>NW_028301714.1:23055000-33055000 GCF_037042655.1 Diuraphis noxia | reverse complement strand
CTATATTAAAAACTTTAAAAATTGATTTTATATGCAAATGATTCATTTTTTTTTTTTTGCTGTGGCTATGTAGGATTAATTTGAATTTTTGTTTGTTATAGCAATTATGGTGCAGCGACAGCAAAAGGATGTGAAAGTGATCGTAAACAATCACGGTAACACGATCCGCTGTTTTCGGTTCGGATCATTATCGTCACCGTAGTGCAATGATGGCACGAGCGTATGTGGCCGAATGGATTGTAGCGTGGGCGTTCTGGTCGGCATCCATAATCGTCGGTGCCAAGGTGATGAAATGCTGTCCCAGGGACATAATATTGGCCATTGACACATTCTCGTGCACGGGTTTCGTGACAGATGACCAGAATCAACGAGAGTCGTATGCTTGGACGTCGTCGGATGACTCAGCCGCGGTCACCACACCTGAAGACTTGGCGTTGTCCGTCTCTAACAGCAGCTCTATACCATGGTCGGTAATGCTTAAATACGAATACGAAATAGTGTTATCGTGCCTTGTATAAACAGTAATAATTGACTTAAGGTCGATGTTTCATTTTTAACTCGATGAGTTTAAGTATATTCGCTTCACTCGATTATTATGCGAATCAAATTTATCTAAAAACTATGATCATAACATTCATAAGTAACCAACCACTTACATAGTTAACTGTTTCGATCGAAAATAATGTAAAAAAAGGTGTGCAAATTCTGGAGTAGGTACAGTAATACGACCACTACGAATTCAGTATACGACCACCGGACCCGGAGACTTTGCTCTCTTTGTCTTAAGCTTTAATACGTATGGAAAATATTTTTATCTAGTGTCGTGTTTCGTTAACTAGTGTAAGCAGCAATCATTAGTTAGTGGGTTGTATACGAGATGCGTTTTGATGCAAAGTCAACATTTTTGGGGAATATTAATGTTAAAAAATATATATATTCCGTATTCCCGAGTATATACTAGGTAAAGAATATAATTCAAATATTATATGTATTTTGGATTCACTTGACTATGTATTTAAAACTGAAAATTAAAACGTTCCATCTCTATACCTCCGCAGGTGGATACCCCCCTATATGGAGTTCCTGCAGGCATCAAATCTGTCGGAAAAGTTCGAACCGGACGGCAGGTCGTTCGACACAGATGGCAAAATGCCTTGTGAAATAGGCACCCGGGAGATGACCGTCATTGACGACGATGTGGCGGTGCTGGACGACGGGCGGCTGATCATGTTCGGACAGGAAAACCGGTCGGCCGCCGCTTACGAGCGGTTGACGTTTTCCAGCGCAGAGTACTGCATCGACCGCGTGTCGCTGGTGGACAGCATCACGCCGAACAACAATAACAGCCACAAGACGACTACGACGTCCACGACGACCACGACGACCACAACGACCACCACGGCCACCAATGCCGAAACACAATCCACGTACACGTACGTGGCGCTGGTGTGCCGGCCGTGTTCGAGGATGACATGCGTGCCAAAGTGCTGTGGCAAGGGTCTTATGCTCGGGTATCAGAAGAACAACAAGAGTGACGTCATCGGGTGCCGAAAAGTGCAGTCCGTGGACAACGCTACCGCCGCGATACACATGAAACTCGCCAATGGCACAGAACTGCGGCGTGAGTGTCTATCTTGTCCTTGGTCGTTTACTGTAATATTATTGTGGTACCGTTTGGTCATTTTTGTGGTGGCAATTAAAATACGGGCCATATGAGCATTAAAATGCATAATATTGTTGTTATTACTATACCAACGAAATGCTTGCTGAAAGGTTGGAAATAGCTTTTGTCATTTATATAAATATCTTCCAATTACATTATGTTATACGAAACAGTAGAACCTATTGATTATCCCGTAAACCAAATCTTCACGAACCCTCTATTAATTGAAGTGCAATTATTATTGACATATTCGAATGCCAATTGTACGTGTTGTGATGCTTGTATTACAGTCGTACACTGTTGTAATCATGTACACAAAACAATTTCATATTACGGATAATAATAATTACCTAATATAATACATTATATACATCGTATAATGTCATACATGGTTTTTGGTGATGTGTATGAATATATTAAATTTAAATTTATAATATATGTTATATATGTATAATATCAATATATGTATATTGAATTTACATAATATACATTATATTAAAAAGTATCCAGTATCTGAATTAGTTGGGATAATCGAGGTTCTCTATCGTGAGTCTGTAATTTGCACTAGAATAAAGCTATGTAATTTGCACCTCTGTAAGTAGTTAAAAACAGTGTTTGTAATATTTACTTAGATAAGTATATTATATGTATTCGAGTATTCGATTGTCAAGTGCCTTTTTGATTATTCTTTGGTACCTATCATCGTTGACCCATAGTATGTTTTAAAAAATAATTTTATGAGTACTTAAATTTACGCAGTTTTATTAATTCTATTTATATAGGTATCTTGTAAAGAAGAAAAAAATTATGATAACTATTTAAACAAATTTAAATTAAATTTTTACTATACAATTATTATAATATCATATACATTTTTGGCAGTCATTATTGTTATAATGTAGCTTTTATGTTAATACTGATATACTGTTAAACATTATAAATCGGTAGGTAAATTAAATAACCACTCATAATCTATAAATGGAATATTTTGTGTCTTGAGTATCTCATATCACAATATATTATACTATACTATCAAAACTTGTAGATATTATCGAAAGAATAATCAATTAGAATTTTAATGCCAATTACAATTCCTATTTCTTACTAGATATCTAAAATGGTTCAAATTATATACATTTATTTTGGTGTGAATTATAAACGCAGGTTAAAAATATTGGTTGCAAGTTGGTAAGTTACATATTATTATGTTGTATAATATATTTAAAGATCAATTTTTGTACAAATTGACTACTGTAGAATACCCAAAATTCCTACATCATACAAAGTAATTTTGTGACAATAAACACATCAATATATTTAAATGCAGTTTTTCATATGTAACCAATAACAATTTAAATTTAATGGCATACATTACGTTTAGATAAATGTTAAAAATATCACATTTTGTTATATTCATTTACTAAGGCGATACCGGAATTTTATTTTACGTTGTAAACATATTCAACATATGTAGGTAAGATTTAGCACACCAATTCCATATATTATTTTCGTACCTTTAGGGCTTTGAAATAAATTTTCCAAGAAATATTTAAATACATTTTTTTTAGATACCTATTTAAAATTTAAAAATTGGACCAAATTAAATATTCAATCGAAGAATAACAATTATAGTTATTTTGTTTCAATAAAAATATTGTGCACTTCAAACTCTCATAGTATCTATATAATTATATTTTATTTACACAATAAAATTTTAATTTGTTATGTTTTCGGCAAAAATTAATTTAACCTCCTGCAATACTTATAATAAATAAATAATATTATAAAATATATTTACCTAAAATAGACAAACTATTTTGAATATTTGAAATGTATAGAAATCTTACAGTGTGTGGAAAATAACAATTTGGGTAGATACCTAATAATGAATCGTTTCAAATTTTAACAACTATTTTTTAAATTTTTTTTGGAATTCAACAAACTTATAAAAATTGTTAAATGATAAATCATTATATTATATTATTTAATCCATTATCGTCAATATTTAAACTCCAATCATTCATGAAAAATGTATTAGTCTAAGTACTTTGTAATGTCATTAAATATAGAAATGATAATTTAAGTTCCTAACAATGAAATGTTTCATATTCTTGGAATAATGGTTTTTAAATTTCAATAAAATACATACAACAATAAAGGGTCGTTATTTACTATTTAGTATGTTTAAATATCAAATGTCATCAAAATTAGAACCTTAATCACTCACAAATATTTGTATATGTTTTTATTGATGCTAAACATTTTTTTAAATTCCTGTTAAAAAACGAACGAAGAACTTTTTATTACATTATTATGCGTTAAGTATTGACATGAAAAATGTAATGAATGTATAACTACAAAGTGAAATTTGAATATTTTCAGAATTCTTTCGAATGTAGTAAACCCTTTAAGTAGTTTAAGTTGAAATCCTTATAAAACAAATTGTTCTAGTACATTACAATATAAAAAGTGAATAAACTGCAAATTTGCAATGCCAGGGGGTTTAACTTATGTAGAAAGCGAAAAAATGAAAAAAATAATATTATTATTACTAATTATTACACTTGAGTGTTGTACATTGTGCTGTTTTTTGTTTGTTCAATTTGTGAAGTACAAACATAGTCATTTTCTAATAAAAATCAAATACCATATTCTTACACTGTTCATTTTTCTCCATGAACAAATAAAAGATTGTCAGAAATTATCTTTTTTGATTTAATATGGTATCTATATTCTATACCATATCTGATTTTCTGTAAAGAATATTGATCTATATACATATTTTTATATGTATAAGTAAACATCAATATAAAAAATGAAAATGAACTATTTATTAATTATTAATAATTTAGGTAGATACATCGAAGAAATTATAAAATAATATGTATGTTTGTAGTCTGTATCTTAGTGCGTATACTTTCTTTGTGCATTATTTTTTTGAAGACATGAATCCAAATAAAAAAAAGAGAGTAAGTCGTGGATTTCGCTCTGCTGTACAGTAAATTACAAGTGGGTTACTGTAATGGATGAATTAAATTTGAATTTAATGATATTATATCATTGTATATAAAAAACGATTCTGAGCGGAGACGGTTTATCTATCTAGGATATATATAGATTATTAGAAATTTTCAAATCTTAGATTTAAAGAGAAATTTTTTTATGAATTTCTAGCCTAAAATAATTTGCAAATTTTCGTGATTTTTCGTTTGTTGTCAAAATTAAAATTTGAATGCCTGTAAAAAAAATTATGACTACGTGTTTCTTTTCTTTTTCAACTGCTACTGTAACAATATGTTAGGAACCTTGTATTAAATTTTCAAACTTTTCTACCCCATAAATAAATTATTATCGATATTAATTTTAAAAAAACTAATAATGATTAAAAATTTCATTTACCTATAAATAGTTTAACTTAAGTCGAAATTTTTTTAAAAATTGCATGATAGATAGAATATATTTATATAAACATTCGCTGAAAATTTCATGTATCTATGGTCATTTTTTTTAAAGTTAAAAATCAAAATTGAATGTGTGTAAAAATGCTCGTTTTTCCTCAATTTTTAGTTTGTTTATCCTATTTATTAAGAAAAATATTGTGAATTTTTTACTTTTGAACCCTTAAAGTACTAACTAGATTCATTTTCTGATCGAACGAGGTACTGAAGTTGAAAATCGAGGCACTTTCACTGCCTCAAGACGCGATTACAGACACACAAAAAAAAAACACACACATTATTGTAAAATCAAAACATTCCTCGCTCCACTCAGAATCTAATATAAATGGTTTTAATATTTAATACATTTTTAATATTTGGAAGAAAATAGACATGTTTCTAGGAAAGTGGGAAATAAGCAGGTATCTATATACTATTCTGTTTTTTTTTTTTTTGGAAGAGAATGAACAGTGGAAGTAAGCGGTATACTTATCCAATATTTGGTTGAAAATGGTCTCATATACGCAACGTGTTTCATGCATTTATCTTATTCGCAGGTAAGGACCTCTACTTCTTTGGCCTGAAGCCACCTAACTGTGGTTCTCGTGGTTGGTATCTGCTTGGTGCAGACACGAATAAGGGGAGCATGGTCGCAAAAAAACAAGAGAGCGGGATCCCAAAAAAGCAAGCGAGTTACGGTCTACTGCCTGACGGCCGCGTGCAGGTGGACGGTGGCCTATTGCCCATCGAGCGTGACGATTATTGCGTGGACGCGATGCAGGTCGAGACTAATTCGTCACCGCCAACGTACACGGGTGTGATGCTTGCCTGTCGACTGGCCGCCGGTGTGGCGGACGCCGCCGGCCCGCTCAAGTTTCGCGAGATACTGTACGGCGTCTACTTCGTGGTCGGCACAATTTTTCTGGCCGCCACGTTGCTCATATACGCCGTTCTACCCGAGCTCCGCGTCACCGTCCACTCGGGCAACCTGATGGCACACACCGTCTGTTTGTTCGTGTCATACGCTACGTTGGCAGCCACCACGCTCGTTCGCCAAGTGTTCAACAATTGCGCATGTGTCATTGCCGGTAAATTATGGTTTTCGTTACTAGTATAATTTTGTAAGGCTTGTTATTTCGTGTAGGTACTAAACGCTTGAACATGTCTGCGACTAAATGCTCCAAAAATGCTAAAATATTATAGATAATCTTAAACATGAAGTAAAAAACATTACAATAACAACTCACAATATTTTGAAGAAAAAAAATTATGCTAATTTATCTATTTGATGTATGAATACAACTTAATCGAATCCTTATAATTGTTATTTAAAATGTGAATATGTAAGTAGATTTTGTTGAGACAAACTACTAACAATTTACATCAATACTATTAACAGCATCTTAACAGCAACTTTAAAAAATTTTAAATTTAAGAATTGTAAATAGTATTTAACTGTTAAAAATATACAATTGAGTTAAATATACTAAAACATAAGATATGTAAGTCTAAGATTAAATGCTAAGTAAAATTGCATACAATGAATCTTTGGTCCCGTGCGTGTGCGTGCGTGCGTGCGTGCGCGTTTACATTTTTTAGTACGTAACGAGATCCATCGTATGGAAATGGAGCAGCGTTACGAGATCATTTTTCGTTATGAGATCCAATATGCCGGATCCCGTAACGTTTTCATTAAATATAGACTCTAAAACTCATATAATGCAAAGTCTATCAAAAACTGCCTGGATCTCGGAAAGTAAGGAAAATAAAAATTAGTGTGTATGTAGTACGGATGTGTTCAACGCAGAATGCACCACTATCGATTGTGTGAGAATAAAATGTTTAAATGTTCACACATTATTGTAGGTAATAACGCCTTTTGTGAGATCCTGTAGTACGGCAACGTCGCAATATCCTACATGCACTGATCACTTATAATATACTTTAGAAGAGTCAATACTATAATGTAATAACGTGCCATTTCCTTCACATAATATACACCACGGTTTGAGCTTATTACATAATATATATAATATATAATTATTATAATTAATACAGACTACAGTTGTAGGTACCTACCTACCTGGCTACCTGCAATACCTAATATATTATTATGTTTGTATATATATATATTAAATATATTAGTAATTAGTAATTACCATGGTGAATAGCAACACAAGATTTTGTATAAAACGTTTAGGATTTCATAATGGCGTTCTTTAATTTTATCATACGTATTAATTACCAACTGTAAACAGCACATACTTTAATACTTACACATTAAACACTATGATATCGTTTTATACCCAGATTTAATTTAGACTGTATACTTTGGTTTTGGATGTGATGATGGGGTTTAAGACGACCCACCACCATATTTTTTAAAATATAACGTACCTGGGTACTATTTAAATCTATGCATACGTCTTCTACTCTCATTGTAGTGTTTTAAACTTCTTTAGGAGAACGTCGCATAAAAATAATTATAGGATACTTTTATTATAAGTATAATATAAACATTTTCTGCTATAATTTACAATTGCCATGACAACTAAAAAAAAATTAAAACCAAAAGAGGTAGTTCACTGTTATTAAGAATATTTGTTTTTGAAATGTAAAAGGCATTTTAGTTTAAACATCCAACAATTCTCGAAAAATGCAAAGGGTTTGTGAGTGTATCGAGCAAGGGACAAAGTCCCGAAGTTTAGAATGAACAAATAAATAATAATATAATACATGTGTAGTGAGGTCATAAACTTTACTAACTGCTCGGTGTAAGCAAACCCCGCTTCGTCAGGAGTACACTTGGTTGGGAAAATATCTATCAAATTAAATATTTCTAGTTGAAGGTCTTCTTAGAAAAAGTAGGTTTTTTATAATTGGTAGCTAGCAAAGATTTAACGGTCTGATGTATTTTTTTTGTTTAAGTAGAAAAGATGTTGAAATCTGAGCATGGATGATTATAATTATCATTAGTTAAAATCGATTACTGTATGACTGTATGTATCCAAAACTGTTAACGATTTATTGTTTTTATTATTAGTACGTTAAGAGATCTTAATAGTATTGCAACTAGAAAATGTGTTAAATTACAAAAAAAATGAAAAAAATAAATATTAATGTAAATGAACTAGTATCTGATGAAGAGTCAACAGATAATGAAGAAAAAAAGGCCGAAAATCAACTTAAACAAAACCCGTTAATTGTTACCCCAGTTACAAAACGCTCTGTAAATGAAACAAAAACTGTAAGGCAAACCACCAAAAAAATAGCTGTTGTTCCATGGTCTGAGGCAGAAAAGTCAGCTGCAACCAAGTACTTTAAAAAACACATACTTTTGGGTAAAGTACCAAAAAAACATGAGTGTGAGGAATTTTTAAAACTGAACTCACAGCTTAACAAACCGTGGAAAAAAATTAAGTATTTTATTCACAACGCAATTAATTCTAAAAAAAAATAAACAGGTACTTTATTTTTATTGATTTTTACTAAAATATACAAAATAAATTTGAATATACCTCTACTTTTATTCATATTTTCTATTTGTTAATTCCTTTTACGTATAATAAATCAATTTATATATAATGTGGATCTCACATGGTATACCTACTACCTACTGTAGTTACTTTGTTTGTGTGAGATTGTTGTTAAGATATATTTAAATGGATATCGTAACGAATGTTGAAAAATAAATCAATCGATAAAATTTGGATCTCGCAGAGTACTTTAGCTACTATGTGTGTCTGCAGCTTTTAGTATGATAGATAATTATATTTAAATAGACTCGTAACGTGTTTCTTTAGGTATATTTGGTATTTTGGTACACATTGATTTTTAAACTAAATTAATTTATATAATGTGGATCTCACAGAGTACTTTAGTTACCTAGTGTGTGTGAGATTGTTAAAATTAAATATTTAAACGGATCTCGTAACGTTCTTATTTAAATTCAGTGTACTTAAAAATAAATGAATTGATGTAATGCTGAATAAAATCCAAAAATCTCTAGTTTGTGCTAAATTAGAATTATGCCATTCGAAAGTTTGAATCTATTTTTTTTTATCCTTTTTATTTATTAGGTAGGTACCTAATATTGTATATATAAAAATAAAAGGGTTTGCGGGGTGGGGGGAAGCTTCCCACGTTTTATACTATCAATGATTTAGACGTGTACCCATAGATTTTTCAGGACACAAATGGACAGTGAATACACTGTACATATGTCCTATCTAAATGCAGTGGTAAATATAATTACATTGATACACGTGACACGCGTAGTGTACGTATGTAGCTAATTGATTTATAAATTTATTAATATTGATGACGGCGATATTTTGGCAACATCGCATGGATCTAATAAGAACCGTTATTTAAAAATTTTAAACACACCCGGATCTCTTAAAGTTAGGATTTTACATTTTAGATCTCGTAAGGTACTAAGCTAACTATTTTACACTAAGGACCTCACAAAGATAGGTTACAGTTAAAAATAAATTTAAGTGTTTATACATTTTTATTCCACTTTACTAATAAATATATTTTTATGAAATTTTTCCACCAACTCCAAAATTGAAATAATAATGTTTTTAAAAGGTGGATCTCGTATGGTCAGGTTTTCCATATGGATCTCACTTGATACTGTTTGTATGTGTGTGTGTGTGTGTGTGTGTGTGTGTGTGGTGTGAGTGAAGATCTAATGTATATTTTATTTAGAAAGTGTTTATATTTATATATAACAGAAATAGCAGATACATGCAATTTTCACCGAATGTTTATATTAGTATATTCTATCCATCATGCAATTTTCAAAAATGTTCGACTTAAGTTGAACTATTCATAGGCATTTGAAATTTTCGATAATTATTAGTTTTTTTAAAATTAATATCGAGAAAAATTTATTTGTTAGGCAGAAAATCTTGAAAAATTTAATACAAGGCTCTTAACATATTGTTAAAATAGCAGTTGAAAAATAAAATAAATTCATAGTCACAATTTTTTTTATAAGCATTCAAAGTTTGAATTTTGACAAAATACGTAAAAATCACAAAAATTCACAAAATATTTTAAGCTAGAAATTCATAAAAAATTTTCTTTTTAAATCTAAGATTTGAAAATTGAATACAAGATTCCTTAAAAGTTTTTCAATCTTTATCACAAATAAAAAGTCCACCGGATTCAAATTAAATTTTTATGAGCATTGGAAATTTAAATTTTTACAACATTGGATTTTCACTTTTAGTGATTTCCTTATTTTGGTGTAACTCTAAAACAAATGACCGCAGATACTTGAAATTTTCACTGAATGTTTATACAGGCATTTTCTATATTTGATAACATTTTCAAAATATTTAGATTTGTTTTGAGCTGTTTACTGACATTTTAATTTTTCAACTTTTTTAGTTTTTTTTTTCTATAAATATCGATAAAAATTTATGTGCTCGGTAGAAAAGCTTGAAAATTTAATACAAGGCTTCTAACACATTGTAACAATAGCAGTTGAAAAATATTAAAAATACATAGGCACGATTTTTTTTTTTTATAAGCATTTAAAGTTCAAATGTTGACTAAATACGTAAAAATTACGGCAATGTTCAAATTATCTTAGATAGAAAATCATAAAAGTTTTTTTTTTAATTATAAGATTTGAAAATTTAATACAATACTCCTAACATATTTTTACAATAGCAGTTGTAAAATAAAAGAAATGCTTAGTCACAATTTTTTTTTACAAGCTTTCAAAGTTTGAATTTTAGACAACATACGTAAAAATCACGAAAATTCATAAATTATTTTATGCTAGAATTTCATTAAAAATTTTATTTTTATATCTTAGAATTTAAAATTGTATATAAGGCTTCTAACATATTTTTAAAATAGCAAGAGAAAAATAAAAGAAATATATTAGCACAATTTTTTTTTTACAAGCATTCAAAGTTTGAATTTTGACGACATGTGTAAAAATCACGAAAATCAAGAAAATTCGCAAATTATTTTAAACTAGAAATTCATAAAAATTTTTCTTTTTAAATCTAAGATTTGAAAATTATTAATAATCTATAATATATTCTATATATTCGCTCAGAATCGTTTTTCGTATACAATGATATAATATCATCGGATTCAAATTTAATTCCATCCATTACACTGTAATGATTACAGTAACCCACTTGTAACCTACTGTACAGAAGAACGACATCCACTTACTTGCCACTTTTTTATATATTTGAGCTAGGTCGTTTATTTGTCTTATTTATCTGAATAATATTATCAATAGTGAACTATGCATCCCTTAAATGGTTTAAACATATGATCTAATGATCCATAATTGGTCTATATAACATTTTACTCATTTTAGCAAACTATATAATTAACACATTTTTATGCAATTCATTATAAGTGATTTAATTAAATTTGAATTTACTGTTATTTAATAATAACATAGGTATACATAGGATTAGGTTAGCCTAACCTAATTTAACCTAACCTCCAAATATCCACTTTTTTAGAACTATTGTAAATAAATAAAAAAATATAACTATATTTATTTGTTCATTTTTTATTTTATGTCCGTTGGTTATAGTAATAATTAGTATTTAATATAGGCATTATTTAAACGTTTATTATAATTTATTGATTTACATTTAAATCATGTACCTATGACGGATCAAATAATTGATACACGTGTCTTCTATTTTATCTAAAAATAATGATGTGATAGTTATAATAATAATTACAATAATTGTATATTTAAATAGGTTTATCAAATTTCTAATCATCTAACGTTTATATTTGATTTTCTTAAATTTAAATATTATACTTAAATATAAGCAGTATGCAAATACGCATATCACTAGAATATTTAGAAGTTAGGTAAGATTATTTATTATAATAGTATCAACACATTTTAAAAGCAACATCTATCCGCAAATGAAAAAATAGTTCTCTAATGGCTATAGTTAAAACTAAACAATAAGTATATACTAGGCACTAATTTATCGTTTTTCTTATGAAATAATTGAGCTGATACAATATTATGAATAGTAATTTTGTTGAATATACTATATTAATCTTTCGTAAAGTTGCTTTATTTTTTTTTTTTAGGTTTTGTCATACAATTTTCATTCCTTGCAGCATTTTTCTGGCTAAATGTTATGTGTGCGGATATTGCATGGACATTTAGGTTAGTAACATTTTTATTGTTTATAGGAAAATGTAAATAGCATTATCAATAAATTATACATAAATGTGCGTTTTATTACAGTGGATTCAGATTACTTTTGTCCTCAAACAAAATTGAAAATGAGAAGAAAAAATATATAATTTATTCAACTTATGCGTGGGGTTGTAGCATTGGAATTACAGTTTTAACAGCTATAGCTGAATTCACCAAATTATTTGGCGATAGTAGTTATAAGCCAAATTTTGGCAATAACGACTGCTGGTTTTCTAGTACGTAAAAGTATAACACTATTTAGTACCTTTAAAAATAAGAAGTATTTAGTAAAATACGATTTGGCAGGTACGAGATAGAAACTATAACTCAATATAAATAGACATACACTGCTTTTGTTCAGCATTGTTAATCACGTGTTTATTGATAGATTTTATTTTTAATTATTGATTTTTGCTTACAGATAAATTATCAGTCGGTGTTTTCTTTTATTTACCAATTGGGTTACTTCTGTCGACCAATTTTATACTGTTCTTGTTCACTGCTTTTAGAATTCTGTTCATCCGAAGGGGTACGTCAAAAGTATTGAATCGTCAAAATAACCACAATGATATGAGGTAAATAAGTTTAAAAATGTATTATGTTTTATATTGAAAATTATCAATGCTTGGTGCAGTGGAACTAAGGATATCTAAATAAAAATACATGTACATTTCGTATTATTTTGGTCACGTATTAGACCAGTGGTTTTTAAACTTTTATTATACACGGCACACCATACATTTCAAAAAAAAATTTCTGCACACTAACCTTTATTTAGAAGAACAAAATTGTTTTATATTAATTACAATTTTATATACATTTAATTAGAAATATGTGATTGATGGACTAACAAATATTTATTAATTATAATTACATTGTATTAGTAATTAGTTATGAAATTTATTTACGAAAAAAAGTGTAGTTTATACATAGGTACATTTAATGAGAAGTGTGTGCCTGTTGGCACAAAATATTTTCAATTCTTGGACGAATAGTTGACAGACATATACCCGCATTTCTTCCTTCACTGAATTTAATTTTTCTCGTTTTTAATTTTTATATTCTCAAGTGCTGAAAACCCTTGTTCACAAAGATATGAGGTTGAGGACGTCAAAATAATAGTCAATGCTTTTATAGATATTATTATTGAAAGCATTTACATATTTTCTTATATCGCTATTCAATGCAATAGGTAATTTATGGAAAATCCGCGGCACACTGGTGTGCCTCGGCACCCAGTTTGAAAACCACTGTATTAGATTTATGATATATTAATATATAGTACCTTATTATACATTTAGAGTTTTAGTTGTATCAGTTTTAATTTGTCAGATCCAGTGATATTTCTATAAAAAGTTTAAATCAGCTTAAATGCTGTACACTAACGTGTGCGGTCGTCCACAGGGTGTCTGATGTTCGTAACAATGTGTTTGGTAAAATATAGGAGGGTTCGCACACCGTATACATATTATATACATAACTATTATGTGTATTAATGCCGAAGGTCAGGTTCCTGGAATGCGATTATTAAATATAAACCCGAGAAAATATACGAATTGGAGAATGAATAGGCTCTACAACTATATATTATAATGCCTATATAATAATACATTAAGGAAATTCCCCTCTTAGCAATATAATATTATTCCAAGGACGGGATACATTGGGACCAGTTTTATAACGCTTTCAACCTCTATAACAATATATTATTGACCCTTGTCATACCGAGACGTGGCGTCCGTCCGAGTGTCGCCACTTGTATCTTTGACCCATCTATACGTTAAAATATATTTAGTCACAGACAGTTCTAAGAACTAACATAATACACGAAAAAAAACATATTATAAACGTGTTCAAAAAAGGTCTCATGTGTATTTTGACGTACAAAAAAAATAAAATAAGGTTATCTATATCAAATGAACAAAATAATTTCAAAAAAAAAACATTTCAATTCTTCCATTATGGCTTAGTACCTATTTAATTTATAATTTTCTTAAATAGAAAATAATATACACGCCTGAAAATAACAATACCTCTTTTACTTGTTTGTTGTCGTCCCGCCATCGGATAACTGTCCTTTATACTTAATGGCTCCTTTACCTCCCTTTCCCCTGGATATATTTAACAGTATGTACTAATATAATGCTGCTTGATGTGGTGTAGTGGAGAGTGGAGGATAAAAGTAGTTACACATATCAAGTTCAGAGGAAAATAGTCATTTTGACCATTAAACATGCGGTATATAGTATATAATTTTCATGGGTGTCACTATGTTAGTTCATTGTTTTTTTTTTTATCTTTGAGTGGAAAGGAAAGGAAGGTGTATAGTATTTAAATGTTTTAGATTTTTAGCGTGCCATTTATATAAATTAACGTTTTTTTCACAAAGTTGTTCCAAATACCCCTTCGAGTGATCTATTATTTACAATTTTAACTGTTAATTGTATTAAATGTTGTTGTTTAAGAGGACGTCCAATCATAATATCGGTGCATACAAATTGCATACCAAAATATACGAATTGCCTCCCAGTATTATCGTAAAAAAAATGGTCAATAATAATATATACTAGTTGCCTCTAATGATCAGATAGTTCATTATTGTATTACGAGTTTTTGACTTCGAGAGTCAGTCAACTAGTGTGTGCCCCAAAATTTCAAGCGTATTTTATTACAAAACAATAAACTATAATTCCAAGGATAATGATTTAAAAAGAAACTGGTAACTTATATAATTAGGTAGCATATATTGGATAGTATGAATCTATATTAAAAAATATAAACAATCCTAACAATGTACCTACAGTTACTATGGACAATAATAAATAAATATAATATCAACATTTTTAACTAAGCACTAGTAAAACTGACTAACGAGCTGACATAACGAAAACATAAGGTGTTCTAAATTTATGTTTAGAAATTAAAATAAATAAGAAACACTTAACAGTATGTCAAATAAATTAAACAAAAAAATAACTTAAAACAAATATATAATAATCATTCTCTAAATGGGATAATATCTAACATTGAGATCTATAGACATACACAGACATACATACACAAAAGAGGGTCCGTTTCAAAATTCTGTCTTTAAGTACCAGTGCGAAAAGATTTATGATTAAAACGCGTATACCTGTATAACAAAACAAAAAACCTACCCTTGGCATTGTGGGTCGCCGACAGTCTGCCGCCATACAAGTATGTCCCACCTACCTATACATTTTTATTTATTCTGGCATGGGCAATCAAAAGACACATTAACACAATAACACAATACACTAAAAAACCATTTACAATTACAAGAGTTCGTTATTATAGGGGTTACAGATTTGATAGGTTATCGTAATTTATGTAAAAACGATTTCAAACCGATTTTATATAGTCTACTGTGGTTTCGTTTTTTTTTAATTCATACACTCATTTGTAGGATAGACAAAAAACCAAGAAAAAACGCCATGGTGAAAAAAAATTGAAAATAAAAAGCATATATTTATATTTATATTATTAAAATAAAAACATGTTATTATTAAACTTAAATTTAAAAAAAAGTTTACGTGACCTCTAAATAATATTCTTATATTTAAATTTTATTAATTCATAATGAATCAAATTAATACGATGTTCAAAATAATAAAGTAATGAATGAATGTGAAATTTGCCATGTTATGCGCATTGTGACTAATACAGAGAGCACTCATGCGGATATGACGTTTTCCTTGTGAGCTAAGAGCATCAAATAATATTGAGCTAGATCCATGTGCTAGAACTAATTTGCTGTCTAACATGTTTTTTCAAAATGTTTCCTTACTCCATGAACTTACTAATAGTACACTGTGCTTTAAAATATTCGAAAATAGTGTTCCTTTAACTTACATAAAATAATTGACGTTTTATAAATCACGAACTTAAAGATTTCTAGCTAATATTATTTATTTTCATACCAGAACTTATTTTGCAGTGTAAACCCGTATAATTATTAGTGTTTTAAGTATTTAAATTTTTCAATACGAGTCGAAAACATAATACTAACTAATTGAGCTTTACTTTTTATAATAGTTTTACTCGCAGTGAAATAGAAGTACAAAACATTCATGCTATATTGAATTTTGATTTTAAAAATTATTACAAATTAACATCAGCACGATATTTTATGATTGTTTTATAAATACAATGTATTTCATTGTTATTATTTTATTTACTAATATTTTTTAAATGTTAATGATTAATCAGTGACACAATTTTATAATAAAATATACATACGATGTCCTTGGGTTGTTGAAAAATAAATGTTTTTATAATATTTTATAAAGTTAATACCTACACTGTACTTTATGATTTTGAAATGTATGTTGATACGTGATTCTGATTTAAATTTGAACCTTAAAACTGGTTTTAATTGATTAATTTTAATCGTAATATTTATAACTGCGCTTTTTTAAGAGTTAAGCAAATATAAAAACATGATAATAAACGTAGGTAATTTTTCTCTCAATCGTCTCACAAAAAAAAAGGTGAGAAATGTAAAATTATAGTTCCCATCGTTTACTATTCTAATTAATGATTTATTATTAAATAGCATTTTAAGCTAGAAAATCATTATTGATGATGTTATAAAAATGACGCTAAGATCATCAACTCATCAACAACCAGGCTCTAAATATCAATAAATAATATAATCCATAGCAACACAAAAATATAAAAAAAAATACAAAAGCTAAATGGTACATATGTTAATGTATAATATTATTAAATACGATTAAACTTGGTCTAACAAATATATAGTATAGAACTGAAGCTCTTATGACTTTATAGAAAAAATTATAATTATAATTATTTACATATTCAGCTATTAGGTCTAGTATAATAATATAATAGCTATAGAAATATTAAAATTAACATAGCTTTGGTTACATAACGGTTTTTATTATTGTAAAATAATAACTTATTATTATTATACTTATTAATAATAAGTAACTATATTATTATTTAATATTAAATGTTAGATAAATAATACTATACATCCTTTCTGGTAAAAATTAATATAAAAATAGAACAATAATAACTTTATGTATTTTAGTGTGTCTTGCGGAGAGGTGAATATAATAAATCAGTGGTCAGACAAAATTACTAGAATAGTAAAATAGGAACAGAAAAAATGATTTCTCGTTTTCGCACTCCAAATAGAAATTGTATAATATGTCATTATGACGTTTATGCGTGTGTGGTGTGGTGATCGGTTGGGTGAAAAGTATAAGTTGCTGGACGCTGACCTAACTTGCCATACTACGCATTGCAAAGTTGATTAGTGATGGCCCAATCTCTAAAATATATTTGTGATTTAATTTTACTCTGGAATAGCTCAGTGCGTACCTATAATTAACGAACAATAATGATATTATTCTCAATATTTATAGTTAGTAGTTTTATTAAAAAGACTATATATACAGTATTATTTTACAAGCTTCTTTAACTGTGCATAATATATTTATACATTTTATCACACCTATATGATGGAAAATAATTTATCTATAACGTCTTCCACTCGTATATTGGTCACTGTCAGTTGGTCCCAAAGTGAACTTTTTCACCCCAAGAAATGCTATCTCCCTAAGCCCCATCCGCCTTAAGCGAGTATCCTGTACAGTCGTACTATGTTCATATTTGTCGTGTTCACAGGTTGTCGCTGTACTTAAAGTTGTTCTGCCTGATGGGCGTTACTTTCGTTTTCGAAGTAATCTCGTGGGCAGTCGAGGCACCTGCTTACTACTGGTACGCGACGGATGCGATCAACTCACTCCGCGGCGTATTCGTGTTTTTCATATTCTGCTGGAAGCGTTCGGTGCTCAACCTGCTTCTGGCACGAGTGCCCGAACCAGCCCGCGAGCGCTTCGTCCAGGCTTTCGGTGTCCGCGAGCCGCACCGGTACCCGAGCTTCTCGTCATCGTGCCACCCTAACAACTTCGGCACCACTGTTAACGCCAGCACTCGGACGCACAGCAACACCACGACGTCGACGCAGATGGCCAACGGATTGCAGTTGTCACAGTTCGGCAGTTCGGCGTCCGTCACTATGGCGGCGGCAAGGAGGAATTCGTCGGGTCGACGGTGATGATTCGACACGCCAAAAAACTACCTAAGATATCAATATATCATACATTCATACAGAGGACTCGTCATCACGACATAATTGGCAGGCGTGCGGGATGTTTTAAATCTCAAAATGTTTAAAGAGCATAGATAATAACATAAATGGATAGTACATATATTGTTCTTGTGAGAGGGATCGAAAAGCATATTATATAATTATATACTAATTAGTAATTACCACAAAGCGGTTAAATGCAATTTAGGTTGTGGTATTAATAACATCACTACTTATAAAATTATAGGATGTTAACTTTAAAACACAATGTTATGACAAATCATATTATTTATGGTAATTACAATGATAGGTAATGAAAAATTAATAATATTTAAAAACTAAATTCAAAATCTGGTATAGTGTGGATTGATTAAATTTGTATTTTATCACAAAACACATCAATAAAATATAATTATAATATATGGTAACTGTAGATCAGTGGTGGCTCTTAGAGTGGTGCATAAATATTTGTATTAAATTGAGGGTGCTAATAAATTTTTTATACACTTACCAAAAATAATATACTGTAATTATTTTTTTTTTAATCTTTAAAATAATAAAATTGAAATAATATACAGTGTATGGCATGTTGTCGGTACAGCTTACATGATAATATATTGTATTCCGAAATATTATCCGTCAATGTGTGGGTACATGTATATACTATTTCGTAGAAGACCGATGCACAATGATTTTGTGCTCCTCAAAATTATCAAATCATTATAAGGTACATTTTCCAACGGCAAATGCTGCAAAAACTTTATCTTTTTTTAACAAATAAATTTTAAAATACAACTATATATGCATAATTATTAATAAGTAATAAACAATTACAATTCGTTGTTCATTATTCGTAACCGTAAACATATTTTTGGAGGAATTTTTCACGAGCAACAGTGCACAATAGTATATAACACTAACGCTACTATATGTTTATTTATTTTAAGAATGTTTTATCCATATAAATATTATCTATGGTATAGTGGAAGAGTTCAGTGTTTTTTGTTTGTTTTTCACTGCAGCACTACACTGCAGCGCTTTCGATATCAGTCTGTCGTATGAGCTATTATATTATATTATTTATTTAAATAGTTGTAGCTGTATAGCCAAAAAGTGAATTCCACCAGTAAAATAATCACAATACACACTTTCAGGGAAACTTATCTATTTTCGTTTTGAGTCTTCTATATCTTAATTCGTGTCGTCCGTCAGAGGATCACCGATGATGGTCGTGCGGGGTGAATAGGGCTTGTCGTACAGCGAAACCTGCTGTGAACAGGTATATAAGGGTCTCAACTCTAAAGACAGGTCTTCACCCTCCTGAACCACCGCTCATCCTAAAGAGAATTTACGATATACAGCTTGCATCCATTATTCCACAACATAATAATATTACATATTTATTGTATCAGATAATCCGACCTTAGATGCCAATTATAATGTATACACGTATATACTCTATCCTAGTCGTTGATATATTTATGGTTGTATAAAATAAAAATCTGGAGTTACTTATTTTTTTCTGTGGAATGCAGTATTTTTCTTTTAAGCCGATTCACATGTGTATTCGACCACCTGTCGGTTGGGTCCGTCCTTTTACACAGCCCTTCTCACCCTCTGCTTCGGACACTCATCAACTGCCGCCTACCCGAAAACACAATGCACCCGTCCGGCAATACACTAACATAAAATTTATAATATCTTCTGTGTATTATATTATATGGTTTTCGAATATTTTTTTGTCTCTTCAATTTATCGTTATTTTTTTCAAGAAGGTTTCAATGTATTTTTCTACACTTAACGGTCGCTCGCCGGGGGGTTATCCGCCTGACCCAACCGATTTAAAATGTCTGCACATGGTTCATATATCATGTACTGGTACGACCCATTTAGACACTTTATTTGAATTGTTTATACTTTTATATATATATTTTTGTTCTTATCATACTATTTTTATAAATCGATTTTATTTATTTTTCGGCATTAAAGGTTTTGTATTTTCTTTAACGTTTCTAACACACGTTTTCTGAACATTATTATAATGACCACCCCTGTGAGACCATAATACTCTTTACAACTGTACGGTATATTGTTCTGACGTGAAAAATGTATGGGTCGCTTGTATTGTATGTTCTTGGAATGACACTTGTCAAAGAATTATCTTTTTCATTCGTGTCTTATAGGCATGTTTTTAACCCCTCCCCCCCACCGCATGTATTATAACCTTTAATATAATTTTGTTGGCCACCTTCCGAGAAACCGTAAACTGCACACCATAGATCACATAATATATATTTAACACGTACCAACTATTTTTTTATCCCAGGTTTTTCACGTTTTAAAATTTAAATCTATTCCTACCATATATTTCACGCCATAAATTCCGTTTTAAAACTGATGACTTGGTTAAGCCTACTATATGCTTATCACCGATATTTCTATTAGGTGTTTCTGTTTTGTAAGTCAGCATTCCGAAGAGAAATAAATAATCATTAATAATTAATAATTCATAAATCATACATCGACGTTTTCGCAAATTTTTAAGGGCTAGTTTAAGTATGAAGCTCCACTTTACTTTAAAATCATTTGTAATAAGCAATTGGCATAACTAATTAATACATTTAAATTCTTCATAATGATTTAAAATTAACAAAAAAAAAAAAAAAAATGTCAGGCAGTAAAAAATCAAATTATGATAAAGTTTCTCGTACAACGGGACTGCGGGAAGAGATATCCAATCAGTACGCATATTGATACAATATGTATACTGATATCTAAGACTATCCGAAAGTGTAGTGAGACGATGATTATTAGAATAATACATAAATGTGATATAAAATAATATAGACACTATCAAATAACGATTTTATTTCGTCAAGAATATTATTGTCTGTATAAATATAGCTAACGATTTATTATCATTTATCGTTGTCTACATACGCCATGAGCGTTCCTAAAAACACAGTTAAATAAAACAACTCTGGACCGTAACTAATAGAAAACTCGATCTGACATTAAGATAATTAAAAGAAACTCATAAATTTGTTTTCTCCTATTTTAACGCGTTTGATTATACATTTCAGACTTTCAGTGTATAACGTCTATCGTTATTGGAGAAATATTTTATCAGATACAATTATTATAATCGTGATTCTCGAGATACCAGATTATTAGCCACAAAAAATATGTACGATCGAGATGCTTATAGTATTATCACACGCCTGAATATATATATATAATCTATGATCATACAAATATATACTAGGCACTACAACGTTATAATATTATATAAATATTTCTGATAAAATGTAGGATTATAGTATTGTAAAAATTATTATTATACTTGAACTATCGATACAATTTGTAATACCATTAATACTATTTTCTGTAGGTATAATATATTTTAATCGTTGCGTAATCATAATAATATCGTGCTATACAGGTATACTGTATATTAACATTATATTACACACATTTTATGTTAAATATTTTAGACGATGTCTAGTCGTTTTCATTTATCATCAGTCATCACGTTCACCCATTGTCGCAACGATTCTAAAATAACCAATAAGCAACCAAAATTGACCCATCAAGTACTATAAGCATTAGTGCATTATTATACTATTTGCATACTTTAATATTGTTTAGTTATCATTTTTCACTTTTATATTGAACACTAACCCTTAAATATTAAATGAATCAGAAAGCAACAATTTCTCAAAGACCATATTCTTTTCGCTATTGCGGTTCACAAATATAAACATAATATGTACAATGTTGATCTCGGGTATATTGATTTGTTGACTTTCAACAAATAATGAGACTATATACTATTATTATTGCTAAATAAAAAATGTTTTTCCTTGTACCTATAATTTTTAATTTTTAAGTATAATATATTATATAAATAAATACATTGTATACAGTTTACATATTATATTATATAAAAAATATCATTATAATTAACGAGTCTAAAATGTATGATATTCAAACAATAATTGTTCATATCATACATATCATACTCACCGTTTCCTTTAATTTTAATTATATATAGTTTTCACGTACACATAATCACATTAGAATATGTATTTTCTAGTCACCATTTAAGACCAATTTTTATGTACAAATTATATACTACAGTAGTTTTACACGCTTCAGCAAAACTATAAACAAATTTTTATACGTAGGTATTTATATATACCTAAATTTATTTAATTCTAAACATAGGTAATAACATAATATGTCATATTATGGCTATAGCATTATATACATAAAAATATCTTATTTCATACCATATTATCACGTGATAAATAAAATATAATCATCATGTACCTACATTTTTATTATATATGCTTTGAATTCATAATATATACATCTATTTGCTGTATTATTATTTATGATTTACATTAAAAATAAATATTGTGTTATTTTAATAAGTTTAAACGTTGTTGTATTCTGCTGTTAATTACATATTAATTACATATTAATTAATAAAGTTTCTAAGCCATTCAAAATATATAATGACACATTAAAATCAAATCAGTGTTTTTTTACATTACTCATGCGATTATTATATTATTTAATTAATTACGATTTTCGTGAATATTTGTTCTATATGACGTGTTCCTTACTTTGGTATATGTTCAAATTATGTGTTTGTAAAAAATTAATAATTAATAATCGCTATTAATTCAAATATATTTAGTCCTGAAAAACAAAAAGTTTCGTTAAACATTCATTCAAAATTTTAATTAAATAATTTCACAAGAACGTTGTTGCTAATATTTTAGAAATATAAAAAAAAAATTAAATACAATTCTTCTAATAGAATATTATATGCATAGGCCATATATATATATTGTATAATTTTAAAAATCATATCACGTAGTTTATATTTTGACGACATAATATTGTTCTATAAAAAAAATTGTCATGAAATTGTCAATATTGGAATACTATTCCAATTTAAATTAAATGCATTACTCAGGAATACAAAAAATGTTTACACATCATATACCTGGAAATTACTAAAAATTAATTATATTATGTCACCGTGACTAATCAGATAAGAATGTACTCAATGAATATTTGTAGTGTAAAAATGAACAACTAACCCCTATGATTTTATGATTTTTATTAACAGGGCTGTAAATTAAATGCAATGAAAAACAGTGAGATATGTATACTCTAGTGCATTAAAAAAATAGGAAAATCAAAAATTTGTAAAGTTATGCAAAATAAACTTAAGACCAAGAATCAAACAATATAGTTATTTCATATAATAGTATATTATATATAAACGGCCAGGCACCTAAATACCTTACGTTCATCATATAAAATATCAACTGGTTTGTGAATCTATCAGCGCACTCAAAAATGGCCACGGAATCGCCTATTAAACACTGCCAAACTACTTGTGGTATGTACGAATTTGTCTACTTAAATATTATTTTAAAAAATTGTGATATAAATTGATTGTGTTTGGTCGCGATAGCCGATTCAAACGAATACGGTTATACCTCGACGGGTTTTGTAACGCTGGGTACTATCTATACTACTATCAAATGGTGAAAAATAGAAAAAAAACAATTAGATAGTTTTATAAAGTGGACTGTATAAATATATTGTTCTTATATAAACTTAATGAAAAACAATAACATGAGAGCGCCTTAAATGTTATGTTAGTCCTAGCATAATTACAACGAATTAATAATAATAATAATAACAATATCAATCATGACAATGATTGATAATGCAAAAAATAATACACAATAAATACGTACGACGCTGATAACAGTAGTCGCGTTAACAGAATAATAATAATAATAATATGTGTGATACGTCTGACCTGGCCGCTGACGGGACACCTTGCTCCACACGACGTACCTTCCGACAACCAATATATCCAAACCAGCTCACTCGATGGGTTATTGACAAGGTGTATAAAGTCAAATCCCAATGGACGAGCCTTTCATTCATGTAGGTGACGGCTACAACAATGCGACGGACAGGTAAAAAACCATAAACCTCACAGGAACGGACGGACGTGTGCGGGCAGACGAACGCGAATGGCGACGAAACAACACACGGCGATGACGATCACGTGTGCGTCAAATCAATCCGTTTCGTAAGTCCGCGACTTTACCACAGCGACGATATTAGAGAAACGGAGTGTAACAACGGCTCATAATATAGCACGTGAAGAATCACAATGACCATACGCATCATACAACTACGCAACAAAACACATGCCGTTGAAGAACTATCAACAAACGCACATGGTTAACAGGGCGCGATATAGTATACGATGCGAACACGGAAACGAACGGTCAACAACAGCGCACCGGCCGGGCAACGAACGTGTTCGCAACGACGGCGGTGAACATAGCGGCGATAGCAACGCATGCGCGGTAGGAGCCGTAGTTTGATAGGCTTGGTGCGCTATGTTGGTATCTGGCCCAAACATCCTCCCCCGTTTTGAAAGGGTGCTTTCAAAAGTTATAAAATTCTCGATCAGAACGTATCACTCACATCAAAAAAAAATAATACAACGCATACAACAAATCATGAAAAATGCTAAATTCTATACAAAACCCAAAAAAAAAAATAATAATAATAATAACGTGAGATAATAATTATGACAATAGGTAAGGACAATGAAAATAACAGCAGAAAATATTGAGGATAACGGTAATATGGGAGCCTTTCTTAAGGTCTTGGATCCACTGGAAGTTTTACCAGCTTGACAACAGGACGTTTGAGTATAGCGTCTTGCGTTTTGACTGTCGCTACACGCACTATATTATCTGCACCTGGATGAACCTGGATGATTCGACCGATCTGCCATGCCATGGGCGGTCGTGACGGTGTGTTGATGACTACCAGGTCGCCAATGGACAGATTTGGTGTCTGCTTAAACCACTTTTGCCTCCCTTGTAGGGTGTGCAAATACTCATTGCTCCAACGACGCCAAAATGATTGTTGAGCTTGGCGTAGTAATTGCCAACGATTCAAACGGTTAGTTGGAGTATCGACTACATCCTTTTCTGGAAGTGCTGATAACGGTTGCCCGATTATGAAGTGACCTGGGGTCAACACGCCTAAGTCGTTTGGATCACTGGAGAGTGGTAGCATCGGTCGAGAATTCAAGACGCCTTCGATCCGCGTTATGAGAGTTGTAAATTCCTCGGTCGTGTATACTTGAGCACCGATCACTTTCTTCAAATGAGTTTTTGCGCTTTTGACGGCAGCCTCCCATATTCCGCCAAAATGTGGGGCTCCCGGTGGATTAAAATGCCACTTGCAAGGTATACGACCACATAAGGTATGCTGATTGGAGGCTTCATCGAATAATTTCTTCAGCTGTTTTGCAGCACCAACGTAATTTGTACCACAATCTGTGTACATGTTACTTGGAATGCCACGCCGAGCGACGAACCGGTCTAACGCAGCGAGGAATGCGTCAGTGGATATGTCTGATACGGTCTCCAAGTGCACAGCCTTCACCGACATGCACACAAATACCGCTAGGTATATTTTATTGGTACGCGCACCGCGACGTCGACTTTCACGCACCAAGAAAGGTCCACCGTAATCCATCCCGACGTTGAAAAATGGGCGGTTTGCTACCAGTCTAGCTGCTGGCAGATCCCCCATAAAAGGTCGTGGGTTCATACTTCTGAACCTGGTGCAAGGAACACAAGAATGGATAAAATTTCGGACAGCTGCTCGGCCAGAAATAATCCAGAACCTTTGATGTATCATTGAAAGTACTAATCGTGATCCTCCGTGTAGCGAGATGTGATGAAAGTATCGAATGATTAGCTCGGTGAGATGTGTCTTTTGAGGTAAAAGGATTGGATATTTTGAATCTTCGTTCAACTGTGCATGTCTTAATCTTCCGCCGACACGAATGATCCCGATTGCGTCGATGAACGGGGCTAACTGGGCTGTCGTTGTCGGAGTTATGGAACCTGGATTCCTTATCTGTTTACGTAGATCCGACAGATGTGTCAGTTGCGTACACAAGACCGCTGCGTTCAGTGCATGGTCATATTCCATCCGAGTGATTGGTCCGCTGATATTAGGACTATTTCGACGACGGGCGAAGCGAAAACAATATGCCAACACGCGCTGCATTTTTGACAACGACGAAAATCGTTGAATAATTGACTCGTAGTTCGTTTCTTCATGTATATGCAAAACACTTGCTGTACACTTCGTCTCAGGTAGTTGATCAGTCGGTGGTAATGTTAACTCGGACATGGTAGACACAGGCCATAAATGGTCAGATTGTAACAAAAACTCTGGGCCATGAAAATGTAATGAATTCGAAATCAACTCAGAGGGAAGTAATCCTCTTGATGCGGGATCAGCTGGATTGTTCATGGTTCTGACATGGGCCCATTCACAACCTGGAGTTAATGCCTTGATTTTGGAGACTCTATTGGTGACGAATATCTTGAACTGTTTTTGGTCAGCGTGAAGCCAACTCAAAACTATCGTGGAGTCAGTCCATGCACGCACACGATCGATGTTGGTAAAACTCTGTAAAACTGTGTACTGGTGGGAGATGAGGCGTGCCAATAGTAAGGCAGCGCACAACTCCAAACGTGGAATCGTTAACGACGGATCAGTATCAGAGCATTTTAATGGAGCCACTTTGGTCTTACATGCAATAAAATAGACCTTGACAGCATTCCTCTGGTCAACCACACGTAAATACACATTTGCCGCGTATCCCTTCTGAGAGGCGTCAGAAAAACCTATTAGCTCCACTTGTTTTGAACATCGGATATCAATATGCCGAGTTAGCATAACCTGGGCTAGCGTGGGAAATTCGGAAATAAAGGTGTTCCACTTGTCAACTAGTTGTGTCGGCGGCGAAGTATCCCAGTCCAGTTTTTGCATCCACAATTCTTGCATGATGCACTTGGCCCAAAAAACAACGGGGCCCAACGCCCCAACTGGGTCATATAAACGAGCTATTGTTGAGAGTATTGAACGCTTAGTTGGATTAACTTTATTGATATTGATATGATAACCTAAAACATCCGATGTAGTACCCCAATGCAAACCTAACACCTTTACTGACTGATCGTCCTTAAGTTCGAAAGGTGCGTCAATTGCGCGGTCTTCGGTAGATATATCTTTTAATAGTGCTTCACAATTGCTGGCCCATTTCTTGAGATTGAAACCTCCTTTACGTAATAATAATATGACTTGATGCTGGAGCTCCACCGCTTCCTCTTCCGAGTCAGCACCTGCTACAATGTCGTCTACATATGTTGATGTAACTAATAAATTTTTCGTTAGAGGAAATTCAGATCCATTTTCTAAATCTAATTGATGTAAACATCTAATTGCCAAGAACGGTGCTGCGTTGACACCATAAGTGACAGTGCATAATTCGAATTCTTGGACTTCATCGTCGGGCGAATTTCTCCAAAGTATGTGTTGATATACGCAGTCGGCGTCATAAACTCGGATTTGCCTATACATTTTTTCAATGTCGGCAATGAACATGTACTTGTGGAAACGACTTCGAAGCAGTATGTCGGTAATGTCTCCCTGCAATTTTGGTCCGGTCGCCAAGCAGTCGTTTAGTGAGAGGCCAGATGACGATTTGGCCGACGCGTCAAAGACTACCCGGATTTTCATGTTACCATTCTCTCGTTTGACCACAGCGTGGTGAGGGATGAAATATTTTCCTGGCTTCTCCGCTACGCGCATGTGACCAAGTGACAGATATTCATTCATAAAAGAACGATACGCGGAATATAACTCGGGATCTTTTACTAAACGTCGTTCAATATTATACAAGCGATTTAAGGCCATGGTACGAGAGGAACCAATACTACAATGCGTAGCCAAGTCTTGATTTAAATCACACTGAGCGTTAATTATAGATCGAAAAGGTAAAGCGACGCAGAACCTGCCTGATGTGTCCCGTGACACTGTTTTAGAGAACCACTCTTCGCATCGGTCATCTTCTGTCGTTGAGTGTACTGGGATTGTCGGCTCTTCCACCCTCCAAAATTGTTGCATGGTTTCATTTATGACTGGTATTGCACTAATAGTTAACGACATCAGAGGTAATGAAGTAGGATCCTTAAGTGAACCAACAATTATCCAACCGAGATTTGTGTGCATTGCTGACGGCAATCCAGGGGTATGTATAATATCCGCTTTTGGCTGCAAAATCATCGGGTATAAATCACCTCCTATTAACATGTCCACGGTGCCAGGAAGATCAAATTCCGGATCAGCTAATATTAGGTGTTGATATCGTGTGCGCACCGTAGCAGGGAGAGAACACGTTGGCATTAATCCAGTAATTTGGGACAATATTATAACATTATTTGCTTTAAACAATGGTTGATCTGACTGAAGCGGGAAAAACGCGCACTGAGTAACACCTTTTACCTTGGACACCGGTTGTTGAGAGAGGCCAACTACTTCTACATGACTCTTGTTGCGTTTAAGACCAAGTCTAGTGGCACAATCTGCAGTAATGGCTGAAATTTGTGACCCACTATCTAACAAAATTCGAACCTGATGAGTAACACCTGCGTCATCTTGTATACGAACAACCGCAGTACCTAACACTACAGTGGCTTGTGTCGATATCGCACCAGAGAACACCGTGTTATTTTCACCTGGTTTGGACGTAGAGGACTGAACATCTGACTTTTCTTTCTGTGTCATCTCACTGTTATTCTTTGTACTAACATTTTCTATATGTAACAGTGTATTATGACGACCATCACATTTTTTGCATGTAAAAGAAGCAGTACAAGAACTAACACTATGCCCAGTTTTTAAGCATATAAAACATAAACTATTATCGCTCACAAACTTGCGCCGTACCATAGCTGGTTTGCGTTTAAATACAAAGCAACGATAAATCTGGTGTTCGTGTTGACAAAATAAACACTTTGATGTAGTAGATGAAGCTGACAGTGAAGTTTTGCCAAGACGCCCAATTTTGTTCTTTTTACTAATACCTTTAAAAGTGCCATCAGGTTTGTCGTTAGTTCCAACCGACGTTCCGACATTTTCTAAGATTTTACATCTGTGTGCGACAAATTTTAGTAACATATCTAAATCAGGCACTGCATTTTGTTCAATGCTTGCTTCAAACAGCCGCCTAGTCTCTGTGTCAATTACACGAGCACCGATGTGAAATAAAATGAAACCAGCTAGGTCCTTGACACCAAGTGCTTTAATAGCGGAGACATTTTCCATAAATACATGAACAAACGAAGACAGTGACGATAATGATTCCTTTTTCAAGGGCACAAATGAAAACAATTTGTCAATGTGTGCAGAAGCTAATAGTCGTTGATTTTCAAACGACTGTTTTAATGCGTTCCAAGCTATAACATAATTA
The DNA here is from genome assembly GCF_037042655.1 of Diuraphis noxia. NCBI lineage: Eukaryota > Metazoa > Arthropoda > Insecta > Hemiptera > Aphididae > Diuraphis > Diuraphis noxia. The sequence goes on along the minus strand of NW_028301714.1, from coordinate 33,025,153 downwards.
TCAGCCGTCAATGGGATCGCTTTTACTACTGTAAGTGCTGGACCGGACAGGCTTAAAATCAAAAAATGGTAACGTTGAATATTAGAAATATCTGGGTTGTCATGAACTAGTGATTGAAACATGTCGCGAAACGATACCCAACCCAAGACATTACCATCAAATTTTGGTAATTCAATTTTTGGTAACACAATTGCCTGTGCTGTTTGTCGTGCACCAGTAGAAACATTATTATTTGCAGTCACATTAACCGAAGTGCTATGGAAGCCAGTAGCAATAAGTCGGATATTTGCACATACCTCTTCCATAGTATCAGTGACAACAGCATCAACATTTTCAAACTCGACTACATTATCTAAATCAACAAGGGCCTTTAATACTGCTTGCTGTTCTAACTCAAATTGATCAACGAACCGTTTCAATGACAAATGGTGAGCCTCAAATAATGCGCGACGTTCAACATCTAATTTAGCTTCTTCGCCTATACTATTTATTTTTTTAATTGATCGTAACGATGCATCCCGCGATGCACGAGCACGAACTAACGACCGTTTACTATCAGCAGTATTGTCCAAATCTTGACGCTTAGGCCTTCCCATATTACACGATTTATAAGGAATAAAGAGCAAGCAAGACAAGACGGAAAAAAAATAACTAATTAAATTACCTAAATAATCCGGGACGATGGACCAAATGTTTGGTCGCGATAGCCGATTCAAACGAATACGGTTATACCTCGACGGGTTTTGTAACGCTGGGTACTATCTATACTACTATCAAATGGTGAAAAATAGAAAAAAAACAATTAGATAGTTTTATAAAGTGGACTGTATAAATATATTGTTCTTATATAAACTTAATGAAAAACAATAACATGAGAGCGCCTTAAATGTTATGTTAGTCCTAGCATAATTACAACGAATTAATAATAATAATAATAACAATATCAATCATGACAATGATTGATAATGCAAAAAATAATACACAATAAATACGTACGACGCTGATAACAGTAGTCGCGTTAACAGAATAATAATAATAATAATATGTGTGATACGTCTGACCTGGCCGCTGACGGGACACCTTGCTCCACACGACGTACCTTCCGACAACCAATATATCCAAACCAGCTCACTCGATGGGTTATTGACAAGGTGTATAAAGTCAAATCCCAATGGACGAGCCTTTCATTCATGTAGGTGACGGCTACAACAATGCGACGGACAGGTAAAAAACCATAAACCTCACAGGAACGGACGGACGTGTGCGGGCAGACGAACGCGAATGGCGACGAAACAACACACGGCGATGACGATCACGTGTGCGTCAAATCAATCCGTTTCGTAAGTCCGCGACTTTACCACAGCGACGATATTAGAGAAACGGAGTGTAACAACGGCTCATAATATAGCACGTGAAGAATCACAATGACCATACGCATCATACAACTACGCAACAAAACACATGCCGTTGAAGAACTATCAACAAACGCACATGGTTAACAGGGCGCGATATAGTATACGATGCGAACACGGAAACGAACGGTCAACAACAGCGCACCGGCCGGGCAACGAACGTGTTCGCAACGACGGCGGTGAACATAGCGGCGATAGCAACGCATGCGCGGTAGGAGCCGTAGTTTGATAGGCTTGGTGCGCTATGTTGGTATCTGGCCCAAACATCCTCCCCCGTTTTGAAAGGGTGCTTTCAAAAGTTATAAAATTCTCGATCAGAACGTATCACTCACATCAAAAAAAAATAATACAACGCATACAACAAATCATGAAAAATGCTAAATTCTATACAAAACCCAAAAAAAAAAATAATAATAATAATAACGTGAGATAATAATTATGACAATAGGTAAGGACAATGAAAATAACAGCAGAAAATATTGAGGATAACGGTAATATGGGAGCCTTTCTTAAGGTCTTGGATCCACTGGAAGTTTTACCAGCTTGACAACAGGACGTTTGAGTATAGCGTCTTGCGTTTTGACTGTCGCTACACGCACTATATTATCTGCACCTGGATGAACCTGGATGATTCGACCGATCTGCCATGCCATGGGCGGTCGTGACGGTGTGTTGATGACTACCAGGTCGCCAATGGACAGATTTGGTGTCTGCTTAAACCACTTTTGCCTCCCTTGTAGGGTGTGCAAATACTCATTGCTCCAACGACGCCAAAATGATTGTTGAGCTTGGCGTAGTAATTGCCAACGATTCAAACGGTTAGTTGGAGTATCGACTACATCCTTTTCTGGAAGTGCTGATAACGGTTGCCCGATTATGAAGTGACCTGGGGTCAACACGCCTAAGTCGTTTGGATCACTGGAGAGTGGTAGCATCGGTCGAGAATTCAAGACGCCTTCGATCCGCGTTATGAGAGTTGTAAATTCCTCGGTCGTGTATACTTGAGCACCGATCACTTTCTTCAAATGAGTTTTTGCGCTTTTGACGGCAGCCTCCCATATTCCGCCAAAATGTGGGGCTCCCGGTGGATTAAAATGCCACTTGCAAGGTATACGACCACATAAGGTATGCTGATTGGAGGCTTCATCGAATAATTTCTTCAGCTGTTTTGCAGCACCAACGTAATTTGTACCACAATCTGTGTACATGTTACTTGGAATGCCACGCCGAGCGACGAACCGGTCTAACGCAGCGAGGAATGCGTCAGTGGATATGTCTGATACGGTCTCCAAGTGCACAGCCTTCACCGACATGCACACAAATACCGCTAGGTATATTTTATTGGTACGCGCACCGCGACGTCGACTTTCACGCACCAAGAAAGGTCCACCGTAATCCATCCCGACGTTGAAAAATGGGCGGTTTGCTACCAGTCTAGCTGCTGGCAGATCCCCCATAAAAGGTCGTGGGTTCATACTTCTGAACCTGGTGCAAGGAACACAAGAATGGATAAAATTTCGGACAGCTGCTCGGCCAGAAATAATCCAGAACCTTTGATGTATCATTGAAAGTACTAATCGTGATCCTCCGTGTAGCGAGATGTGATGAAAGTATCGAATGATTAGCTCGGTGAGATGTGTCTTTTGAGGTAAAAGGATTGGATATTTTGAATCTTCGTTCAACTGTGCATGTCTTAATCTTCCGCCGACACGAATGATCCCGATTGCGTCGATGAACGGGGCTAACTGGGCTGTCGTTGTCGGAGTTATGGAACCTGGATTCCTTATCTGTTTACGTAGATCCGACAGATGTGTCAGTTGCGTACACAAGACCGCTGCGTTCAGTGCATGGTCATATTCCATCCGAGTGATTGGTCCGCTGATATTAGGACTATTTCGACGACGGGCGAAGCGAAAACAATATGCCAACACGCGCTGCATTTTTGACAACGACGAAAATCGTTGAATAATTGACTCGTAGTTCGTTTCTTCATGTATATGCAAAACACTTGCTGTACACTTCGTCTCAGGTAGTTGATCAGTCGGTGGTAATGTTAACTCGGACATGGTAGACACAGGCCATAAATGGTCAGATTGTAACAAAAACTCTGGGCCATGAAAATGTAATGAATTCGAAATCAACTCAGAGGGAAGTAATCCTCTTGATGCGGGATCAGCTGGATTGTTCATGGTTCTGACATGGGCCCATTCACAACCTGGAGTTAATGCCTTGATTTTGGAGACTCTATTGGTGACGAATATCTTGAACTGTTTTTGGTCAGCGTGAAGCCAACTCAAAACTATCGTGGAGTCAGTCCATGCACGCACACGATCGATGTTGGTAAAACTCTGTAAAACTGTGTACTGGTGGGAGATGAGGCGTGCCAATAGTAAGGCAGCGCACAACTCCAAACGTGGAATCGTTAACGACGGATCAGTATCAGAGCATTTTAATGGAGCCACTTTGGTCTTACATGCAATAAAATAGACCTTGACAGCATTCCTCTGGTCAACCACACGTAAATACACATTTGCCGCGTATCCCTTCTGAGAGGCGTCAGAAAAACCTATTAGCTCCACTTGTTTTGAACATCGGATATCAATATGCCGAGTTAGCATAACCTGGGCTAGCGTGGGAAATTCGGAAATAAAGGTGTTCCACTTGTCAACTAGTTGTGTCGGCGGCGAAGTATCCCAGTCCAGTTTTTGCATCCACAATTCTTGCATGATGCACTTGGCCCAAAAAACAACGGGGCCCAACGCCCCAACTGGGTCATATAAACGAGCTATTGTTGAGAGTATTGAACGCTTAGTTGGATTAACTTTATTGATATTGATATGATAACCTAAAACATCCGATGTAGTACCCCAATGCAAACCTAACACCTTTACTGACTGATCGTCCTTAAGTTCGAAAGGTGCGTCAATTGCGCGGTCTTCGGTAGATATATCTTTTAATAGTGCTTCACAATTGCTGGCCCATTTCTTGAGATTGAAACCTCCTTTACGTAATAATAATATGACTTGATGCTGGAGCTCCACCGCTTCCTCTTCCGAGTCAGCACCTGCTACAATGTCGTCTACATATGTTGATGTAACTAATAAATTTTTCGTTAGAGGAAATTCAGATCCATTTTCTAAATCTAATTGATGTAAACATCTAATTGCCAAGAACGGTGCTGCGTTGACACCATAAGTGACAGTGCATAATTCGAATTCTTGGACTTCATCGTCGGGCGAATTTCTCCAAAGTATGTGTTGATATACGCAGTCGGCGTCATAAACTCGGATTTGCCTATACATTTTTTCAATGTCGGCAATGAACATGTACTTGTGGAAACGACTTCGAAGCAGTATGTCGGTAATGTCTCCCTGCAATTTTGGTCCGGTCGCCAAGCAGTCGTTTAGTGAGAGGCCAGATGACGATTTGGCCGACGCGTCAAAGACTACCCGGATTTTCATGTTACCATTCTCTCGTTTGACCACAGCGTGGTGAGGGATGAAATATTTTCCTGGCTTCTCCGCTACGCGCATGTGACCAAGTGACAGATATTCATTCATAAAAGAACGATACGCGGAATATAACTCGGGATCTTTTACTAAACGTCGTTCAATATTATACAAGCGATTTAAGGCCATGGTACGAGAGGAACCAATACTACAATGCGTAGCCAAGTCTTGATTTAAATCACACTGAGCGTTAATTATAGATCGAAAAGGTAAAGCGACGCAGAACCTGCCTGATGTGTCCCGTGACACTGTTTTAGAGAACCACTCTTCGCATCGGTCATCTTCTGTCGTTGAGTGTACTGGGATTGTCGGCTCTTCCACCCTCCAAAATTGTTGCATGGTTTCATTTATGACTGGTATTGCACTAATAGTTAACGACATCAGAGGTAATGAAGTAGGATCCTTAAGTGAACCAACAATTATCCAACCGAGATTTGTGTGCATTGCTGACGGCAATCCAGGGGTATGTATAATATCCGCTTTTGGCTGCAAAATCATCGGGTATAAATCACCTCCTATTAACATGTCCACGGTGCCAGGAAGATCAAATTCCGGATCAGCTAATATTAGGTGTTGATATCGTGTGCGCACCGTAGCAGGGAGAGAACACGTTGGCATTAATCCAGTAATTTGGGACAATATTATAACATTATTTGCTTTAAACAATGGTTGATCTGACTGAAGCGGGAAAAACGCGCACTGAGTAACACCTTTTACCTTGGACACCGGTTGTTGAGAGAGGCCAACTACTTCTACATGACTCTTGTTGCGTTTAAGACCAAGTCTAGTGGCACAATCTGCAGTAATGGCTGAAATTTGTGACCCACTATCTAACAAAATTCGAACCTGATGAGTAACACCTGCGTCATCTTGTATACGAACAACCGCAGTACCTAACACTACAGTGGCTTGTGTCGATATCGCACCAGAGAACACCGTGTTATTTTCACCTGGTTTGGACGTAGAGGACTGAACATCTGACTTTTCTTTCTGTGTCATCTCACTGTTATTCTTTGTACTAACATTTTCTATATGTAACAGTGTATTATGACGACCATCACATTTTTTGCATGTAAAAGAAGCAGTACAAGAACTAACACTATGCCCAGTTTTTAAGCATATAAAACATAAACTATTATCGCTCACAAACTTGCGCCGTACCATAGCTGGTTTGCGTTTAAATACAAAGCAACGATAAATCTGGTGTTCGTGTTGACAAAATAAACACTTTGATGTAGTAGATGAAGCTGACAGTGAAGTTTTGCCAAGACGCCCAATTTTGTTCTTTTTACTAATACCTTTAAAAGTGCCATCAGGTTTGTCGTTAGTTCCAACCGACGTTCCGACATTTTCTAAGATTTTACATCTGTGTGCGACAAATTTTAGTAACATATCTAAATCAGGCACTGCATTTTGTTCAATGCTTGCTTCAAACAGCCGCCTAGTCTCTGTGTCAATTACACGAGCACCGATGTGAAATAAAATGAAACCAGCTAGGTCCTTGACACCAAGTGCTTTAATAGCGGAGACATTTTCCATAAATACATGAACAAACGAAGACAGTGACGATAATGATTCCTTTTTCAAGGGCACAAATGAAAACAATTTGTCAATGTGTGCAGAAGCTAATAGTCGTTGATTTTCAAACGACTGTTTTAATGCGTTCCAAGCTATAACATAATTATCAGCCGTCAATGGGATCGCTTTTACTACTGTAAGTGCTGGACCGGACAGGCTTAAAATCAAAAAATGGTAACGTTGAATATTAGAAATATCTGGGTTGTCATGAACTAGTGATTGAAACATGTCGCGAAACGATACCCAACCCAAGACATTACCATCAAATTTTGGTAATTCAATTTTTGGTAACACAATTGCCTGTGCTGTTTGTCGTGCACCAGTAGAAACATTATTATTTGCAGTCACATTAACCGAAGTGCTATGGAAGCCAGTAGCAATAAGTCGGATATTTGCACATACCTCTTCCATAGTATCAGTGACAACAGCATCAACATTTTCAAACTCGACTACATTATCTAAATCAACAAGGGCCTTTAATACTGCTTGCTGTTCTAACTCAAATTGATCAACGAACCGTTTCAATGACAAATGGTGAGCCTCAAATAATGCGCGACGTTCAACATCTAATTTAGCTTCTTCGCCTATACTATTTATTTTTTTAATTGATCGTAACGATGCATCCCGCGATGCACGAGCACGAACTAACGACCGTTTACTATCAGCAGTATTGTCCAAATCTTGACGCTTAGGCCTTCCCATATTACACGATTTATAAGGAATAAAGAGCAAGCAAGACAAGACGGAAAAAAAATAACTAATTAAATTACCTAAATAATCCGGGACGATGGACCAAATGTTTGGTCGCGATAGCCGATTCAAACGAATACGGTTATACCTCGACGGGTTTTGTAACGCTGGGTACTATCTATACTACTATCAAATGGTGAAAAATAGAAAAAAAACAATTAGATAGTTTTATAAAGTGGACTGTATAAATATATTGTTCTTATATAAACTTAATGAAAAACAATAACATGAGAGCGCCTTAAATGTTATGTTAGTCCTAGCATAATTACAACGAATTAATAATAATAATAATAACAATATCAATCATGACAATGATTGATAATGCAAAAAATAATACACAATAAATACGTACGACGCTGATAACAGTAGTCGCGTTAACAGAATAATAATAATAATAATATGTGTGATACGTCTGACCTGGCCGCTGACGGGACACCTTGCTCCACACGACGTACCTTCCGACAACCAATATATCCAAACCAGCTCACTCGATGGGTTATTGACAAGGTGTATAAAGTCAAATCCCAATGGACGAGCCTTTCATTCATGTAGGTGACGGCTACAACAATGCGACGGACAGGTAAAAAACCATAAACCTCACAGGAACGGACGGACGTGTGCGGGCAGACGAACGCGAATGGCGACGAAACAACACACGGCGATGACGATCACGTGTGCGTCAAATCAATCCGTTTCGTAAGTCCGCGACTTTACCACAGCGACGATATTAGAGAAACGGAGTGTAACAACGGCTCATAATATAGCACGTGAAGAATCACAATGACCATACGCATCATACAACTACGCAACAAAACACATGCCGTTGAAGAACTATCAACAAACGCACATGGTTAACAGGGCGCGATATAGTATACGATGCGAACACGGAAACGAACGGTCAACAACAGCGCACCGGCCGGGCAACGAACGTGTTCGCAACGACGGCGGTGAACATAGCGGCGATAGCAACGCATGCGCGGTAGGAGCCGTAGTTTGATAGGCTTGGTGCGCTATGTTGGTATCTGGCCCAAACAGATTGACAATTTTTTAGAATAATAATAATAGAAATAAGAAAGTACTAAATAATACAACATAAATTAGGATGGATAATATTGTATTATGTATAGTAGTAATGCAGTTAAATACATACATACACTTAGTTGTACATCACAACAGTACTTACTATCTACTACTATAAACTAAGAATTTATGTTTAATGATCAAAACATGGAAACATGTGCGTTTGGAAATTACCTAACTTAACCGTTAATACATATACATTTGTAACTATATTTAATATTGAATATTAGCTCAAAAATCAGGACCTTCAAATGGGATTGGGATTGGACGTGAAGTAAAGTTTATCACACAAAATGGGTTTGAAACTGATGTTTGCTAATTAAATATAAAAATTGTCAATATTTAAATCGGAGTCCACGTTAAGGTCATTAAATTGTATTACTATTTAAATATTCACTCTACAATGAAAGCATGTAAAGATACTAGCATTTAGCAGTGATAAATTCAGAACTGACAGGATGTCCGCGGTAGTGCAATTTTCCAACTAGTACGGCCACGTACTACCGCCAAGCCACTTGACGAACTGGGACTCGTCATGTATGCGCAGCCACGGTGTTTTATAAGTACATTATAGCTGCCTCAGCATATCTTGTTACACCAGCCTAGGCCCTAGTTATTAAAATATTTGTTCATGTTAATATCTATAATATATAACTAGATTAAATAATACTATTGATAATAATAATAAATAAGTAGCAACTTATGGTATAGTACTATAACTTATTTTATAGTTATGTTTAAAATAATTATATTGAAGACTATCTACACTCGACAATATATGGCACTTATAAACGCATATATAATTATAAGTAAATCTAAATGTGATGTACTACTAGAATGTCAGCATGGACATTTTTTGAAAATTATCAACTTTAATTAATAACCTGAACATTTGATATTAGATGTAATTTTCTTAATATAATTAACTTTTGAGATTATATGGTTGGTATGTATATTACTGTTTATTATTTTATTTAATTACAAATTAAACGACTGTTAATATGAACTAAAATTAAAATTATATTATACTCATATAGTTACCTGCGTATTAAACAAAACGTATTAATCAACTATAAAATAGTTCTGACTTATATGATTTTGGGTTGATACTAGATACAACTAGATAAAATCTGATTTATAATAACTAATTACTACTCATAAAAATCAGTTTGTACAATTTTGTAGAAATATCTCAAACAATAAATAGTAAAAAAAGAGGGTAAGTGGGTATCGCTCTGCTGTACATTACGTAGGTCAAATTTGAATGCAATGATAGGTATCATTGTATACGAAAAACGATTCTGAACGGAGATGATTTAGACAGTCTAGGATATATTATATTTAAATATTGTCATATATTCTATTTTGAAACAAATATTTTATTTTTCAATTAGGACGCATTTTGCATAAGGCGTGATTAATCAATTTTTCAAAAATATTGCATGTAATTGTCATAATTCATAATACCTTATATTATCATAGATATAAATCATATACCTGGTTTGAGGATAAATCGTTATCGTTACGCGATTTCATAAAAATTTAAAACTCAAACGCTCAAAACATTTTTCCTATAATGACGCTTCAAATTTTCCCTATACCTATTTGAAGAAAAACGTATGGAAAACTTAGTGTTGAATTTTTTAACCTTAGATATAAATACAAACAATTTTATGAATTTTGAACTACAAAATAATTTGCAAATTTTCGCGTTTTCGACAGATTTTGTAAAAATTTTAAATATAAACGCTTATAAAAAAAAATTGCGACCAACGATTTTTAATTTTTTTTAGCTACAATAAGAAAAACTCGTAAAGAACCTTGTATTAAATTTTCAAGTTTTTTTGGTCAACCAAAATTTTTTACCGACACTTCAAAAAAAAGTTCTCATAAAAATCAAAAATTTCAGTGGTCTATAAATAACTCAAAAAAGTCAAAACAATTTGAAAATTAAACTGTATAAACTGTATTTACAGTGATTAGTTTTTGAATTACAACCATATAGAAATATCGATTTGGTTGAAAACTAGTTTTGCGTATAAATTTCCGTTTTTCTGTTACTTTTTTTTTGTTTTTCTCGATTTTTTTGAAAATTATTGGAAATTGTTTACTTTTTACTTCTATAATGCACCAAGGATATTCACTTTTCCAACGGAAACCACACCCAAAGTTTGAAATTGAAGCATTATTTCGACTAGTTATGCTGTACACAGACACACAAAAAAAAACACACACACATCACTGTAAAATCAATGCATTCATCACTCCGTTCAGAATTTAAAATGGAAAAACCAATAAATTTGGGAAAATGTTTATATAACACTCGAAATGTTTTATATTAAAGTAAAAGTACCTATTAAGTATTTAACAATAGTTAAAAAATATACATTTATTAACAAGATAAATTTGCTTGGATTCTGGATTTTCTATATTTACCTATATTTAAATGTGTAAATTATAATATGAGTACCTACACAGTTTTAAACATAATTACGTAGGTAATATAATTATAAAATATAAATAGAAGGTATTATAAAATTTTCATAATTTTCACTACAATAAATGTTCATGAAAATGTACATCACTATGTATAACTTATGGCCTTATGGGCTTTTAAACATTTTTTATACTCGTCGATTTTTCAAATAATTGATGTGCAAACGTTGAAACGTTGTACGATATTATTCCACTATGCCTAAATAGACGATGCGCAAACATAAAGCCATATTATATATGTACAGTTCACGGTATTATAAACATTGTAAGTAGGTTCACCTGCACATGAATACGAAAGTAGGAATCAATCAAGAACAATTCATATAATAATATAATATAAAATTAGCATTGACTACGGGTGATTTTGTCAACATCAGAATAAATATTTGGTAACTTCCTAACTGGCAGTTTGCTAATTCAATAAAAAATGTTTGATGAGGGAATCAAAGTCCTCATTTAGGTCATTAAATAATAAATTGCACTACTATTTAGTTAGGTATTTAATATACATTAGTGAAACTATATAGGTAATGACTAATGGCATTTTTTCAGTGACTAATTCAGAATTAACAGGAAGTCCATAGTACAATTTTTCTTCTAGTACGGCCACGTGGCCGATCCGATCAAGGTATAATTTTATTATACACCTACTTAAGAGGACATGATACCCGCATGGCCGCATGTGTTTTCTCCGTCTTACAAATGCGTAACATGGTACATTTTTCGCTCAGCAGAACACGTGTAGCTCCGTTAACTTAAAAATTAGAGTGAACTGACCTCTTATAAAATTTAAAGGTAATATTATTATCTAGACAACCTCATATGCTTTTTATTTTATATCAAATTTAAAGCGAGTTATGAGTATTTTAAAATTGTGAATTTGTTGTGCATCTTAAAATACTCATAACTTCCTTTAAAATTTAAATATATTAAAAAGCATATGAGATTGACTAGATAACAATCATACCTTTAAATTTTATAAGAGGTCAATTCACTCTAATTTTTAAGCAAACGGAGCTACACGTGCTCTGCTGAACGTAAAATTTACTATATAATGCACTTGTAAGACAGAGACAACACATGCGGGTATCACGTCCTCTTAAATGTATACTATTGATTTAAACCAGTTTTGCTTATGTGTGAATTCGGTGGTCGGTACAATATGACAGGTATTACACTGTTATTCAAAACCAATCTTTAATATTGAATTAAAATAATTTATATTATTGATTTTTGACCAAGTATTTAGTTATTCACCATAAAAACTATCAAAAGTGTATAATATATTGATGTAGAAAATTGGTTTTCACACTGTTTACTCCTATATATTTGAAGTCATATAGTTACACTTCTCACTATTATTTGAAAAAAAATGTTATAACCTAAAAATTTACCTAATTCATTAGATACAACTACCAGACCACACGCAGATACACAGTTATTTACGCGATCCATAAAATTATTGACGATGTAAATTTTTCAATAAATATATCGATGACGAAAACCACAATAGTAGCATGTAACTATTTTATTTTCACTGGTTATTTATGATTCAAAAAGTCAATGCCATGAATAATATCTAGTGAAATTCATCTTTGAAAAACCTTGCGTGGATTTCTATGTGGAATACAATTTATTTTAGTTCGCTTACAAAACAAAGTCATAAAATCAAAGTTAAGTTATTGTATTAAATTGATTGTAATACTAAATAATATATTGTTCATCGATAACTATTTGTTTTAGTTAAACAGCAACTAATAGATATTGAGAATAAGGTCAACAATGTTTAACTAATATAAAATTTCATACAAAATATATGGGTAGATACATCATCATTGTGACCATAAACAAACATTTAATTCTAGATCCTTTATTTTTTTGATATAAAATGTTAGTAGGTACAAATAGTAATTATATTTTTTTTTTAACTGTTTATGAAAATTAGAATTACTTATAACTCGAGACGACGTTTTGATAATGTCATGACTTAAAATTCTTCACTTATGACGTCATAGTTAATGTTATTTTTCATTTGCTGTTCAATAAATAAAAACATTAATGCATTTAGTCTTTGTTGAGTCAAAGTACTGCGAAGTTTCGATTTAAGCATTGTTAATTTCGAAAATACCCTCTCACAAAACCAACTAGTTACAGGTATTATGCTAAAAACAACAATAACTTTGTGAAATTCTAAAAAAAATATTTTTTTGATTATTTTGATTGAGAAATTCGATCCAATGAAATATAGTTTTTGTAGTTGAACCTAATTAAACGCGTATCTGATCTTAACTGGGATAATTTTTATTAATAATTATTTAATTATATTAATAATAATTTATTATTATTTTAAGGATTGAATAAAATTGGTAGATGTTAATAGATTTAATTCTTCAACTTGTAAACACGAGTTAACTTTGACAATTAGTAATAGTATAAGATGAAGCATATTTAAAGCAAATATAAACTCAAAAGTTTTTAATAGCAAAATTAAACCTCAAATTTTGGTTTAACATCTGAATATTTTGTTGTATCACAAATTGTTTGGATAGCAATGATTTTATATTAGGCTAATACATATTTTATAATCCAATATAAATAATTTTATAATTACAATAAAACTAATCATTATATTATAACTGAATTCTATATTTCAGTACCTATATAATAATATTTATAATAGATAACATTTTACAAATATATTTTGCCTTTGCTGTCTGGGGCATTTCAGAGTGCCTCTGAATTTACCTAAACGTACCTATCCAGGCTATTCATATTATTATTCAATATGTTTTGTTTATGTAGAAATTCGGTGGTCGCACAAGATATACGGCGGCCACATACCTTAGCCATGCATTTTAAAAATTAATTTTAAATAATTAATATTTATTTCAACATTAAAATTTTTAGCTATGTACCATAAAAATCATTGAAATTATATTTCCAATAAAAGTCAATTCTTGTTATTAATTCATTTTTAATGCTGCCTGCAGCAGTCGATTACGGGTGACGCGCCAACGCCCATAATTATTAGTATAGGTCAATTGATGGCGCAAGAAGAAATGTTTGTCAAATTCTAATCTAACTAGTTATTTGATAATTAAGTAAAAATTTGTCAATATGGGAATCAGTTTTTTGCATATTAGGTATTTGATAAGGATATGATTTCAGGTGGTATGATGCGTTGTCACAAATTATCGGAATTAATATACATAATATGAGTCATGAAGTCATGAGTCATGATTTAATACTATAGTGCCACATTGTATAATAGTCTTGTATTATTTGATAAAGATACAATACAGATTATTTTATTTAGTCTAAAATTCTTTAATTTGGAAATCACAAACATAATACAATAAAAATATCAAAATCATTGTTTAACTTCCTTCATCAAAAGCTATTTGTGTACAAGTAATTTGAATAAATTATTTTTATCACCCAAAATTCCTTGATTCAAAAAACATGATCATAATATATCAATGACCAATATAATATAATCATCATATTTAATATCCGTCATAAAAAAGTTATAATATGCATCTGAGTAATTCGTACCTAATATTATAATATTAATCGTAAATAAATAACATTTGTATGTGTCCAGATTTTATTGATAAATACATAGGTAAAAAAATTATTCTCTCAGACAAAGTGTGTAAGTAAAACTATTGGATTTTAATGGATTTTGATTTGTGTGGTTATAAAATATTTATAATATAGTATTATAGCTAGTGTTTATTAAAACAATATGAATACGGTCTATGAACTGAAGTGACTAGAAAAAGACTATTGATAAGAGTTGTATTCATTAAACATCGGCGTCGTATCATTATTGACCTTTCGCTTAAGGTGCGTCCCCACGGCATGCGGCTTTGCCGGGTGGCTTGGCAACTCGGCTATAGCCGCTCGGCCTACCTGTCCTCACTACAATTGACTTTTTACCATAATATATATAAATAAAATCATTTTAAAAATTTCAGGGATGGAAAACGTTTTTAAAAAACGTTATTAAACGGAAAAAAATGAAAAACGAAAACGAAAACGAAACAAGACAAAAACGTAAAACAGAAATAAATTATAGCATTATACATTATTTAATTATTTTTGAGTTCTGGATTATTTTTATTATTTACTCTAGAAACCTGAAATAGTGTTTCACTTTAGTCTTTAAAACATAAGTCTTTACTTTTTGATTTTTAATCTTTACCGATGCACTTTTAAGATTTAAAAAAATTTAAATTTAAAATCATTTTTATATTGCGCGTTACAATTATAACTAGAAAGTTATAACTCAGTTATAAGTTATAAGAATATATTATATATATATATATAAAAATTATCAAAAACGTTATTTGGAAACAATAAGAAAATAACGTTAATCTAAAACGTAATAATCAAAAACGTTTAAAAACGTTAAACAAAAACGATATTTTTTAAATCAATAAACAAAAACGAAAAAATTAAAAACGTTTTCCATCCCTGAAAAATTTACATATTTACACCATATATATACTTGTGATGGTAATAATATTATTGTACTTCCCAGTTCATCCAGTCAGTCTGAGTTCCTACGACTCAAAAAAACTATTTTTCAGACAATATAGTAATTACAATGGATAAACCAAAAATGTTAGTTAAAAAACATTGAAATATGTACAAAATACGTACCTAGATAGATTTCCAAATAAATTATATTTAAGGGGATTGGAAGCGGTGATTTTCTATCTTTGTTTAACACACGTGGAACATAGAATACGCCTGACAGAAATTAAGGTACTTCTAGTTGTTCGATTTGAAATATCTAAAGATTTGTTAATTGGTATACACTATACAAGTTTACTTTGCATCGGTCGAAGCACTTTTTCGATTGAGTCAATATTTTGATAAGAATAAATATTTTAAATTTTATAAATTTGTCAATTTTTTTATTAAATATATTAAAAATATGCTTCGACCGATGCAAGGTAAACTTGTACACCAATTCAAAAATCTTTACATATTTTAAATCGGGCAACTAGAAGTACCTTAATTTTTGTCAGGCGTATTGTATGTTTCACGTGTGTGTTAGACAAAGACAGAAAATCACCGTTTCCAATCCCTTTAAAAGGACGCCACACCCGCATGTGTTGTCTCCGTCTTACAAACGTATAACATAGCAAAATCTGTTTAGCGCGGGACAACTTTACTGTTCTCCCTCAATATTTATAATAGTATTTTCAAAATTTCACAACGCATAGGTAAGAACTTTATCTGTGTCATACCGTCGTTATTTTTTTGATAACATAAATATAATTAAAGTTATAAGCTTAAAAAAATACATTTATTTTTTATTTTTTCATTAAATTACTTAAAATTATTGGTTTGTGCAATCAAAAAAATAACGACGCTATGACACAGATAAAGTTCTTACCTATGCGTTGTGAAATTTTGAAAATTCTATTATAAATACTGAGGGAGAACAGTTGTCCCGCGCTAAACAGATTTTGCTATGTTACGCACTTGTAAGACGGAGACAACACATGCGGGTGTAGCGTCCTCTTAATTAAAATAATTACAGTAATAATACTTAAAAAATTAATTTTTTATATGAAGAGAATATCATCTTAAATGACTTATATTAACTACAATAGCATTTTGTATAAAAATCATTATTTGGCCGATCGGCCATCGTCCCCACTAAATATGCCACGCGGCTTTCTTTGATGTTTACCGACAACCATCGGGAACCCGCGGCTTCGGCAGATCGGCTACAAAAGTCGCGCGGCCTTGCGTCCACACCAAAATATTGAAACCGAACGGCAGATTATAACACGCGTTTCCGCTAGAGGATTATAAATTGTTTTCTTTAAAAAAATTTTCAGTAAGTAATGCCTACTATATGTTATGATGTAGGTATTGGATTATATAGATAAAAAATACCAATTCGCTTAAAGTCTGCATATTTTTAACGGTTTTGTCGTAATCGTGAAATTTATAGATAATTATAATTATAAAAACAAATCAAGTATTATTTAATATTTAGGTACGAATAAAATAATATTTTATAGTTATTATTATAAAAGTATGCAAATAATATAATATAATAATAGTATGAACTTATTAATTTGAATGAATTTGTATTGATGCGTAATAAAATTATTTGTTCCATCAGTATAGCGTATAGGTGGTAGGTACAGGCGGTACAGCTAGTGCTATACATTTTTTATAAATCGAAAAATAAAAACACCTACAACACGTCTACTATACGTACTTGTATTATTTCTACTTCATGTATAAAATTATGGGATTGAATCTTATTTCTGTAACTGGTAAGGCCCTTACTCAAACTATATACCAAGCTATAATAATATTTGTATAAGAACTCTATTGGTTTGTACAGGAAACAGGATATTTAATATAATATCCATGTATGCATTGTATAACCATTGCTTAATTTGAAATTTAATAAGGTATATTATATTAATATAATACAAGTATTAACCTATTTTATTTATTATTATATAGAATTGATAGGTAGGTATTAAAGTATACACTATAATATATTATATTATATTTATACACTTGTATGGTAATTAGGGAGTTGGGACCCGCTACCAAACCGCCCCGCTGACCTAACATAATAATATAATAAAAATGTAATGAGATTACATATAGGTAATATCTGCGTTTACCCGCCTTTAAAATTTCGATTTTAGATAAGTATAAAATAATGAAAAATAATTTTGTACATTTCAAAAAATGTATTCACATAAAATATTAATAACGAACACGGCGGGAAATAATCAAAGGAGAGCGAGGGTTGAGAGAGTTGTTCGAGGGGGAGAGATAAACGTTGTAATGTAGGTATACATCGAATAGGTAGCCAATAATGGGTGTGGTCATATATAGCCAACCATCGAACGTTTTAATTCGTTCTTATGTTAGCATATCCAAGGAGGGGATAGAAAATTTTAATATATAATAGGTATACTACGTGCCACTTCAACACTGAAATTATTTTTTGTAGGTCTGCAGTACTCGTTCGTTGTTTCCAGCGACGGTTGCCACTTCTGACTTGTCTTGCTGAGATTAGCTACTGCCGATGGAAAAAATGTTCACACTCAATGATGGTTAGAATGTTTATAATTCAGATGTCTATCTAAGGTAAGCATATATTATTAAATTTATAATAAGTACCTATTTGAATGTAGCGGATTGTTTCGATTTTATAGCTTAGTTTTTTTTACTTTAGTTTTTTATGGGTTTAAATTGACGAGAAAATTAATTTTTAATAATTATTTTTTATAGACTATTGCGAATTGGTTTGATACTTAGCTTTTGTACTCCATATATTTAATTATTTAATATACATATTTTAATATTTACAATTATACATACCCCTTTTATATGATACAACTATATGTTAAAATATTTTTCAAAAATAAAATTAAAAGATTGTGAAATTAATATATATAAAAATACAAGAAAATTTCATAAAATATATCAATATAATTTGTTTAAAAAATCAAGAATAAATAATTGTATATTTATATGTATAGGTACGTATGTCTATAAAAAATAAATTATTAAAAAGTTATTGATAAACAATAATTATAATAATATTAACCCACGACTAATAACCAGCGTTTAAGTCTCCTCTGTATTTAAATTAGGCAGGTACAAGAATAAAAGTAGTTTATTAAATGATATTAAAATGTACGTAGGTATTATAAGTTTAGGTTATATTCTATATTATAAAGTATGTATAGTATATAGGTAAACTTTACAGTAAATATTTTGCCGTGAAAATTGTTATTAATAAAAAGTATAAGCATCAGATTAGCGTGATACATTTATACATACCTACCTTCAAAAGAGCCACATAATGTTTTGGGTAGTCATGGGTTCTCAAGCTGCACCGCACCGCTACGATGTTATATACATAAATACATTATATATATATATATATATATATATATATATATATATACATATATATATATATTGAAATGATTTTTTTAACCATTTTGTTCTCATAATTTGTATACCTAATAAAAATTAATATAATATATCAAGTTGATAAATAATATTAAAAAGGCGGAAATTAGTTATACATATATTTTGACCACTGATAGTAAATGATCACTATAGAGTCGCGTCAAACACCGGCCAGCTTTCATACCGCGGGCTATAGGTACAGCCGTACAATAGAACAGCATAATATATTAAGTCATTTTTTATATAAAATTAATTATCTTTGTTTATCTTACTAATTTTTATGTCATTTTGAAAATAATATATGTGAACCTTTCAAGGATCCAATCATTGAATTCATAAAGGTCACTGAAAATTTTCATATTTGCTAAATAATAATTATTGTTTTGAATTTAATAATTTATAGCAAACAGTAATACATACCTAGCTTATAGCTGATAATATTAAGAATTAAGATTATATAAAATTCGAAATTGTAAGTAACTTTTTAAATTTTTTCATTCATTCTTAACCACCAAAAATATGATTTAGCCAAACTTTTTGTACAAGAGAACTCATTTGACATAAATAAAGTTCGTTTAGTATATTGTTTTGAAATCTAGCGGATATAATAATAAAGTAACCCCGTAATAAGCGTTTCGTTCTATTAAAAATTTAATTTTTTGTTATACGATTTTAATTCTAAATAATGTTTCATTCGCTAAGTCCCACCACTAGCTGGCTTGGGTAGCCAAAATTGAAAATAGTGGAAGGGATAGTTGCATCCCGAGTAGACCCATATACGTAGGTAAACTCTAATCCTCGACGGTATCGCGGGAGGTATCGGCTTTCCGTTCTAGTAACATTGCCCTTCAAGATTGAGGAGAATACCTCAGCTGAAACGTGGTGGTTGTAGGGCCGGTGCAAGATAGTAACCAATCACTGATAACCTAATGAGAGGACGGAAGCCTAAGGCGTAATGTGGACCAAAATCAGAAGGGTACGAGGTAATTCGGTGCTGGTGAGTGGTGATCGCTATGACGACCCAGGCACCACATATGTGGTGTCTGAACCTCTATTGCTCGTAATTAGCTCACCTGAGCTACCATATATCTTAAGTTGTATGGCGTGAGCCAGAAACCCAGAGAACTATTGTTCCATTCACCCATTTTGACTGCATTTCCCAGATACTTTTGGGAAGATTGTGTCTGTAGTTGTTTCAATTTTAATTTAAAACTAATCCAGTATGAATTGTTCGTAATTAAAATTAAGATGCCTGCAAAATTCATCATTATGATTTTCGATCGAAAATTTTCAAACAGTCAGCCGTGATTTATAAAATCAGCTATAATTTTTTTTTTTAGTTTTTATTTAGATATTTTATGTCGAAAAATAATGATAATATAATATATTATACAGAGTGTAACAGAAAAACCTGACCAAAAAATTATGCTAATTAAACGTATGACAAAAATAGTTAATATTGTATGATAATTGATGGGTAAATAATTTAAGAAGTATACTCATGTTACCAAATTCTCAAAAATCATATTTTTAAAAAAGTTATTACGTTCCAAATGATTTTAACTAAAAACATTTAAAAATTTAAAAATCCTAAAAAATAACCTACTTGACTTAGGTCTTAGATGAATCCTTTTACCATCAACATTTTTCTTATACCTAATCAGATTCACAAATAGGCTATTTTGAATTTATTCAAAACATTTTTTTTTTTTAAATTAATTTTTTTTTATTCTCTGTACTAAAAAATAATCATAAAAAAATGTATTATACATGGAGCACTAGGGTCGCTTTATGAACAAAAAATAAATAAATAAAAAATATAAATTTTAACAAAAGTTATTCCAAAAGTCAGTTCTATCTCTTACACCTTATAGGCCGTTCGTCGTATAGATTATCAGCATATTTGATTATGAGACCTTTTTTGTCACAATGTCACATACAAAAAAATTAACATTATACAATCTGCGACAAAACCGATAAGACACATTATACAAACTGCGGCAATTTATTTTATATACCTACCAAAGTTATTAAATAACAACTCATATACAAATGTTTATTGGGTGGCAATGTGTGTACCGGTGACGTACCATTTTGAAATCCTATTAGTACAAAAAACTAATAAAAAATTTTAGTACAGAACTGGAGTGTTCCGTTCATAAAAACTTTTTTCATTGAAAATAAGTATTTTAAATTATTGGTGAGACATGTAAGTATAATTATATTTGTTTCCTTATCATTAATTAGCAAAAAGTTTTCATGTTTGTTAGTCATAATATTCATCTTTATTAGTGGTGTAAGTGGTGGATGATATTTAGTCTTTTTATTATTTAAATTTCTACGAATATATGAAATATAATTAGTAATTAATTGTGTATCATAAACAACGAAGTTCTTTTCCAATTTATTATTTTAGATGGCTTATCGTTTATACTGCTTTCAGACATTTTTCGTTTGATATTATTACTGACGCCTTGACGTTCAATTGTAAAATCTGATTCGTGATAATGATCCAAAACTGAGTTTTTATTCTTGTTGAAAACCAATTTGGCTTTGCATGTTTTATTACCACTTATCTTCGCTTCATATTTAAAGTTGAATTTAAAATTATCTAACACTGCTAATTGTTTGCCATTCTGGCTATAAATTGTTGAAAATTCCATGACGTTGAACAAAATATTTAACTTTTAACCACTTCTACTGACACTATTATATATATCGTAAAATATTATGTCTTTTTAATTAAAATTATGGTTTATTTAAATTATTATTTAGTAAAATCTATTAACAGATAAGTTATAAGGTTCAATGGATTTATGTTTTAACAAATACCACTAGTTCATCATTAATGGATTAATTATGTTATATTTAAAAATACATAGACCCAAAAGTGATGAACACGTGGTATATTGTCTGACTTCTGCCACTTCTCAATAAAACAACTTATCAGAAAACTTTTATCACTGAGTATATACATTTCAGTTTACTCCATTACATTTATCATTTTAAACCTGGCTTAAAAATATAATTTTGGTTTTCTAGGACTCGTGAAATTTTGGGTCATTTGTTGATCTGATCAAATGCTACATATGTTTATTGAAAAAAATTATAATATAATATATATATTATATTGGGATTTAGGATGTGTAAATATACAATATTTATTTTTGTTAGAGTAGTATTGATTTATTATAATATTTGATAACTATTTTATGAAGAAAGTATTCAATTTTGTATATTCAACTTGTAAAAAAGATTTGAAAAGTATATAGGTATTGAATGTATTCAGACAACTATTGTCAGGAAGACAATTTGGTAAAAAGATTTGTATCAGCTTATGCTAATGTGTGAGCTGCTCCATCAAGAGACTTATGTTCCAACAAATACCACTTGTTCATCATTTTTGTTTTCAATGTGCTATGTTTAAAATTAAATTAAAAATATTAATGTTGAACAAGTGGTTTATTGTTTGATTTCTGCAACTTCAATATAATTCAATTAAATTCATCAAAAATAATTCAGCATGTTAACAAGAGATAGCTTTTATCATATTATTATTGAGTATCATAAATTGTATTTATTCCCAAAGTAGTTAACCTCTTATTTTATTTATAGTATTGTGTATGTGTACTCAGCGCTGATCATTCACTGTGATGTATTATGCCTTTTTAAAACTATTGTTAATTACTAAAATTATTATTTAGTGTAATGTAACAATGGATGAGGTATAATGTTTAAGGTAATTATGTTCTAACAAATATCACTAGCTCATCATTATTGAATGCAATGTGCTACGATTAAAATTACATGAAATCAAAATTGATGAGCAAGTGGTATATTGTTAGATTTCTGCAACATCTCAAAACAACAAAATAATTTGATTTTATCAGCTTGAACATCTATCTGAATACATTAATCATTGTAGAAATGTGTATATTGATCTATAAGAAAAATTAATTCAAAGAACAATGTATTCCACGGAGATAGATAGTTAATCAAAATGATAATAATCAATAAAAATGGTTTTATAAAAATAAAAACTTAATGTTATGGTATATGTAGTATTTATTATACTTGGATCATTTTTACAAATTTTTAAATTGATGTATCAATAGTTTTTGGTAACTTTTTAAAATCCTTTTTCCATTAATAGTATTTAATTTTATATATTGTAATATAATATGTCTTTATATTTAAAACTATTGTTAATTTTAATTATTATTTAGTATATGGTATTAATGTATAAGTTATAAGGTTCAATGGATTTATGTTTTAACAAATACCACTAGTTCATCATTTTTGAATTTAATGTGTTATAATTGAAATTACATTGAACCTTAAGTGATGAGCAAGTGGTTTATTGTCTGATTTCTGCAAATTCTCAAAATAATTTGATTTTATAAGCTGGAAGATCCGTCTGAATACATTCATCTTTGCAGAAATGTATATGTTGGTCTATGAGAACAATTAATTCAAAGATCAATTATACATTCCACAAAGACCAATGATCTACAAACCCAATCAACATTTGGAATTATTGTTTTATATAATTTTGTGATGCCATCCAAAACGTTATAGGCGAGTCTTTTTGATTTATTATTATATTTGATAGGTAACTAAAAATTTTTGTGCCATTATCTTACAAGCCATCAAGTAGAACTACATTAGTTAATAATTTTTTTTTTAAATGTTGATGTATCTAAATCAAAATCCTAAAAATCAACTTTTTAAACTCTTTCTTCTATTAATAGTAATTAATTTTATATTATATAGAAATGTATTGTGTCTTTTTAATTAAAACTACGGTTAATATTAATTGTAATTTAGTATAGAGTGTATTAATGTATAAGTTATAAGGTTCAATGGATTTATGTTGTAACAAGTACCACTAGTTCATCATTTTTGAATTTAATGTGTTATATTTGAAATTTCATTGAACCATAAGTGATGAGCAAGTGGTTTGTTGTCTGATTTCTGCAAATTCTCAAAATAATTTGATTTTATAAGCTGGAAGATCCGTCTGAATACATTCATCTTTGCAGAAATGTATATGTTGGTCTATGAGAACAATTAATTCAAAGATCAATTATACATTCCACAAAGACCAATGATCTACAAACGCAATCAACATTTGGAATTATTGTTTTTGTATAGGTAACTATACCTACTTAATTAGGAAAGTGCTTAAATTTTCCTTTAGAAATTGTCCCTCTTGTTGGATTGTTTTTGTTTAAATTCATACTTTTTTTAAAGTTTTTGTCTGTGATATGTTCCTATAGTATAAATATCATATCACATGCAATATCTTTAAAAAAAGTATTGAATTACTTTTCATCCAAGTCGTCGCATGAAGTTTATATCAGCATTCAACAAATTATCGTAATTATAGTATGTAAATAGTATAGTATATTAAAAAGGTTAGTAGGATTTTATACAACTTTTATCACTGAGTATATACATTTCAGTTTACTGAATTACATTTATCACTTTAAACCTGGCTTAATAATATAATTTTGGTTTTTTCTAGGACTCGTGAAATTTGGTGTCATTTGTTGTTCTGATCAAATGCTACATATGTTTATTGAAAAAAATGATTATATTGGGATTTAGGATGGGTAAATATAAAATATTTATTTTTGTTAATCATTCAATCTTATACTATTAGATTCTAATTAATTATGTGTTTATATTTTGCAGCCCATGTTAAAATTATGTGTCTTCTGAAGCCCTAAAACTACAAAAACTCCATAGAAATTTGTCAACCTCAACATTTGCTTCGTTCTGTCAGGTAGGTAATTCATCTTGATTTATTAGTGTAAAATATAAACAGCTTGAAACATTAATATTTATTTTGCATTCAGTGCTTTACAAAGCAGCTGTATTCTGATATTTATATATATTAATAAAAAATTTTGTGCCATTATCTTACAAGCCATCAAGTAGAACTACATTAATTAATAATTTTTTTTTTAATGTTGATGTATCTAAATCAAAATCCTAAAAATCAACATTATAAACTCCTTCTTCTATTAATAGTAATTAATTTTATATTATATAGAAATGTATTGTGTCTTTTTAATTAAAACTACGGTTAATATTAATTGTAATTTAGTATAGAGTGTATTAATGTATAAGTTATAAGGTTCAATGGATTTATGTTGTAACAAGTACCACTAGTTCATCATTTTTGAATTTAATGTGTTATATTTGAAATTTCATTGAACCATAAGTGATGAGCAAGTGGTTTATTGTCTGATTTCTGAAACTTCTCAAAATAACAAAATTAAGTTGATGTTTGAAGAATATATTTCCTGTTCATTGTGAAAGTAATAAATTTTTAGAACAAAATATATCCTTTTTGTAAATATTAATTATCCCTAGTCAAAAGTCTTAAGAATTGTTTAAAATTTTAATGCTTAGGCATTAGTATCAATAATATTCCCAACATTTGTAGAATTGTATTATGAATGTAATTATTATGATACGATATTAAATAAATTCAAGATTTTTTAATTTGTATTCTCTAAATTCATTAAATTGATATTTTAAGTTTTTTTTTTCTGTACAAAAACCAGGAATGGGCGGAAACTGTTCGTCACAAAACTGCCACCTGTTCCTGTATCGTCTATTCACCAACATAAAATATATACATATTTTATGTACCTACTGATAATGCAAATGTAATTATGAAACTTTTACAAATAATTAACAATCATAATATACAATTTACAGTAACAGGTTATAGATTATTTAATTTTATCCTTTTATATAAATAATATTTATTCAACAATGAGGATTGTATATTTGTGTATATTGTAATGACTATATGTTTAAGTGGTTCAGTGGTTAGAGGTGTACCTAATTATACTATTGTAATCTATCTACAATGCCGAGGTCTTATGACTTATATTTAAATTTGTTAATTTTCAGTGTTCGATTTACTATGATTTATGTTGAAACATAAACAAACAAGAAATACTTACGTTTTGATTTTTATATGTTTTACAAGTTTTCGATAGCCACATCTGTGAATTAAATTGATTGATATGTACTCGTTAACTTGTAAAGTATGTATTGAATACATTTATACTAAAATTGGACAAGTAAGCGCAAAATATTTTTAAGCACCTTTTGAAGTTTTTTTTATAGGTTATTTTGTATAGTTTATCTTGTAGACATTTTTATAACTACTCATGTAGGTGTTATTATTTTTTGTACTTCATGCAAACTTTTATTTACATATTTATACTAATTCATGTCCTTATGTTTTTATAGGCCATCACATGACGTAGGTGCTTCATCGTTGAATATTTAAAAATATACAAATACATAACAAACATTCAATAAAGTCAAATTTTACATACTAGTGTGAAGTAATATATAACTTTATAGGTGAGTCATATTGATTTATTACAATATTTGATAACTATTTTATGAAGAAATTGCTTAATTTTTCATATTCAGCATGTTAACAAGAGATAGCTTTTATCATATTATTATTGAGTAGCATATATTGCATTTATTCCCAAAGTAGTTAATCTCTTATTTTATTTATAATATTGTATATGTGTACTCAGCACTGATCATTCCATGGTCTATGATTTTTCCCTCCTTTATAATATATCTGATTGTATAGCGCTATACATATTGCATATTGTATAGGTTTTATATTTAATAAAATAATTATTGCTCATGAAATATGATTGATTTCTGACAATCCAGTCTATTCTTAGGATAACAGTATACATGCTAAACTATAATATGCAGGATCTATGTATAATTCTAAGTTTGAGTTATTAAATTTAAGTGTACACATTTTCAGCATTCAGTTTATTATGTTGATGGTATAATCAAATAATAATTAGATACTTCTAATTTGATTCATATATGTTTTTCAAGTTTTTGGATGTCATATCTGTGAATGAAATTGATACGTCCATTAATTTGAGAAGTATGTATGGAACAGATTCTTATGCTCATAGCCGAGAAGAAAATATGGCATAAGGTTTCTTTTCAGCATTCAAATTCTAAATATTTATTAATTTTTACTATATTACTGCAATGACTAAAACTTTGAGTGATTGAAATATTAATTCTGTTGACTGTTAAATTATTATAATTTTTTTATGTTATTGTATAGATTAGTTTAAATGAATTTTGAATTATACTCGTGTACTATTTTATTTTTTTCAATCATAAAAATGTATAAAAAAAAAAAAATATGATATAATATTATGGACAACAATTCAAATATATGAAAAATATATAAGCAATATCACTAGCTCATCATTATTGAATTCAATGTGCTACGTTTAAAATTACATGAAATCAAAATTGATGAGCAAGTGGTTTATTGTTTGATTTCTGCAACTTCTCAAAACAACAAAATAATTTGGTTTTATCAGCTTGAACATCTATCTGAA
This sequence comes from Diuraphis noxia, assembly GCF_037042655.1. Lineage (NCBI taxonomy): Eukaryota > Metazoa > Arthropoda > Insecta > Hemiptera > Aphididae > Diuraphis > Diuraphis noxia. The sequence continues at coordinate 32,997,928 of NW_028301714.1, read as the reverse complement.
TACATTAATCATTGTAGAAATGTGTATGTTGGTCTATGAGAATAACTAAAGACCAATGTAGATTAACGAAGATTAACGATCTGTATCAAATCAATATTTGGAATTATTTTATCATACAATTGTTTGATGTCACAAAAATCCTAAAAAAGTTTTTTTTTTAATTTTTAGACTGTGTTGAGTTAGATTAATTATTATTAAATGTTTTAATTTTCAGTGTTCAATTTATTTTATTGATGTACCTAATTGTGTTACCAGTATTAAGAAAATTTTTTGTTTAAATTCATCCTTGTTTTAATGTTTTCGTCAGTTGTATGTATGATTAAAAATCATATAACTTCCGAGAGCATTGGGAATAAGGATTGAATGTATTTTTACTAAATTTGGTGTACTGTGTTACAAGTTTAATGTTGAGCAAGTGGTTTATTGTTTGATTTCTGCAACTTCAATATAATTCAATTAAATTCATCAAAAATAATTCAGCATGTTAACAAGAGATAGCTTTTATCATATTATTATTGAGTATCATAAATTGTATTTATTCCCAAAGTAGTTAACCTCTTATTTTATTTATAGTATTGTGTATGTGTACTCAGCGCTGATCATTCACTGTGATGTATTATGCCTTTTTAAAACTATTGTTAATTACTAAAATTATTATTTAGTGTAATGTAACAATGGATGAGGTATAATGTTTAAGGTAATTATGTTCTAACAAATATCACTAGCTCATCATTATTGAATGCAATGTGCTACGATTAAAATTACATGAAATCAAAATTGATGAGCAAGTGGTATATTGTTAGATTTCTGCAACATCTCAAAACAACAAAATAATTTGATTTTATCAGCTTGAACATCTATCTGAATACATTAATCATTGTAGAAATGTGTATATTGATCTATAAGAAAAATTAATTCAAAGAACAATGTATTCCACGGAGATAGATAGTTAATCAAAATGATAATAATCAATAAAAATGGTTTTATAAAAATAAAAACTTAATGTTATGGTATATGTAGTATTTATTATACTTGTATCATTTTTACAAATTTTTAAATTGATGTATCAATAGTTTTTGGTAACTTTTTAAAATCCTTTTTCCATTAATAGTATTTAATTTTATATATTGTAATATAATATGTCTTTATATTTAAAACTATTGTTAATTTTAATTATTATTTAGTATATGGTATTAATGTATAAGTTATAAGGTTCAATGGATTTATGTTGTAACAAGTACCACTAGTTCATCATTTTTGAATTTAATGTGTTATATTTGAAATTTCATTGAACCATAAGTGATGAGCAAGTGGTTTGTTGTCTGATTTCTGCAAATTCTCAAAATAATTTGATTTTATAAGCTGGAAGATCCGTCTGAATACATTCATCTTTGCAGAAATGTATATGTTGGTCTATGAGAACAATTAATTCAAAGATCAATTATACATTCCACAAAGACCAATGATCTACAAACGCAATCAACATTTGGAATTATTGTTTTTGTATAGGTAACTATACCTACTTAATTAGGAAAGTGCTTAAATTTTCCTTTAGAAATTGTCCCTCTTGTTGGATTGTTTTTGTTTAAATTCATACTTTTTTTAAAGTTTTTGTCTGTGATATGTTCCTATAGTATAAATATCATATCACATGCAATATCTTTAAAAAAAGTATTGAATTACTTTTCATCCAAGTCGTCGCATGAAGTTTATATCAGCATTCAACAAATTATCGTAATTATAGTATGTAAATAGTATAGTATATTAAAAAGGTTAGTAGGATTTTATACAACTTTTATCACTGAGTATATACATTTCAGTTTACTGAATTACATTTATCACTTTAAACCTGGCTTAATAATATAATTTTGGTTTTTTCTAGGACTCGTGAAATTTGGTGTCATTTGTTGTTCTGATCAAATGCTACATATGTTTATTGAAAAAAATGATTATATTGGGATTTAGGATGGGTAAATATAAAATATTTATTTTTGTTAATCATTCAATCTTATACTATTAGATTCTAATTAATTATGTGTTTATATTTTGCAGCCCATGTTAAAATTATGTGTCTTCTGAAGCCCTAAAACTACAAAAACTCCATAGAAATTTGTCAACCTCAACATTTGCTTCGTTCTGTCAGGTAGGTAATTCATCTTGATTTATTAGTGTAAAATATAAACAGCTTGAAACATTAATATTTATTTTGCATTCAGTGCTTTACAAAGCAGCTGTATTCTGATATTTATATATATTAATAAAAAATTTTGTGCCATTATCTTACAAGCCATCAAGTAGAACTACATTAATTAATAATTTTTTTTTTAATGTTGATGTATCTAAATCAAAATCCTAAAAATCAACATTATAAACTCCTTCTTCTATTAATAGTAATTAATTTTATATTATATAGAAATGTATTGTGTCTTTTTAATTAAAACTACGGTTAATATTAATTGTAATTTAGTATAGAGTGTATTAATGTATAAGTTATAAGGTTCAATGGATTTATGTTGTAACAAGTACCACTAGTTCATCATTTTTGAATTTAATGTGTTATATTTGAAATTTCATTGAACCATAAGTGATGAGCAAGTGGTTTATTGTCTGATTTCTGAAACTTCTCAAAATAACAAAATTAAGTTGATGTTTGAAGAATATATTTCCTGTTCATTGTGAAAGTAATAAATTTTTAGAACAAAATATATCCTTTTTGTAAATATTAATTATCCCTAGTCAAAAGTCTTAAGAATTGTTTAAAATTTTAATGCTTAGGCATTAGTATCAATAATATTCCCAACATTTGTAGAATTGTATTATGAATGTAATTATTATGATACGATATTAAATAAATTCAAGATTTTTTAATTTGTATTCTCTAAATTCATTAAATTGATATTTTAAGTTTTTTTTTTCTGTACAAAAACCAGGAATGGGCGGAAACTGTTCGTCACAAAACTGCCACCTGTTCCTGTATCGTCTATTCACCAACATAAAATATATACATATTTTATGTACCTACTGATAATGCAAATGTAATTATGAAACTTTTACAAATAATTAACAATCATAATATACAATTTACAGTAACAGGTTATAGATTATTTAATTTTATCCTTTTATATAAATAATATTTATTCAACAATGAGGATTGTATATTTGTGTATATTGTAATGACTATATGTTTAAGTGGTTCAGTGGTTAGAGGTGTACCTAATTATACTATTGTAATCTATCTACAATGCCGAGGTCTTATGACTTATATTTAAATTTGTTAATTTTCAGTGTTCGATTTACTATGATTTATGTTGAAACATAAACAAACAAGAAATACTTACGTTTTGATTTTTATATGTTTTACAAGTTTTCGATAGCCACATCTGTGAATTAAATTGATTGATATGTACTCGTTAACTTGTAAAGTATGTATTGAATACATTTATACTAAAATTGGACAAGTAAGCGCAAAATATTTTTAAGCACCTTTTGAAGTTTTTTTTATAGGTTATTTTGTATAGTTTATCTTGTAGACATTTTTATAACTACTCATGTAGGTGTTATTATTTTTTGTACTTCATGCAAACTTTTATTTACATATTTATACTAATTCATGTCCTTATGTTTTTATAGGCCATCACATGACGTAGGTGCTTCATCGTTGAATATTTAAAAATATACAAATACATAACAAACATTCAATAAAGTCAAATTTTACATACTAGTGTGAAGTAATATATAACTTTATAGGTGAGTCATATTGATTTATTACAATATTTGATAACTATTTTATGAAGAAATTGCTTAATTTTTCATATTCAGCATGTTAACAAGAGATAGCTTTTATCATATTATTATTGAGTAGCATATATTGCATTTATTCCCAAAGTAGTTAATCTCTTATTTTATTTATAATATTGTATATGTGTACTCAGCACTGATCATTCCATGGTCTATGATTTTTCCCTCCTTTATAATATATCTGATTGTATAGCGCTATACATATTGCATATTGTATAGGTTTTATATTTAATAAAATAATTATTGCTCATGAAATATGATTGATTTCTGACAATCCAGTCTATTCTTAGGATAACAGTATACATGCTAAACTATAATATGCAGGATCTATGTATAATTCTAAGTTTGAGTTATTAAATTTAAGTGTACACATTTTCAGCATTCAGTTTATTATGTTGATGGTATAATCAAATAATAATTAGATACTTCTAATTTGATTCATATATGTTTTTCAAGTTTTTGGATGTCATATCTGTGAATGAAATTGATACGTCCATTAATTTGAGAAGTATGTATGGAACAGATTCTTATGCTCATAGCCGAGAAGAAAATATGGCATAAGGTTTCTTTTCAGCATTCAAATTCTAAATATTTATTAATTTTTACTATATTACTGCAATGACTAAAACTTTGAGTGATTGAAATATTAATTCTGTTGACTGTTAAATTATTATAATTTTTTTATGTTATTGTATAGATTAGTTTAAATGAATTTTGAATTATACTCGTGTACTATTTTATTTTTTTCAATCATAAAAATGTATAAAAAAAAAAAAATATGATATAATATTATGGACAACAATTCAAATATATGAAAAATATATAAGCAATATCACTAGCTCATCATTATTGAATTCAATGTGCTACGTTTAAAATTACATGAAATCAAAATTGATGAGCAAGTGGTTTATTGTTTGATTTCTGCAACTTCTCAAAACAACAAAATAATTTGGTTTTATCAGCTTGAACATCTATCTGAATACATTAATCATTGTAGAAATGTGTATGTTGGTCTATGAGAATAACTAAAGACCAATGTAGATTAACGAAGATTAACGATCTGTATCAAATCAATATTTGGAATTATTTTATCATACAATTGTTTGATGTCACAAAAATCCTAAAAAAGTTTTTTTTTTAATTTTTAGACTGTGTTGAGTTAGATTAATTATTATTAAATGTTTTAATTTTCAGTGTTCAATTTATTTTATTGATGTACCTAATTGTGTTACCAGTATTAAGAAAATTTTTTGTTTAAATTCATCCTTGTTTTAATGTTTTCGTCAGTTGTATGTATGATTAAAAATCATATAACTTCCGAGAGCATTGGGAATAAGGATTGAATGTATTTTTACTAAATTTGGTGTACTGTGTTACAAGTTTAATGTTGAGCAAGTGGTTTATTGTTTGATTTCTGCAACTTCAATATAATTCAATTAAATTCATCAAAAATAATTCAGCATGTTAACAAGAGATAGCTTTTATCATATTATTATTGAGTATCATAAATTGTATTTATTCCCAAAGTAGTTAACCTCTTATTTTATTTATAGTATTGTGTATGTGTACTCAGCGCTGATCATTCACTGTGATGTATTATGCCTTTTTAAAACTATTGTTAATTACTAAAATTATTATTTAGTGTAATGTAACAATGGATGAGGTATAATGTTTAAGGTAATTATGTTCTAACAAATATCACTAGCTCATCATTATTGAATGCAATGTGCTACGATTAAAATTACATGAAATCAAAATTGATGAGCAAGTGGTATATTGTTAGATTTCTGCAACATCTCAAAACAACAAAATAATTTGATTTTATCAGCTTGAACATCTATCTGAATACATTAATCATTGTAGAAATGTGTATATTGATCTATAAGAAAAATTAATTCAAAGAACAATGTATTCCACGGAGATAGATAGTTAATCAAAATGATAATAATCAATAAAAATGGTTTTATAAAAATAAAAACTTAATGTTATGGTATATGTAGTATTTATTATACTTGTATCATTTTTACAAATTTTTAAATTGATGTATCAATAGTTTTTGGTAACTTTTTAAAATCCTTTTTCCATTAATAGTATTTAATTTTATATATTGTAATATAATATGTCTTTATATTTAAAACTATTGTTAATTTTAATTATTATTTAGTATATGGTATTAATGTATAAGTTATAAGGTTCAATGGATTTATGTTGTAACAAGTACCACTAGTTCATCATTTTTGAATTTAATGTGTTATATTTGAAATTTCATTGAACCATAAGTGATGAGCAAGTGGTTTGTTGTCTGATTTCTGCAAATTCTCAAAATAATTTGATTTTATAAGCTGGAAGATCCGTCTGAATACATTCATCTTTGCAGAAATGTATATGTTGGTCTATGAGAACAATTAATTCAAAGATCAATTATACATTCCACAAAGACCAATGATCTACAAACGCAATCAACATTTGGAATTATTGTTTTTGTATAGGTAACTATACCTACTTAATTAGGAAAGTGCTTAAATTTTCCTTTAGAAATTGTCCCTCTTGTTGGATTGTTTTTGTTTAAATTCATACTTTTTTTAAAGTTTTTGTCTGTGATATGTTCCTATAGTATAAATATCATATCACATGCAATATCTTTAAAAAAAGTATTGAATTACTTTTCATCCAAGTCGTCGCATGAAGTTTATATCAGCATTCAACAAATTATCGTAATTATAGTATGTAAATAGTATAGTATATTAAAAAGGTTAGTAGGATTTTATACAACTTTTATCACTGAGTATATACATTTCAGTTTACTGAATTACATTTATCACTTTAAACCTGGCTTAATAATATAATTTTGGTTTTTTCTAGGACTCGTGAAATTTGGTGTCATTTGTTGTTCTGATCAAATGCTACATATGTTTATTGAAAAAAATGATTATATTGGGATTTAGGATGGGTAAATATAAAATATTTATTTTTGTTAATCATTCAATCTTATACTATTAGATTCTAATTAATTATGTGTTTATATTTTGCAGCCCATGTTAAAATTATGTGTCTTCTGAAGCCCTAAAACTACAAAAACTCCATAGAAATTTGTCAACCTCAACATTTGCTTCGTTCTGTCAGGTAGGTAATTCATCTTGATTTATTAGTGTAAAATATAAACAGCTTGAAACATTAATATTTATTTTGCATTCAGTGCTTTACAAAGCAGCTGTATTCTGATATTTATATATATTAATAAAAAATTTTGTGCCATTATCTTACAAGCCATCAAGTAGAACTACATTAATTAATAATTTTTTTTTTAATGTTGATGTATCTAAATCAAAATCCTAAAAATCAACATTATAAACTCCTTCTTCTATTAATAGTAATTAATTTTATATTATATAGAAATGTATTGTGTCTTTTTAATTAAAACTACGGTTAATATTAATTGTAATTTAGTATAGAGTGTATTAATGTATAAGTTATAAGGTTCAATGGATTTATGTTGTAACAAGTACCACTAGTTCATCATTTTTGAATTTAATGTGTTATATTTGAAATTTCATTGAACCATAAGTGATGAGCAAGTGGTTTATTGTCTGATTTCTGAAACTTCTCAAAATAACAAAATTAAGTTGATGTTTGAAGAATATATTTCCTGTTCATTGTGAAAGTAATAAATTTTTAGAACAAAATATATCCTTTTTGTAAATATTAATTATCCCTAGTCAAAAGTCTTAAGAATTGTTTAAAATTTTAATGCTTAGGCATTAGTATCAATAATATTCCCAACATTTGTAGAATTGTATTATGAATGTAATTATTATGATACGATATTAAATAAATTCAAGATTTTTTAATTTGTATTCTCTAAATTCATTAAATTGATATTTTAAGTTTTTTTTTTCTGTACAAAAACCAGGAATGGGCGGAAACTGTTCGTCACAAAACTGCCACCTGTTCCTGTATCGTCTATTCACCAACATAAAATATATACATATTTTATGTACCTACTGATAATGCAAATGTAATTATGAAACTTTTACAAATAATTAACAATCATAATATACAATTTACAGTAACAGGTTATAGATTATTTAATTTTATCCTTTTATATAAATAATATTTATTCAACAATGAGGATTGTATATTTGTGTATATTGTAATGACTATATGTTTAAGTGGTTCAGTGGTTAGAGGTGTACCTAATTATACTATTGTAATCTATCTACAATGCCGAGGTCTTATGACTTATATTTAAATTTGTTAATTTTCAGTGTTCGATTTACTATGATTTATGTTGAAACATAAACAAACAAGAAATACTTACGTTTTGATTTTTATATGTTTTACAAGTTTTCGATAGCCACATCTGTGAATTAAATTGATTGATATGTACTCGTTAACTTGTAAAGTATGTATTGAATACATTTATACTAAAATTGGACAAGTAAGCGCAAAATATTTTTAAGCACCTTTTGAAGTTTTTTTTATAGGTTATTTTGTATAGTTTATCTTGTAGACATTTTTATAACTACTCATGTAGGTGTTATTATTTTTTGTACTTCATGCAAACTTTTATTTACATATTTATACTAATTCATGTCCTTATGTTTTTATAGGCCATCACATGACGTAGGTGCTTCATCGTTGAATATTTAAAAATATACAAATACATAACAAACATTCAATAAAGTCAAATTTTACATACTAGTGTGAAGTAATATATAACTTTATAGGTGAGTCATATTGATTTATTACAATATTTGATAACTATTTTATGAAGAAATTGCTTAATTTTTCATATTCAGCATGTTAACAAGAGATAGCTTTTATCATATTATTATTGAGTAGCATATATTGCATTTATTCCCAAAGTAGTTAATCTCTTATTTTATTTATAATATTGTATATGTGTACTCAGCACTGATCATTCCATGGTCTATGATTTTTCCCTCCTTTATAATATATCTGATTGTATAGCGCTATACATATTGCATATTGTATAGGTTTTATATTTAATAAAATAATTATTGCTCATGAAATATGATTGATTTCTGACAATCCAGTCTATTCTTAGGATAACAGTATACATGCTAAACTATAATATGCAGGATCTATGTATAATTCTAAGTTTGAGTTATTAAATTTAAGTGTACACATTTTCAGCATTCAGTTTATTATGTTGATGGTATAATCAAATAATAATTAGATACTTCTAATTTGATTCATATATGTTTTTCAAGTTTTTGGATGTCATATCTGTGAATGAAATTGATACGTCCATTAATTTGAGAAGTATGTATGGAACAGATTCTTATGCTCATAGCCGAGAAGAAAATATGGCATAAGGTTTCTTTTCAGCATTCAAATTCTAAATATTTATTAATTTTTACTATATTACTGCAATGACTAAAACTTTGAGTGATTGAAATATTAATTCTGTTGACTGTTAAATTATTATAATTTTTTTATGTTATTGTATAGATTAGTTTAAATGAATTTTGAATTATACTCGTGTACTATTTTATTTTTTTCAATCATAAAAATGTATAAAAAAAAAAAAATATGATATAATATTATGGACAACAATTCAAATATATGAAAAATATATAAGCAATATCACTAGCTCATCATTATTGAATTCAATGTGCTACGTTTAAAATTACATGAAATCAAAATTGATGAGCAAGTGGTTTATTGTTTGATTTCTGCAACTTCTCAAAACAACAAAATAATTTGGTTTTATCAGCTTGAACATCTATCTGAATACATTAATCATTGTAGAAATGTGTATGTTGGTCTATGAGAATAACTAAAGACCAATGTAGATTAACGAAGATTAACGATCTGTATCAAATCAATATTTGGAATTATTTTATCATACAATTGTTTGATGTCACAAAAATCCTAAAAAAGTTTTTTTTTTAATTTTTAGACTGTGTTGAGTTAGATTAATTATTATTAAATGTTTTAATTTTCAGTGTTCAATTTATTTTATTGATGTACCTAATTGTGTTACCAGTATTAAGAAAATTTTTTGTTTAAATTCATCCTTGTTTTAATGTTTTCGTCAGTTGTATGTATGATTAAAAATCATATAACTTCCGAGAGCATTGGGAATAAGGATTGAATGTATTTTTACTAAATTTGGTGTACTGTGTTACAAGTTTAATGTTGAGCAAGTGGTTTATTGTTTGATTTCTGCAACTTCAATATAATTCAATTAAATTCATCAAAAATAATTCAGCATGTTAACAAGAGATAGCTTTTATCATATTATTATTGAGTATCATAAATTGTATTTATTCCCAAAGTAGTTAACCTCTTATTTTATTTATAGTATTGTGTATGTGTACTCAGCGCTGATCATTCACTGTGATGTATTATGCCTTTTTAAAACTATTGTTAATTACTAAAATTATTATTTAGTGTAATGTAACAATGGATGAGGTATAATGTTTAAGGTAATTATGTTCTAACAAATATCACTAGCTCATCATTATTGAATGCAATGTGCTACGATTAAAATTACATGAAATCAAAATTGATGAGCAAGTGGTATATTGTTAGATTTCTGCAACATCTCAAAACAACAAAATAATTTGATTTTATCAGCTTGAACATCTATCTGAATACATTAATCATTGTAGAAATGTGTATATTGATCTATAAGAAAAATTAATTCAAAGAACAATGTATTCCACGGAGATAGATAGTTAATCAAAATGATAATAATCAATAAAAATGGTTTTATAAAAATAAAAACTTAATGTTATGGTATATGTAGTATTTATTATACTTGTATCATTTTTACAAATTTTTAAATTGATGTATCAATAGTTTTTGGTAACTTTTTAAAATCCTTTTTCCATTAATAGTATTTAATTTTATATATTGTAATATAATATGTCTTTATATTTAAAACTATTGTTAATTTTAATTATTATTTAGTATATGGTATTAATGTATAAGTTATAAGGTTCAATGGATTTATGTTGTAACAAGTACCACTAGTTCATCATTTTTGAATTTAATGTGTTATATTTGAAATTTCATTGAACCATAAGTGATGAGCAAGTGGTTTGTTGTCTGATTTCTGCAAATTCTCAAAATAATTTGATTTTATAAGCTGGAAGATCCGTCTGAATACATTCATCTTTGCAGAAATGTATATGTTGGTCTATGAGAACAATTAATTCAAAGATCAATTATACATTCCACAAAGACCAATGATCTACAAACGCAATCAACATTTGGAATTATTGTTTTTGTATAGGTAACTATACCTACTTAATTAGGAAAGTGCTTAAATTTTCCTTTAGAAATTGTCCCTCTTGTTGGATTGTTTTTGTTTAAATTCATACTTTTTTTAAAGTTTTTGTCTGTGATATGTTCCTATAGTATAAATATCATATCACATGCAATATCTTTAAAAAAAAGTATTGAATTACTTTTCATCCAAGTCGTCGCATGAAGTTTATATCAGCATTCAACAAATTATCGTAATTATAGTATGTAAATAGTATAGTATATTAAAAAGGTTAGTAGGATTTTATACAACTTTTATCACTGAGTATATACATTTCAGTTTAATGAATTACATTTATCACTTTAAACCTGGCTTAATAATATAATTTTGGTTTTTTCTAGGACTCGTGAAATTTGGTGTCATTTGTTGTTCTGATCAAATGCTACATATGTTTATTGAAAAAAATGATTATATTGGGATTTAGGATGGGTAAATATAAAATATTTATTTTTGTTAATCATTCAATCTTATACTATTAGATTCTAATTAATTATGTGTTTATATTTTGCAGCCCATGTTAAAATTATGTGTCTTCTGAAGCCCTAAAACTACAAAAACTCTATAGAAATTTGTCAACCTCAACATTTGCTTCGTTCTGTCAGGTAGGTAATTCATCTTGATTTATTAGTATAAAATATAAACAGCTTGAAACATTAATATCTATTTTGCATTCAGTGCTTTACAAAGCAGCTGTATTCTGATATTTATATATATTAACAAAAAATTTTGTGCCATTATCTTACAAGCCATCAAGTAGAACTACGTTAATTAGTAATTTTTTTGAAAATGTTGATGTATCTAAATAAAAATCCTAAAAATCAACTTTTTAATCTCCTTCTTCTATTAATAGTAATTAATTTTATATTATATAGAAATGTATTGTGTCTTTTTAATTAAAACTACGGTTATATTAATTGTAATTTAGTATAGAGTGTATTAATGTATAAGTTATAAGGTTCAATGGATTTATGTTGTAACAAATACCACTAGTTCATCATTTTTGAATTTAATGTGTTATATTTGAAGTTACATTGAACCATAAGTGATGAGCAAGTGGTTTATTGTCTGATTTCTGCAAATTCTCAAAATAATTTGATTTTATAAGCTGGAAGATCCGTCTGAATACATTCATCTTTGAAGAAATGTATATGTTGGTCTATGAGAACAATTAATTCAAAGATCAATTATACATTCCACAAAGACCAATGATCTACAAACCCAGTCAACATTTGGAATTATTGTTTTATATAATTTTGTGATGTCATCCAAAACTTTATAGGTGAGTCTTCTTTATTTATAATTTTATTTTATAGGTAACTACTTAATTAGGAAAGTGCTTAAATTTTCCTTTAGAAACTGTCCCTCTTGTTGGATTGTTTTTGTTTTAATTCATACTCTTTTTAAAGTTTTTGTCTGTGATATGTTCACATGTAATATCTTTAAAAAAAGTATCGAATTATTTTTCACCTATGTTGTTGCATGAAGTTAATTTCAGTATTCAACGTATTTTTAGAGTTTATTTTTCTGAAAATATCGACGTTTCAAAATTTTATTTTATTTATTGTCTGATTTTTAATTTTTTTTTTGTTTCAAGATATATTGTGAATTATGAACACCGTAATGTTATGAAACATGTGATTCACCATGCTGTGCGCATTCCCATGGGGCCGGCAGCCGAAAACTTTCCGTGTTCCTAATAGTTATAATCATATTTTATTTCTTCAAAACTAGAAAAAATATTAAAAATTAGGAAATTAATGAAAATTAATTTTTGAAATGCCAGTATTTTGAGAAAAATAAACGCTACAATATGGCTATCTTTAATTTTTTTGGAAATAATTAAATAAAAAAATATTTTTTAAATTTTTTACAAAAACATTAAATTAAATAAAAAACGAAATATTTGTAGTTCTTATCCCTATGAGTCTTATCATGAAATCAGAATTTTGATATCTCCATTATTTTGTGAGGTATCGTAATGGGTTAGGTTTTGATCGCTCAAAAATCAAAATTGAATACTTGTTTCTCGTTATTATAGCTGGTCATATCTATAATACTGCATCTTTGACGCCGATTTAACCACTGTCTTCACTTTTATTTGCCGCTTAAAAATTAATTCTTCATTTCTAATAAGGATCCTGATACTTACTAATATTATTTATATCTAACACTGGATAGTCTTAACATATTGAGTGACTTTCAAGTTAAAATTCTGAATATTGTGTATGCATATTAAGTGACTTGCCATCACCAATAATTTGTAATTATGATACTAAATAGTAAATATAATTTCATTTCCAGAGATAAATAATAAATATAACTAATACCATTAAATCAAAATGGCTGTATCATTGTTGATTGTTGTATTTTAAAGTTGTCATTAAATTATCAAGATCCACGGTGTTTGGTTATGAATGAAAACATTTTGTTTGTAGGAAATAAGAAAAATTTATGTGTTTTTTACGGTTTTACATTATGTTAAGATTGCAATCAAAATGGTTAAATGAAAAATTATAACAATAGAATTGTATGTAAAATAAAAACCAATTGCTTCACTTCAAGAAGTTATTAATACCAATTATTTGTTAACTACATATAAGAATATTATATGATTAGATATTTTATAACATAAACGAGATGACAATGCAACCGTTAACTAGTTTTTAACATTAATATTGTTAATACTTTAACATTATATAATATCAAATGAATAGGATTAGTTTACATATTAAAGTACAAATTATTTTTATAATATTTAAAGTAAAAAATATATTTTAGATGCAGTTAGTTGAAGTATAAAAACCAAAAAAAATAATAAATTTTCAGATCTTATGTCATTTTTTGTACATTGTACACATACAATAAAAAAAAAAAAATATTATTTTTAAAATAAATACAAAGTATCAAGTTTATCAGTCATTGAGCCGAAATATTATTTTTTATAAACTAAGTAAGTTATAAAACATACAAATAATAAAATATCTTTGAAAAAAGGTTTTATAAATATTAAAATGATTAAAAAAAACCTTTTTAGACATCATTAAAAAGAACACAATGTCGTCTAAATAATAATATACTTATGATTATTATAATAATGTGTGTTATTCTGCGTTCACTACATTATTTACAGTTTAAGTTTACGTAGACTTACACACAAATTTTATGACTAGCATTTAGGATAATGGTCGGCGCAAGATAATGTTCACAGGTTAAAAGTCTAATCACAAAGAAAAAAATGTTATACAATAGTATAAAATATTCTCAAAAAATATATAAATAAAACAAACACAAAAATAAATAAACAATAATAATCAATTTTTTTTTAAATCTAGTTTTAAGGCCTAGGGAGAAGGTGAATGGGGCCAAGCTATTTTTGCGTCAATTCGTTTATAGGCAAACAGACAATGACTGCCACAAGCCGTCGTTGAACTTTTAATGTCTTGTGGACAATCAGTTTCGGATAATAAAAATTCTGTGAACAAAATATAATAATGTTTTTACAAGATGACTAACAAAGTAAAAGTAGGTATGCAACCAAACAGTCTTCATTCTTAATTATTATTACCTTGACCATTAATTAATTTGAACAGAGAATAATCTTGTGGATTGGTAATACGCAGTTTATGTGCAATGATTTTGCAGACATCACGTGTAGTCATGTGCGGTCTAACAGGTAATGTCTTAGTCAACAGTGATCCATTGGTTTCATCGGGTACAACAACTTTGAGAACAGATTTGAGTTCATTTAGTGGATCATAACTCAACTAAAGAAAGACAAATTAATTTAAATGTTTTTGTTAAAAGTATACAATTTTGGTGTTACATACTGTATTGTCGGAGCCCAATGTCTTTACCCCATTAATAGTATTTGCTTCCATGGACGACTTGTAACTCTTCAAAACATGTACAGCCCCGCACAGTGCAGTCAGATAGTATCCTCCCTCGCCAGGTATCAATGATGGGTGCAAAAGTCCCCACATGTATTCTGCCTCCAATTCGGCAGTAAGGACATTGCATTGAACAAGTACCCATACAAGCAGTGGTAGGAAGTCATCAGCGCCTAGACATGCATCTGCATTTCGATTTTGCATTTTAACCTGAACAATTTCATTTGATTAGATTAATATGGTAGACACACAAATGTATGAGTTATATTACAGCATTAAATATTAAAGCAATAGCTGATAGCAGATGTTCTAGTTTTTCCAATGGCAGAAATGCATCTTGGAGACGTTTGAAACATTCTGATATTTTTTTCAAATCATTCTCATTGGGTGGTATTAAACTTTCCTATAATAAAATTTAAGTTATTAATACTTTATACAGTTTAGCTAACTTATTTTGACACAATATATAAAAAGTAAGTACATTACTGAAGAAATTTTTAGTTTGTCAATAATTTGTTGTTATTTAAATTATATCTAATAGTTATATTCTTTATTTGACATATAATTTAAAGTAGATATTTTATTCATATCTATAGAAATAATAATAGAATCCAATTAATTAAATTTAATTTTTTTCCAAAAAGCAATTATAATTTTTTTAATCAATCTTGGTTTTGTTTTTTGAATATTTATCGTGTACATAAAATAAAAACATGATTAAAATCGTTCTACTCAGAATCTAAAATTATAATTGTGAATTAAATTTTTAATACCTAGTTTTGAAATTATTTGTGCTTTAACAGTAAACTTACTCGGACAGCAAAGTCTTGAATACTCTTAGACTTGGCGTAGTGTATGTTTTCGACCATGGACGGGATCGAGTTGTTATTGACGTACTCGTCGACCAGAAGGCTGTAAATGTGTTCCCGGAGTTCCCTGAGCACCAGCCTATTCATCACGCCTTCCAGGATCACGTCGAGGTTTAGAAATTCGGTAGGCTTCAACTGCGTGAGGTAAATGGAGTAATTAAAAAATAATTAATGATAATTACAACAATAAATAAAAAGGAGTCGAACTTTATATACTGCGCGTTATAATAAACATATCCTATACATGTAATTTCTTTATTTCAATGACCAATTATAAACACACTACGTTCAGATATAACTATAGTTGTATTTTTATTCAGGTAGATAAAATATACAGTTCAAATGAGAGCGATAATAAAATACATTTTAATATAAGAGGATGTGATATCCGCATGTGTTGTCTCCGACTTACAAGTGGTTAATATACCAAATTTTACGCTCAGCAGATCGCGTTTACAATATTTATATAAGTACTCATTACTCAATAATAATCAATGGGTGAAGAAAATAATTGACTTATTATTTTTTTCTTAACAAATAATTCTAGATTTAGGTACGAAACGGTAAACTGCTCAAATGTACAATACATGCCATGTTCAAATCACCACCTTAATTCTAAAATAAGAGATTACTTAAACTCAAATGGACTGAAAAGGTGAACTAAAACAGTGGAAGATAACATTAACATAAGTACCAAAATCAGATACGTAAGAAAAAAAGTCTTATCGTACGAAAGCGCCAAGATCTGTGTGCCACGATTAATAAATATTAAATGATATAGATACCTAAATAGGTAACCAAATCAACAAATTTATTGAAAATATACATATATAGTAGGTATGAAATATTAATTTTGGCATATATGAATAGTTGATAATAAATAAGTTAACGTTTATGTTAATAAACAATGTACCTACATATGTTATATGTTGGGTATAACACGTATAAAGTATTAGATTGGCACTTATGTCCTACACATTTTGGTGTAAATTATGTCATTTTTGCACATTTGGTACTTACATCATATAGTCAGTTAAAACATGCAACAGCGCTTAAATAAATTACCGCTAAAACTTTGAATGCGATGAACATAGGGCGGAGGTGTCAAGTTTAAATTAAATTAATATATTTATTTCACTAGAGCAGAACTGCATGCAAGAATTATAAGTATATTATATGTACCTATATTTGGAAAATGTTGATTTATGCAATATCTGTATATAAGTAAGATTACTAGGAATATTTAGAAAATCAATAAGTAGATATTATATTAAAATAATAATAATTTATTGAGTGCTGTTATTATTTTCGTTTTCATATTTTTCAACCTAATAAATACCATTAGTGAGTGGTAAAATCGAACAATATTTCTAATGATGACATTATTTTAGAGAAGTTTAAACTTCCAAGTCCCTCCGTCAAAAATAAAAGTTAATAAATAATGAATATCCGCTCGTAATATCATAGGTACCTACATAATGAAATAACGTAATATTTTACAAAATAAAAAACTATCAAGGGTAAAATATAGTTTACCTGGCTACGCTCCTTTTCCACGACTTTTTGGAATTCCTTTTCACCGTGTTTCAGCAGATAGTTCTTCATGCCAGACATGAACTGACGCACATTCCTCATCACCACCGATGGGTTGGTCTCCTTGGACTCGACCGTGCAGCACACGAAATTGTCGATGGACCTGGCAAACACGGTGGTCTTGTCCGCGGCCAGCTGCAAGGCGTACTCGCGGGTCGAAGAACCCGTACCGGTTTGGGCCATCAGGCGGCTTCGTGCCAATGCTTGGATCCGTGGGACTGCTACAGAATAACGTAAACACCACAGTTAATATTTCAATACGGTTATATAGTCTGATCGCCTTCGCTGGACGACAGTTGTCGGGTCGTTTTATTGCAGTGCGAAATTCGAACGGAATTTAAAATTAGTTTATAGAATAATAATAATAAAGCATTATGTCGTAACCCGAAGTAGGTATCTACTTATGAGAACGAGAAAGATAAAAAAAATACCGTTCGCCAGCCTATAATAACTATATAGTTCAACGTAGGCGGCGCAACCCATTTTTTCTTTGAATCAATTTATCAAAAAACATTTACACTAGATATAACACAAGGAAAAATTGTGCAACGTGTTACCATAAAATTGAAAATATTATATCATGGTTACTCATGCTAATCGAAATTGTAAAATCCTAATCGATAAATATAATTTTATGAATTATGATACTTGTTGTACATATAGAATATGAATTGTGTAGGTATGTAATGTGTGTATTAGTTGCATCAGCGTATGAATATATTACCTACCTACTAATTAAAAATAGAATTTAATATAGTTATTTTAAGTAAAATCTAATCTTGATAGTTATTTGTTATTTTAAATATCACATGAGCAGAAATCTGATTTTTTGGTTAGTTAAAAAAAACTAATACGTACCTATGTCAAAACCGATAATTTAAAAACGTAGTTACCTAATCGAAGTTAAAGACATCATTCATATTTATGAGTAGGAATTCAGAAACTGAAAAGTAAACTTATTGGACGATATATACTACCTATATAGGATTATAGATAGGTATCCTAATACATAATTCAACTGTATATACATATATAATAAATGTATATGTATATGTATGTATTGAGTTTTTTTATATTACAAGTCAGATATACTATGTATAGATCCTTCTATTATTTAGTATTTATTTGTACAAATATAATGAAAATCACTTACGAATTTATATGCATTTATTATGTTTATAAGTATATTTAATAATATACAAACCTGTGTAAATAATAAATATGTAATACGGGCCTTAGAATGATTCCTTCAACATTAGGCGATTATTGTTTCGGAAATTATTAACTTTTTTAGAATTTTTCTTAAACGACAACTAATGACAACGGCGTAGTATGAAATGGGTGTATAGGGTTATGTTATTTTTTTATTTTGGGCACAAATAAGGTGCTACATCCAACGTTGCATAATACATTAATTATAAATCTAAATAAAGAAAGTATAGGTTGTATACTGTTAAAGTATTTTTATAACAATATAAATGAAGATTGATTTTTATTGTTTTTAAGTTGTACCCGTCGATTAAAGTGCATTTAATTTTTTTAATCTGTGTCACGGTTGAAGGGTGGGTCATGCAAATACATTTTTCATCGTTATTTTTTTCAGTGACAAGATGGAAAAAACATGTGGGCTACATTCTGTAGCGAGTTTATAGAACACCAATACGAGACCTTCGTAAAATTAAAAAAATTAAATTAAATATAACATACACTTCTGCAGGTATTATTGAATCTACTACAAATATAACAATATCATAAAGCACCCACGCGCAACCTTGATTTTCGAAAAGCAAGTAATTACCTATAATCTTATGAATTATAAAAAAAAACATCAGCGTTCGTTTTCTTCATAATCGTTATAAATAGATGCATTGAAAAAATGAACTTGACTTTTACGAGCCGTTATTTCGGAGACATATTGCGCACTAGACACGACTGGAACTTGTCGTTTGAATATTTAATTATTATTAATTACATAACACTGGAGACAAGTACACTGCAGACGAATACGGACGGCTGTCGGCAGTATAAACTCGTTTATCGGGATTTTAATGACTCTCGGGTGTAATCATCATCTTGCGAGATCACGAACGATTTATATACACCGCGTTCGCTGGGTGTAACCTAAACACGTCTCAAATACGAACGTCGAACAACGTTTCTAAAGCTACATTTACTCATTTCTTTTTTTTTTGCCTAGACAATGAAATAGAGCTTTTATTAATAAATATAGCTCAACGACCACAAACGACATGATATAATATTATCTATATAAATCCGAAGATTTGGGTAGAAAATCAAAAATATCTCGTAAAAAAATGTATTTATTTATATCAGGTACGTCGATTAATTGTGGAATCATTCGCAAAATAAACAAATAATTTAGAAGACAAGGTTAGACATTGCTGTACACTCCAATTATGATTGGGTATGTGCATTAATTTTAGTAATGAATATAAAATAAAATTTAATTTAATAATGTATTGCTTGACTAAAATCATTAAATATGTGTTATAGATTTTTTTTATGTATTAAACAATTTTTTTTATCCTATTTGTATATTAAATTAATGAGATACCCATGAGTATAAAACGTATCTGTTTTACCATAACACATTTAGTACCTAAATGTAAATGTGAATGTATACTTTTTGAAAAAAATGAATTATTAATATTGGTCAGATATTCGACACTCCACTAGCGACCTCGTCTTATTACATTATAAAATATACCAGAAATGTACTATATGAACGTATTTATACTGGATGATTCATTTGTTATTATTTAGTCGAGCTCACGGGGTGAATATTTCGATTATTGGTCAAGTAATGTGGAGCCATTTTTGTTTTATACCGAAACAAAACGAATCTCAAATAGTAATGAGTACCTACCAACTACTAAGAATAACAGAGCTTTCAACCATGCGTAAGATTTGAAAACATGTATTTTCGTTTCATTATGAGGGCAATACACGTTTTGAATAAAAAGGTGTAGAAAACCATGTAAATTAGGAAACATACGAGTATATAGCCCGTTTAAACATTTCCCTATTAAAATTACATTAAAATACATTTCTGAAATGCTCAATTTTATTTTCTGAAATTCCCAAGTTCAGCCTGTGAAGTCGTGAAGGTATACACTTAAAACATTACATATGACACTTAAATCTTGAAGCAAAAACGTATGTAATATTACAATACTCAGTCTGAAGTACAAAGTGGCCTTCTAAATGATAATTGATACCTAAAGCCATGGATTTTAAAATATCAATGCTATTATCTAAGACTTAATTCTAAATTCTAATTGTTTTTATTATGTATTTGTCATACAAATCGAATTTAGTAATATAACTTACTTGACTAAAAAAAGTAGGATCTGAATGAAATATATCATTCAAAATAATTTATTTAAACTATTTAATACAATTAATATACTAGTAAAATGTTCATCCATCTTACCTAAAAGTGGATCCAAGCGTTCAGAGAAACTTTTGTTTCGATTTACTGGCTTCAAATGTGCTTGATTTTGTTCTTTGTTGGCGACAGGCAATAAATGTTCCCACCTTGAACTATCCCATGGCTCAGAAAATTCGGTCTGTAATTAAAAAAAAAATATATACAAATATAATCAAATAACAAATATATAGATAACTATCAACATTTAGAAATAAGCATTTTATTTACTTTAGTATCGTCATCACTATTCTGAGATAAAAGAGACAGATTGCTGAAGCCACTTAAGTTCAAAGTATTGTTGTTCACACTATCTGAAGATTTTTGATCAGGCAGTTCAGTATTATCATTGTTTCGAGATGTTGAACTGGGTTCTTTGATGTACAAACTCAAATGTGGCAACCTGAGAAAATGTATTACAATAATTGTTTAACACCATGAATATAATGTTTTTGAATAATAAAAAAAAGGCCTGGCAATGGATTTAATTAAATTTACCTTTGTAAAATAATCTCTTGTATTGTAGGTCCTTTACGACTAGGAGATTCTCTTAGACATTCATTGGGTTGGCTAGTTGTTATTTGCTCTGTGTTATCTAATGAGTTTACATTTTCATTGTCATTGCCAATAAACTCCCAACTAGAATCTACTGCCCATGAACCATCCTGACCACGCTTTGGTGGACCAATACGTGGAGTTTCTACAGGCTTACCAGTTTTTAGTGGTTCTCTTCTGGAGTTTTTCAACAACGGTATATTATCTACGGACGACGAGAATGCTTGGTTGGTAGAGTAATTACCATTAGGAGATAGCAGTTCTTCTTTAGAATCAATACGAGTTAATTGGCTACAGCCGACTAATGCTGGCCATTGATGAAGAAAACTTGGCTCTGAATGGCGGTTTCTAAAATTATTTGTTGAAGGTTTGGTCTTGCGACGTAGGAAAGCTGCCTATACATTATTTAAAATGAAATTAGTAATATGTTAATTAAAATTTTTAGTATAAATGGTTTAAATAGTTTACTTGTCTTATGGCATCAGCAGGTTCGGCATAAAAAGGGCTGCTTTGTTTAGCTTCAGCCATATCGTCTTCGGGAACAGGTGATTTTGTCTCCGGTGACCCAGGTGACAATAAACTGGTTGTACTATCAGTAATAGATGGGAGATCGTTATTTTGGTTTAGTGGTAAAACAAGACCTAGTGTATTTTTAGGAATGGTTGGAATACTGGTGGTTTGTTCCAAAATATCGGGTGGCATCTCTGGAGGAACTTCTGGAGTATTTTTCTTATAAGTTCCACTATTGCTTTGAGAAGGAGTCTTAAATGTAGACAAAGACGAGTCAGGACCCCAAACATCTTCATAGTCGCTAACTTTATCCGCAAAAGTACTTCTATGATAAATATTAGGTGTTTCTAAAATATCACTTTCTCTGTAGTGTCTAGATTGTTTTATTCTATTTCTTTTAGTACGGCGACCGGAACGTAATCCACCTCCTGTGTCTGAGATCGGGGATGTTATTTCAGAACCTAATGGACTTTTGATTGCTGGCATGATTTCACTGTCATCTGTTGACTTTGATAACTGTCCACAAGATACTTGAATGAGTGGAGAGGGAGTTGTTTCTTTGTGAAGACTAAATGTCACAGTAGTAGTTACAGTAAAATTTTGTTGTGCCGCTACAGGCTTGGCCCAACGAGGAGGAGGTGGTGGTGGTGTTTTAGCTGTATGAGTTGAGCTTACAACATCCGTAGTTGCTATTGGACTATTGGAAGATTTAAGATTTAACGTATTGGGAGGCGTGGGTCTTGTTCGACCACTCACAAGGCTCATTGGTGGTGATAAGTTATCGGAAGAGGACGGTGTACCTAAAAATGTATACAACATTAATAAACGATCATTGTTGAAAATTTTGTCTAATATCTAAAATGATTAGTGATTACCTTCTTTCGAAGAACTTTTGAACGTTGTTAGAATCCCATTACCTTGTTGTATACTTTCCACTGGACTAGTTGATAATTCTTCTATAGACAGGTGATTGTCTGTAAAAGCAGACTCTTGATTATTATTGCCTATAAATAAAAATTAATATATATTAGCGTATATTATACATTTATAATATAGTCTGATTCATATATCACTAATCAGTAATTTATTTGTAAATACATGTGTTTTAAAAAGTTTTCTTGATAATTCTTTGAAATCATTATAACAAATAATTGAAAAATCGAGTTGCAATATTTAAAAAAATGGAAAAGACTTAAAAAATTGGTTTTTATGAAAATATATCTATAGACTATAATAAATACATACATTATTATATAAATACAAAAATCTCACCACTGCTAAAACTACTAAGGCTACTTGATTGACTGTGGGCAGCACTACTGGGAATAGATGTGTTTAATGTCCTTTTTGTTGGTTCGTCATTTGGCGAAATATCCAAAGTCGGAGAACTCCTTGAACTAGCCATAGGATATCTCCAGAATTCTATGAAAATACAAGTAGGTATTGTATTTTAATAATGAATGAAAAGTAAAGAAATATTGGGACATGAAAAACCACCAACCTTGACCAAGTAACGCTAACGAAGAGAGTTGCTGTCGATTTTTGGCTTCTTGTATAGCTTTTGGTAACATGAGCTGTACAGGCAGTTCATCGCTGAAATTATTTAAATAAAATATATTTTATCAGTGGCGGCAAAAACTCTTGAAGAGTTGTGATGCCAATGAGAGTAAAAAAGAATCAAATAAATTATTATGTGTTTTATGTTTTTTCATTTTTCACAACGGTTTTATAAATAACAAATCTTACCAGCACTGTGCATAATGAGCAATTAACATAGGGATACTGTCAAATTTATTGTCTGAACTTTCCAGAGCTAATCGGTTATCGGTAGTGGCTTGAATGAGATAATGTTCTATGTACGGACCTTTGCCACTGGGCAAACGAACGGATATGGCCATAGTGCCCGTCTGACTGGACTGTCTCACGACAAAATTCTGAAACAATATTATACACATATACCTATGATTTCTATGATTTTTAAACTTCAATTGTAAAAGACGAGATGACAACAGTCAACAATCAACAATAATGACAAAATTGGGCAATATTTGGACATTTCACTCACTCCGTCGTCTTTGCCTTGCAACAAGTGAAAAGCACCGGCCCGTTGAATTCCTGGTAGAAACCATATCGGATGACTACGTATAAGACGTTCGAGTAATCCAATATCACAACTGGCCGCATCCCCCGAACCAGATCTTACGGATCCACTACTGGTTTCATAATCGTCTTCATCCTGTAAAACACAGGTATATTTCGGTATTATTAACAATACAATTAAAGCGGTTGTAAAAATAACTGGATATAATTAATATGGACCGCGGTGCTCATAAAACGTGTAAGGATTTCATTAAAAGAAAAAAATAATAATAATGAGACAAATAAGGAAAAAAAAATTGTGTATTTATGAAACTATACACGTACCCGTAGGAGTAATGCAAATAAAGGGGAATTCCCGTGGCTACTATAAAGGCTGTCTCATTTATTAATTTCCATTGTTTTTTTTAAAAATTATTTTCGTTACTCCGTCTTGAGGTTCATTATCTAATAAGATATATAAGAACTACCGAGTGCCACCGACTTGTCCGTCTCCAGAAATTAATTACAACGCGATAAAATGCAAAATAAAATTTATCACAAATAAAATAAAATAACATATACATTATACATAGTTATGTTGATGAATATACCGGCTATACGCCTATACTACGTACGCTGTATAGAGATTATATTTTCAGAAGAAATGTTAATATTTCACTTAAAAAACGAAACCCAATACACTCACACAGAGTAAAGTTGGCGCCAAGTTCATTTAGGCTCTCCTCCGTTTAGTTTAAGTCGGCAGTGGTCTAATAATAGAGAATCGAGTCAATATATAACTGAGGACTAAAACGTGTGACATCACCATCCAATTACTTAAGATTTTATTTTTAATTTTACGCGTACGCGGTATATCCGGTTAGTTTGTACGGCCAAATAGATTTCGAAGAACAACATTTCGCATGGGGCAATCTCTTCATGTATAAATATTTACAACGCAGTAAAAAAAAATAGATAGGTAGGTACGTTCGAAAAATACAAACGGAAATTCTAACAAGATAAAATCTGTTCATTACATATTCTTTGTAAGTTTTCATTGTTCAATATCGTTTATGCATTTTGACCATCAATAACAACGTGAAATTCGAGGTGAATAAGTATTGAACGCATTAACTAGATTATTGCATATTTCAACCTAGTTAACATAATTTAATTTCAATATTATGTATTTATACAAAAAAATTAATGCAATGGATATTTAGTAACACTGAACATCACATAAAAGTCAGAACTTCGTAAAACATTTGTAAGCCATATAGGTAGTTTCAAAAACATAAAAATAGCTAGAATTACTCCAATTAATAGCATTAATTAATATTATATATTACAATTCATTTTCGTAAATGACGTATCATGATATTCACAAATCCAAATCATTCTAACTTGTTCTATATAGATATCTGACTGTATTTTATTTCAAGGTTTCCTATATTTTAAGTTTTTTTATGTAAATTAACTGTATATATTTTAAATATTAACTATTAAGTAACTTGAATATATATATATATATATATATATATATATATATATATTAGACGAGATGTTCATATTAGACCTCAACAGTTTGTGGTGTATCCTAGCTACTTCACTGAACTAGCTTTAAATTCTTATCAGTAATACAATTTCTATACCCATTGTTGAATATTTGATACACAATACATTTGCATATTATGTATATACACATTTTCTGAAAAATATTGTATTACGAATTATGTAAATAATACAAGCATTGCCTACCTACCATAAAAAATAAAAAAAATTAAAAGTTTTAACAAGATACCCAGTTAATAAAACAATGTAATATTGTTTACTTTTTTCAAAAATGTATTTATACTTTGCACCAACAACAAAATTAAAACATATAATATAATAACAGTTTGTAATAGTAAAATAATAATAAATTATTTGAATGATTATAAGACTATATAAATTTAGAAAAAAAAGAAGTTTAAGTATTACTATATTAGGCATTTGCCTATCAAAACGAATGAAGTATTCTTTTCCGTATAATATATTTAAGTATACGTCAAAATATT
The DNA here is from genome assembly GCF_037042655.1 of Diuraphis noxia. Classification (NCBI taxonomy): domain Eukaryota; kingdom Metazoa; phylum Arthropoda; class Insecta; order Hemiptera; family Aphididae; genus Diuraphis; species Diuraphis noxia. The sequence continues at coordinate 32,971,832 of NW_028301714.1, read as the reverse complement.
TCGATCAGTACGCAGAATATTCGAAAAAAGTGCACTACCATTTTTACACAACACACCAACACTCGATACGTCACCCTCGCCATACTCATTGACGTAGCCAAGGGGGTTTTTCAGTGTGTAACTCACCCACCCACCACCACTGACATTTCCCCCCTTATTAAATGTATTATTTACATACGAAATCTGTAAAAAAAAATTGGTTTAATTTATACATAACCCCTCCCCTTTCGTAATCCTGGCTCCGCCACTGCCCATCATATTACATTGATGCTGTGACTAAGTGCAAATAAAATTTTTCAAATGTTATCTCGGTCAATTTTATACCAATAGGGTTGTGCCTAAATAAATACTTATAGTACGCATGTTCTAACCACGCAGATTAAATTAATAACCACATAGAATTGGTTTGGTGATCTAATTCCGTTCAACCGACACGCAGGATGAGAATCAGCTTAATTGCGCTTGGCAAACAAACGCACGCGCATATACGTACAACTGGGTTTTCCGTCGATTGGATTTGGCATCGGGTCGGGATGCACTTGATTAAGGATGTCTCCCCCTCCCCACAAGACCGTCGTGTCCGCACTACAGGTGCACATATTACGCCTTCACGAAGACTCTCGAAACTCTATATAGTATAGACTCCAGTATAAGGAATAAAGTGCGCATTTATATATATATATATATATGTATAAGGGCTATAGAATGGGTACGGCGACAGGGAGAGTCATACCACGGGAGGTGGGACTAGTGGGTAATTCCGGTCACAACGCGAGTGGCAACTTTCTTCGGTTTGCCCGCCGTACACGGGTTTTCAATTAGCGCGTATAAAACTTTTGCCAACTCTTTATGGGATATTTTCTTTTTGTTTTATTTTAAAAGCTGTTGACGGTATAATATAATTCAATATGTAGGTTACAAAAATAACAGTTTTGGGACGTCTTGCAAACCGTTAGTAATATTAGGGGCGTCGAAATAAAAAATTCCATTACAAGTTACGAAATGATGCTACGGATAATCTGCCGTCATAAGATGCTTTTCGGCCGGTGTAGTATAATACCGTAATAATGCGAATGGAATATTTGTCAACGATGATGGTACTGCTCCAGATGAAGATGGCTATCATAACAAGACACCGAGGTACGTTTTTATTACATTGCAGGACTTCGATCACACACTCAAAACACGCACAGTCACGTATCTGTCTATGAGCAAAAACACGATAAAAATACGAAGACAGACATCATAATGTAGAGTGACCGATCGATTATTATTATTTTATTTATCCAGTGTTCGGTTCCTGATATACACAGCAACTAAAAGTTCAGGGTGTATACGCTATATACATACCACATTATACACATTGTTATAGTATAAATAGTAAAAATATGCACTGAATCTAGGTCAATTGCTATCAGATAATTTACCACCCAATGTTCTTTAGGAATAGCTGATAATATTGTCATCTGTATTCCGATAATTCATACCCATAATTTATTATGATGAGCATATGGCTTTATACGTTCAATTTTTTTTTTAATTTTCAAACCTGAGGCAAACAAATCAAACAGATAATGATTTTGTTATTTAAAAATGATTTAAACATTATAATATTATGTTTATTTTGAATCTTATGAACAATTTTTTCTATTTATCTACCTGAAAAATTATAATAATTATTATTTGTTGAATAAACTAAAGCGTATACAAGATTTTATAAATAAACGAGTGTTCCAACTTGATTAAAAAAATATAGTGAAGAGGATCTTAAGAATAAGACAAGGAAATAAAGAGTCCTGACTTATTTTTAAAATCCTCATCGCATAATTAGATTGATCAATATTCAATGCCTGTGTTGAAAAAAAGCCAGTTTCAAATCCTTTCAAAAGAGTTATTTAAATTTAAAATTTCCTTCCACGGGTCACCGAGTAGCAATTGACCAAGTATCACGGCTCCTGCAGCTTACCCGTTGCGAACTTCAAGATCACACGCAACTTGTCATGGTTGTTTGTGTGCTATGTTGAATAGTATAATATTTTTAAAACCATTTCTTATAATATATTTTAGTATAAATTCATAGTAGAGTTATTCATAGTACGCACAAATGAACATCGACACGCGAATATTGCATAGGTGGCCATCATAAAACGACTGACTATATATAGGTCTCGGTGCACTGTTGCGGCTACAGGTGAACGTATTTTCTTTAAAATAATAAAAAACAACACGAAATAATCTCCTTTATAAAATTATATCATAGCTGATGCGTGTGACAGATATCACTAAATATAATAAACATGTCATAAAAATTATAAGTTTGCTATTAATTATATTACATATATACCACACTTGACTACCGGGATTGTCGTCAAGCACATTACAATAATAATAATATATGATGACTGCTAAACAGCTAATAATAATTATACGTAAACACAAACACGTGAACTCAATTTGTTATAATGAATCATCATATTAATAAAATGTAAGAAAACGTTGACTTCTTGAAATCGGTCAACGATTTTAATGGTTATTATATTGGCGTTAATTGTTTGCTTTGCACACTTCATTATGTGAAAAAAACTATGTCTGGTGACTACTAAATTGGTGTATACGTTTGTTATATATAATAATTCTATACAATCCAAGTCGATGAAATGGGATAAAAAAAAATTAAAACTTAATAAAAGTTATAATGATTATTATTATAGAATGAGCTATTATTATTGTGACCTAAATGTATATTGAAATAAATATTCAGTAAATTATTTTCGAAAATGTAAAATGTAAATTTTTTTTTAATTCACGGACGTTATTTCTTGATTTTTCATTCAAATTCAATTTCAATATTTATTATAGTTATTAGTTAACTTATCGAGACTATAATATTGTACAACCCCAATCTTCCCGATATAAAACACTTAAGGCTGAAAAGGTTGTATTGACCCTAATCGGCCTAAGCCCAATGTCCAGAGTCCTAAAATCGAGTTGAAATCAAGTAACATATTATACAAGGAGACTCGTTTAACAATAAACATTAATTATCATTGAAATACTAAAGTTTTTTACATAATTAATTTGAAGTCATAACAAAACAACATTTAAAAATAAATACATATATATATATATAATACACTAACTATTTTTATGGTTTCTTCTATTTTATGATAGCATATATATGTAATATGTAGGTATATGCATAACTTCATATTCCAAAGCAGAGTGTTTTTCTGAGAATTCAAATAAATACAATACATACATAAAAATTGAATTTTGAACAAATAGTTAATCACTTAGTAAGCAGTAAACTTTAGATAGGTAATCAGAGTTGAGTGGCACAGGAGTATACTGAAAAATGTTGGTAAAAAACAACCCTGCAAATCTAAAATTCTAACATTAAAAATATTTTATGACTTATTAACTAGAGTTGGATCCAATAGCTCAAAATTGTATTGAATTGAAATTCTCAAAAAAATATATTGTTACTGAATATGAAAGTAAAAATGCTGTTTGCATTCAATAACAATGCATATTATTCTTCAACAAATAAAAAATTAAGAACATTGCTTAAAAATTAAATCGTCTTTTAAATGTTTTTTAATGGCATTAAATTAGGTATCTACAAAAATATTTCGTAAACCGTTATTAGTTAATACTTTCAAGAAAATGAATTACCATAATAAGCATCAATCTGCATGGTATAATATATCATACATCCTTATTCATAAATGTTTTTTCATAATAATTATTATACTTTGAACAATCACTTTCAACCAATAAAATGATTTTCTTTGCATAAAAATACAACAGTAGGTATTATTATAATAACAAACATCAAAAGGTATAAAGCTCTATAAAAGCAAATTGCTCTGTGATCCGATTATAAATAATGAAAATTCTATTGCAAACGTGATGCAACTAATGATTTTTACGAGACGAGGGTCCGAATTTGTTTTCAGTCCAAACTCTAAAGCTCGGAATCTATCGTGAGTGGGTGGGGCCTGCAATCTATATAAGGTCGAACTGGTCGAAGTAATAGGTAGTATTCAATATGAATATAGTGTGATGGGCCATAATAACATTAAATATATATACACGCAAAATGGTACACTGCACGCGTATTAGATGACACTGCTGACGGCCCATATCGATTTCCATAATATATAGAGACTTTATAGGTTTATACGATGCACGCACAGAGCAATTATTATAACCCCCACCACTCCACGTCCGACGACATCGTTCGAGTTGAGTTCAAGAACATTAAATCTAATTGCACTTTGTCCATAATCATGTATATAGTTGTTTGAATAACAAAATCGTCTCGTATAACGAAATGCGAGGCGCGGCTGCTGTTATATTACAGTAGTAGAGCTGAGTATTACGCACGACACAAACGGAACGATATACCGCGATAATGAAACGCGATATAGTAAAAAAAATACTTGGTCTGTAGTGGCGGCATTACATTAGTAAATAATAAATGTTATGCAGTAATATAATTTCCCGCAGTTTACGGACAGACGATAGCAGAAGGTTGGTTAGTGTATATTATTTTCTTTTTTCGTAAACGTAAAAACCAAATGCTTGTTTTAATTTTCGCTGAGGATTCTTGAAAAAACGTGAGATCATAGTACCTATTATAATTGTGTTTTTGGTGCCTTACCGACTTTATTGAAATTAAATACATCTAAATGTGTCAAAACGACTTTCATATACGATCTAATACCAAAATGAATAAGGAATATTACATATCTATCGTCGATGATCGCCTTGAAGAAGTTATTAATACTGTTTTGTGATTTCGGTTTTGTTATTACAATTAAATATATTATTTTCAACTCATTCTTAACAAACTAATTCAAAATCTCTAAGAAGTCTTTTTTATATAATCATAAATACTACTTAAGGAGTTCAAAAACTGACTGAGTATCAAAATATTGTATGTCTCACTAATTGAATGAATTTTAGAGTTATATTCAGTTCTATGGAATTCTTTGGTAACATTGATTCACTCGAACGTGTCCAGAGACGATTTGTACGCCTCGGTGGCTATAAAAGACAAAAAAATGATGAAGCTAACGACCCTTCCTCGAGAACGACTTTAACAACCACCTATGCCATCTATAATTTTGAACCCCTTGCTTTCGGACGTAGGTTTATATATTGGTGTATGTTTTATGTCCAAACTTGTAAGTATTTCTATGTTATTGAAATCATTAAAATTTCATATCCCCAATACCTTTCACGGTCTTGTTTTACATTCACAATATTTCAATCCACCGTACTTCTTATGTCTATAATTTATAATAATCCCTGCATTGATCGTATCTCCACGGCAATATAAATTTATAAATAATTTTGATTTATTTAATACAAAAGTCTTATTTTGAATCCGTTTAGTGTATATGCAGTTTTTTAAATCATAACTTACATTTTTAACCAGTATTTATAAGATGGTCTATTGTTTTATAGCTAACGAATATCTATTATGTCATATAGTAAATATTATTATTACCTATTATTATTATTCACTATGCCATATATTGTAATTTTTATTCTATAATATTATTGTCAAGTTATTTATGCACGATACGTGAGCCTTCGTAGACGTTTACATCAATAAATTAATAAATTATTTGTTTGCTCGCATAAATGAACAAAACAAAAAATACATTTTAGTATTTCCCGTTTTTTAAAACTGGAAATTCGAAGTGCAATACCAAATAAAAAAAGCGAATGGCGGCGTTTAAGACAGCACGTTCCAAATATTATTGCCTTAGCACGCACACAACCTACTGAAAAAATTGATTTTGCAACACACGTAAATGACTGTTGGCTGCTGCAACATTGGCATTGCGCCGTATTCGTCCATATTTGTGCTGTTAGAAAAAAATTTAAAAATTCAACTATAGACACGTCAAGAACGAACTTTAATAAATGAAAATAACTGAATTGATGGAGCAGAGACAAAATTAGATTTTTGACCGGATTACGCATGAAAATGCACACATTGTTCAATGATTTTATATAATAAACGTCTAAGTTTTCAAAGTATAAGTACCTATTGTTTGAATTGGTCAAGCCGTAAACTGATAAAAGCGATAACTTTGAGAACCACTCTGAACTCACATATATACTAGCAGTCAGCAGACAATGATGGAAAATATGTATGTAGGTACAATGAATGTAATGTATATTATTATATAAGTTTAATACAAATTGGAATAATCCGTGCGTCATAATAATTAAAATTAATAAAACAAGATTAAATAGGCCACACAAATAAATTTTAAAAAAAAAAATGAAATATTATGAGTTTTGATAATAATAAGAGTTCAAAAAGTCAAAGTTTCTTTTTAAAAGGGTGATTTAAATATCTACCAAGAAAAAATGTGCACAATAAAAAATAAATAATATTATTTCAATGGTACAGCAATTAAATAAAACATTCAAGGAAATAATTATTACATTTTCACGACTTTAAGTGTAGTTAACGAGTACTTGGGAGAGAAAGTACAATGACATTAATAACGTCGAATGCAAAAGTTCAAGTGCGAGAAAAAGTAACGTATTTCTTGAGTATTCCTATCACCGAATATATACTTTAAAGATAAATACGTTTTTATTACATTAAGTCATTAATGATTTTTTTTTATTATAGATACCAACAATTATATTGTAGACCAGTGGTAAAAACGTTTAGGTATCTTCGACGGTCGACCTAATGAAATAATTATACAATACTCACGAATGAGAAAATAATTATTACTTTATGACTTCGATACACACGAAAAAACATTTGATACGGTTTCAAACCATAAATTGACAGTACATAATGAAATATGTAAATGTATAGGTTTATACTTTCGCCGCTGACGAATCATCATCATGGCCAATTTAAGAATATTTGAATTTTCGTTTTACACGATAAACTGATTTGTGTTTTTGAGACACGTGAGACCGTGTAATTAGTATTAAGGTTAGAACGACATTCTCACTGTAAAAAATCAAAATTCCATTGCGGTAAACTAAAATGTATAAGTATTACACTATCAAGGCCAATCTATGAATCTTTTGGTAAAAATATCATGGCGAGTATAAAGTTCAAATATAACATTGGCAAGGCTAATCTCATGAAATTAGGTAAAAAAAACTTTTCAAAAGTACGCAGTACGCACGTTTTTAGAGTTTATAATTGTTCAGAGGGATATTAACTTTCAACATTTCTGGCAATGAAACAGTGTTCTGTTTTTCATGAAAAATTGAGAAAACTAAGATAGGACATCATGATTAACCTATCTCGAGCGACTACGATATATAACAATGTATAATGAATAACATGCGTGCGAATAAAGCTGCATAGTTTTTAGTTTTAGCTGTGCGAGGCTATAATATAAGACTTGCATCATGTGAAGTCATAAATGGTGTAGTTTAATTATGATGTCCGATTGTAGTGGTCGTCGTTTAATAAGACAAGCGGACCTTTCATAATAATATTTTCTCGAAATCAATTCGTGTTTGTCAATAAAATTTATCAGACGAAAAAAATATTCGCGAATAATACCTAATACCTATACAAGTAATATATAATATGTGTACGGAGTAACCCGACCGATGATGTGTCGTACACGCTCTACAGCCCAATAATTTTGGGATAATTCAAGGTTTCCCGTGCTCTTACACATCGCTGCTAGGGGAGAGATCGCGATAGCTTTTATTTGCAACCAACCCAACAGCATCCGCGCGCCCGACAATAATATAGGTACACACTGCGCGGGGAAGGTTAAGTACAATATACATATAATACTTACCTACTGCGTTATTATATGTATATGGGAGCATTTCCCTCCTAAGACGGACGTCGTTTTCCGACAAACTTTCCTCGGGCTAAAATATTTAATACGCACACGGGTATTATTATTTTAATGCAAACATCCAGTTTTGCTTTTGTATGTATTGTGCTACGGTGCTACCATACCAGCAAAAACGAATATCATATAATACGCAGCAGTATATAGACTGCCAGTATTATACGTAGTATTACACGCCACGGTACACTATTTGTATATATATGTGTAATCCTACCCCAAAGTCCATTCACCCGACCGTGGGCCGTGGTTTTTTTTTTAATTGAAATCTTTGCCAATGTAGGAACGAAACAAATAAAAAATAAACGAGGAAATCCCGACTTTAGCAGCCGCCGCGGCTACTGACTTGCTTACCGGCTCGTTAGACATATTATTTTTTCCGGAATGCATATAATAACTGCACCGAAGAAGAATATAATAATTCATTATATTATATACGATGTATTGCTGCGCGGGTACATCCAAGTTAATAAACGAACGGCGGCATATTATATAATTATTGTAAATGCAGAAAAAAAAGCCGACCAGATTTTCCGTAGACTCTGAAACTCGATATAATAATATATATATAGGTACGTTTCATGGTTGCAGTCGATTTGTACAGATGTTCGAGATTCTGAGAGAGGCGAGCAAACTATTGGTTTTTATTACGACTTTCTATTTTTTTTTTTTTAATATATACTTGATATTTCTGTTTCTAAAACACATTTTATAAGCGTTGCTACAGTAAAGTTTATCAATTCAAAAATACGGAATTGAAAAACTTTCAGTTATATATTTTAAAATTTTAAAAATAAAACCGAACAATATTAATATAAACCGTGGTAGTTTAATTAAATTATAAAAGGAAAATAATAAGGTTGACAATTTTGTCATTCAATTTAAAATATATAATAGCTTGGACTGAGTGGAATTAAAAACAATAATTTGTATTATTATATTTTTTTTAGCCTATAAATTATTACATCAATCGTTTTAGTTGACTACAAACTTTTGGAATATAATATGACGCGATAAATATTCATACACTATATTATGTGGTTTATCAAAGTTAACGCATTTGACTAAAAAACTGAAACCTTAGTGATGATTATAATTTACGTACGTTACATACCATCGGGCATCAACTCAATAACATAATGCGTACCTATAATAGCATCACCTATATAGTTTCGACAATAACCTGATATCTTATCACAATTTATATAGTAAAATAATATTTATATAACAAAAATAGTACACAATTTTGTCGGAAGACGATAAGAATGTTATACATCATTGAAGTTAAAATAATATAAATATTAATAATGAATGAGTTTTAACTTTTAAGTCAAGACAACGTGCATGTTGTTGGTTAAGTAGCACATTAAATCATAATATAATCAGAGAATAGATGGAAAAGGGTCAGTGGACGTATATACGCTCACTTCACACCGCTTATGGATTAAGAGTTCTATACTGATCGATTTATATACGACCGTGTTGATGTGCAGTGGTTACTTACAGTTGATTACTTGCCCGGATTAAAACAAACTCAACAAAAATAGTTTCGACGAATAATCTAAAATGTACCGAATTCATAAAACTAGAACGACGAATTAAGTATTAATTATGATGGCAGGTACGATTCCCAGCGGTAAATGAATGATGTAAGAATTTAACTTTGAATAGCCCCTTGATTTTAAAGGGGTAAAAATTTATTCGATTCTGTTAAAACACTGTATTTAAAATATTGAGAAATGACGCACAAGAAAGTGAAGTACGAATTATTTTATACGAACGAGGTATAAATGTATAATGTACATTACTACAATGGTTAACAGAACAACAAAATTATCCAAGCAAAGTTGCTATTATATATTATCTAAGTGATTAACAAGATTATACTTCTTAAATTCATCCAAATGGAAAATTGTGAAAAATGTGAAACGTGTGTAATAGATAATAATACAATGATTTAAAACAGTTTCGCAATTAAAAATATAAATTAGTGTGCAATTTGATCACACATATCAGTATAATGATAATACATATTATTCGGTTAATGAGTAAAAAGTATGACTTTTTATCATATTAATTTTCAAACACAATAAATAATTAGTGTACTAATGTATCATGATGGTTACCCATCTAGTGTGTTATGTAGGTATATAATCAGTAATCACGTATAATGTGAATATTATTTTCCGAATAGGTAATGATCATGTGTCGTTGACGTAGGCTAACCTGTTTACTAATATATATTTACTAAATTACATTGTGTTATCATTTATTCTATAGTTAAAATATTCCACATAGTAATAATAATATATATAATACAATATAATATCACTTTATAAATAACAATATTGTTACGCTCTCAACTTTCAAGGTAGGTGTATACATTATTATTATTCGTCGTATATACCTACATCTCAATCGTTAAATTATATTATTTATAGTTGACCTAATCCAATTAAAAGTTATTATTATTTACCTGGACGAGAGTACGAGTTTTTTAAATAAAAAATGTGTTAATAACAACGTTCTGGCCGACTTTTTCACGTAAATCACAACAACTTAAGCTTTTCTTTAAAATATATAAAATACATACGTACTTTAGCATAGTACGTAAGCATATTTTCTTAAAAAAGAACACGTTTATAACGAACCAAAAAAATAACCATTGTGATTATACCTTCGAAATAGTTATTCAAAACAAGTAACAAAATAGCATAGCCTCAAAATAAAAAAAAAATAAAAAATATAGTTTCGTCTAAAAACCACACTTTTTTCTCTGGACAAAGAATGTCACTATCTATTGTCGTAGCGGTTTTTCGGTACAGACAACATGCCTGTGGGGAACGCGACAAGTATGCCTACACGGCTTAGCTAATAGAATATTATAGTCACCGTTGTTTTAGTGGCACAAAATGCACGTCTAATTAATGCACGCGTGTTAGGAAAATCGGCAAACCGCAAAATGCTGGGCACTATTATACATTTTGACGAATGAAGCTCGGTCGTTCGCCAAATATTAAACATATTTGATATTTTTAAACCAATATACACCGTTATCGATCATTGTCCGACTGTGGTGCAGTTATATAGCTGAGGTCCGGATGGTGTAGTCAGAGACCGCGGGCTGTCGTGCAGCGTCGTCAGTACCTATATAAATATATGTTATAATATTATATAAATACATGTACGAACACGTACAGTGAGAACCCGGGGGTCGAATATTTTCTTGTTTGAAAAAATAAAATATATATTATTGGCAATTGTACATTTAACAGCACACACCGTGTTTGTATGTTTTGACCGTAAGACTTAAGTGTAAGCGGAAAAATAAGAATTCATTGGCTATAGAGTTCCGATCTATAAAATGAAGTTTTACATTATATACACTATACAATGTATTACTGTAAACAAATAAAGAAAACAAAGAAGAAGAAAAGCAAGAAAAAAACCGTGAGGGAAGTGAAGTCGGTGACACCGTCATTCCGGCAGTATATGAATAATATATAATATATTGTTGCAGTTTATACGGTTGGAGAGAAGTCTGAGAGAAATTGCTAAAGACGGCAAAATAACAAAAACGTTTTTTTTTCATTAATAAATACATAGAAAAGTAAATACTAGGTATTTTTTGCTTCGTGATGAGTTTTTAATATATTTTTTTTGCAATTATAACCAACGTCGTGAAGCGATGTCTGCCGCGTTAAAGATAACGACGAATCGTACAATTTCATCTTTCGTGTAGTGCTGGATATAGTTCGATAATGTCCCCTCGAGACAAACAGCCGAGTGGGACCCAAAACGATGACGACTGCGATGTTGCATCCAATCAATCAAAACACAAAATTAATTATCAGTTTTGTTGACGTGTTTCGTCTATGGTCGACAAAACAACAAAAAGCGAAGTATTAAAACTACGTTGGATCTCTGTGATGATTATATTATAGCTGCATATAGTATAATATTATAATTTAGCTCAAATAGAATAAACCATAAATAGGAAATAATAAATCGATGGTCTTAATCGATTTACTATAGAATAAAAAAAATATTAGATGAATATAAAAACTGTTTAACAATTAAAATCGTTTTATAAGGTATTATCTTATTTATTTAAAGAATATTGGAAAATAAAATGCTGATGTATTAAATTTTGTATAGAAGTGATACTGTGCTTAACGAGTCAATAATCTACTCCTCTATGTATTATAAAATATATATAATATAAAGCGCTGAACTAGGTAAACATTTTTTGTCCAGTATACTCAACTATATTATGATAGCCATCTATTTTCGATTTGTTGATAATATATTGTTAAATTATACACTTTATATTTTGGCTTATACCTATAGGAAATATTTCATGTAGAATTCGCTACGATGATTTTTGAAATCGTTCGTCAATGAAATCAAATTAAAATGCAATTTTGAATGCTAAATCTGTTAATTGATCTATGAGAGAAACTTGTTGAAACAACCCGTTTTAAAATATAAACTTTTAAACTTTTTCAGGTCATTTAATATAATAATAATATACTTAATAAACCTAAAGACAGGAGAGTGGTTTATTTAATTATAAATCAAGGTTAACAAAACAATATTTTTATATTATTAACTTGTTTAACATAGCATAAATACTTTACGCATTGCAACATAATTGATAATTAATGTCCAGACGACACGACTTGAACTTTTACGATGAAATTAAATAAATTAAATCATTGTAATATTTAAAGCATTCATATTGTATTATTATAATAATAATAAGTATAATGACTATTGATAAATTAAGATTAAAATTATATAAAATTATTTTTTTATAAGGACAATTTACCAATAGTGTTGGTATCAATTTACCTAGTCATATTCAAAATAATTAAAAGTACAAAGTTATAAATATTTATATTTTTAGCTTATAAACCACAAGTAGGTAATATTAACTAATTTTAATAGTTCAATGGGAATTCTTAACAACTTAAGTAAACAATATATCACATAATTAAGTCACATTAGATATTCACAACGGCCGTTGGAAACAATAATAATGAGCGGTAAAATTCAAATTGGTAGTCTTCGATACGGACGATATTATGACGTGCTTTAATATATGCCAACAAGTATCAGACCACCCGCTGGGCGTAGAAACACCGATGTGGCTAAAATAATAATAATATTATATTCCGACCATTTACACGGTCGTTCTGCAATAAATGCGTACGCGGAAGCGGTTTGCCACTATAATCGATACGCGTTTTAGGAATGGTTTCATTTATTTCGATTTACAGGATGCATATAATAATAATATAATACATAATGACACCTCGAGCGACTACCGTGAATTCGAATAATAATAATAATAATGTAATAATAATCGGAATTCCGAATTATATATCGTCGCGGGACCTGGGGAAGGAAGAAAAAGAGCAGCGTGAATAAAAAAAAAAAAAAAATAAGGAGGAAAAAGAAGAATATATGCGTAATATTATATATAAGCCGAGAACGAATCAAATATTCACCTAAATCGATAAATTATCGAATAACGCGAACACAACGTCTCATTGGTATTCAGCAGGTGTTGTTCAGTCACTACATAGACGGGGAGCGCGTTTGTCGAGTACGATAGAGCGACATATATTTATATATATATATTATGTACACACATAATACTATAATGGCGTGTGTAGAACAATAGGACCGCAAACGATGCTGGAGGGGGGACACGACAATAATAATGCGTTTTGGTTTGTTTTTATAGAATAAGCCTCCCAAGTTTTTTGGGCAGAAGAAATGTCTCTTCTATCGAAACCCGCCCGAAAAAAATAAATAAACGTCGAGGGTTTGTTTTAAACAGGCGCATTGCTTTTGAAAATGAAATGCTAGTGGGCGAGCGCGGTCCCTCTCCAATTCGTATATTATTATACACAACGGAGAGATAATTAAATTATTAAATCCATTTTGAGCTGCTTTGCCTGTGTGGTTATATACGGCAAGTCAAGAGAACTTCGAATAAAGTTTAATTGCATAGTGCACTATGCTGATTTTGGGTAAACGACAAAATACGTGCCTACTTAATTTTTAAAACAATACCTTTTGGAACTTACTTTAGCATGCCTATGCTGTAGGTACTATTATTTTATAGTAAAGTTATTTCGTGCCTATATAATTGAAATGATAATAATATTAAGTACATTTCCTTAAAAAGCACCATTAATGATTAACAAAATAATAAATACACGCTTTCAGAAATACATAAATGAAATATACTCAACATAATTTAAATAGTTATATAAAAGTGTCTATTATTATAATATCTAAAACTGTCGAGATTATTTAAATTTATTGAAACATAATAATATTATGTTATTATATATGCATGTGGTAAAGGTAAATAATTTATGCACAAGTTTCAACGTTTCGTTAGCCCACAGTTTTCAATTTTATTGCATAATGTATAGCAAAATAAAAATTACATAAAAAATAATAAATCTTGTCCTATACCGGCGGTAAACTAGAGAGAAAATATAGTTCATATTTTTGAGTAATGATATGATTGGAAAAGCTAAGATGATGTATAATTGTATTAATTCGGGAAATAATTTTTAAAAATAAGTTAACCTGCTTATCGCCAACCATATAATATAAAATACACTATATATAAAATGTGTACACTATACTGTAGTGTATACGTATAAATTATATATTATATTGTTTATGTGTAATATTGCATGTGATTTTAAAGCTATTAAAGCAATAATTATAGGTATTAAAATCGTTACAATGCGTGAGAGATTACTAAAAGCAAACAAAATGTGTGAGCTGACGACAGTGAACAACCCTTGTCCCTTATAGAATTTTATTTAATACTGCCATCATTTTATTGCTATACGGTTAATGACGCGTTCAATTGGCTTTAAGTATTTATCCTGTTCAATGTTTGTGACTGTCGGGCAATACATTTGTTTATAGAGCTTAATAACAAACGACTGACGATTTATGACTCGAGCTTTTTCATTAATAGCTTTCACGGATAAGCAAAAACGGACATCAAATTACTTTATGGTCTTCGAATTGTTTTGAAGCGGGAACATCATACGATTTACAACCACACATAAAATAACCCTCTTATTCACTCCTCGACACAAAAGATTTACCGCCATCATATTTGTATTAGAATTTATTATTATGAGTTTAATCTAGTTAAATAGATAATGTTTATTTTAAACGTATAAAAAAGCTCACTTGTGACAAATTATTGAACTTGAATTCTCGGCTATCGGTAAATTCTTCACCATCTTGATATTGCTTGTCTTCAGCACGGATCAAGTTGCCATCTTGATCTTCGTCCTCGGCCCCGCTGACCACGGGGCCCTGAGATCTTGCCAGACCGTCAATGTAAGATTCAAGAAACGCATCACCTCTGAAAAACAAAGAATCAAGATTAATATAACAATTAATATTAAAATATTATATATAATTATTAAATTATTTATGATATATAAACGTGTAAATATAAAATAGAAGTAGATTTATGTGTCTATATTATAATTTATTAATTTCAAAAATTGTGGTTCAACTTCCTTTTACTACATTGGGAATGAAAAGAATATTGTATATTATAATATACATGTGCTATACATTTTAACCTTAAGTAATATAGACTAAATATAGTTTTACATAATAATTTAACATAAATCTTTCAAGTCATAACTCCTAGGTAGCTCACACAGTTTGATTTAATTTAATTGTATATATCTAATAAATATAAACAATAAAATAAACACATAAACTATAAAAACAAAAATAATGACATAGTAATCTAATTTTAACAAAGTTATTATTATTGTTTCACTAACAAAATATAATATGATAAAGTTTTGACAAGTTTTCCCAATTTCAGCTTAGGGCAATATTATTCCCCTAAAATATAAAAATATCAACCACAGACACACACAATTTATATATCACTACATCCCAAGGGAGGGGGCTTGTATCTGGATATAATTGCTCAAATAACCATTTAGATTTTATCGTTTTACATAGGCCAGGCGTCAACATTATTAGACGCCTGACTTTTATGGTTATCTCATATAACTTTAAATTCAAAAATTATAATAAATATGATTTTTATTTTTTAAATCCCTGTTTCTAAACAAAAATAGTGTTTGTATGCGTTTTGATCAAGAAAATTTAATGAATTATCATAATATATATTATATAATAAATAAGAATCGTTCATAAAGGAGAGCAAGATGCAATTAATAACGTTGCACTGTGCTGTTTTGATAAGCAGGGATTAAGCAACCTCGACCGCCCTTTTGGCGGGGGTTTATTACCAGACAACCCTTTCAACTGAAGGCACAATTAGCGTGTGCGTGTGTGCGTAACTGTGTGTATGACAACGGACGAAATGGTAACCCAAATAGAAACAACGTTCTTTGTTTATCGCCGCTCACAAGTCACTTCGGGTCTCCTACGTTTTGTAATAATGGCACTCGAGCGACAACAAGAGTGGGAAGTGTGGGACGCCACATCAAACCAAACAACTTTTCAATTATCTATATACGTAGAATGAAAAACGGCAGACCAAAAGAAAACAGTGTTTACGTATTTATTATTATACAAGTTAAGTGATGTGTGTGAAAAAAAGTTTCTCTTAAAGATACCTATTATGGCTTTAAAATATATTTAACCTGAATAAAGTAGAAAATATATTTTGAATATTCCGCGACTACCCGAAGGCTGTTGGGGCTTATATACTGAAGATAAAAGACTGGATTCGCATTATGGAATGGATTATAACCCTTTAAAAAGCTTCTTATCGACCGACATGGGCGTTCGATAGATTTTAAAGAGGGTAGAAGATGATATTTAGCCAACAATGGTGATCTTCAGATGTTAGCAGTAACACAAAATAATCGGATTACACGTTACACAGATGCTCTTATAGTTCCGATGTAACGAACTGATGTACTCTTGAGAACATAATTATTTATTAAATCACAAAAGATGACAACAAACAAAACATTTTCAATTTATATAATAATGTATATTGTAAAAAAAATATACATAAACAATATTTATCTAGTCGTGCTTTATTTTTATAATAGATCTATAAGTTCATTAATTAATTGAAGTATAGTAAACCATTATATTATGTGCGTTTAAAATTATTACCAACTAAAAAATAATAAAAATAATTTAGAATACTACTTCAGTTTCACTGATAAGAGCACATTTACATCAGTGGTGAATTTTTATTTATTATTATGTTTACTCGATTTTTATTTCGCTTCGACGACTTGGCTATTAACGTTATTTAAATTTTATTGTTATTTCTTACACACGTCTGACAATAATATAAATAATAATACCTAATAAAACAAATATATTATTCGGATCTAAGAACTTCCAATTGTATACACGTTATAGAATAAATATAAATCTATAGTAAATGCAGAATCCACAAAGCATTGTTAGGTGTAACTATTGTAATATTTTATCGTAACTCAAAATATATATTCATATATATAATGTGTAATAAATCTATGTGTTAACAACCTAAATTATAATTGTAAGCAGTACAATTTCCACCACCAACAAGGGTTTGTAATTTAGATGTAATATTCGAAAACGGTATTTAATAATTTATGTTATAGTTTCAGAGAGGTATTTCAGATATGTATTCTATAAATCATGTTCTAAATATTGGATTCACATTATCCTAAAATCAACTATTTTAGATTTCATCATGAATAATGTAATAGTATTTTAAACACCTAGAAATGAATAGACATAATACTAAAATGATCAGATAAAGGGTGACGTTTAAAATAATAACTACATATATATATATATATATATATATATATATATATTATATACGTAAACCAGTACACCTATGGTGTGAAAAGCATCACCACGAATAATTGACGGGAATGCTATTTTCATGGAGGGCGTCAGTATATTAACATTATCATCATTCCAACGGCACCCGATGCATTAAACCTGGTTCAGAGAGATATCAATTAATTTCATTCCGGAAGGCAAATAATTAGTTTTGTAACCCCTCTCTGAACTGTGCGTTTTAAAGGGAAATTCATTGACAGGAATTTATAACTAAAGGGTTATTAAAAAAAAAAAATTATTGTAATAGAGTTAGATATTGATAAAATAATACACATTTTTAGACACAATATTGTTTTAACTAATATTTTCATAATAGTTTGTTTTAAAATTTAGAGCAAACGTTGAGTATAATATATATATATGCATATATGTATGAATATTGAATAAATAAATACACATGTGCATAGATACAAACATTTATATATAATTTTGTTTATTTATATTTAGTTTAATTTCTTAAAAAAAATGGGTAATAAACTAATAATGTATACGTGATCAACGAACACATTTATTTTCATTAAGACGACTGTCAGTGTAATCATTTATTTTTAATAAAAGAAATAAATACACCTGAATAAAAATAAATGTGTTAATTGCCTACTCCTCCCAAGAGGATTTTCATTGTTTAAAGAAAAAAAACAAACGTGTCTAAAGTTTTAAACTGTTATTACTTTTTAAATTCAACAGAGGTAAAGATGAAATCCCTGCGGGGCATGTTTCCATGTCAAATCCAATAATCCGGGCCACTGAATTTGCCAAAGAATCCTCTTTAAAAAAAAAATATGTATTCCCAAGAAAAGGGTATGCGTTATATTTTTACAGTGTGTTCTACCGAACGGAAGCCAATTTATTGGTTGTTGCTTGCCCAGTATTATGAAGTCATAAGGTAATAAAGGATTATTATATCTGATAAAAGGACAGCCGGGTGGCCCCATTGTCGGTTCCCTTTCAGTTTTAATACTAGAATGTCACAGACAGACGCGTGGTCGCCATGGAAACTGTCTGCGAATCCCTACTACCCTAGTATATGTTTTAGTTTATGCATACTGTATGTACGTGGACAAAAAAAAATTACACTTCTTGCAATCACCCTTTGTACTGAATGAGTCATTTTAGTTACACCACGAATTCGTAACACCCTTTTAGAATCTCTCCAATTTGAATACGATGATTTTTATATGTATTCAGAAAAACCGTATGATTACATAACATAGAATTTCAACGCTAAGTATATACTGTATAAATTATTTTATTCCTTTCATTCGTTCATTCTTTTGAGGTAAAACATCGGGTAAGACCATCAAAGGAGAGATGCCTTATCTAATTATAATAACCAAAATAAAGCCACTTAAATAAAGTAGGATTTTGTGTAATAATAAATAATTTAAAAACTTTTGATAGAAAACCTGATTATAAGACTACGGATATTAAAGATTAAAATAAACATAAACCTAAAAGTTAAAAAAAAAAATTCAAAAAAATTCAATACTTTTCGAGATAATTATTGTGCCCACTTAAATGAATCATCCTGCATTTGATGCACCTCTTATGTTTTATTCTTTAATTAATTTATCATACTGACAGTCACCTAATAAATTACTATTATAGGTCACAGCTGATCATAAAATAATTATTAATTATACAATGTTCACGTAATTTGTGAGATCTTATACCTATTAAATTTACTATTCACTAAATGAGCATATCATATTATAGTTTCTCAACAATTCAATTATCATTAATGTTCAAGTTGATAAATATACAATTGCAAATACATATTTTGAATGTTAATGTGACAAATTAGTTGGGATTTAAATAATAATTCAATGAACAGACCATATTTAGTACCTATCATATAAATTATCAAGATATTATAGTACGATGTATTTCATAAATGCTTTATTTTTAACAAGGTATACATTACATGGTAAATGATTCTATATCTATAATATGTTTTCCAAAAAAAAAAAAAATGTATACCATAACAATATTTTTAAATTTATTTAGAACACCAAACTAAAACAATTCTAATAGTCTATTATAATAGCTATTATAGAGTATATATTATAGAGAATTACGTAGATCAAATCAAACTTCATGAATATTAAACATAATCCGTCAATATAATGTACGTAAATATTCATCATTTTTTGAATTTCAAGATTATACGATGAATGCGTAGAACAAAAAAAAGGGGGTGTTTCGATTATATTTGGTAAGTACTAGTGTATAATTTTACATTGATCAAAATTAATACAATATTACAATTCGTGGTTCAACGTCTTGTAATCATTTTCCTTCACAAAATGAATTCACGGTCATCCAAATAAATAATAAAACAAGTTTTATACTGCAAAGAGCATAGATTTTAAATTTATAAATATATCATGTGAAAACAGGTTGTCGATCTATACATTTTACCAATATCACAATATTATTACATTTAAGATGGGAATACCAGCGTATTCAAGCCGTTCCACACATGTAACTATGTAAGTATACATTATAATATATCGTTTGGTTCCTGCACAAATTTACTTTAGCCCCTGGGATCGGGTGACATTTTGTATAACCCTCATGTACATTCGTACCGTACTACACAATTGACGTCCGAGACCTTTGCGGCTTACTGTGTATTTTATTTTATTTTATTTACTATTATTATATATATTTTTTTTTTTGACGATCAACTGGGCCAAACACGAGCAGGTCTGGACATGTATTATGCATGTCGAGGAAGCCGAGCATGCGGTCTAATCAACCAGAGAGGAAATTCATGAAATATTCACAGACCCAAAGGGAGCATCTAGACGCAAATACGAGAAAACGCATCAAGACATTCGCGTTAGCCCATTAAAACACACTTGCATAGAAATATATATATATATAAGAAACCAATGAAAAAAAACAAAATTTAATCGGTAAGACATTAAACGGAAATAATGATTTATACGACTATACATAATTTTAAACCTAAAAATGTATTTATTTAATAACAATCTTAAACTATCTGAAAATGTTTTCATGTTCATTAAAAATTAAATTTACGATTCAGATAAACGTGATATTACATTTTCTTACCTAGTTAATTTAATAGATAAGTTTAATTTATATTTTTCTTTCTAATTTCTTCTAATTGTTAATATTGTCCTAACTTTTTTTTTAAATTTTAATATCTGTAAAAAGTATCCATGTTTTTAATACTATTATGAAACGACAGAATAGATAATACACAAATTAAGATATTTATATTTAATTAGAATTATACGCAGTATATTATTATACCTTCCGAGATTATTGTAAATTATTTCCTCAATGAAAGTAAAATAATTATGTTATACAGGGGATCCATTTAAGTAGGTACACTAATTATCTCAAAAACTATTAACTTTTTTAAAATTTTTTTTTTTAACTTTTAGGTTTATGTTTTTCTAAAACTGTATAATATTTTAATTTTTTCACCCTTATATTTATTGGTGGAATCACTATCAACTTTTAATTTTCAATAAAAACAAAAGGCTGTAAAATACAGCTACTCAAAGTATTGGTGGCTTTTACTATTTTTCCAATAATTATATAAAGACTAAGAGCTAGTGATAAATTCGATATCGCTCAATCCAAGATAACAAAATAAATCCAATTACTCAAATTATTCGATAAATTAATAAATGACTAGGGTTCAATAAGTAAAATAGTAATCTTTAATTGCTTGTTATTTATTTTGTATTTTATTATTTATTAACCAATCAACAAAAAATAAACATTTGAACACGTAAATTTATGAAAAAAAAATGGTTTTATTAATTCGTGATATTTGAATTATATGTTAGGTACCATTTAAAAAAATCAAAAGTTGATGGTGGTTCACCAATAAATATAAGGGTGAAAAAGATGAAAATATTATATGGTTTTAGAAAAGTATAAACCTAAAAGTTAAAAAAAAAAAAATTCAAAAAAAATTTAACTATAATTAATTATATTTCTGTTTACTGAAAAAGTGATAACTAAACATTTCCTTATTTGACCAAATCGAACATTTTATTTTTTTATTTTTTTTGTTGATCCCGTCTATTGAAATATGATTTTATATCGTATTAACAACGAAATTAATAATTAATAATAACAATAATTATAATAAATTGTGCGGTTTAAATAAGATACATTTTTTTTGTCGATTTCAGAGATAATTTAAATCTACGGAACTTATTTTGTAAATTAAGCTAAAAATTTAGCAGAAGCCCCTCGGTCTAACGAGTTGTGTACAAAGTACACATAAATTTGACTTTATAAGTGTCTTACAAGTGGGATTTAATGGACAAGCGGACATCCTTTCAATGACGAGCGGGAATTCGATTTAATTAAGCATAACGGTATGTGGGACAGTTTGTTTCGTGATAAAACTTCTTCCAGAAAAGGGGAGGAAATAATTTCGATCGTTAGTTCACCATTGTTTCAGCATGCTTTTAACGATAGCCGATTTGTCGCTCCTTTGTTTTTTTTTCAAATCTCGATTGAAGCGTTTCAGCTAAAAATCTACATCTAAAGAACTGAACATTTGTGTGTTCATAAAAAGAGAGAGAACAATAAAGAAAATATTATATTTTTTCTTTAAAGAATATGAAAATGCCCTGGCGTAAAAATGAAAGGACAGAGAATCTGGTAATCGGATTAATCGACTGAAACGAACGGAAACTTTTGAATGAACAATGTAGAGTGCTTAACAAAAAAATAATATATATTGTATGTTATTAAAGCGGCAGTCTGTCGATTCAGACTTAAAATCCAATTATGCAAATGTTTGAAATCTATAATAGGAAATCTGTTAAAAATTTCCAATATTGTGTAAAAGTATGCTGAGTGTAACTTTCGTGATGAATTATGAATTAACATTGGAATCGCAATTTATAGATAGTTTTTTCTTTAAAAAACTTAATTTTTTATGAATCAGTTTAAAGTTATTTTAATTATTTTGTCATCAATTTATGAGTATTTGGCGATTGTTATTATCATCGTATCATTCTATTTCAAGGTTACTTGTAAGAAATTTATAAAATATGTATATATGTGTATAGACTATAGGTATAAATCAGTATATATATATAAATATATAGATATATTTGAACCAATTTAAATTTATCTTAATATATTATACCAAATTGTTTTTGTTCGGTTATTTTATATCTGAAAATACTTCTATTAAACACAAGATAAATTGAATGGTAATTAAAGTTCAATATAAGTTTTTAAAAGGTTCTATATACTTGAAAAAACTTTTTCTTATAAATAAAGAACAATTTTTCGATAAACTTTCCACTAAATTGTTCAAGTTGCATCTACACTTGTAATAAATATTATGACTGCAGAATTCCGGGGACATTAATAAAAGCTTTTAAACATCACGAATTAGGAAAACTTCATACCGTATAGCTAAGTAAAATGTTTTGAAATTAGGAAAATATATCAAGCTTTTCGGATTCTATATTAGGTATGTTTTAATTTTTTATTTACTGTTAATTCATGAAATAGTTTACCCTATGAAAATAATATTATATGCTTTAAATAAAATTGAATAATGTAATATACAAACCACAGCATATAATTTAGTCACTACAAACCATGTATATTTGTTATTTTTCTATGAGTATAATTTTAATGGATGATGTGACTCGGGGAAAATAAAGGCATATATATATATATATATATATATATATTAGAAACGATTAAACATTCTCTAGGCACACTAATATAATACGTTAAATTTTAAAATATTAAACCTATATAGTATAGTAACCATAATGGAGAGCATCATATATCTATATTATACTGCATTTATACCAACCAACAATTACATTATATCAATAAACAGCATATCCTCAAAACTTATAAATGCGTGTGATTTAACAATGCTACGTCTCAATTACCAGATAATTTTCTTCCTCCCTCAATATATAGGTACCTATTGGCTATTACGTTTTTATAGATAATATGTTTCAATCGACTAAATAGATTTTTTTTTTGTATATAAAACAATTTTTCCTCACCTAAAAAACAATCTTTTCTTGCCGATTTCTGCATATCTACGGCTACAGTTTACCGGCTTAAGCGAAGTCGGCGACACGGACCGGCGATTGAGTTTCACAAAACTCAAACTGTGATTTAAAGATGTCAATAAACCACGGTCAGACGTCGGCGACAGAAACGTGGATGCGCCGTTGCACAGGTGTTCGATGCTAGGCGACGGCATACCGGTAGTCACAACGCGAGCTGGAAAACCACGGCGTTTAAAAACAGATTGAAGAGTCCGAAATTATTGTGACGGGAACAAAATACAAGAATAGAATTAAAATAACGACGAAAAAACGACCACGACAACACTGACCGGGCACAGAACAAATCGATTGTTTCGTGTTTTTTTCATTTTTAATGTTACTGTTTTTACCATCGTCAAATTCGGTGAACCGTGGATCCTGCGTAGAAAAAGGATACGGGCAAATAATTCTGAAAGACGTGACACACGAGGCGACTAGCAGAAATACCACATTAGGGTCAAGGAATGCTAAATCGAGTAGTCGCCGTCGGCGGGCATTATTGCAGCATACACATAATATAATATACACGTGAGCGTTTAAGTGTGCCTTGTGTGTGGGTTAAGTTAATGGGCTTGTACAACAACGATACAGATGACTTTTTTTGGAAGTGATGGAAAAACAGATATTTAATGAGTGAATTTATATTCAGCGGTCAATGCGTCGGGGCGACGATGGTAGGAATTTGAGGGAATTTCGAAAGACACAATATTAGTTCGGATACGAATAATAAAAATCGTAAATAAATGTATTTACCATAAATACTATAATCTGAAATCCTAATCACACCGGAATTACACACACACACATGGAGAAATAACGTAAACACTCACAGAAACACACACGACGTGAGAGTAACGATAGTGCTAATGGCACGACCGTCGGCCAGAGACGTACGAGCGCGACTGACGCGCGACGATCGGACCGGCGTCGTCGTCGTGCGAGAAAAATCAGCGAGAACGGTAGCAGCGCCGCCTCTCTTCGCCTACAACCCTTTTTGTCCTATGTTCTAAAGTGCATCGAATCAATCGTTTCGCTGAACGACGATAACCGGTGCATTTCGTCTGACCTTTTTCATCCTTTACACCGAACTGTTTATCGAACTGTTTATCGAACTGTTTATCGAACAAACTTGAGTATAGTAGCGGAGCTATATTATAGATACCAGAATTTCCACCATAAGTATATGTCATGCTGTATGTAAATGTTAATTGTTAATATATAATATATTATGTTATATTGTATACATCTCGACTGATGCTAAACATAATAAACGCTATAATAATATATTTTGTTTGAACTGTATACTGTTTTTTACTGTTTGTGTGGCACCTCATCCACCATTAGCGCCGATATTACATATTATTTAATATTAATATCATATTATTATAGAACACTATTTAAGGATTCCACTAATGACCCAAGTAAACGAATCAGTTAATTACTTTTTTATCGTCAAAACGAGAAACGACCGAGTTATATAGTTATGACTTTGATATATTATAATACATAAATACAAAACCCTGTTGGCGTATTATTATGATTACATAAATTATATTATTCAGCATATTACATTATATATTATCGAATATCAATAGCTTACGTAGGAAGACACCGTTTTGTTGCGTTTTAAAGTAATGGTTTTAAACTTGATTTAAAATGCCACTTTACAAAATTATTGTACACTCACACGCACTAATTCATTTATTTATCAAACTGGAATTCAGTCAGTCAAGTTGATTAAAATCTTAACTAGGTTTGAACAAAATCAGTTTTGACGCTTTAATATTTAACACAAATCATTTATATTTACTATCATTTGATGGTAAATAAATTATTATTGATATATATTATATAATATATACTATAAAATATAGATCAGATATACAACTCTCATCACTAAATCATACATTATATTTTATATTGATAAAATATTTATAATGAACATTATAAACTTAATTTTAATGATGTTTTGTTCAATAAAATGTCAAAAAGTGCAGATGGAGTTGATCTTTAAGGTACCAAGTTATGATAAAAAACCACCTTCCGAAAACTTCGGCGATTCGAAGCAAATATTTCAAATAAATCATGACGTCTTTGGATTTGTTTTTGAGCAAATAATTATCTTAATATAATAGTTTACAATATTTTAACATGAGTATACGACTATCGCAACATCGTAATATTGTATAACTATTATAAACATGGACGGGGTTAATGTCATATTTCGTGAACAAGTTGAGGCCTTGTGGAGTCATTAAGGAATTTTATCAAATTGTAGGGGATTTTTCGATAATTTCTAAGGGTTAGTTCTAAATTGACTTTTATTGCCAAAGAGATCGGTACGAAACGCTAGGGCGGACACGTCCCATGTGGGATTTAACAAAATCGTGCAAATAGAACATATAAGTCGGACAGTAGGAAACGAATCAACAAAGTAACTCTGGTTCCGGTTCCATATGATTGTTACGATTTTTCACTAAACGAAATTAGTTTAACGAACCAAAAGGTTTTCAAATAAATGTACAAAAATATTAAACAAACATTTATTGCATGTTATTAGGACTAAAATAAGAGAACACGATTATTTATTTCTTACTTACTTGTATTTATTTTGATGTTAGAGTATAATTATTCTAGTTATATTTTAGATATTATACATTATAATTACTAATTATTAATTAGTAATTACTACAGTCCACAGATTGAATAAACTAATAATTTTGATGCTAATGCTACATTCGATTATTATTCATAATATATAAACATCATTACTATTAGTTATAACTTATAACTATTATGTTTGTAAATTAATTAAACTCAATATAAATATGTCTATTATTTAAACTTTTTTTTTTTTTTAAAAAAGAAGATTTTTTGAGAATTGTACGTCATACATGAATAAAACACTGGACAAAATTTAGAGCTTGTCATCAATGTGGAACAAGTTTCATCGACACATCGAAAACTTGACCGTCCTATAACTTTGTGACGAAAAATACATAAAATCGCACTTAAATAATAAAATCATCATCATAGGGTTTTTTGGACGTCTTCTCAGAGGGGACATAAATTAAGTTCCAGAACAGTGGTCTAATTAACCACAATTGGACCCACATATGGGGGACAGTGACACATTCACTTCGGCTATAATATATTATTCGATATTAGTCATGTGTCACGAATTATTTTTATAATATTATAATATCCGACGTATTGGCTCAAGACCAATTGGATGAAAACAAAACATTTGATTGCCGTGCGTGTAGGTTTTGTGAAATGCAGTTCACTACACGAACTTTGGTGATGTTTAATTATTATCATTGTTGTAGTATGGAGTACAACGCATGCATTCCCTATACGCACGCAAATCGACTATAATCTACCAACATAATGTCATTGTGTGTTTCAGGTTGCTCAATACGAAATGTCAACCGCGGTACCGACACACAACACAATTGTTGAATTACCATCAGTGTCCATCATTTCTAATCGCGCGATTAAATTATGTTATACATATTATGTTTTATGCCTTCCTGCAGAAGGAATCGATTAGCGCGCGTTCAACACGACAATATTATAATAGGCATCTATTATAATAATAATAGTCAGTCGAAAATCGCACTACGAAACAATAAACGAGGAATACACGGGTATGTATGTATGTATGTATATATATATATATATATATAATACATAGCAATTGATTTACACCGTGGAAGCCGTGTCCATCAACGACGGCTATTAAACGGTAGTCGGTTTCGGAGCTTCCCCCGCATGCTGCAGCAGTAGTCGGTATATAGTCCGACAATTTCGGTGAACATACACCCTTGATGCATCAGTGGTGACTTTGAAGGGGTGTGCCGACGACGACACGTCTTTATACTCGTATTATTATATCGTCGTTGCACCATCTAAATTGACTGTGGTCACGCAGACAGCAGCTATTGATAAACATTTCCGGACGACGACTTGGGGGGAAAGCACGTATACCTATACAGACATGACGAATACGTATAGTGTGTATGTAATACCGTGGTGTGTATATTATACATATAGAATTTCATCAGATAAAAGTAATGCATGTCGTCACCGCAGCAAAACACGGGGTGACCTACGTCTATACGACCTCGAAAACCACTGAACCATCATTAACGAAATGTGTTCATAACTTTGCATAATACATATTATAATACCACAAGTCCATATAGTAATGTACTATAATGTAATACATAATGAATCGCACGCGTTTTCAAAAAATCGTACTCGTAAGTACATGATAATATATTGATACGGTTAGTCTCCCTCCTCATGATAATCTGGTCAAGTAATTTAATTCATTGCTTATGTATATTGATCACATTTACTTATTGTACATAAACTACAGATCACGCTGTTTGTTGTTCATACCTTATAATATTATAATTTCAGTAAATTCGTACCGTTTTGTTTACAAATTGCAGATGTTCAATACTTTACTGCACTTGCGGTTAATCCATATCGTTATACCTATATCTTCGGATCGTGTAGAATATCCATTAAATCATAATATTGTACCAATACAGCATACATTAGACAACGAAGATATTCTTTTTACACTAAAACTTCACGACAACGTCGGTCGTTGTACTCTTATTTATATAAACGCTATTAAAGTCAAGTGGCATAAGTCAAACGGGGGTCTATTAAAATAACATTCACTCCCCATGACGTTATTCTATTTCTTACCGGCCGTTAGTTTGCCCATCGTCATCAGACTTGCACGCCAACAACAGGACGAGACGCAAAAGCCGGGTAGGACGAAAAGCTTTTAAGGCTTTCGGGAAAAATATTTATCTGTGGTGGTGCGCGAACGCACAGAAACACACACACGGCAGTTTCACCGACGTATATAATGTAATATGCCTTTTCGCGTACGCGTATACGCCACCGTTTTGAATTCCATAATAGTATATCAAAGAGAAACTTCATCAAAGCGAAAATAATTAGCAAAACGCCGTTTTATCTCGGAAAACGCGCGTATCGCCTTTTACCAGCTCCATCGCGAAACGGACTGCAACCGAAATGAACATTTTGCGATCATTCACCATCGGACGTGCGCTTTGTCTACAACAATAACACTGTGTGTGCATATTATGTACATCGGCTACAACTATACAGACGGTCGGAAGTCCTCTGTTTGTCGGATTACGTTCCGTATATAATATATATAAACACGGCACTATCCCTATCACTCCCTTCTCACTCCTAGGTCCACGGTAAATAATTTCTATACATATACAAACAACCCATCATACATCAACACACACGATGTGTTGAAACACGAGAGTCATTAATATATTTTTTTTCCGCCTGTCCCCGGCATAATATAGAAACCTTTCAACAATTCAACGGCAACGCGCGCGCGCCACAATGATCCCGAGCCCGTGCCGAAGCTTTTAATCCGACGAAAAATGCCCGACGGCTTAAAACGGTTTTGTTCGAATCATATCCATTTGACCGTGCAGCGGTACACGCGTTGCAATAATAAGCGACCGTGGATTAATATAAGGCCATAATGTATGGTTTGGAGTAGAAATTTTATGTATGTATACTGTATAGTAATAATACATAGTAAGCTGGTAAACATTTAAAAAAAAAAAACTCAAATTAATAATAATAATTGACGGCCTACGTGTTTGTCTTTCAATGTTGTACGCCTCGTTTCCGTTTAGTTTAATTTAAGTGCGTTATTTTTGTTTTCATTGACTATATGCAAATTAATAATCATCAATAGTATGAAACTCTACGAAGGCTTTTATATTTATTATAGTATGTGCATGCAAGATATAGATTAATCAACTAGAATTCAATTTTTTTTTTTTTATTGTCTTCGCAATTGAAAGGCGAGAACGAGTTTGAGAAAAACATGTAGAACAACATTAAAATACTTAACGAAACTTCACTTGTATAACATGAAAATGTTTAACAATAGAAGAAATCGATGCGTTTAAATTAATAATATACCTACATATTACCGTTCATTTAAATTTAAGGAAAAAATTAAAATAATTTCTTTATTGTTGTGGTTGCACATCTATATATACATTAATTATTATTAATCACATACCTATTTCGTTATTTTAATTTATTCCTTAACTCGATGAAACAATTATATGTATTATAATGTGTATAATTGTATTTTATACAGTGATTACTGTGCTGTGTCAGCTATAATATTATTCATAAATGCGAAATTAATATGTGTCTCGATTTTTCATAACATACGTGGCGTATTAGACCTTCTGAAACACATATATTATAATAGTATACATAATAATATATGTATATGTTTGAAACGATTCGACAATTTAATAAAACACGCTGATATGATATTAAAAACGTTCACTGTAATCATAAATCGTGATACACAAAGGTATACGTTTTATATTATTTTTCATACGATTTATGATTGAAAATGTGCGCTCAAACAATTTTTACAAGCCACTGTGAATCGAGACAAAAAAGTTACATAAAAATCATAATAATATGTTAGTAGCATGTTATAAGAGTTTATAAAGTTTTACGTTGCATCGATATAGACAGTGCGAATAAATAAGGTGCATACACGGAAAACTTAACAAAAGCAGACAATATTCTGAACAAAGTAAAACAGTGGTACGAGCGAGTGAGGGGAACGCGAGTACCTACTTACTTGCGGTGGCAGGGAAACATTACCTACATAAAAATAAAACTCTCGCGAACAACTTTCCACATGGAAATTATTATTTCATATAATAATCTGGGCAATACCTATATGATATAACCACACTCGATTTTATAGAAGCGAACTGCTAAATAACCATCTGGGAATGCCATAATTGCTTGCTGGTCACTAGGGAAATGATTTGACGTTAAAGCAATTTTAGTCCACGAACAACGTTCTGGAGGTTTTATTGTTCCTGTAAAATCAATTTGTGACCAAATAGCAAGGAAAAAGGTCGATTTTAATGTTAGTTACACAATAGAATAAATTGTCCATAAAAAAATCTATTGAATACTGTTTGATTTATTTTTCCTTCAGCATAGGACAAAAAAGTAAATGTTTAAAAACGATTTGTCGGACCCGTGATTTGATTTTCTTGTAGAAAAAAAACTATGGTAAAAATTGAAAATTGAAAGAATAATATCCGTTCTCCAAAGTGGTTGTCGAGAATAATAATACGGAAAAAGTTAAGTGTGCGTGGTACGATACAATACAAGTCATATGCGTAATCTTTGAATGACCATTGAGACTTGGCCATAGGCCAATAATATACTATTGAACTTTAAAGAAATTCCAAGGAGATCGCTATAGTGTAAAACAATATTTAGGAGAAATCCATATAGAAATGTTTTTAGGGAGAGTAATACCAATAACTCACAAAACTTAATATGACATTTATTTAAGGTCAAATAAATTGCACAAACATTAAATAGGTTTCCAAAAAAATAGTAAAAATGATGTGGGTATTAACAATAAAAAATAAATATTTCCAATAACATCAAAACATCATCTGTAAATAAACGCTTGTCGTGATTACGAAAAAAATAGAGCTCTATGTAGCTTGTATGAAAACGAATCAATGGATTACAATTTATAATATTATGTAGGTATATAGTATGGGTACAAACTACAAAACGTAGCTGTAGGTAATAATCTCTATATATGTACATATTATATTTTTGACATATAAAACACCAAAAACCGAATATTTATATTGTTCAGAACTTATGACAGTAAAAAAATATTAATAATACCTTTTGCTTAAAATGTTATTTGATTATTTTCACGTGCAATACATACAAAAAGCCGGGTCAAATTTGTTATTGTCTCTGCTGCTATGGATACGATAGAGGGGGTCGGAGTTTTTGTTTGCAACTGCTACAGTATGGCAAAAATGAAATATTTTACGCAGAATTAAAATAAAGACCGTTTACACAGCTGATCCCGGGGGAAACGCAAAATGTATATTATAAGAAACAGTTGACAATTAAAAAAAAGACGACTTAAGTGGACTCACGTGATCCGCATTCCCATAAATCGCGACCGTGAAAATGAATCTTCATCGTCTTAAATCTTCTAGTCCTTTGAGAAATATACTGTTTTATGCAACCTCGCAAACATTAGGATCTCATTAATTTCCACGAAATGGTAATATTAAACTTTTGTCACCAGTTTGTTGGTTTATTATTACAACCAAGACCAGGAGATTTAATTATTTTGGCAATGGTGAGTCACCTCATTACGTAACCAAAAATATCATAGTACAGAATTAAACTCTAAATACATACATTTGATAAAACTGTACTTAAAAAAATAAAAACTAATAAATTGTATTTAAGGTTTTAAAAAGTTTCAATTTATAAATGAAAAAATATATATAGTAAAATATAAGATAAAAAATCACATAGGTACAGTATATAGTATTAATTATTTATAGTTATTTTTAGATTGTTTAAATCTTTGTAAAAACATAATGCTAAAAGTAATTTGTATTTTAATTTTAATAAAGTCTTATTTCAAGTTTTGAGTAGTCAACTTATAAACTTACAAATTGTTTTAAAAGATTTCCCCGTGGGGACCATTAAATCTATACTGTTTTTTAATTATTATTCTAATTTGTTATGTACTTGTATTTTTAAATATTCCAATTATTATAAACAGCATTCGATCACTTTTAATGGGAATAATATAAATATAAAATATCTCTGTATAATTATGAGATAAATTAATAGCTCTGAATTATAATTAAATTCTTAAATACTTAATTCAGCAAATAATAAATTAAAAATATGAAAATTGAATACCTAATATAATATTTATAACATTTATAAATGTAAGAAAATTTCGTTTTTCGTTATTTGCATTATGTATTATGAGTATTAAAAACATTATACCTAGGTACCTAATATTCGTGACATTACTGTACCTAGTACTTAATCAAAAAACAAAAGGAATAAAATAAAATATGTGCTAAGCTCGATTTTAGTCAAGTTATATGATAAATGTATACTATATTAAATTATATTATAAAAAATATTAGTTAAAATTGTCAACTAAGAATATATTTAATTACTAATATTTTGTAATTTCTTTAAACTAATGATTTAATGAATTGATATTATAATCCTGCTATTTGTTTAATTTTCAAAAACTAACATTCGTTGAATTTTATAATAAAACCAATTATCTTTCATTAGCTAACCGACAGGATATATTTGATAAACAACGGCCGTAAAATGAATAGACATTTAACCTATTATATTTATTGAAATTCTTGGGCAATAAACTGAACGTCTGAACGAAATAAATTTCGAATTCAATGTAATAATTTAAAAGTTTCATAAATCCAATGTAAAATTATTAAAGAGCATCAGATTATAATTTTCATCAAACAATTATATAATATCATGATGAAATGGCATTAGACAAGTTATAAATGTAGGTAAATACGGTTAAAATAAAAGATATATTTTGTCGGAGATTTGATGGTCTACTGCAGTTCGAAGTAAGTAAACATTATTATCTTATTGAATCATTTTAAAAATAGCTGCGGGATACATAGGAACTTAACGACAATACGAAGAGAGTGGGATGAGAATTTTCAATTAGAAACGCCGACAACAAATAAAATAAGCAATATGTATATTGCTTGTCAGAAGATACAAATCTTGTACGCGCGGGGAGACGTTTTTACAACTGTTTACGTCAAACGCTCAGTCTCCATATAAACCTACGATGTAGCACTTTATTTTTTGTATTATGAAAATTCGGAGTTTGTTATTATACACTTGTATAGTTGTATCACTGTACAATAGCCTACCTGATACAAGTGAGCGTGGTCAACCGACCCTTCAACCCACCTAAAAAAAATAAAATAATATTATACAAAGTTAACGTTTAAGACGGGTGTGCTGAACGGTCTGCATATGTATTCGGTGCGCGTAAAAAGTCGCGTTGCAACAACAATAAGACACCGACATCCTATCGCCGACGTCGGAAAAAAAAAAAAAACAAGATCTCGGTGATTTATGGAATCCGATTATTAATTCAACGACGTTGAGATCCATTTATATACACGGTCGTCTCCGAGCAACCGAAGCGCAATTGTGCAGCGTGCAATGGCCGGCATCGCCGTGTCATCGTAACGAGATTAAATAACATTATAATATATTATTATATAAGAGCGTCCCATTGTGATATCCTACCACCCACCAGTCGAGTTGTGCGGGTCTCGTCTTCTCGACACTAAAAAAATATGATTGAAAACGCGAGATTTATCGCGGAAGCCTTGAATATATATATACGTCGGGAAACCATTAAAACTTGATAAATCCGTAGACTATGTTCTATCGTTGTGTGCGAGCTGTGAGTGTGTGTGTATGAAAATTGAAATCGCCCGCGCGTGCGATCCTCCTTTCCCGCACGCCCCAAGTAGGTGGTTTTGGATTTCCAATCCGAAATCGAATTTCCGGTAGCGAGCCCGTTAATGATTTTTGAAATACGCACAAATCATCCACACCATGACAAGTGCACTCCGGTTTAACGTTCAACGGGTCGAAAGGGTTTCGATAAAGACACATCGTTCTGTTTTACATTTAAACCGATACAGCGATAATAATATGTTGTGTATAATATCTAAATGAAAACATCACAACGGACATATTTGTTATCGAGTATCGACACGTCATGTCGAATGAGACTGTTTTGGTATATTTACAATCTGTTAATGTATATATATATATATATATATACTTTAGGCATTCCTACAATATAAATACATTTTAAAATTACGTTCAACAATCGATTTTTGTTTTATTTTATTATGGGCAAATAAAGGGGCATATTATCAAACCTCTCTAAAGTTTTCACCTGCATACGTGCTTGTCGCGGTTGTCGAGTAGGTACAGCACATTTCCACCGTTTACTTAAATAATGAATTTCTGTTTGTACCGTAAATATTTACTTTTAATTTTGTTTTATAGGAGCCTTATACAGTTATACGTTATACGTGCGATATTACTCGTCACCCAACAGATTAAATCTATGAATACGAACATACATGCATTATGCACACGCGTATATTATATACCTATAAAACTGTTTAGCTTGCACATTTTTAAAATTATTGTACTACATAGGTAGTTTATGGGCTTAATCATTTTACATATTACTTTTTTTTTTCATAATTATTATTTGATATAAAAATAATATTAAAACTAAAATGTAGAACAAAACAATTATTGTTGCTTAGCTGTAAAAATAAATACAATTTATCGATGACTATATAATCAAACTCAAACACAAACGAATACATAATATTTTATTATGAATATATAAAATATATTAGTCTATTTCGATCAATACTAATAAGTAATAATGATTCATTTAAATTATAATAATTTTGTATTTTGTATTTTGTTTTTGATGTTTGTGAGCGTATACGAATAGTTTCAATGTAGCAATCGAAAACATATATTATTACATATAAAACTTTAATAATGTAATATAATGTTTGCACTCGGAACAAATTGAGTAAGTTTGTTAAACATCAAATTTTATAAACGAAAAAAAAATCAATTATTTTAGTACTATAATAATATAGCATCAAGTAAATATTACTTACATACAAATAATAGATTTAATAAGATGAAAAAGGTAACGCAAACAATAAAACCATTTCCACGGATACCCTAATACAGGAGAAAATAAGAATTGCTTTTTTAAATAAACTGTAAAAACGCTAAAGACGGAACCAAAATTGGAACCGGAGCGAAAATTGATGCCTAAATGTCCAAATAAATATACACGCAATATTGTCAACTCATATTTGCTAGTAGCGTTTCAACAATGATATTTGAATATAATACACAGTCATTATTGTGGGTGGGCTTTGACAAAAACCGCACTCCGTGAAATTACTAAATTATATGCACATTTGTCTTGAATAGCATTTCCAGTTCCAGAGGTCCAAATCGTTAAAGAATAATTTTACGGCGTTTGCACTTAATACAAACATACAGATTTCTTTAGACGAAAAATCAGAACACGAATAATAATTAACGTACCTACAAACATTTTAAGAACATTAAGTCATAAACTATTTATGATTTAAGACTATAATATTATGTAGGTCCCTAATTCCATTTTAAATAGGCAGCTACATTATAATAATGGGTGATCCGTGTAACGTAAGACATACATTATTTCCAAAACTATTAACGTATGTCGTATGTATAATTTTTAAGTCATTAAATCCACATTTATCTAAAGAAAATATATAAATATTTTTATTATTTTTTTATCACCATAGGTTTTTAAGCATTTTTTTGAAAATATATATTTTCTATTCATATTCAAAAACAAAATATTTAGAGTATACCGCTACTACTACTTTGATACATAAAAATCAGATTTTGGACGAGCGGTTGTTATTAGTTATACACATTTAAAGTATCTAGATGATAAGATCAAAGTGATGAAGGGGTACCCCGCAAAATATTGGTCGACTACTCTGCATAACAAAATTTTAAATCCTTATAAGTTGTAAATAATAAACTATACTAGTCCAAAATTTGTTTTTTTTTTTTTAGATCGAAATAATACTCCTCATCGTAATATTCCGCTTTGGAATATATAAAATTAAAAATGGTTCAAGCAGGAATGTTGTCATACAAAAGGTAATAAATACTTAAAAAAATAATAAAAAATAATTTTTCCAAAAATGTTGTGTATTAACGACCTAAAATTAAACTATACAAATTAAATATTTTCAAAAACGTCTATTTTCTTGAAATAATGAATGCCTTATGTTGAATGGATCATTTATCGTAGAAGTACCTGAAATACATCATGACAATGATAATAATATATACATAAACTACATACTATATTATATTATAAATAAACGTTTATATTTTAAGAACTTGAGTGAATTACCTACTATTGTTATAAACTATGACGAAGATTCGATACCGTAAAAAAATAGTTGACATTCCATTCGAATTACGTTGTTTGCTATATTATATTTTCCCAAGGATAGAATCACCATACTCCATATAATATAAACACAGTTTTTCCAAAACTGTCTCGAGAATGATGACAGGAAATGATGGTGAAACGGAATAAAGGTACCTACTATACCTACATTGTTTTTCATTTTAATGGGGCATTATGATACGTTAGTTTTTGTTTCAAGCAAAATACATTTTAACATCATACAGTGCATACAAAACATAATAGTTACGGTGAAACTGAGTAATTAGAGACAGCTAAATTTTAAATTTTTCCAAAAAACAGGACAAACCAAGCATACATTCAAAACATTTTACGCGGCAGTTTTGGAAAATTGGGAAATCGTTCAAGGTATGTCAATAATATGAAAAACGTTTGACTATATTACTATAATATATTTTAACTATTAAAGGGCATAATATGGTATTTATACTTACAAACCATTTGAATATAAATTTTAAAAATTTTGTTTTTAGACATCAACTCTGTTATGAATCTATATGCAACTAATACATACAATACTGTTAATAGGCATAATATAAGTATATAAGAAATATAGAAGTGAAGTCATAAAAACTATTTCAAATATAATTTTAACAATAATATAAAACTAATTTAGGTAGGTACCTCCTTTTTATTAAAATTAATTCAATAAATATATTGTAAATTATTTTAAATATAAGTTTTTAGTCATTCCACCTCTCTACATATATTACGAAAAAATTGATTCTTGCAATAGAATATACTAATATATTTTCTCCAACTTTTGAGTTTTGAAATTATCATAACCCATGCGTTATATATTGTGAATTGTTAAAATATGTAAGATTTATAGGACATACACCGCGTAAGTTGTAGGTATACGGAGAGAAGAAAAACGCATTAAAAAACATCTGCACGATATATTATATTAATTATTACAGACTGTTTTATTGAATAATATTTTTTTATTCAAATAAATATTTTTATGTGTAATTTTCCTTTTGAATAACAACATATTATAATTTTATACAATACCACAGCGTAGCATGTACCAGCTTTATGGAATAGAAAACAAAATATTTTCATGGATTATTATCGATGTAAGGTCATACAAGAATATTATCATAGTTGTTACGGAAATTAGTGTACCTAAATATAGGTTTAAAAAATATCAAATACATTTTTTTATCTCATTACAATGAAATTCCATCGTACCCATAATAATAAAAACAAAAAAATAAAACACGGAACCTGCACTATTATAGAGCAGATGAAATTGTTTGCATGTGTGGAACGCTTGAAAACAGTTTAAGTTATAAGTATTTTACATGTTGTGCGTAGGTAAGTATATTGTATTCCTTTTAATGAATTCAAATCGAATTCGAATGGATTATGTATGAGAAAATAAGTTTTGGGTTTTTTATTTTTCTTAATGTAAAAACCACAAATATCTTAGACGATTAAACCACAAAACATGCTTGAAAGTATAACACAAACATTCATCTTCGATTACATTAAATGGATCACTACTACAACAAACCTACATACCTATAACATTAAAAAAAATCGTATATACTATTTTCATTTTAAAGTATAATGTTATTCCATTAATCTGTTTACAGTTCAATAATTTTATTTAATGTTTAACAAATCGAAATCTTTATGCATCTAATCTATATAGTCAAATAGGTAACAAACTATTATAATTATCAATTATAATGGTACAATGTGGTTGTGTGTGGCGCGCGTTAGCGTGTAAACCAACAAACTTGTAACATGCAATACACTTCTTAAGTAAAACATATATTTAATGACATGGAGTTTTACATTCGTGATATGTCCTATAAAGTTTCCAAACATAATTTATCGTACGTATAATTCTATTTAGGATAGTCGTAATAATATATAATACAAATTATAACAAAGGATTGTACAAAACGTAGTTTATAATATTAATTGTGGCCGCCAGCTCCGTTTCCCAAAGTCCGGGAAAGAAGTATTCGAGATAGGACCAAGGATACACGCTCAAAGACATTATATGAATTGGAACTGAAGCCAAGGGGCTGTGATACGCTTAAATAGTGGTCGGAACAAACTTTCGCTAACATACAAACGCACTAAGTCCCTCGACCACAAAAATATATTATGCCAAACTTAGCAAACGCATCGTACACAATATATATAATATATTATATTGCATACGTTCACAGCAATATTAAATGTGCTCGTGAATGATATAGCTATATAATAAAGGTCGACAACAGTGTAGTAAAATATTAATCAGCGCCTATTAGGATTGCAAAGTGCAGGTGCACGTTAATATGGATCACCTTCTCGTCCGTATTTATATATTATTTTTTTTTTATTTTTGTACCGCAACCAAGGTTATTTACGCGTCTAAAACACAATATGTGATCGACTGCATGCACAAATATCACAGCCATATGTGTAACAATATTATATAAATATATACTACGCTAGGAATAAATGGCATTTTTTTCATTTGAAACATATAAAGCTCAACGCCGAGATTGGAACAGATTTAAAAATATTGAGTCCAAAAGGAGTGTAAAAAAATATAAAAATATATATTCGGTGAAATTCGGTCTCCAGTGTAAGGAATATAAAATAATAACGGTAATAATAAAATCAAATTGTAAGTCATTTGTAAAAAATTACCAACCGTCAACAACTTATACAGGCATATGTATATACATGATAATTTGTACTCATAAATTATTATACTATAAAATTGTACAATTTATGAGTGAAAACCGATTTATTCATATTTAGCTACTCCATCACTCATGTCGACTGCGCATTATTTTGAACAAGACGAACGCGTAACTAATTATGTTCTCGATATAGTAACACACAAATAATGTATTTTAAAGCGAGAACCTGCATTGTATTATAATTTATATATTTGGTATTTGTGTATATAAATATAAATATATATACATCTTGATTTACGGGTACACAAATGTTTGATTTAAAAAATTAATACATTACACGTCACCGGTTTATACGTAAAACGTACAATCAGAGATGAAATATCACGTTTTGTAAAATATTCGTAGGATTATTATCATTAACCAGTAATCTACGCTATTGCATATGTTAATGAATAATATAGGTATACTCTTAGGTCTTAATTATAGTCGATTAGCAAACATTAAAAAATGTTTTAAAAAAAATCACATTCAATAAAAATTATGTTAAACACATTTAATACTTTAAAATCTTTTTAAGTCAAATATTAATCACAGTGCGTGACGTGGTTGAAGAATAAATAATAACTGGAACTACAGTTATTTTTTTCTTCGATTACGATTTGAATATTCTTAGACACATTTTTCAATCATACACGACCTACGGTTTACCGGCGTCAAGCAGTTTACCTGACCTTTTAATCTCGACTTTTGATTGATGAAATATTCACCGCGTGGTGGGTAAAATAAAAAATAATAAAAAATAAATAAAAATCCAACCGTGTGAAAGGTGAGGCAAGCACACACATTGACAGAAGCAATCG
This sequence comes from Diuraphis noxia, assembly GCF_037042655.1. Lineage (NCBI taxonomy): Eukaryota > Metazoa > Arthropoda > Insecta > Hemiptera > Aphididae > Diuraphis > Diuraphis noxia. The sequence continues at coordinate 32,931,419 of NW_028301714.1, read as the reverse complement.
GCACAGCGACATTTTAAATCATCCGTCGTTTACACGGGGCGCACGAATAACACATTCAATACCATTTATTCCCCCTGGGCACATGTTGATGCGTCTGTTTAGGTATTCAAGTCTGGTTCGGTTGACCTGCCGGTTGCTAGTGATTGCTTTTAAACGGGAAAAAAATCGCCTGAATATTTGAGTACTCCAGGCACGGGCCCATCTCGGTTACAGATGGTCTCTTAGGGGACCAACAAATAAGGAGAAAAAAAATACTAGCAACGACCCACGCACGTTGGTTGTTATGGTGGCAGAGTGTAAAAATAACAACATCTATAACTAAAAACGAAAATGTGTTACAATCCGCTTGGTTAGTAGTAATTTCTTTTGTCAAAAAAACAAACGTTGAAGGAACTATAAGTACGAAAATTATTAGCGGAATCGAAAATCAACGTAACAAGTTCAACGGGCCAATGAATAGTGAATACAAAATCAACTGTTTAAATAATTAATTTTATTGCGCATTAATTAAAATAACAAATTACGTGACATATGATCATGCACATACGTGTTATTGTCCAATTCACCGGACTTAATAATAATAATAACTACCTACTAATAAATTATTAACTAGTATTTTAATAATACATAAACGAATTTAATAATATTTGAAAACATTCCAATATTAGTTAATAATTATAGGATATACATTTGATAGTTCTACGATATTAAAAATACAGACAAATTGCTAAGTACAATTTATATATAAGCATATACACTAACACTATACTGCAGTCATGAATTGAATAAAATGAAAGCTATTAAAAATAGGTAATGGTTTGTATAACTTTGATTATTATAATAATAATTATTATTATTTCGTTAAAATGAAACTAAATAGTGACACAGTTAGAAATTATTTAGTACTGTACATGCAATCAACGACAATGATGGTTACGGCAGACTACACCAAGTATCAAGTATGATAGAACTGAGGAATACAATCTAAGCGTGTAATTTGATTGTAAAATTACAATCAAGAATTATTTCTCTTTAAGGCTTAAAATGTGTTGGACTTCAATAGAACTTGATATTCGTATAGTGCTGATGATACATTTACATAACAGCAAGTTTCCGAAGTCGAAGTCTACAAGTATTGTTTCAATTTTGTTTTAAATTACTTTCGAATAGCAAAAAAAAAAATTCAAAACCATACAAACAGGTTTTCTATGTTGGGAGGATGTCTGGAGGTAGGATGATGATTTACATACTCGACAGCATAGCGATCGGATATAATGACTATACTACCACCACTACACTGGGAAATGCACTTTGGTTATTATAAAATCAGCTCATGAACCACATGCATAACGTAACATTACCTATAAGACAGACTGATGGAATATTATGCAAAATCGTGTTACAAAAAAAAAAAAATAAATAAATAAATAACAAAATAAAACATCGTATAGGTAGGTACATCTTATTATATAGAAAAAATGACTAATTCAAAAGACCAATGAACGTGATTGAGAGATTGTCATTGTGTGGATAGAGATGGGGAGAGATATAGAGAGAGTGAGAAAATTATATTACGTCCTATCACATTAAATATGAGATCATCAGTAAAGACGCATATTATAAGACATCACGATGGCAAAAACCGACTCACGCGTCTGCTTCCGCCGTTTTCAAGGACTAAGAAACCACAGCCGTTTATTATTTTGATAACGTTATTGTCCTGCAGCTTTGTAATTCGTGTACATTATGTACATAATATTTAATGAAAATAAGTATTATAATTTTAATTCTTATTTTGGATGTGTACTGTGTAGGTAGTTATAGACGATAGTTTAACAAATTTACATCCGTTAAGAGTATAATGGATTGTTTATAAAATTACTTAAAAATTAAAACATATCATAGAACAACAATTAGTCGAGTTTATTGATAATGATTCGTTCAATGTAAAAATAAAACGACCCAGTAATTGCTATTATAGGGCTAGAGCCTACTGTGATAGCAGTAACTATAGTAATGTATATTAACTATAAGTTAATTGAAAGTCAATTACGTTCGTATTAATTTTAAGGCTTATTAACCTTTTTTTCCCCCCTTTTGTATTGAGAGCCAGAGAAAAGGCTTAATAACCTAAGGTTTAAAATTATTTTTAAGTGATTATACTTGATTATACATAGACGATAGACCATATGAATCACTGCCGCCTAATTCATTTTTCTTTACTAAATATTCGTTTTTACGAAAATATAATCAACACGCTGCATAATATAGTATAAACAATAAACACAGTTAAGATATTGTCAGCCGAAATTAACGGAGTTCCACGTGGGACATAGTGAATAGCTGAATATTTAGTTTTTATGCTGCGTATTAATATTATATACATATAGATAAATTTATTTCAAAAAAACTTTTGCTGAAAAGAGAATAATATAGTTATTATTGCTTATTGTTACGTATGTTATTGCTATACTATTCTAGTCGTCCTGTTCATAAATAGTTTGACTGCCGTAAGTGCGGTATCTCTGTGTTGGGGAAAAACTAATTTTTCTCATCACATAAATAATAGGTAAATATATAATATGTTTATGTTGCATACATGTCTAATGCAACTTAGCAACAATAAACCAAGAATACGCATCGTGGGAAATGACAAATTTAGGTAAGTAGCCGACCTCGATTAGTGGTAGTGTGATTCATGCAGTAAACCACAAATATGTACCTGCCATACTATATTGAATTTTGTCGGAACAGCCAATAACATCACACAAAAAAATAAATACCACCTGCACCATCGAACCGGGCCGGATACAGTCAACAACACAATATAGCGTAAATATATTCGTAACTTGGAGAAAAAAAAAACAATAGCCAATTCTGGAGATTGTCAGCACAGTAGAACGTCTTTGTCAACGACCTAATTCCAGAATGCATGCATGAGGTTTACGCACGTAGAAGCTTATACACCACAACAATGAACGCGTACAATCAAGATCGGCAGTAACGCAAGAACACCGCAGTTTATTGTCAAGATGGTTGCACCATATCGGCATACGGTTTACACGACAATGACCGAGGCACTTAACAAAAAATAATCTATAAAAGTCTAATTATTCCCAGGTTCCTCCTACAACTGATTTCCTACCCTATAATTCATCATCACATTCATTGTTATAAGATTTACATAATAATTATTACATTGCGACTATACGTTTCGACTGTTTTAAAATATAAAATGATAGCCATCATATAATAATACACAATATTAAATTGCATTGTATTTACTTTCCAGTTCAACAATGAAAACCCATTTGTAATTTTTGTACACAATAGTGACATCTTATTTTTTTCTAATCATACAATAAATTTGTTTTTAAAAACGACGAGATGAAACCGGAAGCTTGGGTCTCAAAACACACACAAGACACAATGATTGACTGGCTAACAGACTTTAGAAAATATATATATATAAAGGTACAAGAAAAATAAACGTCTATGTCGACACTTAACTCGCCTACGGCATATACTATGTACGACTTGGATTGACCTTGCTACACTACAGCACCTTTCAAAACATTGATTATAAAGAATAATTATTGTTACTATGGACAAGTTTATATTTGGTTCTAATAATAGTGACAATGACGCAAGTATATAAATGTATTTTATTATATTTAGTACCTTAAAAGTGTAGTAATAAATATATGTCAAGTACATATTAAATGAAGTTAAATTTGAAAAGAACAATTACATTTTAAAATCCATCAATAAGTTCCAACAATATTTGGAGACTAAAATAAAGTTTGAATGCAAATATTAATATTAATAAATTATTGTCCCTGAAAAGGAGTATTCATTCAAATCATACGCACAGAATAAAAAATAAAATGGGTAATTTATATTATATATATATATTATTGATGTATATATTATTTAAATAGTAGAACAAAAAAAATAGTAAAATTAATATACATTCAATAGGTAGAAGTTTAATACGGAAACAACAACTATAATATTCTTGTTGGACGCAAAATCTGCAAGACCTAGTTATAGCTAAAAGACTCTCATAACATGTGCGACTTCATTACTGCACGTGACCATCGCCATTACAATTTCGTGGGATTCCATTGCAGGTCTCTACACTCGATGAACGATGATGTCTGGGTTTAATTTCGAATGTGTATCTTGCATAGCCGACATTCCTACATACGCAATCATCACAGCAGTCCGTGGTTTACGAACACGTCGGCCTTATTAATTATTATTTTTACGAATTTCGACACGCCAACACTGTATAATATGGTGGTCAAGTGGATGAGGGGACTCGGGACTTAGTATGTTTCGGAAAATTCATTTTAGTCGAGCACACTGTATCCCAAAAACGCGATATTAAATTATATCCTTCCCGATGTATACATATATGTATGAACCACGTGTACGAGGTGTAGTTGATTAATTAGGTGTTCGGTGTTGTGCAGGGCGCGCACGCAAACAATAGGGCGCACAACTTAATCTCCCGCATTTTACCCAGCCCTGTCGCTGACCGACGACAGCGACGGAACATCTGTTACGGACACGAGACTGTATAAATTATTACGATATATATTATATATATATATATATTATGTAATATAGTATAATATATATATATGCACGTGTGTGCCTTTTCATCCGAGCGAAGCGCCGCCGCAAACACAGCCACCGGTGCGTGAAAAGTAGCCAATGAAAAAACAGCACGGGCTAAGCTGTTTCGATGTGAATTGTGTATAATATGTTTGTATGTCAAAATTGAAATTAAATTTTCAATTACACCCAACACAAACCAAATTAATTAATATCTTATTTTCGGATGTAATTTTCACCTGTTTATTACAACGATTTTCTACATAATTGTATCTAATTGTTTCGAAATTATAACGACTAAGAGTCACTAAGGACATTAAAATATGTAGTATTTTTCATAATTACTTTTTTTTGTTTATAGTTCGTAAAGTGTTAAGTTTTTCGCAAGCCGTAAATTCAAAGTTATAATAAAATATATAGGTACGCTCTTTAGTACGAAAGAGATTCAAATCTACATTTTAACATTATATTATCTATCTAAATAATAAATGTCATTATAAAATATTTGTCATTACAATATACAGAAAGTAAACATTTAAAAAATTACTATTCAAAAGTCATATCATATCAATAACTATCGAATTGTTAATAATTCGATTGGAGTGGATGATACTACTATATCATCATAATCAGTTTCTTTGTAACACGGAAACACGGTTTGGCACAGTTGTTAGGCTTATATAAGTTACAACATTTATCAGGCATCATAATATACGAATGGAAATCGAAAAGTTGACTCACCTATGAGGAGGCACGTACGTGGGAGATACCATAGTATTTCCTGTGCTCTTTATTAACACAGAAGTGTAACGGGTTATCAGCATGGTAGTATCGCCTTCATGGGTGCTGCGTAGGATACACAAACACACTTTTAATATGTACACACAGATAAGGCAGATATATATATATATATATATATACGAGTATATACATAAAATAGAAATATCGATTTTGTACACAAAAAACGACGGATGATGTATACGGTTTTAATGTATTGCGGTCGGTATCGAAACGGTTTAAAGTTTATGGAGGGGGGAGGGTTGAAGAGACACAAAGGCGAGATAATGGCTTATCAGTATAAACAATAAACATCATAATATTTTCGTGGATACAAAGACTTAACACTCTCGACGCCGGACCTTAAGCGAACGGTCATATTTGACTTAGAACAGTCAAATATTGGTTCTACCTAAGTAATTTGGTGACGAAAAATTATGAAAAAAATATACCGAAGACGATGTTTTACTTGATTTTACGGTATACCGAGGTAAATTTAAAATTATGTTAGTCGATCTGAAATTAACCAGTGACGTGTGTAAATAATTTCAAAAAAATTTTCCTTTTTTCTTTGGTATAGACATAAAATTAAGTAGGAATAAGAGCGTATTCAATCACGTACACTGCAGTGTACAGTAAATGTGATATTAAAACCAGTTGCAATGACTCTTTGAAATAATCCGATGTAATAATTTTTATTGGACAAAAACGAAATCGGCAATTATGTTCATCGAGAATATTAATTCTTAATTATTGCAGCATTATAATTTTGATTAAACAGCAATAAGCGATGAGCTAATAATAATTAAGTAAATTAATTTAAATTAAAACTGGCAAGAAAATTATTAATATAACGTAGAAACAATATATTATATAAGATGGTTCATAAGAAAATTATTAATATCTTGACAATATTGTACGGAAAATCCCAATTATCGAATGTCAACTATAAAAGGATGAAAAAAAAAATAAGAGAAAGTAAACGACCATTGCAGTGTTTAAAGTTTAACGATTTTTTCTTTTTTTTTTTTTTATTCATTGCGTATTACCCGTTTCGTACTCGACCGTATGTGCTATAATTGACATCGATTACCATTTTTATCCGAGATCGACGACGGACCGCAAAAACTCACGGCACCAAAAAAAATCGCCAAAAATTATTCGACCGAAACACTAAGCGAATGATGGAACACAAAATCACAAACTCCGGGCGCGTTCGAGCACTTATCAACGGCGTCTATATACGTGTGCAACGACGAGCACACACGGCCGACACACAGACACTGTACGACGTATTGAAGTATTATAATATTATGTATATACACGGCATAAGAGTGCGTATAATAATAATAATATACCATATAAAACGCCGCGGAACACACGCACGCACCGACTAACCGGTTGACCGACCGATCGATACACGCGAGGCCCTTCTATAATGCATACACGTAGGCGCGCGCCGTCCGCCCACCCATCTCCCCCCAACACACACACACATATACACACACAAGACAACTCGAACACACGCACCCCCTTCCGAAAAAAGAGTGTAATATAAATAACCGACCGCGTACTATTCATTATGCGTGCTCAACATCGGAAGACGAAGATCAGCTATGATGTATATTATATAGGTGTATATTAAAACAGTTGCAGCTGAAGAGGTTTACCTTATTATAGCAATATGGCAATAATACCTGCGGAGATGAACACACCGCGCGTATAATGGGCCACGTATCACCGACCCTCGCATAATATAGGTGGCACAATAACCGGATAATCACCCGAATAATAATAATAATACCGTAAGCATATATTATAAATGTTTGTTAGTGTCGTGTTGTGTATAATGTGTGTACACGTGCGTCGTGCTGTAGCGGTTGCTGTCGCGCGATCGCGGCATTTAAGCATCACGACGACGGCGACCCAGAGGTCTTGTTATACTGTGTTATGCGGGTTTTTTTTTTTAGTTAGTTTTGTTTATAATTTTTTTTTCTTTTTTTTTATTCACTGCCGATGAACTCGACAACAGCGCGTGTCCCATGCAGGTATAATGAATGACAATTTTAATAACAATGCGACACACGTAGTGGGAATAAATGCATTCGTGAGTCTGATGTTTTGTAGACCACAATAGAGACGGTGGGAAATACAATGAACTTAAAGTTTAAGGTTCCGAGTTTAATATGCATACAAGAATGCATTGGTATATGTTTATGTAATGACTAATGTGAAATATGCATCCCTCCGATGATGTTGCCGAGGGTTAAATCAAAAAAAAAAAAATTTTAATATGCATCTCGTGAAAATTATTAAAACAAAAGCGGGTAAGTGGATGTCGCTCTGCTGTACATTAGGTGGTGGGATGGACATCTGACTATGGTAGGTTACATCTGAATGCAATGATATGTATCATTGTATACGAAAAACGATTCTGAACGGAGATGATTTGCCAGTCTAGGATATATTATATTTAAATATTGTCATATATTCTATTTTAAAACAAATATTTTATTTTTCAATTAGGACACATTTTGCATAAGGCATAATTAATCAATTTTTCCAAAAACATTGCATGTAGTTATCATAATTAATAATACCTTATATTATCGTAGATATACATATATACCAGGTTTGAGGATAAATCGTTATCATTACGCGATTTCATAAACATTGAAAGCTCAAACACTCAAAATATTTTTGTTATAATGACGCTTCAAATTTTCTCTATAGCTATTTGAAGCAAAACTTATGGAAAACTTAGTGTTGTATTTTTAATCCTTAGGTAGTTATAAACACAAACATTTTTATGATTTTTCAACTTCAAAATTACTTGCAAATTTTCGTGTTTTCGACAGATTTCGTAAAAATTTGAACTATATAAACGCTTATAAAAAAAATTATGACTAACGATTTTTAATTTTTTTAGCTACAATTTATTATTGATTATAAGCTACAATTCATAAGGAACCTTGTATTAAATTTTCAAAATTTTTTGGTCATCCAAAATTTTTTTACTGACATAAGTTTGAAATTGAAGCATTATTTCGACTAGTTATTCTGTACACAGACACAAAAAAAAAACACACACACATCATTGTAAAATCAATACATTCATCACTTCGTTCAGAATCTAAAAGTAGTTTTTATACTAAAATACTGTTGGTAAAAAGGATACATTACATCGAAAGGGAATCTCAACTATACTTTTTAAATATTATACTATTTCCTAGTACTAAAGGAGGTATATTATATCAAGATGATATTTGCAGTGCAATACGTTGTGTTTAAAGTTGAAAATTAATAATTAATGTCTTACATGTTAAGTTTTGTATATTAGCAGATATTAAACGATTTGAACAGTGATTTTAAATTATTTCAATATCAATAATAAATATAAACTGATTAAAATGTCTGGTTCATTTCAATGAAATTAATATGCTAGTTGAAGAGAAATATACTTGGTAAAGATCACATCACGAAAGCACTTCTGTCAATTCGACGAGATGGAACATTAAAACAATAATTAATAATTGATCAGTCGTGATTAGTTCTCAACATAGTTATACGTAAATAAATAACTATTATCACATAATAAATTCAAAACAGTATAAGTTAGAAAGTCATACAAACAATGACACAAATAATTTCTAATACTATATATACTTAGTTGTTGATTGTATCTAAATTTATGAAAACTTTCAATAACACTAAGTAGTTTTTCCAACAGTAAAGTATATGACATACATATTATATGTATATATTTATGTACCTACATTGTACTTGGTAAGTAACTTTCAGTGATAATTTCGGAATCATATTTTATTTTAATATAAATACTGATAGAAAAAATTCATTTCATATTATAATATAATTATTATTGACATTTTTATTATCATGGATTATAAACACCACCCGATACTATATTTAAAACCATTTCATACATTTGCATACCGTCACAAATTAATTGCAGAAATATTCAAATTAGTCATACGAAAATAACTTTTGCACATTAATTAAGTCTTGATCATGCACCGTAATGAAAATATGTTTTCTAGTTTAAAAAAATACTATTATATACGATTGTGGAAAATTCGCAACATTCAAATTAATGAAAATATACATATTTTTAAGTAATTAATTGCATTAAACGTTTATTACACAGTACAAGCATTTTTAAATTACGTAGGTTATGACTAACTATAGTTATATTAAAGTATTTTTTTAATTCATAACTTAAGACCAGATTTAAATTTAAATGTATGTAAACTTCGTATTATAATCAGATAAATAAAATCTCAACAAATATATACCTATAATTGTAATGGATTAATTACTGATCGAGGCTTTCTATTTTACTTTATTGCTACTAATAGATATTTTCTACGTTTTTGAAATTTCAATATGATAATATCAATCATATATTATATATAATATATTTACTAGGTACTACAGGTAGTTAATTATATATATTATTTAGATATTGAAAAAGGTACAAAACCTTTTTTTATTTCAATGAAGATAACTAATAATGCAAACATAATTATAACATATTATGCAGAATTAAGCATTGGTTTAAAATGTTGAAATATGAATATGGACGTATGACCACAGAATAGACACAATGGTGTGACCTATAAATTAAAATAAAGGATAAAATTATGAACAATTGGGTGGTTATTAAGTTGGCTACTAAGTTGATGTAGCTATATAAATAGATCGACAATATAATAAATTGACAGTCTCAAAATATTTTTTACCTTGTAATTTTATTATTGGAATATGAAGTTAGATTATTGAACTTTTATTATGTAACTTGTACTATTTAATTCAGTTAAATTCATGTTTAAATTTTTGAATAATTCGGATTATAGTGAACAATAAACCTAATAAACTATTACATACACTATTCATATTTCATAGTGCATAATGCCTATACCTATATAATATAAAATGACGTAAACAATTAAACAATAAGTTTCAATCGACCAATAAAAATATAATATAAATACACCAACGTGTGCTTTAACGCAAGTCGTACATGTTGATATAAAATTATTTATATTTCATTTTAATGTATGCAGAGAATAAATTAATAATAAAATACATGCTCTAACTTTAACGTATTCGTACAAAATCTAACCTTCTAAATCCATGGCGTTAGATGTGTAGTGTGTACTTATATTGTGTATGCAAAAGGGTCATCGGGATCGACTTATGGGGTGGAGTCACCCTTTTTGAAATTCAGATTTATGTAAGTTCGTATGCCCTCCTGTTACTAACACGCAATGCGTTATAACGTCGATTCGTTTACCATTTGTGTTTTTATTTTTTTAAACAACAAGAAACGATTTGCGTTAGAAGTAATAAAATACCAAATAAACCGGTTTGTTTGCGATTACTATTCCCCGACACCCTCTTTTTATCGTTATAATATGTGCACTGTTCAGTGTATGTAGTTACATTTTTTTATGATGGTAAAATTCCATTTGATTTTGTTAAATTTCTTAAATTTAAATACGATTTCAATCGAATCAATCGAATTTATGAGAACGATAATTCGCGGCAACGGTATAAGACGTTTTAACGTGTTTTTTATGTAAATAATGTGGAATTTATCATTTGTGTGTGAGCAGGCATATGTTTATAAACAATACTTGTGTAATTATATGTACATTATATTATAGATGGGCATAATACTTGGCATTTACTTTTTTTCTCCATTAATGAATGTACAACAGTCGTAAACTGAATTATAATTTACAGTTTAGCGTATTTCATTATTTAATTTTATTATTTTTGAAGGAGTGTCATAAGCATTTGACGACGCGTGTGGTTGCTGCGGTCTGACACGTGTACTGCTTTACTATTGAGAGGGGGGAGACACTCGAACCGAAATCATAATATAGTTATGTGTTCACACACATCCACGTTATGTTTAAATTTAAAATGCATAATGTGTAGGATAAAAATGTAAAAATATTTGCAAATCGGGCCTAAATCAATGTATTATCTTGAATATAAAACATTAAATAATAAAGTCAACTTCCATCGTCAATGAGTCCATCGTATAATTTAAAATATAATAAAAAAAATATCGAAGATATCAAGTTTTGAATAATACGTGGGATTCTAAGCAATCAAACCCATAGTATTGATCGACGAAAACAAGCTGTGTCACAAGTTCACAACTTTGGTCAGCAAAACTTCAATATTCTGAACAGGTCAAAATCAGGCACTGAATTAAATTCTGAAAATACATCTGTGTTACATATTCGGGTAATGTATTGGCATTTGGCAAGAAGAAAATTCCTTATTTTCAAAACGTGCTATGGTGGTTTCAGGACCATCTTTGAGCGTAGAGCATATAAAATGTAATCTCAAAAAGTCTTCCACCGAGTCTGATCAGATATACTCGGACAGTCACCCACGCCGAAGTCATAAATATATAATAATGGACTGAATCCTTAGAGTATTACTCTCTGGGGTTTCATTATGTGTGCGAGACATCCGACACTTAGCCAACCACTCGGTTTCCAAAAGCAAAAAAGTGTGTTATTTACTTCCGATAACGGCTTTATATACGAACAGGAAAGAAGACTCTTAAATTCCAGTCTCCAGAGAATTTATATAAAACGATGGGTTATATGTAATTCAAAAGCCTATAACGACTTACAAATAATATTTATGACACATAATGTGAGAATTAGATAACTAACTAAATTCCTATTTTGAATTAAATAGTATGATGTTATTTTGTCTATGATATACCATTTTATATGTTTTTACAATTAATTTTATTATGAATATGACGTAATCTTATAACAATAATAAAAGAATAGTTAAAAAATTATAACTCGTACACCAACTATAATAATGTACCCATAAAAATATAATAAAATGCATATTATTTTTATGCTATTATCATTTACGTTCATATTTGACTCTCATTTTTTAAAAATTATCAAATTCAATCATTTCTAATAAACGCTTGGGTAATATACTTTATATTCTATAAATGAAAAATGTTGTAACATTTAACGTAAAATGATTTCAATTATTTTTATAAACTTTCATTGAAAAAATATATAATTATTTTTATTGAAACGAAAATTCCATTGTTAAATAAAATACACCAAGGACTGTATTTCACTACCTATTATAAGGGGCTGCAGAAGAAATTAAAAACCAAACTGCAGAAGCCTATAAATAAAACGATGCTCAGCGTGGGGTCTAGGGCATTTCAGGGGACTCTTTACGAAATGAGAAAACTTCAAACGATATTGGGTCGTATACAGGTGAGGACAGAGGTGTAGGTGCATCCCTGGCAACTTTTTCAACATCCACCCCCCTCCGTCGCGATTAATGGTAGTTACAACTCAAAAACAGCAGGCGCGCAATGTTATAGACGTTTGCTTCCTATACATAATGGGCCTACCTATAATATTGCCCCCAAAAAAAATTTACGCACATACGGATCCCTTTAACTTTCTACGCCTATAAATATAAAATTACTTTGCAAAAAGTACTTTGGAAGATAAGTGTGGTTTTTAGCATCCCTAAAAAATACATTTGTAAAATTTGTTTTGTATATTAATAATTTAAGTATAAAAATAAAGAGTTATATCGTGTTCATATTTTATGTGGTAGATATCGTAAATTCAAAACACCATATCGAAAAATGAATCACACTCGATATAAAAAAACTAAAATAGTGTTTTATATAAAATATAATCGGTAAAAAATTATGAAAAATAAATTAATGGAGCATAACGAAATAATGTTAATTGATAAATTATAACTAAGACTTTGAAGAATTTTATGCAATATATATAATGATACCTAGATTCGTTTTTAAAGCATTTAGATCATTTTTCAAAATGTAATTTAAACTAGAATATTTGTAGAGGCCTATCATATTATACTGATCAAATAATATCAAAACTTTAAAGTGTAGTAGTTATATTATGAAATAATCCATACTAACCGTATTCAAGTCCACCACCATTTATTCATATCAACAAATAATAAAATAATAAGAGTAAAGAGTATAGATAACAGTAATTGTATTTTTTGTCTTCTGAAAAAATATCCACCATTGCAGAACACGTTTCCGTATAATTTTTGAAATACGTTTTTTAAGATTTTTAAGTTATCTCTTGCAATTTATTTTTAAAAAAAAATCACTAGACATTATTAAGATGATGAACTTGTATTTTGGAAAAATATTATTAGGTAGTTGATACTATATAAATTAATAGAATAAATTAAACTTAATTGAACTATAATATTACTTTTATATATTTATATATTATATTATATATATATTATGCTGATATTTTGTAACATTGGGTGTGTTGGATGATTAATTGAAGTCGTTTATAAGATATCAATTTGTTTGACAGTTAAATTAAGAATACCATTGAAAATATAATGCCTACAATATAATGTTAAAATACAAATATGTATATTAATATTGAATTTGTGTACAACGCTAAAAATATTTCACATGAACTTGATCACACTTACGCATTATACCTTATTATACATTAATATTTGAAATTTTAAGTATATATAAATGTATATTATAACCATTCATAGCTTGCTATAAATTTAATGGGATATCGTGATGTATACACTTAAACGATAAATAATTGTACGAGTATAAACCCTTCATAAAATTACCGACAAACTGCAATCTAATGTGTGGCTGTTTTAAATCAGACTTATAACGTTGTTAAACCGTCATCTTGGACAAGTGTAGATATTGTAATATAATAATATAAGATATCATTAAATACTGGTACTAAATTAATATCAAGATATCATAACACTATTAAAGACGAAGGTCAAATGGTATTCATCGTGAACGGATGGCTGTGGCCTGTGTCGCGACATAAAACTGTCTCTGGCGTTTAAACACAACGGGAATAACGTACTATAATGTTCGAGGGATTTCGATACTTAAACACCTAACACTTATATTATGTTCAGCCAAATGGGGTAGGTGAGTGGGTTGAAAAAGCTTTCGATATAGTGCGATTTCCATTAACATGCAGGGTATAGACTCTTAAGTAGAAACCGAATGGTAGTAAGGGAGAGTGAGTACCATACATGGGTTTTGTATAATATAGCCCACCGTGGGTATTACGTTACTCTACGTGTGGTTGTGTGTGTGTGTAATTTTCAGGAAACGGGCATTGCAGGGGAGCGAGTAACACGAATATCTTCCTTGTTTTGAATATTTCGGCGGAAAGGGCTGCGACCGATAAAACGCGATTTACAACATTGTGTTAGGAACGTATAGGAAATTTTAATTACGAACTAGCCGCATAATGGCACTGGGTGATAATGGCCTTGAGATTTATGAGAAAATGTGTGTGGTTAATAGAACACATTGTTATAACTTATAAACAAAGTTTGGCAAAAGCCCTTTATACGCTTTCCTAAACGTTATTAAAATAAGAATTAAATAAAAGCGTAAATCATTCGAGCAGATGTTTTTATCCTTTCATTACTGCAGACTAGTGTACATCTCCTCTATCTAATATTGATAACTTTTCTAAAAGTGTCAACAAATTAATTCAAGATTAATTTAATACACATATTAACTGAAATTTACAGCTGGGGTACAGGGATATTATCGCAGAAGTATTTGTTGTATGGTCAGTTTCCAATTATATAATTAAGAAAACCACTTAGCAAAATTTACGCTATAGAAACTAAACATTCGAATGTAATTATTATAACTAATTTTAATTACTTAAACGAAAAAGTAACTATATGCGTCAGCGTACAACCGTAATAACATTTTATTTAACAGAAAAAAAAAATGTTGAATACTGTGTTGTTGGTAAAACAATTATATTTGAACATAAATGCGAAATAAACGAGATAGAAAATTATAGTATCTATAGCAAAACGACACATATACACGCAAAGAGTTATGGAATTGAAATTTTCAATATAATAACTCTTTTAGGTAAGCCTATCCAATGACTAGTTAAACGTGCAAAGGGAAAAATAAATCTTTCGATCTTATTATTATTATTATATATTATATTTTATCTCTATTTTTAAGATATACTCACGCATACGCCACACTCACGATTGTACATTAATCAAATTCATCGCGCTGGTAATACGCCATAGTATGCGAGAATTTCACGGCTCACGTTCCTTTCTCCCGCCCCAGCGGTATACGAGCGTGTTGATAAAAGTTGGATTGAAAACCAAGTTATTTATGTCTTGTCAAAAGTTTAAAGAAACACATCTTATATCGCTAAGTCCTATAAGCCACCAGTTTTAACCCCAAAAAAGTCTTTGTCGTAATAATAAACAATGGTAGTATATTGTATGATTTACGCTGTTTGAGGGTAATTCCTTCGCACTTTAGTATAATGAAATACGAGCGGGTAAGGGTTTTTTATAACATTGTGGATCAGGTGTGTACGGAATAGGTATCTACGTTAACTTTTATTACAGTTTAAAGTGTACCGGTAGTTTGATGTCTATATTTGAATCGCTATACTAAGTGACTGTAAAAAATGATGTTGGAAATATTCAAAAGGTTTTATGACTGTGTTTTCAGTAAGAAACCTTTCTGGAAACCTCAATTTATTTAAGTGCCGACATAACGGCAGCAAAATTGTCCAAGATGGTCGAAAAGTAGGTAAGAGGAGGCACTACTAGACATTGATAACGATGTTTACTTAAACGTATGATAGCCAAAAGCACTTGACTGAATGTTGTTTACGATTTACCTGATGCTGCAGTAGCTATAATAAATAAAACGCGTGTAAGTGTACCCAAAATACATTAATTTATTTTATTATAATATCTTTTTTTATTATTATTATTTATATCTGAATTAATAATATATTTTTTTAATTCATACACAAATATAAGTATTAAGTACCTCCATCAATTTGATGGAAACATGAAAACATTAATACACCTGGTATACCGATAATAATATTGTATAGTTTACCTATTTATAAATAAATAAAAAAAACTCTCTGACACATACAGTGATACAACATTAACTGACCCATAATCTATAAACATTAGTTTTAAGTATTTTAATCGTCATACACATAAATAAAGGTTTTTCTTTTTTATTTGGTAAATGTCCAACTGAAATCTCATCACTTGTAAAAAAGCGTTAATGAAGTATGTGTCCGTTTCCGTTCTTTCTTTAAGATTTTAAATATCCAGGATAATTAAGATTTTTGCGGATTTACTGATTAATTTGGAACTATGTTGCCAACATACTGTTTCTTTAAATATTATATATGAATGATTACTGATGTATATTTAATTGATGGTATAATACTCGAAACTCGATCATGATAAAATCAATTCAAAAAGTTAGTAAATAATTCTCAGTTAAAACTCATTTATTCACATATTTTAAGTAATTATTATTCACAATTAATTTTAATTAAATCACATGCATACATTTATAAATACATACAACCATACAAATCTAACACATTTAATTTTATTCTGGAAAGGTTTTGAGGTATATAATGTTAATATATATTAGATTGTACCACGATTATAAAAAACTAATAGTGGATTCTACACACTCAGCCACTATTACACAATTGAATTGAATCATTCGTAAAAGGGAAAATATACCATGGTAATAGCCAATAATTATAAATTATAATAAAAGTAAAAGTGATGTGTGTTATTTTAAGAAAAATAATTTCATAAAAACTAAGCCTAATATAATTAAGTCCTGCCCATTGAAATAACTTATTAAATTCATAAAATTGTGATATAATTATAGATAAATATTATATATTCCTATTCCTTGATTGCCATTAGTACCTACTTAGCATAGTTATATGGTATGAAACCTTAAAAAAGTCTACGAATTTCAACAATATTTGATCGTTAGATTATGAGATTTACAGTAATTTAATAATTTAATTGTTCTTGTCGACAATACAAAGTATAGTAGAGCAACTGAATTTAATAAAATATAATTTATACAAATAAGCAATATTATAATAAATGTAAGTTTAAAACAACAAATATACTTACAGCCAAAGTAATATGTATATTGTATTAAAAATAATATTATGTCTATATTCTATGCATAGTTTAATCTTTAAATAATTGAAAGCATAAACTCGTTAATTCGAAAACAGAGTTTCAATTTAGAGGGAAACTATTTTCAAGTTTGAACTGCATTCATTTTACCCATTTAATTACCAAAGTTCAACTGGAAAAAATAATGAACGACATGTTGACATATAATTTTTCCTATAAAAGCTTTTGTGGAGTCCAATCGTTTTTGTTCTTAATGGGGTTTGACGTAGTTTACGAAAATCTGTTAAACTGATATAATAAGCCAATTACGAGTCTAAACACATAACCCCAGCGTTGAATATTTTGCTATGAATCAGGATGAAGTAAGGTAAGCATAGAATATATAATAATTATTAGTAGATTTATGCGAAATGACCGGTCATAATCGGGGCTGCTGCGGCAGCTAATTGTCCACAGGCACGGTTTTATTATCCAACTGAGCGCCCGTTAAAACAACATTCTAAGGCAATAATCCCATCGATATTTTGTTGCTCCCCTCCAATATTCGAATGAAATATAATAATGGTCACTCCTCCATACCACCACCTCATACTCAACTATCGGATTATGGTTCAAAAATGTTATATTACATGCATTGTAAAATTTATCGTACACACAAGAGGGGAAGGCACTGGATGTTCGTAATGAAGCCATAAATTAACATCTTGATGACAAGGGCACCTCCACTGCCACCCTCACAACACAATTGCGCGTAGGTATGAACCACAATTACAATAACAATTCATTATCGTAAGCGTGTATATATAATGATAAATATTTGGAAAACACGTCGGTTGCAACTGGACTCGAATATAAAAACATCGAATTTATCCAGCGTACTGGAGAGTTTAATATAAGTTATAAACATATAAAATGAGGAATTATTATTTGATTTGACATGTTAATAGGTATTATAATTTTTATTTATGTTTTTGGCATTTTTATGAAAAGTATCATACATACACGACAAAAAAGTTAAATACCTATCTAATACATCTAGATTATTAATGATTTAAAAGAATCTAATTATTTTCGAACTATAAATATGAGTTCAAAAATTCAAATTGAGAATGAGTAAATCTCTATAAATACTTCACTGACTTAGAACTAAAATCATTTTAATAGTTTACTATTCACTATTAGAAGAATGAGATATATAGAGTAATTAAATAAATACAGACTACTTAGAAAAAGTTTGATTTTACATATTTTAAAAACGTTATACCTACATATTTGGAAAAATATATACATTTTAATATATCATAAAATATTATAGTATTTGAAGGTTTAATGTAAACTTAGATTTTTAGTAACACTATATATAAAAATTGGAAAATTTCCAAATACGAGCAGTTGTTGTTTAATTAACAAATAATTAACATATAGTTTTTTTTAAAACAAACACTTTTAGATACATGTATGATAAGAAACCATAAAATTAGCAATAATCGCCTTTCTGTTTCAAATTATTAAAAAAAAATACAGAAATTTCAATATTTGATGATTATAAATGACAATTAAAAAAAAAATATCTTCGAGTTATGAAACTATCTTACTATCAATATAAATTGTTATTAAAAATCCAAAAGTCCTGAATAAATATAAATATAAAAATTTAATTTTCATTCAAAAATGATATGTTAAAATATAACTCATAAAAAGTGTAATTTTATCCATATTTAAAAATCAAATTCATCAAATTATAATCTAATTATTTATCAAATTTATACCAACACAACCGAAGGTAATGTCTATTGGTACGGATAATCAATAATGTAAATTAAATTATAAGAAACGAAAATAATTTAAATTGATTAATAACATTTCAATAACTAAAAATATTTATAAAATATTCTACTTATAATTAACACTTGCTTTAAATATAAATTTTATTATTCTAAAAAAAATGTAGCAACCTATTTAAGTTATTACACTGAACGAGATTTAATTTAATTTTATGATTCTGTAAATTAGCTAATGGATACATCCTGTAGGTATACAGTACTTCCAAAAATTGAAACTTGTGCAATCATTTTAAACTAGGCAACAAAGAATATTTTATATATTTAATTCATGAGAACTTTACGAGTTTCGAGTACTGAATTAATTTAATCTTTGAGGAATTAATACACTTTACACAAACAGTATTTTTTAGAAATAAAAATATTTTATCCAAAAATATATCAAATTGATTTAAACACTCCAGGAAAATACATTACATGCTAAAGTTGTGCGATCTATAATTATTTGGTAAAAACTAACCTAAAACAAAATTCAACAACAAAAAAATTACCTAAGCGGATAGTATATATTATTTATGCTACTGTTTATCAAATTATGGGTGCAAAGTTAAACATTGATATTATTTGTCGAAATATAAATTTATAATAACTTGAAATAAAATAACATTTAAATAACTCCATAAGCTTTTCTTATATGTTACTCCTCTCTGTTCAACATTCGGATTTATGTGCTTTCAATAAAAATTGTTCAACTTTTCAGTTTTCTAGTGCTCCGAAAAGTGAAAAAGTGTATAGGTCTTCTCCCCTGCAAATTCGCCATGGGAATTCCCATAAAAGCGATTTATGATCAAGTCCGGTATGCGTTTTATTGTGGCCGCAAAAATGTCGTATAGACGCGTTTAAGCCCCGTAATAGAAACAAATAAGAATGACCAGCTAGGTTGTTATTTACACGGAACCATCCCTACAGTCCTTAGGGAGCTGAAAAGGTCTAAGGCCTAAGCAAAAATGTACGAAAGAACTCGAGATACTAAATCGTGCTAACATAAAAAAAATGCGAAGCGCTATCCGGCGCGTAAAGAGCACCACACTACAGCAAAAACAATGGAGGGTCTCGTTCAAAATTTAAATGGCCATTTTTACTATCTTATAAAGTATGCAATTTTAAACAATTGTAGCTAGATACCATATGCAAAAAAACTTCTTTTTAATTTCAATATTTTTTCCTTTATATAAATTAAAAAAGTAAGGAAAAGTATATCTACTATCAATAAGCATGCCATGGATTTCAAAATTCGTATACAAACCTAACACATTAACACATTTATTAAATATTAAATTATCTGAAAATGAACAAAAAAAATTAAATAATGTAACTTTTTATTTTTTAATTAACAACTATAATCGAAATGTAGTGAAAATATTTATACAAATTAGGTACAGTATCTAAAGTACAACAATAGTATTCTAAACATTGTTTTTATATTACCTATACAGTTTTATAAAGCGACTAAAAACTATTAACTAAGATATACAGCTTTTTTTATTTGTTTACATGAAAAAATGAATATCTGAGTATGTAAAACTGCTATTTCTTTGCATTTTCCATTTCTATTTACTTCCTATTCCGCCTTTTGATTTCTGTCGCTTGAGGCAAACAGATGAAACGTTAATATGGGAATGTGACAGCTGTGCGTCTGAATGGAAATCTTTGAGAACAACCCTCTTTGGCTTTGGGTAAAAAATAAAAACTCTCCATTTCAAAATCGTAAATATACCTAAAAAAAAAGAAGATTTTTCTCCAACACCGATCTGCTTTTTTAAGTATATATTTCTTCAAATGCCCTAACTTATCAAAGTAGTGACGTAGAATCAAAATGTATACCAACTAATGGTTCTGAGTAATATGTCACTTGTGATGGAATACTTCTTATATCCTGTGCAATGATTAATGACCTGAACAAATGTAATAAAATATAAAGTTGTCAGAATTATTGGACAGATCGACTTTTATGAAATATAAAATTATTTTTGACTGCAAGAGAAGTTGGAACTTTTGTTTGGTAATTTATTTCTAACTTATAAGAAAAATGAGTTTATTTTACGGTTTTGGAAATTTAGAAAATTATAAATACAAATTATTAGAATGGACTATAAAATATACAGACGGCGTGTTAGATAGGCAATAACACTTCACATATGAACAGAACAGGATAAAAATTATGTTATGTTAAGTAGACAAAACACAAAGTCAAGGAAATGTATAAATACAATTAACAAAATTATTTATAATATTAGGTATTATAGAGTGATAATGCTTTAATACATATATTAATTGTTAAGTCATTTCATATTTGGTAAATATAGATTTCATAATGTTTAAATTATTTATGAAATAGGTAGGTACAATAATAATTAACGTGAAAACAAAATATATGTATTCTAATATTAAAATTAAATATATTTTGAATAAAAAATATAACATTTAGTACTTGATACACCAATAATATAAAGGGATCTGATTTTTATTTTTAAACATTTGTTTTATATAATTCGTATTTTTAGTATTGTTTTATTACTCCCAAGTATTAACAAAATATTATGTGGTATATACCAAAACAATAGTAACTGTACAAAATATCACATAGTAGATACCAAAATAAAATAACAGTTCAAACGTCAAACATCAAACCTTCAGCAAACGTACATGCAATAACATGTTATATTCTGAATTATTATTATTAAACGTAGTTGGTTGGATTACTTGGATTTTAAGAGCTTTATCTGAAGGTTATACCAAATACTAACAATATACTAAATTAATAACCATTATATATCTGTAAAAGTCTTCAACGAGTTCGTGTTACACAATTTTTACAATGTAATCATTGTTTAACTGCAAATTGGGATACTAAAGACGAAAATCCAATTGTAGAAATAATGAAATAACCTCATAGTTATGGTATCTCATTTCAAAACAGTAGGCACGTGTGACATAAACCGAACAGTAACATGAATTTGCGGTTTCTAGAATCTATGAGTATATTATGGTCCAGACACTCAAAGAAGAGCACGAGTTTTTTTCATAATTTTTGCAGTGAAAAGGGGAAAAATCTCGTTTCACTCTCTCCCTTTTACATTTCGCAATGATAGTGTTGTGGCCAACCTAAAAGCTTTAGTTGCGACCGCCCTCGGCTGGCCACTGTCGTTATTAGTTTCGGATTAACAAAAGGGATGCCCCAGGAATGTGATCACGGAATGCAGACCTCGTCGGAATCATAACCAAAAACAACAATTATTTTAACAGCATAAATCACTAAGGAGAACATACAACAACGGAATGCTTATCTCTTACGGTACATAAAACAAGGGTTTAGGTTTTGAACTGGAGGGGAAGTTGAATTTTCAAAAATATGGACCATTAACGTACATATGGGAAAAATAATTTAAAACAAGTATTTTTTTTTCTATATACTATATTTTACAGTATACGAGTAAGTGTTCACAAATAACGTGTTTAACTGTACCGTTTGTTAACACTTTTAAAATTTAAACTCACATGAATAAACCGAAATTTTAAATCGTACACCGTGTGTAAACAGTAGAATAATTAATAAATAATTTCAAGAAGCTTCTATTAAAACAACAGAACTAAAATATCACTAAAAACTTTACTTGTATAATCGCGGTAAATTGACTAAAAATGTCGGGCCGGAAAATAACCGTATGACAGGTCCACAAGTATAAATTATATTTTTCAAATGAACTATTCTCGTTTCCACTCAAATTACAAACTAGATTCACTTTTCTACCAGAAAATATGCAAATAATCAAAATATTTTTACTGCCTCGAAAAATTATGACAGTTATACCAAAAAAAGCTTAAAAACACTCACATTATTATTAAATCAATATTTTATCATAGCCTCGTTTAGAATATAAAATATTTAAACAAATTTTATAAAAGATTTATGGTTTAAAATAAAATAAAAATTAACTGCCTAATGTATAATACTATATCACTATGTATTAGACTACTATTAGTACAACCAATGATACCAAAAAAAATTACGTGGACACACAAATAAATATTTTCAAATAATTTGTAATATAAGTACATCGGTTCAGAGTCTTAATAAGACTTTCTGAGTATCCCCAGCATGGGCTAATTTGTCGCTGTCTAATTAAAATTATATAATTTTTATTATAAACACATAACATATATCATTGAATATCATATATTTAAACAAATAGTCTAGTTTACTCTATTAAAGATAAATTTTTATAGAAGTATGAATTAATAACACCGTAAAATTATTTATGGTAAAATAGTAATAAACATACAATACTTTTGGCTTCAGTCATTTAAAATCTCATCAAAATCATAAAAATCATAACTTAATTTCTAAAACAAGTCTTTAATCATGTTGATACTTATAATTTCTGTTAGACTACAACACAGATTCGCTATAGCCTATCGATATCGCTGGCATTGAGATATTTTAGTTATGATACGATTACATGAATAAAATAATAATTTGTCCATAACATGGGTCAAGCACCATCTGTTGGTGGTGTTCTCTGAATACAAACGACCTAAAAATCACAAAAGCTCCCCTCTATATACATATATAGTCTCCCTACAAAATTGTTGCCATTATTTCCAGTTTTTGAAGCTCCAATTGCGAATTAAATGTAAAATGTAACCCAAGTCAAATAAATAAAAAAGGACGATATCTTACATTTAAATAAATACAAACGACTTTTCAGCAATAAATAATCTAACTGCCAAAAATATTGCCATATTATCATCAAATTTAAACATTCTGTTTCGATTAATTTTAAACTACTTACATTATATTTATGTTTTTATTTCAGAATGTAATATATACACACATTAAAATATATGTACCTATATAAAGAATTAAATTATATATATATATATATATAAATTAAAGTTTTCTTGTAAGATACGATTTAACGATGGATGATTATTGTCAATCCAATTAAATTTATCAGCGTATAAAAGACATTAAAAACGTATAAATATAAATCCAAAATCCAAAAGCTAAATATATCTCTAATGGATTTTGAAAATAAAATAAGTATATTTCCATTATAATAGATGTAATATGGTGAAGTTTAATGTATAAAGATTAGAATGGAAAATATTGAATTTTTAATATTTTGATGTAGTTTCCACATATATGTAGGTATAATAAAAATTTTTTTAAACCAAAAATATTAGTAATATAATGGATAAACTTAAAAGAATAATTTAAATATTTAGATTTAAATGTAAATGTGTTTATTTTATTTATTTCATAAATCTACTCCGGAAAAAAAGCTTTTGTTGAAAGCTCAACAATATTTATGGAGGGTCCGAGAAATATAGATCTTATACACCCTAAATAACAGCATTCGAACCGGACGGACACTATATCCCGTGTTCTGGGAATAATTCGTTTTTGGTACTAAGGCGTTAGATGTTAGGGAGGTATATTTGAATCAGAATAAAACGATAAATCGGTTTTCCGGAACAAACAAACTGTATAAATGAGCATGAATAAAGAAAACATTTGGAATGTTCCTTCAGCGAAATCGGTAGGAATAATGTTCAAAACCTATTAACAATTTATCGAATGCCATTGATATTTACACATAAATAACAAGTTTAAACATACGTCAATATTGTTTGTTAAAATAAGACCATGGCTATTGTAGTTATAGGTATAACAATATACATTATTATAGTATGCAACTATATGCAATATGCATTGCACCAAGTGATTAAATCTGAACAAGTAACTTTCAATACATCAAAAATTAGTTACATTTTTTTTAAATACCGCGGTTCCTAAAAAAAATGTAGTTTCGAACACTTCACGTCACTTTAGTTTTCGCAAACAGAATAGGCGTAACAAATGCCATCACTTACATTGTTTACACACGCCTAACAAACGCTTTACCCTTAAACTCAGTTTAACACTGTCGTTTTCGTACCTACCTATTGATAAATTATTGTTATTTCAGATAAGTATTAAATCACAGAATCGTACGTGCATAACGAGCGGAACAACAACTGTCGGCAGCGACAAATATGTTTCATCTGCGATCACAATAACGACAGCTAACACAATTTAATACCCATCGAACGTGAATTAAATACACAGTACGTGCATAAATGCAATATTATTTTAATAACACGAATCGAACCATACGCAATTTATTCATATTTTCATATTTCCCCGAGTATAAGAGATTAAGAAATTTACCACAACTTTTTTTTTAGTTTTTTAAACAAAATAATTTATTAACATAAAGATACCTTCTACCTCTTAGATATTATATTATTATTATATATTTTACCTGTTCAACGTGGTGGGTGGTGAATCGTATAGGTCCGTAAGCATGTAGTCTAGATCATTGGCAACGGCACTCAACAACTGTAACATAAATGTAGAGCGAAAAAGTATAAGAAAAAACATCAAGAATTAAGTGTCCTAATGTTTACAGCAAAGAGTAGTCATGGTAACTGGGAAAATACCGCGTATGGTATAATATAATACTGATGATAATGTGTATGAATTACTTTTTATATAAGTTCCCTTCTGTTTTTTTTATCTTGTAAAAAAAATTCGTCATGATAAGCCTATGACAGCTTTTACGATCAAATATGATCCTAAATATATATTTTGTTTGTGATCTTTATTATTTACAATTAATGTTGGCTTTAAACTTTTTTTATCATAATAAAATGGATTTCAATTATCAATTATAAAATAACAACAACTATTTGATTACAATATTAAAAACTAAACACAATATTTTAATTTCATTGAATTTACAAAAAATAATTTGTAATCAATATTTGTAATAAAAAAAATATTTATTCTTCTAAAAATTCCAATAGAAACTTAGAACTCTATACTGACTTTATAAATTGTATAAAAATTTAAAAATTCTTAAATCTGAACCTATTTAGTGTAAAAACACATGATTAACGATAATATAAACACATCATAATACACCGTAACAGTAAAATATAACTTAAAATACCTACTAAAAAAATTCTAATTCTAATTCTAAGAACAATATTCAAATTTAATAAACAAAATACATATATAAGTAAATTAGTGAGAAGCAAGTTATGTCATAAACATAATACATAGGTAAATGTATATGTACGCAGTGTTGAGTATTATATTTTTTAATTAATCTGACGCTTACATTATTTAAACATTTATAATTTTAAAATTAGGAACTTTTATAAGACGCTTTTCAGATATTTAAATATTTATAACTTTCTAATCAAAAATTATCCGGTATACCAACTTTATTTTATAGCTAATATAAAACACAATGGTAACTAAATAACTAAATAACTTGTATTAAAATATTCAATTCATATTCCTTATCAGACTTATATAAAACATAAATATTATAAATTAAAAAATTTATAATTATATGATATTTATCATGTATGTATATCATTATATTGTACCTATATTTTTAAATCATGAAATGAGCTTTTTTAATTAGAATTTCAATTTTTAAAATTTTTTATTAAAAGTAATGGTATTTTTCATATTTTAAAATAATTTAACTAATTAAAGCTTTAAATTAAATATCAACCATTCACTGATTGTATCTTTGCACATTTAACTCAAACTTATTTGAAGTTTAATTATAAACATATTATATTATTGTTATTCGTACTATCTAGAGAGAAAACTTTAATAACATATATACCTAATAATGATAAATATTTAGGAACAAAAAATTGTTCATATAGCTACTTTACTAAATTGGAAAAGTTATTTATGAAGGGATAATATTAGTTTTTCAGTGTATAAAATAGTTCTCAATGATTTTATCTTTATATAACTTCTTCTAATAGGATAACGTTATTTTCTTTTATACGTTCATAATAAAAAAAAAGCGGGTAAGTGGGTATCACTCTGCTGTACATTGGGGGTGGGGTGGGCCTCTGATTATGGTAGGTTAAATTTGAATGCCTAACCTATCGATAGGTATCATTGTATACGAAAAACGATTCTGAACGGAGACGGTTTATCTGTCTAGGATATATTATAGATTATTAAAAATTTCAAATCATAGATTTAAAAAGAAATTTTTTTATGAATTTCTAGCTTAAAATAATTTGCGAATTTTTGTGATTTTTACGTATGTTATCAAAATTTAAATTTAAATGCTTGTAAAAAAAAAAATGTGACTATGCATTTCTTTTATTTTTTAAATGCTATTGTAAAAATATATTATGAGCCTTGTATTATATTCTCATATCTTAGAATTAAAAAGAAAAACTTTTATGAATTTCTATCTAAGATAATTTGAACATTGCCGTAATTTTTATGTATTTAGTCAAAATTTGAGCTGTAAATGCTTATAAAAAAATTTGTGACTATATATTTCTATTATTTTTCAACTTCTATTGTAAAAATATGTTAGGAGCTTTGTATTAAATTTTCAAATCTTAGATATAAAAGGAAAATACTTTAAGAATTTCTAGTTTAAAATAATTTGCGAATTTTCGTGATTTTTACGTATTTTGTCAAAATTCAAACTTTGAATGCTTTTAAAAAAAATTATGCATATATATATATATATATATATATTATAAAAATTCCCGTTTTTCTGTCATTTTTTTTTGTTTTTCTCGATTTTTTTGAAAACTATTGGAAAATGTTTACTTTTGACCTCTATAATGCATCAAGGATATTCACTTTTACATCGGAAACCACTCCCAAAGTTTGAAATTGAAGCATTATTTCGACTAGTTATGCTGTACACAGACACAAAAACAAAAAAACACATAATTGTAAAATCAATACATTCATCATTTCGTTCAGAATCTAAAACAGGGCTAATATTGATATAATATAAATTATAAACTATACTAGATATCATTCAAACAGCAATATATTTGATTTTTAGGTGAGATTAATTTACAATAATAATTGTATGATCAAAATAAACGAGAAATATTTACAATTTTACCAACCAAAAATTAATTTACTTTAAATTGGATGGTTCAATAAAACCTTCTAACTACCGATTAGAATTAAAACAGCTTTTTTTTTACATAATAAAAAGTAAGTTTATAAAAATATAAATCAATTAACCATTATAACCAATTACGAAATACAAAAAGACATATAAATCCAACATTTTTAAAGTTTGTTGATTTCATTTTTTGCTGTACCTACAGATGTGTATGACAATTAAATTGTCAGATAATCAAATCAGTGAAATACAATTATTTAAAACATGTAGGACAAGACAACTTGATTGATTTTTCTTGGAAATGCCGAGTGTCACGCAAAGAGAAATTGTCACTGACAGTTTAAGCTGCTTGTCTAAGAAAAAAATGTTCAAACCGGATCGCGTATCATTCGGCTTTCAAGCCCTCGGTGTAACTTTACACGAGTCTTGAATATAAAAATAAAAAACAGAATGAGAAAGCTACACAAGACCGACTCTTGGGAGAAACAGGGGAAAAAGGCTTTTGCAACAATACGTCACAAAAACGTAATTCACGTGATGTGCAAAAAAAAAACAACTATTATTGGGGGAAAGAATATACACAATATACGATTCAATTACGTGTTCCATGTGCATTGCCGAGATTGCAGTTTTCATTAACGTCAGTAGTTTTCTGCTACAATTTTGAAACAAACGAGACAGTTAATTGAGGACATAGTAAATACAATTTTTCCAAATACTAGTTTTTTCTATGAACATTGGAATTTAATAATAGATGTGTCCAATGTTGGAATGGTTTTAAAATAAACCTAACCAGATAGGTATATTAAAATCGGATATACGTTAATAATTTTATATATTTTTTTTTTTTTTTGAATGTAAGAATATAGAGTATGTTTTATGATTTTGAATTAATTAATAACATGAGTGTTATAGAAAATAATAAATAATAATTATATGAATTATTAAATATGTAATCATTTAGTAAAAATAAAAAGTATACGACTATATAACTCTATTTTAAAAAACAAATAATCGAAACTTTTTAATAAAAAATACAATATCTAATAAACTAAATAGGTAGGGCAATGTATAATATATATTATTATGAACAAATTTATATTTCTTACAAAACTGTAGTAAAGTATAAGTGAAACTATAAATACAATACCGTTTAGTTTCGCTTTACAACAATTCATATTGATATTTAACACATTTTTGCCCATTCTTAATAAGTAAAAAGTTCCAAAAGTTTAAGCTATAGGTACGTTGGATTGAAATTTTATCTATTTCAAAGATAATATAGGATATTTAATATGATTTTTTTTTGTTCTATAAGAAAGACTTAAATTATATTTTGAAAAATAAAAAAATATATATCAATAACTAATAAGTGTGGTTTTCACTGAGCTCTACTCGGAGGTTTTTTTTGCTCTATGATAAATTTATTATCATTTTTTGTAAAATTTACAATATCAATAATATATAATCTATCATGTACATAGCACAGCAAGAAAAAATACAAAAGTGAGCAATAAATTTTTACCCTGTTCTGTTTAATTATTATATAAATTTGATCAATACACCAACTATTGAGTATTGAATAAAATGATTGTTTATTATAAACAGTGTTATAAAAAAAAATAGTCTGTTTACGGAAAAAATAATTTTATTTCCCTAAAGTTTGTTTTAGTTTATTTTCGGAATTTTGTTTTAACGAGGGCTAAGAAGCGGAAAGTCGTTTATGTAAATGCAAAACAAAATCAACGAAATCCTTCCATGGCTGCAAGTACCTACCCGCACTATTGTTGATGGAATATTACAAAACAGTGGATGTGCGGAAGAGATTTGTTTTGGTGTGAGAGAAATCATAAAGAATACTACCACCACTATCCTACGTATTATTTTATATTTATATATATATAAATACATAAGGGGTAGGAAAATATGTAAATATCTGAATGAAGCAAGGGCGGCGGTTATGAAACCTCGTTTCGGGTTAAACGCGAAAAATATGCTAAGATCACGGAAGTTATCTTAAGGCGGACCAAAAGAGAATTGAATAAACGGAATACTTTTGCATACACTACGTGATATTGCACCTGCAAAAAATCTGGCACACACACACATATATATAACATATACATAGTAAATATATAAACATTATACATGTACATATATACAATAACGATACAACAGCCACAGCACATAAATCATACATCACGACCAAGATTTATTTTCATATTAATATTAAATACGTGAAAATCATATATATTGCATAATATCCAAGCAAAAAAATGTATGATATAGGTATTATAAAATATAATTTATGTTATTTTAATGATTGGGGATATTTTAAAATTTTCTTAAATGTGGTTTTATGCTAGTTGTTTTTTTTTCTTTTTTATTCCATTAAGGAGTAAGGATAACTTATGAAGAATCTTATTGTTACCGAATATCTTTTTACAGCCTTAAGTATCAAAATTACAATTTTATGAATTGTTTTCGATGCTTTAATTACTATATTAAATGGTTAAAGATTTTCGTAATTTTGGAATATTTCGTTAATGATTAAGTTTTAAGCAAGTATACAAAAATATATATATGACCATGTATTTTCAATGAACAATAAAATTTTCATACAATGAAGTCTTGTGGACATCACAAAAATGTCTTACTGACGAAATTCGTTAAATAGAATTAAATATATAAAATTTCAATTTAGTTTGGTTACCGAAATAATTTTGTTAAACAGAGAATTTGTTAAATGGTCGATGTATGAAAGTTTCAATGTTTTTTAGTTGAGATTTCAAAACAATTTGAACTCGTATCACGAAGTACTACTGCATTTTCTTGTTTCTTTGATCAACAAATAAGTAGGTATGTCACTTTCTTTAGATCACAATAATCAATAGATGGTTAGTTATCAAAATTTTAACTCAGCATTTTTATTCTCAGATTTTGTTCTACAAATCAACATGGATATTGTTTAAACATATGAAAAAAGATTAAATTATGTGCTTTAACGAAGATTCTGACTCCAATCTAGTACAATAAATGACAAAAAATAATAATAAATCAAACATTACTTCAAAATAGATCAAATACATTTATTTTTAATACCTTTCAGGATAGGACGATATATTTGGACCTTCAGGCTATTTGCACGGTAGAATATTATATCAATACGAATATTTTGAAAACGATAGTCCTACGACTCCCTTTTTAAATAAGATACAAATAATGATATGGTTTTTCCCCTCGTAAGTCGACTCATCAGTATAGAAATATTACAACAAAAGTTCATCCTTATCCCCCATTAAAAGAATAAAACATTAAGCCTGTAAAAATAATTATAATGCTTTTTAAGTACTATACACAATATTATGATTATAGAGTACAAAATAATAAACCGTATACATGTCTTACAATTACATTTTATCTATTCTATCTATTTATTGTATTAAGAATCTATTCACCCCAAAGTGTCTAAAATATGCACATATAATAATTATATACAGACTTAAAACTGTAGGATTATCGATAAAAAATTTATGATTTTCTTAAACAACTACATTGGTTAGGTTAGGTTAGGTTTATTAAACAATATATTGAGATTACCACACATTTAATGGACTTAATATAATTTATAATTAACTACAGTCTACATTTTCTAGAGAGTAGAAATAACAAGAATAATGAAAAAAAAAGTATTGTAGAATTAAACAATGCATATATTATTCTACAATCATACATTTATTACATAGGTATATAATATCATCACTTTATTTTAAATCTATATATATACGTTGATTGATAAGTAAATAAAAAAGTAGCCATAAATGCGCTAGCATTTTGTAGTTCCTATCATCATAATTATGATCATACTAAGATAAACAATTAGGTGTGACTTGGTGAGGCGCGGTCGTATGCTCTACTTCGAAAACGCACTGAGCATACGTACCAGCCGCAGTTGCTAGCTCCCGGATGGGTAACCACTCGGGATTTTTAGCAACATTTCTTTGCCACACATACACAAACACGTGTTACAACCCTACCCACTTAAGAAACTACAACCAAATACACAAAAATAACCCCTACCGTACCACCCCACACCCGCGGATTCCCCTAACAAAAAAATTGTGTGTAAACAGATTTTTTTAATGTTTCAGTATAATTTTATAAAACTAAAAAAAAATATTCAACAATTCTACATTTTATAGATTGAATGCATTGTTATTCATCATAAAAATTATATTTTCTAAAGTGGCTTTATATATTATATTAAAATTCGAATGATATATTTAATATCATTTTAATCTAAATGTTTAATTTAATTATGACTCTTCAGTTAACACTCAAAACTAAAAAACCATAAAATACTTTTGCGTTCTCTCTGCAAAAAGGTCGTTATTCTCGAGTACCGCTTACTCGGTGACTTTATTTTTACAAGCAAAAAAGGGGGAAAACATGTAGCCAAAGACCGATGACCTAACGGTATGTACTCGAAATGGATTCTGTCTGAATTTTAGGGATAAATTCGTACAACTGAAACTTTATAAATCGCTATTAGCAAACGCAGGTCGTTTTGTATATTATGAACCAACTGACGACGAAGGGAGTGATCAGAGTGGAAAGAGGCAATATTAACGAAACCTGGACAAAACGTAATGCTCCTTTCCAGTTCGAAGGTAAGCCCAATTTGTCTTCACACAACGTTTCCCCTTTTATATGAAGAAATTCAACAATATTTCACATTGAAATTGCACACACTTATAGTCTTCCCAAAGGGGTAAATCAAATTCAAAAAACGATGAATTTATCTTCAGACACTACAAAATGTTTCTAACATGTGTTACAGATGTGTGAGCTTCGCTCTGACTCTATGATCCTATAAATGTCGAATCATATATATTATTGTATATAAATAATGCTATAACGCTAACGCTATAAGTATTCAATAATTATAATCGTATTATTTTCAAACGTTTCTTCCCTTAGCGCAAAGTTATACAAATAAAATAAAGAAATTACTTTTGTATAGAATGAAGGATGAAAAAATTGATTATAAGAGATTTAAAAATCACAAAATTAAAACGTATTATTTTAGTTGAATACAAGTCTTTATACGTTATACTTTAGTATTCATTACCTATATCCAATGACCTAATAATAAAGAAATACAATGTATAATAAATATAATAATAACCTACAATATACACTTCAAGTTTACCGTAACAATGTAACATATTTTATACCTATGTACGAATAAATTTAATAATTTAAATCAGGTTTCATAGGTGCAAAATTAGTTTATAATTAATATTATATAATTTATACAAATGTACAATAGGTAATTATAATTGTTTTATTTATACGAGGTTATAATAAGCCATCCAAAAGTTAGAAAATATTATAATATTTATAGGTACGTCACTACTACCGAACATTTATGAAAAAAATCTTATACATTTTAATAATGTTTACATAAATTTTGTTTTAAATCATTGAAATTACTTATACTAATACTCAGTCCATAGAACAAAACTAAATATAGGAAACTATGGTAGTAAACTGTGACCCCATGCGTCACTTTTGTAGGGGTGTCCATTTTTTATAT
Source organism: Diuraphis noxia (assembly GCF_037042655.1). Classification (NCBI taxonomy): domain Eukaryota; kingdom Metazoa; phylum Arthropoda; class Insecta; order Hemiptera; family Aphididae; genus Diuraphis; species Diuraphis noxia. The sequence goes on along the minus strand of NW_028301714.1, from coordinate 32,897,550 downwards.
AGATACACGATACACCTAACTGCGTCAAAAAATTTAAATTATAAATTATAAATAACAATATTAGGATATTATATTATAAGGATATTTGGACCAAAAAGAAATGCTCTGGGGGACTTCGAATTAAGAACAAACCGAGAAGTAGAAGAACTATATGGGTGAAACAAATATAATTGGAGTCTTTAAGAGTAGTAGACTGGGATGGGCTGGTCATGTATGGAGATCCGGAGGCCCGATAGGATTGGCCACAGACTGGAAGCCGGACACAAGAAGGCCGAGAGGACGACCCAGACAGCGGTGGAAAGACAGGATTGCAAAAGATGCATCGAGACTGGGAGTGAATGACGGAAAAGAACTAGCTCAAGATAGAGATAGATGGAGGCAAGTGGTTGTTGCGGCAATGGACCTAAATGGCCCGTAAAAGCCAAAAGAAAAAAAAAATAACAATATTTTTAATTTTATAATCAAATTTTTATTTAAGGTATATTATGATGCTAACTTATTTTCTAATAACTATAAACTTGAGGTGAATATAATAGATAAAAATATCTGTGACTTATCTTGGTATAGGCTACCTTTATTTCGTAACTTGTTCGCTGTATAAGTATAAAAACAAAAATCTTTAGAACTATTCAATTAATTTATATAATTGTATATTATGCAACTATCATTACAGCAAAAGTAAAATATACATCCAAACAGCATAACTAGTTTTTTCAAAGAATACATGACTAAAAAAACTTTTACAAAATAATTGTATAGCCATGAAATTGAATTAAAGACACTTGAAAAGTGAATTTTTAAACAAAACTTACAAGTTCTAGCAAATGCTTATTTTATTGGAAAGTCTTGGAAAATCCAAATATATAGGTAAACATTTCTTGCAAACTTCTAAACGAGATTTTATTTTGTTAGTTCCCGCATACATACGATTATTAATGATATTTTAGGTATATTCTTATAAAATATAAATTAATGCGGAATTAAACACATTGTTTTTTTTTTTGTTCATAGATTACGTAAAAAATTAGGATTTTAATTTTATAAAATTCATCAGAAACGCTCTTACATTAAAGTGAAATATTTTTTTAAATAAAGGAACAGCTTGAACCAGCTATTACCTAATTCTTGAGCAGTGGTCACGTTATTTTCATCGTATAATATATTATACCATTGTCCATTACACCATTACACTAGTAAGCTATTACACTTACCAACATAGAGTGATAAAAAAAGTATTTTAAAGAATAAAAATAAATTTTATGTTTTAAAAGAAAGAAATATTTTTTTGAATCTTTATTATTTATTACGTAAATTTTAACCTTTTCAAGTGCAAATTAAAGCTCTTAAAAGTATCTTTTTAGTACTATAACTTTCAAGCCCTGCTTTATAAGTAATTAAAGAATATAATTGAATTACCCCTACCTGCCTATAATATTAAATAAAAACAGATACTTTAAAAACCCGAATTTCAATTTAACATTATTACTAAGTTTGTGGGTATGTTTAAATATTACTATAGGTAATTAAACAATAATTTGCTCTGAAACAGTAGCACAAAACCATTATTTTTTTATTTAAGTTAAAATTAAAATTTGAATTATATATTTTTTTTAATGTGTTGAACGACTAGAAAATATGAAGCTATTAGTCGCTATCTTAAACCTTAAAAAGTAAGTAGTCTATGTAAATTACAAAGTCATTATTTTTCAATGAAATAAAATTAAATCTAATCTAATAGATCATAAAAAATTATACCAATATATATATATATATATAGTTTAATTTAGTTCAATATTATATTCTTGAACCTTAAAATGTGTTTGAGCAAAGTTGATGAAATTAAATTTTGAAATTTCAAAATATAATAATATATACTACTAAATTTGATAACTGTTCTATTCTATGAACCATGTTTTCATTTTAATTTATCAAACAATAGAATAATAGATACAATATTAAATAATGTTTTTTTTTAAAGAATAAAAGAACTCTTCAGTCTCTTCACTTGTTTTATAGCTAACACATACGCCCTTACCATACTTGATTAAAAATTGTGAACTCTTCTTTTATTATTTAAAGAACAACGTTTCATAAAGCATAAATTCAAACACTAACAATATATTTCAAATGTTATCTTAATATATAAATAAACCCATACGTAAGGAAACTAAACATTTTTTTTTCTGTTATAAACAAAAACAACTTAAACACCAATATTTATAGGTTCAAAATTACTTCTTACCGCTGCAGTCGATGTACGTGCATCATACAATAATGTGTATTGTATTGTACACTATCGTAGTTATAATGCCTGTACCTCAACTAGGTATATAATAATATATTTATAGTGGCATATATACATAGACGAATCGTGTTTACAATACTACAATCCACAGATTTATACAATATTAAATATAGAAATAAATATTGTATATATTACCTATGGTACAATTTGCAACTTTATTAAAAAAATCTATTCTAGAATTATCATTATTGATATTGAATTATCAGAACAATTAAAAATGAATAGAGTTTAAGAAACCTCAAAGAACAAAAACAATTTTTACCTATAAAACCATATGAGTATAATACGTAGGTAGGAAATCGAAATTACAAAACTCTAGATTCTAGAATTATTTTCAGAAATTTTTTCAGATAAAAAATTTTAAAAACAAAATTAGGAATACATAATTATTGTACATCAGTAGCAAATTAATTATTTTAATATTCGAATAAATACTAAGTGTACCTAAATAAATAATAAAAAATAAATATGCGTAATGGCCTGGATCAGATGCCGGATTATACACAGATGTTAATTTACATAGAAATGGCGTTTAAACATCGATTACGACAAGCTGTCCGGTCAACCTTAAATGAGTTGCAAGTATATATGAGAAAAAAACCCTACCCTTTTTGGAATATTCATTGTAGTTAACATTCATCATGTGATCTAACTAATTACTCACGTACATCGTATAGTAATCAAACAGTTGATAACATTCTATAAATTGATAAATATTATTATGATAAATATACATTTTTGACTTATTATGCATTTGTTTTTCACCAAATTTATGTAATTACATGAAAATCGAACGTAAAAATATAATATATTGTTAAGTCATAAAATACGAGTGAATTATTTATAAATTTGTGAAGGACAAATAAAAAATTTGAAGTTGTTTGTGTAGGTACGTAATGTTACATTTTTCTCAAGTTACCTATTTCAAAAATATAGTTTTTTATTTGAATATTTTTGTTTTGTTTTTAAAGATACTCAAAACAAAAACACCGTGATTAGTAGTGATTCGTATTTCTTAAAAACATATAGGTACCTATGCTTTAAAAATATTTTTTACGAAAACATTTATATTTTACTTAACTTGAGTAGGTATATAAATATCAAGGAAGTTTACTTTATGACACGTTTAAAATAAATTCTTGAATTTCGTCCAAATTTATGCATAAAAACTTATTAAAATGATTCAAAAACAAAATTTCAAATTAATTATATAAGGGGGGACAACTACTATAAATGTAACTGGATTTATATAGTTTTAGAAATATACTTCTAGAAATACTGGCATACTATCAAAGACCAAAGTATCAACACGTACTAACTAAAATGAAAACGTCATGAGTTATAAACGGAATTCGTCATCTTTTTAATTTTAACAAAGTTGAATCATAGTTCTTGAAATTAATCTTGAATTGATCTGAGAATTGTGAATTTCGATCATGAAGAATAATCAATGTTTTAATGTTAAAAATTAAAATAAATATTAATGATGACGTTAGTCTAAGTAATTATATTATACCTACTTAATACATGCTATATTTAAACTATCTGCAATCTTACAAATCTTATAAATTACTGAATTATGCTAGTAAACTATTAACATAAACATATCAAAGGACAAATTAATTCTTTCCCAATGCTTTAACATTTCTAATACGTAAACATAATTAATTTTAGCTTTATATGATATTATTCAACTCGCAACTTATTTGTTAACTTAGGTTGTAATTTTTCAAATACTTACTTAATTAATCTTATAAATTTAAATAAGCTTTTTTAGACTTTTAGATCATTTTTATAACAAATAGATAATTTTGAAAAAATTATAAAACCATATTTTATTGTTACAAAAAAAATAATTGTTCATAATAAAATGTATTTTATTCTATGTACACTTTATAAATACAACAAAAGAAGTACAGATGTTAAGCTTTTATTTTTATTTTTTTCTAATAAATACATTAATTACAAAATTTAAAATTAATTACTATTAAAAAAATGTACCTTATAACATGATCAACATAATAAACTTGTAAATTAGTCATTATTTGGCTTAAGGACTTTTAGAATTATTATGTTTCTCCTTAGATAGTTAAATAAAGACTACCTAATTATAGTTTATACAGAGCTGTACCCATGACATTTTTTGAGAATAAACAAAATTACTAAGATGTCAATAAGTAGGTACCAAAATACTTCCATATAGTACCATATTATATTAAAATGTATACCCATAATTTAGTAAAAATTTCTTGAGAGAATACAGTGTTAAAGATGAAGAATTTACATAAAAAAATATTAGTAAAACCAGTAAACCAGAATTTAAGGTTAACTAATAAAATATATTTGAGCCATATTTTTTATTAATAAATAATGGACCTATTGCTTAGCATCAGTATATATTATGAATATAATAATGTAATAATAATTACAATTAAATTATCAAAATTAACACACCATTTCTTTATTTTTATATGTTCAAAAGTCAAAATATTATTGTATTGATTTTTAGTATCACCTGACAAAAAATTATATCTCTTTTTTTAATTCAGGATAGGTGATTATGATTGCATTTGATTAGAGGGCCCACACAACATTTTTAAGAAAAAATTTACTGGTAAGAAAAATTGGTTAATGTTATGGTAAATTTACAACATTCACGACTTTAATGGTATATATATATATAGTATACAGTATGGAAATACCCCTGCTTAAATAAATTAATAGATATAAGAAATCAAAAAAAGAATTCAAAATTTTATTTAACATATTTTTAAATAATTTAAGGCTTTTTGATTATTAAAGCACTTTTTCACATTATTTAGCTTTAAAGTTCTTATTTTTAACTATTCTGTGAATAAAAAAAATAAATTTAAATGAAATATAAGAATTTAAACTATAATACAACATTGTGTAACTATTAAATTCTTTTTGGCTTATTCATACAAAAAGATTTATCCTCAAACTTTGATAAAGAAGCAATATAACTATGCAAAATAGAAAAAAAAAAAATACTATACAGAGAAAAATTTAAATAAAAATTTGATACATACTATTTCAGTATTTTTTACTCATATTAACGTCCAAGTATAAAAGTAAGTACATTTCATTAGAAAATCGCATAACTAATATGTTGAACGTTTGATTTTGATCTGATACATATCAATTAGCTTAATTTTTTCCTTCAGTATCTTGTAGTATTTGAAAAAATTATTAATTAAAATAAATAATTATCATAGGTATAATAATATTATTGATATTATCCATTGGTTTTAACTATTAGATTTAAATTCAAAATATAACAATATTTTTATTATGAAACAAGGAATGTTTAAATCCAACAGCATCTCAAACTATATTATAGTTCTAGAAGGGTCAGCACTCGGTCAATATGACTTCTAAATTATTTACATAATTTAAGAGGACGCCACACCCGCATGTGTTGTCTTCGTCATTCAAGTGCGTAACATGGCAAATTTTATGCTCAGCAGTTCCAATTTAGCTCCATTAGTTTACAACTTGAAGTAAATTGACCTCTTATAAGAATTAAAGGTAACATTATTATCTAGGTTTTCACAGATGCTTTTTTATTATATTTCAATTTTGAAGCGAGTTATGAGTATTTTTAAAACTGTGAATTGCTTGTATATCTTAAAATACTCATAACTCGCTTCAAAATTGTAATATAATAAAAAAGCCTCTGTGAAAACCTAGATAATAATGTTACCTTTAATTCTTATAAGAGGTCAATTTACTCCAAGTTTTGAACTAACGGAGCTAAATTGGAACTGCTGAGCATAAAATTTGCCATGTTACGAACTTGAAAGACGAAGACAGCACATGCGGGTGTGGCGTCCTCTTAAGTAATAGAACTAGATTGGAAGAAGTAAACAAATAACCAATATAATTAAATTTAGAAGAAAAAAAATGTTATACATTATGTATGTAAGCTTTCATTGTTAATAACTGACAACTGTTTACAAATAGCCAACGATAGCTAGATCCCAATGTATTTCTTGATTCATAATTAAATATAAAATAAATAATTGTGACCTGTACCTATATTATAACATTACATGTTATCTGTCAACTGACATAGTAACATCTAATCAGATAATTTAAAACAAACTTATTACTAATTATTAGTTTCCAACTAACTATAGTAATGATTTCTAAGTGGATATAGTGATTAAAAATAGTAAAATTCAAATAAAATTAAATAAAGATGTTCCATTAATTAATTTAACCTACCTATATGATATAATTATTTCTAATATTTGTCTGTATACTTCAAAAATGTATCAAATAAAATAAATACCTTAATGTTTACTAAAAATGTTTAAAACAATATAATAAGTTATTATTATTAGTAACCAATCAAAATATCTATAGTAATAGTAATAGTATCATTAACATTTTAAATTATACAATAAAACATTATAACATTGACTTTATAGGTATTATATGTGAATATGTTATTCTACATTTGACAAACATATCAATTATCATTTCTTTATCAATAATAATTATAATCTTGTAGCAAGTCTTTAGAAGTATATTAACTAGGTAATAACGATCATTAAATTTAAGTTTATCAATAAATAATTACTTACCAATAAAGTCATAAGTATCTATCAAATAATAATTAATAATAACGCATAGGTAGTTTTATGTTGTTGTGTCTTATATTTATTATACTATTTCATAGTATAATATTATAAAATACAATAGTATTAAACTACAGAAAATGTATCATTATTATACAGTTTTCAAATGTTTATATTATTAATGTGTAAAACAGACTAATATAAATCACCTTAATCAAATACATAACAAGTAATAAAACTACAACACATATTATCTAATACCTAGTTGATTTCTCTGTTTAAATCATGAAAATAGTTGCAAGTACTCACCAGCATATAAGAGGAACCGGCAGCGGCAACCGGTCTCTGTTCTTCGTTATCCGCACAGTCATCAGCCATATTCTCGTCGGCGAGCTAAATACCAAAGAAACTATCAATATAAGTACTATACCATTATGATAAATGACAATAATAGGATGCACGTTTGTAAAAGCACAATGTTTCAACTGAATCATAAGAAAAATATGCACTTACCATACTTTGACAATAGAGTTTACATGAGTACTTCTATGGATGTATAGCCGACGTGAAAACACGTCACAGTCGTATTTTAATCTTGCTGGTGAACGCTTTGAACGGGACAGACCGCAAATAATATAGCGAAGTGAGATTTTTAGACCAAAAAAATTATGTTTACCTACCTACGATTTATTTTTTTTTCGTTTTTAAATATAACCGACAACCGCCGGAATTCGTATTCGAGACGGTCGCCGACAATAACATTACAATTTACAATTGCAATAATAAATAATAATAACAACGATGAAACGGCCCGAAGTTTTGCGTATGGTACCCCGATCAACAGGTCATGATAAGGTGATAATGAAAAAAATAATAATAAATAAATAACAATACATATGTGTATAATGGTGTATTATGTTACGGCAGTGAAGGAAAAAAATTCCCCGACGACGACGTAGCCGGACACAGTGTGACCGGCGGCGCGCGCACCGATTCGGGATGTGTGGGCCGAGCCGGTTTGTACTTTGTAGTCTGTACACTGCACTACTGCAGACCGCAGTCTGCGACTGTGGCTGACGCTGAATATCCAGACACGATATTTTAAAATGTACCTATTAGATATACGTTATAATATCGCCAATATTGAGTAATCGGGTATTTTGGGTTTCTGGAAAGTTTAATGTGTACAATGTAATTACTTTCCTTCAATTTTTTTTCCTATCCCTTAATTGTTTAATTAATTAAAATAACTACAATCTACATACAACATACCTATTTAAAATAATCATTAAAACAAATATTCAGATTGAAGATTGTATAATATAATTGTTTAGTGGCTTAAATTGTAGTTTTAATTTTATTGACTTCGTAATTGGCAGTAAATTGTGGTCACGATAAATGACGAGTATACCTAATGATAAATAAAAATGTATTTATACAAAATTAAAACAGGGTAATGGCGTTAATTAATTCCCTAATTTGATACTTATTGTTATTAATTTTGAACTTATGCAAATGATTTGATTATCTTATGCTACACGGGAATACAATTATTATTTATTATAATATTACGTAATTAAGGACATTAAGATTTCATAAACCCAACGCAATATTCAATACGAATAAAAAGGTTATTATTTTAATACCATTATTGCATTAATATATGAATTATTAACAATCAATTTATTACAATTAACTTAAAACATTTTTTGAAATCTTTTAATATATATATATGATACTTTAAGCTAAAACTGGTTTTATTGTCTAAATTCCAAAGTCTATAAGTTTTTGTAAACGTCATATCAAAACAAACTAGTCGAAACTGTTTTATTAGTGGGTACAAAATAGATTTTGTTGGTCACCTACGACCTATACCTATTCCACATTACTACATGGCATATTTTAATTTTACCGTGATAGCACATAACGTAATTTATAAAATTTAAGAATTACATAAATTTTATCGTTTAGAGTCTAAATTTTCTATTAATTCTTATAAATAACACTTGAAATTAATTCGTAAAAAGACGCTTTTGTATATATTTCCAATTCCAATATAATTTAGGTCTCGTTGGTCGTATTTGATTTACATTTATACTTTAGCCAAAAAAGAGCAAAGGCAAAATGCTATTCCATATTTGGCATGATACTAAAATATTATTCTACTATATATGTATATTTTGTTGTGTTTATTCAGGAGATATTTTGAAAAATATGTAATAATAGCTGGCATTGCTGTCCATGACTAAAATTAGATTTTTCAAATTTTTCATTATTTCAAAAATATATTTCTACCAATCTGGAAAAAGTCCATGTATGAGCTACCCTTTAGATGCCCAAGAGATTGAAAATAAGCATAAATACCCTCTATCTCTATTGATATAACTTTTAATTAAAACGGTCCAGTAGTAAGTAAGTACCTACCTATTTGAGTATATTAATTTCGGATAAACTAATTAGTGAACTACAATATGTTAACATCCGTATTTAGCTGTATCGCCTGTATCTATTACCACTTCAACCGTAAAAAATATGAAATTTATTAGGCTATTTAGGGCAAGGTTGTTAAAAAAAAACAAATAAAAGTTTAAAACAAAAAACCACGTTTTAAAAAAACCGATTAATAAAACCCTATAAATGATAATAGTAAATTAGGTAATAAGTTTTGTGGGATAGTTTGCTAATCAGAGTTGAACACAGTATTTCGTTTCAACTAATATATACATCGTGATTCGTGATATTATCATAGAACAATATATTATATATATTTTTAAACTTATTTGTTATTCATACTTATGTAGATTTTGACGCTGACGTGGTGCGAATGGTGCGATCAAAATAATATGCGTGGGGTAGAGCTTATTTTAAGTTATGGAGTTTTATCTACAACAAATAACAATTGGCCCTATTGCTTTGGAGTTTGGATGCCATCGTTTATAAAGTTGAAATCGTTAATTTTCAACAAAAAAATCATTTAAAAAAAGTATCCCGCAGAGTAGAAAAAATCCATAGGTTATTTTAATTTAAAATTTACTTAAAATATTGTTTTTTATTGATGTTTAAAACGTCTGTTTTAATCGTTTCAAACAAAATCAATATATTTTTTGTGATGTTTTAAACATGTTTTAAACAAACGTTTTAAACAAACATAACAACTCTGTTTTAGGGTATCTTGAATTTAGTGTACCTTACTTCACAGTTCATGGGTACCTAAATCGGCATCGGTGTCCCTCGCTTTGTGAATTACCTAAATACTAATAAAACTTGACCATTGGATTGGATAATATAGCACTTGGTATTGACTATTGAGTAAAGCCTTAAAAATGCTGGGTTCTGTTCGACGCTCTTGTTATGACACTTTTTACTTAACGACTTTATTACGATATTTATCTTATTATATACGGTAAATGTTGGAGTATTGCTCAATAAATACATTCATTTTGTACGGTATTGGTTCATATTTAGGTAATAGGCAGGCGGTAATGGAAAGAGTCGACTTAGGCTTTACGTTATCAGTCAGTCAAAAAATCACTTTCAGTTTCCCGAATCTTTCTTTCTGTTAAACCACAGATTCTTAATCTTTTCTGGTCCATGGACCCCTTTGATGTATAAAATATAATCACGGACCCCCACCAAAAAAAAATATATTTAAATAAATGTAAAAATGAAATTTTTATTTTTATTATTTTTTAATGATAAATCTAATACATAATACTACTAATAACAAAATCTATATTAGATTATTATGAATGATTATTCATAATAATCACTTTCTTATAGTCATATACAATTTCTAATGTGACATTTGTTGTTGTTTTGATTGCAATATTGCCTTGAAATCTGGGACCGTATTGGACAGATCAACGCGCATATCATCCTTAATGTCCAATCGATTTCTTGATTTAGTTTTAATTGTGACCATTGTGGAAAATCCAGACTCACAAAGATAGGTAGTAACGAATGGAATCAAAAATTTCATTGCCGTGGATACAGCTCGTGGATAAGCCATCGTCAACGAACACAAAAATTCGATTAGATTTTTTGTTTGAAAGTCGTGGCGTGCCATTTATTTTGATCTTAAATCAATTAGTTCATCTTTAACGAGATCTGAGTCATCAATAGTATTTAAGTCCACGAGAAAAGGATTGCGTAACCATATTTCTGATTTCGAAAATGTAGATGTGATGATGATATCGGGAATTTCCTTCTTTATCAACGCTGTGAAACCAGATGATTTACCAAGCATCGAAGGAGCACCATCGGTGCACAGCGAACCGAGTTTTCTTTTATAATTTAATTGATGTTTAGAAAAAAAATTAGTAATCATTTCAAACACGTAAATTAGCCTTGTAGTTTTCAAAAGTGGTTGACAAAATAAAAATTCTTCTTTACTAGTTTCAGAATATATGTAACGTACAAAAACTAATAATTGGCTGCATTGAGAGATATCTGTACTTTCGTCCAACTGCATACTGAATGGAAAAGGGGTTGAATCTAATTCCCGAATTACTTGTCCCAAAATGTTAGTGGACATATCAGAAATCCTAGAATTTATAGTATCATTTGATAAAGGTATAGCTTCAATTTTCTTTCGTTGTTCCAAACCACATACTAATTCTACCATTTCTAATGCACATGGTTTTATTAGTGACTCGCCAATTGTATGTGGTTTTTTACTTCTAGCAATGCGGTAAGCTACTTTGTAAGATGCTTCGAGACATGGTTTTTGCGGAGGTACAAATCCAAGTTTGGGTAATGTACCGGCTTTTTCAAAACGTGCTTTTTTTATTTGAAATTCTTCCAGACTATCTGACGCATGTTGAGGATGTACCGAAGCAAGATGTTCTTTAAGCTTTGTTGGTTTCATGCTGCCATTTGCAAGTATTTTTCCGCAGATAAAACATTGTGGTTTTTGTGTACCATCGCGTTCGGTAATAGATGTAAAACCAAACGACGTATAAGAGTCATCGTACTTTCTTTTTTTCGACATTGTAATAATTATTAAAATGTAAAAAATATAAAAATAAAATGGTGTGAAAACTAGAGTGAATATTATAACGACGGTTGAGACGGACAATGCACAATGCGACGGCGACAGGTCAGCTGAAGTGATGGGTATTGCATTGGTATTGGGGTTTCCATGTTCAATTGAAATGCTCGTTAGATTGTATTGTTATATGCCCGTATATTATTTTACGATTCGAATAACTTTATCGTTTATATGACATAATGGGAATTACCCGTTTCCGCCAAAATTTGAAATTACCGATTCCGCCATCGCCCGTTTCCGCCAATTTAAAAAAGGTTCGATTCCCGTTTCCACCAATCTACCTGCTATGGAATAATATAATTATTATTCATAGTTAATAAATTTAAAGTGTTTTGGTTCATCGTCGATCGTAAAAATGTTTTAATTAATTCCAATTCACTAAAACTACGCACACATGATGCGTTAGTAGGTACATAAGGAGATGTTAGATACAAATGAGCAATAAGCGATAGTCATAATTGTACACATTAATCTATGATAGTGGCGACTTAAAATACACACATACATACAATATATATTAGGCACCCATCCATACATACTCTATAAAATATATATTTATTACTTAAATATGGAATCATTGTATATAAATCGATAAGATTGAAACTACCGATAAGAACATTTTTTACTCCATAAAACTACTATATCTATTTATGAATAAGTGACTTTTACTTTATTATTGTACTTATTAAAACTATATAACAAAATATTATGTAATTATTATTTGCTTTATTATTTGTAAATATATTTTCCAATATTTAATATTATCATATTATATACGACGTACAATTACTTCAAGTTGAAAATAATACGAATAATACTGCAATTAATACAGAATATTAAAATATAATACATTATATTATTATAATATAAATAATTATAATAATTTTACCATAGCAGGTAGATTGGTGGAAACGGGAATCGAACCTTTTTTAAATTGGCGGAAACGGGCGATGGCGGAATCGGTCACTTCAAATTTTGGCGGAAACGGTACATGCCCGACATAATATAAGATAATCGTAATCTAAATTATTTTTCATATGGCAGAATGCGAGCAAGACATTTTTATTGTTATCTTAAAAACACTATCGAAACAAATTTAGTTTTGGCTTTTAAAAAAAAAATTCACAGCCACTCCGTGGACCCCGGAGTAATCATCTACGGACCCCCGGTTAAGAACCTATGTGTTAAACCCTTATTTAAACTACTACGAAAATCTTTATTTTTTTTAATGATCCAAATCGGCAGGAGTGGCTCTTTCACAAAACTTTTTAACAAAAATTATTATTAGTTTATAATATTCTATATTCTAATAGTATTCCCGTAGTCCGTACAGAAATGTGTGCTACGCAATTTTGAATTCATGTTTTGAACATAATAAAATAATAATATCATAGTATCATACCGTGGGATATTTTATATTAATATAGTTTATTTATAGCCTTATAAAGTTATAAGTCATAGGTTCTTCATAATATAGATATCAGATTCAATTTATATACCGTCATACCTTTATGACTATCTGGTATCTACATACGTGTCGTATATAACAGCCAATATTACCTATACCTAATATTCTTTTCTTATTTGTATTTTTTTTTTTTTAACAATAAATATTTTTTTATAAATACGGCCTTAGAGGGCGCAGCCCCTAGGGCCCCCTCCCTGGAGCCGTCCCTGAAAATCGATAGAGCTGTTCTCACGCATGACATACAATTATCTATTCACTATTGTAATTCGTTTGAACAATAACGTACCCATATGTAATGTTATTAGTTTTATTATGTGTAAAATTTTGTACACCTCTCGCCCCCTGAAATTCCTTGCTACGAGCCTGCGTAGGTATACGCTATATTATTAAACCACATTATAATAATTTGTGTGTAATTGTTAACAGGTGTAATTATCTAAAAAGTGTATAAGTATCAGTGTATCATACGCCGCCATGAGTATAAAATACTAGGTAACATTTTTATATTAAAATTGAAGATATTTCATTTTTTTATTATTTATAAAATCTAGTAATTGGTGATTGTGCAGTAAGTATTATTTAAAAATAATTCAAACTAACACTAAACCTATTTATAAAAGCTATTTTAGATTGTATTATGTTAGTATATAAATAATTAAATATTATAAAGTGTGATAATGACCAAAAGTTTTTACGAAATGTGTTTTTAGATGTTGAATTAAAAATTATTAGTAATAATTATTAAATATAAGCACGTAGTTTTGTTTGGTCAAGAAAAAACTCAAGATTATTATTTACAATTAATTAGCAGGTATTATCTTTATAATAGTACTACGTGCAGGAAGTTAAAAATCTATAATGAAAATGAAAACACTTGTTAAAGTGCTTAAGTTAATCGGATTTAACTAACTCCGTTGTAGTTAAAAGCTACATGCCCAACAATTTACCCTTCAACCTCATGTACCTCTATCTCATTTACTTTTAATTGGACAATATTTCACCAATTATATGTACCCTTTTTACACATAATGTGCTATAATACCATACTCAAATATATAAATTATACCTTATATTAAGTGAATTTTATTTACCAGAGTAAATTACATTTTTTCACAGTTTTGTTATATTTATTGCTATAAAGTAAATTCTGTTAACATCGCAAAAAAATATTTCTTTTTTTTATAGAACTTTGTATTTTATTCATACAGTTTGTGTCGGATTGGGGATTATTTAAGTATTTATCATGCTTTAATTATAACCATGAATGAAAAAAAAACATTTTTAATAAATTATAAAAAATACAATAATATATTTACTAAATTTACGCATTTATCCACACATTATTAATTACTTTACAGCGATCTTCAAAATTCAAACTACATATATGTTTATATGTATTACTATATTTGGTCATGCTAATGAATATCTTTTATAGTTAATTTAGAAAATTTGTCATTAATTATTAATATACTTAAGCACCTGTAGATCAGTGGGGTAATTATAAATTTAGTTGGTGTGGGGGGAGATTACCTATATGTTTTCAGCAAAATCTATAAGTCTCATACAGTAACCTACCCCACAAAATATAAGATGTTATAGCAGTAAACCAAAGTTTTGAAGGGAACTATCCACATCATCCCCCCTTTAATTACGCCCCTTCTGTAGATTGTAGTAGTGACATTTGTTTCGGCTAAACGTTAATAACCCACTGAAGGTACTAGAAATTACATCAACTATGTAGTAACTATAACACAATAATACATAATTATATTGACATTAATAATTTTTTTTTATTTATTTAAGCCTCAACAACTATAAAGTTATTGGCTAACATTAACATTAATAAAGATATATTGATACATTATATAAGGTTGTAAAGTTTAGTTCTTTGAAGAAATGTTATAATGTTGCTGTAGTTTTCAAGACTGAGTCCAAGTGTGAAGTGTTTTATATAGATGATCCGGAATGTTTAGAGATATTCTGGCGTCGGCGTAGTTGTGACAGTGTAAAAGGATGTGCTTAACGGTAAGACCTTCATCACAGGTTAAGCAATGTGCAGGGTCTTACAACAATATAATTATTGTTGTACACTTTTAGTAATATCTGCAGACCATTGTCAAAACCATGATGTGATTTATCTTTATAATCTATTTATTTATTTAATATAAATGGACGTGAGTCCTAAAACATAATACCTATGATAAATATTAAGACCTAAATTAAATTGCACAAATACGTGATTGACATTTTTAACAGAAACATATTTTAAGGCATCATTAAAATATATCAAATATATCCAGTGGCGTGTAACCTAGGGTCCAAGTGTTGCTCAAGCAACACCTTAAATATGGGTGGGTGGGTGGGTACTAGGTGGGTATTGTTAGAAGGACAATATTATTACAATAATAAACTAATTAAGTGTTTATAGAAAAATACAATATAAATATAATTATAGTATTTGAGTAGTGAGTAGTGTCATAGTGAGTACCTACTTATATATGGCTATATAGGTACCTATAGTATACCTATAGTTTTATTAAGAGGACGTCTAACCCGCATGTGTTGTCTCCGTCTTACACACGTACGACATAGGAAATGTTCAAAACAATAGTAGGTCTATTATAATTTTTAAGTTATAACCAGGGTTCGGATTTTATAGCATTTGCTACTTATTATAGGATAGAGATAAAAATAGCAGAGTGGGCTGTAAATTTGTTTAATGCACCACGGACTCTAAATATGAAATTTTATTTTGCTATTTTTTGCATATTTGAAGAATTCTAGAATTTTAGTGCTACTTTTAAAGTTTTGGTGCCATGTTTTGCTAATATTCTTAATTCAACGCTTTATTTTATATTTTTCATAAATCTCGTGACAAATGGTAATCATTAATGCGAATCAATAAGAATTAAAATTTTATTCTTATTTACTCAGATAATTTTGAATAGTTGCGTACAAACGATGTCATAATTCAAGGTATCAATAGTTAATCAGTACATACAAATTTTTTTTAACTGCATACGGAGATTTTAGTTTTTTTTTTATAAATATATGATTTAATAAAGATATATGATAAATTGAATAACATTTTGATTTGTATTTATTTTTATTTGTTGCTACTTTTGATTTTTTTAGGGAATAATTGTAGAGCATATTTTACGGTTTTTTTTTTGGACATATTATAGCGCATATTTTAGGATTTTTGATGCTATAAAATCCGAACCCTGATAATAAACATAATATACAAATTCGACATCTAAAATAACTAAAAGAAACAAAAAAAAAAACTAAAATAAATTGGTTTATTTGGAATAAGAATAACGTGAGTCTAATTTATATGTATAAAAATGTTATTTCTATCTCGTACCTATATGAAAAAATAAGTATTTGCTTTAAAACCCTAGCCCTACTGATTATAATTGTCATGACCTTATGATTAACAATATTATTATGCTACGAAGATGTGTTTAGTGAGATTGTGGTGGCACATATCATTGGCATATTGGTGGCTTTTGCCGTAGATAATTAATTAATTATAATAAATAAAAAATTTGTAATTCATTATTAGTTTCGTATTCGGAGAAAACTTTTGACTTGGAATTTAACAAACTATAGCTGTCGTCCGACATGGTCGGTCTCGGTACGGAATATTAATGTGTACACTGCATAACTTAATTTTTATTTTAAAAAGCAGTAATCACATTTATTTAATAGTTCATAAAGAAATATATTTTAGTAAAAATATGCATGTGCTTCTAACGTTTAAACACCATCTTAAAGATTCTTAAACGATAATCAAATAAATAAATTTAAAAAAAAATAATTAAAATAATACCAAGGTAGGTACTTTATTTTGTTATACATAATTTTAAGTTTAAAGTTATGCATTATTTTGGTATAGTTATCTCATTTAATTATTGCCCGATGCCCTGCAATGAACAGATTGTATACAAAGGCATCGTTGATATAAAAGTAGTATTATAATATATACCTAGGTATCTATGGATTTCTCTTATTGATTTAGTACAATATAATCCATGGCGATTGTCAAAGTCGTTGCGGAGGACGCAGTCTATTAAAGATTCTAACATTTCAATTAGATAGCAAAGTAGACATGAACGAAAAACATCCTGTTTTCCGTTTAATCTTTTTTTTTCATAAATCACATTATTTTTAGACTTCAATTCAGCAGTATCTGATGCGTTTCCATTTCAGCGTCGGAGTGCATACACGTCGCTGACTCTAACAAAGCCCAAAATAATTGATATTTAAGGTAAGTTTGTTATAATACCAATTCTTTTGCGGCTTAATATTATAAAATAATTGAGGTACACGTTCGTACACTACAATGGTGATGTTTGCAAAGAGTTCTTCACCTATGCATTTGAAACTAAAAACAACAATAGGCACTTTAAACATACTTTATATTGTGACTTTTTTAAATATAATAAAATATTCCCTTGAACCCAAAAAGTTAGACTTATTATGGCCTTTTACAATTTTTTAAGTAAATTTAAGACTGTCATATTTTGATATGTGGCTGTATTGCATACAGAGATTGATTTTCAGACATACCAAAATATGGCAGTATTGTAAAAAAAAAGTTACTCATTAAAATTAGCATGGCCTTATGTTTAATAATATTATGCTACCTATGGCTTTGAAAATAAATAAATAATAAGTCTAATTTTATTATATAAATTAATCACCATCTTCATAGTTTTTTATTATTATTATTATTTTATTAGTATTTGTTATAAGTATTATCAATTTCAGATATTTTTTAGTTTTTATAAAAATGATAATCTGGAATAAGTTTGGCTTTGCGCGATAAAATTAAATCTTTTTTATTTGTAAGATTCCAGGCTTTTCAATAAATGCAAATTTCATAATTGTAATGTATGTTTGATAATTTTATTTTTGAATTTCTTTTTTCTTTAAAACTATAATTTCTTGATAATTTGCTTGCCCATAAGTTGTTTAAATTGTTGTAAAAACAATTTATCAGGGAATTCTTTTTTAACTTTAATTAATTTAATATCTCTCTATAAAACCATTTGACCGATAGTATTTTTATTAAAGTTGTTACAAAAATCTTTACTAGAAACCTTGTACTAGTTAAAATGTCAAAATCAATCAAATTCTGATTTTAGACCTTTCTTATGATATTCCTGAAATTTTATTGTCCTTCCAGTCCTTGTCTTTAATACTATCATCAAAATCTTCATTATCTAAATCTGTAAACAGAATATAAACTGTTTTGTAACATAAAGTTCATATAAACACGAGATCATTGAGATCAACATAAAATTATTATTTATTATTAAAGTCAGTTATTTAATCACATTAAGTTTCCATTGGCACCAACTAGCTCAATGAAATTTTGTGAACTTTCATTTGATTTTTTTGAATGTGTCATTTATGGTTTTCAATGGTAAATCGTCTAAAAAAATATTATAATAATATAGCTTGTAAAAAATTGCAACTGTGTAGCTGCTATGTACCTACTTACTGTTCTCATATTCATGTACTTATCACTGAAGGTGTAGTATTTAACCATCCAATATTACTTTATTTGTAATATTAGATTCTAAGGAATCTTGTATTAAATTTTCAAATTTTAGATTAAACAGAACATTTTTATGAATTTCTAACTTAAAACAACTTTCGAATTTTTGTGATTTTTAAGTATTTTGTCAAAATTCAAAATTCGAATGCTTATAAAAAAAAATTGTGACTATGAATTTATTTTTATTTTTCAACTGCTATTGTAGCAATATGTTAAGAGCCTTGTATTAAATTTTCAAGACTTTCTAATCAAAAAATAAATTTTTATCGATATTAATTTAAAAAAAACTAAAAATGATCGAAAAAATAATCTAACCTAACCTATGAATAGTTCAACTTAAGTCAAACATTTTTGAACTTTTTATAGTGGTTAGAATATACTTATATAAACATTCGGTGAAAATTTCATGTATTAATGGTCATTTGTTTTAAAGTTGCATCAAAAATCAAAATCGATTTTGTCGAAAACTGATTGTGCGTAAAATTTCCCGTTTTTCCCTTAATTTTTAGTTTGTTTATCCCGATTATTTACAAAAATATTAAAAATACTTTTGACCACCAAAGTACCAACTACATTCAATTTCTGATCGAATAACTTACTGAAGTCAAAAATCTAAGCACTTTTACTGCCCCAAAACGTGATGACAGACACAAAAAAATAATATATTCATGGTTTTGACGAATATTTATTGACTATATTTGAACTTCAAATGCTTATAAAAAAAAATTGTGCTTATGTATTCTTATTATTTTTTAATCACTATAAGAACTTTATATTAAAATTTCAAGTATTTTGATAGGGCAAAAAAATTTATCAACACTTCAAAAAAAAAAATTGGAAATTTCAGTTATCTATAAATATCTCAAAAAGAGTCAAACTATTTTGAAAATTGTATCGTGTAAAGAAAATCGATATTTTATATCGGAAACCACCTCCAACGTTTGAAGTTGAAGCATTATTTCGACTAGTTATGCTGTACAGACACAAAAAAAAAACACACATCATTGTAAAATCAATGCATTCATCACATCTTTCAGAATCTAAAATTAATGGGTCAGAAAATATTATTGAATATTTTATTGAAATTTCAGATATGGTATTCGTCAATGAAGATTTGTCAACTAAATATCATATTCGTTGTGAAACCTGTGTGAAATGTATTAACAATGTTTCGAAGATGAAGTTTTATAGTAGATTCAGATATTGGGTAAGTGATTTTCTATTTTTCAATAGGTTTATTTTAATTTTATTAATTTATTAATTGATCAGGGGATAGATTTCTTGCAATTTTTAAATTATTCGTTTTGTAACCACTGGTATAACATTATTCAAGTTATCAATAAAATCATGATAAAAATTAGGAAATTGGTCAGGTATAATATATTTAAAATTTTTTTTTTTAATAATTTCCTCAATGATTTTCAAATATTTTCATCAATTATCAGGTACGATGACCTGTAGGTACTATAGTGGCTGGGAGTGTGGGAGTGGGGGCAGATAAGTATAAAGAGATAGGGTAGAGAGAGAGAGAGAGAGAGAGAGAAAGAGAGAGAGAGAGAGAGAGAGAGAGAGAGAGAGAGAGAGAGTGATAGTGTGAAGTAGTGTAGAGGGATGGTAGAGAAGCAGAAGAAAAATCGAGAGAAAAAGGGTGAGAAAGAAAAGTAGGGATAGTAAGACAGATAGATAGTGTGAAGTAAGGTTAGATTAGGTTAGGTTAAGTAAGGTAGGTACTATAGTGACTTGTAAAGAGAAGGCGAGATAAGGATAGTGTGAGAGGGATTGAGAGAGGTAGATAGGATGAAGGATAAGGAGATAAAGTGAATGAGAGGGTGCAAGTTTGAGAAAAACTGGTAGAGAGGGAATGTCAAACGTGTGAGTGTGAGAGAGATAGGTGAGGGGGGTGATGTGAAAGTGATAGGGTGAGAGAGAGGTAGTGTCAAAGGGAGATGATAAGGTTAGGTGGGAAAACAGAACAAAAAGCGAGAGAGAATTGTGAGAGGTTGTGAGAGACAGTGAGATAGGTGAATAGGAGGGCGTGATAGGGATAGGAAGAAAGAGGGGTAGTGGCAGAGAGAGAGGATTAGGTTAGGTGGGGGGAAGGGAGATAGTTAGGTAGAATAGTTATGTTAACAATTCTGAATATGTAGGAAAGGATCTTAAATTGCAAAGGTCACTCGACCCTTTGAGTGATACTACCAGGTTAGGTAAGGTTTACAACCTTCGACTTATGGGATAGAATAAAAAGAGAAGGTTGGTTAGGCCGATTAAGAGGATGTCAGTGGGATTTTTTTTTCCGACTCGTGCGCAATATATCAAATCTTTTGTTCACAATAATCTTAATAATTTCTAAAATTAGAGAAAAATTAATGGTTAGATTTTTATCTAGGGCATATCATAGGCTTATTATAATTTAATTATTAAGTGAGTATTTTAATGTATTCATAACTCGCTTCAAATATAGCCTATAAGATGCTCTAGGTATTAATCATAAGTATGTTAAAACTTTAATAGAGGCTATTTCACTCTAATTTTAGAAATTATTATGATCATAGTGAACGAAATATTTGCTATGTTGTGTGTGTGTCAGAGAGAAAAAAAATAAATGCACTGACATCCTCTTAAGTGTTATCAAGTCAAAAAAGCTCTTGATTGTTGATTGTTTACATTATTATAAGTCTTGTAAAAAGTATGACTTTGTCATTACATATTTTGTTAAAATACCACATCAATCAAATGAATATTATCTTTAAAATAACAAATTTTATTTTTTTATACAAATTTACAATTTCATTAAACATATTATAGTTAATAGTCTTATTATGAGAAGTATTGTAATGCTCAATAAAAAAAAGTATTAGAGTTGTGGCTTGATAAGTAAAAAATTTAAATATTATAAATTCTCATTCTCAAAATATTCATCTTAGGACTTCAATTTCAAAATAAAATATCGGAATCCTTTTGTTTAATATTACTTTACAAGATACTATGATTGTGATTAAAAAAAAATAAAATTGAAAGTAGGCATGATTGGAAGTAAAAGTTATAATTAATAACTGTAGAGCTAGGACTTTTATGCACTTACAAAAAATTCATCAAATATATGCAGTTGATATGCCTTAAAAAAAATTACATTCTTTTATTACACTATAAAAATTACTTAATTAAATATTTTACGCTTTATCATATGTTTGTATATACCCTGTAATCAATCATAAATTCCTATATGACTTAAAATTCTTTTAACTCATATATTTTAGTCGTATCCATACAACTTGGTTTTGTTGTTTTTGTGATTGGCGTAGACTTCTACTTTTTGTTTCCCATGAGTATTTTTTTTTTTTAATATATTGTTATGTTGTTTATTCATGAGACATTGTGTTAGATTAGTAAAATGTCTTGCTAATATTTTGATACTCCAATCAAAAGTTTGGTATAGACGTATAGTAGGGATATGTTAAGTCCTGTGTTTAGTATGGTGATGTTTCATTGAATGTTTTTGATTTTGGTTTTATCAAGGAATTTTGTTGTTGTGATGAATGTTAAAATGTTACGTCTTCTTTAAATTTATTATCTTTAGTTTTTTTTTTTTTAAATTCATTTTCATGCTTTATATGCGAGATAAATTGAGTAAGATTTGTAAAGATGCCTTGTAATATTTGTATATGTTGTTATTGTTGTCTATATGTATGATGAAGTTAGCATCTAGCGTTTCCTGACATAATTATTTATCATTGAAATATCTTCTCTTGATAACTTGTAGGTATATAGTAGAATATCGAACGTCTTTTTATGAAGTACCTACTTAATACGTATGAGATTGGATATTAGAATCTCTAATGCATTATTCTTATTTGATGTTTTGTTGTCTTTTTCTTTAGACTTTTGGAATATTTGCTTTATTGTGGCAATAGTGTTCAATGACATTATTCATTTGGTAAATTATTGAAAATTAGAATTTTGTTTTTGTGGTGGTTTAGTATAATCAGATGAGCCATTCCTTGTATAATGATTCCATGATTATGATCTGGAATTTGAATGGATAATCCATTTAATTTCTTGTAGTTTACATTTATTTATTTTTATAAATTAAAAATTAAAAATTATTATTTTATTGTATTTGAACATTGATTTGTAATTAGATTATTAGTATTATTTTTAGGTACCTACCTATAGTCTTGTAGAAATCTGTAAATTATGACATTTTAATTGGTTATTATGTTAAATTTGTATTTTTGTTGTATGGTTAAATTGTAATAATATGAATTTATTCTTCTAATATGAATGATGTTTTCAGTTAGTTTTTTATCGAAGATTAATTTTAATTTATAATTTAATTCTGATATTTATTTATTATTTTTAAATTACTTTAAATTGGACTCTGTATTTTTGTGCTAATTTAGGCGTTTTGCCTATTTGTGAAAATGGAAATTTTATTCATTCTTGGTCACCTGGATTAAAGCTTACTATTCCGTGACTTTTGTCTAAATAATTTTTACGTTTAATTTGTGCCATTTTTTTACTATTTGTGGAATTTCATTCCTTACTTCGTTTAGTACCTTTAATAATTTTTATATGTTGTAAGGCATGCTTTTTATGGTATTAGTATAACATCTATTGGAAAATAAGTTTGGTTAGCTTTTAGTTTTGGTTAACTTTGTATTTATGTTATTGTATTATAGCCCGTCTGATACTCTGTTTTCTTTACCATTTTTATGTGATATATCAAAGGTGAAATCTTACACTACGATATTATTTTTGAAAAAGAAACATTTGTTTGATATTATTGAAAAATTCATTTTGTTCATGATTATGAACACTTATGTTAGGTAATCTTTGTTGTTTGTTTCAGTTATTTGATCGTTGTTGTTATCTCTGGACATTTATTTTTTTATCATTATTTTTTTTCTTTTGTATTTAAATCAGAATTATTTGTTAAAAGTGGGCTATGAATTATATTCCCGATAATCTGCTGTGGATTATGTTTTATTTATTATTAGTCATCGCTTGGACTATAATCTTAATTTTATTTGAATCTAAACATCTCTGTGTTTAATTCTTTTATAAAAAATGTATTAATCTTCTTTGGATTATATTTTATTTATTATTAGTTGTCGTTTGGACTATAACTTTAATTTTATTTGAATCTAAACATCTCTGTGTATAATTCTTTAAAAAAAATTTGTTTATCTTCTTTGGATTATATTTTATTTATTATTATTCAACGCTTTGACTATAATTTTAATTTTATTTGATATTATATTAATATATTTATTTGATCTTTATTTATTATTAGTCATCATTTGGACTATAATATAGTTATAATAATATATTTTTATTTTATTTGAATCTAAACATCTCTGTGTTTAATTCATTTATAAAAAATGTTTTAATTTTCTTTGGATTATATTTTATTTATTATTAGTCATCATTTGGACTATAATATAGATATAATATATTTTTATTTTATTTGAATTTAAAAATCTCTGTGTGATTATTTATATTTTATTTATACTTCTTAGTTTTTTGGTTTGGTCTCCAGTAAATTTGGTTTTTTTTATGGTGTACAATGGCATTATGTATTTTGTAAATTATTGAAAATTAAATATTTTTTTTTTTTTTGTAGTCCGATATACTAGATTGGTATGATCAGATGAGCCCTTCCTTGTATGAGAATTTCATGATATCCAAAAATGATATTTAAAATAGGGATTTCCATTAAAAAAAACGAAGAAATACATGACTTATAAGAATTTTAAGTGATATAGGAATTTATGATTGATTTTTCTAGTTTAATGTCCAACAAACTGAATTGAATGATATTTACAGGTTAATGTGCAATAAAGTGTACCCTGTTATTTGAGACACATGATATATTGTATATATTTAAAAAAAAAAATTAAAGTGCTAGAAAAATTTAATTTTTCTTTCATATTTAATATAATTATATTTTGATCCATAAAAATATTTACCTAAGTGCTTGATTTTCGATAAACTATCAAAAGATGCACTAAAAACATTTAGAATTTTATCACATAAGTTTTTAAATATGCTGTGTACTACTAATAACCTAGAAATTAGCATACAATAAAGTTTACAAAAAAGAAAAAAATATATAAAATGCATAAAAAGTCTTTGCTCTAGAAAACATAAAACGTTTTAAAATAAAAATTTGTGATAGTAATTTGTCCGGATAAAAGAAAAACAACTTTTGAAGGTGATTAAGAGTTAAATGAATTTCATTATGAAATAGAAAGCAACTTATATTACTAGTTTTTTAAAATTAATCCAAAAATCTAATACTGGAAAGAAGAAATAAGATCTGGTGATAGTTAATTTTTCTGAGAAATACAATCATTTTTAAAGTATTATTTTAGTTGAGTGTTGGAATCTATACTAGTGTTAATTGTATACTTTTTCGACTAGTCTAATGGAATTTTTAAATTTAAGATTTTAGAAAAAAAAAAATTTTGTTGTTCACGTATGTATTTATTACCAAGGTATTCAATATTTTAAGTGACATACGTGTTGTTGTTATTATTAGCTATAAAAATAAAAAATAAATTCTTGAACTTGATGAAAAATAGACGAACAAGTACCTACAAATTATCTCATATAATAGATATGGTTTCTATATGTTAAAAAAGTAAATTTTGAACCTAAAGGTCAGGTTGTCGCTAGCTCCCGGATGCGCAACCACCTGGGTTCTTAGTGACGAATCCTCGTCTTATTTAGATGTGTTTAAAACCAAACAGTAAAATCAGGTTATGCAGTTGATATCTTGAAAACAAAAAAATTGCCTCTGGCCTGGTATATGCACTGCACACTAGTCGTATACTATATTTTGGGGTATGGTGTGGCGCGGTTGTTTGCCGTGGTCAAACATCGCCTGGCGTCACTAGCTCCTGGATGGGTGACCATCTGGGTTCTTAGTGACGAATCCTTACCCCACATACTCACGTGTTTCCGAAGGATTTGTTTAAAAAAAAACGTTTATTATGTAATAATAAAAATAATAAGAAACCAATCGTACATTGTTTAAGTCTATATGAGATATTATACTTCATACTATAATTTTTAATAATAATAATTATAACAATAAGTATGTAATTTGAGATTTTTTAGATGATTACATTTTCTTCTGGACACTTGTTCTTTGTCACAAAAAATGTAGAGACACTGTGATGTAAAGGTTACCAATCACACAGCATAATGTTATGTTAAAATAATAAAATTTTATTCTAGAAAAGATCGTGTAAACATTTTTTTAGATCGTTTCATTGAAAAAAAATTCAAAATCGGAACAATTCAATTTCTGGTGTCTAGGGTGGTTTTTATTAGGTACCATATAAAAATAAAAATAAAATTACCATTATAGTATCCCCCGACGGTTTTGGGCCCAGAAAAGCATGATAACTATAATTCTAGTGTGTTGGAAGGGGAAATAATTTAGATATGACACCATTTATGTAATAATATTACAAAAGTTGTTTCGCTTTAATGAGGATGTCGCACTCTCATTCTCTTCAACAGGACTTTTGTAAGTCGGAGACAATACAAACACATAAATCTTTAATAATTATTAGTTATTACTTGTACAATTTACATCCAATCATACTTGCGAGTTTAGATGACAATTTTTGATTAGGACTTGATAGAATGCACTATGGACGTATACTCATTTATGCACTCATCGCGGCCAGACACTCATCGTCATATAAATATGTGCTTAAAGTTATATACATAAAAAAAATGGGTATGGCTCTATCCATAGGAAATATATTATCTAACAAGCAGTTGCACCGAAGTCCTAAAAATCTAGTAGGGAGAAAAATTTTTTCAAGAGGCTCAATATCTTAATAATAAGAGCTATTTCTAAGAGGTTAACAATCAAAAGAACAATTTGATAAGAAAACACTTTTATCGGAAATCAACTAAGGATCTTTTTATTCAAAGTGTCCTAGTTAACCATCCGTTTGTCACGCGTTACCCAAACAGCATTTATTTTTCTACGATCATTTAGATTGATACTTATTAAACCCAGTGTCGTAGTCAGCCTTCCCGAGGGGTATTGGGTGTATAGTACTGTATACACTTTTTCCCTCCCCAAATCCTAACCCTGGCTACGGCACTGCCTTCCCCGCGGACATGCAGATGGTTAATTAAGTCATTAGGAGGTTTGTTTAGGTTAGGTACCTATAGACAATGGTAAGTTGAACTCAAGTGATGATAGATGACTATCATCACTGGTCGTGACCTTTGCATAGATCTTTTCTTACTAACTAACAAGGTATTCGAAATTGTCAACATAACAATGAAAAATATTTAAAAATTAACGAGGAAAATATTAATACTACATTTATACTAAAATATAATATTATCCTAGTGAAATTAATATACTTTTTTTTTAGCTTTTATAATGAATACTTAATACTTAAAATATTATATATACCTGATTAATATTGTCAGAATTTGGATCACGGTTTTAAAGACATACGAATATGAATGTTATACCAGTATTTCATATGAACTAATGTCAATCACAGTAAATAATGCGTCTTCTGATCATAATTTGTTCAACAAACTACATGAAAAACTAGTTTATTCTTGTGTTAACATATTTCAAACTATATAAGCTACTTGCCCCTAAAAAAAAAATTTATCATGATTTATTTATCTTTCATTTATTTTTCTTGAGAATACATAGTGCAGTCTTCATAGTGTATCCTAAGTCTATATTTTTTTCCAAATTTCTTTGTTGATCCCTAAAAATCATTTGCCTGGGGGCGTCAATACCCACTTTCAATTTTTATTTTCAAAATATAGCTCTAGTTTATTTTTGTGGATACAATTTTTAAACTTTATAAGCAACTTGCCAAAAAAACACAATTTTATCACGATTTAATTATCCTTCATTTTTTATTTCATTTATTTTTCTTGAGAATTCATAGTGCAGTCTTCATAGTGTATCCTAAGTCTATAATTTTTTCCAAATTTCTTTTTTGATCTTTAAAAATCATTTGCCTGCGGGCGCCAATACCCCCTTTCCATTTTTATTTTCAAAATATAGCTCTAGTTTATTTTTGGGGACACAATTTTTAAACTTTATAAGCCACTTGCCACTAAAAAACATAATTTTATCATGATTTAATTATCTTTCATTTATTTTTCTTGGGAATACATAGTGCAGACTTCATTGCGTAATCAAAGACCATAATTTTTTCCAAATTTCTTTTTTGATCCCTAAAAATCATTTGCCTGCGGGCGCCAATACCCACTTTCAATTTTTATTTTCAAAATATAGCTCTAGTATATTTTTGTGGATACAATTTTTAAACTATTAGCCACTTGCCACTAAAAAACATAATTCTATAATGATTTAATTATCTTTCATTTATTTTTCTTGAAAATACATAGTGCAGACTTCATAGTATATTCCAAGACCATAATTTTTTCGAATTTCTTTTTTGATCCTTAAAATTAATTTGCCTGCGGGCACCACTACCCCTTTCCATTTTTTTTTTTTTCATAATATAGCTCTAGTTTATTTTTGTGGATACAATTTTTAAACTTTATGAGCTACTTGCCACAAAAAACATAATTTTATCATGATTTAATTATCCTTCATTTTTTATTTCATTTATTTTTCTTGAGAATACATAGTGCAGTCTTCATAGTGTATCCTAAGTCTATAATTTTTTCCAAATTTCTTTTTTGATCCTTAAAAATCATTTGCCTGCGGGCGCCAATACCCCCTTTCCATTTTTATTTTCAATATATAGCTCTAGTTTATTTTTGGGGATACAATTTTTAAACTTTATAAGCAACTTGCCAAAAAAACACAATTTTATCACGATTTAATTATCCTTCATTTTTTATTTCATTTATTTTTCTTGAGAATACATAGTGCAGTCTTCATAGTGTATCCTAAGTCTATAATTTTTTCCAAATTTCTTTTTTGATCCTTAAAAATCATTTGCCTGCGGGCTTTAATACCCCCTTTCCATTTTTATTTTCAAAATATAGCTCTAGTTTATTTTTGGGGACACAATTTGTAAACTTTATAAGCCACTTGCCACTAAAAAACATAATTTTATCATGATTTAATTATCTTTCATTTATTTTTCTTGGGAATACATAGTGCAGATTTCATTGCGTATTCAAAGACCATAATTTTTTCCAAATTTCTTTTTTGATCCCTAAAAATCATTTTCCTGCGGGCGCCAATATCCACTTTCAATTTTTATTTTCAAAATATAGCTCTAGTTTATTTTTGTGGATACAATTTTTAAACTATTAGCCACTTGCCACTAAAAAACATAATTTTATCATGATTTAATTATCTTTTATTTATTTTTCTTGAAAATACATAGTGCAGACTTCATTGCGTATTCAAAGACCATAATTTTTTCAAAATTTCTTTTTTGATCCTTAAAAATCAATTGCCTGCGGGCGCCGATACCCCCTTTCCATTTTTACTTTAAAAAAATAGCTTTAGTTAATTATTGTGGGCACCATTTTTAAACTTTATAAGCCACTTGCCACTTAAAAATATAATTTTATCATGATTTAATTATCTTTCATTTATTTTTCTTGAAAATACATAGTGCAGACTTCATAGTGTATTCCAAGACCATAATTTTTTCAAATTTCTTTTTTGATCCTTAAAATTAATTTGCCTGCGGGCGCCACTACCCCTTTCCATTTTTTTTTTTTCAAAATATAGCTCTAGTTTATTTTTGTGGATACAATTTTTAAATTTTTATAAGCTACTTGCCACAAAAAACATAATTTTATCATGATTTAATCATCCTTCATTTTTTATTTCATTTATTTTTCTTGAGAATACATAGTGCAGTCTTCATAATGTATCCTAAGTCTATAATTTTTTCCAAATTCCTTTTTTGATCCTTAAAAATCATTTGCCTGCGGGCGCCAATACCCCCTTTCCATTTTTATTTTTAATATATAGCTCTAGTTTATTTTTGGGGACAAAATTTTTAAACTTTATAAGCCACTTGCCACTAAAAAACATAATTTTATCATGATTTAATTATCTATCATTTATTTTTCTTGGGAATACATAGAGCAGACTTCATTGCGTATTCAAAGACCATAATTTTTTCCAAATTTCTTTTTTGATCCTTAAAAATCATTTGCCTGCGGGCGCCAATACCCCCTTTCCATTTTTATTTTCAAAATATAGCTCTAGTTTATTTTTGGGGACACAATTTTTAAACTTTATAAGCCACTTGCCACTAAAAAACATAATTTTATCATGATTTAATTATCTTTTATTTATTTTTCTTGAAAACACATAGTGCAGACTTCATTGCGTATTCAAAGACCATAATTTTTTCCAAATTTCTTTTTTTATCCTTAAAAATCATTTGCCTGCGGGCGCCAATACCCCCTTTCCATTTTTATTTTCAAAATATAGCTCCAGTTTATTTTTGGGGACACAATTTTTAAACTTTATAAGCCACTTGCCACTAAAAAACATAATTTTATCATGATTTAATTATCTTTCATTTATTATTCTTGGGAATACATACAGCAGACTTCATTGCGTATTCAGAGACCATAATTTTTTCCAAATTTCTTTTTTGATTCTTAAAAATCATTTGCCTGCGGGCGCCAATACCCCCTTTCCATTTTTATTTTCAAAATATAGCTCTAGTTTATTTTTGGGGACACAATTTTTAAACTTTATAAGCCACTTGCCACTAAAAAACATAATTTTATCATGATTTAATTATCTTTCATTTATTTTTCTTGGGAATACATAGTGCAGACTTCATTGCGTATTCAAAGACCATAATTTTTTCCAAATTTCTTTTTTGATCCCTAAAAATCATTTGCCTGCGGGCGACAATACCCACTTTCAATTTTTATTTTCAATATATAGCTCTAGTTAATTTAGTGGATACAATTTTTAAACTTTATAAGCAACTTGCCGAAAAAACACAATTTTATCACGATTTAATTATCCTTCATTTTTTATTTCATTTATTTTTCTTGAGAATACATAGTGCAGTCTTTATAGTGTATCCTAAGTCTATAATTTTTTCCAAATTTCTTTTTTGATCCTTAAAAATCATTTGCCTGCGGGCGCCAATACCCCCTTTCCATTTTTATTTTCAAAATATAGCTCTAGTTTATTTTTGTGGACACAATTTTTAAACTTTATAAGCCACTTGCCACTAAAAAACATAATTTTATCATGATTTTATTATCTTTCATTTATTTTTCTTGGGAATACATAGTGCAGACTTCATTGCGTATTCAAAGACCATAATTTTTTCCAAATTTCTTTTTTGATCCCTAAAAATCATTTGCCTGCGGGCGACAATACCCCTTTCCATTTTTTTTTTTCAAAATATAGCTCTAGTTCATTTTGTGGATACAATTTTTAAACTTTATAAGCTACTTGCCACAAAAAACATAATTTTATCATGATTTAATTATCCTTCATGTTTTATTTCATTTATTTTTCTTGAAAATACATAGTGCAGTCTTTATAGTGTGTCCTAAGACTATAAGTTTTTCCAAATTTCTTTTTTGATCCCTAAAAATCATTTGCCTGCGGGCGCCATTACCCCCTTTCAATTTTTATTTTCAAAATATAGCTCTAGTATATTTTTGTGGATACAATTTTTAAACTATTAGCCACTTGCCACTAAAAAACATAATTCTATAATGATTTAATTATCTTTCATTTATTTTTCTTGGGAATACATAGTGCAGTCTTCATAGTGTATCCTAAGTCTATAATTTTTTCCAAATTTCTTTTTTGATCCTTAAAAATCATTTGCCTGCGGGCGCCAATACCCCCTTTCCATTTTTATTTTCAAAATATAGCTCTAGTTTATTTTTGGGGACACAATTTTTAAACTTTATAAGCCACTTGCCACTAAAAAACATAATTTTATCATGATTTAATTATCTTTCATTTATTTTTCTTGGGAATACATAGTGCAGACTTCATTGCGTATTCAAAGACCATAATTTTTTCCAAATTTCTTTTTTGATCCTTAAAAATCATTTGCCTGCGGGCGCCAATACCCCCCTTTCCATTTTTATTTTCAAAATATAGCTCTAGTTAATTTAGTGGATACAATTTTTAAACTTTATAAGCAACTTGCCGAAAAAACACAATTTTATCACGATTTAATTATCCTTCATTTTTTATTTCATTTATTTTTCTTGAGAATACATAGTGCAGTCTTCATAGTGTATCCTAAGTCTATAATTTTTTCCAAATTTCTTTTTTGATCCTTAAAAATCATTTGCCTGCGGGCGCCAATACCCCCTTTCCATTTTTATTTTCAAAATATAGCTCTAGTTTATTTTTGGGGACACAATTTTTAAACTTAATAAGCCACTTGCCACTAAAAAACATAATTTTATCATGATTTTATTATCTTTCATTTATTTTTCTTGGGAATACATAGTGCAGACTTCATTGCGTATTCAAAGACCATAATTTTTTCCAAATTTCTTTTTTGATCGCTAAAAATCATTTGCCTGCGGGCGACAATACCAACTTTCAATTTTTATTTTCAAAATATAGCTCTAGTTAATTTAGTGGATACAATTTTTAAACTTTATGAGCAACTTGCCAAAAAAACACAATTTTATCACGATTTAATTATCCTTCATTTTTTATTTCATTTATTTTTCTTGAGAATACATAATGCACTCTTCATAGTGTTTCCTAAGTCTATAATTTTTTCCAAATTTCTTTTTTGATCCTTAAAAATCATTTGCCTGCGGGCGCCAATACCCCCTTTCCATTTTTATTTTCAAAATATAGCTCTAGTTTATTTTTGGGGACACAATTTTTAAACTTTATAAGCCACTTGCCACTAAAAAACATAATTTTATCATGATTTAATTATCTTTCATTTATTATTCTTGGGAATACATACAGCAGACTTCATTGCGTATTCAGAGACCATAATTTTTTCCAAATTTCTTTTTTGATCCTTAAAAATCATTTGCCTGCGGGCGCCAATACCCCCTTTCCATTTTTATTTTAAAAATATAGCTCTAGTTTATTTTTGGGGACACAATTTTTAAACTTTATAAGCCACTTGCCACTAAAAAACATAATTTTATCATGATTTAATTATCTTTCATTTATTTTTCTTGGGAATACATAGTGCAGACTTCATTGCGTATTCAAAGACCATAATTTTTTCCAAATTTCTTTTTTGATCCTTAAAAATCATTTGCCTGCGGGCGCCAATACCCCCCTTTCCATTTTTATTTTCAAAATATAGCTCTAGTTAATTTAGTGGATACAATTTTTAAACTTTATAAGCAACTTGCCGAAAAAACACAATTTTATCACGATTTAATTATCCTTCATTTTTTATTTCATTTATTTTTCTTGAGAATACATAGTGCAGTCTTCATAGTGTATCCTAAGTCTATAATTTTTTCCAAATTTTAGATCCTTAAAAATCATTTGCCTGCGGGCGCCAATACCCCCTTTCCATTTTTATTTTCAAAATATAGCTCTAGTTTATTTTTGGGGACACAATTTTTAAACTTTATAAGCCACTTGCCACTAAAAAACATAATTTTATCATGATTTTATTATCTTTCATTTATTTTTCTTGGGAATACATAGTGCAGCCTTCATTGCGTATTCAAAGACCATAATGTTTTCCAAATTTCTTTTTTGATCCCTAAAAATCATTTGCCTGCGGGCGACAATACCAACTTTCAATTTTTATTTTCAAAATATAGCTCTATTTAATTTAGTGGATACAATTTTTAAACTTTATGAGCAACTTGCCAAAAAAACACAATTTTATCACGATTTAATTATCCTTCATTTTTTATTTCATTTATTTTTCTTGAGAATACATAGTGCACTCTTCATAGTGTATCCTAAGTCTATAACTTTTTCCAAATTTCTTTTTTGATCCTTAAAAATCATTTGCCTGCGGGCGCCGATACCCTCTTTCCATTTTTATTTTCAAAAAATAGCTTTAGTTAATTTTTTGGGCACCATTTTTAAACTTTATAAGCCACTTGCCACTTAAAAATATAATTTTATCATGATTTAATTATCTTTTATTTATTTTTCTTGAAAATACATAGTGCAGACTTCATTGCGTATTCAAAGACCATAATTTTTTCAAAATTTCTTTTTTGATCCTTAAAAATCAATTGCCTGCGGGCGCCGATACCCCCTTTCCATTTTTATTTTCAAAAAAAAAGCTTTAGTTAATTTTTGTGGGCACCATTTTTAAACTTTATAAGCCACTTGCCACATAAAAATATAATTTTATCACGATTTAATTATCCTTCATTTTTTATTTCATTTATTTTTCTTGAGAATACATAGTGCAGTCTTCATAGTGTATCCTAAGTCTATAATTTTTTCCAAATTTCTTTTTTGATCCTTAAAAATCATTTGCCTGCGGGCGCCAATACCCCCTTTCCATTTTTATTTTCAAAATATAGCTCTAGTTTATTTTTGGGGACACAATTTTTAAACTTTATAAGCCACTTGCCACTAAAAAACAT
Source organism: Diuraphis noxia (assembly GCF_037042655.1). Taxonomy (NCBI): domain Eukaryota; kingdom Metazoa; phylum Arthropoda; class Insecta; order Hemiptera; family Aphididae; genus Diuraphis; species Diuraphis noxia. Next base: position 32,863,014 of record NW_028301714.1, on the reverse strand, counting down.
AATTTTATCATGATTTAATTATCTTTCATTTATTTTTCTTGGGAATACATAGTGCAGACTTCATTGCGTATTCAAAGACCATAATTTTTTCCAAATTTCTTTTTTGATCCCTAAAAATCATTTGCCTGCGGGCGACAATACCAACTTTCAATTTTTATTTTCAAAATATAGCTCTAGTTAATTTAGTGGATACAATTTTTAAACTTTATGAGCAACTTGCCAAAAAAACACAATTTTATCACGATTTAATTATCCTTCATTTTTTATTTCATTTATTTTTCTTGAGAATACATAGTGCAGACTTCATAGTGTATTCCAAGACCATAATTTTTTCAAATTTTTTTTTTGATCCTTAAAATTAATTTGCCTGCGGGCACCACTACCCCTTTCCATTTTTTTTTTTCAAAATATAGCTCTAGTTCATTTTGTGGATACAATTTTTAAACTTTATAAGCTACTTGCCACAAAAAACATAATTTTATCATGATTTAATTATCCTTCATGTTTTATTTCATTTATTTTTCTTGAAAATACATAGTGCAGTCTTTATAGTGTGTCCTAAGACTATAAGTTTTTCCAAATTTCTTTTTTGATCCCTAAAAATCATTTGCCTGCGGGCGCCATTACCCCCTTTCAATTTTTATTTTCAAAATATAGCTCTAGTATATTTTTGTGGATACAATTTTTAAACTATTAGCCACTTGCCACTAAAAAACATAATTCTATAATGATTTAATTATCTTTCATTTATTTTTCTTGGGAATACATAGTGCAGTCTTCATAGTGTATCCTAAGTCTATAATTTTTTCCAAATTTCTTTTTTGATCCTTAAAAATCATTTGCCTGCGGGCGCCAATACCCCCTTTCCATTTTTATTTTCAAAATATAGCTCTAGTTTATTTTTGGGGACACAATTTTTAAACTTTATAAGCCACTTGCCACTAAAAAACATAATTTTATCATGATTTAATTATCTTTCATTTATTTTTCTTGGGAATACATAGTGCAGACTTCATTGCGTATTCAAAGACCATAATTTTTTCCAAATTTCTTTTTTGATCCTTAAAAATCATTTGCCTGCGGGCGCCAATACCCCCCTTTCCATTTTTATTTTCAAAATACAGCTCTAGTTAATTTAGTGGATACAATTTTTAAACTTTATAAGCAACTTGCCGAAAAAACACAATTTTATCACGATTTAATTATCCTTCATTTTTTATTTCATTTATTTTTCTTGAGAATACATAGTGCAGTCTTCATAGTGTATCCTAAGTCTATAATTTTTTCCAAATTTCTTTTTTGATCCTTAAAAATCATTTGCCTGCGGGCGCCAATACCCCCTTTCCATTTTTATTTTCAAAATATAGCTCTAGTTTATTTTTGGGGACACAATTTTTAAACTTTATAAGCCACTTGCCACTAAAAAACATAATTTTATCATGATTTAATTATCTTTCATTTATTTTTCTTGGGAATACATACAGCAGACTTCATTGCGTATTCAGAGACCATAATTTTTTCCAAATTTCTTTTTTGATCCTTAAAAATCATTTGCCTGCGGGCGCCAATACCCACTTTCCATTTTTATTTTCAAAATATAGCTCTAGTTTATTTTTGGGGACACAATTTTTAAACTTTATAAGCCACTTGCCACTAAAAAACATAATTTTATCATGATTTAATTATCTTTCATTTATTTTTCTTGGGAATACATAGTGCAGACTTCATTGCGTATTCAAAGACCATAATTTTTTCCAAATTTCTTTTTTGATCCCTAAAAATCATTTGCCTGCGGGCGACAATACCAACTTTCAATTTTTATTTTCAAAATATAGCTCTAGTTAATTTAGTGGATACAATTTTTAAACTTTATGAGCAACTTGCCAAAAAAACACAATTTTATCACGATTTAATTATCCTTCATTTTTTATTTCATTTATTTTTCTTGAGAATACATAGTGCAGACTTCATAGTGTATTCCAAGACCATAATTTTTTCAAATTTTTTTTTTGATCCTTAAAATTAATTTGCCTGCGGGCACCACTACCCCTTTCCATTTTTTTTTTTCAAAATATAGCTCTAGTTCATTTTGTGGATACAATTTTTAAACTTTATAAGCTACTTGCCACAAAAAACATAATTTTATCATGATTTAATTATCCTTCATGTTTTATTTCATTTATTTTTCTTGAAAATACATAGTGCAGTCTTTATAGTGTGTCCTAAGACTATAAGTTTTTCCAAATTTCTTTTTTGATCCCTAAAAATCATTTGCCTGCGGGCGCCATTACCCCCTTTCAATTTTTATTTTCAAAATATAGCTCTAGTATATTTTTGTGGATACAATTTCAAACTATTAGCCACTTGCCACTAAAAAACATAATTCTATAATGATTTAATTATCTTTCATTTATTTTTCTTGGGAATACATAGTGCAGTCTTCATAGTGTATCCTAAGTCTATAATTTTTTCCAAATTTCTTTTTTGATCCTTAAAAATCATTTGCCTGCGGGCGCCAATACCCCCTTTCCATTTTTATTTTCAAAATATAGCTCTAGTTTATTTTTGGGGACACAATTTTTAAACTTTATAAGCCACTTGCCACTAAAAAACATAATTTTATCATGATTTAATTATCTTTCATTTATTTTTCTTGGGAATACATAGTGCAGACTTCATTGCGTATTCAAAGACCATAATTTTTTCCAAATTTCTTTTTTGATCCTTAAAAATCATTTGCCTGCGGGCGCCAATACCCCCCTTTCCATTTTTATTTTCAAAATACAGCTCTAGTTAATTTAGTGGATACAATTTTTAAACTTTATAAGCAACTTGCCGAAAAAACACAATTTTATCACGATTTAATTATCCTTCATTTTTTATTTCATTTATTTTTCTTGAGAATACATAGTGCAGTCTTCATAGTGTATCCTAAGTCTATAATTTTTTCCAAATTTCTTTTTTGATCCTTAAAAATCATTTGCCTGCGGGCGCCAATACCCCCTTTCCATTTTTATTTTCAAAATATAGCTCTAGTTTATTTTTGGGGACACAATTTTTAAACTTTATAAGCCACTTGCCACTAAAAAACATAATTTTATCATGATTTTATTATCTTTCATTTATTTTTCTTGGGAATACATAGTGCAGCCTTCATAGCGTATTCAAAGACCATAATTTTTTCCAAATTTCTTTTTTGATCCCTAAAAATCATTTGCCTGCGGGCGACAATACCAACTTTCAATTTTTATTTTCAAAATATAGCTCTATTTAATTTAGTGGATACAATTTTTAAACTTTATGAGCAACTTGCCAAAAAAACACAATTTTATCACGATTTAATTATCCTTCATTTTTTATTTCATTTATTTTTCTTGAGAATACATAGTGCACTCTTCATAGTGTATCCTAAGTCTATAACTTTTTCCAAATTTCTTTTTTGATCCTTAAAAATCATTTGCCTGCGGGCGCCGATACCCTCTTTCCATTTTTATTTTCAAAAAATAGCTTTAGTTAATTTTTTGGGCACCATTTTTAAACTTTATAAGCCACTTGCCACTTAAAAATATAATTTTATCATGATTTAATTATCTTTTATTTATTTTTCTTGAAAATACATAGTGCAGACTTCATAGTGTATCCTAAGTCTATAATTTTTTCCAAATTTCTTTTTTGATCCTTAAAAATCATTTGCCTGCGGGCGCCAATACCCACTTTCCATTTTTATTTTCAAAATATAGCTCTAGTTTATTTTTGGGGACACAATTTTTAAACTTTATAAGCCACTTGCCACTAAAAAACATAATTTTATCATGATTTAATTATCTTTCATTTATTTTTCTTGGGAATACATAGTGCAGACTTCATTGCGTATTCAAAGACCATAATTTTTTCCAAATTTCTTTTTTGATCCCTAAAAATCATTTGCCTGCGGGCGACAATACCAACTTTCAATTTTTATTTTCAAAATATAGCTCTAGTTAATTTAGTGGATACAATTTTTAAACTTTATGAGCAACTTGCCAAAAAAACACAATTTTATCACGATTTAATTATCCTTCATTTTTTATTTCATTTATTTTTCTTGAGAATACATAGTGCAGACTTCATAGTGTATTCCAAGACCATAATTTTTTCAAATTTTTTTTTTGATCCTTAAAATTAATTTGCCTGCGGGCACCACTACCCCTTTCCATTTTTTTTTTTCAAAATATAGCTCTAGTTCATTTTGTGGATACAATTTTTAAACTTTATAAGCTACTTGCCACAAAAAACATAATTTTATCATGATTTAATTATCCTTCATGTTTTATTTCATTTATTTTTCTTGAAAATACATAGTGCAGTCTTTATAGTGTGTCCTAAGACTATAAGTTTTTCCAAATTTCTTTTTTGATCCCTAAAAATCATTTGCCTGCGGGCGCCATTACCCCCTTTCAATTTTTATTTTCAAAATATAGCTCTAGTATATTTTTGTGGATACAATTTCAAACTATTAGCCACTTGCCACTAAAAAACATAATTCTATAATGATTTAATTATCTTTCATTTATTTTTCTTGGGAATACATAGTGCAGTCTTCATAGTGTATCCTAAGTCTATAATTTTTTCCAAATTTCTTTTTTGATCCTTAAAAATCATTTGCCTGCGGGCGCCAATACCCCCTTTCCATTTTTATTTTCAAAATATAGCTCTAGTTTATTTTTGGGGACACAATTTTTAAACTTTATAAGCCACTTGCCACTAAAAAACATAATTTTATCATGATTTAATTATCTTTCATTTATTTTTCTTGGGAATACATAGTGCAGACTTCATTGCGTATTCAAAGACCATAATTTTTTCCAAATTTCTTTTTTGATCCTTAAAAATCATTTGCCTGCGGGCGCCAATACCCCCCTTTCCATTTTTATTTTCAAAATACAGCTCTAGTTAATTTAGTGGATACAATTTTTAAACTTTATAAGCAACTTGCCGAAAAAACACAATTTTATCACGATTTAATTATCCTTCATTTTTTATTTCATTTATTTTTCTTGAGAATACATAGTGCAGTCTTCATAGTGTATCCTAAGTCTATAATTTTTTCCAAATTTCTTTTTTGATCCTTAAAAATCATTTGCCTGCGGGCGCCAATACCCCCTTTCCATTTTTATTTTCAAAATATAGCTCTAGTTTATTTTTGGGGACACAATTTTTAAACTTTATAAGCCACTTGCCACTAAAAAACATAATTTTATCATGATTTTATTATCTTTCATTTATTTTTCTTGGGAATACATAGTGCAGCCTTCATAGCGTATTCAAAGACCATAATTTTTTCCAAATTTCTTTTTTGATCCCTAAAAATCATTTGCCTGCGGGCGACAATACCAACTTTCAATTTTTATTTTCAAAATATAGCTCTATTTAATTTAGTGGATACAATTTTTAAACTTTATGAGCAACTTGCCAAAAAAACACAATTTTATCACGATTTAATTATCCTTCATTTTTTATTTCATTTATTTTTCTTGAGAATACATAGTGCACTCTTCATAGTGTATCCTAAGTCTATAACTTTTTCCAAATTTCTTTTTTGATCCTTAAAAATCATTTGCCTGCGGGCGCCGATACCCTCTTTCCATTTTTATTTTCAAAAAATAGCTTTAGTTAATTTTTTGGGCACCATTTTTAAACTTTATAAGCCACTTGCCACTTAAAAATATAATTTTATCATGATTTAATTATCTTTTATTTATTTTTCTTGAAAATACATAGTGCAGACTTCATAGTGTATCCTAAGTCTATAATTTTTTCCAAATTTCTTTTTTGATCCTTAAAAATCATTTGCCTGCGGGCGCCAATACCCACTTTCCATTTTTATTTTCAAAATATAGCTCTAGTTTATTTTTGGGGACACAATTTTTAAACTTTATAAGCCACTTGCCACTAAAAAACATAATTTTATCATGATTTAATTATCTTTCATTTATTTTTCTTGGGAATACATAGTGCAGACTTCATTGCGTATTCAAAGACCATAATTTTTTCCAAATTTCTTTTTTGATCCCTAAAAATCATTTGCCTGCGGGCGACAATACCAACTTTCAATTTTTATTTTCAAAATATAGCTCTAGTTAATTTAGTGGATACAATTTTTAAACTTTATGAGCAACTTGCCAAAAAAACACAATTTTATCACGATTTAATTATCCTTCATTTTTTATTTCATTTATTTTTCTTGAAAATACATAGTGCAGACTTCATAGTGTATTCCAAGACCATAATTTTTTCAAATTTTTTTTTTGATCCTTAAAATTAATTTGCCTGCGGGCACCACTACCCCTTTCCATTTTTTTTTTTTCAAAATATAGCTCTAGTTCATTTTGTGGATACAATTTTTAAACTATTAGCCACTTGCCACTAAAAAACATAATTCTATAATGATTTAATTATCTTTCATTTATTTTTCTTGGGAATACATAGTGCAGTCTTCATAGTGTATCCTAAGTCTATAATTTTTTCCAAATTTCTTTTTTGATCCTTAAAAATCATTTGCCTGCGGGTGCCAATACCCCTTTTCCATTTTTATTTTCAAAATATAGCTCTAGTTTATTTTTGGGGACACCATTTTTTAACTTTATAAGCCACTTGCCACTAAAAAACATAATTTTATCATGATTTAATTATCTTTCATTTATTTTTCTTGAAAATACATAGTGCAGACTTCATTGCGTATTCAAAGACCATAATTTTTTCAAAATTTCTTTTTTGATCCTTAAAAATCAATTGCCTGCGGGCGCCAATACCCCCTTTCCATTTTTATTTTCAAAAAATAGCTTTAGTTTATTCTTGTGGGCACCATTTTTTAACTTTATAAGCCACTTCCCACTAAAAAATATAATTTTATCATGATTTAATTATCTTTCATTTATTTTTCTTGAAAATACATAGTGCAGTCATTATTGTGTATTCCAAGACTATAATTTTTTCCAAATTTTTTTTTTATCCTTAAAAATAATTTGCCTACGGGCTCAAATACCCCCTTTCCATTTTTATTTTCAAAATATAGCTCTAGTATATTTTTGTGGACACAATTTTTAAATTCACTTTTGCCCCACTAGATCTATTAAAAATTTAAATGACATTGAATTTTATTATTTGAAATGTATCTAAAATAAAAAGGTATAATTTAATTAAGTACCTTATTAACTATTGAATATTAATTCATAATATTACTAATTACAACAACAATGTAGATGACCTAGACCAAAAGCTATAGCTGTATACAGGGTGATCTATTTAAGTGGGTACACTAATTATCTCAAAAAGTATTAACCTTTTTTGTATTTTTTTTTTTAGATTCTGAACGAAGTGTTGAATGTATTGCTTTTATAATGATGTGTGTGTTTTTTTTTGTGTCTGTTCAGCATAACTAGTCGAAATAATGCTTCAATTTCAAACTTTTGGGGTGGTTTCCGATGTAAAAGTGAATATCCTTGGTGCATTATAGAGGTCAAAAGTAAACATTTTCCAACTGTTTTCAAAATAATCGAGAAAAACAAAAATAAAATGACAGAAAAACGGGAATTTTTATGCAAAACCAGTTTTCGACCAAATCGATTCTTTTATATGGTTGTATTTCAAAAACATTAGTTACAATATAAATTTTTGAAGTTTTCACCAAAGTTTATGTTAGTGTTACCTATATACAGTTTAATTTTCAAATATGTTTGACTTTTTTGAGTTATTTAAAGACCACTGAAATTTTCGATTTTTATGAGAATTTTTTTTGAAGTATCGGTAAAAAAATTTTGGGTGACCAAAAATACTTGAAAATTTAATACAAGGTTTGTCATGAGTTGTTCTTATTGTAGCTAAAAAAAATTAAAAATTGTTAGTTACAATTTTTTTTTTGATAAGCGTTTATTTTTTAAATTTTTACGAAATCTGTCGAAAACGCGAATATTTGCTAGTAATTTTGAAGTTGAAAAATCATGAAATTTTTTGTGTTTATAACTAAGAATTAAAAATACAACACTAAGTTTTTCATAAGTTTTCCTTCAGGTAGGTATGGAGAAAACTCGAAGCATCATTATAGGAAAAATTTTAAGTGCGTTTGAATTTTAAATTTTTACGAAATAGCGTAACGATAACTATTTATTTTCAAAACAGGTATATGTATATCTATGATATAATATGACTATATAAGGTATTATGAATTATGATAACTACATGCATTGTTTTTGGAAAAATTGATTAACCATGCCTTATTGTCTTATGCAAAATGCGTCCTAATTGAAAAATAAAATATTTGTTTTAAAATATATTATATATTACAATATTTTATAAAATACCTATATCATAGACTGTCAAATCATCTCCGTTCAGAATCGTTTTTCGTATACAATGATACCTATCACCCTAGTCAGAGGTCCACCCCCTCCCCCTAATGTACAGCAGAGCGGTACCCACTTATCCGCTTTTTTTTATTTATATATTTTTTTCAAAACCGATGCACAACTAGTGCAAAAATTTAATTTACTAAATTAAATTAGTATTACAATAATATAATAGGAATGCAATTTAGCGACATTTTATCGGTAGGTACTAGGTATAACAAAAGTATAAGGGTTAGGTCACCTAAAATTATTTGAGCAACACCAATTTTTTTTTGGATACACGCCACTGATTATATCAAGGTACATTTAATTGCAATTAACATATCTCAACCTTGACAACTTGGGCTTTTGAATGAAGATCTATCATACCGAAAAACTATGCAGTGTTATGAAGATGTTAAGTTCAGAAGTAGATATGGATGGGTCTATCCTACTAGATACAGTGTTAATGAACACTTATATCAAATTAACATTTTGCAAATTGTCTTAAATAAGATAATTAATATTTGTGGTAGACATAAACATAATATACCTGCTTATTTCCTATATAAATACGTTTAATACAATTATACAAATCGATAGATCTCGCTCGAGAGCGTTCTGTGCTTTACGGCGGCCCGGTGTCGTAGCACAGAGTGAACAGAGAGATATATACAGGATAACGGACGATTTTTTGATTTTTATAATACATAGGAATTTGATAATAATTTACAAAATCTTGATTCATTGGAAATGATATATTTCAAAATAATTACAATTAAACATAAATAGGTACTATAATAAGTTATATCAGGGAATCGGGTGGTATATTAAACTTAATAGTTGTAAGAGATTATTATAACTACAAATCACAAAAGGCGGGTAAGTCGTGGATGTCACTCTGCTGTACAGTAGGTTACAAGTGGGTTACTGTAATGGATGGAATTAAATTTTAATCCAATGATATTATATCATTGTATACGAAAAACGATTCTGAGCGAAGACGGTTTATCTGTCTAGGTCGCCCTGGATATATTATAGATTATAAAAAATCAAATCTTAGATTTAAAATAAATTTTTTTATGAATTTCTAGCATAAAATAATTTGAACTTTGCCGTAATTTTTACGTATTTAGTCAAAATTCAAACTTTGAATGCTTGTAAAAAAAAATTGTGATTACGCATTTCTTTTATTTTTCAATTGCTATTGTAAAAATATGATAGGAGCCATGTATTAAATTTTCAAATCTTAGATATAAACGGAACATTTTTTATAAATTTCTAGCATAAAATAATTTATGAATTTTCGTGGTTTTTACGTATGTTTGTCAAAATTCAAACTTTGAATCCTTGTAAAAAAAAATTGTGACTATGAATTTATTTTATTTTTCAACTGCTATTGTTAAAATGTGTTAGAAGCCTTGTATTAAATTTTCAAGCTTTTCTACCGAACAAATACATTTTTATCGATATTTATAGAAAAAAAAACTAAAAAAGTTGAAAAATTAAAATGTCAGTAAACAGCTCAAAACAAATCTAAATATTTTGATAATTTCATAAAATATATAAAATGCCTATATAAACATTCAGTGAAAATTCCAAGTATCTGCGGTCATTTGTTATAGAGTTACACCAAAATAAGTAAATCACTAAAAGTGAAAATCCAATGTTGTAAAAATTTAAATTTCAAATATTCATAAAAATGTAATTTGAATTTCCGGTGGAATTTTTATTTGTGATAAAGATTGAAAAATTTGTAAGGAATCTTGTATTAAATTTTCAAATCTTAGATTTAAAAAGACAATTTTTTATATAGTATAGATATACTTAGATATACTTACGTAGGTACCTATACTGACTGCACCTACCATCTGTGATGAGGCACCTGAATCCGAATGTTTAATAGTACATAACTGTATAGTCACCAATACTTTGAGGAGCTATATCTCACAAGTTAATCAACGAAAAATAAAAATGTTGACACGTAAATTTAAGAAAAAAATGGTTTTATTAATTCATGATATTTTAATTACATGTTAACATTTGAAAATTAAAATTTGATAGTGGTTTCGCCAATAAAGGATGAAATAAATTAAAATATAATACGGTCATAGAAAAACATAAACTTAAAAGATTAAAAAAAGCGGGTAAGTGGATGTCGCTCTGCTGTACATTAGGTGGTGGGGTGGACCTCTGACTAGGGTAAGTTAGATTTGAATGCAATGATAGGTATCATTGTATACGAAAAACGATTCTGAAAGGAGATGATTTGTCAGTTATATTATATTTAAATATTGTCATATATTCTATTTTGAAGCAAATATTTTATTTTTCAATTGAATTTTGAACTACAAAATAATTTACAAATATTCATGGTTTTGACGAATTTTTGTCAATATTTGAAATTCAAATGCTAATAAAAAATGTAATTTGAATTTCCGGTGGACATTTTTTTTGTGATAAGATTGAAAAATTTGTAAGGAATCTTGTATTCAATTTTCAAAACTTAGATTTAAAAATATAATTATTTATGAATTTCTAGCTAAAAATAATTTGTGAATTTTCGTGATTTTTACGTATTTGTCAAAATTCAAAATTTGAATGCTTATAAAAAAAAATTGTGACCATGAATTTATTTTATTTTTCAACTGCTATTGTAACAATATGTTAAGAGCCTTGTATTCAATTTTCAAGATTTTCTACCGGAAAAATAAATTTTTATCGATATTAATTTTAAAAAAACTAATAATGATCGAAAATTGAATATACCTATGAATAGTTCAACTTAAGTCAAAAAATTTTGAAAATTTCATGGTGGATAGAATTCACTTGTATAAACATTTGGTGAAAATTTCATGTATTAATGGTCATTTGTTTTAAAGTTACATCAAAAATCAAAATCGATTTTGTCGAAAACTGATTGTGCGTAAAATTTCCCGTTTTTCCCTTAATTTTTAGTTTGTTTATCCCGATTATTTAGAAAAGTATTAAGAATTTTTTACTTTTGACCCCCCAAAGTACCAACTAGATTCACTTTCTGGTCGAACTAGGTACTAAAGTCAAAAATCGAAGCATTTTTACTGCCCCAAAACGTGATGGCAGACACAAAAAAAAAACACACACATCATGGTAAAATCAATACATTCATCGCTCCGCTCAGAAGTTAGAATCTAATACAAATTTAATATGTTCATATGTATAGAAAAATCATTTTAACTAGCTTTTAGACAGTTATAAAGTTTTACGATGTTATTTTGAAATAATTTTTACAAGAGCATTTTCTGAAGTGGAAACTAACATAAATTATTTACAAATATAATACTCATTTTCTTTCATTTTCTTATCACTAATTAAGCGTAGATCAAAATTAAATTGAAACATTTACTCATGTAGTCATGCCCAAGTTGTATGAAGTCAAAAATATATTAAACGATCTAAATAGGTGGTATATGAAATAGCTATATATATATATATATATATATATATAAATATATTATATACAGTGAAACCTCCTTTAACGGACACCTCCAAATAACGGACGGAATTTTGGGAACGGTAAAATGTGTACACACTGTATTTCCCCTCTTAATAGCAAACACCTCCAAATAGCGGACGATGTTTAAGCGACCGAGAGTGTCCGGTATTTAGAGGTTTCACTGTATATATTAACTTTACTACATTCAGTTTCAAATTAGATTAGGCAGTTATAGATATAAATATATGATAATATAGTAAAATTTATATACAAAAAAAAATGAAAACATTTTCCGAGTTTTTAAATTACCATAATATTTTTTATTTAATAAGCACTTGGTAATAAAAGACCTAACCCTAATTTAAAATACGACGAACTCAGAATGAACCATAGACCTATAAAACAGGAGAAATGAACGTAGTGTTAAATAATTTAACACTCGACTGGAATTGTAATATAAAGAATGTGAATAACAGTGCTCATTTCTTGCGGCATTTATCAACAGTGTAAGGATTTACATTTTTAAGCTACTCGAATTACAGAGGTGGCTTGAAAAGTATACATTCAAGATTGAAACGAAGGTACGAAGCTTAAAACACTTTACAGGCATTACGAATTTTATTATAAATATATGCATATGTAGCTGGTTTCGTCTATATTCAAGTTAACATATTTTACATATTTACAGACTTAAAACTTTATCATAACCAAAAACATTATCACAATCGGAAAATTTATAGTAAACAATAATAAATTGTATTGTGTCCAATGATCGAGGGTGACTCGACGGTGAATACCTCTACGGCTCTACCATGCATAACCTACCTATTATAATGTTAATCAATATAGGTATACTCGGTGGTGCGAGATAACTGAATCAAATTAAATATGTACTCATACAGGGTGGTTATTTGATAGTTCATACTATTTTATATAATTTATTTAAAATTTTTATAAAAAATTAAAAATCGCCTCGATGAAAAATTTGAAATTTCACCATCAGAATATTTCTTTATTGGAAAAATTAGAGTGATTATAATCTTTTTTAACAATTTATTTGGACACAACGAAATAGCTCGTGTTTTAACAGTTAGTTAGAGAATCACCCTGTATATATTATGGAATTAAAGTCTGCTGATGGAACGGCAGAATACTCAACGTCGACCGGAACTGTCCCACGGGGACGAATAAAAACGTTTAAATAGGTACATAACGCTACCAGTGATGTTTTTAATTAGAAAAACAGCGGTGCGGGCAGCATGTACATAATTCAGAGTCCGGAAAGACGTCAGAGATGCGATGATGATGATAGTGATGATACCCACCCGACACAATTCGTACAATAATAATCATAATAATATTCTAAATTTGTATGATTATTATGATTGGTGGAAATGTTTTTCGCGGTAAAAACTCCCCCGGGGTTACTTGTAAAAGTTTGAAACTGGTCGAGGGACACTGCTGCTGATATAGATATACTTACGTAGGTACCTATACTGACTGCACCTACCATCTGTGATGAGGCACCTGAATCCGAATGTTTAATAGTACATAACTGTATAGTCACCAATACTTTGAGGAGCTATATCTCACAAGTTAATCAACGAAAAATAAAAATGTTGACACGTAAATTTAAGAAAAAAATGGTTTTATTAATTCATGATATTTTAATTACATGTTAACATTTGAAAATTAAAATTTGATAGTGGTTTCGCCAATAAAGGATGAAATAAATTAAAATATAATACGGTCATAGAAAAACATAAACTTAAAAGATTAAAAAAAGCGGGTAAGTGGATGTCGCTCTGCTGTACATTAGGTGGTGGGGTGGACCTCTGACTAGGGTAAGTTAGATTTGAATGCAATGATAGGTATCATTGTATACGAAAAACGATTCTGAAAGGAGATGATTTGTCAGTTATATTATATTTAAATATTGTCATATATTCTATTTTGAAGCAAATATTTTATTTTTCAATTGAATTTTGAACTACAAAATAATTTACAAATATTCATGGTTTTGACGAATTTTTGTCAATATTTGAAATTCAAATGCTAATAAAAAATGTAATTTGAATTTCCGGTGGACATTTTTTTTGTGATAAGATTGAAAAATTTGTAAGGAATCTTGTATTCAATTTTCAAAACTTAGATTTAAAAATATAATTATTTATGAATTTCTAGCTAAAAATAATTTGTGAATTTTCGTGATTTTTACGTATTTGTCAAAATTCAAAATTTGAATGCTTATAAAAAAAAATTGTGACCATGAATTTATTTTATTTTTCAACTGCTATTGTAACAATATGTTAAGAGCCTTGTATTCAATTTTCAAGATTTTCTACCGGAAAAATAAATTTTTATCGATATTAATTTTAAAAAAACTAATAATGATCGAAAATTGAATATACCTATGAATAGTTCAACTTAAGTCAAAAAATTTTGAAAATTTCATGGTGGATAGAATTCACTTGTATAAACATTTGGTGAAAATTTCATGTATTAATGGTCATTTGTTTTAAAGTTACATCAAAAATCAAAATCGATTTTGTCGAAAACTGATTGTGCGTAAAATTTCCCGTTTTTCCCTTAATTTTTAGTTTGTTTATCCCGATTATTTAGAAAAGTATTAAGAATTTTTTACTTTTGACCCCCCAAAGTACCAACTAGATTCACTTTCTGGTCGAACTAGGTACTAAAGTCAAAAATCGAAGCATTTTTACTGCCCCAAAACGTAATGACAGACACAAAAAAAAATTCATGGTTTTTGTCAATATTTTAACTTCAAATGCTAATAAAAAAAAATTGTGCTTATATGTATTCTTATAATTTTTTAATCACCATAAGAATAACTTATGAGAAATTTTGTATTAAAATTTCAAGTATTTTGAATGGGCCAAAAAAAATTTATCGACACTTCAAAAAAAAATTTTCAGAAACATTGAAAATTTCAGTTGTCTATAAATATCTCAAAACCGTCAAAATCTTTTGAAAATTAAATCATGTAAAGGAAATGCCAATCTTAATAACTGGTAAAATTTTCATGTATCTACAACTTATACTATTTGAATAACAAATATTTAAAATCGTTTGAGGATAAATCGTTATCGTGACGCTATTTCGTAAAAATTTAAAATTCAAACGCACTTAAAATTTTTCCTATAGTGATGCTTCGAGTTTTCTCTATAGATATTTGAAGGAAAACTTATGGAAAACTTAGTGTTGTATTTTTAATCCTCAGTTATAAACACAAAAAATTTCATGATTTTTCAACTTTAAAATTACTAGCATATATTCGCGTTTTCGACAGATTTCGTAAAAATTTAAACTATAAACGCTTATAAAAAAAAACTGTAATTTTAGCTACAATAAGAACAACTCATAACAAACATTGTATTAAATTTTCAAGTTTTTTTGGTCATCCAAAATTTTTTTACCGACACTTCAAAAAAAATTCTCATAAAAATCGAAAATTTCAGTGGTCTTTAAATAACTCAAAAAAAGTCAAACATTTTTGAAAATTAAACTGTATATAGGTAACACTAACATAAACTTTGGTGAAAACTTCAAAAATTTACATTGTAACTAATGTTTTTGAAATACAACCATATAAAAAAATCGATTTGGTCGAAAACTGGTTTTGCATAAAAATTCACGTTTTTCTGTCATTTTATTTTTGTTTTTCTCGATTATTTTGAAAACAGTTGGAAAATGTTTACTTTTGACCTCTATAATTCACCAAGGATTTGAAGCATTATTTCGACTAGTTATGCTGTACAGACACAAAAAAAAACACACACATCATTGTTAAAGCAATACACTCATCACTTCGTTCAGAATCTAAAAAAAAATACAAAAAAGGTTAATACTTTTTGAGATAATTAATGTACCCACTTAAATAGATCACCCTATATACAGCTATAGCTTTTGGTCTAGGTCATCTACATTGTTGTTGTAATTAATAATATTATGAATTAATATTTAATAGTTATTAAGGTACTTAATTAACTTATACCTTTTTATTTTAGACACATTTCAAATAATTCAATGTCATTTAAATTTTTAATAGATCTAGTGGGGCAAAAGTTTTGAATTAATAAGTTCTTCTCAATCAATTATTGATATTTTTTGTAATTTAAGAACGAATAACAGTAGCTACTTTACTACCTATTTATATTAAGTGTTTTCAAAATATTTCATCGTTTTTTGAGCTCTACAGATAAATTATATATTTTATATAGGTAATGCAATAAAATTGTATTTAAATTTTTTCCTAAAATAAAAAAAAATAGTTATTTTTATCAGTTTTTTTTCAACAGAATCTTATAAAATTGTTATCATCACTTGTGTGACCAGACGTTGTCCCGACAAACTTCGAACGGGACGCTTTTTATCCCGTTTTTAGAAGATGGTCCTGTTTTAATCCCGTTATTTCAATATTATTATATTATGTTTGTGAAAAAAATATCGATGTATGAAACAATTACTATAAAACAGTTTTACTCGTATATATGTTTAAAATTAGAAACCAAATTTATAAATAACAGACACCGTGTTCAGCTGCGCGACTGTTTCGGTCGTCGTCGTCTTATCGCACCGACCGACCAAACCACGTACACGCTACAGTGCTACACCATTATTATTATTATTCCTTAAATATAAAAGTATGTGTACGCCGACGGTCGTCCGCTATTTTTGTTTTTCAATTATTACGAATACCCGTATTACGGTATCGACAAGCCTGTAGTCTTATGTGGAGCAATTCAAAGAATTTTGTGATTTTGTAAATGTCCAGTTCATAAATATTTTGGGTACTGTTAAAACACGATGGTTATCTTTGTTACCAGCTGTTACTAGAATTTTTTGATTTATTTCCAGGCTTCCAGCATTAAAAACGTATTTTCTAACTCAAGATAAATGTCCTACAATTTTGAAACAGTTTTTCGATAACCCTGTTTCTATTGCATGGTTGTATTTTATTCAAAGTCAATTAAAGGTAGTTTGCGACACAATAACGATAATTGAAAGCGACAATATTTCAGCAAGTGAAGTAGGTATATGAAGAACTGGATGTGGTATGTGGAAAAATAAGGAACAGGCAAAGCCAACAATTTTTTACATCAAAATTAGCTTTAATCATTGAAGACCTTGATAAAAAAAAAGATATACAACAAAAATAATTTTATAGAAAAAGTTGATGATTTTTATAGTGTTTTCTTATCTTACGTAAAAAACGGAGTTTTCATTTTGAACAGTTCAACATTTTTCGATGGACTCAATTATTAGATATTCCTACTTGGGTAGACGTTCAAGAAAGTATTCAATATTTATTTAAAAATAAAAAACTCAACCTGGATTTGAGCATGGACGAGGATAAGTTATTTGATGAATATAATCATGTAGTTCATGTGAATATGTGATACAAGTTAAAATTGTAGAATGGAGAAATTGTTCAAAAAAAGTAACAGAAAAATGGTGTGAAGTATTTAAAATACTAGAAAAAATCAAATTTCTATCAACAATTATTGAATACTCATTGGCTATTCCTGGGACAAATACATCTGTTGAACGATTTTTTTCAATAACAAATGTATTGTGGACAGATGAAAAAAACCGTTTTAAAGTCGAAACCATCAGATCAATAATTATTGCAAAACAGCACTTTATAAGCTTAACTTGTTCACAATTTTATGAATTTCTTTTGAAGCACCCAAAATTGTTGAATTCAATAAGTTCTTCAGAAAAATACGAAAAAATAGTAGAAAGTGTGGAAGAAGGATTATCAAATTCATGAATAATGAAAAAAGCTGATGTTGTAAATTTCCTAATTCTTGTTAAAAAAAATGTAACAGTATTGGTATGCAATAATGTATTGTTTAATTGTTTAATACTTAAATTTTAATATTTAAAAGTACATTTTTTAATTGTTTAAAGAATTAAATTAACATTGTGTTGTTTAATAAACCACATAAAAAGTAAAAATTCATAAATATTTAAAAACTTTTTTTATATTTAGGTTATTTACTCAAAAACGGTAAAGTAATAAGAAAATAATTGTTTGTGATATGACTTAGATTTGTATTTTTACTCTCTACAGTTGTGTGCATATGTGTTATTAATGTATATGGAAGAATTTTTTTTGGGGGTAGGGGGGGGTAGGCGTTTCAGATGTCCTGTTTTTTTATTTTCTTAATACGGTCACCCTAACCTAGCCGTAATTTACTTGTTCACAAGACAAGTATACTGTGTCATTGTAAAATATAAGCCATTGTACACCGTTGTCGTTTCTAGTGCAGTATATTTATACGAGTATTAACATTTCACACAGGTTGACATGTTAAACGTCATTCACACGAATATGTAAAAATTAATCACTGAAATCGATTTTAAAAATTTTTGTATTTTATATGAAAAAAATCATTATTTTGTTATTTTTTACTTATATACGGGAATGAGTCTTTACAAAAGCTTAATAATGTACAGATATAGATATATCGTATTTATGATCAGAAAGTTTTAAGATAATACGTATTTATAATAAGCAGTGCCACGTTAAGCTATGCTGTCACCCCGGGGCAAATGAGAATATGCCACCCTTAATTATGTATTTTATGTTGATCCTCAAAAATTTGTCACCCCGGGGCAGTTTCCCCCCTTGCCTTCCGTTAAATGCGGCTCTGATAATAAGCATAGGTAACTATATTAAGTTTCATTTAAACAAATATTAAAAATTATCCTCATTGGCGTGACCATTAGGTAATCGTTTAAAAATCATTAGGGTCAATTTTTAGTGTATTTAGAAATTTTTATGATGGAGGGAGGTTATACATAATTTTCATAGTATAAAACTAACGCGGGTTGCATTTATTATAATCCCATGAGACAAATACATATAAAGAAGATTAAGACCGTCATGGTTCAATATTGGGGAGACAATTCTGGGTTACTTGAACTCCCTCCACCATAAATATACCATGGTATAGTAATAATTAATAAAAGAAATTACTTTAGGTACCTTATATAGCAGTATAAAAATAGAAAGATTTGTTTTATGTCTTCAAAAATTAGTAGTATGATGTAGGTATAATATATTTTTTCTAAAAATGTAATTGTATTTAAAATTAAATTTAAATTTACTGTTAATTCTTAAGCATATTACAATTTACTGATTATCATTTATAATTTCTTACGGTTTGGTAGTGAATGTTGACGTGTGTCAAAGAAAATTTCCATCATCTTCCCACATCTTGGGAATGCTCATTGTACAACATTTTGTATATTATGATAAGTTCCAAACTACACTGTATAGTGACTAGTGATTATTACAATAACATAATATTTTAAACATTTTAAGTCAAACCGGATATATCACGTATCTTTAAAAATAGATAAATGTATTAAAATTATTTTCGATTTTTTTTATATATATTTTCTCTGCTAGGCTTTTATTAGAATATTTCGATTTTTTCTCCCAAAAAAATTATAATCGCTCGACGTTCTAATTATGCAATTTGGGAACATCAGCGTAGTGAGTTTACCTTTCTGTTATAATTTTAGTACCCACATAATTACGAAAATGTATACAATGTCTAATCCAGTGGTAGGCGGTGCAGGGGCGTATTCAGTTCTTCTTCCAGGGGAGGGCGAAATTTGAACTCAAATCATAGGTTCTTATAAAAAAATTTGTACATAAACGACAGTGTACAGATTATAAATAAATTGGCGGATCAAAATTTTTCGATCGTTTCGCTTGCTTAAACTTCAATAATTGATTTCTACCCACTTTCATAACCCATAACATTAATTATTGTAAACAACATCAACAATATACCAAAAAAAATAACTTGACATAGGACATAGGTACATACAAATATAAAAGCATATTATAATAACCACATAATATAATAATAGTTATATTAAATATATAATTGTTCACGCCACGCGGGGTCGTGTTGTTCCCCAGGTAATATTATCAAATATAGTTTCTTTTATTAAATATATGTATGTTATTTGTACGGGGCCGTTGAGGCCAAAATACGATTGCATAATAGCATGAGATTCGGAATACAGTCGGTCGGCACTCTGACTGTCGATCGTCGCGAATAAACGCTGCAACGGCGGGCACGTTTGACGTCGGGAGGCGTACATGAGCTACCAACCTCCCGCCGACTGTACCGGCCGGATCTATGTATTATGTAGAGCACGGGTCAGACTGGTCCACAGAGCACCGGTCGCAATAAGGTACACGATAGCTACAAACTTGCCCAATCGAACTATTCTTGGTGACCCGTGTGTATTCTGCGAAGAGTATTTATGTATTATGTCATAAATGCTCATTCCACTGGTAACAGTATGAGGGCTCACGGTGAGCAAAGACGAAGCTTTCGGCAACCCGCGCGCTCTAAAGGAGCCCGGGTCTGCACGCCGGCTACGGTGCCACAACATGCAAAACGGCCGGTCCCGTGTTCTGTAACGGAACGGACGCGCCAGCGCGCCTTAGCGAATCACAGGCCGGCGTTTGCATATCTTCAAGCGCTTTAACGAATCACAAGATCACGGTAGGCGTGGCTACGACAGCAACAACCAGCCACAGACCACCATTTAGGCAACTACAGCAACAACACCGCTATACACACAACGGCATTATAATCGGACTGCTGTGGGCGTGGTTTCGAAGGTGGCAACAACCAATGCATTGGCCAGTGCCGTCACGTGACCGTACGCAATAACCAACCACAGACAATCATGGGTGGTTCATGTTAGTACACAGCGCCGCAGCAGGCGAGACCAAGATTATAAAAGGGAGTGCGGAGCACAAAATCAGTCAGTAGTCAGTCCTACCTCACCGTAGCAAGACCTACCCAGGCAGACTTGCGCGATTTGGGACCTTCTGACACGACACATCTACGCCGTAGCAAGACCCACCACGGGCAGACTTGAGCGGTATAAAACACTCACACGGTACAGATACTCCGTAACAATCCTCTAAACAACTGAACCAGCATCAATACAGTCCACTCAAACAATTCCTGTGCGGAACAATAATAATTAAATAATATTTAAATAACAAAATCCAATTTTCTTTTGGTCTTTGAAAATCTTTCTACAATTTTTGATGTGTCAATAGTTATGTTTCTATGAATTTTCATAAAAGCCAAACCTGTCAGTTTTTCTGAGACATTTGGCTTCTCAGTCATGTTTTTAACCTGATGTAACATTAAGCATATTTCAGAAAGCAATAAGCAAACAGCTAAAAGCCAAAGGAGTTATGATTAATGCAAAGGAAAAAAGGTGGACAAATTTATAAAAATAATCACATAATTAAATTAATTAATCAATTAAATATCTAAATCAGACTATCTGAGTAAAGTAATACTGAATAGCAGAAATTAAATAAATATGATAGCATTTTTAACTAACCCAACCTAACCTCAGGGGCGTATACAAGGGGGGGGCGATCGCCCCTATCACCCCCCCCCCCCTTGTATACGACCCTGAGGCGGTGACTAAATAATAACAGTTATATATATTGTAATAGTTGAATAAAATAAATAATGTCTTAAAAGGGGTACAGGCACAAAAATAGCAAATAATTCTATTGTAAAATCGATTTAAAATTTTGATTAGGTAAAACATTTTCAAAAAAATTATCAAATTCACAATTTACATTAATACAATTATAATACATGATATACTCTCATACAGGTTCTCATTTGAATTGGTTCTCAATGTCGGTACTTGATGGTGTACCTATCTACAGGATACTCCTTAAATATTGTGGACAATATACTAAACACTGATAAATTCTAAGACTTAGAGTTTAAGCATAATATGCATTTTATCTAAAAGTAAATATGTGATGAGCATACTTAAAGAATTAACCTATATAGAAAAAATTTAAGTCAGACCTAGATAATATTCTTACTTTTACTTTTAGTAATAAATCAATTCTCTGTAATATTAATAATTAGAATATTTTAATCTCTTTTTAATTAAAAATATTCAGATTAGTACCTATATGTATGTATAATTTTAAAAAGGTGGGCAAGTGGTACCTAACACAAACACTCACATCATTGTAATATCAATACATTTATCACTTGGCTCAGAATACAAAATGATTGAGTAAAATGGATTATTTGTAATGAACAGTTTTTCATTGTACCTTAGCAAGACGGAGACAACACATGCAGATTGCAGATATAATCGTTTTTCATAAGTTATGAATCATAACGTAATCTAAACTATAAAGACCTGCAATGTTATACTAAAATACTTAAACGTGTGTAGGTATTTTGGTAGGTATACTTAAATAATATGAATAAGAAAATTGGGCTATCTCCCAATATGCGGTCTACCAAAATGGACGTGGTCTACCGTAATAATATTAAATTAATAGAGTACAATATAAGTATAATTTAAAGTATAAAAAAAAATTAATTTATTTGGGATCCACAAAATTATCTACCATAATAATATTAAAAGTATTATTTAAAGTATAAAAAAAATTTTATTTATTATTTATTAAGGATTCTTCGGTTAAAAAAATTTTATAAAATTCTTTAACTAGCATTTTAAAAACTATTTTTTCAACTCAAAATTTAAAAAAAGTTGTATTACTACAAACGACACTAAACCAACTAACCCAGTAACCTGTATTGTTATGAAAAATTAAGATAAAACATATAAATTGGTAGATAATAAATATAAATGATGCGGGATTCCAGATATATAGGTAGAACACATAACATTGATAAACCGCATACTATACTCATATTTATAGTTACGTAGCACACAAAACGGAGGTAGACCGCATATTGGGAGATAGCCGAAAATTGAGTTTAAAATATTCTAAAAGAATCGTCTAGTGAAGGACATATTTGAGCAATAATAAGATGTGGAGAGAAATAATAAGATTTTTGGAAGTAGTACATAAACATAAGTACATTTAAATAGGCATTTAATATACCTAACAACCTTTATCTTTATTCTCATATAATATACTTTTATTTCTATTTAAATATAGGTAATGTAATAAATTATAGTTCATAGAAACCGTGTTAAATGACCTACTACCCTGGAACCTAGAATATATGCATACATATATGTAGCTTTGGCTACACCCTACACAATAATTATTGACCTAAGCAGTGGCGTGCCCAGAAATTTGGTATGGGGCGGAGGGGGGGGGTTCAAAAATAAAAAATGTATTATTTTTAATCTTTATTATTATACAAAAAAAAATTTAGAGATCCAAAATTCAGTCATATTTGAAGACTAAAAAAAAAACCCATGGTAGGGAATCATCCCCCATCATCCCACCCTACGCACACCACTACTGGGCACCTAATGGCAAAATACGATGTCGAACTTGGTTAACGAATTGCCGCGATACGTAAACGTATTAGTTGTGTCGTCGAACGATCCATTGTTGAGTGTAGGCGTCCGGGCAAGGATTTCTTGAAGAATGGTTGTTACTTTGTTAGTTTTGGGGACCTACTGGTTTGTGATAAGTACCTAATTGTGCAGTTAGAACGCAGTTCTTAATTCGTTGGATTAAGCTCCTCTACTTAACTTTTTCCGATTCGAGCCCTGATTGTAACCACAGAACAATATGTTTTAACTATAATCGACTTATTTAGGTATACCTATTAGGTATGAATTATAATATACTAAACTGTCATCTGTACTTTCTTATAATTTAAATACTAATTAGGTATCTAGAAATATTATTTTTATTATTACCAATTCACTAAATGGATTTTGTTGATTGTCATATTGTTATTACTTACTAGAGTTAATTTTTGGGAATTTTCATTTCAAAACATTTGATTTACCTAAAAAAATCTTATATTTTGATAAAGTAGGTAAATGGTTGTAAAATCATAAGGACCTTGACTTGACATTTTAGTTTTTCTAATTTGTACTCTATTACAAATAATAATGCTTTATTTAATTATCATACTATAATATTATAGAAAAAAAATTATATTTAAATTTATAAATATATTTTTTTATTTTGTATTATTAATATTCAATCTGGATATGAGCTAAATAAAACTAAA
The DNA here is from genome assembly GCF_037042655.1 of Diuraphis noxia. Classification (NCBI taxonomy): domain Eukaryota; kingdom Metazoa; phylum Arthropoda; class Insecta; order Hemiptera; family Aphididae; genus Diuraphis; species Diuraphis noxia. The sequence continues at coordinate 32,839,111 of NW_028301714.1, read as the reverse complement.
AGAAAACTTGAACAACTTGATTGAAGAAGCCACTCAATGATGAACCTTTTTTTTTTGTTATTAAGGTTTGTTAACAAGCAGGTCTCTGCACTGTTTGTGCTTCAGGGAACAATGAAGGTTTCCAGGGAAGGCTAGTAGCTAATTTTTAATGAGTGGATTTGGGTGAAAGGTGCAAGTGGAGCTGTTTATAGTAATTTTTGGTCTTTTTATTAATGAATTTCAAGTGTAAATCTTTATGTAGGGTGTGATTAGAATTTTAGGTTAGGTTAGAATGATTAAATACTTATGGTAGAGAATTGGTAATTTTCCTCAGTGTCATACTTTAGAACCTATGTGTTTTATTTTGATGGTAGATTTTTTTATTCCTCCATAACTGGAGGCCGTATGTCCAAATCGGTATTAGGAAATATTTATAGAGAAGTAATTACATATATTATTAAGTTAATTGTTAAGCTGTAATATTCAATGTACTAAAAGCTAGTAAAAAAAAAATTATATATATTGTATAATATGGTATGTTGCATTTTTTAATTTGTATATACAATACAAGCTGACCTATTTTCCACATTCTAAAATTTAAACGTATGATCTAATAAGAAATTAAATGATAGACATCATATTTTCCTGTTTTTGTAATAATTATCTTTTTAATAGAATACTGTGGCTTCGTACAAGAAAGCACAATGTAACATTTGAACAAATTTGAGATTATTGAACCAATTTCATTAAAATTTGATTATGATTGATATTTATGTTAAAACGGCTTATGTACCTGATGCAGTATGACCAAATTATGTATTTGTTTAATTGTTAAACTGCTTTGTAATATAATTATTTTTATTTTTCTGTAGTAATCTACTTTTATATCCCTAATTTTAGATAATTATTGTTAGGAAAACTTTAAAAAATAAAAAAAAAAGACCAAATTAGATTGGATATTGGCCAAATCGATAAAAGCATATCAGTTACATAGCACATGACAACATTGGCTATTTCAAAATTAATTAATTAATTTTAAATATAAAATAAAATTTACTACATAGTAATTGAATTTTATTATTACCTAGTTAATTGATAAAATATTAAAATTGTTTAATAATTAAAAATTGTTTATTTTAAATTTTAGTTTTTGGCATATGAGAGTCACATTGAAACAAAAAAAAAATTAATTAGATAAGTAACAGTATTTTAAAGTCCCTAATTAAAATTGTTCTTATCAATTCATAAATATTATACCAAAATAATACATTGGCCTTTCTCGCACCAAGCTACAGAATTATACATTTTAAACAGAAATCTCAAATTTTCAATAATTAACTAAATCATAGTAAGCTTCTAAACAAAAATTTATTTCAAATATATAATTTTTTTTTTTTCATAGGCCAAAGCCTCAAATAATTCAGAGATTTTAAAAATTGCCTGTTAATAACTAATAATTTAAATCGAAATCAATTTGCCATCAAAAGGTGTTTTAGCGATAGGACAGTTGCCATTCATAGTAAATTCATCATATTAAGCTTATTGGTTTTCAATTATTTTTCTGAAAGTGAAAATCTCTCTTCAACAATCACATTCTAATCATCAAAACACAGATTATGTAAGTTATCAAGTCACTATAACGTATTTTTGGTAACAATAACATTAGAAAGAATATGTGGTATTCATGTCGTATGCGGTCTACCGCCCATTTCTACACGTCATATGCGGTCTACCATAGTTAAAAATATGAATGAATACATAAATGTAGAATTACAATATATTTATTAATATAGAATTTCAATATGATATTAAATAATACAAAAGAATATATAAAAATATGTAGATAAATTTAATAAGTATATGTATTAAAAACTAACTGACAAAAAATGTAAAAATATATAGAGATATGCATTAATCAATTTAAATTAGGTACAATATAATTTCACATCTCTTATAAAACAATCAAATGTGTTGTAACATTCTTGTTTTTTAGAAGCAACCATTGTTCTGCCAAATATGAGGGCAGCAATGATTGAGATATGCCATGTATTTTTTTAATAATTCAAAGTTTTTAAACAAAATAATGACTAAAAAATATATATATATAGATACGTGGCAGTAGACCGCATATGACGTGTAGGAACATACGTGGTAGACGATAAATGTGCGGTAGACCGCATACAACATGAATACCGAATATGTTTTAGGGCAGCTGTAAAGAATCAAAATGTGTGATGAATATATTGAACAATATAGCTAAAAACAGTTTTATGAAACACTTGACTTAGAATAAGGAAGACTTTGAGAAACTGAGTTTGATATTAATACATATTATTATAAAAAATGTATATCTGTAAAAATTTAAATAGAATAATAAATTATCATCATTTGTATAATTCATAATATTAAATTATTGTATCTGTATAGAGTTCCATAACAGAATACAAAATAAACTGAAGTGTAGCCGATGCAAAGAACTCGTAACATAAAAGTATGATAAAAAGTCAATATTTCATATTAATAAAACTTTAGCGATAAAATATTCTTTGAGATGTTAAGATCTGGGTCACCCATATGGCATCAATTTTCAAACACACTCAAGGTACATTGAGAGGTTGTACAACAAAGCATAATGAAAATATATGTAACTAAAATCGAATATTAGAAGGACTAAAATCGTAATCATCTGCGTTATCTATTGGACACTCATTCTTCTTTACATAATTTATGCAGTCTACATGGCCATTTGACACAGCGCTGCTGTATGTGTCTATGTTCCACGAACAATGATTTTCTCGTGCGTAAACCAAACAGTTCAAGTGACCGTTCAAGGCAGCATTGCTGCAAGTCTTCTTGTCCCACCAGCAACCATTTTCTCGTGCATACACCAAGCAATTCATGTGCCCATTTAACGCAGCATTGCTGCATGTTTCCAAACTCCACAAGCATCCGTTTTCCCGAGCATATACCAGACAGTCTATGTGCCCATTTAAAGCGGCGTTGCTGCATGTTTTCTTATTCCACGGACAGCCGTTTTCCACGGCATAAACCAGACAGTCCTTGTGTCCGTTCAATGCAGCGGTGCTGCACACGTCTTCGTTCCACGGGCAGCCCTTTTCCCGGGCGTATACTAAACAGCCCAAATGTCCACTTGACGCAGCGCTAAAACACGTCCACTGGTCCAAAGGTACGCCTATCTCGTGAGCGAGTTTCAGACAATCGATGTGACCATTCAACGCTGCCTTATCGCATATTGTTTTAAACTTCAGATTTTCATTGTCGGGGAATCGCGACCTACTGAACATGGTCTGCCTATCGTTGCCAGGGTTTAAGTTTTTGTCGAGTTCCAACATTTCGAACAGCAACTCACAACAGTTTCGCAAATCGACTTTAGGCACCTGCAGCAAGTCGTACTTGTTACGCTCTATCTGGTTGCAAGCGAAGTACGCCGTTTTCAACATGCTAGGTAATTCGTACATATCTTCGATGTCCGTCAATGTAGCCGTGGGCTCAAAACGTACAGTAAATGCTTAGGCGTACAGTAAACAAAAACTCGAAATGGTCGCGCAAAGCATTCAACAATAATTAAATTGGTAAAACGATGAGACCTTGCTGTTGAAGTGTTGAATATAACAATTAACTATTCGCGATGAAAAATTATGTTAAATGATGAAAATTGATATTCGACGACGTGTGGAGAACGTAAAATGTCCCACGAATAACGTCGTTAAACCAATTCAACTAATCAACAAGTTTCAAGGCAAGTCTGAAGGACTGAAAATATTCTGAGTTCTGAGGTTCTGACAGACAGAAAAGTACAATAGTACAAACACTACAAACACTTATAACGTTATAAGTGTTATAACGTTATAACACTTATACAAACAACAAGTAACAACAACAACCAGCCAACAACAACGATAATAACATATTACATAACAATAGCCTTTAACATTCTTTAATAATTGTACCATATTTTGTATTTAATTTGTACCATGCTTAATAGTTAATATAATCACTAATCAGTAATCACAGAACAATAACGATCCTATAATATCATGGAGTATAACATAAAATATGGATTCTTATCCATGATATCATAACGCAAGCCGGTCACCAATTTGAATTTTTAATTTGGTCCATGACCGCGGCATCCGAGTGGAAATGTGGAATAGAATTCATATTATCATATTTACCTACATTGTAATCGAAAGAAAACCCCAATGCAATTAATAAATTAAATAGTATTTAAATTATAAAAGACAGTTGTTGCCAATATTATAATACCAAAATATAAAATAATATTAGTCATTAACAATATTCATAAATATGTGGAAGTGGAATCACACAATGGTCTGGGTGATCATTATCAGTGTTAGAATTTTACTTACTAACTTGTTCTGGTAGCCTTTGCCTTTACCAGTTACTCCGCAATTAAAATATTTGGTGGCCGATAACTGAGGGTACTCCTAGGATAATTCCTAGGGTAGGAGAGCTACGTATTGCAATTCATACTGTTGAGTTTTGAATAGGTACCTAAAATACCAAATAAATACAATTTTCTGACAATAACCACCCTGCAAGTTAAAGACTGAAACAATTGTACTACTTCAACTGATAATGACACAATGAAAAAATAATATTAAAAACGGTAATCTCATACATACATATTAGAATCTAAAAATTTTTTTTAAGTAGGTAATAATAGTGTACAAATAAATATTTAATATAAATTATTATTTATTCTAACATAGATAACTTCTATAGTTTTGTGCAATTTTATTATGCTTAATAAATTTGAATTTTTTTTTACAATGTTAAACAATTGATCATTACACATTAACATTTAATTGCAAGTATGCGCACATGATAGACACTATAGTCAGTCACTTATAATAGACTGTCAGCTCAGGTTTTAGTGTACACAATTGATTCACCTGCCTAATGGCACAAGAATAAATGCCTAAGTATATTAGTAAATACAATTAACAATTAATGTTAATTAAGCTCATTAAGAAATGGATATAATACATTATCAGAATTATAATTGAGTAGATTCACAATATTTATTGCCTTGATATTTTATAGTGAATCAAAAATAGGCAACCACTGTCAGAAAAACCATGTATTACATTTTCAATTTTTTTGATTAAGCAAACATTTTTTATCAACAATAATTGAAATAAAAACAAATTGAAATATTCTTATGTTTATTAAATAGCTTAAAAAGAGTCAAAAATACTTTTAAAATTTTAAAATTGATCGTGTATAGGAAATGCTAAAATAAACATTTTGTGAATCTTTTAGATATTTACGGTTACCCATTTATGAGTGACTACGAAAAAAATAATATAATTTTTTTCAAAAACTAGTTTTGCATAAAAATTCGCTGTTTTTTGATTTTCTCAACATTTTTGAAAACCAATAACAGTTTAAAATATTAACCTATCAAAAGTATCAACTTTGTTCCTTTTTCTACAAGAAAAAATGTTGAAATTGAAAATCGAAGCATTGTATTGAATACTAATTCCAAAAAGTGCATATAATTTATTAATCAGTCCATGGAGTTTATTGTAATAACTTTACTTACAAAATTTGTATTAAAAATAAATGTATGAATAATAACACTTTAATTAAAAAATGTTTTAAGTAAAAGATTTACGAATTTATGATGCCAATGGATTTGCATGAATGGAAACATATTGTATTTTCACATCAGTCAAAGGTTTAAAATTTTTAGGATTTACTGGCAGTTTTTCTAGTTCGTCTAAAGCTTCAAATCCATCAATTACCCTATAAAAATAATAATATAAGATTAAAAATCAAAGAATAATTTTTATTTAGTGTTGTATTACCTTCCAAAAACTGTGTATTTTAAATCTAGATTGGGTTGAGCAGCATATGTCAAGAAAAATTGGCTACTATTAGTATTAGGCCCATTATTAGCCATTGATAAAGTTCCTCGTTCTTTATGCTAAGATTTTAATAAAATATTATTAAGTTTTGTTTATTATTTGTTTTGATAATAAATAATTTAAATGTTAAAATATAGTAACTTTTAAATTTTCTTTGAACTCATCTTCAAACTTCCGACCCCAAATTGATGAACCTCCTTTACCTGTATGTGTTGGATCACCAGTTTGTACAATGAATCCTTTTATGTTACGGTGAAACAAACATCCGTTGTAATAGTCACTGGCACATAATGCCAAGAAGTTCTGATCATAAACAATAATTAAAGAATTATTTAAATACTATGAAGTATAAAAAATATAATATAATACACATAGTTATTTCAATATTTACCTCTGCAGTTTTTGGGCACTCTTCACAGAATACTTCAATTTTTATATCACCAACATCTGTGTGTAGGGTTACAGACTAAAACATAACAACTTCAGATTTTAAAACCATAACATAAATCCAAGCAATCTTTGGAATATTTTCAAAAATATATATTAATGCATTATATTAATATGATGTGCAATGAGCAATACTACAATTTATCACTTAATATAATACATACAATATTTTAAAGGATTTAGTAGTAAAAGTAGTTTTCATTTCTTTTTTACATTACTATTATTAATTCATATTTAAAATATAGGTACTTTAGAATTGAATGTATAAAATATGATTAGTTAAAATAACTACATATCAACTAAAACCACAAGTTTTAAATTATTATACGACTATTGAGTATGTTAATTGTAACTAGTGTAAATTAAACTAAAATTGAATTAATTCACAATCAAGATTATGAATTGTGATGATTGGCTTACCATAGCTAGTAAAATATGAACACAACTTCTGGATGTAGAGTATCCGTATCTTTCCAACAGATAAACACTAAGTATAACAAATTCGAATTAGCGTTGATTCAAATTTCATTAGCATCAATGAATCACGATTGACGATTTTGCAGGCGCTAGACAGAATAATATAATATACTATATTACTATGTAGAAATTAGTAATACTAATTACATTATAAATTAGAATCAATATAATCTATTATCTAATATTTTAAATATTTAAATTTTAATATCACTCGATATCTGAATTTTTCACCAAATTATATACACGATAACGAAGCAATAATCAAAAATTTGTTATTATCAAAAACTCTTTCTTATCTCTGAAGTTGATTGCCATTTACAGGTGATGCAAATTGCAAACCGGTAATGCCATGTAATTTACATGGCATTACAGTGCCATATCCACTAATCCACTACCTCGGCCGTATAATTCAAAATTATAATTTATAATAGATGTGTTAATATAGCCTCCCTTAGTCCCTTCTCAGTTGTATTTAAGATTTTCTCAAGACATTGATGAGCGGGAAATTGATAATTATTTTACTATGTAAAAATCATAATGAATATCCTGTATTTTATTTTTAATAATTGTGTAAGCTATTTAAAATATTTTTAAAATTTTTCAATTCTTTCAGCAACTTCGCAGTGTACGCACCGATCACTCTACTTCAACATCCCGTCTATAAGTCATCTAGCATACCTACTAGTATAGGTACAGTAGGTACACTCAGGCCCCCTCATCATTTTTTTTTTGCCCTGGTAGGTACAGACTACAGAATTAAATCCGGACCCCTATTAAATAACATTTAGTTTTTAAACATTTTTCTAATTTATATCGAAGTAATATTATTTGCATGAACGCCAGACCCACTAGGCCACTACCATGGGTCCTTCTTGTGGGGGGGGGCCTAGGTACACTATATACAAAAATTACATATAAATTCTTATAAATTGTGTTAATATTTATAGGTAAAAAATCAAATTTTCATTGTCGAAATTCAATTCTTGATTGTTATTGCTTGTAAAGTTATTACTTATTAGTTATTACTTCTACAATTTACGTCCAATCATATTTCCGAGTTTAAATCTTATTTTTAATTAGAACTTATGGTATGTACTATGCGGATGCGCCTATATTCATTACAGTTCCTCTCAAGTATACGCGGTTTATGCATTATGCACTCATTACGACCAGACACTTGTCTTATGAATATGTGCTTGAAATTATTTACACCAAAAAGTTTGGCATTGCTCTATCCATAATATACCGTATTATCTAAGAGGTAGTGGCACCGAACTCCTAAAAATCTAGTAGTGCGAAAATTGTTTTCATGTCTTTGTAATTAAAGGTGTTTCTAAGAGGTTAACAATCAATAGAACAACTTGATACGTAAACACTTATATTGAAAATCAACTGAGGATCTTTTTATTCAAAGTGCCCTTGTTAACCATCCGTTTGACACGCGTTACACAAATACTATTAATCTTTCTACAAACATTCAGATTGATACTAATTAAGCCCAGTGTCATAGTCAGCCTTTTTGAGAAGTATTGGGTGTATAGTACTGTATACAATTTCCCCTCCCTAAATTCTAACCCTGGCCTATGACACTGCCTTCCCCGCAGACATGCAGATGGTTAAACAAGTTATGAGAAGATTATTTTAGGTTAGGTACCTATAAAAAATGGTAAGTTGAGCTCAGTTGATGATAGATGACTATATCATCACTGGTCGTGGCATTTGCATTGATTTTTTCCTACTAACTATCAAGGTATTCGAAATTGTAAACATAACAATGAAAGAAAATATTTAAAAATTGACGGGGAAAATATTAATACAATAGGTACTTAATATATTAATATATAATACATACTTCTTTTTTTTAGCTTACGCAATAAAAAATTAATGCTTAAATCTTATTTTAAATCTATTTATGCCACACGATTAATATTTTCGTAATCTTTATCATGGTTTTAAGTCCAAATTAGTGTTATACCAGTATTTCATAAGTACCTACTTAGAAATGTAAATTACAGTGAATAATGCATCCTCTGATCATCATTTATAATATAATTTTGATTTATACAATACAATTTGATATGTGATGTAACTTAAAATTGACGGCAGTCCATGACTACAGTCTAAAAGTCAATAGATTTCCTAATTTTTAAAATTGTTTGCAAAGGTGTTTTATTACGTTCACTCACGTTGCCTTCATAATATATATTTTCATTTAATAAACTAAAATTTGTGTAATAGTAAAAATTATACACAATGATTAGATATTCAATAAATTTCAATTAATTTTCTTATACATCACATTCTAAACAGGAGCTGTCTAAATCTTCATTCATCAAAGAAATAATAACTATAAATAAGTTTTTGGGTTTATGAGTTTGGAGATTGTGTATTGCAGTCATAGGTTAGGTTCCTAATTTCGTTTTTTTGCTTTTTGAAAAACATTTGCCTACGGGCGCCATTCCCCCCTTCCAAAATTTTTATTTCATAATTTAATATTGTTTATTTTTTTGTGTACACAATTTTTGAACATTAATAACCATTTGTCTCAATAAAACTCATTCTATCACGATTTTATTATTCTCAATAGTTTAATTAATTTAATTTTCTTGAGATTACATACAGCAGTCTTCAGTGTGTATTCTTAGTTCTTACATCATAATATTTCAAAACTTTTTTTTTCATTATTTTATATAGTTTATTTTTGTGTACACAATTTTTAAACAATTATAACCATTTAACTGAAAAGACAATTATATCACAATTTTATTATTCTCAATAGTTTAATTCATTTTTTTTTTTATTGGAATTATACATTTTGCAGTCTTCAGTATGAATTCTAATATTCTAATATTTCAAATTTTTTTTCTTGTTTCTTGTAAAACACCTGTCTGCGGTCGCTAATCCCCCCTTCCCCTTTTTTTTCATAATTTAATGTAGTTTATTTTTTCGTGTACACATTTTTTTAACATTAATAACCATTTGTCTCAATAAAACTCTACTAATTCGACTAGTTATGCTGTACACAGACACACTCACAAAAAAAAAAAAACACACATCATTAAATTTCTATTTCGTACCTATATGAAAAAAGAAGTATTCGCTTTGAAACACTAGCCCCACTTATTATAATTATCATGACCTTATGATTAACAATATTATTATGCTACGAAGATGTGTTTAATGAGATTGTGGTGGCACATCATTGGCATATTGGTGGCTTTTGCCGTAGATAATTAATTAATTATAATAAATAACAAATTTGTATTTAATTATTAGTTTCGTATTCGGAGAAAACTTTTGACTTGGAATTTTACAAACTAGCTGTCGCCCGACATGGTCGGTACGGAAAATTAATGTGTACACTGTTTAACTTAATTTTAACTTTAAAAAGCAGTAATCACATTTATTTAATAGTTCATAAAGAAATATATTTTAGTAAAAATATGCATGTGCTTCTAACATTTAAACACCATCTTAAATATTCTTAATCGATAATCAAATAAATAAATTTAAAAAAAAATAATTTAAATAATACCAAGGTACTTTATTTTGTTATACATAATTTTAAGTTTAAAGTTATGCATTATTTTGGTATAGTTATATCATTTAATTATTGCCCGATGCCCTGCAATGAACAGATTGTATACAAGGGCATCGTTGATATAAAAGTAGTATTATAATATATACCTAGGTATCTATGGAATTCTCTTATTGATTTATAGTACAATATAATCCATGGCGATTGTCAAAGTCGTTGCGGAGGACGCAGTCTATTAAAGATTCTAACAATTCAATTAGATAGCAAAGTAGACATAACGAAAAACATCCTGCTTTCAGTTTAATCTTTTTTTTTTCATAAATCACATTATTTTTAGACTTTAATTCAGCAGTACATGATGCGTTTCCATTTCAGCGTCGGAGTGCATACACGTCGCGGACTCTAACGAAGCCCAAAATAATTGATATTTAAAGTAAGTTTGCTTTAATACCAATTCTTTTGTGGCTTAATATTATAAAAGAATTGAGGTACCTACACGTTCGTACACTTTTACAATGGTGATGTTTGCAAAGAGTTCTTCACCTATGCATTTGAAACTAAAAACTACAATAGGTACTTTAAACAAACTACTTTATATTGTGACTTTTCAAATATAATAAAATAATCCTTTGAACCCAAAAAGTCAGACTTATTATGGCCTTTTACAATTTTTTAAGTAAATGCAAGACTGTCATATTTTGATATGTGGCTGTATTGCATATAGAAATTGATTTTCAGACATAACAAAATATGGCAGTATTGAATTTAAGCTATGTTTATTTTTGTGTCATATATCCAATTATTGGAGAATTGAACTTTAAATTATTAATGAATAATAAAATATTATTAACTGTTAGTTTTTTTGAAATTGGATTAAAATTGTTGTGTTATAATTTGTAATTGTACAGGTAACATATATAAGGATGAAAATTAATCATTTAATAGTTGTAGGTAGGTAATGTAATCAATATCTTTAAAAATAATTTTCTATAAAACACTAAATAAAAAATAAAATACTACTTGTCTTTAAGCCAATAAGCTTATTTTTATGTATCAAAGTAACAAATAATATGACAAATTAAAAAAAAAATAATATTCTAAACTGATTATGACTATAAAATTATCAAATGCTTTTGAACAACAAGAGTACAAAAGACTATAACATTATGTACGAATTCGAATAATTTATTATTATTTTAATAATATAGGTAATACTTGTTTAAAATACAATATACCTATGGCTTTGAAAATAAATAAATAATAAGTCTCATTTTACTATATAAATTAATCACCATCTTCATAGTTTTTTATTATTATTATTATTTTATTAGTATTTGTTATAAGTATTATCAATTTCAGATATTTTTTAGTTTTTATAAAAATGATAATAAGTATCTGGAACAAGTTTTGCTTTGCGCGATAAAATTAAATCTTATTTATTTGTAGGATTCCAGGCTTTTCAATAAATGCAAATTTCATATGTAATGTATGTTTGATAATTTTATTTTTGAATTTCTATTTTTCTTTAAAACTATAATTTCTTGATAATTTGCTTGCCCATAAGTTGTTTAAATTATTGTAAAAACAATTTATCAGGGAATTCTTTTTTAACTTTAATTAATTTAATATCTCTCTATAAAACCATTTGACCGATAGTATTTTTATTAAAGTTGTTACAGAAATCTTTACTATGACACCTTATTCTAGTTAAAATGTCATCAAATTCTAATTTTAGACCTTTCTTATGATGTTCCTGAGCTTTTATTTTCCTTCCAATCCTTGTCTTTAATACTATCATCAAAATCTTCATTATCTAAATCTGTAAACAGAATATAAACTGTTTTGTAACATAAAGTTCATATAAACACGAAATCATTGAGATCAACATAAAATTATTATTTATTATTAGAGTCAGTTATTTAATCACATTAAGTTTCTATTGGCGCCTACTAGCTCAATGAAATTTTGTGAACTTTCATTTGATTTGTTTGAATGTGTCATGTGTGGTTTTCAATGGTAAAACGTCTAAAAAATATAATATTTTAGCTTGTAAAAAATTGCAACTGTGTAGCTGCTAAGTACCTACTTACTGTTCTCATATTCGTTCTCATATTTAACCATCCAATATTACTTTATTTGTAATATTAAATTCTGCATTTTTAATAGCTGTTAATATTTTCATAGAACAATAACACAATTAAATTAAAATTTATGGTTGATAAGGTTTTGTACATTAGAAATTATCAGAAAATGATTAATATAAGAATTGCATTCAGTATTTATTATGGTATATAATATTATACAAAATATATACAATAAGCCAACAACTGACATAGATTAATATATTATTACCTATTTAATATTTATACATTATATTTTTAATTAATATTGCTTAAAAGTTAAACCATTTAAAATTAAATTAAATTTTTACAGATTTATAGGTAAACAATTATATATATATATATATATTTTTAATGAGCATAAATTTTAAATATAAATTTTAAACATCATCGAAAACAAAGGCCATTAGTTACCTACACTTATTTACAATAATGATATAATATAATATGTAGGTAGGTACTGATACAATGGTAAGTTATTTAAATAGGATAAAATATTTTTTTTATATAAGATTGAACAATTTTGTTTTTCTTAAAAAATTAATTATGTCTAGCTTTTTTTCATGAATAGGTAAAATAGGTTATTTTATATTTTACGTAAGTGCCTAATTTAATAATTTATTAAAATTGCATTTATTATCTAAAAAAAACACAATATATCAAAAACTAATAAATAATAAATTGGAATAATATTTTTAAAAATTATCGAAGTAAAATAAATAAACATTAATACAAGTAATTATAATTAATCTTTACGTTATTAAAATAAAAACGAACCGGTAGGTATCCGAGTTTTAGTGGATAACTTGTTGTGGTTAGTGAACTAGTGAAGAAATAATAAGATCTTGAATAAAATATTTAAAAAAAAATAAATCAACACATTATAACTAGGTAGGGAAGATAAAAATTAAACATTAATCGGATTATTTTAGATATATAATACCTGTAATGCATAAAAGAAGCATGATCGTAATCAATAATCAAACAAAAATAAGCTAAGAAAAATAATATATTATATTATAATTTAAATTTAAAATTACATATATCTTTTGGTTATTTTTATATCCCATTTAATTATTTAAATGAAAATTATTCATAAACGTGAACCTCCTTGGTAAAATAAGTTTTATTGAAATATTACATATCTTTGGATTTATCCTATTAGCGTAACATAATATAATCTGTGGCAATTGTCTTTTCAGAATCAGAAGTGGCAGTCGATTAAAGATTCTAAAATTATAATTTCAATGAGCACTAGAGCAAACATGAACTAAAAATATTCTTTATTCCGTATAATTTTAATTTCATAATTAATAATATTTTCAGACTTCAATTAAGTATCTGACGCGTTCTTACGTCGGTATCGGAGTGTACCCATTACACGTCTCGGATTTCACCGAAACCCCGAAAAAGAGTCGATGTTTGAGGTAAGATTATTTTCATATTCTTTTGAGGCTTGAATCTTGTGTAAGGCTTTAAATAAATATTTAACGTCACGAAACATATATTCCCAAGTTCCAAGTATCGTTGACGCATATTTTATTTCTAAACGCGAAATTAAGAAATACGCGAGATCGAATAATATAAACGCGCTGCGTCGTTTTTCTGGTTGCCAGACGTATAACAATTATAATTTTATAATTATAAATTTATAACCTAGGTATGTTTTTGTAATCGACATTTTTCAATTTTTTTTTAGTTAGTTAATTATAATATCCGTTTTAACTGATAACTCCAGTATCCAAAACTCATAGGGATCAATTTTAATTCGTAAATGGTAATTTGTTCCAAATCCAACGTTAGAAGTCAGGAATTTAGAATAAAATATATTTTATTTCGATAAATTATGTATATTATAGATATTTATAGTTATTTACAACCTTTATTCTTTATCTCATATCTAATATCATAGGTACTTATTAAGTTATTACATTGTAGGTACACCTATAAAGCCCTATGAACTAAAGACTAAAAGAATGTTGACTGAGTGGTGAACTAAGCGGTTATGAAAAATATATTATAACTTAGTTATCATACATATAATAAATATCTGTTAAAATAGTGTGTCTACCTAATACATACACTAGCAGTTATTATTTTCTTCAAAATTGTACAGTTATTATTTATTATGAGGTTGCGTAAGGTTAGGTAGGTAAATAACCATACTCCAATTTATTGCAATCGAATTTTTATTCATTTTATAAAACTTAACCTTTCAAAAATTAATATAGATTAATAATTATAATATTCATGAATTCTTGAAATAAAATAAATAAACAAACCATAATACGCAATAATAATTAAAGTTTGTATAAAAAATTATTAAAATAAAAATGAATCGGTACTAGAGTTTTAGTAGCCATACAGTAGGTATAATGTTTTTATAGCTATATAATATTAATAACTAATAAGTTCTTGAATAAAATAATCATAACACATAACAACATTAAACGGATTGTTTAGCTATATATTATCTGTAATGATAAAAAAAAGCGGGTAAGTGGATATCGCTCTGCTGTACATTATGGGGTGGGGTGGACCTCTGACAAGGGTAGGTTAAATTTGAATGCAATGATAGGTATACGAAAAACGATTCTGAACGGAGATGATTTGTCAGTCTAGGATACATTATATTTAAATATTATCATATAATATTCTATTTTGAAAAAAATATTTTATTTTTTAATTAAGACGCATTTGCATAAGGCGTGGTTAATCAATTTTTCCAAAAACATTGCATGTAGTTATCATAATTCATAATACCTTGTATTATCATAGATATACATATACCTGGTTTGAGGATAAATCGTTATCATTACGCGATTTCATCAAAATTTAAAACTCCAACGCTCAAAACATTTTTCATATAATGACGCATCAAATTTTCTTCATAGCTATTTGAAACAAAACTTACGGAAAACTTAATGTTAAATTTTATAACCTTAGATATAAATACAAACAATATTATAAATTTTAAACTACAAAATAATTTGCAAATATTCACGGTTTTGACGAATTTTTGTCAATAATTGAAATTCAAATGTTAATAAAAATTTAATTTGAATTTCCGGGAGACATTTTTTTTGTGATAAAGATTGATAAATTTGTAATGAATCTTGTATTAAATTTTCAAATCTTAGATTTAAACAGAACATTTTTATGAATTTTTAGCTTAAAACAACTTGCGAATTTTTGTGATTTTTACGTATTTTGTCAAAATTCAAAATTTGAATGCTTATAAAAAAAATTGTGACTATGAATTTATTTTTATTTATCAACTGCTATTGTAACAATATGTTAAGAGCATTGTATTAAACTTTCAAGACTTTCTAACCAAAAAATAAATTTTTATCGATATTAATTTAAGAAAAACTAATAATGATCGAAAATTGCATATACCTATGAATAGTTCAACTTAATTCAAACACTTTTGAAAGTTTTATGGTGGTTAGAATATATACTTATATAAACATTCGGTGAAAATTTCATGTATCAATGGTCATTTGTTTTAAAGTTACATCAAAAATCAAAATCGAAAACTGATTGTGCGTAAAATTTCCCGTTTTTCCCTTAATTTTTAGTTTGTTTATCCTGATTGTTTACAAAAATATTAAGAATACTTTTGACCATCAACTAGATTCACTTTCTGATCGAATAACGTACTGAATTCAAAAATCGAAACACTTTCAGTAAAATTGAAAATTTCAGTTTTCTATAAATATCTCAAAAAAAGCTAAAATATTTTGAAAATTAAATCGTGTAAATAAAATGCCAATCTAAATAACTGGTAAATTTTTCAAGTATCTAAGACTTATACTTTTAGAATGATAAATATTTAAAATCGTTTGAAGATAAATCGTTATCGTTACGCTATTTCGTTAAAATTTAAAATTCAAACGCACTTAAAATTTTTCCTTTAATGATGCTTTGAGTTTTCTCTATAGCTACTTGATGGAAAACGTATGGAAAACTTAGTGTTGTATTTTTAATCCTTAGTTATATAACACAAACATTTTTTGATTTTTTAACTTCAAAATTGCTTGCAAATTTTCGGTTTTTCGACAGATTTCGTAAAAATTTGAACTTTAAACGCTTATAAAAAAAAAATTGTCCATATGTATTCTTATATTTTTTTAATCACTATAAGAATAACTTATGAGAAACTTTGTATTAAATTTTCAAGTTTTTTATTGGGCCAAAAAAATTTTATCGACACTCAGAAAAATCTAAAATTTCAGTGGTCTATAATTAACTCTAAAATTAAACTATATATAGATTACACTAACATAAACATTTGGTGAAAAATTCAAGTATTTACAGTGATTAGTTTTTGAATTACAACCATATAAAAAAATCGATTTGGTCGAAAACTGGTTTTGCGTAAAAATTCCGTTTTTGTGTCATTTTTATTTTGTTTTTCTCGATTCTTTTGAAAACTTAACTGTTGGAAAATTTTTACTTCTGACCTAAATAATGCACCAAGGATATTCAATTTTATATCGGAAACCACCCCCAACTTTTGAAGTTGAAGCAAAATTTCGACTAGTTATGCTGTACAGACACACACACAAAAAAAAAAAACACATCATTGTAAAATCAATACATTCATCACTTCGATCAGAATCTAAAATGAATAGGTCAGAAAATATTGTTGAATATTTTATTGAAATTTCAGAGATGGTATTCGTCAGTGAAGATTTGTCAACTAAATATCATATTCGTTGTGAAGCCTGTGTGAAATGTATTAACAATGTTTCAAAGATGAAGTTTTATAGTAGATTCAGATATTAGGTAAGTGATTTTCTATTTTTCAGTAGGTTTATTTTAATTTTATTAATTTATTAATTGATCAGGGGATAGATAACTTGCAATTTTTAAATTATTCGTTTCTAACCACTGGTATAACACTATTCAAGTTATCAAATAAAATCGTGATAAAAATTAGGAAATTTATCAGGTAAATCTTTAAAATTTTTTTTTTTAATAATTTCCTCAATGATATTTAAATATTTTTCCAATTATCAGGTACGATGACCTGTAGGTACTATAGGGACTGGGAGTGTGAGAGTGGGGGCAGAGAAAGATAAAGAGATAGGGTGGAGAGAGAGAGAGAGAGAAAGAGAGAGAGAGAGAGAGAGAGAGAGAGAGAGAGAGAGAGATAGTGAGAAGTAGTGTAGAGAGATGGTAGAAAAGCTGAAGAAAAATCGAGAGAAAAAGGGTGAGAAAAAAAGGAGGGATAGTAAGAGAGATAGATAGTGTGATTTAAGGTTAGATTAGATTAGGTTAGGTATGATAGGTATTATAGTGACTTGTAAAGAGAGGGTGAGTGAAGGATAGTGTGAGAGGGAGTGAGAGAGGTAGATAGGATGAAGGATAAGGAGATAAAGTGAATGAGAGGGTGCAAGTGTGAGAAAAACGGATAGAGGGGGAACGTTAGACGAGTGAGTGTGAGAGAGATAGGAGAGGGGATGGTGTGAAAGTGATAGGGTGAGAGAGAGGTAGTGTCAAAGGGAGATGATAAGGTTAGGTAGGGGAACAGAACAAAAAGCGAGAGAGAATTGTGAGAGGTTGTGAGAGACAGTGAGATAGGTGAAGGGGGAGGGCGTGATAGGTAAGGTTAGGAAGAAAGAGGGGTAGTGGTAGAGAGAGAGGATTAGGTTAGGTGGGGGAAGGGGGTAGTTAGGTAGAATAGTTATGTTAACAATTCTGAATATGTAGGAAAGGATCTTATATTGCAAAGTTCACTCGACCCTTTGAGTGATACTACCAGGTTAGGTAAGGTTTACAACCTTCGACTTATGGGATAGAATAAAAAGAGAAGGTTGGTTAGGCCGATTAAGAGGATGTCAGTGGAATTTTTTTTCTTCGTCTCATGCGCAATATAGCAAATTTTTTGTTCACAATAATCTTAATAATTTCTAAAATTAGATAAAAATGAATGGTTAGATTTTTATGTAGGGCATATCATAGGTTTATTATACTTTAATTATTAAGTGAGTTATGACTATTTTAAGGTATTCATAACTCGCTTCAAATATAGCCTATAAGATGCTCTAGGTATTAATCATAAATATCTTAAAATTTTAAAAGAGGCCATTTCACTCTAATTTTAGGAATTATTATGATCATAGTGAACGTAATATTAATTCCTTTGTTGTGCGTGGGTCAGAGAGAAAAAAAATAAATGCACTGACATCCTCTTAAGTGTTATCAAGTCAAAAAAGCTCTTGATTGTTGATTGTGTACATTATTATAAGTCTTGTAAAAAGTATGACTTTGTCATTACACATTTTGTTAAAATATCACATCAATCAAATGAAGATTATCTTTAAAATAACAAATTTTATTTTTATATACAAATTTACAATTTCATTAAACATATTATAGTTAATAGTCTTATTATTAAAAGTATTGTAATGCTCAATAAAAAAATTATTAGAGTTGTGGGTTGATAAGTAAAAAAATTTTAATATTATAAATTCTCATTCTCAAAATATTCAGTATGGTTAGTATAGTTAGTATTGGTTAGTATGGTGATGTTTCATTGAATGTTTTTGATTTTGGTTTTATCAACGCATTTTGTTGCTGTGATGAGTGTTAAAATGTTACGTCTTCTTTAAATTTATTATCTTTAGTCTTTTTTTTTTTTTTTAAATTCATTTTCATGCTGCATATGCAAAATAAATTGAGTAAGATTTGTGAAGATGCCTTTTAATATTTGTATATTATGTTGTTATTGTTGTCTATATTTATGATGAAGTTAGCATCTAGCGTTTCCTGGCATAATTATTTGTCGTAGAAATGTCTTCTCTTGATAACTTGTAGGTTATAGGTACCTATGTAGTAGAATATCGAACGTCTTTTTATGAAGTACCTACTTAATATGTATGAGATTGGATATTAGAATCTCTAATGTATTATTCTTATTTGATGTTTTGTTGTCTTTTTCTTTAGACTTTTGGAATATTTGCTTGATTGTGGCAATAGTGTTCAATGGCATTATTCATTTGGTAAATTATTGAAAGTTAGAATTTTGTTTTTGTAGTGGTTTAATATGATCAGATAAGCCCTTCCTTGTATAAGGATTTCATGATTATGATTTGGAATCTGAATGGATAATCCATTTAATTTCTTGTAGTTTACATTTATTTATTTTTATAAATTAAAAATTATTATTTTATTGTTTTTGAACATTGATTTGTAATTAGATTATTAGTATTATATTTAGGTACCTGTAGTCTTGTAGAAATCTGCAAATTATGACATTTTAATTGGTTAGTATGTTAAATTTGTATTTTTGTTGTATGGTTAACTTGTAATAATATGATTTTATTCTTCTAACATGAATGATGTTTTCAGTTAGTTTTTTATCGAAGATTAATTTTACTTTATAATTTAATTCTGATATTTATTAATTTTAAATTACTTTAAATTGGCCTCTGTATTTTTATACTAATTTAGGCGTTAGGTTAGGTTATTAATTCTTGGTCAGCTGGATTAAAGCATACTATTCCGTGACTTTTGTATAAATAATTTTTTCGTTTAATTTGTGCCATTTTTTTTTATTATTTGCGGAATTTCATTCCTTATTTCGTTTAGTTTCTTTAATAATTTTTATATGTTGTAAGGCATGCTTTTTCTGGTATTAGTATAATATCTATTGGAAAATAAGTTTCAAAATCATGCATTAGGAAAAAAAATGCTATAATCTGTATATAATATGGTGTGCAACTTTGATAATATAATATGTTATTTATTATGACAAATTGTCGTGATTTCCTTAATATGTTTTTATTTATATTTTCGTTCATTAATCGCCTTTGTTGTAAATGAAAAATTGATCTTTGGAATTTGATGGATTTATGTCGTACATTCGTACCTAATTAAGTGATTTGTCGATTCCAATGTTTTTATCGTTTGTATTTATGTTATTGTATTATAGGAAGCCCGTCTGATACTCTGTTTTCTTTACCATTTGTATATGATATATCAAAGGTGAAATCTTATAGTTCGATATTATTTTTGAAAAAGAAACATTTGTTTGATATTATTGAAAAATTCATTTTGTCCATGATTATGAACACTTATGTTAGGTAAACTTTGTTGTTTGTTTCAGTTATTTGATCGTTGTTGTTATCTCTGGACATTTATTTTTTTATCATTATTTTTTTTCTTTTGTATTTAAATCAAAATTATTTGTTAAAAGTGGGCTATGAATTATATTCCCGATAATCTGCTATGAATAATGTTTTATTTATTATTAGTCATTGTTTGGACTATAATCTTAATTTTATTTTATTCTTAACGACTACCACTACCTATGTGTTTAATACTTTTATAAAAAATGTATTAATCTTTTTTGGATTATATTATTTTATTTATTATTATTCAAAGCTTTGACTATAATTTTAATTTTATTTGATATTATATTAATATATTTATTTGGTCTTTATTAATTATTAGTCATCATTTGGATTATAATATAGTTATAATATATTTTTATTTTATTTGAATCTAAACATCTCTGTGTTTAATTCTATTATAAAAATTGTATTAATCTTCTTTGGATTATATTTTATTTATTATTAGTCATCGTTTGGACTATAACTTTAATTTTATTTGAATCTTAACAACTATGACGTGTTTAATTAATTTATAAAAAATGTGTTAAACATTTCTGGATTATATTTTATTTATTATTAGTCATCGTTTGGACTATATATTTTAATTTTATTTGCATCTAAACCTCCTTGTGTTTAATTATTTTATAAAAATTGTATTAATCCTCTTTGGATTATATTTTATTTATTATTAGTCGTCGTTTGGACTATAACTTTAATTTTATTTGAATCTAAACATCTCTGTGTTTATTCTTTTATAAAAAATGTGTTAATCTTTGGATTATATTTTATTTATTATTATTTAACGCTTTGACTATAATTTTAATTTTATTTGATATTATATTAATATATTTATTTGATCTTTATTTATTATTAGTCATCATTTGGACTATAATATAGTTATAATATATTTTTATTTTATTTGAATCTAAACATCTCTGTGTGATTTTTTATATTTTATTTATACTTCTTAGTTTTTTGGTTTGGTATCCAGTAAATTTGGTTTTTTTATAGTGTACAATGGCATTATTTATTTTGTAAATTATTGAAAATTAAATTTTTTTTTGTAGTCCAACATACTAGATTGGTATGATCATATGAGCCCTTCCTTGTATGAGAATTTCATGATATCCAAAAATGATATTTAAAATAGGGATTCCCATTTAAAAAGAATGAAGAAATACATGACTTATAAGAATTTTAAGTCATATAGGAATTTATGATTGATTTGTCTAGTTTAAAGTCCAATAAACAGAATTAAAGATATTTACAGGTTAATGAGCAATAAAGTGTACCTACTAATCTAGAAATAAGCATACAATAAAGCTTACAAAAAATTTAAAAAATGCGTATAAAGTCTTTGCTCTAGAAAACATAAAATGTTTTAAAATAAAAATTTGTAATAGTAATTTGTCCAGATAAAAGAAAAACAACTTTTGAAGGTGATTAAGAGTTAAAAGAATTTCATTATGAAATTGAAAGCAACTTATATTACTAGTTTTTTAAAAATTAATTCAAATCTCTAATGCTGGAAAGAAGAAATAAGATCTGGTGATAGGTAATTTTTCTGAGACATACAATCATTTTTAAAGTATTATTTTAGTTGAGTGTTGGAATCTATACTAGTGTTAATCGTACCTATACTTTGTCGACTAGTCTAATGGAATTTTTAAATTTAAGATTTTAGAAATAAAAAAAAAAATTTTTGTTGTCCACGTATGTATTTATTACCTACATATTCAATATTTTAAGTGACATACGTGTTGTTGTTATTATTAGCTATAAAAATAAAAATAAACATTCTTGAACTTGATGAAAAATAGACTTACATGTACTAATTATCTCATATAATAGATATGGTTTCTATATGTTAAAAAAATAAATTTTGGACCTAAAGATCAACACATCGACTTGTCGTTGCTAGCTTCCGGATGGGCAACCACTTGGGTTCTTAGTGACGAATCCTCGTCTTATTTACATGTGTTTAAAACCAAACAGTAAAATCAGGTTATGCAGTTGATATCTTGAAAACAAAAAAATTGCCTCTGGCCTGGTATATGCACTGCACACTAGCCGTATACTCTATTTTGGGGTATGGTGTGGCGCGGTGGTTTGCCGTGGTCAAACCTCGCCTGGCGTCACTAGCTCCTGGATGGGTGACCACCTGGGTTCTTAGTGACGAATCCTTACCCCACATACTCACGTGTTTCTAAACAAACACACGCAATATGGATGTATAATTGCCGAAGGATTTGTTTAAAACAAAAACTTATATAATGTAATAATAAAAATAATAAGAATCCAATTGTACATTGTTTAAGTCTATATGAGATATTATACTTCATACTATAACTTTTTAATAATAATAATTAACAATAAGTATGTAATTTGAGATATTTTAGTTGATTGAATTTTCTTCTGGACACTTGATCTTTGTCACAAAAAATGTACTGACAGTTGACACTGTGATGTAATGATTACCAATCACACAGCAAAATGGTATGTTGAAATAAAAAATAATAATATTTTATTGTAGAAAAGATTGTGTAAACATTTTTTAAGATCATTTTATTTAAAAAATATTCAAAATCGTAATAATTCAATTTCTGGTGTCTATGGTCGTTTTTATTAGGTACCATATAAAAATAAAAATAAAATTACCATTATGGTACCACCCAACGTTTTTGGGCCCAGAAAAGCATGATAACTATAATTTTAGTGTGTTGGAAGGGAAAATAATTTAGATATTACACCATTTATGTAATAATATATTACAAAAGTTGTTTTGCTTTAATAAGGATTTCGCACTCTCATTCTCTTCAACAGGATTTTTGTAAGTCGGAGACAATAGAAGCACATAAATCTTTAATAATTATTAGTTATTACTTGTACAATTTACATCCAATCATACTTGCGAGTTTAGATGATAATTTTTGATTAGGACTTCATAGAATGTACTATGGACGTGTTAACAAAAACTGGGAATGGCTCTATCCATAATATATTATCTAAAAGCAGTTGCACCGAAGTCCTAAAAATCTAGTAGGGAGAAAAATATTTCAAGAGGCACAACATCTTAATAATACGAGCTATTTCTAAGAGGTTAACAATCAATAGAACTTGATAAGTAAACACTTATATCGGAAATCAACTAAGGATCTTTTTATTCAAAGTGTCCTAGTTAACCATCCGTTTGTCACGCGTTACCCAAATAGCATTTATTTTTCTACGATCATTTAGATTGATACTTATTAAACCCAGTGTCGTAGTCAGCCTTCCCGAGGGGTATTGGGTGTATAGTACTGTATACACTTTTTCCCTCCCCAAATCCTAACCCTGGCTACGGCACTGCCTTCCCCGCGGACATGCAGATGGTTAATTAAGTCATTAGGAGGTTTGTTTAGGTTAGGTACCTATAGACAATGGTAAGTTGAGCTCAAGTGATGATAGATGACTATCATCACTGGTCGTGACCTTTGCATAGATCTTTTCTTACTAACTAACAAGGTATTCGAAATTGTCAACATAACAATGAAAAATATTTAAAAATTAACGAGGAAAATATTAATACTACATTTATACTAAAATATAATATTATCCTAGTGAAATTAATATACTTTTTTTTTAGCTTTTATAATGAATACTTAATACTTAAAATATTATATATACCTGATTAATATTGTCAGAATTTGGATCACGGTTTTAAAGCCATACGAGTATTAGTGTTATACCAGTATTTCATATAAACTAATGTCAATCACACTAAAAAATGCGTCCTCTGATCATAATTAGTTCAATAAACTATAAAAAATCTAGTTTACTTTTGTGTTCACAATTTTCAAACTTTTTTAACAATGTGAAAATAAAAAACATAATTGTATCATTCTAATGATCCTTCTCTAGGTTAGGTTAAAATTTTTTTAATTAATGAAACTAACCTAACCTAACCTTCTTTTGTTTTTCTCGAAAATACATAGTGCAGTCTTCATTGTGTATTCAAAGACCATAATTTTTTCCATATTTATTTTTTGATCCATAAAAATCATTTGCCTGCGGGTGCCAATACCACCTTTCCATTTTTATTTTCAAAATATAGCACTTCTTTATTTTTGTGGACACAATTTTCAAACTTTATTAGCCACTTTCCACTAATAAAACATAATTTTATCATGATTTAATTATCCTTCATTAATTTTTCTTGTGAACACAAAGTGCATTCTTAATTGTGTATAACAAGACCATAATTTTATCCAAATTTCTTTTTTGATCTTTGAAATCATTTGCCCCCGGGGTGCCAATACCCCCTTTCCATTTTTATTTTCAAAATATAGCTTTATTTTATTTTGTGGACACAATTTTCAAACTTTATAATCCACTTGCCAATAAAAACATAATTTTATCATGATTTAATTATACTTCTTTTGATTTTTTTGAAAATACATAGTGCAGTCTTCATTGTGTATTCAAAGACAATAATTTTTTCAAATTAATTTTTTGATCCTTAAAAATCATTTGCCTGCGGGCGCCAACACCCCTTTTCCATTTTTATTTTCAAAATATAGCTCTTCTATATTTTTGTGGACATAATTTTTAAACTTTATTAGCCACTTGCCACTAAAAAACATAATTTTTTCATGATTTAATTATCCTTAATTTTTTATTTCATTTATTTTTTTTTGAAAATGCATAGTGCAGTCTTCATTTTGTATTCAAAGACAGAAATTTTTTCAAATTTCTTTTTTGATCCTTAAAAATCATTTGCCTGCAGGCGCCAACACCCCATTTCCATTTTTATTTTCAAAATATAGCTCTTTTTTATTTTTGTGGACATAATTTTTAAACTTTATTAGCCACTTGCCACTAAAAATCATAATTTTATCATGATTCAATTATCCTTAATTTTTTATTTCATTTGTTTTTTTTTGAAAATGCATAGTGCAGTCTTCATTGTGTATTCAAAGTCTATAATTTTTTCAAATTTCTTTTTTGATCCTTAAAAATCATTTGCCTGCGGGCGCAAATTCCCCCTTTCCATTTTTATTTTCAAATGTAGATTAATTTTATTTTGTGGACACAATTTTCAATTTTTATAAACCACTTGTCACTAAAAAAAAAATTTTTTCATGATTTAATTATCATCCATTAATTTTTCTTGAGAATACAAATTGCAGTATTAATTGTGTATTCCAAGACTATGATTTTATCCAAATTTCTTTTTTGATCTTTAGAAATAATTTGCCTGTGGGCGCCAACACCCCCTTCCCATTTTTATTTTCAAAATATAGGTTAATTTTATTTTGTGGACACAATTTTCAAACTTTATAAACCACTTGCCACTAACAACATGATTTTTTCATGATTTAATTTTAATTCTTTTGATTTTCTTGAAAATACATAGTACAGTCTTCTTTAAATATTCAAAGACAATAATTTATTCAAATTTATTTTTTGATCCTTAATAATCATTTGCCTGCAGGCGCCAATTCCCCCTTTCCATTTTTATTTTCAAAATATAGCTTTATTTTATTTTTGGGGACACAATTTTTAAGCTTTATAAGCCACTTGCCACTACAAAACATAATTTTATCATGATTTAATTATCTTTCATTTATTTTTCTTGAGAATACATAGTGCAGTCTTCATTGCGTATTCAAAGACCATAATAGTTTCCAAATTTCTTTTTTGATCCTTAAAAATCATTTGCCTGCGGGCGCCAATACCCCCTTTCCATTTTTATTTTCAAAATATAGCTCTAGTTTATTTTTGGGAAACAATTTTTAAACTTTATAGGCCACTTGTCACTACAAAACATAATTTTATCATGATTTAATTATCCTTCATTTTTATTTCATTTATTTTTCTTGAGAATACAGAGTGCAGTCTTCATTGCGTATCCAAAGACCATAATAGTTTCCAAATTTCTTTTTTGATCCTTAAAAATCATTTGCTTGCGGGCGCCAATACCCCCTTTCCATTTTTATTTTCAAAATGTAGATTAATTTTATTTTGTGGACACAATTTTCAATCTTTATAAACCACTTGCCAATAACAACATGATTTTTTCATGATTTAATTTTAATTCTTTTGATTTTCTTGAAAATACATAGTACAGTCTTCATTAAATATTCAAAGACAATAATTTATTCAAATTTATTTTTTGATCCTTAATAATCATTTGCCTGCAGGCGCCAATTCTCCCTTTCCATTTTTATTTTCAAAATATAGCTTTATTTTATTTTTGGGGACACAATTTTTAAGCTTTATAAGCCACTTGCCACTACAAAACATAATTTTATCATGATTTAATTATCCTTCATTTTTTATTTCATTTATTTTTCTTGAAAATACATAGTGCAGTCTTTATAGTGTATACTAAGACTATAATTTTTTCCAAATTTCTTTTTCGATCCCTAAAAATCATTTGCCTGCGGGCGCCAATACCCCCTTTCAATTTTTATTTTCAAAGTATTGCTCTAGTTTATTTTTGTGGCCACAATTTTTAAACATTATAGGCCACTTGTCACTACAAAACATGATTTTATCATGATTAAATTATCCTTCATTTTTTATTTCATTTATTATTCTTGAAAATACCTAGTGCAGTCTTCATCGCGTATTCAAATACCATAATTTTTTCCAAATATCTTTTTTGATCCTTAAAAATCATTTGCCTGCGGGCGCCAATACCCCCTTTCCATTTTTATTTTCAAAATATAGCTCTAGTTTATTTTTGGGGACACAATTTTTAAACTTTATAGGCCACTTGTCACTACAAAACATAATTTTATCATGATTTAATTATCTTTCATTTATTTTTCTTGAGAATACATAGTGCAGACTTCATTGCGTATTCAAAGACTATAATTTTTTCAAAATTTCTTTTTTGATCCCTAAAAATCATTTCTCCTGCGGGCGCCAATACCCCCTTTCCATTTTTATTTTCAAAATATAGCTCTAGTTTATTTTTGGGGACACAATTTTTAAACTTTATAGGCCACTTGCCACTACAAAACATAATTTTATCATGATTTAATTATCCTTCATTTTTTATTTCATTTATTTTTCTTGAGAATACATAGTGCAGTCTTCATTGCGTATTCAAAGACCATAATAGTTTCCAAATTTCTTTTTTGATCCTTAAAAATCATTTGCCTGCGGGCGCCAATACCCCCTTTCCATTTTTATTTTCAAAATATAGCTCTAGTTTATTTTTGGGGACACAATTTTTAAACTTTATAGGCCACTTGTCACTACAAAACATAATTTTATCATGATTTAATTATCTTTCATTTATTTTTCTTGAGAATACATAGTGCAGACTTCATTACTTATGCAAAGACCATAATTGTTTTCAAATTTCTTTTTTGATCCTTAAAAATCATTTGCCTGCAGGCGCCAATACCCCCTTTCCATTTTTGTTTTCAAAATATAGCTCTAGTTTATTTTTGGGGACACAATTTTTAAGCTTTATAAGCCACTTGCCACTACAAAACATAATTTTATCATGATTTAATTATCCTTCATTTTTTATTTCATTTATTTTTCTTGAGAATACATAGTGCAGACTTCATTGCGTATTCAAAGACCATAATTATTTCCAAATTTCTTTTTTGATCCTTAAAAATCATTTGCCTGCGGGCGCCAATACCCCCTTTCCATTTTTGTTTTCAAAATATAGCTCTAGTTTATTTTTGGGGACACAATTTTTAAGCTTTATAAGCCACTTGCCACTACAAAACATAATTTTATCATGATTGAATTATCCTTAATTTTCATTTCATTTATTTTTTTTGAAAATGCATAGTGCAGTCTTCATTGTGTATTCAAAGTCTATAATTTTTTCAAATTTCTTTTTGGACCCTTAAAAATTTATTTTCCTGTAGGCGCCAATTCCCCCTTTCCATTTTTATTTTCAAAATATAGATTAATTTTATTTTGTGGACACAATTCTCAATTTTTATAAACCACTTGTCCCTAAAAAAAAAATTTTTTCATGATTTAATTATCATCCATTAATTTTTCTTGAGAATACAAATTGCAGTATTAATTGTGTATTCCAAGACTATGATTTTATCCAAATTTCTTTTTTGATCTTTAGAAATCATTTGCCTTTGGGCGCCAACACCCCCTTCCCATTTTTATTTTCAAAATATAGCTTAATTTTATTTTGTGGACACAATTTTCAATCTTTATAAACCACTTGCCAATAACAACATGATTTTTTCATGATTTAATTTTAATTCTTTTGATTTTCTTGAAAATACATAGTACAGTCTTCATTAAATATTCAAAGACAATAATTTATTCAAATTTATTTTTTGATCCTTAATAATCATTTGCCTGCGGGCGCCAATTCCCCCTTTCCATTTTTATTTTCAAAATATAGCTTTATTTTATTTTTGGGGACACAATTTTTAAGCTTTATAAGCCACTTGCCACTACAAAACATAATTTTATCATGATTTAATTATCCTTCATTTTTTATTTCATTTATTTTTCTTGAAAATACATAGTGCAGTCTTTATAGTGTATACTAAGACTATAATTTTTTCCAAATTTCTTTTTCGATCCCTAAAAATCATTTGCCTGCGGGCGCCAATACCCCCTTTCAATTTTTATTTTCAAAGTATTGCTCTAGTTTATTTTTGTGGCCACAATTTTTAAACATTATAGGACACTTGTCACTACAAAACATGATTTTATCATGATTTAATTATCCTTCATTTTTTATTTCATTTATTATTCTTGAAAATACCTAGTGCAGTCTTCATCGCGTATTCAAATACCATAATTTTTTCCAAATATCTTTTTTGATCCTTAAAAATCATTTGCCTGTGGGCGCCAATACCCCCTTTCCATTTTTATTTTCAAAATATAGCTCTAGTTTATTTTTGGGGACACAATTTTTAAACTTTATAGGCCACTTGTCACTACAAAACATAATTTTATCATGATTTAGTTATCTGTCATTTATTTTTCTTGAGAATACATAGTGCAGACTTCATTACTTATGCAAAGACCATAATTGTTTCCAAATTTCTTTTTTGATCCTTAAAAATCATTTGCCTGCGGGCGCCAATACCCCCTTTCCATTTTTGTTTTCAAAATATAGCTCTAGTTTATTTTTGGGGACACAATTTTTAAGCTTTATAAGCCACTTGCCACTACAAAACATAATTTTGTCATGATTTAATTATCCTTCATTTTTTATTTCATTTATTTTTCTTGAGAATACAGAGTGCAGTCTTCATTGCGTATTCAAAGACCATAATAGTTTCCGAATTTCTTTTTTGATCCTTAAAAATCATTTGCCTGCGGGCGCCAATTCCCCCTTTCCATTTTTATTTTCAAAATGTAGATTAATTTTATTTTGTGGACACAATTTTCATTTTTTATAAACCACTTGTCACTAAAAAAAAAATTTTATCATGATTTAATTATCATCCATTAATTTTTCTTGAGATTACAAATTGCAGTATTAATTGTGTATTCCAAGACCATAATTGTTTCCAAATTTCTTTTTTGATCCTTAAAAATCATTTGCCTGCGGGCGCCAATACCCCCTTTCCATTTTTGTTTTCAAAACATTGCTCTAGTTTATTTTTGGGAACACAATTTTTAAACTATTAGCCACTTGCCACTAAAAAACATAATTTTATCATGATTTAATTATCTTTAATTAATTTTTCTTGAGAATACATAGTGCAGTCTTCATTGCGTATTCAAAGACCATAATTGTTTCCAAATTTCTTTTTTGATCCTTAAAAATCATTTGCCTGCGGGCGCCAATACCCCCTTTCCATTTTTGTTTTCAAAATATAGCTCTAGTTTATTTTTGGGGACACAATTTTTAAACATTATAAGCCACTTGCCACTAAAAACATAATTTTATCATGATTTAATTATCTTTCATTTATTTTTCTTGAGAATACATAGTGCAGACTTCATTGCGTATTCAAAGACTATAATTTTTTCCAAATTTCTTTTTTGATCCCTAAAAATCATTTGCCTGCGGGCGCCAATACCCCCTTTCCATTTTTATTTTCAAAATATAGCTCTAGTTTATTTTTGGGGACACAATTTTTAAACTTTATAGGCCACTTGTCACTACAAAACATCATAATTTTATCATGATTTAATTATCTTTCATTTATTTTTCTTGAGAATACATAGTGCAGACTTCATTGCGTATTCAAAGACCATAATTGTTTCCAAATTTCTTTTTTGATCCTTAAAAATCATTTGCCTGCGGGCGCCAATACCCCCTTTCTATTTTTGTTTTCAAAATATAGCTCTAGTTTATTTTTGGGGACACAATTTTTAAACTATTAGCCACTTGCCACTAAAAAACATAATTTTATCATGATTTAATTATCTTTCATTTATTTTTCTTGAGAATACATAGTGCAGTCTTCATTGCGTATTCAAAGACCATAATTTTTTCCAAATTTCTTTTTTGATCCCTAAAAATCATTTGCCTGCGGGCGCCAATACCCCCTTTCCATTTTTATTTTCAAAATATAGCTCTAGTTTATTTTTGGGGACACAATTTTTAAACTTTATAGGCCACTTGTCACTACAAAACATAATTTTATCATGATTTAATTATCTTTTATTTATTTTTCTTGAGAATACATAGTGCAGACATCATTGCGTATTCAAAGACCATAATTGTTTCCAAATTTCTTTTTTGATCCTTAAAAATCATTTGCCTGCGGGCGCCAATACCCCCTTTCCATTTTTGTTTTCAAAATATAGCTCTAGTTAATTTTTGGGGACACAATTTTTAAACTATTAGCCACTTGCCACTAAAAAACATAATTTTATCATGATTTAATTATCTTTCATTTATTTTTCTTGAGAATACATAGTGCAGTCTTCATTGCGTATTCAAAGACTATAATTCTTTTTTAAAATTTCTTTTTTGATCCTTAAAATAATTTTCCTGTGGGTGCCAATACTTCTCTCTACCAATGCAAATGTAAATTCAAATTTGAAATCGAAATCACATTCAAATTCGAATGCGAATGCGAATGCGAATGCGAATATGAATGCGAATGCGAATTCGAATGCGAATTCGAATTCGAATGCGAATGCGAATGCGAATGCGAATGCGAATGCGAATTCGAATGCGAATGCGAATGCGAATGCGAATGCGAATGCGAATTCGAATGCGAATTCGAATTCGAATGCGAATGCGAATGCGAAGGCATATTCAAAATGCATACGCAAACGCAAACGCGTTCAAACGCATATGCGAATGCAAAAGCAAATGTAAAAGTAAACCCATATTCAAATGCAAATGCAAATGCAAATCCCAATACCCCCTTTCCATTCTTATTTTCAATATATATCCAGAGTTTATTTTTGTGGACATAATTTTTAAACTTTATTAGCCACTTGCCAATAAAAACATAATATTATTTTGATTTAAATATCCTTCATTTGTTATTTCATTAATTTTTCTTGAAAATACATAATGCAGTCTTCATTGTGTATTCCAAGACTATAATTCTTTTTTAAAATTTCTTTTTTGATCCTTTAAATAATTTTCCTGTGGGTGCCAATACTTCTCTCTACCAATGCAAATGTAAATTCAAATTTGAAATCGAAATCACATTCAAATTCGAATGCGAATGCGTATTCGAATGCGAATGCGAATGCGAATGCGAATGCGAATTCGAATGCGAATGCGAATGCGAATGCGAATGCGAATTCGAATTCGAATGCGAATGCGAATGCGAATGCGAATGCGAATTCGAATGCGAATGCGAATGCGAATGCGAATTCGAATTCGAATGCGAATTCGAATTCGAATGCGAATGCGAATGCGAATGCGATTTCGAATGCGAATGCGAATGCGAATGTGAATGCGAATGCGAATGCGAATGCGAATGCGAATGTGTATGCGAATGCGAATGCGAACGCGAACGTGAATACATATTCAAAATGCATACGCAAACGCAAACGCGTTCAAACGCATATGCGAATGCAAAAGCAAATGTAAAAGTAAACCCATATTCAAATGCAAATGCAAATGCAAATCCCAATACCCCCTTTCCATTCTTATTTTCAATATATATCCAGAGTTTATTTTTGTGGACATAATTTTTAAACTTTATTAGCCACTTGCCAATAAAAACATAATATTATTTTGATTTAAATATCCTTCATTTGTTATTTCATTAATTTTTCTTGAAAATACATAATGCAGTCTTCATTGTGTATTCCAAGACTATAATTCTTTTTTAAAATTTCTTTTTTGATCCTTTAAATAATTTTCCTGTGGGTGCCAATACTTCTCTCTACCAATGCAAATGTAAATTCAAATTCGAAATCGAAATCACATTCAAATTCGAATGCGAATGCGTATTCGAATGCGAATGCGAATGCGAATGCGAATGCGAATTCGAATGCGAATGCGAATTCGAATTCGAATGCGAATGCGAATGCGAATTCGAATTCGAATGCGAATGCGAATTCGAATTCGAATGCGAATGCGAATGCGAATGCGAATGCGAATGCGAATTCGAATGCGAATGCGAATGCGAATGCGAATGCGAATGCGAATTCGAATTCGAATGCGAATGCGAATGCGAATTCGAATGCGAATGCGAATGCGAATGCGAATGCGATTTCGAATGCGAATGCGAATGCGAATGTGAATGCGAATGCGAATGCGAATGCGAATGCGAATGTGTATGCGAATGCGAATGCGAACGCGAACGTGAATACATATTCAAAATGCATACGCAAACGCAAATGCAAACGCAAACGCAAACGCAAACGCAAACGGATATGCAAATGCAAATGCAAATGCAAATACCAATACCCCCTTTCCATTCTTATTTTCAATATATATCCATAGTTTATTTGTGTGGACACGATTTTTAAACATTATTAGCCACTTGCACCTAAATAACATATTTGTATCATAATTTCAATAAAATGGGAAAGAGGGTATTGGTGCCCGCAGGCAAAAGTTTTTGGAGAAAGGATGAACAAATTTAAAAAATATATATGGGTCTGATACACACTGTAGACTGTTGTATGTAATCTCAATATAGATTAACAAGAATAAAACATTTTTGATTGAATGTTTGTTACAAGTCCACTTGGTTATTAAATTTTAAAATTGTGTACAAAATTATCAAATGCAATTTAATCATCTAAAAAAGGGGGTTATCGGTAGTCCTTAAAACGCTTAACGCGAGACCAAAGAAAATAATTACAAAATAAATGTATTCTATATACACAAAATAAATAATTAGTTATATACTGAATTTAACACGGCAATATTATATTTCTACCTATACATAATTTAGATTATACATTAAATAAAAAATGTAATAATTGTAGGTAGCTACTATTATTGTATACTTTATCTATAGTATTACGCTATACTACTTATAGCTAATTGTTGTAAATTACAGTTAATAATATTATTCCTGGAAAAAACAAACCAACAATAACAATAAACTTAAACAAATAAAATTATCATCTACCAAAAAATGATCAAACTCAGTAATAAAGTTCACACGACACGAGGAAATCATGGGTACGCCACTGATTTCATGTATAATATATGTAATATGTATATAGTAATAAAAACATTATCTTTAGAATAATTAACAATTATAGGTATTAATTATTATTGTTGCGCCGTTACCGATCCTATAACGATCGGCGGTTGTCGGCAAACGACTCGCGTGTTATGTTGCAAACAGAAGCGGAGTGGGTTACCCAAAATATACCATAAATAAATAATATACTAAGTTAAATAAATTACAGATGTAGATGACACCGATACAAAATATATAAATTAAACAATAAGCCCAAATAAATTAAATAATAATAGTAAATTATAATGGACCTAGGATAGGGCGCCCCGGGAATACTTAACAACATAATATATATATAGATAATAATAATACATAATATATTTATACTAATATAGTATAAAAATACAAGAAAACTGGTATACAAATAAATAATGATATAAAGACGACCTGGTTTGAAGTACGTTGTCGGAAGATGCACGTGGTCCTTCGACCTTCACAGTTGACAGGTGACACGATGTTCCAGCAAAAGACAGCAATCGTGATTGAACACGCGGCGGCAAAGCACAAAATAATAATTATCGATTTGCCAATAAATTAAACAAATGTGGGTATAAATGCAGTTTAGTTCCCACTGATTTTTTTGATTCCCCCCCCCCCCCAAAATGTGTGTTTTAAAGCACTGAACACTAAAGTCTTATTCCAAAATTCTCGCAAATCATTATTTTGGAAGTTATATCTTACCAAAGATTACGAATTCACGAATTTACGTCCATGCATTCGCCAAACGCTGTATACTTTGCTTTCCTACGTTTTCGTATTGGATTGTTGCCTATTATTAATTATGTTATTATTAAGATTATTATAATTAACGACTTTCAAAAGGTAATAGAACTGATAATGTTTTATTTTCGTATTAAATATTACTGTTTGACGATTACTATGTTAGTGAGTACATGCGTACTCCAGATCACTACAGTTTTTGTTGCAGTTACGACAACATATCATTTTAAAATTTTATTTGTTAATTTTATTGAGTTGTATGATATTATACATTTTCGATAACAAAAAAGGTGGGTAAGTCGTGGATGTCGCTCTGCTGTACAGTAGGTTAGGTTAGGTTAGGTAAGGTTAGGTATAATCTTAGATGGTGCAGTTGGGGGTGAAGTAGCAGCTGTAGAACAGCGTGCTACCTATCCTGGCCCACGCGAAGCCGACACCGCCGCCTCGATCCAAAGTGTATGCTGTTGAGTTCGCGACGTAGATAGCTCATTTGCTGTCCACGCTGGCAACCCATTGCTGCGCACTCACTCCCATATGGCGATTTTAGTCGCTGACGAGAACGATATCGATGAGAATAAGAATTTGATCAGTTTCTCGGTGATCTCGATGTGTCGATTCGGAACCAGGCCACCGCGGGATTGGACACTATAGTGGCTGGGGACTTCAACTCCCACTCCGCTGAATGGGGTTCGGCCACAGACGACGCTAGGGGATCCCTCCTGTCCGACTTCGCGGCATCCCTCGAGCTCGTGGTCTGCAACGTTGGCACTACGCCGACTTTTAGGAGGGTAAATGCAGCAACGGTGATTGATGTCACCTTCTCACGCTCCAGAGGAAACCGGCGCCTGGTCTCGGATTGGTCCGTCATCACAGACTGTTACACCGCCAGCGACCACGAGTACATCGGGTACTCAGTGTTGAAACCGGACGCACTGAGACACGTGGCAGATCACAGAGTGACCCGCTGTCTAGGCTGGTCTACGAAGAAGCTTTCGCTGGAAGCCATAAACGCCCACTGGGACCGCACGGGTACCCCACCATCCCTTCCGGACGATGCATCTGCTGAGGAGCATTCCGAGCATCTGCACGAATTTCTGGAACGGGCTTGTAACGCGACAATGCCGAAGAGATCGGTGTTCCAGGGCAAGAGGGCAGCCCATTGGTGGAACGACGAGATCGCTACAATGCGGAGGGCTGCTATTGCTGCTCGTAGGAGGTATCAACGCGCGGGACGCAGAGCTGACCTTTCCGGCCGCGAAGCAGCTTTCGAGATCTACAACAGAGCCAGGAAGGAACTGAAACTAGCCATTAGGAAAGCGCAAGAAAGATCGTGGCAAGAGCTATGCAAAGCCGTTGAAAGTGGCCCTTGGGGAGTCCCGTACAAGGTAGTCACCAAGCGGTTAGGACGCCGTAACCCAGTTATCGATGAACCGGTGATAACACAGATTGCTCGAGGTCTCTTCCCCGCACTACCACCCGTGGATTGGGGCCAGGTACCAGCAACGCCAAGCGCCTCCACCGAACTCATCGAGCATCACGAAGTCTCGACCCCGCTGTTTACGGTGGACGAACTGTCGCGGGCGGTCGAGAAGCTGCCATTGCGTAAAGCACCGGGTCCTGACTCCATCCCGAACGAAATTATCAGGCTAGCAGCGAGACACAGTCCGGGCACTTTCCTGTCCACCTTCAATGCTTGTCTTACCAGGAACGTTTTCCCGTCGAAATGGAAGCGCGCCAAACTGGTTCTGCTGTACAAAGGTGCTGACAAACCTTTGGACCAGCCGTCTAGCTACCGGCCCATCAGTCTGCTGGATGGTTCTGGCAAACTCGTGGAGAGGATGCTGCTTAACCGCCTCTTACCGCACGTTGAGGAGACCGGAGCCCTCAGCAACCTGCAGTTTGGTTTCAGACGTTCAAGATCGACAGAGGACGCTATTCAAGAGGTATTGAAAACGGCGCGCGCAGCGGGAAAGGGAGCGGTACAGAATAGGCACCTCTGTGCTGTTGTGACGCTGGACGTAAAAAACGCATTTAATACAGCGCCTTGGCTGTTGATTGATGCGGCACTGCACAGGTCGGGGGCACCTGGATACCTGACAAACATTTTGCGGTCCTACATGTCGGAGCGGGAAATTCAGTACGGAGCAGGGTCAAGCCTGCCAGTTACCAGTGGTGTTCCACAGGGTTCAGTCTTAGGACCAACGCTGTGGAACCTCTTCTACGACGGCATTCTACGACTACCGGTTCCAGATGGTGTTAAGCTCGTGGCATTCGCTGATGATGTGGCAGTTGTAGCTGTAGCCTACAATGCCGAGCTCATGGAACAATTAGTAAACCCTGTCCTCTGCGAAGTGGCACAATGGATGTCATCTAACGGCCTGACTCTCGCACCGGAAAAATCCGAATGTATTATACTGACACGCAAGCACTGCTTTGGATCGCCACAGCTAATAATCCAAGGAGTCCAGGTACCAGTGAGACGGGATATACGATACCTAGGGGTGCAACTGGACACCCGACTCTCGTTTGTCGCGCACGCCACCTCGGTTGCCTCAGGAGCTAGAAAAGCGGCGGCCGCTCTCGGTAGACTAATGCCGAACATCGGGGGCCCCTCGCAAGCGAAGCGAAAGCTGCTAATGAGTGTGGTACACAGCCGTTTGGCTGGCCTATTGTATGGCGCCCCAGTATGGGCGGAGAGCGTTCAAGATGTCAAAAAATCAAAAAGCGCACTGTTGCAAGCTCAGAGAACTGCCGCACTCAGAGTAATAAGGAGCTACAGGACGGTGTCGGCCATGGCGTCGTTGGTGCTGGCCAAAATGCCTCCAGTCTTCATTCTGGCGAGCTCGAGACAAAGGGTTGCTGAATCCAGGAAGTCCGGAAACGTCCTGACAAAGGAAGAAGAAATTAAAAAAATAATCCATCAGTGGCAACGTGAATGGGACTCCACCGATAAGGCCGCGTGGACCAAACGGTTGATTCCGGAGCTGGAGAGATGGTGGTATCGGGGGCCGAGCCAGGTGAGCTTTCACATGGCTCAGGCGCTCACGAATCACGGCTGCTTTCAGAAGTACCTTTGGTCCAGGAAGAGGGCGCAAAGTCCAGCATGCTGCCATTGTCCGGCAGAAATTGATGATGCAGAACATACCATTTTCGTGTGTCCTTTTTGGGACGAAAAGAGACGGGAGTTGTCGCAGCTTCTCCGGAGGAAACCCAGTCCCGAGCACGTAGCGGATATATTGTGCAGGCCGACAATCGAAGAACTGCCCATGGACCCAGTTCAACGGCGTAGAGCTCAAGAGGCTGCTTCCAAGATGGCATCGGCGTTCTCGGATATGGTGGAGAACATTATGGGCCGCAAGGAGGAATTGGAAAGAAGGAGGCAAGGAGTGCCATGAGCGGTAGAAGACCAAAACTTAGTTAAGGCAAACATTGTAGGCTGACAGCCAAATCTAGGGTGGTTAGAGGCCCCCAAACATTTGTTAATAACACTAAGATGTCGCATTGATTACTATTTTAATGTTTATTGTTTATTGTAATGTTTATTGTTGTTGTCCAATAAATGATGCGGACAGGGAGGCAGCAATGGGAAAACCTACTTCCCTCCCTGTTCACGATTCAAACCCGAAAAAAAAATAAAAAAAAAAAAAAGGTATAATCTTAGATATAAAAGGAACATTTTTTATGCATTTCTAGCATAAAATAATTTATGAATTTTCGTGATTTTTACGTATGTTGTCAAAATTCAAACTTAGGCACGATTTTTTTTATAAGCATTTAAAATTCAAATTTTGACTAAATACGTAAAAATTACGGCAATGTTCAAATTATCTTAGATAGAAATTCATAAAAGTTTTTTTTTTTAATTTTAAGATTTGATAATTTAATACATGGTTCCTAACATATTTTTACAATAGCAGTTGAAAAGTAAAATAAATTCATAGTTACAATTTTTTTTTTACAAGCATTCAAAGTACATTTTTGTTTCTATTTGTAATTGTTAAAATATAATAATTCATAATTGTTGAGACTAATAATTGTAAGCAAAGTTTCCTTTAAATAAAAGACAAAATAATAATAATAATAATAATAAACTATAATTACTTATAAGGCATAATTAAAATAAATTAATTCACAAAATTGTAGAAAGTGAAAAACAAAAAAATAAGATTTTGGCGCCAAAATAAATGTATTTATTATCAATATTAAATACGTGTGATAAGACCCATTGGCCTTTTTTTTTTAAATGGCGGATGGTAGCATCCAAAGTTTATAGATTATACAGGTTGCCTCATTTTGAAAATATCGAAAAAACAGGAGTGTGAGAAAATGACGTGACGTCATCGTCGTACAAACTATAAAACGATAACAAGTATTACATACGTTTATAATGTTTATATGCCTATCTTGTAGTTTTGTTTCGCAACCTTTCGATTTTGTTTTATTCATTTAATTAAATAGTGTTTTAATTTGAATTATTTCTTAATACGAACAGAACGAAGGAAATAAAGAAATGTTCTTTATTTTGACTGAATTTTTTTATCATTTAAGTTAACTATTTTATAATTATAATTATGTTTATGTTTAAGTGTTTAACATCTTCTCTTAAAATTCCAAAATAATGATTTGCGAGAATTTTGGAATAAGACTTTAGTGTTCAGTGCTTTAAAACACACATTTTGGGGGGGGGGGGGGGAATCAAAAAAATCAGTGGGAACTAAACTGCATTTATACCCACATTTGTTTAATTTATTGGCAAATCGATAATTATTATTTTGTGCTTTGCCGCCGCGTGTTCAATCACGATTGCTGTCTTTTGCTGGAACATCGTGTCACCTGTCAACTGTGAAGGTCGAAGGACCACGTGCATCTTCCGACAACGTACTTCAAACCAGGTCGTCTTTATATCATTATTTATTTGTATACCAGTTTTCTTGTATTTTTATACTATATTAGTATAAATATATTATGTATTATTATTATCTATATATATATTATGTTGTTAAGTATTCCCGGGGCGCCCTATCCTAGGTCCATTATAATTTACTATTATTATTTAATTTATTTGGGCTTATTGTTTAATTTATATATTTTGTATCGGTGTCATCTACATCTGTAATTTATTTAACTTAGTATATTATTTATTTATGGTATATTTTGGGTAACCCACTCCGCTTCTGTTTGCAACATAACACGCGAGTCGTTTGCCGACAACCGCCGATCGTTATAGGATCGGTAACGGCGCAACAATAATAATTAATACCTATAATTGTTAATTATTCTAAAGATAATGTTTTTATTACTATATACATATTACATATATTATACATGAAATCAGTGGCGTACCCATGATTTCCTCGTGTCGTGTGAACTTTATTACTGAGTTTGATCATTTTTTGGTAGATGATAATTTTATTTGTTTAAGTTTATTGTTATTGTTGGTTTGTTTTTTCCAGGAATAATATTATTAACTGTAATTTACAACAATTAGCTATAAGTAGTATAGCGTAATACTATAGATAAAGTATACAATAATAGTAGCTACCTACAATTATTACATTTTTTATTTAATGTATAATCTAAATTATGTATAGGTAGAAATATAATATTGCCGTGTTAAATTCAGTATATAACTAATTATTTATTTTGTGTATATAGAATACATTTATTTTGTAATTATTTTCTTTGGTCTCGCGTTAAGCGTTTTAAGGACTACCGATAACGATATCCACGTTTTGAATTTAATACGGTACAGGAGACATAGGGAGAATTGTGGTTAGCAAAAAGATACATAATTAAATCATCTTTATATTTATATTCATCTGCATTATTATATTGGCTAAAATAATGATATGAAATAATAAATTTCTTACGGTTTCTCAGTTTGTCTCATTTGAGTTGGCCGGCAGTTCACTCCCATTCTCCTCTTTGTGGAATAGGCCTACATGGGGACACCACAATAAAAAAAACGCGCCTCTTGCAATACCTCATGTGAC
Organism: Diuraphis noxia; assembly: GCF_037042655.1. Lineage (NCBI taxonomy): Eukaryota > Metazoa > Arthropoda > Insecta > Hemiptera > Aphididae > Diuraphis > Diuraphis noxia. Next base: position 32,798,180 of record NW_028301714.1, on the reverse strand, counting down.
ATTAAATGCGACATATTATACATTGTCATCGTTTAATAAGCTAAGGTGGTGTGGAAACTTGCAATACATTACATAACAGTCTGCAGTAAATATGCTAAAATTACCAAACTAAACTTTAAACAAGACCGATTTTTCGCGATTGTTCGCAACTTGTATCCAGGCGATTATTTCTGTCTGAAAACCGTAACTTAAATATAGATGTTTAATTTTGAGCGAATGTTCGCTGCGATTTAAAATCGCGTTCGCTCCGCGAACATTCGCGTCGTGTGAAACCACCTTTAGAGAACATAATCCTATAATTTATTTTATTGTACAGTCGTTGTAGTAATAATACATATCAACACGACTAACTAGTTTTCTTTAATATAATATAATGTATACACGTCACACGATTATATTTTCAGAATTGAGAACCCCTAATACCTCTATGCGTCAAATTATTCAAAATCATAGGCGTGCGCAGACTTTGTTTGCACTGTTTGCAGGGTACCTATGCGGCTGATAAAATATGCCCCTCTCCCACAGATATAAATGATCCTAAAATTAATGAGCATTTTATCATCTTACACTTTTGGTTACTAATTTGTTGATGTGCTCCCAAGCGTCTACCTGCACTCTGCAGGGTATGCAAACGCATACCCTGCATACCCCGTGAGCACGCCCGTGATTGTTGTGTATGGTGTATCATGATTCATGATGTTTCTGCAGATTACAATATTATTCAATATTATCTAAATTCTTATCTACGGTTTTAATCATTTTTAAATAACCATAGATAATAAAGATATGGGTAGGACTGGTAGGACATAACGGTCTTATCAGTTGGAATTAAGGGGTACAATCACGATTAAAGATATCTTTAATCGTGGGTACAATATTGAGGCTAAATATTATACCTAAATCGAGTATCGACTATCAATATTATAAAACCATTGATAAAAGGGCCTCAATCGCCTCTCCTCCGGGAATGCACTATGCAGTCTTAAATAAGTCAAATATATATTTTAATATAGGCGTAGCCTATCCATATCTTTATTATCTATGTAAACAACTCAGTTCTCATTAAGCCGCATACTCGTAATCGATTGGTTATTCGGTTACTTCATTAATGGTAGTAGCTGTTTTAAATTTTTAATACAGTATGGTTTTAAGGTTTTATGTCCGTGTCAAATAAACCATAACGTTTAGTGCGAATAAATAGTGTATTATATTTTTTAGTATTATTAAAAAAAAAATTCATCTACGCGACTACGCCTAGCTGTCATCAGCTAACCTGATGAAATCTTAAATGATAAAGAATATTATAATTATACTTCGTGGAGGAAAAATATGAACGATACATCAGAAAGCAGTAAGCTATAGACGAATTATAATTAATTAATATTATTAAAATTTTCTATACTATTAACCAACACTATTTTTGTATGCTATTTTGGTAAAAGTTGTGTATACTTGTTAACATTATGTTATATTGTTTTGATTGTTTAATATTTATACTGACATTTTTCTTTGTAATGTTTCATAGTTTGGTATAATTGTATACATGTTATTTGATATGTCACTCTAATATCACTACAGAAGTACAGAATTAATATTGAATATTTTCAGTGGCTATACAGTTTTTTATAGACATAAAAAATTTGCAATTATTTATTTTAATTTCCAAGGCCTAGAGTTTTATTACAAAATTAATAATTTCATTATTGTATTTCTCTATTTAACAAAATTACTTATATAAATCACGTTATAAAATATATTTTATTTATGACAAAGTTTTAGTAAAATAAGAATAGCTGATGATCATCATCATTATAACTCTTAATTAATAATTCTCATAATTAATACAAATTAATTCAATATATTGATTAGATTATGTGATGCTTCAAGCATTGTATGATTATAAAGATACTTCATCTGAGAGAACACTAGATTTCAAAATGAATGATGAATTTTTCATTTACCGAGATGTTGCTGATAAAAAGAGTTGGTGTTATGTTATCAACCATACTGGTGATTTAGGATATGTACCATATAATTATGTTAAAACTATTTATGTAAGTAAATTAAATATTATATTATATTAGCATATGGCAGTAAATTAAATTATTGTTAATTACTAATACCTACATGTTTAATTAATTATTTACATTTTATCAGGTAAAGAACAATCATGTATTGAAATTCCTTGATAATTGTCTTTTGGCAGTTCAACAAAAACTTGATGTGAATGATAATTTCTCTGACAAATTTAAACTATATCAATCATTATTGAGACGACAAAAAAAATTAAAACAGAAATCTTCCTATAATACACTAGATACGCCAATTCAATGCAAAACTACTGATGAAGTATTACTATTTTCTTTATATTTTTGTATTAGTTAATTAATGTAGATACTTATCTGTAAAAAAATTATATATAATAAAATATGTTAGGTAACACATGTTATTTATTATGCTTTCAGGGTAATCAATCAGAAGCAAATGAACAAATATTAAATGAAACTGAAAAAAATGTAAGTGTTTCAAAAAAAAAGGAGATAACTATTCCAGATGTTTATGAAGTAGTGCAGCAAGTATGAACAATGTTAAACATTATAAAGTTGGGCATTTATTATAGATTAATATGAAATATTCTCTCAGACATTTATGTTTTTAAGATTATTTGATATTTAAAGTTATATTAGTATTGAGCATTCTTAAAAATTAAAAATGCGAATGCATTGGACTTCAAGCCAAATTTATTAGAAAGTATTTCGTGTAATAAAATAATAATCTAGTAATTATAAATAGTTTAAGGCTTAATCATTAAGCTGTATATACGACATATTGTTATATTTCAAAATCCTTAGAGCAATTTTAATTATTATACATAAGAATATAATATTAACATTTTGGTGTTTTAGGTAAGAAATCATACAGGATTGTCTTACAATTTCTCTCAAGTAGCTGTCTCTGTTGTGATTCAATATTTGTCTGATCTAGTTGATGAATCAGCAAAGTCTAGTCTCAGTAGCGTACGCAAAATTATTAATAATTTTCCACCTACAAGTGCAACATTACCAGTAGAAAGTTTGGAAAATACTAAGGATGGAAAATGCATGCAACAGTTATTGGAATACTTAACAGCTGCTAAAGAAGATTCACAACAACGTTCATGGCAAATATTTGATGATCATGTTCAAATTGAAGACTGTTTAATAGAGCTCACAAGCATTTTGGTAATTAATTATTCTTATTTATTTATTAAATTAAATATCCCATTAAATATAAAATTATTTCTATCAGTCCACAGTTGTAATTAAACAAAATCATTTTTAATTTGTACGTAACTATTTTATTACATTTATGATTTATATCAGAGCAATTTTTTTCATGATATTGAATATAATTTTTAACACTGTTAAAACTCTCAGATAATACAAATTACATTTTTTTTTTTATTTAATTTAAAAATCTACATTCTACTATGTTATTTATTTTATAAAAATAATACATGGGTATCAGCATATAAAAGGATTTAAAATTCTAATTTAGAATAACATTTTTTCCTTTATAATATATTTTTAAATATTAATTTGTAATGATAGGAAACACTAGAATCAATTATACCAATCTCAAACTTAAAATGTACAGAGTATATGCTTTTATAATACAAAATTAGTTTTATTGTGTTTATTATAGAAAAATGCAGATCCAATGGTTATAAATCATATATTAAAAATCGACCAGTATACATCAATTAATAATTTATTGGAATATTACCAAATGGAACTACGATGGGTGATTCAAAAACATTTGCTTATTATATTTTCAGAACTATGCAAACTCAATTTTGTTGTTGTTGAAATTATAATCAACTCCATACTGCCCATGGAATTAGCTAGGTACCTATTTTTTTCTCCATAAGTAAATATTTCAAATTTAGATAAAACTTTATATTTATTGCTATGCATTAATTTATTCTTAATCAATAACAAATAGTGGATATTGAACTATTTAGTTTTATATTTTTAATAATGGGTAACTGTATAGCTATAACACAATATCAGCTAACTATTAATTTTATTTCTCTGACTCATACAAACGTAATACACTTTTACGTTCAGTAAAATCAACCATTTGTTGTTAGATATATATATTATTAGATCGTATACTACTAATCAAGAACTGTGTATTACAATAATATTACGAGAGGTGTGCTAACATGCTTCATAGATATGACAAAACACTATAATATGTATATATACCTTACTCTACTACCCTACATTATCATGTATTTGAGTAATCGAGTAAATAATGAGCTCGCTATATGTTGCCATGTTTTTCATTCTCTCATTAATTGTTTAGTAGTATAATGTCTATGGATTTAGTATTCAAGTGAATTAACTTCAAAATTGTTGTTTAGAACATTACATTTGTAACTATAATGACTATTTTATGATCTTCTAATTTTAAATAAGATATGAGCGTCTTGAAATATAGAATTTTTAAAATTCTCATAAATTGTAGAAAATTGAAATAACTTAAAAACTCTATGTACAAACACATAATATTATTCATTTTAAATTTAATAAAAAATATTAAAATGATATAACTATTGATTATGCTTTATATAAATATACTGTTTTGTAACAGATACTGACATTAGAGCCATATAGTTCATAGATCCCAAGAAGTTTTTTATTACATACTAAACCCTATTATATCACTCACACTGTACATGAACCATATTGGTATACATTGAATAATGCACTATAATATTTAAAGATCATATCCATTAGACATAAATATTATTCAAAAATATTGATCATTTTTGACTTTGGCACACCTAGAGTACTTTATTGTTTTCTTAAATAATATTTCCTACAGTGATGAAATTAAAAATCTTAAATATTACATTTTTTATTTACTACACATTTTGTATATTGATTAATAATAAAAACTCAAATCAAATGTTATGTTTAGAGATTTGCAAAATAACAAAGAAGATTTAAACAAGCAAGTCATTCTTGCTGAATTTCTAACACTAATTTTATCGGTTGGAGAGACTTTACCAATTTCTTGCTTTGGTAAAAATGTTATACATTTATAAAGTTTCCAATAAAATATTTTGATTTTAATTTTAATTTCACAGAATATATGAATGTGGACTTTGTTACCAAAATACTAAGTGATATAGAGGATAATGAACTGAAATCTTCTAATGATGAAAAAAAAACTGAATGCATGATCAATTTATTGCTTTCTTATAATCTTCAGTTTTCTGAAATTGAATCAAACATAACTTTAAAAGGACTGGCCCAGAGAGACAATGCCAAAGTACTTACTGAAAATTTATTGATTTTACTTAATACTGAAAGTTAGTACAATATTTTTCTTAAAATGATAAATAAACATTAACCATATATATTATATATATTCAATACAATAAACATTTTAATAGAAGATCCAGTTCAAATTTTAAAATTGAAGAAAAAGCCAAAAAACTCTGTAGAAAAATTGTTAAATGACATTCTTGCTGACTCAAAAACTGCTAAACTATTTTATGTTAATGATATAGAAGTTTTAGTTGATATTATTATACGTCAACTATTGAATATTCCATCTGATGAAATGGTAATGAATTGAATACATTTTTCATTTTTAACTACATAATATGTACATGTCATTCAATGATTTATTAATGTCTTGTTTTATTTTGTCTAGGCTCGTACTTCATATTTGGAACTTTGTAAGAATGTGATTTTTAATACAGAATATTTAGACCGCAGACATAAATTATCAGATTTAAATAATTGCCTTCAAGAAATTCTTGTTGATGATAATTCATGTACAAAAGATCAAGATGTCTGTATTATTAAGGAAATTTATTTAAAATATCCAGAATTTTTCAAATAAAATGTTCTGAATATATTATATTTGTTACTAAAATATGATAGTTTGCTTATACACTATGTTGAGTATTAATCAAAATGCTAAATATTCTTGCAATAATGTTGTGATGATTATTCTTATATGTTACTTTTATGTGCCAAATATTATCTTAAACATTTCATTAATATTATAATGTTTTTCTCTTTTTCGCTTTTAGCTATTATCTGTTACAATACATTTTGATATTTTTAAATTTTATTTCATATTTTTAACAATGTTATAGTATTAAATATATATTTATATTTTTTATATGTTAATTGATGTACTATGTATGTATTTATTTTTGTTGTATTTACTTTATACATTTTAAACTAAATACTTGAATATTTATTACTTATTATAGATTTTAGTTGATCAATAAAACAACTTGTTGTGTCTAATGTTACATATATTTTATAAGAACATGGACTGAATAATTATTAAAAAAACAAAAAAAACGTTCAGCCACCTATACATAAGAAATTCAGAAGTTCCCATTTTCCCAATAGGTTTTTACGACTATACTTGACTGAATGACTATGTTATTTAGCCATTAGCCATGGCCCATGATGTAATCAATAATAGTCCAGAAAGTAACAATTATAAACATGATCCTCAGTTATTGTCTTAAAATTTGAAATATTGAACTGAGTGTTTAAAATTACTAAAAATTTAAATTATAAGAGGTTAATTTACTATAATTTTGATTGGTTAATGAATTAATTATCAAACTCAATAAAATTAAAATTAACTGTATTTTTTTACACATATATTGCAAGTATAGAAAATTACAATATACATATAAACGTACATTTTATATACTGACCATTTATTTTCTAAGAAAACATTACTAGATAAAAACATGTTTAAGAGGGCGCAACACCGGTATTTGTTGTCTCAGTCTTATAAATATGTAACATATTATAGTTCATGTTTTACTCTGTTAACTTAAAAATTAGAAACTTGATAATAGGAACATCATCTGTGTATTATTGGAAGTATTTTACGATAATTCAGTTTTTACTTTTTAAGTGAGTTATACGCCTATAATAAATTGTAAAATAAAAATGCTCATAATAAAATTAATGATATTATGTTAATAAATGAAAAAAGGTATTCATTTCTTTTGTAATATGTATGTATTGAACAATTGGTAAAACTGCGTAAATTTATGTATCCTTCTTCAAAAAATCAAAAATCAATAAAATACTTAAAATATACTAATCATAGTAAACATTTAATGAGTTTAAAAAACTAATTATTTGAATATTATCATTATATTTGGAAAAAACATAAAGTGTTGACCGGCGTATTGTATAGGCAAAATAGGTACATTACAGCAATGTTAAATAATTATGATACCTACTTGGAGATTCAATTTTCATGGTACCTTCATATGTAGGGGATTAGTAAGAAAAATTTTTCCAAAATTTGCATTTTAAAGGGTTGCTCACTCGAAGATTTTGAGATTTAGGACGTAAATAGAAATTTTTTGTTAATAAATGTTTGTCATAAATAAAAGGAATAATACGAAAAAATTAGTAGATTAGTAGTTTTATTTTTTACATAAGTGTTTGCTATTGGTTACTCTGATAGAAGAGTTAAAAGGATGTATCAAATCATCGAGTATATTATTGCCTCGAACAAAGAAATTATATCTTAAAAACAAAAATAACAACAGAAATGATTATGTATATTTATAGTTTATATACTCAAAAACGGGGCTAGGTAAATTGAGTCCGAGATAAGTTTGGTACATTTTGAAAGCGGTAAATTGAGTCCCGGGTAAAAATAGGTAGTAGGTAATTTGAGTCCCAGGGAAAAACGATTTATAATATGCATTTAAAATTTAAAAATATGCACTTTAAAATTTTTATTTGTGATTTGTAGACATTCATTGACTGCATGTATATGATTTTGAATATAGCAACATGTATTTTTATTAATTATATAATTATTTTTTATGCAATAAAAATGCATGTTGCTATTTTCAAAATCATATACATGCAGTCAATGAATGTCCACAAATCACAGATAAGAATTTTATAGTGCATATTTTTAAATTTTAAATGCATATAATCTGGCGAAATAGACCAAATGAAATACATAAAAATAATGGAAAACTGTTTTTACGGAAAATAATAGACACGTTTACCAATCATATTACATTAAAATTAAAATTAAAATTTACACAAACAAGTATTATATTATATGCATTTTTAACATATAATAAATAAATTAACAATTATTATTAAAAAGCAAGTATTAACATGCATTTTTAACATATTATAAATTTATTAACAATTATTATTGAAAAGCAAATATTAACAAGCATTTTTAACCATACCTATGAATATAGGTATTCATAGACAGTCCTAAGTCTGTTAAGTGAGATGGAAAATGTATTTAAGTACTTTAATAATTTACTTATAAATAAACAAATATTAATATGGTAGGTATTAAACTATAAGGTCTAAAAGGTTAGGCTAAAAGGTAACTGTTCGCAAACCATGTGCTTGGTAGTTGGTTACGGTTCAACTGTTCCCAAACGAGTGGTAGTTTTGTGCCCAAACAAGTTGTCTTTTTGGTATTTGTGCGCAAACCAATACCGCCCAATCGTTTTTCCCTGGGACTCAAATTACCTACTATCTTATTTTTTGTGGGACTCAACTTACCTACTATCTATTTTTCCCCGGGACTTAATTTACCGAGTTAGGGTCATTTGGGACTCAATTTACCAACTCCGACAAAAACTAGTTGACCATTTCTATCAGACTATATCCAATCCACAGCAGGCGAGTTGTCGATTTCAGTCGAATTAGATTACAATAAAGATAGAGACACTGCGGTTACCAACGCCAATTTACCGGTGACCTGAGGTACACTAAAATCAATATACATCTATTGTAATATATTACATTATATTTTATATTTTACAATTTTTCACGGGCAAAATAAGGTAATAAACTAATAAGTATAGCTAAAAATGCATGTTCTACTATATAGTTACATAATATTAATAGTTATAATACCTATCCATATTTCATAGGTTTAATAACCTACTACTAAAAGTACTCGTGTATATAATACATATATGACTATTAACTATTGGCCCTATTGGGATATTCGTAGTAAAAAATTACGCAAGTAATTTTCTCTCATTCGAAAACAATAATGAGCTTAGTAAAATATATCAACATCATCATTTATGACTCCAAATAACAATAAATACCTATTTAATATTGATAAACTGCAATAAGAAGATTTTTCAAGTAAATATATATATTGTTAACAATAATTAGCTAATTATAACTTTTTATTTTATTATTGTATTTTTAAATTTACTCTATTGTATAGATTCTCCAATTGATGAAATAAGAATTGTACAATCTGAACAGGTTCGCTACAGTATAATAATACTAATAATTATGGTTTAATGAGTGTCATCAAAACATTAGGTAAATTCATAGTTATGTATATTTAACACAATATGTATTCCAATATTAAAAATATTTGCTTTAATTTAAACCTATGTATAAAGTTACAAAATTTGTATAAAATTCAATTTTAAGCAAATTTTATTCATTTTTTTTAGAGCTTAAATTAGACTCTGTTGAAAAACAAGTTGCTGGATTACGTTACGACCACAGATTATTGTTTGATATACTAGACAGAATTGAACACAAAATTTATGCACCAATTAATATAAATAGAACAACGTTGATATCTTCCAAAAATCAATCTTTGATAAACCAACCATTCATTAAATCACCTATCAATACCGAGGATGAATTAGAAGCAGTAGAAACAAAATTGATTAGCCAAGATCAAAACTATGAATTTAGGTCTCAATTAGTAAGTGATATTTTTTTTTTTATTTTACTAATAACTAATAAATGATGTAGTCTTTTAGTATACATCATTATCAACAGTTTAAAATAAATTAAAAGAATTTTTATAGTTTCATCCAATGGTTTAAAATTGCACGTAGTTATTATAATTCTATAGTTTAATACATTCAAAATGAAATAAAATATTTAGTTTTTGATAATAATAATAATGAGTGTTTATTTAGCAGTTTTTGTAGGTAATATGTACATACCTAATTAATATTTATTATTACACTGCAACGTCTATCACTAAGGATGTTTCCTTGTGTTGATAGACGTAAGTCTCTAGAAGAATATAATTAAAATGATTAAATAGATAATATTAATTAATTAAAATAAATGAAAAAATAATAATAACAATAGGTACCTTGAAGTTGCCTATCTATATATAAATAACAATCGTTAGTTTTTCAGAAGATTTTGTATATTACATAAATGAATAAGAAGAGCAAAAATAAAGATAAAATTAAAAATAATATTATGTGCTTTATGAGTTAACCTAAGGATTTACTCCATTTGTCAATAACCATTTCATAATCAATAATTTAAAGGTATCAAAGTTTGGATAGTTTTTTATAGAAATGGGTATTTTTTCATAAAGTTTCAACCCAGTTATCATAAAGCTATTGTAGTATTTAGTTGTGTTCATTTTTGGGTAATTAACTTTTCAGTTCTTTTGTTATAAGTATTAACGATGATTATTAATGATGCATTATAATTTTGTTTTTTCAGATTCTAAAATTAGATGGTCTTTAGGAATTAGTGACATAAAACATTCGATTAAATGAATATTTGAAAAATTCTTTAATGATGAACTTCTATGCAAATATTAATTTCATGGAATTAGAAGTAAAACTTCGTTTCCCTCATTAAACATCTGTTCCACTATTTTCGGTAAGATGTTATATACATATACAATATGTCAATATAACAGCCATTACTTATTTTGGGTATGGGATCGCAAACCTTATTATAACATCAATCATTACAAAATACACATATTAAAGATTAAAATCAACTTTATTTACAATTACGTATTAGAATACAATATGAGATTGTTGTATTTAATAGAATTTTATTATATGAAAATCATCAAATTTAATAAAAAATGACAATGTGCCATAAATTTAATAGTTATATCACCATTCCTTTTATATGCCATATTAACTGAGGCAAGTCAATTTGTGATTAAAACAAATTTGACTGCCATATTTTCTCCTTAGTAGAAATCTCATGTGGGGCCATTTTGTCGCTCATTGTTATTTTGTATAACTCGTAGGGTCAATAAATAGCCCCTCAGTTACCGTCTTAATGCAGCATTACCAAATTTTTTGTTATCAACTGATTTAAACGCGCCAATTAGCATTTAAGTATTTACTTTTTTAATCAATAATTCTTTAGTTAAATTTTTGGTTATTAATTCTGTAGGCCCAATGTCAGCTTGGCCTTGGCCGCTAGGCCGCCGAACGTATCCAGGCCCTCCGGTGTTATTTATGTCGAGGGGCCCTGATATTACTATAAATATAATATTTCATTACTTATAAGCATTTTTTTATCATTTTATGAAATAACATGTTTAAGGGCCCTTCTTAAGAAATGCATCCGAGGCCCTTTAAGTACCAGGCCGACACTGTGTAGGCCTGTAGCCCAATATGGATAGCATACTGAAATAGGAGTAGCAGTCAATTTGTTAAAAATTAATGTAATAACAACAATATAATATATAATATCAATTAGACTTTTGTTAACAGTTAACACTATTTTGTTACTCTCAACTTAAATATAATTTAAATATGATAAATTATCATTGATAATATATAAATATAAATCAAGCTTCTGATATGTAATATATGTACATATTATAATATTATTATATACACATAATTACTACTGTTATTCTGACTATTTATATTATAAATAAGTTTTTGATTAATTCAATTTTATAAGTACCTATAGTATCACTTATAATTGTCTTTATTGTTTTTAAATTATTTTGTTATTTAATAGAAACTAAATTTCAAAATATCCAACTTAAAGAAATAGAAGATTGTATTCAAAAGTATTTTGCGCAACGGCCATTTGTAGTTAAAAGAAAAAAACTGCAATCATGACAAATGTTGAAGACAATGACGTCTAGGATATTTAGTCTTGTATCATAATTTTTTTCTCAATGTATATATGTATTACAGGTATATATTACAATAATAATGTGTTAAAACAATAAAAATATTTTTTTTTAATTTATGATAAATTTATCTTTTGATATCAATTTATATTGAAAAATTAATTTATAGGAACTAATCTATTTTATTCTGATGATGGTAAAACTAGCATTTATTTATTTAAAATATTATTATTATTTAATTCTATAGAAATAGCTGTCATGTTTTGTAAATTTTAGTAAATCTAAAGAATATATTATTCATGGTTTCGATAAGTATAGTGGTAGTAGGTATTATATTATGTTATAATAGAATAGAGAGTATCATAAAATAAGTTATATGTAAACTCTAATGATTGAAACTTTTTATAACATAAACTGTTCAGATTATGTGAAAATAATATCAACAACCAATATTTGATGCATATTGAATACAATATTTAAAATATCCAATCCAATATTTGGTCAATTGTTAATTAAAATTATTCTGAACATATTATAGAAGCAGTGATATTATACTCATATATGGAATCAAAAAAAGAAGGATCAAAAAAGAAATTTGGGAAAAAAATAGTCTTAGAATACACAACGAAGACTGCAGTATGTACTCTCACGAAAAATAAAAAAGGCTTATTAAATCATGATATAATATTATTATGTTTTTTAGTTGCACATGGTTAAAAATTTTAAAAAATTGTAACCTCAAAAATATGCCAGAACTATATATATTGAAATTAAAAATGGAAAGGGGCTATTGGCACCCGCAGTCAAATGATTTGTTAGGATCAAAAAAAAATTTGGAAAAAATTATAGTCTTAGAATACACACTGAAAACTGCAGTATGTATTTTCAAGAAAAATAAATCAAATAAAAAATTACGGATTCTGAAATCATGATAATTTTTTTTTTTAGTGGCAATCTGCTTATAATGTTTGAAATTGTGACCTCAAAAATAAACTATACCTATATTATAAAAATGGAAAGGGGGTATTGGCGCCCGCAGGCAAATGATTTGTAAGGATCAAAAAAGAACTTTGGAAAAAATTATAGTCTTGGAATACAGAATGAAGCCTGCATTATGTATTCTCACGAAAAATAAAATAGGCTGATTAGATCATGATATAATTATGTTTTTTAGTTGCACATGGTTAAAAATTAAATAGTCTAATAAGATCATGATATAATTATGTTTTTTAGTTGCACATGGTTAAAAATTTTAAAAAATTTTAACCACAAAAATATGCCAAAGCAATATATATTGAAAATAAAAATGGAAAGGGCGTATTGGCGCTCGAGGGCAAATGAATTTAAAGGATCAAAACAGCAATTTGAAACAAATTATAGTCTTGGAATACACAATGAAGACTGCAGAATGTATTTTCAAGAAAAATAAAATAGGCTAATTAGATCATGATATAATTGTGTTTTTTAGTTGCACATGGTTAAAAATTTTAAAAAATTGTAACCACAAAAATATGCCAGCTCTATATAAATTGAAATTAAAAAGGATCAAAAAAAGAATTTGGAAAAATTATAGTCTTAGAATACACAATGAAGGCTGCAGTATGTATTCTCAAGAAAACTAAATGAAGGATAATTAAATCATTATAAAATTAAGTGTTTTAGTTGCACATGGTTAAAGATCTTAAAAATTGTAACCACAAAATAAGCTAGAGCTATATATGTATATTGAAAATAAAAATAGAAAGGGGCTATTGGCGCCCACAGTTAAATTAATTTAAAGGACCAAAAAAGAATTTTGAAAAATCATAGTCTTAGAATACACAATGAAGACTGCGGTATGCATTATCACGAAAAAAAAATTAAAGAAAACATGAAGTATTATAAAATCATGATAAAATTATGTTTTTTAGTTGCTCGTGGTTAAAAAATTTTGATAATTGTGACCACAAAAATAAACTTTAGCTATATTTTGAATATAAAAATGGAAAGGGGGTATTGGCGCTTGCAGGCACATGAATTTAAAGGATCAAAAAAGAATTTGGAAAAATTATAATCTTAAAATACACATTGAAGATTGCACTATGTATTCTCGAGAAAAATAAATGAAGGATAATAAAATCATGATAAAATTATATTTTTTTAGTTGCACATTGTTAAAAAAGTTAGAAAATTGTGACTAAAAAAATAAACTATACTATATTTTGAATATAAAAATGGAGAGGGGTTAGTGGTGCCCACAGGCAAATTATTTTCAAGGACCAAATTAGCAATTTGGAAAAAATTATAGTCTTGGAATACACAATGAAGACTGCAGTATGTATTCTCACGAAAAATAAAATAGGCTAATTAAATCATGATATAATTATGTTTTTTAGTTGCTCATGGTTAAAAAATTTTGAAAATTGTGACCACAATAATATGCCAGAGCTATATATATTGAAATTAAAAATGGAAAGGGGGTATTGGCGCCCGCAGGCAAATGAATTTAAAGGATCAAAAAAAGTTTTTGGAAAAAATTATAGTCTTAGAATACACTATAAAGCCTGCAGTATGTATTCTCAAGAAAAGTAAATGAAGGATAATTAAACCATTGTAAAATTATTTTTTTTTAGTTGCTCATAGTTTTGAAAATTGTGACCTCAAAAATAAACTATACCTATATTTTGAAAATAAAAATGGAAAGGGACTATTGGCGCCCGCAGGCAAATGATTTGTAAGGATCTAAAAAAAACTTTTGACAAAATTATAGTCTTTGAATACGCAATAATATCTGCACTATGTATTCTCAAAGTAGAATAAATGCAGGATAATTAAATCATGATAAAATTCTGTTTTTTAGTGGCAATTGGCTAATAAAGTTTAAAAATTGTGTGCACAAAAATAACCCAGAGCTATATTTTGAAAATAAAAATGGAAAGGGGTTAGTGGTGCTCGCAGGCTAATAATTTTTAAGTATCAAAAAAAAAAATTTGAAAAGATGATAATTTTGGAATACACAATGAAGATTGCAGTATGCATTTTCAAGTAAAATAAATGAAATAACAAAAAAAGGATTATTACATCATGTTTTTTAGTGGCAAATCGCTTATAAAATTTAAAGATTATGTACACAAAAATAAACTATGGATATATTTTGAAAGGTAAAATGGAGTGGGAATATTGGCGCCCGCAGTAAATGATTTTTCAGGATCAAAATAGAAATTAGGAAACAATTATGGTCTTGTATTACACAATGAAAACTGCACTATGTATTCTTATGAATCACAAAAGAAGGATAATTAAATCATGATAAGATTATGGTTTTTAGTAGTGAGTGGCTAATAAAGTTTAAAAATTGTGTGCACAAAAATAGACTAGAGCTATATTTTGAAAATAAAATTGGAAAGGGGGTATTGGCGCTCGAAGGCAAATGATTTTTTACGATCAAAAAAAAACTTTGGACAAGATTATAGTCTTGGAATACACAATGAATACTGCAGTATGTATTCTCACGAAAAATAGAATAGGCTGATTAGATCATGATATAATTATGTTTTTTAGTTGCACATGGTTAAAAATTAAATAGTCTAATAAGATCATGATATAATTATGTTTTTTAGTTGCACATGGTTAAGAGTTTTAAAAAATTGTAACCAAAAAAATATGCCAAAGCTATATATATTTAAAATAAAAATGGAAAGGGGGTATTGGCGCCCGCAGGCAAATGAATTTAAAGGATCAAAAAAAGTGTTTGGAAAAAATTATAGTCTTAGAATACACAATAAAGCCTGCAGTATGTATTCTCAAGAAAACTAATTGAAGGATAATTAAACCATTGTAAAATTATGTTTTTTAGTTGCTCATGGTTAAAAAATTATGAAAATTGTGACCAAAAAAGTAAATTATAGCTATATTATGAATATAAAAATGGAAAGGGGGTATTGGTGCCGTAGGCAAATGAATTTAAAGGATCAAAAAAAGTTTTTGGAAAAAATTATAGTCTTATAATACACAATAAAGCCTGCAGTATGTATTCTCAAGAAAACTAAATGAAGGATAATTAAACCATTGTAAAATTATGTTTTTTAGTTGCTCATGGTTAAAAAATTTTGAAAATTGTGACCACAAAAATAAACTTTAGCTATATTATGAATATAAAAATGGAAAATGGGTATTGGCGCCCGCAGGCAAATGTTTTGTAAGGATCAAAAAAAAACTTTGGAAAAAATTATTGTCTTGGAATACACAATGAAGACTGCAGTATGTATTCTCACGAAAAATAAAATTGGCTGATTAGATCATGATATAATTATGTTTTTTAGTTGCACATGGTTAAGAATTTTAAAAAATTGTAACCAAAAAAATATGCCAAAGCTAAATATATTGAAAATAAAAATGGAAAGGGGGTATTGGCGCCCGCAGGCAAATGAATTTAAAGGATCAAAAAAAGTTTTTGGAAAAAATTATAGTCTTAGAATACACTATAAAGCCTGCAGTATGTATTCTCAAGAAAAGTAAATGAAGGATAATTAAACCATTGTAAAATTATGTTTTTTAGTTGCTCATAGTTTTGAAAATTGTGACCTCAAAAATAAACTTTAGCTATATTATGAATATAAAAATGGAAAGGGACTATTGGCGCCCGCAGGCAAATGATTTGTTAGGATCAAAAAAAAAATTTGGAAAAAATTAAAGTCTTAGAATACACAATGAAGACTGCAGAATGAATTTTCAAGAAAAATAAATCAAATAAAAAATTACGGATTTTGAAATCATGATAAATTTTTTTTTTTAGTGGCAATCTGCTTATAATGTTTGAAATTGTGACCTCAAAAATAAACTATACCTATATTTTGAAAATAAAAATGGAAAGGGGGTATTGGCGCCCGCAAGCAAATGATTTGTAAGGATCTAAAAAAAACTTTTGACAAGATTATAGTCTTGGAATACACAATGAATACTGCAGTATGTATTCTCACGAAAAATAAAATAGGCTGATTAGATCATGATATAATTATGTTTTTTAGTTGCACATGGTTAAAAATTAAATAGTCTAATAAGATCATGATATAATTATGTTTTTTAGTTGCACATGGTTAAGAGTTTTAAAAAATTGTAACCAAAAAAATATGCCAAAGCTATATATATTGAAAATAAAAATGGAAAGGGCGTATTGGCGCTCGAGGGCAAATGAATTTAAAGGATCAAAAAAAGTGTTTGGAAAAAATTATAGTCTTAGAATACACATTAAAGCCTGCAGTATGTATTCTCAAGAAAACTAAATGAAGGATAATTTAACCATTATAAAATTAAGTGTTTTAGTTGCACATGGTTAAAGATCTTAAAAATTGTAACCACAAAATAAGCTAGAGCTATATATTTATATTGAAAATAAAAATAGAAAGGGGCTATTGGCGCCCACAGTTAAATTAATTTAAAGGACCAAAAAAGAATTTTGAAAAATCATAGTCTTAGAATACACAATGAAGACTGCGGTATGCATTATCACGAAAAAAAAATTAAAGAAAACATGAAGTATTATAAAATCATGATAAAATTATGTTTTTTAGTTGCTCATGGTTAAAAAATTTTGATAATTGTGACCACAAAAATAAACTTTAGCTATATTTTGAATATAAAAATGGAAAGGGGGTATTGGCGCTTGCAGGCACATGAATTTAAAGGATCAAAAAAAGAATTTGGAAAAATTATAGTCTTAAAATACACATTGAAGATTGCACTATGTATTCTCGAGAAAAATAAATGAAGGATAATAAAATCATGATAAAATTATATTTTTTTAGTTGCACATTGTTAAAAAAGTTAGAAAATTGTGACTAAAAAAATAAACTATACTATATTTTGAATATAAAAATGGAGAGGGGTTAGTGGTGCCCACAGGCAAATTATTTTCAAGGACCAAATTAGCAATTTGGAAAAAATTATAGTCTTGGAATACACAATGAAGACTGCAGTATGTATTCTCACGAAAAATAAAATAGGCTAATTAGATCATGATATAATTATGTTTTTTAGTTGCTCATGGTTAAAAAATTTTGAAAATTGTGACCGCAATAATATGCCAGAGCTATATATATTGAAATTAAAAATGGAAAGGGGCTATTGGCGCCCGTAGGCAAATTATTTGTTAGGATAAAAAAAAGAATTTGGAAAAAATTAAAGTCTTAGATACACAATGAAGACTGCAGAATGTAACTTCAAGAAAAATAAATCAAATAAAAAACTACGGATTCTGAAATCATGATAAATTTTTTTTTTTTAGTTGCAATCTGCTTATAATGTTTGAAATTGTGGCCTCAAAAAATAAACTATACCTATATTTTGAAAATAAAAATAGAAAGGGGCTATTGGCGCCCACAGTTAAATTAATTTAAAGGACCAAAAAAGAATTTTGAAAAATCATAGTCTTAGAATACACAATGAAGACTGCGGTATGCATTATCACGAAAAAAAAATTAAAGAAAACATGAAGTATTATAAAATCATGATAAAATTATGTTTTTTAGTTGCTCATGGTTAAAAAATTTTGATAATTGTGACCACAAAAATAAACTTTAGCTATATTATGAATATAAAAATGGAAAGGGGGTATTGGCGCTTGCAGGCACATGAATTTAAAGGATCAAAAAAAGAATTTGGAAAAATTATAGTCTTAAAATACACATTGAAGATTGCACTATGTATTCTCGAGAAAAATAAATGAAGGATAATAAAATCATGATAAAATTATATTTTTTTAGTTGCACATTGTTAAAAAAGTTAGAAAATTGTGACTAAAAAAATAAACTATACTATATTTTGAATATAAAAATTGAGAGGGGTTAGTGGTGCCCACAGGCAAATTATTTTCAAGGACCAAATTAGCAATTTGGAAAAAATTATAGTCTTGGAATACACAATGAAGACTGCAGTATGTATTCTCACGAAAAATAAAATAGGCTAATTAGATCATGATATAATTATGTTTTTTAGTTGCTCATGGTTAAAAAATTTTGAAAATTGTGACCACAATAATATGCCAGAGCTATATATATTGAAATTAAAAATGGAAAGGGGGTATTGGCGCCCGCAGGCAAATGAATTTAAAGGATCAAAAAAAGTTTTTGGAAAAACTTATAGTCTTATAATACACAATAAAGCCTGCAGTATGTATTCTCAAGAAAACTAAATGAAGGATAATTAAACCATTGTAAAATTATGTTTTTTAGTTGCTCATGGTTATGAAAATTGTGACCACAAAAATAAACTTTAGCTATATTATGAATATGAAAATGGAAAGGGACTATTGGCGCCCGCAGGCAAATGATTTTTTACGATCAAAAAAAAACTTTGGACAAGATTATAGTCTTGGAATACACAATGAATACTGCAGTATGTATTCTCACGAAAAATAGAATAGGCTGATTAGATCATGATATAATTATGTTTTTTAGTTGCACATGGTTAAAAATTAAATAGTCTAATAAGATCATGATATAATTTTTTTTTTTAGTTGCACATGGTTAAGAGTTTTAAAAAATTGTAACCAAAAAAATATGCCAAAGCTATATATATTTAAAATAAAAATGGAAAGGGGGTATTGGCGCCCGCAGGCAAATGAATTTAAAGGATCAAAAAAAGTGTTTGGAAAAAATTATAGTCTTAGAATACACAATAAAGCCTGCAGTATGTATTCTCAAGAAAACTAATTGAAGGATAATTAAACCATTGTAAAATTATGTTTTTTAGTTGCTCATGGTTAAAAAATTATGAAAATTGTGACCAAAAAAATAAACTATAACTATATTATGAATATAAAAATGGAAAGGGGGTATTGGTGCCGTAGGCAAATGAATTTAAAGGATCAAAAAAAGTTTTTGGAAAAAATTATAGTCTTAGAATACACAATAAAGCCTGCAGTATGTATTCTCAAGAAAAAAAAAATAGGTTAATTAGATCATGATATAATTATGTTTTTTAGTTGCTCATGGTTAAAAAATTTTGAAAATTGTGACCACAAAAATAAACTTTAGCTATATTTTGCATATAAAAATGGAAAGGGGTTAGTGGTGCCCGCAGGCAAATGATTTGTAAGGATCAAAAAAAACTTTGGAAAAAATTATAGTCATGGAATACACAATAAAGCCTGCAGTATGTATTCTCAAGAAAACTAAATGAAGGATAATTAAACTATTGTATAATTATGTTTTTTTGTTGCACATGGTTTTGAAAATTGTGACCACAAAAATAAACTTTAGCTATATTATGAATATAAAAATGGAAAATGGGTATTGGCGCCCGCAGGCAAATATTTTGTAAGGATCAAAAAAAAACTTTGGAAAAAATTATTGTCTTGGAATACACAATGAAGACTGCAGTATGTATTCTCACGAAAAATAAAATTGGCTGATTAGATCATGATATAATTATGTTTTTTAGTTGCACATGGTTAAGAATTTTAAAAAATTGTAACCAAAAAAATATGCCAAAGCTATATATATTGAAAATAAAAATGGAAAGGGGGTATTGGCGCCCGCAGGCAAATGAATTTAAAGGATCAAAATAAGTTTTTGGAAAAAATTATAGTCTTAGAATACACTATAAAGCCTGCAGTATGTATTCTCAAGAAAAGTAAATGAAGGATAATTAAACCATTGTAAAATTATGTTTTTTAGTTGCTCATAGTTTTGAAAATTGTGACCACAAAAATAAACTTTAGCTATATTATGAATATAAAAATGGAAAGGGACTATTGGCGCCCGCAGGCAAATGATTTGTTAGGATCAAAAAAAAAATTTGGAAAAAATTAAAGTCTTAGAATACACAATGAAGACTGCAGAATGTATTTTCAAGAAAAATAAATCAAATAAAAAATTACGGATTCTGAAATCATGATAAATTTTTTTTTTTAGTGGCAATCTGCTTATAATGTTTGAAATTGTGACCTCAAAAATAAACTATACCTATATTTTGAAAATAAAAATGGAAAGGGGGTATTGGCGCCCGCAAGCAAATGATTTGTAAGGATCTAAAAAAAACTTTTGACAAAATTATAGTCTTGGAATACACAATGAATACTGCAGTATGTATTCTCACGAAAAATAAAATAGGCTGATTAGATCATGATATAATTATGTTTTTTAGTTGCACATGGTTAAAAATTAAATAGTCTAATAAGATCATGATATAATTATGTTTTTTAGTTGCACATGGTTAAGAGTTTTAAAAAATTGTAACCAAAAAAATATGCCAAAGCTATATATATTGAAAATAAAAATGGAAAGGGGGTATTGGCGCCCGCAGGCAAATGAATTTAAAGGATCAAAAAAAGTGTTTGGAAAAAATTATAGTCTTAGAATACACAATAAAGCCTGCAGTATGTATTCTCAAGAAAAAAAAAATAGGTTAATTAGATCATGATATAATTATGTTTTTTAGTTGCACATGGATAAAAATTTTAAAAAATTGTTACCAAAAAAATATGCCAAAGCTATATATATTGAAAATAAAAATGGAAAGGGGGTATTGGCGCCCGCAGGCAAATGAATTTAAAGGATAAAAAAAAGTTTTTGGAAAAAATTATAGTCTTATAATACACAATAAAGCCTGCAGTATGTATTCTCAAGAAAACTAAATGAAGGATAATTAAACCATTGTAAAATTATGTTTTTTAGTTGCTCATGGTTAAAAAATTTTGAAAATTGTGACCACAAAAATAATCTTTAGCAATATTATGAATATAAAAATGGAAAATGGGTATTGGCGCCCGCAGGCAAATATTTTGTAAGGATCAAAAAAAAACTTTGGAAAAAATTATAGTCTTATAATACACAATAAAGCCTGCCGTATGTATTCTCAAGAAAACTAAATGAAGGATAATTAAACCATTGTAAAATTATGTTTTTTAGTTGCTCATGGTTAAAAAATTATGAAAATTGTGACCAAAAAAATAAACTATAGCTATATTATGAAAATAAAAATGGAAAGGGGGCATTGGCGCCCGCAGGCAAATGATTTGTAAGGACCAAAACAGCAATTTGAAACAAATTATAGTCTTGGAATACACAATAAAGACTGCAGTATGTATTCTCACGAAAAATGAAACAGGCTAATTAGATCATGATATAAGTTTTTTTTTTAGTTGCACATGGATAAAAATTTTAAAAAATTGTAACCAAAAAAATATGCCAAAGCTATATATATTGAAAATAAAATTGGAAAGGGGTTATGGCGCCCGCAGGCAAATGAATTTAAAGGATCAAAAAAAGTTTTTGGAAAAAATTATAGTCTTAGAATACACTATAAAGCCTGCAGTATGTATTCTCAAGAAAAGTAAATGAAGGATAATTAAACCATTGTAAAATTATTTTTTTTTAGTTGCTCATAGTTTTGAAAATTGTGACCTCAAAAATAAACTATACCTATATTTTGAAAATAAAAATGGAAAGGGACTATTGGCGCCCGCAGGCAAATGATTTGTAAGGATCTAAAAAAAACTTTTGACAAAATTATAGTCTTTGAATACGCAATAATATCTGCACTATGTATTCTCAAAGTAGAATAAATGCAGGATAATTAAATCATGATAAAATTCTGTTTTTTAGTGGCAATTGGCTAATAAAGTTTAAAAATTGTGTGCACAAAAATAACCCAGAGCTATATTTTGAAAATAATAATGGAAAGGGGTTAGTGGTGCTCGCAGGCTTATAATTTTTAAGTATCAAAAAAAGAAATTTGAAAAGATGATAATTTTGGAATACACAATGAAGATTGCAGTATGCATTTTCAAGTAAAATAAATGAAATAACAAAAAAAGGATTATTACATCATGTTTTTTAGTGGCAAATCGCTTATAAAATTTAAAGATTATGTACACAAAAATAAACTATGGATATATTTTGAAAGGTAAAATGGAGTGGAAATATTGGCGCCCGCAGTAAATGATTTTTCAGGATCAAAATAGAAATTAGGAAACAATTATGGTCTTGTATTACACAATGAAAACTGCACTATGTATTCTTATGAATCACAAAAGAAGGATAATTAAATCATGATAAGATTATGGTTTTTAGTAGTGAGTGGCTAATAAAGTTTAAAAATTGTGTGCACAAAAATAGACTAGAGCTATATTTTGAAAATATAATTGGAAAGGGGGTATTGGCGCTCGAAGGCAAATGATTTTTAAGAGTCAAAAAAGAAATTTGGAATGAATTATAGTTTTGGAATACTCAATGAAGACAGCTCTACCTATTCTCAAGAACAACAAAAGAAGGATAATTAAATCATGATAAAATTATATTTTTAAGTGGCAAGTGGCTTATAAAGTTTGAAAACATTGAACACAAAAATAAACTAGAGCTATATTTTGAAAAAAAAAAATGGAAAGGGGTATTGGCACCCGCAGGCAAATGATTTTTAAGGATCAAAAAAGAAATTTTGAAAAAATTATGGTCTTTGAATACGCAATGAAGACTGCATTATGCATTTTCAAGAAAAAAAAATGAATTAACAAATGAACGATTATTAAATCATGATTAAATTATGTTATTTAGTGGCATGTGCCTAATAAAGTTTAAAAATTGTGTACACAAAAATAGACTAGAGCTATATTTTTAATATAAAATTGAAAAGGGTGTATTGGCGCCCTCAGGCTAATGATTTTTAAGGATCAAAAAAGAAATTTGGAAACAATTATGGTCTTTGAATACGCAATGCAGACTGCACTATGTATTCTCAAAGTAGAATAAATGAAATAACAAATGAAGAATAATTAAATCATAACAATAAAGTTGCTAATAGAGTTTAAAAATTGTGTCCACCAAAATAAACTACAGCAATATTTTGAAAAAAAAAAATGGAAAGGGGTATTGGCGCCCGCAGAAAATTGATTTTTAAGGATCAAAAAGGAAATTTGGAAAAAATTATAGTCTTGGATTACACAATAAAGTCTGCACAATTTATTTTCAAGAAAAATAAATGAAAGATAATTAAATCATGATAAAATTATGTTTTTTAGTGGCAAGTTGCCTATAAAGTTTAAAAATTGTGTTTACAAAAATAGACTAGAGCTATATTTTTAATATAAAAATGGAAAGGGGTTATTTGCGCCCGCCGGCAAATGATTTTTAGGGATCTATAAAGAAATTTTGAAAAAATTATGGTCTTTGAATACGCAATGAAGTCTGCACTATGTATTCTCAAGAAAAATAAATGAAAGATAATTAAATCATGATAAATTCTTCTTTTAGGGGCAAGTAGCTTATATAGTTTGAAATTTGTGAACACAAGAATAAACTAGTTTTTCATGTAGTTTGTTGAACAAATTATGATCAGAGGACGCATTATTTACTGTGATTGACATTAGTTCATATGAAATACTGGTATAACACTCATATTCGTATGTCTTTAAAACCGTGATCCAAATTATGTCAATATTAATCAGGTATATATAATATTTTAAGTATTAGTTATTCATTATAAAAGCTAAAAAAAATATGTATAATATTCACTAATATATAAGCATAATATTATATTTTTGTATAATTAGAGTATTAATATTTTCCTCGTTAATTTTTAAATATTTTTCATTGTTATGTTGACAATTTCGAATACCTTGTTAGTTAGTAAGAAAAGATCTATGCAAAGGTCACGACCAGTGATGATAGTCATCTATCATCACTTGAGTTCAACTTACCATTGTCAATAGGTACCTAACCTAAACAAACCTCCTAATGACTTAATTAACCATCTGCATGTCCGCGGGGAAGGCAGTGCCGTAGCCAGGGTTAGGATTTGGGGAGGGAAAAAGTGTATACAGTACTATACACCCAATACCCCTCAGGAAGGCTGACTACGACACTGGGTTTAATAAGTATCAATCTAAATGATCGTAGAAAAATAAATGCTATTTGGGTAACGCGTGACAAACGGATGGTTAACTAGGACACTTTGAATAAAAAGATCCTTAGTTGATTTCCGATAAAAGTGTTTTCTTATCAAGTTGTTCTTTTGATTGTTAACCTCTTAGAAATAGCTCTTATTATTAAGATATTGAGCCTCTTGAAAAAATTTTTCTCCCTACTAGATTTTTAGGACTTCGGTGCAACTGCTTGTTAGATAATATATTTCCTATGGATAGAGCCATACCCATTTTTTTTATGTATATAACTTTAAGCACATATTTATATGACGATGAGTGTCTGGCCGCGATGAGTGCATAAATGAGTATACGTCCATAGTGCATTCTATCAAGTCCTAATCAAAAATTGTCATCTAAACTCGCAAGTATGATTGGATGTAAATTGTACAAGTAATAACTAATAATTATTAAAGATTTATGTGTTTGTATTGTCTCCGACTTACAAAAGTCCTGTTGAAGAGAATGAGAGTGCGACATCCTCATTAAAGCAAAACAACTTTTGTAATATTATTACATAAATGGTGTCATATCTAAATTATTTCCCCTTCCAACACACTAGAATTATAGTTATCATGCTTTTCTGGGCCCAAAACCGTCGGAGGATACTATAATGGTAATTTTATTTTTATTTTTATATGGTACCTAATAAAAACCACCCTAGACACCAGAAATTGAATTGTTACGATTTTGAATATTTTTTCAATGAAACGATCTAAAAAAATGTTTACACGATCTTTTCTAGAATAAAATTTTATTATTTTAACATAACATTATGCTGTGTGATTGGTAACCTTTACATCACAGTGTCTGTACATTTTTTGTGACAAAGAACAAGTGTCCAGAAGAAAATGTATTCATCTAAAATATCTCAAATTACATACTTATTGTTATAATTATTTTTATTAAAAAGTTATAGTATGAAGTATAATATCTCATATAGACTTAAACAATGTACAATTGGTTTCTTATTATTTTTATTATTACATAATATACTTTTTTTTTTTAAACAAATCCTTCGGCAATTATATATCCATATTGCGTGTGTTTGTTTAGTAACACGTGAGTATGTGGGGTAAGGATTCGTCACTAAGAACCCAGGTGGTCACCCATCCAGGAGCTAGTGACGCCAGGCGATGTTTGACCACGGCAAACCACCGCGCCACACCATACCCCAAAATACAGTATACGACTAGTGTGCTGTGCATATACCAGGCCAGAGGCAACTTTTTTGTTTTCAAGATAACTGCATAACCTGATTTTACTGTTTGGTTTTAAACACATGTAAATAAGACGAGGATTCGTCACTAAGAACCCAGGTGGTTGCCCATCCGGGAGCTAGCGACGACAGTCGATGTGTTGACCTTTAGGTCCAAAATTGATTTTTGTAACATATAGAAACCATATCTATTATATGAGATAATTAGTACATGTAAGTCTATTTTTCATCAAGTTCAAGAATGTTTTTTTTATTTTTATAGCGGATAATAACAACAACACGTATGCCACTTAAAATATTGAATACCTAGTTTGTAAATACATACGTGAACAACAAAAAATTGTTTTTTATTTCTAAAATCTTAAATTTAAAAATTCCATTAGACTAGTCGAAAAAGTATACAATTAACACTAGTATAGATTCCAACACTCAACTAAAATAATACTTTAAAAATGATTGTATTTCTCAAAAAAATTACCTATCACCAGATCTTATTTCTTCTTTCCAGCATTAGAGATTTGAATTAATTTTAAAAAAACAAGTAATATAAGTTGCTTTCAATTTCATAATGAAATTCTTTTAACTCTTAATCACCTTCAAAAGTTATTTTTCTTTTATCTGAACAAATTACTATTACAAATTTTTATTTTAAAACGTTTTATGTTTTCTAGAGCAATGACATTTTATGCATTTTATATAATTTTCTTTTTTGTAAGCTTTATTGTATTCTTATTTTTAGGTTAGTAGTATTACACAGCATATTTAAAAACTTATGTGATAAAATTCTAAATGTTTTTAGTGCATCTTTTGATAGTTTATCGAAAATCAAGCACTTAGGTAAATATTTTTATGGGTCAAAATATAATTATATTAAATATGAAAGAAAAATGAAATTTTACTAGCACTTTAATTTTTTTTTTTTTCAATATATACAATATATCATGTGTCTCAAATAACAGGGCACACTTTATTGCTCATTAACCTGTAAATATCTTTCAATTCTGTTTGTTGGACATTAAACTAGACAAATCAATCATAAATTCCTATACCACTTAAAATTCTTTTAAGTCATGTATTGCTTCGTTCTTTTTTAATGGAAATCCCTATTTTAAATATCATTTTTGGATATCATGAAATTCTCATATAAGAAGGGCTCATCTGATCATATAAATCTAGTATGTCGGACTACAAAAAAAAAAAAATATAAACTTTCAATAATTTACAAAATAAATAATGCCATTGTACACTGTAAAAAAACCAAATTTACTGGAGACCAAACCAAAAAACTAAGAAGTATAAATAAAATATAAATAATCGCACAGAGATTTTTAAATTCAAATAAAATAAAAATATATTATAACTATAGTATAGCAAACTATAACATAGGTACCAATTAATATATTATTAAAATGTAAGGTTTTAATTCATTACAAAGTGGCGTCCAAAAAAAGTGTCTCTTATTCATAAAAGATTTAAATAAACATATACATTTCACTAAAATAACCCTGATCAGATTATTTTTAAAAAGAATATTTTAAACGAAGAATGAAACACAGAGTTGATAAGATTCAAATAACTTTAAAATTATAGTCCAAGCGTTGAATAATAATAAATAAAATATAATCCAGAAATGTTTAACACATTTTATATAAAATAATTAAACACAGAAATGTTAGGATTCAAATAAATTTGAAATTATAATCCAATGACTAATAATAAATAATAAATAAAATATAATCCAAGGAAGATTAATACATTCTTTATAAAAGAATTAGACATATAGTCGTTATGATTCAAATAAAATTAAGATGATAGTCCAAACGATGACTAATAATAAATAAAACATAATCCATAGCAGATTATCGGGAATATAATTCATAGCCGACTTTTAACAAATAATTCTGATTTAAATGAAATTCCACAAATAGTAAAAAAAAGGGCAAAAATTAAACGAAACAATTTTTTAGATAAAAGTAACGGAATAGTAAGCTTTAATCCAGATGACCAAGAATTAATAAAATTTCCATTTTCACAAATAGGCAAAACGCCTAAATTAGCACAAAAATACAGAGGCCAATTTAAAATAATTTAAAAATAATATCAGAATTAAATTATAAAGTAAAATTAATCTTCGATAAAAAATTAAAAACATCATTCATGTTAGAAGAATAAAATCATATTATTACAAGTTAACCATACAACAAAAATAAAAATTTAACATAATAACCAATTAAAATGTCATAATTTACAGATTTCTACAAGACTATACTTACCTAAAAATAATACTAATAATCTAATTACAAATCAATGTTCAAAAACAATAAAATAAAAATTTTTAATTTATAAAAATAAATAAATGTAAGCTACAAGAAATTAAATGGATTATCCATTCAGACTCCAGATCATAATCATGAAATCCTTATACAAGTAAGGGCTCATCTGATCATATTAAACCACTACAAAATCAAAATTCTAATTTTCAATAATTTACCAAATGAATAATGTCATTGAACACTATTGCCACAATCAAGCAAATATCCCAAAAGTCTAAAGAAAAAGACAACAAAACATCAAATAAGAATAATACATTAGAGATTCTAATATCCAATCTCATACATATTAAGTAGGTACTTCATAAAAAGAAGTTCGATATTCTACTACATACCTATTACCCACAAGTTATCAAGAGAAGACATTTCTACGATAAATAATTATGCCAGGAAACGCTAGATGCTAACTTCATCATAAATATAGACAACAATAACAACATAATATACAAATATTAAAAGGCATCTTCACAAATCTTACTCAATTTATCTCGCATATACAGCATGAAAATGAATTTAAAAAAAAAAAACACTAAAGATAATAAATTTAAAGAAGACGCAACATTTTAATATTCAATCACAACAACAAAATGCCTTGATAAAACCAAAATCAAAAACATCACCATACTAAACATAGGACTTAACATATCCCTACTATACTAAACTTTTGATTGGAGTATCAAAATATTAGCAAGACATTTTACTAATCTAACACAATGCCTCATGAATAAACAACATAACAATATATTACAAAAAAAATAAATAAATAAAAAATACTCATTGGAAACAAAAAGTAGAAGTCTACGCTGATCACAAAAACAACAAAACCAAGTTGTATGGATACGACTAAAATATATGAATTAAAAGAATTTTAAGTTATATAGGAATTTATGATTGATTACAGGGTATAATTAAAGGGTAATGAGTGATAAAGTGTACCTACCCTGTTTTGTGGGACACACGGTATATATATATATATATATATAAACATATGATAAAGCGTAAAATATTTAATTAAGTAATTTTTATAGTGTAATAAAAGAATGTATTTTTTTAAGGCATATTTAACTGCATAATATATTTGATGAATTTTTAGTAAGTACATAAAAGTCCTAGCTCTACAGTTATTAATTATAACTTTTACTTCCAATCATGCCTACTTTCAAGTTTATTTTTTTAATCACAATCATAGTGCAATCTAGTAAAGTAATATTAAACAAAAGTATTCAAATATTTTATTTTGAAATTGAAGTCCTAAGATGAATATTTTGAGAATGAGAATTTATAATATTTAAATTTTTTTAATTATCAACCCACAACTCTAATAATTTTTTTATTGAGCATTACAATACTTTTAATAATAAGACTATTAACTATAATATGTTTTAATTAAATTTTAAATTTGTATAAAAAAATGAGATTTGTTATTTTAAAGATAATATTCATTTGATTGATGTGATATTTTAACAAAATATGAAATGACAAAGTCATACTTTTTACAAGACTTATAATAATGTAAACAATCAACAATCAAGAACTTTTTTGACTTGATAACACTTAAGAGGATGTCAGTGCATTTATTTTTTTTCTCTCTGACCCACGCACAACAAAGGAATTAATATTACGTTCACTATGATCATAATAATTCCTAAAATTAGAGTGAAAAAAATTCCACTGACGTCCTCTTATCGGCCTAACCAACCTTCTCTTTTTATTCTATCCCATAAGCCGAAGGTTGTATACCTTACCTAACCTGGTAGTATCACTCTAAGGGTCGAGTGACCTTTGCAATTTAAGATCCTTTCCTACATATTCAGAATTGTTAACATAACTATTCTACCTAACTATGCCCCTTCCCCCCCACCTAACCTAATCCTCTCTCTCTGCCACTACCCCTCATTATTCCTATCACTATCACGCCCTCCCTTTCACCTATCTTACTGTCTCTCACAACCTCTCTCACAATTCTCTCTCGCTTTTTGTTCTGTTCCCCTACCTAACCTTCTCATCTCCCTTTGACACTACCTCTCTCTCACCCTATCACTTTCACACCATCCCCTCTCCTATCTCTCTCACACTCACTAGTCTAACGTTCCCCCTCTATCTGTTTTTCTCACACTTGCACCCTCTCATTCACTTTATCTCCTTATCCTTCATCCTATCTACCTCTCTCACTCCCTCTCACACTATCCTTCACTCACCCTCTCTTTACAAGTCACTATAGTACCTACCTTACCTAATCTAATCTAATCTAACCTTACCTCACACTATCTATCTCTCTTACTATCCCTCCTTTTTTTCTCACCCTTTTTCTCTCGATTTTTCTTCTGCTTCTCTACCATCTCTCTACACTACTTCTCACTATCTCTCTCTCTCTCGCTCTCTCTCTCTCTCTCTCCACCCTATATCTTTATCCTTCTCTGCCCCCACTCTCACACTCCCAGTCCCTATAGTACCTACAGGTCATCGTACCTGATAATTGGAAAAATATTTAAATATCATTGAGGAAATTATTTAAAAAAAAAATTTTAAATATTATACCTGATCAATTTCCTAATTTTTATCACGATTTTATTGATAACTTGAATAGTGTTATACCAGTGGTTAGAAACGAATAATTTAAAAATTGCAAGTAATCTATCCCCTGATCGATTAATAAATTAATAAAATAAAAATAAACCTACTGAAAAATAAAAAATCACTTACCTAATATCTGAATCTACTATAAAACTTCATCTTTGAAACATTGTTAATACATTTCACACAGGCTTCACAACGAATATGATATTTAGTTGACAAATCTTCACTGACGAATACCATATCTGAAATTTCAATAAAATATTCAACAATATTTTCTGACCTATTCATTTTAGATTCTGAACGAAGTGATGAATGTATTGATTTTACAATGATGTGTGTGTGTTTTTTTTTTTGTGTGTCTGTACAGCATAACTAGTCGAAATAATGCTTCAACTTCAAAAGTTGGGTGTGGTTTCCGATATAAAAGTGAATATCCTTGGTGCATTATGGAGGTCAGAAGTAAAAATTTTCCAGCAGTTAAGTTTTCAAAAAAATCGAGAAAAACAAAAAAAAATGACACAAAAACGGAATTTTTACGCAAAACCAGTTTTCGACCAAATCGATTTTTTTATATGGTTGTAATTCAAAAACTAATCACTGTAAATACTTGAATTTTTCACCAAATGTTTATGTTAGTGTAATCTATATATAGTTTAATTTTAGAGTTAATTATAGACCACTGAAATTTTAGATTTTTCTGGAAATCTTTTTTGAAGTGTCGATAAAAATTTTTTGGCCCAATAAAAAAAAATTGATAATTTAATACAAAATTTCCCATAAGTTATTCTTATAGTGATTAAAAAATTATAAGAATACATAAGCACAATTTTTTTTTATAATCTTTTATAGTCAAATTTTAACGAAATCTGGCGAAAACACAAAAATTTGCAAGCAATTTTAAAGTTGAAAATCAAAAAATGTTTGTGTTTATAACTAAGGATTAAAAATACAACACTAAGTTTTCCTTCAAATATCTATAGAGAAAACTCGAAGCATCATTATAGGAAAAATTTTAAGTGCGTTTGAATTTTAAATTTTTACGAAATAGGGTAACGATAACGATTTATCCTCAAACGATTTTAAACATTTGTTATTATTCAAAAAGTATAAGTCGTAGATACTTGAAAATTTTACCAGTTATTTAGATTGGCATTTTATTTACACGATTTAAATTTCAAAATATTTCGACTTTTTTAAGATATTTATAGATAACTGAAATTTTCAATTTTACTGAAAATTTTTTTTTGAAGTGTCGATAAAATTTTTTGGCCCTATCAAAATACTTGAAATTTTAATATAAAGTTTCTCATAGGTTATTTTTATACTGATTAAAAAATTATAAGAATACCTAGGCACAAATTTTTTTTATTAGCATTTGAAGTTCAATTATTGACAAAAATTCGTCAAAACCATGAATATATTTATTTTTTTTGTGTCTGTCATCACGTTTTGAGGCAGTAAAAAAGCTTCGATTTTTAACTTCAGTACGTAATTCGATCAGAAAGTGAATCTAGTTGGTACTTTGGTGGTAAAATGTTTTCTTAATATTTTTGTAAATAATCGGGATAAACAAACGAAAAAATTAAGGGAAAAACGTGAAATTTTACGCACAATCAGTTTTCGATAAAATTGATTTTGATTTTTGATGTAACTTTAAAACAAATGACCATTGATGCATCAAATTTTCACCAAATGTTTATATAAGAATATTCTATCTACCATGAAATTTTCAAAAATTGTTGACATAAGTTGAACTATTCATAGGTATATGAAATTTTTGATCATTATTAGTTTTTTTTAAAATTAATATCGATAAAAATGTATTTTTTGGCTAAAATATCTTGAAAATTTAATACAATACTCTTAACATATTGTTACAATAGCAGTTGAAAAATAAAAATAAATTCATAGTCACAATTTTTTTTATAAACATCAAATTTTGAGTTTTGACAAAATACGTAAAAATCACAAAAATTCGCAAGTTGTTTTAAGCTAGAAATTCATAAAAATGTTCTGTTTAAATCTAAGATTTGAAAATTTAATACAAGATTCCTTACAAATTTCTCAATCTTTATCACAAAAAAAAATGTCTCCCGGAAATTCAAATTAAATTTTTAAGGTGTACCTACAATGTAATAACTTAATAAGTACCTATGATATTAGATATGAGATAAAGAATAAAGGTTGTAAATAACTATAAATATCTATAATATACATAATTTATCGAAATAAAATATATTTTATTCTAAATTCCTGACTTCTAACGTTGGATTTGGAACAAATTACCATTTACGAATTAAAGTTGCTCCCTATGAGTTTTGGAGACTGGAGTTATCAGTTAAAACGGATATTACAATTAACTAACTAAAAAAAATTGAAAAATGTCGATTATTATAATTGTTATACGTCTGGCAATCTGAAAAACGACGCAGCGCGTTTATATTATTCGATCTCGCGTATTTCTTAATTTAGCGCTTAGAAATAAAATATGCGTCAACGATACTTGGAACTTGGGAATATTTGTTTCGTGACGTTAAATATTTATTTAAAGCCTAACGCAAGATTCAAGCCTCAAAAGAATATGAAAATAATCTTACCTCAAACATCGACTCTTTTTCGGGGTTTCGGTAAAATCCGAGACGTGTATGGGTACACTCCGATACCGACGTAAGAACGCGTCAGATACTTAATTGAAGTCTGAAAATATTATTAATTATGAAATTAAAATTATACGGAATAAAGAATATTTTTAGTTCATGTTTGCTCTAGTGCTCATTGAAATTATAATTTTAGAATCTTTAATCGACTGCCACTTTTGATTCTGAAAAGACAATTGCCACAGATTATATTATATTACGCTAATAGGATAAATCCAAAGATATGTAATATTTCAATAAAACTTCTATTACCAAGGAGGTTCACGTTTATGAATAATTTTCATTTAAATAATTAAATGTGATATAAAAATAACCAAATAATAGTTGTAATTTTAAATTTAAATTATAATATAATATATTATTTTTCTTATCTTATTTTTGTTTGATTATTGATTACGATCATGCTTCTTTTATACATTGCAGGTATTATATATCTAAAATAATCCGATTAATGTTTAATTTTTATCTTCCCTACCTAGTTATAATGTGTTAATTTATGTTTTTTTTCTTTATTTATATATACACAATCTGTTCCTAAAAGGTACAAGAAGTGTATTTGCTATAAGTTAAATTAGTAACATAAGAATTTGATAAAAGATGCCACCCGATGATGACACTTTTAGTTTTGAATTAATATTTTAAACAAAAAAAAAAACTTTTTTTCTATGTTAAAATATCTCTACACCATTTGCGTTTAAGCATCTTGGAGGATTTCCAGGAATAGCATTTGTTGAGAGAGCTTTAATAAGAGGATTGGAATGAGAGGATAGACGATTGTGGAATCTGTTATAGCAAATTATTGCTTCTTCTTTCACAGATTTAATTTTGAAATCAGTGTGGAGGGTATGATTTGAAACATATGGGGGGGGGGGGAGTTAGTTAGTTTTCTTAAAGCAATGTTTTGGAAAGCCTGGATTCGGTTTTTATTTGATTTTCTAGCATTTCCCCAGAGTTGGAGACCATAAGTCCAAATGGGTTTGATAAGGGTTTTATACATTAGAAGTTTTATATTTAGGTTTGTGTGTTTGTTATTCACTAGTAAATTTTTGAGCATACGAAGTCGGAGGTTTAGTTGAAGTCTTTTTACACGCGTATGATGGGCCCAGTTGAGTCGACGATCTAGGGTTAGGCCGAGGTATTTCACAGTCAGAGTAGATGGAATTTGAATTTATGTTTTAAATATTTTATTCAAGATCTTATTATTTCTTCACTAGTTCACTAACCACAACAAGCTATCTACTAGAACTCGGATACCTACCGGTTCGTTTTTATTTTAATAACGTAAAGATTAATTATAATTACTTGTATTAATGTTTATTTATTTTACTTCGATAATTTTAAAAAATATTATTCCAATTTATTATTTATTAATTTTTGATATATTGTGTTTTTTTTAGAAAATAAATAATAAATGCAATTTTAATAAATTATTGAATTAGGTACTTACGTAAAATATAAAATAAGCTATTCATGAAAAAAAGCTAGACATAATTAATTTTTTAAGAAAGACTAAATTGTTCAATTTTATATTAAAAAAAAAATGTTTTATCCTAATTAAATAACTTACCATTGTATCAGTACCTACATATTATATTATATCATTATTGTAAATAAGTGTAACTAAAGGCCTTTGTTGTTTATGTGAATATGCTCATTAAAAAAAAAATATATATATATATAAAATTGTTCTATGAAAATATTAACAGCTATTAAAAATGCAGAATTTAATATTAAAAATAAAGTAATATTGTATGGTTAAATACTACACCTTCAGTGATAAGTACATGAATATGAGAACAGTAAGTAGGTACTTAGCAGCTACACAGTTGCAATTTTTTACAAGCTTTATTATTATAATATTTTTTTAGACGATTTACCATTGAAACCCACACATGACACATTCAAACAAATCAAACAAAATTTCATTGAGCTAGTAGGTGCCAATGGAAACTTAGTGTGATTAAATAACTGACTCTAATAATAAATAATTATTTTATCTTGATCTCGTGTTTATATGGACTTTATGTTACAACACAGTTTGTATTCTGTTTACAGATTTAGATAATGAAGATTTTGATGATAGTATTAAAGACAAGGACTGGAAGGAAAATAAAAGCTCAGGAACATCATAAGAAAGGTCTAAAATTAGAATTTGATGACATTTTAACTAGAATAAGGTGTCATAGTAAAGATTTCGGTAACAACTTTAATAAAAATACTATCGGTCAAATGGTTTTATAGAGAGATATTAAATTAATTAAAGTTAAAAAAGAATTCCCTGATAAATTGTTTTTACAACAATTTAAACAACTTATGGGCAAGCAAATTATCAAGAAATTATAGTTTTAAAGTAAAAAGAAATTCAAAAATAAAATTATCAAACATACATTACATATGAAATTTGCATTTATTGAAAAGCCTGGAATCTTACAAATAAAAGAGATTTAATTTTATCGCGCAAAGAAAAACTTATTCCAGATACTTATTATCATTTTTATAAAAACTAAAAAATATCTGAAATTGATAATACTTATAACAAATACTAATAAAATAATAATAATAATAAAAAACTATGAAGATGGTGATTAATTTATACAATAAAATTAGACTTATTATTTATTTATTTTCAAAGCCATAGGTATATTGTATTTTAAACAAGTATTACCTATATTATTAAAATAATAATAAATTATTCAAAGTCGTACATAATGTTATAGTCTTTTGTACTCTGGTTGTTCAAAAGCATTTGATAATTTTATAGTCATAACTCATAATCAGTTTAGAATATTATTTTTTTTTAATTTGTCATATTATTTGTTACTTTGATACATAAAAATAAGCTTATTGGCTTAAAGACAAGTAGTATTTTATTTTTTATTTAGTGTTTTATAGAAAATTATTTTTAAAGATATTGATTACCTATAGGTACAACTATTAAATGATTAATTTTCACCCTTATATATATTACCTGTACAATTATAAATTATAACACAACAGTTTTAATCATATTTCAAAAAAACTACAACAACAGTTAATAATATTTTATTATTCATTAATAATTTAAAGTTCAATACCGTCATAATTGGATATATGACACAAAAATAAACATAGCTTAAATTCAATACTACCATATTTTGGTATGTCTGAAAATCAATTTCTGTATGCAATACAGCCACATATCAAAATATGGCAGCCTTGCATTTACTTAAAAGATTGTAAAAGGCCATAATAAGTCTGACTTTTGGGTTCAAGGGAATATTTTATTATATTTGAAAAAGTAACAATATAAAGTATGTTTAAAGTGCCTAATTGTAGTTTTTAGTTTCAAATGCATAGGTGAAGAACTCTTTGTAAACATCACCATTTTAAAAGTGTACGAACGTGTAGGTACCTCAATTCTTTTATAATATTAAGCCACAAAAGAATTGGTATTAAAGCAAACTTACTTTAAATATCAATTATTTTGGGCTTCGTTAGAGTCCGCGACGTGTATGCACTCCGACGCTGAAATGGAAACGCATCATGTACTGCTGAAATGAAGTCTAAAAATAAGGTGATTTATGAAAAAAAAGATTAAACGGAAAGCAGGATGTTTTTCGTTCATGTCTACTTTGGTATCTAATTGAAATGTTAGGATCTTTAATAGACTGCGTCCTCCGCAACGACTTTTACAATCGCCATGGATTATATTGTACTAAATCAATAAGAGAAATCCATAGATACCTAGGTATATATTATAATACTGCTTTTATACCAACGATGCCTTTGTATACAATCTGTTCATTGCAGGGCATCGGGAAATAGTTAAATGAGATAACTATACCACAATAATGCATAACTTTAAATTAAAATTATGTATATCAAAATAAAGTACCTTGGTATTATTTTAATTATTTTTTTTTAATTTATTTATTTGATTATCAATTAAGAATATTTAGATGGTGTTTAAATGTTAGAAGCACATGCATATAAAAGTATGTAAATACTTGGAATTTTCACCAAATGTTAATGTTAGTGATATCTATATACAGTTTAATTTTCAAAAATTTTCGACTTTTTTTGAGTTATTTATAGACCACTGATATTTTCGATTTTTTTGAGAATCTTTTTTTGAAATGTCGTTAAATAAATGTTAGACCACCAAAAAAACTTGAAAATTTAATACACGGTTCCTTATGAGTTGTTCTTATTGTAGCTAAAAAAAATCGTAAGCCACAATTTTTTTTAATAAGCGTTTACAGTTCAAAATTTTACGAAATCTGTCAAAAACGCGAAAATTTGCAAGTAATTTTGAAGTTGAAAAAATCATAAAATTTTTTGCGTTTATAACTAAGGATTAAAAATACAACACTAAGTTTTCCATAAGTTTTCCTTCAAGTAGCTATAGAGAAAACTCGAAGCATCATTATAGGAAAAATTTAAAGTGCCTTTGAGTTTTAAATTTTTACGAAATAGCGTAACGAATAGTCACAATTTTTTTTTATAAGCATTTACAGTTCAAATTTTGACTAAATACATAAAAATTACGGCAATGTTCAAATTATCTTAGATCGAAATTCATAAAAGTTTTTCTTTTTAATTCTAAGATTTGAGAATTTAATACAAGGCTCATAATATAGTTTTGGAATATCAGTTGAAAAATAAAAGGAATATATAGCCACATTTTTTTTTTTTACATGTATTCAAATTTTAATTTTGACAACATACGTAAAAATCACGAAAATTCGTAAATTATTTTATCCTAGAAATTCATAAAAAATTTTCCTTTTATACCTAAGATTTGAAAATTTAATACAAGGCTCCTTACAAGTTTTTCAATCTTTATCACAAAAATAATGTCCACCGGAAATTCAAATTAAATTTTTATTAGCATTTGAATTTCAAATATTGACAAAAATTCGTCAAAACCATGAATATTTGCAACTTATTTTGTAGTTCATAATTCATAATATTGTTTGTATTTATATCTAAGGATATAAAATTTAACACCATGTTTTCCATAAGTTTTGCTTTAAATAGCTATAGAGAAACTTTGAAGCGTCATTATAGGAAAAATGTTTTGAGCGTTTGAGTTTTAAATTTTTTTGAAATCGCGTAATGATAACGATTTACCCTCAAACCAGGTATTCGTATATCGTATATCTATGATAATATAAGGTATTATGAATTATGATAACTACATGATAACTACACTAATTGATTAACCATGCCTTATGCAAAATTCGTCTTAATTGAAAAATAAAATATTTGTTTCAAAATAGAATATATGACAATATATAAACATAATATATCCTAGACTGACAAATCATCTCCATTCAGAATCGTTTTTCGTATACAATGATACCCATCATTGCATTCAAATTTAATCCCATCCATTACAGTAACCTACTGTACAGCAGAGCGACATCTACGACTTACCCGCTTTGTTATATATATAAATTAGACCTACGCCATTCTTATTCCAAATAAACCAATTTATTTTGGCTTTTTTTTTGTTTCTTTCAGTTATTTTAGATGTCGAATTTGTATAAAATGTTTATTATAGTAATAAAAAAATTTTAATTTAAGTGATAAGAAAATCCGGAATACGCATTGCGGACTAAATGAGTTATTGCATGATTTTTTATATGTATAAAAATGTTATGTCAGACATGTCTGTTGCAATAGTCAGTTCTACCTGAAATCTTGCCAAATATAATATGGTAGTGAATTCTTTTAGATTCTAAACGGAGTGATGAATGTATTGATTTTACAATGATGTGTGTTTTTATTTTTATTATTTTTTTTTTGTGTGTCTGTGTACAGCATAACTAGTCGAATTAGTAGAGTTTTATTGAGACAAATGTTCAAAAAACGTGTACACAAAAAAATAAACTACATTAAATTATAAAAAAAAAAACCCTAACCTATGACCTATCCACAATCACCAAACTCATAAACCCAAAAACTTATTTATAGTTATTATTTCTTTGATGAATGAAGATTTAAACAGCTCCTGTTTAGAATGTGATGTATAAGAAAATTAATTGAAATTTATTGAATATCTAATCATTGTGTATAATTTTTACTATTACCTACACAAATTTTAGTTTATTAAATGAAAATATATATTATGAAGGCAACGTGAGTGAACGTAATAAAACACCTTTAAATTGCAAACAATTTTAAAAATTGGGAAATCTATTGACTTGTAGTCATGGACTGCCGTCAATTTTAAGTTACAAATCAAATTGTATTGTATAAATCAAAATTATATTATAAATGATGATCAGAGGATGCATTATTTACTCTAATTTACATTTCTAAGTACTTATGAAATACTGGTATAACACTAATTTGGACTTAAAACCATGATGAAGATTACGAAAATATTAATCATGTGGCATAAATAGATTTAAAATAAGATTTAAGCATTAATTTTTTATTGCGTAAGCTAAAAAAAAAGAAGTATGTATTATATATTAATATATTAAGTATTGTATTAATATTTTCCCTGTTAATTTTTAAATATTTTCTTTCATTGTTATGTTTACAATTTCGAATACCTTGATAGTTAGTAGGAAAAGATCAATGCAAATACCACGACCAGTGATGATGGTCATCTATAGGGAACGGATTTTAATTTAAATAAATATTTTTATGTAGTAATAGCATCGGAAAGTTTTCGATATGTATATGTTTCATTTAATTTCAAGTAATCTGATGCTAATTTTATTTTAAATATTTTAGAATAATTAATTTTTTTTTTTAAATAAATACATAAATTATGTAATACTATAGAATTGTCATGTATATTTTAACTATTTTACAAATAAATATATGAATTCTGTAATTATATGTATTATTGAAGAATTTCCGTTTTTATTTTAGTATTTTACGATACGATATGCGATACGATTAGGTCTCTGTACTATACGCCTTTGACATCAAACGACAACGATTCGATATCTTATCTAAGTAGTAGGTAGGTAGTAATTTCAGTATATGAGTATATGTTCGTTTTCGATCAGTATTCGTATGAGCGTTATATTTTCGTATTGTGTCCGTTTGTGTAGTTATATGTCGTTTCTAACTGTTTCCTACATGATGATTCAGAATAAATTGTAAAGTTTTTAAATTTTTTTAAATTTTTAAATTATTTTATCTTATTTTAAATTTAAATATTATACATTTATAAATAAATATTCATTAAGTAATAAACAAATATATATTTAAGTATTTTTGATTTTATATTAAATTAAAATCCGTTCCCTAATCATCTATCATCAACTGAGCTCAACTTACCATTTTCGTTAGATACCTAACCTAAACTAACCTTCTTATGACTTGTTTAACCATCTGCATGTCCGCGGGGAAGGCACTGTCATAGCCTTATAGGCCAGGGTTAGGATTTAGGGAGGGGAAAGTGTATACAGTACTATACACCCAATACCACTCAAAAAGGCTGACTTTGACACTGGGTTTAATAAGTATCAATCTGAATGTTTGTAGAAAGATTAATAGTATTTGTGTAACGCGTGACAAATTGATATTTAACAAGGACACTTTGAATAAAAAGATCCTCAGTTGGTTTTCAATATAAGTGTTTACGTATCAAGTTGTTCTATTGATTGTTAACCTCTTTGAAACACCTTTAATATTATAAAGACATGGGCCTCTTGAAAAAAATTTTCACACTACTATAGATTTTTAGGAGTTCGATAATACGATATATTATGGATAGAGCAATGCCAAACTTTTTGGTGTAAATAATTTCAAGCACATATTCACAAGACAAGTGTCTGGTCGTAACGAGTGCATAATGCATAAACCGGGTATACTTGAGAGGAACTGTAATGAATATATACCTATATACTAGGCGCATCCGCATAGTACATACCATAAGTTCTAATTAAAAATAAGATTTAAACTCGGAAATATGATTGGACGTAAATTGTAGAAGTATTAAGTCTGTCCCATCCGGCGTGGCGGAGTTGCTCTTACCGAATATTCTTTTTTTGCGAGCTGAAAAAAATGTATGCGTGAGTTATATTTAACTTCCATATTTTTATTGCTGTATTGTCTTCACGATTAATTCTTTGACATGATGTTTACCAGAATGATAATAAATCGGTTATTAAATATTTACTTGGTTTTTATGTTTAATTCTTTAACTATATTTTTTTTAAAGACATTTATTTTTTACGAATAATTAAAACAATATTAAACAATTTTATTTATAATCAATGGTATTATATACTGTATATGCCTTTAATAGATAATAATCTCATATTATTATACAATTTATTATACAACAAATTCAATCATCTTCACGTCTTAATAAAGAAAGTAAGCAGGAATTAAAATCACAACTATATACTCGTAGGTACTTATAACCTATGACTTCCATTATATTTTATATGTTCTGACGTATCATGTTCTGTTTTTTCGTTCCATTCTCCACATTACACTGATATTCCATTAAATTTATATCAATACATCCACCTACAATATTGTAAACACAATCCTAACAGTATTTTACCTATCTGTTTGTGCATAGTGTATTTGTGTTTCATACTGTTTTCAGTGTTTTCTCACCAGCTGACCACTGCGCATGATGCCCGCCATTAATTATTATTACACCTCAGCTCGTCTCCATCATTTTTTATCTGTCTAGTCGATGTCATACATCTGCCGATCATATACATAATATTATTGTAAGTTTGAGTTTTTTTGTTGGTATCTATTTGCGATTTCATTTAAATTATGTGAACATCAATGTTATTCAGTGAGGATGATATGAAGCGGAGTGCAGTGCGATTGACGTGGATGATGTAATCTTACCTTTGGAAACTTTTTTCGTTGCTTCTTGGCTTCTTGCCACTCAAGAGCTCTGTCGAAGTTGTCGCGCCATAATTGGACTACATTTTGTTCGTTTTGATTACCTGTAGTAGTCCATATATTATATCTAATAATATATATACTAGCAACTATAGCGAATAACCCGGCTTCACCCGAATACAGTTTTTTGTGTTACCTATACTATTACTTTTATTTTATCAGTTTTTATATTTATAACAGGTTGCCTTTAGATAATATGTAGATCCTAGGTTGTCCATGTATTGTATAGAAGTTCATGTAAACTCTTTTAAAACTAATTAAGTTTTACAACGTCGTTGTAACATTATTATGTACATTATGGTGTTATATAAACCAAAAAAATTTATTTATATTGACATATTTTATTCATCTCAATACCTCTTTATAAACAATATTTTTGGTACTGCCTTTTGGGGCTAAAATAGCCTAACTACTGGCAGAGCTAGCTAACTTTAGAACATGCGACACAGTCTATGTGAAAAACATTCTTCTCTCAAGTCAATCCCTGCCATGCTCAACGACTGTTCTTGAGACTTACTAATAGTCATAGAAAAGCAAATTTTGAGATTATCAAAATTATTTTGGTTTTGAAGACGGCCGTACGATTAGGTTACCCAAAAAAATTAATAACGACTTAGACGAAATAAACCTGTAACGGTTTTTGTTTATTTTTGTGTAAACAACAGAATAGAAAAAATGACGTAGAAATTAGTACAAGACATGAATACAAAAAAAATATTTGACACAAGTATATTGAGTATAATAAAAAAGTAGTCGTTAGCACGACGTACAAAATTCGAACGGCCACGAGTATTCGGAGCGCAATACGTATTTGACAAAATCGTCAGAAAATAAAGCTAGTCCATCGGTCAGAGGTATAGTGTCACGGAGGCCGTCAGTGATCGGTACGAGCAGTATACAATATAAAATGGAGGGGCACGCAGCTGACGACGGCTGCGGACTGACGCACTGATACCACGGTTACAATATTATAATATAATAATGTTGTAGACTCGACTTGTGGGACGTAGATCTCCACAGTACATTCTGGTATCAGATAATAGGATCGCAATTAGTATATAGTCGTATCAACAACACGGTGCGCAATAATTAGTATGTCACAAATCGCAATTTTTATATCGGGGGACGCGATTTGTATGCAGCCGTAAACACGACTGACAAGTTTAATTTTACAGTTGTGAGGCCGTGTTACGCAGTCTCGGAAGTGACGATACTCGGTGAACGGCTATGGTGCGCTATGTAACGACCACACTGGTGATGACGGTGACAAAAAAAAAAAAAAAAATGAAACGCTGAACGAAGAATCCCACCGATACACTCTATAATATAGATAATATGTTGATATGATGATTGTTTTTTTGAAAACCATATAGAGTCTATATGGTTTTCAGTTTTTCACCCTTGCATACAGGCCTTCGGGCCTTGGCATTGTCGGCTGGCCTTGGAGAAACCGAGCGAACGACTTGCCAGTTACCACCAAACACCGTATCTGTCATCTTTCACTTATATCTACATTTATTAATTGCCTAGGGAGCATCGGCAATTGGAGAACAGCACGTCCAACTCGTCCGACCGCGTGGCGCGTATGATGTTTTGCGCCATTCAAGTATTGCTCCTGTTCCGTACACTTTTAGTGAAATCGATAATCATGATAGCAAATCACATAGTCAGACACATTAACGATTGCCATATTACTGTTATTACCTATGAGCATTTGAGGAGTCAACCGATAGCATCGGGCCGAGAAGTACCTGTGACTATGCGTTCACGTTTTTCACACGCATAATAACAACGACCTGGTAGTCTAGATTTCGTATTTTAAAATATCATATAGATGCGTCATCGTGCCATCACTTTACATGATCTTCCCTTAATAATTATTGTATTATCGGATCAACCATCAATCAGTTAACTGAGATCATATTAATATAATATTCATTACGCATCACCCATACCAGGTTTTGTTTATCTGTAGTTATGTGATGAGTAGGCTATATAATATAGCAAATAAAATGTTATTACAATAATATTTTTATCGTACAAAATATGCATTCCATTATTATAATATTATCAAATATTAATCTATAACCTTAAGATATGTACATTTTTATTGTATCATTTGTGTCGCGTTC
Source organism: Diuraphis noxia (assembly GCF_037042655.1). Classification (NCBI taxonomy): domain Eukaryota; kingdom Metazoa; phylum Arthropoda; class Insecta; order Hemiptera; family Aphididae; genus Diuraphis; species Diuraphis noxia. The sequence goes on along the minus strand of NW_028301714.1, from coordinate 32,753,559 downwards.
TTTATATTGAATGCATTATTAGATGTATTATATATATATAATATATGTGCATTGTCGGCCTGGTACTTAAAGGGCCCCGGATGCATTTCTTCAGAAGGGCCACCAAACATGTTATTAAATAAAAATGATAAAAAATGCTTATAAGAAGTGAAATATTATATTTTTAGTAATATCGGGGCCCCTCGACACAAATACGGCCGGGGGCACCGAATGCGTTCGCCGGCCTAGCGGCCATGGCCAGGCCGACACTGTACATGTGTCTAACCTAACCTAACCTCAGCAACATCAAACTTAATTTTAATTTACGTTCTTGCAATTTATGATAAATTTTAATGGTCATCCCACCGTGCAATAATTTCACGTAATGAACCATCCAACGTAATCTTACGTACCAATTCACACGTAACAGGTTCATCTCAGATCGACCGTTCGATCAGATCCTCGAACTCGTTGCTTAATTCTTCGACTTAGCCACGTGCGCGTAATATGTTACGTCTTTTACTACTAGCCCATGTTAATTATTACTGTGGCGTCAGGTATAGGTACTGTTCTTATTGCAATTTTATTTTGCCGTACATCCGTTCTAAGGAAAAATTCTATAAGTTTCCTGACTTGGATACATCTCCCGCTATCGAGTTTATCAACCGGTACCACTAAGGCCCTATAAGATAGTGTGTGACTGTAGTAAAGTTCTCAATGCGGTGAAACCTGAAAGCGCAAATTGACCTTTTTTTATGATAAATCAAAGGCAAAAAAACAAATTTGCGCTTTTGTATCATGGAAGTGGAATAAACACGCAAAAATAAACTATAAAATATAAATCTATAGTCATCTCCAATATATAAATTTGGACCTATAAAAAGAAAAAATAATTTCAGATTAGAATACTTGGTGACAGTTGGCTTCAAATTTTAAATTTAATTTTGAGGTTCATATACTCATAATTATATTAGTTTAATATATTGATTTATTTATAATACTTGTTTAACTAATTTAAAATAATACTCAAAACTATTACTAATTTTAATATCACTGTAAATGCATAATTAAATATTAATAATATCGACGATTTTAATAAAATTCACATTTTTATGAAATTGATTTGCGCTTATCGGCTTATAAAAAAATCATTTTTTTTTACAATTATGGGTTATTTATTTTTGCGCTTTTGGGTCGCGTTTGGGTCATATACTTTGCGCTTACGCTGTGTCCAACGTGAATCCGACGAGTGCGGCGAGTGAGAACGAATTCCATTCTGACCATGCTGTTCCGCCGCAGTGCGGTGCGTCCGATGCGGCGAAATACAAGCTGTTTTGTTTGTATGTTGTCAACACGATCACGTTGGACACAGCGTTTGAGCTACAGCCTCTCAATGTTGTCAACGCAGTCGCTCCATTGTAGCCGACTCGGCTGACCGGTTGTTTTGTTATTGCTTTGCCGCGTTCGGACTTTGCGGACCTGTCATCCGCGGCACGTCCGCCGTCATATGTTTGTTTTTATATTAAATTATACTTTTTTATGGTCACGTTATTGTAATGCGTGTCCACCTATGTGTCGCGTCAAGTGCGATTGACCAGCGTGATCGCCTTTTTGTTATTTGGTGTCTTTGACAGACTGTGTTCGACGTTTGCTCAAGCGAATCAAATTTGTCGTCAACATCGACGATCCATCGTGCGAACCACATGTGTTTGCGTGCCCGCTGACAGTTACACCGTCACATCAACGTACGTTAAAATAGTGTGCCGTGAGGGAAAACAACGTTACCTCGCTCACACACACTTTAACGTATACCTATACAGTATTACAGTAGCATTGTCCGACGGAAATAAGGTGCATACGTCGTCGTTCTCCGATAATTGCTGTTTTCATACGTGTGTCGTCCACGGTATAGGCGTGATGGTCACCTGGCGCGTCATCTCGAGCCGTTGTCACCTTACCAGAGCGGAGGACCATAGGAACGCAGCCTAGCCGTATTCTCTGGTCACCATTGACCGCCGAGTCACCAATGCTGTTGTGGTTATTGATAATTTATTTTATATCGTAAGCTCCTTCAAACGGGCGAAGCGTCTTATACACGACATTGTGTATTATTCATATATTTCGTGATCCACCGATTTATGATTTGTATTTGCGTTCCAATCATTATTATTCATTATAATATTAGGCTCATGCCGCTATAAAATATGCTTGTACGATTGTCTATACCAACCGGTGAGTAACTTTTTGTTCCAACATTACGCGAGTCGAGACCGATAACCGCGGACCTCGTAGAAGCGGCCGCGGCACAACATTTTTGGTAGCAGAGCGTGCGATTTCCGACCTCAGTGGATGGTTCGGTAGCGTTATACTAATTGGTATCTAAATAGTGTTTCAAATGTTTCATACAGTGCTTATAGGCGGTATAGGTTTATTTTTTGTTTGTTATTAATATTACATGTCACCTGGAACATGTGTAGTCTACATTGTAGACACATGTCTATGCGACCGACCAGGAATCGGGGCAAACAATGCGCGCGTTGATAAAATAACAGATTGCGCGTCGCAGATTAGCGCTGTTTACGCACATGATAGTGCTTGTACGGGAGCTCCCGTTGGACAGCCCTGATAAGCGGTTTATCCGATGTACAGTTTTTGTTTGTGTCCGAACCTGTTATTTCTGTACACGCGTGGGTGTTGGCGTGTTGCTCACTATTACGAGTGACCTACCCTGATCAAGGTTACTCTCGGTACTTACTCTAATGTCGCACTGGCCGACCTTTCATTATCGATATCTTATCACTGGTCGATGTACGATGTACGTTTTATCAAATCAATAATTACGGGCGATGAAACATGGGTGTATGGATATGATCCCGAAACCAAGGTCCAATCATCGCAATTGAAGACCGCAAATTCACCTCGTCCAAAAAAATGTCGTCAGGTCCGGTCAAACATCAAAGCAATGCTCATAGTTTTTTTTTGATTTTTTTGGTTTAGTTCATTATGAGTTTGCACCTACAGGTCAGACAATAAATCAAATGTTCTATAAACAAGTATTAGAAAGATTAAGAGACAAAGTGCGCCGTAAAAGACCAGAAGCGTGGAAATCAAAGTCATGGTTTTTGCACCACGACAATGCACCGGCGCATTCTGCACTTTCCGTACGTGAATTTTTGACATCTAAAAATATACCAGTGGTACCTCATCCACCATATTCACCCGACTTAGCTCCCTGTGATTTTTTTTTGTTTCCGAGACTGAAAAGTACCCTCAAAGGCCACAGATTTGAAGACGTTAATGAAACTATTCATAACGCGACACAAGAGCTAAAGGCTATACCTTTAGAGGAAATTCAAAGGTGTTTCAAAAAGTGGCAAGACCGTTGGGAGCATTGTATTGATGCTAAAGGACACTATTTTGAAGGTGATCCATTTAAATAATTTGTAAGTTTGAAATATAATTTTTAATAATTTTAGTCTGGGTATTTATTGAACACACCTCGTATATGCGTGATTGACGGTCGAAAAATGTCAGTGGATAAAGCCTTCGGAATTAAGTTCGGTTTTTGGTTGGATCCTAATTGGTCCGGTGTCCGACCGCGAGGCCCACCCATGCCCATCGGTACCGGTCACTATATGACTGCAGCATGTCTCCATTAAAGGATTAATAAAACGATTTCGGCAGGTTGAGGAGCCGAAGGTTGCGACCACCGTTCACGGACGAGTAGAAGTGCGAAAAATTATTTTGTGATCAGTCCGTGCGGTCGATTTTCAGTACCGTTGCCGTTTCGCGCACCGCCGTCGGCTGTAACATTTGTCGGTTCCCGAGAAATTACGGTGCGACGCTTTGATGCGCTCGAACATAAACCAGCTACGAGCTCTCCATTGAAAACATTAAATGTGAAATGTCCATTAAGTTCATGTCGGAATATATATCGCTAGGTCACATGTCCGTCGCGACATCTCCGGGACGTTATTTTATTCTGTATCACGCGACGTATCGTCCCACATCCGGCGAATGGCGATTAACTAACACAAAATACGTGTCGTATTTTATGCTTCCGCTCAAAGTAGCCGCAGGCCTTCATTGAATAACATCTTGTTTATCGGTCCTAAACTACAATAGGACTTAGTCGACCTTTTAACCAGATTTCGAGACCCCAAGCATGTTTTTACGACCGACATTTTCAAAATGTACAGACAAATAATAATTTTGTCGGAATATAGTCAATTTCAACGTGTTTTATGGCGTTCGTCACGAAGAACTTGTCGAATGCGAATTATTAATCACCAGTGGCGTACCTGTGGGGGAGAGGGGGGCAACATCTCTACTAGGCACACTGAAATCGTTCGGCCGGCCGAACGAGCACGCGCGTAGCGTGACATTTCACATGTTTGCTAACACTACGGTGTTAATCACAATTTTTCTCGAAACTTAAATTAAAATTAAAAATCAGGAAATTGACGAAAATAAAATTTTGAAACGTCAATATTTTCAGAAAAATAAACTCTACGAAATGGCTACAGTGAATTTTTTTTGGAAATAATTAAATAAAAAAATCCATTTTTTAACTTTTTTACCAAAACATTAAAATATGAAATAATTGTAGTTCTTATCCCTGTGAGTCTTATTACAAAATCAGAATTTTGATATCTATTATTTTGGGATATATCGCAATAGGTAAATCCTCGCAGGACACTCTGTATAACTTGGTCAATATAGGTAATATAATATTTATATGCATGAGGGTTGATCAAGTTCATGATTCATGTACGCTAAAATATGTACTAAAAATCGTTGCATTAAAAATAAGGAAATATACGCTATAGATAAAAATCACAGAATAGGCACACAAACTCATATTAATGAAAAAAAAAAAATACCAAATACAATTGTTAATATTTCAAATATTTGTATTATTAAAATATTATCTAAAAGCATTCTGTTTACCATTTCATATTGAAATACCCACCTTGTTTGTATTTAAATAGTTTGAAATTATAAAAATCATTGACTTTCACTCAAAAATCATTGACATACCTTTAACAAAAACAACAGAGAAACTGTAAATTGTAATAAATAAATATATTGTAAGAATTAAATATTTTTTATAAGCCTGTTAAAAAATTATATGTTATATTATGGGTTATGCCATCTAAAAACAGTAAAAAAATAAGTAAAATACAATTTTTAATGCTTCAGCAAAATTTAAAAATAATTTTTGACATAAAATCACTCATTAAAAAAATTTTGATTTTTAAATGTTATAAATTAATTTTTTGGATATTCTTTCTTTTAACTGAAACGCGATATTATTTTCTTGTAATGTATTTTTGCATATCTATTGGTATACAAGTGTTTCGATAGCTCTGCTGTACTTGTTCAATATTACTCAAATTTAGCACACAGTTTTCTGAATTTTGTGTGAACATGAGAGAAGTTAACATTGAACTAGAATCAGAACAGTATGATGATACACTTGGTGTATAGCAATAATAGTTTTGCGAATAAGTTGAATGGCTATAAATAGGTTGAATGGCTTGGAAGTGGTTAGCTAGTCCGGTACTTGATTCTCCCAAAATATCATCTATTACATCTAACATTTTATGCTTGAATTTCCTCATTTGGATATCAATCATTAGATTTATTTCAGGTAACATACTTAACAGAAACAGTTTTCTAGGATCTTCTTCTTTTTTGGAATTTTGTTTTTTCGTGTTAATATAATATTATAATTAATGAAACACTGATCTGCCACATCTGAAGTGTTCGTCTTTTTTTTTCTAAAATTTTGGAATAAATACTTTTACTACATTACTAGCTTTAGACATGTTCAAACTTTCTGCAGTTGATTCGAAGGTATTTTTTTTAGGTGTTTTCGACTTCATCAATTTTGTTATATTCATCGTCCATAATATTCGGAGGAGAAAGAAGATTTTCAGGAGTATCTACGCTTCTAACTTCTTCAATATATAGGTAAAAAAATTACATATGTTCAGTCATATAGTATATTTTAGAATTTTTCCTTCCGGAACCACTTGGTGGTTTTTGTCTCCTTAAAAATACTGTACGAAGGTATATGGTTATTAATATTAATATCATAATTAGTGCTCTAAAATGTCATGAAATTTATTTTATCATAAATAGGGCAGAGGACTTGTAGCATTTGCAAAATTTTTTTTGCACAGTCACAAAAATAGCGGAGTAGGTACGAAAAAAATACGTTTCATGCTTTGCCAAAGCTAGTTTTGAAATTTTTTATATAAATGTATATTTCGATTTTTTTTAGTTTTTAGGGCATTTTTCTTCCATTTTATACTTTTAGACGCATATTTTAAATAATTTATCATTTTATCAATATTATTGTTTCGTCGACGGCCAAAATAACATTAAATCAAAAATTATTTGAAATAATTTAGATCATAATATTTAATATTAAAATTTTATATAGTTGTTGACTTTAAAATTTAAAAATCATATTTTGTATATTTAAGTGCATATTTATTTTGATGATATTTTAGAGCCCTAATAATAAATAATACAAATATTTATACAAATCATAATATTTAAAAAATGATTTTCAGCTATTTGGCTTCAGGTTGCAATTTTAGTGGCTTGGCATTTTATTTTGTGAGATGATGAGAGGTAACAATACTGTTAGTAAAATCGTTGCTGACACAACAAGAAATATATGGAAATGTTTAAAATATATTCCAGTACCAACTGCTGAAAAATGAAAAACAATAACTGATAGATTTCAAGATTTGTGGAACTCTCCAAACTGTGTAGGTGCATATACAATTTTAATACAATATAATAAAAACATGGCTATATTATGGTTTACTATATTATTGTCACAAACCATTTAAATACGTATACAAATAAGCATGTAAAAGTATATTAAGACAAAAATAACATTTTTTTGTTTAATTATTTATAGGTGCTATAGATGGGAAACACGTAATTAGAATACAAAAGATTCCGAAATCTAGATCATCGAATTTTAGTTATAAACTTATAACCACTTACTGATGCTTATGGTGAGTTGTAATGCTGATGGTATATTTACAACAATAGATGTTGGTCAGGAAGGGAGAAATAGTAACGGTGGAGTTTTTAGAGCTTGTCGTTTAGGCCGTTGGTTAGATATAAATGGTCTTGATTATATACCAACAGGTATCAAATTGCCTCACGACGAAGAGGATATAAAAATGTTTCTTTACTATTTTGTTTCTGATGAAGCATTTACTCTTATGTCATGATGAGGCCTTATCCAAGAAGAGTACTTGGATAACAAAAAATAATTTTTAACTATAGATTAAGTAGAGAAAGAAAAAACAATCGAGTGTGCTTTTGGAATGATGGCTAGTAAATTTAAGGTTCTAAGTACATACATTTTGTGTGTAAATGAAGAAACAATAAACAGTATAATTCGATGTATGTAAGACATGTGTGTTACATAATTTTATTCGGATCAGAGAAGGTAGAGCTTATCAACCGTCATAGGGAAACTGAAATAAATATGAATATTGGAATTGAATTAGAAAATGAAAATAACAATTTACCAACCAGAAATTCGGCATCCGGGCTCCGCCGAGATTACCTTATTATCTAACTACTTTTTCAAACACAATCTGCATTGCCTTGGCAATGAAATTACTGTACATCATAAAATAATAGTATATTTAGCATATATTATAAATTTTTTTTTTGTTATAAGTATAGGTTAGGTAAGTTATATTATTTTATACAATGAAATAAAGTGAATTAAAAATTAAATTAATATTAAAAATGAGTACTTTTCAAAACGAAAACTAAAAATATACTTATAAAATATTTATCATTTATTATTTTATCCAATGATAAACATACCTTTATCCTTTAATGATTTTGCAACACTTTCCCATGCCAAATCAGTTATATTGCGTTTAGAATAGTCAGGTAATTTATGATTGTAAAAACAAGGGTATTTTTCTATTTCTTCAAAAAGTTTTATGTTGTTAACAGGATCGTATTTTTTGGTCATATTTACCAAAGTCGCAGACGACCGTTGCAGCGAAACTGAACATATTCAGTCGCGTGTGATTTTTTGCGCCACAGTCGCCGCGATAATAGTCATGATTCGTGTATGGAAGAAGTACTATTTATAGATATTGAAAAAACGGACGCGATAAAAATCGCCAGTTTCATCAGTTGCGTCGCATCAATCTCGTCGCGCTAGTGGGAGAGCTGCCTAACAGTCAATATTATGTAATATATGTTGTATTATTAGTTATTATTTAATTTGCCAATTAGACATTACTATATTCGTCGGTCGTCCCCGCTCTACAGTTATTATACAACATTCAACAGGCACATCGTCAATGCGTCATATCAGCAATATTATTTCTTAGTTATAATTGGTTCTACTGGATTGTAGTCAAAATCACTTGCTACTTGGGTATTTTATTATAAAAATAAACACCCAACGAGCCGAGATATAATTTTGGTTATATTTGATGTCTATATTTATATAATATTTAGACATTTTATATCCGATATTTTCTTATTCTCATACGAAACTATTAAAAATGTTACACAAATACATAAATAATAATATATAATACAATATTTATTTCATAGTTTTTAATGTTTTATTACAAATGAACTGTTGATACATTTACTCATTTTGTAAATAAAACCTAATTTAAAATGACCTGGCCGCAAGACTTTGATATGGTCCAGGCCATCTGGAAAATTCTAATTTCCACTCCATCCGACCTGACTTGCGATGAGCTAAAAATAATTATATGTACAATTAAGTTATATTTAGTTATAGACAATAATGAACACTGCAGCAATGTACCTACTTTGCCTATACAATACGCCGGGTAACAAGTTAGGTTTGTAAGAAGTACCTATATTATTATAAAACAATTTATACAATTATACAATGTTATTAATATTTAATTTTATAATACCCCTCATCAATAATTACAATAGTTTTTAGTGTATTCTATTACTTAGATCATAAGTATACATATTTTACAATTATTATATTTTTAATTTTATTTCTTATTAGAATTTAATTATAAACTTAAATATACAGTGGTTGTCTTCATGAATCGCTGTTAGATCCAGAAGAACTCTATGAACTAATAAGTTCTACGGGGAGATTTTTTTAGATATTAGAATTTCAACTTACCTTTATTCTGACACATTAGTCATCGGGCAACTTTCAAAAGGTACCGAACAAATTATATTAGGTAGGTATATCTACAAACTTATAATCGATCCTGTGGCTCCTGTAGGATAGTAGTCAGAATCTAAAAAGCAAAATTTAACTTTATTTTATACTACATTAGCTGATTAGACTATTATTAATATATTTTAGTATTGAGTGTTGAATACGATATTCATAATATGAAACCTACCTTATTATCTAATGACAAAGATAGGTAAGTATATTAATAAAATATAATCATATAATTAAATTATAGAACAAATTATACTTAGAAATAGATTCAAACCACCCTCAAATTTGAATTTGTATACATAGTTACATATTAATATATTATAGTAATATTTTATTCCAAATATTAATAATATAATTTAATGTTATAACTGTTATAAGTTATAAACTTATAACCTAAGACGCAATTAATAGTGGTTTGGCTCTATAGCGTCAAGATCTCAAGCTTAAGTTAAGTAGCTAGGTACTAACAAAATATTTCTTTTTTGTGTGTGAAAAAGTATTATTTTAACAGAAGAATAAGGTGAGTAGAATTTTTCAAAGTTATCTGTTAAAAATATTATTATTTATTCAGTATAAATTGTTACGATAAAAATTAAGTTATTCTCATAATTTATTTAAGTCTATAAAAATTTAATATTATTATTTGTATCTTATAAATACTTATATATTTAAAAATTAATGTTTATTTTTTTGCCCTCGATAAACTTAAAAACTACTGAACGGTTTTCAATACAAACTATGTCCATAGATTTCTAGAGGGAAATTGTTTGATTCCTTATAGGATGGCTTGCCGCTTGCATATGAATTTAGTTTTGGTTCACGGAAATCGAATATATTTTTGTTTATTTAAATTAATTTGAATGTCATAGATTATAGATAATATTCACACATTTTTGAGAGAAAGATTTCCTATCTTTAATTTATTAAAAGCTTTATGGAATTATATTAATATAGCATGCTCCTACCCGCGGTGGCCATATGGACTATACTCTGTTAGTTACTAATTTACTATAGTAGCTTACTATCGTAAGAACCAGCATTTATTATTGTAGGAGGATATTGGATGGTAAAATTTTTATCGTATAATGTAATATTTATTATTACTACGAAGCAATTTCCAATGGCAATTGCAAATTAGGTATCTAAATTAAATTTTTATCAACATCATTATGACGTGTCCGTTAGTATTCGGTAATGTTGTTAGTATATTAGTACCATAGTGTTTAATGTCGTCCGATACATAACTCACACAGTGTTTTTTCGTTGTACTTGTCATGCTTATATTTTCTTCTTAACTGTTTGCATATTGCATAATGACAAAAACCAAAGATACTATAGCTGTGATATCATGCAAAGAATGATATTATGTGCAATATAGATCTCCGTGTATTTGGATTTCTCCAAACAGCTGAATAATTTTAAAATTTTAGTCAATTTGTTCTATTTTAGAATATGGATTGTACTTTAGAATCCCTGTCAATCTAACTCAGTGGTGCTCATTCAGCTAACTGAAAGACGAGAACTTATTATATGGATCGGATTAAATTCTGAATTTTCAATTCACTTTAAATATTTTAAATAGTGCTTGGAAAATAAAAATATTGTGCATTTTAAAATGCATAATTTTGTTTCTATTTTTATAATTTTGAAAATCGAGATTTGATCTGACTTACAAAATGCTACCTTCATTTTAAATAAATAAAAAAAAATGAAACCTCATTATTCTATATAGACTACTGTACATATACAGAGTAAGAGTTTTTGAAGTTTTTCCTGTAACACAATAGGTTTTGTATTAAAAACAAAAAACTCTGACGTCCTTCACAGATAAATATAATATTCATGGTTATATGATATCCTAAATTAATTAACAATGAATTATATTCAACGAAGCATTTACTATTTAGTACCTTCCTAATTTTAATTATATTAGTTTTAAAACTAATGAGTCGTATAAAAATGTATTGAATAATTCATGTTATAGGTGTATATATATATATATATCAACCTTGTATCAATTTAAAACTGTAAGAAATTGTCACTAATTTACAAATTATCCACATTATATTTTATTTATAAAGATGAACACTAAAGGTGAGATGGTGGACATTTTCATGGAAATATGTGTAAATAGATGATATGGTTTTAAACAAGTCTGCAGCCAATATTAGACGAGCCAGGCGTTTAGGTACAACTTATTATTTAGAATGTATTATATATTATATAATATGTATACATTTTGATAAATGTTATTATATGATAAATTAATAATACATAATTTTAGATTCTGAGCGGATGTATTGATTTTACAGTGTTTTGTATAATTTTTAGATTTTTTGTTTACGGTATGAACTATACGTGGGGCATGTTTTACATTTTTAGTTCTTATTCTCATAATATATTTTTAACTTCGAAATAATCTGCAAATTTTAAAGTCGTGCCTATGTATTTTTAATATTTTTAAACTGTTGTTATTGTAACAATACGTTAGGAGCCTTGTATTAAATTTTAAAATCTTAGCTAAAAAACAAACATTTTAAAAACATCTAACTCAAAATAATTTACAAATTTTCAGGGTTGAAAATTCCAGTATGAAAATCCATCTAGGTTGAATAGTCACTGAACAAATAAAAGTCACATTTACGACGTCATCACATTCTGCAGTAAGTAAATACATAAAAATAATACTATTAGAGCTGCTATAATATGAAAACAATAATAAAATATTATATTGAGAGCTTATAATAATATTTATTTAACTCCATGAACTATCAGTATAAATAATATTTTTTTAGGCAATATTATAGAAAAGTGTATTAGCAAATATGAAAATTGTTAAAATTAATAATTATTCATCCAGACATTATAAGGATTAAGATGAAGTAAATCTTCGTAAAAATTCGAATAAAAATTATCAAAATTGTGTCCAGTTCAAGCATGTTATCATATAAAAGCTTGATTTAGGTGATATTATAAAATCAAAAATGTTCAATTCATTTATAAATCATTAATATAATATGACGTGTTAAAATATACACTTTTACGAATAAACTGCAGCGTCATTAATTTCTGTGATTAGTAAATTGTTTTTCTAATTTTCTATAGGAATTAACTACAGGAATTTCTCATATTGTGCTAATTATTACATATTTTATAAGTATAATAATATTTACATTGCTCTGAAAAAATAAATATATTATTATAAGCTCATAAATAAATTGAATTTGTTTAATTTTAACGATTTTTTTTTTTTTGATTTTCACAAATAAAACTTACGATGAACATTGTATTACATTTCAAGTTTTTTGATCGAGTAGATATTTTTTGATCAACATTAATCTTAATAACTAATAATAATCTAACGTTTTCCTTTAATTTTTATTTTTAATTTTCCTTGCTTTTTTTAAAACTACTAGGAATTTTAAATTTTGACCTCTCATATGTACCAATTTAATTCATTTTCACACTGGAGAAGATATTGAAGTTGAAAACCGAAGCATTATTTTGACTACTTATCGTGCATACAGACACATAAAAAAGAAAAATACACACAAAGCATTCTAAAATCAATACATTCATCGCACCACTCAGAATCTAAAATCAGGTCACTATTTTGTATCGTACTTGTCACGTGTACCTATAAAATCTGTAGTAGTGTAGTGGATGTGTTAAATTGTTATACAATAGTAGCCGGTAGGTATGTAGTAGCCAGTAGGTACCCACATAGGTTGTATGCAATGAAAAATGACATTGAGCCGAAACTGCTGCAGTCTGCGACTCTGCGTCAGCCTTTATGTTGGTAACTTAAAATTTGTATGGCAAGAAATGAAAAAATACATTTTAATGGTCATTTATAGGTGGGTGATTTACCGTTATTACTACGACGATGATATCATATTGATCCTGCGTGAACCGACGATTAAATAAGTACACCTACTCGTTGTCATGGTGGCAGTGTTTCAAGGTCGCAAATATTTTATTTGAACTGCGTGTATAACTGCCTACCTACTATGTATGAGATAATTATATTACTTAGATACTAGATAGACACTTGTTAACTGCATAAATACAAAAATACAATATTATCCAGTACGTAGGTATATTATATTTCTTTAAGCGTTAGGTATTCAGTTATTACCTCAATTCATCTCAGACCACAGTTTTAAAAAAATACTGCACAAAGTGTTAAAGCATTCCGTTACCTACTTCATAGACGTTTATGGTCAACAATGTGATAGGGTAGAGCAGATAATATATCATTGAAAAAATAATTAATGATTTATTCAACTTACTAAACCATAATTTGATAAACTTACTTAAACAATTGAATACTTTCTGTGCTCTATTTTACTTAAAAATATTGTTTCACTGTTGCTGAAATAGTATCTTTATAGTCTTATCTTTGGTAGGATATTTTAGTTTTCCGATTAAAAATTACACAGGTTGAACGATTGTTAAACCTGTTATATTCACCATGTTCTCCTAAATTTATTTTGTTATGATAATTTTTGAATGTGTAATCACGATGTTGTCCATACAAATAATTTTAACTTGAAAGTTTATAAGTTCACTTATTAATAAATCATTAAAGAAATTAATATATTTGAGTTATTTCCAAAATAGGTTAGGTATACATTTTCTTTTTTAAATATTATGTTGGTTCTTGCTTGTATGTTTTAATTTTTAACATATACTGACAAAATAATGAACCTACTTAGTACCTATACTTAGTATAAAATGTTATTCAATATAATATTTCATGCATGATTACACACATTTTTTACACTCTAGTTCTCAGTTTTCTCGTCATCCACTTGTGTGGCTGTGTATCATGTTACTTTAGCTATAGCACATCAATGCTATGATTTATTACTTGAAACTTTAAAAGGTAAGTATCTAGTTAAAAATATTAAAACCAGTATTTGCAAACAAAGAGATTACCTAACTACTAACATAATATATAGGGCACATATACATTTCAGTATTTCAGATATTGAACAAAATCATAACGTTATTAATAATAATATTGATGCTATTTTAAGTTTCTTCAAATAATATAAGTAAATGAGCTTACATTTATTAGATGCTTAAATTTTTAATTTGAATATTCAATCCATTGAAAGTAATATCTAACATTAAAGCAGATTATAGGTAGATACTAGATGCAGCGCATAAATAAAATGAAACATATTGTGACCGATTATTGATTAACATTTCAGTCGAACATTTTTTATTTGAACGTTTATATTAACCTAAATATTTATTAATAATAGTTCTAACAAATATGAAATAAAGATATCGCGGCTGACTCACCGATCACAATCGGCCGTTTGGTCACCACTGCTACAGAAAATATATAGATTAGAGAAAAAAACATCTTCCATTGGCCTATGTGTTTGAGAGACAAAAGGATCTCACAAGGAATAATTTTTAGATTTTTTTGTTGCAGAATTAATTATTTACGCAACATTTTGTTTTAAATTTTCATCCTTATAGTTATAAAAGTGAAACGCTTTATAAATTTTGTTATAAACGTGTCGATATATTTTTAATATTTTCCATCCGCTATTAGGTACCTATAACAACTTATGGGGAACCTTGTATTAAATTGTCAATTTTTTACCCAATGAATATAATTTTATTGACATTTATAGAATAAAAAATAAAAAATATACAACATTATTTCAAATATCTATAAATAACTTAAAATTTTTTAGAAAATTTGATCAAGTATAAGAATTGATGAAATAAATAATATATAGTGTAAATCTCAAGTTTCTTCGCAGTTCTACAATAAAATAATAATATCTGTAAACAAAAGAAATGTAGTGAATATCCAATGTTGAAACAATTTAAAATTCAAATGCTCTTAAAAATTTAACTTGACTATCTGGTAGAGATTTTTTATTTGATAAAAATAGACAAACTTATGAAAAATCTTTTATTGAATTTACAAAGATTAGATTTTCAAAGATAAATTTTTATGAATTTCTATCTCAAAATTAATTACGAATTTTCGTAATTTTTACGTACTTTATCAAATTTCCAACTTTAAATACATTTTTTGATATGTAGGTACCTACCAACCTACCAACCTATGTATATAAAAAAAAAAAAACGAAAAAACATTGAAAACTGTAATATTGTCTATTAACTTAAAAATATTTGATATATTTTGAAAATGTTATCAAATATACAAAGTGCCAATATTGATATGGTGAAAATTTCATGTATCTACGATAATTTGTATTAGAACTACACCAATACCTATCTAAAATCGATTTTCTCAAAAACCGATTTTGCATAAAAATACCCGTTTTTCAAATTTTAACTACCCAAGTGCACCCATCTAGATTCACTTTCTATCCAGAAAAGCCACTAAAGTTGAAAACTGAAGCATAATTTCGACAACTTATCGTAATATTCCGCTCAGAATCAAAAAAGAAAAAACAGTAATATTATTAAAATTTTGTATCAATAATAATATTCCTTATATAAAATATTTTTTGTTTAGTTTAACAAATGTAGTTACTGCATGCGTTTATATAACATTTAAGAACTATCTACAGAGCTAAGAAATCTATAAGAATTAAAGAATTAAGGCATTGATCATATTATACTTAAAACTAGTAAAAACTAGCAACTTATATCAATACGTGATAAGGCGTTCAAAAATCTGATAAAAGTAAATGATTAGACCATGGATCCAAACTTTTTTCATGCGTAGATCACGGATCCATTCAGCAACATGTTTTGGGACATAAAACGTATCGTTATCACTAGTAACGGACGATTTTGAGAACCAATTGTTCGGAATGACGTCAAATGCCTAGTAGCGTTATCTCTTGATGTCCAATCAAACGTGGATATCACATCAACACACGCTCACACACGCATTCACGTACACACAGGCGTCTGAAACATACAAGCACACACGTACACATATACACACACTTGCATACCTATACATGCCCACTCGTACACATTCGCATTCGCACCCATTCCCATACATACGCGAGTGTTCAGCGTAGTGCGCGCGCTCACACATAGACCCATAGTAAATAGTACACACACACACGTTTACAGACGAGCAAATTGGCTTTTTAGCAGCTTACGTCTTGTGCGCTGCGAGCTTTTCGTCATACTACCTTTACAAGTGAGTTCGCTGTTTTGGTTTGACAGTTAACAATAATTCTGGGGCAAGTAAGACGTCCCATAATGTATTATTCTTCTAACTGCAGACGTTGATTTGCCCACAGGGCGCTGTGGATATTATGTCATCCGACAATGCTGTCGGCGGTGGCCAGTCAAACCCAGAGATGGTCAGGGGACAAATATTTGACGTTGGTCCGAGGTACACCAATCTGTCTTACATCGGCGAGGGAGCTTACGGAATGGTCGTGTAAGTACAAGTCAACAGGATTAAACTTTTTTTTAAATGCCTGTCAAAATCTAGCATCCGTCTTGTGAATATCTATTCTATGAAATTTATTGAGTTGCACAAATACTTTTGGAAATTATCTCAAATATTTACATGTTAATTATCCTTTTTACTAGTTAGATATTTACATTGTAACTACCTAAGTTATCCTGGTTTAGATTAAAAACAAGTTATTTTCTTAAACATACTATATTAAATTTTTCTATAATATTTAATTCTTATTAATTTATATTTTATTTATTACTAGTTCTTTACTAATCAAATAGTTTCCTAAGTCTGGAAGAAGCACTTTTAAGTATATATCACACACCATAATATTGTTTATTGAAGAGAGCTTAGGGGGAGATATTTTATATTCAATTTTCTTGTTATGTACCTATATAGAATAAACATTTTCCATGTCATAGATACAGATGTAGGTTTCAGATTAAATATTTTCATTATTTTTTATGATTTATGGAAAGTTGTAGTTATAACTACAACCAAGGAGGATAAAAATGTTTTCCCTTCATATAAAATATTAACCTCATTTGAATGTTACTAGTTAACATTTTTCTTCTATTATGGAAATTTGGTACCATGATTTTCTGCCTTTGTGTAACACACGGGCAATTTAGATTTTTAGCCGTGTTATTTGCTAAATGTATCGATAGGAAGCAAGCAATACAAATGTTGAAAACATATTTGAATTGTCATTAAGTCTACTTAAAATTAACTTTTCTACATTGTTGATTTTGTGATGTTAACTTCTGTCTTCTGCAAAAATGAAAACGTGAATATTTTTTAATATTACGTTTTTAGGAATTAGAGAGATATCAAAATGTGGGAAAATCAATTAGTATAGACTACAAATTCAATTTTATTTTTAAAATTCTTATTGTTTCATTAGATCAATTGGTATGTTTGGCAAACAAAACGTCTTAGATCATCCTGTGTCATGTGGATTAAACAGAAAGAAATTAATGGTATTTAATTCCCTTAATTTAAAATATTAATGATAGAACCTACATTATTATGAAAAAAGTAGATAATTATTTCAAATTTGATAAATACCCAGAGGCGTCCCTGTAGTGGAAAGGAAGGGGGCGACCTTCCCCCCTCCCAATAATGTGGACTGACTTACATAGTAATTATTAGTGAATTTCACAATTTATATTAAAGTACTTGACATTTTTTTTACGTGAAATTATAATATTATATCAATTTTCTTCATATATTGTTATCATAAATATGGATTCATGGTTATAGATTCATAGAATTTTTAGGAATTATAATATAATATTATATTATACAATACTTGCTAAAAAAGTATATGCTCAATCGTGCTTTACCGTATAAATTAATATAAATTTTTTATTATTTCACCTGAAAATAATAGATATATTATGTTTGTTTCAAATAGAGTTACTGTTTTTGTTTATAAACATTATAAGATCTTATTTTTGTGAATATGTTTTACTAATCATTGAAAGTAGGTAATTAAAAAATAATTTAGGTTTTTGAGTATTTATTTTGTATATTTGCTTTATATAAGAAAGTACTATTAATAAATATAAAAATATAATAATAATACAGTTTAATATACCCATAATAATAAATTATACTATGAACATTGTTTATTTTATTTTGAAAAACTTTATAACAGCGATTTCTAAACTTTTATGATTCATATCCCGTTACTTCGCTAAAAATTAAAATAAATTGTTCCATACATCTATATTATCTATGAATAATATATTAATATTAAAGAAAAATTGTAGTCAACTACATAATTTGATTTAAAAAGAAGCGTTATTCGTAGAAAATTATATTTATAAATTAATTTGTATGGCTAAAAGTAAAAACTTCTAAATATTTTTCAAAATAATTAGAAAAAAAATACCCATAATCATTTTTTTGACAAAGTTTTTTTTTTTTTTTTTGTAATTCAAAAATTAATAACTATAAAGATTTAAAATGTTCACCAAATATTTATATTAGCATATTTTAAACATGCTATTATTTTAAACACTGAACACAGTTACTTTTGTGAGGAATTATTCATCATTGAATTAAAATTTAACACATCCATTATGGTTACTTATTCTGTTACTCAATGAGTATGTACATTTGAAATCTGTACAGCAAGGCCACTTCCCTGTTTCTTTTTTATTTATCATATTATATTTCAATCATTTAAGTTTACAAAACTTTTTACTAAGATAATAAAGTTCATAAAATATTTAATTTAGAAATAAGTTTATAACTTAATTTGAAATGTTTAATCATTTATTTTTATTGATCACTATATTTTATTTTAACTTAGATTTTAAAACAATATTTTACAAAATAAAACACCAATTATTTTTTCAATCATCAATAGTTTGGAAGTATATACAATTTTGTGGGTAAAATGAATACATTCTTTGAATCAGTTTAAATTTTAAATTATATTCATAAAATTTTTTTACATTTCATAAAACAACAAAATTAAAATTAAATTACTTTTTTGTATCTGTTATAAAAATGAGTTTGTTTCTTTTGATGTAATTGTTTCTGGTATTTGGTTTAAACTATATTGGGCCACCTATCTACAAGGTAGCTGAGAGGGTTTTGTATATTTATTAAATATTAATAAATTAATTAAACAGTTTTTATTTAGTCCATGATTAGGTAACTACAATAGTTTAATAAATTACTCAATTTCCAGCTAATGTTTGCACAGACTTCTAGTGCTTTTTTTGTCTCTACCTTAACAACATTTTAGTGTTAAACTATCAATAAAAATAAAAATCGAACTGTGATTGTCTTTTATATTATTTGCCACTGTTAATGGAGTTTATTCTTAATAAAATATTTAAGGATCTTTGAGTTTATAAATTGCAAAAATAAATTTAAAAAAACTGAATATTTCAAGTTAATAATGAATATCATTCTAGAAAGAATGTTGATGATAAGTTGTTCAATATTTTTAAAGTTAAGCATAAATTTGCTATTTTTCTTTTTTAGATTTTTAGCAATTAAATGTATGCTATTTATACTCTTATAGTAATACATATACAATAGCGAAATATTTTGTATGATAACTAAACTTCTCTGTTAACATTAAAAAAAAAAATAATTGTAGTTAAACTCATTGAGTTTTTAATGAAAATATTTAGATAATGTTTATAATTAGTGTTTATTGTTTACTAAAAAAATATGTTAATACATTAAATTCACATGTTTAAAATTAATTTTACAGATCAGCGTTTGACAATGAGACAAATTGCAAAGTAGCCATAAAAAAAATCTCACCATTTGAGCATCAAACATATTGTCAACGGACATTGCGAGAAATTAAAATATTAACTAGATTTAAACATGAAAATGTTAGTATGATAAATCTTTACAATGATTACCTGTTTGTTTACATTTTTTAAATTATTATTTATAGATAATTGATATAAGAAATATCTTACGAGCGGAAACTATTGAACAAATGAAAGACGTATATATTGTTCAATGCTTGATGGAGACTGATTTGTATAAGCTTTTAAAAACTCAGGTGAATTGAAATATTAAATAGTAATATATAAGTATTTATAATTATATTTGTTGTACTATAGAAAAGTTATTAGTTTATGATTATTATAAGTAATGAAATTGATTATTTATTTTGTACATATTACAGAGACTGAGCAATGATCACATTTGTTATTTCCTTTATCAAATTCTCCGAGGGCTTAAATATATACATTCAGCAAATGTCCTCCACCGTGATCTCAAACCTAGTAATCTGCTTCTCAACACAACGTGTGATCTCAAAGTATATATATTGTTTATCTTAAAATTATTTTATTCAAGGATTTGTTGAGATAATGTTTTTAACTATTTATTTTAGATATGTGATTTTGGTCTTGCAAGAGTTGCAGATCCTGATCATGATCATACTGGATTTCTTACAGAATATGTGGCCACAAGGTGGTACCGTGCTCCTGAAATTATGTTGAATTCTAAAGTAAATATTTATTTTAACCAATAAAATAAATAAATAACGAAAAAATTATTTAACTTAAAATTATTTTACAGGGATACACTAAATCAATTGATATGTGGTCAGTTGGTTGTATTTTAGCTGAAATGCTTTCCAACAGACCAATATTTCCTGGTAAACATTACTTAGACCAGTTAAATCATATATTAGGAATACTTGGTTCACCAACTGCAGTCGATTTGTTGTGTATTATAAATGATAAAGTATGTAATTAACTTGTTGTATAATTCTTAAATAAATGATTAAATAATGTTTATTTTTTTCATTTTTATAGGCTCGGAGTTACTTACAATCCTTACCTTTCAAACCAAAAATTGCATTTTCAAAACTTTACCCAACAGCTGACCCAAAAGCTTTGGACTTGCTTGATAAAATGCTGACATTCAACCCTCATAATAGAATCACAGTCGAAGAAGCTCTGGCACATCCGTATCTTGAACAGTATTATGACCCTGCTGATGAGGTATGACATTTTTTATTTAAGTATTATGCATATTATTTTCTTATATGACTAAGAGAAAAACCTTGCAAGCTAAAATACAATTTTTGTACTGATGAGTTCACTGTACATTAAATAAAATAATCAAAATATTACCCATATGTTATTTATATAATTATTTAATATATATATATATATATATATATATATATATTTATATAATTATTTAATATATATATATATATATATATATATATATTTATATAATTATTTAATATACAGGGCGATTTTTTTATCATGAACCACTCATTATTTCAAAAAGTATCAATGTTTTTGAAAATATTTTTTTACAAAGTTTCATGTTGTTAAAAAAACAACGTTTTTATAAAAAAATTATATTTTTTAATATTTTTTATCCTTATAATTTTTTAAGTTTTTTACTTTTTTGAATGGCAACCTAGAGTTTTAATTTCATATTCCAAAGCAGAATATTTTTCTAAGTATTTTGATACGTAAAAGTCGAATTTTGGACGAGTAGTTTATGAGTTATAAGTATTTAAAGTTTAGATTGGCGGAGTGGAGTGGTACGGGGTTACCCCGCAAAATGTTTGTCCACTACTCCGCTTGTCTAAACTTTAAATACTTATAACTCATGAACTACTCGTCCAAAATTCGATTTTTACGTATCAAAATACTTAGAAAAATATTCTGCTTTGGAATATGAAATTAAAACTGTAGGTTGCCATTCAAAAAAGTAAAAAACTTAAAAAATTATAAGGATAAAAAATATTAAAAAATATAATTTTTTCATAAAAACGTTGTTTTTTTAACAATATGAAACTTTGTAAAAAAATATTTTAAAAAACATTGATACTTTTTGAAATAATGAGTGGTTCATGATAAAAAAATCACCCTGTATATATATATATATATATATATATATATATATATATATATATAACATATAAATCTTAACATATAATATCTGATCCAAATCACAACTGTTAAATTACTTTTATAAAATTTGATTAGATAAGATCAATTTACGAGGTTATTTTACATAGCCATCAACAGTGGCATATTTTAGTTTACAGAAGAAAGACTTGCCTCCCTGACATTTTTGTTGGGGAGGAGAGAGAGAACAAGGGTTTAATTTCCCTCGTCATATATGCCTTATATTTTTACCTTTTTATTAATGAACTCTTATGAACTCTTGTGTACTTAATATTATTTATCACTAAGAGGGATACCTTTAACTATGTATAGTTAGTTTTTAAACAACAAAATTAGCTGTTCTAATTCTGCTTCTTCCACCATCAAAGGGTAGAACATATAATTTTTATATACCATTGACGTACGGATTAGTAATTATTTTTGTTAATAATTCTTAATTTGTTTGAATTATTTTCTCATTTCTTTAACACATTGAATGTAAGTAGTAATAATTAGTATAAAATTGAACATTAAATTAAAATTACATAAAAAAATTATAAATAAATTATGGTTTAAAAAAGAAAAAAGAACACACATATTGTATAAAATTATATTTATTGTTGATACAAAAGTACAAAATATTTTTAGTAGTGTATACAAATATTCATGAATCATGAGTAATCTAAAAACTACATAACAAATTTTTGAATGCAATTATTTTGATTAGTTTCTTGCCGAGAAAAAATTTATTTTTTAATACATAATATATTGTTAAATTTAGCTCACACTTATAAGATTGAGTACAAAGAATAAAGATTGATAGTATATTTAGTGGCAATAGATATTAATCACTCATTGCCGCATGGTATTGTCCTAGAGCTGATTTAATTTTTTATATATGACTTCTCAACCAACATATCCAGGGCAAAATAATTTGTTTTGTTTATCACACCATTATTTTATTGAGAAATTGAGACTTAGATAAATTATATTAAAACTTAATTTTCATTAATTTATTGATGAATGAATTGTTAATTCATAAGAAATAGACACGGATAAAAGTAAATATAAACATTTTGGAAAAGAAACCCTTCATTTTTTGAAAACTATTAAATTACTATAAATTTTTACAACTGTATTAAAGATAAATTTTCTATTACTGTTTATGATTGTGCTTAAAGCATAATTTAAATTTAAGTAATTTCATTAATTTTAAATTGAACAAAATATTATATTATTAATGTAATTGAATTTTTTTAATCCATCATTAGCTTTTCGTTAATCTTTAAACAATGATTTATTTTCCTAATTTTTAGTCAAAATAACTTATTAAGTCTTTAGCATATTATAGTTCAGTCTCCTCCAACTCCGCTATTGCAATGGAAATTATCTGTCTATTACTAATATTTATGTGTGTATACCTAACTGTAGTTAATGATATATATATATATATATATATATATATATTATTATTATTTTAACTTGATATTAAGTAGTAATAATGTACATGTTCTATGTGTAAGAAAAGTAATTAAATAATAAAAATTAATATATTATTATAAACAAAAAAATTAAGCATTATTATACATTCATCGTATATTTGTATGTAAAAATCAAATGTGTTGCCCTTTGATGGTGATCTCAGTGGTTTCTTACATAATCATGGATATCCATCGGATTAGCCAAAATATTAATTTATAACAATGGATGATTAATTACCAATTATTGTTATAGTTGATTTTTAATTTCTCTTATTTCTTGTTTTTAGAGTAGTTAAATCTTTTAGATAATTTATCTATAGAAAAATTAAGAATTGGTTATATTTTGAATTAGGTGCTTTAATTTTTTAAAATTATTTGGAAAATACTTTTTGTTTGTCAATTTATTTTGACAGGTTCGTGGTGTAGACGACAGATGTTGTCATTTAACATTTAGTTCTTTATGCTGTATGATGCAAATTGGTGTCATATAACTTATTAAATGCACTACTATTTCATCAGTGTTATTATTAAACAATTTGTTTTTTGTTAGCGTCTCTCATTAGTAATATTTTAAGTAACATGTTAGTCATTATGTTGTAGATTGATATATTAATTTTCAATTTTTAAGATTTTTTTTATTAACGACCAACTGTTCAGGGTCACAACAAGTATACATGCAGCGAGTGTATTATTTTGTATTTATTATCTTTTTAATTGTTTTTAATTTTTAACTTTTATAGCCTGTTGCAGAAGAACCATTTAGATTCGCGACAGAGTTAGATGATCTACCAAGAGAAACATTAAAACAAATGATCTTTGCTGAAACTGTGAATTTCAAACAAAATGTGTAGGAAAAGTACGGATACTATATGTTTTTAATTCCTTACAATGTTTAAACTTTTATTCTTCTAAATTTTGAACTTTTATTGCATTTCAATGTTTGATACATTTCTCGCTTCTTTACAGTTCTTTACAATATAATATAATCCTACCCTTAAGTTTAAAATATTCATCTTAGTATTAAGTACGACTTATTATGTAGTTAAATTGTATGTATTATTATTATTATAAATTTAATATTTAATTTATATTATTTGATTTTAATCAAATTTGTTGTTACATAATCAGATATTAGCCTTATAAAGTATTTTCGCCAAAGCATATTTTCCTTTTGAGTGACAAAATTAAATATTGTTAATTTTGAAATATTTAATATTATTAATGTGATCGTTTAAATGCAATCGCTGCATGATAAAAAAAATTATTTAGCTAGAATTTAAATAGTGTATTTTTTTTTGTCCCATCCGGCCATTTCTCCCATTCCCTGTCATTTGTGATAATATTCATGGTACTTATACAGTATATTTATTAATATTTTATTATTAGATGTCATTTAGAAATTAAATCAATGTAAACATCACAGAATATTAAATTGTGTTGTTAGCCTAATTAAGAAGTAAATAATTAAAACATATTGATATCACACATTTTAAAGTTAAAAATTCAATATTTTCTTTAATTGTTTCACAAAAAAATATTAAAAATTGTGCTATTAATACCGTAAGTGACCTATTTTTGAAAATAAAGTCGATTAAACATTTAATAAAGTTCAATTGAGTGATTACGTTCCTTTGAAACCAACTTGTATATAATTTTTGCTATTATATGTCTAATATATAAGTATATTTATTTTTATTAATTCAATATATCTTCCAAGCTTAATACTTGACAGTTTTCATGTATTTATTAGTTTTGCTCATTGTAAACAGTTTTATTGTAATTTAACAATAACATTTATTGTATTTTTTAAGAAATTTTCTTTAAAAATGTTGCAACTTTATAATGAAAATGTAATATTCAGTAAATATGTGATAGTAAAATTATTCGTTATTAAACCACCTCTAAAACTTACTATTTAGTCAAGACTACAAAATTAAAATATCACAATATATTTATAACATACAGGAAGTTACAGAAAAAACTGAGAGGTGTAATTTACTAATTAAGTAACAAATTTTATTCTTATTAATTGTTTTTAATAAAATGTTTTTCATTTAGATATTATATGGAAATAATTGTTAATTGTATAAAAAAAGATAATATTGATCAGAACAAAATTTACTACAAGATAAATTATATTTATCATCTATTTCTGTTACACTCTGTATATATTTAGTGACTAAATTGTATTTTGACGATTCGAACTGATTATTTTAATGTGTTCTCAGAGGCCTATCATTTTATATATTTATTAATTTATTATTATTATTATTAATTAAACAAAAATCTAGATAACTTTTGTTATATGTCTTAGAGCTTACAAATGCTATTCAATTTATATTGTTAATATACAAATTACTAATGATCAATGTTTAAAAACTAATTAAAGCGCGTTGGGCTAATTATTACTTTTTGTAATATGCTTATGAACACAAATCTTGTTTGAGATTAAGTACAAAGCCAGAAAATTAAGAACAATTCTAAGTATTAACTTTTAAAAAATATTTGTAGTATTCATTCATCTTAATATGTAAAATAATTGTTCACATACAAATTATTGGTATAAATGCTAAAATAATAGTTATTTTTATTCCTATATTAATTCATTAATATAAATTTTAAACCTTACAATATTTTGTACTTGATTAGATGAATTACTTACCCATTAGTATGAAAACATTCTTACATAAAATTAGATGATGTAGCAGGGTTTTTTTGCAAAACTATTTAAGTATCAGTAAATAATAAAATAAAATTATTTGAAGATTTTTCATAATGAGTGTCTACTATATTTTATACTTTTATTATATTCAATTTTATTAGAAATAATAGCAATAAAAATAGTTTTAAGTAACCACAACTTTCATTTATATTAATTATTTGTGTTTATATGTGAGTGCAAATATTTTACTATCAAATGAGCACAATATAACTGTTATTGACATACAAATTTACATATTTAATTAGCAACTAGTAAAAAAAAGAATTTTCCTTTACTCAAATAACTTTAATCAATTGAATTGGTTATGAAATGTGCTCTTTTGTTTTTTAACTACATATAATTATTGTGTTTAACTTTATGATTATGTAAATTATTAAAATCATAATAATATCGCATTTACATTATTTAAAATAATCATTATTCCATTAATTTTATTTATTGTTCGCTTTTTCAAACTTTATTGTTGTTATAAAATTGATACTTGAATGATTGTTAAGTAATGTATGAGGAGTAAAATATGTATTATATATTTTTGTCATTACGTATTAACAGTATATTTGGCAATAATATTTTACCTATGTTTGTGTAATTTATATTTATTAAATTAAATATACTGATGAATGACAATGTGTTATTAGTTTATAATCCATTAAATACCTGTAATATAATCAGTGGCGGTTATAACTGACTTTTAAGGGGGGGGGGGCGGAAATTATAAAAAATCATAGGACAAAAATGAGTCGTTGTAATTTTTCCCCAATATTTTGAAATAATCCAAAATAGGTTCACCTTGTACTCTCAATTAAATAAAAAAAAGTATAGTCACAGATGCACAGTTAATCAACCATTTTAATAATAAAAATCTACAATAAAAGCATATGTCTTTTTTTGACTTGTTTAGCAAAACGTGTAATAATATATGTGAGTTTATGAGTATACAGCGTTTATTATATTTTTACTTTTTAGATTTATATTAACAGGACGCTAGACCCGCATGTGTTAATTGTGTTGTCTCCGTCTTACAAGTGCGTAACATTGCAAAAATTGTTTCGCGCGGGAAAGAACCGAGAAAGCTACAGTTATAACTAAGAAAAATAAACGAAATTTTCACCACATAAAAAGGAGAATTTTGTCTGTGCAATATCGTTTTTATTTTTTCGATATCCGAACTACAAAAAAAGTTATTCATGCTTAAAAAACACAAAATTAATGTATTATATAACAATAAGAATTTTTTTTGTATAAGTGATATCGAAAAAATAAAAACGATATTGCACAGACCAAATTCTCCTTTTTATGTGGTGAACATTTCGTTTCTTAGTTATAACTGTATCTTTCTCGGTTCTTTACCGCGCGAAACAGTTTTTGCAATGTTACGCACTTGTAAGACGGAGACAACACACACGGGTGTAGCGTCCTCTTAAAATTATCGTAATATCAGAATGGGAAATCCATTACATTATTGAGATTATTCCTAGCAGCCATATATATATATATTATATAATATATATATACATATATAAACAATGACATGCGACTTTCCGAATAACATATTACGTAGTAAGTACATACCTATACTATGCTAACAAAAATTAATAAAATGTACTACAATTATTTAAAAATACCTATACCGTATTATATTGCGCAAGACAACTTTACAAATTGCTGATACTATTTCTATAAATTAGAAACACAAAAAAATAGTACCATGATTAATACTTCTTTCAATAATTTATTATAAAATTTCAATAATAATTTATTTTAAAACACGGACCCCTTATAACCGCCATTGAATATAATATTGGTAATATTACAGACATTGAGTAAATGTTATTAAGAAGATACTTCACGAACAAATTGTCTGTCTTACAAGTAAGTAGTATACCAAATTTTCACTCAGCAGATCAAATTTATCTTCTTTAATTTGAAACTAGAATGATTCAACCTCTCATGAAATTTGATGATAAGAACATAGATTTATTAATTTAATAAACATTAATTTATCCTCTTGCCAAAACACTGGAGTTAAGTTTACTAAACATTTTCTGCACTTTTTCTGCAAACCTTGAAAATCTTATTCTAAAAAATAAAGGAATTTAAAAAGGATCTTAAACTTATAATAAGCCATATTTTTATAAAGTACTTACTAACACTAAGTATATGCAAAGACTGTAGGTAATATACAATGTTTCGATAAATTTTTTAACAAGTATTAATTGCTATGACTCATTAAACCAGTATAGGTAATTGTTCAAAAAATAAAAAAGTACCTATCTAATTTACATTTGAGTACCTATGTTTATTAAAATGATAAATTACTAGATGTTATAAGATATTATTATCTGGTTTAAGCTCCTATGTTATAATTTCATATTTTAATTTGTGTTGTATAATTATGAAAAAGTAAAATATATTATATCTTTATGTTTTGAATTACAACTAATACCTAGGTACTATAAAATGTATATTTAACATAATTATATTGTTTATCGTATTGGCAATAGAATTTATGAAATAAACTAACGGATTTATGAAATATGTGCAAATATGCAAATACCTACTATAAAATTTAAATTATTTAATATTTCTAACTAAAAACTATAATCATTGATAGACAATAGTATTGATCGGTGTCACGAATTGAATTTGTTTTCATAAACATTTCAAAGGGAGTAAAATAGGCAATTATTTTAACAATCTCTAGGAGACAATGATCAGAAATTATTCACCAGTGCCCTGTATTATGGTATATACCTAGTATTTGAAATATGAACTTCCTTTTAAATATTTTTACAACAACTAAACACTAAGATTAAAAACCAACTTCACTTTATTGCTAAGATTTTGTCCTGTCGTTCGACAGGGTCGACGCCGCTGGACCATAGGTCGGCCAACTTATTTGTGGAGTTAATATAAGATACTATAATATGTAGATTGTAACCAATTGTAGGTATTTTTATTATTTTCGAAATAAAATTATATAAATATAAGTTATATGATACCTTACCTATATAAATCGAAATGATCATAAGTTATGAAATTTGTACAATAATAAATTGTGATAATTATTATAAACAATAAGTAATAACTAATGAGTAAGGATTGTGAATGGTGCCATCGTGGGCTGATTCTAATATAATTAGATCCCTCGTAATCTTTTGATGTCTTTATACGGACGATTACCTATAGTAACACTTTTACCACTATATTATTATTGATTAGTAGGTATTTACCTACCTATTGTACCGTACCTATCTTATTAATACAACATATTACTTAATAATTTTTTTTTTATACACATTGTTATGGAATTCATATACAATTTATATACTCGTAATACAGGTATGCATTTTTTTTTCCAGTAATATATTCATATATGTTCCATATCTTACGAACTTATACATTTGTAAATTATATTTATCTGAATAATATGAAAATTGAAAAATAAATTAATTTATTAATTAAAAATAATACAAGTCGATTTCAAAAAATTATAGACTCTATCGACTCTCGTGGTAACATACGCTATGAAAAAATAATGGACTTGTGACAGTTGTCATTTAAAGGAGCACACAACACAAAAAAAAAAAAATTTTAATTATTTTTAAATGTTAAATTATTGTAGATATGGCTATATGAAATGATTTAGTGAAAATCTGATGCAAAAAAAAATTATTACTTTAAGAGATATTATAAAATGTAAAATAGCCGCGTGACGTCATTGGACCCTACTCTTCGTAATCGCCTATCTTATACGTGTAAAAGTTCCTCACTTCTCACAACGATTTACCCACCTAAACATTTTATTTTTGAAAGTTAATTTTCGTATAAATGTGTGGTTTTGTGTGTTTAAGACGACTCAAGAATCAGAATTTCTATATGACGTTTAGCGATTTAAATACGAAATAAAAATTCCAAAATTTCTCTTTTAAGATTTTAAATATTTAAAAAACTAAACGTCATATAAAAATTCTGATTCTTGCGTCCTCTTAAACACACAAAACATTTATACGTAAATTAAATTTCAAAAATAAAATGTTTAGGTGGGTAAATCGTTGCGAGAATCGAGGAACTTATACACGTATAAGATAGGCGATTACGAAGAGTAAGGCCCAATGACGTCATGCGTCTTTTTTCAATTGCTCATAACTTATTGAATAATGTGAGTAGAAACGTAAAACTTATAACATTATCCTTATAATTGAACACTCTTTCAAATAAAAAAAACTTAATTTTTGTGTTGTGTGCTCCTTTAATAAAATAGATTATACGCAGAGTTCCGTGTTATGAATTCAGAATTGTATTGATTTATTTACTCCAAAGTCCAAATAATACTCTGGTTTCGGAAGATGAAATAAAAATGTATTTTGTCACCCAAAGAAGTGATAAACTTGACAATCAATGACGATGTATTATAGAATCTATTATCTGTGGCAAACGTCAATCGTCGTCACTCAACATTTGTCGAAGACGATTCACAATTTTTTTTATTTCATATTTCATTCTGCTCAAGTTATTTTCATAAAATAGCTCGATACTTTCAGTTTAGAGTGAGATGAAGACAGGCGAAGAGGATAACAGTTCTTTAATATGACACCTGAACTCTAAATATGGCTCAGCTATATTTGACATTAAGAGTCGATTTATGCGTAAGTTTGATGGGCGATACTCTTTTCGACCAAATATAATCAAATAGTTTCCATTTTTCGCCTAAAAATAATTGCATTATTTTTGCCCAATTTTCATGTTCAACATTTTGGAAAGCACTGTCTCAAAATTTAATTTTTTAAATTAATTTAATTAAGTCATTTGGCATAACCCAGAGAGCACCACGAGCAGTGGCGTGTATCCAAAAAAAAATTGGTTTTGCTCAAATAATTTTAGGTGACCTAACCCTTATACTTTTGTTATACCTAGTACCTACCTACCGATAAAATGTCGCTAAATTTTATTGTATTCCTATAATTTAATGTAATACTAATTTAATTTAGTAAATTACATTTTTGCACTAGTTGTGCATCGGGTTTGAAAAAAATATATAAATAAAAAAAAGCGGATAAGTGGGTACCGCTCTGCTGTACATTAGGGGGGGGGGGTGGACATCTGACTAGGGCGATAGATATCATTGTTTACGAAAAACGATTCTGAACGGAGATGATTTGTCAGTCTAGGATATAGGTATTAGGTATATACAATATTGTCATATATTCTATTTTGAAACAAAAATTTTATTTTTCAATTAGGACGCATTTTGAATAAGAGAAAAAGGAATGATTAATAAATTTTTCCAAAAACATTGCATAAAGTTATCATAATTCATAATACCTTATATAATTATATTATATCATGGATATATATATACCTGGTTTGAGGATAAATCGTTATCGTTACGCTATTTCGTAAAAATTTAAAATTCAAACGTACTTAAAATTATTCCTATAATGATGCTTCGAGTTTTCGCCATAACTACCTGAAGGAAAACTTATGAAAAACTTAGTGTTGTAATTTTAATTCTTAGTTATAAACACAAAAAATTTTTTGATTTTTCAACTTCAAAATTACTTGCAAATTTTTGCTTTTTTGACAGATTTCGTAAAAATTTGAACTATAAACGCTTATAAAAAAAATTGTGACTAACGACTTTTAATTTTTTTTCGCTACAATAAGAACAACTCATAAGGAACTTTGTGATAAATTTTCAAGTATTTTTGGTCATTCAAAATTTTTTTACCGACACTTCATAAAAAAATTATCATAAAAATCGAAAATTTTAGTGGTCTATAAATAACTCAAAAAAAGTCAAATTAAAGAAAATTAAACTGTATATAAATAACACTAACATAAACATTTGGTAAATATTTAAAGTGGTTATAGTAATTAGTTTTTGAATGACAACCATATAAAAAAATCGATTTGGTCGAAAACTGGTTTTGCATAAAAACTCCCGTTTTTCTGTCACATTTTTTTTGTTTTTCTCAATTTTTTGAAAACTGTTGGAAAATGTTTACTTTTGACCTCTATAAGGCACCAAGGATATTCACTTTTCCATCGGAAACCACCTTCATTGTTTGAAATTGCAGCATTATTTCGACTAGTGATGCTGTACACAGACATAAAAAAAAAAACACACATCATTGTAAAATCAATACATTCATTACTTCGTTCAGAATCTAAAACCATTTTTTTGTAAAAAAAAATTATGTACATCGACAACGGTATTGTATTTTTTTAATTTTATTAATTGTCTTTTCCAGTTTGTTTCATTAAACTTTAATCACTTTTTACCACATAAACAAGCAGCGCAATTGGAATCTGACATTATATTTTTATTATTGACAAAAATTATAAAATAAAATAACATATAATAGAACAATAATATCTTATAATTTTTACCAAATTTCTTTTTTGATCCTTAAAAATCATTTGCCTGCGAGTGCCAATACCCCCTTTCCATTTTTATATTCAAAATATAGTTCTAGTTTATTTTTGTGGTCACAATTTTCAAACATTATAACCGAATAGCCACTAAAAAACATAATTTTATCATGATTTAATTATCCTTCATGTATTTTTCTTGAGAATTTATAGTGCAGTCTTCATTGTGTATTCTAAGACTATAATTTTTCCCAAAATTAATTTTTGATCCTTAAAAATCTTTAACAATAGAACAATAGACCCGCAAGCAAATGATTTTTAAGGATCAAAAAAGAAAATTGGAAAAAATTATGGTCTTTGAATACACAATAAAGACTGCACTTTGTATTCTCAAGAAAAATAAATGAAGGATAATTAAATCATGATAAAATTATGTTTTTAGTGGCAAGTGGTTTATAAAGTTTCAAAATTGTGTCCACAAAAATAAAGTAGAGTTATATTTTGTAAATAAAAATGGAAAGAGGGTATTAGCGCCCACAGGAAAATGATTTTTATGGATCAAAAAAAAATTTGGAAAAATTATGGTCTTTGAATATACAAAGAAGACTGTACTATGTATTTTCAAGAAAAACAAAAGAAGTATAATTAAATCATGATTAAATTATGTTTTTTTAGTGGCAAGTGGCTAATAAAGTTTGAAAATTGTGTCAACAAAATAAAATAAAGCTATATTTTTAAAATAAAAATGAAAGGTGGAATTGGCGCCCGCAGGCAAATGATTTTTAAGGATCAAAAAAGAAATTTGAAAAAATTATTGTCTTTGAATATACAAAGAAGACTGTACTATGTATTTTCAAGAAAAACAAAATCAGTATAATTAAATCATGATAAAATTATGTTTTTAGTGACAAGTGGTTTATAAAAATTGAAAATTATGTCCACAAAAATAAAGAAGAGCTATATTTTGAAAATAAAAATGGAAAAGGGGTGTTGGCGCCCGCAGGCAAATGATTTTTAAGGATCAAAAAGGAAATTTGAAAAAATTATTGTCTTTGAATATACAAAGAAGACTGTACTATGTATTTTCAAGAAAAACAAAATCAGTATAATTAAATCATGATAAAATTATGTTTTTAGTGACAAGTGGTTTATAAAAATTGAAAATTGTGTCCACAAAATAAAAAAAAGCTATATTTTGAAAATAAAAATGGAAAGGGGGAATTGGCGCCCGCAGGCAAATGATTTTTAAGGATCAAAAAATAAATATGGAAAAAATTATGGTCTTTGAATACACAATGAAGACTGCACTATGCATTTTCAAAAAAAATAAATGAAATAAAAAATTAAGGATAATTAAATCATGATAAGATTATGTTTTTTAGTGGCAAGTGGCTAATAAAGTTTGAAAATTGTGTCCACAAAAATAAAGAAGAGCTATATTTTGAAATTAAAAATGGAAAAGGGGTGTTGGCGCCCGCAGGCAAATGATTTTTAAGGATCAAAAAGGAAATTTGAAAAAATTATTGTCTTTGAATATACAAAGAAGACTGTACTATGTATTTTCAAGAAAAACAAAATCATTTTAATTAAATCATGATAAAATTATGTTTTTAGTGACAAGTGGTTTATAAAAATTGAAAATTGTGTCCACAAAATAAAATTAAGTTATATTTTGAAAAATAAAAATGCAAAAGGGGTGTTGGCACCCGCAGGCAAATGATTTTTAAGGATCAAAAAAGAAATTTGAAAAAATTATAGACTTTGAATACACAATGAAGACTGCACTATGCATTTTCAAAAAAAATAAATGAAATGAAAATTAAGGATACTTAAATCATGATAAGATTATGTTTTTAAGTGGCAAGTGGCTAATAAAGTTTAAAAATTGTGTCCACAAATAAAAACTAGAGGTAAATTTTGAAAATAAAAAAGGAAAGGTGGTTTTGGCGCCCGCAAGCAAATAATTTTTAAGGATCGAAAAATAAAATCGGAAAAAATTATGGTACACCATGAAGACTGCACTTTGTATTCTCAAGAAAAATAATGAAGGATAATTATATCATGATAAAATTATGTTTTTTAGTGGCAAGTGGCTAATAAAGTTTGAAAATTGTGTCCATAAAATAAAATTAAGCTATATTTTGAAAATAAAAATGGAAAGGGGGTATTGGCGCCCGCAGGCAAATGATTTTTAAGGATCAAAAAATAAATTTGAAAAAATTATTGTCTTTGAATATTCAAAGAAGATCGTACTATGAATTTTCAAGAAAATCTAAAGAAGTATAATTAAATCATGAAAAAATTATGTTTTTAGTGGCAAGTGGTTTATAAAGTTTGAAAATTGTGTCCACAAAAATAAAGAAGAGCTATATTTTGAAAATAAAAATGGAAAAGGGGAGTTGGCACCCGCAGGCAAATGATTTTTAAGGATCAAAAAAGAAATTTGAAAAAATTATGGTCTTGGAATACACAATAAAGACTTCATTTTGTGTTCAAAAGAAAAATTAATGAAGGATAATTAAATCATGATAAAATTATGTTTTTTAGTGGCAAGTGGCTAATAAAGTTTGAAAATTGTGTCCATAAAATAAAATTAAGCTATATTTTGAAAATAAAAATGGAAAGGGGAATTGGCGCCCGCAGGCAAATGATTTTTAAGGATCAAAAAAGAAATTTGAAAAAATTATTGTCTTTGAATATACAAAGAAGACTGTACTATGTATTTTCAAGAAAAACAAAATCAGTATAATTAAATCATGATAAAATTATGTTTTTAGTGACAAGTGGTTTATAAAAATTGAAAATTGTGTCCACAAAATAAAAAAAAGCTATATTTTGAAAATAAAAATGGAAAGGGGAATTGGCGCCCGCAGGCAAATGATTTTTAAGGATCAAAAAATAAATATGGAAAAAATTATGGTCTTTGAATACACAATGAAGACTGCACTATGCATTTTCAAAAAAATCAAAAGAAGTATAATGAAATCATGATAAAATTATGTTTTTATTGGCAAGTGGATTATAAAGTGTGAAAATTGGGTCCACAAAATAAAATTAAGCTATATTTTGAAAAATAAAAATGCAAAAGGGGTGTTGGCACCCGCAGGCAAATGATTTTTAAGGATCAAAAAAGAAATTTGAAAAAATTATTGTCTTTGAATATACAAAGAAGACTGTACTATGTATTTTCAAGAAAAACAAAATCAGTATAATTAAATCATGATAAAATTATGTTTTTTGTGACAAGCGGTTTATAAAAATTGAAAATTATGTCCATAAAAATAAAGAGCTATATTTTGAAAATAAAAATGGAAAAGGGGAGTTGGCACCCGCAGGAAAATGATTTTTAAGGATCAAAAAAGAAATTTGAAAAAATTATGGTCTTGGAATACACAATAAAGACTTCACTTTGTGTTCAAAAGAAAAATTAATGAAGGATAATTAA
Organism: Diuraphis noxia; assembly: GCF_037042655.1. Classification (NCBI taxonomy): domain Eukaryota; kingdom Metazoa; phylum Arthropoda; class Insecta; order Hemiptera; family Aphididae; genus Diuraphis; species Diuraphis noxia. The sequence goes on along the minus strand of NW_028301714.1, from coordinate 32,717,494 downwards.
ATCATTATAAAATTATGTTTTTTAGTGGCAAGTGGCTAATAAAGTTTGAAAATTGTGTCCACAAAAATAAAGAAGAGCTATATTTTGAAATTAAAAATGGAAAAGGGGTGTTGGCGCCCGCAGGCAAATGATTTTTAAGGATCAAAAAGGAAATTTGAAAAAATTATTGTCTTTGAATATACAAAGAAGACTGTACTATGTATTTTCAAGAAAAACAAAATCATTTTAATTAAATCATGATAAAATTATGTTTTTAGTGACAAGTGGTTTATAAAAATTGAAAATTGTGTCCACAAAATAAAATTAAGTTATATTTTGAAAAATAAAAATGCAAAAGGGGTGTTGGCACCCGCAGGCAAATGATTTTTAAGGATCAAAAAAGAAATTTGAAAAAATTATAGACTTTGAATACACAATGAAGACTGCACTATGCATTTTCAAAAAAAATAAATGAAATGAAAATTAAGGATACTTAAATCATGATAAGATTATGTTTTTAAGTGGCAAGTGGCTAATAAAGTTTAAAAATTGTGTCCACAAATAAAAACTAGAGGTAAATTTTGAAAATAAAAAAGGAAAGGTGGTTTTGGCGCCCGCAAGCAAATAATTTTTAAGGATCGAAAAATAAAATCGGAAAAAATTATGGTACACCATGAAGACTGCACTTTGTATTCTCAAGAAAAATAATGAAGGATAATTATATCATGATAAAATTATGTTTTTTAGTGGCAAGTGGCTAATAAAGTTTGAAAATTGTGTCCATAAAATAAAATTAAGCTATATTTTGAAAATAAAAATGGAAAGGGGGTATTGGCGCCCGCAGGCAAATGATTTTTAAGGATCAAAAAATAAATTTGAAAAAATTATTGTCTTTGAATATTCAAAGAAGATCGTACTATGAATTTTCAAGAAAATCTAAAGAAGTATAATTAAATCATGAAAAAATTATGTTTTTAGTGGCAAGTGGTTTATAAAGTTTGAAAATTGTGTCCACAAAAATAAAGAAGAGCTATATTTTGAAAATAAAAATGGAAAAGGGGAGTTGGCACCCGCAGGCAAATGATTTTTAAGGATCAAAAAAGAAATTTGAAAAAATTATGGTCTTGGAATACACAATAAAGACTTCATTTTGTGTTCAAAAGAAAAATTAATGAAGGATAATTAAATCATGATAAAATTATGTTTTTTAGTGGCAAGTGGCTAATAAAGTTTGAAAATTGTGTCCATAAAATAAAATTAAGCTATATTTTGAAAATAAAAATGGAAAGGGGAATTGGCGCCCGCAGGCAAATGATTTTTAAGGATCAAAAAAGAAATTTGAAAAAATTATTGTCTTTGAATATACAAAGAAGACTGTACTATGTATTTTCAAGAAAAACAAAATCAGTATAATTAAATCATGATAAAATTATGTTTTTAGTGACAAGTGGTTTATAAAAATTGAAAATTGTGTCCACAAAATAAAAAAAAGCTATATTTTGAAAATAAAAATGGAAAGGGGAATTGGCGCCCGCAGGCAAATGATTTTTAAGGATCAAAAAATAAATATGGAAAAAATTATGGTCTTTGAATACACAATGAAGACTGCACTATGCATTTTCAAAAAAATCAAAAGAAGTATAATGAAATCATGATAAAATTATGTTTTTATTGGCAAGTGGATTATAAAGTGTGAAAATTGGGTCCACAAAATAAAATTAAGCTATATTTTGAAAAATAAAAATGCAAAAGGGGTGTTGGCACCCGCAGGCAAATGATTTTTAAGGATCAAAAAAGAAATTTGAAAAAATTATTGTCTTTGAATATACAAAGAAGACTGTACTATGTATTTTCAAGAAAAACAAAATCAGTATAATTAAATCATGATAAAATTATGTTTTTTGTGACAAGCGGTTTATAAAAATTGAAAATTATGTCCATAAAAATAAAGAGCTATATTTTGAAAATAAAAATGGAAAAGGGGAGTTGGCACCCGCAGGAAAATGATTTTTAAGGATCAAAAAAGAAATTTGAAAAAATTATGGTCTTGGAATACACAATAAAGACTTCACTTTGTGTTCAAAAGAAAAATTAATGAAGGATAATTAAATCATTATAAAATTATGTTTTTATTGGCAAGTGGATTATAAAGTGTGAAAATTGTGTCCATAATATAAAGTTAAGCTATATTTTGAAAATAAAAATGGAAAGGGGGTATTGGCGCCCGCAGGCAAATGATTTTTAAGGATCAAAAAATAAATTTGAAAAAATTATTGTCTTTGAATATTCAAAGAAGATCGTACTATGAATTTTCAAGAAAATCTAAAGAAGTATAATTAAATCATGAAAAAATTATATTTTAGTGGCAAGTGGTTTATAAAGTTTGAAAATTGTGTCCACAAAAATAAAGAAGAGCTATATTTTGAAAATAAAAATGGAAAAGGGGTGTTGGTGCCCGCAGGCAAATGATTTTTAAGGATCAAAAAGGAAATTGAAAAAATTATTGTCTTTGAATATACAAAGAAGACTGTACTATGTATTTTCAAGAAATACAAAATCAGTATAATTAAATCATGATAAAATTATGTTTTTAGTGACAAGTGGTTTATAAAAATTGAAAATTGTGCCCACAAAATAAAAAAAAGCTATATTTTGAAAATAAAAATGGAAAGGGGGTATTGGCACCCGCAGGCAAATGATTTTTAAGGATCAAAAAATAAATATGGAAAAAATTATGGTCTTTGAATACACAATGAAGACTGCACTATGCATTTTCAAAAAAAATAAATGAAATAAAAAATTAAGGATAATTAAATCATGATAAGATTATGTTTTTTAGTGGCAAGTGGCTAATAAAGTTTGAAAATTGTGTCCACAAAAATAAAGAAGAGCTATATTTTGAAATTAAAAATGGAAAAGGGGTGTTGGCGCCCGCAGGCAAATGATTTTTAAGGATCAAAAAGGAAATTTGAAAAAATTATTGTCTTTGAATATACAAAGAAGACTGTGCTATGTATTTTCAAGAAAAACAAAATCATTTTAATTAAATCATGATAAAATTATGTTTTTAGTGACAAGTGGTTTATAAAAATTGAAAATTGTGTCCACAAAATAAAATTAAGTTATATTTTGAAAAATAAAAATGCAAAAGGGGTGTTGGCACCCGCAGGCAAATGATTTTTAAGGATCAAAAAAGAAATTTGAAAAAATTATAGACTTTGAATACACAATGAAGACTGCACTATGCATTTTCAAAAAAAATAAATGAAATGAAAATTAAGGATACTTAAATCATGATAAGATTATGTTTTTTAGTGGCAAGTGGCTAATAAAGTTTAAAAATTGTGTCAACAAATAAAAACTAGAGGTATATTTTGAAAATAAAAAAGGAAAGGTGGTTTTGGCGCCCGCAAGCAAATAATTTTTAAGGATCGAAAAATAAAATCGGAAAAAATTATGGTACACCATGAAGAATGCACTTTGTATTCTCAAGAAAAATAATGAAGGATAATTATATCATGATAAAATTATGTTATTAGTGACAAGTGGTTTATAAAAATTGAAATTTGTGTCCACAATATAAAATGAATCTATATCTTGAAAATAAAAATGGAAAAGGGGAATTGGCGCCTGAGGGCAAATGATTTTTAAGGATCAAAAAATTAATTTGAAAAAATTATGGTCTATGAATATTCAAAGAAGACTGCAATTTGTATTCTCAAAAAAAATTAATGGATGATAATTAAATCATGAAAAAATTATGTTTTTAGTGGCAAGTGTTTATTAAGTTTGACAATTATGTCCAAAAAATGAAGAAGTGCTATATTAGTGAAAATAAAAATGGAAAAGGGGAGTTGGCACCCGCAGGCAAATGATTTTTAAGGATCAAAAAAGAAATTTGAAAAAATTATGGTCTTGGAATACACAATAAAGACTTCATTTTGTGTTCAAAAGAAAAATTAATGAAGGATAATTAAATCATGATAAAATTATGTTTTTTAGTGGCAAGTGGCTAATAAAGTTTGAAAATTGTGTCCATAAAATAAACTTAAGCTATATTTTGAAAATAAAAATGGAAAGGGGGTATTGGCGCCCGCAGGCAAATGATTTTTAAGGATCAAAAAATAAAGTTGAAAAAATTATTGTCTTTGAATATTCAAAGAAGATCGTACTATGAATTTTCAAGAAAATCTAAAGAAGTATAATTAAATCATGAAAAAATTATGTTTTTTGTGGCAAGTGGTTTATAAAGTTTGAAAATTGTGTCCACAAAAATAAAGAAGAGCTATATTTTGAAAATAAAAATGGAAAAGGGGTGTTGGCGCCCGCAGGCAAATGATTTTTAAGGATCAAAAAGGAAATTGGAAAAAATTATTGTCTTTGAATATACAAAGAAGACTGTACTATGTATTTTCAAGAAAAACAAAATCAGTATAATTAAATCATGATAAAATTATGTTTTTAGTGACAAGTGGTTTATAAAAATTGAAAATTGTGTCCACAAAATAAAAAAAAGCTATATTTTGAAAATAAAAATGGAAAGGGGGAATTGGCGCCCGCAGGCAAATGATTTTTAAGGATCAAAAAATAAATATGGAAAAAATTATGGTCTTTGAATACACAATGAAGACTGCACTATGCATTTTCAAAAAAATCAAAAGAAGTATAATTAAATCATGAAAAAATTATGTTTTTTGTGGCAAGTGGTTTATAAAGTTTGAAAATTGTGTCCACAAAAATAAAGAAGAGCTATATTTTGAAAATAAAAATGGAAAAGGGGTGTTGGCGCCCGCAGCCAAATGATTTTTAAGGATCAAAAAGGAAATTTGAAAAAATTATTGTCTTTGAATATACAAAGAAGACTGTACTATGTATTTTCAAGAAAAACAAAATCAGTATAATTAAATCATGATAAAATTATGTTTTTAGTGACAAGTGGTTTATAAAAATTGAAAATTGTGTCCACAAAATAAAAAAAAGCTATATTTTGAAAATAAAAATGGAAAGGGGGAATTGGCGCCCGCAGGCAAATGATTTTTAAGGATCAAAAAATAAATATGGAAAAAATTATGGTCTTTGAATACACAATGAAGACTGCACTATGCATTTTCAAAAAAAATAAATGAAATGAAAATTAAGGATACTTAAATCATGATAAGATTATGTTTTTTAGTGGCAAGTGGCTAATAAAGTTTAAAAATTGTGTCCACAAATAAAAACTAGAGGTATATTTTGAAAATAAAAAAGGAAAGGTGGTTTTGGCGCCCGCAAGCAAATAATTTTTAAGGATCGAAAAATAAAATCGGAAAAAATTATGGTACACCATGAAGACTGCACTTTCTATTCTCAAGAAAAATAATGAAGGATAATTATATCATGATAAAATTATGTTATTAGTGACAAGTGGCTAATAAAGTTTGAAAATTGTGTCCATAAAATAAAATTAAGCTATATTTTGAAAATAAAAATGGAAAGGGGGTATTGGCGCCCGCAGGCAAATGATTTTTAAGGATCAAAAAATAAATTTGAAAAAATTATTGTCTTTGAATATTCAAAGAAGATCGTACTATGAATTTTCAAGAAAATCTAAAGAAGTATAATTAAATCATGATAAAATTATGTTTTTAGTGACAAGTGGTTTATAAAAATTGAAAATTGTGTCCACAAAATAAAAAAAAGCTATATTTTGAAAATAAAAATGGAAAGGGGGAATTGGCGCCCGCAGGCAAATGATTTTTAAGGATCAAAAAATAAATATGGAAAAAATTATGGTCTTTGAATACACAATGAAGACTGCACTATGCATTTTCAAAAAAATCAAAAGAAGTATAATGAAATCATGATAAAATTATGTTTTTATTGGCAAGTGGATTATAAAGTGTGAAAATTGGGTCCACAAAATAAAATTAAGCTATATTTTGAAAAATAAAAATGCAAAAGGGGTGTTGGCACCCGCAGGCAAATGATTTTTAAGGATCAAAAAAGAAATTTGAAAAAATTATTGTCTTTGAATATACAAAGAAGACTGTACTATGTATTTTCAAGAAAAACAAAATCAGTATAATTAAATCATGATAAAATTATGTTTTTTGTGACAAGCGGTTTATAAAAATTGAAAATTATGTCCATAAAAATAAAGAAGAGCTATATTTTGAAAATAAAAATGGAAAAGGGGAGTTGGCACCCGCAGGCAAATGATTTTTAAGGATCAAAAAAGAAATTTGAAAAAATTATGGTCTTGGAATACACAATAAAGACTTCACTTTGTGTTCAAAAGAAAAATTAATGAAGGATAATTAAATCATTATAAAATTATGTTTTTATTGGCAAGTGGATTATAAAGTGTGAAAATTGTGTCCATAAAATAAAATTAAGCTATATTTAGAAAATAAAAATGGAAAGGGGGTATTGGCGTCCGCAGGCAAATGATTTTTAAGGATCAAAAAATAAATTTGAAAAAATTATTGTCTTTGAATATTCAAAGAAGATCGTACTATGAATTTTCAAGAAAATCTAAAGAAGTATAATTAAATCATGAAAAAATTATGTTTTTAGTGGCAAGTGGTTTATAAAGTTTGAAAATTGTGTCCACAAAAATAAAGAAGAGCTATATTTTGAAAATAAAAATGGAAAAGGGGTGTTGGCACCCGCAGGCAAATGATTTTTAAGGATCAAAAAGGAAATTGAAAAAATTATTGTCTTTGAATATACAAAGAAGACTGTAATATGTATTTTCAAGAAATACAAAATCAGTATAATTAAATCATGATAAAATTATGTTTTTAGTGACAAGTGGTTTATAAAAATTGAAAATTTTGTCCACAAAATAAAAAAAAGCTATATTTTGAAAATAAAAATGGAAAGGGGGAATTGGCGCCCGCAGGCAAATGATTTTTAAGGATCAAAAAAGTAATATGGAAAAAATTATGGTCTTTGAATACACAATGAAGACTGCACTATGCATTTTCAAAAAAAATAAATGAATTAAAAAATTAAGGATAATTAAATCATGATAAGATTATGTTTTTTAGTGGCAAGTGGCTAATAAAGTTTGAAAATTGTGTCCACAAAAATAAAGAAGAGCTATATTTTGAAATTAAAAATGGAAAAGGGGTGTTGGCGCCCGCAGGCAAATGATTTTTAAGGATCAAAAAGGAAATTTGAAAAAATTATTGTCTTTGAATATACAAAGAAGACTGTACTATGTATTTTCAAGAAAAACAAAATCATTTTAATTAAATCTTGATAAAATTATGTTTTTAGTGACAAAAGGTTTATAAAAATTGAAAATTGTGTCCACAAAATAAAATTAAGTTATATTTTGAAAAATAAAAATGCAAAAGGGGTGTTGGCACCCGCAGGCAAATGATTTTAAGGATCAAAAAAGTAATTTGAAAAAATTATAGACTTTGAATACACAATGAAGACTGCACTATGCATTTTCAAAAAAAATAAATGAAATGAAAATTAAGGATACTTAAATCATGATAAGATTATGTTTTTTAGTGGCAAGTGGCTAATAAAGTTTAAAAATTGTGTCCACAAATAAAAACTAGAGGTATATTTTGAAAATAAAAAAGGAAAGGTGGTTTTGGCGCCCGCAAGCAAATAATTTTTAAGGATCGAAAAATAAAATCGGAAAAAATTATGGTACACCATGAAGACTGCACTTTCTATTCTCAAGAAAAATAATGAAGGATAATTATATCATGATAAAATTATGTTATTAGTGACAAGTGGCTAATAAAGTTTGAAAATTGTGTCCATAAAATAAAATTAAGCTATATTTTGAAAATAAAAATGGAAAGGGGGAATTGGCGCCCGCAGGCAAATGATTTTTAAGGATCAAAAAATAAATATGGAAAAAATTATGGTCTTTGAATACACAATGAAGACTGCACTATGCATTTTCAAAAAAATCAAAAGAAGTATAATGAAATCATGATAAAATTATGTTTTTATTGGCAAGTGGATTATAAAGTGTGAAAATTGGGTCCACAAAATAAAATTAAGCTATATTTTGAAAAATAAAAATGCAAAAGGGGTGTTGGCACCCGCAGGCAAATGATTTTTAAGGATCAAAAAAGAAATTTGAAAAAATTATTGTCTTTGAATATACAAAGAAGACTGTACTATGTATTTTCAAGAAAAACAAAATCAGTATAATTAAATCATGATAAAATTATGTTTTTTGTGACAAGCGGTTTATAAAAATTGAAAATTATGTCCATAAAAATAAAGAAGAGCTATATTTTGAAAATAAAAATGGAAAAGGGGAGTTGGCACCCGCAGGCAAATGATTTTTCAGGATCAAAAAATAAATATGGAAAAAATTATGGTCTTTGAATACACAATGAAGACTGCACTATGCATTTTCAAAAAAATCAAAAGAAGTATAATGAAATCATGATAAAATTATGTTTTTATTGGCAAGTGGATTATAAAGTGTGAAAATTGGGTCCACAAAATAAAATTAAGCTATATTTTGAAAAATAAAAATGCAAAAGGGGTGTTGGCACCCGCAGGCAAATGATTTTTAAGGATCAAAAAAGAAATTTGAAAAAAATTATGGTCTTGGAATACACAATAAAGACTTCACTTTGTGTTCAAAAGAAAAATTAATGAAGGATAATTAAATCATTATAAAATTATGTTTTTATTGGCAAGTGGATTATAAAGTGTGAAAATTGTGTCCACAAAATAAAATTAAGCTATATTTAGAAAATAAAAATGGAAAGGGGGTATTGGCGTCCGCAGGCAAATGATTTTTAAGGATCAAAAAATAAATTTGAAAAAATTATTGTCTTTGAATATTCAAAGAAGATCGTACTATGAATTTTCAAGAAAATCTAAAGAAGTATAATTAAATCATGAAAAAATTATGTTTTTAGTGGCAAGTGGTTTATAAAGTTTGAAAATTGTGTCCACAAAAATAAAGAAGAGCTATATTTTGAAAATAAAAATGGAAAAGGGGTGTTGGCACCCGCAGGTAAATGATTTTTAAGGATCAAAAAGGAAATTGAAAAAATTATTGTCTTTGAATATACAAAGAAGACTGTAATATGTATTTTCAAGAAATACAAAATCAGTATAATTAAATCATGATAAAATTATGTTTTTAGTGACAAGTGGTTTATAAAAATTGAAAATTGTGTCCACAAAATAAAAAAAAGCTATATTTTGAAAATAAAAATGGAAAGGGGGAATTGGCGCCCGCAGGCAAATGATTTTTAAGGATCAAAAAATAAATATGGAAAAATTATGGTCTTTGAATACACAATGAAGACTGCACTATGCATTTTCAAAAAAAATAAATGAAATAAAAAATTAAGGATAATTAAATCATGATAAGATTATGTTTTTTAGTGGCAAGTGGCTAATAAAGTTTGAAAATTGTGTCCACAAATATAAAGAAGAGCTATATTTTGAAATTAAAAATGGAAAAGGGGTGTTGGCGCCCGCAGGCAAATGATTTTTAAGGATCAAAAAGGAAATTTGAAAAAATTATTGTCTTTGAATATACAAAGAAGACTGTACTATGTATTTTCAAGAAAAACAAAATCATTTTAATTAAATCATGATAAAATTATGTTTTTAGTGACAAAAGGTTTATAAAAATTGAAAATTGTGTCCACAAAATAAAATTAAGTTATATTTTGAAAAATAAAAATGCAAAAGGGGTGTTGGCACCCGCAGGCAAATGATTTTTAAGGATCAAAAAAGTAATTTGAAAAAATTATAGACTTTGAATACACAATGAAGAGTGCACTATGCATTTTCAAAAAAAATAAATGAAATGAAAATTAAGTATACTTAAATCATGATAAGATTATGTTTTTTAGTGGCAAGTGGCTAATAAAGTTTAAAAATTGTGTCCACAAATAAAAACTAGAGGTATATTTTGAAAATAAAAAAGGAAAGGTGGTTTTGGCGCCCGCAAGCAAATAATTTTTAAGGATCGAAAAATAAAATCGGAAAAAATTATGGTACACCATGAAGACTGCACTTTCTATTCTCAAGAAAAATAATGAAGGATAATTATATCATGATAAAATTATGTTATTAGTGACAAGTGGCTAATAAAGTTTGAAAATTGTGTCCATAAAATAAAATTAAGCTATATTTTGAAAATAAAAATGGAAAGGGGGTATTGGCGCCCGCAGGCAAATGATTTTTAAGGATCAAAAAATAAATTTGAAAAAATTATTGTCTTTGAATATTCAAAGAAGATCGTACTATGAATTTTCAAGAAAATCTAAAGAAGTATAATTAAATCATGAAAAAATTATGTTTTTAGTGGCAAGTGGTTTATAAAGTTTGAAAATTGTGTCCACAAAAATAAAGAAGAGCTATATTTTGAAAATAAAAATGGAAAAGGGGTGTTGGCGCCCGCAGGCAAATGATTTTTAAGGATCAAAAAGGAAATTTGAAAAAATTATTGTCTTTGAATATACAAAGAAGACTGTACTATGTATTTTCAAGAAAAACAAAATCAGTATAATTAAATCATGATAAAATTATGTTTTTAGTGACAAGTGGTTTATAAAAATTGAAAATTGTGTCCACAAAATAAAAAAAAGCTATATTTTGAAAATAAAAATGGAAAGGGGGAATTGGCGCCCGCAGGCAAATGATTTTTAAGGATCAAAAAATAAATATGGAAAAAATTATGGTCTTTGAATACACAATGAAGACTGCACTATGCATTTTCAAAAAAATCAAAAGAAGTATAATGAAATCATGATAAAATTATGTTTTTATTGGCAAGTGGATTATAAAGTGTGAAAATTGGGTCCACAAAATAAAATTAAGCTATATTTTGAAAAATAAAAATGCAAAAGGGGTGTTGGCACCCGCATGCAAATGATTTTTAAGGATCAAAAAAGAAATTTGAAAAAATTATGGTCTTGGAATACACAATAAAGACTTCACTTTGTGTTCAAAAGAAAAATTAATGAAGGATAATTAAATCATTATAAAATTATGTTTTTATTGGCAAGTGGATTATAAAGTGTGAAAATTGTGTCCATAAAATAAAATTAAGCTATATTTAGAAAATAAAAATGGAAAGGGGGTATTGGCGTCCGCAGGCAAATGATTTTTAAGGATCAAAAATAAATTTGAAAAAATTATTGTCTTTGAATATTCAAAGAAGATCGTACTATGAATTTTCAAGAAAATCTAAAGAAGTATAATTAAATCATGAAAAAATTATGTTTTTAGTGGCAAGTGGTTTATAAAGTTTGAAAATTGTGTCCACAAAAATAAAGAAGAGCTATATTTTGAAAATAAAAATGGAAAAGGGTTGTTGGCACCCGCAGGCAAATGATTTTTCAGGATCAAAAAATAAATATGGAAAAAATTATGGTCTTTGAATACACAATGAAGACTGCACTATGCATTTTCAAAAAAATCAAAAGAAGTATAATGAAATCATGATAAAATTATGTTTTTATTGGCAAGTGGATTATAAAGTGTGAAAATTGGGTCCACAAAATAAAATTAAGCTATATTTTGAAAAATAAAAATGCAAAAGGGGTGTTGGCACCCGCAGGCAAATGATTTTTAAGGATCAAAAAAGAAATTTGAAAAAATTATTGTCTTTGAATATACAAAGAAGACTGTACTATGTATTTTCAAGAAAAACAAAATCAGTATAAGTAAATCATGATAAAATTATGTTTTTTGTGACAAGCGTTTTATAAAAATTGAAAATTATGTCCATAAAAATAAAGAAGAGCTATATTTTGAAAATAAAAATGGAAAAGGGGAGTTGGCACCCGCAGGCAAATGATTTTTAAGGATCAAAAAAGAAATTTGAAAAAATTATGGTCTTGGAATACACAATAAAGACTTCACTTTGTGTTCAAAAGAAAAATTAATGAAGGATAATTAAATCATTATAAAATTATGTTTTTATTGGCAAGTGGATTATAAAGTGTGAAAATTGTGTCCATAAAATAAAATTAAGCTATATTTAGAAAATAAAAATGGAAAGGGGGTATTGGCGTCCGCAGGCAAATGATTTTTAAGGATCAAAAAAGTAATTTGAAAAAATTATAGACTTTGAATACACAATGAAGAGTGCACTATGCATTTTCAAAAAAAATAAATGAAATGAAAATTAAGTATACTTAAATCATGATAAGATTATGTTTTTTAGTGGCAAGTGGCTAATAAAGTTTAAAAATTGTGTCCACAAATAAAAACTAGAGGTATATTTTGAAAATAAAAAAGGAAAGGTGGTTTTGGCGCCCGCAAGCAAATAATTTTTAAGGATCGAAAAATAAAATCGGAAAAAATTATGGTACACCATGAAGACTGCACTTTCTATTCTCAAGAAAAATAATGAAGGATAATTATATCATGATAAAATTATGTTATTAGTGACAAGTGGCTAATAAAGTTTGAAAATTGTGTCCATAAAATAAAATTAAGCTATATTTTGAAAATAAAAATGGAAAGGGGGTATTGGCGCCCGCAGGCAAATGATTTTTAAGGATCAAAAAATAAATTTGAAAAAATTATTGTCTTTGAATATTCAAAGAAGATCGTACTATGAATTTTCAAGAAAATCTAAAGAAGTATAATTAAATCATGAAAAAATTATGTTTTTAGTGGCAAGTGGTTTATAAAGTTTGAAAATTGTGTCCACAAAAATAAAGAAGAGCTATATTTTGAAAATAAAAATGGAAAAGGGGTGTTGGCGCCCGCAGGCAAATGATTTTTAAGGATCAAAAAGGAAATTTGAAAAAATTATTGTCTTTGAATATACAAAGAAGACTGTACTATGTATTTTCAAGAAAAACAAAATCAGTATAATTAAATCATGATAAAATTATGTTTTTAGTGACAAGTGGTTTATAAAAATTGAAAATTGTGTCCACAAAATAAAAAAAAGCTATATTTTGAAAATAAAAATGGAAAGGGGGAATTGGCGCCCGCAGGCAAATGATTTTTAAGGATCAAAAAATAAATATGGAAAAAATTATGGTCTTTGAATACACAATGAAGACTGCACTATGCATTTTCAAAAAAATCAAAAGAAGTATAATGAAATCATGATAAAATTATGTTTTTATTGGCAAGTGGATTATAAAGTGTGAAAATTGGGTCCACAAAATAAAATTAAGCTATATTTTGAAAAATAAAAATGCAAAAGGGGTGTTGGCACCCGCATGCAAATGATTTTTAAGGATCAAAAAAGAAATTTGAAAAAATTATGGTCTTGGAATACACAATAAAGACTTCACTTTGTGTTCAAAAGAAAAATTAATGAAGGATAATTAAATCATTATAAAATTATGTTTTTATTGGCAAGTGGATTATAAAGTGTGAAAATTGTGTCCATAAAATAAAATTAAGCTATATTTAGAAAATAAAAATGGAAAGGGGGTATTGGCGTCCGCAGGCAAATGATTTTTAAGGATCAAAAATAAATTTGAAAAAATTATTGTCTTTGAATATTCAAAGAAGATCGTACTATGAATTTTCAAGAAAATCTAAAGAAGTATAATTAAATCATGAAAAAATTATGTTTTTAGTGGCAAGTGGTTTATAAAGTTTGAAAATTGTGTCCACAAAAATAAAGAAGAGCTATATTTTGAAAATAAAAATGGAAAAGGGTTGTTGGCACCCGCAGGCAAATGATTTTTCAGGATCAAAAAATAAATATGGAAAAAATTATGGTCTTTGAATACACAATGAAGACTGCACTATGCATTTTCAAAAAAATCAAAAGAAGTATAATGAAATCATGATAAAATTATGTTTTTATTGGCAAGTGGATTATAAAGTGTGAAAATTGGGTCCACAAAATAAAATTAAGCTATATTTTGAAAAATAAAAATGCAAAAGGGGTGTTGGCACCCGCAGGCAAATGATTTTTAAGGATCAAAAAAGAAATTTGAAAAAATTATTGTCTTTGAATATACAAAGAAGACTGTACTATGTATTTTCAAGAAAAACAAAATCAGTATAAGTAAATCATGATAAAATTATGTTTTTTGTGACAAGCGTTTTATAAAAATTGAAAATTATGTCCATAAAAATAAAGAAGAGCTATATTTTGAAAATAAAAATGGAAAAGGGGAGTTGGCACCCGCAGGCAAATGATTTTTAAGGATCAAAAAAGAAATTTGAAAAAATTATGGTCTTGGAATACACAATAAAGACTTCACTTTGTGTTCAAAAGAAAAATTAATGAAGGATAATTAAATCATTATAAAATTATGTTTTTATTGGCAAGTGGATTATAAAGTGTGAAAATTGTGTCCATAAAATAAAATTAAGCTATATTTAGAAAATAAAAATGGAAAGGGGGTATTGGCGTCCGCAGGCAAATGATTTTTAAGGATCAAAAAATAAATTTGAAAAAATTATTGTCTTTGAATATTCAAAGAAGATCGTACTATGAATTTTCAAGAAAATCTAAAGAAGTATAATTAAATCATGAAAAAATTATGTTTTTAGTGGCAAGTGGTTTATAAAGTTTGAAAATTGTGTCCACAAAAATAAAGAAGAGCTATATTTTGAAAATAAAAATGGAAAAGGGATGTTGGCACCCGCAGGCAAATGATTTTTAAGGATCAAAAAGGAAATTGAAAAAATTATTGTCTTTGAATATACAAAGAAGACTGTAATATGTATTTTCAAGAAATACAAAATCAGTATAATTAAATCATGATAAAATTATGTTTTTAGTGACAAGTGGTTTATAAAAATTGAAAATTGTGTCCACAAAATAAAAAAAAGCTATATATTGAAAATAAAAATGGAAAGGGGGAATTGGCGCCCGCAGGCAAATGATTTTTAAGGATCAAAAAATAAATATGGAAAAAATTATGGTCTTTGAATACACAATGAAGACTGCACTATGCATTTTCAAAAAAATCAAAAGAAGTATAATGAAATCATGATAAAATTATGTTTTTATTGGCAAGTGGATTATAAAGTGTGAAAATTGGGTCCACAAAATTAAATTAAGCTATATTTTGAAAAATAAAAATGCAAAAGGGGTGTTGGCACCCGCATGCAAATGATTTTTAAGGATCAAAAAAGAAATTTGAAAAAATTATGGTCTTGGAATACACAATAAAGACTTCACTTTGTGTTCAAAAGAAAAATTAATGAAGGATAATTAAATCATTATAAAATTATGTTTTTATTGGCAAGTGGATTATAAAGTGTGAAAATTGTGTCCATAAAATAAAATTAAGCTATATTTAGAAAATAAAAATGGAAAGGGGGTATTGGCGTCCGAAGGCAAATGATTTTTAAGGATCAAAAAATAAATTTGAAAAAATTATTGTCTTTGAATATTCAAAGAAGATCGTACTATGAATTTTCAAGAAAATCTAAAGAAGTATAATTAAATCATGAAAAAATTATGTTTTTAGTGGCAAGTGGTTTATAAAGTTTGAAAATTGTGTCCACAAAAATAAAGAAGAGCTATATTTTGAAAATAAAAATGGAAAAGGGGTGTTGGCACCCGCAGACAAATGATTTTTCAGGATCAAAAAATAAATATGGAAAAAATTATGGTCTTTGAATACACAATGAAGACTGCACTATGCATTTTCATAAAAATCAAAAGAAGTATAATGAAATCATGATAAAATTATGTTTTTATTGGCAAGTGGATTATAAAGTGTGAAAATTGGGTCCACAAAATAAAATTAAGCTATATTTTGAAAAATAAAAATGCAAAAGGGGTGTTGGCACCCGCAGGCAAATGATTTTTAAGGATCAAAAAAGAAATTTGAAAAAATTATTGTCTTTGAATATACAAAGAAGACTGTAGTATGTATTTTCAAGAAAAACAAAATCAGTATAATTAAATCATGATAAAATTATGTTTTTTGTGACAAGCGGTTTATAAAAATTGAAAATTATGTCCATAAAAATAAAGAAGAGCTATATTTTGAAAATAAAAATGGAAAAGGGGAGTTGGCACCCGCAGGCAAATGATTTTTAAGGATCAAAAAAGAAATTTGAAAAAATTATGGTCTTGGAATACACAATAAAGACTTCACTTTGTGTTCAAAAGAAAAATTAATGAAGGATAATTAAATCATTATAAAATTATGTTTTTATTGGCAAGTGGATTATAAAGTGTGAAAATTGTGTCCATAAAATAAAATAAAGCTATATTTAGAAAATAAAAATGGAAAGGGGGTATTGGCGTCCGCAGGCAAATGATTTTTAAGGATCAAAAAATAAATTTGAAAAAATTATTGTCTTTGAATATTCAAAGAAGATCGTACTATGAATTTTCAAGAAAATCTAAAGAAGTATAATTAAATCATGAAAAAATTAAGTTTTTAGTGGCAAGTGGTTTATAAAGTTTGAAAATTGTGTCCACAAAAATAAAGAAGAGCTATATTTTGAAAATAAAAATGGAAAAGGGGTGTTGGCACCCGCAGGCAAATGATTTTTAAGGATCAAAAAAGAAATTTGAAAAAATTATTGTCTTTGAGTATACAAAGAAGACTGTACTATGTATTTTCAAGAAAAACAAAATCAGTATAATTAAATCATGATAAAATTATGTTTTTAGTGACAAGTGGTTTATAATAATTGAAAATTATGTCCATTAAAATAAAGAAGAGCTACATTTTGAAAATAAAAATGGAAAAGGGGAGTTGGCACCCGCAGGCAAATGATTTTTAAGGATCAAAAAAGAAATTTGAAAAAATTATAGACTTTGAATACACAATGAAGACTGCACTATGCATTTTCAAAAAAAATAAATGAAATGAAAATTAAGGATACTTAAATCATGATAAGATTATGTTTTTTAGTGGCAAGTGGCTAATAAAGTTTAAAAATTGTGTCCACAAATAAAAACTAGAGGTATATTTTGAAAATAAAAAAGGAAAGGTGGTTTTGGCGCCCGCAAGCAAATAATTTTTAAGGATCGAAAAATAAAATCGGAAAAAATTATGGTACACCATGAAGACTGCACTTTCTATTCTCAAGAAAAATAATGAAGGATAATTATATCATGATAAAATTATGTTATTAGTGACAAGTGGTTTATAAAAATTGAAATTTGTGTCCACAATATAAAATGAATCTATATTTTGAAAATAAAAATGGAAAAGGGGAATTGGCGCCTGAGGGCAAATGATTTTTAAGGATCAAAAAATTAATTTGAAAAAATTATGGTCTATGAATATTCAAAGAAGACTGCAATTTGTATTCTCAAAAAAAATTAATGGATGATAATTAAATCATGAAAAAATTATGTTTTTAGTGGCAAGTGTTTATTAAGTTTGACAATTATGTCCAAAAAATAAAAAAAAGCTATATTTTGAAAATAAAAATGGAAAGGGGGAATTGGCGCCCGCAGGCAAATGATTTTTAAGGATCAAAAAATAAATATGGAAAAAATTATGGTCTTTGAATACACAATGAAGACTGCACTATGCATTTTCAAAAAAAATAAATGAAATAAAAAATTAAGGATAATTAAATCATGATAATATTATGTTTTTTAGTGGCAAGTGGCTAATAAAGTTTAAAAATTGTGTCCACAAATAAAAACTAGAGGTATATTTTGAATATAAAAAAGGAAAGGTGGTTTTGTCGCCCGCAAGCAAATAATTTTTAAGGATCGAAAAATAAAATCGGAAAAAATTATAGACTTTGAATACACAATGAAGACTGCATTATGCATTTTCAAAAAAAATAAATGAAATAAAAATTAAGGATACTTAAATCATGATAAAATTATGTTTATTAGTGGCAAGTGGCTAATAAAATTTAAAAATTGTGTCCACAAAAATAAAGAAGTGCTACATTTTGAAAATAAAAATGTAAAGGTGGTTTTGGCACCCGCAGGCAAATGATTTTTAAGGATCAAAAAGAAAATTTGAAAAAATTATTGTCTTTGAATATACAAAGAAGACTGTACTATGTATTTTCAAGAAAAACAAAATCAGTATAATTAAATCATGATAAAATTATGTTTTTAGTGACAAGTGGTTTATAAAAATTGAAAATTGTGTCCACAAAATAAAAAAAAGCAATATTTTGAAAATAAAAATGGAAAGGGGGAATTGGAGCCCGCAGGCAAATGATTTTTAAGGATCAAAAAATAAATATGGAAAAAATTATGGTCTTTGAATACACAATGAAGACTGCACTATGCATTTTCAAAAAAATTAAAAGAAGTATAATTAAATCATGATAAAATTATGTTTTTAGTGACAAGTGGTTTATAAAAATTGAAAATTGTGTCCACAAAATAAAATTAAGCTATATTTTGAAAAATAAAAATGCAAAAGGGGTGTTGGCACCAACAGGCAAATGATTTTTAAGGATCAAAAAAGAAATTTGAAAAAATTATTGTCTTTGAATATATAAAGAAGACTGTACTATGTATTTTCAAGAAAAACAAAATCAGTATAATTAAATCATGATAAAATTATGTTTTTTGTGACAAGTGGTTTATAATAATTGAAAATTATGTCCATTAAAATAAAGAAGAGCTATATTTTGAAAATAAAAATGGAAAATGGGAGTTGGCACCCGCAGGCAAATGATTTTTAAGGATCAAAAAAGAAATTTGAAAAAATTATGGTCTTTGAATACACAATGAAGACTGCACTATGCATTTTCAAAAAAATCAAAAGAAGTATAATGAAATCATGATAAAATTATGTTTTTATTGGCAAGTGGATTATAAAGTGTGAAAATTGGGTCCACAAAATAAAATTAAGCTATATTTTGAAAAATAAAAATGCAAAAGGGGTGTTGGCACCCGCATGCAAATGATTTTTAAGGATCAAAAAAGAAATTTGAAAAAATTATGGTCTTGGAATACACAATAAAGACTTCACTTTGTGTTCAAAAGAAAAATTAATGAAGGATAATTAAATCATTATAAAATTATGTTTTTATTGGCAAGTGGATTATAAAGTGTGAAAATTGTGTCCATAAAATAAAATTAAGCTATATTTAGAAAATAAAAATGGAAAGGGGGTATTGGCGTCCGCAGGCAAATGATTTTTAAGGATCAAAAAATAAATTTGAAAAAATTATTGTCTTTGAATATTCAAAGAAGATCGTACTATGAATTTTCAAGAAAATCTAAAGAAGTATAATTAAATCATGAAAAAATTATGTTTTTAGTGGCAAGTGGTTTATAAAGTTTGAAAATTGTGTCCACAAAATAAAAAAAAGCTATATTTTGAAAATAAAAATGGAAAGGGGGAATTGGCGCCCGCAGGCAAATGATTTTTAAGGATCAAAAAATAAATATGGAAAAAATTATGGTCTTTGAATACACAATGAAGACTGCACTATGCATTTTCAAAAAAAATAAATGAAATAAAAAATTAAGGATAATTAAATCATGATAATATTATGTTTTTTAGTGGCAAGTGGCTAATAAAGTTTAAAAATTGTGTCCACAAATAAAAACTAGAGGTATATTTTGAATATAAAAAAGGAAAGGTGGTTTTGTCGCCCGCAAGCAAATAATTTTTAAGGATCGAAAAATAAAATCGGAAAAAATTATAGACTTTGAATACACAATGAAGACTGCATTATGCATTTTCAAAAAAAATAAATGAAATAAAAATTAAGGATACTTAAATCATGATAAAATTATGTTTATTAGTGGCAAGTGGCTAATAAAATTTAAAAATTGTGTCCACAAAAATAAAGAAGTGCTACATTTTGAAAATAAAAATGTAAAGGTGGTTTTGGCACCCGCAGGCAAATGATTTTTAAGGATCAAAAAGAAAATTTGAAAAAATTATTGTCTTTGAATATACAAAGAAGACTGTACTATGTATTTTCAAGAAAAACAAAATCAGTATAATTAAATCATGATAAAATTATGTTTTTAGTGACAAGTGGTTTATAAAAATTGAAAATTGTGTCCACAAAATAAAAAAAAGCTATATTTTGAAAATAAAAATGGAAAGGGGGAATTGGCGCCCGCAGGCAAATGATTTTTAAGGATCAAAAAATAAATATGGAAAAAATTATGGTCTTTGAATACAAAATGAAGACTGCACTATGCATTTTCAAAAAAAATAAATGAAATAAAAAATTAAGGATAATTAAATCATGATAATATTATGTTTTTTAGTGGCAAGTGGCTAATAAAGTTTAAAAATTGTGTCCACAAATAAAAACTAGAGGTATATTTTGAATACAAAAAAGGAAAGGTGGTTTTGGCGCCCGCAAGCAAATAATTTTTAAGGATCAAAAAGAAAATTTGAAAAAATTATTGTCTTTGAATATACAAAGAAGACTGTACTATGTATTTTCAAGAATAACAAAATCAGTATAATTAAATCATGATAAAATTATGTTTTTAGTGACAAGTTGTTTATAAAAATTGAAAATTGTGTCCACAAAATAAAAAAAAGCAATATTTTGAAAATAAAAATTGAAAGGGGGAATTGGCGCCCGCAGGCAAATGATTTTTAAGGATCAAAAAATAAATATGGAAAAAATTATGGTCTTTGAATACAGAATGAAGATTGCACTATGCATTTTCAAAAAAAATCAAAAGAAGTATAATTAAATCATGATAAAATTATGTTTTTATTGGCAAGTGGATTATAAAGTGTGAAAATTGTGTCCACAAAATAAAATTACGCTATATTTTGAAAAATAAAAATGCAAAAGGGGTGTTGGCACCCGCAGGCAAATGATTTTTAAGGATCAAAAAAGAAATTTGAAAAAATTATTGTCTTTGAATATACAACGAAGACTGTACTATGTATTTTCAAGAAAAACAAAATCAGTATAATTAAATCATGATAAAATTATGTTTTTATTGACAAGTGGTTTATAAAAATTGAAATTTGTGTCCACAATATAAAATGAATCTATATTTTGAAAATAAAAATGGAAAAAGGGAATTGGCGCCCGAGGGAAAATGATTTTTAAGGATCAAAAAATAAATTTGAAAAAATTATTGTCTTTGAATATACAAAGAAGACTGTACTATGTATTTTCAAGAAAAACAAAATCAGTATAATTAAATCATGATAAAATTATGTTTTTAGTGACAAGTGGTTTATAATAATTGAAAATTATGTCCATTAAAATAAAGAAGAGCTACATTTTGAAAATAAAAATGGAAAAGGGGAGTTGGCACCCGCATGCAAATGATTTTTAAGGATCAAAAAAGAAATTTGAAAAAATTATAGACTTTGAATACACAATGAAGACTGCACTATGCATTTTCAAAAAAAATAAATGAAATGAAAATTAAGGATACTTAAATCATGATAAGATTATGTTTTTTAGTGGCAAGTGGCTAATAAAGTTTAAAAATTGTGTCCACAAATAAAAACTAGAGGTATATTTTGAAAATAAAAAAGGAAAGGTGGTTTTGGCGCCCGCAAGCAAATAATTTTTAAGGATCGAAAAATAAAATCGGAAAAAATTATGGTACACCATGAAGACTGCACTTTGTATTCTCAAGAAAAATAATGAAGGATAATTATATCATGATAAAATTATGTTATTAGTGACAAGTGGTTTATAAAAATTGAAATTTGTGTCCACAATATAAAATGAATCTATATTTTGAAAATAAAAATGGAAAAGGGGAATTGGCGCCCGAGGGCAAATGATTTTTAAGGATCAAAAAATTAATTTGAAAAAATTATGGTCTATGAATATTCAAAGAAGACTGCAATTTGTATTCTCAAAAAAAATTAATGGATGATAATTAAATCATGAAAAAATTATGTTTTTAGTGGCAAGTGTTTATTAAGTTTGACAATTATGTCCAAAAAATGAAGAAGTGCTATATTTTGAAAATAAAAATGGAAAAGGGGAGTTGGCACCCGCAGGCAAATGATTTTTAAGGATCAAAAAGGAAATTTGAAAAAATTATTGTCTTTGAATATACAAAGAAGACTGTACTATGTATTTTCAAGAAAAACAAAATCATTTTAATTAAATCATGATAAAATTATGTTTTTAGTGACAAGTGGTGTATAAAAATTGAAAATTGTGTCCACAAAATAAAAAAAAGCAATATTTTGAAAATAAAAATGGAAAGGGGGAATTGGCGCCCGCAGGCAAATGATTTTTAAGGATCAAAAAATAAATATGGAAAAAATTATGGTCTTTGAATACACAATGAAGACTGCACTACGCATTTTCAAAAAAATCAAAAGAAGTATAATTAAATCATGATAAAATTATGTTTTTATTGGCAAGTGGATTATAAAGTGTGAAAATTGTGTCCACAAAATAAAATTAAGCTATATTTTGAAAAATAAAAATGCAAAAGGGGTGTTGGCACCCGCATGCAAATGATTTTTAAGGATCAAAAAAGAAATTTGAAAAAATTATTGTCTTTGAATATACAAAGAAGACTGTACTATGTATTTTCAAGAAAAACAAAATCAGTATAATTCAATCATGATAAAATTATGTTTTTAGTGACAAGTGGTTTATAAAAATTGAAAATTATGTCCATAAAAATAAAGAAGAGCTATATTTTGAAAATAAAAATGGAAAAGGGGAGTTGGCACCCGCATGCAAATGATTTTTAAGGATCAAAAAATAAATTTGAAAAAATTAAGGTCTTGGAATACATAATAAAGTCTTCACTTTGTGTTCAAAAGAAAAATTAATGAAGGATAATTAAATCATTATAAAATTATGATTTATTGGCAAGTGGATTATAAAGTGTGAAAATTGTGTCCATAAAATAAAATTAAGATATATTTTGAAAATAAAAATGGAAAGGGGGAATTGGCGCCCGCAGGCAAATGATTTTTAAGGATCAAAAAATAAATATGGAAAAAATTATGGTCTTTGAATACAAAATGAAGACTGCACTATGCATTTTCAAAAAAAATAAATGAAAT
The DNA here is from genome assembly GCF_037042655.1 of Diuraphis noxia. Lineage (NCBI taxonomy): Eukaryota > Metazoa > Arthropoda > Insecta > Hemiptera > Aphididae > Diuraphis > Diuraphis noxia. The sequence continues at coordinate 32,694,659 of NW_028301714.1, read as the reverse complement.
AAAAAATTAAGGATAATTAAATCATGATAATATTATGTTTTTTAGTGGCAAGTGGCTAATAAAGTTTAAAAATTGTGTCCACAAATAAAAACTAGAGGTATATTTTGAATATAAAAAAGGAAAGGTGGTTTTGGCGCCCGCAAGCAAATAATTTTTAAGGATCAAAAAGAAAATTTGAAAAAATTATTGTCTTTGAATATACAAAGAAGACTGTACTATGTATTTTCAAGAATAACAAAATCAGTATAATTAAATCATGATAAAATTATGTTTTTAGTGACAAGTTGTTTATAAAAATTGAAAATTGTGTCCACAAAATAAAAAAAAGCAATATTTTGAAAATAAAAATTGAAAGGGGGAATTGGCGCCCGCAGGCAAATGATTTTTAAGGATCAAAAAATAAATATGGAAAAAATTATGGTCTTTGAATACAGAATGAAGACTGCACTATGCATTTTCAAAAAAAATCAAAAGAAGTATAATTAAATCATGATAAAATTATGTTTTTATTGGCAAGTGGATTATAAAGTGTGAAAATTGTGTCCACAAAATAAAATTACGCTATATTTTGAAAAATAAAAATGCAAAAGGGGTGTTGGCACCCGCAGGCAAATGATTTTTAAGGATCAAAAAAGAAATTTGAAAAAATTATTGTCTTTGAATATACAACGAAGACTGTACTATGTATTTTCAAGAAAAACAAAATCAGTATAATTAAATCATGATAAAATTATGTTTTTAGTGACAAGTGGTTTATAATAATTGAAAATTATGTCCATTAAAATAAAGAAGAGCTACATTTTGAAAATAAAAATGGAAAAGGGGAGTTGGCACCCGCATGCAAATGATTTTTAAGGATCAAAAAAGAAATTTGAAAAAATTATAGACTTTGAATACACAATGAAGACTGCACTATGCATTTTCAAAAAAAATAAATGAAATGAAAATTAAGGATACTTAAATCATGATAAGATTATGTTTTTTAGTGGCAAGTGGCTAATAAAGTTTAAAAATTGTGTCCACAAATAAAAACTAGAGGTATATTTTGAAAATAAAAAAGGAAAGGTGGTTTTGGCGCCCGCAAGCAAATAATTTTTAAGGATCGAAAAATAAAATCGGAAAAAATTATGGTACACCATGAAGACTGCACTTTGTATTCTCAAGAAAAATAATGAAGGATAATTATATCATGATAAAATTATGTTATTAGTGACAAGTGGTTTATAAAAATTGAAATTTGTGTCCACAATATAAAATGAATCTATATTTTGAAAATAAAAATGGAAAAGGGGAATTGGCGCCCGAGGGCAAATGATTTTTAAGGATCAAAAAATTAATTTGAAAAAATTATGGTCTATGAATATTCAAAGAAGACTGCAATTTGTATTCTCAAAAAAAATTAATGGATGATAATTAAATCATGAAAAAATTATGTTTTTAGTGGCAAGTGTTTATTAAGTTTGACAATTATGTCCAAAAAATGAAGAAGTGCTATATTTTGAAAATAAAAATGGAAAAGGGGAGTTGGCACCCGCAGGCAAATGATTTTTAAGGATCAAAAAGGAAATTTGAAAAAATTATTGTCTTTGAATATACAAAGAAGACTGTACTATGTATTTTCAAGAAAAACAAAATCATTTTAATTAAATCATGATAAAATTATGTTTTTATTGGCAAGTGGATTATAAAGTGTGAAAATTGTGTCCACAAAATAAAATTAAGCTATATTTTGAAAAATAAAAATGCAAAAGGGGTGTTGGCACCCGCATGCAAATGATTTTTAAGGATCAAAAAAGAAATTTGAAAAAATTATTGTCTTTGAATATACAAAGAAGACTGTACTATGTATTTTCAAGAAAAACAAAATCAGTATAATTCAATCATGATAAAATTATGTTTTTAGTGACAAGTGGTTTATAAAAATTGAAAATTATGTCCATAAAAATAAAGAAGAGCTATATTTTGAAAATAAAAATGGAAAAGGGGAGTTGGCACCCGCATGCAAATGATTTTTAAGGATCAAAAAATAAATTTGAAAAAATTAAGGTCTTGGAATACATAATAAAGTCTTCACTTTGTGTTCAAAAGAAAAATTAATGAAGGATAATTAAATCATTATAAAATTATGATTTATTGGCAAGTGGATTATAAAGTGTGAAAATTGTGTCCATAAAATAAAATTAAGATATATTTTGAAAATAAAAATGGAAAGGGGGAATTGGCGCCCGCAGGCAAATGATTTTTAAGGATCAAAAAATAAATATGGAAAAAATTATGGTCTTTGAATACAAAATGAAGACTGCACTATGCATTTTCAAAAAAAATAAATGAAATAAAAAATTAAGGATAATTAAATCATGATAATATTATGTTTTTTAGTGGCAAGTGGCTAATAAAGTTTAAAAATTGTGTCCACAAATAAAAACTAGAGGTATATTTTGAATATAAAAAAGGAAAGGTGGTTTTGGCGCCCGCAAGCAAATAATTTTTAAGGATCAAAAAGAAAATTTGAAAAAATTATTGTCTTTGAATATACAAAGAAGACTGTACTATGTATTTTCAAGAATAACAAAATCAGTATAATTAAATCATGATAAAATTATGTTTTTAGTGACAAGTTGTTTATAAAAATTGAAAATTGTGTCCACAAAATAAAAAAAAGCAATATTTTGAAAATAAAAATTGAAAGGGGGAATTGGCGCCCGCAGGCAAATGATTTTTAAGGATCAAAAAATAAATATGGAAAAAATTATGGTCTTTGAATACAGAATGAAGACTGCACTATGCATTTTCAAAAAAAATCAAAAGAAGTATAATTAAATCATGATAAAATTATGTTTTTATTGGCAAGTGGATTATAAAGTGTGAAAATTGTGTCCACAAAATAAAATTACGCTATATTTTGAAAAATAAAAATGCAAAAGGGGTGTTGGCACCCGCAGGCAAATGATTTTTAAGGATCAAAAAAGAAATTTGAAAAAATTATTGTCTTTGAATATACAACGAAGACTGTACTATGTATTTTCAAGAAAAACAAAATCAGTATAATTAAATCATGATAAAATTTTGTTTTTATTGACAAGTGGTTTATAAAAATTGAAATTTGTGTCCACAATATAAAATGAATCTATATTTTGAAAATAAAAATGGAAAAAGGGAATTGGCGCCCGAGGGCAAATGATTTTTAAGGATCAAAAAAGAAATTTGAAAAAATTATAGACTTTGAATACACAATGAAGACTGCACTATGCATTTTCAAAAAAAATAAATGAAATGAAAATTAAGGATACTTAAATCATGATAAGATTATTTTTTTTAGTGGCAAGTGGCTAATAAAGTTTAAAAATTGTGTCCACAAATAAAAACTAGAGGTATATTTTGAAAATAAAAAAGGAAAGGTGGTTTTGGCGCCCGCAAGCAAATAATTTTTAAGGATCGAAAAATAAAATCGGAAAAAATTATGGTACACCATGAAGACTGCACTTTGTATTCTCAAGAAAAATAATGAAGGATAATTATATCATGATAAAATTATGTTATTAGTGACAAGTGGTTTATAAAAATTGAAATTTGTGTCCACAATATAAAATGAATCTATATTTTGAAAATAAAAATGGAAAAGGGGAATTGGCGCCCGAGGGCAAATGATTTTTAAGGATCAAAAAATTAATTTGAAAAAATTATGGTCTATGAATATTCAAAGAAGACTGCAATTTGTATTCTCAAAAAAAATTAATGGATGATAATTAAATCATGAAAAAATTATGTTTTTAGTGGCAAGTGTTTATTAAGTTTGACAATTATGTCCAAAAAATAAAAAAAAGCTATATTTTGAAAATAAAAATGGAAAGGGGGAATTGGCGCCCGCAGGCAAATGATTTTTAAGGATCAAAAAGGAAATTTGAAAAAATTATTGTCTTTGAATATACAAAGAAGACTGTACTATGTATTTTCAAGAAAAACAAAATCATTTTAATTAAATCATGATAAAATTATGTTTTTAGTGACAAGTGGTGTATAAAAATTGAAAATTGTGTCCACAAAATAAAAAAAAGCAATATTTTGAAAATAAAAATGGAAAGGGGGAATTGGCGCCCACAGGCAAATGATTTTTAAGGATCAAAAAATAAATATGGAAAAAATTATGGTCTTTGAATACACAATGAAGACTGCACTACGCATTTTCAAAAAAATCAAAAGAAGTATAATTAAATCATGATAAAATTATGTTTTTATTGGCAAGTGGATTATAAAGTGTGAAAATTGTGTCCACAAAATAAAATTAAGCTATATTTTGAAAAATAAAAATGCAAAAGGGGTGTTGGCACCCGCATGCAAATGATTTTTAAGGATCAAAAAAGAAATTTGAAAAAATTATTGTCTTTGAATATACAAAGAAGACTGTACTATGTATTTTCAAGAAAAACAAAATCAGTATAATACAATCATGATAAAATTATGTTTTTAGTGACAAGTGGTTTATAAAAATTGAAAATTATGTCCATAAAAATAAAGAAGAGCTATATTTTGAAAATAAAAATGGAAAAGGGGAGTTGGCACCCGCATGCAAATGATTTTTAAGGATCAAAAAATAAATTTGAAAAAATTATGGTCTTGGAATACACAATAAAGTCTTCACTTTGTGTTCAAAAGAAAAATTAATGAAGGATAATTAAATCATTATAAAATTATGATTTATTGGCAAGTGGATTATAAAGTGTGAAAATTGTGTCCATAAAATAAAATTAAGCTATATTTTGAAAATAAAAATGGAAAGGGGGTATTGGCGCCCACAGGCAAATGATTTTTAAGGATCAAAAAATAAATTTGAAAAAATTATTGTCTTTGAATATTCAAAGAAGACTGTACTATGTATTTTCAAGAAAAACAAAATCAGTATAATTAAATCATGATAAAATTATGTTTTTAGTGACAAGTGGTTTATAAAAATTGAAAATTGTGTCCACAAAATAAAAAAAAGCTATATTTTGAAAATAAAAATGGAAAGGGGGAATTGGCGCCCGCAGGCAAATGATTTTTAAGGATCAAAAAATAAATATGGAAAAAATTATGGTCTTTGAATACACAATGAAGACTGCACTATGCATTTTCAAAAAAAATAAATGAAATAAAAAATTAAGGATAATTAAATCATGATAATATTATGTTTTTTAGTGGCAAGTGGCTAATAAAGTTTAAAAATTGTGTCCACAAATAAAAACTAGAGGTATATTTTGAATATAAAAAAGGAAAGGTGGTTTTGGCGCCCGCAAGCAAATAATTTTTAAGGATCAAAAAGAAAATTTGAAAAAATTATTGTCTTTGAATATACAAAGAAGACTGTACTATGTATTTTCAAGAAAAACAAAATCAGTATAATTCAATCATGATAAAATTATGTTTTTAGTGACAAGTGGTTTATAAAAATTGAAAATTGTGTCCACAAAATAAAAAAAAGCAATATTTTGAAAATAAAAATTGAAAGGGGGAATTGGCGCCCGCAGGCAAATGATTTTTAAGGATCAAAAAATAAATATGGAAAAAATTATGGTCTTTGAATACAGAATGAAGACTGCACTATGCATTTTCAAAAAAAATCAAAAGAAGTATAATTAAATCATGATAAAATTATGTTTTTATTGGCAAGTGGATTATAAAGTGTGAAAATTGTGTCCACAAAATAAAATTACGCTATATTTTGAAAAATAAAAATGCAAAAGGGGTGTTGGCACCCGCAGGCAAATGATTTTTAAGGATCAAAAAAGAAATTTGAAAAAATTATTGTCTTTGAATATTCAAAGAAGACTGTACTATGTATTTTCAAGAAAAACAAAATCAGTATAATTAAATCATGATAAAATTATGTTTTTAGTGACAAGTGGTTTATAAAAATTGAAATTTGTGTCCACAATATAAAATGAATCTATATTTTGAAAATAAAAATGGAAAAGGGGAATTGGCGCCCGAGGGCAAATGATTTTTAAGGATCAAAAAATTAATTTGAAAAAATTATGGTCTATGAATATTCAAAGAAGACTGCAATTTGTATTCTCAAAAAAAATTAATGGATGATAATTAAATCATGAAAAAATTATGTTTTTAGTGGCAAGTGTTTATTAAGTTTGACAATTATGTCCAAAAAATGAAGAAGTGCTATATTTTGAAAATAAAAATGGAAAAGGGGAGTTGGCACCCGCAGGCAAATGATTTTTAAGGATCAAAAAAGAAATTTGAAAAAATTATGGTCTTGGAATACACAATAAAGACTTCATTTTGTGTTCAAAAGAAAAATTAATGAAGGATAATTAAATCATTATAAAATTATGTTTTTTAGTGGCAAGTGGCTAATAAAGTTTGAAAATTGTGTCCACAAAATAAAAAAAAGCAATATTTTGAAAATAAAAATTGAAAGGGGGAATTGGCGCCCGCAGGCAAATGATTTTTAAGGATCAAAAAATAAATATGGAAAAAATTATGGTCTTTGAATACAGAATGAAGACTGCACTATGCATTTTCAAAAAAAATCAAAAGAAGTATAATTAAATCATGATAAAATTATGTTTTTATTGGCAAGTGGATTATAAAGTGTGAAAATTGTGTCCACAAAATAAAATTACGCTATATTTTGAAAAATAAAAATGCAAAAGGGGTGTTGGCACCCGCAGGCAAATGATTTTTAAGGATCAAAAAAGAAATTTGAAAAAATTATTGTCTTTGAATATACAAAGAAGACTGTACTATGTATTTTCAAGAAAAACAAAATCAGTATAATTAAATCATGATAAAATTATGTTTTTAGTGACAAGTTGTTTATAAAAATTGAAATTTGTGTCCACAATATAAAATGAATCTATATTTTGAAAATAAAAATGGAAAAGGGGAATTGGCGCCCGAGGGCAAATGATTTTTAAGGATCAAAAAATTAATTTGAAAAAATTATGGTCTATGAATATTCAAAGAAGACTGCAATTTGTATTCTCAAAAAAAATTAATGGATGATAATTAAATCATGAAAAAATTATGTTTTTAGTGGCAAGTGGCTAATAAAGTTTAAAAATTGTGTCCACAAATAAAAACTAGAGGTATATTTTGAATATAAAAAAGGAAAGGTGGTTTTGTCGCCCGCAAGCAAATAATTTTTAAGGATCGAAAAATAAAATCGGAAAAAATTAAAGACTTTGAATACACAATGAAGACTGCATTATGCATTTTCAAAAAAAATAAATGAAATAAAAATTAAGGATAATTATATCATGATAAAATTATGTTATTAGTGACAAGTGGTTTATAAAAATTGAAATTTGTGTCCACAATATAAAATGAATCTATATTTTGAAAATAAAAATGGAAAAGGGGAATTGGCGCCCGAGGGCAAATGATTTTTAAGGATCAAAAAATTAATTTGAAAAAATTATGGTCTATGAATATTCAAAGAAGACTGCAATTTGTATTCTCAAAAAAAATTAATGGATGATAATTAAATCATGAAAAAATTATGTTTTTAGTGGCAAGTGTTTATTAAGTTTGACAATTATGTCCAAAAAATGAAGAAGTGCTATATTTTGAAAATAAAAATGGAAAAGGGGAGTTGGCACCCGCAGGCAAATGATTTTTAAGGATCAAAAAGGAAATTTGAAAAAATTATTGTCTTTGAATATACAAAGAAGACTGTACTATGTATTTTCAAGAAAAACAAAATCATTTTAATTAAATCATGATAAAATTATGTTTTTAGTGACAAGTGGTGTATAAAAATTGAAAATTGTGTCCACAAAATAAAAAAAAGCAATATTTTGAAAATAAAAATGGAAAGGGGGAATTGGCGCCCGCAGGCAAATGATTTTTAAGGATCAAAAAATAAATATGGAAAAAATTATGGTCTTTGAATACACAATGAAGACTGCACTACGCATTTTCAAAAAAATCAAAAGAAGTATAATTAAATCATGATAAAATTATGTTTTTATTGGCAAGTGGATTATAAAGTGTGAAAATTATGTCCACAAAATAAAATTAAGCTATATTTTGAAAAATAAAAATGCAAAAGGGGTGTTGGCACCCGCATGCAAATGATTTTTAAGGATCAAAAAAGAAATTTGAAAAAATTATTGTCTTTGAATATACAAAGAAGACTGTACTATGTATTTTCAAGAAAAACAAAATCAGTATAATTCAATCATGATAAAATTATGTTTTTAGTGACAAGTGGTTTATAAAAATTGAAAATTATGTCCATAAAAATAAAGAAGAGCTATATTTTGAAAATAAAAATGGAAAAGGGGAGTTGGCACCCGCATGCAAATGATTTTTAAGGATCAAAAAATAAATTTGAAAAAATTATGGTCTTGGAATACACAATAAAGTCTTCACTTTGTGTTCAAAAGAAAAATTAATGAAGGATAATTAAATCATTATAAAATTATGATTTATTGGCAAGTGGATTATAAAGTGTGAAAATTGTGTCCATAAAATAAAATTAAGCTATATTTTGAAAATAAAAATGGAAAGGGGGAATTGGCGCCCGCAGGCAAATGATTTTTAAGGATCAAAAAATAAATATGGAAAAAATTATGGTCTTTGAATACACAATGAAGACTGCACTATGCATTTTCAAAAAAAATAAATGAAATAAAAAATTAAGGATAATTAAATCATGATAATATTATGTTTTTTAGTGGCAAGTGGCTAATAAAGTTTAAAAATTGTGTCCACAAATAAAAACTAGAGGTATATTTTGAATATAAAAAAGGAAAGGTGGTTTTGGCGCCCGCAAGCAAATAATTTTTAAGGATCAAAAAGAAAATTTGAAAAAATTATTGTCTTTGAATATACAAAGAAGACTGTACTATGTATTTTCAAGAAAAACAAAATCAGTATAATTAAATCATGATAAAATTATGTTTTTAGTGACAAGTGGTTTATAAAAATTGAAAATTGTGTCCACAAAATAAAAAAAAGCAATATTTTGAAAATAAAAATTGAAAGGGGGAATTGGCGCCCGCAGGCAAATGATTTTTAAGGATCAAAAAATAAATATGGAAAAAATTATGGTCTTTGAATACAGAATGAAGACTGCACTATGCATTTTCAAAAAAAATCAAAAGAAGTATAATTAAATCATGATAAAATTATGTTTTTATTGGCAAGTGGATTATAAAGTGTGAAAATTGTGTCCACAAAATAAAATTACGCTATATTTTGAAAAATAAAAATGCAAAAGGGGTGTTGGCACCCGCAGGCAAATGATTTTTAAGGATCAAAAAAGAAATTTGAAAAAATTATTGTCTTTGAATATACAAAGAAGACTGTACTATGTATTTTCAAGAAAAACAAAATCAGTATAATTAAATCATGATAAAATTATGTTTTTAGTGACAAGTGGTTTATAAAAATTGAAATTTGTGTCCACAATATAAAATGAATCTATATTTTGAAAATAAAAATGGAAAAGGGGAATTGGCGCCCGAGGGCAAATGATTTTTAAGGATCAAAAAATTAATTTGAAAAAATTATGGTCTATGAATATTCAAAGAAGACTGCAATTTGTATTCTCAAAAAAAATTAATGGATGATAATTAAATCATGAAAAAATTATGTTTTTAGTGGCAAGTGTTTATTAAGTTTGACAATTATGTCCAAAAAATGAAGAAGTGCTATATTTTGAAAATAAAAATGGAAAAGGGGAGTTGGCACCCGCAGGCAAATGATTTTTAAGGATCAAAAAAGAAATTTGAAAAAATTATGGTCTTGGAATACACAATAAAGACTTCATTTTGTGTTCAAAAGAAAAATTAATGAAGGATAATTAAATCATTATAAAATTATGTTTTTAGTGGCAAGTGGCTAATAAAGTTTGAAAATTGTGTCCATAAAATAAAATTAAGCTATATTTTGAAAATAAAAATGGAAAGGGGGTATTGGCGCCCGCAGGCAAATGATTTTTAGGGATCAAAAAAGAAATTTGGATAAAATCATAGTCTTGGAATACACAATTAATACTGCGATTTGTATTCTCAAGAAAAATTAATGGATGATAATTAAATCATGAAAAAAATTTTTTTTTAGTGACAAGTGGTTTATAAAAATTGAAAATTGTGTCCACAAAATAAAAAAAAGCTATATTTTGAAAATAAAAATGGAAAGGGGGAATTGGCGCCCGCAGGCAAATGATTTTTAAGGATCAAAAAATAAATATGGAAAAAATTATGGTCTTTGAATACACAATGAAGACTGCACTATGCATTTTCAAAAAAAATAAATGAAATAAAAAATTAAGGATAATTAAATCATGATAATATTATGTTTTTTAGTGGCAAGTGGCTAATAAAGTTTAAAAATTGTGTCCACAAATAAAAACTAGAGGTATATTTTGAATATAAAAAAGGAAAGGTGGTTTTGTCGCCCGCAAGCAAATAATTTTTAAGGATCGAAAAATAAAATCGGAAAAAATTAAAGACTTTGAATACACAATGAAGACTGCATTATGCATTTTCAAAAAAAATAAATGAAATAAAAATTAAGGATAATTATATCATGATAAAATTATGTTATTAGTGACAAGTGGTTTATAAAAATTGAAATTTGTGTCCACAATATAAAATGAATCTATATTTTGAAAATAAAAATGGAAAAGGGGAATTGGCGCCCGAGGGCAAATGATTTTTAAGGATCAAAAAATTAATTTGAAAAAATTATGGTCTATGAATATTCAAAGAAGACTGCAATTTGTATTCTCAAAAAAAATTAATGGATGATAATTAAATCATGAAAAAATTATGTTTTTAGTGGCAAGTGTTTATTAAGTTTGACAATTATGTCCAAAAAATGAAGAAGTGCTATATTTTGAAAATAAAAATGGAAAAGGGGAGTTGGCACCCGCAGGCAAATGATTTTTAAGGATCAAAAAAGAAATTTGAAAAAATTATGGTCTTGGAATACACAATAAAGACTTCATTTTGTGTTCAAAAGAAAAATTAATGAAGGATAATTAAATCATTATAAAATTATGTTTTTAGTGGCAAGTGGCTAATAAAGTTTGAAAATTGTGTCCATAAAATAAAATTAAGCTATATTTTGAAAATAAAAATGGAAAGGGGGTATTGGCGCCCGCAGGCAAATGATTTTTAGGGATCAAAAAAGAAATTTGGATAAAATCATAGTCTTGGAATACACAATTAATACTGCGATTTGTATTCTCAAGAAAAATTAATGGATGATAATTAAATCATGAAAAAAATTTTTTTTTAGTGACAAGTGGTTTATAAAAATTGAAAATTGTGTCCACAAAATAAAAAAAAGCTATATTTTGAAAATAAAAATGGAAAGGGGGAATTGGCGCCCGCAGGCAAATGATTTTTAAGGATCAAAAAATAAATATGGAAAAAATTATGGTCTTTGAATACACAATGAAGACTGCACTATGCATTTTCAAAAAAAATAAATGAAATAAAAAATTAAGGATAATTAAATCATGATAATATTATGTTTTTTAGTGGCAAGTGGCTAATAAAGTTTAAAAATTGTGTCCACAAATAAAAACTAGAGGTATATTTTGAATATAAAAAAGGAAAGGTGGTTTTGTCGCCCGCAAGCAAATAATTTTTAAGGATCGAAAAATAAAATCGGAAAAAATTAAAGACTTTGAATACACAATGAAGACTGCATTATGCATTTTCAAAAAAAATAAATGAAATAAAAATTAAGGATAATTATATCATGATAAAATTATGTTATTAGTGACAAGTGGTTTATAAAAATTGAAATTTGTGTCCACAATATAAAATGAATCTATATTTTGAAAATAAAAATGGAAAAGGGGAATTGGCGCCCGAGGGCAAATGATTTTTAAGGATCAAAAAATTAATTTGAAAAAATTATGGTCTATGAATATTCAAAGAAGACTGCAATTTGTATTCTCAAAAAAAATTAATGGATGATAATTAAATCATGAAAAAATTATGTTTTTAGTGGCAAGTGTTTATTAAGTTTGACAATTATGTCCAAAAAATGAAGAAGTGCTATATTTTGAAAATAAAAATGGAAAAGGGGAGTTGGCACCCGCAGGCAAATGATTTTTAAGGATCAAAAAGGAAATTTGAAAAAATTATTGTCTTTGAATATACAAAGAAGACTGTACTATGTATTTTCAAGAAAAACAAAATCATTTTAATTAAATCATGATAAAATTATGTTTTTAGTGACAAGTGGTGTATAAAAATTGAAAATTGTGTCCACAAAATAAAAAAAAGCAATATTTTGAAAATAAAAATGGAAAGGGGGAATTGGCGCCCGCAGGCAAATGATTTTTAAGGATCAAAAAATAAATATGGAAAAAATTATGGTCTTTGAATACACAATGAAGACTGCACTACGCATTTTCAAAAAAATCAAAAGAAGTATAATTAAATCATGATAAAATTATGTTTTTATTGGCAAGTGGATTATAAAGTGTGAAAATTGTGTCCACAAAATAAAATTAAGCTATATTTTGAAAAATAAAAATGCAAAAGGGGTGTTGGCACCCGCATGCAAATGATTTTTAAGGATCAAAAAAGAAATTTGAAAAAATTATTGTCTTTGAATATACAAAGAAGACTGTACTATGTATTTTCAAGAAAAACAAAATCAGTATAATTCAATCATGATAAAATTATGTTTTTAGTGACAAGTGGTTTATAAAAATTGAAAATTATGTCCATAAAAATAAAGAAGAGCTATATTTTGAAAATAAAAATGGAAAAGGGGAGTTGGCACCCGCATGCAAATGATTTTTAAGGATCAAAAAATAAATTTGAAAAAATTATGGTCTTGGAATACACAATAAAGTCTTCACTTTGTGTTCAAAAGAAAAATTAATGAAGGATAATTAAATCATTATAAAATTATGATTTATTGGCAAGTGGATTATAAAGTGTGAAAATTGTGTCCATAAAATAAAATTAAGCTATATTTTGAAAATAAAAATGGAAAGGGGGTATTGGCGCCCACAGGCAAATGATTTTTAAGGATCAAAAAATAAATTTGAAAAAATTATTGTCTTTGAATATTCAAAGAAGACTGTACTATGTATTTTCAAGAAAAACAAAATCAGTATAATTAAATCATGATAAAATTATGTTTTTAGTGACAAGTGGTTTATAAAAATTGAAAATTGTGTCCACAAAATAAAAAAAAGCTATATTTTGAAAATAAAAATGGAAAGGGGGAATTGGCGCCCGCAGGCAAATGATTTTTAAGGATCAAAAAATAAATATGGAAAAAATTATGGTCTTTGAATACACAATGAAGACTGCACTATGCATTTTCAAAAAAAATAAATGAAATAAAAAATTAAGGATAATTAAATCATGATAATATTATGTTTTTTAGTGGCAAGTGGCTAATAAAGTTTAAAAATTGTGTCCACAAATAAAAACTAGAGGTATATTTTGAATATAAAAAAGGAAAGGTGGTTTTGGCGCCCGCAAGCAAATAATTTTTAAGGATCAAAAAGAAAATTTGAAAAAATTATTGTCTTTGAATATACAAAGAAGACTGTACTATGTATTTTCAAGAAAAACAAAATCAGTATAATTAAATCATGATAAAATTATGTTTTTAGTGACAAGTGGTTTATAAAAATTGAAAATTGTGTCCACAAAATAAAAAAAAGCAATATTTTGAAAATAAAAATTGAAAGGGGGAATTGGCGCCCGCAGGCAAATGATTTTTAAGGATCAAAAAATAAATATGGAAAAAATTATGGTCTTTGAATACAGAATGAAGACTGCACTATGCATTTTCAAAAAAAATCAAAAGAAGTATAATTAAATCATGATAAAATTATGTTTTTATTGGCAAGTGGATTATAAAGTGTGAAAATTGTGTCCACAAAATAAAATTACGCTATATTTTGAAAAATAAAAATGCAAAAGGGGTGTTGGCACCCGCAGGCAAATGATTTTTAAGGATCAAAAAAGAAATTTGAAAAAATTATTGTCTTTGAATATACAAAGAAGACTGTACTATGTATTTTCAAGAAAAACAAAATCAGTATAATTAAATCATGATAAAATTATGTTTTTAGTGACAAGTGGTTTATAAAAATTGAAATTTGTGTCCACAATATAAAATGAATCTATATTTTGAAAATAAAAATGGAAAAGGGGAATTGGCGCCCGAGGGCAAATGATTTTTAAGGATCAAAAAATTAATTTGAAAAAATTATGGTCTATGAATATTCAAAGAAGACTGCAATTTGTATTCTCAAAAAAAATTAATGGATGATAATTAAATCATGAAAAAATTATGTTTTTAGTGGCAAGTGTTTATTAAGTTTGACAATTATGTCCAAAAAATGAAGAAGTGCTATATTTTGAAAATAAAAATGGAAAAGGGGAGTTGGCACCCGCATTCAAATGATTTTTAAGGATCAAAAAATAAATTTGAAAAAATTATGGTCTTGGAATACACAATAAAGTCTTCACTTTGTGTTCAAAAGAAAAATTAATGAAGGATAATTAAATCATTATAAAATTATGATTTATTGGCAAGTGGATTATAAAGTGTGAAAATTGTGTCCATAAAATAAAATTAAGCTATATTTTGAAAATAAAAATGGAAAGGGGGTATTGGCGCCCACAGGCAAATGATTTTTAAGGATCAAAAAATAAATTTGAAAAAATTATTGTCTTTGAATATTCAAAGAAGACTGTACTATGTATTTTCAAGAAAAACAAAATCAGTATAATTAAATCATGATAAAATTATGTTTTTAGTGACAAGTGGTTTATAAAAATTGAAAATTGTGTCCACAAAATAAAAAAAAGCTATATTTTGAAAATAAAAATGGAAAGGGGGAATTGGCGCCCGCAGGCAAATGATTTTTAAGGATCAAAAAATAAATATGGAAAAAATTATGGTCTTTGAATACACAATGAAGACTGCACTATGCATTTTCAAAAAAAATAAATGAAATAAAAAATTAAGGATAATTAAATCATGATAATATTATGTTTTTTAGTGGCAAGTGGCTAATAAAGTTTAAAAATTGTGTCCACAAATAAAAACTAGAGGTATATTTTGAATATAAAAAAGGAAAGGTGGTTTTGGCGCCCGCAAGCAAATAATTTTTAAGGATCAAAAAGAAAATTTGAAAAAATTATTGTCTTTGAATATACAAAGAAGACTGTACTATGTATTTTCAAGAAAAACAAAATCAGTATAATTAAATCATGATAAAATTATGTTTTTAGTGACAAGTGGTTTATAAAAATTGAAAATTGTGTCCACAAAATAAAAAAAAGCAATATTTTGAAAATAAAAATTGAAAGGGTAATTGGCGCCCGCAGGCAAATGATTTTTAAGGATCAAAAAATAAATATGGAAAAAATTATGGTCTTTGAATACAGAATGAAGACTGCACTATGCATTTTCAAAAAAAATCAAAAGAAGTATAATTAAATCATGATAAAATTATGTTTTTATTGGCAAGTGGATTATAAAGTGTGAAAATTGTGTCCACAAAATAAAATTACGCTATATTTTGAAAAATAAAAATGCAAAAGGGGTGTTGGCACCCGCAGGCAAATGATTTTTAAGGATCAAAAAAGAAATTTGAAAAAATTATTGTCTTTGAATATACAAAGAAGACTGTACTATGTATTTTCAAGAAAAACAAAATCAGTATAATTAAATCATGATAAAATTATGTTTTTAGTGACAAGTGGTTTATAAAAATTGAAATTTGTGTCCACAATATAAAATGAATCTATATTTTGAAAATAAAAATGGAAAAGGGGAATTGGCGCCCGAGGGCAAATGATTTTTAAGGATCAAAAAATTAATTTGAAAAAATTATGGTCTATGAATATTCAAAGAAGACTGCAATTTGTATTCTCAAAAAAAATTAATGGATGATAATTAAATCATGAAAAAATTATGTTTTTAGTGGCAAGTGTTTATTAAGTTTGACAATTATGTCCAAAAAATGAAGAAGTGCTATATTTTGAAAATAAAAATGGAAAAGGGGAGTTGGCACCCGCAGGCAAATGATTTTTAAGGATCAAAAAAGAAATTTGAAAAAATTATGGTCTTGGAATACACAATAAAGACTTCATTTTGTGTTCAAAAGAAAAATTAATGAAGGATAATTAAATCATTATAAAATTATGTTTTTTAGTGGCAAGTGGCTAATAAAGTTTGAAAATTGTGTCCATAAAATAAAATTAAGCTATATTTTGAAAATAAAAATGGAAAGGGGGTATTGGCGCCCGCAGGCAAATCATTTTTAAGGATCAAAAAATAAATTTGAAAAAATTATTGTCTTTGAATATTCAAAGAAGATCGTACTATGAATTTTCAAGAAAATCTAAAGAAGTATAATTAAATCATGAAAAAATTATGTTTTTAGTGGCAAGTGGTTTATAAAGTTTGAAAATTGTGTCCACAAAAATAAAGAAGAGCTATATTTTGAAAATAAAAATGGAAAAGGGGTGTTGGCGCCCGCAGGCAAATGATTTTTAAGGATCAAAAAGGAAATTTGAAAAAATTATTGTCTTTGAATATACAAAGAAGACTGTACTATGTATTTTCAAGAAAAACAAAATCAGTATAATTAAATCATGATAAAATTATGTTTTTAGTGACAAGTGGTTTATAAAAATTGAAAATTGTGTCCACAAAATAAAAAAAAGCTATATTTTGAAAATAAAAATGGAAAGGGGGAATTGGCGCCCGCAGGCAAATGATTTTTAAGGATCAAAAAATAAATATGGAAAAAATTATGGTCTTTGAATACACAATGAAGACTGCACTATGCATTTTCAAAAAAAATAAATGAAATAAAAAATTAAGGATAATTAAATCATGATAATATTATGTTTTTTAGTGGCAAGTGGCTAATAAAGTTTAAAAATTGTGTCCACAAATAAAAACTAGAGGTATATTTTGAATATAAAAAAGGAAAGGTGGTTTTGTCGCCCGCAAGCAAATAATTTTTAAGGATCGAAAAATAAAATCGGAAAAAATTAAAGACTTTGAAAACACAATGAAGACTGCATTATGCATTTTCAAAAAAAATAAATGAAATAAAAATTAAGGATAATTATATCATGATAAAATTATGTTATTAGTGACAAGTGGTTTATAAAAATTGAAATTTGTGTCCACAATATAAAATGAATCTATATTTTGAAAATAAAAATGGAAAAGGGGAATTGGCGCCCGAGGGCAAATGATTTTTAAGGATCAAAAAATTAATTTGAAAAAATTATGGTCTATGAATATTCAAAGAAGACTGCAATTTGTATTCTCAAAAAAAATTAATGGATGATAATTAAATCATGAAAAAATTATGTTTTTAGTGGCAAGTGTTTATTAAGTTTGACAATTATGTCCAAAAAATGAAGAAGTGCTATATTTTGAAAATAAAAATGGAAAAGGGGAGTTGGCACCCGCAGGCAAATGATTTTTAAGGATCAAAAAGGAAATTTGAAAAAATTATTGTCTTTGAATATACAAAGAAGACTGTACTATGTATTTTCAAGAAAAACAAAATCATTTTAATTAAATCATGATAAAATTATGTTTTTAGTGACAAGTGGTGTATAAAAATTGAAAATTGTGTCCACAAAATAAAAAAAAGCAATATTTTGAAAATAAAAATGGAAAGGGGGAATTGGCGCCCGCAGGCAAATGATTTTTAAGGATCAAAAAATAAATATGGAAAAAATTATGGTCTTTGAATACACAATGAAGACTGCACTACGCATTTTCAAAAAAATCAAAAGAAGTATAATTAAATCATGATAAAATTATGTTTTTATTGGCAAGTGGATTATAAAGTGTGAAAATTGTGTCCACAAAATAAAATTAAGCTATATTTTGAAAAATAAAAATGCAAAAGGGGTGTTGGCACCCGCATGCAAATGATTTTTAAGGATCAAAAAAGAAATTTGAAAAAATTATTGTCTTTGAATATACAAAGAAGACTGTACTATGTATTTTCAAGAAAAACAAAATCAGTATAATTCAATCATGATAAAATTATGTTTTTAGTGACAAGTGGTTTATAAAAATTGAAAATTATGTCCATAAAAATAAAGAAGAGCTATATTTTGAAAATAAAAATGGAAAAGGGGAGTTGGCACCCGCATGCAAATGATTTTTAAGGATCAAAAAATAAATTTGAAAAAATTATGGTCTTTGAATACACAATGAAGACTGCACTATGCATTTTCAAAAAAAATAAATGAAATAAAAAATTAAGGATAATTAAATCATGATAATATTATGTTTTTTAGTGGCAAGTGGCTAATAAAGTTTAAAAATTGTGTCCACAAATAAAAACTAGAGGTATATTTTGAATATAAAAAAGGAAAGGTGGTTTTGGCGCCCGCAAGCAAATAATTTTTAAGGATCAAAAAGAAAATTTGAAAAAATTATTGTCTTTGAAAATACAAAGAAGACTGTACTATGTATTTTCAAGAAAAACAAAATCAGTATAATTAAATCATGATAAAATTATGTTTTTAGTGACAAGTGGTTTATAAAAATTGAAAATTGTGTCCACAAAATAAAAAAAAGCAATATTTTGAAAATAAAAATTGAAAGGGGGAATTGGCGCCCGCAGGCAAATGATTTTTAAGGATCAAAAAATAAATATGGAAAAAATTATGGTCTTTGAATACAGAATGAAGACTGCATTATGCATTTTCAAAAAAAATCAAAAGAAGTATAATTAAATCATGATAAAATTATGTTTTTATTGGCAAGTGGATTATAAAGTGTGAAAATTGTGTCCACAAAATAAAATTACGCTATATTTTGAAAAATAAAAATGCAAAAGGGGTGTTGGCACCCGCAGGCAAATGATTTTAAAGGATCAAAAAAGAAATTTGAAAAAATTATTGTCTTTGAATATACAAAGAAGACTGTACTATGTATTTTCAAGAAAAACAAAATCAGTATAATTAAATCATGATAAAATTATGTTTTTAGTGACAAGTGGTTTATAAAAATAGAAATTTGTGTCCACAATATAAAATGAATCTATATTTTGAAAATAAAAATGGAAAAGGGGAATTGGCGCCCGAGGGCAAATGATTTTTAAGGATCAAAAAATTAATTTGAAAAAATTATGGTCTATGAATATTCAAAGAAGACTGCAATTTGTATTCTCAAAAAAAATTAATGGATGATAATTAAATCATGAAAAAATTATGTTTTTAGTGGCAAGTGTTTATTAAGTTTGACAATTATGTCCAAAAACTAAAGAAGTGCTATATTTTGAAAATAAAAATGGAAAAGGGGAGTTGGCACCCGCAGGCAAATGATTTTTAAGGATCAAAAAAGAAATTTGAAAAAATTATGGTCTTGGAATACACAATAAAGACTTCATTTTGTGTTCAAAAGAAAAATTAATGAAGGATAATTAAATCATTATAAAATTATGTTTTTTAGTGGCAAGTGGCTAATAAAGTTTGAAAATTGTGTCCATAAAATAAAATTAAGCTATATTTTGAAAATAAAAATGGAAAGGGGGTATTGGCGCCCGCAGGCAAATGATTTTTAAGGATCAAAAAATAAATTTGAAAAAATTATTGTCTTTGAATATTCAAAGAAGATCGTACTATGAATTTTCAAGAAAATCTAAGGAAGTATAATTAAATCATGAAAAAATTATGTTTTTAGTGGCAAGTGGTTTATAAAGTTTGAAAATTGTGTCCACAAAAATAAAGAAGAGCTATATTTTGAAAATAAAAATGGAAAAGGGGTGTTGGCGCCCGCAGGCAAATGATTTTTAAGGATCAAAAAGGAAATTTGAAAAAATTATTGTCTTTGAATATACAAAGAAGACTGTACTATGTATTTTCAAGAAAAACAAAATCAGTATAATTAAATCATGATAAAATTATGTTTTTAGTGACAAGTGGTTTATAAAAATTGAAAATTGTGTCCACAAAATAAAAAAAAGCTATATTTTGAAAATAAAAATGGAAAGGGGGAATTGGCGCCCGCAGGCAAATGATTTTTAAGGATCAAAAAATAAATATGGAAAAAATTATGGTCTTTGAATACACAATGAAGACTGCACTATGCATTTTCAAAAAAAATAAATGAAATAAAAAATTAAGGATAATTAAATCATGATAATATTATGTTTTTTAGTGGCAAGTGGCTAATAAAGTTTAAAAATTGTGTCCACAAATAAAAACTAGAGGTATATTTTGAATATAAAAAAGGAAAGGTGGTTTTGTCGCCCGCAAGCAAATAATTTTTAAGGATCGAAAAATAAAATCGGAAAAAATTAAAGACTTTGAAAACACAATGAAGACTGCATTATGCATTTTCAAAAAAAATAAATGAAATAAAAATTAAGGATAATTATATCATGATAAAATTATGTTATTAGTGACAAGTGGTTTATAAAAATTGAAATTTGTGTCCACAATATAAAATGAATCTATATTTTGAAAATAAAAATGGAAAAGGGGAATTTGCGCCCGAGGGCAAATGATTTTTAAGGATCAAAAAATTAATTTGAAAAAATTATGGTCTATGAATATTCAAAGAAGACTGCAATTTGTATTCTCAAAAAAAGTTAATGGATGATAATTAAATCATGAAAAAATTATGTTTTTAGTGGCAAGTGTTTATTAAGTTTGACAATTATGTCCAAAAAATGAAGAAGTGCTATATTTTGAAAATAAAAATGGAAAAGGGGAGTTGGCACCCGCAGGCAAATGATTTTTAAGGATCAAAAAGGAAATTTGAAAAAATTATTGTCTTTGAATATACAAAGAAGACTGTACTATGTATTTTCAAGAAAAACAAAATCATTTTAATTAAATCATGATAAAATTATGTTTTTAGTGACAAGTGGTGTATAAAAATTGAAAATTGTGTCCACAAAATAAAAAAAAAGCAATATTTTGAAAATAAAAATGGAAAGGGGAAATTGGCGCCCGCAGGCAAATGATTTTTAAGGATCAAAAAATAAATATGGAAAAAATTATGGTCTTTGAATACACAATGAAGACTGCACTACGCATTTTCAAAAAAATCAAAAGAAGTATAATTAAATCATGATAAAATTATGTTTTTATTGGCAAGTGGATTATAAAGTGTGAAAATTGTGTCCACAAAATAAAATTAAGCTATATTTTGAAAAATAAAAAGGCAAAAGGGGTGTTGGCACCCGCATGCAAATGATTTTTAAGGATCAAAAAAGAAATTTGAAAAAATTATTGTCTTTGAATATACAAAGAAGACTGTACTATGTATTTTCAAGAAAAACAAAATCAGTATAATTCAATCATGATAAAATTATGTTTTTAGTGACAAGTGGTTTATAAAAATTGAAAATTATGTCCATAAAAATAAAGAAGAGCTATATTTTGAAAATAAAAATGGAAAAGGGGAGTTGGCACCCGCATGCAAATGATTTTTAAGGATCAAAAAATAAATTTGAAAAAATTATGGTCTTGGAATACACAATAAAGTCTTCACTTTGTGTTCAAAAGAAAAATTAATGAAGGATAATTAAATCATTATAAAATTATGATTTATTGGCAAGTGGATTATAAAGTGTGAAAATTGTGTCCATAAAATAAAATTAAGCTATATTTTGAAAATAAAAATGGAAAGGGGGTATTGGCGCCCACAGGCAAATGATTTTTAAGGATCAAAAAATAAATTTGAAAAAATTATTGTCTTTGAATATTCAAAGAAGACTGTACTATGTATTTTCAAGAAAAACAAAATCAGTATAATTAAATCATGATAAAATTATGTTTTTAGTGACAAGTGGTTTATAAAAATTGAAAATTGTGTCCACAAAATAAAAAAAAGCTATATTTTGAAAATAAAAATGGAAAGGGGGAATTGGCGCCCGCAGGCAAATGATTTTTAAGGATCAAAAAATAAATATGGAAAAAATTATGGTCTTTGAATACACAATGAAGACTGCACTATGCATTTTCAAAAAAAATAAATGAAATAAAAAATTAAGGATAATTAAATCATGATAATATTATGTTTTTTAGTGGCAAGTGGCTAATAAAGTTTAAAAATTGTGTCCACAAATAAAAACTAGAGGTATATTTTGAATATAAAAAAGGAAAAGGGGTGTTGGCGCCCGCAGGCAAATGATTTTTAAGGATCAAAAAGGAAATTTGAAAAAATTATTGTCTTTGAATATACAAAGAAGACTGTACTATGTATTTTCAAGAAAAACAAAATCAGTATAATTAAATCATGATAAAATTATGTTTTTAGTGACAAGTGGTTTATAAAAATTGAAAATTGTGTCCACAAAATAAAAAAAAAGCAATATTTTGAAAATAAAAATTGAAAGGGGGAATTGGCGCCCGCAGGCAAATGATTTTTAAGGATCAAAAAATAAATATGGAAAAAATTATGGTCTTTGAATACAGAATGAAGACTGCACTATGCATTTTCAAAAAAAATCAAAAGAAGTATAATTAAATCATGATAAAATTATGTTTTTATTGGCAAGTGGATTATAAAGTGTGAAAATTGTGTCCACAAAATAAAATTACTCTATATTTTGAAAAATAAAAATGCAAAAGGGGTGTTGGCACCCGCAGGCAAATGATTTTTAAGGATCAAAAAAGAAATTTGAAAAAATTATTGTCTTTGAATATACAAAGAAGACTGTACTATGTATTTTCAAGAAAAACAAAATCAGTATAATTAAATCATGATAAAATTATGTTTTTAGTGACAAGTGGTTTATAAAAATTGAAATTTGTGTCCACAATATAAAATGAATCTATATTTTGAAAATAAAAATGGAAAAGGGGAATTGGCGCCCGAGGGCAAATGATTTTTAAGGATCGAAAAAGAAATTTGAAAAAATTATGGTCTTGGAATACACAATAAAGACTTCATTTTGTGTTCAAAAGAAAAATTAATGAAGGATAATTAAATCATTATAAAATTATGTTTTTTAGTGGCAAGTGGCTAATAAAGTTTGAAAATTGTGTCCATAAAATAAAATTAAGCTATATTTTGAAAATAAAAATGGAAAGGGGGTATTGGCGCCCGCAGGCAAATCATTTTTAAGGATCAAAAAATAAATTTGAAAAAATTATTGTCTTTGAATATTCAAAGAAGATCGTACTATGAATTTTCAAGAAAATCTAAAGAAGTATAATTAAATCATGAAAAAATTATGTTTTTAGTGGCAAGTGGTTTATAAAGTTTGAAAATTGTGTCCACAAAAATAAAGAAGAGCTATATTTTGAAAATAAAAATGGAAAAGGGGTGTTGGCGCCCGCAGGCAAATGATTTTTAAGGATCAAAAAGGAAATTTGAAAAAATTATTGTCTTTGAATATACAAAGAAGACTGTACTATGTATTTTCAAGAAAAACAAAATCAGTATAATTAAATCATGATAAAATTATGTTTTTAGTGACAAGTGGTTTATAAAAATTGAAAATTGTGTCCACAAAATAAAAAAAAGCTATATTTTGAAAATAAAAATGGAAAGGGGGAATTGGCGCCCGCAGGCAAATGATTTTTAAGGATCAAAAAATAAATATGGAAAAAATTATGGTCTTTGAATACACAATGAAGACTGCACTATGCATTTTCAAAAAAAATAAATGAAATAAAAAATTAAGGATAATTAAATCATGATAATATTATGTTTTTTAGTGGCAAGTGGCTAATAAACTTTAAAAATTGTGTCCACAAATAAAAACTAGAGGTATATTTTGAATATAAAAAAGGAAAGGTGGTTTTGTCGCCCGCAAGCAAATAATTTTTAAGGATCGAAAAATAAAATCGGAAAAAATTAAAGACTTTGAATACACAATGAAGACTGCATTATGCATTTTCAAAAAAAATAAATGAAATAAAAATTAAGGATAATTATATCATGATAAAATTATGTTATTAGTGACAAGTGGTTTATAAAAATTGAAATTTGTGTCCACAATATAAAATGAATCTATATTTTGAAAATAAAAATGGAAAAGGGGAATTGGCGCCCGAGGGCAAATGATTTTTAAGGATCAAAAAATTAATTTGAAAAAATTATGGTCTATGAATATTCAAAGAAGACTGCAATTTGTATTCTCAAAAAAAATTAATGGATGATAATTAAATCATGAAAAAATTATGTTTTTAGTGGCAAGTGTTTATTAAGTTTGACAATTATGTCCAAAAAATGAAGAAGTGCTATATTTTGAAAATAAAAATGGAAAAGGGGAGTTGGCACCCGCAGGCAAATGATTTTTAAGGATCAAAAAGGAAATTTGAAAAAATTATTGTCTTTGAATATACAAAGAAGACTGTACTATGTATTTTCAAGAAAAACAAAATCATTTTAATTAAATCATGATAAAATTATGTTTTTAGTGACAAGTGGTGTATAAAAATTGAAAATTGTGTCCACAAAATAAAATTAAGCTATATTTTGAAAAATAAAAATGCAAAAGGGGTGTTGGCACCCGCATGCAAATGATTTTTAAGGATCAAAAAAGAAATTTGAAAAAATTATTGTCTTTGAATATACAAAGAAGACTGTACTATGTATTTTCAAGAAAAACAAAATCAGTATAATTCAATCATGATAAAATTATGTTTTTAGTGACAAGTGGTTTATAAAAATTGAAAATTATGTCCATAAAAATAAAGAAGAGCTATATTTTGAAAATAAAAATGGAAAAGGGGAGTTGGCACCCGCATGCAAATGATTTTTAAGGATCAAAAAATAAATTTGAAAAAATTATGGTCTTGGAATACACAATAAAGTCTTCACTTTGTGTTCAAAAGAAAAATTAATGAAGGATAATTAAATCATTATAAAATTATGATTTATTGGCAAGTGGATTATAAAGTGTGAAAATTGTGTCCATAAAATAAAATTAAGCTATATTTTGAAAATAAAAATGGAAAGGGGGTATTGGCGCCCACAGGCAAATGATTTTTAAGGATCAAAAAATAAATTTGAAAAAATTATTGTCTTTGAATATTCAAAGAAGACTGTACTATGTATTTTCAAGAAAAACAAAATCAGTATAATTAAATCATGATAAAATTATGTTTTTAGTGACAAGTGGTTTATAAAAATTGAAAATTGTGTCCACAAAATAAAAAAAAGCTATATTTTGAAAATAAAAATGGAAAGGGGGAATTGGCGCCCGCAGGCAAATGATTTTTAAGGATCAAAAAATAAATATGGAAAAAATTATGGTCTTTGAATACACAATGAAGACTGCACTATGCATTTTCAAAAAAAATA
Organism: Diuraphis noxia; assembly: GCF_037042655.1. NCBI lineage: Eukaryota > Metazoa > Arthropoda > Insecta > Hemiptera > Aphididae > Diuraphis > Diuraphis noxia. The sequence goes on along the minus strand of NW_028301714.1, from coordinate 32,669,405 downwards.
AATGAAATAAAAAATTAAGGATAATTAAATCATGATAATATTATGTTTTTTAGTGGCAAGTGGCTAATAAAGTTTAAAAATTGTGTCCACAAATAAAAACTAGAGGTATATTTTGAATATAAAAAAGGAAAGGTGGTTTTGGCGCCCGCAAGCAAATAATTTTTAAGGATCAAAAAGAAAATTTGAAAAAATTATTGTCTTTGAATATACAAAGAAGACTGTACTATGTATTTTCAAGAAAAACAAAATCAGTATAATTAAATCATGATAAAATTATGTTTTTAGTGACAAGTGGTTTATAAAAATAGAAATTTGTGTCCACAATATAAAATGAATCTATATTTTGAAAATAAAAATGGAAAAGGGGAATTGGCGCCCGAGGGCAAATGATTTTTAAGGATCAAAAAATTAATTTGAAAAAATTATGGTCTATGAATATTCAAAGAAGACTGCAATTTGTATTCTCAAAAAAAATTAATGGATGATAATTAAATCATGAAAAAATTATGTTTTTAGTGGCAAGTGTTTATTAAGTTTGACAATTATGTCCAAAAACTGAAGAAGTGCTATATTTTGAAAATAAAAATGGAAAAGGGGAGTTGGCACCCGCAGGCAAATGATTTTTAAGGATCAAAAAAGAAATTTGAAAAAATTATGGTCTTGGAATACACAATAAAGACTTCATTTTGTGTTCAAAAGAAAAATTAATGAAGGATAATTAAATCATTATAAAATTATGTTTTTTAGTGGCAAGTGGCTAATAAAGTTTGAAAATTGTGTCCATAAAATAAAATTAAGCTATATTTTGAAAATAAAAATGGAAAGGGGGTATTGGCGCCCGCAGGCAAATGATTTTTAAGGATCAAAAAATAAATTTGAAAAAATTATTGTCTTTGAATATTCAAAGAAGATCGTACTATGAATTTTCAAGAAAATCTAAAGAAGTATAATTAAATCATGAAAAAATTATGTTTTTAGTGGCAAGTGGTTTATAAAGTTTGAAAATTGTGTCCACAAAAATAAAGAAGAGCTATATTTTGAAAATAAAAATGGAAAAGGGGTGTTGGCGCCCGCAGGCAAATGATTTTTAAGGATCAAAAAGGAAATTTGAAAAAATTATTGTCTTTTAATATACAAAGAAGACTGTACTATGTATTTTCAAGAAAAACAAAATCAGTATAATTAAATCATGATAAAATTATGTTTTTGTGACAAGTGGTTTATAAAAATTGAAAATTGTGTCCACAAAATAAAAAAAAGCTATATTTTGAAAATAAAAATGGAAAGGGGGAATTGGCGCCCGCAGGCAAATGATTTTTAAGGATCAAAAAATAAATATGGAAAAAATTATGGTCTTTGAATACACAATGAAGACTGCACTATGCATTTTCAAAAAAAATAAATGAAATAAAATATTAAGGATAATTAAATCATGATAATATTATGTTTTTTAGTGGCAAGTGGCTAATAAAGTTTAAAAATTGTGTCCACAAATAAAAACTAGAGGTATATTTTGAATATAAAAAAGGAAAGGTGGTTTTGTCGCCCGCAAGCAAATAATTTTTAAGGATCGAAAAATAAAATCGGAAAAAATTAAAGACTTTGAATACACAATGAAGACTGCACTACGCATTTTCAAAAAAATCAAAAGAAGTATAATTAAATCATGATAAAATTATGTTTTTATTGGCAAGTGGATTATAAAGTGTGAAAATTGTGTCCACAAAATAAAATTAAGCTATATTTTGAAAAATAAAAATGCAAAAGGGGTGTTGGCACCCGCATGCAAATGATTTTTAAGGATCAAAAAAGAAATTTGAAAAAATTATTGTCTTTGAATATACAAAGAAGACTGTACTATGTATTTTCAAGAAAAACAAAATCAGTATAATTCAATCATGATAAAATTATGTTTTTAGTGACAAGTGGTTTATAAAAATTGAAAATTATGTCCATAAAAATAAAGAAGAGCTATATTTTGAAAATAAAAATGGAAAAGGGGAGTTGGCACCCGCATGCAAATGATTTTTAAGGATCAAAAAATAAATTTGAAAAAATTATGGTCTTGGAATACACAATAAAGTCTTCACTTTGTGTTCAAAAGAAAAATTAATGAAGGATAATTAAATCATTATAAAATTATGATTTATTGGCAAGTGGATTATAAAGTGTGAAAATTGTGTCCATAAAATAAAATTAAGATATATTTTGAAAATAAAAATGGAAAGGGGGTATTGGCGCCCACAGGCAAATGATTTTTAAGGATCAAAAAATAAATTTGAAAAAATTATTGTCTTTGAATATTCAAAGAAGACTGTACTATGTATTTTCAAGAAAAACAAAATCAGTATAATTAAATCATGATAAAATTATGTTTTTAGTGACAAGTGGTTTATAAAGTTTGAAAATTGTGTCCACAAAAATAAAGAAGAGCTATATTTTGAAAATAAAAATGGAAAAGGGGTATTGGCGCCCGCAGGCAAATGATTTTTAAGGATCAAAAAATAAATTTGAAAAAATTATTGTCTTCGAATATTCAAAGAAGATCGTACTATGAATTTTCAAGAATATCTAAAGAAGTATAATTAAATCATGAAAAAATTATGTTTTTAGTGGCAAGTGGCTAATAAAGTTTAAAAATTGTGTCCACAAATAAAAACTAGAGGTATATTTTGAAAATAAAAAAGGTAAGGTGGTTTTGGCGCCCGCAAGCAAATAATTTTGAAGGATCGAAAAATAAGATCGGAAAAAATTATGGTACACAATGAAGACTGCACTTTGTATTCTCAAGAAAAATAATGAAGTATAATTATATCATGATAAAATTATGTTTTTAGTGACAAGTGGTTTATAAAAATTGAAAATTGTGTCCACAAAATAAAATTAATCTATATTTTGAAAATAAAAATGGAAAGGGGGAATCAGCACCCGCAGGCAAATGATTTTTAAGGATCAAAAAATAAATATGGAAAAGATTATGGTCTTTGAATACACAATGAAGACTGCACTATGTATTTTCGAGAATTACAAAATAAGTTTAGGTTAGGTTAGTTTAATTAATTAAAAAAATTTTAACCTAACCTAAAGAAGGATCATTAGAATGATACAATTATGTTTTTTATTTTCACATTGTTAAAAAAGTTTGAAAATTGTGAACACAAACGTAAACTAGATTTTTTATAGTTTATTGAACTAATTATGATCAGAGGACGCATTTTTTAGTGTGATTGACATTAGTTCATATGAAATACTGGTATAACACTAATACTCGTATGGCTTTAAAACCGTGATCCAAATTCTGACAATATTAATCAGGTATATATAATATTTTAAGTATTAAGTATTCATTATAAAAGCTAAAAAAAAAGTATATTAAATTCACTAGGATAATATTATATTTTAGTATAAATGTAGTATTAATATTTTCCTCGTTAATTTTTAAATATTTTTCATTGTTATGTTGACAATTTCGAATACCTTGTTAGTTAGTAAGAAAAGATCTATGCAAAGGTCACGACCAGTGATGATAGTCATCTATCATCACTTGAGCTCAACTTACCATTGTCTATAGGTACCTAACCTAAACAAACCTCCTAATGACTTAATTAACCATCTGCTTGTCCGCGGGGAAGGCAGTGCCGTAGCCAGGGTTAGGATTTGGGGAGGGAAAAAGTGTATACAGTACTATACACCCAATATCCCTCGGGAAGGCTGACTATGACACTGGGTTTAATAAGTATCAATCTAAATGATCGTAGAAAAATCAATGCTATTTGGGTAACGCGTGACAAACGGATGGTTAACTAGGACACTTTGAATAAAAAGATCCTTAGTTGATTTCCGATATAAGTGTTTACTTATCAAGTTTTTCTATTGATTGTTAACCTCTTAGAAATAGCTCTTATTATTAAGATGTTGTGCCTCTGGAAATATTTTTCTCCCTATTAGATTTTTAGGACTTCGGTGCAACTGCTTTTAGATAATATATTATGGATAAAGTCATGCCCATTTTTTTGGTGTACATAACTTTAGCACATATTTTTATGACGACGAGTGTCTGGCCGCGATGAGTGCATAAATGAGTATACTTGAGGGGAACTGTTGTTAACACATCCATAGTACATTCTATGAAGTCCTAATCAAAAATTATCATCTAAACTCGCAATTATGATTGGATGTAAATTGTACAAGTAATAACTAATAATTATTAAAGATTTATGAGTTTGTATTGTCTCCGACTTACAAAAGTCCTGTTGAAGGGAATGAGAGTGCGATATCCTCATTAAAGCAAAACAACTTTTGTAATTTTATTACATAAATGGTGTCATATCTAAATTATTTCCCCTTCCAACACACTAAAATTATAGTTATCATGCTTTTTTGGGCCCAAAAACGTCGGGTGGTACGATAATGAAAATTTTATTTTTATTTTTATATGATACCTAATAAAAACGACACTAGACACTAGAAATTGAATTATTACGATTTTAAATATTTTTTAAATAAAACGACCTTAAAAAATGTTTACACAATCTTTTCTACAATAAAATATTATTATTTTTTATTTCAACATAACATTTTGCTGTGTGATTGGTAATCTTTACATCACTGTGTCTGTACATTTTTTGTGACAAAGATCAATTGTCCAGAAGAAAATTTAATCAACTAAAATATCTCTTATTACATACTTATTGTTAATTATTATTATTAAAAAGATATAGTATGAAGTATAATATCTCATATAGACTTAAACAATGTACAATTGGTTTCTTATTATTTTTCTTATTTTTTTTTTTTATTATAATATACGTTTTTTTTTTTTAAACAAATCCTTTGGCAATTATATATCCATATTGCGTGTGTTTGTTTAGTAACATGTGAGTATGTGGGGTAAGGATTCGTCACTAAGAACCCGGGTGGTCACCCATCCAGGAGCTAGTGACGCCAGGCGATGTTTGACCACGGCAAACCACCGCGCCACACCATACCCCAAAATACACTATATGACTAGTGTGCAATGCATATATCAGGCCAGAGGCAACTTTTTTGTTTTCAAGATAACTGCATAACCTGATTTTACTGTTTGGTTTTAAACACATGTAAATAAGATGAGGATTCGTCACTAAGAACCCAGGTGGTTGCCCATCCGGGAGCTAGCAACGACAGTCGATGTGTTGACCATTAGGTCCAAAATTGATTTTTGTAACATATAGAAACCATATCTATTATATGAGATAATTAGTACATGTAAGTCTATTTTTCATCAAGTTCAAGAATGTTTTTTTATTTTTATAGCTAATAATAACAACAACACGTATGTCACTTAAAATATTGAATACCTAGGTAGTAAATACATACGTGAACAACAAAAATTTTTTTTTTATTTCTAAAATCTTAAATTTAAAAATTCCATTAGACTAGTCGAAAAAGTATACAATTAACACTAGTATAGATTCCAACACTCAACTAAAATAATACTTTAAAAATGATTGTATTTCTCAAAAAATTACATATCACCAGATCTTATTTCTTCTTTCCAGCATTAGAGATTTGAATTAATTTTAAAAAAACAAGTAATATAAGTAGCTTTCAATTTCATAATGAAATTCTTTTAACTCTTAATCACCTTCAAAAGTTGTTTTTCTTTTATCTGGACAAATTACTATTACAAATTTTTATTTTAAAACATTTTATGTTTTCTAGAGCAAAGACTTTATATGCATTTTTTAAATTTTTTGTAAGCTTTATTGTATGATTATTTCTAGATTAGTAGGTACACTTTATTGCTCATTAACCTGTAAATATCTTTAATTCTGTTTATTGGACTTTAAACTAGACAAATCAATCATAAATTCCTATATGACTTAAAATTCTTATAAGTCATGTATTTCTTCATTCTTTTTAAATGGGAATCCCTATTTTAAATATCATTTTTGGATATCATGAAATTCTCATACAAGGAAGGGCTCATATGATCATACCAATCTAGTATGTTGGACTACAAAAAAAAATTTAATTTTCAATAATTTACAAAATAAATAATGCCATTGTACACTATAAAAAAACCAAATTTACTGGATACCAAACCAAAAAACTAAGAAGTATAAATAAAATATAAAAAATCACACAGAGATGTTTAGATTCAAATAAAATAAAAATATATTATAACTATATTATAGTCCAAATGATGACTAATAATAAATAAAGATCAAATAAATATATTAATATAATATCAAATAAAATTAAAATTATAGTCAAAGCGTTGAATAATAATAAATAAAATATAATCCAAAGATTAACACATTTTTTATAAAAGAATTAAACACAGAGATGTTTAGATTCAAATAAAATTAAAGTTATAGTCCAAACGACGACTAATAATAAATAAAATATAATCCAAAGAGGATTAATACAATTTTTATAATAGAATTAAACACAGAGATGTTTAGATTCAAATAAAATAAAAATATATTATAACTATATTATAATCCAAATGATGACTAATAATTAATAAAGACCAAATAAATATATTAATATAATATCAAATAAAATTAAAATTATAGTCAAAGCTTTGAATAATAATAAATAAAATAATATAATCCAAAGAAGATTAATACATTTTTTATAAAAGAATTAAACACATAGGCAGTCGTTAAGAATAAAATAAAATTAAGATTATAGTCCAAACGATGACTAATAATAAATAAAACATAATCCATAGCAGATTATCGGGAATATAATTCATAGCCCACTTTTAACAAATAATTTTGATTTAAATACAAAAGAAAAAAAATAATGATAAAAAAATAAATGTCCAGAGATAACAACAACGATCAAATAACTGAAACAAACAACAAAGTTTACCTAACATAAGTGTTCATAATCATGGACAAAATGAATTTTTCAATAATATCAAACAAATGTTTCTTTTTCAAAAATAATATCGAACTATAAGATTTCACCTTTGATATATCATATTCAAATGGTAAAGAAAACAGAGTATCAGACGGGCTTCCTATAATACAATAACATAAATACAAACGATAAAAACATTGGAATCGACAAATCACTTAATTAGGTACGAATGTACGACATAAATCCATCAAATTCCAAAGATCAATTTTTCATTTACAACAAAAGCGATTAATGAACGAAAATATAAATAAAAACATATTAAGGAAATCACGACAATTTGTCATAATAAATAACATATTATATTATCAAAGTTGCACACCATATTATATACAGATTATAAGATTTTTTTTCCTAATGCATGATTTTGAAACTTATTTTCCAATAGATATTATACTAATACCAGAAAGAGCATGCCTTACAACATATAAAAATTATTAAAGAAACTAAACGAAATAAGGAATGAAATAATGGAATAATAAAAAAAAATGGCACAAATTAAACGAAAAAATTATTTATACAAAAGTCACGGAATAGTATGCTTTAATCCAGCTGACCAAGAATTAATAACCTAACCTAACGCCTAAATTAGTATAAAAATACAGAGGCCAATTTAAAGTAATTTAAAATTAATAAATATCAGAATTAAATTATAAAGTAAAATTAATCTTCGATAAAAAACTAACTGAAAACATCATTCATGTTAGAAGAATAAAATCATATTATTACAAGTTAACCATACAACAAAAATACAAATTTAACATACTAACCAATTAAAATGTCATAATTTACAGATTTCTACAAGACTACAGGTACCTAAATATAATACTAATAATCTAATTACAAATCAATGTTCAAAAACAATAAAATAAAAATTTTTAATTTATAAAAATAAATAAATGTAAGCTACAAGAAATTAAATGGATTATCCATTCAGATTCCAGATCATAATCATGAAATCCTTATACAAGTAAGGGCTCATCTGATCATATTAAACCACTACAAAATCAAAATTCTAACTTTCAATAATTTACCAAATGAATAATGCCATTGAACACTATTGCCACAATCAAGCAAATATTCCAAAAGTCTAAAGAAAAAGACAACAAAACATCAAATAAGAATAATACATTAGAGATTCTAATATCCTATCTCATACATATTAAGTAGGTACTTCATAAAAAGACGTTCGATATTCTACTACATAGGTACCTATTACCTACAAGTTATCAAGAGAAGACATTTCTACGATAAATAATTATGCCAGGAAACGCTAGATGCTAACTTCATCATAAATATAGACAACAACAACAACATAATATACAAATATTAAAAGTCATCTTCACAAATCTTACTCAATTTATTTCGCATATACAGCATGAAAATGAATTAAAAAAAAAAAAAAAGACTAAAGATAATAAATTTAAAGAAGACGTAACATTTTAACACTCATCACAGCAACAAAATGCGTTGATAAAACCAAAATCAAAAACATTCAATGAAACATCACCATACTAACCAATACTAACTATACTAACCATACTGAATATTTTGAGAATGAGAATTTATAATATTAAAATTTTTTTACTTATCAACCCACAACTCTAATAATTTTTTTATTGAGCATTACAATACTTTTAATAATAAGACTATTAACTATAATATGTTTAATGAAATTGTAAATTTGTATATAAAAATAAAATTTGTTATTTTAAAGATAATCTTCATTTGATTGATGTGATATTTTAACAAAATGTGTAATGACAAAGTCATACTTTTTACAAGACTTATAATAATGTAAACAATCAACAATCAAGAGCTTTTTTGACTTGATAACACTTAAGAGGATGTCAGTGCATTTATTTTTTTTCTCTCTGACCCACGCACAACATAGCAAATATTACGTTCACTATGATCATAATAATTTCTAAAATTAGAGTGAAATGGCCTCTTTTAAAATTTTAAGATACTTATGATTAATACCTAGAGCATCTTATAGGCTATATTTGAAGCGAGTTATGAATACCTTAAAATAGTCATAACTCACTTAATAATTAAAGTATAATAAACCTATGATATGCCCTACATAAAAATCTAACCATTCATTTTTATCTAATTTTAGAAATTATTAAGATTATTGTGAACAAAAAATTTGCTATATTGCGCATGAGACGAAGAAAAAAAATTCCACTGACATCCTCTTAATCGGCCTAACCAACCTTCTCTTTTTATTCTATCCCATAAGTCGAAGGTTGTAAACCTTACCTAACCTGGTAGTATCACTCAAAGGGTCGAGTGACCTTTGCAATATAAGATCCTTTCCTACATATTCAGAATTGTTAACATAACTATTCTACCTAACTACCCCCCTTCCCCCACCTAACAAAATCCTCTCTCTCTACCACTACCCCTCTTTCTTCCTAACCTTACCTATCACGCCCTCCCCTTCACCTATCTCACTGTCTCTCACAACCTCTCACAATTCTCTCTCGCTTTTTGTTCTGTTCCCCTACCTAACCTTATCATCTCCCTTTGACACTACCTCTCTCTCACCCTATCACTTTCACACCATCCCCTCTCCTATCTCTCTCACACTCACTCGTCTAACGTTCCCCGTCTATCCGTTTTTCTCACACTTGCACCCTCTCATTCACTTTATCTCCTTATCCTTCATCCTATCTACCTCTCTCACTCCCTCTCACACTATCCTTCACTCACCCTCTCTTTACAAGTCACTATAGTACCTACCTTACCTAACCTAATCTAATCTAACCTTACCTCACACTATCTATCTCTCTTACTATCCCTCCTTTTTTTCTCACCCTTTTTCTCTCGATTTTTCTTCTGCTTCTCTACCATCTCTCTACACTACTTCTCACTATCTCTCTCTCTCTCTCTCTCTCTCCACCCTATCTCTTTATCCTTCTCTGCCCCCACTCTCACACTCCCAGTCCCTATAGTACCTACAGGTCATCGTACCTGATAATTGGAAAAATATTTAAATATCATTGAGGAAATTATTAAAAAAAAAATTTTTAAATATTATACCTGATCAATTTCCTAATTTTTATCACGATTTTATTGATAACTTGAATAGTGTTATACCAGTGGTTAGAAACGAATAATTTAAAAATTGCAAGTAATCTATCCCCTGATCAATTAATAAATTAATAAAATAAAAATAAACCTACTGAAAAATAGAAAATCACTTACCTAATATCTGAATCTACTATAAAACTTCATCTTTGAAACATTGTTAATACATTTCACACAGGCTTCACAACGAATATGATATTTAGTTGACAAATCTTCACTGACGAATACCATCTCTGAAATTTCAATAAAATATTCAACAATATTTTCTGACCTATTCATTTTAGATTCTGAACGAAGTGATGAATGTATTGATTTTACAATGATGTGTGTGTGTTTTTTTTTTTTGTGTGTCTGTACAGCATAACTAGTCGAAATAATGCTTCAACTTCAAAAGTTGGGTGTGATTTCCGATATAAAAGTGAATATCCTTGGTGCATTATGGAGGTCAGAAGTAAAAATTTTCCAACAGTTAAGTTTTCAAAAAAATCGAGAAAAACAAAAAAAAAATGACACAAAAATGGAATTTTTACGCAAAACCAGTTTTCGACCAAATCGATTTTTTTATATGGTTGTAATTCAAAAACTAATCACTGTAAATACTTGAATTTTTCACCAAATGTTTATGTTAGTGTAATCTATATATAGTTTAATTTTAGAGTTAATTATAGACCACTGAAATTTTAGATTTTTCTGGGTGTCGATAAAATTTTTTTGGCCCAATAAAAAACTTGAAAATGTAATACAAAGTTTCTCATAAGTTATTCTTATAGTGATTAAAAAAATATAAGAATACATAGGGACAATTTTTTTATAAGCGTTTAAAGTTCAAATTTTTACGAAATCTGTCGAAAAACCGAAAATTTGCAAGCAATTTTGAAGTTAAAAAATCAAAAAATGTTTGTGTTATATAACTAAGGATTAAAAATACAACACTAAGTTTTCCACACGTTTTCCATCAAGTAGCTATAGAGAAAACTCAAAGCATCATTAAAGGAAAAATTTTAAGTGCGTTTGAATTTTAAATTTTTACGAAATAGCGTAACGATAACGATTTATCTTCAAACGATTTTAAATATTTATCATTCAAAAAGTATAAGTCGTAGATACTTGAAAAATTTACCAGTTATTTAGATTGGCATTTTCTTTACACGATTTAATTTTCAAAATATTTTAGCTTTTTTTGAGATATTTATAGAAAACTGAAATTTTCAATTTTACTGAAAGTGTTTCGATTTTTGAATTCAGTACGTTATTCGATCAGAAAGTGAATCTAGTTGGTGGTCAAAAGTATTCTTAATATTTTTGTAAACAATCAGGATAAACAAACTAAAAATTAAGGGAAAAACGGGAAATTTTACGCACAATCAGTTTTCGATTTTGATTTTTGATGTAACTTTAAAACAAATGACCATTGATACATGAAATTTTCACCGAATGTTTATATAAGTATATATTCTAACCACCATAAAACTTTCAAAAGTGTTTGACTTAAGTTGAACTATTCATAGGTATATGCAATTTTCGATCATTATTAGTTTTTCTTAAATTAATATCGATAAAAATTTATTTTTTGGTTAGAAAGTCTTGAAAGTTTAATACAATGCTCTTAACATATTGTTACAATAGCAGTTGAAAAATAAAAATAAATTCATAGTCACAATTTTTTTTGATAAGCATTCAAATTTTGACAAAATATGTAAAAATCACAAAAATTCGCAAGTTGTTTTAAGCTAGAAATTCATAAAAATGTTCTGTTTAAATCTAAGATTTGAAAATTTAATACAAGATTCATTACAAATTTATCAATCTTTATCACAAAAAAAATGTCTCCCGGAAATTCAAATTAAATTTTTATTAACATTTGAATTTCAATTATTGACAAAAATTCGTCAAAACCGTGAATATTTGCAAATTATTTTGTAGTTCAAAATTTATGATATTGTTTGTATTTATATCTAAGGTTATAAAATTTAACATTAAGTTTTCCGTAAGTTTTGTTTCAAATAGCTATGAAGAAAATTTGATGCGTCATTATATGAAAAATGTTTTGAGCGTTGGAGTTTTAAATTTTGATGAAATCGCGTAATGATAACGATTTATCCTCAAACCAGGTATATGTATATCTATGATAATACAAGGTATTATGAATTATGATAACTACATGCAATGTTTTTGGAAAAATTGATTAACCATGCCTTATGCAAAATGCGTCTTAATTGAAAAATAAAATATTTGTTTATTAAATAGAATATTATATGATAATATTTAAATATAATATATCCTAGACTGACAAATCATCTCCGTTCAGAATCGTTTTTCGTATACCTACAATGATACCTATCAACCTATCATTGCATTCAAATTTAACCTACCCTTGTCAGAGGTCCACCCTACCCCCTAATGTACAGCAGAGCGATATCCACTTACCCGCTTTTTTTTATCATTACAGATAATATATAGCTAAACAATCCGTTTAATGTTGTTATGTGTTATGATTATTTTATTCAAGAACTTATTAGTTATTAATATTATATGGCTATAAAAACATTATACCTACTGTATGGCTACTAAAACTCTAGTACCGATTCATTTTTATTTTAATAATTTTTTATACAAACTTTAATTATTATTGCGTATTATGGTTTGTTTATTTATTTTATTTCAAGAATTCATGAATATTAAAATTATTAATCTATATTAATTTTTGAAAGGTTAAGTTTTATAAAATGAATAAAAATTCGATTGCAATAAATTGGAGTATGGTTATTTACCTACCTAACCTTACGCAACTTCATAATAAATAATAACTGTACAATTTTGAAGAAAATAATAACTGCTTGTGTATGTATGTGTGTTAGATACACTATTTTAACAGATATTTATTATATGTATGATAACTAAGTTATAATATATTTTTCATAACCGCTTAGTTCACCACTCAGTCAACATTCTTTTAGTCTTTAGTTCATAGGACTTTATAGGTGTACCTACAATATAATAACTTTATAAATACCTATGATATTAGATATGAGATAAAGAATAAAGGTTATAAATAACTATAAATATCTATAATATACATAATTTATTGAAATAAAATATATTTTATTCTAAATTCCTGCAGACTTCTAACGTTGGATTTGGAACAAATTACCATTTACGAATTAAAATTGATCCCTATGAGTTTTGGATACTGGAGTTATCAGTTAAAACGGATATTATAATTAACTAACTAAAAAAAATTGAAAAATGTCAATTACAAAAACATACCTAGGTTATAATTATAAAATTATAATTGTTATACGTCTGGCAACCAGAAAAACGACGCAGCGCGTTTATATTATTCGATCTCGCGTATTTCTTAATTTCGCGCTTAGAAATAAAATATGCGTCAACGATACTTGGAACTTGGGAATATATGTTTCGTGACGTTAAATATTTATTTAAAGCCTTACACAAGATTCAAGCCTCAAAAGAATATGAAAATAATCTTACCTCAAACATCGACTCTTTTTCGGGGTTTCGGTAAAATCCGAGACGTGTATGGGTACACTCCGATACCGACGTAAGAACGCGTCAGATACTTAATTGAAGTCTGAAAATATTATTAATTATGAAATTAAAATTATACGGAATAAAGAATATTTTTAGTTCATGTTTGCTCTAGTGCTCATTGAAATTATAATTTTAGAATCTTTAATCGACTGCCACTTTTGATTCTGAAAAGACAATTGCCACAGATTATATTATATTACGCTAATAGGATAAATCCAAAGATATGTAATATTTCAATAAAACTTCTATTACCAAGGAGGTTCACGTTTATGAATAATTTTCATTTAAATAATTAAATGTGATATAAAAATAACCAAAAGATATATGTAATTTTAAATTTAAATTATAATATAATATATTATTTTTCTTAGCTTATTTTTGTTTGATTATTGATTACGATCATGCTTCTTTTATGCATTACAGGTATTATATATCTAAAATAATCCGATTAATGTTTAATTTTTATCTTCCCTACATAGTTATAATGTGTTGATTTATTTTTTTTTAAATATTTTATTCAAGATCTTATTATTTCTTCACTAGTTCACTAACCACAACAAGTTATCCACTAAAACTCGGATACCTACCGGTTCGTTTTTATTTTAATAACGTAAAGATTAATTATAATTACTTGTATTAATGTTTATTTATTTTACTTCGATAATTTTTAAAAATATTATTCCAATTTATTATATATTAGTTTTTGATATATTGTGTTTTTTTTAGATAATAAATGCAATTTTAATAAATTATTGAATTAGGCACTTACGTAAAATATAAAATAACCTATTTTACCTATTCATGAAAAAAAGCTAGACATAATTAATTTTTTAAGAAAAACAAAATTGTTCAATCTTATATAAAAAAAATATTTTATCCTATTTAAATAACTTACCATTGTATCAGTACCTACATATTATATTATATCATTATTGTAAATAAGTGTAGGTAACTAATGGCCTTTGTTTTCGATGATGTTTAAAATTTATATTTAAAATTTATGCTCATTAAAAAAAAAAATATATATATATATATATAATTGTTTACCTATAAATCTGTAAAAATTTAATTTAATTTTAAATGGTTTAACTTTTAAGCAATATTAATTAAAAATATAATGTATAAATATTAAATAGGTAATAATATATTAATCTATGTCAGTTGTTGGCTTATTGTATATATTTTGTATAATATTATATACCATAATAAATACTGAATGCAATTCTTATATTAATCATTTTCTGATAATTTCTAATGTACAAAACCTTATTAACCATAAATTTTAATTTAATTGTGTTATTGTTCTATGAAAATATTAACAGCTATTAAAAATGCAGAATTTAATATTACAAATAAATTAATATTGAATGGTTAAATACTACACCTTCAGTGATAAGTACATGAATATGAGAACAGTAATTAGGTACTTAGCAGCTACAAAGTAGCAATTTTTTACAAGCTATATTATTATAATAGTTTTTTAGACGATTTACCATTGAAAACCACACATGACACATTTAAACAAATCAAATGAAAGTTCACAAAATTTCATTGAGCTAGTAGATGCCAATGGAAACTTAGTGTAATTAAATAACTGATTCTAATAATAAATAATTATTTTATCTTGATCTCGTGTTTATATGAACTTTATGTTACAACAAAGTTTGTATTCTGTTTACAGATTTAGATAATGAAGATTTTGATGATAGTATTAAAGACAAGGAGTGGAAGGAAAATAAAAGCTCAGGAACATCATAAGAAAGGTCTAAAATCAGAATTTGATTGATTTTGACATTTTAACTAGTACAAGGTGTCATAGTAAAGATTTTTGTAACAACTTTAATAAAAATACTATCGGTCAAATGGTTTTATAGAGAGATATTAAATTAATTAAAGTTAAAAAAGAATTCCCTGATAAATTGTTTTTACAACAATTTAAACAACTTATGGGCAAGCAAATTATCAAGAAATTATAGTTTTAAAGTAAAAAGAAATTCAAAAATAAAATTATCAAACATACATTACGTATGAAATTTGCATTTATTGAAAAGCCTGGAATCTTACAAATAAAAGAGATTTAATTTTATCGCGCAAAGAAAAACTTATTCCAGATACTTATTATCATTTTTATAAAAACTAAAAAATATCTGAAATTGATAATACTTATAACAAATACTAATAAAATAATAATAATAATAATAATAAAAAACTATGAAGCTGGTGATTAATTTATATAACAAAATTAGACTTATTATTTATTTATTTTCAAAGCCATAGGTAGCATAATATTATTAAACATAAGGCCATGATAATTATAATGAGTAATTTTTTTTTTTACATTGTATTTCAAACAAGTAGGTATTACCTATATTATTAAAATAATAATAAATTATTCAAATTCGTACATAATGTTATACTCTTGTACTCTTGTTGTTCAAAAGCATTTGATAATTGTATAGTCAATGTCAGTTTAGACTATATATTTTTTTAATTTGTCATATTATTTGTTACTTTGATACATAAAAAAAAGCTTATTGGCTTAAAGACAAGTAGTATTTTATTTTTTATTTAGTGTTTTATAGAAAATTATTTACAACTACAACTAAAACTATTAAATGATTAATTTTCATCCTTATATATATTACCTGTACAATTATAAATTATAACACAACAATTTTAATCAAATTTCAAAAAAACTAACAGTTAATAATATTTTATTATTCATTAATAATTGAAAGTTCAATACTGCCATAATTGGATATATGACACAAAAATAAACATAGCTTAAATTCAATACTGCCATATTTTGGTATGTCTGAAAATCAATTTCTGTATGCAATAACGCCACATATCAAAATATGGCAGCCTTGCATTTACTTAAAAAATTGTAAAAGGCCATAATAAGTCTGACTTTTTGGGTTCAAGGGAATATTTTATTATATTTGAAAAAGTAACAATATAAAGTATGTTTAAAGTATGTTTAAAGTGCCTATTGTAGTTTTTAGTTTCAAATGCATAGGTGAAGAACTCTTTGCAAACATCACCATTGTAAAAGTGTACGAACGTGTACCTCAATTCTTCTATAATATTAAGCCGTAAAAGAATTGGTATTAAAACAAACTTACCTTAAATATCAATTATTTTGGGCTTTGTTAGAGTCCGCGACGTGTATGCATTCCGACGCTGAAATGGAAACGCATCAGATACTGCTGAATTGAAGTCTAAATATAATGTGATTTATAAAAAAAAAGATTAAACGGAAAACAGGATGTTTTTCGTTCATGTCTACTTTGCTATCTAATTGAAATGTTAGAATCTTTAATCGACTGCGTCTTCCGCGACGACTTTGACAATCGCCATGGATTATATTGTACTAAATCAATAAGAGAAATCCGTAGATACCTAGGTATATATTATAATACTACTTTTGTATCAACGATGCTCTTGTATACAATCTGTTCATTGCAAGGCATCGGGCAATAATGAAATGAGATAGGTAACCTGGATCTCTCTAAATAGTCTAAATAATCGATTTTCAATAAATTAATCATTATAAAATATTTTTTCGGTTAAAAAATTTGAAGATTAAAGACTGCAGTGTAAGGTTAGGTTAGGTTAGGGGTACAAAATTTATAATCTATATATTTTTCAAAATTTTTATGTTTTGCTTCTTGAAATGCGTTTGCCTGCGGGTGCCAGATCACCCCTTCTCATTTTTTTTTATTAATTTATTAAAGTTCACTTTTTGAGAACATTTAAAATTTTTATTGCTTCTTGAAATGTATTTGCTGCGGGCTCCCGTGCTCCACTCCACATTTAATTTATTATCCATTAAACGTGATAAGTTTCTGAAATTTCTGTTTTAAACATTGGTAACCTGGAGCTCTCTAAATAATCATTTTTCAATAAATTAATCATTATAAAATATTTTTTCGGTTAAAGAATTTGAAGATTACAGACTGCAGTGTATTATAGTGTTCATTTATACCTAATCAATATTTTTTTTAACACTTTAGATTCTGAGCGAGCTAGAAATATATTGATTTTACTATAATTTGTGTTTTTTTTTTTTTAGTCATGTTACCACGTTTTGGGGCATTAAAATTTAAGTGCTTCCATTTCTACCTCAATACATCGTTCGATCAGAAAGTGATTCTATTTAGACTTTGTGGAGTCAAAAGTAAAAAATTCTTAATAATCGGGATAAACAAACTAAAAATTAATGGAAAAACAGGAAATTTAAGCACAACGTACAGTTTTCGATAAAATCGATTTTGATTTTTGTTGTAAATTTAAAACAAATAATTACTATAGATACATGCAATTTTCACTGAATATTTATATAAGTATACCCATTCTATCCATTAAGCAATTAAAAAAAAAAATTCGACTTTAGTTGAACTATTTATAGTTATATGTGATTTTCGATCATTATTAGTTTTTTTAAATTTAGTATTTATAAAAATATATTTTTGGGTAGAAAAGCTTGAAAATTTAATACAATATTCCTTAAAAGTTAATCAATCTTTATCACAAAAAAAATGTCCACCAGAAAATCAAATTAAATTTCTATGAGCTTTTGAAATCTAAATTTTAACAACATTGGATTTTCACTAGATTTCTCATTTAGCGATTTTCTTAATTTTGTGTAACTCAAATGACCGTAGATACTTGATATTTTCACTGAATTTTTATATAGACATTTTCTATATTTGATAAAATTTCTAAAATATTTTGATTTGTTTTGAGCTGTTAACTGACATTTTAATTTTTCGTTTTTTTTTTCTACAAATATCAATATAAAATTTGAAAATTTAATTAATGACACCTAACACACTGTTATAATATCAGTTAAAAAAATATTAAAAATACATATGCACGATTTTTTTTATAAGCTTTTAAAGTTCAAATTTTGACTAAACACGTAAAAATTACAGCAATGTTTAAATTATCTTAGATAGCAATTCACAAAAGTTTTTCCTTTTATATTTAAGAATTTAAAATGTAATACAAGGCTCCTAACATATTTATACAATGGCAGTCAAAAAGCATTGAAAGTTTGAATTTTGACAAGATACGTAGAAATCACGAAAATTCGCAAATTATTTTAAGCTTAAAATTCATAAAAAATTTCTTTTTAGATCTAAGATTTGAAAATTTTTAATTATCTGTAATATATCCTAGACAGATAAATCGTCTCCGCTGAGAATCATTTTTCGCATACAATGATAATATCATTGGATTCAGGTCACCCCTTCTCATTTTTTTTTTATTAATTTATAAAAGTTCACTTTTTGAGTATATTTATAATTTTTTGGGTTTCTTGAAATTTATTTGCCTGCGGGCTCCCGTTCTCATTTTATTTTTTATTAATTTTACTTAGTTCACGTTTGAAGTACATTTAACATTTTTTTTTTGCTTCTGTTCAACCATGACCGATAAAATCGTATTTCTCATTTTTGATCTATTACCTGAATCGCGGAAAAAAAGCCCATGGAAAAAATTTAAATTAAAAATAAATGTTAATACATCTATATTTAATATAATTAGTATATAATATTTTTTTATTTTTAATCTAGTTTATATAAGTTTAAATAAATTGAACTTTGGTTAAACCAGTCAAATATTAGTTGGGTAATAAAATTGAAATTTATTGACAAATGACAGGTATTTGTATCCATTCAAATAGGTACTAACAAAATAATATGTAGTATTCCATTAGTATACACTTGGTTGTTGGCTGTAATTGTTGTACCTACACAATTACTATTACAATTATTATTTTTGCGATTATTATTATGATGTTATTATGTTTTATTATCTGTAATATTGTGATGATATCATCACTTATTACATTTGTTAATTATTATATTTATAGTTTGAATTATGCACTGTTTTATCATAAAATAAAATAACTATGTGATATTGTATTATGAATAATGATAGGTATATTTAATAGTTTCAAACTAAGCCATAATGGTAATATGGTAATAATTATTACTATTAAAGTATATATAAAATAAATATTTTGATTTTTTAAAAATTATTCAATGTTTTAGTAAACAATACTGAAAGCTCTCAGAACAATAAATATTGAATTTTGTTGTTTACAGTGTCAACATTTAATTCAAAAATAATTGTTGGAATTTAAAATTGTTTCTAATTTTAGTACAAAAATTTAAATGGAGGATGAATTGAGCAGTTTTAAAAACTTTATATTACTTACCGGTAACTAGATTTACATTACATTTTCAAGTCATTTTTTATTTTATAACTATAAGCTATAACAAAGCTATTATTTAGTTGAACATGCTAAAATAAATGCCACTGGTACTGTAAGTACCTAGTGATTTTAAATCAAAAAATTATATTTTATACAGTTTAAATTATTATATTAATATCATCTTCTTTTAGTATTTATACTATAGGTACTATAAGTTTGTATTATTAGTTCGAAATATTTAAAATGGTATGTAATAAAAATAATCATTACATCGAATTTGGTTGAAAAAATTATACAATTAAAACATATTTTAGATATTTTTAAATAATGATTTCTTACAAATGCAAGCTTTATGGTGGGAAAGGAATAATACACTTTCTATACATTTAATAATACAAATAAAAATAGTTTTTTTATGTTAATAGTTTATAGAATAGACAATACATATTAATTTAATTATTTTATACAAATATAAAAAGAACCTACAAAAAAACTTTATCATACATCACAATATCTTAACTGTATTGTAATCTTTAGGTACTGTAGTTGCTATAAAAATAATTGATTCCTACTTTAAAATGTTTCAAACTTTCTTGATCATTACTGTGTTTTCTTCTAATTATTGCAAGTTTTTTCTTTTTCTTTCTTTTCCACTAACGCGTTGACTACTAAAATTTGGTTTTATGGTTGATTGATTTGGCAGATTTTCACTACTGGAGAATAGATATTTGTGTATATCATTTTTTATTGTACTCAAACTTTTTTCAAAAACATCATTTGCTGGAAGTGTTTCGTCTAAAATTTCTGGTATTTCTGATTCTAATGCCATAGCTTCTAACATCGCCCAATGAAAGTTTATTTTAGGGTTCTTAATCAGTGCTGGATAATAATTGATGGGCATGCTTTCACAAATTTTCTTACCTATTGATATTTGAGTATCCTCTAACGACTTACAGTCTTTTGTTGGTTTTACTGGTTTCAAACATTCATGAAATGGCAAAAATATTACATGAAATCCTGAAGGATGGCTTTGAGTACCAGTTTCGTTTATAATTTCAGCTTGAGGTATCAGGGCAGATAAATGAACTTTTCCTCCTTTCCGAATTTTTATGAAGCACATTATACATTTATTTTCTTCTAAGCAGCATTCAAGAAGAGTATTAAACATACGTGTGCTACCTTCTACAATATAATTATTAGGGCGCAGAAAAATAGAAGTTTTAAAATGATACAATATCATAATATTTTCTTTGTTTGTAAAACCAAGTAATTTAATACCAGGTTCTATAACACCATTTTTCAGAACTGCTATATCTTCATTTTTAAATATTACTTTTTGTTCTGCAGTAACCAAATATTTAGCTTGATCTGATTTATACATTAACTCATTAGTGTTTAATGTAAATACTTGAGTATCAATAGTTAATGGTTTATTAGTCCTTTTGTCCAGCTTAACTTTTGGTGGTATTTTTGATTTTGTATAAAATCTGTATAATGAAGTAGATATATAAAAGTTTTCATTAACAAAGAATTTTATTTTAGATACACTTCTACCATGTTTCAATTTGTCATTGATTTCAAACATAATATCATCTATACTTTCTAACCCATTGATGGGTTTGGAGATACTGTGGAAGTTCTTAAGGAGACCTTCATAGAAAAGATTCATGTTAAATGTTGTACCAATAGGTATAAGCTTAAAATCAATTTTATTTTTAATCACATCATCGATTCTTGTTCTTAGATGGAATTGTTTTTTAGAATCGCCTATATCAGGTTGATCATTGCATGTTATGAGCATAATAGTACTACAGCTTTGATTTTCACTACATTTTTTTATAAGATAGTTACCATACCATACTGCATCAGAGAGTGGTGAAAGAATACCTTGTCCAGTTTTAATAAGTTTAGCAGTAAGTATATCATCAAGCATTTTAATTAATTGAACATTAGGTTTCATTGGTTTGGATAACACATTAATATACTTGGGACATTTTATATTTTCGTCGTTAGTACCGTATATCAATATACCTATTTTATCATTTCTACTCTCTTTAATAAGTTTCAGAACTACTTTTTTGCAAAGTGCAATACTTGCTGCAAAAAAAGTTGTGTCATTATAAGTATTGAACATTGGTTTTGAAGCATCAATTAAAAACATGATATGTTGTTTTATAAACCATTTTTGTTTTTCTTCTTCTAAAGATTCACTCTCCCATACAATTGGAGAATCTGATGAATCATCCATTTTATTGAAATATGTATTATCTAAAAACAAATAAAATATAAATGTAAGACACGATACCAATTACAAACCTATATTTTAACTATAAAAGAAAAAATGCTAATATCTTGTTTTCTGTAGAACTAAATCACTACCAAGTTTTCTTTCTGAATTTCTATAAGGAGTTTATAAAAATGGTGGGACCAAGATTTAAAAACAAATATTTGCCACCTAAAACTACAATAAGATATCTAAAAATAAAGAAATGTTTCAATGAGTTCCTATATATTTTTAAATTTTGTATAATTTTATAATTATTTAAAAAATTGTATGTTTGCAATTCAATAATTTGTGAATTTTAAACCACAATCATAGATTTTTAAGCAATTATAACACATTCTCTTAGTAAAATTATAACCCCTTTTGACATATTCAGTTAAGACAGAGGTCTTCAAACTTCATTATTCAAGGTCAATATAAAAAAATAAACAAAAAACAAAATAATATAAATTATTCTTTAATAGTTTATTTGTTTTAGTTAGCGGGCCAATATAAAATTGCCCAAGAGTTGAAGTTTGGAGATTCCCGTTCCTTTCCCTACTGTAAACATATCACGTGTACATTTAACACTTATACTTACACTTTTGACATTCAATTTATTTTTTATATTTTCTTATATTAATATTTATTTAATGATTATAACTTATACTTGCTACTACTAAAAAGACATAACAGTACAATAACTATCATTACAGAGATTAGTGATTAAGAGATATGTGTTAGGTACATTTTACAATTATTTATTAATCAATATATTGAAATATTTACATAAACTTGTTTGATTACTTATAGATTAAAAATATTTTATTACAATTAATTAATATTGGATCATAAAAGAAAGTCTTTTTTAAAAATTAAACCTGCAAGGATTTACACTTTGCAATATTTCCTGAAATAAAAGAGATATCAAAATTCTGGTTTTGTAATAAGACTCATAGGGATGGAACTAAAATTATTTCATATTTTAATTTTTCGATAAAAAAGTTAAAAATACGTTTTTTATTTAATTAATTTAAAAAAATTGACTATAGCCATTTTGTAAAATTTATTTTACTACAAAAATTGAAGTTTTAAAATTTTATTTTTAATAATTTCCTGATTTTGAATTCTTTTATTAGTTTCGAGAAAAATTGTGAATTATTTAACATCGTAGTGTGTATTATGATAAATATAACATGGTGAAAGTTAATATTATAATTCATGAATTCATGATACAAGTAAAATACTACCATATACTACATACCTGTTTAGAATTTTAATACTAACATGAGATCAAATACGACAAATCAATAAAAGTTCAGTAACTCTTTATGTTAATTGGTATAAGAATTACGAATATTCAATATTGAAATATTTGAAATATACAAAATAATTTTAGAAAAGAAAAAACCTGAATATCAAAAAATATATATCAATATTAACGTTTGTCGTTTATCATGGATATTGGATAATTGGTGATATCCCAGTTCTCCCAAGTGATAAGAAAAAAAATTAACTTTTTGATTTTATCAATTTTAATACTGCAGCATTGCTGCTCTACCAGGACTCTTTTATCAAACTTGGCAAATTATACTGCCAACTTTATGCATTACCTATTATGTTATGTTGTAATTAGTATAATATAATAAAAATTAGGAATTTCCAAGTAAAATCGTAACCGTGTAGGACTTGAGTGTTTAGGACATGTTGATACTTTCATAGTTGTATATTCTTAGTTTTTAAATCATTTAAAAGTTCAAACGCCAACACTTAATTGTGTCATACGGAAAACTAACAAAACGGAAAAACGGCTTCCTACTTTCCTAATAACTTTAGTATTTACAATGTGGTAGTCACAAAATTTGTCTATAGATAAGAATGTAATAATAATTAATATTTTATCATTGTTCTTTGATATTGTTGTTATTTGTTGTCTGTTTAACCCGATCCCGATGTATGACTACTTTGACTGACGATTATAATTTTTTTTTTTAAACTTCAATACAATTTGAATTTATCTAATATCTACGAAATCAAAGGATTAAAAAAATAATGCATTTTTGTATTTTCAATTGAGGAGGACTAAGTAGTTTGAAGCAGTCCTATTCACAAACTTAATGCCTGCTTGATTTATAGTTTTGTCGTCTGTTAACAGATTCAGTTTGTTAATCATTATAATTCGGTAAGTTGACGATGTTTTTTTAATATCAATGAAGTATTATTTTTTTTTTGCCTATTGTCAGCCACTTTTAAATTTATTCATTTAGAATTCCAAAAAAAATCAATTCGTTGCTAACTGTGTTAGCACTGTGAATTGTAATGAGTAAATTTTTTCACATTGTACTATATTTTTTTAAGAATAAGTTTTTCTAGCAATAATTAACTTATTTATTTAATATTCCAAAAGATTATCCTTGGCTTATGTAATAAATATTGACCAATGTTGGTTTAACTTTGGACAGACCTTATAGTTGTATAATATATTTGTTTGAATTTTAGTTGGTATGCAGGATGACAAAACATCTTCTGAACCACCAGTGGAAAATAATACAACAGTTTTAAAAAATTCCATATCAATAAAACATTTTGTACCAAAAGTTGGATTATTACATCACAGGGAATCTCTACAACTGATACTATGTAAACCCAAATTAATGCCATTAAAATCCATGACATTAGAAAAATTACAAAAGATGCAATCTGATGCAGAAAATAAATTGTCAAATAGATGATTAGATTAGTTAAAATGACAGTAGGAATATTTAGCGCTGAAGTTATATTTGCTTTTATTTTAACTACGGTGCTACTTAACCGTTATGGCAATTGGAAAACTCAAAATATTGTCGTTACAATAGCTGTACTCATTGCTTGGTATTTTTCTCTTTTAATTATCTTCGTTCTTCCCATCGATATATCTTTGGTAAGTTCTTAGATTATTATAAACATAAAATTATACAGTGTTATATCTACTTTTAAATTAATAAATATTCGTTCAATTTTATTTCTATTACCAAAATATTTTTCTGACTAAAAGATATATTTTTATATAGTATTTAAATAGGTGACTAATATTTGAACATTTAATACATGATCATTATATTGAATTCTAGGCAGCTTATCGTAAATGTGTTCAAGATGCATATAATTATAACAATAATACTACAAATTCTAGTCATGAATTATCAGCCTGTAATAAACCCTGGAGTTATGTGCCAGAATCTACGTTACCAAAAATGTGGAGAGTTGTTTATTGGACTTCCCAATTCCTAACATGGTATGTAATCGTACACCATATAAGTTACAATAAATTATGGATAGGTATGCTGAACATTTAATAACGAGTTTAATAATTTTAAATACTTTATATTTTCTTATTTTGCTGTTTAATTGCTTGATAAACACATATAACAAAATTCATTGTGGAATGTGGTTATTAACAAAGATATTATTAAACTCTTAAAATACTATACTAATAGCATATACCTATATATTTTGAAAATTAATCAAAAGTATTGAAACAATAAAATTAAACTATTATATTTTAACTGAAAAAATAACATATTCAATGTCATTATAATATTTAAAAAAAAAAATGTAAACTAAGAGTATGATTTTAGGAGGATTTGTACCAAATATTATTTTTATTACTATCACATAGATATTCATAATAGTAATACTAATCTAAGCAATTTTAGCCAATTTTTTAAAATTAGGCAAGCTTCATCAGCTATCATAAAAATTATTATTAAAGTTTGAAACTTCTGCTTTACGCAGAATTTTCATATTATTTGAATTGTTACTAAAAATTAAAACCTCAATTAAAACTAAATACCGAGAAAGTTTGCTAAAAAAACACTGGATTAAACTCATTCACATTATTTAGTTATTAGTCAATTAATCAATACAGCTTGACTAAATAAACTTGGCAAGATCAGGTTTGCTATTCTTAGTTTATTTTTCTTGGATAAAAATTACAGTTAATCTTTACTAATTTCCTCTTAATAGTTACAATAAGAATTATTTCCAAATTATAGATATTCCTCTGAAACACTTAATGTGTATCAAAGTGTCTTAAATTAGTGAAATTCCACTGATCTCGCTTTTATTGTATTTATTACTGTTATTCTATTTCAATTGTTATATATTATTTTTTCTTAATATAATTTTATTTTAAAAATGTATAGTGCATATTGTTATTTAAAATTATATATGTTTAGGTTTATTATGCCAGTTATGCAATACTATGTGAAATCTGGAGAATTTACATTGAAGGACAAATTAAAAAATGCTATTAAAAGCAATACACTCTATTATAGTACATTATTGTTAATTGTTACAATACTTATAATTTACATTGCTCTTAAGCCAGGAGTGCATTTAGATTGGTAAGTTTAATATAATAATTTTATAGATATTAGATGGTATGGAACTATAAATAACAAGAGTATTATGTAAATTAAAAAAGTAATAAATATTAAAATTATTACTAATTATTATATTTATAATATCATTGAATGTAATTTTCCAATGATATTTTAACTTCAAATTATTCATAATTTAAGTTTAATAAAATTATGATTTAAAATGTAACTATAAGTTATTAGATAAATACATAGGTGTGCATTATTTGTCTTGCAAATTTCAATTTCCTTTTTAAGTTTTTTTAAACTTAATTTAAACACAAAATAAATGTTATCTACACACTGTAAGCCTTGGTTAAACTTAGCTATTTCAAAATTTTAGAAAATTTATTTTGTTATTTGAATAACTATCAATATTAAAATATTATTTTTAAATTTTTTTTAGGCAAAAATTAAAAGCTATCGCATCATCTGCTAGCAATACATGGGGATTGTTTTTATTGATATTATTGTTGGGTATTGCATTAGTGGACATTCCAAGAGAATTATGGCGATCTAGTCAAATTGATTATACATTGAGAAAAGTATACTTCAAACTGTCAAAACTCAATACAGAGAAGTTAGAATCTGAAGGAGCTTTAGAAGACGTTCTTGAAGTACTTATTTCTTATATATTATATTGTTTTGTATAAAATGCGAAAAACTAAATAAAATTTGGAATTCTTTCATTAGTCGATTAAAAGTGTTAGTATCAGTATGAGTCCAAATGATGCATTGTATGATTGTTTTCAAATAATTTTGAAAAAAGTTCCTGAAGATCAAAGAGATTTTTTGAAAAATGTGCGGTCTAATTCAAGGAATCATTCAACACCTCCTTCAATTGGCATGCTAACTCGACTTCATAAACAAGTAATACAAGTGAAAAATATTATATATTAAAAAAATAATAATAAAATTAATGATAATGATAACCTTAATACAAGTTAAGTTTTGTGAGAATTAATAGCCTAATGTTTTGATCAAATGATGTACACAGTGCTAGACCTAATTTGCTGGGACACCATCGAAAATTATTGATTGGTTGTGTTGATATTAACTGATTTTGAATCTCAGTTGTAATTTTCCTGGATTTGTTATCTTGTCACCATCAGATTCAGTTTTATATCTATCTTCAGGATATATATATTTCCATAAGTATATTGAACCATTTCCTCCAGTAGTGGTAAAAATTTCTCGATGTTGTGGTAGATGTCTGACAGTCCAAATAGTATGTTTGTGTACACTATTTTTTATGTAACCAAACCCTTTTGTAGGATGTTGAACTTTAATATCAAATACATAAAAATGTGATTCAATTGTTGTGGCTATTAGTTTATTCATTTGAATGTCTCTTCTATCAAATTCTAAACTACAAACTCCATTTGTTACATTGGTTTCCCAGCGTAATGCCATTGCTCTTAAGTCTAACATTTTTATGTCTCCATTATCATAACCAGCACAAACAATTCGTTCTTCTGAATTGTAAGCATTTCCAAATGCTACTGTCCAACAATCTCGCTTAGTAGCACCTATTGCTGTTTCCATTTTTGCAACTGGCAGTTTTTCTCTTGGATCCCATATTTTCACTGAACCATCCTTCCCACCTTAAACAGTTATTTTCATTAATCAGCAAAAATACAGTTTAAATTAATAATAAACTATAAGTATAATACAATTATTATAATGATAATACCTGTCACTAATTCAGGAGCTCCACATCCAATTCCAAGCCCACCAATACCATCAATACAATATATAAGGCCTTGGTGAGCTTTTACAGAATAAAGTGACTTAGCTGAATACTCTAAGTCTACAATCTCTAAATTGCCTTCATAGTTTCCAACTGCCAAGTGCCTTTTATCGATAGAACTTGACTGAAAAGTGGCACATTCAATGGCAACTGATTTCTCATACTCTTGAATGGTTTGAATGTCATTTTCATCCAATGCATAAATATTTATAACACCTTTCAAGTTTGGTTTGCCTCCAACAGCTGTGAACTTGGCCGAGTTGTGAATCCAATGGCAATCTTTCAACTGATAATTAACAGATTTTTCCCTGTGAATAATAATCTGAGACTTGCTTAATGTACTCATTTTTCTAACTTTTGATTACATTTGAGTAAAATGTTCAAGAAGAAACTATAATGAGTGATGTGTAAATATTGTTGCTATGGTTACTTATGAATTGTATGAGACATCAATGAAGCACCTTTAAGGATATAATATAATATTGCTAGTAGATATCAGATTTGTGTACCTATTTAGTTATCAGGTTAAAATAAAATAAATTTGTATGAAAAAAAAAATTGTTATATATACACATCACAGAAATTATATGTTGAATATACATTGTTTTAGTTAATTGTTGCTGTGCATATGTATCATCGTACTGAGACACAGGGTAGCCTAATGCTAGAAAAAGCTATTTTCTTAGAAGACATTAATTCAAATATGACATCTAGAGATCGGAAGTTTAAAAAAATGTTCAATACACCATCAAAATTCAATAATTATGCAGATACATCAACAATCGGTGAGTCAAATAAGTTTAAATTTGTTGTTAATTATTATTTATTAATTATTTATATCTCTTGTTGAACAATTTATTTTTAAATTTATCTATGTACAATGTACATATTAAAATTATTATTTATCTTATACCAAAAGCATATAAAACTATGGATTATTTTATTTCAATAAATAACTTATTACTATAATCAAGTCATACATAATTGTATATTTTATGCATAGTATTAAATTTGTTAATTTTCAGAGTGGTATTGGTGGTGTCGTTTACATCCTATGATGCTTCAAGCTTTATCGGTGATTACTGGCATATTATCAGTTATGATTGTGTGGTCTGAAATGACATTTTTCAAAAAGCAACCAGTGCTCTCTATTTTTGCTCTCATGGTCAATGTGGCAAAACAAAATAATGATTATGTTATGATACAGGTAATATAAAAATAACTTCCATTTGAGATTGTGTAAATTTGTTCTTTAATTGCCACCAAATTGTTATTATCAGGTGTTATCTACATTGTCCATTGCTTATTTGGCATATTGTACATATTCAACAATATTTAAGATAAAATTGCTTAACATATACTATCTAGCACCAAACCATCAAACCACTGAAAGCAGTTTAATTTTTTTTGGATTGTAAGTATTTTCCTGGTTGAATTTATTTGAACTACACTCATTAAATATTCCCATTATAGGCTATTGAGTCGTCTAACATCACCAATGTGTTTAAATTTCCTTGGACTTATTCACATGGATAGTCATGTGATAAAAAGTCGTATTCTTGAAACTGATTATACTCAGGTAAAAATTTATAAATTTGATTTGGGTATAGACTAAAATTGTAAAAGAATAATGATGTGGATAATAATTAAATATTAGAGAAAAAATGAATGATAATCATATCAAATTTTAAAACAAGTTAGAAGGCTATAGCATAATATGTTAGTAATTCCTCAATACTTATTTGTTTATCTAACTTAACAGTTTTTTAATGTTTAAAAATATAGCATATTATTTTATTTATATGTTGACTGCCATATGACCGCCAGTGATCACTTGATATATATTATGATTAAGCTGTGTATATTTTTTAGTGTCATCTCAAATTTATATATACTATGGAATAGAGAAAAAAACATTTAAAAAAATAAATTAAATATGTTTATTACATCAAAAAATGATTCCCGCTACGCTACTGTACTTTTTTAGTGTATTATTTATGGTGCCATGGTAAAATTAATGATGTAAAAAATATTTATTTATAGTAACTGGTGGTCTTGTGGGGCATGGTAATAATGATCAACCATTTCTATGGGAAACATCAGTCACCAACATTTATCATTTGACAATTACATATAACTTGTGATCAACAAGTTAACTGAATGAAAAATTCCTTTCTTCACACTATTTATACTTAAGAGGATGTCACATCCACATGTGTTGTCTTCATCTTAAAAAAGAATGATATAAAAAAAAATTGTTTTAAGCAGGAAAGAATTGATAAGGTTACAGTCATAAAGTCATAACTAAGAAATAACATTTTCATGCTATAAAGTAGAGAACATTTACTGTGCAGCACCGTTTTTATTTTTCTGATATCACAAACATGAAAAAGTTCTTATTGTTTAAAAATGCATTATTTAAAATTTGAATAACTTTGATTTATTTGTAATATGCACGATTTTAAAATTATGTTACATAGTAAATGTTCTTCTCTTTATACTAAAAAAATTCTTAGTTATGACTGCATCCTTCTCGTTTCTTATCCACGCAAGAAAGTTTTTGCTATTTTGTATGTATGTTTGTAAAATCAAGATAACATGCATGCATGATGTGCTATTAAGTAAAAAAAATAATAGTTTTTTTTTACTTATAACTAAGAAATTCTCTAACCTATTTTGTTTTTTCTCTTATTAATTTATGCTACTCAAGGTTGTTATGCTCACAGTTTTTCATTTGTTTTTTTGACTGGATACCAATAATTTAAATACTTTTTTTACCTTACTTGAGTTATTTTAATTTTAGATAATGGGTCATATGGATGTTATTACAATAATTAGTGATGGTTTCAATGTATACTTTCCAACCCTCATACTTGCTGTATGTTTAGCAACTTATTTTAATGTGGGAACGAGAATATTATCCATATTAGGATTTCCTCAGTTTTTAGAAGATGATGATTTGGTGACCGATTACATTCAAGAAGGCCGTTTACTAGTTGTACGAGGTATATTGTCAATATTCTACTAAAAGATATTATTTGATGCTCAAATTGTTTATTTTGAATTTAGAAAAAGAAAGGCGTGAACGTAAAATACGAGGTAACGAAATGCGTCGTAAATATAGAGAAAGATCTATACCAAATACAAATGAAGATGTCGAGGAAAGTATGTATAGCATAATGTTATTATTTCATAAAGTTTACAACCATAATAATCAATAATGAATTATTAGGAGTTCCACCATCTCGAAAAGACAACATGAAATCATACTTATTGGATAATGCTGATCCCATTGATCGATCCTATCATAGTTATAGTACAAATGATACTTCTGAAGTAGAAAGACAGTTGCCCATTGTGAGTACAAGACCTAACAGTACTTGGGTACCACCGAGGAATATATTTAGTGATTTATAATTTTTGATGAAAAAATTATTTCATGTTTCTATTATTTCTTTGCATTGATATAAATATTTTCTGTATGTTGAATTCACTGAACTGTAAATATGGTATGCACTAAGGACTGATAAACTTGTCTCACTAATGGACAGCGCCATATTTATTTCATTTTCATAATTCTGTGCAGTGAAAAAAAAAATGTATAAATTCATTATTCCTAAGAATTTCATTTTTTTTTTTATATATGATTTCAATGAAAATGTATCCAATTGAATTAAAATGATGACCTTTAATAAGGAACACTTTTCAATGCATAAATTATGTACAATGTGTGTCGCATATTTACAATTTAGTAGTTGGATTTGAATGTGTTAAGATTAAAGTAATTTTTATTTTAAATGTATTTTTATTTATTTTTTTTTTGATAACATTTTTAAACAATTATAATATTTATTAGTTTATTACATATATTATACTATAAAAATATGTAAATATATGTTTTTAATAAAATATATTAGATTAAAAAAAAATTGTGTTTTGATCTATAGTTTTTACTGTTTTTATATTTTTATTTTTATGGTTTTTGAATTGTGTTCAAGATTAACAGAATTTTTTTTATCGTAAATTAAAATGGCAAAATGTTAATATTTAATTGGTACTCAAAATAAATAAGAAAACAAAACACTGGCATTTGTTGTTTCTGTCCTACAAGTGTGTAACATAGCAAGTTTATGTTCACGTGTAACTTTGTTAGTTTAAAAATTGGAGTGAATCAATATCTTATGAAACTTTATGGTAAGAAAATCATCTGTGTTTGTATCTGGGGTTTTTACAGTTTAATATACTGTATATTATATAGCATAAATTAAAAATTCTAATAACTCGCTTAAAAACTAAATTATTGTAAAAACCCCAGATACAAACACAGATAGTTTTCTTACCATAAAGTTTCATAAGATATTGATTCACTCTAATTTTTAAACTAACAAAGTTACACGTGAACATAAACTTGCTATGTTACACACTTGTAGGACAGAAACAACAAATGCCAGTGTTTTGTTTTCTTATTTATTTTGAGTACCAATTAAATATTAACATTTTGCCATTTTAATTTACGATAAAAAAAATGCTAAAAAAAACTTGCTAAAAATTCAACTGTCTTAAAAAATAAATAAACCACATACAAACATAGATAATGTTCTTACCTTCAAGTTTCATGACAGGTCAACAGGTCAATTCATTCAAATTTTTAGATTGACAAATCCTTATGTGAGTTGCTGATTGTTAATTTGCTGTTAGGTTTGCACTTGTAAGACGTAAAAACAAAAAAGGCCTGTATAGTGTTAAGATCATTCAAAACTGAAGAAGTTGCGTGTTATTAAGATTGAGTTGGGTTTTCACAATGATTCATTATATCCACTGTGTATTTAATTGAACAGAATGTGTTTATATACAACCTGACAGCCATACAGGGTGTAACAGGGCTTGACAAAAGATATAACATTTATTTTGTTTTAAATAATATTTTTATTTTTTTTTGTTTTTTATATAATTTACTGACCAAGTGAGCATATATTGATGTATGACGTATAGTAATATATATGCACTTCTAAGATGTAGAAAACAAAATATGCCAATTGTTACTTCTTCATAAGAACTATATACGGCGACAGTTCATTCAAATATGCATTATAAAAATAGAGAAGGTATTGTATACAAAAAGTACACTAAACCAGAGTTGTGCAAAATGTCTGATTGAAATAGATAATGATAGAAAAAGTGAAATTTTAATATTCGAAATATGCAAATAACTTATTAGTTACCTAGTACATAATTTGCTAATCACACAATATTATCAAGATTTAATTATCATTGTAAGTTTTCGTAATATTATATAAGCGCACATTCAACATTTATTTTGAATAATTTCTTTATAAATTTATATGAATTGTTAATGATACTAGTGATAATGCTCTAACAAGTTTGAAAATCCTAATACACATGGATGCGTAATAAATTATTATTACTATTGATATTTTGTTATTTTAATACAGTTGGACTTTATAAGTTTATATTTTCAGGCAACCAGGACGAAAACGGAATCTAACACGAGCCATACAGAGAATATAAACCTCAACTTTAAAACTATTGCAGTGTAAAGTAGACAAATTCTGAAACGATATAATAACCTTTAATTAGTGATAAGATTATTGCAGTGATGCTAGGCTATTGCTGACATCTTATAGCAATCATTTTTGGTGTTTCTATTCATCACGAGTCATGACATTTGAACGTTATATTTTCTAGGCAATCTGAGATTATACTTATATCTAAACAAGTGGTAGGCAAGTCATTTCTAATGGAGTCCAAAAAATTAAAAATAACAAATAAATGAGGTCCAACGATAAAAATTTTAGTCGAATCTTTTTTAAAATAGTATTATAATATATTTTTACGATAGTTAATATGAAGGCAAAAAATAATTTAAGACAATATTGTCAACATTTCATATTGACGGTCCAGTTTTCTGCCTTCCACGCCCCTCCAGTTAACGACCATTGATCTAAACATCATTCTAAACGCTTAAGTTCTACCAAAATCGGCGAATGTGCTCGCGAATGACTCCTTTACATTCCTCTGTTATTTTTGAAACGATTTTATATTATAAACTGACAATGAAAATTATTTGAAATTGATCGATACTTTAGAGGATGCTACACACGCACTTATTGTCATAGTCTTACAAGCGCATAAAATTGCAAACTTACGATCAGCAATTGACTTTTAGTTTTGAAAGTTTAAAGAATAGAATCAATATATTATGAAACTTATTAATAAGAATAATATCTGCATTTTTTTAGAATAGCTCAACTTTTTTTTGCGTAAATTAAAAATACTCATAACTAAAGAAATAAAATAATTTTTTTTAGCGACGAACACACGATAATTTGCGACACATCGGTTTAGAACCATTATACTGATGTAAAGGACAAAAATGATAAACAAAAAGTTTTAAAAAAGCATAATTTTCGTTTAATAATTATCACACAGTATTGAATTCTAAATATCTAATTTTAAATTTCTAAAAAAAAATAACTGTTACATTATGATGTTTGTAAAATGCAATACTGAAGTATTAAGTTAAAATGTTATAATATTTTAATTCAATAAAAGACAATCTTAAACAGAACTTACTGCTAGTTAGGTACTACAATATATAAATTTATTCTAAAGCCTAAATTTGTTAATTAATGACTGGAAAAGAATACTTAACAGTTTTGATTTAAGTAGGAGTAATATATATATATATATAATTAGTCATTTTTAACGATTTTCTAATGACTGAAAATAATATGTTTATTTAGGAAGTTAATTTTTTTTTTTTAAATTATTTATTTTGTTAATAAATTAATAGTTATTCATATATCACACTTTCATACACAACATTCGATTAAAATGTTAAATGATTATACAAATTTAATTCTAATATATTACATACACTCACATATACCTTAAAACTAAAAGTGAACAAGTCTTCCGAAAGCTTACGACTTCAAACGTCACCCATTCGAAGAAATGTATCGCACAACACGTCATCGGATTGTGAATAAATGTATAGCATATATTTTTTTAACAATGGCTTATGTCTGCGTGAGATACCTATTTAATTAAGCTACAAAACGCGCCGTGTAAGCGTTCGGAAGAGATGTCCATACAACAATTAAAACATGAATAATAATATTATGTACGTTAGAAATAATTATTTACGTTTTAATTGAGTAGTTTTGACTAATTATATCGCGTCTAGTTCACTGAAAGGCCTTTAATCGGGGAACACTCGTCGTCTCGTTACATTATCAAATAAGTAAGTATTCTTTCCTTAACCTTTTTCCATCCCAATGTCTATAATATTATCATTACGATGTGTACTTCTTAAATGTCTAATATTTATTATTTTATAATTTGAACGGCGAGTGTCTGCAGCTAATTAAAGGCCCGTGATACTTTTGTTGAGCGCAAAACATGGCAAACGAATAACAGTCGTAAAACAGTATATAGGCATTTATAAAATAATAATAATAAAATGTGTTAGGCGCTTACGACCCGACTGTTATGTGGGTGGGGGGGGGAGGTGGTGTTAAGGTATGACAAATTGATTTTTTATAAAATTATAGGTAGTCGTATAAATGAATAAATGACGACAAAATAACATATAATATCGTTGTCGTCGTCTTAGTCTTCGTTGATTTCATCATGTCAGGTAATCCGGCGACGGTTCGGAAGACGTCCGGTCATGATTCATGAACATCGGATTCGGCACTTGGGTAGGATGCGGCAGTGGACCGTTGACGTTTGGCGTTCTCCTGTAGGCCATCAGCCAACAAGAAACAGCCACGGCCACAGCCACCAGCGCTAGCAGGGCCGTGATGACAAGGGCCACTATAAGTCCGATGACTGACACACAAATGTCCTCGGCGGGCTGAATGATTGGAGCTAAAAAGGTAGGGGTAACAAAAAAATGAATAATTTTAGTACACACTCATAGGCACCAATAAATTTAGTTATCGCGAGACAAAATTTCATAACGGATAGTAGCCTTCCACCCTATCAAAATGTTTTTCAATGAAATATTGAAATGGGTATGGCGGTCGTTCTATATAATGCATTATATGTTATGCATGGACTTGAGTCGCAGATAAAATAAAAAAAAAATGATTGACAACATTTTGTTTTTTTATTTTATTTTATTTAAATTTCAAATATTTTTTATTATTTGTAAGGCATATTTTTATACAGCACCTATATGTTAACGACTGCCTAGGGCCTACTGAGATATTTTGTTTTAAATTATGCTGATTTGTATAAGCAAATGGTAAATTGGTAAACATTAGATTACAATATTTGTATTTATTATTTTCTGTAATAATATTTAATATTCATTGGTCTGTCGAACACTATTATTAACCTTAAACTTTCACCAAGTATAAAAAAAACCAGTGGATAAAAAAATTGGTTAAAAAGTAAAAACAGTTGTTTTCAACTAATATCGTTAAATCTCATTTTAATTAGACTTTGAATTTTAAAATTAAATGTAACAAAACGGATTGTTAAGTATAAAACGGCGTAGGTACAAATACTACAAACGGTTGGGAATATTATTTTTATTAATAATCATATCAATATCGGTAATTAAGTAAAATATGGTAGGTATATACGATATAATATTATGTAAGAATATTGTAATAATATTTTGGTTCTGATACCAACTCCAAAGCCATGCACAAATATTTTAGCGCATGTACTGTCTGCCACACGCCTGTACCGGCTTATGACATAATATTATAGATTATGAATAATACCTATTACCTATACAGCCTGAAAAGGTAATAGGCCAGGTCGGGGAAAGTAAAAGCAAACGAGAGTAGGTAGTAGGTCAAACGTAGTAGGATATCAACGCTTATCGTCGATGACGTCAACGAAGTCGGAGTACTTATACGAGAGGAGAAAATACGCGCGTATACGAATTTGTTTTGAAAAATCATATAACCGTCGACGCGTTCTTGATCTCGCCATCTGCGCATCGATGCTAACGGCATAGTAATCATTTGGTAATATATATTATAATACCTAGACGGAATAATTATTGTACAACATACCTTCAGTCGGATCCATCAGTCGTTCTTCCCTGCGTTCGAACGTTAAAATGGCGTTCGATTCGATCGTGATCTCTTCTCTCAGCTGTCCTCGCTGGGCGGACTCAAGGGCATCGTCGTCGTTCTTGGATATTTCACGTCTTCTGCGTCTTCCAAAGGCGTTGTAGCCGCGGCAATTTACCTACAAGCAACGACAGTTCGATGAGTTAATACACAGAAACGTATTAACGTATATGGGCTGTATATTATAGAGAGTAGCAAAGGTGGGATCTGCTCACTCCTCCCGAAACATCATCGGTCCTTACACTTCTTTTGTTACGTCGATTTGTTAACTATAAAAACATGTGCGCTCCAAACAAATATTTTAAACATTCGTAAAAGATCAATAGGAAATAAAGAAATATTTAAAACAGTGAATTTTTTTAAACCGAGTTCTTTATTCGTCGGTACATTAAACCCATTTTTTTTTTAATCTGCAATCGTGTGAGAAGATATCAAAATGTTATATGACTGAACATCAAGGCACAATATGTACTATACACCTACCTCCTAATATAGTTATATTAGACGTGTAATAATGACAGTGGGGATAGTAGATCGTGAGCACAAATCGTTATTGTTTCGCCCTACCACGTTGTCTTGTCGTCAGTATGTGAGTCGGTAATATTCAATAGATTACCTACGAAGAAACATTCGTCATCATTGTTTCTTCATTACGCCTGCAGACGGTGTTGCTTTCATACGATTTACCGTATTGTTAATTAGGTATATGATTTAATCCATATAGACCATTATAGTGCGTGCTCATTCTTTAATTATGCACTTATTCATACTTTAAGATTTGAATTTTTAAATAGGTAAGACTACAGATCATATAGTAAACACATATATTATTTTTTTTTTTTTTAAAACTAGATTTTTAGACAGTTAATGATATTTTTTTTCAAGATGTAATTTTTGAAGAATGTAATATTAAAATTCTAATTTATCCTATAGTTACCTAGTATGTTCTATTAGATTAATAGTCCATGGTTATTACATACAACCTAAGATAATTTGAGATTAAAGATTAAAGATTAAACTTAAAATTAATCTATTAAATAATTTTTGACTAAGTGTTATAGCCTAAATATTTTATAATATATTTTATTTCATGTAAGATTATTACTTAGGATTCATCTGAACTTTTATCAATTGTAGGTACACAATCTATAATAATTTATGAACTACTCGTTTAAATTTCAATTTAGACATAGATACATTAAGAAATATTCAAAATATCATACACCTAATATTTAACATAAAAAAAGTGATTTTAATTTAAAAAAATTAAGATTGTATCATTGCAAGATACTCTTAAGTGGTATAAAAATTTAAGTATTTAAAAAATATAGTATTGAAGTATCTATGCTTAAATATTTCCAAAATCAGAATTTGAATAAATGTATAACTAAATGCTAAATTAAGGGTGAGCTGAATAAAATACACTGTCCTAAATATTATGTTTAGTATGACACAAGTCCTGTACGACTAGATCGAAAAAGTATAACAACTAACCAAATACATCTAAACGTTCCAATCGCAAAAAAACATGTAAGTACTAAAAATTTTATGATTTCAAGAAAAATGTGTAGGTACCTAATATAAAATATAATACAAAATAAGTGAAGGATACACTTCCTCAAGATGGCCCAAGCGTTTCAGTCGATAATATTCATGGAAACAACAGATACTGTTGGCTGAAAACATCATAGACCACTCCATTTTTATCTACACTTAACAGTTGTACGTACCGGTTGGCATTTGCCGAAGCATACGCGTATGTTACATTGGAATCTTATGTTGTCGGAACTTGGGAATTTGAATGCGTTGAAACCAGCCAACAGCGATTGGGTGTCTGCGTTGTAGTCCCACTCGCCGAATATCGTCGGGTCAGTCGCGCACCCATTTTCGTCGGTTACTATGTACTCGTTCTCTACATTGTCTTCAATAGTTTTTGCCACACAGCTCCTGGCGTATCCTCCGTAGATGCCTATAATATAAGAATGGATCATTATAGATTAATTGTCACTGGCTATACGGAAATTACAATGTAACAATAACAATGGGTGGGAGACTTAAGTGGTAAAAAATTCCCAAAATTAATTAGACGTTTCAAATATTTTAAAATTTTTAGGAAATTATAATTAGTGTACATAAGGGTTTGTATCCTATAATTAAATACATGTATACATTAATAGTATCTCGATTTAGTTGGTACCTACACAATGTTTTAGGCCAGTTGTGCTTGTGACCGTGTGATCGATATTAACTGTAAATATATTTATAAATCATTTTTACACTTACTCGACGGCTGGACGTCCACTTGTAGCATTAGGTTGTCACCTATTTCAGCTGAATCGATTTCTTGACCAGTGTGCGTGACGATCTTCATCAGACACGTAGGCGGTGGTCCGGTGTTCGCAATGGTACCAGCCGTGGTCAACATGGAAACGTTAAAGCCAAGCGTGACGTTCTGTTCTCCAGTGTTGTACACGCATCGTATGTGATAGGCTTGGGCTTTGTAAGTCACCAATTTTGGATGTTTCTGTATGACCAACACAAAACTAGCCTGGCCCTGTTGTGCACAATACATGTTGTCATTAGTTAAGTAGGTACTATTATACTTAAACATGTATAATCAATAGTTTTCATCGTCAGTGATGAAATTACGCTTAATACGCTGTATTTAGATATTATAACGCAACTAAGAGTAAAAAATTACAAATTAAACTCACGTTGATGTGTATAAGTCCACAATTTCCAAAGTTGACTTTGAAAATTTCTGTCCTGGGTGACGAGTCTTGCGCCATCGATACGACTCGTCTACACTGTTCGTTTTTACTGTGACCCTTCACATAAAGCACTCCGTTAAATCCTTTTTCTGTAATATGGATTTCCACTTGTACTCCGTCCGACAAACACGTGACGACCATGTCCGGTCTTGGGAAGTCCGTCCTGAGTTGTGTTGTGTTTTCTGAAAACATTTTTATTTATAGTTTTAATAAAGCAAATCAATAAAACATTGCGGTGATATTATTAAAGAACCGTTGTTATTATTATTATAGCATAATGTTTGACACATACTCGGTACGCATTGTCCATAGATGTTCAAACTGTAACCGTGTTCAGTCGGACATATGCAACGTCCTCTCTCGTCAATAATCAATCCTCTGTCCAGCGCGCACACACAATGGCCGCGTTCATCGATCTTGTATCCTAGTTCGACTACGCACCTACGACATTCGTCTTCTTGGTTTAGGGCTGTGCCCGGAGGACACACGCATTCTCCGTTTTCATTTCTCACGTAGCCTTTATCGATTGGACATTTTGAAACTAAAATAATAATAAATACAAACATTATTATTTTATTATAATATAGTGTAGTATTACGATAAAATATTGTAGTCATAGAGCATGGAAGTGTAATGATTATAACGTAATTTAATTATATACGACAAAAAAGTAAAAACGATTATAATTTCTGAATTTAATTAAATTTGATCAAAAAGATAATCTAAAATAATAAAATACCACAAAACAATTCATAATAATGGTTAACAAAACATATAGATTTAGAATATTATTTTAAAACGTGATCTACCTAAGTAAACAATTTAAAAATGTTATCCTACATACTGACTATATTATGAGCTATATCGTTATACATTAGATATTATTGTTGTTATAGTTTGTTACAGTTTTAAATAATAAAGCTGTTACTCGTTTTTATTCTAAATTACGTAAAATTGCATTTTTTTCTTAAACGCGATCTTGATTTTAGATATCCATAGGCATTTATGTTGGATATAAATAAGTTTCTAAACGAATTATCGTAAGTTTAGAACTTTGATAGATTTATTTTGAACTGATTTAGTCGATTTGATCTTAGACAAAGTTTTACTTTATATTTAAGTAACTATCAATTGATATTGAGAAAACGTCTTACCTTCGTCACATCGTATGGCTGCATTTCCTTGTGTACCCGGTAGACATTCACACGTCATCGTTCTTATCGGGAAGGTATCGAGGACTTTGCATATTGAGTTTGTTCCACACGGTGACGAAACGTCGCACGGGCTGACGCACAATTTGTTGATGCAACCCGTTTGTGATGGGCATTCGGAATCGCTTTGACATCCAGTTTCGACTATAGAAAAGAGGTTTTCAAAATTAATTTTTGTTTCAAGCTCTGACCCTGATGTCTTTTAGATACGCACTTTGTTTACAAGTAGTTCCTGCATTTCCGACGTAACCTGGCGGACATGTGCAATCGGTGCGGTGGTTGTACACCGTACATTCGGCTGGCTTGACGCACGGATTATTTCTGGTGCACGGATCGATACATTTGGTGTTTATGCACGCCTTGTCGCTAGGACAATCCGTATCTGACCGACAGCCAGCGACTACACAGGCTATCTGTGGATTTCCAGCCATTCCTGGCGGACATTCGCACACGGCTTGATGATTGATGCCGTAACATTCAGATGCGGTTCCGCAACTGCTGCCGTCCGCGGCGCACACGGGCACGCAAATACGGTTGACGCAGGTGTGTTGACCAGAACAGTCAGATTCACTTCGACAACCGGCTGAAAGCATGTCAATGTTTTTTATTACTGGTTAAGGAATGTCTACGGTGAGCTAGGTATGATAGAGTAAAAATATTATGAAGCATAAGACGGAACCAACAACAGAGCACACCGTTTTACTACGTGCCACAATGATTGTTAAAGAAATTTAAAAATGGCTAGATTAGGTTAGACTTCAATAAGTCATATCAAGAATACGGTATGTAGTATAGGTGTCTAAATTTGAAATATTTCAAGATTGAAAATTTCACTATCCATGAAATAATAGTGAAATTTTTTCTGTACATATCGTGATATATAATATGATTAGTGGGTACACATGGTAAACAAATAACAATGATGCCTAGTTAATTGTACATCAACGTTGATTGATAGTCGTAGTTCAGGAATTATCTTTTTAATAATTATAATCGTATAACATATAATTTTATCAGTTATTACTTGTTAATTAGGTCTGCATGATTCATTATGCTTTTTGGAGCACGATAACAATTATTTAATAGGTATCTTAGTTTATAGTGAATAAAATGAAAGAAATGAGTGGTTGTACCTCTAGAACAGTCGATCTCTGGGCTGCCGTCAAATCCAGCCAGACAAGAGCATACTGGCTTGTGGTCCCACACTCTGCACTCGGAGTTCGGGCCACAGTTGCACGGATCTATGCACCTGCCGTTCAGGCAAGCCCTGTCCGATGGGCATTGCGTGTCTGTGGTGCAGGCTACGGCTGTCATCGGTGGCGTGATCTTACAAGTGCCACTGCCGCTGCTCACGTAACCACTGGGACATTCACAGATCATGGTCCTGACCGGTAGTGAATCGATCACCACGCACTCGGCCGGCCGTTTGCACGGTTCTAACGTAGTGCATGGGTTACGGCACACATTGTCAAAGCAGGCCAACAGTGACGGACAGTCAGCGTCTTCCTTACATTCTGGCTGCGCTTCCTGTCTGCAGGCCACGTACG
Source organism: Diuraphis noxia (assembly GCF_037042655.1). Classification (NCBI taxonomy): domain Eukaryota; kingdom Metazoa; phylum Arthropoda; class Insecta; order Hemiptera; family Aphididae; genus Diuraphis; species Diuraphis noxia. Next base: position 32,626,564 of record NW_028301714.1, on the reverse strand, counting down.
GGTTACCCACCATTCCCGGAGGACATCGGCACAGAGCGAAATGGTTTTGTACTTTGCATTCGGCTTGCGACGAACACGGGTGTTCGTACACGCACGGGTTTATGCACTGGCCATTTATACATGATCGGTCGTTGGGGCAGTCGTTGTTGCTGCGGCAACCGATTACCAGGCACCGGTCATACGGGTTTCCTCGATAACCGCTCTTGCACCGACACTCAGGGCGACTGGCAACTGTGAAACATTCAGCGTTCGGACCACACGGATCTTCTACTATGCATGGATTTAGACAATGGCCGTTGATGCAGGCTTTGCCGGAATCACATTCTGAGTTTCTCTTACATCCCACTGTACATACATAAATACGAATAAGATTTAAAAAAAAGTTGTTACTATGCAACGATTTAAAGAAAACAAGGATTTTTTAGTATTGCTCAAAAATAGGATGTAAATTGTCTGATAAACTATAGTTTATAGGAAGGAGATAGGCTGGTTTATTAAGATACTTCGTAAGCCAAAAAGAGATAATGATTATATCAAAATCGTTAAAGCCTAAGAAAAGATTAAAAAAATCATAAGAGCTATAAATTGCATATGCAAAAATTGAAATAAATTATAATATTGTTCGAATAAGTTTTGAATATTACAATTAAACACCGGTTATATAATATACGTACCTATTCTGCAAGCAAAGTTTGGATTTCCATCATAACCTTCCAAGCAAGAACAAACTGGGTGATGATTTTGAACGAAACATTGGGCGTTTGTACCGCAATTACAAGGATTACGGCACTGTCGGTTAAGGCATGCTTCGTTTGACGGACAGTCATCGTTTGTAGTACAACCTGGTGGTGAGGAAACAACGACTACAAAAAAACAAGTAATTTAGAAAAAAATACATATAATGTCTACATTATCAAGATTATAAACAAAATCTAACCTTGTCTACATTCTCCACCTTCGTTAAGCACCCATCCTTCGGAACACGTACACGTCATTGTTCTAACTGGTACACTGTCCAAGACCGTACACGTAGCACTATTTGAACAGGGTTTGATTTCATGACAAGGATCTACACATTTTTCTCTGATACATGCAAGACGACTGGCACAATCCACGTCAATTTTGCATTCTGGTTCACCAAACAGAGGTGGTGGTAAACGTTCACAGTAAGTATTTGGATCACCCATCGGGAAGTTTTCTGGACATCTACATGTCGCGGCATGGTTTCTGACAGAGCAGATGGCATTTGATGCGCATGGAGTGCCGTGTTGTTCTGTGCATGGATTGATACAATGCTGGTCAAAACACATACGATCTGACGGGCAGTCCACGTCGTATGTACATTCAGTTCTTTCACATTTCTCAAACGGATTTCCGAAGTAACCCGTCGGACATTGACACGCAGCACGATGATTGTCACCGTAACATTTTGCAGTTGGTGCACAGGGGTCGCTCAGTAAACACGGTGGAACACATTCGCCGTTGTAACATTGTTTATCATAAGCACATTGATCATCTGATATACATCCTACTGAAAATTTAAAAAAATATATAATTGTTATTATGTTATTAATGTTATATTTCAAAAACAAATTTATTGAATGATGAAACTATATGTGTTACATATAGTTTTATTGACATTTTGAAAATATTTATTTACTTTTTATGCAGCCTTGTTGAGGATTTCCATAATACCCAGGCTTACAAATACAACTAGGATAGTGGTTATTAACTTTGCAATCCGAGTTGGGACCGCAATTGCACGGACTCACACACATTCTATTGATACACGATTCCTCTGCAGTACAATCAGTGTTTGAAACACATTCCACGGATGGTATTGACGATGCTATTAATATAAAATATACAAATCAATAAATAAATTGTAATATATTGTAATATGTAAAAGTAAAATATGTATATAAAAATAGTTTTTACGTGGAGTGCAAGCTATGCGAGGATCTCCGGTGTAACCGTTAGGACATCTACAAATGGGTTGGTGGTTTTGTGAATGACAGAATGATCCACGGCCACAACTGTCTCCTAAAGTGCATGGACTAACACATCTTTGGTTGATACAAGTTTTGTCTGACGCACAGTCATCGTTTTTCGTACATTCTGGATATGGTGGTAATATTGGAATCGATTGTTCTATAATAATGTGTATACCATTAGTATTAAAATACAAATAAACAATAATAAGGCATATTTTGTTTTATATGTGTTAACTCTTACGAAGTGAGCATTCTGTGTGTGGATTTCCAGTATAGCCTGGTGGACATGAACATGCAGCTTGATGGTTTTGTGAGATACATTGTGCATTTATACCACATGGGTCGATTCGACATGCTTCTACACATCCTTGATTCACACATCTTTCTGATAATGGACATTCTAGATCGCTTTTACATTGAGGAGTAATGGGAACTGAAAAAAGTGTTTTGATATATTATTGTAATTATATGTTTTTTTTTAAATTTAAGAATAGCATGCATTTAAATAAGTATAGTTTTTAATTTGATGTATGTATATATAAAAAAAAAATGTTCAAATAATTATTTATTGTTTGAAAAATATAAAGTACCTCTTATTTACCAATTACTATAATTAAATAGGTGAGATGAGTAAAATGTTATGGTTTCACAAAAAGTTTACCTATTGGTTTGCAGCCACCATCAATAGTGGCAACAGTGTCTGATCTACATTGACACATAATAGTTCTGTATGGAACTGTGTCTTGAACATGGCACTCTTGATCTGGTGAACAGAGTACAGAAATGGTACAGGGGTTTTGACATCTCTGGTTTACACAAGCATGTTGTGATGGACAGTCAGAATCAGTAGTGCACTCAGGAGTTATGGATGGTACTCTTGATTCTATATTAAATTAGAAACAAAAATTAAAAGTTTATAACACACTGCAGACATAACACTGATATTTATATTTAATTTACCAATGCATTCAATGTAAGGGTTGCCTTGGAAGCCATTTAAACATGTGCACGTTGGTTGGTGATTTTGAGCTAGACATGTTGCCTGCTCAGCACAAGTGTCTTGTTCACAGACAGGTCTGCATCTTCTGTTTAACCTGTCACATGCTTCATGATCTGCACAGTCTTCATTATACTGGCACACTACTGATACACAAGATATCATCGGTGAACCTTGTGTACCTGCCGGACAAATGCAATGAGCTTTGTGAGCTTGTACAATACAATCAGCTCCATGACCACAACTCAGAGTAGAACACGGATTCAAACAATTGCTGTTAATGCATGCTTTATCATAAACGCAATCACTATCGGTCTTGCAACCAGCTGAAAATACAAAAAAAAATACATAATTATACAGATGGTGATCATTTATAACTATGATTAATTATTTTAGGATAGTATATATTACGTTTATAACACTGAATTTGAGGATTTCCTGCCCATCCATTTGGACAATTACAAATTGGTCGATGATTAATTGTTACACATTCAGCAGTGGTGTCACATGGTTTTGATATTTGACACGGATCTTGGCAATATTGGTTGGCACATATTTTAGAACTTGGACATTCAGAATCTGTTGTACATTCTGGTGAAGCCAGTGGTACTGTAACATTTGTAAGTTTAAAAATAAAATAAAGTTGAATTTATTTAAAATAATAGATGTGTCAGTAAATATAGTAATTTTCAATTTTCTTACCTTTGTAACAACTGACGAATGGATCACCAAAAAGGCCGTCTGGACATTTACAAACGGCTTTGTGATTATTGATTGTACACAGTGCAGTAGATGAACAAGGGTTGGATATAGTGCATGGATTAACACATTGGCGGTTTAAGCAAAAGTCTGTCTGTTGGCAATCGTCATTAGAGGTACAACCTACTGATGACGGAGCACCTAAAATAAAACACACTTTAGTAAATTGTATATATAATTATATTGTTTTGGTCTGTAACATTAAAAAAGTTATTAAAACATGAAGTCAATCTATATAGTATATTTATATACAACAGAAATAAAGCTAATGGAAGTGAAGGGATTGACAAAACATGTTTACACATATAATTATATGTTACATATTATTATATTTTCAAATGAACTCAGATGTGTCACTCAAAATAAGTGTATATTAGAGGATATTTTATAGGAAATAGATAAGCAGCTATAATCTGAAATCACATAAAATGTAGTATTAATTAGTAATGCTATTGTATATTATCAATGTTATTAGCTGGAATTTAATTAGTTTGAGATACATTCATTAACTTTAATCTATTACGAAACATATTTTATTACCTAGTTTACATTGGACGTCGGCATCGCCAACATAGCCTGGAATACACTGACATGACATAGTTCTATGAGGTAACGTATCTACTACAATACATTCAGCATTTGGCCCGCATGGTTTTATCTCATAACATGGATTTTTGCAATCTCCGTTGAAACAGGCCAATTTACTAGCACAGTCTGAGTCCATTGTACATTGAGGTGGAATAGCGAGTGGAGCTAATAATAATAACATAAAAAAATTGGTTAGTAAGCGTATTACGAAATAAATAATATTTTATGTAACGTTAAAAATATAAAGCTATTAAATACACTATATTACATACTTAATGTACAAGAAGTATGAGGATTTCCTATATAACCTGGTGGACATCTACACGCAGCTACATGGTTAGCCACGGTACACAAAGCAGTCGGGGCACAATCACATGGACTTTGACAATGTTGATTTCTACAAGCTAATGTTGACGGACAGTCTGAATCGGTCACGCATTCAGGTCTTCTACATTCTACAAATGGATCTCCCTCATACGCGGGAGGGCAATAACACCGAGCTCTGTGGTACCCATCAGTTCGACAAAGTGCGTTGATACCACAATGAGTGTATGCACACGGGTCAACACAATCTCCATTAACACATGATTTTTCTGGTGGACAATCAGTATCAGCACGACAACCAACTGGAAATTACAATTAGATTAAGATTTATAGTAAATTATATTTTGTTGATCAAAAGCTTACTTTCTACACATTGTATTTGAGCGTTTCCAGTCATTCCATCTCTACACACACACACAGATCTGTGTTTCTGAACATAGCATAATGCATTTCTCGCGCAAGTAGTTGGTGATTCCTGACACGGGTTTTTACAGGCATAATTTATACACGCTTTGTCGTTGGAACATTCTCCATCAGTAGTACATTCTGGCTTAGGTTCTACAAAATAATAATGTTATTATAATTTATTATAATAAATAATTAATTAGTTATGTGAATAACGACATTTTAAATAATATTTTTGAAGTAAAACTTCTTTCTAAATTGGGTGGAAATTAAACTAATAAAATACAGTACTTATGACATACGCAACTGAAACAGTTCCAAAAGAAAAGTTTCATTGAATTTGTATTTTATAAATTTTAAATGTCAATTTCATTCATTATTTGGATTTATATAAAAATTATTACGATTAGCTTAAATAAAATATATCGCTTATTAAATAATTTGTGAACTTATTTATTTTACTATCATTAGTTATTTAATATTTTTATTTCACAATTAAAATGGTTGTGTTCATGCATTATGAATCATGACAGTACTTTTATAAATAATTAGTCATATTATATTATATAATATAATACAAGCTTAGGTTTTTGGAGATAGTATTATTTCTATTATTTTATGTAAAAATAAATTTTAATATTTTTTCAAATGCAACTATACAATAAGAATATAGTTTTGATGGGTTACAATATTTACTATTTAGTTTTTATATTTTACCTGGTGATCGTTGTATTATACACTGTTGTTTAGGTTCTCCATAGTATCCTGGAGGACATGAACATAGAGCATTGTGATTTACTACTTGACAAATAGCGTTTAATCCACAAACATCTCGACATGGATCTTGGCATTTCTGTGTAAAACATGCCTTATCTCTTGGGCAATCTTGGTTAATAATACATTCCGGATAAACGCAAGATGCAACTTTTCCGATTACTCTACATTGACCATTACTTCCACACGGGGATGGGTTACATGGGTCACTTGGCAAAGCTGGTAGAAAGTGTAGGTGTTGAAATATTTATATGTAAATAAATTATATAAATTATATTTAAATCTAAAAAATAAAAATTTACCTGGTTGTTGTTTACATTCAACGAATGGATCTCCAATAGTGGGTGGTGGACAAGAACAAACAGGGCTGTGGTTAATAGTTTGACAAATTGCATCATATCCACATACTCCGACACACGGGTCAACACATTTATTGTTAACGCAAGCTCTATTACGAGGACAATCAGGACTAATCACGCATTCGGGCCTGCATCCACTAGTGGAGGGAGATCCTTCATATCCTTGTAAACATTCACAGATAGCTGCGCCATTCATTATGTGACAACGAGTATTTGGTCCACAAGGTGATGGAATACATGGATCAGACGGAATTGGATCTAAACAATTAGGTATTTAAAAAATTTAATAAAATAATCATATTTACGTTAAAGTTATAATTATTTGTACTGTATAGCATGACAATTTAAGTTAAGATAAACATTAACACAAATTATCAAATATTATTCTTAGCAATTTAAGAATTTATTACCTCTAACTGGTATTGGGTGACACATTTGGAAAGGATCACCAGTTAAACTTTCGGGGCATGAACATATTGGTATATGATTTGACACAAAACATATAGCAGATATGCCACATGTACCAGGACATGGATCTTGGCATTTGCTTCTAATACAAGCCTTGTTCATGGTGCAATCAGAGCTAACTAGGCATTCTGGCCTACAAGACTCGTACGGATTTCCTTGATATTCTGGTAAACATTCACAAATGGCGTTCTGGTTCTGGACACGACATCTAGCATTAGGTCCACACGGTGAGGGGTAACAAGGATCTGATGGTGATGTTGGAGTTGGTTGTACAGCTATAATTTAGATAATTAAGTTTTATGAGTAAAAACAATTTGAATATATTACGTATCATGTCGGTATATTTGTTCATACTTAAGTATAAAACAAATAATTTTCATGCAAATATATAATAATCATGCAATACATTTATAAAACCATGCAAAACAATTTATAAGCATGCATTTTTCAAAGATTTTACAAACCATTGCTTAAAATTTTCAACTAAGATTAAACTAGAGACGACGTTGAATTTTATTAGTTGATATGTGGAGATTTAAAAATATACTTATGACTAGTAAATATCTTAACTTAAAATCTAACTTATAATAAATTATCTTAACGTAAAATAAATTGTTATGGACGTAGTTTTGGATTTTGCTGTTGTAGATCAAATTAGTTATTAAAAACAAATTATTATTGACAATGTGATAGAAACACAAATCATCCTTACGTTGCGCTTGATGAATATGACATGATACGAAAGGATTTCCAACAAATCCTTGAATACAAGTGCATTGAGGTATATGGTTATATACATGACATTCAGTATTTAAACCACATGAACCAATACACGGGTCTTTGCATTTCATATTGATACATGCAAAATTATAACTACAATCGCTATTCGAAATACATTCTGGACGACAATGTGGAGGTGATCCTTGGTAGTTTGGTATACATGTACATGTGTAAGTGTTCAAAGTTACACGGCATTCCGAGTATGGTCCACATGGGCTTGGAATACAAGGGTTAGTTGGATCTTGTTGTGGTTTCGATACAACTGTAAACAAAAATATAATATAAATATAATATAGTGATTATTTATTTCATATTGAAACAATATTTTAGGTCTTACTTAAAACTTTAAGATCATTAATATTTTATTTACCTGGATAGTAGCATTTCGAAAATGGATCTCCAGTTAAATGCATTGGACAACTACATATTGCATTATGATTTATGACTTGGCATTCTGCACTCATACCACAAGTTCCCGGGCACGGGTCTCTACACCGCTGATTTAGACAAGCGGTGTTCATAGAACAATCCGAATTAACAGTACATTCAGGTCGACAATTGGGAGGGTATCCAAAGAAAGTAGGTAAACATGTACAAATTGGTTGATTGTTTACATCTCGACATTGACTATTTGGACCACAGGGTGAAGGTGAACATGGATTTTGTTTTACTGGTTCTTGTAGTATTATTTGGTGACACGTAATAAATGCATTTCCAGTCATTCCAGGTGGACAATGGCACATTGGTATATGATTATAAACTTCACAAATTGCATTGTTTCCACAAGTGCCTATACATGGATTGATGCATTTATTTTTCACACATGCTTTATCCCTAGGACAATCTTCATTTAAAACACATTCCGGCCGACAACCGCGGTAGGGATCACCTTGATAATCGAGTATACATGAACAAATTCCATTATTACATATAGCACTTGGTCCACATGGAGATGGATAACATGGGTCTGTGAATTGTGGCTTTGGAGCTAAACATACAAAAATATTTATAAATATGATGTATAAATTGATTGGAAGATTTTTTTTAGACTAACTTGGGCTTGATTTTATATAACAGCTGACAAATGGATCTCCTGTATAACCAGCTGGGCATGTACAAATCGGTAGATGATTAATTACATTGCACTGTGATCCTAAACCACAAGATCCTGGACATGGATCTCTGCATTTTTCTCTCATGCAAGCCATGTTACTTGGACACTCAGCATGAACAATGCATTCAGGTCTGCAGTTTGGTGGACTACCGACATATGCAGGTAAACATGAACAAGATGGAGAGTTTCCATATACTACACATTCAGAGTAAGGTCCACAAGGTGAAGGCGAGCAAGGGTTAATAATAACAGGTGTTTCTTGAGATTCATCTAAAAAATTATTGGAAAATATTTATTAACTGTATAATATAAATTTTTAATTATTTATTTAAGGAATTAGTAGTTTATCTGATGTAAAAAATAATACTGTTTAAAATTGAATTATATAAACATCGAGTAAAAGAACTCTTTACTCAAAATATTATTATGATTCTATCATTAGATTTTTTCAAATATAATTTTGTTATTTTTTCTTTTAAAAAACTGATTTTATTAGGTATCTAGATCAAGTAGCTACATTTATTTTGATTTTATACATACAATAATTGGCCACCTTAAATTTCTTGAATATTATTTTGTTCTTATAAATTTTAATGACTAAGAGATCCACGTTTATATTCTAAACGTTACAACTCAGCATAACTATCAAAATGAGCCTTCTCTGTGGAATGGGACCCATTATTCATATGAGTATGCATTTTTTAATTGAACAAGTAAAATAAATACATATTATACTACATAATGCTGATCATATTATTTTGTATTGCCTATGGCTGTTGGTAATTGTATTAGAATAGCACTAATAAGAAAACATACGGTCATATAATATTTAATTTTTAATTTAACATATTGCTTTGTATACATTTACTTATGTTTTAATCTTTATTTTTCTTATATATTACGTATTTTATCCATATTATATAATAGTATTGTATGTCAGTATTATGTAGATAAAAATGATCTGTTGTTATGTTGTATTATGCTAAAAACTATGGTTAAATTATGTAGTTGAAATTTTAATTCCTAAATAAGTCATAATTATTATTAGACAGACTTACATTTTATTAAGGAACAGTATGTAGATGGATTGCCTGTGTAACCGGCGCTACATTTACATATAGGATGATGGTTTATTGTTTGGCAATACGCATTTTTTCCACATGTTCCTGGACAGGGATCTGCACATTTTTGATTAATACATGCTTTGTTTTGCACACATTCAGCGTTAGTGACACATTCAGGTCTACATCCAGGTGGAGATCCTACATAGGATGGTAAACACGAGCAAATGGCTTGTCCATTATTCTCTTTGCAAAAACTGTTTGGACCACACGGAGATGGAGTGCATGGATAACTTGGTATAATTTCAGCTTCTATACAAAAGAAATTTTGTTTAAATTTTTAATGAAGAAATTTTATTTGTTACAATTTTATTTTCACTTACGTTGTGGTTGTATAATTTGACAGTATTTAAACGGATCTCCAATATATCCAGGTAAGCAATTGCACATTGGTATGTGGTTAATAGTTTGACATTTAGCATTACTGCCACAAGTTCCTGGGCATGGGTCGTTACATCTGTTTGCCATGCAGGCTTTGTTAGCATTACAGTCAGTATTAACCATACACTCAGGTCGACATCCTTCATAAGGATTTCCATAATATTCAGGTAGACAAATGCAGGAACCAGCATTATTTTGTTCTTTACATAATGTATTGGGACCACAAGGTGATGGTCTACAAGGATTTATTATTTCTTGAATTGGTTCCGCTAGAAAAAATAAAACTTATATGTTTATTATACAGTTGACGATAATATTATTTTCAATTTAGAACTAACAATATATTTACCTTGTTTTAATATGCATTGTGTGAATGGATCACCACTATAACCAGGTGGACAGCTACATCTCGGAGTGTGACTAATTACTTTGCAAATAGCATTCGAAGCACACACACCAGGACACGGGTCTTTACATTTCAAATTGATACAGGCAAGATGATAAGCACATTCATTATTACTGATACATTCTGGACGGCAGTTTGGAGGCGAACCAATATAGTCAAGTGCACATGAACACGATGGAGAATTTCCGTTAATTTGACATTGAGAATTTGGGCCACACGGTGAAGGTACACATGGATTTCGGACTGGTTCTGGTGGTACTAAATAAACAATTATGTACGAAGTTAAATAAAAATCTTAATTTAAAATTAAATATCTAATTTACATTGTTGTACATAGCATCTAGAAAATGCGTTTCCGGTGAAACCTGGAGGACATGTACAATGTGGTCTATGACTTATAGTGTGACATTGAGCATTCTCTCCACAAGCTCCTGGACACGGGTCACGGCATTTTTGATTTGAACAGGCCCTATTTTGACTACAATCGGAATCAATGGAGCATTCAGGACGACAAGATGGTGGCGTTCCAAAATATCCATTAAGACAAGAACACATTGAATAGCCATTCACTTCTCTACATTGACTGTTGGGGCCACATGGAGATGGTTGGCATGGATTTGTTTCAATTGGAGCTTTATGAATATATAAAAAATATTAGTATTTTATAATTAATGTATAATCAGTTATTAATACCTTGGTATGGTAAACATTCAATAAATGCATTTCCATTCATTCCTTGTGGACATCTACACATTGGTATGTGATTATAAACTTCACATAATGCATTTTTACCACAAGTTCCTGGACAAGGGTCCATACATTTATTTCGTATGCATGCTTTATTTTGAGGGCATTCATTATTAAGGACACATTCTGGTCGGCATATGCTATAGGGATCTCCTTGATATTCAGAAATGCACGTACAAATTCCATTATTGCACAAAGCATTTGATCCACATGGAGAAGGATTACAAGGATCTGAAGCTTGTTGAATTGGCGCTAAATTAATGAAATTTAATTTGATATTTAATGTGATTTGTGAATAATATAAATATATTGATATATTTAGCAGAAATAAATTGTACTAAATTTATCATTTATATAATACTTACGTTCTGGTTTGATGTAACAGCTCAAAAAAGGATCTCCAGAATATCCTTCTGGACAAATGCATATAGGAATGTGGTTTAATACTTGACAATGGGCATTCAAACCACAAGAACCTGGACACGGATCTCTACACTTCTCTCTAATACATGCCACATTACTAGGACAATCAGCATTGATTGTGCATTCTGGCTTACAATTTGGCGGAGATCCTATATACGATGGTAAACATGTACACGAAGGAGAACCTCCATAATTTTGACATTGGGAGTAGGCACCACATGGTGATGGTATGCACGGGTTTATCGGTGGTTGTGGTAGAGGTTCTGGAGCATCTATATAAATAATTATTTATTTTTGAAAAGTTTATTATAATTATAATTTAATATTATTTAAGTACTTTGTATTGGATAGCAAATAGAAAACGGATCTCCTGTAAATCCTGAATTGCATATGCACAATGGACTGTGATTTATAACTCTGCAATTTGCACTTTGTCCACATACTCCTGGACAAGGATCTACACATTTATTGTTTACGCATGCTAAATTTGTTGGACATTCTGCACTAGTTGTACATTCAGGACGACACATAGGTGGATTTCCGATAAAGGATGGTAAACAAGAACAAACAGCTTGATTATTTAATTCTCTACATTGACTATTTGGACCACATGGCGACGGAGTACACGGGTATATTGCTTCCATTTGGGTAACTAAAATCAAATAATTATATTTAAATTACATGGCTGTCAAAATAAAAAAATCATTAACTACTGGGATTCCAAGATTTATATTTTTAAGTTTTTAAACGTAAAACAAAACAGTATAAAATTTAATTATTGAAAAAGTATGAAAATTATGAGGATCTGATAAACCGTGGAAATTGATTATTTAAGTAATAATGGAATATTTTTTGGTCTATTAGATTGTTATTTTTTTTTACAACAAAAATATAAAACCAATTTTATCAAATTTTAATAATTTATTGGCATTGAGTAATTATTATATATTTTCTCGATAATTTACGAAAATAAATTATCTCTACTATATTGTTAAAAAGTACAACTGTATTAAATTATACCGAATTTGCTACCAAATTGTATCCTCTCATATAATAAAGTCATATTGTTATGAATTTATCAACAGCTTGTAACAATGAGTATGATATTTTATTTTTCATAATATGAAATAATATAAGTACTGTTATTAAACGATAATAATAAAAAATAATAATGAACTTACTTTGTGGTGTTATGAAATTACAGGATTGGTATGGGTTACCCGTGTAACCTGGATTACAAATGCATGATGCGACATGGTAAACCACTTGACAATCTGCATTTAAACCACAATTTCCGAGACAAGGATTTTGACATTTATATTGTATACAAGCTTTACTAGGCGAACAATCCGTATTAACAATGCACTCTGGTCTGCAACCCTCATACGGATTTCCAAAATATCCAGGGAAGCAGCTACACGAGCCTGCATCATTTTGTTCTTTACATTGGGCATTCGCTCCACATGGGGATGGAGTGCAAGGATGTGGATCATCTCTAATTATAACTGCATCTAAAATACAAGATAATTGATTACAAATATCAACTAATGAATTTCTATATTTTATGAAAAATACCTTGTTGAACCACACATTGAACCATTGGATTTCCTGTATAACCATGTAAGCAGTAACACATTGGAGAATGACTGATAACACGACATAAGGAATTCTCTCCACATAACCCAGGACATGGATCTTTACATTTCATATTTATACATGCCAAATTATACGAACATTCACTATTACTAACACATTCAGGTCGACAATTTGGTGGTGATCCAATATATTCAGGCAAACATGAACATGATGGAGAAGTTCCTTGTACTTTACATTGCGAATATGGGCCACACGGTGAAGGGATACACGTGTTTTGAACTGGTTCATCTTCAATTACTGCTAAAATGAATAATATAACATGTATAGCCGTCCAATATAGTTTTTATTTTATGAACATAGCATTTGTAAAATTATTTATAACTTACGTATTTGACTGCATTGTACAAATGCATTGCCTGTAAATCCAGGAGGACAGCTGCATATCGGATTATGATTAACGACATGACATTTAGCACTAATTCCACATGTTCCAGGGCAAGGATCTCGACATTTTTGATTACTACAAGCTTTACTCAAAATGCAATCAGAATTAACTGTGCATTCTGGATGGCAAGTTGGTGGAGATCCAACGTATCCAGTTAAACAAGAGCATATACTTTGTTGATTTATTTCTTGACAAATACTGTTTGGACCACATGGCGAAGGATTACAATAGTCATGTAGTACTGAAACTAAAAATTAACAAATTTAAAATTAAAATTGCCAAACTTATTATATATTATTTTATTTAATACTTTGTTGTGGTTGGCAATCTATAAATGCATTTCCAGACATTCCTTCAGGGCATCTACACATTGGAATATGGTTATACACATCACAAATTGCATTATGAGCACAAGTTCCTGGACATGGATCTTTGCATTTATATTTAATGCAAGCTTTATTTCTAGGACATTCTTCGTTTATTATGCATTCAGGTCTACATCCAACATAAGGATCTCCTTGATATTCTGGCAAGCAAGTGCATTTTCCATCGTTACAATTGGCGTTTGGACCACATGGTGATGGGTAGCATGGATCAATATTTGGTATTTCTGGATCTAGTAATTATTCAATTTTTTTAGTAATATATAATTATTTTTGAGTTTATGAATTATTTACAATAAAATATTAATTTAGTATGTGTGTTATAAGATACTAACCATTTTGTGGCGGTTTTAGCATACATGAAACTAATGGGTCTCCAATATATCCGTTTGGGCAGTAACAATTAGGTGTATGATTGTTTACGACACATATTGCTCCAAGTCCACAAGAACCAGGGCATGGATCTTTACACTTTTCATTCATACAAGCTTTGTTGCTTGGACATTCAGCACTAATAACACATTCGGGTCTGCAATTTGGCGGGGTACCTGTGTACTGAGGTAAACAAGAACACGATGGATAGCCTCCTTGATCGTGGCATATTGAATATAATCCACAAGGATTTGGAATACACGGATTCAACGGTTCTGGTGGAGTTTGTTGTATTTGAGGCTCTGAAAAATAATTAAATATATGATTTGCATTTTAATTAAGTGCTCGTATTTTATGAGTACGAGATAAATGCTATTTAAATAATAAATTAAGATTTTAAGGTTGTTTATTTACTTGGTAATTGATAGCATTGAGAAAATGGATTTCCAGTGTATCCTGAAGTGCATGTGCAAATGGGGCTATGATTAATAGTTTGACAATTGGCATTATAACCACACATTCCGGGGCATGGGTCTTTACATTTTTGTCCTATACAGGCTTTATCACGATTACATTCAGTACTTATTACACATTCTGGTCGACAACTAGGAGGACTTCCAATATATTCTGGAAGACATGAACATATGGCTTGACCATTGAGTTCTCTGCATTGGCTATTTGGTCCACAAGGTGATGGATTGCATGGATTAGTTGGTTCGATTGGATTTTCTAAAATTTAAAAATAATCATCATTAAAAAAATGAGCTGCTCAAATTTATTGATAAGATATATAAAAAAATTTTTAATTACGTTGTGGTTGGATAAATGAACAATATCTGAACGGATCCCCAGTATATCCATTAGAACATGTACACATGGGTACGTGGTTAATTATTTGACATTCTGCGTTTTGACCACATAGCCCTGGGCAAGGATTTTCACATTTATTTCTCCTGCAAGCTTCATTTTGTGGGCAATCTGAGTTCACCACACATTCAGGCATACATCCTCTATATGGATCACCAAAATATTCTGGTAAGCATGTGCATGAACCAGCACCGTTTTGCTCTTTGCATACTGCATTTGAACCACAAGGTGATGGTTGGCATGGATTGAAATATTCTTGAGGAACTGGTTCAGCAAGTTGTATTTTGCATTGTATTATTGGATTTCCCGTATAACCAGATAAACAATAACATTTTGGGGCATGACTTATAACTTTGCATTCTGCATTCTGACCACATGATCCTGGACATGGATCTCGGCATTTCATATTTATACATGCTAAGTGATACGGACATTCACTATTGATTATACATTCTGGTTTACAATTTGGAGGAGTTCCGATAAATTGAGGTAAACAAGAGCATGATGGTTGACCTCCAATGTTTTGACATTGGGCATTAAATCCACATGGTGATGGTACGCAAGGGTTTTCAATTACTTCTTCTACTGGGGCCGCTTCTAAATATATATAATTATTTATAATAATGAATAATAGAATATTCTTTTCAGTTTATTATTATTCTTACGAATTGGATGGCAGTGGACAAAAGCGTTTCCTGTATATCCTGATGGACAATTGCATATTGGGTTATGGTTAGTCACATGACATTTAGCTCCTATTCCACATGTTCCGGGACACGGATCTTTACATTTTTGATTACTGCAAGCTTCATCTTGATTACAATCAGAATTAGTAGTACATTCTGGTCTGCATAGAGGAGGTGACCCAATGTAATTCGATATACATGAACATACAGCATGATTATTAATTTCTCTACATTGACTATTAGATCCACAAGGTGAAGGGATACATGGATAAACTTGAGCTTGAACTACATAGAAAAATATTTAATTAATTATTGTAATTACATAATATTATTGGTATATTACCTTCAACTGGTTTGCATTGAATGAAAGCATTGCCTTGCATTTTTTCTGGGCAACGACACATTGGTATATGATTATAAACATCACAAATAGCATTTTGTCCACAAATTCCAGGACAAGGGTCTATACATTTATTTTTTATACACGCTTCATTTTGAGGACAGTCATTATTTATAACACATTCAGGTCTACATCCCATATAAGGATTTCCTTGATATTCTAATAAACAAGTACATACACCATTATTGCATTCTGCATTATAACCACAAGGTGACGGATTACACGGATCACTGTTTACCACTGGAATATCTAAAATATTTTATCAAAAATTGTATTTCAATGTTTTATAGATATCTTGAATTTAAATTTAAAAACAACTACTTACTTTCCTGTGGTTTAGGATAACAATTAGTAAATGGATCACCAACCATACCATATAGACAAACGCACATAGGAGTATGATTTAAGACGTTACATTCAGCATTGTAACCACATGATCCTGGACACGGATCTCTACAATGTTCATTTATACATGCTTTATTAGATGGGCATTCTGAGTTCATAACACATTCTGGTCTACAATTTGGTGGGCTTCCGGTGTATTGAGAAAGACAACTGCATGATGGAACTCCTTGGTTATCATGGCATTGTGAATATGGACCACAAGGTGATGGTATGCATGGGTTAACATATTCAGTAGGCAAATATTGAGGCAATGGCACTAAAAATATATATAATTTAAATATAATGATATGGAAATGAATATGAAGTAATAATTACATGGTATTGGGAAACAATGAGTGAATGGGTCTCCAGTGAATTTAGGCCGACAAGTACAAATTGGACTATGATTAATGACTTTGCAATCAGCATTTTTTCCACAAATATTAGTGCAAGGGTCAGAACATTTTTGGTTTATACATGCTTCATAATTTTTACATTCCGAACTCATTACACATTCTGGTCTACACCCTGGGGGACTTCCAATGAATGTAGGTAAACATGAACATATTGCTTGGTTGTTGATCGATTTACATTGACTATTTGGTCCACAGGGTGACGGGTAACATGGGTTTATCAGTTCTACTGATGCATCTAAAAGGAAATAAAAAGAATTCACAATATAATTTTAATAAATAACTTTCAATTCAATTTATAATTTTGTTTAACTTATTTAAGTTTATAAGAAACACTTTTTTTTTAAATATGTAACTTGGACTAAAAAATAAATACCTTGTGGTGGTACAATAACTGAACAATATTTGAACGGATCACCATTATAACCATTTAAACAAGTACAGACTGGTAAATGGTTAACGACATGACATTCTGCATTTTGACCACATGTTCCTGGACATGGATCTCTACACTTATTCATCAAGCAGGCTTTATTGGAAACGCAATCAGAATTAACTGTGCATTCTGGTCTACAACTTTCATATGGATTGCCTATATATTCTGGTAAACAAGAACATGATCCGGCTCCATTTTGTTCTTTACATATTGCATTCACACCACATGGTGATGGTACGCATGGATTAATATATTCTTGAGGTATGGGATCTGCTATATATTGAATTATAATTAATACAATAAACTTAGATAAATAGCTGTGAAAATTATTATATGATATTATACCTTGTTGAACTGAACAGAATGTAAATGGATTTCCAACATAACCTTGTTGACAATGACAAGTAGGAGCGTGACTTATAACTTGACATATAGCATTAACTGCACATGATCCCGGACAAGGATCTTTACATTTCATATTCATACATGCTTTGTTATAGGGACATTCACTATTAGTGATACATTCTGGTTTACAATGTGGAGGAGATCCGATAAACTCAGGCAAACAAGAACAAGAAGGCGTATCTCCTTTTACTTGACATTGTGAATTAGGTCCACATGGTGTTGGGACACATGGATTGCCCACTATTAATGGTATATCTGCAGCTAAATTAAAAATTGTAAATTGGTTGTTTATTGAAAGAAAATAAGTTGAAACATAGTTAAATAAATTAAATGATTATAATACAAAGTACTATTTATAATAAAGTTATCTGATATAATTTATGTTATACATTTTATACTTACGAATTTGGTAGCAATTCATAAATGCATTTCCAGTATATCCTGTTGGACAGCTACATATAGGATTGTGGCTTATAACTTGGCATTTAGCATTTATACCACAAGTTCCTGGACATGGGTCTACACATTTTTGATTAGAACATGCTTGATTTTGTCGACAGTCTGAACTTGAAATACATTCGGGACGGCATAATGGTGGTAATCCAGTATATCCCATTACACACGAACAAACTGCTTGTTTATTTACTTCCCTACATTGACTAAATGGTCCACAAGGGGATGGTTTACATGGCTCATATACCTCAGGTTCTAAATAAAAAAAAAATATTTATTGTTTAGTGAAAATAATTATTGAATAGTTAACAAATACCATTTTGCTGTTGACTGCAAAAAACAAAAGCATTGCCTTGCATTCCTTCTGGGCAACGACACATTGGTATATGATTATAAACATCACATATAGCATTTTGTCCACAAATTCCAGGACAAGGATCTATACATTTATTTTTTAAACATGCTTTGTTTCGAGAACAATCATTATTTAGTACACATTCAGGTCTACATCCAGTGTATGGATCTCCTTGGAATTCACTTAAGCATGTGCATACACCATTATTACATTGAGAATTTGGGCCACAAGGTGATGGATTACATGGATCTGAGTAGACTGGAGCTTGAATCACTAATAAAAACAGCATATAAAACACTATTTATCCATAATATTTTAATATGATTAAATACCTGGCTTTATATCACATTGCGTAAATGGATTTCCTTCATATCCCTCTGGACAAGTACACATAGGTGTATGGTTAATTACATTACACTGAGCACCCCAGCCACATGATCCTGGACATGGATCTTGGCATTTTTCTCTGATGCAAGCTTCATTACTAGGACATTCAGAATGCATAATGCATTCTGGTCTACAGTTTGGTGGTGATCCAATATATTGAGCCAAGCACGAACATGACGGATTACCTCCATTGTCTTGACATATAGCATAGGCTCCACATGGTGATGGTATGCATGGGTTTATATTATAAACAGGCTCATTTTGTGGTGGTGGTGGAGGTATAACATGACAATGTGAAAATGGATCTCCAGTATACCCAGGAGTGCATGAACACACTGGACTATGGTTGAACACCCTGCAGCTGGCATTTTGTGCACAACGATTTTCACATGGGTTTTTACATTTTTGATTAATACAAGCGAGACTTGATGAACATTCTGAGTTCAGTACACATTCTGGGCGACATCCAGGAGGACTTCCTATATAGTTTGGTAAACATGAACATACTGCCTGCTGATTTATTTCTCGACATTGACTATTTGGTCCACAAGGAGATGGTGTACATGGATAAATAGGCTGTACTTCAGTTTCTATATAAAAAAAAATACATATAATAATAATTGTATATTTTTACAATAAATTGATTTCTATTAAAGTATAATTACGTTGTGGTGGTATGACATGACAGTATCGGAATGGATCTCCAGTATATCCATTGTAACATGTACATGTCGGTGAATGATTAATGACTTGACATTCAGCATTTTGAGCACATGTTCCAGGACATGGATCTTTACATTTATTACTAATGCATGCTTTGTTAGATTGGCACTCAGCATTTACAATACATTCAGGCTTACATCCTTCATATGGATTTCCAAAGTATTCAGGTAGACAAGAACAAGATCCAGCTCCGTTTTGTTCTTTACAAATGGCATTTATGCCACACGGAGACGGCTCACAAGGATTTAAATACTCTTGTGGGATAGGATCAGCTAAAAATTATTGATCATGTATTCAATACATGTACTACTAAAAAATAAATACAATATGAACTTAATTTACCTTGAATTGTTGTACATTCGGTATACGGGTTTCCAATATATCCAACAGGGCATGTGCATCTTGGGATATGACTTATTACTCTACATTCAGCACTTGGGGCACACGCTCCAATGCAAGGATTCTTACATTTCATATTTATGCAGGATAAGTGAATTGGACATTCACTATTGCTTACACATTCAGGTTTACAATTAGGAGGTGAACCAATAAATTCAGATAAACAAGAGCATGATGGGGATTCACCTTGTACTTTACATTGAGAATTTGGTCCACAAGGCGATGGAATACATGGATTTCCAACAGGTTGAGGGATATCAGCAGCTAAAATAAATTAAAATAATTTTAATAGTTATCTCATAATAAATATTTAAAAACATTCACTTACGTTTTGGATAACATCGAACAAATGGATTTCCCGTAAAACTGGGTACGCAACTACAAATAGGGCTGTGATTTATAACCTGGCATTTTGAGTTTACACCACATACTCCAATACAAGGGTCAATGCATTTTTGATTTGAGCATGCTTTATTACTATTACAATCTGAGTTAACAGTACATTCAGGTTGACATGACGGTGGAACTCCCAAATATCCAACGATACAAGAGCATACAGCTTGACTATTTATTTCCTTACAGTGACTGTTAGGTCCACATGGTGATGGATAACAAGGATGAATATCAATTGGTGCTAAAATGTATTTAATAACAATTTGTATTAGTTATAGTTTTTTGGAACTGATGAAGTAACATTATTTTACCTTGTTGTAATGCTGTACATCTAATAAATGCATTTCCTTCCATTCCTTCTGGACAGCGGCACATCGGTATATGGTTATAAACATCGCATATAGCACTTTCACCACATGTGTCTTTACACGGATTTATACATTTATTACGAACACAAGCCTTGTCTCTAGGGCAGTCATTGTTAATTACACATTCTGGTCTACAACCTGAGTAAGGATCTCCATAGTATTCATTAATACATGAACATTGGCCATTATTACATATTGCATTTGATCCACATGGGGTTGGATTACATGGGTCTTTTTCAACAGGTTCTGGAACTAAATACCTTGTCATGTAGTATTTCATATTTAATTTTTTTTTAGTGACTTACTGTTTTGTATTGGTTTTATATAGCACGATGTGAAAGGATCTCCAACAAAACCTTCACGACATACACAATTTGGAGTATGATTTATAACATTGCAGTATGCATCAATACCACAAGATCCTGGACACGGGTCTTGACATCTCTCTCGAATACATGCTAAATTGCTTCGGCAGTCATTGTTTAACACACATTCGGGTCTACAATTTGGCGGACTACCGAAATATTGTGATAAACATGTGCATGATGGTACTCCACCAATATCTCTGCATTCTGAATATAAACCACACGGAGATGGAACACACGGGTTTATGTAAATATCTTGTTGTTGTGGTGGTGGTGGTGGTGGTGGAATTAAGTAACAGCGAGAGAATGGATCGCCTTGATACCCCGCTTGACAAGAACATATTGCGTTGTGTTTTATAACTTTGCAAATAGCATTTGAACCGCAAGGTCCCGGACATGGGTTGACACATTTTTGATTAATGCATGCGTGAATATTACTGCATTCAGAACTTAATACACATTCAGGTCTACAACCAGGAGGACTTCCGTGATACAAAGGGAGACATGAACAAACGGCTTGTCCATTTATCTCTTTACATTGACTATTAGGTCCACATGGTGATGGAACACAAGGAGTATTGGGCTCAGACTGTACAACTATTTATAAAAACATATTATTATATTAATAGTAAAACAGACTAAGTATATTGAAGTTATATTTAATTGAAATAATATCCTTACCTTGAGAAGGAATCAAATTACAGTATTTGAAAGGATCTCCTGTGTAACCATTATAACATGTGCACGTAGGAAGATGATTTATTACTAAACACTCTGCATTTGGTCCACAAGATCCAGGACAAGGATTTTGGCATTTATTTCTAATACACGCTTTATTAGACGCGCAGTCGGTATTGAGTGTGCATTCATATCTACATCCATCATAAGGATTTCCTTCAAATCCAGGCAGACAACTACATGAGCCAGCACCGTTTAGTTCTTTACAAACAGCATTAGTACCACATGGAGAAGGCTCACATGGAGATAAATACTCGGTGGGTACTGGGTCAGCTAAATAATTATTATTGCAAAGACAATATTAATGGATATTTAAAAATTAAATCTCTACAGTAAAAAAAAATTTATTAATCACACAATATTATTTACCTTGTTGAATATAACATTGTATAAATGGATCACCAACATAGCCAGATAAACATGAACATCTAGGCACATGGCTAACTACTTGACATATAGCATTTTGACCACAAGATCCTGGACACGGATCTTTACATTTCATA
Source organism: Diuraphis noxia (assembly GCF_037042655.1). Classification (NCBI taxonomy): domain Eukaryota; kingdom Metazoa; phylum Arthropoda; class Insecta; order Hemiptera; family Aphididae; genus Diuraphis; species Diuraphis noxia. Next base: position 32,603,853 of record NW_028301714.1, on the reverse strand, counting down.
TAGATACATGCTTTGTTATAGGTGCATTCACTATTGCTAATGCATTCTGGTTTGCAATTTGGTGGTGACCCGATGAACTCGGGCAAGCAAGAACAAGATGGCGTATCTCCTTTTACTTGACATTGTGAATTAGGTCCACAAGGAGATGGTACACACGGGTTTCCCACTGGGTCAGGAAGTGCCACTAAAAACGAATACAAATAAATTCAATTATATAAAATATTTTTTAGAATAAAATAAAATATTATAATTCTTTATGTTTTTAGAGTATTGCTTTTGTATAAACTTACACACGGCATGGCAGCGTACAAATGGATCACCAGTCATGCTCGGAGGACAGCTACATATAGGTTTATGATTTATAACCTGGCATTTAGCTCCAACACCACATGTGCCTATACATGGACTTCTACACTTTTGGTTTGAACAAGCTTCGGTCAAATAACAATCCGCATTAATTATGCATTCTGGTCTACACGATGGGGGACTACCCACATATCCCTCGATACAAGAACATACTGCTTGATTGTTCATTTCCTTACATTGACTGTTGGGTCCACAAGGTGATGGATTACATGGTTGATTAATAATTGGATCTACAAATTTAAAAATAGTTAAATTAAATTCAAAACAACTTTACCAAAATATTTAAAATATTGTTTATTGTACTGATGTTTAATGGCATTTAAATATTTTATAATACATATGTGTACCAACCTTGTAATATTGGTTGACATTGAGTAAAGGCGTCACCTGCTAATCCTTCTGGACATCGACACATGGGTACATGATTATATACTTCACAAATTGCATTGTAGCCACACGTCCCTGGACATGGGTTTACACATTTATTTCGAATGCAAGCTTTATCCCTTGAGCATTCATTGTTAAGAACACATTCTGGTCTACATCCAACATAAGGATCTCCATGGTATTCAGGAAGACATGTACAAAGTCCATTATTACATATTGCATTTGTGCCACATGGCGATGGATTACATGGATCTGTTTCTACGTCAGCAATAGGAATTTGGGGTTTCAAATAACAACTAACAAACGGATCACCAGTGAATCCATCAGGACATTGGCAAATAGGAACGTGATTCAATACGTTACAAATTGATCCAATTCCACATGAACCAGGACACGGATCTCGACATTTTTCTTTCATACACGCATTATTACTAGGGCATTCTGCATTGATCGAACACTCTGGCCTACAGTTTGGTGGGCTCCCAGAGTATTGAGGTTGACAACTACAGGAAGGATAATTTCCGTAGTTTCTACACTCAGAATATGGTCCACATGGAGACGGTACACAAGGATTTGTTGATATTGGTTCATCTTGTGGTGGTGGTGGTAACGGTGGAATCAGATAACATCTGGAGAACGGATCTCCAGTATATCCAGGGCTACATGTACATATTGGCCGATGTTTGATAGTCTTACATTGTGTATTCTGACCACATTGTCCAATACAAGGATCAATACAGTGTTGGTTAATGCATGCAAGGTTTTGTGAACAATCCTGACTGATGAGACATTCAGGACGACAATTTGGTGGGCTTCCGATGTAATTCGATAAACATGAACATACGGCTTGGAAATTGACTTCTCGACATTGACTGTGTGGTCCACATGGAGAAGGCGAACACGGGTTTATTGGTTCGTTTTGTATAGCTAAAAGTAATTAATAAGTTGTGGTTAATAATTTATTATTGTGCGTATAGCATCTGGGAACAAAGATTATGATTTGAGTACAGACAACAGTTAAGTTCGAGAAATATAAGTGAATTATTTAGTATACCATCATAAAAAAAAATTATTCTCTCAAGGTTAATATAAGATATGCAATAACTTACGTAAAGTTGTAATTACGCTGCAATATTTATATGGATCTCCAGTGTATCCATAATTACATGAGCATGTTGGTGAATGGTTATAAACATGACAAATTGCAGATTGAGCACATGTTCCTGGACATGGATCTAAGCATTTATTTCCCATACAAGCTCTATTCGATGGACAGTCAGTGTTTACTGAACATTCAGGTCTACAGAGTTCATAAGGATTTCCAAAATATTCTGGTAAGCAACTACAGGATCCAGCACCATTTTGCTCTTTGCAAATAGCATTTGCTCCACAAGGTGATGGAATACAAGGATTCAGCGTCTCTTCTATTGGCTCTGCTTTAATTCAATAAACACATCAGAACAATAATAAATATATGATTATCTAATAAAAAAATAAAAAATAAAAAACGATTCTACTTTAAATTACTCTACTTATATTTTATATTTACCTTGTTGTAATGTACATTGAGTAAAAGGATCTCCGATATATCCTGGATAGCAAATACACTGAGGAGAGTGACTCACAACGTTACATTGTGCGTTTTGTCCACATGTACCAGGACAAGGATCTTTACATTTCATATTTTTACATGCTAAATTATATGGACATTCTCCATTGCTAATACACTCAGGTCTGCAGTTTGGTGGTGAACCAATAAAGTCGGGTAAACAAGAACATGAAGGCGACTGTCCTTTAACTTGGCATTGTGAATTGAGTCCACACGGAGAAGGAACACAAGGATTTTCTACAGATATTGGGTCTTGAATCGCTTGAAAATTATAAAAGAAATTTTGTAGATACATAGTTGCAAAATAGTTGGATATAGATTATAAAGAAATTATAAAAAAATATAGATAGTCCAAAATTAATATGAACTTTTACTTACGTATTGGGTAGCAATTAGAAAATGGATTTCCTGTTTGTCCTGGAGAACAACTACAGATAGGTTTATGGTTATATACACGGCAGATTGCTCCTATTCCACAAACACCACGACATGGATCATGGCATTTTTGGTTTGAACATGCTTCGTTCAAGTTGCAATCAGAATTTATTATACATTCTGGTCTACACGATGGTGGTACTCCTAAATAACCGATTGTACACGAACATACAGACTGTCCGTTTATTTCTCGGCATTGACTGTTAGGTCCACATGGAGAAGGATAACATGGATTTACATTCGTTACTGGAATCACATCTATTAAATGAGAATGCATTATAGAATCTTCAGCTGTATGTTTTATATAAATTTTTAAACTCACCTTGTTGTACCAAGCAATTGATAAAAGCATTTCCATACATTCCATCTGGACATCTACACATTGGTATATGATTATAAACTTCACAGATAGCATTCGTTCCACAGGTTCCAGGACATGGATCTTTGCATCTATTTTTTATGCATGCTTTGTTTCTGGGACAATCGTTATTTAGAACACATTCAGGTCTACATCCAGAGTATGGATCACCTTGGAATTCAGGTTTACATTTACAAACTCCATTATAGCATTCAGAATTAGGGCCACAAGGAGATGGATTACACGGGTCTGAATACTCTGGTTCTGGAACTACACACTTTGATTAGTTTCAGTGCTATTAAAAAAAAAAACATTGCGATTTATTGAAATTTACCATTCATTGGTTTTGGTCCACAATTTTCGAAAGGATTGCCTTCATAGTTATCAGGACATAAGCAAATTGGTGTATGGTTCACTACATTGCATAAAGCGTTTACACCACATGACCCAGGACACGGATCTTGACATTTTTGTTTCATACAGGCTTTATCTCTGGGACACTCTGCATTAATTGTACATTCAAAACGGCAATTTGGAGGACTTCCGATGTATTCAGCTAAACATGAACACGATGGATAGCCATTTTGATTTCTACATTGAGAATAAGGACCACAAGGTGATGGAACGCAAGGGTTTACATCAACCAGATCGAATTGTGGAGAAGGTGGAGGTATTTGATAACAACGAATAAATGGATCTCCAGTAAAACCATTGATACACGAACATACGGGACTGTGATTGATAACTTTGCAATTTGAATTTTGTCCACATGGTTCAGGGCAAGGATTTGAACACTTTTGTTTTATGCATGCCATACTTGAAGCACACTCTGAATTTGTTACACATTCTGGGCGACATCCAGGCGGGCTCCCTATATACGTCGGAAGGCATGAGCAAACAGCTTGATGGTTAATTTCTCGACATTGACTATTTGGTCCACATGGAGAAATCGAACATGGATTAATTGGTTCGATTTCAGTTTCTATAAAAAATAAACAGAAAGATGTATATTACTATATTAATTTGATTTCAAATGATAATAGTATTAATATGTATCAACATACGTTGTGGGTGATGTATTTGATGACAGTATCTGAATGGATCACCAGTATATCCTTGATAACAAGAACACATGGGTAAATGATTAACTACTTGACATTCAGCATTTTGGCCACATGTTCCTGGACATGGGTTTTTACACTTGTAATTAGAGCATGCTTTGTTTGACGCACAGTCTGTATTCAAAACACATTCTGGCCTACACCCTTCGTATGGATTTCCATAGTATTCAGGCAAGCACGTACATGAACCAGCTCCATTTTGTTCTTTACATATTGCATTTGTCCCACATGGGGATGGTAGACATGGATTTAAATACTCTTGTGGTATCAGATCGGCTGAATAGAAGAGTATAAATTAGTTTAAAAAAATTTTTTTTTATATGATCATTTTACCTTGCTGTACAATACATTGCGTGAACGGATCACCGACGTATCCAATTGGACATTTGCATATTGGCGAATGGCTTACTACATGGCATTCAGCATTTGGTGCACATGAACCTGGACAAGGATCTTTACATTTCATATTAGCACAAGCTAGATTATAAGAGCACTCGCTATTGGTGATACATTCCGGCTTGCAATTTGGAGGTGATCCGATGAAATTAGGTAGACATGAACATGATGGTGATTCACCTTGAACCTTGCACTGAGAATTTGGTCCACAAGGAGATGGTATGCAAGGATTACCAACGTATTGTGGTGAATCGGCTGCTACATTTTTATATGCAATAATTAATAATTGTCTTTTAATCAATCAATTCAAATATATGTATATTTGATTACATACGTTTATTGTAACATCTTGTAAATGGATCTCCAATTAAACTCGGTGGACAGCTACAAATTGGATTATGATTTATAACTTGACATTTTGCACCAATTCCACAAATACTAGGACATGGGTTTCGACACTTTTGATTTGAACAAGCTTCGCTCAGACTACAGTCGGAATTTATTGTGCATTCAGGTCTACACAAAGGTGGTGCACCCAAGTATCCAGATATACATGAACACACTGCTACACCATTCATTTGTTTACATTGGCTATTTGGTCCACAAGGAGATGGAGCACATGGATTGATGATTTCAACGGATGCTGAAATTATAGAATGTATTTGAATGTATGATTATGATATTTGATAAATATAATATTTAAACAGTTTGACTAAATTTTTTCGAATGAAATATTTTTTTTTTTACCTTGGATAGGTATGCATTGAATAAATGCATTGCCATTCATGCCTTGGGGACAAGTACACATTGGAATATGATTGTAAACGTTACAAATTGCATTTAATCCGCATGTTCCTTGACATGGATTTTTACATTTATTATTAATGCATGCTTTAATAATGGGACAATCTGTATTTAAAATACATTCTGGACGACAGCCAGAGTATGGATCACCTTGATATTCACTCAAGCAAGAGCAAATACCATTATTGCATAATGCATTTGATCCACATGGAGACGGGTTACATGGATCGTCATATTGTGGTATAGGAGCTATGAATCAAAATTATTGAAATTAATGATTTCATGCCCCTAATTATACTATTAATAATCTATAGTGAATAAAATACTTACAAGATGTAGGTTTTACATAGCAAGAAGTAAACGGATCACCAGTGTAACCATCAATACAGGAGCATATTGGGTTATGATTATAAACATTACAATTAGCATTAACACCACATGATCCAGGGCATGGGTCTTGGCATTTTTGCTTCATACAAGCTTTATTTTTTGGGCATTCTTCATTTATTGTACATTCGGGTCTACAATTTGGCGGGGAACCAATATAATTTTCTTGGCAAGAACAAGAAGGATATCCATTGGAATCTTTACAATATGAGTATAGGCCACATGGTGATGGTATACATGGGTTAATTGGTTCATTTTGTATTGGAGGTGATGGCAAGTCTGTTAAAATTTTAATTATTTGATTAATTAGGATCATTTTGTAAGAATAAAGAGGATTGGAGAAAAATATTTACAAATCTATGATTTAATAATTTAAAAAAGTTAAACTTACATTGTACAGCATAACAGCTTGAAAATGGATCACCAGTGAATCCTTCTTTACACGAACAAATGGGGCTATGATTTATTACTTTGCATTTTGAATTGGAACCACAAGCATTCAAACAAGGGTCAACGCATTTCAAATTTCGGCACGCTTTGGATGTACTGCATTCTGAGTTAACTACACACTCTGGTCTACAATTTGGAGGATTCCCTGCGTATGATTGTAGACAAGAACACACTGCTTGGTAATTTATTTCCTTACATTGGCTGTTTGGTCCACATGGCGATGGAACACAAGGATTAATTGAATCTGCTTGTGGTTCTATACATATATTATAATTAGTATATAATTATTATAAACAAATATAATACACCTAATTATAATACATACGTTTAGGTGGTAGAGATAGAATGCAGTATTTATATGGATCACCAGTAAAACCGGGTATACAAGTACAAGATGGCAAATGATTGGTCACATAACATTCTGCGTTTTGACCACAAGTCCCAGCACATGGATTTTGACATTTATTTTTCACACAAGCTTTTTGAGGTGTACAGTCAGAATTTATAACACATTCTGGCCTACACCCTTCATATGGATTTCCATTGTATTCCGGTAAACAACTACATGAACCAGCGCCATTATACTCTTTGCAAATAGCGTTCATTCCACAAGGGGAAGGAATGCATGGGTTTAGAGGTTCTTGGTATACTGGTAACACTATAGTTATAATTTAAAAAATTATATTACTATTCAGTGATAAAGTCACAAGTAGCAATTAAATAGCTCTATTAGTTGTACTCACCATTTTATATAAATTTATTGTTATACAATTATTTAGTAAGCTCTAACTCTTCTTATACATCTGTTACATGATTAGTGATAGCTATTCAAAAATTGAGCAGATAAAATAATCAACGAAGTTTTGGAAATAATTACTTATATTAGGTCTAAAACAATAATTATCATAGTATGGTAATACTAAAGGTATAGACAACTTGATAAGTTCTTCTTACCAATCTTACCTCTATATAATATTCTGAAAACATTTAGTTAGTTTTTATAAGTTAAGGACTAAGAATAACTTACCGATCCTAAATTTAAATAATAATAAGCTAAATATAATCAACTTGAGATACTAAATATTAATAAATATTATATTTAGGTACTTAAAAATAAATACAATTAAGTATTATTAAGTAACTTATTCATATCAGGTAGATATTAAGATTCGACGTCTCTAGTTTAAATATATAAAATAAAAATTGCATAAACATTATATATTATGTTCTTTTGAATATCGCTTAATATTACTTTTTCAATAAAATTTCTTTATAAGTAATTTTAAATTATCCTAAATTACATGCAAACATAAATAAATAATATTATACACATATAAAAATGTACTGAAATATTTGAATAAAAATTTAATGCATATAAACATACAACTACAGAATAAAAGTCATAGTACATAGCTTAACAATTTAACATTCAAAGCTTAAGAAATGTATATACAAATTAACTTAAAATTATTATATAGAACTCTTATCATGCTCACAAGATGCAACGTCAAACATATATACTCTCGATTTTAAACATATTTAATTCATTCTTTTCAAAATTTGTTCATGCACTAAGTAAATATTGTTTTAAGAAATTATGATATTATAATCGATTAAAAATCAATGACAGCATGCCATCCATTTTAAAACTACATTAATGTTCATATATGATTTACTTTAATGCATATATTTTCATTGATAATTTTATGATGTACCTATGAATCGTTTTTTTTTTGGGGGGGTTGGGGGGGTTGGGAGAGGAATGACATTTTTTATAAGTAGTTAAATTAATTTTATGAAATGACAGGTAAATGATTATATGAACTCATTAAAACTAATCTGCTCAACCGTTGATTGGAGGGAAGTATTAATTATGGTAGTATAATATTTTATTATGCAATAGCTTTATTAATAAATGATAAAATATTTTAATATATTATATTAAAAACAAAAATGCTTATCAAATGATAGTGTCATTGTTGTGAATTTTATTATTAATGTTTTAAAAATGTATTATGGCCTTTGATATAAGTTATTTGTGAAACTTTAATTTAAATTACCATGTACTTATATCATTATTATTAATTTTACGATTTAAACCATAAATCAAAAATCAGCAAGCACTAAAAACATATGTTAATGAAGCAAGCGTTAAAAAAAAATGTTCATTAAATTATATAGCGTGTTTTAACTCAAATTTATAAAGCATATTCATGCAAATATCTTAAAATCTTACCCGGGACTGATTGACAATATGTAAACGGATCTCCGGTAAATCCATTATTGCAGGAACACATGGGAGTGTGATTAATTACAGAACATACAGCATTTGAGCCACATGAACCAGGGCAAGGGTCTGTGCATTTTTGATTAATACATGATAAATGGCTAGGACATTCTGGATTAATTGTACATTCCGGTCTACATGATGGTGGTGTTCCAACATAATTTGGTAAGCATGAGCACGCTGGTGCACCTCCACGATCTCTACACTCAGAATTGGGCCCACACGGTGACGGGACACAAACATTAATAGGATCAGCTGATGGTGTTGGTTTTATTTCTGGAATAAAATAATATAGTATTTAAAGTATAAAATTTAAATATTGTATTTAATAAATATGTTACCTTGAACAGGATAACAACTCCTAAATGGATCTCCACTATGTCGTGGTGGACAAGTACAGATAGGACTATGATTTACTACTTTACAATTAGCAAGATGGCCACAAGTTCCAGGACATGGATCACGGCATTTGCTCATTAGACATGCTTGAGTTAAAGGACACTCTGCACTAACAACACATTCTGGTCGACAAGAAGGCGGTGAACCGATCATAGTATTTTGACATGAACAGACAGCATGTCCTTCTACTACACGACAGACACTGTTTGGTCCACATGGAGAAGGATTACATGGGTCTTTAGATGGTTCATCTATAAGAATATTTTTTATGTAATTATATATATTTTTTAAAATATAATTTGATTTATACCTTGAACTTTAATAGGTCTACATATAACAAATGCATCACCAGCAGTACCAATTGGGCAACTGCATGTTGGAATATGGTTGATGACATCACATATGGCTCCTTGACCACATGTGCCTGGACAAGGATCTTGACACTTTTGGTTTAAACATGCTTTATTCCTAGGACAATCTGTGTTCATTGTACACTCAGGTCGACAACCTATTAATGGATCTCCAAAATAGTTAGTCAGACATTGACAAACTCCATTGTAACATTGTGCATTGGAACCACAAGGTGATGGATTGCATGGATCGGTAGGTGTGGCTAGTGTTGGTTGCACTAAAAATAATATTTTATAATTTTAATATTAAATGATTAAACACATTAGAATTATAAGTAAATTATTGTACCTATTATTGGATTACATTGCGTGAATGGATCACCATTGTATCCAGAGATACATGTACAAGTTGGTATATGATTTTGAACTCTACAGTCTGTATTTAAACCACAAGATCCATAACATGGATCTCTACATTTATCTGATATACAAGCCAATACAGAAGGACAGTCAGAATTTACGGAACATTCCGGTCGACAATTTGGTGGAGAACCGACATAATTTGTTCGACATGAACATGATGGTTGATTTCCAACTGGTCTACATTCAGAATTCGGTCCACATGGTGAGGGGATACAAGGATTTGTAGGTATCACCGGTTCATCTAATGGTTTCACTGTGTGATAATATATAGTCAATTAAGTGTTTTATTTATAATATTTACAGTTAATTAATCAATCTATCAATCCATATCAGAAACCACAAACACAAACTGAGTATCAATGTTAATGATTTTGGATTCTATAGATAGAATAAAGATAATGGATTAGTAACAAACCTGGTTGTAGATAACATCTTGTGAAAGGATCACCAATCATACCAGGTGAACATGTGCAAATTGGACTATGATTAATAACTTCACAACGAGCATTTAATCCACATGTTCCAGGACAGGGGTCTGTGCATTTGAATTTATGACAAGCTTTATTCGATGGACATTCATTGTTTACGACACACTCTGGTCTACAATTTGGTGGAGTTCCTTGGTATTCTATTTGACAAGAACATACTGCTTGTTGGTTTACATTTTTACATTGGCTGTTAGGTCCACAAGGTGATGGATGGCAAGGATCATACACTGTTGCTTGGGTTGCTAATTTTATGAATATTTAATAATTTTAAGATATTATTTATTAACAATTTTAAAAATAAATATTTTACTTGGAGGTTGAGGTTGGCAGTACGTGAATGGATTTCCTATATATCCAGACATACAGTTGCAAGTTGGAACATGACTAATGACTGTACAAACAGCGTCTACTCCACATACACCGGGACAAGGATCAACACATTTATTTCCAATACATGCCTTATTTGTTGGGCAGTCAGAACTATGAACACATTCAGGTCGGCAACCCTCATATGGGTTTCCATAATAATCATTAATGCAAGAACAAGATCCGGCACCATCTTGTTGCTTACATATTGCATTTGCACCACATGGAGATGGTTCACATGGATTTAAATTTTCTAAATATGTGAAAGAAATTAAGAAATAATTTAACTAAATGTATAAATACAATATTAACGTACCTTGTTGATAAATACATTGAACGAATGGATTTCCTGTATATCCAGAGGGACATAGACACGAAACTGCATGATTAACAACTTGGCAATGTGCATCACTTCCACACGATCCTGGACACGGATCTTTACATTTGTTGTTAATGCAAGCAAGAGTTGATGGACAATCTGGGTTTATTATACATTCTGGTCGACAATTTGGTGGAGCACCAATATAAGATGGAAGACATGAACATGATGGATTATTTCCTGAAGCTATACATTGAGAATTCGGTCCACATGGTGAAGGAATACACGGATGTTTTGGTGGATCGTTTTGAGGTGGAAGAATTGGCTCTGAAAAATTTAATTAAATAAATAAAATTATAGATAGATAAATAATTTGTTAAAATTTACTTTGTATTGTATAACAGCTTCGGAATGGGTCTCCAGTTTGTCCTTCTCTACAACTGCAGATTGGACTGTGATTGATTACTTCACATCTAGCTCCAGAACCACAAGCTCCTAAACATGGGTTGATACATTTCATGTTTACACATGCTTTGTCTGGATTACATTCAGAGCTGATAGTACATTCTGGGCGGCATGATGGTGGTGAACCAATGTAATTTGGTAAGCAAGAACACACCGCATGATTATCTGAATTTCGACATTGGCTGTAAGGACCACACGGAGATGGACTACAAGGATCACTTGATACAGGAACATCTAAATAAAAAAAATAAAACTTTTAATTTTAAACAACTTTGCATGAGATTAAAATAACTAATTTTTACCATCTGGAATAGGTCGACAGATTGTGAATGGATCTCCTGAATATTTGGTTGGGCATGAACAAATTGGAATGTGATTCACTACATCACAATTGGCACCTTGTCCACAAGTTCCAATACACGGATCGCTACATTTATTTCTTATACATGCTTTGTCTCTAGAACATTCTGTATTCAACACACACTCTGGACGACAATTCTCATATGGGTTTCCTGTGTATTCTGGCAAACATTCACAATTTCCATTTCCTTTGCAGATCGCGTTTGGACCACAAGGTGATGGATTACAAGGATCAGATGCTAGTGGTCTCTCGGTAGCTTTTATGAAAGTTAAAATATATATTAATAAGAATTTAATACCCAGTTTAAATCTATTAATATTTTACGTACTTATTTGTATTTGTGTACAAAAGTCAAACGGATCTCCAGTTAGACCATTATTACAAGTGCATATTGGAATATGATTAAGAACGTGGCAATTCGCATTTAATCCACATGATCCTACACATGGGTCACGACATTTTTGATTCATACAAGCCAATTGACTTGGGCATTCCGCACTTAAAACACATTCAGGTCTGCATGAAGGTGGTGATCCAATGAAGTCTGGTAAGCATGAGCATACAGGGTTCCCATTTTGTATCTGGCATTGTGAGTTAGGTCCACACGGAGTTGGGTAACACGATGCTGGACGTTCGGTAACTGGAGGTGTTGGTGTGGTAGCTGTAAATAAATTTGAAAAATTATCTCATTTAATTAGTTTATTTTGTATTCTTACGTATTAAGGCACAATGTGAGAATGGATCTCCAGAATATCCAGCTGGGCATGCACAAATAGGGTTATGATTCCTCACAGTACACAAGGCTTGAATCCCGCAAGTATTTGGACAAGGATCCAAACATTTTTGATTTGTACAAGCTTTGTCTAAAGGACATTCGGAACTGACAACACATTCAGGTCTACATACAGGTGGACTACCCATATAATTTGGCAAACAAGAGCAAACGGCCTGATCGTTAATTTTTCGACACTGACTGTTAGGTCCACATGGTGATGGATGACATGGATCAATCGGTTCTCTCTGTGTTGCTGTTGTTTCAACAATACAATTGTTATTATAATATATTTATAAGCGCTAAAATACAATTGCATTATTAAAAATACTAACGAATGACTGGTATCGGACGACAAGAAGTAAATGGATCACCAGTAAAAGATGGTGGACAAGAGCAAATAGGTATGTGTTTCACAACTGTACATATTGCCTCAGAACCACATGTTCCTGGACATGGGTCTATACATTTATAACCAATACAGGCCAAAGCCAAATTACAATCGTCGTTGTTTTCACATTCTCTTCGACATCCCGTGTAAGGATCACCGAAGAATCCTGTAGAGCACGTACAAGCTGCAACTCCATTTCTATTGACACAATCAGAATTTGGACCACATGGTGATGGATAGCAAGGATCTACGGCTTCTGGTGATCTTTCGGTAGCTATATAAGGCAATAAAAATATGCTGGTCTATATGCATTTTAACAAATACTTGTAGATAAAAATATTTAATTTATTTAAAGTGTTATTAAAATGTAAAACTATTCCGTCAATGAATTAATCATATTTGTCATAAGTATTAAGTGTACATAGTAGTAGTCTTTGTTCTTACAGGTAGGTAACAGTTGGCAATATGTAAGGGCATCGCCAGTGTACCCAGGTAAACAAGTACAAACTGGGTGGTGATTGATAACTCTACAATGAGCATATTGTCCACATGATCCTGGGCATGGATCAGAGCATTTTTCATTGATACATGCCAAGTTACTTGAACATTCCGCGCTAATAACACACTCAGGCCTACAATTGGGTGGCCGACCAATGTAGTTTTGCAAACAAGAACATGCAGCTGTATTGCTCACCACTCTACATTGAGAGTGAGGTCCACAAGGTGATGGAGAGCAAGGGGCTGTAGGCGGTGAAGGAGTGGTTGTGGCTAAAGTGAGAAAAAGAAAAAAAGAAAAACATGCAACAGAGTTTCAGATAGTAATACAAGAAATCACATATATCATAATTATCATGCAATAGAATAAAGAAACGCAAAAGATTTTCAAGTAAAAAGTACCAATCATTCACTATACAATTCTTACGTTGTATTTTGTTGCAAGAAGCAAAAGGATCGCCCGTATATCCGGGGGAACAGCTACAAATGGGATTGTGATTTACTACTTGACACCTTGTATTTAGGCCACAAGTACCAATGCAGGGGTCACTACATTTTTGATTAACACAAGCTTTGTTTTGACTACATTCTGAACTGACAATGCATTCAGGACGACAAGATGGAGGTGTACCGATATAGGAACTTAAACATGAACAAACGGCGTGGTCGTTAAGTTCTCTACATTGACTGTTAGGCCCACACGGAGATGGAACACAAGGATCTATTGGAGTAGCTTCAGCTAAAAAAATCAAGTCAAAACAATATTTTTATAAATGGTAATTACTATTTATAGAGAAATAGAACATATTCTTACTTATGGGTATAACATTACATATGCTCAACGGATCACCAGTGTATCCTGGTACACAACTGCATGAAGGCGCGTGGTTCAGAACTTTACATTCTGCATTAAGTCCACATGTTCCAGGACATGGATCCTTACATTTATTATTTGCACATGCTTTTGTACGGTCACAATCTGCATTCGTAACACATTCAGGTCTACATCCCGTGTATGGATCACCGAAATATTCAGGTAGACAAACACAAGAACCAGCACCGTTTTTTTCTCGGCAAATAGAATTAGCTCCACATGGAGATGGATTGCATGGATCTCTCGGTCCTTCAGTGGGAGGAACTATACCAAATATAAATCACGATGAGTTATTAAAATAGAGACGTTGCGACAGTTGTTAATATATATATATATATATATGATTGTATTACTTTGTTGAACGATGGAACACCCAGCAAATGGATCCCCAGTATATCCAGTTTCACAAGTACACTGTGGTCTATGATTACGAGTTACACAGGTCGCGTGCACTCCACAAGAACCAGGGCAAGGGTCTTTGCAACGTTCATTCAAGCAAGCAAGATTTCCCGGACATTCTGCATTGATTGAACATTCTGGGCGACAGTTTGGTGGTCTTCCTATATAGTTTGGCAAACAAGAGCATGCTGGTGTGGAGCCAACTTCGTGGCATATGGAATTAAGACCACATGGGGATGGAATACAAGGATTTCCACTTGGCGGTGGCTGAGTTGGTCGTGCTAAAATAAAGATAAAAATTTTATTTAAAAATAATTATTTTTAAAATCGATGTACGTTAATTATTTAAATATTTTAAATTATTTATTTTTATTTATTTTATTTCTTTAGAATTTATTGAAAAAAACTATTTTTTTGCATGGTTATAGAAATTTATAAACTTACGTTCTGATTTACATTGAACAAATGGATCACCAATTAAACCATTTGGGCAACTGCAAATTGGATTATGATTTATGACTTGACACCTTGCTCCAATACCACATATTCCAATACAAGGGTCTGAACATTTTTGATTAATACAAGCTCTATTTTGAGGGCATTCTGAACTAACAACACATTCTGGACGACAACCCGGAGGTGTTCCAACATAGTTAGTTTGACAAGAACACACTGCGTGGCCATTCACAGTTCTACACATACTATAAGGCCCACAAGGAGAAGGTTCACATGGATTTTTAGGTATTTCATCCACTATAAATAATATAAAAATTATAATGATTATTCATAATATTAAATATTGAAGATAAATAATATAAATCTTACTCGGTGGTGGCATATGACATGCGGTAATAGGATTGCCAGTGTAACCTGGGAAACATGTACACGATGGCGTGTGATTGATAACATTACATTCAGCATTAAGACCACAAGTACCAGGACAAGGATCGCGGCATTTATTATTTACACATGCTTTACTCCTATCACATTCCGAATTAGTCACACATTCTGGTCTACAACCCGTGTAAGGATCACCAAAATATTCTGGTAAACATATACAAGATCCTGCTCCATTACGTTCTTTGCATATAGCGTTTGCTCCACATGGTGATGGGTTACAAGGCATTTTAGGCCCTTCAGTTGGAACAACTAAAATTTTAAACATAATTTAGCAAAAATATTAGAAATTACATACGACAGTATAAAATAAACATACCTTGTTGTATTAAAGAACATCCAGCAAATGGATCTCCTGTATAACCTGGTTCACAGTTACATTGTGGACTATGGTTTATAGTTACACACGTAGCATATATTCCACATGAGCCCGGACATGGATCTTTACATTTTTCTTTTGAACATGCTAAATTCCCCGGACATTCAGCATTGATGGTGCATTCTGGTCTGCAATTAGGCGGTCGTCCAATGTAACTGCCCAAACATGAACATGCTGGGGTATTACCAATTTCACGACATATTGAATTTGGACCGCATGGAGATGGCACACATGGATTGGTTGGTATATCAGCTGGTGGAGGTTCTATGTATAACGTTTATATTTAGATTAATGCTGTTTTCCAAAAACATAAAATGTACAGTTTGTGTTGAATATAAATACTTACGTTCTTTGAAGCACCGTATAAACGGATCTCCGTTATAACCCGGTGGACAACTACAAATTGGATTATGATTGACTACTTGACATCTTCCATTTGATCCACATGTACCAGGACACGGGTCTATACATTTCTTTCTAACGCATGCTTTATCCTGGGGACATTCAGAGCTCACCATACATTCCGGGCGACATGATGGAGGTGTTCCAATGTAATCTGTTTGGCATGAACATACAGCATGATTATTCACAGGTCTGCATTGACTGTATGGACCACATGGCGAAGGAATACATGGATTTGAAGGTGGTTCTGGATCAACTAAAAATAAACATTTAGTATTATCTTTAAGTAAAGTATAAGTAATATAATCAATTATATCATTAAAGAAAGATACAACTAAATAACATTATACATACGTAATGGTTGAATGTAGCAAGATAACGTTGGATCTCCAGTATAATCTACTGGACAATAACAAGATGGTGAATGGTTAATAACCCTGCATTCTGCATTCAAACCACAGACGCCTGGACATGGGTCACGACATTTGTTATTCATACAGGATTTACTACGATCACAATCAGAATTGGTCACACATTCTGGCCTACATCCAGTGTACGGATCTCCAAAATATTCAGGCAAACACGAACAAGAGCCAGCACCATTTCGTTCTTTACATACTGCATTTGCTCCACATGGCGATGGGTTGCATGGCATTTTTGGTCCTTCAGTAGGAACTAAAAAAATATTTAAATATAAATACATAATTATACCAATATAAAACATATTCATATATTTTTTTAACATTGATACCATTAAATAAAATATCTTACATTGTTGTATGAGGGAACATCCACTAAATGGATCTCCAGTGTAACCATTTTGGCAAATGCACTGAGGTACATGTTTGACTGTATTACATGTTGCGTATATTCCACATGAGCCAGGACATGGATCACGACATTTTTCGTTGACACAAGCAAGATTTCCGGGGCATTCAGCATTAATTGTACATTCTGGGCGGCAATTAGGTGGCCGACCAATATAATTAGACAAACACGAACATGCAGGCGTTCCACTGTGGTCACGGCATAAAGAATTAGGTCCACATGGTGATGGAATACACGGATTAGTCGGAATGGATGGTTCATCATAATATATTGGTTCTAATAAATATTATAAGTATTATTTATTATTAAAGTTATATTTTACTATTTAATAATACGAACTTTCTTGTAAACACCGGACAAATGGATCACCAGTATATCCAGCTGAACAGCTACATATTGGATTGTGATTAACAACTTGGCACCGAGCATTAAGGCCACAGGTTCCGGGACATGGGTCTACACATTTTTGATTGACACATGCCTTATCTTGAGCACATTCAGAACTAATCATACATTCTGGATGACAAGCTGGGGGTGTACCAATATAATTTGTTTGACATGAACAAACTGCATGGTCATTAATTGTCCTGCATTGACTGTACGGGCCACAAGGTGAAGGTATGCAAGGATTTTTAGGTGGTAGATCTGGGCCTAAAAGTGGGCATAGCACAAAGAAAAACATGCATCGTACAATAGAGATAGATAAGAATGAAGACTCAGTTTAAAATACCAATGCATGCAAAGTGAAAACAAGCTAATAAGTAGATAGTAAGGGAAGAAATCTTACTGGCAACTGGGAGAAGTTGACAAGCAGACAATGGATTGCCAGTATATCCTGGAAGACAAGCACATGAAGGAGAATGGTTGATAACTCTGCATTCAGCATATAAACCACACATTCCTGGACACGGGTCACGACACTTATTGTTTATGCAAGCTCTGTCTCTAGGACATTCACTATTTAGCACGCACTCTGGTCTACATCCTGTATAAGGATCCCCTGTATATTCAGGAATACATGCACAAGATCCGGCATTATTTCTTTCTTTGCATATAGCATTTGCCCCACAAGGTGATGGGTTACACGGATCACTTGGCACATCTGCTGGTGGTGGTACTAAAATGGGAAAATTTGTGTTGCAATTTGTGTGTTAAATGTATTTGTCATATATAAGCTAAATCAATGATACCTCAAGTAACTTAATATTTTGATAAATACTCTAACAAGTTGCATAATAATAGTGTAATTATAATCCTTACGTGAAATTGGTGTTGGTCGGCAGGCTATAAATGGATCACCGGTATACCCATCATTGCATTTACATACAGGATTATGGGAAATCACTTTGCAAAAGGCATTTATACCACAGGAACCAGGACAAGGATCTATACACCGTTCATTAACACAAGCCAAATTGCCAAAGCATTCGGCATTTATTGTGCATTCTGGTCTGCAGCAAGGAGGTCGACCAATATAGTTTGGTAAACAAGAACATATTGGAACATAATCTTTGGGATGGCATATAGAATTTGGACCACACGGTGATGGAACACAAGGATTTTGTGGCAGTCTATCCTGTTCTGGTGGTAAAGGCTCTAAACATTCCCCATGCATCAAATCAATAAAATGTATAAAGCAACTAAAAGCATAACTACGGCATTCTTACTTTCAATAATAGCACAGCGAACAAATGGATCACCGTAATAACCTGAATAGCAACTACATATTGGACTATGATTTACGACCCGACATTGTGCATTGTAACCGCATGTGCCTGGACACGGGTCTGAACAAATTTGATTTACACATGATTTATCTTGTGGACAATCCGAACTAGTTATGCACTCTGGATGACAATTTGGAGGATTTCCAAAGTATCCAGGTAAACAAGAGCATACTGCATGGCCATTTACAGCTCGGCACTGACTGTATTGCCCACAAGGCGATTTCATGCAAGGGTTTTTCGTAATTAACAAATCAACTTCACATGCTATGTAATAAAATAATTATAAGAAGAGAACTTAAAGAAAAGCAATTGCAATATGTACAACTCTTACTTGGATCAAACTCAATTTTATGACACGATAATAAAGCACTTCCGGTGTACCCTTGCAAACAATAACAAGTTGGAGCATGATTGCTGACTTTACATTCAGCATATAAACCACAAGCACCAATACAAGGATCTATACATTTGTAATTGATACATGCTTTATTCCAGGCACAATCAAGATTGTTTACACATTCTGGTCGACATCCAGAGTATGGATCGCCAAAATATTCTGAGATACATGAACAAGAACCAGCACCATTTGATTCTTTACATACAGCGTTTGCTCCACATGGTGAAGGGTTGCAAGGAGTTACAGGCGTATAATCGATAGCTAAAAAACGATTATAAATAATCTACATTCTAATGCAATACAATACGTAAATACATTTATATAAGCATAATCTAATATATTATCTGATCACCGAAGCAAACAATACATAAACTATTAAACATGCATGAACTTACCTTTATGATAAAAAGATTCCGATTAATGTTATAATTACACATTTATTAGAACCAGTACTAACATAATAAAATTAAAAATCTAAATAATTAATTTATGGATTGAGTCTTACATAGCAATGAACATATTTTAAAAGGATCTCCAGTGAATCCTTTCGGACACATGCACAAAGGTCTATGATTGACCACACTGCAGAATGCTTGAGGCGCGCAGCTACCAGGACATGGGTTAGTACAGCGGTTATTAATACACACCTTTGTGCGATTACAATCTGCATTTAATGTACATTCCGGTCGACAATTTGGCGGCAAACCCATGTACCCAGCTTGACAAGAACATACGGGCTGGTTGTCATAAGAATGGCAGACCGAATAAAGACCACACGGGTTCTTATCGCATGGATTAGTATTATTGTCCAAGCATTCTAGACGATTCATGCATTTTTTTGTGTTAATAGAAAATATAAATTATTAGAAATATCCTTTGATTTTGTGCTTACTTTCTGTTTTAAGACACCGTTTCATAGGATCACCACTAAAACCCGGTTTACAAACACATATAGCCTTATGATTAATTACCCGGCAATGAGAATTGGGTGCACATAAACCTGAACAAGGATCTGTGCACCGGTGATTAACACAAGCTTTATTTGGCGCACATTCTGAGCTAATCACGCATCCTGGTCGGCAGTTGGGTGGCGTCCCAGTATAACCATACTGGCATAAACACACAATGCGATTTTTGATTATTGAGCAATTGCTGAATGGACCACAGAGATTTTGCATGCATAGCGAATTTTGCTTATGAGGAATATTAGAAGCTATAATTAGATTATTAGCATATTATTAGTAGAAATAGTAAAATGTTCACATAAATGTTTTCTAATGGAATATATAATTATATTATGAAGTAATGAAATATTTCTAATTTAATATAAAAATGTATATAAGTATATAACATATAACATATTATGGAATTGCACGTACTTCTAAATGCATAGATAATATACTTTAAAAAAAAAATGTATTATCTATAACATTTTTAAAATATGACTTATTTTAATACTATTGTTCAGATATAATTTTAAGAAAACATTTATGGATGTAAAATTATAATTAATGACAGTGGATTGGAAGAAAGCATGCTTACAACTTGATATTTTATTGCACATTGTTAGTGGATTGCCAGTCATGCCACTTGGACAAAAGCAAATTGGGCTATGGTTGACTACTCCACAACGAGCGCGCATGCCACATGCGTTTTTGCACGGATCAGTGCATTCAGAGTTAATACAAGCAAATGATATAGGACATTCTACGCTGAGTGTACAATAAGGGCGGCATCCAATGTATGGGTCTCCAAAATAATTATGATTACAAACGCAAGTTTTATTGTTAATATTGCTCTTACATATTGCATTATGGCCACAAGTAGAACCATTACAAGACAGGCGAGGTTTTCCGTTTGGTTTTACTATTAATAATAATAATAACAATAACAACCTTAATCGTATAGTAGTCCAACTGTTGTAGTTCGTTTGTTAAGTAATTTTAATATCATTAATTAATATTTTAATCCTTAAATAACTATAAGCTGTTGGTGGTATATCCAGTTAATAAAATAATGATAGTAACTTATAACAATAAATGTTATTTGATTTATAAATAAATATTTATTACGAGTATTATTTAGTTTTAGTAAAAATATAAAAATATAAGTTTGTTTTATTAAACCAAACATACCTGCGACAGCATTACATCCGTTAAATGGATCCCCTTGGTATCCAGGCTCACACGAACACACTGGTTGATGGTTGATTACGGTACATCTAGAATTGAATCCACAAGATCCAGTACAAGGATCTCGACATTTACTCTGCAGACAAGCTAATCTAGTTGGACAATCAGCATGAATTAAGCATTCTGGTCGACAGTTTGGTGGAGCTCCAAGCATGCCCGGTAAACATGAGCAAACAGGTCTATTATCATGTTCCCTACACTCAGAATTAGCACCACATGGTGATGGGAAACAAGGGTCTTGGTAAACAATCGGAGGAGTTTTAGGTTCTGTAGAATTGTAAATGATAATTAAAATTTATTCATAATATTTTAGTCATCTTAGCAAGATTTACCTTCTTGAATACACCTCACGAATGGATCACCCACGAATTTCGGCGGACAAGTACAAATGGGATTGTGATTAATCACATTGCAACGTGCATGTAGTCCACATGTTCCAGGACAAGGATCTGAACACTTTTGTGCTATACATGCCTTATCTACTGGACATTCAGCACTTACAACACATTCCGGTCGACAAGA
Organism: Diuraphis noxia; assembly: GCF_037042655.1. Taxonomy (NCBI): domain Eukaryota; kingdom Metazoa; phylum Arthropoda; class Insecta; order Hemiptera; family Aphididae; genus Diuraphis; species Diuraphis noxia. Next base: position 32,581,807 of record NW_028301714.1, on the reverse strand, counting down.
AGGAGGGGTTCCGATAAAACCTTGTATACATGAACAAACTGCATTATAACCTTGAGTACGACATTGACTATTTGGACCACAAGGTGAAGGTTCACATGGATTTTGGGGAGGTAGTGCTTCAAAAAATCATAAAATTACTTTATATTCAAATTAACACAAAAATAATAAGTTAAAATTTATCTAACTTACCATTAACTGGTTCTATTCTACAAGATTGGAATGGATCTCCAACATATCCGGGGAAACAAGTACAAACTGGTATATGACTAACAACATTACATTGAGCATTGAGACCACATACACCTGGACATGGATCTCGACAATGGCTAGCCAAACAAGCCAAGTTTGACATACAATCGCTGTTCATCAAACATTCTGGTCTACACCCACCAGAGTAAGGGTTACCGATATAAGGTGGTATGCAAACACATTTTGGAACTCCATTGTTTTCACTAAAACATTGAGTATTTTCACCACATGGCGAAGGATTACACGGATCTCTTGGAATTTCAGGTAATGCAGCTAAAATATTATTAAATAAGATGATTAGTTTGTATTTAAGCTAAACAAAAATTAACTAGATATAAATATAATGCATACATTTTTAAATATTACAAATTATATTTTATGAACTTCCTATTCATTCAAAAATTAAATTAAATTATTCTAAAATTGTTTTTTTTTCATATTTTGTTTAAAATATTAAAACATAACATTCATTTTGGCGTGTGTAATATGTAAGTATCTCACCTTTGAATCCTAAATAAAACTAATATGATTAAATGATAAGTATAATATTAAAGATAACACTTACTTGGTGGAATTCTAGTACAGCTTATAAATGCATCTCCTTCATAACCTGATATACAGGTACAGAATGGCGTATGATTAACAACATCACATTTAGCATTCAAGCCACATGATTTTGTGCATGGATTTTGACATTTTTCTTGAATACATGCTTTGTTATGTGGACATTCATGATTCATTATACATTCTGGCCGGCAATATGGCGGACTTCCGATATAATTTGGGGAACATGAACAAACTGGATGACCCTTTTTAATCTCACAAATTGAATTTGGGCCACATGGTGTAGGTTCACAAGGATTTCCAGGTACTTTAGGAGTTTCTTCACCTATGGGTAACATTCATAATAATATAAATATAACTATAATAAATAATAATAATAATACAATATCAATACATTTAAATGTAATACAAACCAAGTGGTAAATAACAGCTAACAAATGGATCACCGACGTGTCCTGGTGGACAACTACATATCGGATTATGGCAAATAGAATAACAATTAGCTCCAACACCACATGTACCAGGACATGGGTCAACACATTTTTGATTTAAGCAAGCTTGAGTTTGAGGACATTCCGCGCTTACTACACACTCTGGTTTACATACTGGTGGTGAGCCACGGTATCCTGGTAAACACGAACATGTTGCAAATCCTTGTTCCGAAATATGACATCGACTGTTAGAACCGCACGGTGAAGGGTCACAAGCATTATCTGCTGGGCCCATTATTGGCGGATAATCTAAAAAAACAAGATATTACGTATATATTATATTAAAATATGTTGAGTTTTTAGTCATCAATATTAAATTATCGACTAGGTATTATTTACTTGGTCTAGCAGCTTGATAACAGCTAACGAAAGGATCTCCTGAATAATCTTGTTGGCAAAAACATACAGGGAAATGGTTAACTACTTGGCATTGAGCATTAACACCACATACGCCCAAGCAAGGATTAACACATTTGTTATTAATACAAGATAATGTTTGACCACAATCAGTATTTATAACACATTCGGGCCTGCATGATAAATACGGGTTTCCATAATACTGTTGACGGCAAACACAAATAGTCATTCCATTTGATTTTTTGCATACAGCATTTGCTCCACATTGCACTTGGTCACATGAAATAGGCTTAGCCACATCATCTATAAACATAAATCAGTAAATCATAGCTTACAGAAACTCTAGATTTTAACTTATCACAGATTTTCCATACTTTGTTTTGGAGTAGTACAATGTTCGTATGGATTTCCTATTAGTCCCGATTGACAGGAACATATTGGATTATGATACACGACAGTACATTCAGCTTGAATACCACATGATCCTGGACAAGGATCAATACATTTTTGACCCACACAAGCTAAATTGAATGGACAATCAGAATTGTATAAACATTGTGGATGACATTGTGGATTCCATTGTTGTTCAGCTGAAGAGCAGGGATCACACATTGCTATCTGGCCACCATACACATTGCATGAAGCATACGGATCGCATGGTGAAGGTGCACAAGGTAGAGTCATATTTTTAAATGGCTCATCATCAGCTAAAAATTCCAAACAATTGGAAAGTTTTACACCATTTATAACATTATAAAAATGTTTAATATATTTAATTTATTTAATTCTTACGTTTTGGTAAACATTGTAAGAATGGATCACCAACAAAACCTTCTCTACAAGAACATAGTGGTGTATGATCTTTGCATTGGCATACGGCTCCAAGACCACAGATGTTACCAAATGCACATGGATCTCGACATCGGTAATCAATGCAAGCTTGATGATTCTTACAATCAGTATTTAAAACGCACTCTGGCTGACATCCATTCTTAGGATCTCCAACAAAATTTGTTAGGCATGTACATACGGGTTTACGATTTTGAATTTTACATTCTGTATTAATTCCGCATGGGTTAGGCAAACATGGATTTCCAGTTGGAGCTGGATCTGAACCTTTTATAAATAAATAATCAAAGATAATATTTTATTATTTTATTAATACACCTATAAATCAACTATAGTTATTAGTTATAATAACTTACTTATTTGATAACAACGGAAAAATGGATTTCCAGTTAATCCACGATCACACGTACATACAGGACGATGTTTTTCAACTTTGCACGAAGCTCCTACTCCACACGCTCCTGGACATGGATTATTACATTTATAACCTAAGCATGATTTATCCCAAGGGCAATCATCATTTGTTGTACATTCCGGGCCTCTACATCCTGTTAATGGATCTCCACCCATACCATCAGGACAGAAACATAACGGTTTTCCTATTTAATAGTTAAAAATTTTAACAAATTAATATTAAATTGTTGATGTAAATTTAAAAATATTTGTACAGTACCTTCAGATGAAATTTTGCAATATGCATATTTTCCACATGGATTTGGTTCACAAGGGCTCGTTGGAATTAAACTACAACCATCGTAAGGGTTTCCTGAATAGCCATTTTTACAATAACACTGTTCATTGCTTCCAGTTACATAACAATCAGCATTTGCTCCACAAGGTCCCGGTTGGCATAAGGTTTTTAGTGATTCTAAAAATCATTTTGTAATAAATTCCAAATTAAATTTTTAATTAGAATATATTTAATAGTACTTTAATACATACCACCACAAAACTTATATGGATTTCCAATTAATGGCTCAGGGCAGAAGCATGATGGTTGCCTGTTTGGATCGCATACTGCACTTTGTCCGCAAGGATTTGGCTCACATGGATTCTTTTTTTCTACGCATCCACGTATTGTGTTTGGACTCTCAATATATCCTGGTAAACATGTACATTTAGCAAATCCGTTATCCAGCAATGTACACTGAGTGTTAGGTCCACACGGAGAGGGTGTACATGGATTGGTTGGTAAACGGCAAGGTGTAATAGGAGGATCCCCTTCATATTCAGATAAACAGAAACAAACTGCAGAACCTTGTACTACTCTGCATCCAGAGTAAGGACCACATGGATTTGGTGAGCATTCATCACCTTCAGGAACTAAAATTAAAGAAATTTTATAAAGTATCTGATTATAAATATGTACAAGTGCTAAAAATATAGCATGACTTATTTTGCTTGATTTGAAATACACTAAAATTAATTAATATGATATGCTAAGTGATAAATTTTGAATTTAAACTTACTGCAACTTTTAAATGGATTTCCTGTCATTCCTTTTGGACAGTAGCAAATTGGATTTCCATTGTCAATTTCGCAAAGAGCGTGCATTCCACAAGGATTTGGATCACATGGATTTTGAGGTACTAAAATTATATTAAATATATATCATCATTTATTTTGATTATTGTGAATAAACTTTAAAACATCAAACTACTATTTGTAATGACAGAAAAATTATATTCAGTAATTACCTTGACATCCTAATAATGGATTTCCATTGTAGCCGGCAAGACACTTGCATGTTGCTTTATGATTTATAACGTCGCACACAGCATTTGGACCACATCGACATGGGTTAGAGCATTTTCCATTGATGCAAGCTTCATTAGTTGAGCATTCTTCATTCGACCGACATCCGGTGACTAATAATAAAACAATATTATTATAGATACTTATATAATTATGAATGTAGCATTGTAGTTATATAACTTAATTAAAAATATATATCATTAATATACCTGATGCACAAGTGATGTATGGATTTCCTTGATGGCCTTCTAAACATCTGCATTCTGTACCGTGGTTAACAGGATAACACTCTGCATTTTCACCACAAGAGTCTTCCGCACAAGGATTTATACAGACACGATTTAATCGATCACATAATTTATCTGGAGGACAATCTTCGTTGTATTGGCAAATGGGCTTGTAAGATCGAACTAAAAAATATTAAAGTGGTGTGATTAAACTGTTAAAATTGAAAATAACGAATATTATATCAATAATAATACATTTTTATGAGAACTATTCTAACTTATAAGTATTTTCTATTAGCTTATTTTAAGAATATTTTTCTGTTAATAAATACAATATATACTACATAACTAAAATGTGTATAGACACAAGGTATATCTCGTATTTTTTGAACCACGTATTTTAAATTGGTTAATAATCATTATCGATATTATGGCAAGATAAAAAATATTCCTCGATTTTTAAGGAGTTTATTTAACCTTACGTTACAATTACAAAATAAAAAAAATGTTACAATTCAAAATAAATTATTGTTTTAATTATCATGAAAACATAATACGACTATAATGAAAATATTTTTGATCCCCTTAGCTTCAAAACAGTTTACACACATGATACTATGAATAAGATTGTTTTTAATGGAATTTAAAAACACCAATATCAATAACAATTTAATTCGAATGTACTTAATAAGCATGTTTCATTCCTTAAATTAAAAATATACCAACAAGTAAATTAATTGTGTAAGCAAACCTATTGAGCTATTATAGTAACCCAGTATTGTTATGAATGTGTGATATAATTACTTAGTAATCGTGTCGTTTTTTAAATTATTATGTTTTAATTTGTAATAAATATAATAATTGTAAAAATATTGATAACAAAATATTATTAACATTTTCATTAACAATTATTGGAAGAATTACCATACATAATAATTTTGTTTAACTTGGGCATATTATAAAGTCATAATTTAAATTTTTGTTCCTAACCTACAGATATAGATGATATCTACCCAAAATAATACGTATTTTTAAATATAAAATTTATATTAATTTAAATAAACATCGATATCATAATATACCATCAAATTTTAGAATTCCTCGGTGACAACGAATGTTATTGAACGAAAACATAAATTAGCCATTTGTAAGGGTAGTAAATCAATGACTAATAAATAATTTAAATTTAATATGGATCACAACTAACCTGGTAAACATCCTACAAATCCGTTGCCTTGAAATCCTTCTACGCAGCTACAATCGACTCCATGAGCAGTGTTAATGCATGCTGCGTTTTGAGCGCATGGGTTATGAACGGTGCACTGGTTTTGGCAAATTTGCTGGATGCAAACTTCACCGTTCGTACAATCATTGTTCGTATTACAAGTTACTAAATTTGGAGTGGGGTAAAAATAAAATAAAATATAGATAAGAAGAAGAATTTTTAACCATTAAAAAATAAATTAAATAGGTAAAAAAATTAGACGGTACCCAAGAAGAGTGGTACCGTAGTGGGTATATTATAAAGATGTATGTATATGTATTTACATTTTACATGATTATGATAACCCCGCGTTTATATTATACAACTCTATGCGTAAACTATAAAATATTATATTATATGATATCAACATTATCAACTATTTTACATGAAACATAGAAGGTCCTATTTGTACAAATATACATCTATTGTCGTTATCTTACAGTGATTGTGTCTTTCATGTGTGTGTTTTCTTTTAGAATATTAATGATTAATTTATTATATTACGATAATAATAATTATTATTATATTGGTAAATCATGTTAATCATTAATATTAAATCAAAATATATTTATATCAAAATATGAAATTAGTGATGTGATTAGTCTTACACAGTTTCGGTTGATAACACTTAGTCGCCGGGTTCCCTTCGTATCCTGGGGGACACGAACAAACGGGTCTGTGCTTTATAACGTGACATTTGGCATTTGGTGCACAAATCGTTGAAAAACTACACAAATTCTCACACTGACCCATGTAACAAGCTTCCGACTCCAGACATTCCGTGTCGGATTCGCATACTTGTGGCTTTTTCGCGGTACCTGGTGCTGTATGGTATTATATATATATATGTACATGATTAGTGTTATTTACATATCATTATTACATGCATTAATATTAAAAATAACTGATCGTTATGTAGTTAAACATTTAATGAATTAGATTTTATCAGTATTTAACTCGGAAATTCCAGTTTAGATTAATTGTTTTTTTTTTGGTTGTGTTAATTTTATTTTTACATATTACATGGTTAAGTTTTTAATGTATTAAATGTATTATATTTCATAAGTAATCACTAGAAATGTGCATGATTATAATTTATAATATATATGCAATATAATATATTTTAATGAGCATCGAGAACTTAATAAAAACTGGAAAATCTAATTTAAATATTGACGAACGTTTAATCTGTGATTCAATGGCATCTTAGTATACAGTGGCTATTTTATTAAGTCATGCTTCGATTACTATCATTTTTGTGAAAGTAGCCTAATCCTAGAGTCCTCAGACATTAGAAACGTAAATACGTTTCACTTATTAAATTAATGACTTTTTTTGAACATACAGAACCTATGTAAACGCTAAAGCACTGACTGATTTGATTAATTTGTCGAACTGACTAATATTTACATGTGACACGTGCATATAAAAGAAAAATTTTAACGTTTCTGTTCGATTCTTCTCTATTTTTAACAACATGACAAACAAATAAAAATAATAACGATACACAATGCGGACTCCGTACCTATATAATATACTTTAATTAAAATAAGAAACATGCTAAAACACAAATTAATATAAAAGCGGAATTTTTTTTAGTATTAAGTGTAAATTATACCTTTAAGACACAGTAACGTGATGATTCCTGGCGGACAGTTATTTACGCGGCTTTCACCTGTTGGTAGACACTTGGCTGCCAAACACTTGTGGCCTGCGTCACAATCGGTATCGTTCCAACACCATTTTCTGGTTGCTGTGGTTATTATTTGTTGTACAGAGTAGCTGTTGTTTATATTCGTTTGGTTGTGGTTTGCGGGTATTATAGTGACATCTTCGATTTCAATGCTCTTAGACGTTATAGTATATTCGGTTGTAGTCAACATATTATTATCATTATTATTCAAGTCCGTTGTATTTTGGTCAGTATTGCGGGATGTCGATTCGTAATTAAAATCATTATTGTAATAAGGGGAATCTGTTTGGAAATTAAACGTAGTCTCTTCGGCTGGTAAAACGGTAAATCTCTCCGTTGAGCTGTCAGTGGTGTCGTTAAATTCAGGGGTTATGTCCGTAGTCTCTCGAATCGTAGTTAAATCAATTGCATTTGGATTTAAAGACGTATTGCGAAAACCACTTTTGTTTGAGCCCGTAAAAGTCGTGGTCTCATAATTTTCTGTAAATGTATTTGTAATTGCATCATTAGGAATATTTTCAGCAGTCGTTTTCGAATCGTTTTTAGTATTTAAACTTGATACAAGCACTTCTATAGAAGTCGTAAACAAATTTATCATAGTAGTAGCGTCGTTTATTGATATGATCGAGGACGTTTCCACTTGGTCTCCGTCGTCTGTTTTTGCCAACGGCTCCAACGAAATATCAGTCGTAAAAGAATCACCATTTTTGGGTGCATTAGATTCTGTCGGAGATTTCAATAAATTGTTTACTACGCTTTTCTCGGTATCAATTTCATTAGATGATGCTTTCGAAGTGGCACTATTAGTTTTAATCCAATCAGCCATGGTGATAATTGTGACCGTGGTGGTTTCTCGATTTGCATATTTGAAATCCGTTTCTTTAGATGTAAATATCGCACTGTCAGTCGTCATTGGTGTATTTGTAGTGGTATTTACTGAATCGAACGTCATTATTTGTTGTGTTGTTTGGTCGCCACCTACTAAAATGTTATCGGTCCGGTCTCTTTGACTTTGTGTTGAAACAATAGATTCATTTTTTCTTTCAAAATCTGATCCAGTGGTTACCTCATCATCCATTGTATACATTTCGTTCACAGAGATTGTATCATCTCTATCTACGGCGCTAGTCAATGTTATAACGCTTTCATTTTTCCCACGTGTACGATCGGTCGTTGTTGAATCATATACCTTACTATTACCCTCATCGTTGTTTACAGAATCGTTTGTTAGTCGGTGGTTTTCGGAAACAATTTCTTTTGAAGCAATTGTTTCAGTAGGTTCTGTGTTTAATACAGTATCTTCCACACCATTAATTACTGTCGTAAGTCCACGGGTTCCCATTACGGTCGTAGATTCAGTTACAGACGGTACACTTGTACTTCCTGTACCACCGAACAACATTTCCCATTTTTTTATAACGCCTTGAGATACATTACTATCGTTTATGTTTATCAAACCAGGAATTATTGACGATTCGACGATCTGAGTAGATAATTCGGGCACACTAGTCATCACTTCGTCACCTTTATCAGTCAAATTAGATGGACTCGCGACTGATTCGTTCGTCGCTTGTTGATTGAGTGTTGTCACGGTCGTTGCCGCTTCGACATCATCTGTTAGTATAGGTCGTTGAGTGTTTTCTTCGGTTGAGTTATTGGAAATAACGCTGTTCACGGTTGTGTACTCGCCAATTTGATTATTTGAAGTTATGATTTCTGCATTTGAACTAATTGTCATCGGGCGTAGAGTTGTTTCTATTGTACTAATAAGTGTAAAATCGTTTTCTATTTTATTTTTATTGGTCGAATTTACCGTTGTAATTTCTATGTCTTCGTATAGTAAATTTATAGATGTCGTACCAACACCATTTAGTTTCTTGAAAATAGTAGAAGTTCTATCGTCTTGTATTATATCGGTATCGATTCGTATGTTTTCAATTGTGGTCATTGAAGGCGTAGTGGAATTATTAGTTGTATTGAGAAATATGTTTTCTTCATCAATTATGTCAGTTGTATTTATAGCGAAAATATCGACAATATTTTCTGAACTTTTCGTGGTGAGTTCTTGATTGTTTTCATTATATTGATCAGTAACCTCATTTAAATAATTAAAAGTAGTTTCTAAAATGTAAGACTTTGTAGTTTGTTCTTCATTCACGTTCAAATAAGTTGTGTCATTAAATTTGGAACTTATGAATTTGTTTAATGTAACTAGTGTTGTACTTTCTTGGTTGTCTATTGTACTTATAGACACAGGTAGTACATTCGACGTAGTAGTTTTTAAAATTGAAGAAATATTTTTAACTTGCAGATTCTTATCTAATTCAGTAGGAACTGTAGTGGTGCTAAATTGTACAACACGAGGTCTTTCCGTCGAGCTGTTTTCTACGTTGTTTTTATCATATTCGTTATTTATTTCTGAATATGACTTTGTTGTACCTTGTACATTATTTTTTATTTCATTTTCTTCATCAAAATAAATTGTTCTAGAATTCATAGATTCGTTTGAATTTTCCGTTGTCAATTCAAAATGTTCGCTTATACTTTCAACAGTACTGGGTATACAATTTGAATTTGATGTAGTTTCCAAAACATTTTGTTTAGTATCTACATTTAAAGTGTCTTCGAAAGTTTGGGAAATTATAGGGTTCGTTGAACTTTCTGTTGGTTCATTTTTATTAAATAATAATATACTTTTGTCAGTACTTGTGAATATAATATCATTATCGAACATTGTTGATGTAACTTGCTCATTATTATCACCATCATTATTTAACACTATAAGATTTTTCTTATTATTTTTTGTCGTTATTTCTATCATATTATTTGAATCATAACCTCGAATCACATTTTGGGTAGTCATATCTATATCGTTTATCAAATCATCGGTAGTTTTAGTCTTAAAATCATTAGATGCTATAGTCGAGGAAAATGTATTAGACTCACCAATTGTGGTTGTTTCTGATAAATCTTTCAAAAACTCAGATGGTTGAATGTTTATTTTATTTTGTGATTTAGTGACACTTTCTGTGATTAAATTCAGGTCAATAGTAACATCTGATGTGTCAGTGGTCAACGATAAATTGTCGTCAAAATTCTCATTGAAATATTTTGTTTCGTTTTCTAAAGGATTTAAGGTTGTCGCCTTAAACGAATTTTGCTGCATTTGATTTGAAATCATAGTAGTTTTGATTGTTGATGTCTGAGAATTGGTTATAGTAGTCATTAAAGTGGATTCAGTACCATCGTTAAAAGTAATCAATTCTGCATTGTTATCATATAATGTTGTTTTTTCAACTATTTGTGGTGCAAAATATTGGGTTGAATTATCAATATATTGATCACTGTTGTTTATTAAATTAGAAACAGTACTTATTTTAAAGTTGAGTTCTGATGTAACGTGCTGAAATATATTTGTATTAGTTTCATTTTCTTCATTTATATCAGTTCTAGTTATAGGTGTCGTTTTTTCTTCTGAATCGATCCAAATAGGGCTACTTGTCGAACTAACTTTATTTTCGTTTTCTTCTCGATCATCCGATAAACTGAATTCGTTTTTGGTTGTGTACTCATCAAATGATTTTATCGAAGGTTCGGTAATTGTTAGACTATCAGTTGTTATCGGTTCAATCGTAGTTATATCGGACACATAATTTTCATCGAAATTTAAGTCATCCCCTTTAAACATTTTCGTTGGAACTGAAGAATTAATTATTATTTGATTAATCTCGGTTGCCGAAAATCGGTCAGTTTTATCGGTCGTATCGAATTCAGGGATGGTAGTAATTTCGGTCAATACATTTAAGTTTTCAGTGCTTAGGCTAGATATTAGTACATCGTTAGTTGTGACGGTTGTAACAGTGTATTGCGGTAATGAGTCTACTGTGTTTTGTACAAAAGCAGGAACAACACACATTAAAAACAAATAGTTAGTAACTGTTAAAAGATTAAAATTAGACTTCAAAGTGAAAGCTTTTTATACATAAAAAAAAAAAACGCAATAATACTGTTGCATTTCATTTGTTTGTCAAAATTACGAGACTGTATTCGAAACAAACGAAAGTTAACAATATATTTTGTTCCAGAACTACATAAGCGTCTGTTCTCTCTGTTATGACATAAAGGCGCTTTTGTAGTATTTAAAAAAAATCATTATTAATTTCATTCAGACTTGTGGAGGTTTCTCCGTTGTTAATAAAGCTCTGATCACCGTTGCATGCACACGATATACCTAGTTAAACAAGCGAATAATGTGTATGTGTGTGTGTGTGTGTGTGTGTGTGTGTGTGTGTGTGTGAGGGCGTTTTATTGTGTATAATATCACATTAGGTATCAGTGATATAAATAATGATGAAATATATTAATGTTTAAATCTAAAATAAAATTGACAGCATTTATCTACTATAATATAATACGTACCTATATATATTATATATGATATCTATGATAAGAAAAAATTATATTCTACACAAGTTAGGAACACATTCTTAATGATCATTAATGTAAAGGAGTCAAATGCACACATTTAGTAGGTACACGTACTTTCGTGCATAGGGTGAAATCGATTAAACAACTAAATACTCTTAATAACTATGATACTACAATAGTATAAGTGCACAACAATACGAAAATAAATAAAATCCTCTCGTCATAGTGGAGATTTATTGATTCGATATGATATTTTAAACTGAAATGTTTATTATATAATAACAATATACTACATTACTATAGTGTATGTTTGATATGTGTAAAGCATTTAATAGAAAACAAGATTATTGATAACTCATGCAACCCATTGTACAATAATATCAACTCGAGAGCCGATTAGGTACCTACGTATAATATCTAAAGTTGTTCATAACTAAACAATTTTACTTACTGTATTATAATCTTTATAAATTTAAATACACATGCGATATAGTCCTCTGTATATTTTTGTATTTTATATGTATGTAACTATAATATAATATAATGTTCCCCATGCTGCAGTCTGTGCTTTTGCGTCACATTCCCCCCCCAAAATTCCCACAAGTCTATCCAATATTGAAATTTTTTTACAATTACTTCAACGACATACAAAATGTTATTTTTGAGTTTTGATTGTATATAATACAAACAAACGCTTATTTTACGTATTCACTTTCGTTAAAAATAACATTGAGATGTGCTGCTATCTGACACGTATATTCACATAATATTTACATGATAATAGAAATGACGAATTTATTTACATAATAGAACTATAGGAAATAAAGACTTTTTACATTAGGTCAAGCAATTAAAGAGAAAGTAAAGAAGCAAGTATCGTCAATGATCTTTCGATGCTTGAATCTTCATCAGATGTCTTGAAGTCGTAATTATATAAGGAAGGAGTTAGGAAGTTTTAAAAACAGCAACACATCTATTATCTTAATATTATTTCATTTGAATTAATACTTGCACATACCTTTAGCGCAAGCTCCAGTTACAGTATCACATGGTACACCGGTCGGGCAATGCTCGCATCCTGGGATCGCAACAGGATCTTGACCTATACATTAAAAAAAATAATATAATAATAATAATAATAATTTCCAAATTTAAAATTCAATAAAATCTAAGAAAATATTTAAATAATTTTGAAAAGGGTTTGGCAGTTTTATAGAGATAGAATAGCTTACTCGATAATATACAGTTGCATCCATCACATACGTAACCGTTTTGACAGTGTACGTTCTTTTGGCATTGGCACACTATGTAAATAAAATTTAAATTATTTAAATTGTATCTTTTTGTACTACTATAAAAAAAAAAATGTTATAGTGGAAGTATAGAGGAAGACTATGTCATATATTCTTTATGAGGTACATAATATCATACAAAATATTTTTATAAATATATTTACACATACATTTGGTACCTACTACACATAAGTATAGTGCGCAAAGCTAAACATCGCGTAAATTGAATTTAATGAATGGAAACTTGGTGGTTTAGAGTACCTACATATTTCAATATGCCATTATGTTATGAAGAAAATCGAAAACACAAATATATAAGGCAATCCTGACCAACATTAAAAACATAAACCAAGTTATTTCGTTGTGCTTATTAAGCGTTACACCCACGACAATAATAATATAATGATTTTGAAATCTTAGAATATTCAGTTTGCTAACCAAATAATTTTGGTAGTTATTTTTTTCTTGATAAAAATAAATCTTATAATCAATAATTGTATAGTAATAAATTAAATTAGAGTGTAGGGAAGAGAAAAAAAAACGTGACAATAGTTATTTCGAAAATATTGTCTTACAAATTATCTGATTGATAGTTGACCTTTGAAATATGACCTATATAACAGCTGAGTGATATAATGATGATTTTTGTAGTCTGATTGTAACAAACAGAGTAGGTAATAAATAATAATATTAATAATCATAATAATAATAATAAAATATGTTAGAAATGTTTCGTACATTTAACTAACAAAATATACAGGTCAAGGAATAAGGAGTAAGAGGAGACGATATAATTATCTACAATTAGCATATAATAACAGCGATTGCAACACTTACGTTTCAAGCAAACTGGTTGATGGTCTTGTACTTGACAGTCTTGTTGTGAATTACATGGATTGTTATGTTGACACGGGTTTTGGCACTGATTCGCAATACATGCTTGTCCGGACGGACATTCATAGTGCGCAGAGCATCCGACCACTGAAATCGCCAAATGACATTGCGTGTTTATAAATAGAGTAAAGTACAGTATTATAAGGAACGCAGATATAGATCGAATTCGTTCGGATTTCATTCAATCGATTTTCCAGCCTTAATGACGATACTATATTGTTATCGTAATAAAAAAGCGTTTTTATTAGCGCGTCAGACATTAAAGTGTTGCGGACATGATTCTAAAAACGAGTCTTAGAGTCATGTTTGCAAGTAAATGATAATAGTCTGCGCAATATTAACCGTCACCGAAACAAGCCTATTATAATGTTAAGTATAACAATAACACCAATCACCATTTCGTCGAGCCGATACTCTTGAACTCAACAGTAACACGATAAAAACATTGTAAAACAATAATTGCTTAAGTAATACCATGACACAACAGAGTCAAACACATCATTTTTACCACATCAAACACTTAACCGACTGTAACACGTTCGAGGCGAAAACGTGATCGAAAGCGATTACTATTAAGCCGACGAAGACAATTTAATAACTTCGACGGTTTAAAGTGAAGCAACAGAGAACGCTAAGAAGAAATGTATACAGGTATCGTCTCCAGCGAACGTTCCCGGCGCACTGCGGCAGAGCGTAGAGGTACAGTTGGTGGGTGACATGCATATTCCTCCGGAGCGCTGAAATAAAACAAAAAAATTACAGCGGCCAATAAAATGTTGATCGCGCGCCTCGAACTGCAAACTGCCGCGGAACGACCGTGTACCTGTAGGTAAAAGGCGAAAGGGGGAGACGTCAATTAAAATAATATGAAAAATAAAAACGCTTCGGCTGAGGTGGGGACCGGTGGCCCGCCACGCGCGAAGATCTTCGCCGCCGCGCGCAAATGTAAATAGCCGGCGTGTGGATTTAAACGTGCGCCGGCCGTGCTCTGACATTACAATAATAAAGGTATATATGTACAATAATATATATTATGTAGTGGAACGACTTTACTTTCACGGCGGCTTAACCAACCGTAGCGCAGTCGTAAAACTGTGTGTGTGTGTGTGTGTGTGTGTTGTTCTCTTCTGAATATATTATTATATCTAAATATGTATATATAATATATTATGTTTGCGCGCATTTTACTTTGCATAAATTACTATTATTATTACTATTTACTATTTTCGCCGTATAGTTCAGCCCCAGTGAAAGTTATTATATTCCACAATTAGTGCGTCTGGCCCGTAAATAGGTAGGTACGTCTGGTTTTAAAATTTTTTTTTACGTTCGTGATGATGTTTATTCTTATATTTGTGGGAAGGACGAGCGTCGGGCGTGTAAGCGGTGAAATAATACTAACGTTTGTACGTATGTACCACGGTAGTCTTACACGACCTTACGCAATCGTCCACGGCGTTCTATTGTTCAATGTACAAACCTCTAAGCGAACTTTTTAATTTTTCGCGTTAAAATTTGTTTTCAATTTCATTTTTGCTCATAAATGGGCGTTAATAGTGTTTGTAGATCGCGCGTACTATTTATATTATAATATAATAAAATCATATACTATATACTCGTATGTGTACACATACCAATGTATATACATTACACGCATAATATAATTATTATAAAAATATATCATATTTATATTATACATATATATCTGTGTATAATAATATTATCTTTAGTAAATTATATTATAATGGATAGCCCGTGCCGGAGACTTCGACGCCACAGCACCTCATGCACGACATTTCAATCACGAGTGTCAAAGCGGAACATGCACGCGGTCGCAACGACGCTTTTAAGTCGTGTTTATAAATGCGCACAGGTGTGGAAACACGCGTGATTGCGGTTCAAAAAGCACGGAAACCACTCGTGAAAAAAAAATAATACAAATTAATTATAATCAAAAATACTAAAATATAAATGATTTTATTAAGTATAGAAGGCACACGTCACACCGTCGTCACGCATGCGCCGAATGAGGTTCGACCTACATTTATTTAAATATAATCGTATTGAAAATATATTAATACAATATAGTACGATATATATATTGTACGATATATGTATCGCCTAAATAGCAGACATTAAAAATGGATGCGGACGACGACGGACAGTGCTGCGCGTGGCAAAAGCGTGAAAGAGAAGTTCGAAGAGGGAGCGGAGATCGAGAGTATGTATATATTATAGCGGAGGCGCTTATATGCCCCCCTCAAAAAAGCTGAAATTTGCTCGTCACGATTGAACTAAAAGCTTCACTATATGTGAAAAATAACCACAAGCATTCGTTTTGTAATATGCAATTCGATCTCGGGCGGTGCAGCATGCGCAAATTGAAGATAGCATGCTAGCGGGTAATGGTATACCGTGGTAAAGTACGATATCACGTTGGCGGGGTTATAAGACATGCGGGGAGGGAGTGTTGTGCTATAATATCTCTAGAAAAATATTATCGATGATAATTGTGTTAAACATTAAATATATAATAATAAAGAGGTATATCTAAACTTCTTTTTTACTTTTCTCATCTGAAAGTTTCTGAAAACTGCGGTAATTCGTTTTTGAATAAACTGCCAAATACGGATTATGCGTAAAAGCATTTTTTTCCTGATTATTTTTAAATGATTTTGAAAATGTTTACTTTGAACCTTTTGAACAAAAATTAGATCCATTTTTTACCAAATATACATCACTAAAAGTATGAGATAAGAATATTTTAGTATCTTCAAAAACATTAAAACATACACACACAAAAGATTGCAAAACCAATGACTTTATTTTAGAATCAGGAAATATTGATCGTTATTAAACCACGCAGTTAATCAATATAGGTACACTAGATGAACATTATTAATGAAAATACTGAACATGATGTGTATAATACTATATTAAAATATACATGATTTATCAAGCACAAATCATTAAGCAACTAGCGAGCAAAAATTAATTCAAAATGTATACTTTAATCGAGAAAATATATGTTCAAAAATACTTACGATCAGTGTTACACACACCTCGTATTAAATCAGACCGATCAAAAAAAATTGTTAATAAAAACCAGTAAAAAGACGATCCCTGATCGCCAGTTTGTCGGGGAACGAATACGCACAACACAACCTCCTCCTCCCCCCCGCCTACTTTGCATGATGATGTATTTAAATATATTTAGGCAACAGCGTTTGAGTGTCGTTGCTGTGTTTTTTTGTACATTTACCTTTCAGACATCCCGACTTTGAATCGGCACTGTAACCGGCCGGACAAAACTTGCACACGGCCCGGTGCCCGTCCACGCCACACGGGGCGTCCGCGGGACACGTGACGTTCGAACACGGATCGACGCACGCGAAATTGACGCACGCCTCGTGCTCCGGACAACCGGCGTCCCGGAGACACATGGACGCGGTTGGCGCGCAGTTGTCGGCGCACACGCACACAGCCCGGTGGTCGAGTACCAAGCACCGCTTGTCAGCCGGACACGGTCCGCCCGCACCACCCACACCGCCGTCGCACGGGCTCTGACACCGGCCTTGTCCCGTGCATCGGAGGTGCGGTGCGCAGTCGGTGTCGACTCGGCACTCACGCTCGGCGGGCGCGCACGACAACTCGCCCAGCTCGTTGACGGCAAAACCGTGCTTGCAAGCGCACCGGGCCCGGTGGTTGCGGACCACGCAGGCCTTGGGTGGTTCGCACGATAGTCCGTCACACGGGTCACGACACGCACCGTCCGCGGGGCTACACGCCCGAGACGACGGGCAGTCCGCGTCCACGGCGCACCGTGACGCTGCGGTCGGACCGTCGCCAGCGCGCTGCACACAGCTGCCCGGGTCCGGCGCGCATCCCACCCTCGGGTCGCCCGCGTAACAGTCCGGGCACGCGCACTGGGCCCTATGCAACACCGGCCGGCATAGAGCGTTCAAGCCACAGGTGTCTCTCACGCTACACGCGTCGACGCAACGTCCGTCGATGCACGTCTTTTCATTTGTACACTGACCGTCGTCGGCGCATTCGACCACTGGCGATAGTAACGCGTCATAAAAAACAAATAACAGTTTTTTGTCAGAATTTATATACACACTACGTCCTAGCTAATATCATTATATTTTATACATAGGTATTAATACGTTGCATTTTCAGGGCCGTATTTAGCATTGTTTCCATATCGTCATCATGTCTAAGCCACAACCCCCCTTGGTGAATTATCAATAATTAATGTTCAAGATCAATCACAGTACTAGATTATGTGACGAAATGTAGTAGAAGATATTTTAACTACAAAACATTGCTATCTGTATAGCTGAAAGTTTGAATAGATTAATATATGATAATATTAAAATAAATTGTCATTGAAATTAAATATACTTTTTACTAATGAATTTTTTTTTTGCTGTAACGAAGAGGCTTAAAATATACTCAAGAACGTATGCATTATTTTTATTAAATATTGTTCGAGTCGATATAACATTATTCCCTCATCAAATTATAAAAATACAGTAATCCATCACCATAAAGTTCCCTCCCTCTAAATACGGCCCTGTGTTTTATGTACATAATATGTAAGTTCATGTGTGTATGTGTGTTTGTGAGCGTGTGTGTTTAATGTGTATTAAGCTGGCTTAATATTATTCCTCAATATCATAAAAAGTATAGTGTTATGGAGAACAGAATTCAATATGTATGTATAGTAAACATTAAAATCATTTTCTGCAATATAACCTACATTTCGTAACCGGGTTATATCAGGTTGAATGGTTCTGATTATACAATAAAATTACTGTTCATAATAAAACGTTTTCAAATCAAAGACTAATGAACCGTAATAGCCAATTAAACTAATGAGTCGCTCATTAAATATATATTTATGTTAAAGGTCAAATTTACGAAATTTATACAAAGGAATGAAAATAAAGTAGTAATATTTATTATCAAAAATAATATTTTAAAAAATTCAACTTTTTTTCTACTTTATCGAAAAACTAAATATATATTTTTAATTAGTGATAACATTAAGCCAACTTAACATATTATTTAAAATATACAAATAGGTACTTAAAAGTGTTGGAAAGAACTGTGAAAGAATTTATTCTCACAACATGCCATTGAAAATATAATATGCCCAAGCAATAAACCGTTTCAAGAAACAAATAGTGACTTTCAATTACAATGTAATATAGGTTTTAAGCAAATCACGCTTCGTGCACAATAAATTACAATTGTTAGGTTAAACGTGTGAGTATATAACACTTTCACAGTTCCCTCCAATCTGAACATTGATTGCTGTACATCAAGTCCAATTAATCATATTCAAATATGTAGCGAAGATGGTCGTGATCATAAGAAATTATAGCTTAAATACATAATAAAGGTATTCTCAATCGAAGTAGAATAATAATATCTTAATCAATTATTATATTACAATGGAAATTCCAGATTGGGGGAAACTGCTCATACTTCCACGGTTAACTCAATAGTGAACTATTTAGAATACAAGTCCAGACAATATAATACAATATTACAAACCAATTATACGTGAACAAGTGGCAATATAACAATATTGTAGTTGTACCACTTATTATTTATATAATACAATATGTACAAAAGCTGTAACTATTTAAAAGAAAAAACCATGCACAATTGTCTATGATAACAATATCTATATATTTGTTTTATACATTTCGTCGGATCTTCGAGTCGTATAATATTTCCTACAAAAATAATATTATGTACACCGTAGGTATAATATTATAAAAAACAACTGCAGCGGTTATGTGTCCGAAACTATAATAATCATATTATCATCATAAAAACAGTATATCATTATACTATTCGTGGGTATAATATAAATGTTGTGGTACCTAAATATATATTATAACATAATGTCGAGTAAATCGAGGATCGTCTAACCGATACCGTAATATTATGGTATAATAAACACGACTTACCTTGTAAGCACTCTTTTTGCGGAGAACCGGTCGTGCCGGGCGGACACTGGCAGACGTACACCGCCGATCCTGTACTGTCAATTGACTGACAGCTGGCGCCCTTACCACAGCCGTTTGTTCGACAATCAGATGGCAATTTTTTCATTTCACCTGGATAAAAATTGATTTTAATTTTTTGACGTTAGATTTTTTTTTTTTTTGTCAAAGAGCAGCGCAATCCTGCGAGTGATCTCACATTGCACGTATGGATTTCCCACGGGATATTCGGTCGGACAATAACATTTGGCGTCCTGATCGTTCACCGGTTGGCAGAGTGCGTGTTTTCCGCACACAATACTTTTGCACGGGTCTGACCGCTGTTGAGCTTGATCGCAGACACACCGCTTGCTCGGATCGCCCGTACATCCCGGAGGACACAAACACTCGTAACCACCGGCAATGTCTTTGCACCGGCTGTTCTGTCCACAAGGGTTCGAAGCGCATTTGTCCACCGTTCCTGTAAACGATTTCAAGTAAAAACAGTCGAGATTGCGAGCTAATTATATTGTATTCTCGTTGAACATAGGTTCAGTAGGAAGGCACCGACATAATGTATTTTATAAGTTATGACGTTTAATTTGATATCGAACAATTTCAAGCTAGATGGGTACATGCTGCGTCTTAGTTTTTTAAATACGAATCGTCATTAATATATTAAATATATATCTATATTCGATTTTAATTAAGTAAAAGTATTTAAACGATATTATGTTAAACAAATCAACTATGAAACAACTAATAATATGTTTCTCATGAATATTAATTGTTTAAAGATTAAATTTCACTTCATACACGATTAATGAACTAAACATTTAAATCTAATGATGAATTATAATCAATGGTAACAATATTTTGACTATAATATAATTATATTAGGTTGGTATGATGATGGCCCCTATAACTAGCCGCCATTTATAGTCTAAACTACTATTGTTAGATTTAATCAATAAAAGACATATGATAAACTATTACTTTTTAATTAGACTTTGATTTTATACGCATGAAATGTATTATTTATGTATTTGATAAATGGTGATGTGAACTATCGAGATTATTAAAAAAAAAAAAAATTATTTTGCCTAAATATCCTACAACATTATTATTATATTTACCTTGCTTGCATTCGAGTTGAGGATTTCCATAATACCCAAGTGGGCACGTACAATAAGCCATTCTATTTGTAACTCTACATTGTGCATTTGATCCACAAGCACCTTGCTCCAAACATGGATTTCTACACACTTTATCGGAACCACATTTCTTGTTCGTGTCACAATCGTCATCCTTATTACAAGTATATCTGACACATTCAATATTCGGTTCTCCTTGGAACCCGTCGGGACACATACAAACAGCTCTATGATCGTTGACATGACATTCTGAATTATTTCCACACTGTATTCCCGTAGCCACGGCGTCACAAGGATTTTTGCATTTACCATTTTGACAAGACCGGTCATCAGCACAATCTGCACTAGAACGACATCCGACTACGCATAATCCATCAGAACATATATGACCCTAAATATTATTAATAATTGACATGATTAAAATTTTTATCCAATTGAAATTTGTTTAGCCAATAATTACTGTTGGACAATTCGTGCTGGAACTACATTTCGTTGTACATGTATCTTTGTGACATATTTCTCCACACGAACAGTCTTTATTAGCTGTACAGCGTTTTATACAATATCCAGTTTCTAAATCACAGGGACATGTTCCATCGCATTTTAAAATTGACTTTGTGCATCCAATTAATGGGTTTCCATTAAATCCAGCCTTACAACTACACTGCACTCCATGATTGATTACTTTACATTCGGCACATGGACCACAAGTAGTGGCACCGTCACAAGGATCTAGAATTTAAAATTTTTCATTTATTTTAAATACCTAATGGTTATTAACAGTTGATTATAAAATATTTTTAAATAGCATTACCCTATATTATAACCATATTATTTCTTACCTCTACATTGTTTGTCGATACACGCTTCATTATCGGGACATGAAGTGTCACTGTGACAACCACCAACACAGAGACGGTTTTCGCATATCTGATTAGGGCTACATTTAGAGTCTGAATTACACACTGCCTTACAAATTCCGTTATGACACCGTTCATCAGATAAACACTCCAAGTCCCTATATACAATTTTGCATTATTAAACGTTAGGTCTATTGTTTATGGTGATTAGTGTGCATTGATTAATTACATAGATAGGTACTTACGTTTGGCACACTGTTTGACAAGTAGATGTATAGCAAGTTTGACCTGAACTACAATCACTGTTTCCTTTGCAGCTTATCATTGGATATCTACAAGCGAACAGAGGATCACCTTCGAGCAGTAAAGGGCAATTACATTGTTTTTGGTGGTTTGTAACTGAACATAATGCGTTTACACCACATGCAGTTGGGGATTCACACATATCTAAAATCAGATTGTATTTTTATTTTTATTTTTGTGAGTATGATACAAGATTATAATAATTTGATTTTACCTCTGCACTTGTTGTTAATACAAGATCTGTCATGTGGACAGTCAGTGTCACTTCTACAGCCAACGTTGCATACTAATCCATTACAAATTTCTCCACTTCGACAATCGTCGTCCTTGCGGCACATTGGCTTACATATAGACACTGACATATCGCATTTTTCATTTCCGTGACAACTGGCGTCAGAAGAACACACGGGTTGACAAGAATTATCATTACACGAGTAACCCGCCGGGCATTCTTGATTTTCGTTACATGGCTCAGCTGGGGTTCTAATACATGCTATTTTAGCTGTGGGATTGGGAACAAATCCAACTCGACAAGAACACGTGGCCCTTTGATTAGCAACCGTACAGATAGCATTTGGTCCACAGGGCATCGCTACACAAGGATTTGTGCACACATTATCTCTGCAGGACTCAACTGAAGCGCAATCTTCGTTCGACTTGCATCCAAATAAACACATATTGTTCAGACATATATGTCCTAAAAAGCAGTCATTATCTACTCTGCAGGTTACTAAACAATGCACAAAATATTTTATTAGTTTATTATAAATACAATAATTTATTTTAATTTCATATTGTTAACTTACATGCACAATGATTTTTAAAACATTTTTCATTTAACGCACAATGATTGTCGGCTTGACAATCAGGTTGACAAACAGATTGATGGCATGTACTATTTGGATAACAATTTTCATTTATTTCGCAAGCGACAGGAACTATAATAAAATTAAAATTAAACACAAAGAAGTATTTAACAATCTTACGATTTAAATTACATACTTCGAACACATTCAATTTCACTGCCACCCGTAAATCCAGCAGGACATGAACAGTGTTTAACGTGATTGATCACATTACAATTGGCATTTAATCCACACGAGCCTTGTCGTTCACATGGATTATTACACTGGCCTTGTAGACATTGCTCAGAAAGACCACATTCTGCATCCGATTGACATGATGCTATAAAATAAATGTACATTATAATATGTATTTTTCGATTTTCTGATTTTCCGATTTTATATTTAGATATAGTTAAATCAATTTTTAAACTTACATTTACAAGCTCCATTATAGCAGTATGTATTACTCGGACACTGTTGATTAGAAGTGCACGCTACAGCCCTAGGTCTACATCCAATATTTAAATCATTTGGATCTCCTTGATATCCTGGATGACATATACAGGATCCATAATGTGCTGATGTTCCACACTCAGCATTAGGACCACATTTAACTTTTTCACAATTATCTTGACACTTGGGAATACCATTAGTTTGAACACAGTGTGCTGCTGGTGGACAGTCTTCGTCGATTTGACATTCAACTGGAGAATGACAACCATCTTTGTAAGGATCTCCTACAGTTCCAAGTGGGCAAAGGCACTTAAAGGAACCCCTAGAGTTATCACACCTAGCTCCTGGTCCACAAGGGGCTGCTTCACACAAATCCAATACATCACAACCAAAATATGGATCTCCAGTGTATCCTGGTTGACAATAACAAACCTACAAAAATATTAAATTGATCAAATATCAAAATAAACTAATAATATTTTACAAAAATAAAATATATTATTTATATTATATTACATACTTGTTGATGATTTTCTGCGGAGCACAAGGCATTTGGTCCACACGGGTTGTTGGCAAGACATGATATTTTACATATGTGATCTTCACATATTTTATCATTTGTACAATCTTCATTTTCATAGCATTCAATTTTGTGACAACCAATATGTGGATTTCCGTGATAACCAGGCTCACAATTACATACTGGTTGATGGTCAACTGCTGAGCATTCAGCATGCCTTCCACAAATTACTTCTTCACATACGTCAGTACACTGAGTCTACAAAAAAAATTATATTAAATCCATTTTATGGTATTCTACGCATAATATAAGGTTTATTTTTCATTATTAGGTACCTGTCCAATTGTATTTGTCTTACAAATTTGTACATTGTCACAATCATTATTTGTAAAGCATCGTAACTCTTGAACACAGATATTGTTTTGACAATATTGAAATTCTGGACAACTAGTATTACCATGACAGGTCGGTTGACATATATTTCCAATACAAAGCTCATTTCCAACACAATCTCTTGATAAGTTACATTCCACTTTATAAAATAAAATAAAATAATATAAAATAAAAATAAATTTATTCTAAAAAATGAATTTTATTTAGATTTTTACCTGTGCATATTCCATTATTACATTTGGTAGTAGTGGGACATTGGCTGTTAGTCGCACAGTATAATATTGACGTACATCCCAAATGAGGGTCACCTGTATATCCTGCTTTACAGTTACATATAGCGGCATCATTTTGTATACTACAATCAGTATTATCTCCACAGACTTTTGGTACGGAACACGGATTCACACATTTAGAATTTACGCAAGCTTTTCCAGATGTACAATCATTATTGTTTGAACATTCTATATTCAAGCATTCCACCTATAGATTAAGTATAAATTATGCTCATTAAATTTGAATTATTTTAATATATAAATAATTAAAGTCGTGCAAACCTTGGGATCACCCTGAGTTTTTAAAGGACATTGGCATTGAATTTCGTGACCTTGAACTGAACAAACTGCATTACGACCACATACTTTTTTATCTTCACATGGATTTTTGCATTGATTCTGGTGACAAATTGCACTTTCTGGACAGTCGTTATTAGTAGTACAACTGTTTGGATAATGACAACCTTCGGCATTTGGATTGCCTAACAATCCATCAGGACAAACACATGTAAATGATCCAGGCGTATTTTCACATCTTGCTGTTTTATGACATGGGCTTTGCTTGCATTCGTCAACATCTTGGCATTTATTATTTTTTAATTCATATCCATTATAACAAGTACATATACCTTTATGTTTGTTTGCCTTACAATTTCCATGGCCACAATTTAATAAATCACAAGGGCCTAATTAATAAATTATATATTATTATTTTAATGTAAATCATGTAAAAATAAATTTAAATCATTCACTTACTTGTACATTTATTGTTCTTAGTTTGACACATTTTGTCATTTGGACAGTCTTCATTTTCCAGACACTCGACTTTGAAACATCCAACAGTTTTATCAAAAGCATCTCCTAAATATCCTGATGGACAAGTACATGCTGGCATATGCTCAACCATTTGACATATTGCATTATTTCCACATGCATCGTTACAGAGTTCTGTGCATTTTCCTTTTACACAAGCTAAATTTGAAGCACAGTTTTCATGCTTTTTACACTCATTTGGTTTATTACAACCAGGTTCGGTGTAAGGATCTCCTACTTTACCACCCGAACATGAACATTGAAAAGAGCCTGGTGTATTTAAACATTTAGCACTTGGATGGCATGGATTTTGCGTACATTCATCGATATCTTTACAGCCAGTGGGTGAGCTTTCATAACCATTACCACATCTATAGAATAATTAGATTTAATTTAATGAAAAAAAACAAATGTTTCAAATAAAATGTTCATACCTGCACTTGTTGCCAATACAGATTTGACTAACATCACAATCTGAATCTAAAGAACAACCTTGTCTGCAGATACCTTCCACACATACTTCTCCAGTCAAACAATTACTTGCAGTAAAGCAAACTTTTTCACATTTGTTATTTGAGCACCTTTCTCCTTCAGCACAATCCATTCCGCTCAGGCATACAACCTTGCATATGTTTCCACTGCACTCTTGGCCTAATCCACATTGAAAATTATTATGACATATACTGTTTGATCGCACACAAGACTCTTCTGGAACAGGATTTGGTTGGAATCCTTTGTTACAGGTGCATATAACGTTATGATCAACAACACTGCATTTTGAATTTATTCCGCACACATTATCACGTTTACATGGATCTAAAATATTGCAGATTGTATATTATATTATGTAACTTATGAAATATAAATATTAAAATGAATAATCTAAATTAAAATATTAATCACTTTGACATTTTGCATTGATGCATGACTCATTGCTTAAACAATCTTTATTACTTCGACATCCCAGAGTACATACTCCATTTATACACGCTTGTAGTGACATACATTGAGAATGTCCAGCGCACGGAATTTCGCATTTATTTTGAACACATCTCTCACCAGAAGAGCAATCATCAATGTTTCGGCAAACCACTATTATTGAGTATATACAAACAAAACTATTTATAAGTATTTAACTAAAATAATAGAATATAATAATTAATAACTAACCTTTACACTCTCCGTTTGAACAAACGCCACCTTTGCATTCTAAGTCGTTAAAACATTTAGTAACTGATCTAACACATCCAATTTTTGGTTCACCATGAATAGGCTCAAAATTATCGGGACAAGAGCATATTGGTTTTCTTTCAATAATATTGCATATTGTATTTATCCCACAAGATTTTTCACATGGATTCATACATCTTCCTGATTGGCAGACACTTAGCAATGGACAATCGATATTTCCGTTTGGACATAACCCTTCTTGTCTGCATCCTTCTGTATAAGGATCTCCAATATGACCAGGTGGACATTTACATATGTATCCAGAATTAGAATTAGATTCACATATGGCAGTGAAATGACACGAAGATGCATCACATACTTCTGCGGCTTCACAAGATATTTCAGGGACAGGATTAGGGTTAAAACCCGGTGGGCATTGGCATACTGATTTATGTCCATCAGCAAGACACACTGAATTAGTTCCACAGGTGTCTTTGGCACATACATTCATGCATGAATGGGACTGTCTATTGCAAACTTGTGTTTGTGGACAATCGTCGTTATATACACATGAAACTTCTTTGCAGCCATTAGAGTCATATGGATCACCAGTAAATGTACCAGGAGGACATTGGCACTGAGCCACGTGATTATTTGCTACGCAAATAGAATTCAGGCCACATATGGTATGATCACACACAGGTTTGCATGATTTTAATTTATTTGCTGGATCTTCCAAGCAAGCTTCAGTCGGTAAACATTCGACGTCTTGTTGACAACTATTTTTCTTCATAGGGTGACAACCATTTCGATCATTTGTGTTTCCTACATAGCCTGGCATACATTGACAGCTACCTTCATGATTACTAGCTACACATATTGAATTAAATGGACACGTTAGTTCAATACATACTGATATACATTTTAATACACCCAACGCATCTGGTTTACATGATTCATTATCTTTACAATCGAAGTCAACTGAGCAATCGGGCAATGATGGCTGTTCACATTTAGATATAACTGGATTCCAAACAAACTCCGGACGACACGAACAAACTGGTGCTCCGTTGTTTTCCAGTAAACAAATCTCATCTGGCCCACATGCTACTCGAGTACATGCACTAACACAAGAGGATATTCCATCTAATATTAGGGAACATACTTTGCTTGTTGAATTACAATCTTTGTCTGTTCTACATTCTCCTTTTGGTGCCACTCTTTCAAGTTTACAACCTAGGTACAAGTCTCCAGGATTTCCAAAATATCCTTCGATACAAATGCACGACGAACGGTGGCCTTCTGTTACACAAACTGCATTTGGTCCACACTGTAATTTACTACAACCATCAACACATTTTCTTGCTTCTTTGTTTATTTGGAAACATATTTCAGTATCTTTGCAATCACCATCGTTTGTGCATTGGCCTTGAGCTTTACATCCGGTTTTAAAATTGTAAGGATCACCAATCAACCCTGGTGGACATACACATTTACCAAATACACATCCAGCTCTAACGCCACATTTGATATTATCACATTGGTTTTCACATTTTCCATGTTTACATGAAAATCTATAATTATAAAATAAATAATTAACTAAATATCAATCAACTTCTGCAAAGTAATAAATTTTATTTTTCAATTATTATATATATGATACATAATCAGTACATATAATACTACTATTGTACATTAAATACAATTGGGAAGGAGTTTTGCTTACCCTATTGGGCATGGGACATTTTTTGAACATTGACAAGTCAATGGGTCATGGCAGATTTGTGGTGTTTTTGCTGAACATTCTAAAAACGGATTTCCCACGTAACCTTCAATACATCTACAATCATAACTTCCAATCGTGTTGATACAAACCGCATTGTTACCACAAGCCGAAATTAAACATTCATCAATATCTAATAATTAATATTTTAGAATTATTAAATTAATTAAATATAGAATCTAAATAAGTTAATTCTTTTTAGAACTTACCAACACATTGGACGTAGGGATTTCCTTTAAATCCTGATGGACAGTTACATTCAATTGAGTTTAATTTTTCTTTACACACCGCACCAGTTCCACAGGTCATATTTGAGCAAGATTTTTTCGATTGAGAATCACATTCATTGTATGGATTTCCTATGAATCCAGAATTGCAAACACATTTGTTTTCATTCAACACATCATATTCACAATGTGCATTAGTACCACATCCAGGATAACACAAAGGCGTTGTGATAGCTAAAATGATGAAAAAAATAAATATTTATTCATGATAATTTTTTAAACATAAAATGTCCGTATTCAAATAATTATATTCAACCTTTATGAAAATGTTTGTTGAATTAAATCAATGTCATTCATTTATATTAAACCTAACAATTATTTATTATTTATTATTACATAGGTATTAATCTTTTTTAAAGAAAAATCAAGATTTTTTGAAAGATTTTTTTATTACAAACATAACTGTTAATTGTTATAAGAATTTATAAATATTTAACTAAGTTATATAACTTAATATATTATTGCTACTTACGAGGCATGCACAAATAATTTGGGTCCCCAATAAACAACGGATTACAAACACAATCGTTGGTTTCGTGATTACAACTAGCCCCAATACCACAGAAATGGTCTTGACATTTCTCTTTGCATCGTCCAGCAACGCAAATATTAGGTGGGATACAAAGGCTGGTGCTTGAACAAACATCAGGCTCACAAGATCCTCCAGCAAACGGATTTCCAATAGAACCTTCTAAACATTTGCATGTAGGTCCTTGTGTTGATACTATACATTGTGCACCGTGACCACAAATATATCCATCGCATGCTACAATTAAATAATGCAAATCGAATGTAGGTTTTTAAATTGATGATTTTATAATACTAAACATATTTCATTAGATACTTACGTGATACGCATTCACCAAATATAGACTCTACATAACCAGCACTACATCTACACCATGCAGCATGTTTTTCAGATTCACAATAAGCATTTTGACCACAAGGTAAAAGATTGCAAGGGTTTATACAAGTTCCTTTAACACATGCTAATTGAGCAACGCATTCATCGTCCGTAGAGCACTCAAACTCTGGTGCTTCTTTTCCTAAACCTAGAAACCAAAGATAAAAGAATATTATTGTGAACTAAAAATGTTTTCTTAGAAATTAAATGTAACTTCTCACATCCAATAGTGTAAGGATCACCATTTGTACCGAGTGGACAAATACATTTGTAATGGCCTTTTTCATTTATACATTGTGATCCTAGAGCACATGGATTATCTTTACATTCGTCAACATCCTCACAACCATGCAAAGGATCTCCTTTATATCCAGGTAAACACAAGCATTTTGGAGGGTCACTTGGCGTGCATTGTGCATTCACACCACATGGAAATCGATCACAAGGACCTAATAAGAATTATATTTTATAAAACATTTTTATAATAAAAATTTATAAATTTATACTTTTGCAGCGATTATTGTCGAGAACATCGGTATAGTACGGTACGGGACAAACGCAAACACCTGGTTGAATACAATTTTCGTTTAATAAGCAATCTGAGTCTTTTATACATTTCTTTTGACTACGAGAACATCCATGGTGTGGATCTCCACTATAACCTTGAGGGCATAAACATTCATGTGTGCCGGGTTTATTGATACATTCTGCACCGTAGCCACATGAATGTATTTTTTCTTCACATTCGTCGACATCTATAAATGTATTTTAAAATTAATACCTGATCTATTTAACCAATTATAATCAAATAAATTAATACCATAACATGATCCATCTTCTCTAGGTCTATATCCTTTTGGACATGCACAATAACTTACTCCCCCAGCAATAGACATGCACTCAGCACCAGCTGGACATTTTCCTTTATTACAGCCAGCCAATGTGCATTCGCCATTAACAATTTGATATGGTGGTCTACATTGACATTCTAATGAATTGCATTCTAAACCGATAATAATCAATAGTAATTAAATAAATTATATAAACATGTATTTTTATGACACGAAATCTTGATAATTACCTTCACAGCTAGAAAAGGGGTTCCCGTTGAAGCCTGGAGGACATTGGCATTCGTAACTGCCAGGAAGATTCTTACAAACGGCATTAACGCCACATGCGGGTTTGTCTCTAAGTTCTGTACATTCGTTAGCGTCTCTACATTTGCCAGTTTTTGGGTCCCTTATGTAACCTCTTTGACATATACACACATTCTCTCCAACAAATTCATCTTGAACACATATCTCAGATCCAGGGCATGGAGATTTTGCACTACATTGTGTAGGACTTTTCGCTTGAGAACATCCCTCTCTGAACGGGTCTCCGCTTATTCCACCGGGACATTGACAAGTAAACGATCCTGGTTCGTTGTTACACACTGCTCCTGGACCACAAGGATTACCCTTGCATTCATCAATATCTGTACATCCGGTGTTTGAATTGCCTGTGTATCCAGCCGAACATAAACACTGAGCTTCTTTGTTGAGTAACATGCACTCAGAATTTGGACCACATTGTACATCTTCACATGGATCTGAATATTAAAATATTAAATAATATATTATATTTGGATAATATTATATGGTAGGTTATAGTTATATTCTTACGTCTGCAATCGTCACCAACATTTGGCTCAGGACAGAAACAACGTTTTTGATTACTACAAACAGAGTTTCCTGGACATTGATTGTCAACAGTGCAGTTTATTGCTTTGGTACACTTAATAAAGGGATCTGGTTCTGGTATGTAACCTCCGGGACAAATGCAATCAAACGAACCAGGTAAATTAATGCATAAAGCGTCTTTTCCACAACTGTTGGTGTCAGAACATTCGTTTATATCTGCGAATCAATGTTAAAAATAGTAGTAAAATGATTAAACAAATTAGACTATGCTATATTATACATACCAGTACATTGTTTAAACGCATTTCCAGTAAATCCAGGTTTACATTGACATCCAAAACTTCCTGGTGTATTTGTACATAACGTATTTCCTCCACAACGTCCAAATGGTCCATTTACTTTATCACATTCATCGATATCTTAAATTAAATTTTTAACACAGTTAGTAGATAAATATTTTTATTTTTCTAAGCATATAATTTAGTATATAGGTACAAAGTTAGAAAAACTTTTCAATGAACCTTACCAACACATCCTAAGGATAAATCATTTGGATTGTATGTCCATCCCTCTTCACATATACAGTACGCTTCTTGGCCATTAGGTTTGCAAAAAGCGTGTGTTCCACATTTGACGTCTTCACAAGGAGCTTTAATATTTTAATAAATTAAAAATATATTAGCATAAAAATCAACGAACAAAATAAATTGAGATGTACCTTTGCACTGAATTCTCGGTGGAGCACCTACGTATCCTGTTTGACATTGACAATGGAATCCGCCGGGGGTGTTGGAACACATAGAATATGGGCCACATGGCTGAGCAAGACACTCGTCAATATCCACACACACTGATCCTTTGGCGTTAAATCCATTTTTACAAAAACATTGACCTTCGGTGCACTCAGCATTAGTGGTACAATCAAAGTTAGATTTACATAAAACTGTCACGTCAACCTACGATTAACGAAAATTGAAAGAATGAATAATGTATATTAAAAAAAATATTGAAAAATTATAATTTACTTGTTCGCAGGCCACTTTTGGGTCCGGTTTTCCAGTATATCCTTGTGGGCAAAGACAATTAAATCCGGGACTGGTATTCTCGCAGACCGCGTTAGGGCCACATGGCTTACTAAAGATTTCACATTCGTTGATATCTAAACAAAATAAACTTGGTAAGACTAAAATAAGTAAATCGATGTTATGAGTAGAATTTTATACCATAACATCCTTTTATCGGATCGCCTGTGTAGTCTTCTTTACACGAACAGATGAAACTCCCAACGGTATCGGTGCAAATAGTATTATTTCCGCAAGGAGCGTACTCGCATTCGTTGATGTCTATTGCAAACGTATTGACAATATTATTTAGGATGTTTGGAAAAATATAAAAAAATTTAAAAAAAATTGCAATATAGATACGTTAGCAAAAACAGTAAGTCAAGAAATTATCCAAAACAATAATAAAATTGATACATACCGAAGGATCTTGATACGTTCGTGCTTTACACAATAGTAATCAAAAAAGAATGGTTTTACCTCCAAAATATTGGTGCATGCTGCTAAATACTTGTATAAAAATAAGTATAAATAATAACGAATAATACAAACAACAATGAATTTCCGGCTAAAACGGAAAACGATGCAAATTATAGAATCTAGAAAAGAAAGGTTGTCGTATAAAAATGCATTTGAAAATATTTAACACTTCAAATAAAGTATATACAAAGTGATAGACAGAGAGACACAAGAGTATTGACCCACGCGCAATGTCTGTACAAGACGAAACTTGATATCGACAACAACAATAAATAATAAAACACAGTACAAATATGAGATAAAAAAAAAAGCGACATGCAAATTTTCAGAGCGCGCGACAGCAACCTGACGAGCAGCGATATAAATAGTATATTAAGCGCCGATTGAGGGAAGATCGAAAAGCATCAGCGGACGGCGCACTAACTTTGGCAATGATCTATTGCGGACCCAGTGAACCCGGGCGGACACTGGCAGTTGTACGAGCCCGGGATGTTCGTGCATTTGGCGTTGATCCCACACGGGCTGGATGAAGCTCCGCACTCGTTGATGTCCACGCATCCATTTCCTGCTCTCATTTCTTCGGTGGACCCGGCATATCCGGTCGCACAGGAGCAAGTGTAGTTGCCGGCCACGTTCGCGCACACGGCGTTGGGACCACACGGAGAAGACTCGCATTCGTCCACGTCTGCGTTTCCGGCCAAGGCGAATACGGTGTCGATGTAATACACAATAATACAATTATACGTTAGAAGAAGCAGGTGTTAGAGACGGTCTATGTTATTATGTACACAGTTTCGCAATAATATTATTGAAATTAGGTAGTAGTAGGTGTCATTTTTTTTTTTGTTATGCACGCATTTGTCGACCAGACGTAGATAGGTAAAGAGTTTAAACGAAAAGAGAAGCGTTTTGAATTCCGCTCTAGTGCAGTTTTGACATCGGTATACAGGTATTTGCGACGCGAGAACGTTATATGAGTTAAGTTAAACAGCAAATATTTTTTGTTTTTTTTCGTGAGAGAGATTACGTTCGGTCGACAGACTGTATACTTCTGTCCAAAACTCGGTTTACTTGGTGTTTGCGAACTGTCCATTTTTCCGGACTTAGATTTATAATAATACATTTATCAACAAATACGCTGTGAGGTTTGAGATTGTTATTGTTGGGTTACACATTTTATGTTATAAACAATATAATTTGGTGACGAGCCGCATGTGATCGTCGCATACCTTTACAAGAATGGAACGGGTCACCGACGAATCCTGGTGGACAGGAACACCGAAAACTCCCTTCGTTATTGTGACACTGTGCGTCTTTGCCGCAAGGAGACCTCGAGCATTCATCCACATCGTGACATCCGGCGCTGTACGCATCACCAGTGTACCCTTCCGGACATTCACAGTGGTGTCCACCCGGAAAGTTTGTACACAGTGAACCGGGACCGCAAGCGTTCTGAAGACTACACTCGTTTACATCCAAACACTGTTTATAAAAAAACAAAAATTAATAGAAGATATTACCTGTATAGATTTCAATAAAATCGTCACACAGTTATTTTTCCAGAACAGCAAATCACTGTTCAAAAAAGTGGTGTTGAGTAAAATACCTAAGTGTCAGTTTATGAATGTCAAATAGTTCCTACTCAAAGTCATTTTAGCACTATAGTTAAAAATTGTTACCTAAAATATCGAGTTTATTTTAAAACTATATTGAATTATATTATTTTACATAAATAATACGTATAATAAATTTTATAAAAAATATTCTTTTTTTCATAAGAAGCCAGCTGGCAGATATTAAGTAAAGATGTTAAGTATAAAGTTTGTTACATCGAGATAATTAGACATGATTTAATTAGTCACGAATTAATTGCATATAATCTTAAACAGTTGTTATTACAAACGTTTAATGTTATGGTATAGAGAAACATAAAAAAAATCAATTCCTCCGCATCCTTATATGGCATTCGTAGACCGTTCAGTTTGCACATGTAATATCTACTATTACGTCCTGCTACTAAACCGATGATGACAAGATAATAAAAAAAATGACATCACCTATACGTTATTGCAGCAGACATTAAATATAAGAACCGCCATTGAAGAAGTAATAATTATTATTACCGCACTACGTATAATATATGTGTGATCGATAATCGTGTAATAATTAGATTTATAGTTGTTGTAGTCTAGCTGTGCCTTATAATTTTTCACTGTTAACGTTAGACGGAGTATGCGTATAGATTAAAAAAAAAACTCGTTACCACTAGAGTAACGGAGTGAAATAAAAACAACAAATTTGGCACGAGTTTGTGTTAACAGATTTTTTTAACATATATTTTAACAATCAGATTGTTATACGTCACGAACACTTAATAATATTATGTTTAGTAACAAAACGGTTATTATAAAATACATAATAACTTATGACGTCCATTGAACCATGCGACAAATGAAGTTTTATAGGATTATAATAATATTGGAATATAATTACCCCGTCGTACGGGTTGCCCACAAATCCTGGTTGACAGTCGCACGTGTAGTTTCCCGGCGTATTTCTGCATATCGCGTTGTTGCCGCAAGCGTCCGGTCTCAAACACTCGTCAATGTCTGCAAAATGATAACGTTATTAATAGTAAGGGGAACATAAACGTACATAAAAGTTAAATATTATTATAATGTTAAATACAATATTATGATTAACGAATGGAAATAATGGAATATTGGGCTCGCGTGAAGACGATTTGCATACCGCGCGGCGTTTCTGAAGTAATAACACGAAACCATATATGAAAATAAGCGCGAATCCATTGGGAATAGCGAGCATTGAATTATTATGATATACTATGTGTTTAAATATTAAAATATGCTGTCAACTATAAATTCATATCATTGATTCAAATCGTACTTGTCGCCTGTCGGATTAGTTTTTATAGCCTTTCAGATTATTGTATAAGTATGCAAAATATTATGCACGGGAATTCGGTTTTATTTTTATGTCTTGCCGACATCAGTAACTAATATTTTATGTAAAATGAAAATTAAATGTTTTATTTCCAAATATTTCCATATTAAATTTTATAAATAATTTAATTAATGTGAGCGCTAAAAATATGCAATAGAACTAATAAAATAGACGCCTAAAATACGACTGACTAAAAATATAAATTGAAGCAATTTTTGGGATAAAAATAATCACATATAAACCATATTTACCTCCTAAATTATAAATTTATCATAATTGTTTATAATAAATAATATTATTCATATGCCGACCGGTTGACGACAACTATGCTTATAATTGGTTGTAAGTAATACCAGTAAAAATTGTAACATATATAAATAATTTTCAATAATTTAAATCCCTATAATTAATTTGTTTTTGTAATTCTTGTGTATTTTTAAAATACAAATATATCACATCATTTCGTATAAAATGTTACCAATTTAAATTGATGAATATCATACAAATATTGTCGTAAGATCTACGTGTTAATGCAGAGTATAAAGTAAAATGTAAACACATAAATTTAAAATAAATAAGAAATGTCACGGATTGGTGTTTATATAGAGGCATCGCCAGATTTTCGAGGGAAAGACGTTAATGAATCGGAACTATTGCGGAAAATTTTAGACACGCTAACAGCACCCACGAGGAATTAGGAACGTTCACCGACATTACGATTGTCCTGTTCTTTTCATATCGGTCGTTGAATTTCTTGTGATTGATGGGAAACGACGACAAGGTCGACGACTGTTTTGCAATTTTTCGGTTGTCAGGCCCGTTCTGAATGTTTTGACAATAGCAAAATATTGTTTCGAATGATTGGCCTATACCATCTGTGACGTATATTATAACTATGCACGTTACACGTGTACCTACTGTACCTATTTATCGAAAACGCACGTCGGTCGTACGTATAAGACTTACCTTTGCACTCGACTTCGCCGTCACCGGCGTATCCGGGCTTGCATTTGCATAAGAAATGAGACGGCAAGTTACAGCATTCGGCGTTTTGTACGCATCTACTAGCGATGGCTGGATCCTCGCATTCGTTGATATCTATACAAAATTCAAATCAAAAGTTGACGAAAAAATTAAAATAGGTATATGATCATGGTTTAACTGTTTATTATTGAGCTTGCAGGGGGTGCAAGTTTTGCCGACGATGAGTATATATTTTCCAGTTTTGGATCTGAGTGGGTCATATTTTCTGTTAAGACTTTGAACGTCTACTCTTTGATAGGATTAATATTCTATGGTATTATTGTTGTTGTATAAAAATACTTCGTAAATATTGCAGAGCGCACAAGCGTTACGATAATATACGATGTCGGTGGATCCTCAAAATTATTACGGCAAGTATATGTATATTGTATATTGGTAGGTACATAATGAATAACAATGAGAAGATAAAAAAGCTACTGGAACACGGGTCCTAGGAAAAATCATAATAATAATAATAATAATCCGGTTTCGCCAGTCTTGAAATGTAACGGTATATCTGCAGTGTTATATTATTATGTACACACATTATTATAACAACGGACTGGGAGACGGCTACGGAGGTGGAATGGATAAACAGCTTGGGCAGCAAGGTCGATGCCATTTACACCGCGAGAACCTATCTGGGTCTGCGGATATTGCCTGATCACGGCTTCGTGTAAATTATTTGAAGTATATATATACCTATATAATATACATAAGTACCTACATATATAATTATACACGGCGCCGTTATTACGTGCGAGTATACTTGTACGCACGCGTATATAATATTATACAATTAAGGGGGCTCGTGTGTGCGCGTAAACGATTTTCGAGGAGCGTAATAATATTATTATTATCATCCATCACATACCTTGGCAGTGAAAACCATCGCCGACGTATCCTGGAAAACAAGAACACGTGAAGCTGCCCAGCGAGTTGGTGCAGTGGGCGAACACGTCGCACGGCCGGTACTTGCATTCGTTCTCGTCTGTAAACAATAACGAACATGGCACATTAATAATATTACGATCACTGCGGACACGCGTCTCGCCCGTGTCCGTCGATCGCCGTTTCTGCACGCGGGACGCATTTTCACCGCAGCGTTAAATCTGCAGTTGAGACGTTTAGAATATTATAATATATACCATATACGCATCGTTATGGTGTATAATATATTGTATATATAAATATACATATTATGCATACCTGGCACTTGACACGAACATCCACCGTATCCGTCGTTACAATGGCAAAGGGAGTCGAGACACGCGCCGTTCTGACAGGGCGTTCCTTCTTTAGCCTCGCAGTCGTCTGAAACAATGGCAAACGTTGCAGGTTATTTTAAAATGTAAATCAGTTGTTCGAAGGCCGTGGAAATACGGTCGTATTATCATTATAGCCATACAGGTGTATAAGGCGATACATATATTATATATACATACATATTGAGGTGTACGCGCGCATAAAAATAATCGAAGATCAACTGTAATAAAATATACGATACACATTCACGCTGCAGCAGGTCAGCTTTCGTGGTATATAGCTGAAGGTAGTTATTCCCAATGTATATTATTATTGTGTGTAGTTACGTGTGACGCTTTGCAGTGTGTAAGTATATAAAGCCATAAACACCGTTGTCACCCGCAGTCTTTGATTTAAGACGTGGACGTGTTATAATTTTTTTTTTTCGTTCGATTCTTCATACCGATTCGACAGATAACGACTTAAATGTGAAAAACGTACGATTTGCGGAGGGTATCAAATTTCATGGCATAAAATTTATGGTTTTATAATATTATGTATTGTGTTACTTGCAGATTGCAGTTTACAATGAGACAATTAAAGATCCCGTAATTCTGGTTTTTTGGCACAGTGTGTGTAGCAATACAACTGCAGTTTTCAGATACGTTTCATCTAATTAAAATTAATTTTATTCAATTTTCTTGGTGGTCTAGGAAGAAAGTAACAATAGTACCTATCTGCAACTGTCAGATAAAAATTTAAAAAATTATAATATCTAACATCGATAATTTTCATTAAGCAACCTATTATTTTATAGTTGGTTATTATTATTACATTTGATTTTTTTTTTTTATAATCTACAGTTCTACACCTTCAAAATTATAGGTATTTGTGTAACATGTAGATATTATTTAAAATTTCGCAAAAACCCGTTTGAACCAATTTATCACGTCTGTAAACCTATTGCACGAGTGTGTGTACTTATTAAAATACACAAAATGTACTGTTTGGAATTTCAAATTATACGTCCCGGGCAAATAACATACGAGCATATTGTTGTTTGTGAATAATAGCAATTTATTTATGGGCCTTCAGTATGATGGTATTTGCGGAAAATAATAACGATTCTCATGAGCCTTCGTGCGAGAAACACAAAACAACGGAAAACGTACACTCTGCTACGTTACATATTATTATGTATTAATTTTTTTTCTTAATATTACAAAAAATATATATATATATATATACTATATACTTGTTAGATGTATGTATTATATACGCTGCCAAATAGCCGGGTAAAAAACAAAGACGATTTACAGTTAGAGCAATAATAATAATACGAGCGCCGCAAAATAAACACACTCACACGCGGGTGAGCTGCAGAAAGAAACGGATGCTCTAAATGGACTCCCAATTATCACATAGTGCGACGCGTGGAAGAAAAGTGAATTGAAGCGACATAACAGCAACATTGGTTATTTTAAGGTCGTTCACCCAACGGTCACTATATATAATATTATTGTATATAATATATATAATATTGTTATACCTATATAAACCGTATAGGCATATAAATATAGGTACCTTCTGTAACATTCTTCGGAACACGCACGATTTATTATTTATTTTTATTTTCACGATGCGGATATTCTGTTGGATGTCGGAAAATATATTATATTATTATACTCTTTCCAGTTTCAGCGTCGGTGCACAATTAACGGCCCCGTCGGATTCGATCTTACCAGGACATTTGTGTGCGTTGTTTTATTCGTTTGGAAAAAAATTCGTGACCGATCACCACCTAATGGAAACGCACCGGGCATGCGGGTACGAAGTGCATAATATTATGCTTTGGCCGACCAATCTCGTGGGACGAATATAATAATCATCTTATCATGATGTCGTTTTCACCTATATTTGAATATTTAAATATTATGTTGTGTCCGCCGCGTAAACATAACGCGGCGGTAATGATTATTATTAAAATATCTTTATACACACTCGACTGACTTAAATGCGGGAGCGAAGTGAAGAAGATGTTATACGTCGTTGACCTCTCCCCGAAGACTGCAGTTCGTCATCGGTCGGCCAACGGGAATTCGGAGGAATAAAAAAAAAACCGCACGGACGGACTATGCAGGCGTTTACCCCGGCCGAGTTCCGTTGGCGTGATGCGCACTCGCATATCAATACTGTTGTTATATTATTATCATTACGTCGTTTCGCCGTTCGTAACTTCCGTTTCGTACACACATCTAGCACGTGTAAGTAATATAATATACAGAGGAATAATGTATAATAAAAATAATAATAATATTATTATTATATTGTCGTGGGTACGTGCGAGCAAATGGATTTCGTCGGCGGGATGACAGGACTGCGAGCTATTATACCTATACGTAGCCGCAATTATAGGGCTTTGGCCTCAACATTTTACGTTCGATAATTAATCATAGCACGCGACTCTTAACGGTTTGCAAGAGACAACAAATTATCCGTTTCCTAATCGAATATTATATTCGATGACGTCATGTATCTGCAGTTGTACGTGATATGATATGTATATTGTTATAAATACTTGGCGCAATGAAAACAGTTAGATTTGAAAACAGCATAATATTTACGACATCGCGGTTACGAACCACGGATGTGGTCTTGATAGGAAATCTGGTGTTTATTTATTGGCGATTGTATATAACCTGATGATCGTATAATTTGTAAAAATAATATAATATAAGATCGCCCTTTTTAGAACGATTTACTGCAGCTGATGACTTACTGCTAATGTTTTTCAATTTTGTCTCGCTTTATTTTTTATTATTATTGTTTATCACTGTTCCTGCTCTAAGCTGTCGTCACCACGAGTTGCGTGATATATATATAAGAGCATCCAACCCCAAAATATTGATTTCGTAATTTTCATAAGAGTAACAGGACTGATAGGGTGAATATATATAATGTTTCCGTCGTGCCATGATCTATTAGGCACCTAAATAATATAATAATAATATTTTTGTCGAATTCCTTTAGTTATTTATTTACTATAGTTAAGTGAGAACAAAATCAATATCTACCACGCAGGTTTAAAAAATTTCGTCGTGGCTATAATATATTGACATCATCGAAAAATAATATCTTATAGATATAGGTAATATTATTATGTTATTACTTATTTGTACAGCTGAGATGATGAGCCAGAAAGAGAATAGTACAACAATATTTATTTTCAATATTCCATACTTTTTTCCTTATAATTTGTAACAGCCTACACCATCGTTTTTATTTTTGTTGTTATTATTATTATCTTCAAAATTAATATCGTTACGGGTCCATAA
This sequence comes from Diuraphis noxia, assembly GCF_037042655.1. Lineage (NCBI taxonomy): Eukaryota > Metazoa > Arthropoda > Insecta > Hemiptera > Aphididae > Diuraphis > Diuraphis noxia. The sequence goes on along the minus strand of NW_028301714.1, from coordinate 32,540,195 downwards.
TAACGTAACAAATTCGATTTACCCACTTAAATGATCTGTCAACACTCAACGTTGAACAGCGTTATGCAAATTACGTTTTGTATAAGCGATAAATATCATCATCTACGAGCTGTGACAATACAGAAATTGTATATATTATTATATTATGTACCGTACCTATACATAATTTTTTCTCGTATGTGTTCACGAACAAACGAAATGTTGTACACTGCGCGTATAACCGTGAATTATTTGAGTAAAATTATTATTACGATGCACATTGCTCTGCAGCGGCCATGTTCGTGTTACTGTATATCATATTCTAGTTTTACTGAGATATAACAATAATAATAATAATAATATAATATGTATGTAACCCGTATTTAAAAACATGGAAGGTCCTCGTGGGATAATTAAATGGAAGTCGGAAAGAAATACCGTAGGGTTGGATATTTTAACAATAAAAATTACCTGTAAAGAAACATTAGAGCGGCGAGCAGAAAAAATTACTTCGACATCTTTCATAATGTTTTGGGGGCGGTTATCCCTATCTTGTCATTATTGTCGGCGTTGTTTGTCTGTTAATGTAACTTACTATAATAACAACAATTGAAACAGATTACGTGTATTGTGGGTGGTACGTTACAGCCATAGGGCCTTTCGGACGATGACATCCCTCGAGACACATCTGAGAGCATCTGAAGATCAGGCCGATCGAAAAAAAAATTTTGAAAACGAACGAACGCTTTATACACAACAACACAACATTATATCATATTATTATAAGTACCACCTAGGTGAGAGTATCACATTAAATTATACTATGTATGGGTATGCTGTATATATTACATTGATTACCATCCGAGTATAAGTGGTAATATTATAATATAGGCGCGTTAGTTCGTTTGTGATGATTTTTTTTTTTTTTCGAAGTCACGATGAACAGCGATATAACGTCGTATATGATGCAAAATTGAATGTTTAAGTTGCGTGTAAGTATAAAAATCTGCAGCATATACATAAAATTAACATATTATAGTACGCTGCAGTATGATGCGATGAAATTACCGTACCGGATGGTTATATCACTATAGTACCTTTAATGTATTTTTTTACCGTTTTTAGACAACTCGTTATTTTGTGTATAGGCAATAATACCTATGTTTATCATATAAACTAAAACTTTGTTATATCATGTGTCATTATTTTCCTGTACGGTGGGCGCGATATCCATCGTCTTTAAACGGAACGGTCTAAGTAGACTGCCATGGTCGCAAAAGATGGTCATGTATTTATTATTTTTTTATCTACTTTTTCCTCGATTTCAATGACAAATTGATTTTGACTCACATTTTCCTGAACGCTGTATCGTATTATGGATTTTGTAACTGAATAGCCGTCCAGTCGAAATTTTAACAAACAAACTTTTTCTCATGATATGTTTACTATACTTATACGCATATCGGCGTATCACAATGCAAAAATTATTTGTTACATAATATAGGTACCTACCGATATGGAAAATAAACTCTCCTCAGTTAACGAATACTAAAATGTGATTACTCAATACTTTAATGTTCGAAAAATGGTCCACCACTTAAACACCATGATATTCTATATTATGTAACTATTATTGAAGCACGACTTGTAATATTATTGTTTGTATGGCAAAATACTAAAATAAGTAGATAGACTGAAATACGAGTAAATAGTGAATATTATTTATTATTAGTTATTTGTTTATAATGTATACATTACATTTAAATTTCACCATGCGATTCGTTTCTATGCAAATCATTATCAATATTGTATATCAAATATCATGTAATATTATATTTCAAAACTGTTTACTAAATTAAAGTATAAATTTGTGTTTTTGTAACCAAACTTTTTTTGCTGTTTCTTGATAAATTGAAGGTTATCAGAGAGTTCCAAATAAAATATACCTATAATATATTTTTTGGTCGAATAACTTTGTTGGAGCATTACTTGCCCAAAATTTTAATTCCGTTAATAATGATTAACACCGATTTCCGTTCACATTAAATTCCTGCAGAAAATTACATTTAAAAAATGTAATATATAAGTGTTATGATTGGATCTGTTATCTGTTGCTCCATATCCAAAACACCTGCAGAGGTATAAATCGGCGAAAACACCGGAAACACGAGAAGTACACGTATAAGGAATAATGTACCACGTATTATCACGATGACGACAAAACATTTAGGTCTAGTTGCATTTCCTTTTTTAATTCGAAATCCCGAGTGGTCGACCACCAATGATGGTATGGACGCGACGTACGATTAATCCTGTTTTATTTCACGGTGTTACGTCGACACGTCATATTTTATTTTTATTTTTTCTTCATTATTTTACACTCTCGTACGGACGGCGTTTGATTATTCAAACAGCGTGCTGCAGCCGGCTGATTATTAAAAGACCTATGGCACGTCTCCGACGACGGCCGCGGTGTGATGACGAATACGATGACGGCCGTTTCGGGTAGGTGTGCGTACATGCATATTATACACATCAACCCGCCATTATTACGTACGTATTGTGTGTCCGTCTCCTCGTTGATGTGCATGTATATACAATATGATATAATATGTTTATGGAAAGCAAGTACGTAAGTGTACAATACTTATTGTGCCGTACATGTTGACTCGGTCCGGTGCTTTTTTTTCTCTCATACGAACGGCTGTGCCGTGGTGCAATACTACACGTGCGGTCACTGCAGTATAGGTATACACGTATTATTATTTCATATAATATTAATTATTAATAATATAGTAATCGGTACCGGGTATAGGTGGTATTATAATATTATATTGACGACTGCACACACGTACGATTGGACAAGTTTGAAGATTTAACCACTTCGAGTGTAATACAATAGAATGCGTTTATTACAAATTATTATGTATTAATATACAATATAGGTACATCATGCCTTAAACCGGAAATCAGTACATTTATACGTTATTTATTCCACCAAAAAATCAAAAAAATGACTAGATGAAGTACACACATTCAATCCTCTTTCTACACTCAAATAAAATATAAAGTTTACACTTTTGGTGATTTTTGGCTCATTAGATACTCATTACGCACTTAAAAGTTTAAAATCACATGCGGTCGGTAATTAAAACCACATATTTATCAATGATACAATTTTTATCCGTGATTGTCGTATAGTTCATTTCACGAACATTTGGTTTGTAACGATGAATGGATATTGTTATTGTGACAAAGAAACAAATAAAATATGATCGAATTTATCGTAAATTACGTGGTTGATTCGTAAATCCTATACACATACATAATATTATAAAATATGAACACCTATTATGTTTTACTGTTTAGCAGTTATATTTTGTATAATGGCAAGTATAGTACCTGCAGTAGTGCATATTTGAGAGAGTTTATGTCGAAAGAAAGGCTATATTAACCGTAAATCGTGTGTATGTTATAATATTTTAGACTGCACGCGCTACAGGGCCCACAGTCGTCGCATGTCGAGGGTCGTGAAAGTTATTATTCTCGAGAGTACTAACTATTGATATCTCCAAGGTTTTTAATTTGTTATACGCGATTAATACAACAGTATAATAATGACTGAATCGACTAAATTGACTTGTGGTTAAAAATGCAAACGTGTTAAAAGTAATAATATGTAAAATGTATCTCCGCAGGCACTATAGCTAGGTAACGCAAAATAATATCGAATACTGACTAAAATATCCGGTTGATTGATTTCGCCTACGTATAAATTCGTTATTTTCGTCGAACGCTTTGTTATTATAAACTAATCGATTGTAAAACTAAAATTACTATAAAAACATCGAAATAAAAAAATTTTTGACTTACCAGTGCACTTGAGTTCTCGTCTCAGTTCATCTGACCCTTTGTAACAGTCTTGTTTGCCATCACATAGCCTAGAAAGCTCATACAACTGCAACACCGTCGTAGACTCGTTCACTTGGCATCCAAAGTATCCGTCTTCCAAATTCAAAAAGAATATTTCTCTTTTTATTCCAAATCCAATTCCGCCTTGAGCATTTACCTGTAAAAACATTTCAAAACATTAGTTAACTTGTACATTTTTTGAATATTTTAATCAGTTACAGAAGTTATTGAAATCGAAACATATTTATACGTTTTTAAAATTCAAATATGTCCTAGTAAAAGTCATAGTTTTAGTCGTACGGATTTTTCTATTTACGTCCTTAACGGCATATGCAAACATATGCATGACTATAAATCATTTTTTTAAATATCAACTATACGAGTTATTACGAAACTATTATTATGCTATATATAGTAGGGTTCATAGTGTACCATATACATAGATTCAATTCACATGAATATATGAAATGAGTAATTGAACGGAAGGAAATATCTTTATAAATAATATTTACCTTGCGGACTTTTGTTTGAATGAGTATATTATGCATACATCTATTCGGATAATTAACTGTATTAATATAACTGACTCAATAGTCACTATTGATGATCATTTTTTAATACTAGTTATAATTATCGCCTAAGACTATAATGTGCCCTATATTTCAATTCAATAAGATATCATGTGGTGCTGTTAACCCTGAGATTTGTAGTAGTTTGTATAATATCCTATTCAATGTAGTTTAAAATAATAATATAATATCTAAATGTAACATTCACGTATCAATATAGCTTACAATAACCACTAAAAACTTTTAAAGTGACAGTAACAAATTATATTTTAAAAGTAAAATTAAAATATTATTTTTAAAAATACGTACATACGTATATTGGTTGTATATATTAAATTACAAGCTTGCTGATGTTTGATTATTTATTTTTATATTAAAAAGTATATTTTATAAGTTAATTTTATATATAACAACTAATAATTATTGTATCTAGTGATAATTATATATTTTTTTAATTTTATTCATATTTATTGCTGGAAATATGATAATAATGTATACCTATGCTTAAAATGTTGTCATATTCACTTTTCAGTAAGCTATTATAATAGAAATACAAAATATACTATTTATTAATAATAATTAATGATAAACTAATTTTTTTTCCTATTTTCATGTAGGATATACAGTTGGTTTGTTTTGCTATTATGTCGAAAAATGTCAATTTTCAAAACACTAGATCAACAACGATGTACAGACTAAAACGTAACGCTCCATCAACAATTGCATGGTTTGTTGATTTCGTTTAGGTTCACGCAGTAGCCATTATCTGAGTTGATGTCGTTATATCGTCTTCCTTTTAACTATACAAGGTTATGACTTCCGAGAAGCCATCCGAGACTCCTATGCCCTTAACCTTAGGTTACCCGCCATGACTGTATTGCGTTTTCTGTTTCTTTTTATTCCCAAATTATATTCACGCAAATTATGCGCATTTAAATAAATGGCATTATCATGGTCTTATCCACGCGTGTTAATCTAAAATAATACATATCAATACATCTCCATATATTCACACATTGTATACATGAATAATCATATTCTTAAATTTGATTCGTATATTATTATATTATTATCAAGTAATTTTAGGTCCCACCTAGCTACTACCTAATAGGTATCTACGTAACTTTAAGCTATCAAATTGTTTGTTTAACCGGTTATAGAATAAAGAAATACAAACAAACATCATATATAAACAGTGTCTACACTTTATACACATAACCCAATGCAACAAACCAAACTTCTAAAGTGATTTACCATAATAGGAACCTACATTACGTCACTATTATCTGAGAAAATGTCAATATTTTAATCTCTAAATGTAGTGGAAATAACAATCGATCACTATTCATCACATACTGTATGTAAGCGCTGTAGACCGTTAAAAAATGAAATAAATCGAAACAGAAGACGAATGTCTTTGGCCGCATCCGATGGAAAAAATTAGTTTCTATTGAATTAAATTACTGAATGGAACTGTAAGTGAATTCTTGTACCACAATTCGTATTGTAACCGTTATATATATTTTTTTTATTAGTCTCATCGGGCCACCACTGCAGTAGTAAAAAAGACATCAACCAGTAGGTACTTTTTATCAGATAATCGTGATGGTCATAGCGATGACCAAGCACTGTCCGATACGCACATACCTACATCTATAGCTAGCATGCAGGAAACACCGGAGAAAAAAAAATTACCGAGGGCACTGGGCTCTAACCGTTAATGGGCAATGCACCAGCGACCAGGTGTACTGATCGATTATATTGTTTCCGATTTTGGAATTTCGTGTCACAATAGTTGTATATGTAAAAAGATTTTCCATGACTGTACCGTAACGTCAAGCCACGACGACGGTAGTTTTTCCGTGGGCATGTACATTAATATAATTATATTGGCAGGTACCTATACACCTTCTATTAGTATGTATAGATTTTGAAGAGCACTGCGCATTTAGGTACATCATGATTTATGGGATTCGGAGACTTTAACGACCGGCCGATATATAATTACCGGATTATAGAGATCATTACATTTCAAACGCCCTCATCTATTTTCGACTACAACAGCTATATTTTTATAATTTCACCAGTGTTCGTCGAGTCCACAACAGCTTTCGTACGGAATCTTTGCGGGATCGGTAGTTGGTACGATTATATTCTCATGCAACATTACGAAATTATCATGAGGTCGTCCGCTCCGGCATGGCGTGGGTTACCGGAGAAACCGCTATAGCTTACCCTTATATGGGAACTTGAGTCAGCCCAAGGACGTAATAATAACATTATTATTTCGAGTGTTTCGCATAATATGTACACACACATACATATACATGAGTGCGCTCGCGCTGGTATTGCCCGAGCGAGTCGTTCGAAGAATACATTAGTATGCACCCACGAAGACGCCACCGCGCCGTCAGCTGCATGTTACATAATTTCAATATTTCTGGGTGAATGTCACATAGTGAAAACGTTACCGCCGACGATTTTATTTCTCCGCATCTGTAGTGCAGACGAAAGGCTGACACACACATACACACACGCAGATAGAAAAACAATATAATATTATACATAACAATGCACAGTGGAAATGCGATGCATTGTGATGGCTTGGTGAGCGTTATACCATAATATTATAATATATGCTCTAGATCTATATATATATATATATAGGACGTAGAATCTGAATATTATAACGATACGTACGATATTCAAGGCCAAAATCCAACGTATAAATCGCGGTTGTGTAACGCGCGCGCGGCTGTGTCGACGCGACGACAGAAAAGAGAAATTAAGACGACGCGCATATGTGACTATATCTGCAGCAAAGACAAATGCGGTATATACGTATAATCTTCCTTTTCTCTGTTGTTTCTCGTCAGACCACGTGGAAAGCTGCTGATATATAATTATTATCATGTTTGTCCCGTCGATTTTTGAAACAATAACGATTAACGCTGCTATTATGGATCGCGTTACGTGCGCGCGATTATGGCGTATGAAAAAAAAAATTCCCATACGTGAAAAACAACAGTGTGTCGGTCCCGCATGTGTGTTTGTGTGTAGAAATGTGACCCGTTTTGCCAAATACGGACGAGCGAAAGTGAACCCTCTTGTCCGTCCCGATTTGGATATTCCGGAAGATCGACGTTAATCACAGTTGAGTATATAGTTGTGATGTGTATTTCTTTCTTTTTCGCGCTTCGTGCGAGTTTTTTTCCACCTAATTCGTTACACGAATCCACTATACGATCGCTTCTATAATATGATTACATTAAATCACGGGAAGGACGAACGCGAGCACGCAAACACCGCCGTAAAAATCGATCACGCCCTTGATATTGCAGCAGTGCCCGTGTTTGTTGCGTCACATAACGTCCACAAGTGGAACTAATACATCACTATTGTGTCCAGGCGATCTTTAAATAGTTTTTTTTTTTTTATTATTATTGTCATTATTTCGTTTTATATTATTAGGTACTCTTGTACCATGCCTTAATGTATGTGCCTGGCGACGGATATCGTTCTACGATAATGCGTTGAGACCAACGTTATTGAATTTTCCCAGAGTCAAAATGCGCGCATGTATAGATATTATAGATATTTGCTCTGATTCGCGTGATAAAAATTAACCAATGGTCAATATGGGTGCTCCTCTCTCCACGGGTGTCCCGACAAATCGATTCCATCAATTATAATTGTTGTTTTGTGTGACCTTTTTTCTGTTAACATTTTTCGTATATATATATATATCGATCACTTGATTTGCGACATCTACTCGTATAGTATTGTAGATTCGTAGAATCGATAACATCAAATTTTGGTGAAAAACAACTATTACTTCTGCAGTATTATATATGAATTATTTTATGGTGTTTGATACAAAAACAAGTATACATCACACGTATTCCGTTCATTTTTGATAATATTGAGATAAAACATTTACTATCGAGTATCGAGGTTTAAAATAATAATATGTAGGTACCTACAATAGTATGAATCAGCAATATTCTTTCGCTTTTAAATTAACTTAAAAAAATAATAATAATAAGACTAAATGATAAATTATAATTGATCACAGAAATAAGATATTCTATGATGATATCATAGAAATGTTGTAGATGATGTTTTTAGTTTAGTATTTATATATTATATACCTACTTATATTTCATATACCTATATTTTTCTAAATCATAGAACAAAAAAAGTTTAATATTTCAAGAAATTATATACTATGTTTACGTCAATGCTATACTATAATTTAAATAGTACCTAATCTTTTATTATTTAGTAGAATCAAGTTTTAGTATTAATGGAGTGAATAAACATATTTTTTATAACTTGATATCGATGCTAATAAACATTTTTTTATCACTTTTTAATGTACTCATTTATATGCGTGTTGTGCTTATTTAAAGTATCTATTAAAGTAACTATAGCTATCAAAGTATTACACAAAAAAAATTTAGGATACCTACACTAGTTTAATATTATACTGTAAAATTATTTTTTGAAATACAAGATTTGATTTTAATAATATATACGCATGTTTGACCCATCACTGTGTGATCATAATTTGATATCAACTATATAATACAGAACAGATTGTCTAACTACAAAGTTACCTATACCTATATACATTACACTCAAAACCATTTATGGGCTTCGAGGATTCAGCGTCGGATTTTCGTTAAAATTAATAACTCTGTCTTGCTAAAAAAAAAAAAAACTCAATTTCCATTTCCATTACAGTTTAATATGTATATATATTATATATACAAATGTGTGTACATTAACCGAATATTATACATAGTATTAGGTCGTGGGGGTCTTTGGACAGTCCGGCGTTTATATTCATAACTATAAACACTTTCACCGGTGATTCATTAATTGAATACACAGACGGAAACAAAACCCTGACGCGCGTGGTTTTAAAATTCATATTATGATGCACGACTACATATATAAGGCTGGGTCCGGCATAAACTATCATTACATTGTTATTTACTAGCGCCCAAGTTTCCAACGCTAACTTCATAGTATATACGTTTCGAAATTATTATTCACACACACACACACACACACACACATCACATACATCACACTACGACGTGCATTAGTATTATACCACGTGCACCAAACGATTATTGTCGTTCACGTATTTCCTTCCGTATATGCGTATCGACAATATGGTATAGGTAATTGCTCGATGTTCGTCGATCGCAAACGAGTGTCGGTTTTAAATTTTGTCTATTATTTAAAAACGCCCATAAGTAGTAGGTAATGTGTAATTCTAAAGATTGGTATAATATATTATTTTATTTGTCTATTTAAACGATAGGTGTGCAATTATTTTTGAATTTAAATATATATAGATCTGCACGGCGTTCGGTTTTTTAATTTGCAACCACACATGAGCGGAACCGTCGTCGTGAGCATTGGCGAAGAGTAGAAAAACAAAAATAAAGAAAAAAAAAAGCTGACCGCACGTATAATAATCACAAGCGACTCCGCAATATGGCTCGCAGAAACCGGTATTTTTTACGTCATCGACCTGAGAATACCGGAGGAAAGCTTTAATAGGCTGCACGTTGCTTGTACCAATTTAGTGAACGCGGTAAATTATTTTATGCTCGACTATTGTTGTGCACCTATAAAATACCTAATATAAAATGTGCGTAATCGTGTACCTATTAAAAAAAAAACGCCCTATAGCTTTTGCAGTGCTGTTTGGTGTACTCATTCCTCACATATATTCATTCGCTATATTATACGAGACCACAATAAACGAAATCATCGTATTACAGAATACAAACTTGAGTATCATACAGGGACATTAAATTATTCAACAAAAGTGTATTGAACTGTGAGGAACTCGAGTAGACCGCGCCCGAAGATGAGCGAATAAACAATAAATTGTCACGATCCGACAAATAATTCGAAATAGAATACATACTCGTATAGATATGATATGTTTAGTGAGAATATTAGTAGTATTAGGTGAGGACGTTGCAACCGCTACTTTGAATGTCGACGAAAAACGTTTGCCAAATAATAATAAAAAAAATAATAAAATTATAATTTATAGCTGCACGCGTGTGCAGTCGAAATGCTCCGGGCCAATTGTCGGGTCGCGACTTACGCAGCAATCTACACGATGGACGTATTTCGAGAGGAGCAACCTGCGATTTGTCGAAGATGGGTTCGTCGACCCCTCAGGAACGTTCAAAATCGTCGTTATTCCTAAGCAAACATCGGCTTGGTCGCGGACTGCGTAAAAAACATAATGTATAATATAACTGACAAACGATGAAGACAATCTCGCGTAGTATAATATGTATGCATAACAATAATAATAACTTATAAGAGTATGATACCCCTAGGTAGATCGTGTGTAAGAACAAAAGGGGAAAAGAAAAACTGGAAACATAATATCACGACCAAATAAATACAGGGGGCGGTGCACGTTGTCAAAGTAATCTTCCTCCACGCCACGATATAGTCTATACGGTGTGCCGGGTGGTATATAATATAATAATGTGTTGTACGAGTATGTAGATATAGGTACACTGTACTGCATACCGCTGCACTAAAGAGTCCACGTTGTATGTATGTGTGCAGTGTGTGTGTGTGTGTGTGTGTGTGTGTGTGTAGGAATGTAAAAAATATCGATTACCCTCTAATATACCCGATAATGACGATAATAATAATTTATGCGTTTCAAACGGTGTGGTGGTAATTTTTTCCACCGTAATTAAACATCGATCGGTATACACGAATAAGACGTGCGCCGCTCGAAACGGCGGCAATGCTTATGGCGTTTTACAAGAAATCACTTAGCCATCGCCCGAAAAGTGTCTATATGTACCTAAGTATGGTGTAAGAATAACATATAATATTGTTATATTACACACAATACTTGCAAGGTTAACAAACAGACGTGTGTAATTATTATAAACCAAACACTCTGAATACGAAAAATTGCATATACCTAACACATATTTTAAAGTCAATAGTTATGTATAGAAAAAAACCACGAAATCATTAAATTCTTTAGCAATAGCTCGTAGTTTTCACGTGATTTTTGAACGATTTATCGAATATTATTACTCTACAGGAAAATTTTATTAAAAGCGAGTTAAACCTAACGAGAATAATTATAGCTATTGGTATGCGTGTACTGCAGTAAGTAACTATATACCTACCTAATGTAATGATTCTCGAGCGGACAAAGCGTCGACAACGTGGTTTAGAATATGCAGTAGCTGTCCATTAATGAACTACCATTTTTTTTTTACCCTGGTATCGCTTTATATAATATACATAATATAATATCGTTAATGTACAACAATAACATGTCCAATATAATAATAACGATAAGAATAGAACGGTGTTGAGAGACTTCCGTCGTGCAAAAAAAAAAATCGCCACCCAACCGGTTCTGAACTTTACACCTCCGGCTTTGTGTGGGTTGTTAATTTATTGGCTACTCTTCGAAATGGAATAATAAAATCCACAAACAAAATAACAGGCACCCCACAATAGGCTGCAGTATAGTCTAAGTATATAATATAATATTATTATTATATCGTCGTCATCTCGTGTACAATGGCTCGTAGGAATGCCGCCGAATCTTTATATTATACTATACAGAGTGTCGCATGACTAAATCGATCAACGTTATAACAGCCGCAGACGCCATTGCACCGCGTCGATATATTATTATTTTTATAATTTAATATTTTCATTATAGAACGAATTCGATTTTTCGAACGTACACCACGCTGTATATTATATACCTAATTTGATAGGCGTCTGTGAGCGAGAGGGACGAGGACTCGTTATATCATATATACACTGACCATCGTGCAGTACAATACAATGCGCCTCTTCATGATAATATTATATACTTATTGTGACTATATGGCAGGTATCACCATCGGGGTATTTGTTTTCGATCATATAATAATAATAATAATACCTAAGAGTGGACGTGCGCGTGCGCAAGATATTATTGGGTAGAAATTATGAATATATTATGACGTACATATAACATATATACGTATATTTTTCTATTTCTTTACGACAACGTCCATGTATAATAATTACACGACGGACTCGTACATGTCGGATGATGTACACGCACTGGGGCATTCTATTGTTTCGAGCTCCGTACAGCACCCCCGACGATCATAATCTCAGTGTGAGATGGTATTTACCGCATTATGTATATAATATATACATTACTGGCGACCATTAACTACGTAAATAACGCACGCTGGGTGAGGATATAGTAATGCACGTCGTTATATTACAATAATGTATTTTATGCGCGGTTGTGTTTAACGCATCATAGTAATATAAATATTATTTAGGTACTCCAGGCGAAGGTTCTTTTTGTTCGTCCGACAGATTTTTTTCGAGAAGAGTAAAATGCATGATATAATAATATACATGTAAATTATAATCATATTACAAACAATTCGATTCGACGGGAGTACCTATACATAGTTAATCGAATTATTTTGAAATCATCATTTACTCTCAGATTGCCGAACTTGAGATTATAATGATGATTATGCGGCCAAGCGCTAGTCGCAAACTGCAGTACATCACACATTCTAATAATAAACGCGACGAATGGTTGATAATCGACGTCGCGGTAACCTGTTATTTATTTTCAGTGACCAGCCGTGGTCTACCCACGAACGTTTCGTTGTAAAGGTTGTCGTTATACACTGATTCTTTGTAAAGTTTATATGGTTTAGAATATTTTTTAGTAGCCCGACAGTGTTTTACAAGGTTTTTAGTACCATCCGAAATCGTGAAAAAATAGGTATCATCAATTTATTTTTTTTAATGTTCATTTAACAATATTGATACACAAATAAACGTCTGTAAAACGTGTGCCCTTAAATCGGATAAATTAATAGCATGCTGTACTTGAGGTCTTGGACTATATGGATAATTATATTATTTATCAAACCGAAACCTATTCATGTAATTTACCTACAGGTATAAGGTTACTAGACTCTTGTTTTTTTATCCACTCAAAGACAACATAACGGTTCGTACAAATCAAATCAAGTTCCATTCAGTGCACCATTCCGTTTTCAATTAAACCTTGCATCAGTTGCATCGTATTCGTAAAGTCACTTCAACTAATTAGTAATTTGTCACTCTGTACGAATTAAGACGGCTAATTGTACACCCAAACGTGTTTAGTGTAGGTACTTATAAATGTTCCTAGACGTGCGCAAACCTTGTTGGTAGGAGTGGAGGGTAAAATGTTTGGTAGCACAATCCGTGGTCAAATTATTACTATTAATGTATTTTTAAAAATAATGTATTAATGTCGGTTAATCAGTCATAGTTTTAGATATATGATATTCTATAAAAAAAAATGTATTACGATTGATATTGAGTTATATTATAATTGGAGAAAAAAATTAGCTCGCAGAGGGGCAGAAGCGCACCCGCTCCTTTCCGTACACACGCCCATGATGATTATATCGTATTAGTATTCTCGATGGACGTAATCAGGCGCGTGTTCAAAACTCACGCATTTTGCGTGATTAAAATATGTCGGCACCTATATAATATCATATTATATTATATGCATGATATACCAGAATAAAATCGATTATAGATCAACCATATACTTTGCTAAATATGCAGACACTACCGGGAAATCTTGAACTTGGTCTATAACATTATTTTCCATAGACTTACACTGTACCTATACATATATAATTTATTCCTTGAACTTGACGGTCGAATTATGTATATCTCGCAGTATAATAATATGGTAACGCGCGTCACTAGTTATTGTTTTCACGCCGAACTAATCGATTTATTCACGCCTATTGCACACTGTGCCAACTCGCAGTGTCCCGCTCGACAAACGGACGATTGTCCATAGTTGTACGTTTTGTTTGAGCTATCTCTCGAAAGATACAAACACATTAGTTTTATATATATATATATGTGTATGTGTGTTCCGAGATCTGGCGAAAAACGTCCATATATACGTTTCCGTCGACGCAGTGATTTTAATGCGATCACGATTAATACAATCGTCCGAGAGCACTTTAAAGAACTAAAATCACGACCTAAGGGTGAATGACTGCTCGTGCCCCATGTTCAAGCTGGTGGCAAGTTCGATATTGTGTGTAATGTGTTCATAGTATCTACAATAATATATAATAAATACTGTATAGCATATATTATTATGTATATGCAGTGTGCACCCGCGTACGCGCTATGTATAATAATAATAATATGTAGTATACACTGCAACAATCGCAGTGACAACATCTAGTTACAATTAGTTTTAAAAAACCATCGCTGAACCAAGTTGTATAAGAGTCGTGAGTTTAAAAAAAACGGCTTTTATGTATAATAAATAATAAAGACATAACGCGTAGCGTAACACGGTAGTAATAGGATAACAAAAGTCGAATACAACACATAATTCACTAGTTGTATTGTATATATTTTCCTGGTTATAAATTTTAATGATCTACCAAAATTGAAAAAAAAATTAAATCATTAAATACGCATATGTGTGTATTATACAGAATCAATAAAAAGATTAAATCGCACTGATATAAATCCTAAGTAGTTATTATATATGTTTGTATATATCTACTAATAGATTTTGCAAACGGCATGTTGGAATGTTAATATTCTATGGTATTCGCAGCAGAGTATTGAAAAACCATATACACGAACTTAGAAATTATGCTCACAAAACTAGTTTGCTTCAAACAATATAATATATAGGAACCTACCTCCACCAGTAATCTTGACTCAAGCCGATTGCGAGACGAAAAAACCAGTTATTCCTTTCGCTTGTCTGGCGATATATATCCTATACGGAGACTATAGCTTTATATACGTACGATAATGGTCAGTGCAGTCTATATAAAATATACAATAATATACTGCGGTAATACATCATATACAAGAAATTATGGAAAAATTTAATTTTTCATCGTTATATCGATTCCATGCATTGATAATAGTACCTATACGTATTATTCCGGTTAGGTTAGGTTATCATATTTTTAGGGTATAGAACTATAGACCACCGATAATGTGAAATTAATACAACATTATTGTATATTTTATTATTATAATATGAAGCCAAATGTGTTTTTGCTTATTATATTACGTATCAAAGTTAAAATTATTGGTAATTGATAAAAAAAAATACTCTTCACTAGTGTTATAGTGTACATTCAATAATATTTTGCAGTCCAAACATTTACGTTAAGAAACAATAATATTAAATGGTTAAGAAAATTAAATTAAATACAACTATATTAAAAAATTAACATTCAAATGCATAGTTTAGCAAATCTCAGCTTCAAACAATACTCAAACTCACCGTATGATCTTATGTCATAATAATACATCATGTTTCAAGTATTATAACCATAACGCATTTCAATATAATATTACAACAATATTGGTGGAGATAAAAGAACCGAAAAAATGAATCATACAAATTATGCAAATCTCAAATATAAATTATTAATGTATAGGCGTCTGGTGGATCTACCCACGAATTACAGGTCAGTGAACAGCAAATAGGTTTGCCTTTCCTAAATTACTATGTCATAAATAATTTACATTTATTTAAAAAAAGAGTTGTAGATTTTTTTAAACATTTTAAACACATATTCCTTCATAAAATATCTGTGAAAATCATATATGGAAATATCGCTAGAAGCGTATAACTATAATATTTATATACGCATACTTAATACGTTATACATTATACAATAAATAATACATCCATTTTGTTTTGATAATAATGAAAAACCATGTATTTGTATTCAATTATAACATCAAACTTTTATATTGAAATA
This sequence comes from Diuraphis noxia, assembly GCF_037042655.1. Classification (NCBI taxonomy): domain Eukaryota; kingdom Metazoa; phylum Arthropoda; class Insecta; order Hemiptera; family Aphididae; genus Diuraphis; species Diuraphis noxia. Next base: position 32,523,865 of record NW_028301714.1, on the reverse strand, counting down.
AAATACTATTGTTGAGCCGTCTCCCTTTTTGCTTGAAGGATAAAATAAATTATAAAATTATGAAAACATAGTGTAAAATGTATGCACAACCTTCCAGTCTATATACCTCAAGAACGCTTTTATTAAAATACACATTGTTTAGCCTAACGACGAACGTCGAAAAACAGGTGATTAACATCGACCTTCGGTCAAAATTAAAAATCTTTATTATCAAACTTGTATTTCGTGACTTTCCATCAGTAAAATTTCCATTAAAATTATTATTAATTTAAAAAAACACATACACATACACTCAATATTGTTACCTACCATTCAAAATGTGCTTCCGTGATTACTTTTAAAATATAATTGCAGGTGACATTATAATGAGATTTATTCGTATTCATCAGTTTGATTTGCGAGATAATTCAAAATTTAAAAATAATAATTAGATAAATAGATCACTGGCAATAAAGACTAAAGTGTATGTATATACCGTATCTCTTATTTGTGCAGACATTAAGTAAGATTTTTTTTGCATTGGTGAATCATTTCTTTTTTAATATTCAAACCGGTTTCAATCACTATTTAAAACTAGCATAATAGTAATTTCAATACTTTCCCCTCGGTTTCGATATTATGATGATTGGACATTTGATCGAAAATGAAAGTCGAGTACAAATTTAGGATCGTATGTAATTTATAATAACCTAAAAGTACTGAAAGACAATTTTCTGACAATTTTGAATTTAGTTGATAGTTTTCAGTTTTGAAAATATATTAATACTATGAGTATATTTTGATACAATATATTCCTAAGTAAGTATTTGTATTAACTTTTACAATTCTACTTTCAATAGTTTGTAATTTGAAACAAGTTCAGTTACACAGTCTATAATTTAAAATGAAATGATATATCTATTTCGGGTTAATTATGATATAAGTCAAAACCCAAAAGAATATTGGTCATATAATATTGGATTGTTACTTACCAAACTTATCAGTTGCCACAGCCATAACACTGCAGACAGGACGCATTTCATTTTCACTGCAAAAAAAAAACAAATTAGACTTTATTAGTGACGTCTTAATATAATAATAGTTTCACTATTTATAATAATCATACACGATAATCAGCGATAAAAATTTAACATTAGTAGGTAGTTCATTAATGATTATTGATCGTTGAATAACTTATCCGGTTGCCAATCACACATTTTAATCAGCACATTATAATCGTTTAACGGGTTAAATATTATACAAAACGTATGTGTCGTGACAAGTCATTTTGATAATTACTATACTTTCCAATTTACAATTTTAATATAATTTGAATGAAAAACCACTTCGTGATTAACGCTTATTGGTAGCGTATTGTACCTACATATCATATACTTTTTTTTAAATCTGGGCCAATTTGTGAGAAGGGGAGGGTAGGAACAACTGTCATGCCAAATACGAAACACGCCTTCGTATCACCCACGAAATCTTTCACTGAGCATACACCCATATATCATAGTGTTATTTTTTCACTTTCTATTGGCTAGGTAGATATTTTTGAAAACAATTGTCCGTTTGTTATATCTGTTCTTAAACGAATGTATACATAATAAACACTGGTACACATTTGAATAATACTTATAAGTAACTATACTAACAGTACTAACTACTTATATACGTACTACGTAGACACGTAGATCTAAACCTGTAAACGAAATTAGAATTGACAGTTTGGCCTTTACAATATTATTAGTTATTACATTATCGTCTTCAATATAATATAGTATGAATCAACGTTTGGTTATAATAATTTGTGTAGGTATGTATATTATGTCAAAGACGAATGTTTTTCAAAACATTATTGTAAATGTCAATAATAATTTTTTATAATAGTAGTTATAGACTACTGTTGTAGTGTATGCACTATGCAAATATTTATACAAACATAAAAAAAAAATTAACTATATGAATAAATTTGAAAATTTAATGAGTATTCTGCCAAGAACACTAAAAAAGGTACGGAAGTAATACTAATCGGTTTAAAAAATATATATTATAGCGTAGGCAACTAGTAATAAAATAAACGTGAGTTTGTATAATACCACTCACATGTCTTATAAATAGAAATATTTAGGATTCAAATATTGTAAAATATACCGTAAAGTTGAGATTACGGATATTTCATCATATTACACTTAGCACAGAGAGGCAGAACGGAATTTTCCCACATTTGTACTTTTAAGTATACGCATACCATATATTAAGCTATAATAATTATAGAGTAGGTATCTAAGAGTCATATAAAACGCGTGCATTTTATTCATGTGCAATATAATATAATTATATTATATAGTTATGTAGGTATGTATATGATGAATTCTTTTTATTATAAAATAAAAAAAAAAATGAGGAGATTCAGTCTGGTGGTTGATCGCATCATTATTTTGTCTGTAATATATTAAGGTACATTAGTTCATGTATACACTATTAAATTATCAGGATCGAATAGTTAATTTTTTGCGATTTTTTCATCCCTGCCGCTATATTATGGCGTATATATCTACTTTTCGCTTTTATATTATAATATATACGAGTACCTACAACCACCTGCGTATCACGTAGGGGAATCGAACTATACGATGTTCGCTCGGTGGTCTCCGACGACTGACCTTATCGTACAGAATATATCCGGCTAGGCGTATTTACATATCGACGGGGCACGGAAAATGCTTTATCGTATTTATTATTTGTTTGTCTCGTCGACGATTTTCCACTAGTGTACATAATAGTATATACGTATTGATAAGTACGTATCGTGCAGCGCTCTGTAACCGCGTGTTTGTATAAAAACTAGTAGGCGGATGTCTCTCGTGTGGTTTCAACAATGTCAAAGACCTGCATTCGGATTCACTTCATCAGGTATGCAGCCACTGCAGGCTATGTCCTATCTAGTATATATACCAGCTACACGTATATGATAAGTCGTACTCAGTGGCGTAGAGTGCACTACTGTTGATGACTGCCGACATTGGTGTCCTTGAACGTTTCTGGTCGTCAAATCGACCGAATATATATACGTACATAAATATTTTTTATCCACCGTAATTAGGTACCTACTATTACGACAATCAGGCGACAGTGTTTTTCCCCTATTGTTAAGAAAATCTAAAAGAAATATAGGAAAAAACCATGGATTTGTCTGTCAGTAGAAAATCCCCACTCGTTCAATTTTAAACCAATAATTGTGGTCGCTGTATAAATCCGATTATTATTACGTCGCCCGTACATATTAATCGCAGAAACTCAATTGAGAATACCGTATCTTTAATTTAGTGATGAATTGACGTGGATTCAGAAGTTAGCGGTCGACGACACTCTGAATATAAGACACCGCGACGTAGTTGAGATGGTTAATATACTATAATTTGTGTTCAAAAAAAAAAAAAAACAAATCCTTATTTTTCTTCTCGACTTCTGGTGTGCAGGACTGCAGCAGTGCAGCACAGCAGCCGACTATTATATTATTACAACAGCAAACAGTTTACGGAACACGTCGTTTTTGTCAGTCTATAAGAACCTGCAGGATAACTATATATACCTACTATTATACGTGTGTTTTCCTGCTGCTATATACAGTCCAGTCCTCACGGCGTGTTATGTACCTATATACGAGACCACCGTTACTACATCACAGCAATCACAAGCGACGGGCAAAGTCAATGTATTTCGAGATTTATCGTCGGGTACCGATATGGAGGCGGAGGTGGTGGTGTTGCGTGCACTGCATGAGGTGGTGTGGAACTACCGCCGTGAAGTTGACAATCGGTATGCGCACAAAGGTCAAAGAGGCCGAGGAACACGAGGGCAGGTGCAAGTGGTCCATATGAAAAATGAGTGCCCTGCATGCATTTAGGTATACGCCTAGTTGCATATATACAGTTTTGATATAAGTATTGTATAAAATATCAATATAATATATCGTGTTCCATTTAAAGGGTAACATATGAAATATCTTTTACTAGCTGCGCAAGACCTAGCTCTGGTTTCAATCGGGTTGTTTGGTGAAAGTAAGGAGAATCCGAATATCTAACGCGTCTTGGGAAAGTTTCGAATTTTCAACCCTCTCGATGGGCATTTACGCAATATGAGTTGAAATTCATCAGATCAATTTCGATCCACCTATTATACCGTATAGTATTTACTATAAATTCAATATATTTAAAATACTCGTGTAACCAGTTTTTATTAAATTGTTCACGTCATATAAATATCTACGATATTATAATCCCTATAGTTTCAAAATAATTTTTGTCGTAAAAATAAAGTACTTTAATAGTTAAGGGACACCAATAATTAATCTTCTACGTAAAACGTTTCATCGCCAATGTTATTTGCTACAATTTTAAGTAGGTAGGGATGTCAATCTTTACGATATAATAATATATAAACTGCAAAGTATAGGTATATCTATTATAGTGTACTGTCTTATTGTCAGGATCTTGTTGGATGACTCTAAATATCCTCATTATCTACGCGGATTCATAGAAATTGTTGTAATTATGATTATTTGAACAAAAAATTGCGGTTTTCCGCAAGGTCGAGAACCTGGCCAGTCGTGAAGCGCGAAGATGAGGTCCACTGTGAACGGACGCATAATGTCTTGTCGTGGATTAACGAAGCGACACGTAAATATTATATATTATGCGTACATAGTCATTCGCCGGAATAATGTAGTATGACATGTCAAGTTTTGATGAGAGGAGGAGGAGGTATTACCTATAATTAATATAAATATCTTCTCGGGATAAACGCGTATACGAACCTACCTAATTATTAGACGAAATTTGTTCGACGGTTGATGTTAGTTTTTGGTGCAAGTAGTATAATTTTTATAAAACGATAATATTATTAAATAAGTTATAATCTATAATTCAAAATGCGAATTAATATTGTAGAAAGTAGGTACGACTATATATAGGTGCACGCGAAAATATTATACAAAAATGATACAATAGTATTATACTTATTTGCATAATCCGACCCACCGATACGTGCTATAGTCATTAATGCCTATCGTAAAGTGTATTGAGTTGGAAAGTTTCTTGAAAAGTGTGCGGCGGGCGCGGTCTCCAGGCGCAAGGCCGCGGCGAACCAGTTGCCACGCGCGTCGAGTAGGTAGCCGACTAATGCATTTTTTTTTAAATTTCCGTTCCGGTAAATTCTCGGCGTTTCGAATTTTGAATAATTGTTTACCCATCATGTCCATAATTATATTGCGTCACATGAAATTTTTTGCAGATCTATTCACCGATACGGTTGCTGCAGATGAAAGCACCTGCACTGGGTCGCGTGCATGTACAAACACGATGGCGCCGATTTTAAGACTAACCTACACACGTTATTACGTTAATTTAATACAATTTTTTCTTTCGCACACAATACCTACGCCTCGTGTGTAAATTTTTTCACTGAGCCTCGGTATTATCTTACGAATGTTCAAGGACTGGAATATAATAGTTGCAATCCGGATGAAAATGATTACGCATTAATTATTGTTGCTGCACTTATATTTACAATATGTATTATGTATATATTATAAATTATAATAGTAGGTATACCTACATAATACGAGTATATTATGCCATAAGCGTAGGAATCAAACAATTATCCTGATTCGATCGCGATATTGCTGTAAAAACTATAAGTGTCTGACGTCGATGACTTACCTAGCTGTCGTACTTAAAGCTAACAGAACTGAAATATTTTTGATTTTTTTTAAAGATAGATTGCAGTATGCCCATGATGATATACGAGTATTGTAGCTGATTTGGCATGTTATATAAGTATAATAAACGCCAAACGGTAATAACTTCGTCGACTAAAGTTTAATATTTTGTGAGAAAAATTATTATTTGTCCAATGTCAAATGACTCAACGGTAATTGGCTTTTAACAAACAATGCCATTGCATAACGTTGCACAAAAATAAACATTACTAATTATTATTATAAGGATAACGAGTTCTAAAAAACAATTTTAAAGATTTTTTTTTAGTTGAAAATTAAATTCCAGTTTTTAAGTATCTGCAATTAAATATCTGTACATATTATTAATGTGTAATAAAAAAAAAATAATAATATGCACTTAAAGGTGCCGTTTGTATTTATTTATTAAGCTTACGTTTAAATGTAGGTATATTTTTTGAATGCACATTTCAAGGTATCACAATAAAAGTTATTTGGTAAATATTAAAATTATACAATTTGAAAGTAAACTTGAATTAATTTTGTATTGATTAAGAGGTACTCATACATTTATTTTAAACCTAAAATTAGTTTATACTTAAAAACAATATTTTTAATTTAATTTTTAATAGATACCTTTATAATTTACACAGTTTCTAATTGAGATAAAAATAGGTTTTTTTTTAAATTAGAATAGCTTTAATGTTTTAAAAGGATTTTGAAGTTGTCAAATTTTAATTTCTATAGTTTAATGACTAACCTGTTTACGGATTTCCGATTCCCATTTTCGGTAAGCTCTCAGGTAAAAGGAAACAACGAAATTGGGCAAAGCCAAATATGGTATAACATCGTAAGTCATGAGGAGAGAGTCAAATTCTCCTCTCAGTCATAATATTGGTATGTAACATCATCAAGTTTTCGCTGTACCAAATATTTTGTTTTTTTTGTAATTGTTTTAACCCGTCTGGGAGACCCTATTGCTACTTATGAATTCGTCTCAAGGTGATCTTCTCCACAACAACTGATGTATATCATGTTACTGGTAATAAAAAACCACTGCCTAACCGTCAAGTTAAAATGTAAAACAAAATGTTTATCCCTTTTCAGTTTTGTAAACTCTTCATGTGGTAATTCGTTTTTAAGCGTGTACCGCATATGGTAAATTGTTTAAAAAAATGTAAATAATCAAGTACCTAACAAACAGCATAATATACCAAAATATGTCAAAAACAGATACTATTCGCACATCCATAATTATTTCGATAATTTCCTAACGGTTACGTAACAGATCATTGGATCGTGTAAACGGACATTTCGTGCATCACTGATCTCGGACAGAGCGAAAGTGAATTATTATCGTTTTGGTCTTATCTTAATTTGTACAGCGATATAATAATACGTATATTATTACAATCAAATAAATGCATATAATAACAATAATATGCACTTTTGATAAGCTTCCATTTTTTTTTCTGAAAATTTAATATCTGAAATTCGTGTTTCCATCGTTACAATAAAAAATATAAAATATGAAAAATGACCACTGCTACAATCGCAGTAAAAATATAATTCCAAAAACATGTAGCAACGCGTTAAGTCGTTAAACCATATTTATCAATAATGATATAATACAACGTACACGAATAGCACGTGTACATAAAATAGGTTCGGATCTAGTTAGCGTTTAAGAAAAAAAGTGGTCGACCAGATCAAAAAAGGTCACCATGACTTGTTTAGAAAAATATTTCACTTTCAATTCTGCTCTCCCACACACTGGTTTATTTTATTCATTTTTTCGTTGTTGTCGTTGTATAATATCTAAACGCGTTCGTTCTATACACGCGCGCGTTCCTTGTTACGGAAAGAAAGTAAAACAGAGCATTGTGACGAACAATATTATTTGAGATTTAAACACTGGCCTTCACCCGAAGGAATTCAAATGGCATAACGTAATTCTTACATTTGCAATACAAAAAGAAAAAAAACGAATTAATCTAAATTCGGCATTTTGTTAATACAGTTTGGTCGAAAGCCTAAACGAATTGATAGGAATAAACAATGCAGACTTCGAAGGTTGCTGACTATTTATATTCCATATATCATTCGATTACTCGATGTACGTACATTACATCTTCGTCGAGGTCGCTTGCCGTGTTTGCATAAAATTATATTTATGTCACATGTGGCTTTATAGCGCACCCGAGTTTCAGACGGGATGCAAATATAATGTATTTAGTAAGACAATACATGTATAAATGCGAACTGTACATGTTGAAAAAAATTCTCACAGACGTGAAAGATCTGGGCACATTGGCCGATCGTTGTACCTATAATTAAAATTCACTAGACGAATGCCACCATTGCCACCAGCAGAAGTGATTACTTATACGATATTATTTATACAGTGCAGGCTTCTTGTTTTTGATACGCTCGAAAATGAAACGATAATCGCATGTAAAAAATATGGAAAAACTATCAGAATATGCCAATTTTGAGGGATTATATTTAAAAAAAAACCTATATACAAACACAAAACTAAAAAGTATATATAGAGATACGTGCTGTTAGCTCTTCGTATTTCTAATATTATTATTATTCAATCTTTTAGACGACTAGCGTGTTACAATATATTATATATATGATATAAACGCCATATAAACTTGTACTTTTCCTTGTACGGAATCGTTATGAAACAGTGTACGTTATTGCAGAACAACACACGAGACCACAGTTTGACGGAACGGCCAAAATAATATTAATCAAACCTCCCACCATCGTTGCTCACCCACCCGGTTTGCGGTGCAAACGATTTCGCCCTAAATCATGCGGTGCAAACGGGGGCGACCTAACACGTTATAGGTAATATAACATATCAAAGGTAAAGCGCAATCAACATGTGTAAAAATAATATTTATATTGATATATATAGGTCTTTATATAGGTAACAACAAACGCTGACCGCATTGCCACGATATAATATTATAATATATGTAATATATTACATTATTGTAATGGTCAATAAAGGAGGTTAAATAATACACTATATTTTGGTATAGGTAGGTATATGAGGGACCCTCATCGACGATGTTTAATTATAATTTTAATGTGCGACTATTTGAATTAAATGTATATTTTTTATTTTGTTTAACGCAGGTGCCTTTCAATAGGTGTCACATCGAACAATCAAACAACTTCGGACCCGCCGATTACTTAAGTGTAACAAAACAAATAACAGACAAAGGTAAATAATATGATATCTATTCGCTGGTAATAATATAATAACATGCATTTTGTGTTCTTATTTATATTCACTTCAAGGGCGCGATTACGTAATATGGTTTAGCGTAAGTTTTGATGCGTAATTTTATTCTTTTTAAAAATAACGCAATCAACAAATGCAGAAAACCTATAAAACATATCGTATAAATATACCTACTCGAAAGTTTATCAAATCGGAAATTATGTCACAACCATAACGAACGTCTTGGTAGAAAAAAAAATTAAATTAAAAAATTAAACTATCAAGCGTATAGTATGGCCGTGAATGATGGTACGACTGACGCCCAACCCTTAAATGTGGACGCGAACAATTGATATTAATATTCAATGGGCTATACAAGTACAAATACCACAAACAATAAAATGTATATTATATGTTTATAATATATGATGCGGTCGTCTCGACACAACTGAACTCTAAGAAAAATACAATTTTTAATTATCTCGACAAATAATAATAATAATGACGAAGGTGTTCTATAGCCATGAAAACTATCTACAACCCTTGCAATAGATATATCGTTGATTACAAAATCTAACGAGAATACACTTTCTATAGAAGTCAGTGTATATAAAAGAAATATCATTAAAGATACCGCTGTCCACCGACGCACCAATATAAATAGGTACCTAATGGTACTACGAATATATGAAATTTGTTTAACTTTTCTGAATAATTCTTTTTTTAATATTGTATTTTAGATTATTTATTCTGATTAACATACCATTAGCCATTGCAAAGTATTAGTTTGATGCGTGCAAATCAAATCAAATATATTTTTAAAAGGCGCTATTTTTTTATGTTCAAAGAAACCTTGATTTTTTGGTATTAACCCTTGATTAGGTATATTTTCTGTTTTAAATAGACTTAAACCGAAACCATAGAACCAAAAAATAATCACGAGGTTTCAGAAGTCGATATTTGAGACTCGATAATAATAAGTGTATTTCAAGTACCTATATATTGGGTAACATTTTTTAACGATTTCTGAAATTCGCAGATATACCTATGCTGGTGGTGGTAGTTATTCGGAGACGGACGTGTTTAAGTATAATCGACCGCCGCGGTTGTTCGGCAGCGTTGTCTGCAACGCGTGCGCGTGTATAATAATCATGTTAATATAATATTATGTATAATAATAATATGTATGTGTAACACGGCGCCGTGACTATGCAAAAATCAAATCAACCTATTGACATCAGGCGGCCCCCAGGTAGTAGGAGAAGGGCAAAACTATAACGTGTCCCCTTTGACCCTCCCTCCTATCTTTCTCACCATTCCACGGATCTAAGCGGAGGATTTTTTTTAAGCATAATGTGATTATTACACACAGGCAGGTTGTTAAAGGTAAAATACGCTGCACGTCCTTGGCGCTCGGTGTAATAATATTATAACATTATTATTCGGTCGACATATTATTTTTATTTTTTCTTCAGCAGTCGTCAAAGTTTGCACCACCGTGAAATGAGTTTTTATTTTCATCTTTACTTTTTTTTGTTACTTTTTACTACCCAGTAGGTAAGTTATGCGTTTCGACAGTAAAATATTTCGCTAGGCCGTCACAGAGTCTCCCGGACGAAGCGAATGCGTGTTATAGGCGTGTTATATACATTGGTATTTACAGCTGCAGGAGAATAGACGTTACAATAACTTTATGATGGTTTTTGAGCGCTTGTCGGACAATAATGAATAATGATAATAATCGTAATTCATATTAATAATAACGATAGTAATAGTAATATTTGATATTCTGTAATGGACCGAATCGTAAATAAATTATTAGGAATATGAGTTCGTGGCAAAAGTAATTTAAAATACAAATAAAATAGTAAAAATATTATCAGTCCGATAAAAAAAAAAAAGTCTGTGTTTCATGAACATATATTATATATCGCATGTGATTTATAGTAATATATTGTTTAAGAGGTTAGAGGATATACGGCATAATATATTATAATAGGCATTTATCTCAGGCAGTTGTTTTTAAATTTAATTATAATAGATGATGAAGAGTAAACTTTAACTTGTCTTATGATAAGTGTTTAAAACGAATTCTTGAACCTAAATATTTGGAAAATTTAACTTTTTTGACTGTTCTTGTTTTACAAATAAATTGTTATTTTAAGTATTTTGCGTATAGATAATTTAAAACTACGCTTAACGTAAAAATGTTTTATTATTATTACTATCATAATTATTATCTATCGTCTACGTACAACGTACATAATCACCGTTGTTTTCATTTTTGAATCACGAAAAAATGTTAGTTTTTATACAAAAATAATTGACCATTTTTACTAGTGTTTTCGCGTATTGAATTTAACTAGAATACTAAATACTTAAAAAAGATACCTTTTTTGCATAATATGTTCAATTTGATAAGTAAATTTCCGGTACTTTCTATAGTTTTTGAAAATTAGCCTACAGTCTACACAGCTACACATATTAATTTTATATAATATGGAATTATCAATGTATTGCATAAATACAATTTTAAACTAAGTAATACTTATGATAGTTAAAATATCAAAATAAGCACTACCTAATTTTACGTTTACATAAGTGTGGTAGGATAACAATAACATATTATACGTATTTAAGTATTTTATAAAATAGGTATTATTTGTTCATGTTCTTACTTATGTCGTATTATTTATTTACTATCCCTAATATTTTGGTAAGACAAATTTGAGCATTTATTAAATCATATATCATTTTTGTGAATTCCGATTTTATTTGTTAGCAAATTTAATTTATAAATGGGCGTGTATATAAAATCTTCAATCGGGTCACCCCCCAGAGTGATGCAACAATAATATCGAGCCTGAAAGACCCTTGGTCAACCTTCGTAACTCGTTTCCTGCGGAATGATTTTGCAAAAATGTGTAGTAGCCCAAATCGTGAAAGGATGTGGACGAAATAATTGAAAAAATAAAAAAACATTGTTAATTTTAATCATAATTGATAAATATTATTGCATGCATCGAAAAAAAAAACAGGAGCATTGCACATCTATAGGAACCCCAAGTGAGTCAATGAAGCGTACATTTAAAACGATTTCCGGAATTATTATTTTACGCGCTTATAATAATAATTTATAGATCTCTCGCTTTTATATTATATCCAGTAACGCTTCATCATACTATTATTTGTCCGATAACGTTTTTAATATTTATGCTACGTTAAAACATAAGTGTTGTCAATGTTACATTGTTACTGGAAAAAAAAATGTGTTCTAATGTAATGGCTTGTTTTGTGGTTAATCTAGGACCCCCTGGTTAACACCTGTCGTATATACAATGTGTGTGTACGGTGTACCTATATATATGCTTGAACCTAGATAATGTGATATAATTTCATTACGCATATAAAACAACATGTAAAAGTATAAAATACAATACATTAATATACACTATAACTAAACATATAAATATTATATTTTAATAAAAAATGAACTCAATTTTTAAGTCGATAATATTTTAAATATTGTACAATTCATATAGTTTATTAAAAACAGTATCATAAATTTGTTTCATAAAATAAATTTATAACATGATATATACAATTAAATGCATACAAACATCAAATCAACCGGTGAAAACTATTATTTTACGATTATGTATGTAAAAATGTCTTATAAAAACGGGTTTCTTATTTCTTAAAAAGTAATTCTAAACAATACTGTACAGTACGTTTATCCTTAAGATTACAAAATGTAATGCATTTCTCATTAGTTAAAATTTAATTTCAAGGTATTATGAAAAATAAAAAAACTTTTATTTAACACTCGAATATATTATTATTACACCTATCGGGTAAATGCGAGGGCGTAAACCGTCATGGTTTTTTTCCGTGGCCAACAGCTAAAATAAATGTTTGGCTAATTTTTCCAAACTGTTTTAATAATTTCCTTGCCTATATGAAGACTTAAACGTGCATATATTATTTAATTGTTTTCAAGCATTTGACACAACCCATCCAACTGTTGCTTATACAGTCACGTTTACTTTTAACACAGGGGCTGCATTACATGTAGCAAACCGTGACGAAAGTGTTTTACTTCGGCATGACATGTTTGAAAGAAAAGTTTTCCCCCCAAAAATAAAAATAAACATGTTCTTAAGGCACGAGATATCAGTTAGAAATAAAACAACGATTTAAAATATTGTGCAACACTATATTATACAAACGAAAATTAAGACTTTACAATTTATACATGTACAAATACTAATTTTAATGACAATACCGAGTGTGTAGGCAAACTTGTCAACTTAATTTATGTAGATGCAGTGTATAATATATCACTTTCGAACCGTGTTTGGATTAGTTTACGTTTTAGAAAGTCATTGAAATAACACTAATAAAAACTTACACTTTTCTGTCCATAACTATTCATCACGATTGCATTTTTAGAAAAAAAAATTAAACGTATTTTCACTTTTTTATATTTTCCATAAAATAAATCAAATTTTAGTGCATTAGAAATAATATTTAAGATGTTTAAAAATATTTTAATACGCGTAATACGAGTTTACCATATAATTCAGCGTATTCGGATCATACAGGTATTATTGCACTCTACACCAAGTCACGTAACTATTACAAAGTTATAGGTTTGTGTGAGTAGTGTATAACTAGTGTCAATCAAAATAAGCAGCTATTTGGTACGTCGTTAAAATTGAAATAGAATTTAAACATTTATAGTTACAATGTTATAAACATGTGATATGAATGATATGATTCAAAAATTAATTACATATGAAGTTTGTAATATTATAGACTATGAACCGCAAGGACCATATTATATAACTTTGTTCACATTTTGATTCATCTGCTGGTAAATAAATATTAAATATTAATTAAATATAGGAAACTTGTAAAATATATAAAATATAAAAGTGATTGGAAACTATTCAAGAATATAATATTTTATATACCTATTGTATTTTGCGAAATTAAATCATTGTTAAGTGTTTCATGTGTATTTGCAACAATTACTATAGTACCTATACATTGACTATATAATACATAATTGATTAGCATTATCTAGGTACCAAATATTGAATATGCATTTTTTATATTTGATTATTTTGATTATAATAATAATTTAAGAAAAGATTTAGAACGAATGAGACGTATTTTAATTTTTTATAAAAATTAACCATCTGAAAAAAAAGATTACTAATGTATGACAGAAAAAGTTAATTATTACTGATTTATTTTTAAATTCACTTTACGAAGAGGAAGTACTTACCGTATTTTGGCATTTTCTGTCACGTGTGTTCGATGTACATGTTAGTGTATCACGCAGTGCGAATAAACGCGAACACAAATATAAATTAACGATTATAGTATTATTAATATAACGTATCACTTATATACTCGATGCACTACACAATACGGTTTTAGAAAAAAAAAATTAGTAAAAATTTTTAAGTAACTTAAAAACTATGATTATTGATTAAATATTTTTTTCTTTTAAGTTTTGTTAGTGTATTATTTAAAAAAATTATTAGAAAAAAAACAAACGAACTAACGAAAAAACACGCAGAGCGTGTTAAATATCGGGAGAATAAAACCCGATGTCCACTACCGCCGGTAATGTGGAACTCGCGGGTTGTCGTGCAAGACTGAAAAGAACCCGCCGGTAGACGGACAGACAAGAGGTGGCCGCTATTATAACGTACCTATACCACCTTCGCGTGTTGATGCCCTCCGCCTGTTGCCGGTGTGGTGACGTCACGTGTCCGCCGGACGCAACCACTGTAACCGAACAGATGGGCTTTTCGAAGCCGTACGGAACGGGCGCGCGTCCTGGTTTTTTCCCCTTTTCGTTTTGTATTCCTACAAGTGTTCACTGTCTTATTGTCATATTTTTGCGGACGTTGTAAAATAATACGTGCCACACGATGAATGATGAGATCACTTATTGATGGACGCATGTATAGATAATAATATGATCGCAATAAATAATAATAATAATAATATCAACAATAGGTGTAATAGCCGTACAGGTTTTGTATCAGCAATGTGACATAATATAATAATATCCATTCGAAACAAAAAAAAAACTAAAATTATAATACTTTAATGTATTTTTGATTTTAATTCAACACACGCGTTTTAGGTTTATTTACCTTTCATAATTCTAATCGAAATTGTTATTATCGTTCATATTGAGTCTTTATTATAGACAATATAGATTATACTGCAATTTTTAAATAGCTAATAATAATCGACAACTAAAGCTAACATCTGAAAAAAATTTCAGTATTATTTAGGAAATACATCAAATAAAGTTGTACATAAAAACGCACCAAAATAGCTGATAAGTTGATATTTTATGTTTTGATGTTATGATTGATAACATATTATAGTAAAAATAAATTGTTTATATGATTAATATCCATAGTTATAGTTCTTAATAAAAAGTAAATTATGATGATTACAAATGATGGAGCATTTACGAAAAGTCAGTTGTCAATATCTTTCGTCTTTGGGTCTTGAGGTAGATATTATAGGTGGTTATATTTCACATGTAGACTTCAGTTTTAACAACCACATCTGTCAACAATCAAGTACTTTAATCCTTCATTGTTTTATCTGCTGAACTCGCGTCATACTCAGATTATATTGTTAGATATCTGTATTATACCAATATAATATCGCTGTATACATACGCAAACACTGAGCACAGAGACATAATGATAGAGCATAAGAGACCTATCATGATCATTTCAATAAAGTGTTACAAACCTATA
This sequence comes from Diuraphis noxia, assembly GCF_037042655.1. Classification (NCBI taxonomy): domain Eukaryota; kingdom Metazoa; phylum Arthropoda; class Insecta; order Hemiptera; family Aphididae; genus Diuraphis; species Diuraphis noxia. Next base: position 32,508,102 of record NW_028301714.1, on the reverse strand, counting down.
ATATAATAGGTCTAAACATATAATATTGTATTATGTATATCATGTAGGTATTCACTATCTAAACACTAAGAATTCTATAATTGACGGTTGTAACTCGTAGTGTCATATGGAAACATTTATGCAAATAAATTTACTAATATAATAATATTTTATAAGTTATAACATCATCCAATCCATGCAATAAGGTACTGGTCAAAAAATATATTTGTCTAAGAATGTTAGCTTTCTAAAAACAGACAAACTTTAACATATTATGTAACTGTTTATATATATATATAAGGTAAATAGGTATATATTTGAACTACAAGAAGATTACTTAACAAAATATGGTTTAATTGGTAGACATTTCTAATAACTATAATAATAAATATGTCTATTATTTTAAATCAATCCCAAAAATTGATTTTTGGACTTTGATTGTTTGTTGCTGGTGGGAGATGGGTACACAATATTCTAGATGTTTGGAAAATGGGTGAAAATCAAATACACTATCAATACTAGTTAGTCGGACTTTTGTCTCACTTGCATAACATTAATACACGACCATTTATAGACATAAACGAGTGATTAGATGGTTGGTTGAGACTAATTTTTAATGACTGAAGAACTAAAAATATTATGATTACCTAAATGGTAATCGTACTTATATCAGTATATTATGTGGACCTATCGTCGGAAGTTTGCTCGCAGATGATGCGCGCTATCTAGATAAATTCTCAAATTATGTTTTATATTTATATTGATAATTATTCTTAATCATCTAATTTCGGTACTATAATAAAACATGTATACGAAAATTAAACATAACATTTCCTGATTACAATTATTTTACTACGATAAATGTGTTTGTTATTATTTTAAAACCATAACACCTAGTAAATCAATTGTATGTCACTATGAAATGTTATCGTAGACTATATTAATCTATAAAATTAAATACATTTACCTCTTCTCTTATATCCACCTAAACTGTGATTTCCCATAACCTCAGGTCAACTTTCCTTTTTGAACAATTCGTCATTGATCTTCTAGCTATTACTGACCTCGTACAAAACACCTAGTTTATTTCTGAGTCCATTTATTTCAATTGATTCGTATATATATGTAAAACCCAATATTATTGTATATATCATATATTTATTGGTTCAACTTTGTAACTTTGAATAACAATACAGTAGGCATTGTAAATAATAAAAATCATATGGGCCTTCTGGCATATGCTTTCTGAGTGTTTATTTTATCAAGCAAATATTAATAATCCACCAGTATTTGGGGAAGCCTATCCAATAGGTAAAATATATTTATCTAAATTTTTAATCACACAATATTTATAAGTTTTAAGTTTGTCTCTAAAAATATAAATGTATAATCTTTATATTAATAATAATTAGGGTTAGGGACTTATAGAAGTTTGCATGTTTTCTAATGTTGATTCAAAACATAAATAATTAGTGATATAGAAATATATAATTCTGTTTCATAATAACAGGAGTCAATAGAATTTTTTTTATTTCGCATAATTGCATACATATTTTACACTTTTTTACATTTGGTGCGTATTTTTCATATGTGTTTAAATTAAAATTTAATTTTTCTTTAAACAGGTAAAAAAATTGAGTGTAGGTTTATCTAAAATATTCAAAGAAATTAATGTAGGATGTGTTTCCCTCGCCTGCGGGACCATTTTTAGTTGAAATTATGAATCACTTATATGTTTTTAACAATTTTAATCGCACAATATTGTACATTATATTATAAACGACTATTCAGTCTCAAAATGTGAATTCTATGTTTCAAAAACTCACACAAATGACAAATCAGATATGCACTAAAGTCAATTATACAAATATATTATACATATATACGTATATATACATATAAATGAGTATTATTGGAATTTAAAAAACAATATCATTTTACATTATGAAATGCTTATTTTTTATAATATTGAGTAAATTATGCCTATAAACTTATAAACAAAACATATTCACGTTGAACTCAACTAGGTTAGGTATGTGATATTCCCAAATATATCTTATAACTCGTTCATTTATTTTAAATCAAACAATTTATTTTTAAACTGAAGCATTCGATATTTTGATCTTCGATTTGCTTCACACGGATCGTTGTATAATATACTGCGGAGTGAACTTGAAATTTTCCGCATCCATTAGACAATGTTACCGCAAGTGTAAACTGCATACGGTTGCCCACTATATAATACATAAGAGGAATGTCTTAACCAGACAATATATATATATATATAAATATATAATATAATACGTCTATAATATATACACGTATATTCACCTTCTCGCAGACGTTCTATCCGTGCGGCACTTCTTACAAACATCTCTTAGCTCACACCACGTTTATTTGCCCTGTTAGTTTTCACTCTTTTAATAGTTTGTTTTTCCCCTTCATTCTCTTCCATATTTTGTTTCAAAGCCTTTTTTTTATCATAAATGTGTATATATATATATTAAAAGTATCTTTATACGTTTCTTAGAACTTAGCCGACGTGATCACATTAAAGACAATGACCGTTCTTTAGCAAAAATTAACTTCCATTGGCCATCCACAGTCGTTTTTACTGATTGTCTGATTATCACGAGATATTCACAGACGAATCGAGTTCAACGGAACAGATAGATAGGTACCTACTAAAGTATTCGTATACATTTAATTTTAAGTACACATAATGATAAACATAATATTTATATCATTATAAATAATTTAACAACAATCAATTAAATTATAAACTTAATACAACCATTATAGGATAGGAATTATTGGGTGGTCTATACACTCGACAATATTAAAGGCATAGGCGAGTAGGTAGGTACAAAACTAATCTTATAAACCTTAATAGTTATGAGGTATCGTTAAAGTTCATAAAATGAACAATGATAATAAATTATTCGATGTACGTATATGCACCAATCTCTATCAATTTTACTTTCCATTTGTACCTAATGATTTGATGTTTTCGGCACCTAATATTATGACTTTCCCTTGATATAAACAAGTGTAACCTTATAAACAAAATATTTACACTACGAAAATAAGATAAATAACAATATATATATATATTTACTATAATTGGTATATGATTAAATAACACATTTACACTTATGAATGAAATAGATCGCAGTTTACTTTCAATAATATGTGTGTTTTATTTAAATTTAGGTACCTACCTACCTACATTACAATATAACTTATATTATTATTATATAGTTTATTCCTAATAATTAGACTATGGATTATGAATATAACGTAATAATTAAGACATACTCATACCAACAATATAAAAATAAAAAAATTTTGAGTTAAATAGTGTTTAATATAGTTGGTATACTTACATACAACAAATTATACAAAAAAAAAAAAAAATGCAAAATCACCATAAAAGTGTTTTCACTTTATATGTACATAATATATAATTATATGGAATGTATTATACTTAAATATTATTTTAAAACAACCCGCGTTATTAATTTTTTTTTACCATAAAAAGTTGTAATATTTGAAGTGTAAGGTAGCAAGGTTGCTAAATTATTGCAGCTAAAATTAAAAAAAAAAAACGGTTATGATAGGTGCTTTTTTGACGTTACCGTGTATTTGTTAATATTTTCTTAAAACCGGATCCAGTTGGGCCATAAATGTCAACATTTATTGCAAATTAATTTTAACTTATTTAATATTATCATCTTACTACATGAAAAATAAAACACTAGTAAATCTTAGGTATTTACCGAGTATTTTTAATGGATCAAAAGTTTGCACATCTATAAGTACATATAATAATGTATAATATATAATAAAAATTAGGTAAGTCGTAATTTTCATAGTGAACATAACTAAATCTTCACTATAGAACTGTTCATGAATTTATAAAACTAATTTCGCTCAACGGCCAGTTCATGTTTAATGTTATATTTAGAGTTTAGACAATTATAGATTATTTCAACCCAAATGGAATGTGGTACAGAAAATGTGTAAACATCTCTTCAATTTAAAAGTGCTTTAATAATATTTACAGCTTGTTTTGTATCATATAATAATGGTTCATTGACAGGAAAAATAATAAATTGTAAGTCTTGTGTTCTATTCATTGATCAAACTGGTTACTAGAATTTATTGTCCCTGAGTCATAATGATTCCAGTTAGTATTATTTTTTTATAATATGTTAAAATAAAATTATTGCTTTGACCTTCACATAATACGTACCTATACTGTCTTTTATTAGAAAAAATGTACGAGAATCTCTATAATCGAAAAAAAATCAAACGTTTTGTTAAATTCATAAACTGCGCTAGATAAGTACTTAGTACTTCAATTTATTTATGCTGTGTTTAATACTTTTAATTGATTTCAGTTGATACCTAGGTCACCTAGACATATTATACAATATTCAATATCTATATGTAATATATATACCATGTTATTATTTTATCTTTGAAAACTCATTATTTCAAAAACGTATAATATTTTACACAATTTTAAGTCATGACAAAACAAAATTTAAAAAATATACATATATATATATATATATATAGGTATATAATATATATATATATGTATATATAATATATATGTTACTTTTTTGTATCGTATTAAAAATGTGTAGTAAGACATTATGACATATTTTTAGAGTACCTATATACATTCATTTAAATATATATATATATATATTTTTTAACATATTTATTTTAATTTGTACAATCTGTAACAGAAATTTACAATAAGCACAATGGAGGGTTGTATAGAAGGTCGTGGTTGGCTTGGTTGAAGAAGCTATTCAGTAATAGCACTTCATGGCGAGATAGTTGTGATTAGTGGGCTAGTTAACTATTCCACTAATAGATCACGACACCACCTACGTCATTTAAATATGAAAATCAAATTTTGGATGAGTTGTTTATGAGTTATATAACCATATACGAGTGGAGCGAAATGGAGTGTCCCAGCAGAGAAGCCTGCAAAATATTTGGTCCACTAGACCGCTGATCTAAACATTAAATACCTATAACTAATTAATAAATGTATATAACATTTTATTTTTATGTATTGGAATACTCCGAATTATATTCTGCTTCGGTATGTTAACATGTAAGACTTAGTGATCACTTAGTGATCATTCAAAATAGAAAAAACTTAAACAATGATAACGGTACAAATTGTTTTTCAAAAATGTGAATAGTTTTTGCTAAAATGATTATAACACTGGATTTAAGTAACAATTTGTTTTAAAAATAAATATGATAATACAAACTTCAAATGTTAAAATTGACTACCCACTTAACGGTGAATGTCAAATATTATTGTATACATATTTTATATTCAAAGCGGATATCCTACACATCATATATTTAATATCACTGTGAAAGTTACCGTTCTTGAAAGTTGGGATATGATTTGGCATCATTAACCTGAAATATTTTATTTAAATTAAAATTATATGCAAATTTTACTTAAAAGCAGTTAAAAAATATTGGCGACCATATGGTTACGAGATGTGTTTTGGCGAAGTTTTGGGGAGATACACCTAAACATAATATTATCCATGATATTATGATAAACAATTAGCTTCTAACTTTCTAGAAATCTAGATAACTACATAAATTTAAATTTAAAAAGTAAGCATATAAGTATAAAAATTATAGTTGATATACTTTAGGTGACAGCTGCCACACTATACCCACCGTTTATAGATAGGTGGGACTATATTTATCTTACGATTAAACCAATATGTGATATTAATTATTATTCCTATATACCTATTATATTTCTACAGCAGTGCTGCAACACGAGGATAGTATGGTCTATTTAGCTAATTTTGATTCAAAATATTTTTGAATAAGAGACGAATAAATTATACGTATATTATAAGTCCAATTACATACTAATAATTTAAATAGTAAAAATTGGGTTTCTTGTTCACGTCCTTGTATAATGTATATAATAATAATATTATTACCATCCTTAATCCGTGCAAATGCAAATAAACGTGTGAGGTGTAAAAGAATGTAATAAACTCAAACCGTGAGGGAAAAAATAGATGAACACGCGTAACACGTAACGGTTCTTTACACATGATCTTCGCAGATTACACCAAATTGTGAAGGAAAAAAAACTAAGAGCATGTCAAAAACTATAGGAGCACGTCCACTTTTAATTCGTGGTGGTATAATATACCTACCTAGTTTTCTTTGAACATTTTTGGTAACGGTTTAGTCCAGTGTTTTTTTACTTATAGTACCTGTATCTAAATAAACACTCCCACGTCGCATATTATATATTGTTCGAAATGTGGATAAAAAACACGATAAGTATTTATTATTAAAATCAAGTTATAAAAACGGCGTGGCATAGCGATTTTTACAGTACACCGCTGCGGATACGCAGGCCTTAAAACACTTTATGCAATTAACCAATCTACAAGCGCATAAAACTCGAGAAGGTTATTGAGTGGGAGTGATTTTTTTCATCTCATGATTATTGATAATACCTACGTCATAATAGGTAATATCGTACAATTATGTGTGTTCTATATTTGTCTATGTGTATACACATAAGTAGGTACCTACATAATATTATTATCTTTTAATCATAATAATAACGATAACTATCGAGCGATGGTTATCGAAATGATAATGATAACAAAAACCCGCAGTTGTGTAGATACGTTATTTTGTTACTATAGAAATTAGAAATAAAAAGAACATGTTAATATTATTTTGATTGTTCCACGATTTCGAGTACGTATTATATTATGTTTAATATTATTAAATCATGACCATGAAAGACTACCAGCCCACATAAAATAGAATTAAATCCTATGATGTAATAAAATCGAAGCAGTTTTTTGGTATATCTAAAAAAAGATTATATCCGCATCGATCCGAATATAATTCAATAATACAGTCCACAATAATTGTATTCTATATTTTTCAATAATCGATGTATTTGTTAACTCTAATCACCATTCCTAATCTTATACTTTCCATTACTAACGATACATAATGCAGCACACCTTTTACCAACTAGACCTACCACAATAAGCGGCCAACACTTAACTCTTTGAAGTTGTAATGTGCATTGTTAAACTGCACTCCTTAATCCTCACCTAAACATAAATATATTCGAATTGTATTCGGCTTCAAAAAAAGGTAATGTTTGGACTGGACAGTATCCAATCTACAAATTATAATGCATTTTTTTTACACTTACATATATGTTGATCAATTTTATTAAAATTGCTATATAAGGTACATGACGTAAATAATTATGTATTCATTTATAAATAAAATATGAAATACATATTTTCATATCATTATTTTTTAATTGTAGATACATAATATGTATTTATTGTATTTATCATAATAAAAACAATAAACTTTAGATAATTTCATTCAATTTCAAATTATTCTTACTGATATTCATTAATAAATAGTTTATAGTGATCGTAACGAGCCACTTCGAACATAACTAATTATTGTGCACCTTTGTGCAATTTAAACAACACTTTTTTCTAACCCAAGTGCCTTTCCTGTAATAAATTTATAATATACCTATTCCTATACTTATAAAAACCAAAAGAATATGCTAGATAGCTAACATTGATCGAACTTTATATCTAAAAATACGTGAGTTGAAGTACAAGCTTTAGATAACTGATAAGATAAGTATATGTTTCTGCATACGCATAACAGTGGTGTTAAGATCATTATAACGATTAATAGTAGTTTCAGATTTGATATTCAGTTAAAAAATTATTAAAAGATTGATTTCGAAAGGGTGACCTATATGAAGAAATACAAATCTTATTATTATTATTATTATACCGATACATTTTATATACACATGACACACAATACAGTATACCAGTATTATTTTTTATCTGAGTGCCATTATTACGACTATATTGTTATTAAATTATTTACCTGTTAACAAATCGAACTTTTATTAATCGTTTACAAGATGATCACTGTAGTTTATTATTATGATCGCTATTACATATTTTGTGCGTTATTAAAAATAATAAATCGTGCTTTAAGTCCTTGCCGTAGGTATTGCACGGTGCACGTCTATTATATTGTAAGCGTTTAAATCATTTTTACATGGAAATAAATTTATAATAACTGTTCACCATTTGATCGAATTCACTCTGTGTGTTTATAATGGTCATCGTGCGCCGTATACTTAGTAGGTAGGTTTATACACTGATTGGTATGCTGTATCGTTTGGCAGCTCAGGGGTCAAGCAACTCGCAATATATACTGACGGCGTATATCTACTACAATATTATTAAGAATATAAATAATATAATATAATAGTCCAGATAATGTTCATCTGAATGATTTCAAAAATTGATACGATTGAGCGTTGATTTTGCTTGTACCGATCACATGAAAATTAAATAAATAATGAGTTAAAAAACAAAATATTTGTTATTTAAAAAAAAATGTTATTCAAATATTATGGTTTACGAATTTATAGAATTATAGAAATCAAATCGTTATAAATGATGAAAAAAATTATTACACTGCTTATAAGGCTTGTCCATAATTCTGATCAACAAATAGTATACGCGTCTAGGATAATAAAAACTAACCAGATAGTTTAAAATAATATCAACTATGAAGAAAAATAATATATTCTTATGTGAATATTCAGTTTCAGCTAATTATCGATTACGAAGTAATTATCTAATTACAAATTGTGTTTTATTATTTTCATAACACCTAATACAAAGTCATATTATATTATTCACCTATATACGTAACTATAATGTAATATCATAACATATATAGGAACTTTTACGCAAGTGAATTATAATTATAAAATATTAGAACATTTTTATTGACAATTATTATTATACTTATCGAAGAAGTTTAATCGTACTTCATGAAAAGAACTCAAAATCTGTATAATATATTATATAAGTTTCTGAAATTGTATATAATAATATTGTGACGGATTATCGTTTCATTTAGAAAAGTACACGATTTTTAGAGCTACAAAAAGTTAAGAAAATAGTTATTAGTGAATTTTTAAATTAAGTAGTTCTAGATAATATATTATAAATTATGTAGTATTTTATAACTTGTATAAGTATTTTTTTTTTATAAATAACTTTGTTTAGATTTTTAAAATTGATAATGAATAATGATAAATTAAGAGCAGCTTTGATCTAAAATAGATTTATAATATCATGGTATGTAATAACTAATAGGTAGGTTATTATATACCAATTTTGACGACGTAATTAATATTGAAATTGTTAAACTTTTTATTTGATTATAACTAAATAAAAATAAATAATAGTTTATAATATGTTTAAATTATTTTAAAATAACCTCGAAACATTGTTGAATTACTGAATACGAGATTTTATTTAAGTTTTCGTCTTAAACATTCCATGACGAAAATATCCAGAAAAAAATATTTACATATTTCAAGATATAAATAAGACGGAGTCAGTAGATAAATTTAATAATATTATAATCGTCGTCAATCGGGGAACGTTCCTCTCGTTTAAAGAATTTTAACTTATTCCTGCAGCAATAATATGAAGGATATTGCAAGTATCTCAAATCATATTTTTTTTACAATCATTATATCATCGCAATGCTAATAAAACTCCAATATACGACTCAATCTCAACTCATTCTAATAGTACTTAATATTAGTGAATGTCAACTCATATGTAGCTTCATTCGAATATTTAATGTCAATAGGTTTTCCGGTTTTACAGTAAACATTTTTATGTCTCAATGTCATTGTGTGAGTATGTAAATCGTTTATGTTACACTTAATTACGAGTGTATATCTATGTAATATTATTGTAACGGATATAAGATCATTGAAATTAATTATTTGTTAATTATTTTTAGTATTTAATAAAATTCTATAAAAGAAATGTTATACCTAGTCCCTAGTGTAATATAATAATTAATAATGGTAAATGGTAATACATTTATGAACTGAATATATAATTAAGTGGTGTCATGATTTGCTCTTAAATTAAATAATTTAGTATCAAGCTAACAAAAAGTGTTATCAATGGGTGGTTTCTTTCAACAAAACTTCATGAGCTATTGACTTTTATTACACATTCTTATTATATCTAGTTTAATTGATACAGATTGTTTATTACTTGTAATTAATTATTTAATAATAATAATTTATAATTACACGAATAAAAATTGAATAACTGGTAAAATAACTCTTGTAATCTATATTTTAAAATAAAAATAATGTTCTAGTCCGAACATATAATTAAAACATATTATTTGTATTTTATTTGGTGAAAGATAAGTATAAGTACATACCTACATGAAATTTATGTATTATGATTTTAGGAATGTGTTGGATCATGGATAGAAAATAGCTTTATGCGGAAATAAAGAATAATGTGTAATTACGGCATTTATCTACATTTAAATGATTATTAATATGACGTAATGATCTGTACGATTTCGAAGGCTAATTATTTTAATTTTTACATAAAACGCATTTAGTTAATATATTATTTATTATTAGGATAATAATTATAGTTAGTTATTTATTTTATCCTTAATTTAATTTTATACTAAGTTAATGGAAATAAATTATAAGCAAGTGTCTATTTTGGTAATTGAGTCATAGTCGTAACTTACTTATATTTTACATAAAAATGATATTAATCAAACATTCAAACTCATTAATTAAAATATCTTCTCTTTTAAGTTAATTTACACTCAAATAAAGATTGAACGAATATCATATATTATCAATTATCATAAACATAATAATTCAAAACACTAAAAGTACCTATTATGTACGACGTATCTTAAAAGTTAACACATATAATGTGTTTTAAATTTTTTTAAGAAGTCATTTATGTCATTTTATTTAAATTTAAAATAATATAATAACTACTCACAAATTTATATACTAATAGAATGTTTATTGTTGTATTTAGTTTAAATTCCTCATTTTAAACTTGGCGATATAATATAGTAATTATATGTCAAATATTCCGGCATAATATAACCTAATACATAAATTTATTTTTATAGAACTGTGATGTATACCGATGCATCTCTATCTCAAAGTCCAATAAGATGATCTATATTCACTACCGACTATATACTGTAACAATGAGTGCTGAATGAGACGTAACATATCAACGTTTGTGTGTTTGTGTATACATATTATATTAATGATGCAATAAGAAATAAACCGGCAATGAAAACTTATACAATGTTGAATATACCACACATATAAGTGCCGCAGTTATATGAAATTGCTAGCTAATGTATTATCACTTATCATTGAAATGTATGGCCCTTATTCTAGGTTCTAAATTACAGTAGGTATGATATGGTTTAATAGTTTACATCAAATAACATATAATTACACTAAAATGTTTTTTCATGCTTAAAGTAGTAGTCATCTGACAGTGATCTGCATCTCTTGGTGTTCATTAACGTTCATAGAACTATTATTACAATGGACAAAAAATTGTACTCTTCAAAAATAAGAATTATCATTTTTATTTTTTAGTTTACTACAGGATTATATTGATTTACAATGCCATATCATTGCACACGATGTGTGTAATATAAATTGATGATAAAAATAAATTATTACCTTTATATGCCATATTATATGTAATGAAATAGCAAAAACTATTACTAATTATTTAAGTTACCTTACTGAGAATTTGTTATGTTTGAACTTTTTAAAGCACCAACTAGATTGATTTTCCTACCACAAAATATGCTGAAGTTGAAAATCGAAGTATTTAATGGATAAAGTGTTTATAGACACAAAAAAAATGTACAAGTCATTGTAAAATCAAAACATTCATCGCTCTGCTCAGTATCTTAATTAATTCCAATTATTACCATATTCCGCGTTTGCAATAGGTAAATTACGTAATAACAATCACTGAGTGGCTGTTTCAAGCACGTGGCAAGACCAAATCTTCAGGTGGGGCAAATAACATTTTAGGGGAGCATTATATATAAGAACAATAATACTTTATAATATTTTTAGAGGGGCAACGATTATGTTTAAGGTGGGAAACACCCCTTCTTTCCTCCCTGTAGTTATGGGCCTGAGTTGTTTTAGTTTCAATGTCTCAAGAAAACTCATAATACAAGTTAGACATTAGTAAGTATCTAATATCTATATATCTACATATATATTGACTTGCCGCGGGGTGTTAAGTTTTTAATTCATGTTTAAAATACTATTGCGCAGGACATTTTGACACGATTGAATGATAAGGCATGACTAAATTTGTTTTAAGGATTTAACATTTTATCAGTTAAATTTTACTTATGGTTTCTCTCACGCACAACGCACATACTTAATGAGCTAGTTGTAACTGCTAAATTTTTCACAAAATACTACGACGCGGTTTATATAAATCATATAATAATACGTGGTTCAACATATTATTTTTACTCTGCTCTGCAGTCATCATCACACATTCAACTTATTATTGCAGCAATTTACAGTGTTTTTAGTTAATTCACTGATAAAACAACTAACAAGTATCTTAAAACAACACATAAAGGTAGGTTTATATAATTAATTTTAAAGTAGGTACCCATATGCGTAATATATTTTGAAAGTTTTTTATTTTTTAACTTTTAATATTATACCCATTATATAAATAGCCGGATTGGTAGTTTTGAATTGGAAAATTTTAGCTCTTTAAATTATTTTAATGAAATATTATGTATGGCAATTAATAATATTTAGTTTTGTTGTTAAAAATATGCTAAATATGATTAATATTTTATTTACTGGCTAATAAAATCAATAGCAATAATATTTCACTAAAAACTTCACATTATTTTCTACTGTTTACCTTATACAAATATGTCTTAAACTGTCAATTAAGATAATGCATCAATAAAATCAATTCACAATAAACAGTAAAAATGCAAGAGCAAGAGCTCTTCGACTCGGCATGGATTCTATTATAATAAACATTCATTGTTAATAAACCATCACAATTTACAATGCTTCGTTTAATGAAAACATAAAATAATAAAATCTAATATGATTAATATGACTGAATCTTTTCACGAAGATAATTGGCGTTTTAGTCTTATGACCTAATCAGTTACGATTATTATTATTATTATTATTATTTTATTATTATTATTATTTTTCAAATCACACCATCGAGTAAATATCATCATAAAAATAAGTTTACACTAACATAATATTAAATTATGTAACATTATAATTTATAAATAATAACACCTTTAAAACACTATTTCAGATTTCTAATTTTTCCTCATGTTAACGTTACACCATTTTATAACGTAGTTTGTTTGTACCTTGGTAGCTAGGTGTATTATACTAGTTTTTAATATTTTTATAGAAATTTTCTCTAAATAATTAATTACCTAGTTAGAATTATTTCACTTGCAATAATGATTATTTACATTTAATTATATTTATCCGGAGGATAAGTATTGGCAACATAGTTCCTCCTGTGGTCTTCGATATCATATGAAAAAAAAAGTTAGTTATTTTAAATAATTTACTATACCTAAGAGATTATTACTACGCTTATATAATGGCATTAAAACGGTTTAAAATTAAATAGGTTTTAAATTGTTATGCTACATGGTGCGAGCGTTTTAACATCATCATATAAACTTAATAAGTTGTAAAAACGGTTTTACAAATCAAAACACTCACAGTATGTAGTTAAATAATTTATGCATAATGTTTTTAGTGCAAGTCTGATGAGCGAAAACCGTGATCGTTTTTATTTAGAATAATATCGGCTTCGCTCTTTATACATTTTTAATAATCCATGGCTGTGATAAACTGTACCTACATTCTAAATTTCTAATTTTTAAATGTTATCAATGATTATAATACCTACATGGCTAGTGGCTACTGTCTAAATGTATCTATTATTTTCATGGAGAATTTAGAATACCTCTAACTCAACCTAACCTAACCTTTAGGATTACGCATTATAGTTATGTTTATTTACCTACAATTATAAAATTATAAAACATGCATACTATAATAATATTATGTCTCACTGAATATAAATTATAAGCTTCACTAGTTTTTAAATTCAAAAGTAATATTATTTTAAAACATTTTGAACCGTTTAATAATTATTGTGAATATTATGAACATTTATACGCCTTCAGACCTTGACATCTTTGTCATCGACGGCATTTAATAATATCAGACATTAAAGCAGTCATAATATGATGCCACTATCTAAACATGACGGACGAATGTGTATAATATGCTTTATAGCATAACCTACGTACCTACGTCTTATAATTATTATAAAGGTTAAAAGTTAAAACAAACGTTCGGTGACAAACAATCGTATGCCATAGGAGAATTTATATTTTATATGTTTGGAAAGTGAAAATTATGTGGATAGTAAATTTAGTAATAAGCTCACGTTTCAATCCTATGATCTATTGATATTGTGCTAACAAAGGGCAATACGTCTAATAGAATATTCACGGCCACATGAAAAAAAAAAATAGGTAATAATAATGATATTCTCTTTGTAATTATTGAACATTTTTGATATTCTTGAATTTAAAGATTATTTCAGATACCAATACTATTTTGATATCGATCTCACATATATTAATATTAATTTATATAAAAAGAAACAGATGCACATATTGACACGTTTATGGTTATAGAAATCTAAAATATATTTCCTATAGGTGTTTGTAATTAAGTAATATTTTACATACAATCACTCTGTATACGATGTAAAAATTATAATACATAGGCTAAATATATATGTCTTAAAATTATTTATTATTACAATGAAAATATTAAAATAAAACCTAAATTATCATGATTTAACAACTTCTATAATTTTAATAGTTATATTATTACTCCCTATTTACCTATATTATGAAGGTAGTAATATTTTAAAATTAGAAGTACATTTTTTACGTGTATACATTTTAATATATAACAATAACGTTAGGTTATTGTTATATGTTAAAATGAATTTCGAATCACTAAAAAAGTGAAAAATATATACATTAATAATATAACCTCTTATTATTAAACATAACTTACCTAGTTATTGGTTTAGAATCAATTAAGAGATTATTTAATTATGGTTATCCAAATTAATTGTTGCAATGTGAAAGAAAATATACCAATTTACTACAATTATGCACAATATGTGCAGGTGCAAACAGTTTCTCCACGGTTTTGTATAATAATAAAAGAAAAATACAGGTTAGTTCATGTACGTCATGTATACAAGTATACATAGTTAATCTTAAAATTATTGTTTTATTAAATTTATATAAAAGAAAAATACGCAGTATCAATAAATCAGTAACCCAATTGAGTTTAATAATTTCAATTGTTAATATATATCATGATCTTGTATTGTGAATAATCGATTAGAAAATGTAATGCACAATATGTTTATATAACATTGTGATTGATCTTACAGTTTTTAATTTTTATAGATGCACATTTATGGGTATTTCCATTGTTTGACATATTATTGTAATAAAGGTTTCACTTCGTGTCATAAAAAATTTAGGACGGCGGATTGCATGTACTTGTGAAACAGTTGAAACATATGGTCATACTCATACACTATATATACATATAGCCTCGTGTGTTACCTAACAAATATTGTTTTTAATATACAAGTAAACGAGGGATTTATTTTCAGGTTTGGTGTTCTAGAATGTATCCTTGTCTTACATTTCATACGAGCTGATGAATACATTTTGTAAGCACTCTTCCAGTTAAAAAGGGTCTTAAAAATTCACACACGTAAATTTAACACTGATATCAAATTATATCAATTGGATTAAGTACCTATGTTTTGTTTTTCAAACAAATGGTTTTTAATAATCGTTAATAGGTAATATTGTCTTATAATAGTTTCTCTGAGAATATATTAGTTTCAATAATTATATCACAAAATTACACTTAGAATCGAATTAAAAATTCTATAATCGTTTTAAAATTTAATATCATAATTCATAACACACCATGTGGGAGGACGAACTATAACAAGCGAAATGAGTGTCCGACATCCGTGGCCTGTACACTGTACTATAGTAGTATAGTGCCCCGTCCATCTTTTTGTAATTTAGTTTCCAGCCGAAGTACACGCGATAGCAGAGTTCTTAATCTGCCCGAACGATTGAATTTCAACAAAAATATGTACACGTAGGTATATAGATAGTGAATCGTTCGATCTGCAAATGATTCATTCGGTCTCGCGTGGTGTATTTTCCATTCGAGTACATGAATTGACAATACATGTGGTACCTGCCGTGCATGTTCTTCGCCCCCACGCTTGCAGAGTTCGATTTCGTGCTCGGCTGCAAAGGTCGTTGTAAATTTATTTTTATAAATATATATATTTTTTTTTTATTTAGCGAGGGCGATGAACGGGTGAATCACACGACCAAGGCGGTTCTTCCTTATAGAGGAGTTCTCTCCGTTTAGGAAGATCCGCGCACCAGCAAACTGGTTCACCCACCGACGATGGTGCAATAATGACCAATAAATATTATATAACTTTTTTTATTATTATTACTATTATTTTTAATGCGACATGTGGGCCTGCGCCCTGCGTGTGTGTGCATAGCATAAAATTATAAATCTGATTAATTGAACCTTTGTCTCGCGAATCCCACGCGAAGTATTCTATAGATAGCTCCGAAAATTATCCGTCTTCCTAACATATCAACGGTAATACTGCCACACGGCACACTATGAAAAATTGTTACCAATATATCACGTCTTGGTTAATCGTCATCGGGCATATAGGTACCAACTATATTATATATTTATTACTGAGCGGCAATCTCTTCTTAAATTGTATTCCTGCTTATAAACCAACGTTACTAATATTATATTTGAATATTACGTTTTTTACGATTGTCAGTTGTAACGAAATTAATGTGATTGTATTTGAAAAAAAACTTTTCGTATCGAATAATCTATTAGACGAATAGAGATTTTCCTGGGAAGAATATAAACGCAAATACGAGTCAGTATTTTTATTATTATTTTTCTTATTTATTCTGTTCCATAAAAGGGAAAATTCTTGGAGAAACCTGAATTCAGAAATATTGAAAAATTCTTTCATAATATTATACGATCGTCAATCGGTTGTTATATTAATATTTACACGTATAATATTCAACCTTGAACACAAATTTCAAGTATTTTATTTCTATCACTCTATCAATACAACTAGTATTCTGAATAAATATAAAATCAAAGTATATTTTTATTATTAAGATTATCATTTATAATTGTATACTTCAGTTGACGTGATTATTTATGACTGAAACTAAGCTCGTTTTTTGCAACATATTTTTGAGCTAGAACCCAAGCTCTTTTATATCATATATTATGTTTCTAATCTTTCCTCTTTTTCGTATACTTCACTATTGACTATTATAAATAATAATCTAGTTGTTATTATACATTTATACATAGGCACAACTTTAATGTTATAAATACAGCAATATAATATAAGATATTTTCTCAGACAATTAATCATAATACATATTAATAATTATAATATTATTTGCAGTAGGTATTTCGGGGTATTGGTCAATGCACCCACATAAATATTCACTTGCGCAGCTGCATATTATACCGTTTCAAATACCGTCGAAAATGATGAATATTTAATAGTATATAAATATTATGTTACATTATTAATGTCTATATGCGTAACAAAACTTTGTAAGATCAACGTACGAACCTTAATATAACATCATGAACGGAAATGAATATATGTTCCGTTACATGCCCTGTTTGTTACTGTTTTAATGATATTTTATTACTTATAATAATAATAATACAAACGATGGGTACCTACTAAACAGCATTACTACCAATTCAATTCCGTAAATTCATACCTATAGCTAAGCTATGATAGGTAGTATAACATAAAGGTATTGTTTTAATTAAGATAGGCAAAATAATTTTATTTTATTAAATATAGTTTTTATAAATTAGTAAAATTTGATGAATACGTATTTATAGCATTACATTTACATGATATTTTAAAGCTTTCCAATACAAAATAACTATGTGGATATAATTTTTTTAATTTTACACGATTCTCTGAATGTAATAATTAATTTCATTTATTGAATGTTTAAACTTTAAATTGAGGGTGGTATATATCTACTCCAAAGATAGTAGGTATACTTAAGGTAATTACATAAAATGATATGGTTTGGAAATAATTCTATACCTTAAACTATTTTATTTAATAGCTCAGATTATAGAAATAAAATGTTTTTGACACGAAATTTGCTACTTAATAATTATTATTGATATTAAATAATAATATTTTTCTTCAGTGTTAAAAATTAATTATATTATGCTATTATTATAACCTTACTCCAAATAAATAACTAAAGTAAAAACATCAGTGCACAATTATTTATTTATAAAATATTTTTAAATTAAATTCAAAAATTCATCATTACGTTAAATGAAAACTTTTACTGATGATTGTATCATATTGTCATAAAAAATTGATCCATATTATTTAAATGATAATATTATATTCACAATTTAAGATCATTACTCTTTATAGATTTCTTATAAAATTATGGTGTATCTAATGACTTTATGCTTGATTTAATTTATTTTTTTGTTTAAATTATTGCGTGATATGCAAACGATTTCTCAAAAATAACTAGGTACCTATAGATTTTCATTCAAATTCTTAAAACTATTATTGTCGTATATTGAGCACTTGCGTATATTATATAATATTTAATATATAAATACTTTATTACGTATACCTACTCATAAATTATAGGACTTCATGACTTAGAAAATATATATTATATTTATTATTGTATGTAGATATGAAATATTATTACAGCTATAAGTCACAAATACTATCTATCAATTTTTTGTATCAAATAAATATAAAATACACTATTTATTTATCCAACCTCTTAATCTAAATGATGTTGTATTATTGTATAGCTACTATTTATGATCAAATTAAAATTATTTTGAATTAGTAATGTGTAGTTAATTATATTGGCAATTTAATATTTATAGTATGCGTAGATCGTAAATGGGTACTATAAAATATTTATTCAAACTTTTCAAATGTTGCTATTATTTTATAATATTTATTTATGTATCAAATACGTTTTATTAAATACAAAAGTCACCAAGCTGAATTATAATATTTAAGTTTGTTCGTTCATGGTAATATTTCACAACACTGAATACAAAATATAATTTCGTTTTAAGCCATTTTGATATTTTTTTTTCATCCTCTCTCATTCTGATTGTATGGATCTATAATTCACCCGAGTATTTCAACATTGCAATTGTAATAATACGACGGTACTATAGGTAATGTTCTAAAATCCCAAAAATCTGACTTAAATCCAAGCAATAAATATTCCTGAAATAAAAAAGATTTCCGAATCCATTGTACGTTGGTACTGTATGCAGGATCACGTATGGGGTGCCGTCCGACAAGTTCCCAAGGCGTACGATATGGACAATATACACTATACACATATTATTATATTTATATTAAATGTATAATATATGTCGGTATATTATACAGGAAATGAGAGACAGCGTTACGTGTGGAATACCAAGTGAATATCGTGTACATTATATATTATGAAATAATGGAAAATCAATAATCACCTGGACATAATAATGTTTTATTGTATTCGCATATATTGGTAAAAAAAACCATCCAAACCTTTAAAGCGATAGTCATATTTAAAAACAAGTCATCTGTAATTTTAATGTTCAAATGCAGACAGATTTATGATTAGGTAAATAACATATTCAGACGACTAAACAAAAAACAACCACTGTACCGCCAGAATGTTGACGTAAGGTAACCAATAGTTAACCAAGGTAGGTACGTATACCTACCTATATATACTATATTTAAACAGCACAATAATCTGAGGTTTTAAATCTTCGTTTACATGAAATATATACAGACATTTTATGTTTGTACAACAAACAAACAATTGTGGAGACATAATATGTATGTCTCATAAACTTCTCTATAACGCGATAGTCAGTTAATAACAACCCTCAGAGATTATTTTATTTAAACAAGTGTATATATTTTATATTTTACGTATATCTCACTGTATATTTATTATATGCTTAGCCATTCTTAGCTTTATTCATAAGCCAGTTACACATAATAATCAAGGATAACTAAGATAGATAATAGATTAGTACCTAACTTAATTTTACAATAAAATTTCATTATATCAGATTATCTACATATTAATAATTACCATAATAATATTAAAGAGTGAAAAGTAAATATGTTTCATCAATTTTATCGTAATGAAACAATTAATTCATTGTCTGTAAACAACTTTTCATTATTAAAAAAAAATATGTATATTTTTTTTTTGTACATATACTATGGACAACATAGGCCTAGGTCATTGGGCTTAAAGTGAAAATAAAAATAACATAATATTATATCCATTTCTGTTATAAGCTTTATGCGCTAAGAATGTAATAAAACAAAAAGCTGAGTTAAACAAACAACAATAGAAGGAAACAGGCATTGGTTCAACATTCTATATAAATTGTTGTAATATTTAAATAAAAATATAGGACCGGTCTTCAGAAGAAATAAATGCAATTCTATGAACGATGCATGTGGTGTTAACAGACCAGTTTTCCATTGTGGTACTTTTACACAATATAAAATATTTTATTCGCACAAGTAGGTACATTCATCAGATATTTAAGAATAGTATAATCCTCACATTTATTTATTGGATCTATGAAAATTATTGTACATTAAGTTTTCTTTCGTTTTTGCAAGCTATTAAAAATCTTTTATAATTATTATAAGACTATACCTAATATTAATTATTCAGAAATGAGTTGTATGATAAATTAAATTTTGCTACCATTTAAACTTCAATGACATTTTTAATACGTAACAATGTGCATGTTTGATCGTGTATCTGTCGATTCAACCTCTTGGCTATATAAACTTTAAGTATTTATACTTTTAGGTGTCTTGTACTAAACTTTACTAATTACTATACAATAAATAAAAATATATGTGCTTAACAACTTTAAGTTATGATACAGAAATGTATCATATTAAACTTTAATGTTAGCTTTTTACAGAAATCTAAAACTCAACAAATCATAGTAACACAATTATACAAACCATAAATTATTTAACTACCAAACAGACATGTACCAATTAATTTACTTTCACTCACGACTATAACAACTGTCAACTTGAACTGATCCAAATTGTAAATAGCAGTCAATGACAACAATTTTTTTTAAAGTTATGTAATCAATAATCATCAATATTTTAATTACAAGGCCAAACACATATTATATTTGGGTTTGTATATTCCTCAAATAAAATATACCTATCATCATGTTAATAATAATAATAATAATACTTTTAAATTTTAATATAAGTATGACATGTTTTAATATGTAGTAATAAATACAATAAAGTCAGACTTTTATTGAATTTAACTGCATTATTGTGACCACGGTTATCTAGATAACCGTGATTGTGACATAATAAAAACATTCGCATACTGATTTAAAATATTATAATGTTTAGTCTTGATTATAGCTTGAGTTGTATATTAAACTTATTGTATCTATTATTTATAGAACGTGCACAACTATTACAAGAACTTAAAATGTCCTGCTAAAAAGCGAGCAATTGACTAAAGTATTCAATACACCGCCGCCGAAGTATCTGGAATTTAAAGTAACATGATGAAGTTGTAAAGAATTACATTTTCTAAATAATATATTTTAAAGCATATTAGGTGTATAAAACATTGGCCATTACTAAGATTAGAATAGAATGTGATCAAAGCACGTTTTACCAAAATAATTTTTCTGTTATCAATTGAATATATTACTTTACTTATCCTCATATCGATACACCAAAGTCAATGTACCAATTGCCTTAAGTGTTCAATTAATATTGCCATTTAATTTTCAACTGAACGCCGACATAGGAACATTTTTTAATAAAAATTGTACATAATAATAATTTTTTTTTTTTATGTGTGAATCATATCAAATGGAATAATGATAAAAAAATATATAACATATAAAAGCTATTGTATATTTTATACCTTTGTTGACTGTAATGAGAGCCTTTTTGTATACATATATATTATGTGTGTGTGTTGTTTAATTTCTAATTCTACTGTTTAGTTCTTTATTTCTTATAAATTATAACTCAAAATAAACGCTGCTGAATATTTTTATGGTTAATCCACTTATAGCCAAAGTACTAAGTATTTAATAACGTGATTTTATAGGTGTTAACTTTGTATATGATGGTAAACCCGGTAAAATTCTAAGTCTGCAGTGGTATACTAGCTATCGTGGTACAAACCTTGTCAAACCGGCAGTGATACGGCCATATCAGACCGTCTCAGCAATATCCAATGAAGTTATACAGTGACTGTGCACCCAAGGCAGCTTCTAATACACATCAGGCTTGTCCATGAACACTGTCAAAGCACTATTGTCTATTATACTTCTGATGAATCCATGTCACGTAACCATGTCAAATGATTCACCCAGGTCGGTCAGGCCATCTGATCGACAACAGGTTACCGTTAATGTTAAAATATTCTAACTCGATCGATGTATGGTTAAAGCGTTTGCCCCACGTAAAACAACTTTGCACAATAGGTATTAGACATCATTATACCAAGCCCACAAAAACCTCGTATACTGAATGATATGTGAGCCGTGAGCAAGTATAGATATTTTCTATCCATCTATACTCTAGTAGTTATTAGTCTTAAAATAGGGTCGTGGTTGTTGATTTTTGCAAACTATTTTTGCGTCATTGTCCACGAGTGTATATTATATTGTAATAAATATAATTACCTATACATTTATAGTAAATATGTGCAATGTAGATAAGAAAATTCGGTCGTGTTGGTTTCGTTGGCTTGAATCCATTAACATTTCGGCGGAGGGAATGCTAATATTTTTAACTTACATGTAAGAATAATACATGAGGAATTGTGTTCACGACCCCTTAATCATCTAAAAAAACTAATATAATTTCATATGATTTTAATTCTTTCATTGCATGTACCAAAAAAATTATATTATTACATAGTTTTATAAATAACACAATACAATTTTTATTGTAAATTTAATTTCCTATTCTCTTCAACAATTTGTTTAATAATATTTTCATCACCAACACTACTTGAGAAGTGAAAACTTAATATTTTTCAATAATAAGGTTAGCGATAAGATCCGTTTAAATGTGACTGAATCATTGATTGCCACTTGTAAAGTTTATATAAATTTGAGTAAATATTTTAGATACACATTCATAATAATAGTAATAATAATATGTGCTAATAATAGGTACTAACAATAATATTTTTTGCTGTAAAACAATAAAACTAATTATTATGAACTATTTTCTAAGTAACCAATAATTATTATTTTAGAAAATGCATTATATAGAACACTGGTATAATATTTTACGAATTATAGGTTGAAGGAATTAAATTACTTTAATGCTCATAATCAGAAGTGAGATTTTAAACACAAAAAAAGTAATGGATAATTTATTAAACGTATAAATATTTCTTTAAATATCGTAAAATATGAATTTAAAATAACAGAATATTATGAAATAAAAACGATAAGTTAAAGAAATTTGACTAAAATCTGAATTATAAATATCTACTAAGTACAAAACACTGAAAAAAAAATTAAGTGATGTATTAATTTCAGCATTATTAGATATATCTAAACATCCTAAACAAAATTAAATAATATAATAATAATAAAATAGTAACATATAGATAGATTTTATTTTATTTTAAAAACCAAAATATTCGTTAGCTCGTTAAAATAAAATACAACATATCATCGTGTTTTCGATTTCACGGTGTTGCTAATAGTTAGTTGAGAAAAAGATTGATTACTAAATCTAATACACTACATAGTACATACTGCAACTATATAGCTACTGACACTAACGTGATTCCTACGTAGAAAATATCATTACGTTATATCCTAGTATGTTATGTATACGCTTTTAGAACATACGAAGAAGGTTATTTTTAATTAAAATTGAATAACGAGTTCAATTAGTCGTGTAGATCATTAGATGCATTACCAGATTACTTATAGATATATAATAATATATAATAAGTGTTTTATAGTGGATGATATATGTATTGTTTCATTATGTATCGCTAATAAATGTTTTGGTATGATTTAGCTTGTATGAAGAATCTACGGGCGTACGATTGTACATGATAATAATTTAAAATATTCACCCGAAATAAACTATTATAATTGATATCCTCGCTAACACACAAACATATTATAGGTACATGCATACGTTAGCTTAGCTATACGCCTTGACTATAGCTATTCATTTAAACAAGATATATTTCCACTATTAAAATATATGAATAGTGAGTACTGATATTTTCCGAGCGTTTGGTACAATAATTAACCAGTATAAAAAAAATTTACATATTTTATTCATACAATTTTGCACATCGAGTTAGCTGCTATATAATATATTATGGGTGATGAACCGATGAACTAATGAATAGGTAAACTCATATTAATTTAAACTTGTAAACGATGGATATATTATTAATGCATAACTATATAATCTCAAAAATAATACGTACATTATATTACATATTATTTATTATATATTATATATATAAGAGTAATATTTCATCTGTCATTTTGCTTGGCGTACGATGGAGTTCGGTAAAGGCGTTCTAAAACTCATCACACGTGAGAACTAGAAAAGATAAATAGTATATTATATTTTATAACCAATTGTAGTTGATAGCCATCTGGTAAATTATTCGACGGAGATGACTGTTTAGTGCTTTTCTCGTCGGGGACCTAAGATGCTCGCGTATTCCCGTATAGGTAATACTGCAATATCTATAATTTATGAAAATACTAAAATAGACACCATTACTAATAGCATTTTTGTGTAAAACGCGCGTAATTTATTTGAATATGATATCACAAATGATGACGAAAAACGTCGTTAATATACATTGTATAAAAAATAAAAATATAATAGCTCGTTTCAGTTTTTTTCGCGTAGGGCGAACGCGCGACGACTCGTCGCCCTCGTCGAATGCAATTTTATTAATAATAATAATAATAATAATCGTCGAAGCCATGTCAGTCGGTAACACTCGTCGTCGGACTCTGTCTCGTATCGTTTATGAATTTTGCACATGGTTAAGTACAAGTACGATACTGACGCGCCTCCTCGACGATGCTCGGGGCGCGGGCACGGGAAGTGGCCGATCGACGCCGCCCGGTCGCCCGGCGATATCCGGGAGCAGCCGCGCGCGCGATTTCGGTGCAAACGGTTACGAGGCCGACCGCGAAGGACGCGCGTTGAACCTATCCGCGCGTAGGACGACGCCTCTGGGAGGTCTTCCCACAGAGGCGAGTGTACGCGACGCTACGACGATTATACGACGCATAGGCGGCAAACGAGCGTCAAACACTGCGCCCACGCACGCGAGGGATTGCGCACTCTCGCAATTATTATCATTATTATTTATTATTATTATTATTTCGCCGCCACACAGTACAATAATAATGATAATAATAATAATAATATCATATGTAAGCACACTAAGCACACGCTACGATTTGGTAACATCATAGTTTTTATATTGTATTTTACTTTATAATAGTATGTCGATCATTATAATCTATTGCTCACTCTTCCCCCAAACGTCAGAAATAATGTAAAAAATAAACTTCATGTACGTAATGCGTACTGTTGTAATGTGTTGTGTAGCCCTCAACGGCTAACCCACTCAGAGAATATTACCAAGGTCGATAATGGGGTTTACGCCACACATAAAATGTATACTTATAATACCAATGTAAAAATGGTGTCTATTAATTATTTATATTGAACAACTTACTTAAAAATATTATAGAAACTAATAATAATATCTACTGAATTTTTTTAGTTTTAGATAAAAAAATTGTTAATGTAATAATATTATATTATTATTAAACTGGAGAATTGTTGTAGTATTTTACTTGGAGTTTTACCCCCATAATAATATTAAGTATATTTGTATATTTTTATAAAATATTTAATTTATAGGTTATAACTTATTATAACTATCCTATATAAATTATTTAAAAGATATATATAAATAGACATTTGATTAATTTAGTTTATATATAATAGTATTATATGAAATTATAGATATTCATGTTGTTATTATCTATTGACGGAAAAAGTGAATTTTTGCCTATCTAAATGAATTTTGAGTGTTATGATACATTCGGTGCCTTTAGGTATAATGCTAATGTCTATACGCTGTATGGTTTATACAACATCTATATCACTATATTATGACAACTGCGGACACGACCCAAAGCGACTATAAAACTTACGCAAGCCAGACAATAACAAAATATAATAGAGATGTGTCCTTTCTAAAATCTAAATGTTCATCGAAATGTAAATATATATCAATAAACATGCAATTCACTATGTACACATACATATAGGAAATTCGGTGCGCTCAATACTCTAAACGCGTACTTAAACTAGTACCTGTTCATAAATATATAGTATGTAGTTAACCCACTACTATGTAAATCAAAGTTCTGATGACTTATTAGTCACTTATATTACCATATTAAAGTATACATTATTTTTCTGGGTTCATTCTTTTAACTACACTTATAATTACTGAGTTTTTAATTTTTCTCCCGATGTTTTTACTATATTTTTATAAATCTGGAAAGACGTGTAACAATGACGCAGAGGAAAAATTATAAAAACCTCCTGTCCCGCACCATCTGGCGCCTTGTCACCCTATTGTTCTCGTCATATGTCGCACCTACACGAGAGCAACTATACATATGTGGCATATAAATATATATACATACGCAGTATGCACATAAGTATATATATGATAATAATTTAATACTTAATTACGTAGGTGGGAGCAACAATATTGCGCCCACGTGGGTCAGACGCGACAAGACGATTGCCGCTGCCAAGAAAAATCACTGAAAGCAATTTATATACATAGATACTTGTATAGAATAACGCCGTTTTTTGTTTCCTGGACGCTGAAAACAATTATACAAATGAGTTTTTCGTAACAGAAAAACGAAAAATCAAATCAAAAAGTTCTAAAATATTATAATAAATCACAATGCCACTATTAAATGTAGTGATACATAGTCTTGTGAGATATGCAACATATTAAAGAGAGAGCTACTACGTGAACCCAACCCATCTCTATAATATCACCTACATCTTATAATATGATAATGATCGGTTCTTGCTCGCACTCTTAAACATCTTCTGAAACCGACCATCATATTAATGCGATGAGTGCGATTATCAGACGCCGCCGTACGGTGACAATCCCACGGAACACGCATTTAAAATATTGCATCTTTTTGCGAAACAACCCCGCCCAAGATTCATTGATGCAAACATTGATTATAGTACATTATATACATGTGGATACTTCCAGAATGAACGGTAACAAAAATATACTTACTTTTAAAAACATAGTATAGGTAAGTATACACATGCAGCTTTTGCAATCAAAATTAAATGTCCAATACAAAATAATACATAATAATCCTTTTCTTCAAAGGATTTTTATTTTATTTTAAATACTATTAGGCACCTAGATATATAATATAGTTAAATATAAATCATAACAAATAACTGTATGGTTGTAGAATCATTTACAATTTTATAAATAATATAATATGTTGTGACAGGATTGTGGAGGTACCTATATTATTACACCAAACAAAAATGCAGTTTTTAAAATTTAAACATAAAACAAGTTAATGGATATTATAGGGTGAGGTACTGAGATACTCAGGTTGTATAGGTTTAATAGTTGTTTAACTGAAAGGCAATATCCAATACGTTATTTCATGAGAGGGTTATTGTGCATTCTTTAAGGTGGCACATTCTATTTCATTACACATGACCATATTGTACAATAACTTACTATAATAAGTCAATAAAATATATTTCAAATTATGTCATGCGTGTACATAACCACGAATAAACGTTCTCAGCTTGAAATAAGTACTTAAGTACATAACCTATATAATACTATATTTTTAAAGTTTACAAAATATAATATACCTTATACATGCATTTACTTTAAAATACAACGCCACTTCTGTGCAGGACACGATTATAATAAATTACTTAAATCTAAAGGACTATAATAAAGGATATTTAGATGTAAAACAAAAGTAATCTTGTTGTCAACGCGTCTGAGTATGCTATTTACATATTAAACAGTAAAGACATACGTACGCAGTGGTTACTGGTTATAATAAAGTGATGTACTTCGGAAGATAAAATTGAAAAGAATTAGGTATACAAGATTGTCGATTACACGTTCAAAAATAGTGCGATGGTGTCTTCGACGAGTTTTAAATTGTTACCGTGTCACTCATAAAAAAAACCAGTTTTCTTCGCCTATAAGGTTATTCTTTGATGACAAATGACTGGGGACCGATTCAACGTTGACATATTATATAATAACAACAGTCCGCTTCTAACTAGTAGTTCGCCATATGAAATAAACGCCGTCAAATGAATTGCAATAACGCTGATAATAATAATGCATCGTAGGTAGGTAGATATGTGTTATTTTTTTTTTTTAATATTACATCAAATCATAATACATTCGTTTGATATCGTATGAATGAGAGACTGTAAAATGACCGCAATAGTGGACGTGAACACGTCATGATATTCGAAAATGAATAATGTACGTGTATAATATAAAGTATTAATGTATATGAGTATAATAGACGTATACTATAATAAACTTATAAGTAAGTGCTTTAAGTACTAGCTGTGGTTTAGGAGCCTAAAAAATGTATATTTTTATCCACACGTTATTGGATATATCGGATGAATCTATTGTTATTTACAGTAAGTAAGTAGGAGGTACCTACTACAACAGTACTTCATATGATATCAAAACTATTAAGAAAAAACCCCTTACACAGATTAATAATACAATATAATGATTAATCATACTACGATGAAGTCGTACAATTAATATTGTCTAATATTATAAATTATAATATGAATCTAATGTACGTGTAGTGCGTATAACGATTAACCATCACTTGTCCCTTTTTATAGTATATCTATACATATAAATTATAAAGGCATTCTCGTCTCTCGACATCGCGTCTTGGATGCTATGTACTCGAGTCTACGGCCAACAATGGCCAGACGTTGTATCACATTATTGTATACATAATATACTTTATTCGAATTGAACAGTACTCTAATACTAAGAGAAACACAAAAATGGTTGATTAACAAAAAAGATCCGCAAGACGGAAGGTCAACATCCGACCCACCCAAATGTTCTGACATTAGTAGTAAAATTGGTTAGGTCATTATATTCATAATATACGCATTCTTGCGTGTTAAGTGTAGCTTAAGAAATATCTTTCCAATTATAGATTAATTAAAATTCAATAGTTACTTGAACAGTTCTCATAAGACGACGTTTTATCGATACATTTTTCTTTTAATCAACTTTAATGCTCTAGTAACTCCTAACTAGAGACTAGTAGTTAATACGTACATATATTTATAAATAAGTCATTAAACTAATATGGTATAGCTGATAATAATATATAAACGAATATTTAAAAACAAGGTTTGTTGATTAAGATTTTAGTATAAAGTTTTGTAAGTAGATAATTTAAACTTCGTGGATTATAATGTATATTATAATCAGATTATCACGAGATTATAGCCGGATTATAATTTATCGTACAAGCTACTGCACTTAACCATTGTATTAACGTGCACATATATGACGAAACAAATTATCATCAAAACTTGGATATTTTACATATTATGCAAGATGTTTTAAATAAAATTTCTTGAACATAAAATTTGATGCTCATTACATTTTGTAGTTAACTTCATTACATTAAATCCTATTTATTGATAGTTAATATGATTTAACTACTTTTCCATAATTGTCTACTATAAACTATAAGCTTAAGATAAAAATTAGTAAAATATGCCTTCCTAAACTTTATCGTTAAATTTAGACAGCCCAATGATTCACAATTTATACAAGTACCTAATATAATAATATGTTATCATCCAAACAAATAACCAGTCGTTTCGACCCATGGACAACTACTTTCATAGTATGACATCTCACATATATGAATGAATCTCAGTACTCAGACCTTTGACATTTGACCTCACTTACAATAAATTTGTTCAAAACAGTCTACACAAATTTATTAATTAATCAATGAAATACATTAATACGATATAATTATACAATATAAGTTGAATAACTTCAATTTTAAGAATTTTATATTTTAGTATATATAATTGAAACATTTTAAACAACGTAAATAATTATAATTATAATACAACGTAATATATTCGATAAGGAGAATCCTTATTCATTGACCGGTTATACTTCCAAGTTTTAAATAAAATAAGTAGGAAGCAGATAACATACTTTCATGACTATTTTTTTTGATATTGACATTTATTTTATTAATTTTTCTTGCAATCATTAAAATATTTAAAATAAAGTAAATACGATTTAGGTTTCAAAGTATGGTTGATCTATGAAGAAGCACGCAATAATTGAATAATGTATGCTTCGACTATGTGTTATTAAATACATAATATGTGTACCAAGTGCACATTATAATTTCATTTATGTAACAATAGTAATAATACGATTAAAAACAAAGAAATGCGTACCTATGGGTTAATAATTTACATGTTAATGCAATATTATAACCGTGATTATGAAAAGTACCTATATAGAGTATAATATGAAGTAGGTAATTTACCGTTGGTTATCACGATTTTTCAATACCTGTATTTATATTTATACCATGTTATGTAAATATTTTAAACATATCATTAATTAATATAGGTGCTTGGTAAAAATATAACAATAATAATTTGGATTTTACTTACCAATAAAACTAATCAATTACATTTCACGTAATAATACATAATCAACTAGAAAAATATACTCATATAGATACCATCAACCTTAGAAATTATTATTTAATTGATAGTATTTCTATATTTTTCCGATAAAGATGCAATATTAATGTCATGTCTTATAGTTATCTAACTATTATATTATGTTTTCTTACGAGTACGAGTACATAAATTTTACATTTTTCAAAGGGGAACTGGGAGATCATAAAAACATAAAAACAATATTGTTTAAAAACGGTCTTATAATACCTACAATGAATAAATTATACTTTTACAGTTGAAAGATTTTACTATCGAACCATGAATATCATCTAAAACATACACTAATGTTTTTAACAAATAAAAATATTTTAAAATCAATTAAATTATAACGGCATTTTTTTTTTTATTATCCTTTACTTATATACGTGGAGATTATCTACTAAGACAATCTAATTATTATTGTTGTAACATGTTTCTGTTTTTATAATGATAGATATTATTTATTATATAGGTATAATACTATAAGACAAAATAATTAAATAAAATCATAACAATCGCCATACTATGTGTCTCGAGGTATTTAAAATAGGCTGTGATCATCAATAAGATATATATTTAAAATAGAAATAGGGTTAGATTGTATTTCTGTTAATTTATTCTTTTAATTCTTAACTTCTGTATGATTCATGAAAAACATAAAACACATTTTAAAATATAGGTAAAATAAAAATAAAAATATTAGTAAAACCAATTTTTAATAAAATATATTTTGATCTTTTTGTTGCGATTCAAAAACTAATAAATTTTGGTACTGACTTAAATTTTTATATAATTACATTTACTTCTAATTTTTAGATATGATGTAATTTTCATTTTCATTTTTTTTTTTTTCGTATTTGTAGGCATTTAAAATAATTGAATTTTCTTGAGTTTTTTTTACAATAATGTTTAATACAATCTTTGTTTAAGTAAAATAGCTTTAAAATGTAATATAAAGTTTCTTATAAGTTTTTCTTACTACAGTAAAAATATATTTAAAATAAATAGTCACCATTTGTTTTTAATAGCGTTTAAATTTCACATTTTGATGAAATTATTCAAACACGATAATTTTCAAAATATAATAATATGTTAAAAGTTTTAATTTTAGTGGCTATCTAGATTTGAAAAATTAATAGAAAATTTTTAATAAATTATAAGTTTAACGTAAACCCACAGTCAATTTTTAGGAACGTTTAACGTCAATTGTAATGTAGCATTGTAGCCAATGTAGGTGTTTGCTAATTGGATATTTATAAGAAAATACCTAGTAGGTAATAGATATATAGGTATTTTTTATATTTAAATGTATATTTTGAATGCATCAAAGTCCATATCTTTTGTAAATTATTTTGAAGATGCATAGGAAAAAGGTCAAATTTATACTAATTGTGTTGTTTAAAAGATCTATATTATTTAAATGTCAAATAAGGTAATATACTGTGATTAAATTTAAATTATTTATCGATATAAATTCTTTTTTTAAGAAAATATAATGTTGTAACTTGTAGGTAGATAATAATTGTTTTTTTATCATAAACTACATACACTGAAAATGGAAACTAGTTTTTAGAAAACTACAAACCTCCAAAAGTACTTTTGTAGCATAGGTAACCTACCTATACAGTAAAATTTTACAAAGATTTTATTAAACTCATAAAAACATTAAATATAATACTAATTCTATACAGTGTTGCTATTATTTTTTAGTCATTTTTTTTATCATGTATTACGTTTTAAGAATTAAAATAAATTACATTACTTCATGTAGGTGCTTTCTATAATGCTATATAAAAGTGTTTTATCTTCAATAATATAACAAACACATTCTTATACAGCTATAGCAGGATGTTGGAAATGATTTATTTCTCTTCATACGATTTCCTTTATTCGTTTAAATTATTTATATAACATTTACCTACCTAAATAATATATTGTTTTGTTAGCGTTATAAAATATTTGAAAAACACGTATGTTGCTATTCGTAAGAGGCTGTATAATGTACCTACTTAATTATATCGCAAATATTTCCATCACAAAATTTAATAAAATGTAATGTTAATGTTAAAATGGCCATCAACAAGTGCCACGTCATCTAGACTTAATAGTAAAAAAAGTTAACAATTTAAAATTGTTTTTTTATTGATCAATATAAATATGAAAGGTAAAGATTGACAAGTCAAAATACACTCCTTGAACAAGCATTATTATGATATGAATATTAAAGTTCATTCGAAAGAAAAAAATATTCGAGTTTAGTTTTTAATATTCGAGTTAATCGATCAATGACAGCTGAGAACTGTATTTACGTATTGAAAGCACAGCTAGTTCAATTTCATACATCACCAGAAAAAGATATTGTCGCAACTGTTTTTGATTAACCCAATGTTATATTAAAAATAGGAAAACTTGTTAACACTGAACACCATTGTTTATGTTTTGCGCATGGTACCTGGCCTATTCATTTAGCTGTTGGTGATGTACTTACTGATAAATGATAATACACTTTGACCTTTGACGAAAACTTCGATTTTTGTGACAATACGTAATAACAAATTAGTATCGTAAATATTTATATAAGTAGTTCCTATATACGTAGTGGAAGTGTTACAGTATGCCACGTGAATTTTTGTCCATCTAGAGCTTTTTTTTAAATACCAATATATCATTATTATTATGAATGTATCGCATTTATAAAAAAACAACCTATGTTTTTGTGTAGCTACATTTAAATATAATTTATCGATAAATTAATAAGTTACTATAAAATTCACTGGTGTAAATAAATATACAATTTATATGCACAGAATATAAATTTATAAATTATTATACAATATTACACTGTTTGACAGCATGATGTGATAATACACTTTGACTGTTATTATAGTTGTAGGCTGTAGCCTGGATGATCTATTTGAGCTGCGCTTTTATAAATATAAAACAAACAAATATAAAAATAATAAATAGTAACTAAACTTTACGCAAAAGTATTAATATGGTATTTATTTGACTATGAAAATGTATTATTTTAATGATTAATTGTTGTTACAGATGGATAATTCACGAATATTAAAATTAATAATACATGTGGGTGTGTATTATTTACATTTATACGTACCGGTCAGCAATACATTTATATTATAATGAAGCTGATCAATAATTGCCTGAACATAAAGTGGCAGCGCAAATAACAATAATATTACATATATAAATAGCGAGTAACACAATTAATCTCGTAATGAAAATAATAATAGCAAAAATGATATTGTTATTATTATTATGTTCAGTTGTGTGTATGTGTGTCCAGTCGGTGGCAATAGATTAATTATTACATATTATAAATATTGTAGGCCGCAGTCCATCTTACACTTAATAGATTGTAAAAGTGGCCTGTGTGACCGGCGACCTTTGTGAATTTTGTTCGTCGCCGTTCGTTGTCGCATCAGCATTTTGGTGTGTTATATATTTTATTATCTGTGTGACTAGCACCTAACAAATGTTATTATTTTAATCTATTATTCTATTTCTTTGATTTATGCGCTGATCACTTAAATTATATGATTTTTGCGCGCGAATTTATCCACCGAATCGGATTTATCATTATGGGCCATACAAGGCCGGCGCTATACGCCGCGTTTTCCGCCGCACATTCCACGGCGTTTTTCGACAAACCAGCTATTCAAGACGTATATATTATATCCACCAAAACGCAAGCTAGCCGGAATTTCCCGCCGTGGATTAAAACGCAGCGTATTACATCCTTGGTGTATGCTACTTCAAAACAAATCAAACTATGAGTTTTGGCTCAAACGGTAAACGCAGTTGAATACGCGGTGCGGGGCACGACAGAAAACGCCGTTTGTAGCCCCGGCCTATAGGCTGCCATTAGACCTGTGTTAGACATTTTATTATTTTATTCGTAACTGTAGCGTGTATTTGTATATTATTTGGTAATGCCAAACTATTAATATTTATTTGATTGGCTTAATCTTTGTATTATTATCATTTTTATAATAATTTGTAGATTTTGCTATTGATTTATTTCTATTATTTATTTTATAACGGATTACCAGCAATACAGCAATACAGACAATAATTACTATAATAAATCATATCATCAAAACAACCAACCATTTTGATAACCCTTTCCGTCATATATTTATATTTAAAGAAAAAAATACTAAAGAATACTAAAAATTCAGCCAAAGAAGATAATAGTAGACGAAGCAACCGGGCAAATAAGAAATAAATACTTTTGTCCTCTGGAGAGTACACTATCACTGAACACAGTTCCATAATCATATTTGTCTATGAAACTTATGGAAATCAAATGTCCTCTATAGAGGGTGGGGTGACGGAAAGGATTTTAAATCAAAGGTGCTAAGCTTAAAGGTTGCAAAAAAATAAAGGGATCGAAAACAGTTTATATATAGTTACAAATATGTTACTTGAATTATAATCATGGGCGCAACTAAGGTAAAATTTATGGGAGTGCTAAAATCTAAAGCACAATACGAGAACCCCCCCCCCTTGTTTTAAAATCAGAAGTGTTACTGTCACCGATAATGTAAAAAATCGGTACAGAAAATTTGGGAGTGCTAATTTTGATTTTGGGAGTGCTAAGCACTCCCAAGCCCCCCCACTAGTTGCGCCCATGATTATAATGTAAAAGGAGCAAATTATTACCAGTCGTCCTGGGCATTATATTAATTATTAGTTATTTATATGAATTACGTTGGTAAGAAAAAATTTGAAATTTGAAATTTTTTTCACCGTTAAGTCTTTATATGACACTTGTTGATGACAATTTCACGATTAATATTAGTTAGTTACTTAATACTAGTTAGTTTGAACTATAGTATTTTATTAAAAATTTAATAAAGCTTATAAGGACGATACCTAGCCATTCAGAAGTCCTGAAAAATTACTAGTAGTCCTCGTAATTGTAATTATTCTATACAATAATAGGCATTTAAAAATATATCTCTTTATTTTTATACATTGATAATGAATGTGAGGTTATAATTAAAAAAATGATTGAATGTGTGTTTATAATTTAATCATGTGATTTGTAAAGCTACATAATTACACTCTTGAGCCTCGATTCTTCACCGTATATTCATAAACATCATTATATTAGGCGTGAGCCTCTGTAGGATATACATAATGCTGCAATCAAGCGTAACCTCTTCGTTATTTTAAACTTAAAAATTATGATAGAAAGATATATGCGTTACACCAATTCAATTTTACATTTTAGGTTTTAGCAGAGCGATGAATGTATTGATTTTACAACTATGTGTTTTTTTATGCTTGTTATCACATTTTGGTACAATAAAAATACTTCAATTTCCATCAACAACATCTCTTCTCGTAGTTAATAGTAAAAAATAAAACAAACAATTTAGAAAAAACTGAGATTTTTGCACCAATCCGATTGTTGAAAAAATTGATTTGTTTCTTAGCGTAACTCTAAAATATAGTTGTAGATACTTGCAATTTTTACTGAATGTGTATATTCGTATTTTCTATACACCATACAATTTTCAAAATATTTTAACTCGTGTTGAAATATTTATAGTCGTATGAAAATATTGATTATTATTAGTTTTTTTTTAAAAATTAATGTCAAAAAAAAATTCGCCCAGAAACTTGTTCAAAAATCTTGAAAATCGAATAAAAAGTTTCTCATAGGTTTTTGTTATTGGAAATTTAAAAAAAAAATGATAGTAAATCCAAAATAATATTTTGGATGAAATGATAAATGAGCATTTAAATATATAATTTTGACAAAATTCGTAAAAAAAAAATACAAATAATATGAATACAAAATACCTAAATAGTTTTACGAGTATTAGTTCATTCATTCATTCATTCATTCATTCATTCATTCATTCATTACTATTTTATTCACATGAATAATTATAAATTTATTGATTAAAGCCGGAGACTGCAATCTGTTGAATTTTTAATTTATTATTCTCAAACGATAATTATTGGAAAAACAGGTTTTTTGACTGTTGTTGTATATGCAACAGTTTGTAAATTTGTGTCCAAGTTGGCAATAAAAATACCTATACATCTTTCAAAAATCATAATACCTATCAATACATTGTTAGCATTGATAAAAAAATACATGTCTATAAAATGTAATTAAATTCTAAAAAAAGAATACCCTTATCATTTAAAATTAATTTTACTATCCATGCGATCGAAATGTTTCAAGTTGTATAAAAATACGTGTTCAGAAAATGTAATTAAAATCTAAAAAAAATACCTATAATACCTACTCATATCATTCAAAATAAATTACACAATTGAAATACTATAAATTGTAAAATACTTCCATAGGTTAATCTCAGTCCTCGGATAAAAAATATTTAAAAATATAATTTCTTAATAAAAACGTTGGTTTTTTAACAACTTTACGAGTAAACTATGTAAAATAATATTTTCAAAAACATTAATAATTTTTCAAATAATGAGTGTTGAATGATAAAACAATTACCCGGTATAGTTATTACTATATTATTAAGTATGAAATATGGGTATACCGGCGAACATAAAATGTATCGAGTTAGTTATACATATATCTGTTTATTAGAAATCAACTTCTGAAATATACTATATATTAGCAAAACACGTTGAATGTTAATATATTAGTATATCATTATGTATGCCAAAATCCCACCAAAATTTGAATTCTTGTTTAAAATATTTTAAATGTATTTTTTTATTTTTTTTGTCATCGATATTGATTTTTGTAATTTTGTCATAATAAATTATGATTGTATATTTTAAAAAATACGTTTTTTTGAATAAAATATTGATGTAGTGTAAATTCTTTAGAGTTTAGATGTATGATTTAAAATTTTAACAATGAAAGAATTATTTGTTAAAACTAGTCTGTTGTTCTTTAACATATTATATAATAACATTGATTATAAGTAGTATAGCTCACTGCAATACAAAATACGCTGCACGTTAAATGGCGCTCCGTGCAGTTGTTAGTTTTCGCGGTATAGTAGCTCATAGAAGTAGGAACTAATTTAAATGAGTGGTGAGTGTTTGTGTTATGACGTCGATGCGAGAAGCTGAGAAGACGAAAACAGACTGCAAGACGTTTTGACTTTTTTTCATTTTTGGTCACCACTCACCGACTTCCCATTTAGTGTTTTAATACCTAAGTATAATAAATATGATGCACATAGATACCTAATATTTAGTTTAAATCGACAAAATGTTATGAGCATGTTACATTGTAAAATACATACAAGCGATATATCATATTAATGTGTATAATACACGAGTATTATCATTGATTAGGTACAAATAGTACTGTTTAAAATCAATCGTATTATATAAATAAGCCATTATATTAATCGCATTAAAATATCAATTATTTTATTAATGCATTAAATAGATACTAGGTATTTATTTAACTACTAGATTGGGCGAAGTTTTATTATTTCCCTCTTCAGCCACCAGAACGTCCAGAACCATTCACGTAGTTTATTTTTAAACGAATTGAAATATTTTGTTACTATTTTTAAGTAATCAAAATACAAAACAGTGTTTGTTTTGGTACAAAATTAATGATTACTACAGTCAAGTCAGTCAACCCTCTACAGCCATCGGTTAATGGTAGATTTTGTGTCTACTTAACCCTATGACCGAATTTAACCCAGTGTTTTTATTTTATTGACTTAAAAGTAAATTGTTTTTGATTACTACATACCTACACTACGACTATACACTTATTAGTGCTCTAACAAATATGTCAGGAGATAAATGTATGTATTTTGACTGTAATTTGACAAGAAGGTAATCGAAAACTATTTTTCATCCATTTCCAGACAATACTAAATTGCACAAGCAATGGATAGTGAATCCAGGTAAGTTTCAAAATAAAATAGGTGGATAAGTTAATACCGCTTTGCTATACAGTGGTTGTAGAGAGGATCACTATAAATGATGTATTAAATTTGAATTTATTAATAAAAAAAAATTTTTAACTTTTAGGGTGCTTTTATATATCTTGAATCTAGTTGATATTTAAAGTATTACAGATAATAGTAATAGTTACCTACCTATAATTACTAATTAGAATACTACTATAGTACAATAATGCTAAATACACATCAGAGCCACACCTCAGTTTTTTTTTTTTTATTGGAGTATGTTTTTAAAAGGTAATTTTTCAATTTCCTTAAAACTCAGTTTAAGCGCAACGAACAGCTGTCAACAGTTGAATACTCAAAAGTTACATTATGATGCAGTCAATTTAAATATTATTATTGCACTAAAATATAGAAGGACATGAAAACCGCATTATGCAAAACAAGAAATCAATTGGAAAAATTATCAGGAAATGCACATTTCAATAATTGATTTACAATAATATTCCTTGAAAATTCAGATAAATATAGTAAGTTATGTTAATAAATGGATTTTTTATTTTTGTGTAGAATATTTTTTAGTTTTTGATATACATAAATAATGATGTTTCAAATGGTTATTAGGAAAATAATTAGTTACTTTTGATAACATTATAGGTACTAATTACTACTAGTGTAGTACTACTATCTATTATTATATAATTTCTATTAAACAAATTATTTAATTTTAAGCCAAAGAAAATGATCTAACTATTTACCATGACTATTTTATAGTTGATCTAGATGTCTAATTTATACCTTGCTCATTTGTATTCGGGCTATAGAATTATTTAATTAATATTATCTATAAACAATCCATCACGATTTTAAACTGTTCTCTTTAATTATATATTTAAATTATAAATTATATTACATCATGTTGAATTGATCAATATAATAACATTAATTATATATTTTATAGACCGTTTAATTACTTTTATAAAATATTTTATTGTTAGAAATTATTTTTTACAATATTTCAAATGGTTCAATCTAATACAATGTATGTAGTATGTATTATACATTTATACCTATATATTTTGCTAATGATATCTCAATCAACACTATGAAATATTGTTGAAGTTATTCAATGTTTAATACTTCAATAGATAAAATTCTTACAGTTTAATTTAAAATTATTCGAACTTAAATGCACGTAATGCAACTATGACGACATAACATGCGCGTAAGCTTTTAGGTTATACTCGTAGGCACCTGTAATAAGTGGAATGAGCCCGTAAATTATTTTATTTACATAATATTATGTCTCCGAAAATGGGTAAATAAGATAAAGGATTAGTTATTCAGTCACAATATTTATTTATTTTTAAATTTTACTTGATCTGGTATAACCAAAGGTGTTCATCTTTAATCGTGTATTTGTAATTATCATTTTAGTTTTGTGATTTCGTATAAAAAATCATTGTATTATAATGGTAACCATGAACGGTTTCTAGTTTCAGTTTATTATATTTAATAAAAGTTATAAAATCCGTACAGAACCTACTACTATTGTATTATTTTTAAAACATCAAAAACAATCCGCTCGTACGTTGCGGTAACACGGGGAATACTGAATAGGTCATAATAGGTCAACAATTTTATTGTTCCAACAGAAGTTGCAAATAAAATACAAAAGTATAATTTTCTTTGTATTTTAGAAAAAAAAAATAATAAAATTTTTTGCAGAAACCGAACGATTTGATTAGAACTACAGTATAATCTTTGTTATAGGTATACCATATAGTAGACTTCCACGTTCCACGAGTATCAATTGGGTATACCACCGTTGCGCTCGAATGACTGCCTATATGAACTTACGATTCAGCTATAACATACACCAGTATATACGACTATACAGGTAGTATATAGATATGTGGTGTACATATGAGATTTTTATTTAAATTCTCATTATACATGTAATATATCGACTTAGTGATGAGGCGTTAGGTTGTATAATGCGTAGGTTTTTTTACGGTAATTATTCTTATATAAATTATACATAAATATATAAAGATACACAATATTAATGCTCATCATATGTACGCGTTTACAGCAGTATACCTAATACTTATTAAAGGTCATGGTAATGTAATGTAGACACGTCGAACGTTGAGTAGGTATATAATAATAATATATCGCATGCACGTGTGAATGATGTGATGAACACATTGTGAAAAATTGGAAAAATAAATCGTCCGATGAGTCCGAAAATTAACGCCTGGCATTGGATCATTGGTAATTTCCTATATAATATATTAGGTAGCATATTTTAGGTACATAATATTGTGGTGATCAATATTATTGTCGGCGCGAGTTATTGTTTTATTCAACACTTCATTAACTAGATAGTTATTGGTTTTATTATATTTATACTTATAAGTCACCAATAAAGTAATATTTTAAACAACGCGTTTAAACATTTGTAGCTCCAAAACATATAAAATGTATTCTATAAATAAATAAGTGTCCTTTTTCGCCCTTGAATATTTTTTTTCACTCATATCTAGGTAGGAAAAACCGCATAGTTAATTTGTATATAAAATACATATCCTTGAGCCTTGACTAATCTAAATCAACTTTCAATATTTTATAATTAACGGTTAAAAACAATAATGAACCTCTACCAGCATAAGTACCTACCAATGTAGAAAATAGCGCTATGCAATGTTAAATTAATTCTGGATCATATTATTCTATTAATTAATTATTCAATCAGTATACCAATGGATAGTGAATTGAATCGACGAAGATCAATTTTGAAAATTACATTGTGCGTTTGTGTCTCTAAGTGGAGATAGGGACGAATAAATATATAGGTAATAATATCACTCATATCTAAACATGTTATGCAGTTAAGTATAATAATCAAAAAAATAATATTATACTAATATACCTACCTACTATATATAGTAAATTTTAGAAACGTTTTTTAAAACTTCTACTCTCGCAGTTATCTGATTAATTATCATTTATTATAGTATATTTCCAGATAAAAACTAATTAAAAAATGATGGTATAAAATATATATAAAACTTTTTCGTGACACTTGTTTATGACAATTTCAACACTGCAGGTTCACGCCAAAAGTAATGTTTATACTAGATAAAGTATACCGCAGCATAACATACTTATATTATAATCAATGGTTACAATAAGCTTAAAATGAAGAAATCCATATTGACGTAGAACAACAGCGTACCTAACTCTAATTATTCATCACAAAAATCACAATATTATATAATATCAGAATATGTGACTATTAATATGTATTTATATATGAGTAGACAACAATTGATGATAATCGACAATCATACTTCATACAAACGATTAATGCGTATGATGCGCGTTAATATCTACTCGAAATATTATACGATTATTGCATAAGTCGCTTACATGACCGAGCTTCTGCAGGTCATAGACGCGAAACATGAAAAAGATTGACAACGTTGCACGAAATGAAAAATTCAATGTATATTATAGGCAATGCATATATTATATCAAACGCAACAAAATAAGCGTCGAACAAATCGTTTGGTCCGTTTCCACATTGAGCAGCGCTTAGACTTAATCGCGGCGGTTCAGTCGGGTCAGTCCCGTCACACCGACGGATTACAGACAAACTCGCGTGGACTGCTGTCTGCACCTGAGGTTACTTAAATTATTATAATCAATCTACTCGCGCCTGGACGTACTCGTCGATGTCGGAAAAAACATTGTGATGCTCGTCGCCGAACTAGAACGGCGTCTCGGCGGATCCACCAGATCATGGCTAGACAGCCTGCACGTCCGCTTCGACCGACCGAAACCTGCAGCTTCGACGATACGGGCGACGTCGTCTCGATCATTACTTTGGTTGCAACGACTGCGAAACCGTTTGCATCGAGTCATCGGCGGATGGTGATCTGGCTCCTGTATATCGAGGTGGCAGGCGGCAACGCGAAATCGAACGCGTCACCCGCAGTAGCCGATTCCAATGCGATGTTCGGCATTGAACTGGTCGCTGACCGTCAAAATCACCGCGACTCACCAACACGATTTTACAGGTCTAGACATTTCTTTGACCGTCGACAACTCGGTGCAATCGCGATTAGCGATCGATTCGGTGGATGATGAGCGAATTTCGATTTCGGACGATTTATTCTGTATCGTAAGCGCAGCGATATTCTACACAATCATAGATGTCACCAATGACACTGTATTAATATTTTATTATTATATATTATGAAAGTGATTATAATATTAAGAATATAATAATGCATTATTCGTTGTTTGTTTGAAACAATAATACAGAATAAAATATATCATACTTTGATAACAAACAAAAGAATAAAAATATACAATATTATCTACATGTATAGCTGCATATATAAATAATATTTTAAAAACTATTGTCTCAGGTATGAATATTATTAGTTTATTAATTATTATTAAATATTTTGAAACAAAGTATTGTTACAAGAAATTAACTACAGTTAGGAAAATTCACTCTACGAGCGTGCTAGACTCCGATTTCTTAACGTATTTTTAATACATACAATAACAGTTTTTAATGTTGTGACTATGTTTCTTAAGTAAAAAAGTCGAAGGGCCATATTTTTACCCTCTGATTCGGTCAGTATAAATCTTATTAATGTTAAAGAACAGATTGGTAAGAAAATAAGTTTTAATTTTCAATTTTTTTCACCGTTAAGTCTTGATATGACACTTGTTGATGACAA
The DNA here is from genome assembly GCF_037042655.1 of Diuraphis noxia. NCBI lineage: Eukaryota > Metazoa > Arthropoda > Insecta > Hemiptera > Aphididae > Diuraphis > Diuraphis noxia. The sequence continues at coordinate 32,464,308 of NW_028301714.1, read as the reverse complement.
TTTCACAACTAATATAACATTTATTGAATTTTAAGTAGGAAATATTTGACATATGTTTCCAAATTTGTTCTATATAGTTTAAGGCATCGATATTCTACATTTTTCATACAAAAAAATTATCAAAATATTAATTTGTACTGGTATAATGATCGAATATAGTTTTTAATGTTGTGACTATGTTTCTTAAGTAAAAAAGTCGAAAGGCCATATTTTTACCATCCAATTCGGGCATTATAAATCTTATTAATGTTAAAGAACAGGTTGGTAAGAAAATAAGTTTTAATTTTCAATTTTTTTCACCGTTAAGTCTTGATATGACACTTGTTGATGACAATTTCACAACTAATATAACATTTATTGAATTTTAAGTAGGAAATATTTGACATATGTTTCCAAATTTGTTCTATATAGTTTACGGCATCGATATTCTACATTTTTCATACAAAAAGATTATCAAAATATTAAATTAGACAGGTATGGTGATCGAAAATAGTTTTTAATGTTGAAATTATGTTTCTTAAGTAAAATGTCGAAGGGCCATATTTTTAACATCTGATTCGGTCAGTATAAATCTTATTAATGTTAACGAACAGGTTGGTAAGAAAATAATTTTTAATTTTTTTCATCGTTAAGTCTTGAAATGACACTTGTTGATGACAAATTGACAATTAATATAACATTTATTGAATTTTAAGTAGGAAATATTTGACATATATATGTTTCCAAATTTGTTCTATATAGTTTACGGCATCGATATTCTACATTTTTCATACAAAAAGATTATCAAAATATTAAATTAGACAGGTATGACGATCGAAAATAGTTTTTAATGTTGAAATTATGATTCTTAAGTAAAATGTCGAAAGGCCATATTTTTAACATCTGATTCGGTCAGTATAAATCTTATTAATGTTAACGAACAGGTTGGTAAGAAAATAATTTTTAATTTTCAATTTTTTTCACCGTTAACTCTTGATATGACACTTGTTGATGACAATTTCACAATTAATATAACATTTATTGAATTTTAAGTAGGAAATATTTGAGATATGTTTCTAAATTTGTTCTATATAGTTTACGGCATCGATATTCTACATTTTTCATACAAAAAGATTATCAAAATATTAAATTAGACAGGTATGGTGATCGAAAATAGTTTTTAGTGTTGAAATTATGTTTCTTAAGTAAAAAAGTCGAAAGGCCATTTATTTACCATCCAAATCGGGCATTATAAATCTTATTAATGTTAACAAACAGGTTGGTAAGAAAATAATTTTTAATTTTTAATTTTTTTCACCGTTAAGTCTTGAAATGACACTTGTTGATGACAATTTGACAATTAATATATCATTTATTGAATTTTATGGTGGAAATATTTGAGATATGTTTCCAAATTTGTTCTATATAGTTTACGGCATCGATATTCTACATTTTTCATACAAAAAAATTATCAAAATATTAAAATAGACAGGTTTGGCGATCGAAAATAGTTTTTAATGTTGAAAATATGTTTCTTAAGGAAAAAAGTAGAAGGAACATATTTTTACCATCCAATTCGGGCATTACAAATCTTATTAATGTTAACGAACAGGTTGGTAAGAAAATAATTTTTAATTTTCAATTTTTTTCACCATTAACTCTTGATATGACACTTGTTGATGACAATTTCACAAATAATATAACATTTATTGAATTTTAGGTAGGAAATATTTGACATATGTTTCCAAATTTGTTCTATATAGTTTACGGCATCGATATTCTACATTTTTCATACAAAAAAATTATCAAAATATTAAAATACACAGGTTTGGCGATCGAAAATAGTTTTTAATGTTGAAAATATGTTTCTTAAGGAAAAAAGTAGAAGGAACATATTTTTACCATCCAATTCGGGCATTACAAATCTTATTAATGTTAACGAACAGGTTGGTAAGAAAATAATTTTTAATTTTCAATTTTTTTCACCGTTAACTCTTGATATGACACTTGTTGATGACAATTTCACAAATAATATAACATTTATTGAATTTTAGGTAGGAAATATTTGACATATGTTTCCAAATTTGTTCTATATAGTTTACGGCATCGATATTCTACATTTTTCATACAAAAAAATTATCAAAATATTAAAATAGACAGGTTTGGCGATCGAAAATAGTTTTTAATGTTGAAAATATGTTTCTTAAGGAAAAAAGTAGAAGGTACATATTTTTACCATCCAATTCGGGCATTACAAATCTTATTAATGTTAACGAACAGGTTGGTAAGAAAATAATTTTTAATTTTCAATTTTTTTCACTGTTAACTCTTGATATGACACTTGTTGATGACAATTTCACAAATAATATAACATTTATTGAATTTTAAGTAGGAAATATTTGACATATGTTTCCAAATTTGTTCTATATAGTTTACGGCATCGATATTCTACATTTTTCATACAAAAAGATTATCAAAATATTAAATTAGACAGGTATGGTGATCGAAAATAGTTTTTAATGTTGAAATTATGTTTCTTAAGTAAAATGTCGAAGGGCCATATTTTTAACATCTGATTCGGTCAGTATAAATCTTATTAATGTTAACGAACAGGTTGGTAAGAAAATAATTTTTAATTTTTTTCATCGTTAAGTCTTGAAATGACACTTGTTGATGACAAATTGACAATTAATATAACATTTATTGAATTTTAAGTAGGAAATATTTGACATATGTTTCCAAATTTGTTCTATATAGTTTACGGCATCGATATTCTACATTTTTCATACAAAAAGATTATCAAAATATTAAATTAGACAGGTATGACGATCGAAAATAGTTTTTAATGTTGAAATTATGATTCTTAAGTAAAATGTCGAAAGGCCATATTTTTAACATCTGATTCGGTCAGTATAAATCTTATTAATGTTAACGAAGAGGTTGGTAAGAAAATAATTTTTAATTTTCAATTTTTTTCACCGTTAACTCTTGATATGACACTTGTTGATGACAATTTCACAATTAATATAACATTTATTGAATTTTAAGTAGGAAATATTTGAGATATGTTTCCAAATTTGTTCTATATAGTTTACGGCATCGATATTCTACATTTTTCATACAAAAAGATTATCAAAATATTAAATTAGACAGGTATGGTGATCGAAAATAGTTTTTAGTGTTGAAATTATGTTTCTTAAGTAAAAAAGTCGAAAGGCCATTTATTTACCATCCAAATCGGGCATTATAAATCTTATTAATGTTAACAAACAGGTTGGTAAGAAAATAATTTTTAATTTTTAATTTTTTTCACCGTTAAGTCTTGAAATGACACTTGTTGATGACAATTTGACAATTAATATATCATTTATTGAATTTTATGGTGGAAATATTTGAGATATGTATCCAAATTTGTTCTATATAGTTTACGGCATCGATATTCTACATTTTTCATACAAAAAAATTATCAAAATATTAAAATAGACAGGTTTGGCGATCGAAAATAGTTTTTAATGTTGAAAATATGTTTCTTAAGGAAAAAAGTAGAAGGAACATATTTTTACCATCCAATTCGGGCATTACAAATCTTATTAATGTTAACGAACAGGTTGGTAAGAAAATAATTTTTAATTTTCAATTTTTTTCACCGTTAACTCTTGATATGACACTTGTTGATGACAATTTCACAAATAATATAACATTTATTGAATTTTAAGTAGGAAATATTTGAGATATGTTTCCAAATTTGTTCTATATAGTTTACGACATCGATATTCTACATTTTTCATACAAAAAAATTATCAAAATATTAAAATAGACAGGTTTGGCGATCGAAAATAGTTTTTTATGTTGAAAATATGTTTCTTAAGGAAAAAAGTAGAAGGAACATATTTTTACCATCCAATTCGGGCATTACAAATCTTATTAATGTTAACGAACAGGTTGGTAAGAAAATAATTTTTAATTTTCAATTTTTTTCACCGTTAACTCTTGATATGACACTTGTTGATGACAATTTCACAAATAATATAACATTTATTGAATTTTAGGTAGGAAATATTTGACATATGTTTCCAAATTTGTTCTATATAGTTTACGGCATCGATATTCTACATTTTTCATACAAAAAAATTATCAAAATATTAAAATACACAGGTTTGGCGATCGAAAATAGTTTTTAATGTTGAAAATATGTTTCTTAAGGAAAAAAGTAGAAGGAACATATTTTTACCATCCAATTCGGGCATTACAAATCTTATTAATGTTAACGAACAGGTTGGTAAGAAAATAATTTTTAATTTTCAATTTTTTTCACCGTTAACTCTTGATATGACACTTGTTGATGACAATTTCACAAATAATATAACATTTATTGAATTTTAGGTAGGAAATATTTGACATATGTTTCCAAATTTGTTCTATATAGTTTACGGCATCGATATTCTACATTTTTCATACAAAAAAATTATCAAAATATTAAAATAGACAGGTTTGGCGATCGAAAATAGTTTTTAATGTTGAAAATATGTTTCTTAAGGAAAAAAGTAGAAGGTACATATTTTTACCATCCAATTCGGGCATTACAAATCTTATTAATGTTAACGAACAGGTTGGTAAGAAAATAATTTTTAATTTTCAATTTTTTTCACTGTTAACTCTTGATATGACACTTGTTGATGACAATTTCACAAATAATATAACATTTATTGAATTTTAAGTAGGAAATATTTGACATATGTTTCCAAATTTGTTCTATATAGTTTACGGCATCGATATTCTACATTTTTCATACAAAAAGATTATCAAAATATTAAATTAGACAGGTATGGTGATCGAAAATAGTTTTTAATGTTGAAATTATGTTTCTTAAGTAAAATGTCGAAGGGCCATATTTTTAACATCTGATTCGGTCAGTATAAATCTTATTAATGTTAACGAACAGGTTGGTAAGAAAATAATTTTTAATTTTTTTCATCGTTAAGTCTTGAAATGACACTTGTTGATGACAAATTGACAATTAATATAACATTTATTGAATTTTAAGTAGGAAATATTTGACATATGTTTCCAAATTTGTTCTATATAGTTTACGGCATCGATATTCTACATTTTTCATACAAAAAGATTATCAAAATATTAAATTAGACAGGTATGACGATCGAAAATAGTTTTTAATGTTGAAATTATGATTCTTAAGTAAAATGTCGAAAGGCCATATTTTTAACATCTGATTCGGTCAGTATAAATCTTATTAATGTTAACGAACAGGTTGGTAAGAAAATAATTTTTAATTTTCAATTTTTTTCACCGTTAACTCTTGATATGACACTTGTTGATGACAATTTGACAATTAATATAACATTTATTGAATTTTAAGTAGGAAATATTTGAGATATGTTTCCAAATTTGTTCTATATAGTTTACGGCATCGATATTCTACATTTTTCATACAAAAAGATTATCAAAATATTAAATTAGACAGGTATGGTGATCGAAAATAGTTTTTAGTGTTGAAATTATGTTTCTTAAGTAAAAAAGTCGAAAGGCCATTTTTTTACCATCCAAATCGGGCATTATAAATCTTATTAATGTTAACAAACAGGTTGGTAAGAAAATAATTTTTAATTTTTAATTTTTTTCACCGTTAAGTCTTGAAATGACACTTTTTGATGACAATTTGACAATTAATATATCATTTATTGAATTTTATGGTGGAAATATTTGAGATATGTTTCCAAATTTGTTCTATATAGTTCACGGCATCGATATTCTACATTTTTCATACAATAAAATTATCAAAATATTAAAATAGACAGGTTTGGCGATCGAAAATAGTTTTTAATGTTGAAAATATGTTTCTTAAGGAAAAAAGTAGAAGGAACATATTTTTACCATCCAATTCGGGCATTACAAATCTTAATAATGTTAACGAACAGGTTGGTAAGAAAATAATTTTTAATTTTCAATTTTTTTCACCGTTAACTCTTGATATGACACTTGTTGATGGCAATTTCACAAATAATATAACATTTATTGAATTTTAAGTAGGAAATATTTGACATATGTTTCCAAATTTGTTCTATATAGTTTACGGCATCGATATTCTACATTTTTCATACAAAAAAATTATCAAAATATTAAAATAGACAGGTTTGGCGATCGAAAATAGTTTTTAATGTTGAAAATATGTTTCTTAAGGAAAAAAGTAGAAGGAACATATTTTTACCATCCAATTCGGGCATTACAAATCTTATTAATGTTAACGAACAGGTTGGTAAGAAAATAATTTTTAATTTTCAATTTTTTTCACCGTTAACTCTTGATATGACACTTGTTGATGACAATTTGACAATTAATATAACATTTATTGAATTTTAAGTAGGAAATATTTGAGATATGTTTCCAAATTTGTTCTATATAGTTTAAGGCATCGATATTCTACATTTTTCATACAAAAAAATTATCAAAATATTAAAATAGACAGGTTTGGCGATCGAAAATAGTTTTTAATGTTGAAAATATGTTTCTTAAGGAAAAAAGTAGAAGGTACATATTTTTACCATCCAATTCGGGCATTACAAATCTTATTAATGTTAACGAACAGGTTGGTAAGAAAATAATTTTTAATTTTCAATTTTTTTCACTGTTAACTCTTGATATGACACTTGTTGATGACAATTTCACAAATAATATAACATTTATTGAATTTTAAGTAGGAAATATTTGAGATATGTTTCCAAATTTGTTCTATATAGTTTACGGCATCGATATTCTACATTTTTCATACAAAAAAATTATCAAAATATTAAAATAGACAGGTTTGGCGATCGAAAATAGTTTTTAATGTTGAAAATATGTTTCTTAAGGAAAAAAGTAGAAGGAACATATTTTTACCATCCAATTCGGGCATTACAAATCTTATTAATGTTAACGAACAGGTTGGTAAGAAAATAATTTTTAATTTTCAATTTTTTTCACCGTTAACTCTTGATATGACACTTGTTGATGACAATTTGACAATTAATATAACATTTATTGAATTTTAAGTAGGAAATATTTGAGATATGTTTCCAAATTTGTTCTATATAGTTTACGGCATCGATATTCTACATTTTTCATACAAAAAGATTATCAAAATATTAAATTAGACAGGTATGGCGATCGAAAATAGTTTTTAATGTTGAAATTATGATTCTTAAGTAAAATGTCGAAAGGCCATTTTTTTAACATCTGATTCGGTCAGTATAAATCTTATTAATGTTAAAGAACAGGTTGGTCAGAAAATAATTTTTAATTTTCAATTTTTTTCACCGTTAAGTCTTGAAATGACACTTGTTGATGACAATTTGACAATTAATATATCATTTATTGAATTTTATGGTGGAAATATTTGAGATATGTTTCCAAATTTGTTCTATATAGTTTACGGCATCGATATTCTACATTTTTCATACAAAAAAATTATCAAAATATTAAAATAGACAGGTTTGGCGATCGAAAATAGTTTTTAATGTTGAAAATATGTTTCTTAAGGAAAAAAGTAGAAGGAACATATTTTTACCATCCAATTCGGGCATTACAAATCTTAATAATGTTAACGAACAGGTTGGTAAGAAAATAATTTTTAATTTTCAATTTTTTTCACCGTTAACTCTTGATATGACACTTGTTGATGGCAATTTCACAAATAATATAACATTTATTGAATTTTAAGTAGGAAATATTTGACATATGTTTCCAAATTTGTTCTATATAGTTTACGGCATCGATATTCTACATTTTTCATACAAAAAAATTATCAAAATATTAAAATAGACAGGTTTGGCGATCGAAAATAGTTTTTAATGTTGAAAATATGTTTCTTAAGGAAAAAAGTAGAAGGAACATATTTTTACCATCCAATTCGGGCATTACAAATCTTATTAATGTTAACGAACAGGTTGGTAAGAAAATAATTTTTAATTTTCAATTTTTTTCACCGTTAACTCTTGATATGACACTTGTTGATGACAATTTGACAATTAATATAACATTTATTGAATTTTAAGTAGGAAATATTTGAGATATGTTTCCAAATTTGTTCTATATAGTTTACGGCATCGATATTCTACATTTTTCATACAAAATGATTATCAAAATATTAAATTAGACAGGTATGGCGATCGAAAATAGTTTTTAATGTTGAAAATATGTTTCTTAAGGAAAAAAGTAGAAGGAACATATTTTTACCATCCAATTCGGGCATTACAAATCTTATTAATGTTAACGAACAGGTTGGTAAGAAAATAATTTTTAATTTTCAATTTTTTTCACCGTTAACTCTTGATATGACACTTGTTGATGACAATTTCACAATTAATATAACATTTATTGAATTTTAAGTAGGAAATATTTGAGATATGTTTCCAAATTTGTTCTATATAGTTTAAGGCATCGATATTCTACATTTTTCATACAAAAAAATTATCAAAATATTAATTTGTACTGGTATAATGATCGAATATAGTTTTTAATGTTGTGACTATGTTTCTTAAGTAAAAAAGTCGAAAGGCCATATTTTTACCATCCAATTCGGGCATTATAAATCTTATTAATGTTAAAGAACAGGTTGGTAAGAAAATAAGATTTAATTTTCAATTTTTTCACCGTTAAGTCTTGATATGACACTTGTTGATGACAATTTCACAACTAATATAACATTTATTGAATTTTAAGTAGGAAATATTTGACATATGTTTCCAAATTTGTTCTATATAGTTTACGGCATCGATATTCTACATTTTTCATACAAAAAAATTATCAAAATATTAAAATAGACAGGTTTGGCGATCGAAAATAGTTTTTAATGTTGAAAATATGTTTCTTAAGGAAAAAAGTAGAAGGTACATATTTTTACCATCCAATTCGGGCATTACAAATCTTATTAATGTTAACGAACAGGTTGGTAAGAAAATAATTTTTAATTTTCAATTTTTTTCACCGTTAACTCTTGATATGACACTTGTTGATGACAATTTCACAAATAATATAACATTTATTGAATTTTAGGTAGGAAATATTTGACATATGTTTCCAAATTTGTTCTATATAGTTTACGGCATCGATATTCTACATTTTTCATACAAAAATATTATCAAAATATTAAAATAGACAGGTTTGGCGATCGAAAATAGTTTTTAATGTTGAAAATATGTTTCTTAAGGAAAAAAGTAGAAGGTACATATTTTTACCATCCAATTCGGGCATTACAAATCTTATTAATGTTAACGAACAGGTTGGTAAGAAAATAATTTTTAATTTTCAATTTTTTTCACCGTTAACTCTTGATATGACACTTGTTGATGACAATTTCACAAATAATATAACATTTATTGAATTTTAAGTAGGAAATATTTGAGATATGTTTCCAAATTTGTTCTATATAGTTTACGGCATCGATATTCTACATTTTTATACAAAAAGATTATCAAAATATTAAATTAGACAGGTATGGCGATCGAAAATAGTTTTTAATGTTGAAATTATGATTCTTAAGTAAAATGTCGAAAGGCCATTTTTTTAACATCTGATTCGGTCAGTATAAATCTTATTAATGTTAAAGAACAGGTTGGTCAGAAAATAATTTTTAATTTTCAATTTTTTTCACCGTTAACTCTTGATATGACACTTGTTGATGACAATTTCACAATTAATATAACATTTATTGAATTTTAAGTAGGAAATATTTGAGATATGTTTCCAAATTTGTTCTATATAGTTTAAGGCATCGATATTCTACATTTTTCATACAAAAAAATTATCAAAATATTAATTTGTACTGGTATAATGATCGAATATAGTTTTTAATGTTGTGACTATGTTTCTTAAGTAAAAAAGTCGAAAGGCCATATTTTTACCATCCAATTCGGGCATTATAAATCTTATTAATGTTAAAGAACAGGTTGGTAAGAAAATAAGATTTAATTTTCAATTTTTTCACCGTTAAGTCTTGATATGACACTTGTTGATGACAATTTCACAACTAATATAACATTTATTGAATTTTAAGTAGGAAATATTTGACATATGTTTCCAAATTTGTTCTATATAGTTTACGGCATCGATATTCTACATTTTTCATACAAAAAAATTATCAAAATATTAAAATAGACAGGTTTGGCGATCGAAAATAGTTTTTAATGTTGAAAATATGTTTCTTAAGGAAAAAAGTAGAAGGTACATATTTTTACCATCCAATTCGGGCATTACAAATCTTATTAATGTTAACGAACAGGTTGGTAAGAAAATAATTTTTAATTTTCAATTTTTTTCACCGTTAACTCTTGATATGACACTTGTTGATGACAATTTCACAAATAATATAACATTTATTGAATTTTAAGTAGGAAATATTTGAGATATGTTTCCAAATTTGTTCTATATAGTTTACGGCATCGATATTCTACATTTTTATACAAAAAGATTATCAAAATATTAAATTAGACAGGTATGGCGATCGAAAATAGTTTTTAATGTTGAAATTATGATTCTTAAGTAAAATGTCGAAAGGCCATTTTTTTAACATCTGATTCGGTCAGTATAAATCTTATTAATGTTAAAGAACAGGTTGGTCAGAAAATAATTTTTAATTTTCAATTTTTTTCACTGTTAACTCTTGATATGACACTTGTTGATGACAATTTGACAATTAATATATCATTTATTGAATTTTAAGGTGGAAATATTTGAGATATGTTTCCAAATTTGTTCTATATAGTTTACGGCATCGATATTCTACATTTTTCATACAAAAAAATTATCAAAATATTAAATTAGACAGGTTTGGCGATCGAAAATAGTTTTTAATGTTGCAAATATGTTTCTTAAGGAAAAAAGTAGAAGGAACAAATTATTATTATTATTTTACAAATATTATTTAATATATTCAGTACCCATAAAAGATAATCCCAGTCACTATATTTTGTTGATATTGGCAAGATTACGCAATAGATTGTAATATATAATGATAACTAAATTAACAATATTTTCGTATTTATTATTTATAATACGAGTATTTGGAATATACTCAGATTTTTATTTTTTGGATTTTGATTCAAAATATTAATTTTGAATATTCTTATATTATGACTTGAAAAAGCGTTTTAATATATTAATGAAGTTCATTCGAAAGAAAAAAATATTCGAGTTTAGTTTTTAATATTCGAATTAATGGATCAATGACAGCTGATAACTGTATTTATGTATTGAAAGCACGGCTATAGTTTGATTCGATATTTCACCAGAAAAATATATTGTCGCTACTGTTTTCGATTAACCAAATGTTATGTTAAAAATGGGTAAACTTGTTAACACTGAACACCATTTATGCTTCGCACATGGTACCTATTCATTTAGCTGTTTGGGATGTACTTATTATAAATGATAATACACTTTGACCTTTGACGTAAACTTCGTTTTTTGTGACAATACGTAATATCAAATTAGTATCGTAAATATTTATATAAGTAGTTCCTGTATACGTAGTGAAAGTTTGACAGTGTGTCACATGAATTTTTGTCCATCAAGAGTTTTTATTTAAATACCAATATATCATTATTATTCTGAATGTATCACGTTTATAAAAAAAAAACAACCAATATATTATGTATATATTTTTTGTGTGGATACATTTAAATACAATTTGTCATTAAAATATTATTTATCGATAAATTAATAAATTACTATAAAATTCACTGGCGTAGAAAAATATACAATTTACATGCACAGAATATAAATTTATAAATTATTATACAATATTACATTGTTTGACAACATGATGTTATAATACATATAATATTTACACTTTGACTGTTATAATAGTTGTAGCCTGTAAAATTGGATGAGCTATTCGAGCTGCGCATAAATATAAAACAGACAAATATTAAAATAATAAATAGTTAGGTACTACACTTTACGCAAAAGTATTAATATAGTATTTATTTATTGCATGACTATGAAAATGTATTATTATTTATTTTAATAATTAATTGTTGTTACAAATGGATAATTCACGAATATTAAAATTAATAATACATGTGGGTGTGTATTATTAACATTTATACGTACCGGTCAGCAATAAATATATTATACCGCTGATCAATATTTGACTGTGCATAATGTGGCAATGTAGCAGCACAAAGAACAATAATATTACCTATTTAGATATTATATAAATAGTGTGTAATACAAATCTTTACAATGAAAATAATAATAACAAAAATAATATTGTTATTATTATTATGTACAGTTGTATGTGTGTGTGTCCGGTCACCGACAACAGATTAATAACACCCTTATAAGTTATAAGTATTGTAGGCAGCCCATCTTCCACTTAATAAATTGTCACTCTAAAAATAGCCGAGCAGTGTTCAGTAAAATTTAATAATTTCTAATAAAAATCGCGTACATAATATTGTAACTGCAATTGGCAGTATATATTATATATATAGTATATATAGACATGGTATATATCATGAAAAAAATATTTAAAAGTTGTTATATGTGCGCAGTGTACTACATTAATTATTATTATTTATACATAAATGCAAGTAACAGCGTAGTCAGAGGCACTGAAGAGACTACAGCTTTCCAGAAATTTTTAGGAAAATTTAAGTGTTTTTTTATGAATAAATATTACGTAAGACTACGTAATAATGTATTACAATAATAATTTATACGAAGGTTGTTGTATAAATTTAAAATATTACAATACCAAATTTTTAAGCCATTAAAGGGATCCAAGTAAACCTCCTTTAAAAATAAAATATCACACCCTCCAACCACAAAAAAAATCATAACTACACTAATATTGGCATATCTACGAAATTAAGCCGGTTAAACACATATCCAAAAAAAAAATAATTTCATAACAATTTACATTTTCCATGTTCTACATAACAATATAGTTAAACACTGTAGATATTTTAACAATATGTTGATTACGCTTAGATTTTTAAACACATTCAATATCTATCTTCAGAAAGGTTCTATTTCGGATGTCTTTCATTGATAACCTTTTAGGATTTCGAAATTTATTTATTAAACGTTCATTCGTTTTTTATTGTCACTTATTATGTACTATGTAGGTACTTTAGGTGCAATTAAAAGCATCACATAATATTATCTAAATTTACGTTTAGATTTTCACGATAACATTCAAAAAAATATTGAATTATAATAAAATGTTTTTAGAGTTATGGTCAATGTACCATAAATATAATATATAGCTATAAAGTGATACACTACAGAAGCGATATCTAAATAAAAATAAAATAAACGTTCAATTGAGATTTAAGGCGTCTACAACAACAACAACAGGTATAACCGTGTAGATACTCCAAATATACACGATGTACACCTACTCGCTATCTTAATCCAACCCACAATAATAGTTATCAAGGCCTGAGGGATTATTTATTTACCACCTACCTACCCCGTTACACATGAAGGTATAGGTGCATATGTTTTGATTTTTAATTTACTACCGGCATATTATTAATAACATTAAAAAATATTGCTTGTATATAAATTACAAATAGATACCTTCCTTTAATAATATTACATTATACATTATAGATAATTATATATTGTTATTTATTACGAGCAATCATCCAGATCTTATATAGGTATTTGCAATTTTAATGCATTATAATAATATGTACTACTATAGGTGCATCATTTATAAATTGTACCTTTTAAAAAAATAGCACGGTGTTGTTTTGCAAAATGATAAAAATAAGGAACCTACTGTGAAAATCTACATACATCATAAATTCAATACATAATATTTCAATCAAGATGCATAAGTAACTAAGTTTATTATAGTCTATATCAACGCTTGAACAGTGTGTTGAATAAACGCATTTCTATAAATGGATTTGTGTTAAATGAAATTTTTTATATTATTTATTATTATTATATTATATTATATTATAATATTATATTATATACATTTTATAAATGAAACAAGTTGTAAACAATATATATTTTTACCAATGTATAAAAATATATTTACGGGACATCGCGGATAAATGTGCATTAACACCTTGTCGTTGTCCTTATATACATATACATGGGCAGATCAAAACTGCACGTCTGCACTTGCATTCACCGTCTGCAGCTGAAGACATTAAATTATTTGCACGCAATCAGGGAGTGCATATCTCTTTTAAAATCTTATTTTCGCACGAAGGTATCAAAGTATACGTGCAATACCTATAAGTTATACACATAGGGTGATTCATTTTAACAGTATAGAATATAGATATAGGAACGATCCTCGCAGTTTCAGTCAATTTTTTTTAATTTTTTTTTTCCTAATAGTGTGTTTTATAGTTTTTAAGCTTATAATCTGTTGGCTGCTTAACACATTTTTATACTATTGTAACGACATTTTGATTTTTGATTTTTTATCTGAAACCCTATATAATAATGTGTTGGCTATTAATATATTCACCCATACAATGTCAGATATATATATATATTATATATATATATAATATATATATACACACGTATATTATACATACGATTTAGATCTAAGTTGACCGGACAAGTCAAAACGGTGGTTATATTTATCGAAGTCAAGTCAGATCGGGTCGTTGTGTGTATGATATACATAATATATATAATATATTATTATGGTGTTTTTATTCTGGATCAACGTTACCTTGTTTACCATTCAATGTATATGTTGCTTAATTAACGATCGAATAAATATATTATTATATCATATGCGCGTAAATAAATAGAATGAGAGTATGTATATGTTTTTATTTAAACAGTACCTTCAGCTGCAAGCGTCACGTTGTAGCTATGTCGCGTTTCTATACTCGTTTTATCGGTTTCATATAGGTACCTTGGATCTAGATAATGTATAAAACTATAACCCAGTGAATTTACAATATTATCTTAAAAATAACTGTATATTAATTATATTTTAAAAATCGCATGGGTACATATTTTATAGTGTGATATTGTTTATGTTTAATATGTATTTAGTATACCTATTTGATGTGGATATGTCGTTGCTTCTAATCTTTGCTGTATATTTTATTATTTTATACTTACAGTTAATACACATGACACGCCGTAATCGATATCACAAGCAGTAGCTTAACTAATATTTTTGTTAAGTCGTCAACACTTCATCGGTCTAGTTCATAGCAGTAACAGTGCACCGTCTATAGAATTTCAAGAGAGGGGAACACTTACTGAGCAGAAAAATCCTCGAACAATGGGCAACATTTCGATATTCATTTAGTAGGAATAATAGGATACATTACGTCGTTGTAGTGTCATATAGTGTAGTATCGTAGCGACCTTATCACCTATATAACATAAGCTTTAAAACCGATTCATCGATTTTATCAGATATTAAAAATAATGGATTATTTCGATACATTTTCAATACACCTTAAACAAGGAATGAAACCAAAAAACGTGCAATAATATTAAAAAATTTGGAAAAAACTTCAAACACGAAAATAATAACTGATCGAAAATAAAAATCTAAGACCAGGGGGGCAGTAGGCTGGACACAGTGAGAAATCATCTTCTAAGTAGCCTCCGCTGGATTTATAATAAAATGTATAAGTATGTATTACGTAAACAATAAAACAAATTAAGAAAGTCCATTTTTCAAACAATTTAAATTCCTGGTTTCTAAACGTATTTTAAAAATAAACTATAATTCCATAGGTACATTATTTTTAAAGAATTATTGGTAATCTAAAAGGTATCTGTATAGTATGTGCCATAGTATATAGTTGTCCATGTCTAGAAACCCAAAAGAATAAAATATCTCAATTTATAAATAATTGACAGGATATTTTTAAAATTCTTTAAGTGAAATAATACAATAAATATAAAAAAGTAGGAACTGACCTACAGTGGACAGTCAATAGGCCGGTTGTTGATCACTCGTTGTCATCTCGATGCGCTTATAACAAGTAACATTGTTATTTATTAACTAAAAATAATAATTTAATCATTATCAATTAAATAATTATATTATATAATATAGCTACTGGTGAAATTCGATCTGAGTTCCTACCCTTGGTCGAGGATATACTTAAGAACAATAAAGTACCTATAATGACTAATTGTGTCATTCTGGTTCTAAGTTTATAAAGGATCAAGTTTTTTTTTTTATGAATTAAGAGTAAAGTTTGAAGCTATTGAGTATGACTGATAGTGATAACTAATAAATCATCAGTCATCTCCAGTGATAGGTACCTAACTGAAAATCGATCATTGACTCTTAATCTGCGGTGTATTGAATATAGATTAAAGACAATACAGTAATACTGTAATTTTCACTCTGGTTTAAGTTCAATTAGGTTCGTTTACAAATAGATAATATTGTTCCGAAGAATATTTTTCTCATAATTAGTTGTTAACAACAATCGTAACTATATACCACTGTACCAATAACCACATATGAACACAAAAGGGCAATAGTAGTATGGTAGATAATAACCCTAATGTAGGTTATGTACAATCTTGTTAAGAATACATTTCAAATATCTTTAAAATATGTAGGTATTCGAATACTATCTTTCAAAAGTATATAAATAGATTTTTAAGTATTCAAAATAATTAATTTTTTGTAACACATTCAATGCTTTTACGTTTTACGTTAATTACAAAATATGTATACATTAAATGTTTAGTAATATTTAAATTAAATAATTAATAAATCATTCTTTAATAATTGGGACACAAACCTATTATATATTATCAAGTTTAACTGAACGTCTGAACAGGTAGGTAACTATGAACAACTAGCTGTTGTTTCATTTACGTATTTAATGCAATCTTAAACAATCTTTGAAGCATTACAAAAGATTATTTTAAACAAATTTTTAAAATTTTATTTATAGCATATTACATAATATACGAAACAAAAATATTGTTTGTTGAAATATGACGGTAAGAAAAAAAGTATTTAGTAATTTGGAATAAAACATAAAAAAATTGTGACTTATAACTTTTTAAATTAATATAGGTACTGAAGAACTTTTTTGCTTAATAAATTATTAAGATAAATAGACGAAATCAGCGCACCATTTTTTTTTACCTTTGACCCACGCAAAAAGTAGAAAAAATATATTTAGCAGAACCAACTCTGCGTTGTAACTTAAATATTATAGTGAATTCACCTACTATCAAACTTTAAGCTAAGAACATTACTTGGGTCCCTAGATTTGTTTTTCACGATATTTTAATTGTTATGGTCGTTATATAAAAAAGCATCTTTAAATTGTAATAATTATATATGCATTATTATTATATATATAATAATTAATGCATACAAATTTTAAGGTCATAAAATAACTGGCATAAGGATTCCGATAATGTCCTGAACTTGGAGTTAGATAACAGGTGAATTCACTCTAATATTAAAAGTAATAACACAAGGTCGATTTTGCTAAACATGAGTTTGACACGTTGTGCTTGGGTCAGAGGAAGAGAAAAAACAAAGTGCGCCGCATCTTCAAATCATATTAATTTATTTGTTTCGTAATACGCAGCGTTATCTGGCGGCCGGACGCGGTAATATTACGGTATGCTCGTACAGATGGCGCTCTCGGCGTCGTTACCGCCGAATCGGACGTCCTCGCTGTCGGTGAATATTTGGCGGTCTTTGTACCAGGGGATCATGCACTGGTAGCGCTCGTGCGGACCGCTTGCCATAAAACGTGTACGCGGCAACTCGGTCGATCCCCGCGGCCGTCACTTCACCGTTGCCAACACACCCGTCCATTATATAAAACAAAATTTTTCCGTACACTGTACGCTCGAAAACACTACGTCTCACGTCATGCTTAAACAATACAACAATGATTATTACTATAATCAATCGAATAGAGGCCGGGGCTTGTATATGCGCCGAAAAAACTGGCAATCACCTTTAAAATACAAATCACAGTGCTATGAAATAAAAGTTTAAACGTGTACCGAATATGGACAATGCACTTGTGAATATTTTCATATTATGATATTGTATAATATTATTTAAATAATTTGTGCCGCTAATTGTCTATAACTAATAATACGTAAATGGCTAAATACCACAAGAAGTGTCTCCGAGTATGAATATGATAAACAATTAACAAATTAGAGAAACGTATCGTAAAATGAAATATGGCGTTAAACGTAAAACAAACTGCGCTTAACCGTTGCAGATGTCGAAATTTACGTTAAACAATTACCATAATAAATCATGAAACACAATATTAAAATGCATGTTCTAGATCTGTGCTCCAATGATGATAACTACGGTAAAAATACATATTTTGTCCTCGGAATCGTGCGAGTTGCGATAAATGTAATATCCAAAATCTAATTGTCGACTCGGCGACATCGCGGATTGGATAACGACCGCGACGGGACGGCTGAACTCTGAGCGCACGTGACACGGCGGCGGCGGTGGCGCGACGACCGAATTTCACGGCGCGATTCGCGCGGGTCCGTTTTGGACGGTGCCGTGACGCCGGCCGACCAGGATCCTATACCGCGCGCAATAACGAAGAGCGGTTTGAATTAGTTCTCGTCCCGTTGTCATTCTTCGGTTATTGGCGTGCACGCATTCCAATAACATTGATGGATTTATCGGTCCGACGACATTTTCCCCGTGATTTGATAGAAGCGTAGTCTAACCCTCGTCTCTTCTGATCGATTGGTAAGACGTTAATAATTGGTAAGCGTAATGTTAAACAATGAAACTCCACAGCCTGTTTAGGTTATCATAGGCGCACAAGCGAACAACCGACTGCAGACGACAACCACTGCTAACAGAAAACGCTGAACGGAACGAGAAGGACACCGAAAACGAAAGACATGGGCCGGAACACAGCGCGCGCCGTCGTCATCGCTCTATGAAATACGAACAGCGCTCCCGGCACCGGACCTGATACGTCGACGGACGGGTCTGTCGGACTGGTTTCCTGGAGCGAGGTGTGGCGCGGAGGTATTGCGCGTTATTTAATATTTTTTTTTTTTTTAATAAATGGACCCCTCGGATCGTTGTGGCAAGCACGCCGGCAGGATCGGTGTCGGTGGTGCGACGGCTCTCTTAACGCTATCATGTGACGTATGGTATCCTGGTACGGGACGCCGCGTACAGCTCGCAACAGTTTGCTTGAGCAACCACGTACTATGGCAACCGTGTAACGACGTCTGTAAGCGTTCGTAAATACGATGATAGTTCTGTGATAGTCAATCGGTGATTTTTTTTCTTGATGCAGTTGATGCTGTGTCACCATTTATTTGAATTTAAGTTTAGGCGTAGAAAAGGTCACCGTTGTGACAATTTACGTTCCATAATAAACGTAGTAGGTTGCTTAATAATTTTCGTTTATTCCACCTACATCATGTGATGATCCCGCATTTCGTTGCGTTCAAAATTCCGTCCCTCAGATCTCCCAAGTGTGTCGTGTGTAGAAATCGGTGATCGCCGCCGCGCTCGCACCGCGCCAGTTGCATCGAACGTTGGCGGCGGCAAACGTGAGCGCGAGCTCGGAGCCGTTCAGCCGCTGTCTACCGCCTGCGTTCCTGGTACCGAAAACCTACGATTTGTGGCAGAGTGACGTAACTGCCACGTTTTGACATGGTTTATGACAGCTGGGCCGGAATAATAATAACGCTCCCATCCTGCCGCCGTTGTGTTTTTGTAGCACCGGCCGCCGCCGTCTAGTCCACATCATGTCCCACCCGGAGGTTCCAAGTTATAGACAGAGGCTCCCCTCCGAATCCTCTGGGCTCAGACCGAAGGGATTGTGTACTCACTCGCTTTTTCCCTCTCTCGTCTTTTTCTCTCTCCCTCTATTCTCTTTCCCTCACTGCTCACTCTTTCACTGTATCCCCTATCTCTCTCGCGCTTCCTTTTTAATCTTTAATTTTCATTCCATATCGTTTCATCCATCGACCACAAACGGGTTTTACTTCCGTCTGCATTTTAGTTTCTTATACCTATTACTATTATTATTTTTTTGTCCATAAACAAGCGTCGTCTTTCAAATTTCTATTGGCTGCATAGTATTTTTGTTCAACATTATTAGGTCAAAACCAAGGTCCAAGGCCACAGCTGGAACACATTTTTTTGGGGAGTTTTAAGTCGAATTATATGTATAAATATAGTATTATAGTTTTTTTTTTTTTTTTAACTCACATTTGATCGTCAAAACCCATGTATAAATTAATTTGATAAATCCAAATAAGATTTTTTTTTAATGTATTATATATTATTGATAATATTATGTGATTATTTTATGTTAAATAAAGTATTTTTATTAAACAAGCAAGAAGTATTTTTTCTGTTGAAAAACGATAGGAGTTATAACTTATAATATAGTTTTTACAACCATAGCTTATAGCTTTTTAGTTATTACTTATTAGTAATAACTATGTTCTTACGTCTCAGGCAACACCAGCATTCAAATCAGTAAACTGTAAATCCAGTAACTGATTGTGTCATCTTCCATAAAAGAAAAAATCAAGTTAAAATTAACCATAAATCCATAGCATATCATATATTATTATGTGTGTAATTTTCAAGGAAAAAATACATTGTTATAGGAGATGATTAATACCTAACTTAAATTAAATAGACGATATTTGCTATTTATATTTTGTTTTTCGCATTAATAAATTATTATTCGTTTGATTGGTGTAAATAATTTAATGTCAAAGTACTCTAGCTTACTAACTCAACTAAATCTAGTAGTTGGTACCTTAGTACTAAAATAACATTAAATTATAAAAAAAATACTAGGTATAATATAGATGGTATATATTTGTGAGCATTTCAGGAGCAAATTACAGATTTTATAAAAGTTGGAGGGAGGCTAAAATTATTTTTAGCTTATGCTAGGCAAGTACATCTTACCTAAATTATTTATTTATTTTTTAATGAGTTAAGTATTCACAATCTAGTAATAATAAATGTGTAGGTATTTGTAATGAGTGCATGTGCTTGCAGTTATTAATACTGGATTGAATTGATACGTCTTACCTACTAGTATAGGTATAGAAATAAAGTAAAAGTTAACCTAACCTATTTAGAAAAAAAATTAACCTTCTAGACTAACCTTCTAGTTGAAAATTCACCATAAAACAATTCTAAAGCAAAATACGTCAAATTGTTTTTTCTTTAAAATATTTTCAATAAAATAAAATGGAAGTTTCGAAATCTTCACGATTTAAAACTTCTCAAATACAGATCAAATTTTAGTTGTATAATAAACAATACAAATAATATGTGATGTACAATTGTTGTATCCTTCTTGTACAGTGCAATGAATACCACATAGTATTTATTTTATTTATTTACAACATTTATGCCGTAAGGCATTACACATGATATGTGGTTAATGCGAAATATCGCATTTGGCCATGATACAGAAGTAAAACAGCTGTTAAGAGTACAATAAATATTCTAAATTTGACGAATTCATCATTTATGTACCTAAACAAAATGTATTAAAAGGCTTAAAATACCCATATTTAAATTCAAAATAAAAATCTCATGATACGCATGATCCATGTAAAAATTTAAAAAAAAATCATTCGTACCTCGCTTTGTATCTAAGACACGTTAGTATCAGTTGAGAATAATTACAGTTTAACATTTAAGATTTTTAGTATTTTTACTAAATTTTAAACAATATTTAAGTTTATTTTATTTTATAAATAAGGTGATTTTATCTTATGAAATATTTAAATACTAGTCCATTGTAAAATGTATATACGCTTATCTAATTTAATTTACTCTATTTATACAATGTATCAATATTATACATAAAAAAATATATATACATTTAGCATTATAAGAACACCTTATCTGGAAAAATAAAAATTTTGCAATATTTATCTATGAAAAGATAACTAAACGGATAAAAAAAAAATGATAATTTTTTCAAACAAATATATTTTGAGATAACATTGTAATAAATTCATCTTATACGTGTAGGCAATATAAAATGCTAATATGTATTTTATGTTATCGGTTACAAGGTAAGAAATGACCTAAATTCTTCAAAAAAATATGATATAATTTATTACAGTATTAAGTAGAACCCCACCCGTCGTGTTAAAATATTTCAGTACATTCCGGTTTAAAACTTGTGCTGACGACTTATATTATATAATACGTCTTGAGTGATAACTGATAATTTTCTAAAATATATGAAGAACTATACTGTTAAAAAAAATATAACATTTTTAATTAAAAGGATTTATACATACTACATTGAATGTCTGTCGAAGTCTACATGGATAATGGTAATTATTTGAAGTTACTTTCTTTAATTTTTTTTTTCACTTCTGTCTTGTAATAAAAATACACCAATAATTGTTATTTTATTGATTTATTTCATGCTATACTTTGTATGATTTTTGTCTTAAATAAAATGAAAATATAATAAAGTTATAATATATCAATACAAGTGTCGTTTAAATCTAACCTAAATGACTACGACGTTTCAAACGCGTTTCAGTATCCATCTACAGAGTGATCCTATACGGCTATACACCTAGTTATTCATCCACAAAACTGATCATATTATTAGCAATTCGGTTTAACGGTTGATAACAAAGACAAGATCGCTAAAATAGAAACTATAAATTAATTTTTTTTTTTTAAATCAAAAACATAGTATTATATTTTCTTATTTCAAATAGTTCAATATTTTGTAATTGTTCAAATGAAACCACTATCAAACCCAATATGAAAATATTGCGTATTAGATACCCAAATATTTTGTACGTTAAAATCATTCTTAAAATATATTAATCAAACTAATAATTTTATTATTTACTTACGAAACATCCTTACTTTAACGGTCAGATCTGAAGTAATGCGCAGTATCCATATTATGAATGTAATTGGATTTATAATTTTAATGAATGTATTTATGTGTGTAATTCCGCGTACCAATAATAATACATTAATACTTATAAATTATATGTGCCATTTGGTTTTATACGATTATTAGTAGTATACTAGTAGTTTCCGCGGTGTTTTAGACTAAATGGATTTAAGTGCAAAATACGATTATTATCCCGTATATTCACTTAATAATTTATTATATTATGTGTGTACTGTTTATACATTATTAAACCTATACTCAACATAAAATTATTGTATTATATACATTATTAATTGTGCAACGAGAGAAATTTTCACCTGTAATATAGTGCTTACCAGTTACCACAGCCCTAAGCTTTGAAAATGCACATACCTATTTCATATTTGATATAGGTATTTTAAATTATAATAATATGTTATGTTTACATACCTATGTGCACTGTACGGGTATGCTCTTTTAACAATGAAAACTCGTTATGTAAGTTAATTTTCATTATTTTAGATTCTAATTGAAGCAATGGAAGATGTTATTTTTTTTGTGCCTGTCATCACGTCTTGCCGTTTTTGAGCACAACATTCATCATTGAGTTCAAATTAAGGCATCCATTATTACATGTAGTGACCTCTTCTATAACATTGAGGTACATCCGGAACCTACTATAGATAGCATAAGAAAGTTTTTCTGGTCTTAAACTTTTTCCATGTCCAACATTATTTTTAAATTAAATTAAAATAAATGTTTAGCTATCATTGTGTATAAACACAACAATTTTTGTAACCGTTTTTATGTTTATCTTTTAATAATCTTACATAAAATTTGAATTAGGTAAATGAATGCATCCTAAATTTGACAGGATACCTTTTTACTGTTGCTACAATGCTACATCACGCTGAACTGTTGCCTATAGTTGTCTATATACCTACACTATTGTATATGGAATGCGGCGTATAAAATTTTTTTCAAATAATGTATAAAAACATTTAATTTGCGAAAATTGATAATGATATAATGGTCAATGTTAACTGCTAAAATAATCAACTTAAACTCATTTTTGTACGTACATTGATGATATAATTAAATCACTAAATATATTATTATATAATATTAAACCTATTTATTATGGTTATTATACAATGCGCAATGTGAATGTACCAATAACGATTCATTTCACAGAAAACATTTAATATTTCAACATTTCCAACAAATATTAACGTTTTTAAAAAAAATTTTACATATTTTTAAGTAATTATTATTTTTCAAGTTTTTACTTATTTGAAACACAACATTTTAAATTTTTATTCTTAAGCATGATATTATTTGGAGTATATAGATTAGGTACATTTTAATGGGTGCAGTTAATAAGTTGAGCAATGTACCAAAATTTTACGAAGTGCTCCTGAACCACTTTACTCCACTCATAAATATTTTGAATACCTACTTATAACTCATACTTATATTATATACTCTTCATCCAAAATTCGTACACCAAAAAATATTCTGCTTTACAATCAGGAATTAAAAAGTATATTTTCATTAAAACGGTACAAATAAACTAAAACTATAAAATATAGTTTATGTTTCGAAAATCATATTGTTTTATATAGGTAATGACAAAATTATGTAAAAATCAAAATATTTTCTAAGACTTTAATATATAATTTTTGAATAAAAAATCGTCTTTTCTTCTTCGATAAAAGAATTCATATATACGTCCATTGTCCATATAAATATCACATGTTATATTCATCTCATATATTATAGTTTGCGTACTATTTTATTCAAATGTCATGGGTAAAGTGCTTTGGAAATCGTAACCACAAACTATGATTATCGCGTCGATATGCGATACGTCATGAAGTTTATTATGTCGTAATGTGGTCCTAAATGTCCTATACACTCTCTATATGATTATATATGATAACAATATAAAGGTATTTTACAGGGGCGGCGTTGGTGCGCCGAAGAACGCGTGGATCATACACGACGATAATTAATGATTCGGACGACTGCTGCAGACGATGAGTGTTTATATAGCATTTCGAATTTCGCGGCGTCGTTTGACCACCGATTTGCACGGGATACTTTCTACACATTGAAATAATTATACCGTGTGTGCCCGCAGGAACTAAATCCGGGGAGCTCGCGGCTAACAGATTTGCGAATTTTAAAAATCGGAACACTAAAAAAAAATCATTTATTCCTTACCCGGCAACCGGTTGCGCACCCAACAACCAATAATCAATAACGTCTGCGGGTATACGACGACGAGTGCGATGATAATGGAAACCGGAGCTCGAGCGATTACACGAAATATAATAAATAATAATAATATAATCTATCTCGTGTCGGTGGGTGGGGGGAACGAGCACTCACGCGCGTCTCCCGAGTGTCGATCCGTCTGTGCAGTCCGGCGTACATCGCGCCAATCGTCGTACCTCGCGTTAACATCGATCGATCACCGACATCATGATGATATTATAGACGTTTTTGTTTTGAACGTCAGATTTTCCGTATCCAGAAAAAAATAAGTGCTATACAAAATACGATCGTCCATATAATTATACACATAACCCAGGGAGACGTCATGTCCTCGCGTGCCAGACGAGTGAATCGAATCGTGATAATCGAAACGGGGGTGCCGACAATCTAGCCAATATTATAAATTTAACGACGAATCGCAATTATTTCATACGAAACCATCGTCGTGTTCGGTACGATATTATTATTAAATCGTACACGTTTAAGTATAATACGCATCTACCGAGAAACATCGTTACACGAATACCTATATTACTGCCATGTCTGCCGGGCTCAAACGGAACATCAACAACAATGTGGTCGACACCACCGCCGACCGGAAATGGAGCCCGGAAGTCCATACGAAAATATTCATACCACCCATTAGCGTCACGGAACCCCGAGCGAAATTTGCCAAAGGTAGGACGAGGCGAGTGCAGAACTGCATCTCGCGAATTCGATATAAAGGTCTCGAACTGCAGCGGTGCACCGTATATAATATAATATACTAATACATCGATACATACTTAGATAATATTATAATACCATTATGAATTTTTTTTTTCAAATCGCTGCGATACGTTTAGTCTCTATTATTTAATTTCCACGCCGACACTTTTTGCTAACCGTAAAGAATAAGTGGTATAGGTACCTATGGTTATAAAATTATAATCACGAGGTAATTTCGTTACTTATGTTGTTTTAAAAAGGTAACGAGTATTGTGAATTGTGACAGATCATGTAGCACACGCAGATGACATTTTTCTGTTATACTCATCAACTACACATAATAATATATAATAGTATTATAATTCATATTAAGTTAGGTTACATAGGGTTCTTTGGCACATATATTTTACTCCAATGAACAGTTTAATCAAATTTATCTTAAAGTAAAATAGTAGGTATGTGAATTTATAGTTCATTCACATTCATACTTTTATATTGAAATAACATTTTGACGTTGAACAATAATTATTGACAATGTTTGATTATAATCAAAAAATAACGTATTTTTTTTTTCAAACAATACTTTACTGTTTAAAATTAAAACAAGTATTTAATTATTCTGTTTGTACAAAATAAAGTATATTTTGGTACTTCATTAACTCTTGAGAGAGGGCATCAGTAAACATTTTTTTGTCTTCGCGCATAGAATAAATTTAAAAAAATCTCTTCGTGTTTCAGTTACTATAACTCATGCCTATTTTAAAAATTACAAAATTAATATTATTTGTGTTTTGTTACATGCTTTTTCATATTTTGATTTTTAAGAAAGTATATTAAGTATACAATTTTTAGTTGCTTATAATTATTAATAACTTTCATAATAATAGAAATATATTAGGTTATATTAGGTTAGGTAGGTATTGCATTGTTTTGGTAAATTTTATTAAATATTTATTATTTTTGTGCATAAATACTATATTTTTGAATTATACAGAGTGATCCATTTAAGTGGGTACACTATAATTATCACGAAAATTATTAAATTAAAAAAAAAATTTTTTTTAATTTTAAAGTTCATATTTTTCTAAAACCGTATAATATTTAAATTTTTTTCAGCCTTATATTTTATTGGTGAAACCACTATCAACTTTTGATTTTAAAATGGAAATATATAATTAAAATATGATGAATTAATAAAACAATTTTTTTCATAAATTTACGTATTAACATTTTTATTTTTCGTTGATTGGTTTGTGAGATACAACTCCTCAAAGTATTGGTGGTTTTTACTATTTTTCTAGTAATTGTAGAGACCAGAAGCTAGGCTTATTTTTTATAAGGAGGGACCTTATATAAAATATAATACTCTTCATTCATCATCTCCATTAAATTTAGATATTTTTAAAACAATAAAAAATCAATCGTCAATCAGATCAATGTCAGATTGACGGTTGCATACAACATTAACGAACTGTTATCTATACGTGGATAATGGATATATGGATACCTATATAATAATTTAATATATAGGTAATAGTCAGTTATCTAAAATCTTTACGCAACCACGCAAGAGTACCCTTAAAAAATTTTAAATTTAATAATTATTAACAGGATATTGATTTAAGTTAATAACTTATTTTGCGAAGTAAACAAAATTACCTACATAATATCTATATAATATAATTTTAAGAAAATAATATATTACTAGAAAATCCTCCATATAATTACAGATCAAATTATAAATTTTAATGTAGATGTTTTCTTATTTATTCTAGAGTATAAATTAAATTTATCTATAAACTGTACCACACAATATTTATTCAACGTAGGTAGGTACTTATTTAATAATTTAGAACATATGACATAATATACTCAATTTGAGTAAATATAATATCAAGTATTACTAAGCATTGTACTACATTCAGTGATTCATCAAGTATTCCTTCCCAATTTTTTCCCTCAGTAATAAATTTAAAATTAAATTCTGATTTTTAAGTATACTTAAGAGCCATATTTCCAAAGCTTTGGATTTCATTTATGTAATTTAAGAGGAATCTTTTGGTTAGATGAGAACCATTTATTGATTTAGATGTAGATTTTTTTTAAATATTTATAAATACAAGTTGATATTTGATTTAGTAATTTTTGAGTTATTAAACATTAATAACTTACCTACTAAGGATATTTGACGGTGATAACATATTTATAAGATAAAATAATCTGAAAGTTATAAGTACCTAGTGATTATTAATTATCATTATAATTATTTAATAAAATTTGCAAAGGATATTCAATTATAATAATAATAAGAATAAATATCACGTAGATTTTATATTTTACATAACATTATTATTCAGGACTATTTAAGTAATGTAAAACTTATTTTATTCTTGAAAGGTACATACAATTTAACAGCTCAGAAAATATTCGTTTGAATTTCGATTTAGATACGTCAACATTTTCAAAAAAATCCTTATAACAATTTACTGCAATAAGGGTAGTTCCAATAATTTAAAAATAAGTCTATAATGCCATGGGAAATCCCTTAAATGGTACATAAAATCTTTGTTTAAACATAATATGGTCTTTAAGAATACTCAAAAACTCCCATAATCATAATTTGAATGAATTCAATAAGCTTTAAAAGTGTGATAATCATGCTTTATTAATCAGTTCACCCTATACACTTCTTAGTAAAAAAATTCTAACAGAAAGTGTCTAACGCACTATGTCAACGCAGATTGTATCAAAGTTAAAAAAAAAAAAAATATTTCCACTTATTAGTTAAACATAAAAATGCACGTCATACACGACTGGAGGTTGTTTGCGGTCCACGCGAAAAACACCAGCGATGTGGTTGTGGTGGTTACAACACAGCATAAAACACCTTTTTTACGACACGATTGAACAAATTTGTCAAAGTATCAAAGGATGTAGACATACAAAAGAAAACCTACACGATTGAGTATAATAACTATGCGAGGTTGTCATCTTAAATTTTGAATTTTATTATAGAAAAAAATGTATAATAATTCAAATTGTAATACGGTTTTAAAAGTTTTGGATAAAATTATTGTTATATTATTAAAATCTACATGAAAAAAATTAACTGAAACTTTGGCGACACAACTATAGCCTATAGGTGATCGAACATAACATAAATTGAATTATTTCTATGATAATGTTTGAGTTGTTATTTATCTGAATAATCTTATATTTTTTCCCAATTCTAAATGTTTAAAACGCCAGATCTATAATGACCACTATATAAATTGCTTGAGAACTAACTTATTAATCGTTATTCGTTAACGTAGTCGATAACGCTGGGCTCGGATCACGGCTTGTTTAAATTTGGTAATAATAAATTACAAAATGTTGGCAAAGTAAAGATGGCGACATCGCATAAAATATTTTACCTATGCTCAATTGTGTTGCTAATAATGTATACTATGCTTAATCGTGCTCTACCGGTTGTGGTTGAAATAGCAAAATGTCTCTACAACACCGTTCCTTTGGTTGTATTTACTTCATTGGCTATACAATATAAAAATGATGTGGTTTAATTAGGTAGGTAATAGGTATATATTGTAATTCCAAGTGATGCACTTCACCCCTTATGATATATCAATGCTATAGATACCACGCACCTATATATTATTGCATAATACATACCTAATTTAATTATATGTATACAGACCAATAAACAGAAATCAGTTTAAAATATTTGGAGAGGGGAGAGCTAATAACTTAAAATACCTATACAAACAGTTTTTTTTTTTGAATAGCTGATATAGGTTTCAAGACCAAGAATATTTGGACATCATTCTGTGACCAAAAAATCTTAAAAAATACTAAATTAAAAAATTTAAGGATTTTATACTTAAGTTAATATAGCTAATTTTTACATCGGATATAGCTTATTTCAAGAATATATTAATATAATAGCTATAGCGGTTGTAATTCGCGTTCACATTACAATTTTTTCATGGGAAAGTATGAATTTTTTCTCAGTAAAAATATTTTTTAGGTTATATTATTATTAATATAAATCTACCTACCTGGTTTATTACCATTTCTTTACGTAACCGTTTCATACATTTAAAGTACTAAATTTATTTTCTTAACGTTTTTAACAGGAAAAGTTAATTTCGTATTAGGAGGCCCAACCTAAGTCTCTTACCCAGATTTCAGCCAATGGATAGGTTAAGTTACCGACGACTTGCCAATGATGCACCACTATTTCAGGACGGCTAATTCATATAATATTGTCACACCAGGATTCAAACTAGTCTAAAAAATATTTTGACATTGAACTGATACTTATTAATCTCCTACTTACAACTTACAAACTCTTTATCTTGTATGAATATCACTACTAAAATCAAAAATTTAATTAAATAATATTATATGAGTACCAAGATAGTATGTTGTTATTCGGATCTGCAGCATTGCCAGCATTCAACAATAAAATACATTTATCGGGTAGACTATGGAATATACTCTGTCCAGTAACAGAACACGCCAGCTCTGCGTATCCCTGAGTGACGCCTACTGCTATCAAAACCGGTTCTATAATAATTAATATGGCGTCACGTACAAGGGATGCACAGAAGAACCGTTGTATTTTGTCAGACAGCGGTGTGTTCTCTCTGTGTACTGAGTATATCTATTGCCTATACTATTACCTATAATAAAAATTATCACGAAAATAATAACTATATCCAATATAGAAAATATAATGTGTAATATTTACGATTTTGGGTTTTCCAACAGAAACCGGTGTCAAAACTGCTCAACAAGAACCACGACGGAAGTACGTGACGACGGCGGTCTGCAGCAGCGGAAGCGACAGTAGCGAAGGTGGTTGTGCGGGTGTCGGTGGCGTGGGAAGGGGCCGCCGACATCCGGTGTCACGAAGTGGTTCGTACCGTGGCCAGCCGCAGGCGTTGTCGCCCATATCGGCTGGGGCGCTGTCGCCCAGCCTGCGGTCGCTCGGCAAGCCAAGCTCACCTTCAGCGGCCGCGATGGCCATCGGCTCCGCGAACCACAACTCGATGTCTGGCAGCGGTGGTATGTACGCGTCAGCCCATCACCAGCACCAAGACGCGTCACCGCTCCGGTCGTGGTCGGATGCCGTGTCCGTCCGGTCATTGGCGTCCATCGGAATGGGCTCGACGGACGGCCGGAAGCTGACCATCGCTAAGGTGCCCACATCGCCCGCGGAACTGCTCAACTTGGCCAGCCCTCAAACGTAATATATACAATCAGACCTTTATATTATTGCATTTATTATTAATACTTTTATTTCTATTTGGTAAAGAGTTTCTGTAGGTCTAACAATTTTAACACGCGCATGGGGGATAATAAAATATTACGACCATGTTCGTTGAAATAATTGATAAATAAGATATTTTATCATATTAATTGATTAAATATCCTAAACTAGAAAATTAATTTGATGTCACATTTCATATTTTCACATACACTATACAGGTAAATTAGTATAGTAGGTACTATATTATATTTATACAAACAATATTGTATAACAACAACAACAATTTATTCGTAATTTTTTAATGGTTAATATTTATAAATATTAAATTAATAATATATTTTTATTTAGAGAAATTTACCGGTAATCTTTAGTGTTCGCTTTCATTAATAATCAAATAATTTGAATTGTACAAAAATATTTAACAGCCTAAATATACTTATCCAGTAAATTATATTAAACGATACAGCTACAGCCCTTGATTTAATATTAAAAAGAAGGTACTTACCTTGTAAATTGAAAAATTTCTCATTTCCAACATTTTTTAAACAAATATTTTTCATAGTTTTTGAAAGTTTGTAAACTTTTTGAAAATTTTTGAAAATTTTAGCTAATAAATCATTCTGAAAATGATATACAAATTTGAAATTTTATGTATGGTATTATTATTATATAAATACATAGTTCTAAATTTTAACACTTCTAACACTTCTAAAGATCTCGAAAATTTTATTTTGGAATATAAGCATTTAAAGTCGATTTCCATGTAAAACTAATTTTTACATCGTACTCATCTCGTTTTTAATATAATGGAGATGACAAAACGTACATTGATTTGATTTGTTACTTAACCAAAAAGCAAAATAAAAGATGTATACCATTTACTAGAAAAAAAAAAATAAGAAAATATCATGCCCGCAGTGGATGGAACCCCTGTTTCCCCACCCTGGATCTGGCCTCGTGTTTACCTGGAGTCTCTCTCGTTCTGTCTTTGTCGTTATAATTACTAAGCTCTTTCTTCGAATATTATTTTATTATTATTTATACAACGGCACTCTTGTGGGCTCGTGTGTATACATATCGTTATTTTCACGTTTCATATACACGCCCATTTTAATGGCGTTTGAGACGACCCCTGGGCACGACAACCAGCCGGCGGTAATTATTATGCATATCGAAATTATTTCGCCAACCAGTTTTTTATTTTGCGTTAATCTTATGCACCGAGTTCCGACTTACTGCGATCGATTAACATAATTGTTATGCCAGGAAACAACGAAAAGCAAACCGTCTTTCACAATATAAATTGTATACTATAATCAATAAGCATATTATTATTATTATTACCTACCAATTATTATGAATTATATGAAGACTTGAGCGTTTACAGTTAGCGCCACGGTACAACGTGTCTATTATTCTGTGTATTTGCAAATAATTTATTACACAGTAGATATACTCGTAGTATATAGGTACTATATTAATATTATAATGTCTGTGCACAAAAATAAATCTATTAGAACAATTTCATTGAAATCAGTGTATCAATTCATTTGTATTTAAATGTTATCGTCTAAATTGCAAGTGTCTACATATACTAATCTCTACTAAGTGTATGTGAAAAATATGTAACACGATTATAATATAGGTATAGAGGTACAATCACACTACGCGTGTCGAACAAAAAAAATCCTAAGAGTTTGGTCATCAGAATATAACCATATCTATACGCAGATAAAAAAATAATTGACGACACGTTTTAGTTGTATATACCTAATAAAATAATTATGATGATAATATTGATGTGTAGTTAGGTTATCGTCATTTTTTCTTATACAGTTATACCTATGCCCAATAAGGCAACAAATGAGCTCATTGTTCAATCGTTGCTCAGTATTTTATATGATTGTCTTACAAAAAGTAAATAGTTCTAAAGATCATAATATATAATATACTTATTAAGCTATAAATATATAAAACATCCATCTGTTGTTGTTCCATTCAAACAGTGTAATTTAATTTCAAGCAAACAGTCACAGAATTAGTTTAATGTTTGTTCTAAATGAAAACACGCGCATTACTTGATACAAATAAGAACAATATTATATTATTTAAATAATTTCAAAAAAGGTTCGAATATAAATTATAGGTATTATAAATATATTTGAATATTTTTCGAATTCTACAATTTATTTAAAGACATTAGGGATCAAATGGACTTTATCAGGTCATACCTACTGACTATTTTTCTCATAATTACGTATACATTTCCTATTTACATACACGAATATTGTTATTAATAAACTTCGTTATATGTGTTTGAAACAGTTTTTAAAATTAATTGAAACAGAGTCCTAACCTGTAGGAACGAAATTATCAGATATGATACTCACATTGCTTGCTATATTATTATATATTTATGTATATTGCACCGTCTCAATTTATTGTTGAAAAGTATTCACACAATTATGTCGATACAGGATGTTTAGTTTTTACTATTATTTGATATAGCTATTTTAAGAAAAGTACCATAGGGCACAGGTAGCTTTGTATACAATACTATCTATTGTTTGTAGAAAAAAAACAATCAATGTTCTGATAACTAAAAACTTCAGACTTTTAAGTAGTCGTAAATCTAGAAAAGTAAAAATGCCCATACAAATTTTATTCGTTTTTTTTTTTTTGGTAATGAAATATTCAAATATGTTTATTTTTTTTCTATTAAAATTTTTGTTATATTTACATTGTTATATCACATAAAATATAATTCTCGCAAATTAGTTGCTTTAACACGCGTAAATACGTATGCGTGTATTATATGTTATTTTTGTAGTCATAAAACACAATAGTAGTGAAGTAATAATAAACCTAACCTATTGTTTGCGAATTATAAACATTTAATACACACATATGTACAACTGTACAAGTGCTCCGACCATATAGATATCAATATACCATATAGATTGATCTAGAGTATAGGTGTAAAATACACCCATGTCCTATATACTTACGACTGGCTACGAGTACACGACATTGTACCGTGCCTGCATAATAGATATTCACGTAATCACATGCAGATATTGCAGATGTATAATACGGGGGTATGAGCATTACCCATAAGTAACATCAGAGGACTAAAAAAAATGTAAGCTAATAAAAGTAATATTATTTCAACATATATATTATGCCATATATTAATGATTAATATTCGTATAGTTATATACTTAATGCACAGTACAGCAAAAATAAAAATATTAAGCCCAATACAATCGATAATAAATGTATAATTCGATACCTAAATAAGAACTGCATATTTTTCGTTTCATTCCAGGTTTAATATTTCGGATATCCTTTTAGAAGTTTGATTTTCATAATCAAAGTTTGTTAAATTATAAGTTCGTATTTTTTTTTCCTGGGGGAGGGGAAACGTGTCTTATCTCGAAGTTCACAATGGGTTCCTATAAATATGTATACAAACCGATTATGTGACGTGTAATGTATAAAATTATTTAGTACTGTCACCGTGACAAATTAAAACAGAAAAGCATTTTAGTAAGTTAATACACGCATTTTCAATAAAATAAAAAGGATATATATGTATATATGTACCTATACTCATATGTAAAACGCGTCACTCCATACTCTCCCACCAACATGTGATTCAGTCGATAATAATAACGAGTTATTACGATAATACACACAGGACTTATGCACACGTTATATCATGCATTTATACTTACATGCCGTAATTTAATTGCCACCTTGTTGACGTTTTTTTTTTTTTTTTTTTTTTTATTATCGTACCAGCCAAACTCCAATAATAATATAATAAAATAATTTATACATTTTATCGTTATGTGGATATTTTACTATAAGAGTTTAATATCGTTGAATACTTCGTTACTATTATATCATTATAATACCTATATAGGTACCTATTACCTATATATTGTTAGTTGTTAATATACGATTACAACAATTCAAAAATGCATACCCAACACGGTTTATATGAGGAGTGAGACAGTAAACTTTACATTTTTTAAGGTTTACAAACCGATTTTAATGACAAGACTGGATGCGATTGATTTTAATTACAACTGGTTCATCATCAACCATTTTCGTAGAACTCGCAATGAAAGTCTCGGATGAGTTCGGCCGCCTATCGAGTCTGCATTTTTCAATTACAATTTCCTTACATTTATATTATTATAGATGTATTAGTGAATTTAAAAAAATAGTGAAACGTTTGAGCGAATAAAGGACATCTTTAAAACTCTATTACCTACTATTTAAATTTTTTTCCCTAATAATTAAGCTCAATGCAACAATGGCCACTGGGAGCACAATAATATTAATTTAGGATACACATATTTTAAATTACCTATATATTGTTATTTTATTTTAATTGGTATACCCACTTTTTTTTTTAAATAATTTATAATATCCATAATATTATACTGTTTATTATTTATTATTATAAAATACCTTCAGCTCTTTGTTTTCTAAAGTGTAATCATATAGTTATAAATGTTATAATAATCATCAGTCATCACGTAACTATACGAATGACAATAGATTTTAACACATCTTATTTTTCTATAAAATATAAATCATGGGAGCAGATTGAAATAAATATAATGTCATTACTTATTTGTGAGATTTTAGGACTCAATTATTAGTAGTGGTATGTTAAACAAGTAACAGTTATAACTAATTGATTAAACTATTAAAGGACTAGATATGACTAGGTTTATAATTTATTCTTATAAATTGAAAATTGAAAAATAATTGTCTTCTATATTTATCTAGATTTAATTTTATAATCTAATCATAAAAAACAATTTCTACGTGATTTTTAATTAGTCCTATCAATATAAATTGAGATTTGTTTATAGATATAGCTTGTCGGGAATGATGACTCGTCGGGATATAATATGCCAATATGTTAAATATAGTGTTTACTATTTGTCTAATTCTTTATGCTCGAGGTAATTGTAAACTATAGCTATAGTGATTAGTTATTAGTTTATTGCTAAAATTTAAGTCTGCGCCCGAAAGGATCAACCGTAATCATATCAGTCGATTTATAACCGCGTTTTGCAGCGGTCAATGCCAGTATTCACCTTGAACTTACTAATATAATAATAATAATAATACGGACCTTGTCAACGAGAAATATTTTATGCAGCCTTTTGTCGATTATAATTTACGCTTGCCATCAACCATAGGCACTATATTATTATTTATTATTATTTTTTTTTTCGAAAAACGGATGTACAAAGATGTCATTATCACGGTGGACAATCCAAGGTTAGAAATTGCGAATACGCACGACACGTATAAATATATTACACGTGATGTACAGGAAATTTTTAATGGAGGGGCGGCAGATGATCCGGATCTAAAACCTGAACAAGCTTGTTTCCAAGTGTAATTAAGTTCTTTCTTTTCGATTAAATGTATCCGGGGACCTAATAAGCTATAATTATGAAAACACAATCGAATAAGTTCAAAATATGACCTACAATGGCCTACAGTAGTCACAAAATAATTGTTATTTTTTTTTTCCATTCATTAATAAGCTATTATATTCATTTTTTCTAAAAACAGAATTGTTTACAAATATGTGATTTTCTGAACGGAAGTAAATTTTTTTCCAATATCGTTCATTAACAGCAAGTATTAGGTTATTACTTAATACTTATGTAAATATACCTATATAAAGTACAAGCATAAGGATAAAATAGGTATATTAATATATTATACGGGGTGTGTCAATAATAAATAATACCAATATTATATTAAGTGTCATACATACTCATTACTCATAGAAATAGCTAAAAAACTAAGTTTTCGAAGTTTTTTTTTATTCACATATATACAAAGGTATTTTTATATTTAAACTATTAAATAGTATATATATCGTCGTATATAGTTTTTTTTTTTTTTGAAATTGAATTAAAAATTAAGTGTGTGTTAATGTTGAACAAACGACTATAATTAGGTAGGTATATAATTTTATATAGTGGATTTGAATTCCACGTACCTATTATTTCAATCAATAGTTTACACGTGTGCATTAATTTATCATTTCATTCATTAAAAAGGATAACATTTTGTTGATTTTTGCAAAAAAAAATTTTTTAAAAAAACTTATATAAAACTTGTATAAAAAAAATATTTTTAAACAATTAATTATCAGATAAAAATGTTGATTACACAGTGAATGAAACCTTCATATCACGAAGACTGTGGATAACGAAAAATATTCTACCTATAGAGAAATTAGCTAAATAGGATTTCATATATAATTTATATTAATATTTGGTTATAATTTAAGGGTTTTAAAAATACTCTGAAATTCATTAAATTGAAGTTTTTAAAAATAATTTTTTTACTGTACTAAAAATTATTTATATTTTAATTTCAAGGACAATAATTACTATAATATATTATGTAATGTAGTTTTAATTATTATAGATTCATTTCATCATTTGAAATATTAAAAGGTTAAGCACGATATTACAAAATTTGAATAATATACAAAAATTATGTTTGTTTAATTTATTGTTTTAATTGAGTTTGGCATTGGACACTAAGTGACTGACTAACATAAGTAGTAGGTATACATGGCATATTATGATTATTGTAGGCATTGGATAAATATACGTTAAATAGAATTCGATTTTTTTTTAAACCTTTAATATCAAAATAACTCTAAATTCTGGAGAAAAAATATTATTCGCCTAAGTGGGTACTTACTAAATTGTTTAGGTCATTGACCTTAACTAATTGTTTTATTATTTTATATATAATTTTTTTTTAATTTAATGAAATATTAGAATTGTAATGATTTGTATTCTTAAAAAAATGATAAATAGTAAAAAAATGTATTTATAACTTAAAATACTAAGTATAGTGTGTCCCGCCAGGTGAATATTTTTTCGACCTATAATTTTAAGCATTCTTATTATTTAGCTAAATTGTCATACACGTATCCATTACGCCAGTATGTATAGTGAAAATGAATAAGGTCATATTTGATTGAGATCTTAAATAATTTTCGTCCTATGTAATTTGGATATCCTTTAAATGCTGATTTATACATATATTTATGTAATATGGATAACTTAATAAAGCGGGTTAGTGGTGTAGATAATCTCGTTAGTCTTTTATTCTTATTTCATTTTGTCAAACGCTAAAGTGTTTGGAAGGTGAAGCGCTGCTCAGGACGAAGAACAAAAATGCATTTGTATTATTTGTAAACCTATAACCACATGGTAATTTCACCCTTGGCCTCACTCTACAGAGCATCTACACAATAATGTTATAATATATAACATAATATTAACATCTCGGACGAATGCGCGAATGCGCCCACACAATATGTGCACAATTTATCAGACATTGCGGCCGCGTATAACATTATATTATTATTATTATTATTAATATTATATGAAATTGAATAGATCGCTGCGACTGCATCCGGGAATCGCGTGCGGAGTCAATCGTTTTGGCACGAGGTTAGGTCATAAATACAGTCGCTTACGTACACCAATGTGTAGTCTGAGAGTCTGACCGTATGTTATTTTTCTTACGTGTCCTATACTCCTATTCACACATAGACATAGATACAGACAATCGGGACCGGTGTACGCAAAAATAATAGCACATTAAACATCGCCGTATACGTTCCGCAAGCGATACAATACGAATCGAATTTGAATGTATTGAATTCCAGCAGACACAAAAAGTTTCGCGCTCAGTCATCCCGTTAGACGCGTTGAATAGATCCACGCGCGGGTGCAGTGTACCTGTAGCATGTTAATAATAATAACAATAATAATAAACGTCAAGTATATGTATA
Source organism: Diuraphis noxia (assembly GCF_037042655.1). Taxonomy (NCBI): domain Eukaryota; kingdom Metazoa; phylum Arthropoda; class Insecta; order Hemiptera; family Aphididae; genus Diuraphis; species Diuraphis noxia. Next base: position 32,425,313 of record NW_028301714.1, on the reverse strand, counting down.
ACATATATAATATATATTATGTTTATAATCCGAGTAATAATTGACAGCCACGGGGGCAAAAAAACTCGCCATCACGGCATCACCTATCGAAAACGTGTGAGTGCGAGTTTATAATAATTCTTCTTCTTCTTTTCACTATTATTATTGTTATCTACCTACCTATTTTAATTGAAGTGGTATCCGACTACGTTTCTCGAGTTATTCTCGGTATCGTAATATTGACTATTGTAGAAAGACTATACGTGGGTATATTATATACTTACGTATAGTAGTATAAATGGTAACAACAATTGAATTTAAGAATTATCATTTTGAGTTTGTTATTATTAGGTATTCATACATGAACGAAATTTGGATTGGATTGAAAATAAGTCATTCTGAAATAAGTTAATATTAATTAAATTAATAAAAATGAAATGTAAAAAGTTGAATTTTAAGTTTTTAACTAATTTATGCCTTATAACATTGAAAATCAGCGGTGTCTCCAACTTCACTTCTGTTCTATTTATTCAACTTTCAAACAATTTGCGAGTAAAAAGGGAAATCTTTAATCTTGAAGTGGTGGTCCCATTGGAGTTTTTTCACCAACTGCAGATGGTAAAGTTTGAATCTGGTTTCAGATGAATCACTTTAGAATTATAGCTTCTATTAATAATATTACGCACAACCAACTTAATTGGTAACTAAGTATACCTATAATATTTGGTTAATTTATCTAACTTATTGATTCTTATTGATTTTCTAAAAATTTGTATAAAAAAAAACAATTTGCTGAAAGTGATTTTGTGATCATTGACACTCTCCTCCACTTCTTATATTCATCATTGGTAATTCTTGAAATGCCCATGACCGGGAATGATCAAACACACTCGGATATTCAAAAGGGCTTAATATACTTTCAAAAAATTATGGAAACGTAACTGTATTAATAACAATATTTGAATATGCCCTCGTGTATTAAACGACATATTTATTACCTACCTACTATAATATATTATTTTATAATGAAATGAGGGCCACTGTAACCGAGCACTTCGCAAACATTTTTAATACTTATAATTATATTTATGAAGTTATTTTACTTATTTTAATTTATATTGTATCTAGACTTCAATTGCGTATACTCGGGGACCTCCGTGTTATATAATATCTTAAAATGTTATACGAGTTAGGTAGGTACGCCCAACATTGGTGGCGAGTGTGCTGTCAATAAAACTACTCATAAACACTGTATGGTGATGATAATAATAATAATAATAATAACGACAGTCTAGAACAATTATTTATATATTGTGATGCGTACACGAATACCTAAAATGCGTCACACTTCGTGCGCACTTGTACCTATACGATATTATATAATTTTATTACGTATACAACATTGAAGTAGGCACATGGTATTTTGATAATCAATTTTTTTTGAACGAAAATACTTTGATACATACGTTAAAAATTATATATACATATAGAGCTACCTATAAAATTCAAAATTTCAACTATACCAAGGATGATGAACGATAATTCTTAAAAATGATTTACAAAATCATCCACAGGAGACAATCCTTAAATGGTATAAAAATATGAGTTTTTGAAAATTTGTTCTTCGAGCAAACATAAAAGTTCCAAAAATCAGAATTAAAATAAATTCAGTAATTGAGAAAAATATTAGCATTCCTGATGAATCACCCTGTAACAGCTCAGCGTTATAACGTTCGTGTAATCGGAGATTCACGTAAGCATCATAACTGCATTATTAGAATGTGTACCGACTTACATGCATCCACTCGCGACGTTTTTATCCCTGGCACCCTCACTGTAATCGACTCCACGCCCAACGTATACCTACTATAATTATTATACTATCAAAGTACTGTTCGGATATACACGATACAACATTCAGAACGTGCGGTATTTAGGATTCAAAACACGAACGTTCTATAATGATCATCGTCACGGAAGCGTTTCATGTATCCGACCGGCTTATCACACACTCGAAAAACAACTATGTTATGAACTTATACCAAGTCGACTGCAATTGTTGTAAATAAAGAACTCTTTAACCAAGTATAATTTCCCTATATTAAAGTCTTCACCTCAACGATGGTCGACTAATTTATATCAAAAGTCATCATGAAAAATAAATAGGAATATTGATCAATTCTTTAACCACCCAGGTGTAAACTAAATGGTATAACTTCATCAATAGTTAAAAAATGCTATTTTCTAATCATAAAAATGATATATTAGGTTAATTTATGCTGAATTTAGATTTAATTTATTTAAGATTTTAGCCATAAATAAATATAGGAGAAAGTATCTATGGATTTTATGTAACATAAATCATACATGCAAAAATGTCACATAAAAATATAAATGTACCTATAATTATATTTTATATATTCTTAACTCGCGAATCGACGGTTGCATAAAAATAGATAGGAAATAAACGAGGTGCGGGTACCTAAGTAAAATATATAGGTACCTCTACATGCATTAAGTCAAAAGTTAATTACGAAATTAGTTGCTCCTTACATTATACTTGATGTTTTTTAATAAATTCTAATGTTCTTAACTCGCTATAGCCTTATTACTTGCTTTGATCAATAAGTCAAATGTATTTACAGTCACCTGTTTTTACTCAGACCGGCGTGCACGATTGCAGGTAAATATATTATTATAACGGATAATTATACTTACCTTTATACTCATTGACACAGACCTCAATAAATCAGTTTATCGCAATACACATTCAAATACACAGGTAAATCATGTTTTTTTTATTATTGCGCACTAAATCGCATCGACCGGGGTGGTTCGCCGAGACAGGTGGATATTGCATACTTACTTATAAAATAATAACGTGATATAAAAGGTATACGTTAGGGAGAACACGTCATTATAGGTGCGATCGAATTCTAGTGAGGCGGGTTGAATCGCAATTAAACCACTATGTGACTCCTCCGTTTGAATGTGGGCGATCTAATACCTATATGAACCTGTTGTAATTTATGTGTTTTTATAATAACTATAATAATATTATGTGTTTATATATTAATAATAATATTATCGATTAAACGTTAATCGCCATTCGGTATAAAAAAAAAAAAAATAACCGAATAGGAAGGAATCTATTGGCATTGGCCAATCCGTGAGATCAAATGTATTGTGTTCGTTTTGCAGTAGACCTGTAGTATATAGACAGACACATTTATAAATTATCTGCAAAACGAATCTGGGCGAATATCACATGTCTACCAGCTGTATAACACATAAGTACAGTTTATTAGCATTTTAACCCGTTATACGGCTTCCACGATTCGGTTTTATTCGTTTCGAACTCAATCGTATTATTTTAATAAAATAACTATTTAAATTTTAAAAATACATTAGTATGTTTTATATTTTCATTAGAGGTAGGTATAATATGTTATCAATGTTGTTTGCGCACGTGTATCAATGTCTCGCGTATACATATTAAATACGAGATATTGGGCATTGAATAGTATAATAATTAATGTATAATATTCACTTTAGTGAATATTGTATAATACAATTTTCAATATAGTGAATATTGTATAATAAAATCGCGGTATAAATTTGTATAATACAGTGTGCGAATGATGCAGATTTTGTAAAGTGGTTGATATTAAATCTACTATTCGAATTTAAACTAAAATAATTAGCTCTCTGAAGTAATTAAATATTTAATATTCATCCAATAATCGTTAATTTATTATTTAGCTTGGTACATAATTTTTTAAATTTTTTTTAGCGTCATAATAACAATGTAAAGTTTAATGTTAGGTAATCGTAGAATTAACGGGAAACTAATACTAATCGGAATACATTATTATTTTAAACGGACATGCCAATTATTAATTATCTTACTATATTGTGTATGATAATATTGATAACATTGTTATACACCGATTTCATCCTGTCAGACCGTATATAGGTGTGTAGTCGTTATTATAATATATTAAAAGCGTTTGTTTATTGTTTTAATTAAATTTATTGTTATTCGTCTTTAAGTAATCTGCAAAATATTGCAGCATATCCCTTACATCACCACAATTTATTATTGATTCCGTTGAATGATATTTTAAATTAATTATTTAAGTATTACTGTATAAATTAATTTCTTTATGTGTTTTTGTTTTAAACTATATGCAATACTGAATGCATTTTGAAGTGCATATAAAAATTACACACGAATAAATGTTTATCCTTCCCCATTAAAAGAATTTTAACTAAATGAAAGTTATTGACTATTATGATTGACTTACAAATACTTTTTGGAAACTGCTTCTCTGTGATATTACAAGCTAATTTTCATCAATTATTTTATGGTATATAGGACACAGGTAATATCTAATATCTAATAAGTAATAACTATAATAAGTAACAACTAATATATTATGATAATTCAGATAAAATCGCAAAAAATCTGTGAATGTTATCGTTGTTAATAAAATTTTTTAAATATTTTCAATGATTAAGAAGAGAAAAATGTTTTCCCATATAACGTTGATGTACAGAAATGATTTTAAGTTTTAGCGGGAGTTTCATGGCATTGAACTCATTTTAGAAGTGTGATATTGTACTCATTTAGTTCATTATTTCGTTTATTTATTAGAAAGGTAACATAGTGATGGTATCAGTAATTATAGAAATTGACTCATACGGATTTATTCGAATTAAAAATTGCATATTCTCAAATAGGTGTAATATAGAATCCTGTAGTTACGCATTGTAAAGTACAATTCATTGACCATGGTCAACGATGTAAGGTAAATAAAATGTTTAAGTGCTTGACAATTATATTTATTTTTGAATTATCAGAAAATGTATACATCTTTTTTAAGTTAGGTACTTTATTATTACAATAAGTTGATATAAAAAAATGAGAATTGTTACTGATATTTTTTACCTTTATTCAAAAACATTTTTTTATAGCATCGTTGTATATAAAACATTAAATCCAAATTACCTAGTAAACAAGTATAATTTTATCGTTTCTAATAGATGACCGGGTCTAAGTAATTGTACATTCTAAATATAAGTACTGCTTTTGACTACATGAAATAAAAGATTAAAATAATGTTCACTTTAACTTTTACTAACCAACGTATCAATTTTATAATAACAACCAATAATTATTACTAAACATGTAATATTTCATAAGTATAATTTTGGTTAACGTAGGTATTCAAAATACCTACTATATAGGTTCTACATCTATTATTTAGTAATTTACATTCCCCGTTTAAACATAAAATACATATATTATTTTCATGACGATCAAAAATTGTAGCGAGTTCCTACCCATCGCATAATATCCTTATAGGCACCTATATATTGACTGTTTAAATTTTTCATAATTCTATTCAATTCAATCCAATTTCTGATTATAAGCAAGGAATAGTACTGGTTTTACTATGTTTTTTAATTTTAATTTTTTCTTCTCGTTCTTTTTTCTTTGATTTTTTAAAGGATATTTACTACATCCATAATAAAGAGTAGCAAGTTAAGTACACACACACAAAAAATTAAAAATTTGATGGGGGGATGTAAAAAAATATCGAATAGGTTTCATTTGTGGTTATAACAGTACACCACTGAGTACTGACTGGCTTAAAGTTTACTTAGATTAAATGTAATTGTAACTATAACATATATACCTAAGTCCTTAATTTTACAAAATTATAATATATATGATTTTTAAAATGCATTTTATCGTTGTATTTCTACTAATTCTTACTATGATATTAAGTTAACTTGAATTAATAGTTTCATGTACATTTTGAATAACTAAAATATCATTTTGTTCTAATGTGTTTTCTAGATTTATTGAGAAAGACGACGGTGATTTTACAGAATGCAGCAGTTGTTCCAGGTCACTTGCCGAGTCGTTATCGGATTTCCGGTCTAGGACAAGAACTCACTATTGGCGTAATAAACTCCAATTCATTTTAGCATGCCTGGGCTGTTCGGTGGGCCTAGGCAACATGTGGAGGTTTCCATATCACTGCCACAAAAGTGGCGGAGGTGAGCCTTTTAAGTTTCTGTGAAAATGTCAATTAATTTACGATTTACACCAGGAAGCTTAAAATTAAATTTACTGACATTTTATCGTGAAATGATTGCACTAAAGGTTTAATATAGGAAGAAGCCAATTTATCATAGACCGAGGGAGCCATTAATTCATGATGGCGGGAGCTTTACTATTGCAGTTTTTATTGTTTTAAATTTATAGCCGAATTAAATGGCGATGTCGACAATATTTATACGAAAAAAAAATAATAACAACAACAAATATACAAGCAAAACACAACAAAGAACTTTAATGATCAATTAAATTAAAAAAATATTAAGTCATTTAAACGAATTATAATGGAGACAATACATTAATTGATGGTAGAGAAAATTCAAGTGTTCCAAATCGAAAGGAAACGCTTTTATATTTTGTTGTGTGTTATAATTGTCATTTAATTTGTTGTACCCCATTACCCCATTTGGTTAATTTTAACTGCAACTTTTATAGATACATGTCATTAATTGATTAATATATATTTTTGTTAGAGATTAATGCATTTGTAATGTTATTATAATAATTATTACACATTAACAATTCATTTTAGGTATATTTTTGATACCATATTTTTTGGTGATGATATTTTGTGGAATACCATTACTATATTTAGAATTGGCTATTGGACAGTTTACTAAACGAGGACCAATTAGTGCAATATCAAAACTCTGTCCAATTCTAAAAGGTAAGTCAATATCTTGATGATTATATTATTGATGTTTGATTCTATAAGATATTTATATATATACCGCATACGTTCAATATGTTAACTATGTATAATATTTAAATGTTAGCAACTATTCTTAACAAAATTTATATTTTATAAGCACATATTTTGGCCAAGTTTTATAATATCAAGTAATATTATATTTATTTATTTATAAATAATAAATAATACGATTATATAATATATATCTACCTACTTATATAAATCCTAATATTTTAGTTGCATTTTGCATAAAAAACCTAACATAGAAAAATAAGAAAGTTAATTTTTAAATTCGCTACTCATTTATATATATATATATATTTTATGGTTGATTGATCAGTAATTTTAACTTCCAAACACCAATATAAATAAATCATAAAGGGTTTAAAGTTTCGTTTTCTCGTGAAACTATTGTCTAAAGTCTAACCAGAAAAGTGTTTGCATAAAAACATAATAAATGCCAACTCAATATTACATCCCTGGGCGGTACATTCGGTTTATTTTTTAGCCTATTAATATGATTTTACGAATTATTATTTATTAGCAACTAAACGTATGATACATCATTACAATAATATATCTTAAATACTCGTCACGTGTCAACTAACGATGACTAACATGTTTCCGATTTCCGTTTTTTTTTTTTTTGAAGGTGTTGGTTTATCCAGCGTGGTGACGTCGTTTTTCGTATCCGTCTATTACAACGTGATCATTGCATACACTCTGTATTATTTCTTCTCAGCAATCCAGGACCAGCCACCGTGGGCGCACTGCAACAACCGGTGGAACACTGACCGCTGTTGGATAGCAGGCATTAACACCACTAGGCCTTTGGACGGCCGAAGTCCTGCCGAAGAGTTTTACAAGTAATCATTCAACTTAATATGATTATAATTATAACATAAGGAACAACCGAATAGATGATTTGTATTGGATAGGATAAAAGTTATTATAATATATACATTATTATTATGTATGATCATACTATATATTATGCTATAAAATATATTTTGTAACATAATAATGGATTAAGTGTAGTATCTACTATCTAAGCTTAATAGTTAATACCTGCTTGTACAATCGAACTTCGAATATTTATAATTATGTTGCGATTGTATATTATGACATAATGGCATGTCTACAAAAAAATTCAAAAAATACTAAAAAAAAACACACGTTGCTATAACAGGTATCTATCCTCGACGACCACTAATGTAAAACATGAATATCGAAAATCTCATGATATAACAATTGTTATAGTTGTGTTTATTGCATTAAATATTAGATCGCTATAGATTATTATAATATCAAACTCGGGCTGCCACAAGAACTACGTCACTATTAGGTACAGCTTTACAGGACTTGGACACTTGGTAGGAAATCACACGATTGCTGCAGCAGATGGTTGATTATTGTTAATCACAAGTTTAAATACTGCTGTAAGGTGATTAGAGGTTATGACTTGACGTATAACTAACTCGTTCCGTTTATATATTATATAGCTTGGCCATATTGGAGTGAAAAAAACCCTATTATGTGTATGTACTAACCATTGACTCATTAATTAATCATCGGTAAATTAACAAAGACCCAACTATTGAGTATGATGAATAATAATTTCTAATATTTCGATTTGATTATTGCAAATTTGCTAGATCATGCTAAATCGTCGTGCTGTTTAGTTTCCTCCTTTCTTCACGGTGGCCATGAATATTGTTATTGCTTATAATATTGTTATTAAAGTGAATTCCATTTCAATCTCCAAACGATACTAATAATTATAAAACATGAAGCGGTATCATAGTTTAGTTTTTAGTTTTGATCATGTACCATCATAATGTACCTATTGTTGGTATACCAACTTGTAAACAAATAAACAATTATACAAATGTATACTCGTAAAACGATGAAACTACCTATTATTTATTGTATTTTTATTAATTTTGAGAGTCTCCGACATATATCTCACTTTAAAGAGGGTTACGTTTTCCGAATGACTGAGGTATATGAAACGAAGTCGTTCCAAAACCAATAATTAAGAGTGGCTTCAGGAGTATTAACCTTTCCCAAAAATGTATGATATAATATGAACTAACTACCCGTAATAGCACCATCCGAGCAGATATTCCCTAAAAATACCCGATTTTTATACTTTGGGTACTGTTTTTTCTATAATATTTTTTATCGTATCGTGCAGCGTGAAAATGCTGCAGATTGCAAAGGACCCGAACACATTGGGCAACGTTCGCTGGGAGTTGGCCGTGTGCATGTTGGTCGTGTCCACCGTTGTGTACTTCAAGCTGTGGAAAAGCACCGAATCGTCAGGCCGCGTGCTGCATCTGACCGCTACTCTGCCGTTCGCCATGCTAGCCGTACTGCTAGTCCGGTCACTGATGCTGGACGGCGCTGACATCGGTATCGAATATTTCTTGTTCAAACTCCGCTGGGAACTGCTTTTGGACTCGAAGGTTTGTGTCGAACACCCAATGCAGGGTGGCTGTTTTAAAAGAATTAATACTCATTCATTATTTCGAAAATTATTAAATACTTTACGAAAATATTTTTATTTGTATGAAACGAGTTCACTGATAACCAAAATAATGTAAAAATAATTTTGAATTCTTAGAAAAATATTCAGTTTTGGAATGTGACATTAAAATTTATTTTGTCCTATAAAAAAAGTAAAATAATTTTAAAATCATAACGATAAAAAATGTAATTATCTTTAAAAATGTTGTGTGAAATAATATCTTCAAATTGTGTAGACGAAATTCGTTTCAAAAAATGTTTTGTATATTGTATGGTTGGTGTTATTTAACGATATGATGTTCGGTATGTCTGTAGTATTATACGATCTCGATTACCACGAAAACGTATGGTATGTAGGTAGCTAAAAAAAACCCGATCACGATGTGTCGGTGTACAATCATTCAGTGAAATATTTCCATCTCGTCATAATGGCATAATATAATATATTGGTTTCCGTTGACCCTCTCCCTCCACAGCCATTCCAACCATCATAATAAGGTCTGCGTATTTATTATGTACAATGTCCTGCTTTTATTATTATTTTTTTTGACCAGTACCACTCAAGATGTTATTGTTGCAGTAAAAATCAAACAAATGCAGGATTAAATGAGCGTATTATATTACGACGATATAATATAGGTAACTACTAAACCATCGTTCTACCTATATGTACAAGTACAGCAGGCGCTTCAGTGCTTGTAGTTAATACTAAATATGTAGGTGCTCGCGTCATTCTAGCTCACGCAGTCAGACGACAAGGTCTGATCATAATAAGTTAATAAAGTAATATTTGTAAATTGTAATTCTTGTGATATAATATATACTATAAAAATATATAAATTAATTATGGCATCTCAATTACACGAGGAAAATTGTTTCCGTCCGCTAAATCCATTCGATGAACTTCATTTTACTGTCCGTCGTCGACAGTTCATTTTCCTCGTCTAAGAAATCATCGGTTCTTTCAATCGTCGAGTTTTTTAATATTACTATATTATACTATATAGTACTCTGTATAATATGCACTATTAAATTGTTCGAGTACCTACGTCAAAACGCTTCGATTATTATGATTATCATCTCAGCAGACGTCAATCGTCATTCGTCATTAATTGTATTATTCTACTCCTAAAATATTAAGCCCCAATTCAAATTATTATTTACAAATGTTATTGATCATTGTTTTCTTAGAAATTAGCTTTAGGTATAATGGTAATTAAGTAATTTACTCTTTCAAACGCGATGATGTTATAGCCTGTAGGTAAACCATTAGTAAATATTTTTCCAAGTAAAAAAAAAAAAACAAATAAAATATTAAATAACTTTTAAAACAATTGTCACAGCATACAATAATAATGACCGTGACAAAACTAATTAGAATAATTATATAGGTAAATTAAAATATGAGAAAATACGATTGCTATAATAAATAATATACACCCGCATAATTGAAAACTTTTCATTAAACATAAATATATAATATTAAAATTGTTTATAAAGCTTGTAAACTAAAAAAGTAAATATACTATATTTTATTATAATAGGTACTCTTAAGGTACTTTTAAGTGAAGTATTATGTGTTTCTGATGTGAATATGTAGATATAGATAAATATTAAAGAACGAAAAACTTTATGCAGTTAGTCGATGTTTGTTATAATCTTTCGAACATTAACTACCTACGCATGTTTGATGTTTTGATTTGAGTGTATGTATAAACACTATAAACATTGAATATTTTGCATAGAATTGTGACCTTAAAATTCAGACGTCCATGATAAGACCTGAGTAAATAATTTACAAGTTATAATTATTAATCCAAATGCGTGATAAATAACACAAATGTTGTATATTTATACCAGCGATTTAATAATACAAATTAGACTAGATAACCTGGTATAAAACATGTATAATTATATGATTATTATGCCTATCCGTTAATACTACTATATATTAATACTTTGGTAGACAAGTCATCCTTGAAATTTGAGATGTTTAGAGTTTATCATATCTAGATTAAATTAATATATTTTGTAAGTACATAGTAATATATTTTATAAGAATTTTAGATATAAAACCACTTAAAAAAATCAATTTAACAATATTACAATTTATTTTGATAGGTAACGTAACAAATTTTACTTTTCACTAATCTTAACACCTTCATTTTACAATTTTACAATTTTACAAACATTATAATTTATGCGAACCACACGACACATGCTTAGTACCTATTATATTAGTATAAAATATACGTTATATAACCATATGTCATATTGACATATATACAATATGATATTATAATTAATATGTTTATTAGGTAAAAATATATGTACCAAATTGTATTTCTTTTGATGTAATTTTATTAGGAATCCACTATATTAAGAGAAAATCAAGAATAATTCCCAATCGAATATTTTAAACTATATGAAACAATATTACGATATAATATTTCAACAGCATACATTTTTTAAATTCTCATCGATACGTGTTAAAAAATTAATTAATACGAAAAAAATTAATACATGAATTACCACACGTAAAAAAAAATCATTAACTATAGTAAGTACAACACATCTTTAGAACTTTAATGTGTTTACTGTTTAAGTAGATATATATATATTTAAATTTCCAAGGACTCGTACTTCGCAGTCAAATTGTACGTAGCATTATTTAAATATATATGACAGCTTTAAGTTAAGATTTCGTAGAATTTACATATTTTAATGTGACATTGAAACAAAATATTTACTATCTAACACACAATTTGACGATTTTTGCAAAGAACATGCGCTATTTTTAAGTAAATTTAACATAGGTATTTTAAAGAATTTATTTTACGTTTTTACAACATATAGAATTAGTTGTGATTTAAATTCAAACCATTTTTTATTGACTTCAAATTTATACTGACGTAAGGCACATAGCCCATAAACGTTATCTTCTATCGATAGTTAAAAATATTTCAAAATCGCAATATAAACGTAACTTTATATGAATTTTAATTGTATTACATAATAGTGAATACAGAGTAATTAATTAATTAACATACTATTTACTATGTAATACACTAATACCTACATAATATATATTACAGGTAAACTATTTAAGTTACTTAAATAATTTAAATACTTACCTAAATCATAGTTTTCTCATTCTCTGTAAAGTGTAAATACATATCATTAATTCGATTGGATGATCCATTCTATTATATCATATTATATGCAGTCAAAAGAGAACTTGACATTTTCATGTCTACTTACTATAACTATGTATAACAGAGTTATTCTATTTTATTATTATTTTCTTCTTTTTTTAGTCTATTCCGAAATTTACGTCAAAAAGAATATTATGTTTCTATCCAATACAGAATTTAAATTTTTTGATTTGTTCGCACTAATAATATCATATGAGTTACTACTTAGGTTTGGGTGAGCGCTGTGGGTCAAAACCTAAGCTCCATCGGTATCGCCTTCGGTCTGGTAATTTCGTTTTCTTCGTACAACCGTTACAACAACAATATTATGGTGGATACAGTGACCATATCGCTCATTAACGGAGTATCGAGTTTTGCAGTTGGACTTTTCACGTTCGCCACTTTGGGTAACATGGCCAAGGAATACGGAAAGACTGTGGAAGACGTCATACCGGATGGTAAATGACACTTTATAATATCAATAAAATTAATTTTAATTACATAGTAATAATAAAACCTTTAAGTACATATCATCCATCGCTGGTTATGTGTTATCTAAGCACATAAAAATATACTTACCTACTCAAAAAAATATTTCCACATAAAAATTCATATAACCTACCTAGATAATTAAAAACGCAAAAACTATTAAATCGAGATTATGTCGAGAAGAAAATAAAATAAATTATTAAAATAAAAATGTATTATTATATACAAATATATAATATACAATGCACATCGATATTGTTAATATTATAAGACGTATCTGTTGTCTAATTTACCAACAAACCTTGTAGTAATAAGTGACTGAAAAACCAATGATAATAGTTTACAGATTTATTTTATTACCTATTTTATATTGCATTGAGCAGGACCAGGAATCGTGTTCATTCTGTTCACCAAAGTGCTATCCAGTATGCCGTACTCCACGTACCTGTCGATGTTACTGTTCTTCATGATGTTTTGTCTGGCCCTGAACAGCGAGGTAATTCATGTCATAAATTCATAACAATGTCATGCGCTTTCATGTCCACGTCCCACGACGTGTACCTTATACAGTAATACCTACCTATATGTATATGTTTAAATATATCCTTTTAGTATGTGTAACTTCTGTTAAAATGTCTGCAAGACTGCAAACGTAATGTATTCCTGTCAACGAATTAAAATGAATTGTTATCTTCATCAATCAAACGGGTTACAAGAAAAAAAATGCCCAAATATAGTTGATTGAGGTGGGAGGGGGGTTTTGGTGAAAACGCACGCTGAAGTTGCCTCTATAACTTTTGCGTAACAAAATATCCTGCAGATTAGGTACGTTGAAACGGTGCGTAGGTACTGCAGTGAAATAATTAAATTATAGGTACAATCCAAATAAATAATCGCTGGTAATTATATTAATTTGTTTAATTTCAGTTCGCCATCGTGGAAGTCATCGTGACGTCCATACAGGATGGATTTCCACGCGCTGTCAAAAAATACCTTATCTGTCACGAACTTTTGGTCTTGGTGGTCTGCTTTGCTTCATTTCTACTCGGACTTCCACTCGTCACACAGGTCTAAAATATGTTATTTGTTTTTTGCTATTAACGCGTACTTGTTACGCACTTACACTGCAAAGTGCAAACACGACCAACCGAATTATATCGATCGTTTCGTCGATTTTCTTTACGTGCTGTTCACAGGGTGGTACATATTTGTTCCAAATAATTGACTATTATACTTCTACGTGGTCTGTGATTTACATTGCTTTTTTCGAAGTGATAGCGGTATCCTGGATGTACGGTGGTAATAAAATAGTAGCAGACATCGAAAGAATCACGGGAACAAAACCGTTGTGGTTTTTCAAATTCAGTTGGTACATTACTACTCCTCTTTCATTAATGGTAAATTATAGTATCATAATATTAACCGATATTCAAATGTGTACTAACCAAAAGTCATCACAAGCCCCCCGCACAACCCTCGCCATATAAAGTTAAAAGGATAATTACCTATCCATTAGGCCTTTTCCGATGATACACCTAAATCAAAAACAAAATGCACTTAGATAATAATATTATAAATTTATAACTTAATTTGTAATAAATATCGATAAAATAAAACCTAATTGTTTTTTTTTCCTTTGGGTTTATACGTTATAGTAGGTATGCTTGTAACAGTTGTAACCCATGCCTCCTCTTAAGAGGACGTTTCACGCGCATGTGTTGTCTCCGTCTTACAAGTGCGTAACATTGCAAAAACTGTTTTGCACGGGAAAGAACCGAGAAATATACAGTGATAACTAAGAAATGAAATTTTCACCACATAAAAAGGAGAATTTTGTCTGTGCAATATCGTTTTTATTTTTTCGATATCACTTATACAAAATAATTCTTATTGTTTTATAATACTTTCATTTTGCGTTTTTTTTAAGCATGAATAACTTTTTTGTAGTTCTGATATCGAAAAAATAAAAACGATATTGCACAGACAAAATTCTCCTTTTTATGTGATGAAAATTTCGTTTCTTAGTTATAACTGTATCTTTCTCGGTTCTTTCCCGCGCGAAACAGTTTTTGCAATGTTACGCATTTGTAAAACGGAGACAACACATGCGGGTGAAACGTCCTCTTAATGACCACAGTTAAATGGCTGACTACTAATTTGATTTATCATATGTTTTTTTCTTGTTTTATTAGTTTGTATGGGCTTTCAGTTTAACAGACTATGAACCACCAACCTATATGAATGGCACTCGGAGTTTTCCCACTTGGGTCCACATGATAGGGTGGTCCATGGTTATGATCTCATTGGCATGCATACCCATCATGTCTGTTTATACGTTCCTACATTCCGAAGGGATGACATTTTACCAAGTAAGTTGAAAAACTACAAAATTATTATTATTGTGGATGAAAAAAATGATATGACTTAATGTTATAATATTTTTTTAGAAACTGAACAGATCAATGAAGCCCAAATCAAATGAATTTGGTGAGATACCAATCGCATCAAAAGATAATTTAAAGGAAATGGCTACTTTAATAGAATGCAAAGCACCTCAAATACCGCCTGTTATTGTCTTTCCAGAAACTATTAAAAATAGTAAAATATATAATAATTTATGATAGTAATTACCAGCGAGTTTTGTTCACAATTATACCCTTAAGTTTTTTCAAAAATAGCAATTTAAATATAGATAAAATTTTAATATACTGTCGTATGTCACTGTAACACACTATAAACACACATTCCATACAACAACTATAATATAATACACTCAACAGGTAGGTACAACCACAGAATATCACAATACAACTCATTGTTCCATATATGTATTATATAACACTCAACTTTTACCTACTTTATTTTTTATATCATTAAACATAATATTTAAATATTTAATATTATGTAGTTACGAATCAATTCAATGCATATTTTAAATTATAAATGATACGAGTTTTAAAAATATTACCAGCTAATAAAATTTATTTAACTTATTTATTTACCATATTATCACAGATTAGATTTTATTTTTGTTACTTTTATAATACAATTTTGAATTTTGAAGGTAAATCATTTATTGTACACTTATTAATAACATAAATGTGCAGTTAATATTACCTGACATTTATTCATAGTCATATTATATAGATGATATTAATTATCTGCTAACTTCCTGACATAATTATATTGCTGTAAAAGACTAAGTTCTAAAAATAGGTCAAAAAAATGTATTTTTATCAGTAAGTTAGTATGTATAAAAAAAAATAACAGTTGATAACTTACAAGCCTAAACACTTCAGTCAAATAAAAAGTATGGGTTTCAATGGATACAACTAAACTTATTAACAGAAAACAGATACATTTTATAATTGTAGTCATTTTAAGTATAACTGTATTGGAAGTTATTATTGCAGGTACCTACAAGTGATTATTCCAGGGATTTTTTTTTTAATGTGTTTGATAATAGGCGGTTTTACAAGTACAGCTTACATTGCCAATGCTGCACTTGGCATTCCTAATAGCTATACTTTATAGTAACTAGAAATTGGTGGTATTTTGACAATGCATTATCATACAATTTTTTATTTTCTTATACAAATACGACTGGCGGCAGTGTCTAGATAGGGAAAGTATAGAAATTGGTACAATTGTTTTTTACAATACACATTTGAAGTACAAATTTTAATTGAATTGTATATTTAAATTAAAAAATTATGGTTTAAATTATTATTTTTTTTACTAAGCGATTTAGATAGAAAGATATGTATAGCTTAATATTTATAGATCATAATTTAATATTTGTTATTAAAATATTACAGATGTAATTTATGAACATATAATACAAAATTTACATATAATTAGATGTAATTTATAGATTATAGAGGTAAAAAAAAACTTATTTTTATCCTTTAATAACAGCAATTGGTCTTAATTTTACAGTCTTCTTACTAATTCCTGCCTCATGACAAGTATCCACAACATCAGTAACATTTTTATATGATTCTGGAGCTTCTTCCATTACCAATTTTGGTGAAGCTACTCGAATGGAAATTCCTTGTTGCTGCAATTTTTCTAATACATTATTATAGTCTAAGTTCCTACGAGATTTAGCTCTTGACAGTGCACGCCCCTGAAATAAATAACATCTCATTAGTTATATTAAAATAAATAAATAAGTAAATCAAACAAAAAAAATCCCTTACAGCTCCATGGCACGTAGATCCGAATGTTTCATTCATACCCTGTTCAGTCCCAGTCAATACATATGAACAGGTACCCATAGTTCCACCAATTAATACTGGTTGACCGGTTAGTTGGTAGTCAACTGGAATAAGTGGATGATAAGGCGGAAATGCTCTTGTAGATCCCTGAAACAATAATTAAAACAATTTTGAATAAATATCATGTTAAAAAACAGTAACTAATTATTTATATAAACCAATGATCTAAATACTTTTCTGTGCACTAATAGGTGTTTTGGTTTTCCATCAATATAATGTTGTTCCATTTTTGCAATATTATGAGATACATCATATATGACATGCATATCTAAATCATCTGGTGTTAATTTAAATTGTTTTGCAAAAGCCTTTAAAAAAATAAATACTAATTAGTTTATAAACAAATTTACAATATTATTGTCACAATACATACTTGCCGTGCTAAAAATGTCATTGAACTTCGATTCACCCACGCAAAATTTGCAGCAGCTGACATGGCTTTTAAATAGTTTTGACCTTCATTAGAGTTGATACGGGCACACGCTAATTGTCTGTCGTTAACTTCAATTTGGTCCCGTTTCATAGCCTTTTCCATTTCC
This sequence comes from Diuraphis noxia, assembly GCF_037042655.1. Taxonomy (NCBI): domain Eukaryota; kingdom Metazoa; phylum Arthropoda; class Insecta; order Hemiptera; family Aphididae; genus Diuraphis; species Diuraphis noxia. Next base: position 32,407,482 of record NW_028301714.1, on the reverse strand, counting down.
AGTAAAGCATCTTAAGTAAAAATAAGTTATAATATATAATATCTATCAGTAATCATTTATGGGTATATTTTTAAAAATATCAGTATTACTTTTTAGTTTATAAATTGTAAATATATTATTTTTTAATTCAAAACTGTTCTAAGAGTTTGGATATTGATACACTGAAGATCAGTCAATATAAATTTAAAATATCTTTTATTTGAACTATGCATCAAAATTTAAAATATGGGCTTCAACATTTTTGTATAATGTATTACAAATTATGAGCTGTAACTTCCTAATATTAGCATAACTGCACGATCTTAAATAATGTGAAATGAGACATTTAGGGCCATTCTTACAATGTCTGGTTAAAGTAAATGGGCACTTAACCAGTGGAATTCTACCAGTGAAAATCTCAATAACCGTCAGTTAGCTGTTAATGGACACTTAACCCAAACATTGTAAGAATGGCCCTTATAAAAATAAAAATTTATAGAAAACAGTCAACTAAAATTTTGTTTATGTTTTTTTTTTGTTTGAAGACACTAAATTATTACTTAGAAAAGAAATAAAAACTTAAATAAAATTATGTAAATATGTAGAAATGTAAATAAATACATATTTTTAGGCGTTAAAAACTAATTAAATTGTAAAAATAAACACAACATAATAATTTTTAAAACACGTCATAGAACTCATAATGTGCTCACATTGCATATCAAATAATCCACTAGAAAAAATATGGAAAAGCATTTAAATCTAGACTATTAATATGAAAATTTAATAAAAAATGACTTGCGAAATATTAAGATTTATTAGAGACAAAAGCTCTTTTCAAAAGCTAGTTATATATATTATAATATATCATCTAAACATACTAAGGAAAAAAGTCTATTATAAAATTCATATCATATTTTTTATAATTTTAATATACTATTTAAACATAGCTTAAAATTCAATTTTACCCCCATCCTATATTATAATATACCTGTAGCCACTTGATGTCCAAAACCACGACTTCCAGAATGTATCATTACGCATACTTGACCAACATTTTCTATTCCCATTTTCTTTGCTGCCCATTTATCATAAACTTCATCAACTACTTGTATTTCTGCATAGTGATTACCTGCTCCTAATGTTCCTAACTATAAAAAAGCATATAAATATTAAAAATAATAATTATGTTTAACACTTAAACCAGTTATCTCAAACATGAGGTAAAAATAAATTATACAATTTTAATTTTATCACAACATGTTTCAGAAAGGTAACATTATGTTACTTTCCTGTCTTACCTTCTAACAAACTGTAATAATATAAGTATTGTATAGAATTGTAAGTAATGAATATAATATTATTTTTTTGATAAACTTTTATGCGCAGTCCACATAGTAATCTATTCAATATATTCAGCAAAGTTAATACTTTGAGTTTGAAATACCTGACTTAAACTATGCAATATTTTAAATTAATAATTTACTTGAGGTAAACCTCGTTTTCTTGCTCTCATGCTAACTTTAGACGAATCTGCATTCAACATTCTACCATTTTCTTCACAATGTTCTTTGTCTTCAGCCCATGCATAACCTGATAAAAATATAATTTTTTTTAAATAATTTAAAAAAATTTAATTTATAAAACCTGATATTAACCTTCTCTTAGAGACCAATCCATTCCCATTTCAAGTGCTTCTTCTAAGTCATTTGCATTCATTGGTATGATTCCTTTTGATCCTACCCCAACCGGAATATGATCAAACATGCTTTGAGCTAATTGTTCCTAAATAGCATTGGATTAATATAAATTGGTAAATTATATGATAATGTCTCGATAAATTAAATTATTATTAAAGTATTACTTTGATGGGCTGGACATCTTTTTCAAATAAATTTGTCCGGAGTAATCGTACACCACAATTAATGTCAAATCCAACACCACCAGGCGAAACAATCGACTGAGGATCATCCATATCAAATGCAGCCATATTTCCTAAAAAAAAAATTATAAAGAACAATTAATGCTAAGGGAAAACTAATACTATACATAAACAGTTATTACAATTTGTATGACGTATACTATAACGTAAAAAGCCCAGTAAGAACCATTTGGAAATTCAACTACTGACTTAGGTATTTAATAAAACAGATACTACTTTAAAGCTACCTATAGCAAATCCATAACCAGAGTGTACATCTGGAAGTCCAATAGATTTATGAACAATGCCAGGTAATGCAGCCACATTAGCAATTTGCTTAACACCAGGTAAAAATCCACCGATCATTCCTGGTCGACATGCATTTTGTAATTCTTCCAACATAAGTTTTTCTAAAAATTTATTAACATAGAACACTCCTTCAACCTATATAAAAGAAATTCTAATTAAAACCAAAAACATATTAAGCAAAATCCTTACACCTACTCTCATATTTGGTTGAAATCCTTTCTTTATTTCCCATTTAAATGGAGATTTCTTTTCTAGATATTCTAGTTCTTCATTATATGGTCTTACAACCATTTTGTTACAATTATAGTTACGTTAATTTCACTATGACTATAATGAAAGTATAGTACTAAATCAAAATATTATATTATGAGAAGTATCTATTATCTAATATCTAAAATCAAATATTATACTAATTCAATGTTATCATAATAATCAGAGAATAAATAAAAACTACATGGTACATACCACCATACCATGGATATGGATACTAGGTATCAGAGATTATATAGTCTGTGATACTATCATGGTTGCCCAACGAAGACGAATCAGAATATGACAGCGCTCTGGATGTTCTTATCAAGAATTAAAAGAAATTCATCTAGCGCCTCTATAATGTATATTTAATGTATAACATCAATGTTTAAAAATCCCTTGAATTTTAATATTCCATGTAATAATTATCATATTTTAAAATAAATTAATGAATTATTAATTAATTATTATGTAATTATTATCATTAGTGTGCCTAGTGTGGTGACATGGTATAAGAGTTTAGCTTTGAGCTATAATAATGGTTGTAGAGGGCGCTTGTATGTGATTTTTCGTCAGATTTCATAATAACATTAAGATTTTACATACCACGACCTTAGAATATTAAAGACTTTGTTAAAGATTTCTCTACATCGTGTCAATTATAGCTTCAAGAGAACTTTTTAGTTGAGTTTATCGCTGCTATTTTATTAGGCGCCTCGAAAAGAACTTTATTAAGTTTATGATTAAAATTTAAAATATTTTAGTGGCAAACAAAAATTAAATATCATAATAATGTATTATTATTGTAATTAAAATCAAAAATTCAGCGTGCTTGGCACCCGAATGATTTATTCGGATTTCGGCATGCTGCATATATTCACGTGTTTAAGCATCAGTATAAACAATTTAAACAAACGTTTTGGTGTTAATAATCAATAACCGTTATAAATAAGGTTAATATATTGGTGTTAAGCAGTTAAGAAAAATTTTATTTTTTAGTTATTTTTTTTAGCAAAATGTGCCAATATTGTTTTAATTAACTAAACAAATAATTATAAAATCAAATTAGCCATATAAAGTATATACAAAATGCTAATATATATCACATGAAAATTGTAAAATAAAAAACGATTTGGGTTTCAGGGAAATCTGAATGTTTCATATTCAAATTTTGGTTAATTCGGGTGTTTTGAAAATAGAACCATTCGGGTTATATTGGTTTCAGGTATTTGATTTTTAAGGTTGTTAAGGGTTCTGATTAAATATTTGGGTGTAACTGTGCAAAGCCCTTTCAAAAATCTGAAATCTCATGATATAGTGTGATATATGTGATCACGATTTAAGACAATAATAAATATCTCATGTGCACGGCCTTGTATTGAAACGGGGTTTTGGGGTGGTGATAGGGAGTACCTAAATACATAATATGTCAGATAAATTTCGAATTATTAACACTTTTTGTGTGCGCATGCGCAATACAACTATTTTTTTTAATGAAAACATTTTTTTTCTACATAATATTCGGATAGACTATTTTTTTTTCTATTTACAATACTGACCAAGTTGGATTAAGCCAAAATTTGGATTTATGAATAATTCGTGTTTAATGACATTTTCATTAATAACCATTACCTAAACCACTGGAAATAATAATATAAGTGTGAAATTATTGAACATTATTTGTATAGTGTACCAATGATATTTCGTCAACTGTATGTACCTGCCGATTAAATTTCAACAATTATAATTTATATTTCACGCGTACATTTTATTCTAAACAGAAAGTTTTCGTATTACTTCCCCAAACCAAAAAAAAAAAAAAATAAATATGCTTAAAATAGGTATAAATAAATCGTATATTCATGAAATATTGTAGATTTTACTTCTTATGAATTTGTGAACTATAGTTTGTACCTACGGTTCAGTTTGGCAACTATCATTTACGGAAATTTAATGCATACACTTTATAACTTTAAAAATCAGTAATAACATTTATTTTTACAAGAAATATATTCTATTTTCATCTATACAATTAAACATGATAAGTATACGTGAGATTAGGGTAACAAAACATTACGGGGTTACGTTAATAAGAAGCCACCCATCAGTATAGTCATTAGCTTGTTTATTATGTGATTCTTACAACTTATTAGGATTAAGTTAGATTATCCCTACACTATTTCCTTTTCAGCCTGCGACTGGGAATACCAGGAAGTGACAGGAAATGTAAGCCTTTTATTAGAGGATTTTCGTGATTTTCTAATTTATTATAAAATCGTTTATATAAAATAGCAGCTTTTTCTTCTACTGTTTTTATACTTATAGGTCTTTGTGGAAGGTCATGTTAGAGACCAAGGGTGGGGCATTTGTGATTTTACGAAAGGTAATATTTTGGAAGGCTGAATTTTATTTAAATTTTATTTTTTAGCCGATCCCCATACGTCCATAAATAAATAAATTTAAAAAAAATAATTAAAATAATAGTTATAGGTACTTAATTAGTATAGGTATTGTTATACATAATTTTAATTTAAAGTTATACATTATTTCGGTATAGTTATCACATTTCATTATTTCAATGAACAAATTGTATACACGGACATCGTTGATATAAAAGTTGTATAATAATATTATATATATCTGTGTATTTATCTAATTGATTTAATATAATATAATCCATGGCGATTGTCAAAGTCGTCGCGGAGGACGCAGTCTATTAAAGATTCTAACATTTCAATTAGATAGCAAAGTAGACATGAACGAAAAACATCCTGTTTTCCGTTAAATCTTTTTTTTCATAAATCACATTATATTTAGACTTCAATTCAGCAGTATCTGATGCGTTTCCATTTCAGCGTCGGAGTGCATACACGTCGCGGACTCTAACAAAGCCCAAAATAATTGATATTTAAGGTAAGTTTGTTTTAATACCGATTCTTTTACGGCTTAATATTATAGAAGAATTGAGGTACACGTTCGTACACTTTTACAATGGTGATGTTTGCAAAGAGTTCTTCACCTATGCATTTGAAACTAAAAACTACAATAGGCACTTTAAACATACTTTAAACATACTTTATATTGTTACTTTTTCAAATATAATAAAATATTCCCTTGAACCCAAAAAGTCAGACTTATTATGGCCTTTTACAATTTTTTAAGTAAATGCAAGGCTGCCATATTTTGATATGTGGCGTTATTGCATACAGAAATTGATTTTCAGACATACCAAAATATGTCAGTATTGAATTTAAGCTATGTTTATTTTTGTGTCATATATCCAATTATGGCAGTATTGAACTTTCAATTATTAATGAATAATAAAATATTATTAACTGTTAGTTTTTTTGAAATTTGATTAAAATTGTTGTGTTATAATTTATAATTGTACAGGTAATATATATAGGGATGAAAATTAATCATTTAATAGTTGTAGTTGTAGTTGTAAATAATTTTCTATAAAACACACAAAAAAAAATAAAATACTACTTGTCTTTAAGCCAATAAGCTTATTTTTATGTATCAAAGTAACAAATAATATGACAAATTAAAAAATATATATTCTAAACTGACATTGACTATACAATTATCAAATGCTTTTGAACAACAAGAGTACAATAGTATAACATTATGTACGAATTTGAATAATTTATTATTATTTTAATAATATAGGTAATACTTGTTTGAAATACAATGTAAAAAATAAAGTTACTCATTATAATTATCATGGCCTTATGTTTAATAATATTATGCTACCTATAGCTTTGAAAATAAATAAATAATAAGTCTAATTTTGTTATATAAATTAATCACCAGCTTCATAGTTTTTTATTATTATTATTATTTTATTAGTATTTGTTATAAGTATTATCAATTTCAGATATTTTTAAGTTTTTATAAAAATGATAATAAGTATCTGGAATAAGTTTTTCTTTGCGCGATAAAATTAAATCTCTTTTATTTGTAAGATTCCAGGCTTTTCAATAAATGCAAATTTCATATGTAATGTATGTTTGATAATTTTATTTTTGAATTTCTTTTTTCTTTAAAACTATAATTTCTTGATAATTTGCTTGCCCATAAGTTGTTTAAATTGTTGTAAAAACAATTTATCAGGGAATTCTTTTTTAACTTTAATTAATTTAATATCTCTCTATAAAACCATTTGACTGATAGTATTTTTATTAAAGTTGTTACAAAAATCTTTACTATGACACCTTGTACTAGTTCAAATGTCAAAATCAATCAAATTCTGATTTTAGACCTTTCTTATGATGTTCCTGAGCTTTTATTTTCCTTCCAGTCCTTGTCTTTAATACTATCATCAAAATCTTCATTATCTAAATCTGTAAACAGAATACAAACTGTGTTGTAACATAAAGTTCATATAAACACGAGATCAAGATAAAATAATTATTTATTATTAGAGTCAGTTATTTAATTACACTAAGTTTCCATTGGCACCTACTAGCTCAATGAAATTTTGTGAACTTTCATTTGATTTGTTTGAATGTGTCATGTGTGGTTTTCAATGGTAAATCGTCTAAAAAAATATTATAATAATATAGCTTGTAAAAAATTGCTACTTTGTAGCTGCTAAGTACCTAATTACTGTTCTCATATTCATGTACTTATTACTGAAGGTGTAGTATTTAACCATTCAATATTACTTTATTTGTAATATTAAATTCTGCATTTTTAATAGCTGTTAATATTTTCATAGAACAATAACACAATTAAATTAAAATTTATGGTTGATAAGGTTTTGTACTTTAGAAATTATCAGAAAATGATTAATATAATGAATTGCATTCAGTATTTATTATGGTATGTAATATTATACAAAATATATACAATAAGCCAACAACTGACATAGATTAATATATTATTACCTATTTATACATTATATTTTTAATTAATATTGCTTAAAAGTTAAACCATTTAAAATTAAATTAAATTTTTACAGATTTATAGGTAAACAATTATATATATATATATATTTTTTTTTTTAATGAGCATAAATTTTAAATATAAATTTTAAACATCATCGAAAACAAAGGCCATTAGTTACCTACACTTATTTACAATAATGATATAATAAAATATGTAGGTACTGATACAATGGTAAGTTATTTAAATAGGATAAAATATTTTTTTTATATAAGATTGAACAATTTTGTTTTTCTTAAAAAATAATTATGTCTAGCTTTTTTTTATGAATAGGTAAAATAGGTTATTTTATATTTTACGTAAGTACCTAATTCAATAATTTATTAAAATTGCATTTATTATCTAAAAAAGACACAATATATCAAAAATTAATAAATAATAAATTGGAATAATATTTTTAAAAATTATCGAAGTAAAATAAATAAACATTAATACAAGTAATTATAATTAATCTTTACGTTATTAAAATAAAAACGAACTGGTAGGTATCCGAGTTTTAGTGGATAACTTGTTGTGGTTAGTGAACTAGTGAAGAAATAATAAGATCTTGAATAAAATATTTAAAAAAAAATAAATCAACACATTATAACTATGTAGGGAAGATAAAAATTAAACATTAATCGGATTATTTTAGATATATAATACCTGTAATGCATAAAAGAAGCATGATCGTAATCAATAATCAAACAAAAATAAGCTAAGAAAAATAATATATTATATTATAATTTAAATTTAAAATTACATATATTTTTTGGTTATTTTTATATCCCATTTAATTATTTAAATGAAAATTATTCATAAACGTGAACCTCCTTGGTAAAATAAGTTTTATTGAAATATTACATATCTTTGGATTTATCCTATTAGCGTAACATAATATAATCTGTGGCAATTGTCTTTTCAGAATCAGAAGTGGCAGTCGATTAAAGATTCTAAAATTATAATTTCAATGAGCACTAGAGCAAACATGAACTAAAAATATTCTTTATTCCGTATAATTTTAATTTCATAATTAATAATATTTTCAGACTTCAATTAAGTATCTGACGCGTTCTTACGTCGGTATCGGAGTGTACCCATACACGTCTCGGATTTCACCGAAACCCCGAAAAAGAGTCGATGTTTGAGGTAAGATTATTTTCATATTCTTTTGAGGCTTGAATCTTGTGTAAGGCTTTAAATAAATATTTAACGTCACGAAACATATATTCCCAAGTTCCAAGTATCGTTGACACATATTTTATTTCTAAGCGCGAAATTAAGAAATACGCGAGATCGAATAATATAAACGCGCTGCGTCGTTTTTCAGGTTACCAGACGTATAATAATTATAATTTCATAATTATAACCTATGTATGTCTTTGTAATCGACATTTTTCAATTTTTGTTTAGTTATTTAATTGTAATATCCGTTTTAACTGATAACTCCAGTCTCCAAAACTCATAGGGATCAATTTTAATTCGTAAATGGTAAATTTGTTCGAAATCCAACGTTAGAAGTCAGGAATTTAGAATAAAATATATTTTATTTCAATAAATTATGTATACTATAGATATTTATAGTTATTTATAACCTTTATTCTTTATCTTACATCTAATATCATAGGTACTTATTAAGTTATTACATTGTAGGTACACCTATAAAGCCCTATGACCTAAAGGCTAAAAGAATTGATCACTGGTGGTGAACTAAGCGGTTATGAAAAATATATTATAACTTAGTTATCATGCATATAATAAATATCTGTTAAAATAGTGTATCTACCTAATACATACACACAGGAGTTAGTATTTTCATCAAAAGTGTACAGTTATTATTTATTATGAAATTGCGTAAGGTTAGGTAGGTAAATAACCAAACTCTAATTTATTGCAATCGAATTTTTATTCATTTTCTAAAACTCAATCTTTCAAAAATTAATATACGAGTAGAATAATAATTATAATATTCATGAATTCTTGAAATAAAATAAATAAACAAACTATAAGTAACTAGATAGTTTTAGTAGCCATACAGTAGGTATAATGTTTTTATAGTCATATAAAATTAATAAGTTCTTGAATAAAATAATCAAAACACATAACAACATTAAACGGATTGTTTAGCTATATATATTATCTATAATGATAAAAAAAGCGGGTAAGTGGATGTCGCTCTGCTGTACATTAGGGGGTGGGGTGGACCTCTGACAAGGGAAGGTTAAATTTGAATGCAATGATAGGTATCATTGTAGGTATACGAAAAACGATTCTGAACGGAGATGATTTGTCAGTCTAGGATATATTATATTTAAATATTATCATATAATATTCTATTTTGAAACAAATATTTTATTTTTCAATTAAGACGCATTTTGCATAAGGCATGGTTAATCAATTTTTCCAAAAACATTGCATGTAGTTATCATAATTCATAATACCTTGTATTATCATAGATATACATATACCTGGTTTGAGGATAAATCGTTATCATTACGCGATTTCATCAAAATTTAAAACTCCAACGCTCAAAACATTTTTCATATAATGACGCATCAAATTTTCTTCATAGCTATTTGAAACAAAACTTACGGAAAACTTAATGTTAAATTTTATAACCTTAGATATAAATACAAACAATATCATAAATTTTGAACTACAAAATAATTTGCAAATATTCACGGTTTTGACGAATTTTTGTCAATAATTGAAATTCAAATGTTAATAAAAATTTAATTTGAATTTCCGGGAGACATTTTTTTTGTGATAAAGATTGATAAATTTGTAATGAATCTTGTATTAAATTTTCAAATCTTAGATTTAAACAGAACATTTTTATGAATTTCTAGCTTAAAACAACTTGCGAATTTTTGTGATTTTTACGTATTTTGTCAAAATTCAAAATTTGAATGCTTATCAAAAAAAATTGTGACTATGAATTTATTTTTATTTTTCAACTGCTATTGTAACAATATGTTAAGAGCATTGTATTAAACTTTCAAGACTTTCTAACCAAAAAATAAATTTTTATCGATATTAATTTAAGAAAAACTAATAATGATCGAAAATTGCATATACCTATGAATAGTTCAACTTAAGTCAAACACTTTTGAAAGTTTTATGGTGGTTAGAATATATACTTATATAAACATTCGGTGAAAATTTCATGTATCAATGGTAATTTGTTTTAAAGTTACATCAAAAATCAAAATCGAAAACTGATTGTGCGTAAAATTTCCCGTTTTTCCCTTAATTTTTAGTTTGTTTATCCTGATTGTTTACAAAAATATTAAGAATACTTTTGACCACCAACTAGATTCACTTTCTGATCGAATAACGTACTGAATTCAAAAATCGAAACACTTTCAGTAAAATTGAAAATTTCAGTTATCTATAAATATCTCAAAAAAAGCTAAAATATTTTGAAAATTAAATCGTGTAAAGAAAATGCCAATCTAAATAACTGGTAAATTTTTCAAGTATCTACGACTTATACTTTTTGAATGATAAATATTTAAAATCGTTTGAAGATAAATCGTTATCGTTACGCTATTTCGTAAAAATTTAAAATTCAAACGCACTTAAAATTTTTCCTTTAATGATGCTTTGAGTTTTCTCTATAGCTACTTGATGGAAAACGTATGGAAAACTTAGTGTTGTATTTTTAATCCTTAGTTATATAACACAAACATTTTTTGATTTTTTAACTTCAAAATTGCTTGCAAATTTTCGGTTTTTCGACAGATTTCGTAAAAATTTGAACTTTAAACGCTTATAAAAAAAATTGTCCCTATGTATTCTTATATTTTTTTAATCACTATAAGAATAACTTATGAGAAACTTTGTATTACATTTTCAAGTTTTTTATTGGGCCAAAAAAGTTTTATCGACACCCAGAAAAATCTAAAATTTCAGTGGTCTATAATTAACTCTAAAATTAAACTATACATAGATTACACTAACATAAACATTTGGTGAAAAATTCAAGTATTTACAGTGATTAGTTTTTGAATTACAACCATATAAAAAAATCGATTTGGTCGAAAACTGGTTTTGCGTAAAAATTCCGTTTTTGTGTCATTTTTTTTTTGTTTTTCTCGATTTTTTTGAAAACTTAACTGTTGGAAAATATTTACTTCTGACCTCCATAATGCACCAAGGATATTCACTTTTATATCGGAAATCACACCCAACTTTTGAAGTTGAAGCATTATTTCGACTAGTTATGCTGTACAGACACACAAAAAAAAAAAAAAACACACACACATCATTGTAAAATCAATACATTCATCACTTCGTTCAGAATCTAAAATGAATAGGTCAGAAAATATTGTTGAATATTTTATTGAAATTTCAGAGATGGTATTCGTCAGTGAAGATTTGTCAACTAAATATCATATTCGTTGTGAAGCCTGTGTGAAATGTATTAACAATGTTTCAAAGATGAAGTTTTATAGTAGATTCAGATATTAGGTAAGTGATTTTCTATTTTTCAGTAGGTTTATTTTTATTTTATTAATTTATTAATTGATCAGGGGATAGATTACTTGCAATTTTTAAATTATTCGTTTCTAACCACTGGTATAACACTATTCAAGTTATCAATAAAATCGTGATAAAAATTAGGAAATTGATCAGGTATAATATTTAAAAATTTTTTTTTTAATAATTTCCTCAATGATATTTAAATATTTTTCCAATTATCAGGTACGATGACCTGTAGGTACTATAGGGACTGGGAGTGTGAGAGTGGGGGCAGAGAAGGATAAAGAGATAGGGTGGAGAGAGAAAGAGAGAGAGATAGTGAGAAGTAGTGTAGAGAGAGAGAGAGAGTGAGAGAGAGAGAGATAGTGAGAAGTAGTGTAGAGAGATGGTAGAGAAGCAGAAGAAAAATCGAGAGAAAAAGGGTGAGAAAAAAAGGAGGGATAGTACGAGAGATAGATAGTGTGAGGTAAGGTTAGATTAGATTAGGTTAGGTATGATAGGTATTATAGTGACTTGTAAAGAGAGGGTGAGTGAAGGATAGTGTGAGAGGGAGTGAGAGAGGTAGATAGGATGAAGGATAAGGAGATAAAGTGAATGAGAGGGTGCAAGTGTGAGAAAAACGGATAGAGGGGGAACGTTAGACGAGTGAGTGTGAGAGAGATAGGAGAGGGGATGGTGTGAAAGTGATAGGGTGAGAGAGAGGTAGTGTCAAAGGGAGATGATAAGGTTAGGTAGGGGAACAGAACAAAAAGCGAGAGAGAATTGTGAGAGGTTGTGAGAGACGGTGAGATAGGTGAAGGGGAGGGCGTGATAGGTAAGGTTAGGAAGAAAGAGGGGTAGTGGTTGAGAGAGAGGATTAGGTTAGGTGGGGGAAGGGGGGTAGTTAGGTAGAATAGTTATGTTAACAATTCTGAATATGTAGGAAAGGATCTTATATTGCAAAGGTCACTCGACCCTTTGAGTGATACTACCAGGTTAGGTAAGGTTTACAACCTTCGACTTATGGGATAGAATAAAAAGAGAAGGTTGGTTAGGCCGATTAAGAGGATGTCAGTGGAATTTTTTTTCTTCGTCTCATGCGCAATATAGCAAATTTTTTGTTCACAATAATCTTAATAATTTCTAAAATTAGATAAAAATGAATGGTTAGATTTTTATGTAGGGCATATCATAGGTTTATTATACTTTAATTATTAAGTGAGTTATGACTATTTTAAGGTATTCATAACTCGCTTCAAATATAGCCTATAAGATGCTCTAGGTATTAATCATAAGTATCTTAAAATTTTAAAAGAGGCCATTTCACTCTAATTTTAGAAATTATTATGATCATAGTGAACGTAATATTTGCTATGTTGTGCGTGGGTCAGAGAGAAAAAAAATAAATGCACTGACATCCTCTTAAGTGTTATCAAGTCAAAAAAGCTCTTGATTGTTGATTGTTTACATTATTATAAGTCTTGTAAAAAGTATGACTTTGTCATTACACATTTTGTTAAAATATCACATCAATCAAATGAAGATTATCTTTAAAATAACAAATGTTATTTTTATATACAAATTTACAATTTCATTAAACATATTATAGTTAATAGTCTTATTATTAAAAGTATTGTAATGCTCAATAAAAAAATTATTAGAGTTGTGGGTTGATAAGTAAAAAAATTTTAATATTATAAATTCTCATTCTCAAAATATTCAGTATGGTTAGTATAGTTAGTATTGGTTAGTATGGTGATGTTTCATTGAATGTTTTTGATTTTGGTTTTATCAACGCATTTTGTTGCTGTGATGAGTGTTAAAATGTTACGTCTTCTTTAAATTTATTATCTTTAGTCTTTTTTTTTTTTTTTTAATTCATTTTCATGCTGTATATGCGAAATAAATTGAGTAAGATTTGTGAAGATGACTTTTAATATTTGTATATTATGTTGTTGTTGTTGTCTATATTTATGATGAAGTTAGCATCTAGCGTTTCCTGGCATAATTATTTATCGTAGAAATGTTTTCTCTTGATAACTTGTAGGTAATAGGTACCTATGTAGTAGAATATCGAACGTCTTTTTATGAAGTACCTACTTAATATGTATGAGATAGGATATTAGAATCTCTAATGTATTATTCTTATTTGATGTTTTGTTGTCTTTTTCTTTAGACTTTTGGAATATTTGCTTGATTGTGGCAATAGTGTTCAATGGCATTATTCATTTGGTAAATTATTGAAAGTTAGAATTTTGATTTTGTAGTGGTTTAATACGATCAGATGAGCCCTTACTTGTATAAGGATTTCATGATTATGATCTGAAATCTGAATGGATAATCCATTTAATTTCTTGTAGCTTACATTTATTTATTTTTATAAATTAAAAATTTTTATTTTATTGTTTTTGAACATTGATTTGTAATTAGATTATTAGTATTATATTTAGGTACCTGTAGTCTTGTAGAAATCTGTAAATTATGACATTTTAATTGGTTAGTATGTTAAATTTGTATTTTTGTTGTATGGTTAACTTGTAATAATATGATTTTATTCTTCTAACATGAATGATGTTTTCAGTTAGTTTTTTATCGAAGATTAATTTTACTTTATAATTTAATTCTGATATTTATTAATTTTAAATTACTTTAAATTGGCCTCTGTATTTTTATACTAGTTTAGGCGTTAGGTTAGGTTATTAATTCTTGGTCAGCTGGATTAAAGCATACTATTCCGTGACTTTTGTATAAATAATTTTTTCGTTTAATTTGTGCCATTTTTTTTTATTATTTGCGGAATTTCATTCCTTATTTCGTTTAGTTTCTTTAATAATTTTTATATGTTGTAAGGCATGCTTTTTCTGGTATTAGTATAATATCTATTGGAAAATAAGTTTCAAAATCATGCATTAGGAAAAAAAATGCTATAATCTGTATATAATATGGTGTGCAACTTTGATAATATAATATGTTATTTATTATGACAAATTGTCGTGATTTCCAATATGTTTTTATTTATATTTTCGTTCATTAATCGCTTTTGTTGTAAATGAAAAATTGATCTTTGGAATTTGATGGATTTATGTCGTACATTCGTACCTAATTAAGTGATTTGTCGATTCCAATGTTTTTATCGTTTGTATTTATGTTATTGTATTATAGCCCGTCTGATACTCTGTTTTCTTTACCATTTTTATGTGTATATAACAAAGGTAATATCTTATAGTTCGATATTATTTTTGAAAAAGAAACATTAGTTTGATATTATTGAAAAAATTATTTTGCCCATGATTATGAACACTTATGTTAAGTAAACTTTGTTGTTTGTTTCTGTTATTTGATCATTGTTGTTATTTCTGGACATTTATTTTTTTATCATTATTTATTTTCTTTTGTATTTAAATCAGAATTATTTGTATTATAATAGTTAATAATTAATTATTTATTATTAGTCAATGTTTGGACTATATATTTTTATTTTATTTGAATCTAAACGTCTCTGTGTTTAATTCTTTTATAAAAAATGTGTTAATATTCTTTGGATTATATTTTATTTATTATTAGTCATCATTTGGACTATAATATAGTTATAATATATTTTTATTTTATTTGAATCTAAACATCTCTGTGTTTAATTATTTTATAAAAATTGTATTAATCCTCTTTGGATTATATTTTATTTATTATTAGTCATCATTTGGACTATAATATAGTTATAATAGAGTTTTATTTTATTTGAATATAAACATCTATGTGTTTAATTAATTTATAAAAAATGTTTTAATTTTCTTTGGCTTATATTTTATTTATTATTAGTCATCATTTGGACTATAATATAGTTATAATAGAGTTTTATTTTATTTGAATATAAACATCTATGTGTTTAATTCATTTATAAAAAATGTTTTAATTTTCTTTGGCTTATATTTTATTTATTATTAGTCATCATTTGGACTATAATATAGTTATAATATATTTTTATTTTATTTGAATCTAAACATCTCTGTGTGATTTTTTATGTTTTATTTATACTTCTTAGTTTTTTGGTTTGGTATCCAGTAAATTTGGTTTTTTTATAGTGTACAAAGGCATTATTTATTTTGTAAATTATTGAAAATTAAATTTTTTTTTGTAGTCCAACATACTAGATTGGTATGATCATATTGAGCCCTTCCTTGTATGAGAATTTCATGATATCCAAAAATGATATTTAAAATAGGGATTCCCATTTAAAAAGAATGAAGAATTACATGACTTATAAGAATTTTAAGTCATATAGGAATTTTTGATTGATTTGTCTAGTTTAAAGTCCAACAAACAGAATTAAAGATATTTACAGTTTAATGAGCAATAAAGTGTACCTACTAATCTAGAAATAAGCATACAATAAAGCTTACAAAAAATTAAAAAAATATAAAATGCATATAAAGTCTTTGCTATAAAAACATAAAATGTTTTAAAATAAAAATTTGTAATAGTAATTTGTCCAGATAAAAGAAAAACAACTTTTGAAGGTGATTAAGAGTTAAAAGAATTTCATTATGAAATTGAAAGCAACTTATATTACTAGTTTTTTAAAAATTAATCCAAATCTCTAATGTTGGAAAGAAGAAATAAGATCTGGTGATAGATAATTTTTCTGAGAAATACAATCATTTTTAAAGTATTATTTTAGTTGAGTGTTGGAATCTATACTAGTGTTAATTGTATACTTTTTCGACTAGTCTAATGGAATTTTTAAATTTAAGATTTTAGAAATAAAAAACAATTTTTTGTTGTTCACGTATGTATTTACAAACTAGGTATTCAATATTTTAAGTGGCATACGTGTTGTTGTTATTATCCGCTATAAAAATAAAAAAAACATTCTTGAACTTGATGAAAAATAGACTTACATGTACTAATTATCTCATATAATAGATATGGTTTCTATATGTTACAAAAATCAATTTTGGACCTAAAGGTCAACACATCGACTGTCGTCGCTAGCTCCCGGATGGGCAACCACCTGGGTTCTTAGTGACGAATCCTCATCTTATTTACATGTGTTTAAAACCAAACAGTAAAATCAGGTTATGCAGTTATCTTGAAAACAAAAAAGTTGCCTCTGGCCTGGTATATGCACAGCACACTAGTCGTATACTGTATTTTGGGGTATGGTGTGGCGCGGTGGTTTGCCGTGGTCAAACATCGCCTGGCGTCACTAGCTCCTGGATGGGTGACCACCTGGGTTCTTAGTGACGAATCCTTACCCCACATACTCACGTGTTACTAAACAAACACACGCAATATGGATATATAATTGCCGAAGGATTTGTTTAAAAAAAAAAAGTATATTATCTAATAATAAAAATAATAAGAAACCAATTGTACATTGTTTAAGTCTATATGAGATATTATACTTCATACTATAACTTTTCAATAATAATAATTAACAATAAGTATGTAATTTGAGATATTTTAGATGATTAAATTTTCTTCTGGACACTTGATCTTTGTCACAAAAAATGTACAGACACTGTGATGTAAAGATTACCAATCACACAGCAAAATGTTATGTTGAAATAATAAATAATAATATTTTACTGTAGAAAAGATTGTGTAAACAATTTTTTAGATCGTTTCATTTAACAAAATATTCAAAATCGTAATAATTCAATTTCTGGTGTCTAGGGTCGTTTTTATTAGGTACCATATAAAAATAAAAATTAAATTACCATTATAGTACCACCCAACGTTTTTGAGCCCAGAAAAGCATGATAACTATAATTTTAGTGTGTTGGAAGGGGAAATAATTTAGATATTACATCATTATCGTAGTAATATTACAAAAGTTGTTTTGCTTTAATGAGGATGTCGCACTCTCATTCTCTTCAACAGGACTTTTGTAAGTCGGAGACAATACAAACTCATAAATCTTTAATAATTATTAGTTATTACTTGTACAATTTACATCCAATCATACTTGCGAGTTTAGATGACAATTTTTGATTATGACTTGATAGAGTGTGTTATGGATGTGTTAACAACAGTTCCCCTCACGTATACTCATTTATGCATATTCATCGCGGCCAGACACTCGTTGTCATATAAATATTTGCTTAAAGTTATATACATAAAAAAAAAATGGGTATGGCTCTATCCATAGGAAATATATTATCTAAGAAGTAGTTGCTCCGAAGTCCTAAAAATCTGGTAGGGAGAAAAATATTTCAAGAGGCTCAACATCTTAATAATAAGAGCTATTTCTAAGAGGTTAACAATCAATAGAAAAACTTGATAAGTAAACACTTATATCGGAAATCAACTAAGGATCTTTTTATTCAAAGTGTCCTAGTTAACCATCCGTTTGTCACGCGTTACCCAAATAGCATTTATTTTTATACGATCATTTAGATTGATACTTATTAAACCCAGTGTCGTAGTCAGCCTTCCCGAGGGGTATTGGGTGTATAGTACTGTATACACTTTTTCCCTCCTCAAATCCTAACCCTGGCTACGGCACTGCCTTCCCCGCGGACAAGTAGATGGTTAATTAAGTCATTAGGAGGTTAGTTTAGGTTAGGTACCTATACACAATGGTAAGTTGAGCTCAAGTGATGATAGATGTCTATCATCACTGGTCGTGACCTTTGCATAGAACCTTTCTTACTAACTAACAAGGTATTCGAAATTGTCAACATAACAATGAAAAATATTTAAAAATTAACGAGGAAAATATTAATACAACATTTATACTAAAATATAATATTTGTGAATTATTAATACTTTTTTTTTAGCTTTTATAATGAATACTTAATACTTAAAATATTATATATACCTGATTAACATTGACATAATTTGGATCACGGTTTTAAAGCCATACAAGTATTAATGTTACACCAGTATTTCATATGAACTACTGTCAATCACGGTAAATAATGTGTCCTCTGATCATAATTAGTTCAATAAACTATAAAAATTCTAGTTTATTTTTGTGTTCACAATTTTCAAACTTTTTAACAACGTGGAAGTAAAAAACATAATTTTATCATGATTTAATTACACTTCTTATATTTTTCTTGAAAATACATAGTGGAGTCTTCATTGCGTATTCCAAGACCATAATTTTTTCCAAATTTCTTTTTTAATCCTTAAAAATCATTTGCCTGCGGGCGCCAATACCCCCTTTCCATTTTTATTTTCAAAATATAGCTATAGTTTATTTTTGTAGTCACATTTTTCAAACTTTTTTAACCACTTGCCACTAAAAAAACATAATTCTATCATGTTTTGTTATCCTTTATTTATTTTTCTTGAGTTTACATAGTGCAGTCTTCATTGTGTATTCAAAGACCATAATTTTTTGCAAATTTCTTTTTTAATCCTTAAAAATCATTCGCCTGTGGGCGCCAATACCCCCTTTCCATTTTTATTTTCAAAATATAGCTATAGTTTATTTTTTTAGTCACAATTTTCAAACTTGCCACTAAAAAACATAATTTTATCATGATTTAATTATCCTTCATTTTTTATTTCATTTATTTTTCTTGAGAATACAAAGTGCAGTCTTCATTGTGTATTCAAAGACCATCATTTTTTCCAAATTGCTTTTTTAATCCTTAAAAATCATTTTCCTGCGGGCGCAATACCCCCTTCCATTTTTATTTTCAAAATATACCTTAAGTTTATTTTGTTGGACACAATCTTCAAACTTTTTTAACCATGTTCCACTAAATAACATAAATTTATCATGATTTAATAATTCTTCATTTATTTTTCTTGAGTTTACATAGTGCAGTCTTCATTGTGTATTCAAAGACCATAATGTTTTCCAAATTTCTTTTTTAATCCTTAAAAATCATTTGCCTGCGGGCGCCAATACCCCCTTTCCATTTTTATTTTTAAAAAATACCTCTATTGTATTTTTGTGGACACAATTTTCAAACTTTTTTAACCACTTGCCACTAAAAAAACATAATTCTGTCATGTTTTGTTATCCTTTATTTATTTTTCTTGAGAATACATATTGCAGTCTTCAATGTGTATTCTAAGATCATAATTTTTTCCAATTTCTTTTTTGATCCTTAAAAACTATTTGCCTGCGGGCGCCAATACCCCCTTTCCACATTTATATTTAAAATATAGTTCAAGTTTATTTTTGTGTACACAATTTTTAAACATTAATAGCCACTTGCCACTAAAAAACATAATTTTATCATGATTTAATTAGCCTTCTTTTATTTTTCTTGAGAATACATACTGCAGTCTTCATAGTGTATTTCCAAGGACTATAAGTTCTTCCAAATTTCTTTTTTTGATCCTTTAAATTCATTAGCCTGCGGGCGCCAATACCCCATTTCCATTTTTATTTTCAAAATATGGCTCTATTGTATTTTTATGGACACAATTTTCAAACTTTTTAACCAGTAGCAACTAAAATACATAATTTTATCATGATTTAATTATCCTTCATTTTTTATTTCATTTATTTCTCTTGAGAATACAAAGTGCAGTCTTCATTGTGTATTCCAAGACTATAATATTTTTCAATTTCTTTTTTGATCCTTAAAAATCATTTGCCTGCGGGCGCCAATACCCCCTTTTCATTTTTATTTTTAAAATATAGCTTTATTTTATTTTTGTGTAGAAAATTATCAAACTTTATTAGCCACTTGCCACTAAAAAACATAATTTTATCAACATCTAATTAGCCTTTTTTTATTTTTCTTGAGAATAGTGTATTTCCAAGGACTATAAGTTCTTCCAAATTTCTTTTTTTGATCCTTAAAAATCATTTTCCTGCGGGCGTCAATACCCCCTTCCATTTTTATTTTCAAAATATATCGTATGTCTATTTTATTGGACACAAACTTCAAACTTTTTAACCAGTCGCAAAAAAAAAACATAATTTTACCATGAGTTAATTATCCTTCATTTATTTTTCTTGAGAATACATATTGCAGTCTTCAATGTGTATTCTAAGATCATAATTTATTCCAATTTCTTTTTTGATCCTTAAAAACTATTTGCCTGCGGGCGCCAATACCCCCTTTCCACTTTTATATTTAAAATATAGTTCAAGTTTATTTTTGTGGACACAATTTTTAAACTTTATAAACCACTCGCTACTAAAAAACATAATTCTATAGTCTAACTAACAAGGTATTCGAAATTGTCAACATAACAATGAAAAATATTTAAAAATTAACGAGGAAAATATTAATACAACATTTATACTAAAATATAATATTTGTGAATTATTAATACTTTTTTTTTAGCTTTTATAATGAATACTTAATACTTAAAATATTATATATA
Source organism: Diuraphis noxia (assembly GCF_037042655.1). Classification (NCBI taxonomy): domain Eukaryota; kingdom Metazoa; phylum Arthropoda; class Insecta; order Hemiptera; family Aphididae; genus Diuraphis; species Diuraphis noxia. The sequence continues at coordinate 32,386,328 of NW_028301714.1, read as the reverse complement.
CCTGATTAACATTGACATAATTTGGATCACGGTTTTAAAGCCATACAAGTATTAATGTTACACCAGTATTTCATATGAACTACTGTCAATCACGGTAAATAATGTGTCCTCTGATCATAATTAGTTCAATAAACTATAAAAATTCTAGTTTATTTTTGTGTTCACAATTTTCAAACTTTTTAACAATGTGGAAGTAAAAAACATAATTTTATCATGATTTAATTACACTTCTTATATTTTTCTTGAAAATACATAGTGGAGTCTTCATTGCGTATTCCAAGACCATAATTTTTTCCAAATTTCTTTTTTAATCCTTAAAAATCATTTGCCTGCGGGCGCCAATACCCCCTTTCCATTTTTATTTTCAAAATATAGCTATAGTTTATTTTTGTAGTCACATTTTTCAAACTTTTTTAACCACTTGCCACTAAAAAAACATAATTCTATCATGTTTTGTTATCCTTTATTTATTTTTCTTGAGTTTACATAGTGCAGTCTTCATTGTGTATTCAAAGACCATAATTTTTTGCAAATTTCTTTTTTAATCCTTAAAAATCATTCGCCTGTGGGCGCCAATACCCCCTTTCCATTTTTATTTTCAAAATATAGCTATAGTTTATTTTTTTAGTCACAATTTTCAAACTTGCCACTAAAAAACATAATTTTATCATGATTTAATTATCCTTCATTTTTTATTTCATTTATTTTTCTTGAGAATACAAAGTGCAGTCTTCATTGTGTATTCAAAGACCATCATTTTTTCCAAATTGCTTTTTTAATCCTTAAAAATCATTTTCCTGCGGGCGCAATACCCCCTTCCATTTTTATTTTCAAAATATACCTTAAGTTTATTTTGTTGGACACAATCTTCAAACTTTTTTAACCATGTTCCACTAAATAACATAAATTTATCATGATTTAATAATTCTTCATTTATTTTTCTTGAGTTTACATAGTGCAGTCTTCATTGTGTATTCAAAGACCATAATGTTTTCCAAATTTCTTTTTTAATCCTTAAAAATCATTTGCCTGCGGGCGCCAATACCCCCTTTCCATTTTTATTTTTAAAAAATACCTCTATTGTATTTTTGTGGACACAATTTTCAAACTTTTTTAACCACTTGCCACTAAAAAAACATAATTCTGTCATGTTTTGTTATCCTTTATTTATTTTTCTTGAGAATACATATTGCAGTCTTCAGTGTGTATTCTAAGATCATAATTTTTTCCAATTTCTTTTTTGATCCTTAAAAACTATTTGCCTGCGGGCGCCAATACCCCCTTTCCACATTTATATTTAAAATATAGTTCAAGTTTATTTTTGTGTACACAATTTTTAAACATTAATAGCCACTTGCCACTAAAAAACATAATTTTATCAACATCTAATTAGCCTTTTTTTATTTTTCTTGAGAATACATACTGCAGTCATCATAGTGTATTTCCAAGGACTATAAGTTCTTCCAGATTTCTTTTTTTTATCCTTTAAATTCATTAGCCCTGTGGGCACCAATACCCCCTTTCCATTTTTATTTTCAAAATATACCTCTAGTTTTTATTTGTGGTCACCATTTTTAAACTTTATTAGCTACTTGCCACTAAAAAATATTATTTTATCATGATTAAATTATCGTTCATTTTTAATTTCATTAATTTTTCTTGAAAATACGTAGTGCAGTTTTCATCGTGTATTTTAATACAATAATTTGATCTATATTTTTTTTTTTTTTTGATTCTTCAAAACCTTTTGCCTGCGGGCGCCAATACCCCCTTTCAATTTTTATTTTCAAAATATGACATTAGTTTATTTTTGTGGACACAATTTTCCAACTTTTTAACCAGTTGCAACTAAAAAACATAATTTTATCATGATTTAATTAACCTTCATTTTTTATTTCATTTATTTTTCTTGAGAATATATAATGCAGTCTTCATTGTGTATTCCAAGACTATAATGTTTTTCAATTTCTTTTTTTGATCCTATAAATTCATTTGCCTGCGGGTGCCAATACCTCATTTCCATTTTTATTTTCAAAATATGGCTCTATTGTATTTTTGTGGATACAATTTTTAAACTATTTATCCTTCATTTTTTATTTATTTATTTTTCTTGAGAAAACAAAGTGCAGCCTTCATTGTGTATTCTAAGATCATAGTTTTTTCCAATTTCTTTTTTGATCCTTAAAAACTATTTGCCTGCGGGCGCTAATACCCCCTTTCCACTTTTATATTTAAAATATACCTCTATTGTATTTTTGTGGACACAATATTCAAACTTTTTTAACCACTTGCCACTAAAAAACATAATTTTATCAACATCTAATTAGCCTTTTTTTATTTTTCTTGAGAATACATACTGCAGTCATCATAGTGTATTTCCAAGGACTATAAGTTCTTCCAGATTTCTTTTTTTTATCCTTTAAATTCATTAGCCCTGTGGGCGCCAATACCCCCTTTCCATTTTTATTTTCAAAATATACCTCTAGTTTTTATTTGTGGTCACCATTTTTAAACTTTATTAGCTACTTGCCACTAAAAAACATTATTTTATCATGATTAAATTATCGTTCATTTTTAATTTCATTAATTTTTCTTGAAAATACGTAGTGCAGTTTTCATCGTGTATTTTAATACAATAATTTGATCTATATTTTTTTTTTTTTTTGATTCTTCAAAACCTTTTGCCTGCGGGCGCCAATACCCCCTTACAATTTTTATTTTCAAAATATGCCATTAGTTTATTTTTGTGGACACAATTTTCCAATTTTTTAACCAGTTGCAACTAAAAAACATAATTTTATCATGAGATAATTATCCTTCATTTATCTTTCTTGAAAATACATAGTGCTGTCTTCTTTGTGTACTCCAAGACTATAAATTTTCCAATTTCTTTTTTGATCCTATAAATTAATTTGCCTGTGGGCGCCAATACCCCCTTTCCATTTTAATTTTTAAAATATACCTCTAGTTTATTTTTGTGGACACAATTTTCAAACATTATAAATCACTTGCCACTAAAAAACATAATTTTATCATGATTTAATTATCCTTCATTTTTTATTTCATTTATTTTTCTTGAGAATATATAATGCAGTCTTCATTGTGTATTCCAAGACTATAATGTTTTTCAATTTCTTTTTTTGATCCTATAAATTCATTTGCCTGCGGGTGCCAATACCTCATTTCCATTTTTATTTTCAAAATATGGCTCTATTGTATTTTTGTGGATACAATTTTTAAACTATTTATCCTTCATTTTTTATTTTTTTATTTTTCTTGAGAATACAAAGTGCAGCCTTCATTGTGTATTCTAAGATCATAGTTTTTTCCAATTTCTTTTTTGATCCTTAAAAACTATTTGCCTGCGGCCGCTAATACCCCCTTTCCACTTTTATATTTAAAATATACCTCTATTGTATTTTTGTGGACACAATATTCAAACTTTTTTAACCATTTGCCACTAAAAAAACATAATTCTATCATGTTTTGTTATCCTTTATTTATTTTTCTTGAGAATACATACTGTAGTCTTCAATGTTTATTCTAAGATCATAATTTTTTCCAATTTCTTTTTTGATCCTTAAAAACTATTTGCCTGCGGGCGCTAATACCCCCTTTCCACTATTATATTTAAAATATACCTCTATTGTATTTTTGTGGACACAATTTTTAAACTTAATAAACCACTTGCTACTAAAAAACATAATTTTTTCATGAATTAATTATACTTCTTTTTTTTTTCTTGAGTATATATAGTGCAGTCTTCATTGTGTATTCTAAGATCATCCTTTTTCCCAATTTCTTTTATGATCCTTAAAAACCATTTGCCTGCGGCCGCCAATACCCCCTTTTCATTTTTATTTTTAAAATATAGCTTTATTTTATTTTTGTGTAGAAAATTATCAAACTTTATTAGCCACTTGCCACTAAAAAACATAATTTTATCAACATCTAATTAGCCTTTTTTTATTTTTCTTGAGAATACATACTGCAGTCATCATAGTGTATTTCCAAGGAATATAAGTTCTTCCAGATTTCTTTTTTTTATCCTTTAAATTCATTAGCCCTGTGGGCGCCAATACCCCCTTTCCATTTTTATTTTCAAAATATACCTCTAGTTTTTATTTGTGGTCACCATTTTTAAACTTTATTAGCTACTTGCCACTAAAAAACATTATTTTATCATGATTAAATTATCGTTCATTTTTAATTTTATTAATTTTTCTTGAAAATACGTAGTGCAGTTTTCATCGTGTATTTTAATACAATAATTTGATCTATATTTTTTTTTTTTTTTTGATTCTTCAAAACCTTTTGCCTGCGGGCGCCAATACCCCCTTTCAATTTCTATTTTCAAAATATGCCATTAGTTTATTTTTGTGGACACAATTTTCCAACTTTTTAACCAGTTGCAACTAAAAAACATAATTTTATCATGAGATAATTATCCTTCATTTATTTCTCTTGAAAATACATAGTGCTGTATTCTTTGTGTATTGCAAGACTATAAATTTTCCAATTTCTTTTTTGATCCTTAAAAATCATTTGCCTGTGAGCGCCAATACCCCCTTTCCATTTTAATTTTTAAAATATACCTCTAGTTTATTTTTGTGGACACAATTTTCAAACTTTATAAATCACTTGCCACTAAAAAACATAATTTTATCATGATTTAATTATCCATCATTTTTAAATTTCATTTATTTTTCTTGAGAATATATAATGCAGTCTTCATTGAGTATTCCAAGACTATAATTTTTTCCAAATTTCATTTTTGATCCTTAAAAATCATTTGCCTGCGGGCGCCAATACCCCCTTTCCATTTTTATTTTTAAAAAATACCTCTATTGTATTTTTGTGGACACAATTTTCAATCTTTTTTAACCACTTGCCACTAAAAAAACATAATTCTGTCATGTTTTGTTATCCTTTATTTATTTTTCTTGAGAATACATATTGCAGTCTTCAATGTGTATTCTAAGATCATAATTTTTTCCAATTTCTTTTTTGATCCTTAAAAACTATTTGCCTGCGGGCGCCAATACCCCCTTTCCACATTTATATTTAAAATATAGTTCAAGTTTATTTTTGTGTACACAATTTTTAAACATTAATAGCCACTTGCCACTAAAAAACATAATTTTATCATGATTTAATTAGCCTTCTTTTATTTTTCTTGAGAATACATACTGCAGTCTTCATAGTGTATTTCCAAGGACTAAAAGTTCTTCCAAATTTCTTTTTTTGATCCTTAAAAATCATTTTCCTGCGGGCGTCAATACCCCCTTCCATTTTTATTTTCAAAATATATCGTATGTTTATTTTATTGGACACAAACTTCAAACTTTTTAACCAGTCGCAAATAAAAAACATAATTTTACCATGAGTTAATTATACTTCATTTATTTTTCTTGAGAATACAAAGAGCAGTCTTCATTGTGTATTCCAAGACTATAATGTTTTTCAATTTCTTTTTTTGATCCTATAAATTAATTTGCCTGCGGGTGCCAATACCTCATTTCCATTTTTATTTTCAAAATATGGCTCTATTGTATTTTTGTGGATACAATTTTTAAACTATTTATCCTTCATTTTTTATTTTTTTATTTTTCTTGAGAATACAAAGTGCAGCCTTCATTGTGTATTCTAAGATCATAGTTTTTTCCAATTTCTTTTTTGATCCTTAAAAACTATTTGCCTGCGGGCGCTAATACCCCCTTTCCACTTTTATATTTAAAATATACCTCTATTGTATTTTTGTGGACACAATATTCAAACTTTTTTAACCATTTGCCACTAAAAAAACATAATTCTATCATGTTTTGTTATCCTTTATTTATTTTTCTTGAGAATACATACTGTAGTCTTCAATGTGTATTCTAAGATCATAATTTTTTCCAATTTCTTTTTTGATCCTTAAAAACTATTTGCCTGCGGGCGCTAATACCCCCTTTCCACTATTATATTTAAAATATACCTCTATTGTATTTTTGTGGACACAATATTCAAACTTTTTTAACCACTTGCCACTAAAAAAACATAATTCTATCATGTTTTGTTATCCTTTATTTATTTTTCTTGAGAATACATACTGTAGTCTTCAATGTGCATTCTAAGATCATAATTTTTTCCAATTTCTTTTTTGATCCTTAAAAACCATTTGCCTGCGGCCGCCAATACCCCCTTTTCATTTTTATTTTTAAAATATAGCTTTATTTTATTTTTGTGTAGAAAATTATCAAACTTTATTAGCCACTTGCCACTAAAAAACATAATTTTATCAACATCTAATTAGCCTTTTTTTATTTTTCTTGAGAATACATACTGTAGTCTTCAATGTGTATTCTAAGATCATAATTTTTTCCAATTTCTTTTTTGATCCTTAAAAACTATTTGCCTGCGGGCGCTAATACCCCCTTTCCACTTTTATATTTAAAATATACCTCTAGTTTATTTTTGTGGACACAATTTTCAAACTTTATAAATCACTTGCCACTAAAAAACATAATTTTATCATGATTAAATTATCGTTCATTTTTAATTTCATTAATTTTTCTTGAAAATACGTAGTGCAGTTTTCATCGTGTATTTTAATACAATAATTTGATCTATATTTTTTTTTTTTTTTTGATTCTTCAAAACCTTTTGCCTGCGGGCGCCAATACCCCCTTTCAATTTTTATTTTCAAAATATGCCATTAGTTTATTTTTGTGGACACAATTTTCCAACTTTTTAACCAGTTGCAACTAAAAAACATAATTTTATCATGAGATAATTATCCTTCATTTATCTTTCTTGAAAATATATAGTGCTGTCTTCTTTGTGTATTCCAAGACTATAAATTTTCCAATTTCTTTTTTGATCCTTAAAAATCATTTGCCTGTGGGCGCCAATCCCCCTTTCCATTTTAATTTTTAAAATATACCTCTAGTTTATTTTTGTGGACACAATTTTCAAACTTTATAAATCACTTGCCACTAAAAAACATAATTTTATCATGATTTAATTATCCTTCATTTTTTATTTCATTTATTTCTCTTGAGAATACAATGTGCAGTCTTCATTGTGTATTCCAAGACTATAATATTCAAAGTATTCAAAGACCATCATTTTTTCCAAATTTCTTTTTTAATCCTTAAAAATCATTTTCCTGTGTGCTTCAATACCCTCTTCCATTTTTATATTTAAAATATAGCTTTATTTTATTTTTGTGTAGAAAATTATCAAACTTTATTAGCCACTTGCCACTAAAAAACATAATTTTATCAGCATCTAATTAGCCTTCTTTTATTTTTCTTGCGAATACATACTGCAGTCTTCATAGTGTATTTCAAAGGACTATAAGTTCTTCCAAATTTCTTTTTTTGACCCTTTAAATTCATTAGCCTGCGGGCGCCAATACCCCATTTCCATTTTTATTTTCAAAATATGGCTCTATTGTATTTTTATGGACACAATTTTCAAACTTTTTAACCAGTAGCAACTAAAATACATAATTTTATCATGATTTAATTATCCTTCATTTTTTATTTCATTTATTTTTCCTCAGAATACAAAGAGCAGTCTTCATTGTGTATTCCAAGACTATAATGTTTTTCAATTTCTTTTTTTGATCCTATAAATCAATTTGCCTGCGGGTGCCAATACCTCATTTCCATTTTTATTTTCAAAATATGGCTCTATTGTATTTTTGTGGATACAATTTTCAAACTTTTCATCCTTCATTTTTTATTTCATTTATTTTTCTTGAGAATACAATGTGCAGCCTTCATTGTGTATTCTAAGATCATAGTTTTTTCCAATTTTCTTTTTTGATCCTTAAAAATCATTTGCCTGTGGCTGCCAATACCCCCTTTCCATTTTTATATTTATAATATAGTTCTAGTTTATTTTTTTGGACACAATTTTCAAACTTTTTTAACCATGTTCAACTAAAAAACATAATTTTATCATGATTTAATTATCCTTCATTTTTTATTTCATTTATTTTTCTTGAGTTTACATAGTGCAGTCTTCATTGTGTATTCAAAGACCATACATTTTTCCAAATTTCTTTTTTAATCCTTAAAAATAATTTGCCTGCGGGCGCCTATACCCCCTTTCCATTTTTATTTTCAAAATATAGTTATAGCTGATTTTTGTAGTCACAATTTTCAAACTTTATAAACCACTTGCCACTAAAAAACATAATTTTATCGTGATTTAATTATCCTTCATTTATTTTTTTGAGAATACAAAGTGCAGTCTTCATTGAGTATTCCAAGACTATAATTTTTTCCAAATTTCTTTTTTGATCCTTAAAAATCATTTGCCTGCGGGCGCCAATACCCCATTTCAATTTTTATTTTCAAAATATATCTCTAGTTTTTTTTTTTGTAGACACCATTTTCAAACTTTTTAAACAGTCGCAAATAAAAAACATAATTTTAACATGAGTTAATTATCCTTCATTTATTTCTCTTGAGAATACATAGTGCAGTCTTCATTGAGTATTCCAAGACTATAATTTTTTCCAAATTTCTTTTTTGATCCTTAAAAATCATTAGCCTGCGGGCGCCAATACCCCATTTCCATTTTTATTTTCAAAATATACCTCTAGTTTTTATTTGTGGTCACCATTTTTAAACTTTATTAGCTACTTGCCACTAAAAAACATAATGTTATCATGAGATAATTATCCTTCATTTATCTTTCTTTAAAATACATAGTGCTGTCTTCTTTGTGTATTCCAAGACTATAAAATTTTCCAATTTCTTTTTTGATCCTTAAAAATCATTTGCCTGTGGGCGCCAATCCCCCTTTCCATTTTAATTTTTTAAATATACCTCTAGTTTATTTTTGTGGACACAATTTTCAAACTTTATAAATCACTTGCCACTAAAAAACATAATTTTATCATGATTTAATTATCCTTCATTTTTTTTTCTTGAGTATTCATAGTGCAGTCTTCATTGTCTATTCTAAGATCATAAATTTTCCCAATTTCTTTAATCATCCTTAAAAACCATTTGCCTGCGGGCGCCAATATCCCCTTTTCATTTTTATTTTTAAAATATAACTTTATTTTATTTTTGTGTAGAAAATTATCAAACTTTATTAGCCACTTGCCACTAAAAAACATAATTTTATCAACATCTAATTAGCCTTCTTTTATTTTTCTTGAGAATACATACTGCAGTCTTCATAATGTATTTCCAAGGACTATAAGTTCTTCCAAATTTCTTTTTTTGATCCTTTAAATTCATTAGCCTTCGGGCGCCAATACCCCATTTCCATTTTTATTTTCAAAATATGGCTCTATTGTATTTTTGTGGACACAATTTTCAAACTTTTTAACCAGTAGCAACTAAAATACATAATTTTATCATGAGTTAATTATCCTTCATTTATTTCTCTTGAGAATACATAGTGCAGTCTTCATTGAGTATTCCAAGGCTATAATTTTTTCCAAATTTCGTTTTTGATCCTTAAAAATCATTAGCCTACGGGCGCCAATACCCCCTTTCCATTTTTATTTTTAAAATATACCTCTAGTTTATTTTTGTGGACACAATTTTCAAACTTTATAAATCACTTGCCACTAAAAAACATAATTTTATCATGATTTAATTATCCTTCATTTTTTATTTCATTTATTTTTCTTAAGAATACATAGTGCAGTCTTCATTGAGTATTCCAATACTATAATTTTTTCCAAATTTCTTTTTTGATCCTTAAAAATCATTTGCCTGCGGGCGCCAATACACCCTTTCCATTTTTATTTTTAAAATTTAGTTCTAGTTTATCTTTGTGGACACAATTTTTAAACATTATTAGCCACTTGCGACTAAAAAACATAATTTTATCATGAATTAATTATACTTCTTTGTTTTTTCTTGAGTATTCATAGTGCAGTCTTCATTGTCTATTCTAAGATCATAAATTTTCCCAATTTCTTTAATCATCCTTAAAAACCATTTGCCTGCGGGCTCCAATATCCCCTTTTCATTTTTATTTTTAAAATATAGCTTTATTTTATTTTTGTGTAGAAAATGATCAAACTTTATTAGCCACTTGCCACTAAAAAACATAATTTTATCAACATCTAATTAGCCTTTTTTTATTTTTCTTGAGAATAGTGTATTTCCAAGGACTATAAGTTCTTCCAAATTTCTTTTTTAATCCTTTAAATTCATTAGCCTGCGGGCGCCAATACCCCATTTCCATTTTTATTTTCAAAATATGGCTCTATTGTATTTTTGTCGACACAATTTTCAAACTTTTTAACCAGTTGCAACTAAAAAACATAACTTTATCATGATTTAATTATCCTTCATTTTTTATTTCATTTATTTTTCTTGAGAATACAAAATGCAGTCTTCATTGTGTATTCAAAGACCATCATTCTTTCCAAATTTCTTTTTTAATCCTTAAAAATCGTTTTCCTGTGTGCTTCAATACCCCCTTCCATTTTTATATTTAAAATATATATCTAGTTTATTTTTGTGGACACAATTTTCAAACTTTTTAACCAGTAGCAACTAAAATACATAATTTTATCATGAGTTAATTATCCTTCATTTATTTCTCTTGAGAATACATAGTGCAGTCTTCATTGAGTATTCCAAGACTATAATTTTTTCCAAATTTCGTTTTTGATCCTTAAAAATCATTAGCCTACGGGCGCCAATACCCCCTTTCCATTTTTATTTTTAAAATATACCTCTAGTTTATTTTTGTGGACACAATTTTCAAACTTTATAAATCACTTGCCACTAAAAAACATAATTTTATCATGATTTAATTATCCTTCATTTTTTATTTCATTTTTTTTTCTTAAGAATACATAGTGCAGTCTTCATTGTGTATTCCAAGACTATAATATTTTTCAATTTCTTTTTTGATCCTTAAAAATCATTTGCCTGAGGGCGCCAATACCCCCTTTTCATTTTTATTTTTAAAATATAGCTTTATTTTATTTTTGTGTAGAAAATTATCAAAATTTATTAGCCACTTGCCACTAAAAAACATAAATTATTTTCAAAATATGGCTCTATTGTATTTTTGTGGATACAATTTTCAAACTTTTCATCCTTCATTTTTTATTTCATTTATTTTTCTTGAGAATACAAAGTGCAGCCTTCATTGTGTATTCTAAGATCATAGTTTTTTCCAATTTTCTTTTTTGATCCTTAAAAATCATTTGCCTGTGGCCGCCAATACCCCCTTTCCATTTTTATTTTTAAAATATACCTCTAGTTTATTTTTTTGGACACAATTTTCAAAATTTTTTAACCATGTTCTACTAAAAAACATAATTTTATCATGATTTAATTATCCTTCATTTTTTATTTCATTTATTTTTCTTGAGTTTACATAGTGCAGTCTTCATTGTGCATTCAAAGACCATACATTTTTCCAAATTTCTTTTTTAATCCTTAAAAATAATTTGCCTGCGGGCGCCTATACCCCCTTTCCATTTTTATTTTCAAAATATAGCTATAGTTTATTTTTGTAGTCACAATTTTCAAACTTTATAAACCACTTGCCACTAAAAAACATAATTTTATCGTGATTTAATTATCCTTTATTTTATATTTCATTTATTTTTTTGAGAATACAAAGTGCAGTCTTCATTGAGTATTCCAAGACTATAATTTTTTCCAAATTTCTTTTTTGATCCTTAAAAATCATTTGCCTGCGGGCGCCAATACCCCATTTCAATTTTTATTTTCAAAATATACCTCTAGTTTTTTTTTTTGTAGACACCATTTTCAAACTTTTTAAATAGTCGCAAATAAAAAACATAATTTTATCATGAGTTAATTATCCTTCATTTATTTCTCTTGAGAATACATAGTGCAGTCTTCATTGAGTATTCCAAGACTATAATTTTTTCCAAATTTCGTTTTTGATCCTTAAAAATCATTAGCCTACGGGCGCCAATACCCCCTTTCCATTTTTATTTTTAAAATATACCTCTAGTTTATTTTTGTGGACACAATTTTCAAACTTTATAAATCACTTGCCACTAAAAAACATAATTTTATCATGATTTAATTATCCTTCATTTTTTATTTCATTTATTTTTCTTAAGAATACATAGTGCAGTCTTCATTGAGTATTCCAATACTATAATTTTTTCCAAATTTCTTTTTTGATCCTTAAAAATCATTTGCCTGCGGGCGCCAATACACCCTTTCCATTTTTATTTTTAAAATTTAGTTCTAGTTTATCTTTGTGGACACAATTTTTAAACATTATTAGCTACTTGCCACTAAAAAACATAATTTTATCATGAGATAATTATCCTTCATTTATCTTTCTTTAAAATACATAGTGCTGTCTTCTTTGTGTATACCATGACTATAAAATTTTCCAATTTCTTTTTTGATCCTTAAAAATCATTTGCCTGCGGGCGCCAATACCCCCTTTCCATTTTTATTTTTAAAATATACCTCTAGTTTATTTTTGTGGACACAATTTTCAAACTTTATAAATCACTTGCCACTAAAAAACATAATTTTATCATGATTTAATTATCCTTCATTTTTTATTTCATTTATTTTTCTTGAGAATACAAAATGCAGTCTTCATTGTGTATTCAAAGACCATCATTTTTTCCAAGTTTCTTTTTTAATCCTTAAAAATCGTTTTCCTGTGTGCTTCAATACCCCCTTCCATTTTTATATTTAAAATATATATCTAGTTTATTTTTTTGGACACAATTTTCAAACTTTTTTAACCATGTTCAACTAAAAAACATAATTTTATCATGATTTAATTATCCTTCATTTTTTATTTCATTTATTTTTCTTGAGAATACATAGTGCAGTCTTCATTGAGTATTCCAAGACCATAATTTTTTCCAAATTTCTTTTTTGATCCTTAAAAATCATTTGCCTGCGGGCGCCAATACCCCCTTTCCATTTTTATATTTAAAATTTAGTTCTAGTTTATTTTTGTGGTCACAATTTTCAAACTTTATAAACCACTTGCCACTAAAAAACATAATTTTATCGTGATTTAATTATCCTTCATTTTTTATTTCATTTATTTCTCTTGAGAATACAATGTGCAGTCTTCATTGTGTATTCCAAGACTATAATATTTTTCAATTCCTTTTTTGATCCTTAAAAATCATTTGCCGGGAGGGCGCCAATACCCCCTTTTCATTTTTATTTTTAAAATATAGCTTTATTTTATTTTTGTGTAGAAAATGATCAAACTTTATTAGCCACTTGCCACTAAAAAACATAATTTTATCAACATCTAATTAGCCTTTTTTTATTTTTCTTGAGAATAGTGTATTTCCAAGGACTATAAGTTCTTCCAAATTTCTTTTTTGATCCTTAAAAATCATTTGCCTGCGGGCGCCAATACCCCCCTTCCATTTTTATTTTCAAAGTATAGCTTTAGTTTATTTTATTCGACACAATTTTCAAACTTTTTAATCAGTTGCAACTAAAAAACATAATTTTATCATGATTTAATTATGCTTCTATTGTTTTTCTTGAAAATACATAGTGCAGTCTTCATTGTGTATTCAAAGACCATCATTTTTTCCAAATTTCTTTTTTAATCCTTAAAAATCATTTTCCTGTGTGCTTCAATACCCCCTTCCATTTTTATATTTATAATATAGTTCTAGTTTATTTTTTGGACACAATTTTCAAACTTTTTTAACCATGTTCAACTAAAAAACATAATTTTATCATGATTTAATTATCCTTCATTTTTTATTTCATTTATTTTTCTTGAGTTTACATAGTGCAGTCTTCATTGTGTATTCAAAGACCATACATTTTTCCAAATTTCTTTTTTAATCCTTAAAAATAATTTGCCTGCGGGCGCCTATACCCCCTTTCCATTTTTATTTTCAAAATATAGTTATAGCTGATTTTTGTAGTCACAATTTTCAAACTTTATAAACCACTTGCCACTAAAAAACATAATTTTATCGTGATTTAATTATCCTTCATTTATTTTTTTGAGAATACAAAGTGCAGTCTTCATTGAGTATTCCAAGACTATAATTTTTTCCAAATTTCTTTTTTGATCCTTAAAAATCATTTGCCTGCGGGCGCCAATACCCCATTTCAATTTTTATTTTCAAAATATACCTCTAGTTTTTTTTTTTGTAGACACCATTTTCAAACTTTTTAAACAGTCGCAAATAAAAAACATAATTTTAACATGAGTTAATTATCCTTCATTTATTTCTCTTGAGAATACATAGTGCAGTCTTCATTGAGTATTCCAAGACTATAATTTTTTCCAAATTTCTTTTTTGATCCTTAAAAATCATTAGCCTGCGGGCGCCAATACCCCATTTCCATTTTTATTTTCAAAATATACCTCTAGTTTTTATTTGTGGTCACCATTTTTAAACTTTATTAGCTACTTGCCACTAAAAAACATAATGTTATCATGAGATAATTATCCTTCATTTATCTTTCTTTAAAATACATAGTGCTGTCTTCTTTGTGTATTCCAAGACTATAAAATTTTCCAATTTCTTTTTTGATCCTTAAAAATCATTTGCCTGTGGGCGCCAATACCCCATTTCAATTTTTATTTTCAAAATATACCTCTAGTTTTTTTTTTTTGTAGACACCATTTTCAAACTTTTTAAATAGTCGCAAATAAAAAACATAATTTTATCATGAGTTAATTATCCTTCATTTATTTCTCTTGAGAATACATAGTGCAGTCTTCATTGAGTATTCCAAGACTATAATTTTTTCCAAATTTCGTTTTTGATCCTTAAAAATCATTAGCCTACGGGCGCCAATACCCCCTTTCCATTTTTATTTTTAAAATATACCTCTAGTTTATTTTTGTGGACACAATTTTCAAACTTTATAAATCACTTGCCACTAAAAAACATAATTTTATCATGATTTAATTATCCTTCTTTGTTTTTTCTTGAGTATTCATAGTGCAGTCTTCATTGTCTATTCTAAGATCATAAATTTTCCCAATTTCTTTAATCATCCTTAAAAACCATTTGCCTGCGGGCTCCAATATCCCCTTTTCATTTTTATTTTTAAAATATAGCTTTATTTTATTTTTGTGTAGAAAATGATCAAACTTTATTAGCCACTTGCCACTAAAAAACATAATTTTATCAACATCTAATTAGCCTTTTTTTATTTTTCTTGAGAATAGTGTATTTCCAAGGACTATAAGTTCTTCCAAATTTCTTTTTTAATCCTTTAAATTCATTAGCCTGCGGGCGCCAATACCCCATTTCCATTTTTATTTTCAAAATATGGCTCTATTGTATTTTTGTCGACACAATTTTCAAACTTTTTAACCAGTTGCAACTAAAAAACATAACTTTATCATGATTTAATTATCCTTCATTTTTTATTTCATTTATTTTTCTTGAGAATACAAAATGCAGTCTTCATTGTGTATTCAAAGACCATCATTCTTTCCAAATTTCTTTTTTAATCCTTAAAAATCGTTTTCCTGTGTGCTTCAATACCCCCTTCCATTTTTATATTTAAAATATATATCTAGTTTATTTTTGTGGACACAATTTTCAAACTTTTTAACCAGTAGCAACTAAAATACATAATTTTATCATGAGTTAATTATCCTTCATTTATTTCTCTTGAGAATACATAGTGCAGTCTTCATTGAGTATTCCAAGACTATAATTTTTTCCAAATTTCGTTTTTGATCCTTAAAAATCATTAGCCTACGGGCGCCAATACCCCCTTTCCATTTTTATTTTTAAAATATACCTCTAGTTTATTTTTGTGGACACAATTTTCAAACTTTATAAATCACTTGCCACTAAAAAACATAATTTTATCATGATTTAATTATCCTTCATTTTTTATTTCATTTTTTTTTCTTAAGAATACATAGTGCAGTCTTCATTGTGTATTCCAAGACTATAATATTTTTCAATTTCTTTTTTGATCCTTAAAAATCATTTGCCTGAGGGCGCCAATACCCCCTTTTCATTTTTATTTTTAAAATATAGCTTTATTTTATTTTTGTGTAGAAAATTATCAAAATTTATTAGCCACTTGCCACTAAAAAACATAAATTATTTTCAAAATATGGCTCTATTGTATTTTTGTGGATACAATTTTCAAACTTTTCATCCTTCATTTTTTATTTCATTTATTTTTCTTGAGAATACAAAGTGCAGCCTTCATTGTGTATTCTAAGATCATAGTTTTTTCCAATTTTCTTTTTTGATCCTTAAAAATCATTTGCCTGTGGCCGCCAATACCCCCTTTCCATTTTTATTTTTAAAATATACCTCTAGTTTATTTTTTTGGACACAATTTTCAAAATTTTTTAACCATGTTCTACTAAAAAACATAATTTTATCATGATTTAATTATCCTTCATTTTTTATTTCATTTATTTTTCTTGAGTTTACATAGTGCAGTCTTCATTGTGCATTCAAAGACCATACATTTTTCCAAATTTCTTTTTTAATCCTTAAAAATAATTTGCCTGCGGGCGCCTATACCCCCTTTCCATTTTTATTTTCAAAATATAGCTATAGTTTATTTTTGTAGTCACAATTTTCAAACTTTATAAACCACTTGCCACTAAAAAACATAATTTTATCGTGATTTAATTATCCTTTATTTTATATTTCATTTATTTTTTTGAGAATACAAAGTGCAGTCTTCATTGAGTATTCCAAGACTATAATTTTTTCCAAATTTCTTTTTTGATCCTTAAAAATCATTTGCCTGCGGGCGCCAATACCCCATTTCAATTTTTATTTTCAAAATATACCTCTAGTTTTTTTTTTTGTAGACACCATTTTCAAACTTTTTAAATAGTCGCAAATAAAAAACATAATTTTATCATGAGTTAATTATCCTTCATTTATTTCTCTTGAGAATACATAGTGCAGTCTTCATTGAGTATTCCAAGACTATAATTTTTTCCAAATTTCGTTTTTGATCCTTAAAAATCATTAGCCTACGGGCGCCAATACCCCCTTTCCATTTTTATTTTTAAAATATACCTCTAGTTTATTTTTGTGGACACAATTTTCAAACTTTATAAATCACTTGCCACTAAAAAACATAATTTTATCATGATTTAATTATCCTTCATTTTTTATTTCATTTATTTTTCTTAAGAATACATAGTGCAGTCTTCATTGAGTATTCCAATACTATAATTTTTTCCAAATTTCTTTTTTGATCCTTAAAAATCATTTGCCTGCGGGCGCCAATACACCCTTTCCATTTTTATTTTTAAAATTTAGTTCTAGTTTATCTTTGTGGACACAATTTTTAAACATTATTAGCTACTTGCCACTAAAAAACATAATTTTATCATGAGATAATTATCCTTCATTTATCTTTCTTTAAAATACATAGTGCTGTCTTCTTTGTGTATACCATGACTATAAAATTTTCCAATTTCTTTTTTGATCCTTAAAAATCATTTGCCTGCGGGCGCCAATACCCCCTTTCCATTTTTATTTTTAAAATATACCTCTAGTTTATTTTTGTGGACACAATTTTCAAACTTTATAAATCACTTGCCACTAAAAAACATAATTTTATCATGATTTAATTATCCTTCATTTTTTATTTCATTTATTTTTCTTGAGAATACAAAATGCAGTCTTCATTGTGTATTCAAAGACCATCATTTTTTCCAAGTTTCTTTTTTAATCCTTAAAAATCGTTTTCCTGTGTGCTTCAATACCCCCTTCCATTTTTATATTTAAAATATATATCTAGTTTATTTTTTTGGACACAATTTTCAAACTTTTTTAACCATGTTCAACTAAAAAACATAATTTTATCATGATTTAATTATCCTTCATTTTTTATTTCATTTATTTTTCTTGAGAATACATAGTGCAGTCTTCATTGAGTATTCCAAGACCATAATTTTTTCCAAATTTCTTTTTTGATCCTTAAAAATCATTTGCCTGCGGGCGCCAATACCCCCTTTCCATTTTTATATTTAAAATTTAGTTCTAGTTTATTTTTGTGGTCACAATTTTCAAACTTTATAAACCACTTGCCACTAAAAAACATAATTTTATCGTGATTTAATTATCCTTCATTTTTTATTTCATTTATTTCTCTTGAGAATACAATGTGCAGTCTTCATTGTGTATTCCAAGACTATAATATTTTTCAATTCCTTTTTTGATCCTTAAAAATCATTTGCCGGGAGGGCGCCAATACCCCCTTTTCATTTTTATTTTTAAAATATAGCTTTATTTTATTTTTGTGTAGAAAATGATCAAACTTTATTAGCCACTTGCCACTAAAAAACATAATTTTATCAACATCTAATTAGCCTTTTTTTATTTTTCTTGAGAATAGTGTATTTCCAAGGACTATAAGTTCTTCCAAATTTCTTTTTTGATCCTTAAAAATCATTTGCCTGCGGGCGCCAATACCCCCCTTCCATTTTTATTTTCAAAGTATAGCTTTAGTTTATTTTATTCGACACAATTTTCAAACTTTTTAATCAGTTGCAACTAAAAAACATAATTTTATCATGATTTAATTATGCTTCTATTGTTTTTCTTGAAAATACATAGTGCAGTCTTCATTGTGTATTCAAAGACCATCATTTTTTCCAAATTTCTTTTTTAATCCTTAAAAATCATTTTCCTGTGTGCTTCAATACCCCCTTCCATTTTTATATTTATAATATAGTTCTAGTTTATTTTTTGGACACAATTTTCAAACTTTTTTAACCATGTTCAACTAAAAAACATAATTTTATCATGATTTAATTATCCTTCATTTTTTATTTCATTTATTTTTCTTGAGTTTACATAGTGCAGTCTTCATTGTGTATTCAAAGACCATACATTTTTCCAAATTTCTTTTTTAATCCTTAAAAATAATTTGCCTGCGGGCGCCTATACCCCCTTTCCATTTTTATTTTCAAAATATAGTTATAGCTGATTTTTGTAGTCACAATTTTCAAACTTTATAAACCACTTGCCACTAAAAAACATAATTTTATCGTGATTTAATTATCCTTCATTTATTTTTTTGAGAATACAAAGTGCAGTCTTCATTGAGTATTCCAAGACTATAATTTTTTCCAAATTTCTTTTTTGATCCTTAAAAATCATTTGCCTGCGGGCGCCAATACCCCATTTCAATTTTTATTTTCAAAATATACCTCTAGTTTTTTTTTTTGTAGACACCATTTTCAAACTTTTTAAACAGTCGCAAATAAAAAACATAATTTTAACATGAGTTAATTATCCTTCATTTATTTCTCTTGAGAATACATAGTGCAGTCTTCATTGAGTATTCCAAGACTATAATTTTTTCCAAATTTCTTTTTTGATCCTTAAAAATCATTAGCCTGCGGGCGCCAATACCCCATTTCCATTTTTATTTTCAAAATATACCTCTAGTTTTTATTTGTGGTCACCATTTTTAAACTTTATTAGCTACTTGCCACTAAAAAACATAATGTTATCATGAGATAATTATCCTTCATTTATCTTTCTTTAAAATACATAGTGCTGTCTTCTTTGTGTATTCCAAGACTATAAAATTTTCCAATTTCTTTTTTGATCCTTAAAAATCATTTGCCTGTGGGCGCCAATACCCCATTTCAATTTTTATTTTCAAAATATACCTCTAGTTTTTTTTTTTTGTAGACACCATTTTCAAACTTTTTAAATAGTCGCAAATAAAAAACATAATTTTATCATGAGTTAATTATCCTTCATTTATTTCTCTTGAGAATACATAGTGCAGTCTTCATTGAGTATTCCAAGACTATAATTTTTTCCAAATTTCGTTTTTGATCCTTAAAAATCATTAGCCTACGGGCGCCAATACCCCCTTTCCATTTTTATTTTTAAAATATACCTCTAGTTTATTTTTGTGGACACAATTTTCAAACTTTATAAATCACTTGCCACTAAAAAACATAATTTTATCATGATTTAATTATCCTTCATTTTTTATTTCATTTATTTTTCTTAAGAATACATAGTGCAGTCTTCATTGAGTATTCCAATACTATAATTTTTTCCAAATTTCTTTTTTGATCCTTAAAAATCATTTGCCTGCGGGCGCCAATACACCCTTTCCATTTTTATTTTTAAAATTTAGTTCTAGTTTATCTTTGTGGACACAATTTTTAAACATTATTAGCCACTTGCGACTAAAAAACATAATTTTATCATGAATTAATTATACTTCTTTGTTTTTTCTTGAGTATTCATAGTGCAGTCTTCATTGTCTATTCTAAGATCATAAATTTTCCCAATTTCTTTAATCATCCTTAAAAACCATTTGCCTGCGGGCTCCAATATCCCCTTTTCATTTTTATTTTTAAAATATAGCTTTATTTTATTTTTGTGTAGAAAATGATCAAACTTTATTAGCCACTTGCCACTAAAAAACATAATTTTATCAACATCTAATTAGCCTTTTTTTATTTTTCTTGAGAATAGTGTATTTCCAAGGACTATAAGTTCTTCCAAATTTCTTTTTTAATCCTTTAAATTCATTAGCCTGCGGGCGCCAATACCCCATTTCCATTTTTATTTTCAAAATATGGCTCTATTGTATTTTTGTGGACACAATTTTCAAACTTTTTAACCAGTTGCAACTAAAAAACATAACTTTATCATGATTTAATTATCCTTCATTTTTTATTTCATTTATTTTTCTTGAGAATACAAAATGCAGTCTTCATTGTGTATTCAAAGACCATCATTCTTTCCAAATTTCTTTTTTAATCCTTAAAAATCGTTTTCCTGTGTGCTTCAATACCCCCTTCCATTTTTATATTTAAAATATATATCTAGTTTATTTTTTTGGACACAATTTTCAAACTTTTTTAACCATGTTCAACTAAAAAACATAATTTTATCATGATTTAATTATCCTTCATTTTTTATTTCATTTATTTTTCTTGAGAATACATAGTGCAGTCTTCATTGAGTATTCCAAGACTATAATTTTTTCCAAATTTCTTTTTTGATCCTTAAAAATCATTTGCCTGCGGGCGCCAATATCCCCTTTCCATTTTTATTTTCAAAATATACCTCTAGTTTTTATTTGTGGTCACCATTTTTAAACTTTATTAGCTACTTGCCACTAAAAAACATAATTTTATCATGAGATAATTATCCTTCATTTATCTTTCTTTAAAATACATAGTGCTGTCTTCTTTGTGTATACCATGACTATAAAATTTTCCAATTTCTTTTTTGATCCTTAAAAATCATTTGCCTGCGGGCGCCAATACCCCCTTTCCATTTTTATTTTTAAAATATACCTCTAGTTTTTTTTGTGGACACAATTTTCAAACTTTATAAATCACTTGCCACTAAAAAACATAATTTTATCATGATTTAATTATCCTTCATTTTTTATTTCATTTATTTTTCTTGAGAATACAAAATGCAGTCTTCATTGTGTATTCAAAGACCATCATTTTTTCCAAGTTTCTTTTTTAATCCTTAAAAATCGTTTTCCTGTGTGCTTCAATACCCCCTTCCATTTTTATATTTAAAATATATATCTAGTTTATTTTTTTGGACACAATTTTCAAACTTTTTTAACCATGTTCAACTAAAAAACATAATTTTATCATGATTTAATTATCCTTCATTTTTTATTTCATTTATTTTTCTTGAGAATACATAGTGCAGTCTTCATTGAGTATTCCAAGACCATAATTTTTTCCAAATTTCTTTTTTGATCCTTAAAAATCATTTGCCTGCGGGCGCCAATACCCCCTTTCCATTTTTATATTTAAAATTTAGTTCTAGTTTATTTTTGTGGTCACAATTTTCAAACTTTATAAACCACTTGCCACTAAAAAACATAATTTTATCGTGATTTAATTATCCTTCATTTTTTATTTCATTTATTTCTCTTGAGAATACAATGTGCAGTCTTCATTGTGTATTCCAAGACTATAATATTTTTCAATTCCTTTTTTGATCCTTAAAAATCATTTGCCGGGAGGGCGCCAATACCCCCTTTTCATTTTTATTTTTAAAATATAGCTTTATTTTATTTTTGTGTAGAAAATGATCAAACTTTATTAGCCACTTGCCACTAAAAAACATAATTTTATCAACATCTAATTAGCCTTTTTTTATTTTTCTTGAGAATAGTGTATTTCCAAGGACTATAAGTTCTTCCAAATTTCTTTTTTGATCCTTAAAAATCATTTGCCTGCGGGCGCCAATACCCCCCTTCCATTTTTATTTTCAAAGTATAGCTTTAGTTTATTTTATTCGACACAATTTTCAAACTTTTTAATCAGTTGCAACTAAAAAACATAATTTTATCATGATTTAATTATGCTTCTATTGTTTTTCTTGAAAATACATAGTGCAGTCTTCATTGTGTATTCAAAGACCATCATTTTTTCCAAATTTCTTTTTTAATCCTTAAAAATCATTTTCCTGTGTGCTTCAATACCCCCTTCCATTTTTATATTTATAATATAGTTCTAGTTTATTTTTTGGACACAATTTTCAAACTTTTTTAACCATGTTCAACTAAAAAACATAATTTTATCATGATTTAATTATCCTTCATTTTTTATTTCATTTATTTTTCTTGAGTTTACATAGTGCAGTCTTCATTGTGTATTCAAAGACCATACATTTTTCCAAATTTCTTTTTTAATCCTTAAAAATAATTTGCCTGCGGGCGCCTATACCCCCTTTCCATTTTTATTTTCAAAATATAGTTATAGCTGATTTTTGTAGTCACAATTTTCAAACTTTATAAACCACTTGCCACTAAAAAACATAATTTTATCGTGATTTAATTATCCTTCATTTATTTTTTTGAGAATACAAAGTGCAGTCTTCATTGAGTATTCCAAGACTATAATTTTTTCCAAATTTCTTTTTTGATCCTTAAAAATCATTTGCCTGCGGGCGCCAATACCCCATTTCAATTTTTATTTTCAAAATATACCTCTAGTTTTTTTTTTTGTAGACACCATTTTCAAACTTTTTAAACAGTCGCAAATAAAAAACATAATTTTAACATGAGTTAATTATCCTTCATTTATTTCTCTTGAGAATACATAGTGCAGTCTTCATTGAGTATTCCAAGACTATAATTTTTTCCAAATTTCTTTTTTGATCCTTAAAAATCATTAGCCTGCGGGCGCCAATACCCCATTTCCATTTTTATTTTCAAAATATACCTCTAGTTTTTATTTGTGGTCACCATTTTTAAACTTTATTAGCTACTTGCCACTAAAAAACATAATGTTATCATGAGATAATTATCCTTCATTTATCTTTCTTTAAAATACATAGTGCTGTCTTCTTTGTGTATTCCAAGACTATAAAATTTTCCAATTTCTTTTTTGATCCTTAAAAATCATTTGCCTGTGGGCGCCAATCCCCCTTTCCATTTTAATTTTTTAAATATACCTCTAGTTTATTTTTGTGGACACATTTTCAAACTTTATAAATCACTTGCCACTAAAAAACATAATTTTATCATGATTTAATTATCCTTCATTTTTTTTTCTTGAGTATTCATAGTGCAGTCTTCATTGTCTATTCTAAGATCATAAATTTTCCCAATTTCTTTAATCATCCTTAAAAACCATTTGCCTGCGGGCGCCAATATCCCCTTTTCATTTTTATTTTTAAAATATAACTTTATTTTATTTTTGTGTAGAAAATTATCAAACTTTATTAGCCACTTGCCACTAAAAAACATAATTTTATCAACATCTAATTAGCCTTCTTTTATTTTTCTTGAGAATACATACTGCAGTCTTCATAATGTATTTCCAAGGACTATAAGTTCTTCCAAATTTCTTTTTTTGATCCTTTAAATTCATTAGCCTTCGGGCGCCAATACCCCATTTCCATTTTTATTTTCAAAATATGGCTCTATTGTATTTTTGTGGACACAATTTTCAAACTTTTTAACCAGTAGCAACTAAAATAGATAATTTTATCATGAGTTAATTATCCTTCATTTATTTCTCTTGAGAATACATAGTGCAGTCTTCATTGAGTATTCCAAGGCTATAATTTTTTCCAAATTTCGTTTTTGATCCTTAAAAATCATTAGCCTACGGGCGCCAATACCCCCTTTCCATTTTTATTTTTAAAATATACCTCTAGTTTATTTTTGTGGACACAATTTTCAAACTTTATAAATCACTTGCCACTAAAAAACATAATTTTATCATGATTTAATTATCCTTCATTTTTTATTTCATTTATTTTTCTTAAGAATACATAGTGCAGTCTTCATTGAGTATTCCAATACTATAATTTTTTCCAAATTTCTTTTTTGATCCTTAAAAATCATTTGCCTGCGGGCGCCAATACACCCTTTCCATTTTTATTTTTAAAATTTAGTTCTAGTTTATCTTTGTGGACACAATTTTTAAACATTATTAGCCACTTGCGACTAAAAAACATAATTTTATCATGAATTAATTATACTTCTTTGTTTTTTCTTGAGTATTCATAGTGCAGTCTTCATTGTCTATTCTAAGATCATAAATTTTCCCAATTTCTTTAATCATCCTTAAAAACCATTTGCCTGCGGGCTCCAATATCCCCTTTTCATTTTTATTTTTAAAATATAGCTTTATTTTATTTTTGTGTAGAAAATGATCAAACTTTATTAGCCACTTGCCACTAAAAAACATAATTTTATCAACATCTAATTAGCCTTTTTTTATTTTTCTTGAGAATAGTGTATTTCCAAGGACTATAAGTTCTTCCAAATTTCTTTTTTAATCCTTTAAATTCATTAGCCTGCGGGCGCCAATACCCCATTTCCATTTTTATTTTCAAAATATGGCTCTATTGTATTTTTGTCGACACAATTTTCAAACTTTTTAACCAGTTGCAACTAAAAAACATAACTTTATCATGATTTAATTATCCTTCATTTTTTATTTCATTTATTTTTCTTGAGAATACAAAATGCAGTCTTCATTGTGTATTCAAAGACCATCATTCTTTCCAAATTTCTTTTTTAATCCTTAAAAATCGTTTTCCTGTGTGCTTCAATACCCCCTTCCATTTTTATATTTAAAATATATATCTAGTTTATTTTTGTGGACACAATTTTCAAACTTTTTAACCAGTAGCAACTAAAATACATAATTTTATCATGAGTTAATTATCCTTCATTTATTTCTCTTGAGAATACATAGTGCAGTCTTCATTGAGTATTCCAAGACTATAATTTTTTCCAAATTTCGTTTTTGATCCTTAAAAATCATTAGCCTACGGGCGCCAATACCCCCTTTCCATTTTTATTTTTAAAATATACCTCTAGTTTATTTTTGTGGACACAATTTTCAAACTTTATAAATCACTTGCCACTAAAAAACATAATTTTATCATGATTTAATTATCCTTCATTTTTTATTTCATTTATTTTTCTTAAGAATACATAGTGCAGTCTTCATTGTGTATTCCAAGACTATAATATTTTTCAATTTCTTTTTTGATCCTTAAAAATCATTTGCCTGAGGGCGCCAATACCCCCTTTTCATTTTTATTTTTAAAATATAGCTTTATTTTATTTTTGTGTAGAAAATTATCAAAATTTATTAGCCACTTGCCACTAAAAAACATAAATTATTTTCAAAATATGGCTCTATTGTATTTTTGTGGATACAATATTCAAACTTTTCATCCTTCATTTTTTATTTCATTTATTTTTCTTGAGAATACAAAGTGCAGCCTTCATTGTGTATTCTAAGATCATAGTTTTTTCCAATTTTCTTTTTTGATCCTTAAAAATCATTTGCCTGTGGCCGCCAATACCCCCTTTCCATTTTTATTTTTAAAATATACCTCTAGTTTATTTTTTTGGACACAATTTTCAAAATTTTTTAACCATGTTCTACTAAAAAACATAATTTTATCATGATTTAATTATCCTTCATTTTTTATTTCATTTATTTTTCTTGAGTTTACATAGTGCAGTCTTCATTGTGCATTCAAAGACCATACATTTTTCCAAATTTCTTTTTTAATCCTTAAAAATAATTTGCCTGCGGGCGCCTATACCCCCTTTCCATTTTTATTTTCAAAATATAGCTATAGTTTATTTTTGTAGTCACAATTTTCAAACTTTATAAACCACTTGCCACTAAAAAACATAATTTTATCGTGATTTAATTATCCTTTATTTTATATTTCATTTATTTTTTTGAGAATACAAAGTGCAGTCTTCATTGAGTATTCCAAGACTATAATTTTTTCCAAATTTCTTTTTTGATCCTTAAAAATCATTTGCCTGCGGGCGCCAATACCCCATTTCAATTTTTATTTTCAAAATATACCTCTAGTTTTTTTTTTTGTAGACACCATTTTCAAACTTTTTAAATAGTCGCAAATAAAAAACATAATTTTATCATGAGTTAATTATCCTTCATTTATTTCTCTTGAGAATACATAGTGCAGTCTTCATTGAGTATTCCAAGACTATAATTTTTTCCAAATTTCGTTTTTGATCCTTAAAAATCATTAGCCTACGGGCGCCAATACCCCCTTTCCATTTTTATTTTTAAAATATACCTCTAGTTTATTTTTGTGGACACAATTTTCAAACTTTATAAATCACTTGCCACTAAAAAACATAATTTTATCATGATTTAATTATCCTTCATTTTTTATTTCATTTATTTTTCTTAAGAATACATAGTGCAGTCTTCATTGAGTATTCCAATACTATAATTTTTTCCAAATTTCTTTTTTGATCCTTAAAAATCATTTGCCTGCGGGCGCCAATACACCCTTTCCATTTTTATTTTTAAAATTTAGTTCTAGTTTATCTTTGTGGACACAATTTTTAAACATTATTAGCCACTTGCGACTAAAAAACATAATTTTATCATGAATTAATTATACTTCTTTGTTTTTTCTTGAGTATTCATAGTGCAGTCTTCATTGTTTATTCTAAGATCATAAATTTTCCCAATTTCTTTAATCATCCTTAAAAACCATTTGCCTGCGGGCTCCAATATCCCCTTTTCATTTTTATTTTTAAAATATAGCTTTATTTTATTTTTGTGTAGAAAATGATCAAACTTTATTAGCCACTTGCCACTAAAAAACATAATTTTATCAACATCTAATTAGCCTTTTTTTATTTTTCTTGAGAATAGTGTATTTCCAAGGACTATAAGTTCTTCCAAATTTCTTTTTTAATCCTTTAAATTCATTAGCCTGCGGGCGCCAATACCCCATTTCCATTTTTATTTTCAAAATATGGCTCTATTGTATTTTTGTGGACACAATTTTCAAACTTTTTAACCAGTTGCAACTAAAAAACATAACTTTATCATGATTTAATTATCCTTCATTTTTCTTGAGAATACAAAATGCAGTCTTCATTGTGTATTCAAAGACCATCATTCTTTCCAAATTTCTTTTTTAATCCTTAAAAATCGTTTTCCTGTGTGCTTCAATACCCCCTTCCATTTTTATATTTAAAATATATATCTAGTTTATTTTTTTGGACACAATTTTCAAACTTTTTTAACCATGTTCAACTAAAAAACATAATTTTATTATGATTTAATTATCCTTCATTTTTTATTTCATTTATTTTTCTTGAGAATACATAGTGCAGTCTTCATTGAGTATTCCAAGACTATAATTTTTTCCAAATTTCTTTTTTGATCCTTAAAAATCATTTGCCTGCGGGCGCCAATACCCCCTTTCCATTTTTATATTTAAAATTTAGTTCTAGTTTATTTTTGTGGACACAATTTTTAAACATTATTAGCCACTTGCCACTAAAAAACTTAATTTTATCATGATTTAATTATCCTTCATTTTTTATTTCATTTATTTTTCTTGAGTTTACATAGTGCAGTCTTCATTGTGTATTCAAAGACCATACATTTTTCCAAATTTCTTTTTTAATCCTTAAAAATAATTTGCCTGCGGACGCCTATACCCCCTTTCCATTTTTATTTTCAAAATATAGCTATAGTTTATTTTTGTAGTCACAATTTTCAAACTTTATAAACCACTTGCCACTAAAAAACATAATTTTATCGTGATTTAATTATCCTTCATTTTTTATTTCATTTATTTCTCTTGAGAATACAATGTGCAGTCTTCATTGTGTATTCCAAGACTATAATATTTTTCAATTCCTTTTTTGATCCTTAAAAATCATTTGCCGGGAGGGCGCCAATACCCCCTTTTCATTTTTATTTTTAAAATATAGCTTTATTTTATTTTTGTGTAGAAAATGATCAAACTTTATTAGCCACTTGCCACTAAAAAACATAATTTTATCAACATCTAATTAGCCTTTTTTTATTTTTCTTGAGAATAGTGTATTTCCAAGGACTATAAGTTCTTCCAAATTTCTTTTTTGATCCTTAAAAATCATTTGCCTGCGGGCGCCAATACCCCCCTTCCATTTTTATTTTCAAAGTATAGCTTTAGTTTATTTTATTCGACACAATTTTCAAACTTTTTAATCAGTTGCAACTAAAAAACATAATTTTATCATGATTTAATTATGCTTCTATTGTTTTTCTTGAAAATACATAGTGCAGTCTTCATTGTGTATTCAAAGACCATCATTTTTTCCAAATTTCTTTTTTAATCCTTAAAAATCATTTTCCTGTGTGCTTCAATACCCCCTTCCATTTTTATATTTATAATATAGTTCTAGTTTATTTTTTTGGACACAATTTTCAAACTTTTTTAACCATGTTCAACTAAAAAACATAATTTTATCATGATTTAATTATCCTTCATTTTTTATTTCATTTATTTTTCTTGAGTTTACATAGTGCAGTCTTCATTGTGTATTCAAAGACCATACATTTTTCCAAATTTCTTTTTTAATCCTTAAAAATAATTTGCCTGCGGGCGCCTATACCCCCTTTCCATTTTTATTTTCAAAATATAGTTATAGCTGATTTTTGTAGTCACAATTTTCAAACTTTATAAACCACTTGCCACTAAAAAACATAATTTTATCGTGATTTAATTATCCTTCATTTATTTTTTTGAGAATACAAAGTGCAGTCTTCATTGAGTATTCCAAGACTATAATTTTTTCCAAATTTCTTTTTTGATCCTTAAAAATCATTTGCCTGCGGGCGCCAATACCCCATTTCAATTTTTATTTTCAAAATATACCTCTAGTTTTTTTTTTTGTAGACACCATTTTCAAACTTTTTAAATAGTCGCAAATAAAAAACATAATTTTATCATGAGTTAATTATCCTTCATTTATTTCTCTTGAGAATACATAGTGCAGTCTTCATTGAGTATTCCAAGACTATAATTTTTTCCAAATTTCTTTTTTGATCCTTAAAAATCATTAGCCTGCGGGCGCCAATACCCCCTTTCCATTTTTATTTTCAAAATATACCTCTAGTTTTTATTTGTGGTCACCATTTTTAAACTTTATTAGCTACTTGCCACTAAAAAACATAATGTTATCATGAGATAATTATCATTCATTTTTTTTTCTTGAGTATTCATAGTGCAGTCTTCATTGTCTATTCTAAGATCATAAATTTTCCCAATTTCTTTAATCATCCTTAAAAACCATTTGCCTGCGGGCGCCAATATCCCCTTTTCATTTTTATTTTTAAAATATAACTTTATTTTATTTTTGTGTAGAAAATTATCAAACTTTATTAGCCACTTGCCACTAAAAAACATAATTTTATCAACATCTAATTAGCCTTCTTTTATTTCTCTTGAGAATACAATGTGCAGTCTTCATTGTGTATTCCAAGACTATAATATTTTTCAATTTCTTTTTTAATCCTTAAAAATCATTTGCCTGAGGGCGCCAATACCCCCTTTTCATTTTTATTTTTAAAATATAGCTTTATTTTATTTTTGTGTAGAAAATTATCAAAATTTATTAGCCACTTGCCACTAAAAAACATAATTTAATCAACATCTAATTAGCCTTTTTTTATTTTTCTTGAGAATAGTGTATTTCCAAGGACTATAATTTTTTCCAAATTTCTTTTTTGATCCTTAAAAATCATTAGCCTGCGGGTGCCAATACCCCCTTTCCATTTTTAT
The DNA here is from genome assembly GCF_037042655.1 of Diuraphis noxia. NCBI lineage: Eukaryota > Metazoa > Arthropoda > Insecta > Hemiptera > Aphididae > Diuraphis > Diuraphis noxia. The sequence goes on along the minus strand of NW_028301714.1, from coordinate 32,356,309 downwards.
TTTCAAAATATACCTCTAGTTTTTATTTATGGTCACCATTTTTAAACTTTATTAGCTACTTGCCACTAAAAAACATAATTTTATCATGAGATAATTATCCTTCATTTATCTTTCATTAAAATACATAGTGCTGTCTTCTTTGTGTATTCCAAGACTATAAAATTTTCCAATTTCTTTTTTGATCCTTAAAAATCATTTGCCTGTGGGCGCCAATACCCCCTTTCCATTTTTATTTTTAAAATATACCTCTAGTTTATTTTTGTGGACACAATTTTCAAACTTTATAAATCACTTGCCACTAAAAAACATAATTTTATCATGATTTAATTATCCTTCATTTTTTATTTCATTTATTTCTCTTGAGAATACAATGTGCAGTCTTCATTGTGTATTCCAAGACTATAATATTTTTCAATTTCTTTTTTGATCCTTAAAAATCATTTGCCTGAGGGCGCCAATACCCCCTTTTCATTTTTATTTTTAAAATATAGCTTTATTTTATTTTTGTGTAGAAAATTATCAAACTTTATTAGCCACTTGCCACTAAAAAACATAATTTTATCAACATCTAATTAGCCTTTTTTTATTTTTCTTAAGAATAGTGTATTTCCAAGGACTATAAGTTCTTCCAAATTTCTTTTTTAATCCTTTAAATTCATTAGCCTGCGGGCGCCAATACCACATTTCCATTTTTATTTTCAAAATATGGCTCTATTGTATTTTTGTGGACACAATTTTCAAACTTTTTAACCAGTTGCAACTAAAAAACATAATTTTATCATGATTTAATTATCCTTCATTTTTTATTTCATTTATTTTTCTTGAGTTTACATAGTGTAGTCTTCATTGTGTATTCAAAGACCATACATTTTTCCAAATTTCATTTTTAATCCTTAAAAATAATTTGCCTGCGGGCGCCTATACCCCCTTTCCATTTTTATTTTCAAAATATAGCTATAGTTTATTTTTGTTGTCACAATTTCCAAACTTTTTAAACCACTTGCCACTAAAAAACATAATTTTATCGTGATTTAATTATCCTTCATTTTTTATTTCATTTATTTTTTTGAGAATACAAAGTGCAGTCTTCATTGTGTATTCTAAGATCATAATTTTTCCCAATTTCTTTTATGATCCTTAAAAACCATTTGCCTGCGGGCGCCAATACCCCCTTTTCATTTTTATTTTTAAAATATAGCATTATTTTATTTTTGTGTAGAAAATTATCAAACTTTATTAGCCACTTGCCACTAAAAAACATAATTTTATCAACATCTATACAGTTCTCAGTGTGTATTCTGACATCATAATTTTCTAAATTTTTTTTTTTTACCTGAAATGTATTTGCCTGTAGGTGCCATACTGCCAATCCCCTCTTCCCAATTTTTTTAAATTATTTATCTGTTGTTGATTTTTGTGTTCAAAATTTTTAAATATTAATAATCAATTGCCTCAAAAAACATTATTCAATCATGATTTTATTCATCTATTTTTATTTTATTTCTTTTTATGGGAATTATATACTTAATCTTCAGAGTGTATTCTTAGTATAGAATTTTTATTAAATTTTTTTACTTCTCGAAATTCTTTTTCCTGTGTCTACCAATACCCTCTTTCGTTTTTATTTAGTATTGAACTATAGTTGAATTTTGTGTACACAATATTATTGAATTTTGATAATTATGTGTTCTCTAAACCTTGCACCGTTGAGGCGATAACCTGTGTATGGCTGCTCTCGAATTTTTTTGCTGCTGCCCTCCAACTTTATGCTATTTGTTAAAAATTTTCATTATTTATTTTAATTATAATAAATGAAGTGGATTCATTACTATGAGGTATGTAATATTTCGAAATAAGTTACGAGTGAGAACATAATATTTTACAGAGTATATAATGAATATGCATTCCATAGTTGTAATATTATATCTTGTATTTTAGGTTTGTCCACTTATTGTTCAGGTTATTTAAGATGACAAAATTCATGAAACTAAGTAATATTATTTTTGTTATCTGCGTAACACAATATTAGGTTATACATTTAATTGTGTGTTATTTAAAAAAAAAAAATCAAAACTCATGGTTACCATAGTTAAAATTTACCTTCGGCGCAAATATTCACTGCACGCTAAGTCTTATGTAGGCGTACAGGTGCAATATGCCAATATATTATGTATAATAATATATAATATAAATAATATACGCATATCCTCTACATTGTATCCATAATAAAATCACTGAAGTGATATTTTTACAAAACAATATATTTTATTCATATATGAACGGTTATAAATTAATTATTTAATAAGATGTACCGTTGGTAGCGACGGATAATTATACGGTTTGTATTGTATGTACCTACGCCCATTTTCGTTTTAGAATATTGCGATGACGTTGGTGAATTTAAAGCGATGTAAACTTTATATATTATCATAACAGCATTTAACTTGCCGACTAGATAGGTCTATTTAGGTATAATATATATAATGCTATATTGTTAAGTTGCAGAAATTACAATAAATAACGAGTCAGCTAACGCGAAAATACGTAGAGGTGTAAGACAAGGGTGTCCACTTTCACCATTATTATTCAACTGCTATATAGAAAAAAGTATAACGGAAGTTAAAGATAATCTAAACAGGCTTGGGATTGGAATAAGAGTGGGTGGTATATTGATTCCAATGATCCGGTTTGCAGACGATATCGTATTATTAGCAGAAACAGAACATGACCTCCAGAGAGCCCTGGCAGAAATGCAAATAATTATAAATAAGTATAAAATGCATATAAATTCAGGCAAGACAAAAATTTTAGTCTGTGCACGTGAACCCACAATAAACGTAAATATTTATTTAGAAAACCAACTTATTTCCCAAGTTTCCAGTTTTAAATACTTGGGAAGTTTAATAACATCAGACGGAAGAAGCTCGCAGGAAATTAAACAAAGAATCGGGCAAGCGAAAACAACTTTTATCAAGAAAAAGAAAATTTTGGGTTCAAAAAAATTAACAGAGCAACAAAAAAGACATTTCTAAAATCATTTATGTGGAGTGTCGCATTATACGGCTGCGAGACATGGGTTATTAATGAAAAAGAAAAAAGATCCCTTGAAGCATTTGAAATGTGGTGTTGGAGACATATGGAAAAAATAAACTGGACAGAAAGAGTAACAAATGAAGATGTACTGACCCAAGTTGAAGAAACAAAATCCATAATTAAAGCCATAAAGCGACGACGATGGGACATGATGGGACACGTTTTACGTCTAGAATAGAAGGTGCAATTGAAAGACGGAAACCACCAGGAAGACCAAGAAACTCGTACATATCTCAACTGAAAAATGACGCAGGGATTGATACTTACGCCGGATTAAAAAGACTTGCCGAAGATCGTGATAAGTGGAGAGCGAAGTTAAAAATATTGTAAACCAACCCAATACAGGTTGAAAAAAAAAAATTGTTAAGTATTCCATTTGATTTATTATCTCGGGATGACGGAATCCCTTCATCGACAGCCCATTAAATCTAAAGTTAAACCTTTATATAGTTAGTAGTTACAAAATATATTATCAACAATAGATTTATAATATTTGATTGATTTGTTGTCAAATCTTAAAATACAAGCTCATATGCCTTTAAATTATTCTGGACGATTTAATTTTTAACAAGTTTTTTTAAAAACTTTTAATACAGTGGATGCACTTAAAGAATCAATTTAGGACGAACACAAAACGAGTCTCATAACCGAATGAATTTTCGTGGTCGAAGTGGAATAAAAAATAAAAAATACTCATGAATTTTATATTATTACATATCTAACTAATTTTAAACTACTTTAATGAATACATATCACAAATTACTTATTACTGAATAAATGAAAAAAATGTACATATACACATTATAAGGTACGAATCAAAACCAATAATAATCAACAAAAATATGTTATTTTTTAATACAAATTTATTTATTTGTTTAAAAAAAATTGTTTTTTACGAAATTTGAGTCTTATTATTAATGAAGTGGTGACTCTTACTATATTTATTTTATAATAAAAAGCAAATTAAAAAAAAAAAGTGGTGACTCTTATAACAGAATTTTTTTATATTGTATTTGGATACGTCTGGTCCGTTCCAGAAGATTTTGAGTCTATTAAGTGACTGAACCTAATATCAATGAGTCTATTATAAGCGGTGTCCACTACTGTATCTAAAATTGACATACAAACATGGTCACTAATTATCGACTTGATATTAATATGAGTAGCCATATAGAAAATTATAAGTATTTATTATTTGTTTTTTATTTTTAATAAAACTTCTTGCCGTCAATAATCAACTAAATATTTATAAGTAATATGCCACCAAAACGCCATCATGTTTTTACCTCTTATTTTTTTTTACCGATTTTCATTATAATTATCATTAGGTATCAATTTATCGAGTATCTATTCACGTTATATTTTACCCAATCTTAGGCACGGAAAACTAAGACTAATATAATTTTAATGAGATTATATAGTTTAATTTTGACACGCACAAAAATTCTATATGTATTATTTAGGGCTATAGTTATTCCTAGTATTTTTATTTTTTATTATTAAACACATTAATATATTATACCTTATTTTTATTAATAATTGTATAAATATTATGTTTAGATTATAGAGTGCATACAGGCCTATATAAAAAGAAACGTTCACATCCTGTGGTGCCTCAGTGGAGTAAAGGCTTTCAGCGATGGCGTGCATAGACATCATCAACATATTTTTGCAAATGACCGGGTGCACCGACAACAAGATAATGCTTTATTTGACCTACTTCGAATTTTTAATTACATTTTATTATTTAATCGCGGCGGCGTACTTATCAATTGATCAGAGCAGATTCGAGCAGAGTGTGACCATTCAGTTGTTCACATTGTTGTGCGTGTTGATAGAGTGTGTAATACTACTGAATATCACTTTTCGGCTCTATCATCAAAATCAAATCCGCGAGATGCACCAGTACTCGAGACGAATGGGAATACCGGACAGCTATCAGTCGAAAATAAACTTAATAACGAAATACCATCTGATAGCGTCGAACGTGTTCGTAATTTTCCCGGTCACGTATACGATTTACTACGATTCGGTGCGCATTGGAGATCCCTTCACATTCCCTTACTTGGATGCATTACCGATACAAACTAAAAATCTCACAATCTACACGTTCAAATACTTAGTATACGCAATATCCGTTTACATAGCACACATCGAACTTTGTTTTATAAACACGACGTTTATATTTTATGTGGGCGTTTTGAAACAAAGGTTAAAAACCATTGTACAAACGATTCAAGAAGCTTTTGTAGAAAATGATGAACAAAAATTTGAATACGCAATAATTCAACATCAAAAATTATTAACGTATGTTGAAAAATGTGTATGATAGTATTATATTATTTATTGACTGATATTTTGTCGTCAAACAATTAAGCCATAATAATTATTTCCGTTATGACGACATAACCTATTACGCGAAAATAATAAAGCTTATAACAGCTGAGACATATGATAATAATTAATAAAACAATAGCATATAGTTACTCTTACATATTCTATGATCAATATTCGTGATTTGTCATTTGTTTTAACATCATACATACATACACTTAAATGAAAAAAAATTATTTATGAATTTTCAATATAAAAACTCATGAACAAAATTTGATCTTATATAAATCGAAAATAAATTAAAATAATATTTTACTATTTGTTTAGATATTATCTATAAATAGCAACAAAGGAAGCAAAATATTTAAAAAAATATATTATAAAATATTTGTAAATGCCAATATGAATATTTACTGAGTACGTATAGCAAGTATTTAAGATTCTCATTTTTAAATTAGAAATAAATAATTTTGCTTGAATTCCTGTTATTCCTTAATTTCTTAATTTCTTATTGTTCTAAAAATTGGCGAATTTTTACTTTTGTAAACCACTGACCCACTGTCTCAACTACCAACTAGATTAAGTATTTTAACTGTTAACTCCTAGGCAAAGGTTCGTCAAACATAAAAAAGATATAAACGAGATATACCGTTGTTAAATCAATAGATACATTCATCACTTCGCTCAAAAATTAAAAATAACCGTCGATGGAGATCCATGGATAACTCACTGTAATTTTTATTGATTTTACAGATATCTTAATACAATGAAGAAAGTATTTACAAAACCGATATTACTATCAATGTCATTTAACGCTTTATATTTTGGTTTGACTACTTCTTTTGTGATTCAAGCCATTCAGGTGAGTATTGATAAAATATAATATAGGCCATTTTATAGGCAATTTGTTACTTAACATTATTTTCTTAAAATTAAATTTATAAACATAGAACGAGAAGTCCACACTCTGCTATAATTATTACTAACTTTATGTCATTTGTAATCGGGACTATTTGGGTAAATTATAATAGACAATTTTTGTTACCCAATCCCAGAGCTTGGATTGGAAAAAATAGAAAGGGTATGTAAAAATATTTAAAAAAATTGCATATCCGAATATATAATTTTTTTTATTAATTAAAGTGTAATTCCTTGAGTTGTGTCCAATCAACCTTTTTAAGTTGATAAAATTTCCCAGAGTTCTCATTTTTCGATTAAAATTGTTAAATACAAAACATAGAATAGGACCAATATATCATGATGGTATACGTTTTTTAATGTAAACATAAAAAAAAAATGTTTTGAAATAGCATTTATCATGTACCTAATTCATTAATATTTTAAATAATAATACCTGTTTTTAGGGTTATATTAATCAAGTAATATTATCAATTTGCATAGCAAGTAGTGCAGCAGCTGTTATAAATATTACAATATATACTTTTTATGGAAGCGTGATTTTGGATTTAGTAAGCATAGCATTAAAATTTTGAATAACATGTGTGTTAAATTTTTGAAAATTTATTATTTTTGAAAATGTTTTTAGCACGATGAAGTATTACATGCCCTTTTTGATAATGCATTTTTTTTTGTAAACAAATCATTTAAACGTTCTATTTTAATATTTATGACAAGAGTTACAATACCATTACAATTTATAGTTGGTTACATTTTTTTCATCAATTTAAATTTACTTCTAAAGGTAAGTGATGTATTATAAAATAAGTCAAAATTGTATGCAAAAATATTATCTTTAAGTCAAATATGAATAGATATGTATGAAATAATGTATATAGAATTATATAAAAACCATTACGATTTATTAAAATAATTATCAAGAATGTTAGGATTATTATTCATTTTCAAGTGTAATAAATAATAATGCGTAATTGACTATCATTGAAGGTACATCTTATAGAAAAACAACCAATATACCTAGCGTACAATTTAAAAATATTCGTATAATATAATATAAAAATTACAACATCACAAATTTACGAAATCAAAAAAAGTCTGATTGCGGCGAAAAAGATAAATAATATTATATTATTATTTATTATTAAAAATGTAAAATATCTATAATTTATTTATTTATAAAATATTGAATAGGGGATAAGATTATAACTGTCAGTACTACCAAAAATAAATTAATGAAGAGGTACGATACATTTCTACCAAGATTAAACTACAAATAATATTTTTTCAAAATGAATACTTTAATCTTAATATCAAAAGTCCATAAAATATTTGCATAAAAAGTAAAACTAATAAAAACTTTTGTAGAATCATTATCTTTCCAGCTTCATACACTTAAAAATTATCTTTATAAACTTAATTTCAATAATACTTAAGTTCTGAATATTACTTGCGTTACGATAGTAAGTTATGGTACTAACAAATTGAGTTGTATACCTATTAGTTTACGACTAGGTACTATAATTCGATAGTACCATGGATTAAATAAGCATCTACTCGTATCTCTTGCAATCATAGGCCAATATAGTAAGTCAAATTCATATTAAAATAATGAGCGATAAATGATTGCACTATTGTCGCTAATTTATAATATTATATAATTTATTTTACTATCATAAGTCCATAACCATTCAACACTTGTTTTTAATCAGTTGTGTACTTAGTATTTTATATAAATTACAAAGCATATGCCTATAATAACTGGTCATTTTTTAGGTTTTTATTTTAATTTTATAACTTTTATTAAAATACTATAAAATTATAATATACTTTTGTTAAAGCTATAATAACCTATGTAGTTGATGCTTAACCAATATATACAGGGCGATTGATTTATCATACAACACTCATTATTTCAAAAAGTATTAACTTTCTATGGTTTCAAGTTGTTAAAAAACCAACGTTTTTATTAAAAAATTATATTTTTTAAATAGTTTTTATTCTTACCATTTTTTAAGTTTTTTACTTTTTTGAATGAAAACATAGAGTTTTAATTTCATACTCCAAAGCAGAATATTTTTCTAAGTATTTTGATACATAAAAATTGAGACAAACGGAGTAGTGGATACTGGATAAACATATTGAGGGGTAACCCCGTACCACACCACTCTGCCAAACTAAACTTTAAATACTTATAACTCATAAACTATTAGCCTCAAATTTGATTTTTATATATCGAAATACTTAGAAAAATATTCTGCTTTGGAATATGAAATTAAAACTCTATGTTGCCATTCAAAAAAGTAAAAAACTTAAAAAATGATAAGGATAAAAAATATAATATTTTAATAAAAATGTTGGTTTTTTAACAACTTGAAACCATGTAAAAAAATATTTTGAAAAAGTCAATACTTTTTGAAATAATTAGTGTTGTTTGATAAATCAATCACCGTGTATATATAAAAAAAATATATATTTTTTTACTAACTGAGCTAACAATCTTATATAATATTTAAATAATATTTAATTTATTTAAAAATATTTAATTTCAGGTTGTAAAAATATCGTATACAGTGCTGAACGTGGTACTGTCATCGGAAACTATAAAATCTCATAAGTTGTCATAATAGTGAAATAAAATATACTTAGGTAAGTTTGTATTTTGTAATATTTTAATTGACTTAAGGTTTATCATAGCTCTAAACAACTTTTTACTATGTGTTAGGTATGTCTGCAGTAAGTTATTTAAGTATGTAGTTACCTATCTACAAAAAAAAGTCCCAATTATAGAGAAATAAAAGTCATGCATACTCACATAATCACGTGATACATAGTTATGCACAGTGATTGTACTTTGTTTTTATTATTATTGCTTGATGAAACTGGCTAAGTAACTTATTTTTCTTTGATCCATAAATCCTATCTACCATATTAAGGATAATTAATTATACATAATTACAATGTATTTTGAGCTTTTGAGCTTTTAAAAATAACTAGTAATAAGTATTTATATAATAAACTAATATATTATAATATCATGTTACAATTTATTTAAGTGATTAAATTCATCATTAACAAGTAGCATTAGAAGTTGTGTGTATTGCAACGATATTTCAATCAAACGAGATTTGTATAACTACCTACGTAATGAGTCTACTTAAGCTCTAATGCGACGAAATTCATCACTAATTTTCTAAGAAGGTGTTTAAGATCCAAAAAATTCACTAATCACTATTACTTTAATAGTATAATACGTAGGTAATAATTATATTATCTTATGCTAAAAGGCTTATAAAACAAAATACTGTTACACTAAGATGACAATATTTTCAGGAAAATAAAAAAAATAATGATAGTAATTTTTCCCAGCATGAGAAAATAGTTATAAATCATAAATTACCTTAACTATAAAATAACAGTCGGGAAAATAATTATTACGTAAGTGTATAAAGTTTCCTAATTGGCCTATAAAGAGAGTATCATATTGAGTGGATTAATAATGAAAGGTGTAAGGTTTTTTAAACATCTTGAGAAAATCTAAGCCATGCGTGGAATTATGGAAAACAAATCATAAATCATTGAATACCTACTATACAAAAGTACGTTTTTACCATATTCAGATATTAGATATTCTATAATCTATAGTAGGTAATTACAGAGTTACAGATTATTCGGAGATTCTGCAGAGATTTAGTCGCTGAAATATTGTTCTAACTTATTGCGTTGATTTTATGTAATACAGCCATGCAAGTATTTAGATACACTATGATAATATTATAAAATCAACACTGTTTAGCCATAGTATCATTTTATACTCAGAATTTCGAGCCAATAAAAATTTAAAATGTCTACAAATAAGAACTTAGTGGTATCGTTACAGTGGCTAGTAGGTATACAAGATAATATGTAAAGTGGAAGTTATATAATATTTTAAGTATTACAGACACCATTTTATAACAAACACATCAAACAGAATGAGCGAGTACTTGCAGAATAATTACGGAAATTGTCAGTGGCTCATTGCACAGGCTATATTGGTGTAAATACCTACAATCAATAACACCATTCTAAATGAAATTTCAGGCAACACAATAACATACCAGTCGATACCGTAATGAATCAAGACGTAGTTGTTAATTATTCAACTGAATTCTTAAATTCACTTGATTTGCCAGACATGTCACCGCACGTTCTAACATTGAAATTTGGCGTGCCCATCATTCTTCTACGAGACATCAATCCACCACTACTCTGCAACAGTTTCCGGCTTTCAGTGAAAAAGTTGACGAACAACATTATCGAAGCTACAATTTTAAACAAAAAGCTTAAAAAGGCGAAGATGTACTAGCTGTTGCCACGGATTCCAATGATTCCAACAGATATGCCTTTTGAATTCAAACTTAACAGTTTTCTGTGCGACTCGCCTTTGCAATGACCATCAACAAAGCACAAGGACAATCGCTACAAGTGTGTGGACTGAATTTGGAAAATCCATGTTTCTGACAAAGACAGCTGTATGTGGCATGGTCAAGCATCGGAAACCTTCTGATTTATTTATGTACGCACCAGAATGACAAAAAATATTGTGTGTCCAAATGCATTTCAATAAGTATCATTCAATTGAATACTTGAATTGTCAGACATTTCTCGATAAAACGAATACAATTACATAATAATAATTAATAAACTAAATTGATTATCAGTGTAAGATTATTACTTACTAAAATAAACGATCACAGGTAACGAATTTAATACACAGTTTGAGCCATTTAAGAGGTAGGCTTTTTAACGGACTATAAAGTGCATAGGTTTAGCTAGTTTATATATAATTTATAACAATTTTTAAATTGTAATAAAATATACGCTTATAACTTACATACAGATTAAAATATCATAAAATAGTAAACGTAGGGACACAGCTAATGTTCTTAATTTAAAGTTTGATGATGAATTCACTTTAATATTAAATGTAATAACACAGAGTTGATCCTGCTAAACATAGGTACATTTTCTGTTTAGTGTGGGTCAGAGACAGAAAGAGAGAGAGAGAGGAAAAGCAAATGGTGCACTAACATCCTCTTAAGTGTGTCTACTATATTTACCATGTGTAATCTATATATTGTAATCACAAGATTTTGACATCACATATAGTATTTATTTATGTAACGTTATGTCACATTAAATGATAAGTTGAACAATTTATAATAAATAATATAAATATAATAACAAGAATGTGTATAAAACGAAAATTATATGCAACCGCGAACACATAAAATAATATATTACACTACGTTTAAATAAAGAAGTACCTACGGTCATTCCTCAATTTCAGTTTTTACTTGGAGGAGCTTTACATATGATTTAAATGAAACAGACTTTTCTTTTTAGTTTTTTCCTGAAAACGTCGATAAAAAAAATTAATTTTTACACCGGTTACAAAAATACCAAACGTATACTATATACTAAACTACAAGCCAGATAAATTAAAATTCCACCTGCGTGTTGACGCGTTTATTAATAATAAATAATAATCAATTAAATAATACCTAAAATCAAATAAAAACTAATCAAATAGGTAACATACCAAAACGTTTATTTGTGTAAATCATAATACGATTTGTAGTATAACAAATGTTATGATCTAAAATATATGACCTTTTGTTTCAACTATTTTAGTGTTCGAATGGCTGCAACCCGATTTGTTGATATCCAATCGAGCTGCAGGGTCTATTTTTATTTTATTTTTTAAGCGATACCTGTACCAAGCAAAACGAAATATGCGTAAATAATACACGTTGGTAGTGCTTGGGTTTAACCACCGTGGTGATTACCGGTTCTGTACCACCATTGCACTAGAAGATACAGACATCTACAGCAAAATCACGTATATACTGCAACTATATGCACATGAAATTTAGTTCGGCTATGTTTCAATCTCAAATTTATCGGTTGAAAACTCAGCAATCGATACGGCAGACAGTGGACGAATCTCGACTTCGGGTGATGTATTCTGTACTACAAGCACATTAATATTCTATGTGATCGTAAATATGTATATTATTTTAAAAGTGTGTTATTACTCTTTGAATATAATAAATTATTCATATAATGTTCGTTATAAAGATGAAACAAAAATAATATTATACTGTTACACAATATTAAACACTTTATGGCTGTCTATTGTAAAAAGATTTTAAACATTTTTTTCTCAGAAATGAATATACGAGTTTATTAATTATTGCTAAATGTTAATTTTAAATTTATTGGGCCGAAGAATTTAACAAGTTAGGAAAGTTTACTCTGCGAGTGTTAAGTCAATATTAAACTAATTGAGCATTTTATGATGTATACGTTGTATAGGGTAGTTGTTACCATAAAAGGGGGTCGTGCGATTAAACCTACAACAATTAATGTTTCATTCTGACTTTCTGAGGTAAGAAACAAAATAAGATTAATAAATGGTTAAGAGCATCAACTTCACTACTAAGAAAGGAAGAGATAAAAGAAGTATTGGAATATGGCGAAAGTAATATTAATTTTACACAAGTTATATTTTTGATGGTTTAAGTTAAACTGAACCATTGTCTATGGCTAATCGTTAATAGGTAGAGTGGTAAAATATTTCATATTTGCATGGTATAAATAAATTACCAATTAATTTACAAGCCATGAAAGATTATTAGCTTATTGTTAAATTGACTTAAGTTACAACACAATGAATGCCATATTATAATTCACCCATATATAAATAGTTTATTTATTTTAAAAGTTAAATAAACTGCTTCGACACTTTTTATACTTTTGATTTATTTATTATATTAGCATGTTTCGAAAAAATATTAGCATATGAACTTAGAACATCCAATACTGTATGAATCATAAACAATTTATTTTTTGTCAATATAACGAAAAATTAACTTTAAAAAGTTAAACACTATTGTATAAATGTATAATGCACCTGCAATCTTTACTATGTAATATATACCATATAATATATAAATATTTTTTTATAATTTAATCAATATAAAAAACTTACAAGACACTAATTATCTTATTTAAATCGACTTTTACAAATAAAATATAATTCTATATGTCAAAAATATAGATATTTATTTTAGTGTTAACTATTTGAATTGATAAACACAATACTCAATACTGCTTTTATGTAATAATAATGAAACATAAACGCTATAGTTAACTAAAATTAATTTCTTATATGTTTTTACTATCATTATTGTCACAATATACCAACGCACTGCGTTCCATCATTTGTATGTTGATTCTCTTATCAATGATGTTTTTAGTTTCTTTTTTTATCGTAGTTCTGCATTTGACTTCTGGTATAGGCGTAAAGCCTCTTTGGAGTTTCTAAAACCATTACGAATTACGATTTAAAAAAACAAACTATTATGGTTATAACCAATATTATTTATATGACTATTTAATATTCTTACTTGTTTTAAAGTCCCTGACTCCGTCATTAAATAGTATATAGCATAAAGTGGTATCCAGATCATAGAAATCAACGATATCGTTATTCCTAACCCTTCGCCCCACCATGGATATGTATAATGGTTTCCATACTTCACTGGTTCATACTTGATGATGAAAAATATAAATACCGTCTGTAAAATGATACGTTTAGATATTATTTCGTAATTTTATCACAAATAGAATATAGTTAAATCTTACAATCATGACTAGAGGTGCAAGATACACCCAACAGATGTACCAAAACAAATTTGGTCGAAAACCGAGCATCTGATTGATACATTCACGAAACCTATCAGCTCCAAAAAACCATGAAATGGCTATGGTCTGAAAGAAACACACCCAAAGCAATGATATTCCCGATGCCGAATATGTATCCATTAATTGAAATATATACATTCCACCCTAGAAATCATCAATAAATAATTTATATATTTTTTGAATAATCGTCTTAGCGATATAATATATTTTATCAGTTCTAAAATGAATATATTATTATGATACAATAAATTAAAGTTTTGTTGTTGGTTTACTTACGTTAGTAACCATAGACGAACTTAACACAAACATGCCTATACACACCAACAATGTGAAAGTTTTTCGTTTAGCGTGTAAGTGCTTAGGCCACTTATCCGTCAGTCCAGTTATAAACGATTCGACATTACAGAATTCACTATCAATACCAATCATCTAAATACGACAAATCAGAATAGATTTTTATATTTATAATAATTCATACGAAAATGTACTCAAGTATTTAAGCAGCCATACCTACAGCAAGCATAACGAAGAACACAACTGCCCATATCCTTGCCCCTGGTAACTGAAGCACCACTTGCGGATAAGTTATAAATACCAAACCCGGTCCACTTTCCACGACATCGCTAACCGTAGCTCCCTGGGAAGCAGCAATAAAACCTAATATACTGAATGTAATTACACTGGGTATGATAGACGTGAGCGTGTTAATAACACAAGTTAAAACTGCATCCCTATAAAATAATTTTAGGACATTCGTATCAATATATATTTTGTGATACAATATTCGTACCTATAACAATTGTGATGAAATCGATTGAATGATCCAAGAGCTGGTAAAGTGCCTACTCCGACACTATAACCAAAGAAAATTTGTGTTGTTCCTTCTATCCAAGTGTCTGAGTTCATGAGACTCTCCCATCTTGGAGTGACTAAGTACATGATACCTTCACCAGCTCCTTCCAGCGTCACTGCTCTAATCAGTAATGCTCCCATTATTAAATAAGGAAACATTGCTATGAACCACACTATCTATTTATCATTAAAATAATAAAATAGCACACTTCATTAGATATTTCAGACAGTTATTTAAATTGTTTATTGTAGCATTTGAAGCTATTACTTATTAGTTTATTACCTTTCCACTCTGACTGAGACCTTTTCCCAAGATGATGTAAATCAAGATCCACGATAGTCCTAATAAGCACAATAGTTCCCATTGCATTCCTCCGATATTTTCAATACCACTAGTCAGCATGAGCACTCTTCTCCTACAACAATATTCCAACCCATGAGAATTTGGCAAAATTGATCATTTTGATGCACTTCACGCACTCCCAATATTCTTCAGCTGGTGTTACAGTAGTCACATTAAAACAATTTCGAAGTTGGTTCAAAAATTCGATACCTTGTCTTGGATGAAGAACAGATGAACTGTTTATTTCTATATCAGTGAAGTTCAATGGAACTTCAGCATACGATAACGACTTAATAGTGCGACAGAATGTCGTAAGCTGACCATTGTTTTTGAAAACATTATTTTGCAGTGCATACGTTTTATTGAAATACATTTGATTCCATGAGTCTAAATTTTGATTGAGCGTCAACGATGTATTAAACATACGTTTTATTGTATCAGTACTAAAGTATTCGTGAGTCATATTAACACTATTTGGCTTCAAACAATTTTCCGTGTTCCACCAATTGTCTAAAATAAATATAACCATGTCATAAATGTAATATTTTAGTTGATTTCAATACAGTAATCTCTAAAGAAATTATTAAATAAATCTTACTACAACTTTCCCACGGTAAACTCGGAAATGATATGAAGCAACTTGCCAAATAAAAAAATGTCCATGCAACAATAACGCAATAGTACACATCTAATAAGAAAACTATGGTCATCGTTGCATAACCAGTGCCTATACAACATATAAATGCATATAAAATATTAAAAGTAAAACAACTTGATTAAAAATATAATAATAAAAATAGTAAATACTTTAGTTAGGTATTATTTAATGAAATGTTATTTTTACCAGAAAGTATTGGACATATCTTTCCGACCAACGTCATTCCACCAGAACCCAAATACTGTCCGATGGCCACTTCTTGAAAAAAAATCGGTATTCCACAAAATACCATGGCTATAAAGTAAGTCACCAAAAATGCCCCTAAAATATTTTAAATCGTACTATTAATATAAATAGTTATGATGAAATAATATTTAACAATCTATAAAATATAATGTTTTGTGTATAACATAGGAAATTATATTTAAAATGTATTGCTAATTTTATAAAAAGTAAAAACCATTTGATATTAAATCATTTAATATGTGCTGCCTACATAATTTTAGATTCTGAGCGGAGCTAGGAATGTATTGATTTTACCATTATGTGTGTGTTTTTTTTTTAATTTCAAATTTTTTTAATTTAATTTTTTTTTTGTGTCTGTCATAATATACATACTACATAGGTATATGATATCAAAAAATTAAAACGATAAAGCTTCTAATCTTAACAAACGATATGCGATAACACTGTTTTCTAATGTAAATAAATCTAAAGGTTTATGGATCGAGATTGTTATGTTATTACCAGCAGTAGAATAACACAAAATACCCATGTTTAGTCAGCTTTAAACTGAATACTGACAATAGAAATGGGATTGCAAAGCCACATCTAGATTCAATTACAAAATTTATCTGTTCCTAGTTATAATTAATAACAATCGTTTTAATTTTAATTCATGTTAGCATGTGTTATTATAATTATAATTATAAATTGTTATGTTATTAATCAACATACAAAAATGTGAGTGCGTATCTATTTTATAAGGTAGACTATACAAGGCTATTGCAATAAAACAAAATATTATATGTATCATTAGATTTATATAGAGGCGCTTCCGGAGTTCACTATAACGAGTTATCTGAGTCTTTTAATTTTAAATATAAATAATCTAAATCTCCGATTTTTCCAATGTTACTATTATCATAGGTAACCCAATTAAAAAGACTTAAAAGACGGTGGTGTCGTAACCTGTTGGATTAACTAGTTAATAGTAGTATCTCCACTAGAAATTCGATCTACAGTCTGTCTAATCTGTAATTTTATTTTATTTTTATTTTATTAATTATTCATCGATTTTTCTTATTTTTCTATACTGAAACAGATTGAATAAAAACCCTTAAGTAACAAAAAAATTAGATAAATACACAAATACTTCAGAATGACGGAATAACATCAAACAAACATAACATACTTACCTACATATATCCTAGTTCAAAAAAATTCAGTGATCAATAGCTTACCTCCGCCATGTTTGTAGCATAAATATGGAAATCTCCACACGTTTCCCAAGCCAACAGATACGCTAATACATGAGAACAAAAAGTCAAGTTTGTTTCCCCATTCCTCTCTTTGTTCTCTCTGAGGTGACTGTGGTGATGTTGGCTGTTCATATATTATGTTCAGTTTACTACATTTTTCTTCTACGTCTAACATACTGTAATAATTTATTTAAAAATACAAAATGTTAATTTATTTATTATATGTATATTTAAATAATCATAGTACATTAAGTTATTAAACTAAGTATAAATTTATCAAAGATGATGAACAACTAACACTAAAAATATTTTCAATTAACTATTTTATTTATTTAAACTAAAGCGAGAAAATGAGAAAAAAAGTATTAGAAATTACTCTACTAATATAATTTTTGAATTTACAGTTTTCAATTAATTAACAAAATTATTATTATTAACCTGGCTCAACATATTTAGGAACATTTAAAACTGTCGGAAAAATCCACACACACATTTTCAATTTCCTATTAATAAGTAAAATGTTATAAGTGCACTAAAGCCTAAGAGTTATTTTAAAGCTGTATTATTAACTATTAATTACTACCTATTATTCGATATTTAATCAAAAAATAATATTTTAAATATAAATTTTACTTCGGTAAAATAAAAATAATTTTGTTATGGTGTAATAATATTATGATGTATTACTGAATATAATACAAAATTTAACAGTAAATACCAATGTAATGTTCAACTTGTTTAGGGATGTAATTTTGATGCAAATGAAAAATTCAATTTGTTTTAAACTGTAAAAAATAGATATAATAACCTAAAATATAAGAAATCGGTTATTTTGTTATTAATAATAACTTCAGAAAATAGGGTAGTTGTGTTATCCATCATGAAATATGAAATAAACTACCTACGCCCATTTCACTTTCAAGGTGAATGAGAAGTTGAAACAATATACCATCACGAGTTTGACATGAATAATAATAATAATATGGTGCAGGTAAATAATAATAATATTCTCTATTGTTGCCACAATAATACATAGGCACTAAATAAGTAGGCAAATAAAATTGTTTAAGTGTAAAATACACTTATTTAAGGGAAATTTCCCAAAAAGTCTATCTGTGCAGTATATTTTTATATTTTTAATCTATTTGAATTTGTATAATATTCTTAGGTAGATAGGTAGACCTGTATACAATATTATTGTAATGACACATATTTTTCAGCCACCGTATATACAATAAATTAATTTGATTTGTTTTATAATGTAGGTAGCTGGTAGAAATTATACATTAATATTATAAGTTTATACTTAAAGCTATAATCATGATATAACGTCATGTTCCCAATTACTTACAGACTAGGTATATAGCTTAAACTGAATCAAGGTTGAAAGTAAATACTTTAAATATTAATTCAAAAGTTCATAGTATAGTCATATTTTTTTTCAATCAATTTTTTTAATTCGTGTATACATTTTAGTAATCAGCTAGTGTAGCAACTTTTTAGTTTTGATATGAAAATATAACGGGTATATTATTAGAGCAACATATTTTATTGAGTTTTAAATAAAATTAAAATTAATTAATATCTACATTGTATTACCTACTAATAATTAATATCAAGCTTTAACAAGCATAATTTTCATTTTTCTATAATTTAATTTATGATAATATGTATTATGTTATTGACTTAAGATATGTGTTACAAATTATTAAATAATATCAAAATATTAAATAATTTTGTTAGCTTTTTGACGAGCAGTGGATAAAAGTATACCTTCATATTTGATTATTTTGATTTCCGTATAAAATAATTTCTAAAATGAACTTTTGTCATGCAAGCAATATGAACAACATCGCTCTTTTACGACATTTTTGATTAGTTTGTTCAGATAATTTGTATATAATATCTGTTCAAATATCTATACGCAGATTGTTATGCGTTTAAAAGTGATAGTTGAAAGAATAGTTTTAGTCCTTTTTTATTTAAATTGTGGTGAAAGTAATATAAATACTAAAACTTATTTGAACAATAAACACAAGCACTATCGTACGCACTATACAAATGGGTACATAATATCAAATCAAGCAATTATTGAGATAAATTAGACGTTTTCCATACCAAATAATTGGTATTTTATAACAAAACCTTGAATATTTTAATTAAGCGCACTTAAAAATTATAATGACCTTTCCAATCGGTCCTTATTTTTATACTCAGTATCAATGTTAATAACAGTTATTAAATGTTGAATTGGTACATTTTTGATAAATTTTTCTTTGGGACCAATTCATTAAACAGCTTTTATTTAATATGGTATTTTAAGTTGTGTCTCTTAATTTAATGTGTGTAAGTGTCGAGTGTGTGATTTAAATTTACGTTTGGGATAAAATAAATAAACTATTGATTTATTATATAGGTAACTTCTATATAGGTAGTGATTTATGTATATAATCATAGGTATCTAAATATCTAATGACTAGAAATCAAAGAAAAGCAGTACATTATAAATAATATCGTCGACGTAAACATGACGTCCAGCTGTGTATGTCTTTGTCAATACATTGTTTTTTTAACACAAAAAAGAGTAATAAAAAGTAATAACAACGAAAAACTAACAACAGTAATATAGTAGTAGTAATACTATATACGGTATAAATTACAATTTATAATATATTATTATATTATTATAAATTATTAATAATTGTATTGAACATCTTTTTGCATCTTTTTGGGGAAATATTAAATTTGTTACTCTGCATGTAGTGCTAAATTAAAAAGTGTCAAGTAATCATTGTCACAGCTTGAATTTATTATTATTTTAGCTATTTATCTCGCAATGATTACCATTTGCCAATATGGCCTCTCATTATTTGGCGTATAATCTAAAATGGTAGGCAATCAAAATGTATTATTACTCTGCATCTGTATTTACTATTTATCTCTTACATTGACAAAACTTATTCAATGAGTAATATAATAATATAGATTGTGCATCATCAAAAATTATTGATTCCATGTAAAAAATAAATGCCACGATACAGTATATATCCACGATAATAATTATCGCCATTATCAGACAATTCCAATTATAGTAACTCATTATGTTATGAGGAATAAGAATTTTTAATTTTTAAATTAAACATTATTTTCGATAATTTTTAATTTCTAATTCATTATTTTAGAATAAATTATTAGAGCTAGCATAAATTTATTAAAATTTACCCTTTGAGGTTTAATATATTTCAATAATTTTTAAACCTAGCTACAAGATATGTCTTATGATTTATAAGGTGCCAACCATACTCGATAGAGGAGTTTAAAACTTATAACATTATATTATAATGTCAACGCTTTTGTTATTATGATATATTTGAATAGGTACCTATAGTTACATTAAATAGTTAGGTTACACTGTAGCTGTATAAGTAGGTACTACCTACCTAATATCTATAGGACAAACGTAAATACAAATTGATAAATATATAATATCTGACTATAAACAATGAAATCAATCTGTATTAGATATATTGTAATGTTGTTAAATAAGACAAATACGTACGCAGAGCGATGTGATGAGTGTATGGTGTATGATATAATAATATGCTGTATTGATAATTATAGCTGGTAAATATTTAGACGTGACAAAATAAATTTAAAAAAAAAACACTGCTTATTAACGAAAATGAGAAAACACTGGAATGATTGAAAACAAGATGTAAAAAAATTGAAGAACATCGAAAAAAAAATCAAACGTTTTTAATTTTTATACTTCTCCATTTCTCGATTCGGACGTGTGCCGTTGCCGCGGATGACTATAATATTGTATACTAATCCAACCACCCCGCGAACATGACTGGGCCCTCGGACAAACCTTTCGCAGTCCGTGCTGCGCGCGTATTCGCGGTCGCCAAATTAATGCGCGTACTTCTACATCGTCGTGTGTCGTCGTCGTCTAACTATAGTAACTACTATATTATGCAACACAGGTACACTCTGCCACAGATTTAAAAATTGTTTTGTTTTTTTATGGTGGGTGCTAAGTACTAATAATTCTCCTTTAGATATACTTATAAGTGATGATATTTTAAAAAGATTGCACTTTATTGAGCCATTGTATAGTAAATAATTTGTAATCACTCAACGTAACATATAAATCCAAAAACAACTAGAAAAATTTGAATACCTATTTAAAATATCTATAAAAGGGACATGACACAAAATAAAGAGACGAATTATTTTCAAAATAATTTTATGACTATCAATTAATTAATATTCTGTTATATCAGGTGAAAATTTTGAGTCTTTGCACAGTTTGTATAGATTTTAGTTAAAGTAGAAAAAAAGCTAAGTA
This sequence comes from Diuraphis noxia, assembly GCF_037042655.1. Lineage (NCBI taxonomy): Eukaryota > Metazoa > Arthropoda > Insecta > Hemiptera > Aphididae > Diuraphis > Diuraphis noxia. Next base: position 32,334,530 of record NW_028301714.1, on the reverse strand, counting down.
GAAACCCCAGTTTTTTCAAATATATTGTATTATTGTATTTTTAAAGTACATGAAAATGTTGACGTTTGACCACCAGAATACTAATTACCTACTATAGATTCAGTTTGCTATACAATAAAACACCACCGAGATAGAAGTTTAAATATTTTTCTAAGTAATTATCAGACAAATTATTATTAATCATTAGAAAAATTATCTTTCAGTCATCATCTTTATGCTTGATAAAAAAAAAAAGGTAACATATCATGTGACCCTCTGATTGAATATTTGTTAAGTATATTGGCATAATATTTTGTGGCACCTAGTAGATACCCGCGGGAACATGGTGATTTTTTTTAGTTTTCTTATATTTTCAACTGAATACAGTCGTCCTTTATAGTTTATAAAATTAGTGGTTAATTTTCATTAACCACCTCGGTAATAAGTAATAACATATAAGTTATTTACATTTGAATTCTTAAGTATAGGTGTTTTTATTTTTTGTGACTCGTAAAAAAATAATGTCCTTGGAACATTTTAACTCTTATCTCAAATTAAAAATTATATTATACATTGTAATAGTTTTGTTTTTAAGGGTTCTTCTTTTCTTGACATCAAGCCCCCCCCCTCTCCAAGACAGTGTGGGTTTGTCTACAATAGTATGGTCCTCAGAAACATCCTCTTGATCCAACACATATTATTTTCAAAATAACAATTAGCAGCAACTGTGCTACACTTGTTTAAACCGTAGGGTCAAGGCTTGTATTATACTGCAGTCACATAGGTATTAACCCTGAGTAGAAAAGTATATACTCGTGTAATCATGTGGCTGCAGTGACGTCAGTGGTTGTGCATGCATTTCGATTGGTTAACTATATTTGGTTTAATAAAACTGATATTGAAACTAGGAAACAGGAGCTTGATTAACTCAACAACGGTTCTGATTTTAAGTACGAAAACCATTACACGGACTGAACCTAAATCTTTCCGATGATTCGCTCACTAATAGAGTGTACCGCAACAAACTCACTAACCATCGTACAAAAATAGTCTGACAAAATCACTACTTACCTGCAGCAACAAAACGCACGTAGCGAAAACAGTACCACACACAAACACACGTATTAAAAACATGTAAATATATGCGACCCGGTGCTAGTTACATAAAGTTCAAGCGTAGCGTATACTCGACCATGATTTATAAATAGACTTTTAAAAGTCATACACGAGCAGACAAAACCGTTTATCGTTTATGTATGTTAAACGGTCGTATTATAATATATACAATTATTATGCATATATAAGAACACAGTACTAAGTAGCGGTCGTGACCACATGATGGTTATATCTACAGTTGTCCAAATCATTGGAAATCATATGATCACACGCGTGTTATACTACTACACGTATACCAATTCAATTCACCAAAATTCGATGCTAAGTTGCATATATTGTTATAAAATATCGGCATCTATAGAAAAATACTCAATCACCTGATTATAAAGAAATCGCGCGATTCGTTGGGTGTTGAATTAGTATTGATGTAAAAACGGCCATCAAAATGTTGTTATTTTGAGTCAGAAGCGAAACGCCCATATATACCTAATATGTATATACTGTAATAAGTGTAATGATATAAATTTTTTTTAAGCCTCCTTTCAATGTATATCAGGCGTAATTTTTGAATTTTTCGTCATAGGTTCTATATCATAATGTCTATTATTAAAACGTTGCTATTTGTTTCGGCGCCAAACCCGTGGAGTACAATATACATATATACAAGTTTATTCGTCGTTATATATACATACGTAATCGCGGACAGGAAAGGTCACGGTGAGGGTGAGGGTGTTCGGCCTGGTGGTATATAAATTATTATATTATTATAAGGATTCGCATGTACTATATATATATATGAAATATAGTATGTATATTGTATACACACGACGTACCTATATAGTAATTAATTTAACCTCTCACACAAACGACGCAAATTATACGTACCTATATAGAAGTGCAGTATAATAGCATACACCTTGAACTCTGTGGAATAACACTTCAAGTGCTCATCGTAACCCCGTTTATTTTTATTTAATTTTTTCATTTTTGTGATCGATAAAAAAACGGATGATGCGCGAACCGCGGCCGCTGTTGCCACTATATATTGCACAGACTATAATAACGGTCCAGGAAACGATGATGGAGACTGGAGAGGTGGGACCGTCAAAGACATAGTATTGTCCGAAGTAAAATATGTAAAATAACTAGTGAATGAGAGGAAGATATTATGGAGCAAGATAGTTGGTTTCAATGGCAATGGACCTAAACAGCCCATAAAATATAGCCAAGAAAAACTATAGAAGATGAGATTATTGGTACCGGTGAGCAATGGGCATCAGTGCGTCACCGTTTTCCGCCAAAAACCGACCTTTCCGTTTACCACCAGCAATCCAGTAGAATAATGTATATTTCCGTTTTCCATCATCACAAATTTCAGTTTTCATATTTTGGGTAATCCCTTACCTATGGCTTATTGTAAGAATTGAAATATGACATTTAGGAAATTATCAAAAATAATTAAAATTGTTTGAACTAAATTTAAAATTAGTCAGAAAAGGATAATAATCATTTTTAAGTTGTAAATATTGATAAAATATATTTATATGTGTTATACTTGTAGAAATACTAATTTGTGTAATTTAGTAAGGTACTTAACTTCATCATAATTTAATTTAATTGTGTAACTATTATTGAATATTAAATCTATTACTTATTTTATGTATTAACTTTATACCAATAAATTTATATAAACTTCATTGTGTTATTTATATATATTTTTTAATGTTTTCGTTTTTGTTTTCCCTTTATAATGTATATATAAATATATAATCCTTATTTATGTGGTTTTGATACTTGATAATGCATTATACAATAGGTATCCTAGTTATATTTAGGTACAATACAAGAGTATTTATTTAATTTATAAATTTATGATTATTGCTTGAATATGTTTTTTTCTGATATATCGAATTAATAATCGATGAACCTAATTTTTTTTTTAATTTAAAAGACATTGCTAATAATTTTCATCAACTTCACATATTTTCATAAAAGGGGCAATAGGGGTACTAAAATATAAAAACTGACATTTATGATGGTAGAAAAGGGAAATAATGTATATTAGGGAGCAGCACGTTTAGGTACATAGCATTGTTTTTACCTGTAAATGTAGAACACATTTGGATACATAAATACATACCACGTTTGGCCCGTTTGGATACATTCACACTAATCGCTAATCGCAATAAGACAGAATCGATTATTTATCTTTATAAGTGTTTCAAATTACAGCGTTCAGCTTCAGTTTCGATTTGGATTTCTAATCGGAAATAGGATTATTTTACTCTAGAAGATATGGAACCACAGAATAGATGAAATTTTCATCAAAAAATCTATATGTATTATGTACTCAAACGTATTATTTTTCTAAAAATATGGTGTACCTAAACGTATTATGGCCATGTATTATCGTACTGGCAGTAAACCGTTATACCACTGAACCGCTGTCGAATCATCCGTATACACTGTTGTCAAGCCGATTGTTGAAAATATTAAGATGTCAACGGCTTGCAATTGACAACAGTCAACGTGTTTACGAAAATCGTTCGTTCACTAGCCGTTTTAAAACTATTTAAGTTTATGCCGTGTACAGTATACTATTGTATGAGAATAAAATAAGTGCTCATTTAAACATCATATTAAAAGACCTACTCCTGGGGTCGTTAAACTTGTAAAATATATAATATAGTAGGTGCACATTATACAGTTATTTAGAAACATCTATATTGATTTTTTCAACCCTCGTAGCCCATTTAAACCGTAGTCGGACATTGCCGAAAACAGCATACTTAAATATATATATATATATTATACCTTCAAAAAGTCATTACCATTTGCTTTTAAACTTCACAACTTGGTATCGCAACTTGTCAACACACAATACGTATACACTATAAAAGTTTGCATTATTTATAACACGCATTTGACATATTATTATTATTGGTATACCTACATGGTACACTATATCTACACCATCATCGTTTCTTGACCTTTTTAGTGTCACGACCCCTAAAATAGGATAAAAATAAAGTCAGTCACCTCACAACCACTTTTTAATAAATATTAATTTTTAAGCTTAATTAGTAATTATGTCGTTACAAATATTTTATCACACATTTTATCTAACTAATCTATGGGTGGTCATAATGAGACAAATAACTACATAATATAACAAATAACGATTGTTACAGATAAACTTTTAAAATATGTTAAATAATCACAACCATCATTAATTTATTGTATATTTATTAAATTATTATCATTGAATTAAATTACTTAAATTAAAATAACCTTTTTTTCCTGATTAAAAACCAGGAACGGGTAACTGTTCATCACAATACTGCCACCCGTTCCTAAAAAAATTTAATAACCTACATAAGCATTTAATTATTTCTAACCAGTGTGCCAGTGTACCTAACCTATGTAATAGGAAGAGTTTAGTAGTAAACATTTTTTAAATATCATAAAAAAGGACATGGGGGATCTGACCCCCCACACACCCCTTGTATGCGCCTCTGTATTACAATGTACATAAACATAAATGTATGATTAATAATTTTAAATTCATTTTACAATACAATTTAACACGTCCATTTATTTAAAATACTTAAATTAGAAACAAAACTTTATCTTTAAATTTGATTTGAATTGATATATTTTTAAATTATAACATATTCAAAAGTAACGAGTGTATAAAATACTAATCACAAACATAAATTAAATAAACCATTTGTTGTAATGTTACACAGTATTATGTATTTGTACGATATATACATTGATACATTGTAAACTAAATAATTGTCCAAACATTTAAAAAATTATATTTGTACAACTAAAAACTTCAATAACTTTGACAATAATGAAGTGTATTGTGCGTTAAAAAATATTTCGAAATGAGTTAAAAAGAATGTTTACAAAATAGTAGGTATCAGTGTAAATACTCATCTAGATGTAGGTACAAAAAGAAATAGGAATTAATAAGCGTAATTACTAGCGAAAAAACCAAGAATGGAATTATTTTATGATACGGTGATATTAAGTACCTACATATAGAATACACTCCGTTTTCAAAACTGTTCTCACCTCATAAAGACGAATAAACTGCGCTGAATTACACCGTAAATTGATGACACTTGCTCATCAAATTCAAAATAATGTATCAACAACTGTGATGAGCGATACCCGTTTCCACCAAAAGTGTACTTTTCCCTTTTCCACCGAAAGTGTATCTTTCCCTTTTCCACCAATATCCGTTTCCACCAAATAAAATTAATTACCACGTTTTTACAAAAATAATTGTACACTACAATATTCTACGATTGAAAAAAAAATATCAACCAATTATATATATATATAAGTAAATACAATATATACATAACTAAATACACTAATATATCATTTTTTCAATCCAGCATTAGTATTTTAAATAAACTTATTACTGTATTAAAGATTTTAATATAATAATACAAATTATTTTGGTAAATTAACCGTAGTTAAATTATAGGTAGATCTCATTTGGTGGTAGCGGATATTAGTGGAAAAAGGAAAGATACACCTTTGGTGGAAACGGGTATTGGTGAAAAAGGGAATGGTCTACTTTTGGTGAAAACGTGTTACGCCCACTGTGGTGTACCCTTTATGGTCTACCTACAATGCCGTATAGTGATAATTTCATGATTAATATAATAAATTAAAATCTTCTAAAAATGTACCTGGACAAAAAATGAAAGTAAAATATTAATTTAATAATTACTATTTAGAAGAAAAAAAGTTACATAATATGTTAATATAATATATTATCTATTATAGCATAGAGTAGTCCTTATAATTGTTGATTTTTTTTTTCTCAATTTGATTGTGAACTATAATCACCAAATTTATTCAAAATAACTTTATTATAGTAAAATATGGATTCATTTTTTTTCTACATTTATATAAATAAGAACCAGTCTATTATTATATAATAAAGATTATAAATAAATATTTATTATTATAGTTATAGGTTAATGGTTATATAGAACTATAGAAGAACAAGATATTAAGAAGTAATTTATAAAATGTATGGTTTTTGATAAATAAAATACGCCTATAGATAAGTTTATATTTAATTAAATACATCTGTACTAGATGTTAGGTACAAATTATTCAATAAAAATATAAAACAATTACACAAGGTTCATATATAAAATATAAATATGTAAAATAATTAAGTATAACTGTTGTCTGTTGTGTTTGTTATCAATAAGTATTAATTATCCATAGTGAGTACAGCTGCTTCAGTGCTTGTCGTCTCATACATTTCTAGAGGTACAGAATTATTTAGACACAATACTTAATAGTTCGAATTATTATAACAAAAGTGAAGTCTTTTAAAAAATCACTGCAGAGTATTGATAAGCTCTTGAAAACTTTCAATGTACCATTTCGACTTCGCCTTTACTTCTTCTCGAACGACATTACCACCAAATCCTTAACATAATAATTTTACAATTAAATAAATAAATTTATAAATTGAGACAAATAATATTATTAGATAGAAATACAAAAAATACCATAGGAAAGCTTTAAAAATCTAGTAAGCAGTAATAAAAAGTATAAATCAAACATGAATATTGATGAGCCTGTGGTATTTTTTAATTTTCCTGTTTAATATAATATAACATTTTTAGAAATTTACCGATGAATGCGTCAGCGGGTGGAGATGCTTCTAAATCAGTAATTCCGTCTCCAATCATAAACAATTTCGTATAACCATATTTTTCTTTTAACATGTGTATTACTTCAGCTTTACCACCATTTTTTGACGTAGGTTCTTTTTCGTCAAATCCTGCATAGTCTCCTATACATATAAATATTATAAGTAAATATAATAAGTAGGTATATATGAGATGTATATAGGTTTACCTTCTTCGTCAAAAAATTATTATTCTATATAATAATCACAAAAATAGTATCTATTAAAGTATAATTCTGAATAATTTATTTGAGTAATATTAAATTTTACAAAAGTTTTTATTCCTACATATTTTACATGAATTAAGATCATAAAAAATGGTAAAGTGTAATATACATTGTAATTACTAATAACATACAACAGTATGAATCAGCTGTAGTTACATCAAATGAATCAACAAAGCAATAAATATAGTATATACTGATATACACTAATAGGTATTTAAAATCTTGAAACAGTTGGAATCCACGAAAGAGAATTTTAAAAACTTAACATTTAAAAATGTAAAATACAATAGGTGAACAACAATAATCAATATAAAAACAAAATAAATATAATGAATAAAAAACTATGAAAATACTACACAAAATATATTTAGTTAAACTTTATATGCAAAGTGTATTTTATTTAAAAATGTTAAATTTTCAATATTACCCGAAAAATATTGAAAACAAAAATACATTTCGTATTTTAGATTCTGAGCGGAGCGATGAATGTATTGATTTTACTATGATGTGTGTTTTTTTTTTGTGTCTGCATCACGTTTTTGGGCAGTAAAAGTGCTTCGATTTTTGACTTCAATACCTCGTTTGATCAGAAAGTGAATCTAGTTGGTCGAAGGGGGGTCAAAAGTGAAAAATTCTTAATACTTTTCTAAATAATCGAGAAAAACAAACTAAAAATTAAGGGAAAAACGGGAAATTTTACGCACAATCATTTTTCGACAAAATCGATTTTGGTTTTTGATGTAATTTTAAAACAAATGACCAGATACATGAAATTTTAACCGAATGTTTATAAAAGTATATTCTATCCACTACGCAATTTTCAAAAATTTTCGACTTAAGTTGAACTATTCATAGGCATTTGAAATTTTCGATCATTATTAGTTTTTTTTAAATTAATATTGATAAAAATTTATTTGTTGGGCAGAAAAGCTTGAAAATTTAATACAAGGCTTCTAACACATTGTAACAATAGCAGTTAAAAAATATTAAAAATACATATGCACGATTTTTTTTTATAAGCATTCAAAGTTTGAATTTTGACAACATATGTAAAAAACACGAAAATTCACAAATTATTTCAAACTAGAAATTCATGACAAATTGTTTTTTTAAATCTAAGATTTGAAAATTTTTAATAATCTATAATATATCCTAGACAGATAAACCGTCTTCGCTCAGAATCGTTTTCGTATACAAATACAATGATATAATATCATTGGATTCAAATTTAATTCCATCCATTACAGTAAGCCACTTGTAACCTAGGTTACAAATCGTTGCCGCTATGTTAAGTTTCGATCACATAAAAATATTACGAAGTATCAATAATGCAATATTGTAAAATTATTCCATAAAAATAATATCTAATGTATCATAAAGTAACATTATTTAAATATTTTAAGCGTCATACGCATGTAATGCTACAAATGAACATTCGTGAAATGTTCATTTATTATTGTATTGAAATAATCTTGTTTACGCGTTAACATGCAATTATAATATTATTATTACTTTATTAATAATTTTAAAAATATACCCAAATAGTTTTATCTCATTGTTATAAGCAATATAGCATTGTATTTCTATTTCCGATTTCGGGAAAGCTGAACCCACATGACGCGCAACGGACGGCGCAAACAGCGCACTGTGTAGTGTACTAGTGTGCGGATATTATGAAAGTAATATTACACTACATATTATTATAAACATAAAATTCGTAATCATAACCCATGTGACATTGTGACCGTTTAAGTTTTCATTTGTTTTTTTCCGAGTTTCTCTTGTTTGAAATTGTTCAGTTATTGTTTTTCTCTTTCATTCTGGTTATTTTCATTTTACCTATACTTCACGTCTATACGGAAAGAAATGGATTACCAAAATAGCTGTGAATACTCAACTTCTGCAATTAATAGAAAGGTAATTAATAATTATACACCTATTTTGCATTTTAGTCTCAATGTGGTCATCAAAAAGTAAGTAATATAATTTTTTTTTTCGTATAAATGGTTGTAAACTTGTAACTTTATTAAATAGGTAGGTTTATAGACAGTGTTGGGAAGTAGGTAACTTAAGTAACAAGTTACTATAACGAAATTACTTTTTTATTAATTTTCTGGTAATTGAATTGCATTTTATTGTAAGTAATTTATATGTGATTTAAGTTACTCTTTTGAAGTAATTATTACTTAATTATTCATTACTTTATTTGGTTTAATACTTTAATATAGGTACTAGGTATAACCTATGCACTAAAACGCGATCTAAAATTAGTGACTGTAATTTTTAATATGCACTTTTTTTAAAAATAAATTTGAAAGTGTGAAGAAATAACTAAATGTGTAGCAAAATGAGTATTTGTTAATAATTTCATATTGTTGGTTGTCATTATTTAATATATTTTAGTTTATGTATTGTCGTATTGAACACATGTGATATTTGCTCCAGTGATATTTTTGAAAAAAAGTAACTTTTATTGTAATTGAGTTACTTTTTAAACTCAAAATAAATGTAACTTGACCAATTAAAAAAAAAAAAGTGACTTAAAAATAATTTAGTTACAATTTTGAAGAGGAATTAGTAATGTAATTTAATTATTAAAAAACAGTAACTTCCCCAATACTGTTTATAGATAGGTACACACATAAATATTTATAATTAATTAATAATTATTCATTTTCCATACATTTTCATAGACACTAACGTCACTAACCAAAAAACGTTGGGTGATAGCTACATTTCCTGACAGTCAGGAGTATAGTGTCATACCAACTAATTGGGTTTTAAAAACTGTTGATGGACATGGCAATGCAATAGTAAAATGTATGTGGCCACCTGCTACATTACATGTTACAAGTGATGTACTAAAAGAGGCTATGGAACCATTAGATGATTGGAATACTTACAGAATAAAATTATTTGAAAATGGAAAAGAGTATAGTATGTATCTATTATATATCTAAAATTTTAAAGTATTAATGAAAATAAACCTACAAAAAAAAGGCTAGCATAGATACCTACCTAAATTTACTATATTTACATAAACAATTTGTAGGTGATTTTGGTAAAGCATGGTATAGGCATGGCGCATTAACTGAAGAATCAGCATCCGAAATTGAACAGCAACATTTAAATAAAAAAAATAAAAACAAAAGATTGTATGGTCAGTCATCATCAATGATGTGTGGAGATTCTGATACTTCTAGTGATGAAGGTAAACAATTCATTAATTTTTTTTACCTAATAGCTTACTTATTTTATTTTTAATTATAGGTATTAACATTATTCAACAGAAAAAAATAAATAAAGGTCCACAAATTGGTATGACAGAACAAACTGTTGTTAATAACATTTCTGAGCCTCAGTTTACTGAATTAAATAATATCAATTTAAGTCCTTCCACAAGCTCAGAGAATGTATCGTTGAATATGGCAATATCTCGCAGTTTTAACATACCTGAGGTAAATAAATTTAACGTCATTTTTAGTTACTTAAATAATAACAGCTAATAAAAGATTAAAAATTTTAATTTTTAAAAAATAATTCTTAACATTCATAAATACTAACATTTTTTGTAATAGAATTTCCTTAGAATTTCTAAATTAATTATTTTTAGTTACCTAGGTACTTACCTATTCATTTTTTTTAAAATGTTTAACTCATTCTGATTTAATCCTAAATTATTTAAGTATTAGGTTTAGGTAGGTATGTTATTTAATTAACATTGCATTTTAAGCTATTATAGGTATGTGATGATAAAAATATAATTCATGTTTCATTTAATTTTTACCATAAATTTCATTAGTCATCTATTTAAAATAGTATTTTTGTTGTAAACTTAGAGTAGCAGTGCATTACCTCAACAAACTCAAATTAGCCCAATACCACATTCGGTATACAAATTAAATTCAGTGGATTGTTTGGACAAAACTCAACCAGGTTTAATGAAATATAATAATTCTTATGAATATTTTCCCTTGTTTATATTGCACTTAAACATTTTATTTCATATTTTTATATTTACTATTTATAGAAATCATTCAGATAGATAAATCAAATACAATTATGGAATTATTAAATGTAATTTATATGGAGCAAATTCAAAGTCGAATTAAGTATGACCATTTATTGTCTAAACTTAATAATATTGAAAGAGCTGTTAATAAAATTGGATTAATTAATAACGCTTCAACTGTATTACCCAATTTCGATGACAATTTTATGTCAAATTGGCCCATGAACAATGAGAAAATGTTTCAACATGTTTCAAACTGTTTGTTGGACGATTCATTTGTTTCATTAGTGGCACGTATATTGTTATAATAATAATAATATAAATCATTAATTTAAATTCATACCAAAATACCTAATTTTAATTCTATTTAAAAACTTCAGGAACATTTTTTTATATCTATTGGTGGGAACGCAGTTAAAGATAACGTAAAGAGAGTTCTTGCAAAATCTTTTACTGATGAGTTTGCCATACGTTGTTCATGGACAGGAAGAGGAAAAGATATTTCTACTAAATTATGTGATTCTAAAATTGTAGTTGTATTAAAAAGTAAATAAACTTATAAATAGTTATTTTTTTACATTTAACTTCAATATTTTTAAATTTATAATTATTATTACAGGGTGTATAAAGAAAGGCCAAAAAGATTATAGTGATGCTTTATTTGAGTCAATTTTAGCTGATTGGTTCCGTTATGCTACAACAAGATACAAAAGATCATTAGAATAATATTTCTATCTTTTTTAATAATAACTATTTTATTAAAATTAATATTTTATGCACAGTGTTCAAAAATTTTACATGAATCTAAAGTAGTTAACAAAAGTATAAAGACTTATAATTTATATTAATTAATAATTATATATAAAAGCTTAATTATGTTGGTATTTATGAAATAAATGTCAAATGTTTGATTGAAAGTAGAATATGTTTTAGTTTTTGTTTGGGATCTATTTTGTTAAGTACCTATTTACACTATTTCTAGAAAAAGAGAAGGAAAGAGCTTTGTCAAATAACAAGTCGTCACTTGAGGAGAATTATTCAAACTGAGCAAGATAGATGCATAACCAATTTAAGGTCCTCTCTGCAACAACCTACTTCCACGATTAATACAATGCCAGAAATTACAACTTCTCCTGTACAAAATGAAATTTCAAGTAACACATTGATATCTGATGATATCCCAAGTTTATTAACTTGTACTGATGATATTAATAATAGTGAAGAACCTTTAATTGATAATTTAATACCTGAAATAATTGTCAATAATTTTGACAGTACTATTTCAAATGATCAAATGGGTATATGTGATAAATTAAGAAATTGGAATGTAGAGTTTAATGTTTCTCATAATTGTTTAAACAAATTATTAAATATCTTAAAAAGTGAGGGTCTGAATGTTCCTAAAGATGGTAGAACGTTAATGAATACACCCAAAAAACATAACATTTTGTCTATGAAACCTGGCGCTTATGTACACTTTGATATTAACCAAATTATAAGTTCTTTATTACATAGGCATGAATTTGATTTATCTGACATTACTGATTTAAAATTAGGTGTAAATGTGGATGGTTTACCGATATCAAAGAGTTCAAAAAGCCAATTTTGGCCAATTTTAATTAGTATTTGTAATGTCCCAGTTTTATCGAGATACGTTTTACCCGTAGGTATTTATCATGGTTTAAAAAAACCTGATTCATCAGACGATTTTTTAAATTATTTTTTAAGTGATATTTTAAATATCATACAATTAGGTATTCAAATAAATGGCAAGGTATTTAATGTTACAATAGGACATATTGTGTGTGATGCACCAGCTAAATCATATTTGCTAAATGTTAAAGGTTTTAACGCATATTTCGGATGTAATTCGTGCTCTGATGAAGGTACATATATTGATGGTAGAATGGCTTTTTTGTCCATGGATTCTTCTTTAAGAACAAATGAAAGTTTTAGAAATAAAACAAATGAGTATTACCATAAAGGACCTAGTGTACTTGAAAAATTACCAATTAATATAACAGATGATGTGCCACTTGACAATATGCATTGTACATATATTGGGGTGATGAAAAAACTTATTGAATTTTGGGTGAAAGGAAAAAAAGATGTACGGTTATTGGATGTAGCAAAAAATGACATTAATGATAGTATTTTAAATTTAAAAGCTTATGTTCCATCTGAGTTTTCTAGACTTCCTAGGTTACTTGACGATTTTTATTTTTGGAAGGCTACAGAATTAAGATGTTTTTTATTATACTATGGGCATATTGTTTTAAAGGGAAAGTTAAAGAAAAAGTTTTATGTACATTTTTTGCATTTGGTTACTGCTATAAGAATCCTTGTTACAGCTGAAACATGTATTTCTTTAAATGAAACAGCCAAAATATTACTTGACACTTTTGTAAATGATTATGCTGCTCTATACGGTCAAAAGTTTATTAATTACAATGTTCATAGCTTAATACATCTACCATTTTTTGTTCTTAAACATGGCCCACTGGAATCTTTTAGTTGTTTTAAGTATGAAAACTACTTGCAAGAAATAAAAAAATTTATGAAATGTTCAAGGTTTCCTTTACAAGAAGTTTCTAATAGAATTTATGAAAAATTAGACCAAATTAGAAATACTCCAGAATCTAAATATCCTAAATTGTCTAAAGAATTACATAAAACCCACCATTTATTGAGTGACAGAGTTTATGAAAAAGTGGTTTTGGAAAATTTTTCAACCATAAATATAAATACCATAAATAATAATTTCATCATGTTGAAAAATAATGATTTGGTGTTTGTTGAACAAATTTTAATGACTTCAAACAATGAAATCAAATTTCTTGTCAAAAAATGTAACAGCTTTTCATCTTTTTTTAATCTACTTAATTTTTCATCCAAAGATATTGGCTCATATATCATAAATCTTCAATTTTTAAGTACACCTCATCTTATCCAAGTAAATGATTTTAAATGTAAGTGTTTTTATATTCAAATATCAGAGAATAAAGCAGTAGTTATCACTCTTTGTCATAATTTAGATATACCACAATAATTAAAACAAAATTTTTAATGTGATTTAAAATATTTGATAAACTCCTCATGATAAATGAATTATATTTATTGAAATTATTAATTATTGTTTTTTGTTTATTAGAATTAAGGAATGTAAATATTTAATGAATATAATGTAGGTAGATATCTAATCAATTTGGATTAAATATATTTTATATTATTTTATATATTATGTATTGCAATACCTATGTACAAATATGTTATTAATTTGTATTATTTTAAATGTAAATGTTTTATAAAATATTAAGTTTGCTATAATATTATAAAAATTATTTTAAGTTAATTAACATTTTAGTTAGATTACCTTTGTGCCACATAGACGTTAATTAATTCATATTTTTTTTATGTATAACATAAAATTATAGAAATGTATATTTAATAAAAAAAAAATTGTTTTGAAGTCAAATAAAACACTTGGTTATATTAATTTGTTTTTTAATTTTAAATAAAATGTGTATTCCTTTTCATATTTGATAAAAGTATAAAAATAATATTATGATACCTTAAAAGAATAAGCTATGAATTATGTAGGTATTATTGTAATGTTTTATTTATATTAATATTCTAAAATATATTTAGAATACGATTGAAAAGGTTTAAAATTATTTGATAACGTTTATTGAATGTTTTTTGGGAACAATCATTGAATGTTATTTGGTAACAATCAATGGATGTTATTTGTAACGTGCTTGGAATATTACCAGATTACTTGTATGGAATGATATACAGTAATATGCATGGAACATTGGGATAAAGCATTGTATTCATATTACGAATGAAGTTACTTTCTCGGGACATAAGCAGTTCCGTGCACATTGCAATCACACAAATGTAACTTAAAGTGTAACATTACAAGTTATAAATTAATATTGTAAAAACATCGTAAAAATATTCCATTGCACAGTGGGCTACTGTACGGCAGAGCGACATCCACGACTTACCCGCCTTTTTTTAAAATCTAATTAGACTAAATTATTTATTATTTTTTTTGCGCTATTCATATTTAAACAATATATTATTATATGTGCATATTAATCTCACCATCTAAAAAGAACTTTAATTTATTGGCATAGATGTGTTGTAATGGAATGCTTAGTTTGATAGCTATTGGTCCAATGAGGCCACGGAACCCGCCAGATATCAAGTACACGGGAATATTCTTCTGTTGCAATAATCCAACAAGTTCCCTAGATGATAAAAATTATCATTTAATACTCAATAAATGATTAACTTTAAAGTGGCTAATCAAAACTAATCGTAGAAATTGTATGAAAAAAAAATACGCCTAAACCAAACAATTATTTATTTATTTTACATATTTAATTGATTCAATTTACTTAATTCCCGGAGTTAAATTAAACGGGCGGTCTTTGATGAAACTTTGAATTTGTTTCAGTGATGGTTTGATTATCTGAAGTCGAGCCGACAGTGCTTCTCTGAAGTCCATCTTGCCTGACATTGCACTGTTTGTTCTGAAACACAAAATTCATATTAATATTACTAGACATACAAATATAATATAATATATATATTTTTACAACAGATTATCCATATTTTACTGTGGTATCATATAATGATGTAACTTAAAAAATGTCAATGTTTATAATTCAAAAATGCGGACATAATGAGAAATTTACCTAAAACATAGTTAACATAACATAGATTGTTTAATCACCCAACAAACATATAGTATATACAGTAGAATCTCGATTATCCGAACTTATTGGGACCGCACCTAGTTCGGATACGCAAAAGTTCGAAAATTGGAAATTAAAAAAAAAAAAATTAGAATTACATATGTATTAACTATTTATTATTTTTATAATTAAATATTTATTATTGTTATTAATATTTTATTAGAATTACATACATTACATTATCAGAAACATTATCATACATTATAAGAAATAGGTACATTACATTTATTTTATTTACATATGTATGTATTTAGTTATGATAAATTCGATAACCGGCCGACCGGCCGGATATGAATTTTCATGTTCGGATAACAGAACGTTCGGATACGCTAATTATAGTTCGGATAATAGAGGGTTCGTATAACGGAGGTTCGGATAATCGAGGTTCTACTGTACCATATTAAATATTTAATCAAAATAAGGGTTTTTTTTATTATTATTATTACTAAACCATTACAATAATATGTACTTATATAAAAAAAATTACTCAAATAAAATAACAAGAACTAAAATATGCTATTTATTATTTATATTCATGATTATTGATTACGGATGAATGATGATTATTAATAAATTAATTGTTAAATACAATAATTTATTATTTTAACGCAGGATCACTTAATTGAGATTTTGTCATGATTAATATAAAATACTCGAATATAATTTTGCATTTACACGTGTACAAAATTATACAACGATGTAAAGTTTTATTATCCGTACCTATACACGAAAGCGGTTAATAAGAATGTATGTCATCTTTAAGTATACTCTTACCCAACTTGCCCCGACTTAAGTGATATTGTATCTTACATCTACGTTTTTTCAATGATGAATAAGTAAATACATTTAAAATTGAAAATAAACTGACGGTTTTTTAAACATTACGGCAGATATTAATGTGTCATACATACCTATTTCTTATATTTTTGCTTCACAGCCATTATAACATATAAAACCTATTACGTTGAAACATTAAAATTGTAAAGTTATGAAAACAGTGATAATTATAAACAATCTTAGACAATTTAATATAGGTGATCTAAGATATTTTAGAAATGTAATATTTGAACGAACCTGTATATAGTTAGGTACCTACCTATAAAATACTATGAACGAAAGTGCTAAGATCTGCCTTTTAAAAGTATTAATAATAATTCAAATTAATGATGAAACCCAAAACTTTTATGTGGCTTCTTGACCTTGGAACATTAAGGTACCTCTAATTTTTAAATGGCTTATCACGTAGATAGGCTTATTATTAATTAATTTGATGTAATTTATTTTGTAGTATATATTATCATCGTATTATTTTTAAGGACATGTATGTAACAAATTAATTAATCATCTACCCGATAAACAACGATATAGATACCTAATTATCAAATTAAATTTGAATCAATTAATAGTAATCAAACCTAATTTTATAATAAAATATTAATATACGCAAATAAATGAAAAACTTAACATATTTTGAATACATACCTATATAACAATGATGATTAATAAGTGCAAGAGTTGAGATTGATTATATACCATTGGCAACCGTTAATATTTAATATTAAATATATTATACAACTCCACAATATTATTTCATTTAAAAAAGCGTAAAAATAATTATAATATGGTACCCAATATTCATTATTATGGTACCTATACTACCTGGCACATTAAATTTTATAATAAGGAGATTGAAACCGAATGTCTGTATTTAACGCGTCATGCTCGACATATTTCAACGAACCAATTATTCCAGACTTCTAGCTAAGCGATAACAACTCTAAAAACAGATGTAAATTTGTCGTAAAGTCTACTTAGACTTCCCGCATATTTGAATTAAATTTCTTAAAAAAATTAAATAATATGACATTTTTTAATTTCTACATTTTAAATTTTGCTTCTTAGGATTTAAGGGGATAAAATCAGTGATAAGAAATAAACGATTTTAATTAGACTTCACGAAAAATTCAATTTCTTTCTGAATTCTTATCACTTCACTAAATCACTCAGTACGTAAAATCGGAAATAAATAACAGGAAAATTCCTATATTGCGCATGAATAAAAATAAAAATAAAAATAATTTTTTTTAAATTAAGAATTTGAATAAACAATAATCATACAGTTTTTGAACTTCCAATCCTTTATTGCAATATTTAGCAACTTCGTCAATTGCTTCCTCTTGTATAACTGTTGAATCCACGTCGAAACAAACTGCATCTGCATTGCGCCAAAGATCTTTTATTGTGTCAGTCATAATGCCTATAAATAAAAAAAACTTAATCCATTAAACAAGATTATACACTTAGGTATATAAATTTAAGTTCTTGTCACGCCTGAACAGAAAGTTTAATTTTCGATACTGGTTAAAGCGTTGGAAAATTTACATTATTTTATCCTAATCAGATTAATTCTGATTAAAAAATAGTAAGTAGGAACATAATCAAGTTAGTGAATTAAAACTATTAAAACTTATAAAAATTATAATTGTTAATTTATATAAGCACTAAACAATGTAGTATTAAGTAGGTACTAGATTATATCTATACTTTATTCGGTTCGCAATACTCATTTAATACTATTGTACCTACAGTCGATAGCTAGGTACCTATATAAAAAGCAAAATTTAATTTTTTCAGTTCTACATGACAAACATTTTAATGAGGGTAATTTCTAGTTCAAATACTTTATTCCAGCATCACATAATATAAGTTACAACCATTATAATTTATAACTAATTAAAAATGATTTCGGTTCCAAAGCAAGTAGATTTAGTATTAATTAATATGTACGTGAATGAATATTGTCAGATTGACGACAGAAAATGATTATTTATTTTCAGACCAGTTTAACAAATCGGAGACAATTAATTTACCATTGTAGACTTTACAGCCATGCAATATAAAACTATCTTTTTATATAACTAAATTTTTATAATAGTTATAATTGTTCAAACCAGGACATTATATTATTTATACATAAGCGATATCTATTGATAAATAAAAATAGCTGATATTTGGTACTAGGTAGATATAATACTATACAATACCTTTATCCTATACCTAGTATTGCAATTGTAATTAGTAAACATTCAGTGTAGACATTATTTAAAATATAAGTACATATATACAAGGGAAGAGAATCCCTAAAATCACGATTTATATTTTCATTAACTTGAATGTATGCGGTATACCTAAGTACCCAACCAATATTATCAATCATATATATAAATATATTAGAACCTAGAAATCCTAGTTGAATATACATATTCTATGACTAATTTTAATTTTAGCGATATCTATTAATTTATAATTTAATTAATAAAATAATAATATGTTTAAATAATTATGCCGTACGAACATCGTCTGTCGCCTGATGGTCATTACATCGACCATTTATTAATTATCACTGAAACATGCTACAGTATAAATCAATATAATGTTTATTTAACCTTGATAGTGATAAAAAAAAATGTGTATTAATAAGAGGTTGTAGAATTTAATTTAGTCGTTAAATTTAGATGTATAATTAACAATTACACATCGGACTGCAAACTGAAAGTTCAACGTTTGAAAAATACATAATATACCTAACTGTTAAGTTAACGAGACAAGAATAAACTATGTATCAAAATTAATATGGCATAACAATAAAATCATAATATTTTCAATCACTCAAATACTCATGTTTTCCAAACAAAGTCAAAGCTTTCATTTTGGAGACAAATAGTGGCGTGCCTAGAAATTATCAATGGGGATATTACTCGTATAAGTAGTAATACATTTTACAATAATTTTTTGCTAATAATTAATACAAGTATTAAGTAACGACTCTTAAACAGCTCTTAACTAACAAGTTGTTTTCTGTAGGTCAGCAAAAAAAGACGATGTGGGGATTAACTCCTAACCTCCTCCTCTCGAACACGTCACTGAAGACAAACTTAGTTAATGTTAAATATCGAATTTGATTGAAACATCGAATCAATAGTACATCGAAAACTAATTTGCGTGTCCTACATATGTATATATTCAACATGAAAATATATAAATATATCATTATATTTAGGTAACTATATTTTGTACAATAACGGATTTATAGTGTTTTCGGATACAACGACTATTGAATATTGATAATAAAATCATTCTACCCTCAAATATTCTGAGATTCTGACTTTAATTGCGTGTGTACTGTATATAGTATGTACCTACCAGATGAATATACAAAATTCAAACAATGTTTAACAAGCAGACATTTTAAGCTAACATAAATTATACAAAACATAAATGATTCATTATTACTATTTGTATTCTAAATAAATGAACGATACACAATGGTATTCATTTTTTATTTCTTTGGTGTATAGTGACAAATTATAGATTTCAACATGTTAGAGACATCTATACAATATTGTAAGGTGAATATGGAATAGGTATAATATATTAATATTATTTTGTTATACGATTTGCATTTTTTTTATTAATAACACTTGAAAATATAATACAAAAAATTAACCAATATGTAATACCTAATATATTATAAGAACTTTAATACTTTTCGCTTTCTTCCGACACAATAATTGTGTTCTCACATGTACGGCTCGGATATTCACCCATAATCTGCTACCTCCCCATTCTTAAAATATGCTATATTCCTCAATTCTTCCTCACCGACACAATCATTACTCAGCATAAGCGTGCGTAGGTATTCTTGGCAGGGGAGGCAATACCTTAGCTAAGGAGGTCCAGACTCCAATCCCCCCACCCGATTTTCCCCAATTGGTAGGTATAATATTATATTTTGGTGTAGAGGAAAATCTCGCAGGGGAGGCAGCCGCCTCCCCTGCCTCCCACGTGCGCACGCTTATGTTACTCAGTATATTTTGTTTGATTGTCATTCCACTTTTTGTGTTTTAAATGAAATTTTTTAAAGCTTATATAAATAAAAAAAAAATGGTTTTAATAAATTATTCAAGTTAGTAGATATAACTTTATAATTCCATATATATAGGTATTATGATTAGTTTCAAGCTTATGTCCTATATAATTGTTAAAGCACATTCATATATTCATTATCTTAAGTCAATACCAACAACTACACAAATAAATGATAAATTATAATCTATTCATATTAATTCAAAATATATTTTATCTCGAACTAGTATTTAAAAAAATATGCATATAATAAGTATAAACGAAATAATATAAACATAAGCTAAATATAGGTACAATTATAAAAACAATATCATTTGTATAAGTATTGGACAATTTTAAGAATATCTTATTCAGAGTAATAATAGGTACATATTAGGGTACATATATCAATGATGATATCTATTAACTATTAGAAGTTTTAAAATTTAACTATTTTTACACATCCCTTTTTGAGAGAACTTTGGAACTAGTATCACTGAGTTTTCATAATTTTAAATACCTACGCATACTTATAAATATCACATATCTGTATGTGTATATAGGTACACTGCGACTACACACACGTGTATTATAAATATTTATAATTCATAATTTTACATGATACTCCAGCAGTCCGGCTATATGAGTTAGGTTTAATAATCCTCAACAATGTCTCAATATGTATAAAGTGTACCTATAAACGTTTCTAAAATGTAGATAATACTTTAAGACGTATAGGTACCTAACATAGACGTAAGTGTCGTTGTCCACATGTGTATGTCCGTAGGTTTTCAACAGTTTAAAATTTAAATATTTCCTATAGACTATAGTACAGATAAGTGATAATAACATGCGTAAATATTGAATATACCTACAAGATTGCACCGAATACGAGAATAAAACGAAATACATCAATACTCTCAATAGTCAATACCATATTATTATGCATTATAGTATTATACATTTATACATTATACTACATGTAAAACCTGCACACGCCACATTGCAGGTCATAGGGTGTCTTCCCTTGTTTACCTTCGTTACTTATATAGTTATATCCTTACAAACTCGCTTATTTACATACTCCTCGACCCGTTTTATAAACTGACTAATAAAAGCTTTTTATTGAACAATGTAGAATTAAAATTAAATAGTTTAAAGCAACGCGGTTCTAAGACTTTTATAAAACACGGACCCCCATAAGAAAAAAGTTTTTAGAAATCGAGAACCCTCAAACTAATATTCTATCAAATAATTTTTTCCGTTAAAATATCTCATATTATTAACTATCATAATCAATATTTTAATATTTATAATGCTACGGACTAGTTTAAGAACTACAGGTTTTAAGCATAAAATAATAAATATTTATAAAAAGAGGTCTAAAAATTGGCAAGTTAAATCAGGTAACTACGAAACCCGAAAAAAAAGATTCCAATATCACAGTGTTATATGCAGAATGTTTTTAATATTCACTAAATTAATTAATATTGTTTAAGTAACACAATTCTACTATACTTATTTGTCATTGACCAATTAATATACACTTTTAAGTGTTCGAATATTTTTAACAGTTTAGTTAGTATATTATAATATGATATCGTGTTAACCACACGATTTACATCAAAAATTATGACAATAAAGTAGTAAATTAATTATGTCTCTTCACATCAGTAATTAAATTCTAACATCAAAAGAAATTCGGTAGTGTGATATTATATTATAGTTTATAGGTACACCGAACTATAACATCTAACCACATACCTACGTAAGTACTTTAGTAAATTTGTAAAGACAAAAAAACGTGTTGTGCTTGTTTATCAAATCGTTTTGTACTATAATACCTGCTTAAGTGCACATAACATAAACTAAAATTTAATACTCAAAACCTACGTCTCATTTGTTTTCTCAAAAAATTAAAAATTGAATTATAACGCGCACGTACACTATTATACTTATCATTTATCATTCATCAATATACAATAAAAAACAAAATCATAACGCATAACTCATAGAATTTAAAAAAATAAAATCATCTTACAGGTTCGCAATATTCGGCAGCTGCGTGTGTACGGGCGGTGGTCGTTTACGGTGTGGTGTGCGCGTTATTTGGTATATATTTGTATGTGATATTACGGCACAACCGACGGGCCTGTGTAGTTTGTTACTACAGACAAGTGACGACAGGTATGGCGTATACGATTGAGTGTTGACAAAATAATATGTCGAAAACGATTACGATTAGTAAAAACCTGACTCCACGGGTAGAAAAAAATAATATTAACGTGTACTACCTGTTAAACGCAAACGACGTTGCACGTGTAGGATTGCTGCACGCGGTACTGCCTCGAAAACGTTTGGTTTGCGTGGTCCACGGTAGTAGTGGTTAGTCGAAGTCGGTCGGGCGGCTAAAGTGTCGTGGTGGGACTAGGCAATCATGGTTTCGTCGTGTTTTCGCCGTTTTCGGTGTACCTAATCGATTTCGGAATAAAAAATATCAAACGACACGATTCCGTAAATCGTAATCGGTTGCGGCGGCAACTGCTGCCGTGAACGATCGTCTGCCAAACGGGTGGGGCGGATGAGAGGCGACCGCGCTCGAACGGAATTCGAGAACACTCGTTCCGAATCGCGTCGGATCGACAGCGTAACGAGGTCGAGTTCAAGACGCCGGCAGATTTCGTCCCGAATCACACACACGGCGGATCCCGCATTCCCGCATTCCCGCGCAGTCACCATGAGGACTGGCAGGTGAAGTGGGCGCTAGTTGGAATAGGTGCCATTTATGAGATGGCATAATAATAATAGTAATATGTAATATTTTTGTACAATATTAACGCCTATAACGCTATAGGTATTAATATAATATTATTCTGAGTGTAAGTTAATAACGTAGTCACGTATTAATATACGTAGTAATTGTACCTAGGTATTAAACAAAACTGCAGATACTATGGTTATGAAATCATAGACTTAAAAAAGGAGATTCTTTAAAATGTAAACACTCATAATCTTGAAAAGAATTAGGTATCGTTTTTAGAAATATTTGAGGAAGTAATTTAAAAGCAAAATAATATTTTTTACTATTTTTATTCGTTTGTTTTTAATTTTTTTAATTATTGCAAACATTTTTAATTTAAATTTTCGTACTCCGAAGAATTATAATTTTTGAGAATTTTAATAAATGAAGAAAGGAATAAAACAAAAATTGCTAATCTGTATGAAACTATCTTCTATTTTTATTGATTTAAAAATATAGTCAATTACATTGATTGATGAATTAAATCTATTTGTAATTTCTCCTTAAGTATTATAAGCCACGCGGTGAGCACGCATCATTGTGTGGGTAAATTTATATTATATTTATACAACAATGGATAGTCATTTAGATAAAGAACATTGTTATAAAAAATGTGCTACGTAAAATTATACATTTGAATTATTGGTAACCTGAAACAAATTTATACATCTAGTTGGTCTTTTTTACAATTGCGTAAAACAACTACCTATGCAAATATTTAATACTTGAAGTCATTTGCCCTATATGCCCTATAGTAATAACTAATAAGCATTTAAAATGACGACAAGCATCCCAATAAACCAACATTTATAATTGGGTAGGTACCACATCCTTTTGCACACTAAATAGGTACTAATTTATTTAAAAAATAATAAGTTGTAACTTATTATCTAATCGTTAAAAATTTTATCTTTTAACATTGAAATTCTTAAGAAAATATTCAATTTTTAAATAAGAATTTTTAAAAAAAAATATAGTAATTATATATTAAAAGAAAATAAGAAATTTTTCTCATAAATTTTATTTTGTCAAAATTTAGTATAAAAAAATTTCATAACGCTAAATCCGTTTGTTAATAGTTGTTAAATGCGCCTACTACATGGTGAGCAGTATTTCGAACGCTACTATAAAATCTATAATATATATAGAATATATTATAATATATAAGAATTAATACCTATATTATATAGATAGCTATATATATTTAGTCGTCGGTTAAAACGGAAAAAAAAAAAGATAGCTATATATACAGGCTATATATAGGCTATATAAACATATATTATACTTACTGCAGCATACTTACACCATATAGACGTCACGTCATTATGTAAAGGCACTTGACCACTGGATAGTAAAGCATATAAAATAGGGTCTACTTCTGTTATACTAATTTACTATGAAATAGGTAAATAATAAATATAGACTTCTTGAAACAGTTTACAAAAAAATCTTTGCACATTTAATAAAAGCAGTAAAGACACTCATTAAATTTATAAACAAAACTGATCTTTGTCTACTAACTTTATGGTATAAATTAAATTTTGTTTATTATAACATTTTCATTGATTCTATAAATATTCTAAAAAAAAAAATGTTTATAAATAAATATGCAAACCAAAAAAAGTGTGTTCCTTTATATATTAAAAGAAGGTTTATTAGAAAACATTGTTGCAATGAATAAACCGTAACTCAAAAACAATCAACGGTAAAATTTAGATCTTTACCATTATTAATTAACAATAAAATATATTGTATAATATCATTCATTCATTCAGTAATTTATTATTTATCATTAAGTATTACATATTTATTTCACATAAACACTCAAGATGACGACACATTGCAATTATTATACACATCATGAATGATGAAGGCTTCTAAATCCCGTGTTTGATTAAATACGCTGATAAAAAAAAAGTTATATAATTAACTACTGGGTCAAACTGTCAAAATGATATTATAATACATACAACTATATTGATATATTTAAATTAGAAAAAACTATTGAAATGACAAAGGTAGAGTCACATTAGTTATACACAAAAACCTAGCGCAAAATAACTTTTTCATGCGATAGGTTATAATTAGGCATTAGACATATTACAAATTATAATAGATACTGTTTAAAACCCGACTAGCCATGTTCAAAACTTTCCGTGGATTTACTCTATTTTAATTTACATAATAGATTTTTAACACAGTCATATAGAATACAGTATTAAAATTATATTCAATCATAATATTTTCTCGCATTTTTATCTTTAGAAAGGTGAAGCAATTTTTTAAATTGGTAACTAATAACAAATTTCTGATTTCTTATTCATCCATGCTAAATTGTATAACCAATAGCTATCAGCAACCCCATAATAAACTAAAAAATGTTTGTTATTATTATATATTTATATCTATTATAGCTGACCCGGCAAACGTTGTTTTGCCATATAAATTATTTCAAATGAGTATATTGGAAGTAAAAAAAAAAAGCGGGTAAGTCGTGGATGTCGCTCTGCTGTACAGTAGGTTACTGTAATGGATGGGATTAAATTTGATTGCAATGATAGCCGATAGGTATCATTGTATACGAAAAACGATTCTGAACGGAGATGATTTGTCAGTATAGGATACATTATATTTAAATATTGTCATATATTCTATTTTGAAACAAATATTTTATTTTTCAATTGAGACGCATTTTGCATAAGGCATGGTTAATCAATTAGTGTAGTTATCATAATTCATAATACCTTATATTATCATAGATATACATATACCTGTTTTGAGGATAAATCGTTATCATTACGCGATTTCATACAAAAGTAAAACTCAAACGCTCAAAACATTTTTCCAATAATTACGCTTCAAATTTTCTCTATAGCTAATTGAAGCAAAACTTATGGAAAACTTAGTGTTGAATTTTATAACCTTAGATAAAAATACAAACAATATTATGAATTTTGAACTACAAAATAATTTGCAAATATTCATGGTTTTGACGAATTAATGTCAATATTTGAAATTTAAATGCTTATAAAAATTTAATTTGCAAATTCCTGTGGACATTTTTTTTGTGATAAAGATCGAAAAACTTGTAAGGAATCTTATATTAAATTTTTAAATCTTAGTTTAAACAAGAAAATTTTTTATGAATTTCTAGCTTAAAATAATTTGTGAATTTTTGTGATTTTTACGTAATTTGTCAAAATTCAAACTTTGAATGCTTATAAAAAAAATTGCAACTATGAATTTCTTTTATATTTCAACTTTTATTGTAATAATATGTTAAGAGAGCCTTGTATTAAATTTTCAAGGTTTTCTACCTAAAAAATAAATTTTTATCGATTTTAATTTAAAAAAAAACTAATAATGATTGAAAATTGCATATACCTATGAATAGTTCAACTTAAGTCAATTTATTTTTTAAATTTCATGGTGGATAGAACATAGGTATTTATATAAACATTCGGTGAAAATTTCATGTATCAATGGTCATTCGTTTTAAAGTTACATAAAAAATCAAAATCGATTTTGTCGAAAACTGATTGTACGTAAAATTTACCTGTTTTTCCGTTAATTTTTATAGTTTGTTTATCCCGATTATTTAGAAAAATATTAAGAATTTTTTACTTTTGATCCCCCAAAGTATCAACTAGATTCACTTTCTGATTTAACAAGGTACTGAAGTTAAAAGTCGAAGCATTTTTACTGCCCCAAAACGTAATGACAAAACACAAAAAAAAAAAATATTCATGGTTTTGACGAATTTTTGTCAATATTTGAACTTCAAATGCTAATAAAATAAAATTGTGCATATGCATTCTTATAATTTTTTATTCACTATAAGAATAACTTATGAGGAACTTTGTATTAAATTTTCAAGTATTTTTATAGGGCCAAAAAAATTTTATCGACACTTCAAAAAAATGTTTTCAGACCAATTGAAAATTTCAGTCGTCTATAAATCACTCAAAAAAGTTCAAAATATTTTGAAAATTAAATCATATAAAGAAAATGCCAATCTAAATAACTGGTAAAATTTTCAAGTATCTACGACTCATATTTTTTAATAATAACAAATATTTAAAACCGTTTCAGGATAAATCGTTATCGTTACGCTATTTCATAAAAATTTAAAATTCAAACGTACTTAAAATTTTTCCTATAATGCTGCTTCGAGTTTTCTCTATAGCTACTTGAAGGAAAACTTATTGAAAACTTAGTGTTGTATTTTTAATCCTTAGTTATAAACACAACAAATTTTATGATTTTTCAACTTCAAAATTACTTGCAAATTTTCGCGTTTTCGACAATTTCGTAAAAATTTGAAATATAAACGCTTATAAAAAATAATTGTGACTAACGATTTATAATTTTTTTTAGCTACAATAAGAATAATTCATAAGAAACCTTGTATTAAATTTTCAAGTTTTTTTGGTCATCCAAAATTTTTTTACGGACACTTCAAAAAAAAATTCTCATAAAAATCGAAAATTTCAGTTGTCTATTAATAACTCAAAAAAAGTCAAAATTTTTTGAAAATTAAACTGTATATATATAACACTAACATTAACATTTGGTGAAAATTTCAAGTATTTACAGTGATTAATTTTTGAACTACAACTATATAAAAATATCGATTTGGTCGAAAACTGGTTTTGCGTAAAAATTCCCGTTTTTCCGTCATTTTTTTTTTTTGTTATTCTCGATTTTTTTTGAAAACTGTTGGAAAATGTTTACTTTTGACCTCTATAATGCACCAAGGATATTCACTTTTACATCGGAAACCACCCCCAAAGTTTTAAATTGAAGCATTATTTCGACTAAAAAAACACACACATCATTGTAAAATCAATACATTCATCACTTCGTTCAGAATCTAAAAAACCAAAAGCGTCTATAATTTTATAATACTTTATAGTTTATATAAACTATATAAAATATAATATTATTAATCTATATACAAACAATTTTTTTCATGTTATAAATTATAATATAGTCATTACTCGTTAGTTTAGCTAATTCAGATTTTGGAATAACGTAATATTTTAAATACCACATGATCATTATAATTATGAAGTATAAATAAATCTTTATGAATACGTCATATTAGTGTTTATTCAATTATTATGAACAATGTTAAGTGTTTTAACCAAACAAATATTAACCTTTACCTATTTAAAAATTATTATAATCTATATAGTTGTTATAGCTAATAATGTACCTTTATTATATATTTTTAACTATTTTATAATTTTATAGATAAAAAAAAAAAATAGTAGTCTTTTTTTATACCTAAATGAATTACTAGTATCATAAATTGTATATACAATGCACATAACTTCTGTTTACATTAACTACCATCCATAATAGATAATATAGGTACATGAATAGGTCATGCCACTTATGCATAATATTATATTCAATAGTGTAAAGTTGGGTTCACAACTCACTGAGAGGTGTGACGTGTTGTGTACTTAACATTTAATACATATAGGCAACAAAATAGATACCTCAATGTTTTCAACTCTACATGACACGGCGAGTTGTGAATTCCCCTTGATTAAATAGCATATTACTATAGTTACCAGAGCTAGTGATTGCATGCAATCGAGGCTGTCCAGAAAAGAAACAATATTAAAACTTATTAAATGTTTTAATTTCTGTTTAAACTTATATAATATGAGTAATATAATATACAACTTCTAACACATTATAAGGGTTTATATTCAGTTGTGGTGTTATAGTAGGTTTGATGTAATCAATGGAAAATGTTCAATGGATTGAAGATTTGATACTTGATATCCAACGAGCTCACTTACACACCACATGCACTTAATAAGCACATATTGCAAACATATTTATTTGTTGATAGTAATAGTGATGGTGATTTCCTATTACCTATTTAGTAATATTTAAAAATGTTATTTGAAATAAAAATATAACAAAATATTGACAACCGCTATACCTATTCTATATTATATAATATGGATTATTTTTATTTAGAAAAGTTAAAAGTGTTCTTATTACTTTAAGAGTAAATATATAATAATTATAATAATATTAAGATATTTTTAAGTCATATTATTTTAAATTTAAAAAAAAATTTTTTTTTTTTGTTAATTATGTAAAATTATTTGTTAACGATGTATTATAATCACTTAATCTTTGTGTATACATTTCCTCTTCGGAGTCTATGCATTCAATCAATGGATCAATATTTTTTCTTCTGTTTTCTTTTAATTTATTCATCATTTCGGATACTACTGACTGAAAGTTGGATATATTGAGACATTCTGTATCTTTCATGCTTAACAACTTTTGAATACAATTATCCAAAATCAGGTCTGCTTCATTTGATGGATTGTCTGGTAACGCCTAAATATGACATGAGAACGATAAATAAATTAGAGTGATATATTATTTACTATCTCAAATTGTTTGATTGCTATTTTTGTGTATTTAATATTAAATAGTGCTCAATTTTTTTTTTTTTTTTTTTTGATTGGGGAGGAATTTGCGCAGAAAGGCGGAACTCCTTTACTATTCTAAATTCTTATTTATTTTTGCGTGCCCCAATTTTTTTTTTTTTTACTTAAACGGGGGACGGTATAACTAATGCCCGAAATATTTTTTATTAAAATGTGGAATTTACTTAACTTATTGTTGTCGATGAACAATAATGATTCCTACCTACTAAATTTTACATTTTTAAATAATAAAAATATTTTTCTATATTCTATGGTTCAGAATCCCTAATACCTTATATTTTTTTATATAAATATATAAATTGTTTATACTATAACATGCTCTATGCTCAAATATATGTGGATTTATGTTAAAAATTGACATAGATTTGACATGCGTCTGAACCACAAATTACAATATTATCACTGATAATTATGAGTTCATTTTTTTTCTACTGAAATAGTGAAATATGTAGGTATTATTGCTATTAAAATAATAATAATAATAATAATAATAGAAATGAAATATTAAAAGACTAAATGTAAACCTGTCGACACCAGTTTATCAGTGATGACATAAAAAATATACATAAGTCACTATTACAAAAACGTGTCTAACGTTATATAGAAAAATATTAAAATAGTTCTTCCTCTTTTCTTCTTAGACTGAGGTATTAGAGCATATTCATAATAAATATATTTTTAAAATCAACTTTTTAAATAGTTAATATTGTTGTATAGTTAAAATTGAAGAACCTAGAAGAAATCAACAATATCAGTAGGTCCAATAATCTCCGATTTCTAGGATATGGTTATACCAAATCGTAAAGTAACATTGTAACCAGACAACTCATTTTGTTCGCTGCGGTACTACACTTGTCAACAATCTAGATACCTACTGTCAAAAATCATCAAATCAACCATTTATATACGGCATACGCACTATGTGACATCCCTCTAACTATAAAGTCTGTCCTGAGTATAAAAAAAATATAAACCACACGTCAAACTAGAAAACTACGAGACAAAACAACAAAACACAAACCCCCCCCCACCACTGAATAAAAATGTGAACCTCAATTATATAGCACTACTTTAACCTTGACCCGCACAAATTCAAAAGTCTAATATTATTCTAATCCAATCAAATCTAACAGTTGTTGTAAAGATCAACCCTCTCCAAATACTGCAGCTATCGACGATATACAATGCACCACTTATTAAATAGATTAACCTCTTTCCCCGACGACTTAAAATCCCTAATTAATACCTCAATCTTTCTATTATCTGTAATAAATAAATTCCTAAATGACAAATAAACAGCATAATATTGATCATGTAATCATTAATAATAGTATAGGTAATATAATCCTAAATAACGTCGCGTAGTATAGCATTTAAGATTGTCATTTTATTCTTGAAGTGTACATTATACTTATAGTGTCACCGATAGCCCCTTCAATCACATTTTCCAGTTTAATAACGTCAGACTTTTAAAAAGACTCTTTTTAGTTATTAAATAAATAATATTCATAATATTCAATACAGATTGACATTTTTTTTTTAAGAATTTGTTGATACTTTATGATATTAACATAATAATATAAGAGAGAAGCCACCGCCCCCCACATGGACATGGCAGAAACCCCAGTCTGCCCATTAGAAATTCAGCCAAAAAAATACACACGTGTACCAAAAAACCTACTCAACTTAAAACCCATCAGTATCCTCCCTACACCCAATGGCCTAAATGTTGCTGCAGGTTAACTAAATAAAAATAATAATATAATTTTTGAAGCCGTAATTATGTCCCAGAATCAATAAAATACTTTAGAGTGCCATCGATGAGCGAGTCTTATTTCATTTATATACATTTTGTAGGTATGCATCCACATTTTACTCTATGAACTTCTATAGTATTGAATGTAGTTTATTAATATAGATAATATAGATGGGTAGATGGGTAAATAGTGCGAAATGAAATACGTAAAGTAAGTAGGCTAATAATAATTTATTATTTTGTTTATTTTATTAATATTTTTATAGATGAAATATTAACGATCTAACAAATATTTTTTATAATAGTAGGTAACGCGTTATAAAATTACATCTGACTCTCTATCATCAAAATATCAAATGTATTATTTTGGATGAATTTTAGAAGTGCTTATCTTATTTGTTTAGATACTTTATATAGTATCGGAACAAATTTAATATTTTAATTAATATTATCATTCATATTATTGAATACTAAGATATTTGATACCTACATCAGTTATAAGAATTAAACTGCAGGTGATTTAATTTTAATACATTGTAATCGTCTGTAGAAAATATTAGAGATATATTAAATAAATAAGCTAATAACTAATTTACTGTGAATTCTTTACTTTTAGTATTTAGTTAATCTTAATTCTCATAAACAAAGTATTAGGTTTTTAAACAAACTAAAAATTAAAACTGTATTATATTGAATAAAATAAAGTTACTTTACTTACTGTTCTTGTTTGATGTAGACATTTTTCAATTTCTGTAGCATGTTCGATTAAATACTCTGGCATTTTTACATCCCTAGCCAAGGTTAAACCATAATCATCTATATTCGTTGCTCCCGGACATAATTTATACGTATAAATCAATCCATTCGAAGAATCTCTCGCAGGCAATGCCTCCATATGATAACTAGAATAATATATATTATATTATTATACAATACAAATTATGTTATCAAATTATATTACAGTCATTATTTTTCATTTCAATAGTTGAATATAAAAATATGGAATACGCAGTTTGTAAAAAAATACCTAAGTTATTAGTTATTATTGGTTTCAAAAACGTAAAAACTATAACGAGATATTTGAGTTAATTATCAAAGATAATGCTCTAAGCCATTGGAAAATGTTAACTTGTTCAAACTTCTAATGAAGGCCGAGTGAGGAACTAGGTACTTATAATGGTGTACATTAAATATTTTAATTTTAGTGCAAACTACAAACTCTTGAGTGAGGGTGATCCTGGGTGAATTTAAGCATCGTGAACTGATATATAATACCATTGCTCTTGTTCGAAAATAATAAAAACGATTGACGATTAAGAAGCTTATGAAATTAGTACACCTATAGGTATCAATCGGTTTAAATTGGCCAATATTATTGTATGAAAAGCATGTCCTCAAAGTTGGAAAGTGCTAAGATTATGAACAGAGGACCAAATGGAATATTGCGTCTGGAAAATTAGCTAAAGGCTTCTTTCCTTGGAGGAAATTATAATATGTTTTCAAAAGTTTCAAATTCGTTGGAAGCATAAACACTGTATAGTGTGTTTAAAAGACACTATTTTAAACCTAAGTTATTAAAATAAGTTATACGTGTTAAATATACCTAATTTATTCATTTTTTTTTAATGTATAATTATTTTAACATATCTCGTATAAAACCACATTACGATTTCGTGCGGCAATTGTTGATAATTCATCTTTACCTATGGATTCAAATCTAACTACAATTATTAAAATTATGACCACTCATTAAAAATTTATTAAATATAAAAATATATGATTATTTTGTTTACTTTAATACGTTGCAGTATAAATCTTGAAGTTTAGTTATCAAAGTACTGTGCGTAGCAAAAAATATAAAAGCACAAGATTGCATTATGTGTTCACAAATTGCCCATGCTAAAGTTGATCCTTCTTCACAAGAAGTAGCTCGACATAATTCATCAATAATTACTAAACTATGTTTAGTCAGTGAAGGAAGTATGCCATTTAATTCTTTTATCTAAAAAAATATAATATTGATTTCAATTACCAGGAAAATATGTCTAAAATTATAAATATTACATCGCAATTCCATATTAAATATATTTCATAGAATTATAAAATCATAATGACTAATAAGATAGCAAAAACGTAATAAGTACAACAATATTACTAATAAAAATAGACAACTTTAAAATTATAAACCTATTTAAATATTTTTTTATTAAACTAAACAGTTTAGTTTTTACCAGTATAATTTTATAGTAAAATGATTAACCCATAATGAAATAATGGGTTATGTTTTCCTTTCAATAAATTAGTTTACGGATTCAAAAAAGTAATAATACATGTTAGTAAGTATATAATATTAATTATAATAAATTATTGAATATTAAAATATTATTAATTATTATCCTTGAAAATAATCACTCAGTTCATACATTTTTCATACAAAACTTTTCATAGAAAAATATGGCCAGTGAACAATGTTGAGTTTGGCGCCTACTGATTAGTCATTTACTTATTTATATAGTATTTAACAGTTATAAATTACACAAAATATATAAATATTATATTTAATCAATAATATTACCGACCAGAAAATAATTGTCTTTCGTAAATTACTAAATTATTATTATAACAAGGCAAATATATAGATTTATTTTTAATCCCTATGTAATAAATTAAGAGCTATCATGATTAGTGATTACATAACAAAATACAACCATCAACCGTTGGCCATACTAACTCGTAAGGTATAAGAAACTAAGACACAGATCGATGGATATTGTCTTACAATAAACCGATATTAAATCTTCATGATATTAAATAAGCATAATACTATGACTAAAATCTACGATTAAATATAGAAGCATAAAATAAACACTTGCATGATAACCATCAGTAATAAATGTGTTAGGTATAAGTGGAAAAGTTAAAGTTGTATTGAGCAATGGACCAAAGAAAATTAAATTACAAGTTACAATTAATCAAATATTCAATGGTATAAAATGTACTATATATTATATCCTGTATGTACTATACACCAATCAATTCGTGTTCCTATTTTTATTGGTATTTCCTTATTTCTAACTTTTCATTATTAAGAAAATTTAGTTCATACAACTTTACATTGAAATATACCTATAATGAATATTAAAAACATAATAGGTACCTCTAAAACCCAAGTGGACGCATTCGATTCTATACTGTCTCCAAATCCAATTCTCGTAAACAACCGATCGCAAATACGAAATTGAGCAAATGTTGCAGGTACAAAGCATCCAATCTGGAATTTTAGATTTATTAAAGTATGTTGGTACTTTAAAGTTTACAAAATTTTATTTTTGTGCCTAGCCTACCTGAGCAATAATCTGTAACAATGCCACTTGACGTATATAAATGCTTTTCCCGCCCATATTAGGGCCAGTTATGATATTTAAATTCCTATCAGTTGAAGCAAACTACAATCATAAACAAAATCTAATATTACATTTTTTTTTTTTTTTTTTTTTTTATTAAAAGAAAATATATACAATCTGTATAAACAATACAATAAGTACTATGGTTGATTAATAATATTACATAAAATTTAAAAATTAAAGATAGGAATGTCGATTGTCAAACCAAGTTTGTTAGCAAAAATTAGTTTTTACTTCTTTATAATAATTAAATACTCGTATACTTTATTTAAAAAAAAATATTAATACTTTAATTTTTAATAATTAATTTTCTCTTACTTAAAGTTCTATATATTTTGTACAGTCATTTATTTATTTTTAAAACTTACTATATCATTATCGATTGGTATAATTGAATTAATAATATCTAATATTGGATGTCTAGAACTTTTAATGTCCATGTATTGACCAAATTTTGGTCTAGTTAATCCTGAACGCATACTGTATTGAACAAATGAAAATATTAAGTCTAAATCGGCAATACCATTACACAGATCGTAAATACAACTAATATACTTTCTTAGCTCTTTTAACATTTCATTTAGTATTCTAAAGAAAATAAATATTTATAAAGTTTAATTAAATTTAAATTAAAGTGTTAACATTAAAAATTGCTAGTTCATTTAACTTACGCATTAGTTAATATTTCTACTTCATTTAATGCTTGAGTAATACGGACATTTAGTACTAATAAATCTTCTGTCGTAAATTTCACAATATTTTTTACGCATTCAACCTATAAATATTTAATTTGTTAAAATAGGTACACATAATATAATAGTTGTAGGTATTTACTATTTAATTATTATAACTTATTAATAGATTTTGTTAAAATTATTCATTTATTTATCACAATATTTAACAATTAACTTACATTTTTACATATGCTCGGAGGATGTTTGACATTGAAATTTTTAATATTCTTTAATTCAACCTGGACATGAAAACCTCTTTTACATGAATTTTGTGGAAACAAATATTCCGTTTCTAATTCTTCACCTAAAAGTTTTACTTTATCTAAAACAGTAAATTGTATTTATATACCAGTGATATATAAATAATATGTATACACTATTTAGTAATAGGCATTGGTGGTAGTCGGTAGAAGGGTTCGTCAGCTAAGCCCCGCATGACCTTCAAGCCGCTTCGATAGCAAATTGTATCCAATCGTCCTAGGTTAGATAACTTAGATTAAGTAAAATCTACAAACTTTATACGACTTTGAAACCTTATAGTTTAAAATTATACATTCGCGTATGCAACACGTGGGGTTCCCAATCCACCGCAAATCGATTGCTTATAACTGATAGTATACTTCTCGCATATTCACAAGCTAGTCTCACGGGATCCCTATAGCCATATTAATTAGCACAGGCAACGCTAGACAGGATGGCTATATATTATATAATATAATATAGGACGTGTCCTCACTGACTCACTGACAGATCAACGTAACTTGAGACTTGAAATTCTTACGGTGCCTGCGTACCACGTGTGTAGTAAGAAATAATTTACCAAAATTCACATTTTAAAATGTTGCTTGCACATATATCTGAAGATTCACGATGGTCGAATGAAATCGAACGTTCTTATTTTGGATTTAAATAATTTTTATCAACGATAACAGTCTACTGATTATAATAGAAATATGTTAGTAGAACATTACTTTCGAAATTTTGAACACCGTTACACCGAATATTAAATAGGTAACAAATTAAAGTATATTGAACAAAGTTTGAATCATATAGAGTTGGCATTTTAACGGTCAACGAAGTGCTATTTTAATATTTTAATATTAGTAATATTACAAATACATTGTTTTTTACAAAAATTAATTCAAATTACCTGATTACTAATAGTAATAATACTCAAATAAATTACTATATTAGCAATATAATTAAATAATAAGATATACTTAGAAATATAACTGACAGAACATCTTCGCTCAGAATCGTTTTTTGTATGCATGATTTACTATTGAATTCGGATTTAATTAAAAAAAGATTACCTACAGTGATTTACTTAATGAATAAGTACACTCAGTACAGCAGAATAGTTATTTACAATTTTTTAATAGGATTCTGGTATTTTCAGTTGTTACCTTCCCCCTCCCCACTCCCACCAATGAACGTTTGTATAAAACTTTATAAATACCATGAAATTCTTCAATTAATTCACTATAAATGGTACGAGCAACGTCTAATAAAGGATTTAAATTAGATTTAACAGCAAAACATCTTTGAAATTGAGATTGTGAAAATCCTTTTGATCTAGTAGACTCTTTATTTATGGTTATCTCAATTATTTCTAACATCTTTGAATATCCAGAATTGGATAATGTCTAAAAAAAGGGGACAGTAATATTAATTAGAAATCCAATTTGTCTTCTTTTAATTTAATCCACAAACAAACCTTGCGTATGGAAGAAATGTATTCAGATTTGAATGGTTCTAAAATATCTACAAGGGCTGGCAATGCTTCTAACGTAGTTTTTAACAACAATGTATAATTTCCTTGTAATTTAGATAACTGTTGAGTATTTTTAGAAACTTTTGAACATAACCAATATAACTGTTCGACGTCAGTGAATTTTTGGATTACGTTCTATAAAATAAAAATGTCACAACAATTTATAGGTTGGTACTGACTTATAAACTATTAAAAATAATATTTAAAAAAAAATGAATATTGTATGCTAATAAGTAACTAGTAATTAATTACTTTGAGTAGAATGAAGTTTTGTTCTGAGCTGCTTAAGATTTCTTCAACAGCTTCTTGGCGATTATGTATCAACAGAATATCACTAGAGGGCTGAAGGATAGATGATCGGAGTCTTCTTTGACCTCCAATAGTAGCGCAACGGTTTAAGACATCAAACAGTGTATTTTTGGAATTTAATGAACTATTTAGTACTAATTCTAATCTCAACGCCGTATTTACATCTATAGATATGAGAAACTAAATATTTATATGTTTTTACTTGGTTCTATAATATTTCTAAAATCTACTCAACAACATACCGATTGCCAATAAGTTTGGTATAAAATTCCGAACTATTATAGTCTTATAGGTAAGTATTAAGTAACATAGAAAACGAAAGGTGCTTAATAAAACCCCTTCCCGCTGAAATTCTTTCATTCCTAAATTTGATAGTTAATAAATTAACATATAACTGTAAATGCGTATAATTTAAATGGTGACTATATTGTTATTACTATAAAAATAAAAATATATTTTGTAAAATATAAATATTATTATAAAACTCTGGTTAGACTATCTAATCATCTAATCAGATCATCGAATTTATATAGTACATTAACATAATTATGAAAATTTACAAAATAATATACATCATTATGATGTCATCATATTGTATTGCACTTGCAATAAAAATAATATATTTATAATATAATAATATAATAATATATATAAGACTATATTAATAGTTTAGTAAAATATATGACTTTGAAATACAATATACTATTTAATAGGTCCAACGCCCAAAGGTAGAAGTGTACATAACAAATAATGATATAAATTAATAAAATGATTCACCAATAAACATGGACTTTTCAACTCCTTCGTATTCTATTCGCAGTGTACTTGAAGAAAAAATCACATTATGGTTAAACTCAATGTGTTTTAACAATGCTGCCGCAGCAGAAACTGCGTAGAATCTGTAAAATAAATTGTGATATAAGATATAGTATGAAATTGTAAACTTTTATCAAAACAATATTTCTTACTTCGGCAACACCTGCTCTAATGTAGAAACGCATTCTGGTATAATCGAATTTTGTAGGTAAAGTCTACCTTCATTTTCAGAAAAATGTTTTCGAGATGCAGTAAGTATAGTGCTTAATGGAAATTGACTTTTAATAGTATTATATAACATTGTACCTTGCATCTGATCCATAAATGTATTTGGAACTAAAATCTATCAAACACATTAACACAAATTATACTATTAACTTTTATAATCAACTAATTATAGTTTATAACGGTTGAAAAAAAATACCTCTGCGGGATTAAGAATATTTATTTTATTAATTGTGTTCATATACGTTTGAGTATCACTAATTTGGCATAAGATTAAAACTGGTCTTTTTAAATCAATTGCAGCCAATCCAATTTCACCTTGAGCGGAACCTCTGCCCTCAGTTAAAACTGAAAACAGTTTGAAAATACTTTTATCATCACTGTCTACAATAAGCTAAACTTATAACGTAGGTATTTTACCTAATACAACACTGTTAGTCATTTCACTTTTACTGTCAGTTTTCTTTGCAATTGATTGATTGCGGGATTTGTTTCGCACAACAGCTGAAACCGCCGAAACACTAAAAACAAACAGTTCAACAACCCCCATTTCAAAAGATAGCTTTCATAATATGTTATAATTTACAAAAGATGTAAGTGCTATATATTATGCAAGACAATTTTAATAAAATCAAAGACAGCAATGTTCATGTATAGTCTGCTACTATTATATTTAACATTTTTAATTAAATTTTCTAAATAAGTAATAAGCGATTTGTAAGTTCAACCGTTTTCACTTATCCATAAAAGTACCTATATACCGAGGCTAACTTTATCATAACTTGGCTGCTTTGTCGTTACTCGTTTCTGAGTTTTGATTGTGCCAAAATGGTGTGTGGAAA
This sequence comes from Diuraphis noxia, assembly GCF_037042655.1. Classification (NCBI taxonomy): domain Eukaryota; kingdom Metazoa; phylum Arthropoda; class Insecta; order Hemiptera; family Aphididae; genus Diuraphis; species Diuraphis noxia. The sequence goes on along the minus strand of NW_028301714.1, from coordinate 32,294,646 downwards.
TTAAAAGCTTTTAAGTCATACCTACCTAAATTACGCCTTACAAAAGTATAAGTCATACGTAATTTATTTGAACTTAGACCGTGTTCAATTTTATTGCACAGTCATAAGTATTTATAAGCACACGTCCATAGTTTGTAATGCAAAACCTACACAACTTTTTGTTGATAATTTACAATTATTTGTACAATTTCATGCCAAACGAGTACCTAGTACCTACTAATTATTGATTAAAAAAAAGCAATGTATTTTAATGGTTACTGACGTTGGTGGTAGCGCAATGTATTACATCCGCCAATCTTATTTCTTCTACAACAGTTCAGTATATTATTTGCTAATTTTTTGCAAAATGGTTAAATATGATTTCTAAGAAATTGGTTTGAGTAGGGAGGGGGAAAGTTTCACAAACGTCAAGTTTACTGTTTAGTAGGTCTTAAATGTATAAATGGTGGAAGCAGATTTTCCACATTTAACAATGAATGTTATAGAATAGGTTAGAGTCTAACCGTTAGACATTATCACCTGCAGGCTTGTGTCGTTGCAAACGGTTGAGGTTTAATAAGTTGACGAGGAGTGCTGTTGACCACAAAATCTTCAAGTTTTTGACTAACATCGTATTCTGGCACGTAAATATGTTGATTGGCCTCCATATTCGGAATATCAAAATTGTCACTTTGGGTTGTTCGTCTAGGTAATGTCAGTGACTGAGTGTATTCAATATCTGAAGTTTCTGCAGTTAATCCGCCATCAGTCACTCCAAAATATCTGCTGCTAGGTGAAATTAAATCAGACCTACATATCGAGCGAGAGTGCAATACACTGCTATCGATAATCAAATTTGTCGATTGGTGATTCGTATGACTTGTAATTTTTTTAGGCATTTGACATGTTTTATACCGCGACAAGTTGTACTGACCAAGTCTTCCTGTTTGAAAAAAAAAATAAAAATTTAATAATATATTATAACATATATAGGGTGATAAATCCAATTAGTCAAATTAGTCGATATGTTAGTTTAAGTAGATTAGGGTCCAAAGTGCAATACTAATCTTTAATTAATTGTTATTTATTTCGTTGGGTGGCCCCCTTTTCGGGCTTTCAGCCAATTTCACTTTTTGGCCAAAACTTACCGTTTCCCTTTCGGCCATTGTTCCTTTTCAATCATTAGTTTTTTTTTTACTAACATAATTACCTACAACTGTGTGAAAAAATAATAAAATAAAACAATTGGCAATAAACTGTTTTAACATATTAAATTAATCGAATAAAAATTAATATAGTTTTACAATACCAATAAAATATGCATTCATGAATATTATGTTGAGAGTTAAGGTTCCTAATACAATAGTTAAATAAAAATTAATATTATCTTATAATATCTATTTAATAATAATTTTGATAAAAAAAATATGCGTTCGTTGAAAGTCAAGTAATCACAGTATTTTTTTTATTTTTCGTCATCAGGACAGTCCAACATAAAATCATTGACAAAACATTTTGATACTACATTATAACTTGATTGGGTTGCTTTTTACATTATATCATACCTATATCATATCAAACAACTAACAAGGAATAATAATATACTGGTTTATCTTTATTTTTAAAAATCAACTATGAACAAAATTAAACTTACATTGAAGAGTCCAAACTATAAAACAAGTAAAATTTTTACAAACAAAAACTAATTGTTAATTTATGCGACGAAGCTAATAATATGTAAATTGCATAGGTACTGGCTGAAAAGTGAACGGTAAGTTTTGGCCGAAAAGTGACACTGGTTGGAAAGGGAAGGGTAAATTTGGCCGAAAACGGCGATGCTCATTTTGTTAACTTGGATTTAGCGATATCGAATTTATCACTAGCTCCTGGTCAATATAATTATTGAAAAAATAGTAATAAATATACAGATGTACAAAGAAAAAATATCCTTGATGCATTTTTTTTTTTTGTTTTGTTTTTTCGTATACTATATACAACAATGGATCACACATTAACACTTATTGAAATATACAGTATATGCGACTTGATATTTACGTATTTGAAAATCATTCTCTGTGGTTTTTCGATGAGTTCCTGTTTTGTTCTTATTCACAACGTTCATTTTTAATGTTTATTTTCAGCTGTAAAGTAGTAGAATATTAATTAGGTATTTATTAGTATAGCTTACAGCAATATTGTAAAATCTATATGTATAACCGTTTTAGATATAGGGTCGTTATTTTAGTTTCTCTTGAGGCGTAGGGTTGGGGGTGGGACTTGTAATGATACCATTAAATATATAATATAGTTAAATATATAGTTATAATATAACATAATTGCATATAGGTATTTACGGAATATAATATGGCGGGGTGATCCAGTTAAAATCCATAATTAATCCAAATTCGAGATTATAAAAATAAATATGGAGGTTACGACGAATCACAGAACAATGATGGTTATACTCTTGCCCTGCTATGGGACATGTATCGCCAATCATGTTTTTGTTTTATTACTTGTTACATCTTACTCAGTTATCAACGTCAAATCATCGACCGCCAAAAACTCTTAATAGTTGGATGTCGTTGTTGGTTTTTTTAATTTACGGTTTGTTCATCAAACATGGACTGATACGTACAATTTACTAAATGATATAATATATATACCTAATACCATTGATTATAAATACTATTTATAATCAATGCTAATACCTATAACCTAATAACCTATCAATAAAATTGTTATTTATCATTTATTATTTTTTTTTTCAACGGCTCCACAACTTGGATAGCAACTAAACCAGCTACTGCATTACTACAAAATAATAAGCTACAGTTACAACATTATCTATAAGACAAATCGTATTATGAATTTGGAATTATACCTGTACTCAGTAGTAAGTATGTACTTACTACTACCTAGTTTATAGTTTATACTTTATATAGTACAACTCTTGAGCTTGAGTTTTTTTTTTTGGAGAAGACATACACATTTTCCTATTTTCCTTTCACACAGGCACACAGAACACAATTACACAAGTAATCAACTAACACTAAATTTCATTTTTCAATAACAATTTTTTTTAAAAAAAAGACCTCGAGTTTGGCGAACGGAGCCGGTAGGCGAAGGGAGCCACTATATAAACTTATATTACTTTAACTGACAAGGTATACAATATACAATGTACAATGTACTCATTAGCCTGTCTACTTGTTGATAATTGCAAAATAACTTTATAGAGCTTATTTTATTATCATAAAGATAATTTAATTAACAATTACGCAATAATGAGATAGTTATGAAATAGCGATATTGATATAAATATAGAACGTAGTCCAATTAAAATTGAGCGCAATTGGTGTTGAGCGCATGCGTATAAACGTAAAATCGCAAACTTTGGAAGGCTATAACTTCCAAAATAATGGTTTCCGCACAAAAATTCAAACAGTTTCGAAATCAGCGTTGAATAACAAGTCTTTTAAAAAAAAAATTCGAAATTCGTGAGGCGCGTGGTAAAATGCATTTATTACAAATATATATATATCCCAGCAGAGGCGACCGCAAAAAAATCAATATGCACATGGGATTCATAACTATATTTTATAAAATTTCGGCGTTCATAAAAGCCCGCATTAGTAAATTATACCTACTACACAAAGCAAAAATATTTTTGATCATCTCAATTCTACCAAAATAACACAATAGGTATTGGTGCGACAATGCGACGTTGTGAGTACGACAATTACCGGGAAACCCAAAAAATATAAAACATACTATATACACTCATCCACTGACACACCGTGTGTCTGCGTAGTGTATTTTGGACTAAATGTCAGACGTTTATCATTTCTATAATAGTATTTAATTCATATTTTATGCAATATTATTAATAATACCTATGTTTAAAATTGTATAATAATTTGAATTTGTAGTATTATAATTTTTTTTTTATTACATTTGGAGTTATGTTTATTACATCGGTAGATGTATAGCCAAATACATAATAATGTGAATATTCGACTAGGTATGTGAATATATAAAATGCATTTCATTTCGCACCCATTGAGCTGATTTTCTGCGGGCGCCACTGTAATCCCAGATTACATTTATGAGCTATGACCATAAATATTTATATAAATTAAAAATAATTAACATTGAACTTTCATCATCTCGATAGTTTAGATAGAGATGTTATATTATGTATAATTATTATAAGAATTTTTAAATGAAAGTCCATAAATAGACTACGTTGCTTTCATAAAGACAATTACCTATTAAATATAAAAATAGGACTTACCTTAAGCAACAAAAAAGAATATATTTAATTTGTGTTTGAACTTTTGAAACTAATAAACCTATATCAAAATCGACAAGTAACTACTAAATGACAAACAAAGTTTCTTTATAAATTGTGAACTAATACTAATGTGAATTATTATATGATTGTTATTGACAAAATAATTCTTTATTAGTTCCTAAATTAGCGCGAAACTATGTGTTATATTTTATTCCATGAAAAATCGTGTTGTCGACTGTCCGAGTGCGATATATCCCACCTTGCGATTGTCGTTGATTATCAAAATATTATATATGAACATATTTTAACAATCGTGATTATATGATAACCTTTTAATATTGCACATACAATAATTTAATTTTTGTTTTTTATTTTGTAATTTGTTGTTTATACAAGTAAATAATAATTCTGTATGACCAAATAAACCATAAAAAATATTCATAATCTGTTTTAAATTAAGTTATTTACTAATTTTATAATTTACACGTAACATGTCATATGACGTGTATTTTTTATTTCTGGGATAATGTTAAGTGTTTGTATTTAGTTATAATATTATAATTTACATTTTAACCATGGAAACTCTTTATATAATTTCTATTAATATTATACTTAGTGTATTTGCCTTTTTTTCTACTTATAATATTATACCACATTTAAAATCTGTGTTCATTGGTGCTAATTTATATGGAAAAGATTTAAATAAAAAATCTGAAAATAAAATGTAAGCTTAAAATAACAAGAATTTAAACTTTATTTTTTTTTTTTTACCATTGATTATAATTTTTTTTATATTTGCACAATTGATAGTTGTATGATCAATAATCTATTATTATTTTGATTTAGTCCTGAAGCTTTTGGAGTAGTAATAGGATGTACATTTCTGATCACAATATTTGTGTTGATACCAGTCATCTTTGGCCGTCACATGTTACAAAATGATACAACTCTATTTCCTCACAGTGAAGTAATTTTTCCATATTTTATTTAAAATAAAATATTCTGATATTAAACATTTTAATAAAAACAGTTTGGTCCGCAGAAATTATTATTTAAAAATAATATATTTCAATATTTTAGGATTTATTCAAACAATTATCTTAGGTGAGGTGAGAAATATGTATCTTAATAACTGATTAACTAAAATATTTAGTTGGTGCTTTGGAATAGTTTTATTAATAATTTAATAAAATAATCATTATTCAAGAAATCAGTTGCTTAATTATTTTTTTCAGTTTGTTGAAATGCTAGCTGCTTTGTTGTCAATTTGCTGTATGCTTCTATTGGGATTTGCAGACGATGTTCTGAACTTACGATGGCGACATAAACTATTATTACCAACTATTGCTTCATTACCTTTACTTGTTGTTTATTACATAAATTTCAACTCTACTACAATTATTGTACCTAAACCTTTCAGAGATATTTTTGGAGTATCTGTGAACTTGGGTAAGCCTTACATTTTAATTAAGATGTATTATGTATTTCATAGGCGTATGCAGACTTTATTCGCAGGAGATGCCAATATAATTCAAAATAACTCAATTTTTAACTCTCTTAAAAAAAAAATCACAATTTTTTTCTAAAAAAATGTAATACATAACTACAAAACTCTGTTACGTTTGTGATAAAAATTATGATAATATTGATAGTTTTCAATATTAAAAGTAAAAACAAAACAAGCTAATGTTAATGTTAATCTTTACTTGTCTCAATGTATTATTTTATAATTTCTACAGGTTTACTTTATTATGTGTACATGGGAATGCTAGCTGTATTTTGTACAAATGCTATTAATATTTTAGCTGGAATAAATGGATTGGAAACTGGACAGAGTCTTATAATTGCAATTTCTATTTTAATTTTTAATTTAATTGAACTATCAGGAGATTGTGCTCAAGCACATTTATTTTCATTGCATTTTATAATACCATTCATATCTGTTACTTTTGCTTTATTAAAATATAATTGGCAAGTAAACTATTAGTTGTTAAAACTTTTTTTCAGTTAGTAGCCATAATCAAATATGTTTGTTTCAGGTATCCTTCAGAAGTGTTTGTTGGTGATACTTATTGTTATTTTGCTGGTATGACTTTTGCAGTAGTTGGAATTCTTGGTCATTTTAGCAAAACTATGTTATTGTTTTTCCTACCACAAATATTCAATTTTTTGTACTCAATTCCCCAGTTATTCCATTTCGTTAACTGTCCAAGGCACCGTATTCCAAGGTATTAAATGAATACTTATAATATTATAATACAGGTTATGACAAAAAAATTACATGATTGGTAAAACTAATAAAAATCTTAACTAAATTACATTTCTAAAAATATATTTTATTTATGAATTGTACATTCAAATATTTAATACCAATTGATGTAAATTATATGACTTCAGTGGCAGATCTCATTATAAATTTACATTAGTCTCTTGGTGGTTATCTATGGCCCTAGAGGTAATTTCGTGTAAGATGGCATTAACTTCAGTATGCATTAAGATAGCCTAGAGAAAAAAAATCACAGAGGATTAAATCTGGTCAATTTGGCCATAGAAAGAGACAGTTTATCTGGAATCATTTCTTATAGAATACTGAGTGCTAAAGAGCTCTGGCCGATTTATATTATCAATGATATCAATAAAGCTTTCTGTCAATGTAAATACTACTGATGTACCTCCACCCAAAATCAAACTATAACCTTTTCAAATCAAGGTTTATTATTACTGCATTCTGTATAATACGCACATTAAACATGAATTAATGAAACAAATTAAAATTATGTTATATGTAGATTGGATAAATATGGAACACTATCACCAAGTTTTGCTGAGTACAATAATAATAATATTTCAACTATTGGAAAGATTTTTTTGAAATTATTTTCAATTTTTAAAATTATTCATATTCAAGAGAAATCTGATGGAATTAGTAAATGTAATAATCTAACACTTATTAATCTGTGTCTACTTAAAATGGGACCGACTGATGAGAAAACATTGACTGTAACATTGTTAATCATCCAAGTAAGTTTTGATTATGACAATGCTATACCCATTTCTGATTTTTTTTTTTTCAGGTTTTTTGCAGTTTATTTGCATTCATTATAAGGTACCCATTAGCATCATTATTTTATGATGTCTAATAATATTGTTTGCAATATTTTATATATGGGCCAAATAAGTTAAATTTGGAAACATTTTTGTAAACATGAACAAAATTACCATAATAAATTGTTACCATTTATTTATTTAAAAAAAAACTTATAATACTATAAAATATTCCTGTAATTAAACAATTTTAGCTTGATATTCATTCAGTTGTATTGGATCAGCAAGTCACTGAAAGTTTTTGAGGTTCAATGGGGCATTGAAGGTAACAATGAGTCTTAACGGCCATAATAAAACTGGTGAAATAATTGTAAAATTATAATCAAAACTACTAATCAAAGAATAATGTATTCTAATGAGCAGTGATTAAGTGATTATTATTATTGCATATGTCGTTATTATTCAATATATGATATGATGATGCATTAAAACTATTTTAAGATGTTTAGTCTTTTTGAAGTTGACTTTTTACTTCTCTTTTTTTTGTTTGTCAGTTCTCAGTTATCACGTTTATAGAACAAAATAATTGCATTGTTTTATCATATTTATGTAAATTTTTAATTAAGTCCATGATCAGCCGATCAACATGTCCTCACTCCTCAATAAGCACGTTATGTTCCTTGTCTATCATATACATTAAACAGTCGCACATTGTGATCATCCCGCCAAAACATTTTAAAAAGAACTTGATGAAATATTTTGATAAACCAGAGTGGGCAGTGGTTTGTTTTAAATATATATATATGTATAATTCGTTTAAATATAATGAAATGGAGACAGTTCTACCAAAGAATAATTTAAGTTCGGCTCCTCGATTAGAAATGATGTTATACATACAACCATGACAAAATATATTTATATTGTCATGCATACAACAACTAAACAGCTTATACATTACATACATTTATCGGAATAAATATCCCCGGGAAAACATTACAGTTTTTCCGATTTTGATAACAACTAATAACAGTGATGATTTGCGCTCAAATCGATTCCATCTCTCGCTTCGAATTTGGTTACACTGCAAAGTATAAACAAACCGGCGTCTCGTATTATCTGGCTTCTGTTCAGTATTCAATTCTAATTTCTAATGTTCTATTCTATGGTAAATACTTATATCTCACATAATTAATGAATGATGATGATTATGGTAGTGTAATATACTAATACATAACAATAGGAGCTTAGTTTATAAGTGTTTTGCTTTATTCGTCTTAATTCTCAACGCGGCATGAGACTTCATTAATTTAATTCTTACTCGTAAAAATCATTTATTATTATAATTTTATGTTTTACAACATTCAAACCACAATTAAACATGAATAGTGGCATGCTATATGGTGGTGACGAAATTGGAGCTTTGGTGTTTGACTTGGGGTCTCAATCGTTTCGTATCGGTTATGCCCAAGAAGACACACCAAAAGCTGAAATACCAGCAGTGGTCGGTGTTTCAAGCGATGGTACTGCGGACACTAGTATGTTAGAACCTGGTGCTAAACTAAGTAATCGTATCAACGAAAACACCAAACATTATATTGACATTAACTCATTGTGTGTCCCTCGAAAAGGTACTTGTATAATGATATGAATACTTATTAATTATTAAAGAATTATTTTTCTTTATCAAATATTGTCTTTTTAGGTATGGAAGTAGTAAGCTATATGAAAGATGGCATGATTGATGATTGGGATTTGTTTGAGAAAATATTGGATTACTCTTATTCGAAGTGCTTACAAACAGAATCACAGTATCATCCTGTATTATTTACCGAGTCACCATTAAATATCAGATCTAAAAGAGAGAAATTGGTCGAATTAATGTTTGAAAAGTATAATGTGCCGGCCACTTTTCTGGGGAAAAATGCTGTATTAGCTGCATTCTCTTGTGGACGCTCTACTGGTATTGTAGTAGATAGTGGAGCTACACATACCTCTGCCATCCCTGTACATGATGGTTATGTTATACCTAGTGCTATTGTGAAATCTCCTTTAGGTGGAGACTTCATTAATATGCAATGTAGACAGTTCCTAAAAGTAAGTAAATTATATGTCAAAGCACCTGTTTAATCTATTAAATTAAATTTTTAATTTCCTCTTTTATAGGATAATGATATCGAAGTGATTCCACATTATATGGTTGCACAGAAAGAACAGGTTAAAGAAAAAGACAAACCAGTATGGACAAAGAAACATTCACTCCCCGAAGTAACAACTTCATGGCATAATTATATGTGCAAAGCAGTTATTCAAGACTTAAAGCATTCTATATTACAAGTATCTGAAAGTCCATATGATGAGAGAATAATATCAGCTCTTCCAACTTCTCATTTTGAGTTTCCAAATGGCTACAATCAAGTAATAATTTAAAAGATATCAGTTGATTAACTGTCTAAATTGAATATTCTTAATAGCATGCATGTGGTGTCCTCTTTGAACACTAATATTTTTTATTGAGCTGAAAACTAAAAGCAAAAGCCATATATTTATTTCTATTTTTCTGTTCAATATTTTTTGTTAAATATACTTTATACCATGAGTGGTTAAACGGTCAATCTCAGATAATTTCTAAGTTGATCTCCTAATTTGTTATGATAGCACTTATTTTTTATATTTTGTAGATACAGTTAATACATAGTTTGGATTAACCTTCTTTTGTATAAAATGGCATTTTCTAGTTATATAAAATAATAAATATCAACCTACATTTTCTCATGATAATCAGAACAGCATCTTAGCACGTATAAGTGTATACTATCTTATATATGTAACGTGTATGTAATATGTAATAAAATTTGTTAACATTATAAATTTAATCGTGAATGGTTTTTTGGAAAAAAAATCTAGAAAATATAAAAGACAATCACTAGACTTATTACATTGACTTGATGGATTTCTTTGAGATTATATTATAAAAGAACTTTGAAAAAAGTATAAAATTATTTAAAATAACTATACATTTAGTTATTAAAAAAAAAAAAAATGCTATATAATTAGCTTATACAAACAATTAATAAATTATTTTAAATTTAGGAATTCGGCAATGAAAGATTCAAGATACCAGAAGCCTTATTTGATCCAAGTGCAAGTATGGGTGGTTCTATGTTGGGTGTGAGTCATATTGTTACCACAAGTGTTGGAATGTGTGATGTGGATGTGAGGCCAGCCTTATATAACAATGTTATCGTCACTGGTGGAAATTCATTTTTACAAGTAAAATATTCATTGAATTGTGAATTAAATTTAAAATTGAATGTTTATTAATTACTGGCATTTATAAATCTAAAGGGTTTCCCAGAAAGATTAAACCGAGACCTTTCTGCCCGTATACCAGCTAGCATGAGATTGAAATTGATAGCACCTAATGGATCCACTGAAAGAAGATTTGGTGCTTGGATTGGTGGTTCAATATTAGCATCTATTGGAACTTTTCAACAAATGTGGATTAGTCATCAAGAATTTAAAGAAGGGGGTAAAAGTCAAATTGATCGCAAGTGCCCATAATAGATTATTTAACATTTTATAAAATACAAATTTTTATACATTTACTTGTAGTTTTGTAGTATGTATTTTATACTTATTTTTTGTATAATAAAAAAAAAAACACTTATTTGATGATTACGCTAACCTTAAATTAGTTATAATAAGCAAATAAAATCTAAATTTAATGTTTATGTCTAAAAGCCTCCCAGAATGTGTTTTTTTTTAAAAAAAAAAATTAATTGTAAAAAAAATTTCATTCTGTGTATATATGTATAATATATATTAAATATATGATGTTTAAAACCAAAATTGTTGAGGAGATACATCATAGATGTCCAATTCTCAAGATGACAAACATTTATAAATTTTTCATTTACTAGAATTAAATTGACTTTAATTCAGCATGTTTTCATTTCAATTTTGGAGCTGTTTACAGTTTAAATAACTAAATATGTCCATACATTTCATTCTAACATTGTCACTTCAATTTTGAAATGAATTTTTTATGTATTAAATTTATTTTTCTATTTTGACTGCCAATTAATCAAATTCCAAATTAACATTTTATATTTTTATGTTTTATATATTAATACATCTTTAAATAAATGCAAACAAAAAAAATTAAATGTTCAAATATTTTTTTTTTAAGTACACCACACGATAAATAATTTACAATAACATTATACACATTTAATTTTTATTTACAATTAAATTTATTAAATGATACTGAACATGTTCAAATATTTTATATTTTAAACATAATATAACAGTGTGAAATTATTTCCATACTGATACTATTCTTATATCTCTTTCAATTTCTTCGTCCAAATGATACAAATCTGTATTTGTAAAACAGCTAATTATATTGAGAGAGTTTAGGCCATTATAGTAGCTCCCCATGTATGTTTTTTCTACATCTTTTTCTTTTAATACCACTGGATACTAAAAAAAACATTTGTTAAGAAAAATAAATCATTTCAAATGAAAAATTATTCCATGCATATATTTTTACTGTTAGTTTTTAATACTTTAACTTAACTTAAAAAGTGATTCAGAAAATAAATATATAAGTTGATAAATAAATAACAATTTTAAAAATAAAATGTGTATAGCAAATTTAATTAACTCTAAATATAGTAGTTACATAATTCATTTATTCCAGAATTAATAGAATGCTATATTTTTATGGTAGCAAAAATTTCTTCACTTGGTAAATATAGCCTAGTGGCAGACAATTAATTTTGTGGGGGAGAAACAAAGTCCTCTATTTGAAGGCAGAGCTGGGCAAGTTAGTCATTGTTTTCAATTAGTTTAAGCCAAGTTACTTTAATATAAAAACTAACCAGGCCTGGCGAGGTACTGAGTTGAACTCTGTGGGCCGTGTAAAATCTAGGTCAATTTTTGATATGTTTATTTGAAAATGGATGGCCAGTTAAAATCCTTAAACTCAGTGGGCCGATACCTTGTCTATCCGGGTTAGGTTAGGTTACCATGTATATCTATACTAACTAATTAGTTAGAATATACGTTAGTTTCTGAAATTTTCCGAATTTTTAACTAATTTAAAAGTTGGTTTTTTTTAAAGTTTAACTTAAAAACTGGTTTGTTCAAATGTAAATAATAAGTTATTTATCTAAAATTGTTAATGATTGAAAAATTAAAATAGTCACATTCTTGATTTAATAACTAACATCAGTTATTTACATTATTAGATCATAAATAATAAATAAAATGTATGACTTTTATTACCTATATACTATATAGGACATAGGTATATAATAAAATATATTAACGGTATAAAAAAAAAAAAAAAAAAAAATAGTAATATTTTATTCAAAATATTACAAATTAATATTATAAGTATTGAATTTTAATACATGTGACATTTCAAAATTGTCATTAGATCCACGTTTTTCATCAAATAATTGGCCCCCTGCATAAAAAGTCTGTTGACATGAGCACTAAAGGGGATACTTGTTTTATACTTGATGTATAATTTTTGTATTTCATTTGAAAACTTTTGATGGTATATACAGGCCAAAATTAATGAAGTGAGAATTAATTAGATATAAAAAGTCAAGAGTGTATTCATCAAAAAGCTCAAAAAGTACTAAATATGCAATATTAATTATTTATTAATGCAATATAATTACTAACTAGCTGTTTTTGATTTTAACAAGTTATATTTGAAGAATTTTGTACATTAAATTCAACTGTATATGTAGAAAGTTGTTAATTGTAAAAACTAACTAGTTAATTCCCAACTTTGTTGGATGGATTATTATTTCTATTAACATAGTGTAATATCTATGAAACAAATAGATCATCAATTGAGGAATAATCAACAAATAAATTCTATTTACTTATAAAAAAATAAAAAATAGTATTAGAAAGAGGAGTGAAGTAGAAAATTACTCTGAACAGAAATAAACAGCTGATAGATACAGCTAGACAGCTACTGATAAAACTGCATGGTAAATCTATATGTAAATAAATATTATTTAAATATACAACACAATATTCTGTAAAAAAGATGATGTGTTCTTGTAATACATCATTAACCTTAAAAAATTATAATCAAGTAAAATAATAAATACCTATCATCGTATCATACTACCATAACATAAAATTAGTTTCAATTTGAAATATATTTCTCACAACATAAAACAAATTCTGTAATTTACCATTTACCTTTCTCAACTGACGAATGTAGCCATTAGCAAGACCATAGAGTACTAAATTTCTTTCATCAATATTTATTGAGACTGGATTAAACCTTAAACAGACATCAATAAATCGTGATCCTTGTCTCATTGCAGAGAACACAGTGAATATATCTTTAAATGTTGCTTTTGGTCCATCTACAAGATAAAGTTATTAACATACATATAATATTAAATAAAATTTTTAAATTAACTAACTAGGTCGTGATATAGCACTGATTGCTTCATCATAACGACTTTTATTCCTTGCAAGTTGTCCAATTTTAGTAGTACATACATACATGTTACTATATCGAAATAGGTCTACTAAAGAAACAGCATTACAATAACTAAAATATAAAAATAACAAAATATTTTAATACATTGTATCAACTGAACAACCTTTTAATACATTATTGTAATGGATTACACTAAATTTTGAATACATGCAGCAACTACTTCAATATCCAATTTAGAAAGTTTAGAAATTTTGGATACATGATTTACTCCATCAATAAAAGGAGCTACCTGAAAAAGATTTAAAATTTTTAATTACATAACTATTACAACAATATGATGTAATGTGAAGAATACACTCACTTGTCTGGTAGTTAAATCCCACTGTTCATCTAAAAGATCTATTGCAGATACTGGTAATGGAACATCAAAATCCAATGGAGTAGGTGGATTACAGGAAACTTCAATTACATTTAAATAAATAATGGACTGTCGTGCTACAAAAACCATGATTATTAATATACTAATACTACTATCACAGTTATGTATGCTAATATGATGTACAATGTACTCCATAGTGTGCACAGAATAATTAGGGTCACTATTGCCTATTAACATTTTGTATATTACCCTATAAGTTAATAAGTAAAATAATAAAATTGTTATAGTGGTTCTAAGATATGTCATAGATTATTTACTAAATTAACCGTTAATGTTTAATTTGGAAAAATATGCCATATATATCTATAATATAAAAAATGTTGTAGGTATCACAGTGTTAGTTATTGAAATCCTCCATAACAGATCGACCGATTTTCATCAAATTTTCTGTGCATATTTGGCAGGTCTGAAAATTCATTTTAGGCTAATTTAAAAATGGAATTGATCACCCCCAGGAGGTGCTCATACAGGAATTTTGAGATTTACGACAGAAATTTTTAAATGGTTGCTATGGGTTTTAAAGCTATTGTAATAATAATTATTGGTTTCCGTTGGTTAATAGTGATTGCTATTGATCTAGGGCATTTTTAATTAAATAATAAATTTATTAATAGTATTACCTATCAAGGTACATCTTTTGTACAGATTTAAATCATCCATTACTTTACTCATAAGACACAATAATTCTTCTTGAGTCTTTTCAGATTGGTCACTTTTAGAAAGAAAGTTATCTTCTATTTCTAAGTTTAACTGCAAAATATAGTAAACATTAATTTTTTATTTTTATTTAAACATGAGTTTTATACTAAGAACTAACACAAATGAATAATAAACTTATAATTAGGGAAAACATATTTTAAGTAAATGTAGACTATTGAAAGTAAGCCAAGTTACCAATTTAATGAAAAGAATACTAATTTAACAAAGGGCTTGGGAAATCCGAGTGATTCTTTTACCACAGGACACTTTAATATTCAAAAAGTAATTATATTTTTGAAAATTCTTTTTATGATTTCTAGTCGTTAAAATAAACATATTTTGTTGAAAAAATTACGTTTTTTGATTTTTACTTTTTTGAATTGCATCATATAGTTTTTTTTATATGAAAACAATATTATGTTATTAAGCGTCGATTACATTGAGCGAGTTTACAAGCTGATAGTTGGCTATTTAAGAAGCGGACTAGTCGGCTAGTGCGATTGTAATGATTACACGCAAAACGTGTACTACTCGCTCAGTAGCCAACTAGCTAGCGAGTAAAAACCACGTGTACTACCCCGAGGCGGTTTGCCGTTGTGAATATTAGGTACCTACGTTTTAATTAAACTAATATTACGATTTTTAATCGACATTTCTGCTTGTAACTACTGTTAAAATGAAGTGGAACACAAGTAATATTATACAATTTCTTAATGTGTACCAACAGTACCATTTGTTATGGAATATAAAAGATAAAGACTATTGCAACACAAAATTAAAAAATGAAATTTTCCAACGTTTTTATAATGAACTTAATGAAAATCAGTTAATTGTAGAAATGGATGTAAAGCAATTGAAGGCTAGAATCAAATCCATTAAAGATGTGTACAGACAAGAACTACACAAAATTGAAAAAAGCAAGAAAAGTGGAAGTGGTACCGAAGAAGTTTATTCACCAAAGCTTGCTTGGTTTAACGAAGCAAATTATTTGTCAGAGGTTTTGAGTACAAGAAATAGCAAATCAAATTTGGTGAGTAAAAATTTTTATTTTTAATGAATATTTAGGTATTTATAAATTAATAATAATTAACAGATCATTTTATATTTATTATTTAAATTGTTATTCCAACTTTCTCCCACTGCCACGGCAGAGGATTTTCTTCTATGAAGTGGGTAGCATATGCTCGTCTGACATCCTCAGCAGCACGTTTGTAATTATTGCTGCCTAAATTATTAATAGGTTGCAAAATGTTTGCATTTTCCCTCCATAGTCCAGGTGTTATATTTCCAGTATTTAAATCCTCTCTATCTACTGCTTGTGAAGGTAAGTAATTTCCTGGAGCAGTCTTTCGTAACCAATTATGAAGACTGCAAGCTGCCCAAATTACTTTATCAGTAGTTTCGGGTTTTAAATCTATTGGTCTTGAAAATATTCTGAATCTCCATGCAAGTATGCCAAAAGCATTCTCAACAACTCTTCTGGCACGTGAAAGACGATAATTAAATACCTTTTCCATATCACTTAGCCCAGTTTTACTATAAGGTTTCAAAAGATTTGTTCTTAAAGGGAATGCATCATCTCCAATAATAACAGCATGGTCAGGTATTCCAAGAGTATTACTTTCCATTGCAATATTTAAAGTACTATCTCTAAATATTGCGCTGTCACTTGCGCGTCCATTGCCACCTACGTCAATATAAGTAAAGCAATAATCGGCATCAACCATGGCAAATAATATGATGCTATAGGTTTTTTTGTAATTAAAGTAGGTTGAACCGGAACAAGGAGGTCTTTTGATAATTACGTGTTTCCCATCAATGGCCCCGACACATCTAGGGAAATTCCAACGTTGGGAAAATTTATTTTCGATTTCTTTCCATTCATCAACTACTTTAGGTACCTGCAAATAATAAGATTAATAAATTAAATCAGTTAACATATTATTAATAAATAATAAATATTATAAAAATAAATATATATGTGTAATATATTATGTTATTTATTAACTCATCGTTGCGAAATTTATTTAATAAATCTACTTTATTTGTGCATTATCATTTTTGTACTATTTCTAGGAGCTATCGCAAAACAGTGAAGAAATAGAGCCAGATGAGGACGGTCAAAACTGCTCGGAATATGATGTGTCTAACAACGAAAGCAGCTGCCCAAAAGAACTCCACAAAGAGAAGCAATCAACAGAAATGAGACCACCAGCAGCATCAGTGAAAAGGGTCAAAAAACGAGTAGTATCCGACGAAAACTCAAATTCTGAAATATCAGTCGCGATTCAGCAATTGGACAAAATTGCACAGTCTGCAGCAGAGGAGAAGCCATATGACCAGTTCGGAAAGTTTGTGGCGGCCGAGCTTCGTCAGTTGCCGCAGCGACAAGCAATTTTACTACAACAGGAAATTCAGAATTCTATCATTCGTTCTAAGCTAACATCTTTGGAGCCTACAGTTAATTTAAATTCCCGAGAAGCAAGTCATGTTCCATTTTCACCAGTCCCATTTTCACCATCTTCTGACTATTCATTGTCTACCTCCTCAAATGACGATGATGTTTTAAAACAGGTTATGTTTCAAACATTTGGACCAAGTTCGCTGTAATACTAAATATTTACATATAAATATTGTAACTATATTTTTATTAAATACATTTCTTTAAAAAAACGTACTGTTTTAGTTCGCAAATTAATTGAAAATCATGTTTTATATATTATTTTCAATGGTAAAGGGGGGCTTAACCTATTTATAGTGGTTTATGTATTTTTTTTAGAATGTAATTTAATATATTTTGCATACCTATACCTGTAACTACCTACAACTGTTTAAAAAAATTCTTAAAAAAAATATTTGAGTAGTATTTAAAATCAATTTGAAAAAGTATATAGAATACTACTAAAAAAAATTTGTGGTATTCGAATATTACTTAAATACTTGTAATATAATATTTGAGACAAATTTTAAATACTAATGTATTAGTTATACAAATATTATTTTTTTTATTTCAGTCTTGTGTCAATTTATCTTACATTACAAGAAATATAGAAATTATTTTAAAATGGCATTTTTAAATTAATTTTTACATACCTCAATGAATGGTCGAAGGACGAAAGAAATCGCCGATAGCACTTCAGGCAAAAATATCGATATAGTCGATTCGGGAACTCGAAAAAGGTATTGCAGAGACTTAAAAGAATCGCCAGTTGCTAGATAACGTAGTGTTACTTCAAGTTTTGTGATTACTGGGATTGCCATTCTCATAACTGTATCTTCTTTTTTGAGCATTCCATCTACCATCTTCAGTAAATCTTCAAAATGGGTACAGTCTAATCTCAAAATATTGCGATAAGCTGAAGCGTCTTCGTCCTTCAACTCTTTCAGTAAACTGCTCGATGCACCATACATCTCGCGTCTGCCTATCCATTGTTTCACCCATATATTTCTTTGCCTTTTCCGCTTTTCTTTTTTTTTTAACTCCTTTTTGATAGCATTAGCTAAAATAATGACACCCGCACGTACAATTTCCGTCGACATTTTGTCGACACTGAAACCATAAACGCCAGCGAGTAGCGAATAAAGTAGACCAGCTTTCAACTTTACTCGCGGATAGTTAACAATCTGCTAGTTGGCTAGTGAACATGATTACACTAGGCGAGTTTACTAGCAGATAGTGAATTTGCCAACTATCAGCTTGTAAACTCGCTCAATGTAATCGACGCTTTAAACACTGATTTGTTTATTTTTTCTTTATTCTTTATTTTGTTTATTTTTTTCTTTTGTCTTATCCATTCGCTTGTTATTCGTTAATATATATTTATTTGTAACTGTAGTTAAGCTATAATAATTTTATATTGGTAGCTTTTATTGAAAAAAAAACATACATTTATAATTTCAATTACAAAAGCAAAATATTTTTCTGAATATTTTGATACATCAAATTTGAATTTAAAATTATTAATTTTACAATTATAAGTATTAATGGTTTAAATGAGCAGAGTAGTGGATCAACATTTAGCAGAGT
The DNA here is from genome assembly GCF_037042655.1 of Diuraphis noxia. NCBI lineage: Eukaryota > Metazoa > Arthropoda > Insecta > Hemiptera > Aphididae > Diuraphis > Diuraphis noxia. Next base: position 32,275,679 of record NW_028301714.1, on the reverse strand, counting down.
TCCTGTATTCCATTCCACTTATCTAAAGTTAAAATACCTACAGCTTGAAACTATACTCTGCTCAAGTTGAGAAACATAGTTGGCAGTTGACTTGTGCGTAGAAATTTGGCAATACTGCATGATAATTAGGTATTGAAATACTTAGAAAAATATTCTGCTTTGGAATATGAAATAAAACTGTACATATTAAAAGTCATTCATAAAAGTAAAAAAGTAAAAACCAAATAATATCAAGGATTAAAATGCTTAAAAATGTATATTGTAGAACTTAGATTATCCTAATTGAAACTGCACATAGTTTGGAAACATGAACATTTGGTTACTGGGAATTCGATATATGTATATTTAAATATTAAATAATTTTAATACATTCATACATATTACAAAAATACATACATGTTATATGATTATTGATATGTAAAATTTATTATTAAAAATATCAAATTATTGTATAAATTTATTTATTCTACATATTTACATGTCTATGTGTACAAGCACTACAACGCTTATTGATGTATGGATACGTAAATTGCATTTAATAATTCTTTGGATAATAGAGTATTCATACAGCAGAGGTTTGGATAATCGAGATTCTATTGCATATTTTTTTTTTTTTTTAACAACTATAAATCCTGTAACATTTATACTTTTTTCAATACTCAATGTTTAATGATAAAAGAATCACACGGTATTATGTATTATCTATCACTCGGGGAGGAGGAGGAGCAAGATAAACTTCTGTGATTGTTTCATTTCCTAGTTCTGAATAAAACTTAACATAAAAAGTACATACCAAAAAAGAAGATAATTTTTTTACAATGGGTTCATAATGTAGTGTATGAGAATTATGATCGCAAACAAAGCACAAATTAAAATAGTATGCATTACGAAGATATTTTTGATCATTAATTTGTATCGGATAACCCAAAATTTTGTTGTCCCTGGTTGTTCTAGAAAAAAGTATGCAAATTATAAATGTTCAATGTTTTAAAAATAGTATACCATTATAATGTTGCAGAAAAAACGTCATTATATAGTTGATGTTGAAAATATAATTTTCTAATTATTCCATATATCTATTATTTTCAAAATAAAAATCATTACAATGCCTTTTCGGTTAAATTTCAAAATCATTGTATTTTGTATTGGTTCTAAACAGGCAATATATCGTTTTATTTTGAAACTATTTAAGAATTTTAAGCTTACTTCCTTGTTAAAAGTAATAATACAAACGCAAATTTGGATGCTTAGAATTCAACACATCCGCTGACACTGAGCACATATTTTACTATAGAATACTTATGGGACCTAACTTCAGGTAGTTCAATTAAACTTCCTTAAAAAAATTAGAATACTTAAATAATTAGTCAAGCCTGTTACCCGGTATTTTAAAGGGCTGGATGGATTAATCAAACCATATTTTGTACTGCTAGTTAATTTCATTTGACATCAATGAACACATTAATTAAAGTAATAATGCCAACCAGCAATTAAATTTTAGGAAGTTGAAATTTTATTTTGCCATCTATTTTTTTACGCAACATTATGGCATGGAACCTTTAAAAACAATCAAAATATATTTCAGTTATGTAAATACTTACATTGTAATTATAAATTTTTGAAGTTGGCCTTTTGGTATCATGTAAACACTGACTGTCTCAAATGTATCCTTGCTCATAAAATTCTTTGGTACCTATCGGGCACAACATATAAAATATAAATATTATTGTTTATACCTCATGAAAATTGTTACATGTAAATAGCAATTTAATATTTACTACATTTTCATATTTTGCCACAACCAAGTGAACATTCATATAATTATACTATAAGGTTCTAATTATTAATGTATTAATAAAATTGTAAGAAAAATAAGTGCCCAAGACAGTTATGTAAATTTAGAAATATCATTTTTAAACAATTTTTAAGCATAGATGAATAAAATATTAAGTAATATTTACCTGACACAAAATTTTTGGTCCAGCGGTGTGATGAAAGTGGCAAACAAAAATACATTTTATGGGATTATCGTACGGATCTAATGGTTCCATTTATGGAAATTCAAATTTAAAGAATAACAGATAGGTAATGATATCTAAAATATTGACACAATATTATGTATTACTACTTCTTCCCTATTTATATACAGGTAATGTAAAATTTAAAAAAATTTTAAAACCGCTAAAATATCTATCCTTTAAAATTGTAATTAAAAAGAATAAAAAATTAAAAAGTAAAACTCCAATTGTTAACGATGATAACACAATTGGCGAATTTGATAACAATTAAGTAAACACAATATTATATTTTCGTAGGTACGAGGGAAACGCACGTTCATCGATAAGTTTTTTAACTTGCCCATTTCGACACAGAACAAATTGTTCTGCGATTTCGATTCCACATAATTGATAATTGTCTTATATTTTGATAATTTATCATGGCATGTGTATTGTGTATCATTCAGCATTCTATAGACTATAATAAAAATCAGGGTTTGGAATGAATGCAATTCATGAGTACATTCAATTTTTACATTATGAATTATGATTGTGAATGCATTTATTTCTCAAACAAATATGAATGGAAATTGAATGTAATTATGCATTCTTTTTCTAATCACATGGAAAATATATTAATATTATATTTTTAATACCAAAAAATAGTTTTTACTAGAGTCTATCTACTATCTACATAATCTGCGGCAAGATTAGAATATTATCGTCTCAGTTTCAACCACAATAACAAGTAATAATTATTTTTTATTTATTTATATATATATATACAATATTATATAATATTGTTAATGCAGTTAATGTTTAAAATGTGTGTTATTTCAATTTGCTATACCTACCTCGTTTATTGATATGGTTCATGCAATATATAAAATGCCTCGTTAAACATAAAAAATAAATTAATGTTTATGTTTTATTCAAATAAAATAAAATATTTTTTTACATGAATGTGGTTAAGAATGCATTCTTGTAAGAAAAGAATGCAAGTATGAATGCATTCTTTTTGAAAAATTGAATGTTGAGTGCTAATACATTCAATTTTAAGCTCTATGAATGTGAATGCATTTATTTTTTGAATGAATGTTCCAAACCCTGATAAAAATATTAAAAGATTTGAATATTTGAGATTATTAATTTTTTATTCATCCAACAATTTTGTACTGTTGGTTATACCAGGGTGGATTTTATTATTTCACTTTGGTTTTAAGACTTCCTTAATCCTTAATACGTCTGATATAAGCATATTATAGACAATTATAGTACTAATTAGTAATTGCTGTATTATATAAAATATAATATCTCGTAGTAATAAATACAGTAAAATTTCTCTATAACGGAATCGCGTGGGACAGGCACGCCCGGAGGAGGGGGCCAGGTGGTGCAAATGCACCACCTAAGAATTTTAATCATTTGGATTTTTATAAAAGTAGTAAAATATAAAAATTCCTCCTCTGTTAATTTATAATTTATGTCCATGATTATTCCCGATATAGTAAATATTAAATACCTATATTAGCTATTCTGGCTATTCTGAGAAACCGCCGTTTGCCACATTTTAGTACTATATGTCTATATTATGTACAGTCACGTCTAACCTCGCGGTCCTCGTGTGTACATTTATTTTGGTCACTAATGTTATTATTATAAATTTCGTTATCTGACATCTATTCTGCGGTACACTATTATTGTTCTGTGCTATTATTTATTTTGGATAAATTCGAACAATTCATTATAATATATTGGTGTATTCTGTACATATCAATATGATTGTATAATTATTATTGTATATTTGGGTTTTAATTTTACTCATGTTGACATCACCTTAAATAAACGTTTAACGTGATTTGTAATATTGTGGTATTATTTTATTATTACGAGTTACGACTTTCGATGCCGAACATTACAAGAAATATATCTTATAAATGAAATTTAATAAAAATTAGAAATTTCTTTAACAAAAATCAAAGACACGAGAACAAGATAAAAACGTAAGTATTCTAGATTCATTCATATATGCAATAATTAATAAACAATATTTTATAAGTATTTACTCTTATTTAATACTACTATCATTAGTATTATTTAGGTACTTTTTGTAGTTGGTGTATATTATCATTATGTAAGTAGATGTAAATGTAACACAACTTGTATTCTAATTAGTAGATTAGTCTGACTAATCTGAATTAATCTTTACTATGTAGGTAAAAAATATAAATTGTTTATTCAACTTATTGTATTGTTATACAGATGATTCAAAATTTATGTTACAACTTACAACCATTTTATCATATAAAATATAAATATTCAAAATAATGAATAATTTACTATACAAAATTTTATTTTATTTAGAAACATCAGCTATTATAATTTCTCAATTTTATAATTGTTAATAACATTTTTGGGGGGTCAAATTTAGAAAATCAAATGTAAACCTATACCTTTTGGCAATAACTCTCAAGAATATAGTTTGCATTAATTAATGTTTTTCATGCACTAAAATCTATTTCAAAAATTCCACCACGTTATGTTTGCAAAAAAGTATAGGTTTCCATTAGAATTTTTTGAGTTGACGCTTTAAAACCATAATAAAGCTAACTAAGGCCCTAATACCCTAAAATATTGTAAACAATTATATAATTATAATATCATAATAGATGTTACTAAATCAAAAAACTTTTTTTGCATATATTATTCAATATTTTGATATTTAATATAATTTTATTTTAGATAATATTACAATCTATACAGGTGTGCAATAAATAATAATCGTGGTAAAAATGAGAATAACTGTGAATGATGGCATGAGAATTATTCCAGTAGGTCATTTATAGGAAATTTTACATTAGAGATACCTAGCAGCTTTTCATTTACATTTACAATTCACAATATATACAAGTATTAAGTCACAGCACCAGTTTCACTTGAATCATCTGGTTGGGTATTCAGATAAGGCTTGTATGGAAAGGTTTCTGATACCTAGTTGTGGGTATCTGGTGGAAGCGTATATTAGTACCTACCATGAATAATTGAATGCAAAAGCTACTATACTAACAATTTGTGGTTGAATGGCTTAAATCAATCTTGATGTTAATAAATGATAAATTTAAAAATGTTCTAGAAAAATATAAGGGCTTTCACAACAAATATGAAACATAATTTGTTCAAACAATAAAAAATTAAATTATAGCCAATAAATGGCCATAATAATCATTCATTTTAGAAACAATTTATTTTAAATATGCTCCTATTATCTCTTTCAACGTGAAGCAGTTTTTAACTTCATTTTTAAGGTACATCAGTTTTTATAATGAAAATATACTAAAACAAATGAAATATAAAGTTCTTAAAAGACTGAAGGAAAATCAGTTAAATTTAAATTTAATAATTTTTTAATTTTAACTATACCTAATGTCACTTACTAATGAAAATAAATAAATTTTTTAGTGATATTTCTGGTGTTTTACTGCACTAATGTAATCAATTTTCAAAGTGCAATAAATTCCAAGACCTATTCATAATATAATATGCATAAATTAAATTCACGCTATATTTTAATCAAAACAATAAGGTATATTAAAATGCTAAACATAAAAAATAGCTATTAATGAAATTATGTGTACACATTAATTATTACTTTTAATACATTTTTTAATTTCAAACCTTTCACAATAGATTATTTTGTATGTATTCATGAAAGCTAGATTTATTTATTATTATATAAATATTTATCATGACAAACTTATACAATAATTGTATTAACTGGAATAAATATTTAAAATAGATTTTGCATTACTACGGACTGAAGTCATTTACTGTTTACTTGTATTGAGATTCATCCAAAATGTACTGAACTTTCTTTGGCACAAAACTATTGTATTGTAATTATTGCAGTAATGATAGAATTAAAAAATATATATATATAATAATAGAAAAAAGCTACATAATATTTGTAAGTTAGGTCAAAAGAATATAATTTTAAATTGCCAAATAATCCAATTGTTCTAAATCCTAACAGAAATTTAGATTGTTTTCTAACATAGATACACAACATAAATTGAAATTGCAAAAAGAATTACTATTTACAATTGTGATAAACAAATAACATAAATGTATAAATATAATTTATTAATGTAATGTACAGCTGACAGCTAGTGATAATTGTAACTGAAATTAAATCTTTTGTTTTTGTTAATCTAGTAATGTTTAAGAATAAAAAAAAAGTGGATACGTTTTCCATTAATACATATTAACGTTTTCCATTAAAGCTGGTCAGTCTAAGTGGTGTTTTGACATTAGCTGCTGCCTGCTGTTGTATTTGATAAGCCAGGCCATGTATCTTAAAACCATAAAGTCTAAAAAACAATACATTAATTATTATTATTCTACTTCATATTTTTTTTAAACTTAAATTAAGTAGATAATAAATGCTGAGTTGCATAATCACACAGTGACACAGTCATTAAACATTTAATGAATCAATAAAGAGGATATAGTCTCTAAGATAATTGGTTCATCAAATTTTAACTAATAAACTTTTTACACAACCTGACATAAGATTTTAATTTACAATACTTAAACTACAATATAATACCATTGATTATACATAGTACCTACATATTATTAATATTATTACAATCTATAATGAATAATAATACTTATGAGTTATGAACAATTTTTAAAATAACACAAGACAATAAATAAAAACCTTTTTTTTTTTTTAAGTCTTATTAAGCTTATTGGTTTGATAATTCTAAATCATAATAAACCAATCATAACCTATATATCCTTATTAGTTATTATTTATTTAGTTTAGCAAATTTTTATATAGGGGGGTCACCTATGGCCGAGTAAGCCTGAACTAATGTTCTTGCGTGCACGGTTGGGTGGTCAATTAGGAGGTAGCCTTGAGCATTTTGCACGTGGTGGCGTCTGGACTCCAGAGCAAGCTGACCAGTAATGACCGACCCCCTGTTCATCCTTGGTGTAACTATACTTGTCTAGTTAACCAAGAATTAGACACCTTGACATGTGATATGGGGCCAGTCCCCAAAAAGTAACATGTCGCTTAGAAGGTAATAAAAGAGGATAAAAAACTGATGATTTATTTTTTTAGCAGACAAAGCTAGAAATGCATTCTATAAAATATTGAGGGTAAAAATAAAAATGAAAAATATATATTTTTAAATACTTTGTGAACTTCAATAAATAAATGCATATTATAGTATAATTAAGTGATGCTCACAGGAACCACTACTGCCTGAGTTCATTCCCTTTCTTCATTGAATAAAATATACTGGACTGTGCTATACTGAATAACTCATACAGAGGCCCAATAGATTTGATCATTGGTTTTTTCTTTTTATTCACCATAAATGACAATTTTAGTATTGTAAGAAATAGAGTCCATACCCTTTCCCCTCTATTTTTAAGGAATACCAATCCCAATATCCTCAGAAGTAAAATACCTTGGCGTCCTTATTGACAAAAGATTGACCTGGGGTCCTCATATCAAGTCAAAAAGAAAAATTCTTAATAGTCAACTTCACTTACTTCGCCCAGTTCTGAAATCAAAATTATCCATCCACACAAAAATAATCATCTACAAATCCTTATTACGGCCTACCTAGGCTTATGCAATCCAAATCTGGGGATACGCTAAACCATCTCAAATCTCAAACATGTACTCTCCAAGCCTTCCAACCTATCACCATTCTGCAATATTTCTTCTGCGCCTTGGTACATATCAAATTTCACACTTTAAAATGACTTCAAAATAGAAACAATAAATCAATTAGCCACAACACACTATAAATAATTTCAGTCTCAATTTAACCACTGAATTGTTGAACTTGCTTCCTAGTAATCCCCCACGCCGTCTAAAGAGAAAATGGTGTCATAATTTCTCAAATGATTGATGGTTCAAACCATTTAATTTAAATTTATTGTATGTTAAATTAATAAATAAAAAATAATGTTGGGTTCTATCACTGGATATTCTCCCTCCTCATGTGTTCAGGTGGTAAAAATGTTTATGTACGTGTTCAAATTTGCTTATTATGCTTTGTAGCATAGGTTGTAAATATTCTTTTTTTAAATAAAAATTATCTATTACATCTTTAGAAATTCTAAGACTAATTTCTACTAATTTCTACTAAAATTTGTTTATAGAAATTTAATTAATTTCACACATACCTAGGCACAAATTGATTGCTAGGCCTTGGTGGTCTATATTCTGGATGTACCATAAACAACATATGTGGAAAACCTGTACCAAAATAAGCACCGTCAGTGTGATGATGACGAGATGATTTTGGTGTGTACACATCCATACATTTAGGACAGTAAAGCTTAACCATTGCTTCTCCTGGAACATCTGACAAACCTGAACACATTTTTTGTTTAATTACAATGTACTCTTAAACATATTAGAACAATAAAAAAAATTAGGTTTTTAATTGAGATTTAACATTTTGTACAAAAAAACATATAAATTAGTTTAATATAGTAAATGATGTTGAAATAATGCATTGGGTATTTGATTATTTAATTAAATTATTAAAAGATTATTAAATAAATATTCTGAACTAACTAGTTATAGATCAAAAGTTAATCAAGATTAATTACTAACTCAAGAATGATGAATGTATAAAAAATATACTTAATAGAGTATGACTAATTTGGTATTCATTGTAAAATAGCTCAGAAAATTATTTTATGGTTGATTAACTACATTTAATCAGGATCCTACCTTTTAGTTAATTAAAAGGGTATACTTCAACTTCTATATAATAATTATCTAAACACTCATGTCTTTTAATAGACATTGAATTAACAACTTTACTGATTATTGACTACTTTGATAGTGAGACCACTGATAGTCAAAATTTAAAATTGCATTGTCATTTAAAAGCTTCGAGAAAAATAAATTCAGGAAAAAATGATATTTTTACACAAACCCAATTTTTAACATAACTGATTTTATTATTTTTTTATGGTCTAACTTGAAAACTAATAAAGTAATTAATAATAGTAAGTAAGTAAGTAAAGAATCAACCAAATTTTAAATTATTAACATTGGATATTTTGTTCGAAAACTAATAACACCCTATATTGAAAATATCTTGACTCTTTTGGTGGATTTATAACTATAAACATTTGTTCACTCAAAAAGCTTAAAAATAGAATTCAAGGTTTCTCATTAGTTTTTTTAATAGAAATTCAAAAATATGTAACCCAATTAATTTTCAAACACATCACATTTAATTCTAAAATTTTAACAAAATCTTGAAAATTTTAAATTATATTTTTGCAAGATATACATAGATTTTTTCTTATATTATTTACATCATAAATTTTAATAGAAGATTTCTTACTAGTTTACCTACTTCATAAAAATAGATATAAACAAAAAGTTACACTATTTATAATAATGAGAAATTTTAGATTTTTGTTAATATATAAACACTATTATTTTTATAGTGGTCTGTAGAATCAGAAATTAGTTTTATTTTTAAACTATTGACATACCTATATATATATAAATATTTTAAAATATGATTGCATATAATATTTACCTATTGGGAGCATTGGTGAATTTTCACAATATACTCGCGGACAGTGTCCAAAATCACCAGTTTGATATTTCTCAATCATTTGAGCAATACCACGGTTTGTCAAAATATAACGAGCATGTATCAAACCATATAACATCTCAGCAGCCTGTTCAATTAAGTCTGAATGATTTGGGTTATCATCCAAATCATCATCTAAAAAATAAATTTAATTGAAATAAGAAAAATATTATGTAATCAAAAATTACATAATATTTCAATATTAATACTTAAGCATATAAAATTAAAAATATGTTAATAAATCAATATATCAATGTATTTACTTTTATTACTTTATTTAAGTCCAAGAATCATTAATAAAATTGTAAAAACTTTTAAAACAAATTATATTACAAAAAGTAATATCTAAATCAAGGTATTTTATAATTGATTATATAAATAACCTATGGTGTTTAATTTGAAATTTATTTTCACATATAAAACGAATATTTATGGATAATGCATAAATTTTATCATATTAGCTAAAAAAACTCTATCTCAAAAGAGAATAATCAGTCAACCAACCAATTTACGCTCATCTCTCACCTACTTCCCAGTGTTAGTGTGTTCATGTGGTTCTCAACAGGCTAAACACATCAATCATAATGTACAAAAAGTGATTTTTCTCTTTAGATTTGAGACCAATTATAATATAAAACTAGTTAATGTACATCAAATATCCAAATTAAAGAATTTTCAAAGATCAAATATTATACTCTCTAATATAAATGTAATTGATATGTTAAATTGATTGCAAAACGCCTAATACTAAAATATACAAACCGGGTTCAAGATCCAAAATCATATCCAAAGCTTGTCTATAATGAGGCACTTGTTCATTAAGTCCAGTCAAATTGAATTTATCTTGAATATAATCTTCATCGACCTATTAGAAAATCACTATTTAAGTATTAACTATACGGTATTATTGTAAAAAAAGATATTTACCTCGCAGAAAAACTCATTTCCTCGCAATCCACAGAACCATGAGATCCAAGAAACTTCTTCGGAACTGCTCATCCTCCTATCATAAAATTAAGAACCTTAAGTATATATACATTTATAATATTGATAGATTATATGATCAAAATGACGAAATGCTAGCAAAAATCTAATACTGATAACGGGTCTTGAGAGAAAACTAACATATTATTAATTGTAAAACACATCAATTTTTGATAGAAAGGTTTAAACGAATATCCAACACGTATAAAGATATGATAATGTATGGCTAAAATATTTTACCTTCTTTTACTTGGGCTAGCCACGCTTTTATGTTGGGCACAATTTCTTAAATAATTGACGTATTTATTCTATAAACAATGATTACTACTATTTTGACTAAGACCTAATGGTTATAACTGAGAAATGTGTAATGACTTATAATAGGAAATTTATTAATTAAATAATGAAATTGGATAAGAAATTTGGTGTGGAAAAGAAATCACAAAACAGTAGAACAGTAAAAAAGTGAACACCAATAATATTCAGTGTGACCAAGTGCTTATTGATTTTATTTTATTTTCTATGGCTGCGGGAGAACTTATATGCTTACCGCTAAAGTATAGCTACACTGTTAACATGAGTATTTATTCGTTATCAGCAGGAAATTACGTATCATCGTATACATTAATTCATATGCTTCGAATCAAAATAAACATTCAACAAGTTGATTGTTGTTATTTATCAAAAATTGTGTTGACATTCCTTTTCAAAACTTCGTTTTTTACTTGTACTTTTTTTCAAACAATTTTTGATTTTATCATGAACTTTTATTTAATTTTTACTGTATTCCATTGATGTCATGGCGAACGGTGGTTGGCGTGAATGTGCAAATTGGCTAACAAGGTGTGGCGCTATCAGATCTGATCATAAAGTCAATTGGCCAGAATCTACAATCGACGATTTAGCACATACACTTAGGGATGGAGTAATTTTATGCAATCTTTTAAACATTCTAGAGCCAGGATGTCTAGGGACAAAAGACATAAATCAAAAACCACAAATGGCTCAAGTAATGATATATCTTTCATAACAACTAAATTGAAAAATTAATAAAATGATACATACATACCTCACATTCATAAATTATATTATAGTCAATAAGGGTTTAAACACTGATTAATACAGCAATTTGTCATAGGATAAACTTATTTATGTAGAATTCAAAAACGACAATGCTTAACACTATCCATTAAATTTTAATCTTAATTTTCTTTATTTGTATAATTAAATTGCATCACTGTATTTATTTATAAACATTTTATATTGTTCAAAAAGAATTTCTTTCATTTAAGTTCCAACAAGTGTAATAAATTTAAAATAATAATATGTTTTTGTTAATTTGCATCTTTGGTCACACACATAAAGTTTTAGAATTACAGATGATCACCGGCGATCATATGGCAGTCAATGTATTAAAAATATTTTTAATAATTCTTGGGATTTATTTATTTTTTGGAAAATTTTGATTTGAATTAATTTAAATTTGTGTACTCCCTATAGACAATAAGTCCATAATAATGTGGTTGTAAAATGTGGGAACTAAGGTAATTCAACATGTTTAGTATTTATTATGTTAATCTATCAATATATAATCACAAAAATTATCCTAGTATAATAAATATCCCACATTATATTTGTAATATATTACTCTAAAACCATTTTTAAGAACTATTATCCTTAACATAAATATTTTGATAACTGAAGTACTACTCCAACCAAATTTTGAAGTAAATATCAAAATTCTCAACAAATTATTCACCCATTAATTAACATGATTTACAGTAAAAAGAAGGTTCTCAACTTAAAAACCAAATGTTGTATCACCATGGGATACCTACTCATTAAATTAATAGTACATAACATCCTAAGAATTTTAAAATATAGTCTTTAACCACAAATTTCAAAAATCAGAATTTGTAATAATTAATATAATGCATTTTTGCAGTTGAATAAGTTCAGTTTACCTTGGCTTATTTTCTTAGACTTATATTAAAGTATTTAATCTATATAGTATACATTATGTGCTAATTTGGATAAATTTATTTATGCGGTATATTTTTATTAAAAAAAGTGTTCATTGTTTAAACTTTTTAAAAGTATAGACACTATAGCTTAAACATAAATAAAAATTGTTTACATTCTTGAAAATGTATGTTGTTTTTAAAAATTAGATAGGTTTGCAGTACATTCAATTTCTTTCTTATTATTTTTATTTTTTGTTTTTAGTTCTTATGTTTGCGCAACATAAAAACATTTCTGCAAGTATGTCAAGAAGTTTTTGATGTTAAAGAGTATGATATATTTGATCCAATTGTATTGTTTGAACTATCTGATTTTTTCAAAGTTATTCGTACCTTATCAATTCTATCACAAACTCAAAAATTGCAAAGACTTCATATTCCGTATGTATCTATAATAAATACAATTTATTATTTTTTTTTACACATGCAATTTTTTTTGAAATGTCTTTTGATTGCAGTGGATTTATTGTTACTAAACCAAGAACATTATCACAAGAAGACATATACAGAAACATAAATTCATTGTAAGTTATATTATTTTACAAATATTTTTAGTGATGGGTATTGTATTGGTATTATAACATATATTTCATTTATGTATATAAATTATTCATCTAAAAAATGTATTTGTTTATTTTACTAATAGTATTTTACTAATACCCATTACTATAATTAACTACCTAATTAATTATTGTTGTTTTGAATGATTTTAAAATTATATTTTAGAGACCTTGTATCTTCTAGAAGTGCTTTATTAGATTCTTTTCATGAAAATGAATACACCAGTTATGATACTCATATTCGAAATGAAGAAATTTATCATGATTTGTGTGCAATTGATATTCAATCTTCTCTAACTATTTCAGAGGTATTTTATTAAATATTATTAGTTATCTAATTTTTTTGTGATAAAAGTCTGTCCGATAATTTTAATGACTATTTAATAATGAAAAAGCAGGGATAGTAAGAAACCTCTTTGTTGTATAATATAGGTCTCAACTCTTGTGTGTACATCGTCATTGAAGAGTAGATCTTTGAAATGTATATGTTAAATTTGAATTAATTGTTTACAAAAAACATTACCTTCAAAAATTTCACTGTGATTACAAAGTATAAAATACTTATCAGTTATTGTGTCTACCTTAATTTACACGACATAATTTTAAAAAATGAATTAAAAATTATAAAAAGTATAATAAAAATTAGAAATTCAAGTTTTATAATTAACTTGGGAAGGAATATGTTTAGACATGAAACTTAAGATGTCTTTACATAGATTTTCGTGCTTTTGACACCACATGAATTCAACTTTATAACTGTGTAGATGTTGACGAACTGTACCTCTATATTTCTTGTTGTGCCATTTAGAGGACCCCCACAATCTCTCGACACTCTGTGTGTAAGCTCTAGTGCAGGGGTCGCCAACCTTTTCAAACAAGTGAGCTACATTTGAAATTTTTAGCCCCAGGTGATCGACATCTAGGAGAATTTAGGTCTTTAGGAAAAGATTTGTTTTATGAGCAAAAAAAAAAAGGTCTAAGCTCCAAAGAATAAATATTTATTGTTTCTTCATGATGATAATAATAATAATAATTTAATATATTGATAATACACGAAAAATAGTAAAAAAAATTACATTATCCGATTATTTATTATTAGGCGATCGACTGATAATGGTAAAATTAATTTTTATAACAATCGACCTATATTCCTAGAAAGATCGACTGGTTGGCAACCCCTGCTCTAGTGTGTTCACACTAAATGAACAACTTCTGTGTGAAAGCTAGTATGTAATTTTCAATGTAATTTTGAATTGTAATAAAATTTTTTAAAAATGTTAATGTTGTAATAAAACATTTCTAAGAGCATCTATAGAAAAAAAATTGAAAATATTTATAAATAACTCAAAAGGTATTGTAAAGAATACTTTTATTTTTGTATTCAAATAAATGAGTTTTGTAGTATTCAGAATACCTACTTAAATAATAAATTTACAAATAATTATTGTACTTATAATAAGTATTTAATATTTAATGGTCAAATACATTAACATTATTTTCTTAAAATGTTCATAGGTCATATATTTTTTAATAGCCAATAAAATAAAATATATGATATTAAAATATTATATGATCAACTTGTTTCATTATTATGCGAGATTTTTAATTAAACTTCACTTATTTTTATACTTTCATACTTATTTTAGCATCCTGTAGCCCCACAGCAAATTGTTGAAAAACGAGATTATGTCATTAATGAACTAGTTGAAACTGAAAAAAATTATGTTGACGTATTACAGACACTGTTAAAATGCTTTATAAAACCACTTATAAAAATAATGAAAGAAGATGACTTTTGTACAATATTTCAAGGAATAAAAGTAATCTTTAATCAAAATCTCATTTAATTTTTTTTTAATATTTTATTATTATTCATTAATTTAATATGTTTAGGAACTCCATGAAATACATAAGGATTTTCATTTGGATTTAATAAAAGCATGTTCACAGTATAGCTCCTTAAGGCTTTCTGATGTCTTTCTTAATTGGAAAGATAAGTTTTTAGTTTATGCAGATTACTGTGCAAACCTTACAACAGCTCAAGATCGAATACAAAACATTTGCAACCAAAATGAACATATTAATAGAGAAGTTAATGTATGATTTAAATATATTATAATTATTCATATTTTGCTGTATTTGTATTCTTTTTATTTTCATTAATCCTCTGTTTTAATAAAAAGTTATTAATAATTTCATGTTTTAACTTCTTCATTTTATATTATATATATATATATTTTGGTTTTAAGTTATCTTTAGTTTATTGTCTAAATTTCATTAGTTAATTGCATATTTTGTTAAAACATTTTATAAATGAGAATTAAATTTTCTGATCCTTTTAATGTTTCTAAATTACCTGTTATAATATTAAATTTTGAGGTAGTCTTTCTTATTACATTCTAATTCAAGTACTAGTTAATAGTATATGCAATAAAAAATATAAAATTTAAAATTTAAAAAAAAAAATTATAGTTTACAAATAACGGCAAAATTGTATGATTATTATTTTTTTAGAGATGTCAAGAAGAAGCTAATAATGGAAAATTTAAATTACGAGATATATTGTCTGTACCAATGCAAAGGATACTTAAATATCACCTATTATTAGATAAACTTATACATGATACTCCACAGGTACAATAACCATAATTTATCTTATTTGTTATTCTTGTAAAATAAAAATCTTCATATAACTATGATTATAAATTAGACACATAAGGATCTTCCTGGTTTAGAATGGGCAAAAGAGTGTATGGTTGACATAGCTCAATATATAAATGAAGTAAAGAGAGATAGTGATACTTTGCAAATCATGAATGATGTTCAGGTAATAATTATTAATATATGTTATCGTAAAAATTGCAAAATAATATTTTAAAATGTTTTATAATTTATAATAACGATAAAATTATAAAATTTCAGAAAAGTATTGTTGATTGGAATATCGTTGGAATGATGGAATTGAAAAATTATGGCCATTTAATAACTGATGGTGAATTAAAAATTAAAGCCCATAATGATCAGAAATTAAAACCAAGGTATTTTAATTTGTTTAATTGATTTTAAATTTTTAGTTTAATTTAAAATTAATTAGATTTTGCTTATTGTGCATGCTAGTATAAGTACATGTTTTATTTTTAATGATTTTTTTTTTGATTGTATGTAGATATTTTATTATTTTCATTTTTGTAGATATGTCTTCATTTTTGACCAAGTTGTGTTGATGTGCAAATCAATTAGAGTAAGTCAAATATCTATCCATGTATTTACAAAGTTAATTATGTACCAATATTGACTAACTCTTAATACTGTTAATTTATTTTTTTTTTCATATTAAATTACAAAACAAAAAAATTTATTAATAAAATAAAATAATTTAAGGGGATTGGAAGCGGTGATTTTCTGTCTTTGTCTAACACACTTGGGACATACAATATGCCTGGCAAAAATTAAGGTACTTCTATTTGTTCAATTCAAAATATGTAAAGATGTGTTAATTGGTATACAAGTTGACTTTGCATCAGTTGAAGCACATTTTTGATTGTAGTAAGATATTTTGATAAGAATAAATATTTAAAATTTTATAAATTTGTCAATTTTTTAATGAAATATATTAAAAATATGCTTCGACCGATGCAAAGTAAACTTGTACACCAATTCAAAAATCTACATATTTTAAATCTAGCAACTAGAAGTACTTTAATTTTTATCGGGCATATTGTATGTTCCACGTGTGTTAGACAAAGACAGAAAATCACCGCTTCCAATCCCCTTAACTGAAATTAGTTTAACAAATGATAAATCTTTATTAAAAACAGTAATTATTTTTGGTTTTAATAATTGATTTTGTCCAAATTTAAACTAAAAATAACTATGTTTGTATTTTTTAGTTACAGAATTAATTAATTTTTTAATCTTTAAGTATATAAATCGAACATTTTATAAATCAATTTCGGCAAAAAAAATTTGTTTTTTTAAATTAAATTTATTGGTTTCCAGAGTGATCAATATTCTTATAAGCAATCACTTATTATATCACAATATCGTCTAGAAGATTATACTAGCCGCAAATTCTTATATAGAGAAAATAGATGGTCCCATCAGTTTCACATGGTTCACAAGTCAGAAAGTATTGTGTATACATTTTATGCAAGATCTGAAGAACAAAAAATGAAATGGATGAAAGCAATTAAAGATGCCATGTAAGAAACCTATAACATAATTGATTATATACATTAAAAAATACTAATAAATATGATTTATTTACTTCAATTTTAAGAGTTAACATTCCTTGTAACTTGTATTACATATTATAGATTTTAGACTAATCAATAGAAATCAATATTTTAAAATGTATACACTGAGTTTTCAGATATGTTTTTATTAATACAATTTTTATTTTTAGGGACAATATTGAGCCATCAGTATGCAATTTAACAAGTCACAAATTTGTGATGCAAACTTTTGACATACCAACCATATGTTATCATTGTTCAAAATACTTGAAAGGCTGTATATTTCAAGTAAACTATTATTTAAACTTAATTTGTTTTATTGTTTGTACTTTTCATATCTAAAAAATATTTTATTTTATTTTTATAGGGTTACAAATGTGAAGAATGTTTTATTAGTGTTCATAAATCATGCATACCAGAATCGGGAAGATGTGGTTTAATCAGTCCACAATCTACTATCACTCAAAACACTATGTTTTCAAATCGTTTTCCAGCAGATCATGCTAGTTTCAATCAGCGACACAGAGTATGAATCTATATAGATATATATTAATATAATAAAAATTTTTAAAACTTTTGCATTGACTAAAAAAATATAATTCAATCCAATTATTTCTTACGTAATATACAGCAGAAACTCGATTATCCATGTTTTTTAGTTGGACTATCAGGGTTTTTATTAAATTTAATTTACTTAAAAAAAATTATATGTACATAAGTATGTTTGTTTATTGTAGATTTTTTAGAAATAATATGAATGTGTATGTAGTTAATAAAAAAGAAAAAATAGTAATTTTGTATAATGTGATAAAAAAAATGTATGTATAAAATGTATAAATACTGCAAATATTTAAAAAAAATCACTCAATTTTACGTCAAGGCTCTGGTTCAATGACTGACAGTTAAAAATAAATTCTACTGTATGTTTGATGTTTAAGTATTTTGGTCATCAAACTAATTTAAAATGAAAAGTTATTATAAAATAATATGGTCATTTTTTTTTTTTTTACAAATAATCTTTAAAATTATTATTTATTAAAGTGTATGTTAAAAGGAAAAAAACGTTTTATTACAATAAACCATGTATAATTTTCTCTTAGTATAAAAAATAAACTCATTTAGAAGCATATGTAGATCTTAAACAAAATAAGTTTTAACTATATTAAAATCACTAGTTTTTTTAGTATAATATATCATTATTAGTCTGATGAAACTTTTTAAAATTATTTTTAACTAATAATAGTTGTTTGTTATTCATTACATTTTAATTTAATTTTCAGTAAAATTAATATATTAATATAAAAAATAAATTCATAGCAAATATAAATGTATATATTTATTTAATTTGTATTTACATAAGTAAAATAATTCATAAAAAAAATAACTTCTTATTTCAGTCACCAGATTGGACAAGAAATTGGTCGGACAATGATACTTTAACAGAACATTTGTGGTGAGTAGTAAACTTGTAAAAAATTAAAAATAAAACTAAATATCCCCAGCAATTTGAAACTAAAGCAAAACTCTAGAATTTTGTTTAGATTTTCAATAAAAAATGTTACAAATATCATAAGCAAAATGGCATATTACTCAGTATGGCTCTAAGCTAATTTAGTTATAATTAATAATGGACTTTGGTAATTATCAATAAAATTCCTTGTTTGTAAGATTTTGCAATTATTTTTTATCAGAGTAAGATATTAAAATTTAGTTGAAACTACCATTAAAACAATAATTACTATAAAATAGGTCACTTTAAAAAACACTAGACATTTTTTTTTCTAAATTTATCTTGCACAAACCGCATATCCACATTTTGCACTTCTATGATTGCGACTAAATTCGAGTAATTAAGTCACAAATCCATCATATATTTAACTGAAAACAATACTTTTGCTGTCATTGTATGCATATTCTGACTACACACAAGGCTCCTAAACGATCAGGCAGTTGCAGCTCTTGAAGTTTTTTAGTATATTCTTTCAAAATGAATCAAAAAGTATAAAACATTGGTTTATAAATTGTACACAAAATAGAGACAAAGAAAACGAGTAGTCAAAGTATACTAATTATATTAGAACTCTTCAGTTGGGTTTTTACTAATATTTAGTTTTCTAATTATATTTATAAAAGTGCACTAGTGCACAGCAAGGTTTGTTATTAATAATGATAACTATAATTCAATAAATTATTTTATTAAATAGGTTTGTTGGAGAAATGGATAGAGATCGTGCAACAAATTTATTAGAAAGTGAATCTGGTGGTACCTATTTAGTACGAATACGACCTAGAGGACCTACTAGACCAGTAGAAACTGTTTATGCGTTGAGTTTAAAGTATGCTATTTTACAATAATTGAAATATCAAGTATCAAAATTATGAATTCATTTAATACAACATATGTAATTATAATTAGATCCAATAACCAAGTAAAGCATATGAAAATATGTGAAAGATTGGAAGACGGAATTAGCAGTTTTTATTTATCAGAAAAACGGTTCTTTCCTAACCTAGTTGAATTAGTTAATTTTTATGAACGAAATAGTTTGAGTGAAAATTTTACAGGGTATGTAGATATAATATATAACTATAAACATAATATATTTATAATAGGTTTATTAAACTATTAATTTTACAGGTTGGACATTAAATTGAAATGGCCATTTTGTCGAATACTCGCCATAGCAAAGTATAATTTTTCTCCTACTGAATCAAACCAGTTACCATTAAAAGAAGGATGTACGTTGAAAATTTTGAGCAAAGAAGGGGATCAAAAAGGATGGTGGAAAGGACAAATTGGAGACAAAGTAATTGACTATTATATTAATATTTTTAGTAATAAAACATTAAACATATATTTTAATATTTATTTTCAGATCGGTTTTTTTCCAAAAGTATATGTACAAGAACATACCCAGAGTACATTAAAAATATCAACTTAAATTGTATTTAATTCAGTTGTAACCAATGCTTTTATTCTTTTACAACCAGAAGAAGAAAATAACTTTTGAGGCTCGGGACCAAATGTAATTATCCGCAATATTTCACTGAAAAAAGTTAATATATTTAGTACATTTTACATATAATCTGTCAAATACGTTTGTTTGTTTTTAACTATATATAAGTCTCAAAAATGTATCATTATGCATTGATATATACAATTATACACACAATTTCACATATATTTAATCGATTGAATATTCGTTGATGTTTATGTTTGTTAAGATAGAAAACAATATTTTATTTTATGTGCTATATAAGGAATATTTGTAATTGAATATTTATAATTTTGTAAAGTTAAGGTATATATTAAAATTGTGTCCATAATTTATGTTTCAATATACCAAACATTTATACATATTTTTTTTTACTTTTTTAGTCATATCGTAAAAAACTGTGTCATTACATATTATTAAGCATTTTTAATTTTTAAATACCATACTTTTGTTGAGAAATTTATTTCTATATTAATACTGCTATATACTAATAGTATAAACATATTTTTAATACATAAAAAGTATAATAAATTAATTGTATTTTTGTATTTGAACACTTTTTAACTTAATATAATAATAGAGTTAACATATATTATGTTTTGATTTTTAATTTTTATAGTTTATGTTCTATTTTCTTAACGTTTTTATGTAAGACATTTTTTCAAGAAATTTTTTTTACATAACAATTAAATTATTTAGATGAAATAAATGTAAATGTATAAAATATAAAGTATGTGTTTGAAGTAAATTTAATATTTTTAAATATTAAAATGATTGCCAGTTGATTTCAATTCAATAAAATAGTATCATAATGCAATGAAAAAAATAAGCGAAAGATTTAATTTGTCATAAAACTAATTTTATATATTTCACTTATTAAATTACCTTTTTGTTTTAGAGTCCAAATATTTGTTTAGATTTTTTAACTCTGCATCTATACATTGTTCTACATGAACTTTTTCAAGTGGTAAAAATGGAACATAATGATCAATAATATGAGAATCTATTATTGCACTTCTCTTGAATCCTCCTATTAAAATAAATACATCAATAAATATAATCATTTAAAAATGTATCTATAAAATTACCACCAAAGTTTTAAATGATTTATTTTATTTCAAAAAAGTTATAAGACTCACATTTAAATTAAATAAAGATGTAAATGTTTTTTGTGTCACCCTTTAAATAGTTATAAAATTATGTCTTTTGACAACTATTATGAATATGAAACATATTAATTAAAAATAATAACTATAACTAAATAATAATGAATATAAGTTTTACCTTCTTCATTGAAAGCAGATTTTAATAAAATGGTATCAAAATCTTGAACTTTCATCATCTCTCTAGAAAATCCATTATCCCAAAGATCTAAGTATTTTTTTATAATAGCATCACTGCCTGCATTAGTTAAAAATATAAAAATTGAATTCCTGTAATATTAATAAAGCAATTAAATATGCCTCTTTTAAAAATGTATAATCAATCATTTAACTTTAATATTCATGTACCTATAGATACATTTAAGTAGTCCAATTCTATTGTCTTTTTTGTTCAAAAAAACCTTTTTATTTTAATAATATATTTCTTTTACATTCAAAATGTATCAACATTTATAAAGACAGAAACTCTGTGCAAAATGTACATTCTTTTGATTTATTAAATAGTTAGACAATATCATCAGACCCTAAAACACAATTATTAACTAATAAATTACCTAGAATCAATAGACACATCATTGTTTTCAAGAATTGGTATTAGTACATCTAATATACCCAAAGGTATATAATGGATTTCATCAAAAACAAATAAATTTGTATCGCATGATTTTATAGCGGATTTCACATCAAAACGAAGTTTTTCCTGAAATATTAATTAATATTAAGTACCTATCAACATGTGAGTGTTAAACAAATAATTAAATTTCATCAAAATTACAAAAATGTATTATTAAAAGTAAAAATACAAAGATTATACATTAAATTATGGTGAGATCAAAACAGAAGTGAACATTACTATTCTATATTCTGTTATTTTTATAGATGGGTTTACAATAATCAAAACTTATTATTTTACATTCAAACACACAGAATATACGAGGTGTGGCAATTAAATAACGAGAATTTGTTTCTATCTCCTATAGTGGTAACACTAATACCTTGAAAATTTGTTGACCTTAAGTTCACGAGGTAATACACAAGTCTGCCAAATTTGATAGTGATCGGTGTTATATTTTGTGCTCTCCGATTTTTTAAAGTTAGTAGTGTAGTGTCGTGACGTACAAAAATGTGTGACGTGAAAAACGAGCAACGAATCGTCACCAAGTTTCTGGTGAAATCTGGTGAAAAAACGGCCAAAATTTTTCGTAAATTACAGCGTGTGTTTGGTAATGACTGCTTATCAAAACCACGTGTGTACGAATGGGCATCACGCTTTGCATCAAGTCGAGAATCAGCGCAAGACGATGCAACGTCAAATCAAAACCATGCTGATCTGTTTCTTCGATATTAGGGGTGTTGTGCACAAAGAATTTGTTCCACAAGGTCAAACAGTGACAGGGGTATTTTATATTGAAGTTCTTAAGCGATTGTGTCATAGAATGTCTCGTGTGAGGCCGGAATTAGTCAAAAATGGTTGGATCCTTCACCATGACAATGCGTCTGCACACTCATCATTAAAAGTTCAACAGTTTTTGACCAGTAGGAACATAACAACGCTCCCCAACCAACGGTACAGCCCTGATCTGGCTTCACTGGACTTCTGGCTATTTCCAAAGTTAAAGGAACTTAAAAAGTTAAAGTCAATGAAAGGACATCGCTATGAGGATTTGGAGGACATTCAACGTGCCGTAACAACGGTTTTGAAGAGTTTAACTTCTGGAGACTTCCAGGAGTGCTTCCAGAAATGGGAAGAACGCTGGACCAAGTGTGTTAGACTTGGAGGAGAGTACTGTGAAGGCATGGGTGTATTAATCATTGTAAATATTAAATAAATGTTATAAAATTAAAAATTCTCGTTATTTATTTGCCACACCTCGTATCTACCTATCTACCTAAAGAAAATGTTTACCTTATAATAATTTATATTTGAATGAATAGGAAACTCAGATTGTCCATGAATAACATGATATCGTATTTTCTTAATTTTTTCGTCTTTGAACATATGACTAGCAATCAAATCTGACAAAAAATTTTTTCCAGAACCAGTGCAACCATGAAAACTCATTACTAATGGTTTCTTGTTATTTTTGCTCCGATGCAAATTACCTGCCAAAGCAGATACTATAATCTTTGATGCAATATGTTGCCCAAAAAAGTTTTTTTTCATTTCACGCTCTAAATCTGTGTAAAAAATAATGAAAAACTATAGTATCTTAAGATACAAATTTAAAGTTAACACTAAATTTACATAATATATATATAAATGAACATTTTTAATTGAGATTAAATTTTTAGTATTTTAAACAAAAAGAAACAAATAGGTATATCAATTCTACCAAAAAATCATAAGAGTAAAAATCAATGAAACGTAAATAGTGTATAATATTATGCTTGAAAATGCCTACAAATGCATTCATTAAATTATAATTATAAGTCTAAGTTAAAGAAAACCACAAAAAAAAACAACTGCATGGGTTTAGTATGCAGTGAAATCAAAATTAATTATCAATCAGAAATTTAAATACCAATTTAGTATTGTAGGTTAATTATAATTGAACTTTCTTTAATTATACTAAATAACTTTTCTTTTCTTTTACTATTCTTCTGTTATTTATTTTTAGTTACAATATACAATACTATAAAATATTTACCTTTAATTTCAAATGTTTTAGGACAAGTACTAAAAAAAGGGAATTGATAATTTGATTTATTTAGAAAATATCCAGTCACAAAAGCTCCTACAACAAAAGTCCCTGTGATTGGATCTATTAAAGCATGGACAGTACTTGTAGATTTAAAAAAAATTAAAAAACTTAAGACACATAATAAAAAATATTTTTCACATAACATGATGCACCAACTTTTATTTTTAAGTAGGTATATTGACTGTTAGAAAAAAATATTATCATGTATTAGTGTTAGTAAATAATTAGAACTTTTAACTTAGTTAATAGTCAATAATAATATATAAGTCATATTAATATACTATTTTTATTAATACTTTTGTGCAACTAGTTAAAAGTTTTAATTCGTTTACATTTCAAAATGTCTTAACAGTTAAGTTAACACTCAAGTCTTGACTATTGTTATCTAATATTTTTATTTGTATTGATAAGCAAGAAGCGATTAATTTTACTAATATTACTACTATGAAGTTAGAATCAAAAATAAAAAAATAAACTGGGTATAGATAAATTACAGAATGACAAAATATACCCAAACCATTGATTAAATATATATATATATAATTAATGCCCAAACCATATTGTATATAGGTGTATGGTGTTTTATAAGTCTATGGTGTATATATACAATTGAATTTTAAGTTTATAATTGTAATTGTTTTTTGAGCATTTGAGCGAAGCAATGGATATATTGATTTTACAATTATGAATGTTTGCATTTTATTTATTTTGCACTTTATTTTTTTTTTTTTTTGTGTCTGAATACCTACACGATAAATTGCCCAAATAGTACTTAGATTGTTCAATTTTAATTTTCAGTAGTTTTTCCGGTTAAAAACTGAATCTCATTCGTGCATTGGGGAGGTCAGTAGTTTTCAAAACGCCGGGAAAAACAAAAATAAAATTAAGGGATAACGGGAATTTTACGCAAAAAGGCAAATTCGATTTTGAATATGAGTGTAACTCTAAAAAAAACTGGGTACATATTATTTGACAAATGATATGATTAAATAGTGGGTTTTCAATAAACTCGATATTTTTCTACACACTAACAAGAAATCAATAAAAATTACATAAAAATATCGAAAAATTACGTAAAAATGTCAAAAAATGACTTAATCCTAAAAAAGCCAAAAAAATGCATATAAATGCAAAATAATATTTAATTATTCAGATTCACAATTCACATGCTAATTAAACAAATTTGTGGCCAGGAGAGCAGCATCTAAAAAATTCCAAAAAAAAATATTTCTTTTAGTTTTCAACTGCTATTGTAAAAATATGTTAGGAACCTTGTGTAGTGATCCCTCACTAACGCCTATTGCCTATATATTTGAGTTCAGCGACGTTGAATGACGATCAGGTTTTTCAAAGGAGCAGTGTACAGAGTTTATAATTGGCACAACGTTAAAAGTTATAAAATATTTATTAATTAAAAATGAAATTTATTATATAAATTTGAGGACAGAACGTAAAGTATCTGCCCGAGAAGTTAGTAATCTTATTCACTAAAAATATAAGGGAAAAAAAACTTAGTCTGGCGGCTATGTAGAGTGCGCGGACTCTACGACCAAATAAGTTCTACATGTGATGGAGATTTAACTAATTCTAATTCTGCTATGGACGAAGTCCTGTATTTATGCAGAATCTTAGTGGCTAAACTGTTACACGTAAGAGACAAGGAGGTGGATCAAAAGGTGCCGTCGTAGTTGTTGTTTCCAAGTGTATAGTTGAAAGCGGTTTTCTATTCGTAGCTATCAAATATATCTACGAATTGTAATAAATCCGCAGCAGTAGTTAAATTACAAGGCTGAAGATGCGCATTGATATATAATATTGTAATAAATACAGTGGCATGTAACCTAGGGTCCAAGTGTTGCTCAAGCAACACCTTAAATATGGGTGGGTGGGTGGGTACTAGATGGGTATTGCTAGAAGGACAATATTATTACAATAATAAACTAATTAAGTGTTTATAGAAAAATATAATTATAGTATTTGAGTAGTGAGTAGTGTCATAGTGAGTACCAACTTATATAGGTACCTATAGTATACCTATAATTTTATTATTGAGAGGACGTCTAACCCGCATGTGTTGTCTCCGTCTTATACACGTACGACATAGGAAATGTTCAAAACAATAGTAGGTACCTATATTATAATTTTTAAGTTATATAACCAGGGTTAAGATTTTATAGCATTTGCTACTTATTATAGGATAGAGATAAAAATAGCAGAGTGGGCTGTAAATTTGTTTAATGCACCACGAACTCTAAATATGAAATTTTATTTTGCTATTTTTTGCATATTTGAAGAATTTTAGAATTTTTGTATGCCGATAAAGCTCCTAAAAATTCGGTGGTTGGCTATATCGACTCGCGATGTATAGGACTGGTATAGGTTACCCAAGACGAGTACAGACTTACTTAGAATAAAATAATTAATAAAAAGACAATATAATTATAAAATTTCAACGATTGTCGTTAATTCACAATGAATAATAATTAATAAGAATAAGTTAGGGCGCCCCAAATAAATTATAATGATAGACAGCTAATATTATACAGCTATAAATCACACTATTACAAGACAGCTCCGATTATCGGGCCATATATATTGTACAAAATACATAAAATGTTGCAACTCTATAATAATAGAATGCAGTATACAAAAAAAAGGGGGGAAAAACAGCTATAGTTACGACCCGGTTCCAATGGTGTCGCCAATTCACCACCACGCGGATCCGCAGCTATGGTCGATGAAACAGTCCGTCCGGTCCCGCACCTGCACGCTTTTCCAGTGTCCACGCAGACAGCACAAGGTGGTTGTAATTGGCAAAGGTGCCGACAAATGGCGATGACACTGGATTTGCTGGATGTACCGCCAGGTACGCAGACAGACGACGAAGGCCAGTGGCCAGTGGCCCAACAACAACAAAACCAAACAAGGCACGCGACGGCGAACGAGCACAACTATGTTTCAAGATCGACCGCTCGGAGTGGAACACACAGACAAAGTCGTCGGGCGCCGGGCTGGCTGGCGGCACGGTCAGCAGCAGACAACAATGTCGTCGGGCGATGGGAGGGGGGAACTTGCTGGATGACACTTATCTCATCCGCCACCACGCAGCTGTGGTGTACGGGACAAGTTTATGCTGTCGCACAACGTTCCACGTTCGAACAATTTTAGTGCTACTTTTAAAGTTTTGGTGCCATGTTTTGCTAATATTATTAATTCAACGCTTTATTTTATATTTTTCATAAATCTCATGAAAAATGGTAATCATTAATGCGAATCAATAAGAATTGAAATTTTATTCTTATTTACTCAGATAATTTTGAATAGTTGCATACAAACGATGTCATAATATTCAAGGTATCAATAGTTAATCAGTACATACAAATTTTTTTTAACTGCATACGGAGATTTTAGTTTTTTTTTTATAAATATATGATTTAATAAAGATATTATATGATTTAATAAAGATATATGATAAATTGAATAAAATTTTGATTTGTATTTATTTTTATTTGTTACTATTTTTGATTTTTTTAGGGAATATTTATAGAGCATATTTTACGGTTTTTTTTTGGTCATATCATAGCGCATATTTTAGGATTTTTGATGCTATAAAATCCGAACCCTGATAATAAACATAATATACAAATTGGACATCTAAAATAACTGAAAGAAACAAAAAAAAGCTAAAATAAATTGGTTTATTTGGAATAAGAATAGCGTGAGTCTAATTTATATATATAAAAATTAAATTTCTATCTCTTGCCTATATTAAAAAATAAGTATTTGCATTAAAAAGTAGTATTATAAAATATACCTAGGTATCTATGGATTTCTCTTATTGATTTAGTACAATATAATCCATGGCGATTGTCAATGTCGTTGCGTAGGACGCAGTCTATTAAAGGTTCTAACATTTCAATTAGATAGCAAAGTAGACATGAACGAAAAACATCCTGTTTTCCGTTTAATCTTTTTTTTCATAAATCATATTATTTTTAGACTTCAATTCAGCAGTATCTGATGCGTTTCCATTTCAGCGTCGGAATGCATACAAGTCGCGGACTCTAACAAAGCCCAAAATAATTGATATTTAAGGTAAGTTTGTTTTAATACCAATTCTTTTGCGGCTTAATATTATAAAAGAATTGAGGTACACGTTCGTACACTTTTACAATGGTGATGTTTGCAAAGAGTTCTTCACCTATATGCATTTGAAACTAAAAACTACAATAGGCACTTTAAACATACTTTATATTGTGACTTTTTCAAATATACTAAAATATTCGCTTGAACCCAAAAAGTCAGACTTATTATGGCCTTTTACAATCTTTTAAATAAATGCAAGACTGTCATATTTTGATATGTGGCTGTATTGCATATAGAAATTGATTTTCAGACATACCAAAATATGGCAGTATTGAACTTTAAATTATTAATGAATAATAAAATATTATTAACTGTTAGTTTTTTTGAAATTTGATTAAAATTGTTGTGTTATGATTTAAAATTGTACAGGTAATATATAAAAGGATGAAAATTAATCATTTAATAGTTGTAGGTATGTAATCAGTATCTTTAAAAATAATTTACTATAAAACACTAAATAAAAAATAATATAGGTAATACTTGTTTGAAATACAATGTAAAAAAAAAAGTTACTCATTATAATTATCATGGCCTTATGTTTAATAATATTATGCTACCTATGGCTTTGAAAATAAATAAATAATAAGTCTAATTTTATTATATAAATTAATCACTATCTTCATAGTTTTTTATTATTATTGTTTTATTAGTATTTGTTATAAGTATTATCAATTTCAGATATTTTTAAGTTTTTATAAAAATGATAATAAGCAGGTATCTGGAATAAGTATCGCTTTGCGCGATAAAATTAAATCTTTTTTATTTGTAAGATTCCAGGCTTTTCAATAAATGCAAATTTCATATTATGTAATGTATGTTTGATAATTTTATTTTTGAATTTCTATTTTTCATTAAAACTATAATTTCTTGATAATTTGCTTGCCCATAAGTTGTTTAAATTGTTGTAAAAACAATTTATCAGGGAATTATTTTTTAACTTTAATTAATTTTATATCTCTCTATAAAACCATTTGACCGATAGTATTTTTATTAAAGTTGTTACAAAAATCTTTACTGTGACAGTACTGTACTAGTTAAAATGTCAAAATCAATCAAATTCTGATTTTAGACCTTTCTTATGATATTCCTGAGCTTTTATTGTCCTTCCAGTCCTTGTCTTTAATACTATCATCAAAATCTTCATTATCTAAATCTGTAAACAGAATACAAACTGTGTAGTAACATAATACATAAAGTTCATATAAACACGAGATCAAGATAAAATAATTATTTATTAGAGTCAGTTATTTAATCACACTAAGTTTCCATTGGCACCTATACTAGCTCAATAAAATTTTGTTTGATTTGTTTGAATGTGTCATGTGTGGTTTTCAATGGTAAATCGTTTAAAAAAATATTATAATAATAAAGCTTGTAAAAAATTGCAACTGTGTAGCTGCTAAGTACCTACTTACTGTTCTCATATTCATGTACTTATCACTGAAGGTGTAGTATTTAACCATACAATATTACTTTATTTGTAATATTAAATTCTGCATTTTTAATAGCTGTTAATATTTTCATAGAACAATAACACAATTAAATTAAAATTTATGGTTGATAAGGTTTTGTACATTAGAAATTATCAGAAAATGATTAATATAATGAATTGCATTCGGTATTTATTAGGGTATATAATATTATACAAAATATATACAATAAGCCAACAACTGACATAGATTAAAATATTATTACCTATTTATACATTATATTTTTAATTCATATTGCTTAAAAGTTAAACCATTTAAAATTAAATTAAATTTTTACAGATTTATAGGTAAACAATTATATATATTTTTTTAATGAGCATAAATTTTAAACATCATCGAAAACAAAGGCCATTAGTTACCTACACTTATTTACAATAATGATATAATATAATATGTAGGTACTGATACAATGGTAAGTTATTTAAATAGGATAAAATATTTTTTTTATATAAGATTGAACAATTTTGTTTTTCTTAAAAAATTATTATGTCTAGCTTTTTTTCATGAATAGGTTATTTTATATTTTACGTAAGTACCTAATTCAATAATTTATTAAAATTGCATTTATTATTTATTTTCTAAAAAAAACACAATATATCAAAAATTCATAAATAATAAATTGGAATAATTATTTTAAATTATCGAAGTAAAATAAATAAATATTAATACAAGTAATTATAATTAATCTTTACGTTATTAAAATAAAAACAAACCGGTAGGTATCCGAGTTCTAGTAGTTAACTTGTTGTGGTTAGTGAACTAGCGAAGAAATAATAAGATCTTGTATAAAATATTTAAAACATAAATAAACACATTATAACTAGGAAGGGAAAATAAAAATCAAACATTAATCGGATTATTTTGGATATATAATACCTGTAATGCATAAAATAAGCATGATCGTAATCAATAATCAAACAAAAATAGGCTAAGAAAAAAAAAATATTATATTATAATTTAAATTTAAAATTACAAATATTTTTTGGTTATTGTTGTATCACATTTAATTATTTAAATGAACATTATTCATAAAC
This sequence comes from Diuraphis noxia, assembly GCF_037042655.1. Classification (NCBI taxonomy): domain Eukaryota; kingdom Metazoa; phylum Arthropoda; class Insecta; order Hemiptera; family Aphididae; genus Diuraphis; species Diuraphis noxia. Next base: position 32,244,705 of record NW_028301714.1, on the reverse strand, counting down.
GTGAACCTCCTTGGTAATAGAAGTTTTATTGAAATATTACATATCTTTGGATTTATCCTATTAGCGTAACATAATATAATCTGTGGCAATTGTCTTTTCAGAACCAGAAGTGACAGTCGATTAAAGATTCTAAAATTATAATTTCAATGAGCACTAGAGCAAACACGAACTAAAAATATTCTGTATTCCGTATAATTTTAATTTCATAATTAATAATATTTTCAGACTTTAATTAAGTATCTGATGCGTTCTTACGTCGGTATCGGAGTGTACCCATACACGTCTTGGATTTCACCAAAACCCCGAAAAAGAGTCGATGTTTGAGGTAAGTTTATTTTCATATTTCAATCAGGCTTGAATCTTATGTTTGGCTTTAAATAAATATTTAACGTCACGAAAAATATATTCCCAAGTTCCAAGTATCGTTAACGCATATTTTATTTCTAAGCGCGAAATTAAGAAATACACGAGATCGAATAATATAAACGCGTTGCGTCGTTTTTCAGGTTGCCAAACATATAATAATTATAATTTCATAATTATAACCTAGATATGTGTTTGTAACGACATTTTTCAATTTTTGTTTAATTAGTTAATTGTTATATCCGTTTTAATTGATAACTCCAGTCTCCAAAACTCATAGGGAGCAATTTTAATTCGTAAATGGTAATTTGTTCCAAATCCAACGTTAGAAGTCAGGAATTTAGAATAAAATATATTTTATTTCAATAAATTAGGTATATTATAGATATTTATAGTTATTTATAATCTTTATTCTTTATCTTATAACTAATATCATAGGTATCTACTTATTAAGTTATTACACTGTAGGTACACCTATAAAGCCCTATGACCTAAAGACTAAAAGAATGTTGACTGAGTGGTGAACTAAGCGGTTATGAAAAATATATTATAACTTAGTTATCATGCATATAATAAATATCTGTTAAAATAGTGTATCTACCTAATACATACACACAGGAGTTATTATTTTCTTCAAAATTGTACAGTTATTATTTATTATGAAGTTGCGTAAGGTTAGGTAGGTAAATAACCAAACTCTAATTTATTGCAATCGAATTTTTATTCATTTTATAAAACTTAACCTTTCAAAAATTAATATAGATTAATCATTATAATATTCATGAATTCTTGAAATAAAATAAATAAACAAACTATAATACGCAATAATAATTAAAGTTTGTATAAAAAATTATTAAAATAAAAATGAATCGGTACTAGAGTTTTAGTAGCGTAGTAGCCATACTGTAGGTATAATGTTTTTATAGCTATATAAAATTAATAAGTTCTTGAATAAAATAATCAAAACACATAATAACATTAAACGGATTGTTTAGCTATATTTTATCTGTAATGATAAAAAAAAGTGGGTAAGTGGATGTCGCTCTGCTGTACAGGTTAGGGGATGGGGTGGACCTCTGACAAGGGTAGGTTAAATTTGAATGCAATGATAGGTATCATTGTAGACGAAAAACGATTCTGAACGGAGATGATTTGTCAGTCTAGGATATATTATATTTAAATATTATCATATATTGTATTTTGAAACAAATATTATATATATTATATATTATATATATTCTATTTTGAAAAAAATAGTTTATTTTTTAATTAAGACGCATTTTGCATAAGGCGTGGTTAATCAATTTTTCCAAAAACATTGCATGTAGTTATCATAATTCATAATACCTTGTATTATCATAGATATACATAATATATACCTGGTTTGAGGATAAATCGTTATCATTAGGCGATTTCATAAAAATTTAAAACTCAAACGCTCAAAACATTTTTCATATAATGACGCATCAAATTTTCTCTACAGCTATTTGAAACAAAACTTACGGAAAACTTAGTGTTAAATTTTATAACCTTAGATATAAATACAAACAATATTATAAATTTTGAACTACAAAATAATTTGCAAATATTCACGGTTTTGACGAATTTTTGTCAATATTTGAAATTCAAATGTTAATAAAAATTTAATTTGAATTTTCGGGAGACATTTTTTTTGTGATAAAGATTGACGAATTTGTAACGAATCTTGTATTAAATTTTCAAATCTTAGATTTAAACAGAACATTTCTAGCTTAAAACAACTTGCAAATTTTTGTGATTTTTACGTATTTTGTCAAAATTCAAAATTCTAATGCTTATAAAAAAAATTGTGACTATGAATTTATTTTTATTTTTCAACTGCTATTGTAACAATATGTTAAGAGCCTTATATTAAATTTTCAAGATTTTCTACCCAAAAAATAAATTTTTATCAATATTAATTTAAGAAAAACTAATAATGATTGAAAATTACATATACCTATGAATAGTTCAACTTAAGTCAAACATTTTTGAAAATTTTATGGTGGTTAAAATATATACTTATATAAACATTCGGTGAAAATTTCATGTATCAATGGTCATTGGTTTTAAAGTTACATCAAAAATCAAAATCGAAAACTGATTGTGCGTAAAATTTCCCGTTTTTCCCTTAATTTTAGTTTGTTTATCCTGATTGTTTACAAAAATATTAAGAATACTTTTGACCACCAACTAGATTCATTTTCTGATCGAATAACGTACTGAAGTTAAAAATCGAAACACTTTCAGTAAAATTGAAAATTTCAGTTTTCTATAAATATCTCAAAAAAAGCTAAAATATTTTGAAAATTTAATCTTATAAAGAAAATGCCAATCTAAATAACTGGTAAATTTTTCAAGTATCTACGACTTATACTTTTTGAATGATAACAAATATTTAAAATCATTTGAGGATAAATCGTTATCATTACGCTATTTCGTAAAAATTTAAAATTCAAACGCACTTAAAATTTTTCCTATAATGATGCTTTGAGTTTTCTCTATAGCTACTTGATGGAAAACGTATGGAAAACTTAGTGTTGTATTTTTAATCCTTAGTTATAAACACAAACATTTTTTGATTTTTTAACTTCAAAATTGCTTGCAAATTTTCAGTTTTTTGACAGATTTCGTAAAAATTTGAACTTTAAACGCTTATAAAAAAAACTGTCCTTATGTATTCTTATAATTTTTTAATCACTATAAGAATAACTTATGAGAAGCTTTGTATTAAATTTTTAAGTTTTTTTATTGGGTCAAAAAAATTTTATCGACACTTCAAAAAAAAATTTTCAGAAAAATCTAAAATTTCAGTGGTCTATAATTAACTCTAAAATTAAACTATATATAGATTACACTAAAATAAACATTTGGTGAAAAATTCAAGTATTTACAGTGATTAGTTTTTGAATTACAACCATATAAAAAAATCGATTTGGTCGAAAACTGGTTTTGCGTAAAAATTCCGTTTTTGTGTCATTTTTATTTTGTTTTTCTCGATTTTTTTGAAAACTTAACTGTTGGAAAATTTTTACTTCTGACCTAAATAATGCACCAAGGATATTCACTTTTATATCGGAAACCACCCCCAACTTTTGAAGTTGAAGCATTATTTCGACTAGTTATGCTGTACAGACACACACAAAAAAAAAAAAAACACATCATTGTAAAATCAATACATTCATCACTTCGATCAGAATCTAAAATGAATAGGTCAGAAAATATTGTTGAATATTTTATTGAAATTTCAGAGATGGTATTCGTCAGTGAAGATTTGTCAACTAAATATCATATTCGTTGTGAAGCCTGTGTGGCTGTGTGAAATGTATTAACAATGTTTCAAAGATGAAGTTTTATAGTAGATTCAGATATTAGGTAAGTGATTTTCTATTTTTCAGTAGGTTTATTTTAATTTTATTAATTTATTAATTGATCAGGGGATAGATAACTTGCAATTTTTAAATTATTCGTTTCTAACCACTGGTATAACACTATTCAAGTTATCAAATAAAATCGTGATAAAAATTAGGAAATTTATCAGGTAAATCTTTAAAATTTTTTTTTTTAATAATTTCCTCAATGATATTTAAATATTTTTCCAATTATCAGGTACGATGACCTGTAGGTACTATAGGGACTGGGAGTGTGAGAGGGGGGGCAGAGAAGGATAAAGCGATGGGAGAGAGAGAGAGAGAGAGATAGTGAGAAGTAGCGTAGAGAGATAGATAGTGTGAGGTAAGGTTAGATTAGATTAGGTTAGGTAAGGTAGGTACTATAGTGACTTGTAAAGAGAGGGTGAGTGAAGGATAGTGTGAGAGGGAGTTAAGAGGTAGATATGATGAAGGATAAGGAGATAAAGTGAATGAGAGGGTGCAAGTGTGAGAAAAACGGATAGAGGGGGAACGTTAGACGAGTGAGTGTGAGATAAACGGATAGAGGGGGAACGTTAGACGAGTGAGTGTGAGAGAAATAGGTGAGGGAGGTGGTGTGAAAGTGATAGGGTGAGAGAGAGGTAGTGTCAAAGGAAGATTATAAGGTTAGGTAGGGGAACAGAACAAAAAGCGAGAGAGAATTGTGAGAGGTTGTGAGAGACAGTGAGATAGGTGAAGCGGAGGGCGTGATAGTGATAGGAAGAAAGAGGGGTAGTGGTAGAGAGAGAGAGGATTAGGTTAGGTGGGGGAAGGGGGATAGTTAGGTAGAATAGTTATGTTAACAATTCTGAATATGTAGGAAAGGATCTTAAATTGCAAAGGTCACTCGACCCATTGAGTGATACTACCAGGTTAGGTAAGGTTTACAACCTTCGACTTATGGGATAGAATAAAAAGAGAAGGTTGGTTAGGTCGATTAAGAGGATGTCAGTGGAATTTTTTTTCTCCGACTCGTGCGCAATATAGCAAATTTTTTGTTCACAATAATCTTAATAATTTCTAAAATTAGATAAAAATGAATGGTTAGATTTTTATGTAGGGCATATCATAGGCTTATTATACTTTAATTATTAAGTGAGGTATGACTATTTTAAGGTATTCATAACTCGCTTCAAATATAGCCTATAAGATGCTCTAGGTATTAATCATAAGTATCTTAATAATTTCTAAAGAGGGCATTTCAATCTAATTTTAGAAATTATTATGATCATAGTGAACGCAATATTTGCCATGTTGTGCGTGGGTCAGAGAGAAAAAAAAGAAATGCACTGACATCCTCTTAAGTGTTATCAAGTCAAAAAAGCTCTTGATTGTTGATTGTTTACGTTAGGATAGGTTAGGTTAGGTTACCTAACAAAATATTTGTTAAAATATCACATCAATCTTTAAAATGACAAATTTTATTTTTATATAAAATTTACAATTTCATTAAACATATTATAGTTAATAGTCTTATTATGAAAAGTATTGTAATTCTCAAGAAAAAAAAATATTAAAGTTATTGCTTGATAAGTAAAAACATTTAAATATTATAAATTCTCATTTTCAAAATATTCATCTTAGGACTTCAATTTCAAAATAAAATATTTGTATACTTTTGTTTAATATTACTTAACAATATTATACTATGATAGTGATTAAAAAAATAAACTTGAAAGTAGGCGCATGATTGGAAGTAAAAGTTATAATTAATAACTGTAGAGCTAGGACTTTTATGTACTTACTAAAAATTCATTAAATATACGCAATTAAATATACCTTAAAAAAATTACATTCTTTTATTACACTATAAAAATTACTTAATTAAATATTTTACGCATTTATCATATGTTTATTTATATATATATACCGTGTGTCCCAAAAAAAGGGTAGGTACACTTTATCACTCATTACCCTTTAATTATACCCTGTAATCAATCATAAATTCCTATATGACTTAAAGTTCTTTTAACTCATATATTTTGACTCGTATACAACTTGGTTTTGTTGTTTTTGTGATTAGCGTAGACTTCTACTTTTTGTTCCCATGAGTATTTTTTTTTTTTTTAATATATTGTTATGTTGTTTATTCATGAGACATTGTGTTAGATTAGTAAAATGTCTTGCTAATATTTTGATACTTCAAACAAAAATTTGGTATAGTAGGGATATGTTAAGTCCTGTGTTTAGTATGGTGATGTTTCATTGAATGTTTTTGATTTTGGTTTTATCAAGGCATTTTGTTGTTGTGATTGAATATTAAAATGTTGCGTCTTCTTTAAATTTATTATCTTTAGTGTTTTTTTTTTAAATTCATTTTCATGCTGTATATGCGAGATAAATTGAGTAAGATTTGTGAAGACGCCTTTTAATATTTGTATATGTTGTTATTGTTGTCTATATTTATGATGAAGTTAGCATCTAGCATTTCCTGGCATAATTATTTATCGTAGAAATGTCTTCTCTAGAAGACCTTTCTCTTGATAACTTAGGTATGTAGGTAGTAGAATATCGAACGTCTTTTATGAAGTACCTACTTAATATGTATGAGATTGGATATTAGAATCTCTAATGTGTTATTCTTATTTGATGTTTTGTTGTCTTTTTCTTTAGACTTTTGGAATATTTGCTTGATTGTGGCAATAGTGTTCAATGACATTATTCATTTGGTAAATTATTGAAAATTAGAATATTGTTTTTGTGGTGGTTTAGTATGATCAGATGAGGTTAGGTGGTAATATGATTTTATTCTTCTAACATGAATGATGTTTTCAGTTAGTTTTTTTATCGAAGATTAATTTTACTTCATAATTTAATTCTGATATTTATTTATTATTTTTAAATTACTTTAAATTGGCCTCTGTATTTTTGTGCTAATTTAGGCGTTTTGCCTATTTGTGAAAATGGAAATTTTATTAATTCTTGGTCACCTGGATTAAAGCTTACTATTCCGTGACTTTTGTCTAAATAATTTTTTCGTTTAATTTGTGCCATTTTTTTACTATTTTTGGAATTTCATTCCTTATTTCGTTTAATTCCTTTAATAATTTTTATATGTTGTAAGGCATACTTTTTCTGGTATTAGTATAATATCTATTGGAAAATAAGTTTCAAAATCATGCATTAGGGAAAAAAAATGCTATAATCGGTATAATATGGTGTGCATCGTAATATGTTATTTATTATGACAAATTGTCGCACAATATGTTTTTATTTATATTTTCTTTGGGTTCATTAATCGCTTTTGTTGTAAATGCAAAATTGATCTTTGGAATTCGATGGATTTATGTCGTACATTCGTACCTTATAAAGTGATTTGTCGATTCCAATGTTTTTATCGTTTTTATCGCTTGTATTTATGTTATTGTATTATACCCCGTCTGATACTCTGTTTTCTTTATCATTTTTATGTGATGTATCAAAGGTGAAATATTATAGTTCGATAATTTTTTTAAAAAAGAAACATTTGTTTGATATTATTGAAAAAATCATTTTGTCCATGATTATAAACACTTATGTTAAGTACACTTTGTTGTTTGTTTCAGTTATTTGATCGTTGTTGTTATCTCTGGACATTTATTTTAGTTGAGTGTTGGAATCTATACTAGTGTTAATCGTACCTATACTTTGTCCACTAGTCTAATGGAATTTTTAAATTTAAGATTTTAGAAATAAAAAAAAAAATTTTTGTTGTTCACGTATGTATTTATTACCTACATATTCAATATTTTAAGTGACATACGTGTTGTTGTTATTATTAGCTATAAAATAAATTCTTTAACTTGATGAAAAATAGACGTACAAGTACCTACTAATTATCTCATATAATAGATATGGTTTCTATATGTTAAAAAAATAAATTTTGGACCTAAAGATCAACACATCGACTGTCGTTGCTAGCTCCCGGATGGGCAACCACCTGGGTTCTTAGTGACGAATCCTCGTCTTATTTACATGTGTTTAAAACCAAACAGTAAAATCAGGTTATGCAGTTGATATCTTGAAAACATAAAATTGCCTCTGGCCTGGTATATGCACTGCACACTAGTCGTATACTCTATTTTGGGGTATGGTGTGGCGCGGTGGTTTGCCGTGGTCAAACCTCGCCTGGCGTCACTAGCTCCTGGATGGGTGACCACCTGGGTTCTTAGTGACGAATCCTTACCCCACATACTCACGTGTTTCTAAACAAACACACGCAATATGGATGTATAATTGCCGAAGGATTTGTTTAAAACAAAAACTTATATAATGTAATAATAAAAATAATAAGAAACCAATTGTACATTGTTTAAGTCTATATGAGATATTATACTTCATACTATAACTTTTTAATAATAATAATTAACAATAAGTATGTAATTTGAGATATTTTAGTTGATTGAATTTTCTTCTGGACACTTGATCTTTGTCACAAAAAATGTACTGACAGTTGACACTGTGATGTAAAGATTACCAATCACACAGCAAAATGTTATGTTGAAATAAAAAATAATAATATTTTATTGTAGAAAAGATTGTGTAAACATTTTTTAAGATCGTTTCATTTAAAAAATATCCAAAATCGTAATAATTCAATTCCTGGTGTCTAGAGTGGTTTTTATTAGGTACCAAATAAAAATAAAAATAAAATTACCATTATGGTAGCACCCGACGTTTTTGGGCCCAGAAAAGCATGATAACTATAATTTTAGTGTGCTGGAAGGGGAAATAATTTAGATATGACACCATTTATGTAATAATATTACAAAAGTTGTTTTGCTTTAATGAGGATGTCGCACTCTCATTCTCTTCAACAGGACTTTTGTAAGTCGGAGACAATACAAACACATAAATCTTTAATAATTATTAGTTATTACGTGTACAATTTACATCCAATCATACTTGCGAGTTTAGATGATAATTTTTGAGTAGGACTTCATAGAATGTACTATGGATGTGTTAATAACAGTTCCCCTCACGTATACTCATTTATGCATTCATAGCGGCCAGACACTCGTCGTCATATAAATATGCGCTTAAAGTTATATACACCAAAAAAATGGGCATGGCTCTATCCATAGATAATATATTATCTAAGAAGCAGTTGCACCGAAGTCCTAAAAATCTAGTAGGGAGAAAAATATTTCAAGAGGCTCAACATCTTAATAATAAGAGCTATTTCTAAGAGGTTAACAATCAATAGAAAAACTTGATAAGTAAACACTTATATCGGAAATCAACTAAGGATCTTTTTATTCAAAGTGTCCTAGTAAACCATCCGTTTGTCACGCGTTACCCAAATAGCATTTATTTTTATACGATCATTTAGATTGATACTTATTAAACCCAGTGTCATAGTCAGCCTTCCCGAGGGATATTGGGTGTATAGTACTGTATACACTTATTCCCTCCCCAAATCCTAACCCTGGCTATGGCACTGCCTTCCCCGCGGACATGCAGATGGTTAATTAAGTCATTAGGAGGTTAGTTTAGGTTAGGTACCTATACACAATGGTAAGTTGAGCTCAAGTGATGATAGATGACTATCATCACTGGTCGTGACCTTTGCATAGATCTTTTCTTACTAACTACCAAGGTATTCAAAATTGTCACCATAACAATGAAAAATATTTAAAAATTAACGAGGAAAATATTAATACTACATTTATACTAAAATATAATATTACACTTATATATTGGTGAATTATACATACTTTTTTTTTAGCTATTACCTATAATGACTACTTAATACTTAAAATATTACAAATACCTGATTAATATTGACATAATCTGGATCACGGTTTTAAAGCCATACGAGTATTAGTGTTATACCAGTATTTCATATGAACTAAACTAATGTCAATCACAGTAAAAAATGCATCCGCTGATCATAATTTGTTCAACAAAATGTATAAAAATCTAGTTTATTTTTGTGTTCACAATTTTCAAACATTATAAGCCACTTGCCACTAAAAAACATAATTTTATCATGATCTCATTATCATTCATATATTTTTCTTGAGAATACATATTGCATTCTACATAGTGTATTCTAAGATTATAATTTTTTCCAAACTTTTTTTTTGATCATTAAAAATCATTTGCCTGCGAGCGCCAATAACCCCTTTCCATTTTTATTTTCAAAATATAGTTTTATTTTATTTTTGTGGTCACAATGTTCAACTTTTTTAACCATGTTCAACTTAAAAACATAATTTAATCATGATTCAATTATCCTTCATATATTTTTCATGAGAATACATTGTGCAGTCAGTCTTTTTTCAAAATTTCTCTTTAGATCCTTAAAAATCATTTGCCTGCGGGCGCCAATACCCCCTTTCTATTTTTATTTTCAAAATATAGTCGTAGTTTATTTCTGTGGACACAATTTTTAAACTTAATAAGCCACTTGCCACTAAAAAACATAATTATATCATGATTCAATTATCCTTCATATATTTTTCATGAGAATACATTGTGCAGTCAGTCTTAATTGTGTGTTCCAAGACTATAATTTTTCCCAAATTTCTTTTTTGATCCTTAAAAATTATTTGCCTGCGGGCGCCAATACCCCCTTTCCATTTTTATTATCAAAATATAGCTTTATTTTATTTTTGTGGACACAATTTTTAAACTTAAAGAGCCAATCAAAAATCATTTGCCTGCGGGCGACAATACCCCCTTACCATTTTTATTTTTTAAATATAGCTCTTGTTTATTTATGTGGTCACAATGTACAACATTTTTAACCATGTTCAACTTAAAAACAAAATTTAATCATGATTAAATTATCCTTCATATATTTTTCATGAGAATACATTGTGCAGTCAGTCTTCATTGTGTGTTCCAAGACTATAATGTTTTCCAAATTTCTTTTTTGATCCTTAAAAATCATTTGCCTGCGGGCGCCAATAACCCCTTTTCATTTTTATTTTCAAAATATAGTTTTATTTTATTTTTGTGTACACAATTGTTAAACATTATTAGCCACTTGCCACTAAAAAACATAATTTTATCATGAATTAATTATCCTTCATTGTTTATTTAATTTATTTTTCTTGAGAATGCATGGTGCAGTCTTCATTGTGTATTCATGACCATAATGTTTTCCAAATTTCTTTTTTGATCCTTAAAAATCATTTGCCTGCGGGCGCCAATACTCCCTTTCCATTTTTATTTTTAAAATATAGCTCTTGTTTATTTATGTGGTCACAATGTACAACATTTTTAACCATGTTCAACTTAAAAACAAAATTTAATCATGATTAAATTATCCTTCATATATTTTTCATGAGAATACATTGTGCAGTCAGTCTTCATTGTGAGTTCCAAGATAAAAATTTTTTCCAAATAATTTTTTTGATCTTTAAAAATCATTTGCCTGCGGGCGCCAATAACCCCTTTCTATTTTTATTTTCAAAATATAGTCTTAGTTTATTTTTGTGGACACAATTTTTAAACTTAATAAGCCACTTGCCACTAAAAAATATAATTTTATCATGAATTAATTATCCTTCATTTTTTATTTCATGAGAATACATTGTGCAGTCAGTGTTCATTGTGTGTTCCAAGACTATAATTTTTTCCAAATTTTGTTTTTGATCCTTAAAAATCATTTGCCTGCGGGCGCCAATACCCCCTTTCCATTTTTATTTTCAAAATATAGCTCTTGTTTATTTTTGTGGACACAATTTTAAAACTTAATAAGCCACTTGCCACTAAAAAACATAATTTTATCATGAATTAATTATCTTTCATAGTTTATTTAATTTATTTTTCTTGAGAATGCATGGTGCAGTCTTTATTGTGTATTCATGACCATAATTTTTTCCAAATTTCTTTTTTGATCCTTAAAAATCATTTGCCTGCGGGCGCCAATACCCCCTTTCCATTTTTATTTTCAAAATATAGCTCTTGTTTATTTTTGTGGTCACAATGTTCAACATTTTTAACCATGTTCAACTTAAAAACATAATTTAATCATGATTCAATTATCCTTCATATATTTTTCATGAGAATACATTGTGCAGTCAGTCTTAATTGTCTGTTCCAAGACTATAAATTTTTCCAAATTTCTTTTTAGATCCTTAAAAATCATTTGCCTGCGGGCGCCAATACCCCCTTTCCATTTTTATTTTCAAAATATAGCTCTTGTTTATTTTTGTGGACACAATTTTAAAACTTAATAAGCCACTTGCCACTAAAAAACATAATTTTATCATGATCTAATTATCCTTCATATATTTTTCATGAGAATACATTGTGCAGTCAGTGTTCATTGTGTGTTCCAAGACTATAATTTTTTCCAAATTTTGTTTTTGATCCTTAAAAATCATTTGCCTGCAGGCGCCAATAACCCCTTTCCATTTTTATTTTCAATATATAGTTTTATTTTAGTTTTGTGTACACAATTGTTTAACATTATTAGCCACTTGCCACTAAAAACCATAATTTTATCATAAATTAATTATCTTTAATTGTTTATTTAATTTATTTTTCTTGAGAATACATTGTGCAGTCAGTCTTCATTGTGTGTTCCAAGACTATAATTTTTTCCAAATTTCTTTTTTGATCCTGAAAAATCATTTGCATGCGGGCGCCAATAACCCCTTTCCATTTTTATTGTCAATATATAGTTTTATTTTAGTTTTGTGTACACAATTGTTAAAAGTTATTAGCCACTTGCCACTAAAAACCATAATTTTATCATGAATTAATTATCCTTCATTGTTTATTTAATTTATTTTTCTTGAGAATGCATGGTGTAGTCTGCATTGTGTATTCAATGACCATAATTTTTTCCAAATTTCTTTTTTGATCCTTAAAAATCATTTGCCTGCGGTTGCCAATAACCCCTTTCCATTTTTATATTCAATATATAGTTCTATTTTAGTTTTGTGTACACAATTGTTAAACATTATTAGCCACTTGCCACTAAAAACCATAATTTTATCATGAATTATTTTTCTTTGATTGTTTATTTAATTTATTTTTCTTGAGAATGCATAGTGCAGTCTTCATTGTGTATTCAATGACCATAATGTTTTCCAAATTTCTTTTTTGATCCTTAAAAATCATTTGCCTGCGGGCGCCAATACTCCCTTTCCATTTTTATTTTTAAAATATAGCTCTTGTTTATTTATGTGGTCACAATATACAACATTTTTAACCATGTTCAACTTAAAAACATATTTTAATCATGATTCAATTATCCTTCATATATTTTTCATGAGAATACATTGTGCAGTCAGTCTTAATTGTGTGTTCCAAGACTATAATTTCTTCCAAATTTCTTTTTAGATCCTTAAAAATCATTTGCCTGCGGGCGCCAATACCCCCTTTCCATTTTTATTTTCAAAATATAGCTCTTGTTTATTTTTCTGGACACAATTTTAAAACTTAATAAGCCACTTGCCACTAAAAAACATAATTTTGTCATGATCTAATTATCCTTCATATATTTTTCATGAGAAAACATTGTGCAGTCAGTCTTCATTGTGAGTTCCAAGACTATAAATTTTTCCAAATTTCTTTTTTGATCCTTAAAAATCATTTGCATGCGGGCGCCAATAATCCCTTTCCATTTTTATTTTCAAAATATAGTTTTATTTTAGTTTTGTGTACACAATTGTTAAACATTATTAGCCACTTGCCACTAAAAAAAATAATTTTATCATGAATTAATTATCCTTCATTGTTTATTTAATTTATTTTTCTTGAGAATGCATGGTGCAGTCTTCATTGTGTATTCATGACCATAATTTTTTCCGAATTTCTTTTTTGATCCTTCAAAATCATTTGCCTGCGGGCGCCAATACCCCCTTTCCATTTTTATTATCAAAATATAGCTTTATTTTATTTTTGTGGACACAATTTTTAAACTTAAAGAGCCAATCACCACTAAAAAATATAATTTTATCATGAATTAATTATCCTTCATTTTTTATTTCATTTATTTTTCTTGAAAATGCATATTGCATAATTCATAGTGTATTCTAAGATAATAATTTTCTCCAAATAATTTTTTTGATCTTTAAAAATCATTTGCATGCGGGCGCCAATAACCCCTTTCCATTTTTATTTTCAAAATATAGTTTTATTTTAGTTTTGTGTACACAATTGTTAAACATTATTAGCCACTTGCCACAAATAAACATAATTTTAACATGATCTAATTATCCTTCATATATTTTTCATGAGAATACATTGTGCAGTCAGTGTTCATTGTGTGTTCCAAGACTATAATTTTTTCCAAATTTCTTTTTTGATCCTTAAAAATCATTTGCCTGCAGGCGCCAATAACCCCTTTCCATTTTTATTTTCAATATATAGTTCTATTTTAGTTTTGTGTACACAATTGTTAAACATTATTAGCCACTTGCCACTAAAAACCATAATTTTATCATGAATTATTTATCTTTGATTGTTTATTTAATTTATTTTTCTTGAGATTGAATGGTGCAGTCTTTATTGTGTATTCATGACCATAATTTTTTCCAAATTTCTTTTTAGATCCTTAAAAATCATTTGCCTGCGGGCGCCAATACCCCCTTTCCATTTTTATTTTCAAAATATAGCTCTTGTTTATTTTTGTGGACACAATTTTAAAACTTAATAAGCCACTTGCCACTAAAAACCATAATTTTATCATGAATTAATTATCTTTGATTGTTTATTTAATTTATTTTTCTTGAGAATACATTGTGCAGTCAGTCTTCATTGTGAGTTCCAAGACTATAAATTTTTCCAAATTTCTTTTTTGATCCTTAAAAATCATTTGCATGCGGGCGCCAATAACCCCTTTCCATTTTTATTTTCAAAATATAGTTTTATTTTAGTTTTGTGTACACAATTGTTAATTATTATTAGCCACTTGCCACTAAAAAACATAATTTTATCATGAATTAATTATCCTTCATTTTTTATTTCATTTATTTTTCTTGAAAATGCATATTGCATAATTCATAGTGTATTCTAAGATAAAAATTTTTTCCAAATAATTTTTTTGATCTTTAAAAATCATTTGCCTGCGGGCGCCAATACCCCCTTTCCATTTTTATTATCAAAATATAGCTTTATTTTATTTTTGTGGACACAATTTTTAAACTTAAAGAGCCAATCGCCACTAAAAAATATAATTTTATCATGAATTAATTATCCTTCATTTTTTATTTCATTTATTTTTCTTGAAAATGCATATTGCATAATTCATAGTGTATTCTAAGATAAAAATTTTTTCCAAATAATTTTTTTGATCTTTAAAAATCATTTGCCTGCGGGCGCCAATAACCCCTTTCTATTTTTATTTTCAAAATATAGTCTTAGTTTATTTTTGTGGACACAATTTTTAAACTTAATAAGCCACTTGCCACTAAAAAACATAATTTTAACATGATCTAATTATCCTTCATATATTTTTCATGAGAATACATTGTGCAGTCAGTCTTCATTGTGTGTTCCAAGACTATAATTTTTCCCAAATTTCTTTTTTGATCCTTAAAAATCATTTGCCTGCAGGCGCCAATACCCCCTTTCCATTTTTATTATCAAAATATAGCTCTTGTTTATTTTTGTGGACATAATTTTAAAACTTAATAAGCCACTTGCCACTAAAAACCATAATTTTATCATGAATTAATTATCCTTCATTGTTTATTTAATTTATTTTTCTTGAGAATGCATGGTGTAGTCTGCATTGTGTATTCAATGACCATAATTTTTTCCAAATTTCTTTTTTGATCCTTAAAAATCATTTGCCTGCGGTTGCCAATAACCCCTTTCCATTTTTATTTTCAATATATATAGTTCTATTTTAGTTTTGTGTATACAATTGTTAAACATTATTAGCCACTTGCCACTAAAAACCATAATTTTATCATGAATTATTTATCTTTGATTGTTTATTTAATTTATTTTTCTTGAGAATGCATAGTGCAGTCTTCATTGTGTATTCAATGACCATAATGTTTTCCAAATTTCTTTTTTGATCCTTAAAAATCATTTGCCTGCGGGCGCCAAAACTCCCTTTCCATTTTTATTTTTAAAATATAGCTCTTGTTTATTTATGTGGTCACAATATACAACATTTTTAACCATGTTCAACTTAAAAACATATTTTAATCATGATTCAATTATCCTTCATATATTTTTCATGAGAATACATTGTGCAGTCAGTCTTAATTGTGTGTTCCAAGACTATAATTTTTTCCAAATTTCTTTTTAGATCCTTAAAAATCATTTGCCTGCGGGCGCCAATACTCCCTTTCCATTTTTATTTTCAAAATATAGCTCTTGTTTATTTTTGTGGACACAATTTTAAAACTTAATAAGCCATTTGCCACTAAAAACCATAATTTTATCATGAATTAATTATCTTTGATTGTTTATTTAATTTATTTTTCTTGAGAATACATTGTGCAGTCAGTCTTCATTGTGAGTTCCAAGACTATAAATTTTTCCAAATTTCTTTTTTGATCCTTAAAAATCATTTGCATGCGGGCGCCAATAATCCCTTTCCATTTTTATTTTCAAAATATAGTTTTATTTTAGTTTTGTGTACACAATTGTTAAACATTATTAGCCACTTGCCACTAAAAAAAATAATTTTATCATGAATTAATTATCCTTCATTGTTTATTTAATTTATTTTTCTTGAGAAAGCATGGTGCAGTCTTCATTGTGTATTCATGACCATAATTTTTTCCGAATTTCTTTTTTGATCCTTCAAAATCATTTGCCTGCGGGCGCCAATACCCCCTTTCCATTTTTATTATCAAAATATAGCTTTATTTTATTTTTGTGGACACAATTTTTAAACTTAAAGAGCCAATCACCACTAAAAAATATAATTTTATCATGAATTAATTATCCTTCATTTTTTATTTCATTTATTTTTCTTGAAAATGCATATTGCATAATTCATAGTGTATTCTAAGATAATAATTTTCTCCAAATAATTTTTTTGATCTTTAAAAATCATTTGCCTGCGGGTGCCAATAACCCCTTTCTATTTTTATTTTCAAAATATAGTCTTAGTTTATTTTTGTGGACACAATTTTTAAACTTAATAAGCCACTTGCCACTAAAAAACATAATTTTATCATGAATTATTTATCTTTCATTGTTTATTTAATTTATTTTTCTTGAGAATGCATGGTGCAGTCTTTATTGTGTATTCATGACCATAATTTTTTCCAAATTTCTTTTTTGATCCTTAAAAATCATTTGCCTGCGGGCGCCAATACCCCCTTTCCATTTTTATTTTCAAAATATAGCTCTTGTTTATTTTTGTGGTCACAATGCTCAACATTTTTAACCATGTTCAACTTAAAAACATAATTTAATCATGATTCAATTATCCTTCATATATTTTTCATGAGAATACATTGTGCAGTCAGTCTTAATTGTCTGTTCCAAGACTATAAATTTTTCCAAATTTCTTTTTAGATCCTTAAAAATCATTTGCCTGCGGGCGCCAATACCCCCTTTCCATTTTTATTTTCAAAATAGAGCTCTTGTTTATTTTTGTGGACACAATTTTAAAACTTAATAAGCCACTTGCCACTAAAAACCATAATTTTATCATGAATTAATTATCTTTGATTGTTTATTTAATTTATTTTTCTTGAGAATACATTGTGCAGTCAGTCTTCATTGTGAGTTCCAAGACTATAAATTTTTCCAAATTTCATTTTTGATCCTTAAAAATCATTTGCATGCGGGCGCCAATAATCCCTTTCCATTTTTATTTTCAAAATATAGTTTTATTTTAGTTTTGTGTACACAATTGTTAAACATTATTAGCCACTTGCCACTAAAAAAAATAATTTTATCATGAATTAATTATCCTTCATTGTTTATTTAATTTATTTTTCTTGAGAATGCATGGTGCAGTCTTCATTGTGTATTCATGACCATAATTTTTTCCAAATTTCTTTTTTGATCCTTCAAAATCATTTGCCTGCGGGCGCCAATACTCCCTTTCCATTTTTATTTTTAAAATATAGCTCTTGTTTATTTATGTGGTCACAATGTACAACATTTTTAACCATTTTCAACTTAAAAACAAAATTTAATCATGATTAAATTATCCTTCATATATTTTTCATGAGAATACATTGTGCAGTCAGTCTTCATTGTGTGTTCCAAGACTATAATTTTTCCCAAATTTCTTTTTTGATCCTTAAAAATTATTTGTCTGCGGGCACCAATAACCCCTTTCCATTTTTATTTTCAATATATATTTTATTTTAGTTTTGTGTACACAATTGTTAAACATTATTAGCCACTTGCCACTAAAAACCATAATTTTATCATGAATTAATTATCCTTCATTGTTTATTTAATTTATTTTTCTTGAGAATGCATGGTGTAGTCTGCATTGTGTATTCAATGACCATAATTTTTTCCAAATTTCTTTTTTGATCCTAAAAAATCATTTGCCTGCGGTTGCCAATAACCCCTTTCCATTTTTATTTTCAATATATATAGTTCTATTTTAGTTTTGTGTATACAATTGTTAAACATTATTAGCTACTTGCCACTAAAAACCATAATTTTATCATGAATTATTTATCTTTGATTGTTTATTTAATTTATTTTTCTTGAGATTGAATGGTGCAGTCTTTATTGTGTATTCATGACCATAATTTTTTCCAAATTTCTTTTTAGATCCTTAAAAATCATTTGCCTGCGGGCGCCAATACCCCCTTTCCATTTTTATTTTCAAAATATAGCTCTTGTTTATTTTTGTGGACACAATTTTAAAACTTAATAAGCCATTTGCCACTAAAAACCATAATTTTATCATGAATTAATTATCTTTGATTGTTTATTTAATTTATTTTTCTTGAGAATACATTGTGCAGTCAGTCTTCATTGTGAGTTCCAAGACTATAAATTTTTCCAAATTTCTTTTTTGATCCTTAAAAATCATTTGCATGCGGGCGCCAATAATCCCTTTCCATTTTTATTTTCAAAATATAGTTTTATTTTAGTTTTGTGTACACAATTGTTAAACATTATTAGCCACTTGCCACTAAAAAAAATAATTTTATCATGAATTAATTATCCTTCATTGTTTATTTAATTTATTTTTCTTGAGAAAGCATGGTGCAGTCTTCATTGTGTATTCATGACCATAATTTTTCCGAATTTCTTTTTTGATCCTTCAAAATCATTTGCCTGCGGGCGCCAATACCCCCTTTCCATTTTTATTATCAAAATATAGCTTTATTTTATTTTTGTGGACACAATTTTTAAACTTAAAGAGCCAATCACCACTAAAAAATATAATTTTATCATGAATTAATTATCCTTCATTTTTTATTTCATTTATTTTTCTTGAAAATGCATATTGCATAATTCATAGTGTATTCTAAGATAATAATTTTCTCCAAATAATTTTTTTGATCTTTAAAAATCATTTGCCTGCGGGTGCCAATAACCCCTTTCTATTTTTATTTTCAAAATATAGTCTTAGTTTATTTTTGTGGACACAATTTTTAAACTTAATAAGCCACTTGCCACTAAAAAACATAATTTTATCATGAATTATTTATCTTTCATTGTTTATTTAATTTATTTTTCTTGAGAATGCATGGTGCAGTCTTTATTGTGTATTCATGACCATAATTTTTTCCAAATTTCTTTTTTGATCCTTAAAAATCATTTGCCTGCGGGCGCCAATACCCCCTTTCCATTTTTATTTTCAAAATATAGCTCTTGTTTATTTTTGTGGTCACAATGCTCAACATTTTTAACCATGTTCAACTTAAAAACATAATTTAATCATGATTCAATTATCCTTCATATATTTTTCATGAGAATACATTGTGCAGTCAGTCTTAATTGTCTGTTCCAAGACTATAAATTTTTCCAAATTTCTTTTTAGATCCTTAAAAATCATTTGCCTGCGGGCGCCAATACCCCCTTTCCATTTTTATTTTCAAAATATAGCTCTTGTTTATTTTTGTGGACACAATTTTAAAACTTAATAAGCCACTTGCCACTAAAAACCATGATTTTATCATGAATTAATTATCTTTGATTGTTTATTTAATTTATTTTTCTTGAGAATACATTGTGCAGTCAGTCTTCATTGTGAGTTCCAAGACTATAAATTTTTCCAAATTTCATTTTTGATCCTTAAAAATCATTTGCATGCGAGCGCCAATAATCCCTTTCCATTTTTATTTTCAAAATATAGTTTTATTTTAGTTTTGTGTACACAATTGTTAAACATTATTAGCCACTTGCCACTAAAAAAAATAATTTTATCATGAATTAATTATCCTTCATTGTTTATTTAATTTATTTTTCTTGAGAATGCATGGTGCAGTCTTCATTGTGTATTCATGACCATAATTTTTTCCGAATTTCTTTTTTGATCCTTCAAAATCATTTGCCTGCGGGCGCCAATACCCCCTTTCCATTTTTATTATCAAAATATAGCTTTATTTTATTTTTGTGGACACAATTTTTAAACTTAAAGAGCCAATCACCACTAAAAAATATAATTTTATCATGAATTAATTATCCTTCATTTTTTATTTCATTTATTTTTCTTGAAAATGCATATTGCATAATTCATAGTGTATTCTAAGATAATAATTTTCTCCAAATAATTTTTTTGATCTTTAAAAATCATTTGCATGCGGGCGCCAATAACCCCTTTCCATTTTTATTTTCAAAATATAGTTTTATTTTAGTTTTGTGTACACAATTGTTAAACATTATTAGCCACTTGCCACAAATAATCATAATTTTAACATGATCTAATTATCCTTCATATATTTTTCATGAGAATACATTGTGCAGTCAGTGTTCATTGTGTGTTCCAAGACTATAATTTTTTCCAAATTTCTTTTTTGATCCTTAAAAATCATTTGCCTGCAGGCGCCAATAACCCCTTTCCATTTTTATTTTCAATATATAGTTCTATTTTAGTTTTGTGTACACAATTGTTAAACATTATTAGCCACTTGCCACTAAAAACCATAATTTTATCATGAATTATTTATCTTTGATTGTTTATTTAATTTATTTTTCTTGAGATTGAATGGTGCAGTCTTTATTGTGTATTCATGACCATAATTTTTTCCAAATTTCTTTTTTGATCCTTAAAAATCATTTGCCTGCGGGTGCCAATATCCCCTTTCCATTTTTATTTTCAAAATATAGCTCTTGTTTATTTTTGTGGTCACAATGTTCAACATTTTTAACCATGTTCAACTTAAAAACATAATTTAATCATGATTCAATTATCCTTCATATATTTTTCATGAGAATACATTGTGCAGTCAGTCTTAATTGTCTGTTCCAAGACTATACATTTTTCCAAATTTCTTTTTAGATCCTTAAAAATCATTTGCCTGCGGGCGCCAATACCCCCTTTCCATTTTTATTTTCAAAATATAGCTCTTGTTTATTTTTGTGGACACATGGACACAATTTTAAAACTTAATAAGCCACTTGCCACTAAAAACCATAATTTTATCATGAATTAATTATCTTTGATTGTTTATTTAATTTATTTTTCTTGAGAATACATTGTGCAGTCAATCTTCATTGTGAGTTCCAAGACTATAAATTTTTCCAAATTTCTTTTTTGATCCTTAAAAATCATTTGCATGCGGGCGCCAATAACCCCTTTCCATTTTTATTTTCAAAATATAGTTTTATTTTAGTTTTGTGTACACAATTGTTAATTATTATTAGCCACTTGCCACTAAAAAACATAATTTTATCATGAATTAATTATCCTTCATTGTTTATTTAATTTATTTTTCTTGAGAATGCATGGTGCAGTCTTCATTGTGTATTCATGACCATAATTTTTTCCGAATTTCTTTTTTGATCCTTCAAAATCATTTGCCTGCGGGCGCCAATACCACCTTTCCATTTTTATTATCAAAATATAGCTTTATTTTATTTTTGCGGACACAATTTTTAAACTTAAAGAGCAAATCGCCACTAAAAAATATAATTTTATCATGAATTAATTATCCTTCATTTTTTATTTCATTTATTTTTCTTGAAAATGCATATTGCATAATTCATAGTGTATTCTAAGATAATAATTTTTTCCAAATAATTTTTTTGATCTTTAAAAATCATTTGCCTGCGGGCGCCAATAACCCCTTTCTATTTTTATTTTTAAAATATAGTCTTAGTTTATTTTTGTGGTCACAATGTTCAACATTTTTAACCATGTTCAACTTAAAAACATAATTTAATCATGATTCAATTATCCTTCATATATTTTTCATGAGAATACATTGTGCAGTCAGTCTTAATTGTGTGTTCCAAGACTATAAATTTTTCCAAATTTCTTTTTAGATCCTTAAAAATCATTTGCCTGCGGGCGCCAATACCCCCTTTCCATTTTTATTTTCAAAATATAGCTCTTGTTTATTTTTGTGGACACAATTTTAAAACTTAATAAGCCACTTGCCACTAAAAAACATAATTTTATCATGGTCTAATTATCCTTCATATATTTTTCATGAGAATACATTGTGCAGTCAGTGTTCATTGTGTGTTCCAAGACTATAATTTTTTCCAAATTTTGTTTTTGATCCTTAAAAATCATTTGCCTGCGGGCGCCAATACTCCCTTTCCATTTTTATTTTTAAAATATAGCTCTTGTTTATTTATGTGGTCACAATGTACAACATTTTTAACCATTTTCAACTTAAAAACAAAATTTAATCATGATTAAATTATCCTTCATATATTTTTCATGAGAATACATTGTGCAGTCAGTCTTCATTGTGAGTTCCAAGATAAAAATTTTTTCCAAATAATTTTTTTGATCTTTAAAAATCATATGCCTGCGGGCGCCAATAACCCCTTTCTATTTTTATTTTCAAAATATAGTCTTAGTTTTTTTTGTGGACACAATTTTTAAACTTAATAAGCCACTTGCCACTAAAAAATATAATTTTATCATGAATTAATTATCCTTCATTTTTTATTTCATTTATTTTTATTGAAAATGCATATTGCATAATTCATAGTGTATTCTAAGATAATAATTTTTTCCAAATTTCTTTTTAGATCCTTAAAAATCATTTGCCTGCGGGCGCCAATACCCCCTTTCCATTTTTATTTTCAAAATATAGCTCTTGTTTATTTTTCTGGACACAATTTTAAAACTTAATAAGCCACTTGCCACTAAAAAACATAATTTAATCATGATTCAATTATCCTTCATATATTTTTCATGAGAATACATTGTGCAGTCAGTCTTAATTGTGTGTTCCAAGACTATAAATTTTTCCAAATTTCTTTTTAGATCCTTAAAAATCATTTGCCTGCGGGCGCCAATACCCCCTTTCCATTTTTATTTTCAAAATATAGCTCTTGTTAATTTTTGTGTACACAATTTTAAAACTTAATAAGCCACTTGCCACTAAAAAACATAATTTTATCATGGTCTAATTATCCTTCATATATTTTTCATGAGAATACATTGTGCAGTCAGTGTTCATTGTGTGTTCCAAGACTATAATTTTTTCCAAATTTTGTTTTTGATCCTTAAAAATCATTTGCTTGCGGGCGCCAATACTCCCTTTCCATTTTTATTTTTAAAATATAGCTCTTGTTTATTTTTCTGGACACAATTTTAAAACTTAATAAGCCACTTGCCACTAAAAAACATAATTTTATCATGATCAAATTATCCTTCATATATTTTTCATGAGAATACATTGTGCAGTCAGTGTTCATTGTGTGTTCCAAGACTATAATTTTTTCCAAATTTTGTTTTTGATCCTTAAAAATCATTTGCCTGCAGGCGCCAATAACCCCTTTCCATTTTTATATTCAATATATAGTTTTATTTTAGTTTTGTGTACACAATTGTTAAACATTATTAGCCACTTGCCACTAAAAAACATAATTTTATCATGAATTAATTATCCTTCAATTTTTATTTAATTTATTTTTCTTGAGAATGCATGGTGCAGTCTTCATTGTGTATTCATGACCATAATTTTTTCCGAATTTCTTTTTTGATCCTTCAAAATCATTTGCCTGTGGGCGCCAATACCCCCTTTCCATTTTTATTATCAAAATATAGCTTTATTTTATTTTTGTGGACACAATTTTTAAACTTAAAGAGCCAATCGCCACTAAAAAATATAATTTTATCATGAATTAATTATCCTTCATTTTTATTTCATTTATTTTTCTTGAAAATGCATATTGCATAATTCATAGTGTATTCTAAGATAATAATTTTTTTGATCTTTAAAAATCATTGGCCTGCGGTTACAATCAGTGGTTGACTTGGGGGGGTGACGCGGGGGGACTGAGTACCTCAACTAATTTTTAGGATACGCTAGCGTACCCCTACTTTTTTTAGTGACCCCCCTCTACCATGTTCATATGAGTAGGTACGCTAATTTTTTAAAAGTAACTAGAGTACCTCTACTACTTTTTTCCCAAGTCAACCACTGGTTACAATAATATAATAAATTAATAAATTAAGATTGAATACTAATCAATGTTACGACCTGACAACGACATTCTCACACGCCTCCACTCTGTCGAGCTATAATCTATACAACCGGACTGAATGGCAATAGGTGGCGGCAACAGGTAGTACACTTCCCAGGAAGACAGGTCACGGGACAGGAAGCTCCAGGGCTGATGACGGAACACGAGTTGGAGTGACCGTGGCTCCAGCACAACACACGCGGTACACGACCGTACAATCTCCGCAGAGAATAAACACGTTCTGGTATATATGTATAATATATTGTATATATATAAAAAAATATACTGCGACCTGAACACCAGGTGGCACGTGGTAGCAAATATAATAAAAAAGCACGTTGGCCAAAAAAAAGAACTCGGCACGCTGGCGTAACTGGCGGGAGCTGAGGAGATGGTCCGTCAGTCTCAACCGCGGAAAAAAGACAACACCGGGCGGCGACTCTGTCTTAGCTCGCGACGAGTTGTCTACCGATGTAGGAGTGGTAGGGTGCTCGGTGAACTTCGACGCCGGCGGCACGATAGCACCCGCCGATAATATCGGGGCGACGTGTTGTTGTTCCGATGTTCGATCAACCCCCTTTACATTTTTATTTTCAATATATAGCTCTTGATTATTTTTGTGGTCACAATTTTCTATTATAGTTAACCATGTTCAACTAAAAAACATAATTTTATAATGATTTAATTATCCTTCATTTATTTTTCATGAGAATACAAAGTGCAGTGTTCATTGTGTATTCCATGACCATAATGTTTTCCAAATTTCTTTTTTGATCCTTAAAAATCATTTGAGTGCGGTTGCCAATACCCCCTTTCCATTTTTATTTTCAAAATATAGCTCTTGATTATTTTTGTGGTCAAAATTTTCTATTATAGTTAACCATGTTCAACTAAAAAACATACTTAAATCATTATAGATTTAATTATCCTTGGTTAAAAAGTTTAAAATTGTCTACACAAAAATAAACTATGTACATATTTTGAAAGGAATAATGGAAAGGGGCTAGTGGTTCCCGCAGGCAAATGATTTTCAGGGATCAAAAAAAAAATTGGAAACAATTATAGTCTTAGAGTACACAATGAAGACTGCACTACATATTCTTAAGATAGGTAAATAAATGAAGGATAATTAGATCATGTTAAAATTATATTTTTTAGTTGCTAGTGGTTAAAAAAGTTTGAAAATTGTGACCGCAAAAATAAACTAGATCTATATTTTGAAAATAAAAATGGAAAGGGGGTATTGGCACCTTTAGGCTAATTTTAAGGATCAAAAAAAAAATTTGGAAAAAATTATAAAATATTATTGTACTATTATAGGTTATTATATTTTATAATTGTTGTCAATAATAAAAATATAATGTCAGATTCTATTTACGCTGCTTGTTTATATGGTAAAAAGCGATTAAAGTTAAATGAAACAAACTGTAAAAGACATTTGACTTTTTGTAAAGTCTCAAAATTAAAAAAAAAAACAATACCGCTTTCGATGTACATAATTTTTTTTTTTTTAATGGTTTTATGATCTGATCGATGTGATGAATGTATTGATTTTACAATGATGTGTGTGTTTTTTTTTTGTGTCTGTGTACAGCATAACTAGTCGAAATAATGCTTTAAATATTCACCAAATGTTTATGTTATTGTTATCTATATACAGTTTAATTTTCAAAAATTTTCGATTTTTGTGATAATTTTTTTATGAAGTGTCGGTAAAAAAATTTTGAATAACCAAAGATACTTGAAAACTTAATACAAAGTTCCTTATGAGTTGTTTTTATTGGAGCGAAAAAAAATTAAAAATCGTTAGTCACAATTTTTTTTATAAGCGTTTATAGTTCAAATTTTTACGAAATCTGTCGAAAACGCCAAAATTTGCAAGTCATTTTGAAGTTGAAAAATCACAAAATTTTTTGTGTTTATAACTAAGAATTAAAAATACGTTTAAGTTTTCCATAAGTTTTTCTTTAGGTAGTTATGGAGAAAACTCGAAGCATCATTATAGGAAAAATTTTAAGTGCGTTTGAATTTTAAATTTTTACGAAATAGCGTAACCATAACGATTTATCCTCAAACCAGGTATATGTATATCTATGATATAATATAACTATATAAGGTAGTATGATTTATGATAACTACATGTAATGTTTTTGGAAAAATTGATTAACTATGTCTTATTGTTTTATGCAAAATGCGTCCTAATTTAAAAATAAAATATTTGTTTCAAAATAGAATATATGATAATATTTTATATAATACCTATATCCTAGACTGACAAATCATCTCCGTTCAGAATCATTTTTCGTATACATTGGTACCCATTACCCTAGTCAGAGGTCCACCCCCCCCCCTAATGTACACTTATGTACACGGTACCCACTTATCTGCTTTTTTTTATTTATACATTTTTTCAAAACCGATGCACAATTAGTGCAAAAATGTAATTTAATAATTTAAATTAGTATTACATTAAATAATAGGAATAAAATTTAGCGACATTTTATCGGTATAGGTACTAGGTATAACAAAAGTATAAGTGTTAGGTCACCTAAAATTATTCGAGCAACACCAATTTTTTTTCTGGATACACGCCACTGAATAAATAAAACGATTCCGCTCAGTGGCGTATTTTGGGGGGGGGGGGTGTCCTCCATGTCTTGACACCCCCCGACATTTAAAAAAAAGTCCTAATATATTGGACATTAGTGTTGTCCCCGGTTGTTGTCACTTATTTTATAGTACCTATACTATTTTTATCAAATGTAAAACTTCTTGTCAATTCCTAACATATTAATTTGTTAAAAAATTAATTCAATGTATTTTTACATTAGTAAATAGAACTAAAAATTTTGTTTGTGAGGTTCAATAAATGTTGACACCCCCCGAGAAATCACCCAAAATACGCCACTGATTCCGCTGGTTTATTATAATGATTCCATGAAAATATGAAATGGTAATAAAACCAAGTGCTTTTTATGATATTGAAGATGCACATCGGCTTTTGGTTATTTGTCACTAGTATATATTATGTAATATCGTTAAATCGTAATTATAATATTTATAGAATAGTAAATTGACTCCGTCGATTTACTACACTTGTAATAAATTTTCAAATATATTTAAAAAGAAAAACTTTTATGAATTTCTATCTAAGATAATTTGAACATTACCCTAATTTTTACGTATTTAGTATAAATATGAACTTTAAATGTTGATAAAAAAAAACGTGCCTATGCATTTTAAATATTCTTCAACTGATATCATAACAATGTGTTATAGGAGCCTTGTATTACATTTTCATGCTTTTCTGCCAAACAAATAAATTTTAATCGATATTTATAGAAAAAAAAACTAAAAAAGTTGAAAAATTAAAATGTCAGTAAACGGCTCAAAATATTTTGAAAATTTTAAAAAATATAGAAAGTACCTATAAAAACATCCAATGAAAATTTCAAGTATCTGCAGTCATTTGTTTTAGAGTTACGCCAAAATAAGAAAATCGCTAAATATTCTCATTTAGTGATAATCCAATGTTGTCATTGGTAAAATTTCAAACGCTCATAAAACTTTAATTTGAATTTCTGGTGGACATCTTTTTGTGTGATATAGATTAACAAACTTGTAAGGAATCTTGTATTCAATTTTAGATTCTTTTATAAGCGTTTATAGTTCATATTTTTACGAAATCTGTCGAAAACACGAAAATTTGCAAGTAATTTTGAAGTTGAAAAATCATAAAAATGTTTGTGTTTATAACTAGGGATTAAAAATACAACACCAAGTTTTCCGTAAGCAACCCTTCAGATAGCTATAAAGGAAATTTGAAGCGCCATTATAGGAAAAATGTTTTGAGCGTTTGAGTTTTAAATTTTTATGAAATCGCGTTACGATAACGATTTATCCTCAAACATGTATATGATAACTACATGCATGGTTTTTGGAAAAATTGATTAACCATTCCTTATGCAAAATGCGTCCTAATTGAAAAATAAAATATTTGTTTCAAAATATAATATATTATGACAATATTTAAATATAATATATCCTAGACTGACAAATCATCTCCGTTCAGAATCGTTTTTCGTATACAATGATACCTATCATTGCATTCAAATTTAACTTACCCTAGTAATTTAACTAACCCTAGAGGTCCACCCTACCCCCTAATGTACAGCAGCTAGAGCGACATCCACTTACCTGCTTTTTTAAATCTAAGGTTCAAAAAGAATTTTTTTTTGAATTTCTAGCTTAAAATAATTTACAAATTTTTGTGATTTTTGCGTATTTTGTCAAAATTCTAACTTTGAATGCTGATAAAAAAAAAAAATCGTGACCTACTGTACAGCAGAGCGACATCCACGACTTACGTGCCTTTTTTTAGTTAGTTTATCCTGATTATTTAGAAAATTATTGAGAATTTTTTACTTATTAAAACCCCCCAAAGTACCAACTAAATTCACTTTCTGATCGTACGAGGTACTGTAGTCGAAAATCGAAGCACTTTTACTGCCCCAAAACGTGATGACAGACAAAAAAAAATTTTTTAAATTTAAAAAAAAAATATATCATGGTAAAAAACATTCCTCGCTCTGTCCAGAATCTAAAATACCCAATAGCTAAAAAGTAAAGAAAAAAAAAATTGCTATCTTGTATGTTATCAATCTAGATTTTTAAAACATGTTTAGTTTGAAATAGTTTTGTTCATATATCACAAATTTATTTAAAGTTTGCAATAATATTAATATAATTGTATTGAGTAAAGTATAACAATTTCAAAAAATTTGATTTTTCCTTGCAAAATTGTCTATAATTTCATCAATGACAAAAATATAATACATCACTTTCAATGTTTATAATGAATTAAAAATTGAATCCATCATCTCGCAACCTAGCTGAATTAGTCAATTTTTATGAACAAAATAATTTGAGGGAAAATTGTAAAAGATGTGTATACTTAACATAATATATAACTGTAAAAATAATACATTTACTATAAGTTAATTTAACTAATAATTTTACAGGTTGGACATCAAATTGAATTTTGTCAAACACTTGCCATACCAAAGTATAATTTTTATCCCGCTGAATTAAACCAATTAACATTAAAAAAAGATGTAGTTAAATTAAAAATTTTCAGCAATGAAATGGGTAAAAAAGGTGGAATGGACAAATTGGAGACAAAAAAAATTGACTTTATTACATTCATATTCTTTGATGATAATAAAACATTAAAATATATATATAAATACTTATTTTTAGATCAGTTATTTCCAAATATATATATAAACAAGAACACATACAGTGTTTTTTTAAAAATATATAATTTAACTAGAATATAATTTAGCTGCAACCCATGCTTTAAGCCTTTTACAACCTGAAGTAGCAAAGAACTTTTGTGGCTCAGGACCAAATGGAATTATCCGCAATATTTCACTGAAAAAAATATGGATTTTTATACAAATTAAATTAAGTGTATTTTTCAAATAATTATTTACGCACTAGGTTAATTATTTTTATCTTAAATTAAAAATTTGACATAAATTTAATCAATTGAAAATTCATTGGTATTTAAACATATTAAAATTATGCTGAACAATATTTTATTTTATGAGTATATGTGATATTTCGGAAAATATTTGAATAGATTAAGTCAAAGTCTATATTTAAATTGAGTCCATAATTTATACTTAAATATTAATATTTACATTGCTTTTACTATTTTAGTCACATTGTAAAAAAACATTTATTCTCTGTATTTGTTCATTGAAACGACCTTAAGATCTTTTTCAATGCGTATCACAAGTGGGTAGTAAAGAGATCATGTGATCTATTTATCTATGTACAGGGACGGCGCGAGGGGGGGCAGTCGGGGCAGTTGCCCCGGGCTCCGCGATTTTAAAATTATAATCCCCGCAGTTCTTAAATGATATTTTATACTGTTCAGAGATTAGTTAGTTTGGATAACATGTAATGTGACTGTTATTTATTTTGCCCGGGTCCCTGCAAATCCTAGCGCCGTTCCTGATATATATATATATATATCACTATATACATTATGCTATTCCTGTTCTCCAAGAGGAAACATGTGCGGTCTTCACTCCCTGTGGAGTGGGACCTAGTTGAAAACCGGATGACGAAATCTGACATCAGCACGAGAAATAAGTGTTCGCAAAAAATGAAAAAACCACTGCTATGAATCGAATCAATTAAAAAATTGTAAAAAATAATATCATTATTTATTATAAGGGTTTGGGAGTTATGAGAGCTAAACAAAAAAAAAATATGAATAGAAAAATGTTAAATATGCAAAATAATTTAATAAATATTCATAAAAATTCACAATCATTCAAAATACCAAACAAATCATTTTAAAGTAAGTAGAAACCAATACTTATTCCATTAATTATAGACTATTTTAATGTATTATTTTTATATTTTTAACTTTCAGAGCATTTGCCCTTTGCCCTATTGTGTTTTAGGTTATGAAACATTAAAATATTAAGTAAAAACAAGTGTACTCCTAGCTTCTCTATATGAAGAATTTTTTTCCATACATAACGATTAAATATAGAAGAAATATGTGTAAATACATAAAACATAAAGGATATGTAAATTTAATATTTCTAAATAGTAACGAATTAGCCAGTGGATTTAAATTCAATAAATTAGTAGGAGGTAATAAAATCAATTAACACATAATTAATGTATTTGAATTGTCATCACTGATTTTATTATATTAAAATATATTAATATATAATAATATTAATAATATATTTTATATGTCGCTTATTATATTACCTTATTGCTTCGGAATCCAAATGTTTTTCTAGATTTTTCAACTCTGCATTGATACATTGCATCACATGATCTTTTTCAAGTGGTAGAAATGGAATATAAAAATCAATAACATGGGAATCTATTAATGAACTTTTCTGCAACCCTCCTATTTAAATAAATATAAGAATACCTTGAGTAAGTCTTTAAGTCAAAACAAAATTTTTAAAAGCATATATAAAAGCAGTGTGCTATATAGTCTATAGCTCACACAGATAATATAAATCAAAAACATCCTTCAAGTTAAATGTAAAACCAATTTGCAGGGTACTTCCCAAGGTAACATAAGTTTAAGTTACTCCAAGTTTTACCCAAAGAGGTTCAACATTAAAGAAAATCGAGAGATGTTTCGGATTTAAATTATACGATCAAATGTAATAAAATTCACAAGTTAGTTTAGATTATTTTACACATTCAATTCAACTAGTTAAGTTACAAAATTAATAAGAATTAAAACTAACTAGATACTACCCAACTTTGTATTTTATTATAGACAAAATTTTAATTTTGATAAACATTTTTGAAACATAAACCATATTTGTATTACATGAAATATATTAAATTTAAATTTAAACACATATTATAAAGTTAAAATTATTGTAAATAATGATAAATTCAAGTTTACCTTCATTGAAAGCAGATTTTAGTAAAATGGTATCAAAATCTTCAACTGTCATATTCTCTCTAGAAATCTTCTTAAC
The DNA here is from genome assembly GCF_037042655.1 of Diuraphis noxia. Classification (NCBI taxonomy): domain Eukaryota; kingdom Metazoa; phylum Arthropoda; class Insecta; order Hemiptera; family Aphididae; genus Diuraphis; species Diuraphis noxia. The sequence goes on along the minus strand of NW_028301714.1, from coordinate 32,212,895 downwards.
ATAAAGATCTAAGTACTTTTTTATAATAGAATCGGCACCTGTATTTGTTATAAATATAAAAATTGAATTCCTGTAATATTAATGATATAATTAGCTATATTTCTTTTAAAAAATTAAAATCAATTACTCTACTGTAATGTTCTTCTTTTAATACATTAAAATAGTCAAATTCCATATATTTTTAGATTAAGAAAAAAAAACACTTTTTATATTAATTTAATGTATTCCCTGAAGATTCAACTTTGCTAAAAATTTAGTAACAGAAACTTCATACAACATTTTCATTTTTTCAAATTAATTAAATAACTAAACAACAGAATCAGACTTCATAAAACAATTAACTAATACATTACCTAGAATTTATGGACACATCATTGTTTTCCAGAATAGGTGTTAGTACGTCTAATATACCCATATGCATATAATGGATTTCATCAAAAACAAATAAATTTGTATCACACAATTTTATAGCAGATTTCACATAAGAATGAAGTTGTTCCTGAAATGATAATTAATATTAAGTACCTATCAGCATGTGAGTAATAAATAAGAATAATATAATTATATATATTATATATATATAATTAAATTTCAACAAAATTTAAACTTTGGGCTGTAATAAATATTGAAAGTAATAAACACTTGACTTCTTAACTTTTTTAATTGCTGTAAGAACAATAAAACCCTTGATTAATTTTTCAATCTTTTGAAAACAAAATATCTAATATTTCAAATACTTTTGAATAGCTATAAAAAAACCAAAATATTTTAAAAATTATAATGTCTAATAAAAGGTAAAATTTGGTAAAATTATAGTACTTAACCATAGTAATTTATTTTAAATTTACAACGAAAAAATTAAATTAAATTAAACCAACCTCAACATTTAAAATTAAAGCTTTTTTATTATTCCTTAATGTGACATCAGATACAAAAAATGAACATAATAAAATAAAATCAATACATTCACACTAAGAATTTAAAAGGAATAAATCATAACATATTATTGTAAAATTTATAAGATAATAACAATGTAACTGAAATTAATTACAGTACTCTCCAATGTATTTCACAAAAAATTAAAAATTATTAGGTACCTATAATATTAAATTGTACGAGAAGGTCAAAATATTAAAATTTTATACAGAATAAAGATTACTATTCTACATTTTGTAATTTTTATAGGAGATGGGATTACAATAATTAAAACCAATTATTTTACAACCAATTGCATTCAGAATAATTCTACCTACTAAAAGAATGTTTTTACCTTATAATCGTTTATTTTTGATTGCAAAGGAAAGTCAATTTGTCCTTGAATAGTATGATATCGTTTTTTCTTAATTTTTTCGTCTTTGAACATATGACTAGCAATCAAATCTGACAAAAAATTTTTACCAGTACCACTGGAGCCTTGAAAACACAAAACTAATGGTTTCTTGTTATTTTTACTACGGTGTAAATTACCTGCCAAAGCAGATATCAAAATTTTTGATGCAATATGTTGCCCAAAAAAACTTTTTTTAATTTCAAGTTCTAAATCTGTGCAAAGAATAAAGCAAAATTATAATGTAAATACAAATTTATAAAGCATACACTACATATTATACTTAATAATTCAATAAGTTAATCTTAACTTGAGATTATGTTTTTAGTATTTCAACGCAAAAAAATAGGTATATAAAATCTACTAAAATAAAAGAATCAAAATAATTGAACCGTAAATAATCTATGTTCTATATGATTAGAAATACTTATTTATTAATTTATTCATAGAATTATTATTGTAATTTTAAGTTATAGCAAGGTGATGAACTAAGATAACTTCATGAGTTTGGTATGCACTATATATAGTAAAATCAAAACTAATAATCAATTATAAATTTAAATACCTATGCATTTTAATCATTATTGAACTCTCTATACAGATATTTTGTAACATTATTTGTGGTTAGGATTTAAACAAGCCACAGAAAAACGATGATTCAAGTTTTTTGTTTTTCAAATGTTAGTGTCTCTTTCAAGCTGTAATTACCTAATTCAGTAGATAATTTTTCTGAAAAATTTGACGTATCAGAAACAAAGTTTGAATGACTAATTTTTAAGTTATATAATTTTACGATTTAAGGATAATTGGATCACAGTAATGAGTTACAAGGGCTACCTATAGTGATTTGAAAATTTTAGTTATTTATATAAATGAATCAACACTATTAATTTATTGAAATGGTCAAAGAGGCCAAGGCTGTTTATTTTATATTGTTATAAAAACTATTTTAAGGACAATTTTCTTTTATATAAACATTTTAATAACTGGTAACTGGGAACTGGTACCTAAACTAGATAAATAAATTGTTCAAAAAATTAAATAAAAACATTAAAAAAGGATGCTCTCATTTGAAAAACAGAAGTTTATATCATTCAGCGATTCCTCAAATAGCACAATAAAATTCAAGAATTTGAATAAATTCAATATTAAAGGAAAAATGGGAAAGTGAACATGCTTGGTAAATTGCCCTGAATATAATATTAAGATTGATACAATAGTATTTATAACATAAAAAGCTTATTTGATGTATGAAGTAAAGCAATTTTATTAATTACAAGAAAAAATACTATATATTTCAACTGACCTTACCTTTAAAATCAGATATTTTAGGGCAATCAGTTAAAAAACCCATTTTTTCTGCCAAGTATTCTGTAAAAAAAGCAGCAAATACAGATCCTGTGATCGGATCTATGAGTCCATGGACAGTTGTAGATTTAAAAAATAATAAAAAACTTAAGATGCATAACAAAAAATATTTTCCACATATCATGTTTCACCAATTTATAATAATTATATTACCTACAGGCAAAATAATAATTTTTTGTTGGAAAAAAAATCAACAAATGACAAACAATGAACTAATGAATAAAATACCTTTGTATATATAAGTATGATCACAATTCACAGTTGACAAAAAGAATAATTTCTTGTACCAATATTATTCAATACCTACTCATAAAAATTAAATGATCTTTTTATAGGAACCTATTCTGTACTTCTGTAGTATGGCTGCATGAACAAAATCAAATCATAATCTATATTTTAATATGTAACTATATAAGAAACTAGCATAAGCAATAAGCATAGACTAAACTATCACCAATCACTATCAATGTAATATAATCTGTGATATTATTTTATTTATTTTTCAATTTCCGACTTATTTGTTTTGCGTTAAGATAACTGTAGTACCATAGCGATAGACCTATTAAATTAAATTAAATTGGTCTATTTTTAATACGATTGTTCTGTGGTACCGGGAAAAAAAGGAACTAATGTCATATTAATATAATATGTTCAAATTGCGGGAAAAAAATCCCATGAGACTCATTCCATGAGACTGTTGCCTGTCTTTGGATTACATCGAAAGAGTACGCGTCTATAATAGTCTATACATTTGTTTACAAGTTTAATTGTTTTTTTAGCATTATTTAAAAATGGAATTGATTAATTCAAACAAAAAATACCCCCAGGTTGCGTATTTGGGATTTTTGTTTAATTTCCACAAGGAATGTGGAATTGACTTTAGTATATTATGTTATTCCATTATTCCATTATAATTATTATTACATTTTATCATTATATCGATTATTATTATATTATCAATTATATCGAAACGATTATCGTATACGTGCGACTGCCAATCGTCACACAAATAAAAGGTAACACCAAAATCAAGTCTATATTATTAAAGGTGGGACGTTGTACGTCAGGACTTTTTTTACTTAATGTGGGACTTTTTTTTCCGCGAATCAAAATTATATACCTACATGATATAACAAAATAATAAAAAGATACAACAAGGTCAACAGCACCAAATTAAGGTGAACAAAGAAAGGTGAGGTCCTCGTTACCCAAACGCATCATGCGGTCAATTGGTTTGTTTCTACCGTAATTGGTGCAATGTAAAGCCGTAAAGGTACTTTAGAAGGAACTCGAGACCTTGTGGAACGATGTGGAACTTTAAAGTTTACTTGTGCGAGCAGTGAGGGGGGAAGGGGCATTTATAGAACCATCGATTAATTTTCCCAAAAAGCCTAAGTCCACTGGCTCATTCTTAAAATTAGTGGCCCTAGCTTGGCCCACCCAGACAAAATAATCTGATGTCACCACTGTCCTTTGATTACAAATAATAAACATTCTAGACTAAAAGTTGAAGTTCTTATGTATAAAACACTTCTAAAACCAATGTGGACCTATGGTCTTCAATTGTGGGGTACTGCTAAGTATCTAATACCAACAAAATCCAACAGTCCTAGAATATTGCTCTTATAGAAAAATTACAAATGCTCCACCTTTTGTGTCTAATTATACCCTACATAAAGACCTCACAATGAAAACTGTGACAGATGAAGCTGTAGATTTCTATAAACGCTTTCATAACCGCCTACAAACCCACCAAAATCCATTAATAAAGAGCCTCTACACCCAAAACCATACCGGGAAACCTCGGGCGTCGTCTAAAAAGGAACTGGTGCCATGACTTGGGCCCGTTTCACATGGACGCGTTCGTATCGTATCGTACGCGCGCGTTTTTAGTTTACATTGATTAGTTCATACGCGTCATACTGGCAAGGGAAACGCATCACGTCGGACTGGAGCGTATGAATTTAACTAATGCATAGACATATAAAACTATTGTTTTATATGTCTATGAACTAATGTAACTGAAAACGCGCGCGTAGGTTACGTCCGTGTGAAACGGGCCTTGTTATAAATAAAAAAATAAAAATAAACAACCAAATTCTAGACCCGAGACAGCGTTAATTCCCAGCCAAGTGTCACTAATGGGTGCCTTCTTAATTTAAAATATTCATGCTACTATTATAATATCATATATACTTATTGTGCTATGTTGTACAGATTGTGTATTTCAAATTGTAAGAAAAAAAATTTATAAAATTTTATTAAAAATGCCAAATGGCTAAAATGATTTTAAATCATTGATTTATGACGGTAAGTCGGTAAAATGTAAATATTTCGATTTTATTTAACTATCAGAAAAATAATAATGTAAATCTGAGGAGTGTATTTATAAAACTTAATAGTCCAGAGGAATCAAATAATAATAAATTTAATTGACCGTTATTGTGATTTACAGTGTAATTACTAATTAGACTTGTCAAATGTCAAAACCATTGAAAACTGAATTGTGGCAAGTTAAAATAAAATTTTACATTTTAGATTGGTAAATATAATAATCCCCGCATTGACATATATATTTTTTTAATCATTTCGCAATAGGAAAAATCGTACTTCATAATTCGAATCTGTAACGTGTTATTCTATTAAAATTACTTATCAAAAGTAATTTTCGTTACTTGGAAATAATTTTAATGAAATTACGTAACGAATTACTTTCGTTACGTTTCTACTCAACACTGCTAATATACTACATAGTATGGTACACAGTGGCGCATTTACGGGGGGGGGGATCAAGGGGATCAATCCCCCCCATAGACTGTATACACACAATTAATCATAGTCGTTACTCGTTATAATTTGACGATTATTATTTAAAAGATTATGATTATTAGATTATGAACGAAGTGTTGAATGTATTGATTTTACAATGATAGGTATGTGTTTTTTTTTTTTATGTGTCTGTGTACAGCTTATAATGCTTCAATTTCAAACTTTGGGGGTGGTTTCCGATGTAAAAGTAAATATTCTTGGTGCATTATAGAGGTAAAAAGTAAACATTTTCCAACAGAAAAACGGGAATTTTTACGCAAAACCAGTTTTCGACCAAATCGATTTTTTTATATGGTTGTAATTCAAAAACTAATCACTGTACATACTTGAAATTTTCACCAAATGTTTATGTTAGTGTTATCTATATATAGTTTTATTTTCACAAATTGTTGGTTTTTTTTGAGTTATTTATAGACCACTGAAATTTTCAATTTTTTTGAGAATAATTTTTTGAAGTGCCGGTAAAAAAATGTTGGACGACCAAAAGAACTTGAAAATTTAATACAAGGTTCTTTATGAGTTGTTCTTATCGTAGCTAAAAAAAAATTAAAAATCGTAAGTCACAATTTTTTTTTTATAAGCGTTTATAGTTCAAATTTTTACGAAATCTGTCGAAAACGCGAAAATTTGCAAGTAATTTTGAAGTTTAAAAATCATAAAAAATTTTGTGTTTATAATTAAGGATTCAAAATACAAAACTAAGTTTTCAGAGTTTTCTATTAGCTTTCCTTCAAGTAGCTATAGAGGAAACTCGAAACATCATTATAGGAAAAATTTTAAGTTTGAATTTTAAATTTTTATGAAACAGCGTAACGATAACGATTTATCCTGAACCGATTTTAAATATTTGTAATTATTCAAAAAGTATAAGTCGTAGATACTTGAAAATTTTACCAGTTATTTAAATTGGAATTTTCTTTACATGATTTAATTTTCAAATATTTTGACTTTTTTTGAGATATTTACAGACAACTAAAATTTTTAATTTTTCTGAAAATTGTGTTTTGAAGTGTCGATAAAATTGTTTTGGCCCTATCAAAATACTTGAAAATTTAATACAAAGTTCCTCATAAGTTATTTTTATAGTGATTAAAAATTATAAGAATACATAGTCACAATTTTTTTTTTATTAGCATTTGAAGTTCAAATATTGACTTAATACGTGAAAATTATGGCAATGTTCAAATTATCTTAGATAGAAATTCATAAAAGTTTTTCTTTTTAAATCTAAGATTTGAAAATTTAATACAAGGCTCCTATCATATTTTTACAATAGCAGTTGAAAAATAAAAGAAATATATATGAATAATTTTTTTTTTAAAGCATTCAAAGTTTGAATTTTCAATTTTGACAAAATACATAAAAATCACGAAAATTCGCAAATTATTTTAAACTAGATATTCATAAAGTATTTTCCTTTTATATCTAAGATTTGAAAATTTAATACAAGGTTCCTAAAATATTTTTACAATAGCAGTTGAAAAATAAAAGAAATTTTTTTTACAAGCATTTAAATTTAAATTTTGACAACATACGTAAAAATCATGAAAATTCTCAAATTATTTTAAGCTAGAAATTCATAAAAATTTTTTAATAATCTATAATATATCCTAGACAGATAAACCGTCTCCGTTCAGAATCGTTTTTCGTATACAATAATGATACCTATCATTGCATTCAAATTTAACCAAATCTTAGTCAGAGGTCAAACCCCCCCCCCCCACGTACAGCAGAGAGATACCCACTTGCCAGCTTTTTTTCTTTTTTTCATCAATAATTGATTAAATTTGCAAGAATAAAACCGCCGAGCGCTGCTAGTCAGACGGCCGATATTTTTATTATTCCCAATTGAAAATAATAACGTTTTATGCTTGCAAACTACAGTTCAGTCTTGTAAAATAGTTAAGTATTCGAATAAATGTAATAATATGAATATGTATTCAAATACTTTTTTTATATTCTGAACGGAGCGATGAATGTAGGTATTGACTTTACAATGATGTGTGTTTTTTATTTTTATTTTTTTGTGTTTGTTATCACGTTTTAGGATAGTAAAAATGCTTAGATTTTTAACAGTATCTTTTCTGATAGGAAAGTGAGAATCTGTATGGTACTTTGGGGGGTCAAAAGTAAAAGTAAAAGTAATTTCCCAGTAGTTTTCAAAAGCGCCGTGAAAAACAAATGAAAAATTAAGGAAAAAACGGGAATTTTTACGGAAACCCGATTTTGGTCAAAATCGATTTCGGTTTTTGGTGTTATTCTAAAAAAAATGTCCGTAGATACATGAAATTTTCACTGGTTGTTTATATTGACACTTTCTATATTTGATACAATTTTCAAAATATTTTGACTTGTTTTGAGCTGCTTACGGATATACTTAGTTTCCAACTTTATTAGGTTTTTTTTTTTTTAATGTCAATAAAACTTTATTTGTTGTGTAAAAAAGCTTGAAAATTTAATACGATGCTTCTTATATATTGTTACAATAGTGGTTGAAAAATATTAAAAATCCTTAGCCACAGTTTTTTATTATAACCATTTAAAGTTCAAATCTTGACAAAATACGGAAAAAACACGAAAATCAGCAAATTATTTTGAGTTAGAAATTCATAAAAAATTTTATTTTTGAATCTATGATTTGAAAATTTAATATAAGATACTTCATAAGTATGCCTAATTTTATAAAAAAAAAAATCTCTACCGGAAAGCCGAAAGACAAATTAAATTTTTATGAGCATTTGAAGTTTATATTTTGTATCTTGTGTATTGTAATAACATGATTAACATGATTTTGGTTTAATAAAACATTTAATCTCAAGTAATGTGTTATGTATTATAATTTTGGTTAACGTAGAAAGTATATTTAATGTTAATAAGCTTTTCTAATTCATAGAAACGTGTGTTGGGGGGGGCGTACCCCTCAAGTTAATAATTGTCATAAAAAATCCTATCCCTCCCCATGACAAAAACCTAAATACGCCACTGATGGTACATAATAAATAGTAAGTCATGCTACAACATTGTAAAATGTAGCCCTCCTATCGAACGACGCTCTCCTAATAGTCCTAATGGAAGAATAACCGTGCGCTTTTTGTAGGGCCCACAGATTAAGATTAAAGGCGCGTTTACACGGTGACGGTGACAGTTGATGTTTCAATGTTAAAGAACTGTCATGGCAGTACTGTCACACTATCTAACGCGGCTAGATAGTAGACAGTACTGTCGCCGTGTAAACCCCCCTTAAGATATACAGGACTGGACACGAGATTAATTTTGTAACCACAATACTGTGCAACAGGCGAAGTTGAGGAGGATATTTTCCTTTTTGCATTACAATTACAATTTACAAGCGCCGTCTCTTAAGGGATACTTCGGGAACTAATTAATATTTGATTATGTGATGATGTGATCTAGTTTCAAAAATATCCACTAAAACGGCGCTAGTAATGCAAAAAAGAAAATATCCCCTCGTGCTCCGCCTGTTGTACTCAGTGCTGAATCCAGGTATATTTCAAGGAGGGCGAACGCTCCCCCTGAAATTTCTTTCGCCCCCTGACAAATACAATTTTCTGACTTTCAACAAAATGCACTTATTTATTAAATGCACAATACTAATTTAAATATAAATAATTAATAGGTTTCTAATTTATTTTGTAATTTTTTCAATATTTATAATTTCTGAATTGTAATAAATTATAATAATACAATTTGTAATATGTGACGACTTTAGATTAACCTTAGATTGATTTAAAAATAAAAAAAAAAAATTTGTTTTGTAGTTTTATATAAATTTGAAATGTCTAAATTATAAATTGTAATAAGAATAACTACTAAACTACCAATTAATAGATATAATTCATAATACTAAAATTTACGTATCACCATTCACCAATGAAAAAAAAAGTGAGCCCCCCTAGAAAAATTGTCTGGATTCAACACTGGTTGTACACTTGTACTGCATTTCGTGTTCAACCCCCCACACCCTCCAACCATGACATGTCTGTATATTATCTTAGTTCGCGGGCCGGCCACTACATAGAGACATAGAGTACATAATTATTAATTACTCTATGGGCCACTATTATCATTATAGGAGTTAGGTCTCCTTATCTCTAGTCTTCAGGATTATGATATTATCATATTATATCACAGAATTTTGTCATGTTATCTGTACCTGTATCCGTATCAGTTTGACCTTATCTATAAATGTAACATAATCTGATCCAACCAGTGTGGTCTGCTCTAAAATTATTGAATTTTTATCAATAACTTTTTATATTATATTATACTGCCGAGTACTTCAATTTAAAAAAAAAAAATGTATTCGCATTTTCGCAATGTAATGAGACAGTTTTGAGTATCAACTATCAAGTATTCAAGTCACAAATGTGCAAAATGTCGTGAATCGGATCCGTGCACTACACTCAAAAATGAAATGGCGGCTGATTTCTACTGTGCTATTCGCAATCGTTCTGACGGTACAACCCGCCACCCGAGATCCGTACGCCATTCTTGGCATATCTAAGACCGCATCATTGACTGACGTTAAAAATGCTTATCGAAATCTGGTGAAGAAATGGTATGCTTCTTCAATAAATGTTTACAAATTACAGTAGCTTATATGGATATATTTATAAATCATTTAATTTTATGTTTTATTAGGCATCCGGATAAGAGTAATCATCCAGAAGCTGAGACCAAATTTATTGAAATAACAACAGCTTATGAAGTACAAGAATCATTTTTATTATAACTTTCATTTAATTAATATAAGTACAATATTGTACACTGTATTATGCTTGTTTTATTTTAGGCATTGATGAACAGATACAAACCAGATAGTTATGCTGCACCTACAAACAGTTTTTCCAGCAGCTTCAATCAATTTTTCGATTTTGACATGGACAACTTTTTTGACAATGTGCATCATCGTTTTACTTTTGAATTCTTTAGAAAATTACAAATAAATTTAGAGTAAGTTTTTATATAATTAATGTTATTTGTCATGTAAATATGTAATAATTTTATTTTTTTATAATTTCAGTGAATTTAATTCATTAATGCTAACAAAAAAAAGTAAAAAGCTTACTTTAATACTGTTTTATTCTGAATTTTCTCTTGCTTTTCTTAAAGCACAATCTGTTCTTAAAAAGGTTATTGAAGATATCATACCAATCGGTATGTTAACTTGTCTTAATAGAGTCATAAATAATGAAAATAACAATTAAATTAAATTATTTTTTTTAATCTCTAGGAGTAGATTTTAAAACAATGAACAAAGACATGGAACCTTCAGCATTTTGGAGAGCTAAAGGAGTGTTTATCCCTCATTTAGTATCAATCATAGATTCAAATATCATAGTTTATCAAGATTCTTTTCAGAGTGCCGATAATATCATAAGTATGTTTTAAAAATATAATTATATCTGTATACGCACGTTAATTGATGATCTTTTTTATTTAGACTTTATAAGAAAGAGTTTGCCAGTCAACCTTATACCTGAATTCAATGATGATTCTATTGATACATTCTTGAATACATGGTCAACAGATAATCATGTACGGGCATTAGTTATGCAACCTGGGTCTCCTTTGAGGATACGTTATGCTTTAATTGCGCTTGAGTATCGTAACCATTTTAATTTTGGGTAATTTTTTGGTTTATTATTTACAATACTATCGATTATTTATCTATTGTATTAAACTGGAATTAATTGATTACATTTTTTAGGTACATGAATATTGGGCTGTTCGAGTGTCAATCAACACGAGACCTATATAAAGTACCACATGATAAGGATACTTTATTAATATTGAAAGAAAATGTTAAACATCCAGCTGCACATCTCTCAATGGCATATATACCAATGGTTGGTCTACGTGACCTAATGGAGAGCAATAAATATTTGACTTTACCAAGGCTGTCTTCTCAAGATGTTTTTGATACTCTTTGCCCAGTTGGTCAGAAACATTTTTGTCTGGTATTAGTGTCTCGTAACTCTCCTAATCATGATGCTCATCGACAATCTATCAGGCGTTTCGCTCAAGAAGCGCGTTCTATTTATCCTGATGTGCGACTAGCATTTATGTACGTGTTTAGAGAAAGACAGCCACATTTCATTAATTCATTAATACAGGGCAGGGAAAGTCCAAGTGAACCATTACTTCATATAGTCTTGTTGACTAGGCTCAATAAAATCATGGTCAGTTATAAATGGCTTTTGGGAGATGACTATAACGATTGGACCAACTATGATTTAACAAAAGTAATACATATCAGTTGAGAAATAGCATTTTTAACAATTTACTAATATAAGCATATTATTTATCAGGAGAAACTGACTGGAGTGTTGAATGCATTGCTTGGTAGTAAAGCTATGTGGACACTCAGTAATGAAGCTCATATTGGCGTTGTGTTAGACGAACATGGCCAGAGCTTATTAGTGCGCATTGCTGCAAGAGCTCAACAGCATATCATAACTCTGTTTTACACTATGATCGATATGACCATAAACCATGGGTTATTCTTTATATACATTGTGTTTTTAATGATTGGAACAATGGTGGTCATGTATTTTATATACATTTTAGTGTATGTCTAAAAATATTTTGTACCTTTTGCACATATTTTAATTTGTTTAAATTATTTTAGGGAAAACGAGATAAAAGAAATCAATAAAAAAGTAGATAAAACTAAAACAAAACCATCTCAAATAAACAAACAACGTGAACTCAAACTTCATGAATTGAGAGCAGAAACTTATAATGGACTAGTACGACTTATCAAACCAGGGTGTCGCACTATTATACTATTGATAGACAACAGCACTGCTCTTTTACTGGCTCGACAATTTTACCATACTGTTTGGCCATACAGAAAGTTAGCCTTACATATTTCTAATTATGAGAAATAACTATTTGATACAAATTTTTATATTTGGTGTTTAAGGAATAAGTCATTAATGTTTGGATATTTAAATCTTGATCGTTCTCCATCGAGAGACTGGTACTGCGAATTATTATCATTAAGCCTTACTGACACAAACAAAAGCATACACATTAATACACGAAATTGTGTGGGTACAGTGTTATCGTTGTGTTCTTTGAAAAAATATTTCTGCATGTACCATGCTAAACACCCAGAATCTTCACGACATGTGAGTACAAGTTGGTTTTTTATGATATAGTAAATTCCTATCTCATAATATGTTTGTTAAAATAAGCCACCTTATGTTACTAATATTCAATAATGCTATTAGTTAAATACGTTTGCAGTATACATATCTTCCTATTTTACAGGAAATATCACCTTGTCACAGGATGAAACCAATTTATAATAATTATTATCAGAGCATATAAACTCGTTCAAGTCACTTTTTTTAAATATAATTACAATTTTATAGGGTTTGTTGTTATCTAAATTAATAGTTTTAATTCAATTTAAATGTTATAATGACAGAATTATTATTTATTTATTAAAAGTTTTTCTTAGATCTTACAGCATCATCTATATAAGTAATAGAAAATGTTTTTTTATTTGGTAACTAATTTGCGATAAACAATTTTAGTAGTTTCATTCAATATATAAATCTAATGCCAATTTCTAAAAATTCATACTAATCATAGTCCAACAAATAATATGCAAAGGACTATTAGCTCGCAATTTACTCATTGGTCAATAATTATACATTCACATCAAATATCCATAAGAATACATGTACACTTTGTTTTAGACTAAAACCTAAACTCAATAGATTGATTATTCAATTGATTTTGTTATATAGGCAAGCAACTATTAGCAAATACAATTCTTAAATGTCAGTCTACCACGCATATAATCTTCTTGATGATATTTATAATAGGTTTTAACTTTGAAAATTTCTTTGTTATAGATATCAGGTAGTTGTGTGTTATTTTAGTTTATCACCTAATTAGAAGGTACCTAGGTTTATTTGAAATCTTGAAACAATGAACAAATTTCTAAAAACATGGTTTTTTAGTCCGAGCTCTTGGTTATTATGTTAAGCGATTGTTCAAGTAACCAGGCATAATGGATAACATCTCTAACAAACTGATTGTCAAATCGGTTTAAATTTATCCAAATATTTGGTTACAGAAAAATGATAAGTGGAGAAGAGTTGGCATGAGACCACCAAAAAATGGTGGAGAATTTTGGGGTTTCAACGAAGAGTCCGATGATGACAATTACAGTTTTGATGAGGATGAAGAAAATACCGCCGGTTTTAAACCTATTTTAAAGGCAAGAAAAAAACTACGTTATTCTAACCCTATATTAAATAAATAACTCATCACAAAGTTCAAATAAGTAATAACATCGGGTGTTTATCTATTTATCGCTACATTAGATTTGACTTGCTAGTGATGTATGGTAACAGGATATATTATATTTTCCATCTCTTCAACCAAAATGTACCACTAGTTTAGTCCAAATTAAAAAACAATTGCATTTGATTTTGCATGTTGATAGAGTCTCTAACTCAGTGTTTCTCATCCGTTTTACTGTGGCAACATTCTTATAAATACATATTATTTTATAAACTCACAATAAATATACATTAATTAATAATTTTAATATATTTAAATCAGACACAACCCTAGATATTAAGTTGGTATCTCCCAGGTTGAGAAACACACAATGCTCTAATACTGTTTTGATTTTATAATTTACTAAAATGTATGTGTAATAGGACAAAGAAGAAGAAATCCGAACTGAGCATTTGCTAGATGGGTTACCTATGTGGCTTGATAGGTTGTTTGAAGGCAGTACGACAAGATACCAAATTAATTATTGGCCAGATTTCAAGGTATAAAAATGGAAGATTAAGAAATATTCTCACAAAATTCATTTTTAAGTATTTTACTAATTTGTATTAATATAATTATGGTTTTACCATATTCTAGTCTTAAAAAGCATTCGTTGCAATAATGCTCGCTTGCATAAGTTTGTTTTTAAGCTTATTGGTTGTTTCTATTTATTTTATTTATATTATATTTTATTGTGGTTTTCTCATTTTTTGTCAATTCTTTAAACCACCTTAAGAATTAAAATACTTAATTTTTGTTTGTGACTATTTTAAAAATTAAAAAATATTTCAAGTGTATTTATTGACAACAGTTCCCTTTATTTTCACACAAATAATATAATAAAAGATTTATTATTAAGTAAAAATAGAAGATGTTTATTTCTTGAAACCACATCCACGTCTCCTACCACGAGCTCGTTCAAACTTACGTCCCTTGGAGCGCACATATGGCTTAGTGTGACTATGGGGTACACCTGGAGCTGGACCAAAGTGTCTGCATGATTCACGTGATTTGCGTTTACCTAAACAACAATATATTTGTTTATAATACAAATATGACAATTACATAAATTAATAGTTAAAATATGTTAACAATTTAATTAAAGTGTTACAACAGGACACTTGAAAATTGTGGTCCGAATTGCACTATTTAATCATAGTTGTGAAAATAACAACATTAACATCGTGTGAAAGTTATAAATTAATTTGGAAAAGGCAATTGTGTGATAAACAACAAAGAATGTTACACATATATTATTTTATATAATTCAAAATATGCTTGCTTGATTCACTGAATTTAGATTATACTTCACAATGGTAAATTTATTTTCTATATTTTAAGGGACAGTGTATTATAATGATGTTTATATGTATCTATTAAGTTTATTCAAATCTTACTATCTTATGTTTATTACTAAGAGTTCACATGTAAGTTATTAGCTAAACAAGGTTTGATTAATTACCATATTGTAGCATGACAAAAATAGACTAAGGGCCTAGAAGAGGTTAAAAAGATTTTAAAAGTTTACGTAAATGTTTCATAAAAACTAACAGTAAATAAATATATATATTTTTTTTAAACTAATATGGCTGAATTGAATTCTTGCATAGCAATTTATTAGTTAAGAATTAAATAAATAAAAATATTTGTGAAACAAATTTAAGTCCATTGGAATAACATTTTTTATAAACAGAATAAAATTAAAATACCTTTAATCATGAATAGGCAAAATTGCAATAATATCATATAAGCAAATAAAAGAAAAAAAAAGGTAAATGTTGATAATATGGAACCAAAGGGTGACTTACTTCCAAGGATTAACTTAAGAATAGTTAACAATTCATGTGAACTAAATAAATCACTTGGACCAATTTTAACATTTATTATAACCAGGGCTCAGGACTTATATAGCACTTAAAATCATTAAAATAAGCTCTTAGGCCGGCCGCACACCAAAAGAGCAAAACTGCTTAAAGCAGACTGAAACAGCTTTATTATGACTAATTAAAAATAGAACACATGTAATTCAGTGAAACCCGCACACTGATAAGTCATAGTCAAAACAAAACATTTTTGCTCTTCAGTCAATTCTAGTCATGACTAATCGTGTTTTATCGAAATAGAACATGCTCTATTTCGTTAGTCAAAACAAAACAATTTTTATTAGTCAAACCGCCAGTTTGACCGTTATCAGATGGTTAATTATAGTTGGATACCACAGACGTTGCAGAACGATCGTTCATTAATATAATTAATTACAATTCATAATTAATAATAATAAATGATTACTGTTTTTATATATTAGGTAATATATAAATTTTAAAATTTTTTTATACGTTATACATTTTGTATACCTATATAAAGGTAATTATAAACATATTCCACATATTTCATTCTCTTCGATATTTAACAACAAAGACCACAAAATAGGAACAATAACTTCTTCTTCGTCGGAAGACATGTTGGTGACTGAAATACTATACTACAATTTTACGACTAACGATGAATTACACAGTTTTGCTCTTTTGGTGTGCGACCGACCAAAACAAATTGTTTTTAGTTGTCTTTAGACAAAAATGACTAGCGATGACTAAAACAGTTTTGCTCTTTTGGTGTGCGGCCGGCCTTAAAAACATCATTATAAGCATTTAAAAACTTAAATTTTTGCAAAAATATTTATCAAAAAACTAAAAACTAAAAAATCAAAAAAAATAAATCTTTATATTTATATTATAAAATATATTTAACTTCACTTTCAATAGTTTAAGGATTTTCTGAAAAATCAAATGTAAACGATATTTATAATGTTAGAAAACATTATAAAAACGTAGAAATACTGGTCAAATAAGCAAAAATAATCAGTAAAACTGGAAATAAGCATTTTTTGAAAAATTGCTGAAACACGCGAAAAAAATCACTTTCAAACTTCATAATTAAACGTATTATAACATGGCATACACTTCTATAGCACTATGCTACATCTTAAGTCAATCAATAAAAATAAGCAAATGCTTTAAGTCCGAGCCCTGATTATAACAAACCTAAACCAGCTAAATAAATTTTAGTTGCGCAATATGAAATTAGATTATACTTATTCCATATTTCAAACATATTATATACCTATTATGTTCAATAGCTTATCATTCATTAAATTGGTAAAATATTTGTTAAAATTTATTCTAAGAAATAATGTTATTTGAGCATTAGTAATTTCGTTATAATAAACACTACAAATGAGTTAACCCGAATCACAGTTTTAAATTCTAATACCACTTCTAAATTATAGAATACAAGTAGTGTCATTAATATTTTAAAATTATATTACAATCATCAATAAGACTGATTATTAGTTAAAGTAAACTCTCACCTTGCAATAAAACAGTATTCTTGCCAGTTGGCGCCTTTAATGCTAGTTGATCAAAAGTAAGAATTTCTCCACCAGCTTTCAAGATGCGAGCTCTAGCTCCTGAAGTTACACGCAGTGCACAAACCTGCAAACAAAACTATTAAGCCAACTCTCGATGGTAGGGTAAAATGCAAGAAACGTACTGTGAGCTTGGGCACTTTGAACAACCTCTTGTCATCAACAACAGTACCAACGACAACTGCAATACGCTTTTCGTCAGCGATCTTGGTCATGTACTTAGAGACTGCGCTCAAAGATATCGGCGGACGGTTGATACGAGACATGAACAGACGTCTCAATACAACTTTGTTGAAATGGGAGCGGGTACGGCGAGCCAAGAAACGGTACAACTACATTACATAGAAAGATTAATGATAAAATAATGTGTAAACGGATAGCAAACAGTGTGTTGAATGAAAATCATACTTACTTTAACCAACAGCAACAAATAGACATCTTTGGACTTGGGTGCAGTCCGTTTGGCCTTATGACCGCGTCTGTGGTCGATGTCGATACCCTAAAGAATAAAATGTTAATTTTGAATATACCTATTAAACCACTTAAAACGTGGATCGAAACAGATGAAAATCTTACCATTTTATATTTTCAAAGTCTCGTTCTGGTCGATATTGACGTAAAGAGTTCAAGAAAGACACACAGCATACGCGAGTGCCCGGATAAACAGTGATGAGCAGTGTTGCCAACAAGACACAAGCACCGCATCATTTATGTTTATCATTTACTGTGATAACGCTCATTCAGGATACACTGTGTCCAGAAGTTATGATACAATAACACAAAATGCTAAATATACACAATATACGTATTACCTGGTTTGATTGGTATTTGGTGCTAAATAAGTGCTTAAATTTAAATATATTATAGGTAACATTACTTCAGCTTATAATATAATAAAAAATAATGGAATAGTACGCAGTGCATAGAGTAACTATGATTATAATAATAACTATAACTATTACTCTATGATGCAGTGACCCCGACTACCAAGATTTGAAACGGATCGATGATGGTTCTGATCGGGGGAGGGGGGGAAGAGATTAAAAAATCAAGTAGCTATAGCAATGATTTTTCTTCTTCTTTATCTCCACCTTGACCACCTTCACCTTCCTCACAGCTATTTGTGGTCAGCTACCTTTGTCCTACACCTCCATCGGCTCCATCACTTTTCACAATTTTCCACATTACCTATGCACACACCAAGTCACCAACTACAGCTCTCGTAGCATTCTTAATAGTATCCATATCCATCCATCTCTATTAACTCTATTTCGGTCGTCCTCTTCCTCTTTTCCCTTCAACGTTCATTTTATATAATTTCTCTTACTGTTTTTATTTCTTCTCACCCCATCACATGCTCAAACCATCTCGATCTATTTTCTCTCGTCTTGTCCACTATCGACGCTGCACCAATACTACCTCTCATATATTTGTTCCTTATATTTTATCTTCTCTTGTCATTCCACTCATCCGACTATGGCGTCTATACATTCTCATTTCCATGACATACACTGTTTTATACTTCTGTCAACAAAGTCAAAGTAATAATTTATTATTAGTATAATAATAAAGAAATATAAGAATATACAAATATTATCTATGATTATTAGCCGAACTTGTAGCTATAATTATTAAGATCTAAATACGTCAAACCCCAGTACGGCCGTCGGCCAGTACGCAGAGAGGCAACCATCTGAACCATTTCCCTTATTTGGATGGATAGGTGAATTGATAATATTCGTATGATGAGCAATGGTTAGGTTAAAATTCGAGAAAAACAAAAAAAAAAAATGACAGATAAACGGGAATTAGTTAACTAGTCAATTAGTTAACTTTTTATAAATTTTTAAAATTTAATATATTTTTAGTTGAATTAATTTGGAACGTAACTTTTTAGATTCTAAACGAAGTGATGAATGTATTGATTTTACAATGATGTGTGTTTTTTTTTTTGTGTGTGTGTCAGTGTACAGCATAACTAGTCGAAATAATGCTTCAATTATTTCAAACTTTGGGGGTGGTTTCCGATGTAAAAGTGAATATCCTTGGTGCATTATAAGGGTCAAAAGTTAACATTTTCCAACAGTTTTCAAAAAAATCGAGAAAAACAAAAAAAAAGTGACAGATAAACGGGGAGCGCGTATAGTAGCCGAAAATATTACAAGTAAATTAGCAGAACCTTATTTTAGCCGGCAAATATTACAGCCGACAGTATTTCAGCCGAAACCTATTAAAGCCGAATTTATACCGATGACCGTTATAATAATCAATATTTTTAAATTCATTACATAGTGATACTGCGATAACCAATATTATATATTATTTTAAATACATTATACCCTAGAACAAATTATACATAATATATTAATTAGTAGGGATATGTATAATAATATTTGATTGTAGGTAGGTATAATATAATTAGATATAAATATATTATGTTCAACACTTCAACAACCTTTTTGAAAATAAAAACGCTGCACTGGCGTTATTAATAATACTTAATGGAAGTACTAACAATTAAAATGACCACACAGAAAACTGACATTTTTTTTATCAACTATCAAGAACAAATTAAGGAATACTTATAAGTTATAATACAAATTACAGAGCAAAAAAAGGTTTATTTTGTAGGTATATAATTGTTGCTAAAACTAGACAGCTCTAAAAGCTTACGAGTTAAGACTAACAATGCTCCAAAGCGTGCATGGTCCTCTACGCTTGCATTTATTTAAACTATAAGTTATATAAGTATAGTAATATGCTATATAAATATAATATAATATAATATAATATCAATCTCTGTCAATAAATTGTAGGTAGGTTCTGAGGCAGGGATCCAAAAATTCACCTTTGCAAAAATATATTGTTTTCAATTTTTAATCAATAATATCTGTCCTTATATTTTACTTGAATGTACTTATCTATAGTTTTTCTAATTCGTTTATTTTAGAATAATCAATATTGGTTTACTCTCTATCTCTATCACAAGTTTGCTCAAAAGAGCTTTTATACTCATAAACATTGTATAAATGATTTGTATTGATAATTAATTTGAAAAAAAAAATTGTTTTTTTCTTGAAAAAATTAACACAAAGTGTTAATAAGCTGGTAAGAAACAGCAATATTTAATTTTTGTTTTTTGTTAACTTGAGCATTTATATATATGCAAATGGAGAATTTTAAATGTAACTGCCAGTTGAATAAAATATGCCACCCAAAATTATTATTTTCAATAATAATAAAGAATAAAAAGGTTAAATATGTATAATTAATGCAAAGCTATACTGTTAGTATTTCTTGTCTGTAACTTTTATGCCTAACTGCAAAGTGCAAATCATATATGTATAATGTATATAATATACCTAAATAGTATAAATTATATGTCTATGTTGCAGACATATTAATATTTTAAATAATTGTTTGGTATGCTATCAACACCAAAAAAAATATAATTCACGTGGGCCCATGATAAAAAAAATCGGTTCACTATACTATAAGAGCGTAACCGCCACAAGTTCTGATTGTATAGTCTTAACAACATAAGTCATACAATACAACAGAAAGATCTGACAGATGAAATAACTTATGTTCTGATCAATATTTTTAAACTTTTTACACGTATTATAGGTAAAGTTTAATAACATATTTTCAGAATTATAAATTTAAAAAAAGTTCTATGATAAGTGCAGGCGCAGCATCAACAAATTATAGAAAAAAAAATATTAATTAGCACAAAAGTTATTTCATTTATCACATTTTTCTATTATACTCTGTTCAGTCCATTGGGTAAATCTTTAATGATCCACTGATGTGATATAAATTTATTATATGATTCGCCACCACTATACTCGTCAGAGCAGTAGGCAGTAGCACTTTTTTGTACTAAAACATCCTTTTGTACTTGGCTAGTTTCCATATACGAATTATGTATTTATGTTATAGCCTTCTCAAGTTCTAAAAAGTTGGGAGTTCTTTTTTATTCTTCTAAAAATTTGGCTTGCTATTAGAAACTAGCTTTCGAACATAGTGCTCTTCCATGACTGTTTTAGTAGGTACTTGATGATAATTTGTAAAATATGGAAACTAGCCAAGTCAGACCTTAGGCTTCAAAACATTATCCTAAGTGGCTAAGTGATAAGAAGAAATTATATTTCATGTTGTTATAAATAAATGTCAGGACTGACCATTGAACTTGGCATCCATTTAGATCGTTGAAGTCAACAACCAAAGCATATATTACATAATTGAACTTGGCTATCATTTTATATTTTTACATATTTGTTTTGTTGGGTACATAAATACATGATACATATATAATATACATATTACATAATAATATAATATCATAGATAATAATTAATAACTAATTATTACAATTTGTAGGTTAGTTGTAGGAATTTCGGTAGACGGCAATTACACTCGTCGTCTGTCTACATTACGTACATCATCGGATTGGCGGCCTTCGATGTCGATCAGTTATTAATAAGTTATAACATACTGTCATACTCACTTCGAAACTGCATTATCATACATTTTATTGGTGATTTTACTGTATCCATTAATTTACAAACCATGGGAGAAGGGAAACTTTTTAATAACTAATAATTTATTTTAATTCTTTGAAATGTTGTTAGTAATACACTAATACATTTGTAGGTCAGATAATTAATTTTTTGTACCTACTATTTCGGGGGGTGTTTAAACTCCTAACCCCCCTGCGTTCGCCCCTGTTGTGGCATGATATACTACTAAGTTTTCCATAAGTTTTGTTTCAAATAGTTGTAGAGAAAATTTGAAGCGTCATTATAGGAAAAATGTTTTAAGCGTTTGAGTTTTAAATTTTTATGAAATCGCGTAATGATAACGATTTATTCTCAAACCAGGTATATGTATATCTATGATAATATAAGGTATTATGAATTATGATAACTACATGCAATGTTTTTGGAAAAATTGATTAACCATGCCATATGCAAAATGCGTCCTAATTGAAAAATAAAATATTTGTTTCAAAATAGAATAATATATGACAATATTTAAATATAATATAGGTATCTTAGACTGACAAATCATCTCCTTTCAGAATCGTTTTTCGTATATACAATGATACCTATCATTGCATTCAAATTTAACCTACCCTTGTCAGAGGTCCACCCCACCCCCTAATGTACAGCAGAGCAACATCCACTTATCCGCTTTTTTTTTTTTATTCTTGAAAAATATTTGCCTTTCGGCGCCAATCCCCCCTTCTTTATTATTTCTAATGATTAAACACTTGTACACTAAATTAACAATTTTCGCAATTGTTCGGCGTCATCACAGTGGAAATTAGTTTGACTCTGTTTGACAACACTTTTTTTACATATACGACAATTTGCACTTAGACCATGGTTTGGATATTCTGCGGTCCAACGTCGTCATCGTCACGCAAAAAGTAACGTATAACAATTTTACGTTACTCGCAATAATAGTCGGGCGTGTGACTGATTATGTCAGCGGTCGGACGTCGTCATGATCACGCGAAAAGTAACCTATAACAAATTCTTATTAACTGCATTAGTACGGCGTTTACCACATGGTTTGGATTTTCAGCAGTTTGACGTCTTCATCGTCACACGAAGAGTAACGTACAAAAAATACACGTTACTCGGTTACTCGCAATAGTTCGGCGTCAACAGCATGGTTTGGATTGTCAGTTGTCCGACGTCATCATTGTCTCGCGAAATGAAACGTATAACAAATTAGGGTTACTCACGATAGTTCGGCGTATACGCGGTGTGTTTTATTATGTCAGTTGTCCGACGTCGTCATCGTCATGCAAAAAGTAATGTAAATCAATTTCGCGTTACTCTCAATAGTTTGGCGTGCGAGGTGTGATTGATGATGTCAGCAGTCCGACCTCGTCATGTTTACATGAAAAGTAACTTATAACAAATTTTCATTATTGGCAATAGTACGGCGTCAAACGCATGGTTTAGATTTTCAGCAGTTCGACGTCTTCGTCGTCACACGAAAAGTAACGTACAACAATTTCGCATTACTCGCAATAGTTCGGCATGCGAGATGTGATTGATTATGTCAGCGGTCGAACGCTGTTATGGTCACTCGATATGTAACCTGCTATAACAAATTGGCGTTACCCACAATAGTTAAGCTTTGCGGTGTGTTTAATTGTGTCAGTGTCAGCGGTTCGACGTCGTCATCGTCACATAAAAATTAATGAACAACAATATTTCGCGTTACTCCAACAGTTCATCGTGCAAGGCGTGATTGATTACATTAGCGGTCCGACGTCGTCGTCGTCACGCGAAAAGTAACGTTCAACAAACCCGCATTACTCACAATAGTTCGGCGTGTGAGGTGTGATCGATTATGTCAGCGGTGTTGTAACGTGTCCGCTTCAGCACTCGAATTTGTATTGGAGGTATAATAAAGATACACAGATTTACATTATCGCATAAAATATTTTTATTAATAACCAACGGCTAATCTCTATATTACAAGTACGTAGTCGTCTCGTCTCTAGAAATCGACTCCCCGACTTACTCTATGACTTTCCTATTTATGCTACGTGGAGTCCTATTGTAATCATGACGTCCGTCTAATCAAAGGTGTATGCTATTTCCAGTTTTCACCTTTGATCTACGCTAACGCTTTCCTATAATCTGGTTATTTCAAAGTCGATGAATGTCAGTGAATATAAATACAAAACTATATCAATTATTTTAAATATTAACAATAATGAGGATCATTACAGCGGTCAGACGCTGTATGGTCACGCTATATGTAACCTACAACAAATTCGTTGTACGTTACCGCAGTTCACGTGGCCATAACAACGTCCGACCGCTGACATAATCAGTCTCGCCTCCAGTGCAGTAGCTAGAAATAGATGGGCCCCAGTGCAAATTAAATTTGTGGCCCCTTTTAAGGCGCACATTGGGTGTGAATGTAGGGGGTGCTGATATAATTGATGGTACACAGATTTGTGGGAGGCTTATAGCCCCCACAGTCCACAACCCCACTAATAATAGATAAACTGCATTGCAATAATTTTAAATTTTCACTTATTTATATTCTTACTTTTTAATTATAATACAAATGTCAAATATAATCAATTACAATTTTAATTAATTTTCCTTCAATTCTTTGTATAGACAAATTAATAACTAATAATAAAGTTGAAATTGTATAAATGTTAATGTAATCGCTACTCTTTATTTATTTAAGCTATTAAGCAACTATACTGTACATAATATATTATGTATTCAAAACATTTAAAAATAATTATATTATTACATGTTATTATATGGGAACTGGGAGTGCTATAATTTGAAGCCTGGCGGTGCTATATTATACTAAAATAACAAAGTGCTAACGGCATTATCATTATATTATGATCTTATGAAAAAAATTGTTGTTAGCATGGATTATTAATTCTTATATTATTTTAATTAAGTATGTGCCTCTTATAACATATTAGAAATTTCAATGCGAGGCCCCGGTGCAATGAACCGCCCGCACCGCGGTTTCTACGGCACTGCTCGCCTCGCACGCCGAACTATTGAGAGTAACGCGAAATTGTTGTACATTACTTTTTGCGTGACGATGACGACGCGGACCGCTGACATAATTAAACACACGGCGACGCTGAACTATTGTGGGTAACACCAATTTGTAATAGGTTACATATCGCGTGACCATGATGATATCGAACCACTGATAATCGAAACCAGGCGGTTTGTGCGAATTTTCGTAGGCAAAAAGAGTGTCGATCGAACAGAGTCAAACTAACTACCACTGTGATGAAGCCGTAACTATTATAATTTATAATATAAGAGTACCTATATTATGATCTGTCAACGGTTGTATAGAAGCAAATCGTATTATTATTATTATCATAATAATCAATTGAATTGATGTTGATCACCCCGGACCTATATACAGCTTTACATTCTAACACACAGGCACATTATATATGTAATAAAAACCTATATTATGTAAATTGTGTAGGTACATTATATGAGTATTGAGTGTTTTTTTATCGTAGAACATATATTATGTTTTAGAATACGAGGATTTATTTATTTTATATTCTGAGGAATACAATGACATAAATAGTTATACTGACAATCGTAGAAATATGTTAACCAGTGTTTTTCTAAATGTTTAAAAATCAAAACATATCTTAATTACTAAGATAAATTGCCTGCTTATATTTAATGGTTTACAATAAAAGTACCACCCTGCACGTAAAAATATATACAAGGGATAAGATTTTTCTCATTCTTGACAGGCAAAACCAAGATAAGCATAAAAACTTTATGCCGACGAATCGGCTGAATATAAAATATTATAATATTATGACTGTTCCCCATACGATTTATAGAAACTGAGCGCTATATACTATATTATATTATATGTATATGGATGTGTACTGTGTTTAGTGGTAAAATGTCAATGGGAATATCGTTTTTCGGATCTGTATAAACGAAATGTTTATGTAGAAGTCGTAGGTATATATAATATAATATTTGGGTACGAAAACGACGAAAACAATGTTTGAACTGATCTCCTAAATATTGTGTAAAAATATATTAAATTATAAAGTGACGTATCTAAGATTTTGTCAAAGGGGCATAATCGTATATACGTTAGCAAATATTTAATTTCCTTAAGGAGAGGAGGTAATTCACTTACCGTCATCTACATCAAAATATTATAAATAAGTAACAAAGGGAGATCTACGTCTTCATATTCCCCCCGTAAATACGCCACTGAAATTATATAATTTTCTTTTCGATTTTTGCGACTCATTTCTTCATTGCAAGCACGTAATCATTTATATTAATTGGTATCCGTACAATTCAACACGAACAGTCCCTAGTAGTACTCTATTTTCGAGTTGTTGGTCATTTTAATTAAAAATAATCAGTATTTGACGATGGCGATGTTTATGAAAAGTAAACGAGACAAATAAATGGCGGCTTCTTATAAATATAAATACAATTTTGCTTCAGAAAATTTAAGAACGGATGAAATTCGTTTTTGACAGTGGTGTCGTTTGTGGTTGGATGAGGGTAGGGTTATTATATTTTGGTTTATGGTGATATATATAACTGTGATACATAATGTAGAGTACGTTTTCAATGTTCTTATTCATAGGTCTTACGCTTGGGAGTTGGGAGGCAAAATTATATTTGCTATACCCTATAAAATGCATTTTGTTTTGCAATTATTGGTTGTTAAGTATAAACTTATAAATTTATATAGGTACTATATAAATATATAATAATTATACAATCAATAGTTACCTAGTTACCTATCAGTCGATAACTTTTACATTATATAGTTACATATTATTAGGTAACAAATATTTACATATCTTGTACTTAGCAACAGTATTCATATACAAAATAACAAGGTTTATTAGTCAAAATAATATCTTAAAATTAATTTATTCTGATTTTAAGTACACATATTTAATCAATCTACGAAAAAATAATTTGAAAAAAGATTTGTGGAATATTTTTTTTCAACATCCATAGAAAAAAAACTATAATATAGATATTTACAGGTACCTATATCATTGTATCATTAAAAAATTTATCTAATTATGTCCTAAACAGTTAAAAATATGTGTTAATATATTAAATGTGTATGGCTACGTTGAATTAATATAATTAAGGTATAATTATAATTATAAATAAAATAATTCTGACGAAACAGGCATTTTTAACAAGTCAAGATGTGTACAAATATAAATCGTACTCCTAATGAAGACGTACTCCTTAACGAACAGCAAGAGTTGAATACCGAATTTTTAAAGCTCCAAGAATGGTCCGAACAGAAAATAAATAATCATATGTCTCTGCACAACCAGATGGTGGTATATTACGATCGGATGTTGACAAAATGTACCGTATATGAGGTGGTTTTAGAACGGACCCGTACGGAAAACGCACGTTTCAAGTTCACCTCACAGTGTCTGATGGACAGAATCAAAGAATTGACCAGCAGTGGTGTCGAAAAATCTTCGACCAATTCTGTCAATAACGATCTCGAAAAAGATGGAGATGACGATGACGATAGCGATAACGATACCGATCCGATAGCTACGTACTTGGAAGTGAGT
Source organism: Diuraphis noxia (assembly GCF_037042655.1). NCBI lineage: Eukaryota > Metazoa > Arthropoda > Insecta > Hemiptera > Aphididae > Diuraphis > Diuraphis noxia. The sequence continues at coordinate 32,185,487 of NW_028301714.1, read as the reverse complement.
CTAAATGAAATTAGTTTGTCTACGAAACTCTGTAGACAATAATAAACTATAAGATAGACTTTATCAGATCATTTTAATTTTTGCAAAATTAAAGTTTAATCCATTTTGCGTGAGAGCACCTGCATTGGTATATTATTTAATCTGCCTGTGTATACATTTTACCTTGAAAGATAAATAAATAGTAGAGGCATCTCAAACATCCTGTCAGAAGCCCTCCACCCAGATAAAATAAGACAAATATTAACCTTTATTACTAAGTCCAACCTTATCAATAGTATTTAATATGTAACATATATAACAAGTAAATAATTTAGAGTTAAACTCATTGTTGCCAATCGCCATAGTTGTCGAGGTTTATAATTCAAATAAATAAAAAAATAAAATAAATAGTAGATACATAGATAATACGTTAAGTATGAAAATACAAGTCTTATAGGAAAAACTCTCTCCTGATTAGTGGTGTTTCATTCATTAAAATTGTTTTATTTAAATGAAGAAAACAATTTAAAGGTTATTGAATTAAAGCTTGATTTTCAAATTATAATTATAGAGGCTAAAATATGCATTTAAATAATGCACAATATTTGTTATTTTTCAATCGTACTTTACTACTACTTGTTCGAGCGAACGTACAACATTAATATAGGTACCATTATAATATGCCTCACCGCCGACCGACACACACGCACACACACAAGTACCTGTGAATTGTATTATTGTTATTTATGTTTAATTTTTATCTGTTCCGTGTATTATATAACAATGTGCCAATTATTATTATAATATTTATTATCTCTAACGCCGCCGCCGCGCTGGCTAGGCGAGCTTTGTTAATACAGCCGCCGTGATATTCTTGTCTTCTTCCGCCCGTTGTCGTAAGCAATCGTCGCGAACATTCATACATTTTTATATTACCAGGCGCGAATCGCCAACATTTTTATATTGTTTTTTATTGATTGTGAGCGCTAAGTGCCACATATTTATATTTTATATTGTTTTTTTTATTGTGTGCGCTAATCGCTACTCCAATAGTTATAATATTGTTGTCACAGCGAGTGCTGATCGCCATCACTGATTATTATTATTTGTATCTGCAGTGTATACTATAGGTTCTGGTAGCAGCTAGCCAGCAGTGCTCCGACTTAACCGTGAGTTTTTATATTTTGTTATTTATTATTATTATTAACATTATTTTCTGTCGTGCCAAAAGGGCCGCATAATTATATTATTATATAATTATTGTTTTTATATTACTTATTTAGCTGTTGAGCCAAAAGGGCTATATATATATATATATTATTTTGTCATAACTGTCGCGCTAAAGGAAGGATTTAAAGCTCAAACTCGTATGGTCAAGGACAACGATGGAAAATTGATAACGAATGAAGAAGGCATCATCCAGAAGTTTCAAGCGCATTTTAAAAACATCTTAAATGTCGATCAAGGCGTTAGGGAAGAAAGTGTAGATACGATCTATCATACGGCACAACCTCGTGTAGAGGAACCTAACCACGAGGAGGTAAAGGATATAATCGCGACACTGAAAAACAACAAAGCCCCCGGTGAAGATAATATCAATTCTGAACTATTAAAGATTGGTACTCAACAACTTGTGACCAAAATTCACGGGCTACTAAAACAAATATGGAATACTAACCGAATACCTGAAGATTGGAAAACAGCCGTTATTTGTCCCATATACAAAAAAGGCGATCCTATGGATACAAGCAATTACCGGGGAATTGCGCTCTTAGACTCATGCTACAAAATCCTATCCCTGGCATTATTACGAAGATTAGAGGTATATTCAAAAGATTTAATAGGAGACTATCAAAGTGGTTTTGTGAGAGGAAAGTCCACCTCTAATCATATTTTCACAATCAGACAAATGATGGAAAAATTTTATGAATTCGGAAAGGATGTCCACATGTGCTTTGTTGACTTCAAGCAGGCTTACGATAGCATAGTTCGGAATAAACTGTGGGTGGCCCTAGAAGAATTTGGAATACCCGAAAAACTTATCGATCTCATAAAAGCATGCAACACGAATACAATGTGCAAAGTGAAGTTTGGCAACGGTACATCTGACAGGTTTGAGGTTAGCACAGGACTCAAACAGGGTGATGCCTTGTCGCCAGTTCTCTTTTACCTAGCGCTTGATAAAGTGATCAGATCAATGCCAATGCGACAAGGCATGGATGAGTTGCTATCAAATAGTACACTCTTTGCCTATGCAGATGATATAGTTATAATAGGCAGTACACGACAAGATGTAGCGATAAGAACTAATGATTTGTTAAAAGCAGCGAAGCCAATGGGTCTAGAAGTGAATCAGGATAAAACCAAATATTTAGTCATGACTAGGGGAACAAGGGATATCTCGGACCTAGTAGTAGAAAACTATACCTTCCAACAAGTGGAAAACTTCAAATATCTTGGGGCAAACATAAATCAATACAATAACATGCATAATGAAATTAAAATTAGGATATCAGCCGCTAATAAGGGTTATTACGCTTTGGAAAAATTGTTCAAGTCAAAGTTCCTCTCTAGACTATCAAAGGAACGCCTGTTCTTAAGTTTCCTACGGCCAGTTCTAACATTTGCATGTGAAACATGGTCGACTACTATAGGAGATGAGGAAAAAATGGCTTGCTTCGAAAGAAGAGTTCTTAGAAGGATTTATGGACCTATACTAGAAAATGAAATGTACAGAAGAAGAACCAATAGGGAAGTACAACAAATTTATCAAAAACCTGGTATCAACGCGTACCTTATGAGCAAACGAATTGAGTGGGCAGGCCATGTATGGAGGTCAAATGGTATCCTAAAGAAAGCTCTGGAAGGAAAAATCAATGGAAAAAGACCTAGGGGTCGCCCCAGACAGCGCTGGATAGACAGAGTTAAGGAGGATATAGACAAGTGCGCCCAGGGATTGACTTTAGAGGATAGTGTTGACAGAGATAGTTGGAGAAAAGTAGTAGAGGCACCGAAAGTCCTCCAAGGACAGTAAAAGCTGAAGAAGAAGAAGAAGAAGATAACTGTCGCGCCACAAGGGCCGTATAATATTATTTTATAACTTCATCATTTTATATTTTCATCGTGCCATAAGGGCTATACATATTTACTATGTTCTGTCGTGCCACAAGGGCCGTGCATTATATATATTTGTATAATAGCTACTGCAAACTTGCAAAGTATTATATTTGTTTGGTCATAAGGACCGCAGATTAATTTGTACAAATTGTTTTATATATTATATTTTTCTACTCTGTTGGACCAGAAGGGCCACAATATATTATACGAATACACTGTTATAGCCATAAGGGCTTTGATTTATTTATTATATTACATTTTTTATACAAGTATTTAATTTGTGTATTATACAGCAATTAATTATTTACCTGAACGTGTTACCATTTTATTATCAATTATTTGTAAGCACACACGACACACCCATACATATTATACACCCTCACACATTCACCACACACTAGTACTCTCTGGTCTTGCTCGGCGACCCCGTCCACTTTCTTTGAGTCACTATACATACATCACACACACATAGGTCGGTTGGTGAGCAGCGGTGTACCTGTAACGCGCGAAATATTTCGGTGACCGGGCGTTGCGTGCTATTATTGTTCGTACCCGGCTCGTACACTACTAATTAAAGTAAAATTCAAATCCAGGCTTTGATTCAACCTGAAAAAGTCTCTTCTTTAGAATAAAAAAAAAAAAAACGAAATCCTTCTATTCTACAGGGCAAGAGAATTTTTCATTCTGAAGTCATTTTCGATTATATAACACACCGTATAAACCAGTGGTTTTCTCGTCAGGTTAATAGTAGGCGGACTCAAATATTTCTTCCTTTTCTATTATAACATTTACCATCTTAATTTCGGTTCATTTCAAATTTAAATGAAGTTTTGTATTATATATTAAAAAAGGGTAATTATTATGGACAATTTATATTGAATTAAATTAAAAATTTGTTTTCGATATGATAGACAATAGATATATAGATACTTTATTTTAATGGTCAATGGGTATATTGTTTTAAATTACAATACAGTGTTATTGTTAATAATTTATGAAGTATATATTTTTTTCAATATTACGGGTACTATATAATATGAAGTATAATTGTACAATAAGATTTTAGTTCTAGTTTGATTAAGTAGGTACATATAATATAAAATGTTTTAAAACAGAAATACATATTTTTTTAAGATAATTTAATAATCCATAAATATCTTGCAATAAATATAAATATTGTTATGTTTCAGGTGTGTACCGGAACGTTGGTAGATGAAGTTATCGCATACAAAGAACAGGTCGAAAAGACGACAATAGAGTTGAACAACATCAACGACCAGCTGGCCAAGTCGGTGGCAACACAGGTGTGCCTTAGGCGATGCGTGGACGAATTAACGGTGCTGGCGGAACATGAACGTATGAAGCGGGACCGAAACGAGCTGGAACTGCGGACGACGGTTGATCAGCTGACAGCCGAGCTTGGCGAAGTTCAAGAGGAAATCGCCCGGTTGCAGTCGGCCGAGGCCAAGATATCGGTCAAATTGATGCACCAAGAATCTGCACAGGACGAACTCGACGAAGTGTTGCGTACAGAAAACGCCCGGCTGCAGGCCCAGTTGGGAAGGAGTGCACTTGTGGAGGCCGCGCTGCAGTCGAAGGTACACGATTTGGAGCTGGAGCTGACCAAGCTAACGGGAGTGACGCAATTCGAGCAGGGGCAGTACCAGGATGGTTTTGGAAGTGAGATGATAGACAGCTCGTCAACGTCAATGATACTAGATCAGTGTAGTTTGTCACAAATGAGCCACGACCAAAAGGCCAGTTGTCTGGACCTAGGAAGCGGTGATGACCAATTGATACCTAGTTTGTTGTTGTCAACAAAAAGCTGTTCCGTCGATGAGGACGACCAACTATCTAATTCGCAGTCGATCATTGACGACCACCAACTGTCGTGTTTGGAGTTGACCGACGACGACCACCGATCGCTAAGCCCAACTCAAACTGCTGTGCAAGAAAATGCCGATGAACTGAGAAGTCGTCGTTTGGCCGAACTAATAAAACAATACGAGGGGCTGCACGGATATGCGGTCTACCGAAATTTTTCTGCTCAGATAAGCTAGACATATTATGTAGACCGCACACCTATAATAATACGCAGTAAATAGTAATAGTAGTATGTAAATAAATAGCCAAATTAAAATAGTAATCAAATATTTTAATTATTAGTATATTAGTAAAAATCATTAAAAATAATGGTATGTAAATGAATAATACAATACACCATGTCATAAGTCAAAAATATTTTTAAAAAAAGCAAAAAATCTTACTAAGAAAATTAAAAATTATGTAAAAACTATTAAAAATAATTTTATGTATAAAAACCTTAACGATAAACCGCTTTAATGTCCCTCAATTAATTGCATGATTATATGCATTAATACACGGTTGGTTTACTGATCGACGGCTGTTCAGTTACTAACAAACTTATTAAATACACTACCAGACTGTGGTATATCAGTGATTTTGTCTTTTAGTATATAGGCGTAAAATACAAAACTTTATCATAGGTATACAATATATTAAGAGAAAATTATATTTGGGTCAATTTTATCTTTAAATGTTTTTTTTTATCGCTGCTCAGATAAACTTTGAAAATAAAATTCAAAATTCTCCTAAATTTTTCATACATTAAAAAAATTAAATTTCAGAAAGTTAGACAAAAATTAAAAAAATTAAATTTTTTACAAATACGTACAAAATACGTAAAGATCACAAAAATTCGCAAATTGTTTTAAGCTAGAAATTCATAAAACATTTTCTTTTTAGATCTAAGATTTGAAAATTTAATACAAGATTACTTACAAATTTGTCAATCTTTATCACAAAAAAAATGTCCACCGGAAATTAAATTTAAATTTTTATTAGCATTTGAATTTCAAATATTGACAAAAATTTGTCAACACCATGAATATTTACAAATTATTTTGTAGTTCAAAATTCATAATACTGTTTGTATTTATATCTAAGGTTATAAAATTCAACACTAAGTTTTCCATAAGTATTGTTCCAAATAGCTATAGAAAAAATTAAATTTCAGAAAGTTAGAAGGAAATTAAAAAAATAAAATTTTGATTATTTACAATAATAAAAACAAACGAGTAAGTGGGTAACATTTTGGTGTAGATTAAGTGTCTAGAGATGAAAGAATCACTGTAATGGATGTGTTAAGTTTGAATTACAGACCATTGTATGCGAAAAATGATTCTGAGCGAATACGATCTGTCAGCATATAATATTACTAAGTAAATTGTATAATATTATTGTGAAAAAAAGTAATTTATTCACAATTTACTTAGTAATAATGTATTATATGCTGACAGACCGTATTTGGTCAGAACATTTCTCTCAGGCGGGTACATAGTGCTACGGGCTTAGGGCACCAGGGGCATGGAACTCATACTGGTGGAAAGTCACAGGAAAGTACCTAATTCCAGTGGAAAAAATGTATTCTTGATGTGAGGGGATTTAACTCACATTATAATTGACAATACCTTCAACATGCTGCCTTGCATACTGAGGAGAGATTCTTAATGAACGTGGTGATGGAATGAAGTCAATATTTCATGGGCAGATTGAGTATTCAACGTGAATGTACTACAAATAATGTAGAAGTAAAAGAAAATACTGAGGACTATAAAAACAAAGAAATAAGAATACCTGGGTCACATAATGAAGAATAACAAAAGATGCAACTTCAAATTCAAAGGAAAATAGAAGGCAAAAGAAGTGTTGGTGGATATCTTGGTTAAAAAATCTCCGGGAATGGTTTAGTACGACAACAATTGAACTATTTCGATCATCGTTAGAAAGAGAAACAACATTCAATATGGTTTTCAATATCCAATTGCAACCGTGTCATTTCCTGTTGCACCTCGATAAGCTCGACCTTCAGCTAATCAACCTTCGTCCAAAGAAGATCGTATTCGCTCAGAATCGTTTTTCGGGTACAATGATCCTTAATTCAAATTTAACACATCCATTATAGTGATTCTTTGATCCCTAGACACTTAATGTACATCAAAATGTTACCCAATTACCCGCTTATTATTGCGGAAATAATCGTAATTTAATTTTTTTCCGGTTGACCAAGTATCAAACACTTCTCTAATCCTCACGCAATTATAGCAGCATAGACGTCCATTTAATATCCTATGTCTAACTTCAAACGCTCGTAGTAAAATAATCTAAATTTCTGAAATTTTTTTTAATGTATGAAAAATATAGGAGAATTTTGAATTTTATTTTCATAGCTTACGTAAGAATTGATTTTTTATACATTTCTAACTTAAATAATTATCAAATCGTCGTGTTTTTAACAAAGTTATGAAAAAAAAATGAAATTACAATTATTTTCAATAAAAATTATTAAGAATCATTGTCATGCTTGCTTTCGTATTGGATGCTGCTCGGGTATGCGGTCTACCGACAGGACGCGGTCTACAAACATGTATGTAGACCGCATATCTGAGCAGCGATAAAAAAAACATTTAAAGATAAAATTGACCCAAATATAATTTGCTGTAATATATTGTGTACCTATGATATAGTTTTGTATTTTCCGCCTATATTTATACTAAAAGACAAAATCACTGATATACTACAGTGTGGTAGTGTATTTAATAAGTTTGTTAGTAACTGAACAGCCGTCGATCTGCAGTAACCTAACCGTGTATTAGTGCATATCATCATGAAATTAATTGAGGGACATTAAAGCGGTTTATCGTTAAGGTTTTTATACATAAAATTATTTTTAGTATTTTTTGCATAGGTAATTTTTAATTTTCTTAGTAAGATTTTTTTGCTTTTTTTAAAAAATATTTTTGACTTATGACATTGCGTATTGTATTATTCATTTACATACCATTATTTTTAATGATTTTTACTAATATACCAATAATTAAAATATTTAGTTATTATTTTAATTTGATTATTTATTTACATACTACTATTATCATTATTCATTATGGTGCAGTTAAGTTAAGTTAATTTTAATTTTTTTTTATATATCACGTGGAACCAACAGAAAACTTATTCTTTTGATTTTGGTAATTTATTTTTCTGATGTTATAATACCTATCATCAATTCATAATAATCAGATTAAAGTTTAATCTTCACTAGTAAATAGTATTAATATTAGAATAATGATAATTGATAAGCGTCTTGGACTCTTGGTAAATATTTGTATAATGTATAAATTTAAATACTAGGGTAATTACTTGTGATTATTGTGACTTGAAAAAAAAATTAATTTTTTTTTAACTGAGTTAAGTTAATTTTATTTTCTATCTTAACTTTTAACTTATCTGGTTAATTTTTTTTTTTAGTAACTTTTTACTTAACTGAAGTCAATTTTATTGAATTTACTTAACTTGCCAAAGTTAATTTTTTCCATTAACTTCCCACTTTTGTTGCGTATTATAGGCAGTGTTGTGCTTAGATAATTTTTTTGTATTTAAATATAGATAATATATATGAACTCAAAATATATCTAGATATAGATATAGATAAAATCAATTCTATCTAGATGAAAATGAGATGATTTTTTATAAATGTTATTCTTAAAACATGATTTTGTTAAATTTTATTTTTTATATTCGGTTTGTAGAAAATATTAATACAATTATGAGTTATGACTATATATCTCAATACTCAATTGTGATGGTATGATACTTTTTCCATAGGCAATGAATAATAATAAATGAAATATTTATAACTTGCAGTAGTTATAATTAATAAAGGTTGTTGGCGAATGGTGAGTGGACAGAGAGGAGCTGGTGGTTTATTCTCATTAGTTATTGGTATTTTAGATTCTGAACGAAGTGATGAATGTATTGATTTTACAATGATGTGTTTTTTTTGTTTTTTTTTTTTTTGTGTGTCTGTGTACAGCATAACTAGTCGAAATAATGCTTCAATTTCAAACTTTGGGGGTGGTTTCCGATGTAAAAGTGAATATTCTTGGTGCATTATAGAGGACAAAAGTAAACATTTTCCAACAGTTTTCAAAAAAATTATACCAAATATTAACCAATATTAATGGTGTTAACAAATTTTTGTCAATATTTGAAACTCAAATGCTAATAAAAATTTAATTTTAATTTCCGATGGACATTTTTTTTTGTGATAAAGATTGACAAATTTGTAAGTAATCTTGTATTATATTTTCAAATCTTAGATCTAAAAAGAAAATTTTTTATGAATTTCTAGCTTAAAATAATTTGTGAATTTTCGTGATTTTTACGTAATTTGTCAAAATTCAAACTTTGAATGCTTATAAAAAAAAATTGTGACTATGAATTTCGTTTATTTTTCAACTGCTATTGTAACAATATGTTAAGAGCCTTGTATTAAATTTTCAAGATTTTCTACCCAAAAAGAAATTTTTATCGATATTAATTTAGAAAAAACTAATAATGATCGAAAATTGCATATACCAATGAATAGTTTAACTTATGTCAAACATTTTTGAAAATTTCATGGTGGATAGAATATACTTATATAAACATTCGGTGAAAATCTTATGTATCAATGGTTATTTTTTTTTAAAGTTACATCAAAAATCAAAATCGATTTTGTCGAAAACTGATTGTACGTAGAATTTCCTGTTTTCCCTTAATTTTTAGTTTGTTTATCAAGAAATTTGGAAAGAATTTGGTCTTGGAATACACAATGAAGACTGTGCTATGTATTTTCAAGGAAAATTAATGAATTAAAATATAAAGGATAATTAAATCATGATAAAAATACATTTTTCAGTAGCAAGTGGCTAATAAAGTTTAAAAATTGTGTACACAAAAATTAACTAGAGCTATATTTTGAAAATAAAAATGGAAAGGGGTATTGGCACCCACAGGCAAATGGTTTTTAAGAATCAAAAAAGTAATTTGGAAAAAATTATGGTCTTGGAATACACAAGGAAGACTGCACTCTGTATTCTCAAGAAAAAAATAAATAAATGATAATTAAATTATTATAAAAATATGTTTTTTTAGTGGCATGTGGCTAATAAAGTTTAATAATTGTGTACAAAAATATATTAAAGTTATATTTTGAAAATAAAATTGGAAAGGGGGTATTGGTGCCCGCTGGCAAATGGTTTTTAAGAATCAAAAAAGAAATTTGAAAAAAATAAGGTCTTGGAATACACAATGAAAACTGCAATAGGTATTTTCAAGGAAAATTAATGAATTAAAATATAAAGGATAATTGAATCATGATATAATTATGTTTTTAGTGGCAAATGGCTAATAAAGTATAAAAATTGTGTCCACAAAAATAAGGTATAGCTATATTTTGAAAATAAAAATGTAAAGGGGTTATTGGCGCCCGCAGGCAAATGGTTTTTAAGAATCAAAACAGTAATTTGGAAAAAATTATGGTCTTGGAATACACATAGAAACTGCACTATGTATTTTCAAGGAAAATTAATGAATTAAAATATAAAGGATAATTAAATCATGATAAAAATATATTTTTCAGTAGCAAGTGGCTAATAAAGTTTAAAAATTGTGTAAACAAAAATTAACTAGAGCTATATTTTGAAAATAAAAATGGAAAAGGGGTATTGGCTCCTGCAGGCAAATGATTTTTTAGGATCAAACAAGAAATTTAGAAAAAATTTAAGTATTGAAATACATAATTTAGACTGCACTATGTATACTAAAGATAAATTTAAGAAGGATAACTAACTCATGATAAAATTATGCTTTTTAGTAAAAAGTGGCTAATAAAGTTTAAAAATTGTGTACACAAAAATTAACTAGAGCTATATTTTGAAAATAAAAATGGAAAGGGAGTATTGGCGCCCGCAGGCAAATGGTTTTTAAGAATCAAAAAAGAAATTTGGAAAGAATTTGGTCTTGGAATACACAATGAAGACTGTGCTATGTATTTTCAAGAAAAATAAAAGAAAAATAATTAGATTATGATAAAAGTATGTTTTTTTAGTGGCATGTGGCTAATAAAGTTTAATAATTGTGTACAAAAATAAATTAAAGTTATATTTTGAAGATAAAATTGGAAAGAGAGTATTGGTGCCCGCTGGCAAATGGTTCTTAAGAATCAAAAAAGTAATTTGGAAAAAAATGATGGTCTTGGAATATACAAGGAAGACTGCACTCTGTATTCTCAAGAAAAAAATAAAAGAAGGATAATTAAATTATGATAAAATTATGTTTTTTTAGTGGCATGTGGATAATAAAGTTTGAAAATTTTATACACAAAAATTAACTAGAGCTATATTTTGAAAATAAAATTGGGAATGGGGTATTGGCGCCCGCAGGCAAATGGTTTTTAAGAATCAAAAAGTAATTTTGGAAAAAATTATGGTCTTGGAATACACAATGAACACTGCGCTATGTATTCTCAAGAAACATTAATGAATTAAAATATGAAGGATGATTTTATTATGATAAAAATATGTTTTTTTAGTGGCATGTGTCTAATAAAGTTTAATAATTGTGTACAAAAATAAATTAAAGTTATATTTTGAAAATAAAAATGGAATGGGGGTATTGGCGCCCGCAGGCAAATGGTTTTTAAGAATCAAAAAAGTAATTTGGAAAAAATGATGGTCTTGGAATACACATAGAAACTGCACTATGTATTTTCAAGAAAAATAAAAGAAGGATAATTCAATTATGATATAATTATGATTTTTAGTTGCAAGTGGCTATTAAAGTTTTAAAATCGTGTACACAAAAAAATTTAGAGCTATATTTTGAAAATAAAAATGGAAATGGGGTATTGGCGCCCGCAGGCAAATGGTTTTTAGGATTCAAATAAGAAATTTGGAAAGAATTTGGTCTTGGAATACACAATGAAGACTGTGCTATGTATTTTCAAGAAAAATAAAAGAAAGATAATTAAATTATGATAAAAATATGTTTTTTTTAGTGGCATGTGGCTAATAAAGTTTAATAATTGTGTACAAAAATAAATTAAAGTTATATTTTGAAAATAAAATTGGAAAGGGGGCATTGGTGCTCTCAGGCAAATTTATTTAAAGGATCAAAAAAGAAATTTGGAAAAAATTATAGTCTTAGAATACACTATAAAAACTACAGCATATATTCTCAAGAAAAGTAAAAGATGGATAATTAAATCATGATAAAATTATGTTTATTAGTGGCAAGTGGCTAATAATGTTTAACAATTGTGTCCACAAAAAAGAGGTATACCTATATTTTGAAAATAAAAATGGAAAGGGGGTATTGGCGCCCGCAGGCAAATGATTTTTTAGGATCAAAAAAGAAATTTGGAAAAAATTATAGTCTTGGAATACACAATCAAAACTGCAGTATGTATTCTCAAGAAAAATTGATGAAATAAAATATGAAGGGTAATTAAATCATGATATAATTATGTTTATTACTGGCAAGTGGCTAATAAAATATAAAAATTGTGTCCACAAAAATACAATAGAGCTATATTTTGAAAATAAAAATGGAAAGGGGGTATTGGCGCCCGCAGGCAAATTAATTTAAAGGATCAAAAAAGAAATTTCGAAAAAATTATAGTCTTAGAATACACAATAAAAACTGCAGCATATATTCTCAAGAAAAGTAAAAGATGGATAATTAAATCATGATAAAATTATGTTTATTAGTGGCAAGTGGTTATAAAGTTTGCAAATTGTGACCACAAATATACAATAGAGCTATATTTTGAAACTAAAAATGGAAGGGGAAATTGGCGCCCGCAGGCAAATGATTTTTTAGGATCAAAAAAGAAATTTGGAAAAATTATAGTCTTGGAATACACACTGAAAACTGCAGTATGTAATCTCATGAAAAACAAGAGAAGGGTAATTAAATCATGATAAAATTATGTTTTTTAAAGGCAAATGGCTAATAAAGTATACAAAATGTGTCCACAAAAATAAGGTATAGCTATATTTTGAAAATAAAAATGGAAAGGGGGTATTGGCGCCCGCAGGTAAATTAATTTAAAGGAACAAAAAAGAAATTTGGAAAAAATTATAATCTTAGAATACACAATAAAAACTGCAGCATATATTCTCAAGAAAAATAAAAGAAGGATATTTAAATCATGATAAAATTATGTTTATTAGTGGCAAGTGGCTAATAATGTTTAACAATTGTGTACACAAAAATAAGGTATAGCTATATTTTGAAAATAAAAATGGAAGGGGAAATTGGCGCCCGCAGGAAAATGATTTTTTAGGAACAAAAAAGAAATTTGGAAAAAATTATAGTCTTGGAATACACAATAAAAACGGCAATATATATTCTAAAGAAAAATAAAAGAAGGATATTTAAATCATGATAAAATTATGTTTATTAGTGGCAAGTGGCTAATAATGTTTAACAATTGTGTCCACAAAAATAAGGTATAGCTATATTTTGAAAATAAAAATGGAAAGGGGAAATTGGCGCCCGCAGGAAAATGATTTTTTAGGAACAAAATAGAAATTTGGAAAAAATTATAGTCTTGGAATACACTCTGAAAACTACAATATGTAATCTCAAGAAAAACAAGAGAAGGGTAATTAAATCATGATAAAATTATGTTTATTAGTGGTAAGTGGCTAATATTGTTTAACAATTGTGTACACAAAAAAAAAAATATAACTATATTTTGAAAATAAAAATGGAAAGGGGGTATTGGCGCCCGCAGGCAAATGATTTTTAAGGATCAAAAAAAAAATTTGGAAAAAATTATAGTCTTGGAATACACACTGAAAAGTGCAGTATGTAATCTCAAGAAAAACAAAAGAAGGGTAATTAAATCATGATAAAATTATGTTTATTAGTGGTAAGTGGCTAATAATGTTTAACAATTGTGTACACAAAAAAAAAATATAACTATATTTTGAAAATAAAAATGGAAAGGGGGTATTGGCGCGCGCAGGCAAATGATTTTTAAGGATCAAAAAAAAAATTTGGAAAAAATTATAGTCTTGGAATACACACTGAAAAGTGCAGTATGTAATCTCAAGAAAAACAAAAGAAGGGTAATTAAATCATGATAAAATTATGTTTATTAGTGGTAAGTGGCTAATAATGTTTAACAATTGTGTACACAAAAAAAAAAATAGAACTATAATTTGAAAATAAAAATGGAAAGGGGGTATTGGCGCCCGCAGGCAAATGATTTTTTAGGATCAAAAAAGAAATTTGGAAAAAATTATAGTCTTGGAATACACAATCAAAACTGCAGTATGTATTCTCAAGAAAAATTGATGAAATAAAATATGAAGGGTAATTAAATCATGATATAATTATGTTTATTACTGGCAAGTGGCTAATAAAATATAAAAATTGTGTCCACAAAAATACAATAGAGCTATATTTTGAAAATAAAAATGGAAAGGGGGGATTGGCGCCCGCAGGCAAATTAATTTAAAGGATCAAAAAAGAAATTTCGAAAAAATTATAGTCTTAGAATACACAATAAAAACTGCAGCATATATTCTCAAGAAAAGTAAAAGATGGATAATTGAATCATGATAAAATTATGTTTATTAGTGGCAAGTGGTTATAAAGTTTGCAAATTGTGACCACAAAAATACAATAGAGCTATATTTTGAAAATAATAATGGAAGGGGAAATTGGCGCCCGCAGGAAAATGATTTTTTAGGAACAAAAAAGAAATTTGGAAAAAATTATAGTCTTGGAATACACAATAAAAACGGCAATATATATTCTAAAGAAAAATAAAAGAAGGATATTTAAATCATGATAAAATTATGTTTATTAGTGGCAAGTGGCTAATAATGTTTAACAATTGTGTCCACAAAAATAAGGTATAGCTATATTTTGAAAATAAAAATGGAAAGGGGAAATTGGCGCCCGCAGGAAAATGATTTTTTAGGAACAAAATAGAAATTTGGAAAAAATTATAGTCTTGGAATACACTCTGAAAACTACAATATGTAATCTCAAGAAAAACAAGAGAAGGGTAATTAAATCATGATAAAATTATGTTTATTAGTGGTAAGTGGCTAATAATGTTTAACAATTGTGTACACAAAAAAAAAATAGAACTATATTTTGAAAATAAAAATGGAAAGGGGGTATTGGCGCCCGCAGGCAAATGATTTTTTAGGATCAAAAAAGAAATTTGGAAAAAATTATAGTCTTGGAATACACAATCAAAACTGCAGTATGTATTCTCAAGAAAAATTGATGAAATAAAATATGAAGGGTAATTCAATCATGATATAATTATGTTTATTACTGGCAAGTGGCTAATAAAATATAAAAATTGTGTCCACAAAAATACAATAGAGCTATATTTTGAAAATAAAAATGGAAAGGGGGTATTGGCGCCCGCAGGTAAATTAATTTAAAGGAACAAAAAAGAAATTTGGAAAAAATTATAATCTTAGAATACACAATAAAAACTGCAGCATATATTCTCAAGAAAAGTAAAAGATGGATAATTAAATCATGATAAAATTATGTTTATTAGTGGCAAGTGGTTATAAAGTTTGCAAATTGTGACCACAAAAATACAATAGAGCTATATTTTGAAAATAATAATGGAAGGGGAAATTGGCGCCCGCAGGAAAATGATTTTTTAGGAACAAAATAGAAATTTGGAAAAAATTATAGTCTTGGAATACACTCTGAAAACTGCAATATGTAATCTCAAGAAAAACAAGAGAAGGGTAATTAAATCATGATAAAATTATGTTTATTAGTGGTAAGTGGCTAATAATGTTTAACAATTGTGTACACAAAAAAAAATATATAACTATATTTTGAAAATAAAAATGGAAAGGGGGTATTGGCGCCCGCAGGCAAATGATTTTTAAGGATCAAAAAAAAAATTTGGAAAAAATTATAGTCTTGGAATACACACTGAAAAGTGCAGTATGTAATCTCAAGAAAAACAAAAGAAGGGTAATTAAATCATGATAAAATTATGTTTTTTAAAGGCAAATGGCTAATAAAGTATAAAAAATGTGTCCACAAAAATAAGGTATAGCTATATTTTGAAAATAAAAATGGAAAGGGGGTATTGGCGCCCGCTGGCAAATTAATTTAAAGGATCAAAAAAGAAATTTGGAAAAAATTATAGTCTTGGAATACACAATCAAAACTGCAGTATGTATTTTCAATAAAAATTGATGAAATAAAATATGAAGGATAATTAAATCATGATATTATTATGTTTTTTAGTGGCAAATGGCTAATAAAGTATAAAAATTGTGTCCACAAAAATAAGGTATATCTATATTTTGAAAATAAAAATGGAAAGGGGGTATTGGCGCCCGCAGGCAAATGATTTTTTAGGATCAAAAGAGAAATTTGGAAAAAATTATAGTCTTGGAATACACAATCAAAACTGCAGTATGTATTCTCAAGAAAAATTGATGAAATAAAATATGAAGGGTAATTAAATCATGATATAATTATGTTTATTACTGGCAAGTGGCTAATAAAATATAAAAATTGTGTCCACAAAAATACAATAGAGCTATATTTTGAAAATAAAAATGGAAAGGGGGGATTGGCGCCCGCAGGCAAATTAATTTAAAGGATCAAAAAAGAAATTTCGAAAAAATTATAGTCTTAGAATACACAATAAAAACTGCAGCATATATTCTCAAGAAAAGTAAAAGATGGATAATTAAATCATGATAAAATTATGTTTATTAGTGGCAAGTGGTTATAAAGTTTGCAAATTGTGACCACAAAAATACAATAGAGCTATATTTTGAAAATAATAATGGAAGGGGAAATTGGCGCCCGCAGGAAAATGATTTTTTAGGAACAAAAAAGAAATTTGGAAAAAATTATAGTCTTGGAATACACAATAAAAACGGCAATATATATTCTAAAGAAAAATAAAAGAAGGATATTTAAATCATGATAAAATTATGTTTATTAGTGGCAAGTGGCTAATAATGTTTAACAATTGTGTCCACAAAAATAAGGTATAGCTATATTTTGAAAATAAAAATGGAAAGAGGAAATTGGCGCCCGCAGGAAAATGATTTTTTAGGAACAAAATAGAAATTTGGAAAAAATTATAGTCTTGGAATACACTCTGAAAACTACAATATGTAATCTCAAGAAAAACAAGAGAAGGGTAATTAAATCATGATAAAATTATGTTTATTAGTGGTAAGTGGCTAATAATGTTTAACAATTGTGTACACAAAAAAAAAAATATAACTATATTTTGAAAATAAAAATGGAAAGTCGGTATTGGCGCCCGCAGGCAAATGATTTTTAAGGATCAAAAAAAAAATTTGGAAAAAATTATAGTCTTGGAATACACACTGAAAAGTGCAGTATGTAATCTCAAGAAAAACAAAAGAAGGGTAATTAAATCATGATAAAATTATGTTTATTAGTGGTAAGTGGCTAATAATGTTTAACAATTGTGTACACAAAAAAAAAATATAACTATATTTTGAAAATAAAAATGGAAAGGGGGTATTGGCGCGCGCAGGCAAATGATTTTTAAGGATCAAAAAAAAAATTTGGAAAAAATTATAGTCTTGGAATACACACTGAAAAGTGCAGTATGTAATCTCAAGAAAAACAAAAGAAGGGTAATTAAATCATGATAAAATTATGTTTATTAGTGGTAAGTGGCTAATAATGTTTAACAATTGTGTACACAAAAAAAAAAATAGAACTATATTTTGAAAATAAAAATGGAAAGGGGGTATTGGCGCCCGCAGGCAAATGATTTTTTAGGATCAAAAAAGAAATTTGGAAAAAATTATAGTCTTGGAATACACAATCAAAACTGCAGTATGTATTCTCAAGAAAAATTGATGAAATAAAATATGAAGGGTAATTAAATCATGATATAATTATGTTTATTACTGGCAAGTGGCTAATAAAATAAAAAAATTGTGTCCACAAAAATACAATAGAGCTATATTTTGAAAATAAAAATGGAAAGGGGGGATTGGCGCCCGCAGGCAAATTAATTTAAAGGATCAAAAAAGAAATTTCGAAAAAATTATAGTCTTAGAATACACAATAAAAACTGCAGCATATATTCTCAAGAAAAGTAAAAGATGGATAATTAAATCATGATAAAATTATGTTTATTAGTGGCAAGTGGTTATAAAGTTTGCAAATTGTGACCACAAAAATACAATAGAGCTATATTTTGAAAATAATAATGGAAGGGGAAATTGGCGCCCGCAGGAAAATGATTTTTTAGGAACAAAAAAGAAATTTGGAAAAAATTATAGTCTTGGAATACACAATAAAAACGGCAATATATATTCTAAAGAAAAATAAAAGAAGGATATTTAAATCATGATAAAATTATGTTTATTAGTGGCAAGTGGCTAATAATGTTTAACAATTGTGTCCACAAAAATAAGGTATAGCTATATTTTGAAAATAAAAATGGAAAGGGGAAATTGGCACCCGCAGGAAAATGATTTTTTAGGAACAAAAAAGAAATTTGGAAAAAATTATAGTCTTGGAATACACAATAAAAACGGCAATATATATTCTAAAGAAAAATAAAAGAAGGATATTTAAATCATGATAAAATTATGTTTATTAGTGGCAAGTGGCTAATAATGTTTAACAATTGTGTCCACAAAAATAAGGTATAGCTATATTTTGAAAATAAAAATGGAAAGGGGAAATTGGCGCCCGCAGGAAAATGATTTTTTAGGAACAAAATAGAAATTTGGAAAAAATTATAGTCTTGGAATACACTCTGAAAACTGCAATATGTAATCTCAAGAAAAACAAGAGAAGGGTAATTAAATCATGATAAAATTATGTTTATTAGTGGTAAGTGGCTAATAATGTTTAACAATTGTGTACACAAAAAAAAATATATAACTATATTTTGAAAATAAAAATGGAAAGGGGGTATTGGCGCCCGCAGGCAAATGATTTTTAAGGATCAAAAAAAAAATTTGGAAAAAATTATAGTCTTGGAATACACACTGAAAAGTGCAGTATGTAATCTCAAGAAAAACAAAAGAAGGGTAATTAAATCATGATAAAATTATGTTTTTTAAAGGCAAATGGCTAATAAAGTATAAAAAATGTGTCCACAAAAATAAGGTATAGCTATATTTTGAAAATAAAAATGGAAAGGGGGTATTGGCGCCCGCTGGCAAATTAATTTAAAGGATCAAAAAAGAAATTTGGAAAAAATTATAGTCTTGGAATACACAATCAAAACTGCAGTATGTATTTTCAATAAAAATTGATGAAATAAAATATGAAGGGTAATTCAATCATGATATAATTATGTTTATTACTGGCAAGTGGCTAATAAAATATAAAAATTGTGTCCACAAAAATACAATAGAGCTATATTTTGAAAATAAAAATGGAAAGGGGGTATTGGCGCCCGCAGGTAAATTAATTTAAAGGAACAAAAAAGAAATTTGGAAAAAATTATAATCTTAGAATACACAATAAAAACTGCAGCATATATTCTCAAGAAAAATAAAAGAAGGATATTTAAATCATGATAAAATTATGTTTATTAGTGGCAAGTGGCTAATAATGTTTAACAATAATTGTGTACACAAAAATAAGGTATAGCTATATTTTGAAAATAAAAATGGAAGGGGAAATTGGCGCCCGCAGGAAAATGATTTTTTAGGAACAAAAAAGAAATTTGGAAAAAATTATAGTCTTGGAATACACAATAAAAACGGCAATATATATTCTAAAGAAAAATAAAAGAAGGATATTTAAATCATGATAAAATTATGTTTATTAGTGGCAAGTGGCTAATAATGTTTAACAATTGTGTCCACAAAAATAAGGTATAGCTATATTTTGAAAATAAAAATGGAAAGGGGAAATTGGCACCCGCAGGAAAATGATTTTTTAGGAACAAAAAAGAAATTTGGAAAAAATTATAGTCTTGGAATACACAATAAAAACGGCAATATATATTCTAAAGAAAAATAAAAGAAGGATATTTAAATCATGATAAAATTATGTTTATTAGTGGCAAGTGGCTAATAATGTTTAACAATTGTGTCCACAAAAATAAGGTATAGCTATATTTTGAAAATAAAAATGGAAAGGGGAAATTGGCGCCCGCAGGAAAATGATTTTTTAGGAACAAAATAGAAATTTGGAAAAAATTATAGTCTTGGAATACACTCTGAAAACTGCAATATGTAATCTCAAGAAAAACAAGAGAAGGGTAATTAAATCATGATAAAATTATGTTTATTAGTGGTAAGTGGCTAATAATGTTTAACAATTGTGTACACAAAAAAAAATATATAACTATATTTTGAAAATAAAAATGGAAAGGGGGTATTGGCGCCCGCAGGCAAATGATTTTTAAGGATCAAAAAAAAAATTTGGAAAAAATTATAGTCTTGGAATACACACTGAAAAGTGCAGTATGTAATCTCAAGAAAAACAAAAGAAGGGTAATTAAATCATGATAAAATTATGTTTTTTAAAGCAAATGGCTAATAAAGTATAAAAAATGTGTCCACAAAAATAAGGTATAGCTATATTTTGAAAATAAAAATGGAAAGGGGGTATTGGCGCCCGCTGGCAAATTAATTTAAAGGATCAAAAAAGAAATTTGGAAAAAATTATAGTCTTGGAATACACAATCAAAACTGCAGTATGTATTTTCAATAAAAATTGATGAAATAAAATATGAAGGATAATTAAATCATGATATTATTATGTTTTTTAGTGGCAAATGGCTAATAAAGTATAAAAATTGTGTCCACAAAAATAAGGTATATCTATATTTTGAAAATAAAAATGGAAAGGGGGTATTGGCGCCCGCAGGCAAATGATTTTTTAGGATCAAAAAAGAAATTTGGAAAAAATTATAGTCTTGGAATACACAATCAAAACTGCAGTATGTATTCTCTAGAAAAATTGATGAAATAAAATATGAAGGGTAATTAAATCATGATATTATTATGTTTTTTAGTGGCAAAAGGCTAATAAAGTATAAAAATTTTGTCTACAAAAATACAGTAGAGCTATATTTTGAAATTAAAAATGGAAAGGGGGTATTGGCGCCCTCAGGCAAATTTATTTAAAGGATCAAAAAAGAAATTTGGAAAAAATTATAATCTTAGAATACACAATAAAAACTGCAGCATATATTCTCAAGAAAAGTTAAAGATGGATAATTAAATCATGATAAAATTATGTTTATTAGTGGCAAGTGGTTATAAAGTTTGCAAATTGTGACCACAAAAATACAATAGAGCTATATTTTGAAAATAAAAATGGAAGGGGAAATTGGCGCCCGCAGGAAAATGGTTTTTTAGGAACAAAAAAGAAATTTGGAAAAAATTATAGTCTAGGAATACACAATAAAAACTGCAGTCTATATTCTCAAGAAAAATAAAAGAAGGTTAATTAAATTATGATAAAATTATGTTTTTTTAGTGGCATGTGGCTAATAAAGTTTGAAAATTTTAAACACAAAAATTAACTAGAGCTATATTTTGAAAATAAAAATGGAAAGGGGGTATTGGCGCCCGCAGGCAAATGGTTTTTAAGAATCAAAAAGTAATTTTGGAAAAAAATATGGTCTTGGAATACACAATGAACATTGCGCTATGTATTCTCAAGAAACATTAATGAATTAAAATATGAAGGATGATTATATCATGATATAAATATATTTTTTCGTAGCAACTGGCTAATAAAGTTTAAAAATTGTGTACACAAAAATTAACTAGAGCTATATTTTGAAAATAAAAATGGAAAGGGGTATTGGCGCCCGCAGGCAAATGGTTTTTAAGAATCAAAAAAGTAATTTGGAAAAAATTATGGTCTTGGAATACACAAGGAAGACTGCACTAAGTATTTTGAAGGAAAATTAATGAATTAAAATATAAAGGATAATTAAATCATGATAAAAATATATTTTTCAGTAGCAAGTGGCTAATAAGTTTAAAAATTGTGTAAACTAAAATTAACTAGAGCTATATTTTGAAAATAAAAATGGAAAGGGGGTATTGGCGCCCGCAGGCAAATGGTTTTTTAGAATCAAAAAATTAATTTGGAAAAAATTATGGTCTAGGAATACACAATAAAAACTGCAGTCTATATTTTCAAGAAAAATAAAAGAAGGATAATTAAATTATGATAAAAATATGTTTTTTTGTGGCATGTGGCTAATGAAGTTTCAATATTGTGTACACAAAAATAAATTAGAAAATTAAATTGGGAAGGGGGTATTGACGCCTGCAGGCAAATGGTTTTTAGAATCAAAAAAGAAATTTGGATAAAATTGTAGTTTCGGAATACACAAGGTAGACTGCACTGTGTATTCCCAAGAAAAATTAATGAATTAATATATGAACTGTAATTAAATCATGACAAAATTATGTTTCTTAGTGGCAAGTGGCTAAAAAAATTTAAAAATTGTTTCCACAAATATAAATTGCAGCTATATTTTGAAAATAAAAATTGAAAGGGTGTATAGGCGCCCGCAGGCAAATGATTTTTAAGGAACAAAAAAGAAATTTGGAAAAAATATGGCCTTGGAATACAAAATGAAGACTGCGATATGTATTTTCAAGAAATATAAAAGAAAGATAATTAAATTATGATAAAATTATGTTTTTTAGTGTCAAGTGGTTTATAATATTTGAAAATTGGGAAAACAAAAATAAACTAGATTTTTATATAGTTTGTTGAACAAATTATGATCAGAGGATGCATTTTTTACTGTGATTGACATTAGTTCTTATGAATTACTGATATAACACTAATACTCGTATGGCTTTAGAACCGTGATTCAAATTATGATAATATTAACCAGGTATATATAATATTTTAAGTATTAAGTATTCATTATAAAAGCTAAAAAAAGATATGTTTAATTCACTAATATATAAATATAATATTATATTTTAGTATAAATGTAGTATTAATATTTTCCTCGTTAATTTTTAAATATTTTTCCTTGTTATGTTGACAATTTCGAATACCTTGTTAGTTAGTAAGAAAAGATCTATGCAAAGTTCACGACCAGTGATGATAGTCATCTATCATCACTTGAGCTCAACTTACCATTGTGTATAGGTACCTAACCTAAACTAACCTCCTAAAGACTTAATTAACCATCTGCATGTCCGCGGGGAAGGCAGTGCCATAGCCAGGGTTAGGATTTGGGGAGGGAATAAGTGTATACAGTACTATACACCCAATATCCCTCGGGAAGGCTGACTATGACACTGGGTTTAATAAGTATCAATCTAAATGATCGTATAAAAATAAATGCTATTTGGGTAACGCGTGACAAACGGATGATTAACTAGGACACTTTGAATAAAAAGATCCTTAGTTGATTTCCGATATAAGTGTTTACTTATCAAGTTGTTCTATTGATTGTTAACCTCTTAGAAATAGCTCTTATTATTAAGATGTTGTGCCTCTTGAAATATTTTTCTCCCTACTAGATTTTTAGGACTTCGGTGCAACTGCTTTTAGATAATATATTATGGATAGAGCCATGCCCAGTTTTTGTTAACACATCCATAGTACATTCTATGAAGTCCTAATCAAAAATTATCATCTAAACTCGCAAGTATGATTGGATGTAAATTGTACAAGTAATAACTAATAATTATTAAAGATTTATGAGTTTGTATTGTCTCCGACTTACAAAAGTCCTGTTGAAGAGAATGAGAGTGCGACATCCTCATTAAAGCAAAACAACTTTTGTAATATTATTACATAAATGGTGTAATATCTAAATTATTTCCCCTTCCGACACACTAAAATTAAAGTTATCATGCTTTTCTGGGCCCAAAAACGTTGGGTAGTACCATAATGGTAATTTTATTTTTATTTTTATATGGTACCTAATAAAAACGACCATAGACACCAGAAATTGAATTATTACGATTTTGAATATTTTTTAAATGAAACGATCTTTAAAAATGTTTACACAATCTTTTCTATAGTAAAATATTATTATTTTGTATTTCAACATAACATTTTGCTGTGTGTGATTGGTAATCTTTACATCACAGTGTCAACTGTCAGTACATTTTTTGTGACAAAGATCAAGTGTCTAGTAGAAAATTTAATCATCTAAAATATCTTAAATTACATACTTATTGTTAATTATTATTATTAAAAAATTATAGTATAAAGTATAATATCTCATATAGACTTAAACAATGTACAATTGGTTTCTTACTATTTTTATTATTACATAATATACGATTTTATTTTAAACAAATCCTTCGGCAATTATATATCCATATTGCGTGTGTTTGTTTAGAAACACGTGAGTATGTGGGGTAAGGATTCGTCACTAAGAACCCAGGTGGTCACCCATCCAGGAGCTAGTGACGCCAGGCGATGTTTGACCACGGCAAACCACCGCGCCACACCATACCCCAAAATACAGTATACGACTAGTGTGCAGTGCATATACCAGAGGCCAGAGGCAATTTTTTTGTTTTCAATATATCAACTGCATAACCTGATTTTACTGTTTGGTTTTAAACACATGTAAATAAGTCGAGGATTCGTCACTAAGAACCCAGGTGGTTGCCCATCCGGGAGCTAGCAACGACAGTCGATGTGTTGACCTTTAGGTTCAAAATTTACTTTTTAACATATAGAAACCAAATCTATTTTATGAGATAATTAGTACTTGTACGTCTATTTTTCATCAAGTTAAAGAATTTATTTTTATTTTTATAGCTAATAATAACAACAACACGTATGTCACTTAAAATATTGAATATGTAGGTAATAAATACATACGTGAATAACAAAAATTTTTTTTTTTTTTACTAAAATCTTAAATTTAAAAATTCCATTAGACTAGTCGACAAAGTATAGGTACGATTAACACTAGTATAGATTCCAACACTCAACTAAAATAATACTTTAAAAATGATTGTATGTCTCAGAAAAATTACCTATCACCAGATCTTATTTCTTCTTTCCAGCATTAGAGATTTGAATTAATTTTTAAAAAACTAGTAATATAAGTTGCTTTCAATTTCATAATGAAATTCTTTTAACTCTTAATCACCTTCAAAAGTTGTTTTTCTTTTATCTGGACAAATTAGGTACTATTACAAATTTTTATTTTAAAACATTTTATGTTTTCTAGAGCAAAGACTTTTTATGCATTTTATATATTTTTTTCTTTTTTGTAAGCTTTATTGTATGCTTATTTCTAGGTTAGTAGTAGTACACAGCATATTTAAAAACTTATGTGATAAAATTCTAAATGTTTTTAGTGCATCTTTTGATAGTTTATCTAATATCAAGCACTTAGGTAAATATTTTTATGGATCAAAATATAATTATATTAAATATGAACAAAAATAAAATTTTTACTAGCACTTTAATTTTTTTTTTAAATATATACAATATATCATGTGTTTCAAATAACAGGGTACACTTTATTGCTCATTAACCTGTAAATATCATTCAATTCTGTTTGTTGGACATCAAACTATACAAATCAATCATAAATTCCTATACCACTTAAAATTCTTTTAAGTCATGTATTTCTTCATTATTTTTAAATAGAAATCCCTGTTTTAAATATAATTTTTGATATCATTAAATTCTCATACAAGGAAGGGCTCATCTGATCATACCAACCTAGTATGTCGGACTACAAAAAAAAAAAATGTAATTTTCAATAATTTACAAAATAAATAATGTCATTGTACACCATAAAAAAAACCAAATTTACTGGAAACCAAACCAAAAAACTAAGAAGTATAATAAAATATAAAAAATCACCATTTAAATCATCTAAAAAAAATTATTTAATCAATTATACTTATACTAACCAAAAAACTATTTAATCAAAAAACAAAATTTGTAATCAACATCGTTATACTAAACAATTATAACTACATATAATTTTTATAAGATTTAAATAAAAATATTTAACCAATTTATTCACTTATGAACACGCAAGAAATTATATTAACACATTATGTAATATATATATTCATACAACTTCAACAACAAAATTATCATTAGTGACAAATTAATAAAGAAACACAGACTCGGGTATAACATAAATTAACTAAATTTTATATATCTATACTCACGTTCCTATCCAATCATAATAAATATATGCTTTAATTAATAATAAAAGGTAGGATAAAGAAGGCCGACATTCAAAATCCTTTTGATTATTATCAATGAAAATAGCAAACTATATCATACCAATTAATATATTATTAAAATTTAAGGATTAAATTCATCACAAAGTGGTATCCAAAAAAAGTGACTCTTATTCATTAAAGATTTAAATAAACATATACATTTCACTAAAATAACCCTGATCAGATTATTAAAAAAAAAATATTTTAAACGAAGAATTAAACACAGAGTTGTTAAGATTCAAATTAATTTAAAATTATAGTCCAAGCGTTGAATAATAATAAATAAAATATAATCCAGAGATGATTAATACATTTTTTATAAAAGAATTAAACACAGAGATGTTTAGATTCAAATAAAATTAAAGTTATAGTCAAAATCATGACTAATAATAAATAAAATATAATCCAAAGAAGATTAAAACATTTTTTATAAATGAATTAAACACAGAGATGTTGAGATTCAAATAAAATAAAAATATTTTATAACTATATTATAGTCCAAATGATGACTAATTATAAATAAAATATAATCCAAAGAAGATTAAAACATTTTTTTATAAATGAATTAAACACAGAGATGTTTAGATTCAAAAATAAAATAAAAATATATTATAACTATATTATAGTCCAAATAATGACTTATAATAAATAAAATATAATCCAAAGAAGATTAATACATTTTTTATAAATGAATTAAACACAGAGTTGTTAAGATTCAAATAAATTTAAAATTATAGTCCAATGCCTAATAATAAATAAAATATAATCCAAAGAAGATTAATTATACATTTTTTATAAAAGAATTAAACACAGAGATGTTGAAATTCAAATAAAATAAAAATATTTTATAACTATATTATAGTCCAAATGATGACTAATTATAAATAAAATATAATCCAAAGAAGATTAAAACATTTTTTATAAATGAATTAAACACAGAGATGTTTAGATTCAAAAATAAAATAAAAATATATTATAACTATATTATAGTCCAAATGATGACTAATAATAAATAAAGATCAAATAAATATATTAATATAATAACAAATAAAAATAAAATTATAGTCAAAGCGTTGAATAATACTAAATAAAATATAATCCAAAGAAGATTAATACATTTTTATAAAAGAATTAAACAGAGATATTTAGATTCAAATAAAATTAAAATATATAGTCCAAATAATGACTTATAATAAATAAAATATAATCCAAAGAAGATTAATACATTTTTTATAAAATAATTAAACACACAGTTGTTTAGATTCAAATAAAATAAAAATATATTATAACTATATTATAGTCCAAACGACGACTAATAATAAATAAAATATAACCCAAAGAAGATTAAAACATTTTTTTATAAATGAATTAAACACAGAGATGCTTAGATTCAAATAAAATTAAAATATATAGTCCAAACTATGACGAATAAAATAAATAAAATATAATCCAAAGAAGATTAAAACATTTTTTATAAAAGAATTATACACAGAGATGTTTAGATTCAAGAAAATTAAAATATATAGTCCAAACGATGACTATTTAATAATAAATAAAGTATAATCCAGAAATGTTTAACACATTTTTTATAAATGAATTAAACACGTCATAGTTGTTAAGATTCAAATAAAATTAAAATTATAGTCCAAGCGTTGAATAATAATAAATAAAATATAATCCATAGATTCCAAAATAGATTAACACATTTTTTATAAAAGAATTAACACAGAGATGTTTAGTTCAAATAAAATTAAGATTATATTTTTAATTTATAAAAATAAATAAATGTAAGCTACAAGAAATTAAATGGATTATCCATTCAGATTTCAGATCATAATCATGAAATCCTTATACAAGGAAGGGCTCATCTGATCATACTAAACCACCACAAAAACAAAATTCTAATTTTCAATAATTTACCAAATGAATAATGTCATTGAACACTATTGCCACAATAAAGCAAATATTCCAAAAGTCTAAAGAAAAAGACAACAAAACATCAAATAAGAATAATACATAAGATATTCTAATATCCAATCTCATACATATTAAGTAGGTACTTCATAAAAGACGTTCGATATTCTACTACATACCTACCTACAAGTTATCAGAGTTATCAAGAGAAGACATTTCTACGATAGATAATTATGCTAGGAAACGCTAGGTGCTAACTTCATCATAAATATAGACAACAATAACAACATATGCAATTATTAAAAGGCATCTTCACAAATCTTAATCAATTTATCTCGCATATACAGCATGCAAATGAATTTAAAAAAAACACTTAAGATAATAAATTTAAAGAAGACGTAACATTTCAACATTCAATCACAACAACAACAAAATGACTTGATAAAACCAAAATCAAAAACATTCAATGAAACATCATCATACTAAACACAGGACTTAAAATATCCCTACTATACCAAACTTTTGATTGGAGTATCAAAATATTAGCAAGACATTTTACTAATCTAACACAATGTCTCATGAATAAACAACATAACAATATATTAAAAAAAAAAAAAAATACTCATGGGAAACAAAAAGTAGAAGTTTACGCCAATCACAAAAACAACAAAATCAAGTTGTATGGATACGACTAAAATATATGAGTTAAAAGAATTTTAAGTCATATAGGAATTTATGATTGATTACAGGGTGTAATTAAAGGGTAATAAGTGATAAAGTGTACCTACCCTGTTTTGTGGGGGGTTTTATCGATTCCGCCGTTTTAATATCAATTCCGCCGGCTATCGACTCCGCCGAGCTTTTTTATTTATTGATTCCGCCGAACTTTTTTATTTATTGATTCCGCCGGCTATCGATTCCGCCGACTATGTATTTTTAAATCAATTTTTTTAAAGTTTAAATATAAATATTTCAAAAAATAATTCAAACATTTTTGTAAGTAAAATGTATTAAAATAGTAAAATAATGATATAAAATTTATTTAGTTAACGCCAAAAAAGCAAAAATAATATAATTTAGTACAAATAAAATAAATAGGTAATAGTAAATAATAATCAAATGTTCTACAATTTATTTTAAAAACGCCAAAAATGCAAAAATTATTTAGTAAAATAAAATAAATAATAGTAAATAATAATTAAAATGTAATAATGATATTAATTGATTTATTTTTCAGAATAGTGCTTAGATGCTTAGATTATGAATATGTTAGGGGAGATTAAGACGTTTAGTATAGTTGGAGAATTCAAAATTCAAGTTATATATTTAGGTAATGCTCTAAGACTACGAGTGTTTTTACGAGTGAATTGAAAATTAATTGTATATTAATTTAAGCCTTTTATATTTTGTTTTCATTAAAATAAATAATTTACAAATATTAACCGGCGGAATCAATAGATTTTTCACAGGTAAAAAGGTCATTTCGGCGCAATCGATATACGCCCTTTTGTGGGACACACGGTATATATATATATATATATAAGCATATGATAAATGCATAAAATATTTAATTAAGTAATTTTTATAGTGTTATAAAAGAATGTAATTTTTATTGAGGCATATTTAACTGCGTATATTTAATGAATTTTTAGTAAGTACATAAAAGTCCTAGCTCTACAGTTATTAATTATAACTTTTACTTCCAATCATGCGCCTACTTTCAATTTTATTTTTTTAATCACAATCATAGTACAATCTTGTAAAGTAATATTAAACAAAAGTATTCAAATATTTTATTTTGAAATCGAAGTCCTAAGATAAATATTTTGAGAATGAGAATTTATAATATTAAAATTTTTTTACTTCTCAAGCCACAACTCTAATACTTTTTTTTATTGAGCATCACAATACTTTTCATAATAAGACTATTAACTATAATATGTTTAATGAAATTTTAAATTTGTATAAAAAAATAAAATTTGTTATTTTAAAGATAATATTCATTTGATTGATGTGATATTTTAACAAAATATGTAATGACAAAGTCATACTTTTTACAAGACTTATAATAATGTAAACAATCAACAATCAAGAACTTTTTTGACTTGATAACACTTAAGAGGATGTCAGTGCATTTATTTTTTTCTCTCTGACCCACGCACAACATAGCAAATATTACGTTCACTATGATCATAATAATTTCTAAAATTAGAGTGAAATCTTTAGAAATTATTAAGATTATTGTGAACAAAAAATTTAATATATTGCGCATGAGTCGGAGAAAAAAAATTCCACTGACATCCTCTTAATCGGCCTAACCAACCTTCTCTTTTTATTCTATCCCATAAGTCGAAGGTTGTAAACCTTACCTAACCTGGTAGTATCACTCAAAGGGTCGAGTAACCTTTGCAATTTAAGATCCTTTCCTACATATTCAGAATTATTAACATAACTATTCTTCCTAACTATCTCCCTTCCCCCCACCTAACCTAATCCTCTCTCCCAGCCACTACCACTCTTTCTTCCTAACCCTATCAGGCCCTCCCCTTCACCTATCTCACTGTCTCTCACAACCTCTCACAATTCTCTCTCACTTTTTGTTCTGTTCCCCCACCTAACCTTATCATCTCCCTTTGACACTACCTCTCTCTCACCCTATCACTTTCACACCATCCCCCTCACCTATCTCTCTCACACTCACTCATCTGATATTCCCCCTCTAACCGTTTTTCTCACACTTGCACCCTCTCTTTCACTTTATCTCCTTATCCTTCATCCTATCTACCTCTCTCACTCTCTCTCACCCTATACTTCTCTCGCCCTCTCTTTACAAGTCACTATAGTACCTACCTTACCTAACCTAACCTAATCTAACCTTACCTCACACTATCTATCTCTCTACGCTACTTCTCACTATCTCTCTCTCTCTCTCTCTCTCTCTCTCTCTCTCTCTCTCTCTCTCTCTCTCTCTCTCTCTCTCTCTCTCTCTCTCTCTCTCCATCGCTTTATCCTTCTCTGCCCCCCTCTCACACTCCCAGTCCCTATAGTACCTACAGGTCATCGTACCTGATAATTGGAAAAATATTTAAATATCGTTGAGGAAATTATTAAAAAAAAAAATTTTTAAAGATTTACCTGATAAATTTCCTAATTTTTATCACGATTTTATTTGATAACTTGAATAGTGTTATACCAGTGGTTAGAAACGAATAATTTAAAAATTGCAAGTTACCTATCTATCCCCTGATCAATTAATAAATTAATAAAATAAAAATAAACCTACTGAAAAATAGAAAATTACTTACCAAATATCTGAATCAACTATAAAACTTCATCTTCGAAACATCGTTAATACATTTCACACAGGCTTCACAATGAATATGATATTTAGTTGGCAAATCTTCACTGACGAATACCATCTCTGAAATTTCAATAAAATATTCAACAATATTTTCTGACCTATTCATTTTAGATTCTGAACGAAGTGATGGATGTATTGATTTTACAATGATGTGTGTTTTTTTTTTGTGTCTGTATAGCATAACCAGTCCAAATAATGCTTAAATTTCAAACTTTGGTGGTGGTTTCCGTTATAAAAGTGAATATCCTTGGTGCATTATATAGGTCAAAAGTAAAAATTTTCCAACAGTTTTCAAAAAAATCGAGAAAAACAAAAAAAAAATGACAGAAAAACGGAATTTTTACGCAAAACCAGTTTTCGACCAAATCGAATTTTTATATGGTTGTAATTCAAAAACTAATAACTTTAAATACTTAAAAATTTCACCAAATGTTTATGTTAGTGTAATCTATATACAGTTTAATTTTAGAGTTATTTATAGACCACTGAAACTTTAGATTTTTCTGAAAATTTTTTTTTTGAAATGTCCATACAATTTTTTTTGGCCCTATAAAAAAATTTGAAAATTGAATACAATGTTTCTCATAGGTTATTCTTATAGTGATTAAAAAATTATAAGAATATCTAGGCACAATTTTTTTTATTAGCATTTGAAGTTCAAATATTGACAAAAATTCGTCAAAACCATGAATATATTTTTTTTTGTGTCTGTGTTTTGGGGCAGTAAAAGTGCTTTTTTTGACTTCAGTACGTTAATCGATCAGAAAGTGAATCTAGTTGGTACTTTGGTGGTCAAAAGTATTCTTAATATTTTTGTAAATAATCGGGATAAACAAACTAAAAATTAAGGGATAAACGGAAAATTTAATATAAATAAAGTAATATTGAATGATTAAATACTACACCTTCAGTGATAAGTACATGAATATGAGAACAGTAAGTAGGTACTCTTAGCAGCTACACAATTGCAAGTTTTTATTATTCAAGAACTTATTAATTTTATATGGCTATAAAAACATTATACCTACTGTATGGCTATAAAACTCTACTACCGATTCATTTTTATTTTAATAATTTTTTATACAAACTTTAATTATTATTGCGTATTATAGTTTGTTTATTTATTTTACTTCAAGAATTCGTGAATATTATAATTATTATTCTATATTAATTTTTGAAAGATTGAGTTTTAGAAAATTAATAAAAATTCGATTGCAATAAATTAGAGTTTGGTTATTTACCAGTGGTTTAGGTTAGGTAGTAACCTTATGCAACTTCATAATAAATAATAACTGTACAATTTTGAAGAAAATAATAACTCCTGTGTGTATGTATTAGGTAGATATACACTATTTTAACAGATATTTATTATATGTATGATAACTAAGTTATAATATATTTTTCATAACCGCTTAGTTCACCACCAGTGATCAATTCTTTTAGCCTTTAGGTCATAGGGCTTTTTATAGGTGTACCTACAATGTAATAACTTAATAAGTACCTATGATATTAGATATGAGATAAAGGTTATAAATAACTATAAATATCTATAATATACATAATTTATCAAAATAAAATATATTTTATTCTAAATTCCTGACTTCTAACGTTGGATTTGGAACAAATTACCATTTAGGTACGAATTAAAATTGCTCCTTGTGAGATTTGGAGACTGGAGTTATCAGTTAAAACGGATATTACAATTAACTAACTAAACAAAAATTGAAAAATGTCGATTACAAACACATACCAAGGTTATAATTATAAAATTATAATTATTATACGTCTGGCAACCTGAAAAACGACGCAGCGCGTTTAATATATTAATCGATCTTGCGTATTTCTTAATTTCGCGCTTAGAAATAAAATATGCGTTAACGATACTTGGAACTTGGGTATATATTTTTCGTGACGTTAAATATTTATTTAAAGCCAAACATAAGATTCAAGCCTGATTGAAATATGAAAATAAACTTACCTCAAACATCGACTCTTTTTCGGGGTTTTGGTGAAATCCAAGACGTGTATGGGTACACTCCGATACCGACGTAAGAACGCATCAGATACTTAATTAAAGTCTGAAAATATTATTAATTATGAAATTAAAATTATACGGAATACAGAATATTTTTAGTTCATGTTTGCTCTAGTGCTCATTGAAATTATAATTTTATAAGTTTTAATCGACTGCCACTTCTGATTCTGAAAAGACAATTGCCACAGATTATATTATGTTACGCTAATAGGATAAATCCAAAGATATGTAATATTTCAATAAAACTTCTATTACCAAGGAGGTTCACGTTTATGAACAATGTTCATTTAAATAATTAAATGTGATATAACAATAACCAAAAAATATTTGTAATTTTAAATTTAAATTATAATATAATATATTATTTTTCTTAGCCTATTTTTGTTTGATTATTGATTACGATCATGCTTCTTTTATGCATTACAGGTATTATATATTTATATGTCTAAAATAATCCGATTAATGTTTAATTTTTATCTTCCCTACCTAGTTATAATGTGTTAATTTATTTTTTTTGAATATTTTATTCAAGATCTTATTATTTCTTCACTAGTTCACTAACCACAACAAGTTATCTACTAAAACTCGGATAACTACCGGTTCGTTTTTATTTCAATAACGTAAAGATTAACTATAATTACTTGTATTAATGTTTATTTATTTTACTTCGATAATTTTTAAAAATATTATTCCAAATTATTATTTATTAATTTTTGATATATTGTGTTTTTTTTAGAAAATAAATAATAA
The DNA here is from genome assembly GCF_037042655.1 of Diuraphis noxia. Taxonomy (NCBI): domain Eukaryota; kingdom Metazoa; phylum Arthropoda; class Insecta; order Hemiptera; family Aphididae; genus Diuraphis; species Diuraphis noxia. Next base: position 32,151,256 of record NW_028301714.1, on the reverse strand, counting down.
ATGCAATTTTAATAAATTATTGAATTAGGTACCAGGTACCTACGTAAAATATAAAATAACCTATTCATGAAAAAAACCAAGACATAATTAGTTTTTTAAGAAAAACAAAATTGTTCAATCTTATATTAAAAAAAAATGTTTTACCCTAATTAAATAACTTACCATTGTATCAGTACCTACATATTATATTATATCATTATTGTAAATAAGTGTAACTAAAGGCCTTTGTTGTCGATGTGAATATGCTCATTAAAAAAATACATATATATATAAAATTGTTTACCTATAAATCTGTAAAAATTTAATTTAATTTTAAATGGTTTAACTTTTAAGCAATATGAATTATAAATATAATGTATAAATAGGTAATAATATATTAATCTATGTCAGTTGTTGGCTTATTGTATATATTTTGTATAATATTATATACCCTAATAAATACCGAATGCAATTCATTATATTAATCATTTTCTGATAATTTCTAATATACAAAACCTTATCAACCATAAATTTTAATTTAATTGTGTTATTGTTCTATGAAAATATTAACAGCTATTAAAAATGCAGAATTTAATATTACAAATAAAGTAATATTGGATGGTTAAATACTACACCTTCAGTGATAAGTACATGAATATGAGAACAGTAAGTAGGTACTTAGCAGCTACACAGTTGCAATTTTTTACAAGCTATATTATTATAATATTTTTCAGACGATTTACCATTAAAATAACACATTCAAACAAATCAAATGAAAGTTCACAAAATTTCATTGAGCTAGTAGGTGTCAATGGAAACTTAGTGTGATAAAATAACTGACTATAATAGTAAATAATAATTTTATTTTGATCTCGTGTTTATATGAACTTTATGTTATAACACAGTTTGTATTCTGTTTACAGATTTAGATAATGAAGATTTTGATGATAGTATTAAAGACAAGGACTGGAAGGAAAATAAAAGCTCAGGAACATCTAAAACCAGAATTTGATGACATTTTAACTAGAACAAGGTGTCATAGTAAAGATTTTTGTAACAACATTAATAAAAATACTATCGGTCAAATGGTTTTATAGAGAGATATTAAATTAATTAAAGTTAAAAAATAATTCCCTGATAAATTGTTGTAAAAACAATTTAAACAACTTATGGGCAAGCAAATTATCAAGAAATTATAGTTTTATGTATACCATATTAATCATGAAGCTTTTCAAGAAGAAACCATTACAAAACAAAAAGTAATGTCAGTATTAAAAAGAATGGCAACAACAGATTTAAATGCGAAACCAAATAAACGCATAAGACAAGAACTCCGCAATTGTCAAGATTCAGGTAATCTCAATCATTCTGACGTTCATTTATTTCGTAAAAGTATGTATGAAGCTCGGAGAAAATTATTTCCTAAAGTTCCAAAGTGTTTTTTAGAAGCAAAAGCTATGATATATGAATGTAAAACTGATTATTTTTCAAAGGGTGAGCAATTTTTTTTCATGGAATCTGCTGATAGTATTCCTATTTTTACGACTGCTAGTAACTTGTCGCTATTAAATAATGCGCAAAATGTATTTGCTGATGGTACTTTTTCATACGCGCCTAAACATTTTCTACAAATGTATACGGTACATGTATACATAAATGGATTTTATCTACCAATTATTTATGTTTTTATGGTAAGTAAATCTCAACAAGCTTATATTGACGTATGGTTAAAAATAAAACAATTATTTTTTAAATTCCACGAAAAACCGTTACACAAAAATTCATTTAGACTATGAGAAAGCGGCCCATAATGCAGTATTAGAAGTTTTTGAAAACTGTATAATATTAGGTTGTCGTTTTCATTTGAGTCAAGCCTTGTTTCGTCGGATATAAAGTGACAAAGAATTATATAAGCATTACATAGAAAAAACCTATGTATACAAATGGCTTCAATTTTTTTTTGGTCTTAGTTGTATATCGCCTAATGCGGTAAGCAATGGTTTTGTAGCTCTAATGTCCAATGCACCTGTCGCAGCTGAAACATTTACGGATTATATTCTAGAGACTTACGTCGAGGAAAATAGTTGTTTTCCGCCATATTTGTGGACAGAAAGTCCATCATCTGATCCTAGGACAACAAATGGGCCCGAAGCATTTCATCGAGACTTTAATAGTCAGTTTTATACAAGCCATCCAAACTGTTTTAATATAATCAATACATTGATGGAAATTCAAGAAGAAACTTATTTAAAGTTATGCAGTATTAAGAAAAACATAAAAAATTGTACGAGAAAAGAGGATTCAGATAATATTGAGTATATTTTAAAAAAATACAATAAATTCAAAGTTGACAACGATATAAAAAATTATCTATATGACATCGGTCCACTTTTTGTCGGGAAAAAAAATAACTATAGATAAGTAAATAAATAACATAAGATTTTAATAGAATGAATGACTAAATATTTCAACTTAATATTTTATTTTAATAAAATAATTAAAATATTAATAGTAAAAAATAAATAATAAACATTTTTGGGAGACTATTAAGAGCCAACCTCCTCGTGGTGTCTCCTGGGTAACGCTAATAGGCTCTAAAAGATAAAATGTAAAAGTATATAAGTAAAAAATGTGCACCTAAACGTTGGTACCCAAACGTAGTATTATTTTAAAAATATTTTAATACCCAAACGTTGTATTGCTTTTTGGGGTCTGAAAAAAAGTGTACATAAACGTGTGTTCCCAATCGTTTTTCCGAATCTCAGGTAAAAATATCGTTTTGTGCCCAAACGTGTTACGGCCGATAATTGTATAGTCATTATCAGTTCAGAATATATTTTTTTTTAATTTGGCATATTATTTGTTACTTTGATACATAAAAATAAGCTTATTTACTTAAAGACAAGTAGTATTTTATTTTTTATTTTGTGTTTTATAGTAAATTATTTTTAAAGATATTGATTACATACCTATATATAACTATTAAATGATTAATTTTCATTCTTATATATATTATCTGTACAATTATAAATTATAACACAACAATAATTTTAATAAAATTTCAAAAAAACTAACAGTTAATAATATTTTATTATTCATTAATAATTGAAAGTTCAATACTGCCATAATTGGATATATGACACAAAAATAAACATAGCTTAAATTCAATACTGCCATATTTTGGTATGTCTGAAAATCAATTTCTGTATGCAATACAGCCACATATCAAAATATGACAGTCTTGCATTTACTTAAAAAATTGTAAAAGACCATAATAAGTCTGACTTTTTGGGTTCAAGGGAATATTTTATTATATTTGAAAAAGTCACAATATTAAGTATGTTTAAAGTACCTAGTGTAGTTTTTAGTTTCAAATGCATAGGTGAAGAACTCTTTGCAAACATCACCATTGTAAAAGTGTACGAACGTGTACCTCAATTCTTTTATAATATTAAGCCGCAAAAGAATTGGTATTAAAACAAACTTACCTTAAATATTAATTATTTTGGGCTTTGTTAGAGTCCGCGACGTGTATGCACTCCGACGCTGAAATGCAAACGCATCAGATACTGCTGAATTGTAATCTAAAAATAATGTGATTTATGAAAAAAAAAAGATTAAACGGAAAGCAGGATGTTTTTCGTTCATGTCTACTTTGCTATCTAATTGAAATGTTAGAATCTTTAATAGACTGCGTCCTCCGCAACGACTTTGACAATCGCCATGGATTATATTGTACTAAATCAATAAGAGAAATCCATAGATATCTAGGTATATATTATAATACTACTTTTATATCAACGATGCCCTCTTGTATACAATCTGTTCATTGCAGGGCATCGGTCAATAATGAAATGAAATAACTATACCGAAATATGTATAGCTATACATAACATGATAGCCATTGAATTACTCAATTGTGTAGCCGAGATTTTTGAAAGGGGGTGCATTAATTTAATATTTAAAAACGATTAGAGAGAGGAGCGTTTACACAATCAATATATTTTTGAATTATAGTCCAAATATATACGTATGGGATGCTTTAATGCCTGGAGTTACTCGTTATAAAGATGTTCAAGGAAGAAATTAGATTTTATCGATACGTATCGATTTAATTTTGTGTATTCAAGAAGTTACACGTTCAATATACAAACCATATGTACCGGCCTTAGACTTCGAAACGAGTCGGTACGTAACTATTTTTATTTGTGTTGAACTGTTGACCAACGATACCGATAATTCGATACGATACCGATATCGTGGGTATTTTCTTAATAATTTCGATATCGATATCTAAAAATAATTATTGAAAATATCGCGATATCGATATGGTTAATCAGGGCTCACTTTTGTTATACTTTTATTACTTTTATCTTCTAGGTAATAAATTATGATAAATTTCAAAAAAATAGTTTACCATACCAAGCAATTTAATCTAAATTAAAAATTCAGTTTTGATTGTTTGCTAGCTGTGAGACGTTGTTATCATTTTATTTTGCTAAATTGATATTTGTGTTAAACAAAATGAGTGAAAATTTTAAGTTAGTACGGTTGGCTGGTGCTAGAAGTGATACATGGCAACATTTTGGTTTTAAAAGTAACGAAAAAGGGATTATATTAAATAATTCAAGTTTTTTGTAAAAAAATGCAAATGTTCTGTTGATTATAGTGGTAATACAACTAATCGCAAATCACATTTTCAGCAGTTTCTATTATTTTTATTACAACCTAATTTTCTAAATTTATATTTACATTTATTTGTATTATTTATTTATATTTACATTATAATACATAATAAATTATTATTAATAATTAGAAGTAGTAATTAACATACATATAATTAATAATATTATAATTATACGCAAATCGATATCGATATCGAGAGTTTTCCGATATCGGAAAAATAAAGACGACATCGATAATTAAAAATATATCGTTGGCCAACCCTAATTCTTATAGTCGATACGTATTGAATTTTTCTTCTTGAAAATCTTGATTATAACTTTATAAACTTGTTACTATAACTTATGAGTTAATAACAATAAAAATAAGAAATATATCTTTTTAATAATATAATTAAACAATTTTAGGATTTAAGACCGGCGTATAGTATAGGCAAAATAGGTACATTACTGCAATATTACATTACTGTGATAGCTAGCTAATAAAGACTTAATTTTTCATGGTACCTTTGTTACCACTGTCTATTATGTAGAGTCGTAAAAGATTACTAAGAACGAATTATCATTTTTCGTATTTAAAAGAGCTACTCACATAAGGATTTTCAGATTTATGACGGGAATAAAAGTTTTTTGTTTAATTAATGATTTCCACAGATAAACAAAATAATATACGATATAGTTAATTAGTTTTATTCTATGTAATATTAGTTTCTATTAATTACTTAGGCAGAAGAGGTGGTGAAACATGCTTCAAATCGTCACATATATGATTGACTTGAAAATAAAACATTACATCTCAAAAATAAAAATATGAAAGTTGAATAATATTTATGTTATTAGTTTATATACACAAAAATAACCTTCTTCTTTTCCTTCGCCTTCTCTTCTAACTATTTGGGGTCAGCCACACTGGTCCTTAATTTCCACTTACTACGATCCTTAGCATCTTCATCACAAACACCAGTCTCTTTCATATCCCACTCTATAACTTCAATAACCATCTCTTTTTCGGTCTTTCTCTACCTCTTTTTCCATCCACGCTCATATTCTTTGTCACCGAAACTACCTCAGTTTTTCTCTTCTTAAAACGTCATGTCCTAGCCATCTCAACCAATTCTCACACAACTATTGGAGACACTCCCGCCTATTCTACCTCTTATATACTCATTTCTTATTCTGTCCTCTCTTGTCACTCAGTCACTTCCACCTTAACATTCTCATCTCCGCAACACTCATTTTCCTCTCCATTGTTTTATCTATAGTCCAACATTCCGATCCATACATCATCGCCGGCTTTACTACTGTCTTATAAAATCTGGACCTACTGCTTTTCTTTTTTCATTTTTCTAACCACCCTCCACATTTCTAACCTAACCTAACCAACCTATTTTTTTAAATATAAATAACAAATTCATTATTTCTTTACTTATTTTCAAAATATATAATTCAATTTAATTTGTAATTTTATTAATTGCTACTCAGTCCTTAAAATATCCAAATGTTCATTCTACACAAATAGTTTTAAATCAAATTAATCTATGTAAAAAATCAATGCTCTAAAAACTAACACCAATTATACTTCTTCAACCAATAATATATAATATAAATTAAATAATAATATGTATAAATATATTATTTCATTACTGTGAACAAAATTAAATTATTTATATATTAATAGTACAACATTAATAACTACAATTTCAACAATATTTTTATAAAAATTAGTTGAAGTTACTATAAAAAAAAAAACATTTACATATAGTATCAATTTATAATATACATTTACAATTAATTTCTTCAATGTTATTACTATACATCAATTAATAATTAGATTTGATTTGATTGAATCCAATTTTAAATTTAAAAAAAAGTAGAACCTCTATTTTAACAAACTTGAAGGTTTATTATAAAAAAATTGTGATATAGAAATACACTTTCAAATTTCATACTAGACATAATTTTAGGGATTGTGATTAGTAATCACTGATTACTATTATTTACATTAAAAATGCATGGTGATATTTTTTTCTTAATTTATTAAAGTATGATAAATTATCATTAACTCGTTTTAACACTATCAATTATTGTCGACGATGAATTTATAAAATGTATTTGTATTCTTAAACATTTGATTCACAGACTCACAGTTGCTAGTTTTTGATTAATAAACCAATCACAATTTTGCAATAAGTTACATATATTTTATCCTAAAAGTTTACTATAGTTTATTTTATTTACATATTTTAAGTGAGTAGATTTTAACTTTTATATTACTGGAATATTTTCTACTTTACTTGAGGATATATTAGTGTTATATTAATGTCAAATGATTTTTTTGTTCACTGCAGCAGTGACAACAAGCCAGGCCCGGATTGAACCGGCGAGCTACCGAGAAAATCTCGGTGGGCCGCGTAAAAATTCAATATCAGTATTATATCAAACACTGATATAAACTAGAATAATTTAAAATAATAATATAATATATTATATCTATATACAATATACGTCATATAATTATACAAATATATTATATATATATAATCAAATCAAATTTTAAACTTATAGTTATAAAAAATTGATTAAAAATCGTCTTACTACTCATTACTTAGGCCATGGCTCACGATGAGTGATGACTGATGAGTATAAAATGAAATGTTTACAAATTGCATAAATCCAGGCGATCTATATTATATTTTATATTATCTATATTATCTATTATATTTTGCATTTTTTTTAAATAATATAACTGAAGTATACTAAGTAACTTAATGTAATGTACCTATTGAATAGGTAATTTGTAAATGTGCTTTAGAGAAACAATTATTATTTAAAGCACACATACTAAAAGAATGATCATAAAAAATGTTTTTCGAATGGGCCGATACTTTGTTGAGGGCCGGTAGAAATTTAAAATCTCGGTGGGCCGAAAAGTCTGTATCCGGCGCTGTAACAAGCTTATAATTAATCAATAAATAATATAATAGTGTCTAGCTATATACATCAGTGGGTCCTATTTTCTTCTATTCTATGTCCCTTTTGTATATTTTCAAAAATTTCAAGCCCCTCCTATATAATGAAAATAAATTGGTAATCTTTTTCGATTCATATTTTCCTATATTTTAAAATACAAATATTGTTATTTTTTGTGGACTCATTGTGCCTCCCCTAGTAATAATGTGTTCACCTCCCCTCCAAGTTGGGAAACACTAGTTTACATTTTAAAAAAATACCATACATATATAGTTTGGTATTCACTTAATATATTGTTATATAATTGCATAAAATGTAATTGTTTTAGAAGTTGTTCATTTTTCATTCGTCTAATAATAATAATTCAGAAAAAACATTAAAGGAAATCAAATCAGTTGCAAGTATTTGGGTAACCAAAGCTGGGGAAAGAGCAAATAAGACAATAATATTCTTAAATGTGTTAGCATCACCGGTGGCGGCACTGGGCACTGGGCTACGACAAGGCGACCGTGCTCCACGGCCGTCTTGTTCTGTTTTCCTTTTCCGGTAACCGTGGTGTGCGACGTCACGTGCACCGACGTTCGACCGCCGACTGCCGTTAATTTAAAAACGTTTATTTTAATAGAATTGAATATTATCTGTCTTTTACATTACCTACTTTAATAAATTCGTTTATAACAATTACAAAGCTGCGTTTTCTTTTGTTCTAAAATAAGTTATTGAAAACGAGTTAGTAACAAATGTTAATATTAATTAATTTAAACATAAAAATATGTTATTAATAAAATATATGAGAGTTTCTAAGTTGATTTTGGTTTTTTTTTTAGTAAAATAGTCTTAAAACTTGCATTTAAATGCAAGATTTATAAATAATAAGCTAGTCCATATAAATATATATATTACATTCACAACCAATGGATATATGTTTTACAATTAATAGAATATGATATTCATCATCGAGTAATATTTTGGTAATAATTTAAAGGAATAATTATGAGTTATTCATATATTATTTAATTTTAAATACCCAAAGAATATTCTATAATAAATAATTTAAATTACTATATGAATATTCCTATAAGACTATTTATAGTTGATCCAATAAGACCGAATATTCATGGACTATCTATAGTTGACTCGTTTTGCAATTTTTTCCTAATATATGCATATTCATAGATCATAGAAGATCTTTATGTGAATGTAGAATATTCTTTACATATTATTACATATTATATTCTTAATGAATATTCTATTATTATTTTATTAACATCCATGTGTTACTTGGGAAGGGTTACCAACGTCGATTTACCTGTGATCAGAGATACGCTAAAACCAAGATACAATTATAATATATTTTATTATTATTATTATTTCACAAGGGAAGTTAATAGTAATAGGTACCTACAGCTAAAAATGCACGCGGGACTAGGTACTACAGTTATCTAAATTAATAAAAGAATTGGAAGTGGGCGTGATTTGAATAATACATCCATTCAGAAAGTAGGTACTTAAATTAAAAAATGAATAATTTGCCATATTATATTTAAATACTTTTGAAATATTTTTTTCATTTTACTTTTAATAAAAGTTGTATAAGTTTGTATAAAATAAAAATAAATACAACTTGTTTTGTAATGATTTTGAAATTCTTTATTTTTTCATAGTTAAATAATTTTTAATAAAATCAAAAATTAATTATTGTTCTATGTAAAAATATTACGCCCAGTAGTATTTAAAATATTAACCAAACTACCAAATACTTTGTTTTATTAATTATTAGCTATTTTGCGAACCGATGTGTGTTTGGACACAATCGGCAAACAGTATAGTATAGTTGGCTTGGGGGGAACGCGGGGGGACTGAGTACCTCAACTAATTTTTTGGATACGCTAGCGTACCCCTCAGGGACGGATTGGGACCAAAATTCGGCCAGGGAAATTATAAACACGGTACATGGAGGCCCATTTGTATTGACCAATATATTATAAACTTACTAAAATTCTTAGTAATTTATTATAAAACAATATTTTAAAATTCAAATTAGCTCTTTATTTTTTTTATTACAAATTATAGTAAAGTATGTTGTCAAAAAAATGCTTGTAAAAAAAATTTGTGACTATGAATTTATTTTATTTTTCAACTGCTGTTGTTAAAATGTGTTAGAAGCCTTAGACTTTTAGAGTTACACCAAAATAAGAAAATCGCTAAATGAGAAATCCAATATGTTGTAAAAATTTAAATTTCAAATGCTCATTAAATTTAATTTGAATTTCCGGTAGACTTTTTATTTGTGATAAAGATTAACAAACTTGTAAGGAATCTTGTATTAAATTTTCAAATCTTAGAATTAAAAAGAAAAACTTTTATGAATTTCTATCTAAGATAATTTGAACATTGCTGTAATTTTTACGTATTTAGTCAAAATTGAACTTTAAATGCTTATAAAAAAAAATCGTGCCTATGTATTTTTAATATTTTTTTAACTGCTATTGTTACAATGTGTTAGAAGCCTTGTATTAAATTTTCAAGCTTTTCTACCCAACAAATACATTTTTATCGATATTTATAGAAAAAAAAACCAAAAAAATTGAAAAAATAAAATGTCAGTAAACAGCTCAAAACAATTTTGAATTTTCCAATTTCCCGGTGGGCCAATCCGTGAATCCGTCCCTGGTACCCCTACTTCTTTTTTAAAGGGGAACGCATGGGACGGATTGTTATGTAAACTTTTAACACCCCACCGCCATGATTATGTAAGTTTTATTAAAATGCTAGGGACGCTACATTTTAAAAGTAGCTAGAGTACCTCTACTACTTTATTTCCAAGTCAACCACTGGGTATACTTATATTCGGGATAAAATACAACTATATATATGCCACTATATCTGTATTCGGGCTGCAATCTGACAACTTCGTGAGCACCCGCAAGAAAACGTATTTTAATAAGAAGCAAAAATAAATCTAAATATAATATATATGCGTATATATATATGTGTGTGTGTGTGTTAGAGTTGCCAACTGCGTTGTATTTCTCAAGATCTTTAACTCCCAAAAAACCCGATATGGCTCACAATAAGTAGTTTATGAACAATCAGAGGTTTCCTGAGAAAGCTGGACAAGTTTGGAATATAAACTTAAAACATTCAACTGAATTCAGAATCTTAAGATTAATTCAGATAAAATAATATATTATGGATTCAAATGTTAAACGCTGCAGCTTATAATCTCCAGATTTGGCAAATTCATACATTCAAAAAACTATTTACAATTTTTTATATTAGATTATTAAAGAATTCAGAAGTCTCCTCAAGAGAGTGTGTCAAAGTAATATTTATGTTAAAAACATTTAACAAGAGTACAATTGCCGAAAAACTGAAAAAGGAACGTGGAAGATCTCACGCTAACTTACTTACGTGTACCTACATTGATTTTTGGGATAGATAAGATGTACCATATTTTAATGGGTACAGACTTCAATATTAATAAACTGTTTTCTATATCCATCTTCATCTCGCTCCAAACTAAAACCATCAAAGTATTTTATGAAAAAAAGTCGTTCAGTATGAAATCATAGCTGAGTACCTATACTTACTACGGCGTGTTATAAATTAAATAACTATTTAAATATTTCTCTAAAATATTGTTAAGTATCCATTTTTTTTTTAAATAATCAGAATTTTTTGTCGTTTTCGAAGAATGAAAACGATTGGAATTTCCTATATATCAGTGGCGAAACGACCGTGGTCTTTGAGAAGCGATTGCTTCTCGATTTTTTTTAAGGTTTGGAGGTAAATGTTTATTAAAAAAAAATATTTTAAATATATAAGAGGTACCTATAGCCCGTAAGTCGGTGGGTGGGTGTGTAAATTGTAAGTACTAAGTTTGCTTATGTGTTATTTTAGGTTCGTTTCGCCACTGCTATATATAATATATATATGATATTAAGATAATTATAAATTATTTTATACTATATTCTTATAACTTATGTGATCTAGTTTTATAATTTAGATGTTTGTCGATAGCCAAACTGGACCATACAAATAACAAACTATAGTCTACAAGTTTATAAGCAGGATAATCTACAATATTATACGAGTATAATAAATTTCACTAATTATTTATTTTATTAATGATATAATAAATAATATAGTACTTAATGATGATTTAATAGTTTCCGAAAATCTAAATAATTATAAATAAACATTTATTTAAAAAATATAATTAAATTCGTTACAACTTCATGATGTTTATATATATTATAAATCATCACTCAAAGACCTAAACTAGAGTCTAGGTCCGTACATTAAGCACCTATTTTGTGGGGGAAAAGTATAAGCTGGAAACTTTCTGTTTTGAATAAAATGTACGGGTAAAATAATAAAACAATTTGTTGAATTTTAACGTTTTGATCGATTGCTCAGGTAATAGAGCGAATATTCTGATTTCGTAGCGTCGTTTTCAGTATAACCATTGATTATAAACATAAATTTATAATATTTATATTTATTTATTTATTTATTTTATGTATCTATTATAATATCAATGGTATAACTATTATTTAGAATTTTCGGCATAATTATTATACGTTTATACCTATGTCGACTATTTACAGTATACAATTTTAGAATAGAATTATAGAAATCTTTATTCTTTAATACGGTAAATAACCGCAAAATATATAATTTCATGAATATCATGTCGGCAGGTAAAAATATATATATTTTTTAAAAATGCAAAATTTCCCTTTCCTAAACATCTTTTTCAAGTGATACTAAGAGTACATCAACACTGTAAACTGTATCGCGTAATCATGATTTTGGCATTATCAGTTTTCGGCATCGGCATTCGCATTCGGCATTTTTCTGTTTTCATTTCGTCCGAAGAGTAACACTTATTTTTATTTACTGTATTACTACATTATTTTCATACCTTCTAAGTGACCAATTTGCTGGTTTTTGTTTTGATGTTTGATTATTTGGCTTTTATTAAACTATATATTAAACACGCAATACATAATGTTGTGATTTACTTTTTAATATAATTTTGAAATTTAATACTTTTTCTTTTTAAACATACAATGTTAATTAAGAAGGATCTATTCGTATAAAAACACTGATCCTTGGTACAATGATGACATGTTAACCACCAACGAATTGTTTTTACTAGCACTATTAGCTGAAAACTCCTCTTTTGACAGTCATCAATTGGCCGCGATATTGCTGTTGTTAAGTCAAAATCATCTTTTATCTGAATGTAGTTCTTCATCGTCATCATCACATCAGTCGATGGAACAACGTCCATACTTTGGCCAGCGGGATGGTCACATAAGAGATGCGTTACTGGAAAAAGAGCTGGAGTGGTTGGCCAAGGAAGACCGTGGCAAAAGATTACGTGTCGATCGACAAACATTTCACAAGTTATTGGCTAAGTTGCACCCATACATGGTTAAAGTTAAAAATGGACTAAAAGTGAGTGCTGCTAGACGTTTAGCAGCAACACTTAGATTTCTTGGTACCAGCTCTACGCTGCAAGAAATTAAGGTTGACACCCATATATCACCTCAAATGTTAGCAAAGATCATTGTAGAAACTTGTGATTGTATTATAGAAGCACTCAAAGACTACATTAAGGTATTTTTATTTTTATATATTATAATCTAGATGTATGTACCTATGTATCATTGTATCCAACAATATTTCCTCATTATAAAAATTTGATATTATGGCATATCCAGAAACACAGGGCAATCTCCTTGTTTTTTTTTTTTATCTTACCAATGTTATTTAAATATAACATCTAGCCTTCTAGGTATTTAGTATTTTTTTTTTATATAGAAACTTTGTGGTTTTACAATTTTACTTCAACATTTACATATATGTTTACAATTAAATTAAATTTACTATTCTTAATACATTTGTTTAACTAAAACAATAATGATATATTATTTTATAACTTAATATTAGTAATTAATAATTATATCCATGCTATGTCATCTGGCTGAAATCATATATCTAAATATTCTTTCAACATTTTTAACACTGTTAATCTAATTTAACCTAACTTGACATGAATTATGAGAAATTCAAAGCTCATTATTTGTTAGGCTGTCAACATATTTGTCTGGTATCAGTTTTGAACTCAAATTAAAAAATAATCAATTATTAGTCTGATCCTTATGACCTTATATAGGTAATCCCTATATTATTAATTTAGTATCAATTATATTTTTTTACGTAGTAAATTAAACTTCTACTACTACTTCTTGAATAATTAAAAGGTTATTTTTAAGTATCTAGTTAGCTTATGACATTTCCTCTAGTACCTACTCTCAATTTAACTTATTTAAAATTAATTAATTTTTTATTATGGTACTCGTCTAATATGCTACCTACCATAAAATGGTATCTACCAAAAAACTGTATGCGTGTAGTATGCTACCTACCTTAGTTATTTTTATTTCATTTTATTACAGGAAAATACATTTGAGTCATTAAGATAAATAACATTACCTATAGCAGTTGTACAAAATTATATCTTAATAGCCATTATGGTATCTGATCCACCAAGACCCATGATAACTTACTGTTAGATATATTATTTTAGTCTATTTTGTGTCTGTGTTTGTGTAAGTGTCCTATTCGTTGAGAGCTTTACTTTTTATTTTTTTAGTTTATTATAAACAGAAATGAATACATAAATGCGCTATTTGTACGGGCATATAATATGTAATGAGGAAACATGTGTTAATTATCTTTTAGGGCCGGTTTCACCACTACTTTAAACTACGATTAAGTTAAACCGGGGTTTAATTGGCCGAATTTGGCCGGTTAAATAACTGTTATCAGTCGATTAAGCGTAATCGACGTTTAAAGTATTTGGTGAAAGCGGCCCTAAGAGAGAAACTTACTCCCAGAACTTGGTAGTTGTTCCAAATTAAAAGATGGTGTTATTTGTTGAGGTACATTGAAAGAATATCAAAAAAATTAATAAATTGTTGTTAATTTGTTATTATTTTACGATAGGTAGCATATTAGACAAGTACCATTAATGACTGAGCAACCCTCAATTTTGTGTAAAATAACCGAGTAACCATTTAATATTTTAATATAAGTTTTTGTCTACACACTAACTTATTCAATCAAGAATTATTTGCTAACTTTTGTTTAAAAACAATGTATAGTGCATGATAAATTAAATAAATATTTAACTAATATGTAATTTTAACTATAATTATATAGATTTCTATAAACATGTTTTTAATTTATATAGTTAAACCAATCATTTTTCAAATTAACTAAAAATAAAAGTAATAAGTAATTACAAATTACAATAAACAATTAATCTAATTGAGTTAATAGTGTACTAGTGCTAATAAAAATAATTTACTAGGTACTTGAATAATTTAAAACCTGATAAAATACAATTTATAAGTATATAGTTAATGCCCTCCTGATAGTTAAGGTTACTAAAAAACTATTTTAAAAATGATTGAATAGGATGATCCCAAATTTTTATTTTACTTTAAATAGTGCTAGAAAAACACGTTTGAAAAATAACAAATATTATGTATTTTCCAAATGCACAATTTAGTTTCTATTATTTGAAATTAAAAAAAAAAAATTAACAGAATCCAACTATTCCTACAGGGCGTGAGAGTTTTTCCTGTAAGACGCGTTTTTGTACTATAAGCACACCGGATTCAACGCCCTTAATCATTAACTCGTTTAAAATTTGATATTTACATTTGACATCAGCTAATATAGGTAGGTAGTCAAAGTTATAATAATTTAATGTATAAAATATAAATACTTTAATATTTTTTTTTTTTTTACTCATCAATTAGACTTTTGTTGTATCTGATAGTAGAGACTGTCCAACTATGGTGAGCGCGCAAGACGTGGGCCCCACTCACCACGCTTCCATAGGGCCCTGGACTATACCACATTAGCTGATTTTAAATACTGTGAACAATTTTCTAATAAAAACAAATTGTAGTTCATTTTGTTAATAGTTTAGTTCATCTAAATTTCTATTTGTGGTATTTTTTTTGTATATTAAAAACAATATATATTTTACAGACATTTTTTTGTGATATAGTTTCTGTAAGGGCCATTTCACATGGACGTGTATTATATGCAATGTATCATACACGCACGTTTTCAGTTACATTAGTTAAATGCATATGTGTCACTCCGGCGATGACGTGTTTCCCTCTCCAATATGACACGTATGAACTTAATCAATGTAAACTAAAAACAAATATTACTTTGTTATATTAATTTTTAAAATTTTTATATAATATTGTTGCATAGAGTTAAAATTGAATATTTATAATGATAACAATTTTGTTAGAAATCAAAAAATTAATATGACTTATTTATTTTTAGTGTCCTCAAACTGAAGATGAATGGATGCGAGTATCAACAACTTTTGAACGTACTACAAGGTTCCCGTCATGCTTAGGCGCTGCATGTGCGCGTCATATTGAACTTCGTAAGGCATCTAAAGCAGATTCTGATTATCTTAATGAACGTCGTAGACCTAGTGTCTTATTAACAGCTGTAATAGATTCTAATTATGAGTTCCTTGTAGTAAACACGTGCCCAAGTGGGCATCTTTCTGAAGATAATCCACCGAATAGAATTTTAGAACGCAAATTAAGAATGTCAAAGTTACCATGTCAGCTGGATTCTAATCAGTTACCTTATGTATTTGTAGCTGATGAAAGTTTTAAACTTCAGGAAAATTTTATGGTACCCTACAGAGCAGTGAATGATAAAGGTGGTGAGGCTAATAAACTATTTAATAGACAATTAGTCAGGGCCAATCAAAGAGCAGCAAAAACTCTGGCCATCATGGCATGGAGATTTGGTATACTCCAGACACCAGTTAACTTAGAAGCAAAAAAAGTACAAATCATTGTTAATGCCTGCTGTTATCTTCACAATTTCTTTAAGCGTGAAAGTGCATATTATATAGACAGTAACATGGAAGCTGTCATCAAAGCAGATATGGCGCCAATTGTGTGGGGTCCAAATACTACGGTCATACCGCACATCAATAATTGTGATAGCGACCCACAATATGTAAGGGATAGTTTTTCAAAATATTTGTATACTCTATCTAAACACCAAAATCGTGTCTGTAAATAACTCATATTAATATAACCTGTCAGTTGGTTTTTATAGTTCATTTGTCTATTTAGTATTAAAAATATTATGATTTCTTGTTAATATTAACATAAAAACATAGTACTGAATACTAATTATTTTATACTAGTCTATTTGAAACTATTTTGTAATGTAGGTATACTAGATATAATATTGATACTTGATGTATAATGTTAAAACCTTGTTTTAATAATAATAAATTCAATAAATTGAAATTAAATTAATAAATAATAAACATATTAAAAAAAATATATATAAGAAAAAACAATTTAAACCTATTAATGATAATGTTTGTTTAATTGACGTTTTATGCACAACTATAAATATAACACTAGGTTTTAATGACTGAAATTATTAACTGGTTATACATTGGAGGTCTTCCATAATTCACACTCGCCAATTTTTTAACTTGATTATATTGTTTCTACTAATAAACACTTAATGTTATTTATTTATTTTTATCAAAAAATGTACCAATATTAATTACAGGGTGTGAGATGGTTTGTTTAATATAATGAAATATATTCTGTAGAATAATTATTAATTACAAGTATTCATTTAATATATTCAAATGTGATTAAAACAATTTAAAATCAAGTTATCACATTTTACACAACCATCCCTGTATTTAATTTGAAATGCATAAATTCCGCGAAAATTAATTAAAGGTGGTTTCATAATTAAATAAAATTATTCATCTAAATGTATACTTATAGCATAATATGTTCTTTGTTTACACAAATTTAAATCAAATCATACTATTTATGATTACATGATGTTTTAAAAAGTAATACTCTTAATATCATCACATATATTTTTTTTACCAATATTTTAATATTGAACACTACCAGGTGAATTTTTCTTCAAAGTGTAAACTACATGCTAGATAAGTTAAATTATTAAACATTTTTTTTTAAATGTCAATTTTTAATTTAAAATATCTGTTTAAATTTGGCTCTTTTTTTAAACATTTAAACTCTAAATATTTAACATGGTATTAATGATGTTTAAATAATAAATACATTAACTAAAGTTATTATAATTTTGGTCAATTTACTGATACTTAAAAATACTCAACTCTGACGTTTTATAAGAATATGCTGCAAAAATTTAATTTGTAGATTATGAACCAAGTTAAGTTGGTAGATTATATTTTTTTAATATTTCTTTTGTTATAACTATATTTTTTTAATGTTGTGAGTTTATTATATTTGTGGGCCTTGTGATTTAACTCAATACAATTTTACTAAGACTATATTCTATGATAAAAAATATTAAATTATTTAGTTTTTATGTGTTAATGTAGTCATGCTTATTAGATTTAAAATACATATGTATATAAATAATTATACTGATGTATTTACAATCAATTGTTTTTTGTAATTTAACAATTTTTTTTTTTTTAATATTAAGAAATTATTTATCTTATAAAATTTCTTTTAAAACTGTCGGTAAAATATTATATGCCTTATTTGAAATTTGATGAATGTATATTCCTTATATTTCTTTAGATTTTGTATTTAAATGTACTGCAAGAAATAAAAAGACTTTGATATTTAAAAAAATGTGTCATAATTTTTTGTGTAACCAATTTTTATTTCTGAATCAATTTCAATTCTATAAAATAATATATATATTATTTTGTGCAAAAATTAAACTAAATTTTAACTTCTACCGTGGAAAAAAACATAAAAATCAGTCTACCAGACCAATTCTTTAGCTTTTTAGATGATTGCTCTCCATTGAGCTATCCGATATCACAGACTTAAGACACTATTTCCCACCATTAACATATGTTTACAATTAAATATAAAATTCTTGATGTTTTAAAAATTAATGTCATTTTTCATTCTTAATCATTTAATTTAAGTCCTTTATTAATAATAAAACTGAGTTGTAAATTACTCTAGAACATTATTATTTATTAAATATAAATTAAAGTGTTAGGAATATATTATACTTCTAATGTAGAGATCTATCACCATATAATTGGACGGAATAGTGATACAAATAGTAAATTTAAAAATAATTACATAACTTATTTGTCTCCTTCAGTAAACAAAAATAGTTTTGGATCTTCAACAATCTGTAGAAAATCAACCTTCACTGGATTTGAACACATTGGACAGCTTTCGCCTGACTCCAATAATCTAAATAAAAATATATCAATAAAATGCAATATGATTTAAAATATAACGACTAGCTTTTCAATATCACAATTAATTGCTTTACAGCTTTACCCGGCAAACTCATTATATAATGCAGGAAATCGACAACTCGGACAAAATGTGAGATTATCTTTAGTAATGTGCCATCCCTAAAATAATACAATGAATAATGAAAATCTTTTGTTGTTTATCTTTTTTAAATATTTTTCACTTACAGATGCTATACAAAAAGGTATAGTGCTTTTACAATTTGTACAAATGAGACTAGTCAAGAGTAAGTCAAAACCACAATATGGACATGGTTCTGTTTTTGTTGTGGTCTCATCCGATAGTGAACCAGCTCTTGGAGACTTTCTAATAACACTTTCAATTTTTTTCCGATACTTTTCATCAATCTTTAATAGACATTAATATAAAACATTGTTCACAGATATTATATTAACAAAAACCAAAATCACCTGTTGTCTGTAATCTGATTTCATTAGAATAGTTGCAAATTTAAATGCACTTTTCTTCAGGTTGGATCGGTAACATTCAATGACAGTTGAGGTTAGTATTTGTACAGCATCTACATGCATAGACCAACGATTATTATTCATTATTGAATCATATTAGCATATAATAGGGAACTCTAATGGATCATATGCCTATTATAGTACTCAAATAGATGAGTAGCTGCAATTTTTCCAATGCATCAAACTCTTTATTCTTATAAGCATAAGTGATTTCTCATACCTCAAGTCTAACAAAAAAATCATTATTAATAGACTTACGTGAAGGAAATCGATCAATATTCTCTGAAACCCTTATCAACAATGGAGCTGCCTTACTATGGTTGTCTAAACGGACATATACTCGCACCAGAATATACGAATGGAGTAAAGCTAAATTAGCTGTCATCTCATTGCTCACTTTTAATTGGTTGTTACGTAATTCACAGATTGTATTATACAAAACATCATGGGCTTGCCTATAATTACCTGTAAATTGTATTTATTCATTGTTAATTTCCAAATCTAGAAAATGTGTTAAAATGTACTGAAAATTGTGCAACAAAAACTAATATTTCATGATTATTATTTATAAGCTATAAGTTTTGAAAAAAAAAAAGATATCTTCAGTATTTGAAAAAAAATGTTACCTTTAACTTGTTCATTAGTTGCTAATACAATAGCTACTTTTGCAGCCTCTATATATCGACTTCTAGCCATGTGTAGTCTGAATAAGAATTTTGGATTCTAAAATGTAATATAACGTAATATTATTAAAATCGTTCAAAATATTTAGAATTTTTCATGAAAATAAAAGATATCGATTAAGAAAATACACAGTAAACACAATTATTCTTATTCTATAGTTAAAAATAAAATGTATTTTTAGTTCATACCCTTGCATGATCATCAATTTCACCTAACAGTAATTTTATAAATTCGTCATCAATAGAACTATTTTTTGCTGCAGCGACTACTTCAATAGCCAAAGACAAAATGTCATCATTAGTTGGATTAGCTTTACTACCTTCAATTAGATTTTTAATAGCCTAAAAATAATTAATAATTGTTATATTTATTTTTATATCAGTCATATTATAAATGTACTCTTTGATAGTTCTTGGCATGAAAATAATATTTTCCCGCTAGAGCTGCATTGTTTTGAGATTCATAATACTTTGCTAGGCTGGAAAACTCGGGGACTGATACTTCTTCATCTTCATCTAATAACACGTCACCATATAATTCTAAATGGTTATGATCACACGCTAATCTAAAAGCGTCTGTAAAACAGTGTGACATTGTTAAAAATCGAATTGCTAGTAAAATTTCATTGTTTTTTTGAAAATATCTGAAAAAAATTATATTTTATCCATTTAATTAATTGCGAAGATATAACATCAAAGATTTTCATTACAAAACTTTTAATAATATTTATCCTAATACTAAATTTAATTTACCTGGCAATCATTTTGGAACCTTCAGTACTATGATGTTCTTGAACTACTGTAATGGCATGTTGTGGATCATCCAGCTTATCTAAATCTATTCTAATAACATTTTCATAGTCATGAGCTGAATTATAACCACATAATGCTTCCTTATAATTTCCCATAGCTTCCATCGCCTATTTTATTAATATAATAGATTTAAATATGGGAAATAATTTAATATTTAAACTTTTACCTTAGCATATTGAGCATGAATTTTGGTTGAAGTAATGTAAGTAGCGTATTCACCTACTTTAGTCCAATTTTTTAAGCGAATATAACAAGAAGCTGCTTGGTCCCAATTTTCAATCTTTTCGTATAAATTAGCTGCTTCGCTTAATTTCTATATAAAATTTATTTGTGTTAAATTAAGAAAATAATCAAACAGCATAATTATACTTTAGTATTTTCTAGTAGCTCGGCACATTCGTTCAATAATTTCTTTGATCCAATTTCCAAAGCTAAATTTATACCCATTTTAGCATTACCATCTTTGATCAAACATCTAGCTATCCCTTCATGGCAATATCTTAGATGATCAGTGTCAGTATCAGAGTTAAGCCCTTGTTCATATTGTAACATAGCTTCATGAGCTTTACCACTAAAAATTAAGAATTAGTAAAAACAAAGTTCAGTAAATTACAATTGGTACAAACATTAATTCAAGCTGTTGACCATATTTAAAAGAAATGTATGGAATTCGTTCAGGAGCCAGTCTTTTTGCAAGATCTAAAGCAACATCCCATTGCAATAAATCTTGTCTCATTACTAACGCTTGAATTGGGTTTGTCGATTCCAAAAACAATTTCTAGAATCAATTATCTTATAACAATACACATTAAAAATAATTTGTAGGCAAATATTACTTGAGCTTTATCAAATTGTTTCATATACATAGCCAAATAACCAGCAAACAAATTTTTGTCTTCTATATATTTTATCATTTCTAATGACCAGACCATTGAAACATCGCCGAGATGAATGTAAACTTGGAGAGCTTAAAATATAAAAACTAGGTAGGTACATTAAAGAATTGAAAATTTTGAAAAAAAATTTTTTAACTTACCAGTATCAATATCAAAATGGTGTAAACAACTCATACCCAATTTTTCCCAATATTCTTTTTTATTTAATAACTGACAAGTCTTCCATGCATCACTTATCCTAATAAGAGCTAATTGCTTGTCTAAGTCTTGTTCTAATCTTTCGGTTGGATGGCTAATTGTGGCAGCTGCTGGCCGCATTAATAATACTGTATGTGTAGACAATATTATAGTATTTAATTTTCCACTGGAAGTCTCTAAGGTTAAATCGCCATGAGATAAAAATAGTGGTATTTGACGTTCAGGTAATTTTGTGATTCCTATATAACGGATTTCACTACCTATACATATATCAATAATATATAATAAAATACAATATAAGATACAATTATAAATATTTTTGCTATCTTATACCATTTATTGAATCACGTATATACACAAATG
Organism: Diuraphis noxia; assembly: GCF_037042655.1. Taxonomy (NCBI): domain Eukaryota; kingdom Metazoa; phylum Arthropoda; class Insecta; order Hemiptera; family Aphididae; genus Diuraphis; species Diuraphis noxia. Next base: position 32,128,818 of record NW_028301714.1, on the reverse strand, counting down.
TCAACGCCGATTTATCAGTACATGCAATCAGTACATGTTTCTCAGATGGCCAAAGTTCCCACAATACAGAACAAACTGAAGTTGGAAAATCTTTAATAGGTATTATCTCTTCTAAAACCTAAAAACAAACATCATTAAGTTATGATATTATAATTATTGTGTTGATATAAATCTATCTATTTTAAATGAAATTAACATACAGGAATATACAAAAATGCTTCATTTTTTGCATCAACTATAACACATCTAATACCTTCTTGATTAGGATAAAGACCAACAATACCAAAATGATGTTTATATGTGAAAGCTTCATTCCAGTCTTCAAGATGAAAATAGTGAATATTACCTGCCTGTACAAATATTTACAATCGTCATTAATCATTAATTACCTATATTAATTAAAATTATTACTATGTAATATTATCTTCAAGTTTAGAAAGCAAAAATCAAACAAAATTTTATAGTGATCATTGGTATTATAATAATATAATCTTTGAATGTCTTCATTGTAAAATTATAATTTGCATTACATATATTATTTTTTTTATCTTGAATACTTATTTACCCATTATCATCAATAATAATCATAGATAAAATATTTTATACAGTGGCGTAGCCAGGGGGAGTGCTGCAGCCCCCCCCCCGAAATGTTAATAACATTTAAAAATTATTTCAATGGTCTACAATATTCACTCAAAAAGTCTTAAATTGTATTTTACTAATTTTAAATTGTCATCTTTATTTTGTTAGTTTTCTATAGCTTCGACCGTGCTAATAGGTATTTAATGCACCGCTGTGTAAAAAATTGATCAGCCCCCCCCCCCAAAAAAAAAAAAAATCCTGGATACGCCGCTGATTTTATACAAGAAATAATTTATTAAATTCATACCTCAGTACTGTAGATGAGAAAATCATTAGTTAAATACTGATTATTAATATTACTTCCTTTTTCCGTAGGAAATATTTTTGATACATTATCATTGACCACCTTTGAAATAATAGAGTCAATCTAAATTAAACAATGGTCATATTAATTATTATTTTAAAAAATTTTAAAATAATATCGTAATATTCTCTTTTGGAAGATTGAGGATTAATTTTAAAAATCCCACTGTTTATTATGTAACTGTTAATAATATTTTAGAACAGAAATGTGTTTTTCTTACGAATTAACTTCAATAGAGTAACATGTTTACTTTATTAAATTATGTTTTAATAAATAGTTGTAAGATATATGATGATTTGGTACACTTACTGTATGGATTTGAAGTCTACCTTCAAATAAAACTGATATAAATTCCTCATTTATGCAAACATTTTTTACAGTGCCTAAATATTCACGATCTCCGAGTAGTGATGCTGATAATTTGATTGAATCAGAGAGATTAATTTTATAATACCAAATCCTGCTGTTCAAACCAACAGCTAAATGATGAGGACCAATACTTAAGAAGCTTGGTTCCATTTCTGTAGTAATAGAGACCAAATCTGGTGGTTGATTCTAGATTATAAAATATTAATTATAATTAAAATTATTAAAAGTCAATATTATTGATATTAGGAGAACTGACTTTGTCTAAATGACAATAGTGTATAGTAACTTGGTTTAAAGATGTTAAAAATGCAACACAATTTTTGTATGATGATGATACCATAGGTAAGGCTTCTAAATAAAGATAAACACCACCATCTGATGTAGAAGCGGCCAATAGCCGCCCATCTTCACTCCATAAAACATGACTAAGAACATCGCCTTCGTCGACATTTAGTACTGCTGTAGTTTCTTGTAATTTACTGATTTCATGTACTTTAATCCTAAAAGTTTATAATTATATTGAATTTAATATACGAAAATAGTAAACTTGAATTAAATCTAATAACTTACGTATATTCATCACATGTAGCTACTTTTCCAGCAATTTTAGATAACCCAACATCAGATAACATTTCTTTGTGGTTTCTTATTTGAAATAATTCCTTACCTACTTCTTTAGGATGGGTCGATATAGATATTAGGTAACCTTCGCTAAAACCAATTAAAATATAGCCATCTCCATACCAGTGATAAGTAATTATAGAGCCATATTTTAAGTTAAATGCCAGTTCAAATGGATTATCTGTATCTTGCAAATCAATAAGATATAAAGTTTTGTTAGCAACTAAAACACTTACCTAAACAGAAAAATTATTTGAAAATTACTTCACAAAATAAATTAAATATATAACCTACAGTTTCTTCAGAATGCTTTCTATGGTCAGACTTCATTTTTGAAAATGTTATTTTAGATGGTTCACCCCTGAGTGATATAATTTTTAATGTATCGCCTTCTATATTGCTTATGGATACAGTTTGATCCAGTGATCCCAAAGCTAGTATATTGTCTCGGTTCCATTCACCACATGTAATGCTCATACTATGTTTTCCTAGTATAGGCAATCGTCTAAAAAGGATTCAAATAGTACACATCTAATAAAAAATAAAATAAGCTAAAAATTATATTCTAACTTAGTAGTTGCATAGTCATAGATTGTTAGATTTCCTTTAGCTGAAGTTACAGCAACAGTTTGATTGACTTTTGACCATATTATACATGTGAGGTTGTCTTTGAAAACTGGATTTATTAGTTGAGTTTTGGATGAATTAGCATCCCACAACATAAAACTAGATGATCCATCACATATTATTCCTAATAAATCGCCATCACGATCCCATGCTAAACCAGTACATATTCTGAAATATAAAAAAATATTTATTAATTCAAAATGTTTTTATTCGTATAATTTTGTAGTATATTTGCAAATAATACATAAAATAATAAACATTATTAATTCAATGATTCTGTAATACCTACCCTGAAATTTTGATTTTTTCAATTAATTTTCCATTGCGGTTGTAAATTTCAATATACTGATCGGAACTTGTTACAGCCAGGTAAGTACCACTTCCTTTTTGCCAAGCTATATGTGTTTCACCAGTTCCACAGTGATTTTCAAGTTTCAATAGTTTCTGTGGATTATGATAGGTTAGATACTTACAATAATTATTTATACTTGATATCAAGAGAATTTGCATTTATTTTAATTTGAAGTAAGAAATAAAAATACATTGATAGTTAGGTATAAGAAATTACCTTCATTAGGAAAATAAATTTGCGTCCTTAATTTCAATTACCAACAGAATGTCATTAATGTATTGTTGACTGTCAATTTTCCAAAAAAATATATTTTAGACAATCCAGTTAATTTTTTTTAAATTATTTAATATTTCCAATTTGAAATATTATCAAGTTATCACTGTGTTATCACGATAAATGTCGTACGCATTGAATAGAAACATAATAACAGTTCAATAATTGTCTTACCTACATTAAATTATTTCGTATGTCATATTATAATAGGTATGAATTGAAAATTAAGATTAAAAAAAAAAATGTTAATAATATAAATTAAATTAAAAAGAAATGTCAATAATATGAACTAAATAGAAAAGAAATATTGCTTAAATGATTCGATCATCACGGTAGTACGTCATGTTAACAGTGGTGTGACTAAGGTTTTTTTTTTAAAAAGATCACCTGCCAATGGTTTATAAACAAAAGGCAATATTGCAGGGGAGGGGGGTGCTTTGGGATTATGTTTAGCTTAAAAAAATTGTTTAAAAAGTTTTTCTTTAGCTTTTATAACCCTTGAAGGACTTTCGCTTTCTAGTTTCTACTACATTTTTCCGTCTGACTCTATAGTCTATCGGTGCTGTTCTCTATTGTTATTCCCTGTGGGCTGCATTGAACTATATGATAACTAGGTATATTATCATATATTCATATTATAGTTCAATGGTGGGCTATGAGCACTTATTTAGATTTTAGATTGTAGGTGTTGGTCGGTGAAAGCCTATCCTCTACCATCATTCCTAGAAGGTTAAAAAGGCAATGGCCAAGAGATCTCCTCAACATCTAACTTAAATAAAAAAAAAAATTAAAAAAACATTGAATAAATAAACTCAAACCCTAATTTCTGGTCAGGTGGCACTGCTGGGAGCCTTCCTCCTCTTGTTACTTTTTTCTTTTTCTTTTTCACATATTACACCACACTTACTCTTTATACACTTACATGTATAGATTGTAAATATACTTTATTTTTAATAAAAAAAAAAAAAAAAAAAAAAAAAGGTGTTGGTCGGAATGGGGTTAAATAACGGACAGGTTTATTGCGAAACACACTTTATTTGTAATTTTAATAAATGAACACTTTGTTATTTGTCTGGATTGGTGACGGTGTGCCCACGTCAACGGTCTGTCGGTCTGGCAAAAGCTGAAAAGCTGTCGCCGCTATCCGCGGTTGGCCTGGCCGGCGGCTCACACCACCTGAAGCGGACAAACCGGTAGTTTTTGGTGGCGATCTCGCAAACATCGTTAGAGACAGCGACAAGATCATCGCTGACCCAGTGAATCCAGCGTTGTCTAGGCCGACTTCTAGGTCTCTTCCCGTCTAACCTAACCTTTCCCTTCAAATACTTTCTTTATTATTTCATTCGATCACGGCGACCTCCAGACGAGTCCTCTGCCCACTCGATTCCTTTACTCATTATGTATGCATTAATTCCAGGTTTTTGTTAAATAAGTTGAATCTTGTTATTAGTTTCCAAGCAATCAATTATTTTTCTCCGTCACCTTCAGTTAAGCACGCGCACGTTAGAACTGATTCGAGAAAACTAGGGTACAGGTGTTCAGATCAGGTGTACAGGCATTCGACTATTTGCCGAGGAGTGTACTGCAGCGCATAATAACCCTTAGGATTAAATTTTTCATTTGTTGGAAGAAAAAATTTCCTTCTCCCAGATCCGAGTGGTCAATTGTGCCTCTAGTCATGACTAGATATTTATTGTTTTGTCATGATTAACTTCTAGGCCCATTGGATTTGCTACTCTTATTAAGTCATTTGTTCTTGTCATTACTTCTTGGCGAGTGTTGCCTATAATGACTATATCATCAGTATGCTCGTTTTTTTTTTTTTTTTTGTCTCAAAATTTCGCTCGCTAATTTATATATAAAGTCCACACTGTGGGCCGTATTCAATATTTATATAGTCAATGCTTAAGATGGCGCAACACCTGTATTTGTTGTCTCAGTGTTACAAATGCGTGGCATGACAAATTTACGCTCAGCAGTTTCTCGTTTTACTCCGATATTTAGCTTAAAAATTAGAGTGAATAGACCCAAGCACGTATCCAGGATCAATTTTCGGGGTGGGGGGAGGGGGTTTAAAATATTCTAAGTCCGTCTTCCGGCAAGATTGCAATAACATATTATAAATATATAACTACTTTAAAAATGTCGAGGGGTTTGAACCCCTAAATCTCCCCCTGTATACGGGCCTGAATAGACCTATTATAAAATTTGATGGTAAGAACATTATCTGTGTTTTGTTGGAAGTATTTTTACGATAATTCAGCTTTTAAGTGAGTTATGCGTGTATAATAAATTGTAAAATAAAAATGCTCATATCGCACTTAAAAACTTAACTATCGTAAAAATAGTTATAATAAAACACAGATAATGTTCTTACCATCAAGTTTCATAATAGATCTATTCACTCTAATTTTTAAGCTAACGTAATAACGCGTTTGTATTGTTTGTAAGACTGAGACAACAAATACGGGTGTTGCATCCTCTTAAGAATAATTAATAAGTATATTGTGTAAGCTAATTGTGATAATTAAAAAAATTTAAAAAAATTGATACTAAATTAGTAACTAAAAGCAATGATTAAGGTAAGTCTGGACCTAACCTAACCTAACCTTACTACCTTAGAAACAAGCAATACTTGTCTAAAGCTAAAGTCTCGTTTATGAATCTCATTTGATTCATAAGTATAGCTTAAGCAGTACATAAGCACCGAATAGGTATACGGTCATATGCATCTTTCACGTTTCGTGTTTTTTGTTTAAGAGGTACCTACTTTTTAGTTTTTAGTAGTTTATACTGTTTCGTTAGGAAAAAAAAAGTACAACAATAATTTAATTTAAAAAAAATCATTATCCAGCTCCCTACTTATTAATAACATTCATTCGTAATTACATTTGAATATTAATTATACTTATGAATTAACTAGGTATACCTATACAATAAAGAAATTTTAAATGAAATTTTAATAGATTATATTTTATATTTTCGAAATTATTGCCTGACAATAAAAAAAATGAATCCCGACTTTGTGTTCAACTTTTTTCAAAATGGACTTTGTTACCAATTACCATTCCTTACATGCACCATGCACCAATCATTACCATAAGTTTTTGCTACTGTGTGTATACAGATGGCGCGTCGACTACGTTTTTGATCCAAACATCTTATCGAATGACGATTGCGATAGTAGATTACTGATTAGTTAATAGTTATCACTCGCGAAACATATGTCTATTATGTCTCATCTAGTCATCTTTTAGTGTCTGGTGTCTGTGTTTTCTTGTTCCTTCTTGCGAATCATGTTTAAACTCTGAAGCAACAATTTAATATAATTGGACGCCTTGTCTTTATGTGGTCATTTTAATCATTCCGTGTGATTGTAAAGTTTAACAATCAAATTTAATATATATCAAAGTATTCAACACATACGCGATAGAAAATTGTGTTTTGAGTACCAAAACAAAATTCGAATTTTTTTAAATTTACAAAATTCAATTGGTTTCTTCGGTAATTACTTTTCGAAAAATGTAAATAGCCTAAAATATTAAAATAACAATCAATTATTACTTATATGGTCATCATTTAGAGTAACTGAAGTTCTGTCATTAATTAATGTTAACTGAAAACACAAGGCCGTCAGCAACTTCTCACAAGGTTTGTATTATTTCATACACCTTTTAATTTTGATGGACATAAAAATATTATTTTTTAATTTTTATTTCATAGTAATAGTCATGGCTAAGTGGTTGGATTCAGATGATCTACTTCCATACGACAATCAAGTTGGAGGTCATAAATTTACTAAAGAAAAACCATTGTTGGGTTTGTATAATATTATAAAATAACTGTTTGTGCACAACAAGCTGTTTATTTGCTTTTCTATATAGGTTTATTGAAACATAAGGAAGGTTACATATTAAAATCAGTAGAAGGTGGTACCAAAGGAAAGAATGAAGTACGCTTTTATGAAGAATTAATAAAAAATGAAAGCCTTATAAATCTCAGAAAACTAGTTCCATTATATTATGGTACTGTTACTGTTCAAATAAATTCTATAGGTTGGTAGATTCATGTAAACTTTAATGTATGATATTTATTTTCTTAGTTTTTGCAATACAACTAAATTTAATTTATTTTATTGCATAGATATGACATTCATTGTTTTGGATGATATTACCACAGGCATGAAAAAACCATGTGTGATGGATGTAAAAATTGGTTCACAGACATGGGAACCAGGTTGTTCAGAAAAAAAAAAAAATGATGAAAATGTAAATTGACTTATGTTTTATTTAAATTAATGAAATTAGTACTTTAAGCAAAAAGTAAAAAAAAAATTTTTAAATACAAAATAAAAATGTATCAACTGGTATCAGTCGCATCTTGAGTTAGTTCTAAAGGCAGGTGACATTAAAATTTTAACATTGTAGAATTATTATCTCTCTTTTGATTCTAATGCAATGTTTTTACCCATTCAATTATGCACATAATGAACTCATAAAAATAAATTTAGATACATTGCATGATATTTACATTATATTAAGTTGTATTATTCAATTTTTTAGGAAATTAATTATTTTTTTCAGTATCTGCATATCGCATACGGTCCTATTGCTTTTTATTGGTTATCTGAAATTTGGAATTTGATATTCTATTCTGGCTTCTATGAATATCGTACATTGAATAGTTATGTGTTATTTAGATTTTAATGTTGCTTAAGTCCAACTGTTTAATTATTGTAAGCTAATAAAATAGTCTTGTAGTTGATACTAAAACAATAAAAAAAATTTTTTTTTTTCTTAAATAATTGTAGAAATACTGTAGAAACCTTATTTAATATTACCTTAGAAAGACAGGTAACCATAATTATATGTCACTCAATGACCTATATTAAATAAAAAAATTTTTTTTATAATATTTACACCATGCATTCTTAAACAGTGATTACTTACAGTCAATTCGCTATATAACAAATTTTTAGGGATTAAGTAAAAATTTCAGTATATCAAAAGTTTGCTTGATAACAATTTGTTACATCAAAAGTGTAAATCAATACACTACAAATATATACCACATATATAGGTATGTATGTATATGATAAATATTTAGATATACATATATTCAATGAATCTACAAATGCATGTATGAGCTTTTATTTATTAATAATTATTCTTTGTTTATTAAGTATCCAAACATTTATTTATTTTTAAGTCTGTTATTTGTTTATGTGTAGCTTCTTGGTCATTAGTGTTGTCTAAATTTAAAATGTTGTATTAAGTTATTTATTAATATGAATTTTTATCTTAACGCATGGTAATTGCCTAAATTCATATATATTGTGTAATAGAAAGTTATATTTTTGGGGCCATTATACACCAGCAAACTTGTTATATTATTTTTATAGAAATAAAAGCTATACAATTTGTGTCTTAGTACCTGAATATATTTTTCTGAAAAATTGTGACCCATCACCTTTCAAATTCAATATAAATTATGTTAGTATCTAATTTGTTAGATAAATCAAGATAAAATGTTTAATAATTATTTATATTTCCAAAATTAAAAACTGTTAGCTGTATACTCTATGCCATAATATAGACACATTAATGTTATGCTCAGTGTAGACAATGCTGTTTAGCTTGGTAGACATACAGTAAAACACCTCAACCCAGTTTGTATAAAAATTAATTCAAATGGGAAATAAGATCATCACAAAAACTTACAGTGGACTGTTAAATGATCAATTGAATCAAAATGTGTATGTACTGAAACCAGTTTCTTTAGTAATACATATGTTTTTTTAAATTTAAAATTACATACATAGCAATAATACAACATTTCATATCACACAATCATTATAACTTTATTTAATTGAAAGTCACTTTTATTTATGTTTAAAAAAATTTTTTAGGCAAAATATACTAAATGTAAAGAACAATGGAGTTTTTGTATACCAGGTTTTCAAGTGTACGATTTATTAAATTCCAATTTGGTACAGCCACAGAAATATGATAAAGAATTTGGCAAAAGTTTAGATCCAGGAAAAGTTATCTCTGGTATCATCTTTATAACTAATTTAACTAATAATAATTTTATATTCTACTAAATTAAATGAAATATTTCAGTGTTCGAGACATTTTTAAACTTGAACAGTGGATATCTAGGTTTAGAAAAACTAGTTCAAAGCTTTACAACACAATTGGATCACATAAGACGATACTTCCAAACTCAAAAACATTACCATTTTTATTCTAGTTCGGTTCTGTTAGCATATGATGCAGAGACATTAAAAAATGATGAAGACACTTGTCCTTTGTTAAGAGTATCACTTATAGATTTTGCACATGTAACTCCAGCTGATGGTAAAATTGATTTAAACTATTTACAAGGTATTACTAATTTATGGACATTGTTCCGAACACAATTATTACACAACAATTAATATGAATCTCTTCAATTGTTGGTGCCCAATACTTATAAAATTAATATTTTTTTTTTAGTTTTAATGTTTAGCTTAACTTATCATATTTTTTTCATTATTCTTATTGTTTATTAATTTTGTCTATAACCAAAATTTTAAATAGATTATATTATATTTACCATCTAAAACCAATCATACAATAGTAATTTTACATTATTTTCTAATTGTGTATTCATTAAAGATGAAATATATCTATTAATAAATTGATAGAGTTTAAATACAATTTGTGTACCTTATTGATCTATAAATATTTTAATTCTGAAATGTTTAAATAATTTTGATTTAATTATTAATTTGATGAACTTCTATCAACAGTTAATTGATCAATTATAATGGCTAATATTGTTGTGTTATATGAATTAATATAAACTTAATTTAATTTTAAATCTGTGATCTTATAGCCAATTTTAAACATTCATAATTAATAATAAAAGTAATATCATTGATAAACATTTTTATGTAAGTTTAATCAATGGTAATAAATTATATAATAAATATATAGTAAAAAGTTAAAACCTTAACTTTTGTTGTAAATATTACATTGTATAAACAATTTTAAAATTTTATTTTGTTATTCATAATTATATTTTAAATAATTATTATGTGTTCAAGGTTTATTTTTACTTGTTTTTTGAAATTATATTATTTAAACTGTCTATTAATAAAGGTTGAAATATTGTATAATACAAAAATAAAGTTGTACTTTGTTTATTTAGCTATACCTAGAGTATAATTTATAATATTTATGATACTTGTATAGTTAGTTATATCTTGAATAAATTTTTATCTTTTGACATGACATTCGTTGATTGAATTTTGTATTTATAAACTAAAAATGATAATAATTTTTTAATTTAATATATCTTCTTAATAGAAATTACTGAGAATGCCACTGATTTAAGTCAAACATATAATTCTTAATAGATAGCTATAGATATATGAGGTAAGATCTATTTTTATTTTTAATTTAACAAAAGTATTAAGAATTAATACAAATATTTTTCAATTTACCTAGTTATTTTGATAGCTGATTGATAGAATCATAAAATTATTCATGAAACAAGTTTTAATAAGATCAGAACTTTGCAGAGTATACAATATTAATTATTATTGAATTTGTAACAAACAAAAAAATAAAGCCATTTAATCATTCAATATAATACTGGTGTAACAGCCTAACCTAACCTAACCAATGGCGTCAAAACTCAATTTTTATAGGTGGAACAAAGTACAAAAATTACTACCTACCCTACCCAGAGACACTTGACAAAATTGCATATTCACATGGGTTTTTGATACTCGGGAATATTTATATTTGATTTCTTCTTATATGAATTATTTTTATACTTCACAATCATATCCTTACCCCACCTAACCACCTAAAACCCACCCACCCACTTTCATAGGTAATCGCCCCACCAGTACATAAGCGCCACTGTATCAAACTCAGTGTTAACTACGCCAAATATATTGAATAATTTACCATGTTGTCGCACAAAAAAATGAATCAAATAGACATTTTTTAACAAATTTTTAATTTTATTCATTACTTACAATATTGTAAACACTTATTCAATTACAGTTAATCAGAAGATAAGACAGAAACGTAACATTAAGTATACTTTTATACTTTTCATTAAAATATTTTTAATATGAAAAGGAAATTGTACCTATAATTTTTTTTTCAAATTATTCATTAACATTGCTCACCACGGTCTATGAATAATGAGTCGAGGGCCGCATATTCAACATGCCTGGTGTATAATTTGTGTTTATATATAGATAGTTGTTTACGTAATCTGGAATTTTAATTTTTAACTACAGTATTTTATTGTCACTCATCTCTACAACGCAGATATTATAAATAAATTAATATATTTTGAATATTAATGTATAAGTATATAACTAAAAACTAAACTAAGTTAACAAATAATAATATAGAGAAATAATAAATTAATAAGCTATAAATAATTGTAGCTTACAATAGTTTTAATTACTAGAAAATATAACTTAAATATGGTATCATCTATCTAAAGGTAAAAAACAAAGTATTTAGTATCTTTCAACAATTTTGATTGTATCTGTAATTGGTGAATGATGTAATTTGACATCTATAGTCTATTCATAATGAGATCGTTACACGTCAGCGACCAGTTTTCGTCAGAAACTTGTTGTGTTCTCTCGGGGCGCTTCGGTCATCTGTACTTTTGGAGTGCTAGGTAGATGTATCCACAACTTGTATCTTGATACTTATTTTCAATTATGTAACTCATCACTTTTTTTGAGTATATAAGTATAATGTTATGTCTATATTGCACACATGAGTTTATGACACCATTAAAAGGTCTTTAGTCAATGAACCTTAGCAGACTAGCAGCTTAGCTCTAGTTCCATGACTGATGGTTAATCGAGGTTCTACTGTATGGTTATTCAAACAAATTTTTATATTATTGTACTATAAAAAATATATTTATATACATTGTGTCAACTGTAAAGTCAACATTTATTATCTTTGTCTCTCTTGCAATATAAACTAATAATTATACCTTTGAAAATATTTCAACATTTGTTTCCTCACTCTGGCCCACACTAATATAGACTAAATACTGACACAAACCGTTATTTTTATGTTTTTTGAGTTATCTTAGAGAAACACACAACAAAATTAAAGAGAATAATATTTTTTGGGAATATAACATATCAATTTATCAAAATATTGTATAGAAACATATGATTTTTTATTTTTAAGGCCAAGAATAGTCAAATAATAATAAAATTTGAAACTGAAATGTCAAACTCTCTAAAATATTATCCTATATAATTTTAGCAATAGGTAATTTTATTCAAAGATCAGTTAAAAATCACAAAAATTCATTTTTATGAGAATATATTTGATCAATGTCATGTATAAGTCTAAGAGAGAAAACATTAAATTGAATACTAAATCTTAATGGTTGAAGAAAAAAATCTATTGACTATTTAAAAAAATAAAACATCCTAGAATTTTGTACAGGTTAAGAACTATACCATGTGAAAGATCAAAAAGATAATAATATTTATTAAATTATTTAGAAACACATTGAGCAGGTAATACATTTTTTTGTGCTTTAATCACTAGTATTAATAACATTATTGCTTGAACATAAATGCTAAAATATAAATTTTTAGTAGGTATAATATCAGAGTATCAGAATAAGATAATATTGTTTATTTACTTCGGAATGAGAAGAAAAAAAGTAAGTATGTGGATAACACTCTGCTCTACGTTAGGTGTATAATCACTGTAATGAGTATGTTAAAATTTGAATTCAATATATATCATTGTAAAAAAAAAATTATTCCATATTCTGAGCAAAGACAGTTTAAAAGTTGAGGCGCGGTCATACACTCAATCTGTGAAAAAGCACTGAGGGTGCGTACCGGTCACAGTTGCTAGCTTCCAGATGGATGACCACCCAAGATTTTTAGTTACATAAAATCCTTGTCAGACATACACAAATACGTATTACAGCCCTACCAATTTAAAACTCAACAAACAAATACACAAAAATAACGTCTACCGTGCCACCCCACACCCAATGGCCATGTTGCGCCGGGGGGATCCTCCTAATAATAATCATCATCAGTCTATCAACTTAAAATATTAATATACTTCATAAATAAAGTAATTTATTTTACTATTGGGCATTAGTACTACAATAGGATAAATTCATTTTTGTCAAAAAAGTTAAATCTAGAAATGTTGCTTTGTGTATAAAATACAATAATGAAATCTAAAAGTTTTAAGTACCCACGAAGCAACAATTTTAAATTACAATAAAACAACTAAAATTGTTATTCTTGGTTGTCATATGTAATTTCGTCAAACTTTGAACTTAAAATATCTATAAAAAAAAAGACTGTGTTAATATATCTTTTAGATTTTTTTGATTACAGTATGAAATACTTTTAACCATAAAAATTGAACATTTCATAATTTTTTTACTTCAAGTCCGTGGCATGAGAGAATGCATACAGTCGCTGACCAATTTTTGTTCATTATTATGCATCAGTTAATATATACTCTTATTAGTTGCCACACGGTGTAAGAAATATGACCTCAAAAACCAGTATGTATTCTTTTGTGGCACGGAGCATACAAACTAATTATAAAAATTTTGAGATTTTGATACATTTTAACTTTAAATATTTATAAAACAATCATACTCATGGATATTAATATTTCTCAACTGCTATTATAGCTAATTAGGAAGTCTCTTGTATTGAATTTCCAAGCATAATGATGTAATAAAAAAATTATTATATTGACATTTATAGAAAGAAATAAAAATAAAAATTTCAACTTTTAATAACTCAAAACAAGTCATTTATTGAAGTATTAAAAACCATATTTTATTATATAAATTCACAAAATATTTTATTCATGATTAAATAATTTTAAAAAGGTAATACCAATAATAAACTACCTTTACAAAAAAATTCCAAAACCTAATATACATTATTATGAAAAATTATGACAGAGAAATTAACTATCTTTAACAACTACACAATAATATACTGCCAGTTGTTTCTTCCCTTACAAACAAATAATATTTATTAAAACTTAAGTATTAAATTTGTTTGCACTATTTTAAATTTATATTTTACCAATTAAAAATTTAGTACAACTGCAAAAAACTTAAAAAAAGAAAAAATGTATTTATAAATATAACTTACATAATTAATCAATTGTTGTTGGGATTAATTATTATTCATATATTATACATATATTATTCAACTTTTATCTAGTGACACTTCTTATTATTGAAGGATCAAACCAATCTGTAATATTGATTTTTTAATTTGAATGTGTACAGTTAAATAAATTAATATTAAATTATTACCTTGTTACTATTTATTTCAGGGCACTTCCAATTGTATAGATAGTATTGTAAGTTCCCATCTCCAACTCCAAATTTAAGTGGTTCTAAAAACTCCTTATTGTCCATTAGGTCTAAGGCATTGAACACATCAAAATTAGCCTAAATAGAACAAAAATGCATTAATATAATAATAATAATAATAATGATATTACTAGTATAACTTACATCTCTAGCTGAAATAAGAGCATCTTGCATAAGTTCGATCCATGGTGTTTTGGTAGATACATTATAAAAAGAGTATGCTGCCTTTAATGTACGATAAGTCGGATGATGCATGATAGTTGAAGGAAGAGTATAAAAACTAACTAAATCTGTAACAATTTTAAAAATTAATATAATAAAATAGATATAATTTTTAAGCTTTGAAAAGAATACATAAAAATTAGAAGTGTATACAAACTATATAATAGAAGAAGTATTTACATAATGAAAAATCAAACAGGGTTCTATTACATCTCAAACCCAAAATCCCACATTATTTAATATTAAGTCAAAATCGACATTACTTCATCCTTGTAAATCTTCCATCTTTTAATACAAGGTATAACAAATAGAATTGACTTTAGGAATTACTTTAATTCAAATTAATATTTTTTTTCTTCATTAAGTGGCCCTAGCTACATGTATAAAACATTTTTTTTATGTCTATTTTTTAATACTGAAAATAAAAAATGTAAATTTAATGAATTTTTTTTTTGATGAATTCAAAATAACCTATTTGTGATTCTGATTATAAGAACAATTGATATGGTTAAAAAAATTAACTAAGTCAATTAGTTAATTTTTTATAAATTTTTAAAATTTAATATATTTATAGTTGAATTAATTTGGAACGTAACTTTTTTAAAGATATGGTTTAAGAGAATTTGCTGACATGAGTATATTTCTTAAATTATTTACCAATCATATAATATTAACAATTTTTGTCATACGTTTAAATAGTATAATTTTTTTTTGTCAGGTATTTCTGTTACAACATGTATATTGTAGGTAAACATTAATCAATTATAATTTCAAAATACTTTTAATAAACAATTATAAATAAACAAAATTAAGACAATTCATAATAAGAAAAATTGAATTAATAAATGTTGCAGAAATATTTAAGAATATGATAATTTTTACTAAAAACTATTTTATATTTTATCACATTATTAGCCATGTAATAAAATCACACCAGTTTAACAAGCCAAACCACTGGAATGGTTTTTTTTAATCATAAATAGATTTTTTTTTTTAAGTCTACTTTACCAAATACCTTTTTTTCACAAATATGTGCTTAAGTATACAGAATTCGAGTATTTGAAAAATGTGCGCAAACCTACTGTTCATAAATTAAGTTAATTTAAAGTTTTCAATAGGTCTGAGACCTACCCTGGCTGGATGGTTTAACACAACAAATCGAAGGGTGTTTTCAATTTTAATTGCCAAAGTGAGCAATTGACCACGCTAGGTTTATTATGTTATAGATTTTTGCAAAATATTTTCTTCACATATGAAATTTCATAGAAAAACTGCAAACAATTATTTGTTTTTTGACGAGTTTGAACTCTGATGTTTTCATTCAAACCTACTGTAATTCTTACTACGCTACAATTTACTATTTTTAATATCAAAAACTTTGATTTGCTATAATTATTGAAAAGAAAATTCCAACAAGTTTCTCATATACTTTGGAATTTAGTATACTAAAAAAGTATTTGAAAAAAATTGAAAAAAAGGGTGTATGGTAAAGTAAAATTGTTCAGACAACTTTAGCATAAAGAAAGCTAACCAAAATATTTTCCAATGATATTTAAATGTCAACCAAAATTTGATAGATGAATTTTATGGATAAAATAATATCAATATGATTATTTATTAATAGAAGTGATGCATCAGGCTTGGGCCTTTTACCACTAACTCATAATGTAATTTCAGCAAATTTAAGTAGAAGATTCTTATTAGTAACACTACAGTTTAATATTAGAGTAAATTAAAAAATCATCAAATTTAATATTAATTATGGCTGAGCACAATTCATATATAAATTTGAAAACAAGATTGAATATAATAATGTTATAATATATATACTAGAAGCTAATAAGAAAAAAAAACGAAAGTATAGGTATATTGTTTACAAATTTGATATATAAATTTTCTCTAATATTAACTAAAAATAAATAATAGAATCCAGTATGTAGATTTTTGGTATAAGACAGATAAAACTAACACAGGTACAGCGTCCTCTTAAAATAAGTACAACAATACCTGTAATTTTGTTATTTTTTACGACAACATAGGCATCAATAATTCCTTCCTGAGGCAAGAACCAATGTTTGAATTCCTCATCAGAAAACATAGGCGACAAATCAAAGTTTTTCATATACTAAAAAAATAGTTTATAAATATTACAACCATAGTTCATTTTTATGTTAGTGTACTCTATTCTTACACTAGAAAGTAATTTTCGAGCTTGTGGCAAATCTTTTTCAGTGAGTTTGCGAAATCCAGGAGTGCGTGTTGAATCAGGAAGTTTATGTAACTTTAATGTCCGTTGCATAGTCATATTGCGACTTAAGTGAGAAAACTTAACATCTATTAACTTCTTTGGATTTAAAGAACGATGCCAATATCTAAACATTATAATTTCATTAATATGAACAAAACTTTTCACTGTTAATGTTTATTCATTATAAGTAATTATTCTTGAAGGGTTTATTTTATGACAACACATGGTTTTATTTTCATAACCAAAAATAAAATAATTAAATTTTATAGTAAAACTATTAAATATATTTGACATTGAAATGTTAATAACACAGTGATTTATGGTGAGCATTTTATGATATTACGAAAAACCTTATTTAATTACCTGCAGGTGCCTATAGGTTTAGGTAACACAATTCCAGCTGTATACACAGCTTGAAAAATACCCTTCTGGTTCACTCGTCTAGTTATTTCACGAATCAAAACTGGAGCCACTCTTTTACTACGTAATCTTTTATGAACGCAAAGGAAATTAATTTCAACCATTTTTTGAGACCTACATATAAAATAAACAACATTTCATTAAATTTTACAAAATAAAATAATAAATAATGTTTACTTGTTATAGACTTTAAGCAAAGCTGGGATGGCACTAATGAAACCAACTAATTTATTACTTTTAATGACACGCACTCCAACATGCCATTCTTTTAACCATCCAGGAGGTTGAAGAGCCCTGTTATTAATAAGACAATATACAAATTGAACAACATAATATATGGATGTTAAAAATACCATTTTAAAAAATGAGGTTGATAATCAAATCGAAACATGCTATCTTCATCTTCAACATAGTTTTCATTTAATAATGTGTACAGTTCTTTTAAGACAAATGGATCATCAAGATTAAGTGTATCCCATTGAAAACCATCAGGCAATGTAAACGGTTCATTTCTAATCTGATCTACTGTTTTATCCTCTTCAATTGGACCATCATTAAGTATTGTTTCAGCTATAAAAATTTAGTAAATTAAGAAATATTTAATGTTATTATTAGACATAATTTTAAAAAGTCAAGCCAAAAAGGGGATTTAATTTTCGTTAGAAAATAAAACTCTTTCTACCTACTATAATAAATTTTATTATTGCTAAGTCAGGTTAGTATTATTGTTTCTTCAATTCAGAGTAATAGGCTAAATAGTTTGGCAATGCTAAGCATCCATCACAATATCCATATAGATATAAAAAAAAATGTTGAATTAAATGTCTCAAAAACTTCAAAGAAAGAATAGTAAAAATAAATAAAAAATTGTAAGACAAGTGGCTACCACAGAAATGCACTGACTTTAACTTTTGGTCAAGCCTAACACAACAAGTCTGACTATCTAAAATAATTAAATAAATTAAACCTGCAGTATCGTACATTTATTACTCAATACAGTGTCACAGATGTATTATCCTATTAAGAGGACCCCATACATTATCTCTGTCATACAAAAACATAACATAGCAAATTGTACATTCTTAATAGGTAATTCATTTAAAACTCTGTTATGTTTAATTTTAGAAAGAATTGACCTATAATCAAATTTAGAAGAATATTATCTAGTCCATGACATATGATTTTGCATTTTAAAATAATAAATTGTTTTTACATTTTAAAACCATCAAAACTCGCCCCGTGCACACACCTATGATAGGAACCAAATGTTATGTTTGAAACTATATGTTTTAAGTAAGAGCACTTTATAAGTGCACTTTATATAAATAGAATATAATGAATAAAAGAACTTAATGGGAAGTGGTTACTATATACTAGAGATGTGTCGTTCGCGAACGAACGGATCTTATTGAACGGTTCAAAGCAGTGAACAAGTGATCCAGATCGCCAAACTGAGGTGATTCGGATCACTGATATTTTTTTTCCGTATTGGTTCACACTGAGTCCCGAATCACCGAATCATATTATTATTATACTATTATATTATTATTCATGTCACGAACGACGCGGACCGTTTGGGAACCACAACAATAGAACATAATATTCCCGTTCAATGATTCTGATTCAATGTATGCTCAAAATAACCTATCAGATCGCGAACGGGTCTTTGAACCGGATCTTCTTGATGACCTGATCTGAATGAATCAGATCACTTAAATGAACCATAATTCTCGTCTCTACTATATACCAATTGCGCCAATTTTTTCTTTTGATATTAACTCCTCGGAAGGAAATTGTAATTACCCTACTGGATGCCACTGTTATGTTAGTGCAAAATAAATTTGAATTTATAATAATTTTTAGCATTCAATAATTTCTAATATTTTAAATTAATTATAAATACCATAAATATTTTATGGTACCTACAATTCTAAATATAATATTATACAGAGTGTCCAGCGAGGATTTACCCATTGTGATATCTCACGAAATAATGGAGATATCAAAATTCTGGGTTCGTAATAAAACTTATGGGGATAAGAACTAGAATTATCTCATTTTAAAATTTTTTTTCAATGTTTTGTTCAAAAATATATGTTTTTGTTTAATTATTTCCAAAAAAATTGACTAGAGCCATTTTGTAGACTTTTTTTTTTGAAAACTTTAATGTTTCAAAATTTTATTTTCATTAATTTCCTGATTTTTAATACTTTTTCTAGTTTTGAAGAAATAAAATATGATTATAACTATAATAGGCACAGAGAAATTGTTCGGCCAGCCTTATGAGAATGTGCGCGTGCAGCAGGTCACATATTTGATAACACACGTGTTAAATAATTTGCAATTTTTTTCAAACTAAAAAAAAATAAAAATCAGTAAACTAATGAGAAAAAAATTTTGAAACGTCAATATTTTCGGAAAAATAAACTCTACAAAATGGCTAAAGTAAATTTTTTGAAAATAATTGAATAAAAAAATATATTTTATAAACTATTTTACTAAAAAAATAAAATATGAAATAATTGTAGTTCTTATCCCTGTAAGTCTTATTACAAAACCAGAATTTCAATATCTCTATTGTTTCAGGAGATATCCCAGAACAATAAATCACAGTAAAATTTGAATGCCACAAGTTTAATAAATTTGAATATCTATCGCTATGAATATTAATGAAATAATTTTCAAATGACTGTTAGTATGTTGACTGTCATAATAATTTATGTTTTGTAAATTGGACTCGACCTATCAAATTAAATAGAGTGATTTGCATGTGCTGTTGAAAATAATTATCAATTTTTAACAGTGTTAAGGCTATTAACAATTTTTAAGTATTATTAAAAAAAAAACAGATAAACAATACATACTCATTTTAGGTACCGGTTGTGTATACCAAAAACGATATTGTTTATGCAAAGCTTCTTCAGGAGTTTTAGCTGCTCTCTGTTGAAGTGAGAAAACTTCCATTGCTTTTTGAATATCCTGCAAAAAATAAGTAGTTTTGAATAGAAAAAGGTTTTGTGAATAGATTTTATCAAATTAATTATTTGCAACTATCTAAAAAAAATTAATTAAAACTGTCATTTTATTTCTTGTGACTATTGGTAGGTAATAATATAAAATTATGATTTATAAAATAAATATGATCATATAAAACAATTAAAATGAAATAATTCAAGCATTTGATTTAGATTATTAATAGGTTGACTGCGACGTGACCACTGGCAGGCAGACAATAAATATTATTGATACGCCAAGCATATTGTTCCATGTCGTTTTAAATTTGTACATACTATTCTACTTGGAAAACATTTAAAAATATAAAAATAAATAAAAATAATAGAATTGTTAGATTAAAAAATGTTTGATGATTTCCACAATACCACTGTGCTCTAATGAGTGTATTTGTAGCAACATGGAAAAGTTAATAATGTAAAACCATGTTCATCTACCACCTGTCCATATGACATGGTAGTAATGATGTAAAGTATTTGGGCGCTGGTGATCACTGATCACAAAAGTAAAAAACTTGAAAATTACAGATGAACAACGACAAACACATGGCAGTCAATGTGTTAATAGGATGCTACACACATATTTATTGTCTTAAAAGTATTTATGATTAGCAGATTACGTTTAGTCCCGTTAGTTTAAAAATTAAAGTAAATTTACTTATTATGAAACTTGATGATAAAAACATTATCAGTATTAGTATGTGGGTTTTTTTTACAATAAATTAGTTTTTAAGTGAGTAATGAGCATTTTTAATAAACGGTTTTTTAAATATGCATAACTTGGTACAAAATTGAACTATCATAAAAATCCCACACACAAACACAGATAATGTTCTTACCATTAAGTTTCATTATAGATCAATTTACTCCAATTTTTAAACTAACAGAGCTAAACTTGATCTGCTAATTGTAAATTTTCTATGTTGCACACTTGTTATATGGAGACCGCAAATAAGTGTAGTGCCCTCTAAAGAGGACATGATACCCGCATGTGTTGTCTCCCTTTTACAGTGCATAACATAGCAATTTTTATACTCAGTCGAACACGTGTAGTTTGTAGAATACGTTTAAAATTTAGAGTGAATTGACCTCTGATCAAGTTTAAAGGTATGATTATTATCTAGACAATCTCATAGGCTTTTTATCAAATTTTTATTTTAAAGCAAGTTATGAGTATTATGAAATTTTAAATAGTTTTTCTATCTTAAAATACTAATAATTTCTTTAGAATAAAAATTAAATAAAAAGCCTATGACGTTCTCTAGATAATAATCTTACCTTTAAATTTTATTAGAGGTCAATTCACTCTAAATTTTAAACTAACAGAGCTAAACGTATTCTGCTAAGCATAAAATTTGCTATGCTACGCACTTATAAGACAGAGATAACACATGTGGGTATCACGTCCTCTTAAAATAAAAATCAACTAATGTTCTAAAATTCCTCAGGGATACAGAACTTCATAAAAAAATGTAATAAAAATATATCCAAATAACATATATTATAACTGTAATATACCCATCTATAATGTATTACAATCAATTTTATATACAGCCCCTATTTAATTATTGTATTATTGATATTACCTTAGTTATTAGTTATATCCTTTAATGTTAAAATGATGTAATTTATTGTAGCCAATGGCCCTATAGTCGCCGAGGCATTAATAAAAAAAAAAAAAAAATCAAAACAATAATATAAAAATGTTCATTTGGTTTTGAAGAAAAGTGATGAACATTACACAAATATACCAATAAATAAAAAAAGCATCAAACATTTGTGTTTAAAAAACAATGTAAATATAGGTGTTAAAGTAATTTTCTAATTCTTGCGATAATTCTTTTATTTAATTATTGCATTTTTTATACTGTCAATTTGAATTCAAATTAATAAAACAAAAGGTAAATACTTGAATAGAAAGAGAAGGTGGCAAATTAGTTTCCTCAACAGCTCCGTTTATAGCACTTTGTTCTGCCTTAGCATTGTTTTTACGATTCCTATTTCGCTTTCTAGAAAAAAATCACATTGAAAACAGAAATAATTTCCATACACATTTACTTTTAATTACTTTTTAGTTTTATTGATTTCGGTGTTTGCTTGATGCTCGTCAGGAATTTTCGGTGTTTCACTCATGATGATGTTTAAGGTGTAATAAAAAATGAAGTAATAAAATACTTTATTGAAATGTTAATAAGCTAAGAAGCTAAGAATCAATAAACTAGTGAGAACTGGGAAAGAACGAACTAAAAACTAAAATTAAAAATAATTTATTAAAATACATGAAATGTTAAGAGTCGAGAAAGAAAAAAGCATTATCGGCATTCGGCGTTCGGCAATAAAATTAAAATAAAATTATAATTTTTTAAATAATCACAGGTCACGAGGTTGCTTAACCTGATTTGTGAGATTTTACTTGATAAATAATAATCGATACATATCAACGGACTTTTAAAATCGAAACCGTAAAACTCATATGATATCGATTATAAACTGTGAATATTAAATGATTTACGGAAGTTGAGAAGTTCCGTTAACAATATTGATAAAATAATATGTAACCTGATTACATTACAATATTACATTACAAACTACAAAGAATATAGATAACCTTTATAGATCTTGGTGACTATTATAGTTACAATTTACCATAGACCCTTAATGACATAACACATAATATAATAGTGAATAGACCACGAACAACACATATTCGATATTCCATGCATAAATAATAGAAGCATGAAATATGAATGCACGATTAAAGTTATCTTTAATCGTGCATAAAACTATCGAATAATACTAGTTATATATTTATAAACTGCAATGTGTAGAGTATAAAATATAATATATTAATATGTAATAGTTATCGATCTTATATAATAAATTATGAAATAAAATTTAATATTATAATAATTAATATAAGCTTTAGGACAATAGGACCATTAAGTATTTAAATTTGTTTGTGCAAATACACAGTAATCTATCAAGATTCAAGGGTAATTCAAGTATCAATAAATTGTGCGAAGACACCATAGCACGAAAGAATTTTATTATAATAATATAAAATTTAAATAGTACAATAAACTAAATGTCTGTCAATGACTAATGAGGCAATGAATAGACAATAGGTATTAAAAAGGTTAGAAAACACTAGGACCGCTGTGGTAACCTGTAATCACTCTGGAAAACCTAAAATGGCTGCAAAAGTGAATACAACACGAATTGCACGATTTTAAAAAACATTCTTAAGTGTAGTAGTGTTAGGATAGAATGGATAGATCTATTTCAATATACACAGCAACGGAAATATTCGTTAAATAATAAATATATATGTTAAATTTCATACTTTGTAATTTTAAGTTTTAAAACAAAATATAGTCGAAACATGTCTAACCCACGATCTGTGGTCTAACTTAACTTCTGTAAGATTTGTTGTTGTGGATAAGAAAAGTTGTATGTTGAGTTCCATTTCATTTAGTTTTGTTGGCACTGTTAAAATATATATGTAATACATTGATTTTTCTTTGACAGTAGCGAGAAAAAAATTTCCGTTAAGACAGTAAAATTAAGTGTGCAGACCAAAATTTTTCAAATAATAGAGACTGTAGTAAACCTAACTCATGTACATTACGAAATTTACTCTGACAAATATGTTAAAAGCACCTAGAGCTCTAGTCTCTAATCTAATTCTGAACCATGAACATTAACAGCCGCTGTAATTACTACTTTTTAAATTTACAGTAATATAAATAATAATAATTATAATAATACTATTGATCGCATATTGGGACTTTTATTTGGGTATTTGGTACCCTTAAAAAGTTACAATTTTTCTAAAATGAAATTTATTCCTAACTTAATGAGATTAATTTTCTCCATGTTAAGCAGCAACTTATAAGTTAATAAATTGTATCTTATGTTAATTTCTTTCCTAAAATCATAGCTTTTAATGACACCTTATTTTCAGAAAGTATAAATGTTTATTGCAAACTATTGTGAAGAGTATGATATATATATATATTATACAATATAATATGAAAAATTGTAAAAATTATATACTATTTTTTTCATTAAGATTTGATAAGTTTACTTGAATAATTTAAAAGAAACCATAAAATGAGTGATATTTTATCTAAAACAGACTGCAAAATGTAGGAGACTGTTATTTACTAAGTCTTTCTAAATTAAATTATTATTATTTTTTATGTATGTTTCTATTTTGTGTTTGGCTATACAGAAATTAATAAAGCAACTTATTTTTTGTAGCAGTAGTCAAAGTCAATAACAAAAGATTCAGTTTTTTAATTCCTTTCAAAAAATTTTCTTTATCTGAATACAATTACTAACAATCAATCAAAATTATGAGAAAATAAATAAATGTGGTGTCATGACAAGATACTATAGAACATCTGTTATAAGTTATAACTTATAAGAATATAAACAGTTGCAGGTCTGAATATTATTTTTGATAAAAGAGAAAAATAAATGATGACTCAATCG
This sequence comes from Diuraphis noxia, assembly GCF_037042655.1. Lineage (NCBI taxonomy): Eukaryota > Metazoa > Arthropoda > Insecta > Hemiptera > Aphididae > Diuraphis > Diuraphis noxia. The sequence goes on along the minus strand of NW_028301714.1, from coordinate 32,103,811 downwards.
GTTGAATGTAATGATGCAATGAAATTAATAAGTTGGAATCTAAACTTAGAGCATTATGTGGTTTCAGTAAGGATAAAGATTTAACACGTTTCCCAAAACCAAATTTGAAGATCCTAAAATAGAGCAACCACTTGAACAGAAATTTTACCACCTTTTTTTCAGGCCAGAGATTTTTTATTCTTATTTTTAACTTTCTGGTCTAATCAAGTGAATGCTCTAATTAAAGCTCTCATTATAATATAATATATATTGTATTATAATGAGATTTGTGCCAAAGTGATCAAAAAGACAAAAATATATGAACGTTTACAACTAAAGTATGTTTAATAATAACCAAATAATAATTATTTTTTTCTACACTGCGTTGTTTTTTCTTTTCTCTTTTTTAAATGTTTTTTTAATTTTGTCTTCCTCTTATCTGCTTTTTCACTTTTTACTTGTTTTTTTCTTAACTAAAACAATCCATCAAACACATATAAATATAGATATAGATAACTTTTAGTGTCAAATATTAAAATCTTACTCGTTTGCTTTCAGCATCTTCATTTTTTGGTCTTGCAGAATTAGAAAATTTACTTTTTTCATCACAATCAATACTTTCTGTTTCTGATGTACTATTACTAGTATCATCAGAATCATCATCTTCTAATATTGCTGGTGTATTTTGAGGTCCAGATAAATCATCTTTAAGTCCAACAATTTTTTGATAAATTAAATCTTCACTAGTTTGACCAGATTTGACCAAACTAATATCCCTTTCAAAATCAACAACCTATATACATTGGAAAATGTTTAACAAAAGCTTAAATTGCTTAAACAATTTTAGATATATTATAAATAGTACGTACTTCATTTAGATTTTTTGGTATATATGCATTTTTGAATACTTCTTGTTCAACCATCTCTTCATTTGTTAATGGATTTGAATTGACCATATTTACTTGAAGGCGATCAAGACATGTTTCCATATTATCTAATGTGATGGTGGGATCAGTAAGAAAGTCAAATAAACATTTAATGGTTAATGTACCAACATCATGATGACGGAAAAATTCTGAAAAAAATTGCATGTGCTACAATTATCAAAACAGTATCAATTAGAAAAAATATATTTACCTGTAATGTTTGTACAATCTTTTCGAAGGAATTCTAAAGCATATGGATGTTCATGTTCAACAGCTTGAGATACATCTATCATAACTATTTCGCCATCATTATACCTACAATTGTATTTGTTGTGATCGTTTATTTAGAATATATTTAAAAAAATATACTTACAATAAATTAAACTCGCTAAGATCAGCATGTACAAGTTTACAAATGTTGTATAGTTTCCACATAATTATTAAACAATCTCTATAAAGTTGACACGCTTTAGACGTAGTTAAACGAGCATCCTGTTAAAATTAAAATATAATAAACAAATAGGTACCCAAAGAAAATTTGTTAAAAACATCCAGCAGAAATACTTTTAATTTTGGAGCAGGCCAACCATCTTTGCCAATAAAAGACATCATTAAAACATGTGATCTTAACAAAATTGGTTGAGGTACCGGTAAACCAGCTGCATACATTCGAGCAAGATTACGCATTTCTTTTTCAGCCCATAAACGTACCATTTTTCTTGGATTATGCCTGCAGTAGCCATGTCTAAATCTATAAGAACAAAAATATAATAAATTTATGTTACAAAAACATATCTCGATTTAAGATTTAAAATATATTTTATGTCAAAAAAAAAACTTTTAAAAATAAAAATAAAATATTGTTACAATAAATATCGATAATATATTTTAAGAGTGCATGATACCTGCATGTGTTATCTCCGTCTTATAAGTGTGTAAAATACCAAATTTTAAGTTTCACAGATTAAGTTTAGCACCCTTAGTTTAAAAATTAAAGTGAATTGATCTCTTATAAAATTTAAAGGTATGAATATTATTTAAACTACCTCATGGGCCTTTTACTATATTCTAATTTTGAAACAAATTATAAGTATTTTAAGATGTATAAAAAATTACAATTTTAAAAACTCGCTTCAAAATTAGAATATAGTAAAGTTAAATGCCCATGAAGTCATCTAAATAATATTCTTACCTTTAAATTTTATAAGAAGTCAATTCACTCTAATTTTTAAATTAAAGGTGCTAAATGTGATCTGCTGAGCATAAAATTTGGTATGTTACGCACTTATAAGATGGAGACAACATATTGCGGGTATCACATTCTTTTAAAGCATAGTGAAACATTAAGTTTTTATTAATAAAGCATTTTCTTATAAAAAAATAACAGGAAAATATTAAAATCACATGAATCCTCTTCTTAGATTTCCAAAAATACAATTTTTAAATAATGTTCATAGCTAAAAAAAATCATATTTATGTTGATAGTACATGAGTGTAGGTAAAATGCGTATAAAAATACAATTTAATTATCAAATCAAGTTTAAATCAGCAAAATAATAAACTAATTGGATACTTTTAAGTAGATACCTGAATTCACCAGTGACATAACGATCACGATCTTTGAACACCAGTATTGATGTTTTAAATACTTTAATAGCATAATGTTTTTCACTATCAGTTGAAGTTGAATGATACACATTGGCTTCCTTGCCAGTAGATATACATCCATCAATTTGTCCAATCATTCCTCTGTTAAGCAATTTAAATAGTATCATTCGAGTTCTTGGATCCATTACTTGTTCAGCTGTGGCCCTGTCACACTTATCTTTATTTCTAAACCTACAAAATTATGAAAAAAATAAAATAGTTTTAATATTTATGTGTATCTAATGTCTTAAAAATTAATAAACTATACCTCATGGCATCAGCTTTTTTGTAGCTTTCCATCAGTTTATTAGATGCTTCATGAGTAAGTACAGGGCCTTCATACGGATCTGTATTTACTTTGTCTAAATATTTTTTAAATAGATTATCTGATGGTTGGTAGTCACTGATTTTAATATTTTTATTCTGTTGATTAGGAGTAGTAGATTGAATTTGAGCCTTAATTTCATTTGCCCCTTTTCTGCTATAACAACCTATTTAAATAAAAAATAGATAGGTATTATTAATAATGATTTAACTATTTTATTGTTTACCTATTACCGTTATCAAAAAGTGTTTCATCATCACTGCTGTCGTCTGAGTAATCAGTATCAAATGTATTTTGATCATTTACTAACTTACGGCCATTATTATTAAAAGTCATCTCACCAAACAATTTAGATATATCATTATTGTCATTGATGACCAATCTAAAAATATTAAATAAATAATTAAATAATACATTGAAATTTAAATAATTTATGGTTTTATTTTTAATGATGAGCAAGAGGGGAGTGAGGTGCTTCTACTTTACGGTTCACTTTCAACTTTGATTTTATAGATACTCATACTCTTATTAGGACTCCTTAATCTCTCTGACATGGTAGATATGTAAGACTTCCTACTCTAGGTACTGGTTATTCAGTTATTTAGAGCTCACAAATTTTTTAGTACTTTAGCCCTGTAACTATTAAATCCTAGTAAACCATAAAAACATTTACAGGTGTTTCTATAACTATGCCTAGATTCAATTTCTTATTTGGAAAAGGCTAGATTATGATTGAAATTCTAAGAAAAATATCAAATGTTTATAATGATCAATGTCTCAATGATCATAGATCATAACTTATAAGCCACATTTAAGCACTAAATGTCACCGATGAATAATGACCATGTAATTGATCTATTGTAGATCTATATATTACGTTACTGCGTTACCCAAATTTTCAGTGTTAAAATGTAATCATAAAAATATACTTACGGGGAATCATCATCTTCTGCATCACTAAACTGATGCATTTTTGACAACAGCTTAAGCGTGAGCACAGTAGCCACTAGCGAGTGGTTATTTTGAAATATTTTCACGTCCGACGTGAATAACTACTAATACAAATGATAATATTAATAATAATAAATACTCGGACTCACAAACTTGGTTATTCAATAAGTAATAAGTTAAAAGTTGGCCAAAAAGTCGTGCATCGTGTTTTCTTAACTAATAAGCCTTAGCACGACAATCGAATATTATAGAAAGGATAATTAGGATAATACCAGAGTCCAGAATAGGGCAATAGCACGTGTAAACGTATTTAATTATTTATCAATTTTACGAACTAAGATAATAAAGTATACACACTGTTATCAATACTGCATACTATGATAACCAAAAAAACCATTCTATATCACCATACAACAATATAATAATACGAAAATAATAATATATAGAAATATGGTAGATGGAAAAAAAAGTCCCGACGTAAAACACTAAAACGTCCCACTGTGGTCCCACTTTTAATAATATAGACTTGATTTTAATTGATACCTCTTATTTGTGTTTTGTGTACCTAATGATTTATGATTGGCAGCCGAACACATAATGATAATCCTATCGATATAATTTATATAATATAATGATAAAATGTTATAATGAAATAACATCATATACAATAATAGTAATAATACATAAATAAATTTTAAATTATTATAATAATACAATAGGTATACAATATACTAATCGCATCTCTTTTTTATACTGTGTTATTAAAAATAAAATAAAATACTGGCTGTTAAAAAATCGAACACACTGATTTTGTCCGTTTGTATTTGTATACATAAGTTTTTTAGACGTGTTTCTGTTGTCCGAGTTTGTCCTAGTTCTTGAATCTCCTACAACATCTAGAGCTAATTTTGCATCATCTGCAGAAATTTCCATTTTTATTTTTCGAATTAATTTCCATATCTTCGGGTGCTAATGTCCACTGAGTTTTGCAAAACGGTTATTCCATTCCACCCTTCAGTTATATTATTTGTTCGATGTCCGCCTATTAATGTCGTATTATGAACATTTACGTCGGGACATTTTTTTCCTAGTGTGGGACTTTTTTTCCCACAATTCATAAATATATAAAAATATAAAATATAATACTTGTCTTAATGCATAAAAAACTTAGATAAAAACATGACAAAATAGAATAGATAGATATGTCAGCACCGGGATTTTACCTAAAAGTCCGGCGAAAGAAAGTCCGACGAACCAAAGTCCGGTTACAAAAGTCCCACGAAAAAAAGTCCGATGTCATAAAAGTCCCGCGAAAAAAAGTCCGGTTTATTTATTTACGAGGGGTAAACCACTATCGAAAATTATGTACACGGCAGATTATAAAGAATAAAGATTTTTATAATACTCTATTACCATAGTCAGCTGTTTTTTATGGCCATCGAGAAATTTGAACTTGGAAATATTTTTTTTGAAGATTCCATAATATTCTTCATATGACTTTCTGAAATTAAATGGGGCGAAGTATTCCTAGCAAAATCTTCAGTACTGGAAATATCACTTTCATTTATTTTACTTATTATATAAGAATTGTCAAAACCATTAGCCAATAAAATTTTCTTCAAACTTGGTTGACTCCTACAATGGCAAATACTGAATGATAGTAGTAGGTAAAGATTAGGATTTAGAACTTTATAAAATCGCCAAAACCGATAATATAAATTACATTTCGGACATTACAAATGTTACGTGCTGTTTATTTTATACATAAGTTTGAAAAAAAAGAAGTGTATATGTGTAATAATACAGGGTTCAGGACTTATAGCCATAGTCGGAAATCGGAGGAGTGACTTGCGGGGACTAAGCCCCCCCCCACCAAAAAAAGTTTAAGGTACAGCTGCTCTAGTACAGTTCTGCGCTTATATATGACTCGTAAACTTATAAATATGCACTAAAAATAAAAAAAGCACTTAAAAAGGTCATTAAAAAAAGGATTTATTCGTATAAATATAAAAAACATATTTATTTATAATTATTTGGTACTTAATTAATAAAAAAGATAATAATAAAAATATAACTACATGCATGGGCGGACTGGCAGGGTGGGTAAGTGGCCATACCCACCCAGGCCCTCTAGACATTTTATGTTTAGGCCTTGAGCTATATTTGTTGTGTTTAATAATTTTTCAATTCCACACAGTAATTATTACCACGAAAACGAAGACTACAATATTACAATAGGTACTATTTACAAAAATTAAGTAACTGGAACAGTCAGACTGCAGCCGCGAAGGCTATGAAAGTTATTTTAGATTCATTTTTAGAATATGTGTAATTTATTAATTTTTTAAAACAATAATAGTAATTAGTATTAAAAATAGTGTTTAAATTAAAAACAATACATTTATTTTATTTGTATTGAAAAAGATTTAAGATTTAAATATTGAAGTAACTTGTTTTTTTATTATGTGGAACTTGGTTATATAAAAACAATTTTTTTATTCATTTTATTTGTATAATAAAGTTTAAAAATTTTAATATTGAAGTAATTTGTTTTATTTTATTATATTAAATTTAGTTGAGCAAAAACCTACAGAATTTTTTAATTTTGTTATAAGTTCCTTAAAAAGTGATTTTATTTAAAATAAACATTATAACACGGGTCTCTTATCTGGTAGTTTTAAAACTTATACACCCACCTGGACCTTCAGGGCCTCAGTCCGCCCCTGACTACATGGTTTTCGATTTATTGGGTATCTTTAAGCCGGACTTTTTTTCGCGGGACTTTTATGACATCGGTCTTTTGTAACCTGACTTTTGTTCGGTGATTCGTCAGCACCGATACGAGTTTTGGTCCGGTTAGCGCATCTCCCCCTTTTAGTCGTGGTTCGCCTTATTTCATTGGCCGTTAAATAATTACCGCTAAAAATGTAATTTTGTAATATTAATATCACGACGAGACTTAAAATTATGACGCAAGATTTCTTACATCAAATTATTGAAAAACTGTAGAATGTTGGGTTTAATGTCATTGCAATGGTTAGTGATATGGATTCGTCAAACATTGGATTATGGAAAACTTTTAACATATCTATAAGGAAGGCGTTCTTTAAGCATAAAATAACTAACCAAAACATCTGTTTTTTCTGACGTCCCACATCTTTTAAAACTAACAAGAAATCATTTAGTTGACAAGTATAAAACTAATCTATAAATTAATATCTATTAAATATCAAGTAAATAACTATTTTAGAGGTTTTGTGCTTTCCAATGGAAAATATATTGTAAAAGGTATTTTTGAAGTTGTTAAATTTAAACTCTGGCCAAGATTTTAAATTGGCTCATAAATTTACAAACAAACACCTATTAGTCGAAGAGACGGGTCGTATGAAAGTAAAATTAACTGCACAATTATTTTCATAAACAGTTTCCAAAGCAATTGAATATGAGGGAGAAGAAAATTTATTAGAGAAATATAACAGGAAAGAAGTAAATACTTATTTTATAAACGTATAATTAAGTAGTATAAAAATATATATTTGGTATTTTTTATTATTTTGGAATTACATATAATATAATGCTTGTTATCAAACAAGCTTCAGAAATTGTTTTGCTATTCAACGACTGGTTCAATTTACTAAACACTCAACATAAATTTAACAAAGGAGTACAAAGTTATGGCCTAGATGATACAAATCAAAACAATTTACTGGACAAAATGAACAGTTTTATCAAATCAACGAGCGTTCATCAAAAAAAAATCTTTACTGCCATTTTAAAAGGGCAAAATAGTTATGACTTATGAATAACTTTTATATTTTTAAATTGTATCCAATGCTTTTGGTTCATAAGAATAGGTAACTATTATTCTTATTGGTTATCATACACTTTTTATAGGAATTTTAGTTACTAACATATCCCTGAAAAATATATTGACATTAAAAACATGCATGGCCTCACATACATAATTACCAGAAACTTAAACCAGAATATACAGGAAAATTAATTTAGTTTCCTAAAAGGAATGGCTGGATGTGCAAGCAATAATATAACATTATTGGATTTTAAGTACTGGTAAGAATTTAATTTACATTTAATAAAACAAATTGTGGGTCAAAAATTTACTTGTAGTTAAAAAATAATCGAGTAATAAGTAAAAAAACTAAAGTCACCCTTTTATTGAAATACGTCTTATTAACTATTGTTTTCACAATGATGTGTATACTTTTTTTATTTATCTTTTGATATAGTAAAAACGTTCTTATTCTTATTTTAGCATATTTTCTAGTAAGGATGTGAATTTATGATTGGTACTTCTACCACAGATTATATAATCTGCGTTTCTACTATGAAGCGATTACCTAATATTTTTCAACTTTTGGAACAAAATAGAAGACCATATCATTATTTTTCATTAAAATATCCATTGTAAAATTTGTACATTTATATGTGGATATAAAAAAGTTATTGGATTTCTAGATTTAAAACCATTATGACGTAATATTATGTAATTATTACATACTATTATATTGTTTTATTACTAGGAATGTTTAAAATTAAAATTGAATCAAAATCATATGTAAATATATAACTGATACATTTTTATTTAAAAAAGAACACATATTACAAAAAAAATCTTCTTCGACTGGTTTCAATTTTATGTCTTTTATCAGTCATTATCCATCTGTATTCACCACATTTTGGATCATATAAACCTTCTTGAAGATATTGCAATCTCAATGTAAACTTAGGTCCTAATTCTCTGAGATATGGTTTATTTTTCAAAAATTTATATCTGTGATGTCGAAAAAATATGTAATCTCTCTGATTATGCATTGTCACTACATGTCTGCCTTTAAATTCTGCATCTTGATGAAACACTGCACCTAACATACGAGCAACAGTTTTACCTAATCCAGTGGTAAAATTTGTAGTGATTACTTCTGGCCTATGATCAGTAAATTCTTTGCGCTGTCTTTTGTTTGGAAATATAACATTACTTAAACGGAAATATGCAGTGGGTCCATCAGGTAAATGTACAAGAATTAAACCATTAGGTTCATTTCGGTCCTCATTTATGATTATCAAATCCGTGTATCCTTTATTAATAGCAGCTTGAATTGTTTCTTTTACAGAAGCATCACGACGAAAAATTCTAACAGAATTAGGTACAATTTCAGTTAAAATTTTACCAAATTCTCTAACTTTCCTCAGAGGCTTTTCCTTGTATGTAATCAATACTTTAGGCTTGTAAAGGTCTGAGTAATAATCAGCAAACTCATCATGTTCAAATTCAGCAGCTAGATCCTGTGTTTTTTGATCATAATTTTCATCATCGGAGTGGAATACGGTTGAATCTGGTTCCCTGGTGTTTTCGATTGTTCGAGGAACTTGCTTCGGATCTCCACTAGCCTTTCTAAGTTTTCTATCTCTTTTTTGAATTTTTTTCTTATTTTTTAACTCTTTTAACTTTTCCTGTCGTAGTAATCCTCTAGGTTTTTTTCGAGCTAATTTTGGTAACTCTGGTTCAGACTGACCTTCCTAAAAATATACATAAATATATATTTATATTAATTATTAACAAAAACATATGAATACTTAGCATACCAAAAATTATACATGTAATATATTATTATAATATTGGAATTAGTTGGTTTAAGAATATTTGTGATAAATCATTGTGCATGAATTTGAACTACTTTTATACGCAGCCCCTGTGTGGGGGAATTGTGCTAAGACCCACATACACAAAATACAAATATTTCAATCTAAAGTCCTTAGGACAATATCCAACGCCCCATGGTTTATACGTAATGCTGCACTGCACACGGACTTCCGGCTACCATCTATAACTGATTATATAAAGAAATTAAATCAACTTCTTCAACCACTTACAGTCTGCCAGCAGCGCGAAATACTACAACCTAAGTGTACCTCCTACTGTACGTCGTCTCAAGCGTGGACGTCCACACGACCTTCTACGCTAATTTGTCTATTGTTTTGTTTATTCTATCATTTATTAATTCTTAATAAATCTTAATTGTACATACCTATTCTGTATATAATAATTTAATTAGTTCTAAGTTTATCAAACGTTGTTTAATTTCTATATATCAATAATTACTATTCTGTAAATATTTTATGTTAACCTTTTTCAAAACGTCAAAATATTATATTCTTTTAGCCTTAAGTTTAGATGACCAATTGTCAGGAAAACTTTATAAATAAAAAAAAAATAAAAAAAGCATGAATTTGAGTAAACTAAAATGATATATAACACTAAATAGGTACACAGTTTTATTTTGCATATTTTAGAAATTTGTATTTAATAATATTTAGTTATATTGAGCATTTTTAGGACGTTTATTTTCTAGTCATATTTATTTTAATTAAAACAATCTGTATAAAATATCTTTACAGTAAGCACAATGAAGCCGCACGTTATAGGGCTTGGTTGGCTTGATTGAAGAAATTATTCAATCATAGGTAGTAGTGATTAGTCAACTAGTAGGTCATGACACCAGTTACACGCTTTAGACATTGGCCAGGGTCACCTGGAATTGTACGTGAAGATAAGTGTGGCATTTCTTCAGAAGAGCCTCCAAAAATTTTATTTCATAAAATTATAAAAAATGTTTATAAGTATGCATTCGCAGACAAAAGTACAAAGCCAGGCCAACACTGAGGAAGAAGTTTTGGTAACTAACTAGTTTAAGGTGGAAGTCATTAGCGTGCGCACGGGGGACGCAGGGGAGACGGCTGCCTCCCCTGCGAGATTTTTCTCTACACCAAAATATAATATTATACCTACCAATTAGGGAAAATCGGGTGGGGGGATTGGAGTCTGGACCTGCTTAGCTAAGGTGTTGCCTCCCCTGCCAAGAATACCTACGCATGCTTATGGTGGAAGTGTTTGTAAATATTATTAACATTTTTCTATCAGAATAAGGAGGTCCTCTGAAGAGTGACCTTTTGGACTGAAATGTTTTAATTCTGTTTATATTTGAGTCTTTAACTGATCCCCTGATTAGAATTCTGTAGGACTAGAAAGGTTTGAAATGTAGCTTGTAGAAAGGAATTTGTCTTAAATAATTGCTAAGAGCTAGTTGTTAGTTACACATGTGGATAATCTATGTGAAACGGCGATCTAGGTATAAATCTAAGTAACAAATATTTTGGGTAGTTGAGTAAAATAGGAGGCCAGCTTATGGGTCATAGTGTAAATGTGTAGTGGATAAATTTGGATTCGTCGAGTTAGAATGCCCACTATTTGTACCAAAATGAGAGCATTTTAAGATGAATTTGGATCCTGTTGGATGCCATGAGGCAGTCTTGATGGAAGGCTAGGATAATTTTATCATTAGCGAATTCACCAATGGTGGTAAGGTGCTTTTTTTTAAGAAGTTAAAAAAATAAACAAAACATTGAAATTGAATCAAACCCTTAAACAAATATTCTTTTAAATAGGTAAGCTTTTCTACACAGGATCCAGAATTTTCGTAATTAAGTATACTGTATAGGTACTGTTAAACAATTACCAATTGAATCTACATAGAGAAAATTATATGTAAACAATACAAATTTGACATGAAAACTAATATTAGGGCACATTATGTTGTCAATAAAAGATTTTTAACATTTATAGTTGGAATTATATATGTATGTGGGAGCCAGGGGCTGAGAAGATGAATCATATAATATTATCATACAATATTTTAAAGAATTCTTAATGAAAATTAACTTAATTGGGACATAAATTATATTTTAATTTGAATAACATTTTGCAATAATTATGATTTATAAGCTTTTAATATATAAAATATATTAAGAAGACTATTATTAGTATTATTTAAACTATACCTAAATAACTTTTTATTTGAAATAATGAAATAAAAAATATTACTTACAATTACTTCATCTTCTGGTTCCATTTCTTTTAAAATTATATACCTAGATGGCTAGATAAGTAAAATAAAACTAATATTAAATATTTTCATTAAAAACAATGCGTGATGCATGAATGCCACATGCAGATGCTTATCACGGATCGCATTATTGCCGACATAAATTGATAAATTTATTATCAAATATTAATGATTTTTTTTCATTGGGCCATATCCAGTGTTGTCAGAACGTTCGTTAAGTTGGCAATTGATCCAGCCATTGATGAGGAATGCTCATATCAATTATCGACTTGGAATATTAGAATAAAATTGTTTAGCTTAGGTATTCATTTATTCAATATTATTGATATTTGTTATGGGTATTCAGCTTCAAATCTTTGTCTTCAAACCCGACCAAATCTTTAATGCTATTTGTTGTCCATGCAAAAATATGGAAATGACACTAATTGATCAACTGATTACCTGATCAGGTTTTTTTTATCCGAGATCTGAACTTCACACTCTCAACCTCTGAAAAACATTAAAACATGTTTTTTCACACTTCATACATATCCTGTTAAAATTATTCAATTAATACCCTAATGGCCGTATGTACGGTGGTGGGAAGATATGGGTGATAGATCCCTCATTACTTTTTTTTTTTATGTATATAATATTATTTTAATATTAGTGAGGGGAGGGCACTACCTACCCTGCGATTTATTTTGGAAGAAATAAATATATAGGTGTCCCCCCACTGTCTCCTCTAACAAAAATTCCTGTTTCAGCTAAAACTATCTAAGTATTATTGTAATATTAAAACGTGAGGCGATTTCTTATGACAGTTATATCTGAAGTTCTACCAGGCCGATTTTCACGATTTTTTTTTAAACGCAAGTATTTGGTGTGTAGATGAGCCATCTAATGAGAAAAGTCCAAAAAAGTAATTATTTAAATAGTTATTGGAAGTATAAAGTTTGCCGTATTGTTACATAGCGACGCGCGTTGCTTGTCATGTGCACTCACACATCTTTACAACCCACACTACTCCTACGTCTGCTGCAATAATGCTGTGTCGTCGTTGGAACTGCCTGGCATATAATATATTTACATTGTGGTCATAACAGTGAAATTGTTGTAGAATATATTAATATTATTTTTAAATTTAATTTTTATTTAAAAAGGATTATCAATGAATTACCATAATAAGTTCCGTGGCATATTTAATATTTGGTACGTAAGAAAAACATTGAGATATTCGATTAAGAGTAATAATTAACTTGGTGATATGGTGGCTACATTTATTATTCGACCGTCAGGATGTTAATTTAGAAGAAAAAACAATGCCAGCATTTAAAGATAATGTTACAACCATGGTCGTAGGTAGGAAATATTTTCGGAGGGGGTTTTTGTCTAAATCTATATTAATATGATAAAATTAAGAATCATTTGTATGTATTAAATAATATAATAATAATTATAATTATTTATAATATAAATACAATATTTTGTCCATATAATTTACAAATTTAAAAATATAAAAAAAAATTATAAGATAAAACTTTGTTTTCTTGGTTAGGTTAGATTGTTTTATTTAAATTCGGGGGGTGTTTGAACTTTGAACACCCCCCCCCCTTACCTACGCCCATGGTTACAACATATTGCACGGTCTGAACTCGGCGGATGGTGACAGACAGACTAACTGCTATTACGATTACAAGATATTAAAATAATTAAAAAGGTCTACGTTTTCAAACACAGCAATAACACAAATATAAAAACATAAATATATACATAGTAATAATAATTAAAATCACTACATTATATTATTTATTTATTTTGATTTTATTAATCATAAGGCCCGACAACTTTATACTATGGGCATTAGCTACAGAAGCGCGAAATTAAGGCGAACATTAAACATTTGGTATAAAAAAGTTTATTTTATACTTTGTTTATGGTTAAATTAAAATAAAACACAATAAATAAAAATTTGATATTAAAATGAAAAATGTAACACACATTTTGAGACATATAAGAGATCCTCTCTCTTATATTATTTTTAACGGGCTACGAAGTGCACAGGTTCAGCTAATTTATTCATATATGAACTGGGTAGGTACGGTATAGGCCAGTGGTCTCCAATACGCGGCCCACGGGAACATGTGGCCCTTTAACAAATTTTATGTGGCTCGCACTAAAATTAAATTGTACATTCTAAAATCTAAAATCCCTGCAAGTCGAAGTAAAACGTGATGTGTGTCATTCGTGAACTTTTCTTACAATACCCTTTCCTAACAAAATATTCTTTCATTTTATTATTATTATTTATTTATTTTCACTATAGTTTTTTCAATCAAGCCGACCAAACCCTCTTCTGTATCCCTTCATCATCTATTGTGCTTATTGTAAAAATATTTTATAAATATTGTATTTATTAAAATAAGTATGACAAAAAAAAATGTATGCAGGCATGCGGCTTCAAAGTGATTTTCAAAAATTATATTTGGTCCTTTCTAAAATACTAGTGAGGACCAGGGGCAAACGCAGGGCACACTCTTACTATATTTTATTTTAGGCACTTATACCACAGACTATATAGTCTGTGCTTATACTATATACATTACATATACATGTTACATATTATAGATCATTATTTTTTCAAATGTTATGAGTAATACATTCGTATAGGTCAGATAATTTATTTTTTGTATCTGCTATTTCGGAGGGGTTAACCCCCCTACGTTCGTCCATGGTGAGGACCGCTGATATCGGCTATAATAATTTAATATATACGACGTTCCCACTTTAAGGATTATTACAGTGCTGTCATCCATCTCAGCATTCTCAGCCTATAATTAACAAAATAATATATAACAATAAATAAATTATTTATTAATTGGCTAGATTTTCTTAAACAAACAAACATATATTATTATAAATAACTCAAAACAATAAAATTGTAATTTCTAAGTAACAGCACATAACAAACAGTTTATTTTGACAGCAGCACTGCAGCAGTCTAATAAAGAAGATATTTTTAAAATACAGTCACCAAAAGCTAATTTTTAAAAAGTTTATATATATAATAAAACTCTTCGTAATTTCATATATAAAATGGCAAAAAAAGTTGGAGACTCGGCCGAACTCAACTACGACATGAACTACAATTTATTTCTATTGAAGACTTCTATGCAGAACTTGAAAACAGCACAAGGTAATTATAATATATATAACTATAAAGACATAAAGTACCTACCTACCTGTTATTATGACATAAGGTAGATTAATTATAGGAAATAGAACACAAGTACATTGTACGCATTTAACATTTGAGATTTGACCACTCGAGACATGAATTCTGAAATTTTATTTATATATACATTCGTTATTTGTTGTATTTAGTATTCACTGACTCGTAACATTATAACCTATATATTATATTTATAACCATTCTCCATTGTAACATATATGCCATCACTTATTTTGCATATCAGTATAAAATATTTATAGTTATATATTTACCGCCGCTTTATAATAATCGTTTTTGCACCGTAGAAAAACACAGCGTGAACCGTTGGGTGCACAAACTGTTGGCGAGCAACAAGACTGTCGCCGAGATGAAGCTTCGTAACGATTTCATGTTCCACCTGGTAACGGCCGTCCAGGAGGGCGAGATCAAGGCACCTTTCAACCAGTATCCGCCGTCGTTGCCCCTCAGCAATCTGACGTATCTATTGACAGGCAACTCGCCCAGTGCTAGTGGAAATGACAGTAAAAAAGGCGCTGGCGCTTGGGAATGTGACCTGTCCAGCGAAGACACAGAAAAACCCATGTTGTACAGACAATCGCCCGACGGCGGAGCCTTTTTAGCCGCACAACCTGTTCCAAAGTGTGGAGCGTTCTGTTACTTGGCCGTTGTCAGCAAGCCACCGGCGAAGGATGACAAGCCCAAGTTGTAGACGTAACGCGCGGAATGCACCTATCGTAGTGTATGGTACATAGTTTATCATATATACATTGTGTAGACTACATACGTTACCCAAAATAAATATGATTTGTTAAAACATTAGCTTTAGTATTGTTTTTGACGTTTTTATATTGTCTTTCGAAATACGTATATAATAATACACTTTATTAAGCGAACCTATACTATCTACCTATACTTATGTATATGCCACTTATGTGTAAGCCGTTATTAGCACAGCCATCATAAAAAAAAAAATGACTACAGGGTATAATACAGTAATTTTGGAAATATATTTCCGGACGCTCGCGATTATTATGTTTAAACGATTGTTTTTCATCTTTTAATTTATTTAAAATTGATATTATTCTGTTCAATTTTTAAAGTCAATGTTTTTTTTTTATTTATATATTATATACAGGTTGATCGATTTATCATAAAACACTCATTATTTCAAAAAGTATTGACTTTTTTCAAAATATTTTTACATGGTTTCAAGTTGTTAAAAAACCAACGTTTTTATTAAAAAATTATATTTTTAAATATTTGTTATCCTTATCATTTTTTAAGTTTTTTACTTTTTTGAATGACAACATAGAGTTTTAATATATATAAGCATTTGAATTTGAAGTTCAAATATTGACAAAACTCTTCAAAACAAACAAAATGAAAATGTATTAAACATTACATTTTTATAGCTATAAGGCTTGGATTTAATAGAGGATGGTTAGTTATTCATAATACTAAACAATATATTATAAGCACTATTTTTATTTTACAGATAGTTAAAGTTTAAATTTGGACAAAATTAGATATTTAAACAAAGAATAACGCGAGTTATAACTAATAATTTTAGTTATTATGTTGTAATTCAAAAATTATATTTGTGGATACTTTAAACTTTTTTATTTTAATATTATAATCAATTAATTTTTTAAAACATTTATATTAATTTTAAGTTATACGTATTGTCTATATAAATACCATATGGTCCATATGAGGCAGTATTATTTCGGTATACTGACTCAAAAATAACAATAATATAATATGATAATATAATTATATAATTTTCAAGCTGTCAGTCTCAGACTAAAAGCTAATAAAATATATTTAATATATATAATATAAGTAATATGTAATAAATAAACAATATATTATTATGCATAATAATTAAATATAACAAATCCCATGTTATCTGCAAAAATTAATTTAACCTTAAGTATGACTAATAGCAAAATAAATTATTATATAGTAACAATATAATTAATTACATCCATAATTCATAAAATAAACTTAGGCCGACTGTCTTTGCTCATAATCTTTTTCATATTGAAAAAATGATTTATGATTAAATTAAAATTCAACAATATCTACATTACAATGACTTACAATGACAAGGTACACTGTGCACCTAAGTACCTACTATACAAGCAAAGCGGTTAAACACTTATACCTCCTTCCCCTTTTTTTATCTCAATCTTAGTGTTTGTAATTTTGAATTATCTATTGTGGATTGTGGACAAACATTTTAAGATTAAAACTACACATATATTATTTTATACAACAGACGTAAAATTTAGATACAAAAATGCGATTATAATCATAATAATTAAAATTTATTATTTAAAAATTAAAAAACGATAAATTTCCCCTAAACATATTATTGACAATTTACAGTAACAAGTATAGGTGTATTATAAAGTAAAATGCTTTAGTATACATGTTAGTAATAAAGTTACATGCTATTTCTACCTAGGCATTATAGTAAAATAAAATCGATTGCGGTATTACCCAATTCGTAGTTCAGCATCAGTTGTTTTATCATATTTATATGTATCATGTATTATGGTATAGGTCTATAAATAGGTTATTGATACAATTATACAATTTATAGGTATAAATAAATATTTGTTTAATGTTATTATGTTTAATGGTATTAATATTAATATAACTACCAGCTGTAGGTTTATTAGTAGGCATTCGTTGTTGACTATATTGTTATATCGATTATGCAGTATGCAGTATGCAGTATGCTTAGGAACTAAAATATCAATAAAATAATAACATTTAGAATGGCATACTGTGGGAAGGAAGTATAGGTATATAATTTAATTTTGTACTTTTACAGATTGCATATACTCCAGTGTTTATATTTTTACGTAATAATACATCATGTAGGACGTAGGTTATTTTAGTATTTTATTTGTGGAAGCACTGTAAATATGGCGCCCGCGGGAAAACTAGGAAAACTTACACTCAGACGAGGAAAAGAGGGCTGGTAGAAATCGATTTCCATGTCTACAGCTGATATGTATGATAATCAGAAAGAAAAATAGCGATGTGCAAACATTTAATATTTATTTCATATTCGTTTGTTATTTAGTGTTGTAGTATGTTATTTTTAATTAATTTTGCGTTTAGTTATATTGTTGATCGAATAACAAGGTAAGTTACTAATAGTAAGATTAAGTATGACTGTATGAGCCTCAATTAATTACATAATACATTAATATATGTTGCTATAGCCTATAGTAGTATAGTATTAATTATTAAGTTTATATTCTTAGGAAGACAATACTAATTGTAAATACATATATAATTTTACGTACCCAATTTTTTTCTTCATTAGTTTACTATTATTATCATTCACGTAAGTGTAAAAGTCACACATTATACATAACTTATTATGATTAGGTAATGCGCTAGCATTGTATTACTAACACATATATATATTTGTAATCCTTATTCATTAAGAGGACGTTTCACCCGCATGTGTTGTCTCCGTCTTACAAGTGCGTAACATTGCAAAAACTGTATCGCGCGGGAAAGAACCGAGAAAGATACAGTTATAACTAAGAAACGAAATTTTCACCACATAAAAAGGAGAATTTTGTCTGTGCAATATCGTTTTTATTTTTTCGATATCACTTATACAAAAAAAAAATTCTTATTGTTTTATAATAGGTACATTGATTTTATGTTTTTTAAGCATGAATAACTTTTTTTGTAGTTCTGATATCAAAAAATAAAAACGGTATTGCACAGACAAAATTCTCCTCTTTATGTGGTGAAAATTTCGTTTCTTAGTTATTACTGTATCTTTCTCGGTTCTTTTCCGCGCGAAACAGTTTTTGCAATGTTATACGCACTTGTAAGACGGAGACAACACATGCGGGTGAAACGTCCTCTTAAGCGTTCAAATAACTATAATAATGACCATTATACCTAAGTGCTAAACCAATAATTCTAAAAATAAAAGGTGTACACGTTTGTCTTGTTATACACAAAATTAAATAATATTATTTTGATAAAAAATGTTAAAACTAAACATTAATCACCACATTTAATAACCACTCGGTGAAATAGTTGAATTCTTTACCCATATAATGGTAACGTGTCAACCACATGACTTACACGAAATTAACTAGACAGTAAAATAATATCTGTACAATATAACTATTACTACTTATCAGATATACAGTATTACGAAAATAAAATGCGTAATTAGTTACTAGACTACCTATCTAATATTAGCTTTATTCCTAAATTCAAAAAACAATGTACAAATAAAACACCTGCTTGAGACTGGATTTAGATTTTAAGGAGACTGAGTTCATCTCCTCAGTCCTCACTATACAACTTATACTAATGTGTATAGAATTATGGAATATATATCATATATGTTTAAATACGTTGTGTACATAAAAATATCAAAACATAAGATGAAGTTTTTTTTTTATAAATAAAAGTATATACCTACATTCTTAAACTGCTTAATTTATGATTTAAATTTTATCTTATCTATATTATTATGGATCTTTCAATTTCATTCAAACAATTTAAACAAATGCATTTCTATTGTAATTTGTAATACAAAATTATATTTGCAATTAATAATTTTAATTTTTAAATACTTGATAGAAGATAAATAAGATAATATTATGAATTTATTTAGATTTTAACTTACGTTTATTGACATGATTTATAAATATTTTATTTTATTACCTCGATAAAAAATATACTTAAAACACTAAAAAATACAAACAATATATTTATAGCATAGGTTTATATTTAGGTACTATGTACTTTTATATAAACACTAATTACAGAAACTTTCAGAAGTTTATACTAAATGTAAATAATTTAGTACGTATAAATAATCGTTTAAGCAGAGTGAAACCAGAAGTATGTCAATGTCAAAATTATATTATAAACAATACGGGTTTGTATGTTACAAGTTTCAACTGCTTACACGTGGAAATGCAGAAAATACATGCTAATAAATGTCTATAGGTTATGAATTACAAAATAAATGGTCAAGATAAAAAATAAAAGTTATTTTATAAAAAGTTTATTTTTATTTTATTTAGAATTAAGATCATATCAATTACAAAATAATTTAAATTGTTTACCTAAAAAATAAATATATTTTAACAACTACATTCAAAACTATATTTGCTTATATATATAATTTTCAGTTAATATTGCAACAAAATTCATAAAATTAAGGTAGAAAATAGAAATATCATACAGTTTACAGAGTATACCTACCAATATTATTTTTTTCAAGTTTGTTTATCATTTTTTCATGTAATGCCATTTTATTTGCTAATAGAAACTTTTAAGTTAGAATCATCATTTAAAATAAATTAATAAGTAAAGTTAATACCTAATATATATTTTATATTATTATAAAACTGTATTTGCCAGTTTGATTTGTTATTATTAATCTGTAATCATCTTATTATTATATTATATATTAATTTTAACCGTGGCGGTGGATATCACGAAAATATTAAATTGTGTGGAGATTTACTTATGTCTTTAACATTATCTTAAGTATTGTGTTTTTATTAATTGTATTTACTCATATCCCATTGAAGAGTAATTTAATAAAAAAAAACCATAATAATTTATATGTATAGTATTATAGAATATAAACATATACTATATTTAATGAGTTAAATATTTAATATTAGTTTATTTTGTATTAGCCTAATTGCCTAATACACAGAAAAGTTTCAAAAGATTTAAGTTAGAAAAGCAGAATGTGTACGATATTATACAAAGCGTTTAAAATAAATAAAACAATATATATACTTAAAAAAACCCGTTAAAATAATAGGTAGGTTACATAAAATATATACGTATTCGTGCAACTATCTCGTAATATTTTCGTATTACTACTCACATTTTTTCCATATTAATTTACCTAGTAAGTACTTAGAATCATTTATAACTTTATAAGCAACATATGTAGCCCGACAAATCTTTTCTTTGCGTATATTATGTACCCAATACAAATATATTATATTTAGTGTATACAATTATAAATGTATCAGTTTACTTATATTGTATCATTGTGTGTATGTATTTTATAAAAATATTAACACTAATAGTCAATAAAGTATTATAAATGTATTAATATGTTATCCTGTTAATAATATTGAACTACCTGCAGTCTTAACTAACGTAAAAATAACCTTTAACTTAACATAGGTAATAGCAATAAAATATCTATGTTATATTATGTCGAGCGCTTTTATTATTTACATACGAATAGTCATATACGACAAAACCTTAAAATATTATCTTATCAAACGAATTAATATTTCTAATGCATACATGTCATACATACCTACATGCACCATAAATATTATAAATTATAATGTATATGATATAATCGAACTTCTATTTCCGTTACTTATATCTATTGAAGGTTTAATTCAAATTTTGCACAGTGCCTGCTGTTACTTTAGATTTACGAAACGAAACGACTTATTTGCAGATAACAACATTCACTGTTTTCATGTAATGCGGCTAATCATCGGCAATGCCTTATTTATCGGCAGCCCGAGAGAACAGCCACAGCGATAGTCGACTGAAGTTGTTCAATGGTCTATTCCGATGGAAGAAATCAGAAAAACAAAAACTAAAAGGTAATTTAAATATATAAATTAATAATTATCAAATTATAATTAAATTAATCAACTCGCACACCATTTATATGTATGTGTAGCCAGGCAGCTAAGTAAAAGTGAAGTTTGTATAGCAACATCGATGTCCGTGAAAACAAGAAATTCGTGTCCTGCATCTCCTGCTCTTTCTATGCCCAGATCTAGAGACTTTTTCCAGGACATGGAGGCACTTAAAATCTCTAGACATGACAATCCATATTTGCAGGTAGGGAAAAATAGTTTGGATGACGTAAAATAAAATTTTATTTTTGAAATTTAATATATACGTACTATATACTCTATATTTATATACAAATGTATTACATATATAACAACTTGTAAAAATAATTGTTTATTAAGCAAAAAATAATTTGAATGTACCTAATAGATTTATTTATTTTTTCAACACTTGAATATGATAAATGAATAGGTTATTAATATGACCTATAACAGTTTTAGAGCTTTTTACAAGGATAATAAAGATTTATAGTAATTTTAGATATTAGTCGTATATCAGAAGGGCCTCCGCATAATATGGGCAATATTATTATGTATATGGTCCAAATTCCAATGTATAGGTAATAACTAATTTTGGTTTATACGGCCTACTTAATGTGTGCAAATAAATTTGGTCCCAACGTGTCCACGTTAAGTGAAATAAACTTTACTAGTATTCTCATATAGTCATATGAACTATATACTCGTACTTAGTAATGTATGATACATTTAAACATATAATATCCAAGTTCTTATAATGCGGGTGATATAATATAATATATAATATAATTCTGTGAGCAATAAGTTTTAAAAAAATTGATTCTATTCATAGGCTCTATGTATGAAAAAAGTTTTAGTATTTTGACACGTATATCATACTTTTCAGTAGAGATCGGGACCCGGGTTAGATCGGGTCTGATCATAATGCTTTTATATTTTTGGTTTAGGTGTTCGGTTTGGAGCACAGTCATATTTAAATTGGTTAGGCTTAGTTAAAACATTTTTTAATATAACGGGTATGGTCCGGTCTGGTATTTTTATGTAAAAAATGGAATAAATAGATATGACTTTGGTCTGGGTTTTAGTCGATTTATATACTTGGAAAATTAGTATTATTTTTCAATTTATTTATTTATAAATATAATCATGTTCGTATTAAAATTGTTTCATTTAATTTTTTTCATTCGTTGAAGAAGCATTCGACTGATTCGATACGAAATTTAAATGACATATTTTCATTTCTTTTCTAATAAATTTGATTAATGTAGAAGATCTGAAATTGGTTCTAAATGAGCATATTTGTCGTGGTTCGGGTTTTTATTAACACCTTATAAACGTGGGTTGGTTTTAAAAAAATATAAAAATCCGAGCTGGGCTGGTTCGGGCTTATATAGAACGTTGGGGAACTTGGTTAAAATTGGTCTGCCTTAAAAAATATATTTTATGAATCAGACTGATCCGACATAATAAATTATAGACGTGTTCTTTGCCAAACGCGCACCAATATTGATCTAATAAAGCGATAGTACGTCTAAAAACAGATTTAAATTTTTTGTTAAGACTACTTGAGATCGAATTTCTCACATGTTTTATTATCCTCAAATTCCTTATGTGTGTGTGAATATATATGGTGTGAATTTAAATTTCTAGAATTATTCGTTTTTGAATAACAACAAAATAAGTATACTGCAAGTATTAGAGAAATTGAGTGAATATCCATGTTGTAATTAACTTGCTCATAAAATTTAATTTGACTTTCCAGTTGACATTTTTCATTTGATAAAAGTAAACAAACTTATGAAGAATCTTGTATTGAATTTTCAAATCTTAGATTTAAAAATATCAATTTCTAACTCAAACTAAATTGAAATTTTTGTGATTTTTACGGATTTTGTCAAAATCCGAACTTTAAATGCTTATTAAAAAAAATTGTGGATATGTATTTTTGATATTTTTTAACTACCATTGTAAAAATATATTAGAAGCCTTGAATTAAATTTTTAAACTTTTTTATCGACCGAATACAATTTTATTCTCATTTATAAAAAAGAAATAAACTAAAAATATTGAACATTTCAAATGTCTATAAATAACTTTAAAAGATTTGAAACATTTTGAAAATTTTATCAATTATAGAAAATGGTAGTATAAACATTCAATGACAATTTTATGGATTAACAGTAATTTATTTTAGAGTTACACCAACATCAAAATTCGATTTTCTAAAAAAATTTTTTCTCGATGCTTTTGAAAAGTAGTGAGTAATTTCAAAATTGACCTCCCCAATGCACCTACTAAATTAATTTTCAGACTGGAAAAGCTACTGAAGTTGAAAATCCAAGCATTATTTCGACAATTTATCGTGTACACGGACACAAAAAAATATATATTAATAAAAACACACATCATTGTAAAATCAACATATTCATCGATCCACTCAGAATCTAAAATCAAAAATGTGGGAAAGTAGATATCAAGTAGATCTGACGATAAATTTAAATCTGTCCAAAAACAGAAAATCAAGTTATTGAATACACTGCATCATAATAATTTATTTTAACAATTTCTAGTACCTCCGAAAAAATTGAAAATTGAAAATGTCTATAAATAGAGTCAAAATGAGTCAAAATATTTTAAGTTTTTTCGTGTACATTAAATTGTAAGATAAACATTTTGAGAAAATTTAAATTATTCACTATTCTGTACTTTCTATATCAACCTCTCAAATGTTCTAGCCAACTAGATTCAATTGGCTATCAGAAATCACCTTCAAAGTTGAAAATTGAAACATTTTTCTTACTAAATTTCCTGTTTATAGACACGAAAAATAATACAAAAACCAAATCGAAAAGCAACACTTTTATTGCTTCAACCGTAATGTAATTTTATAATTTAAACAATACTATATTAGTAGGAATTTGAATAATTTTTAAGTTTAGTATACTCTATACTATTTTCAAAATATTTAGATTAATATTAAGCTTTTTTTTATCGATACCTACTTTTAGCACCGTTTTCATTAGTACTACAGTATTGACATAAGTTAATAATAGCACATACCCAGTGTTCCTCAGTTTTTAAGTAGGTATTATGAAAATTAAGTTATTAACATCAAACAAAATACTTGTAATATTATTTAAGAATTAAAGTACAGTGGTTAATGTACACCTAGGGTCACCAAATGGTAGCCCGTGGACAAATTTTACCCGGCTTATAGATAAAGTAAAACCATTAATATTATACATTCTGGCGTTGTAATTTAAAAATTTTGTTCATAGAATTTTTCGACATCTGCAATTTTGATGGCCTGTGAACAATTTAAAAATTTCTAATGTGGCCCTTCAAAAATATTAATTAGTGACGCTTAATGTATAGAATAGTATAAAATAGTATAATATAATTTTATGTTATTGTAAAAAGTATATATATTAAAATATAAATTTTCTTTTTTTAGAAAAAAATTTTAGCAAGCAGAGAGAGCTTATTAGATGATAATATTATTGTATCAGAAACAGATGACATAGACGTCATGACTCAGGTATTTTAACAAATAATTAATATTCTCAGTGACTATATTATACATGCCAGATTCAATAACAAAGTTGTTTTGAAGACTTATATATCTTTCCTAAATTAAAAAAATTAAAATTAAATTTCCCTTTCGATTCCTCAAGTTAGATCTGTTTTTGTCTTAAAAAATTTTCATATTGAATAACTATAATTATTTTTATTATGAAAGGAATATTTAGCGGATATGGGTCCAGGCGCTTTAATAGAATTTCATCAACATATGGTAAGAAGTCCACCTCCAACTACATGGCCACGTATACCTATATTCAAATATGACGAAAAGGACCAAACCCAAGTATTTTATTACTTTCTAATACTAATCAGTGACCAATAATACACTTTTATTGTATTAAATATATTTATTTTAGGATCTGTATGGAGATAGAAGTAAAAGTCCACAAGTCCGGACATTCCTCCACAGCTCATGTTCAAGTATATATATAACATTTCATTATTTATTTACATACTTACAGACTTTTTAATGTATATCTAATGGTATAAATTTTTTGCATTTTATTTTATGTCATTTTGTGTAATGTGTATAGGAAAAATGATAAATATTTTAAACATTAAAAATTCACATCAATCATGATTTATGGTAAATTAATAATTAGGTTATATAAATTGCTACATGATGCATACAGGGGTTTACGAATCACCTCAATAATAATAAATTATTTAAAAACAATCACTCAGCCACTAAAAATATTCTATTTTATTTCTATTTCCATGGTTAAAATTTTTAAATGAAAAAGTTTTATTTTATCCAAAACAAAATGTTTAAAACTACTATAAAAGTATTAAATATACAATCAGACATAACTAATTAAAAAATAACAATAACATTAAGTACCTATTGAGTAAAATATTATTTAAATACATTTACTTATTAAAATTTACTAACAATTACCTATATTCTTCTAAGTTATACATTTTTTTTTTTTTTTATGGAGAGCTTTTAAACTATTTTGAAAATAATAAATTTGTCTAAGACCTGAAAAAGACTAAATAATAAATATTATTATTCAATTTTTGTTTCACGATTTTGTTAAATCCTTGTTTAGTTTGCCACCAAAAAAACCCTTAAAAAGTATGTGTGCTTGTAAATTTATGTTTGCCTTAATGTAGAGCAGAGCGGTACCCACTAGCCCAACGTTTTTGTAAGAATGTTTTCTTTCAACTTTTGCAAATTAAGTTTGTTTAGTAATTGTATTACCCATCGACATATTTTCCTAGGTTATCCTCAAGCTGACATATTATTAATTTTACATTAATTTCTTACAAATCATTTCAATTTGATAAACTAATATAATATTTGTTTCATAAAGTATAGGTTCTTTTGTTTTTTCGATTATTCAGATGTACATAAATAAACCTACTGTGTGGTTGTCGTTCGCTGTGGATACCATCACAATCTAACTTATAGTTTACGAACAATCCGGTGCTCAATA
Source organism: Diuraphis noxia (assembly GCF_037042655.1). Lineage (NCBI taxonomy): Eukaryota > Metazoa > Arthropoda > Insecta > Hemiptera > Aphididae > Diuraphis > Diuraphis noxia. The sequence goes on along the minus strand of NW_028301714.1, from coordinate 32,077,161 downwards.
TGTCCGATGTCGATATAACACACACTGACCTATTACTTCAGGAATCAAAATGTTTTGTCACTGATACCCACTAATAATATCATTCTAATCAAATTCGTTCTAGTTAATTGTAAATAATAGATTTCAAATTTAACAATACTATTATATGGGCTGTACTGATGCTTTACACTCAAAGCATATTATTTGAAATGATGTCATTCTCATTTGTAAACTTTATTTATTTTATAAATTTAAGAAAAAAAGATATATTAAAATATTTACAAGTGGTATTTAGTAAAATATTACACCATTTTAATTTCCGTAGGTGGTTCTTCGAGCTGTGTGGTTTCACCACGATATAACCACCAATCTAGATGTCACCGATCAGCTAGTGAATCTCGAGGTAAACATGTTTAAACCTTACATAATATTCACCTGGTAAATATTGTTTGGTTGGAAAATCTTTCATGATATTGAGCATTTGTATAAAATTACGCAAAATCATATTCCTACTGGAGGCTGAGAAAATTGAAGTACATAAGTTTACTCATTAACTTGCCGTAACTTTATTTTAAATAACTGACAGGTATTTACTACAAAATGGCGCATATGAGGAAAATAAAAAGTTTGTGAAAGAATGCTGTTCTTTCATTATGTACCTACCTATGTATCTTCAAGTTTTATCTATAAAAATAAAAATAGTTAATAATTAAAATTATGATGTGCAATATAAGTAAGTAGTAAATTATTATGTGCCTATTACATAACATTAAATTGTTTTATTGATTACAAATCAGTGTCCGTATAGATATTAATTCTTAATCATTATTATTTTTATAAACATTTTTTTCTACATTAAATTATATTTTTTATTTAGAAAAATGTAATTTTTAAGTAGTTTTTTTTCAAAACTATAATATTCTATATTTTATTGATTATATAAATATCTATTATTTTTACAATATCAAAAAATTTAATATAATCGTATACATTATTATACAATTTTTGGAAAGTATTTTTATAAGATCCTATAATAGATCATAATATGTAGGTATTTTGTATTTGACATAGAATCAATTTCAAACCAAAATATTACTGAAAGTAACATCTCGAAAATTGGCTAACTTCATTCTCTTTAGTAATTATAAATGATTATAAAAAAAGACATATGAATCGAAAATGTAATTTAATAATTTAGTAATAATTATTCATCACATACTACATGTGATTTACACTTTATCTCATTTAAAATTTATATTATTTCAATAAATTTAATTATAAATTGAATTGAATTACATTTAAACTATTTTATTAATTAAAATTTGTTAAAAATTAAAAAAAAATTCATAAATAATAATTATTAAATAAGATTGTCTTTAATACTTACTTAAAGAGTAATTAGTTTGATTTTATTCGTTCATCGTTACATAACGCATAGTTAGCCATAATATATTTTATAATTGTTTAATGAGGTGAAATATTATTATAAGTTGACATTGTGCGTATATTTAAATGATACATATTATATAGTATATACAATGTTGTAGCTTTAGATTTATAACAATATGTATAATGTACTATGTACTTGTACAATTTATTTATTATACATATTATGTATTATATTTTGCTTAGCGGCCTACAATTATATTTTAGTATTTTTTTTTATGACATGACTTGAATTATAAGATTAAAAAAACTAAAATTGCTTAAAAACCCTTTCTAAGGGAAAACTTAAAAGTAATTTATGCTAAGTAAATGTTAAATATTAAATATTAATTTATAATGTATAAGTATATTTAGGTACTAGGTAGAATGAGTTGTTTAAAATAATAATGGCCTATGTATAACTAACCCAAACTGCATATTGTGAATTATTTACCATAAGATTACACAAAACCAATTATTGAATAAGTCTTTACTAAAAAATTATAGAATATATTGATTTTTTTATTAGATATATATGTACTAATTTAATAAATATTCATGTATTGATCTAGTCATGATATAAATTAAGTTTTGACCACTAACTTATTATACAGCTAATGTATGGGTTTGTTTTTTAATTTACATATAATCATGTCATACATCAAGATTGAACTTTTAAAACCGTACATTTTTCAGATTTAATTAGTGTTTGTAAACAAATTAATTCGTTTTAAAATACTATATCATATTTGATCTGATGAACTCGTTAACTTGTATAAAGTTCTAGTTAAGCTTACTTTAAAAACCTATTGTTTATACTCTTCATACAATAGATCAAAACTTTAGAAGTATATAAGTTCTATATTACGATGAAGGAAAAAAAGGGTTTTTATATATGATTTTTATTTTATTTTATAATCTATATTCTATATATAGAATAACTTGGTAATTCATTATTTAGTTAATTTAGTAAAATTAAAATGGCTATATATTGTCATAATTGATATTGTAATTCAATAAGTTTTTTATGCATTTTTGTAATTTTTATTTTTAAAGAAATAATATAATGAATTTATTATGAAAATGTATAAACACCTTATTAATCTTTAAGTACTATTAAACATCATGTCCTTATTCCCTATTATGAACTGATGAGTTACTTACTTTAAAATTAACATATTAGGTAAGATTTAATTCTAATTCCTTAAATAACAAATTCATTACCACAATAATAATTGACGACTCATAACAAAAATATTCAAATGTATGATTTGTTGCATATGCTACCCCTGTGTGCATAATTATAACATGATAATATAACGTCAGTATGTTTGATAATATATTATTTAGAGTAAAAATACAATTAAGTGTCAGTTAATAAGATTTTATTTTCTAAATTCTAGCTATAAATATTAATTATTGACTACCTATTTGAAAATATATTATAATTACCTAATATATATATAATATAAAATCCATTATATAGCCATATAGGTTATCTTCACAATATCGAATTAAGTTAAACTATCTTTATTATTATATTCATGCAAAATAATTATTATCAAATATCTATTTATGATACTAACATTTTAAGTTATGACTTATTTAAAAGAGTTAAGCATGTTAATTATTTTAATTTATATATTTAATTAATAGTTTTTTGTAGGTAATTATAGAATCTTAATTGTTAATCAAGCTGTTAGAAATTATATACATTTTTGTTGGTGCTTGTTTGTTAATTGTTTCAATGCTTTATTTAAGCTGGTGCTTTTAAATTTCTGTTTAAATTTTATCTAAAAACATTTTAATTAATAGGTTTTATTTAATGGGTATAAATGTCGTTACACAATATATTAAAAATGTATTAGTTATTACACATATTGATGTATATGTTTGGTATACCTACTTTTAATAATTTAAACTATTCAGTAATAATGTACTAAAATATATTTTCTTTAATTAACATTTGTGTTAAAATGTTTAACCATTATAAAATGTATTAATATATGTAATAAAAACACCAATTTATAATACCTTCTAATAATAATTGTAATATTATTTTTATTTTACCTTTATACTATAGTCTTTAATATTTAATAATTAATAGTTAAAATATATTGTTTGCCTTTTTTATGGACATTGTGGTTTTATGTTACCTAATGATATCATTATCTTAAATTTGTTTCTTAATGAAGTATGAAGTATATTTAATTTGTTCTAACATAAACATATAATGTTATGTATTAAAAATGTTCTTATTGTAGTATTAAAAAATAGAAAATATTTTAAAAGTTATGGGTTGGATGGTTAAATTTGTTTGCTTTCAAATAGCACAACTACTTATAATTAAATTATATTAATTTACGATGAAATTATTATGTAAGTTCTTATGTTTTGTAATAAATATTAATATGTTATAATATTGTCTCACAGAATATGGTGTTATTTACAAAAAATAGTGTACATTTTAGTTTTTCCTTATATATTTCCTTACTCAGCTATAGTCTATCTATCTATGATAAAAAGTATGATTCCTATGTGAATAAAAATGTTGACTTAAATTAAATTTTGTGGAAATGAATGGTAGAATATAATTTGGTAATAAATTAATACTATGATATCTGCAAATATTCCTCTTTCCAAACCTAAAAATCTAAGCTCTCTCATAATTTACATTTCAAGAAAACTGGTCAAAACGAAAACACCCAGAAAAATCGTTAATGCGAAAGAACTGTTATGTAGGCGATTGTCACAATAATAATATTAGTTATATTAAAACTTACGTCGAGATATTGTGAGTGAATTTAGATTAGACTATGGGCATAGAATGTTGATATGTCGCCAATGTAATTATTGGTAATCGGTACTTTAGAAATCGGGGTGACCCTGGTAAAAAATTTTGTTTAATGTCAAAGTTCTAGAAAAATCAATCAATAGTAATTGGTATTTCTAAATTATTTAACAAAAATATATATTTTTTATGGCCAGAGGATATTAAACATGGTGATATGATATTGTAGTCCTATTTCTTAGCATGTAAGATGTAGCCCTTTATAAAATATGAAACTATTCTACTCAAAAATGACAAAGACCGTAAAAGTTTTCTTATGCTATAGTATCGTTTTCGAATCTCGAATGCCCATCTCAACTATTGTAATTTAAAGTCATTTCGCCATGAATAGGTACCTAATAATGCCCCTCAATAGTCATTAGCCCATAAAGGTACCTATGGAGTAACGATAGCCAACAGTGATATAAGCCAAGTAGGTAGGTACTAATGGGGCTAGGTAAATTGAGTCCGAGATAAGTTTGGTACATTTTGAAAGCGGTAAATTGAGTCCTGGGGAAAAATAGGTAGTAGGTAAGTTGAGTCCCGGAAAAAATAAGGCAGTAGGTAATTTGTGCGCAGGGATTTTATTGCATAAAAAATAATTATATAATTAATAAAAATGCAATTAAAATGCATGTTGCTATATGCAAAATCATATACATGCAGTCAATGAATGACTACAAATCACAAATAAAAATTTTAAAGTGCACATTTTTAAATTTTAAATGCATATAAATCGTTTTTCCCTGCGACTCAAATTACCTACTGCCTTATTTTTTCTGGGACTCAACTTACCTACTACCTATTTTTCCCCGGGAGTCAATTTACCGAGTTTGGGTCATTTGGAACTCAATTTACCAACCCCGGTACTAACTAGGTTAGATTACACTATTGTAAAAATTATTGGTTGGTTAAATCTTTTTTGATGGAGTTTACAAACGAAATTCTATATAGCCGCGATTCAACACGCACAAAAACTGAGAACGATAATTGTTTTTAATTAAACTTGAGATTAATCAATGAAAATTATAGAAATTTACCAAAATACATTAAAAAACATAGCCCATTGGGAACATATAGATCAGGGGTCACCAATTGGCGGCCCGTGTACGAATTCAAGAGAAAAGTGTGAAAACCGTTAATATTATACTACCTATTCTGGTGTTGTGATTTATTTTTTTGTATATTGGTTTTTACCAACGTCTACAATTTTGATGGCTGAACAATTTCGAGATTCCTAAGATGTGGCCCTTGTGACCCTTCAAAAATATTAATTGGTGATCCTTGATCTACCTAGTTTATCGTTGTCTGATGACTGATACAATATTAATATTATTGCTCAAGACTCAAGTACAACATTAAATCTAAACAGTAAACTAGTTTAAAAAAAACCATAACAATTTAAAAACTTCGTTTTGAAATGTAATAATTATATAATCGACTGCTATTTAACGCCATTTGATTCATCAGTCCTCGTAATAGTCTTTAGATTTTTCTGGGATATTGATACTTCTTATTTTAAAACAAATGTTATCTGTTTGAATTCGTTTCATAATATTGAGCCACAACTATATATTTTTGGTTTTCTTTGTGGGAATATCTTCTGAATATTTAAATATTTGTAGGAAAATGGAAATAATTTTAGTTCAAAGGGTAAAAGAAATTGAAGTCCAGCCTATTTTTTATTTTGGAGGAAAATGGACCTACCCATCCATCTTGCATGAGATTTTATTTGTATGAAGTAAACGTTATAAAAAATATATTCTGTACTTATTAATGTTTTTGCCATTAAATAGACAAGATTGGTGCTTCATTATATATATATATAATAATAATACTTTCAAATATATATATAAAGTACTTATAATATACACATTTTCTTTTCTAGGTTCTACTGTAATATTTGTATATACTATGGGAGATCTAGAACATTATTTATGATATATTGCACTATTGCAAAACAATTTTATCTTTAAAAGATTACAAATATTAAAAAAAAAAATTAAATTGTTGTAAAATGAATAAAGACATTTTTTATAAATTTAAAATAATTTTCAATGAAATTTAAAGATCAAAATAATGTTAACTGATTTTAGAATGGCGGAGTAATACTATTATATATTATAATTTATAAGGTACATCGTACATACATAAGTAGGTATTACATAAATATTAAATACTAAATGACGTATATATTATATATATATTATATTTTACTTCTATTACATACATTGCATATTCTTTTTAAATTTACAAATGTACCTATGCATATTATAATTTGTAATGGTATTACAACATAGCCATTATATTCATTCAAATCGTTTTTGTCAATAATATATTATTGTCATAATTTTAACAATATACATTTATCGACTAGACATATTTCAGTTAATGAATTATTTATTTCCGAAAACTATATATAGGGCGGAACAGAAAATATATTTGTATGAAATAGGTAGCTTTTGTTACAATCAATACCTTAAAAAATGTTTATATTTATAATTTATAGCTATTTGCACAGTTTCGCTAAACTGATGTTAAATTTTATTTTATATTTTAATACCAAAAAACTTAAATTTGATAATTTTTTTTTTCCAAAAATTTAAAATAGTTGATTTTTAGTAAAATTATGATGGTGAAAAAATTCATTTAAGTTATGTAATTCATATTTCACTATTTTTTCAATTTAAATATTTTTGTGGAGACACTAATTTGAAAAGTAATAACATTTTTCAAAATATTATTTTCGGTAATTTCTAGATAGAATTACGAATTAAATCTTAACTTATTTATCGCCACTATAATTTTATTTTCATACATTTAACTAATATAAATGTTCGATTTTTATGTTGGCAAAAACTTCTATAATGTAGGTAATATCTAGAAAAGTATAAACACATTTTATTTAAGTATGTTTAAGTAAACATTACGGTTGCAATAAGAATTTATCGAAAGAAAAATCAATACCTAGTCAAAACGAAATCATATCTCGAGTTAACGATAACCATACACTATTATTATATATAGACATGTGCAATATAGTTTACGGCTAGGTGTATTGTGATTATCAAATGACAAATATAGGTACAATATAGTGCGGGTAAGTGTGAACAGTAGCCAACAACGTCATTACGTCAAATTTTGAAATAACTGTATTTTTTGAATCGATTATTCAAAACAAAAAGCTTATATGCTGAAGTTAATTATAAAAATAGTTTAATAGGTACATATTATCTGCAGGTAGTGAATAACATACGAGTGGCTACATTGGAGTTATATAATCAATAAAAGCAGTATCAAGATTTATACAAATTATACATGTAATAAATTCTACACATTTTCTATTTTGAATTTCGTTAAATTAAAATTAAATAAAATTAAAATTTTACTATATTTGCATTGAAAAAAAATACAGTGAAAACTCTTTATAACGAAACTCGTTACAACGAAAAACTATATATTACGTAAATAACATTAAGTTAACTTATAAATTATAATGGTTGGTTTGATTTAAAACCTATTAATTATTCTTTATTACAAAAACTCTAAATAACGAAAGAAATCACATAGTCCCTTCAGATTTGTTATAGAGAGTTTTCACCTACGTATCGAAAAAAAAAGTTTAATTACCTACATAAAAAAATTTGATACCTATTCATTAGAAAAAGAGTTATTTCATTCTTCAATTCTTCCTATTACAGTGTTACGTCCTGTATATAAGTGTATAATGTTTAAAATGTAAATATATATTAGCTGTTATATCTAGGTATTATATCAATACTACGTGTAGGAATAAAATGCTTTAAAATATACACTTCGTTTTTTGACCTTGTTTGCTAATTCTCATCAGAATAAAAATTGTTTTCAATTGTATGATGATGGATACCATATTTTATTTAAACTGTATTTCCATTATTATTAAATTTTGTATTAAAATCAAATAATTACTCTGTTTTGGTTTAAAAAGAGTTTATATTTGGTCATTGGCGCAAATAGGTGGGGGACTTGGTCCCCCCAGTTCAAAAGTCAGCAATTAGTACTAAGCATATATAATTTTTAGAAAATATTATAGGAGGGGCTTTAGTCCCCCCAAAATAATTTGTCTATTTGCGCCTATATGTATTTGGTATAAACTATAATAACTTACAAGGTATATCGTTATATATAAGTTTCTAACACACGTGAGTACCTAAATCAATTATTGTCCGAAACAAATAACAAACTAGCGTACAAGTTACTTGGAGGTGCTTGCCCATCCAATATTAAAACTATCCTCTCCAAAAATGTGAATTTTAATTGAAATATTAAATCCTTCATAATAGTTATCTGACTTATGCATAATTCAGTAAACGCTGTTTTAAGAAATTATTTTTTAAACTTTAAACAACTATTCATCGAGTTTTTTCCATAGTACCTATATAATAGATATCGGATCCTTCAATAGAACATAATAGCTTATAGCTAAGTATGTCGTCGTGTCCGTCCATCCGTTTACCATTAGGTACCAGTAAACAAAAAGGTACCAAAATATAAAAGTTAACAAATTCTTTTTTAATCGTACATAATAATAGGTATGTAGATACGAATATAATAATTCCCAAAACAAATAACACTATAATGACACCCGTTGCTCCTGAAGTTAAGATCAATACGACGCCCGTCTCATTCGGCCGACCGAATCGAACGTGCAGCAATCAAACCGCGATTTCGCCAATCCTCTGAGACTCCGTTCTATGTTGAAACGGACGAAGCGACTTGTCGTATACTGACTTATACCTAGGTTATAAGATTGTTATACTGCGAATCCTATTATGATTTACAGAAATAAACGTTTTGGTATGTTACGAATTAAATTGATTTTTATTTGATATTTCATTTTTGATTCGTGATAGACGTGATTATATATGTATAGTTAATAATACTATACGTATGGGAACCGGGAACCTGAGTGAATAATTCACACGAAAAAAACATATAAAAATTATAAAGTTATAAGAATCATGCATGAAAATATTGTAGTAAACAATATAATAATGAATGATAAATACTGAACAATTATTTTTCATTCGATTTTCTTATGGTACCTACATTTAGTTTATAGACTATGCAGTTATTACTTCGATATTTTTTTGCTCAATTTTTATTTTTTAATACGTTGCAATATATCGTCTATCATTTTTACTTTTTAACAGACAACAGACATATGCATAAAAAAACTGAGACATCAAATTACATCCGTATATTTCATTCAGAAAACGTGAATTGATTTTTTTATGACTTGTAACTACACGTATGGAGAATTAATAATCGGCATTATTAAAATATAATACATTTTTATGATTCACGACCTTAGAATATTAATTCAGAATTGCTTTTATTAGTTTAATAACTATTAATTGTATTGTTATTTTAATTATTTAACCGTAAAATAAGCACAGCTTCGTAGTTTTCTTCATTAAAATAGTGGATCGAGATTACATACAATACCAACTTACAATTATAAAGTATACCCAATGTTATAGTCTTACTATGTTGGTATATAATTTTATTATGAAATAGATACTACCTATATGGGTTATAAATTATTAAATATTATAATATTAAATTTACGGTTCAAGCATGTTCTGTTTCTAAATTCTAAATATCTCGATGAACCAATTGAAACAACAAAATGCATTTATTAAACCGTATAATACAAACATTATTTATTTGTTAACTCGTGTATACTATATATTATACTATATTATATAATAAGTCATCATTAATAAACATAATGGTGTCCGCTATTCAGAGGGGAGGGGGGAGGGTAAATTCTCGATAACTAAAAAAAATAATTAACAATTACATATTTTATTATTTATGTAATATTTATAATCAATGATACTTCTATATTTCTATTATTTTGATGCAAATATTAATTATAGTTATTATTATTTAAAATTATATGAAAAATGCAGTTATTTTAACTTGTTTAGACCTTGATGCATCGTAATTTTGTATATCAAGGCATTTTATAATTCAACTGCGTTAGAGACAATACGTTTACGAATACGTTCGTATATATATGTAATGGAATCACAAACATAACTAAATACGAATAGGAAATAGCAGCGGCGTAGCCAGGATTTTTTTTTGGGGGAGGGGGGCTGATCAATTTTTTACACAGCGGTGCATTAAATACCTATTAGCACGGCCGAAGCTATAGAAAACTAACAAAATAAAGATGACAATTTAAAATTAGTAAAATACAATTTAAGACTTTTTGAGTGAATATTGTAGACCATTGAAATAATTTTTAAATTTTATTAAAATTTCAGGGGGGCTGCAGCCCCCTCAGCCCTCCCCCTGGCTACGCCACTGGGAAATAGTAAAGTAGGATACTTCACAGAAGATAAACTAGAAAAATATTTTAATCGACGCGATAATGGACAGATAAGATTAACTTAAAACTATAATAGATGGATAGATATTTATTATTTATAAAGGCATTCCACGATTATTCTATATTTTAGAATTGTCAAAATCAAAATAAAATTACCATAAAAGTGTTCGTTATTTAGAGTGTCCGGTATTTAGAGTGGCCGGTATTTAGGGGTTTTCTTGTATAATAATAATGAAAATATCCCATTTTCGAAAAAATGTCCGCCATTTGGAGGTATCGGTTAAGGAAGGTTTCACTGTATACACTCTATTACGTTGGTGTATATTTCCTAAAAATTTATCATACTTCAATAAACACAATTTCAAACCATTGACGAATGACTGCAGACTTACATTTATTGAGTTTTCAAATAGATAGCCGATCAACGATAATTCAAAATATTACTTCCTAGTTCAATAAGTTTTCATTTATAAAAGAGCAAATCTGGTACTATATATATAGTTGAGTTTCATGAACTGATTGTAAAAAGATCCAGTTTTTTTTAAAATTCTTCTAATTTTCTTTCGCCTTCTCTCTCGACTATTTGGGGTCGGTCACCCTGGTCCACAATTTCCAATTATTATTTTTTGATTCTGATTATAAAATATAAAAAAAGCGGGTAAGTCGTGTATGTCGCTCTGCTGTACAGTAGGTTACAAGTGGGTTACTGTAATGGATGGAATTAAATTTGAATCCAATGATATTATATCATTGTATACGAAAAACGATTCTGAGCGAAGACGGTTTATCTGTCTAGGATATATTATAGATTATTAAAAATTTTCAAATCTTAGTTTTAAAAAGAAAATTTTTTATGAATTTCTAGTTTGAAATAATTTGCGAATTTTCGTGATTTTTACATATGTTGTCAAAATTCAAACTTTGAATGCTTGTAAAAAAAAAATTGTGGCTACGCATTTCTTTTATTTTTCAATTTTTATTGTAAAAATATATTATGAGCCTTGTATTAAATTTTCAAATCTTAGATATAAAAAGAAAATTTTTTATGAATTTCTAGCTTAAAATAATTTTTGTATTTTCATGATTTTTACATAATATGTTGTCAAAACTCAAACTTTGAATGCTTAAAAAAAAAATTGTGGCTACGCATTTCTTTTATTTTTCAATTTTTATTGTAAAAATATATTATGAGCCTTGTATTAAATTTTCAAATCTTAGATATAAAAAGAAAATTTTTTATGAATTTCTAGCTTAAAATAATTTCTGTATTTTCGTGATTTTTACATAATATGTTGTCAAAACTCAAACTTTGAATGCTTAAAAAAAAATTGTGACTATGTATTCCTTTTATTTTGCAACTGCTATTGTAAAAATATGTTAGGAGCCTTGTATTAAATTTTCAAATCTTAGAATTAAAAAGGAAAACTTTTATGAATTTCTATCTAAGATAATTTGAACATTGCCGTAATTTTTACGTATTTAGTCAAAATTTGAACTTTAAATGCTTATAAAAAAAAATTGTGCCTACGAATTTTTAATATTTTTTAACTTCTATTGTTACAATGTGTTAGAAGCCTTGTATTAAATTTTCAAGCTTTTCTACCGAACAAATAAATTTTTATCGATATTTATAGAAAAAAAAACTAATAAAGTTGAAAAATTAAAATGTCAGTAAACAGCTCAAAACAAATCTAAATATTTTGAAATTTTATCAAATATATAACACGCCTATATAAACATTCAGTCAAAATTTCAAGTATCTGTGGTAATTTGTTTTAGAGTTACACCAAAATAAGGAAATCGCTAAAAGTGAAAATCCAATGTTGTAAAAATTTAAATTTCAAATGCTCATAAAAATTTAATTTGAATTTCAGGTGGAATTTTTATTTGTGATAAAGATTGAAAAACTTGTAAGGAATCTTGTACTAAATTTTTAAATCTTAGATTTAAAAAGAAATTTTTTTATGAATTTCTAGCTTAAATTAATTTGTGAATTTTCGTGATTTTTACGTATTTTGTCAAAATTCAAACTTTGAATGCTTATAAAAAAAATTGTGACTATGAATTTCTTTTATTTTTCAACTGCTATTGTAACAATATGTTAAGAGCCTTGTATTAAATTTTCAAGCTTTTCTGCCTAACAAATAAATTTTTATCGATATTAATTTAAAAAAAACTAATAATTATCGAAAATTTGAAATGCCTATGAATAGTTCAACTTAAGTCGAAATTTTTTGAAAATTGCATGGTGGATAGAATATACTTATATAAACATTAGGTGAAAATTGCATGTATCTATGGTCATTTGTTTTAAAGTTACATCAAAAACCAAAATCGATTTTGTCGAAAAATGAGTGTGCGTAAAATTTCCCGTTTTTCCCTTAACTTTTAGTTTGTTTTTCTCAATTATTTAAAAAAGTATTAAGAATTTTTTACTTTTGACCCCCCCAAAGTACCAACTAGATTCACTTTCTGATCGAACGAGGTACTGAAGTCAAAAATCGAAGCATTTTTACTGTCCCAAAACGTGATGACAGACACAAAAAAAAAAAAAAAAAAAAAACACACATCATGGTAAAATCAATACATTCATCGCTCCGCTCAGAATCTAAAATTTAAATTTATGTTGCTGCCAAAACCACAATATTTTCATTTCAGCTAAAAAAAAAATGATTTAATTTTTGTTTTTGCCAAATCAAGTAGAAGGTATTCGATTATATTTTGGTGTAAATGGATTCAACCGTATTAAGATGATTGAACGAATACGTTTTTTAGTAATTCACTGTTTATAATATTATTAATTTATTACAATCTATACCTTTTGAGTTTTAAAAACAACATCTCAATATTACACAATTGCCATTACTCATTAGTCATTATACTATATTAATAATATAATTTATTTAATTTAAAAAACCTTGTAGGTATTATTGATTTTTCAAAAAAAGGTTATTTTATGTGACTTTTCCCCGGGGCTTTTTGTTTCTACAAGAATTATGTAGATTCATAAGTTGAAATACTTGCAGTGCTACATATTATGTTACATGTCAGTACTTCACTCTTTCAACGTCGTACATTTTATGCACCAATGATTTATAAATGTACATGCCAATAATTATAATGTATAAATTACAAAATGTCCTATATAACTATGTAAGGGTGTTATTAAAAATGTTGTATAAAAATACGAACGAACTGTAAAATATTATAAGATAGTAAAATATCAGAAGCATAAGTGGGTATTGAAAATCGAGTACTTTACAAAATATTAAAAAACAAATTATTATAACATTAAATTATTCAGCGGCAGCAGGTTGTCGAAAACGGCGCCGTCAAATCGCAATGGTTGACGTGCCGGGTGTCGGCGGCCGCTGTTTTCACACGAAAGCGTCAACAATAACAACAATAACAACAACAAACATTGGTAAACAAGCTATGTAGAGACGCATGCGCGGTGGTCACGGTGTTGGTACCCGCGCGCGTCACTGTCCCAACAACTTATGATGGTCTGGCGGAGTGGAACGGGATGATATTTTCTACTACGCAGTACGCACATTACGCACTTGCGCACGCACATGCAGGCGCGACACCGACGCGCTTCCGAATATTGGAACCTCCTTGTTTCCAGCGCTCGCCGGTACGTAGCGCGGTCGACCTTGACGGCTGTCACTGTTATTGTTTACATCGGGCCGCACAGCTGTGTCCAATCGGAACGCTCGGTTCGTCAACTGCGCAATTCCGTCTGGAAGCGGCAGTTTTGCTTTTGCGTATCGGCAGAGTGCCTCATCATCCTATCGGCTTTTTTTTCCATCGCACATATCGTCACCGTCGTCGGTTCCAACTACACTGTCTGTCAGCCATCATCGATTCCGTACCGTTTTTGTTTCGCACATACATCCCCTGTCTTTGTCCAATCAGCAGTTTTACAAACATTGTTTTATGTAGCAATATTTCGTTTTGAATTCGTTTTACGTACGCGATTCTCGTCTGTTTTATTCACAGTAAAGACTTGACGAACACGCCTAACCACTTCTTCCTCTTGCTCATCCCCGCCGAGTACGTGCGCAGCGTGGTGTCACACCAATACATTTACAGACATTCTAACGGTGTCGAGAAAAACATAACCGCCGACGCCATGGCCGAAGTCGACGACGCCGTCATCGACGTGGTAGCGTCCGAGGTGATCAATGGTTGTACCATCACCGGCGACAGCGACTATTCGGACAAGGCCGTGGACCCCACGTCCGCGGAGATGCGCGTTAAACGCAAGGCCAAACGCCTGGCCAAGTCCCTGTCACGGGACAGCGGCATCGTCAACGGGCATGGTGGCACAGCCACTGTGGTGCAGCTTAAGAGACGCTGGAAGAACAACAGGAAATCCAGGAACGGTTTCACCAAGAGAGGAGAAATCAAAAAGGGTAAAACGTCTTTCCGTTGTTTATCCGACACTAATGTTTTGTATATTAATATGATGTAATTTACACGTCGCGTAGTAATGCACACGTCATGACCATGTGCTTCTTGGAGACGCCGCGTCAGATCCCCAGACCGTATGAATTGTATGATCCGTTCCGTAGGTTTGGATTTCGTGTGTGTGGTGTGACATACCAGTCTCGGCTGCTGTTGGTGTCGAACGTGTGATTTTAAACGACCGTTTGGTATAGTTGGAACTTTAAACCGTTTTTAATATCGGTGATTCTATATATAGTCTCATAGGTATTATGTTCAGTTGGCATAATTAACGTTCAAATGACGTATGTATATGCACAAAACAGAATTTATAAATAGACTTGGTGAAAACAATTTATTCAACTTTAGGTGCTTCTGAACAAACAAATTTGATATAATTAGTTTTTAACATTACAACATTACATGTTATGTCTTGTGAAAAGTGTATGAAAGTTTGGATTAAAAATAAATTTAAATCACTTAAAAAAAAATGCTTTCAAGTGCATATGTCATTTGTGGTTTCTATAGTAAACTTATTTGTTTTGTTTTCATTTAATTATTTACAATAGTTTTTAGTGCACATAAACAAGAATTAATGATGTAAACTGCTATTAACTAAGATAATTAAAAACATTAATGAAAATAATCTATTGATAAGTTTTCTATTCAGACTATAATTTTAAGCTTTACCTATTTAAATTTTTTAATCAGTTTATTGAAGGTATTAATATTAAATAGATATTAGAATAAATTATAGTACAGTTATCTATTACCATTAGTAATTATCTCAATTTAAAGAAATTTATATGTTTATATAATTATAAATCATCAAAAAGATAATAAATATCAAAGTGCGTTTAAATAAAGTTATGACGTACATTTTAGTATTTAATTTTTGAAAACATAATATTTTTATCAAAGTTAAAGTAGGTAAATTAGCAGTTTATTTAATGATAACATTATATTATATTATATTATATTCTATTTAAGGATACAAGATAATTAAACATTTGCAATGATCGAATATTGCTGGGTTTATTTAATCTGTTTTAATACATTTATACTTTCTAAGAGAAAAAAAAATAATATTCTTCTGTAAAACAAAGATTTCTAACATAGATAAAAGTTACATTATGTAATTTATGTCCAGTGTGGGATACCTATGGTGTAAACACTGAATTAAATTAATAGTTGCTTTTAATTTATAACTATCTTTTGAGATTAAGAGGACGCCACACCCGCATGTGTTGTCTTTGCCGTACAAGTGCGTAGCATAGCAAATTTTACGATCAGCAGATCACGTTTATCTCCGTTATTTTAAAATTTAGAGTGAATTGACCTATTATAAAAATTAAAGGCAAGATTATTACCGAGTGCGTCCCATAGGCTTTTTATTATATTTTAATTTTAAAGCGAGTAATGAGTATTTTAAAATTGTAAATAATTTTTATATCTAAAAATACTCATAACTCGGCTTAAAATTAAAATATAATAAAAAGCCTATGAGATGCACTCGGTAATAATCTTGCCTTTAATTTTTATAATAGGTCAATTCACTCTAAATTTTAAAATAACGGAGATAAACGTGATCTGCTGAGCGTAAAATTTGCTATGCTACGCACTTGTATGACGGAGACAACACATGTGGGTTTGGCGTCCTCTTAAATAGAAATAAAGAGTTCATGTTAAAATACGGGATGATTTATGAAGCGTAAAACACTCATTATTTCAAAAAGTGTAAATGTTTTTGAAAATATAATTTTACATAGTTTCAAGTTGTTTACAAAACAACGTTTTTATTAAAAAATTATATTTTTAACATTTTTTTTTATCCCTATAATTTTTTTATTTTTTTACTTTATTGAATGACAACATGTAGTTTTAATTTGATATTCCAAAACAGAATATTTTTCTAAGTAATTTTATGTATAAAAATTGAATTTAGGGCAAGTAGTTTATGAGATATAGGTATTTAAATTTAGATGAAGCGGAGTAGAGTGGTATGGGGTTACTCCGCGACATATTTGTCCACTACTCTGCTCATCCAAATTTTAAATATTTATAACTCATAAACTGATTTGTTTGATCAGTGTATTAAAATTCAATGTATATTTAGAAAGATTTTTTTTGTTTATTAGGTGGTGCTGGTGGCAAAGGCGTTTGGGGAAAGTTAGGCGAAGAGAGTGATATCGATGCTGCTATTGATATGAAGGATCCTAATTATGATAGTGATTTGTTGGATGATGACAATATTGTGCTGAGAGAAATCACCCCAGAATCATCTGATGAAGAACTCAAGGTAATTGTTTAATTATTCTTAACTATTAAAAGATTGTTTAAATTATATTCCATCATATCACTAATTACATAAATGTCACAAGCTATACCTACTATTATTAAATGTTAGTATTATTGTTATCAAACTTGTCAGAGGTTAAAGTTGCTGATACATTTGAAATATGATAAATATTTATATCATAAAATGTTTTATTTAAAACTGGTACCTATTACAGCTTTAAAGATTGAGCTTATATCAGTTAATCTTTTGTGGGTATGATTAAAAACCGTTGATATTTTTTATAGCTTTGGAAGCTACACGTAAAGCTAATCATTTTTTGTGCTTGTATATCAATCTTTTTAAGTTATTAAAGGCTAGTCATTATAGAAATGCACAATTTTTCACAAAACTTGAAATCAGTTGTTTGAATTTGACTTATATGTATTTTAATATGATTTATAATAATAATATTTGACGAGATTTCAATAAGATATTTCCTATTTTATTAAAAAAAAAGTTACTGATAGTTATAGGGCTAGTTGTTTTTTTTCAAATTTAATGTACTACGACCACTACTATTGGCTTAATAACAATTAATAACAATTATTCTATAATTTTGACTTGTGCACAATGTTTTATTTATTAATAATTTTACTATTTTTTTTTTTTAGAATTCTATTACATTTAATATTCTCGAGTATTATGAACATGGTGATACTGATGAAGCAGCAATGACACTAAGCGAGCTAAACATAGTTAGCAAATGGCATTTGGTTAGTGTAATATTTTTCAATTGTAAAAAAACACGTTTATAAATCTTCATATTATTCTAGATAACTCAAGTTGCTGTTGAAGTAGCTCTCGAGCATAAACCATCACAGAGAGAAATGACTTCAGTATTGATATCAGATTTATATGGGCGTTTAATCAAGCAAAAGGAAATAGCCCAGGGATTTGATGTTATATTGGCTAATCTTCCTGATCTCATTCTTGATACTCCTGATGCTCCTATTGTTGTTGGTTTGTTCTTAGCCAGAACCATAGCAGATGACTGTCTCCCACCAAAAATAATAGACTTTTTTAAGGAGAAAAACTACAGTGATTTAGCAAAGTAAGTAAACTTAATATAACCAATTATGATACATAAATTAACTAATATACATTGTTTTATTATTTTCAGTCAAGCATTGATCAAGGCCCATAACTTGTTGAATATAAAACACGGACTGACCAGACTTGATAATGTTTGGGGTGTTGGTGGTAGCCTGAGACCAGTGCAGTATCTTGTGAGACAAATGAACATGCTTTTGGATGAATATTTATGTTCTGGTGATCTACAAGAGGCTATCAGATGTATTTTGGAATTGGAAGTACCACATTTCCATCATGAACTTGTTTATGAGGTTTTTAATATTTGTTTGAATATCAATATTTTAAGTTTACTATTATAACAAATTATAATATATATAATTTTATAATCCAAAATGTATTTCCAGGCTGTTATTGATGTTATTGAAGCTATGAATACTCATACTGAAGTTTCTATGTGCAAATTACTTAAAGCATTGTATGATGCTATTATTATAACTCCTGAAATGATGAATAAAGTATGAAAAACAACACAAAATATAATTTAGTCACTTATTTAAATTATAACTTTTTTTAGGGTTTTGATAGAGTATTTGATGTTCTTGATGATATATCAATTGATGTTCCATTAGCATCTGCTGTCCTTGAACGTTTTTTGGATAAGTGCATCAACGCTGGGATTTTGCAAAGGGATGTGTTGCTTAAAATACCAACTAGGTGCTTATTAATATTAATAAACTATTTGAATTTTATGTTATATTCATGATAACTATATTACAATTTTATAATTTTTAGAGCATCACGTAAACGATATGTATCTGAAGGTGATGGTGGTCGCCTCAAAGAAGCATAAAACAAATAAAAGAACCATTATCAGACCTATACTCCTCTTCTCCTCTACCTCTAGAGTACAGTATTTTTTTTTCTCAACTTGATTTGATTTGATTTTTTTTTTTGTCATTGTCATTATTTAATAAGATATTAATTATAAAATATAATTATATCATTAAAATTAAAATCGACCTTAGAATTTAACACTAATTTCCATATTCCAACACTACTTTTAGTAATGTAAGTAAAAATGTGTTATGGATATGCTAACAATTGTACTACTTAGCTGTATTATTATTGTTATTATGCCAGCTAAGTTATTGCTTATGAATGTTAAAGATATAATATATTATTAATACTTCAAGAATTTAGAATTGATTATAAGCAATATTAGTTGTCCCAATAATAACATGAATTTATCATTTATTAAATTATTATATTCATGTTTGACATATTAGTTTATACTGTACTCATTAGCATCACGTGGTCGAATGAATTAGGGAGTTCTTATTAAAATTTAAGGTACATTAAAAAAAAAAAACTTTCTTAACTATAAATTTTTTTTTAGATTGTACAATTCATTGGCTTTTGAGATAGTTTATGCAGATAATTTTTTTACTACTTTTTCATGTAAATTTATTCGACATTTTAAATTTATGTATTGTGTATTTTCCAAATTAGGAGAACCATTTTCTAAAATATTTGTAATGAAATATTGTATTCTGTTTAGTACAAAATTATATAATATAGATATTATGTATCATTCTTAAGCAATATTTTAATCATTATGCAAAAAGTACATTATTCCTATTGACCCTAATGATGTGTTTCATTAAATAACTATATTTAATATCAGAATAATTAACTATATTATACTCTGTTCAAGTTAAGTAACATATACTTAATGGAAATGTTAGCCACCTTCACTTAGTCCACCTGCATGCCTGCCGTGCAAAATGTCCACACACCTGGTCACAATTTTCACTACCAGGTGTGGTTCTTAACTTGATTGGAGTATACATGTAGTTATATTATAGGTGCTCCCTAAAAGCTTAATCGTGTGTTCAATTTACAAAATTAGCACATTTATAAAGAATTTTGTATATTTGATATTTATGTTATATTGATAAAATGATTTACTTTTTATATTTTACTATTGAAACAAACAAAAACATAATGTTACTTATTTTATCAGTTTAATTAATTAAATATATAGCTTAGTAGTTATATTTAAAACAATTTTTATGAATAATGCATATTTTTTTTTTAAGTGTAAAATTATTTTTTTTAATAAGATTATCAGTTTTATATCTTTATTGTACTTCATGCAGAGTATAACATATAACTGATTATTTTAATACTTACTTTTTTTATTTTAGAATAAAGAAAAACTTAAGTACAATAAAGTTTATACTTACCCAAGACAAGTGGAAAAAAATCTATACCCAACCAATTAAGATTAAAATTTAAAATGATATTTTAGGTTAAATATTTAAAGCATAAAATGTATTGTGTTTTAAGCCATACTTGTACTATATGTTTGCTTCCCAGACAAATATAATTACATACTTTTACCCCTTAACCAAATCACTAGTCAGCAAAAATATATTAAAATGTTTGAAAACTTGAAAAATTCAAAATATAAATATAATCTACAACTATTATATATGATACTTTGTACTTTTTACATCAATGTGTCTTAAGTCTTTTATATTTAAAATATAAACTCATAGTAAATTGCAGTTAATACTAATTTTATTTTTATTACTTAATTATAACATAGGTAATTACAAGATACCTAAGTCCTAAGAATATGGTTCTGGTGGTGTTTTCATTTAAGACCTGTTTAAATACAGTATTTATTTAGCTTATAGCATATTATTGTAAAACAACATTCTCTCTAAAAATGTATGTACGATTAGTGCAAGGAGTGAACACTTAAACTACATAATATGTGATTTATGTAATTGAATAAAATTATTATTTATTTAAATAGCTAACTTGAGATATTGTTTGTTTAAGACTGAACTATGAACACAATTTAGGAGTTTTTTTAAATTAAAAACCATAGTATTAATCATAAACTTGACAACAAAAATTGAATTCTTCATTTATTCAAAATAATTCATTGAATAGATTTATTTATAAACAATTGATAAACCAAAGATAATTAACGATTTAGAGTAAGCAAATTTAATGTACAAATATTTTCAAACCAATATTGTTTATTTGTAAAAACCAAAAGCTAATATCTCTGTAGAACCTGCGGTTATGGTATATACTTTTACTGGCTAAAAATTTACTCATACAATTTTGACTTGTGTCAAAAACTATTATTCTTAGATACCTTAAGGCTGAAAGATATTAGAATGGTTTAGACTTCTTACGAATACTGTTTCATGTTACGTCCAAGAGGTGGTGGTGACTTGTTGATCACATAACAGAAAATTGTATACTGAAACGCTCACCTAGTTCAAATCTGCAACAGTTCATTAAATACATTTATAAGATTTTATATAAATATATAGATAGATTACTCATTGTTCACATAAACTTATGATTGACAAATGACATTGTCAATCGTAACTTTTTACCTATGCAGAATAATAGTTTTTTAGCTCAATTGAAACTTCCAATGTATAATAATTCCTCATGTAACTACTCTACGAATAGTATGAGAAACTTGTACCTATTCATATTTATCTATATGACTGTATATTTTATAGGTACAATTACATAGTAAGTCGCACAACATAAAGATAAATATTTTAAAATCGTAAAACAATAGAACTGCCTTTGCCTATATTATTAGAGTTCGTCGTCGATAACTTTATTGTATTACACTATTAATTGCTGTTTATTTCTGATTAAAAATAGTTTATTTTGGATAATGCTAAGCTATAATATATATTACTGGCTACTGTACTATATTGGAACCTACTAAAATGTATAATAAAAATGGATAATTTAATACAAGGTTTAATCATAATATTCTTCGTAATGGAAGTTATACAAATTTAATATTAATAATAATACAAATATAATATATATTATACATACGATTTAGTCTGGTAACTTATAAAATAAATCAGTAGGTACTTATTATTTATTTATTGCAGATGATTATTGTAACATGTAATGGCTTTTTTAGTGGCAGCTAACTGTTAAAAGCATACGTTAGATTCCATAAAAAAAGCGTTAACCTTGTTACATAAGTATAAATAAAACACAGTCAAATATTGATACAAAATTAATTATTGAAAAACGTTAAAAATTATAATAATGACAATAAAATAACCGTCACGATGTGTTTATTACGAAATACTAATGATCAAAATGTACACCATGAACATCACTTTTTCATATCGTAAAGGAAATGGAGACATCCTGTTCGATAAATAAAAACCTATTAACGAGTTATCTTTCAGGAAAAAAAAATTGAAATCTGCCATGACTCAGATAATCCTATTTTTTCTCTAAAAAGTGACCGATATAGAATATTAAAATATATTATAATATATTTTATTGTTTATAATCTAAATGTATAATTTGTTATTCAACGAATGATAGGAATTTATAGAATATCACAATATGTCAAATGTAATACATTCGATTGTGAAATAATAAAATGTCGAAAATAGAAGATAATATTATATTACTGTATAATATATCATATTCGTAAGAACGTAGCGATTTATTTAACGAGTGACTAATCATTTCGAAAAGTATTTGATTTTTTGAAAATATTATTATTTTTTTTTAAGTTTTAAGCATTGCAATATCAATTTACAATACATTTTTTAATTTCATATTCCAAAGCAAGAATATTTTTTTGGATGATTTTGATGTATAAAATCATATAGATATTGGTTAGGTACCACAGTTTATAACTTATAATTTTGTATATTATTATGTATTTACTATGAGTTAAGTCGATTGAACTGATTGGAGTTGTTATAGATAAACATTTCGTGTTATATTTTTTTACACAGCAGCGTTAGGTTACACCCCCCCCCCCCCCCCCCCCCAAGAAATCACATATAATACGCCATTGTTTCTCAACTTATCTAAATGTTAAATGAAACGTATTGGAATAAATTAGAAGTACTTACAATTAGTACTTTTTTTAAGTATCTACACTCGTCAGAGTTAAGTCCTGTATTATTATTGATTAGTGTATGGACATCGAGGAGACGTATCACGTATATAATATACCATATACAGTACAATTATAATAATAGGTACATAGCTGACATTTAACTACATTAGTAGTTTGCCAGTTAGGTAATTGGATAGTTAGTTCTTATAGATACTGCACTATACTAGTTTAAATATTGTAGCAAAAAAATTAACCCTTCAATGAACACAAAAAGTAAAAGCATTATCAAATAATATGTTAAACTTAGAAAGGAATGTATATCGAGATGCAATATTCCAATAACGCCTATTCTAATGAAATTGATTTCAATAAATTATTATACGTTGGTACAGCTTATAACTAATGTACCTCTGACTTATGTAATACCTACCTTGACAAATTTAAAATACATTATTAGTCAGATACTAACTTAAGCTAATATAGGGAGTAAGTTCCTACTTGACATTTTATCCGATTATTAAGTATGTATTATGCAATGTACCTTCATTAAATAAATAATGTCGAATTGAATATTCATTCTGTATTTTTTATTCCAAAAGAATCATCTGGAGTGACTATATTATTAGAATTGACAGACATTAATTTTTTTAATTACAAGTGCCTAGTCTACAACATAAGAGTTTGTGATTGAAAATATTTTTTCTTGTTTCTACCGATGCATTATTTTCGAGTATAGTCATTGAGTGTACTATAATACTAAACTCTAACAGGGATGCGAACTCAAAGTTACTAAAGGGCCAATTTTTAAAACTTTAAAATCTAATGGGCCAGATCATAGATAACATTTTTAATGCAACAAGGGAAAATCAACAAAGCATTATTGAAGTCGACATTTTTCAACAGGTAATTTTTTCCAAAACTACACGTAGTCATTACGTCAATCTCTTTTGTATTTAAAAATGGATTTGATTACAGCTTGCATAATTATAATTAAAGTAATGAACCAACTTGGTGTTCTATTTAAACATTTTAAACTGCCATTAGTGCCATAGGATTATTGTGCCAATTTACTATCTACAAACAACGTATATTAAGTATATAAATACAGATAAACGTTGAAATTGCAGAAAGTAATTAGAAAATGCTCAAAGGCCTGATAAAAAAGGTTCGCTGGCCGAATGCCCTTACTCTAAAAGTCTAAACAATCGAAAATATTCTAATGGAAATGTTTTATTATTAACGTATTGAAATGTAAATACTTTGGAACAATTATTCTAATCTTGTATTTCATTTATGTTTATCTCACGATTAAATTCGTTGGTCTCAATTTATAGTGACTATAGTCAATAGCGATTAATTTAGGCAACGAGAAAAGTTTGACTACCTATTTTTTTATTTTACCTATTCACTATCCTCTATTAGAGGAAATGGAACTGAAATTATTTTCCATACGTTTTCGGCCTAATGTTAATGAGAATACAATTCTTATAATATATTATATTATGTTTTACTTTGTACAATATTATATTTAAGGACAAAGGTTAATTTGTAAATTTAATAATATTATTGTCACACAATAGGCATATTATATTATTATGCTTACAGATATGATGTGGTGTATGACTTATGAGAACTATTGATGTACTTAATAAACAGTCGGTGGCAAAACTTTATAAATTCATCGGGTTAGATAGTCCATATAGAATCTTATAGTTTCTTATCGCCACCATATTTTGAAATTTTATATGTTTGTTCTTACTTCATAAGACCATGTAGGTATTCGTTAATGATTTATGGATTCAAATGCACGATTTGACATAATGTATAGGTATCGTATTTCATTTATAATAATCATAATTGCAATATAATTTCCCAAGTTACAGGATAAATATACAATATAATAATTAAATTATGGTGATGAGTTATGAATTTATGATTAAAGAGTTCATAATGAATCCTGGAATAAAAATCCCCGGAAAAAAAATACCCGTAAAAAAATCCCCAAAGCAACTAATTAGTATTTAAATTATAATAATATTATCTTATATTATATCTTTATACCTATATTATTTATTAATATATATATATATCATTGAAATATGCAACAAATATGTAGTAAAAATCATTAATATATATGCAACAAATATGCATTTACAAAATTTATATTTAAAAATTCAAAGTTGTACTAAGTTAAGTATGAAAAAAATATAAAATAATAAAATATAAATGTATAAATAAGAACACGTATAAATAAATACATAAATATGACTGTTATCGACCAACATACATTTACAAAATTTATATTTAAAATTGTCTAACAATATACGAAAACGAACTGACTGAACCGAATCTGACTATAATTTTATTATACCTAATTATATATCTATTTTTTTTTTTATTGATTAACTAACTAATATTGTATTATAATTTTTTTTCCGATTACCTAACAAATACAGTCAGTTTTCTTAACAAAGATATTATATATATATATTCATAAACATAACATAAATTATCAAAATATAGATAAAATCAATAACAACAGTAAGTCAGTATTTAAATATAACGTGTTTATACTATAAAGGTAACTGGTAATTATATGAATCTAAGGTGTTGACATGCCACATGCTGCTTATAAATAAATATAATAAAGTATAATGGTTCCAACGCCATGTCGTGGACGTATAGTTTTATGTAACAGCAGCGAGATCTATCGAAGTGAACTCGTTATACCGTTGCGCGTCGGAACTCGGCAGCTCGTCAATGAAGTTTCAAGCGGATGACTGTAGATGGCTCTGTTGCAGTACGTTCGTTTAGATAGTGAAACAGGACGAGGATCATCGACGTTTTCCGGATAAGCAAAATGTTTTCCTGGTACCGAGTCAATGCCGGAAAAACATGATAGATTCTTATTTTCGGGCCCGTCGATTCGGCAGACCTTACGCGGCACGTAACGGGAAAACGCAATGGTCCAAAGTCATGGGCCTGCCATGTTTTATCGGACCGCGCACTGCATAAGTACCGGTCGACGGCATGTTTTCAATTTAAGATCATACTTCACAGGATCATTTCTGTAGTATGCTTCGTCCCCTCCAGGTGCAAATCTGGAGTCGTCATTGGCCGCGATGATGAGACATTGTCCGCATGCCGGAGCGTGAGGCTGCTGGTAGTCTTTTGCTATTCGGCAATATGACTGCTCAGCGACGATGATCGCAACTAACTTTCGAGTTAGGAGGTATGTGGACTGTCTGAGTGGTTCACTTTTATCGTTATAATCTTAATTGAAACCGTTCGTTATATGCATTTAGCGCCTATTATAAATGGATCGATGATCTACTGCCAAATGCATTAGTCGCCTCTTTTACTTCTTAATTCTTATAAATAGGTGTTATATGTTTTATTTTATAGTAATATATATTTATTAACATTCAAATTTAGTGAGCAAAATAATTTAGAGGATGATTTCAATATATTATACCTATGTGTAACTTATAAGTTTATAATATCGCAGTGGCCAGCCCACCGATATATGGAGGGCGAGTGACGGGATTACTGGCCAGTTTTCGTTGTGTGCACTACAGTAAATTAAATGTACTCTAGGAAGTTCTTAGGATTAATATTACAATAATCGTATTTACTATTTGGTTAAGATGTTGATTAAGTAATATTTCAATATTATTATAAAAATAATTAACTATAACTCGCAGTAATATAAAATTTGAAATAATACCTGTGGTTAATTAATTATTTTATAGATTGCATAACGTATTTACGTATTTTAATATATAAATCTAAAACAAAGGTAATGAACTAATGACTGATGAAAATTTTAATTCTAATAAACACAGATTGAAATGTCATGATATAAAATTGTTATGAAATAATATATTTATTAGTTTTAAATACTATTCTAAATTTAAGAACAAACGATTTTAATTATTAAATTGTAGTTCAAAAATATAATGTCGTACTTGAAACTTTAAACGTGGATTATTATTATATTACCAATGACATATTCACAAAATTAAATTCTTTTATAGGCAAATAAATTATTACATAACAATATACCTAAATTACTATGTAATTTTGACAGACAGCTTTCGCTCAAAATCGTTTTTAGTGTGCTGCAATCTATTTACACACATGGTCGTCATGGCGTCATTTCGTGTTTTATCTTTTATACAACTTTTATGTATAAAACATATACATATATATATATATATTTGTTCATTTGTGCAAGGTTTCAGAAGAAATTACAAATAAAATCAAGCTTATACATATTGTATTGTTTGAACTATATCCCTAACCTCGACTTTTTTGACTCGATGCAAGAAGTTATTTTTTTTTATGCTTGTGTAATGTGTAGTACCTACATAAAAACATCATTGCCTAGTGCCTACAATTAATACGCACGGAAAATCAGTATGAGTAGGTAATTACTAATTAGCATTATAGTTAAAAATTAGTAACAATGAGAATGAAATAATAACCGTATAATTAGTATAATTAAACATTGTCATTTGTGGTATAGATACAGGTATCCTTATTGGACCAATACATACGATATATCCATTTAAGTGGGTACACGGTAAGTACGGTACACTAATTATCTCAAAATTTATTAACTTTTAGGTTTATGTTTTTCTAAAACCGTATAGTATTTTAATTTTTTTCATCCTTATATTTATTGATATATAACAAAATAAATCCAATGTGTCGATAAGTTTATAAATGATTAGGGTTCAAAGTACAATAGTAATCTTTAATTAATTGTTATTTATTTTGTTACCTTGGATTCAGCGATATCGAATTTATCACTAGTTTCTGGTGTTTACAATTATTAGAAAAATAGTAAAATCCATCAGAAAATCCACTTTGAGGAGCTGTATCTTACAAACCAATCAACGAAAAATAAAAATGTTAACACGTAAATTCATGAAAAAAAATTATTTTTTTTAATTCATGATATTTTAGGTGATTCTAGGTACCTGTAATAGATAAGTAGATTTTGGATTTTCACTTTTCTACGTGTTTCTACGAATTCGATAGATATTTGATTACTTTGTTCGTCTAGTATGATATATAATCATCTGTGATAAATTATAGATAACAAAGGACTGTATCGAGCAAGAAATTATAACATTGATAACTCCGGGTTCCTGAATATACATCCATCCATATTTGTTACATTAAAAACTATTTTCGATCACCATACCAGTACAAACTGACAGTTTTACAATGTTTTTAATGCCAAAATGTATAGCTTAAGGCGCTTAACGATATTGTAATATATCTAGAGCAAGTTTGGAATCATATCGTAAATATTTCCTTTGGAAAATTCAAAAAAATATTAAATTGAATTTGAAATAATACCTACTTATTAAGTTTTATTTTACGGTTCTATTCAAGTACATTTAAAGGTAGTAGTAAAAAAACAATAATAGATACAAAAACATTATAAGGCCATCAAATTCTTTTAAAAATTTTGTAGGCATATATACGTATAGAATTATATCAATGGGTTGTATCAAAATATTCAATATACGTTAAGAAATTGGAATTTAGCATGCTCGCCTAGTGAATTTTCCTATCTTGTTAATTTCTTTAAAGAATATTTTGTTTCAAATGTTTAATAATAATTAACAAACTAATATATTTTTATTCGAGACAATAGCTGTTTTTAAAATTATTTAACATTATATTATATTTTATTTTTTCTGTCATCGCAATATAATAAATTATAACATTCTAAAGGTTATAATGCATTTTTTTATACGTAATAAAAAAAATATTAATACAGTGACAGTGTATATCTATGATCATGTCAAATATATTGCTGCATTTGCAATTACAGAATACATGGTCCGAAAATCGAAATTCGCTTACCGTCCGCCGAATCGATCGCTATATGCACCATTGACATATTATGTCAATGATATGCACTGAGTGATCGACGATCGAAGAAATGGCTAGATGACTTGCAAAATCGTGTTGGTGAGTCTCGGTGATTTTGCGGGTTCGGTGACCAGCCGATACCGTTCAATGCCATACATCGCAGTGGAAACGACTACTGCGGGTGACGCGTTTCCGTCTGACGCCTCGATATACAGGAACCTGATCACCGGCCGCCTGCCGATGATTGGATGCAAACCTCGGTTTCGCGGTCGTCGCAACCAAAGCCAAGATCGAGACGACCGCCGCCCGTATTGTTGAAGCTGCAGGTTTTGGTCGGTCGAGCTTCTCAAGCCACGATCTCGCGGATCCGCCGAGACGCCGTTCTAGCTATATAGGTGTCGAGCATCGCAATGTTTTGGTCGACATGAAAGAGTACGTTTCGACACGAGTAGGTGAATTTATATAACCTCTGCAGGTGCAGGCAGCAGAGCACGCGAGTTTGTCTGTAATCTGTTGGCGTGACGCGGGACTGCGGGAGAGACCCACCCGAACCATCGGGATTAAGCCCAAACGCTGCTTATAATGTGGAAACGAACCAAGCGATTCGTACGACTCTTATTTTGTTGCGTCTGCAGTGTTTATAGAATAAAAGGCCTGTAATATACATTGAATTTTTCATTTCGTGCAACGTTTTAAATTTTTTTTTTGTTGATGTTCCGCGTCTGTAACCTGCAAAGGCTCGGTCATGTAAGCGACTTATGCAATAATGGTATATATCGATAACTTTACCAATAAGTCACATCCTGCTTATTGCAGTGATGGAAATCTCAATTTTCAGCATGTCATTTATATAAGTCTTTTATTGCGTACGACTTTACTCGTATGTAGAGACGATTTATTAAACTATCGCCGGATCGTATAATATAATAATAAATTATCTCAGTGGTTTCCAAACTATTTTATTCGAGAGCCACATAAAATACCAAGAGCTCTCAGCGGCTGAAATATATGAATGCATATATAATTTATAATGTTATTGATTTATTATTAAATTCTAATAATATAATATACTTAAGTATACGTAGGTAGTATTAATTTTTATAGCAATTTTTTACTAACGAGAAGTATGGAATTTATGTTTTTCTGTTAATATTTTATCGAATTGACTTATTGAGGTTCTATATAACTATGGCTCCAAATTTCAAATTTTACTTCAAATTTCAGACAAGACCTATCTAAATTTTGATTTGTTGTAATTCATTTTACAAAGTTTGTTCACACAAATAAGTTGTAGCATATATACAGAATAGATATAATATATTATATTCATTATACAATAACATTTTTTTTTATTTGAATATTGTGTACCTGGAAGAAATTTATAAAAATCAATTAAAGTTCTTTGCACTAATTGATTTTTAATGTATTACTTTTACATTTAAAACCAATAGTTACCATTTGCAGGGTAATAGGAGTCAACTTCTCAATAACACAACTAAACGGATTTTGAAAAATGAAGATTATTTACCTTCCTTTATCAATTCAATAAGAACATATTTATGTACACCAGTATAATATATGTTACATTATCACGCTTAAAAATATAAATACCTATATATTACCATAGAACAGTTAACCTAACCGTAGGTATGTCTAGTGAATTTTCGGTATGAATAATAATTAACAACGCAGTATTAAAAATGTAAACATTATTATAATTGAACAGTTTATAATGATTTAATTTTGTTGTTTGCTCCACATTCCGTTACATATTTACCAATTTTTTGAAATGGGATGTCGATGACCAACGTCAAAAACACTGATAATACAGCAATTAGTATCATTTGACCAACGTCGAACTAAAAACATAATAATATGTATAAAATAAATAATAATTTGAAAAATGTATGCGCTGCAACTTGCATCTACTTTTACACATTTTTATACTTGCACTTAAAAAAAACTTCAAATACAGTGTGACGTACCTTCAAAAAACGGGTATGAAAAAACAACGCAAGCCCCTCCCACTATACATATACACACAAACAATTTAGTATAGCTTTCGAGCCCCTAATTCCTAAGATAGTAAGACATTTGTACTCAACAACAGTATCCTCTATATAAAGTGGGAGTGGCTTGTAGAAATTTTTTGTATCCGGTCTCGAATTTTGAAGTTACGTCACGCTATATTTAAAGTATTTTCTTTAAGTATACAAAAATGTGTAGATGCAAGTTGCAGCGCATACAATTCTCATATTATTTACGCAACTCTGCCCGAAAACGTTTATGTTAATAATTATTTTTCATTATATATTTTAATTATGTATTTACTAATATAGTAAGAATAACTATTATAATACACATATTGAAATATTCAATTAAAATTATAGTTTATAAGTAAAGAATTATAAAAAAATTAATATAGATTAATAAATACTAGGTACATGATAAAATGTTTCTAGTCGTTTTTTCGTAAGCATTTTGTTCTTTACATTTTAAATCGACTTTAATTTAGAGTAACCACAAACCGCATTTAAAGTATCAAAATATTTTCTAATTTTTATAATATGTAAAATATTTAATAGTGGAAATGAAAAAAATACTATCATCTAACATAATAATAATATGTTAATATTTAAATATTTAATTAAAATGAATTAATTAATTACCATCGTTGCTGTAGTGTGTAAGACTGGACCTCTGGCTGATCCTACGAAATAAAAGAACACAGGATACTGTACTAGGTAAACGGCGTATGAGATTTTTGAAAGCACCGTAAACGGTCTACAACACAATAGTCTTCCAAACCAACCTATAAAAACAATGCAATTTACAGTAAATATTAATTTTTATACAATATTTTGAAAGTCATAATATTTATAACTAATAATGTATCTATATACATAATATTAAGTTGCATAAGTGTCTATAAAGTGTAAAGTATTATTTTAAACATTACTTTAAGGTTTTATTAAGTCTATCGGCGAGCACATGGATTGGAGAAAGCATTGTTGAGGAAAGGGAGTAATGGAAGTTTTCCGTTAGGTTATTTTAAAAAAAAAAAAATGTTTTTTTTTTTTAAACTTTCATTAATGCTTTGTATATAGCATCGTTACTCACCTCCGTAACCATTGTCGGTGGCAATGACGCACCACAGTACGAAAACCGACCAAAGGATGGGTGCGAGTGCGTTAAAAATCGCTAGGTGAATATTGTTGTATATATAGTTCATGTTAGACAGCTGATAAGGACCAAAAACCGCCAACAGTGCACAAGCGGTCGCTACAAGCCATGCTTTTTTCACTTGTGCCTGCAATTACAGTGAAATGCCAGATTATTATAATATGATGTGAGGAAGTCGTTCAGTCTACAGAATATTTATATACGTCTTATATAGTATACACTCACACTGGAAATATTTAAACGGCCGCGATGCTGCATCCAATAGCCAACCAAAAAGCCCATTAGATAAACGGTTGCTCGGTGTGTCGGTAAAGTGTATGTCAAGTCAAAAGTACGATTCAACTGTGAAATGCTGTTTTACCAAAATAAAAATAAAATAAGCATTTTAGTACATTTAAAAACAATATGATTAATATTGTACCTATGTATTAACTATTAAGTAGAACAGTCTTATGTTTACACACCAATACTAACATTTATAAAAACAGGAATGTCTATTATATTTAAAGCTTCTGATAGGTCGAATAAATTATAACTATTATTTAAGAATAAGAGATGTCTGTAAAATATTTCTCTATCTATTACACATTTATTTTACCAAATCAATGTAAGTATTATTCATT
This sequence comes from Diuraphis noxia, assembly GCF_037042655.1. NCBI lineage: Eukaryota > Metazoa > Arthropoda > Insecta > Hemiptera > Aphididae > Diuraphis > Diuraphis noxia. The sequence goes on along the minus strand of NW_028301714.1, from coordinate 32,044,101 downwards.
TTGTAGCTTAACTTTTCAAAGTAGACTTGTATGATCAATTATACAATCTACTAAAGTGTGTCTTACTAAATGTGTCACGTGTATGTACACAATGAATCTTAAGATTTGAGCGTAAAGGAGCCAGTGATTAAGATATGATTTAATATAGTAATAATATTTACGGAATTTCAAAAAATGGATTGAAAAATGGCGTTTTACGTAGTTATTGTTTGAAAAATCACAATTTTATATATTATACGTGCACGTGACGAAAAATGTTGTTTTCCCGATCATTTTGCAGTCGTTGCCGCTTATGTCAGGTGGTGAAAATATGTCACTTGTCAAAAAAAGTATTTGTATTATATATTTTTGAAATAAGGAGGTTATTTTAATGCTAAATTTATAATAAATTATACTCATTGTTATACAAAATATAAAAGGGATACTGTCAAAATAAAAAGTTATAATTTCAACAAGTTAATTTTTTTAAATTTTTTATGTACAAAATTAGTTTTGTATTTTTTTTTAATTTGCATTCAAAGTTGTGGTCTATTGTTTGGAGTTAAAATCAATTTCCCAAAAGCATAAACTATATCATTATAAGACCATTGTCAGTTTGAAGGGTCAATCATACTAGAATTTAGATGCATACTCAGATCCAAAATAAACAACCGTGGCCAAATTATTGTTTATGACTGATTTATAACGTAGTATTGTTGATCCAGTCATGATTGCAGCAATAACGAACAACGCAATAGCTTTACTTTTTCTTAATAAATATATTAATGGGATAGCCATAACGAACAATTGGAAGTCTATGGCAAGTTGATGAGTATGCGTTAAACACTGAAATTAAAAACTTAATAGATTTTAACAGAATCTTAACATTATAAAATGTTGTAGTGATAATATTTACCATATTTTTAAAACCAAATAAATTTTGAATATACAGTAAATTTCTCCACCAGTTCTTGTAACAGAGATCAGAGTGTCGAGTGATAACCATATTCCACATAGGCCCATAATTCATCTGTGGTAAGTATTTAGTGCAAATAAGCATTACCGTAACTAAAGTTGCAGTCAATCTAAGACCAAACATTTTTACTGTAAAATTACTTTAATATTAAATTATAATAAAATAATGAAAATTAAATTTTTAGTATTCGTTCTACATTAATCATTTTTCGTGCATTTTTAAAAAAATGATGTACCTAGCCTGTACTAAGTCTAATAATAATATCTAGGCAGGTTAAACATATTACCAATTATGTATTTATATATAGTTTATGTTAAAAATGTATAAATGAAATTAATATTATTTACCTAATTATTATAAAAAATGTATGTTTTTTAAACCTATGCATTTTTTACAGTTTATTCTTAACGATAATATATTTTTATAACTGATGTACAATATTTTTTTTAATGTAACTATTATTACAATTTAATTATTTAAAATGTTTAAAATTTAAACTGTGCTATATTTATTATTAAAATTAAATATAGATATAATAATTATTATAAATATAGTACCTATATAGTTAAATTATAACGAAGTATTTCTGAGCGGACATAATCCTATTATTTTATTTATTAGTGATATACAAAATACGACAAAAACAAGTATACCAACCGTATATAACGTGAAACAAAACTCTTGACTGGTGAAAATTTACTTAATGTATACGCTGCCAACAAACCACTAATGACCAAGAAAGAATCTGTGTATAAATAAGCCACTCTTCCTGTGACGAGCCACGGTTTTGACATATTCTATGAAATAAAAATAAAATTATGATATTTGATAAAAACGTGTCAAGTAGAATTGTTATCCAATATATATACTGACTTCGGACATTTCGGTCTTGTTTAGGTATGGCAAAAACATTTTGGCCATGACCATGTGACACAAAAGTAGGGCGAACATGTTAAGAGCTCGAATGCCTTGTATGCTCTTGAATCCTTCTCTAGCAGGGGAAATAAATAGAGATTTAAAGTTTGTCCTGACCGCAAACGAATTCCTTAGAACAGATGTAAATCGGAGCACAAGGGGCGCAGTTCGTTCGACATCAGCTATCATATTATATAGAAAATATAAAACGCAATATTATGCTGTTATAATATACACAGAACAATTAAACAAACCTATCTGATTAAAAATATAATGTTACGTACGATCAAGTTCATCGGGGGTGGTAAATGCTCCTTGTCCAAAAATTAACATACTTAAACTGAAAATTGCCACCCAAAACCGTACCCAGTCAAAATCGGTTGAATTTTTCGATATGTGTTTCACCTGACACATATCATTTTCAACGAGAACTTCGACGTCTTGGAACTTTTGAGCAGTCGATTCCACCGCAGAGGCTACGTCATTCGGACCACAAGAGGACGGTACACAAACTCCCCAATATACAGTAGAAAACTTTGGTAAACGATGACCTGGCTAAAACAAAAACAAATCATACAAACTGCTCGTCGCGCCAAATTAAGGAAGATTCAAAACACATGAAAAACTTACGTCAGTCAAATTATTTTTAACTTGATGGTAAGCACTGATATAGTTGCTGAAAATGGGATTTTTTAATTGGATTGCGACTAAACAATATTGTCCCGATATTCCGTTGTTGTTGATGACGTTGATGCACTCGTCAAAATCGCCATACTGATTCAAATTACCTCTTAATATTCCTGATGGTATCTTGGCTGATGAATCAATCACTGAAATTTTTCAGTAATAAGTAATCGACTGGCGGTATAAATCAGAATTATCATAGGTTTAAAACCAACGTATTAAAATAAAAACTAACTTTCCAATGCCCATTTGTCTAGATTTTTCACTCCGTCCAACATATTTTTCACGTCCACGCTACATTGATCGTGCTCGCTGTTCTTGAGCTCATCGTAAAATCCAAAAGGAATCGATTCGAGGCCTGCAGTCCACGCTGCAGAGACCAGCGAAAAAAGGGTGAACGATATTAATCCTTTCATGGTCTGTAGTTACTATTCAACTAATACGAGTATACGTTTTACGGAGTTAGTTATAATATAAGACGGGAAGTATATAGAGGTGACAAAAGTAAAACACGTGTTACTGTAGACAATGTAACTTCCTTTTAATGCAAATTTACTATTGTTAAATTGTTGTTAACATGTAATTTTCTTGTATATCTATATCCGAATGTTATATTTTATTAATTAAACTTTTATACAATCTGACTGGGCAGTTCGGGAAGGCCAATCACACACCAATTCTTCTTGATTCCAAACAGTACCGGGTTGACAAAGGAAAGGCATCCATTTCCCATGATCGCACATGAAATACTAAAAATAAATACATAAGCATTTTTCAGATATTATAGTTTACCTAGTACAATAAATATATACAATATACCTAATTGTATTATATACATATAGTTACAGTCGAGAATAAAATATTTTGTTAATTCAATCCAAAAGCTAGATTTTTACTCTGATTTCATGACCTTTCAAAATTCGCAACAACTATAATGTATGATATACTACTACTTAGTCAAGCTATTAAATATAATAATTTATATTCAATATACATGTATATTGTATACGTATTTGTTTATACATATAGCATATTGCATTATAACAAACTTACTATCGCATCAGAGTAATGAATTTAACAATTAAAAGTGCAGGTATATTAATACCTATTGTAAATGGTATGTATAAATAAAATGGATTAGTTTTTCATTAAGAAGATGTTAGCGCACTGTTTGTTTTCTTTCTCTGGTAGTCTGGTCCACACGCAACATAGACAACTCTTTACGCATCATGCAGTATCAGTATTTTAAGTTTTTGAATAATCTTAGAGTAAAATCATCTATTGTAGAATCGATAAAGAACAATATTTTTGAGAGAATGACATGTCAACTTGTTTCAAAACAATTTAAACATCATTTGAGTTTATAAACATTTTCTAGATTTTTAAAATAAAATATAAAACCAATATGTCTCAAACTTTCAAAAATATTATCCTTTAAAATTTTTGTAATAGTTGTTTTTACTTTAAGGTTACTCAAAAATCTTTATAACAATTTTAAGTGAAAGTATTTTATCTATGTGCGCTTGAGTCTGAGAGAAAAAAATAAATATTGCGCTGACTTCCTCTTAAATAAGTATCGAATTAAAATTATGTTAATATTATACGTGGACCATTGGTAATAAAACATTTAAATGATAATCGAAAACAAATTCAGACGGAGTTCGAACAATAATTATAATATTGCGCTATTGCACACAATATAGTATATTGGTATAGAATAGATACCATATTATACTCTAAAACAATAGTTGACTAATTTCCGTATTAACTCTTTCTCTCAACTATAATTCATCATTGTTTGAGTTGCTTAAAATATTTTCAATTATAAGGCTAAAACATCTTTCAAAAGTAAAAATTATAAGTATGTTTATACACTTAAAAATTATATTATAATTGTCTGTTATTTTAAATAGAATCTGCTTCGAGTAGGCCAGTAAAACCGGTGTCCGGTTCAATACAATATGTAACGACGAGAAAAACATTGAACAGAAATAATTGTATTAAAAAGAGTTTAAAAAAATTTGGTACTTATTTTGGACAATCTGCTCGTCATTATTCTTTGGTAATGGTTTCTTTTTTAGGTACAAAGTTTAAATATTATAAATTATTCTGAAAATAAACTAATTAGCTACAGTTGTTTCATGATTACACTATACATATTTACACCAATGTTCTAAACACATAGCATTAGCAAGTTGTTCGTAGACCGTAATGAATCGTGCATGAACATAGTAATAATAAATGTACGTATATTATTTAGTGGATCATCTGGTGAGGTGATGAACCAACTGTTCAAATTGGCAACAATATAAAATTATGCACTTAATATTATAAACATTAATCACCTAGTTACTATAGTCTAATCATATTTACAACGGGAATGTGATTCAAATTTATGTCTAATGGTTAGTAGTTTCATTATTATAACAAAATAAATATTTAATGGGTATGTGGGTATTCATAGTTTTTTAGTTTTTTTTGAGAAATAGTTAGTATTTTAGTTTATTTACTGAATAAAAAACGATTATAGGTAACAATTCTCTTACATAATGTTACTATTTTAGTTATAGCTATCCATAATTAACTGAAATTTTAAAAATAAATGTTGCATTATGTAGGGACACCGTTATTATCTCCCAATAAAAATTAACGAATAGCATTGTAATGAATAAAATAATGTTCAAACTCTATTAAAAGTATTTTGGGTTTATTTAGTATTTTAAAAGTATATTGAAATATATATGTATATTTATTATAGTAACTAATTAAAATCTATGTATTATTTTTAGAATGTAACTTACTTTATGACAGTATTTACTTGGCGAATACTCTCCTTCTTTGCATCCTGTTGTTTTGTGACCATATATTTTTACTTTATTTGGTTCTTTAACTGATATAATTGTAGTTTCTTTAACTGATACAGTCGAAGATTCTTGTTCAGTAGCGACTAACTTATTTTGAGTAGTTTTTTCTGGGGGTACTAACCACTCGGGCTAATGGAATAGCAAATACGGTATTTAGAATATAAATGATAATAATAATAATACAGTCATTCCAGTTTTCATACCGTAGGAGTAGTAATTATCTGTATATTTGGAGGTGTGTATGTTTCCATGGCGTCTCGTAAAACTCGAATGAGAGGATTTTTGGGGCCACAAATGCCATTAAAATCATCCATATCTACAGCCCAAGTCATTACACCACCGTAGCCCTTGTTTTTGAGATGTTTCATTTTTTCTGATAAACTTGTGACATTATCATAACCAATCCATTGTGTACCTATTTTTTTTATCACGTACATAATACAAATTATGATTTTATTTATAAGTATATTAAAAATAATTTTTAAATGCATCTTATAATATTATATAATTATAACACCTTTATATGTATACGGACACAAGCCAATAGGATCCCACATTTGGGTCCAACCATTGTCTTCGTCTTGTAAATATTTACATATCTCATAATAAGCCAAAAATCCTACAGCCTGTGTGTAATTTCCAGCTTCACCACCTCCTGCTTCTTTGTTAATGTATGTGCCAATATTGTAATTTTTATTACTAGCACTCAATGTAAACGATCGGCCATAGAACGGCACACCCATAACTAATTTATTTGGTGGACAACCAAGATCCACCCACAATTGCATTCCATCGGCCTGTAAGTCATAAAATTCATAACACTAAGACTTATAGTACGATATAAATTTTAAATTTAATTTTTGGTTACGCACAACATTTAGTTTTTCATACGCGTATTGATCAGAAGGTCTTTTAAACAATGGACTATGAACATCCGCAAACCCAGCCCAATTTCCTCGTAAATCGTAAGCCATTACGTGTACAGCATCGGTTAAACTATTAGAAACACAGAAATACACAACTATATAATATTTTATAACTCTCATATTCCAACATGGATACAATACCAAATAATTGTTTGCACATTCTAAATTATTAAATTCATTATTACAATAAAGATTTATATATATTTTGTTGTTGCTATTTTTTATATTCATTAATTTCAAATACGTATAATTATGCATAATAATAATAATAATAATAATAACCAGTGCTCCATTATAATTAATATATAAATATGGAATTATAACTATAAACTAATAAGTAATAATAACTGCTTATTGTATATAAATAATAGCTTACCGACATAGACCTGGAACGTAATAACCTTCCATTAATCGGAATTTTGCTAATGGCACTGCCATAGTTAATTGCCATGAAGTATTTTGATTTTCAAATTCAGCTTTTAGTTCTTGTACAAAATAATAAAAATTATTGCGATCTGAATAAGCTCCATCTCGATCAACTGCGCCGGGATATTCCCAATCGAGATCGAAGCCATCAAATCCGTATGTCTTTAGAAATTCTAAAAGCATATAAATATATATTTTATAATTTATAAGAATATTTATAATTTTTTAATTGACCAACCGATTACACTTTTGATAAATGTCGCTCTTTTATCTGGAGAAGACACCAATGTAGAATATTTCTTACCCCCCTCTGCCCAACCACCTAGAGCTACCATGAACTTAACATCTGGGTTCAATACTCGAAGATCCGTGAAATTCTTGAAACCATTTCTATTTACATCGATCTAAAATCAATTAACATACACATACAAGTAATAAGTATATTTATAATATAAATGCATAATATGTAATTTAATATAAAGGTATAATTAATGGTCAAATAAAAAAAAAAATGTTTTTAGTTACTTCAGGATCGAGAACACTTATACCCCAAGTCTTGTTGTCTACTCCAACAAAAGAATAAATAACATGGGTGCAATCTTTGACTGGTATGTCGTCTATGGTATATTTTCCAATGCCCGGTCGATAAATAGCCCAATTGCTGAAGTAGCAAACGACTTTCGCAGAATCTGCGATCAAACAACAATTAGGTAGTCACACAAACTGCAACTAGGCTTGTAAGTATTGTATTTTGAACAACTAATTTAAATATTATACCAAAATGGATTACCTAGAGTTGTCGTCGAGCTCAAAATCATCAATACTAAAAAAGAAAATATTTTATACAGCATCATAGTAATAACATCTAGATGTTTTTGTAATAATATTAAACGGCTCAAAGTATAATATTGAGAGTTATATAATTTTATTGTGTTCCACTGACAGTCGTCTCGGTAATGATGTCGTCGGTTGTATCAAAAACTAATTTATAGTCTGGTCGACACTCATCAGACAACAGTCAATATACCATTGCAATGTCAATGCATGTCCACCACATCACGTGGCACAACAAATTCACACACACTACACACTCGGCACTCACTCACCAGTAAATACTAAATAGTGATTAATATAATATTTCAACTTCTTCCTTCGTAGTTCGTAAGGTACTAAGGTCGCTCTGGACGAGGCTACGGTTAGGCTGATTAGGGACGGTTGTTGAATAGTAACGAGTTAATAGAGAAAGCCTTCCGGAACAATAGAGAATTATTGAAACCGTAGACAAATGATTAATAATCTAGATTTTTATTTGTATCGTTTACTATAACATATTATCTACTTTTTTTCACGATCGACTCATCGATTCAGTAGACTGATTAGAGAACTAGAAAATATAGTAAGTACACGTTACATAAATTACATACCTACTACGATCGGTTATTAAGAACCAATTTGATATTAGAACGAAAATTCTCATGTATAATAAAACGTAAAACAGTTCGTCTCTAAATAAAATACAATAATATATACAGTTTATACAGTAATAAGAGCTGTGCCACCAATGAATATAATGAACTTCGAAAGTATCCATCTTATTTTTTTATGTAATAATAGAAGCAAAGCTTAAAATTGTTTTTTTTTGTTTAGTGCACTGCCATGTACCTATCATTTACAAATATCGTTTATATCTCCCCTCTAGTAAATGCTATTCATAACGATTGCAGACTGCAGTGAAAATCGAGTGGAAGTTTATGAATTTGCGTATTGTTTCCCTATTGCATTAAAAGTAGGGCAGTAGGGTATTTTGTAAATTTTAAAATACGAAAATTATATTTTTATCTTGTGTATATTTCCAAATTTTGAAGTATTTTATACTCTAAAATATAATTTTGATATATTAGATATAATTAATATAGATATAATTTAACTCAGCTTATTTTTTTTTTTGTGAAGTTTAACATGGAAATTATACACATTAAGTGAAATCAAATACATTTCACATAACTTAACTAATAAAACAAAATACTTCAATAGTTTAATATGGGTGATATAATTTTTTATAGTTTAAATTAACAATAGAAGAATTTATTTTATACAATTTATAATTATTTTATCTTTAATTTATACTCCTATTTGTCAATTAAAATTTAATTATTTTGATATTAAGTACAAAAATGTTTTATGCTTTTTACAGATTTGAGATTTGATATTTTAGTACATATTTTGATGTTGTATAGACGTAAAACGAGGTTTTTTTGGGTATATTTTATAAAGCATGACTGCATAAGTAATATTTAAGTTTTTTAGTACATTAAAATCCATCCTATAGTTATTAATTCAAACGTAAATTATCAGTACGTCGTATGCGTTAATTTAATTAACTTTTTATTTATTTAATAGAAATAGGTTCTCCGCATATAATAGTAACTAGTAAGTTAATAAGTTATTAGTTTATTTTATTTTAAGTCAACACAAATTTAATTTATATTGAATTAAATCTAAAAGGAATAATATTGTCAAGTGCCAACTTTATATTGATAACTCGATGTCTCTGATTACCTACTCTAGGTATAATATTAATGTTTTGGGTGCTATAAACAATCACTTGAAACTAATTAATGAAACAAAAGTGAGCTTAGTGGTCCTCATGTATGATTTGGTGACCATGATTGGGTCTATTAAATGTAACGATTTTTATTTTTATTTTAATGACCTAGCATAAAATTTATTTTAAAATAAAAATTAATACATTTCAATGGAGTATAACATGTAGGTAACAACTGTTAAAAAACTGTGTACTTCCTAGGTATTTACACATACAGTTTACAATTTATGTGTATTACACATATGACATCAGTGGCGTAACTATGGGGTAGCGGTCGTGACCCCAAACATTTTTATGGGGTAGCAAGAGTATCATTTTGCTACCCCAAAATTATTTATATAATTTAGTAAAAAAAATCCGCGTCAGTGTGTATTTACTATTTATTTATCTTTAAATAGTTATCAAGAAAAAAATACGTTATTTGTGAATTTTCGGGGTACCACACGATTGCGTACGATTGCCAAATTTATGTTTTTATTTTTGATCAGCAAAATTTAAATTTTGGGAAAATGACTTAAGTTATGGTACCATTTAAAAATCCCAATTTTCGATATATACCTATGTTATAATATAGAATACAAAATAAAATAATTAAATGTTAAAATAATATGATAAAAAATAGTTATTCAATAATAATAAAAAAAAAAAAATTATGGAAGTAACCCCTGTTCTATAAGTTCAAAGCAAATGGCAATAGTGCTTCAAAGCTGCAGATAAAAATCGTACGCAATCGTGTTTTACCGGCATTTTCGTGTTATAAAACTGTATAATGATAAGTATAATATTATAATATAAGTATAATGATTATTTTAAAATAATTTAGGAGGAAATTATGCGTATAATTGGTACTCATCACTCATTATGCTTATTGGAGAAGGTGAAGTATTTAAAAGTGTTCGCTACCCCAAACATTTGCTGTTAGTTACGCCACTGTATGACATAAATTACATATTAATAAAAACAATATTACAATAACAACGTAATTAACTCTTAGCTCAAATGGTATTTAAATTGATAAATAGGTAAAAATAAATAAAAATAACTAATAAGTACCGATGACAAAATTGTATATAATATAGAATAATGATTATATGTATACAATATAATATTTTACTAAACTAATACAATTTACGTAACTATTTAATATACAGGGTAATTCACCTAGCATGATAACCCCATTTTTTCCTTTCAAAATAAATTTATTCATATTCTTATATTTTTGGAAATTTTAAATATATAGGTACTCGACAACTTTTTCGTACCTATTACTCAAGGGGTGTCTGTATAGTGATACAAACTTACAAACTTCTGTTTTTCAAACGATAACCCCATTTTCTTCAATAATTTATTTAGTGGACGATTGTTTTTGAATATTTTGATGTACCTAATTTAAAATTCAAATGATTAGTTCCTTAGTTATTTAAATGTTCGTACTACGAACTGAGTATGAAGTACGAATAATAGTCCTTAAAAATGGTTTAAAAAAATTATAAAATAGATGCAATATTAGAATTAGTATTTATTATCTTTGGGACATTTATAAAAAATATTAATCTTGATAGAGTAACATTAGTGACAAAGTTTTTAAATTCACCATATCCCCAATATTTTATATAAACCTATTATTGCAAATCTTGTATTCATAGTACATTAAGTTAAATAACTCAAAAACTAATCGTACGAATTTTGATTTTGTTACATTCAGTTCTTTAGAAAAATTATCTATGAAATAATTTAAAGTTGAAAAGGGAGATTCTCATTTGAAAAAAAAAAGCTTATGCTTATATCTCCACAGGACTCTCCTTAATTAGTACAAACAATTCCAAGAATTGGAAAATATGGTATTTATTAAGTATATTTAAAAATTAAAAAAATCAGATTTTAAATAACTATTTAATTAATATTAATTTTTATATTAATAATTTAATAACTAATTATTGAAAAAAGTGGTGTGTAATGTGTATGCTTGGTGAATTACCCTGTACATTTATTTTAATATTTGCTATAATATCTAGTCAATATATCGTCCTTAAATTCTATTATATCCATATATATTATATACTATATACCTAACCTATGTTTCAAAACAAGTTACATACAAATAGATTATGATGGACAGCTATAGTATGATGTTAAATGTTTTGACAGGAAGATTAAAAAAAATAAGTGTACCTATTAACTTACGTAATGCATACAAGTGATTAGGTGAGCCATCGAAAAAATATAACAGAAAATATATTTAGGTAATGAGGGGAAAAAAAGTAATGAGGAAACAGAATTTTATTTTATTCAGTCTTAACTCTTTAGTGAAAAATAATATTTGAGGTCAATTAATGTATTTTTTGTAGTCATATTAATACACGAATACCAAAAAATGTAATATGTTATTTGATTTTTTTCCAAATGGGGCAAATAAAATTTCAAAACCAAACAATATGTTATCTAATTAAAAACTAACTATTGAGTCCATACAATAAGGTTTTTAAAAGATTATTATATTGTTGTATTTAATATTTAAATTGTTTGTACACCGATAAACAATAAAATTAATTAATTACAATATTTATTAACTAAATATAAACTACCATCAATTTAATGGGGCCAATGGATCATATGGAAAATTAAATTATTTTCTTATCATTACATGTTATAATAGGTGATATGAGAAACCGGACATAGGTATTTATAATACCTATTTAAATGGCTATTTTTAGATAAATCTATTAATCTAATTCTAAACATTACATTATTTACATTATATTGCCCCGGGAATTTATATGGGTAGGCAATGTGAACTTGAAAAAAATATTTATACAATATACCTATATTATGGTACATATTCGTATAAATAAACGTCGAGTAGTGCAAAAATCTAAAAAATGCTACAAAAATGTTGTTTTTAATTTATTATTTATTAAATTTACTCGTATAGGTAAAGTATAATTTTTAGTATGTAAACAACGAAAAACACACAGATCATTATGAAACCAATAGATTCTCAGCTCGGGATCTTAAATTAACGTTTTATTTGTTATTAAAATAAAAATATCCAAACTATAAAAAATTGTTATGTTAAATAATATCTTAAGGTACCCAATTAAATTAAAATTATTATTTAGTATTGTTTAAAAAAAATATTTGCTATTAATTAACTATTGGAATTGGATCTTGGAGCAACGGAGTCCAATGTATTCAATGTGCAACGTGCTTATATTATTATTACTTTTCATTTGTTATTAGTTTATTATAACTGTAGGTGCCTATATAGGTGTATTCTTTAATATTTTTCTATGAAAGATACAGAGCAATAATAAGCAGCATTCTTCTTATTGTACTACACATATCAGGACGCCTTTTATTATTTATTAGAATAATAACAGTAGATAGAACTTATATTTTACGCTTATAAATTTGTATTATTCCACTTAGGATGGTTTAACTAGCCCTTTTTGTACTAGATTCTGCAATGAAGCTGCTATGATGTTCGCAGTTGATCTATGATAACCACCGGATGTCAACATAACTAAAGGAACATTATTTTGTTGAGCTAATTTGAACACCATTTCATCTCTTTGTATTATTCCCTAAAATTAAAGTTTTAACATTTTTATTTATTTGAGAAGAATAAAATGCAAAATATTTGTATAGTATCGTAATAAATATGAAGTTTGATAAGGCTGAGTCCAGGCTGTCACATTATAACATATGTTTCTAACATTGCCTGCCGGCTGTCATTGGATGATTCCCTCAGTATTTAAAACTTAATCGAATATTGGAAAGTTGTCAAAAACATATGCCAGCCATATGAAAATGTATGCTAAGCCTGGGTCCCAATTATATTTTCAATAAATTAAATTTTCTTTAACTAAAATAAATACTCAAAATACTATAATTTAATTTTAATTTTACATTGCTGATCAAATAATAATTAATAGGTAGATAGGTACCTTAGTACCTATATTTAGATGTGTGCAGGACCCTCGCAAAGGGAGCTCATTAGGACCCATAGACTAGGGTCCGGCAATAATGTAAATAATTATTTCAATATATATCCACAAAACTGCAGGATCATTGGTATACAACAGTGGCTTATTTAGAGGGAGTGTTTGGGGTTAATCTCCCCCCGAAATTAATTTCTTATATTAACACCCCACCCCCCCAGGAAAGTGTACTTTTTGATAATCAACTTTCAGAACAAACCGCTGGGTATAGACTTGAAATTTTGTACAGAGATTCTTTAAGCAATGTAGGGGCGCACTATTAAAAGTTTTTTGAAAATTCGACATCTAAAGGGGAGAATAAGGAGTTGTAAGAATACAACATTGGTGCTATCTATCAAGCAAAATCAAATTGCAATATACAACATTACTACATTAGTGTCAGCAGAGGCGGATTTATCTTTTTTACGGCTATAGGCACCAAAAATTTGCCGCTCCTATAATAGGTGAAAAAGTTACAATACCCCTCCAAAATACCTACTCTAAATATTTAATTTATAGGCAATAGTAGTGGACATCCATTTTAATTTTTAGACTATTTTTTTCGCCTGAAGTTATTTAGCCTACTTTGAAAAAAATGTCAATGGTTGTTCACTGAATTTGAATAAAAACCTACAATGATAATTTTTATTAATTATAAACCATCATTCATCAATAATAAAATATATCTTTAACCATTGTTAGGAGCATTAAGTAAAATGCTACAATTTACAATATTTTTTATAATAAAAAACTTTATTTTTATAATACTAAATTTTTGATTATTATATTATCATTATTCGTTACAGTTCTGAGTTCATAATAACAACATAGGATTGTCGTATGTCGAATTAGTAATATAGTGTGGCAGTGTGAGTATTTATTTTTATCGAAATTACGACGACGCACGACTTCGATCCCCGATAAGAATAACAAAACCATTGTTGCTTTATATATTATTATGACCCATGCGGGCTCTGGGCGGACTATACCAACGTGTTAAAATATAAAGTATTATCAAAAACTGTTTTCTATAATATAATTGTTTACTATAATATTTATAGGTAATGACTATAAATTATAATGAACCAAAATTAATTGGTATACTGAATATCATATATACGATGTACTATATGTTTGATGTTTTTTAATAAAACACTACAAAATTTGCCGCCCCCCCAAATTTTTCCGCCCTAGGCAGCTGCCCACAATGCCTAATGGGAAATCCGCCTCTGAGTGTCAGGATATAAAACTTATGAACTTGATATTTGAAATAGTGTAGGTCACTCTACTATAAAATAATCTTAAAGTGCAACAAGAAAGGATTTTTCTACATTTACATTTTAAAGAGGGGGTCAAAGAGGGATCTTGAGATTCACGTTGAAAATTGAAACTTTTTTTGTATCTAAATGGTTGCCATCAGTTACTCAGGTAGATCAGGTACTAGCATGTATCAAATGATTGTGTGTATAGCTTACATAATCAAAAACTGAATTTGAGAAAGTTTAAGGTGTAAAGTAGTTTAAACCATGTCAAAAGTTATAGGAATATTGCTAATTCCATTCCGCGACTTAGGGTTGCATATCTAGACCGAATCATTTCACAAAGCTAGAAAAATTGACGCCGATTTGTATGTACACTGAGGTACACTAAAACTGAGACACACATAGATAGTGTTTAAACCAGATATGATTTGCTACAAAACAAAACTGTACAAGGGCGAAGCCGAGATATAGATACTCAATAGAAAATCGTGAAAATACATAATATAATAAACAAAATTAATGCAATTTTGAGTCTTTGTATTTATACTTATATAATTTTTATAATATTATTGTCGATATAAAAAAACATAATGTTGTCCTGAGGTGACTTTGCCTAGGTAATGCCGGGTGGGACAGCTATCTATATACATATATTAGGCCACCCCAGTTCGTTCATCAACGCCTACTAGGCGTCGCCTAGACCAAACCGCTGTGTCTATAGACTGTCTAGAGACTTGAAATTTTGTACAGATGGAACTATTTAACTGATTTTAAAATGTTTTACCATCAGAAAGCATGTAGCTATCAATCCCGTGAATCTATTTTTTTATTGCAAATTTGAGATTTTTTATAGAAATAATAATATTAAATATATTTTTGGGTATTATATGGTTGCTATTGGTTATAAAAATATTAAAAATTAGTATGGAAGAATAAGAAATTAGCAATTTGTTATTATACTCCGTGCCACGAGAGAAGGAACCCGTGTCCCGACCAAATCGTCCAAATCGCAATCGAATTCGCGCATGTATGCACGCCACAACGCCAACTGTAGAGGACTAAGTGGGGGGAAACGGAACCCAATGGCCAATACCGCTAGCTGTCGTCAGACTGCATAGTGCATGCGCGAAACGGGTTCCTTCTCTCGTGGCGTGGAGTATAGCCAGTATAGGTACCAAATAATAAATTGTTTCACCTTTACAAAGCAAGCTAAAATGAAAGAAAATACTATGAATGAATATATTTTTAGTCCTCTGTTTTAAATAACTGTGTTAAAAATCTTATATGGAGATTAAGATAGGGTAAATCCATGGGATTTATGGCATGAATAAACCAAAACATTTTGAATCATATCAAATCGGTATTTTTAACGGGTAACGAAGTGCACGGGGATCAGTTAGTAATTTATAATACAATAAATACAGTTCAACAGTTGTATAACTAAATCTAATATTACCATGAAAATAATTAGTTTAATAACAAAATCAAATGAAAACTTGCCTCTGGAGTGATAGAGAGTAACCCCAATTTATCTCCTTTTAAAATGTCTGTACCTGCATTATAAATTATGAAATCTGGTTTAACTTTCAGCAGTGATTCAATCAAAGCACTAAAAATAGTTACAAAATATTGAAATGTATACATTTTATTAATTATTATTAAAGTTAAAATAATTAATAAGTAATTGAAAATTAATAATGCACAATGATTGTCATCATAAATTACAGATTATAATAAAAACATCATATCAACTATAAAACTATATACTGGTACTTGGTAGACTAGTTAATTTTCTGCTAATTATATTTAGTTATTACTAGATACCACGGACTATTGGATTATAATTATTTTATTTCACTAAATAAACTATGATTTTTACCATCTATAATAATTATATTTCTATTAAATTAAATTCTTATAAAACACATGCCTATGTAGATATTTAAAATACACAACCTAGGGGTTGATGATAATGTTAGTATAATTATTAACAACTGCCTAATAAATTATAATATGGTAATTTTTATTATTATTAGGCATCTGTATCTATTACCAACTAATTAAAAGCATTTTTAAGTGCAATTTTAATTCTAAATTTGATAATTATTGTTAAATATAACTGTTAATGATAATTATATACAATATACATATTACATAGATAAAATGTGTAAAAAGCTGACTGTGCAGAGTTACGTGTAACAAGGTCATAACATATCATGACAAATGTAAATTGTAAAATGACACAAGTACATACTATTTTATATGCATTTTAGAAGTAGGAAGGGATAAGAGCGTAGTGTGAAAAATGAACAAAACAAAATGTTGTTTATATGCATACATTAATGTTTTCATGTTTAGTAGATTACATTAGGTATTTAGGTACCAACTAATAAGATAGGTACTATAAGTACAGCATACTATGCTTATAATGCTAATAGAATACTTTATACTGAATATTAAAATTTTATACTTAAATTAATTTATTTACAACCTTAATATATTCTTAATTGAACTTAATTTTATTAGCTTATAGCCAATAGGTATTTATTTACCTTTCAACGGTGGTTAAATATTCATAATCTTGTATAAAGTAATCTAGTTTCACAGCCTTTGAAATGGCAGTTTCTGCATATGTATCTTTTGGGTATATATTTTTATTAAATACATCAATAATAAATACTTTTGAGTTGCCAATAAAATCTCTTTCATATCCATTACCCTTTAAAAAATGTCCTAAATTTTTTTTAAACAAGTCTAGGGTTTTTTTTCAGAATTTTAACTAACCTGGTGAGCATCTAAATCAATAATCATCACCAGTTTACAGTCATTTTCTTGTAATGCATCGTTCACAACCAATGATATATCAGCATATGGACAAAACCCTCCACCACGATTTTTACTACAGTGATGAAAACCTCCTCCTAAATTAATGGCAACTCCTTCCTTTCGAGCTATTTTTCCAGCTAATCTAGTACCTCCAACCTGAAATCTAAAATATATAAAAATTATAATGATCATATTATTTGAAAATTAGTTTATTTACCTAATAGGCCTTAAATATTGTCTTTGAACCAAAAAATTAGGAAATAAGGCAACCACAGGAATTTCTGATATACGTGCAGCAACACAACTCCACTATTAATTAAATAAATGTGGATTATTTATAATACATATTAATACAAACAAAATGTCAGTAAGAAATTTTATGTATATAATATATTGTTAAAAACTATAATTTATTATTCCATAATCTTATTAGTTATTATTGAAACAAAATAATTTTTATTACAATAGATAACTATTTACTTTCAAACTTTTAAGATATTTTCCATCATGGATCGTGAGCAGTTCATCATTGGTAATTTCATCAGGAACATAGATATTACTTTGATTTAAGCCCAAAGTATTTTTTAGTATCTAAACAAATGTTAATGAATTATAAGTTGATAAATATATATAAGTATTAAGCATAGGCGTGTCCAGGCCTCCATGACTGGGGAGGCCATTTATAAAATTTAAATGTTTACTTACTACAACGATCTGTATTTTATAATCTATATTTGTGAATTTTTTTTTTGTATGGAAATAATATAGCACTACTAACCATATAGAAATCTGTGTTTCAACTAGGGTAGATTTTACGCCAAGAGACCAAGAATCAAGTCACTGGAGAGGCCGGTGCCCACCCTGCCACCTCCGTAGACACGCCTATGGTATTAAGTAGTTAGTTATTTAAATAAGATGTAACTAATTCTCAAATTATTTTGAAGTTGTAGTAAATATAAATGTGTAATGTGTATAGCACACAACAATATGTTTAATGTTTAATAATTGTATAATTTTTCAAAGAAAAGCTATAAGGTATGCAATTAATAAACAAATCTCAAAAAAACATTCAAGGAAAATTATCATTTGTATACTTATTAAAAAAAAAAAGTATTTTATGAACTATAGTTTAACTAAATATACTAACTCTTGTAGTTTTTTTTCTAAATCCTATTTGAAAAATAAATTTCCAATTTTCAAAATTGTTTAATGTTTAATCAATTAAAAGTTATTCCTAAAATATTTCAAGTACTGAACAGATAAATAACTATCTATATCTAATTATCTGCTAAGTTGATTACAAATCAAAATTAACCATTAAACAGTTTATTATTTTATTATCTTATCTTGAAAATTAAAAGCAACAAAAAAAAATACAGTGTTAAAGATTAAGTCAAATGAAATGTTGATACTATTTTAAATTGAGTTTCAGTTGCTTACTTTGTAAATGTGTGCCCATTTTTTCGAATCAAAAGGATGTAAATTTTCGAGACCAAAAAATGTAACATTATACTCTTTTCTATATACAATCGGCCAATATTCTTTTGGTTTTATCTCAACCATAACTTATTACAGAATTATCATCAACAGTTTTGACCTAGGTAAATCATTTCTAAGTTATTAAAATATGTATGATTATTTATGATTTAACATATAACATAGTCACTGTCATTATTTAGTACTTAATCAGTCTAAAACAATGTAATGCTAAACAATAATCATATAGTATGAATAAAATGTTAGATATTTTCTATATTCTAAACTATGACTACTCAACAGTGAATGACTAAATAACATAATATTAAAATATATTTAGTTCAGTGCCCATGAATCAAGTCTACAAAAATACATTACATACTTCACTCTTAAACATAAATTCCAAAGACAAAGTGACTAAAATTAAAATACAATTTAAAGCTGATTTTATATCAATTAGAGGTACATACATCCTAGACTCCTATTGTTCTAATGTAATTAATAATTAGCTGATAAATTATAAATATTAGTTGGTAATTTACTAATTTCTATTTTCCAAAATTGGTGATGAAGATCGTATCATTCGTATCTTTTTCACTCTATGATAACGGCTTAAGATAATAACCATTGACGGTTGGCATGATTTCTAAACCTAGAGTTGTGAGTAGAGTGGTTTTGATTGGCCCATATTTTTATAGCGGCAAATTCAAAATTTTACAATAAATAATAATTATGTGTATTATGTAGGTACACAATTAAATGTCGTTTATTTTTTTTACCTAGTTTATATAATAAATTAATAAATTACGTATTGTTTTTAATTAATTTATAAAATGATATACCTAGGTCTTTGTACCTACCTATATTGTTCGTACTTTGCTTAATTGTATATTATTTATTTTATCTGTACAAAAAATACGATTTGTGAGTAGAGTGGTAGTGATTTATTATTATTTATCTTATATATATATAAAAATGGATTTCTGTCTGTCGATTTGTACTTTATGCACTCCTAAACGACTGAACCGATTGCGACGAAATTTGTTTAAACCTATGGGCAGAAGATATGCTAAGTTAAAAAGTGATAGGCCCAACCACGGGGGGTGCTCAAAGAGACATTTTGAGATTTACGATGGAAATTTTTGTTTATTTATAAATTTTCGCTATTAGTGATGGTTATATATATGTATAGCTTATGATAAATAAAAGTTAAATAAAAGATCTGGTTGCTATGGTTAAATTATAAATTGCTTAAAATATATATTGATCTATAATTCATCTCATTGTACCTACATCATTGTCTCAACGAGTAGGTATGTACGATTATTATTATTATTATTATTATTATTTATTATTCATACAATCAATGTTTTTGTAAGTTTTTTTTTATATTATTTTGTTGCAAATATATTAATATAAATATTTCGAAACGAACGAGCGTTTTAAATACCGAAGCGTGCAATACATAGGTACATAAAATACACAAAGCAGCTTGGGCGCTCGGCGATTGTCGAGTTATTTTTTACTCATTATTTGTACGCCGTATCCCAGTCATAGAATATTAATAATAATTTTTGTAAATACTATTTAGTAAATACTATTTATTACCGTTTAAAATACTATTTACTAAAAAGGTATATGGTGATATACCTACCTTTATGCCGAGTAAAATCCAACAATTATTATTTATGTTTCACGCGTACATTTTATTCTAAACAGAAAGTTTTTATATTACTTCCACAAACCAAAAAAAAAAAAAAGCTTAAAATAGTTATAAACTATAAATAAATCGTATATTCGTGAAATATTGTAGAATTAATGTAAATTTTACTATTTATGAACTTGTGGACTATAGTTTGTAGTGTTTGTACGGTTCAGTTTGACATAATATGCGACAACCATTTATTGTTTTATTGTTAAATTATAGAAAATAGTTCGTTGTCTGGATTTGGACCAAGATTTGTTCCGATGTCATGGCTAATGTTTAGTTCTTCTCTTAGTTTTTCATATATTTTTCATTCTAAAAATATGTTTGATTGTGATTGTAATACACACGCTTGAAATATAGGTAGTTTTTTTCATAATTGATTTATTATAATAAATATTAATTGTTAATTTCGTATTCGGAGAAAATGTTTGCCCTGGAATATTAAAAACTAGCTGGCGCCTGACATAGTAGTACAGGGGTTTAAATATTTAATGCATACGCTATATAACTTTAAAAATCGGTAATCACGTTCATTTTAGTCAACATTTTTATTCAATAGTTTATAAAAAATATAATTTTGTGCTATATATATATATATATATATATATATATATATATAATGTGCTTCTAAAATTCAAACACCATCTTAATCGATAGTCAAATAAATAAATTTAAAAATATATAATTAAAATAATATCAAGGTACTTTATAAGTATATTGTTATACATTATTTCGGTATAGTTATCACATTTCATTATTTCAATGAACAAAATAGTTTAAACGGACATCGTTGATGTAAAAGTTGTATAATAATATATCTGTGGATTTATCTAATTGATTTAGTATAATATAATCTATGGCGATTGCCAAAGTCGTTGCAGAGACGCAGTCGATTAAAGATTTTAAAAAAATAATTAAAATAATACCAAGGTACATTATTTTGTTATACATAATTTTAATTTAAAGTTAGGCGTTATTTCGGTATAGTTATCTCATTTCATTATTGCCCGATGCCCTGTAATGAACAGATTTTATACAAGGGCATCGTTGATATAAAAGTAGTATTATAATATATACCTAGGTAGATACCTAGATATGGATTTCTCTTATTGATTTAGTACAATATAATCCATGGCGATTGTCAAAGTCGTTGCGGAGGACGCAGTCTATTAAAGATTCTAACATTTCAATTAGATAGCAAAGTAGACATGAACGAAAAACGTCCTGCTTTCCGTTTAATCTTTTTTTTTCATAAATCACATTATTTTTAGATTTCAATTCAGCAGTATCTGATGCGTTTCCATTTCAGCGTCGGAGTGCATACACGTCGCGGACTCTAACTAAGCCCAAAATAATTGATATTTAAGGTAAGTTTGTTTTAATACCAATTCTTTTGCGGCTTAATATTATAAAGGAATTGAGGTACCTACACGTTCGTACACTTTTACAATGGTGATGTTTACAAAGAGTTCTTCACCTATGTATTTGAAACTAAAAACTGCAATAGGTACTTTAAACATACTTTATATTCTGACTTTTTCAAATATAATAAAATATTCCCTTGAACTCAAAAAGTCAGACTTATTATGGTCTTTTACAATTTTTTAAGTAAATGCAAGACTGTCATATTTTGATATGTGGCTGTATTGCATACAGAAATTGATTTTCAGACATACCAAAATATGGCAGTATTGAATTTAAGCTATGTTTATTTTTGTGTCATATATCCAATTATGGCAGTATTGAACTTTAAATTATTAATGAATAATAAAATATTATTAACTGTTATTTTTTTGAAATTTGATTAAAATTGTTGTGTTATAATTTATAATTGTACAGGTAATATATATAAGGATGAAAATTAATCATTTAATAGTTATAGGTATGTAATCAATATCTTTAAAAATAATTTACTATAAAACACAAAATAAAAAATAAAATACTACTTGTCTTTAAGTAAATAAGCTTTTTTTTATGTATCAAAGTAACAAATAATATGACTAGTTAAAAAAAAATATTCTAAACTGATAATGACTATACAATTATCAACTGCTTTTGAACAACAAGAGTACAAGACTATAACTTTATGTACGAATTTGAATAATTTATTATTATTTTAATAATATAGGTAATACTTGTTTGAAATACATTGTAAAAAATAAAGTTACTCATTATAATTATCATGACCTTATGTTTAATAATATTTTGCTACCTATGGCTTTAAAAATAAATAAATAATAAGTCTAATTTATTATATAAATTAATCACCATCTTCATAGTTTTTTATTATTATTATTATTTTATTAGTATTTGTTATAAGTATTATGAATTTCAGATATTTTTAAGTTTTTATAAAAATGATAATAAGTAGGTATCTGGAATAAGTTTTGCTTTGCGCGATAAAATTAAATCTTTTTTATTTGTAAGATTCCAGGCTTTTCAATAAATGCAAATTTCATATGTAATGTATGTTTGATAATTTTATTTTTGAGTTTCTACTTTTCTTTAAAACTATAATTTCTTGATAATTTGCTTGCCCATTAGTTGTTTAAATTGTTGTAGAAACAATTTATCAGGGAATTCTTTTTTAATTTTAATTAATTTAATATCTCTCTATAAAACCATTTGACCGATGGTATTTTTATTAATGTTGTTACAAAAATCTTTACTATGACACCATTGACACCTTGTTCTAGTTAAAATGTCATCAAATTCTGATTTTAGACCTTTCTTATGTTGTTCCTGAGCTTTTATTTTCCTTCCAGTCCTTGTCTGCAATACTATCATCAAAATCTTCATTATCTAAATCTGTAAACAGAATACAAACTGTGTTATAACATAAAGTTCATATAAACACGAGATCAAGATAAAATTATTATTTACTATTAGAGTCAGTTATTTTACCACACTAAGTTTCCATTGGCACCTACTAGCTCAATGAAATTTTGTGAACTTTCATTTGATTTGTTTAAATGTGTTATTTCAATGGTAAATCGTCTGAAAAAATTTTATAATAATATAGCTTGTAAAAAATTGCAACTGTGTAGCTGCTAAGTACCTACTTACTGTTCTCATATTCATGTACTTATCACTGAAGGTGTAGTATTTAACCATACAATATTACTTTATTTGTAATATTAAATTCTACATTTTTAATAGCTGTTAATATTTTCATTGAACAATAACACAATTAAATTAAAATTAATGGTTGATAAGGTTTTGTACATTAGAAATTATCAGAAAATGATTAATAGAATGAATTACATTCGGTATTTATTAGGGTATATAATATTATAAAAAATATATACAATAAGCCAACAACTGACATAGATTAATATATTATTACCTATTTATACATTATATTTATAATTCATATTGCTTAAAAGTTAAACCATTTAAAATTAAGTTAAATTTTTACAGATTTATAGGTAAACAATTTTATAATTATTTTATATAGGTATATATTTTTTTTTTATTGAGCATATTCACATCGACAACAAAGGCCATTAGTTACACTTATTTATAATAATGATATAATATAATATGTAGGTACTGATACAATGGTAAGTTATTTAATTAGGATAAAACATTTTTTTTTTTTATATAAGATTGAACAATTTTGTTTTTCTTAAAAAATTAATTATGTCTAGGTTTTTTTCATAAATAGGTTATTTTATATTTTACGTAGATACCTAATTCAATAATTTATTAAAATTGCATTTATTATTTATTTTCTAAAAAAAACACAATATATCAAAAATTCATAAATAATAAATTGGAATAATATTTTTAAATTATCGAAGTAAAATAAATAAATATTAATACAAGTAATTATAATTAATCTTTACGTTATTAAAATAAAAACAAACCGGTAGGTATCCGAGTTTTAGTAGATAACTATTGTTGTGGTTAGTGAACTAGTGAAGAAATAATAAGATCTTGAATAAAATATTTAAAACATAAATAAACACATTATAACTAGGAAGGGAAAATAAAAATCAAACATTAATCGGATTATTTTAGATATATAATACCTGTAATGCATAAAATAAGCATGATCGTAATCAATAATCAAACAAAAATAGGCTAAGAAAAATAATATATTATATTATACTTTAAATTTTAAATTACAAATATTTTTTGGTTATTGTTATATCACATTTAATTATTTAAATGAACATTATT
Organism: Diuraphis noxia; assembly: GCF_037042655.1. Taxonomy (NCBI): domain Eukaryota; kingdom Metazoa; phylum Arthropoda; class Insecta; order Hemiptera; family Aphididae; genus Diuraphis; species Diuraphis noxia. The sequence goes on along the minus strand of NW_028301714.1, from coordinate 32,019,289 downwards.
CATAAACGTAAACCTCCTTGGTAATAGAAGTTTTATTGAAATATTACATATCTTTGGATTTATCCTATTAGCGTAACATAATATAATCTGTGGCAATTGTCTTTTCAGAATTAGAAGTGGCAGTTGATTAAAGATTCTAAAATTATAATTTCAATTAGCACTAGATCAAACATGAACTAAAAATATTCTGTATTCCGTATAATTTTAATTTCATAATTAATAAAATTTTCAGACTTCAATTAAGTATCTGATGCGTTCTTACGTCGGTATCGGAGTGTACCCATACACGTCTCGGATTTCACCAAAACCCCGAAAAAGAGTCGATGTTTGAGGTAAGTTTATTTTCATATTTCAATCAGGCTTGAATCTTATGTTAGGCTTTAAATAAATATTTAACGTCACGAAAAATATATTCCCAAGTTCCAAGTATCGTAAACGCATATTTTATTTCTAATCGCGAAATTAAGAAATACGCAAGATCGATTAATATAAACGCGCTGTGTCATTTTTCGGGTTGCCAGACGTATAATAATTATAATTTTATAATAATAACCTAGGTGTGTGTGTAATCGACATTTTTCAATTATTGTTTAGTTAGTTAATTGTAATATCCGTTTTAACTGATAACTCCAGTCTCCAAAACTCATAAGGAGCAATTTTAATTCGTGCTTAAATGGTAATTTGTTCCAAATCCAACGTTAGAAGTTAAGAATTTAGAATAAAATATATTTTATTTTGATAAATTATGTATATTATAGATATTTACAGGAGTTATTATTTTCTTCAAAATTGTACAGTTATTATTTATTATGAAGTTGCGTAAGGTTAGGTAGGTAAATAACCAAACTCTAATTTATTGCAATCGAATTTTTATTCATTTTCTAAAACTCAATCTTTCAAAAATTAATATACGAGTAGAATAATAATAATAATATTCATGAATTCTTGAAATAAAATAAATAAACAAACTATAATACGCAATAATAATTAAAGTTTGTATAAAAAATTATTAAAATAAAAATAAATCGGTACTAGATAGTTTTAGTAGCCATACAGTAGGTATAATGTTTTTATAGCCATATAAAATTAATAAGTTCTTGAATAAAATAATCAAAACACATAATAACATTAAACGGATTGTTCAGCTATATATTATCTGTAATGATACAAAAAAAGCGGGTAAGTGGATGTCGCTCTGTTGTACATTAGGGGGTGGGGTGGACCTCTGACAAGGGTAGGTTAAATTTGAATACAATGATAGGTATCATTGTATACGAAAAACGATTCTGAACGGAGATGATTTGTCAGTCTAGGATATATATTATACAGTGAAACTTCCATATAACGAACTTCCATTTAACGAAATTTTCTGTTTAACGAAATATTTTTAAGAACTATGACCTTCATTGTTAATTACACGTAAATTTATCTCCAAATAATGAATTTGATGTTTCTATATAACCAAATAATTATTCGATAAAAACCAGTTTTTGTAAATGTTGTCACTATCAAATTGATAGTTTATGTCATAGTTCTAAAATTGTACATGAACAATGTACCCGACAAAGATAAGACACCGAAGGTAGGTAAGAAATGGTTTTAGACAAGAAGCAAATGTTCCCGATGAAATTTTTTTAAATCTTGACGATATAGAAACTTTTTACGAAAGAAAGACAATTTTCAAAAATAATAAGCAAACAAAACTTACTGATTATTTCTTTTAAATTATATTTAAGGTTAAAAATTAAATTAAACTGTAATATGATGTTTGATGTTGTTTTTACATACATACAATATACATAATAAAAAAATAATAAAAAAAAAGTTGAAAAAAATACGTAATTCTATTCAACGAATTCCTCAATATAACGAATTTTTTTTGCTGCTTATTCGACTTCGTTATATGGAAGTTTCACTGTATTTAAATATTGTCATATATTGTATTTTGAAACAAAGATTTTATTTTTCAATTAAGGCACATTTTGCATAAGGCAGGGTTAATCAATTTTTCCCAAAACATTGCATGTAGTTATCATAATTTATAATACCTTATATTATCATAGATATACATATACCTGGTTTGAGGATAAAACGTTATCATTACGCGATTTAATAAAAATTTAAAACTCTAACGCTCAAAACATTTTTCCTATAATGACGCATCAGATTTTCTCTATAGCTATTTGAAACAAAACTTATGGAAAGCTTAGTGTTAAATTTTATAACCTTAGAAATAAATACAAACAATATTATGAATTTTGAACTATAAAATAATTTGCAAATATTCATGGTTTTGACGAATTTTTGTTAATATTTGAAATTCAAATGCTAATAAAAATTCAATTTGAATTTCTGGAAGACATTTTTATTTTTTTTAAAGATTGACAAATTTGTAAGGAATCTTGTGTTAAATTTTCAAATCTTAGATTTAAAAAGAAAATTTTTATGAATTTCTAGCTTAAAACAACTTGCGAATTTTCGTGATTTTTACGTATTTTGTCAAAATTCAAAATTTGAATGCTTATAAAAAAAATTGTGACAATGAATTTATTTTTGTTTTTCAACTGCTATTGTAACAATATGTTAAGAGCCTTGTATTAAATTTCCAAGATTTTCTACCCAATAAATATATTTTTATCGATATTAATTTTAAAAAAACTAATAATGATCGAAAATTGCATATACCTATGAATAGTTCAACTTAAGTCAAAAAATTTTGAAAATTTCATGGTGGATAGAATATACATTTATAAACATTCGTTGAAAATTGCATGTATCAATGCCCAATGGTCATTTGTTTTAAAGTTACATCAAAAATCAAAATCGATTTTGACGAAAACTGATTATGCTTAAAATTTCCTAGTTTTCCCTTAATTTTTATTTTGTTTATGCCGATTATTTAGAAAAATATTAAGAATACTGTTGACCACCAAAGTGCCAACTCGATTCACTTTCTGATCGAATAAGGTACTGAAGTCAAAAATCGAATCACTTTTACTGCCCCAAAACGTGATGACAGACATAAAAAAAAATATTCATGGTTTTGACGAATTTTTGTCAATATTTGAACTTCAAATGTTAATAAAAAAAAATTGTGCCTAATAGGTATTCTTATAATTTTTTAATCACTATAAGAATAACCTATGAGAAACGTTGTATTAAAACTTCAAGTATTTTGATAGGGCCAAAAAAATTTTATCGACACTTCAAAAAAAAATTTTCAGTAAAATTGAAAATTGAAGTTGTCTATAAATATCTCAAAAAGTCAAAATATTTTGAAAATTAAATCATGTTAAGAAAATGCCAATCTAAATAACTGGTAAAATTTCAAGTATCTACGACTTATACTTTTTGAATGATAACAAATATTTAAAATCGTTTGAGGATAAATCGTTATCGTTACGCTTTTTCGTAAAAATTTAAAATTCAAACACACTTAAAATTGTTCCTATAATGATGCTTCGAGTTTTCTCTATAGCTACTTCGAAGGAAAACTTATGGAAAACTTAGTGTTGTATTTTTAATCCTATTAGTTATAAACACAAAAGATTTTATGATTTTTCAACTTTAACTTGTAATTTTCTTGTTTTCGACAGATTTCGTAAAAATTTGAACTATAAAAGCTTATAAAAAAAAATTGTGCCTATGTATACTTATAATTTTTTAATCACTATAAGGATAAATTGAAAATTTCAGTTGTCTATAAATAATTCAAAAAAAGTCAAAATTAAACTGTATATAGATATCACTAACTTAAACATTTGGTGAAAATTTCAAGTATTTACAGTGATTAGTTTTTGAATTACAACCATATAAAAAATCGATTTGGTCGAAAACTGGTTTTACGTAAAAGTTCACGTTTTTCTGTCACTTTTTTTTTGTTTTTCTCGATTTTTTTGAAAACTGTTGGAAAATGTTTACTTTTGACCTCTATAATGCACCAAGGATAGTCACTTTTACATCGGAAACCACCCCCAAAGTTTGAAATTGAAGCATTATTTCGACTAGTTATGCTGTACAAACACATAATTGTAAAATCAATACATCACTTCGTTCAGAATCTAAAATGAATAGGTCAGAAAATATTGTTGAATATTTTATTGAAATTTCAGAGATGGTATTCGTCAGTGAAGATTTGCCAACTAAATATCATATTCGTTGTGAAGCCTGTGCGAAATGTATTAACAATGTTTCGAAGATGAAATTGTATAGTAGATTCAGATATTGGGTAAGTAATTTTCTATTTTTCAGTAGGTTTATTTTTATTTTATTAATTTATTAATTGATCAGGGGATAGATTACTTGCAATTTTTAAATTATTTGTTTTGTAACTTGTAACCACTCGTATAACACTATTCAAGTTATCAATAAAATCGTGATAAAAATTAGGAAATTGGTCAGGTATAATATTTAAAAATTTTTTTTTAAATAATTTCCTCAATGATATTTAAATATTTTCACCAATTATCAGGTACGATGACCTGTAGGTACTATAGGGACTGGGAGTGTGAGAGTGGGGGCAGGAGAGGATTAAGAGATGAGAGAGAAAGAGAGAGAGAGATAGAGAGAGAGAGATAGTGAGAAGTAGTGTAGAGAGATGGTAGAGAAGCAGAAGAAAAAGGGTGAGAAAGAAAAGGAGGGATAGTAAGAGAGATAGATAGTGTGAGGTAAGGTTAGATTAGGTTAGGTTAGGTAAGGTAGGTACTATAGTGACTTGTAAAGAGAGGGCGAGAGAAGGATAGTGTGAGAGGGAGTGAGAGAGGTAGATAGGATGAAGGATAAGGAGATAAAGTGAACGAGAGGGTGCAAGTGTGAGAAAAACGGGTAGAGGGGGAATGTAAGACGAGTGAGTGTGAGAGAAATAGGTGAGGGAGATGGTGTAAAAGTGATAGGGTGTGAGAGAGGTAGTGTCAAAGGGAGATGATAAGGTTAGGTGGGGGAACAGAACAAAAAGCGAGAGAGAATTGTGAGAGGTTGTGAGAGACAGTGAGATAGGTGAAGGGGAGGGCGTGATAGTGATAGGAAGAAAGAGGGGTAGTGGCAGAGAGAGATGATTAGGTTTGGTTGGGGGAAGGGGGATAGTTAGGTAGAATAGTTATGTTAACAATTCTGAATATGTAGGAAAGGATCTTAAATTGCAAAGGTCACTCGACCCTTTGAGTGATACTACCAGGTTAGGTAAGGTTTACAACCTTCGACTTATGGGATAGAATAAAAAGAAAAGGTTGGTTAGGCCGATTAAGAGGATGTCAGTGGAATTTTTTTTCTCCAACTCATGCGCAATATATCAAATTTTTTGTTCACAATAATCTTAATAATTTCTAAAATTAGAGAAAAATTAACGGTTAGATTTTTATCTAGGGCATATCATAGGCTTATTATACTTTAATTATTAACTGAGTTATGAGTATTTTAAAGTATTCATAACTCGCTTCAAATATAGCCTATAAGATGCTCTAGGTATTAATCATAAGTATCTTAAAATTTTAAAAGAGGCCATTTCACTCTAATTTTAGAAATTATTATGATCATAGTGAACGTAATATTTGCTATGTTGTGCGTGGGTCAGAGAGAAAAAAAGAAATGCACTGACATCCTCTTAAGTGTTATCAAGTTAAAAAAGCTCTTGATTGTTGATTGTTTACGTTAGGTAAGGTTAGGTTAGGTTACCTAACAAAATATTTGTTAAAATATCACATCAATCTTTAAAATGACAAATTTTATTTTTATATACAAATTTACAATTTCATTAAACATATTATAGTTAATAGTCTTATTATGAAAAGTATTGTAATTCTCAAGAAAAAAAAAATATTAAAGTTATTGCTTGATAAGTAAAAACATTTAAATATTATAAATTCTCATTTTCAAAATATTCATCTTAGGACTTCAATTTCAAAATAAAATATTTGTATACTTTTGTTTAATATTACTTTACAATATTTTACTATGATAGTGATTAAAAAAATAAACTTGAAAGTAGGCGCATGATTGGAAGTAAAAGTTATAATTAATAACTGTAGAGCTAGGACTTTTATGTACTTACTAAAAATGCATTAAATATACGCAGTTAAATATACCTTAAAAAAATTACATTCTTCTATTACACTATAAAAATTAAATATTTTATGCATTTATCATATGTTTATATATATATATACCGTGTGTCCCACAAAACAGGGTAGGTACACTTTATCACTCATTACCCTTTAATTATACCCTGTAATCAATCTTAAATTCCTATATGACTTAAAATTCTTTTAACTCATATATTTTAGTGGTATCCATACAACTTGGTTTTGTTGTTTTTGTGATTGGCGTAACTTCTACTTTTTGTTTCCCATGAGTATTTATTTTTTTTTGAAAATTTGTTTGTTTAATTTGTGCCCTTATTTTACTATTTGTGGAATTTCATTCCTTATTTCGTTTAGTTCCTTTAATAATTTTTATATGTTGTAAGGCATGCTTTTTTTTGGTATTAGTATAATATCTATTGGAAAATAAGGTTCAAAATCATGCATTAGGAAAAAAAATGGTATAATATGTTGTGCATTGTTGATAAAATAATATGTTATTTATTATGACAAATTGTCGTGATTTCCTTAATATATTTTTATTTATATTTTCTTAATCGCTTTTGTTGTAAATTCAAAATTGATCTTTGGAATTTGATGGATTTATGTCGTACATTCGTACTTAATTAAGTGATTTGTCGATTCCAATGTTTTTATCGTTTTAATCGTTTGTATTTATGTTATTGTATTATAGCCCGTCTGATACTCTGTTTTCTTTACCATTTTTATGTGTTATATCAAAGGTCATATATCAATATCTTATAGTTCGATATTATTTTTGAAAAAGAAACATTAGTTTGATATTATTGAAAAAATTATTTTGCCCATGATTATGAACACTTATGTTAAGTAAACTTTGTTGTTTGTTTCTGTTATTTGATCATTGTTGTTATTTCTGGACATTTATTTTTTTATCATTATTTATTTTCTTTTGTATTTAAATCAGAATTATTTGTATTATAATAGTTAATAATTAATTATTTATTATTAGTCAATGTTTGGACTATATATTTTTATTTTATTTGAATCTAAACGTCTCTGTGTTTAATTCTTTTATAAAAAATGTGTTAATATTCTTTGGATTATATTTTATTTATTATTAGTCATCATTTGGACTATAATATAGTTATAATATATTTTTATTTTATTTGAATCTAAACTTCTCTGTGTTCATTTTTTTTTATAAAAAATGTATTAATCTTCTTTGGATCATATTTTATTTATTATTAGTCATCATTTGGACTATATAATATATTTTTATTTTATTTGAATCTAAACATCTCTGTGTTTAATTCTTTTATTAAAATTGTATTAATCTTCTTTGGATTATATATTATTTATTATTAGTCGTCGTTTGGACTATAACTCTAATTTTATTTGAATCTAAACATTTCTGTGTATAAATCTTTTAAAACAAATTTGTTAATCTTCTTTGGATTATATTTTATTTATTATTATTCAACGCTTTGACTATAATTTTAATTTTATTTGATATTATATTAATATATTTATTTGATCTTTATTTATTATTAGTCATCATTTGGACTATAATAAAGTTATAATATATTTTTATTTTATTTAAATCTAAACATCTCTGTGTTTAATTCATTTATAAAAAATATTTTAATTTTCTTTGGATTATATTTTATTTATTATTAGTCATCATTTGGACTATAATATAGTTATAATATATTTTTTTTTTTACTTGAATCTAAACAACTCTGTGTGATTATTTATATTTTATTTTTACATCTTAGTTTTTTGGTTTGGTCTCCAGTAAATTTGGGTTTTTTTATAGTGTACAATGGAATTATTTATTTTTTAAATTATTGAAAATTAAATTTTTTTTTTTTGTAGTCCAACATGCTAGATTGGTATGATCAGATGAGCCCTTCCTTGTATGAGAATTTCATGAATTCATGATATCCAAAAATGATATTTAAAATAGGGATTTCCATTTAAAAAGAATGAAGAAATACATGACTTAAAATAATTTTAAGTGGTATAGGAATTTATGATTGATTTGTCTAGTTTGATGTCCACCAAACAGAATTGAAAGATATTTACAGGTTAATGAGCAATAAAGTGTAGGTACCCTGTTATTTGAGACACATGATATATTGTATATATTAAAAAAAAAAATTAAAGTGCTAGTAAAAATTTCATTTTTCTTTCATATTTAATATAATTATATTTTGATCCATAAAAATATTTACCTAAGTGCTTGATTTTCGATAAACTATCAAAAATGCACTAAAAACATTTAGAATTTTATCACATAAGTTTTTAAATATGCTGTGTACTAACCTAGAAATAAGCATACAATAAAGCTTACAAAAAAGAAAAAATATATAAAATGCATAAAAAGTCTTTGCTCTAGAAAACATAAAACGTTTTAAAATAAAAATTTGAAATAGTAATTTGTCCAAATAAAAGAAAAACAACTTTTGAAGGTTATTAAGAGTTAAAAGAATTTCATTATGAAATTGAAAGCAATTAATATTACTAGTTTTTTTAAATTAATCCAAATCTCTAATGCTGGAAAGAAGAAATTAGATCTGCTGATAGGTAATATTTCTGAGAAATACAATCAATTTTAAAGTATTATTTTAGTTGAGTGTTGGAATCTATACTAGTGTTAATCGTATACTTTTTCGACTAGTCTAATGGAATTTTTAAATTTAAGATTTTAGAAATTAAAAAAAAATTTTCTTGTTCACGTATGTATGTATTATCTAGGTATTCAATATTTTAAGTGACATACGTGTTGTTGTTATTATTAGCTATAAAAATAAAAAAACATTCTTAAACTTGATGAAAAATAGACTTACATGTACTAATTATCTCATATAATAGATATGGTTTCTACATGTTAGAAAAGTAAATTTTGGACCTAAAGGTCAACACATCGACTGTCGTCGCTAGCTCCCGGATGGGCAACCACCTGGGTTCTTAGTGACAAATCCTCGTCTTATTTACATGTGTTTAAAATCAAACAGTAAAATCAGGTTATGCAGTTGATATCTTGAAAACAAAAAAATTGCCTCTGGCCTGGTATATGCACTGCACACTAGTCGTATACTGTATTTTGGGGTATGGTGTGGCGCGGTGGTTTGCCGTGGTCAAACATCGCCTGGCGTCACTAGCTCCTGGATGGGTGACCACCTGGGTTCTTAGTGACGAATCCTTACCCCACATACTCACGTGTTTCTAAACAAACACACGCAATATGGATATATAATTGCCGAAGGATTTGTTTAAAATAAAATCGTATATTATGTAATAATAAAAATAATAAGAAACCAATTGTACATTGTTTAAGTCTATATGAGATATTATACTTTATACTATAATTATTTAATAATAATAATTAACAATAAGTATGTAATTTAAGATATTTTAGATGATTAAATTTTCTACTAGACACTTGATCTTTGTCACAAAAAATGTACTGACAGTTGACACTGTGATGTAAAGATTACCAATCACACAGCAAAATGTTATGTTGAAATATAAAATAATAATATTTTACTATAGAAAAGATTGTGTAAACATTTTTAAAGATAGTTTCATTTAAAAAATATTCAAAATCGTAATAATTCAATTTCTGGTGTCTATGGTCGTTTTTATTAGGTACCATATAAAAATAAAAATAAAATTACCATTATGGTACTACCCAACGTTTTTGGGCCCACAAAAGCATGATAACTTTAATTTTAGTGTGTCGGAAGGGGAAATAATTTAGATATTACACCATTTATGTAATAATATTACAAAAGTTGTTTTGCTTTAATAAGGATGTCGCACTCTCATTCTCTTCAACAGGACTTTTGTAAGTCGGAGACAATACAAACTCATAAATCTTTAATAATTATTAGTTATTACTTGTACAATTTACATCCAATCATACTTGCGAGTTGCGAGTATTTTTGATTAGGACTTCATAGAATGTACCATGGATGTGTTAACAAAAACTGGGCATGGCTCTATCCATAATATATTATCTAAAAGCAGTTGCACCGAAGTCCTAAAAATCTAGTAGGGAGAAAAATATTTCAAGAGGCACAACATCTTAATAATAAGAGCTATTTCTAAGAGGTTAACAATCAATAGAACAACTTGATAAGTAAACACTTATATCGGAAATCAACTAAGGATCTTTTTATTCAAAGTGTCCTAGTTAACCATCCGTTTGTCACGCGTTACCCAAATAGCATTTATTTTTATACGATCATTTAGATTGATACTTATTAAACCCATTGTCATAGTCAGCCTTCCCGAGGGATACCTATTGGGTGTATAGTACTGTATACACTTATTCCCTCCCCAAATCCTAACCCTGGCTATGGCACTGCCTTCCCCGCGGACATGCAGATGGTTAATTAAGTCATTAGGAGGTTAGTTTAGGTTAGGTACCTATACACAATGGTAAGTTGAGCTCAAGTGATGATAGATGACTATCATCACTGGTCGTGACCTTTGCATAGATCTTTTCTTACTAACTAACAAGGTATTCGAAATTGTCAACATAACAAGGAAAAATATTTAAAAATTAACGAGGAAAATATTAATACTACATTTATACTAAAATATAATATAATATTTATATATTAATGAATTAAACATATCTTTTTTTAGCTTTTATAATGAATACTTAATACTTAAATATTATATATACCTGGTTAATATTATCATAATTTGAATCACGGTTCTAAAGCCATACGAGTATTAGTGTTATATCAGTAATTCATAAGAACTAATGTCAATCACAGTAAAAAATGCATCCTCTGATCATAATTTGTTCAACAAACTATATAAAAATCTAGTTTATTTTTGTTTTCCCAATTTTCAAACATTATAAACCACTTGACACTAAAAAACAGAATTTTATCATAATTTAATTATCTTTCTTTTATATTTCTTGAAAATACATATCGCAGTCTTCATTTTGTATTCCAAGGCCATATTTTTTCCAAATTTCTTTTTTGTTCCTTAAAAATCATTTGCCTGCGGGTGCCAATTTCCCCTACCATTTTTATTTTCAAAATATAGCTCTATTGTATTTTTGTGGTCACAATTTGCAAACTTTATAACCACTTGCCACTAATAAACATAATTTTATCATGATTTAATTATCCATCTTTTACTTTTCTTGAGAATATATGCTGCAGTTTTTATTGTGTATTCAAAGACTATAAATTTTTCGAAATTTCTTTTTTGATCCTTTAAATAAAGTTGCCTGAGGGCGCCAATACCCAATTTCCATTTTTATTTTCAAAATATAGCTTTAGCTAATTTTTGTGTACACAATTTTTAAACTTTATTAGCCACTTGCTACTGAAAAATATATTTTTATCATGATTTAATTATCCTTTATATTTTATTTCATCAATTTTTCTTGAGAATACATACTGCAGTTTTGATTGTGTATTCCAAGACTATAATTTTTTCCAAATTTCTTTTTTGATCCTAAAAAATCATATGCCTGCGGGCGCCAATACCCCCTTTCCATTTTTATTTTCAAAATATAGTTCTAGGTTTTTTTTTGTGTAGACAATTGTTAAACATTATTAGCCACTTGCCACTAATAAACATAATTTTATCATGATTTAATTACCCTTCTCTTGGTTTTCTTGAGAATACATACTGCAGTTTTCAGTGTGTATTCCATGACTATAATTTTTTCCAAATTTTTTTTTTGATCCTTAAAAATAATTTGCCTGCGGGTGCCAATACCCTCTTTCCATTTTTATTTTCAAAATATAGATATACCTTATATTTGTGGACACAATTGTTAAACATTATTAGCCACTTGCCACTAATAAACATAATTTTATCATGATTTAATTATCCATCATTTACTTTTCTTGAGAATATATGCTGCAGCTTTTATTAATTACATTTTATTGTGTATTCAAAGACTATAATTTTTTCATATTTCTTTTTTGATCCTATAAATTAATTTGCCTGCGGGCGCCAATACCCCCTTTCCATTTTTATTTTCAAAATATAGCTATACCTTATTTTTGTGGACACATTTTTTATACTTTATTAGCCATTTGCCACTAAAAAACATCATTATATCATGAATAAATTATCCTTCATCTTTTATTTCATCAATTTTTCTTGAGAATACATACAGCAGTTTTTATTGTGTATTCCAAGACTATAATTTTTTCCAAATTTCTTTTTTGATCCTTTAAATTAATTTGCCTGCGGGCGCCAATACCCCCTTTCCATTTTTATTTTCAAAATATAGATATACCTTATTTTTGTGGACACAATTTTTATAGTTTATTAGCATTTGCCACTAAAAAACTTAATTATATCATGATTTAATGATCCTTCATATTTTATTTCATCATTTTTTCTTGAGAATACATACTGCAGTTTTTATTGTGTATTCCTAGACTATAGTTTTTTCGAAATTTCTTTTTTGATCCTTTAAATAAAGTTGCATGAGGGCGCCAATACCCCCTTTCCATTTTTATTTTCAAAATATAGCTCTATTGTATTTTTGTGGACACAATTTTTATACTTTATTAGCCATTTGCCACTAAAAAACATAATAATATCATAATTTAATTATCCTTCATATTTTATTTCATCAATTTTTCTTGAGAATACATATTGCAGTTTTGATTGTGTATTCCAAGACTATAATTTTTTCCAAATTTCTTTTTTGATCCTAAAAAATCATTTGCCTGCGGGAGCCAATACCCCCTTTCCATTTTTATTTTCAAAATATAGATATACCTTAGTTTTGTGGACACAATTGTTAAACATTATTAGCCACTTGCCACTAATAAACATCATTTTATCATGATTTAATTACCCTTCTCTTGGTTTTCTTGAGAATATAATATATTGCCGTTTTTATTGTGTATCCAAAGACTATAATTTTTTCCAAATTTCTTTTTTGTTCCTAAAAAATCATTTTCCTGCGGGCGCCAATTTCCCCTTCCATTTTTATTTTCAAAATATATCTCTATTGTATTTTTGTGGTCACAATTTGCAAACTTTATAACCACTTGCCACTAATAAACATAATTTTATCATGATTTAATTATCCATATTTTACTTTTCTTGAGAATATGTGCTGCAGTTTTTATTGTGTATTCTAAGACTATAATTTTTTCCAAATTTCTTTTTTGATCCTTTAAATTAATTTGCCTGCGGGCGCCAATACCCCCTTTCCATTTTTATTTTCAAAATATAGATATACCTTATTTTTGTGGACACAATTTTTATACTTTATTAGCATTTGCCACTAAAAAACATAATTATATCATGATTTAATGATCCTTCATATTTTATTTCATCAATTTTTCTTGAGAATACATACTGCAGTTTTTATTGTGTATTCCTAGACTATAGTTTTTTCGAAATTTCTTTTTTGATCCTTTAAATCAATTTGCCTGAGGGCGCTAATACCCCCTTTCCATTTTTATTTTCAAAATATAGTTCTAGGGTTTTTTTTGTGTACACAATTGTTAAACATTATTAGCCACTTGCCACTAATAAACATAATTTTATCATGATTTAATTACCCTTCTCTTGGTTTTCTTGAGCATACATACTGCAGTTTTCAGTGTGTATTCCATGACTATAATTTTTTCCAAATTTCTGTTTTGTTCCTAAAAAATCATTTTCCTGCGGGCGCCAATTTCCCCTTCCATTTTTATTTTCAAAATATATCTCTATTGTATTTTTGTGGTCACAATTTGCAAACTTTAATAGCCACATGCCACTAAAAAAACATATTTTTATCATAATTTAATTATCCTTCTTTTATTTTTCTTGAAAATACATAGTGCAGTTTCTATATGTATTCCAAGACCATAATTTTTTCCAAATTAATTTTTTGATTCTAAAAAACCATTTACCTGCGGGTGCCAATACCCCCTTTCCATTTTTATTTTCAAAATATAGCTATACCTTATTTTTGTGGACACATTTTTTATATTTTATTAGCCATTTGCCTTTAAAAAACATAATTATATCATGAATAATTTATCCTTTATATTTTATTTCATCAATTTTTCTTGAGAATACGTACTGCAGTTTTTATTGTGTATTCCAAGACTATAATTTTTTCCAAATTTATTTTTTGATCCCCAAAAAAATCATTTGCCTGAGGAAGCCAATACCCCCTTTCCATTTTTATTTTCAAAATATAGCTCTATTGTATTTTTGTGGCCACAATTTGCAAACTTTATAACCACTTGCCACTAATAAACATAATTTTATCATGATTTAATTACCTTCTCTTGGTTTTCTTGAGAATATATATTGCCGTTTTTATTGTGAATTCCATGACTATAATTTTTTCCAAATTTTTTTTTTGATCCTTAAAAATAATTTGCCTGCGGGTGCCAATACCCTCTTTCCATTTTTATTTTCAAAATATAGCTATACCTTATTTTTGTGGACAAAATTGTTAAATATTATTAGCCACTTGCCACTAATAAACATAATTTTATCATGATTTAAATATCCTTCTTTTATTTTTCTTGAGAATATAATATATTGCCGTTTTGATTGTGTATTCCAAGACTATAATTTTTTCCAAATTTCTTTTTTGATCCTAAAAAATCATTTGCCTGCGGGTGCCAATACCCTCTTTCCATTTTTATTTTCAAAATATAGATATACCTTTTATTTGTGGACACAATTGTTAAACATTATTAGCCACTTGCCACTAATAAACATAATTTTATCATGATTTAATTATCCATCATTTACTTTTCTTGAGAATATATGCTGCAGCTTTTATTAATTACATTTTATTCTGTATTCTAAGACTATAATTTTTTCAAATTTCTTTTTTGATCCTTTATATTAATTTGCCTGCGGGCGCCAATACCCCCTTTCCATTTTTATTTTCAAAATATAGATATACCTTATTTTTGTGGACACAATTTTTATAGTTTATTAGCATTTGCCACTAAAAAACATAATAATATCATGATTTAATTATCCTTCATATTTTATTTCATCAATTTTTCTTGAGAATACATACTGCAGTTTTGATTGTGTATTCCAAGACTATAATTTTTTCCAAATTTCTTTTTTGATCCTAAAAAATCATTTGCCTGCGGTAGCCAATACCCCCTTTCCATTTTTATTTTCAAAATATAGCTCTATTGTATTTTTGTGGTCACAATTTGCAAACTTTATAACCACTTGCCACTAATAAACATAATTTTATCATGATTTAATTACACTTCTCTTGGTTTTCTTGAGAATACATACTGCAGTTTTCAGTGTGTATTCCATGACTATAATTTTTCCAAATTTTTTTTTTGATCCTTAAAAATCATTTGCCTGCAGGTGCCAATAACCTCTTTCCATTTTTATTTTCAAAATATAGCTATACCTTATTTTTGTGGACAAAATTGTTAAACATTATTAGCCACTTGCCACTAATAAACATCATTTTATCATGATTTAAATATCCTTCTTTTATTTTCCTTGAGAATATATATTGCCGTTTTTATTGTGTATTCCAAGACTATAATTTTTTCCAAATTTCTTTTTTGTTCCTAAAAAATCATTTGCCTGCGGGCGCCAATTTCCCCTTCCATTTTTATTTTCAAAATATAGCTCTATTGTATTTTTGTGGTCACAATTAGCAAACTTTATAACCACTTGCCACTAATAAACATAATTTTATCATGATTTAATTATCCATCTTTTACTTTTCTTGAGAATATATGCTGCAGTTTTTATTGTGTATTCTAAGACTATAAATTTTTCCAAATTTCTTTTTTGATCCTTTAAATTAATTTGCCTGCGGGCGCCTATACACCCTTTCAATTTTTATTTTCAAAATATAGCTGCAATTTATATTTGTGTAAACAATTTTTAAATTTTTTTAGCCACTTGCCACTAAGAAACATAATTTTATCATGATTTAATTACTGATCATATATTAATTCATTAATTTTTCTTGGGAATACACAGTGCAGTCTACCTTGTGTATTCCGAAACTACAATTTTATCCGAATTTCTTTATTGATTCTAAAAACCATTTGCCTGCATGCGTCAATACCCCCTTCCCAATTTAATTTTCTAATTTATTTTTGTGTACACAATATTGAAACTTTAATAGCCACATGCCACTAAAAAAACATATTTTTATCATAATTTAATTATCCTTCTTTTATTTTTCTTGAAAATACATAGTGCAGTTTCTATATGTATTCCAAGACCATAATTTTTTCCAAATTAATTTTTTGATTCTAAAAAACCATTTACCTGCGGGTGCCAATACCCCCTTTCCATTTTTATTTTCAAAATATAGCTATACCTTATTTTTGTGGACACATTTTTTATATTTTATTAGCCATTTGCCTTTAAAAAACATAATTATATCATGAATAATTTATCCTTTATATTTTATTTCATCAATTTTTCTTGAGAATACATACTGCAGTTTTTATTGTGTATTCCAAGACTATAATTTTTTCCAAATTTATTTTTTGATCCCCAAAAAAATCATTTGCCTGAGGAAGCCAATACCCCCTTTCCATTTTTATTTTCAAAATATAGCTCTATTGTATTTTTGTGGCCACAATTTGCAAACTTTATAACCACTTGCCACTAATAAACATAATTTTATCATGATTTAATTACACTTCTCTTGGTTTTCTTGAGAATACATACTGCAGTTTTCAGTGTGTATTCCATGACTATAATTTTTTCCAAATTTATTTTTTGATCCCCAATAAAATCATTTGCCTGAGGAAGCCAATACCCCCTTTCCATTTTTATTTTCAAAATATAGCTATACCTTATTTTTGTGGACAAAATTGTTAAACATTATTAGCCACTTGCCACTAATAAACATCATTTTATCATGATTTAAATATCCTTCTTTTATTTTCCTTGAGAATATATATTGCCGTTTTTATTGTGTATTCCAAGACTATAATTTTTTCCAAATTTCTTTTTTGTTCCTAAAAAATCATTTGCCTGCGGGCGCCAATTTCCCCTTCCATTTTTATTTTCAAAATATAGCTCTATTGTATTTTTGTGGTCACAATTAGCAAACTTTATAACCATTTGCCACTAATAAACATAATTTTATCATGATTTAATTATCCATCTTTTACTTTTCTTGAGAATATATGCTGCAGTTTTTATTGTGTATTCTAAGACTATAAATTTTTCCAAATTTCTTTTTTGATCCTTTAAATTAATTTGCCTGCGGGCGCCTATACACCCTTTCAATTTTTATTTTCAAAATATAGCTGCAATTTATATTTGTGTAAACAATTTTTAAATTTTTTTAGCCACTTGCCACTAAGAAACATAATTTTATCATGATTTAATTACTGATCATATATTAATTCATTAATTTTTCTTGGGAATACACAGTGCAGTCTACCTTGTGTATTCCGAAACTACAATTTTATCCGAATTTCTTTATTGATTCTAAAAACCATTTGCCTGCATGCGTCAATACCCCCTTCCCAATTTAATTTTCTAATTTATTTTTGTGTACACAATATTGAAACTTTAATAGCCACATGCCACTAAAAAAACATATTTTTATCATAATTTAATTATCCTTCTTTTATTTTTCTTGAAAATACATAGTGCAGTTTCTATATGTATTCCAAGACCATAATTTTTTCCAAATTAATTTTTTGATTCTAAAAAACCATTTACCTGCGGGTGCCAATACCCCCTTTCCATTTTTATTTTCAAAATATAGCTATACCTTATTTTTGTGGACACATTTTTTATATTTTATTAGCCATTTGCCTTTAAAAAACATAATTATATCATGAATAATTTATCCTTTATATTTTATTTCATCAATTTTTCTTGAGAATACGTACTGCAGTTTTTATTGTGTATTCCAAGACTATAATTTTTTCCAAATTTATTTTTTGATCCCCAAAAAAATCATTTGCCTGAGGAAGCCAATACCCCCTTTCCATTTTTATTTTCAAAATATAGCTCTATTGTATTTTTGTGGCCACAATTTGCAAACTTTATAACCACTTGCCACTAATAAACATAATTTTATCATGATTTAATTACACTTCTCTTGGTTTTCTTGAGAATACATACTGCAGTTTTCAGTGTGTATTCCATGACTATAATTTTTTCCAAATTTATTTTTTGATCCCCAAAAAAATCATTTGCCTGAGGAAGCCAATACCCCCTTTCCATTTTTATTTTCAAAATATAGTTCCAGGTTTTTTTTTGTGTAGACAATTGTTAAACATTATTAGCCTCTTGCCACTAATAAACATAATTTTATCATGATTTAATTACCCTTCTCTTGGTTTTCTTGAGAATACATACTGCAGTTTTCAGTGTGTATTCCATGACTATAATGTTTTCCAAATTTTTTTTTTGATCCTTAAAAATCATTTGCCTGCGGGTGCCAATACCCTCTTTCCATTTTTATTTTCAAAATATAGATATACCTTATATTTGTGGACACAATTGTTAAACATTATTAGCCACTTGCCACTAATAAACATAATTTTATCATGATTTAATTATCCATCATTTACTTTTCTTGAGAATATATGCTGCAGCTTTTATTAATTACATTTTATTGTGTATTCTAAGACTATAATTTTTTCAAATTTCTTTTTTGATCCTTTAAATTAATTTGCCTGCGGGCGCCAATACCCCCTTTCCATTTTTATTTTCAAAATATAGCTATACCTTATTTTTGTGGACACATTTTTTATACTTTATTAGCCATTTGCCACTAAAAAACATCATTATATCATGAATAAATTATCCTTCATCTTTTATTTCATCAATTTTTCTTGAGAATACATACAGCAGTTTTTATTGTGTATTCCTAGACTATAGTTTTTTCGAAATTTCTTTTTTGATCCTTTAAATCAATTTGCCTGAGGGCGCCAATACCCCCTTTCCATTTTTATTTTCAAAATATAGTTCTAGGTTTTTTTTTGTGTACACAATTGTTAAACATTATTAGCCACTTGCCACTAATAAACATAATTTTATCATGATTTAATTACCCTTCTCTTGGTTTTCTTGAGAATACATACTGCAGTTTTCAGTGTGTATTCCATGACTATAATTTTTTCCAAATTTTTTTTTTGATCCTTAAAAATAATTTGCCTGCGGGTGCCAATACCCTCTTTCCATTTTTATTTTCAAAATATAGATATACCTTATATTTGTGGACACAATTGTTAAACATTATTAGCCACTTGCCACTAATAAACATAATTTTATCATGATTTAATTACCTTCTCTTGGTTTTCTTGAGAATATATGTTGCCGTTTTTATTGTGAATTCCATGACTATAATTTTTTCCAAATTTTTTTTTTGATCCTTAAAAATAATTTGCCTGCGGGTGCCAATACCCTCTTTCCATTTTTATTTTCAAAATATAGCTATACCTTATTTTTGTGGACAAAATTGTTAAATATTATTAGCCACTTGCCACTAATAAACATAATTTTATCATGATTTAAATATCCTTCTTTTATTTTTCTTGAGAATATAATATATTGCCGTTTTTATTGTGTATTCCAAGACTATAATTTTTTACAAATTTCTTTTTTGTTCCTAAAAAATCATTTTCCTGCGGGCGCCAATTTCCCCTTTCATTTTTATTTTCAAAATATATCTCTATTGTATTTTTGTGGTTACAATTTGCAAACTTTATAACCACTTGCCACTAATAAACATAATTTTATCATGATTTAATTATCCATATTTTACTTTTCTTGAGAATATATGCTGCAGTTTTTATTGTGTATTCTAAGACTATAATTTTTTCCAAATTTCTTTTTTGATTCTTTAAATTAATTTGCCTGCTGTCGCCAATACCCCCTTTCCATTTTTATTTTCAAAATATAGATATACCTTATTTTTGTGGACACAATTTTTATACTTTATTAGCCATTTGCCACTAAAAAACATAATAATATCATGATTTAATTATCCTTCATATTTTATTTCATCAATTTTTCTTGAGAATACATACTGCAGTTTTGATTGTGTATTCCAAGACTATAATTTTTTCCAAATTTCTTTTTTGATCCTAAAAAATCATTTGCCAGCGAGCGCCAATACCCCCTTTCCATTTTTATTTTCAAAATATAGTTCTAGGTTTTTTTTTTTGTGTACAAAATTGTTAAACATTTTTAGCCACTTTCCACTAATAAACATAATTTTATCATGATTTAATTACCCTTCTCTTGGTTTTCTTGAGCATACATACTGCAGTTTTCAGTGTGTATTCCATGACTATAATTTTTTCCATATTTCTGTTTTGTTCCTAAAAAATCATTTTCCTGCGGGCGCCAATTTCCCCTTCCATTTTTATTTTCAAAATATATCTCTATTGTATTTTTGTGGTCACAATTTGCAAACTTTAATAGCCACATGCCACTAAAAAAACATATTTTTATCATAATTTAATTATCCTTCTTTTATTTTTCTTGAAAATACATAGTGCAGTTTCTATATGTATTCCAAGACCATATTTTTTTCCAAATTAATTTTTTGATTCTAAAAAACCATTTGCCTGCGGGCGCCAATACCCCCTTTCCATTTTTATTTTCAAAATATAGCTATACCTTATTTTTGTGGACACATTTTTTATACTTTATTAGCCATTTGCCTTTAAAAAACATAATTATATCATGAATAATTTATCCTTCATCTTTTATTTCATCAATTTTTCTTGAGAATACATACTGCAGTTTTGATTGTGTATTCCAAGACTATAATTTTTTCCAAATTTATTTTTTGATCCCCAAAAAAATCATTTGCCTGCGGAAGCCAATACCCCCTTTCCATTTTTATTTTCAAAATATAGTTCTAGGTTTTTTTTTGTGTAGACAATTGTTAAACATTATTAGCCTCTTGCCACTAATAAACATAATTTTATCATGATTTAATTACCCTTCTCTTGGTTTTCTTGAGAATACATACTGCAGTTTTCAGTGTGTATTCCATGACTATAATGTATTCCAAATTTTTTTTTTGATCCTTAAAAATCATTTGCCTGCGGGTGCCAATACCCTCTTTCCATTTTTATTTTCAAAATATAGATATACCTTATATTTGTGGACACAATTGTTAAACATTATTAGCCACTTGCCACTAATAAACATAATTTTATCATGATTTAATTATCCATCATTTACTTTTCTTGAGAATATATGCTGCAGCTTTTATTAATTACATTTTATTGTGTATTCTAAGACTATAATTTTTTCAAATTTCTTTTTTGATCCTTTAAATTAATTTGCCTGCGGGCGCCAATACCCCCTTTCCATTTTTATTTTCAAAATATAGATATACCTTATATTTGTGGACACAATTGTTAAACATTATTAGCCACTTGCCACTAATAAACATAATTTTATCATGATTTAATTACCTTCTCTTGGTTTTCTTGAGAATATATGTTGCCGTTTTTATTGTGAATTCCATGACTATAATTTTTTCCAAATTTTTTTTTTGATCCTTAAAAATAATTTGCCTGCGGGTGCCAATACCCTCTTTCCATTTTTATTTTCAAAATATAGCTATACCTTATTTTTGTGGACAAAATTGTTAAATATTATTAGCCACTTGCCACTAATAAACATAATTTTATCATGATTTAAATATCCTTCTTTTATTTTTCTTGAGAATATAATATATTGCCGTTTTTATTGTGTATTCCAAGACTATAATTTTTTACAAATTTCTTTTTTGTTCCTAAAAAATCATTTTCCTGCGGGCGCCAATTTCCCCTTTCATTTTTATTTTCAAAATATATCTCTATTGTATTTTTGTGGTTACAATTTGCAAACTTTATAACCACTTGCCACTAATAAACATAATTTTATCATGATTTAATTATCCATATTTTACTTTTCTTGAGAATATATGCTGCAGTTTTTATTGTGTATTCTAAGACTATAATTTTTTCCAAATTTCTTTTTTGATTCTTTAAATTAATTTGCCTGCTGTCGCCAATACCCCCTTTCCATTTTTATTTTCAAAATATAGATATACCTTATTTTTGTGGACACAATTTTTATACTTTATTAGCCATTTGCCACTAAAAAACATAATAATATCATGATTTAATTATCCTTCATATTTTATTTCATCAATTTTTCTTGAGAATACATACTGCAGTTTTGATTGTGTATTCCAAGACTATAATTTTTTCCAAATTTCTTTTTTGATCCTAAAAAATCATTTGCCAGCGAGCGCCAATACCCCCTTTCCATTTTTATTTTCAAAATATAGTTCTAGGTTTTTTTTTTTGTGTACAAAATTGTTAAACATTTTTAGCCACTTTCCACTAATAAACATAATTTTATCATGATTTAATTACCCTTCTCTTGGTTTTCTTGAGCATACATACTGCAGTTTTCAGTGTGTATTCCATGACTATAATTTTTTCCATATTTCTGTTTTGTTCCTAAAAAATCATTTTCCTGCGGGCGCCAATTTCCCCTTCCATTTTTATTTTCAAAATATATCTCTATTGTATTTTTGTGGTCACAATTTGCAAACTTTAATAGCCACATGCCACTAAAAAAACATATTTTTATCATAATTTAATTATCCTTCTTTTATTTTTCTTGAAAATACATAGTGCAGTTTCTATATGTATTCCAAGACCATATTTTTTTCCAAATTAATTTTTTGATTCTAAAAAACCATTTGCCTGCGGGCGCCAATACCCCCTTTCCATTTTTATTTTCAAAATATAGCTATACCTTATTTTTGTGGACACATTTTTTATACTTTATTAGCCATTTGCCTTTAAAAAACATAATTATATCATGAATAATTTATCCTTCATCTTTTATTTCATCAATTTTTCTTGAGAATACATACTGCAGTTTTGATTGTGTATTCCAAGACTATAATTTTTTCCAAATTTATTTTTTGATCCCCAAAAAAATCATTTGCCTGCGGAAGCCAATACCCCCTTTCCATTTTTATTTTCAAAATATAGTTCTAGGTTTTTTTTTGTGTAGACAATTGTTAAACATTATTAGCCTCTTGCCACTAATAAACATAATTTTATCATGATTTAATTACCCTTCTCTTGGTTTTCTTGAGAATACATACTGCAGTTTTCAGTGTGTATTCCATGACTATAATGTATTCCAAATTTTTTTTTTGATCCTTAAAAATCATTTGCCTGCGGGTGCCAATACCCTCTTTCCATTTTTATTTTCAAAATATAGATATACCTTATATTTGTGGACACAATTGTTAAACATTATTAGCCACTTGCCACTAATAAACATAATTTTATCATGATTTAATTATCCATCATTTACTTTTCTTGAGAATATATGCTGCAGCTTTTATTAATTACATTTTATTGTGTATTCTAAGACTATAATTTTTTCAAATTTCTTTTTTGATCCTTTAAATTAATTTGCCTGCGGGCGCCAATACCCCCTTTCCATTTTTATTTTCAAAATATAGCTATACCTTGTTTTGTGGACACATTTTTTATACTTTATTAGCCATTTGCCACTAAAAAACATCATTATATCATGAATAAATTATCCTTCATCTTTTATTTCATCAATTTTTCTTGAGAATACATACAGCAGTTTTTATTGTGTATTCCTAGACTATAGTTTTTTCGAAATTTCTTTTTTGATCCTTTAAATCAATTTGCCTGAGGGCGCCAATACCCCCTTTCCATTTTTATTTTCAAAATATAGTTCTAGGTTTTTTTTTGTGTACACAATTGTTAAACATTATTAGCCACTTGCCACTAATAAACATAATTTTATCATGATTTAATTACCCTTCTCTTGGTTTTCTTGAGAATACATACTGCAGTTTTCAGTGTGTATTCCATGACTATAATTTTTTCCAAATTTTTTTTTTGATCCTTAAAAATAATTTGCCTGCGGGTGCCAATACCCTCTTTCCATTTTTATTTTCAAAATATAGATATACCTTATATTTGTGGACACAATTGTTAAACATTATTAGCCACTTGCCACTAATAAACATAATTTTATCATGATTTAATTACCTTCTCTTGGTTTTCTTGAGAATATATGTTGCCGTTTTTATTGTGAATTCCATGACTATAATTTTTTCCAAATTTTTTTTTTGATCCTTAAAAATAATTTGCCTGCGGGTGCCAATACCCTCTTTCCATTTTTATTTTCAAAATATAGCTATACCTTATTTTTGTGGACAAAATTGTTAAATATTATTAGCCACTTGCCACTAATAAACATAATTTTATCATGATTTAAATATCCTTCTTTTATTTTTCTTGAGAATATAATATATTGCCGTTTTTATTGTGTATTCCAAGACTATAATTTTTTACAAATTTCTTTTTTGTTCCTAAAAAATCATTTTCCTGCGGGCGCCAATTTCCCCTTTCATTTTTATTTTCAAAATATATCTCTATTGTATTTTTGTGGTTACAATTTGCAAACTTTATAACCACTTGCCACTAATAAACATAATTTTATCATGATTTAATTATCCATATTTTACTTTTCTTGAGAATATATGCTGCAGTTTTTATTGTGTATTCTAAGACTATAATTTTTTCCAAATTTCTTTTTTGATTCTTTAAATTAATTTGCCTGCTGTCGCCAATACCCCCTTTCCATTTTTATTTTCAAAATATAGATATACCTTATTTTTGTGGACACAATTTTTATACTTTATTAGCCATTTGCCACTAAAAAACATAATAATATCATGATTTAATTATCCTTCATATTTTATTTCATCAATTTTTCTTGAGAATACATACTGCAGTTTTGATTGTGTATTCCAAGACTATAATTTTTTCCAAATTTCTTTTTTGATCCTAAAAAATCATTTGCCAGCGAGCGCCAATACCCCCTTTCCATTTTTATTTTCAAAATATAGTTCTAGGTTTTTTTTTTTGTGTACAAAATTGTTAAACATTTTTAGCCACTTTCCACTAATAAACATAATTTTATCATGATTTAATTACCCTTCTCTTGGTTTTCTTGAGCATACATACTGCAGTTTTCAGTGTGTATTCCATGACTATAATTTTTTCCATATTTCTGTTTTGTTCCTAAAAAATCATTTTCCTGCGGGCGCCAATTTCCCCTTCCATTTTTATTTTCAAAATATATCTCTATTGTATTTTTGTGGTCACAATTTGCAAACTTTAATAGCCACATGCCACTAAAAAAACATATTTTTATCATAATTTAATTATCCTTCTTTTATTTTTCTTGAAAATACATAGTGCAGTTTCTATATGTATTCCAAGACCATATTTTTTTCCAAATTAATTTTTTGATTCTAAAAAACCATTTGCCTGCGGGCGCCAATACCCCCTTTCCATTTTTATTTTCAAAATATAGCTATACCTTATTTTTGTGGACACATTTTTTATACTTTATTAGCCATTTGCCTTTAAGAAACATAATTATATCATGAATAATTTATCCTTCATCTTTTATTTCATCAATTTTTCTTGAGAATACATACTGCAGTTTTGATTGTGTATTCCAAGACTATAATTTTTCCAAATTTTTTTTTTGATCCTTAAAAATCATTTGCCTGCAGGCACCAATTTCCCCTTCCATTTTTATTTTCAAAATATAGCTCTATTGTATTTTTGTGGACACAATTTGCAAACTTTATAACCACTTGCCACTAATAAACATAATTTTATCATGATTTAATTACCCTTCTCTTGGTTTTCTTGAGAATACATACTGCAGTTTTCAGTGTGTATTCCATGACTATAATGTTTTCCAAATTTTTTTTTTGATCCTTAAAAATCATTTGCCTGCGGGTGCCAATACCCTCTTTCCATTTTTATTTTCAAAATATAGATATACCTTATATTTGTGGACACAATTGTTAAACATTATTAGCCACTTGCCACTAATAAACATAATTTTATCATGATTTAATTATCCATCATTTACATTTCTTGAGAATATGCTGCAGCTTTTATTAATTACATTTTATTGTGTATTCCAAGACTATAATTTTTTCGAAATTTCTTTTTTGATCCTTTAAATAAAGTTGCCTGAGGGCGCCAATACCCCCTTTCCATTTTTGTTTTCAAAATATAGCTCTATTGTATTTTTGTGGACACAATTTTTATACTTTATTAGCCATTTGCCACTAAAAAACATAATAATATCATAATTTAATTATCCTTCATATTTTCTTTAATCAATTTTTCTTGAGATTACATACTGCAGTTTTGATTGTGTATTCCAAGACTATAATTTTTTCCAAATTTCTTTTTTGATCCTAAAAAATCATTTGCCTGCGGGCGCCAATACCCCCTTTCCATTTTTATTTTCAAACTATAGCTCTTTGTATTTTTGTGGTCACAATTTGCAAACTTTATAACCACTTGCCACTAATAAACATAATTTTATCATGATTTAATTACACTTCTCTTGGTTTTCTTGAGAATACATACTGCAGTTTTCAGTGTGTATTCCATGACTATAATTTTTCCAAATTTTTTTTTTGATCCTTAAAAATCATTTGCCTGCAGGTGCCAATAACCTATTTCCATTTTTATTTTCAAAATATAGCTATACCTTATTTTTGTGGACAAAATTGTTAAACATTATTAGCCACTTGCCACTAATAAACATAATTTTATCATGATTTAATTATCCATCTTTTACTTTTCTTGAGAATATATGCTGCAGTTTTTATTGTGTATTCTAAGACTATAATTTTTTCCAAATTTCTTTTTTGATTCTTTAAATTAATTTGCCTGCGGGCGCCAATACCCCCTTTTCTTTTTTATTTTCAAAATATAGCTCTATTGTATTTTTGTGGTCACAATTTGCAAACTTTATAACCACTTGCCACTAATAAACATAATTTTATCATGATTTAATTATCCATCTTTTACTTTTCTTGAGAATATATGCTGCAGTTTTTATTGTGTATTCTAAGACTATAAAATTTTCCAAATTTCTTTTTTGATCCTTTAAATTAATTTGCCTGCGGGCGCCAATACCCCCTTTCCATTTTTATTTTCTAAATATAGCTCTATTGTATTTTTGTGGACACAATTTTTATACTTTATTAGCCATTTGCCACTAAAAAACATAATAATATCATGATTTAATTATCCTTCATATTTTATTTCATCAATTTTTCTTGAGAATACATACTGCAGTTTTTATTGTGTATTCCAAGACTATAATTTTTTCGAAATTTCTATTTTGATCCTTTTAATTAATTTGCCTGCGGGCGCCAATACCCCCTTTCCATTTTTATTTTCTAAATATAGCTCATTTGTATTTTTGTTGTCACAATTTACAAACTTTATAACCACTTGCCACTAATAAACATAATTTTATCATGATTTAATTATCCTTCTTGTATTTTTCTTGAGAATATATACTGCAGTTTTTATTGTGTATTCTAAGAATATAATTTTTTCCAAATTTCTTTTTTGATCCTTTAAATTAATTTGCCTGCAGGCGCCAATACCCCCTTTCCATTTTTATTTTCAAAATATAGCTCTTTTTTTTATGTACACAATTGTTAAACATTATAAGCCACCTGCCAGTAATAAACATAATTATATCATGAATAAATTATCCTTCATCTTTTATTTCATCAATTTTTCTTGAGAATACATAGTGTTGTCTTCATTGTGTATTCCAAGACTATAATTTTTTCCAAATTTCTTTTTTGATCTTAAAAAATCATTTTCCTGCGGGCGCCAATACCCCCTTTCCATTTTTATTTTCAAAATATAGCTCTATTGTATTTTTGCGGTCACAATTTTCAAACTTTATAACCACTTGCAACTAAAAAACATAATTTTATCATGATTTTATTATCCTTCATATTTTAATTCTTTAAGTTTTCTTGAGAATACATATTGCAGTCTTCATTGTGTGTTCCAAGACTATAATTTTTTCCAAATTTCTTTTTTTATCCTAAAAAATCATTTGCCTTTGGGCGCCAATACTTCCTTTCCATTTTTATTTTTAAAACATAGCTTTTGGTTTTTTTTGTGTACACAATTGTTAAACATTATTAGCCACTTGCCACTAATAAACATAATTTCATTATGATTTAATTACGTTTCTCTTATTTTTCTCGAGAATTCATACTGCAGTTTTCATTGTGTATTCCAAGACTATAAATTTTTCCAAATTTTTTTTTTGATCCTAAAAAATAATTTGCCTGCGGGCGCCAATACCCCCTTTCCATTTTTATTTTCAAAATATAGCTCTATTGTATTTTTGTGGTCACAATTTTCAAACTTTATAACCACTTGCAACTAAAAAACAAAATTTTATCATGATTTAATTACCCTTGTCTTATTTTTCTTGAGAATACTTACTGCAGTTTTCATTGTGTATTCCAAGACTATAATTTTTTCCAAATTTCCTTTTTGATCCTAAAAAATCATTTGCCTGTGGGTGCCAATACTTCCTTTCCATTTTTATTTTCAAAATATAGCTCTAGTTTATTTTTGTAATATGAACTTTTACCGTTGAAGGAGCTTTTTAGGTTTGTTTTTTGTACCAGTTGCATTTGACATTTGCAAGCCCATTGCTTTATAAGCTCTCATTTCTTTATTGGTATCAGCGTATCCCCAGCTGAGACTATTAAAATCGCCAATGACTATTCTCGTATTTTGGGGGCTTTGTAAACTTAAATGTTGTATTTGGCGGTTTGTATATTGGGGATATTGTGATATTTCCCAGGTTTACAGTGAATATGTTTTATATTGTCTTCGTCCATTTTGTGTACTGATTCGACATTTAACTCTGACCATACTCAACACTGCCATACTTGTTGTGTGGACGTCGACCTATTATCTTCATGTTAGTTATAGATGGGCTATGGTCGTATTCATTTCGGTTGGTTTCCTGTGATCACAATACATCTACATTGAAGTGCTTCACCAAATTTGATATTATTTTTTCTTTCTCCGATGTCAGTCTCTCAATATTAAGTGACATCGTCGTAAGATATTGTCCTGATAAGGTACGTTTTGGGTGGTTTTGTCGACCGGTGGATGAAAGATTTTGTACGTATCCGTTCTTGATCAAGCTGCTGTCGTTTTCCAGGGGGCTCCATGTGGAGGTTCTTTCAATGCCCCCTACAAAATTTTTAAACAATCATAACAAAATGCCATGAATAATCATTATTTTTACTATTAAAAATAGTACTATTGCGAAAAACGCGAATTTGTTATAGCCTAGTAGGTTACTTTTCACGTGATGATGACGACGTCGGACCGCTGACAATCGAAATCATGAGGTTTCAGCGACTTTTCGTAGGCGAAAAAAGTGTCGTTCGAACTGTTTCAATTTGATTACCACTGCGATGATGCCGCGCGTACTATTTATTGCGAGTAGTGCGAGTTTGTTGTACGGTACTTTTGGCGTGACCATGACAACGTCAGAACGCTGACATAATTAAACTCAGCGCGTACTTCGAACTATTGTAAGTAACTCGGATTTGTTATAGATTACTTTTCGCGTGAAGATGACGACGTTGGACCAATGATAATCGCAATCATGCGGTTTGTGCGACTTGTCGTAGACGAAAGAATGTAGCTATTGAACCGTGTCATTGTGTCAATTGTATTACCACTGCGAAGATGCCATACTATTAAGACTAAGAGTAACGCGAGTTTGTTGGTTTGTTGTACGTTACTTTTCACGGGATTAACACGACGTCGGACCGTCGACATAATTCATCACAGAGCACACACCGTGCTATTAAGAGTAACGCGAGTTTGTTGTACGTTACTTTTCGCGTGACCAACATGATGTCGAATTGCTGACATAATTAATCACAGCGCATTCATCGAACTATAGTGAGTACATGGGCGTACTCAAGAGGGGGGGGGGGTTCGTGGGGTTTGAACCTCCCACATGACCTCACTAACCTATGTAGTCTTGTGTGTTCGTGCTTAGGGGAGAGGTCACGGTGAGACATGTGGCACAGTGATCCATTAAATATAAGTCGACTAATTTAATATTTAACCATCAGATTGAGAATCCAGAAGATTCATAAAATCATAATAAACATAATGGTTAACTATTAGTCACGGATATATATACTAGTAGCTATATCCGTGCTATTAGTAAGTTCAGGTCAAAAATGATACTATCATCTTATCATAATATTGTTATTTTTTTTTTATATTGTTATCAAAACGTGAAAAATGTGAGCTTCGTTTTTTTCAATTTTGGTATCGAATTTTATTCAAAGTTACGTATTTTAAGGTATGTATAAATTAAATTTTTCTTGTGCACAATTTAGTAATATGCACAATTGTTTATCATAAATATTCATACGAGAATAATAAAAAATCTGCAAAATAATAGATCGTGTCTCGCTGTACCCAACATCAGTTAACTCTAAAACAAGACTGTTGAAATAAATTGTGATTATAATAAAGTGATATTAGGTTATGATTTTTATTTAATTTTTAAAACTTAAACATAAAACTATTAAAATAAACAAAGTGAATACCTACATTTTTTTAATTGTACAAAAACACAATTAATTATTTTAAAATTTGTTAAAAAAAATTATCTCTAATTGTTTTATCATATAATAAAATGCTGTGGAATGAAAAGTTCAAATATAAAAGATAAACTACAAATTTAAAAGGTTTTATATTATATAGTGCCCCGTGACGTGTCTCATTGTGTACAAGGCTGGATCACAGTGAGACACTATGAAATTTAAAAAAAAAATTTCTCTGGGTTGAAATTTCGTTAAATTTTAGAATGTATTAATATGTTTTTTAATGCTCAATAATATTTAGAATAAAACCATAATAACGCTGTTGAAGGATTATCACTTAAAACAAAAACAATATTTAAAAATTAATTTTTAGTGTCTCGCTGTGGCCACCTCTCCCCTATATACAATATAACTCTCAGGAGCAATTTTCTAAAAAAAATTTTTTTTTAAGGAAAAAATAATCAAAATATATCTATTTTAAATCATATGTCAACATGCAATGTACATAACGATTGCATGAATTATCTGTTAAGAACTGTAAGATTAGATAGGTAAGTAAGAAAATTTTTTAAAAAGAAGGTGACAAAGTCCCAGTGATTAAAAACAAAATGTTCAAACCCCCCCCCCCTCTCCCCCCCATCGAAAACTCCAGAGTACGCCTCTGAGTGAGTAACTCGGAAATGTTATAAATATTGAATCTAAATTGCAATTAAAATATGAATGTTCAATTATCAACGCGAAAATCAATATTGTAAATATGTTCAGACATGTTCCATCGATATGTAATTGACAGGCTTTAACTATTTTCTATACGTCAGTCGTCGATAATAATAGTTAAGTAAATATAAAACATTAATACAATAAATGGTTGTGGCGTGCCAAAATGAACCGTACAAACTAGTACACAAGTTCATAAATTGTATAATCTACAACTGAAAACTAATATAATAAGAATAAAATGAAAACGTGAAGTATAAATAATAAATGTGGAATTTGACGTGGCATAAGGGTGTACTGTTTATAATACTATTTACAAAAATAATTATTAATATTCTATGAGTGGGTGGCGGTGTACAAATAATGAGTAAAAAAGAACTCGACAACTGACGGGCTGCTGTATAGTTGCTTCGTGTATTTTATACATTGTGCACTTCGGTATTCAAGAAGTTCGACCGTTTCGAAATATTTATAATAATGTATTAGAATTAGACCATTCGAAATAAAAGAATATTTAAAAAAACTTACAAAAATATTGATTCTTCTAATGAAACTTCTGTTATTGTGCGGTTACTAACGCTGAACCATCATCTTCGCCGCTTTGAAATGTATGTTGGTAAATTAAATTATTCATTTACCCGAACAGAATATATTAAATTGGCTGCTGCCGCAGATTTATATCTTTGAAGGTATATTATTATATAAGTAATTATAAATGTTTATAAATTCTTAGAATTTCTATAAATCTACCGCGTTCACCGATGACATACCTATGCCATGGTATCTACTATTTTGTCGTAATTTTTAGAAATTTCAAATTTTTAACTATAATAGCACCTGAATATAGCACCTGGTTAGTACCTGACATACTCGTAGGGGCTTACAACTCCAGTTATGGATGTCAGTGTCCATCATCGTTTTATTTTTTGCAGCTGGGCCGAACTACAAGCTCTTTTGTATGACATGACGGCCGAGACCAAAAACAGCTAGGACAGCGACCGTGATGCGAGTCAGTTTGTGACGTCCACCACCGACTAACCACGATTTTCGCACCTTAGCTTGCGGGCACTGCGCTACGCCTCGGCATCGGCACGTCAATTATTATCGCCGCGGGAACAGTCTTCGAACAGAACGTCTGCGGTCAGTGGCTGCCGCTGTGTTTCTTATCGAAAAACCATCTCCGCCGAACAAACATACAGCACGTACGACAGAGAACTTCTTGCCGCATATTTTGAGGCGCACGAAATTTCGTCCACAGCATCGAAAGGCGCCTCACGACTACTATCAACGGTTCACAAGACGTTCGCTTACATGTTTTGTTTACGCTCATGGCAAAAAAAAATCATAGACCGACAGGCGTATACGACACTAATTTCGTTACTGTCTCGATGCATACACAAGTACACAACGTCTAGGACGAGCCGTCGATACTCGAACCCTCCGAGACAACAACGCTACCGGACTTACACGGCAGTGGCCAATCGACCAAGCGAACGATTCGCATTTCCAGTATATTTTCGCTGTTTACAACACGGGGTTCGTTGTCGCTGCAGGCGTGCATCTCTCAGCAGTGGCGTGCCCAGGAAATTTCAATGGGGAGGGATATATAATGTTATAATTTTTTTAGTAAAAGTAGGTACATTTAAATTAATCATGGTTATCCAAACACAAAAATTGCTAAACATATGTACATTCATGCATATTGAGTATCATTCTACAATTAGAATTAATTTAAATAGCCACACACTATACACTATTGTTTATAAAATGACAACATTAAACTAAAAACATTTATAACCTTTATTAAAAAATAATTAATATACAAAAGAAATTATTAAGTTATTCCAAACGAAAAATTATATTTATACTTTTAGTCTACGTGATAAGCTTGATCCATCATTCTATCTTATATCTTACCATAAACATAATTAATTATTAATTATTACTTAAAGGATTTATTGCTCATGAACATGAATACATAATCACTGATCTATAATCAGTATAATCCGTATAGTGAATGTTTATAATAGCCAATGGGAAATTTATAAGCAATAACTTATTACTGATAATCTTAAAAGTAATATCCACATCCATATATAAATGTTTATATATGTCTATGGTAATATCTAATAAGTTGAAGTTAACAAAAAAAAGCCAATGGGGGGGGGGGGATATAACCCCTAACATCCCCCCTTGGGCACGCCACTGTCTCTCAGGACGGCGTGCTGTATACTCGGATTATTCCATGGGCTGCGCGCGCATTCTCGCATCGGCGATACATCGACTCGTTACAACGTCGAGCAGGCTGCGGTCGCCGCGCCACCATTCGTCTCATCGAATCACATCGACTTGGTTGCGCTGATGTCACCGTCCAACTGACCGGATCGAGAATAGGTCGGATATATACTCAGTTTTTGACAACGAACTGGATAGCACGGCTCGGTGTGCCCGACGTAATGGCCCCCGACCAAGGCCGAAAGTTCGAAAAGGATCTGTTCAAACCACTTTTGATCACCTTCAGAAATCAGCTGCACATTCGAACAGTATCACATTCAAGTCAACGGGATGGTAGAACGTTTTCACGCACGCACGAGGTACCTACACACCCGTGCTCACCGTGGACGAATCACCGCAGTGGTCACTGTGGTCAGCCAAGCTGCCTTAAAGCGGGCATCGAACAAGCTCCGGCCGAGTTGGTATACGGCACCACGTTCAAACTTCCAAACTGATGACATTCAGCTCGCTACCCCGCTAAACCCAAGCAACGACCGTCCGAGCTGGTAGCTGCGTTGCGAGACTCCACAACACAATTCCGACCCACCCCAGCAACGAACCAGGATAGTTAACGCACTCCGGACTCATAAAATCATTCATCGCACGGAAGGATCCGCTTTCCAACCACACGTATGTTGCAATCCGTCGATGTCAAGTAAAGTAGTCTTGATCACCTTTCGCGTGCTATCACCATTTAACTATACAACAATGCAATTGTATCAACCGAATTTCACCCCATCCTTTTTATTGTTGTAATTACTCAACGACTGGCATACGTGTTGTTAACGCGCGAACAGTCTATATAATTTTATTTATGTACTCTACAACAATCGATTGATCTCGCGTTCGCCCCTTCCACGCCACGCAGGCTTATTGCGGTGCCGGAACGATTTCGCCAGTGGGTGCACAGGTCTTTCTCATTCACTACCGATCTCGCGCAAACTCGAAATTTTTGGTGCCGCTCGCCGTAATAAACATAATAAACTAATTATTAAGGCGTTATAATTCTCTACTCACGATATCGTAAGTGATATATCGAAATTTATTGTTTCTACAATATTGTTCGAATACGATACCCATCACCCAGTCGACTGGTCCCCATAAGCTGGTGGGACGGTAAGTCGAAAGTTCGCAAAGTCGTCAACGCCACCGACGTCACAGCCTACACAAATGACTGGTTGTTCGTCGATGCTCACTTCTTTTTCGGAGTTCGGAGTGGTTGGACTTCACGGGGTTTTTTTCAGCGAGTCTTTTCTCGCCGCACGGCATAAACAGTGTATGTGTATGACACACATAAATTAATTAACACGCGACCGTTTCGAATGCCAGTAATATATGTCGAGCCTCTTTGTTCGTTTCATCGGATTTTGGGCCATTCATGATATTTACGACGTGATCGCAGTGTTAGTTAATTAGACCCCGTTCGAACCATACGTTATTTCGATTCCGTATTTTTTCATTTTGTAAGCTTTATTATATGCTTATTTCTAGGTTAGTAGTTGTACACAGCATATTTCAAAACGTATGTGACCAAATTATAAATGCTTTTCGTGCATATATTGATAGTTGATCGAAAATCAAGCACTTAGGTAAATATTTTTATGAATCAAGGTATAATTAGGTACATTAAATATATTAAATATGGACGAAGAGTGAAATTTGTACTAGCTCTTTAATTTTGTTTTAAAATATATTGTATATGATTGTGATACACAATATATTGTGTATATTTAAATATGTGTCCCACAAAACAGAGGGTACACACTGTATATATAATATTTAAGCATATATAATAGATAGGTAAAAAATTGAATTAAGGAGTTTTTAGGGTAATAAAAGAATGTAATTTTTTTAAGGCATATTCAACTGCGTATATTTGATGAATTTTTAGTATATAAAAGTCCTCGCTCCACATGTATTAATTACATTTACATCCAATCATGTCTACTTTCAAGTTTATTGTTTTAATCACAATTAAATAATCCAGTCTTATAAAGTATTATTAAATAAAAGTCCAGTGGCCTTTGCAATTCAAGATCCTTTCCTACGTATTCGAAATTGTTAACATAACTGTTCTACCTAACTATTCCCTTTCCCCCACCTAACACTACCTCTCTCTCACCCTATCCCCCTATAACACCTTCCTCTTCTGCTTCACTCACCCCACCACTTTACTCTACTTCTCATTATTTTTCTCTCATCCCCTCTACCTATCCTTCTCTACCCCCACTCTCACACTCCCAGTCACTATAGTACCTACAGGTCATCGTACCTGATAATTGGTGAAAATATTTAAATATCATTGAGGAAAATATTTTTAAAACAATTTTAAAATATTACACCTGACCAACTTCCTAATTTTTATCATGATTTTATTTTTCACTGCAGGCAATTTATCCCCTGATCAATATATAAATTAATAATATAAAAAGAGACCTACTGAAAAATAGAAAATTACTTATACCTCATATCAGAATCTACTATTAAACTTCATCTTCAAAACATTGTTAACACATTTCGCACAGGTCACACAGCTGAATATGATATTTAATTGGAAAATGTTCACTGATGAATACCATTTCTGAAATTTCAATAAAATGTTCAACAATATAAAATATAGCTAAATAACCCGTTTAATGTTTAATTTTTACTAATGATTATATGTGTTTTAAATAGTTTATTCAAGAACTTATCAATTTTGTATGTATATAAAGATATAACATTTCTTCACTAGCAGCAACAAGTTACCTATTAGCTACTAGAACTCTGATATCATCAGTTCATTTTTATTTTAATAATTTTTTATACAAAGCTTAATTATTATTGCTTATTATAGTTTGTTTATTTATTTTATTTCAATAATTTAAAAATATTATTCCAATTTATTATTTATTAATCTTTGATATATTGTGTTTTAGAAAATAAATGATAAATGCAATTCCTATATGTATATACAAAATAATTATAAAATTGTTTACCTGTAAAGTTGTAAAAATTTAATTTAATATAAAATTGTTTTTAAACTATTAAGCACTATGCATTATAAATATAAAGTATAAGTAGGTAATAAATTAACCTATGTGAGTTGTTGGCTTATTGTATAATATATTTTGTGTGCATATTGTATAATTTTATATACCATAATAAATACCTAATGTAATTTATCCAATAAATCATTTTCTAATATACGAGTACAAAACCTTAACAACCATGAGTTTTAATTAATTGTGTTTGTGTTATAGTGCTATTACAATATTAACAGCTATCAAATATACAGAAGTTGAGAAATAAAGTAATTGGATGGTTAAATGCTACAACTTCAGTGATACTGAATATGAGAACAGTAAGTACCTACTCAGTAGCTACGAAGTTGCAATTTTTTACAAACTCTATTATTATTTTATTTTTTTAGGATATTAAATTTATCATTGGAAATCACACATTAAAACAAATCAAATGAAAGTTCACAAAATTTCATTAAGCTGTAGGTACCAATGGAAACTTAGTGTGATAAAATATCTGACTCTAGTAGTAAATAATAATGTTATCTCGATCTGATGTTTGTATGAACTTTATGCTCAACAACAGTTTGTATTTTGTCTACAGATTCAGAAACTGAAGATTTTAATGATAGTAGGTACTATTAAAGACAAGGACTAGAAGGAAGATGAAAGCTCAGAAACATCATCAGAAATGTCTAAACCAGAATGTGATGACATTTTAACTAGTGATTCCGCTTCATGGTAAACCTGGATCCGGTATCTATGCATGTGATTCGCAAATTGCAAAGTTGAGGATTAATTGCTAACGACAATACACTAAAATGTAAAAATGGCCATTTTTTAAAGCTATATCCTTCTTCCAACGCTTGTGACGGATTTGTGTGGCGATGCAGAGAGTACATTACAACGAGAAAACAAAAAAAAAATAGATGTGAACATGTTCAGTCTTTACGAAAAAATACATTTTTTTGTAAATCACATTTGTCACTATACCGAATCGTCGTATTTTCATATTTATGGATAGAAAATGTTTCTTTGAAATTTTTATCAAAACAAGTAAAAATATCGAATAGTGTTGCGGTTGACTGGGCTTCGTTTCATCGGGAGGTTGTATTTGATGCGATGATTGTACGGCATAATAAAATTGGTATGTTTCAATTTATAACAATTAGATAAGTACCTATTTTAATATTTTATGAGTACGTAATTATTATTTATTACAATGAAGGGGGAGTTGATAAGATTGTCGAAATTGATGAATCAAAGTTTGGCAAACGAAAGTATCACCGTGGTCACCGGGTTGAAGGACAGTGGTTATTTGGAGGTGTAGAACGGGGATCCAGAAAATGTTTTCTCATTCCAGTGGAGTTCAGGGATAAAAATACATTATTGGCTATAATAAAAGAATGGATTTTACCAGGCACTACCATAATAAGTGATTGTTGGAAGGTACGTCAGTATAATCACCTATAGGAAATAAGGTCCTACTTTTTTATTATGTAAATGTTTATTGTATAACAATTAACATAACTATTTTAAATTTGAATTTAGAGCTACGACTGTTTAAAGGATGAAGGGTATGCTGTATGCTCACTTAACAGTGAACCATTCCATTAATTTTAAAGACCCCAAAACGCATGCTCATACAAATAATGTGGAGGCATGCGAAAGCATCGCTCTCCCAATTTAATAGAAAAAAACATTTTTACGCCGGATACATGGCAAAATGTATGTTTTTGAAACAGTGCCGTGCCTAAAAACTTGAACCATTATCTGCATTTTTCGAACTTGCTGGATATTTATATTCACCAGCTGCACACGTTGAAAACGAGGATTACGTAACCGACGAAGATTCTAACATTTCCAATGACGATGATAGTACTGATTACGATATCGAATATCGATGTGTAAATAAATAGATATTAATAAAATGTTGATTAAACCAGAAATTTGTTTATCTTTTTTTTTAATATCTTAATTCAATGTGTCGAGTAAATAAGACGACTAGCTGATTGTGCAAATTGTGATTTCACAAGTAAAAAAAAATTCAAAACTAATTATAGCTTACTGCCAGGCGCTGCGCTCAGAATTAAAGCAGTGTTGCGCACATGCGTATTAACGTAAAATCGCAAACTTTGGATGGCTATAACTTCCAAAATAATGGCATCCGCTCAGTTTTTTTTTTGCCCCATCGTTCTTAACTCGCAGAAATGCGTATATTTCGAAAAAAAAAATTCAAAAAATGTGCTGGGTAGCTAAAGTGAATTTATGCCAGATAATTATCTAGACAACCTCATGGCTCATATGATTTTTATAATATTTAAATTTTAAATCTAGTTAAAGGGTTAAAACACACAGCTTGAGACATAATAAGGAGTATGAATTTTAACGGGCTACGATGCTACGAAGTGCACGGTTTCGGCTAGTGTTATTAATTTATTATATTAACTCAGTACTCACTATCAATAAATTATTATAATATAGAATTATAAGGAAATACGTAATTAAACTTTTAAAATTACGTATGAATAATAAATAATAATAATAATATTAATCATACATACCTACTCGTTGAGACAATGAGATGATTTATAGATCAATATATATATTTTAAGCAATTTATAATTTATCCATAGCAACCAGATCTTTTATTTAACTTTTATTTATCATAAGCTATAATACATATATATAACTATCACTAATAGCGAAAATTTATAAATAAACAAAAATTTCCATCGTAAATCTCAAAATGTCTCTTTGAGCACCCCCCGTGGTTGGGCCTATCACTTTTCAACTTAGCATAATATCTTCTGCAGTTCTGCCCATAGCCAATAAGTTTAAACAAATTTCGTCGCAATCGGTTGAGCCGTTTATAGGAGTGCATAAAGTACAAATCGTCAGACAGAAATCCATTTATATATATAAGACAAATAATAATCGTATTTTTTGTATAGATAAAATAAACAATATACAATTAAGCAAAGTACGAACAATATAGGTAGGTACAAAAAAACGACCAATATAATTTTATAAATAAATTAAAAATAGTACATAATTTATTAATTTATTATATAAACTAGGTAAAAAAAATAAACGACATTTAATTATTATTTATTGTAAAATTTTGAATTTGCCGCTATAAAAATATGGGCCAATCAAAAACCACTCTACTCACAATTCTAATAGGTTTAGAAATCATGCTAACCATTGACGGTTGACATGATAATAGAAAATCATGGTATAGCCAGTATAGCTGGTTATTGATTAGGTCATATATGGTTATAGTAGACATCAGCAGCAATGTTATGCCTCAGAACGTCAGAACAGTCAGAACAATAGTTATGCGTTAGGCCCATAGATAGACAAAGCCAAAAGGGCTAGGCCGGCAACTCGGGCATAGGGGATAGCTTGATTTAAAAATGTTCTGAAGGAGTTAAGAACTTTAGTAAACTGAACTCTGAAGCAAAGTACTTGAGTTTATATATTACTAGGGCATTGTAGATAATAGGTATAAAATTAAGTATCTATTTGGAGATTTAATTAGGTCATTTGGCCATAATATATATATTATTTTCCATACGTTAGGTATCTACATCACTAAATCACTTACAATTTAGAATATTATATATAATTAAATGATTACATACCTAAAATTAATACATTTAAATCATATAATGAATTGAAGTATATGTATTTAAATATTCACATACAATTCAAAATGATAAAAATATTTAAATTCCATGATTACAATTATATTTTTATTTTTTTTTTTAGGACAAAAACATTACCAAATTTTCGATTATTTAATTCCCATTAAGCAATTTTTTTTTACAAAACTTATATTACAAAATATTTCAAAACATTAAAAAGTAAAAATATTAAACATTTAATCTTCCACTCCTTTGGTATCATCAATTTCACTGCAACTGACCCAATGACCAATTGTATTCTCTTTCCACAATGATACTTTATTAGTTTCAGCAGATACTGCAAGTACATTCCCAATTTTTGACCAGCTTACAGTCCAAACACGACCCTCAAACAAATGCATTCGTACAGAAGACCATTTTGAATAATCATCACTATGTGACACTACAACAGTCTTATCTTCAGAACAACTTGCAATTAATTGTCGATTATCACCAATAGTACACGTCCAAGCCACATGACGAACCCAGTCTGTGTGACAGTTTATTTCACCAACTTGTACCCATTGATCATTTTCAACAGTCCATATTTTCACTAAATTATCGCAGCCACCACTTGCTAATACTAACTTTTTCCCAAAGTCTGTTTGATCAGATCCAAACAATAATTCTTTGTATGGAGCCCAAGCTACAGTGTTACATCCATTATGGTGGGCACTAAATGACTTAGAAGACCATTCTTTGTTGAACACATGAACTCCAATAGACCCATCTGAACTTGCACTTGCTAAAATTGTGCCATGTTGATGGGGTGCCCAAGCAACAGCATTAACTGAAGATTCATGAGTAAATTCAAATATATTAAACCAATCATTAGATTCTTTCCATACAACAACACGTTTATCGTAAGAACAAGAGGCTAATAAATGTCCAGATACTGGATGGGACCAACAAATTTGCCACACAGGTCCGTGATGACCCTTAATGTTAGCCAATAATGTTTTATTACCATTGTTTATACTATATACTTTGATTGTTTTATCACTAGAGCATGTAGCTAAACGTTGACCATAATAATCCAGTTCAGCATCATGAACTTCACCTTCATGTTCATTCAAAATTAAGCCAGTCATAGGTACCATTTTCATATTAAATCTCCAAACAAAAATAAATGTATATCTGAAATAAGATTTAAAATAGAATTATTAATCTCAGTTTAAAATGAACAAAATAATCAAACATCAAGTAATAGCAGTTACATAAAAAAATTAACGACAACAAAATTTATAAAATACTAACATAAATTACCACGGGATGAATAAAACCGAGATGGACTATGCATGTGTGACAATAGCGATTATTAACTTTTTTTCTTATATGTAACCAATAGCAAATAGAAATAAACAAATATATTATATACAGTTATGATTTAAAAATTATTAATAGCTGGTTAACCTGTAAACCACTTTAAATTACTGGATTAATCTATTGTTTAAAGTTTCTTTGAATGTTAATTGAGTATCAAGTGTTGAGTATTTTTGAACGTTATAAGCCTCAGTCATACACTTTACCTTTTTATATATTTGAAACATGAGGCGATTTCTCTGGACAACTATATCTGAAGTTCTACAAAACTGATAAGTATGATTTTTGTTTTAAACACAAATATTCGGTATTTAAATGAACCATTTAATGAGAAAAGTTCAAATAATTAATAATATTATTCCATATAACAGCTGTTATTAATGGCATACATTTTAATACCCATATGACCTTTATGACTTTTTGAGGTCTTAAATAATATGTGTGCAAAATTTAATGTCTATACTGGTTAAAAACTGTAGATTGGCATTGCATTATTCAGATATAAAGTATCAAGTATTATGATGCATTTTATACTATTATGATGTATTTTATTTTTTAAAAGATACAAGATACTATTATTGTAAACATTTGTGCTTAATAGTTACAAGAAATTTGATTTCGAATTGCAGGACACTCAAAACTCAAAATAAATGTAACAATGTTATAACTTGTAAGATAATTTGAAAAACATCAAATTCAATTAAGGTGCCCATATACCTACCTACTCTTACAGTCGTACAAATAGGAACTAAATGGAATTTTTGTTCTCATGAAATATGAATCAGTTACCTAGATATGAGTGTAAGACATCCTCAAGCCTTGTAATTTGTTGAACTAGTCACTTTATTCGAGGAAAACAATGAAAATTAAAAAATTAAATCTAAAGCGCGCTTAAAAGCCATTGGTTTTATTGAAGGACTCTGCAAATATGACACAATTCTAACTGCTCAGATATATTTGAGGGGAAAAAAAGGCGCTCATCAAGCAAATACTAGAAGACCTATAAAGTGATGTGTTTTTGTTGTTTACACCAGCGTTTCTTAAACCGTGTTCCGCGGAACCCTGGGGTTCAGCGTAGATTACTTCAGGGTTCCACGAAGCTTGAATTATTTTTTAAAAATGTTCAAGAAAATTACTTATACAAATATTAATTGTATATTAAATAATAATGTAAAATTCATATGGAATAATCTATCAGCTAACTCAATATTTAATAATCTATACTTCTACTTAATATTATAATTCATTTGCAAATAATCCTAAAAAAAGCTAAAAAGCTAAAAAAAAGTAGGGGTTCCACAATAAAAGTGAACATCAAAAAGGGTTCCACGGATAAAAAAGTTTGAGAAATGCTGGTTTACACTAATGCTTATCCGCTTCTGTATTTATGTTTTAAACTACTTTTATTATTTTCAGTCACATAAGTGAATAGTGAATAGTTTTTCCAAATAAA
The DNA here is from genome assembly GCF_037042655.1 of Diuraphis noxia. Lineage (NCBI taxonomy): Eukaryota > Metazoa > Arthropoda > Insecta > Hemiptera > Aphididae > Diuraphis > Diuraphis noxia. The sequence continues at coordinate 31,976,267 of NW_028301714.1, read as the reverse complement.
AATTTGTTAAAAATTACTTAAGAAAATCGATTACTCAAGATCATTTGGAAAGTTTTAGACTATGAGAGTAAAAAAAGATATTATATCAGCTTTTATTAGTACAGATAGCGTAAATGATAAGGTTGTATTAAATAGTGAGTTGTTATACAAATTATTAATGCATTAACTTAAGTAAGTGTAGATGTAAAATATATTATCATATTATATTCTTAGATGATTGAAAAAATAAATTAATCTGTATTAAGAGTACCTGTATTACTTATTAATTAATTTTGTATTGTATAGTTATACTAAAATAAAATATCCCTCATGTCTTATTTTTTATTTTCATCTTTTTTTTTTTGGAAGGGGGCCCTCATTTAAATAATTTCCTGGTAAAAAAATATAAGACAATCCGTAACTGTTTATAAGTTTTTATGTAGAGACAGAAGGTATAGTTGATAATTAATAAAATTCAATAAATTGGAAATATAAAATATGGAGTATCAATGTAATAAGTACCTATCTTTGATACATGAACTTTTTAACTAGAAAGTAGAAACAATTTTTTTTTGAGAATCATGCCCAACCCTGTTTATGACGTAGGTATTATGGTATTAAAATACTCTATGATTATCAGCAATACATTAAGCAATTAAGTACATTTATAGTGTTTTCCACCACGCCGCACTATTGCACCAAGATAGAACTGGCACAGTTCACTGATAATCGTCCCAACACCGGCTGGTGCAAATGTAGACGAAACATAAAATCTATACTTATTACTGATATATAAAGATAATAAAATATTCAAGGGGTATTGCAGTACTTATCATGATAATGATAATGCGCACGAGCTCTTGGAGCTCGTGCGATTATCTTTGCACTGAGTGCAAAAAACTGACGTAATGCAATGAGGTGAAACATAAAAAAGTCCACTCGGTGCACATTAATCTTGCAGATGGAACATAAAAATATGTACTGGTGCAGTCAGTGCAGTGTGGTGGAAAACGCTATTAGTTTAATAAATTGTAAGGTAGTAAGGTAGGTAATAGGTAATGTACAGAACTCATTCATTTTATTTGGTAGGTAACATACTATATATACTAAAAAAGTAGTGAAGTGCTACAAGTGCTACATAAATACCATAATTGAGTTTTTAATTAAGAAAGCAGTATTATGTAAAGGTATGCTACCTTTGTACTTTACAAAACAATCTTGTGAAAAGTACTATCCAACAATTAAAATAATTTTTATTTTACTGAGGGTAGAAATCAAATTACTATATAGTCTAGACTTGAGTTACCGTCAAATTTAACTTAATAGGTACCAACTCATTTCACTATCTACTTATTAGTGACAGGTTATTCGTAAATACCAATGATAATTTATCATATTTATAAATTTAAATACACAATCATTTGCTTAACACAATCAAGCGATTAATTTTATTTATATAATTAACAAATAACAATTAAAATTAAATGTATCAAATGAACCCTTATCAAAACAGCTACTTTTTTATGAAACTTACAATAACGATCGATAGCAGAATAATAAATAAACGAAATTACCTTTAGTGACTGTTTGATAAATCAAACAACACGTTGTCACGTTGATGAATTTTGAAACAACCGTTGGAGGTTTGAAATTGAATTTGCAGAAGTTTTTCAAATACTGTTCACAAATCACGTCATCATAATTATTTATCTGTTACAACTTGCAAGTTGCAAGTATAAGTATAATTATATCATAATATAATATAGTATTTTGATAATATGAAATTATTTGTATGCGATAAGGAAAGAAAAAAATCCGTCAACGCGGCAGAATGATAAGACGCGATTAGTGTTATCACTTGTTATTATCATTTTCTCATTGGCCGATCATCGCACGGCGTGCGGTATCCTAAATAATGCCCTCGATTCATACGGTATAATTGTGGTGCCGTGGTGGCCAGTGAGCAAGGTTTATGATCATTGATATCGTATTTGAAATTTCCATTCCATGCGGTGATTTAAATGAAAGTCTAGTGTGGTACGTACCTACGTTTAAAACTCAGTAACAGATCGATATTTGGTCCTCTTTGGATTCCTGCTGAAATACACAGTATCATCATGGCCACTACAAAGCGAAGTCAACCAGCATGGTCTTGTGACAAAATATCTGATACACCTTGCTTAAAGTTGTTCAACAGCTTGACGAGAAAGAAAGAGATATTTATCCCAAATCATGGGAATAAAGTGCATTGGTATAGTTGTGGGCCTACAGTGTATGATGCTTCACATATGGGACATGCCCGGTAAGTACACAATATATATTATATATTTTTTTAAGCAATTTACTATTTTTCTTAATTTTTTAGGAGTTACATTACATTTGATATACTACGTAGAGTATTAATGGATTATTTTCACTATGATGTTGAATATGTCATGAATATCACAGATATTGATGACAAAATAATCAAACGAGCACGGCAATTACATTTGTTTGAAGAGTATGTAAAGACAGCTACCCATAAACAAATTGTGCAAAAAGATATTATTCTAGCTCTCGATGACCTAAAAAAAGATATTGACCAGATGGATCCTGACAAAAAAGTTATGACACTAAAAGCTGTAGAGAAATTGACCTCTGTTTCCCAACTAATTGAAAGTGCATCGTTGGATGATTTAAAAGTATGTTAAGATTAATAATTTATTGATTTTAATGAATTATAAATAAAATGTTGTTTTAGTTGGCCTTAAATGAAATCAAAGATACATTTGGTGCATATTTAGATACATTAAATAATGCAGATGTTCCTGATAACAGCATATTTGAATGTCTACCCAGATTCTGGGAATCAAATTTCCACTCCAATATGAATTCTTTAAATGTTGAGTATAATAATTATTTCTTATTTAAAATTAATGTCACGACTTACAAAATATGTATGTAATTTTTTTATTAACAGATTTTACCACCGGATAAACTTTCTAGGGTGAGTGAGTATATTCCTGAAATCATAGCTTACATTGAAACAATAATAAAAAATGGATATGCTTATGAATCTAACGGTTCAGTTTATTTTGATGTCGCTGCATTTGATTCTCAACCCATTCACCATTATGCTAAGTTAGTTCCTGAAGCATATGGAGATTCAAAATCACTTCAAGATGGAGAGGGTAATAAATAATATTTTTAGAATTTATAACTAATTACAATATTTAAAATTTTAAAATATTTTTGAAAATATATAATCTTGTTTAATATTAGGTATATTATTTTAAGTTTAAAATTATGTTTGAACCATTTTTTTCTCTATATTTTCAATTTTTTTTTTTAAGAACAACTAATATTAAATACAATAGAAGACAGTAGTAAATAATAACAAAATAAATTTCTAATTGAAATTGATGAAAACTGTTCAAATAATAGAAATTGATGCTTAATTAATTAAAAAACGTAAATATAATGTACATTCATATTTTAGGTGACTTAACGACTAGTGCAGTTAATGAAAAACGTTCTCCTAATGATTTTGCTCTTTGGAAAAAATCAAAAAAAGGTGAACCATGGTGGGACTCTTCTTGGGGAAAAGGGAGACCTGGCTGGCATATTGAATGCTCTGTTATGGCTTCCTGTATATTGGGTCAAACTTTAGATATTCATACCGGTGGTATTGATTTAAAATTTCCACATCACGATAATGAAATTGCTCAAGCAGAAGTAATTATTAGTATAAATCATTTTTTATTTCATTTTCTATTATCTTAAAATTAACTGATGCAATTATTATTTGTAGGCATATTATAATAACAAAGAATGGGTTCGGTACTTTTTGCATTCGGGTCATTTGACAATTTCAGGATGTAAAATGTCAAAGTCTCTTAAAAATTTTATTACTATTGAAGATGCTCTCAAAAAAAACACATCAAGACAATTGAGACTTGCGTTTTTGCTGCATTCATGGAAGGACACTTTAGATTATAGCGAAAGTACTATGGAGTCAGCAATGGCTTGTGAAAAACTTCTCAATGTTAGTCTAATACTCTAATTTGATTATATTATCATGCTGAGTTTTTTTTTTACTAAAATGTAATATGATAAATTCAATTTTTCAGGAATTCTTTTTAAATGTAAAACATGTAACTAGGAAAAATGATTTTGAAAAATTAGCGATTGGATATTCAAAATGGTTAGCATCTGAAATAGAATTGAGCAAGAAGTTTAATTTATGTAAATCAAATGTTCATGCTGCGTTGTGTGGTAAATTATAATTGTTGAATAATAAACAAAATTATTTTAATAAATTAACAATTTTTTAGACAATATTGACACAAAGGCAGTATTAGATGCAATTAGAGAATGTATATCTGCCTGTAATGTATATTTAAGAGACTGCAATTCTTCTGCTATAAATCATACCTTATTGTTGGACATAGCTAAGTACATCACTAAGATATTAAAAATATTTGGCATTAAAACTGCTGAAGAAATTGGATTTCCTGTTAGCGAAGGAAGTTCTTCAAATGATGTAAGCATATTAAAATGTATTTATTATTTTTTTATACTCCATTTATGTTAAAAAACCTCAGCAGAGACCAGTTTTTGTCTTTCGCCATGTTAAATGTATGTTTTGTGTAGTAAAGTCATAAGTTGTCTGTTATCAAAGTTTCTTCTAAATGTGAATGGAGTATATTCTAAAAAATTTTAAACCTGGTAGAAAATAAAAAAGCTAATCATTAGTAAATAAATACTGCTTTTAGGTTGAGACTATTGTGACTCCATATCTGAACATTTTATCAGATTTTCGTGATAATGTCCGTGCTATTGCTCGTTCAATAGGTTCTAAAGATATACTAATATTGTGTGATAAACTAAGAGATGAAACTCTGCCTGATAGTGGAGTACGCTTAGAAGATGTTGATGGTAAACCTACTGCCATTAAATTTGTGGGACGAGAAGCAATTTTACGAGAAAAAAAAGCAAAAGCTAAAGCAGAAGCAGATAAACTCGCTGAAAAGGAAAAAAAGAAAAAAGAACAAGATCAAGCTCGGGCTAAAAAAGAAGAACTTAAAAAAATACACCCTAAAGATTTGTTTAAATTAGAAACTGACAAATATTCAGAATTTGATGAAAACGTAAATGCTTGTATTTCTTAAATTCTCAAATCTCAAATAACTTAACAAATTAGTACATATTCTTTTTAAATTATTGTTTATAGGGTCTACCTACTATTGACAGCCAAGGTAACAAAATTAGTAAAGGACTGACCAAGAAGTTACAGAAAATTCAATCAACTCACGCAATACAGCATAAGGAGTATTTAGAAAGTATTGAAAAAATTTGATACAAAAATAAAAATTGAAATTATATTTGGTGTTTTATTTTATATTAACAACAGATTGTATTTTCCACTTTTAATTAATTTATTTCTATTTTATAATATGCCATGTTTAAAGTTATAAAAGCTACGTGTTATAAGTTATAAGTATACTGTTTAGTTGTTTTTAAGCTTTTTGGACTAAACTATACACTATTTATTTCACATTATTGGTGACAGTATTATTGAAATAATACCTAAATATACTAATTTATTTTATTCCTGTTATATTGACATTAGCAAATGTAAAAAAGTGATTGCTCTAATCCATGAATTGAAAATAATGTGTTTTATGATAACTTAATAAAATTAAAAATTTCTTTATACATTTTTCAAATTATGCTCACTCTTTCAGACCTTCTGCCGATGCAAACGGTATATTGCTTTGAGGTCCCACCATTTTATCATAATATAAGACTTCTGATATTATGAATATCCAAGTATCATAAGTGGTGTGAGCATAATGGCACAACAGTGCAGCGACTGATAACTAAATGTATATGGATTATGTTAGGTTGATAAAGATTTATTTAAATTTAATATAAGTCAGAATTTTATATGGGGCCTCAAAATTGCACTGGACCAAGCATTATTCATGAGTGAAAAAATTCTTTCTACTGGTGCAGAAGTTCCTGGCATACAAAAGATATACTGCAAAATTAATTTTAGATTCGGGGCAAACATATCCTTTTCTTTGAAATGACAAAATAGCTGTACCCATTTTTCTTCACTTGTAATATTTTTCTTAGTTTTCATTTCTTCCTCTTTCCATACATTAACTTTAATTAACCAAAATTCTTTAGCTAATAATACTTCATCGAAAATCTGATCTTGGTTTAAAATTTAATTTTTTAGTCTAAAGTTTATAATTTCTGAAGCTTTTAAAAAATGCTCCCATTTAATTACATTTTCATCCACCCAAAAGAATTTAGATTATTATTATATAATATAATGGTACCGTGTACAATATTAGTCTTATGTTTTATTGTTAAATAATACAATATTAGTTATTTTCTCTTAAATTCTATTAACCGGGACAAATTTAATGACCGCGGCCGGGACACCGGGACATGTCGTTAAAACTGGAACGAATGGCAAGCCTAAGTATGAGGCTAGTTTAAAAATTTAAAACTATACGACATATTTTAAAAATAAACATTACATTTTTAAATATTTGTAATCTATAATATTATTTTATTTTTAATTTGAATAAATAAACCTATTTATGACAAGTAAATTATCTAAGGAAGACTGTTAACCTACTGTTAAATATTCATTAAATACCTTCCCACCTGAGTAGCAACACTAAGTAAAATATTAGTCTTAAAATTAATTGATAATCATTGTATTGAATTTTTTTAATTTTCTTCTGTATTCCGTAATAGTTTTTATACCTAATAGTATGTGTAGAATATACAATTTATTTATAATTGATATTTTTATTATAAAAAGGTGCATAATCAATAATAATATAATTTACTATTACTATTTAGTAAATAGGTACATAACTTAGTTGCGAAATAACAATCCTTATTTTTATTTTCTAATAAGAAAAATGAGATAACAGTGGCGTATCTGTGGGGGGGGGGGGCAATCGCTCCCCCCCCCCTCATGGACCGTATAATAAGTGTGTTTTGTTATTAGGTAGTTGTTTTTAGTGTTTTTATAATTTTGACGGTAACATATTATCTTCTAATACTTATATTTTTAGTTTATAATATTTAGATAGTGTATTCTATCATAATTATACTTTAATTATAACATAGCTGGATAAGTTTTTAAAATATTTGTAGGAACCAACATTATTTTAAAAATGTAATTGAAATTGAATGCTTACTGCTTTTATATTTTCTACTTCTTGTTTAAAAAAAAAAAAGTTCTGTTAGTTGAATATTTAGAAAATGTATTATTTTTTAATCACCAATCCTCTAAACTACATAATTTGTTTATAAATCTAGGTAGTAATGCTTTTATTTATTTTTATATTTACTATTTTGCTTTATGCTTGTGCTATAGACTAAAAACATGGCTACGCTGAAAAATGGGCCAGGAGCGCTTATGCGGGCTTGCATTATTACATATTTACAAGGAAATCAGTATACCAGTTGATGATATCATTGAAAGATTTTCTAATATGAAAAACCGGAAATTGGACTTTGTATTATAAACATGCATTATATTATATTTAAATAAATAAAATTTCTCATTTTATGTATTAGGTACAGTTATATTTTAGTTATAAAATAGCCTAATTCATGTGTCTATTGATAAATTTATTGTACTACTTTTTTAAGTAATTATCTATTTTACGAGTGGTTGAAAATATATTCTCTCCCCCCCCCCTCCCGTAAGAAAGGCCTAGGTACGCCACTGTGTGATAAGAACAAAAGTTATTATTTATTCAAATTCAAACGAATTTGTAATTTATAAAAAATTAAATCAGAGATAAGCTCGGTAAACTGGTACTTAATAATAATACAATAATTTATGGTTATTAATAACCGGAAAATTAACAATTTCAAAATAAAGTTTTTTTTATACTAACTATAAAATAAAATACTAAAAATTTCAATTTGATTAAAAACTATTTTGTCATATTTTTTATACCAAATTAATTAATTGAAATAATAAAGCGATTAATTTGCATGGACGGCATTATACTTAATTAAAACCAATAACAATGGTTGATATAAAAAAAACCATTTACAAATTACTGATAAAGTGACAATGAAAATATTCACTTTTGTAATACAAATTATGTATTAATTACTAAAATTTTCTTGCGAAAAAGGTTTGTCTACAGTCGCAGTAGAGACGTATTCAGACATTTTGCGCCCGGGGTGCAACATTTTTTTTTTTAAGTCTTCACCATCAAAGTTATTTGACTTTCCTCTTATCAAGCGCGTCGAAGCTTATACTTACCTTACGTTGATCACCCTTAATAACAGCTTAACAGTGTGTATCTTATTGTCGACGTTATCGTTATACTTTCTGGCGAATTATGTTTTAATTATAAGTTACATGTATATAAAGTAGGTTTATTTATTATGTATTGTATTATTTACATAACAATAAATATTTGCATTTTACAGTTTACATGCACTATTTTTTTGAGAGCTCAAGAGGAGCTTTGCTTATCGAAAATATCATCCATAATTATTATCTATAAACCTTGTCTATAGCCCCGTGGCGCTAACTGGTGTTGTAATCTTATGGAATATTATTGATGAAAAAAAGAATTGCCAGTTTATAAACATTTTCATTATCAGAAGACGGGCAATATAAAAATCTGATGGCATCCTTAAAAAATATGTCACCTGTGACTATCACCCCCCTCCCTAAATACATTACTGTATTTATATTTATATAGATGGACATTTAGGTACCGTAAACTGTAGTATAACTTCCGTCTTCCATTATATACTATATACGACGAAATTTTAGTTGGCAACTATGTAATATATATTACTAGTTTACTACTTATATTGGCCGCGGCTTTCTCACAGTAATAAATAATTCTCGAAGTCGGAAAAAAAACGCTCTCCCCCTATAACTATCATCGTCATAATCACAAAAACGATTTGTCGGTGTTACCTATAGGCGCGATTTGGAAAAATAATAACAAACCGTTCTCCGGATCGCACATCACATGTATAATTTCGTAAAAAAATTATGATTCGGTACACGTAAATAATAATTTATATAGATACAGATTACAGATAGTCACCAAAATTCAGTAATATCGTATAATGTATAATACAAGGAAATAATTTTTAGGGGACAGACGACAAACGATTTTGCATAACATTATATAATAATTCGACGCGCGTGTCGATGATACGAATATATTATATGTGTGCGAATTATCATTGCGAGAATTTCCGCAGGACAAGCTGATGGTGACGAGGTCGAGGGTCGTCGGTGCCGGACGATAAAACAAATTCGTCGCGGACCCGACAAAATTTGAATAATATCGGCGGGCCAGCCAGAGAAATTTCAACACTCACATATATACGTGTATATCATTTATTAGTGACGGTTCCGCGTGTATACCTTGAACAACAGCACCTTTATACTATAATATTATTATGTAATACGTGCGAACATACTATTTTTATGTATATAAAACACAATTTATACATTATAACGCATCGTAGCTATGATATGGGTATATATTATTATTATATGCATCGGGGTTACGGATATCCGGATTCGGATATAGAACATATTATTCCCATCGTGAGTGGAGACGACATCATGGGTGCATTATTGTTGATCGAAAAAAATGAATTCATACATACATATATATATATATATATATATTTTTTTTTTTGGAAAAAATACGCTACTGCACATCACGTCATGTGCAGGCACGCCGTTTTTGCAACAATATACGATTATTAATTCGTCGACATGTGTGCTTGTATAAGAGACGCGTTTGGCCTCTACTCTATATATTATATAGGCACATAGGTATATGTTATATTATTATTATATTTGTGAATCTCACCTGGAAACGATTTTATTTGATTGACAAGTGACGAATAACACACATACACTTATATATATTATGTGTATGAAGTCACGGTCGAATAAATCAAAAAGGTGCGATAAGTGTCGGTTATAAACAAAAGCTACTGTAGATTCCGGCGGCGGCGGCGCGGCTCCGGCGAGGGAGGGTGACGCGCTATTGTGACCGTGTTACGTACGTCCGGATTGACTTGTTGCTAAATAACGATTGTTTTGCGGTTATCCGGTCCCGCGTCGACAATTTCTTTTCCACCTATTGGCTATCACTATCCGACGTCATATTTAATATTACCAATTACCATTACACAATATTATAAGAACAGCATATTTTACACTATTGTATCGTAGTTAGGTCACATACACACATAATAATACAATCTATATTAAATGTAATGTATCATATCATTTTATTTTTACCATACGGTCCATACGTAGGTATAAATTGGTAAACATTTTGTTTCCAGCGTAAATCTGAGTAAAAGTATTAGAGTATTGGTATTTAAAAATGTTTTCAAGTATTCATTGATATTTTTTATTATTTAATACTTTTTTTTAAACGGTATCTTCTTTTTGTTAGACTTTTGAATTTATAATATTTGAAATTGTTGAAAAAGTAAACGATCATCGCCAAAATCTATTATCTTTTTATGTTATATTGCCGCTGCTAATACGGCTGATATAAATAATTTCGAACCTATGTTTCGGAAACGTGACAAACATTATCCAGAGGCCGGTACGCCACTGGTTTTTCGTAGCGCATCAGTAACACTATAACTACTTCCCCTGGAAACTAACTAGGTATCGCAATTATTATTTTTAAATTTTGCTACTTCTAACACTAATATTTAAGAGTAGCGCGCGTTAATTGTATGCTACATTATTTTTAAATATTCTTATTGAAAATTTTTACAGTTTATACCTAGTTTAAGTTTGTACTGTCACGTCGTATTGATTTAGCATTTAGACATTTAGTCACTGAACAGGATTTGACTACGTTAGTTAATCGAGGAATAAACACGAACAATATTCACTTCATCAATCATCATTAATCATTATAGTATGATATAAATAAATAAATATAACAGTTATCATAATATTTTATAAATACAGGTATCGTCAAATATATGTCGAAGATACCAAAAATAAAAATAAAATTTATGCTACGCTAACCTTACAAATTTAACGCACTATATAGTTATTTCGCGGTACATTAGGTGTATAATTGTAGCGACGCTTCGTTTATTGGCGAAATTAGAGAGGTAAGGACTTGAAGGGGCTTAGCGTTCCAATATTAAAATTATCCCCTTCAGAAACAACTCGAATTTGAATTTAAGTATTAAATAATTCATTATTTATCTAATTTAAATATTTCAATAAATGTTGTTTAAAGAAATTATTTTACAGAGTTTAAAAACGATTCATTATTCGCGTATTTTCCTTAGCAGATGTCGGGTTTATTTCACAGAACATGTCGTCAATTATTGTGGTAGGTACATATTAAATACATATTTATTATTGAATTATTCACAGTTATGATTGTTTGTATTTATCTACCTATTAAGTTTTTATACAACGTAAATTCATATTAATTAATATTAAACAAATAAGTACCGAAAAACTTTGTTACAAATTTTTGTTTAATTCTTCGTAAAATACAGAATAAATTATAGCTTAATGGATTGTACAAAATATACGTTTAGAAACAGAGAATTCAGCACATTCATCGCTCACAAATTGAACTTCCTTAACATAATTTTGTTTTAAAATTTAAAATTAAAATTAAATAGTAATTAATATATTATAAATTATTCCTGAGACAAAAGTTTTTAAAATCTTGTTTTAAATTAATGTAGGAATTATTCTTTTCTGTGTTACAGTATTATACTACTTCTAAATTATTGTTACAACTAACTTTAGAATTGCCACAATAAATTATAACTTATAAGTAGGGTTCGGAAGTTATATAGGAGACAAAAAGGCAAAATATTTACGAAAAAATTATAAAATATTTATTTATTAAAAGTTTATTACTTATTTATTAATATACATAAAAAAAATCTAAAAACCTATATTAAAAAAATTTTATTATTGAAGTCTAAAATATGGTGCGTAACTGGTTGACATTTATGATTTTACTGAACTGAAAAAATAGTCAAACAAATATATAATATTCATTATTTTTAAAATACAAAATAAATATATTTAAATATACGAAATAACAATAAATAACCACAAATATTGAATTTTATATGACACACGTTTTCCGAGTTATTATCTTTGTGTTATGTAGGTAACATTATTTAAAATTATTTTGTTTATAAAATATATGAAAATCGACGAAATATGCACTTTTTCTCTAAAATTAACCACATATGCAAAATATAAATTTTTATTTTCAATTTTTAAACTCGACATTGGATATCTCGGATTTGTATCTTGGTCTGCTATAAATCGCGAGAATATACAAAATAATATGTAACTCTTATAACTTCCGAATCCTATTTATATAAGTATTATAACAATAATTCAATATTATTAATTAATTTCAGGACATTTTCTTCTTTATTTTTTAATTTTTGAGGACCGCGTCATTTAAATTAATTTTGCCTAATACATCCATTTTCACTGCAATGACTAGTAAATCACTCAGGACTCAGCCGTTCGTTTCTCATTGTTCGCTGTATATGGATGGGCAATCTTACTAATCTTAGAGAAAAAACATAGGTTGAATAATCGGTTACTGAACTAAAGTATAACAAATAAACAAAATACAGAATAGTTTACTGTGATACACGACTGACGCAACACTCAAGTTAACTGAAGTCTAGTCTTATCAATGGTAAAGAAAAGTGCCAATAGGTTGTCTGAACTGTCTGAAGTCGAGATTCGCTCACCGTCAATCTACTCGAATCAATGTCGATTCAAAGAGTTTTCGCCGAGCCAAGAAATGGCCTGACTTGTAAAATCGTGTTGGCAGATCACAGTGACTTTGATTGACGCTCTGGTGACCATACTGCGATACAGACATACAGTTAAGACATCGTGGTGCAGACGGCTACTACGACGGGTGATGATGCGCCCGATATCGTGTTGCCGTTTGCCGCCTCAATACAGGATCTACAGGTACCGATCGATTCTCCGTCCTCCGGCGACTCGATGCAAACGGTTTCGGTCGAGCCGTTTAGTGGCCCGACCGAAATAGCCGTGACAAATTAACGCTAGTCCAAAGTTTCATTATTATACCTATTATATTTCATTGGTAAATTAGCACCATGTCCAGAGGTAACGCTTTTTAGTACTCAGATCCTCTCATCCCCAAGTGTTAAACATCTCGGGCTAACTCTCGATCGCATTCTTATCTGGGCTCACCACGTCGAAGCCAAAACATCACAATTAAACTCCCGCTTACAAACGCTCAAAACCCTAATCGTCATCAACAAACACTCAAAACTAAATATCAAATTACTCTTTTACAAATCTCTCCACTAAATAAATAAAATTCAACATTTTCAAAATAAAATACTAAGAAAAGTTGCCAATTTTCCACCATATACGTTTATCAAATCACTCCCTGCATAAAGACCTACACATGAAAACAATTCAGGAAGAGCCAAAAAATTATTATAAACGTTTTCACCTACGCCTTACTCTCGTACAAACGAACTTATAAAAAATCTAGCTTCATTAACTGGTAACCCTCCTCGTCGCTTTAAGCGAAAATGGTGCAGAGACCATCGAAATCCTTAACAAAAAAAAAAAAGAATAATTGTGAAAACAAAATAGTTAAAAGACGTCAGTGTCATCAGCGGGTGACTTCTTCATTCAAATTTTCCACTCTCCCATGTCATTAGCTCATACTCCTTTGTGCCAAAAATATATATATTTCACATTGGTCATCACGGCAACAACAACGGCCGTTACCACCGAAGTCAAGAATCAAGATTGAGACTTCACCGCCACTCCTCCTCGTCGCCGCTACACGTTCGGCCGACCGAAGCAGACGGGTAGCTCAACGTGGAAACGGACGAAGCGATACATATGTCTGACGCTAATTTTGTTGCGCTTGTAAAGTAGCATGTAAAACTGATTCGGGTTGCTGCCGTTCGCTGAAAGAAAAAGTTACGCATAGGTTACAAGATTGTTACATATACTGCAAATCGTATTAAACAATTCAACGTTTTGGTATGTTGCCTATTCATTTAATTAGTTTTTATTTTACATTACTACATTATTGATTATTATTGATAATATACGCATCAACACTCAAGTACTCAATACGCCAGTGGAAAATAAATTTATGTGGCTCGTGAAAATCGTGACTTTATTATACAGGTATATACTTTCGTTTTTTATTATAACCTGTGTAAAGATCTCATTTTTATCAACATTTAAAAAATAATCTAAAAAGTTAAATGTCTATAGCTCAACAATTTTGAAATTACTTTGAAATTTTTTTATCGTGTACTGAAAATACTAAAATAAAAATTTAGTGAACATATTTTAAAGTATATTTATGGTTATTCGTTTTTGAGTTACATCCCCTACGTTAATCGCTAGTCGCTACAAATAGAGTAGTACCTATTATACGTGCTATTGCATATAGCGTTGCTTCAATAATTAGCGTGCTTATTCCCGATCAGTGCATTTAACTGAAATATAGAATTTATATCATCAATGATAGATAACAATTTAAATTATCTAAAATTATACAAAACTATTTTATCTGTAAAATGTGTTCTTGATAATTACCTATTTTAAATTTAAATGTGTAGGTAATATAATAGTTAATTATTAAATAATATTAGATATTTCCAGTTGATTTATCATAACCATTGAGATTTAAAACCGAATACTTTACCGTAAAATTCTAAAATTAACAATTTTAATGTTACCTTATGTTTTGTGAATAGTTTAAATTTAGTTATAAAAATCCTTAACTAAATTTTAACCACCTAATGATATTTACAATTGGAAAATGTATGATAAAAAAGTAGATATTTTCATAATTGATTAAAATACTTTTCGTTTTGACCACCAATCATCCACTGATTAATTTTGGTCACTTACAGAAAATGGTCTGATGTTGATGACGTTGACTGTTTGAAATTATGTAATTTTTTGACTAATTTATTGATGAAATTTAATCTTTAAAGTAGTGTTGGACCATTTTAGGACCCCTCCAGCTTGATATGCTTCATATAGCACATGGTACGGCTACATCAAAATGTGATTTATTAACATTCATTAATATACCATACGATATGAAATAAAAAATAAATTAAACATAGATACATTATGGATACATCACACTAAAAATTAAACTTGTCATAATTTTAAAAATCAGTAGTCATAATCATAATCATATAATGTAATATTTTATTTTTTATGTCTTAACATAGTATTACACAAGGTAATAATATATACCAACTATTAAAACTATGAAGTTCTTATAATATAAAACATATTATAAATAATTTAATCCATAAATATAAACGCACTTAAATGTTCTTGCATCATTATTTTAATTTACAATAGAAAATTACTAAACTATTCATATCAAGTTTAAATTAACTAAATATCTGAAAATCAATATTATTATTATTTTTATTTTTTAAATGTCACAGTTTTCTTTTTTATTATCATTACCCAAAATGTTAAATATAATTTTAAATATTAAGTTATTCATTACATAATATACTAACAATGAATGACATTTCACGCATCAAAGTTATCAAATATAGTAGTAAGTATAGTACCTACACAACAAAAAATATTGGTTATTTTGTAATACAAAAATAATTAATTTTCAGTTAACTGATATTATATAATTTACTGTATTATTATTTATGTCTTGTCACTTGCATTATTATAGGTTTAAACAGTGACGCATTACTATATATGTACTGTACGTCTACCTACTAATATATGTGGCTGCTTTTGTGTAAATATTACACATTTACACCTACACACTAACACTGACCTACTGATAGTGTAAAGGCGTAAAAAAATATATACCCTAATCAGAGCCCGGTCAGAGGTGTGGCTCATCATGTTTAAATATAAGCCACAAGGAGTTGCTATAAAAACCGAACATTTCAAACGATGAAATGGTATATTGTCGCTAATGGCTGTTAGGGCTGTTAGTAACCTATAACATTATAATAACATAGTATTCATAGTATTATAGGTTATATATTATATTGTTTCAAGATGGTATACCTGATCCCGGTACTATAAATGTCGATTTCAAACGATTCTCCGGCTTACCGAGTACGATGAGAGAACATGTGCGTCATTTCAGTTTTTAGTTGTGTCAAAATGTTTGCAGATATTTTAAATCATTATATCATTATTATAATATAGAGTATATTTCTTTCCTTAAAGTCAATAGTTATAGCCTATATATAGATTATGGCTGTATATACCTTGTACATTATGCGAATGTAATAATTGTAATGTAGTTTTTATATTTCAACGGTAAATAATCAAGATTTGTATTTTCTAATAATATTAATGCTGTTTAACGATTATTACTTAATTTCTTTCCTGATCGTTGTTGTAATTTTTACGAACATATAGTTGCAAATGTACACCCTATGACCTGTTGCCCCACGTTGATTATCTGTATCGCTTACTAAAGACCTAAACAATATATGATAGTATAATCGTGAGTCATGACTCATGAGTGATGACACGGTTTCCGTATTTTATACCGTATAATATTATTATATTTATTACGATATTGTGTACGTTATAGACGCCTAATCAACGGTGATTATAGCCAATTATAAATAAAATACCTGGTCAAAGTTATTTATAATATTTGAAATGTTGAC
This sequence comes from Diuraphis noxia, assembly GCF_037042655.1. Taxonomy (NCBI): domain Eukaryota; kingdom Metazoa; phylum Arthropoda; class Insecta; order Hemiptera; family Aphididae; genus Diuraphis; species Diuraphis noxia. Next base: position 31,959,551 of record NW_028301714.1, on the reverse strand, counting down.
ACCGAAAATGTATACTCGAATAGTTGAATGTGATCAACTTTAATAAGTTTTCAAAAGTATAGTCAGAATTTATATTATTTGTCCTTCTCGACTGCCTCTCATCATACTTATTAAAAAAGTCAACATTTTGCTAGGAGGAATATGATCATAGCACTCGAAATACTGCAATTCCAATGCTTTTCCGTTCGTCGTTACACGATTCGTACGTGCATAATAACTAAGTTAATAAAATAAAGTTTTTCAACAAAATTACAATATTTGTTACAAAAATGTATAAACGCAATACATACATGCTTATACATATACCTATACCTATACAATATACATGCTTATTATAAAGCCCACAGGTATAGATAAAAAAGCTACAATAAAAACTATAGTAAATATATAGAGTATATAGATAAAGATCATCTCTCTCCCTTAGACTTACATAAATATGTAATTGGTTCCCCGTATAAAATTCACGTAGAGAGTAATTTTTTAAGTATTCCCAATTAATAAATTATTGAAATGTTTATTTTTTTCATTTGATCCAATTTTGATTCTTAGAAATTTTAAGTATAGTACCTATCTATATAGGTACTTTTTTACTTTTTTTTTTAAATTGTGTACGATGAATGTGCTTAAATATCACATAACTATTCTATCAAGGTGTTATTTAGATTTTAAAAACCTATACTTTATCTACGTGGTTACGAATTTGAATTTGTGCAACTACAATAAATCGTAAATAACGATCTAAGAAGCATTCTAGTATGAGAAGCATATGAAACATATAAATATGTGAACAAGATTGTAACTGAAAACAAATTTCTGGGGGTCCAACATTTTTATAATATGGACATTGGACATTTATCTTATCTTTGTTCAAAATATAAAAACTATCTTATTCTACTTTAAAAAATGTTACTTGATAAAATGTTTAATTTGGCACTTCAACGTTTTCAAAAAAAAAAATAATATATATAAATCCACCAAATTCTGAACAGTAAAAAGGGGGCATGGTTGTCATTTGAAAAACAGAAGTTTTAAACACCACGGAGCATTCTTTAAGTAGAACAAAACAATTTAAAAATTCCAGAAATCTAAAAAGCAGAATTTAATTAATATTGAAGCAAAGCATGGGAATAAACATGCTATGAACTACATATTGTATAATATACAAATATAATATACAATAATATGTTATATATTATGAATTAACGGCAGCGTGTTAATTTATTAATTATAGAATCAGACACCACTAACCCTAATTCAAAAAGTAAAGATGATATTTTAATGCAATATAATGAGCACCCTATACCAAGATTTATAATCAAATATTATCTTATTTTTTTTTTAATTTGGAGCAAGGAAAAACCATTCAAATATCTGTCGAATTTTGGTTGGATAAGAGCAATTAATAATTTTAAAAACAGTAAATATAATAAATTTCCACACTATGGTTTTCAATGACCTACTTATTCATAAATAGCTTAGATCAATTAATAAGTAAAATAAAGAACACTTTTTACACTTTTATTTTTTATAACTTTATGTAGTATAATATTACAAATGCTTGAATACAACTATTTTAAATTTTTTCTTTGTAAATCATGTTAAATGGTGGCCATTAGTATATTTCATTAAAATATCCACAATTCAATTTTTAAATAAAAATACCGACTTTAAAATTAATTAGCATACTACATAATATACTATAATATAGGGTCATTGTATATGTACTTTTATTGTATATTTATATATAAATCAACTTAATATCATTAAATTAATTCAGGTTATGAATAAGATCTTAACGTGGTAATAAAATATATTATATACACGAGTATATAGGCAATTTATTCGAGTGTTTTTCCACTCGGTGTACCTACCTATATTTTACGGTTATAAATAATTAATTATTTTTCTTACATTTTTATACATATACATACCAATGTATGTATACTGAATTAACAAAGATTCATGTATATAGTATTGTAATATAATTTATAAAAGAAATATAAATCGATTACAAAATGTTATCTGCTTATGACATTAGTCGGTTTGTAAATAACTTACATTGGTTTTTTTATTTTGTTTACTTAATTATAACGAAGCTTTTTATGAATATTGAAGGAATACACTTTTACGTTGTGTAAAAAAATACACGATGAATAATAAAAGCACCCAGAGATACTGCAGCAGTGCTCGTCATCCCTTTCTACTACGCTCACTCGCCCGCCTCTTCGTCTATATAACAGCGAGTTCCATTAGCGATGGGGCTTTTTTTTTGTTTCAGCGCTGGAAATTAATTTAGCCACCCGAGAGGGTTGAAGGAAAAACCACCCCTCTGACGATGCTTTGCATACACAACGACCCTCGGGGAAGTTATCCTTTCTTTCTCCGTCTCTTTCTCTTTCGTCTTTATTTTTTTATTTTTTTAGGCTGCTATGGGTATAGAAGGCTTTTTTTTTACCGTTTTTGCTGCCAGAACTTTCTTACATTTTTTACTGCACCCTCAGGCTTTCCAAAAGAGAATGGCTAATTAAAGTGAGCTGGGCCAAGGCGGGGAAATAGACGGTTTGCTGTACCCGGAATTTTCCAACGGGTTATAAATCACGAAGAGGGAGAGTTTTTAATAAAATATATCTCTGTTGTTTGGGATGGAAAAAAAAGGAAACGAAAAAACCATGGTAGCACAATTTTAATCGGCACACCCACTTTGTATATACACTAAAGCACCTCGAGGGCTACAACAGAACTTAACGATTTCGAAGTTCTTATACGCTTAAACTTCTCCGAGCTACCATTCATTAAATCCAAATTTATTATTTATTTATTCAAATATAATACTATTAAATGTAAAAGTAAAATGCGTAAGAAAAAAAAATATGTAATTAATTTTCCAAATTACCAACAATGTTGAGTTTTTTCAATTTAAAATTAGGTTTAAATAAAATTATAATAATATTTTTTTTTTAATATGAAGATATATTGGTATTTTCATAAAAAATTAAATTATATTCTTCATTAAAATATTTCTTTAAAAATATTAATTATGAATTTCTACTCACTTTAAGCGTTTTATAATTCAATAGCATATTTTTAAACATTATGCACATTTAACGAATACACTTCAATCTTTAATAACTAATTATATAATATGCATTGTAATAAGGCCAATTAGCAATAACCTTCAAATATACTTTTTTTTTTATTAAATATAAATTACATATAAAAATACGTTTTTAAAATTTATATTTAATAAAAGAATATTCACAAAAACAGAAGTTTAAAAGTTGAAATTGTGGTATATATTATTACTATTTTAGTTGATTATTAAATTGTATTTGACTATATATTAATGAAATATTGAATATATAATATACATACATACATATTATATTATATATTTGTAAGGTCTATATAATGTATGCTATTTTATGATGGCTTGATTATATTTTTATACAATAACGATATTTAATTATTTGTCACCTTTTAGTTTACTTACATTATATATAGGTCATATTATTGCACATATTATATTATATACAATAACATAATATGAATACATAAAAACCAATACTACATAGTAGGTACCTATACAGTATAGCTACTCGTCATGCTTGATAAATGTCATTAAAAAAAAACTCATTCGAGAGGGGTGGTACTTTACAAAACACACAATATGCTAACTTGTGTAGCCATATTCGAATTTATTTCATTTTTATAGGTAACCAGTAACACTTATGACTTATGCAATTTTTTCAAAATTAACTTAAATTAACTGTTGTCTTGTTGCAATATGTGGCATGCGCAGTATTGTGCATTTTGCAGTATGAACAAACAAAGTGCATGGTGTATTTATGTTATAAATTATATAAACTTATAAAGTTATAACCAAATAAACCATTTATTAAAATATTAATCCAAATATTTAAAGTTTAAGTCAATCGATTTTTATAGAATATATAAACAAAATATAGGTACCAACTGTATTGTGTATTATAGGTACTAATTGTCAAGACCAAATTATACATATTTGTATGGTGTATAAATATATATATAATATATGTAAGTATGTAAAATAATATTTACTAAGGTTTCATCATTGATGGTTAATATATCCAAATTTTGCTCAAAGATCACAATATATTATGCATATTTAAAAACGATCCTATATTATACCGTATATACACATTACACATATATTTATAGCATGGTAAGTATATACTTTTCATTTATAACCATATACTGTTTTATATATAAATATACACATTATTATATTACATACCCACGCTGAGCACATTTCATCGCAATATTTTTGAAAGCCCTTCAGCCCCGAGGCATTTCCTGGTTGATCGGCGCCCGCGCGCGTACCACAGCATATTGTGTACACATATATACGCATACGCACAGGTCCGCAATTGCACTCAGGTAGCCCGTAAAAAATAATAAAATAACGGGCACGCTTTTTTTTCCGCGTGCATACTTTTTTTTTTTTTATCTCTTATTGTGAATATATATACTACACAGTACACATAATACACACACACATAGAAGGGTTCGAGGGTGCTCCAGGTGTTGTTTCTTATTTTTAACACTGTTATTACGCATAGCCCCTTCGTTTTTTTTTTACGTTTTTTACAATACTCACCTCCGTTGCACCCCCGTATAACGCCGCATACACACACACGCGCGCGCGCATTAGCAGTGCGCGAAAGAGTGCAACAGCAGATATTATGTCGGAGGGTGATGAAGGGGAGAGGAGACGTCGTCGGTATACACCTATTCGTCCTATACTAATATTATACGCGTTGTTAAAAAACACGCGTGCGACGAGCACGAGCTCGTTATTATATTGTCTCGTGCCCGGCGAAGGGGTTTGTGTTGCCGCAGCAACCGGTTACCCCACGGGGACTCTGACGATGCGGTATACTATTATTACGATTATCATCATACTGAATATCATATACATATATATAAATATTGCCTACTTGTACTCTCATATTATTTATTATGTGCGTGTACGGTTTACCACCAATGCCGTAATACTATAGTATATACTATATATATGTATAGGTTACGCGAACCGGTTGCGCGCGCGCATGTCGAAGAAGGCGTGACCCGAAAGCTACCGGCGCCGAGCGCCAAGACGATACGATGTACCGGTAAAAAGAGATGATACGTTGGGCGTGTCTTCGGGTCGCTTAAAAAAGTAAAAAACAACACACGCGTGCGGTGTGTGTGTGTGTGTGTGTGTATGACCTAAGTAGGTACTCATAATATAGTAGCTATATATATATATATACTATTGGTATAATAATACGCACCTATATTATATTATTATGTACTTATAATAGGCGCGTATCGTATATATAAATATTTTGTTATGTAATTGATTAGATACCGTACGGTATTATATTATATGTAATAGCATATATACGTCGTTTGAAACTGGTGATGCTCTACACGTGCGATGATAGGTATAAATATTATACATACCTCATATTGTATTGACGAATTAATGTCGATATATGATATACCTAGCGGAATTTTGGCGAATCACGACCGGAGAAACGTATTGGTATGCGATCGAGTCTAAAAACATAAAGGCAGTGTTAGCCAGGCACACCAAAGACACGTGGAATTTGTTAAGGGTCCCCATGTTTAATGGACGGCCTTAACGGCGGGCCATGTATAAAATAATTGCGCCTAGAAAATAGACCTAAATTCGTTTCATTTAAGTAATAGATAGTAGACTAGCTCTTTACATCACTTCAACGTATTTACAATTTATCAGTCGGATAAAGTTAAGTTATATATTACAAAGATATTTTACACCAAGAAGTACTGATTACTTAAAATTCACTTTTCAAATGCCATTGTAAAATACCAAAATGCGAATATGTCTGTTGCAGGATATATGTGAAAAACATTTGAGTGAATGGTATAGCCGTATAGTATATAGAAATCGATCATATACACATATATACATATAGTCAGATACAGACAGTGAATGAGAGGGAGGGAAGGTAGAATTTTTATTTGATGTGTATAACGTCATGTTTTATAAACGACATAAATCATCATATTGAGCCAGATTGCACATAGCCGGTGCAAGTAGATACGCAATAATATGTATTATCTATAATATATTAGAGTATTATTATTTTATATTTTTTTACTTTTATTGTGGTATTGTTATTTTATTGTAACGTACATCTTGTTGTGAAAACGAGAATCATCATAACAATAATATATCGTGGCGTGTTTCTGTGTGTATAGTACTGCAGTGTACCTATGTGTGTCTATATAAATATGGGGAAAGAATATCATAGTGTTCCTACATTTTTATGCCAAAATTCATAAAATAGCGATAAATTTGACAGATTTTTATTTATTATTATTTATTAATCTGATAGAAAATAGGTATCGGATGTAATTTATAATAAAATATATATTATTTATACTAGGTATCTAGGTATTTATAGTATCTATGCCAAATAAAGTGTTAACATTTAATAACCTATAAGATTTATAAATTAAAATTTTTGTAGTTTTATTTAATAATGTACATTCTTTCAAGAAAATAAATTCACATTGATATTCTGCATTTACTTATTAATTATCAGTTTTATCACGTAGTAGTATATTCAAATGAAATTCAACCGAAGTCTATATACAATTGTTTCTCCTAATATTAGTTCACTCAAGGCACTGAGAAAATGTAAACAGAATTATAAATTGTAATTAAAATTATTAAAATTTTTAACAGTCAAGATTTAGCGTTAAAATTATACCTATATGTTATGACTCAGTTATGTGTATGCTTGTATAGTTCAAAAAAATAAAAATGTGTGTATTAACGGAAAATAATGATTGTTGTTTTTTTCATGGGTTATGTTATATTTAATACATTCAGCACAAAATGTATGACAAACATAATGGTAAAACGAATATATAGTTTACCTGCATTGTTAATCTAAAGAATCAGCTTTACAGTTTGAAGTGTAAAGGACGACATTTACGGGTGTACAGGCGTGAGGCACAAATAATATTAATAAATCATCAATCAATAAATTTTGTATTTATGCGAGTCATCATCACTTCTGTAATTGTAGTAAGTGTATAAAGATTTTCAAAAATGACAATATTGTTGGCTTTCAAAAAGAAACTTCCCATTTAAAATGTTCAGATGTTTTGAGAAATGATTAATGATAATTTTGCGAAATTCTCGATTAGTTAAATAAAATACCCTTGTATTATGATTCGTTATATATGTAGATATTAAAAATAGATACATGTTTTTCATAAATTAACATAATACTCTTTTAATCAATAATATTAGTTAAACGTCACTTGACACTAATGCCTTATAGTTGCTTAAGCTTTAGAATATATATTATAAACAAATTGTAGGATACATATTGTTGTGAATATTTAATGGCATTAACAATTGTATATGGATTTAATCGTTTTATTTTAGTAGTTTTACCTACGAGTGTAATTTATGATATACTTCGAGATAAAATTATCAAATCCAAATAACATATATGATATACCGATAACAGTATATTGTTATTATTGTCAAATGTTTTATCCTTATTATAAGTTATAATATTAAAGTGAAATTTCCATACAATGAATTTCCATTTAACGAATTATTTTCAAGAATTATGGTCTTCATTATTGAACATGCGTAAATTTTATATAACGAATTTTTATCGTTCCTCGTGTGACTTCGATGTATGGAAGTTTCACTGTATAGTATATAGATGTACCTACTAATTTATTTATTTTTTACTGCAGCGTTAAACAAGATGATTACACAAAAGTTGTAGACAAATACAATACACTTCTACATAATAATATACTATTAGCCATCAGGGTCTTTATCTATCAAGCACTATACACTTCATTATATTATATACATACAGTTTACCCAACCAATCAGTTGCCTTCACACTATATAATATATCTGGAGTCTTAATCGAGAAACCGCGGCGAAAAATAACGATGTTATACCAATTTACTTATTTGCACGTAGTGAAGGGACGGTGGCAATGGTGAATGACATATTTATGTGTAGGTAATATATAATTTCATCTGCATATTGAGAAAACCTAAGTTATAATATTATTAATTAATTAATAATTAATTAATATATATTGATTAAAATTCATAAAAAAAATCAACAAGAATAACTGAAAGTCAAACAAACCACCCAAAGCGAGATTTTTTTGTAAAACAAAAGCTTTAGAGAAGAGCTAAACTAGACCATGTATTATGTTATTATATTATATTCACCATTGTGTACAGATATAAAGGATTTAAATTTTAAGGATTAATCGATTTATATGTGCGTGCAGGTGTATATATAGAACTCACGGAAACGGACGCTATACAAGGATGACTTATTGCATATTATATGTATACCCAATTATGTAAATATAATATATTTTAATTTTATAAACGTAACATAATTTTGATGCTCCACGTGCGAGTGAATATAAAATGGGCACTGGGCAGAAGCGATTGAGTTTGACCTCGCGAAGCAGACGAGACCAACAATTCCTGCAGCAACAGTAGCCTGCAAGGCAATCAGTAGCGTTCACTCTCCTCGACGACATAATAATAATAATAATAATAATAAGTAGAAGAAAACCGTTGCCCAGAATCCACGGTGTTTAAAAAACAACAGATCAATAAAGAGTGGAAGTTTTTCGTTTTTCGGTTTTTTTTTTTTACTTCTCTTTACCCGTACCCCCTACTCCCCTCAACCCCATTATCACGGATCTTCGTCGCGCGTCGACTCTGCTGCTGCTGCTGCTGCTTGGCTGTTCCTCCTCGTATTCTCTCTCCCGGTCGTTTGTTTAATAAGAAAAGTTCGTAATTTCCGCGCGATTGTGTGTGTCCTTCCGCGAGCTGTTACTATAGTAACGTCAGTGGATTCACCCTTTTATATTTCCTTCTTTTTTTCGCTCTTCCTCGCTCTCTCGTGCATTCTCACTCACTCTGTCTCTTTCTCTCACTCTCTTTTATTATTATTATTATTATTATTATTTTATTTTTTTTTTACACACGGCCTTGTGCGCCTCTGTACACGCCGCCGACGACGACTCTAAAAACCGCGCGCGTGGGGTGGCGCAGGCAGTGCGTGGGTGAAGCCCACCCGAGAGAGTGAGAGAGGAAAAAAAGGGTGACCAGACCCAAATGTAGCTAAAAAAAATTACGCGATCGATAACTACTGTTGTTTTTATATATAACCCTCTTTTTTCCCTTGTAATTTATAATTATTGTCTTTTTCTTTCCGACTGTACGAAAAAAAAGTACGGAAATTTAAACGGTAATTTATGAACAATGGGGGGCTCTTTGATAAACGTATGGCGTGGCATACACGCGATCAAAAAACTATACGTTCGCCTGATGCAGTTTTAATAATTAGTTTTCTGTATAAACTGCGTATATATATATATAGGTAGACTTCTATGACTGTTTATATGCGAGTATATTATATGTTCCTACGACATCCTTACTCTTTTCCCCCGATTTTCGTTAAATTATCATTCGTATACAATAATATTGTATAATATATATCGTCATAAAGAGATACTCAATTATATTGTTTGATTATAATATTTATTCATATGAGTGCAATTTAATAAGTACCTGTATTTTTAACAAGCACATCGCTTATGCAGATATATTGGTGAAACCTTCTGATGGTACCCGGGAAGCGGATGATATTGATAAAAAAAAGTAACAAATTTATACGTATGTGCATATCGTATCTGATTTTCTTCTAATTGCCTACCTAACTAAATTAAATTAAATTGGCTGGTTGTCGCAAATGATAGAATTATTTTGATTTGTGATTTGAGATACCTACATAATCTTTTATCACATCTATAGGAATAAATAATAATTGAATTATCGTTTATTGTGATTGAAGACTTTTTTAACATAAATGTTATTTGATCGATGAGTGATGGCAGCCACCTGTTAAAAATGGTAGGTAGGAATAGGTATACTTCTAGAACTATAATAGAATTTAATGGTTGTTATTGTTTTTTCAAACGAGTGTCATAAAAAAATATATTTGTTATGGTTGTACCAATTTTTCGACAGTATCAGAACAACAATAATGTATGAAAATATAATACGCATAGGCACCTTATTATAAATCTATTACGATTGACTACGATGAATGAAACAAAGTATATACGCGAGACCGTATATATTCGTCTACTTCACCGCTCGACATAATAATAATATGTTCAGACGTGTAGTATACATACTATATACATATGTATACGTATAATATGATATATGCAACACTCGTATAGAATGGTCGTGATGGGGAGAGGCGCATCGTTTATGGCCCACAGGCCAGTTGTCGAGGGGTAAGCTCTTAAAGCATGCGACGGTGGTAGCGGTGGCGTATATATATAGTGCATTTTTTTTATACGTCCGTCTATAATATATATATATATATATATATATAATATGTACACACTCTAATAACAGCCCGACCACAGTCGGTTGCCTCCAGTCGATTAACGCCGCACTCGTACATATTATATTATTATTATACACCGAACAAACAGTCGATTAATCAATTGTAATTGTATTCGTTTCCGTTAACTATAATAATTATTATGACTTTGGTAATAATATAAATTCAGCTCACCTATACGCAAAATTTAAATATATAGCCACATGGAAGTGAACGATAGTATACACTATACAATATTATACATTGATGTAGGTCTTAAATAAAATATCTTATGATGAAGTACAGACGTATTAAACGACGAGTACATATATAATATATTGTGTGCCTACAGCACATACTGAAATCGAATTACAACAATTTTTCTAAAAAATGTAAGCTAAATAAAAGTTTAATATAAATCAAACATGTCAATATGCTATTATAATGCCATAAATATTAATGATATATTTATAGCTAAATCAATTTTAATAAGCACAGCTAAAAATGTGGTAAACAATTAATACGATCAACTTTCTCATTTGGTATCGAACTACAGATAATTGCATAAAGCACAATGCACAAAAACTACAATATAATATGTCATTAATATTGGCATCTTTAATCAAATGCTATCCTTGTTCAAGTTAACCCTTTTACGGTGAACGTTTGTTAAATTATAGGTTCATATTATCTTTACCCTTACCTAGCCCGTGCCATGTCTTGCAATGCACAAATGTGCGCCAGTGGATGAGTACAAAGTGATGTCATGGTATACGTCGATTGACGATCACAATATTGTTGTAGGTATACAATGTAGAGTAAATACATGAAATATTATTATAGTGTATGGTATATTTATTATAGTTTATATGTACATTATATATGTATTATGTACGCTATATATTTATATGAATGTGTTATCCTTATTGTATGACATATGTGTCTATTGTATGTTTTGTCTTATTGCAAAAATTGAATCGTATCTATGTATACGATATTAAGATGGTTTGACAATTATATGGTCGAATAAACATTTTGAAGTACATTCGATAAGAATTAACAGTATTCGTATCGAGATCTCTCCTTTGTTCGTCGAAAAAAGCAACTGTCCAAATATAGTATATACATAAAACATAACCCATATGTATATAGGTACATATATATTATTATCGGTTATGAATTTTAACAAAAAAACTAAACCCTATTTAGCCTTTTTTCGAAGTATAGCAGCGGTGGCACGGCGGTCCGTCTATATTATTTTTGGAATTGTATATGCGCGTAAAAAAAAAAAAATGTTTTCATCGGAAAAAACGGGTTCTCGTTTTATATGTACAGTTAGGTTTTTATTTTATATTTTTTTACATCAGTTTCGCTATACCACCCACCTTTTTACCCCGAGGTCTCGTTTCCCGGGGCGGGGGAAACAATTCAGCACATGGCCCACTTCAGAGCCATCAGAGACAACAGACATTATACGTTTCCTGGTTGGGAATGAAAAAAAAAATAGAATTTTTGTTGATAAAACCCCTTTATTACTCTTTCAATTGTCGTGTGCCCACCTCGCGGATCACAATGCATTTCAAATTTCAGGAAACGGGTTTTAACAAAAAAAATTCGCTATTCGCTATTCGCTCTATTCCCCAAAACGATATAAAGGGGTTGATTAACTCCGGTTAATACGTAACAAAGGATTGCCACTATGCGAGTGAATACCAAGTTTTTTTTTTTTGGCGCATAACGTGTCACCACTGTATATATAGTGCGTCGGCACCGTCGGAGTTTCCTCAGTCGTGAAATGGTTACAAATCATTTAGGAGATTACGCCGTTTCCCTATAATATAATATTATTATATATACCTGTCTGTGTCTGTGTGCGTGTGCGTGTGCGTATAAAAGAAGGGACACGCGCGAGCGATAATATACACACATATATATTTATATACGGAAACGTCGGTCACAATAATTTTTCAGCCGTTTTTCATTTTTGGCTCACTAGGTATGCATTATATAGGCACCCTTTTTACGAACCGCAGAATATATTGCGTTTTAAACTTCTCATTTGGTTCAAAATCAACCCGATTTACAATTGTATTGTGATGTGCGCTTATAGATCGTACCTATACATAGTTATTTACGGAATAAATATTAGATTTGAGTTTTCGACGAGAATTTGTCAATAAATCATTAAACTACAAATAATTGCCTGTCATATTATTTTAGTATAATTTATAAGCTAAACACGAACTGCGTACGTGTAGCATTAAATTACATATAAGAATATAAATATAACATTAAAGCCGCCTCGAGAAACTTGTAGAACGTACGTCGATTTTTATTTACTAAAGCTTAATTATTCTTCAGGTTTGTATTTTGATCGCGAGCATGCATTAATGTTGAGTTCCAAAAATTTTAAGGGCTCATAAACCAAATTGTTTTTTAAGCCGGAGAATCTACATAATGCGAAAAGTTGAAATATTTTGAAATTTTATCTCTACAAAGACTGTTACATTAAAAAAAATTTTTATAAAAAGTTGTACCTATTCAACCTTTATTTGTTTAGCTTCAATGCAGAAACGAATAAAATAAGTATCGCAAGCTATGAAATTAATAATTTTATATCGCACTGGACCCTAAAATTCTACTATAAATACCTATTAACGGGATTACACGGTATTATTTTTTCCCGAACAATATTGTTATTTTTCTATTGTCCGCATGAATAAATAATGCCTTACTGACTACTTATGAGTATAGTCGGTGCGTCGAAAATAAGTTATAAAAAAGTACCTAAGAGAAATCTGCAACACATTTTCAACTATATATACCAAGGAAATACTCGCCATTAAAAAGTAGTCGAGAGTAAGATTATTTTTTATAGTTATTATATAATTAGGATTTCAGTTTACCTGCGATAAAATTCGGAGTTGGATGACTTTAAATCTTTGCGAGCGTCGTATTTTCTTATGGTATTGAAGTATCGCTTTCCGGTGGAGACATTCTCCGTTACGATGTGGCAGCGTAGGCGTTGTTTATTTTTCCGTTTCATCGTGAATTGAGGATAACACGTGTTGTTCCACCGTAGGACGTGTCTAGACGGAATCATCTTCGTTTCCCTTATGTATGCCAATTAATTATTTTTGGATGTATATAATTTGTAGTTGTATAGCCATCGAGATCAAGTCGTACTACTAAGTCGTTTTCGTCAATCTCGTGGAAAATGCGAAAAATACATTTTCGCACAATATATTATCGTCGTCGTCTACGTAAAATCAATAATAACTTTAGAAGTCGATTTAATATACATAATATTATAATGTATATTAAACGGGGGCGTTATTTTAGGGATGAAATGGTGACATGGTGTGCATTTGTATTTTATACTCATATTTTTTATATTTTACAGTTTAGTTATTTATTTTAACAATGAACATTAAAATAGTTATATAGACAGTATTTATGCTCTCATATTAAACAAATATTTTCCGCTGAATTTATTTTTGGTTAAACAGTCTTTATGTAAGGTATAGTAGTAAATAGGCATATAAAATGTATTATCGACTTAACAAATATGTGTATTTGAGAATTATATAAAACATTATAATGAGTTATACATTACCAGAAATGAATTATAATACATTTAAAAAAATAACCAAATTAATGCCTTTAGTGAACAAAAAAATGTTAGGTATTCAAATAGTTTGTGATAGAGGTGTTAATAATGTAGACAGCCAGGCGTCAGTGCTTGTTTAGATGTTATTGTTTACTTATGCTTAAATTATAAGTTAATAATGGTTTTAACACTTTAAATTATCTGGATACCTCCCTACTGGCTAATATCTACTGTATTATCGATTACCGTTAATTGAGTCTCCGAGATTCGACAAATGTAGAAATGACGTATATTTTGCTTTAACTTTTCTATTCATACAATTATACTTTATTTGAAATAGCACAACAAAAAAGAGAACATGGTAGTCATTTAAAAAGTAAAATGAATTATTTTTATTCAATATTTAGCCTCTTAAATCAATTATAATATTATAAAGACTATCAAAGTAATTTAAAAAAAATATTTTTTTGGTCTTAGAGTATCTATCATACTATCAGCTATGATTATAATTGGCTATTTTTTTTTTAACCTACGCAAAATTCTAAAATTGCGCCGCTATAACAAAGCCGATATATACTCGCCGCAAAATAGGCAATGGCCAATTTTTTACACTATATATTGAATTAAACGTTTAAGAGTAGTTATAACACATAATATATTATAAATAATAATACCTGGTAGTAGTTGAAGGTGAATATTCTAAATATTCATAAACGTAAAAAATCGTAATAGCTTATACCGGAAGGAAATCTGTTTTTGAATACCCTCTAATGTGTGGCTGCTATTTTGCACACTTGTTAGTATAGGTACCTATAATCTAATAAATATATGAGTAGGTATTTAGGTTAGCGATGGCAGTATTTTCGATTTAATGGTATCCGATGGTATTTTAGTCTTTAGAATACCGCTAGACTGTTGTTCGGCAATATTACAGTGTTATCGATAATACCGTATACGCATTTATAATTTAAAATTTAAATAATCATAATATCCTTCATCTTTTATCTGATTTTATATTACTCAGGTCAAAACAATTACAGTCGACTCTCGATAATTCAAACCTTCAATAATTCGAATAAAAACAATACATTTAAGTATGCTTGGTAATTCGAATAAGAACAATAAATTTAAGTACTCTCAGTAATTCGAAATTATATTTTGGGAAAACTGGACACTAACACGTGACAATCCGAAGTATCATACGTTAAACACTCTTCGGATTATATTCACCAAATTTAAAAATTACGAAAAAATGAAACTAAATTTGACGAAATAGAAAACCATTACAGATTTTTTCAAAAAATAATTATCTTTTATTTTAATAATTTTATTTTACATTGTACCAGGTAAATAATTTAATTTACAATTTAAAAACAATTAATTTATCTAATATTTACCATTTGATTTGCTGAAGTAATTAATAATTATGTATGTACTATTGTACTAAACTAAAAAAAGAAATTTTTTTTTCTAAACTCTCAGTGATTAGAATTTTTTTTTTTTTGTCTCGTTACATTGAATTACTTAACAGTTTAAACTCTCGGTAATTCGAATTTTTTCAACAGTCCCGTCAACTTCGAATTATCGAGAATCGACTGTATTATTTTAAATTCCCATTTGATGTTGGTAATATTATATTGATTATTTTTATATACTCATAACATTATTTTAAAACTGTTTTTTTTTTAATGCTTTGTTGTGTAATTATTGATAAATTAATCTATAAAAAGTAATATTAATTATTGTGATATGTATCATTAAAAAAAAAAAAAAAAAAAAAACAGTTTTAACATTTTTATTGAATACTCGTGCTTATATTTTAAACAACCAATTCTCGGTCTGTATACATTTGTACCTGCTGTGAAAAGGTCATCTACTCCTCTTGCAAACAACCCCAACATAACGGGATTCTTTTTCTTTTTTTATTATTAATTTGGCAAAGAAACCGTTCTTTACGAGGGGTTTTATTCGGTTTGTTTGAACCCTCAAGTATTATTTTTTTTATTTTTCATTATTTTTCGCAACGCATTAACCCATTTTTGTGGGATTTCTCTTCGTTTTCCATTAAAAAGAAAAAAAAAGAACACGGGCCTTCAAAAGGAAACACACATGCCTCTATAGCTATAATGCTGATATAACGGCAGATTTTTGTAAAAAAAAAGAACAGCAAACAAATGAAGAAATTCGAGAATTTCACTGAAGTTACAGGAATAGGTAGGCTGATTCAAGGTAAACACAAATTCAAAACGGTAATATATTTTTTTTTAAAGACTTGAGCACATTTATTCAGACCATAACTCAAAATACTTTAACAAAATAATATATCTAAATAATAAGTTTATAAATGGCACAATGATTAATGACAATCCAATATTATTGACAGTAATATAGTATAATTATTAATTAATAATAATGAGTAAACAAACCTCCCATTTCAAAAATTCATTTTTCTAATAGTCAAATGTTATAAAGAAAAAAATGTGTTGAAATATCTTACAACAGTTAAAAGAGAGAATGGGAAACAAAACAAATACCAACTGGCTATATTAATAAATAATAAAATAATTACTTAATGAGCGCCAACATTTTGTTTCCTATGTTATCCTTCACAAAATTCAGTCTTAATTTTACAATAATTTGTACAAAATGTTAATATTATGATAGGTAAACGAATAAATAATATTATATATATAAATTATATTAATACATTATAATAATGTTACAGGAGTAAAAAAAATTTACAAAAAATAATAAATATTAAAACAAATATAATATCACATGCGCACTTGTACTTTACATACGAATAACGAAATGGGAATTTCACGAAAGTTAAAACAAAAATATTGAGTAATAGTATGTGTAATGTATTGATTACATTTGTTATTTTAAAATTGATTTAATTACCGGTGGCAGACAACTTTTATGTACATACAAATTTCATACTCGAACTTAGCAGCCCTTCTCTTGTTTTATTATTATAAATAATACAACTAGCACCAACTCAAATTATTTGCCTATTCATAATAAATAAGGTTGGGGACAACACGGTGGTACCTATTAAAATTTGGAATATAAAATGTTATACATTTACCTATTATATATAATTGGTTAAAACTTAAAGTAACTATACATGTTATTAATAATATGTATTGCACAATTATTTTGATTAACGTCAAAAAAAAAACCAATTTATTATTATTAAAAAAATTTTTTTGATATTAATGAGAAAAAATTGAGCTTAAAACTATGAAATGAATACATATCCACGAAAAAAATAAAATTAATGATAATGATTGTAATTTAAAGTTGTTATTATTGGCTACTGGACATGAAATCTATGTATTGTATATAATTTGTAGTTGTTACATTTTATATGATTGTTTTCTTCATTAATTTCCTGAAATTTATAATAATAAAAGCTATTTACATGTGAGATCCATAGCAACATCGACGATCATTTTGTTCTCGGATTTGATGGAAAGATCTTCAGGTTCAGTCTGTTCTGGTGACTCGAACTTGACTAAAGGTTCACTTCGTTCAGGCGATTTAAACCTTGCGATAAACTGTAGATAATGATAAGGCTCAATCGATGAGCCCGTGGGCGGTGAGACCTCTTGTTTTATTTTTTGTTGCACGCTCACTGCTTGAGGTTGAGGTGGTGGCGAAGACCAGAAATTACTTGGCACGGATGGCAGTGGAGAAGGTGGAGGGGAACCGTGTGTAGCTGGCAACGATGATGACACTGAAGTAGATGGGTCGGTCGGCTGTACGGTAGCGCGGCAGCGTTTTTTTACAACTCCGCGGGGTTTGTTGTTTTCCTTGTGCTGTCGCTTATGGTCTTTCAGCTCCGAGGCCGTTGCAAAGAACGCGACACAGTATTCGCACGGGTAGGTCGTTTCGCCAGTGTGTGTCTTGAGGTGTCTACGTAAGTTGGCCACCTGCACGAAAAACCTATTGCAGTGCGGACACCAAAATGGCTTTTCGCCGGTGTGCAGTCTGACGTGCGTCTTGAGATGGTGGTCACGGGTGAAACACTTGTTACACACAGAACACACGAACGGTTTTTCGCCGGTGTGAGTGCGTTCGTGGTTCTGCAGTACGTGTTTGTAGCCGAACTCTTTGCCGCAAACTGTGCATTTGAATGGCCGTGTTTGACGCGGGCGCGACGAGGACGGCGGGTTGGAAGACGACGCGGACGACGCCACGGATGACGTCTCGTCGTCGCCGGTGGCCGGAGCTTGCACTGGCGGCTGATTGTTGTTGCGTTGATCTAGCCAGTCGGGGTGTATGTCGAACACTTGATGCATGATCTGCATGAGGACCGCGTCCGTAGGATAGGTCGTGGAGGGTTCGTTATTCTGTTGGCTGATAGAGTATTGTAGATGATAATAAGAGCCCACAAACAACGAACGTAATTCTTGTTCGTCTCTAGGCACTTGATTGATGTTGTAACGTTCAAGGATTGCGTTCAGCGCAAAGTGTACCCAATAGTCATTTATATTTACTGTAAAAAAAAATAAAACAATTATTAACATTGATATTGTATTTACCTACGTAATTAATAGGCACAATATTCTTTCTTTTAATTTTTTTTATCAACTAATTAGGTAAACGTACTATAAATGAACGGCAAGGAAATAAAATACATCTGAACAAAAGCTAAGACTCTAAAAGCCATTGATTGCATATTATAAAATAAATGGTAAAAAAAAAAGTAGAAACAATAAAATATTACAATAGGTATCGAACACAATAGAATAAGTAATTAATTTTCCATCCATGTTATTATTATTTATTTATAGTTATAGATATATATATGAACAAAACTTAAACGTGGTATAAATGTTAAATATACAAGCCTAACAAATTTTATAATCTTAAATTTAATATTTTTTATTCGAGTAGATATAAAATAATAATATTGGTATATCTCACTAAAGAATAGTAGGAAGAAAAGTAGTTATTACTTATTTATATAATAACATCTCTTTTTAAATTAATTACGCCACTTAAAATAATTTTGTTATCATATAATAGTATAATGTATATTAAATGATTATATTATGATTAAAAAAGTTTAAAAATTTAAAATCAATTTCTATTTAGGTATTATTCTGATATATTCATATAAACATTAATTATTTGTACAATTATTAATTAGAAAACATTTCTTTGAAATATCATCGTCGATAATAAATGTAAATTAATATAAACCCATATTTCGTACAATATTCAATAGTAGATTACCGATTATTTTATTAATTTAATAATTATTTATAGATATTAATTTAAGTCTAAAAATGCATAATCAATGATTAATGAATAATAATTTTTAAACATCTATGATGTTAATATGTTATAAATATTATTTTGAAATTTGATAATTCTGGTTTATTTAACCGAACATATTTACATACCTAGGTCAACACAGATTTTATTGAGAAAAGTTATACAAATAATATTTAATATACCATTAGTAGGTAGAGGTTATTACTTATAAATTAATTGTTATAAGTTATCACTAACCTATTAATTATTACACAACACAAGAATTTTAAATTTTTTTAAATCTCAGTTCTAACATTGTAGATACTCGTTTAATTGTATAACTTATGTATCTGTATAAATAATATAATCAACTATAACTATATACGTTAAATATTATTTTCGTATATAAAAAGTAGTAGGTACCTACATTGATAATGCAATGAATAAGGTTAAAATGTCTCTGTTACTCATTATAACTAATAAAAAATATGAAACTTTCTAATTATTCTTGCGATACGTGTAATAATATTTTGTACAATTCATCGATATTTATCATGTAAATACAATTTTTTAATGGAAAGAAATTCATAACATTTGAAACATAAGTGGCTTTGTGTTGAAAGTCGATAAATAACAATCAAAAGATCTGGTTTGACGAATTTATTTTTTGCCAAAGTTGCGCCAAAGCGTTACATTTTATTAGCTATTGCATGATACATAACAGATTAGCGACAATTAAAATATTATTAAACAGGTATCGAAAGCATTCGACAAATCCGATAATATCTTTTGGGTTTTTAGAAAATATTATTAGTCTGTTGTCCGACAAAATTAAGCAAACCCCTTCTTCGATGTAATTATTTTCAGGTCGTCGAGCACGGCACCTTATCAATAACGTAAACAATACAATATTTATACTACATTAACCTTGTCGACCTATGGACTACTAGAGACAATATTTCATGAGACATGACCTAGCACACACACGCACACTTGTACCTACGCCGCTGGGTGAATTCGACGCGACGAATTAATTGAGCAAGTTTTAAGTACCAATTACCTAAACCTGAAGCGAATTCCGTTGAATTGAAATCAAAACAACGACGATATCTTAATAATTTACAGTGCTATGTAATGTTATAAAAATAAATACCCTTCATGTCCATTTCTTCGACGTGTTCGGACTTGTAAGGCTCCGAAGAGTCGAGGTTGTTGGTCCCCAATACGTGAGCCATCGGACTTTCATACGACACCATGTAAATGTGCGTCGAGAAGCGTCGTTCAAAAACGGCTCGTCGAAAACCCGACAATGTATCGTATATTATAATTTATTAGTAATATAAAATATTATTATGCACAATTATTACTAAGACAATAACGGTAATAAGAATAATAATAATTATAATAACAATAACTTAAATAATATACGATAGAATATCGGGTAATAAAAATCGGTTGTCGAATAACGCACGCCAGTGGTGTGAGCGGCAAGTCGCGAGACTGATCGTGGCACGAGAGACGGTGCGAGTGGAACGCAAGTCGAAGTTTGGCCGGCGTGGCGCGACGTGTGATCAATTTACTCTCTGCGGCGGCGTTTAAGGTTTTTTTTTTTCTCGAGTGTTTTAACAACGGTAGCGAAGAAGAAAATATGTGCGCACGGCCAACGCGTACGGATGACACTGCGATAATATTATTATTTTTGCCGGATTTTCGGAAACCGGCTCGGCGGCTCGTGGCTCGTACAGCGGTGGGCGGGCGGGCGCGAGGGGTCCGGTGGCCCCGCCTAATTCGTTCCCACCACCGCCGGACTCCCGCAAATGGGGTGGAAGTACGGTACGGGCGACCGCGGCAACGGCCGATTGCTGTTGATTGCCGCCGCCGCCGCTGTCGTCGCGTCGGAGTATAATATTTTAGTATTTTACAATAATAATAATATGAAGTGCCCACCCAATATTAATTATCGTTTTTCGACGGTGTTTTATTTGGTCGAAATAGAACAAAATATGCAATAGGTATTATTATTTTACGTTCCCGACACGTCTTTATAATTCGGTTTATACTATATTTTGAAATTCGCATATCCTTTGCCTAGAAATCACGCATATTCATATAACTCATGAATCATATCATAATATCATATTGTTATTTGCTATACATATTTTTCGTATAATATTTTTTGCTTGCTGTATACATTGCTTTGCAGTAGCCTGCAGGTGTATAAAGCACTGATGACGACCATGCATATCATTATGAGTATACAACGATCGGAGAATACACTAATATGGTATATAAGTAGGTACTTGACTACTTAAGTGAGACCGCGAAAACATGACAACGTATTGGGTACATATAAATTTAGGAAGAAAATTTGTAACTTTGTAAAATATTATATTTAACCAATCAATATAAAAATACACTTAAGAGAATAACATTAATTATCGTCAATCGCGTTTAACTCGCACGCCGATGATTGCGTTGTCAAAATTTAAATTTTTTGGTTGTATTAATTATTAATTTATAGTTTTCCAAGTCTATAAATGTTTTGGTCTGTATCAATAATTAGGCCTTTTTGCCATGCCCACTCGGCTAAAGATTTCACTAAACAGTAAACATTATAACATTATAGAGATCAATGAAATGATAATAATTTTACATTCATCATTCATGTACCTATTGTATCTATATATTTGATTCTTGTCGGGATGAAAAATTCGCGTAATACCTACTAGTAGCGCAAAGATTTCCTCCCTTTTGTTTTATATTATATTATATGTAAGCAATCATGGTTTGAAAAAATGTAACAGTGAATTTTTTCGACCGGAATTAGACAGAAACAGAATAATTTTTTGGTAAAGATTATTTATGAGAATACCTTATATATGTTGCACAGATGAGAGCGAAGTAAGTCGAGTGCTAATTACAAATTACTTGGTCACAGAATCATGATCTTTTTTTTAGTTTTTAGTTTTACTTGTTAATTATTTTGTATAATATGTATATTATATGTGTTGTATTAAAGACTTTAGAGGGTGGTTACGATTCATGATGAAGATTGGTTTCCTTATTATAGTCGGATATATTTAGCATACCTATAAAATATTATATATTATTATTACATAAAGATATAACCAAAAGTGTTTCAAAAACTATAATATCACAGTTTAAATTTTTATCCATGTTTCTGTTAAATAAAAGTATAAAACACCATCATTCTCTTCGCTATAAGAAATAACCTAAAAAAAAACAAGATACAACTGTTTGGCATCTCTTTTATATGGTTAATTTATTACCCTACCAACCAATGAAATAATTCAACTGAATTAATTTACTATAATATAGTACAGAAATAGCGTGTTTTGATGTACCAGGTAGAATGCAAAGAAGAATTTTGTGAAAAACACCATTATTAAGTAGCAATAATAAGTGTCTTTGACAATAATTTATTTAGGTACTATACTACCTTTAGTAATCTCATAAGATAGTAATACAGATGTAAAGAAAAAATCGAAAGCGCGTCTGACAAGTGTCGTCTGGAAACTGCCGGAAATGACTTATAATAGAAATTGAGTGTAGTGTTTAATTCGGCAAAATACCTTTGACATCTGAATTTATTGATTTATAAACACTTGGACGAAATAATTCCTTTTTTTTTTTGGATATCAGATACTTTTTATGTATAACTGTACGGGAATAAAATAAATGACCATGGAACTCGTTGACAAAACAGATCCTATAATAAAGGTACCTACATATATACAACCTACAATATAACTGAAACGTTAACATTGATCGTAATATACCGTACACCCAGCTACAATATATAATATATATATAATAATGTGGAGTACTAGCATAAAGTCAGGATTCCTTGAAATCCTCAACCAGTACATGACATTGAATGACTGATTTTTATAATATATATTTTTTTTAATTTTGATTATAATAAAGTTAAATAATTTACTTATTATGCATTGATAGTTATACTCTTCACTTGAATGAATTTTCTTATATAGAGCAGTGTCTTTAATTTTTTCTCAAAATCTATGTTTTAGTATTAAAAATACAATATTAAATGTTATTTTCTTTCAGTCTTTATTAACCTGAGCAAACTGAGGACCGCGCCGGGACATGTCCTTAAAACCGAGACTGTCCCGGTCTAACTGACACGTTGATGTGTGCATAGAATTATGTACAAATTTATAGTTTTGTGGAAAGTTACTGAAACAATAGCCATTGCGCTTTTTAAAACTACTTTTAATCCGGAACATACCTATCCTAAATCGATTTACAAAATACCATTTGTTTTTGGTAAATAATTTATAACAGATAACTATTATTTATTAGTTATTACAAATTATAATAATTATTTATGGACTATATTACTGACGGGCATTTAACTTATTATGGTTAATCGTAATTTATAAACAAAATAACAATAATTATAGGTAATTTATATTGTTCTAGATTATGTAACAATGTACAGTTTCACAATAACAAAAGATAAAATAGTATTGGGTATGAAAATACAATTAAATTAAATAAATACTTTTTTTATAGTTTTTTAAAGTAAATTATTTCGATGTATAAACTAAGAAGAACATTTTTTAAAGACATTTATAGCCGTTGTTTGTTACTTAGTTACTTGTAAATATTTGATAAATATTCAGTGTTGATGACTATTCTTTCATATTTTTTTTTTTTTTTTGGTTTAGGTTTGAACATTTTTTTTTTCTATTTATCAATGTCCAAATACTTTGATATGGGTTAAAAAACCTATTTGCCATTATATTTTGTTACACAATTAAGTCAAAACGTAGAATTTTGCGAACAAAAGGGATATAACTGTAAATCGTAATGGTTATTCCTATATTGGTTTTTATTTTTTGTGATACGACGTTTTATACGAAATACATAATCCCTATGGTTCATTACCTAAGCCATCTCAGCAGGAAGTAAGTGAAAACTCAAGGAAAGAAGTAGGTAAAAAAAAAGGTCGTTGATGCCAATTTCATATGACCATGTTTACGAAAGAATATAAATCGAGACCACACAACGTACCACAAGAAGAGTCATCGTTGCATTGTGTTAATAATAATAATAAAAAAATGATCTCTCTTTTCGCAATGTAAAAAGAAAAACAGGCAAACACACACACATACGCGATACGGTTCGTTTTTATAGACATGACAACGGGTGTTGGGCGTTTGCGTCGTAATAATAATATCGGTAACGTTGTGTAAACAATATTATATACCTACTAGCACGAGTATATACTATATGATTTCGTGAGATAACCATTAAACTACAAATGGGTTCAAAGTTCTTGATTATTTTTTTACAAATTTTGTGTTCCTAGTATTAATATTTTTGTACATGTTCAGTAGTTCAAATTACTATTTACTACCTTACTAATAAATATAAATGTGTAGATTCAAATCGGAGAATAACAAAAAACAAAACATTTTAATTACCAGCCTAACCCAAGACAATTATGATATAATAAACCATTATTATGTACGTATATTAAATGTAATGCATATTTTGTAGAGTACTGTGCTTTATATTATATAATAAATAAATATATTATAATAATACGTATTATATTATTTACTGCTTTAAATGACTACACAATAACAATGTTATGTCGAGGCATTAAGTTTACATAAAATACATATTATAATAAATTTATAACTACCGTTAAACGTTTAAAAACGTTAAAATTGACGTAAAAGTATACTTTTATATATTGTGATATAGAGTTTCATATTTTTATGTCCAGAATTCTAAACAATAATATCAAAACGATTAGAAACTTTTATATCGTCTCGGTCGTGTGTTACCAACCTATAACGATTAGAGTTAATCGATATGCTATCGACAGTTATCACACGCTATGTATGAGAAATTAACAAAATATTCTTCATTTTTATTATGAAAGTCGCGTAATAGTAACCATTAACTAGTAACTTAGTAACTTGTAACAAAGTAGTTGATCGTATGGCGCACGAAGACGATTAAAACTTTTATATTTTCGTTGTAAAATAATAAAAATAAAAATAATAAAATAAGGTAGGATATGAACTATTGTGCTCTTAATATGCACCTATACCAAAGTGCATAGGACTTATAAACTATAATCTATGAGTCATAAAAACAAAAATATGCATCGATTATTTTTTTAAATTATTATTCTTGGATTACATTGCAAATTATATAGTATGTATAAACGTGGTTATATTTAAATAAAGATTATCTAGAATATCTTCTCTTAATGTCTTTATTTCTATAATAATAAAAATATCAAAAGCATCAAATCAATGTATTTAATTAGGTTTTTAATATATATTAAAAATCTTATAATCACTAATCAGTAATTAATTGCGTTAAAATTTAAAAAAAAAATTTAATAGGTAGTAGTAATGTACTAATGTGTACCTATTGAAAAGTAAAAACTATTGAATTTGATTTAAAATGGTATGAAATTAATTTATATAGCTTACTTAAAATAATCATCTACAGTAACAAAAAAAAAAAAATGTAGATATAGTTTTTTAAGCTCTAGCATAATATAGTACGGCTATTTAGTATTTAGTAATATTTAGAAAATTAAAAATATTATCTTTGGTTTCAGTACCTAATCGAGTAATCACACGACACATGCGGTCGATAATCGCTCATTATATTATTTATTATGCACTGATATAGACCTTATAGATTTCAAGTATGTTCAGCCGTTTAGAGATAATGAACAGGATAACGATACAATTAATTAGACTTTTTACATATATATATACATGTTTTGATATTATAGGTACAACGTACTTTGTATATATGATATGCCCGGCGAGTTATTACTTTATTAGACTGAGTGTATACACACTATACCTATTTTATCGATCGAGTAACCCATTTATTTCAATCGTTGGGTACACCAAGTGGTCCAACAACAGCTATATAGTTTTCATGATAATAATAGTATAATATAATATTATTTGTTATAATCTTATTTAGTTATCTATGTGTTGACTATATATCATATAATATATAATATTATGCTACTACGACCGTCGTCCGTTGATTGTCTTGATATTAAACATTTTACGTAATATTATAAAACACATGTAAATAAAAAATATATAATAATATTGGTAACTACAGTAAATAGTATATTATATTATATATATTCGGCCAAAATATCCAATTGTAAAATATCGAAACCAAAATAATTCATTCCTTTAACGAATACTCTGTCACTGAAATGCTGTCCTACATTCAGGTAGTTTAATTTGTTTATAGTTTATAGTTAGAAAAAAACGTCCGCTTCGGAGGGGTCCGTTAGGAGAGGTTTCACTGTGTACGTATATAATATTGGCTTCTAATTAAAATTAAATTGTACACATGTATATTAATCATTATTTTAGCACGATCGATTGGCCACAATATTGTCATGATGTAATATTATTATTTGACGGTTGTGTAAGCCGGCTATAGACATATAACCCGACATCATAATGCTATCCAAATATCCAACAAATGCAGCAACTCTGCACAGCTGCAGCAGCTGGTACATTCAATAATAATATTATATTGTATATGTATATTATGTATATGATAACTCTTATCTTTGGGTCAAAAGGATAGGTCATGGACTACTATACCATCCACACACGACGGTGACTAGGTCATGTTGTTTTTACATAATCATAATAATATTAATATATTTTATTTTTGTCTATCTAAATTTTGTATGTTTGCTCATCGAGTCTATGTAGGCGTCTCTGGCATCTGTTTATATAAACGATTATTATTTTTTTGCATTCTACAATTTCAAACATACACAACGAAAAATATATGCAGTTATTCGTTAAAAAGCAATCAAAAATCTTGTAAAACTTTGTATTTTTTTGGCTTTGTTTCTTAATAATACACTGATAACCTACAACTTATTAATATACGCATAATAATTGAATTCAAATAATATTTGTTTTGAATTTTTTATTGAAGTTACTAAGAATGATATAACCTATTATTTTAACAGAATATATTATGGTTCTAGACACCATATGGTTCGTTCTAAAACAACCTCATTAATTATTATTTTGTTAATGGTATAATAAATAAGTTCTAAGTCAATCTTTTATAATGTGGCTTCTTGAATACTTGGAATACATGTCAATCGTGTATTGTATAAAAAACACATTTTAATTGATATAGTTATTATCAAAGGTCTGAGATGAACAAGTGTTAAGTTAAATCGTATGTCTGCGCATGTTACAAATTGTTATTGATCTTCGATCTGATTATCTCTAATATTATATACAACGGAGTTTGGAATTCAGTGAATGAATTCATTCTCCAACTGATTTAGGCCAAATATATTTTATACCCATTCAATAAAATGTCAAATAAAATGGTAGTGTATTACGACTTCGATTACTATAATAATATGTATTTGCTTTGATAATAAGAGACGAAAAAAAAGAGAGACGCTATAAATCATGACATTTCACATAGCGTTTCTAATCATGGCCAGCCACAGAGTTTCGGGTTTCGGTGAAAATAGCTAACAATTAAATTCACGTTTTTATACATACCAAAAAGTAAGCAACGGGTGGCTCTCGTCGCGTCACGTATGCGTTTGTATACAAACCTTCGTTATAAACATTTTTATTTCATGACGGTACAGTTAGGTATCCAAAAGGTTCGTCTTAACCGAAAGAACTATTTACCAGGATGACCGTTTTTAGGTAATATGTATGTGTGTAATGTATATAAAAAAAAAAGAGAAACTGGTACAACACTATTGAAATAAAAATGTCCATCTTGTTATTCCAAGTAATACCCATCATTTTCGTAAGGGATGATGTAAACAATGTAAATGGTATGTAGACCGGTTAATAGCTTCCAAGGAAGTTAAAAACATAATTTATAATGGAGTAAAAAATAATAATAATAATAATGAAACCATCAGATAGTCGTCTCTGGACCTTGTCCTCCAATAAAATAAAATGTTGTTGTATTATTTGTTATGGAACTCATGGACCCATGATTTTAAGCTTGATCTAATGCAATGTAATTGCGTGTTATATTAAACAGTTATCAACAATATTACATTTACTTAAATTTAACTCTGGATTTGATAAAATTATTAAAATACTCAATATAATATTGTTATTGTATAAAATATGTTAATAAGAAAATTATTTCCAACAATGTAGGTATACATAATATCCATATAAAATATTTAAATCGAAGGTAGTATGTAGATACCAATTATATTATTGTATATTTTATATATTATTTGTTTACTCTAATAAATTATAATTAACAATTGCCGAAGTAACTCGTTTCACGACTTCACGTTATCGTACAAAAGTACAATAATATTGACTACTACATAATATAGATGGATTATTCAGAGTTGATAAAGTATTTTTTAAGTTCAAAACCACAATATGTCTTCAATGCTGTGTATTTATAAATAAATAATTTTAAGCAAATACTATATAAATAGACAATAGTATTAGGTCGTATGAGGTATAATTGAACTCGTATATGAGTAGGTATATGAAATAGACTTGTATAATAATATTATCTAATTAGACATAGTTTTACATCTAATAAGATAGGTACTTTGTTATGTTTTGCTTGCATATAATAATAATAATAATAATGTATTCTATTAAGATTCTCAAGAAAATAATTTGAGTTTATCGATACGCATCGGATCAATTTTGTGCGTTCAAGAAGCTACGATACAAGCGATACGTAGCGACTATAGTTTATCGGACTCGACTTCAATACGAGGCCGTACGTAACTATATATTATTCCTATTATCCTATTGGCCTTACATGTTTTCGCTTAAAGAAATATTATTCATAGTAAACGAAAAAATGTTTTAGTTAGGTACCACTATATATTTTTTTTATTGAATATTTGTCTATAGTCTATAGTAATACATAATATTTAAAAAAACATAATTTTATAAGTTTATAACATATAAAAAAAAAAAATAGTATAACATTAAAAACCAAATTATTCGCCAAAGTTATTATGACTCATATATGCACTTGTAAAACATAGACGTCATTGTAAATAATATATATAAAAACATGAAAAAGCAAATTATTAGTTGAAGTTATGGCACATGATGGATTGTATACATTTGTATCGTGTGAGCTGACCAGATTTGTATTTTGTAATTTTAAATTGATTCATTTCTTGTCACTTATATTTTTTCAAAATGTTCAAAACTTGTGCAATTTTAATTTTTACATAAATGTCGACTTGAACTTGAAGAATAATATTCAACTATGACATGATCGAGGGTGATTTTGTATTGAAATTTTTATTAAAGTGCAAGTGAAATGATTTGGATGTATTTGTTTTTAATCTAAGACTTAAAGAGTTACGTGCCCAAAGTTTAGGAGGAAAAGTACTGTCTTCTGAAATATATAATGTTCAGTTAAATAATCGCAATATTTTGTTAGCTTATCATCAATTGGAAAATCGCCCATAAATCTTCAACAAACTAGTCAGAAACTTCTTAAGGCTCTAAAATAAAATTAAACCAAATGTTATATGTAACCAAGTAGGTATTAATAATTGATGAAACATCATTGTAATCACTGACTACACCAAATTGTTGTATGCTTCGCCTCCATGACAAGGTGATATCTACAACCAATCATAAGACTTTAAGGCCAAACTTCCGTAACTGCTATATGTATTGACATTTCAAAATCAATTACTACTTGTTTAGGTAAAACAGTTTGTCCGATTCAATTACATTTATTGATAATTTGATTAAACACATATGCAATAAGTTTCAGTTATTTTATCGGGCAACAAACAAATATAATTTCTATTTTTAGAGTCATGTATAGCAAACATTTGAGTCCAGCATTTAAATGTTCCGTCAACGTAAATTGAATCAATGTCACATAACAATTTTTAAATATTATCGCATGAAAAAATAACAATATTTTTTATTTGATCATTAAGAACTAAAAATTGTTCGCCTTTACAAGTTATTACATTTGTATTTTCTAAATAGTAGTAATATTATCACATAATATACTACACACACATTAGTCAAATAGTCAAATAATATACTACACTATTTTCTAAAAATTTAGAAAATCGTTTTAAAAAATGTACTAATTAGTAATTACTAATTACTAATCACCAATAGTAAAATAAATTACATTGATAGTAATAATATCACAAATAATTTTACTGCACACACATTGGCCAAACCAATGCGTTGAGTTTTTAATTGTTGTTGATATATTTATATATATACATATTAATTACAATATACATAATATAAACAAAGCTCACCAAGCTTAGTTCTTGGATCGATGCACAGTATACATACACGCACATACGTCCTAAACTCCTACGATAAATATTTTATTTTATTTAATTGTGTGCTCATAAAAAACAAATTATTTTACATTTTATTATCATATAATATTATCATCTATACTTCTATAGGTATAACTAATTTTACGAGCTAATTTTATAATTTAATATTTGAGCTAATTTTTTTAGACAATTTTATATGAATGTATTGATTTTACAATGATGTGTGTGTGTTTTTTTTAAACATTTTTCTAAAATTTTAGAAAATAATGTAAGTAGTCATTTTTTTAGCAAATTATTCCTGTTTTCAAAAAAACAAATTGTTTTACATTTTATTTTATATATTAATTGACTATTTGACTAATGTGTGTGCAGTTTATTTTGTGATATTATTACTACTAACGTAATTTATATATTTAGGAGTTAATTTTATTAAAAAGTAAAGTGTAATCTACTAATTTACGTAAAAACGGATAAATTTGGATATATTGGTTTGGATATTTTGACCGATTACCCTCGAATATACTTAACTAACTTGTCTGATATATCGGCACGAATGGATTGCGATATATCATTTTGTCTCAAATTGTATCCGTACATTCAGCTCAATTATCGATTATAACTTATCTGATTTATCGGCGAGATTACGGACATTACGGTGTATGATTTAATCCGCCACTTTTAACTGTAATGAATTTTGTTGTTTTTCTTTTATACTAGTGGTCAGTGGACAGCGGTGACTAGAATGTTTTTTCGTTTTTTATGAATAATATTTCTTCGGGTGAGAACCATATCACTCTTGCTCGAGTTTGGGTAAAAAAGGCCATTTGAGCGAAAATCAAAAGTTCGATTTTGTGCGAAAACTGATCAGCCCTTCCTATTTTCGATCCGATCGAATTTTTCTTCTTGATAATCTTTTATACGTACATACTCGTATACTATTATTGCAAATCATCTCAAATGTATTTCAACGAAGTATACACGCCCACGGTTGGTCGTTTTATATAAGTTTGAAAATATTATGTAAGTATCTATTATACTTATTACCCAATAATATAGTGTAATATTATTGTACGTGTCTCAGTGTCTGTGAAATAGTGAAATTAAATTGTCAACTATATGTTTCCATATAAATATAATATAATGATAAATGACAACACTGTTTGTGAACGTATGATAATACCATATGACCTAGGTCAATATACGACCATCATATAGTATGACCTTACACGAGTAAGTGAGTAGTTACCAAGGTATGATATATGCATAATGTGGCGCCGTATCGTGTTTATATCCGATCGCCGTCTCTTGACGTATTAATTTACCGTGTGTGTGCCTAAATATTGTTACGTGTTTGCTGCGTTTGTGTGGGTTATAAAACAAATAAATAAATAGTTATATTGTATTTTTTTTTTTTTTGTAGCAATTTTGAAACGAAATAGTTATTCCTTTAGTCCTAGTTGGTTTTAAAAATATACAAACATAAATAAATAAATAATATTATTTTTTTATCATTAATTTATTAATATTTATTAATAAATGAACATAGACAAACGTGTATTCACGGAATATTATATTGTGTGATACTTTTAAATGAATTAATTTTATTAGAACACTTATATTATACGTGTTCATAGGGGTTCATAGACGACGTTCATGCGGGGCAGTGCTGCATTGCCTTGGATTACCCACCAAAAGGCACCCGCCTAGGCCTCACTTGTTAAAGAGGCCTCGTGCATGAAAACGGAAAACCATTTTTTTGTTATTATTATTATCATCTCATTTATGGATTAAAACAACAAACCTTAATATGAATATTATACTGTATAGTATGCAGTAGTAAATATTTTTTGGATTTTGTTAATTTATAAATACTTGATAATATTTGGTGGATTGTCAAATGCATCGGGGCCCTAAATTACCGCCGTGCTTTTGAATGTTTTCAATTTTCGTCGACTGCCATAAAAATTTAACGTTCACATTTTTTAAGCTTAGCGTTACAATTTTTATAGTTTATTAAGAATCGATTTTTATTTAGAAGACAAATTTTGTACTAATTTTTTTTTCATGTAAATTAATAAAATCTTAGTAAAATTATTTAATATATATATATTTTTTTTTCTTATAAACAACAAGGCCTCGTATTATTTAATATTTATTTAAATTGTTAGTTATTATTAAAATTGCGTCTTCTAATTATTGAATAATAAAATTAATGACGTATATATAGTAATAATTGTTTATACCTAGGGCACACCGATAACTTCATATGGCTTTTCACAAATATTTTATCTCGAAACAGACATTTTTTGGGGGCGTTGAAAATGCGTGAACATAAAATATGTATATTATGTATATAATGGGTATTATATTATTGTGTTTTAGTTATTATCACCTAAATATCAGCTATGGCTCATGGTGATTTGACATCGCAGTAATATATTAATTTAGTAATCTTCTACAGCCTCACCTGTATCCACAAAATCACGTATTAATAAGCAAGAACTTACAGATAGTGTATAGACGCTAACGATTTGTGGTACTTGATACATTTAAAGATAAAAAAAAAATAGTCAAATATTTCTATAATTTGTATATAATTATATACTATATAGTATAATAATAAGTAATTTTATATGAATTGTTTTATTTTTGTTTGTATTTAACCAATTTTTAAATTGTTTTACTATGTGTTTTAGAATTTCTGTAATTCTATTATTTTATATATAAAAATATAAAAAACCAAAAAAAAAAGTTTGTGTTAAACCGTGATTACCACAAAACTTTATATTATCAGACGAAGCCACCGAGTAAATTGACAAATTACAACCACAAAAATAGAAATTCATAATAACTATCGATGTTAAATATCATACTTATTGTAATTGTTAGTAATTACATAAATTGTGAAACTTGTAAGAACATGCAATATGGTGACACATTTTTTATCAAATTATTTTTTGTGTATTATTATTATAGCTTTATGCTATATAATATTCTAATACTCAAATAATATATAATATGAATAATAAAATACTACATGGGTAATAATGTGAAATGTTTAGCTCATAAAATATACACTAATGTTGCAGCTATTAAACACCGGATAATGGAAATGTTTGATAATATAGTATGAACAGTGGCGTATTTAGGGAGGGGCCCATAGGGGCCCGGGCCCCCCCCTTGGCCCGTGTAGTACATATTATAATAGTATAACACAATACTACTCAGTAATCGACACTTGTATTATACTTTAATACTTTATAATGTATGATTAAATAATGATTTGATATGAAAACATTAATAAGGAAGAAAATGTAACTGTGGAGGAAATAGCACAAGATTTCATAAAAATCTCCGCCAGGAGAATGCAACTTCAAGACTGGTCAAAATAATAGACATTACTTAAATTGTACATGCTTTAATATAAGTACTTTAATTGTCTTAATCTTAATTAAATATAAAATACCTATAATATATTAAAACGTATGATTTTGGTGTTATATCTGGTGGGCTCCTCCCTTGAGAGATTTCTGGCTACGCCACTGAGTATGAACGTTGAATAAATTGAAAATCGTTCTGTAAAATAAACAGGGGTTGCGGTCTCAAAACATAAGACAATTCATTGCAATAAACCGTCATTATACACTGGTTTTGTAATTAAAAGAAAAACTTTTTATTACGTATTCATTCTGAACGTTTTTTTTACTGTTTTATTATTATTATTACTCGAATCGTTTCCCGTCAAAGTATTACGAATGTGTTTGTAAAACATTTATATATATATATAATATATATCCATACAAACGTTTATATAAATGTATTATTTAAACATTGTGTCATTCAATGTTAATTTTTATTCGAATTCGGGAATCGGGCGACCGGCTGGACATCTTTGAATAATGGGGTGTGCGAAAAAAAATCAAAGCAGCTGCGTTTTTGTGGGGACCCTTTGCATATAAACACCGTTTTTTCCCCTTTTTCGGGTTTTTTTTTGTCAAAAGAATTATTCATAAAAATGTAAATTTGGGACCGGACGCCATCTTTTTTTTCCGCGACAAAAAACCCCTTTTTACTCGATGCATAATAACAAAGTATAAATAATTGAATCGGACTCGGTTGCCCCCACCACTTTCTTTTAACGAGGGCAAATAATAAAGGTTTTGCTTTCAACGTACTTTTTCCCTTTTTTTCATCCAGTAAATTTTCCATTCTGTCATTCGCCAATGACTTTCCACTTTAATCAATCAACGGAAGCCTGTAACATACTTTGGTTGAAAGTTTTATATTTTAGTTTTTATGATATATAGGTACCTACATTTGCCCACGTTTACTGATGAATTATTATTATTTTTAATTTATCATTCATAATTCATCAAAATCATTTATGATGACTCAAACTCTCTTTTATAGCTGCTTATAATCTTAATTAGAAAGTGTTTTTGACGAAATTAAGATTTATAGTTTTACTAAACATAAACGTCATATTAAAATTAGTGCTTATAAACAAAAATTTTATTCTCGGCTAGCTTTTGCTGACGATGCAAATTATTCATTAATGATAATTTAAATAATTAATGATAAAAAAAAAAAAAACATTAACTTATAAGGGTTTTACGAGTCAGCAATATTTTCTATGTAGTTTATTAGGTGTATCATGACATGAAGCTATACTGTATTTCATTATATCATATTTAGGAATTTTGAAAAATGTTGGATATTTTGGTACAATATATTATATGAGCACTTATTTGTTATGTCACACTCATATAAGACGCACTGATCTAAATTTGGTTTTAAAAAGTAATTCCATGATACAATATTTACAATTGGTAGGTACTCGTATATATCTTAGATTCTTAGATTATAATACATATATAGACCTAGTTTACACGATAAGGTATCTATTAACTTTATTTACTTTTTAATATGGGACTACTTGCGCAGACTCCCTCTTTATTTATCCAAAATTCTTTCAAATTCATGAAATAGGTAGCAATTTGTAATAAAAATAGTATTTTGAATAATAATATTTGCATACAACGAATTAGTATACCGAGCTAATACACATAATTTATAAGCATCCAGAGTTAAGTAATTGATTTTTCTTAAGCTTAACTAATTTTCTATGTTTATATTTTTGATACACTTAATAATACATAGGTGCTTGAAGTAATAGGTATATGATATATTCGTTTTAAATAATTTGATAATCGTAAATTAAAATGTTTAGCCTTATCATATTAAAGTGTTGTATAATATGTATAAAATAATAATATATTTGTTTTATTTTTATTTCATATGCTTGTTTTGTGAATATCATAGAGTAAAATAATTTATTCATGCCTGCCTACGGGGCCTGCCTATTGGCGATTTACCATACGATTTGCACATGCATATACCCATACTAGTATATATAGGAAAGTATTTGCATCGAAAGGGAGAATTGACAGTTTTAACAAGAATACGTGTCAATTTGAAGCGTTTCTAGAGTGCACAACTATTATACGAGTGTATATTATATAATAATAGACGGATTGAAAAAAAAATGTTTCGCGTATGTAAATAATAATAATGAAAAAAATTGTTACAAAGAAGTGTATTAACGAGCCCCATATAGTATGTACTTCTGAGGTATACCCCCCGGGTGTGTGAATTAATTTTTTTTCTCTTTTATACGATATATAGGTCGTGTAGGATATACAAATTGCGTATAAAACACGCCGCGCGGAATAAACTCTCGTGTCCGGTATACCTTCTACCAGCCGCGATTACAGGCATATGTGCGATGGGGAAGGAAAAAAAAATGCAGATTTCGGAAACATATTATAATAAATATTATTTATTAATAATAATATGGGAAAGTGATTTTCGAGATCAGCCGGCTCCCGTACGTACGAATAACGAGTATACATGTATACATTATATTATATATATATATAGGCGACATACCTACTTACATAATACTTGCTATAAGGGTGCGGATGTGGCGGCGGCGGTGGTCCACTATATTATAATATTATACTATACTTGGGTTTCCGGGTACGGGATATAAAATATATATATAGGTATAGGTAGGTAGGTACACGCGGACGACGACGACCGATCTTGATTGCGTGAGAACTGTGCAGATATATCGGGTGATTGACATGTGTTCGGGGGCGCATACATATAGGTAGGTAGTAGGTACCTACAGACGGACACACATCACCCGAGATTTTTGCGCAAAAACAACTTCCTTGTGTCACGTACCCACCACTACCCACCGCACGTGTGCCTACGTATATATTATATATTATATAATATATTCCGATATAGGTAGAGGTACCTAAGCGCGATAAAGGAGCAAAAAAAATATAATATAATATAAATAAAGAAGAAAATATCGATTCGCCCTTTCAACATTATGCAACGGCTCAGCACCTGCCGCGGGTCTTTCGGGTAAACAGCGACGCTTGCCGCTGCGCTGCAGTCTTCGCGGGTTATATTATTTTTATTATTATTACACAAATATATGTAGGTACGAGCGGGCGTTTCGATTTCTTTTCAATGTGTATTATATTATTATGTTACGCGTCGGTGGTAAGAAAACGAGAGTGGGTGCAGATCTGCGGTTTCCTAGCATAAGGCATTACTAAATATTATTATTATTATTATGTCTCGTAGTGTCGCGGGAATCCTCGTAGAAAAGCGCTTAGGTTTTGCATTGCATTTTCCAGCTATTGAGCTGTAATCAATATATATATATATATTATATACATACGCATAAGTCGTAAACGCATATACCATTTCAAATTTTCGAGACTTGAGCTAAGCCAAATGTAATATAGATCTATAAAAGGGATCTTTAGCTTCAGTCGTTATAATTTATAAAAATATTTTTAAAGCTCATTGTATAATATGCGCATAATTAGGTACGATCGTAGTTTGTATTATGCATTAATTATACAACTATAATATTATAACAAATACTTGGTACAAGAAAACAATGCGATCGAATTGATCGAGTTGTTAACATACTTAGTACTTACATATCAAATTCATAATATTATATTGAAATTTAAAATATTTAATGTCGTGGCGTATAATATGAAGCTCCGAATTTCTCGGCCCTATAGTTTAGTCACGCATGAGACATGACACATTGTATACACCGTGACGAGAGCTTAGTGCGCTTTGATTGTATTAAATAATACATCGTATTTATTTTTTATTACTAATCTCAGGGATCAGGTGCGAAATCGCCAATTGAACGTTACTATATTATGTTAAATGATAATCTCCATTAAGCGTGCGAGCGTCGTGTACGTAATATAAGGAGGAAAACGATTGTTCGAAATTATATTTATTACTCTCGAAAGCGAAATTCGTTGACTGGATTTTAATCTGTTAATAGCCAATAGGTCGCTATACTTGCTGCAGCTTGCGTGTACAACGGTATATATATATATACATACGTTCGACACTATTGTTTTAACGAATCGTTGCAGCGTACATGTGTGTCCTCAAATGTTATATAGATTATGTTATACTCTAATGAAGCCATTAAAATGTTTAATGCCGTGTTAAGTAATTGCTATAATTTATGCCGACATAAAATATATGTGTATATACCATTACACAATAGACATGTGCAGTACAGACAATTTTATAGAAACTTTTCAGAGTGTGTTTTTATTTAATCGTCTTTAATTTCCACTGATCATATTATATATTTGTTTTACTGTAGGTATATATATTAAAATACGATTATAGTTTTCAGTATACGTTATGATCTTCTGTTATAAATATTATTAAGTATTGGGTACCTATAATAAAACACTCGATGTACATAAATTATATATTATTATAAATTAATTATTTTTAAAATATATACACAGATTATAGTTCATTAAGTTTGTTGGAAATTGGCTGGGTTGATTTAAAAAAAAGAAGTAGTGGCAAGGTTTATGGACTGGAAGAATGTTTATAACACTTTAACAATGACTATACTGAAAAAATTAGGGGAGCAGGTACAAAAGGATTGTCTAGAAAAAACGTTGTTTTGACACAGATAATGCGATGATGGAAATGCTTTAGTGTTAAAAAAAGATATGTAGTGCGCAAAATTTTAGTATTTTATGAGTTATAAAATTGGCATCAATAAGCGCAACAATAAGGTAATATGTGGCATATTATTTGAAAACATTATTATTGGTAATGGTACTCAACATGAAAATTTTAAAAGAAAAATTATACAATGCTCATATTATACTTTATAATTTATTATTATAAATATGTAATACAAATTTCTATAAATAATATAACTTTATGATATTGATTTTATTTTTTATCATAAAATAACTGAAATAAAAAATATAAGTCACCTAAAAAATAATATAGTCTTAAGACTATAAAATAACCTATATGAATTTAAGATAAAATATCTTCTCAACTTATAATTAACAAAAAAGCGGATTGTATGTGTGAACACATTTTCACGAGAAAAATATCAGAACAATAAGTCAATTATACAAGAGGGTCAAGTTATGATTTGTTACCCTCAAAAGCTAACAGTCACATTTGTGCTGGGAATCGTTTTAAATATTAATTCCAGTTCATTTGATTTATACAAATCAAATAAGGCCTAAGGGCTGCTGTTCACGAGTCAACACACCATAACTGTAGCCAGTTTACGAACAGGAAATAATAATGTATTTATTTAAAACTACTGTAAAAATAAAATATATGTGTGTAAGATCAATCTTAATGAAAATGAGAATCATAATGAAATAATCAAAAATTTTTTTTAATCTTTAATATTAATTTTAAATCATCTTAATTTAAAATACATTTATAGTTAAAACTCATGAAAAAATCATATTCTTAACCGATATACACAAAAAAAAAAAAATCATGAAATAAATATGATAATGTTACTTATAATTAAATTATGAGTGACACAATAACGTATACAATATGTTAGTATACTCAATGTTTAAAGATATTAAAAATATTAATACATTTAAAAAGTTAAGCTAAGGAGTTGAATAAATTGAATACAAATAAGTAAAACGAACAATTGATAATTGTATCTATATTGGATAGCCGGATAGGTATTCAAAACCCTCATTGGGTGGGATTATGTGTTTTCAATGCTTGCATTATTGCGATAATCTAAGCAAAAACAGATTGTAATGAAAAAAAAATAAGAATGGAAAACCAACTGCATTGGGTTAAAAAATGTGTTTTTTACCTCTTAAATATTTTTATTTTGAAGTAAATATTGTTCATCTGATTGGAAAAAAATACCAAGAATCGATCTATACATCCCTTTTTACCCTAACAATGAATGCTACGCATATAAGGATACACGTTTTGCGAATACCTTATTATTATTATTATTCACAAAAATGTCCGTCACACTCGAACGGTCTGTTGCCATTGCATAAGAAAGTATACAGAAAAAAAACCATACACAATCTGGATCTAGATCACGCCTTTTTTTTCATTTTAGCACAATGAAAGCAGCTGGTCCTCGAAAATTAAGCCAGATTTACATACAATCATTGTTATTCACAAAATGTCGGATTTCCCTCGTGCAGCGAGAGAGAGAGAGAGAGAGAGAGAAAGTTAGAGACTATAGTCCCCTACGGACAGTATTTTTTTTAAATATTGAAAAAAAATTGTTGGCAATAATCGCTGCATGCATATAATATATGTGTTATATATTTTTTAAATTTTTGTTTGAAAATATGTTTCCGGGCGGGAAAGTACTTGGTTGCTGTATTTTTTTTATATTTTGATTGTCAACAAATTGTTCACTGGTTGACCCGACAACGAGTTTGACCCAATATTGAATATATGTACAACATCTGCTGCGGAGACATGTATAAGTACTTTCAATTTTCGAATGATGTACACATCGATGTTCAGTATACGTGTGTAAATAATATATATATATGATCTATTCCAGAGAATTTCATGTATAGCTGGTTTAATCCTCACGGCACCGAAATTCACACACACACACATGCTGAATGCGTGCTTGGGTTAATTAAAGTGTTCGTAGTGATTAGTAACATACCCTGTACACACACACATATATATATATATATATATATATATATATAATATTATATACACGTGTGTATAGTGGTCACGATACGCGAATATAAGTATACGAGTGTGTTAAGGGAGGGGGGAAACTAGGAGAGTGTAATACATATATAGTAGCGGGGAAGATTCATGATGGCAGCGTCCGGCTGGGGTTGAATATTGATTGCTAAGCGGATTGCTCATTGGTCGACGAACGCGAAAGGGGTGCAAACGCCGCCGGCCCTTCATTAGCGAGAATTCCACCCTCAACCCGCCACCCCGTAACTAGAACCCTTTTAACTGATGAAACGATGGACTTTTTCCCCGTTTCCATCACCCCTATATATATATATATATATATACACACACGCAAGTTCTATTCCCTTTGCAGCTCTATTCCTCCCACCGCCCCCGCACCGGGACGCGTATTCCCGAGGTCTACACCCCATACAGCAGTCGGTCGCACCACACAGCTTCCATGTTGCCCGTATTTTTCGTCGAGGCCAACCGTCAGATATTAAACAATGGGGGCCAAGAATGATGAAGGGGTGTGCGTGTGCATGTGGGCGCATGCATGTATGTATGCGGGGGGGAGACAAGGAGTTAACGGCATTAGATGATTCACGATGTTGGCGCGTGTGTGCAAAGTCGTTCTGCGGAAGAAACAAAGGCAACGTTGCACTTGACCTTGTGCAGTGAGGGTTCCAAAGAAGGGGCAATGGCAAAATTTGTCCACGCCATTTTATGGCCTTCTCTCATCATTGGTGGCGAGAATTTGTGTCCGGAAGTTGTGAGCTAGGAACTAGGAAGTTTCGGCAGTAGAAATATTTTGCCAACTAAATGATTTTTCAACTACAAATAACCTATAGGCGTGATTCAATGACATTTGCTCCAATATGATATTTATATTTTAACTAAAAATACACACAATTTGTGTTGACGCGATAATTCACCTTATAATAGTAAAATAAATTTTAATGTTAACGCTTATAATAATTTTACAGTGCAGTTTTCAATAAACGTGCTTATATTAGAAATATTGAATCCTGTAACTAAAATCCACTACTGCATTACAGTGGAAAAAAAACACAATCAAAAACATAAGGTACCTACTTTGATCCGGGGGGGGGGGGGGGCTTCTTTGGATCCATCACTGGTGTTGGGAAATTAAGTATACCTTCTGTAATAGTTATGTAGTAATCTAGTTGATTAATAATTCTTGCAATTAAGATTTAGCTGAGTAAAATGTATGTTATGGTTCATACGATATGTAACTATTATAACTTCATCAGAAATTGTCGATGATTAAATATCTTTTTTTATTTAAAATACAATTTTTATTTTTAAGAATGTAAATCTTTAACGGCGTAAGTAGTTAAACTACAGTTGGTTAATTAAGTTATAATATATTTTACGGATTAATTGATTATCTATCTATTTATATTTATACTTTTTTTTTATCAGTATAATGTTATGGTGTGTACCTATGTCCTGTATGTAATATGTAGGATATAACTTCATATCTTTGGGAAAATAATTAATATTTGCGGAAGAGCAAAATGTAAGTTTCCTGAGTAGTAGGTGTAGAAAGTTACACCTCCATGCGATACCACGTATAACTATACGAAAATAACCACTCCTACGATTCTCGTTATTTCCGAAATTTACTTCGTGTGGGTTTATTATTTATTTCCATTCATAGTAAATAAGTAAACGATACGGTTTGTCCCACGTCAATCGTCATCCGTATCTTATTTTTTTTATATCATAATCACATCAGTTACGTGACGTCAACATGCATGGCATATCGATAAAAAAAAATAAAAAAACACTCACACAACATCAAAAATAATGGAAAAAAATAAATCGGGTTGTGGGTAACAGGTTTTTTTGAGTAGTACGCTTATGGTCTATACTCTACACTTGCGTCGATAAACCGCGGTGCGATCGTTTATGTTTGGAGATCCATTTAAAAGGGGTATTGAATGGTTGCGTTACACATAGTATAATATAGTAGTAAAAAAATCATACAAGACTAACATAATAATTGAATACCTGTCGAACCCTTTTCCAACCCCTTTGGGCGCCCCACATAATGACTTATTAAACGGTGTTCAAACCCGGCTAATTTTTTTTGTTAGGGTAGACACCCGTTTTTTATTATTATTATTATTATTTACACGTGCTTAATGAAGACGTGCGCGGGGTTCGAAGGGGTTTAAATATATATATATATATATATACATACATCCATACATCCATACGAACCATCGTGGTACCCCTTTTTAGCGCCGGCACGAGCCTTACTGGTTTCTATAATAGGAAACTCATCCGCGTAAAAAAAAAATAAATAAAAGGATTCCGAATTCTTTTGCTGGTTTGGTGCATGTTACACCATATTATAGTACAATATATATATGCTCGTAAACGTGTACATAATATGTACGCAGTAGGTACCTATACACGAGATATACGTCCGTCAATCACCTTGTGCAGACCAACAAAAGGGTTTGCTATCATAACATGTCATCAGTGTTTGTTGCTTTTGGAGAAGCTCAGTCCTTTGTCCGCGGGGCCTGGGCGGAGTGTTTGTGTGTCGTATCATTACGAGCCGCATACATATTATATACTTACATATATATATATATATGTGTGTGTGTAGTGGTGTCGCCTCGCGAAATTAGGTTAGGTTTATTTTTGCTGAAACGCACCTGTTTTTGTCGTGATGGATTCTATTCTTATACGTATATATCATACACATTATATACACACCACATTGTACACGTATTATAACCCCTTTGAACCGTCCAAAACACATTATAATATATATTTTGTCGTGTGGGGGTTATACACGGATAGTGCTCGCCAAGTAAGATTGTTGTCTGTCGGGCTGCTTTTGTATAGGTATAGGTACCTCCCAATAATAGGTACACATCTTCGTCGTGTCGACACAACGACACTTGTAATTGCTGATATGCTATATTATACGAAAACGTCGAAAACAGAACAAGAGAAAACAACTTTTTGTCCAAGAGAAACACGGCATATCAGCAGAATGATCATCACGTTTGGTTCAGTAACTTTGAATTAAACTCCTCCTGTATATTATACTATCTTAATAGCGCACAGTATAATGATTTAATGATATACTCTCTGTAGAGTGTACCTAGATTATAAAAACGATAATATAAAAACTATAAACTAGACACTTTTAAACAAAAATGTGTTCTCTATTTATTTATAACATGTAAATCTCATAACTTTATATTATTGCTCAAGTATTTCATTTTTGTACAATAAGTTTACATCGCCAATTTTATTATAATATTGAACAAATAACTTAAAGTTGCATTATGGTTATAAATAAATTTGAATTAAAAAAAAAAAAAATAACTGTGAAGAACATAATGCGTTTTAAAATATTGTTTACTTCTACAGTCCCACACTGGTACACTATTAATTTAATATACGTTTTTATTTGAAAAATATTTTATATACAAACAAAACTAATTTTAGGTACTTGTTAGTATTCATTCTCATTCAAATTTACAAATATTGTTTGTTAAACCATACAAATACTATTGCTTAATTTAGTACACTGAAGGTTTGCAAATACTAATTATTTTTATTGAACGTTTTTTTTTCATATCATAGGTATTTGAACATAATAATATGATTAAAGAAAAGACTTTCAACATAATAATAATAAATAAAATAAATAATTTACATTAAACCAGAGTTCTGTGATTCGTACTTTAAATAATAAGTACCTACTATCAATACAAGCATACTGCATACTATATACAAAAATGTATAAATTTATGTAATTTGGTATTGAAATATACAGAAGTGTCCGCTGTTTAGTGTTGTCCGTTAAGGGATATTTCACCGACTCAACTGTATATTGAACACTGTTTCTAGGCATATTATAAAAATGACGATAATTTGTTATAACTCATAATAATATAATGATAGTTTTACGATAAAAATCGAAAAGCTATAGTATAATTGGCACTTTTGCGTGATATGTAATCCGTCTAATTTGTCACGGGT
Source organism: Diuraphis noxia (assembly GCF_037042655.1). NCBI lineage: Eukaryota > Metazoa > Arthropoda > Insecta > Hemiptera > Aphididae > Diuraphis > Diuraphis noxia. The sequence goes on along the minus strand of NW_028301714.1, from coordinate 31,914,698 downwards.
CGTTTTGTAATTATTTCGGACTAAGGCAATATGTTTCATTATCTCGCCTGTATAGGTATAGGTACAAGAGTTCTAATTCAGAAACACACACACACACGCACATACCCAATAATGTATTATATATATAACACGCCGAAAAATTCGGTGAATCAAAGAAACGCGTATGGCATTTATATATATATATATATAAACGTATATATATGAAACCGTCTGGATCTCGATCCCTCGACGAAGGTCCCTTTCGAGCTACGACGGCCGATGCAATAATTAAAGGGCTAACGCGCGCCCGCACGAGGGGTTAAAGTAGTTATTGGCGCTGCGTTCATTTAGCCTCGTATATACCGCGTTGCAACAGTACTACATCACAGACTCAGCACACAGGGTTGGTATATACAGAGTGGTTGTATGTTTCAATAACGCGAATGTGCAGTCTATAGTATATAATTATAGAAATATTCGTGATTTTTTGTAATATTTGCTTATGAAACCTATAGATAGGGCTATAATACATTGGTTTTTAATGCTGGCAGGAAATATGTTTATAAATGTTTATAAAATATCTGATATCAGCAAATTATTATCATCATTGAAATTTGTTGCAGTGAGTAGCCAAAAAAATTGAATAGATTGTGTATCAGGTAACACCTATAGCAGGTGAGGGTAAACAAATTTCTTACAGTTTTATGAAGGGAAAACTTTTGTAATCATTCAGAATAAAGTCAAATTAATTACATGACATCGCTATACGATATAAAATTATATAAAAGGTATTTAGTTGCATATAATAGAAACAAAATCGTAATTTAAATCTCTAAATTCGATACTGAAAGTACAGCAAATAAAGGTCAGTGGTAAAATATGTACAAAACACTATTAATATAGTCTATAGCAGACTATAATATAGACGATCTTTATAGATTCTATACCATAGTATATTAGTATAATATTATATTATGCAATATACCAATGAAATTTTAACGAATTTTTACCGAAAGGATCACCGTGTATACGGTGCAACCAAACGGCCTCCTGCTAGGCGATGACCAAGTATACGCGACGATGACCACTGAATTCCATCTGCTCGAGACCCCATATGTGTATATGTATTACGTGCATCCCTAAGACCGACCGGTTGGCGCCCGAGTTTATCCATCGCGGTGAAATTAATTTTTATTCGATGCATCGTCGTAGCCGTATCCTAAATACAAAAATATAATAATATAATATACGAGGGACGCACGATGGCCGTCGTCGAAAAAAAAAAGGTTCAAACACCACCGCGGCTATGATATCATCCGTAATTAGTTTTCAGTTTTGCACGCCCATATACGCTTCTGTTCGAATAAATATTATATAGGTACACATACGTGCGAGCAATCGATCATTTTGTACTGCAGACAGGGGCTTGCACAGTTCGACATATATGAACTTTAGGCTATAGGCGAGAACTTTGATTTTTCCAAAAGTTCTGAGGCCTACGCGCATTTTAAAATTTATTACACCTTCAATATAAGAATCTTCTAAGTATTTTAACGTATACCATGTTCTCAGGACTCGTGTACTTGATGAATACAAGCGAATAATTATCAATTTACACGAATATAGTCAAATAGACCAGCGTTTCCCAACCTTTTTAGCCGGCGGTGCACTTTTGTTTGTACACAATTTTTTTTAGGTGCCCTTCTGTTACGATAATACCTATACGACTGATATGATTACATTTTAATGTCACCAACTCGAAGAAGTAGTGCGTTATACATGCAGATAACATTGTTGAAAGTTATCTGAATTTATATGGTCATTTTTATCTATTATTAAATTATTCAACCCATCAGAAACACTATATTTAATATTAGATATATACAGATAGTATGCTAAGTGATTTTGTATGTAAAACAATTTTTTGTCTTTTCAACTACGATAAATTTTTTATTTTTAATATATAATTTAATAATTTTTTTCATTCTCGGATGAGCCGTAGTGCACCTTGAATGAGCTCGCGGTGCGCTTAGGTTGAACAGGTTGAACCACTGAAATAGACCATTAACCAACAAATATCTATTTTGTTAATGTAATATTCTTTGATTTCTCTCACTTTTACAGAAAATCTGTGGTAAGGTGGCGAATAACTAATACTTAACACCGAATATTTAGATATAGGTACCTAATATTTGTCCCCACTTCATGGTGATGACTGATGAGTATTAACTAATAGCGAATATTCATCACACACCCACATACTCTTGAGTAACCGACTTGATTTAATTTTATTCAAACATTTAAACCTATATAAGTTATTTGTATTGGTTTTTGGTACTTACCTTTTTGATATAACTATAATTTGCTACTTTTAACTAATGATTATAATTATACAAATATTGTATTTGTTAATTTATTGTGATTGTGCAAAGCATTATAGTTATAACAATTAATAATCAATTTAAAATCGAACGTCTAATGCTATCATACCAAGAATTCATCAAAACGTTTTCATCGTAACTCAACAACTTTAATAACACTGTTATATTCTATACCATAATATTACTATTAAAATGTGATCCTGGATTTGTAATTTATCAAATCATAAGCATATAATATAAAGTATCATTAAATAATCAATTAAATATGATAAATTGATAACACATTTTAATTGTTGACAATATTATTTATAAGCTAGTTTTTGAAGGTTTTTTTGTGCGATTTCCACTCGTTTTAGAATATTGTTCTTCTCAGATTTATTTGTCAAAGTAAAATGAAAAAAATAATTCAACAATAAGATATAACGAGGTATTGTCTAGATACACCTCTTAGTTGAAATATATAAGCCTACAACTACCCAACACTGTATCCGTCTGATACCAAAACGAAAATTAACTCGAATCGCGTTATCACGTCAATGTCAATTACTATATGACGTTTCGTATAGGCCCTTTGATGTGTGGCCCCTTCGTAATAACAATTTCACCACGTTTTTTTTATAGAAATGCTTTGGCTTCAACTCGTTATTTTGTATACCCTAGGCCCAAAGCGCTCGAATATAGTTTCCCTTCTCTAGTTCTTTAAATGTGTTCTATACTCCAGCGACGACAAAAATGGTCTGAAGATTGATTTAGCAGTCGTATGTATAAATATATGCAGTGAATATGGAATCATATTCGTTCTTTTTTCGTGAGCTGAGGGGGACCCGGAAGAGTGAATAAAATTGGCAACAGCGTTCGGATTACTTCTGGTTTCCAGGAATACGTTAATATATATATATTCATCGGCCATCTGCCACCCCATAACGTTACGCAACCCTTAAAAACCGACACACTCGCACCCAAAAATCTCTCGGCCCGGGTCGTAGTTGTTATGTGAACTGCACCGATGTATTCAGGTGAGTTAAACGCGTTTTTGGTCATGACGTCAGTTATACCGTGTCCAGCGCGCGGGCAGATGTGCATATTCTACATGCGTATAGGAAAGGACATATGTGCGTGCATTTAATATGCGCAACCGATAATCCCTTTTATGTAAGAGCTGTAAACCTGGCGTAACATTATAAAAATGAATTTACTCAAAATGTTTTTTTTTTTTTTTTAATTTATTTATTTCTTAATTTGAGCGATCGGCAATAATCGTCGTAGGTTTTTTTTATAAAAATTAACAGTTGACGCAACACACAATTTAGGTTCATTTTATTTTTCTATTAATACCATTATGCTGGTGGTACGCTATTATTAAACAATACAACTAAGGTCTTAGGGGTTTCAGCCCCACATAAACTAATGGAGGCCAAAGGGTATATAGTTCGTTATTGGAACTAAATGTAAAATATAATAGTCACAGGGTCTCCCCCCAAATAGTTCGTTATGTTATCACTGTTTTTACTAAACACGAATATTTCTTTGATCGGTGTAATAGTCAAATAAAGCTTTAAATAACATACCTATAATTATTAATACAGTGAAACCTCTAAATGTCGGACACTCTCAACCGCTAAATTGTTTGCTGCTATAGGAGATGTCCACTATTAAGAGGGATCAGTGTGTAGTTTGTTCAAAAAAAAAAACTCTTCTATTTACTGTAAGTTACATGAGACGAAATTCCACGTAATATGACATTATAATATACCAATGATGTGTAATGTTTACGATCAGTAGTAGAATTAAATGGAGTATTGAAAGTAGAAGGCAAAGGTCAATTAATTACTGTGAGAGCAAACCGTTTCTATATATGAACTATAAACGATGTAAGTTTTTGGTTTCCGCCTATATACATATTGACATTAAACAAGACGGACTGATAAAAAGAGTATTGCCATGCGATATTAAAACGCATTTTATATACACATGTCGTATTATACAGAAGCCAGGAGGACGTAACGTCAATGCATCTACAAGTCAAAACCAGCCTCGAACGTTGTAAGGAATTTTTTTATCGTTACTATAATTTACTATACGGGGGGAGAATATATCCTGAGCTCGTGCCACTCAACTACATTTTATGCGCACGACAGCAGTGGCGGCGGCGGGCGGCGCGCGCGATACTGTTGGTAAGGAGGGGGGTACCGAATGAATGGTGTTTGCGTGTACGTGTTTTTTACCACCTAGATTTTTTTATAAAACGTCCCCCATTCTTGTACACGAGCCGCAACGAGCTCGTGCTATCGGTTGTGGCGTCGGGTACTGTTTTTTTTTTTTTTAAGCGACAGTAAAAAAACAATCATCACCTGCAAATATGCGCGCGCGCGCGCGCACTATACCCGACGAACCCCAAAAATCTGGAAAATAACAGATTTGAATACCTCCCACAGAAAAATATATCCCCCTTCCACTATTATATACATACAAAGGGAGTCCGTATAGAACTAGCCGTTTGGAAAACTACTTAGTAGGAGGTATAGTCTAAATAGGAACGTCGAACATGTACAACTCGATGTTATTATAATATAATGTATGACATTTGTGCAATGTTATAATTAGGGTTGTAAATTTAATGCATTTAAACCCTTAAAAAAGGCACTTAAAATCTCTAAAAATACAGTATATAGAAAATGATACATTGAATACCAGAGGTTGCACTAAAAATAAGCCTACCATGTATTTATATCTCAAAAAACCCATTATAAATTTGCACTATATTGTCTATAAATTAATTATAGAATTATAATTTAATAAAACGCAAAACTCTAACGAGAGTAAAATATTTTAAAATTGAAATTAATTAAGTATATAAGATACAGCATACAGCTATTTCGCAGAACGTGTTAAATATTTATAAAACGATAACTATAAAATTGTTCATAAAAAAAATCATAAAAAAATAAAAAGGCCAAAAAATGTAAAAGCTTTGAAATTGATTTCATCAGTACTTAATTAAAAAATTGTGTATAATAAGGAAACCATGTGCTAAAAAAAAAAAAAATGAGTTCTTGACAACTCTAATATTATAATAGTATTTCGGGTTATTTTACCATTTATAATTTAATTTATAAGTACCTATCATATTATTTTGATATTTATATTGTATATTTAAAATATAATTTTCTAGTGGTTTTGAATGATTTTACAAATTTACACTCTCCCTCTCTTTACATAATTGATGGATTTCAATATATACTCGTATTTGCTCAGAATAATATATTCTTTTAAATTATTTACACAGTCTCATCGTTGAAAAGTATTATAAGTATTATATATTTGCATATCATAAATCTCAAAGACCCGAACCCTTTTAAACGCATTTTTTCGTTCCGTTTTCGTGTTTGAACGTCTTCTTTCCTACTACACGTCATATTATGCTGCACGCCGCCTCGTGTGCTATACAGTAATATGTATGTGAAAATGTCATTTCAAAATAAATCAGCGCATTTGATCTATAGATTTTTGACAAATTGTACTAGTGTTATGTTAATATTATTTGCAGACCTATGCATAATATATTCAGCATGTATATAACGCGGTCGGCATCGTATACCTGAACTCGTTTAAATGTATATACACTGATGTAGGGTCGGATCGGGCGTCGGGTCATCCGTTTCCCACGCGATGACGGTAGCCCTTCGCGATTGGGATATTTTCAAATATACATTATACACACACACACACACATATATATATATATATATATTGTTATTATATGCACGGCAAACACACATACACAAATACATATTCGCGCGCATACTTGTATAAGCCTATATATATATATATATATATATATATATATATATATATATTATTATATACATATGGTTAATATGAGGGCACACAAGAATAACAATAAAACACGAATATAAGGAAAAATATCCTTTTTCGGTAAAATTACGCAAAAATACGATGCGTTATTGGATGATGCAAAGACCGCGAGCAGCACACAAAACTCGACACGGTCCATTGACGCGGGAATTTTTCGCATCATACTACCTGGTCCATTGTGCAACAGTTGCGAGGACCTGTGTGCAAAATTGTATAATCGGTTTCCGCCTACAGTAGTCGCAGTATAGTTGTAAAAGGATACCACCTTTGGTCGTGAGAACCTCAATCCCTTATTATATAACGAGTCGTATATTATGTATATATAATATATATATATAATATGAAGGTGGGTGCAGACGTAACCGGCGAAAAGGAGAAAATATTCGTCAAATTTGAATGCGAAAACATGTTGCGTACCGTGATAAAAATAATACATGCGGCAGCCAGACACCCTTTTTTGTGGTGGCTTCCAACCCAAATCAATCTGTATAGGTGGTACACTATCATACGCGGCACGTCATTATAATATATATATTATATTATACAGTCGACAAAATATCATTGAAATCTGCATGCAGGTATTATTACTTAACTGCTATTATAATGCACATGCGCATCTTACCACAGCCTACAGGTAGTTCGACTTAAACACATACATATAGTCTTATACTATAAAACGCTATAGCATAATAATATAATTCTACATGTTACGCAGAAAGTCCAAAATTGTGCATATCGTATAATGCGTGGCGTATGACAAATAGAATGTTTTTTGTAGGTACACATAGTGAAGTGTACAACGTTGCAGGACATAGTAAACAGATTGTATAAATCGTTAAGTGTAAAAATGTATTGAGTGTAATTTGTGTGGGAGGCAGACTTTGCTATAGTATGTGAAACCATTATGCATTATTAATACCAGTTATCATTAAAGTGATTAAAAATTTAAAAACGAAAACCTCACTTCCACTTGTATGTTTATATTTTAAGCTTCTATGGTTTAAATGATTTTTTAATATTAAATCACCATAATATTTGTTAAGCGCGTTTATCCTTATTAATCACTTAATCATTGAAATTCTTATCATTATTTATATTTACTACCTTGAACTTAACAATCAATATTTTATAAATGTACAAATGCCGCCACAAAGCAAAAACTATACAATTACATCAAAATGTCAAAAAAATGACCAATAAAATACACTAACAAAATTACGTTAAAATCCTCAATTTTACTGTTGTAATAATTATTCAATAAAAATATAAAACGTCTTTTTACTAATTAAAATTTTATAAATCAATTAAACCAAATACAAAACACAGGACAATTTCATCAGTCAAATCAATATCTCATCCAAATTCAAATGCTCTAAACGTGAACCCAGCGATGAATGTATTTTTTTTTTTATTGATCAAAGTACATCGACAACTAGGCCATTAGTAAAATAAATTTTTTTTGTTACATTTTTAGTATTTTAAGTAAACATTTTAAAATTAAGTTTTTTACATCCTGTGGGTTTGGTCCAAGTGCTTGACAGATTTGTTCGGATAAGTGAAATTGATTTCGATACTGGTTGTATTTTTGACATTCAGCGATGATGTGGTTGACGGTTAAAAGTACGCTGCATGACTAACATAGTGGTGGATCGTCTTTACTCATCAAGTAGCTGTGTGTTAAGTGTGTGTGACCAATTCGGAGGCGGTTTATTATGGTTTCATCTTTTCTATTGAGTTCAGGATTTTTCCATGGGTTTATATTATTTTTTATTTTGTTGAGTTTTCGCCAGTGAGAGAGCCATTTGTTATTTGAATGTAGGATTATTTCGTTCTTTTTGCATCTGCGAATGTGATGGAATTTATGGTTGGAGTGATGAATGTGTTGATTTTACAAAAATGTGTGATTTTTTATATAATTTTTGTTGTTGCTTTTTTGGTGTCTGTGTGCACGGTATATAATTGTCGAAATAGTGCTTCGATTTTCAACTTTAGTAGCTTTTCCGGTTGAAATGTGAAACTAGTTGATGCATTGGGGAGGTCAAATGTTGAAATTCCCAGTAGTTTCCAAAAGCACTGGGAAAAACAAAAAAAATCAAGGAAAAACGGGAATTTTCACGCAAAATAAATTTTTGAGAAATCGATTTTAGATATTGGTGTAACTCTAAAAGAAATTATTGTAGACACATGAAATATTCACTGAATGTTTATATTGGCATTTGCTATACTTGATAAAATTTTCAAAATATTTCAAACCTTTGTAAGTTATTTATAGACTTTTGAAATGTTCAATCTGTTTAGTATTTTTTTTATAAATGACAATAAAATTTTATTTGTCTGGTAAAAAAGCTTCAAAATCTAATACGATGCTCCTAATATATTATCACAGTGAGAGTTAAAAAATATTAAAAATACAAAGTCACAATTTTTTTTAATGAGCATTGAAAGTTCGAATTTTGAGAAAATACGTAAAAATCACGAAAATTTGCAATTTATTTTGAATTAAAAATTAATAAAAATGTATCTTTTTAAATCTAAGACTTGAAAATTCAATACAAAATTCTTCATGAGTTTTTCTACTTTTATCATATAAAAAATGTCTACCAGAAAACCAAATTAAATTTTTATTAGCATTTGAATTACAACATTGGATGTTCACTCTATTTCTTTTGTAACGATATTTTTATTTTGTTGTTATTCAAAAACGAATTACTATAGTAACTTGAAACTTACTCTATGTGTTTATTTTATCAATTCCTATACTTATTAATTATGTTTCCACAATTTTTAAGTTATTTATAGACATTTGAAATTTTCCGTTTTTTCATTTTTTCTATTCTATAAATGTCGATAAAATTTTATTCATTGGGTCAAAAATCATAACAATTAAATACAACGTTCTCCATAAGTTTTTTTTTATAACCATTTAAAATTCAAATTTTGACAACATTTATTTAATTGAAATTTTACAAATTCATTAATTAAAATAATTTATTAAACATTTTAATTGTATAGCTAACGATTGAAAATTTTTTCACGTAAATAGTTAATAAATAATTCTGCTATAAAAAAAAATAATCTATAAAACCTCAAGTCACTAAGCGAGTGAAAATAATCTTTATTATTACGTAAATATATCGTAATATTATTAGAATATAGTATAGACTTGAGTTGGTACTGTAATAATTAATTTAGCTTTTTTTTTTTATAGATATATAATATATTAATTGTTATATCGGCTTATTGTTTACTTCAAAGAAAAACACAATCATTGTACGAATTAATGTTCAATGTCATTATTTGTGAATGTGAAAAGAGAATATTTTCCTGATCCAACCCATATCCATGTGGATTTTGAGAAAGCCGTTATTCAAGCTATTGGTAATGTTTTGGGGGAACATATTATAATATGTATATACTCGTATACTTAGCGCAAAGCATGCATAGGAAAATCCAGCAGCTTGGTTTGGAAAATTTGTACCGTGAAAATGAAGAATTTATACTATTTTGTGGACAAGTCGATAGTTTAGTTTTTTTTTTCCAGTGCAATCTGATATATTTAAAGGAATGTCTCATTTACGTAAAATAATACCCGAAGAAGCACAAGACTTGGTGGAATATTTTGATTAAACATACGTCAATGGGACCTACAGACTATTGGTCAAGGAAATACATTAAAATTTCAAAAAGTACTACCTCTTTTTCCACCTGAAATTTGGAATGTACATGAAAATACACTATTAAACACCAATCGTACTAATAACCAAACTGAGGGTTTCAATAATAGGTTTTCAAAGTTGGTAAGTCATAAACATCCTTTTATTTGGAACCTCATAAAAAAATGACACTGGAAGTGTCAGCCGATGAGACGAAGATCCAGCAGCGATTATTTAGCACCGTCCAACCAAAAAAAAAGAAATTAAGACGTATGAAAAGATGCAAATTAATTTTAAAAAATTATGTGAAGAGTATAGAGATAACAACCGGGATCTATCGAATTTTTGATCGCTATATCTCATACATTACGAGTACGATTAATTAGATACATTTTTTTTTATGATTATAAATTTTATACAATTTTACCGAAATATATACGTGGCCATGTAATTTTATGTATAGCTTTTTTTCAATTTTTCTTTTCATTTGCTTTTTTTTTCATTGCTTTTTTTCCGTTGCCTTATTTTCCTAGATTCAACTCTGATATTATGAAATAGTATTATAAAGACAATATATCTATACCTTGAGGTGCTTATTCATTCTCAAGCCTCGCCAGTCTATACACATAAAATGCGTAAAATAAATCTAAAAATATATTGCGTGCTTGATGTGAAAAAAACGAATTGTTTATGAGTATGCTGGTTATTACAATAATATTATTTAACCACGCTCCCGGGAACTTAATAAACATTTCCAACGGTCAATGAATCGAATACTTCGACGATCATCGGAAATCGATAATGAGTAGACATTTTTAGATAAAAACTAGTTTACAAGATACAGTATTTCTTTTTGGCAAATATTTTTCTTTTAGGAATTGTATTTTTTACTACACTAGAAACAACAGTTTTGGTGGACCATCAAGTTACTACTTTAGTCTTTTTTTTTTTAAATGAATAAAAGATTTAATTGTATGTTTAAAATGTTATTGTTTTTCTTTATTCATGCAAATATGTGAATTATATTCAGTAATGGTACTTCACATCATAATAATATAAATTATATATATGATATTAAATTAAAAATAAATTAAAACTAAATTCACCGTAAAACCGAATTGTAGCATTTGTGTCAAATTATTATAATAACATGTTGATAACTTATCAATGATAAGACCATATTGTGTACACTACATTTCTTGAACAATACATAATATTAACTACATGGCTACATCGAAATTACGCATTTTAAAGCCTTAAATGTACCTACATGCCTTAGAATGGAATTATTTAGTGGATAAAATACTATTAACTCATTATGGTATGTTAAAATGTTTTATAGCTACTCAACTTTTAAACTTAAACTAAAGAACATTATTTTTGTTTGCATGTTTGATTTTTACGATATTTCATATTATATATTTTTATATTACTTTATAATTTAATATCCGCACTGGTATTATGATACTGTCAAGATATTTTTCTTTTATATTCGATATATAACAATTTAATTGCCCTCACTGCCTCACCCTTCTCCTTTGCCTCATAACACAAACAAAATAATTATTTTATCCATTTTATGAAACCGGAAAATACCTATCGGTTAGCCTGTCGATCTTTACAGTTAGGTATTTGTAGTATTGAATTTCTGCAATATATATAATATATTTTTATTATTCAACGGGTATTTATTTGAATAGACTACCTAATAATTATGTTGGAAAAAGGCATATTTTTGCGGTCTGCTGTTTTTTTTTGTTCATTGTACACATGGATTTAAAGGTACATCTATAAGGGAAACAATATAAGGGCCATACGGTATTACAATAGGCTTACAATATTGTGAGGGATGCATTTTCCATCTGGACGGTTTCGCGTAACTTGGTCACTTTGGAGGCCAGAAACATTTTTACCAGCAGTAGAAATATCAGCGAATTCATTGAAATCCTTTAAGTGTCTTGACCAATAATGGTACCGATGAACGGATAAATTAAATCAATATTCTTATACAAGTAAATAACAAACAAAACATTTTGAGTATAGTTGAAACCTAGATTGAAACATATTTTGGCAAATATTTTATAAGCACGGGCATATTATTTTTAAAAATGTGTAGTTGTTCAATATTTCAATACAACGGTAATATGTCATTACAAGATATCATTTCTAAGATAATATTTTTTTGAAACTTTGGGATAAGTTGAAAACTTTTTTCTAAATAACTATGTTACAAATTAAAATATTGTGTAATATCTTAAGTATAATTTTACTATATAAAATATGGTTGTAAGTTGCCACGGGTTACATATTGTAATAAAAAATGTATTGGACAAAAGAATTTTAGATTATAATTTTATGAATATAAGATATTTAATCACTACATTTATAACCCATCAAACCCACCAAGCTAATAGACTCAAAAATAAACTGGACCGTTTCAATAAAATGTATAGCAAGAAATTCCTCGAGGGTATTGGAGGGTATCAATATCTTATTTTTCAACCCCTTTCAATATATTGGTTATATATTGTATATTATTGTTACAATATTAGTAAAAATATTATAAATTTTAAAAATATATTTATAAAAAAAGGAGGGTAAGTCGTGGATGTCACTCTGCTGTACAGTAGGTTACTGTAATGGATGGGATTAAATTGGAATGCAATGATAGGTATCATTGTATACGAAAAACGATTCTGAACGGAGATGATTTGTCAGTCTAGGATATATTATATTTAAATATTGTCATATATTCTATTTTGAAGCAAATATTTTATTTTTCAATTAAGACGCATTTTGCATAAGGCATGGTTAATCAATTAGTGTAGTTATCATGTAGTTATTATAATTCATAATACTTTATATTATCATAGATATACGAATACCTGGTTTGAGGTTAAATCGTTATCATTACGCGATTTCATAAAAATTTAAAACTCAAACGCTCAAAAAATTTTTCCTATAATGACGCTTCAAATATTCTCTATAGCTATTTGAAGCAAAACTTATGGAAAACTTGGTGTTAAATTTTATAACCTTAGATATAAATACAAACAATATTATGAATTTTGAACTACAAAATAATTTGCAAATATTCATGGTTTTGACGAATTTTTGTCAATATTTGAAATTCAAATGCTAATAAAAATTTAATTTGAATTTCCAGTGGACATTTTTTTTGTGATAATGATTGACAAATTTGTAAGGAATCTTGTCTTAAATTTTCAAATCTTAGATTTAAAAAGAAAATTTTTTATGAATTTCTAGCTTATAATAATATGCGAATTTTCGTGATTTTTACGTATGTTGTCAAAATTTAAATTTAAATGCTTGTAAAAAATAAATGTGACTATTCATTTCTTGTATTTTTCAACCGCTATTGTAAAAATATTTTAGGAGAGCCTTGTATTAAATTTTCAAATCTTAGGTATAAAAGGAAAATTTTTTATGAATTTCTAGAATAAAATAATTTACGAATTTTCGTGATTTTTACGTATGTTGTCAAAATTAAAATTTGAATGCATATAAAAAAAATGTGGCTATATATTTCTTTTATTTTTCAACTGCTATTGCAAAACTATATTATGAGCCTTGTATTAAATTCTCAAATCTTAGAATTAAAAAGAAAATTTTTTATGAATTTCGATCTATGATAATTTGAAAATTGCCGTAATTTTTACGTATTAAGTCAATATTTAAACTTCAAATGCAAATAAAAAAAAATCGTGCCTATGTATTTTTAAAATTTTTTAATCGCTATAAGAATAAGTTATGAGGAACTTTGTATTAAATTTTCAAGTATTTCGATAGGGCCATAAAAATTTTATCGACACTTCAAAAAAAAATTTTCAGAAAAATTGATAATTTCAGTTGTCTATAAATACCTCAAAAAAGTCAAAATATTTTGAAAATTAAATCATGTAAAGAAAATGCTAATCTAAATAACTGATAAAATTTTCAAGTATCTACGACTTATACTTTTTGAATAATAACAAATATTTAAAATCGTTTCAGGATAAATCGTTATCGTTACGCTATTTCGTAAAAATTTAAAATTCAAACACACTTAAAATTGTTCCTATAATGATGCTTCGAGTTTTCTCTATAGCTACTTGAAGGAAAACTTATGGAGAACTTAGTGTTGTATTTATAATCCTTAGTTATAAACACAAACATTTTTTGATTTTTTAACTTCAAAATTGCTTGCAAATTTTCGTGTTTTCGACAGATTTCGTAAAAATTTGAACTGTAAACGCTTATTAAAAAAACTGTGACTTACGATTTTTAATTTTTTTTAGATAGAATAAGAAAAACTCATAAGGAACCTTGTATTCAATTTTCAAGTTTTTTTGGTCGTCCAACATTTTTTTACCGACACTTCAAAAAAAAATTCTCAAAAAATTAAAAAAATTAAGTGGTCTATAAATAACTCAAAAAAAGTTAAACATTTTTGAAAATTAAACTGTATATAGATAACACTAACATAAACATTTGGTGAAAATGTCAAGTATTTACAGTGACTAGTTTTTGAATTACAACGATATAAAAAATCGATTTGGTCGAAAACTGATTTTGCGTAAAAATTACCGTTTTTCTGTAATTTTTTTTTGTTTTTCTTGATTTTTTTGTAAACTGTTGGAAAATGTTTACTTTTGACCTGTATAATGCACCAAGGATATTGACTTTTACATCGGAAACCACCCCCAAAGTTTGAAATTGAAGCATTATTTCGACTAGTTATGCTGTACACAGACACAAAAAAAAAAACACACATCATTGTAAAATCAATACATTCATCACTTCGTTCAGAATCTAAAAATATGAAATAAAAAAATTAATTTCACAATATTTTTTGTCATGTACAATAATAAACTCCTATAGTCGTTTGAATAAATTCAAAATAACCTATTTCTAAATCTGATTATAAGAACAATTTTGATTTATCTAAGTCAAGTAGTTTTTTTTTTTAAATTCAATATTTTTTTGGTTAAATTAATTTGGAACGTAATAACTTTTTAAAAAATATTATTTTTGAGAATTTGCTGACATGAGTATATTTCTTAAAATATTTACTTATCATTTAATATAAAACAATTTTGTCATACGTTTAATTACCATAATTTTTTTTATATAGATACTATATAGATCAGTATTTGACAGTATACATATTAATATCTTATTGCACATATATTATACTGATATTATTGTAGGTATAATGTTTAAAAAATATTGACTATTTATTATAGATATTATTGTATATTATATAGGTAGATATTGATATTTAGGACCGTAACGTTGTAGCAATTACTTGTAGGGCTGCAGTGCATCTAGAGAGTCTAGCAGAAGACTAAATTTACGCCTCATACAACTCATCCAATTTTTGTCTACTATAAAATGCTCATTATTTAAAAGAATAAACGCTTTTTCTCTTTATTTTGCAGTGCCTATATAACTACAGCCTTGCTGATATTGTAGGAACATACTTTTTTTTTCTTCAAATTTTCCGGAGTTATTTATTAGAGGAATCGACTACTTAATATATAACACGTCTCGTTATCCAAATTAAATATGCACATTTAATTGATAATTATTATGCTTATTGTCTATATATATACGGTAGCCGTTGGTTTATCTGATTTTTTTTTTAATTCTAGGTTTCATTTTTGCTTCCTAGCAATAGATGATATAAAATAAATAATAATGTAAAACATTTTTACCTACTATATATCACCTATATACAATATACATTTTTTTTATTCAATTTGACAGAATGTTAAATCTACTTTTGGAATTTTTTTTACAACTTATAGAGGTCACGATTTGCTATACAATCACATGCTTATTCGTACAGTATAATAATGTGAATAACATGACATTTAAATATATTAACTGAATTCAATCACAAACAAATACTGACATGTATGTTACATTTGGATAGGATTTAATACTATAATTATAATTTAAAAATTTACTTTACTCGAGTATGATAGTTACATTTTGTCATTTTTCATTGATATAATCGTCCTCAAAAAAAAAAAAAAAAAACGTTTTGATATAAATAACAAATATTACGCTATTATATTTTTTACAATATAAAGGTATTTATTACGTACCGATATTCCATAACATATTATGTTATTTTATGCTATTAAATGTCTACATTATTTTCACCTAATAGGTACTTTAAATAAAATAAATATTTATTAATAAATAAATAATCATACAATATAATAGTATAGTGTTTAAATAATTAATATATATTAAATTGTAGTTACGCCAGTCGCCAGTACGTTGATATAAATATTTTATTACAAAACTATTTCAAAAATAATCAAATATTCTAATTAATCACTTTAGCATTAATTAATAGCAATTTTCAATCGTAAAAATATTTAATATTTAATATGTACCTACCTATAATGTTTAAGTATAGATAATTATTTATACTACTGTATTATTACTTTCGAACTATTTTGATTCTTGGAACGTATATTATTGTTTCCTTTATATTAATCTCGAACGATTCGTTTCGGATACAAAATATATCTTGATTCTCATCACCCAGTTTATTTGTAAAACCTACATAATATATACTGATATACTATTGTACATTATTGTACGTATGTAGAATCCTTTATACAAACTCGAATGAAAACTCTTGAAAAAAAAAATAGAGGGATCCATTTGCACGTCTTCAACTGTTTTCATTATTGATTGTTATGCAGTATTTTTTTTTATGAAAAACCAACTTAAGACCGATTAGTTGCAGGAAGTGATAGGGGAAACAAACGTAAAGACATTTTTTTTTGTCCTGGTTGCGAAACGGAGAGCCTGTGCGTTTAAAGGATTGTCGCGCGGCGGGCGGCGCACAAATTTATATTCCATGCGCATTGTCGTATTCCCTTTTTTTCGCCTTCAAACATTCCGAGTGATTTACGCGCGTAATACAAGCCGCCTCGGTTTTGAGGTCGTGTAGGTGTACACTATACACACACACACACACTCGCGTGTTGGGTATGTTATATATATATATTTTTTTTCTTCGCCTTTTTAAAAATAATATCTCCTTTCGGCTTCTGCCCGAAAGGGTTCCCCTCCGATTCGCCCACACAGAATTACAAAGGACTATAGTATTACGTACTTTGTGTTTTATTTTTTTTCCCTTCTTATACGGCTACCGGCGGCCGAATTTTCAGACGTTTTAACGAGGCAGTATATTTTTGAAGGGTGAAACGCAGAAACCCTTTTTAAATATCTCGTCAAAATGTTAAAAACATTATTCTTGTTGGCCACCGAATGACTGGGTAAAAATTGCGAGGCTGCGAAAACACCTATTGTTGTATTATAAACATCATGGCCGTATATTTTTTCGCCAAAAACCGTATTTGCTGTTCCCGGAATACTTTTGTCAATTCATCAGCAGATAATTTCTTCTTCTTATTCTTTTTTTTTATACAACTCATCCAAGCCACCCTTACCACACTCTCTTCTATTTTTCTCTTTTAAATCATAATAAGAATAATAATAATAAAAGGTGTCGGGTCACCCGTCAAAAATAAAATGCACGTGCAATAAACGATAATAAACCTACACGAAGAAAAAAAGACGTTCATGACGAATTTTCCGACGGTAACATTGGGCAGTATACCGTATACGTGTGCTGTAGGTAATTGTTTTGCATCGAAAACATGATATATTATGCATGTACAATGTACCTACATAAGTACTCCATTTTACTCGTTTGACGTGCTGTAATGCTATTTGATTAGACGACATATTATAGAAAAGAATTCGAAGTTTGAACTGTATTTTTATGTATAAACATTATTATGCACCTATCAGTTGAGATACGATAATACGAGATTTTAACATTTAAATCAATAACACTATATGCACACGGTTATTAATTTAATATCATAGACATTTATAACGAGTTCCACTAAAAAAATAGTCAAAAAAATAATAATAATCATGTTTACACGCATTATTTTTGAACTCCGAATCCAATTAACGATTAAAATGATATTATTATAATAGAGTCATCTATGGCTATTTAATCGCTGCTGTTTTCATATAATACATAATAATGAATATAATAAACGTGTTGCACACAACACTACTACGGTGATGACTGTTTGTGTTTGCTCTGAACGTCGACAGCTACCTAACCTAACCTACTATAATATACAGCCTGCAGCGATCAACGTGACTGCAACTCCGAACAGTTCGAACTGGAAACGGTAGCCGCAGCGGGGGGGTATTTTTCAGCGTATATACGATATTATATTATGTTATATATTGAAAGGAAAATAGAAATAAAATACTCCGAAAATAATAATAAACGAAATTCTCCGCGAATCATTAATTTCGGCCGTCCGTTTCGCGCTGCTGCAGTGTCAACACACTCGACGATGACCATTTGAAAACCCTTTTGGCTCGCTCATCCCGCACCCCTGTGGCTCTTAACGCGCGTACACACACACACATACACACAACCGGTCCATTTGCACGAACTCAGGTCGTTATCGTTTCGTATACACGCGTATTCACACACGATAATATGTATTATATTATTGTGAGAGGGAAGAGTGAAAAATGAAACGTCTTGACTTTATTAAATGCTGCTGGACGTTCTCATTACACGTGTAATGTTTACTCCTTTCATATTATTACATTATGTGACGTTCGAGGCAAACAGATGCAAACTGTCCATGTGCAGTAGCTCGCAAGATTAATGGACTCGCGTCTTAGACAAAACGTGACTATAATGTTTCAATGTGCCGCTGCAGGTGTAAAGTAAAAACGACGATTTGGCGATTTCTTTATCCCCTCAGAATTCCTCGTGTTCACTTTCGTTGTATACCTACGCTCTACGGCCTACACTGTTGCACAGAGTAATATTACAATATAATACACGTGCGATGTAATATTATTATGTGTGCGTGCGCCGAGCAACAGGGTAATAAGCCCACTATGCATACGTCTTTATTTTCTTCGAGTTAACGGTGGTCGTGTGCAAGTTTTGAAATGTCAATAATGATGCGCTTCGAGTTAATATCATTTTTATGTGTTTATAATAATAGTTATACATTGATCATAATATGTACCCACATAAATTTCTATTTTTTAAACCAACAACCGTAGTATTTGGGTTATCAATTATTGTGTTGGTTTATAAGACATAAAGGTTCATAAATATATAAAATTATTCAATTTTTTTATAATGTTGTGTATGTCAGTTGTAGAAATATATTAAATTTAGGTTAAAATCTCGATTAAAAAAAACTAATTAATTTTTAAAAAAACGTTACTATCTAGCGTATTATTACTACTAGACAATAGAATTTATCTACCAATTGATTTTTGACCTTTTAAGTGAACATGATAATAATAATATTTAAAAATAAGTACCTGAAAATATCAATAAATTTTGTTTTCCTTAATTCAGAATGCAAGGCGATTATTAAATAAACGGTTAAAATACAATAAACAATTACATAATATATAGGTAACTATACAAGGAAGTAATATTTCACTATTACCCATATCTAAGTATATAGTTTATATAATATCATGAAATTTAATCTTCTGGTTTTAGATTGGCCGTATTAATTTCAGTTTTTAACGGTCTTTTCAGTTGTTAACAAAAGCATTATAGACATTTTACTATTATAACAAATCCAGGGATGTTACCTATTGTGGTGTGTTAAGAGGGAAGGCGTGATCGCCTATCGGGGCGGGTGGCACTTTATTATATAGATATATTTTAGTTTATAATTTTTATTATTATTAGGTATCATTAAAAATATTGTAATACAATATAACTATTATTAAAATTATGATTAGAGCTTATTTCAAATTAATTCTTATTACTTTCCTATGTTTATTCAATTAAATTATGTTTAATTATTTTAAGTAATTTTATCGATCTTGATTACTTATCGAAATTTAGTTAACAGCTTGCAGTATTTCCTATTTTACTAAACGAAATTGAGTTTATAAAGAGGAAAGTAACTAAAACAGCACCAGGAACCAACGTCCAGCACATTAAAATTCTGAATACGTTTCTTAGATGGCTAGCAACTAATGTATTTATCTCGCGCATTCTCGCGCGTCGGGTCTACTTTACAACACACAAGTACCTACATTGGTTGATTTTTTTTTTTAAATTATTCAAAGTAAGGTAGCCCATAAGATAACTGTTTAAATGGTCAATGGATATAATTTGGGGCTTTTGAAAGCTACCGGAAGTATCTGATCTCACTATTTTCTCAACATTTTTACCAAAATATAATTGTGATAGGAAAATTTGCTAGAAATTATTATACGATTTTTGATTACTGAAAAAAAGTATATGATATAACATAATAGTTATATTTTAACTACCTGA
The DNA here is from genome assembly GCF_037042655.1 of Diuraphis noxia. Classification (NCBI taxonomy): domain Eukaryota; kingdom Metazoa; phylum Arthropoda; class Insecta; order Hemiptera; family Aphididae; genus Diuraphis; species Diuraphis noxia. The sequence goes on along the minus strand of NW_028301714.1, from coordinate 31,894,419 downwards.
ATCAGTTAATATTCTTTCAATATTAGTTCATATTAATCCATATGTTTATAATTATTCTTAAATATTTCTTGTACCTAATTCTAAACATTTTTTATTAGTTTATAAACAGCAAGTGAAAATAGTTGAATTCATTGTATACCATTACGCATAAAACATAAATACAATTAGACTCTTAAGGTTAAACTATAAACTCAAATAAGTTTGATATTATTTAATAGCTAAACAAGTTAAAACGTTTTGTAAACGTATTTGTAATATTATTATATAAGAAAATAATATTATTCTTAGATATTACTTTATTAGGTATAGTTAGTGATATTTACGGCAATATTCAGATAAAGTTGGAAGATGCACATAATATGAACTTATGGGTTTTGGGGTGATAATGGAAAATAAAATTTTATCATAAATTCATAATATTACGTGTTATATATTCAAGTATTTTACTGTGTTGACAATGATTAATAATAATATACTTGTTGAATGTCTTTATACTGACTTTGTTAGGTTAGGTTATGTTCGATAATAACCAGTTGTGACGTAGTAAGACGTCGTTAATTAACGCAAAACACAAGGCCGAAGGGTTGACCCGGATGCGGGATCTCGTGTTTCCGCCACACACATGTGGGGGTGTTCGCTTATTTCCAAAGTGAATAAAAACTGTTTCAGAAAGGCTAACGAGACGACACCCTTAGTCTCGAAAAAAAAATAATTGCTCACTTAAAATAGTGTTTAAAATATTGTTCGCATTCTAGTTTTATTTATATATTTTATTTTTTATGAATCTTAAATTACATATTATTATTTAATTACTCATTATTCGTTACTCACTATCGTCTAACAAATCCGTCAAAAAATTATGTAAAGGATAAAATATGTTTAAGTATGATAATATTATACGTTGCGAATGAATTTGTTTTCCATATTTTACTGTACAGGTAACAGTTTATCGCATAACTCTTACGTATAGTGCCTTAACGACAGTGTGGGTTATTTTTGTTGTTACTTTATAAAAACACACCAGTCTGGTACAATGCCTGAACGGGCTGAACGACAACATCCATCTAGAAAAATCCAAATGCACATTTATATATATATATATGGGTATACCGCGGTGTACAGGATAATATACATCACTCGAAGCCCCACACACACAAAGGATGTCTAGCCTGGGTGAAAGTCTTGCACAGTAGCATTTTAGGTGTTATATAATATATAATATGTGTGCGTGTGTGTGTGTGTGTGTGTCCCTCCAGGGGACGTTTATTTCGGAACTGTTACAATATAATATACTCTAGCCAGTGCCGGTAATCTGGTCGAGACCACCGAAGGCGCCCCCGAGATCCGTGAATGAAACCGGGATTAACCTTTTTTTTTCCAACGTCTATGATGAAGTGTTGAAAAGGTTTTTCCTTTATATATTATTATGACTTTATTGGCAAGGATTTATGAACCACATAAACTGCACGTCCGGTCTGGGCAAGGACAATGTCATCGTATAGTCTTTGGAAAACGTCGAGATTCAATATTATATAACACTGTTTATACTTTATAATAATAATAATTATTACTATATTATATAATTATACTAACGCGGTGATTTGAGATATGTTTTGGACAAATATTTTAATAACAGTACAATACGCATCCCACATTAAGCGTTATCAGATAAACATTTTAAATGTAATTTATATTATCGTTTCTAAATTAAACGCATAATAAAAAAGCGGGAAAGAGGATGTCGCTATGCTGTACAGTAGGTTAGAAGTGGATTACTGTAATGGATGGAATTAAATTTGAATCCAATGATATTATATCATTGTATACGAAAAATGATTCTGAGCGAAGACGGTTTATCTGTCTAGGATATATTATAGATTATTAAAAATTTTCAAATCTTAGATTTAAAATAAAATTTTTTTATGAATTTCTAGCTTAAAATAATTTGCGAATTTTTGTGATTTTTACGTATGTTGTCAAAATACAAAATTTGAACGCTTGTAAAAAAAAATGTGACTATGTATTTCTTTTATTCTTCAGCTGCTATTGTAAAAATATGTTAGGAGCCTTATATTAAATTTTCAAATCTTAGATTTAAAAAGAAAAACTTTTATGAATTTCTATCTAAAATAATTTGAACATTGCTGTAATTTTTACGTATTTAGTCAAAATTTGAACTTTAAATGCATATAAAAAAAAATCGTGCCTATGTATTTTTAATATTTTTTAACTGATATTGTTGCAATGTGTTAGAAGTCTTGTATTAAATTTTCAAGCTTTTCTACCCAACAAATAAATTTTTATCGATATTTATAGAAAAAAAAACTAAAAAAGTTCAAAAATTAAAATGTCAGTAAACAGCTCAAAACAAATCAAAATATTTTGAAAATTTTAAAAAATATATAAAATGCCTATATAAATATTCAGTGAAAATTTCAAGTATCTGTGGTCATTTGTTTTAGAGTTACACCAAAATAAGAAAATCGCTTAATGTGAAATCCAGTGAAAATCCAATGTTGTAAAAATTTTAATTTCAAATGCTCATAACAATTTAATTTGAATTTCCTGTGGACTTTTTATTTGTGATAAAGATTAATAAACTTATAAGGAATCTTGTATTACATTTTCAAATCTTAGATTTAAAAAGAAAATTTTTTATGAATTTCTAGCTTAAAATAATTTGTGAATTTTTGTTATTCTTAAGTATTTTGTCAAAATGAAAACTTTGAATGCTTATAAAAAAAAAATGTGACTATGAATTGCTTTCATTTTTCAACTGCTATTGTAAAAATATGTTAAGAGCCTTGTATTAAATTTTCAAGCTTTTCTGCCAAAAAAATAAATTTTTATCTATATTAATTTAAAAAAAACTAATAATTTAATTATTAAAATTAATCGAAAATTTAAAATACCTATGAATAGTTCAACTTAAGTCGGAATTTTTTAAAAATTGCATGGTGGATAGAATATACTTATATAAACATTCGGTGAAAATTTTATGTATCTATGATCATTCGTTTTAATGTTACATCAAAAACCAAAATCGATTTTGTCGAAAACTGATTGTGCGTAAAATTTTTCGTTTTACCCTTAATTTTTAGTTTGTTTTTCTCGATTATTTAGAAAAGTATTAAGAATACTTTTGACCCCCGAAGTACCAACTAGATTCACTTTCTGATCGAACGAGGTACTGAAGTCAAAAATCGAAGCACTTTTACTGCCCCAAAACGTGATGACAAACACAAAAAAAAAATGAATTAAATAAAAATACACATCATGGTAAAATCAATACATTCATCGCTCCGCTCAGAATTTAAAATTGTTTTTATTTTGTCGGAGCTATATTATGTGTATATACATGTATTTTGAATGTTCAACAACACGTATTAACAGATGTATATCTTTGAGCTATTTGGTTATCAGAGTCAAATAAAAAACTTAGTGATAAAGAAAACCAATTAATGTGGTATATTGTGCTTATTATTTGATGAATAATGTTCTTAAATTATCATGCGCAATATTTTTTAATGTGCAATATTATTTATACGGGTAAAAGATGTATAAAATAAACGTATATGAAAACTAAACTTTTAACAAAATTATTTATGGTAAGAGAATAATAGTGATCTAACTAGTTCGTAAAAACTTTAAAAAAATGTATTTACCTATTTATTTTTAATTTAATTATTGTTCCAGTCAGTGTTATTCTAATATATCAAATAATAAGAATGTGTAGACAATACATTATAATTATATAGATACACAGCAGAATTTCTCTATTTCAGTTTACGAAAATGTTTTAAATTTAAGTATTTTTTTATACATGTACGCAATAAGTTATTAAAATTTAAGCTATATAATATCATAATAGGTATTATATAGTTTTTGAATAGAAACATGTTACAAAAATACATGCTTACTAATATTACTCATATTACTTAATATCCATATATGCAGTGAATGTTAATTATAGAAAAAATAGTATAGTAGTATAGTAGTAATTACTGTTAATTATAACTATTATTGTTAATAAATTAGAAGAACATAAAAATGTTAGTAATTTTAATTTTTAAAACTTAATTTTAATTTTGATAATTGTTTGTTAAACTATTTTCAATTGAAATTTAAACGGATTGAAAATAAGTTAATTAGTGTTTACATACTTAACTATAAGATATGAAAATGTCATTAAATTATGTAATATGTAAATAAGTAGTTTAACAGAAAAATTCAGATTTTAAATACCTGAAATTAAACAAATCACGTCTACAGTTTAGATTCCGTCGTATATTTTGTGGTAAAATGAGATCATTATAATTATTCATAAGTGAATATAATGTGTTTAAAACACACTGTAGTTAAGAAACTAGTACGCAAAAAAAAAAGAACCACTACCATATGTTGTCAAGATCACCTTTGACCGGCAAACCAGTTTCCTCCTTTTTATTATTTCCACATTCACCCTATTTGTCCCAAGTTCCTTTATAGTTTTGGACTAAAAACGAAAAATCGTACATTTTTACGGGTTACGTTTTTGTTGGTATTTACTACGGCAGACACTAAAGGAAATGAATGTCACAGAAGTGTAATTAAAATACGTCTAATAAGAGACACCTAAAGTCCCCTTCTTTGTTCAACCTTGATGTCGATTAAGAAGTACGACAAAAACAAGTAAACATTTACGTTTTCTCTTAAATGGAAACTAGATGGTTTCATTTCATTTTTGACAACGACTTTGAATGAGCTATACGATTAGTGTGGTTCTGTATTTTAGCCTCGAGACTTGCACAGTAGACAATATTATTGTCTGCTTACAAAAACATTTATTATTTTTAATTAGATTTATATTTTAAATAGCAATGTAGATTTACAAAGGCTATTCGTTGAGTTTTGAAATGAAAACTAATGAAATATAATAATGCAGTTTACAATATTCAGTTGAAGAATTCAAATTGTAATCGGAGACCATTATAGCCTAATGTATAGTAAATAATTAAGTAAGTAATAAACTGTTAAATATATTATACATCAAAAAAATATATAATTTTTCTGGGAATTAAATATTTATGTAGAAGACGTCAAGTACAAGACCCTCCCTAGTCCGTATTTCTAAAAATTGTATATTGTTAAAAACAAAATTACAAAAACAAAAAAAATCATATTATAATATCGAAAGTTTTCTGAAAATTATGACTTGGGCCCTACGCAACTATCTTTGGAATCACCTCAGCCTAGTGCCTACATTAATTGTCGTTTTGCTTAACACAGTATCAAAAGAGAATTTAACATATTGTTACGGTAGTAACTATAGTGAGAATAAGGAATAATATTTTGTGTTTGTTCTATCTAAAACTTTAACATTAAATATTATTTAATGTTGTTACCTATAATTGTCATAACATAACATAAATTCCGTTCCATTAAAAAAAAAAAAAATTATTTACGTCTTACACAATGTAGAGATGTCATTAAATTTCAAATTTCAAATTTTTACTAACAGTGAAAGGAAATTAAAGGAATATCGAATGGTTTGAAGACTACAATAATTATTATTCTCGAACTCGAATGAAGAAGTGATCGATCATTGACCACTATTACCACTAAAGATTGAATACAGTTTTATGATTATTGTGCATCTCTCGGTAAATTAAACCTGAAAAATTCCACGTCTGGTATGATATGTACCATGATATTATGTGAATTATGTAGGTATAGTAGAAGCGAGTTGGAGACAATTTTTGTCCAACACCTAATATACAACACCATTGAAGACACAATACATTTTAATAATTTTATTGATTTAGCATATAACTCAACATACCTGAAAGGAAGTTCGCAGACCAAAATCACATGTTATGCACATCAACATACCTAATATTACCTATGTGCATACTTTTGTCCCCTCGCGGCCAATGCGGCGCATATCCCTCGAAAACCGATGTTTCTGTCTCGTCGATACTCGCGTGTCGGACAGGATAAAAATTTAAAAACGTTTTTATTAGACTCGAACACTGCAGTCGCCGCGATTTGTAACGTTTCATTTTTCCACCTATATTTTTACACACATACACCAACACGTGTATATTATTTCGAACAGTGTCGATTAGCGGTCAAGGCATGCGTGAAAGATTATGACACCTAAGCTCTCTATTGAAAAACACGCCCTGGGGGTGAAGGATTTCGCGCACGCAGACTTTGCAAAATTATTCCGGTCGATTTAACCCGTAGGGACGGCGGTAGACTAGAAATATAATGGTGGAACCCTTTTTCCATAATATTCTTTCTCTCTTATATCACACCATAACCCGCCGTCGCCGATTATTATTATTTATTTTCGCGTTCATCGCACGAAAAAGGGTAAATCCTTCGTATCGTATAGGTACAATGGTGCACCCCTGCCCGGAGGATTACGCCTGAGTGTAAATATTTGGCACCACTATATAAGGTGTCTTCGCGGATTGTCACCCGAGAAGAAAGTCTTATTCGAGCCGACAAACGGTAAAGGTTTTGTATTCGACCGAGACAATGAAGCGCTTATTTGGACAAAAAACGTTCAAAACAATATGCTCGATATTCAATAAATAAGATCTGCAGGTCGTCGTATAGGTTATAGAAAATATGATATTATATTATGTCATTTTTTTTTATCATCGTATTTACACTTTCGATATTTTAATGAATACAAATCATAATAATATAATTCGGTTGCATGTTAAGTTGAACATGGGTCAAACATTGCGGTACTGCTGCCGTAGGACCTATCCATTTAAAATTTTACGAAGCCATCTGGAAACTAGTCCATCAATATAAGTACACCGGAATAATATGATTACCGCGTTACCTAATGATTATAGATGCAATATTATATAAGTAACAAATATTAGATAAATAAATAATAAGTTATAACTATATTAATATTATCTATTTTTATATTTTGTAAATTATAATTAATCACTTGATATAGTTTATAAAATGAGTTTATTGTTTTCAGATAATATGTATAATTATATTGTATTGTATATAACTAGGTACTAATATTATTATGGATTATGTATAATATATGCCTTAAGAATTTATAATTTACTTCGGTTAACCTTTTAGGGTTTTTATTAATTTAATAAAATATAATGACTCAAATAAATGATTAATGATTAAATATAGAACGGTTATATTATCAAGTATATCACAGTACTTGTTTGTTCGTTTTAATATTGTTAGAAATTATCTTTATAATAAATTATTTAACTTTCGACTGTTAACTATACATTTTAAATATTTAAGTATGTTTAAAATGTTTTAAATTGTTGTCTCTATATTTCAATAAAAAAAAAAATCATTTTCAGATTCATTCCTCAAGTATAACTTGTAATTTATACCAAAAAAGTAGAAAATTAAGATTGTAAATGACTATTGATTTTTAATTACATAAATTGACGAGTAACAACTAACGAGACAAAAACTGATTTTGTATTTTAAATTATAAAAATCAAAAATGTGGTTTTTAGTATTTATATTTTTAACCTAAATGACGAGAAGACCAATTATGTTTGTTTTTTACAATAGTCAATAGATGAACACATTTTTAATATAATTTGTTTTATTCTTTAGTAAAATAATAGCTAGGCCATACTGGAAATGACAATTTTTTGTATAATATAAACTATAGTACGTATAAAAAGTTTAATTTTCAATAGATTGATAGTTTTGGTCATTAGGAAAATCTGAATGTAAATATTCGTGACCGGTAAATACATAGTCAAAGTTATTCTTTCAGTAAGTAATATTTTAAAATACAGTATTAACTATTGTAACTACCTATTGACCTTATGAAAGTAAATTAGTAACTGATCTTTGGTCTGGTAATAATGGAGTTGAATTCTATTAATGTGTATACCTACACAGAAAATCGAACAGTACTTCAAAAACATTACATCAATAAATTTTAGTTATAATTAGGGTTTGGATTTAAAGGTAATAATATAATAAATAAAAAAGTATTTTAAATGTGAAAAAGCTAAAAATAGCATTTAGTTTATATAAAAAAGCAATTACAAAATTCACTACATAAAATTAAATAGATTTCAGTTAATTTAACTAGTTTGTATAGAAAAAAAATATGGTATGTAAGTAAGTTAGTAAGTAAGTAAGTATGGGTACTTTTCAATAACTATAAATTAACTTTCCGTAAAAAATACTTTATCGATATCTCTGATAGTAAGTTCTATAAAAACTAATTTTAAACATAATATCGACTATAATATGTCATTTTCACTGCAAATTCTTATCCATTTGTTCCGTTGATATGTATAGGGAACTATCAGGTCAATTGATAATTAAGCATATACAAATTAAAAAATAGAAAAAACAGAAAATAGAAAATAAAGCATTATAAAGGAATTTATAAGTAAAAGAGTCAAAAAAATGTTCACTCATTATCTTAGAAATTAAATTTAAAAGACATTTAAATTATTTTTCAATTATTTTATCAAAAAATAAAACATTTGCCTTCAAATCCGAAAAATTATAATAATTAATTCTGGTTGGATGATGGAATTAATAAAACATATAATCTTAAGGACCATTATCATCATATTTTAAGTTAACAATGAAGCTCTTTACCACTTTACCCTATCTTGATCGTGATTGCATATTGTATATTTTGGAAACTTGTTAAAACGTTAAAAGTAGCAATTACTATACAAACGAATTTTCAGAGGAAGAATTTGGAAAGTACATTCGCTAAATCAAACCATGTTATGTTCTCAACGTTAATCTATGTTACTTTAAAGTGTTATTCAGGTATTTAAAAATATTGATAAAAACAAAGACAATTTACACATTTCACCCTTCCCCACGATCGTCTAAACCTCTAAACGGCAAGGATAGTGTTGGATTGTAATTAATTTAATAGTTATGTCTTATAATAGTCTTAAATAAATGACAACGCCATAAAGCATACGGAACATAATATATTCCTAAAGATATTGGAATAATAATTAATTCAAAACTACAAAACGTTATCGAGCACAAATCACAATTAAAGATTATTCCACATTATTGAAAATTCAAGAATCATTTTTCTATCAATTCTCAATTGAATAAGTTATTATTAAAATTTAAATATAAACACAAATATAATAGAAATGGCCTTAGTTTTCGAAGCGGAAATTTATAATTTAAATAGGAAATTATAATAATTTCTTTAGTAAAAAAAGTAAAAGGGATATTTAATAATACACATTTATAAATTGTTGATAACAATATTATGACCGAATGATCTATATTAATTATTGGTTGTCTGTTCATTGCTACCCGTATAATAGTAAAATTGGTATGGTGACTGACGACTGATAGAATAATGTGAAATTGTGCAATTTTAAAAGGATATTTGATAATAGAAGGGTAATTTTAAATTATACTCGTAAATAATTCAATAAAGACATTTAATTCAGTTTAAGAAAAAAAGTATTGATCAATAATCAATTATTGCATATTTATTATGTATATATTATATACTCGTATTTATACCAGTAGGTAAATAGTAAATATATTTAGATATTGAATATACGCTTAAATATCTTAATAATAAATTATAATCTTTATCATACTTTGTTATAGTTATTGAATAAAACACCAATAATGTTAATGTTTATTTTAAGTTTACTTTTTACATACTGGATATTTATCAATATAAATGTATGTAGTAGCAACTTTTATAATAGTTTATTTTATTGTTCATTTGTCTATATATTATCTCATATTTATTTATTTTAAATTTAAAATGTCATTAATTATGCGTTGATGAAAATAATACTTTACTGATACTAATATTATAAAATATCGCTGTTTTATACGTTGTAAAGAAAATTGCTTATCATTTTTTTATGTTTTTTTTATCTCATAATTTGTAGTTTATGGATGTCCATAAACTTGATTCAATAAAGAAAAGGTTATAGTCACAAATTGTCCTTTTACTACTGAACATATACGTGCAGGTGAGAAAGGGTTTGTGTAGTAGGTGTGCCTGAAGTCTGTACACAATACATGGACCCTCTTCAACGTAGAATTCCATTTTTATTGTCTTTTCGGGTATATTTTTAAAGTAGATACGCACAATCAGTTGGATGACCTACGGCAATTACGAGTCCTGAATTTCAGTCCTATACAAGCACTCATCGTACTGTTGAGTACCTCGATACCGACCACACGATGAGTTTAGCCTTCCAATGGTCAAACTACAATATTTATTGAAGCCATGAAATAAAATTAGTTTGGTAATACATATGATTTCTATGATATAGGACTTGTGTGTAATGGTTTATTTCATTTCATATTTAATTATAAAATTATCTTATATTATATATAATTAAAATAACCGGGCAAGTGTCTCGACAGTATACCTATTATCTATAATAGTATAGTACTATAGTGGGTGTCGAGTGTACATTGTTATCGGATGCGTTGAATTTGAATTCAATGATAAAAATGTTATTCTGAGCAAAATTCGAAATTCAAACACTCATATGAAAAGATTTTATACATAAACATTTTGTTTTGATTCTCGTATAAGGTATAAGATTATGAGAAACTTTATAACTTGTATCACATGTTTATTATTTTTTATTTACAACATAAATTTTACTACAAAGTAAGTTAAATAAAAATTAATGGTTCAAATATTTCAAATGTCTATAAATAGCTTAAAAATGACTAAATATTAAAAAAAAATTAGAATAAATAGATTTTGCCAAAAAGTGAGTTTGGATTAAATTTCCCATATTTTTCCGATGATCTCATAAATTATTTACAAATGAATACTTTTTATTTCTCATAGCATAAATTAGATCTAATTTGGTATACTAGAATCCTTCTCCGAAAATGATATTTGAGCAATTTTTTGACTGTAAAATGTGTTTTCAGATACGCAAAACCAGATTAGCTCAGAATTAAAAAATATAGGATGTTATTAGTTATACATATTTAATTTTTTTTTTCATAGATTATTATTAATAAGTATTCTTTATTTTCTACATGAAGTTAGTTGAGTAAATAGGTTATTAATTTAAATTAGCTGTAGTATTACTATGAAACACTAGATAGTAAATACGGCTATTATAAAAACGTTAATTGTTATTATTATTATTATTTTTTGTTATGATTTAATTTAAATACAATCCAATCTTAATATTTCGATAAAATACACTATAAACAACTTAATTTTGTGTACATTGAGTTTGAAGTTTGAACTCAATGCATTTAATATTCAATATTCAAAGTAATCACTAATCACCACTTCTCATTAAACCGATTATTAATATTAATTATTGTAATATTATATTCTGACTATACAATCATTATAATATTAAACCCACTGATTGCGTTTAACGTAAGTGATATTTTTTTAATTTCCCACAACACAGTACATCTGTACATTACTTTTTTAATGTACAATAATCTATACGTTTCCTGGCAGCCTTTTCTTAACACAGATAAACTCAACAACCTCAAAATGCTCAATACCCTAGCCACAGCACTCGGGCCGAACGCAGACACAAACAATCAAGTTTTAATATTTTTACGAAAATCTAAATTGTACAATTGAATTTAAAAAAAATAATCTAAGCAACTTTATTTATTAGTAAAAATTGTAATTAATAAGACAACTAAAAGAAACTGTAACCAATGTTAATGTAAGATCAATAAAAAAGTTAATATTTAATATTATATAATTCCATACAATTTATTTGAAGATAATAATTTATACATTTTGTTAAATAAGATTATTATTTTATTATATCACTAAACAAAAGACAAAACTATTTAAAATAATAGCTAGTAATAATGTAAGTCTTTTTCAATTAAATTTTTATAATTATATACTTATATTCCTATATACCTATTATCCAGAGAAATGAAAATTTGAAATACCCATATTTATTATTATTTTGAGAAAAATAAATAATTTTTATGGATATTCATTGGTTGGTCACTTCTAAATATCAAAGAACGTCGACTTGAATATTCTATAAATTAAAGAAAATCCACCAATTGGTACTTCAAAATAAACAACTAAACAAGATATTATGTATAGGTGTGCAATGCAGCCACTCTACTTTTAGCAAATATGAATTGTAATAATAATTAACAACATACATTTCGCAATACATGGATAATGTCAAGTGTCATTTTTAAAGGGTACTAATAAAGCAAATTCACTACACTCTACAGAAGAACCTATAGAATGACTCTTAAAAGTCATCGAAGTATAAATTAAGCATACATATATTTTATTTACTTATACTTTACACATCAATACAAATATATTAGTTAATAAGCATATAATATTTCGTGCAATACATATAATTAAATTACTTTTTCAATAAAGAGGGAACATTTTAATTTTATTTATTTATTGTAGCAGTGCTACTAAAGCCCGTATAGCTCATAGGGAGAATTCCGATTTTTAGTTTAGCAGTTGGATGTGTTGGAGAATTTTATTCGAACAATATATCATGTTAATATTTAACGTATCGCAGGAATTAATTCAATTGATTTTCAGCTATTCATCTAAACTTGCATTTATAATTTATTTCACCTCTCCAATCTATCAATTTATTATCTTTTAATCGTATAAGTATAAACTATAAACCGTTCGTGTCAGATGAATTAATAGATAATAAACTATAAATTACACTTTCAATGATAATTATCTTTTTCAGGTAATGTATTGCTTAAACATTAATCAATAAATATATATATATATATATACGCACACAATATACATACATTGGTAGTTTAGGTCTCCAAACCAGATGAGCACGGTTTGCGAATCGAACCTCCGGAAGTATATCGTTCGCAACCATCTGACGGCCCTGGACCCGAAAACCTGTAATTATTACGGCAGCCGTTAAGTTTTTCAATTTATATAGGTATAGGTACCGTTTGAAGTGTGCGGTATATCAAGGGGAAAAGGCCTAATTTTCCGCGAGTCTTGGCGGGGTGCCGAACAGGTGGTCCTTGACACCAATTAAAAATTACACCATGCGTATACACGAGGTTTCGTTTAATATCACACAAAAAGATATTAAATAAAAACCAAAGATATATAAAATATCGAGTTATTGCTGCTGCGCATACCTTATACGTATAGCTAGGCGCCTATTCCTGACCCAAATAATTTGCACAAAGGCGCGTGGGACAGGTGTGTTTCTTTTCCAGTTTTTTTGGAAACAATCGGCATCGGCGTCTAAACGCAATCTCGCCTGCAACACCCATTATCCTCCTGGTAAAAAACGGCAAATAAGAGAAGCACGCGCCAAAAAAAAACCTCCGTTGTTGCTGTTGCGGCAGATGGCTCATGTTTTTTTTAATCATGCCACCGTGTCACATAGCACAACATAACCTCGTACAAACATATGACGCCTTGTTAACCATTGTTGAAACGAAAGAAGAACTCTTTACCGTTGTACCGTTTTATTATTATTTTGGGTTGTTGTGTAAACTCGGCAATTGAGATTGTGCTTATGATTCGATATGTGAAACAGCTAGTGGATTTTACAATAGTTTATTACAGTATTTTATATTTTAGGTATGAGATATTGATTTGAAATAATTTTAAGGCACGTGTCGAAGTAACATTCTCGGATAGGTATTGTAATAATAAGTCAATCTCAATGAGATTATCTCATCCACAATAATACGAGTCGTTGGTCAAGATTGAATAAAATAAATATGTGTAGTTGCTCAATAGAAATATTATTAGTGATCAATGTATATTTTATTATCTGTCCAGAAGTAATAAATAGTTTTAATTTTTACATCTCGTGTTGTTAAATTAGGTCCTATAAAATTTTTTATATTTCAATACAAAATATTAATGATGCTCTGGAGTCATGTCGCACCTGTAAATAAAACTACGAGATTAATATTAATGATGCACAAATCGATTTATTTAATTTTAGTACTATCAAGTCTTTTTATAATTATATTATTTTCGTAAAGTATAACTCGTGATATGCATTTGATTATTTTCATTATTCTATATTATATAACTTTAAATTTAATTTTAATTTTACTGTTTGGATTAATACGTAAATTAGTCTATTTAAAATTGAAATATATATTTATAAATAAATGAATATTTATTTCATAATATTAAGCTTAATAATAATGTATAGACAATTTTTCCTTACAAAAACCCACATTTATCTACAGTATTATAATAAATTAATAACATATTCATAAATTCGTGATCATCTGGTGAATTTTTGAAGTGTACACAACCTGATTAATTTATCTTATGCAAGGTTTACAATTATGATCTAGTTATTAGGTGCTTATTACAAACGATTCTATTTTACCATCATCAAATATAAAAACTAATTGTAATTCATATAAGTATATGTAGTAATAACGATTAGTTTAAGAAAACTATTTTATGTCATAATGATTATTATTATTATTTATTTCACATATGTACTAGGTAAAATTTATGTTATAAGATGCACCTTATGTATTGTGTTACTATTATTTTAACAAAATGTAAGATGTCAGTGTATTCATGAAGGGCTAAAGATAAGTGCGGGGGTCATCCTTTTAATATAATAGAACTACTTGACATTTTCTTGTCTTATGATAAAAATTTAATAACTTAAGTTACTTATTGTTTAAGTATTTTCTTTTAGAACATTCGCTTTTATGAATAATCTAAACGATTATTCAATATTTCTATAATATATACATAATACAACATAATTTTGCAGTTCTACGTGTTTATTAGCTATCAATACATTTATACGTATTCTTTTAAATTTCTTTTGTTAATATATATTTTATCATATCTTAATTTCAGAAGAATTGAAACGATGTAGGTATATAAAATGTTATAATTTTCACAAAACGAAAACGTTTAATTTCCATATTTTATTCCTATTTCTGTTGACAGTTTAAGACGTTTGTTTGGTATGTATACATATCTGCATATTTATGTAATTACAGAATTATAAGATTGTCATAAAAGCATTACCTATCATAATTTATACCAAGTTGCATCCATAAAATGTTTAAAAGGAATATTTTTCTGAGCGAATTAATTTCATCTCTTTACGGGCCAGCACATCTCTGGACGTTCAGAGTAGTGCAGCTTACAAGCATTATTTTATATGGGTTTTTACGACCCACGAATAAGAGAGGAGGACGTCTCCGTTGTCCTCGTACGTCTGTTACGCCTATTCGACAAAGACTTCAATAGGTCGTCATGTGGCAAGTTAAATCGCCGGATCGGGTTTCGCGTGTGCGTATATAGTCTCGGACACGCCGTTGATTTATGCCGTAATGGCATGTATAAATATATAATATATTGTCCGATATGAGCGCACGCACAAACGTATACGAATAAAATAATAATAATAATAAAAAAATACTGGGCCCGCGTGTAGTCGATTGTGCCTGCTGCAGGTCGTCAGCGGCGGGGACAACGAACGAACGGATGCAGATGTTTCGGCGGGGTTGCGCATATTATTTACCCGACAAAAGGGCTAAACGTTGTGTCACAGAGGTCATCTCCTCTCCGAAAACCGTCTTTTAAACGTGTGCGCTCGGGGTTTGCAGCGGCCCTATACAGTCTCTTACAACATAAAAGAGCACCCGTTTTCAAAAAAAAAAAGAAGAAGAAGAAGGAAAACGTATTACCGTGTATACATAAAGGACCTCCACGTGTAGGTATAAGAAGAAGAAGGATGAGGCGAAGGAGGTGGAGATGACGGTGAATGGCGAGTAGCAGAGAAGGAGTGAATGTGTGTGTGCGACGGGGACGAAAGAGATCCGTGTCTGTAGCAATCGGTCCCGCACAACAATGGACGTACAAACGGACACAGAGTTAAACGGACACAATGCGGACAACAGAAATATCGGAATCGATGTTTGTAATCCATTAAGTTCCAATTATATGTATGATACGGCGGCGGCGGCGCGGTATTTCTTTTGGACGGCCCGCGGTATCAGGAAGAATGAAGAAAAACGGAAATTCTGTGTAGCGGAAAGAAACGATCGATCTGGATCAAAATGCGCGTGGTTACAATGAACGGTCGGCGCCAACCCGCGGACTACAACACTGCAGTGTACCTATATAGGTAGGCAATACGCCGCCGAGGGTTGAGCCAGAGACGTCCGAACGGTCAACGTTTCGTTTATATTATTTGATTTGATCGGTCGTACAAAATTTTGTTTCCATAATATGACGTGTACACATATTATATTATACCTCCATGTCCTTTCATTCTCATTACAATAAGTCTTGTGTCGGGTTAACCGTTATTGTTGTGCTGCTTCTATATGTGTATTATACACAGGATTCTGAACGCTAACATATTATATTAGCATTTAGCTGGTACAAAATGTTGGTATACCTACCTATATTTATATATGTACGTGTATCGATTCCTACACGGCAATAATTCTGTGATCGGGCCGAATAATAAAAGAGAGTATAATATTTACAATGTCAAACGACAATCATTATTATAAAATAACGATGATTTATTATGGTGTACCAGATAGTCCAGTAAACTCCAGTTGTGTAATTTTGTCTGAGTTTTTTTTTACAACTTATACAGGTATAGGTATACATATATTTTATCTAAACCTAGTTAAACAATAAACATGACTATATAGTATATAATATATAATTATTAATAATAAAAATAATAATATAATATAATATAATAATATAATAATATATATATAATTATATATTATATTATTTATATATTATTATTAATAATTATTAGGTACCATATTGCGACAGTTTATTAATTATGATTTTAATTTTCTTATTTATTTGCTTAACTTTTTAAATGAAATCCTTTAAGTTTTAATAAAAATAAAATGTTTAAATAATATCTATAGGTAATAAAAATAAAAATAAACAAGCGACAAATTCTTTTTTTGAAACGCCGAATTAAAAATTTAATGTATTTATATTTCAGCAGCTTTTCTTAGTTTTTTGTATACTGGGTGATTCGCCAAGCATGTATAACTTTTTTTTCTCTAAAAATGAATTTATTCAAAATCTGATTCTTGGAATTTTTAAATCTACTTAAAAAGTAAATACCATATTTTTAAATTTCCGAGATTTTTTATAATACTTAAAGAGTGTCCTGGCGGGAGATACTAACTTCTGTTTTTCAATTGAGAACTCTCATTTTCTACTGTAAATTATTTAGTGCATAATTTTCTGAAAATGTTGACGTATTAGAACGTTTTGAACAAATAGTTTTTAAGTTATTGAACTGTAAGCACTAAGTATAATAAGACCGAATAATAATGGGTTTGGAAGATTGTGGGGACAAAGTCGATTTAAAAATTGAGTGATTAATATTTCATAATAATTTATCAACATTAATAATTTATAAAAATGGAGAATTTTTAATTATAATATTACAAATTTGGATTATACAAATTAAATTATTTATTTAATCTGTTCACAATTATTATGACTTATGAGCACTTCAAAGTTAGCCGGAAACTTAATTATGTAAAAGTGTATAACTTATGTTTATTTACTTATAATCATATCTTATACTTAAATATGTATTTTAGACCTTAATTTTGAACTGAAGTAAGATTGTTAATATTTTTTTTTTGTCTTTTAATATTTTAATTTGAAATTCAAATTAATATTACTTTTGTATAAATGTATATAATAAATTAATAATATTTACATTTTATAACTAAATTTTTCATTTACTAATAAATTGATGAACTCAGCGTTTAACTGTTTAGGAAACCAAAAGTACCGACAACTTGAAAATTCCGTAAACTACTTAATTTTTAGCTAATAAACATCCTCTGCATTGTATTTATTAATGTATTTTGAATGATATTACTTTTTAAAAAATAACTGTAATGAGCATACAATAATAAAACTTCTTGACATTTCCAGAATGCATATAAATAATGTGAATAGCAAGTACCGATTAAAAGTTATCTTTGGAACACCCATTCAAAGTTTGGCTCATACCCAACATTTTACAAAATAAAAATGAATTGCGCGTATTTTACACTTTGGCATTATATTCTAGTTCTGTATTCATTTTATATTTTTAGCTTGAATAAAGAATATTAATATTAAATTAGTAAATTTTTGAATTAAATGTTTGGAATTATTATTGCTTTAATTAATAAAATAATAATAAAAGAAGAAATGTAAAATAACTTTTAATATATAAAGGAAAGGGACGGTTAAAATCATGAGTTATATTTTATCAAATAAAGTAAATTATATTTTTAATTAAAAAGTTAATAATATTTAATAATTATTAGACATTTCGATAATTTGTTTACTCTTTTAGTAAGGTGGAACATTAACAACTAATTAAAAGGTTAATTTATATTACATTCTGAATATATCATTGATTTTATAATGGTGTTTTTTTTTGTGTGTCATAGCTGTTTAGTAGAAAAAATGCTTTGATCTTTGATTTCGAGGATGGTTTATAGTTGCAAATTGAATTTAGTTTGTACTATTATTACTTTTTTGAGATTCTCAGTACTTTATAAAACATTATGGTAAACCGGGGATTTATACATAAAAACCAGTTTTAAACAAAATTAATTTCGTAAAATAAATGACTGAACTGTACAACTGACTTGACGTTTTTACCAAATATTCATATTACCATTTACTAGACATTATAAATGTTTTTATTTAAATTATTTAATGCTCATTAAAATAAAAAAATAACGATTTTATTTATTTTGTCGTAATTTAAAAAATTTATATTCATAGCAAATTAAAGCTATTATAGTGACACTCGACACTTATTAAATATTATAGCACAGAGTAACCCCCTTTAAAAAAAGAAATACATTGAACACAATTATTTTAAATAAAAATATACAATATATTATTCGGTTTAACAATTAAGTTGATAAAAATCAGAATTATTTAAATCATTATAGCATGTGTGCAATAATAGATAATAATTTATAATGCATTTTTCAAAAAAATATTAAGTAATTATTAAAATATATATATAAAAATATCAGTTACTTTAATAGCTTGTTGAAATCTCTCAGACATAATGTTGCCCTTATATTTGTTTAAAATGGCGTATTGCTGAGAAGAAAAAACGTAACCCCTTACATTTATTACATTTTAAATAGCTCCAAATAAAAATTGAATAAATATGATCAGCTTCACATATTTTTTCTTAAAATTTAAAACTAAACAAAATCAATAGCAGCTATTTAAATTAAATACCAAAACTACATTTTGTAATTAATGTATTTTTTTTCTATACTAAACATACAACCTGCAGTATTCCGCTATGTTAGTCCGTATTAATGACTTTTGTCTTATTAACATATTACCTATTATCTATAAACATTTTTAAACAAGGTTGTACCAAAATGTTTTATACCTAAGTCATTTTGATTTACGATTGCTAACTCTAATGTTTAGAGTCGAAACGAATGTTTTGACAATATACAATGATGTATATTCTTTTCTTTTTGTCATCCATTTTATATTATCACGCTTTGAGCAGAGAATATGATTCAATTTTCAATTTTGGATAGTGGTTGAAAACGTAGTCATTAGGTTCAAAAATAGAGAAATGTCAATACTTAAACAACGAAAACAACAAAAAACCGCTGAAAAAAGAGAACATTTACCCAATATAGTTTAAAAAAAAAATCGTTTCCAGTTTTTTGTTGTATTTTAGAAATTAATAATTTTAAAGCTTAAAGATTGATATTTTCATCAAATATTTACAATAGTATTATTTAGACATTATTTACATTTTTTTTTTTTTTTTATAATGTTTTAAAGTCATTTGAACTATTTTATTTTAGTTTTTTTTTTCTTTATAGATTGAGAAATTTTTTGTTTCTCCATCGAAAACATGAAAATATAAAGATTCACCATAGTACCATATAGTATCTTATCTTATACGAATTTAAAAATTATATTGTTTAGATATTTTAAACATAATTTTATTTATTTTTGTAATATCATTAAGTTGAAACTTTGGCCAGAAAGTAATATATACCTATATTTTAATAATAAATATTGATTTAGTTAACTAATTATTTGATATTTTGTTGAATTAAAAAAATAAATATTAATCGTACTTAATTCGTAGACACTAAAACTGTATTTCATTTCATTATATTGCCTACCATATCATTTCTGTATACCTGTAGAACAGTTATACAATAAAATATCTAAAATATTCAACTAAACAATTATTGTATACCTACCACGAAGCCTATTTACACCGTTATACGTTACGTCAAATTTATATAAAATATAAATCCAATTTAAAAAAACAGTTACTCCTATCTAATTAAATATGATAATTACTTGTATAGCTAATATAGGAGAAGGCTGATTGTTATATTGTTATATATATTATTATACTGTTATAGTCTCCTTCGTTTAGAATTGGTTTTTTATATGCAATCATTTATCATTGAATTAACAATTAATTCATCTGCTACAGTTATCTATATAATGATGACGTTATCCTACAATAATATAACAGATTAAAAGTTAATTTCTAGTTTTATATTTTTTAATTCCAAAAATTGTTTTTAAGTAAAATAATTCATCAATATAACTATTAATAGCAACTATTAAATACTAATAATAGTTCATTTAAATTAAAGCTTTTAAAATGTGTATAACACTACTTGAGTTTTATCATAACATTATATGAATCTTTATATATTATATATTATAATATTTTGATTCAAACAAAATATTTAATGATGCGTAGCAATGATAATACAAAATACAATATAGGAGAAGTATATTTAAGTTACATAAAAACAGTAGACTTTATAGTTTACCTAATACCTATATAGTATATATGCAACTTTCTATACATATTTTGGAATATTTTATATAAATAAATAATAATAGGGAGCTATACAGAACTCTTTTCTATTATACAAAATGTTTGAGCTTCATTAAAGATTGTGCTATAATAATATCGATTCATTGATCTATCAAAGAAAAAAATCGTCTAGTGCAGCACTAAATAAAATTTATAATAAAATAATAACAAATTAATTGATAAAATGATAACTATAAGCCACAACAAATACAAGATAAAAATGTTTGTTTTCAAAACTTTCACGACTATATAGTATTATTTATTTATTAGTTTAATTTATAAATTATTACAATTATTATTATTATAACAAACGTAATGTAGTGCTTAATAGAATTATAATACATATCATGTATTACGATCTTTGTATTTAAAAATAAATGAAATATTTTACAGTTTATTTTCCATAGTGAAATAATTACACGATTATACACATTTATACGATAGGCATAAGCTGTTATTGTGTACCTATACAAACATCAGCATTATAACTTTTATATATAGGTAGTGATTTGTATGTTTACGCAGCGTAGACATTAGAAATCGTTTTCGAGAAAAGTGTTATTTTTTTTAGTGTTTTTTTGAACGCAGATTTTTCAGTTTTTGTATGGGGATTACAATGTATAGTTGGAAACGGGTAAAATGACCAAAAGTCCGCATCATAGCGTATACACAAACTCCCCTTCGAAATAAATAAATAAAAAGTAGAAAACACTACCAAAAACGTCTTAAAGATGCATCTTTCAGATAATTGTGTTGGGTTTTTGGGTACCCTTTGTGCAAAATACTAGCACGGACCGGCGGCGTCGACGGGAGCAATATTCTCTCCCCCGCGAACAAAAGGTGGCCAGAACGGCCGGCAAAAGGGTCGTGTTCCCAACAATTCGTCTTTATACGTAATACGAACCTTAAATAATACACGCGTTTTACTTATTTTCTTATTCATTTATTTTTTTTTTTTGCACAAAAATCCATGGTAAACACGCCACCGCCACTGTCCGATTTCTTCGCATATATACAGAAGTTTCCAGAAACAGACCTTACATGACGTTCTATCGCATTCTACCCCCGTCGTCATCATTGTTTACTGCTGCGGTATTTTTGCAGCGCATTCTTGAAATCAAACCTGTCCGAAATGTTATCAATAAATGCTACTGGATTTCAATGTCGGTTTATATCGATAATATGCATGTACAAGTACGTGAGCGATTTTCCGCAATAATCGAAATAATCGCGACAATCGTCTTCGGCATAATATAATAAAAGAGGAAAAAAAACCTGTAATACCAAGTTTTTGTATAACAGTTGTACCTATAATACTTTTTATTTTATTATAATTATTAAAGATTATTTTATAGAAATAGGTTAAGAGGATGCAGCGCATTGTTGGTTCTAAACATAATTTCAATTTTCACATTTTTATTTCATTATTTTGCAATTCGAATAGGTACTAATAACAAATAATAATAAAAATTAAAACCCAGACGGCCACGTGACCTACCCTCGAAAATCTTATCATCTATAGATTTTTTAATAGGTGTTTTACTCTATGATCACTCAAAAATCATAAAAAAAATATTTAAGGTGAAAACGTTTTATCTATACTGTGCGTTGGTCTAGGAGAGAAAACAATTAATATTACTGAGTATCCTCTTATGTTAGTATGTGCAATATAAAATGCACGTCCATGGCGTGTCGTCCATCCTCTTTATATTTCATCTTAATAATCCGTCTTTTTTGAATCTATATGTGGTATATTAGAAATTCCTTAGTTCCTAGTTTCTTAGTTCATGAGTAACATAATGTGCAAGTCGCAATTTAAGAAAAAGGTGTGATTTAATTGTTTTAATTGTATATTTGTATAAGCTATTTAATGTATATTCCATAATTATACTTTTATTTTCACAATTAACTGCTAAAAACTAACAATAGGCAGATGCCTTTTATAATTATATACGTCAATAGCAGACAGTTTTTTCCAACATCATACAGCCCAATAGTGCAGCATACCAGTAAATGATCATATTCAATCAAAATCATAAAATCGTAAGAATAAAATGTAAGGGATTGAACGCACAGATTGCTATAACACCGCACGTTTGAAAAACGACACGATAAGATCATAGACTTACTATAGTTTTTATTTTAAGAAACTAAATTTCTATTGTAAAATAATTATCAACTAATATTCAAATAAGTGTACTCACATCTCTTTCCGACTTCGCATAATGGATAACGTGATACAAGTTTTCAGAAATAATAAAGGTTGCCTATACCTATATAAGATATATATATTATATACATATTATGCTACATTTATTTAAAATAGGCTTTTTTCTTAAATTCTAATATTATATTAGAATCATTAGTATGATCCACCACGTGGAAAAATTAAAATACTATGCCAACATTTAGAAATACCAAAAAAATAGGGTTTATAATATTATTAATATTTTGAATCGTTGTAACTCATTACACAAGTACATCACTCTTAATTGGGCTTCGGTTGACTTAAATTATAGTTTTTGAAGAGTATGCTGCAACTCGGTTCTTCTGAAGCTATTTTAACAATATTGTACACGTTTTGGACTTCCACCTCTCAATATTATTATGATAATAATATTATATAAGATGGCATCTCCGTAACACTGTTGTGTAGATGTCGTGTGTTCGACTGCGGTTTTCTCGGATTTCTCTGGTCGACGATCGCTCGCACGGCAGGACGGGCCACCGAGATGCACGTGTAACACAGTAGCAGAGTTGTACAATAATAATAATATGCAACCCGTCCGAGACGGAGACTTCACGCTGTTTTTAGGTTGCGCTCGTTTGACCGCCGACGGACGGTCTTATGTTATATTGAGGTATATAACTGCAGTGGCGGTCGTTATTATTGCTATTGGTATTATTACATATACACGCATATTGTTGTGTGTTAGGGTTTATGTCCATATACATGTGTGTGTGTGTGTATTATTTTATACATCACGTTCATTTCATCCCTTTCTCGGCCACCCGTCGCCGTCGTCGATGCCGAAAAATCATCGTCGTCGCGGCACACACTACGGAATGCCCGTATATCAACATTACGAGTGGCAGTCGTATCTATCTATAGTAATAATACCTAATAATAATAATAATAATAATATAGGGTTGCGTGAACCACCGCGCCGGTGGACAATGGCCGGCCGTGTATGATGGCATACGTATATATATATATATTATACTACATATCGGCTGCCGTCGGGTGCGACCGGTGTCACCGGGTTTACGGGCTACCGGGTACTTTATTTCGGTTTTTTCGTTAGCCCTCTCACTATTCTTTTCACTGCGCTCTTCGACCTATACATAATAATAATAATATATATGTTATTATATTATTACCTATATACCTATATACGCCCAGTATTATATAATATACGTATAGGCACACAATGTGTATAATAATATACGAAACGCCGCGGCCGTCCCGACGAAAAATAAATAAACGACGTTTCCGAGAAATAAATACACGTCGTACGTGTCTATACATATAAGGGTTTTCGGACGGTCGTTACAGCATATTATCATTATTGTATACTATATAGCGGCGATCGAGATGACGATCAGTGCAGCAGCCTGCATACTGGTAACTGGTTAAACAATCGTATACTGCATAGTTATATGGTCGTCTGCAAGATGTCAGGGATACCTATACTATACACTTTCAAAAATCAATTTTTTTCGGCTTTTATTCCAACCATAATATAAAGTCCTTTATATTTTCTCTATTCGTATACAATACATAATGATATCGTTGAGTTCAAAAACCATAAACCTTACAATTGTATATTATATATTTAAAAATGTAAAATATATTTATACATTTATTTAAATTAAAAAAAAATATTAATCAAATTGCTGTCAGATAAGTATTCATCACACAAATTAAATTAAAAAATCAATATTTTTTTACGCGTTACAAATTTACAACAACAATAAATTTAATTTTCTTTTCGTGTAAATATAACTATATAAGTGTAATATTTTTAATCTTGTCTGGTAAGAATCAGATTCAAATAAAAATTTGGCGATTCTACCAAACTTTTTGGTTAATTTGATGAAGGTTTTTGATGTCCATAATAAATTTCCAAGTTAGTGGATTAAAAAATATGTGTGGTTTTTACCCTCACAAAGGGTGTGTGATATATTTCTTTAAATAATGAACCAATGAAGTGTGTTTTTGCAATCAATAAAAGTCTAAAATTTGAACATTTACATAGGGCAGTCTGTAAAAAACCCAGGTTCATCCAGTAAAGCTTAGGATTTACCAATATTTGGACTTTACCTAATAGGTGCTGCCAAATTTGTTAATTTGTTGTTTTGCTGTGTGGAAACTACATTTTGTAAATTATATAACACTATTTGCATAATCGACAATCTCGGTTTTAATATATTTTATAAAAAAAAAAACAATAATTAAATAATCTATAATGTTTCTGACAATTTTCTGCTTTTATATTATTATATCCGTCTTCGAAAGAATTTCAAGATACCTCATTTTGCATGAGCCAAGAAGACGTCATGCTCGACATCGGTAGCGAATATTATTATACTCTATAAAATAAAGAGTGACAGATAACGGAACGTGTCGGAAATGTCGTTATTTTTTTTTTAGTAAGTACTAAAATGTCAGCAGTTGATATAATTAATAAACCGATTCATGAAAGCTTCAACTATTGGATTAATAATACAGTTGTCATTAAATATAAAAAATAGGTTGTAATATAGTCATATCAAAGATAGAATTGGATGTGTATTGACGGTTAAGATATATTTTTCGTTAAAACCTACAACAATAAGCAATTTTAACACTATTGTTTGTACAATCGTCAACTTAATGTTTGCTTCAATTATTTTCAGTTTATATTATTACGTATAGTTACCTATTTCTATCAAGAATATGGAAAAGTGACTTATATAAAATATAGGAACGCTGTTAAATTTAATATTTAATGAAAAAAAAACGGACGCTTACAACACGGAACAATATAAATCGTATGAAATACAAAACGATTGTACTAGACCGAAATTATTCGTCGATAATACAATCAAATGTTTTTGGCATGTGACAGTTGTCCTTCAAAACTTAACTAGCTATCTTTCACGATTCGCCCTGGAGCATGACGATTCGATTTAGCGCGTAAAAAGGACGTGTCGGGACAACCGCACGCAGTCACTTAGAAAATAAAAAATACGTTTTTTTTCAGCTGCTGTATACGCACGAGACAAATACGACAAAAAAAAGGTTCGATATGGATAATATGTTCATTGGTTTTAATGGTATTATGCGTATTTCAATGAAGTGGAAAAATATTCAATCTTCGTGTTATGTTCGTTCGCATTTTGCAGTTTTCAATATTTCCTATAATTTCTCTTAAATTGCACGGCACATCCAGCTTTTTTGATTTATTTGCGTTATTATCGATCTTATTCTATATCTTATTTGTACAAATTTTCATTTTTTCTCTTACCGGTCAGCTTTTGGTTTAAAACTTTTAATAGTTATAATATTAGACATCCGTCAGGTCGTCAATCAGTCAAAAGTACTTATAGATACTGAAGGTTATGAATAAGTTGTATAATATTTTATTCAGACATTTTTCTACATTTAAATGACGACAAATTTGAAGAATCTATAGATATAAACCGATTAATATAAGTTATAAGTAATAAACTAATATTCATACGTCGCATATGGACCATATTATTTATTTTATAATTAAACTAACACTAATGCACGATGATATTTTGTAGGTACAATTATTTGTTACGACTCGCGACTGTTACGAGCAAGGTCTTGTAATTTCATTAATCTAAAATAATAATGATTTAAACATGATTTAAACTATTAAAAATTACATAAGATACATAAAACATTATTTCGTCGGTCTAAATGGTTTAAACATCAGACGGAAAGCAAAATATAAATTTCACTGCAATATCCATTTCAACGACAGTATCTGTTTTGATTAACGAAATAAACGTATCCTGTCTAACCGTCTTTAAACTGTCCACACACGTGAGCAGTGAGATAGTCGGTTGGTGAATCCCAAAAGTCAACACGAACATTTTTGTCAGGTGAGTTAAATTTGTTATACCTGGGGACCTGATATAAATACGATGAAAACGAGACATGTATAATAATAATAATAATAATAATAATGGCCATATAATGCGAATCCTATATAATATATATTATATACGCACCACACAAACATATATGTATATATATATATACCAGCATGATGCACACATACAATGCGAATGCTGAAAAAGGGGTTGGTGTACGAGAAGTAAAAGGGTTTAAAAATCTACAGGCTGCAGAACAATCGAAGGGAATGCACTTGTCGTCCGACTGCTGCAATGTCTGAACGAATACCCTTTTCAAAAAAAAAATATATATATATATATATGTGAGTGTGTGTTATATAATAGAAATTTACCGACACACACAAATTATACATTAAGTATATATATATATATATGTGTGTGTGTGTGTGTGTGTGTGTGTGTGTGTGTGTGTGTGTATACACACAGCGAACGGAGTAAACGGTACCGCGTGAATACCTGTTGGTTGACTGTACATCATTGGCTTAAAATGGGGAGGAGAATTACGATTTTTTTTTGTACGATATTTCTTTTGCGGAATTTGCCTTTCCCGTTTTTTATTCTGCAGCGCAGTCTGCTGATAAACAAACACTAAATCGTACCAATAACAAATAAAAACGTTTCGTCAATAAAAAAAATTTAAAAATATTAGTGATGTTGCTTGAAGTAAAAATATAATGAGAAAGGTATACTTACTTAAAATTTATTTTACATTTCAATATTTTTGTTTATGGATATATTTTATAGTTAAAAATATTTGTATACACGAGTTGATTTGATAATAATATGATGTCAATAATATTTAACAATAATAGGAGAAGTATTAAAACAATACCTAATCGTCTTTATTTTTATCATTTTTGGTTTATCTTCAGTATTTTGAATAAGTGTGTACATTTTTTAAAATAAAGAAAAGCGTTTTCTCTTAACAGACAAAATTTTTTTTGAACAATAAAGACTAAAGTACTAAAGTATCAAATATGGAGTGCGTTCAGTGTGTCATCATTAGGGCATATCTTTTTTAAATTGCATTTGACAAAAATTAGGTAGGTTTACCTATCATATTTTATTGTTTATCTGCGTAAAATAGCGTATTTCTAGGTGATGTAATTGCCGATACAATATTGAACAATTATTATCATATTAATTAATCAATTGCTCGTAAAACGGTATATTAGTATAGATTTATTTCTACAAATATTTTTCGAATATAAAACTTAAGTGTCTATATGAGATATGACTTTACTAGATAGTAAATTAGTACTATATTTATAGAAAATTCGCGTACCTCATATTACATTTAATATGGTTTTTATTATGCGATCCTAATTATTTCATAGTTTTCGCGTACCGTTTAATTCATATACATAAACCTATACATATATGACCTTCATAAACACATATTATACATAAAGGTTAATAGGTCATATAGCTGGTACTTTAAATTGGAATTCAATACGAAATTTGAATCATATACATATTCCAATGGATAGTTATATGGAGGTGGTGGAAAGGGAGAAGACGAGAATAAAGGTATTTATAGGCGATTTTTAATATAATATGTGTGTGAGTGTGTGTGTGTGTGTGTGTGCGCGCGCGCGCGCGCGCTCGTGTGCGTGTGTATAGATACCTAATAAGTAATAACTAATAAGTATAGATATATACCACTCGTATATTTTACAGGGTGTTCGAGGGCGGCGGCGTTTGGGCGTTACCGCGTTGTGGTAACCACCGCATAGCAGTCTCCGCTCCGTGTCGGCGTATCGGTCTGGTCAGAAAGGGGCGAAAGGGCTCCGCGCTGGCAGTTAATAAAAAAAAAAAATACCGAGCACATAAATCACCTGACCATCAACGGACCGAAGGTGGACGCCAGTGGGGTGCGTGGGTTGTCGAGGGGTTATACCTAAAGGAATAGAACGAAATACGTTTTGTCTTACCAGTGTGTGTGCGTGTATATGTGAGTATGTGTGTGTGTCCGAAAAGGTACAAGAAACCAGCAACATTTATATACATGAAAGATAATATAATAATATACACTCCAGAGAAACTGCGAATTTTTTTTGTTTAAGAATTTCAGTCGTTGTAGGTAATACCTACGTCGAATATTATGGTGGATATATTTTATTTTGGAGTTTTTGTGAGATCGTATTTCACAGTTGTAATACATTTGCAGTACAATACACGCATATTGAGCGAATGTGAGTAGGAATTGTCCTAATTTACGCGATTTTATCCTACAATCAACCACTTGAATATAATTTCCTTGCAAAATCTGAAAAAATGAATATTTTCTATAGTCAATTTGGTTAAGACTTAAAAGTTTATTATGCATGATATTACATTGATGCTAGAACATCAACTGTGAATATTTTTCAAAAAAAATTACTGATTTATTTTAAATAGGTACCCCTGTGGATCACTGTCCGAAATTGTATCTATATTGAAGTGTTAAATATAGTTTAAGAAAAGTCAAAAATAATGACGTTATATATTATGCATCTAATAATAGATATTTTTAATTGATATGATTCAAATGCCATTACAGAGCAGTCCATCGAGACATCGAGTACCGACCACCATCCACAATATTTTCTCCAATATACATACATCGCTTATTAGAAAAATGTTTCTTAAAGTAAAGTTGGAAACATATTCAGTCCGCTATGTATGCACATAAATTACAAAAATTCATAGTTTATTTTTCTGAATAATATTTCACTACATTATAAACTTTACTTGATAATTTAGTTTTACCTTGCTACCTTGCTATTTTGTTTTTTTTTTTGTTTTATCGGTATAGTAATATGTAATGATGTAAGCCGATATTAAACGCATACATATTAACGTTAGGTAGTATACTTTGATTGTATTGACTGACGGAATCCAACCGGCAATCACTATAAGTAACTACAATACATTTTCTATTAACGATCAGGCATTTTCAATATACAAATATTATTTTAGACTTTTGGAGTATTGGATCTACTTAGCTAACTACTCGAGCATTTATTGACTTTACAACGGCGTACATTATTATTATTGATTAAATAAACATATATACCAAAACGAATGCTCATTTCATTTTTATCAACTCGTTATTAATCGTTAATTCAGTAATGGATTTTTATCGTTATGTTTTTTTACTTCATTATTTATGTTGTCACAGTGATAGAAACGGTTAATTTACATGTTAAAAAAAAAAATATTATCATCGTTTAATGATGATATCGTTTGTAGCGGTTTTGGTATAGGCACCTAATATTTATTGAAACATATACGTCTGATGGTTAGGAACTTAGCCCCCCCTCCATATAAAATCAACACGATACGCCTTTTCACCGAAGGTACGTACTAAAACCTAATACTTTGAACTTTGGCATGTTACATATTAAAGTGTTTAGTTAATAATGCATATACCTATAATACATACTTTTGATATACATACATCAACTTAAAGTATTATTGAGTATTACTTCAAATTTAAAACTTATTATTTAAGAATGATGGCAGTTGTAACCAGTATATATATACCTACTTTTTTATACTATTATCATTTAATATTATATTATATTACTATACATCTAACATTATATTTTAGATTCTGAGCGGAGCGATGAATGTATTGATTTTACCATGATGTGTGTTTTTTTTTTTTTTGTGTCTGTTATCACGTTTTGGGGCAGTAAAGTGCTTCGATTTTTGACATCAGTACCTCGTTCGATCAGAAAGTGAATCTAGTTGGTACTTTGGGGGGTCAAAAGTATATCTAAGATTTGAAAATGTATTACAAGATTCCTTACAAGTTTTTCAATCTTTATCACAAATAAAAAGTCCACCGGAAGTTCAAATTAAATTTTTATGAGCATTTGAAATTTAATTTTTTATAACAATGGATTTTCACTTTTAGCGATTTCTTTATTTTGGTGTAACTCTAACACAAATGACCGCAGATACTTGAAATTTTGACTGAATATTTATATAGGCATTTTCTATATTTAATAAAATTTTCAAAATATTAAGATTTGTTTTGAGCTGTTTACTGACATTTTAATTTTTCAACTTTTTTAGTTTTTTTTTCTATAAATATCGATAAAAAATTATTTGTTCGGCAGAAAAGCTTGAAAATTTAATACAAGGCTTCTAACACATTGTAACAATAGCAGTTAAAAAATATTAAAAATACGTAGGCACGTTTTTTTTTTATAAGCATTTAAAGTTCAAATTTTGACAAAATACGTAAAAATTACGGCAATGTTCCAATTATTTTAGATAAAAATTTATAAAAATTTATAAAAGTTTTTCTTTTTAATTCTAAGATTTGAAAATTTAATACAAGGCTCCTAACATATTTTTACAATATCAGTTGAAAAATAAAATAAATATATAGTCACAATTTTTTTTTATAAGCATTCAAAGTTTGAATTTTGACAACATATTATGTAAAAATCACAAAAATTCATAAATTATTTTATGTTAGAAATTCATAAAAAATTTTATTTTTATATCTAAGATTTGAAAATTTAATACAAGACTTCTAACACATTGCAACAATATCAGTTAAAAAATATTAAAAATACATAGGCACGATTTTTTTTTTATAAGCATTTAAAGTTCAAATTTTGACTAAATACGTAAAAATTACGGCAATGTTCAAATTATTTTATGCTAGAAATTCATAAAAAATTTTCCTTTTATATCTAAGAATTTTAAATTTTATATAAGGCTCCTAATATATTTTTACAATAGCAGGTGAAATATAAAAGAAATATATTGGCACAATTTTTTTTTACAAGCATTCAAAGTTTGAATTTTAACAACATATGTAAAAATCATGAAAATCACGAAAATTCGCAAATTATTTTAAACTATAGAAATTATTAAAAATTTTTTTTTTAAATCTAAGATTTGAAAATTTTTAATTATCTATAATATATCCTAGACTGATAAACCGTCTTCACTCAGAATCGTTTTTCGTATACAATGATATAGGTAATATCATTGGATTCAAATTTAATTCCATCCATTACAGTAACCCACTTGTAACCTACTGTACAGCAGAGCGACATCCACGACTTACCCGCCTTTTTATATTTAATAGCGTATTTATGGCTTTTCAAATTTAAATGTTTTATGAAAAAAAATTGTAATTGTTTAAACTTTAAGTCAATACATCCTTCAAATTTATTTAGTATTCTTAAATTCAAAATTAGCTATATTAAATATAATGCACATTTTTAATTAGGAATAGAAATATTTAATATAATATAGTTTTCAAATATAATAATGAATCACAGAAATGGACAACTGGACAGAATTGTAGGGAGTATATTATGACAACATAATTTAACATCAATTTTATTTTTTAAAACCTTTTTGTTGTCATACAACAGCAGAATAATTATTTTAAAAAGAAAGTAGTTATTTTTTGTATATAGGTACCAGAAGTACATTTAGACCACAATTGTGTATTGTTCTGAAATACTTCGAGTACCAATGTTTTTGACGACCCAGTTTCATTCTTCTTTTGTTCAAGAGTCTTGTTTACGGCGGAAAAAATTTAAATTTTAAATTTATATGATTTACAGTACCGAAAGTAGTAGGTACCTTACCTATACTACCTACTAACCTACTGTAGTGCACGTGTGCAGATGTCTTATGTGTTTATTGTTTGCCAAGCAGTAATATACACCCATAACGAAAATACCTAGGATATTATTACGGTTGAAAGTAATTATTTATAAGTGAACTGATGATGAGAAAAATATAATATACCTGCCAACTAAACATATTTTCAAGTAGTCATCGCGCATTCGTAATACAATTCGTCGTCGGTAGAAATGTAAAATATGAAGAATACGTAGAGTTGTCATGTACATTTATTAGAAAACGAAACAAACAAATATAATAATTAATATAAAATATATTTAATTACGAGGACAATAATTGGTTCAAGGTAAAAAAAATAAAATACGTAGTGTTTTTTATTTTCAGCTCAATTGTTTTATTGTTAAGAATGCTCATAAAGCGGCGAACAATTATTACTTTAATTAATTATTTTTAAAAACTGGCTTTAGAATTTTCGCCAATTACGCATTTTTGAAAACTAATTAACGCAAATTTTTGTTCGTTAATTTATTTGTTTGTCAGTAGAATACATTTACATTATATATTTCAGCGAAATGATTATAGATAAAATTAAATAAGACCGTTTACTTCAGCGCCTTAATTTAGTGCTCTGCACATTCCAGATGTGTTTATTTAGTTGCAGAACTTGTTTAATTTAAGGAGAAATCATTTTTCTTATTATTTCATAAAAATTTATTTAACATTCACTCTGCAATAAAATTGAAAATCGTCATTAACAATAAATAAAAATAGAACAAATAAAGAGATTATGTAACTATAATATTAATCAATAAGTATAATGATTAAAAAACTAAAATAAAATGAATTTTTGTTTCATATAAATAAAATGATGAACTCAAACTTACTGTAGCTTTGGTTTTGTACGTAGGATTTATTATAATACTTTTATAATTAATAATTACCTATAATACGTATTTATTTATAATTTGAATTAATATTTAATTGATCATTTATCAAATTGAAATATGTAAATATATAGTGCATTTTGAAATTATTGTTATTTATATAATAGTATTAATTTTCCTATTCTAAATAGAAATTCATACACCGAATTTACGTTAACTCTACACTTAACAACCAATAGGCGTTTTAAATTTATATAATTGATAATAAAATCGTAAATTTTTACGAAATCTGTTGAAAACGCGAAAATTTGCAGGTAATTTTGAAATTGAAAAATCATAAAAATTTTTTGTGTTCAACTAAGGATTAAAAATACAACATTAAGTTTTCTATTAGTTTTCCATCATTATAGGAAAAATTTTAAGTGCGTTTGAATTTTAAATTTTTGCGAAATAGCGTAACGATAACGATTTATCCTGAAACGATTTTAAATATTTGTTATTATTCAAAAAGTATAAGTCGTAGATACTTGAAAATTTTACCAGTTATTTAGATTGGCATGTTCTTTACATGATTTAATTTTCAAATTATTTTGACTTTTTTTGAGATATTTATAGACAACTGAAATTTTCAATTTTTCTGAAAATTTTTTTTTGAAGTGTCGATAAAATTTTTTTGGCCCTATCAAAATACTTGAAAATTTAATACAAAGTTTCTCATAAGTTATTCTTGGAGTGATTAAAAAATTATAAGAATACATAGGCACAATTTTTTTTTATTAGCATTTAATATTCAAATTTTGACTAAATACTTAAAAATTACGGCAATGTTCAAATTATTTTAGATAGAAATTCATAAAAGTATTTCTTTTTTAAATCTAAGATTTTAAAATTTAATACAAGGCTCCTATCATATTTTTACAATAGCAGTTGAAAAAAAAATATATTATGCATAATTTTTTTTTAAAAGCATTCAAAGTTTGAATTTTGACAACATACGTAAAAATCACGAAAATTCGTAAATTATTTTATTCTAGAAATTCATAAAAAACGTTCCTTTTATATCTAAGATTTGAAAATTTAATACAAAGCTCCTAAAATATTTTTACAATAGCAGTTAAAAAATAAAAGATATGCATAGCCACATTTTTTTTTACAAGCATTTAAATTTAAATTTTGAGAACATACTTAAAAATCACGAAAATTCGCAAATTAATTTAAGCTAGAAATTCATAAAAAAATTTCTTTTTAAATTTAAGATTTGAAAATTTTTAATAATCTATAATATACCCTAGACAAACCATCTCCGTTTAGAATCGTTTTTCGTGTACAATGATACCTATCATTGCATTCAAATTTAACCTACCCTAGTCAGAGGTCCACCCCACCCCCTAATGTACAGAAGAGCGATACCCACTTGCCAGCTTTTTTAAGCTATGTAATTTATTGGATTTTCGTTTATGCTCAATTATTATGCCGATTAATATTTTTCTTTTTACTTTAAAAGTAATTAATTAGGTATATCACTATTAAGTTTTAATTAAAAGGAAAACATAATAATGAAACGATTTATTGAAATCAATTTAAATATTATTTAAAAATAAAATTCTAGTAAGAATATAATTTTAATTATTCCGTTTTTATTTCGTATACATATTTAAATATTAATTATTATTAGCTTTTAACCTAAGTTCCCAACAAGAAATAACCAATATACGATAATCATATGGTTATGTTCTATATTTATATTGATACTAAACTTATATAATACTATAATAGTGAAGTTTAAGTGAATGAATAACTGTTATGTATCATTATGTGATATTATGTTAATGCCTTATAAGTTATTAATTATTATTTATCAGAACTCATCAGGGAATAGAAAAATTATGCAATTGAAATTTGTGAAAATGCAATAAAAGTTTTGACATCATGTTACAACAATTATAATAAAGTCATAAAATTAGAGAAGTATTATAATCAATGGTCAGTAGTGTGCGCAGAAATTTTGTTGGTGATTTCATACACCGAAACAACAGATATGCATTATTGTTTAATATTTATTATAATAGGTAACAAAAAAAGCTTTAATCAAGGTGGAAATTCATTGTTCTACATTTTATAGGAAACGTATTCATAATTTATTTCGTCCTTTTTTGATTTGACCACTGGCTTCATATTTATAGGATAAACCTTAACACATAAAAAGCCAACTAAAAAATGATCCATCATGTGGGCCCATATCTGATATCTCCCATTGCGCAGATGGTACACCATTGTAATATAGGTACCTATATAATATGCCTTTAAGGTGGTAAAATGTACATATGTATAAAACCTGGAATAAATTGATATAAAATGTCAATGAAATGGTTTAGACAAAAATTTGTTTTCTATGTATATTTGTGTTAATAATGTTAATAACTTTATTATAATATAATAAACACAAATTATCTGAAACATTAATATTTTTGTATTCTTTCTATACCATGACAAATTTCAAAAATAATTCTTAATTCATTATCGCATACACAAATTAAACATGTTAAATTGTTAACGTACAGCCGCGATGGAGTTCAAAGTATTATACGATTATGTTATGACTATATTTCTGAATTATAATCTTGGTATAATATTATCGATCAACAATAATAATAATAATAAATCATATTTTCGACGATACACTTTTAGTCTTGAACCATATCAAGACAATGTATGAATATTAATGTGATAGTGTGTGTGCTTAAAAATGTATAATCTAATAAAAAAAAAGTTGTTTAATTACAGGCGGCAGCATCGGTGGCGCCAGACGAGTTGACTGCAGCAGCAATCATATTATTACTACAGTATCATGACTGCAATGTATGTACAATTATTCCAACAAAAAGCTTTTAGAATTGTTATGGGTTTAGACTGTTTAGAGAGAGGGTTTTTTTTTGCTGGCCCTTGCTAGTTTTGTTGGCTCGATATAGACGGTATATAGTTGATTATGCTTTGGAGAAAAAATTAGTAATTATGCACATGGTTCAGAAATATTTAATAGGTTATATTTTCATTATACCTAACAATTTTGTCGATTGGAACAATCTTTAGTAGTATCTGCTACATTGCTATTAAATGCATCAAAAATTGTTGCGGATGCATATATTTTTAAATAATTAATCAATATAATACATTTAAAAATTAAAAAGTAACTATTGAATTACGAAGAGCTATATAAAAACTATCACTTTCAAAATTCCTAAAAACGCAAACATGGATAATCTACATTTAGACATCAAATCTTATATAATATCAATGAATAAACAAAAATAAGGGCTTTTATTAATACAAAAAAAAATTAAATGACCTTAAATAAGTAGATAGCTCCAAGATTATGTTTTTTATTATTTCATATAGTTATTGACTCTTATTGTAAAGTTCCTTTTAATATTAAAAGTTAAAATAATAAAAAAGCGAATAAGTCGTGGATGTAGCTCTGCTGTACAGTAGTTTACTGTAATGGATGGGATTAATTTTGAATGCAATGATAGGTATCATTGTATACGAAAAACGATTCTGAACAGAGATGATTTGTCAGTCTAGGATATATTATATTTAAATATTGTCATATATTCTATTTTGAAACAAATATTTTATTTTTCAATTAAGACGCATTTTGCATATGGCATGGTTAATCAATTAGTGTAGTTATCATGTAGTTATTATAATTCATAATACCTTATATTATCATAGATATACGAATACCTGCAGGTTTGAGGATAAATCGTTATCATTACGCGATTTCATAAAAATTTAAAACTCAAACGCTCAAAACATTTTTCCTATAATAACGCTTCAAATTTTCTCTATAGCTATTTGAAGCAAAACTTATGGAAAACTTGGTGTTAAATTTTATAACCTTAGATATAAATACAAACAATATTATGAATTTCAAACTACAAAATAATTTGCAAATATTCATGGTTTTGACGAATTTTTGTCAATATTTGAAATTCAAATGCTAATAAAAAAAAATGTGACTATACATTTCTTGTATTTTTCAACTGCTATTGTAAAAATATTTTAGGAGCCTTGTATTAAATTTTCAAATCTTAGAATTAAAAAGAAAAACTTTTATGAATTTCGATCTAAGATAATTTGAAAATTGCCGTAATTTTTACATATTAAGTCAATATTTGAACTTCAAATGCTAATAAAAAAAAATCGTGCCTATGTATTTTTATAATTTTTTAATCACTATAAGAATAACTTATGAGGAACTTTATATTAAATTTTCAAGTATTTTGATAGGGCCATAAAAATTTTATCGACACTTTAAAAAAAAATTTTCAGAAAAATTGTCTATTAATACCTCAAAAAAAGTCAAAATATTATGAAAATTAAATCATGTAAAGAAAATGCCAATCTAAATAACTGGTAAAATTTTTCAAGTATCTATGACTTATACTTTTTGAATAATAACAAATGTTTAATATCGTTTGAGGATAAATCGTTATCGTTACGCTATTTCTTAAAAATTTAAAATTCAAACGCACTTAAAATTTTTTCTATAATATTGCTTCGAGTTTTCTCTATAGCTACTTGAAGGAAAACTTATGGAGAACTTAGTGTTGTATTTTTAATCCTTAGTTATAAACGCAAAAAATTTTATGATTTTTCAACTTCAAAATTACTTGCAAATTTTCGCGTTTTCGGCAGATTTCGTAAAATTTTGAACTGTAAACGCTTATTAAAAAAAATTGTGACTTACGAATTTTAATTTTTTTTTAGCTGCAATAAGAACAACTCATAAGGAACCGTGTATTAAATTTTCAAGTTTTTTTTTGGTCGTTCAACATTTTTTTACCGACACTTCAAAAAAAATTCTCAAAAAAATTGAAAATTTCAGTGGTTTATAAATAACTCAAAAAAAGTCAAAATTAAGTTGAAAATTAAACTGTATATAGATAACACTAACATAAACATTTGGTGAAAATTTCAAGTATTTACACTTTTACAGTGATTAGTTTTTGAATTACAACCATATAAAAAAGTCGATTTGGTCGAAAACTGATTTTGCGTAAAAACTTCCGTTTTTCTGTTATTTTTTTTTTGTTTTTCTTGATTTTTTTGAAAACTGTTAGAAAATGTTTACTTTTGACCTGTTTAATGCACCAAGGATTTTCAATTTTACATCGGAAACCACCCCCAAAGTTTGAAAACGAAGCATTATTTCGACTAGTTTTGCTGTACACAGACACAAAAAAAAAACACACATCATTGTAAAATCAATACGTTCATCACTTCGTTCAGAATCTAAAATAAGTAAGTAGTATCTTTGTAAAATGTTTTATCCAAGTTTTTATTCTTTTAAATAATTTATTTATGTTTTTTGAAATAATTACTTAATATTTTTATTACTATATTACAAAAAGATGGATATCAAAGGAATCGTTATTCCAGAAACATAAATATATCCCACTTTCGTCTGGTACATATACATATCATATTATTATAATCATAATATCAAAGAACAATAATTGTTTTTGTATTTACGAATAATAAATTGTACTTAACTTTTAAGTTTTGTTGTTTTTAGGTCGATATAATGAATATTATTCAAACAATTTATATAAGGTGCTACCAATATATTAATTATTCACAATTTCCTGATATTATTTATAAGGTATTTAGGTTTAAAAACAAGAAATCATATTTATTTCATCTAAAAATTTTAAAATTGTTAAATATTGGTTAAAGTGTCTATGAAATTATGTATAAGTGTAATCAATGGCACAATGTACCTACTTTAATAAATAATTGTAGCAAAGTTCATAAAATCAATTAAAACCTAAAGTTGACTGTATATCATCTAAGAACTTTATAAGAACATTAGGTATTTATTAATTTTAAAAATGTATTGAATTTATATGTATTATAGAAATCGTTTAATGGGAATTCATCAAACTTATGATTAGAAGTATACTTTTGAAGATGTGATGTAAAAACCAGATAATAGTATTTGTTGTAAAATAAATATATTATGCACATTACGATATAAAAAACTACACACGCTGAATTGGTTTAGGGAAAATAAATAGTTATTCAATATTATATACATGTATATTATAGGGAGAAGAAATAAATTATAATCAGTTGCATGTTGAATAAATCACTTTCTCATTTTACCAATTCAGTGATTTATCTCTTGATGGAAGTTTCAAGTTTATTATTTAAATTTCGTACAAAATTGTTTTCAGCTGCAGTCCTGTAGACATTCCTTGAATGTTTCTAATTTTAAGTAAAATATTTAAGACTATTTTGTATCAGCCATTTTTTATGAAGTCGAAAGCAAATTAATTTGTTGTTTAATGTATAAGATTACACTATAAAAGTCTACAGCATTTTCGGCTAACATATCAAAGAATTTGTTTTTATTGTACATCAACTGCGAATATTGCTTACTGCTTTTTTTTCCCCCTATAAAAAGGTATTATAGTTAATAATTACATAAATTGTTTCTTTTGTGTTTAAACGATTAAGAAATGAAAAAAATTAATTGAGAGTAAAAGCAGACTTAGTTGGCAGACAGTTATAAAATTTACGTCTTTCTGCAGATAGTTCAACATCTATACACTGAGGTAATAGTTTCAAAACAGTTTACTATAATATTTTTATCATAAACAATATAGTTATGTAAGTATGGTATGAAAATTATAACGTAAACGAATAAATAGGCTTTTCGGAGTATTTAAGACTTATCAGGATGAGGGTAGATAGAATTATTGTATGTCAAAAATTGCCTAATAAAGCTTGATTTTGAATTTGAATACGATTATTATTATTATTTGAAATATGTCATTAAGAGGACGCTACACCCGCATGTGTTGTCTCCGTCTTACAAGTGCGTAACATTGCAAAAACTGTTTTGCACGGGAAAGAACCGAGAAGGCTACAGTTATAACTAAGAAACGAAATTTTCACCACACAATAAGGAGAACATTTACTGTGCAACGTTGTTTTCAATTTTTCGATATTACAAATAGAAAAAAAGTTTTTATTGTTTCAAAATTCATTATTTTTGCGTTTTTCAAACTCGAATAACTTATTTTTCAGTTCTTATATCAAAAAAATAAAAACAACGTTGCACAGTTGAAATTCCCTTTTATCTGTGGTGAGAATTTCGTTTCTTAGTTATGACTGTAGCCTTCTCGGGTCTTTCCCGCGTGAAACAGTTTTTGCAATGTTACGTAGACGGAGACAATACATGCGGGTGTAGCGTCCTCTTAATTGTATACATAAATTTAGTTTATGAGATAGATTAGAGGATTAGTGATACCCGTATTATTATTATTATTATTATTATTATTTGTTGTCTCCGTCTTACAAATGCGTAACATGGTACATTTTTCGCTCAGCAGAACACGTGTAGCTCCGTTAACTTAAAAATTAGAGTGAACTGACCTCTTATAAAATTTAAAGGTAAGATTATTATCTAGACAACCTCATACGCTTTTTATTTTATATCAAATTTAAAGCGAGTTATGAATATTTTAAAATTGTACATTTTTTGTGCATCTTAAAATACTCATAACTTCCTTTAAAATTTAAATATAATTAAAAGCATATGAGGTTGACTAGATAACAATCATTCCTTTAAATTTTATGAGAGGTCAATTCACTCTAATTTTTAAGCAAACGGAGCTACATGTGTTCTGCTGAACGTAAAATTTACTATATAATGCACTTGTAAGACAGAGACATCACATGCGGATATCACGTCCACTTAATAGTTAATATCCACGCATAATTTGTCCCGCGAAAATAAGATGATGATTTTTTTCATAGCATTGCAATAGATCATGCGGTTATTATGTGGTAAAAAAACCGTTTTAGTAATAACTTCAATACCTATGCGGATAGGTATATTCAACCGACAAACGTGATTTAAAGACATATATATATATATTATATATATATACGAAAAGCTTATAATAGAAAGAAATCGTTTACAAGTGCTCGTCGGAAGTGGGTTTTGAAAATAAAAGAACGAAGAAAAAATTACTGTTTTAAATCATTGGACTTATGACTTTCCATCGTATCGAGGTCAACTTAAGTTTAAAAAAACAAAACCTCCCAGAGAGTAATATATGTTGTCTGAACATATTACTATACCGTTATAGTATTATTATTACAAAATTCTGTCTGAGCAGCATCTTGCGAAAAGCGAAAGACTTATTTGTTATGTACAAGTCGCGTATACCTATTCGATTCTTATTCTGTATATTATATAGTGGTTATTTATGTAGCAATTAAGTTTTTATCAACCGTGTTTATATATATTATGTTAATGATTTGACATTGTGTTAATATTTCGACGTCAAAGTACATATACCTACACAATAGACATAACATTATTGTATATATATACCTATACGCTATAAAGTTTATAAATATACGTAAGTACAATAAGTACATACACTTTCGATATGAATACGTTCGTTACGACGCCGTTCATTTTGGTGGCAGGAGACACTACTATACGTTAAATGAAAATAAATCGTGTCGTGCACTAGACGGACATAATAATATATTTACTTTCTATACCTCCATAGTCCATAAGCCATCCAATACAAATGATAAGAGTAAAAAAAAAATCGACGAGGCGAAAGGGTAAATAAGATGTATCGTAGGTGCAAATTTGCGATTGAAGTGGTGTATAATAATAATTATTGCTGTCGGCGTCGCGGAAAGAAGAATATACCAATAGCGTGGTATAATAATATAATATTAATATACCTTTGCTCAAAAGTATACTTTTTCGCGTGTATCGCACGCGTTTAGCTCGGTAGCGCTTAAATTTATAGCCACTAACGGCGGCGGTGGCGTTTATCCATTCAGCGCACGGCAATGCCGTCCCATCCTACCACTACCGCCACCACCACCACCACCACACCACTCGCTAGTTATACCTACCCCTCGAACCGTCACGTTTTAATTCTGACCATAAATCGTCCGCTCGGTCGCATGCAAATGTGCGCGCGCGCGCTTTTATTATTGTCATAGTCATTTGGGGCGGTACAGGGAAAGGGAATTGTATAATTTCCATTATTATAATATACATATATATATGCATGCTCGTGCGCGGCAAAGGGGTGCGCGTCCTTTCTCCTGCAGCGGAGAAGCGACCGTGACGCGGCAGGGGCTGCTGGGGTGGCGCGGGGACCCGTGAGACACGGGCCGGTGGATCTCACCCCCGCGGTTCTGAGAACCTCACCCCCGCGGACGATGGCTTGAGCCGAGGCGCGGTCTAATTAAACCCCGGAAACCGGCAGCACCGCGCGGCGGAGGGTGCAATTAAAACGGACGCGCGGGGAGTGAGGTGCGTTTTTTTTTGTTTGTTTCCGCCGGGTGGCGAGTATATGATGTTATATGAATAAAAAAAAAAAAAAAAATGAAAATAAGAATGAATATAAACTCTGCTGCCGCAGCCGCACGGGTTCTTCGCCATCGATGGGGTTGCGGCGGTATTGATTTTTTTTTTTCTTTCACCTCTCCCCCACGCGGAAGAAAAGGGGTTGCGATGTGTATAAAAAAAAAATAAAACACAAAAAATCGCCCGTGCCAAAACGAGAGGGTTGAAGCGCCGAACGCAGTAAAAAAAAGGGTTCCCTTTCACCGTTTTCGTTTTTTTCCCTCCCTACCGCTGTTAGTTTTTTTTCATTACTGGCGCGTTTTCCTTCAAGATTGCCTCGTAATGCAGCCGAAATATCG
Source organism: Diuraphis noxia (assembly GCF_037042655.1). NCBI lineage: Eukaryota > Metazoa > Arthropoda > Insecta > Hemiptera > Aphididae > Diuraphis > Diuraphis noxia. The sequence continues at coordinate 31,851,128 of NW_028301714.1, read as the reverse complement.
ATCCGACCGCCACCACTTCCATCACTACGTACGCTACCCCTTCCTCCAAAAAAAAAAATAAACTCTCCGCACCAACATCGCGGTCTTACGCTCCCGTATCTCGTACTCATTATTTTTTAAGGAAGATTTCCAGAAACCAAAAGACATGAAAGTATACCAAACCGTGTTCGTAATCCAATCCACTTTACAAATGTTTTTTATCATTATCATCGTCATCATCGTCACGTAATCACGTATATATTATATCATATATTTGTACCTATCTATATTACACCTGTATGTATCTAATATGTATATACACAATGAAATAATAAGTGGTCACCGATCTACAATCGATACCGATTTAATGTCTTATTATTAGTATATATATATATGATATACTTATAATAATAATAATATGTGGGTGTACGAAGTTTGGATATTATATTATTATTACGATGAAATGGTATACACATGTGTCAACCGTCAACGAAATCGTTCTCTGGCATGTCTCGTACGTACTATTGTAGTAAAGGTAGGTAGATACCTATGTGTATATACGTTATTACGTAGGTATGCATAGTTTTTAGTGTTTTATAATACTCACGTTCGAGTCCAATATACGGTTCATACACCGATTAAATATCTATATTTATATGCAATATACATGCAGCATAAATTTTAATTTTACACACCTTTTCGATCAGAAGTTATCTAATTCATTTTCTGATAATATTATACCACTTTACCATTTATCACCCCGAAGTCTGTACATTTTTTGAATGTAACACACCCCGATTTACTTTGAGTATATTACAACATTAGTACGTTATATCGTTATTTCTTAAGCATTTGTAATGAATTTTTAATGACCAATATAAATAACTTAAAATTGTATTAAGATTAATCGATATAAATATTCTAACGTCATCACAATTTATGAATTGATCGTTATTATAACAGTTTGTCATCATTCATAAATCATACGATCTATATTCTATGTTATACTATTATAATAGGTAGTGATTTCTCTAGTTTTTTTTTAGTAAATTATATACTTACATATACGTACATATCTAAAGTACAATTTTTTGATTCGTGTTAAATAAATGTAAAATAAATGATTTTGAATTATCGTAAAAGTATTTCAATTCCTATACATAGTCACGTGGCACACTGCACGCATTGTATTATAATAAAATATTATATTAAAATGTATAATTACAAATTACAATATATTAAATTAAACAATATGACGATTTAGTAGGTACCTTTTTTTATTATTATTATAAAGTGTATCAAACTTATTGATAATATAATAGGAAATATAACATATATAATTGGTAAGCGTAAATTAATTACAATATTTACAACAAATTACAGTAATTTACATTGATAAATAAATAAATAAGAAAGAACAATTAATTAAATTAATTAATATTTTCCTTTTTTTTTTTATTAATTGATATTATTGGTGTTGAAAAAGCGCATCATGAGGACGTCCACGTTTTAGACGCTTAGGTAGGTACCTAATTTAGATGTAAAGACGCGTTTATTTTGGAAAATAACGAGTCGTATTAGAACTCGACACATTTATCATGTTGAATTATACAATATTCTCAAAATATTGATTGCATATCGGCGAACTAAACATTGGTTATTATAGTTAGAAAACTAGTGGCTTTTTAATCAATGTAAATTAAAATAGTAATAGCCAGTCGCTACTTCGCTAGACGTCCATACTTGTACTTGTACATAGACACATCACATATGTATTGTACAATTTAGTATATACATTATATTGCTTAAATAAATGTTATATTTTAATTTATGTAAAAACTATATACACACACATAGTAATCACTTTTGTAATTATAAAATTCAGTAAGACACGGTAGCCTTTAAAACAGTAAACGAAGATATTTTAAATATTTTAATAATACGAACAATTAAAATACAAATAAATGATAGAATTACTCAATTACGTCCTATTCATTACTTTATATAGGTACGCAAGCTATTAGTTATATTATAATCTATAGCATAATTATCCTTTGTAGTGCGTCATTATCGTTGTATATAATATTATTATTACTTGCTATAATATTAAAATAAATTTTGTTTCCATTATTTTTCAAAAGATGGGGCGTGACATTACCTTGGAATCGCAGAAAATTTATTTGAATCATCATACACAATAAGATATTATAGTACAATGTACAAATGTATGGTATATATATATATATATATATATATATATATTATATAGTATATATTAATATGATTGTATGTTTTAGATATAGACTATAGAGTATAGCAAAGATCGTTTAAGTATGTGAGTATAGCTCTGCTAATAAGTAATAGCTATAGGTATAATAGTATTAGCTGATGTCGGCACGTCGTTTGAACTCAATAATAATAATTATAAATCATATTTTAATATGTTGTTTTTGGTAAAATATAATGCAGACTGTTCTAAAACTTTTCACAGTACGACCCACTTTGGAAAATGTTCAAATGTTGACGATCTACGACATACTAATGGCTTTTTTTGTATTAATGTTTATCGCTTTTTATGTGATTACTTTTAGTATGACGCTATGCTGGTGATATATATCACTAGTACTGTTATAAGTTGTAATCGCCGTGGATAATGATAAATGATAAAACTAAATTCGAGCATCAAAGTACATTGTACAAAATAGTTATATATTATATACAGTATAGCCAGTATAGGTCATCCCAGAGGGGGGGGGGGGCTGTTGGACCTGGAGGCTGGAGTTCAGGGACCCAGCTATTTTAGGGCGCTGTTGAAATTAATTTTTAATTTTTGAAATTTTGAAACGTTGATAGGAATACTTATTTTATATTAAATAATATTTTATGATTTATTTCTCGTATGATTTAATCGAACATTAATGGTATTAAAATTAGTTAATACTATAACACCAACAAATATTACAATAAGAAATATAAATATAAAATTCTGATAAAATGTAGAGACATAAAATAATAGTAATTAGTTAAATATATGAAATAAATAAGATAAAATAATATAAAATATATAGGTATGAAAATATGAATTTTATGATATGAATGCGTGTTAAAATATAAAGATCGCGAGTCTAGCGACACAGCCGACACACTCATATCGCTTGTAATAGATTGTTTATATTGAAAGTTTTGTATAAGGCTTGAAAAAACATTATTTAGAAAAGAAGCCTGGACTTATTAATTACATAGAAAATAGGAAAATTCTGTATCATATAATCATTAATACATTTTAAATGTCTATTTTCCTTTCATATTTTAATATATATATAAATATTTTACAGTATAGATTATACTGTTAAATAATTTATATGTTGTTATTTATTTATTTAATAAATATAATCATGACCCCTAAGCCATAGTTTGAGAACTTCTAATATAATTTGTTTTGGTTTTCATACCATAAAAAGTGCAAAAAACAAATTCTTATTTAACTGTTTAAGTATAGGAATATCTATGGCTCTATGCCATTATTTATGCGTTTTTTCATTTGCCGAATTTTAATGGGATTAAAAAAGTAAATATTCAACAAAAATGTTGTATGATTTGAATATGAAATAACAATTTTAAATTATAAATGATTTCCTGTTGAAATTAATAATTTATGATACTCAAACAACGTCTAATATTTAGAATACTTAACGCGTAATCCACCTGCAGAACGACCAATATTGTTTATTTTATAATTACCAATTGGCTATTATAAAATAATACTGGTATGATCAAATTGTACTTCTATGAAAAAATAAACCAGGATGATTATACTAATTTTCCAAATTTGAATGATCGTAATCTCATGGTTGTATTAACAAATTTTAGGCACTAAAGACATTGTGCCAAAACCTATGAACTTTTAGGAAAAATGATAGGCTATGATTTTTTTATGTAATATTTTATGTTTTTTTGGTTATAATAATAATAGTAAAAATATTCATAATTTATACGTATAACTCTTTTAACTGTTTATTATGTTTACATTATTAGAATAGAGAAATATTAAAATGTCCGATAAATACAAAAGGATAAACTAAAGTCACTTTAATAAAATAGGAAAAAAGTGGCTAGGGCTACGATTGTGTTAAGCTGGGACTGAGCGTAATGCGTAAATATTTTTTGAGTAAACCGTCTGTTCAGTGAATACTTGTGATAAAAAATAAAAATAAATATTACACAGGATGATTCGTTTATCGCAAAACACTCGATATGATGCCTTTACCAATAGGGTACTGTCTACCATATAGGCGAGGTATTATCCATCTTGTCCAGGAGGTGTAAACATTTAACCTAACAATACTTTCTATAGTGAAACTTTGGTAATCGTAATAACTGTTAATATATACCACTGACATCAACGAGAAGATCAATTTTTATTGACGATTGTGCACAACCACGTAAAGCGAAAAAGTAAAAACAATTCTACCTTTATGTGACTACTAAAATCCTTATACCCTTATTCTGGTAAAACAGTAAAAATCCAATTTTTTACGTTCACCCTAAACTTCCTCTGCTACGACCACACGCTCTCTCTACCAAGTTAAAACGTCTAGGTTAGTATTGAGGTTAAGATCATAATATCACAATACGTCAGCAAGGTATGTGTGCGTCGTGCGATATAATAATCAATCCGCTGTTCTAATAATATAATATAAATTAGTCATTAATTATTTATTTTTTTGTAAAATATATTATATTTAACATATAGCTGATACAATTTTACGAGTTGATAAGAGTGTACAAGTGTTTCTATTTTATCAGTTTTCTATACCTATATTTACTTTATTGTGAGATGCTATTATAGCAATAATGATCGTGAATGTCGTTTGTATAAAATGATTATTGCCATTGGAGTAACTAGCCTGCACTATAATATAATACACTCCATCGTGTCAGTGGCGCTGAGAATCATAATCCTCATACTTATCCGACATGGCGACATGGAAATAAACGCGATTCATGAATATACTGACTGCGGTACACAACAAACATAATCGTATATTATAATATCTGCCGGACAACTGAATATTAGAGTCCAATTTCTTCAAATCCCTAGCTAATAGAGAATTATCTAGCCAAACAAATATTTAAATGTCTATCTGGAAATGTTATATAGCAAAGGAAACATACAATTAACAGTAAATTTTCCAATCGTTTTTATTTTTTTATTTATCGTTTCGTTGTTTGAATCACGATATTGATAACTTTAGATACTTAATGAATTCTATCGTTATAAAATGCAACTATAATAATTTATTTATTTATAAATTTAAGGTTATTAGTTTATTACCTAATAGCATAGTATAGTGTATGTAATATTATTATGTTATTACACTGTCTATCACTAAGGATAAATTGTTTCGATAAGCCAGTCTCTAAAAAAGTAAAAATATTAATTATACATCATATATATATGTATATATTATAATCATAAATTATATATATGGACATCATAAAAATGTAAAGTTAATTTTAATCTTATAAATGTTATACAATATCAATTAGCTAATAATAAGTAATAACTAATAACTAATAATAAAAATAATAATATTTGATATAATGATTGGTTGTGCTCAATTTTTTCATAATATTATCTAACGTAATATTTTTTTAGCTTTAAAACCTAACTATTTTAAAGTAAATATTTTATTTTCAGAGAATATTATAGTTTAGTTGAAAAAAACACCAAGAATTATAGTGGTATATATTATTGTTATGTGTTTCGCGCTACTTGTATGAAATTTATTTATGTTTAGCAGTGTTAGCGCAGCTTTTCTCGAGACCACAATACCATCATATTCTATTATGGATTGAATACTGAAATAATTGTGTGTATTAAAAATTAAATTATAATTGTATGTATTAAACTAGGTAGTGAATGTTTAAAATGTGTCTTGTGGTATCATAAAAAGTGTATACTTTATATTTTTATGTGATTTCGTGTTCTATTATAATAGAAGTTCAATCATATTAGGACTCAAGGAGGTATACCTATATAATGTAATAATTTTCCAGGTCAGATTTATTACTTTTAAAGCAAATATTAAAAATATTAGCTACACTCACTCAGGGGCGCAAATTATGAGGGTGCTAATTTAAAAACTGGGGATGATAAGTACACCCAAACTAACCCCTTCTCCAACAGAGCCTATTTACATATACCAATTGAACTCTGCAGTAACTAAAAATATAAAATATAACCGTAATCGTTTTATATTCGATCCCTTCAACCGTTTAGAGACGTGCGTGTGCTTCTCGTAAAAATAAAATCATCGTTGGAAAAAAATAAAAGTCTGAAAAGAACGTCACGCAAAATGTCGATCTCACCATTCTCGGAAAATTGTTTATTTATAGTCGTGATTTTCCCGGATGTACACTGAGTTTCCGCGAATCATGTTATTATATTATGAAATAACATGCTTATAGTTACAGAACACGTGGTGAGCTGTAAATATAGGTAAGCGCATTACGCAGTTGTGGCTAAAATAAAATTTGTATTTTTAGTTAAAAATTTAAAATGTATATAGTTTTTAGCTTTACATCATGGATGAAAAATATGCTTGTGCCCAATCTAACCCCATCAATGTTTGATTATCATAAAATTATGTTTATTAAAATAATTGAAAATTAAATATTAATTTTTTATCGATTAATGAATTACTGAGTGACTGGTGAAATCATTTTAGCTTAAAAAATAATATAATTCCATATTTGAAATCTTTATAGCTGATTATTTAAGTCAGAATTGTGCAACAGTATCGAGGACGTTTTTGAAATATAATTTTAAACAATATACATAGGTATGTATTTGAGTGATACACATAATGAAATCAAGTTTTAATTTTCCCAAGCTATTTATCAGCCTAATTGATTAGTTGCATTGCATAATATTTAATAATATAATTAAACTATTAGATATTTAGATACTTTTATATTATGTGTAATTGTTATTTATTATTATTATGTATTTATAAATTTGCATTATTTTATTTGTAAAGTAACTAATATTGTACTGAAAATAATGTATGTTATTTAATATTTATACATATTTTAAATTTAAATTAGGCATCAATGGCTATACTATACCTATTGCAATTAGACAATTGATATATCAACCATGAAAATTATCGAACACAATAATTGGTTTATGAAAATATAATTTTAGCCTTTAGGTGCAATTGGTAAACTTACAATTATACAAAATCTTATTATAATAATACGAATTAAAAACACGCGGATTCTATTGCTACTAGCTAGACAATTACTCCCTACTCATCGTTGTTTATCTGTATGACTGTCAGACTGTGTGTATTTATTAAAAATAATAATCTCATTTTCTAATTATTGTGCCGTATGAACACAGATTATACATACTCTTTTATAAAAAATAAAAATTATAAATTATAACAGAATCAATTTATGATAATATATAGTTTTGCTTTTAGTTCATCTATAAAATGTAATTGATGCACATAAATCATGATGACAGACATAACAAATAACGTACACAAATCACATCATTGTAAAACCAATACTGTGAAACCACTGTCGGAAAACATATTTATTTATATTATTTTAATGTTTTTATTTACATAGACAGTTATCTCCAAATTAGTTTTCAAATAAATCAATAATATAATAATATTATGATAATGCTATTTCAATTGCATACCTCCCAAGTTCTAAGTTATGTGGGGTTATCCAATTTTTAAATCTTGTCTAGACTTATATTAATACACTAGGTATTCTAATCTATGTTTGTCTATACATTATAATATTTTAGTTTTAGTTTTTACCATGCAGTTATTTCAAACGTTGCAGAATGAGCAATATGCTAATAACTAATAACTTTCGTATTAAAACGTTTATTTAATTATAATAGTTTGTATTCCGTTTAAATAATATTCTATACTTAGCCAAAACAAAATAAAAGTTAAGAAACGATTATTGGTGAGGTTATGTAGAATATATTTGCAGGCCAACATGGTATAGTTACTCAACAGAATATATAGATAATCATATAATGTTTCTAAATGGTTACTCCCCAAATCCTAGTTCTTTGTTATTCAGTATTATATAATAATACTATTTGAAATCAACCGATCAATCATAGCTTTAGAAAAAAATAACGATACCGAGATTTAAGCAGGTAAACTGGGTTTATCGTCATAAACTTCACTGTTTTGTAATTTTATGAAGCTATATTACATGGGAGATGTTATTGTTGCACATGGATAAAATGTTAGGTACCTATATAATACAAATACATAGGTACCTAATGATATTAGATGTTTATTATATTTTACAACTGTACCATCACTATAGTATATTTACTATAAATATAATGTTATACCCTCCACCGAGGTGAGCTAGTTGTGACGAATGCCCAATAAATGAATCGTTGATAGGACAGCTTTTAGTTTTATCGAACATATTATACTAACCAGATGAATTTGAATTTAAAACAATTTTGTTCATAAATGCATTTATGATTTACATGAATATGTAAAATGCAACAAAAATAGAAAATTAAAGTTTCAAATATTTATGTAGTCCATCGTGATTTTGATTTAAATTTTAAAGATTTGTCCTAAAAGTGTACACCAACCTTTTCCATAAAGATTTGGGACTTGCGAACTTTTAGCATCATCTCTTATAAACACAAAGTGAATTTATTTTAAAGAAACTGATATACTTACTTCACCTATACCTACTATTGCAGTTTATTACAAAGTACGCGAAGGATATACAAGACGATTTGGTTTCTGCCATATTTTATTTTATATTTGTTTATAATCATAAAATATGTATTTCAAAGTGGTTAAATTATAGGTATAGATATTCATAAATATGGTATTATATTCATAGATTATAATGTAATTTAGATTCATTATAATGTATACATTTAATATCAATATTATATAGTATTGTTTTTTGATAAATCATCATCATAGATTTTTTTTTTTACAAGCCAGTTAATTAGGCATTATTTATAGGTACAGTATATGATATATTTATAGTTTTTACTATATTTTAATAATTACAGCAGTTTTCATCATTGCATGTATCGTGTATTCATATGTATCTATATTACTAGGTATCAACTTATACAACAATTATGGTTAAATTATTATTAAGTTTTTGTTATTATTATAGAATTAATCCTAATATATATTTGATTATTTAATGACTTAATATAACATTGTAACAACTAACAGCATCTTATTATTTAGTTTGATACAATTTTTTGTCGGCTATGATGATATATTGATATATAACCAACATAATATGAAGAAAACTATTTAATCTAAAAGGTCTTTTTAGTTTTATTTCATTTTAATGAATAAGACTAAAAATCAAATAAAAAATATGCAGCAAGCTTTGGAAAGCTTTAACAGTCCAAAATTCGTTCGAAAATAATACACGAAATTAAATGTTTAACAGTTTAAGAAATATCAAGTTCGATATTGATGTATACAAGTATACTATTTTAAGTATTATTTACATTTTATAAAATATAAATAGTTGTGCCCTATGATACTATTTGTAAAAATATATTTATGATAAAATTAAAATGGATTGATACATGTAATTTAAAGTTCAAAGGTTCAAAATGTTCAAAAAAATCAAAAATCAAAAAGAGTTCGAGAAAAAACAAAGTTCTAATTTTTAGAGTTCATAAAAATTTAATTTCAATTTATCTCTAAACAGTCTTCCAGCCCCCTTCCTCTTTAAGTATGTACGGACTTCAATAACGATAACAACAACAATAATAATTAATAATAATAATAATAATAATAATAACAATGATAATGACGTGAAAATAACTTACCGATAAAGACGTCACGAATACGATTGATATGGCTGCTGGTGCGGGTAGCGCGCGCGCACGCGTGTGTGTACGGAGCAGTGCGCGTGTGCGAGTGGGCGCGCGCGATCGCGTGAATGGCGTGCAGCACGTGGTGTGCACGACGCGCGAGCGCGTAATGCGGTGGCACGTCCCGGCGGTGGACGCGTACGACGGAGCGCAGAGCGTCGTGTGTAGAGAGCACGTGGCGCGCCGCCGACTACTGACCGCCGGGGCGACACATCACGCGCGCGTACGTGACGTGTGCGTGTATATATTATATAAATTGTTCATACGTATACGTAAGCGTACGTGTTTTCGGCGCGTATGTGTGTACTTACTACGTGAACGTCAGCGTTTGCGAATTCCGCGTAAGCCGGTGATGTTACCAGGTGTGGGTGCGTGTCTGTGCTGGCCGCCTGGCGCGACGTTTGAGCGTCACTGGCGCGGCGTTGGCGTAGGGAGGGACGCGCCGCGCGCGCCCCGGCGACCCACCGTCTCGTGGCCCACCGCGCGCCCGCGATCCAGTCAGCTAACGGGCGGCACTCGACGGGCGGCCCTTTGTCGCGCTCCGGATCAATGGACACGGCTTTTTGACGCTCGCTGTATATTATTTCGGCAGCCTATATAATATAGGTATCGCAATCAGCTGAGATGAACGAAATTTAATTTGGCCATTTGATTCAAATGACGTTTTGAATTTATGCAATAGCACCGTTTTGCATCTTGTATCTCAAGGGGGATGTCAAGTCAATAAATAATATCATGTTATTCAAAACAAATCGCAGACAAGAAGGGTGTTTGTAGAAAAACTTTTAATTCGATATATGCTTAGGATTGTAACTAAAATTTAAAGGAAGAGGAACAGAATCACTCGCTATTTTTCAGATTGTTTAAATTATTTTTAGATATACAAAGGGAATGCTTTAAAAATTTAAAATATAAAATATCTGTTTTTGGCGAGTTGACTTAAATTATTTACAAAAAATACTTAAACTTATATTACAGAGAATTAACACTAAATTTATATTATAATTTTAATTAAATTTTTTTTTTTCATTAACAAAAATTTATCCTCGGTGACATGTAGGCAATAGGGTTACAATTTTGGGTTACATTGGGTTATTATTTATATCAACAGATGCATTATTTATACAGTGTTTATATTTTGTTTTGCAGTTCTGCCTCTGTGATAAACTTGAAGGTGGTTTAGAGTGATGATCTGTTGATCTGGAACTGGTTGATAAACTGGTCGTGATATTATATGGAGTGATACGTTTTACATCAAAAGTAAAGTTTTAATACATTTTGAAATTAATTAATAATTAATAATTCTTCGTACGTGAAGATATGTGTCCCTATAACTCGTATTAAAAATTGTTTGTTCGATCGCACTTCCGCTTCCCATAAGCCTCTGAAGTGGGGTGCACTAGGTGGATTACAATACCAATCGCAAATGGCACGTGAATTAGCGATATGGGCCTGGACTTCCGGGCTGTGAATAAGCGCGCGTAATTTCTTATCAGCTCCGACAAAATTAGAGCCGCAATCACAGAACACGTCGCTCGGTAAACCTCAACGGGCAACGAAACGGTCGAACGCGGCTAAAGAGACGTCGGTCTGTCATCACCTCGAGGTGAACAGCTTTAGGGCCCGTATTACAATAGTTGAACTCAGGTTAAAGGTTAAACAATCGAATTCGGCCGGTAAAATCAGTGGTTCAAGCGTAACGAAGGTTTAAACTATGATTGTACTCGTAAAACAGGCCCTTAGTAACAAAAAAAATGAAGACGGCATCATCCATTTTGAAAACGCGTGATTTGCGTATAGTCTAGTCTCGGATAGATGGATAGTGATGGCTTGAGAATTGGCTGTGAGACGGGATGGTCCTAGCGGCCGTTTTAACCCCGAAAAAAGAAAAAATAGGAAGAAATAGTCTCACGTATTTCTAAGGGCCCTGTATAATCGACGCCTATATGCGCTCGAAAGGTCGTCGCTGTGGACGAGAGAGTGTCTGTGAAATCTGCCATTAACGGCTGCAGTACTCGTTTGACATCGAACCTCACACATACAGAACACTTCGTAATAATACCATTTAGCACCGATCGAAGCGGTACGGTCCAAAATTGACGTTAAATAAGCGCAGTCTAAGAAACTAAGAACTCGCGGACCGGCATAGCGGTCATATCAACAAATGCCAACGGCGGCGTAATAAATATGCGTACTGCCAACGTTTAGCCAGTGAAATCGAATGTCTACAGTTATACAATAGTTATAGTTTAACAAAGAATGTCGTACTCGTCCACCAATAACGCGAATCACTCGTAGTACGAGTCGACAAAGCAGGGCGCCATACGAGAGTGGCTTCGAGGATACGTCATGTCGAGCTACAGACGAATCGCGCAACAAAACGCTAAAAGGCACGTACTTTGACTCGGCCACCAATAGACGGGCGGCGCGGCGATGTCTCAGCATTCTAAGCTCAGACTTACGAAAACACGCGGGCGCACTGTGGTCAGATTGCCGGCGAAGTCGACGGAGATAAGCGGAAACATACGCCACTTACACGTAACATTTATTTTTTATTTCATGGCTAATCGTGTTTAAAGCAAAAACGTTTTGTTTTGACCATGTCTTATCAGTGTGCGAATGCAACGCAATTTACCGTGTTCCAGTGGCGAAGCGTCATAGGAGACAAAGGGACAACGTCTCCCCACTTAGAAATTAGAACACGGGACAAACAAATAATTATTTTGTTTTAATTAATATTAGAAAATGGGAATTTATTTAATATTATAAAATATAATATGATGTATAAGTTTCAGTATTTATTAAAATCGGTTTTTTGTTGTAGTGTTGTACTGTTATGGATTTCTTAAAATAGATTAGAAGCGCGCGATACTTTGCGACAAAACGTCTCACAAATATGGGCGCGCGGGTACAGGGGGGATGTTAATCAGAGTGGGGTTTACTATGTATGCTATGCGACACGGCTCGCAGTTCGTAATTACCTCAATCCTCAATATATTTTAATAATTTATTTATTATTATTGACGTCGCCGTCGCGATTGTCACGCCGCGCCATCGTAATATCGTACGTGTTTTATAATATTGTCCTCATCACGGCATGTTTTGTTGGTTATAAATTATAATACATTTGTTATTACATTAAATATTATTGTCTTGAAAGTTTTTAAATATAATTTAACTTTGTTTTTAGTTTTTGAACAATTATTTTTTACCTTTTAGGTAAAGGCCATAATTGCCGGGCTCAAGAACAAAAAAAAAGGGGGGGGTTAAGTCGTATTAGTACCTAACTAATTAGTAACCTAACCTAAAGCCTTGCTTCTGCTGTGTTCTATTTTTAACAAAACTAGGCCGACTAACACTGATTAACGCATTTTTGTTCTTTTGGTGTGCGGCCGGTCGTAGGTCGTAACTGGGAAAAACGATTAAACCTTTCGTTGTCCATTTCGTCAACACGAGCGGCACAAGGCACGATTCAAAATTACGGCAAGTCACACAACGGCTGCAGCAGACGACCATCATCCGATTCTGATGGGTCGTCGTACGTTAGCCGTAAGTCGTGCCAATACAATTTTGTACTGAGCTAGGGCAGCCGGCATTGCGACTCGCAGTGTCCGCTGGGTTGTTGACCGAATCCGCAAGCTGCAGCCGCCGACGGGTAATACGCCAGTAAAGTACAAAAATTTGGTGCACTCGATTCGACACGTACATTTTGAACGCTTCGTGAGGGTAACTAACCAGCATGATAACACTATCGTGCAACTGGACCCCAAAGTCATAACTGCACCACGGTTTAAGATGGAATGGTTAAGCGACGAGGTCTGATATTTCGGCGGTAGAGTTTCTTATCAAAAATATGAAAAACTCACTGCCCCGTGGCGCGATCTCGGATCTACAAAATTACCACGATACTCTAATTGATATTCTTTAAATTCATTAAATTATAATAATAATTAATACTGTATTATAATAATTAATTATTATTATATAGGACCTACTTTCATAATACTTTATGATTGAAAACGTAGAAGAACTTTACAATGTAATTTTTTTTAACAAATGTCAATTTAAATTTTAATAGCTTTCCAATCTAATACCGCAGCAGCTGCATCCTTTATCGCTGTTTATGTGTATGGCTATTGCTATATACTGTAGTATATTGACAGTCGTACAAAATAAAATTCTATATAATATTATTTTCTATTTTGTGGTATGGCTAAATAGTAAATAGTAAAATGCCGTCTGGGATTATTGTTTTTGGTGCCAACATTTAGTGATGGGCCATGTTGGCGCTGGAAGCGCTAGTATCCAGTGAGTAAAAACATTTATTTGATAAGAAACTTTTCCGCCGTAATGTACCGTGGGATTGCATGAATCGTCGCTCAACCATTCTATCTTAAACCGTGAATTGCATGCATGCTCAAAACTATTTGTGGATTGTGATAAGTTAAGAAATAATCAGTAATCTGAGTAATCACACTTTCCTACCCCGTCCCGCGCGATCATTTCACTTCTTGCGCGTGCGCAATAAATACATCGTTGCCGAACTGGTCGGCTTCAAACACGGACTACGCGTGATGTACGTGTATACTGTATATTATCATCAAAGTATGTAACAATCAGATGCCAGGCCGGCGGGTGCGTGCGACACCGGGCCGAGGAAATGAAGTATAGACCGATTAGACTAGTTTTATGTAACTTTGCTATGTATTATGTGGATTCAGGCACGGCGCCAGAATTTTTTTTCTAGGGGGGCGGTAAAGGGCAAGTTAATTTTTTGAAGGGGCATAATGCATATTCAACAATTTTATTTATTTCAATAACAATAAAAAAAATGTTAAGTAATGATTTATGTATCAGTGAACACAGTAATACTGTATAAGTGCATTTTTAAATATAACATAAATTTATTACATACCTAATAGTAATATTTGAAAATAAAAAATACAATTAAAGGACCTACAATTTAAATATAAAAACATTTAACTGTATAGTTGCATTTCAGCATGAGACATAATTGAATATAATATAATAGTAATTACTAAAATTTAAATATGAAAACATTTTTAAATGTATAAGTGCATTTCTGCATATAAAATAAATTTAATATGTATATAATAGTAATATTTAAAAATAAAAATAAAATTCCAAGTAAGATTAAATTAAGAAAAAAATTTAAATAAGCATTATCTTTCTATTGTGATGAGCAGCAGAAAACTTGTCCACAACCTTTTCCATATCTAGGTTTTTGGAAACGTTTTTTTCAATTGAAAGAATTGCTATATCTGTTAGTCTTGAGTTAATCATTTTATTTCTTAAATAAGTTTTGATTTGTCGGAGACTAGAAAAAGTTCTCTCCACTCCGGCACTGGAAGGAGGTATGATAATTGCTATGGTACATAGTAAATATAGTTCAGAAAAAGCCAATTTGTAACATTCTAATAAATGCATGAAATCGAGTATAGTGTTAATTTTAGTTTTTTTTTCTATCTGATGTCTTTTTATGAGTTTCGGTATTAACTTAAGTTCAGATTCCAAGCTTTCAATATCAACATCATAATGCTTAGCAAAAGGTAATAATATTTGAAAGTCTAAAAAGGATTTATTACGAAATAATACGTCTATCAAAAATAAATACATTCGTAAACTGTATTAACTATAAAGTATAGCGTTACAGTGATTGTATAATAATCATCGATTAAAAATTATGAGAAAATCTGGTGGCCATGGTCTGGTTATTCGAAATCACAGAATATTACTTGTGTTCAAAAACGTTTATGTTATAATAGTTGGGGAACTAGCTTTGTCTAGTGCTCCATGGTCACACACCAGTTAATAAGAGTTAAAATATCTGGGGGGGCGAGAGCAGGGCGAGAACTTATCCTGGGTGGGCAATCGCCCCCCCTCGCCACCCCTTGGCGCCGTGCCTGTGTGGATTATCTAAATGTTTTCATCAATAAACGATTGCAGAAGAGGAGTTGTATCGTGCAAACAGATCCTCCTCTACTCTGTCGGTTCTAACAGGAAAAATTAAAGTGTGTAACACTCGTAGATGGAGATAAGGCGCGCAATTTTGTTATTAACGGTGTTCAATTCGTATTCGACAAGTTCATCGTGACGAACGCCATATACACATTACATCACGTTGGAACTGACGATATTCCGGCAAAATTAATATTTGTCTGTACATTTTGCAAATTTCAGTCGTAAAAACACACTTGAGGTTTCGAAATCTAGTAAAAATGTCGACCAAGTCCTGTTGTAGTTTTGGGCCGGTAAACAATAGCAGTTATTTCGATGACGGTTCGCGGCTATACTTTGCGCGGAAGCATAAAAAACGATGCGTAATATTTTGTGATAGTAACACGGGACGATACGCAGCGTGACGTGGAATAAAATAACGTCCCGGAGATGTCACGATGGACATGTGACCAGCTAACGATATACCTATACTCCGACATGAGCTTAATGGACATTTAATATTTTCAACTGGGAACTCGTAGCTAGTTAATGTTCGAGCGCATCAAACATCGCACCACAATTTCGCGGGAACTGACAAAAGTTACAACCGACGGCGGCGCGTGAAACGGCAACGGTACTGAAAATCGACCGCACGAATTGATCACAGAATAATTTTTCACACTTTCACTCGTCCGTGAACATTGTGATCACAGCCTCAGCTCCTCAACCTGCCGAAACCATTCCATTAATCCTTCAATGGAGAGTCATAGCGATCGGCACCGATTGACGTGGGTGGGCCTCTCGGTTGGCCACCGGACCAATTAGGACCCAATCAAACATCGAGCTTAACGCCGAAGGTAAAGCTTTATCCGCCGAAATTTTTCAGTCATCCATTATTGACGCTTATAAATCGCTTTCGATAATACATCGACCGGTGATGTGATATCGAATGACGGGTCGGCCAGTGCGAGATTAGGGTACCTATCTTTGATGCCCTAGGGTAACCTCGGTCGGGGCAGGTCACTCGTTATAGTGGGAAACACCCACACGTGTACGGAAATTACAGGTTCGAATGTAAATCGCGACTGTACACCGGATAAACCGCTTATCTGGGCTGTCCAAACGGGAACTCCTAATCGGTCGGCACAAGCACTCGCGCGCGTAACACCACTAATTTGCGATGCGCAATCTATTATTTATCAACGCGCGCATTGTTTATCACGATTCCGGGCCGGTCGCGTAGACATGCCGTGGATGATGTTCCGGGAGATATTTAATATTGATAACAAACAAAAAATAACCTATACCGCCTGTAAGCACTGTATGGAACAATTGATACATTTGAAATACTATGTAAAAACACACCGAGCAACCGAACAGACCCAATATAACGCTACCGAACCTGCACCCACTGAAGTCGGAAAATCACACTTTGCTACCAAAAGTGTTTATTCGAGGTCGGCGGGTTATCGGTCTCGACTCGCGTAATGTTGGATCAAAAGGTTGGTTTGGACAATCGTAAAAGCATATTTTATAGCGTCATGCGCCTAATATAATAATGAATAATTGGAACACAAATACAAATAATAAATATTAAATATAGCGAGACCACAGAATATAATATAAATAATACACAACGTCTTGTATAAGACGCTTCGCCTGTATGAGGGACCTAACAATATAAAACAGATTATAAAATAATAAATTACCAATAACCACATCAACATTGGTGACACGACTGTTACGCGAGAATACGGCTAGGCTGTTCCTGTGGTCTTCCGCGCTGGTAAGGCGACAGCGCGGCTTGAGAAGACGCGCCAGTGGACCATCATGCCTATACCGTGGGCGGCTCACGCGAAAACAATGGCTATCGTAGAACTGCGACGTATGCAACGTATTTCCATCGGACAATGCTACTGTATATACTGTATATATACGTTAAAGTGTGTGTGAGCGATGTAACGCTGTTTTCCCTATAACGGCACACTATTAGGGACGTACGTTGACGTGACGGTGTAACAGTCAGCGAGCACGCGACGAACACACATGGTTTGCACGACGGATCGTCGATGTTGACGATAAATTAGCTATTAGCTTGAGCAAAACGTCGAACACAGTGTGTCAAAGACAACAAATAACAAAATGGTAATCACGCTGGTCAATCGCATTTGACGTAACACATAGGCAAACACGCATTACAATAACGTGACCAATAAAAAGTATAATTTAATATTAAAACGAATATGATGACAGCCGATATGCGGAAAACAGGTACGCAAAGCCCGAATGCCGCAAAGCAATAACAAAACAATCAAAAGGCAGCCGGTCAGTCGAGTCGGCTACAACGAAGCGATGACGGTGTTTGACAACATTGAGAACTTACTACAGACTGTAGTAAGTTGTGTCTGTAGTCTACAGTCACACCACCTTAGGGCCTTATTGGTATCGGTTGATATAAACTCGATAGCGGGAGATGTATCCGCGTTCGAACAGGAAACTTGTAGAATTTTTCCTTAGAACGGATGTACATTGAAATTGCAATAAGTACAGTACCTACCCGACGTCACAATAATTATGAACATGGGCGAGTAGTATAAAAGATGTAAAATATTACACGCACACGACTATAAGGCGAAGAATTGAACAACGAGTTTGAAGATCTGATCGAACGGTCGATCTGAGATGAAGCTATTACTGCCAATCGTACGTAAGATTACGTTGAATGGTTCCCTACGTGAAATTGTTACACGGTGGGATGAACATTAAAATGTCTCATAAATTGCAAAAACTTAAAATAAAATTAAGTTTGATGTTTCTGAGGTTAGGTTAGGCACATATTAGATATAATATAAAATAAATCTAATAACGCATTAAATATAAAGAACGTGACACGACTGATACAATAAAAGTGTACATATCTTAACAGTTAACGTTATAGATTAACATTTGATATTATAACGGAATAACATTTATATTGTAATAACATTTTATTTGCTATATTTTATAGCCTACTCATCACATAACTACAGATAAACAAAACCTGGTATGGGTGATGCGTAATGAATATTATATTAATATGATCTCGGTTAACTGGTTGATGGTTGATCCGATAATACAATGATGATTAAGGGAAGATCATGTAAAGTGATGAAGCATATATGCATATGGAAGTGCGGGTATTTCATTGGTATATGATATTTTAAAATACGAAATCTAGACTACCAGGTTGTTATTATTATGCGTGTGAAAAACGTGACCGCATAGTCACAGGTACATCTCGGCCCGATGCTATCGGTTGACTCCTCAAATGCTCATAGGTAATAACAGTAATATGGCAATCGTTAATGTGTCTGACTATTTGATTTGATATCATGTTTATCGATTTCACTAAAAGTGTACGGAACAGGAGCAATACTCGAATGGCGCAAAACATCATACGCGGTCGGACGAGTGGGACGCGCTGTTCTCCAATTGCCGATGCTCCCTAGGCAATTAATAAATGTAGATATAAGCGAAAGATGACAGATACGGTGTTCGGTGGTAACTGGCAGGTCGCTCGCTCGGTTTCTCCAAGGCCAGCCGACAATGCCAAGGCCCGAAGGCCCGTGTGCAAGGGTAAAAACCATATAGAGTGTATCGGTGGGATGATATAACCACTTCTTCGTTCAGCGTTTCATTTTTTTTTGTCACCGTCATCACCAGTGTGGTCGTTACATAGCGCACCATAGCCGTTCACCGAGTATCGTCACTTCCGAGACTGCGTAACACGGCCTCACAACTGTAAAATTAAACTTGTCAGTCGTGTTTACGCGCGGCTGCATACAAATCGCGTCCCCCCGATATAAAAATTGCGATTTGTGACATACTAATTATTGCGTACCGTGTTTTTGATACGACTATATACT
Source organism: Diuraphis noxia (assembly GCF_037042655.1). Taxonomy (NCBI): domain Eukaryota; kingdom Metazoa; phylum Arthropoda; class Insecta; order Hemiptera; family Aphididae; genus Diuraphis; species Diuraphis noxia. The sequence goes on along the minus strand of NW_028301714.1, from coordinate 31,831,364 downwards.
AATTGCGATCCTATTATCTGATATCAGAATGTACTGTGGAGATCTACGTCCCACAAGTCGAGTCCACAACATGATTATATTATATTGTAACAGTGGTATCAGCGCGTCAGTCCGCAGCCGTCGTCAGCTGCACGCCCCTCTATTTTATATTGTATACTGCTCGTACCGATCACCGACGGCCTCCATGACACTATACCTCTGACCGATGGACCAGCTTTATTTTCTGACGATTTTGTCAAATACGTATTGCGCTCCGTATACTCGTGGCCGTTCGAATTTTGTACGTCGTGCTAACGACCACTTTTTTATTATACTCAATATACTTGTGTCAAATATTTTTTTTGTATTCATGTCTTGTACTAATTTCTACGTCATTTTTTCTATTCTTTTGTTTACACAAAAATAAACAAAAACCGTTACAGGTTTATTTCGTCTAAGTCGTTATTAATTTTTTTGGGTAACCTAATCGTACGACCGTCTTCAAAATCAAAATAATTTTGATAATCTCAAAATTTGCTTTGCAATGACTATTAATAAGCCTCAAGGACAGTCGTCGAGCATGGCAGGGATTGACTTGAGAGAAGAATATTTTTCACATAGACTGTGTCGCATGTTCTAAAGTTAGCTCTGCCAGTAGTTAGGTTATTTTAGTCCCAAAAGGCAGTACCAAAAATACTGTTTATGAAGAGGTATTGAGATGAATAAAATATGTCAATATAAATAAATTTTTTTGGTTTATATAACACTATAATGTATATTGTGGCGGTTTTGGGATTCAATTTTGACTGAGGCGACTAAATATTAACATACATATATACAACAATTATATACATTTACATATATATATATATATAATATATAATAAAAACACAAACTTATAATACATTAAACAAATTGACATGTTGAAAAGATTAGAAAGTGATTAGTAGAATAGGTAGTAGAGATAGCAGATAGACGACAATACAAGCACAGACTATGATTAAACAATTCGATACGAATAGAAGATAACTGCAGTGTTGTAATTGTACGTTGTTTAGCTGATTTTTACGCAATGTCACCAACACTGATGATAATTCAATAATTATTGTGTACTTTTTCGGCCGAGCCAATGTTTACATGCCGCCTCAATCGTCGCCTATGAAATGCGTGTGCTATGCGTACGGCTCGTGTGCGTGCGGGATCGTATTATTCAGTAATATTAAATACAACTACACGTGAGAGGCACCGTCAGCGGTCGCTCTTACGGGTACGGTTGGAAGATTACGAGACCACAGTCGACACCGGGCAACAAAATCGCGTATAATTTAAGCCTGAAACAACCTGTGCCCCGTGCTCCGCGTAGTCCTTACACCCGTATAAACTGATACCATATTATTAATTACTATTAACTACAGAATGATGTTTGTATTAAAATCAAATATTTTGTTTTGACATTTTTCTATGACAAAATTCAGAACATTAATAATATATTATACAAATGAAAAAAATATATACTATGTCTAATTTGTTTAAAAAACATATTCCTCTTACTAAATTTTTAAGTGAGGCACCGCCTCACTTGCCTCACCCCCAAAACCGCCACTGAATTATTAATAATATGTTACAACGACGTTGTAAAACTTAATTAGTTTTAAAAGAGTTTACATAAACTTCTATACAATACATGGACAACCTAGGATCCACATATTATCTAAAGGCAACCTGTTATAAATAAAAAAACTGATAAAATAAAAGTAATAGTATAGGTAACACAAAAAACTGTACTCGGGCGAAGCCGGGTTATTCGCTATAGTTGCTAGTATATATATTATTATATATAATATATGGACACTACTACGGGTAATCATATCATATATCGGGTATACAGTCAACTCATCACATAACTACAGTCTACAGATGAACAAAATCTGGTATGGGTGATGCGTAATGAATAAGCTGGATTTATTATATTAATATGATTTCGGATGACTGGTTGATGGTTGGTCCGATAATGCAATGATGATTAAGGGAAGATCATGTAAAGAAATGCACGATGACGCATGTGTATGCACATGGAAGTGCGAGTATTTCATCAGTATCTTGTATTATTGAAATACGAAAACCACACTACCAGATTGATATGCGTGTGAATAGCGTGAACGTATTGTCTGATAGTCACAGGTATAGGTACATCTAATATGCTCAACCCGATGCTATCGATAGACTGCTCAAATGCTCATAGGTAATAACAGTAATATGACAAACGTTAATGTGTTGGACAATGTGATATGCTATCATGGTTATCGATTTTACTAAAAGTGTACGGAACAGGAGCAATACTCGAATGGCGCAAAACATCATACGCGGTCGGACGAGTGATGGGACGCGCGGTTCTCCAGTTGCCTTTGCTCCCTAGGCAATTAATAAACGTAGATATACGTGACAGATGCCAGATATACGGTGTTTGGTGGTAACTGGTAAGCCGCTCACTTGGTTTATCCAAGGCCACAATTTAAATAAGTAAGCGCCAAAACCATATAGAGTGTATATCGGTGGGATGGTATAACCACTTCTTCGTTTCACGTTTTGTTTTTATTTTTTTGTTGTTGTCGCCGTCATCACCAGTGTTGGCGTCACATATAGCGCACTTGCCGGTCGCCGAGTATCGTCACTCCGAGACTTGCATCACACGGCCGAAAACTGTTAAATTAAACTTGTCAGTTGTCTTTTCGGCTGCATACGAATCGCGTCCCCGATATAATAATTGTGATTTGTGACATACTAATTATTGCGTACCAGGTTTTTGATACGACTATAATACTAATTGCGTTTCGATTATCTGATATCAGAATGTACTGTGGAGATCTACGCCCCACAACATTATTATATTATATTGTAACCGTGGTATTAGCGCCAGCACGTCAGCCCGCAGACGTCGCTGTTGTTAGCCACGAGCCCCTTCATTTTATATTGTATAGGTACTGCTTTCGCCCATCACCGACGGTAGATATTTTTATATTTAACGACGAAAACAATATTTTTAATGTAGATAATTACGAAACGGTAAAAAACAATGTTTTTAACCTACTTTTACCAATTTAACATTTAATATTGCTATTGACAGTCCCAAGTTTGTATTAAATGGGAAGGAAAATAGTGTATTTACATCGGATGCAATTAGTATTATACTAATATTTAACAACTATAATATTGTTTAATATTATCAGGACTCAATTCGTTTGCTGCAGTCTTATCGGGTGTTGACCAGTTGCCCTCCCTCCCCACGGCTGTTATTGAGAATATACTAGTTGCCTTCAACCGAATGTACCAGTTGCCCTCACATGTTAATATATATATGATTAATCAATACAGGGCAATTCTTTTAAATGGGTACACTAAATATTTCAAAAAGTATTAACTTTTTTCAAAATATTTTTTTAAGGTTAAGTTAATATACCTACAACTTAGGAAATATACATATAATATTTCCTAAGGTAGGGGAGGTAAATATATGAACAATAAATAAAATATAATATTATTTATAAAAAAAAGTAAAATAGTGTAACATGATAGAAGATAGTTTGGGGGAATTGCTATAAAAAAGGTTATTTTAGGTGCAATTGGTACATGCTCGTATTTTCCTGGCAGCCGAGCACAATGAAATGGATACACCTGGCACATGTTAAAAGCTGCATGGTGTTATTACGCGAGACCGATGCATTTATAGGTCTGTATGATGGATTATACTACAGGTAATCAAAATGAATAAAATGTAGTCCAATTATGGCGCGACAACTTTGACAGAACTCTGTGAGCGGCGAGAGGCAACGAAAAAAGTTTCCAAAGGTGAGATTACATCATCCACGTCAATCGCACTTCCCACACGTCAGCTGAACCCCCGCTTCATATCGTCCTCGAATAACACTGATGTTCACAAAATTTAAATAAAATTGCAAATAGATACCGACAAAAAAACTCAAACTTACAATAATATTATGTATAATCGGCAGATGTAGGACATCGACTAAACAGCATGAAATGATGGAGACGAGCTGAGGTGTAATAATAATTATTAATAAATAATTAAATTACTATTTATTAAAGGCATATGCAGTATCATTGATTATAAATAATATTATACAATTTATTTTAAATTGTTTATTAAATTATTCGTAAAAAATAATTAATGTCTTTTAAAAAAAATATAATCAAATAATTAAACATAGAAACCAAGTGAATATTTAATAACTGATTTATCATCATTTTGGTAAGCATGCCAAAGAATTAATCGTGAGGACAATACAGCGATAAAAATATGGAAGCTAAATACCTATAATAACTCACAAATGCATTTTTTTCAGCTCGCAAAAAAAGAATATTCGATAAGAGCAACGCCGGGTGGGACAGCAAGCTAGTAGCTAGTATATAAATACATTACATTATATGAACAGTGTGTCGTGCAACCACACTGTCGTTATACATAATGGATATGTGTTCCACTTCTGTCACGCTGCTACCGCCGAGATAATCAACACATCTACATAATGTCATAATATAATAAAATTATTATTATAATTCAATCGTAGTCAAACATTATTCAAGATCTTGAAGCATTGGTCATTGTTAATGTTCATCCGCCGTATGTCGTATGACAGTATTTGTTATTATTGATTAATGTTTATTAGCATTACTGTTGCACTGTTCGGAAGCTGTCCGTCTTCGTCAGTGACATACCATTTTTTATTCCACTGTTTTGCAATCGCCAAATACCATTTGAACATCGGATCGGGTGCTATATCGTACACCGTCTATCGTTGAATATTTTGTGTGGGACTTGAAGATACCTTGTCGTGCGCACCGGACAATTAGACATTTTGAATTTTACAGATTTTTACTATGCGTTTGTGTGTGGCGTGCGCCACCGCATCACCGCAACTTACTCACCATTCTGGAAATTCAACACGAGCCGGTACGTTCATCGTTTACCGCTTATCTTCGCTGCAGGCTGCCCGTCGTGCGTTACCGTTACGTCGCCGACCGCATACTGGTAATCGACTCGTCTGCCGTTACCTTTGTACTGCTGTATTATACCGGCTGTATTACAGTGCGTTTACGGAAGTCAAACTTCATTAAATAAATGTATTTTGTTCTTTCTGAATTTTTGTCAAATTGCAGACGTAGAAATATAGAATGTACTATTGCACCGCGCTGACTGTCATTTTATTAAGGTACCTCCACATCCGTTTGGCGATAATATTAAATTATTTATAAATTAATACTATATGATAATATAATATAATACTTGTAGAATTTAAAATCGTTAGCTTGCATCCGTTGAACGATGGTTGCAGCCCAATCAGTCGAGGTGAATGTGATTGAAGTGTCACTCGGGGATTGTGTAGGCACTATACGCAGGCTCTGTTCCATCGCGTCATTTCTCGATCCATGTCCGGTCAGCAATACCACGATTTGACGAGACGATGGTGGTGCGGCAACCGCAGTGGGATTGACCGTGTAACGAAACGAAAATTCGGGTATAATATATTATCAACTGCGTCGAAAATCGCAGGTAAAAAAATAAAAATTATGAGATAGGAAAAAGCTACATATCAACTGCATCGATATTCGCGTGTTAGAAATTGTGTACGTCAATTGCACTTATCGATTCTTAAATATATAAACGTAAAAATTACTATTTTTATTATAACTGAAGAAAATATATTCAATCTATTCAAATATTTAAATGGGAATCTAGATGTATTTGAATATGTACAACGGATAAGCTACCTGCACTACAAAAAAATGTAATAATGTAATAAAATAAAAATCTATATTTATAATTTATATCTATACATTTCCCAACTTTAATTTAATGTTTTTAGAAAAGTAAATATTGATCCCGAAATCAAGACAAATTAAAAAATACATTTTAACTAATATATTTACATAACTAAAATTATAAAAATTAAAATCAACTATATAATACGGTTTGTGTCATTGGTTGATAAGCCGGGATCTCGCGACACGTGTATTTGACGTATATTTGGTATTCGTGGATATTCGCCGAGTAGTGGGAATGGAGTACTTGTACGAATATTTGGTATTCGTTAATAATTATTCGCCACCTGGTCGATTGCCCACAGCTGTAAGTCTGGTAGCGTTATTGTCTCGGCGATTTCAAGTATCGACAGCGCGTCGGGGACAATGTTGTCCTTGACCGAAATGTGTTTGACGTTGTGTACGTGTTGAGATGGAAACGAAATTTGTCGCTTCTGTCGGTTGATGGTATTTTCTGTCTTGAACTTAAACATGGAAGTGGGCGAATTGTGATTTGTGATCCGTTCGCAGTGTCGTGAGACGCCTTCGATGTAATGGACGAAATTTTACGCACCCAAATACACGGCTATAGGTGTTCTTTGTCGTACGTGCTGTATCTTTTGTTCGACTGGGGATAACTTTTTCGTGAAAAAGAGGTGGCTGCCACTGACCGCTGACGTTCTGTTCGAGGACGGCTTCCACGGCGATATTTGACGCGTCAGTGTAGAGGCGTAGCACGACGCCCGGTTTTAATAGTACGGTAACATAATATTTCGGTAATATATATTTATTTGTTACACAAACATTTTTTTTAAGTTCGAAATGTTATAGTCGTTGATTTTGAATATCATGCAGCTGATACAGGAAGACCCGGAAGAGCGCTTATTATTATTATTAATACAATTTAAATAAAAACCAATACGTTTAATCTTTAATATACAGAAACTATTGTTTCATTGTGTGTCGTGTGTGCGGTACTTGAAGTACATATTATATTTTTATTAAATACAGATATATTCTCATTACTCGTTGTACTCTAAATATAATCGGATCTTTTTTTTAAACTATATATTTTAACAATTTTATATGTCGTCTATTATTCTGAAACACATCATTTATAAACTATATCTATATTTATTTTGCGTGGGACTTGAAGTTACTTGTCTCGGGTACCGGGAAATCAATCTCATTTTGATTTTCGTTGCTTACGAATGATTGCGTTTCGCGGCATCAATTCCTTCCGAATTATGTCCAGGATTTTTTTTTTTATGAGTTCATTCCGATTGCGTCTTGTTTATATTATAAAAATTAAACAATATTTCCCTTCTTGTTTTTATACACGAGATTACTTAAGGCTTGTCCGTAATAATAAGTTAAAAATGTTGTTTTTGCTTTTTATATTATTATTGTATTATTAAATTTGCAACTGTATAAAAAATATTATTGTTATTGTCCAATGATAAAAAATATATGGTATTTTGTAATCTTAACTCTAGTAAAAAATATTATGGTATCGTTAAAAAATTTAAGAAGACTTTTTTTATAAATCTAAAGGCAATTTATTTCGATAGAAAATCTGACATTGTTTCAAAAATGTTTCTTTATTAATTATCAAAGGTTGTACTTGTACGTTTGTATGAGTAAATATTACGTTATTGTATAAGTGTCAAGTTAGGAACAGTTTAAATCGCAATACGACAATAATTGTGTTCGTCTACAGAACGTTTTTTTACAAGATAATTATCATAGCTTTGACGTGATCGTTTTCATTAAATCGAAAATACTAAAATAATAGATAATAATGACCAATAATTTCGCCTTTAAACATTTTAGATATCACAATTCACAGGTATAATGAGGACACAATTCAGATGTGCTACAAAAAAAAACCCCGGGACGCAATTAGTATAAGTATATCTTTTATAATATATCTTATTATTACATGAGACGCAATTCGTAAGCTGCAGCGTAGATTTTGACGTCATTTTGCTGGGTCTTTGTGTGTGCCGCTGCACATCTCGCGATTTATCCACAATCCCAGAAATTCAATTCAAACATAGTAAGTTCATAGTTTTCCATTTATTATCGCAAGCTGTTCGTCACACATTACCGTTCCGTAATTAATTCGTCTACGGTTAGTACGGTTACCTCTGTATGTGTACTGAGTTAGTCTGAGTAGTGCTCATAATACCGTAATCCGGTATTGTTTTGTTACTTATAACTAATAAACTTACATGTTGCGACGGTTTCGATGCTTTATGATGGTTCAGAATGTTCAGATACATTCTTAAAAAAACAACGAAAAGCGTCGCAATACGCCGTCAGATATTCCTGGAGGCTAAATGCGGCTTACTCGCGCAAAAGAAACAATATTATGTAATATGTAGGTACCTCGAGTTATCATCGGTCATCGGCAGGCGCGTGCCGCCGTAAAAACGTGTGATCACAAGATTTGTTCTTGTTGTTGTTGCTGTGATCAGCCGGCATTCACGACTAATAAATTACCGAGTTTTTGCAGTTTTCCGTCTTGGCGATATTGAGCAGACCACTGCGTCACTTTCATTCAACACCCGAAGCGTCGCCGCAATACCTGCGCAATGTTTGCTCGGATTTTAACGCGCTCCGCGGTATATGATCAAGCAACCAACGGTAAAGCTTATGCGGTTACTGATACGACTTGAGCTGTCGTACGACACTGACAGCAAACACATCTCCGAGGGTCTCCGTTTCGAACACGGAACAGTATTGTGTCAACACGTTTCGCTATACGGCTCTTCCAAAGTGCGCGGCTAGCGCGGAAGCTTCAATGAGCGGTCCTGTTCTCGCTCTGACGTCTAGCGCCAGCATAGTTCACCGAAGGGTTACCGTCTATCGTGCCGCCGGCTCGGTTGTCTAACTTCTAACATAACGCCTTGTCTTAGCTGATTTGCACGCAAGCGGAGATAAACAATACAGTTCGTATTAGTGTTAAATGTCCTGATTGGTGATGGCGATTTATGTATTCTGACCACGCTGTTCCGAACGCAGTACACGTTGCCCACATGTGCGACGAAATACAAGCTATAATTTTGTTTTCTTCCGCATGCGTGCAAATCAGCTAAGATCCGCCGTAATTATATATTTCCAACGGTTAAATCGGGCTCTGCAGCGTAGCATTCGTTCACTTCACGTCGGCCGACTTGAACGGCCGACGGTTTTTAACGATACTGCGGGTGATTTTTTTTCGTTGCAGTGATCAGCCCACAATCTCGACTCATAAGCGAGTTATCGAGCTTTTTTCCGTCATGTCGATAATAAATCTTATTGGCATTACTTATATTTATAGTTGGGCAGTGCAAAATACAGTGGCAGACAGCATATAATTAAGAGATAGCCAAAATGTCTATTGATACTTATTTAAATTTGGTTCTTTTCTCCTGATTAAAAGCTAAAAAAATATGCATTTGTATGTACAAAAATTTCAAATAATATGCTAAAATATGCAAGATAAGTTTACATATTAATGATCTAGACCAGCGGTTCTCAACCTTTTTATATTCACGTACCACCTACACAGTTTGATCATTTTTAGGTACCACCTGACAACCATTTTTTTGCATATTAATAATGTATAGGTACGTTTATGTTATATGTATAGAATTTTATTTTATTAGGAATTACAAAATGATGGCAATTAAATATTTAATGCACAAAAATAATTATATAATATATGCATAATTATTATAACTATATTATGGTTTACTTTTTACTTAAATGAGACGATTGGTGTTGTTTTGAACGGACGATGACGTCTATATCGGGTTCTAATTTCTAAATTGGTAGCTGTAAGTCTCAAATTACTCTCTACGTTTAATCTATTTCTAAATTTATTTTTTGTGTACAATAAGTGAGTAAATGTATTTTCGCACAGATATCTTGATACAAAAGGGATAATAGAAACTGTAAAGCTTGTGTGTACAATGCTGAGTCTATTCTTGTTTCACGTCCAGCCAAAAATTAGTGATAATTTTAGTTTTGAAAGTGGTTTTTAGGGCAGAGTTACTTGTTAAGTCAATTAATAATACTTTTGCTAAAATACTATCTGGAATGTTTAGATTCTAGACTTCATGAATCGAATTTATATCATATCTCCTTGGGTATGATCATTTTGTTTGCATGAAAAAATGTGCTAAGTTATAAACATTTAGGCTCTATTTTTAACAAACAAATCCTACATCACAAATATTTTTATCAATAAAAAACGTTTTTTAGTGTTCATAGTTCTATACATGTAAAATATAGTAGCCTTATTAACATAATATATAGTAATTTAAAATACCTAAACAAAGTTTTAACATGCTACAAATCTCTTTTAGTGTTTATTAATAATTATAAGCATAATATAAAAATTGCCCATATTATTATCATATATCATCGTTAATTTTTTATACTTCAGTTAAAAAAAATCATCGCTAGTAATATAATTGTTTTTTTGAGTAACACACTCATGGAATTAGAAGATTAGATTATATTTCTAAACTAGCGACGCAGTGGGTATGAAAACTGCGACGTCAAGTATCGTTATATCACTATAAGTTATTATACGTTATTACACTTAATCCTGATGCTTAAAGTACTAAAGCCATGTAAAATTTAATTCTAATAGATCAAACTTTTTTCATATCCTGTGTATTTTGTAGTAAAGTAATTTTAAATACACATTTAATAAGCCACGTCCTCCGAGCCTATACCGAGTCACAGATGCTACACTGGTATGAGCGCCATTGAACGATGGGTTCTTTCTAGTTATGAGTGGCTATCATTACACAATCTTTAATTAAGTTCATTTGACATAATCGTCAATCCGAGCTAACCACATTCAAAGATCTCGTCGGATGGATATTTTCTCACTCTACCAAAGTGCATATAATATTAAAATGTATATATAAATTGTCTATACAAATATATAAGTGTAATTTTATACGTAATATTATCAGCAAACAAAACAAAAGTTTAATTATTTTACTAGGTTGTGAAATACCCAAAATATCACAGTTTTACGTGTTAGCTATTTGATGCAAATATATATTGCTAATACTTTAATTATGATATCATGATCAATGTATTCATTATATTGACGTAACTTTGTGAGAAAATAAATTCTGAGATACTAATTTTTAGCAGGCACTACTGAGTGCTCGCTTAATAATGTATTATTCCTGTCACTATAGTTATAATTACATTATAATGTGTAATAAAATTACTTGTTTTACATTAATCGTACACGGAACATATCATTTAAATCGTAATCGTTATCATTCAGGAAATTATCAAGTATAAAAAATGCAATTTCCAAAAATATTAGAATTTATGGACCTGCGTCTGTGGCGTTTACAGGTACGGCCATCATATACGGCTATACATAATAATAGTATGTATACATTCAATTAGAAAAAAAAAGTTTTATTTTCTTCTTTCATACTCATTATTACACCAAATGTAAAATTATATTTGCAAGAATCGTATCCGCAGTTTTAAATAATAAACGTTAACGATTATCATTCACTCTTGCGGCAATTCTGTATAATATAAGTAGATATATATATATATATATATATAGGTACCGTAATGTGCGTAAGAACAAATGAAATAAAATAAGAATAACGTATTCAAACCTATAGACTGTGCTGATTAGCTGCTAGATTATTCATTCTGTTACAATAATGAACTTTTTTTTCTGGAACACAGTATCGTCAAATGTAAATTGCACAAAAGTCATGGTAATTTCAATATAGATATATAGATTTCGACGCTCATACATTTGAAACGGGTGAATTTACTTTTATGTTGTAATTCTTTTGAGATGTCCGATAGTCAAATTCTCATATACCATATACGTATTATAATATATAGGTATACATAGGAATAAAGTAGCCCCGCTCCAAGAGATGTGTGCTGTTTTTGTATATATTATGTGATATGTATATTGTAAATGTAATAATATGTATATAATATATAAATAAAATCTCACACTCGTCCGAATTTTCACCCGATGAAAAGCCGAAAACGTAAATAAATGTTCCCGCGTGAAGGGATGACTGAACGCGTATAATACGCTAGAGTGGCGGATTTTTATTAAAAATAAGTGGCATTTTAAAAATTTTATTCATTCCAGCGATGTCGCGATTTTGCAGGGTTGCTATCAAATTTTCGATTAATTTATTCTGTGAGTAGCGATACTACAAAGATATAACAAATTACGACATTCATAAACCATGGAGGTCGGAGGGCCACATCCCACACAGAGCTTCCAAGAAAGTTCAAAGTAATTCTAACAAGACTTTGAATCAGGAATACGCTAATTACTCACACCCAATTAGTAAAAATGACCTCTTAAAATACCCATCATATTATGTGGTACCTGGCTTACAATCGAACACATAATAACGAAATGTCGTTCTAACTTCGAACCGAGTACTATCGCAAAACTTCCTGAACATCTTTTAAAATCTCTCAGTCACAACAGATTGTCACTCAGAGCCACTATCAAATTCATCATAAAAGCAAATCTTCAAATAAACTTAAAAAAAAAAAAAACTGTTATATAAATTAGTACACGAATTTAGTTTAATATCATTAGAATTAAGTTATTGGTATATTTTGTGAATAATGCTTGTATATCAATAGCCTATGTCACTGTGGAAATTTTTTATAAATAAAAAAAAATCTATAGAAGCAAAGAACAATATTTAATATGTATGATTAATCATGGTGTATGCGTTTAGATTGTTCTATTCTGTCATTTTCTAGGAGGTTTGTATAGGCAACTCATCATGCTTATTGCAATAGGATTTGTAGTAGGTACTGTGTATGTGTAGTACTACATAGTGAGTATTAGTGATGTTACTGAATAGTATTGACCACAATCCATATTTTTAAATAATTGCATAATATATTGGTAAAATTGCCTATCTTAAGCTCCTTAAAAACTAGGCGAACGACTGCGACGGCAATTCGATTACAATTTGTATTTTGATTTTATTTTCCAATTAACATTGTTGATTATATGAAAATTATAAATCATACAATTTTTAAAAATAAAATGGTGACAATTTTTATTTATCTATTCTTTATTATTTACTATACATAATATATATAGCTGCAGTTTTACACACAACAATGTATTCCAATATATCTATATTAAATTATCTTTCGGTAGTAATAATACTTCTGATTTCTTAAAAATTAGTTCACAACTCCTATTTTTAATGTGGAAACTCCATACAAATCGCAAATTACAGATCCATAATAACTCTTAGCCACATCTCTAAAATTTTCGAATCACTTTGCGTGATTAGTGAAGCCGTTCAAGCTCTTGTGAATAATTAATTACTCATTTACGAACTAAACGGCCTTCACGCTTTGGTCGGCTCTTTCAACCGAAACATGTAATGTATCGTTCTGTAATTCTATTATAATTCTGTGAACTATTAGTTGTTTCACAAGTTGACTTGATCTACACAGACTTTGATAGAGCATTTGACTTAGTTAATCATCAAAGTTTATACATATCATCCGCTATACCACATTATTCAGGATTCGGTGAACCCTTATTAGCATAGTTCGTATTTTATTTAGGTAATAGGTCTTAATAAATCTGTTACTTATATTGTCTCCTCAGGCGTGACACAAAGAGCTCAATTGTCATCGATATTTTTTCAATATTTATAAATAATGCTGCTACATAAGTTTTCATAGTATGCCGTCTTCTAAGTTTTATAAATGATATCAAGTATTTTTTTTATAAAAATCAACTCTTCGATGTATTAAAGCTTTTTAAAATGGTTTAGATGAAATTTTCGGTAAAATACGATTGAGAACGTTACGGTTGAGAACGTTATTTTTGGTAACACAATTGAGAACGCTCGACATTTTTATTTTTTTTTCAACGTTGCCAAATTTAATCGAACAATAATTTGAGCACGATAATCGGCTATCGAACGATTAAGAACGTTATACCTTTTTGACTGAACGATTAATACAGTTGATTATTAATATTTATCGGACGTTTATCGAATTAACCGTATGTTATTTGTAACTTTTATACCAGATATACGAGAGAATGACTTAATAGGCGTTTTAGTCATCGCACATGAAAACGTCAACGAAGTATTCGTATTATAGTCGCACTCGCGGTTAAAAATAGCAACGATAGAATAGGGTTACAAAAGGAAAAAATAATTAATATTCATAATAAATATATGTGGTATGTAGCAAATAAAAGTTCTAATAATTTATTAAAATATCTAGAGTATGTTGGATTATACTATTTATACTATCCAGCTTTAACTAATTCATAGGTAACTCATTTGTCATATACTCATTACATATTTATTACATTTTTTATACATATTTTTATTATATTCTACATGTTTTACTTTTTTTTTATATATGGAATACATATTCTTATAATTCTACATTTTTTTCATTTTTAAACATATATTATTTATGTTACATATGATTTTCTTCAAGAATATTTGTTAAATGATAAATAATAAATGATATGGCAACGTTGCACGTAAATTCGTTCTCAATCGTATCCTTTTTTGGGTTTTGTTGGGGTCAGCGGTAAGTTCTTTGTTATTTTTAAGTGTTCTCAATCGTTCGGCCAAAAAGGTATAATGTTCTCAATCGTTCGATAGCCGAAATTTTCAATTTAGGAAAATTCCTATAGGTTCGTTCTTTAACATCGACAAGAATAAATCAATAGGTATCTTAAAGATACTATAATAAATTACATTACAATCCTATTATATTTATCTACTCAAGAATAAACGATCTCAATTCGGAAATTAATTTCGTCTTTTTGTATTTAAAAGTTTACAGGCTTCCACTGCTAAGGTTATTCGCCAACATTTTTTTTTTTTTTTTTTAAATAAAAAACAGATTTGATATTCAAATATGTATACAATTTCGTCTTTGTTCCTACTCGTTGTACTCGTTCTCATATCGATCACACAAAGTTTACAATGCTCTAGGTTTGTTAAGAGCTAATGAATTCAAATTGAAAAACTCACTGAAGTCGCTCAATAGTGTTCTTGTAAGATCATTACTTGAACACGGCTCGGTCGTCACTCCAGTACCTTCATATTTCTTAATGACCTCATCACTTCTGAAATGTATTCACCTCCCCTACTCTCAATCATGTACTTTAAAGAACCCTTACTAGTTAAAACACATGATTTCTCATTCTATACGGCTTTACTAACTATTTAGTAAATAAACCACTCAACCCTGTAATAAGAGTAACAAATGATTAAATGAAGACTCCTTCTTAATCACAAAAATAAACACTTTTTATAATATGTTTAACATAATATAACTAAATTTATCAAACATGTACCTACGTGTTAAAATAGGCTCAGCACAATTTTATATTTAGTAGATTAAGCATTTAACTAAATATAATTATATGAACAGTAATTATATTAACTGCTGCATGTTTGTTATATAGACTCATGTCTGTATCTTAAAACTTGCAAAACATATAAACGATAGAATTTCACTCGCTATAGGTATACCGCATAGCAGCATAATTATAGAATTTTGTTTACTCAGATTTTAATATTTTCGTTTCATGATGTAAGTATTAAACTAAACGCGATACGAGTACCTATTTCTATCTTATATAAATAATATAAACCATATATGATGTATCGTGTATGTTAATAGCTTAATATTATAATCTTTCAAAGTTAGTATTCATTATTCGTTTGGAAAAAATAATAATTTGACAATATAGGTGACTATACAGTGAAAATTATTATTTTATATCGGGTGTTAAGTAGAATATTGTGATATATGTTCCATAAAAAATGACCTAAAAAGCCAAGTACTATAGATATAGGTATGTGTGTTAGGAGGGGGTCAGGTGGGGAGAAGGTAGACAGAATGTGATAGAATAAATATATAATGATATGCATTGTACACATGAAAAAAATTAATGTCAATTTTTAACAAAACGGACGTGTTAAAAACGGATTGATTCTTATCGTTTTACCAAAACGGAAACGTTGAGTAGTTTGTTTTTTTTATCTCTTTATTATAGTATAATGTGTGTTCAGTGCTCACGGGACGAGAGTAAAAACACAACAATAGCTATCGCGAATAATGTACCTACTGCCAGATAATCGAAGGTTACCTAATTACGTAGGTATATATATATATATACTGCCGTGTATTCTGTCTGTATATGTTTAAAAAAAATACAAGCAAAAACACCAAGATATTCGATAATATTTAGTTAGATTTTTGATGCAAAAAAAAATTTATAAATACATATTATTATTTTTTATTTTTTCGTTTTTACAATAAAATTATATTAACATGTACACACGCTCGCAGCAGCAGAAGCAACAATTTAGAGTGGTTTGAAAATTGCTTGTTGCACGATGAATTGTGTTCTCAGCTGTTCTATTTCGTAGTTTTATTTTTACGTCAGCGATGATATAGTTATAATTTTTTCATTTTAATTTTTAATTTTTGATATTATTGCTGAACTAGCATGTCTCGCGCGTAAGGATAATTTGGGTTTCATTTTTTCACGAAATCGTTAACCGTCCTTAGCGGATAGACTTGCGTGAACGGGTTGTAAGGTTTGTAGAAGTTTTGCTTTATCAAGTTCTGTTGAACGTCCGCTTTCAATATGACAACACCTGTAAACGATCAAAGGAATAAAAATCTTAGAAACTTAGAAATATTAACTGATCAGTAATCAGTATAAACATATAATATAATATGAATACAGTTATATGAGTTTGGTGTTAATTGTTACAAAAAGAATATTGTATTTGCAAATATTTAAAATTTTAAACACTAGAATTTTGATAAAATTTCTGCGACTCGATTATATTTTATTATCATGGTGAGTTAAAGTATTTTACTATCCGCCGTCGCGGTGTTGACTTTACAGTTTACACCACCGCATGAGTACATATTATACTATATTTAATTCCTACTTGTGATGAATTGCGACGTAAACTACAAAGAGAAATAATTCTTCTTATTTTTTTTTCAAACGATGACGATGACTATCCAAATCCATTTTAGAACCGTCCCTCCCCAAAACAGAAAACAATGTCATCAATAGATACAGAGATAGAAAGACAGATACATGGATGGATGATGTGGTGACGTGGTGTATATTATAAAGATGGGTGATATACACCTAACCTAACCTGTTCCAGAAGGATACGCAATAATAACTGCGACGGCGCACGTGCGATTTTTATCTGAAAGAATAGCGATTGTCCACGACCGCATTGGTCCAAGATGGTATACAATCGATAGCAGAAAAGATACTTCTAAGTATTTATATATATATATATATATATATATATATAAAGAGAGAGACCGCTCGTAGTCTATCACGCGTTACAATAATTTTACGTGATTACTCGATGACGACGATAATATCATGTTTAATCATATACAATGTATACATATATATGTATATATCTAGTATAGTTGGTACAATAGAAGTTCGACTACAATATCCTTGGGACTATCTTTGTATACACGTGGGTGTTAGATCCCGGTTTGATGGTTACAAACGGTTTGACATTTTTGTTTTAGTTTCATTCTTTTAAATGTTAACAGTTGACATTCGTTCTGTATATATCTCTATCTACACTATAGTATGCTTTAGCGTATTTTGTATTTGTAGATTGTTGTGATATTGATACAGTACGCTATGCTACTAGATTAGAAAAATGTATGAATGAATGGTATACATATACAGAAGTCGTTATTTCGTTCAAATTATATATCGTTTAATTGAGTAGAAAATCGAATTGCAATTTGTTAACGCCTTAATGTTTCGATGTTATTTATGGTACGTTATGGTACCTAATTATGAAAAATTCAACAAAATTTGATCAGATTATCCTGTGATATATGAATTAGCTTAGTTGTATTCACTAGTTAGTTCTATATAACATCACGTTTATTTTTTTTTATTTGTTTTTGTTATGTAGTTGGTACAAATTTAATATGTTTCTAATAATATGAATAGGTTAAAAATGTCGGCATTAAATTGAATGCACTTTTACTTGCCAAACACAAGGTAGTAGATATATTTCTGTTTTTTTTTTTTCATGAAAAAATAGTAATAAAAAATATAACTCAATAGCTTAATTTTAACTAGCTTACCGGTGGGATTTACTTTGACCTTGATCTTTGTTTGTGGAGACAGTACTCCGTAGTCGACATCCTCGTATAAATCCTGCGCACGACAAAAATAAAATATAAATATAACAACAATAATAATCATAAGAGGGCTGCGCAGATGATTTTGAAAGTGCATTTTACTTGTATTCTGTATCCTGTGGGTGACAGCAGACCCATTTCGTGCAACGCCACAGCCACGTCAGACGGCGTACCGTCAGTCCTGCGGTTGACGAAGGCGAGTGCGTACGAGAAGTAGTTTTCGAAAATCGGGGTTACTGGCCGAGCCCATATTTCGATGCCTTTGTGCTGCAATGATACAACCATCATCATTGTTATTGATATAAATTATATGTTGTGTTAAAGTCGATTTCCCCTCCACCCATACACATTTCATTTGTGTGCTGTACTACTATATATAATATAAGAATGCACAATAATTATTGAACTGTAAAAAATGTATTATTGAAATAATATCAGTGTACTACCACGTTATTTATTTCATTCAATCGCAAGTAATAGTACCTAAACATAATACACATAACATATTATGTATATATATATATATGTCACGGGTTATGTTAAAATTTGGATAAAGTTGATATTAACTGAATAATACAACATTAGCCGACTGTTAACATTACCCGCCATTGATATTATTAAATGTTGGTTAATGTTAACATTTATCGGATAATCGTATGATATCATCCAAGAATTTTTGGATAATGTCTTAACAACCATACAAATGTATAAAATCATTTTAAATTATTAACAATATTGAATATATTTAAAATACAATTAGTAATGCCCAAAAAATGCATAAATTATTAATTTGAGTTCGTTTTTCATTTTATACATCGTTTAGTATTGCATGTAAAGTCATAACGAAAATGTCATGCAATCAAGTTAAATATTATATATTATATTATATTTATCACTTTATCGGTAAGATAACTGACTAACTCGGTTATAGGTTAAAATATTATACTCTGACAGTCCAACGTTTTATTATTGTATAGAATGCTAACAACTTTATTTAATATATCACTTTTAATATTATCCAATATTGACTGGTTGAAGTTAACATTATCAGGATAATGTTGATATTTCATGTTTATAATCGAAAAATTACACATTAGCCAAAACGAATGGGTAATGTCGACTTTATCCAAATGTTAACATTACCCGTAACATAATATATACTATAATTTACCGGATATTTGGTTTTTGGATGTTTATTACGAAGGTACTAAAGCCGTTGGATAATAATATAATTATTCACTTTCATCAAGATTTTTAATGTGTACCTATTTATACAATAATATTAATTGGATATTATGCATAGTATTAAGGTAATAGATAAAAATTATTGTAATCAATTGTAAATGTGATTTTCTGACCAAATTTAAAATTACTTTATACTGTAAACTCTATGTCTGTATATCACGCAAAAAGGTTTCACCAGATAATTAATTGAAAGATTTCAGTTGATGAAACAATTAAATTTTATGATGTTTATATAGTATATTTTAAATATTCTAAATAGTAAATATAATATATATATATTTTTGAGTGGCGTTAAGCGTTATACTGTATATTTGTGTAAAATGTTTTTTCGTTGTTATTTTAATTTAGAAATTAAATTAATAACAAATACAATATATTATTATAATGTCTAATGAATATTTAACAGCAAAGTAGAAATGTAAATTTTTTTCTATTCTTAGAAAAAGATTTTTTCTCGTTCCAACTTCAATATAAGCATAGGCACGTCTTATTTTATTTCAATAAAATTCTATTTGCGAATGTTTTTGTTATTCGTGTACACTAAACTAAAGTAATTTTATTGTATTGTATGAATAAAAATGTGCATATTATGTATTATAAATAAAGAAAAAACATTACTTTATCAAAAACTTAACAAAAATATATATTAATTGTTTTTAATAAATACCAGATAAAACGCATTTGTTTTCGGCATTTTCAAAATATAAAAAGAATAAAATATTTGAAGTCGTATTGGTGAGTAATGTTATTGTTTATGTATTAATTTTCAGGGAAGTGAAATTTAAAACATTTTTTATAAGCTTTCACCTCATGGTCAAAATACACGATTCCGTGAGAAAAACCATTTTTACAATGTAAAACTCATGCATAATCATCTATATATTATATACATTAGTTACATTGTAAATATTGCGTCACATATGTAGTTTAATACGTGGACGTTATAATATAAATAATATTATAATTATAGTATACAATAAACATTGTGCAATTGCTGATGATGAGCTTATAAGTAAATAATATATATATATAAGTATCGTACGGAGTATGTATTTTAACTAAAACATAAAACGCCGTTTTCCCTTTTGAACTAATTTTCTAGGTTTATTGAATGTTATAATTAAATAAACGAACTGCGTAGGTATGAGATTTTGGAAAAATGTGTATACTGACCTTGTAAATTCTGCGGCCCTGTATTCCCAGTTTGTCTTGGTCGATGGCTATAATTTTTTTGTTTTGTAAAATCGCTTTATATTCGGGCCTAATGGTTCTCAAATCGGTCGACATAAGCAGCGGGGCAGCGAGTATGGCCCATATGGCCATCTGCACCTTACTCTGTTCGTAACTCAAACCAAAGTTTCCAATGATCAACTACAAAAACACGATAAAAGACATTTTAGTTTGTTTTAATTTTTATAAATTTTTTTTTGTACGGAATATACATATTTTGTATATGTATAAAGGACACTGAGACAAACATTGACCACAGTGAGAAACTATTTATAGGGATGAACACAGGATATTATGTACTAACAGTCCCAAGCTGTATACCTCAATCAACTTAAATAATACTTAACTATAATATATCTCTTTATCAGTACATTTATATTTTTTGCCTTTTTTGTAAATCTACTATTCCAAAAAGAAACAAACTAGAAATTAAAATTGGTTTACATATATATTTTGAAATAGCTTTACGTATTGTTTAAGACTTTACCCATTGTAACAAACGTTAGTTCGTCCCTAGTAAAATATCCTGTATAATATTTGGACTTTTTAATCTATATGAAAAAATGTATACATTATTTATTAAAATCAAACAGTACCATGTCCGGATCGTTCCAATGTCCCGGGGCTGCATTAGCCGCAATGACGTCTTGGTTATCGCCGTAGTAGTCGATGATGCTCTCCACACTAGCCCACGAGTCTTGGATGTCGTCGAAGTTTCTCCATAAGTTACACCTCGAGGTTATAGCCGAATAGTTGGGCTGTACACGCAATAAAAAAATAAATAATAATAATGAACTTTATATTTGAATATTTATTATCATAATGTCAATCATTATTTTACAGCTAATAAATAGATCATTAGCATAATTAAATATTTATTCATGAATGAAGGACATTTTTTTTCATTCTATTTTACCCTCTTATTTCGTGAATGTATATCATTATTGAGGTTATCGAAACCCGTAGCGCCATCTACGGATGACTTTAAACTTTTGGTGAATATTTCTCACGTGTATATAGAGGGCGGAAAATGATTTAAATAATCACGAAATGTGACGGATTTACTATAAACTATAAACTATATTAGTAGAGTTAGGATGTTGATGACCTATAAAACATACAAAAATGCCCTAAAAACTTCAATAAAAAAATAAATATAATAAATATAATACTCGATAAGCGTGTATGATCGGCGTAAATTTGAAAGAGTCCTTGTTTTATCAATATTATATTGACAATATAAAACACCCAGTCTTAAACAGAAAATCCAAATCCAAAGTTAGAATTTCAAATTATAAATAAATTAAATTTGTTTCCAAACTTGGGTTTAACACTTGCTGTAATTTAAAATTTGAGAAAAATTTTCTACATTGTATAAAGACTACAAAAAATGAAAAAAATGACTTCAAAATGATGTTAAAAATAAAAAATGCATTTATAGCTAAAAATGCATCAAGGAAGTAGGTATGAAACAAATTTTTAACTAGGATAGCATTATATAGAATCAAAGGAAAAAAATTCAAAATTCATCAACATCCTAATTCTAGTCATTAGTAATAAGTAATAACTAATACAACCTTATAATCAACGATTATTAAAGTAATATAACAATATGATGTCTGAACCAGTAAAACGAATGCATCTATCAAAAATGTACACAAGAAAGACTTTTCAAAAATGAGCAACACTTCTCCTAGAATATTGTTTAACCCTCCAATCCCATGATTTTTTTTGTTACATTTTAAGAATATATGTTGTGTACCAGAAATACATTAGTCATAATTCCCCCCCCCCCTTATTTAAATTATCACACCTATGCCGCTCAACATGAACAGAATAGAAATCTTAGATTAAAATGCACAGTGCCTGTCAACACTTTGCGGACAACTCGAACAATCAAGATATTTTTTCACGATTCACGATATGATAAAAGTGTCAAAATACCACTGAAGGTAAAATATTTGATCATATAAATTTTATAGCGTACAACGTGGTATAGTGAGACCTGAGACGTATAGTCTCGGCAGTCGGACCCAAAAATAATCGTTTATGATAATATATGTTTTAATATGCATATTCCATGGAATGTAAAATGTGAAGTGTATTAGGTATATATTTCCTGCTAGAAAATCGCACTGTGCGGTATTTCACTTATGAAAACATTATTATAGGTGATATAATGATATATTGTATGCCTAAATATTATTTTCACATAAAATCGGTTTGATAAGACCATAAGACTGTTTTCTATTATTTTTCTCTAATAGCGTTTAAGTGAACACGGCGGCACGGATGCACTGTAGCCTGATGCCCGAAAATTTATAAATATAAATAATATTTAATATATTATAACTAATAATCAAAGGGTAGTATGCAGCCATATATAGATATAATGACGAAGAATTGAGCATGCAACGGACGGCAACGAAATTACATAAACATATCACGTCAGGCACTTTGTTATTATATCATATTATCTAGTACACCACAACAAACAGACTGCATGTTATATTTTATGATAATCGTAATAATGTTTTTTATGCATTTTGTATAGATATTTCTTGTCATCCGGGGGCTTTGTATCGCGATTTCTGTCAATTTTCACGGTTATCCAACTATATACATAATATATAATATATACATAATTAATGATATATGTATATATATATAACAAGTCTACAAAATGTCTCGAATGCACTTTCTATATAATATATAGACGTGTGTCGAGTATTAACCGCTCGGAGGCCGGGCGGTGGTCGTTATTCGTATATCGACCGTCGTACCTACCTCCCCCCCACCTGCCGAGTACGTGGACACCCGGAGGGATACGACAAATATAATAATAATAACGATAATATTATTATTAAATGTTATGTGTGTTGCCGGAAAGAACAAGTAAAAACTACTGTAGTGTGATTACCGACTATTATATGACACGTGGACGGGTCCTGATAGTTGGCGTATTATCGTAATGAACCGCCGCCAGTCACACGAAATAGTCGTCACACGTCTCCCCTTGTCAACTGTCGTCACAGTATGATAATGAATAATAATAATATGCGATCCGTCCGTCCGTAGTAACTCGTTATAATAATAAATTGTAATTAATAATATCATAGTAGCTCTTTAAAAATATTATAACATTCGCGGTCTCGGTACGGTCATGACATATTACTTATATAATCGTATCAATAATTCGTGATGCACTCCTTTTCACGAATATGAATATAGGTAGTAGGTTTGGGTATATAAATACATGAAATTATTATATTTAAATATGCCTATGTACATCAACGATTGTTGCTTGTAAATATAGTTTGGAAGACATACTGCATTTTTTCGGAAAACAAAATTTTTTGGCAAATAAATTTATTTTAGAAAATAAATAAACCGTCATCGACGTCCAGATTTCAACGTCAAGTTGTTTAAAATAATGATTATCTGAGCGGAGTCTGAAAAATTAAAATATTTTCGCTTGATTCCTGACTATATGAATGCACCCTACGTTTGTATAATATAACTTCATATTCCTGCTACTCACTTGTAATCCTGCGTAGGTCTGGTAAACCGGCCAACTGCATGAATACACCATGGCTCTGCCAGTTTTGTTCAGGTGGTAGCCGAATTCACTATAACCTGAATAGGACGAAAATATAAAATATGTGTAAAAAAATCAGATTATCTGACATCTAAGACTGAGTTGTATTTGAAGCTCGACTTAGCATACTTAAAACAAACATACAATATAAATTTTGATAGAAAGGGATCCACCTCAGCCCTCAACGCCCTATATTAATTAACTTAGTAGTCATTACATATATTTTATATTTTTGTTTAACATTAATTTGTCACTTTTCTAGAATAGATAAAATTATATGTAAATTAAAAAAACAAAGCACAATCCCAAAGACCAAAGAAGAGAAAACAAAGTACAAACCGGTAGTATTATATACTCTGGTATTGTAAATTTATCATTTTTGTTCATTGGTTTTTATACATTTTATCGAAAATTTTAAGGCCCATGAATAATTTCTAGGATTTCTAATGTGGCCCTCCTAAAATATTAATTTGTGACACTTGGTATATACATATATAACACAACTTTATTGTACTGTTATTCATAACAATAATAAATATAATTATTGTTATATAATTTATCATAATAATTATGTCATTTACCTTGATCCATGTCTTTGGGCAGTGAGTAACATCCATCTATTTTGACAAAATCTACGTTCCATTCAGCGAACGTGAATGCGTCCACCTCGAGAGACCCCAAAATTCCCGGGTATCCAGCACAAGTGAAGTTACCGTAGTCTTCGTAGATGCCGAACTTCAGTCCTCGAGAATGGATCTATACAAACGAAAGTCAAAAATATACTATTATATTGTATATTATTGTAGCGACGGTGTTAGAATGATTGCAGATTTAGCACTTCCCCAAGAAACCCTTTTTGTCGGTCAGTTTTCAATATTTTACTATTTTATTATTATTGCGATTGGGTTAAAATCTAATATGCAATAAACGACTCGATAGAGTAGCTATATAATGTTTTACCTAAGTATATAACACCAATACGCAATGAATCGGTGAAATTAAAAGATCCGACAACGTTTTAGTCTTTAAAATAAACGTTTTACGCGTTTTCGAAAGTCATAATTTGCTCTATTATTGCCATTGAATATAATATAATGCAATTATATATACTCAAAATGTTGTTTTTTTTTGTTTTCTAAATAAATCCATCTCGCTTGTTTTAAAACAATACTGCAGGGCACTGACATATTGTGTTTTTATAAGAACAATAATAATAATATACTTATATAGGTACCTGGTACCTATATATAAGTTTTATTATATTATACTCTAATATACTTTTTACGTACTAAGCAACCTATTCTATATATTACGACATTACGTGTTGGGCGTAGGCAATATTAGTGTATAAGATATAACTATATAATACTAAACAGTTTTCAAAGAAATCGAAAATATTAAGATGCGTAATATGACGTGTGTGAACTGTACGGTAAATTGCGAACATTAAAATATCATTAAGTGATTAAGTAAAACGAAACTTTCACCCAAATCGTTGTCATGAACATGATTTGTAATGTGGACTTTTATTGATATTGCACATAACGTATTAAATCTGAGGGTGGGTGAGAACTGAGAAGTCTTCGTTGACTTAAAATAGAGCAATAAGCTATAAATAAACGAACTATGATGTGCATTATATAAATCACAGGTATATATTATATGATGATTATAATGGCTATAAAAGACTTTCATTTCGTTACTCACAATGGTACTAATATAAATGTCTTGCAGTATAATATAATATACTTAATTACTGCCTATATGTCCTATATATATAACTTGTACTTAGCACTTAAATCCTAAAACATAATATGCAGGGTGTCTCGCCATATATGACCTCGTATTGCACTGCACCTACCCACTCATAATGTATACTCAATATACATATTCCTCTACCATGTTAGATCCATACAGCCTCTTTCAGCTGTTTCAGACTTAGATAACTAATAGAATATTTAATACATTTTTAAAACACACAGTTTTCATAAATTAGGTATCACAAATTATTCCGAAACAATCGAAAACAGCAATTACAATATTTTTATTTTTTATTTAAATAGACTACAAAATATTGTAGGTACTGTTACTGCTGTTAAGTGTTGATTGAGACCATTATACTGCAGTTATGATTTTTTGCATTGTATTTCAAAAATATTAACTGTAGTAAAAAGTTATATCAACATAGGGATATTAACAGACACGATCGCAATTCGGCACATTTTCTTTGTTACTTTATTACGTATAAATTATAATATCGTATGTTATCGTAATACAAATGTATTTATAAGCTAGGAAAGTATATTTAGAATAATATATTTTAGGTTGCTAT
This sequence comes from Diuraphis noxia, assembly GCF_037042655.1. Taxonomy (NCBI): domain Eukaryota; kingdom Metazoa; phylum Arthropoda; class Insecta; order Hemiptera; family Aphididae; genus Diuraphis; species Diuraphis noxia. The sequence goes on along the minus strand of NW_028301714.1, from coordinate 31,804,917 downwards.
ACTGATCGCAAATATTGGTGTAGTGTAATCATTTAAATTATATTGCGCCTAAGACCCAGAAGTTTTGGAATCATAATTTACCTGTGAATCGTGCTGTCAATTAAGCATCATTATAAAATATAAGCGTGAACAATAGGTATTGAATAACTTTTTTTTAAATTTAAATTATTAATCATAATAATACTATGTAATAATGAATCTCATATTAAATAATTAATTGTATATCTAGTAAACTTTTAAACACTTTCCAAACTGGGTTAGTAAAGTCGCGATGATTATTTGTTTGTTTTTTTTTCTAGCGGATAACCATTGTTTCTACACATTATTATGTACCTACCAATATTTATAAACACCTATTGACCTAGATGACCTGATGAAATAATTTAAGTGTTAAATTGTTATTATCTACTATCTGTATTCTGTATAATTATCATAAGAATGCACTTTGTTTTTAACGAGTTAATGTTTTCATAACAGTATACTTCATAATATTAATATATTTACAAATGAATAATGAATAATGATTATTATATTATTATCATTGTTGTGCGTTTATTAAGAACGAATGAGATAAACTTATACAACGTCATGACGAACATCAAAACCATTTAAGTGTTATATTTATAATATTATTAAAATGTACACACGAATTCTTTCATTATGATATATAGGTACCTACTGAGCAATAACATTCAATAAACGTTCAAGTCAATTTAATGTCATGTAAATACAAAAGTTGAAAGTCGAAACTACGTAGGTATATAGATACGATAAGGTTGTAGTTACTTATGTTGTAGATAACCATTAGTCAAATAGGTAACGTTAGGTATTAATGTGGAACTGTGTTAAGCTCATCAAATGTTAAGAGATTCTTGGCTAAAAGTTTTTTTAAAAGTTATACTCGTAAAGCATAGTGAAAGAGAGAGAGAGAGAGAGAGAGAGAAGATTGGGTTTCGCGAGTCGATATTTTGAAAAATCATTTAAATTCAAAAAGCTTTTGTGTTGACTTTTAAATACTTTATTTTCATAATAATTATTATTCGGTGCAATATTATATGTACTGTTGGAAGACACAGCTGAGATGAGCCACCTCTCCCGACTCCGGTACGAAATGCGGTATAAATACAATTATTAGGTAATACATTACACGAGTGCAACGAAATCGGATACAGAAAAATTTAAGTCCACGATCATTATTCATCAATTAGCGTAAGACGTATATTATATATAATAACATAGTTGGGTACTTCTTGTTTTTCTGCCACGAATGTAATACCTTATAATATTATGCAGAAGAACATAATTAATAATTTAATAGGTACATCAAGTCAGCAAGCTTAATACAGATACAGACGTTCAACGATGTTCACATGTTGCATATAATATTGTGAATCGGTTTTTGGTTATTTGAAAAAAATAGTGGCATATGTATAGTGAAGAAATTCAAAGATACAAGAATATGATATTATGTACTGTAAGTCGTGTATTAGATAAATTTGTTACAAACTTATCTAATCGGCGTTCAACGATTAAAGTTGCCTTTGGCCGTCCGTCGTCAGCGCAACACAAAACGTAGTGTAACACAGATGAAAATTCACACAATATAATATTTACTATAGCGAGAACAGAGCAAGACAGCAGCGTAAAAATCTAGCGGACTCGTGCTGACTATATTATTTGAAATGAAATACAATTAATCGTTTTCCATAATGTAATATGATGTTTATATATAATTTTTATATAATATTTTTTAGTTTTTTTTTTTTAATAAACATTCCTTACAAGTCACAATTCTCTAATTATTAAATTATATTACCTATTATCGTAAGAGTGTATATGGGCATATTGCCCATCCATTGCATAGTTATTACATGAGTCATAATTGGTACCTATACCTAAATTTAATTTATTTATCGTATAATATTATACATGTGTCACTGTGGTCTGTGGCTGAGTAAATATTTTATATCATTTAAATTTTACATCTAACGCGTCGTGATGTGTCGTAAATGTGGTTCAGCACTGTTACAGTGTACTGCTGCACCTGTTGTTGTTATTATTATTGTTGTTATTGTTATTACTATAATATGTATTATGATTAATATAATGGTCGTTGAGTAAGACGGTGCGTTAAAGATTACTGTAACGACTGCGTTATATGAACGAAAAATTGTAATTATTACTGTAGTTTTTTTTAGTTTGCGCAATATCCAATAATTACTGGAAATGTAGTAACATAAATGTCTTGAAGTTCATCGGCTAAATGTTCGATTTATATGTGTTAAGTTGTCACTACCACTATATATTATATTATACATGTATATTATGCAGATAACTATAATATATTAGATTATAATATTAATTACTATAGGTACCTATATATAGTACTAGACTGATATTAATTGTTGGAATTAATCGTTAAAAAGATTGCATAAATATTTTGAACAAGACGTACCTACCAACGCACATCACACGTCCTGTCGTCGTAACAGTTTTTTTTTTTCAAAATAGTCGCATCATTGTCACGCCCTAGTTAAAATTATTTTTTTTTTCTTATTTTTAATTTTTTTTTCTTATTTTTCAGTTGAAAATTGACATTTCCCATTGTTTTATAACACATATAAATATAATAGTATACACACCATGTGTTCGAGCAGCGTAATTTGGTTTTCAAACTATCTATATTATACGCATATACAAATACGAATCATGGTTGGTAATTACTGCACTAGATAAAATAGCATCGTCTTGAGTAACTTATACATATAACATATATTCATGTATACACAAATAATATAAAAACATCTTAATTAATTGATAAAAAGGAAGAACTTGAGCTAAATCAATGTTATATTATTAATAAATCAACGTGAAAATTGAGAAACAATAAATTTAATGGATTTTTTTTTCTCTGGCTTATTCTATTCGTGCGTTAACGTTCTAAATATTATGCAAGACAATATTCTATAATAATGTTAATGCATATACACTTAATTTATAAATTAGATAATAATATTTAAATCACCCGCAGAACAATTTTTTTCTTCGCGTGAACCGTTAATCACGTTTTATTAAAGTGGTATAATTAAGAAAAGCGATCGTGCCATAAAGAGAATGATAATTAATAAGACTAACAATGCATTATACTTGTACTTATTAGTTATTAAAATAATTTTCTGAACATTCAGACGTTATTCTGCGTTGTACAGAGAGAAATATTTGAATATTGCAATAATATAATATAAACCAGTATATTATCATAACTTAACTTCTAATACAACTGTACGCAGACATAATGTTTTATTTAAACCATTACATTTGATCGTTTTAATTTTTAACCGAATAAGAAGATACAGTATAATATTAATGCATTTTATACTTGCAAGTTATGACGTTTTAATATTAAATCACATATTTTTTTTTATAAAAAATGAATTAATCATATCTACGACAATATGACTACGCACAATATTTTTAATAGTACCTATAGTACTTATTAAAGTATCGGTGTCTGTACAGTGCAATATTATAATTATAGTTTGTAAAAATAATGAATGCAGAGAGCTATTGAACTTTAAATATTACTTATGATTTAAAATGTTTATTACATTTTAATATTAATATCTAATAAAATAATATTTATCTTGTATATAGGTGTATACTTTCGTAATCTTGATTTGGAGGCGTACATTAATATCGTTATACAAAAACCTATTTATTATTATGATCATTGTGCATAAACCGTAAATTACCGCTGTTTAATAGAATAAAAAATATATAGGTAGGTAGGTGTGCTTACATATTCGGATAGGTCGGCCATTCCTCTTGGGAACCGTTTGGCATCGGGCTGTAGTCTACCATCGTATGACCTTGCAAAGTCCAACCAACAGTCGTCCACGTTTATGTACTCGTAACCAACAGCAGCGTACCCTTCGGATATCACAAGGTCTGTCATGGTCCTAAAGAGTTTCTCGCTGTATACATAACACAAAACAGACAATGAAAACAATATTATAATATATGACTATACGAATCGTTATTGTTATTTATTATAGCAAATTATAAAAAATCCAATAATAACTGCAACACGCGTTTGTAGTAAGCAGTAAGTAATAGTTGTTGTACTTCAAAGTCTTTCATACTTACTACAATACATAATATATTTTTAATAAAAAACTCTTTTCGGTATAGTAAGCACCTGTAGCTAGGCGAGCTTAAAGTTTTCAACAACTTTATAATATTATAATTTCTGCAGTTGTCAAGGTTTTCATTATTTTCGGATACATTATACACGTGAACTTCACGAACTCTACAGGCGTTGTTGCCTCAAACTAATTATTGAACGAATTAACTTTTAAACATGTAAACATATTATAGATTCTCTTATAAGATTATTTTCTAGGTAAGCGTTAATTATATCGGTAACAACACATAATATATATATATATATATTATAAACAATGAAGTTTATTATAATATTCTACTATTTACCTATAGGTACATAATATAATGTATAATTACGTGGACAACCTTACTATTGTATGCTTTAACTTCGTATACACTAATACACTATACAATAAATATAATAACACTTTGTTCTCAGTCGTCTTGAAGAAATTGATTCATAATTTGTTTGAGTTCACTGTCTCATAATTTTGACTTTAGATAGTAACTGCGTTGAGCAATGCCACGTTTAAAATTTCAACACCCAATCAACAAAATAACAGCAAAGCGAGTAGGTATTGTACTCAATGGGTGTTATATTATGTATATGTTATGCCGTTATGTGGTATTTTATAGATCTTTACGTTCTGACAGAGGGACTTGATTGAGCTTAATGGCGTTATTTGCGTCGAAATCGTCCTACAAGATTATATACTGCAAATATTAATATAATTAATAATCCGTCATCACTTTTGCACTGGTCTACTAGAGTGCTAATAGGTTTCCCTAAAACGGTAATGTAGCTACGTAATATATATATAAAGCACGGTCACGAGATTGATTACTCGTAGTTTATTTCAAATTACTTCCGTATGACCGTTTTCTGTTCGCCAAGTCTGCAGGAATTCCGTTGTATATATTATTAATGGATCGATTTAAAATATTAGAAATTAAATTAACCATATTATCTATTAAGCCTACGTTAGCGTATCCACAGAACGAAATTCAATTTTGTAAAAATAATGGTTAATAGACAGTCTCAAATATAGCAAAGAACAAAATATTGTGGAAATTGATAATAATAAATAAATAATGTGTATACTTGGACAAATGAATTGTATAACAAACTTTTGAATAATACTTAAATGAAAAATACAGACTAGGTGACACTTTTTTCATTATACTATCTGAGAGATTTGCTACCTACTTAATAAATACATTCGAAAATACAATATAATAATTTTGATAATATCGTTGTTATTGATAAACGTAATTTCGTCATCAATGCTGATATTAATTGGCAAGTAATAAGAGGGCGAGTGTTTGTCACTAGTATACTGCTCTGGGGGTCTGGCGTTTCCATAGTACCTGCTATACGATGTACAAAATTAATCTAGCATGTATTGTGACCTAGAATCCACAAAACGTCATAATATCTTCAATAATGTGCGCGCATTTCATTTTCCTGTCATTTTGACAATAATCGATATAAGGAGAACACTCGTGCATTGTTGTTGTTATTATTATTATAATTTTATAAAAGGAGAATACGAACACTTTGTGTATGACGTACATGCGTTATATATTTATCCAGCTTGGTTCAAGGTCTGAGTTCGGACCTACAACGTGATTATAAGTGCGACATAATAGCCCGCCACGGTGCGTTCTTTCGATACCCTTTTCGTGTCAGCAAAAAAAAAAAAAAAACAACAAAAACTTGGTTTATAATGCTGCAGGAATAGAGTTCAGCCGGCCGCAGCGTGTGGTACTGAATCGTGACTGCAGTAGTACTTAATATATACTATATTATTTGTATTTTTTTTACTTAATTCCAATCAAAGATAGATTCTCGTCCAAAATGATCATTACGGCGGAACATGCGTAAAACCTGAACGTAAAATTGAAAAAAAAATCTACAAAAACGAAGACTATTCCAAATAAAATAGTTCCTCCAACTGTATCATAATATTGGTTAGGTAGCTATGCCGCACATACGAGTATATATTAGAAATATATACTCAAATAGGTAATATATAATGTTTATTATATAGGTAGGTACCGAATTATGCAGTTTGTTTGAAATTAATTGATCGATCGGAAATGGCACGTGTTAAAGTAGGTACCTTTGTATTATTTACTGTAGCTTCAATAGTTGTAATTTTTGATTTATTTTACGAAAGCATAAAAAAAATTTGCACAACCTGTCGATTATTGCAGTGGTCCATTATTAAACGTGTATCCCTCAATAACTGTCTTTAAAAATAAAAAAAAATTTTGAGTTTTAATAATGACAAAGACCGAACGCATGGAAATTATCCACCTCATTGAAAATGTGGCGATCCCCTGATGCCGAAGGCCCTTCTTGCAGTTCCATTGAATCGCTGAAATACTTTTATAGCACATATATATGCCCAAACTTATCTTTTTAGACTTGGAATTTTTTTCATTTTTAAGTCAAATCATAAATATTGTGAAATGGCTCCTTACTGTAATATATCGCTTTCTGCTCACGTTCAACTATAAACTCACCATTAATTGTGTAAAATGGTGTAAATCCATATAAATGGAATGGTTTTTAAGGTGCAAACTATATAGAACGTATATATGATACTTATACATACCTATCGTGTCCAATATTACAATGTACATACATCTATGTATAGTATACATACCAACCCACGCACGTTTTTGTCGTGATATACTTTTTTTTTGTACTCAAAATCGTGACGTCGAACCAGTCGATGTATTATTATTATTTGTTACGTATATGAACGTACAGATATCTATAAATAATTATAGATATTTTTGCTATCGATAAGCTACAGGAGGAATATATTGTAGGTAGGTTCACAGCTGCAATACCAGTTTTCTGGGCCAGATCGTATGGCAGAACAATCGATTCCCTATTTATATCGTATACATAATAATACACACACACATATATATATATATATATATATATATATATATATATATATATATTGCAGCCTCTTGCAGGTATCGGTGCATTGCGTAACCGAATAGTAGATCGCAATTGTTTCCTTCGTCAGTAATCGTTACACGACGATTTGCGTAGCTTGACAAATTCAGTGGATGGGAAAAAAAATCTGATGACAAAATCTAGGCTAATTTTTACGGCAAAAAAATTAATGACATCTTTTATTTTCAATCATACCTTTATAGACAGGTATAATATTGTATACACATTATTTTCTGGATAATATCTATATAATATTTGAACTGCTGTATGCAGGCTGAACTATAATAGTTTCGGCGTATTGTTGTTGATTGCACTAAAATGTTTAGCCTCCACATGGATGACGAGGATATGATATGATGTACAAAAACGCGATTTTTACTCATTATTTCAAAATATCTCCCAACTGTAATTATTAGTTAACAGTTTTTGCCGAATTTCCGAGGACGGACGTCATGAACGCATTGTTATGATGTGCTCTTGTACTTGATTCATCCTTACTCGGATATAATAATTACAGTAGTCTGTATAGGTACTATATAATGCACATAATATAACTCACTATATGCCCTTGACTTTAGTTGTGTCTGATTTTTAACTAGTTTAAAGTTTGATGAGATTGCGCATGGAATATATTTTTGTTGTGCTGTAGGTAGTAGATGTTTTCGGCTACAACTGCAGTATGCAGTAGACGGTAGCCACGATCAGCTCTATTATCGTTTACGTAAAACTGTGAATAATGCATAATATAATGACTAATAATTTGTGGTCGGCATTTGACGGGCATAGCATTATATAAATGTCACCTCTCGTTGATTTCGTGGTTTGTTTCCGACCATAGTCGACATAGATCACCGCAATAAGTATAAAGTATTGGTTTCTAATGAGAAATTTCCGTTTGGAAAGTATCGAAAATTATCGCGTTGGCAAACCCGAAAATAGGAAAAAGAAATTTTAGGGAAAAAAGCTAAAAATAATATTATCATTATCAATGATAACTAAATACGGTATACGCATTTACATTGAAAATAATTAGATTGTCTATTTACCTAGATAAAAGATAATGTAATGTGATATCAAATTAAATGCTGTATAACTATTATTAATATTAAGTATACTATATAAAGAAATAATATACAATTGAGATAATCTATTTAAATAATGAAAATTAATTTCCTGATAGAGATCTTGTATTTAAATATTTTATTCAAAATATTAAAAAATATAGTTGATCCTATTAACCACCAAAAATAAACATTAACGGTTATTAAAATATGAGTAAGCGGCTTAAGTGTTAACAAGTATATGATTTGGTCTACTGCAGACGAACAATAAATTTATTTGTGTTTTATAAAATATAAACAATATATTAAAAAGTTTTTATTAATTAATATTATGGAATAATAGTGATTATTACCTTATACAGTTGTCAGGATCGTTTTTGCAATCAGTATTGCATCTAAATCTCTCCCACGCCAACCATCCCATCGGAGGTGTCCTAGCTAAACCATTTTCCAGACAAAAACTGCTTGTTAGCAGTTGGCACACCGTTAAGGCTGTTATCCACTGAAAAGCTGCCATATTATTATCTGCGAATAAAGTAAAGTTATACACAATAATTTACACGTTTTTTTTCACATTTTTAATTTTATAAATTTTGTCACATCAAATATGAATGAAAATTTTAATATTTTAATATTTAAAAATTAGTTTTAATAGTATAATATAAAATATACTATTGGCTACCTTATGTTTATTATTATAAGGTTAATATTTACAGATAAATCAATCATCCTTCTTTGGAATATTATATTTAAATTTTAAACAAAATTAGCATTATACATATATGTATATAAATATATCTATATTATAAACTTTACTCAATAAACTTATTTTATGCTACTCAATCACTCGAAGACAGTGCATTTTTAGTAGGTGTTCTTAATTTCATGAGTTTATCGTAGACGTCTATATGTAAAAATGCGGGGTTACGAGTGGTTATGATTACTTATGAATTATGAATTGCAAGCAAAATATTTTTTTATGTTATACAAATATATGTATTTAGAAAGTTTGGAAATAGATAAACAAATGTTTTTAAATTAATTATGTTCAAATCATGTTTTCGTAAATAATTAAATAAAAACTTAACATTTTAACTTATTTTAACTTAAAAAGTTATTTGAAGTATTATACTTATCTATGTATATGAATATAAAAAGTCGCATATTTTAATTGATTAAATGCCTAATTGTTATATTATATAATAATTTTAAAGTATTCTGATAATATTAATATGTAATAAATATGTAATACTTTATGGAACTTTGTAGTTTATGATACTTTTAAAATATTATGAAAAATTTCACAAGTATATAAAATGTGTTTAAAATATGCATTATAAAAATAAATTATAGAATTTTATTATGTTTATTATATTAATATATATTTTAATTATATATTAAAAATTTAAAATAATTGTAAAACTAGGTTGGTAAAAAAATAAAAAATAGTTGAACGATGTTCATATTTTAATTTATATGATAAAATAAATACTCATTAAGTAATATATGTTTACTGAAGCAATCGACTACAGTTAACCGGTTGAATAATATTTGAAGGTTACGAATTGATCAGTAAGTCGTTTGAAAACATTTAAAATGATCTAAAAGTATGTTGAAAATATCTTTGAAATAAAAATACGACATGTGAATATGTGATATTAAGACTTATAAGTGTATATTCAATGGATAAGGACGTTAAAATGTTGGTTATAAAACATCATTATATACTTTGAAAGTATCAAAGATACACGCTTCAAAAATATATTTAATCTTCCTAGTTTTGTGCAACAAATGCGTTTAGTGGTATGGAAAATTTGAATTTTGGTAAAATGTTAATACGCTTTGTTATTATTTAGGTAAACAAAACCCGTTGTAAACCATATTTGGTAAAAATCGTTTCTTATTGTTCTAAAACCTAATCTACTAGCTATCGAGCTGCATCCGATGCGAGGATATCCTTCGAAATAACGACGACGATTAGATGTGGTTTTCAGAAAAGTTGAACTATCATGAAAATAATTTTTCCCATGATGACAGATGGCGACGTTTACAGTTGCAGCTGACACGTTTTTATCGAATATTTCCTAGATCACATTTTAATATAGCTAAAAAAATTATGTCCTTAAAAAAAATAAATATGTCGTATAGTAATACAAACGTTTTCGTAAAATAGCGGTCATCGATCAGAGGGCTTTATAAAAAAAAACAAATCAATGACAACATATTAGACAAAATACCTGCACGGAGTAAATATAAATAAAACTCGTGTCCCCGACAGCTTGAACCGAATGAATGTCTCTATCGTTTTATTTTCAATGCTTGTTAAAGTTCTGAAGAATAAAACTTTCTGGAATCAAACTTTATCTGTCTCTAGATAGGGCTTAGTCAAACGCCAATTGTAAAATTATATCGAGAGTTACACGTAGGTTTTACGTACGTATATTATTATATGAATTTCGGTCATTTTCACACACATCAAAGCGTATTATTGAATGCAACGACTCAAACGGTGTGAGCATCCATATTCTAAAACTAGGTAATTAATTTACAAATGATGGTTTTTTTTTAACACAAAATCATAATAACTGTGTAGTCGTACTCGATCCGTGAAAACAAATGAAAATACGTAGGTAGCATATCAATGCAGAATTTAAATGGTCAACAATTTTCTAATCCTATAGGCCATAGTGAAAATTTTAAAAGAGTGGCTAATCCTAACTGGCCCAGCAAATTTCATTTTTTAACCGAATAAAAAAAAATGTGAAAAAAATTAAATTGTGTATTGTTTTTTTTTTTAAATTAAAAGTATAAAAGTAAAAAATAATCAATAAGTTTGCATATTTTTATAATATCTATTCAGCGCATAAATAGTTTAATATTGAATGGTCAGAGGAGAAGGTGTTAAATGTTTATACAGTTCAGGGGCGGAAAAATTCTAACTACTAGTAAGGATCCCACGGGATAATATAAAATCAAGCGTTGTATTATTTTCACTGGTAGACGAATTTTTTGACGGAGAATTTAAATATATCGAACAAATCGTACGTTTTCTCGTAAATAATACATAGTATTATATATTGACAGTAATCCCACATAATATAGGTAGGTAATATATAATATTTTCTCTAATATTACGGAAACATGTAAAATAACCTAACCATATACATCATACGTATATACCGACGTATTGCAGAATGTTTCATATTAAAAAACGTTCTGTAAAAAATATCATAAGTATATCACTTGAATAAATGATTGTACCTACCATTATAATGGGAGATGGATAGTGGCAATGGAATGAGAGGACGTGAGGTGGAAGTTGCGCATTAAGTAGCTGATAATACCTCAATCGACTTTGTTTTTGTTGTTATTAAATTTTTTTAATTGGTATGTATATCGCGATGCTTACCACATTCAAATTGGCTAGGCGGGTGGCGTCTGAAATAGCAATGTCAAAAGACATGCTAGAAGCAAAGACATTCATGTCTTGTTTGAAATGAAAGGTTTATAAAATCGGGAATCTGTAGCGAAAACTTGCTACTAACATGGTACGATAAAATATTATAAATGTCTTGCAAAATTTTGTTTTGCGGTGTGCGGTTGTAAACATAAAAATGTACATACTTATACTTGAATAGGTACGATTTTTACCTGACGTACGTTTGTGAGGAGAAGTCGGCTATCGCTGCTCCTCTTGCAGACGTGATCTATTCGCGCCGGAAGTGGGCGTGTTTGTGAGTATACAGTGTCTAAATTCAACCGCTCATGTCCACCAAATGAAAAGTTTTGTAATGTCTTCGGTGGCTCGATACTCCAAGATCCATATAGCTTGAATATACTATATTAATATTTGAACATCGATCACTTTAATTCAACAATGTCCACGCACATCGTCTTCCGGTGTCGTCGGTGTCCACTCCGTATGTTGTTATAATATTCCTCTCCTCCTCTCTATCGTATTATACGACGCCGTGCCGCGATGTAAAGATTATGTCACCGCCGGTTTTTACGCGATCGCGTACAATTTTATTATGTTATAATTATTTTGAATTCCTTATATATTATATTATTTTGAAGAGACGTCTGACGGCGTGTGTGCTTTCGCGACGACTGCCGTGTCGGTTTGCAACGATCTGGTTTGATGCGTGCTGCGGCGACTGTGGCGCGCGCGCGTTCGCCGGACTGGTTCGAGGACCCGCTCGGCGGCGCGACGGTTCGTCACCCCGCCGTCACCGCCATCGCATCGTGTCAGAGATGAGTTTTCTGGGCGAAAATTCCTAAAAACCAAAGTCCTTGGACAATCCCACAATTTTTTTTGCAGCCACCAACACGCGGGTTTTTTATTTTTATTATAAGCACCAACGCCGTTCACCACACACGACCGGTTTTCCATTTATAATACGCTCGAAAAGAGGATATTTTAATGTGTCAAAAATAATAAGAAAAAAAAAAGTATTCCCATCCCGACGAACTATAATGAGTAATAACTTAATCGCATTTCTGGCTTATGTGAATAATACACATGTATAAGTATATAAGTATATTATAATAAGTAGGTATATGTACTTGATATTGGTGTGTAACGCACCGTATGTATATATGTTTTACGCAAGGGTACCCAATCGATAAAAGTATAGAGTCACAAATCGTTGTGTATTTTATATTACATGCCTTTCTCGCAAACAGACGTATATCCTTGGATTTTAAATTTTAAATTGGTATGATTATACGTTTTTTATTTATTTTTATTAATGCACGTAAATTACTCATTACCTACTCTTATATTTATCTACATGTTATATAATATTATATATATATTTATTGTAAGTTTAACCGTAAGTTGTCATTAGCCAGAAAACAATAATTTTGTTTCGCCTACCCTGAAGCAATGAGAGATCGTATGTTATACTTGTATATTCATTTGATAAAATACAATATCATCACAAACCCATCGTTAATGCTGGAAATATGTGCTCTTTATACTCGTTATTAGGTACTCAACGTCTACCTACACATACAGCCCAAACCAATCGCAAGTGCTTTGTATGTACTTTTTAAAACGTATACAGTTTCTTTAATAACTGCCTCTAATTATAATACCTACGTGTGGACGTATGAGTGTGAATAATGCAAAAACAAAAATGACAAACTTCGCTATTTTTTTTTCTTTATTATTTGACAAACATGCAAGCCTTGGTAATTATTATATACTGATGTAAAAATAATACCGTTATGTTACGAAAAATATGCTAATTTTAGCGCTTAGATTTTAATTTTCCATAATAACAATTGCTTTACTAATCGTATAACAGGAATTTATAGGATATGATTTTTATAAATTATTAAAGACACGAGCCGTCACTGAGGTGAGTTAGTAGTAAAATACGAATTAATATGACATAAATTTTTATTGGTTCAAGTTAAAAGTATGAATACTATACATAATCAAAAGTTAGAAAGTTCCGCGTTATGTTATACCATGGTGTTGTATGCATCATAATTGAAAATAAAATATTTCAGTATAATTCATAACAGATATAGTATATACTCGTATTATAGTTTTTAATAAAGTATTGATACCTATATTTCAAAGGCCCTGCTTTTTGTTTGAAGTATAAAATATGTTTAATGATACTGTAATTATAATACTTACTTCTTTTATATATTATATTCTGCGCATCAAATACTAAAAACGTCGTGTAATTTTGTGTGCCTCTGTTACAATCTCGTTAAAAAATACCGATCGACTTAGACTTGAGTGTTCATTGTTGAAGTATAAAGGGACAAATAATTGCATCACTTTGTTTCGATATAATATAATAATATTAAATATTAAAATTTACATGTGTATTGTGAATGTGTACCAATGTACGTGAACTAAAATTACATATAGGTAGGTACGTCATTTTTGTACAAGATAAACTTTAAATTAAATTACCCTTTATTGCAATGAAGTTTTTCAATAATTTCAATTTCCAAGTTATCGCATTTATATCCCGAGTTATAACTTATAAATAACAAATTAATGTATTATATCAATGAGTATAAATAAATATAAATATAATATAGGTACGATCGTTATATTCGTATTATATCGTTACATATCGAATATATTGTACATAATACATTATTTAATAAAAATTAATATGGTAAAATAGACACGATGATTACAGTGTATACCTATGCGATTGACCTAACATAATATAGCATAGTGAACAGCGTCGATAATCAATATCATAATATTCGATAAACAATATAAAATAGTATATTGTTGTATACGTGTATGCGTTTGTATTGATATTAGTGAGTATAGCAAGTAAAATGAGAAGCCAATATCAATAGCGTTGCTGAATGGATAAGTTTCGTTTATTCTCTTTTTTCTATCCTTATATTATAGACTTTAATAGTTTAATATACAGCAGGTGTAGGGCATGATATATTATATCATACATAAATATTATGCTAACAGGAGTTTCGCAATCACGACCCTCTCGTTTTAAAGGATCAGAATTGACATTGGGATAGTACGAGAACATTATGAAATTCTATCAGGGTTTCAGAGCACTACCACACTACTCGCTTATATAATTGTGCAGTAAATACCATGCACATTCAGACTCTAGAAGGTTTAAAACTGAACAACGGGGATAATGATTAAACGAGAGTTTTATTAATTTTTAGTAGAATATATATATATATGATTTTCTTAATAAAACAACTATCTTCTTATATTTATTGCAGACTTTGACTGATTTTTTTTTTCGTCAAAAATTAGGAAAGTTACCTCTTTGTCTAATAAGTAGAATAGTTCAATACGACAATATCTACTACACATTCAATATATGGAACAAACGTGCAGTACCTTTTTTAAGTGTCCCAAATGAGAAGAAAAAACAATCATCATTGTAAAATGAATAGCTATTTTTCAAAATATATGAATAATTAGCAAAATCATTAGAAACGTTGCATGAAGAAGTGGAAAGAAGTCAATCGCTGACATAGTCTGTGATAATATAAATTGTGTTAAATTTTTAAAACTCTGGAGTTACTCGAAAACTGTTTCGTTCGATTTCGCAAAACAAAAAACCTCAAATGACGAAAATGGCTGTCCCGGAAAAATATACTATTATTGCCGTAGCGTGGGATTATATATCAATGTCTGTATTATATTATATATAAATTATATGCTTTTATAATATTTCAACGACGGCTGTAAATAAATAAAAAGTACATAACTATGTAACGCCATAACTGTGGTGTACAGTATATACGTTTATTCAACTATGAGCCATTTATTTCTCAAATGTACCATACGTATATAATATGATAATATTATGTTATATATTACAAATAACTAGACATTCTATCTTAGTTTTTTTTACTACTTAACATGAATACATGATTATTTTTAGACTCGCTGGCTAGTGTGTTTTTGAGTATTATAATATATTTGAATGATAATTCAATAAGATACCTATATAAATAACGTGTGTATGTCTACTACGAGTGGTGTAAAATAAATAACAATATATTATCATATACGAAATATACGTAACATTGATCATCGGCACATCGGCACGACCTTGGAGTCCCTCGCATTTGACTCGAAAACTCGTCGAATTAACATAAACGCGCGGCGTGTGAAGATGACAAGAAAAAATTCTGTGTGCGCTATCACTTCCACCCGCCGGTCATCGTCGTCATTAAATCACTACACATTCTCTTTTATTTTTTAAACTAGAACTAGATTGGTATGATTCGCTGTTTCAATAATGCTGTAGCATAATAATAATAATAATAATAATAATAATAATAATAGTGTTAATGACATATCGTTTCGTCTGTCGTGAATCATGACGAATCGCACGCGAACGAAAAAAAAAAAAAATAAAATGTGCGCCTTAGACAATAATAACAATAATAGAGTATAATGCATATACGAATCCGGTGGCTGTTTGTAAGGTACCCGCACGCTTATTGTTCGTTGTCCGCTATTATCATAATATTGACGATATAATGTTACATATTATAATATGTATAAGGTCTCCCAACCATGGCGAGAACGTAATAGTAAGATTCAACTATTAAGTGTTACATATATATATACGCGTACTTTCGTAAAAATTATTATACATCGCGGGACGCATAATATGTAAAGATAATATAATAGTCGTACACGGCATACCTATACATCGTTAGAAATTAATAAAAATTAATACCATACTTTTGAGCACAGCAACCGACAGGCATATAATATCCCGTCAGCCGCGTTTGTCTTGAAACCCGACAAGCGAATATTTAATAGTAAATGAATAATCCCATAAATACTGCATGAGTTAAGACACATTATGCCGCATTCGTTTGAAACAACATTAACATATTTTATTTTCAGCGACTACATTAAAATATACTGGACAATTTTTTACCTGAAATTTAAAATATGTAAATTCTTTGTTCGATCTTAGACCAATCCACGAGTTTTCATTTTTGAACTATTTTTTTACCTATATTATATTGCATAATATATATACTAGCACTCCGCAAATCAAAATTGTATAATGTAAGTACGCGTAAATTATCCTTTTAAGCATAGTCGCAAATTGGTTCAATTTGGTGGGGGGGCTTAAGCCCTGAATATTTTTACATTGAATTTTTATAGTTTGTGGGACACTAATAAATTGGGGAAGGAGGTTAATTATGACTTCAGGGGCTAAGCCCTCTTAGCTCCCCTGCAATTTGCGCCTATGCCTCTAAGCATGATGAAAAATACGATATACCTATACAAGATTCTATTACACTGTAATAATTATATATTATCGAAAGAGCAGCTAAGGGAACCAGGGAATAGAAAATTGTCCCTTTGATCCATAGCTAACAAAATATATAGTAATGTTTAGAAAAAAATTAAATAGGGGTAAAAATGTGGAATACATTTGGTTGCTACCCAAAATTTCTAGCTATGCCTTTATATACTATATGCGTTAAAGTCACTTCAGTTATTATACACAATACTACAATATAAGTGTCACTTTTATGTTCTAAAACTCAAATCTAAAATATCCCGTGAGTTGCTATGTAAAAAAGTTAAAACCAATAAGCGGGGATATCGCGAATATGAACTTAAAAACTTACCTCAAAAACACTCAAAATAGGTTCCTATATATTACATATTCGTGAAACGTTCGACGATATAAAAGCTTCTATGTCTTATTGCAATGTTATGCAATCTCATCGGTCGACTCAGTTATTCAATACGCAAACTATATTACGATCAGATTTTTTTTCTACAACATATACCTATTATAAAAATGCATATGTAAAATCAGCTGTTCAATCGATATAATATATCAACTGAATTCACCTGACTTTGAATTAATTTCACTTATCTACGATTTACGAAACTCCTTTCGTTTAAATTTACACGACGCGATATGTTATAGTTATGTTAAATATATTATACAACGATTTAAACGAGTTTTATGATTAATAATATTTACCTCATTATTACGCGAACTTAAAGCATACGATAACTATTAAGTATCTTAATTTACCCACATGAAAGTAAAGAAGGTATATAAACATATTTGTATTAAATGTTTTAAATGTTTTAAATAAAACGTTTTCTCAGGACTCGGGAACTACGCATGAATTTATTTTGATTATATTATATAGTTAATCGTACAGACGTGTATGATGATGAATCCTGAATATATTGGTTTTTGATAATATAGTGAAACTCTTATAAAAGAACAATCATTTTACGAAATTATTTGTTTGACGAACTATTTTGAAAATCATGTCCTTCATTGTTATGAATATGTAATCCTGTTCCACAAATTCCTCTATATTACGATTTTTTTTCGTGCTCCGTGTGATTTCGTTATATGGAAGTTTCACTGTGTTATATTTTATAAATGTACATGTATTTAAGCATGTTTATTGATTTTAAAATCTGTATATCAAATTAATTTCGAACATAATTAATAGCTTTCATTTTGAATGAACAAAAACTGACCTCTTGTATCATTCATGTTTATCTGATCAGTGACAGTTGATGAACAAAAGCGGTCATTAAAAAAAATAGTATCATTATGATTATCATGTCAATAATGTTATATACATTATGACAGAAACGTGAAAAATTATTGAATTTATTTCAACACAGATGATTATTAAATTGCTACTTATAAAATTATCAATAAACGAGGAAAATTATTTAATATTACACTTTTCAATCCACAAAGAAGGTTCAGTGTAAAAATAAAAATTAATTTGATTACCTGACATGTATTTATAATATAGCGTAAATTATAGTCAAATATTTTGTAAAATTGAAGTCATTTACAAATATTATTTTATGAATCAATGAATCACATTACTTAATATAAATGACATTTAAAAAAAATCATACTCAAGGTCCATACTATTATTATTGGTGTATGAGAAAATATGTGATTTATACAAGTTTAAAAAAAAAACTCGTGATTACTAATAAAATATTTTATTGTATGGTTGAATTTACATTTTGTGACTGCGGTGGTAATCACAAATTTGCTAAAAAATATTAGTGATCATAACATAAATATTCTGCTTTATATTCTGCAGGAATAATAATTATGTATATTGTGAATATTATGAGAAATATATATGTATAACATGGGACAACAAATGCGTAACCAGCCGAGTTTGAAAAAGTAAAAACTGGTTTGTTTTAATGTGTATATATATATATATCGTTAAACGTGCCATCATAATAATATTATATACGTTCACTACTTTAGCCTCGAATATCAAGTGTTCGACAACAAAAAGGCTATGATGAAAAGACGTTGTGAATTTTGGCAATTATCCAATTCATTTAGTTCAACTAGAAAAAATATATTTAAAATGCAGTAAATTTTTGAAAATCAAATAATTATGATTTATAAAAAAATATTGTATATTAATATAATAAACTGTAGGCTGTTGCTAATAAATTATCATTACATACCACAGCGTTCGTAATATGGCTAATAAAGACGCGTTTTCGAGTTGAATAGAGAAATTATTAACCAACCACCTCCGCGAATATATTTATCTGTGAGTGTCTTTATTTCATAGACGATAGAAACCAATTATAATAAGTGGAAAAAATTAATTTACATCTTTGCTTTAGTATTTGTGTTATATATTTTACGTCATTATATTATTAAACAGACTCGTGGGACGGTTTTAAGACCACTTTCACTTTAGTAGCCACGACCTGAATAAAATTGTCGTTTTTTTCTGCCTTCCTTCTGACCGGTTATGGTACGGACAAATTTGGAATTGTTATTCACAAGAAAAAGAATCACAACTAGTATGTATTTAGGGGCCAGATTTTGTTGATATATTAGACAACACGCGTTGCCGACACTGACTCAAAATTGGCGGAAAAAATTATGCTCAATGATTATATTATATTATATTATATTATAGTACCTGTGAATATTTTTTAACGGGAAAATGAGCAAAGTGCAACTAACCGTGATTACTGCTGCAGGATGTTCTATTATTTAATAGAATAATACATAGGTATAATGTAAATTATATCAGAAATAGCTTAGTGGTGACCTCGATCATAATTTTGCATAGAACACTATAATTAATAATCCTTGAATTTGTCTCCAACGCTGTCTTGTGAACTGACGTTGGTGTCCTTCCGTGAACTTGAGTTTTCTTGTCAGGAAGTATACGATATAGCAAAAAATTAAATATCTTGTAGGTACTTGTATACGTTTTTGTTATTTTTTGAAGTAGAAGAATTTTTATTTTGTTGACCAAGCATTATTTTAATAATTTCTATACACAATACGCGTTATATTACATAGATAACTTGACGATGATCATTGTAAAACGAGAAATTATTTTTACCCTTAAAATCATAACTACGCTGAAACGTATACAAATTAGTTAAATTAATCATAATAAAATTCACAAAGATGGTTAAAAACTATGAATACTATCGATATTCGATACCGAAACTTTAATATTTGTTAAAATATTTTACGTAACCTGTAGAATATGTATAGACACTAAAAAAGGAATAAAAACGGTTTAAAAAAATAATATAATATACTATAGGTAATGAACTATAATAACAATTTTATAAAATTAGGTTACTGTACTATTAAAAAACACGGTGTTTACATCGTGTCACAGTTTGTGTAATCATATTTATCTGATAAATATATAGCCATAAATTTTCATATATTATCAAATATTGGCAATTATTTTTCTTATTTCATAATGGAGTATTCTCAAGAAAAACTGTAATACACAAATACATTTGGATAAAATTTGTCAAATCATAATGACAATAATATTATCATAATTTATCACCGTCTGATTTAACGTATCATAATGGTACATAAACTAAACAACATTAGTGGACATATTATTTATTTTTATATAATTATACCATACCTATATTACCTACTTTGTTGCTTGATTATGTAAATCGGTTAACATCGGAATATTAGAAACCTATAAACTTGGTAGTAAGCTGTAGTATTTCATAATTATGTTATCACTGTCACATATTGCCTATGATAATTACATATTTTCTGTATTATAATAGAATCAGAAAAAGAAGATAAAAAAAATAATAAAAAGAAGAATATTAACTAAAAAACACAAACAATAAATATATATTAATTATATAACAATACCAGACAGCAAATATGTCGGAAGTTGCATCGTAGGTATATTGTGCTGGACGCCCATAAACAGGCGAACAAATAAAGTTGTCCATGCGGTAAAGCAATTTAAAAAAAATCTTCAATACCGATTTATTTTTCTTATTTGTTAAAGTATTATTGTAATGTTTACCCGTTATATATTGGTAGGTCAAAATCAAAAGAACAAAGAATCATCAGAACTCACGGTAGGTAGCTACTATTTTTTAAGCAAACAATAATGTTAAATGCACCAATCACCAAAATTATAATATGCTGAAAACAATAAGTACCTATTCGAGTATTAATTATATATAATATGAAAGAAATTTGATTTTGTTTTGAACGCACAAAACAGTAGGATTGGAGTTATATTTGGAGATCCAAGTGCAGTAGTAGGTACATCAGTATCTTAGTCTACCAGAAGTTTTTGATTGATTATTATTTTGTTTGTAATTTAATGATATATAAATACATTTGACACACTAATTGTTCAATATTTTATTATTTCTGTATAGGAAGTAAGTAGTTACTATAGTTACTAATATTATTATACGTTCTGTGCTATATCGGTATACACAAAATGTAAAGTATGTTAGTGTATAAGTGTATTATATAAAATATTATACTTAGGTACTTCATACGATAGGTAATATAAAATAACACTCATTTTGAGTCATTTTTACTTTGCATGAATATATATTACACGCATTGCATGCAATTTAGTATTGTTAGAAATCTAGCTGTATTGAATCACAAGCAGTTATTTTAAAACATTAACTGGAATAATAGAATTTATTATAAATTCCAGTATATAATATATAATATTTAATATATGGTAAATATATTAATGTTTTTAATTTTTTGTGTTCTTACCAAAATTGGAATTGAACAGTTTTACAGCAACACAAGCTGTTCTCTAGAAGATTTACCAATATATTCCTATTATAAACAACCATTAATCGTTTTTTTTTTCAAACTTCACTTTCGTTATAAATTTATCGTTGTTCAAATGAAATGATTTATCGTTGAAATAGAAATAGCTAGACCTAGACATCGACTGACTTCCAGTACTTCCACTAAACTCTAGCAACTATCAGAACTTTATTCTCCATTGTTCTTGTTATTAATTATATTTATAAAATATGCTTATATAATGGTTAGAAGAATCAAACTAAAGTTTTATTGAAAAACGATTGTATGCACTACGAAAAAAAAAATGTATTGATTTGAATGATTTTATAAAATCACTTTCAAGGAAAAAAACGGTGACATATAACTTCTTACAAGGATATAATAGGTACCAGCTCGTGCCCACCAGCTATTATAGTGAAATATGTGAATTTCGAGCAGCATATAGTACTCCATATTTTACAAACAACGATGTTTCGTTTCTTTTCGTAATTCAATAAAAGGAAAAAATATCAAATGTTATTCTAGAGGTTAACGGTCCGATGATTTATGTAACGTATAAGCTTTTTGTGCTTGAACACAAGGCACTTGTAATATCAGTTGAGACCTCGCTCTGAATTTTTAAATTCAACAATTATCTACCTATATACGATCAGTCACATTGTTAATGACCCAAGGACTTTATGTGATCTCTTAGAACACCTTTATCGTAATGTTTCAAACTTAACGATTTTTATCGTATATATGTATAGGTGCAATTATTCAGCAATTGAATACATAGCGTATTATATTATCTAATTAAAAAAGTATTTATATTGGTGAATAAGGTTTGAAAGTGTATATAACTATTAACTACTTACAAATATGTATAAGATATTTAAGTACATCAAACCAAACATATTTGATTTTATAATGCTTTTAAATATGTACAAATTAATTTCATCAATATTAGATTGACTTAAAAAAAAAATGGTTAGATGGGAATATATAACTTGTATAATAGCTCTCACGTTTCACTTAAGATTTAAAATCCATACTGCCATCTCCTTCATTATTCATTAGGAACTGATTAAATTAATTTTTTTAGTTAAATTTTCTGTTATTTTACTCGTTGAATAACTCGCTTATACGGGAAAAAATATTACCTGCAAATATTAAATATTTTAAATCACAGCTTTGAAATAGTATTAATATTAATATAAAATTATACAGAATGTTTTTCATTACAAACAATACTACACAAGCTTATATTATATTAATTCTTATTGTAATTGGACTATTTAGACCAACAGATAAAATGTCCTAAATATTTAATAAATATAAGGAACATAATTGAGAAAAATATATCTTAAAATTAAAAAATCCAATATAGTTTACATTCGATACACAGTATTAGTTAAGGTAAATTTAATTTAAATGGTTTTAAGATAATCTTTTGGTGGACACAAAATAATCTTTTTCTTTTTTAAAATCTATTATTAAGATTAATTATTTTATTATTTTCTCTTTTCTTTTTTGGTTAATAACTTACAATTGTTATGATTGCCAAAATAGTATTTTCAATTTCTTAGATATCAATATAAATATATGTAAATACATATATATATGTACAATATTTATTCTTCTTTTAAAACTATCATTTCAATATTGTTCACAGAAAATGTGTAATAGGTTAGTAGTTAGATAAACCAAGTTATATAAACTCGT
The DNA here is from genome assembly GCF_037042655.1 of Diuraphis noxia. NCBI lineage: Eukaryota > Metazoa > Arthropoda > Insecta > Hemiptera > Aphididae > Diuraphis > Diuraphis noxia. The sequence goes on along the minus strand of NW_028301714.1, from coordinate 31,781,398 downwards.
TGGAGGATTAACGGAAAACTAGAAAAAAAACTATCATTAAAAATGTTCATAATTCATATTCCTGTGTATAAAATAAATATCATTATACATTTAACGAGTTTTAATAGCCATTCGTTTGAATAAATATCTACATATAATATATAATACTATAATTTAAATTAAATTGCAGACATATAGGTTCGTTATTATTTTAGTTCTTTAAAAAATGATTTTTAAATTCTTAATATTTAATATTTTTAGTCAATGTAATGTATCTAGTTAATATTATGTTTACTTTAAAAATCAGTAATTAAAATGTATATAATTGATTTTTTCCTTAGAGACCTTTATTTAATTCATAATCATATAATTGACATTTTCAATTTTGTTAGAAACTATGCGAGTAAATATCCGTACGAGCAAATATAACCACTATAATATTTGTAATACAATTTTCATTGTAGCATCTTCTTTGATGATTCAAGTTTAAAATTTATAATACTGATGAAATATCATTATTGATTATTGAATTATTCATTATTGAATTGTAATAACAAATAATACTCATATAATCTAGTCGAGATTCCGTGAATATTTTAGACTCAACATTTAAATATTTTAAACAACAATGACGATATGGTAGGTTAACAAGGAGAATACTAGCTTGATATCGTATTAAAAATGTTTAAACTGTTCAAATACATAATAACTAATAATTAAATTTTTCTCAGAAAATAGTCTTTCGTCATTAATTACCTCAATACATAATTGCTAAATGTATACGAAAATTTAAAGTATAAGCTCGCGAGTCATGAGAAATATGTTACTATTAAAACAAACAAAGGAAATGGAAATGAATTAACTTTTAATTTTTAACCGTAAATATTTTTGAGAATTATTTGTCTTAAACATAGTGTAATATTAAGATAACGTTTCATACAATTTTCTGAAGTCATTGTCCTAAATTAATTATACCTAATAAATATTTTGTTTAATTTTGCTAAAACATTCAATATAAGAAAACTAAAAAACATAAGCCCACTTTATAAATTGAAAAAAAAAATTCAATTTATTGCGCATGTAATAAGCGTTGTAATTATGGCTTATAAGAACATGGCTGTAAAACGCACATATTCTATTATAGCTAAAATATACACTGCCAGAATTGTTAATAAGAGGACTCCAAAAAATGCCATTATAGTCTCTCTACACGTGTAACATAGTAAGTAATATTGTAATGAACTGAATACTTTCTAACTAATAATATTAGTGGTTACTGCTTATCAATAAGTTGTCGAATTATATAAACATTTTAAACATTAATTTTATGATTAATAATGGATTGGTTCTCTACGTAATATTTTAAAATGTTTTGTTTTATTTTAACAACATCACCAATAAGATGTATGCATTTTTAATTACTGAGCTATAGTATTATAATCATAATCTTTCAATATAATTAAGTAACTGTTGTCTAAAATATCAATCATATGATTGAAAAGTTAATCCACAATAGATCAATGACAAAGATAAAATGGTATAGGCGTGGGCGTTCTGTTAAATACTGATTAATATATGAAAACTTTATTTCAAGGTCAAAACATATTTTAATTTTACATGGATGTTACTATAGTGTCTAATATGATTTGTTTCTTTAAATATCAAATTTATTAGAATTCGTTAAGAATCTCGAGGTTAAATATTTAAATATTGATATCAAGAAGAAATATAAACCAATTTTAATAAGGAATAATAAATATTATAGTATTATACATCTATATAGGTATATAACACAAACTATATTTCTTAAAATTTGCATATTTTTGATTTAACATCAGCTAAAAGAACAAAAATGTTAAAACATGTTTCGACAGGACATTGTACATTTATATTAAGTTGTAATAATTGGAAAATGGGTTGTGAACGAAATCGTTAATATCGATTATTCCTGCATAACGAAAACGGTGTTATAGAATTCATCGAAAATATTTCTGGAAATGTTTTTTACAATTTTATACACGATTTTCAATTAACCATGTGTGTGGAAATTGGTAACTACAGGTGGTAAATTTCAGAAAGTAAACAAATAAAAATTGTCGTATTTTTGTTTTTTATTTGAGCTATTTTCTTCAATCCATAAGTACAGTGTACACTTGTTTCCATAGGCGCAAATGGGGGGGGGGGGCTCAGCTCCCCTAAGAATTGCTATAGCCCCCCCCCCCCACCCAATAAAAACAAATGATACACATTATTTTATTTAAAAGTATCATAAGAGTATTCAGTATCCTGATCTGAGCAACAGCTTCAGCCCCTCCAGATTTCAAACACTATTGTGCCTATGCTTGTTTTTAATTTCTTATAAATTAATGAATAATATTTTACAATATACATATAAACATTTTTTTTCTTTAAAATCATTGATTTTATTTTAAGAATATTAGTTATTTTCATACTATCTCAACATGATTAATTAATTTTTTAGTACTGAAGAGAAGTGATGTATTTCTTTCTGCAGTAAAACGTCTATTTATTATATGATATTACTTAATATTTTATTTATTGATACAGCAAATTATGTATAATATATTATTCTATGGGCGACCACTTTGCGATTCTCGTCAATTATTTCGATTAAACGCCCTCATGCAGTATAGCACCAAACGTGGCGGGTCTTCGGAATAATAATAATTATGCTCTAAAATAACATGGTTAGGTACCTATACTTGTAATATGTGGCGAGTGAAGTGTGAAAATCCGATCAGTTATCTAGTATAGGTACTCGCATCATTGTAGGTATCTAAGTCAACGTCAGGGGCGTCATTTGGGGGGTGGGCAGGAGTATGCATTTGCCGGACCTTAGATTTTAAAGTAGCCAAATGGGCCGGTGGCCATTGATATTCCATTTCAAAAATATTACTCCAATTACCTCAATGTTACTCTGAAACATTAAAAATAATAACCATTCTTATGACCTTACCAGTTTCCACCGTTTCTAATGAACGCCTTTTTTCATCACTTAAGCAAATTAAATCATATTTAAGATTAACTATGGGTGATGATCGTCTCAATGATTTATTGGTTGTTGCTGTTGAAAGTGATGAGGCCTCAACAATTAATTTAGTTTGAAGCACTTCACATTTTTGCTAGTATTAAGAATCGTCGCTAACCCACTTATAAGCTAAGCAATGCACAACTATAATGCTTTTATAAATAGTTATTTCTTTAAATTGTAATAGTAATAAAGAACAAAGAAATATTTTAGTCTTTAATTCCTTTTTTTTATTATTTGCTTATGCTTATTGCTTTTTAAACTTAAGTATTATAATTTTTTTATGTTATAATGCAAATAAGGTATACTTAGTGAAACAGTGCCACAGTTGTGGTACTTTAATGCATATTTTATCGGGAAAATATTATTACTATTATACAAATATTATTAATTATTTGGTTTTCAGAGTAAACTACCTACATTGAAGATTATAATAATATGTTGATGTGAGTTAAGATTAGGTATTTATGTTTTAATAAGTAATATGTTAACAAAAGCGGCTACAGCAGTTTGTGTTATATAAATTATAAAGTATAAAAATAATAATTGAAATGAAAATTGGGCTAGTTAGCGAGCGGAGTGAACGCCTTTTTTTTATATATAATTAAAAGTGTTAAAGTTATAGGGCCAGTCATTATTATGCCCTACCCTATCAAATATTGAAATGACGCCCCTGGTCAACGTGCATAAATCAATCGTAATAATCGAGATATCGATATAAAATGTACCTAAATATCAAAAGTGAATATGATGGCAATACGAATTTATAATGCAGGTATGTGAAACAGCTAGAAAATATAATCAGATTTTATTGTATATAATTATCGAATCCATCATTCTCGCATGTGTTATCCAGTCCTAGGATACCATATTATATAAAATATCAAAATAATATTTTACCTATACTTAAGTATCACTAAAAAATCACCCTCGTCAGGCATAGACCATCATATTATAACATTATAACGATTTAAATGCACTAATTTGATGAACAACAAAACTCCGAAAAAGAGGTCTGTCGACTGTCATTGTATATTGTGTTATAATAGGTAGTTATCCATGTAACATGCTTATATTACATGTTAGGTGGTATCTAATTACTTTATATTGTCTTCGGGTCGTTCGTGGCTTATTCGACGTGCAGTATAAATACACACGAAAACAACAAAGAAAAAATGTATACAAAATAAAATATAATATGATTTATAGCATATTATAGCCTATTATATAGATAAAATGTATTTTCATTATATTTATAATATCTGTATACATATAAACACTACGTAGTACACGTATCGCGTTAAATGGTAGATCAATCCTAGTACACACGTGAAATCGTGGTTTAAATCGTAACCGACAGCAACAATAAATGCAATTATGTCTCGGTGCTCGGCATACGGTCGCGAACCATGAAAATCGGTCAAGGCCGCTCTTTTTTATGCGTACAGTGTAACACTTACCTGCCTGCTCACTTAACTACACTACTGACCAGTGACCACGCGATAGAAGAACTCACCACACTCGTTTACCACATTTTTTTGTCATCCATCTTCTCGACGACGATTATCGTCTTTTTTGTTTGTGTGTCGTTATGATTGCAATAATACATTTGTCAACCATAATTATTCTCTGATATTTATAATATATAACTAATATATATTAATTAGGATGATAACATTTTAAAGTTATCGCACCTGTATAGAGCAATAAATAATAATAAAGGTACCTACCTACAGTGGATATCTACAACGAATGTCTCTATTAAGATAAACAATAAACATGATCTACAAAACTCGTAAAAATGTAATTGCACTTTAGCTTTTTTTCTAATTGAATAAAGTATGATTTTTGATTTTTATACATAAAATACCATTTTTAAATTTAAAAATAAATCTCCCGAGGCACTTCCTAAAGTATGGTACATAATACTTCAAATAATTCGTCACATTTGCCTATTTCTGAACATACCTATTTAGCGACATTTGGTACCAGTGTACCTAAATCGATAGAATAATGAACTAATAATGTTCTAAAGACATCAACAATAGTAGAACTATTGGCAGACACGTATGCAGAGAATCATTTCAGTTGTTGAGGGTAGAGGGAGTGGAATAAATCATTATCAATATAAAATCGTTAATTAAAAGTTTAATATATAATAAAAAATGTTTTCTCATAATAAATGAATAGTGGTATTACCCTCTCTACCATCATAACTCATTGTATACAAGCTTGTTAACGGGGATCAGCTGTCGGTTTGGAAATTTTAAAAAACTCGTGTAAAAACAGCAATATATATATTATATAGGTATTTAAAATTTCAGTTTCGAGACACATTTTTCGTAGAAACACCTTGTAAAAATTAAAAATATATTGAACACATTTCGTGATATTTGCCAAGCAACCCCATTGGACTATAACAAAGTTTACTGCATTTTTCAACGAAAAAATCCAATTTATTTTACTGCTCTAATTAGAATACTTAACTATATAATACTGTATAGTGTATTTTAGATCATGAATGTTTTATTAGATAAACGAAACTATCACCAAAAGACGATAATAATATTATATTGATATTAATGTATTTTTTTGTCGATTGACCGTTCTTGTTTTGATTTTTTTGCCGTCGCGATCTTGTTAGTTACGTAACGTTTCTTTCGCTGCGAGTTGACAAAACACGCTATTGAAATAAATACCTACACTTTGACCAAGCAGAAGCTGTATATTATATCTAATGATCACACATACAATTGAGGCGTATAGATTTTATTATATAGGTAAATACAAAATATAAAAAAAGAATAACATAATATGATGAAGGATGGGATAGAATATTTTTTGCTATATTGATGAAATAAGTGTATTGCAGTGTTGCACTATTACACAATACACATTAAAGCAAAATATTGAGTGCGTTAAATTGTTTTTCAGAGATCCTTACAGTTGATTAAGTCGATTCGTTAATGCGTTATTATCATTAATATATGCGTGTTACACGAACAAGAGTTCTTAATTCTTATATCTATATATTACCTTAAAAACGTTCGACAATGTCCCTTAAAAATTTACACCTTATTCGCTTAATAGTTAATAATTCAAAAGTTGTTCTCGGGCGTAATTAGACAGATGATGATGATCCTTCCGACGAAGTTCTCTGCCCTAACTATCGTGGGCTTGGCACCCACGTGGTTGTGTCATATACCTAATATGCAGACTGTAGATTGTGATCCCGAAACAGTAGAAAAACAATGTTCGTTTTAGGCGTTTTTTTATTACCTTTAATTCACCCAAAAATAAAAAATAAGCTTGGCAATACTTATACTTATAGCTGTATAGACTAAAATAACATAGCAGTTATATTTACTCAGCGTAGTTGCCAGCTAATGATATCCAATATAATTGTATATTGTCAGTAGATCGCCCGGAACGAATAATATAGCACAGTATTGGACGTGTGCACAATTTATAAATAACAACAAACTCGAGGGCGGCAGATGGCGTTTTGTGCAATAATAATATTAATATACCATATAGGTACCTGTACACTGCAGCATATATGACGTATACAACGCAGCTGATACACTTAGGTGCACACTATAATTTATACGCGACTATTGTTTATTTGTCGGTCGTCGTTACTTGCTGCTTTCGTTATTAATTCCCTATATTATTACTAGTCCGTTGAGATGTATCGATTAGAATACAGCGAGTGAAAGTATGTAATAACGCTCACAAGAATAGTAGGCAGGTTTGTAAATGTATATAAAAAATATATAAGTATACACCGCGCACAATCTGACGTGGAGTCGTTTTCGTTTTTCTCCGGCCCCAACGTTGTGCAGTTTGGTCATGCTCGGAATCACTTATCATTATTATAATTATTGAAGTGTATTAATGTACAAAAATATACAGGGTGATTCACCGAGTATGCTCGACACTCATTAAACACTCATTAAACAGCTCAAAAAATCTAATTGTTTGAAAATATAGTTCATAAACTATGCTTGAAAATTACAAAAATTTAAATTTGAATAAACTCATCTAATTTAACACAAATTAATTATAAATAAAAAATTTAATCTATATTTATATAGAATATAGATAAGGGTAGAGACTTAACATAAATTATGTCGAAGGTAAATATTAAGTACACCCAAGGCCGAATCGCGATCAATATACAAAATAGATATTTTATAAGTTCAACTCCCGAAAATGAACTTTGACTTGTAACTTAAAGTAAATGTTCATACATTTAAAAAATAATATTTCATAACCTCATAACCGACATTTTAAACAAAAGGCTAGAGAAGCCCATCAAAAAAGCTATGGCACTGTAGAAATCCCTCCTCTGTAAAATTAATAATGATAAGCAATGTCAATAGACAATGTTGAGAACAAAGTCAATTTCTATTAAACTTTCAATTCCGATGGCAATTTTGATTTGCAAAAACTGTTTTGAATTCGATCAAGTTTAAAACGCGATAGGCGATATGCCCAACATTGCCCATAGTCCATATACATTATTAATTATTATATGTATAATGTAAACATCACATTTTTTTTTCATTATTGGATGATGGGCGTTATCTATAAAACATCAATGCATTGTGAAATTTTGAAATGTGCGCGTGTACTACCTGAAATACAATAACCTACGCATTTTCAATTGTCATTATTATAAAATGTATACCCGTAATATTTCCAATAAAAGAAAATTATCACATGGGCCAGAATAATCATTAAAGAATATTCTTTCATTACTCATGGTCGGGTTGATTGGATTGATTTTGAAATACACTTTTCTCAATTTATTATCATATATATTTGACCTTATTTATTAATAATTATTATGTCTTACAATCTCGAAAAAGAAAATGTTAAAAATATAACTTTAATACGTATAGATTTTCAACGATTAACACCTGCAGAGTTCTTAATTTGTTATGTAATTATGTCTAAAACAAAAAATGTTTGTCATTGGTGAGTTAATTGAGAAGTTGAGTGAAGAATTTGGAAAGTATAATCTCCCTTAACCTTATTATTTTTAATCCTTAGTACCTAACCTATGGTACTGATAACAATATAGGATGTATTTTAGTTAAGAGATAATTTAATGTTTTGAAACAAAACACAAATCCACCCCTACGCTTCATTTCGGGACCCTGCACTACTGCTATATTATATTAACACTTACTCTAAATTATAGCTAATAACAATCTTTGAATCTTAGACTCGCGTCTAACGCACTTATACCTTATTAGTTATTACCAAAGAAGACTGCCCGACATGCGAAGTATGCGACAAACAATTGACAATCAAACATATTACTCTTGAATGCCCCAAGTTCAACATCTCCTGACAAATTCTCGGAAATCCATCATCGATGAATCAAGCACTGGGAGAAGAGAACTACAAAAATATATATAGTTTTTTCACAAATACAGGTTTATCGAAATTAATGTAAAAAAAAAATTGTACATAATATATTTTACATCCCCCTTTATAGAAATGTCTCCCCATAATATTATTAACTTGCAATTACTTTTAGGCTATTGACCTGGGATGTTGAAGCCTTTTATTCCTATAAAAAAAAAAAAAGTCTTTGAACAAATTAAACTTAGTGGCATATAATAATGCAGTCATATTGAAATATAGCCATCGGGGTCAGATATACTTCGGGGTAATTGTCTATACGTTTATTGACACAATATAATTAATACATTTCTTAACCTCATGAAAATACACATCAGTAACACTAATGTTGAACCTTATTAATTATGATGTATATAGAATTGCTTCTACATTTACATATTTCTAGAGTTCTTTAAATATCCCCACTCCATTCATTAATGATTTTACTAACGAGTGATGACCATTTATTGGTTTAATACGCTGTCTTGCTCAATAATGTGTATAAATTACGAATAAATAATATTACAATTTAAAACAGTCACGCACATTCGCCCTCTAGACTTAATATAAACACTTAACTGCAGACAACAGTATTAACCATTTCATTGCATATAATTTTAACGATTGGAAACTAAATACCTAATTGTTTGTTAATGTTATTAATGTTTATTTATTTAAATTTAATTATGTATGTACGTATTGTACAGTATTATTCTCATGCCACTTTTAACAAGTAGATAGCAAAAACAATACACTTCACTACTTCAGTCATCATTCTGCACTCAGAGGAAATTAATTGATAATAAGGACAAAGCCACGAAATTCAAAACTATACTTACCGAAATAAATAAAATGATTAAATTATTTTTATAATAAGTCAGTTCCAGATTAAATTATTATTATTATTATTATGTGTGGTCTGTAGCGTGTAGGTAATAGCCAATAGGTAAATGTATATATATTTTCTCAAGGCTTTGTACAATGATTGGATTGAAACGTTATTTTTTTTTTATTAAATCAATATACTTCTTTTTAGGTTTTTTAATAATAAATGCTCTTTGACTCTTTCATGTAACATAATATTCAATCGTATATAGTTCATCATTTCGTTTTATTTATGAAAAAATCGTAAAAAGTGACAAAAAGGGTTATATTTACGATACGGTGGTACATTTATTATTTTCCAAAATGTTATTCCAACTTTTAAATTATGAATCAACAAGTAATGTAACCAACAATACTAAAAATATATATCAACTTATATTTCTTTAAGTATGATTAAATTTATCTCACGTCTGATTATTTTTAACATTTATCTAAGCAATGTTTAGGTTCATAAGTTATACGTTATATAACTAACTATCTATACATAAAGTTAAACAAAGAATTCCTTTATAAATTCTCCTACATAATAAGTTATGGTGTTATATAATTACAAAAAAAAAACCCCTATTATACTTGCATTATACGTTTACACTGCATAAGTAAAGAATTATCAATATAGTATCATAATGTGCATTTCCTCAAATTAGTTTTACTGATAAATTAGATCTATTTTTAGCTTGCAGAAAATGCTCATATTTCTATCCATTTAAAACTATATTTTATAATTTCAATTCTCTCGTGAAATATTGGGCTATATATATATATATATAATTAGTCAAATTATATAGTATATAACATTTTGATTATTAAAATTATGTCAAACACGTTTCCCAAATGTTTAAATAATAAAATAGTTTCAAAAGTATTAAATAAAATATATCAAGTAAAATCATACTTACTGTAATGGCGTAGTAAATAAGTTCATATTATTGAACAGAGATAATATCAGATAACAGATACACTTACATAATTCCTATCAATCGAAAAAATTATATATCAAATATATTAAAATTAAAAATTATAGAGGTATCAGTATTTAAAATTACCCAGGAAAAAATTGTAAACCTTACTATAGAAAACAAGAGGGTAGGTCAACATATATTGCATTGTATTCTATGTTGTTGTGCATACCACATACTTAATCAAATAAATTATTAAAATTCCCATCAATATTTCTTGAACTTATACATGTTTTAAGCCAGGACATAAATTAATTAATAAGTTAACATTAAGTTAATTTTAAGCTTTTAATTTAACAGATTTTTATTAATTTAAATTTACTACTTATACCTTTAATAAAATCCAAGTTACATACATTTTTATATGAAACCATATTACTAGATTTTTATACATCAAACAATAATATTGATAACTTAAATTGAAAATAGTTTATAAGTTTATAGTAAGTTTCCATAAAACTTTTAACTTAACTGAATTTAAAAAAATAGCAGGACTATCTATTAAATTTAAAATTTTTAAAATGTTTTCTTATTAACTTGCCCAAACTTGCATTTTTATATAATTGAATCACATAATTATCAACCTATCAATTATGTTAATTGCTAAGTACTTATTGTTTTTTAATCACTTTCATCACTATCGAGTGAACTAATTCAAGGAAATTTGATTTTATTTCTTAATAATATTATTTTCGTTATATTTTTGTTTGAATTGTTGTATTATTGTAATTAAGGTTTTTAATTTACGTTCTTAATCATCTGCAACAGTATAATTTTATATTAACTATATAATCATGCACAGGTTTTCTTAGGTGCATAATTGTAATATTATTTATTTATTTATTTCCTTACAGAGAAATACTAAGAAAAAAACGTTTTCAGTCTATAAAAATTAGGTTTTGTGTTTATATATTTCTTTTTTTTTTTAATCATATTATTTATTCTGTTATATAATGTACCTAAGATATTGATTTAGCAGTCCGAAATAATACTTGAAAAAGATTTATCTGTTTCTAGAAGTTCACTTTGAGGATCACTTTTTTCGATTCAATTATTCAATAAAATCGCAAAAAAATAAGGGTAAATAATTTGCGGACAAAGTGAATATTAGTAGGTACCTACTTGTAATAATTATTACTATAACAGCAGTAATAATAGCAGCAAAAAAGGAATAATTAAGAGGTTAAAATACTTAATATGCATTTGAGATAATTTATTATTATAGTTGCATGCTTGTATTTTCTGAGATTCGGAGACAAGCAATAAACAATGATAATATGTTTATTTTAGTTTGCATATACACACACCTAGTACATATTATGGATCAAATTAAATAAGAAACGTAGCATCTACCCATTCCCATAACAATACCTAATCATCGAAATACTACAATTGCAAATTATTATTTACATAATTTGCATTCAATATAATATTTTATTTTATATATTATGTTGAGCAAATGAAGAGGCTGTAAATTCATCCGTGGTAAATTAGTATTTGGTCGGGAATATTATTCTTTTTCTCCGTTTTCTATGAAAAAATCTACAATTATTATTATCACCTCCATTTATTGCGCCAAGAGTCAAAACTATCGTTAATTATATATATCTGTCAAAAATTATATTTATATTTATTTTTCTATTAGTGGTATAGTGTTTTGAACTAATTTTTGGCCAAAAACATGGTATATAAATATAAAATTATATGTTATTAATTATTTAATTAATTATTTTCATTATACAGTGAAACCTCTAAATACCGGACACCCTCGGTCACTTAAATGTCGTCCTCTATTTGGAGGTGTCCGCTATATTAAGAGGGGAAATACAGTGAGTACACATTTCACAGTTCCCAAAATTCCGTCCGTTATTTGGAGGTGTCTGTTAAAGGAGGTTTCACTGTACTGTATAATGTACCTAATTCAATACTCAAAACCGACGTACCTCAAAACGGTGTGAACAGGATCATAGTATTAATGGCTTAAAAGTTAAAATTAATCTAAATTCTAAATATTTTTAAAACCTTATGTATACCTAACCTATAGTAAATAATAATACACAAAGCAAAAAAACAAATCTCGACGAATGATATTTTTTTTAATCACAAAAAATTAATTTAAATTGATACTTTTTTGATTAAATTACTAATTCAGTTAAAATTTGAAGTGTATAAAACAATTCGAGAACTGATTGTCCTTTTGTAATTTTTAGGTTTCTGTTGGAATAATTTATGATAAACTTCTTTAAAAATGTTTTAATGATTAATACAAAAAAATTGAAATCAAGGTTTATCGTATCAATAGTATAGTGGTAATAATGAACCACCTACTTGAATAAATGTTGAAATAATTAAACCATTATTATTTTAACAAGCATTTAAAATTACAAAAATTAATTCTAAATACAGTACGTTTTATGTCTAATGCCCTATAAGGGCATGGCCATTTTTGACTGAACCAAAACAAAAATTTGTATAATAAATTTAAAATAAACTGTAGAAAATTTTTTAAAATATAAGAATATCTATATTTTAATTTTTTTTCTGTTAATATGTCACAATATGTATAATAATATATATATATATAAATAATAATATATAATTTTTGTCAATAATGTTTACGTATAGGTAGTTATAATATATATAAAATAAACTAATAAGTGTATAAATGTATAATTGTTGTAAAATAATGTCATTATTTAATAATAATTAATGTTATACTTATAGAAAATTATTAAAATTATAAGTTGCATAAAATGTTAAAAACTGAAATATAAAAAATTATTAAAAATGTGAAAATACCTATATATTAAGTATTAATAATGTTTTTATATTAATATTGTACTTACTAATTATTGACAACAATTGTATATCATTATTTTGCTATTTTAAATTTATTATATAAATAACTAACAAAGTGACTTCACTGGAAGGCTTCTTAAATCTGTTCTTTCTTCAAGCCATTTTTTTTATTCCCTTATTTCTTGTATTGTTCAATTTTATTATGAAACAGATTGTAAATATAAAAAAAAATTATTAAAAAAATTATTTTTTTGGTCGAAAAGGGGATTGACATATTTAAATTTAGTCGAAAAGTGGATTGGCTGAAAAAGGAAGGGTACGATTTTGGTCGAAAACTGACTCGTCCATCTGTAATACGTATATAGATAACCGAACGCTGCAAGCTAATGGTGCGTTTTTAATCCAATAATAAATTATTATCATCATATTAAAATGTTAAATATCAAATAATAAAAAAAATGCTGTTTTGCTGAAACATATAACCTCTGCATTGTCTGCCTATCTCGCTTTTTGAACATTGTAGTGCAATAAGAATTTTAAATATACATGAATAGTATGAAATAGTCGACAACAAGTTCACTGTGACTGTATTTTCGTTTAAGAATACTACAGTGTAGTAAAAAGTCTTTGAATATTTAAAATTATATTACACAAAAGATTGCTTTGAATAACTAGATATTGTAATCCAAATTTATCAAATTATAAGTCGAACCGGTTAGCAAGAACTGAGCTGGGTTAACGGATTTTTGTGGAAGACCTTGGCCTATGTAAGATTTGGATGATCTGATGACCAATTTAAGTTTTACTTTTTTTTATAATAAAACGTGAAAATGAAATATGCATTGAGTTTTAACTTTAAATATATAGTGCAAACTGCACCTTGATAAAAAATGAAACTACTTAACAAACTTGACACAAATAAGAAATGTAATTAGGTAACTTCAAAAGTCTGACCCAAATTTAAATTTTTTATAATTCTGTTTCTGTATTTGTTCAGTACATAACGCACACTTGCCTTTAGTAAAATATATATTTTATATTTGTGTATTTCAAAATATTATATTATAAATAGTAATTATCATTCTTTAAATATATATTTATTGTTTTGTTAATTGTTTTAATCAATATTATGAAATATTATGTATGCCCATATGCCCTAATACTATAGTTGTTTATACCTTATTTTTAATTACTTCCTGTTTATTATAATTTAATATTTTACAACGTCATTATAAGAAACGTGCTGCTTTAAATTTAGATGTTAAATTTTGTATACAATTAATAATTAAAATATTGCCATTAAATATTAGTTAATATAACTACAACATATACTTTAAACTTTATACATTAAATTATAGAAAAAAGTACACTCAATTTTATGCGCGTAAGTTATAAACTCATATTATGACAGGAAAACGCTATTATTGAAATTGGATTCTATGTTTTAAGTTAATGCTTTATAAAAATTAATTTTATCACAATGTGTTCACGCCCTGCTTACTACATTGATTACAGTGATAGAATATGACTACTGACTACTAAGTATTGACCATAGTGAGAAATTTGAATTTTTATTTAAATAGGTATTCATCCAACGTCAAAAAATGTATTAACTATTTCGTTAATTAAAATATATATGATCCATTTTGACAGATTTGTTTAGTAAAGTTTAAATCATGGCCACACAATAGAAAAACAATCCAAAAATAATTTGTAATTTATATTGTTGCAGCAAAACGCAACATTGACAAAAATGTCTTAAATTTATTTGCGCTCAAGTCTTTCGACGATGCTTCAGATCGCTAAAATGGCTTAGCCTCTCCTCTAATCCCTATATTTATATTTTATTCGTAAAACTCGTTGCCACTCTATGAAATCCTTGGTCTACTCCTATAATGTTAATAATATTGTTTTCACGACCTCTTCGCTTTTTTTTTTACATTAATTTTAGCATGAAGTTCGTGTAATAACATGAAACTAGGCATATCTTTAATAGTGTACTTATTTACCACACATCATGTGCATAATACTGTAATTATATTATTACCGTTGAATTTATTAAACTTAATTAATTAGTTTGTTTTGTCTATAATATTATAGATTGCAGTAGTGCAATAAACGAGTGCTGCGAGGAGGGGGTGAGCTGGATTGAGTACCTAAAGCTCCTCACTAGCCTTGGATAATGTACGATAACATATTTACATACAATTAAATACCACCTAATTATAAGTTCATTGTTTAGAATAGGTGTTTGTATTATCGGAAACACCGGAATATTAGCTGATGATTGTTATTAACAAGCTAATATAATAACACAATTCCGAATAATTTCTAATAAATACTGTTAATATACCAATAATGATTTCAAGGCAGTTTCTAACACCAACAAATAGCCATACATAACAACAACAAAAAACCAGTAGAATTGTCCTACTATTGATATAAAGTAAATGTCGTATGTAACTTGTAATAATAAGTAGCGTAGATCAATGGATGTGTAAAATGTGAATTTGATGATAAATTGTTATTATGTGCATCTTGCACTTGCATCATGGTATCTATACAATAAATTGCGATTTTGAGTAGATACAATCAGTCTCTTCTAAAATTATACTATTTTCTTATTTCATATAGTATTACTACTTAACTTATTGTTAAAAGTATTATTGTAATTTATAACTTTGTAAGCACTACACTATCAACTTTTGTAGGGACTTGAATTAAATTATCAACATTTATAGAAAAAAACTAAAAAATTTCAATTGTTTACGTAATGATAATTTAAAACATATTTGATATAAATTTTAAGTATCTGCTTGCAGTTATTCGCACTCGAGTTACGCGACAAAATAAATTGTATGAACGAATAGTATTGCGAAAATATTGAAATTTATCTGTAATTTTTAAAAAATTTTACTTCCAAAAGTACCAACCAGATCCATTTAAGCACAAATCCAACTATAATTAAACGTTTCTTTGGATATAAAAATAAAAAATAAAAAACACTTTATTGTAAGCCCAATACATTAATCGTTTAGAATCTGAAATGTCCTGTGGGTGGTTATAAATATGTAAAAGTTTACCTATCCTGCCTACTTGGCAGGCATGGTACCTAGTTATTAATTTTTTTTTTGACATCAACAAAACACATAAAAAAAATTAACTCATTTCCTAAGCGTTACTGCTATTTTAATTGAAACATTATTTAACGACATAATATATTGTCGAGAGAAATCGTTGATTCTCTCACAGAAAATTATCGTTTACAATAAATTTAATAGCATACGCCTAGAGTGCCAATGTCAAATGAAAAACACTCGAATAATATTAAATTAGCGTAAGTAGTCATCATATTATTAAATATATTACAACATTAGTTAAAACTATAGCCATACCTACTTATAAGTATACTACAATGTATATGTATATAATATTGTCAGTCACACGTATTTATGGTAATAAACTAATTACCTATAACCTTTCATGTGTCCATTAACTATTTAGTAATACCATATATCTAGTATGTTAATAAATGAACATAATATATAATTTATGCCTCATAATT
Organism: Diuraphis noxia; assembly: GCF_037042655.1. Classification (NCBI taxonomy): domain Eukaryota; kingdom Metazoa; phylum Arthropoda; class Insecta; order Hemiptera; family Aphididae; genus Diuraphis; species Diuraphis noxia. The sequence goes on along the minus strand of NW_028301714.1, from coordinate 31,764,747 downwards.
AATAATCTTCGGTGTTTCTTTTAAACGTCAAACATGCATTGACCCCAGTTTCCGAAAGAATGACAACCACGCGGAATCGCATAATAACCCTGCAATCTGCCAACGCTGAAATTACAATAATAGTAGATAAGACATAGTATATTTTAGTTAAAATATTGTAAATTGATTAAGTGCATTCCATAAAATTATTTTGTCTTTGTCATACACACATGTGACATAGGATTGTAGACGTACCTATTCTTTGGCAAACGTACAGATCGATAAAGTGAAGCGATAAGAATTTTGAAAATAGATTTGAATTTGTCATCAAGTTTAATGGAGATCGAATTTCCCGAATAATTGATTCATTTTAATTTTAATTTCTTTAGAAATTGAAATATGATAATTTTCTAATTACTCTTAATAAATGTTTTTAGGAATTTCTAGGATAATATCAAAAATGTAAAAAAGTTGATCTCAAGGAGTCTTGAAAAAAATTCCAGTTTGCTTCATTTGATCAATAATTGGTGCGTTTGATAAAGAACACATCTAAAATCGTATGTACCTATTGTTTGACAAAAACAAAAAATCATGGTATCATGAATTCGCTTAATTTTTGTTTATGTATCATACAGCTTCAGTGTTCTCGAAATTGTATTCAATTCATTGAAAGTACAAACTTAAAATGCTCTGGAAAAGTATACATAGATATAAGCATTAATAATACTATAGATTTAATTATAATATAACGTTCGATATATTGGTGATATTATTATTTTTTTGACAAAAATCAAAAATGATTAAGCTAATAAACGCGTATTTTATTACACGGTAATATTGTATTAAAATTATTATAAAAATAACTAAAAATTGTATAGATTAAGAGTAGGAATATTGAATAAACTAATTTGAAAATGGGAAATTACTATCACGGACGTAGACATAGAATATACTATAGTATATACTAGTATTCTTTAAAGCGTGTTAAATAATATATGAAATGGGTAGATGGGCAACGTTTTGCAGGGTATGAACCGAGTGGGATAGCTCTCTAAGACATTAAATACTCATAACTGATTATTAATAGCTTGAAGTTCTTAGAAATAGTAGAAATATTTACGTTTTAGAATATAAAATTTAAAAGTTTGTCGTCAATCCTCATTTAAAAAAATTAAAAACTTAATTTTTTTTCAAATATTGTTTAGTAAAAACTTAAAATTATGTAAAAGAAAATATATTTTTAAAAACTATAATAGGTACTTATTGAGAAAATTTGTTAAACTGTTTTAAATATTCACCTTGTAAGTATAAAGTAGGTGAGTACATAATATACATCATCACTATTTTTAATGTTAACACTATCCAATTAATATGAAATATAAACATTTCCAAAAATATCGCGTTTTATAGTTTATTATCTTCAGATCTTTGCGGAACAAAAGAAAAAATATGCTTCATTTTGAAGTTATCGTACCGATCTCGTGATAAGTTGTGTATACTTGCGTGCAAGTGCCTCGTTTAATACTTGCTAATAACTATAATTTTAACGCAAAATAATATGTCTATAAAATCAACAATATTTATATGGTTATATAATATTAAGACAAAAAAGCGACACAACAGGCGTATAATATACTGTATATTTATATTTAAGAGATAAATGTATTCTTATTATATACACGTATATTATACCTACGTGCCTGTAGGTATACATAGAAACCCAAAATCTAATTTATCATTTACGCTCTATCCGGAAAACCATCGTGAATAATTTAAACCCACCAACTCAACAATTCGCTATGTACGTTATTCTATACGTATACACATAGCATTGCAGCACCTATATAGTATATAATATTATATATTTACAACAAGATCTGCTTTGTTGGCGTGCGTTTATGTACTTATCATACTCGCACTTATATATATATATATATACTATTACTACACAGTTTTTTCTTTGCTAAAATTGTTGTATTATTATATTATGTAAGGGAACTGTAGCAGGTAAGTCACTTATAAGGGAGATAGAACAAAAGAGAGACATAACTAAAGAGAGAGAGAGACAAACAAACTGTATACGCTACTTTTGTTGAACCGCGGCGGTGTTTGATAGCGGACAAATTTTTTATGGCCACAATTTGAAGTCGCGCGGAAACGCTTCCAGGCGCGTCAAAGCGCCATCGTCGGTGTTGCTGCATTGCCGCTGCAGTGTTACGAATCGACCGTAACAGCTTTTCGCGTATCGCAAATCGGGCAGAGTGACGTGGGAGGCTGTATGTATAATATTTATATATAGACACTATAATGGGTTACCTGTTAATAACTAAGTATATATACATAATATGGTTAGCCGTATGTCGGTTGTATAGGTTTACGTTGTGTACGGTGCAACATTCATTATACGTACGGTTATACATGTATATTGTATACTTACATATATAATAAAGTAAATAAAATATCTACGCATTTAATACCCAAAGACGAAGGACGAATTTTACTGTAAAATGTGCATATAATAAAATCGCATCCGAAATCATATAATAACCTATACAAATGTGCAACATAATATTGATCGAAATGTATTATTGTTTCAAGAATCTTGCAAAGATTATTTTATTTTTAATCTGCAGTATAACTTGTAAATCAAAATAGTAAAGAACCTATGGAGGGATGTAGTTCAGATAGTGCAAACACTTAAATATAAATAAATATATTATAATATAAATAGAATAATACATTTTTTTTTTTTAGAAACGTAAATCTCATAATATTTTATATTATTACGATATAAAAGTACTTTATAAACAATTGATGTACCTACGTGTCTAGTCTTTACAACGTATGTCTTACGTTTTAAATTTAATTTAATTACCGTCTTATTGAATAATTTTTTTTTTCTATAGTCAGCATCATGCGTGTATGATACAATATAATACAGTAATAAATCGTTTTATAGATATTCCAATATTTTTTTAAGTCGAAATGTAATGAAAACTACCTATATTTCCAGAGGCAATATCTGAGTAATTCAACACTCTTTATGGGACAGGTCAAGTGGCGTGTAACCTAGGGTCCAAGTGTTGCTCAAGCAACACCTTAAATATGGGTGGGTGGGTGGGTATGGCTAGGACAATATTATTACAATAATAAACTAATTAAGTGTTTATAGAAAAATACAATATAAATATAATTATAGTATTTGAGTAGTTAGGTTAGGTTATTGAGTAGTGTTATAGTGAGTACCACTTATATATGACTAAATAGGTACCTATAGTATACCAAAAGTTTTATTATTAAGAGGACGTCTAACCAGCATGTGTTGTCTCCGTCTTGCACACGTACGACATGTGAAATGTTCAAAACAATTGTAGGTACCTATTTATAATTTTTAAGTTATAACCAGGGTTCGGATTTTATAGCATTTGCTACTTATTATGGGATAGAGATAAAAATAGCAGAGTGGGCTGTAAATCTGTTTAATGCACCACGGACTCTAAATATGAAATTTTATTTTGCTATTTTTAGCATATTTGAAGAATTTTAGAATCTAAGTGCTACTTTTAAAGTTTTGGTGCCATGTTTTGCTAATATACTTAATTCAACGCTTTATTTTATATTTTTCATAAATATCGTGACAAATGGTAATCATTAATGCGAATCAATAAAAATAAAAATTTTATTCTTATTTACTCAGATAATTTTAAATGGTTGCGTACAAACGATGTCATAATGCAAGGTATCAATAGTTAATCAGTACATACAAATTTTTTTAAACTGCATACGGAGATTTTAGTTTTTTTTTTATAAATATATGATTTAATAAAGATATTTGATAAATTGAATAAAATTTTGATTTGTATTTATTTTTATTTGTTGCTATTTTTGATTTTTTTTAGGGAATATTTAAAGAGCATATTTTACGGTTTTTTTTGGTCATATTATAGCACGTCATATTAGATTCTGAACGAAGTGATGAATGTATTGATTTTACAATGATGTGTGTTTTTTTTTTTTTTTGTGTCTGTGTACAGCATAACTAGTCGAAATAATGCTTCGATTTCAAACTTTGGGGGTGGTTTCCGATGTAAAATTGAAGATCCTTGGTGCATTATAGAGGTCAAAAGTAAACATTTTCCAACAGTTTTCAAAAAATCGAGAAAAACAAAAAAAAAATGACAGAAAAACGGGAATTTTTACGCAAAATCAGTTTTCGACCAAATCGATTTTTTTATATGGTTGTAATTCAAAAAATAATCACTTTAAATACTTGAAATTTTCACCAAATGTTTATGTTAGTGTTCTCTATATACAGTTTAATTTTAAAAAATTTTTGACTTTTTTTGAGTTATTTATAGACGACTGAAATTTTCAATTTGTCTGAAAATTTTTTTTTGAAGTGTCGATAAAATTTTTTTGGCCCTATAAAAATACTTGAAAATTTAATACAAAGTTCCTCATAAGTTATTCTTAAAGTGATTAAAAAATTATAAGAATACATAGGCACAATTTTCTTTTATAAGCGTTTATAGTTCAAATTTTTACGAAATCTGTCGAAAATGTGAAAATTTGCAAGTAATTTTGAAGCTGAAAAATCATAAAAATTTTTGTGTTTATAACTAAAGATTAAGAATACATCACTAAGTTTTCCATAAGTTTTACTTCAAGTAGCTATAGAGAAAACTCGAAGCGTCATTATAGGAAAAATTTTAATTGCGTTTGAATTTTAAATTTTTACGAAATAGCGTAACGATAGCGATTTATCCTGAATCGAGTCAAACGAATTTAAATATTAATTCAATTAAAGTTCCTCATAAGTTATTCTTATAGTAATTAAAAAATTATAAGAATACATAGGCATAATTTTTTTTTAATAGCATTTGAATTTCAAATATTGACAAAAATTCGTCAAAACCATGAATATTTGCAAATTATTTTGTAGTTCAAAATTCATAAAATTGTTTGTGTTTATAACTAAGGATTAAAAATACAACATTAAGTTTTCCATACGTTTTCCTTCAAGTAGCTATAGATAGAACTCGAAGCGTCATTATAGGAAAAATGTTTTGAGTGTTTGCAGAGTTTTAAATTTTTATGAAATCAGGTATATGTATATCTATGATAATATAAGGTATTATGAATTATGATAACTCCATGCAATGCTTTTGGAAAAATTGATTAACCATGCCTTATGCAAAATGCGTCCTAATTGAAAAATAAAATATTTTTTTAAAAATAGAATTTACGACAATATTTAAATATAATATATCCTTGACTGACAAATCATCTCCGTTTAGAATCGTTTTTCGTATACAATGATACCTATCATTGCATTCAAATCTAACCTACCCTAGTCAGAGGTCCACCCCACCACCTAATGTACAGCAGAGCGACATCTACTTACCCGCTTTTTTAGGATTTTTGATGCTATAAAATCCGAACCCTTATAATAAACATAATATTATATACAAATTCGACATTTAAAATAACTGAAAGAAACAATAAAAAAAGCTAAAATAAATTGGTTTATTTGGAATAAGAATAGCGTGAGTCTAATTTATATATATAAAAATTAAGTTTCTATCTCCTATCTATGTGAAAAAAGAAGTATTTGCTTTAAAACCCTAGCCCTACTTATAATAATTGTCATGACCTTATGACTAACAATATTATTATGCTACGAAGATGTGTTTAGTGAGATTGTGGTGGCACACGATTGGCATGTTGGTGGCTTTTGCCGTAGATAATTAATTAATTATAATAAATAACAAATTTGTAATTAATTATTAGTTTCGTATTCGGAGAAAACTTTTGACTTGGAATTTTACAAACTAGCTGTAGCCCGACATGGCCGGTACGGAAAATTAATGTGTATACTGTATAACTTAATTTTAACTTTAAAAATCAGTAATCACATTTTTATTTAATAGTTCATAAAGAAATATATTTTAGTAACAATATGCATAAGCTTCTAACATTTAAACACCATCTTAAATATTCTTAATCGATAATCAAATAAATAAATTTAAAAAAAAATAATTAAAATAATACCAAGGTACTTACCTACTTTATTTTGTTATACATAATTTTAATTTAAAGTTATGCATTATTTCGGTGTAGTTATCTCATTTCATTAGATGCTCTGCAATGAACAGATTGTATACAAGGGAATCGTTGATACAAAAGTAGTATTATAATATATACCTAGGTACCTATCTATGGATTTCTCTTATTGATTTAGTACAATATAATCCATGGCGATTGTCAAAGTCGTTGCGGAGGACGCAGTCTATTAAAGATTCTAACATTTCAATTAGATAGCAAAGTAGACATGAACTAAAAACATCCTGTTTTCCGTTTAATCTTTTTTTTTCATAAATCACATTATTTTTAGACTTCAATTCAGCAGTATCTGATGCGTTTCCATTTCAGCGTCGGAGTGCATACACGTCGCGGACTCTAACAAAGCCCAAAATAATTGATATTTAAGGTAAGTTTGTTTTAATACCAATTCTTTTGCGGCTTAATATTATAAAAGAATTGAGGTACACGTTCGTACACTTTTACAATGATGATGTTTGCAAAGAGTTCTTCACCTATGTATTTGAAACTAAAAACTACAATAGGCACTTTAAACATACTTTATATTGTGACTTTTTCAAATATAATAAAATATTCCCTTGAACCCAAAAAGTCAGTCTTATTATGGCCTTTATAATTTTTTAAGTAAATGCAAGACTGTCCTATTTTGATATGTGGCTGTATTGCATACAGAAATTGATTTTCAGACATAACAAAATATGGAAGTATTGAATTTAAGCTATGTTTATTTTTGTGTCATAGATATGTCCAATTATTGCAGTATTGAACTTTGAATTATTAATAAATAATAAAATATTATTAATTGTTAGTTTTTGAAATTTGATTAAAATTGTTGTGTTATAATTTATAATTGTACAGGTAATATATAAAAGGATGAAAATTAATCATTTAATAGTTGTAGGTATGTAATCAGTATCTTTAAAAATAATTTACTATAAAACACTACATAAAAAATAAAATACCACTTGTCTTTAAGTAAATAAGCTTATTTTTATGTATAAAAGTAACAAATAATATGACAAATTAAAAAAAAATATATTCTAAACTGATAATGACTATAAAATTATCAAATGCTTTTGAACAACAAGAGTACAAGACTATAACATTATGTACGAATTTGAATAATTTATTATTATTTTAATAAAATAGGTAATACTTGTTTGAAACACAATGTAAAAAAAAAAGTTACTCATTATAATTATCATGGCCTTATGTTTAATAATATTATGCTACCTATGGCTGTGAAAATAAATAAATAATAAGTCTAATTTTATTATATAAATTAATCACCATCTTCATAGTTTTTTATTATTATTGTTATTTTATTAGTATGTGTTATAAGTATTATCAATTTCAGATATTTTTAAGTTTTTATAAAAAAAATTAGGATAAAACATTTTTTTTTATATATACAATTGAACAATTTTGTTTTTCGTAAAAAATTTATTATGTCTAAGTTTTTTTCATGAATAGGTTATTTTATATTTAACGTAGGTACCTAATTCAATAATTTATTAAAATTGCATTTATTATTTATTTTCTAAAAAAACACAATATATCAAGAATTCATAAATAATAAATTGGAATAATATTTTTAAATTATCGAAGTAAAATAAATAAACATTAATACAAGTAATTATAATTAATCTTTACGTTATTAAAATAAAAACGAACCGGTAGGTATCCGAGTTTTAGTAGATAACTATTGTTGTGGTTAGTGAACTAGTGAAGAAATAATAAGATCTTGAATAAAATATTCAAAAAAAACACATTATAACTAGGTAGGGTAGATAAAAATTAAACATTAATTGGATTATTTTAGATATATAATACCTGTAATGCATAAAAGAAGCATGATCGTAATCATTAATCAAACAAAAATAGGCTAAGAAAAATAATATATTATATTATACTTTAAATTTAAAATTACAAATATTTTTTGGTTATTGTTATATCACATTTAATTATTTAAATGAACATTATTCATAAACGTGAACCTCCTTGGTAATAGAAGTTTTATTGAAATATTACATATCTTTGGATTTATCCTATTAGCGTAACATAATACAATCTGTGGCAATTGTCTTTTCAGAATCAGAAGTGGCAGTCGATTAAAGATTCTAAAATTATAATTTCAATTAGCACTAAAGCAAACATGAACTAAAAATATTCTGTATTCCGTATAATTTTAATTTCATAATTAATAATATTTTCAGACTTCAATTAAGTATCTGTCGCGTTCTTACGTCGGTATCGGAGTGTACCCAGTACCCATACACGTCTCAGAATTCAGATTTCACCAAAACCCCGAAAAAGAGTCGATGTTTGAGGTAAGTTTATTTTCATATTCTTTTGAGGCTTGAATCTTATGTTAGGATTTAAATAAATATTTAACGTCACGAAAAATATATTCTCAATTTCAAAGTGTCGTTGACGCATATTTTATTTCTAAGCGCTAAATTAAGAAATACGCGAGATCGAATAATATAAACGCGCTGCGTCGTTTTTCATGTTGCCAGACGTATAATAATTATAATTTCATAATTATAACCTAGGTATGTGTTTGTAATCGACATTTTTCAATTTTTGTTTAGTTAGTTAATTGTAATATCCGTTTTATCTGATAACTTCAGTATACAAAACTCATAGGGATCAATTTTAATTCGTAAATGGTAATTTGTTCCAAATCCAACGTTAGAAGTCAGGAATTTAGAATAAAATATATTTTATTTCGATAAATTATGTATATTATAGATATTTATAGTTATTTATAACCTTTATTCTTTATCTTATATCTAATATCATAGGTACTTATTAAGTTATTACATTGTAGGTACACCTATAAAGCCCTATGGCCTAAAGACTAAAAGAATGTTGACTGAGTGGTGAACTAAGCGGTTATGAAAAATATATTATAACTTAATTATCATGCATATAATAAAGATCAGTTAAAATAGTGCATCTACCTAATACATACACACAGGAGTTATTATTTTCTTCAAAATTGTACAGTCATTATTTATTATGAAGTTACGTAAGGTTAGGTAAATAAAAAAACTCTAATTTATTGCAATCGAATTTTTATTCATTTTATAAAACTCAATCTTTCAAAAATTATTATAGAATAATAATTATAATATTCATGAATTCTTGGAATAAAATAAATAAACAAACTAAAATACGCAATAATAATTAAAGTTTGTATAAAAAATTATTAAAAAAAAATGAATCGGTACTAGAGTTTTAGTAGCGTAGTAGCTATACAGTAGGTATAATGTTTTTATAGCCATATAAAATTAATAAGTTCTTGAATAAAATAATCAAAACACATATAATAACATTAAACGGATTGTTTAGCTATATTTTATCTGTAATGATAAAAAAAAGTGAGTAAGTGGATGTCGCTCTGCTGTACAGGTTAGGGGGTGGGGTGGACCTCTGACAAGGGTAGGTTAAATTTGAATGCAATGATAGAGGTATCATTGTATACGAAAAACGATTCTAATCGGAGATGATTTGTCAGTCTAGGATATATTATATATCATATTATATTATATATTATATTTAAATATTATCATATATTCAATTTTGAAACAAATATTTTATTTTTCAATTAAGACGCATTTCGCATAAGGCAAGGTTAATCAATTTTTTCAAAAACATTGCATGTAGTAATCATAATATATTATATTTAAATATTATCATATATTCAATTTTGAAACAAATATTTTATTTTTCAATTAAGACGCATTTTGCATAAGGCAAGGTTAATCAATTTTTTCAAAAACATTGCATGTAGTTATCATAATTCATAATACCTTGTATTATCATAGATATACATATACCTAGTTTGAGGATAAAACGTTATCATTACGCGATTTCATAAAAATTTAAAACTCTAACGCTCAAACCATTTTTCCTATAATAACGCATCAAATTTTCTCTATAGCTATTTGAAACAAAACTTAGTGTTAAATTTTATAACTTTAGATATAAATACAAACAATATTATGAATTTTGAACTACAAAATAATTTGCAAATATTCACGGTTTTGACGAATTTTTGTCAATATTTGAAATTTAAATGCTTATAAAAAAAATTGTGACTATGAATTTATTTTTATTTTTCAACTGCTATTGTAACAATATGTTAAGAGCCTTGTATTAAATCTTATCAAGATTTTCTAACCAAAAAATAAATTTTTATCGATATTGATTTAAAAAAAACTAATAATGATCGAAAATTGCATATACCTATGAATAGTTCAACTTAAGACAAACATTTTTGAAAATTTTATGGTGGTTAGAATATACTTATATAAACATTCGGTGAAAATTTCATGTATCAATGGTCATTTGTTTTAAAGTTACATTAAAAATCAAAATCGATTTTGTCGAAAACTGATTGTGCGTAAAATTTCCGTTTCTCCCTTAATTTTTAGTTTGTTTATCCCGATTATTTACAAAAATATTAAGAATACTTTTGACCATCAAAGTACCAACTAGATTCACTTTCTGATCGAATACCGTACTGAAGTCAAAAATCGAAGCACTTTTACTGCCCCAAAACGTGATAACAGACACAAAAAAAAAAATATATATTCCTGGTTTTGACGAATTTTTGTCAATATTTGAACTTCAAATGCTAATAAAAAAAAATTGTGCGTAGGTATTCTTATAATTTTTTTATCACTATAAGAATAACTTATGAGAAACTTTGTATTCAATTTTCAAATTTTTTTATATGGCCAAAAAAATGTTATTGACACTTCAAAAAAAAATTTTCGGAAAAATCCAAAATTTCAGTGGTCTATAAATAACACTAAAATTAAACTGTATATAGATTACATTAACATAAACATTTGGTGAAAAATTTCAATTATTTAGAGTGATTAGTTTTTGAATTACAACCATGTAAAAAATCGATTTGGTTGAAAACTAGTTTTGCTTAAAAATTCCGTTTTTCTGTCACTTTTTTTTTGTTTTTCTTGATTTTTTTTTTGAAAACTGTTGGAAAATTTTTACTTTTGACCTCTATAATGCACCAAGGATATTCACTTTTATATCATCGGAAACCACCCCCAACGTTTGAAGTTGAAGTATTATTTCGACTAGTTATGCTGTACAGACACAAAAAAAAAACACACATCATTGTAAAATCAATACATTTATCACTTCGTTCAGAATCTAAAATGAATAGGTCAGAAAATATTGTTGAATATTTTATTGAAATTTCAGAGATGGTATTCGTCAGTGAAGATTTGCCAACTAAATATCATATTCATTGTGAAGCCTGTGTGAAATCTAATAACGATGTTTTGAAGATGAAGTTTTATAGTTGATTCAGATATTTGGTAAGTAATTTTCTATTTTTCAGTAGGTTTTTTTTAATTTTATTAATTTATTAATTGATCAGGGGATAGATAACTTGCAATTTTTAAATTATTCGTTTCTAACCACTGGTATAACACTATTCAAGTTATCAAATAAAATCGTGATAAAAATTAGGAAATTTATCAGGTATAATCTTTAAAATTTTTTTTTTTAATAATTTCCTCAATGATATTTAAATATTTTCACCAATTATCAGGTACGATGACCTGTGGGTACTATAGGGACTGGGATTGTTAGAGTGGGAGCGGGATGGGGATGGGGTGGAGAGAGAGAGAGAGAGAGAGAGAGAGAGAGAGAGAGAGAGAGAGAGAGAGAGAGAGAGAGTGAGAGAGAGAGAGAGAGAGAGAGAGAGAGAGAGAGAGAGAGAGAGAGAGAGAGAGAGAGAGAGAGAGAGAGAGAGAGAGAGAGAGAGAGAGAGAGAGAGAGAGAGAGAGAGAGAGAGAGAGGGAGAGAGAGAGAGAGAGCGAGAGAGAGAGAGAGGGAGAGGGAGGAGAGAGAGAGAGAGAGAGAGAGAGAGAGAGATAGAGTGATAGTGAGAAGTAGTGTAGAGAGATGGTAGAGAAGCAGAAGAAAAATCGAGAGAAAAAGGGTGAGGAAGAAAAGGAGGGATAGTAAGAGAGATATATAGTGTGAGGTAAGGTTAGATTAGGTTAGGATAGTTAAGGTAGGTACTATGGTGACTTGTAAGGAGAGGGCGAGAGAAGGATAGTGTGAGAGGGAATGAAAAAGTTAGATAGGATGAAGGATAAGGAGATAAAGTGAATGAAAGGGTGCAAGTGTGAGAAAAACGGGTAGAAGGGGTATGTCAGACGAGTGAGTGTGAGAGAGATAGGTGAGGGGGAAGGTGTGAAAGTGATAGGGTGAGAGAAAGGTAGTGTCAAAGGGAGATGATAAGGTTAGGTGGGGGATCAGAACAAAAAGCGAGAGAAAATTGTGAGAGGTTGTGAGAGACAGTGAGATAGGTGAAGGGGAGGGCATGATAGTGATAGGAAGAAAGAGGGGTAGTGTCAGAGAGAGAGAATTAGGTTAGGTGGGGGGAAGGGGGATAGTTAGGTAGAATAGTTATGTTAACAATTCTGAATATGTAGGAAAGGATCTTAATTGCAAAGGTCACTCGACCCTTTGAGTGATACTACCAGGTTAGGTAAGGTTTACAACCTTCGACTTATGGGATAGAATAAAAAGAGAAGGTTGGTTAGGCCGATTAAGAGGATGTCAGTGGAATTTTTTTCTCCGACTCATGCGCAATATATCAAATTTTTTGTTCACAATAATCTTAATAATTTCTAAAATTAGAGAAAAATGAAAGGTTTGATTTTTATCTAGGGCATAGCATAGGCTTATTATACTTTAATTATTAAGTGAGTTATGAGTATCTTAAAGTATTCATAACTCGCTTCAAATATAGCCTATAAGATGCTATAGGTATTAATCATAAGTATCTTAAAATTTTAAAAGAGGCCATTTCACTCTAATTTTAGAAATTATTATGATTATAGTGAACGTAATATTTGGTATGTTGTGCGTGGGTCAGAGAGAAAAAAAGAAATGCACTGACATCCTCTTAAGTGTTATCAAGTCAAAAAAGCTCTTGATTGTTAATTGTTTACATTATTATAAGTCTTGTAAAAAGTATGACTTTTTCATTACATATTTTGTTAAAATATCACATCAATCAAATGAATATTATCTTTAAAATAACAAATTTTATTTTTATATTCAAATTTACAATTTCATTAAACATATTATAGTTAATAGTCTTATTATGAAAAGTATTGTAATGCTCAATAAAAAAAAAAACATATTAATCTTAGGACTTCAATTTAAAAATAAAATATTTGTATACTTTTGTTTAATATTACTTTACAATATTGTACTATGATAGTGATTAAAAAAATAAACTTGAAAGTAGGCGCATGATTGGAAGTAAAAGTTATAATTAATAACTGTAGAGCTAGGACTTTTATGTACTTACTAAAAATTCATTAAATATACTTAGTTAAATATACCTTAAAAAATTACATTCTTTTATTACACTATAAAAATTACTTAATTAAATACCTATTTTACGTATTTATCATATGTTTATTTATATATATACCGTGTGTCCCAAAAAAAGGGTAGGTACACTTTATCACTCATTACCCTTTAATTATACCCTGTAATCAATCATAAATTCCTATATGACTTAAAGTTCTTTTAACTCATATATTTTGACTCATATACAACTGGGTTTTGTTGTTTTTGTGATTGGCGTAGACTTCTACTTTTTGTTTCCCATGAGTATTTTTTTTTTTTTTTTAAATATATTGTTATGTTGTTTATTCATGAGACATTGTGTTGGATTAGTAAAATGTCTTGCTAATATTTTGATACTTCAAACAAAAGTTTGGTATAGTAGGGATATGTTAAGTCCTGTGTTTAGTATGGTGATGTTTCATTGAATGTTTTTGATTTTGGTTTTATCAAGGCATTTTGTTGTTGTGATTGAATGTTGAAATGTTGCGTCTTCTTTAAATTTATTATCTTAAGTGTTTTTTTTTTTTAAATTCATTTTCATGCTGTATATGCGAGATAAATTGAGTAAGATTTGTGAAGACGCCTTTTAATATTTGTATATGTTGTTATTGTTGTCTATATTTATGATGAAGTTAGCATCTAGCATTTCCTGGCATAATTATTTATCGTAGAAATGTCTTCTCTAGAACTTCTCTTGATAACTTAGGTATGTAGGTAGTAGAATATCGAACGTCTTTTATGAAGGTTAAAAAATTTTTATTTTTATTTCATTGTTTTTGAACATTGATTTGTAATTAGATTATTAGTATTATTTTTAGGTACCTATAGTCTTGTAGAAATCTGTAAATTATTATGACATTCTAATTGGTTATTATGTTAAATTTGTATTTTTGTTGTATGGTTAACTTGTAATTATATGATTTTATTCTTCTAACATGAATGATGTTTTCAGTTAGTTTTTTATCGAAGATTAATTTTACTTTATAATTTAATTCTGATATTTATTTATTATTTTTAAATTACTTTAAATTGGCCTCTGTTTTTTAGTGCTGATTTAGGCGTTTTGCTTATTTGTGAAAATGTAAATTTTATTAATTCTTGGTCACCTCGATTAAAGCATACTATTCCGTGACTTTTGTCTAAATAATTTTTTCGTTTAATTTGTGCCTTTTTTTTACTATTTGTGGAATTTCATTCCTTATTTCGTTAAGTTCCTTTAATAATTTTTATATGTTGTAAGGCATGCTTTTTCTGGTATTAGTATAATATCTATTGGAAAATAAGTTTCAAAATCATGCATTAGGAAAAAAAAATGCTATAATCGGTATAATATGGTGTGCATCGTTGATAATATAATATGTTATTTATTATGACAAATTGTCGTGATTTCCTTAATATGTTTTTATTTATATTTTCTTTGGGTTCATTAATCGCTTTTGTTGTAAATGCAAAATTGATCTATGGAATTTGATGGTTTTATGTCGTACATTCGAACCTAATTAAGTGATTTGTCGATTCCAATGTTTTTATCGTTTGTATTTATGTTATTGTATTATAGGCCCGTCTGATACTCTGTTTTCTTTGCCATTTTTATGTGATATATCAAAGGTGAAATCTTATATTATTTCGATATTATTTTTGAAAAAGAAACATTTGTTTGATATTATTGAAAAATTAATTTTGACCATGATTATGAACACCTATGTTAGGTAAACTTTGTTGTTTGTTTCAGTTATTTGATCGTTGTTGTTATCTCTGTACATTTATTTTTTTTCTTTTGTATTTAAATCAGAATTATTTGTTAAAAGTCAGCTATGAATTATATTCCTGATAATCTGCTATGGATTATGTTTTAATTATTATTAGTCACCGTTTGGACTATTATCTTAATTTTATTTGAATGTTAATGACTATGTGTTTAATTCTTTTATAAGAAATGTATTAATCTGCTTTGGATTATATTATTTTATTTAATATTATTCAACGCTTTGACTTAATTTTAATTTTAGTTGATATTATATTAATATATTTATTTGGTCTTTATTTATCATTAGTCATCATTTGGACTATAATATAGTTATAATATATTTTTATTTTATTTGAATCTAAACATCTCTGTGTTTAACTCAGTTATAAAAAATATTTTAATTTTCTTTGGATCATATTTTATTTATTATTAGTCATCATTTGGACTATATAATATATTTTTATTTTATTTGAATCTAAACATCTCTGTGTTTAATTCTTTTATTAAAATTGTATTAATCTTCTTTGGATTATATTTTATTTATTATTAGTCGTCGTTTGGCTATAACTTTAATTTTATTTGAATCTAAACATTTCTGTGTTTAATTCATTTATAAAAAATGTATTAATCTTCTTTGGATTATATATTATTTATTATTAGTCGTCGTTTGGACTAAAACTCTAATTTTATTTGAATCTAAACATTTCTGTGTATAAATCTTTTAAAAAAAATTTGTTAATCTTCTTTGGATTATATTTTATTTATTATTATTCAACGCTTTGACTATAATTTTAATTTTATTTGATATTATATTAATATATTTATTTGATCATTATTTATTATTAGTCATCATTTGGACTATAATAAAGTTATAATATATTTTTATTTTATTTAAATCTAAACATCTCTGTGTTTAATTCATTTATAAAAAATATTTTAATTTTCTTTGGATTATATTTTATTTATTATTAGTCATCATTTGGACTATAATATAGTTATAATATATTTTTTTTTTACTTGAATCTAAACAACTCTGTGTGATTATTTATATTTTATTTTTACATCTTAGTTTTTTGGTTTGGTCTCCAGTAAATTTGGTTTTTTTTATAGTGTACAATGGAATTATTTATTTTTTAAATTATTGAAAATTAAATTTTTTTTTTTGTAGTCCGACATGCTAGATTGGTATGATCAGATGAGCCCTTCCTTGTATGAGAATTTCATGAATTCATGATATCCAAAAATGATATTTAAAATAGGGATTTCCATTTCAAAAGAATGAAGAAATACATGACTTAAAAGAATTTTAAGTGGTATAGGAATTTATGATTGATTTGTCTAGTTTGATGTCCAACAAACAGAATTGAAAGATATTTACAGGTTAATGAGCAATAAAGTGTAGGTACCCTGTTATTTGAGACACATGATATATTGTATATATTAAAAAAAAAAAATTAAAGTGCTAGTAAAAATTTCATTTTTCTTTCATATTTAATATAATTATATTTTGATCCATAAAAATATTTACCTAAGTGCTTGATTTTCGATAAACTATCAAAAATGCACTAAAAACATTTAGAATTTTATCACATAAGTTTTTAAATATGCTGTGTACTAATCTAGAAATAAGCATACAATAAAGCTTACAAAAAAGAAAAAATATATAAAATGCATAAAAAGTCTTTGCTCTAGAAAACATAAAACGTTTTAAAATAAAAATTTGAAATAGTAATTAGTCCAAATAAAAGAAAAACAACTTTTGAAGGTTATTAAGAGTTAAAAGAATTTCATTATGAAATTGAAAGCAATTAATATTACTAGTTTTTTTAAATTAATCCAAATCTCTAATGCTGGAAAGAAGAAATTAGATCTGCTGATAGGTAATTTTTCTGAGAAATACAATCAATTTTAAAGTATTATTTTAGTTGAGTGTTGGAATCTATACTAGTGTTAATCGTATACTTTTTCGACTAGTCTAATGGAATTTTTAAATTTAAGATTTTAGAAATTAAAAAAAAATTTTCTTGTTCACGTATGTATGTATTATCTAGGTATTCAATATTTTAAGTGACATACGTGGTGTTGTTATTATTAGCTATAAAAATAAAAAAACATTCTTAAACTTGATGAAAAATAGACTTACATGTACTAATTATCTCATATAATAGATATGGTTTCTACATGTTAGAAAAGCAAATTTTGGACCTAAAGGTCAACACATCGACTGTCGTCGCTAGCTCCCGGATGGGCAACCACCTGGGTTCTTAGTGACAAATCCTCGTCTTATTTACATGTGTTTAAAACCAAACAGTAAAATCAGGTTATGCAGTTGATATCTTGAAAACAAAAAAATTGCCTCTGGCCTGGTATATGCACTGCACACTAGTCGTATACTGTATTTTGGGGTATGGTGTGGCGCGGTGGTTTGCCGTGGTCAAACATCGCCTGGCGTCACTAGCTCCTGGATGGGTGACCACCTGGGTTCTTAGTGACGAATCCTTACCCCACATACTCACGTGTTTCTAAACAAACACACGCAATATGGATATATAATTGCCGAAGGATTTGTTTAAAATAAAATCGTATATTATGTAATAATAAAAATAATAAGAAACCAATTGTACATTGTTTAAGTCTATATGAGATATTTATTTATACTATAACTTTTTAATAATAATAATTAACAATAAGTATGTAATTTAAGATATTTTAGATGATTAAATTTTCTACTAGACACTTGATCTTTGTCACAAAAAATGTACAGTTGACACTGTGATGTAAAGATTACCAATCACACAGCAAAATGTTATGTTGAAATACAAAATAATAATATTTTACTATAGAAAAGATTGTGTAAACATTTTTAAAGATCGTTCAATTTCTGGTGTCTATGGTCGTTTTTATTAGGTACCATATAAAAATAAAAATAAAATTACCATTATGGTACTACCCAACGTTTTTGGGCCCAGAAAAGCATGATAACTTTAATTTTAGTGTGTCGGAAGGGGAAATAATTTAGATATTACACCATTTATGTAATAATATTACAAAAGTTGTTTTGCTTTAATGAGGATGTCGCACTCTCATTCTCTTCAACAGGACTTTTGTAAGTCGGAGACAATACAAACTCATAAATCTTTAATAATTATTAGTTATTACTTGTATAATTTACATCCAATCATAATTGCGAGTTTAGATGATCATTTTTGATTAGGACTTCATAGAATGTACTATGGATGTGTTAACAACAGTTCCCCTCAAGTATACTCATGTATGCACTCATCGCGACCAGACACTCGTCGTCATAAAAATATGTGCTAAAGTGATGTACACCAAAAAAATGGGCATGACTCTATCCATAATATATTATCTAAAAGCAGTTGCACCGAAGTCCTAAAAATCTAGTAGGGAGAAAAATATTTCAAGAGGCACAACATCTTAATAATAAGAGCTATTTCTAAGAGGTTAACAATCAATAGAACAACTTGATAAGTAAACACTTATATCGGAAATCAACTAAGGATCTTTTTATTCAAAGTGTCCTAGTTAACCATCCGTTTGTCACGCGTTACCCAAATAGCATTTATTTTTATACGATCATTTAGATTGATACTTATTAAACCCAGTGTCATAGTCAGCCTTCCCGAGGGATATTGGGTGTATAGTACTGTATACACTTATTCCCTCCCCAAATCCTAACCCTGGCTATGGCACTGCCTTCCCCGCGGACATGCAGATGGTTAATTAAGTCATTAGGAGGTTAGTTTAGGTTAGGTACCTATACACAATGGTAAGTTGAGCTCAAGTGATGATAGATGACTATCATCACTGGTCGTGACCTTTGCATAGAACCTTTCTTACTAACTGAAAAGGTATTCGAAATTGTCAACATAACAAGGAAAAATATTTAAAAATTAACGAGGAAAATATTAATACTATAAATTTATACTAAAATATAATATTATACTTATATATTAGTGAATTTTACATATTTTTTTTTTTAGCTTTTATAATGAATACTTAATACTTAAAATATTAGATATACCTGGTTAATATTATCATAATTTGAATCACGGTTTTAAAGCCATACGGGTATTAGTGTTATAGCAAAATTTCATAAGAACTAATGTCAATTACAGTAAATAATGCATCCTCTGATCAAAATTTGTTCAACAAAATAAATAAAAATCTAGTTTATTATTGTGTTCACAATTTATTAACTTTAATAGCCACTTGCCACTAAAAAACATAATTTTATCATTATTTAATGATCCTTCATTTTTTATTTCATTTATTTTTCTTGAAAACGCATAGTGCAGTCCTCATTGTGAATTCAAAGACCATAATTTAATCAAATTTCTTTTTTGATCCTTAAAAATCATTTGCCTGAGGTCGCCAATACCCTCTTCCATTTTTCTTTTTCAAAATATAGCTATAGTTTATTTTGGTGGACACAATTTTTAAACTTAATAAGACACTTGCCACTAAAAAACATAGTTTTATTATGATTTAATTATTCTTCTTTTATTTTTCCCACACTATGTATTCTAAGATTATAATTTTTTCCAAATTTCTTTTTTAATCCTAAAAAATCATTTGCATGCGGGCGCCAATACCCCCTTTCCATTTTTATTTTCAAAATATAGCTCTACTTTATTTTTGTGGACACAATTTTAAAACTTAATAAGACACTTGCCACTAAAAAACATAATTTTATCATGACTTAATTATCCTTCTTTTGTTTTTCTTGAAAACGCACATTGCAGTCTTCGTTGTGTATTCAAAGACCATAAATTTTTCCAAATTCCTTTTTTGATCCTTAAAAATAATTTGCCTGCGGGCGCCAATACACCCTTTCCATTTTTATTTTCAAAATATAGTTATAGTTAATTTTTGTGGTCACAATTTTCTAACATTTTTAAAAATTTTCAACTAAAAAACATAATTTTATCATGATTTAATTATCCTTCTTTTATTTGTCTTGAGAATATATATTGCAGTCTTCTTTGTGTTTTCAAAGACGATAATTTTTTGCAAATTTCTGTTTTGATCCTTAAAAATCATTTGCCTGCAGGCGCCAATACCCCCTTTCCATTTTTATTTTCAAAATATAAATATAGTCAATTTTTGTGGTCACAATTTTTAAACTTTATATGCCACAAGCCACCAAAAAACATATTTTTATCATGATTTAATTATCCTTCTTTTATTTTTCTTGATAATATATATTGCAGACTTCTTTGTTATAATGTCTGCAATGTCTAGGCTATAATGTTTTCCA
Source organism: Diuraphis noxia (assembly GCF_037042655.1). Taxonomy (NCBI): domain Eukaryota; kingdom Metazoa; phylum Arthropoda; class Insecta; order Hemiptera; family Aphididae; genus Diuraphis; species Diuraphis noxia. The sequence goes on along the minus strand of NW_028301714.1, from coordinate 31,744,225 downwards.
AATTTCTATTTTGATCCTTAAAAATAATTTGCCTGCGGGTGCCACTGACCCCTTTCCAATTTTATTTTCAATATATAGCTCTTGTTTATATTTGTGGTCACAATTTTCTAACATTTTTAAAAATTTTCAACTAAAAAACATAATTTTATCATGATTTAATTATCCTTCTTTTATTTGTCTTGAGAATATATATTGCAGTCTTCTTTGTGTTTTCAAAGACTATAATTTTTCCAAATTTCTTTTTTGATCCTTAATAATTATTTGCCTGTGGGCGCCACTGCATCCTTTCCATTTTTATTTTCAAAGTATAGATATAGTTAATTTTTGTGGTCACAATTTTCTAACATTTTTAAAAATTTTCAACTAAAAAACATAATTTTATCATGATTTAATAATCCTTCTTTTATTTGTCTTGAGAATATATATTGCAGTCTTCTTTGTGGATTCCAAGAATATAACTTTTTCCAAATTTCTTTTTTGATCCTAAAAAATCATTTGCCTGCGGGCGCCAATACCCCCTTTCCATTTTTATTTTCAAAATATAGATAAAGTTAATTTTTGTGGTCACAATTTTCTAACATTTTTCAACATATTCAACTAAAAAACATATTTTTATCATGATTAATTTATCCTTCTATTATATTGCTTGAGAATAAATAGTGTAGTCTTCATTGTGTTTTCAAAGACGATAATTTTTTCCAAATTTCTTTTTTGATCCTAAAAAATCATTTGCCTGCAGTCACCAATACCCTCTTTCCATTTTTATTTTCAAAATATAGCTATACTTAATTTTTTGGACACAATTTTTAAACTTTATAAGCCACAAGCCACCAAAAAACATATTTTTATCATGATTTAATTATCCTTCATTTATTTTCCTTGATAATATATATTGGAGACTTCATTGCGTGTTCCAAGACTATAATTTTTCCAAATTTCTTTTTTGATCCTAAAAAATCATTTGCCTGCCGTCACCTATACCCCCTTTCAATTTTTATTTTCAAAATATTGCTATACTTTATTTTTTGGACACAATTTTTAAACATTATATGCCACAAGCCACCAAAAAACATATTTTTATCATGATTTAATTATCCTTCTTTTATTTGTCTTGAGAATATATATTGCAGAATTCTTTGTGTAAACCTAGACTATAATTTTTCTAAATTTCTTTTTTGATCCTTAAAAATAATTTGCCTGCGGGTGCCACTACCCCCTTTCCATTTTTATTTTCAAAATATAGATATAGTTAATTTTTGTGGTCACAATTTTTAAACTTTATAAGCCACTTAACACCAACAAACATATTTTTATCATGATTTAATTATCCTTCTTTTATTTTTCTTGAGAATATATATTGGAGACTTCATTGCGTGTTCCAAGACTATAATTTTTCCAAATTTCTTTTTTGATCCTTAAAAATAATTTGCCTGCGGGTGCCACTACCCCCTTTCCATTTATATTTTCAAAATATAGCTATACTTTATTTTTTGGACACAAATTTCTAATATTTTTAAAAATTTTCAACTAAAAAACATAATTTTATCATGATTTAATTATCCTTCTTTTATTTTTCTTGATAATATATATTGCAGACTTCTTTGTGTATTCCTAGGCTATAATGTTTTCCAAATTTCTATTTTGATCCTTAAAAATAATTTGCCTGCGGGCGCCACTAACCCCTTTCCAATTTTATTTTCAATATATAGCTCTTGTTCATTGTTGTGGTCACAATTATCTAACATTTTTAAAAATTTTCAACTAAAAAACATAATTTTTTCATGATTAAATTATCCTTCTATTATTTTGCTTGAGAATAAATAGTGTAGTCTTCATTGTGTTTTCAAAGACGATAATTTTTTTCGAATTTCTTTTTTGATCCTTAAATATCATTTGTCTGCGGGCGCCAATACCCCCTTTCCATTTCTATTTTCAAAATATAGTTATAGTTAATTTTTGTGGTCACAATTTTCTAACATTTTTAAAGATTTTCAACTAAAAAACATATTTTTATCATGATTTAATTTTCCTTCTTTTGGTTTTCTTGAGAATGCATAGTGCAGACTTCATTGTGTGTTCCAAGACTATAATTTTTCCAAATTTCTTTTTTGATCCTTAATAATTATTTGCCTGTGGGCGCCACTGCATCCTTTCCATTCTTATATTCAAAATATAGCTCTTGTTTATTTTTGTGGTCACAATTTTCTAACATTTTTAAAAATTGTCAACTAAAAAACATAATTTTATCATGATTTAATTATCCTTCTTTTATTTGTCTTGAGAATATAAATTGCAGTCTTCATTGTGTATTCCAAGAATATAATTTTTTCCAAATTTCTTTTTTGATCCTAAAAAATCATTTGCCTGCAGTCACCAATACCCCCTTTCCATTTTTATTTTCAAAATATAGCTATACTTTATTTTTTGGACACAATTTTTAAACTTTATATGCCACAAGCCACCAAAAAACATATTTTTATCATGATTTAATTATCCTTCATTTATTTTTATTGATAATATATATTGGGGACTTCATTGCGTGTTCCAAGACTATAATTTTTCCAAATTTCTTTTTTGATCCTTAAAAATCATTTGCCTGCAGTCACCAATACCCCCTTTCAATTTTTATTTTCAAAATATAGATATAGTTTATTTTTGTGGTCACAATTTTCTAACATTTTTAAAAATTTTCAACTAAAAAAAATAATTTTATCATGATTTAATTATCCTTCTTTTTTTTGTCTTGAAAATATATATTGCAGTCTTCTTTGTGTATTCCAAGAATATAATTTTTTCGAAATTTCTTTTTTGATCCTAAAAAATCATTTGCCTGCGGGCGCCAATACCCCCTTTCCATTTTTATTTTCAAAATATAGATAAAGTTAATTTTTGTGGTCACAATTTTCTAACATTTTTAAAAATTTTCAACTAAAAATCATAATTTTATCATGATTTAATTATCCTTCTTTTATTTGCCTTGAGAATATATATTGCATTCTTCTTTGTGTATTCCAAGAATATAATTTTTTCCAAATTTCTTTTTTGTCCTAAAAAACATTTGCCTGCGGTGCCAATACCCCCTTTCCATTTTTATTTTCAAAATATAGCTATACTGTATTTTTGGGATACAATTTTTAAACTTTATAAGCCACTTGCCACCAACAAACATATTTTTATCATGATTTAATTATCCTTCTTTTATTTTTCTTGAGAATATATATTGCAGACTTCTTTGTGTATTCCTAGACTATAATGTTTTCAAAACTTCTATTTTGATGCTTAAAAATAATTTGCCTGCGGGTGCCACTATCCCCTTTCCAATTTTATTTTCAATATATGGCTCTTGTTTATTTTTGTGGTCATAATTTTCTAACATTTTTAAAAATTTTCAACTAAAAAACATATTTTTATCATGATTTAATTATCCTTCTTTTATTTTTCTTGATAATATATATTGCAGACTTCTTTGTGTATTCCTAGGCTATAATGTTTCCCAAATTTCTATTTTGATCCTTAAAAATAATTTGCCTGCGGGCGCCACTAACCCCTTTCCAATTTTATTTTCAAAATATAGCTCTTGTTCATTGTTGTGGTCACAATTATCTAACATTTTTAAAAATTTTCAACTAAAAAACATAATTTTATCATGATTAAATTATCCTTCTATTATTTTGCTTGAGAATAAATAGTGTAGTCTTCATTGTGTTTTCAAAGACGATGATTTTTTTCAAATTTCTTTTTTGATCCTTAAATATCATTTGTCTGCGGGCGCCAATACCCCCTTTCCATTTTTATTTTCAAAATATAGTTATAGTTAATTTTTGTGGTCACAATTTTCTAACATTTTTAAAAATTGTCAACTAAAAAACATAATTTTATCATGATTTAATTATCCTTCTTTTATTTGTCTTGAGAATATATATTGCAGTCTTCTTTGTGTTTTCAAAGACTATAATTTTTCCAAATTTCTTTTTTGATCCTTAATAATTATTTGCCTGTGGGCGCCACTGCATCCTTTCCATTTTTATTTTCAAAGTATAGATATAGTTAATTTTTGTGGTCACAATTTTCTAACATTTTTAAAAATTTTCAACTAAAAAACATAATTTTATCATGATTTAATAATCCTTCTTTTATTTGTCTTGAGAATATATATTGCAGTCTTCTTTGTGGATTCCAAGAATATAACTTTTTCCAAATTTCTTTTTTGATCCTAAAAAATCATTTGCCTGCAGTCACCAATACCCTCTTTCCATTTTTATTTTCAAAATATAGCTATACTTTATTTTTTGGACACAATTTTTAAACTTTATATGCCACAAGCCACCAAAAAACATATTTTTATCATGATTTAATTATCCTTCATTTATTTTCCTTGATAATATATATTGGAGACTTCATTGCGTGTTCAAAGACTATAATTTTTCCAAATTTCTTTTTTGATCCTTAAAAATCATTTGCCTGCAGTCACCAATACCCCCTTTCAATTTTTATTTTCAAAATATAGATATAGTTAATTTTTGTGGTCACAATTTTTAAACTTTATAAGCTACTTGCCACCAACAAACATATTTTTGTCATAATTTAATTATCCTTCATTAATTTTTCTTGATAATATATATTTCAAACTTCTTTGTGTATTCCTATGCTAGAATGTTTTCCAAATTTCTATTTTGATCCTTAAAAATCATTTGCCTGCCGTCACCTATACCCCCTTTCAATTTTTATTTTCAAAATATTGCTATACTTTATTTTTTGTACACAATTTTTAAACATTATATGCCACAAGCCACCAAAAAACATATTTTTATCATGATTTAATTATCCTTCTTTTATTTGTCTTGAGAATATATATTGCAGAATTCTTTGTGTAAACCTAGACTATAATTTTTCTAAATTTCTTTTTTGATCCTTAAAAATAATTTGCCTGCGGGTGCCACTACCCCCTTTCCATTTTTATTTTCAAAATTTAGATATAGTTAATTTTTGTGGTCACAATTTTTAAACTTTATAAGCCACTTAACACCAACAAACATATTTTTATCATGATTTAATTATCCTACTTTTATTTTTCTTGAGAATATATATTGGAGACTTCATTGCGTGTTCCAAGACTATAATTTTTCCAAATTTCTTTTTTGATCCTTAAAAATCATTTGCCTGCCGTCACCTATACCCCCTTTCAATTTTTATTTTCAAAATATTGCTATACTTTATTTTTTGTACACATTTTTTAAACATTATATGCCACAAGCCACCAAAAAACATATTTTTATCATGATTTAATTATCCTTCTTTTATTTGTCTTGAGAATATATATATTGCAGTCTTCTTTGTGTATTCCAAGAATATAATTTTTTCCAAATTTATTTTTTGATCCTAAAAATTCATTTGCCTGCGGGCGCCACTAACCCCTTTCCAATTTTATTTTCAATATATAGCTCTTGTTCATTGTTGTGGTCACAATTATCTAACATTTTTAAAAATTTTCAACTAAAAAACATAATTTTTTCATGATTAAATTATCCTTCTATTATTTTGCTTGAGAATAAATAGTGTAGTCTTCATTGTGTTTTCAAAGACGATAATTTTTTTCAAATTTCTTTTTTGATCCTTAAATATCATTTGTCTGCGGGCGCCAATACCCCCTTTCCATTTTTATTTTCAAAATATAGATATAGTTAATTTTTGTGGTCACAATTTTTAAACTTTACAAGCCACTTGCCACCAAAAAACATATTTTCATCATGATTTAATTATCCTTCTTTTAGTTTTCTCGATAATATATATTGCAGACTTCTTTTTATGTAAACCTAGACTATAATGTTTTCCAAACTTCTATTTGGATCCTTAAAAATAATTTGCCTGCGGGTGCCACTACCCCCTTTCCATTTTTATTTTCAAAATATAGCTATACTTTATTTGTTGGACACAATTTTCTAACATTTTTAAAAATTTTCAACTAAAAAACATAATTTTATCATGATTTAATTATCCTTCTTTTATTTTTCTTGATAATATATATTGCAGACTTCTTTGTGTATTCCTAGGCTATAATGTTTTCCAAATTTCTTTTTTGATCCTTAAATATCATTTGTCTGCGGGCGCCAATACCCCCTTTCCATTTTTATTTTCAAAATATAGCTATACTTTATTTTTTGGACACAATTTTTAAACGTTATATGCCACAAGCCACCAAAAAACATATTTTTATCATGATTTAATTATCCTTCTTTTATTTGTCTTGAGAATATATATTGCAGTCTTCATTGTGTATTCCAAGAATATAATTTTTTCCAAATTTCTTTTTTGATCCTAAAAAATCATTTGCCTGCAGTCACCAATATCCCCTTTCCATTTTTATTTTCAAAATATAGCTATACTTTATTTTTTGGACACAATTTTTAAACTTTATATGCCACAAGCCACCAAAAAACATATTTTTATCATGATTTAATTATCCTTCATTTATTTTTCTTGATAATATATATTGGGGACTTCATTGCGTGTTCCAAGACTATAATTTTTCCAAATTTCTTTTTTGATCCTTAAAAATCATTTGCCTGCAGTCACCAATACCCCCTTTCAATTTTTATTTTCAAAATATAGATATAGTTTATTTTTGTGGTCACAATTTTCTAACATTTTTAAAAATTTTCAACTAAAAAAAATAATTTTATCATGATTTAATTATCCTTCTTTTTTTTGTCTTGAAAATATATATTGCAGTCTTCTTTGTGTATTCCAAGAATATAATTTTTTCGAAATTTCTTTTTTGATCCTAAAAAATCATTTGCCTGCGGGCGCCAATACCCCCTTTCCATTTTTATTTTCAAAATATAGATAAAGTTAATTTTTGTGGTCACAATTTTCTAACATTTTTAAAAATTTTCAACTAAAAATCATAATTTTATCATGATTTAATTATCCTTCTTTTATTTGTCTTGAGAATATATATTGCAGTCTTCTTTGTGTATTCCAAGAATATAATTTTTTCCAAATTTCTTTTTTGTCCTAAAAAACATTTGCCTGCGGGCGCCAATACCCCCTTTCCATTTTTATTTTCAAAATATAGCTATACTGTATTTTTGGGATACAATTTTTAAACTTTATAAGCCACTTGCCACCAACAAACATATTTTTATCATGATTTAATTATCCTTCTTTTATTTTTCTTGAGAATATATATTGCAGACTTCTTTGTGTATTCCTAGACTATAATGTTTTCAAAACTTCTATTTTGATGCTTAAAAATAATTTGCCTGCGGGTGCCACTATCCCCTTTCCAATTTTATTTTCAATATATGGCTCTTGTTTATTTTTGTGGTCATAATTTTCTAACATTTTTAAAAATTTTCAACTAAAAAACATATTTTTATCATGATTTAATTATCCTTCTTTTATTTTTCTTGATAATATATATTGCAGACTTCTTTGTGTATTCCTAGGCTATAATGTTTTCCAAATTTCTATTTTGATCCTTAAAAATAATTTGCCTGCGGGCGCCACTAACCCCTTTCCAATTTTATTTTCAAAATATAGCTCTTGTTCATTGTTGTGGTCACAATTATCTAACATTTTTAAAAATTTTCAACTAAAAAACATAATTTTATCATGATTAAATTATCCTTCTATTATTTTGCTTGAGAATAAATAGTGTAGTCTTCATTGTGTTTTCAAAGACGATTATTTTTTTCAAATTTCTTTTTTGATCCTTAAATATCATTTGTCTGCGGGCGCCAATACCCCCTTTCCATTTTTATTTTCAAAATATAGTTATAGTTAATTTTTGTGGTCACAATTTTCTAACATTTTTAAAAATTGTCAACTAAAAAACATAATTTTATCATGATTTAATTATCCTTCTTTTATTTGACTTGAGAATATATATTGCAGTCTTCTTTGTGTTTTCAAAGACTATAATTTTTCCAAATTTCTTTTTTGATCCTTAATAATTATTTGCCTGTGGCGCCACTGCATCCTTTCCATTTTTATTTTCAAAGTATAGATATAGTTAATTTTTGTGGTCACAATTTTCTAACATTTTTAAAAATTTTCAACTAAAAAACATAATTTTAACATGATTTAATAATCCTTCTTTTATTTGTCTTGAGAATATATATTGCAGTCTTCTTTGTGGATTCCAAGAATATAACTTTTTCCAAATTTCTTTTTTGATCCTAAAAAATCATTTGCCTGCGGGCGCCAATACCCCCTTTCCATTTTTATTTTCAAAATATAGATAAAGTTAATTTTTGTGGTCACAATTTTCTAACATTTTTCAACATATTCAACTAAAAAACATATTTTTATCATGATTAATTTATCCTTCTATTATATTGCTTGAGAATAAATAGTGTAGTCTTCATTGTGTTTTCAAAGACGATAATTTTTTCCAAATTTCTTTTTTGATCCTAAAAAATCATTTGCCTGCAGTCACCAATACCCTCTTTCCATTTTTATTTTCAAAATATAGCTATACTTTATTTTTTGGACACAATTTTTAAACTTAATATGCCACAAGCCACCAAAAAACATATTTTTATCATGATTTAATTATCCTTCATTTATTTTCCTTGATAATATATATTGGAGACTTCATTGCGTGTTCCAAGACTATTATTTTTCCAAATTTCTTTTTTGATCCTTAAAAATCATTTGCCTGCAGTCACCAATACCCCCTTTCAATTTTTATTTTCAAAATATAGATATAGTTAATTTTTGTGGTCACAATTTTTAAACTTTATAAGCTACTTGCCACCAACAAACATATTTTTGTCATAATTTAATTATCCTTCATTTATTTTTCTTGATAATATATATTTCAAACTTCTTTGTGTATTCCTATGCTAGAATGTTTTCCAAATTTCTATTTTGATCCTTAAAAATCATTTGCCTGCCGTCACCTATACCCCCTTTCAATTTTTATTTTCAAAATATTGCTATACTTTATTTTTTGTACACAATTTTTAAACATTATATGCCACAAGCCACCAAAAAACATATTTTTATCATGATTTAATTATCCTTCTTTTATTTGTCTTGAGAATATATATTGCAGAATTCTTTGTGTAAACCTAGACTATAATTTTTCTAAATTTCTTTTTTGATCCTTAAAAATAATTTGCCTGCGGGTGCCACTACCCCCTTTCCATTTTTATTTTCAAAATATAGATATAGTTAATTTTTGTGGTCACAATTTTTAAACTTTATAAGCCACTTAACACCAACAAACATATTTTTATCATGATTTAATTATCCTACTTTTATTTTTCTTGAGAATATATATTGGAGACTTCATTGCGTGTTCCAAGACTATAATTTTTCCAAATTTCTTTTTTGATCCTTAAAAATCATTTGCCTGCCGTCACCTATACCCCCTTTCAATTTTTATTTTCAAAATATTGCTTTACTTTATTTTTTGGACACAATTTTTAAACATTATATGCCACAAGCCACCAAAAAACATATTTTTATCATGATTTAATTATCCTTCTTTTATTTGTCTTGAGAATATATATATTGCAGTCTTCTTTGTGTATTCCAAGAATATAATTTTTTCCAAATTTATTTTTTGATCCTAAAAATTCATTTGCCTGCGGGCGCCACTAACCCCTTTCCAATTTTATTTTCAATATATAGCTCTTGTTCATTGTTGTGGTCACAATTATCTAACATTTTTAAAAATTTTCAACTAAAAAACATAATTTTTTCATGATTAAATTATCCTTCTATTATTTTGCTTGAGAATAAATAGTGTAGTCTTCATTGTGTTTTCAAAGACGATAATTTTTTTCAAATTTCTTTTTTGATCCTTAAATATCATTTGTCTGCGGGCGCCAATACCCCCTTTCCATTTTTATTTTCAAAATATAGTTATAGTTAATTTTTGTGGTCACAATTTTCTAACATTTTTAAAGATTTTCAACTAAAAAACATATTTTTATCATGATTTAATTTTCCTTCTTTTGGTTTTCTTGAGAATGCATAGTGCAGACTTCATTTTGTGTTCCAAGAATATAATTTTTCCAAATTTCTTTTTTGATCCTTAATAATTATTTGCCTGTGGGCGCCACTGCATCCTTTCCATTCTTATATTCAAAATATAGCTCTTGTTTATTTTTGTGGTCACAATTTTCTAACATTTTTAAAAATTGTCAACTAAAAAACATAATTTTATCATGATTTAATTATCCTTCTTTTATTTGTCTTGAGAATATATATTGCAGTCTTCATTGTGTATTCCAAGAATATAATTTTTTCCAAATTTCTTTTTTGATCCTAAAAAATCATTTGCCTGCAGTCACCAATATCCCCTTTCCATTTTTATTTTCAAAATATAGCTATACTTTATTTTTTGGACACAATTTTTAAACTTTATATGCCACAAGCCACCAAAAAACATATTTTTATCATGATTTAATTATCCTTCATTTATTTTTCTTGATAATATATATTGGGGACTTCATTGCGTGTTCCAAGACTATAATTTTTCCAAATTTCTTTTTTGATCCTTAAAAATCATTTGCCTGCAGTCACCAATACCCCCTTTCAATTTTTATTTTCAAAATATAGATATAGTTTATTTTTGTGGTCACAATTTTCTAACATTTTTAAAAATTTTCAACTAAAAAAAATAATTTTATCATGATTTAATTATCCTTCTTTTTTTTGTCTTGAAAATATATATTGCAGTCTTCTTTGTGTATTCCAAGAATATAATTTTTTCGAAATTTCTTTTTTGATCCTAAAAAATCATTTGCCTGCGGGCGCCAATACCCCCTTTCCATTTTTATTTTCAAAATATAGATAAAGTTAATTTTTGTGGTCACAATTTTCTAACATTTTTAAAAATTTTCAACTAAAAATCATAATTTTATCATGATTTAATTATCCTTCTTTTATTTGTCTTGAGAATATATATTGCAGTCTTCTTTGTGTATTCCAAGAATATAATTTTTTCCAAATTTCTTTTTTGTCCTAAAAAACATTTGCCTGCGGGCGCCAATACCCCCTTTCCATTTTTATTTTCAAAATATAGCTATACTGTATTTTTGGGATACAATTTTTAAACTTTATAAGCCACTTGCCACCAACAAACATATTTTTATCATGATTTAATTATCCTTCTTTTATTTTTCTTGAGAATATATATTGCAGACTTCTTTGTGTATTCCTAGACTATAATGTTTTCAAAACTTCTATTTTGATGCTTAAAAATAATTTGCCTGCGGGTGCCACTATCCCCTTTCCAATTTTATTTTCAATATATGGCTCTTGTTTATTTTTGTGGTCATAATTTTCTAACATTTTTAAAAATTTTCAACTAAAAAACATATTTTTATCATGATTTAATTATCCTTCTTTTATTTTTCTTGATAATATATATTGCAGACTTCTTTGTGTATTCCTAGGCTATAATGTTTTCCAAATTTCTATTTTGATCCTTAAAAATAATTTGCCTGCGGGCGCCACTAACCCCTTTCCAATTTTATTTTCAAAATATAGCTCTTGTTCATTGTTGTGGTCACAATTATCTAACATTTTTAAAAATTTTCAACTAAAAAACATAATTTTATCATGATTAAATTATCCTTCTATTATTTTGCTTGAGAATAAATAGTGTAGTCTTCATTGTGTTTTCAAAGACGATTATTTTTTTCAAATTTCTTTTTTGATCCTTAAATATCATTTGTCTGCGGGCGCCAATACCCCCTTTCCATTTTTATTTTCAAAATATAGTTATAGTTAATTTTTGTGGTCACAATTTTCTAACATTTTTAAAAATTGTCAACTAAAAAACATAATTTTATCATGATTTAATTATCCTTCTTTTATTTGACTTGAGAATATATATTGCAGTCTTCTTTGTGTTTTCAAAGACTATAATTTTTCCAAATTTCTTTTTTGATCCTTAATAATTATTTGCCTGTGGCGCCACTGCATCCTTTCCATTTTTATTTTCAAAGTATAGATATAGTTAATTTTTGTGGTCACAATTTTCTAACATTTTTAAAAATTTTCAACTAAAAAACATAATTTTAACATGATTTAATAATCCTTCTTTTATTTGTCTTGAGAATATATATTGCAGTCTTCTTTGTGGATTCCAAGAATATAACTTTTTCCAAATTTCTTTTTTGATCCTAAAAAATCATTTGCCTGCGGGCGCCAATACCCCCTTTCCATTTTTATTTTCAAAATATAGATAAAGTTAATTTTTGTGGTCACAATTTTCTAACATTTTTCAACATATTCAACTAAAAAACATATTTTTATCATGATTAATTTATCCTTCTATTATTTGCTTGAGAATAAATAGTGTAGTCTTCATTGTGTTTTCAAAGACGATAATTTTTTCCAAATTTCTTTTTTGATCCTAAAAAATCATTTGCCTGCAGTCACCAATACCCTCTTTCCATTTTTATTTTCAAAATATAGCTATACTTTATTTTTTGGACACAATTTTTAAACTTAATATGCCACAAGCCACCAAAAAACATATTTTTATCATGATTTAATTATCCTTCATTTATTTTCCTTGATAATATATATTGGAGACTTCATTGCGTGTTCCAAGACTATTATTTTTCCAAATTTCTTTTTTGATCCTTAAAAATCATTTGCCTGCAGTCACCAATACCCCCTTTCAATTTTTATTTTCAAAATATAGATATAGTTAATTTTTGTGGTCACAATTTTTAAACTTTATAAGCTACTTGCCACCAACAAACATATTTTTGTCATAATTTAATTATCCTTCATTTATTTTTCTTGATAATATATATTTCAAACTTCTTTGTGTATTCCTATGCTAGAATGTTTTCCAAATTTCTATTTTGATCCTTAAAAATCATTTGCCTGCCGTCACCTATACCCCCTTTCAATTTTTATTTTCAAAATATTGCTATACTTTATTTTTTGTACACAATTTTTAAACATTATATGCCACAAGCCACCAAAAAACATATTTTTATCATGATTTAATTATCCTTCTTTTATTTGTCTTGAGAATATATATTGCAGAATTCTTTGTGTAAACCTAGACTATAATTTTTCTAAATTTCTTTTTTGATCCTTAAAAATAATTTGCCTGCGGGTGCCACTACCCCCTTTCCATTTTTATTTTCAAAATATAGATATAGTTAATTTTTGTGGTCACAATTTTTAAACTTTATAAGCCACTTAACACCAACAAACATATTTTTATCATGATTTAATTATCCTACTTTTATTTTTCTTGAGAATATATATTGGAGACTTCATTGCGTGTTCCAAGACTATAATTTTTCCAAATTTCTTTTTTGATCCTTAAAAATCATTTGCCTGCCGTCACCTATACCCCCTTTCAATTTTTATTTTCAAAATATTGCTTTACTTTATTTTTTGGACACAATTTTTAAACATTATATGCCACAAGCCACCAAAAAACATATTTTTATCATGATTTAATTATCCTTCTTTTATTTGTCTTGAGAATATATATATTGCAGTCTTCTTTGTGTATTCCAAGAATATAATTTTTTCCAAATTTATTTTTTGATCCTAAAAATTCATTTGCCTGCGGGCGCCACTAACCCCTTTCCAATTTTATTTTCAATATATAGCTCTTGTTCATTGTTGTGGTCACAATTATCTAACATTTTTAAAAATTTTCAACTAAAAAACATAATTTTTTCATGATTAAATTATCCTTCTATTATTTTGCTTGAGAATAAATAGTGTAGTCTTCATTGTGTTTTCAAAGACGATAATTTTTTTCAAATTTCTTTTTTGATCCTTAAATATCATTTGTCTGCGGGCGCCAATACCCCCTTTCCATTTTTATTTTCAAAATATAGTTATAGTTAATTTTTGTGGTCACAATTTTCTAACATTTTTAAAGATTTTCAACTAAAAAACATATTTTTATCATGATTTAATTTTCCTTCTTTTGGTTTTCTTGAGAATGCATAGTGCAGACTTCATTTTGTGTTCCAAGAATATAATTTTTCCAAATTTCTTTTTTGATCCTTAATAATTATTTGCCTGTGGGCGCCACTGCATCCTTTCCATTCTTATATTCAAAATATAGCTCTTGTTTATTTTTGTGGTCACAATTTTCTAACATTTTTAAAAATTGTCAACTAAAAAACATAATTTTATCATGATTTAATTATCCTTCTTTTATTTGTCTTGAGAATATAAATTGCAGTCTTCATTGTGTATTCCAAGAATATAATTTTTTCCAAATTTCTTTTTTGATCCTAAAAAATCATTTGCCTGCAGTCACCAATACCCCCTTTCCATTTTTATTTTCAAAATATAGCTATACTTTATTTTTTGGACACAATTTTTAAACTTTATATGCCACAAGCCACCAAAAAACATATTTTTATCATGATTTAATTATCCTTCTTTTATTTGTCTTGAGAATATATATTGCAGTCTTCATTGTGTATTCCAAGAATATAATTTTTTCCAAATTTCTTTTTTGATCCTAAATAATCATTTGCCTGCAGTCACCAATACCCCCTTTCCATTTTTATTTTCAAAATATAGCTATACTTTATTTTTTGGAAACAATTTTTAAACTTTATATGCCACAAGCCACCAAAAAACATATTTTTATCATGATTTAATTATCCTTCATTTATTTTTATTGATAATATATATTGGGGACTTCATTGCGTGTTCCAAGACTATAATTTTTCCAAATTTCTTTTTTGATCCTTAAAAATCATTTGCCTGCAGTCACCAATACCCCCTTTCAATTTTTATTTTCAAAATATAGATATAGTTTATTTTTGTGGTCACAATTTTCTAACATTTTTAAAAATTTTCAACTAAAAAAAATAATTTTATCATGATTTAATTATCCTTCTTTTTTTTGTCTTGAAAATATATATTGCAGTCTTCTTTGTGTATTCCAAGAATATAATTTTTTTGAAATTTCTTTTTTGATCCTAAAAAATCATTTGCCTGCGGGCGCCAATACCCCCTTTCCATTTTTATTTTCAAAATATAGATAAAGTTAATTTTTGTGGTCACAATTTTCTAACATTTTTAAAAATTTTCAACTAAAAATCATAATTTTATCATGATTTAATTATCCTTCTTTTATTTGTCTTGAGAATATATATTGCAGTCTTCTTTGTGTATTCCAAGAATATAATTTTTTCCAAATTTCTTTTTTGTCCTAAAAAACATTTGCCTGCGGTGCCAATACCCCCTTTCCATTTTTATTTTCAAAATATAGCTATACTGTATTTTTGGGATACAATTTTTAAACTTTATAAGCCACTTGCCACCAACAAACATATTTTTATCATGATTTAATTATCCTTCTTTTATTTTTCTTGAGAATATATATTGCAGACTTCTTTGTGTATTCCTAGACTATAATGTTTTCAAAACTTCTATTTTGATGCTTAAAAATAATTTGCCTGCGGGTGCCACTATCCCCTTTCCAATTTTATTTTCAATATATGGCTCTTGTTTATTTTTGTGGTCATAATTTTCTAACATTTTTAAAAATTTTCAACTAAAAAACATATTTTTATCATGATTTAATTATCCTTCTTTTATTTTTCTTGATAATATATATTGCAGACTTCTTTGTGTATTCCTAGGCTATAATGTTTTCCAAATTTCTATTTTGATCCTTAAAAATAATTTGCCTGCGGGCGCCACTAACCCCTTTCCAATTTTATTTTCAAAATATAGCTCTTGTTCATTGTTGTGGTCACAATTATCTAACATTTTTAAAAATTTTCAACTAAAAAACATAATTTTATCATGATTAAATTATCCTTCTATTATTTTGCTTGAGAATAAATAGTGTAGTCTTCATTGTGTTTTCAAAGACGATGATTTTTTTCAAATTTCTTTTTTGATCCTTAAATATCATTTGTCTGCGGGCGCCAATACCCCCTTTCCATTTTTATTTTCAAAATATAGTTATAGTTAATTTTTGTGGTCACAATTTTCTAACATTTTTAAAAATTGTCAACTAAAAAACATAATTTTATCATGATTTAATTATCCTTCTTTTATTTGTCTTGAGAATATATATTGCAGTCTTCTTTGTGTTTTCAAAGACTATAATTTTTCCAAATTTCTTTTTTGATCCTTAATAATTATTTGCCTGTGGGCGCCACTGCATCCTTTCCATTTTTATTTTCAAAGTATAGATATAGTTAATTTTTGTGGTCACAATTTTCTAACATTTTTAAAAATTTTCAACTAAAAAACATAATTTTATCATGATTTAATAATCCTTCTTTTATTTGTCTTGAGAATATATATTGCAGTCTTCTTTGTGGATTCCAAGAATATAACTTTTTCCAAATTTCTTTTTTGATCCTAAAAAATCATTTGCCTGCGGGCGCCAATACCCCCTTTCCTTTTTTATTTTCAAAATATAGATAAAGTTAATTTTTGTGGTCACAATTTTCTAACATTTTTCAACATATTCAACTAAAAAACATATTTTTATCATGATTAATTTATCCTTCTATTATATTGCTTGAGAATAAATAGTGTAGTCTTCATTGTGTTTTCAAAGACGATAATTTTTTCCAAATTTCTTTTTTGATCCTAAAAAATCATTTGCCTGCAGTCACCAATACCCTCTTTCCATTTTTATTTTCAAAATATAGCTATACTTTATTTTTTGGACACAATTTTTAAACTTTATATGCCACAAGCCACCAAAAAACATATTTTTATCATGATTTAATTATCCTTCATTTATTTTCCTTGATAATATATATTGGAGACTTCATTGCGTGTTCCAAGACTATAATTTTTCCAAATTTCTTTTTTGATCCTTAAAAATCATTTGCCTGCAGTCACCAATACCCCCTTTCAATTTTTATTTTCAAAATATAGATATAGTTAATTTTTGTGGTCACAATTTTTAAACTTTATAAGCTACTTGCCACCAACAAACATATTTTTGTCATAATTTAATTATCCTTCATTTATTTTTCTTGATAATATATATTTCAAACTTCTTTGTGTATTCCTATGCTAGAATGTTTTCCAAATTTCTATTTTGATCCTTAAAAATCATTTGCCTGCCGTCACCTATACCCCCTTTCAATTTTTATTTTCAAAATATTGCTATACTTTATTTTTTGTACACAATTTTTAAACATTATATGCCACAAGCCACCAAAAAACATATTTTTATCATGATTTAATTATCCTTCTTTTATTTGTCTTGAGAATATATATTGCAGAATTCTTTGTGTAAACCTAGACTATAATTTTTCTAAATTTCTTTTTTGATCCTTAAAAATAATTTGCCTGCGGGTGCCACTACCCCCTTTCCATTTTTATTTTCAAAATATAGATATAGTTAATTTTTGTGGTCACAATTTTTAAACTTTATAAGCCACTTAACACCAACAAACATATTTTTATCATGATTTAATTATCCTACTTTTATTTTTCTTGAGAATATATATTGGAGACTTCATTGCGTGTTCCAAGACTATAATTTTTCCAAATTTCTTTTTTGATCCTTAAAAATCATTTGCCTGCCGTCACCTATACCCCCTTTCAATTTTTATTTTCAAAATATTGCTTTACTTTATTTTTTGGACACAATTTTTAAACATTATATGCCACAAGCCACCAAAAAACATATTTTTATCATGATTTAATTATCCTTCTTTTATTTGTCTTGAGAATATATATATTGCAGTCTTCTTTGTGTATTCCAAGAATATAATTTTTTCCAAATTTATTTTTTGATCCTAAAAATTCATTTGCCTGCGGGCGCCAATAACCCCTTTCCATTTTTATTTTCAAAATATAGATATGGTTATTTTCTGTGGTCACAATTTTCTAACATTTTTAAACATTTTCAACTAAAAAACATTTTTTTATCACGATTAAATTATCCTTCTATTCTTTTGCTTGAGAATAAATAGTGTAGTCTTCATTGTGTTTTCAAAGACGATGATTTTTTTCAAATTTCTTTTTTGATCCTTAAAAATCATTTGCCTGCGGGCGCCAATACCCACTTTCCATTTTTATTTTCAAAATATAGATATAGTTAATTTTTGTGGTCACAATTTTTAAACTTTACAAGCCACTTGCCACCAAAAAACATATTTTCATCATGATTTAATTATCCTTCTTTTATTTTTCTTGAGAATATATATTGCAGACTTCTTTGTGTATTCCTAGACTATAATGTTTTCAAAACTTCTATTTTGATGCTTAAAAATAATTTGCCTGCGGGTGCCACTACCCCCTTTCCATTTTTATTTTCAATATATAGCTCTTGTTCATTGTTGTGGTCACAATTATCTAACATTTTTAAAAATTTTCAACTAAAAAACATAATTTTTTCATGATTAAATTATCCTTCTATTATTTTGCTTGAGAATAAATAGTGTAGTCTTCATTGTGTTTTCAAAGACGATAATTTTTTTCAAATTTCTTTTTTGATCCTTAAATATCATTTGTCTGCGGGCGCCAATACCCCCTTTCCATTTTTATTTTCAAAATATAGTTATAGTTAATTTTTGTGGTCACAATTTTCTAACATTTTTAAAGATTTTCAACTAAAAAACATATTTTTATCATGATTTAATTTTCCTTCTTTTGGTTTTCTTGAGAATGCATAGTGCAGACTTCATTTTGTGTTCCAAGAATATAATTTTTCCAAATTTCTGTTTTGATCCTTAATAATTATTTGCCTGTGGGCGCCACTGCATCCTTTCCATTCTTATATTCAAAATATAGCTCTTGTTTATTTTTGTGGTCACAATTTTCTAACATTTTTAAAAATTGTCAACTAAAAAACATAATTTTATCATGATTTAATTATCCTTCTTTTATTTGTCTTGAGAATATAAATTGCAGTCTTCATTGTGTATTCCAAGAATATAATTTTTTCCAAATTTCTTTTTTGATCCTAAAAAATCATTTGCCTGCAGTCACCAATACCCCCTTTCCATTTTTATTTTCAAAATATAGCTATACTTTATTTTTTGGACACAATTTTTAAACTTTATATGCCACAAGCCACCAAAAAACATATTTTTATCATGATTTAATTATCCTTCTTTTATTTGTCATGAGAATATATATTGCAGTCTTCATTGTGTATTCCAAGAATATAATTTTTTCCAAATTTCTTTTTTGATCCTAAATAATCATTTGCCTGCAGTCACCAATACCCCCTTTCCATTTTTATTTTCAAAATATAGCTATACTTTATTTTTTGGACACAATTTTTAAACTTTATATGCCACAAGCCACCAAAAAACATATTTTTATCATGATTTAATTATCCTTCATTTATTTTTATTGATAATATATATTGGGGACTTCATTGCGTGTTCCAAGACTATAATTTTTCCAAATTTCTTTTTTGATCCTTAAAAATCATTTGCCTGCAGTCACCAATACCCCCTTTCAATTTTTATTTTCAAAATATAGATATAGTTTATTTTTGTGGTCACAATTTTCTAACATTTTTAAAAATTTTCAACTAAAAAAAATAATTTTATCATGATTTAATTATCCTTCTTTTTTTTGTCTTGAAAATATATATTGCAGTCTTCTTTGTGTATTCCAAGAATATAATGTTTTTGAAATTTCTTTTTTGATCCTAAAAAATCATTTGCCTGCGGGCGCCAATACCCCCTTTCCATTTTTATTTTCAAAATATAGATAAAGTTAATTTTTGTGGTCACAATTTTCTAACATTTTTAAAAATTTTCAACTAAAAATCATAATTTTATCATGATTTAATTATCCTTCTTTTATTTGTCTTGAGAATATATATTGCAGTCTTCTTTGTGTATTCCAAGAATATAATTTTTTCCAAATTTCTTTTTTGTCCTAAAAAACATTTGCCTGCGGTGCCAATACCCCCTTTCCATTTTTATTTTCAAAATATTGCTTTACTTTATTTTTTGGACACAATTTTTAAACATTATATGCCACAAGCCACCAAAAAACATATTTTTATCATGATTTAATTATCCTTCTTTTATTTGTCTTGAGAATATATATATTGCAGTCTTCTTTGTGTATTCCAAGAATATAATTTTTTCCAAATTTATTTTTTGATCCTAAAAATTCATTTGCCTGCGGGCGCCAATAACCCCTTTCCATTTCTATTTTCAAAATATAGATATGGTTATTTTCTGTGGTCACAATTTTCTAACATTTTTAAACATTTTCAACTAAAAAACATATTTTTATCACGATTAAATTATCCTTCTATTCTTTTGCTTGAGAATAAATAGTGTAGTCTTCATTGTGTTTTCAAAGACGATGATTTTTTTCAAATTTCTTTTTTGATCCTTAAAAATCATTTGCCTGCGGGCGCCAATACCCACTTTCCATTTTTATTTTCAAAATATAGATATAGTTAATTTTTGTGGTCACAATTTTTAAACTTTACAAGCCACTTGCCACCAAAAAACATATTTTCATCATGATTTAATTATCCTTCTTTTATTTTTCTTGAGAATATATATTGCAGACTTCTTTGTGTATTCCTAGACTATAATGTTTTCAAAACTTCTATTTTGATGCTTAAAAATAATTTGCCTGCGGGTGCCACTACCCCCTTTCCATTTTTATTTTCAAAATATAGCTATACTTTATTTTTTGGACACAATTTTCTAACATTTTTAAAAATTTTCAACTAAAAAACATATTTTTATCATGATTTAATTATCCTTCTTTTATTTTTCTTGATAATATATATTGCAGACTTCTTTGTGTATTCCTAGGCTATAATGTTTTCCAAATTTCTATTTTGATCCTTAAAAATAATTTGCCTGCGGGCGCCACTAACCCCTTTCCAATTTTATTTTCAAAATATAGCTCTGTTCATTGTTGTGGTCACAATTATCTAACATTTTTAAAAATTTTCAACTAAAAAACATAATTTTATGATGATTAAATTATCCTTCTATTATTTTGCTTGAGAATAAATAGTGTAGTCTTCATTGTGTTTTCAAAGACGATGATTTTTTTCAAATTTCTTTTTTGATCCTAAAAAATCATTTGCTGCAGTCACCAATACCCCCTTTCCATTTTTATTTTCAAAATATAGCTATACTTTATTTTTTGGACACAATTTTCTAACATTTTTAAAAATTTTCAACTAAAAAACATATTTTTATCATGATTTAATTATCCTTCTTTTATTTTTCTTGATAATATATATTGCAGTCTTCTTTGTGTATTCCAAGAATATAATTTTTTCGAAATTTCTTTTTTGATCCTAAAAAATCATTTGCCTGCGGCCGCCAATACCCCCTTTCCATTTTTATTTTCAAAATATAGATAAAGTTAATTTTTGTGGTCACAATTTTCTAACATTTTTAAAAATTTTCAACTAAAAATCATAATTTTATCATGATTTAATTATCCTTCTTTTATTTGTCTTGAGAATATATATTGCAGTCTTCTTTGTGTATTCCAAGAATATAATTTTTTCCAAATTTCTTTTTTGTCCTAAAAAACATTTGCCTGCGGGCACCAATACCCCCTTTCCATTTTTATTTTCAAAATATAGCTATACTGTATTTTTGGGATACAATTTTTAAACTTTATAAGCCACTTGCCACCAACAAACATATTTTTATCATGATTTAATTATCCTTCTTTTATTTTTCTTGAGAATATATATTGCAGACTTCTTTGTGTATTCCTAGACTATAATGTTTTCAAAACTTCTATTTTGATACTTAAAAATAATTTGCCTGCGGTTGCCACTATCCCCTTTCCAATTTTATTTTCAATATATGGCTCTTGTTTATTTTTGTGGTCATAATTTTCTAACATTTTTAAAAATTTTCAACTAAAAAACATATTTTTATCATGATTTAATTATCCTTCTTTTATTTTTCTTGATAATATATATTGCAGACTTCTTTGTGTATTCCTAGGCTATAATGTTTTCCAAATTTCTAATTTGATCCTTAAAAATAATTTGCCTGCGGGCGCCACTAACCCCTTTCCAATTTTATTTTCAAAATATAGCTCTTGTTCATTGTTGTGGTCACAATTATCTAACATTTTTAAAAATTTTCAACTAAAAAACATAATTTTATCATGATTAAATTATCCTTCTATTATTTTGCTTGAGAATAAATAGTGTAGTCTTCATTGTGTTTTCAAAGACGATGATTTTTTTCAAATTTCTTTTTTGATCCTTAAATATCATTTGTCTGCGGGCGCCAATACCCCCTTTCCATTTTTATTTTCAAAATATAGCTATACTTTATTTTTTGGACACAATTTTTAAACTTTATAAGCCACAAGCCACCAAAAAACATATTTTTATCATGATTTAATTATCCTTCATTTATTTTCCTTGATAATATATATTGGAGACTTCATTGCGTGTTCCAAGACTATAATTTTTCCAAATTTCTTTTTTGATCCTTAAAAATCATTTGCCTGCAGTCACCAATACCCCCTTTCAATTTTTATTTTCAAAATATAGATATAATTAATTTTTGTGGTCACAATTTTTAAACTTTATAAGCTACTTGCCACCAACAAACATATTTTTGTCATAATTTAATTATCCTTCATTTATTTTTCTTGATAATATATATTTCAAACTTCTTTGTGTATTCCTATGCTAGAATGTTTTCCAAATTTCTATTTTGATCCTTAAAAATCATTTGCCTATCGTCACCTATACCCCCTTTCAATTTTTATTTTCAAAATATTGCTATACTTTATTTTTTGTACACAATTTTTAAACTTTATAAGCTACTTGCCACCAACAAACATATTTTTATCATGATTTAATTATCCTTCTTTTATTTGTCTTGAGAATATATATTGCAGAATTCTTTGTGTAAACCTAGACTATAATTTTTCTAAATTTCTTTTTTGATCCTTAAAAATAATTTGCCTGCGGGTGCCACTACCCCCTTTCCATTTTTATTTTCAAAATATAGATATAGTTAATTTTTGTGGTCACAATTTTTAAACTTTATAAGCCACTTAACACCAACAAACATATTTTTATCATGATTTAATTATCCTTCTTTTATTTTTCTTGAGAATATATATTGGAGACTTCATTGCGTGTTCCAAGACTATAATTTTTCCAAATTTCTTTTTTGATCCTTAAAAATCATTTGCCTGCCGTCACCTATACCCCCTTTCAATTTTTATTTTCAAAATATTGCTTTACTTTATTTATTATTACGATTAAATTATCCTTCTATTATTTCGCTTGAGAATAAATAGTGTAGTCTTCATTGTGTTTTCAAAGACGATGATTTTTTTCAAATTTCTTTTTTGATCCTTAAAAATCATTTGCCTGCGGGCGCCAATACCCCCTTTCCATTTTTATTTTCAAAATATAGATATAGTTAATTTTTGTGGTCACAATTTTTAAACTTTACAAGCCACTTGCCACCAAAAAACATATTTTCATCATGATTTAATTATCCTTCTTTTAGTTTTCTCGATAATATATATTGCAGACTTCTTTTTATGTAAACCTAGACTATAATGTTTTCCAAACTTCTATTTGGATCCTTAAAAATAATTTGCCTGCGGGTGCCACTACCCCCTTTCCATTTTTATTTTCAAAATATAGCTATACTTTATTTGTTGGACACAATTTTCTAACATTTTTAAAAATTTTCAACTAAAAAACATAATTTTATCATGATTTAATTATCCTTCTTTTATTTTTCTTGATAATATATATTGCAGACTTCTTTGTGTATTCCTAGGCTATAATGTTTTCCAAATTTTTTTTTTGATCCTTAAATATTATTTGTCTGCGGGCGCCAATACCCCCTTTCCATTTTTATTTTCAAAATATAGCTATACTTTATTTTTTGGACACAATTTTTAAACGTTATATGCCACAAGCCACCAAAAAACATATTTTTATCATGATTTAATTATCCTTCTTTTATTTGTCTTGAGAATATATATTGCAGTCTTCATTGTGTATTCCAAGAATATAATTTTTTCCAAATTTCTTTTTTGATCCTAAAAAATCATTTGCCTGCAGTCACCAATATCCCCTTTCCATTTTTATTTTCAAAATATAGCTATACTTTATTTTTTGGACACAATTTTTAAACTTTATATGCCACAAGCCACCAAAAAACATATTTTTATCATGATTTAATTATCCTTCATTTATTTTTCTTGATAATATATATTGGGGACTTCATTGCGTGTTCCAAGACTATAATTTTTCCAAATTTCTTTTTTGATCCTTAAAAATCATTTGCCTGCAGTCACCAATACCCCCTTTCAATTTTTATTTTCAAAATATAGATATAGTTTATTTTTGTGGTCACAATTTTCTAACATTTTTAAAAATTTTCAACTAAAAAAAATAATTTTATCATGATTTAATTATCCTTCTTTTTTTTGTCTTGAAAATATATATTGCAGTCTTCTTTGCGTGTTCCAAGACTATAATTTTTCCAAATTTCTTTTTTGATCCTTAAAAATCATTTGCCTGCAGTCACCAATACCCCCTTTCAATTTTTATTTTCAAAATATAGATATAATTAATTTTTGTGGTCACAATTTTTAAACTTTATAAGCTACTTGCCACCAACAAACATATTTTTGTCATAATTTAATTATCCTTCATTTATTTTTCTTGATAATATATATTTCAAACTTCTTTGTGTATTCCTATGCTAGAATGTTTTCCAAATTTCTATTTTGATCCTTAAAAATCATTTGCCTATCGTCACCTATACCCCCTTTCAATTTTTATTTTCAAAATATTGCTATACTTTATTTTTTGTACACAATTTTTAAACTTTATAAGCTACTTGCCACCAACAAACATATTTTTGTCATAATTTAATTATCCTTCATTTATTTTTCTTGATAATATATATTTCAAACTTCTTTGTGTATTCCTATGCTAGAATGTTTTCCAAATTTCTATTTTGATCCTTAAAAATCATTTGCCTGCCGTCACCTATACCCCCTTTCAATTTTTATTTTCAAAATATTGCTATACTTTATTTTTTGTACACAATTTTTAAACATTATATGCCACAAGCCACCAAAAAACATATTTTTATCATGATTTAATTATCCTTCTTTTATTTGTCTTGAGAATATATATTGCAGAATTCTTTGTGTAAACCTAGACTATAATTTTTCTAAATTTCTTTTTTGATCCTTAAAAATAATTTGCCTGCGGGTGCCACTACCCCCTTTCCATTTTTATTTTCAAAATATAGATATAGTTAATTTTTGTGGTCACAATTTTTAAACTTTATAAGCCACTTAACACCAACAAACATATTTTTATCATGATTTAATTATCCTTCTTTTATTTTTCTTGAGAATATATATTGGAGACTTCATTGCGTGTTCCAAGACTATAATTTTTCCAAATTTCTTTTTTGATCCTTAAAAATCATTTGCCTGCCGTCACCTATACCCCCTTTCAATTTTTATTTTCAAAATATTGCTTTACTTTATTTATTATTACGATTAAATTATCCTTCTATTATTTCGCTTGAGAATAAATAGTGTAGTCTTCATTGTGTTTTCAAAGACGATGATTTTTTTCAAATTTCTTTTTTGATCCTTAAAAATCATTTGCCTGCGGGCGCCAATACCCCCTTTCCATTTTTATTTTCAAAATATAGATATAGTTAATTTTTGTGGTCACAATTTTTAAACTTTACAAGCCACTTGCCACCAAAAAACATATTTTCATCATGATTTAATTATCCTTCTTTTAGTTTTCTCGATAATATATATTGCAGACTTCTTTTTATGTAAACCTAGACTATAATGTTTTCCAAACTTCTATTTGGATCCTTAAAAATAATTTGCCTGCGGGTGCCACTACCCCCTTTCCATTTTTATTTTCAAAATATAGCTATACTTTATTTGTTGGACACAATTTTCTAACATTTTTAAAAATTTTCAACTAAAAAACATAATTTTATCATGATTTAATTATCCTTCTTTTATTTTTCTTGATAATATATATTGCAGACTTCTTTGTGTATTCCTAGGCTATAATGTTTTCCAAATTTCTTTTTTGATCCTTAAATATCATTTGTCTGCGGGCGCCAATACCCCCTTTCCATTTTTATTTTCAAAATATAGCTATACTTTATTTTTTGGACACAATTTTTAAACGTTATATGCCACAAGCCACCAAAAAACATATTTTTATCATGATTTAATTATCCTTCTTTTATTTGTCTTGAGAATATATATTGCAGTCTTCATTGTGTATTCCAAGAATATAATTTTTTCCAAATTTCTTTTTTGATCCTAAAAAATCATTTGCCTGCAGTCACCAATATCCCCTTTCCATTTTTATTTTCAAAATATAGCTATACTTTATTTTTTGGACACAATTTTTAAACTTTATATGCCACAAGCCACCAAAAAACATATTTTTATCATGATTTAATTATCCTTCATTTATTTTTCTTGATAATATATATTGGGGACTTCATTGCGTGTTCCAAGACTATAATTTTTCCAAATTTCTTTTTTGATCCTTAAAAATCATTTGCCTGCAGTCACCAATACCCCCTTTCAATTTTTATTTTCAAAATATAGATATAGTTTATTTTTGTGGTCACAATTTTCTAATATTTTTAAAAATTTTCAACTAAAAAAAATAATTTTATCATGATTTAATTATCCTTCTTTTTTTTGTCTTGAAAATATATATTGCAGTCTTCTTTGTGTATTCCAAGAATATAATTTTTTCGAAATTTCTTTTTTGATCCTAAAAAATCATTTGCCTGCGGGCGCCAATACCCCCTTTCCATTTTTATTTTCAAAATATAGATAAAGTTAATTTTTGTGGTCACAATTTTCTAACATTTTTAAAAATTTTCAACTAAAAATCATAATTTTATCATGATTTAATTATCCTTCTTTTATTTGTCTTGAGAATATATATTGCAGTCTTCTTTGTGTATTCCAAGAATATAATTTTTTCCAAATTTCTTTTTTGTCCTAAAAAACATTTGCCTGCGGGCGCCAATACCCCCTTTCCATTTTTATTTTCAAAATATAGCTATACTGTATTTTTGGGATACAATTTTTAAACTTTATAAGCCACTTGCCACCAACAAACATATTTTTATCATGATTTAATTATCCTTCTTTTATTTTTCTTGAGAATATATATTGCAGACTTCTTTGTGTATTCCTAGACTATAATGTTTTCAAAACTTCTATTTTGATGCTTAAAAATAATTTGCCTGCGGGTGCCACTATCCCCTTTCCAATTTTATTTTCAATATATGGCTCTTGTTTATTTTTGTGGTCATAATTTTCTAACATTTTTAAAAATTTTCAACTAAAAAACATATTTTTATCATGATTTAATTATCCTTCTTTTATTTTTCTTGATAATATATATTGCAGACTTCTTTGTGTATTCCTAGGCTATAATGTTTTCCAAATTTCTATTTTGATCCTTAAAAATAATTTGCCTGCGGGCGCCACTAACCCCTTTCCAATTTTATTTTCAAAATATAGCTCTTGTTCATTGTTGTGGTCACAATTATCTAACATTTTTAAAAATTTTCAACTAAAAAACATAATTTTATCATGATTAAATTATCCTTCTATTATTTTGCTTGAGAATAAATAGTGTAGTCTTCATTGTGTTTTCAAAGACGATGATTTTTTTCAAATTTCTTTTTTGATCCTTAAATATCATTTGTCTGCGGGCGCCAATACCCCCTTTCCATTTTTATTTTCAAAATATAGTTATAGTTAATTTTTGTGGTCACAATTTTCTAACATTTTTAAAAATTGTCAACTAAAAAACATAATTTTATCATGATTTAATTATCCTTCTTTTATTTGTCTTGAGAATATATATTGCAGTCTTCTTTGTGTTTTCAAAGACTATAATTTTTCCAAATTTCTTTTTTGATCCTAAAAAATCATTTGCCTGCGGGCGCCAATACCCCCTTTCCATTTTTATTTTCAAAATATAGATAAAGTTAATTTTTGTGGTCACAATTTTCTAACATTTTTCAACATATTCAACTAAAAAACATATTTTTATCATGATTAATTTATCCTTCTATTATATTGCTTGAGAATAAATAGTGTAGTCTTCATTGTGTTTTCAAAGACGATAATTTTTTCCAAATTTCTTTTTTGATCCTAAAAAATCATTTGCCTGCAGTCACCAATACCCTCTTTCCATTTTTATTTTCAAAATATAGCTATACTTTATTTTTTGGACACAATTTTTAAACTTTATAAGCCACAAGCCACCAAAAAACATATTTTTATCATGATTTAATTATCCTTCATTTATTTTCCTTGATAATATATATTGGAGACTTCATTGCGTGTTCCAAGACTATAATTTTTCCAAATTTCTTTTTTGATCCTTAAAAATCATTTGCCTGCAGTCACCAATACCCCCTTTCAATTTTTATTTTCAAAATATAGATATAATTAATTTTTGTGGTCACAATTTTTAAACTTTATAAGCTACTTGCCACCAACAAACATATTTTTGTCATAATTTAATTATCCTTCATTTATTTTTCTTGATAATATATATTTCAAACTTCTTTGTGTATTCCTATGCTAGAATGTTTTCCAAATTTCTATTTTGATCCTTAAAAATCATTTGCCTATCGTCACCTATACCCCCTTTCAATTTTTATTTTCAAAATATTGCTATACTTTATTTTTTGTACACAATTTTTAAACTTTATAAGCTACTTGCCACCAACAAACATATTTTTGTCATAATTTAATTATCCTTCATTTATTTTTCTTGATAATATATATTTCAAACTTCTTTGTGTATTCCTATGCTAGAATGTTTTCCAAATTTCTATTTTGATCCTTAAAAATCATTTGCCTGCCGTCACTTATACCCCCTTTCAATTTTTATTTTCAAAATATTGCTATACTTTATTTTTTGTACACAATTTTTAAACATTATATGCCACAAGCCACCAAAAAACATATTTTTATCATGATTTAATTATCCTTCTTTTATTTGTCTTGAGAATATATATTGCAGAATTCTTTGTGTAAACCTAGACTATAATTTTTCTAAATTTCTTTTTTGATCCTTAAAAATAATTTGCCTGCGGGTGCCACTACCCCCTTTCCATTTTTATTTTCAAAATATAGATATAGTTAATTTTTGTGGTCACAATTTTTAAACTTTATAAGCCACTTAACACCAACAAACATATTTTTATCATGATTTAATTATCCTTCTTTTATTTTTCTTGAGAATATATATTGGAGACTTCATTGCGTGTTCCAAGACTATAATTTTTCCAAATTTCTTTTTTGATCCTTAAAAATCATTTGCCTGCCGTCACCTATACCCCCTTTCAATTTTTATTTTCAAAATATTGCTTTACTTTATTTATTATTACGATTAAATTATCCTTCTATTATTTCGCTTGAGAATAAATAGTGTAGTCTTCATTGTGTTTTCAAAGACGATGATTTTTTTCAAATTTCTTTTTTGATCCTTAAAAATCATTTGCCTGCGGGCGCCAATACCCCCTTTCCATTTTTATTTTCAAAATATAGATATAGTTAATTTTTGTGGTCACAATTTTTAAACTTTACAAGCCACTTGCCACCAAAAAACATATTTTCATCATGATTTAATTATCCTTCTTTTAGTTTTCTCGATAATATATATTGCAGACTTCTTTTTATGTAAACCTAGACTATAATGTTTTCCAAACTTCTATTTGGATCCTTAAAAATAATTTGCCTGCGGGTGCCACTACCCCCTTTCCATTTTTATTTTCAAAATATAGCTATACTTTATTTGTTGGACACAATTTTCTAACATTTTTAAAAATTTTCAACTAAAAAACATAATTTTATCATGATTTAATTATCCTTCTTTTATTTTTCTTGATAATATATATTGCAGACTTCTTTGTGTATTCCTAGGCTATAATGTTTTCCAAATTTCTTTTTTGATCCTTAAATATCATTTGTCTGCGGGCGCCAATACCCCCTTTCCATTTTTATTTTCAAAATATAGCTATACTTTATTTTTTGGACACAATTTTTAAACGTTATATGCCACAAGCCACCAAAAAACATATTTTTATCATGATTTAATTATCCTTCTTTTATTTGTCTTGAGAATATATATTGCAGTCTTCATTGTGTATTCCAAGAATATAATTTTTTCCAAATTTCTTTTTTGATCCTAAAAAATCATTTGCCTGCAGTCACCAATATCCCCTTTCCATTTTTATTTTCAAAATATAGCTATACTTTATTTTTTGGACACAATTTTTAAACTTTATATGCCACAAGCCACCAAAAAACATATTTTTATCATGATTTAATTATCCTTCATTTATTTTTCTTGATAATATATATTGGGGACTTCATTGCGTGTTCCAAGACTATAATTTTTCCAAATTTCTTTTTTGATCCTTAAAAATCATTTGCCTGCAGTCACCAATACCCCCTTTCAATTTTTATTTTCAAAATATAGATATAGTTTATTTTTGTGGTCACAATTTTCTAACATTTTTAAAAATTTTCAACTAAAAAAAATAATTTTATCATGATTTAATTATCCTTCTTTTTTTTGTCTTGAAAATATATATTGCAGTCTTCTTTGTGTATTCCAAGAATATAATTTTTTCGAAATTTCTTTTTTGATCCTAAAAAATCATTTGCCTGCGGGCGCCAATACCCCCTTTCCATTTTTATTTTCAAAATATAGATAAAGTTAATTTTTGTGGTCACAATTTTCTAACATTTTTAAAAATTTTCAACTAAAAATCATAATTTTATCATGATTTAATTATCCTTCTTTTATTTGTCTTGAGAATATATATTGCAGTCTTCTTTGTGTATTCCAAGAATATAATTTTTTCCAAATTTCTTTTTTGTCCTAAAAAACATTTGCCTGCGGGCGCCAATACCCCCTTTCCATTTTTATTTTCAAAATATAGCTATACTGTATTTTTGGGATACAATTTTTAAACTTTATAAGCCACTTGCCACCAACAAACATATTTTTATCATGATTTAATTATCCTTCTTTTATTTTTCTTGAGAATATATATTGCAGACTTCTTTGTGTATTCCTAGACTATAATGTTTTCAAAACTTCTATTTTGATGCTTAAAAATAATTTGCCTGCGGGTGCCACTATCCCCTTTCCAATTTTATTTTCAATATATGGCTCTTGTTTATTTTTGTGGTCATAATTTTCTAACATTTTTAAAAATTTTCAACTAAAAAACATATTTTTATCATGATTTAATTATCCTTCTTTTATTTTTCTTGATAATATATATTGCAGACTTCTTTGTGTATTCCTAGGCTATAATGTTTTCCAAATTTCTATTTTGATCCTTAAAAATAATTTGCCTGCGGGCGCCACTAACCCCTTTCCAATTTTATTTTCAAAATATAGCTCTTGTTCATTGTTGTGGTCACAATTATCTAACATTTTTAAAAATTTTCAACTAAAAAACATAATTTTATCATGATTATTATCCTTCTATTATTTTGCTTGAGAATAAATAGTGTAGTCTTCATTGTGTTTTCAAAGACGATGATTTTTTTCAAATTTCTTTTTTGATCCTTAAATATCATTTGTCTGCGGGCGCCAATACCCCCTTTCCATTTTTATTTTCAAAATATAGTTATAGTTAATTTTTGTGGTCACAATTTTCTAACATTTTTAAAAATTGTCAACTAAAAAACATAATTTTATCATGATTTAATTATCCTTCTTTTATTTGTCTTGAGAATATATATTGCAGTCTTCTTTGTGTTTTCAAAGACTATAATTTTTCCAAATTTCTTTTTTGATCCTAAAAAATCATTTGCCTGCGGGCGCCAATACCCCCTTTCCATTTTTATTTTCAAAATATAGATAAAGTTAATTTTTGTGGTCACAATTTTCTAACATTTTTCAACATATTCAACTAAAAAACATATTTTTATCATGATTAATTTATCCTTCTATTATATTGCTTGAGAATAAATAGTGTAGTCTTCATTGTGTTTTCAAAGACGATAATTTTTTCCAAATTTCTTTTTTGATCCTAAAAAATCATTTGCCTGCAGTCACCAATACCCCCTTTCAATTTTTATTTTCAAAATATAGATATAGTTAATTTTTGTGGTCACAATTTTTAAACTTTATAAGCTACTTGCCACCAACAAACATATTTTTGTCATAATTTAATTATCCTTCATTTATTTTTCTTGATAATATATATTTCAAACTTCTTTGTGTATTCCTATGCTAGAATGTTTTCCAAATTTCTATTTTGATCCTTAAAAATCATTTGCCTGCCGTCACCTATACCCCCTTTCAATTTTTATTTTCAAAATATTGCTATACTTTATTTTTTGTACACAATTTTTAAACATTATATGCCACAAGCCACCAAAAAACATATTTTTATCATGATTTAATTATCCTTCTTTTATTTGTCTTGAGAATATATATTGCAGAATTCTTTGTGTAAACCTAGACTATAATTTTTCTAAATTTCTTTTTTGATCCTTAAAAATAATTTGCCTGCGGGTGCCACTACCCCCTTTCTATTTTTATTTTCAAAATATAGATATAGTTAATTTTTGTGGTCACAATTTTTAAACTTTATAAGCCACTTAACACCAACAAACATATTTTTATCATGATTTAATTATCCTTCTTTTATTTTTCTTGAGAATATATATTGGAGACTTCATTGCGTGTTCCAAGACTATAATTTTTCCAAATTTCTTTTTTGATCCTTAAAAATCATTTGCCTGCCGTCACCTATACCCCTTTCAATTTTTATTTTCAAAATATTGCTTTACTTTATTTTTTGGACACAATTTTTAAACATTATATGCCACAAGCCACCAAAAAACATATTTTTATCATGATTTAATTATCCTTCTTTTATTTGTCTTGAGAATATATATATTGCAGTCTTCTTTGTGTATTCCAAGAATATAATTTTTTCCAAATTTATTTTTTGATCCTAAAAATTCATTTGCCTGCGGGCGCCAATAACCCCTTTCCATTTTTATTTTCAAAATATAGATATGGTTAATTTCTGTGGTCACAATTTTCTAACATTTTTAAACATTTTCAACTAAAAAACATATTTTTATCACGATTAAATTATCCTTCTATTCTTTTGCTTGAGAATAAATAGTGTAGTATTCATTGTGTTTTCAAAGACGATGATTTTTTTCAAATTTCTTTTTTGATCCTTAAAAATCATTTGCCTGCGGGCGCCAATACCCCCTTTCCATTTTTATTTTCAAAATATAGATATAGTTAATTTTTGTGGTCACAATTTTTAAACTTTACAAGCCACTTGCCACCAAAAAACATATTTTCATCATGATTTAATTATCCTTCTATTATTTTGCTTGAGAATAAATAGTGTAGTCTTCATTGTGTATTCCAAGAATATAATTTTTTCCAAATTTCTTTTTTGATCCTAAAAAATCATTTGCCTGCAGTCACCAATATCCCCTTTCCATTTTTATTTTCAAAATATAGCTATACTTTATTTTTTGGACACAATTTTTAAACTTTATATGCCACAAGCCACCAAAAAACATATTTTTATCATGATTTAATTATCCTTCATTTATTTTTCTTGATAATATATATTGGGGACTTCATTGCGTGTTCCAAGACTATAATTTTTCCAAATTTCTTTTTTGATCCTTAAAAATCATTTGCCTGCAGTCACCAATACCCCCTTTCAATTTTTATTTTCAAAATATAGATATAGTTTATTTTTGTGGTCACAATTTTCTAACATTTTTAAAAATTTTCAACTAAAAAAAATAATTTTATCATGATTTAATTATCCTTCTTTTTTTTGTCTTGAAAATATATATTGCAGTCTTCTTTGTGTATTCCAAGAATATAATTTTTTCGAAATTTCTTTTTTGATCCTAAAAAATCATTTGCCTGCGGGCGCCAATACCCCCTTTCCATTTTTATTTTCAAAATATAGATAAAGTTAATTTTTGTGGTCACAATTTTCTAACATTTTTAAAAATTTTCAACTAAAAATCATAATTTTATCATGATTTAATTATCCTTCTTTTATTTGTCTTGAGAATATATATTGCAGTCTTCTTTGTGTATTCCAAGAATATAATTTTTTCCAAATTTCTTTTTTGTCCTAAAAAACATTTGCCTGCGGGCGCCAATACCCCCTTTCCATTTTTATTTTCAAAATATAGCTATACTGTATTTTTGGGATACAATTTTTAAACTTTATAAGCCACTTGCCACCAACAAACATATTTTTATCATGATTTAATTATCCTTCTTTTATTTTTCTTGATAATATATATTGCAGACTTCTTTGTGTATTCCTAGGCTATAATGTTTTCCAAATTTCTATTTTGATCCTTAAAAATAATTTGCCTGCGGGCGCCACTAACCCCTTTCCAATTTTATTTTCAAAATATAGCTCTTGTTCATTGTTGTGGTCACAATTATCTAACATTTTTAAAAATTTTCAACTAAAAAACATAATTTTATCATGATTATTATCCTTCTATTATTTTGCTTGAGAATAAATAGTGTAGTCTTCATTGTGTTTTCAAAGACGATGATTTTTTTCAAATTTCTTTTTTGATCCTTAAATATCATTTGTCTGCGGGCGCCAATACCCCCTTTCCATTTTTATTTTCAAAATATAGTTATAGTTAATTTTTGTGGTCACAATTTTCTAACATTTTTAAAAATTGTCAACTAAAAAACATAATTTTATCATGATTTAATTATCCTTCTTTTATTTGTCTTGAGAATATATATTGCAGTCTTCTTTGTGTTTTCAAAGACTATAATTTTTCCAAATTTCTTTTTTGATCCTAAAAAATCATTTGCCTGCGGGCGCCAATACCCCCTTTCCATTTTTATTTTCAAAATATAGATAAAGTTAATTTTTGTGGTCACAATTTTCTAACATTTTTCAACATATTCAACTAAAAAACATATTTTTATCATGATTAATTTATCCTTCTATTATATTGCTTGAGAATAAATAGTGTAGTCTTCATTGTGTTTTCAAAGACGATAATTTTTTCCAAATTTCTTTTTTGATCCTAAAAAATCATTTGCCTGCAGTCACCAATACCCCCTTTCAATTTTTATTTTCAAAATATAGATATAGTTAATTTTTGTGGTCACAATTTTTAAACTTTATAAGCTACTTGCCACCAACAAACATATTTTTGTCATAATTTAATTATCCTTCATTTATTTTTCTTGATAATATATATTTCAAACTTCTTTGTGTATTCCTATGCTAGAATGTTTTCCAAATTTCTATTTTGATCCTTAAAAATCATTTGCCTGCCGTCACCTATACCCCCTTTCAATTTTTATTTTCAAAATATTGCTATACTTTATTTTTTGTACACAATTTTTAAACATTATATGCCACAAGCCACCAAAAAACATATTTTTATCATGATTTAATTATCCTTCTTTTATTTGTCTTGAGAATATATATTGCAGAATTCTTTGTGTAAACCTAGACTATAATTTTTCTAAATTTCTTTTTTGATCCTTAAAAATAATTTGCCTGCGGGTGCCACTACCCCCTTTCTATTTTTATTTTCAAAATATAGATATAGTTAATTTTTGTGGTCACAATTTTTAAACTTTATAAGCCACTTAACACCAACAAACATATTTTTATCATGATTTAATTATCCTTCTTTTATTTTTCTTGAGAATATATATTGGAGACTTCATTGCGTGTTCCAAGACTATAATTTTTCCAAATTTCTTTTTTGATCCTTAAAAATCATTTGCCTGCCGTCACCTATACCCCTTTCAATTTTTATTTTCAAAATATTGCTTTACTTTATTTTTTGGACACAATTTTTAAACATTATATGCCACAAGCCACCAAAAAACATATTTTTATCATGATTTAATTATCCTTCTTTTATTTGTCTTGAGAATATATATATTGCAGTCTTCTTTGTGTATTCCAAGAATATAATTTTTTCCAAATTTATTTTTTGATCCTAAAAATTCATTTGCCTGCGGGCGCCAATAACCCCTTTCCATTTTTATTTTCAAAATATAGATATGGTTAATTTCTGTGGTCACAATTTTCTAACATTTTTAAACATTTTCAACTAAAAAACATATTTTTATCACGATTAAATTATCCTTCTATTCTTTTGCTTGAGAATAAATAGTGTAGTATTCATTGTGTTTTCAAAGACGATGATTTTTTTCAAATTTCTTTTTTGATCCTTAAAAATCATTTGCCTGCGGGCGCCAATACCCCCTTTCCATTTTTATTTTCAAAATATAGATATAGTTAATTTTTGTGGTCACAATTTTTAAACTTTACAAGCCACTTGCCACCAAAAAACATATTTTCATCATGATTTAATTATCCTTCTATTATTTTGCTTGAGAATAAATAGTGTAGTCTTCATTGTGTTTTCAAAGACGATGATTTTTTTCAAATTTCTCTTTTGATCCTTAAATATCATTTGTCTGCGGGCGCCAATACCCCCTTTCCATTTTTATTTTCAAAATATAGTTATAGTTAATTTTTGTGGTCACAATTTTCTAACATTTTTAAAAATTGTCAACTAAAAAACATAATTTTATCATGATTTAATTATCCTTCTTTTATTTGTCTTGAGAATATATATTGCAGTCTTCTTTGTGTTTTCAAAGACTATAATTTTTCCAAATTTCTTTTTTGATCCTTAATAATTATTTGCCTGTGGGCGCCACTGCATCCTTCCCATTTTTATTTTCAAAGTATAGATATAGTTAATTTTTGTGGTCACAATTTTCTAACATTTTTAAAAATTTTCAACTAAAAAACATAATTTTATCATGATTTAATAATCCTTCTTTTATTTGTCTTGAGAATATATATTGCAGTCTTCTTTGTGGATTCCAAGAATATAACTTTTTCCAAATTTCTTTTTTGATCTAAAAAATCATTTGCCTGCGGGCGCCAATACCCCCTTTCCATTTTTATTTTCAAAATATAGATAAGGTTAATTTTTGTGGTCACAATTTTCTAACATTTTTCAACATATTCAACTAAAAAACATATTTTTATCATGATTAATTTATCCTTCTATTATATCGCTTGAGAATAAATAGTGTAGTCTTCATTGTGTTTTCAAAGACGATAATTTTTTCCAAATTTCTTTTTTGATCCTAAAAAATCATTTGCCTGCAGTCACCAATACCCCCTTTCAATTTTTATTTTCAAAATATAGATATAGTTAATTTTCGTGGTCACAATTTTTAAACTTTATAAGCCACTTAACACCAACAAACATATTTTTATCATGATTTAATTATCCTTCTTTTATTTTTCTTGAGAATATATATTGGAGACTTCATTGCGTGTTCCAAGACTATAATTTTTCCAAATTTCTTTTTTGATCCTTAAAAATGATTTGCCTGCCGTCACCTATACCCCCTTTCAATTTTTATTTTCAAAATATTGCTTTACTTTATTTTTTGGACACAATTTTTAAACATTATATGCCACAAGCCACCAAAAAACATATTTTTATCATGATTTAATTATCCTTCTTTTATTTGTCTTGAGAATATATATATTGCAGTCTTCTTTGTGTATAACCAAGAATATAATTTTTTCCAAATTTATTTTTTGATCCTAAAAAATCATTTGCCTGCGGGCGCCAATAACCCCTTTCCATTTTTATTTTCAAAATATAGATATGGTTAATTTCTGTGGTCACAATTTTCTAACATTTTTAAACATTTTCAACTAAAAAACATATTTTTATCACGATTAAATTATCCTTCTATTATTTTGCTTGAGAATAAATAGTGTAGTCTTCATTGTGTTTTCAAAGACGATGATTTTTTTCAAATTTCTTTTTTGATCCTTAAAAATCATTTGCCTGCGGGCGCCAATACCCCCTTTCCATTTTTATTTTCAAAATATAGATATAGTTAATTTTTGTGGTCACAATTTTTAAACTTTACAAGCCACTTGCCACCAAAAAACATATTTTCATCATGATTTAATTATCCTTCTTAAAGTTTTCTCGATAATATATATTGCAGACTTCTTTTTATGTAAACCTAGACTATAATGTTTTCCAAACTTCTATTTGGATCCTTAAAAATAATTTGCCTGCGGGTGCCACTACCCCCTTTCCATTTTTATTTTCAAAATATAGCTATACTTTATTTGTTGGACACAATTTTCTAACATTTTTAAAAATTTTCAACTAAAAAACATAATTTTATCATGATTTAATTATCCTTCTTTTATTTTTCTTGATAATATATATTGCAGTCTTCTTTGTGGATTCCAAGAATATAACTTTTTCCAAATTTCTTTTTTGATCCTAAAAAATCATTTGCTTGCGGGCGCCAATACCCCCTTTCCATTTTTATTTTCAAAATATAGATAAAGTTAATTTTTGTGGTCACAATTTTCTAACATTTTTCAACATATTCAACTAAAAAATATATTTTTATCATGATTAATTTATCCTTCTATTATATTGCTTGAGAATAAATAGTGTAGTCTTCATTGTGTTTTCAAAGACGATAATTTTTTCCAAATTTCTTTTTTGATCCTAAAAAATCATTTGCCTGCAGTCACCAATACCCTCTTTCCATTTTTATTTTCAAAATATAGCTATACTTTATTTTTTGGACACAATTTTTAAACTTTATAAGCCACAAGCCACCAAAAACATATTTTTATCATGATTTAATTATCCTTCATTTATTTTCCTTGATAATATATATTGGAGACTTCATTGCGTGTTCCAAGACTATAATTTTTCCAAATTTCTTTTTTGATCCTTAAAAATCATTTTCCTGCCGTCACCTATACCCCCTTTCAATTTTTATTTTCAAAATATTGCTATACTTTATTTTTTGTACACAATTTTTAAACATTATATGCCACAAGCCACCAAAAAACATATTTTTATCATGATTTAATTATCCTACTTTTATTTGTCTTGAGAATATATATTGCAGAATTCTTTGTGTAAACCTAGACTATAATTTTTCTAAATTTCTTTTTTGATCCTTAAAAATAATTTGCCTGCGGGTGCCACTACCCCCTTTCCATTTTTATTTTCAAAATATAGATATAGTTAATTTTTGTGGTCACAATTTTTAAACTTTATAAGCCACTTAACACCAACAAACATATTTTTATCATGATTTAATTATCCTTCTTTTATTTTTCTTGAGAATATATATTGGAGACTTCATTGCGTGTTCCAAGACTATAATTTTTCCAAATTTCTTTTTTGATCCTTAAAAATCATTTGCCTGCCGTCACCTATACCCCCTTTCAATTTTTATTTTCAAAATATTGCTTTACTTTATTTTTTGGACACAATTTTTAAACATTATATGCCACAAGCCACCAAAAAACATATTTTTATCATGATTTAATTATCCTTCTTTTATTTGTCTTGAGAATATATATATTGCAGTCTTCTTTGTGTATTCCAAGAATATAATTTTTTCCAAATTTATTTTTTGATCCTAAAAATTCATTTGCCTGCGGGCGCCAATAACCCCTTTCCATTTTTATTTTCAAAATATAGATATGGTTAATTTCTGTGGTCACAATTTTCTAACATTTTTAAACATTTTAAACTAAAAAACATATTTTTATCACGATTAAATTATCCTTCTATTCTTTTGCTTGAGAATAAATAGTGTAGTCTTCATTGTGTTTTCAAAGACGATGATTTTTTTCAAATTTCTTTTTTGATCCTTAAAAATCATTTGCCTGCGGGCGCCAATACCCCCTTTCCATTTTTATTTTCAAAATATAGATATAGTTAATTTTTGTGGTCACAATTTTTAAACTTTACAAGCCACTTGCCACCAAAAAACATATTTTCATCATGATTTAATTATCCTTCTTTTATTTTTCTTGAGAATATATATTGCAGACTTCTTTGTGTATTCCTAGACTATAATGTTTTCAAAACTTCTATTTTGATGCTTAAAAATAATTTGCCTGCGGGTGCCACTAACCCCTTTCCAATTTTATTTTCAAAATATAGCTCTGTTCATTGTTGTGGTCACAATTATCTAACATTTTTAAAAATTTTCAACTAAAAAACATAATTTTATGATGATTAAATTATCCTTCTATTATTTTGCTTGAGAATAAATAGTGTAGTCTTCATTGTGTTTTCAAAGACGATGATTTTTTTCAAATTTCTTTTTTGATCCTTAAATATCATTTGTCTGCGGGCGCCAATACCCCCTTTCCATTTTTATTTTCAAAATATAGTTATAGTTAATTTTTGTGGTCACAATTTTCTAACATTTTTAAAAATTGTCAACCAAAAAACATAATTTTATCATGATTTAATTATCCTTCTTTTATTTGTCTTGAGAATATATATTGCAGTCTTCTTTGTGTTTTCAAAGACTATAATTTTTCCAAATTTCTTTTTTGATCCTTAATAATTATTTGCCTGTGGGCGCCACTGCATCCTTTCCATTTTTATTTTCAAAGTATAGATATAGTTAATTTTTGTGGTCACAATTTTCTAACATTTTTAAAAATTTTCAACTAAAAAACATAATTTTATCATGATTTAATAATCCTTCTTTTATTTGTCTTGAGAATATATATTGCAGTCTTCTTTGTGGATTCCAAGAATATAACTTTTTCCAAATTTCTTTTTTGATCCTAAAAAATCATTTGCCTGCGGGCGCCAATACCCCCTTTCCATTTTTATTTTCAAAATATAGATAAAGTTAATTTTTGTGGTCACAATTTTCTAACATTTTTCAACATATTCAACTAAAAAACATATTTTTATCATGATTAATTTATCCTTCTATTATATTGCTTGAGAATAAATAGTGTAGTCTTCATTGTGTTTTCAAAGACGATAATTTTTTCCAAATTTCTTTTTTGATCCTAAAAAATCATTTGCCTGCAGTCACCAATACCCCCTTTCAATTTTTATTTTCAAAATATAGATATAGTTAATTTTTGTGGTCACAATTTTTAAACTTTATAAGCTACTTGCCACCAACAAACATATTTTTGTCATAATTTAATTATCCTTCATTTATTTTTTTGATAATATATATTTCAAACTTCTTTGTGTATTCCTATGCTAGAATGTTTTCCAAATTTCTATTTTGATCCTTAAAAATCATTTGCCTGCCGTCACCTATACCCCCTTTCAATTTTTATTTTCAAAATATTGCTATACTTTATTTTTTGGACAATTTTTAAACATTATATGCCACAAGCCACCAAAAAACATATTTTTATCATGATTTAATTATCCTTCTTTTATTTGTCTTGAGAATATATATTGCAGAATTCTTTGTGTAAACCTAGACTATAATTTTTCTAAATTTCTTTTTTGATCCTTAAAAATAATTTGCCTGCGGGTGCCACTACCCCCTTTCCATTTTTATTTTCAAAATATAGATATAGTTAATTTTTGTGGTCACAATTTTTAAACTTTATAAGCCACTTAACACCAACAAACATATTTTTATCATGATTTAATTATCCTTCTTTTATTTTTCTTGAGAATATATATTGGAGACTTCATTGCGTGTTCCAAGACTATAATTTTTCCAAATTTCTTTTTTGATCCTTAAAAATCATTTGCATGCCGTCACCTATACCCCCTTTCAATTTTTATTTTCAAAATATTGCTTTACTTTATTTTTTGGACACAATTTTTAAACATTATATGCCACAAGCCACCAAAAAACATATTTTTATCATGATTTAATTATCCTTCTTTTATTTGTCTTGAGAATATATATTGCAGTCTTCTTTGTGTTTTCAAAGACTATAATTTTTCCAAATTTCTTTTTTGATCCTTAATTATTATTTGCCTGTGGGCGCCACTGCATCCTTTCCATTTTTATTTTCAAAGTATAGATATAGTTAATTTTTGTGGTCACAATTTTCTAACATTTTTAAAAATTTTCAACTAAAAAACATAATTTTATCATGATTTAATAATCCTTCTTTTATTTGTCTTGAGAATATATATTGCAGTCTTCTTTGTGGATTCCAAGAATATAACTTTTTCCAAATTTCTTTTTTGATCC
This sequence comes from Diuraphis noxia, assembly GCF_037042655.1. Classification (NCBI taxonomy): domain Eukaryota; kingdom Metazoa; phylum Arthropoda; class Insecta; order Hemiptera; family Aphididae; genus Diuraphis; species Diuraphis noxia. The sequence continues at coordinate 31,702,143 of NW_028301714.1, read as the reverse complement.
TAAAAAATCATTTGCCTGCGGGCGCCAATACCCCCTTTCCATTTTTATTTTCAAAATATAGATAAAGTTAATTTTTGTGGTCACAATTTTCTAACATTTTTCAACATATTCAACTAAAAAACATATTTTTATCATGATTAATTTATCCTTCTATTATATTGCTTGAGAATAAATAGTGTAGTCTTCATTGTGTTTTCAAAGACGATAATTTTTTCCAAATTTCTTTTTTGATCCTAAAAAATCATTTGCCTGCAGTCACCAATACCCCCTTTCAATTTTTATTTTCAAAATATAGATATAGTTAATTTTTGTGGTCACAATTTTTAATCTTTATAAGCTACTTGCCACCAACAAACATATTTTTGTCATAATTTAATTATCCTTCATTTATTTTTCTTGATAATATATATTTCAAACTTCTTTGTGTATTCCTATGCTAGAATGTTTTCCAAATTTCTATTTTGATCCTTAAAAATCATTTGCCTGCGTCACCTATACCCCCTTTCAATTTTTATTTTCAAAATATTGCTATACTTTATTTTTTGGACAATTTTTAAACATTATATGCCACAAGCCACCAAAAAACATATTTTTATCATGATTTAATTATCCATCTTTTATTTGTCTTGAGAATATATATTGCAGAATTCTTTTTGTAAACCTAGACTATAATTTTTCTAAATTTCTTTTTTGATCCTTAAAAATAATTTGCCTGCGGGTGCCACTACCCCCTTTCCATTTTTATTTTCAAAATATAGATATAGTTAATTTTTGTGGTCACAATTTTTAAACTTTATAAGCCACTTAACACCAACAAACATATTTTTATCATGATTTAATTATCCTTCTTTTATTTTTCTTGAGAATATATATTGGAGACTTCATTGCGTGTTCCAAGACTATAATTTTTCCAAATTTCTTTTTTGATCCTTAAAAATCATTTGCCTGCCGTCACCTATACCCCCTTTCAATTTTTATTTTCAAAATATTGCTTTACTTTATTTTTTGGACACAATTTTTAAACATTATATGCCACAAGCCACCAAAAAACATATTTTTATCATGATTTAATTATCCTTCTTTTATTTTTCTTGAGAATATATATTGCAGTCTTCTTTGTGTATTCCAAGAATATAATTTTTCCAAATTTCTTTTTTGATCCTTAATAATTATTTGCCTGTGGGCGCCACTGCATCCTTTCCATTTTTATTTTCAAAGTATAGATATAGTTAATTTTTGTGGTCACAATTTTCTAACATTTTTAAAAATTTTCAACTAAAAAACATAATTTTATCATGATTTAATAATCCTTCTTTTATTTGTCTTGAGAATATATATTGCAGTCTTCTTTGTGGATTCCAAGAATATAACTTTTTCCAAATTTCTTTTTTGATCCTAAAAAATCATTTGCCTGCGGGCGCCAATACCCCCTTTCCATTTTTATTTTCAAAATATAGATAAAGTTAATTTTTGTGGTCACAATTTTCTAACATTTTTCAACATATTCAACTAAAAAACATATTTTTATCATGATTAATTTATCCTTCTATTATATTGCTTGAGAATAAATAGTGTAGTCTTCATTGTGTTTTCAAAGACGATAATTTTTTCCAAATTTCTTTTTTGATCCTAAAAAATCATTTGCCTGCAGTCACCAATACCCCCTTTCAATTTTTATTTTCAAAATATAGATATAGTTAATTTTTGTGGTCACAATTTTTAAACTTTATAAGCTACTTGCCACCAACAAACATATTTTTGTCATAATTTAATTATCCTTCATTTATTTTTCTTGATAATATATATTTCAAACTTCTTTGTGTATTCCTATGCTAGAATGTTTTCCAAATTTCTATTTTGATCCTTAAAAATCATTTGCCTGCGTCACCTATACCCCCTTTCAATTTTTATTTTCAAAATATTGCTATACTTTATTTTTTGGACAATTTTTAAACATTATATGCCACAAGCCACCAAAAAACATATTTTTATCATGATTTAATTATCCTTCTTTTATTTGTCTTGAGAATATATATTGCAGAATTCTTTTTGTAAACCTAGACTATAATTTTTCTAAATTTCTTTTTTGATCCTTAAAAATAATTTGCCTGCGGGTGCCACTACCCCCTTTCCATTTTTATTTTCAAAATATAGATATAGTTAATTTTTGTGGTCACAATTTTTAAACTTTATAAGCCACTTAACACCAACAAACATATTTTTATCATGATTTAATTATCCTTCTTTTATTTTTCTTGAGAATATATATTGGAGACTTCATTGCGTGTTCCAAGACTATAATTTTTCCAAATTTCTTTTTTGATCCTTAAAAATCATTTGCCTGCCGTCACCTATACCCCCTTTCAATTTTTATTTTCAAAATATTGCTTTACTTTATTTTTTGGACACAATTTTTAAACATTATATGCCACAAGCCACCAAAAAACATATTTTTATCATGATTTAATTATCCTTCTTTTATTTGTCTTGAGAATATATATATTGCAGTCTTCTTTGTGTATTCCAAGAATATAATTTTTTCCAAATTTATTTTTTGATCCTAAAAAATCATTTGCCTGCGGGCGCCAATAACCCCTTTCCATTTTTATTTTCAAAATATAGATATGGTTAATTTCTGTGGTCACAATTTTCTAACATTTTTAAACATTTTCAACTAAAAAACATATTTTTATCACGATTAAATTATCCTTCTATTATTTTGCTTGAGAATAAATAGTGTAGTCTTCATTGTGTTTTCAAAGACGATGATTTTTTTCAAATTTCTTTTTTGATCCTTAAAAATCATTTGCCTGCGGGCGCCAATACCCCCTTTCCATTTTTATTTTCAAAATATAGATATAGTTAATTTTTGTGGTCACAATTTTTAAACTTTACAAGCCACTTGCCACCAAAAAACATATTTTCATCATGATTTAATTATCCTTCTTTTAGTTTTCTCGATAATATATATTGCAGACTTCTTTTTATGTAAACCTAGACTATAATGTTTTCCAAACTTCTATTTGGATCCTTAAAAATAATTTGCCTGCGGGTGCCACTACCCCCTTTCCATTTTTATTTTCAAAATATAGCTATACTTTATTTGTTGGACACAATTTTCTAACATTTTTAAAAATTTTCAACTAAAAAACATAATTTTATCATGATTTAATTATCCTTCTTTTATTTTTCTTGATAATATATATTGCAGACTTCTTTGTGTATTCCTAGGCTATAATGTTTTCCAAATTTCTATTTTGATCCAATAATTTGCCTGCGGGCGCCACTAACCCCTTTCCAATTTTATTTTCAATATATAGCTCTTGTTCATTGTTGTGGTCACAATTATCTAACATTTTAAAAAATTTTCAACTAAAAAACATAATTTTATCATGATTAAATTATCCTTCTATTATTTTGCTTGAGAATAAATAGTGTTGTCTTCATTGTGTTTTCAAAGACGATGATTTTTTTCAAATTTCTTTTTTGATCCTTAAATATCATTTGTCTGCGGGCGCCAATACCCCCTTTCCATTTTTATTTTCAAAATATAGTTATAGTTAATTTTTGTGGTCACAATTTTCTAACATTTTTAAAGATTTTCAACACAAAAACATATTTTTATCATGATTTAATTGTCCTTCTTTTGGTTTTCTTGAGAATGCATAGTGCAGACTTCATTGTGTGTTCCAAGACTATAATTTTTCCAAATTTCTTTTTTGATTAAGGATCATTTTAATTATTTGCCTGTGGGCGCTACTGCATCCTTTCCATTCTTATATTCAAAATATAGCTCTTGTTTATTTTTGTGGTCACAATTTTCTAACATTTTTAAAAATTGTCAACTAAAAAACATAATTTTATCATGATTTAATTATCCTTCTTTTATTTGTCTTGAGAATATATATTGCAGTCTTCTTTGTGGATTCCAAGAATATAACTTTTTCCAAATTTCTTTTTTGATCCTAAAAAATCATTTGCCTGCGGGCGCCAATACCCCCTTTCCATTTTTATTTTCAAAATATAGATAAAGTTAATTTTTGTGGTCACAATTTTCTAACATTTTTCAACATATTCAACTAAAAAACATATTTTTATCATGATTAAATTATCCTTCTATTATATTGCTTGAGAATAAATAGTGTAGTCTTCATTGTGTTTTCAAAGACGATAATTTTTTCCAAATTTCTTTTTTGATCCTAAAAAATCATTTGCCTGCAGTCACCAATACCCCCTTTCCATTTTTATTTTCAAAATATAGTTATACTTTATTTTTTGGACACAATTTTTAAACTTTATATGCCACAAGCCACCAAAAAACATATTTTTATCATGATTTAATTATCCTTCATTTTTTTTTCTTGATAATATATATTGGAGACTTCATTGCGTGTTCCAAGACTATAATTTTTCCAAATTTCTTTTTTGATCCTTAAAAATCATTTGCCTGCAGTCACCAATACCCCCTTTCAATTTTTATTTTCAAAATATAGATATAGTTAATTATTGTGGTCACAATTTTTAAACTTTATAAGCCACTTGCCACCAACAAACATATTTTTATCATGATTTAATTATCCTTCTTTTATTTGTCTTGAGAATATATATTGCAGTCTTCTTTGTGTATTCCAAGAATATAATTTTTTCCAAATTTCTTTTTTGATCCTAAAAAACATTTGCCTGTGGGCGCCAATACCCACTTTCCATTTTTGTTTTCAAAATATAGCTATACTTTATTTTTTGGACACAATTTTTAAACTTTATATGCCACAAGCCACTAAAAAACATATTTTTATCATGATTTAATTATCCTTCTTTTATTTTTCTTGATAATATATATTGCAGACTTCTTTGTCTATTCCTATGCTAGAATGTTTTCCAAATTTCTATTTTGATCCTTAAAAATTATTTGCCTGTTGGCGCCACTGGAGCCTTTCCAATTTTATTTACAAAATATAGCTCTTGTTTATTGTTGTGGTCACAATTATCTAACATTTTTAAAAATTGTCAACTAAAAAACATAATTTTATCATGATTTAATTATCCTTCTATTATTTTGCTTGAGAATAAATAGTGTAGTCTTCATTGTGTTTTCAAAGACGATAATTTGTTCCAAATTTCTTTTTTGATCCTTAAAAATCATTTGCCTTTGGGCGCCAATACCCCCTTTCCATTTTTATTTTCAAAATATAGCTATACTTTATTTTGTGGTCACAATTTTCTAACATTATAAAACATTTTCAACTAAAAAACATAATTTTATCATGATTAAATTATCCTTCTATTATTTTGCTTGAGAATAAATAGTGTAGTCTTCATTGTGCTTTCAAAGACGATAATTTTTTCCAAATTTCTTTTTTGATCCTTAAAAATCATTTGCCTGTCGGTGCCAATGCCCCCTTTTCATTTTTATTTTCAAAATATAGATATAGTTAATTTTCGTGGACATAATTTTTAAACTTTATTAGCCACTTGCACCAAGAAAAACATAATTTTATCATGATCTAAGTATCCTACATTTATTTTTCTTGAGAATACATAGTGAAGTCTTCATTGTGTATTCTAAGACTACAATTTTATCCAAATTTTTTTTTGATCCTTAAAAATCATTTGCCTTTGGACGCTACTACCCCCTTTCCATTTTTGTTTTCAAAATATAGCTATACTTTATTTTTTGGTCAAAATTTTTAAATTTTATAAGCCACTTGCCACTAAGAAACATAAATTTATCATTATTTAATTATCCTTCTTTAATTTTTCTTGAGAATATATATTGCAGTCTTCATAGTGTATTCTAAGATCACTGCTATATGTATTCTCAAGAAAAATAAAAGACGGATAATTAATTCATAATAAAATTATTTTTTTTAGTTGTACATGGTTAAAAATGTTATAAAATTGCAGTCACAAAAATATACAAGAGCTTTATTTTGAAAATAAATATGGAAAGGGGGTATTGGCGCCCGCAGGCAAATGATTTTAAAGGATCAAAAAATAAATTTGGAAAAATTTATAGTCTTAGAATACACTTTGAAGACTGCAATATGTATTCTCAAGAAAAATAAATGAAGGATAACTAACTCATCATAAAATTATATTTTTTAGTTGACAATTTTTAAAAATGTTAGATAATTGTTCCACAAAAATAATGTATGGATATATTTTGAAAGGAAAAATGGAATGTGGGTAGTGGTGCCCGCATGCAAATGATTTTTATGGATCAATAAAAAAATTTGGAAACAATTATAGTTAACTTTTTTTGAGTTATTTATAGACAACTGAAATTTTTGATTTTTTTGATAATTTTTTTATGAAGTATTGGTAAAAAAATTTTGAATGACCAAAAATACTTGAAGATTTAGTACAAAGTTCTTTGTGAGTTGTTCTTATTGTAGCTAAAAATATTAAAATTCTTCGTCATAATTTTTTTTATTAGCGTTTATAGTTCAAATTTTTACGAAATCTTTCGAAAACACGAAAATTTGCAAGTAATTTTGAAGTTGAAAAATCACAAAGTTTTTTTGTGTTTATAACTAAGAATTCAAAATACAACACTCAGTTTTCCTTCAGGTAGTTATGGAGAAAACTCGAAGCATCATTATAGGAATAATTTTAAGTGCGTTTGAATTTCAAATTTTTACGAAATAGCGTAACGATAACGATTTATCTTCAAACCAAGTATATGTATATCTATGATATAATATAACTATATAAGGTATTATGAATTATGATAACTTCAGGCAATGTTTTTGGAAAAATTTATTAATCATTCCTTTTTATCTTATTCAAAATGCTTCCTAATTGAAAAATAAAATATTTGTTTCAAAATAGAATATATGACAATATTTTATATAATACCTATATCCTAGACCGACAAATCATCTCCGTTCAGAATCGTTTTTCGTATACAATGATATCTATCACCCAAGTCAGAGGTCCACCCCCCTCCCCCCCTCTAATGTACAGCAGAGCGGTACCCACTTATCCGCTTTATTTATTTATATATTTTTTTCAAAACCGATGCACAACTAGTGTAAAAATGTAATTTACTAAATTAAATTATTATTACATTAAATAATAGGAATACAATTTAGTGACATTTTATCGGTAGGTACTAGGTATAACAAAAGTATAAGGGTTAGGTCACCTAAAATTATTTGAGCAAAACCAATTTTTTTTTGGATATACGCCACTGGACAAAGGTCAACTATAATATTAGTGCTAGCGCCGAAAAGCTGAGTATATTTTGAGACCCCGTGGTCTATATATATTTAACCATTATTAAAAATTATAATATTCAAATACATAAGAGGACAGTGAAATACTGGAAAATTCAAATATCTAGTCAACATATATACCTATAAAAGTGATATAAATAATAACTAAAGATATCATAATAAGTAATAAGTAAAATCAAATAATATTATTTCATTCAAAAAACAACCGATGCTAAGTTTTAATGTAATAATAATAATATGCAATACGCATTTATTCATACTAAAATACATAATTTTGAACTCATTACATATTAAAAATACCTACATTTTTAATACAGCGTATTAACCAATGGTAATAGTAATTGTATTTGTTATGATCGGTAAAATAATATAGTTTTTTATTCAATTGCTCCTGCTTTAACATGGATGAAACAGCGTGAACGTATAACTTCTCCTAAGGTAAAATATAGTTGTCTAATACTTTTTACAAAATATTAAAGACATAATAACAATTATTATAATATATTCTACAAACATAAATATATCAATATCCGATAAAATCAAATTGGTTATATCACTTAAAATTCTATTGATTACGGATAGTTTTAAATTTTAATGTTGTAATAATATCCGTTTTTTAAATCAATAAAAATGAGGAAACTTCCGAAGTTTTTTAGATTGTTTAAAAATTTAGAATGCGGTGTGGGTAAACCGTATAATATTAATTAGCATTCGTCATTCAAATATAGGCATCGCGAAATACATCATGCTGCATATTGGATATTGATAGGTACTGGTCATTAAATTTCCACATTAATTCATTTTTATTATATTAATTTGCAATTACCCATTTCATATTTATATGTATTTATAAATTTCAAACTGTTGAATTTTTTTATTTAAATAGAACAATTCCTTTAAACACCAAAAGGTAATCCATATATATATATTATATCATATATATAAATAATATTATATTCGATATTTCCTTCTTTATAAATTTATAATACACAATTAAAATATCTGTCACAATTTTTACTACAGTTCAACAGCTATTGTATAATGTGCTTAACCACTTACATAATATGTCAATATATATATAATATATCCCACAGTGACGTTTATAACGTCATCCCACATACTATTAAATACTCGTTTCGAGACGAAAATCAATAATCTACTAGTAAGTTATTTAGTTATTACGGAACATACGCGAAATTTACTAAACACTGTATGAAAAACGAGCTACAATAAAACTCTAGGTAATACATTAATATATAGTGACTATTCCGTCTTCCAATGCTTCCATAACATTCAAAATAAATTACGTGTTCATTAAAATGTTATAATTAAATAAATTTAATTCTAATTTGGTTGTGGTTCTCGAAAATGTTTCATTATACAGAAAATTGCATTAAACGGAAGTTCATGATATTATATTATTGAAGTTTCACTGAAAGCAGGTAAGTACATAATATTTTACTCGTTCAAATTTAAATCAGCTTAAACATTTTAACTATATAACGTCTACACCGCGGTCAAAACCAATCTACATCATTCTTATCACTTGTCATACTATACATGTATTATGTTTACTATTAAGTCTACAATCTTGTTTATCTCAATCGATCATTTCGTCTTTTGCAGTTCTGCTATTACAGATCGTATCAGTATTGTTTGGGCCTGAGATTAGGACTGTAAGAGTGAAGGACCAAAAAAAGTTATTACTAAATTTACAATATATATATTATGAAACACATAATATATAATACTCAGTGATTTATTTGTCGTAGAAAACGCATTATTTAATAAACTTTTGATGTTTTTCAAAAATATATATTTATATAATTTATTATTCCAGTACAGAATATTATTCGAAGTATTTTGATGTATCAAATTCAATATCAAATTTTGGACAAGTATTTAATTGGTTAGTTTAGACTTTAAACTTTAAAGTATTAATTAAAACATACATGAACGGAAAAGTGGACCAATACTTTGAGAGTAACCCTGAGGTGCACACTTCGCTCGTCAAAACTTTAAATACCTACTGATATCAGTTAAAATTAAATTTTTATGTAGTGTAATTCTTCAAAAAATATTCTGTTTGGGAATAAAAGATATTTATTTAAGTAAACATTTTTCTTTTGGCGGGTCTATCATTAAATCATATAAATACTGTTATATTTTGTACCTATTAACCTATTTGTATTTGATTTTAAAATACAAAAACAAAGTATATTGTGATTTGCTAAGAACAACACACACTTGTGGTTCTCTCTATTCATCTAATAAAATGATGTAAGTTTATTTTGATGGGTGTTGATTTAAACTAACTGTTAAAAATTACAATAGTCTAAATATTAGATTTTTTTTTAAATTGATAACCTACTAAAATAATATGTCTCAGTAGCCAGTAGAATTAATAACATTATTTTTTTGTAAAAATAAAATTCCTGTATCATTGTCGAAAACAACCATAAGTAATTCACCAAAATTAATTTTATTATTGTAATTTAATATTGGTCTGAACGAAATAAGTAATATAATAAGAAAAGCCATCAACGTACTAATATATTATTTGATATTATACCTATTATAATTTATAGTATGACATAAAATGTTCCGCAAAGTGTAGTTATTTCCTAAAATATTTCCCAAAATAGTTCATCTATCACGAGCTAAACACGATAACTATATGGCGGGGCGATAACAAACAAGTGCCAAATTTGAATACTGTAAAATAAATCATTTTCGTTAAAAATATTATTTATGTGGTGTATGAAATATTGGCCGGTGATAACAAATTTGGGTCACTTCATTGTCTATACTGCAGCGGCGTTTAGAGCCTGCGCATGTTGCAAATGAAATACTGCGCAAGTTCGTATGTTAAACTGCATCGCGTCGTCTCAGGTCCAAACAAATCATCCTCACTCCTGAACTCTTTACCCTATATTCCGCAGCCGTGATTTTGTCATTTATTTCCTTCCTAATAATCAATAACCACAATAAAGTAAACCTCTAGCCTGATTCCTTATTTCAATGGTATTTATATCCACTTATAAATACAGTAAATTGTTCGTATTTAAAAATTTAAGATGTCATAATTTATAACAATGATTAACTGTGTACTGTGTTGCAAAAATAAAATTATTGTAGGTGTATATTGTTACGAAACTCAAAGAACAATTATACAATACAAATAAGTGATAATAATCATTAAACAAAACTACTATCGTCATTCATCAAGTATGATTCCAGTTTACTAAAAAGTTTTTCTGTGAAAACTTTATACATTGTATTCAAAGTATAATCTTCACTTAATGAAAGTAGATTATGCTATTGTAGATACATATATATATATATAAATAACTTTTTTTAGGACCGGTTGGGAACTTTTTATCACAATGCTCCCACCCGGTACCACAATAATGGTACCTACCAAAGATATGAGTGCGATTTAATAATTATAATATAATATAATTGTATATACTATATTAATATATTATACTATTATAACTATTATATTAAAAACTATAATTTACATTTGATTAAGAATTCAAAGAAAGAAAAAATAAATAATATTATCATAACAAATTCATATTGTACACGAACAGTTACAATACGATGGCGAGGTCATATCATTAATAATTGGGCATTAGGAAAACCAATATAACGTAGTTCGTGCAAAATAAATGTAAGTACGTACCTACATTGCTACACGTCATGTAGGTACTAGGTACCTGCATGGACGAATATACACTACGAGTTTGCGGCAGTATTTCATTTCACGATTTTTGAGATTTCATCACGAAACATGAAACTACCTATGTTATATTATATTTTTACCTCGATTAGGTGTATATTGTACGTTCTATTTGTTCATATTTCTACGATAATTTCATTTCAATCATACATATAGAAAACACAACTCACGGGCATCTCGCCTTTTCAATCTCTGCAACATCAATTAAATAAATCGTTATAATATATCATCGACGTTCCAATAATAACATAATAATGAAAGGGTCAATAGAATTTAGATGCACCATTTACAATTTTTCGACACAAGGATATGATCTTTCAACACAATGTCTAATTCATACAACAGCTGATATTTTGGATAAGATTTTGAATTTTATAATTTTAAAATTTATTAGCAATATAATTGCATTAAGTCCTTTTTAAATTCTGAGCAAAGCGACGAATGTATTGATTTTAAAATGATATGGTGTTTTTGTATATATATACGATAGTGTACAATAGCATATATACACTTGTAACTTGATTACAATTTCTTTCTATTTCTTAAAAGTATTTAACTATTTAGTATGAACGAAATAATTTTATAATCATTTGTGTGTTTTTTTCACAAGTTTTTACTATTTAAAAATATCGAAAATACATCGTCACTTAATTTTTTCAAAAGTCGTCAAAATCGAGATAATTTCCAAATTATTTTTTATTTAGAAATTCATAAACATTTTCCTTTTTATATCTAATACTTGAAAATTGAATTCCTTATAAGTTTTTCTACTTTTAACAAGAAAAAAAGTTTTCTAAAAAGTCAAATCAATTTTTATAGGCGTTTGAAGTTCAAATATTTACGACATAGAATATTTATACGTATAAGACCATAAAATAATGATTTTATTATTTTTATAATAATTCAAAAACGATAAACCACAGATACTTGACACATCAAATGTTTATTTTATCCACAATCTTAGATTATTATTTTATCATTTTCTATATAATGTACATGATAATATTTTGATTTTTTGAGCTATTTATACATGTTTAAAATTTTCATTTAGTTTTAGTTTTTTTTTCTATAATATATATATCGATAAAAAACATTTCGTATATTTAAATACCTTGGAAATGTAATACAAGGTTCCTCATATGTTGTTTTAATAGCGGTTTTTGAAATATTCAAGACACATACAATTGACAACGATTGACAAAATTCATCAAAATCTTGAAAATTTCAAATTATTTTGTAGTTAAAAATTTATAAAATGTTCAAGTATTATAGCCGATGAGGTTTGGAAATTTAAAACAAATCTTCTCATGTCCATTCATAGATACTGCAATTAAAAAACCTAAATATTTTTATATCACAGTATTTTTAACAGATATTTTAGTAATAAATTTGGTAGGAATTAAAATATGTTTGAACAGAGAATAATGATTATTTCAGTTTATAAATATTATTACAGTACAGACTGACAGACCGTTTTCGCTCAAAATCATTTTTAGTATACAATGATATTTATATCGTTTAATATAAATTTAACACTTGCACACCCATTACAGTGATCCACACAACACCTACAGTACAACCGAGTGGTACCCACTTGTCCACCTTTTTTAAATTACAAATAAATTAAATGATGATGACGTAGTATATTAGTGATTTGAATATATAATATTAAACTACCTACAAATCAACGACCTGCAATTTATATTTTTATATCAATAATCACGGTTTTAATATTTTGTACTTTTTCCGATTTAGAACCGACAGCAGAGGAGGATCTATTAACACAATACTACTCCTCAAATATTAATATTTTGTACTTGTGATTGATTGATATAAGCATGGACAATTAATATCGAAAAATAGATTGTCATTTTGTTTGATTCGTATTTGTTTAAATTTGAAGTTGAGAATAAAATTTATATTTTTTAGACATAACAATATGAGGATACGTTTTAATAATAGTACACAATTTCAAGTCATAAAATGTTATCATTATTTTCGAATTTGATGTTTACTGTTATTAAAGGAGTCGCGTGCGGTCGGTCATTTACACGCGCGTGTACCTCGATAAAAGTCGAAACACTCTGCGCCGCACGATCGACATCATCATTGCGCCTGGCCGTACGCCACGGATACGGCGCATGTGCTCTTTATCATTCCCCTGCATATTATACGTTCGCCGCCGTGGTGCCCGTTTGTTTCCGTAATTCGCCCGAGACGAGGCGTCCGACGTTCGCCTCGGAGCTCTCTTGTTTGTTTATTTTTTGTTTTTGTTTTTTTTTTTGTTTTTTTTTTTTTTTTAATTTTTCACTCGTCGTAAAAATTAAGTTTAAATTAATTTCAAAACAAAAAAATTTTAAAAGCAAAACAATTTAAACAATATAAAAACCACCGTTCAGTCATCGCCATACAGGAAACAGGAATATTTTGACTAATGTTGTACCTACTTCGTGTGATATATAATATTGATATTAACCACCGAAACTGTATAAGCTAAATAATATTTTATATTATGATCGATTTATTGCGGGTGCGTACGCGTGTGTGTAAGCGTCTTAAAAACGGTTGTAAATGAAGATGTATAGGTAAGTCGGCAGCTGGGTGTACCTATTATATATATATATATATATATATATATATGCGATAACTACGTAGTCATCCAACACCCATCCAAACATATCGCGATGTGATAATGATGATTATGAAACAAAAAGCGTCATTATAACTTTAAGTGAGTAACATAATAATATATTATTTTATGGTCGTGGTAATATATACTATTACTGTATTATATTGCAAATATAAAATTTAAATATTTATATTGAAATTTTTTATTAGTGTTCTTGGAAGTCGATATTATATAATAATCAATCTAATTTTGCAATCGTATGAGTTGTGATGCGAAGGACTGTCGTGGGTGACGATAATTTTCCTCAAAATACAATATTATTATTATCGCATATTTGGGCTTGGTCGATATCGCGGTGTACAGACGATATTATAATCACATACCTACGTATAGGTACGATCGAATCGCCACGAATTTCCTGAAGCACCCACATAATACTTAACGTAAACAATATTGTCATGTCCGTTTCGGTTTGATCGTGAAAATCCATGGGATCGTATCGCATGCGACTACTATACCGGTGGGATACGTGAAAAAAGTGTAAACTTCCGTATCCGCGTAAACGGTGATAATAGCGATATAATAATAATATAATGACTAAGGCAGTGAAGTTATTGCATTAAAAAACACACTAAATTGATTGCATTATTGCATTAAAATATATTAAAAATTGCATTGAAAAAAAAAAATAATAATAATAATCAATAAAATCAAATATATTAATACATAATAATAATTAAAATTAAATATGAATATTGCTTACATTATTGCATTGCACTACAAATGATTTTTTTAAGTTTTCAAAATCGAATAATCGTCTGTTATCGTACAAGAAATTTTTGTATCGGGAGAAACTTTTTCCTAGGTAGGTACATCAGTAGTTGTTATTTGCGCGTAGGTAATTGAAATAGATTAAATCGTTGCTGGTCAAGTCTTCTGGCAAGCCCTCCATTCACTGTATTTCTCCACTTATAATTTTTAATATACGAACAATTGTTTGATATCCTTCATTTTTTTTGTAAAATATTTTTGAATTTCAGGGTTTATTAATATTCCATTTTATCCCGTAATTTTTTCTATTTTAGTTTCAACGTTTTTAACTATAGATAAAGCTTCGATTAATTGAACATGTTGGGTTTCGAGTTTAGTGATTTCTGCTGGTAATATGAAACCGTAGTTGGAATGAATGAATATCAAATTGGTTTCCATAGAACAATCCGACAAAAGATTTAATAATTTTATTACTTTTTTTACTTCTACAAAATTTTCGTCTATCGGCACATACTATGCAATTCACATATTTTACAAAAGAGAATACTACCATCAGAAGAAAATATAGTATCACCAAATTCTGATACGTAATTTTTTTAAATGGCTGATTTAATCGGTTTGACTTTTGGCATTTTAACGGACAAAATAGATGCGACAAAGTATAACGAACGACTAAGGTACGAGCCACCAAAACGTGCGGATGATTCTAGCAATCCCACTACTGTTAGAATTTCGGTATTTTTAAATATATAACTGAATGCTGATAGACGTTAGTATGTGTTATTGAGAGACAAGATTTTATCTTATCGACCAAAATGCGATAATCACTCTATGGAAATAATAGGTAGGTATTACAACAAATATAGAAATTTGTTGACTACTAAGTTTAGTTACTTATATTTTATATATTAAGTTATATAATCTTAAATGTAAACGAAAATTATGAAAAATAGTTAAAATTGCAGTAAAATTTAAAAAAAAAAATAGCTAAAATTTCATTTATTGCAATATAATTTATTTATTTTTTGTTTAAATTAAGAGTTTAATGAAACATATTTTAAGCTCACTCAGCAATAAATATAAGCATTTACAAAAACATGCAAATGCAACAACTTCACTGCCCCAATAATGACCATACTTAACGTGTCGTTTTGTAAATTAAAATTATATACATTTTATTACGGTGTAACAAGTTATTATTACGTAAGCGTTTCATGGGTTGTATTTTAGAACACACACCGTGAGGGTTGGCGGCGGGATCGCGTGCGAAGGGGTTTCCGTGGTTTCCGTTGTGCGCTGAACGGCGGGCTAGAGGTAGGGATCAATACGTGCGAAGAGGGGACCGGCGGTGGTGACGTCAAGTCACGCGCTTCCCGTGACGTCATGATACCGACGCCGCCGTGACCCGGTCACCGGCGGGATGAATAATGATCGGCGCAAACGACGGCCGTTTTTACCGTGCGTGCGTGCATTATCATGTACCTGCACTCTTTAAATGTTAGATAGTAGTAGTTGTGGTCGTTGTTCGCCGCCGCTTCTCGGCAGTTCGCCTTTGTGTAACGTATACCAGATTTATGGTAATAACGGTATCCGCGTGGTTGCAGACGTGGTTCGGTGGAGAGCCGGGCCGAGGCCATGGACAGGGCCGACCGTCTAGCCCGGAGCTTGGAGTTGGAGAAGGCCTACGTGCACGACACTTATCAGGAGATGTATCAACCCGCACATAAGACCAAACCGTGGCCGAAGGTGACGCAGTTCCTGCACGACTTGGAACCCGGATCACTCGTGTGCGACATCGGTGAGTACACGTATTATACACACGCCTATATGGCCGACAAAATAAATTATTATAATAGGTATAAACTATGCGGTTTATGTGACAGTTTTGATTTTTTTTTGTTTTTACATTGATTTTACCTTCCTATTTCATACGCACTTGAAATTATATTATTTCAAACACGATATATAACGATTTAGATCCCCGAAACACAGTTTTTTGTTGTGTACAGATGTATCTACAATGTTATAGGTTTTAAGTATAAATGGTACCTACGTCGAATTATTTATAACGAATTATGTATAAACGTGCATAGAAATATACCTACTTACGTTACTTGTAAGTAATGCGTATCGAGTTAAAAACTATCAAAATATATTTCTATTATATGCTTTTTTAAATTGTATGCTACTTGAAAATTCGACTGCTGTATCGTGTTTTCACTGACTGCAAAAAAACTTACTCCTCAAACGACCAACAGACACTGTATAATAGGTATTACCTATACTATATAATTTAAGATTCACAGGATCAATATTATATAAGTAGAGCTTGTTTTAATGTTTTAAAAATAAATTTAATCAACTTCTGAGATTAAATTAACTAGAATAAGATTCAAACCCTAACATTTAAAAGTTATAATGTATTCAAATACATATTATAGGATCACGCGAGTTGTGAGACGAGATTTTTCTTTACCTACTTAATGTGTCAAAACTATTAAATTTTCTAGCGACGCGTCTTTATAAATAAAGGTTATGTATATTTTGAACTTTTATCAACGTTAAAATCTACGACTTTTAGTCAACAAACCAAAGTATGTTTTATTGTTTTTACGTCCATGACATTATTGGGTCTCGGTAGACGACTTTGGAATAATGGTGACTGATGGATTTTAGCAACTTTATAATATAAGAACTTATGTATTTGTATAAGATAAAGTATACAAAATGTTTATGCTTTATAATAATAACTTACTAGTTACTTGCAAGAATTGGTGGCTAATAAGTAAATTATTATAATATTCAATTCTTTATATTTGTAATCATGATCCTGAACGATGTTGTCCGTGAAAAATTAAATTCCAGTGGATGTACTCCTTCAGTAAAGGACAGTAATCCATTTTTGAGATTCTCCAGTTGTTGGATTTTTCATGGAATGTTACAAAAAATTTTCAGTTGCTAAGTTGTTTTTCTATGAACTTTACAAATTTTGTCCTTGGTCGTCTTATAAAATGTCAAAAGCATTATGTTATGGTTTACCGTACAGTAGGCTGTGGATAATTTGGAAAAGCTATTCCTGTAATTTTATTTGTATTGAAACCAATTTCGATGAATTATGTTAGATTAAAAACTTAATCTGTACATAACTTCTCCGTAATACAGCGTGATTGATTTATCATAAAACACTCATTATTTCAAAAAGTATTGACTTTTTTCAAAATATTTTTTTACATGGTTTCAAGTTGTTAAAAAACCAACGTTTTTATTAAAAAGTTATATTTTTAAATATTTTTTATCCTTATCATTTTTTACTTTTTTACTTTTTTGAATGACAACATAGAGTTTTAATTTCATATTACAAAGCAGAATATTTTTCTAAGTATTTTGATACATAGAAATCAAATTTGGGGCTAGTAGTTTATGAGTTATAAGTATTTAAAGATTAGACAAGCGGAGTAGTGGACAAACATTTTGTGGGGTAACCCCGTACCACTCCACTCTGCCAATCTAAACTTTAAATACTTATAACTCATAAACTACTAGCCCCAAATTCGATTTTTATACATCAAAATACTTAGAAAAATATTCTGCTTTGGAATATGAAATTAAAACTCTAAGTTGTCACTCAAAAAAGTAAAAAAACATAAAAAATGATAAGGATAAAAAATATAATTTTTTAATAAAAACGTTGGGTTTTTAAGAACTTGAAACCATGTAAAAAAATATTTTGTAAAAAGTCAATACTTTTTGAAATAATGAGTGTTTTATGATAAATCAATCACCCTATATAATATCTTTATATTTTTTTTCTTGATTGAAACCTTTTTCCAGGGTTCTATAGATTTACTAAATTGGTTTATTTCATATTTTGGGCATAAATTAAGTAGTATTTTTGCACGCTTATTTCATAGATACACTGAGTCGTGTGTATTAATTCATAATCTAAAATTCTGATATACAACATTAATAATTTAATATTACTTTGAGATTAATATTATTCACAATAATTATTACAATTGCGTTATGAAATTCAATATTATTTATTAATATTTAATATCAAAGTTGTAAATGTTGTTTTAAATTTTAGGTTGTGGTACGGGAAAATATTTGTCGACTAACCCGCATGTGTTCAAAGTAGGCGTTGATCGCTGCTTGAGATTAACTGAAATAGCTAGAAGTCGAGACAGCGAAGTAAATGTTTTAATTATATAGACTCATAATTACTATGAAATATAATACTATATATATACTATGAAAAATAAAACTTACTGAATTATCGTAGTATTTAATTTTAATTAAAATCAATAAATTATAAATATTAAATACTTAATTATCAATTTATTCAAATACAGGTATTGGTGTGTGACAATCTAACTTTACCATTCAAAGACTGTAGTTTAGATGCTGTATTATCCATAGCAGTTATTCATCATTTTTCGACAACAGAAAGACGTGTGTGTGCCTTACGAGAACTAGCTAGGGTACTTAGAATTGGTGGTCGTATAATAATTACAGTTTGGGCCATGGAACGACGCCATAGAAAAGTATTTAAAATGAATTTTTAAATTTAGATTATTGCATAAAATATTGTTTGATTTTCGTAGTTTCAATCTCAAGACGTGCTAATGCCTTGGCACAAGCCTTGTAGAAATTTAGAAAGCGAATCAACAGAATTTTCCACAACCACGACCACATCTGATGAGGAATATATTAGCACGAGAAAAAAATCTAATTCCGATTCAACAACGTTCGTATTTATTTACTTAAATTTCATATATTATAGTTGATGCATAAAAGATTTAAATATCATTAATACATACAGGAGTATCAAAATGTGTTGTGAAAGAAAAACTAAGCGTAAGGAACAATCAAATTGGAGAAAAGGAATAAAGAGTTCCCCGAGTAGTTCTAGTTTATCGAGTCCAGGGACTGAAACTTGTTATAGCTTTGTTCGGAAAGCAATACAGGTTAATTGTTATTATATAATTTAATATAAAATTTTCATGTTTGCGTTTAACATAGATTCGCTTTGTTACAGAAGCTTGCCGGTTCAACCAAGCGAGGTAAAGTATCATCAAAACCTTGGTTCGTTGGTTCTTGGACATCACTTTACGGTACTGAGTTACCGTCAGTATTACGTTCAGATCCTGAAGGGTGTGAGACTTGCAACGAAGATGTGTTAAATGTTCCTATAGAACTTAGACGTATGGAAGATTCGCCAGACTCAATAACGCTATTCAATCGAACACCTACTCACAAATCTAAGAGTTTAACCGATATAAAAAACACCGCGGAAAAACGAATGGTACGATCAAGGTCAAGTATACCAGAATTGGAAAAATCAATGCCATTAACTCATTCAAAACCAAAATTAGTTAAACAAAAACAATCGCTATGTGATGAGGATGCAGAAGAAGATAGAGATAAGGCTACTGACATGAAAGATTTAGTTAATAAGTTACCTCAATTTGACGTAGGCAGTGGTTCAAAAAGATACAGATATAAAAGTAATGAAATAAAACAAAGATCAATGAATGAAGAACTTATGTCTGTAGAAAGACTTAAGGAAAAAGAAATCGTCCAAAAAAACATTCAAAGACAAGCGTCTTTAAATGAAGAGCTTATGTACAGCACACGTACGTTGGAATCCATTAAAGATACTTTACAATTGCTCAAAACTGGCTTCACGAAAACGTTTAAAAACCCATCCAGTCAGGTGTCTGATAACATAAAAAGTGGACTAAGTAGAATGTTAGGGTATAAGGAAGGTTGTGAAGAAAAGGTTAGTGATGAAAAAAAAATAGAAAAAATGCCCGTTCCCGCATTGGTTACAACGACGTGTTGTGACGGACGTAGAAGTTCCCGTGAAGATGGTTCTTCGGAAGATTCGTCAAAAGATAGTTTACAGAGTGATGCTAGTGTTGATTCTGAAGATAGTCTAAGTAGCTTAGCGTCTGTTATATTTGTGAATGCGACTGGTGGGTCTGATAAGACATGTTCACCACCATTAGTGGAGCAACAAGCACGAACAGCTCCATGCACACCCACTGCTAAATCTCAAAGTCAATACAGATCGTCTTCACATCCCAACACGCCGAAAACAGCCCCTATTCACCCGTCACATTTTAGATTGCCAGCCAGGTTCAACTCACAAAATGGAAATGAACCATATCAGTTAAATTTATCAACAGAACAACAGGTAGACGATGTTTTGAAGCCTATTAAATTATCACCTGTGAAAACAGCAATAGAAATGAAGCTTAAACGGGAGCAAGAAAAAGATCAAGAATTAGAACGTAGAGATCATGTTTGTGAAGGAGGAGATCATAATGCACGGCCTAAAGAAAGAATAAGTGCAGAAAAGCTTAAACAAATTCAAGATCTTCTTTTGAATACTAAACCCGGTATTGTCTAATCAAATATATTTTTGACAGTATTAACTTATAAAAAAAATTGTTATTTTTTAGTAACAGCACGTAATCGTCTACCAAAAGCTGATCGAACTTTTTCTGGTTTACGTGGAAGACACTTTATTAAAACAGTTGAAGAAACATTTCATCCAGAAATAGACGATATAGATAGTGATGTTGAATCATCGTCTTCTGATTCCGTTAGCAGTGTCATAAGTGTAGTGGTGGAAGATGAACGCAAAATTACAGGTGATTAATGCATAGTGTGTAATTAAAAGTTCTTATTTATATAACAATAATATTTCATATCCATTTTTAAAACAATTAATATTACCCCTCCAAATAAATTTACTACCACCTATTTCTTTTTTCCCCTGTTGTATTTCTGGGCTTAAAATATTTTGTTATCCAATAATCGCCATACCTAAGTCATAGCCTTCTTTGGCATCTTTTCCTTATCGGTTCTTCTTCAAAAAAATTTATATCAGTAATATAATTTTTTCTATGCTATATTCCAATGTATGAGAAGTTTAATTCATAAATATAACACCTAAGTACATAACCTTGTACATGTTTATAGATATCGAGTTTGACGAACCCTTTGACGTAGAAACACCAGTGAAACCCGAGGATGAAATTTTGATAGAACATGACAATCTAGAACAAATTTGTTCTTCAGATTCAGACATAATTAAAAAAGATTCTAACCCTGATGAAGATTCCACCCCTAAAGAATATCCTAGTTCAATAAAAAGTCCTAGCCCTAAAAATGATCCCAATCCTAAAGAAGACCCTAGTCCAATAAAAAGTCCTAGCCCTAAAAATGATCTCAGACCTAAAGAAGAACCCAGCCCTAAAGAAGATCCCACTCCTGAAGAAGATCCCAGCAGTAAAGAAGATCATATTCCTAAAAATGATCCTAGTCCAAATGAAGACCATAACACTAAAGAAGATCAACCAAATCATACTAACCGATGGAGTCTGCAAGAACATCCGAACAAAGGGATGGCAGTTCGAATCAGCCCAAGCCTCGGTTCAATACCAAAACACAAGAGGGCCAGTAAGTGTTCTAAAGATGAGCTCTCAGATTTGCCAGAAACGTGGGACGAGGAATGTCAAAAACATCTTGTGGACTTCGCTGAAAGGTAAGTTTTTACGAATTCTTCTACTTCTCTATTTTATGTCAAAGTTATTGTTTAAAGCATTAATGATTTTATTATGTTGAAAAATAAAGATTAAATAAAGAGCTGCGGGCCGCCATAAGCATGGAGCCACAAGAAGATCCAAAAAATTCTCACGATGAAGTAGCAGAGCCACCGGAAAAGGTCGAGCTAATGCAATACTTTCACCAGCTGATGCGACCTGATGAAATATTGTCGGACCCATCATCTTCCGACGGACAGCTTGAGGACGAACCACACGACTACCATCGGATCGAGATACTAGCCGGGTCCGAAGCACCTCGTCGGCCCAGTATTTCCGTTGAAACGCAGGACTCTGTGGATAAAGTGCTGCGGAGTCGCGAGGGATTCCGATCACGACTCTACCGCAAGTCCGTGGACTCAGCGGAAGACCGGCATGCGTCCCTAGAGTTGGAGTGTGACTCGAGGCGTGATACGGTTTCCAGCAGCCAAGTATCACTGCTTCGACCTGGTAACTCACTTGAATCCAACGACACTGCGGATACGCACACTACTACGCAGAGCACGACTTCGCTAACATCGTGGAGTGACTGCAGCAAGGATACAAGGTTTGCAGACCGTAGACAGGCGCGGTGCGACGGCCGGTCGTCGTCCGAGGAGACGGACCCTAGGCGGGCCGCCGTTCTGGTCCGCCAACACGCAGCCGTCGAAACCCAAGAAACATCCAAGAGTGACGATACGTGTAGCTTATCCACCTCGCAAGAATCACTTTCAGAGCACGGTGGAGGGTCTATAACATTCCACAGATACTATCACGTGTTCAGAGAAGGTGAACTCGACCAGCTGATCGAGAAACACGCTGATAATTTGCACATAATTTCTTCATATTACGACCAATCAAATTGGTGCGTTATCGCCGAAAAAGTACAGGTGTGGACTATTTAGTGATGAGGTATAATTAGTGATGAGTTTGAAAAAAATTAATATTTCAAGATTTTAGTTTTTAAAATT
This sequence comes from Diuraphis noxia, assembly GCF_037042655.1. NCBI lineage: Eukaryota > Metazoa > Arthropoda > Insecta > Hemiptera > Aphididae > Diuraphis > Diuraphis noxia. The sequence goes on along the minus strand of NW_028301714.1, from coordinate 31,679,197 downwards.
ATTTAAAAACCGAGTATATACTAGGTAGAAGGTAGTTATTCAAATATATTTGGTTTTAGGATATGTGCGTCCAATAATAAGAATTCTTCAATATCGTTGTAGATTTGTGTATATTACAACTAGTCACTTATGTATATTATATAGTATTCGAACGTCAATTGTACGGAAGTAGGTACATTATTTATTTGATATTGTGGTGTTTTTTCTAGCTCGTTGTTTATATATAATATTATGTAATTATGCATTTTCAGTATCCAACTATAATATCCCTATATATGTTACATAAGTTACTTAAATTTATTTAAATAGATATTATTAGGTATAGTATCCATATTAAAAACTGAATATAAGTTGTTCAAATAAATTGGTTATTCGGGACTTTATTGCGGATAAAGTATATTAAAGCAATTAATATTCGACTCCACTATTTTTAACGTTGTATTAGCAGTTATGTACTCGACCATTTAGAGGAGATATGTAAACATAACATCTTTTACAATAATCGTTAAGTGGCATACTGTCATGGAATTTATTGTAACGTTTTTGTTTTTTTTTTTTTTAAATAACCATAAGTCTTTGAGTTTATTGTTCACTGTGGGACATTCTTAAAATAGTTGGTGTTACGCTATTTCAGCAAATTTGTAATTACCAAAGTAAGCAATGGTATTTTATTTTATTTTGCGCTAAAATACAATCTAATATAACGAAAAGTTTAAATAATAATATAAAATAAGACGTATACAGAACTACAGCCAAACAATGAACATTAAACAATGTACTTTGTAGCTTTTATAATTTATAACCACTTTTTTACTATTAATTAATTAGAAAAATTTTGAAATTAAAATAAGTGCCTATTTTAAATTTTCTCAATTTTTAAAGATATAAACAAGTCATTGAACTTAAATATAAAATAATAATGCTAATGTTATTTAAAAATTTAAATAAAAATATAATACCTAATAATCATAAGATCATATCATAAATCAAATTATTACAGAAAACTAATTAATATGAATGAAAAATCGGTACTGAACATAATAATATATTAAATCTATAAACATAATAATGTTAATGATAAATCAAAATATTTCCAAACAATTCAACAAAATTATAAAATATTTTTCATTTAGTGTTTTATTTTTTCATCTCACCGTCAAAACAAGTGAAATGTGTACAAACAATTATCGAAATGATTCTATACCTGCCTTATTATATTATATATAATATATTATATCAGGTATTTGAATTTGTCATACTTATTTAATTTAATTTTTAATAAAAAATAAACTAAACATCATACCAACACCATATTTTTAAATTTAAATACGCCAGCACTTTCTATGAAATTAACTTCTTATAACAATCAACATTGTATACACATACAAATAAATTTAATTAGGTACTTAATATTGTCAGAGTTTGATTGCACTTACTAAACTTATTAAACAAATGAATTTATTATTTATAATTTAATTATTTGACAAATGACTGAGAACAACGGTGTTATTAATTTATTGTTACTATCGATATTTTTTTATTATCAATAAAGCGGCCTAAATCAAGTAAATAATAATCACAATCTACATGTTAAACATTAAAATAATCATTTTAATTTGATATCTGTCTTCCAGCTGTATAAATATTCATTTTATTCTTATAGTGACAGTCAATACCTAAATATTGCATTTTAAGTTTTAACATACAAAAAAATATATAAGACAAAATTGATCGTTTTAAATATTTTATGCCTATAATATAGATTGAGTGATGTTATTGTGAATTGAATACCGGCTCTTTAATTCAGACTTATACTGCCATTAATTTATAGTTGTTACTAGGTATAAGATATAAATATATACTATGACTAATAATTATTACGATATTATAATTAAATATAAATATAGGAGTATAAGAATATAGATATAGTAGATACAGAATGTATTAGGCATTCGAGAAAAATAAAACAACAATTATTTACTTAGTTAAATGTATAGTTTAAACATTGTACTTGAATTATTACATGTTAAGAGTACATGGTAAAAATGTTTGAATTTTTTTCGAACATAGTCTTATTCTCAAAACGTTTCTTTATTAATTGTTTATCTACTGTGATTATGACTTAGGATTATTAATTTAATAATATATTTATTATTATTATTATTATTATTATTATTATTATTATTATTAATATTAATATCTATATGTGTACGAATTTATACCTTTGGACTGCATTTTAACTTTAAATCTATTGTAATATTGAATCATGTTTTAATATACAATAAACTAAAAGATAAAACGTACAGTGTCATTGCTTTTTTTCTTTTTTTTGTCTTGCTAGTTATTGATTTATCTACTTATTAAATAAATAATTTATAAGTAATAACCAACCCATTTAATAACCTAATATTTTGCATACAATTCAATGCTGAAAAAATTACTGGGAACTGGTCGCTCAAAACGACTAACGACTAACGAGTTCATAAATTGATATATTATTTGAAAAACTTAAGTCGAATACCTAGTTTACGGAGAAATATTATTATGCGTCATTTGAATCAGCTAGTTTATAATTTAAAAAATAATTCACAACAAATTATCGGTCGCCCGATGACAACTTTAGTACAACTTAAGGTGATTCACCAACCAAATGCTCACCACCAATTTTTTCTTTAATGATAAATTCATTAAAATTCTGATTTTTTAAATATTTAAATATAATTAAATACCATATTTTTAAATCCTGAGATTTTTCAGTACTACTTAAAGATTGTCCTGTGTCAATACGAATTTCTGTTTTTCAAATGAGAACCCCCCCCCCCTTTTTTACTGTAAATTTTTTAGTAGATGTTTTTTTTTGAAAATGTTGATGTGCCCAATTAATAATTTAAATAAGTATTTTTTTAGCTATTAAAATAACTAAGGATAATAGTATCTATCTACGTAAAAATGGTTTTGCAAACATATCAAATTGACGTAATATTGGAACTAGTATTTATTTTATCATGCTTAGGCCATTTTTATAAATTATTTAAATAGAGAGATTAATATTAATAACTAAAATATTTAAACCTCTATAGCCTCCATATCTTACGAATCTTTAAACATAAAGTTAAATAACTCAAAAACTACTCAAATTTTTCAGAAAAATTATCCACTGAATAATTTACAGTTGAAAAAAGGAGGGGTCTTATTTGAAAAAAAATAAGACACTACATGTATAAAAAAACCTAAAGAATTTGCAAACATGGTCTTTAAGTATATTTAAAATTTCCTAAGATTAGATTTTGAATAACTTCATTATTTTAGAAGAAAAGGTAGATGAGTTTGCTTGGTGAATTACCCTGTAGAGTAATATAAACTATATTATTATATTAGCGTTGAGTAGTGATTAATAATAAAAAAAATTGATCATGTCTAATCGTTAATTAGTAAGCAAGCTATTAAGTATATTAGTCTAATTTTAACAATTTAGTAATAGTGACTCGTATATTATTACTGATATGAGTTTATAATTTATAAGTATCGGTTTCCGTATCTATATGGCACTTAAGTGCTTATAAAAACCTCAGTATTTGGTATAAAATGGTTATAATAACCACTAATCAGTTATCACTATTAGCAGTACCTAAACAATTATGTACATTACTCGTTACTATAGTTTGTATTACCATATAATTGATGTTATAATATTAAATATTTATAAATTTATAATTTAAATATATATTACTATAATATATAATTTATATATTAAAATGCTTTCAATTAAATTAATTCAATTATTATTAAATTACTTTTTTATTCGTAATTATATATAATGCTGTTTATATTATGTCACATATTTTAACGATTAATGAATTTAAAATTAAATCACTTTTATTCTTGTGTGATGATAATTAATTAATTGATAAAATAATAACTTAATCACATTTATGTTTTATTTATACCCTTATTTATACTATTAGATTAAAACTGGCTTCACTTTTTTTTTGTAAAATCTAAAAATGTTCGCTGTCTAGTATAATATACACATATCTATATGCATTTATTAAAGAAAAAGCCAGAGGCCGCAGGGGGCCGCGGTCCACCCGGCCCCCCTGTGCGCACGCCTATGTTCCAAATTGGCTTTAGACTCTCCTGTCCGATGCTGGATAATTTGATTCCTAGTCCGATAAAAGCTCTCTACTCCAAGTCCACAGTAGCTCAGACTATGATGATTCCAAACTAAATTAACTGTTCATTCGCTCATCGAACGCTATTAACGGATCAGAGTTCTCATCAGTCTTATGTTCGTCTGGGTAATTTTTTCTCCCTTGGAAATAATAGATAGTGTCTAGTGTCTACTGTAACAATTTATGCATTTGGCTTTTCTAGAAGGCGCACATCCGGCGAGGGGGGTCGGAATTCATTAGAGTCCAAGTCCTAGACCAAAGAATCGTTGTCTGAGTCCCGCAAGCTGTTGCGAATCGGCAAAGAGTACTCACGCCGTACCACGGCCAAGCGTATATCTCTTCGAACAGCTCGTCCATCGCTCTCGCAAGGTTAGGTTATTTAACCTCCCGTTCGTTCAATTTACTCCCAAAAAGCTTTTATACCGGTAGGTACTCGATCTTAATTAGGCATATCAGTTTGTTATAGAACCTAAATATAATAGACGGATTTTCAAAAGGAACTTAATTTTCCCGTATATTAAATAAGATAAACATTGATACACTTTATCTACTGCATACATAATTAATATTTAATATACTAAATTATTTAAAAGGGAGATTTTATAACTATACTAAGCATTTAGTAAAGTACATTTTCAATACAAGCTTCTTAAATTTTGTTGTTAAAATAAATCATTATAACAATTAAATCGTGAATTTCATAAGATGACTGTCGTAATATATACGTGATTAGGTAGCATTGTTAAAAGAGTAATTTGTAGGCATTTTAAATACATTTAATCTGTTATCACCGTATTTTTTGACTTGACAATTATATTTTTCATTAGTCATTTATTACATTATACTCGTAACTATGTGTATAGCTAATATTAGCTACATCATAGTATACGTATGGCTGTGGGTGTGACTGTGACTGCGTGAAGGTGTCATAATATACAAATATTGTCTACCTTATAATCCACCTATCATTACCCAACAGCTTGTGTTGTTTTTTTTTAATTTGATTTAGTCAGTAGTATGAATTATCCATTTGTTTTTAATAGTTGATACCAAGGTCTTAGACGATCTTATAGATCAGCAAATCCCAACCTTTTTAAGACTATTATCCTACATTGGGTTCGATAAATTTGTTAATATAAATACCCACCCCTTCTAAAAAAATCGACGGGTACCACACATATAACAGGCGCCTAACATGCATGCGTTACCGGGTGGCCATCGGTTATCATAACCCAATTAGACCGAAACATAATGATGTATTGTAGGTATATTATTATATTATTATGTAAACAAAGGTTATATTTTTATATTTTTGTTTGTACATTATATCATATGTGCATCGTGCATGGTTCGTTCCGCAGATGACTTTGAATAATCGAAAATACACTGTATAACTGTATAAGTAATATTCAAAAGTAATAAAATAATTATAATGATAGGTAAAAAACTAAAAGTACACCATCAAATAAAAAAAAATTAGACTAGTCTTCACCCCTCAACAAATCCTGTTTTATCCCTTGAGAGTTAATTACCCCCAGGTTGGGAACCACTGTTCTAGAAAGTGGCAGATTTAACAAAGAAAATATGAATAATCACACACTGGGTCTAAACCTTCACCCATGATGTGTGCCTCTGTACTTAGCCCCTCACCTTTTTTGAAGTAGGTATATTAAAATATAACAGAAAATCGTTTAATATTTTATCAAATAATTCGTTTAACTAACTCGGTGTGAAAAAACACGCGTTGGGATATCTACATATCTCTTATACAGTTATGCCTATCGTTATTATCCTACGGGGAAGGTTTTTTTTCACCGATTTGAACGAACGAATGTCTAGTATCTAATCTTTGTAGTATTTACTATAATATGTTTATTGACGTTGGTATTACTACTAACTATTTTTCTAATAACTATATCACAAATGCGTAACCGCATATTATTCATGATCTATGAACATTGAACATATATTTATTTTTAATCTACCTATATCGTCTACGATAAATATTACAATGGGTAATTTACCAAAAGAACAGAAAAGCAAGGAAAAGCTTTAACTACGATAAACTATTATTTACACATTTTAAGATTCTGAGCGAAGCGATAAATGTATTTTAAAAGATTTTTTTTTTTTTGATCAATTTGTTTCAACAACAAAGGTTTTTAACATATAAAATTGTCTACATTTTTTTTTTTTTAATTACAATTTATTTCTATTTCTTTAAACTATTGACTATGATTGCAGATTGACGCATGTATTAATTTTACAATCATGTGTATTTTTTATTTCTTGTGTGTGTGTACATTATACTCGATAAGTAGTTGAAAAAATACTTTAATTACTTTAATCGTGATTTTTGATTGAAAATATAGTTATATGTAGTTAATACTTTTGAGAGGTCAAAATTGAAAATACCAAGTACTGTTCGAAAACGTTAGAACAGGAAAAACAGAAACTACTTAATTTTCATTAAATGTTTATATTACAGTGACCCACGTCCCACATGATACCTAATGTACATCCGTGCGCTATCTACTTTTTATTGATCTTTGCATTATTAATATATTTCTAAAAGTTCTCTTTCAATATGAATACTTTGATAAAACTATATTCAATACAATTTTGAAATAATTTGTATAGAATCCCTAATTAATCGTAGTTTTTTTCTATATAATTTTGTTTAATAATTTTATTTAACTAAAAATATTTATTAAACAACGAAAATGTTGCTCTAATCTAGAGTTATATATATATAGAGTATTATTGGGCTCTTTGCAGACTATTTCTTTTTCTTTAAACCCACTATTCCTGATATAGAATTTCTTTTTATAATATCTTTTATAATACCGGCTATACAGTTTTTGATAACAAAAATTTATCATATACCATAATTACTATACTAGTTGCAATCTTTTATTCCTAATTTCTTCAATTTGTCTAATATTCTTGTCTAAAAAATATAGCGAATGAATTAACTCAACCACAAATACATTTTTAAATTTTTAATTCAACCAATCTGTTTTCATATTTGTACTTTTGCCATTTATTTTTTTTTCGTATTTCTAGATTAGATTATCAATTTATCATGACGTGAATTATATTTTTAAAATTATTTTAGTTATTTGAATATTTAACCTTTTCTTTAAAACCAAATTCCATACGTAAAAATATTTTTTTATAATATTGAAAATTATATCTAAATGTAAAATTAGTAGTTTAAAAATAAAATACCTAATAATAATAATTGTTGGTATAAATATTACCCTCCATTACTTACAGACCTATATTTTTAATGCGATCCAGAAACACAGAAAATTAAATATCCTTTAGGTATAAAGAACTATAAAGTAACAATTTTAAGGAGTTCAAAATGGCAAATGGTTCAATACTTTAATATCAAATGTAGGTAGTAACTCACTGACATAGAATTTCTAAAAAAAACTCAGGCCAAATGAAATAGAACGATCTTAAGCGTTTCATGCTGCAGCCACCATAGTTAATATTTTTATTTCGTAATCCTCAACAATATGTGAACGTTAAATATGATTAACTTTCAAAGGAAATATTAATAACGCAATGCAATGCAATTGATACAAGGCAGAAATAATTATTACACTTACCTAATTTAATTTGAGTAACGTGTACGTCATTAAGTACTTATGCAGCTATATGTGTTTATTGTATAGGTACATGTTATTGTCTTATATTGTAAGCCTAAATCATGTACGGATAAGTATTATAATAAATTTATCTTTAATTTTCACTGAGTAGTGAGTAGTAACTAGTAAGTAGATAATTAATAATCATACACATCCTGGTACGAATTGCAACCATATAGCCGTTCGATCCCCGACAACATGTTTAAAACAAATTGTTAGGTCATAGCCCGTGGACTGAATGAAGAATAATAAGATTAGAAAATTAAATAATAGTTCAATACTGTATTAAACGCACATTCGGGTTCGCTTCGATATTAGTTTTTTTATATCTTTGTTATATCTATTTAATTTTATTAATATCGTTGATTTGAAGTTATTTTTTATTTTTTTATTTTTTATTCTGTCAATTTATCTATGCCGTTATGCCTCTCAAAAAAAGATCGATTGGTAAATCTACGCCTCAAGCACGAAAAAAAAAATGACAATACGAGTTTCAGAAACAATCGAGCAAAGAGATGCAAGATTGGGAACCACCAAAGAACGTCAAGCCTGTTCATCTGAAACAACTGAGCAATGAGATGCAAAATTGGAAACCTATATGGAAGATATGAATGTAACACATCTACAAAATGGTGCATCAGCCGATTTCACAAAACAATTGCTGGAAATGGTAAACTAGCTATCGATTAATCAACACAATGCATCACATTCCCAAGTAACCCAAATCTACCACAAAATACGGAAATCGTCAGTGACTTATTGCACAAGCTATATTGGTGGAAATACCTACAATCAATAACACCATTCTAAACGAAATTCCAGGTGACACGATAACGTACCAGTCCATCGATATCGTAATAAATCAAGACGAAGTTGTCAATTATCCAACTGAATTCTTAAATTCACTTGATTCGTCAGTCATGCATTCTCAGGGTTTGGCAAGATACTCAAAAAGGAGTATTAAGATACTAGATACAATATGCTTTGTTTTGGAGTATCGCGATACGCCGATACAAGATACTAGATAGGTACTTGGCTTTGGAGTATCGCGATACTAGATACTCGATACTTGGCTTTGGAATATCACGATGCTAGATACTCGATACTCGATAGTCGATACATTTTAGTAAAATTAGTCACTGGATTTTTAAACATTATGGGGACTTACTTCATTAAGTAACTAGAATGACAAATAAAATAATTAAAACTGACACTTATTCAGTAATAATAATACATTTATATAGGTAGTAATAAAACAAAATAAAACAAATCAATCGTATTCATTACCTACTTTATCGTGATAGGTACACTATAACGTAGTAACTATTAGGTACACGGTACACCATTATACAAAATTGTGGATACCTAATAAGTAGGGCGCTAGGATTTATATGCTTTTGCATGTTTTTTCCTTAAGTCCAAAATGATTGGTTGTCAGATTTGTCCACCATTTTGGCTTATTCTCGTTTAAATGGGATCAATTTTTTTTTGCATATTTTTTCATATTTTTTACATAATGCATATAATTGCATATTCACGGATTTTCTTAGAACTGGACATATATACATTTTTTTAAATTTTATAAGTTATTGTTAATTTTAAATGGTACTTCACGAAACCGATAGTTTTTGGTTTATCCGTTGAATTTTCGTAAATATATAGCATAAATACTACCTATTTTATCTTAGGTCGGATAATATTCGTTCGTTACCTTATCATTGGTCGGACGACTGGTAGAATTACTTACACATTGTTATACAGTGAGACAGCATAGAATAATTGTATTAGTATTACGTCGTGTGTTGCGTAAATGCGCGGACGTTTATACTTAATAATTTGAATGGTTTTAATAGCAGTGTCCAGCATACCAAAAGTTCAAATTGAAATTGCCAAGTTACGTCTAATTAAACTAATTTAATGTAATAATATGAGCTAATAGTAATAAGTAATAATAATAAATTATGAATTATAATAAATAATAATAAAAATTTGTTTTTGCATATTTTTGCATATTTTGGTAAATAAAATGCATATTTTACAATTTGTTATTGCATATAAGTCCTAGCCCTACAGTAATAAAGTACAGACGTAAAGTCCTATTCAATGTGCGTGTGTCACAGATACATACAATATACATCACACATATAACTATATTTTATGATTTATCGATACTGGGTTGAAAAATTATTTCTAACAACCTACAATATTAAATAAAAAATATTAATTTCTGGATCATTAAATATTATTATTATTATTATTTCTTATTAATTATAATTTTGATAATAAAACCAGAATTGTAGTGTATCTTGTATCGCATCATAAATTATTTTATGAAATACTAAATACATTGACTAAAAATTTATCGCGATACAAGATACTCGATACAAGATACAATTGTATCGAAGATACTGCCCAACCCTGTGCATTCTACATTGAAATTTGGCATTCCCATCATTTCTTTCAAAATTACCTTTTGATATAGGTACCGATTGCGATGGGTATTTTCTGGGTTGATAAACAAATTTCACTCAATCTTTTCTGGATCGATAAACCAATTTGCGATCAATAAAAAAAAAATATTCAATGAACGTCATTATTAATTGATATAAATAATATACATGCATAATTTAAATTTAATAAATGACTATTATAATAATATCATTCTGCATTGTATTTACTTTTGTAAAAATGTGCATTTATAAATAGATTTTTTCAATCAATAAAAAAATTATATAATTATATAATTAACTATATCTTATCCTAGTTTATCCTATATCTATAAATGGCTATACATAAATATTAAATATAAAATGGGACAGTAGGGACCATTCTACGTATCTATGTTACCGGAAATGTTGACATTTAGGAAATGATGACAATTCCTAGTAGCGGAAGGAAATGATATCATTGCCTAGTTCATGTTATCATTTCCTAACGATATCAGGCAAAGATGCCATATATATTTTTCTTAGATATTTTAATTTAATCTGTCACAATTATTAATTAGTAATTAATAATTACCCTGCTATTACACTAATAAATAATCAATGATCAATATTTAATAAAAAATTAAATATATTTTTTTTTTAATCACTTTATTAAATTTTAATTCACATCAGCTTTTTATTCAAATCCATTTTAACGAAATAATAGGTACGTACTGTACTAAGAAGATAGGCACACACTACTAAGCGGACCGTGTTGTATGGACTGCAGGTAGGGACACTTTTAATAAAACACGTAAATCGTACGATAACATATTATGCGATACCTATGTGATACCCATGGGCCATGACATTTTCCAATCAACCATTTTAACGATATCAGTCTTTACCCACCTGATATTTTTTTATAGAACACCGACATATTGACAGTAATGGCAGTATAATGGTTTTTAGCATCTCACCGTTCCTAGTTGGTTAATAGGTAGTTATCGTTATAATAGGTTTATATATATAAATAAATAAAATCATAAAATATTACAGTTTTAGCCAATAAAAACACAAAAATATGTAAAATAAAAATAGTATTATTAGATTCAGTAAAACATGAATTAAATTTGTACCTACGTGGCTAGGTTAGCATTAAATTTAATAAATAGAAAAAAATATGCAATTTCATAAACATCCGAGCCCTAGTGATAACATTGCCTAAAAAAGTACGGAAATTATGACAATTCCTAGGCGATGATATCATTTCCTTCCACTATTAGGAATTGTCATCATTTCCTAAATTGTCAACATTTCCGGATTTCTGTACATCTATACTGGCTATACTGTACACCTACTTATCAAGTGGGTCACAGTAATGGATGTGTTAGAATTACATTGAAAATTATGAGCTATAACAATTATTAATTTTCAGTCCCTTGGCCCTTCCTCCATTGAAAAATCATACGTAGGTACCCATCCTTGGTAGTTATCATTTCATCAATAAATTGCCTCACTAAAAATATATTTGCATACCTAACCTAGACCAGTGAGACCACTTATATACTTTAATAGGTGTACACATTTAATTTTCCCTGCTACTATCTACAATAATCTAGTGAGTAGTGACTAGGGCATTCGTCAGTAATTTTTCTATAACGAGCTATGGGTTATTCGTTTTTTTCCAATATCACTAAATATGTCTATTCCAAATCGTTAACATTTTATTAAAGTGAAAGTGATCACATATATATATAAAAAATATAAATTATTTCCATAATATATTAATGGTAGATAATAACTCCTCTCAGGGCCGGGCCGAGGGCCTGGCAAGGTGGGCGCCTGCCAGGGGCACAAAATATGATATAGTTAAATTTGAAAATCTAGGGAGGGGGCGCAAATTTTTATTTTGCCAGGAGCTATTGATCGGCCCAGCCCTGTTTCCTCTATATAATAATTAATAACTAATAAGTTGAAAGTACCTATAACCAGCAAGAATTATCAAAATAAAAACACGTTTTTAACATACACTAACCCTAAAAATTATTATTGAATATCTTATCACGGCATTTTTTAAAGTATTTTTGTTAAAAATATTCGCTTAAGTTCAAGTGGACACCCAATGTAGTATAGTTGGACGCAGTGGACACGCAGTAATTAAATAATTCAGCCATTAGGTGCCTGCAGATGTTCTGTATATTGAAACAACAATACTTAAGGATAACAATAATTATTTACTACAAATTTTATATTTTTATTTGTTATGTAAGATATATATATCAAACAACAATATTAGTTGACAGTTGTCAGTTGTATAACTATACAAATATCATTATTGACTTTATATATAGTATTATTAAGTATATAATTATAATCATAGACAGAGCATAATTTATAAGACTCAGGCTCAGGTGGTTCGTTGGTGGAATGAGGAAAATTGCGTAACAGTGGTGTATTATTGTAATAAGTCAATGTAATGAAAACATTGAAATCAAACACCTGACAAGTTCCTAGTAAACTGAATAAAGGTTAATTCATAATTCATAATAATATATTTATTTATAGTACCTACTACCTATCTGCTGTAATTGTAGAGTTTGCTTTGATGAAAAAAAGAAAATTAGTAGAAAAAGAAAACTATTTGTAAACATTTTACTTTATATAGTTCTTTTTATCGTAATAATAAAGTTTTATAATGTTAATACCGTTTTATATTTGATCTAAGTCATAGAAGTTAATTTGATTTTTTTGTAAAATAAAAAAGTACACTAATCGAAATTGTTTTATATAATTTGTATATTGTATGTATTTATGTATATTGTATTTATTTAATATTAATAGAACTGTGTATATGCTGGTATCCTATGGCCCTATGTTGATACTACTGGGTAGGTAAGTAGGTTCGTTCTCATGTCGAACAGAGTACCAATATAAAAAAATTTATAAATAATACATTAATACCTATAACTAGACACTATAGTAATTACTAATTACTATTAATTTACTAATTATATAGTGTAAGCTATTACTGCAGTTATGACACAGCACGTCGGATATATATCGAGGACACGTAGAAGTCGTAGGGAATTTTAACGCGTCCCCAAATGGTTAAACTGCGATCGCCGTAATCGTGAACAGACTAGCTGCTTGCTGTCCTTAAAAAAAACAGGTTATCATCATTTCTCCAACAATCCTACCTCCGCAACTCCCCAAGTTCTAAGGTTCCGATTGTCATCGTATTTACGTGTTTTCTTCGTGCGTAGGAATTGCCCACTGCTCGTGGTTATTTTGTGTTCATCTTCAGCTATAGTCACGATATTAAAATAATTTTGTGGAAATCGTTATACAATAATTAGTTTAAGTTTTGTCACCACCTTACATATATCATATTAATATATTATCTAATTTTTCAATTAATAATCACCGTCGTTCTAACTTTTTGAAGTTTACGAATTCCGTTTCGTTTTTCAAAACGCTTTAGTTGTTTTTATTGTTAAATTTCTTAGTAGTGTGTAGCTCAATTTTTCTGTTACTCTTTCAAGTCATCGGAGGAAGGTATGTTTGATTTATCTGACAAGCTTTTCAGTTAATAACAATTTTTTTAATGTGTTATTGATTGGTATTAGTCTGATTTTTTTGTGTTTTACTCCTATAGTAGGCTTATTTCATCTAATCAACCATGTCTGAAGGCGAAGCTGGAACGGATAGTGAAACTAGACCAAAGGGCGTTGAAGCTCTAAAACAACACGTTATCTCACATAAAGTTGAAGTATCTCTTTGGTGCACAAGATTGGCAACAATCATTTTTACCTTTGCATACATCCTGCCACTTTTCTGGTAAGTTTCATTTTTTTTCATTTTTTAGATACTGAATAACCTTGTTATCCATTTTTATGACAAATACAAGTTACCTACTTAAAATTTCACATTATTTAGGTCAGAAAATAAACTACCTAACTACTAAAATATAACTTTCTATTATTATCATTCTCAATTAGAGAATCTTATTTATATTAGGTCCGTTTTGATTTTTAACATTACTCGTCTTCTATTATTTTAACTAAAATTGTAAATTTGTATTTTTTAAACACTATTTTTAATACTTTTACCTGTAGATGTTATTTCAAGAAAAAAATTAATCAACTTTTTTCCATGTGATTATATAATGTTCTTTTAATCTTCTTTACAATTTTGCCTGAATATGAAGCTATGAAATATTACTAAAGTGATTTGATGTTTATTAATCCTAAGTCATAGGGCAGTTATATAATTATATGATATATTGCATATTCTATACCTAAGAGTAGATCTTAGAATTAAAAAAAAAATCCAAAATGTACACCAATAATAGTCATATAAATAATGTCAAATATTTTAGCTAAATATTGTTTTGAGACTAATACCTGAGTGTTGTATTTTTTGATTTTTAATAAATTTAATATTATATAAGAAATGTATCTTTAAAACAGTATATAATCAATAATCAGCGGAACACAGGTAATAACTTAATTTAAAAAAAAATAAAGTTAGAGTAGGTAGTTGATAGGTATCTAATACTTAAATTATATCAACTGTATCTCCTAGAAAGCTATTAATATTAAACAATCCTAATATCAGTTCGTATAAAATTTATATTTTGTTTGGGAATATAATCGTTGATAAAAAAGCAAACTTTGTTGATACTTGATATTTTATTATGTTCCACAGTACCTATACCTATATGGCTATATTTTATTATATACTTTCCATTTAAATTCTCATACCTAATCATACATAGCTTATTTAAAAAATATAGATTACTCTTTTGGTATCAATCTAAACTTTTTTTGTTAATTAAAGTATATTTTAAAAGTAGGTAGGTATTACTAAATATATTTTAAACAGAAAAATATTGATTATGTTAATTAAATATCTTGTCTTTCTGAACATGTTTGAGCATTTTACAAGGCCATCATAATGTGACCTTAAATTTAATTACTTATTCTAAAATGTTATTATTTTACCTATATATACTGAACAATCATGCTACTTAGGTACCTATATAATCGTAAATATTAATAGGTTTTATTAAAACAAAACTTTTGAATGTAGCTACAAAATATAATTTTTATCCATGAATGTTTGTTAATTTACAGTTATCATTAATATATATCTTTTTTAAACATTCAAAAATATGATAAGAAGGTTTGCGACGGGTTGCACTTACTTTTAACTTTATCTATCTTATTGTAGAGATGAGGAGCAATGTAATAATAATATTTGTAAATCAATTTCAAAAGTACCTTTTACACAGTACCTGGGTATTACCTATGATGAAAAAGTAAGGTGGAATGTACATATAGATAACATTGTTAATTGTTTAAGAATATCAGTGTATAAATTCTGTAAACTTAAAGATATTTTTCCTATTAACATTT
This sequence comes from Diuraphis noxia, assembly GCF_037042655.1. Lineage (NCBI taxonomy): Eukaryota > Metazoa > Arthropoda > Insecta > Hemiptera > Aphididae > Diuraphis > Diuraphis noxia. The sequence goes on along the minus strand of NW_028301714.1, from coordinate 31,663,520 downwards.
TATGTAATATTTATTTATCATTATACCAAGCAGTCTTTCAATATGGCATTAGAGTATGGGAAGGTCTTATCCAAAAAGCTATGAAACCACTACAACGTCAGCAAAATAAAATTATAAAGAATTCAAAGTTTTGCCTATAGCTCACTGTATAAGGAAATTGCAATTATGTGGGTAATAAAAAAATTGGAAAATTGGTATAATATATATAAATCTAAACAAACTAGGGAAATTAGGGCATATGATGCTAAAATTAATTATACGTTTACTTCTTTTGGTCTAAAATTTGTGAATTATCTTGGTCAGAAATTTTTCAAGTCTCTGGAGTAGTGGAGTTAGATTTTTTTTTTTAAATAGTTGAAAAACCTAAATATGCAAAAAATATTATTAAAAATTGGTCAGCAATCTGTAATAGCTATGCTTAAAGAAGGTAGGTATAAATTTAAGAGATATTATATTGTTGTATTTATAATGGGTACAATTAATCTTTTATTTAAATAATAATAATAATAAATCTATCCTACTTATAAGTCATAATCAGGGCTGTGAATTTAATGCATTTGCATGTTTTTTTTTGCTACACTTTATAAAAAAATGGATTCGTCTAAAATTTGTTTTGACTTATTTGTAGTTCAAATACCAAATTTTATTTTTCATATTTTTGCATATTTCATGAGTTGGGGCTTATAAATGCATGTTTTAATACATTTTTTGTTTAAATGCTTTTTTTTTCATAATATTTACATTTTTTCGGTCAATCTTATAGTATAAACTATAACTTTTATAGTTTTATCGAAATTATTCTATTTTTACTCGGGTATTTAACGTGTAATATTATTGACTATTGTACTATTGAAGTCGAGATTAAATTAATTTACTGATATCAACTCGACAAAGACCAAGACTAGTTAAGATCAATAACTCGTATACTCATACCAAGAAGTAAAAATACTAATATTTAAACTAAAATTAATAAAAAAATTATACTAATGAAAAAAATAAAAATAAAAGTTTAATTTTTGTAGTTTTTTTTGCATATTTTAAGAATTTTTAGAGCATATTTTGTCAGATTTTAATGCATATTTAATAGTTTTTAAGTGCATTAAATTCACAGCCCTGGTCATAATATTACAAAACTGCTTTTCATAATTTTAACAAAATCAAATAAATTGTTGTGAAAGATTAATGTGAATGTGATAGTTAGTTAACTAACACAAGTTGATATGAGATAAGAAATTGTAATTAATTAGTTTTATATAAAAATAAATAAATAAATATACATTATTTTATTTTCAGGAACCCGGCAAGTGCATACTATAGAATTTTATTGGCAAATGCAGCTACAAGTGCATTACGTCTTCACCAACGTTTGCCAGCTATGCAAATTTCTTTACAGTTCCTGACACAATTATTCAAAGAAGACAGCTGTCATTACCTATTGTACTCGGTGATATTTTTATATGTGTCGCCTAATATCCGTATCCTTTAAATATTCAACATATTTTTAAAATCTTATAAATGTATATAATATTTTTAATTTAAATTTATGTTGCAATTTAATATTTACCTTAACATAGATTTATTTCAGTTGTAATCCTGCCAGTATTTTTATTTTCAACTGTGCACTTTGCAAGCTATTCCCTAACTTTACTTGATGTAAGTGTAATATTGTTTCATTATTAAATCTATTTTAAGAATAAATCACTAAACATATAAAATTTATTTTTCAGCTTCTTGGTCAAAACGCATGGTGGGGTGCTCGGCTATTGATATCTTTGGTTGAGTTCCAATCGCGAAGTATCTTGCGCCTTATTGCCTTCTCTGAAATCTTAGTTATGCCACTGACATTATTCATGTCATTTTTTGGCCGCTCTGGATTGTTGTCTATTGTGTTCTACTATCATTTTCTCACATTACGATATGCTTCACAACGTAATCCACACACAAGACTCATGTTTTCTGATCTTCGTGTAGCAGCTGAAAATTTTGCTAACAAATCAGGCACACCATCTTTTTTGCGATCTGCTATTTTATCGGGTATCGCTACCATTAGTCGGATGGCTCCCGCAGTGCCACAAAATTAATAATCTATGACTTATTCATTGTCATATTTTTATTTAAATGCATGTTGGTGGGATTTTTCTAACACATGTTTCATTAGACTTAGAGATATAGGATGCCATTTGGATACACATACCAAATGTATGAGAAATATTGCTTGGATTTTTATGTTTATTTATTATTATTGTTTTATTTTATTTGGTTCCGGTTCTTCAATATAAAATAAAATAAATATTCATATTGTATTTTAGTATTTACTGATTATATACAATCATCTGTGTTTATAGTATTTTAATTGTAATTTAAAGTATTTCTATATATTTTAATTTTAAATATGTTTAACTTAAAGATTTTAATAATTGCCTTTTTGTTTAAAAAATGCATTTGAACAATTTTAATTTGAATTACTTTAAAATATGTTTACTTTAATGTGCGCATAGAGACTAAATGGTACATCCCTTTTATGAATTAAAAACTAACCATATTAAATTAAAACATTTTTTTCTTAATTTGTAATTCTTCTGTTATTTAAGAAAAAAGTTTTTTTTCATTAAAATAGTATTATAATTTATAAATGATTTTGTACTCACCAAATAAATAAGATTATATTAATTTATCGGCTATATAAAAAATTAATGCATTTATTTTGACTGACAAGTACAACTTTTAATATTGTTTATGGATAAAAATCAAAAAATAATTTAATTTAATTTTCTGGAACTTTCTACTCTACAAGGTATATTTATAGTATTTTTCTCCTTTAAAATATGATTCTAAATTTTTAACTCTTGTGTTTAATTAATCACAAATTTTAAATTTAAAAAAGTAAAAAATATATACACTCATATATCTATAACATTGCCAAATAAAACTCAATTTAATTTGTATAATGAATTGTATGTATTGAAGTATATTATTATTGTTTATTAAGTTTATTATATGTGTACAGTACACACTACACTGTAGGTATACCTTGGTACTCGAATATAATATTTTGTGTTAGATGCAATGTAAAGCAATTATTTAATTAAATTATATTTTAAGCACTTAGTTTACTTTATTTATGTTTCAAACTCACAAACAGTAATACATTAAAATTAGTTTAATAAAAATCATTGTTTTTTTGTAAATACAAATTTTGGCCTGAATAAAATTAAGGTTTTGGTTAATATAATATATTCATTGTTAATGTTTATGCCTTCATTTTAGTGGTGTGAAAATTATGAAACATATATTTAAAAAAATTGTTTAGAATTTCAATGCTTCTAGAAATCATCATTCATTAGTTCATTACTTATGATATGTAATTGTTTACTCATAATATTATAATGAGAAATATCTGAAAATGTATTAATCTTAATTAGTTATAATAAAATATTAATGAAAACATGTCATTTAAAAAGAACTTAAAACTAATATTTTATTACACGTTTTTGATTATTTTACTCATTACAATTGTGTATTTGTTTGAGATTACACATTCTTTATTAACAAACATACTCATTTGTATTTATACTTTTTTATTATGATCAAGTCTGTTGAAGTAAACTATTCACAATATCAGAATTCAGAAATATATTATCTTCTATAAATAATTTCCTTTTCACATTTTAAACATTTATAAAAACAATTTTCTCCCCACTAAATTACATGACATGTACGTCATTAACCCATTATAGCTCTTAATAATCTATGAGTGGGTGATTAATGAATTTGTATTCAACAACATAATCATTGTAATGACTCATTGGTGAAGGTCATTTGGTACTTAATAGATTCTTGAAAAAAAAATTTTATGTGATTTATTTAGTAGATAAAGTTTCATTTGAAATTTGTTATCTATAAATAATACAATTAATAAATTGAAAAACTATGATTGAAACTTGAAACTGATAGAATATAGAATTGCTTCAGTGAGTTTTAAATCAAACAATATACTAACACATAACCTAATTATTACTATTTATAACACAACATATTTGATAGTGAAAACTTATAGTCTAGTCTAACATCATGATTAAGAGGACGCTACACCCGCATGAGTTGTCTCTGTCTTACACGCGTACTACATAGCAAATTTTCGTTCACTAGATTCAATAATGTGCTGTTAGTTTTGATATTAGAGTGAATTGACCCATTATCAAACTTTTAGGTAAGAACATTATGTGTGTTCTCATGTAGGTTTTTTACGATATTTTAATTTTTAAATGAGTTATGAGCATGCTAAGTGTGAATATTTGAAAATGCACATGTGGGTGTAGCGTCCTCTTAACACAAATTGGCAGGAAATACTTATTAATAGTTTAACACTTTCAGGAAAGTAAGTAAATTTTATTGTCTTAGATTTTAATTACATAATATAATACAAATGAGTTGTATAATAATTATTAGTAAAAAATATTTATAAAAAGATAGCCCAGTTTGTGTTTAATAACGTATTTTCATAAATCTGTAGATGTTGGAGGGCGTTTGGGAGTTGACTGTGTTGAGGAACGAGATAAATCGAAACTGCTGGGAGTTACATTTGAATAAACCGATGTAGTATCTGACCCATCAGTGTCCGATGATGAATAAGAGTCCATGTTCATAATCAACTCTTGTCTATATGAACTAATAGAATCATTGAGCTGCCGTAATTGGGACAGGAGTTGTAAATCCATTTGACGTAAACTAGCCTTAAACATATTAATTATAACAGATTATAAAACTGGGTATATTTGATATCACTGTAGTATACCATTTCATTACGGAGATGCGCAAGTTTTAGGTCAACAGATGACGGTTTCCTGGGTGGAACAGGCGGTTTTTCAGTTGGACGTTTATCAGAATATTCTGATGGTATTGGCGACTGAGGTGTTTGTTTAGGTGAGCCAACAAGTTCTGTTGGTTTAGGTGAATGACGTCGAGCAGGTTCAGGTTTAGTACGTGGTGGTACATCATACAGACTTAAACGACTGAGGCTTTCAGGTAGAGGCGGTAGTTCAGAATCGTAAGACAACGATAAAGGTGACAATAAATCTGAGTCTACTCTCGAAACTTCCACTCCTGGCGACACATCGGGCACTGATGGTGTACGGACTGGGCGTTGAGCCATTTCATTATGCAATGAATGTGGAAGCAATGTGAACACTGACCCCACACTGAAATAAAATAATATCAATTGAATGAGTATGAATATTAACTTGGTTGGTAAAATTATTAATAATTTATTAATCTACCTAAAGGACAATCGTCACCGGCAAACTTGCAGTCAGGACAGCAAGCTTCAAACGCCACTCGACAAATACCACAGGTGTCGTCATTGGCTACCCAGCGCCATTGTGCAACACCGAGCACGTCTAATGTATAATAAAAAGAATTAAATAATATTTTTATACTAAGTACTAATGATGAATAACTATATTTTATGCTAATTTAAGCCACTAAATAAGAAAAAGAAATCAACATTTTTTTTTTTTTACAAATAAAATCCATATATGTTAAAATTATTAAGTATTGATTAAAATCAGTTCAGAAAAGTAAATTAAATTAAACTAAAACTAATGCCAAAATTTGTCTCTGAGTAAATATGTCATGTAATTTTTCATTATTATTAAGTCGTACACATGTTTTCAACTTTACAAAACATGTTTTAAAGTTACTATGTTACAATAATTATATGACTAATAAAAAATATTAAACTTTAATTAAGAAGTAGGTAAGTTGAACAACTTTTGTGAAATGGTATTGGTTTAAAAACTATTATGAAATATGATCTTAAAAACAATTTGACAAATGAAAAACAACTGGCAGGTTCCCTCGAGTGTTTAAAGGAGTTCATCTGCCATAGTAGAGCGATCTTGGAAATTTAAATAGTTAAACTAAGACTTGTAAATAAAGTCGATCACTGAGCAATTCACGTTCATATATCAAAATAAAATTGTCAAAAATCTATTTTCTTGTAGATTAATCGATTGTCTATCTTACTTGTAATCTACACATGAGCTACAGACGAGGTATTTAGAAATCAAAATTACATATTTATAATCACGACCTTTTGGCGATTGTTGTTCTTTACCTTTGACCACTACTTTCAATTTCTTTGGTGTTTCCGGCATTCGGCACACATCGAAGTTTAGGGAGTTCCACAAAATGTATATTACGGTCCACCGCTTAGGTAAATAGTAAATACGATAAGCAAAATTTACAAAAACTTGAGCCGGAAGGCCGACACAATGTCGACGGCAAAATGTTGTTATCATTATCAATTTTAAGGCTATTGGTTTTTTCTAAGATAATAAACTAAATAAACGACTTGTGCGAACTCTGTCGACGTAAAACGAGTACCAACCACACGCCCTCAGGGCCGTCGCGCGTTAGAGATCGGACGATCTGAGCCATAGAGTAATGATCTGAGCGCGAGGAGTCGGCGACCGATACACCCGTTCGTAGAAAATTCACTTCACGTCTTCACGGTGTGGTTACAAGTCTGTTCAAATAACGACCGACAACTACTTTTCATTATAACTTCTTTGACAAAAAAGCCAAAAATTATATGACATGAAATCTATATACCTAGTTACTAACCTAGTAACCTGCATAAATATCATAGGAACATGGTTATAAAAAAAGAGAATGTAAAGATCTTAAGAATTCAAACTTATCTCCTGAGCTTATCCCAAGTTTCCGTGTGGACCTGTGCTGCAAATCTTGAATCGTGTGACATTTATTGAAATCAACTGAGGACTGGAAGAAGATATTTATATAAAAGACATCTAAGCAACCCATCATCATAACCTTTATTACCTAGGTCTTCAGTGGCGTGTAACCTAGGGTCCAAGAGTTTCTCAAGCAACACCTTAAATATGGGTGGGTGGGTGGATATTGCTAGAAGAACAATATTATTATAATAATAAACTAATTAAGTTTATAGAAAAATACTATATAAATATAATTATTATAGTATTTGAGTAGTGAGTAGTGTCATAGTGAGTACCTACTTATATATGGCTATATAGGTATCTATAGTATACCTATAGTTTTCTTATTAAGAGGACGTCTAACCCGCATGTGTTGTCTCCGTCTTGCACACGTACGACATGTGAAATGTTCAAAACAATAGTAGGTACCTATATTATAATTTTTAAGTTATAACCAGGGTTCGGATTTTATAGCATTTTGCTACTTATTATAGGATAGAGATAAAAATAGCAGATTGGGCTGTAAATTTGTTTAATGCACCACGGACTCTAAATATGAAATTTTATTTTGCTATTTTTTGCATATTTGAAGAATTTTAGAATTTTAGTGCTACTTTTAAAGTTTTGGTGCCATGTTTTGCTAATATTCTTAATTCAACGCTTTATTTTATATTTTTCATAAATCTCGTGACAAATGGTAATCATTAATGCGAATCAATAAGAATTGAAACTATATTCTTATTTACTCAGATCATTTTGAATAGTTGCGTACAAACGATGTCATAATTCAAGGTATCAATAGTTAATCAGTACATACAAATTTTTTTAAACTGCATACGGAGATTTTAGTTTTTTTTATATAAATATATGATTTAATAAAGATATATGATAAATTGAATAAATTTTTGATTTGTGTTTATTTTTATTTGTTGCTATTTTTGATTTTTTTAGAGAATATTTATAGAGCATATTTTACGGTTTTTTTTGGTCATATTATAGCGCATATTTTAGGATTTTTGATGCTATAAAATCCGAACCCTTATAATAAACTTAATATTATACAAATTCGACATTTAAAATAACTGAAAGAAACAATAAAAAAAGCTAAAATAAATTGGTTTATTTGGAATAAGAATAGCGTGAGTCTAATTTATACATATAAAAATTAAATTTCTATCTCCTACCTAGGTATATGAAAAAAGAAGTATTTTCTTTAAAACCCTAGCCCTACTTATTATAATTGTCATGACCTTATGATTAACAACATTATTATGCTATGAAGATGTGTTTAGTGAGATTGTGATGGTGGCACATGATTGGCATATTGGTGGCTTTTGCCGTAGATAATTAATTAATTATAATAAATAACAAATTTGTAATTAATTATTAGTTTCGTATTCGGAGAAAACTTTTGACTTGGAATTTTACAAACTAGCTGTCGCCCGACATGGTCGGTACGGAAAATTAATGTGTACACTGTATAACTTAATTTTAACTTTAAAAAGCAATAATCACATCTATTTAATAGTTCATAAAGAAATATATTTTAGTAAAAATATGCATGTGTTTCAAACATTTAAACACCATCTTAAATATTCTTAATCGATAATCAAATAAATAAATTTAAAAAAAAATAATTAAAATAATACCAAGGTACTTACCTACTTTATTTTGTTATACATAATTTTAATTTAAAGTTATGCATTATTTCGGTGTAGTTATCTCATTTCATTAGATGCTCTGCAATGAACAGATTGTATACAAGGGAATCGTTGATACAAAAGTAGTATTATAATATATACCTAGGTACCTATCTATGGATTTCTCTTATTGATTTAGTACAATATAATCCATGGCGATTGTCAAAGTCGTTGCGGAGGACGCAGTCTATTAAAGATTCTAACATTTCAATTAGATAGCAAAGTAGACATGAACTAAAAACATCCTGTTTTCCGTTTAATCTTTTTTTTTCATAAATCACATTATTTTTAGACTTCAATTCAGCAGTATCTGATGCGTTTCCATTTCAGCGTCGGAGTGCATACACGTCGCGGACTCTAACAAAGCACAAAATAATTGATATTTAAGGTAAGTTTGTTTTAATACCAATTCTTTTGCGGCTTAATATTATAAAAGAATTGAGGTACACGTTCGTACACTTTTACAATGATGATGTTTGCAAAGAGTTCTTCACCTATGTATTTGAAACTAAAAACTACAATAGGCACTTTAAACATACTTTATATTGTGACTTTTTCAAATATAATAAAATATTCCCTTGAATCCAAAAAGTCAGACTTATTATGGCCTTTTACAATTTTTTAAGTAAATGCAAGACTGTCATATTTTGATATGTGGCTGTATTGCATACAGAAATTGATTTTCAGACATAACAAAATATGGAAGTATTGAATTTAAGCTATGTTTATTTTTGTGTCATAGATATGTCCAATTATTGCAGTATTGAACTTTGAATTATTAATAAATAATAAAATATTATTAATTGTTAGTTTTTGAAATTTGATTAAAATTGTTGTGTTATAATTTATAATTGTACAGGTAATATATAAAAGGATGAAAATTAATCATTTAATAGTTGTAGGTATGTAATCAGTATCTTTAAAAATAATTTACTATAAAACACTACATAAAAAATAAAATACCACTTGTCTTTAAGTAAATAAGCTTATTTTTATGTATAAAAGTAACAAATAATATGACAAATTAAAAAAAAATATATTCTAAACTGATAATGACTATAAAATTATCAAATGCTTTTGAACAACAAGAGTACAAGACTATAACATTATGTACGAATTTGAATAATTTATTATTATTTTAATAAAATAGGTAATACTTGTTTGAAACACAATGTAAAAAAAAAAGTTACTCATTATAATTATCATGGCCTTATGTTTAATAATATTATGCTACCTATGGCTGTGAAAATAAATAAATAATAAGTCTAATTTTATTATATAAATTAATCACCATCTTCATAGTTTTTTATTATTATTGTTATTTTATTAGTATGTGTTATAAGTATTATCAATTTCAGATATTTTTAAGTTTTTATAAAAAAAATTAGGATAAAACATTTTTTTTTATATATACAATTGAACAATTTTGTTTTTCGTAAAAAATTTATTATGTCTAAGTTTTTTTCATGAATAGGTTATTTTATATTTAACGTAGGTACCTAATTCAATAATTTATTAAAATTGCATTTATTATTTATTTTCTAAAAAAACACAATATATCAAGAATTCATAAATAATAAATTGGAATAATATTTTTAAATTATCGAAGTAAAATAAATAAACATTAATACAAGTAATTATAATTAATCTTTACGTTATTAAAATAAAAACGAACCGGTAGGTATCCGAGTTTTAGTAGATAACTATTGTTGTGGTTAGTGAACTAGTGAAGAAATAATAAGATCTTGAATAAAATATTCAAAAAAAACACATTATAACTAGGTAGGGTAGATAAAAATTAAACATTAATTGGATTATTTTAGATATATAATACCTGTAATGCATAAAAGAAGCATGATCGTAATCATTAATCAAACAAAAATAGGCTAAGAAAAATAATATATTATATTATACTTTAAATTTAAAATTACAAATATTTTTTGGTTATTGTTATATCACATTTAATTATTTAAATGAACATTATTCATAAACGTGAACCTCCTTGGTAATAGAAGTTTTATTGAAATATTACATATCTTTGGATTTATCCTATTAGCGTAACATAATACAATCTGTGGCAATTGTCTTTTCAGAATCAGAAGTGGCAGTCGATTAAAGATTCTAAAATTATAATTTCAATTAGCACTAAAGCAAACATGAACTAAAAATATTCTGTATTCCGTATAATTTTAATTTCATAATTAATAATATTTTCAGACTTCAATTAAGTATCTGTCGCGTTCTTACGTCGGTATCGGAGTGTACCCAGTACCCATACACGTCTCAGAATTCAGATTTCACCAAAACCCCGAAAAAGAGTCGATGTTTGAGGTAAGTTTATTTTCATATTCTTTTGAGGCTTGAATCTTATGTTAGGCTTTAAATAAATATTTAACGTCACGAAAAATATATTCCCAATTTCCAAGTGTCGTTGACGCATATTTTATTTCTAAGCGCGAAATTAAGAAATACGCGAGATCGAATAATATAAACGCGCTGAGTCGTTTTTCATGTTGCCAGACGTATAATAATTATAATTTCATAATTATAACCTAGGTATGTGTTTGTAATCGACATTTTTCAATTTTTGTTTAGTTAGTTAATTGTAATATCCGTTTTTTCTGATAACTTCAGTATACAAAACTCATATAGGGATCAATTTTAATTCGTAAATGGTAATTTGTTCCAAATCCAACGTTAGAAGTCAGGAATTTAGAATAAAATATATTTTATTTCGATAAATTATGTATATTATAGATATTTATAGTTATTTATAACCTTTATTCTTTATCTTATATCTAATATCATAGGTACTTATTAAGTTATTACATTGTAGGTACACCTATAAAGCCCTATGGCCTAAAGACTAAAAGAATGTTGACTGAGTGGTGAACTAAGCGGTTATGAAAAATATATTATAACTTAATTATCATGCATATAATAAAGATCAGTTAAAATAGTGTATCTACCTAATACATACACACAGGAGTTATTATTTTCTTCAAAATTGTACAGTCATTATTTATTATGAAGTTACGTAAGGTTAGGTAAATAAAAAAACTCTAATTTATTGCAATCGAATTTTTATTCATTTTATAAAACTCAATCTTTCAAAAATTATTATAGAATAATAATTATAATATTCATGAATTCTTGGAATAAAATAAATAAACAAACTAAAATACGCAATAATAATTAAAGTTTGTATAAAAAATTATTAAAATAAAAATGAATCGGTACTAGAGTTTTAGTAGCGTAGTAGGTATAATGTTTTTATAGCCATATAAAATTAATAAGTTCTTAAATAAAATAATCAAAACACATATAATAACAACTAACGGATTGTTTAGCTATATTTTATCTGTAATGATAAAAAAAAAGTGGGTAAGTGGATGTCGCTCTGCTGTACAGGTTAGGGGGTGGGGTGGACCTCTGACAAGGGTAGGTTAAATTTGAATGCAATGATAGAGGTATCATTGTATACGAAAAACGATTCTAATCGGAGATGATTTGTCAGTCTAGGATATATTATATATCATATTATATTATATATTATATTTAAATATTATCATATATTCAATTTTGAAACAAATATTTTATTTTTCAATTAAGACGCATTTCGCATAAGGCAAGGTTAATCAATTTTTTCAAAAACATTGCATGTAGTAATCATAATATTTATATTTAAATATTATCATATATTCAATTTTGAAACAAATATTTTATTTTTCAATTAAGACGCATTTTGCATAAGGCAAGGTTAATCAATTTTTTCAAAAACATTGCATGTAGTTATCATAATTCATAATACCTTGTATTATCATAGATATACATATACCTAGTTTGAGGATAAAACGTTATCATTACGCGATTTCATAAAAATTTAAAACTCTAACGCTCAAACCATTTTTCCTATAATAACGCATCAAATTTTCTCTATAGCTATTTGAAACAAAACTTAGTGTTAAATTTTATAACTTTAGATATAAATACAAACAATATTATGAATTTTGAACTACAAAATAATTTGCAAATATTCACGGTTTTGACGAATTTTTGTCAATATTTGAAATTTAAATGCTAATAAAAATTTAATTTGAATTTCCGGAAGACATTTTTTTGTGATAAAGATTGACAAATTTGTGAGGAATCTTTTATTAAATTTTCAAATTTTAGATTTAAACAGAAAATTTTTATGAATTTCTTTACGTGATTTCTACGTATTTTGTCAAAATTCAAAATTTGAATGCTTATAAAAAAAATTGTGACTATGAATTTATTTTTATTTTTCAACTGCTATTGTAACAATATGTTAAGAGCCTTGTATTATATTTTATCAACATTTTCTAACCAAAAAATACATTTTTATCGATATTGATTTAAAAAAAACTAATAATGATCGAAAATTGCAAATACCTATGAATAGTTCAACTTAAGACAAACATTTTTGAAAATTTTATGGTGGTTAGAATATACTTATATAAACATTCGGTTAGGTTTAAAGTTACATTAAAAATCAAAATCGATTTTGTCGAAAACTGATTGTGCGTAAAATTTCCGTTTCTCCCTTAATTTTTAGTTTGTTTATCCCGATTATTTACAAAAATATTAAGAATACTTTTGACCATCAAAGTACCAACTAGATTCACTTTCTGATCGAATACCGTACTGAAGTCAAAAATCGAAGCACTTTTACTGCCCCAAAACGTGATAACAGACACAAAAAAAAAATATATATTCCTGGTTTTGACGAATTTTTGTCAATATTTGAACTTCAAATGCTAATAAAAAAAAATTGTGCGTAGGTATTCTTATAATTTTTTAATCACTATAAGAATAACTTATGAGAAACTTTGTATTCAATTTTCAAATTTTTTTATATGGCCAAAAAAATGTTATTGACACTTCAAAAAAAAATTTTCGGAAAAATCCAAAATTTCAGTGGTCTATAAATAACACTAAAATTAAACTGTATATAGATTACATTAACATAAACATTTGGTGAAAAATTTCAATTATTTAGAGTGATTAGTTTTTGAATTACAACCATGTAAAAAATCGATTTGGTTGAAAACTAGTTTTGCTTAAAAATTCCGTTTTTCTGTCACTTTTTTTTTTGTTTTTCTCGATTTTTTTTGAAAATTGTTGGAAAATTTTTACTTTTGACCTCTATAATGCACCCAGGATATTCACTTTTATATCGGAAACCACCCCCAACGTTTGCAGTTGAAGCATTATTTCGACTAGTTATGATGTACAGACACACACAAAAAAAAAAAAACACGCATCATTGGAAAATCAATACATTCATCACTTCGTTCAGAATCTAAAATGAATAGGTCAGAAAATATTGTTGAATATTTTATTGAAATTTCAGAAATGGTATTCGTCAGTGAAGATTTGCCAACTAAATATCCTATTCGTTGTGAAGCCTGTGTGAAATGTATTAACAATGTTTCAAAGATGAAGTTTTATACTAGATTCAGATATTTGGTAAGTGATTTTCTATTTTTCAGTAGGTTTATTTTTATTTTATTTATTTATTAATTGATCAGGGGATAGATTACTTGCAATTTTTAAATTATTTGTTTTGTAACCACTGGTATAACACTATTCAAGTTATCAATAAAATCGTGATAAAAATTAGGAAATTGATCAGGTATAATATTTAAAATTTTTTTTTAAATAATTTCCTCAATGATATATAAAATTTTTTTTTTTAATAATTTCCTCAATGATATTTAAATATTTTTCCAATTATCAGGTACGATGACCTGTAGGTACTATAGGGACTGGTAGTATGGGGGTGGGGGCAGGGAAGGACTAAGAGATGAGAGAGAGAGAGAGAGAGAGAGAGAGAGAGAGAGAGAGAGAGAGAGAGAGAGAGAGAGAGAGAGAGAGAGAGAGAGAGAGAGAGAGAGAGAGATAGTGTGAAGTAGCGTAGAGAGATGGTAGAGAAGCAGAAGTAAAAGGGTGAGAAAGAAAAGGAGGGATAGTAAGAGAGATAGATAGTGTGAGGTAAGGTTAGATTAGGTTAGGTTAGGTAAGGTAGGTACTATAGTGACTTGTAAAGAGAGGGCGAGAGAAGGATAGTGTGAGAGGGAGTGAGAGAGGTAGATAGGATGAAAGATAAGGAGATAAAGTGAATGAGAGGGTGAAAGTGTTAGAAAAACGGGTAGAGGGGGAATGTAAGACAAGTGAGTGAGAGAAAAACGGATAGAGGGGGAACGTTAGACGAGTGAGTGTGAGAGAGATAGGAGAGGGGATGGTGTGAAAGTGATAGGGTGAGAGAGAGGTAGTGTTTAAGGGAGATGATAAGGTTAGATGGGGGAATAGAACAAAAAGCGAGAGAGAATTGTGAGAGATTGTGAGAGACAGTGAGATAGGTGAAGGGGAGGGCGTGATAGTGATAGGAAGAAAGGGGGGTAGTGGCAGAGAGAGAGGATTAGGTTAGGTGGGGGGAAGGGGGATAGTTAGGTAGAATAGTTATGTTAACAATTCTGAATATGTAGGAAAGGATCTTAATTGCAAAGGTCACTCGACCCTTTGAGTGATACTACCAGGTTAGGTAAGGTTTACAACCTTCGACTTATGGGATAGAATAAAAAGAGAAGGTTGGTTAAGCCGAATAAGAGGATGTCAGTGGAATTTTTTTTCTCCGACTCATGCGCAATATATCAAATTTTTTGTTCACAATAATCTTAATAATTTCTAAATTTAGAGAAAAATGAATGGTTATATTTTTATCTAGGGCACATCATAGGTTTATTATACTTTAATTATTAAGTGAGTTATGAATATTTTAATGTATTCATAACTCGCTTCAAATTTAGCCTATACGATGCTCTAGGTATTAATAATAACTAATAAGTATCTTAAAATTTTAAAAGAGGCCATTTCACTCTAATTTTAGAAATTATTATGATCATAGTGAACGTAATATTTGCTATGTTGTGCGTGAGTCAGAGAGAAAAAAAATAAATGCACTGACATCCTCTTAAGTGTTATCAAGTCAAAAAAGTTCTTGATTGTTGATTGTTTACATTATTATAAGTCTTGTAAAAAGTATGACTTTGTCCATTACATATTTTGTTAAAATATCACATCAATCAAATGAATATTATCTTTAAAATAACAAATTTTATTTTTATATACAAATTTACAATTTCATTAAACATATTATAGTTAATAGTCTTATTATGAAAAGTATTGTAATGCTCAATAAAAAAAAAGTATTAGAGATGTTGCTTGATAAGTAAAAACATTTAAATATTATAAATTCTCATTCTCAAAATATTCATCTTAGGACTTCAATTTCAAAATAAAATATTTGTATACTTTTGTTTAATATTACTTTACAATATTGTACTATGATTGTAATTAAAAAAATAAACTTGAAAGTAGGCGCATGATTGGAAGTAAAAGTTATAATTAATAACTGTAGAGCTAGGACTTTTATGTACTTACTAATAATTCATTAAATTTACGCAGTTAAATATGCCTTAAAAAAATTACATTCTTTTATTACACTATAAAAATTACTTAATTAAATATTTTATGCATTTATCATATGTTTATATATAGGTATATATACCGTGTGTCCCACAAAACAGGGTAGGTACACTTTATCACTTATTACCTTTAATTATACCCTGTAATCAGTCATAAATTCCTATATGAGTTAAAATTTTTTTTACTCAAATATTTTAGTGGTATCCATACAACTTGGTTTTGTTGTTTTTGTGATTGGCGTAGACTATTACTTTTTGTTTCCCATGAGTATTTTTTTTTTAAATATATTGTTATGTTGTTTATTCATGAGACATTGTGTTGGATTAGTAAAATGTCTTGCTAATATTTTGATACTTCAAACAAAAGTTTGGTATAGTAGGGATATGTTAAGTCCTGTGTTTAGTATGGTGATGTTTCATTGAATGTTTTTGATTTTGGTTTTATCAAGGCATTTTGTTGTTGTGATTGAATGTTGAAATGTTGCGTCTTCTTTAAATTTATTATCTTAAGTGTTTTTTTTTTTTAAATTCATTTTCATGCTGTATATGCGAGATAAATTGAGTAAGATTTGTGAAGACGCCTTTTAATATTTGTATATTGTTGTCTATATTTATGATGAAGTTAGCATCTAGCGTTTCCTGGCATAATTATTTATCTTAGAAATGTTTTCTCTTGATAACATGTAGGTATGTAGGTAGTAAAATATTGAACGTCTTTTATGAAGTACGTACTTAATATGTATGAGATTGGATATTAGAATATCTTTTGTATTATTCTTATTTGATGTTTTGTTGTCTTTTTCTTTAGAGTTTTGGAATATTTGCTCTATTGTGGCAATAGTGTTCAATGACATTATTCATTTGGTAAATTATTGAAAATTAGAATTTTGTTTTTGTGGGGGTTTAGTATGATCAGATGAGCCATTCCTTGTATAAGGATTTCATGATTATGATCTGGAATCTGAATGGATAATTCATTTAATTTCTTGTAGCTTACATTTATTTATTTTTATAAATTAAAAATTTTTATTTTTATTTTATTGTTTTTGAACATTGATTTGTAGTTAGATTATTAGTATTATTTTTAGGTACCTATAGTCTTGTAGAAATCTGTAAATTATGACATTCTAATTGGTTATTATGTTAAATTTGTATTTTTGTTGTATGGTTAACTTGTAATAATATGATTTTATTCTTCTAACATGAATGATGTTTTCAGTTAGTTTTTTTATCGAAGATCAATTTTACTTTATAATTTAATTCTGATATTTATTTATTATTTTTTAATTACTTTAAATTGGCCTCTGTATTTTTGTGCTTATTTAGGCGTTTTGCCTATTTGTGAAAATGGAAATTTTATTAATTCTTGGTCACCTGGATTAAAGCATACTATTCCGTGACTTTTGTCTAAATAATTTTTTCATTTAATTTGTGCCATTTTTTTACTATTTGTGGAATTTCATTCCTTATTTCGTTAAGTTCCTTTAATAATTTTATATGTTGTAAGGCATGCTTTTTCTGGTATTAGTATAATATCTGTTGGAAAATAAGTTTCAAAATCATGCATTAGGAAAAAAAAAATGCTATAATCGGTATAATATGGTGTGCATCGTTGATAATATAATATGTTATTTATTATGACAAATTGTCGTGATTTCCTTAATATGTTTTTATTTATATTTTCTTTGGGTTCATTAATCGCTTTTATTGTAAAGCAAAATTTATCTTTGGAATTTGATGGATTTATGTCGTACATTCGAACCTAATTAAGTGATTCGTCGATTCCAATGTTTTTATCGTTTGTATTTATGTTATTGTATTATAGCCCGTCTGATACTCTGTTTTCTTTACCATTTTTATGTGATATATCAAAGGTGAAATCTTATATTTCGATATTATTTTTGAAAAAGAAACATTTGTTTGATATTATTGAAAAATTAATTTTGACCATGATTATGAACACCTATGTTAGGTATCTAAACTTTGTTGTTTGTTTCAGTTATTTGATCGTTGTTGTTATCTCTGTACATTTATTTTTTTTCTTTTGTATTTAAATCAGAATTATTTGTTAAAAGTCAGCTACGAATTATATTCCTGATAATCTGCTATGGATTATGTTTTAATTATTATTAGTCCCCGTTTGGACTATTATCTTAATTTTATTTGAATGTTAATGACTATGTGTTTAATTCTTTTATAAAAAATGTATTAATCTGCTTTGGATTATATTATTTTATTTAATATTATTCAACGCATTGACTTAATTTTAATTTAATTTGATATTATATTAATATATTTATTTGGTCTTTATTTATCATTAGTCATCATTTGGACTATATAATATAGTTATAATATATTTTTATTTTATTTGAATCTAAACATCTCTGTGTTTAATTCAGTTATAAAAAATATTTTAATTTTCTTTGTATCATATTTTATTTATTATTAGTCATCATTTGGACTATATAATATATTTTTATTTTATTTGAATCTAAACATCTCTGTGTTTAATTATTTTATTAAAATTGTATTAATCTTCTTTGGATTATATTTTATTTATAATTAGTCGTCGCTTGGACTATATATTTTAATTTTATTTGCATCTAAACATCCTTGTGTTTAATTTTTTTATAAAAAATGTATTAATCTTCTTAGGATTATATATTATTTATTATTAGTCGTCGTTTGGCTATAACTTTAATTTTATTTGAATCTAAACATTTCTGTGTTTAATTCATTTATAAAAAATGTATTAATCTTCTTTGGATTATATATTATTTATTATTAGTCGTCGTTTGGACTATAACTCTAATTTTATTTGAATCTAAACATTTCTGTGTATAAGTCTTTTAAAAAAATTTGTTACTCTTCTTTGGATAAAATTTTATTTATTATTATTCAACGCTTTGACTATAATTTTAATTTTATTTGATATTATATTAATATATTTATTTGACCTTTATTTATTATTAGTCATCATTTGGACTATAATATAGTTATAATATATTTTTATTTTATTTAAATCTAAACATCTCTGTGTTTAATTCATTTATAAAAAAAATTTTAATTTTATTTGGATTATATTTTATTTATTATTAGTCATCATTTGGACTATAATATATTTTTATTTTATTTGAATCAAAACATCTCTGTGTTTAATTCTTTTATAAATGTGTTAATCTTTGGATTATATTTTATTTATTATTATTCAACGCTTGGACTATAATTTTAATTTTATTTTAATTTTAACAACTATGACGTGTTAAATTAATTTATAAAAAATGAGCTAAACATTTCTGGAATATTTTATTTATTATTAGCCGTCGTTTGGACTATAACTTTAATTTTATTTGAATCTAAACATCTCTGTGTATAATTCTTTTAAATAGAATTTGTTTAATTTTCTTTGGATTTTATTTTATTTATTATTATTCAACGCTTTGAATATAATATCAATTTTATTCGATATTATATTAATATTTTTTTTTTTTTTGATCTTTATTTATTATTAGTCATCATTTGGACTATAATATAGTTATAATATATATTTTTTTTTACTTGAATCTAAACATCTCTGTGTGATTATTTATTTATACATATTATTTTATTTATACATCTTAGTTTTTTGGTTTGGTCTCCAGTAAATTTGGTTTTTTTTATAGTGTACAATGGCATTACTTATTTTGTAAATTATTGAAAATTTAATAGTTATTTTTTGTGGTCCGACATACTAGATTAGTATGATCAGATGAGCCCTTCCTTGTATGAGAATTTCATGATATCCAAATATACATGACTTATAAGAATTTTAAGTCATATAGGATTTTATGATTGATTTGTCTTGTTTGATGTCCAACAAACAGAATTGAAAGATATTTACAGGTTAATGAGTGATAAAGTGTACCCTGTTATTTGAGACACATGATAAATTGTATATATTAAAAAAAAAAAAATTAAAGTGCTAGTAACAATTTCATTTTTCTTTCATATTTTATATAATTATATTTTGATCCATAAAAATATTTACCTAAGTACTTGATTTTCGATAAACTATCAAAAGATGCACTAAAAACATTTAGAATTTTATCACATAAGATTTTAAATATGCTGTGTACTAACCTAGAAATAAGCATACAATAAAGCTTACAAAAAAGAAAAAATATATAAAATGCAAAAAAGTCTTTGCTCTAGAAAACATAAAATGTTTTAAAATAAAAATTTGAAATAGTAATTTGTCCAGATAAAAGAAAACCAACTTTTGAAGGTGATTAAGAGTTAAAAGAATTTCATCATGAAATTGAAAGCAATTTATATTACTAGTTTTTTTTTAATTAATCCATATCTCTAATGCTGGAAAGAAGAAATAAGATCTGGTGATAGTTAATTTTTCTGATAAATACAATCATTTTTAAAGTATTATTTTAGTTGAGTGTTGGAATCTATACTAGTGTTAATCGTATACTTTTTCGACTAGTCTAATGGAATTTTTAAATTTAAGATTTTAGAAATTAAAAAAAAAAAATTGTTGTTCACGTATGTATTTATTACCTAGGTATTCAATATTTTCAGTGACATACGTGTTGTTGTTATTATTAGCTATAAAAATAAAAAAACATTCTTGAACTTGATGAAAAATAGACTTACATGTACTAATTATCTCATATAATAGATATGGTTTCTATATGTTAGAAAAGTAAATTTTGGACCTAAAGGTCAACACATCGACTGTCGTCGCTAGCTCCCGAATGGGCAACCACCTGGGTTCTTAGTGACGAATCCTCGTCTTATTTACATGTGTTTAAAACCAAACAGTAAAATCAGGTTATGCATTTGATATCTTGAAAACAAAAAAATTGCCTCTGGCCTGGTATATGCACAGCACACTAGTCGTATACTGTATTTTGGGGTATGGTGTGGCGCGGTGGTTTGCCGTGGTCAAACATCGCCTGGCGTCACTAGCTCCTGGATGGGTGACCACCTGGGTTCTTAGTGACGAATCCTTACCCCACATACTCACGTGTTTCTAAACAAACACACGCAATATGGATATATAATTGCCGAAGGATTTGTTTGAAATAAAATCGTATATTATGTAATAATAAAAATAATAAGAAACCAATTGTACATTGTTTAAGTTTATATGAGATATTATACTTTATACTATAACTTTTTAATAATAATAATTAACAATAAGTATGTAATTTAAGATATTTTAGATGATTAAATTTTCTACTAGACACTTGATCTTTGTCACAAAAAATGTACTGACAGTTGACACTGTGATGTAAAGATTACCAATCACACAGCAAAATGTTATGTTGAAATACAAAATAATAATATTTTACTATAGAAAAGATTGTGTAAACATTTTTAAAGATCGTTCAATTTCTGGTGTCTATGGTCGTTTTTATTAGGTACCATATAAAAATAAAAATAAAATTACCATTATGGTACTACCCAACGTTTTTAGGCCCAGAAAAGCATGATAACTTTAATTTTAGTGTGTCGGAAAGGGAAATAATTTAGATATTACACCATTTATGTAATAATATTACAAAAGTTGTTTTGCTTTAATGAGGATGTCGCACTCTCATTCTCTTCAAGAGGACTTTTGTAAGTCGGAGACAATACAAACTCATAAATCTTTAATAATTATTAGTTATTACTTGTATAATTTACATCCAATCATAATTGCGAGTTTAGATGATCATTTTTGATTAGGACTTCATAGAATGTACTATGGATGTGTTAACAACAGTTCCCCTCAAGTATACTCATTTATTCACTCATCGCGACCAGACACTCGTCGTCATAAAAATATGTGCTAAAGTTATGTACACCAAAAAAATGGGCATGACTCTATCCATAATATATTATCTAAAAGCAGTTGCACCGAAGTCCTAAAAATCTAATAGGGAGAAAAATATTTCCAGAGGCACAACATCTTAATAATAAGAGCTATTTCTAAGAGGTTAACAATCAATAGAAAAACTTGATAAGTAAACACTTATATCGGAAATCAACTAAGGATCTTTTTATTCAAAGTGTCCTAGTTAACCATCCGTTTGTCACGCGTTACCCAAATAGCATTGATTTTTCTACGATCATTTAGATTGATACTTATTAAACCCAGTGTCATAGTCAGCCTTCCCGAGGGATATTGGGTGTATAGTACTGTATACACTTTTTCCCTCCCCAAATCCTAACCCTGGCTATGGCACTGCCTTCCCCGCGGACATGCAGATGGTTAATTAAGTCATTAGGAGGTTAGTTTAGGTTAGGTACCTATACACAATGGTAAGTTGAGCTCAAGTGATGATAGATGACTATCATCACTGGTCGTGACCTTTGCATAGAACCTTTCTTACTAACTGAAAAGGTATTCGAAATTGTCAACATAACAAGGAAAAATATTTAAAAATTAACGAGGAAAATATTAATACTATAAATTTATACTAAAATATAATATTATACTTATATATTAGTGAATTTTACATATTTTTTTTTTTTAGCTTTTATAATGAATACTTAATACTTAAAATATTAGAAATACCTGGTTAATATTATCATAATTTGAATCACGGTTTTAAAGCCATACGGGTATTAGTGTTATACCAGTATTTCATAAGAACTAATATCAATTACAGTAAATAATGCATCCTCTGATCAAAATTTGTTCAACAAAATAAATAAAAATCTAGTTTATTATTGTGTTCACAATTTATTAACTTTAATAGTCACATGCCACTAAAAAAAATAATTTTATCATTATTTAATGATCCTTCATTTTTTATTTCATTTATTTTTCTTGAAAACGCATAGTGCAGTCCTCATTGTGAATTCAAAGACCATAATTTAATCAAATTTCTTTTTTGATCCTTAAAAATCATTTGCCTGCGGGCGCCAATACCCTCTTCCATTTTTCTTTTTCAAAATATAGCTATAGTTTATTTTGGTGGACACAATTTTTAAACTTAATAAGACACTTGCCACTAAAAACATAATTTTATTATGATTTAATTATTCTTCTTTTATTTTTCCCACACTATGTATTCTAAGATTATAATTTTTTCCAAATTTCTTTTTTAATCCTAAAAAATCATTTGCATGCGGGCGCCAATACCCCCTTTCCATTTTTATTTTCAAAATATAGCTCTACTTTATTTTTGTGGACACAATTTTAAAACTTAATAAGACACTTGCAACTAAAAAAACATAATTTTATCATGACTTAATTATCCTTCTTTTGTTTTTCTTGAAAACGCACATTGCAGTCTTCGTTGTGTATTCAAAGACCATAAATTTTTCCCAATTTCTTTTTTGATCCTTAAAAATAATTTGCCTGCGGGCGCCAATACCCCCTTTCCATTTTTATTTTCAAAATATAGATATGGTTAATATTTGTGGTCACAATTTTCTAACATTTTTAAACATTTTCAACTAAAAAACATATTTTTATCATGATTAAATTATCCTTCTATTATTTTGCTTGAGAATAAATAGTGTAGTCTTCATTGTGTTTTCAAAGACCATAATTTTATCAAATTTCTTTTTTGATCCTTAAAAATCATTTGCCTGCGGGCGCCAATACCCCCTTTCCATTTTTATTTTCAAAATATAGGTCTACTTTATTTTTGTGGACACAATTTTTAAACTTAATAAGACACTTGCCACTAAAAAACATAATTTTATCATGACTTAATTATCCTTCATTTATTTTTCTTGAGAACACAAAGTGCAGTCTTCATTATGTATTCAAAGACAATATTTTTTTCCCAATTTCATAGTACAGTCTTCATTATGTATTCAAAGACCATATTTTTTGCCAATTTCTTTTTTGATCCTCAAAAATCATTTGCCTGTGGGCGCCAATACCCCCTTTCCATTTTTTTTTTTCAAAATATAGCTCTAGTTATTTTGTGCACACAATTTTTAACCATAATTAGCCTCTTGCCACTAAAAAACATAATTTTATCATGATTTAATGATCCTTCGTTTTTTATTTCATTAATTTTTTTTGAAAACGCATAGTGCAGTCTTCATTTTGTATTCTCAGATTACAACATATACCAAATTTCTTTTTTGATCCTCAAAAATCATTTGCCTGCGGGCGCCAATACCCCCTTTCCATTTTTTTTTCAAAATATAGCTATAGTTTATTTTTGTGGACACAATTTTTTAACTTTATGAGCCACTTGCCACTAAAAAACATAATTTTATCATGATTTAATTATCCTTCATTTTTAATTTAATTTTTTTTCTTGAAAACGCATAGTGCAGTCTTCATTTTGTATTCTCAGATTATAATTTTTACCAAATTTCTTTTTTGATCGTCAAAAATCATTTACCTGCGGGCTCCATACCCCCTTTCCATTTTTATTTTCAAAATATAGCTATACATTATTTTTGTGGACACAATTTTTAAATTTTATAAGCCACTTGCCACTCAAATACATAATTTTATCATGATTTAATTGTCCTTCTTTTGGTTTTCTTCAGAATACATAGTAAAGTCTTCATTATATTTTCAAAGACCATATTTTTTTCCCAATTTCTTTATTGATCCATAAAAATCATTTGCCTGCGGGCGTCAATACCCCCTTTTCATTTTTTTTTTTCAAAATATAGCTATAGTTTATTTTTGTGGAAACAGTTTTGGAACATAATTAGCCTCTTGCCACTAAAAAACATAATTTTATCATGATTTAATGATCCTTCATTTACTTATTTGATAATACATATTCAGTATTTAACGTGTATTCTATGACTATTATTTTTTCAAATTTCACTTTTGTTCCTTAAAAATCATTTGCCTGCGGGCTCCATACCCCCATTCCATTTTTTTTTTTAAAATATAGCTCTAGTTTATTTTTATGTTACTAATTATTAACTTTTTTAACAATGTTCAACTAAAAAACATAATTTTATCATGATTTAATTATCCTTCATTTTTTATTTCATTTTTTTTCTTGAAAAAGCATAGTGCAGTCCTCATTGTGTATTCAAAGACCATAATTTTTTCAAATTTCATTTTTGATCCTTAAAAATCATTTGCGTGCGGGCGCCAATACCCCCTTTCTATTTTTTTTTTCAAAATATAGCGATAGTTTATTTTTGTGGACACAGTATTGGAACATAATTAGCCTCTTGCCACTTAAAAACATAATTTTATCATGATTTAATGATCCATCATTTTTTATTTCATTTATTTTTCTAGAAAACGCATAGTGCAGTCCTCATTGTGTATTCAAAGACCATATTTTTTTCCCAATTTCTTTATTGATCCTTAAAAATCATTTGCCTGCGGGCGTCAATACCCCCTTTCCATTTTTTTTTTCAAAATATAGCTATAGTTTATTTTTGTGGACACAGTTTTGGAACATAATTAGCCTCTTGCCACTAAAAAACATAATTTTATCATGATTTAATGATCCTTCGTTTTTTATTTCATTAATTTTTTTTGAAAACGCATAGTGCAGTCTTCATTTTGTATTCTCAGATTACAACATATACCAAATTTCTTTTTTGATCCTCAAAAATCATTTGCCTGCGGGCGCCAATACCCCCTTTCCATTTTTTTTTCAAAATATAGCTATAGTTTATTTTTGTGGACACAATTTTTTAACTTTATGAGCCACTTGCCACTAAAAAACATAATTTTATCATGATTTAATTATCCTTCATTTTTAATTTAATTTTTTTTCTTGAAAACGCATAGTGCAGTCTTCATTTTGTATTCTCAGATTATAATTTTTACCAAATTTCTTTTTTGATCGTCAAAAATCATTTACCTGCGGGCTCCATACCCCCTTTCCATTTTTATTTTCAAAATATAGCTATACATTATTTTTGTGGACACAATTTTTAAATTTTATAAGCCACTTGCCACTCAAATACATAATTTTATCATGATTTAATTGTCCTTCTTTTGGTTTTCTTCAGAATACATAGTAAAGTCTTCATTATATTTTCAAAGACCATATTTTTTTCCCAATTTCTTTATTGATCCATAAAAATCATTTGCCTGCGGGCGTCAATACCCCCTTTTCATTTTTTTTTTTCAAAATATAGCTATAGTTTATTTTTGTGGAAACAGTTTTGGAACATAATTAGCCTCTTGCCACTAAAAAACATAATTTTATCATGATTTAATGATCCTTCATTTACTTATTTGATAATACATATTCAGTATTTAACGTGTATTCTATGACTATTATTTTTTCAAATTTCACTTTTGTTCCTTAAAAATCATTTGCCTGCGGGCTCCATACCCCCATTCCATTTTTTTTTTTAAAATATAGCTCTAGTTTATTTTTATGTTACTAATTATTAACTTTTTTAACAATGTTCAACTAAAAAACATAATTTTATCATGATTTAATTATCCTTCATTTTTTATTTCATTTTTTTTCTTGAAAAAGCATAGTGCACTCCTCATTGTGTATTCAAAGACCATAATTTTTTCAAATTTCATTTTTGATCCTTAAAAATCATTTGCGTGCGGGCGCCA
Source organism: Diuraphis noxia (assembly GCF_037042655.1). Classification (NCBI taxonomy): domain Eukaryota; kingdom Metazoa; phylum Arthropoda; class Insecta; order Hemiptera; family Aphididae; genus Diuraphis; species Diuraphis noxia. The sequence goes on along the minus strand of NW_028301714.1, from coordinate 31,637,062 downwards.
ATACCCCCTTTCTATTTTTTTTTTCAAAATATAGCGATAGTTTATTTTTGTGGACACAGTATTGGAACATAATTAGCCTCTTGCCACTTAAAAACATAATTTTATCATGATTTAATGATCCATCATTTTTTATTTCATTTATTTTTCTTGAAAACGCATAGTGCAGTCCTCATTGTGTATTCAAAGACCATATTTTTTTCCCAATTTCTTTATTGATCCTTAAAAATCATTTGCCTGCGGGCGTCAATACCCCCTTTCCATTTTTTTTTTCAAAATATAGCTATAGTTTATTTTTGTGGACACAGTTTTGGAACATAATTAGCCTCTTGCCACTAAAAAACATAATTTTATCATGATTTAATGATCCTTCATTTTTTATTTCATTTATTTTTCTTGAAAACGCATAGTGCAGTCCTCATTGTGTATTCAAAGACCATATTTTTTTCCCAATTTCTTTATTGATCCTTAAAAATCATTTGCCTGCGGGCGTCAATACCCCCTTTCCATTTTTTTTTTTCAAAATATAGCTATAGTTTATTTTTGTGGACACAGTTTTGGAACATAATTAGCCTCTTGCCACTAAAAAACATAATTTTATCATGATTTAATGATCCTTCATTTTTTATTTCATTTATTTTTCTTGAAAACGCATAGTGCAGTCATCGTAGTGTATTCTCAGATTACAACATATACCAAATATCTTTTTTGATCCTCAAAAATCATTTGCCTGCGGGCGCCAATACTCCCTTTCCATTTTTTTTTCAAAATATAGCTATAGTTTATTTTTGTGGAGACAAAATTTTTTAACTTTATGAGCCACTTGCCACTAAAAAACATAATTTTATCATGATTTAATTATCCTTCTTTTATTTTTCTTGATAATATATATTGCAGACTTCTTTGTGTATTCAATGACCATACATTTTTTCAAATTTCTTTTTTTTTCCCTAAAAATCATTTGCTTGTGGGCGCCAATACCCCCTTTCCATTTTTATTTTCAAAATATAGCTCTAGTTTTTTTTTGTGGACACAGTTTTGGAACATAATTAGCCTCTTGCCACTAAAAAACATAATTTTATCATGATTTAATGATCCTTAATTTACTTATTTGATAATACATATTCAGTATTTAACGTGTATTCTATGACTATTATTTTTTCAAATTTCATTTTTGATCCTTAAAAATCATTTGCCTGCGGGCGTCAATACCCCCTTTCCATTTTTTTTTCTTCAAAATATAGCTATAGTTTGTTTTTGTGGACACAGTTTTGGAACATAATTAGCCTCTTGCCACTAAAAAACATTATTTTATCATGATTTAATGATCCTTCATTTTTTATTTCATTTTTTTTCTTGAAAAAGCATAGTGCACTCCTCATTGTGTATTCAAAGACCATAATTTTTTCAAATTTCATTTTTGATCCTTAAAAATCATTTGCCTGCGGGCGCCAATACCCACTTTCTATTTTGATTTTTCACAATATAGCTCTAGTTTATTTTTATGTTACTAATTATTAACTTTTTTAACAATGTTCAACTAAAAAACATAATTTTATCATGATTTAATTATCCTTCATTTTTTATTTCATTTTTTTTCTTGAAAAAGCATAGTGCACTCCTCATTGTGTATTCAAAGACCATAATTTTTTCAAATTTCATTTTTGATCCTTAAAAATCATTTGCCTGCGGGCGCCAATACCCACTTTCTATTTTGATTTTTCACAATATAGCTATAGTTTATTTTTGTGGACACAGTTTTGGAACATAATTAGCCTCTTGCCACTAATAAACATAATTTTATCATGATTTAATGATCCTTCATTTTTTATTTCATTTATTTTTCTTGAAAACGCATAGTGCAGTCCTCATTGTGTATTCAAAGACCATAATTTTTTCAAATTTCATTTTTGATCCTTAAAAATCATTTGCGTGCGGGCGCCAATACCCCCTTTCTATTTTTTTTTTCAAAATATAGCGATAGTTTATTTTTGTGGACACAGTATTGGAACATAATTAGCCTCTTGCCACTTAAAAACATAATTTTATCATGATTTAATGATCCTTCATTTTTTATTTCATTTATTTTTCTTGAAAACGCATAGTGCAGTCCTCATTGTGTATTCAAAGACCATATTTTTTTCCCAATTTCTTTATTGATCCTTAAAAATCATTTGCCTGCGGGCGTCAATACCCCCTTTCCATTTTTTTGTTCAAAATATAGCTATAGTTTATTTTTGTGGACACAGTTTTGGAACATAATTAGCCTCTTGCCACTAAAAAACATAATTTTATCATGATTTAATGATCCTTCATTTTTTATTTCATTTATTTTTCTTGAAAACGCATAGTGCAGTCCTCATTGTGTATTCAAAGACCATATTTTTTTCCCAATTTCTTTATTGATCCTTAAAAATCATTTGCCTGCGGGCGTCAATACCCCCTTTCCATTTTTTTTTTTCAAAATATAGCTATAGTTTATTTTTGTGGACACAGTTTTGGAACATAATTAGCCTCTTGCCACTAAAAAACATAATTTTATCATGATTTAATGATCCTTCATTTTTTATTTCATTTATTTTTCTTGAAAACGCATAGTGCAGTCATCGTAGTGTATTCTCAGATTACAACATATACCAAATATCTTTTTTGATCCTCAAAAATCATTTGCCTGCGGGCGCCAATACCCCCTTTCCATTTTTTTTTCAAAATATAGCTATAGTTTATTTTTGTGGAGACAAAATTTTTTAACTTTATGAGCCACTTGCCACTAAAAAACATAATTTTATCATGATTTAATTATCCTTCTTTTATTTTTCTTGATAATATATATTGCAGACTTCTTTGTGTATTCAATGACCATACATTTTTTCAAATTTCTTTTTTTTTCCCTAAAAATCATTTGCTTGTGGGCGCCAATACCCCCTTTCCATTTTTATTTTCAAAATAAAGCTCTAGTTTTTTTTTGTGGACACAGTTTTGGAACATAATTAGCCTCTTGCCACTAAAAAACATAATTTTATCATGATTTAATGATCCTTAATTTACTTATTTGATAATACATATTCAGTATTTAACGTGTATTCTATGACTATTATTTTTTCAAATTTCATTTTTGATCCTTAAAAATCATTTGCCTGCAGGCGTCAATACCCCCTTTCCATTTTTTTTTTTCAAAATATAGCTATAGTTTGTTTTTATGGACACAGTTTTGGAACATAATTAGCCTCTTGCCACTAAAAAACATAATTTTATCATGATTTAATGATCCTTCATTTACTTATTTGATAATACATATTCAGTATTTAACGTGTATTCTATGACTATTATTTTTTCAAATTTCACTTTTGTTCCTTAAAAATCATTTGCCTGCGGGCTCCATACCCCCATTCCATTTTTTTTTTTCAAAATATAGCTCTAGTTTATTTTTATGTTACTAATTATTAACTTTTTTAACAATGTTCAACTAAAAAACATAATTTTATCATGATTTAATTATCCTTCATTTTTTATTTCATTTTTTTTCTTGAAAAAGCATAGTGCACTCCTCATTGTGTATTCAAAGACCATAATTTTTTCAAATTTCATTTTTGATCCTTAAAAATCATTTGCCTGCGGGCGCCAATACCCACTTTCTATTTTGATTTTTCACAATATAGCTCTAGTTTATTTTTATGTTACTAATTATTAACTTTTTTAACAATGTTCAACTAAAAAACATAATTTTATCATGATTTAATTATCCTTCATTTTTTATTTCATTTTTTTTCTTGAAAAAGCATAGTGCACTCCTCATTGTGTATTCAAAGACCATAATTTTTTCAAATTTCATTTTTGATCCTTAAAAATCATTTGCCTGCGGGCGCCAATACCCACTTTCTATTTTGATTTTTCACAATATAGCTATAGTTTATTTTTGTGGACACAGTTTTGGAACATAATTAGCCTCTTGCCACTAATAAACATAATTTTATCATGATTTAATGATCCTTCATTTTTTATTTCATTTATTTTTCTTGAAAACGCATAGTGCAGTCCTCATTGTGTATTCAAAGACCATAATTTTTTCAAATTTCATTTTTGATCCTTAAAAATCATTTGCGTGCGGGCGCCAATACCCCCTTTCTATTTTTTTTTTCAAAATATAGCGATAGTTTATTTTTGTGGACACAGTATTGGAACATAATTAGCCTCTTGCCACTTAAAAACATAATTTTATCATGATTTAATGATCCTTCATTTTTTATTTCATTTATTTTTCTTGAAAACGCATAGTGCAGTCCTCATTGTGTATTCAAAGACCATATTTTTTTCCCAATTTCTTTATTGATCCTTAAAAATCATTTGCCTGCGGGCGTCAATACCCCCTTTCCATTTTTTTGTTCAAAATATAGCTATAGTTTATTTTTGTGGACACAGTTTTGGAACATAATTAGCCTCTTGCCACTAAAAAACATAATTTTATCATGATTTAATGATCCTTCATTTTTTATTTCATTTATTTTTCTTGAAAACGCATAGTGCAGTCCTCATTGTGTATTCAAAGACCATATTTTTTTCCCAATTTCTTTATTGATCCTCAAAAATCATTTGCCTGCGGGCGCCAATACCCCCTTTCCATTTTTTTTTTTCAAAATATAGCTATAGTTTATTTTTGTGGACACAGTTTTGGAACATAATTAGCCTCTTGCCACTAAAAAACATAATTTTATCATGATTTAATGATCCTTCATTTTTTATTTCATTTATTTTTCTTGAAAACGCATAGTGCAGTCATCGTAGTGAATTCTCAGATTACAACATATACCAAATATCTTTTTTGATCCTCAAAAATCATTTGCCTGCGGGCGCCAATACCCCCTTTCCATTTTTTTTTCAAAATATAGCTATAGTTTATTTTTGTGGAGACAAAATTTTTTAACTTTATGAGCCACTTGCCACTAAAAAACATAATTTTATCATGATTTAATTATCCTTCTTTTATTTTTCTTGATAATATATATTGCAGACTTCTTTGTGTATTCAATGACCATAAATTTTTTCAAATTTCTTTTTTTTTCCCTAAAAATCATTTGCTTGTGGGCGCCAATACCCCCTTTCCATTTTTATTTTCAAAATATAGCTCTAGTTTTTTTTTGTGGACACAGTTTTGGAACATAATTAGCCTCTTGCCACTAAAAAACATAATTTTATCATGATTTAATGATCCTTCATTTACTTATTTGATAATACATATTCAGTATTTAACGTGTATTCTATGACTATTATTTTTTCAAATTTCACTTTTGTTCCTTAAAAATCATTTGCCTGCGGGCTCCATACCCCTATTCCATTTTTTTTTTTCAAAATATAGCTCTAGTTTATTTTTATGTTACTAATTATTAACTTTTTTAACAATGTTCAACTAAAAAACATAATTTTATCATGATTTAATTATCCTTCATTTTTTATTTCATTTTTTTTCTTGAAAAAGCATAGTGCACTCCTCATTGTGTATTCAAAGACCATAATTTTTTCAAATTTCATTTTGATCCTTAAAAATCATTTGCGTGCGGGCGCCAATACCCCCTTTCTATTTTTTTTTTCAAAATATAGCGATAGTTTATTTTTGTGGACACAGTTTTGGAACATAATTAGCCTCTTGCCACTTAAAAACATAATTTTATCATGATTTAATGATCCTTCATTTTTTATTTCATTTATTTTTCTTGAAAACGCATAGTGCAGTCCTCATTGTGTATTCAAAGACCATATTTTTTTCCCAATTTCTTTATTGATCCTTAAAAATCATTTGCCTGCGGGCGTCAATACCCCCTTTCCATTTTTTTTTTTTCAAAATATAGCTATAGTTTATTTTTGTGGACACAGTTTTGGAACATAATTAGCCTCTTGCCACTAAAAAAAAAAATTTTATCATGATTTAATGATCCTTCATTTTTTATTTCATTTATTTTTCTTGAAAACGCATAGTGCAGTCCTCATTGTGTATTCATAGACCATATTTTTTTCCCAATTTCTTTATTGATCCTTAAAAATCATTTGCCTGCGGGCGTCAATACCCCCTTTCCATTTTTTTTTTTTCAAAATATAGCTATAGTTTATTTTTGTGGACACAGTTTTGGATCATAATTAGCCTCTTGCCACTAAAAAACATAATTTTATCATGATTTAATGATCCTTCATTTTTTATTTCATTTATTTTTCTTGAAAACGCATAGTGCAGTCATCGTAGTGTATTCTCAGATTATAACATATACCAAATATCTTTTTTGATCCTCAAAAATCATTTGCCTGCGGGCGCCAATACCCCCTTTCCATTTTTTTTTCAAAATATAGCTATAGTTTATTTTTGTGGACAAAATTTTTTAACTTTATGAGCCACTTGCCACTAAAAAACATAATTTTATCATGATTTAATTATCCTTCTTTTATTTTTCTTGATAATATATATTGCAGACTTCTTTGTGTATTCAATGACCATAAATTTTTTCAAATTTCTTTTTTTTTCCCTAAAAATCATTTGCTTGTGGGCGCCAATACCCCCTTTCCATTTTTATTTTTCACAATATAGCTATAGTTTATTTTTGTGGACACAGTTTTGGAACATAATTAGCCTCTTGCCACTAATAAACATAATTTTATCATGATTTAATGATCCTTCATTTACTTATTTGATAATACATATTCAGTATTTAACGTGTATTCTATGACTATTATTTTTTCAAATTTCACTTTTGTTCCTTAAAAATCATTGCCTGCGGGCTCCATACCCCCATTCCATTTTTTTTTTCAAAATATAGCTCTAGTTTATTTTTATGTTACTAATTATTAACTTTTTTAACAATGTTCAACTAAAAAACATAATTTTATCATGATTTAATTATCCTTCATTTTTTATTTCATTTTTTTTCTTGAAAAAGCATAGTGCACTCCTCATTGTGTATTCAAAGACCATAATTTTTTCAAATTTCATTTTTGATCCTTAAAAATCATTTGCGTGCGGGCGCCAATACCCCCTTTCTATTTTTTTTTTTCAAAATATAGCGATAGTTTATTTTTGTGGACACAGTTTTGGAACATAATTAGCCTATTGCCACTTAAAAACATAATTTTATCATGATTTAATGATCCTTCATTTTTTATTTCATTTATTTTTCTTGAAAACGCATAGTGCAGTCCTCATTGTGTATTCAAAGACCATATTTTTTTCCCAATTTCTTTATTGATCCTTATAAATCATTTGCCTGCGGGCGTCAATACCCCCTTTCCATTTTTTTTTTTCAAAATATAGCTATAGTTTATTTTTGTGGACACAGTTTTGGAACATAATTAGCCTCTTGCCACTAAAAAACATAATTTTATCATGATTTAATGATCCTTCATTTTTTATTTCATTTATTTTTCTTGAAAACGCATAGTGCAGTCATCGTAGTGTATTCTCAGATTACAACATATACCAAATATCTTTTTTGATCCTCAAAAATCATTTGCCTGCGGGCGCCAATACCCCCTTTCCATTTTTTTTTCAAAATATAGCTATAGTTTATTTTTGTGGACAAAATTTTTTAACTTTATGAGCCACTTGCCACTAAAAAGCATAATTTTATCATGATTTAATTATCCTTCTTTTATTTTTCTTGATAATATATATTGCAGACTTCTTTGTGTATTCAATGACCATAAATTTTTTCAAATTTCTTTTTTTTTCCCTAAAAATCATTTGCTTGTGGGCGCCAAATCCCCCTTTCCATTTTTATTTTCAAAATATAGCTCTAGTTTATTTTTGTGGACACAGTTTTGGAACATAATTAGCCTCTTGCCACTAAAAAACATAATTTTATCATGATTTAATGATCCTTCATTTACTTATTTGATAATACATATTCAGTATTTAACGTGTATTCTATGACTATTATTTTTTCAAATTTCACTTTTGTTCCTTAAAAATCATTTGCCTGCGGGCTCCATACCCCCATCCATTTTTTTTTTCAAAATATAGCTCTAGTTTATTTTTATGTTACTAATTATTAACTTTTTTAACAATGTTCAACTAAAAAACATAATTTTATCATGATTTAATGATCCTTCATTTTTTATTTCATTTATTTTTCTTGAAAACGCATAGTGCAGTCCTCATTGTGTATTCAAAGACCATAATTTTTTCAAATTTCATTTTTGATCTTTAAAAATCATTTGCGTGCGGGCGCAAATACCCCCTTTCTATTTTTTTTTTCAAAATATAGCGATAGTTTATTTTTGTGGACACAGTATTGGAACATAATTAGCCTCTTGCCACTTAAAAACATAATTTTATCATGATTTAATGATCCTTCATTTTTTATTTCATTTATTTTTCTTGAAAACGCATAGTGCAGTCCTCATTGTGTATTCAAAGACCATATTTTTTTCCCAATTTCTTTATTGATCCTTAAAAATCATTTGCCTGCGGGCGTCAATACCCCCTTTCCATTTTTTTTTTTCAAAATATAGCTATAGTTTATTTTTGTGGACACAGTTTTGGAACATAATTAGCCTCTGGCCACTAAAAAACATAATTTTATCATGATTTAATGATCCTTCATTTTTTATTTCATTTATTTTTCTTGAAAACGCATAGTGCAGTCATCGTAGTGTATTCTCAGATTACAACATATACCAAATATCTTTTTTGATCCTCAAAAATCATTTGCCTGCGGGCGCCAATACCCCCTTTCCATTTTTTTTTCAAAATATAGCTATAGTTTATTTTTGTGGACAAAATTTTTTAACTTTATGAGCCACTTGCCACTAAAAAACATAATTTTATCATGATTTAATTATCCTTCTTTTATTTTTCTTGATAATATATATTGCAGACTTCTTTGTGTATTCAATGACCATAAATTTTTTCAAATTTCTTTTTTTTTCCCTAAAAATCATTTGCTTGTGGGCGCCAATACCCCCTTTCCATTTTTATTTTCAAAATATAGCTCTAGTTTTTTTTTGTGGACACAGTTTTGGAACAAAATTAGCCTCTTGCCACTAAAAAACATAATTTTATCATGATTTAATGATCCTTCATTTACTTATTTGATAATACATATTCAGTATTTAACGTGTATTCTATGACTATTATTTTTTCAAATTTCACTTTTGTTCCTTAAAAATCATTTGCCTGCGGGCTCCATACCCCCATTCCATTTTTTTTTTTCAAAATATAGCTCTAGTTTATTTTTATGTTACTAATTATTAACTTTTTTAACAATGTTCAACTAAAAAACATAATTTTATCATGATTTAATTATCCTTCATTTTTTATTTCATTTTTTTTCTTGAAAAAGCATAGTGCACTACTCATTGTGTATTCAAAGACCATAATTTTTTCAAATTTCATTTTTGATCCTTAAAAATCATTTGCGTGCGGGCGCCAATACCCCCTTTCTTTTTTTTTTTTCAAAATATAGCGATAGTTTATTTTTGTGGACACAGTTTTGGAACATAAATAGCCTCTTGCCACTTAAAAACATAATTTTATCATGATTTAATGATCCTTCATTTTTTATTTCATTTATTTTTCTTGAAAACGCATAGTGCAGTCATCGTAATGTATTCTCAGATTACAACATATACCAAATATCTTTTTTGATCCTCAAAAATCATTTGCCTGCGGGCGCCAATACCCCCTTTCCATTTTTTTTTCAAAATATAGCTATAGTTTATTTTTGTGGACAAAATTTTTTAACTTTATGAGCCACTTGCCACTAAAAAACATAATTTTATCATGATTTAATTATCCTTCTTTTATTTTTCTTGATAATATATATTGCAGACTTCTTTGTGTATTCAATGACCATAAATTTTTTCAAATTTCTTTTTTTTTCCCTAAAAATCATTTGCTTGTGGGCGCCAAAACCCCCTTTCCATTTTTATTTTCAAAATATAGCTCTAGTTTTTTTTTGTGGACACAGTTTTGGAACATAATTAGCCTCTTGCCACTAAAAAACATAATTTTATCATGATTTAATGATCCTTCATTTACTTATTTGATAATACATATTCAGTATTTAACGTGTATTCTATGACTATTATTTTTTCAAATTTCACTTTTGTTCCTTAAAAATCATTTGCCTGCGGGCTCCATACCCCCATTCCATTTTTTTTTTTCAAAATATAGCTCTAGTTTATTTTTATGTTACTAATTATTAACTTTTTTAACAATGTTCAACTAAAAAACATAATTTTATCATGATTTAATTATCCTTCATTTTTTATTTCATTTTTTTTCTTGAAAAAGCATAGTGCACTCCTCATTGTGTATTCAAAAACCATAATTTTTTCAAATTTCATTTTTGATCCTTAAAAATCATTTGCCTGCGGGCGCCAATACCCACTTTCTATTTTGATTTTTCACAATATAGCTATAGTTTATTTTTGTGGACACAGTTTTGGAACATAATTAGCCTCTTGCCACTAATAAACATAATTTTATCATGATTTAATGATCCTTCATCTTTTATTTCATTTATTTTTCTTGAAAACGCATAGTGCAGTCATCGTAGTGTATTCTCAGATTACAACATATACCAAATATCTTTTTTGATCCTCAAAAATCATTTGCCTGCGGGCGCCAATACCCCCTTTCCATTTTTTTTTCAAAATATAGCTATAGTTTATTTTTGTGGACAAAATTTTTTAACTTTATGAGCCACTTGCCACTAAAAAACATAATTTTATCATGATTTAATTATCCTTCTTTTATTTTTCTTGATAATATATATTGCAGACTTCTTTGTGTATTCAATGACCATAAATTTTTTCAAATTTCTTTTTTTTTCCCTAAAAATCATTTGCTTGTGGGCGCCAAAACCCCCTTTCCATTTTTATTTTCAAAATATAGCTCTAGTTTTTTTTTGTGGACACAGTTTTGGAACATAATTAGCCTCTTGCCACTAAAAAACATAATTTTATCATGATTTAATGATCCTTCATTTACTTATTTGATAATACATATTCAGTATTTAACGTGTATTCTATGACTATTATTTTTTCAAATTTCACTTTTGTTCCTTAAAAATCATTTGCCTGCGGGCTCCATACCCCCATTCCATTTTTTTTTTTCAAAATATAGCTCTAGTTTATTTTTATGTTACTAATTATTAACTTTTTTAACAATGTTCAACTAAAAAACATAATTTTATCATGATTTAATTATCCTTCATTTTTTATTTCATTTTTTTTCTTGAAAAAGCATAGTGCACTCCTCATTGTGTATTCAAAGACCATAATTTTTTCAAATTTCATTTTTGATCCTTAAAAATCATTTGCCTGCGGGCGCCAATACCCCCTTTCTATTTTTTTTTTCAAAATATAGCGATAGTTTATTTTTGTGGACACAGTATTGGAACATAATTAGCCTCTTGCCACTTAAAAACATAATTTTATCATGATTTAATGATCCTTCATTTTTTATTTCATTTATTTTTCTTGAAAACGCATAGTGCAGTCCTCATTGTGTATTCAAAGACCATATTTTTTTCCCAATTTCTTTATTGATCCTTAAAAATCATTTGCCTGCGGGCGTCAATACCCCCTTTCCATTTTTTTTTTTCAAAATATAGCTATAGTTTATTTTTGTGGACACAGTTTTGGAACATAATTAGCCTCTTGCCACTAAAAAACATAATTTTATCATGATTTAATGATCCTTCATTTTTTATTTCATTTATTTTTCTTGAAAACGCATAGTGCAGTCATCGTAATGTATTCTCAGATTACAACATATACCAAATATCTTTTTTGATCCTCAAAAATCATTTGCCTGCGGGCGCCAATACCCCCTTTCCATTTTTTTTTCAAAATATAGCTATAGTTTATTTTTGTGGACAAAATTTTTTAACTTTATGAGCCACTTGCCACTAAAAAACATAATTTTATCATGATTTAATTATCCTTCTTTTATTTTTCTTGATAATATATATTGCAGACTTCTTTGTGTATTCAATGACCATAAATTTTTTCAAATTTCTTTTTTTTTCCCTAAAAATCATTTGCTTGTGGGCGCCAAAACCCCCTTTCCATTTTTATTTTCAAAATATAGCTCTAGTTTTTTTTTGTGGACACAGTTTTGGAACATAATTAGCCTCTTGCCACTAAAAAACATAATTTTATCATGATTTAATGATCCTTCATTTACTTATTTGATAATACATATTCAGTATTTAACGTGTATTCTATGACTATTATTTTTTCAAATTTCACTTTTGTTCCTTAAAAATCATTTGCCTGCGGGCTCCATACCCCCATTCCATTTTTTTTTTTCAAAATATAGCTCTAGTTTATTTTTATGTTACTAATTATTAACTTTTTTAACAATGTTCAACTAAAAAACATAATTTTATCATGATTTAATTATCCTTCATTTTTTATTTCATTTTTTTTCTTGAAAAAGCATAGTGCACTCCTCATTGTGTATTCAAAGACCATAATTTTTTCAAATTTCATTTTTGATCCTTAAAAATCATTTGCCTGCGGGCGCCAATACCCCCTTTCTATTTTTTTTTTCAAAATATAGCGATAGTTTATTTTTGTGGACACAGTATTGGAACATAATTAGCCTCTTGCCACTTAAAAACATAATTTTATCATGATTTAATGATCCTTCATTTTTTATTTCATTTATTTTTCTTGAAAACGCATAGTGCAGTCCTCATTGTGTATTCAAAGACCATATTTTTTTCCCAATTTCTTTATTGATCCTTAAAAATCATTTGCCTGCGGGCGTCAATACCCCCTTTCCATTTTTTTTTTTCAAAATATAGCTATAGTTTATTTTTGTGGACACAGTTTTGGAACATAATTAGCCTCTTGCCACTAAAAAACATAATTTTATCATGATTTAATGATCCTTCATTTTTTATTTCATTTATTTTTCTTGAAAACGCATAGTGCAGTCATCGTAATGTATTCTCAGATTACAACATATACCAAATATCTTTTTTGATCCTCAAAAATCATTTGCCTGCGGGCGCCAATACCCCCTTTCCATTTTTTTTTCAAAATATAGCTATAGTTTATTTTTGTGGACAAAATTTTTTAACATTATGAGCCACTTGCCACTAAAAAACATAATTTTATCATGATTTAATTATCCTTCTTTTATTTTTCTTGATAATATATATTGCAGACTTCTTTGTGTATTCAATGACCATAAATTTTTTCAAATTTCTTTTTTTTTCCCTAAAAATCATTTGCTTGTGGGCGCCAAAACCCCCTTTCCATTTTTATTTTCAAAATATAGCTCTAGTTTTTTTTTGTGGACACAGTTTTGGAACATAATTAGCCTCTTGCCACTAAAAAACATAATTTTATCATGATTTAATGATCCTTCATTTACTTATTTGATAATACATATTCAGTATTTAACGTGTATTCTATGACTATTATTTTTTCAAATTTCACTTTTGTTCCTTAAAAATCATTTGCCTGCGGGCTCCATACCCCCATTCCATTTTTTTTTTTCAAAATATAGCTCTAGTTTATTTTTATGTTACTAATTATTAACTTTTTTAACAATGTTCAACTAAAAAACATAATTTTATCATGATTTAATTATCCTTCATTTTTTATTTCATTTTTTTTCTTGAAAAAGCATAGTGCACTCCTCATTGTGTATTCAAAAACCATAATTTTTTCAAATTTCATTTTTGATCCTTAAAAATCATTTGCCTGCGGGCGTCAATACCCCCTTTCCATTTTTTTTTTTCAAAATATAGCTATAGTTTATTTTTGTGGACACAGTTTTGGAACATAATTAGCCTCTTGCCACTAAAAAACATAATTTTATCATGATTTAATGATCCTTCATTTTTTATTTCATTTATTTTTCTTGAAAACGCATAGTGCAGTCCTCATTGTGTATTCAAAGACCATAATTTTTTCAAATTTCATTTTTGATCCTTAAAAATCATTTGCGTGCGGGCGCCAATACCCCTTTTCTATTTTTTTTTTCAAAATATAGCGATAGTTTATTTTTGTGGACACAATGTTTTAACTTTATGAGCCACTTGCCACTAAAAAACATAATTTTATCATGATTTAATGATCCTTCATTTACTTATTTGATAATACATATTCAGTATTTAACGTGTATTCTATGACTATTATTTTTTCAAATTTCACTTTTGTTCCTTAAAAATCATTTGCCTGCGGGCTCCATACCCCCATTCCATTTTTTTTTTTCAAAATATAGCTCTAGTTTATTTTTATGTTACTAATTATTAACTTTTTTAACAATGTTCAACTAAAAAACATAATTTTATCATGATTTAATGATCCTTCATTTTTTATTTCATTTATTTTTCTTGAAAACGCATAGTGCAGTCCTCATTGTGTATTCAAAGACCATAATTTTTTCAAATTTCATTTTTGATCCTTAAAAATCATTTGCGTGCGGGCGCCAATACCCCCTTTCTATTTTTTTTTTCAAAATATAGCGATAGTTTATTTTTGTGGACACAATGTTTTAACTTTATGAGCCACTTGCCACTAAAAAACATAATTTTATCATGATTTAATTATCCTTCATTTACTTATTTGATAATACATATTCAGTATTTAACGTGTATTCTATGACTATTATTTTTTCAAATTTCACTTTTGTTCCTTAAAAATCATTTGCCTGCGGGCTCCATACCCCCATTCCATTTTTTTTTTTTCAAAATATAGCTCTAGTTTATTTTTATGTTACTAATTATTAACTTTTTTAACAATGTTCAACTAAAAAACATAATTTTATCATGATTTAATTATCCTTCATTTTTTATTTCATTGTTTTTCTTGAAAAAGCATAGTGCACTCCTCATTGTGTATTCAAAGACCATAATTTTTTCAAATTTCATTTTTGATCCTTAAAAATCATTTGCGTGCGGGCGCCAATACCCCCTTTCTATTTTTTTTTTCAAAATATAGCGATAGTTTATTTTTGTGGACACAGTTTTGGAACATAATTAGCCTCTTGCCACTTAAAAACATAATTTTATCATGATTTAATGATCCTTCATTTTTTATTTCATTTATTTTTCTTGAAAACGCATAGTGCAGTCCTCATTGTGTATTCAAAGACCATATTTTTTTCCCAATTTCTTTATTGATCCTTAAAAATCATTTGCCTGCGGGCGTCAATACCCCCTTTCCATTTTATTTTTTCAAAATATAGCTATAGTTTATTTTTGTGGACACAGTTTTGGAACATAATTAGCCTCTAGCCACTAAAAAACATAATTTTATCATGATTTAATGATCCTTCATTTTTTATTTCATTTATTTTTCTTGAAAACGCATAGTGCAGTCCTCATTGTGTATTCAAAGACCATAATTTTTTCAAATTTCATTTTTGATCCTTAAAAATCATTTGCGTGCGGGCGCCAATACCCCCTTTCTATTTTTTTTTTCAAAATATAGCGATAGTTTATTTTTGTGGACACAATGTTTTAACTTTATGAGCCACTTGCCACTAAAAAACATAATTTTATCATGATTTAATTATCCTTCATTTTTTATTTCATTTTTTTTCTTGAAAACGCATAGTGCAGTCTTCATTGTGTATTCAATGACCATACATTTTTTCAAATTTCTTTTTTTTTCCTAAAAATCATTTGCTTGTGGGCGCCAATACCCCCTTTCCATTTTTATTTTCAAAATATAGCTCTAGTTTTTTTTTGTGGACACAGTTTTTTAACATAATTAGCCTCTTGCCACTAAAAAACATAATTTTATCATGATTTAATGATCCTTCATTTATTTATTTGATAATACATATTCAGAATTTAACGTGTATTATATGACTATTATTTTTTCAAATTTCATTTTTGTTCCTTAAAAATCATTTGCCTGCGGGCTCCATACCCCCATTCCATTTTTTTTTTTCAAAATATAGCTCTAGTTTATTTTTATGTTAACAATTTTTAACTTTTTTAACAATGTTCAACTAAAAAAAATAATTTTATCATGATTTAATTATCCTTCATTTTTTATTTCATTTTTTTTCTTGAAAACTTATAGTGTAGTCCTCATTGTGTATTCAAAGACCATAATTTTTTCAAATTTCATTTTTGATCCTTAAAAATCATTTGCCTGCGGGCACCAATACCCCCTTTCTATTTTGATTTTTCAAAATATAGCTATAGTTTAATCTTGTGGACACAGTTTTGGAACATAATTAGCCCCTTGCCACTAAAAAACATAATTTTATCATGATTTAATTCTCCTTCTTTTTGTTTTCTTCAGAATACATAGTAAAGTCTTCATTATATTTTCAAAGACCATATTTTTTTCCCAATTTCTTTATTGATCCTTAAAAATCATTTGCCTGCGGGCGCCAATACCCCCTTTCCATTTTTTTTTTTCAAAATATAGCTCTAGTTTATTTTATTTTAACAATTTTTAACTTTTTAAACAATGTTCAACTAAAAAACATAATTTTATCATGATTTAATTATCCTTCATTTTTTATTTCATTGTTTTTCTTGAAAAAGCATAGTGCACTCCTCATTGTGTATTCAAAGACCATAATATTTTCAAATTTCATTTTTGTTCCTTAAAAATCATTTGCCTGCGGGCTCCATACCCCCATTCCATTTTTTTTTTTCAAAATATAGCTCTTGTTTATTTTTATGTTACTAATTATTAACTTTTTTAACAATGTTCAACTAAAAAACATAATTTTATCATGATTTAATTATCCTTCATTTTTTATTTCATTTTTTTTCTTGAAAAAGCATAGTGCACTCCTCATTGTGTATTCAAAAACCATAATTTTTTCAAATTTCATTTTTGATCCTTAAAAATCATTTGCCTGCGGGCGCCAATACCCACTTTCTATTTTGATTTTTCACAATATAGCTATAGTTTATTTTTGTGGACACAGTTTTGGAACATAATTAGCCTCTTGCCACTAATAAACATAATTTTATCATGATTTAATGATCCTTCATCTTTTATTTCATTTATTTTTCTTGAAAACGCATAGTGCAGTCCTCATTGTGTATTCAAAGACCATAATTTTTTCAAATTTCATTTTTGATCCTTAAAAATCATTTGCGTGCGGGCGCCAATACCCCCTTTCTATTTTTTTTTTCAAAATATAGCGATAGTTTATTTTTGTGGACACAGTATTGGAACATAATTAGCCTTTTGCCACTTAAAAACATAATTTTATCATGATTTAATGATCCTTCATTTTTTATTTCATTTATTTTTCTTGAAAACGCATAGTGCAGTCATCGTAGTGTATTCTCAGATTACAACATATACCAAATATCTTTTTTGATCCTCAAAAATCATTTGCCTGCGGGCGCCAATACCCCCTTTCCATTTTTTTTTCAAAATATAGCTATAGTTTATTTTTGTGGACAAAATTTTTTAACTTTATGAGCCACTTGCCACTAAAAAACATAATTTTATCATGATTTAATAATCCTTCTTTTATTTTTCTTGATAATATATATTGCAGACTTCTTTGTGTATTCAATGACCATAAATTTTTTCAAATTTCTTTTTTTTTCCCTAAAAATCATTTGCTTGTGGGCGCCAAAACCCCCTTTCCATTTTTATTTTCAAAATATAGCTCTAGTTTTTTTTTGTGGACACAGTTTTGGAACATAATTAGCCTCTTGCCACTAAAAAACATAATTTTATCATGATTTAATGATCCTTCATTTACTTATTTGATAATACATATTCAGTATTTAACGTGTATTCTATGACTATTATTTTTTCAAATTTCACTTTTGTTCCTTAAAAATCATTTGCCTGCGGGCTCCATACCCCCATTCCATTTTTTTTTTTCAAAATATAGCTCTAGTTTATTTTTATGTTACTAATTATTAACTTTTTTAACAATGTTCAACTAAAAAACATAATTTTATCATGATTTAATTATCCTTCATTTTTTATTTCATTTATTTTTCTTGAAAACGCATAGTGCAGTCCTCATTGTGTATTCAAAGACCATATTTTTTTCCCAATTTCTTTATTGATCCTTAAAAATCATTTGCCTGCGGGCGTCAATACCCCCTTTCCATTTTTTTTTTTCAAAATATAGCTATAGTTTATTTTTGTGGACACAGTTTTGGAACATAATTAGCCTCTTGCCACTAAAAAACATAATTTTATCATGATTTAATGATCCTTCATTTTTTATTTCATTTATTTTTCTTGAAAACGCATAGTGCAGTCATCGTAATGTATTCTCAGATTACAACATATACCAAATATCTTTTTTGATCCTCAAAAATCATTTGCCTGCGGGCGCCAATACCCCCTTTCCATTTTTTTTTCAAAATATAGCTATAGTTTATTTTTGTGGACAAAATTTTTTAACTTTATGAGCCACTTGCCACTAAAAAACATAATTTTATCATGATTTAATTATCCTTCTTTTATTTTTCTTGATAATATATATTGCAGACTTCTTTGTGTATTCAATGACCATAAATTTTTTCAAATTTCTTTTTTTTTCCCTAAAAATCATTTGCTTGTGGGCGCCAAAACCCCCTTTCCATTTTTATTTTCAAAATATAGCTCTAGTTTTTTTTTGTGGACACAGTTTTGGAACATAATTAGCCTCTTGCCACTAAAAAACATAATTTTATCATGATTTAATGATCCTTCATTTACTTATTTGATAATACATATTCAGTATTTAACGTGTATTCTATGACTATTATTTTTTCAAATTTCACTTTTGTTCCATAAAAATCATTTGCCTGCGGGCTCCATACCCCCATTCCATTTTTTTTTTTCAAAATATAGCTCTAGTTTATTTTTATGTTACTAATTATTAACTTTTTTAACAATGTTCAACTAAAAAACATAATTTTATCATGATTTAATTATCCTTCATTTTTTATTTCATTTTTTTTCTTGTAAAAGCATAGTGCACTCCTCATTGTGTATTCAAAAACCATAATTTTTTCAAATTTCATTTTTGATCCTTAAAAATCATTTGCCTGCGGGCGTCAATACCCCCTTTCCATTTTTTTTTTTCAAAATATAGCTATAGTTTATTTTTGTGGACACAGTTTTGGAACATAATTAGCCTCTTGCCACTAAAAAACATAATTTTATCATGATTTAATGATCCTTCATTTTTTATTTCATTTATTTTTCTTGAAAACGCATAGTGCAGTCCTCATTGTGTATTCAAAGACCATAATTTTTTCAAATTTCATTTTTGATACTTAAAAATCATTTGCGTGCGGGCGCCAATACCCCCTTTCTATTTTTTTTTTCAAAATATAGCGATAGTTTATTTTTGTGGACACAATGTTTTAACTTTATGAGCCACTTGCCACTAAAAAACATAATTTTATCATGATTTAATGATCCTTCATTTACTTATTTGATAATACATATTCAGTATTTAACGTGTATTCTATGACTATTATTTTTTCAAATTTCACTTTTGTTCCTTAAAAATCATTTGCCTGCGGGCTCCATACCCCCATTCCATTTTTTTTTTTCAAAATATAGCTCTAGTTTATTTTTATGTTACTAATTATTAACTTTTTTAACAATGTTCAACTAAAAAACATAATTTTATCATGATTTAATGATCCTTCATTTTTTATTTCATTTATTTTTCTTGAAAACGCATAGTGCAGTCCTCATTGTGTATTCAAAGACCATAATTTTTTCAAATTTCATTTTTGATCCTTAAAAATCATTTGCGTGCGGGCGCCAATACCCCCTTTCTATTTTTTTTTTCAAAATATAGCGATAGTTTATTTTTGTGGACACAATGTTTTAACTTTATGAGCCACTTGCCACTAAAAAACATAATTTTATCATGATTTAATTATCCTTCATTTACTTATTTGATAATACATATTCAGTATTTAACGTGTATTCTATGACTATTATTTTTTCAAATTTCACTTTTGTTCCTTAAAAATCATTTGCCTGCGGGCTCCATACCCCCATTCCATTTTTTTTTTTTCAAAATATAGCTCTAGTTTATTTTTATGTTACTAATTATTAACTTTTTTAACAATGTTCAACTAAAAAACATAATTTTATCATGATTTAATTATCCTTCATTTTTTATTTCATTGTTTTTCTTGAAAAAGCATAGTGCACTCCTCATTGTGTATTCAAAGACCATAATTTTTTCAAATTTCATTTTTGATCCTTAAAAATCATTTGCGTGCGGGCGCCAATACCCCCTTTCTATTTTTTTTTTCAAAATATAGCGATAGTTTATTTTTGTGGACACAGTTTTGGAACATAATTAGCCTCTTGCCACTTAAAAACATAATTTTATCATGATTTAATGATCCTTCATTTTTTATTTCATTTATTTTTCTTGAAAACGCATAGTGCAGTCCTCATTGTGTATTCAAAGACCATATTTTTTTCCCAATTTCTTTATTGATCCTTAAAAATCATTTGCCTGCGGGCGTCAATACCCCCTTTCCATTTTTTTTTTTCAAAATATAGCTATAGTTTATTTTTGTGGACACAGTTTTGGAACATAATTAGCCTCTTGCCACTAAAAAACATAATTTTATCATGATTTAATGATCCTTCATTTTTTATTTCATTTATTTTTCTTGAAAACGCATAGTGCAGTCCTCATTGTGTATTCAAAGACCATAATTTTTTCAAATTTCATTTTTGATCCTTAAAAATCATTTGCGTGCGGGCGCCAATACCCCCTTTCTATTTTTTTTTTCAAAATATAGCGATAGTTTATTTTTGTGGACACAATGTTTTAACTTTATGAGCCACTTGCCACTAAAAAACATAATTTTATCATGATTTAATTATCCTTCATTTTTTATTTCATTTTTTTTCTTGAAAACGCATAGTGCAGTCTTCATTGTGTATTCAATGACCATACATTTTTTCAAATTTCTTTTTTTTTCCTAAAAATCATTTGCTTGTGGGCGCCAATACCCCCTTTCCATTTTTATTTTCAAAATATAGCTCTAGTTTTTTTTTGTGGACACAGTTTTTTAACATAATTAGCCTCTTGCCACTAAAAAACATAATTTTATCATGATTTAATGATCCTTCATTTATTTATTTGATAATACATATTCAGAATTTAACGTGTATTCTATGACTATTATTTTTTCAAATTTCATTTTTGTTCCTTAAAAATCATTTGCCTGCGGGCTCCATACCCCCATTCCATTTTTTTTTTTCAAAATATAGCTCTAGTTTATTTTTATGTTAACAATTTTTAACTTTTTTAACAATGTTCAACTAAAAAAAATAATTTTATCATGATTTAATTATCCTTCATTTTTTATTTCATTTTTTTTCTTGAAAACTTATAGTGTAGTCCTCATTGTGTATTCAAAGACCATAATTTTTTCAAATTTCATTTTTGATCCTTAAAAATCATTTGCCTGCGGGCACCAATACCCCCTTTCTATTTTGATTTTTCAAAATATAGCTATAGTTTAATCTTGTGGACACAGTTTTGGAACATAATTAGCCCCTTGCCACTAAAAAACATAATTTTATCATGATTTAATTCTCCTTCTTTTTGTTTTCTTCAGAATACATAGTAAAGTCTTCATTATATTTTCAAAGACCATATTTTTTTCCCAATTTCTTTATTGATCCTTAAAAATCATTTGCCTGCGGGCGCCAATACCCCCTTTCCATTTTTTTTTTTCAAAATATAGCTCTAGTTTATTTTATTTTAACAATTTTTAACTTTTTAAACAATGTTCAACTAAAAAACATAATTTTATCATGATTTAATTATCCTTCATTTTTTATTTCATTGTTTTTCTTGAAAAAGCATAGTGCACTCCTCATTGTGTATTCAAAGACCATAATTTTTTCAAATTTCATTTTTGATCCTTAAAAATCATTTGCCTGCGGGCACCAATACCCACTTTCTATTTTGATTTTTCACAATATAGCTATAGTTTATTTTTGTGGACACAGTTTTGGAACATAATTAGCCTCTTGCCACTAATAAACATAATTTTATCATGATTTAATTATCCTTCATTTTTTATTTCATTTATTTTTCTTGAAAACGCATAGTGCAGTCCTCATTGTGTATTCAAAGACCATAATTTTTTCAAATTTCATTTTTGATCCTTAAAAATCATTTGCCTGCGGGCTCCATACCCCCTTTCCATTTTTATTTTCAAAATATAGCTATACATTATTTTTGTGGACACAAATTTTAAACTTTATAAGCCACTTGCCACTCAAATACATAATTTTATCTCGATTTAATTGTCCTTCTTTTGGTTTTCTTCAGAATACATAGTAAAGTCTTCATTATATTTTCAAAGACTATATTTTTTTCCCAATTTCTTTATTGATCCTTAAAAATCATTTGCGTGCGGGCGCCAATACCCCCTTTCTATTTTTTTTTTCAAAATATAGCGATAGTTTATTTTTGTGGACACAATGTTTTAACTTTATGAGCCACTTGCCACTAAAAAACATAATTTTATCATGATTTAATTATCCTTCATTTACTTATTTGATAATACATATTCAGTATTTAACGTGTATTCTATGACTATTATTTTTTCAAATTTCACTTTTGTTCCTTAAAAATCATTTGCCTGCGGGCTCCATACCCCCATTCCATTTTTTTTTTTTCAAAATATAGCTCTAGTTTATTTTTATGTTACTAATTATTAACTTTTTTAACAATGTTCAACTAAAAAACATAATTTTATCATGATTTAATTATCCTTCATTTTTTATTTCATTGTTTTTCTTGAAAAAGCATAGTGCACTCCTCATTGTGTATTCAAAGACCATAATTTTTTCAAATTTCATTTTTGATCCTTAAAAATCATTTGCGTGCGGGCGCCAATACCCCCTTTCTATTTTTTTTTTCAAAATATAGCGATAGTTTATTTTTGTGGACACAGTTTTGGAACATAATTAGCCTCTTGCCACTTAAAAACATAATTTTATCATGATTTAATGATCCTTCATTTTTTATTTCATTTATTTTTCTTGAAAACGCATAGTGCAGTCCTCATTGTGTATTCAAAGACCATATTTTTTTCCCAATTTCTTTATTGATCCTTAAAAATCATTTGCCTGCGGGCGTCAATACCCCCTTTCCATTTTTTTTTTTCAAAATATAGCTATAGTTTATTTTTGTGGACACAGTTTTGGAACATAATTAGCCTCTTGCCACTAAAAAACATAATTTTATCATGATTTAATGATCCTTCATTTTTTATTTCATTTATTTTTCTTGAAAACGCATAGTGCAGTCCTCATTGTGTATTCAAAGACCATAATTTTTTCAAATTTCATTTTTGATCCTTAAAAATCATTTGCGTGCGGGCGCCAATACCCCCTTTCTATTTTTTTTTTCAAAATATAGCGATAGTTTATTTTTGTGGACACAATGTTTTAACTTTATGAGCCACTTGCCACTAAAAAACATAATTTTATCATGATTTAATTATCCTTCATTTTTTATTTCATTTTTTTTCTTGAAAACGCATAGTGCAGTCTTCATTGTGTATTCAATGACCATACATTTTTTCAAATTTCTTTTTTTTTCCTAAAAATCATTTGCTTGTGGGCGCCAATACCCCCTTTCCATTTTTATTTTCAAAATATAGCTCTAGTTTTTTTTTGTGGACACAGTTTTTTAACATAATTAGCCTCTTGCCACTAAAAAACATAATTTTATCATGATTTAATGATCCTTCATTTATTTATTTGATAATACATATTCAGAATTTAACGTGTATTCTATGACTATTATTTTTTCAAATTTCATTTTTGTTCCTTAAAAATCATTTGCCTGCGGGCTCCATACCCCCATTCCATTTTTTTTTTTCAAAATATAGCTCTAGTTTATTTTTATGTTAACAATTTTTAACTTTTTTAACAATGTTCAACTAAAAAAAATAATTTTATCATGATTTAATTATCCTTCATTTTTTATTTCATTTTTTTTCTTGAAAACTTATAGTGTAGTCCTCATTGTGTATTCAAAGACCATAATTTTTTCAAATTTCATTTTTGATCCTTAAAAATCATTTGCCTGCGGGCACCAATACCCCCTTTCTATTTTGATTTTTCAAAATATAGCTATAGTTTAATCTTGTGGACACAGTTTTGGAACATAATTAGCCCCTTGCCACTAAAAAACATAATTTTATCATGATTTAATTCTCCTTCTTTTTGTTTTCTTCAGAATACATAGTAAAGTCTTCATTATATTTTCAAAGACCATATTTTTTTCCCAATTTCTTTATTGATCCTTAAAAATCATTTGCCTGCGGGCGCCAATACCCCCTTTCCATTTTTTTTTTTCAAAATATAGCTCTAGTTTATTTTATTTTAACAATTTTTAACTTTTTAAACAATGTTCAACTAAAAAACATAATTTTATCATGATTTAATTATCCTTCATTTTTTATTTCATTGTTTTTCTTGAAAAAGCATAGTGCACTCCTCATTGTGTATTCAAAGACCATAATTTTTTCAAATTTCATTTTTGATCCTTAAAAATCATTTGCCTGCGGGCACCAATACCCACTTTCTATTTTGATTTTTCACAATATAGCTATAGTTTATTTTTGTGGACACAGTTTTGGAACATAATTAGCCTCTTGCCACTAATAAACATAATTTTATCATGATTTAATTATCCTTCATTTTTTATTTCATTTATTTTTCTTGAAAACGCATAGTGCAGTCCTCATTGTGTATTCAAAGACCATAATTTTTTCAAATTTCATTTTTGATCCTTAAAAATCATTTGCCTGCGGGCTCCATACCCCCTTTCCATTTTTATTTTCAAAATATAGCTATACATTATTTTTGTGGACACAAATTTTAAACTTTATAAGCCACTTGCCACTCAAATACATAATTTTATCTCGATTTAATTGTCCTTCTTTTGGTTTTCTTCAGAATACATAGTAAAGTCTTCATTATATTTTCAAAGACTATATTTTTTTCCCAATTTCTTTATTGATCCTTAAAAATCATTTGCCTGCGGGCGTCAATACCCACTTTCCATTTTTTTTTTTCAAAATATAGCTATAGTTTATTTTTGTGGACACAGTTTTGGAACATAATTAGCCTCTTGCCACTAAAAAACATAATTTTATCATGATTTAATGATCCTTCATTTACTTATTTGATAATACATATTCAGTATTTAACGTGTATTCTATGACTATTATTTTTTCAAATTTCACTTTTGTTTCTTAAAAATCATTTGCCTGTGGCCTCCATACCCCCATTCCATTTTTTTTTTCAATATATAGCTCTAGTTTATTTTTATGTTAACAATTTTTAATTTTTTTAACAATGTTCAACTAAAAAACATAATTTTATCATGATTTAATTATCCTTCATTTTTTATTTCATTTTTTTTTCTTGAAAACGCATAGTGCACTCCTCATTGTGTATTCAAAGACCATAATTTTTTCAAATTTCATTTTTGATCCTTAAAAATCATTTGCCTGCGGGCGCCAATACCCACTTTCTATTTTGATTTTTCACAATATAACTATAGTTTATTTTTGTGGACACAGTTTTGGAACATAATTAGCCTCTTGCCACTAAAAAACATAATTTTATCATGATTTAATGATCCTTCATTTTTTATTTCATTTATTTTTCTTGAAAACGCATAGTGCAGTCCTCATTGTGTATTCAAAGACCATAATTTTTTCAAATTTCATTTTTGATCCTTAAAAATCATTTGCGTGCGGGCGCCAATACCCCCTTTCTATTTTTTTTTTCAAAATATAGCGATAGTTTATTTTTGTGGACACAATGTTTTAACTTTATGAGCCACTTGCCACTAAAAAACATAATTTTATCATGATTTAATTATCCTTCATTTACTTATTTGATAATACATATTCAGTATTTAACGTGTATTCTATGACTATTATTTTTTCAAATTTCACTTTTGTTCCTTAAAAATCATTTGCCTGCGGGCTCCATACCCCCATTCCATTTTTTTTTTTTCAAAATATAGCTCTAGTTTATTTTTATGTTACTAATTATTAACTTTTTTAACAATGTTCAACTAAAAAACATAATTTTATCATGATTTAATTATCCTTCATTTTTTATTTCATTGTTTTTCTTGAAAAAGCATAGTGCACTCCTCATTGTGTATTCAAAGACCATAATTTTTTCAAATTTCATTTTTGATCCTTAAAAATCATTTGCGTGCGGGCGCCAATACCCCCTTTCTATTTTTTTTTTCAAAATATAGCGATAGTTTATTTTTGTGGACACAGTTTTGGAACATAATTAGCCTCTTGCCACTTAAAAACATAATTTTATCATGATTTAATGATCCTTCATTTTTTATTTCATTTATTTTTCTTGAAAACGCATAGTGCAGTCCTCATTGTGTATTCAAAGACCATATTTTTTTCCCAATTTCTTTATTGATCCTTAAAAATCATTTGCCTGCGGGCGTCAATACCCCCTTTCCATTTTATTTTTTCAAAATATAGCTATAGTTTATTTTTGTGGACACAGTTTTGGAACATAATTAGCCTCTAGCCACTAAAAAACATAATTTTATCATGATTTAATGATCCTTCATTTTTTATTTCATTTATTTTTCTTGAAAACGCATAGTGCAGTCCTCATTGTGTATTCAAAGACCATAATTTTTTCAAATTTCATTTTTGATCCTTAAAAATCATTTGCGTGCGGGCGCCAATACCCCCTTTCTATTTTTTTTTTCAAAATATAGCGATAGTTTATTTTTGTGGACACAATGTTTTAACTTTATGAGCCACTTGCCACTAAAAAACATAATTTTATCATGATTTAATTATCCTTCATTTTTTATTTCATTTTTTTTCTTGAAAACGCATAGTGCAGTCTTCATTGTGTATTCAATGACCATACATTTTTTCAAATTTCTTTTTTTTTCCTAAAAATCATTTGCTTGTGGGCGCCAATACCCCCTTTCCATTTTTATTTTCAAAATATAGCTCTAGTTTTTTTTTGTGGACACAGTTTTTTAACATAATTAGCCTCTTGCCACTAAAAAACATAATTTTATCATGATTTAATGATCCTTCATTTATTTATTTGATAATACATATTCAGAATTTAACGTGTATTATATGACTATTATTTTTTCAAATTTCATTTTTGTTCCTTAAAAATCATTTGCCTGCGGGCTCCATACCCCCATTCCATTTTTTTTTTTCAAAATATAGCTCTAGTTTATTTTTATGTTAACAATTTTTAACTTTTTTAACAATGTTCAACTAAAAAAAATAATTTTATCATGATTTAATTATCCTTCATTTTTTATTTCATTTTTTTTCTTGAAAACTTATAGTGTAGTCCTCATTGTGTATTCAAAGACCATAATTTTTTCAAATTTCATTTTTGATCCTTAAAAATCATTTGCCTGCGGGCACCAATACCCCCTTTCTATTTTGATTTTTCAAAATATAGCTATAGTTTAATCTTGTGGACACAGTTTTGGAACATAATTAGCCCCTTGCCACTAAAAAACATAATTTTATCATGATTTAATTCTCCTTCTTTTTGTTTTCTTCAGAATACATAGTAAAGTCTTCATTATATTTTCAAAGACCATATTTTTTTCCCAATTTCTTTATTGATCCTTAAAAATCATTTGCCTGCGGGCGCCAATACCCCCTTTCCATTTTTTTTTTTCAAAATATAGCTCTAGTTTATTTTATTTTAACAATTTTTAACTTTTTAAACAATGTTCAACTAAAAAACATAATTTTATCATGATTTAATTATCCTTCATTTTTTATTTCATTGTTTTTCTTGAAAAAGCATAGTGCACTCCTCATTGTGTATTCAAAGACCATAATTTTTTCAAATTTCATTTTTGTTCCTTAAAAATCATTTGCCTGCGGGCTCCATACCCCCATTCCATTTTTTTTTTTCAAAATATAGCTCTTGTTTATTTTTATGTTACTAATTATTAACTTTTTTAACAATGTTCAACTAAAAAACATAATTTTATCATGATTTAATTATCCTTCATTTTTTATTTCATTTTTTTTCTTGAAAAAGCATAGTGCACTCCTCATTGTGTATTCAAAAACCATAATTTTTTCAAATTTCATTTTTGATCCTTAAAAATCATTTGCCTGCGGGCGCCAATACCCACTTTCTATTTTGATTTTTCACAATATAGCTATAGTTTATTTTTGTGGACACAGTTTTGGAACATAATTAGCCTCTTGCCACTAATAAACATAATTTTATCATGATTTAATGATCCTTCATCTTTTATTTCATTTATTTTTCTTGAAAACGCATAGTGCAGTCCTCATTGTGTATTCAAAGACCATAATTTTTTCAAATTTCATTTTTGATCCTTAAAAATCATTTGCGTGCGGGCGCCAATACCCCCTTTCTATTTTTTTTTTCAAAATATAGCGATAGTTTATTTTTGTGGACACAGTATTGGAACATAATTAGCCTTTTGCCACTTAAAAACATAATTTTATCATGATTTAATGATCCTTCATTTTTTATTTCATTTATTTTTCTTGAAAACGCATAGTGCAGTCATCGTAGTGTATTCTCAGATTACAACATATACCAAATATCTTTTTTGATCCTCAAAAATCATTTGCCTGCGGGCGCCAATACCCCCTTTCCATTTTTTTTTCAAAATATAGCTATAGTTTATTTTTGTGGACAAAATTTTTTAACTTTATGAGCCACTTGCCACTAAAAAACATAATTTTATCATGATTTAATTATCCTTCTTTTATTTTTCTTGATAATATATATTGCAGACTTCTTTGTTTATTCAATGACCATAAATTTTTTCAAATTTCTTTTTTTTTCCCTAAAAATCATTTGCTTGTGGGCGCCAAAACCCCCTTTCCATTTTTATTTTCAAAATATAGCTCTAGTTTTTTTTTGTGGACACAATGTTTTAACTTTATGAGCCACTTGCCACTAAAAAACATAATTTTATCATGATTTAATTATCCTTCATTTACTTATTTGATAATACATATTCAGTATTTAACGTGTATTCTATGACTATTATTTTTTCAAATTTCACTTTTGTTCCTTAAAAATCATTTGCCTGCGGGCTCCATACCCCCATTCCATTTTTTTTTTTTCAAAATATAGCTCTAGTTTATTTTTATGTTACTAATTATTAACTTTTTTAACAATGTTCAACTAAAAAACATAATTTTATCATGATTTAATTATCCTTCATTTTTTATTTCATTGTTTTTCTTGAAAAAGCATAGTGCACTCCTCATTGTGTATTCAAAGACCATAATTTTTTCAAATTTCATTTTTGATCCTTAAAAATCATTTGCGTGCGGGCGCCAATACCCCCTTTCTATTTTTTTTTTTCAAAATATAGCGATAGTTTATTTTTGTGGACACAGTTTTGGAACATAATTAGCCTCTTGCCACTTAAAAACATAATTTTATCATGATTTAATGATCCTTCATTTTTTATTTCATTTATTTTTCTTGAAAACGCATAGTGCAGTCCTCATTGTGTATTCAAAGACCATATTTTTTTCCCAATTTCTTTATTGATCCTTAAAAATCATTTGCCTGCGGGCGTCAATACCCCCTTTCCATTTTTTTTTTTTTCAAAATATAGCTATAGTTTATTTTTGTGGACACAGTTTTGGAACATAATTAGCCTCTTGCCACTAAAAAACATAATTTTATCATGATTTAATGATCCTTCATTTTTTATTTCATTTATTTTTCTTGAAAACGCATAGTGCAGTCCTCATTGTGTATTCAAAGACCATAATTTTTTCAAATTTCATTTTTGATCCTTAAAAATCATTTGCGTGCGGGCGCCAATACCCCCTTTCTATTTTTTTTTTCAAAATATAGCGATAGTTTATTTTTGTGGACACAATGTTTTAACTTTATGAGCCACTTGCCACTAAAAAACATAATTTTATCATGATTTAATTATCCTTCATTTTTTATTTCATTTTTTTTCTTGAAAACGCATAGTGCAGTCTTCATTGTGTATTCAATGACCATACATTTTTTCAAATTTCTTTTTTTTTCCTAAAAATCATTTGCTTGTGGGCGCCAATACCCCCTTTCCATTTTTATTTTCAAAATATAGCTCTAGTTTTTTTTTGTGGACACAGTTTTTTAACATAATTAGCCTCTTGCCACTAAAAAACATAATTTTATCATGATTTAATGATCCTTCATTTATTTATTTGATAATACATATTCAGAATTTAACGTGTATTCTATGACTATTATTTTTTCAAATTTCATTTTTGTTCCTTAAAAATCATTTGCCTGCGGGCTCCATGCCCCCATTCCATTTTTTTTTTTCAAAATATAGCTCTAGTTTATTTTTATGTTAACAATTTTTAACTTTTTTAACAATGTTCAACTAAAAAAAATAATTTTATCATGATTTAATTATCCTTCATTTTTTATTTCATTTTTTTTCTTGAAAACTTATAGTGTAGTCCTCATTGTGTATTCAAAGACCATAATTTTTTCAAATTTCATTTTTGATCCTTAAAAATCATTTGCCTGCGGGCACCAATACCCCCTTTCTATTTTGATTTTTCAAAATATAGCTATAGTTTAATCTTGTGGACACAGTTTTGGAACATAATTAGCCCCTTGCCACTAAAAAACATAATTTTATCATGATTTAATTCTCCTTCTTTTTGTTTTCTTCAGAATACATAGTAAAGTCTTCATTATATTTTCAAAGACCATATTTTTTTCCCAATTTCTTTATTGATCCTTAAAAATCATTTGCCTGCGGGCGCCAATACCCCCTTTCCATTTTTTTTTTTCAAAATATAGCTCTAGTTTATTTTATTTTAACAATTTTTAACTTTTTAAACAATGTTCAACTAAAAAACATAATTTTATCATGATTTAATTATCCTTCATTTTTTATTTCATTGTTTTTCTTGAAAAAGCATAGTGCACTCCTCATTGTGTATTCAAAGACCATAATTTTTTCAAATTTCATTTTTGATCCTTAAAAATCATTTGCCTGCGGGCACCAATACCCACTTTCTATTTTGATTTTTCACAATATAGCTATAGTTTATTTTTGTGGACACAGTTTTGGAACATAATTAGCCTCTTGCCACTAAAAAACATAATTTTATCATGATTTAATGATCCTTCATTTACTTATTTGATAATACATATTCAGTATTTAACGTGTATTCTATGACTATTATTTTTTCAAATTTCACTTTTGTTTCTTAAAAATCATTTGCCTGTGGCCTCCATACCCCCATTCCATTTTTTTTTTCAATATATAGCTCTAGTTTATTTTTATGTTAACAATTTTTAATTTTTTTAACAATGTTCAACTAAAAAACATAATTTTATCATGATTTAATTATCCTTCATTTTTTATTTCATTTTTTTTTCTTGAAAACGCATAGTGCACTCCTCATTGTGTATTCAAAGACCATAATTTTTTCAAATTTCATTTTTGATCCTTAAAAATCATTTGCCTGCGGGCGCCAATACCCACTTTCTATTTTGATTTTTCACAATATAACTATAGTTTATTTTTGTGGACACAGTTTTGGAACATAATTAGCCTCTTGCCACTAAAAAACATAATTTTATCATGATTTAATGATCCTTCATTTTTTATTTCATTTATTTTTCTTGAAAACGCATAGTGCAGTCCTCATTGTGTATTCAAAGACCATAATTTTTTCAAATTTCATTTTTGATCCTTAAAAATCATTTGCGTGCGGGCGCCAATACCCCCTTTCTATTTTTTTTTTCAAAATATAGCGATAGTTTATTTTTGTGGACACAATGTTTTAACTTTATGAGCCACTTGCCACTAAAAAACATAATTTTATCATGATTTAATTATCCTTCATTTACTTATTTGATAATACATATTCAGTATTTAACGTGTATTCTATGACTATTATTTTTTCAAATTTCACTTTTGTTCCTTAAAAATCATTTGCCTGCGGGCTCCATACCCCCATTCCATTTTTTTTTTTCAAAATATAGCTCTAGTTTATTTTTATGTTACTAATTATTAACTTTTTTAACAATGTTCAACTAAAAAACATAATTTTATCATGATTTAATTATCCTTCATTTTTTATTTCATTGTTTTTCTTGAAAAAGCATAGTGCACTCCTCATTGTGTATTCAAAGACCATAATTTTTTCAAATTTCATTTTTGATCCTTAAAAATCATTTGCGTGCGGGCGCCAATACCCCCTTTTTATTTTTTTTTTCAAAATATAGCGATAGTTTATTTTTGTGGACACAGTTTTGGAACATAATTAGCCTCTTGCCACTTAAAAACATAATTTTATCATGATTTAATGATCCTTCATTTTTTATTTCATTTATTTTTCTTGAAAACGCATAGTGCAGTCCTCATTGTGTATTCAAAGACCATATTTTTTTCCCAATTTCTTTATTGATCCTTAAAAATCATTTGCCTGCGGGCGTCAATACCCCCTTTCCATTTTTTTTTTTCAAAATATAGCTATAGTTTATTTTTGTGGACACAGTTTTGGAACATAATTAGCCTCTTGCCACTAAAAAACATAATTTTATCATGATTTAATGATCCTTCATTTTTTATTTCATTTATTTTTCTTGAAAACGCATAGTGCAGTCCTCATTGTGTATTCAAAGACCATAATTTTTTCAAATTTCATTTTTGATCCTTAAAAATCATTTGCGTGCGGGCGCCAATACCCCCTTTCTATTTTTTTTTTCAAAATATAGCGATAGTTTATTTTTGTGGACACAATGTTTTAACTTTATGAGCCACTTGCCACTAAAAAACATAATTTTATCATGATTTAATTATCCTTCATTTTTTATTTCATTTTTTTTCTTGAAAACGCATAGTGCAGTCTTCATTGTGTATTCAATGACCATACATTTTTTCAAATTTCTTTTTTTTTCCTAAAAATCATTTGCTTGTGGGCGCCAATACCCCCTTTCCATTTTTTTTTTCAAAATATAGCTATAGTTTATTTTTGTGGACACAGTTTTGGAACATAATTAGCCTCTTGCCACTAAAAAACATAATTTTATCATGATTTAATGATCCTTCATTTACTTATTTGATAATACATATTCAGTATTTAACGTGTATTCTATGACTATTATTTTTTCAAATTTCACTTTTGTTCCTTAAAAATCATTTGCCTGTGGCCTCCATACCCCCATTCCATTTTTTTTTTCAATATATAGCTCTAGTTTATTTTTATGTTAACAATTTTTAATTTTTTTAACAATGTTCAACTAAAAAACATAATTTTATCATGATTTAATTATCCTTCATTTTTTATTTCATTTTTTTTTCTTGAAAACGCATAGTGCACTCCTCATTGTGTATTCAAAGACCATAATTTTTTCAAATTTCATTTTTGATCCTTAAAAATCATTTGCCTGCGGGCGCCAATACCCACTTTCTATTTTGATTTTTCACAATATAACTATAGTTTATTTTTGTGGACACAGTTTTGGAACATAATTAGCCTCTTGCCACTAAAAAACATAATTTTATCATGATTTAATGATCCTTCATTTTTTATTTCATTTATTTTTCTTGAAAACGCATAGTGCAGTCCTCATTGTGTATTCAAAGACCATAATTTTTTCAAATTTCATTTTTGATCCTTAAAAATCATTTGCGTGCGGGCGCCAATACCCCCTTTCTATTTTTTTTTTCAAAATATAGCGATAGTTTATTTTTGTGGACACAATGTTTTAACTTTATGAGCCACTTGCCACTAAAAAACATAATTTTATCATGATTTAATTATCCATCATTTACTTATTTGATAATACATATTCAGTATTTAACGTGTATTCTATGACTATTATTTTTTCAAATTTCACTTTTGTTCCTTAAAAATCATTTGCCTGCGGGCTCCATACCCCCATTCCATTTTTTTTTTTCAAAATATAGCTCTAGTTTATTTTTATGTTACTAATTATTAACTTTTTTAACAATGTTCAACTAAAAAACATAATTTTATCATGATTTAATTATCCTTCATTTTTTATTTCATTGTTTTTCTTGAAAAAGCATAGTGCACTCCTCATTGTGTATTCAAAGACCATAATTTTTTCAAATTTCATTTTTGATCCTTAAAAATCATTTGCGTGCGGGCGCCAATACCCCCTTTCTATTTTTTTTTTCAAAATATAGCGATAGTTTATTTTTGTGGACACAATGTTTTAACTTTATGAGCCACTTGCCACTAAAAAACATAATTTTATCATGATTTAATTATCCTTCATTTTTTATTTCATTTTTTTTCTTGAAAACGCATAGTGCAGTCTTCATTGTGTATTCAATGACCATACATTTTTTCAAATTTCTTTTTTTTTCCTAAAAATCATTTGCTTGTGGGCGCCAATACCCCCTTTCCATTTTTATTTTCAAAATATAGCTCTAGTTTTTTTTTGTGGACACAGTTTTGTAACATAATTAGCCTCTTGCCACTAAAAAACATAATTTTATCATGATTTAATGATCCTTCATTTATTTATTTGATAATACATATTCAGAATTTAACGTGTATTCTATGACTATTATTTTTTCAAATTTCATTTTTGTTCCTTAAAAATCATTTGCCTGCGGGCTCCATACCCCCATTCCATTTTTTTTTTTCAAAATATAGCTCTAGTTTATTTTTATGTTAACAATTTTTAACTTTTTTAACAATGTTCAACTAAAAAAAATAATTTTATCATGATTTAATTATCCTTCATTTTTTATTTCATTTTTTTTCTTGAAAACTTATAGTGTAGTCCTCATTGTGTATTCAAAGACCATAATTTTTTCAAATTTCATTTTTGATCCTTAAAAATCATTTGCCTGCGGGCACCAATACCCCCTTTCTATTTTGATTTTTCAAAATATAGCTATAGTTTAATCTTGTGGACACAGTTTTGGAACATAATTAGCCCCTTGCCACTAAAAAACATAATTTTATCATGATTTAATTCTCCTTCTTTTTGTTTTCTTCAGAATACATAGTAAAGTCTTCATTATATTTTCAAAGACCATATTTTTTTCCCAATTTCTTTATTGATCCTTAAAAATCATTTGCCTGCGGGCGCCAATACCCCCTTTCCATTTTTTTTTTTCAAAATATAGCTCTAGTTTATTTTATTTTAACAATTTTTAACTTTTTAAACAATGTTCAACTAAAAAACATAATTTTATCATGATTTAATGATCCTTCATTTTTTTTCTTGAAAACGCATAGTGCAGTCTTCATTTTGTATTCTCAGATTATAATTTTTACCAAATTTCTTTTTTGATCGTCAAAAATCATTTGCCTGCGGGCTCCATACCCCCTTTCCATTTTTATTTTCAAAATATAGCTATACATTATTTTTGTGGACACAATTTTTAAACTTTATAAGCCACTTGCCACTCAAATACATAATTTTATCATGATTTAATTGTCCTTCTTTTGGTTTTCTTCAGAATACATAGTAAAGTCTTCATTATATTTTCAATGACCATAAATTTATTCAAATTTCTTTTTTTTTCCCTAAAAATCATTTGCTTGTGGGCGCCAATACCCCCTTTCCATTTTTTTTTTTCAAAATATAGCTCTAGTTTTTTTTTGTGGACACAGTTTTGGAACATAATTAGCCTCTTGCCACTAAAAAACATAATTTTATCATGATTTAATGATCCTTCATTTACTTATTTGATAATACGTATTCAGTATTTAACGTGTATTCTATGACTATTATTTTTTCAAATTTCACTTTTGTTCCTTAAAAATCATTTGCCTGTGGGCTCCATACCCCCATTCCATTTTTTTTTTCAATATATAGCTCTAGTTTATTTTTATGTTAACAATTTTTAATTTTTTTAACAATGTTCAACTAAAAAACATAATTTTATCATGATTTAATTATCCTTCATTTTTTATTTCATTTTTTTTTCTTGAAAACGCATAGTGCACTCCTCATTGTGTATTCAAAGACCATAATTTTTTCAAATTTCATTTTTGATCCTTAAAAATCATTTGCCTGCGGGCGCCAATACCCACTTTCTATTTTGATTTTTCACAATATAACTATAGTTTATTTTTGTGGACACAGTTTTGGAACATAATTAGCCTCTTTCCACTAAAAAACATAATTTTATCATGATTTAATGATCCTTCATTTTTTATTTCATTTATTTTTCTTGAAAACGCATAGTGCAGTCCTCATTGTGTATTCAAAGACCATAATTTTTTCAAATTTCATTTTTGATCCTTAAAAATCATTTGCCTGCGGGCGCCAATACCCACTTTCTATTTTGATTTTTCACAATATAGCTATAGTTTATTTTTGTGGACACAGTTTTGGAACATAATTAGCCTCTTGCCACTAATAAACATAATTTTATCATTATTTAATTATCCTTCATTTTTTATTTCATTTTTTTTCTTGAAAACGCATAGTGCAGTCTTCATTTTGTATTCTCAGATTATAATTTTTACCAAATTTCTTTTTTGATCGTCAAAAATCATTTGCCTGAGGGCTCCATACCCCTTTCCATTTTTATTTTCAAAATATAGCTATACATTATTATTGTGGACACAATTTTTAAACTTTATAAGCCGCTTGCCACTCAAATTCATAATTTTATCATGATTTAATTGTCCTTCTTTTGGTTTTCTTCAGAATACATAGTAAAGTCTTCATTATATTTTCAATGACCATATTTTTTTCCCAATTTCTTTATTGATCCTTAAAAATCATTTGCCTGCGGGCGTCAATACCCCCTTTCCATTTTTTTTTTCAAATTATAGCTATAGTTTATTTTTGTGGACACAGTTTTGGAACATAATTAGCCTCTTGCCACTAAAAAACATAATTTTATCATGATTTAATGATCCTTCATTTTTTATTTCATTTATTTTTCTTGAAAACGCATAGTGCAGTCATCGTAGTGTATTCTCAGATTACATCATATACCAAATTTCTTTTTTGATCCTCAAAAATCATTTGCCTGCGGGCGCCAATACCCCCTTTCCATTTTTTTTTTCAAAATATAGCTATAGTTTATTTTTGTGGACACAATTTTTTAACTTTATGAGCCACTTGCCACTAAAAAACATAATTTTATCATGATTTAATTATCCTTCATTTTTTATTTCATTTTTTTTCTTGAAAAAGCATAGTGCACTCCTCATTGTGTATTCAAAGACCATAATTTTTTCAAATTTCATTTTTGATCCTTAAAAATCATTTGCCTGCGGGCGCCAATACCCACTTTCTATTTTGATTTTTCACAATATAGCTATAGTTTATTTTTGTGGACACAGTTTTGGAACATAATTAGCCTCTTGCCACTAATAAACATAATTTTATCATGATTTAATTATCCTTCTTTTATTTTTCTTGATAATATATATTGCAGACTTCTTTGTGTATTCAATGACCATAAATTTTTTCAAATTTCTTTTTTTTCCCCTAAAAATCATTTGCTTGTGGGCGCCAATACCCCCTTTCCATTTTTATTTTCAAAATATAGCTCTAGTTTTTTTTTGTGGACACAGTTTTGGAACATAATTAGCCTCTTGCCACTAAAAAACATAATTTGATCATGATTTAATGATCCTTCATTTACTTATTTGATAATACATATTATTCAGTATTTAACGTGTATTCTATGACTATTATTTTTTCAAATTTCACTTTTGTTCCTTAAAAATCATTTGCCTGCGGGCTCCATACCCCCATTCCATTTTTTTTTTTTCAATATATAGCTCTAGTTTATTTTTATGTTAACAATTTTTAACTTTTTTAACAATGTTCAACTAAAAAACATAATTTTATCATGATTTAATGATCCTTCATTTTTTATTTCATTTATTTTTCTTGAAAACGCATAGTGCAGTCCTCATTGTGTATTCAAAGACCATATTTTTTTCCCAATTTCTTTATTGATCCTTAAAAATCATTTGCCTGCGGGCGTCAATAGCCCCTTTCCATTTTTTTTTTTCAAAATATAGCTATAGTTTATTTTTGTGGACACAGTTTTGGAACATAATTAGCCTCTTGCCACTAAAAAACATAATTTGATCATGATTTAATGATCCTTCATTTTTTATTTCATTTATTTTTCTTGAAAACGCATAGTGCAGTCCTCATTGTGTATTCAAAGACCATAATTTTTTCAAATTTCATTTTTGATCCTTAAAAATCATTTGCGTGCGGGCGCCAATACCCCCTTTCTATTTTTTTTTTCAAAATATAGCGATAGTTTATTTTTGTGGACACAATGTTTTAACTTTATGAGCCACTTGCCACTAAAAAACATAATTTTATCATGATTTAATTATCCTTCATTTTTTATTTCATTTTTTTTCTTGAAAACGCATAGTGCAGTCTTCATTGTGTATTCAATGACCATACATTTTTTCAAATTTCTTTTTTTTTCCTAAAAATCATTTGCTTGTGGGCGCCAATACCCCCTTTCCATTTTTATTTTCAAAATATAGCTCTAGTTTTTTTTTGTGGACACAGTTTTGGAACATAATTAGCCTCTTGCCACTAAAAAACATAATTTTATCATGATTTAATGATCCTTCATTTATTTATTTGATAATACATATTCAGAATTTAACGTGTATTCTATGACTATTATTTTTTCAAATTTCATTTTTGTTCCTTAAAAATCATTTGCCTGCGGGCTCCATACCCCCATTCCATTTTTTTTTTTCAAAATATAGCTCTAGTTTATTTTTATGTTAACAATTTTTAACTTTTTTAACAATGTTCAACTAAAAAAAATAATTTTATCATGATTTAATTATCCTTCATTTTTTATTTCATTTTTTTTCTTGAAAACTTATAGTGTAGTCCTCATTGTGTATTCAAAGACCATAATTTTTTCAAATTTCATTTTTGATCCTTAAAAATCATTTGCCTGCGGGCACCAATACCCCCTTTCTTTTTTGATTTTTCAAAATATAGCTATAGTTTAATCTTGTGGACACAGTTTTGGAACATAATTAGCCCCTTGCCACTAAAAAACATAATTTTATCATGATTTAATTCTCCTTCTTTTTGTTTTCTTCAGAATACATAGTAAAGTCTTCATTATATTTTCAAAGACCATATTTTTTTCCCAATTTCTTTATTGATCCTTAAAAATCATTTGCCTGCGGGCGCCAATACCCCCTTTCCATTTTTTTTTTTCAAAATATAGCTCTAGTTTATTTTATTTTAACAATTTTTAACTTTTTAAACAATGTTCAACTAAAAAACATAATTTTATCATGATTTAATGATCCTTCATTTTTTTTCTTGAAAACGCATAGTGCAGTCTTCATTTTGTATTCTCAGATTATAATTTTTACCAAATTTCTTTTTTGATCGTCAAAAATCATTTGCCTGCGGGCTCCATACCCCCTTTCCATTTTTATTTTCAAAATATAGCTATACATTATTTTTGTGGACACAATTTTTAAACTTTATAAGCCACTTGCCACTCAAATACATAATTTTATCATGATTTAATTGTCCTTCTTTTGGTTTTCTTCAGAATACATAGTAAAGTCTTCATTATATTTTCAAAGACCATATTTTTTTCCCAATTTCTTTATTGATCCTTAAAAATCATTTGCCTGCGGGCGTCAATACCCACTTTCCATTTTTTTTTTTCAAAATATAGCTATAGTTTATTTTTGTGGACACAGTTTTGGAACATAATTAGCCTCTTGCCACTAAAAAACATAATTTTATCATGATTTAATGATCCTTCATTTACTTATTTGATAATACATATTCAGTATTTAACGTGTATTCTATGACTATTATTTTTTCAAATTTCACTTTTGTTCCTTAAAAATCATTTGCCTGTGGGCTCCATACCCCCATTCCATTTTTTTTTTCAATATATAGCTCTAGTTTATTTTTATGTTAACAATTTTTAATTTTTTTAACAATGTTCAACTAAAAAACATAATTTTATCATGATTTAATTATCCTTCATTTTTTATTTCATTTTTTTTTCTTGAAAACGCATAGTGCACTCCTCATTGTGTATTCAAAGACCATAATTTTTTCAAATTTCATTTTTGATCCTTAAAAATCATTTGCCTGCGGGCGCCAATACCCACTTTCTATTTTGATTTTTCACAATATAACTATAGTTTATTTTTGTGGACACAGTTTTGGAACATAATTAGCCTCTTGCCACTAAAAAACATAATTTTATCATGATTTAATGATCCTTCATTTTTTATTTCATTTATTTTTCTTGAAAACGCATAGTGCAGTCCTCATTTTGTATTCTCAGATTATAATTTTTACCAAATTTCTTTTTTGATCGTCAAAAATCATTTGCCTGCGGGCTCCATACCCCTTTCCATTTTTATTTTCAAAATATAGCTATAGTTTATTTTTGTGGACACAAATTTTTAACTTTATGAGCCACTTGCCACTAAAAAACATAATTTTATCATGGTTTAATTATCCTTCATTTTTTATTTAATTTTTTTTCTTGAAAACGCATAGTGCAGTCTTCATTGTGTATTCAATGACCATACATTTTTTCAAATTTCTTTTTTTTCCCTAAAAATCATTTGCTTGTGGGCGCCAATATCCCCTTTCCATTTTTATTTTCAAAATAGAGCTCTAGTTTTTTTTTGTGGACACAGTTTTTGAACATAATTAGCTTCTTGCCCCTAAAAAACATAATTTTATCATGATTTAATGATCCTTCATTTACTTATTTGATAATACATATTTAGTATTTAACGTGTATTCTATGACTATTATTTTTTCAAATTTCACTTTTGTTCCTTAAAAATCATTTGCCTGCGGGCTCCATACCCCCATTCCATTTTTTTTTTTCAAAATATAGCTCTAGTTTATTTTTATGTTACTAATTTTTAACTTTTTTAACAATGTTCAACTAAAAAACATAATTTTATCATGATTTAATTATCCTTCATTTTTTATTTCATTTTTTTTCTTGAAAAAGCATAGTGCACTCCTCATTGTGTATTCAAAGACCATAATTTTTTCAAATTTCATTTTTGATCCTTAAAAATCATTTGCCTGCGGGCGCCAATACCCACTTTCTATTTTGATTTTTCACAATATAGCTATAGTTTATTTTTGTGGACACAGTTTTGGAACATAATTAGCCTCTTGCCACTAATAAACATAATTTTATCATGATTTAATTATCCTTCTTTTATTTTTCTTGATAATATATATTGCAGACTTCTTTGTGTATTCAATGACCATAAATTTTTTCAAATTTCTTTTTTTTCCCCTAAAAATCATTTGCTTGTGGGCGCCAATACCCCCTTTCCATTTTTATTTTCAAAATATAGCTCTAGTTTTTTTTTGTGGACACAGTTTTGGAACATAATTAACCTCTTGCCACTAAAAAACATAATTTGATCATGATTTAATGATCCTTCATTTACTTATTTGATAATACATATTATTCAGTATTTAACGTGTATTCTATGACTATTATTTTTTCAAATTTCACTTTTGTTCCTTAAAAATCATTTGCCTGCGGGCTCCATACCCCCATTCCATTTTTTTTTTTTCAATATATAGCTCTAGTTTATTTTTATGTTAACAATTTTTAACTTTTTTAACAATGTTCAACTAAAAAACATAATTTTATCATGATTTAATTATCCTTCATTTTTTATTTCATTTATCTTTCATGAAAACGCATAGTGCAGTCATCATAGTGTATTCTCAGGTTATAAAATTTACCAAATTTCTTTTTTGATCCTTAAAAATAATTTGCCTGCGGGCGCCAATACCCCCTTTCTATTTTGATTTTTCACAATATAGCTATAGTTTATTTTTGTGGACACAGTTTTGGAACATAATTAGCCTCTTGCCACTAATAAACATAATTTTATCATGATTTAATTATCCTTCTTTTATTTTTCTTGATAATATATATTGCAGACTTCTTTGTGTATTCAATGACCATAAATTTTTTCAAATTTCTTTTTTTTCCCCTAAAAATCATTTGCTTGTGGGCGCCAATACCCCCTTTCCATTTTTATTTTCAAAATATAGCTATAGTTTCTTTTTGTGGACACAATTTTTAAACTTTATGAGCCACTTGCCACTTAAAAACATAGTTTTATCATAATTTAATTGTCCTTCTTTTGGTTTTCTTCAGAATACATAGTAAAGACTTCATTATGTTTTCAAAGACCATATTTTTTTCCCAATTTCTTTATTGATCCTTAAAAATCATTTGCCTGCGTGCTCCAATGCCACATTTCCATTTTTTTTTTTCAAAATACAGCTCTAGTTTATTATTATTGTCACAATTTTCAAACTTTTTTAACCATGTTCAACTAAAAAACATAATTTTATCATGGTTTAAGTATCCTTCATTTTTTATTTCATTTATTTTTCTTGAAAACGCATAGTGCAGTACTCATTGTGTATTCAAAAAACATAATTTTTTCAAATTTTATTTTTGATCCTTAAAAATCATTTGCCTGCGGGCGCCAATACCCCCTTTCCATTTTTTTTTTTCAAAATATAGCTATAGTTTATTTTTGTGGACACAATTTTTTAACTTTATGAGCCACTTGCCACTAAAAAACATAATTTTATCATGATTTAATTATCCTTCATTTTTTATTTCATTTTTTTTCTTGAAAACGCATAGTGCAGTCTTCATTGTGTATTCAATGACCATAACTTTTTCAAATTTCTTTTTTGATCCTTAAAAAATCATTTGCCTGCGGGCGCCAATACCCTCTATCCATTTTTATTTTCAAAATATAGTTCTTGTTTATTTTTGTGGTCACAATTTTCTATTATTTTTAACCATGTTCAACTACAAAACATAATTTTATCATAATTTAATTATCCTTCATTTTTTATTTCATTTATTTTTCTTGAAAATGCATAGTGTAGTCCTCATTGTGTATTCAAAAAACATAATTTTTTCAAATTTCTTTTTTGATCCTTAAAAATCATTTTAGCTGCGGTCGCCAATACCCTCTTTCCTTTTTTATTTTCAAAATAGAGTTCTTGTTTATTTTTGTGGTCACAATTTTCTATTATTTTTAACCATGTTCAACTAAAAAACATTATTTTATCATGATTTAATCATCCTTTTTTTTTTCTGTAGAATACATATTGCAGCCTTC
The DNA here is from genome assembly GCF_037042655.1 of Diuraphis noxia. Taxonomy (NCBI): domain Eukaryota; kingdom Metazoa; phylum Arthropoda; class Insecta; order Hemiptera; family Aphididae; genus Diuraphis; species Diuraphis noxia. Next base: position 31,593,917 of record NW_028301714.1, on the reverse strand, counting down.
AAAGTGTATTCTAAGATTATAATTTTTCCACATTTCTTCTTTGATCCTTAAAAATCATTTGCCTGCGGACTCCAATACCCCCTTTCCATTTTTTTTTCAAAATATAGCTCTAGTTTATTTGTATGTTAACAATTTTCTTACTTTTTTAACAATGTTCAACTAAAAAACATAATTTTATCATTATTTAATTATCCTTCATTTTTTATTTCATTTATTTTTCCTGAAAACGCATAGTGCAGTCCGCATTGTGTATCCAAAGACCATAATTTTTTCAAATTTCATTTTTGATCCTTAAAAATCATTTGCCTGCGGGCGCCAATACCCCCTTTCTATTTTTCTTTTTCAAAATATAGCTATAATTTATTTTTGTGGACACAATTTTTAAACTTTATGAGCCACTTGCCACTAAATAACATGATTTTATCATGATTTAATTATCATTAATTTATTTTTCTTGAGAATATTCGAGTGTTTTCAAAATTATAATTCTATTATAATTTTATTATTCTTATTAGTTTTTTTCAATTATTTATATTTAGATTACATACTGCGGTCTGCAGTCCTCAGTGTGTGTTTCTTATTTTTTTGTATTTCAAAATTTTTTTTTTGCTCCTCGAAATATACTTATGCCTATACTATACTTTTATTTTTCATTATCATTCCCTAGTTGATTTTCGTGTACAATATGTCTAAACTTTAATAACCTAACCATGTACCCTCTACCTTGTTATGCTATTATTGCATTTTCTTTATATTATTCATACCTTTCTCAGTCTTCAGTGTTTATTCTTACTCTATTATGTACACTTTGTTCTTTATTTTTTTGGTCACTTGAACACATTTCCCTGTGGTCGCCAAAGCTTTCTTTCTCAAATTATTTTTATTAATTTAATTCTATTTGAGTTTTGTGTACACAATTTATAAATTGCTTAATTCCGTTGAACTTGCTGGTCTTAGACTTTAATTTTTATAATTATACCTTTATCAGATATATCAATTCATATAATATAGGTATGTAGGTACAATCAACATCAACAGTTACAAAATAAATTACCTTATTATATTTTGTTGTACTTTAATGGTTTTAGACTTTTAGTTTATTTTTAGGTGTGATCAAGACCTACAGTGGCGTGTATCCAAAAAAATTGGTGTTGTTCAAATAATTTTAGGTGACCTAACCCTTATACTTTTGTTATACCTAGTACCTACCGTTAAAATGTCGCTAAATTGTATTCCTATTATATTATAATGTAATACTAATTTAATTTAGTAAATTATATTTTTGCACTAGTTGTGCATTTGTTTTGAAAACAATATATGAATTAAAAAAAGCGGATAAGTGGATACCGCTCTGCTGTACATTAGGTGAGTGGGGGTGTACCTCTGACTAGGGTGATAGGTATCATTGTATACGAAAAACGATTCTGAACGGAGATGATTTGTCAGTCTAGGATATAGGTATTATATAAAATATTGTCATATATTCTATTTTGAAACAATTATTTTGTTTTTCAATTAGGACGCATTTTGCATAAGACAATAAGGGTTGGTTGATCAATTTTTCCAAAAACATTGCATGTAGTTATCATAATTCATAATACCTTATTTAGTTATATTATATCATAGATATACATATACCTGCTTTGAGGATAAATCGTTATCGTTACGCTATTTCGTAAAAATTTAAAATTCAAACGCACTTAAAATTTTCCCTATAATGATGCCTCGAGTTTTCTCCATAACTACCTGAAGGAAAACTTATGGAGAACTTAGTGTTATATTTTTAATTCTTAGTTATAAACACAAAAAATTTTATGATTTTTCAACCTCAAAATTACTTGCAAATTTTCGCGTTTTCGACAGATTTCGTAAAAAATTTGAACTATAAACGCTTATAAAAAAAAAATTTTGACAAACGATTTTTAATTTTTTTTAGTTATAATAAGAACAACTTATAAGGAACCTTGTATTAAATTTTTAAGTTTTTTTGGTCATCCAACATTTTTTTACCGACACATCAAAAAAAAAATGCTCATAAAAATCGAAAATTTCAGTGGTCTATAAATAACTCAAAAAAAAAATCAAAAATTTTTTAAATTAAACTGTATATATAAATGAATTTCAAGTATTTACAGTGATTATTTTTTGAATTACAACCATATAAAAAAATCAATTTGGTCGAATACTGGTTTTGCCTAAAAATTCCCGTTTTTCTGTCATTTTTTTTTTGTTGTTCTCGATTTTTTTGAAAACTATTAGAAAATTTTTACTTTTGACCTATATACTACACCAAGGATGTTCAATTTTACATCAGAAACCACCCCCAAAGTTTGAAATTGAAGCATTATTTAATCCCATCCATTACAGTAACCTACTGTACAGCAGAGCGACATCCACGACTTACCCGCTTTTTTATAGATATATTGTTGAAAAAAAAATAATGATGACCAAATTATTTCACAGATCATCTGGACATTATGGAACGAAGAAGCTCAAAATTTTGTGGGGGAATGTGGAAGTATCATTAAAATAGAACGAGGAAAACTAAATGAATATTTAAATAATAAATATATAGGATTATTACCTATATCTGTTATCATATACAATTCAATAACTGAAAAAGAAAAGTAAACGACACCATTATTCACTATAATATTCAAAATATATTTAAATCATGTTGTTAACATAGGTTTGAAAAATGATTATTAATCAAAAAATTATTAATAAAAATAACGAAATTGAAGACAACGTACGGCCATGTTGTTCGAAATCATTAAATTAGGTATCTCAAAAAAAAATATATAATTAATAAATTAATAAATTATTTTGTTATTTTGGGCTTAAAAATTTAACTATTTTCAAATATATATTTATGTATAACTACACCGATAACCTGCGTTATTAAATTATTTTATTTGATAATATTTTAATATATGTTATTATATCTTGTGCACATACTGTTATAATTAATATTTTATTAATTTGTTTAGGTATTTGGTTTTGAGATATTTTTTTTGAACATATGAAATGGCACATAAAAAAACATCCCAACGACCTGAGATAAAGTGATTATGAGGGGGTATAATTGAACAAAATAACATTGAGTATATTTCTAATCGAGGGGTACCTATATAAATATAGTTAAAACAATTTAATCGATTATACAATACATGTCTTGTATCGTATATAAACTCGACATAAAAATATTTTTTTTTTCACAATGTGAAAGGTACTAAACATATAGAATGGGGTGATTATTAAGATAATGTGGGTTAATAGAAATTATATATATACAGGGTGTCCCACGGATATCTGATAAATGAAATAACTTTTATTGTAATCAATATTTTTAAAAAATGTCTTTTAAATATAATTTATGGACACTTGCGCTACATTTTTAGTATACGTTTTTTATTTTTTAATACTAAAAATAAAAAACATAAAAATTGATAATTTTTTTTTCGAAATATTCAATATAACCAATTTGTAAAACTAATTTTCAGAAAAATGTATATGGTAAAAACACTTATTTAAGTTAAATGGCTGAATTTTTACAATTTTTTTAAATATAAATATTCTCGTTAAATAAATTACGATCTAGTTTATGCTAGAAACATTATAATTTCAAAAAATATAAATTTTTTTTTAAATATTTTACATGAACATTTTTAAATATCATATGCACCTAGGTAAATTTATATTTTTTTAAATTATAATGATTCTAACATAAACTAGATCGTAATTTACTTAACGAGAATATTGATATTTTAAAAAATTTAAAAAAATCATCCATTTGACATAAATAATTTTTTTACCATATAAATTTTTCTCAAAATAAGATTTAGATTGAATGTTTTTGAATATTTTTTTATGAATTTTTAAGTTTTTATTTTCAGTATTAAAAAATAAAAAATAAAAAATCTAGCGCAAATGTCTATGAATTGTATTTAAAAATATTGATTACAACAAAAGTTATTTCATTTGTCAGGATGTCAGATCTCCGTGAGACACCCTGTATAGTGTATATGCATACATTTCAATTATATACTAAATTATGATAAATACTTATGAATTAATTAATAATAGATTATATTTTGAAGCAATTATTTATTATAAACTTATATGTCTCATAGTTAATTAATGGGTATATTTCTAAAAAATTTATATATTCGAATGGATAGCGTGGGTGGGTGAAGGAGCATTCATTACATAAATAACACCACCGCTTATTTGAATATGCAAGTGAATCGGCTAACGTGACAGTCAGTTGAACATCTAGTAATCTCCGAGTATTGTAAATAAATTGATAATCTGTTAATATCGAAGAGGTAGGGTCCAGCTTTAAATTTATTTATTTATTAATTTATTCGTGATAGATATTAATCCACCTCTTATCAGGAGCGGTATGAGTACGTATGCGCATTTTTTCATACACCCCTTCGATTATTCGTTGTCATACCACTCCTGATATAGTATAAGGGATAATTATTATAATGATATACTTCCCTCATCTTAGACATTAAATAGTTAACCATTACACGTTTATAGATTTTTATATCAAATATTATGAAGTTACTTAACTCCCGACTCTCTGATGATGAATTCATGATTTTCCTACACGTTGAAATGTCTGGAGTGGTGTCACCCGTCAATTCTTCTAACTATAAAAGTAATAAATTATAAACCATTAATTATGGGGATAGAATTATTTCCTATCATGAAACGATGAAACAAAACAAAATAAAAAAATTACATACCATCTTCTCTTTCAATCTGTGTAGGTTCGATATACAAGTATGTCTGTTGGATATTTGTATGCAAATATATAAATAGACAAATGAAATCTCGTATCTTAATGTGACACCTATATATTAACTATTCCGTTAGTAATAATATTAAACTTTAAGCGTTATGTTACGTAATATGTGTTGATAATTTCTAAAATATCATGAAAACATGCTATACATTGAGTGTATAGTATACCTACTATATAACATATTACTCCTCATCACACCTTTTAGAGAATGAGTGATATGCTCAGTTTCTTAACACCTTAGTATGAAATTTAAATCAAATTACCACATTTATAATAATAATAATATTAGGATAAGAGACCTAGTCGGGTAAATACATCATTAGTTGATCGTTTCTCAAATATCCGACATAAAGCTATTATTACTTTCCACACAGTTAATTATATCTAATTTCCGATAGGGTGTGAGCAATTACCTATATTGAAAGATATTTTAAATAAAATATTTTATTCTTTTAAATAAAACATGATATTTTTCGGTGAAATTTTTATGAAAAACAGAAAAAAACTTCAAGTGCGAGAGCCGTCACCGTTAATCGATTGCACGACGTATGTGTTGGATTTCGATGAACGTAAGTTTTTAAATGTGGGTATCGTCGCCAGTTCTGAATTCAACCTCGGGGTAGGGGGTTATAATGGGGAGGGTTACGGTAATTATGATTCGTCTTCTAACATCTAAGTGATATATATATATATTAGATATGAGCTCCTAAATCGAATATACTCGACCTAACCCCACCTTTGAAACGGTCTCGTGGAATTAGTGATCTCATTTCAATAGGAGATTCAACGTATGAAGTGGATCCTATATTACCTATCTCGATAATGTTAATGGCAGACATCGATAATGGAGCGAATGGAAAAGGTGTGGTAAAAACAAACGAACCCTCGTTAAAAAAACGTACTAAGAGTCGTGACGTGATCTCTATCGAGTCTAGAACCCACCCGAGTGCTATGTGTTACTGAATCATAAAGATTTACTAATTCCTCTACCGGCGATCGTTAAACAGGCGAGCTGTATGGTTATTTATCTGAAAACAACTTATGTGCGACACCCGAGAATGTATGAGGATACCAAGTCATGTATCGAAAATATGTATAAGGACTTCTAAATTCAATCGCACGGGGTGAAGGATGTACTGATCCGGGGTATGCCAATGAGATAAAGACGCTGTCGGCAGGCGCATTAGCACACCTATGATATAGACACGACGTGTGTGGGCGATATGGTATGAGTGGTGAGCGGACAGCACCACCGTCGACGTCTACCTCATTACATTAACATGTGGTATGATATATTATGCATTTATAGTAATATAATATATATTCAAAAATAACTATTTATGGAATAGGTAATATTTATTTAATTTATTAAATTATTCCCCTTAGATCCCTGAGCCACTCGCAACAGAAATGATCGAAAATGATTATGTCACTTCATATTCATCACCTGCAGCTCCATCATCTCCAGAGATTGGATAACCAGGGTGTTCTAACATGACATCACCACAGAGACCTATGTCGCCCTCATCATTCCTAGCAGGCTACGATTTCTATTAACTTCTATTAACATGAAGATAAAAATTTGTTTAAAACTTTAAATTTTAAATAAAATATATATGTATATATATATTCAAATAATAACGTTGTTTATCAAGTCCTATTCATTACCCTTACCTTATGAGTCCTTTGAAAATTTTGATTGAAACTACTTAGCAAAAAATATAAAATAATATACACTCATTAAGTAAATATATTAATAATATTATTGCTCAAAGAACCTTATTTAACTGGCTATTAACAAATATTAGGAATATGGCAACCTGCCAACCTGCATTATTATTATATAAGTAAATAGCAATTCAATTCAATTATTTAGCTAGTCGCGTTAAATACAAATGGACAATTCCTGTTACATTACAGTAAGTTTCATAGAAGTTTTCGAGTGAAAATAATAATAATTAATAACTATTATGTTATAGATTGAAGAAGATATCGAAAAGACAATTAATAATAACAATATGATTTCAAAAATATTAAATGACTGAAAAAAAAAATAAAAAAATAAACACACACATCATGGTAAACAATTTTATAATTTATTTATATTGCCAAGTATACAATGGTTGCTTATAGAAATGGTGTATGTCATTTTATCCGACACTACGGGTATAATGACATGGTAGGTACAATTAAAAAAAAGTGAATTCAAATTATTTGTTTGTCTTAAATGTACAATTAGAGTTCAGAAATATGTGTATAATATAAACAGAGATATGCTGCTCAAGTTTCATGTGTTAGCTAACATTATTTCCTTCAATTTTTTTTAATTAAAAAATGGTATGTCATATTAAGCCAGTCTCCCCTACCTTTGTCCTCAAATTAATCGATTTCAGATCCGACTCAAACGTACAAGGTGACACCAATTATAAGCAACGACGTAATAACTTAAAACCCTTTATTTAAACTACTTAAACGTACACACATAGCAAAAACTGTTTTCTTTTCTCCCTCTGTATTTATAGTAAAATAAATTGCCTCCCCGGTTGAACCTCTCCGTTTTTAAATTAGTAAAATACGAGAAAATCTAATACTATTTTTTATTTTTTTTATAGGGATGGAAAGATGAAACAAATAGTACACACAATGAGTCCACCGAAGGAGGACTCAGGTATGTTTTGAAAGCAATACAAACATTTTTATCGCCAGATACTAGAGCCCCAGAAATACAAAACAGCATAACAAATTCTACAAGGGCTATCATTAATCATAGTCTTTATAATAATAATAACATAACAAATATAATTAATAATTATTATTATTACAACAGTAATAACGCCTCTTAAATCCTATGCCTATGCTAAAGTGATTGAAAACTTTACTCTTGTTATTTATGCCGCTAGGTTCGCTGCCTACCCTCTAGAGTATAAGAAATTTTAATATTTGTATGGTTCTAATATTGATGATTTGATTCAAATTATTAAAATGTTCAACTTTTTTTGTAAAAAGGCGTTATAATCTAATACCCACTTAGCAAGACATATAAAATAATATACACACATTAGGTAAGTAAATATGCTAATAATATTATTGCTCAAAGAACCTTATTTAACTGGCAATTAACAAATATTATGGCAACCTGCATTATTATTATATAAGTAAATAGCAATTCAATTCAATTATTTAGCTAGTCGCGTTAAATACAAATGGACAATTCCTGTTACATTACCGTAAGTTTCATAGAAGTTTCCGAGTGAAAATAATAATAATTAATAACTATTCTTATATTATAGATTGAAGAAGATATCGAAACTAAAAATAAAAATAATATGTATTCAAAAATACTAAATGTAGTATTAATTATAATAATATTCGGTATGTTGCTCACAATAATATTACAGAGGGTGAATTGGGGGAGGACGCGGGGGGACTGAGCTACTCTTCATTTTTTCTTCAAATTATAGCGTATACCCCTTATTATTATATTAATCAAGGAATAGGGTTACTATTAAATTGATTTGCTTAATTGTTAAACTTCATTTAGAGTCCACCTTTATTTATTTTTTCAATACAACCACTGAATAATAATGTTTATAGATTTTGAAGATAATAATCGTAAATCGCAACGGATTCTGGTAAGTCACAACTGAAAATGTATTTCGTACGTCTGTAAGACAAACTTCTAGGCCCGTAGCAGTTGCACAAACATTTAAGAGTGTTTTAATTATTGTCGTATAATATGTACTTTTCAATCCATATACATCTAACTTTGATTAAATAACAAAAAGACCTTGAATTAACCGGTTTTAGTTTTGTTATCAAAGGTAGATAGAAATGCGAAATATAGTACCTTTGTCCTCTACGATCATAAATTAATCGATTTCAGATCCGACTCAAACGTACAAGGTGACACCAAATATAAGCAACGACGTAATAACTTAAAACCCTTTATTTAAACTACTTAAACGTACACCATAGCAAAAACTGTTTTCTTTTCTCCTTCTGTATTTATAGTAAAATAAATTGCCTCTCCGGTTGAACCTCTCCGTTTTTAAATTAGTAAAATACGAGAAAATCTTATATTATATTTTTTTATTTTTTTTATAGGGATGGAAAGACGAAGGCCGCGACGAAACAAACAATACACATATTGAGTCCACCGAAGGAGGACTCATGTATGTTTGGAAAGCTATACAAACATTTATTTCGCCAGACCCTAGAGCCCCAAAAATCAAAAATAGCATAACAAATGCTACAAAGTCTATGATTAAACATAATTAATAATTATTACAACTGTAATCACACCCCGTAAATCGTATACCGTAGAGATAGATAGCATAACAAATTCAACAAAATCTGTGATTAATCAATACAAAAATAATAACATAACCGAAAATAACATAACTATTATTAATATTTTGTTGAATTTGGTATGTTATTTTCTATTTCTGGGGTACAGGGGTCTGTCGAAATAAATTTTTGTACAGCTTTCCAAGCATACATAATTAAATATATTTTTCACTTGCGTTTATATTATATTATTTTAATAATTATCATAGCAGAGACTGTTAGCGCTTCAAAAGTCATTAAAAGATAATTAAAAGACCTGACATGGATTAGGCATTGTTAGGAGGGAAGGGTCAAGGCCGGGCGCGGCCAGCACGTTCATGATAGCATATAGAACCGGAGTGTCCGAATTGGTTCCGAAACATCCGAATTTGTTCCCGGGTTGTTACAAAGGGTATATCCGAATTAATTCCAGAATTGTTAAAATTTTGGCTTAATAAATAATATATAATAAACATTTTTAAAAATTAAAATCTTAATTTAAAAATATAAAATAAATAATAATAAATATAAGCGGTATATCCTTGTTTTTAATTCGTTCATTTTTTTTTATAGTTATTATTTTCAATTATTGAGGTAAAAACTTGTAACAAACATTTAAAAAAAATTTAAATCTACTGGATTTCGTTATTTTTATATTTTTTGTCCATTTCTGTTTTTATAAATATTTCCTTATTTTTAGACTTCAGGTTTTGTAGTTTATTCGAACTTCGCAATTTTATATAAGTTTCAATTTGAACTTCTTTTAGTACATCCATAAATTGAAATATGTTTGGATGTGCGGAATAAAAGCAACTGTTGAATTTGCTGTGAAATGATTCACAGCAATAATTAGTACCTATAGTTCGTTCTATAGGTACTACTGATATATTCAGCCCACATTGTTGGTGGAAGTGAGCTATATTTTTAAATATAATTTTCAAAATATAATCGAAGAATTCATCAAGTTTTTCATTTAAAATATTAATTATAATATTAAATATTTCATTTATATTATACTGTTTTTTGTTTTTTCATAAGTCCGTATTAATTATATATCAATGCGAAAATCACTATTGTAAAAGTGTTTTAACATGCATGTTCCTCCATTTTTTATATATATAAATTTATAACCTAAAATTTAACCCACAAAACAATAAGTATGAAAACAAACTTACCGTAAATATCGATTCTTTCAGAATTTGGTGGAATCCGTTACTTATATCAATTCGAAGCTGACTAAATTTAAGTCTTAAAATAATATCATTTATGAAAAAAAATATATACAAGAAATTCGGAATGCACTATGTTTTCGTTCATATTTGCTTTACTAACTAATTGAAATGTTAGAATCTTTAATCGACTGCGACTTCTGGAACGACTTTGACAATCGCCATAGATTATATTAATATATTAAGTCAATAAGATATATCCTATATCCATAGATACCTACTGTGCCGGATTAACCACTAGGCACGGTAGGCACGTGCCTACAGGCGCCGTTTTTGAGGGGCGCCAAAATTTAATACATTTGTCATTTATTGAAAATTAGAACAATTCTAAAAAATATTTTTTAGTTGTATAAATTTTATACAAAAAAAAATATACACTATAATAATTAAAATTAAAACTCAAATGTAATTTTAATGATTATATTTTATTATCACCGACAAATTGTTCTGGAGAGCGATCGTTTTCAGTATTGAAACAAATCAAAAATTATTTAAGGTCTACTACTAGTGCTGAACGCTTAAATTCTTTAGCATTACTTATCATAGAAAGTGAACTCTTAAATGAAATATCATTTATTAATATAATAGAATAATTCTCTGAATGTAAGACTAGAAAGCGACAATTTGTTTTATAAAACAAAGTAGTAATAATTAAAACAAATTTTTTTTTATCTATACATATAAGCTATAAATTTAATTTAATCAAATTTATGATAAAATATTGTATTTTGTATATATAAAGTGTAACCTAGTGCTAAAAAAACAATGTCTCCCAGCATCCCCTCCCAAATTTGAATACTGTGTTTACTGATAATAATGTTAAATAAATACAATATTATCTAGTATATATTATTAATTGTATAATTCTATGAACTTACAAATAATTAGTATATTATGTTAGGTACATAATATTTACTTTTACTTTCAAAGGCCTGGGTAGGGGGGGCGCCAGAAAAATGTTTGCCTACAGGCGCAAAATATCTTAATCCAATACTGGGTACCTATATTATAATATACAACTTTTATATCAAATAGATCCGTAATTTGTTCATTGAAATAATGATGTGAGATAAAACAATTGTATAGAAAAAAATTATACTTTAAAGTAAAACTATGTATAACATCATACTTATAAAGTAAGTACCTCATTTTCATAAGTATACGATTTATTTATCTACTTTAAGCATTCTGTTTTTATTTTATTTTATTTTTTTTTGGGCTGTACTGTTTATAATGCTATTTACAAAACGTATTATTAATATTCTATGAGTGGGCAGTGGCGTACCTATAATGAGTACAAAATAATTCGATAACCACCGAGTTTCTGTATACCTAGTATTTTATGCATTGCGCGCTTCGGTGTTTACGACGCTTATCCGTTTCGAAACATTTATACTATATTAGACTATTTCCATCAAAAGAATTTAAAAACTTACAAAAATATTGATTCTTCTGGTGAAACTTCTGTTAGTGCGGTTACGGACGCTATAACGCATCATCTTTGCCACTCTCAACTGGATGTAAGTATATTCTGATTTTTATGAAATTATTAATTTATCGAACAGAATAATATATTGAATTGCTTGTTGCCATAGATTTATACATTTATAGGTATATATAACCATAATCATAAGTAACTATACATACTTTTTATTATTTATTTTAGAAATTTACCGCGTTCACCGATAACATAGCTGTATACAATATGGTATTATTATGTCATATTCTCAGAAGTTCAAAACTTTAACAATTATAAGTTCTATTTGACAGGCTGTAATCAATTTGCACCAAAATTAACCCAAAATATATACAATATGTTATATGTGTAATTTGCACCCATTTTTTTTTTTTAAATGCGTTTGTAATTTACACCAAAATAAGAATATGACAAAACATTCTTCTTCATTTGTTGACCATAATACAGCAGAGCTTTCATAACTAAACATTCGTTTCTTTAAACTTTTTCTTTTAGATTTAAACTCTGGTGTTATATCAATTTGTTTGAAAATATGAATAGCTTCTTCTTTTGCTTCATTAAATTCATTTTCACGATACTTAAACTGTTTCTGGCCTTTCAAATTGTTTACAGCAAAATCAATTGGAATTTTTTCATTTTGCAGAGTTTTGCTTACTTTATTAATATTATTTATTTTTTTCGTTTTTGATTTAGTTTAATTAATAAAATTTCAAATTAAATATTATATTAATATGTAATATATTATGTAAATTTTTGTACTTAATAAAGAAAACTTGGGATTTTTCATGTGTGTGAGCGCGGGGCCTAAATGAGAAGCCCAAAGCGCGGGGCCCGGGGCGTGGGCCCCGCTCGCCCTTGCCTAGAGGGTGTGCACTATTATTGTATTATCATTTTATCAACATTTATTTACACGATGAATGATTTTCTTTATTTTAATTGATACAAATTCAATATTTTCAATATTAAATTTAAATCCGCTTGTTAAACATATCAACATTATTTAAGAATTAAGTTGATCTACATTAAATGATAATAGTTATGTTCTATGTTTTAAAGTAATTTGACAATAGAGTAGATATGTCACATATTGTGTGTGTCTTATTGATTGTTTATGGCTTTTTTATTTTTTCATGTATTTAGTGCAAGAAAAAAACATAATTCTCAAAGATCAATATATATTTAAAAAAGTTTATACATTGCACATTCAAGGAGACCAATCTGAGTATTTTATAGGATACCATGCTGCTATGAAAACTCGAATTTTAGAAATTATTACGATTACAGTACGTGTCGTGGACGTAAAATTTGATATGTTGAGTATGGGTCAGAAAGAAAGATAATGAATGCACTGACAACCTTTTAAGTGTTATCGAGTTGAACAAGTTCTTGATTGTTGATAGGTAGTTTGAAGTAAAAAGTATGATTTTGGTCATAACATATTTTGTTAAAATATCAGATCAATCAAATGAATATTTTGTTTAAATCTATAAGATAACCAACTTTATTACTTAATATTTACAATGTTATTAAAATTTTAACTATTAACGCTAAAAAAAAAATTGTGACTAACGATTTTTGATTTTTTTTAATCACTATAAGAACAACTCATAAGGAACCTTGTATTAAATTTTCAAATTTTTTGGCCATCTAACATTTTTTTTATTAACATTTCAAAAAAAAATTCTCAGAAAAATCGAAAATTTCAGTGGTCTATAAATAGCTCAAAAAAATATTTTGAAAAGTTAACTGTATATAGATAACACTAATTTAAACATTTGGTGAAAATTTCAAGTATTTACAGTGATTAGTTTTTGAATTACAATCATATAAAAAAATCGACTTGGTTGAAAACTGGTTTTGCGTAAAAATTTCCGTTTTTCCGTCATTTTTTTTTTCGTTTTTCTCGATTTTTTTGAAAACTGTTGGAAAATGTTTACTTTTGACCTCTATAATGCACCAAGGATATTCACTTTTACATCGGAAACCACCCTCAAAGTTTGAAATTGAAGCATTATTTCGACTAGTTATGCTGTACACAGACACAAAAAAAAAACACACATCATTGTAAAATCAATACATTCATCACTTCGTTCAGAATCTAATACTTTATATTATTATATGAGTATATTATGTTTAATAAACTAAGATATTTTTTCTCACAACTTTAAATTCTGAACGTTCCGTCGATACATATGTTTATTTTACAATGTATGTGTGTTTATTAATTTTTATTTCTACAATTTTAAAAGAAAATATTATTTTCTTGATTCCCTACCTAGTCTACCTTCATCATAAATTCATAACCTATTAAGTATTAAATCTCCAGATAAGTACATAAAAAAAAACTTTTTTACTTTTGTTAACAATTTATTGAATATTATTAATTATTACAGGTAATTATTGTTTAGCAAAATATTTTTAAATTGAAAAAATGTGTAATATGTTATTATTATAATTATTGTTCAAATTAAATTTTTTTGCCAAGGGACGGCTCCATCATTACAAAAATAATTTACATATAGTTGTCGTACATCTTTAGCACTTTTCCGGCTATTTCTACTGCGTCCGACCTCCAGGTTAGTTAATGTGTTAGGCAAAGGTCTATCACCCAATTCTATTAATCCATCTTCAATACTTTCTTGATCAAGGCTTCCTGCAGAAATATAATGATGTTGACGTTTCTTACATAAAAAATTATGCAAGGTACAGCAAGCCATAACTAATTGTTCGATACGTTCAAGTTTTAAATTAATACTAGTGTGAAAAATACGAAAGTGGTTAACTAACATACCAAACGCATTTTCAATTACGCGTCGGGCTCTAGACAACCTATAATTAAATATTCTTCGTTCAATGTTGAGTTCTCCTTGGCCAAAAGGTTTCAAAAAATCTTCTCGTAATGCAAATGCTTCATCCCCAAGAAATACATATGGTAAAATTGTTGTTGAACTAGACTTTGGTGTTGAAGGTTCTGGAATATGTAATTCGTTGTGTTTTAATTTATGATAGAACTCTGTGTACTCTATAACACCACCATCAGATACTCTTCCATTGATCCCGAAGTGCACCATAATAAATTCATAATTAGCATTAGCGATTCCCATCAATACTAAACTATTGTAACCTTTATAGTTAGAAACCATACGAAACCCATACATCACTACAATCTCAATCATCGCATCTATTCCAGACACAGACACAGTCAGAAACAGCTCATTTTTCTCAAACACCACAACTAATTCATACTCCTCATACTCAACAAAACATCAGTCAAGATTTAGGTTCCTCATCAACGACTGATTTACATCGTTTCTATGAAGAATTTAAACCATAAATAATCTACACGCATCCACTTCGGTTATCCATGGGCCATGACCCATAACTTATTATTAGTTATATACAGGACGTATATATACAGTATTATAATAAAATTTAAGATATTACTTATACATTTTTAAAATGTTTGTAATTTAAAAATATAATTACGTTTAAAAAGATAAACATATTTATGTATAATTCAATAAGTTATGTTTTTTTTTAATTGTTCTTCATTGAAAAAATTTATATTTTTTAAGATATATTTTATTTGACATTAACAATATACATACTTTCAAATACTTGTCTTTTAGTACGGTGTAAATTGCATTACAGGTTTCAGGGATGATTTCACCTAATAACTGTGGAGAGATAACTGTTGTAAATTTTTAGGTCTTCGTAAGTACATCCAGTGGCTAAAAAACGTAGTGTGGCCGTCAATGGTTCATGAGGCGTAATTGATTTTCTTAAATGAGTATCTTCTTTTTTAATCAAAGGTGTAACTAACTTAAGTAATTCCAAATAGGTATCTTCATCCATTCTAAGATAATTGTGCCAATCTTCAGGATGAAATCTTATCTCATTTAATAGGTTCTGCACATGTGAATATTGTGATCTTTTTAGTAGCCATTCTTTTACCCATTTTCGTTTTTTAGCTTTCTTCTTATTTTCAATCATCACTGCTGCAGTAGCCACTAAAGCTAAATACATGGTGCGTGAAACAGGAGCCATAATAGTTAATCAGGTACCTAAGTAAAAAATAGGCATGGAACGGCGGAAATTGATTTTAAGCGTAATCGCAGAAGTGCATCGAAATACTGAACACTGAAAAAAATTCTATAGTGTGTGTCAATGGTTCGAACACCGAACAACGATGAAAAATAGATAGTGTGTGTGGTTCTCGGGTGTACGAACAAAACAGTTCGAACTACACCGTACACCGTACGCGGACAAATAAAACCGTAGTGTGTGGCCAGCTTAAGACTATTATGATTTTTCTGAAGCCATCGGCTTTTAGATAATACCATCAAATAATAAATATCACTAGACAATATTGTCAATATTACTATTATTACTAATGCTTTCGAATCGTCTCCATGTTAATTATTATAATACTGTCATCTGTCACAATTTATTTCAGTATTAAATTATATAATTAGTTCGCTAATTCATTTTCTATCAACAGTTATAAAAAATTATTAAATACACTTCTTGCCCAAGTCTAAGGTATTATCTTATCTATTTTCGCTAAAATCAAGTGCTCTACAGACTATGATTCTATTCTTCTATCCAATGCATAGTTACACACAAAACACATTAGGATTAGGTTATCCACTTTTGAAATTTATTAATATTATAACCTATCAAAGTGTAGGTACCTATTTTAACATTTTATTCTCAACTTATTACCATTCATTTATCTTCTATAGGACCTATATTAGTATATTATTGCTATTATATTTATTATGTATTTGTTATACTGCCAATTAAATAATTAAGAGTTGTAACTATCATAATATTACTTACGAGTAAAGCTCATTAAAATAAAAAAAAGCAAAATAAACGCAATAATATTATGTTATTCATGTTATTGACATTTTGATATGTATCAAAATGTTAAGTCGTTAATATTTTGATAGCCTTTCGACAACTAGTTATTAGCTTTATAGGTACATATATTAGCTATCTATTTAAATTATAGATAACCTCCCAACTTGTTATTAACTTATTAAATCAGCTGTAGTAGCATTGTAGCAATAACATTATAAATTATAATAAGTATACACCATGAACCTCCTGCTTAAAATAGTTTAAATTATGCACGTATCGTCTTTAGATTATAATAAAGTTATATGAACATCATAAACACATAAATAATATGTACATTATACGTAATAGGTTACTTTGATGTTTCTTTAACATACATTATATAATTTAAACATTATATCCATATAACTATGGGAAGGGGACTGAGGGGCGGGGGTGATAGTGCTATATCGATATTATAGAATCATGTTTTTTTTAACTACCTACTTAATTACCTAATGGCTAATTCTAATGTTTTTAATTTTTTGTAATTGCACTGCAATTTTATGATAATAGCTAAACACCTAATAGACATGTTTATATATAATTTTACGTAATATATCTAATTAAACCCTAATAAATATTGAAATATTAAATTTTTGAAAATTTATGGAGACCTGATCATTATTAGTATATATTTTATTTAAATGGTCTCTTTGAACAATCCCTGAATCAAATACTGATTTAAAAAACTTTATCTTCTACATCTCCAGGCACATAGTCAGAAAATATTCACTAGGTGGGCCCCCTCCTTCTCGACATTTGTATATTATTATCAGCTTATCATTACTACTAATATATAAGTATATAACTTAATAAGTAATGATACCATATTTTATAATTTTGCCAGTAACTAAACAATAAGTGTAGAACAAAAATACATTTAAATACACTTTCGTGCTGCACATTCGACACTTTTGTGCTGCCAACTGTATTCAACAGCACAATTTTTCGCTAGCTAAATTTCACCCTAGTAAAAAATATTCAGCTTGATTTATTGGACACTGTTGGTCCAATCTGAAAAATTTGTTACTTTATCATTGCTTATGTTCATGATTCATACGTTTAAGTGTAATAATAGCCAAACCCAGATTAAGGGAGAGTCATGGTTCACGGACTCGACTACTCGAGCCTATTACAACTGATATCGAACAATAGTGGTCTCCTCTGGGCTCTGGCCGATGGTAGGTACGTTTCTTATCATATAAAATATTATATGGATAGATTAAGGAACCATTAGGATATTATCAATAGATAATGAATATATTAATATTTTTGGGCCTGGACGGCTGGACCTAAAATTAACATTATCCGGACCTGATGCAAGACTAGCAAGTAGATATCATGGGCGTGTCCACGGGGGGTGCAGGATATGCACCTGCATCCTCTGCAATTTCAAGTGGCACCATTAATTATTAAGAAAAATTATTTATGAAAATATCTACTAGATATACATCAATTATTGACTACAATATTAATGTTAATAAAATTACAATACAAAATCGGAACTGCATAACGGGAATCTAAAAACTATATTATTATGTCGCACGTTTGTAATAGACTGATTGTCATCGTCGAGATTTTTTCATGTATATTATCTACTGACTACTACAGTACAGTACTACCTATAATATATAATAAATAATAATAATTATAAATTTATAAGTACCTTATACTAAATAATTGTTTTTTATACAATTAAGATTATTCGACTATTATTTAATAACAATCCTTAATTCTTTTATTAACGATCGGTCAATATTTTTGAAATAAAGTACCTATGAATCTTAATTAATTTAATATTTAATAATATTAACCGAACCGATGAACATAACAAAAATTAGGTAGGAAGAAAAAAAGCCAGAAATATATAAATATAAATGTGAACATTTATATACCGTTTTATACTTTTACCATTTTATCCTTATAATTTTTTAAGTTTTTTACTATTTTGAATGACAACATAGCTTAGAGTTTTAATTTCATTATATATTTAATATCATATTACACTATACCCAACAAAATATTTATACTATAATATTATTGTTATACATATTTTTAGTCGACTGACCTGCTGTGAATATTATTATATGACTATATTATGTACCTACTATTTTTGTATTCGAGTTTCAGTAATCCGTATATAAAATTGCCTATATTTGTTACTTTTTTTCCTTGGTGTGTTTATTTTTTTGGGCTTTTTTCCGTTAGGTTTTTTTCTGCGATTCCAAAAATTACCACATGATAACCCCAAATCCCTGGGATATTGGTGTACGTCGTACGCCTGAATTATTATTTTAAGAATATTTTATGAATAATTACTATCATACACAACACCAATGAAAAAAATGATAAAATAAAAAATATAGCCACGACTCACGAGCAAAGTAATTTCTTTTTTAAAGGGTACTAAAATAGTAAAATTACTAAATTAGTATTTAGTAAAATAGTATATTATAATTTATAGTTAAATATTGAAGTTACTTTTCAGGTACCTATTTTAATGAAAACGAGAGTAATTTATTATTTTACGCGAGTGTTAATTTAGATTGATTAATGAATTATACAAATTCAATATTAGAAACCTAAACAGTCAGACCACAGAGTTATGCATTTCATAGGAATTTACATATTATTTGAAATATAATTCGATAAAAATAATGTGTTCCATATTCTCTAAATTAAATTCCAAATATTTTTACATAAATTATTGGTAGGTAGTAAGTACTAGATAATATGTGGTATGTGTATAGATATGAATAAAATAAGGCATAGTTTTATGTGATCTGAAAAAAACTTATCGTAGAAAATTGAAGAATTCATTTACCTCTATCATAAAAACTGTAAATAGTGGATGTCCTTGTACCTAATTAAATAGTCAATACTACAAATGCGGAAATACCTATTGACTATTATACACTTATATGCAAGTAAACAAGTAAATAAGTAGATATTACTCAATTATTTAAAAAAAAAAAAACATTATTATCTTGAAACAAAAAATTTAAGCAATTATAATGTTATTTGTTTGAATAATTTTTCAAACCAGTTTCATTCGGTTAAAAAACTTTTATAGGTATGATTTATACAAGAAGTTTTAATAAAATTTTTATCAAATCTACTGTTATACTTTTGAGAAATTAAACGTCAAATCTAAATCAAATTTAATCAACTTCATAGTATACCAATGTGGCGCGTTATTTGTTTATGTGTTAAAAAATTAAAAAATGCATTATTTCGAAAATTGTATTAATTTTTAGTTATGTAGAAAATGAGATATTTCATTGAAATTTATAAAAACTGTATAGGTAATCTTATGACTATGAGCATACGATGAGTAGGTGGGTACAACATAATAATGAAATATTCAATTTATATTATTGGTGGCCTGAATAAATATAACATTTTACTTCTGTGGCTCACCAAAGAAAAAGGTTGGGCAATGGGTATCACGGATTTAGCAGGTACTATACTATAAATACCAATAAACTACTGTCTGTTTGAAATCATACTTGTGTTATAAATATTAAAAGAATATTAACATTGATTGAAAGAATAAGCGCAGTGTATAGAATGGATAGATCAGTATCTAATTATATTCTATTTATGGCAATTTATCATTATTACACAACTTTGTTAATTAAGATTCCACCCATACTTTGATATAAGTATCAACCTAAATAAATAAGGAACTACGTAAGCCATGAAAAAAAAATGATTATGTCAGTGATTGTGTAACATTTAATCAATTAATTATAATAAAAAGAAATGTTCCTAACTGTTGTAAAAAATATATTATATTTAGGAAGAATGGTTATCAGAATTTAAGCTTAAGGCTGTCCCAGAGTTGATTCTTATAATGAATGATTAATTTATATATAAATATCAATTTTTAAAATATTACACTTTTATAATTATATTATAAAGCAACTCGCATAATTCTTTTTGTTAAAATTAAGAAAATATTAATTACTAATACACACAATTTATTATTATTCTGGCATTATATTTGCATTTAACTTCAAGATAATTTAAACACATTTGTAGGTATGATTTGAACTTAACAATAAGACAGTTAAATATTAAGATAATGTAACATGCAAGTTTTATTTTTAGCAATAATGACAATAATATGACATACTATAATGTTTGTTATAAGAAATACATTTTTGTTTTTTGATAACATTTATCAGCAGTCTCGTTAAATTAAAGTAGTTCCCAAAATATGCACCTACACCTAATTGTATTTGGACTAATAATGTATAAATGAATAACTACCACCGATCAGAAGAAAGTTACAACATTTTTGTATTTCGCTATAGCACAATGAAGAAACCAGAATCTTTAAAAAAATAAAATAAATAAATAAAATATTATTATTAAGTATAAATAGAATAAAATATGGCCAAAAATTCAAGCTTAAATATTTTCAATAATTACTATTTGCATGAGATTTTTAATTTAAGTTTCAAATTTTCAGCCAATTTGTCCAAAAATTCAAATGTATTCAAATAATCTGATCTTTGAACACCGTTTATTCCTTTGACGCATATGGCCAAATCTTTAGTCATGAATCCAGCTTCTATTGTTTCAATGCAAACCTCCTCCAATTTGTTGGCAAAGTCTTCTAATTGCTGATTGTTATCCAATTTTGCTCTATGCAATAATCCTCTTGTCCATGCAAAAATGGATGCAATTGGATTAGTAGATGTTTCTTTACCTTGTTGATGCATACGATAATGTCTTGTCACGGTTCCATGTGCAGCTTCAGATTCAACAGTTTTACCATCAGGGCAAATCAATACAGATGTCATTAAACCCAATGATCCATAACCCTGAGCAATAGAATCTGATTGAACATCACCATCATAATTTTTACATGCCCATACAAATCCTCCTTCAGATTTCATGGCATAGGCTACCATGTCGTCAATTAACCTATGTTCATACCAAATACCTTTGGCTTCATACAATGGTTTGTATAGTGATTCATAAATTTCTTGGAAAATGTCTTTGAAACGACCATCATATTTTTTTAAGATGGTGTTTTTAGTACTCAAATATAATGGAAGATTCCTAGATAAAGCAAACTTGAATGAAGAATGCGCAAAATCAACAATAGATGCATCCGTGTTAAACATTCCTAATGCAACTCCTGCACCTTTGAAATCATTGATGACTTCTTCAATTTTATCTTTACCTGAAAACATAAAAAAAAATTACTTAGAAAATGTAGATAAATTAAATTTATTAAAACAATAAATAAAATAAGTAGATAAATATGAACTTACCGTCACTAGAGGTCCATGTCAATGTAAGTTTGCCAGCTCCAGGTACAATGTAGTCTGTAGCTTTATATTGATCAGCATGAGCATGTCTTCCAATTATAATAGGTTTTTCCCATCCAGTGACCAACCTAGGAATGTTTTTGCATACAATGGCTTCTCTGAACACTGTACCTCCGAGAACGTTTCTAATTGTGCCATTGGGGCTCTTCCACATTTTCTTCAGTTTGAATTCTTCAACACGCTTTTCATCAGGCGTAATCGTAGCACATTTGATCCCGACATTATATTTCTTCACGGCTTCGGCACAGTCTATTGTCACTTGATCGTTGGTTAAGTCTCGGTTTTCCATGCCCAAGTCATAAACATGGAGCTCGATGTCCAAGAATGGCAGGATGAGTTTTTCCTTAATCAAATCCCAGATGATGCGGGTCATCTCATCACCCAATATGTCAACAACGGGTCCGGCACTGATTTTCGCCATTGTTGTAGAACGTTAAAAAAAAACAATTTAATTTATATTGGTAGATATAAATGTGTAATATTATCAAGTTATTCAATACGCGAGAAACAGAGGTGAGCGTCTAACTAAACGGTCGAAATGAAATAGAATGGTCAAGGTTCGTACTCCGGACGATTAGAAATATAAATAATTTAAACTCGATCTGGTTTGGTATGGTTAATTGCGTCAATTAATTAGATGAATATATTATGTATAATATTATGTGAAATAACAGCAACGGGAAGTTCGGCTTCTCGGTTACATAAAAAATATTAGACGGACTACGTGGAGGTTTGATTAGAGATCATCTGATCATATGTTTGAATTTAAGCAGTAGTTATCAGTTGTATTCAATAATAATCTTATCTCGATGTTTGTATGATACCACTGATACCATATTGATACTGATCGTACAGTGACGCTCTGTCTGTACACCACGCCCGATAGTTTTTCACCGGCGATCGGTACCGTCTGTTTTTAATTTAAAATGGCGTCTAAGTGATTAATATTATTATTATTTTTATTATTATTTTTTTTCACACTAGATTTGGTATAGGTTCTAACTTCTAGGTAGTCGAAAACCTAAATATTGTAAAGTTCGTATTTCGTTGAGTATTTTCAGTAGTTTAGTACCACGATAATATTGTTATACTTGTGCTCCGACAATATTGCCATCCGTCGTATCCGATTCAACTCTGTCTGCAGTGTTAAATATTTATATATAAATAATAGTAATAATAATGAATAATGTCATCTCAGTGCGCGTCGTCTACTCTGTGCACCGTCGTCCAGTCCAGAACCATGACAGCTCGATTGGGTATGTCATTTAATTATTATTACTGTTTTATTTGTGTTTATCGTAAGGTTCGCCCGATGACCGGAAACGGACGGGCTTGTGCAGGCTACTCGAATGTCAAATTCGTTTCCATAATCTAAATAATTCGATCCCGTTTTGGGAGGGAAATGCCATCACTAATAATTCATTTAGTGGTGGTTCTCGCAATACAACGATCGAAGAATTCATTTTTGAATTGTTTTTACAACTTAACGACGATTTTTATTATAGTCTTAAGTATCGTCATTAGAATTTTCCTGTTAGCTTTTTCAATTGCTTTGATTTCCGTGTTGATAACAACTTACCGGAATTTGATTCCTTCTCAAATCTTTGAATAGTATTGTTGACAGTATCTATATATATTGAAACGCTAAATGTGGGATTAAACTTACGAATTGTTCTCCATTCATGAATCATGATGGAAACCTTTGACACGGTCAATTAAAAGTTGATCGCTGACTCGTACTTAGCATTATTTCAGATTGAACGTCAAATACAAATAATATAATTTTATAGTTAATTTATTAGGAATATTAACTTAACATCAACAACTCAATCTATAGTAAATCTTTGAAAGATGATAGGTATTAGATTATAAGATAATTTATGTATTTAATAGTATTAAATCTGTACAATCAATTTTGATAAGAACATTTTGATTTATTTTAAGAAGATTCCTGGAATATTTATTTACAATACTTTATCGATTTTGTATAGGCTAAACTTTACTTTTACAAATTATGATATTATTTATTTATTTTTATTTTAACTAGGTATTCTTAAGTTTAAAGTAAGATAATAAATTATAGTTTACATATACAAATTAAAACCTATTTCTAAGTCTCCTTAAGAAAGCATAATATGATGGAAGTAGAGAGTCAACTAAAATAGTTGATTAACACAATTTTAAAATTTTAATTTCATTTTTAATAGTTAACTATTAATAATAACAATAGGTTATAATGATTCTTATCAAATTGTTGTATAATAATATATCTATTCATTTTTTATCATTAATTTAAATTTAACTTAATAATTTATAATCAATCAATTAAATATTTTTACATTATTACCTAGTTGATTAATTGAATAATTGTATTTCTTTTTTTATACTATCATTTTTCAACACAATTGTTTTTGGTTAGATCAACCTTAAGTTGCCATCCCTTACTTGTATTATGAGAGATCCATAATGTTTTTTATTCATTTACATTTTGATAACGAATAATTTATTGTATAAGTGTATGTGTATACTAAGTTTGTTATTAAAATGTTTAAACTCAAAAATAATTTCTAATAGTGACTTGATGTTAATATTTTTTAAACATATTTCTTTTAAGGCTACCTGTTACAGACTTACAGAGCAAAACTAAATGCTTGATTGATAAAATGAATAATATTAAAAATCTACATAAGTACCTGTTTTCCTTCACACTTAACCACTGTTGCTAAGTACCTATATTATTATTTTAATGTGTGATATTCATTTAAAATATTCATGAATTATTACATCTAAGTATTGGGCTGAAATTATTCTGGAAACAAATATATAAAAACAACTTTCATTAGTGCATATTTTATATTATTTTTTATAACACAAAAGTCATTACAACCATTTATTTACCATTAGCTGATCTAAGTTAACTTTGATTTCAACCTCAGTCAAACTATCATATTCAAAAAATTATATAACTACAAAAGCTACCTAATACATGAATATCTAAAACTAAACTCAATAAATAATGTATATTAATTTTAAAAAAATTAGATCTAATTAATATGACCTATCTCATAATAAAACAATATTTTATCTTCCAGGTCAGATTAAGTTATATACCTATCAAATTAAAGAAGAGTTTTCAGAATTATTATCTTATTATAATACATTTTGACCTAATTTCTGTACTATGTCATATTTTAGTTTAAAGCTAGCAACCAACAAGCTGAGAAATAAAAGACAAAAATGTTGCAATTAATAATATATTTAAACTTTTGAAATAATCTGAAATGAAATGATAAAAATATTGAATGGGATTAATCGAAGGATCTGTATGAAAAATAATCTATCTATATAGTACCTATTTGTGAATTTGCTAAATAGTAACAATTAAAACTTGGTGTATAATTTATCCTTATAATTTTTTTTTATAATCAGTTTAAGAAATATAAAAGTTTGACCTTACTTAAATTACCCTTTTAATTTATAATCTTTTTGTAAGTTACTATTATGTAATTTATATTTATTATGAATGATTTTTAATTATATACTTATATTTTTCTTTTAGGTAAGATTCTAAACTTAAAGAGTTATAACCTACACTAAGTATTTTAAAATTGTCTTTTATATTAATAGCATAAAACTGTTTATTATAAAATTAAATAGTACTTAATAGCACCATAAAAAATGTATGTAAAGTATGCCATGTTGACTCATTATTGCTTTGTTTTCACTTAAAAACAATTATTTTCAAATTTAGTGTAAGTTAAAAGCAATACCATATTATTGTTCAATTAACAGATTTTTTAATAATATAGGTGTTATAATTATAGTTTTTGCTTATATTTCCTGTTTTTTCTTGTTTGTTTTGTGATTGTCGTTTTAAAAACGTACATTTTTTGATTAAATCTACTTACCTATCAATCTTCTAAGAAACATTTTTTAATGAATCAATAGTTTCAGATTTATATAATTATATCCTTTTAAAGCAAATTTAATTAATTTTTTTAATATGTACATTATGCACAATTATGATATATTTGGGTTTTAAATTTGTCATTTAAATATTTTTTTTTTTAAATTCTTTATACATACAATCTGTATTTAGTGGTTAATAGTTATACAATAAGTAAATTGGAGATGAATTTATTTGATTATTTGGATAAATGTCCCTTTTTTAAAGTGATGAGTCAACTATTGATTTAAATTTAATCTTATTCACTAATATTGATCTAATTTATTTGATACCTGTAGGGTACAGTAATATTCTGAATATACTCTTAACTAAGCAGCTTAGTTAAGAAGATATATTCAATTTATTTTTAGAAACACTTAAATTAAATACTTGAACTGTAATTCAATAAGTTAGATAATAGTTAAATTAAAATTACATAAATCATTAGTTGTATCAATCTACATTTATGACAGGCACCCCAAACACATTCATGCACATTTAATAAAGATACCTATATCTAAATAACCTTAATATTATTATTTTAATTAGGTATAGATACAACAGTCCTTATATATTAAAATATATTACCTAACTTCATTTTTTATTTTATTGTCAGGTGCAGTTTTTTAATTTAATAGATTTAATCTATATGTAATAGAAGAAAAACTACTTAAAATGATTAAGAAGTGAGTACCATAAAGAACCCGAATGAACAATGGGTTCGACACAAGGGGAGATTAGAGTTGGGCCATCTCATCAGGTAACTTATAACTTACATCTTTATTTATGATATTTTATAAATAGTAAAATTATATTATAACACCATAGGCTAGATTACCAGATTTTCGAACAGCTGTTAACAATTTGAATGGAATAGTTGGAGAGGATAGAGAAGAAGCTCGTTGGGTATCAGGCACAGTGAGAGATCGTGATTTATTAGTTTATTTACGCGCAGCTCGTTCCATGGCTGCATATGCTGGTATGTGTGATGGGGGATCAGCGGATGAAGGTTGTATTGCCGCATCACGCGATGATACAACAATCAATGCTTTTCATATTGTAAGTAAATAGAAAACTATACAAAATATTGTTCAAAATTATATTCTTCAAACTAAATAAAATTATAGAGTAAATAAAACATTTATTTTTTTTATATTGCAATAATTTTTAGCTACATGATTCTGGTTATGATCCAGGAAAAGCATTACAGGCTCTAGTTAAGTGTCCAATGCCTAAAGGAATTGATAAAAAGTGGTCCGAAGAGGAAACGGTAGTACAAATTGTTTATTATCATATAAAATATGTTTTAATTCCCTTTGTTAATGTTTTAGAAAAAATTTGTAAAAGGATTGAGGCAATATGGGAAAAATTTCCATAGAATCAGAAAAGATTTACTACCCCACAAAGATACTGTAATTATTAAAATAAGGGGTTTCTAAAATAACTCTAACATATCTTAATTTTATTTTAGCCGGAATTAGTGGAGTATTATTATTTATGGAAAAAAACGCCAGGTGCAAACAATAATAGGCCACACAGAAGAAGACGACAAGGATCATTAAGAAGAATCAGAACTACTAGAGCTACTAGACCATCAAGTGCTCAAAAGGATGAATCTAGTAATTTATTATTATTAGTCTTAAACAAATTATAATTAATTAATAATAATAGATCCTATCAAAGACATGTAATATATGTATATTAATTTTTTTGGTTAAATAACAAATTAACAATCTAAGGAATTAGTATTATTATTTATGTTTTTAAAGTTAAATATTCTTTTTTTACTAATTAAATAATTCAATTTTTCTAGGTACAGGTTCTCGACCTTCTCCTATTTCAAAAGAACCTGGTTAGTAACTATAACCTTTGAGTATTTGAAAACATTTAAGTTAATTGTTCAATTGGACTTTTTTATATAGGTGATGGAAGTTCTGGTGTAAGTGAAGATGATGGTGGTAATACTGAAGATGATTCTGACTCTAGGGATAATACTACATTATTTCGATGCCATCATTGTTTTGCCACAAGTAAATTTAAATAAAAAAATTATAAATCTTCATTTTTTAATTTTTTGTTTGTGAATGTTGTAGGTACTAGAGATTGGCAAAATGCAGCTATTGGGCCAAAACAAGGAAATTTATTGTGTTTTGAATGTCGAAGTTATAATAAAAAATATGGTGAATTACCACCTACACCTCAATCACCCGCTGAGTGTCCTAGCCCAACTACTTCTGATGTTACTGTTACTGCTGAATCACCTAGTAGAATGCGTACTCGCAATAAATCAAAAGAAACGGTATATATTATTGTTTATTGAATAAGTAACTCTAATACATAACTTTAATGAGAAACTTTAATTTTTAGCCTACTAAAAGCATTCAAAGTAGATCAAAACGTAGCAGAGCAAATACACCAGAAATTAGTCAAGATAATGAAAAAAAAGAAATGTCAGTAGCTTCTCCTTCAGCTGATAAATCTAAATCTAAGGTATGCAGAATTTATTTCTCAACATATTTTTAATGAATTGAAAATTTAGGTATTGATTTTATAGTAAACATGTATCAGTGGTATATACCAAAACAAAAAGTTGGTGTTGCTCTAATAATTTTAGTTAGACATGCACTTCATAATATTGTTATACCTACTAATAAAATATAATATTTTTCTTAAATAAATATCCACTCACCCATTATTTTTAGATGTTGCCTGAGAACACATGGATTTATTAATTTGATTATTATATGCTTTTAGGGAAATTTGAATGATACACCAAAAAAACGATCGTTAGATACTGATGGCGAAGAAGAAAGTCCGTTGAAACGTGAATCAAATAATTCTGAAAGCACTAGTTCAGATGGATATTCTGGTAATGATGATGAAACTCAAATTGCCACCGTAGCATTAAGTGAATCTATAAATCAAGAAACAGAAGTATCTGAAATTATGCAAACAGAAACACAACCTGAATCTGAATTTCTCCCTGTTGTTATTCCTAAAGAGGAACCTATTCAAGAACAAAATGCTGAATCTCAATCTGATGATATGATGATGATTTCAGCTGATAATAATAGTAGTGAAAATGTGTCAATTAAAAATGAAAACAATGATGAGCCTATGAATGTTGATGTTCCAGAAGAATCTCAACTGTCTATAAATTCAACTGATGAAGCTGAAAAAGAATCTGTAGAAAAAACATCATCATACTCATTGCAGAATTCTCAGTTTGCCACTGAAAATGTAACACCTTCAGATACTGATGTTGAAGTCAAAGAAGAATTAACAACTACAACAACAACTACTTCAGAAGAGATTTCTCAGGCTCGAGTTGAACAGCCTATTCAAGAAGAATGTATGACTTCGCCAATTGCTTTAACTTCATATTCACCTAGACGTTCAGAAGCAATACAACCACCCACATCCAACCCATCTCAAATACTTGTGCCTAATTTTCAAAACACATTTAATGATCAAGAGAGAATTGGAGATAAATCAACTTTAAATGTGCCTTCTGTTCCTACACCTGTGACACAATCTTTTACCACTCCATTTTATCCATATAACAACAATCAAATTTCGGATAAAATACATATTCCCGTATATGAAACACAATTAGAACCTCAAAATTTAAAAATAAAACAAGAAATATCAGATCCATTACAGTCATTAAAAGAAGTCAAAGTTCCAGGTTACAATGGTCCTGGTGCAGTTTCACAACCATTACAAGCAACTAGCTCTGCAATCACAGTTAATACAGATTTAGCCAATATGTCAGTTGAAACTATTAAAAAGGAACCAGAATTAAAATCTCCATTACAAGTCAAAACACATACACAAACCTCATCTGCACCATTATTTGCTCCCCCATCATCTATTCCTCAACCCGTAATGCATCCTTCACAACAAATGTCACAAATAAGTCGAATATCTCCTGCAAGTGGGGTCCCACCCCATCATCCTTTTGCTGCTATGCATCCACACCATCCTTTATTACACCCACATTCATTGTTTGCTGCTGCTGCAGCTGCGCATGCAGTTCTCCATAATCCTTATCATCCTCATGCTCATCCAGCATATGCAGGATATCCACCATATGGGTTCCCATATGCGCCTTATCCTATTCCACCACCAAGTAAGCGTGGTCCTGAAGAAACAACGACTATGACAGCTCATCATCATCATTCAGTCAGTACCAGCAGCCGTTTAGATGAAGAAATTACTCATCATTCCAGCTCAACGTCAGTTCAACACCTTTCAAGTTCTACGGATAAACATACTTTATCCCATTCAACCACTTCATCTTCTCAGTTGGTACAACATAAGTTAAAAAGAGGAAACAGTCCTCAATCAGGTTCAAGTCATATATCTGCAACTTTATCGCACACTACATCTTCGTCATTATCTACTCATGGTGGTGCTGGGAATACAGGAAATGGTAGTCATACACATCATCATCAGCATACTCATCACCATCAACATGCGTCATCATCTGTACATGGTAAATTATTATAAATCATTATTTTTTCCGCTATTTTTCTATATTTAAAAACATGATATTTAGGATCAAGTCGAAATTTACCTCCTCAACCAAGTGCTATTAAAGGAATGCCACATCACACACCATTATCTTTGGAAGCTCTAAGAGCTCATACAGCAATACATGGTAAGAACTCAAATTAAATTTATACAGTTGTATATTTCTATTTATGGATAATTAATAAAACTTAAGATATTGATCAATTTAATTTAAATTTCAAATTCAACAATTTATACAATTATTATTAAAAACGTTTTAATGAAACTTCAAAGTAATAGAAACTGAGAGTTGTAAATAGTTGAATAGTATCATAGAGCTGATGAGTGCTGAGCTATTACATTAAAAGTTACTTAACTAGAGGATAGAATTAAATAACTTGTGTTGAAGATTTATTTTTTATAAAGTAAAATGCTATTGTAGTAACATGTTAGTTACTTAAAACATTTCCTCAATTTCAATAGTATAATTTACATAAATTCGTAATCATTGCATAAGATAATAAATAGTACAGACCAAATTATAAAAGTGAATACCAGAGTTAAAGAAAAAACAGCTGGTAAGTCATGGTTGTCGCTCTGCTGTACAATAGGTTACAAGTGGGTTACTGTAATGGATGGGTTTAAATTTGAATCCAATGATATTATATCATTGTATACGAAAAACGATTCTGATCAGAGACAGTTTATCTGTCTAGGATATATAATAGATTATTAAAAAATTTCAAATCTTAGATTTAAAAAGAAAAACTTTTATGAATTTCTATCTAAGATAATTTTAACATTGCCGTAATTTTTACGTATTTAGTCAAAATTTGAACTTTAAATGCTTATAAAAAAAAATCGTGCCTATGTATTTTTAATATATTTCAACTGCTATTGTCACAATGTATTAGAAGCCTTGTATTAAATTTTCAAGCTTTTCTACCCAACAAATATTTATAGAAAAAAAAACTAAAAAAGTTGAAAAAATTAAAATGTCAGTAAACAGCTCAAAATATTTTGAAAATTGTATGAAATACGAGTATAGAAAATGCCTATATAAACATTTAGTGATAATTTCAAGTATCTGCGGTCATTTGTTTTAGAGTTACACCAAAATAAGAAAATCGCTAAATGTGAAATCCAGTGAAATCTAATGTTGTAAAAATTTAAATTTCAAACGCTCATAAAAATTTAATTTGAATTTCTGATAGACATTTTTTTTCGTGATAAAGATTGACAATCTTTTATTAAATTTTCAAGTCTTAGATTTAAAAAGAAAATTTTTTATGAATTTCTAGCTTAAAATAATTTACGAAATGTCGTGATTTTTACGTATGTTTTCAAAATTCAAACTTTGAATGCTTATAAAAAAAAATTTTGACTATGAATTTTTTTTATTTTTCAATTGCTATTGTAACAATATGATAGAAACCTTGTATTAAATTTTAAAGCTTACCTTCCCAAAAAATAAATTTTAATCGATATTAATTTAAAAAAAACTAATAATGATCAAAAATTGCATATGACTATAAATAGTTCAACTTAAGTCGAAAATTTTTGAAAATTGCATTGTGGATAGAATATAGTTATATAAACATTCGGTGAAAATTTTATGTATCTATGATCATTCGTTTTAAAGTTACACCAAAAACCAAAATCGATTTTGTCGAAAACTGGTTGTGCGTAAAATTTCCAGTTTTTTCCTTAATTTTTAGTTTGTTTATCCCGATTATTTAGAAAAAAATTTGTAATTTGATCCCCCAAAGTACCAACTAGATTCATTTTCTGATCAAACGAGGTACTGAAGTCAAAAATCGAAGCACTTTTACTGCCCCAAAACGTGATGACAGACACAAAAAAAAACACACACACACATGATAAAATCAATACATTCCTCGCTCCGCTCATAATCTAAAACAACTAAAACAGTTCTAGTATATTTAAATTTTATTCCAAAATAATGTTATATTGTATTGTAAAAATATAGTATAAATTAGAGATTAGCATGAAATCTGAATATCTGGATGTCCAAATCCATATTTGAATCAAATGCTTATCGGGATTTCCCGAATTATCCGGATTTATGGATTTGCTTTTTATGTGACTAGGTTTATCATTATTTTAATGTATGGTAAAATAAATTATTTTGTTTTATTTTAATAAAGATTTAATGATAAATTAATACTTAAGTTTTATGATATCATTGAACAGCAGAATCGAGTTGAATAATCCTTGAAACCTGGATTTGACAAATCCTAATAATTCAGATTTTTGAAATCCCGTTATGCCCACCACTAGTATTTAAATTTAAATACTTTGAAGTTATATCAAAAATTATAATCACACTTGTGTCTTATATATAAATAAAAACACAAGATTATAAAAATAAGAAAACATTATATTTAATTAAGTGGATGGTTTACACATTGTTACTGTTATACAAATGTATAGCATAGGAAATTTTTTTATAATTTGCATTTATTTTAAGAGTCAATTGTTCCATACTACATTTAAAGGTGAGCCTTGCTTGCTTGCATTTGTCTGTTGGTTTTAACAATATTGAAATTTTTATTCAAAATATGAGTAAATTTTAATATTTTATGTATTAATAACTAAGTTTTAAATAAAAATTTTATAAATGAAACAATGTAGTACATTAGTACATATAAACACAGATAAAATTCTTACTTTAAAGTTTGACTTTTATAATTGCATTGCTATAATCATTTTTTAATAAAAGGCAAATTATAAAAAAAAAAAAAGTGATTATAGGTCATTTTTCTTTAATAACTTAAATTTGATTCTACTGAATACAAATCCGTCTGTAGAATGAAGAAAATACATGCATGACATCCTATTTTTAATCCAACCAAACTTAATTTATGTATTTGGACTTCTTTGAGTGTAATTTGTTAAATATTTATATTTAAAAACGTTTAAATTTATTAGCTTTTTGACTGAAAGATATCAAATTATTATTTTTGAAAACAGGATATATGGGAGCAATGGAGTTAGCAACAGGAATGCCACCTGGAATGGAAATGATAAAACCAGATCAAATGATGAGTCAGAGTACTGATGATGGGAATAATGAAGAAGAGAGTTCACCAAGTCCAAATTTACATGTACCTCATGGACCATCTCCTGAACCTAAAATTGAAGATAGTGAATGTCATCGTAGTCAAAGTGCAATGTAAAAAATTATTTACACTTAATAATTTTTCTTTCGACTTGAACTAATTAATATGGAATGTTATAAATTAGATTTTTGAGGCATTGGAACAGAGGTGATTATAATTCTTGTTGCCGTACTGATTTAACATTTAAACCAGTTCCTGAGTCCAAACTCAGTAGAAAGCGTGAAGAACGAACTAGGCGACAAGCTGAGAAGGAACGTGATGAACGAGATAAATCTCATTCAGTAATTATTTTTATATGATTTTTTTTTTAGCTTGAATACAATAAAAATATTTTCAGCGGAAAAATTCAAACAATGACAAACATATGCAAGCTCCTAATGAACAAATAACTAAACCACCTTCACGAAGTAGCATTGAAGCACTTCAATCACCTTATGATAGGGTTAATAGTTATCAACACAGAGGTGCTCCAGCAAACACTCCAATGTATCCAGACACTCCTGCATTACGACAGTTAAGGTAAATATGTTATTATTTGTTCTTAAAAATTAATTGTTTGGTTGTGTAACCATTGTATTAATAATTTAGTGAATACGCAAGACCTCATGCTGGTTTTTCACCAGTGTCATTACAACGTTCAGCACCAGGATTAGGTTTGCCACCACATTGCATTGATCCAATGTTACATTATCAATTTAACATGTATCCACGTGACAGGTAAGTTCATTAAATATTAAATTGACAAGTTCATTTCATTAGTAGATTCATTTATTTAGATTTGAATATGAACAAATGGAACGTGAAAAACGTGAAAGAGAATTAAGAGAACTTCGTGAAAAAGAATTGAATGATAGACTTAAGGATGAATTTTTGAAGTCTGGATCATCTGGTCCACCCAGAATTGATCCTCATTGGATTGAACTTCAACGTCGTTATGGGGGAACACCTGGTATACATCCATTTGGTTTGTATACTTCACCTGGAGCTCCTAGTCAGCCTAGTACCCCCAGTAACATGAACCCCTTAGATAGAGAACGTATGGATAGACTTGGTAAAATTAATGTTAAACTCAAGCGTATTAAAATATTAATTTAATTGTTAATTATTAATTTTTATAGCTGGTGGGCCAAATGGAAATTCAAATCAAAATAATTCAGGTAGTGGTCCGCCTGGCCCATCTGCTGAAGAAGCAAATCGTCTAGCATTAGCAACAGATCCTATGGTCAGATTGCAGTTGGCTGGAATTTCACCTGAATATCATGCACATACACATGCACATTCTCATACTCATCTACATTTACATCCAGGACAGCAAGCAGCTGCTGCTGCTGCGGCAGCTGCAGCTGCTGATAACTCAGCTTCTTCTTCTTCACCTTCAGTATACCCACTTGGTTGTAAGTATCATTTTATTTGTAATAGTATCTTTTAAAGATGTTATGAATCATGAAAGTACTGTTTAATAAATTATTTTTGTTCTGAATCTAACGAGATATCTTTTTTAAAGTTAAATCAAATTGTATTGATTATAACTCATAACCTTAGCTGTTTCAAAAATAATATTAAACATGGTAAAATGAAAACATTATCAAATTAACTCTCTAATATAATTTATATATAATACAGCAGGGCAGGTGAAATAAAATAAAATAAGACTTAAAATTATTTTAACATGATCCTTGTACATATATTAATTAAACATTTAAATGAGTATTTTTATATGAAAACCTAGTCATTAATAAGTAAAATTAATAATAAATATACTGTGTTTTTATATAAATTTTACATAAAAATGTTTGGCAATTAAAATTCTTGATTTTTTCAATATAAAATTTATATTAGGTTTTGAATATTTAAATGTTTCTACTGTGTATTGCACACAGAAGTTTTCTAATATAAGTTAAATTAAAATACATTTTAGCTTCTGGTGGTTATCCTCGTCCAAACCTTTTACCCGGCCGCGATCCTACATTAGGACTTCATCATCCGAGTGATGTCTTAGCCCGACCATTTGCAGATCAAGTAAGACCGTTTCCAGATCAAGTTAGACCATTTCCAGATCAAGTAAGACCATTTAATATTGATTTTTTTAAATATAACTTGACTTTTTTTGGTATCAGAATACTGTGAAAAATTATTTAGACTTGTGTTTGTATGTTATATTGTAGTGTATGATTTTATTTAAAAAAATTTTAACAGGTCGCACATGAACATTTTCAAAGACAAATGATGATGGAACGTGAACGTTTTCCACATCCAGCTTTAATGGCTCATGAAGAATTTATAAGGTATGCCAGAATGTGTTATAGATTGTATAAATTGAATGAATTTCGTCTATACGTTATAAATTGTTGTATAAGTCTAAAATATAATCACAAATATTTATTTCCCTTGAAGTTCAATTAACTGGTTGGGGTTTTTTTTTTATTTACTGCATTCTAAAATTAAAAATTATTGTGCTTACTAAAATAGATTTTAATTAGATGTTAATTAAGTATTGATTTAAGATAAACCATTAATAAATAATCAATTGGATTATTATTATCATACTGCTTAATAGAAGAAATAATTTGAAGTACACACTTGACACTCATTATGAGAAGGTATTATAGTTAAAACTTCAATATTTCAAGTGTTCTTACTGTTATTTTGATGAACATAATTTTTTGTTTTAACTTTTGAATCATTACTCAATTAAAAATGTTTAATGCCATACAATTAGAGCAAACCTAAACTTTATAATTGTATAATAAAGATTTATTTATTTCAATATTAAAGCTAATAACAAATTATCGATTCTGCTGAACACAAATTTTAGATGTACATAATATTATACTGTAAAAAAGAGACAACACTCTTGTATATATGACATCTTCTTAAGATAAATGTTCAAAATCTAGTTTCTTTTAAAAATTATCATCTAATTATATAAAAAAAATTATTTTTGTTTTTTGTTTACTTTTCTCGCATTAACATACATATCATGAAATTACTTAACCCCATCTGTAATTAAGTAAAAACTTAAGGTCCATGTTAAATTCACGTTAGAAATTAAAGTATTATTCTGTTTCCTAAAATAGCATACCCTAAGTGTTGGCCAGTTTTCAGATGAAATGTTACTAAAATTATAAATATTACAGTAAGGCTGAGTTATATACATAGGCGCTCGCAGGGGGTGCAAGCTGGGGCATTGCCCCCCTGGCTTTTTCAAAATATTTGTTTTAATTGAATGTTTTAAGATAAATTACTATATACTATACAATAAATTTAAAGTATAAAATAATAAAATATATAATATTGTATATGAGTATAAAAAAAAAGGTTATTATTTTAAAACACCTAGTAAAATTATAATATTTATCCTCAAATCCTAACATTGCCCCCCCCCCCCCCATAGAAAAATTTCTGCGGGCGCCTATGGTTACTTAATTCTAATATTTTTATTCCATAGTATATTTTAAATTAAAAATTTATAAATTCTTAAAAATACGTTTGTTGTATTTGTTTATATATTTAATTTTTGATCAGACTTTCAAACAGTATCAGTTGTAGTTGGCAATACTTATACTTTGTTATATTTCAGGCAACAACAACAAAGAGAGCGAGAAATGAAAGTTCGTGCTCTTGAAGAAGCTGCACGAGGAAGGCAATAACTTTTTCAATGCTTTAAAGAAAAATATTACTTGATACCAGAAGGGTAATAAATGTAAATTAACTAAATTAACAATATTAATGGTATTTAATAGAATGAATAAATTGTATGTTTAAGTTTTATTTAACATAATAAAGGAAGAAAAATATTATTTTTTTTTTCTATTATTTATATAATGTCATATATATTTTTTTTAAATGTAAATATTCAATTTATGCTTATTATTACACAATTTTATGGCAAATGGTAATTTAATAAAAGTTATAAGTTTAGTAACTATGTAATATGTAATGTTAGTTATTATATAACTAATTATTAAGTGTATGCAATTTCCAGTTCATATTTTTAATGTTATCTTATGAATATTTTAAGTCTATTTATGCAAATAAATTAAAATAAAATAATGCACTTAATTAAATATAATATAAGAAATGCAATACAATTTTAAATTTATGTTTAATTTTTAAAAATTCTTAATGTAGGTAGTTACTTAAATTTTTTAAGGTTAAGGTATATGCTTATATTAAATTGTTTTATTTAAAAAAATTTATTAAGATTTTACTAATAAGTTATCAGTGCTTGATATAAAATAATAAGCATCTAGTTTAAAAAAAAAAAAAAAATAGTAATAAGTGCAAGTATATTTTTGTATTTGCAGCACCCTTATCAAAATCAATCCGTCAAACTAATAGGTATTAGCTTAATCATTGCCCTTTTGAATTAATACTTATAAAATTAAATACCATGCACAAAATGCATTCAACAAAATTAGTTCTTCTAATATTATAGTATTTTAATTAATATCTTTTATATATATATATAAAAAAAAAAAAAACAATGATTAAAAACTTATGATTATTTGGAAATAATAATGTAGACTACAATTAAAACTGTTTAATTGAATTGATTTTTATTAAGATTTTATACCCCTTGTACAATAGAAGAAATATAATGAAATTACTGAACTATTAAAGTACATTTTACTGCTCAACTATACTATTATTATTATTATTAATCAATAACCTTGTTCAATAATAATAATTATCAAATATAATATATCAAATTATCAATCTCATCTATAAACTAAATTTTTTTTTTTGATACAGTTTTCTTGCATGGAAAAATACATTATTAAAAACAATTTAATTGGTTTTTTTTATTTTATTTTTTTTTACAAGTAACTATTAAATAGATGTAAAATAGAAATTTTACCAAAAATATGGTGCTATCTTAAAGTAGCAAAAATAATACTTCTTGTTAACTTGAATTAGTTTAAAAACTAATATTATATATATATTACAGAAGTAATTTGTCTTTAATATAATATAAGATATAATAAATGAAATGTCAAGTTGTAGTGTTTAAATTAAATTTATTGTTTGGAGATAAAATAATCAACCAAATGTTACATAACCTTTTACAGTAACTGATTGTATTTGATTTTGTTTTGTTTTTTAGTGTTCCTTTTTGGTTTATTTTAGTTTGTGCTTTCTATTACTGTGCACATTAAAAAATGTATATATAATAATTTACAGTATATTTTTTTTATTTGAATGTAAATGTAAATACACATAGCTTTAAATTCACAAAATTTATGAATACAAAAATACATAATTATAAATAAGTATACATAATATGTAGGTTATAAAATAATAAATACATTTTGGTGAAATGTGTAAAGAGTTTTTTGTGTACTATTCAAGAATTAATTCTATTTGTTAAACAAAATATACATACATCGTAGAAACTGTGTTCTTGTTCACTGTCTTCTCCTAAACAACAGGATATGTGTTACGAAAGTGATAAATCATTGTATATTACATATTTATATTTGATAGTGACATTTATAGCTACACAGATTTTATAGTAAACAGTAATGGTTAATATTATAATTTATGATAAATAGTAGTTAAGCAATTGTCCTTCTGAAAGTAGTCTATAATGTCATCTCATAAGTGATTTGGCAAAAAAAAATATCTGACCAGAATTATTGTTCCATGTGTAAGGGAAACATATATTATTATTTTTTAATTAGGTATACACATTGTTAGGTTGGATGGCAGCAATTTAAAAATCTTAGTTAGAAAAGAACTAACTAACAAATAAAACTGTGTATAAATTGCTAACTAATTATTTAGAACTGATAACTGTATGTCTACATAATTTATTTGCAGGACAAAGTCATAAAAATAAATATCAATATAATTATAGTAAAACGCTAATGTCTAAGTCTTGAAAACAAAATTAATAATTGTTAAATAAAGCAAATGATTTGTATTTGTATTGTAAACATTAACCATAATGATAGGTATAACAAATCCACGATTATAAAAAACTTCCGTACTACAAAATCTCATAGCCTCCTCGGAAACAACATAACAATTGTATAGAATTTCCTAAATAAAATAGTATACTATTAGTTCTTATTTGGTTCAGTTCATTGGTGCATTTCAAATATTAAAAAGTAAAAACATTGTTCCAAACATTTAAACAGTGATCGGAGATCGCTATTTAGAATAATGAAAATCTGACACGCTCGGAAGTTATTGTAAGTACGTAATAAATTCATCACGAGTTCTGAGTTCTGACCTGACACCCACGTACAAATCGTATTACCGATTACCATCCTGTACTTTATAATCGTAAACTAATTTAAAATTTGTATAAATCATATCATTTATTATAGATAAAACATATTGTTTAATATAATCGAAGGTTATAGTTATTAATTTGTTTTCTGCGATAACAATGTCTATTGCGGTTTTCTATAAAGAAAAATGTTTTTCATGTATAAAAACAAAAAATCTATCCATATTTTTTGTGTTTTTAATAAGGATAATAAATTATGACGTTTAAGACATATTTACCAGAATTTAGGATCTGAGACAGATGACTAATGTATTTCGTGGCTAATTGTAATGTTTCTATTTTAGATAGTTTGCGGTTGGGAGGATCAATAGGTATCATGGCCCGTAGAACATCAAAAGCCGAGTTTACACTATAAATAACAAAAATAGAATATAAATAGTTTCGTGTTCCAATAATTATGGTAGCTAGGTAAGTACTAATTGGTAACTAACAATTAAATGGTATTTACCTTTGAGTTCGATCTCGTTCTCTAGCATTAGCACCCGATCTGATTCTTTTCTTCAGAGGCGCTTCGTGTAATTGATCTTAAAAATATATGTATGTTTATATCAATTAAAATTTAACGGCCAATGACCATAATACATTTTTGTGTTATAATAACTTATGAGGCTTAATCTCACTCGATTGTATCTGAAAGTCATTTGTACCATTATCGAATTCCATATTGTTATTGAAGAAAAAACAATTATTATTTATCTCTTTATTTTTATTACATAATATGTTATTTTATTTTATTATGTTTTGCCTACACTCTTTGAACTCAAATGATGAACAAACCGATTGTGCGGTCGTATAAATAAATAATTATAATACAACATGGTACTCTATATTAAGTGTAACCAAGAAATATCCTGTGCATTAGGTGTGGTCCAAACGATGCTGTAAAAATGCACTTTAATAGACGTGACCCCCGGCCCATGTTATATAGACTAACTGTCTTGGTTGTCGAGATTAAACAATAATGAATAGCCAAAAGAATATTATGATCCATATTCATATTCATAAATATAATAACACGTGTGTGCTGTACGTGCATCGTAATACTAATAATGTTTATATTATGAACGTCCTACTATATACTATAAGAGAAGATAATCAAATGAGATGTCTTCCGTCTGTGGAGAGTATAAATAATTAAAAAATATATGATAACATAGTTCAATATTCCAATCATATAAAATACTAAGATGATTACACATCGATTGAGAACTCTGTTGATCGGATGCGTTACGAGTAAACAGTAACGACAAAAACATATTATAATATTATAAATTTATAATACATTAGTGATAATCCTCGAAGTCGTTGCGTATCCAGTGCACCCTATACATTATATATATTCACACACAAGTAAACATAATAATATGATGATAATAATAATGTGTACAGTCATCTGACACCGGTTTGAAGCCGTCCAAATGACGTTGGATTTCTGGAGAGAATCGTAGCAATGTAGTAACGCTTGAACAGTCGAACTTCAGTGCGCCGTTATATTAGCTCGAACGCGTTACGCCTGCAGCTATTACACCTATATCATCATTCATCGGCAACGTCGTACATCTTTATAACGACACTGAAATTTATAATAATAATATTATTGTGATTTATGCATAAAAACCTGTACCGCAGAGTAATACCGGCGACATTTTTTTTTAAATATAATATAATACTTTATATGCGAGTGTAACCCTATTGAAACCGTTTAACCCGTTGAATTACTTCAGTTTATTATTTTTATGATGGAAGAAAACGCGCCGGGGCCGAGCACGCAACCAGAACCGCCCGTAGTGGTAAACGTTCAAAAACCTTTAAATAATTCTTCAATGACGCAGGTAATACGAGTGCCTACTTGGCTACTTGATATTATATCAAAAATCATAATATAATAATTACACCTACCCAGTACCCACACTTTGCCTCTTGTATTTGAGATTCTCTTTCTGTTTTATAATAATACATACATAAAACGATTTAATTAATCAACTAACAAACTGTTAAATATAATACTCAACGAACGTGGGGGGGTATTTTGTTTTTTTATTTACAGGGATTCTTATCCGTAATATCTTTACTACCATGTGTGATTTCCGGGTCCATTTTGGG
Organism: Diuraphis noxia; assembly: GCF_037042655.1. NCBI lineage: Eukaryota > Metazoa > Arthropoda > Insecta > Hemiptera > Aphididae > Diuraphis > Diuraphis noxia. Next base: position 31,551,814 of record NW_028301714.1, on the reverse strand, counting down.
ATTTACTGGTGTGTCGATGTGGAATTTGCCTCTGACGTATCGAAATGCGACGTGGTTCGGTAAGTTTTACTACATCATAATAATGCATAGTATTACATAATAATTACTAATTGAAATCTATATAATATAATATTAATTGTTGTCCCTATAATGAGTGGGTCAGTAGAATGCTCATGATTCGATCAGTTGGGTAGGTATTGTTTATTTTTTCATAGTCGGTTTATCGATAAATAGCAAAATTATAATAATAATATACATCATGGCTTTATATTGTTATTTTTTTCATGTTGCGAGCTCTTATATACTCATTATGTTACATTACTCGTAAGTACCTACTGGTTATCCTTCGCAGAAAAATTAAAACATATATTATATACCTATATTTACTTGTTCGATATTGTATAAATATAGGATTTATATATTCAAACTTTATCTATGACTTATAATATGTTAAAATATGCATGTATTACGTAACACGTGGGTTTCCATTTTGTGATGTTCAGGTATAATTTAATTATAGGTAGGTATTATAATCCAACAATAAAATAAAGCGTAGAATAACACTATGTAAAAATATTTTGTAATTAACAATTGATTCTGAAAACACTAAAAACTATACCTCTATAAAGTCTAAATAGTTTAATAGTATTAAATTAGATTTTTTCTTTATGTATATGTATGCATCTATCTACACTGTATATAGATATATACAGATGTTCAGACTATAGTATATTTGCTGAAGGTTATCAAATTTTGGTTTTTGATAATTTGTTACATATTACTCTATAGTATGGTATTATCGCTACTTCATTGATGTGTTATACCTTATACCTACCAAAAAACTTAACAGCTGTTTATACTTTCTCGTATTTTACCTAGTGAGTAGTGATTATTAATTGACAACAATTTATCAAACTAAAATTTACATAGTGTATTTGTTGACCACCATCAAATATTTTAATACAATATTAATTGTTGTGTTGTTTTCCAGAAAACTTCAAATTAATTGTCTTGTTATGTTTTAAATTTTAATGAACCGCCATCATTTATATTTTAATTTACGGTCTAACTAATCTGTTAATATACCTACTTGTAACAGCTATACATAGGTATATAGGAAGAACTGTGGAAGAACACAGCATAGACTAAAATAATACAACTAAAAGTTAGTTATCGTGGTATGAGGTGGATATTTACATGGTAACCACGATGGCTATTTAGTGATTAATGTATTGTTCCAGCATCACCATTATAATATGTGTTGTTTATCTTAATAACTCAAGTCACCAGCACATTACCATAATAAAATTAGGTGTATAAAATATAAAAATATAATAAAATACTATTTTTTTGGAAACTAGCATGCTACATGAGTACCAATAATTTTTGCAAGTTAAAAAAAAATAAAGCCTTATGTTTACGAGTCACAATATTAAAAGGTAACTAATTAGGTGGTATGCACTATAAAACTGATGCCCCTACCCTTAACTCTCGCCTATGCGATATTTATAATACTCCCCTCACTCCTCAGTCTGATTCTCCGATTGCATAACATGGTTACATCACTACTATAATATTGTTGTCATTTTTTATTGATCGCCAGTCGACGTAATTTTATTGATATTTAGCTGTTATAAATAAAACCTAATTAAGCTTCTATATAATTTTAATTTCGTATATTTCAATAAGAATTAAGAACATTATATACTCATCTTATACGTTTGTACCTACTTTATACATAATATTTCAACATTTGCGATAATGTGGTGTAAAAAGAACGAATCGGATTTATTATCATAAATATATGAATATAATAATGATTATAAAACGTACAACTGATTTAACAAAATGTAAATTTACCTAGTCCAGCTATTGTGGCTATAGCCAGCCATCCAAATACCGACTGTTCTTTTATTGAGATTTTTGTCATTAATGCTTTTGAGCAGAGAGACTCAACAAATTATTCATACATCTATTAATTTAGAACTATTTTTCAGTCACTCTTTACGTTTACAATTACACTAACTCATACTTAAACCGACATTATTTTCATTGTATTAATATTTTATATTTGTATTAAAATTGTGTACCTAAATGTATTGCATAAAATGTAAAGTAATCTATAAATTGTTTACATATATAATGAAGTAATATTAACATTACATATTGTCTATATAAAACTCTCAATTCATATTTTAGGTAGGTATAAATGTATAATATCGTTGACTTAAAACAAAACTCACCATGTACAAAAACTGGAATGTTAGGAAATTAAATTGTGATACATTTTCACATTATAGTTATTTACATTTTATTCGAACAATAAATAGTTACGGTTGCAGGTCAACAATCCATTTTTGATTTAAAGAAACTTCTGTACTCTGTTTTGTTCTAGGAATAAAGGTTTTAGGTTAGGTCTTAAATATTATAAGTAATATAAGTATTATAATAGATTGATATTATAAATTAAAATATATATATATACCAAACCAATTTGAGAGTTTTTTGCTTCAAACTACGATATCATCTATTTATAACTTCAAAAATCGTAATTGTTTGTTTGGAATTTTCGTAATAAATAGTACATTAATAATCATGTTCGCAGCTAGTCTGGCCGCTCTGGGTGCGGCAGGCGGGTGCCTGATCTCTCACAGCTTGATGAACGCGTTCGGACCCAGGGGTTCGGTGCTGCTGAGTCACGTGGTTTGCGCCATCGGTTGGATGCTGACGTTCACCAGCTGGACCACCACCAACCTCCTTGTGGGACGCGCGCTCACCGGCGTGTTCGTGGGCGTCGTGTCTGTGGCGGCCACCGCGCACAGTTCCGAGTGTTTCCCGACGCGGCCCACCGCACGGCCGGTCGTCTATACCGCCATCGGAGTACTATGCGTGTACTTGGCCGGTTCACTGCTCAGCTACGCACAAACGGCCGCCGTGATCACAGTGGTCACCATCGTATCATTCATTCTCGTCCGGGCGTTCGTGCCAGAGAGCCCGGCGTGGCTGGAGGCCCGCGGTCGCACCGGTGACGCCGAGTACTCCAGGCTCAGGTTGAGACTCCAGCGGCAGACGAATGCTGGAGCGATGGAAGACGGTGTGGAACCTTCGACCCGCACCGGAAACAGACCCACGGAAACCGAGGCCATCTACCGGCGAGTCCACCAGCCCGAGGTCTACCGACCGTTGCTGGCGCTAGCCCTACACTTGGCCCTACAGCAAATGTCCGGCTCGATGGTTTTGGTGTCGTTCGCCTCGCAAATGGTGGGCGACTCTGGCGTGCGCGTGCTCAACGGCCACTTCGTGGCGGCCGTATTGGCCGCCTTCCTTGTGGCCGGCGCCCTCGTGTCCACCGCCATGGACCACCGGGAATCGTCGGCCACACTGGCGGCTGCTGGCACGCTGACGGCCGGCGTCGTCATCGCCGTCTACAACCTGATCCGCCGGATGTTCCTCAACCGGCTCGGCTCGCAGCTGTTGAGCTTCATCCCGTTGCTGGGTCTGATCGTGTTTTCCATGTCCAGCAGCGTCGGTCTGGTTCCTCACTCGCCCGTTCCACGCTATGCGGTGGGCGAACACGTGGCCCTAGCGTTTGGGTACACCGTCGCCTTCGCAGTCATAAAGTGCTATCCGTACGTGCACGCCGCCCTCGGCTGGTGGGTGTTCGCTGTTTTCGCGGTCGCGTCCGCCCTGAACATCGTTTACGGCGTATTGATGTTTTCTGAACCGGAGTCCTCCAAACAGCAGCGAAACATCGCAGCCAAACGATCATCGGCTGGACCGGCAGTTTAACTGTACCACTATTGACGGTTAAATAATATAATATTACATTTTGCTGCATTCTTCAACATGTGATTTAAGTACGTCACGAGAAAACGATTTAGAGCGATGAACACCCACACACACACACACACACACAGATATAATGTTTAGAATCGTATTAGGTACTTAATATAGTTTATAGTAATTTATTAGAATGATTGTAATTATTGTGAAGGTCCCTGTGAAGATTTATCATATTACCTATTATAGTAAAATAATAATGTAACTACACTTTTATGCCTCTTGTTTTTTTTTTTTTTTTTTACATATACCATACCTAATATTTTATTCAAAAGTACATTTTTATATATTATTATTATTATATTGTATATTATTTTATTATTATTTACGTATATGACTATAATATTATGTTGAATATTTTATTCTACATAATCGAAATGTTTTTAAAAACAATATTATACTTATATAATATTGTAGTACAATGTTTTGCATTTTACTTATCTTTCTTTTATTTTATCGTTTATTAGAATAGTCCAGGGCCGTAGCTATAAGCACTGGCCACGAATTAAGATATCTTAATTCATGGCACTGACGAGAGGGCATTGCCAAGGGTGAAATTAAACAAAGGACGCAATTTCATTTAATGATATTATCAATTCATCAAATATGAAAATTAAAAAGATCAATTTTATTTTTAGCGTCATTAGATGAGGGGCACAAATTTAGTTTTCTGCCAGGGGCACTACTAGTTCTTGTTACAGCCCTGGAACAGTTGAATAAACTACAATAAGTGCCATTTTGTCATTCATATGTTTGAGGTTGATTTTATACCAAGAAAATTGCCTTTAAAATATACGATTATTGCAGTAGGTATCTTATAAGTTATAATACTTCATATAACTTTAAAAATTACTTTAGAAATAATCAAACATTAAATTTAAAAAAATTGTATTACATAAATTAAGCAGCGCATATTATGGCTAGCATATGTACATCTAGCATTGTACCGGCCCCAGTCCCCTTAAACCTCACTAAACCTAACAAAACCAAGGTCACGGGAACGTAGATGTGACGAGTCGAGTGTCGCTCCACAATATGTACCAAACTACCAAGTCATCATTTCTCTGACACATCTATGGTACTCTATGATACCAAGCCAACTTGAGCCATGAGCCAAGCATCGTAGAAAGTCGTCTTAATAGTCTTAAATTACCTTCTCTTAAGTTTTAACACTTAGGCTTGTTATACAAAATGTTTTTAGGTTGTTTAATACAAATAAAGTAAACATTTTAAATTATATTAATAATTGTTCAAAATTACATTGAGATGAAAATGAGGCGATATATTGCTATAAGTCTATAACTTTTAAATACTTTATTGAGTTAAAGCAAAATTATTATATCCTGATCCATGTATTTATGGAATATTGTTTTATAAACATTTGGTAAAAATGTGAAGTATCTACAGACTAGTTATTAGTTTTTGAGTTGCACCAAAAAATAAAAATTATTTTTGTATAAAAATTCCTATTTATCTTGAATTATTTTTATGTTTTCCAGACATTCATGAAAACAATTAGGAATTTTATACACCTCTTATATAAACTCATGTATATCAATATAGATTCACTTTCCTATCAGAAAAGATACTAAAGTGAGAAATCAAAGCATTTTTATATAGACATAATAATAATTTCAAATTAGTATTAAAAGTTTAGTATTTATTATAGTAAATGTATGTGGGCATATAGCTATTCATAGGATTAATATTCTATTCTATTAAATTGTAACCTTATTCATAAGTCAATAATTTTTTGTGTATATAGTTATTTTGTAATTTTTACTGCACAATACATATTATGTAATATGTTTTGCACTTGCCATATATATGCTCATCATATAGCCACCATAAGTTATACTTATAAGATTGTAAATGCATGTAATACAAAGAATTCTTCAAAAGTACATAACTGTTCAATTGTAATACAAATTATTATATTTTATACAAATCAAAATTATACATATAGGTTTCAACTATCTAAAGTCTAAATTTTAGACTTATTAACACATTGCATCTTATACATATTTTCCAAAATATAAATGATCAATTTTCTTAACTTTTCGTTGTAAATCATCCATGTTATTTTTAATTAAATATTCCATCGTATATTTATTCTGATTATTTTCAGTCTGCCACTTTTCTTTCGCTGCGTCCCATTCTAAAGTTTCTTGGCTAACAGCTTTGGCTTTAAATGGAAGTTTGGCAGATATTTTACTTAAAATATCTTTCACCTATAATAACATAATTGCTAATTAACAAAAGATTAAGATGAATAAAGAAATATTGTAATAATATTAAGTTATAATAACATTAAGTCAGAATAGGTTTTAAAAATAATAAATAATATAATCAAATTGGTTATTTCGAAAATGACACGAGTCATATAATAAAAATTTTACACAAACCACTAGATAATTAATTTCAAGTCATTAAGCTGTGTTGTTTTACAGTAATTCAAGTTTCTATAATACAATATTTTTTATCAAACATAAGTTTGACAAATGTAGTATTTGCACAGAACATATTATACCTACATAATATAATATATATAATTATCAGATTTGATAAAATTTAATTCAGTAAAAATGGTGAAATAATCGATTTAATTAATATTAAAAGTGAATATAGGTCAACGAAACACAATTGCTCCTAATATTTGAAGTAATTGGTAAATTAAACTTAAAAAAAACACCAACATACCTCTAAGTATTCACAATGACCAGCAATTTCAATAATAATTCTGCCTGTTCTAATCGGAGTTATATAATGATCTATGCTACCTTTACCACCACCCATTCTCTGCCCTTGGCCCTGTAACATTGTACACTCATGTTCATTATTTGTTCATATTATAAATCTTAGATATATGCATAATTAACCTTTTTAGTGACAGCTTGCCACGGTGAATCAATTCTCCAAATAGCAAACATTCTGGACCAATCTAATTTTCTCAGTAAGCCCATACGAATAACTTCAAAGTGTATAAACCTCATTCGGCCTCCACCAGTTGCCTATGAAAATAATCAAATTAAATGTAAGCAGAGTAATGTAACTGCATAACTATCTAATGTACTCGATTCAAATATGTTCAAATCATAATAATAACTTCTAAGAAATTAATTAAATAGCATAAGCTTACCTGTATACCATACTGTTTATGTATAAGTTTGTTATGAACTGTTTCAGGCCCCCTCATTAAATCCAACATTTTATGCATTTTTGGAGGTCTTATTTGTGAATTACTATAATTTGGTACCCTATCAATGTAATGGAGCTTAGGCCTTTCTGGCATCTGAATATCTGAAACAAGTGTCAGTATATAATTCATACATTACATGTCACTATAATCAGTAATTTAGAAAACTCCTTTATTTTTTACGTTCATATAGAATTGGAGGCTTAAAATTCTTAATGCCTCGGACACTGTTGACTTGTGGTAACAGAGCAGCACCTGAAACAGTATATTGCATGTGCGAACATAAAAATTATTAAACGTTTGTTTTTAAAAAAAAATTCTCCACACTTACATCCAGACAATTGGTTCGTGGGGAACCTTAACATTTTTTGTAAAGTCATTTCCTAGAACGTCGACGGAACGTGAAGAATCCAGTCGACAGATTATTCCGCGATTATTTTTAATAATTAATAAAGACGATATTTTTGTTGAAACGTGAATAGTTTAATGAACAAGATAAAAATGTCTTTTAATTTTACTGATAAAGTGATAAGAACTAGGGTCGACTCGGCATTGCCGTTTTCAAAACGTTTCTTACTTCTGGTACAAAAACAACGCGGACAAAACTTACAGAACATTATCAATCGTATATTCGTATGCATGCAGGTTTTTATAAAATGTTTACAAAATTTTATGATTCATAAGTCATAACGTTTCGTTCGTTGTCCCACCGACGTTGTTACCGTAAATGTGCGACTGGAAGCCGTCGAATCGTCTGGTAAGTAAACGCACCGTGGATTCTCTTGTTGAATTTTAAAATTATTGTGATGTACATTTTTGAAAACGTTTGTTTATAGATCAAATGAGAATGGAACTCGCAACGTCGAAAAGCAACGTCAACGTGATACAGCCAGATGCTGTGATATTCGAGACGTATTGGTTAAATAAGAGAGATGTTGAATTTGAACAAGATATACTGAGAAATCCAAATTCTGTGAAGTGTTGGATGCGGTACATAGACAATTACAAACTGGGCCCGTACAAAAAAGTATGTGTACTATACGAACGCGCCTTGAAACAACTGCCAGGCAGCTACAAACTGTGGCATTGTTACTTGAAAATACGTCGAAAGTATTTAAAAACTACAGACAACCCCGATTACGAAGAAGTGAACAATGTTTACGAGCGAGCATTGGTGTACATGAACAAGATGCCTCGCATCTGGATAGAGTTCTGCACATTCATGTTGAAACAGCCTAAACTCACTGTTGCTCGTCGTCTCTTTGATAGGGCTCTTAGAGCTTTACCAATCACTCAACATTCCCGAATATGGCCATTGTATTTGAAATTCATAAAAGAAAGTCATGACCCAGAAGTTGCTGTTAAAATATATAGGAGATATTTAAAATTATTTCCAGAAGATTCGGAAGATTATATTGAATACTTGACCACATCTGGACGACTCGATGAAGCTGCTATTCGTTTGTCTGAAATTGTAAACAATGACAGTTTTGTATCTAAACATGGTAAATCTAAACATCAACTTTGGAATGAACTTTGTAATTTAATATCAAAAAATCCTTTAGAAATTAAGTCATTGAATGTTGATGCAATTATACGTAGTGGTTTAAGACGTTACACTGACCAGCTTGGTCATTTGTGGAACTCTTTAGCTGATTATTATATACGTAGTGGATTATTTGAAAGAGCAAGAGATATATATGAAGAGGCTATTCAAACTGTTACAACAGTTCGTGATTTTACCCAAGTGTATGATGCTTATGCACAATTTGAAGAGTTAAGTTTACAAAAACGAATGGAAGTTGTTCATGCTAATCAAAATAGTACTGAGAAAGATGATTGTGAAATTGATTTACGGATGGCAAGATTGGAAAACTTGATTGAAAGAAGATTACTACTTTTAAACTCGGTACTTCTAAGACAAAACCCCCACAATGTTAAAGAATGGTTAAAGCGTGTACAGCTCTATGAAGGAAATGACGTTCAGGTAATAAATACTTTTACTGAAGCTGTGGAGACAGTTGATCCTCAAAAAGCTGTTGGTAGATTACATACACTTTGGGTGGAGTTTGCTAAATTTTATGAAAAAGCCAAACAACTCGAAGAAGCACGCCTAGTATTTAAAAAGGCTGTTTTAGTGTCATATATTAAAGTTGAGCATTTAGCTAGTGTCTGGTGTGAATGGGTAGAAATGGAATTGAGACATGATAACTTTAATGAAGCAATGAGACTAATGCGACAAGCAACTTCCATACCTTCTCGGAAAGTAGCCTATCACGATGACACAGAAACTGTTCAAATACGATTACATAAATCATTAAAATTATGGTCTTTGTATTTGGATATGGAAGAGAGTTTTGGAACGGTCAAATCAACAATGGCTTGTTATGATCGAGTTATAGATTTAAGAATCGCAACTCCACAAACTATTATTAATTATGGATTATTTTTAGAAGAAAATAACTATTTTGAAGAAATGTTTAAAGCTTATGAAAAAGGTGTAGCATTATTCAAGTGGCCAAATGTTTTCGATATATGGAATACATACTTAACAAAATTTTTGGACCGTTACGGTGGTACAAAACTTGAACGGGCACGTGATCTTTTTGAGGAGTGTCTTGAAGGTTGCCCACCACAATTTGCTAAGTGTATTTATTTATTGTATGCAAAGCTTGAAGAAAAACATGGCTTAGGCAGAAGAGCTATGGCTGTTTACGAAAGAGCCACTGAAGCTGTTCTACCTGAAGAGAAGTTTGAAATGTTCAACATTTACATTAAAAAAGCAGCAGAAATATCTGGTATACCAAAGACTAGAGAAATTTATATGAAAGCCTTGGAAGTTTTGACAAATAATAATGCCCGTTCAATGTATCTAAGATTTGCTGAACTTGAAACAAAATTAGGTGAAATTGATCGCGCTCGAGCAATATACTCGCATTGTAGTCAAATTTGTGATCCTAGGGTAACTGAAGAATTTTGGCAAACTTGGACCTCATTTGAAGTAGCTCATGGTAATGAAGATACTCTCCGAGAAATGCTAAGAATTAAACGAAGTGTTCAAGCAATGTATAATATTCAAGTGAACATGATGTCAGCACAAATGATGTCTGTTATTTCGGTTGAACCAGAAAAGAGTGGAATGAAGTTGTTAGAAGAAAAAGCATTAGAAAATAAAGAGAAACCATTGGAACCTATCAAATTTGTTTTGGGTAGTGAGCAAGATCGTTTACCAAATATAAAAGTATCAAATCCAGATGAAATTGAATTCAGTGACGATGAAGATGAAGAAGATGGTGACAAAGAAAATGAAGATAATGATGACGAAGATATGCCTACTAAAAAAGATGTGCCTGCTGAGTTATTTGGTAACTTAGGAGCATTTACCGAAAAAAATACCGAATAACCATTTATATGTTATTTTTTATATGTAATTAGTAAATACTTATTTTTAAGAGTATAAAATGTATTTTATGTCATTAATTTTAATAAATTGTATGAAGATCAAATTCATGATTTTTGGCTAGAAATTATGATTCGTAGATAAATTAGGTTTAACGTATTAGAATGTAGGATAACAAATATTAAAACTATAAAAAGCTATAGTAGTTATTCTTCAGGTATTAAGGCTAAAAAGTAGTTGTCTTCATCATAATATCTTATTTTTTTACATTTATTTATCGAATTGACCTGTATTCTATAATGTATTGTGTTATAAAATATAAAGTAACATTTGGAAAACTTCAAATAGGTTGGTACAGAATTTTATTGTAATAGTACAAATAATAATATGTGAATACAAGTTTACTACTATTTTGTTGTTTAAATTGCTAGTTTTCTTTTTTTTTTTTATTCAGAACTTTCAGTATAACTATTATAGTTCAACAATTAACATATTGATAGATACAGTGATACAATAAGTAATAATTGGTAATTAATAATAATGAGCATATGATATAATGATATAATGATAAATAAGATAATGATTTCAGATAAGAGTAAACAGAACGGAATATTAGTGTATATAGTAACAGAAATAATATTAAATGTAAATATCATAATCATAATTAATGGGTTGTTTTATTATAGCAGAAAGAAAAGAATTAATTATGAGGTGGGTTACCCTGGCACCCCAGTGTTCGAATTTTTTATTATTTTTTTTACCATTAATTGTACTATAATTTGTACCAATTTGTACCGTTTTTAAAAAAAAAAAAAATTGATAAAAGTCCATTTTTTAGCAACGGGGGTGCTGGTGTAACGTTACCCTGGCACCCCAGCGGAAAATCGATTTTTCCGGGGGAAATACTTTGGTACAAATTCTGAAATTTACGGTACAAATTGGTACAAATTATAGTACAATTAATGGTAAAAAAAATAATAAAAAATTCGAACACTGGGGTGCCAGGGTAACCCACCTTTAATTATGGAGGTTAAATCGGATAGGAATTTTGATTGAGCTAATTTTAAATTAGAGTTTTGCAGATTCCCAATTAATGTTCGGTTTTGAACCCGAAGTAGCAGCCGCATATGATGGGATAGATTGAGAGGGGTCAATGGGAAGGGACTTGGAGGATATGTTTTTTGTAAATGTGATATTTTTTTTGGAATTTGAAGACTTTAATTTGTAGTGATTTAATATGGTTTGATAGAACTGGCGCCCCTTGAAGCTGGCCGTATGATTTTCGGAACAGTGGACGCATTTAACTGGGCTGGATTGATCCTCGGTGCAGCTTTCTGATTCATGAGCCTCGCCGCATTTAACGCAACGCGATGGATGATGGCAGTAATTTTGTGTGTGACCATAGTCTTGTCAATTGAAACATTGCGGCGGACCGTGTGTCGTTTTGTTCGGTTTTTCAATCGCTACTTTCGTGTTAAGTAAAGAAGTGATGTTGCAGATATGTTTATTGTTAACATTGGGTTCGATGTCGACAAAAAAGATAGGGAGAGGACGTTTATTTTTACTAATATTGCGGACTTGCCTCACTATGTGCCCATTTTCCGACAATGCGGACGAAATGTCAGCACTGAGGGTAGAATGATGGAGGTTTCTGATAACGATCCTAAAAGGACGTTGAGAGCGAGGACGAAAAGTATGGAAACTGGCGTTAGTTCCCATCAAATAATTTGCCAATGCATTGAAATTTTCGCGACCATTGGGATGGGCGATAAGGTATAAAGGAGTGGACTTACATGTAAACCCCTTGGGGCCGACGGTCTTTATTAATACATCCTTGAATGCGGAAAAGTTATCGATGTTCCTGATGTTAAAAAGGTGGAGCCGTGGGCTCAGCCTGGTCAGAAGGGAGAGATGAAGGTACAACAGTGACTTCACGGGAAGGTGGCGCCGCATCAAACAGAGTCATCGTTAGAGTCAATTGAGGCGAGAACAGCGAAACGGTTTGGTAAGGTGAAAGTTTTGGTCTTTTTCCCCTCGTGAAGAGAATTTGGAGAAGAACTAGATAATATTCTTTTTGATGACGTAGGCGTACTATTACCGGAACGAATCATAATAAGATATACAAAATTGCTACTTGCTAGTTATTACTTATTAATTATCAGTAAAATATCGACCCTCATCGCACATTGGCAAAACACTCATTACTTCAATTATTCAACATTCAGATTATACATATGTATAAGTATAACTTATTCTGTGTTCATGTAAATTGAAGACTAGATAATATTATGGAATCGCGGAAGAAAAGTCTGGGCAAAAAAGTCCGAGGCATAAAAAGTCCGCCGTAGAAAAATCCTAAGCCTAAAAAGTCCGAGATAAAAAAGTTCGGTATAATATTACCTATACTATCAAAAAAAATCAATGATAATAATTATAATATATAAATAAATATAAAACAATCAAAATAATTAATTATACAGATAAAATATAATTATATATTAAATTATTTCTTAATTAAATTAAGTATTAATTTTTCCTTTTACCTAATTATATGACGTACCTATATCGGACTTTTTAACCACGGACTTTTTATACCTCGGACTTTTTGAACACGGACTTTTTTCCTAGGACTTTTTTACCTCGGACTTTTTGGTAGTCTACCAATATTATGCTAGAAATTTGTCGATACAATCTGGTGCGAGTATAAAAGATACATTTCTAGACAATTTCTTCTATCTCCTCTACTATTCTTTACTAGGTGGGTATTCAATACCCGGTATTGCAAGGAAGACAATATTATTACAATAATAATAAATTAAATGTTTATAGAAAAATACAATATAAATATAATTATAGTATTCGAGTAGTGAGTACCTACTTATATATGGCTATTTAGGTACCTATAGTATACCTATAGTTTTATTATTAAGATGACGTCTAACCCGCATGTGTTGTCTCCGTCTTACACATGTACGATATGGGAAATGTTCAAAACAATAGTAGGTACCTATATTATAATTTTTAAGTTATAACATTGATAAACATAATATACAAATTCGACATCTAAAATAACTGAAAAAAACAATAAAAAAAGCTAAAATAAATTGGTTTATTTGGAATAGAATAGCGTGAGTCTAATTTATATATATAAAAATTAAATTTCTATCTCCTACCTAGGATTCGGATTAAACTTTTGACTTGGAATTTTACAAACTAGCTGTCGCTCGACATGGTCGGTACGGAAAATTAATGTGTACACTGTATAACTTAATTTTAACTTTAAAAAGCAATAATCACATTTATTTAATAGTTCATAAAGAAATATATTTTAGTAAAAAAATGCATGTGATTCTAACATTTAAACACCATCTTAAATATTCTTAATCGATAATCAAATAAATAAATTTAAAAAAAATAATTAAAATAATACCAAGGTACTTACCTACTTTATTTTGTTATACATAATTTTAATTTAAAGTTATGCATTATTTCGGTATAGTTATCTCATTTCATTATTGCCCGATACCCTGCAATGAACAGATTGTATACAAGGGCATCGTTGATACAAAAGTAGTATTATAATATTATATACCTAGGTATCTATGGATTTCTCTTATTGATTTATAGTACAATATTATATTATATAATCCATGGCGATTGTCAAAGTCGTTGCGGAGGACGCAGTCTATTAAAGATTCTAACATTTCAATTAGATTGCAAAGTAGACATGAACGAAAAACATCCTGTTTTACGTTTAATCTTTTTTTTCATAAATCACATTATTTTTAGACTTCAATTCAGCAGTATCTGATGCGTTTCCATTTCAGCGTCGGAGTGCATACATGTCGCGGACTCTAACAAAGCCCAAAATAATTGATATTTAAGGTAAGTTTGTTTTAATAACAATTATTTTGCGGCTTAATATTATAAAAGAATTGAGGTACCTACACGTTCGTACACTTTTACAATGGTGATGTTTGCAAAGAGTTCTTCACCTATGCATTTGAAACTAAAAACTACAATAGGCACTTTAAACATACTTTATATTGTGACTTTTTCAAATATAATAAAATATTCCCTTGAATCCAAAAAGTCAGACTTATTATGGCCTTTAACAATTTTTTAAGTAAATGCAAGACTGTCATATTTTGATATGTGGCTGTATTGCATACAGAAATTGATTTTCAGACATACCAAAATATGGAATGGCGGACAATTTCCCCCCGACTGTTTTTGGCGTAGTAGGACATTTCCCCCCCAATATATTTTCGATGCGGACATTTTCCCCCCATTTTTTTTTTTAAGTTTATTATTGAACAACATAATATTATTTATTATTTAATTAAAAAATTATTTTTTTTTGAATAATTATAATCAATTATACTATAATTAACTTTATAAATTTATACTATAAATTAGATTTTTTTTTTCATAAACAATAAAAATTATATAATAAAACGTAAAAAAATTATATAAGTATAATAGTCTAAAAATTTCGACATATAATGATATATTTTGTAAACAACATTTAATTTCTGATTCTTTTTTTATATCTAAGCACATATTTTGTAATCGTCTTTCATATTTATTTTATTTTGTAAAAAACCGTACCTGTTTTAATTTTTAATAATTTATTAATTGCCATTGAATTTGACTTTTGTAGTGCTTCAATGAACATCCAAATATTTGGATGCTGAGTTCTTACCAAAGTTTTAAATTTATTATTGAAACCTTCACTTATATTATTTGTTCTACCTGTGTTTTTCTTTTTAGCATTACGTATAAATAAGGAGGAAATAATATTATTTTATTAAACAAAAAATAATTTCTTATTAAACAATAAATAATATTATATTATTTAATAATAAATTTAAAAAAAAATGGGGGGAAAATGTGCCAAAAACAATCGGGGTGGGGGGGGAAATATCCGGGGGGAAATTGTCCGGATACCCAAAATATGGCAGTATTGAATTTAAGCTATTTTTATTTTTGTGTCATATAATATCCAATTATGGCAGCATTGAACTTTAAATTATTAATGAATAATAAAATATTATTAACTGTTAGTTTTTTTGAAATTTGATTAAAATTGTTGTGTTATGATTTATAATAAATTGTACAGGTAATATATAAAAGGATGAAAATTAATCATTTAATAGTTGTAGGTATGTAATCAGTAGCTTTAAAAATAATTTACTATAAAATACTAAATAAAAAATAATATAGGTAATACTTGTTTGAAATACAATGCAAAAAAAAAAGTTACTCATTATAATTATCATGGTCTTATGTTTAATAATATTATGCTACCTGCTACCTATGGCTTTGAAAATAAATAAATAATAAGTAAAATAAAACCACTTGACCGATATTATTTTTATTAAAGTTGTTACAAAAATCTTTACTATGACACCTTGTTCTAGTTAAAATGTCATCAAATTCTGATTTTAGACCTTTCTTATGATGTTCCTGAGCTTTTATTTTCCTTCCAGTCCTTGTGTTTAATACTATCATCAAAATCTTCATTATCTAAATCTGTAAACAGAATAAAAACTGTGTAGTAACATAAAGTTCATATAAACACGCGATCAAGATAAAATTATTATTTATTATTAGAGTCAGTTATTTTATAACACTAAGTTTCCATTGGCACCTACTAGCTCAATGAAATTTTGTGAACTTTCATTTGATTTGTTTGAATGTGTCGTGTGTGGTTTTCAATGGTAAATCGTCTAAAAAATATTATAATAATATAGCTTGTAAAAAATTGCAACTGTGTAGCTGTTAATAGTACCTACCTACTTACTGTTCACATATTCATGTACTTATCACTGAAGGTGTAGTATTTAACCATTCAATATTACTTTATTTGTAATATTGAATTCTGCATTTTTAATAGCTGTTAATATTTTCATAGAACAATAACACAATTAAATTAAAATTTATGGTTGATAAGGTTTTGTACATTAGAAATTATCAGAAAATGATTAATATAATGAATTGCATTCGGTATTTATTATATTATACAAAATATATACAATAAGCCAACAACTGACATAGATTAATATATTATTACCTATTTATACATAATATTTATAATTCATATTGCTTAAAAGTTAAACCGTTTAAAATTAAATTAAATTTTTACAGATTTATAGGTAAACAATTTTATAATATTATTTTATATATATACATATATATTTTATTGAGCATATTCACATCGACAACAAATGCCATTAGTTACACTTATTTACAATAATGATATAATATAATATGTAGGTACTGATACAATGGTAAGTTATTTAATTAGGATAAAACATTTTTTTTTATATACGATTGAACAATTTTGTTTTTCTTAAAAAGTTTATTATGTCTAAGTTTTTTTCATGAATAGGTTATTTTATATTTTACGTAGGTACCTAATTAAATAATTTATTAAAATTGCATTTATTATTTATTTTCTAAAAAAACACAATATATCAAGAATTCATAAATAATAAATTGGAATAATATTTTTAAATTATCGAAGTAAAATAAATAAACATTAATACAAGTAATTATAATTAATCTTTACGTTATTAAAATAAAAACGAACCGGTAGGTATCCGAGTTTTAGTAGATAACTATTGTTGTGGTTAGTGAACTAGTGAAGAAATAATAAGATCTTGAATAAAATATTCAAAAAAAATAAATTTACACATTATAACTAGGTAGGGAAGATAAAAATTAAATATTAATCGGATTATTTTAGATATATAATACCTGTAATGCATAAAAGAAGCATGGTCGTAATCAATAATCAAACAAAAATAGGCTAAGAAAAAAAAATATTATATTATTATAATTAAATTAAAATTACAAATATTTTTTGGTTATTGTTGTATCACATTTAATTACTTAAATGAAAATTATTCATAAACGTGAACCTCCTTGGTAATAGAAGTTTTATTGAAATATTACATCTTTGGATTTATCCTATTAGCGTAACATAATACAATCTGTGGCAATTGTCTTTTCAGAATCAGAAGTGACAGTCGATTAAAGATTCTAAAATTATAATTTCAATGAGCACTAGTGCAAACATGAACTAAAAATATTCTGTATTCCGTATAATTTTAATTTCATAATTAATAATATTTTCAGACTTCAATTAAGTATCTGACGCGTTCTTACGTCGGTATCGGAGTGCATCCATACACGTCTCAGAATTCAGATTTCACCAAAACCCCGAAAAAGAGTCGATGTTTGAGGTAAGTTTATTTTCATATTCTTTTGAGGCTTGAATCTTATGTTAGGCTTTAAATAAATATTTAACGTCATGAAAAATATATTCCCATGTTCCAAGTATCGTTGACGCATATTTTATTTCTAAGCGCGAAATTAAGAAATACGCGTGATCGAATAATATAAACGCGCTGCGTCGTTTTTCAGGTTGCCAAACGTATAATAATTATAATTTCATAATTATAACCTAGGTATGTGTTTGTAATCGACATTTTTCAATTTTTTTTTTTTTATTGATCTTTTTAGCTTCGGCGACATGGGCCATTAGCTTTATACATAATTTACATTATACCTACTATTACTTAAAATTTACATGTTTTAGGTGACAATTTAATTACAATAATAAGGAGAAGGGCTGTTGACTAGAATTGTACAGTCATTATTTATTATGAAATTACGTAAGGTTAGGTAAATAAACAAACTCTAATTTATTGCAAACGAATTTTTATTAATTTTATAAAACTCAATCTTTCAAAAATTATAATAGAATAATAATAATTATAATATTCATGAATTCTTGGAATAAAATAAATAAACAAACTAAGATACGCAATAATAATTAAAGTTTGTATAAAAAATTATTAAAATAAAAATAAATCAGTACTAGAGTTTTAGTAGCGTAGTAGCTATACAGTAGGTATAATGTTTTTATAGCCATATAAAATTAATAAGTTCTTAAATAAAATAATCAAAACACATATAATAACATTAAACCGATTCATAATTTCATTTTGCATAAGGCAAGGTTAATCAATTTTTTCAAAAACATTGCATGTAGTTATCATAATTCATAATACCTTGTATTATCATAGATATACATATACCTAGTTTGAGGATAAAACGTTATCATTACGCGATTTCATAAAAATTTAAAACTCTAACGCTCAAACCATTTTTCCTATAATAACGCATCAAATTTTCTCTATAGCTATTTGAAACAAAACTTAGTGTTAAATTTTATAACTTTAGATATAAATACAAACAATATTATGAATTTTGAACTACAAAATAATTTGCAAATATTCACGGTTTTGACGAATTTTTGTCAATATTTGAAATTTAAATGCTAATAAAAATTTAATTTGAATTTCCGGGAGACATTTTTTTGTGATAAAGATTGACAAATTTGTGAGGAATCTTTTATTAAATTTTCAAATTTTAGATTTAAACAGAAAATTTTTATGAATTTCTTTACGTGATTTCTACGTATTTTGTCAAAATTCAAAATTTGAATGCTTATAAAAAAAATTGTGACTATGAATTTATTTTTATTTTCAACTGCAATTGTAACAATATATTAAGAGCCTTGTATTAAATTTTATCAAGATTTTCTAACCAAAAAATAAATTTTTATCGATATTGATTTAAAAAAAACTAATAATGATCGAAAATTGCATATACCTATGAATAGTTCAACTTAAGTCAAACATTTTTGAAAATTTTATGGTGGTTAGAATATACTTATATATACATTCGGTGAAAATTTCATGTATCAATGGTCATTTGTTTTAAAGTTACATCAAAAATCAAAATCGATTTTGTCGAAAACTGAATGTGCGTAAAATTTCACGTTTTTCCCTTCATTTTTAGTGTGTTTATTCCAATTATTTACAAAAATATTAAGAATACTTTTGACCACCAAAGTACCAATTCGATTCACTTTCTGATCGAATAACGTACTGAAGTCAAAAATCGAAGCACTTTTACTGCCCAAAACGTGATGACAGACACAAAAAAAAATGTATTCACGGTTTTGACGAATTTTTGTCAATAATTGAAATTCAAATGCTAATAAAAAAAAAATGTGCCAAAGTATTCTTATAATTTTTTAATTACTATAAGAATAACTTATGAGAAACTTTATATTAAAATTTCAAGCATTTTGATAGGGCCAAAAAATTTTTATCAAAACTTCAAAAAAAAATTTTCAGTAAAATTGAAAATTTCAGTTATCTATAAATATCTCAAAAAAAGTTTAAATATTTTGAAAATTAAATCGTGTAAAGAAAATGCCAATCTAAATAACTGGTAATATTTTCAAGTATCTACGACTTATACTTTTTGTATATACAAATATTTACAAATATTTAAAATCGTTTGAGGATAAATCGTTATCGTTACGCTTATTCGTTAAAATTTAAAATTCAAACGCACTTAAAATTTTTCCTATAATGATGCTTCGAGTTTTCTCTATAGCTACTTGAGGGAAAACGTTTAGAAAACTTAGTGTTGTATTTTTAATCCTTAGTTATAAACACAAACACTTTTTGATTTTTCAACTTCAAAATTGCTTGCAGATTTTCGTGTTTTCGACAGATTTCGTAAAAATTTGAACTATAAACGCTTATAAAAAAAATTTGTGCTTATGTATTCTTATAATTTTTTAATCACTATAAGAATAACTCATGAGAAACTTTGTATTCAATTTTCAAGTTTTTTTATAGGGCCAAAAAAATTTCATCGACACTTCAAAAAAAAATTTTCAGAAAAATCTTAAATTTCAGTGGGCTAAAAATTACTCTAAAATTAAACTGTATATAGATTACACTAATAAAAACATTTTGTGAAAATTTCAAGTATTTACAGTGATTAGTTTTTGGATTACAACCATATAAAAAAATTGATTTGGTCGAAAACTGGTTTTGCTTAAAAATTCCGTTTTTCTGTCATTTTTTTTTTTTTTTGAAACCACCCCCAACGTTTGAAGTTGAATCATTATTTCGACTAGTTATGCTGTACACACACATCATTGTAAAATCAATACATCACTTCGTTCAGAATCTAAAATGAATAGGTCAGAAAATATTGTTGAATATTTTATTGAAATTTCAGAGATGGTATTCGTCAGTGAAGATTTGCCAACTAAATATCCTATTCGTTGTGAAGCCTGTGTGAAATGTATTAACAATGTTTCAAAGATGAAGTTTTATACTAGATTCAGATATTTGGTAAGTGATTTTCTATTTTTCAGTAGGTTTATTTTTATTTTATTTATTAATTAATTGATCAGGGGATAGATTACTTGCAATTTTTAAATTATTTGTTTTGTAACCACTGGTATAACACTATTCAAGTTATCAATAAAATCGTGATAAAAATTAGGAAATTGATCAGGTATAATATTTAAAATTTTTTTTTTTAATAATTTCCTCAATGATATTTAAATATTTTTCCAATTATCAGGTACGATGACCTGTAGGTACTATAGGGACTGGGAGTATGGGGGTGGGGGCAGGGAAGGACTAAGAGATGAGAGAGAGAGAGAGAGAGAGAGAGAGAGAGAGAGAGAGAGAGAAAAAGGGTGAGAAAGAAAAGGAGGGATAGTAAGAGAGATAGATAGTGTGAGGTAAGGTTAGATTAGGTTAGGATAGTTAAGGTAGGTACTATGGTGACTTGTAAGGAGAGGGCGAGAGAAGGATAGTGTGAGAGGGAATGAGAGAGTTAGATAGGATGAAGGATAAGGAGATAAAGTGAATGAAAGGGTGCAAGTGTGAGAAAAACGGGTAGAAGGGGTATGTCAGACGATTGAGTGTGAGAGAGATAGGTGAGGGGGAAGGTGTGAAAGTGATAGGGTGAGAGAGAGGTAGCGTCAAAGGGAGATGATAAGGTTAGGTGGGGGAACAGAACAAAAAGTGAGAGAGAATTGTGAGAGGTTGTGAGAGACAGTGAGATAGGTGAAGGGGAGGGCGTGATAGTGATAGGAAGAAAGAGGGGCAGTGTCAGAGAGAGAGAATTAGGTTAGGTGGGGGGAAGGGGGATAGTTAGGTAGAATAGTTATGTTAACAATTCTGAATATGTAGGAAAGGATCTTAAATTGCAAAGGTCACTCGACCCTTTGAGTGATACTACCAGGTTAGGTAAGGTTTACAACCTTCGACTTATGGGATAGAATAAAAAGAGAAGGTTGGTTAGGCCAATTAAGAGGATGTCAGTGGAATTTTTTTCTCCGACTCATGCGCAATATATCAAATTTTTTGTTCACAATAATCTTAATAATTTCTAAAATTAGAGAAAAATGAATGGTTTGATTTTTATCTAGGGCATAGCTTAGGCTTATTATACTTTAATTATTAAGTGAGTTATGAGTATCTTAAAGTATTCATAACTCGCTTCAAATATAGCCTATAAGATGCTATAGGTATTAATAATAAGTATCTTAAAATTTTAAAAGAGGCCATTTCACTCTAATTTTAGAAATTATTATGATTATAGTGAACGTAATATTTGGTATGTTGTGCGTGGGTCAGAGAGAAAAAAAGAAATGCACTGACATCCTCTTAAGTGTTATCAAGTCAAAAAAGCTCTTGATTGTTAATTGTTTACATTATTATAAGTCTTGTAAAAAGTATGACTTTTTCATTACATATTTTGTTAAAATATCACATCAATCAAATGAATATTATCTTTAAAATAACAAATTTTATTTTTATATTCAAATTTACAATTTCATTAAACATATTATAGTTAATAGTCTTATTATGAAAAGTATTGTAATGCTCAATAAAAAAAAAAACATATTAATCTTAGGACTTCAATTTAAAAATAAAATATTTGTATACTTTTGTTTAATATTACTTTACAAGTTTGTACTATGATAGTGATTAAAAAAATAAACTTGAAAGTAGGCGCATGATTGGAAGTAAAAGTTATAATTAATAACTGTAGAGCTAGGACTTTTATGTACTTACTAAAAATGCATTAAATATACTTAGTTAAATATACCTTAAAAAAATTACATTCTTTTATAACACTATAAAAATTACTTAATTAAATATTTTACGTATTTATCATATGTTTATTTATATATATACCGTGTGTCCCAAAAAAGGGTAGGTACACTTTATCACTCATTACCCTTTAATTATACCCTGTAATCAATCATAAATTCCTGTATGACTGAAAGTTCTTTTAACTCATATATTTTGACTCATATACAACTTGGTTTTGTTGTTTTTGTGATTGGCATAGACTTCTACTTTTTGTTCCCATGAGTATTTTTTTTTTCTGAATATATTGTTATGTTGTTTATTCATGAGACATTGTGTTAGAATGTTAGATTAGTAAAATGGCTTGCTAATATTTTGATACTTCAAACAAAAGTTTGGTATAGTAGGGATATGTCAAGTCCTGTGTTTAGTATGGTGATGTTTCATTGAATGTTTTTGATTTTGGTTTTATCAAGGCATTTTGTTGTTGTGATTGAATGTTGAAATGTTGCGTCTTCTTTAAATTTATTATCTTAAGTGTTTTTTTTTTTAAATTCATTTTCATGCTGTATATGCGAGATAAATTGAGTAAGATTTGTGAAGACGCCTTTTAATATTTGTATATGTTGTTATTGTTGTCTATATTTATGATGAAGTTAGCATCTAGCGTTTCCTGGCATAATTATTTATCTTAGAAATGTTTTCTCTTGATAACATGTAGGTATGTAGGTAGTAAAATATTGAACGTCTTTTATGAAGTACGTACTTAATATGTATGAGATTGGATATTAGAATATCTTATGGATTATTCTTATTTGATGTTTTGTTGTCTTTTTCTTTAGAGTTTTGGAATATTTGCTTTATTGTGGCAATAGTGTTCAATGACATTATTCATTTGGTAAATTATTGAAAATTAGAATTTTGTTTTTGTGGGGGTTTAGTATGATCAGATGAGCCATTCCTTGTATAAGGATTTCATGATTATGATCTGGAATCTGAATGGATAATTCATTTAATTTCTTGTAGCTTACATTTATTTATTTTTATAAATTAAAAATTTTTATTTTTATTTTATTGTTTTTGAACATTGATTTGTAATTAGATTATTAGTATTATTTTTAGGTACCTATAGTCTTGTAGAAATCTGTAAATTATGACATTCTAATTGGTTATTATGTTAAATTTGTATTTTTGTTGTATGGTTAACTTGTAATAATATGATTTTATTCTTCTAACATGAATGATGTTTTCAGTTAGTTTTTTTATCGAGGATCAATTTTACTTTATAATTTAATTCTGATATTTATTTATTATTTTTTAATTACTTTAAATTGGCCTCTGTATTTTTGTGCTTATTTAGGCGTTTTGCCTATTTGTGAAAATGGAAATTTTATTAATTCTTGGTCACCTGGATTAAAGCATACTATTCCGTGACTTTTGTCTAAATAATTTTTTTGTTTAATTTGTGCCATTTTTTTACTATTTGTGGAATTTCATTCCTTATTTCGTTAAGTTCCTTTAATAATTTTATATGTTGTAAGGCATGCTTTTTCTGGTATTAGTATAATATCTGTTGGAAAATAAGTTTCAAAATCATGCATTAGGAAAAAAAAAATGCTATAATCGGTATAATATGGTGTGCATCGTTGATAATATAATATGTTATTTATTATGACAAATTGTCGTGATTTCCTTAATATGTTTTTATTTATATTTTCTTTGGGTTCATTAATCGCTTTTGTTGTAAAGCAAAATTGATCTTTGGAATTTGATGGATTTATGTCGTACAATCGAACCTAATTAAGTGATTCGTCGATTCCAATGTTTTTATCGTTTGTATTTATGTTATTGTATTATAGCCCGTCTGATAATCTGTTTTCTTTACCATTTTTATGTGATATATCAAAGGTGAAATCTTATATTTCGATATTATTTTTGAAAAAGAAACATTTGTTTGATATTATTGAAAAATTAATTTTGACCATGATTATGAACACCTATGTAAGGTAGACTTCGTTGTTTGTTTCAGTTATTTGATCGTTGTTGTTATCTCTGTACATTTATTTTTTTCTTTTGTATTTAAATCAGAATTATTTGTTAAAAGTCAGCTATGAATTATATTCCTGATAATCTGCTATGGATTATGTTTTAATTATTATTAGTCACCGTTTGGACTATTATCTTAATTTTATTTGAATGTTAACGACTATGTGTTTAATTCTTTTATAAAAATGTATTAATCTGCTTTGGATCATATTATTTTATTTAATATTATTCAACTCTTTGACTATAATTTTAATTTTAGTTGATATTATATTAATATATTTATTTGGTCTTTATTTATTATTAGTCATCATTTGGACTATAATATAGTTATAATATATTTTTATTTTATTTGAATCTAAACATCTCTGTGTTTAATTTTATAAAAATTGTAGTAATCTTCATTGGATTATATTTTATTTATTATTGGTCGTCGTTTGGCCTATAACTTTAATTTTATTTGCATCTAAACATCCGTGTGTTTAATTCTTTTATAAAAAATGTATTAATCTTCTTTGGATTATATATTATTTATTATTATTCAACGCTTTGACTATAATTTTAATTTAATTTGATATTATATTAATATATTTATTTGATCTTTATTTATTATTAGTCATCATTTGGACTATAATATAGTTATAATATATTTTTATTTTATTTGAATCTAAACATCTCTGTGTTTAATTCTTTTATTAAAATTGTATTAATCTTCTTTGGATTATATTTTATTTATAATTAGTCGTCGCTTGGACTATATATTTTAATTTTATTTGCATCTAAACATCTTTGTGTTTAATTTTTTTATAAAAAATGTATTAATCTTCTTTGGATTATATATTATTTATTATTAGTCGTCGTTTGGACTATAACTCTAATTTTATTTGAATCTAAACATTTCTGTGTATAAGTCTTTTAAAAAAAATTTGTTACTCTTCTTTGGATTATATTATATTTATTATTATTTAACGCTTTGACTATAATTTTAATTTTATTTGATATTATATTAATATATTTATTTGATCTTTATTTATTATTAGTCATCATTTGGACTATAATATAGTTATAATATATTTTTATTTTATTTAAATCTAAACATCTCTGTGTTTAATTCATTTATAAAAAATATTTTAATTTTATTTGGATTATATTTTATTTATTATTAGTCATCATTTGGACTATAATATAGTTATAATATATTTTTATTTTATTTGAATCTAAACATCTCTGTGTGATTATTTATATTTTATTTATACTTCTTAGTTTTTTTGTTTGGTCCCCAGTGAATTTGGCTTTTTTTATAGTGTACAATGGCATTATTTATTTTGTAAATTATTGAAAATTAAAAATTTTTTTTTTAGTCCGACATACTAGATTTGTATGATCAGATGAGCTCTTCCTTGTATGAGAATTTCATGATATCCAAAAATGATATTTAAAATAGGGATTTCCATTTAAAAAGAATGAAGAAATACATGACTTATAAGAATTTTAAGTCAAATAGGATTTTATGATTGATTTGTCTAGTTTAATGTCCAACAACCAGAATTAAAGATATTTACAGGTTAATGAGCAATAAAGTGTACCCTGTTATTTGAGACACATAATATATTGTATATATTAAAAATTTAAAATAAAAAAAAATTAAAGTGCTAATAAAAATTTCATATTTTTATAATTATACCTTGATCCATAAAAATATTTACCTAAGTGCTTGATTTTCGATAAACTATCAAAAGATGCACTTAAAACATTTATAATTTTATCACATAAGTTTTTAAATATGCTGTGTACTACTACTAACCTAGAAATAAGCATACAATAAAGAAAAAATATATAAAATGCATAAAAAGTCTTAGCTCTAGAAAAAATAAAATGTTTTAAAATAAATAATTTGTAATAGTAATTTGTCCAGATAAAAGAAAAACAACTTTTGAAGGTGATTAAGAGTTAAAAGAATTTCATCATGAAATTGAAAGCAACTTATATTTCTAGTTTTTTTAAAATTAATTCAAATCTCTAATGCTGGAAAGAAGAAATAAGATCTGGTGATAGGTAATTTTTCTGATAAATACAATCATTTTTAAAGTATTATTTTAGTTGAGTGTTGGAATCTATACTAGTGTTAATCGTATACTTTTTCGACTCGTCGAATGGAATTTTTAAATTTAAGATTTTAGAAATTAAAAAAAAAAATTGTTGTTCACGTATGTATTTATTACCTAGGTATTCAATATTTTAAGTGACATACGTGTTGTTGTTATTAATAGCTATAAAAATAAAAAAACATTCTTGAACTTGATGAAAAATAGACTTACATGTACTAATTATCTCATATAATAGATATGGTTTCTATATGTTAGAAAAGTAAATTTTGGACCTAAAGGTCAACACATCGACTGTCGTCGCTAGCTCCCGGATGGGCAACCACCTGGGTTCTTAGTGATGAATCCTCGTCTTATTTATATGTGTTTAAAACCAAACAGTAAAATCAGGTTATGCAGTTGATATCTTGAAAACAAAAAAATTGCCTCTGGCCTGGTATATGCACTGCACACTAGTCGTATACTGTATTTTGGGGTATGGTGTGGCGCGGTGATTTGCCGTGGTCAAACATCGCCTGGCGTCACTAGCCCCTGGATGGGTGACCACCTGGGTTCTTAGTGACGAATCCTTACCCCATATACTCACGTGTTTCTAAACAAACACACGCAATATGGATTTATAATTTCCGAAGGATTTGTTTAAAAAAAAACGTATATTATGTAATAATAAAAATAATAAGAAACCAATTGTACATTGTTTAAGTCTATATGATATATTATACTTCATACTATAACTTTTTAATAATAATAATTAACAATAAGTATGTAATTTGAGATATTTTAGATGATTAAATTTTCTTCTGGACATTTGATCTTTGTCACAAAAAATTTACAGACACTGTGATGTAAAGATTACCAATCACACAGCAAAATGTTATGTTGAAATAATAAATAATAATATTTTATTGTAGAGAAGATTGTTTAAACATTTTTTTAGATCGGTTCATTTAAAAAATATTCAAAATCGTAATAATTCAATTTCTAGTGTCTAGGGTGGTTTTTATTAGGTACCATATAAAAGTAAAAATAAAATTACCATTATGGTACCACCCGACGTTTTTAGGCCCAGAAAAGCATGATAACTATAATTTTAGTGTGTCGGAAGGGGAAGTAATTTAGATATTACACCATTTATGTAATAATATTACAAAAGTTGTTTAGTTTTAATGAGGATGTCGCACTCTTATTCTCATCAACAGGACTTTTTTTAAGTCGGAGACAATACAAACTCATAAATCTTTAATAATTATTAGTTATTACTTGAACAATTTACATCCAATCATACTTGCGAGTTTAGATGACAATTTTTGAATAGGACTTGATAGAATGTACTATGGATATATTGGATATGTTAACGACAGTTCCCCTCACGTATACTCATTTATGCACTCATCGCGGCCAGACACTCGTCGTCATAAAAATATATGCTTAAAGTTATGTACTCTAAAAAATGAGCATGGCTCTATCCATAATATATTATCTAAAAGCAGTTGCACCGAAGTCCTAAAAATCTAGTAGGGAGAAAAATATTTCAAGAGGCACAACATCTTAATAATAAGAGCTATTTCTAAGAGGTTAACAATCAATAGAACAACTTGATAAGTAAACACTTATATCGGAAATCAACTAAGGATCTTTTTATTCAAAGTGTCCTAGTTAACCATCCGTTTGTCACGCGTTACCCAAATAGCATTGATTTTTCTACGATCATTTAGATTGATACTTATTAAACCCAGTGTCATAGTCAGCCTTCCCGAGGGATATTGGGTGTATAGTACTGTATACACTTTTTCCCTCCCCAAATCCTAACCCTGGCTATGGCACTGCCTTCCCCGCGGACATGCAGATGGTTAATTAAGTCATTAGGAGGTTAGTTTAGGTTAGGTACCTATACACAATGGTAAGTTGAGCTCAAGTGATGATAGATGACTATCATCACTGGTCGTGACCTTTGCATAGATCTTTTCTTACTAACTAACAAGGTATTCGAAATTGTCAACGTAACAATGAAAAATATTTAAAAATCAACAAGGAAAATATTAATAATACATTTATAATAAATATAATATTATACTTATATATTAGTGTATTAAACATACTTTTTTTTTAGCTTTTATAATGAATACATAATACTTAAAATATTATATATACCTGATTAATATTGACATAATTTGGATCAAGGTTTTAAAGCCATACGAGTATTAGTGTTATACCAGTATTTCATATGAAGTAATGTCAATCACAATAAATAATGCGTCCTCTGATCATAATTTGTTCAACAAAATACATAAAAATGAAGGTTATTTTTGTGTTCACAATTTTCAAACTTTCTAAGCCACTTGCCACAAAAAAACATAATTTTATCATAATTTAATTATCCTTCATTTATTTTTCTTGAGAATACAAAGTGCACACTTCTTCATTGTGTATTCAAAGACCATAATTTTTTCCAAATTTCTTTTTTGATCCTTAGAAATCATTTGCCTTAGGGCGCCAATACCCCATTTCCATTTTTATATTCAAAATATACCTCTAGTTTATTTTTGTGGACACAATATTTAAATTTTATTAGCCACTTGCCACTAAAAAACATAATATTATCATGATTTAATTATCCTTCTTTTGTTTTACTTTGGAATACATAGTGTGGTCTTCATTGTGTATTCCAAGACTTTAATTTTTTCCAAATTTATTTTTTGATCCTTAAAAATTATTTGCCTGCGGGCGCCAATACCTCCTTTCCATTTTTATATTCTAAATGTAGCTCTAGTTTATATTTGTGTTCATAATTCTTAAACATAATACGCCACTTGCCACTAAAAAACATAATTTAATCATGATTTAATTATCCTTCTTTTATTTTTTTTGACAATGCACGGTGCAGTCTTCATTGTGTATTCAAAGACCATAATTTTTTCCAAATTTCTATTTTGATCCTTAAAAATCATTTGCCTGCGGGCGCCAATACCCCCTTTTCCATTTTAATATTCAACAAATAGATCTAGTTTATTTTTGTGTACACAATTTTAAAAGTTGATAATCCACTTGCCACTCAAAAACATTTTTGAATCATGATTTATTTATCCTTCTTTTGTTTTCTTGAGAATACATAGTGCAGTCTTCATTGTGTATTCAAAGACTATAATTTTTTCCAAATTTCTTTTTTGATCCTTAAAAATCATTTGCCTGCGGGCACCAATACTTCCTTTCCAATTTTATATTCAAAATATTGCTCTAGTTAATTTTTGTGGTCATACTTCTTAAACATAATAAGCCACTTGCCACTAAAAAACATAATTTTATCAAGATTCAATTATCTTTCATTTTTTATTTCATTTATTCTTCCTGAAAATGCATAGTGCAGCTTTCATTGTATATTCAAAGACTATAATTTCTTTTTTGATCCTTAAAAATAATATGCCTGCGGGCGCAAATACCCTCTTTCCATTTTTATATTTAAAATATAGTTCTAGTTTTTTTTTGTGGTCATAATTTTCTATTATTTTTAACCACATTCAACTAAAAAACATAACTTTATCACGATTAAATTATCCTTCATTTATTTTTTTTGACAATGCACGGTGTAGTCTTCATTGTGTATTCAAAGACCATAATTTTTTCCAAATTTCTTTTTTGATCCTTAAAAATCATTTGCCTGCGGGCGCCAATACCCCCTTTCCATTTTAATATTCAACAAATATCTCTAGTTTATTTTTGTGTACACAATTTTTAAACTTGATAATCCACTTGCCACTAAAAATCATAATTATATCATGAATTAACTATCCTTCTTTTGTTTTCCTTGAGAATATATAGTGCAGTCTTCATTGTGTATTCAAAGAGTATAATTTTTTCCAAATTTCATTTTTGATCCTTAAAAATCATTTGCCTGCGGGCGCCAATACCCCCTTTCAAATTTTATATTCAAAATATAGCTCTAGTTTATTTTTGTGGTCATAATTTTCTATTATTTTTAACCATATTCAACTCAAATACATAAATTTATTATGATTCAATTATCCTTCATTTTTTATTTAATTTATTCTTCTTGAAAATGCATAGTTCAGCCTTCATTATGATTTTAAAGTCTATAATTTTTTCAAATTTTTTTATTGATCCTTAAAAATCATTTGCCTGCGGGCGCCAATACCCCCTTTCCATTTTAATATTCAACGAATAGCACTAGTTTATTTTTGTGTACACAATTTTTAACTTGATAAGCCACTTGCCACTCAAAAACATTTTTGTATCATGATTTATTTATCCTTCTTTTATTTTTTTGACAATGCACAGTGTTGTCTTCATTGTGAATTCAAAGACTATAATTTGTTCCAAATTTCTTTTTTGATCCTATAAAATCATTTGCCTGCGAGTGCCAATACCCCTTTCCCATTTTTATATTCAAAATACAGCTGTAGTTTATTTTTGTGGAAACAATTTTTAATTTTTATTAGCCACATGCCACTCAAAAACATTTTTGTATCATGATTTATTTATCCTTCGTTTGTTTTCTTAAGAATACACAGTGCAGTCTTCATTGTGTATTCAAAGACTATAATTTTTTTCCAAATTTCTTTTTTGATCCTTAAAAA
Organism: Diuraphis noxia; assembly: GCF_037042655.1. Lineage (NCBI taxonomy): Eukaryota > Metazoa > Arthropoda > Insecta > Hemiptera > Aphididae > Diuraphis > Diuraphis noxia. Next base: position 31,520,648 of record NW_028301714.1, on the reverse strand, counting down.
TCATTTGCCTGCGGGCGCCAATACCCCCTTTCCATTTTAATATTCAATGAATAGCTCTAGTTTATTTTTGTGGAAACAATTCTTAAACATATTAAGCCACTTGCCACTAAAAAACATTATTTTATCATGATTTAATTATCCTTCATTTTTTATTTCATTTATTGTTCTTGAGAATACAAAGTGCACACTTTTTCATTGTGTATTCAAAGACCATAATTTTTTCCAAATTTCTTTTTTGATCCTTAAAACTCATTTGCCTGCGGGCGCCAATACCCCCTTTCCATTTTTATATTCAAAATATAGTTCTAGTTTATTTTTGTGGTCATAATTTTCTATTATTTTTAACCGTATTCAACTAAAAAAAATAATTTTATCATGATTAAATTATCCTTCATTTATTTTTTTTGACAATGCACGGTGTAGTCTTCATTGTGTATTCAAAGACCATAATTTTTTCCAAATTTCTTTTTTGATCCTTAAAAATCATTTGCCTGCGGGCGCCAATACCCCCTTTCCATTTTAATATTCAACAAATATCTCTAGTTTATTTTTGTGTACACAACTTTTAAACTTGATAATCCACTTGCCACTAAAAATCATATTTTTATCATGAATTAACTATCCTTCTTTTGTTATCCTTGAGAATATATAGAGCAGTCTTCATTGTGTATTCAAAGAGTATAATTTTTTCCAAATTTCATTTTTGATCCTTAAAAATCATTTGCCTGCGGGCGCCAATACCCCCTTTCAAATTTTATATTCAAAATATAGCTCTAGTTTATTTTTGTGGTCATATTTTTCTATTATTTTTAACCGTATTCAACTAAAAAAAATAAATTTATCACGATTAAATTATCCTTCATTTATTTTTTTTGACAATGCACGGTGCAGTCTTCATTGTGTATTCCAAGATTATGATTTCTTCCTAATTTTTTTTTTGATCCTTAAAAATCATTTGCCTGCGGGCGCCAATACCCCCTTTCCATTTTAATATTCAATGAATAGCTCTAGTTAATTTTTGTGGTCATACTTCTTAAACATAATAAGCCACTTGCCACTAAAAAACATAATTTTATCAAGATTCAATTATCTTTCATATTTTATTTCATTTATTCTTCTTGAAAATAAATAGTGCAGTCTTCATTGTGTATTCAAAGACTATAATTTTTTCCAAATTTCTTTTTTGATCCTTAAAAATCATTTGCCTGCGGGCGCCAATACCCCCTTTCCATTTTTTTATTTAAAATATAGCACTAGTTTATTTTTGTGGTCATAATTCTTAAAAATAATACGCCACTTGCCACTAAAAAACATAATTCTATCATGATTTAATTATCCTTCATTTATTCTTCTTGAAAATGCATAGTGCAGTCTTTTATAGTAAATTCAAAGACCATAATTTTTTCCAAATTATTTTTTTGATCCTTAAAAACATTTGCCTGCCGGCGCCAATACCCCCCTTTCCATTTTAGTATTCAACAAATGTATCTAGTTTATTTTTGTGTACACAATTTAAAAGTTGATAATCTACTTGCCACTCAAAAACATTTTTGTATCATGATTTATTTATCCTGCTTTTGTTTTCTTGAAAATAAATAGTGCAGTCTTCATTGTGTATTCAAGGACTATAATTTCTTTTTTGATCCTTATATATCATTTGCCTGCCGGCGCCAATACCTCCTTCTTATTTTTATATTCGAAATATAGCTCTAGTTTATTTTTGTGGACACATTTCTTAAACATAATACGCCACTTGCCACTAAAAAACATTATTTTATCATGATTTAAATATCCTTCATTTTTAATTTCATATATTTTACTTGAAAATGCATAGTTCAGTATTCATTGTGTATTCAAAGAGTATAATTTTTTCCAAATTTCTTTTTTGATCCTTAAAAATCATTGGCCTGCGGGCGCCAATACCCCCTTTCCAATTTTATATTCAAAATATAGCTCTAGTTTATTTTTGTGGTCAGAATTTTCTATTATTTTCAGCCATATTCCACTCAAATTCATAATTTTATCATGATTAAATTATCCTTCTTTTATTTTTTTTGACAATGAACGCAGCAGTCTTCATTGTGTATTCAAAGACCATAATTTTTTCCAAATTTCTTTTTTGATCCTTAAAAAACATTTGCCTGCGGGCGCAGATACCCCCCTTTCCATTTTAATATTCAACAAATAGATCTAGTATATTTTTGTGTACACAATTTTAAAAGTTGATAATCCACTTGCCACTCAAAAACATTTTTGTATCATGATTTATTTATCCTTCTTTTGTTTTCTTGAGAATACATACTGCAGTCTTCATTGTGTATTCAAGGACTATAATTTCTTTTTTGATCCTTATAAATCATTTGCCTGCGGGCGCCAATACCTCCTTCTTATTTTTATATTCGAAATATAGCTCTAGTTTATTTTTGTGTTCATAATTCTTAATCATAATACGCCACTTGCCACTAAAAAACATAATTTATCATGATTTAATTATCCTTCATTTATTTTTCTTGAGAATACATAGTGCAGTCTTTATAGTAAATTGCAAGAACATAATTTTTTCCAAGTTTGTTTTTTGATCCTTAAAAATAATTTGCCTGTGGGCGCCAATACCTCCTTTCCATTTTTATATTCTAAATATAGCTCTAGTTTATTTTTGTGGACACAATTCGTAAACATAATAAGCCACTTGCCACTAAAAAACATTATTTTATCATGATTTAAATATCCTTCATTTTTAATTTCATATATTTTACTTGAAAATGCTTAGTTCAGTATTCATTGTGTATTCAAAGAGTATAATTTTTTCCAAATTTCTTTTTTGATCCTTAAAAATCATTTGCCTGCGGGCGTCAATACCCCTTTCCCATTTTTATATTCAAAATACAGCTGTAGTTTATTTTTGTGGAAACTATTTTTAATTTTTATTATTCAATTGCCACTCAAAAACATTTTTTTATCATGATTTATTTGTCCATCTTTTGTTTTTCTTGAGAATACATAGTGCAGTCTTCATTGTGTATTCAAAGACTATAATTTGTTCCATATTTCTTTTTTGATCCATAAAAATCATTTGCCTGTGGGCGCCAATACCCCATTTCCATTTTTATATTTAAAATATAGCTCTAGTTAATTTTTGTGGTCATACTTCTTAAACATAATAAGCCACTTGCCACTAAAAAACATAATTTTATCATGACTTAATTATCCTTCTTTTATTTTTTTGACAATGCACAGTGCAGTCTTCATTGTGTATTCAAAGACTATAATTTGTTCCATATTTCTTTTTTGATCCTTAAAAATCATTTGCCTGCTGGCGCCAATACCCCCCTTTCCATTTTAATATTCAACAAATAGATCTAGTTTTTTTTTGTGGTCATAATTTTCTATTATGTTCAGCCATATTCCACTCAAATTCATAATTTTATCATGATTAAATTATCCTTCTTTTATTTTTTTTGACAATGCACGGTGCAGTCTTCATTGTGTATTCAAGGACTATAATTTCTTTTTTGATCCTTATAAATCATTTGCCTGCGGGCGCCAATACCCCCTTTCCATTTTAATATTCAACAAATATCTCTAGTTTATTTTTGTGTACACAATTTTTAATCTTGATAATCCACTTGCCACTAAAAATCATAATTTTATCATGAATTAACTATCCTTCTTTTGTTATCCTTGAGAATATATAGAGCAGTCTTCATTGTGTATTCAAAGAGTATAATTTTTTCCAAATTTCATTTTTGATCCTTAAAAATCATTTGCCTGCGGGCGCCAATACCCCCTTTCCATTTTAATATTCAATGAATAGCTCTAGTTTATTTTTGTGGTCATAATTCTTAAACATAATACGCCACTTGCCACTAAAAAACATAATTCTATCATGATTTAATTATCCTTCATTTATTCTTCTTGAAAATGCATAGTGCAGTCTTTATAGTAAATTCAAAGACCATAATTTTTTCCAAATTTCTTTTTTGATCCTTAATAACATTTGCCTGCGGGCGCCAATACCCCCCTTTCCATTTTAATATTCAACAAATATATCTAGTTTATTTTTGTGTACACAATTTAAAAGTTGATAATCTACTTGCCACTCAAAAACATTTTTGTATCATGATTTATTTATCCTGCTTTTGTTTTCTTGAAAATAAATAGTGCAGTCTTCATTGTGTATTCAAGGACTATAATTTCTTTTTTGATCCTTATAAATCATTTGCCTGCCGGCGCCAATACCTCCTTTCCATTTTTATATTCTAAATATAGCTCTTGTTTATTTTTGTGGACACAATTCTTAAACATAATAAGCCACTTGCCACTAAAAAACATTATTTTATCATGATTTAAATATCCTTCATTTTTAATTTCATATATTTTACTTGAAAATGCATAGTTCAGTATTCATTGTGTATTCAAAGAGTATAATTTTTTCCAAATTTCTTTTTTGATCCTTAAAAATCATTGGCCTGCGGGTGCCAATACCCCCTTTCCAATTTTATATTCAAAATATAGCTCTAGTTTATTTTTGTGGTCATAATTTTCTATTATTTTCAGCCATATTCCACTCAATTTCATAATTTTATCATGATTAAATTATCCTTCTTTTATTTTTTTTGACAATGCACGGTGCAGTCTTCATTTTGTATTCAAAGAACATAATTTTTTCCAAATTTCTTTTTTGATCCTTAAAAATCATTTGCCTGCGGGCGCCAATACCCCCCTTTCCATTTTAATATTCAACAAATAGATCTAGTATATTTTTGTGTACACAATTTTAAAAGTTGATAATCCACTTGCCACTCAAAAACATTTTTGTATCATGATTTATTTATCCTTCTTTTGTTTTCTTGAGAAAACATAGTGCAGTCTTCATTGTGTATTCAAAGACTATAATTTCTTTTTTGATCCTTATAAATCATTTGCCTGCGGCCGCCAATACCCCTTTCCCATTTTTATATTCAAAATACAGCTGTAGTTTATTTTTGTGGAAACTATTTTTAATTTTTATTAGCCAATTGCCACTCAAAAACATTTTTTTATCATGATTTATTTATCCTTCTTTTGTTTTCTTGAGCAAACATAGTGCAGTCTTCATTGTGTATTCAAAGACTATAATTTCTTTTTTGATCCTTAAAAATCATTTGCCTGCGGGCGCCAATACCCCATTTCCATTTTTATATTTAAAATATAGCTCTAGTTAATTTTTGTGGTCATACTTCTTAAACATAATAAGCCACTTGCCACTAAAAAACATAATTTTATCATGACTTAATTATCCTTCTTTTATTTTTTTGACAATGCACAGTGCAGTCTTCATTGTGTATTCAAAGACTATAATTTGTTCCATATTTCTTTTTTGATCCTTAAAAATCATTTGCCTGCTCGCGCCTATACCCCCCTTTCCATTTTAATATTCAACAAATAGATCTAGTTTTTTTTTGTGGTCATAATTTTCTATTATGTTCAGCCATATTCCACTCAAATTCATAATTTTATCATGATTAAATTATCCTTCTTTTATTTTTTTTGACAATGCACGGTGCAGTCTTCATTGTGTATTCAAGGACTATAATTTCTTTTTTGATCCTTATAAATCATTTGCCTGCGGGCGCCCATACCCCTTTCCCATTTTTATTTTAAAAATACAGCTGTAGTTTATTTTTGTGGAAACAATTTTTAATTTTTATTAGCCAATTGCCACTCAAAAACATTTTTTTATCATGATTTATATGTCCTTCTTTTGTTTTTCTTGAGAATACATAGTGCAGTCTTCATTGTGTATTCAAAGGCTATAATTTCTTTTTTGATTCTTATAAATCATTTGCCTGCGGGCGCCAATACCCCCTTTCCATTTTTATATTCAAAATATAGCTATAGTTTATTTTTGTGGACACAATTCTTAAACATAATAAGCCACTTGCACTAAAGAACATAATTTTATCATGATTTAAATATCCTTAATTTTTTATTTTATATATTTTTCTTGAAAATGCATAGTGCAGCCTTCATTGTGTATTCCAAGATTATAATTTCTTTATTATTTATTTTTTGATCCATAAAAATCATTTGCCTGTGGGCGCCAATACCCCATTTCCATTTTTATATTTAAAATATAGCTCTAGTTAATTTTTGTGGTCATACTTCTAAAACATAATAAGCCACTTGCCACTAAAAAACATAATTTTATCATGACTTAATTATCCTTCTTTTATTTTTTTGACAATGCACAGTGCAGTCTTCATTGTGTATTCAAAGACTATAATTTGTTCCATATTTCTTTTTTGATCCATAAAAATCATTTGCCTGTGGGCGCCAATACCCCATTTCCATTTTTATATTTAAGATATAGCTCTAGTTAATTTTTGTGGTCATACTTCTTAAACATAATAAGCCACTTGCCACTAAAAAACATAATTTTATCATGACTTAATTATCCTTCTTTTATTTTTTTGACAATGCACAGTGCAGTCTTCATTGTGTATTCAAAGACTATAATTTGTTCCATATTTCTTTTTTGATCCTTAAAAATCATTTGCCTGCTGGCGCCAATACCCCCCTTTCCATTTTAATATTCAACAAATAGATCTAGTTTTTTTTTGTGGTCATAATTTTCTATTATGTTCAGCCATATTCCACTCAAATTCATAATTTTATCATGATTAAATTATCCTTCTTTTATTTTTTTTGACAATGCACGGTGCAGTCTTCATTGTGTATTCAAGGACTATAATTTCTTTTTTGATCCTTATAAATCATTTGCCTGCGGGCGCCAATACCCCCTTTCCATTTTAATATTCAACAAATATCTCTAGTTTATTTTTGTGTACACAATTTTTAATCTTGATAATCCACTTGCCACTAAAAATCATAATTTTATCATGAATTAACTATCCTTCTTTTGTTATCCTTGAGAATATATAGAGCAGTCTTCATTGTGTATTCAAAGAGTATAATTTTTTCCAAATTTCATTTTTGATCCTTAAAAATCATTTGCCTGCGGGCGCCAATACCCCCTTTCCATTTTAATATTCAATGAATAGCTCTAGTTTATTTTTGTGGTCATAATTCTTAAACATAATACGCCACTTGCCACTAAAAAACATAATTCTATCATGATTTAATTATCCTTCATTTATTCTTCTTGAAAATGCATAGTGCAGTCTTTATAGTAAATTCAAAGACCATAATTTTTTCCAAATTTCTTTTTTGATCCTTAATAACATTTGCCTGCGGGCGCCAATACCCCCCTTTCCATTTTAATATTCAACAAATATATCTAGTTTATTTTTGTGTACACAATTTAAAAGTTGATAATCTACTTGCCACTCAAAAACATTTTTGTATCATGATTTATTTATCCTGCTTTTGTTTTCTTGAAAATAAATAGTGCAGTCTTCATTGTGTATTCAAGGACTATAATTTCTTTTTTGATCCTTATAAATCATTTGCCTGCCGGCGCCAATACCTCCTTTCCATTTTTATATTCTAAATATAGCTCTAGTTTATTTTTGTGGACACAATTCTTAAACATAATAAGCCACTTGCCACTAAAAAACATTATTTTATCATGATTTAAATATCCTTCATTTTTAATTTCATATATTTTACTTGAAAATGCATAGTTCAGTATTCATTGTGTATTCAAAGAGTATAATTTTTTCCAAATTTCTTTTTTGATCCTTAAAAATCATTGGCCTGCGGGTGCCAATACCCCCTTTCCAATTTTATATTCAAAATATAGCTCTAGTTTATTTTTGTGGTCATAATTTTCTATTATTTTCAGCCATATTCCACTCAATTTCATAATTTTATCATGATTAAATTATCCTTCTTTTATTTTTTTTGACAATGCACGGTGCAGTCTTCATTTTGTATTCAAAGAACATAATTTTTTCCAAATTTCTTTTTTGATCCTTAAAAATCATTTGCCTGCGGGCGCCAATACCCCCCTTTCCATTTTAATATTCAACAAATAGATCTAGTATATTTTTGTGTACACAATTTTAAAAGTTGATAATCCACTTGCCACTCAAAAACATTTTTGTATCATGATTTATTTATCCTTCTTTTGTTTTCTTGAGAAAACATAGTGCAGTCTTCATTGTGTATTCAAAGACTATAATTTCTTTTTTGATCCTTATAAATCATTTGCCTGCGGCCGCCAATACCCCTTTCCCATTTTTATATTCAGAATATAGCTGTAGTTTATTTTTGTGGAAACTATTTTTAATTTTTATTAGCCAATTGCCACTCAAAAACATTTTTTTATCATGATTTATTTATCCTTCTTTTGTTTTCTTGAGCAAACATAGTGCAGTCTTCATTGTGTATTCAAAGACTATAATTTCTTTTTTGATCCTTAAAAATCATTTGCCTGCGGGCGCCAATACCCCCTTTCCAATTTTATATTCAAAATATAGTTCTAGTTTATTTTTGTGGTCATATTTTTCTATTATTTTCAGCCATATTCCACTCAAATACATAATTTTATCATGATTAAATTATCCTTCTTTTATTTTTTTTTGACAATGCACGGTGCAGTCTTCATTGTGTATTCAAAGAACATAAATTTTTCCAAATTTCTTTTTTGATCCTTAAAAATCATTTGCCTGCGGGCGCCAATACCCCATTTCCATTTTTATATTTAAAATATAGCTCTAGTTAATTTTTGTGGTCATACTTCTTAAACATAATAAGCCACTTGCCACTAAAAAACATAATTTTATCATGACTTAATTATCCTTCTTTTATTTTTTTGACAATGCACAGTGCAGTCTTCATTGTGTATTCAAAGACTATAATTTGTTCCATATTTCTTTTTTGATCCTTAAAAATCATTTGCCTGCTGGCGCCTATACCCCCCTTTCCATTTTAATATTCAACAAATAGATCTAGTTTTTTTTTGTGGTCATAATTTTCTATTATGTTCAGCCATATTCCACTCAAATTCATAATTTTATCATGATTAAATTATCCTTCTTTTATTTTTTTTGACAATGCACGGTGCAGTCTTCATTGTGTATTCAAGGACTATAATTTCTTTTTTGATCCTTATAAATCATTTGCCTGCGGGCGCCCATACCCCTTTCCCATTTTTATTTTCAAAATACAGCTGTAGTTTATTTTTGTGGAAACAATTTTTAATTTTTATTAGCCAATTGCCACTCAAAAACATTTTTTTATCATGATTTATATGTCCTTCTTTTGTTTTTCTTGAGAATACATAGTGCAGTCTTCATTGTGTATTCAAAGACTATAATTTCTTTTTTGATTCTTATAAATCATTTGCCTGCGGGCGCCAATACCCCCTTTCCATTTTTATATTCAAAATATAGCTATAGTTTATTTTTGTGGACACAATTCTTAAACATAATAAGCCACTTGCACTAAAGAACATAATTTTATCATGATTTAAATATCCTTAATTTTTTATTTTATATATTTTTCTTGAAAATGCATAGTGCAGCCTTCATTGTGTATTCCAAGATTATAATTTCTTTATTATTTATTTTTTGATCCATAAAAATCATTTGCCTGTGGGCGCCAATACCCCATTTCCATTTTTATATTTAAAATATAGCTCTAGTTAATTTTTGTGGTCATACTTCTTAAACATAATAAGCCACTTGCCACTAAAAAACATAATTTTATCATGACTTAATTATCCTTCTTTTATTTTTTTGACAATGCACAGTGCAGTCTTCATTGTGTATTCAAAGACTATAATTTGTTCCATATTTCTTTTTTGATCCTTAAAAACATTTGCCTGCGGGCGCCAATACCCCCCTTTCCATTTTAATATTCAACAAATATATCTAGTTTATTTTTGTGTACACAATTTAAAAGTTGATAATCTACTTGCCACTCAAAAACATTTTTGTATCATGATTTATTTATCCTGCTTTTGTTTTCTTGAAAATAAATAGTGCAGTCTTCATTGTGTATTCAAAGAGTATAATTTTTTCCAAATTTCATTTTTGATCCTTAAAAATAATTTGCCTGCGGGCGCCAATACCCCCTTTCCATTTTAATGTTCAATGAATAGCTCTAGTTTATTTTTGTGGTCATAATTCTTAAACATAATACGCCACTTGCCACTAAAAAACATAATTCTATCATGATTTAATTATCCTTCATTTATTCTTCTTGAAAATGCATAGTGCAGTCTTTATAGTAAATTCAAAGACCATAATTTTTTCCAAATTTCTTTTTTGATCCTTAAAAACATTTGCCTGCGGGCGCCAATACCCCCCTTTCCATTTTAATATTCAACAAATATATCTAGTTTATTTTTGTGTACACAATTTAAAAGTTGATAATCTACTTGCCACTCAAAAACATTTTTGTATCATGATTTATTTATCCTGCTTTTGTTTTCTTGAAAATAAATAGTGCAGTCTTCATTGTGTATTCAAGGACTATAATTTCTTTTTTGATCCTTATAAATCATTTGCCTGCCGGCGCCAATACCTCCTTTCCATTTTTATATTCTAAATATAGCTCTAGTTTATTTTTGTGGACACAATTCTTAAACATAATAAGCCACTTGCCACTAAAAAACATTATTTTATCATGATTTAAATATCCTTCATTTTTAATTTCATATATTTTACTTGAAAATGCATAGTTCAGTATTCATTGTGTATTCAAAGAGTATAATTTTTTCCAAATTTCTTTTTTGATCCTTAAAAATCATTGGCCTGCGGGTGCCAATACCCCCTTTCCAATTTTATATTCAAAATATAGCTCTAGTTTATTTTTGTGGTCATAATTTTCTATTATTTTCAGCCATATTCCACTCAATTTCATAATTTTATCATGATTAAATTATCCTTCTTTTATTTTTTTTGACAATGCACGGTGCAGTCTTCATTTTGTATTCAAAGAACATAATTTTTTCCAAATTTCTTTTTTGATCCTTAAAAATCATTTGCCTGCGGGCGCCAATACCCCCCTTTCCATTTTAATATTCAACAAATAGATCTAGTATATTTTTGTGTACACAATTTTAAAAGTTGATAATCCACTTGCCACTCAAAAACATTTTTGTATCATGATTTATTTATCCTTCTTTTGTTTTCTTGAGAAAACATAGTGCAGTCTTCATTGTGTATTCAAAGACTATAATTTCTTTTTTGATCCTTATAAATCATTTGCCTGCGGCCGCCAATACCCCTTTCCCATTTTTATATTCAGAATACAGCTGTAGTTTATTTTTGTGGAAACTATTTTTAATTTTTATTAGCCAATTGCCACTCAAAAACATTTTTTTATCATGATTTATTTATCCTTCTTTTGTTTTCTTGAGCAAACATAGTGCAGTCTTCATTGTGTATTCAAAGACTATAATTTCTTTTTTGATCCTTAAAAATCATTTGCCTGCGGGCGCCAATACCCCCTTTCCAATTTTATATTCAAAATATAGTTCTAGTTTATTTTTGTGGTCATATTTTTCTATTATTTTCAGCCATATTCCACTCAAATACATAATTTTATCATGATTAAATTATCCTTCTTTTATTTTTTTTTGACAATGCACGGTGCAGTCTTCATTGTGTATTCAAAGAACATAAATTTTTCCAAATTTCTTTTTTGATCCTTAAAAATCATTTGCCTGCGGGCGCCAATACCCCATTTCCATTTTTATATTTAAAATATAGCTCTAGTTAATTTTTGTGGTCATACTTCTTAAACATAATAAGCCACTTGCCACTAAAAAACATAATTTTATCATGACTTAATTATCCTTCTTTTATTTTTTTGACAATGCACAGTGCAGTCTTCATTGTGTATTCAAAGACTATAATTTGTTCCATATTTCTTTTTTGATCCTTAAAAATCATTTGCCTGCTGGCGCCTATACCCCCCTTTCCATTTTAATATTCAACAAATAGATCTAGTTTTTTTTTGTGGTCATAATTTTCTATTATGTTCAGCCATATTCCACTCAAATTCATAATTTTATCATGATTAAATTATCCTTCTTTTATTTTTTTTGACAATGCACGGTGCAGTCTTCATTGTGTATTCAAGGACTATAATTTCTTTTTTGATCCTTATAAATCATTTGCCTGCGGGCGCCCATACCCCTTTCCCATTTTTATTTTCAAAATACAGCTGTAGTTTATTTTTGTGGAAACAATTTTTAATTTTTATTAGCCAATTGCCACTCAAAAACATTTTTTTATCATGATTTATATGTCCTTCTTTTGTTTTTCTTGAGAATACATAGTGCAGTCTTCATTGTGTATTCAAAGACTATAATTTCTTTTTTGATTCTTATAAATCATTTGCCTGCGGGCGCCAATACCCCCTTTCCATTTTTATATTCAAAATATAGCTATAGTTTATTTTTGTGGACACAATTCTTAAACATAATAAGCCACTTGCACTAAAGAACATAATTTTATCATGATTTAAATATCCTTAATTTTTTATTTTATATATTTTTCTTGAAAATGCATAGTGCAGCCTTCATTGTGTATTCCAAGATTATAATTTCTTTATTATTTATTTTTTGATCCATAAAAATCATTTGCCTGTGGGCGCCAATACCCCATTTCCATTTTTATATTTAAAATATAGCTCTAGTTAATTTTTGTGGTCATACTTCTTAAACATAATAAGCCACTTGCCACTAAAAAACATAATTTTATCATGACTTAATTATCCTTCTTTTATTTTTTTGACAATGCACAGTGCAGTCTTCATTGTGTATTCAAAGACTATAATTTGTTCCATATTTCTTTTTTGATCCTTAAAAACATTTGCCTGCGGGCGCCAATACCCCCCTTTCCATTTTAATATTCAACAAATATATCTAGTTTATTTTTGTGTACACAATTTAAAAGTTGATAATCTACTTGCCACTCAAAAACATTTTTGTATCATGATTTATTTATCCTGCTTTTGTTTTCTTGAAAATAAATAGTGCAGTCTTCATTGTGTATTCAAAGAGTATAATTTTTTCCAAATTTCATTTTTGATCCTTAAAAATAATTTGCCTGCGGGCGCCAATACCCCCTTTCCATTTTAATGTTCAATGAATAGCTCTAGTTTATTTTTGTGGTCATAATTCTTAAACATAATACGCCACTTGCCACTAAAAAACATAATTCTATCATGATTTAATTATCCTTCATTTATTCTTCTTGAAAATGCATAGTGCAGTCTTTATAGTAAATTCAAAGACCATAATTTTTTCCAAATTTCTTTTTTGATCCTTAAAAACATTTGCCTGCGGGCGCCAATACCCCCCTTTCCATTTTAATATTCAACAAATATATCTAGTTTATTTTTGTGTACACAATTTAAAAGTTGATAATCTACTTGCCACTCAAAAACATTTTTGTATCATGATTTATTTATCCTGCTTTTGTTTTCTTGAAAATAAATAGTGCAGTCTTCATTGTGTATTCAAGGACTATAATTTCTTTTTTGATCCTTATAAATCATTTGCCTGCCGGCGCCAATACCTCCTTTCCATTTTTATATTCTAAATATAGCTCTAGTTTATTTTTGTGGACACAATTCTTAAACATAATAAGCCACTTGCCACTAAAAAACATTATTTTATCATGATTTAAATATCCTTCATTTTTAATTTCATATATTTTACTTGAAAATGCATAGTTCAGTATTCATTGTGTATTCAAAGAGTATAATTTTTTCCAAATTTCTTTTTTGATCCTTAAAAATCATTGGCCTGCGGGCGCCAATACCCCCTTTCCAATTTTATATTCAAAATATAGCTCTAGTTTATTTTTGTGGTCATAATTTTCTATTATTTTCAGCCATATTCCACTCAATTTCATAATTTTATCATGATTAAATTATCCTTCTTTTATTTTTTTTGACAATGCACGGTGCAGTCTTCATTTTGTATTCAAAGAACATAATTTTTTCCAAATTTCTTTTTTGATCCTTAAAAATCATTTGCCTGCGGGCGCCAATACCCCCTTTCCAATTTTATATTCAAAATATAGCTCTAGTTTATTTTTGTGGTCATATTTTTCTATTATTATTACCCATATTCCACTCAAATACATAATTTTATCATGATTCAATTATCCTTCATTTTTTATTTCATTTATTCTTCTTGAAAATGCATAGTTCAGCCTCCATTGTGTATTTAAAGACTATAATTTCTTTTTTGATCCTTATAAATCATTTGCCTGCGGGCGCCAATACCCCCTTTCCAATTCTATATTCAAAATATAGCTCTAGTTTATTTTTGTGGTCATATTTTTCTATTATTATTAGCCATATTCCACTCAAATACATAATTTTATTATGATTAAATTATCCTTCTTTTATTTTTTTTGACAATGCACGGTGCAGTCTTCATTGTTTATTCAAAGAACATAACTTTTCCAAATTTCTTTTTTGATCCTTAAAAGTCATTTGCTTGCGGGTGCCAATACCCCCATTCCATTTTTATATTCAAAATATAGCTCTCGTTAATTTTTGTGGTCATACATCTTAAACATAATAAGCCATTGCCGCTAAAAAACATAATTTTATCATGATTTAATTATCCTTCTTTTATTTTTTTGACATTCATTGTGTATTCAAAGACTATAATTTGTTCCAAATTTCTTTTTTGATCCTTAAAAATCATTTGCCTGCGGGCGACAATACCCCTTTTCCATTTTTATATTCAAAATATAGCTCTAATTTATTTTTGTGGTCATAATTTTCTATTATTTTTAGCCATATTCAACTCAAATACATAATTTTATCATGATTCAATTATATCCTTCATTTTTTATTTCATTTATTTTTCTAGAGTATGCATAGTGCAGTCTTCATTGTTTATTCAAAGACTATAATTTCTTTTTTGATACTTATGAATCATTTGCCTGCGGGCGCCAATACCCCCTTTCCATTTTTATATTCAAAATATAGCTATAATTTATTGTTGTGGACACAATTCTTAAACATAATAAGCACCTTGCCTCTAAAAAACATAATTTTATCATGATTTAATTATCCTTCTTTTATTTTTTTGACAATGCACAGTGCAGTGTTCATTGTGTATTCAAAGACTATAATTTGTTCCAAATTTCTTTTTTGATCCTTAAAAATCATTTTCCTGCTGGCGCCAATACCCCCCTTTCCAATTTTATATTCAAAATATAGCTCTAGTTTATTTTTGTGTACACAATTTAAAAGTTGATAATCTACTTGCCACTCAAAAACATTTTTGTATCATGATTTATTTATCCTGCTTTTGTTTTCTTGAAAATAAATAGTGCAGTCTTCATTGTGTATTCAAGGACTATAATTTCTTTTTTGATCCTTATAAATCATTTGCCTGCCGGCGCCAATACCTCCTTTCCATTTTTATATTCTAAATATAGCTCTAGTTTATTTTTGTGGACACAATTCTTAAACATAATAAGCCACTTGCCACTAAAAAACATTATTTTATCATGATTTAAATATCCTTCATTTTTAATTTCATATATTTTACTTGAAAATGCATAGTTCAGTATTCATTGTGTATTCAAAGAGTATAATTTTTTCCAAATTTCTTTTTTGATCCTTAAAAATCATTGGCCTGCGGGCGCCAATACCCCCTTTCCAATTTTATATTCAAAATATAGCTCTAGTTTATTTTTGTGGTCATAATTTTCTATTATTTTCAGCCATATTCCACTCAATTTCATAATTTTATCATGATTAAATTATCCTTCTTTTATTTTTTTTGACAATGCACGGTGCAGTCTTCATTTTGTATTCAAAGAACATAATTTTTTCCAAATTTCTTTTTTGATCCTTAAAAATCATTTGCCTGCGGGCGCCAATACCCCCTTTCCAATTTTATATTCAAAATATAGCTCTAGTTTATTTTTGTGGTCATATTTTTCTATTATTATTACCCATATTCCACTCAAATACATAATTTTATCATGATTCAATTATCCTTCATTTTTTATTTCATTTATTCTTCTTGAAAATGCATAGTTCAGCCTCCATTGTGTATTTAAAGACTATAATTTCTTTTTTGATCCTTATAAATCATTTGCCTGCGGCCGCCAATACCCCTTTCCCATTTTTATATTCAAAATACAGCTGTAGTTTATTTTTGTGGAAACTATTTTTAATTTTTATTAGCCAATTTCCACTCAAAAACATTTTTTTATCATGATTTATTTATCCTTCTTTTGTTTTCTTGAGCAAACATAGTGCAGTCTTCATTGTGTATTCAAAGACTATAATTTCTTTTTTATCCTTAAAAATCATTTGCCTGCGGGCGCCAATACCCCCTTTACAATTTATATTCAAAATATAGCTCTAGTTTATTTTTGTGGTCATATTTTTCTATTATTATTAGCCATATTCCACTCAAATACATAATTTTATTATGATTAAATTATCCTTCTTTTATTTTTTTTGACAATGCACGGTGCAGTCTTCATTGTTTATTCAAAGAACATAACTTTTCCAAATTTCTTTTTTGATCCTTAAAAGTCATTTGCTTGCGGGTGCCAATACCCCCATTCCATTTTTATATTCAAAATATAGCTCTCGTTAATTTTTGTGGTCATACATCTTAAACATAATAAGCCATTGCCGCTAAAAAACATAATTTTATCATGATTTAATTATCCTTCTTTTATTTTTTTGACATTCATTGTGTATTCAAAGACTATAATTTGTTCCAAATTTCTTTTTTGATCCTTTAAAATCATTTGCCTGCTGGCGCCAATACCCCCCTTTCCATTTTAATATTCAACAAATAGATCTAGTTTATTTTTGTGTACACAATTTTAAAAGTTGATAAGCCTTAATTTTTTTTTACATTTATTTTTCTAGAATATGCATAGTGCGGTCTTCATTGTGTATTCAAAAACTATAATTTGTTCCAAATTTCTTTTTTGATCCTATAAAATCATTTGCTTGCGGGTTCCAATACCCCTTTTCCATTTTTATATTCAAAATACATCTCTAGTTTATTTTTGTGTTCATATTTTACTATTATTTTCAGCCATACTCCACTCAAATACATAATTTTATCATGATTAAATTATCCTTCTTTTATTTTTTTTGATAATGCACGTTGCAGTCTTCATTGTGTATTCAAAGACTATAATTTTTTCCAAATTTCTTTTTTGATCCTTAAAAATCATTTGCCTGCGGGCGACAATACCCCTTTTCCATTTTTATATTCAAAATATAGCTCTAATTTATTTTTGTGGTCATAATTTTCTATTATTTTTAGCCATATTCAACTCAAATACATAATTTTATCATGATTCAATTATATCCTTCATTTTTTATTTCATTTATTTTTCTAGAGTATGCATAGTGCAGTCTTCATTGTTTATTCAAAAACTATAATTTCTTTTTTGATACTTATGAATCATTTGCCTGCGGGCGCCAATACCCCCTTTCCATTTTTATATTCAAAATATAGCTATAATTTATTGTTGTGGACACAATTCTTAAACATAATAAGCACCTTGCCTCTAAAAAACATAATTTTATCATGATTTAATTATCCTTCTTTTATTTTTTTGACAATGCACAGTGCAGTGTTCATTGTGTATTCAAAGACTATAATTTGTTCCAAATTTCTTTTTTGATCCTTAAAAATCATTTTCCTGCTGGCGCCAATACCCCCCTTTCCATTTTAATATTCAACAAATAGATCTAGTTTATTTTTGTGTACACAATTTTAAAAGTTGATAAGCCTTCATTTTTTATTACATTTATTTTACTAGAATATGCTTAGTGCGGTCTTCATTGTGTATTCAACGACTATAATTTGTTCCAAATTTCTTTTTTGATCCTATAAAATCATTTAGCTGTGGGCGCCAATACCCGTAACAATTTTTGTCTACACAAAAACAAAATAAAGCTATATTTTGAAAAGAAAAATGGAATGGGGTTATTGGCGCCCGCAGGCATATGAATTTAAAGGATCAATAATAGAATTTGGAAAACATTATAGTCTTAGAATACACAATGAAGACTTCACTATGTATTCTCAAGAAAAATAAATGAAGGATAATTGAATAATGATAAAATTATGTTTTTTAGTTGATCATGGTTAGGTTTGAAAATTTTGTCCACAAATAAAAACTAGATCTTTGATTTGAAAAAAAAATGGAAAGAAAGTAGTGGTGCCCGTAGCAAATGATTTTTAAGGATCAAAAAAAGAAATTTAGAAAAAATTAATGTCTTGGAATACACAATGAAGGGTGAACTATGTATTCACAAGAAAAACAAAAGAAGGATAATAAAATATTGATAAAATTATGTTTTTTTTGTGGCAAGTAGCTTATCAAGTTTAAAAATTGTGTCCACAAATATAAACTAGAGCTATATTTTGAATATAAAAATTGAAAGGGGGTATTGGCGCCCGCAGGTTAATGATTTTTAAGGTTCAAAAAAGAAATTTGGAAAAAGTTATAGTCTTGGAATACACAATTAAGACTGCACTATAGATTCTTAAGAAAAATAAATGAAGGATAATTAGATCATGATAAAATTATACTTTTTAGTTGCTCTAGTTGTTAATAAATTTGAAAATTGTGACCACAAAAATAAACTAGATCTATATTTTGAAAATAAAATTGAAAAGGTGTTATTGGCACCTGCAGCAAATGATTTTTAAGGATCAAAAAAGAAATTTGGAAGAAATATAATGTCAGATTACGATTACGCTGCTTGTTTATATGGTAAAATGTGATTAAAGTTAAATGAAACAAACTGGAAAAGTCTTTTGACTTTTTGTAAAGTCTCAAAATTAAAAAAAAAAACATTACCGTTGTTGATGTACATATTTTTTTTTTACAAAAAAATGGTTTTAGATTCTGAACTAAGTGTTGATTGTATTGATTTTACAATGATGTGTGTTTTTTTTTGTCTGTGTACTGCATAACTAGTCGAAATAATACTTCAATTTCAAACAATGAGGGTGGTTTCTGATGGAAAAGTGATTATCCTTGGTGCATTATAGGGTTCAAAATTAAACATTTTCCAACAGTTTTCAAATAAATCAAGATAAACAAATAAAAACTGACAGAAATTCGGGAATTTTTACGCATAACCATTCTTCGACCAAATCGATTTTTTTATATGGTTGTTATTCAAAAACTAATCTCTGTAAATACTTTAAATATTCACCAAGTGTTTATTTTAGTGTTATCTATATACATTTTAATTTTCAAAAATTTTTGACTTTTTTGAGTTATTTATAGACCACTGAAATTTTCGATTTTTGTGATAATTTTTTTATGAAATGTCGTTAAAAATATTTTGAATGACCAAAAATACTTCAAAATTTAATACAAAGTTCCTTATGAGTTGTTCTTATTGTAGCGAAAAAAAATTAAAAATCTTTAGTCACAATTTTTTTATAAGCGTTTATAGTTCATATTTTTACGAAATCTGTCGATAACGTGAAAATTTGCAAGTAATTTTGAAGTTGAAAAATCACAAAATTTTTTGTGTTTATAACTAAGAATTAAAAATTCAACACTAAGTTTTCCATAAGTTTTCCTTCAGGTAGTTATGGAAAAAACTCGAAGCATCATAATAGGAAAAATTTGAAGTGCATTTGAATTTTAAATTTTTACGAAATAGCGTAACGATAACGATTTATCCTCAAACCAGGTATATTATGTATATCTATGATGTAATATTACTAAATAATGTATTATGAATTATGATAACTACATGCAATGTTTTTGGAAAAATTGATTAACCATGCCTTATTGTCTTATGCAAAATGCGTCCTAATTGAAAAATAAAATATTTGTTTCAATATAGAATATATGACAATATTTTATATAATACCTATATTCTAGACTGACAAATCATCTCCGTTCAGAATCGTTTTTCGTATACAGTGATACCTATCACCCTAGTCAGAGGTACACCCCCCCCCCCCCCTAATGTACAGCAGAGCGCTACCCACTTATCCACTTTTTTTTATTTATATATTTTTGTCAAACCCGATGCACAACTAGTGCGAAAATGTAATTTACTAAATTAAATTAGTATTACTTTAAATAATAGGATTACAATTTAGTGAAATTTTATCGGTAGGTCACCTAAAATTATTTGAGCAACACCAATTTTTTTTGGATACACGCCACTGCTGCTAATAAAAATTCAACTGAAAAATAAAATGAACAAACCAAAAAAAGACCGTCTAAAATCGGCTATTGAAGCATTGAATGTAATTTTTATTATATTCCAAACATATCTTTTCTTTTGAAACTATTAAGTAGGTACCTAGATACAATTCAAATTGCCAGTTTTGAATTCTAAGGCCGAAGCAAAAAACATATTTTTAACCATGAAAAACTTAAAAAATAATTTACGTAACTCATCGTCCCAAAAGTATCTTACAGCCTTACAGGTTTAATTTAGTTATTTTGAGTGTGCACATGTTAATTGATATTAAAATGTTGAACACTTAGCAAGTGTTTGGTGTGAATGGGTTAATGGAATTGAGACATGATAACTTTAATAAAGCAATGAGACTAACTTCCATATCATTTTAGAAAGTATAGACGCAGATAAATTAAAATTGATTCGAATTTTCGGTTAAGTAAAAAACTTATTTACTACTGACACTACTGGTTTCTATTTTAATTTTAGTCAGTTTTTAGAACTTTTGTTGTAATATAGTGAATGGTGTTAACTGTTAAAACTGTTTAGTTGATTGCATTAGTTAAAAAAAAAAAAAAAAATAGACATAAATATTGATGAAGATTTGTATGGAAATTAATATATTTAAATTTTTTATTTATTATTTTAATTATAATTGTTGTTAAATAATCTGTATTTTTTTTAGGTGTAGACTTTTTATAAGCAGCTATAGCACCGGTCACCCGGTTTTATAATAGCAATGGTTAGATCATAGGTAACTAAATTTAACTAGATCGAATAAAGTGTCCCGTCTCCCATTAGGTCGTATTAAGAAGACGTAACACTAGCATTTGTTGTCTCAGTCTTGTTAATATAAAAAATGACAAAAAAAGTTTTTGCGCGGGAAAAAACCGAGAAAGCTACTGTCAATTATCATAAACACATATTAAGCAGTCATAACTACTGAAAAATGACGATTTCACACTATAACGAGAACATTTTTTGCTGTCCAGCATTATGTTTTTATTTTTTCGATAAGTATCATAATTACGAAAAAAATTGTTAGTTTCCAGAGGGGACTAATGTCTCCATATAGTTTTAAGCGTTCCATATATAATTTTATGTATAATGTCTAATCTTCTAATGCATAAAATCCTAATTTGTTAAAGGGAATGCTTTTTAACCACCGTCAGAGGTAAAGGGACCGAGTCCAGCGCCCCCCTCCACTTTAACCCCTGCCTATATATAGTACATGCAAATATACAATATTCGATACACCAGACTGGGCATTGGTGAGTTAAAAATTTAATTATTGTTTCAATTATATAATACCAACTCTGAAAATAATTCTTAAATCTTAATGATATCCACGCAACATAAGTTAGAAAGTTAAAAAATGGTTTACCTGGTTTCGTTTTTTCTAATAACTGCAGCTGTGTCAATGTTCATCATAATTTATAATATTGTGTAGGTTTATAAAAGAATTAAAAACCTAATTGTTGGTGGTGAGATGGGATAGACCTATCCCAAAATTTATTCATAGACTATTGGCAGTATAGTATACATAGCCCGTTTTCAACAAACATAAAAAGTGCGATCCCCACGACGATAAAAAAATGTGTACCTGGCAAATCTTAACCTCAGACCCTAGGGTATTCTTACCGTTGGGAGGGGGTATAAAAATATCCTAGGCTTATTATGCCAGGAGAAGGTACAATTTTTTAGCACTATTTAACCCCCGGTAACAATATTCTAAGACATATTTTTATACCTTTCTAGAATTAATAGATATACTTATTTTTAACTTAAATGATTTGTCTTCTGCCATAACAAAATCTGTTCAACTTAAAAAAAAAAAATTATGATAATTAGAACTTAGATTTTGAATATAAAATGCATTATTTTTCAGGAAGTGTCAGTCCTTGATTTTCAAGTACAAAATCACTTTTATTTTCATGCATCGGAGAATTGAAAACTTAAACTTTTATTTTATAGTTTTGGCCATTTTAGAGAATTTTTTCATATTTTTTAACGCATATTTATACTTTAAATAAAGTTTTCGATTAAATTTAATTGGTAATTTAATATATTAGCTCAAGACATTTTGTACAAACTAATTATCATTTTTTTTCAATCGTAATATTTGTGATTTCGATACGTTTATTAGGTACGTCTTTGTTCATTTACAGCGCGCGATTACGGCTGACTCAATATATTATGAAGTAAGAACTGCAATTGGTTAGTTCATCAGTTGGTATTACATCGTAATTAAATTCATAGTATATTACGTGCAATTCGTATTTTTGTTTGCTAAAAAATTGTTAAAACTATTTTTGGATCATTTTTTAAAGATATAATTGCGATTAAAATTCATTTTTTGTTATTATTTTGAGTATTTTAGGATACCTAGTTTTTAAGGTATTTAAATCCGGGCTCTAATTATTACACAGGTACAGATAAATAGTAATTTGTAAGTACTATAATAATTATTATAAATACTAGTTTAATATAATTTATAATGCAGTAGGTGCCTTACTTACACGTTACAAACGTCTATACGTTACTAACCTTACTACTTTTTATAATATATTATTAAGATAATTTCGCTATATGGCATATGCTTTATTTTGCTGTAACGGCCTTTGTATATACTTACGTTAGATAATTACCGGTAAAACACGATTGCGCCCGTCCTACCTTTTTACATGCCAAAAACGCAACACGATTGCGCTCCGTGAAATATATGTCTCGCCCTTAATAAATAATGATCTTTGCCCAAGACAATTTTTAAAAATACAGTAGAAGACAAGTGTAAACTCAAAGTTGAAGTTAAAAGTTCGAGTTAACCAAGTTCGACTGTATTAATATATGATATTATAAACATTGTTATGACATTATTTTTATTTTTTCATAAACGTATTTTCCCAATGTCTATATTATGCAAGTATAAAACTAATACACAGAAAAATTTAGCTACATGGAATATTTGAAAGCAATGGGACCACAATTTTCTGCCATAAAATGTAATTTGTAATTCTATTGGGTTTTTTTTTATACATATTTGGACATATTATAATTTTAAAAAAAATATATATTATAAGTGTATACTAATGTGGACACATAATATCAATATATTATATATCATATAATATTATAACCTATTAAAAAAAAAAAAAATGTAATTCGTATTTTTCGTAATTGTATTGAGTTATTTTAGACATATTGTAAAAAAAAATGCATAAGAAACAATTTTTAACCAAACCAACAATTTAATTTTGTTGTCAGACCTAAGCCTATAAAATTAAGAAGAAAAATTGTTAAACTTGTCGAATTTGGATAACTCGAACTTTTAACTTCAACTTTGAATTACTACTTCGACTGTATTTATAAAAAGTGTATTGGGCAAAGACCGATATTTATAAGGGCAAGACATATATTATTGCACGGAGCGCAATCATGTAGCGTTTTTTGTAGGTAAAAAGGTAAAACGGACATAATTGTGCTAATTTGCTGGGCGCAATCGTGTTACGTTTTTTAAATGTAAAAAGGTAAGACGGGCGCAATCGTGTTACAGTTGATAATTACAGGATTTAGAATCTAAATTTTAGATTAATTTTCATATTGGTTTAGAAAACCACTTATATTAGGCCATGTAATAGTAGATAGGTACATACAGACCAAGACAGTTGCTCCTGATATTCTCATAACACCCCCCCCCCATGGGGACCCCCATGAATCGTAGTATATTATATTGTTATTGTAAACATTATTTTTTTAATTACGACACAATTTTGTATGTAAAATATATCTATACAGTGGTGTAATAAGGAACTTGGTGAACTATAGGGACATAGGAGATATAGCCCCTCTTTAACACAAAAATTAAATTATAATAGGTACAAATCTTTATAACTATACAACCACCCATTTGAAAAACCTGCAGGCTGCAGTGACTTATATTATTAGATAATATACAAGATAATTAACGTTACTACTGTACATTTTTTTCGTTTCGTAGGTATTTTAAATAAAAATTTTTTTTACATAAATATAATTTTAAAAAAAATATTCAGTATTTTTTGTATGTATAATATAAAGGTCTTGTGGCCTCCAACTTGGACATACCCCGATGGCCCCAGCCTAAATACACTTCTGGACCACTGTACTGAATTCTATATAGATATACGGAAGGTAACTAGTGTGAACATTTTTAGGTGACAACTTTTATTAATATAATGACGAACTGACTATAATACCTCATCAACTAGTATGCAACCAAGTTTTTTTTTACGGTTAATATAGGAGGCAAATATGTATATAAAATATATAGTACCAATGCACCGATTGCACCGATGTGTATTACTGAATATAGGTAGTTAAATAGAGGAGCTTATAATATAATAGGCATATTACATTTACATATTACATAGGTAATATTACCTATATAGATATCACATAAGGTATAGGTGGTGCTCAGAGATTAGCCCCCCCCTCCCAAAAAAAAAATAAAAATTACAAATTCCCAGAGCTATTGAAAATTTTTTAAAGCCTTCACTTCTTAGTTGGTAGGAAGATTTAAGCCACACCTAAATTACCTACATAACCACAGGTATGGTATCAAATTTAAACGCGTAGCGCTGTATAAATTCTTTTCGTTATAGGTAATAGGTATTAGATAGCTATATGTGATGCTATGACTAAATATTATGTAAAGTTATGTAGTCTACTAGTCTGTAACTTGAAGCATAGGTACTAGCATGTATAGGTAATATAATAAATTAATAAATATGATCAAAGATGTATAATAATAATACCTATATACCCATACACTATAATATACTAAAACAGGGCGATCCATTTAAATGGGTTTACTAATTATCTCGAAAAGTATTAATTTTTTTTTGATTTTTTTTTTTTACTTCTTGGTTTATGTTTTTCTAAAACTGTATAATATTTTAATTTTTTTTATCCTTATATTTATTGGTGAAACAACTATCAACTTCTGATTTTCAAATTGTAACATCTAATTAAAATATCAAGAATTATTAAAACCATTTTTTTCATGAATTTACGAGTTAACGTTTATAATTATAATTAACATTACTGGATTAATTGTTGTTCACAAGTTGTCATCAACTAAAGACTAAAGTGCATTATCAGTACATTAAAAAGATTAGGTACTATAGATATTCAGCAGACATGGATGAAATACTTCTAAAAAGTATTTAGAATAAATACTGGAATAATTGTGTGAAATAGTATACACAATATGTATTCACTATTCGAATTATACTTAATGCTTATACTAAAAATAGTAAAAATACTAAAATAGGTAGTTACTAGTTTTCAGAATAAAATATTTTAAATAATAATTATTACGCTGTGTCCTACGTGAACGCGGCAAACGCGGCAAAAAACAAAACAGCTTGTATTTCGTCGCATCGCGTCGCGACGCGAAAAAGGAACAGCATGGTCAGGATAGAATTCGTTCGCACTCGCCGCGTTTACGTAGGACACAGCGTTATACTTAATATGAGAATTAATATTTGTTGAAGTGCGTCGCGATCTAACGGAAAAGAATATCATTGTTGGATTCCTCTTTTTCGGGATCAATGACTGATAGTAAGTTTGACTTCAATTTTGTTACGACGAACGACGTGCCAGTGATACCTCGGTAACGCCGCCACTATATTACCAATATTACCCTATGGGTGCGTCCCATAGTTTTTCGTCGAACGCTTTTCATTGATAACCGCCGAAGGACGATGATAACAGTCTGTTGTGGTCAGTGACGAATTACGATAACTGCTTACAACTTATACACCGTGTATTATAGACGACGTACCTACGCTATGTGATTACTGTGATTAGTGAACTCTGAAATCACTAACTCATAATACAATACAAGTAATACATTATATAGGCACATAGCTCTGAACTCGTAACATTAACACCACCCGTTTACTGAATGAAAAATATTAACCGAACAATACGCGATAATATCTTTTTTATTTTAGTTTTACATAATGTTATTATTACACGCGTGATTAGAATTTAATATATCCGTTTTAAGTATACCTAAGATCTAACCAATGGATTTTTATCGGAACCAATAACTATCAATAATTAGTTGTTCTTTGAAATATTTATTTTATTACATTTATATTTTTACACGTTTTTACTTACTTCATAACTCACAATATAATATATTTAAGTATTACGGAAATATAAGGTACATATCTTTTATTATTATATAATATTGTTATTAACTGGTTTTAGAGTCAATCAGAAAGTTCTATTTTAATGGTTATACAAAAACTATAATCTAACATACTTAGTCAATCAGTTTTTTAATTACAAATTGTGAATTTGTCATCGCTCATTCATTATCATCCACCATATTATATTATTTTTGTTACAATATGTTGGATTTTTGTTAATAATATTGTTATTATCTACCTATCTACTTATTAGTTAAAAAAAAAATATATCAATGAATCAACCTGATTTTATCCAGTTCAAATCATCTAGTAATTTTGTTTGAGATGACATCATATTGTGTCGTTATACATTATTCAATAACTTATGTATATAATTTTTTGACTCAAATTAATTAAGTTGTTTGATGATTTTAGTATGACACAAATGGAAGAACAAGAGAAACAATTAGAGTTCGCGTTAGCGTCTGTTCAAAAGCAAGGAGTGCATATGAAAATGTGCTTGGATAAAAATAAATTAATGGAAGCACTTAAACATGCATCTGCTATGCTTGCTGAATTACGCACATCTTTACTATCACCAAAGAGCTACTATGAACTATGTATTTGTTATTTTATAATTATGATAATAATTTAAATCCTAAACATTATGCATATTTAA
This sequence comes from Diuraphis noxia, assembly GCF_037042655.1. Classification (NCBI taxonomy): domain Eukaryota; kingdom Metazoa; phylum Arthropoda; class Insecta; order Hemiptera; family Aphididae; genus Diuraphis; species Diuraphis noxia. The sequence continues at coordinate 31,493,657 of NW_028301714.1, read as the reverse complement.
TAATCATTTATATATTTTCAGTTATGAAAGTAACCAACGAACTATGTTACTTAGACTTATATTTAGTGGAAGAGTTTGAAAGAGGTCGTAAAGTCGATGATTTATATCAAATCATTCAGTATGCTGGCAATATTGTACCAAGGCTGTATGTATTTTCCAAATTATTTTAAAATTTCTTAAATTAAATAGTATCTTTTTTAAATATTATGAATCGTATTTTTTTTCTAGTTATTTACTGATTACAGTGGGCTTAGTTTACATAAAAACTAATACAAATTTAAAAAGAGACCTCTTAAAAGATTTAGTAGAAATGTGTCGAGGTGTTCAACATCCTTTACGTGGTCTATTTTTACGCCATTATTTATTACAATGTTCCAAAAATGTATTACCTGATGTACCAGACAATGAAGAGACAGAACATCCAGAAGGCACTGTAAGAAAGCTAATTAATATTAATACCTTTTAATGAAATAATTAATATTAACTATGAAAGTAATATTTTTAGGTTCGTGATTCTATTGATTTTATATTAATGAATTTTGCTGAGATGAATAAACTATGGGTAAGAATGCAACATCAAGGACATTCTAGAGAAAAGGAACGCCGGGAAAAAGAACGTGAAGAATTAAAAATTCTTGTTGGAACTAACCTGGTCAGATTGTCACATTTAGATAGTATTACTCTGGATAAATATCGTAAAGTAAGATACTTTAAACTATGAAAATCAATAAATTATTTTCAACTTTGATATAAGTAATTACTAATTCAAGTCAATTTTCAAAATTTTTTATAACAACAATACAATTACAAATTTAATTCGAAGAAGTGTCTTGGAAAGAACAAAATATTATGTTTTATTATTTTGTTTAGTAGGTATATTGTTAAAATATATTGCATAAAAGCTATTTGTTTTTACTTAGACGTGTTTTAATAATTTTAAAATGTATTTGGAATAAATACCTACTTGAATACTTATGAAAAATATGTAAGTATAAAAATAGTGTTCCAAATGTATTTCAAATACTTTTTAATTTTTAAAATAAAAATTAAACCAATAATACTTTTCTTCCTGAGCATTTGAAATTAGCACGAAAATGTATATTTTTTATAATTCAGAATATAATATAATTTAAGTGGTTGATACTTGATTTAAAATTTGTATGATATAAAAATGTTCAGAGTAAAAATTATTACTGCTAATAAAAAGTATTTTTTTCTGTGAAAAAAAGTTAGAATATTTGAGTTATGCCTTTTTTAATAGATTATTAAATTAATTTTCTTCTTCTCTTTTAAAAGCCTTGCAAACCTGGTTTACCATTCCTCTCTGTTGATAACCAGTATTTTTCATGTCCACGTATCGTTAAAGTTAGCTTATCTTATCATTTATTCAATATATGCCTTCCTCGGTCTACATTTAGCCTTCTTAGTTATTTCCATCTGTATTCCTCGTTGGAATTCCTTGTCTGAAATTGAAATGTTCTTCACCAAAATTCTCTTCAGTTTTCTTCTTTATTATATTTTTGATGATGTTAAGTATGATCTTGGTAGCATGTGTTAAGAGACTTATAGTTCAATAATTCTTGCACTCTGTTGCATTTTTCTTTTTAGAGACAATACCTATTCATACCCAATATGGTACTTATGTGTTATCTCGATTATCAAAATATTTCCAAGATTACCTGTTAGAATAAACTGTGTTATCTCGACTACCCAAATACGTCTTCCATCAACTACCTGTGTATATGAATCTATTTGAAAATGTATATTCCTGCTGTGTCATCTGTAATCTGTATCATCGTTATTGATAATTAGGGAACGGATTTTAATTTAATATAAAATCAAAACTATTTAAATATGTATTAGTTTATTGCTTAATAAATATTTATTTATAAATGTATAATATTTAAGTATTTAAATTGAAAATAAGATAAAATTATTAAAAAATTTAAAAAAATTTAAAAAATTTACAATTTATTCTGAATCATCATGTAGGAAACAGTTAGAAACGACATATACAAAAATAACGTGATCGAATAATGCTCATACAAATACTGATCGAAAAGTGAACGCATATACTCGTATACTGAAATTAATATTTACCTATTACTTAGATAAGATATTGAATCGTTGTCGTTTGATGTCAAAGGCATATAGTACAGAGACCTAATCGTATCGCATATTGTATCGTAAAATACTAAAATAAAAACGGAAATTCTTCAATAATACATTTAAATACAGAATTTGTATATTTATTTGTAAAATAGTTAAAATATACATGACAATTCTACAATATTACTTAATTTATGTATTTATTTATAAAAAAATTTAATTATTCTAAAATATTTAAAAATATTTAAAATAAAATTAGCATCAGATTACTTGAAATTAAATGAAACGTATACATATATCGAAAACTTTCCGATGCTATTACTACATAAAAATATTTATTTAAATTAAAATCCGTTCCCTATTGATAATTTAATTTTGTTTTCAATGTACAATTTATTATCCACGTATCTTGCCATCAGACCAGGTATTTATGTCATCAGTCAGTTGGTAGCCGTCCTTGTTACTCCGTCAGTTATTATTTACTTTATAGTACCTACATACACCCTATGACAATGGATTTTTTTAATTTACCGTCTTCAGAGAAAGAAGCTGTGCAATTTCTTCAAGAATGCGAAGTGTTGCTTAGTGTACGGATTTGTCAAGACAATCACTTGACAAAGCTATATTTTGGAAGTGTGATGTAAAAAACGGCATATTATTTTTAGATTTGTTAAGTACATTTTAAAATAGATTCCTATACAAAGGTAGTTGATTCTAACAGGTAGTCGAGATAACACATAAGTACCCAATATTTTGCTTTTAAGTTCTAACATATTCTTCCATAAAGTTGTCATTCCCATACTTTTCCTCAATCATTTCAAATAGTTTGCACTCGGTTTTCTTCATTGAATTTTTATAATAGTTCTGCTGACATGTCTTCTACTCCTGAAGCTTTTCCTTCTTTCAATTTATTTAGTGCTATATCAAATTCACAATTACATTTATTTTGGTTCTATGCATTATATTTTTGATTCTGTGATATTTTTAATATTTTTGTTGTTTTCTTCTATCAGTCATTCATATAAGTATGTATATTAAACCAATATATATTTATTATAAATGGGACATGTACCTATACTATTTTTAACCTATCCTATTAGTAACTACAGAACTTATTTTAATGACATTTTACTTCATTATCATAATTTTTTTCAGGTAGTTTTGCCTGGAATTTTGGAGCAAATTGTAAGTTGTCGAGATGCAATTGCCCAAGAGTATCTTATGGAATGTATAATTCAGGTATGCATAAATTGTACAATAATATTTAGGATATGTCTTTATACCATATCTTTTAAAAATTGATATTCTCTATTATATGAAAATATTTGATGATTGTTATAATTTAGATGATTTTAATTAAACAGAATATATTATTCTCAGGTTGATATCTAAATATAATAATAACAGTTATATAAGAATAAGAAATTATAAGTTTAAAATTAAAATTGAAACCAATCTACTTAATTATTATTGTTATGTTGTTATATCAATATTCAAATTTTCTGAAAACATCAAAAATATGACCTTAAAAATTGCAACGAATATAAAAGTAGAAACTTATGAAAAATTAATCATCAATCTCAATATAATATGCATTAAAAAAAAATTTTTTTTACAATATTCCTTAAATAATTATAACTTGTACAATGGAATAATTGCACTATAGATAAAATAGAGTTTTTTTTTATTGAAAGGTTCTATTCATTTGTTTCACAACATTTTTGAAATTAGCAGATAATAAACTGGTATTATTTTTTTATAATTTCCAAAATATTCTCAAATATGCTAAAATACTATTTATTATTTAATGAATTCAGAATTGTCTTTTTGATTCTTGTAACACTGTATGTACATGCTTGGTAATGATATGTAAAATCATAAATCCTGGTTAGGTAATAAGTAATAACTTATCAGTTATTTAATAAGTCTTATACTTTCCTAAGATTTTAATTATTATTCTTAATTTAAATTAAAAATACTGCAGTTCCTAATCCTTATTTTATAAATGTTCAGGTGTTTCCCGACGAATTTCATCTTTATACACTGAATGTGTTTTTGAAGTCATGTTGTGAGTTGCAGCCATCTGTAAATGTAAAGACTATTGTCATTTTAATGATAAATCGTCTAACAGTATTTACTTTTCACAATTCAAATGCATCTGAAGTAAAATTATTTGAAGTATTAACTGAACAAATAGCAAACATAATTCAGGTATAATGTACTTTCCTTGTATTTAAATATTTTAAGATACTGAATTGTTTCTTTTATTATATTAATATGTATGTTTAAACATAATAAATTATTTATTTATTTTTAAGAGTCGTGATTTACCACTTGAAGACACTGTGTCACTTCAAGCTGCTATGGTTGGCTTAGCTTTAAAATGCTATCCAGATAATTTAGATTATGTGGATAAATCTCTCCAGACTATTTCTGATACGTTTGCCAAGCGTAAAATTGAAAAGTATGACTTAAATAAATTTATTTTTTATAAAAATAAATATTAACATATATGTTTTTAATTATAGAATCAGTCATAAAAATCCAGTATCCAGAGAGTTGATGGCTCTAATGAAATTACCCATTGACAATTATAATGATCTTCTTTTAGTGATGAAGCTTAAACATTTCCCTGAAATTATTGAATATTTTGATTACACTGGTCGTAAAACTATTGCTATTTATTTATTACAAAATGCTGTTCAGTGTAGAACAATGATTCCTTCTGTTGAACAGGTATAATACATTTATCATACTGAAGTATTTAAGAGAAAAATTATAATTAGGTACATAAATAAATATATTTTAATTATTGTTGATGCTTGGCATTCTTATCAATAAATTTAATAAGAGATGAACTAATCTAAAATTATTAATTATTTTACTGATTTTTTTAGGCTGACATTGTTCTTACAATGGTATCTCCACTAGTTAAAGACCAACCTGATCAACCAGTTGGTGAAGAAGATCCTGAAGATTTTGCTGAGGAACAAAGCCTTCTTGGAAGGTTTGCATTTTGTGTTTAAGGTCATAATATATGATGTGTATTTTGGATTAATATAAACATTATTTGAATTAGGTTTGTTCATCACATGAAAGCAGATGAACCTGATTTACAATTTAAAATTTTAATGGCAGAGAGAGAACATTTTAGTTTAGGAGGAAATAAACGAATCTGTTATACATTACCACCTCTTGTATTCCAAGCTTATCAGCTGGCTTTGATCTATAGTAGAAAAAGAGAACAAGTATGTGAAAAAATAAATAGATATCATAATAATTACTATATTATATAATATATATTTTTAATTTTAAGGATGAACTATGGGAGAAAAAATGCCGAAAAATATTCCAGTTCTGTCATCAGACAATTTTAGAATTAACTAAAGCCGAGCTTGCAGAATTACCTCTTAGATTATTTTTGCAAGGAGCATTAACTATTTCTCAGATAAATTTCAAAAATTACGAAACTGTAGCCTATGAATTTTATTCGCAGGTATAATAATTATTTGTTAAAATATAATTTACTGCATTCTATGATATTCATAATATGCATGTTAAAAAGTACATTATTTTATATGTTTTTAAATCAAGGCCTTTACACTGTACGAAGAAGAAATATCCGAGAGCAAATGTCAATTAGCTGCTATTTTTTTACTGATTGGTACATTTGAAAAAATAAATTGTTTTGATGAAGAAAATGCTGAACCAGTTCGTACTCAGTGTGCTCTAGCTGCATCTAAATTACTTAAGAAACCAGATCAATGTCGAGCTGTAGCTATCAGCTCTCATTTATTTTGGTCAGCTCAGAATAATGTTGGACAACCGGTAAGAAAATGCTCAATATTAAGGATTGGTTGAAGTCATTATAAATTCTACCTTAAGCCTTATATAAGCTTTTGAAGTTTGAGCATTTAACAAATTTTAACATTCAAAAATTTTACCATGTCAATTTTTTATCAATTATGATTAAAGTATAACAATGTTTAAAAATAGAACTATAATTAACCCAATGTCATACTTTAACTTCAGTTAGTACTTTTAAGATTTATGTGTAAGTTTTTGAATTTATATTTTATTGTAATGTTATCTAGCTTCAAGATGGTAAACGAGTAATGGATTGCTTAAAAAAATGTGTGCGCATCACAAAACAGTGTATGGAAGTGTCTGTTCAAGTGCAATTGTTTGTTGAATTATTAAACTATTATGTTTATTTCTATGAAAGGGGCAATAATAATGTATGTATAATTTCATAAACATTTCCGACAGGGTTTAAAAAGTTTATTGTAATTGGAATTATAAAGCAATTTTAAAATTTCTAGGTATCTGTAGATATATTGAACCAGTTAATAGGTCAGATAAAAAAGGAAATAACTGGCTTAACTCCAAATGAAGAAACCGAACAGATAACAAAACATTTTGAAAATACAATTGCATATTTACAAAACAGAATTGAATCTGCCGATACAGAAGATTCAGTTTATAAAGCTTTAGAAGGTTTAACGTTATAATATTATCAAATTTATAGTTAATTCATTTGATCCAGTCTATTAATAATTATGTTTATATTTATATTTATATTCTGAATTTTTATTTTATCTTAAAGTTAATCATTGTTTATACTTTAATTACTCATAATATTATGGTCACTAAAATACAAATACAATAGCTATGAAATTTGTGTTTTTGTGATTTATGTATAATATATAATATAATTTGAATAAATTATGTTTTAAACTGTATTATACTATATTTGATTATTATAAATATTAATCTACTATAATTGGTTTTTATTGTCAACATATTTTCTATTGATAATTATTATTATTTATTTTCTTCATTAATAAATGATAATTAACAATAATTATTAATCTATATTGTAAAATTATATGTTTCTAAAGTATTGTCATTCTAAATGAATTAAATAAATTGTTGACATATTCTTCAATATTGAGAATAGTCAAATTTGTGTAACAGTATATTCAATAATATACTTATGTAACAATATATAATTTATTAGCTCCTGAGCTATGAATGTATCTTCCAAAGATGTATTACATACATGCAATTTTAACTGAATATTTAAACTTATAAAACTTTCTATAGGTACATCATACTATTTTCAAAACATGGTAATTATTTTTGAGCAATTTATAAACATAAAAAAATTTCGCAAGTTCGATATTTTACAACGATTTTTTTTTTTTGTAATTATTTAAAAATGACTTTATTAACCATCTGCACCGTTAGATATCTACTTGAAATTGTTTTCAAATATTTGTTCCATAATTTTCTATACATGTTAAAATATTTTAAAATTCTACAAGTTTCTTTATATAGAATACTAGGAATTTAAAATTTAAATTTTTTTATTCCATATAAATGGAATTTAAACATGATGTACCTACATCTGATGTATACAATTGGTTTTTAACAATATTATAGTAAATTACTCTTAACACGTAGAAATTATTGAAATTGTAAAAATAAAAGCAGTTTGGAAAATTGGAAAGCAATGATTATATTTATTTATATTTAATAATTCATAAAAAAAGTTTTACGCTTGTGCTTTTAATATTTCAATACAATCTTAATCAATAAATATTAAATAAAATAGGTAACACGCCTGTAGGTATAATATTGTTATAATTTAAATTAAAAATAATAAATTTTGGTTATTGTTTTATAACATTTCATTATTGCAATAAATAAATCGTAAACACAGACCTCTTTGATTTCAAAGTTATTGAGATCTTATTGATTTAATATAATAGGTGTACAATCAACGATATATTATTAAAGTATCTATCATCTGTGGCAAACGTCAATCGTTGTAACTCGGCATTAATTTCGGGAGACGATTCACAATTTTATATTATTATTATTTCATATTTCATGTAACTTAAGTTATAATTTTTTAATAACTCGATACTTTCAGTTATGATTTATGAATGAGATGAAGATCGATGAAGAGAAGAACCGTTCGTGGATATATGGTGTCTGAACTCTATATATATAATATATGGCTCAGCTACATTTAACCCGAAGAATCGATTTATGTGTAAGTTTGATGATCTATTCTTTTGGGGCTTACACATTTTACTTTTTAGTGTTAAAATTAATATTTATTGGCCTGTCAATCTGCTACCCAGTACTCAGGAGATGTAGAAACTATAGATGCGTATTTTATTCCCGATCGCGCAACGCATGAAATACGCAGCCACTATAACGACAACGACACATACAGATGGTATAGAATAATACATAGGTACCTATTATATTTTAACAATTAAATAAGTATAAATGGAGTTATACATCTAGGCATAATACAGTATTACATAGGTACCTACAACTGTTGTTTTTATGTAGGTAGGTATAGTTAAAAAAATGTTTATTGTTACTATATAAATATTAAATGTTTTAGTTACACTACAATATTTCAGCTCTACTATTTTACTTCTACTTCAAACAGTTTTGAAAGAAGATAGTTTCTATCTCTATTTCTAAGTATATTGTGCATTATTGTGTTGCAATAGTTAATAATAGGAATAGGAAATAAGTAATTTAATTTTTAACCTGTATATGTATAGTATAGCTACCCTTAATAAAGTATGTTAACTTTACTTCTGCCAAAAAAAGTGTATGTATTATACTATTTTATTTTATTTTTAGCATAAAATATTATTGAAATTCACTTCTAACTCAGAATAATTGAGTATTTGCGAGTGACGTATCTTACTACATATTTATCGCCTTTCATTACAACAGTGAAGGTATACCTACATGTCTGTTATGTAGGTACCTACATTTTACAATAGTGACTACCCGCAATCAATATAATAATTTTATAATCTATCATTCTATCGTCATTAAACGATTAAACATTCAATTTTAATTTAACATTTTAAAAACTTTTCATTTTATAAGTCATTATAATATAAATCTTTTAAAAATTATCCAAAATAATTTATAACTTATAACGAAATCACTATTATTGAACAAAAACTAAAAATAAATTTTAATATTTTTAAATACGGTATATACCCAATACAATTAACACTAATATATTAATGATGATTATTAATTTTGTGCACAACAATATAGATGAAAATGTTTGACTTTGCATTTTATGTATAGTAGGTTACATTTATAGGTATATGGTCATATGCATATAAATATATAATACTGTATAGGTATATTTTTATAATTTAAATCAAAAATTATAAATTTTGGTTATCGTTATATTACATTTAAATATTGCAATTTGCAATGAATAAATCATCGTAAACACATACCTTTGATTTAAAAGTTGTAATGTATATATACAGGGTGATTTTTTTATCATGAACCACTCATTATTTCAAAAAGTATCAATGTTTTTTAAAATATTTTTTTACAAAGTTTCATATTGTTAAAAAAACAACGTTTTTATGAAAAAATTATATTTTTTAATATTTTTTATCCTTATAATTTTTTAAGTTTTTTACTTTTTTGAATGGCAACCTACAGTTTTAATTTCATATTCCAAAGCAGAATATTTTTCTAAGTATTTTGATACGTAAAAATCGAATTTTGGACGAGTAGTTCATGAGTTATAAGTATTTAAAGTTTAGACAAGCGGAGTAGTGGACAAACATTTTGGGGGGTAACCCCGTACCACTCCACTCCGCCAATCTAAACTTTAAATACTTATAACTCATAAACTACTCGTCCAAAATTCGACTTTTACGTATCAAAATACTTAGAAAAATATTCTGCTTTGGAATATGAAATTAAAACTCTAGGTTGCCATTCAAAAAAGTAAAAAACTTAAAAAATTATAAGGATAAAAAATATTAAAAAATATAATTTTTTTATAAAAACGTTGTTTTTTTAACAACATGAAACTTTGTAAAAAAATATTTTCAAAAACATTGATACTTTTTGAAATAATGAGTGGTTCATGATAAAAAAATCGCCCTGTATATATATATATATTTAGATTTATCTAATTGACGTGATATAATATACAATCGATGGTATATTAAATAATAGTATCTATCATCTGTGGCAAACGTCAATCGCCATCACTCGGCATTAATTGCTGGAGACGAATCACAATTTTATATTATTATTTTTTTTTCATATTTCATTTTGTTCAAGTTATTTTTATGAAATACTTCGATACTTTCAGTTAAAAGTGAGATAAAGACAATCCGTCTCTGAAGACAGATGAAGAGAAAAACAGTTCTTGGATATTTGGCGTCTGAAATCTAGATATAGCTCAGTTATATTTAACCCGAAGAATCGATTTACGTGTAAGTTTGACAAATTATTCTTTTGATACTTACATATTATTTTACTTTTTAATATTAAAATTAATATTTATTGTCCAGTTAATCTGCTACCCGTGTAATGTAGACAGTTTTTTACTGTAAACTACACTCACACTAATCACATGCGTTATTAGTACCTATTACTACTATGTTGTTTTATATTACGCGACTACGTATTTATTATTTTTCTATCGTTGGTTAATTAATAAAATTTATTACTACTATAATATTAAAAAAAAAATTAGTCCACACCCACACTGCACACACACACACACACACACAAAATATTATCTCTTTTTTATTAGTTGTAAATATTATAGTATTAAACTATTATGATAGCTCAAAAATTATAATGCAATATCTGAAATATCTCTTATTTTAATATTTTTTTACAAATTTACTTTCTATCTGCTTAGTAGCAAAAAAAAATTTATATATATTTTTATATTATATTATAACTTATTCTTATATATCTAAAAATTGTTAACTAATTAAACTGTATTTATTATTAAATAATCTTTCATTCCTAATAAACTTATTCTAGACCGGTCCTAAAACTGTTCTTTCCCAATAATCAATAATTTCATTGTATTTTTATAGCAATATATTTTTTCTTATTTCTCTTTTTAATACGTATAGCAATACTCAATTACATAAATTCTTTGCAAATAAAATTATTGCTTAATAAACGCCGCCTTTCTCCGCCTTTTTCCGGATGCCCGCGCCAGGCGTATGGTATTATAATAATATAATAATAAAATTAATTACCCAGATAGTTTCTTAAAATAGACATTTTAGTTCAATTAATAAAAATATCTTTTATAACTGATGTTACAATTTTATTTTATAGCTGGTAATTTTTTCCAAATTCAACGTTAGAAGTTATAGGAAACTATTAATTTAATCTTAATGCATAAAACGTAAAAAAAAAGTTCACCGAGTGACAAACTGTCTATCCTGAGTCTAGACTAGTGTGACCACCGCGTGTGCTCGTTTATGAAAAATATACTTAATATTCTTATATTTATATATAATATATTTATATTTTTAGTTATAGTTATATAAATAGTGTATTACATACATACAGGAGCTCTAAATTTCCTCAGCACTTAACAGTTAATATTAATTTTTTCATTATTTTTTCTTTATTTAAATAAGAAAATTTTTATTTACAAAATGACATAATTATTAGATAAAACGTGAATTTTATTTATCTGTCTCCTGTATAAGCTTATGGTCTTGTTGGAGATAGAGAGTTTAACATAACAATAAATTTTATTTAAAAATATAATATACATAACATTGAATAAAATAAAAACATATTAGATTATTAAACTAATTAAACTCAGTGAAAAAAAATAAAAATAGAATATAAAATAAGATATACTTACATAAATTATATAATATCCGAGATAAAACTTAAATAAAGACAAAAGTTAACAATTTGGTACGAAAACAAATAACCAGTATGATTATACACCATCATTATACACCAATAAGATCACTTCTGAACCTTCCATCTCTAGCCTTTAGACGTGATTTAGCTGATATTTCATTTTTATATAAACTAATTAATAACTATATTGATGCACCTTACCTAGTAGAACATATTTCATTCAATATCCCTGCTTTTAATGGTCGAACTACTCCCATTTTCTATTTACCATCACACAGTACAAATTATTTAAAAAACTCCCCTATTCTTAGAGGCCATGTCCCTGTTGTAATAAACTTGCACCTAATATTGATTGTTTTTTTTACTCTATTATCCTCAAATAAAACTTACGTTACTAATAATAGGTAATATTTTATTTTTTGCAATCGTTTCCATTTTAGTTTATATTCTTAGTTTATTTATTATTATTAAATTATGTTATTGTACGATGTCCGTATCAACTTATTGTTAAACTTACTTATTAACTTATACTATTGGGCAATTTGCCCGTTTTATTCTTTATTCTTTGAATAAATTAATAAAAAATAATAATAAATAAACATTTACATTAAACATATTTTTATTTTATAATTTAAATTAGTAACCTTAGTACTTATAAATTGAATATTGTCCATATTTGGAAACAACCAATCAGTTATAATTGTTTAGGACATAATATATCTATTATAACTTTTTTCCCTGTTCAAAAACCAGGAACGGGTGGGACTATGAACAGTTCTATGATATTATCTCGATTTTAATTAGTCCGGAAATCTTTGATCAAACAAGGCATTTGTATAGACTGCTACAGGAGCATTACTATCTAATTTAATATTACAAACATTATTTACTTATAGTATAGGAAGGATTGGCTCAAGTACACTTTCTTGTGGAACACCACAGACAACACTTTTTTATCGCCTATAATATACCTATACCATTAAAGTTAACTAATTACATTATATTTTCTAAGTAACTATAGTAAACCAAAGTAGACTTTTGTCTTTTACTACAAAATTTGGTAGAATTTTTATTAATTTAGTAATAAACGTATAATAATTAGTATAATTAATCAACTGTATCAAATGTTTTTTTTTTTTAAATCTAAGAAGATTGCTACTTTTTTTTACTATTGTCTAAGGAATTATTTGTAAACTTAGTTACTCTTATAGTTTATATTATGTATCTTCAGTACTTGGACCGGGTCTAAAACCAAAGTGATATCTTGAAAGTCAATCGCTAGATTCAAGATATATCATTAGCCTGTTTTTTTATTATTTTGTCTAAAATTACAGCTTACAGCTAAGTTAACAACCATCGATTTTGGTCTATAATTATTTATTTAAATCCGATTTCATCCTTTAAAAAGTTTTTAATTATTAAAAAGAGTTTTTAATTATTGCAAGATACCTTGTCCTGTTACTTTCCGTTAAATATATTATCATTCGAGTTTTCATTAAGGGTTATAACATCATCTATAGGATAATCGTTTATTACATTATTTTCGGTGAATTAACTGCTACCTATATCAATGAAGAAAGTGTTGAAAATGTTTGAGATCTTATTCGGTTCGTCTGTGGCATTTAATATTTGACTATTTATTAGTATTAAATTGATTTATTTATAAATTGACAATTTTGTTTGTAATTTCATTTATTAATTTCTGATTAGATGCAACACTATTAATTAGTTTTTAATAAAAGTTTATTTCGGTGGATCTTAAAATGTATGTTAAGGTATTTTTATGTTAAGCAATTAAAGGTTTTCCGTTGGATTATGTTATTTTGTACGTGCTGATCATAGTAAACCGGCTAATACCTACGTTTATATTTAGAGCCTACGTTCTTAGTCGTGGTTGCCGAACAACTAGCATTATTTATTTTGTCATAATACTCTCGTTTATGTCATTATAACTATACAAATCTTTCCAATAATCAGATTGTAATTTAGTTTTCATTTTTTAATAGTTAATTATTTCAATTGTATTATTATTATTATTATTATTATTATTGTGTTTAGATTTTAAATTTAAATTTATTGGTTAGGTTAGTTAATTGGCAAGATAAAAATTAAACATTAAGCGGATTATTTTGACTATATAATATTATCTGTAATGGCTAAAATGCACAGGCCATACAACATTGTTGAACATTTTATTGAAATTTCAGATATGGTATTTGTCAAAGAAAATTTGCCAACTGAATATCATATTCAGCTGTATAGCTTGTATGAAATGTGTTAACAATGTTTCGAAGATGAAGTCGTGTATCAGATATTGAATCAGATATAATGTAAGTAATTTTATATTTTCTAGTAGGTTTATTTTTATAACTGATTATTTTAGAATAATAGTTTATTTAGGTTTAAAAATCTGGAGATTACAGACTGAAATCTTTACTGTATTCCTAACAAAGTATATTTTCTTTTTTTGTTTCTTGGAATTCATTTGCCTGCGGGCTCCGGTGCATCACTTCTTTTTTTTTTCATTAGGTAATTTAAAACTGGTACATTTTTGTATACCTTTTTTAAAACTTTGATAAACTGGTGCCAACTTATAATCGTTCATTAATAAAATAATTATACCTAGTGAATATTATTTTTTGGTTTAAGGATCTGAGAGTATAGAATGCAGTCTTCAGTCTATTCCTACTATATAATTTTTTTCTTTTTATATTGTTAAATGATCAGGGGTTACATTGCCCGCAATCTTTCAATCAATTATTATGTAACCACTGGTATAACACTATTCAGGTAATTAATAAAGGCATGATAAAAATTAGGAATTTGGCCAGATATAATATTTTAAAAATTTTTTTTGAATAATTTCATCAGTGATATTTAAATATTTTCACCAGTTATCAGGTACGATGACCTGTAGGTAGGTACTATAGAGACTGTGAGTGTGAGAGTGTAAAGTATAGAGACAGATAGCTTGAGTGTGTATGAGAGTGAGAGAAGGGGTAGAGAGGATAGGGAGAGAAGATAGGTACATAGTGATTGAGAATGGAGTGTGAGAGGGGGCGTGAAAGAGAGTTGGAAAGGGAGAGTGAGAGTGAGAGAGTGAGAGAAAGGGATTGTGAGTAGGTGGGGAGAGGGTGCTTGGGAGAGGGTTATTGTGAGAGATAGTGGGTTGGAAAGGGAAAGGGGAAGGGTGAGAGAGAGAAGTGTATGAGAAAGGGGTTTTGAGTGTAAGGATAGGGGGGAATAAGGTTTGGTTATTTGGGTGAAGGGGAAATAGTTAGGTAGGATAGTTATGTTAACGATGTCGAATATGTAGAAAAAGATCTTGAAATGCAAAGGTCAATTGTTGACCCCTTGGCTGAAACTACGAATAGTCAAAGGTTTACAACCTTGGATTTATGGGATAGAATAAAAAGAGAAGGTTGGTTGTCAAGTGGATGTCAGTGCATTTTTACCTCTATGCTAGATTATGATCTAGAGCAACTCATCATACTCAAAAACTTATTCTTATGATATAACATAAAATAAATTGAATGCTCCAGATTATAATTTACCCTTAAATTATAAAAGAAGGCATTTCACTCTAATTTTAGAAATTGTTACGATTACATTGTTGCAGTGAATGTAAAATTTACTATGTTGTGAATGGGCCAGAAAGAGCGATGATAAATGTACTGACATCCACTTAAGTGTTATGAAATTGAAAAGTTTTCGATTGTTGATTATTTACATTATTATATTAGGTAGGCTGTTTTTGCGGGACTGGACTAGAACTTTTATTAAAATATTAAACTTAAAAGTAGGTATGATTGGAAGTAAACTCAATAAGTAATAACTGTAGAGTCAGGACTTTTATTTACTAAAAAATCATCAAATATTTGCAGTTGAATATGGCCTTAAAAAAATTACATTCTTTTGTTTCACTAAAGATTACTTAATTACTTTTTTATGTTTCTATATATATATATAAAAAAACAATTGAATAAATATCATAAATGCCATTTTTCATTCATATGTAATATTGCATTACCTATATAAATAGATAATTATGTACACCTTAATTAATGAAAATATTTACCTATGTTTTATACAATGAAATTTACAAAAAAGAATATGCTAAATACATAAAAAGTTCTTCCTTTAGTAATACGTAAAGATATATATATATAGGTCTTTATTAAAATTAAAATATATAATTAGGCATTAAAGTATAGTTCAAACTCACATTCAGTGTGATTATATACCCTTAGAAAAGTGAATATTTTGACTATATATCTTTTTTTCATTAAACATTTAACATATTTAATACAAATTAAAAAATATTAGAAACTAATAAATTAAAGTCAACGCATTGTTTAACTTGGATGAATGATAATATTCTAGAGTAGGCATACATGGCAAATAGTAGGCATACAAATATACAATGCTGTAACATAAAGATTCGTAAAATTAAATTGTGAAGATAAAAGAAAAGCAACTTATATTACTAGTCATATAGAATCAATTCAAATCTCTAATACTGGAAAGAAATAAGATCCGACGTGATAGATAATTTTTTTGAGAAATACAGTTACTTTTTTTTTGAGTCTTAGAAACTATACTAGTTTAAGTCGTTTACTTTTTTGACTAATCTAATTGATTTTTTAAATTAAAGATGTTAGATAATTTAAATATATATATATATATTTATAGTTATTGGTTAGGAATTAATAATCTATTCAATATTTTAAGTGACATACATATTGAAATTATCATCTAAATAAACAAAAAACATTTCTTGAACTTGATCAAAAATAGACGTACAAATTAAATTTATCTCATTTAATAAATTATGTTATGGTTTCTATAATATACCTATTTAAAAAATAAATTTGAGCCCTGGTGTATTACGGATGGTTGGCCGAAGTCACTTACTTGTTCTGAAGTCAACGCATCAACCGCGGCGTCGCTGGCTCCCGGATGGGCGACCACCTGGGTTCTTAGTGACGAATCATCGGCCTATTTCCATGTGTTTCATATCAAACGATAAAACCAGGCTATGCAGTTGATGCGTCGAAAAAAAATGCCTCTGGCCTGGTATATACAAACAATAGTCGTACCTATACTGTATTATGGGGCTTGGTGTGGCGCGGTGGTTTGCCGTGGTCAAGCATCGCCTGGCGTCACTAGCTCCTGGATGGGTGACTACCTGGGTTCTTAGTGACGAATCCTTGCCCCACATGCTCACGTGTTTCTTAACAAACACACGTAATATAGCCATAGTTGACGGTTCATATGTTTAGAAAAGTGTTTTATATAATACTACAAAAAATAATACGATTCCAATTGTACATTGTCTATATATAGATGTGAGATATTATAGTTCATCATAGTACAGCTTTTCAGTTAGCTATAATCATTAATAATAAGTATGTAATTTGAGATATTTAGATGATTAAATTTACTTCTGGACACTTTATCTCTATATCACATAAAAGAAACAGATATTATTATATTATTATTAACTATAATTTTATTGTGGGAAAAGGGGGCGGAATATAGATAGTAACCCATTTATATACTTATATTTAAAAGTTGTTTTGCTTTTATCAAAACGTCTCACCTGTCCAAGTAATCAGTTATTCTTACCAGTGCAAAAGATTAAACATTTATATTTAGCATTTATCAATAGGATCATCAGTTTTAATAAAAATAGGTAAATCCTTTCCAACAAACCATTATTACCTACTTATTAGTTACCTATTACTTCTACAATTTTCGTCCAATCATACTTCCGAGTTTAGATCACATTTTTTCGTTTAGAATTAGATAGTATGTACTATAGGTTTATCTTTATGCAGACAGTTTCCTTTACATATAATGAACGCTTCTCGGATCTCGGTCAGACTCATCGCTTAATATAATATGTTGAAAATTATATACACAACAAAAAGATGAGCATGGCTCTATCCATAATATATTATCTAAGAGCCAGTGACACTGAAGTCTTAAAAATCTAATAGGTGGAAAAATATTTCAAGAGGTCCTGTAATATGTTAATTATAAGGGATATTCTTGAGAGGTCAACAATCTAAAGAACAACTTGATGAGCAAACACTTAAATCGGGAACCGCCTAAAGATCTTTGTATTCAAAGTGTCCAAGTTAACCATCGGTTTGTCACGCGTTACCTAAATATTATTTAAATGTCTACGATAATTTGGATTGATACATATTTAACTCAGTACCGTAGTCAGCATTTCCGGAGGGATATTGGTTGTATAGTACTGTATACACTTTTCCCCTCCCCAAATCCTAACCCTGGCTATACGGCACTGCCTTCCCCGCGTGACAAGCAGATGGTTAAGTATAAGTCATCAGAAGGTTAGGTTAGGTACCTATTATAGACTATGGTAGGTTGAAGCACAGGTGATGATAGATGAATATCATCACTGGTAATAACCTTTGCAATGATCTTTTCCTACTAACTATCAAGGTATTCGATATTGTAACCATAAAAATGACAGAAAATATTTAAAATTGCAGAGGAAATGTATATAATTTATTTTAATTACATTTTTTAAATTTATTACTAATTATGTTTTTTTAAACAGAGTATTTAAATTTAAATTATTATAATTTTTAACATGGTTTTAAGCAATATTAGTGTTACACCGATATTTCCTACACCTAACTATGGTAAATCATAAAATATAATGACTCATCTGATCATATTATAATATATTCTTTAAATTGAATGTAGGCATACAATAGAATGCGATATGCAATCAAAAATTGCTTGCAGTCCATTTCTACCAGCCGTTCATCTCATCATAATAAAACTGTAAACGATTTTTGTGTACACAATTTTTAATCTATTATATTCATGCGAATTCTACATAATCTGTATAACATAAAATCTAATATATCAAAACATTCTATCGTGAAAACTTTTGCTTGCGCGCGCCAATTATACCCTCTTCTAATTTTTTTAAAAATAATTTTATTGTTGATGAATATTTTGTAAACAATTTTAAACATTAATAACTAAGTGTCCTCATAACAAACATTCTATCAAAATTGTAATATTCTTGATAATTAATATTGAGATTACATACTGCAGTCTACAGTGTGTATCCAACCAGTATATTAAAAAAAAATTTTTTTTGCTTTCTTTAAAAACTTTCGCCTTCGGGCGCCTATACCCTCTTTCACATTTTTTCATTTTTTATATATAGTATTAAAAATCAATTTAAGTATTTTGAGGTTACATACTGCAGTCTTCAGTGTGTATTTATTCCGCATATTTTTTTTGCTTTCTTTAAAAACTATTGCTTGCGGGAGCCAATGTCCGGTTTTTAATTTTTTTTTTATATGAATAAAATGCAGTTGAAAATTGTGTACACAAATTTTAGTGTATTATAAGCAAGTGCCCTCATAACAAACATTCAATCAAAACAATACTGCATACTACAGTGTGTATCCAACCCGTATATTTTTCCAAAATTTTTTTTGCTTTCTTTGAAAACTTTTAACTGCGGGCGTCAATACCCGCTTTCTATTTTTTTTTTTAAAATGATTAAAATGCAGTGGAATATTTTGTATGGTATTGTATAGTTGTTAATTTATATTGAGAGTACATACTGCGATGTAACCGCAGTATGTATCCAACTGCAGTGTGTATCCAACCAGTATATATATTTTTTTTTGCTTTCTTAAAAATCATTGGCTTGCGGGCGCCAATACCCCCTTTCCATTTTTATTTTCAAAATATAGCTTTGGCATATTTTTGTAGTCACAATTTTTAAACTTTTTTAACCATGTGCCACTAAAAAACATAATTTTATCATGATTTAATAATCCTTTATTTATTTTTCTTGAGAATACATAGTGAAGTCTTCATTGTGTATTCCAAATTTATAATTTTTCCAAATTTATATTTTGATCCATTAAATTCATTTGCCTGCGGGCGCCATTACCCCCATTCCATTTTTCCTTTCAAAATATAGCTCTAGTTTATTTTTGTGGACACAATTTTCAAACTTTATTAGCCACTTGCAACTAAAAAACATAATTTTATCATGCTTTAATTATCCAACATTTATTTTTCTTGAAAATACACAGTTCAGTCTTCATTGTGTATTCTAAGACCATAATTGTTTCCAAATTTATTTTTGATCCTTTAAATTCATTTGCCTGCGGGCGCCAATATCCCCATTCCATTTTTCTTTTCAAAATATATCCATAGTTTAATTTTGTAGACACAATTTTTAAACTTTATTAGCCACTTGTAACTAAAAAACATAATTTATCATGACTTAATTATCCTACATTTATTTTTTTTGAGAATACATAGTGCAGTATTCATTGTATTTCAAGACTATATGTATATATATTTTTTCAAATCCTTTTTTTGATTCTTTAAATTCATTTGTCTGTGGGCGCCAACACCCCCTTTTCATTTTTATTTTCAAAATATATCCATAGTTTATTTTTGTAGACACAATTTTTAAACTTTATTAGCAACTTGCCACTAAAAAACATAAGTTTATCATGATTTATCTATCCTTCCATTATTTTTCTTAAGAATACATAGTGAAGGCTTCATTGTGTATTCTAAGACTATAATTGTTTCCAATTTTTTTTTTTGATCCTTTAAAATCATTTACCTGCGTGCGCCAATACCCTCTTTCCATTTTTATTTTCAAAATATAACTTGCATATTTTTGTTGTCTCAATTTTTAAACTTTTTAACCATGTGGCACTATACAATTTAATTTTATCATGATTGCTGTAGTATTAATAAATTAATTTAAGTATTTAAGGTTACACACTGCAGGTTTCAGTGTGTACCCAACTCGTATATTTTTTTTGTATTTTTTTTTGCTGTCTTTAAAAATTATTGCCTGCGGGCGCCTATGCCTGCTTTCTATTTTTTTTTCTTTAACACTAAAACAACTTTTAACACTACACTACTAAAAAATGAAATTAACTTAGGAAATGAAATTTTAGTATAGAAACATCAATTACTAGGGAAATGTTAATAATAAAGGTGCAAAGGTGATGTTATCTACAAGAGAGATATTATGTAACTAGAGTAATTTAAATAAATAGGAATAAGTTAACGGAAAATTTACTACGGATAAATGAAATTTACTATGGAAAAAATGGAATTTACTATGGACAATTTACTTTGGCGAAAATTATTACAGAAAATTTACTATGGAACGTGGAATTTACTATGGAATATTTACTATGGGCAAAAAATGAAATTTACTACGGACAAATCGAATTTACTATGGAATATTTACTACAGAAAAAATGGAATTTACTATGGAATATTTACTATGGGAATATAAAATTCACTATGGGAAAAATGAAATTTACTATGGGAAAATTGAATTTACTACGGAAAAAATGGAATTTACTGCGGACAATTTACTTTGACGAAAATTATTATAGAAAATTTACTATGGAATATTTACTATGGAAAATTTACTATGGAAAATTTACTATGGACAAATATGGAATTTACTATGGTATATTTACTGCGACCAAATGGAATTTACTATGGAATATTTACTATGGAAAATTCACTATGACATATTTACTATGGAAAATTCACTATGACATATTTACTATGGACAAATATGGAATTTACTATGGTATATTTACTGCGACCAAATGGAATTTACTATGGAAAATTTAGTATGGGAATATAAAATTTACTATGGGAAAAAATATAAAATTTATTATGGGAAAAAAATGAAATTTACCATGGGAAAATGGAATTTACTATAGAAATTTTACTATGTAAAATTTAATACGAACAAAATGGAATTTACTATGGACAATTTACTTTGGCTAAATTGTTATAGTAAATTTACTATGGAATATTTACTATGGAATATTTACTGTGGAAATTTTACTATGACATATTTACTATGGACAAATATGGAATTTACTATGGAAAATTTACCATGGGACAATGGAATTTACTATGTAAAATTTAATACGAACAAATTGGAATTTAATATGGAATATTTACTACAGAAAAAATGGAATTTACTATGGAATATTTACTATGGAAAATTCACTATGACATATTTACTATGGAATATTTACTATGACATATTTACTATGGAATATTTACTATGGACAAATATGGAATTTACTATGGTATATTTACTGCGACCAAATGGGATTTACTATGGAAAATTTAGTATGGGAATATAAAATTTACTATGGAAAAAAATTAAATTAACTATGGGAATATAAAATTTACTATAGGAAAAAATATAAAATTAACTATGTGAATATAAAATTTACTATGGGGAAATGGAATTTACTATGAAAAAAATGGAATTTACTGCGGACAATTTACTTTGACGAAAATTATTATAGAAAATTTACTATGGAATATTTACTATGGAATATTTACTATGGACAAATATGGAATTTACTATGGTATATTTACTGCGACCAAATGGAATTTACTATGGAAAATTTAGTATGGGAATATAAAATTTACTATGGGAAAAAAATGAAATTAACTATGGGAATATAAAATTTACTATGGGAAAAAAATGAAATTAACTATGGGAATATAAAATTTAATATTAAATTATGGGAAAAAATATAAAATTTATTATGGGAAAAAAATGAAATTTACCATGGGAAAATGGAATTTACTATAGAAATTTTACTATGTAAAATTTAATACGAACAAAATGGAATTTACTATGGACAATTTACTTTAGCTAAATTGTTATAGTAAATTTACTATGGAAAGTAGAATTTACTATGGAATATTTACCACGGACAAAATGGAATTTATTATGGACAAATGTAATTTACTTCGGAAAATTTACTACGAACAAATTGAATTTACTATGGAATATTAACTCCGGACAAATAGAATTTACTATGGAAAACATAACTTACTATGGAAAATGTACGATGGAAAATGGAATTACCAAGGTAAATTGGATTAGGAAAATTGACTATGAAAAATATAACTTATTACAGTAATTTAATTTACTTGGAGAAGGAAAATTTGGTAGGGGAAATTTAATTTGCAACTGAAATATAATTTTACTGTGTAAAATGTTAACGACAACTAATGATATCTAATAAATTGCATTTCCCATGTAAATTAAATTTCCGTAGCAAATTAAATTAACCTTAGCAAATTTTCCTTCTCCAAGTAAACTCAATTACTGTAGTAAAATATATTTTTCATGGTCAATTTCCAAATCCAATTTTCCATAATCATTCCATTTTCCATTGTAAATTTTAAGTAGTAAATTACGTTTTCCATGTAAATTCCATTTTCTATAATAAATTTTCCATAGAAAAATTCCAATTACCGTTGTTAATGTTCCATAGTAAATTACTTTTTCCTAGTAATTTAAATTACCCTAGTTAAATAATATGTGTATACAATTTAAAGATTCAATTTAATCATTTAAAAAAAAAAAATTAGAAATAGGGTATTGGCACTCACTGTAAAATTTTCTACATGTAAGCAATAATAAATTTTGAAAAAATATACCGTTTGGATACACACTGTAGACAGCTTAGTATAAATTAAAAATACTTAATTTGACTTTTTAATACCATAAATGAAAAAAAAAAAATGAAAAAGAGGGTATTGGAGTCCGCAGGCTAAAGCATCTAAAGGTACTAATAAAAAATTTAGAAAAAATATACTGGTTGGCAACACACTGTAGACTGCAATATGTAAACTTAATATAAATTTACAACTATACAATTCCATACAAAATGTTCAACTGCATATTAATCATTTAAAAAAAAAAAATTAGAAAGCGGGTATTGGTGACCGCAGTCAAAAGTTATTAAAGAAAGCAAAAAAAAAAAATTGGAAAAATATGCGGGTTGAATAAACACAGTAGACTGCAGTATGTAATCTCAATATAAATTTACAAGAATATAACAGTTTTGATTGAATGTTTGTTATGAGGACACTTGGTTATTATATTAAAAATTGTGTACACCCTGTAATGGCACCCACAGGGATTGAATTTAAAGGATCAAAAAAAGAATTTGGAAAAAATTATAGTCTTAGAATACACAATGAAGACTTCACTATGTATTCTCAAGAAAAACAATTGAAGGACAATTAAATCGAGATAAAACTATGTTTTTTAGTGACAAGTTGCTAATAAAGTTTGAAAATTATGTCCACGAAAATAAACTATTGATATATTTTGAAACTAAAAATGGAAAGGGGTTATTGGCGCCCGCAGACAAATGAATTTAATGGAACAAAATATAAATTTGGAAAAAATTATAAATTTGGAACACAAAATGAAGACTTCACTATGTATTCTCAAGAAAAATAAATGTTGGATAATTAAATCATGAAAAAATTATGTTTTTTTAGTGGCAAGTTGCTAAAAAAGTTTGAAAATTATGAACAACAAAATAAATTATAGATATATTTTGAAAATAAAAATGGAAAGGGGTTATTGGCGCCCGCAGGCAAATTAATTTAATGGAACAAAATGGCTTGGTTTTCTCAAAAAAAGAATTGGGATAAAATTATAAATTTGGAATACAAAATGAAGACTGCACTATGTATTCTCAAGAAAAATAATTGTTGGATAATTAAATCATGAAAAAATTATGTTTTTTAGTGGGAAGTGGCTAATAAAGTTTAAAAATTTTCCACACAAAAATAAATGATACATATATTTTGAAAATAAAAATGGAAAGGGGTTTTTGGCGCCCGCAGGCAAATTAATTTAAAGGATAAAAAAAAGAATTTGGAAAAAATTATAGTCTTAGAATACACAATAAAGACTGCACTATGGATTCTCGCGAATAACAATTGAAGGATAATTAAATCATGATAAAATTATGTTTTTTTGTGGCAAGTGGCAAATAAAGTTTGAAAATTGTGTCAACAAAAATAAACTAGAAATATATTTTGAAAATGAAAATGAAAAAGGGTTATTGGCGGCCGCAGGCAAATGAATTTAAAGGATCAAAAAAAGAATTGTGATAAAATTATAAATTTGGAAAACAAAATGAAGACTGCACTATGTATTCTCAAGAAAAATAAATGTTGGATAATTAAATCATGATAAAATTATTTTTTTTTTAATTGCACATGATTAATAAAGTTTGAAAATTATGAACACAAAAATCAAGTATAGATATATTTTGAAAATAAAAATGGAATGGGGTTATTGGCGCCCGCAGGCAAATGAATTTAAAAGATCAAAAAAAGAATTTGGAAAAAATTATAGTCTTAGAATACACAATGAAGACTTCACTATGTATTTTCAAGAAAAATAAATGTTGGATAATTAAATCATGATAAACTTATGTTTTTTAGTGGCAAGTTGCTAATAAAGTTTGAAAATTATGAACACCAAAATAAATTATAGATATATTTTAAAACTAAAAATGGAAAGGGGTTATTGGCGCCCGCAGGCAAATGAATTTAAAGGATAAAAAAAAGAATTTGGAAAAAATTATAGTCTTAGAATACCTACATAATGGAGACTTTACTATGTATTCTCAAGAAAAATAAATGTTGGATAATTAAATCATGAAAAAATTATGTTTTTTAGTGCAAGTTGCTAATAAAGTTTGAAAATTATGAACACAAAAATCAAGTATAGATATATTTTGAAAATAAAAATGGAAAGGGGTTATTGGCGCCCGCAGGCAAATGAATTTAAAGGATCAAAAAAAGAATTGGGATAAAATTATAAATTTGGAATACAAAATGAAGACTGCACTATGTATTCTCAAGAAAAATAATTGTTGGATAATTAAATCATGAAAAAATTATGTTTTTTAGTGGGAAGTGGCTAATAAAGTTTAAAAATTTTCCACACAAAAATAAATGATACATATATTTTGAAAATAAAAATGGAAAGGGGTTTTTGGCGCCCGCAGGCAAATTAATTTAAAGGATAAAAAAAAGAACTTGGAAAAAATTATAGTCTTAGAATACACAATAAAGTCTGCACTATGGATTCTCGCGAATAACAATTGAAGGATAATTAAATCATGATAAAATTATGTTTTTTTGTGGCAAGTGGCAAATAAAGTTTGAAAATTGTGTCAACAAAAATAAACTAGAAATATATTTTGAAAGGAAAAATGGAATGGGGGTATTGGCGCTCACAGGCAAATGAATTTAATGGAACAAAATATAAATTTGGAAAAAATTATAAATTTGGAAAACAAAATGAAGACTGCACTATGTATTCTCAAGAAAAATAAATGTTGGATAATTAAATCATGATAAAATTAAGTTTTTTAGTGGGAAGTGGCTAATACAGTTTAAAAATTGTGTCCACAAAAATAAACCAGAACTTTATTTTGAAAAGAAAAATGGAATGGGGTTATTGGCGCCCGCAAGCAAATGAATTTAAAGGATCAAAAAAAGAATTGGGATAAAATTATAAATTTGGAATACAAAATGAAGACTGCACTATGTATTCTCAAGAAAAATAAATGTTGGATAATTAAATCATGAAAAAATTATGTTTTTTAGTGGGAAGTGGCTAATAAAGTTTAAACATTTTCCAAACAAAAATAAATGATATATATATTTTGAAAATAAAAATGGAAAGGGGTTATTGGCGCCCGCAGGCAAATGAATTTAAAGGATAAAAAAAAGAATTTGGAAAAAATTATAGTCTTAGAATACCTACATAATGGAGACTTTACTATGTATTCTCAAGAAAAATAAATGTTGGATAATTAAATCATGAAAAAATTATGTTTTTTAGTGCAAGTTGCTAATAAAGTTTGAAAATTATGAACACAAAAATCAAGTATAGATATATTTTGAAAATAAAAATGGAAAGGGGTTATTGGCGCCCGCAGGCAAATGAATTTAAAGGATCAAAAAAAGAATTGGGATAAAATTATAAATTTGGAATACAAAATGAAGACTGCACTATGTATTCTCAAGAAAAATAATTGTTGGATAATTAAATCATGAAAAAATTATGTTTTTTAGTGGGAAGTGGCTAATAAAGTTTAAAAATTTTCCACACAAAAATAAATGATACATATATTTTGAAAATAAAAATGGAAAGGGGTTTTTGGCGCCCGCAGGCAAATTAATTTAAAGGATAAAAAAAAGAACTTGGAAAAAATTATAGTCTTAGAATACACAATAAAGTCTGCACTATGGATTCTCGCGAATAACAATTGAAGGATAATTAAATCATGATAAAATTATGTTTTTTTGTGGCAAGTGGCAAATAAAGTTTGAAAATTGTGTCAACAAAAATAAACTAGAAATATATTTTGAAAGGAAAAATGGAATGGGGGTATTGGCGCTCACAGGCAAATGAATTTAATGGAACAAAATATAAATTTGGAAAAAATTATAAATTTGGAAAACAAAATGAAGACTGCACTATGTATTCTCAAGAAAAATAAATGTTGGATAATTAAATCATGATAAAATTAAGTTTTTTAGTGGGAAGTGGCTAATACAGTTTAAAAATTGTGTCCACAAAAATAAACCAGAACTTTATTTTGAAAAGAAAAATGGAATGGGGTTATTGGCGCCCGCAAGCAAATGAATTTAAAGGATCAAAAAAAGAATTGGGATAAAATTATAAATTTGGAATACAAAATGAAGACTGCACTATGTATTCTCAAGAAAAATAAATGTTGGATAATTAAATCATGAAAAAATTATGTTTTTTAGTGGGAAGTGGCTAATAAAGTTTAAACATTTTCCAAACAAAAATAAATGATATATATATTTTGAAAATAAAAATGGAAAGGGGTTATTGGCGCCCGCAGGCAAATGAATTTAAAGGATAAAAAAAAGAATTTGGAAAAAATTATAGTCTTAGAATACCTACATAATGGAGACTTTACTATGTATTCTCAAGAAAAATAAATGTTGGATAATTAAATCATGAAAAAATTATGTTTTTTAGTGCAAGTTGCTAATAAAGTTTGAAAATTATGAACACAAAAATCAAGTATAGATATATTTTGAAAATAAAAATGGAAAGGGGTTATTGGCGCCCGCAGGCAAATGAATTTAAAGGATCAAAAAAAGAATTGGGATAAAATTATAAATTTGGAATACAAAATGAAGACTGCACTATGTATTCTCAAGAAAAATAATTGTTGGATAATTAAATCATGAAAAAATTATGTTTTTTAGTGGGAAGTGGCTAATAAAGTTTAAAAATTTTCCACACAAAAATAAATGATACATATATTTTGAAAATAAAAATGGAAAGGGGTTTTTGGCGCCCGCAGGCAAATTAATTTAAAGGATAAAAAAAAGAATTTGGAAAAAATTATAGTCTTAGAATACACAATAAAGACTGCACTATGGATTCTCGCGAATAACAATTGAAGGATAATTAAATCATGATAAAATTATGTTTTTTTGTGGCAAGTGGCAAATAAAGTTTGAAAATTGTGTCAACAAAAATAAACTAGAAATATATTTTGAAAATGAAAATGAAAAAGGGTTATTGGCGGCCGCAGGCAAATGAATTTAAAGGATCAAAAAAAGAATTGTGATAAAATTATAAATTTGGAAAACAAAATGAAGACTGCACTATGTATTCTCAAGAAAAATAAATGTTGGATAATTAAATCATGATAAAATTATTTTTTTTTTAATTGCACATGATTAATAAAGTTTGAAAATTATGAACACAAAAATCAAGTATAGATATATTTTGAAAATAAAAATGGAAGGGGTTATTGGCGCCCGCAGGCAAATGAATTTAAAAGATCAAAAAAAGAATTTGGAAAAAATTATAGTCTTAGAATACACAATGAAGACTTCACTATGTATTTTCAAGAAAAATAAATGTTGGATAATTAAATCATGATAAACTTATGTTTTTTAGTGGCAAGTTGCTAATAAAGTTTGAAAATTATGAACACCAAAATAAATTATAGATATATTTTAAAACTAAAAATGGAAAGGGGTTATTGGCGCCCGCAGGCAAATGAATTTAAAGGATAAAAAAAAGAATTGGGATAAAATTATAAATTTGGAATACAAAATGAAGACTGCACTATGTATTCTCAAGAAAAATAATTGTTGGATAATTAAATCATGAAAAAATTATGTTTTTTAGTGGGAAGTGGCTAATAAAGTTTAAAAATTTTCCACACAAAAATAAATGATACATATATTTTGAAAATAAAAATGGAAAGGGGTTTTTGGCGCCCGCAGGCAAATTAATTTAAAGGATAAAAAAAAGAACTTGGAAAAAATTATAGTCTTAGAATACACAATAAAGTCTGCACTATGGATTCTCGCGAATAACAATTGAAGGATAATTAAATCATGATAAAATTATGTTTTTTTGTGGCAAGTGGCAAATAAAGTTTGAAAATTGTGTCAACAAAAATAAACTAGAAATATATTTTGAAAGGAAAAATGGAATGGGGGTATTGGCGCTCACAGGCAAATGAATTTAATGGAACAAAATATAAATTTGGAAAAAATTATAAATTTGGAAAACAAAATGAAGACTGCACTATGTATTCTCAAGAAAAATAAATGTTGGATAATTAAATCATGATAAAATTAAGTTTTTTAGTGGGAAGTGGCTAATACAGTTTAAAAATTGTGTCCACAAAAATAAACCAGAACTTTATTTTGAAAAGAAAAATGGAATGGGGTTATTGGCGCCCGCAGGCAAATGAATTTAAAGGATCAAAAAAAGAATTGGGATAAAATTATAAATTTGGAATACAAAATGAAGACTGCACTATGTATTCTCAAGAAAAATAAATGTTGGATAATTAAATCATGAAAAAATTATGTTTTTTAGTGGGAAGTGGCTAATAAAGTTTAAACATTTTCCAAACAAAAATAAATGATATATATATTTTGAAAATAAAAATGGAAAGGGGTTATTGGCGCCCGCAGGCAAATGAATTTAAAGGATAAAAAAAAGAATTTGGAAAAAATTATAGTCTTAGAATACCTACATAATGGAGACTTTACTATGTATTCTCAAGAAAAATAAATGTTGGATAATTAAATCATGAAAAAATTATGTTTTTTAGTGCAAGTTGCTAATAAAGTTTGAAAATTATGAACACAAAAATCAAGTATAGATATATTTTGAAAATAAAAATGGAAAGGGGTTATTGGCGCCCGCAGGCAAATGAATTTAAAGGATCAAAAAAAGAATTGGGATAAAATTATAAATTTGGAATACAAAATGAAGACTGCACTATGTATTCTCAAGAAAAATAAATGTTGGATAATTAAATCATGATAAAATTAAATTTTTAAGTGGGAAGTGGCTAATAAAGTTTAAAAATTTTCCACACAAAAATAAATGATACATATATTTTGAAAATAAAAATGGAAAGGGGTTTTTGGCGCCCGCAGGAAAATTAATTTAAAGGATAAAAAAAAGAATTTGGAAAAAATTATAGTCTTAGAATACACAATAAAGTCTGCACTATGGATTCTCGCGAATAACAATTGAAGGATAATTAAATCATGATAAAATTATGTTTTTTTGTGGCAAGTGGCAAATAAAGTTTGAAAATTGTGTCAACAAAAATAAACTAGAAATATATTTTGAAAGGAAAAATGGAATGGGGTATTGGCGCTCACAGGCAAATGAATTTAATGGAACAAAATATAAATTTGGAAAAAATTATAAATTTGGAAAACAAAATGAAGACTGCACTATGTATTCTCAAGAAAAATAAATGTTGGATAATTAAATCATGATAAAATTAAGTTTTTTAGTGGGAAGTGGCTAATACAGTTTAAAAATTGTGTCCACAAAAATAAACCAGAACTTTATTTTGAAAAGAAAAATGGAATGGGGTTATTGGCGCCCGCAGGCAAATGAATTTAAAGGATCAAAAAAAGAATTGGGATAAAATTATAAATTTGGAATACAAAATGAAGACTGCACTATGTATTCTCAAGAAAAATAAATGTTGGATAATTAAATCATGATAAAATTAAATTTTTAAGTGGGAAGTGGCTAATACAGTTTAAAAATTGTGTCCACAAAAATAAACCAGAACTTTATTTTGAAAAGAAAAATGGAATGGGGTTATTGGCGCCCGCAGGCAAATGAATTTAAAGGGTCAAAAAAAGAATTTGGAAAAAATTATAGTCTTAGAATACACAATGAAGACTTCACTATGTATTATCAAGAAGAACAATTGAAGGATAATTAAATCATGATAAACTTATGTTTTTTAGTGGCAAGTTGTTAATAAAGTTTGAAAATTATGAACACCAAAAAAAATTATAGATATATTTTAATACTAAAAATGGAAAGGGGTTATATGCGCCCGCAGGCATATGAATTTAAAGGATAAAAAAAAGAATTTGGAAAAAATTATAGTCTTAGAATACATAATGGAGACTTCACTATTTATTCTCAAGAAAAATAATTGAAGGATAATTAGATCATGATAAAGTTATGTTTTTCAGTGGCAAGTGACTAATAAAGTTTGAAAATTGTGAACACAAAAATAAACTACATTATTATGTATTTTGTTGAACAAATTATGATCAGAGGACGCATTGTTTACTGTGATTGACATTAGTTCAAATGAAATACTGTTATAACACTAATACTCTTATGGCTTTAAAACCGTGATCCAAATTATGACAATATTAATCAGGTATATATAATATTTTAAGTATTAAGTATTCATTATTAAAGCTAAAAAAAAAATTACGTATAATTCACTAATATATAAGTATAATATTATATTTTAGTATAAATTTAGTATTAATATATTCCTCGTTAATTTTTAAATATTTTTCCTTGTTATGTTGACAATTTCGAATACCTTGTTAGTTAGTAAGAAAGGTTCTATGCAAAGGTCACGACCAGTGATGATAGTCATCTATCATCACTTGAGCTCAACTTACCATTGTGTATAGGTACCTAACCTAAACTAACCTCCTAATGACTTAATTAACCATCTGCATGTCCGCGGGGAAGGCAGTGCCATAGCCAGGGTTAGGATTTGGGGAGGGAAAAAGTGTATACAGTACTATACACCCAATACTCCTCGGGAAGGCTGACTACGACACTGGGTTTAATAAGTATCAATCTAAATGATAGTAGAAAAATCAATGCTATTTGGGTAACGCGTGACAAACGGATGGTTAACTAGGACACTTTGAATAAAAAGATCCTTAGTTGATTTCCGATATAAGTGTTTACATATCAAGTTTTTCTATTGATTGTTAACCTCTTAGAAATAGCTCTTATTATTAAGATGTTGAGCCTCTTGTAATATTTTTCTCCCTACTAGATTTTTAGGACTTCGGTGCAACTGCTTCTTAGATAATATATTACCTATGGATAGAGCCATACCCATTTTTTTTTATGTATATAACTTTAAGCACATATTTATATGACGACGAGTGTCTGGCCGCGATGAGTGCTTAAATGACTATACGTGATAGTACATTCTATCAAGTCCTAATCAATAGTTGTCATCTAAACTCGCAAGTATGATTGGATGTAAATTGTACAAGTAATAACTAATAATTATTAAAGATTTATGTGTTTGTATTGTCTCCGACTTACAAAAATCCTTTTGAAGAGAATGAGAGTGCGACATCCTCATTAAAGCAAAACAACTTTTGTAATATTATTACATAAATGGTGTAATATCTAAATTATTTCCCCTTCCAACAAACTAAAACTATAGTTATCATGCTTTTCTGGGCCCAAAAACGTCGGGTGGTACTATAATGGTAATTTTATTTTTACTTTTATATGGTACTTAATAAAAACCACCCTAGACACTAGAAATTGAATTATTACGATTTTTAATATTTTTTAAATGAAACGATCTAAAAAAATGTTTACACAATCTTTTCTACAATAAAATATTATTATTTATTATTTCAACATAACATTTTGCTGTGTGATTGGTAATCTTAACATCACTGTGTCTATATATTTTTTGTGACAAAGATCAAGTGTCCAGAAGAAAATTTAATCATCTAAAATATCTTAAATTACATACTTATTGTTAATTATTATTATTAAAAACTTATAGTAATAAGTATAATATATCATATAGACTTAAACAATGTACAATTGGTTTCTTATTATTTTTATTATTACATAATATACGATTTTATTTTAAACAAATCCTTCGGCAATTATATATCCATATTGCGTGTGTTTGTTTAGAAACACGTGAGTATGTGGGGTAAGGATTCGTCACTAAGAACCCAGGTGGTCACCCATCCAGGAGCTAGTGACGCCAGGCGATGTTTGACCACGGCAAACCACCGCGCCACACCATACCCCAAAATACAGTATACGACTAGTGTGCAGTGCATATACCAGGCCAGAGGCAATTTTTTTGTTTTCAAGATATCAACTGCATAACCTGATTTTACTGTTTGGTTTTAAACACATGTAAATAAGACGAGGATTCGTCACTAAGAACCCAGGTGGTTGCCCATCCGGGAGCTAGCGACGACAGTCGATGTGTTGACCTTTAGCTCCAATATTTACTTTTCTAACATATAGAAACCATATCTATTATATGAGATAATTAGTACATGTAAGTCTATTTTTCATCAAGTTCAAGAATGTTTTTTTATTTTTATAGCTAATAATAACAACAACACGTATGTCACTTAAAATATTGAATACCTAGGTAATAAATACATACGTGAATAACAATTTTTTTTTTTTAATTTCTAAAATCTTAATTTAAAAATTCCATTAGACTAGTCGAAAAAGTATACGATTAACACTAGTATAGATTCCAACACTCAACTAAAATAATACTTTAAAAATGATTGTATTTATCAGAAAAATTAACTATCACCAGATCTTATTTCTTCTTTCCAGCATTAGAGATTTGGATTAATTAAAAAAAAACTAGTAATATAAATTGCTTTCAATATCATGATGAAATTCTTTTAACTCTTAATCACCTTCAAAAGTTGGTTTTCTTTTATCTGGACAAATTACTATTTCAAATTTTTATTTTAAAACATTTTATGTTTTCTAGAGCAAAGACTTTTTTTGCATTTTATATATTTTTCCTTTTTTGTAAGCTTTATTGTATGCTTATTTCTAGGTTAGTACACAGCATATTTAAAATCTTATGTGATAAAATTCTAAATGTTTTTAGTGCATCTTTTGATAGTTTATCGAAAATCAAGTACTTAGGTAAATATTTTTATGGATCAAAATATAATTATATAAAATATGAAAGAAAAATGAAATTGTTACTAGCACTTTAATTTTTTTTTTTTAATATATACAATTCATCATATCACATATCATTTGTCTCAAATAACAGGGTACACTTTATTGCTCATTAACCTGTAAATATCTTTCAATTCTGTTTGTTGGACATCAAACAAGACAAATCAATCATAAAATCCTATATGACTTAAAATTCTTATAAGTCATGTATTTCTTCTTTCTTTTTAAATGGAAATCCCTATTTTAAATATCATTTTTGGATATCATGAAATTCTCATACAAGGAAGGGCTCATCTGATCATACCAATCTAGTATGTCGGACTACAAAAAAAAACTATTTAATTTTCAATAATTTACAAAATAAGTAATGTCATTGTACACTATAAAAAAAAACCAAATTTACTGGAGACCAAACCAAAAAACTAAGAAGTATAAATAAAATATAAATAATCACACAGAGATGTTTAGATTCAAGTAAAAAAAAAAATATATTATAACTATATTATAGTCCAAATGATGACTAATAATAAATAAAGATAAAAAAAAAAAATATTAATATAATATCGAATAAAATTGATATTATAGTCAAAGCGTTGAATAATAATAAATATAATATAATCTAAAGAAAATTAAACAAATTCTATTTAAAAGAATTATACACAGAGATGTTTAGATTCAAATAAAATTAAAGTTATAGTCCAAACGACGGCTAATAATAAATAAAATATTTCAGAAATGTTTAACACATTTTTTATAAATTAATTAAACACGTCATAGTTGTTAAAATTCAAATAAAATCAAAATTATAGTCCAAGTGTTGAACAATAATAAATAAAATATAATCCAAAGATTAACACATTTATAAAAGAATTAAACACAGAGATGTTTTGATTCAAATAAAATAAAAATATATTATAATCCAAATGATGACTAATAATAAATAAAATATAATCCAAATAAAATTAAAATATTTTTTATAAATGAATTAAACACAGAGATGTTTAGATTTAAATAAAATAAAAATATATTATAACTATATTATAGTCCAAATGATGACTAATAATAAATAAAGATCAAATAAATATATTAATATAATATCAAATAAAATTAAAATTATAGTCAAAGCGTTGAATAATAATAAATAAAATATAATCCAAAGAAGATTAACAAATTTTTTTTAAAAGACTTATATGTATACAGAAATGTTTAGATTCAAATAAAATTAAAGTTATAGCCAAACGACGACTAATAATAAATAATATATAATCCTAAGAAGATTAATACATTTTTTATAAAAAAATTAAACACAAGGATGTTTAGATGCAAATAAAATTAAAATATATAGTCCAAGCGACGACTAATTATAAATAAAATATAATCCAAAGAAGATTAATACAATTTTAATAAAAGAATTAAACACAGAGATGTTTAGATTCAAATAAAATAAAAATATATTATAACTATATTATAACTATATTATATAGTCCAAATGATGACTAACAATAAATAAAATATGATCCAAAGAAAATTAAAATATTTTTTATAACTGAATTAAACACAGAGATGTTTAGATTCAAATAAAATAAAAATATATTATAACTATATTATAGTCCAAATGATGACTAATAATAAATAAAGACCAAATAAATATATTAATATAATATCAACATAAATTAAAATTAAGTCAAAGCGTTGAATAATATTAAATTAAATAATATAATCCAAAGCAGATTAATACATTTTTTATAAAATAATTAAACACAAAGTCGTTAACATTCAAATAAAATTAAGATAATAGTCCAAACGGTGACTAATAATAATTAAAACATAATCCATAGCAGATTATCGGGAATATAATTCATAGCTGACTTTTAACAAATAATTCTGATTTAAATACAAAAGAAAAAAAATAAATGTACAGAGATAACAACAACGATCAAATAACTGAAACAAACAACAAAGTTTACCTAACATAGGTGTTCATAATCATGGTCAAAATTAATTTTTCAATAATATCAAACAAATGTTTCTTTTTCAAAAATTATATCGAAATAATATAAGATTTCACCTTTGATATATCACATAAAAATGGTAAAGAAAACAGAGTATCAGACGGGCTATAATACAATAACATAAATACAAACGATAAAAACCTTGGAATCGACAAATCACTTAATTAGGTTCGAATGTACGACATAAATCCATCAAATTCCAAAGATCAATTTTGCATTTACAACAAAAGCGATTAATGAACCCAAAGAAAAAATAAATAAAAACATATTAAGGAAATCACGACAATTTGTCATAATAAATAACATATTATATTATCAACGATGCACACCATATTATACCGATTATAGCATTTTTTTTTTCCTAATGCATGATTTTGAAACTTATTTTCCAATAGATATTATACTAATACCAGAAAAAGCATGCCTTACAACATATAAAAATTATTAAAGGAACTTAACGAAATAAGGAATGAAATTCCACAAACAGTAAAAAAATGGCACAAATTAAACGAAAAAATTATTTAGACAAAAGTCACGGAATAGTATGCTTTAATCTAGGTGACCAAGAATTAATAAAATTTCCATTTTCACAAATAGGCAAAACGCCTAAATTAGCACAAAAATACAGAGGCCAATTTAAAGTAATTAAAAAATAATAAATAAATATCAGAATTAAATTATAAAGTAAAATTGATCTTCGATAAAAAACTAACTGAAAACATCATTCATGTTAGAAGAATAAAATCATATTATTACAAGTTAACCATACAACAAAAATACAAATTTAACATAATAACCAATTAAAATGTCATAATTTACAGATTTCTACAAGACTATAGGTACCTAAAAATAATACTAATAATCTAATTACAAATCAATATTCAAAAACAATGAAATAAAAATAAAAATTTTTAATTT
Source organism: Diuraphis noxia (assembly GCF_037042655.1). Lineage (NCBI taxonomy): Eukaryota > Metazoa > Arthropoda > Insecta > Hemiptera > Aphididae > Diuraphis > Diuraphis noxia. The sequence continues at coordinate 31,456,706 of NW_028301714.1, read as the reverse complement.
ATAAATATAAATAAATGTAAGCTACAAGAAATTAAATGGATTATCCATTCAGATTCCAGATCATAATCATGAAATCCTTATATAAGGAATGGCTCGTCTAATCACACTAAACCACTACATTAGACTACAAAAACAAAATTCTAATTTTCAATAATTTACCAAATGAATAATGTCATTTGACACTATTGCCACAATCAAGCAAATATTCCAAAAGTCTAAAGAAAAAGACAACAAAACATCAAATAAGAATAATACATTAGAGATTCTAATATCCAATCTCATACATATTAAGTAGGTACTTCATAAAAGACGTTCGATATTCTACTACCTACATACCTAAGTTATCAAGAGAAAGGTCTTCTAGAGAAGACATTTCTACGATAAATAATTATGCCAGGAAACGCTAGATGCTAACTTCATCATAAATATAGACAACAATAACAACATATACAAATATTAAAAGGCGTCTTCACAAATCTTACTCAATTTATCTCGCATATACAGCATAAAAATGAATTTAAAAAAAAAAAACACTTAAGATAATAAATTTAAAGAAGACGCAACATTTCAACATTCAATCACAACAACAAAATGCCTTGATAAAACCAAAATCAAAAACATTCAATGAAACATCACCATACTTAACACAGGACTTAACATATCCCTACTATACCAAACTTTTGTTTGAAGTATCAAAATATTAGCAAGACATTTTAATAATCTAACACAAGTCTCATGAATAAACAACATAACAATATATTAAAAAAAAAAAAAAAATACTCATGGGAACAAAAAGTAGAAGTCTACGCCAATCACAAAAACAACAAAACCAAGTTGTATATGAGTTAAAAGAACTTTAAGTCATATAGGAATTTATGATTGATTACAGGGTATAATTAAAGGGTAATGAGTGATAAAGTGTACCTACCCTTTTTTTGGGACACACGGTATATATATAAATAAACATATGATAAATACGTAAAATATTTAATTAAGTAATTTTTATAGTATAATAAAAGAATGTAATTTTTTTAAGGTATATTTAACTGCGTATATTTAATGAATTTTTAGTAAGTACATAAAAGTCCTAGCTCTACAGTTATTAATTATAACTTTTACTTCCAATCATGCGCCTACTTTCAAGTTTATTTTTTTAATCACTATCATAGTACAAACTTGTAAAGTAATAATAAACAAAAGTATACAAATATTTTATTTTGAAATTGAAGTTCTAAGATGAATATTTTGAGAATGAGAATTTATAATATTTAAATGTTTTTACTTATCAAGCAACATCTCTAATACTTTTTTTTTATTGAGCATTACAATACTTTTCATAATAAGACTATTAACTATAATATGTTTAATGAAATTGTAAATTTGTATATAAAAATAAAATTTGTTATTTTAAAGATAATATTCATTTGATTGATGTGATATTTTAACAAAATATGTAATGGACAAAGTCATACTTTTTACAAGACTTATAATAATGTAAACAATCAACAATCAAGAACTTTTTTGACTTGATAACACTTAAGAGGATGTCAGTACATTTATTTTTTTTCTCTCTGACCCACGCACAACATAGCAAATATTACGTTCACTATGATCATAATAATTTCTAAAATTAGAGTGAAATGGCCTCTTTTAAAATTTTAAGATACTTATTAGTTATTATTAATATCTAGAGCATCGTATAGGCTAAATTTGAAGCGAGTTATGAATACATTAATATATTCATAACTCACTTAATAATTAAAGTATAATACACCTATGATATGCCCTAGATAAAAATATCACCATTCATTTTTCTCTAATTTTAGAAATTATTAAGATTATTGTGAACAAAAAATTTGATATATTGCGCATGAGTCGGAGAAAAAAAATTCCACTGACATCCTCTTAATCGGCTTAACCAACCTTCTCTTTTTATTCTATCCCATAAGTCGAAGGTTGTAAACCTTACCTAACCTGGTAGTATCACTCAAAGGGTCGAGTGACCTTTGCAATTAAGATCCTTTCCTACATATTCAGAATTGTTAACATAACTATTCTACCTAACTATCCCCCTTCCCCCCACCTAACCTAATCCTCTCTCTCTGCCACTACCCCTCTTTCTTCCTATCACTATCACGCCCTCCCCTTCACCTATCTCACTGTCTCTCACAATCTCTCACAATTCTCTCTCGCTTTTTGTTCTATTCCCCCATCTAACCTTATCATCTCCCTTAAACACTACCTCTCTCTCACCCTATCACTTTTACACCATCCCCTCACCTATCTCTCTCACACTCACTTGTCTTACATTCCCCCTCTACCCGTTTTTCTAACACTTGCACCCTCTCATTCACTTTATCTCCTTATCTTTCATCCTATCTACCTCTCTCACTCCCTCTCACACTATCCTTCTCTCGCCCTCTCTTTACAAGTCACTATAGTACCTACCTTACCTAACCTAACCTAATCTAACCTTACCTCACACTATCTATCTCTCTTACACTCCCTCCTTTTCTTTCTCACCCTTTTACTTCTGCTTCTCTACCATCTCTCTACGCTACTTCACACTATCTCTCTCTCTCACTCTCACTCGCTCTCTCTCTCTCTCTCTCTCTCTCTCTCTCTCTCTCTCTCTCTCTCTCTCTCTCTCTCTCTCTCTCTCTCTCTCTCTCTGTCTCTCTCTCTCTCATCTCTTAGTCCTTCCCTGCCCTCACCCCCATACAACCAGTCCCTATAGTACCTACAGGTCATCGTACCTGATAATTGGAAAAATATTTAAATATCATTGAGGAAATTATTAAAAAAAAAAATTTTAAATATTATACCTGATCAATTTCCTAATTTTTATCACGATTTTATTGATAACTTGAATAGTGTTATACCAGTGGTTAGAAACGAATAATTTAAAAATTGCAAGTAATCTATCCCCTGATCAATTAATAAATTAATAAAATAAAAAAAACCTACTGAAAAATAGAAAATCACTTACCTAATATCTGAATCTACTATAAAACTTCATCTTTGAAACATTGTTAATACATTTCACACAGGCTTAACAACGAATAGGATATTTAGTTGGCAAATCTTCACTGACGAATACCATCTCTGAAATTTCAATAAAATATTCAACAATATTTTCTGACCTATTCATTTTAGATTCTGAACGAAGTGATGTATTGATTTTACAATGATGTGTGTGTACAGCATAACTAGTCGAAATAATGATTCAACTTCAAACGTTGGGGGTGGTTTCAAAAAAAAAAAAATGACAGAAAAACGGAATTTTTAAGCAAAACCAGTTTTCGACCAAATCAATTTTTTTATATGGTTGTAATCCAAAAACTAATCACTGTAAATACTTGAAATTTTCACCAAATGTTTTTATTAGTGTAATCTATATACAGTTTAATTTTAGAGTAATTTTTAGCCCACTGAAATTTAAGATTTTTCTGAAAATTTTTTTTTGAAGTGTTGATAAAATTTTTTTGGCCCTATCAAAAAACTTGAAAATTGAATACAAAGTTTCTCATAAGTTATTCTTATAATGATTAAAAAATTATAAGAATACATAAGCACAATTTTTTTTTTATAAGCGTTTATAGTTCAAATTTTTACGAAATCTGTCGAAAACACGAAAATCTGCAAGCAATTTTGAAGTTGAAAAATCAAAAAATGTTTGTGTTTATAACTAAGGATTAAAAATACAACACTAAGTTTTCTATACGTTTTCCCTCAAGTAGCTATAGAGAAAACTCGAAGCATCATTATAGGAAAAATTTTAAGTGCGTTTGAATTTTAAATTTTTACGAAAAAGCGTAACGATAACGAACGATTTTAAATATTTGTAAATATTTGTATATACAGAAAGTATAAGTCTTAGATACTTGAAAATATTACCAGTTATTTAGATTGGCGTTTTCTTTACACGATTTAATTTTCAAAATATTTTGACTTTTTTTGAGATATTTATAGATAACTGAAATTTTCAATTTTACTGAAAATTTTTTTTTGAAGTGTTGATAAAATTTTTTTGGCCCTATCAAAATGCTTGAAATTTTAATATAAAGTTTCTCATAGGTTATTCTTATAGTAATTAAAAAAAATAAGAATACTTTGGCACAATTTTTTTTTATTAGCATTTGAAGTTCAATTATTGACAAAAATTCGTCAAAACCATGAATATATTTATTTTTTTGTGTCTGTCATCACGTTTTTGGGCAGTAAAAGTGCTTCGATTTTTGACTTCAGTACGTTATTCGATCAGAGAGTGAATCTAATTGGTACTTTGGTGGTCAAAAGTATTCTTAATATTTTTGTAAATAATTGGGATAAACAAACTAAAAATGAAGGGAAAAACGTGAAATTTTACGCACATTCAGTTTTCGACAAAATCGATTTTGATTTTTGATGTAACTTTAAAACAAATGACCATTGATACATGAAATTTTCACCGAATGTATATATAAGTATATTCTAACCACCATAAAATTTTCAAAATTGTTTGACTTAAGTTGAACTATTCATAGGTATATGCAATTTTCGATCAATATTAGTTTTTTTAAATTAATATCGATAAAAATTTATTTTTTGGTTAGAAAATCTTGAAAAATTAATACAAGGCTCTTAACATATTGTTATATCAGCAGTTGAAAAATAAAAATAAATTCATAGTCACAATTTTTTTTGTAAGCATTCAAATTTTGAATTTTGACAAAATACGTAAAAATCACAAAAATTCGCAAGTTGTTTTAAGCTAGAAATTCATACAAATTTTCTCTTTAAATCTAAGATTTGAAAATTTAATACAAAATTCCTTACAAATTTGTCAATCTTTATCACAAAAAAAATGTCTGCCAGAAATTCAAATTACATTTTTATTAGCATTTGAATTTCAAATATTGACAAAAATTCGTCAAAACCGTGAATATTTGCAAATTATTTTGTAGTTCAAAATTCATAATATTGTTTGTATTTATATCTAAGGTTATAAAATTTAACACTAAGTTTTCCGTAAGTTTTGTTTCAAATAGCTATAGAAAAAATTTGATGCGCCATTATATGAAAAATGTTTTGAGCGTTTGAGTTTTAAATTTTTATGAAATCACGTAATGATAACGATTTATCCTCAAACCAGATATATGTATATCTATGATAATATACCTAAGGTATTATGAATTATGATAACTACATGCAATGTTTTTGGAAAAATTGATTAACCATGCCTTACGCAAAATGCGTCTTAATTGAAAAATAATTTATTTGTTTCAAAATAGAATATATGATAATATTTAAATATAATATATCCTAGACTGACAAATCATCTCATTTCAGAATCGTTTTTCGTATACAATGATACCTATCATTGTATTCAAATTTAACCTACCCTTGTCAGAGGTCCACCCCACCCCCTAACCTGTACAGCAGAGCGACATTCACTTACCCACTTTTTTTTTTTATTATTACAGATAAAATATAGCTAAACAATCCGTTTAATGTTATTATGTGTTTTGATTATTTTATTCAAGAACTTATTAATTTTATATGGCTATAAAAACATTATTCCTACTGTATGGCTACTACGCTACTAAAACTCAAGTACCAAATCATTTTTATTTTAATAATTTTTTATACAAACTTTAATTATTATTGCGTATCTTAGTTTGTTTATTTATTTTATTCCAAGAATTCATGAATATTATAGTTATTATTCTATAATAATTTTTGAAAGATTGAGTTTTATAAAATTAATAAAAATTCGTTTGCAATAAATTAGAGTTTGTTTATTTACCTAACCTTACGTAATTTCATAATAAATAATGACTGTACAATTCTAGTCAACAGCCCTTCCCCTTATTATTGTAATTAAATTGTCACCTAAAACATGTAAATTTTAAGTAATAGTAGGTATAATGTAAATTATGTATAAAGCTAATGGCCCATGTCGCCGAAGCTAAAAAGATCAAAAAAAAAAAAAAAAAATTGAAAAATGTCGATTACAAACACATTCCTAGGTTATAATTATGAAATTATAATTATTATACGTTTGGCAACCTGAAAAACGACGCAGCGCGTTTATATTATTCGATCTCGCGTATTTCTTAATTTAGCGCTTAGAAATAAAATATGCGTCAACGATACTTGGAACATGGGAATATATTTTTCATGACGTTAAATATTTATTTAAAGCCTAACATAAGATTCAAGCCTCAAAAGAATATGAAAATAAACTTACCTCAAACATCGACTCTTTTTCGGGGTTTTGGTGAAATCTGAATTCTGAGACGTGTATGGATGCACTCCGATACCGACGTAAGAACGCGTCAGATACTTAATTGAAGTCTGAAAATATTATTAATTATGAAATTAAAATTATACGGAATACAGAATATTTTTAGTTCATGTTTGCACTAGTGCTCATTGAAATTATAATTTTAGAATCTTTAATCGACTGCCACTTCTGATTCTGAAAAGACAATTGCCACAGATTGTATTATGTTACGCTAATAGGATAAATCCAAAGATGTAATATTTCAATAAAACTTCTATTACCAAGGAGGTTCACGTTTATGAATAATGTTCATTTAAATAATTAAATGTGATACAACAATAACCAAAAAATATTTGTAATTTTAATTTAATTATAATAATATAATATTTTTTTTTCTTAGCCTATTTTTGTTTGATTATTGATTACGACCATGCTTCTTTTATGCATTACAGGTATTATATATCTAAAATAATCCGATTAATGTTTAATTTTTATCTTCCCTACCTAGTTATAATGTGTTAATTTATTTTTTTTAAATATTAAATTTAATATTATTATTTCTTCACTAGTTCACTAACCACGACAAGTTATCCACTAAAACTCGAAAACCTACCGGTTCGTTTTTATTTTAATAACGTAAAGATTAACTATAATTATTACTTGTATTAACGTTTCATTATTGTAAATAAGTGTAACTAATGGCATTTGTTGTCGATGTGAATATGCTCAATAAAATATATATATATATATATAAAATAATATTATAAAATTGTTTTCCTATAAATCTGTAAAAATTTAATTTAATTTTAAACGGTTTAACTTTTAAGCAATATGAATTATAAATATAATGTATAAATAGGTAATAATATATTAATCTATGTCAGTTGTTGGCTTATTGTATATATTTTGTATAATATAATAAATACCGAATGCAATTCATTATATTAATCATTTTCTGATAATTTCTAATGTACAAAACCTTATCAACCATACATTTAAATTTAATTGTGTTATTGTTCTATGAAAATATTAACAGCTATTAAAAATGCAGAATTTAATATTACAAATAAAGTAATATTGAATGGTTAAATACTACACCTTCAGTGATAAGTACATGAATATGAGAACAGTAAGTAGGTACTTAGCAGCTACACAGTTACAATTTTTTACAAGCTATATTATTATAATATTTTTTAGACGATTTACCATTGAAAACCACACATGACACATTCAAACAAAATTTCATTGAGCTAGTAGGTGCCAATGGAAACTTAGTGTTATAAAATAACTGACTCTAATAATAAATAATAATTTTATATTGATCTCGTGTTTATATGAACTTTATGTTACTACACAGTTTGTATTCTGTTTACAGATTTAGATAATGATGATTTTGATGATAGTATTAAAGACAAGGACTGGAAGAAAAATAAAAGTTCAGGAACATCATAAGAAAGGTCTAAAATAAGAATTTGATGACATTTTAACTAGAACAAGGTGTCATAGTAAAGATTTTTGTAACAACTTTAATAAAAATAATATCGGTCAAATGGTTTTATAGAGAGATATTAAATTAACTAAAATTAAAAAAGAATTCCCTGATAAATTGTTTTTACAACAATTTAAACAACTTATGGGCAAGCAAATTATCAAGAAATTATAGTTTTAAAGAAAAATAGAAATTCAAAAATAAAATTATCAAACATATATTACATATGAAATTTTTATTTATTGAAAAGCCTGGAATCTTACAAATAAAAAAGATTTAATTTTATCGCGCAAAGCAAAACTTATTCCAGATACATATTATCATTTTTATAAAAACTTAAAAATATCTGAAATTGATAATACTTAATACAAATACTAATAAAATAATAATAATAATAAAAAACTATGAAGAAGGTCATTAGTTTATATAGTAAAATTAGACTTATTATTTATTTATTTTCAAAGCCATAGGTAGCATAATATTATTAAACATAAGGCCATGATAATTATAATGAGTAACTTTTTTTTTTACATTGTATTTCAAACAAGTATTATACCTATATTATTAAAATAATAATAAATTATTCAAATTCGTACATAATGTTATGGTCTTGTACTCTTGTTGTTCAAAAGCATTTGATAATTTCATAGTCATTATCAGTTTAGAATATATTTTTTTTTAAGTAGTCATATTATTTGTTACTTTGATACATAAAAAAAAGCTTATTTACTTAAAGACAAGTAGTATTTTATTTTTTATTTTGTGTTTTATAGTAAATTATTTTTAAAGATATTGATTAAATACCTACAACTATTAAATGATTAATTTTCATCCTTATATATATTACCTGTACAATTATAAATTATAACACAACAATTTTAATCAAATTTCAAAAAAATAACAGTTAATAATATTTTATTATTCATTAATAATTTAAAGTTCAATACTGCCATAATTAGATATATGACACAAAAATAAACATAGCTTAAATTCAATACTGCCATATTTTGGTATGTCTGAAAATCAATTTCTGTATGCAATACAGCCACATATCAAAATATGACAGTCTTGCATTTACTTAAAAAATTGTAAAAGACCATAATAAGTCTGACTTTTTCGGTTCAAGGGAATATTTTATTATATTTGAAAAAGTCACAATATAAAGTATGTTTAAAGTACCTATTGTAGTTTTTAGTTTCAAATACATAGGTGAAGAACTCTTTGCAAACATCACCATTGTAAAAGTGTACGAACGTGTATCTAAATTATTTTATAATATTAAGCCGCAAAAGAATTGGTATAGGAAACAAACTTACCTTAAATATCAATTATTTTGGGCTTTGTTAGAGTCCGCGACGTGTATGCACTCCGACGCTGAAATGGAAACGCATCAGATACTGCTGAATTGAAGTCTAAAAATAATGTGATTTATGAAAAAAAAGATTAAACGGAAAACAGGATGTTTTTCGTTCATGTCTACTTTGAAATCTAATTGAAATGTTAGAATCTTTAATAGACTGCGTCCTCCGCAACGACTTTGACAATCGCCATGGATTATATTGTACTAAATCAATAAGAGAAATCCATAGATAGGTACCTAGGTATATATTATAATACTACTTTTGTATCAACGATTCCCTTGTATACAATCTGTTCATTGCAGAGCATCTAATGAAATGAGATAACTACACCGAAATAATGCATAACTTTAAATTAAAATTATGTATAACAAAATAAAGTAGGTAAGTACCTTGGTATTATTTTAATTATTTTTTTTTAAATTTATTTATTTGATTATCGATTAAGAATATTTAAGATGGTGTTTAAATGTTTGAAACACATGCATATTTTTACTAAAATATATTTATTTATGAACTATTAAATAAATGTGATTATTGCTTTTTAAAGTTAAAATTAAGTTATACAGTGTACACATTAATTTTCCGTACCGACCATGTCGGGCGACAGCTAGTTTGTAAAATTCCAAGTCAAAAGTTTTCTCCGAATACGAAACTAATAATTAATTACAAATTTGTTATTTATTATAATTAATTAATTATCTACGGCAAAAGCCACCAATATTCCAATCATGTGCTACCACAATCTCACTAAACACATCTTCGTAGCATAATAATATTGTTAATCATAAGGTCATGACAATAATTATAATAAGTTGGGGTAGGGTTTTAAAGCAAATACTTCTTTTTTCATATAGATAGGAGATATAAACTTAATTTTTATATATATAAATTAGACTCACGCTATTCTTATTCCAAATAAACCAATTAGTTTTAGCTTTTTTTATTGTTTCTTTCAGTTATTTTAGATGTCGAAGTTGTATAATATTATGTTTATTATAAGGGTTCGGATTTTATAGCATCAAAAATCCTAAAATATGTGCTATAATATGACCAAAAAAAACCGTAAAATATGCTCTTTAAATATTCCCTAAAAAAAATCAAAAATAGCAACAAATAAAAATAAATACAAATCAAACTTTTATTCAATTTATCAAATATCTTTATTAAATCATATATTTATAAAAAAAAAACTAAAATCTCCGTATGCAGTTTAAAAAAATTTGTATGTACTGATTAACTATTGATACCTTGCATTATGACATCGTTTGTACGCAACCATTTAAAATTATCTGAGTAAATAAGAATACAATTTTTATTTTTATTGATTCACATTAATGATTACCATTTGTCACGATATTTATGAAAAATATAAAATAAAGCGTTGAATTAAGAATATTAGCAAAACATGGCACCAAAACTTTAAAAGTAGCACTTAGATTCTAAAATTCTTCAAATATGCTAAAAATAGCAAAATAAAATTTCATATTTAGAGTCCGTGGTGCATTAAACAAATTCACAGCCCACTCTGCTATTTTTATCTCTATCCCATAATAAGTAGCAAATGCTATAAAATCCGAAACCTGGTTATAACTTAAAAATTATAATATAGGTACCTACAATTGTTTTGAACATTTCACATGTCGTACGTGTGCAAGACGGAGACAACACATGCGGATTAGACGTCCTCTTAATAGGTACCTATATAGTCATATATAAGTAGATACTCATTATGACACTACTCACTACTCAAATACTATAATTATATTTTTCTATAAACACTTAATTAGTTTATTATTGCAATAATATTGTCCTTCTAGCAATACCCACCCACCGGCCACCCACCCATATTTAAGGTGTTGCTTGAGCAACACGTGGACCCTAGGTTACACGCCACTGCTGAGCGGAGCGATGAATGTAATGATTTTACAATGATGTGTGTTTTTTTTTTTTTGAAAATTTAAATCTAGTTCATTTTTTTCACACAATTTTTTTAATTTTATAACCATTTCCTCTTAATAATTATTCTACCATGAATTAAGTATTCTTAATATACATTGTTTATTGCATTTAAATATCTTGATTTTATGCAGTGTAGTCCTCAGTATTTATTTCATGTATAATATTCATTACATTTTTGTTTTCTAAAAACACATTTACCTGCTAGTACTTGTGTTACCCCTCGCCATTTTTTTCATTAACTCAGCTAAATTGATTTGATTATTTATACAATATACATTTTACACTTTGGTACCAGGAGTTTCATAAATAATTATTCTTCATTGAACTTATTATTGTGAATAATTAAGTCCGTTAAAGAATTTGTAAACTGTTGTCATATTTAGTATCAAAATTGTACAAATGATGTATGTAGTATCTTAGGTAGGTGCCTAATTATAAATCATTTACAGTTTTGTAAGTCAAAGTTTTAAATTCTTCCCTTGCAGCTAACTAAATTTTAAATTAATTGTTCCTTAATAACTTGATTTCATTGTATGTAAACTCATATTTATTTTTAACTTTCAATAATAGTCTTAATGTGAAGAATTACAAATTTTTTCCACTACATTTAGTTCACTCCAAGGCAGGGATTAAAATAATTTGATATAAATGAATAAAATAAGATTTCAATAAAATTAATTGTAGAATTTAAAATATTGAAAATAAAAAATAAATAAGAGTTTACATGAAATGTCATCAAGTAATTTAATTAATAAGAAAAGATTAATTTAAAATTTGGTTAGCTTTGGCTAAAGTGTACCTTACCAACCCCCTCACGATTTTCAAATTTTTTTTTTCCAGACGACTTGTTTTTTTATGCTTAAAACGATGGTGTATTTTTTTCCCCCGGAAACCATTATTTTGGAAGTTATAGCCTTCCAAAGCTTGTGGTTTTACGTTTATGCGCTTGCGCGCAACGTTACTTGACTGCCACGCGCAGCGCCTATAAGAAATTTTAATATTTTAACAAGTAAGAACCATTAGTCGGTCATCTACCTGCGAAGATAATTGCCAAGGTGGTTTTACACAGCAAATCGAGGGATATTTTCGATTTGCGGAGCGGAGCGACGGCGCCGAGGAGCGCAGCGACGAGTGCCGCAAACTGTGTAATCACTATTCACTGCCCATACTGCGGCAGTAAAGAGTGGTGTTGCGCGCATGCGAATAAACCTAAAATCGCAAACTTTGGAAGGCTATAACTTCCAAAATAATGGTTTCCGGAAAAAAAAAATTGAAAATCGTGAGGGGGTTGGTAAAGTGCATTTGTTCCATATTGATACTTAATATGACAACAATTTTCCACACATTAATTGTATTATCCAAGACTTAAATAACTGTTGTTTATAATGATTATAATATCTTCTTAATTCACTATTATTTTTAATTATTTATATATTGTTTAAAAATTAAGAAACAAATTTTATTTTTTTAAAGTAGTAATGATTTTTACTTTTCAATTATTATACTGGACAGTTAATTTTATTGAAATCGTGTAGAGATGATTTGTATCAAATTGTTTTAATGCTTATCTTGGAGTGAACTAAATTTAATGGAAAAAGTTTGTAATTCGTCACTTGAAGATATTTAGCACTCACCTATAGAAATATTCTCCATTTTCAATTATAATATTGTATTATTAAATAAAAAATATTAAAATTTAAAATGATGAAATAAAAAAGTGAAAAAATGTTAATAAAAGTTGATGATAAGCGAACTGCTATGATAGTGAGCACTGATAAGCGGCGCTGTCTTGACGTTCGTAATCAATCACGAGGATTATCATGCCATGCCGTAGCCGCCCGTAATGCCGCATGGCCGTATTGCCCGTATTATCCGAATACTCACACAGAACAATCAACAATATTGAACATTATTAGTACCTTTGTACTGTTTGTAGTTTCGTACAAATATTTATTATTGAATACTGTAATGATAATGAATTCTAATTTTTGCGTTAGTAATATGAAATAAAATCCACTGTAATGATATCCCGTGTGTCTTCTCGGTGGTTTGCTTGTTCGACAAGGCGCGGACAGCATATTTCCAAGCGACGACTGTTTGTTGGATCATCAAAATTATTCGAGTGTAAAGTAGATTTTTCCGAAAGGTAATACAACCTTATGAGTATTGTGTGATCAAATTCTACTGTTAAATTACAAATGTTATTTCAGGAGTTCGATAAATCTATCCGGAGGAAAATATGCACGTCTGTCAGATGGCTGTGCAGTGGCAACGCTTGGTGACACCTCCGTTATGGCAACAACGGTGAGCAAGTCCACTAAGTCATCATCTAATTTCTTACCTTTAACTGTTGACTATCGGCAAAAAGCAGCAGCAGCTGGTCGTATACCTACGAATTATCTACGGCGAGAACTTTCTGTATCTGAACATGAAATACTTACTAGCAGATTAATTGATCGTTCACTTCGGCCTTTGTTTCCTTCTGATTACTGTTTTGACACACAAGTAAATTATTTTTATATTCTTATAAATAAAATGGCTGTTTATGATGTTAATTTTAATTTTTAGATTATGTGTAATTTATTAGCTGTTGATGGAATTAACCACCCTGATATACTTGGTATAAATGCTGCTTCAACAGCTTTAGCTCTATCAGATATTCCTTGGAATGGTCCTGTTGGAGCTGTACGTGTAGGTCTTTGTGATAATAACTTAATTACAAATCCAACACGTCGTGAGTTGGCCAACAGTGAATTAAATCTTGTTGTTGTATCAGCAGCTAAAAACTTGGTCATTATGTTGGAAGGATCGGCAAATAATGTTCTCCAACAAGATGTGTTGAAAGCAATTAAATTTGGTGTCAAAGAATGTCAGCATATAGTAAATTGTATTTATAATTTACAAAAAGAATTTGGCAAACCTAAAAGAGAATTTGATATAAAGAATGTAGATGACACAAATGGAAATTTAGAAACTGTTATTAATAGCTTATGTGAAATTAAACTTAGAGAAATATTTACTAATGTTAACCACCATAAAATATCTAGAGATTTAGCTGTCAAGGATGTAAAAACAGAAGTTATTGAAAATCTTAAAACAAATTTTGATAACTTAAATTTAGAACTTTGTTCAACAATTTTTGATAATGTTTGTAAACAAATTTTTCGAAATTTGATTTTTGAAAATAATACTAGGTAATAAGTTCTATAAAAATAATTTTGTTTTCATACCTATTAATAATATTTTAATCTATAGATGTGATGGCCGTAAACTTGACGATCTTCGAAATATATCATGTGAAGTTGATTTATATAAACCTTTACATGGTTCTGCGTTGTTTCAAAGGGGACAGACCCAAGTGTTTTGTACTGTTGCTTTAGACTCAATAGATTCTGCTCTTAAACTTGATCCAATGACAATATTAACAAGGTTAGCCTAATAATATGTTGCTATTATTAATATGATACATTATTCAGACAAATTATCCTTGAATATAAGTTATAACAAGTTAAACTTGGTGGTTATTTTTAGTGGCATCAATGAGAAGAACTTTTTTCTACATTATGAGTTCCCTCCATATGCAACAAATGATATTGGTCGAATGGGTCCCTCTATGCGCCGCGAAGTCGGACATGGTGCTTTAGCAGAACGAGGGTTGAGGTCAGTTGTCCCTGAAAATTTTCCATTTACAATACGACTTACATCTGAGGTTCTTGAATCAAATGGTATGTATACATTATTAAGTGCTTTCTTTTGTAATTTTGAAGATTTTTACTAAAATTGTTAGGTTTATAGGATCATCATCTATGGCATCTATATGTGGTGGTAGTTTAGCTTTAATGGATGCTGGTGTACCTATTTCTCAACCTGCTGCTGGAGTGGCTATTGGCTTGATTACCAATTATGACGATAATGATACTAAAAACATTAAAGACTATAGAATTTTAACTGATATACTAGTAAGAATATTAATGTATATACTATATATAATGATTTACTATTTATTATTCAATGCTTGGTTTTAAGTGATTTTTTAAATTGTATTTTCAATGTATTAACTTAATTGTGTTATTTATAATTAAATTAAAAATAATTTAGGGAATTGAAGATTATCTAGGTGATATGGATTTCAAGTTAGCTGGCACAAAAAAAGGCATTACAGCGTTGCAAGCAGATATAAAAATTCCTGGCTTACCATTGAAAATTGTAATGGAAGCAATAGAAGCTGCCACAAGTGCCAAACATAAAATTATAAATATTATGAACTCAACTATTCAAAGTACTAGGTAGGATATTTTTATTTTTTTTGGTAAATTATCTTCATATCTAATAAAAAAATGTCTGATTTTAGGAAACTAAAAAAAGATAATTGGCCAGTAACAGAAGTTTTAAATGTACCAATACATAAGAGAGGTAAACTGCTCGGTCCTGGAGGAATTAATTTAAAGCGTATTATGCTAGAAACTGGTGCACAAGTAATAATAATCATTGATTAATAATGTAAGTTATCTGTCTCATGATATTATTAAATATTGATTTTTCTAAAGATTTCTTCAAACAGTGAAAATGATGGTTTCACAATATTTGCACCTAATCAAGATGCATTAGATGAAGCAAAAGAAATTGTTGATAAGCTTATGGCTGAAAAATCAGAACCTCAGCTGGAATTTGGAGCTATTTATAAAGCAAAAGTAGTTGAAGTACGAGAAATTGGAGTGATGGTCACTTTGTATCCATCTATGCAGCCAACTTTAGTTCACAATTCTCAATTAGATCAAAGAAAAGTAAATACATTTTAAAGTACTTAATGTATATGACAATAATGATACCATTTTACAATTAAATTCTTCTAACAATATTTATTTAACACATTTTTATGATATAACTTTATATTACAATTAGATAAGTCATCCAAGTGCATTAGGTATAGAAGAAGGCCATGAGATTCAAATTAAGTACTTTGGCCGAGATCCTGTATCAGGAATGATGCGACTTTCAAGAAAAGTACTACAAGGATCATCTTCTAGCCCAGCACGAAGCATTGGTGGTAACATCACTAAGTAGAGATGTATGAATTAAGATTTAGTCACTTGGAACCATATAAATAAGTATATTTTATACAGCTAAAATGTAATTATTTTTATGATAAAATTCTTATAATTAAATATTTTGTTCTATGTATACTGAAATGCTGTTTATAAATAATATTTATTTTTACAGTACAGTTAATTTTTTTATTTAGTTACATGCATTTAATTTTTTAAAAAAACTACTGTCCTGATTTCAATGTTTTAGATTCTGAGAAGAGCGATGAATGTATTGATTTGATTTTACAATAATACATGTTATTTTTTGTCTGTCGTCAACCTTTTAGAGCTGTAAAAGTAATTAGATTTTCTATGACATTATTTCTTCTGGTAGAAAAAGTAATCTAGTTAGGGGACATCCTCGATTTAAGCTTCTAATTATCATAATATTGGGTAATTTTACCATTAATGAAGTGGTTTATATAGATTTACACAATCATTGGTAGTGAAACAGTACTGGTACCATAAACTTTCTAGTTATGAAATTTGCTTGGAAATCTTTCTACCGCAAAATACAAGAATAAGTAAAATTATGTAAGGGCATTGACCTAATAGATGTTGCCATAAACTAAATTCAAAACTTTTTTTTCAGTATCTAGTTTTCCATTAACATAAATTGTCAAACAAAATTTGACTGCATACTCTGTTTTACTGTTTTTCGGTTGTCCACAAAGAGCTTTATATATATATTGTTCTTTACATGATATTGCAATATTTTGTTACACCTAAAATATGTTTAAAACATTTTTGATGGCTTCCTCGGATTTCCTCAGCCTGAAAACTAACTGTATCATGATCTGTGTAGTTGAGCCGTTTTTAGACTCGGCGTCAGTACAAATTAATGATATTCAGTATTTATATAATATTATGGTGCACAATTTGTGCTACTTCAATCCATCCATAAGTCAACAGGCTCAATGCACTATCTCATTATCATCAGACCAGCACCACAACGTCATTTCTAACATGAAAAACCTCATGACAATTTCTCAAGAAAAATTCCAATCTAATTTTAAGCCTCTAATTATTAGTATTTTTAGAAAATCATTCTACCCGCAAATCCGTACCATAAATATTAGTTTTGTTTTCATATGGTGCATTCAGTTTGAAATCCATTTCACAATTCTAAACTGTGTGAGGTCTGTTGATGACGAAATACAATAGATGATGTATTATTATAAATTTAAATGCAATGGTAAATATTTATATCCATAAAATGTGAAGCCAGACAATAGACTAGCTTAAAAATGTACTAAGTGTTAAGGAATGTTTTAATATTTTAATTGTCTTAACAAAATGGAATAACTAGATTTTTAATATGTAGGTAGTTTAATGATTAATGAATAAATAAGTTGTAAACTTGTAAGTAATAGAGATATTCCAAATCATAATATTTAAGGTTAAACCGAAGTTCAATCAAACTTCTTTAAATTAACAAACTTAAGGGGATTCGATACCGTGATTTTATCTAACACATGTGCGTTATAGGATATGAGGTTATAGCCATATTTTTTGCCAACCATACCGATGGAAATAGTGAAGCAACAAGAATTATAAAAACAGATTTGAATTTGTCGTCAAGACTACTTGAGATCGACTATTCAACATTTTCGATATTGTTTTCCATATTCCAATTAATGTTATGTTATATTAAAAAATTGTCGTTTTTTTTTTGTTGAAGTTAAAATCTAAAATCAAAAATGCAGGAAATTCGATTTCAAGTAGATTTGATGACAAATTCAAATCTGTTTTTATAATTCTTATCGCTTCACTATAGCCATCGGTACGTTTGGCAAAAAATACGGCTAAAGTCCTATGACGGGCATGTGCCAGACAATGACAGAAAATCACGGTATCGAATCCCTTTAAACAGATCTTAACCTACTCACTTTTATTGAAACATGAACAGAACTGAAATCTTCAAATATTTTATCAAACTCATTAAACCAAACATTAAAAATGTCAAAATTGGATATTATTTTATTTAACATTGATTGATGTTTAATATTTATTTTTTATTTCTTTGATCGGATTTTCAAACTATACTATTAGGTTTTAGGTATTTGGTTCGGTTCGATTGTTTGGAATATCTAGTTAGATCTTCAAACCGAATAGTTTGTCATATCTCAAGTAAGTATCTAAGTTTGTATTGAAACACTAAGTGTTGTCTAATATCTTTTAGTATACAAATCATGTCTTTATTGCTTTGAAGTGCATTTTAATAAATAGGTATAGAGTGATTTTTTTTCTCATAAATACAGCATTTAATTTTAAATAGAAATAAAAGAATCTACATAACATAAAAATAAACAAATTTCGAATTTATGAGGATTTTATAATTAATAGTATCATCCAATATGCTTTCATAGTAAGTTCAATATATTTTATGGCGTGACCAGTAACTATAACATATTTTGGTTAAAACAATATAAAATGCGCTACTGTAAATAGTTCCTCGTTACATTATGTATAGGTTATGATTAATTTTAGTTTAAAAAATATTGAAACACCGATGAAGTTATTTAAAGTATACAAAGGTACAATACTATTATTCATAATATAATATTTTGTTTCTGAACTGACTTTATTAATTATATGGATATGTATGAAATATTGCAATGTGAAAATTACAAAATAGAATTTTTTTAATAAACATTTTCATCACATATAGTAGGTACCTAGGTAATTATAATTATGATAAATAATTACATTATTCATCATCGAGTTTCATTATAAAAGTGAATTTAATTGATAACACATTATAACTTTGTAATATTCATAAGGAGTTTCGTCCTATATAAAACAACAACTACATTTAAAAAAAATTATATATATATACATACAATAAAGTACCTATATTTAATACTACTGCCAATACTGCTAATTGGTACCTACCACGGACTAAGATATCTATATATCTTAGTCCGTGGTAACCTATAATACCAGTACTTAGGTATAATAAAAAAATATTTTAAAAAACATTAATACTTTTTGAAATACTGAGTAATTCATGGTAAAAAAATCATATCTGGCATTAACAATTTTGATGTCGAAAAATGCAGTGTTTTTATTTTTCGTGAAATCAATTTCTTTGGAAAGTATTATTCATTTATTTCTAAATTGCCTAACTAGAATATTTCGTATTGATGGCGAGATACTACCAACATTTTCAAGAAAAAATTGGAGTGTTGATTTAAGTTTGAGTGTTCAAGAAGTTACACGTTCAATATACCAGCGATACGTAACCGAACCGACCTGGTAAGGTTACCAATTAGTTGCTTAAATATTAAGCTAAATTAACCAAATTAATACATAGGTATAGGACCTGGTTAATTTTGTTTGTTGGTAAATAGTTCTGTTTCATGTGAAAGAGTAGAAGTTGTAGTGGTGGTAGGAGAGGGGGGTTCTTCAATTTTTTAAAGGTAAAACCAAAATTATAGTATTATATGTAAATATATTCCATTGTTATAGCGATTTTAATTTAACACTTAATAATTGTGCAGGCGTTTGCATTTTTTACTAGGGATCCTTTACTATTATAATAGTTAGTTTAAAAAAATAAATAATTTAGTCACGAAATAGCCTCAGAGCTAAGGAAACGTTTTTTAGTGTTAATACATTGATAAATTATTAGGTAATATTAATTACATTTATTTGAAACAATTATGTTATATCTTATATGTAAGAGCGTGGACCAAGATAATAAGGTTAGTGGTCAAAAATGAATTGAAGACTAACGTTGCTTATATAACACATTTTGTTTAAATATAGCCATGTATATGGCCTAACTGTAAATTAAAAAATAAAATTATGTTTTTGTTTTATTAAGCGTTAAAGCCTACCGTAAATCTGTTAGAATTACATAAGTTGTGGTTTAATTTGTGTAAAATATATTCATAAGGTAGGTCATAAACCTACTGTTTATGTGTATCAGTGTATATGTGTCTCTTACAGATTTTCAGTTAATAATTTTGCAAAAAAAAATTCGATATGAATAATTTAGATAATAAATTATAACAACATAATTTTATTGTGTTACACGTGTGATTTCTAAAAATAACATGTTCATCATAAAAAAATCACTTTGGTACATCATTTCTTATGTTAATCCAATTAAATAACCATACCTACACTAATCTAAAAAAATAAATAGTCACATAGTTATAATAATATATTGTAGTGCCTTCTTGAAAAAAAGAAACATATAGGTATATAAAAAAAATTATGGTAAAAAAAAATAATACGTACATTTCTACAAAACTAAAAAATTACGTTATAAATAAATAATATCAATAGGTCATAGGACAATAGTAATAATAGTAATAATAACAGAAATCGATAAACGTATGACAATTACGGAATAAGGTCGTAGGTATACAGGTATACTTACTAATAAGTAATAACTAGTATAATATTGTTATTGTGTACCTACCTATAGGCACTATATTAGTAGGTATTATAAAACATGTAGGTATTATACTGTATAGGTAATAGGTGTATATAACGTAAGTCTACAAGGTATTTATATAATAATATTTACATTGTAATAATATTGTCATAACATTAAATTATTATAGTGAGATCATCCGATGTCATGGCGTGCTTCCAGAGCGGGATGGGGGGGAGTGGTTTTCCACTCGGGGCTGCAGTTTATCGGGAACGAAATATTATCAGCATATTGTGCTATAATTCATAATACTTCATAAGTGACCGGGTCAGGTTAGGCACCATCAATGCCTAAACTTGGCCTAATCCACATACACATTTATATATATATCTAATACAGGTATGCACTGAACTACTGGGATGAGTCAGTTAGAGGTTGGAGGTAAAGTGGTGTAATAATAATTAATATGTACATGTACCTACTTATAGCCTGTAGTTGTACTGGAAGAGTTCGTTGATTTATACATTATTTGCGCTAATAATACAGTTACATAATATAGGTAACCTAGGTATGTTTTTATCTCACATCGTTTTTAAACCTACAAAGAATAAGGGATGGTATGTTATAAGTCGTCATATTTAACAGAGTCGGTACTTACCTACCTACGAAATTATAATTTACTAACATAATAATAATAATAATAATAATAATATGCCAATAACCTTAGTTGTTGCGGCTCTAATAAATAATAAAAAATAATAATAATGACATTTTATGTGACTGCAGTTCTGTTCCGTTCTGTTGACTTCACGGACAGGGGATGGGATGGTTGAACGTCGGCATCTCACCAACACTCGTTGGTGGCGGATGACGACGCGACCGCGGTGGCCGGCAGCTCGACCACGGACGCCGAACTGCCTGGCTGCAGTGTCGAGTTATAGTGGCCGTTGCTGGGGGTCCGGGCACCCTTGCTGGCGTTGTCCAGCAGTTCCCTGTGCATGGCCCGACGGCGCTTCGATATGAACCACAGCCGGGCGAAACACTTGCGGAAGTTCTCGGACAGCACGCCATACAGAATCGGGTTGACGACCGTGTTGAGCAGCGCGAACAGCAGGCCCATGATGAAGTGGTGCGACCGCAGGAAGTAGCCTGTGTCCTCCGTGTCCCGGCTGCCGTCTACGTAGATCAGACACATTACAACAGTTATCGGCAGCCACATCACTAGCACCACGATCACGTTGATCAGCAGCACACGCACCACACGCACGTGTTTCCTGTACCGGATCTCCTCGTGTCGCCCAAACACCTGTCGACCAAACAATGTCACGCCAACAGATTAGATATAATTATCGATCATAAAATTATACACTCAATTAATTCGATAGGTATTCAACTAGACGCTGGAGCTAGGTAATATATTTATACTTTCCGCGTTGGACCCTTTTTCACATTTTGAATCGCAATGCACTTAAATAAATGGATTTCTGCCCGAAGCATTTATATATGTTTTTACTATTTATATACATTGAATATTAACTAGTATTGTTATTGTTTTATGAAAAGTCGATAAAACAATCATTTTCAGCAGAAGAATACTATATTCACTTCTGTAAGTATATAGTTTGAAATTGTTGGAATGTAGGTATATAATGCAGGTACATTGTACGTGTGTGTATTAAAAAACCTTATAAATATATAGTATTACGTATTCTATATATAGAATATTATTTTTGAAATATTTCTATTAAATTTTTTCCTTGGAGATTTAAGTTTTTCCGTTGACTCGGAAAGTAAATAAAAATTAATTTGTTAATTTATATTACAGGTGGCTTTATAACCTTTGTTTGAAAAAAAAAATAAGGGAATAATTAATGACTGTACCTATTGATTAAACTCTGATTTTATAACATACTTGAAACTCTGAACAAAAACAACAATTTTAAAATAAAAGTCTCAAATAATGCGTTGTATAATATCACAAGGTATTGTACCCATAAATTGTACGAATTTCAACAGAAATGTAAATCGTTACGTTTATCGTTCCACGTTGGACAAAACTCCGCGAAGGGTGTGTAATTCGAGTGTTTTCGTTTTAAAATATATCTTTATAATTATTATTCTTACGCAAATATTTTATTTATTCGAACTTTAAAATAAGTATTACTATAAAATTATTAAAATTCAAATATTTTTATAGACATCGGCTGCGTTGTATAATAATATATAGTTACCTATATAAAAATATATTTTGTAAATATACTGAAAGTCTCACATTAAAATATGATTAGTAAAATATAATTTTAAGTATATACGAACATTTTTAAATGTATGATATTTTAACATAATTATATATTATAATACCTACATTTTTTTTATAAAACGTCGGTGTTCCTATTGACTATTGTAGTATTTTTTTTTTTTTTTTTTTTTTTTTTTTTTATTGATCAAAAGGACATCGGCGACAACGGCCATTAGTCTTAAACTTTACATTATTGATTACATTTTTTTTGGTATTTTAAATATGATAATTTTAAATTAAGTCGTACAATTTATATTTTTGTAGTATTTTTATACCTTTATTTGTATTGTCATTACAAAATTTGTGTTTTCCCACTATTGTCAGCTCGATCAATAATCGATGGTTCAAACTTTTGATGAAACTCCAATAGACTTCACAAACTACTGAGTAGCGAGGAACTTCTGAATTAATACTATATCGTTGGTATCAAAAATTCATTGATTCTTTCCCACAGAAATTTCAAATAAATCTTTTAAATTTTCAATAGCATTTGAGGTGGTTTTTTTTATTTCCAAACAATTATTATCAGACTAATCTTTACATCCGTTTATCAAACTACGACATTGCGTTAAGCCCGAGCACCTATAAATGAACGTAATGCATTGAACGTATTTTTCTCAGTCAAATAAAGAGGACTCGACTCTAAAACTTTTGTCGAAATATCAATGTATTTTTTGTTTCTTAATCCTAGTGGCTACTTTACAGTTCAATTTATTTTGAATATCTGTTGAGTGATTTTTGTAAATGACAATAACAATAATAATAATTATAATAATAATCACTCGTAACTCGTTTGCACACTAATGATGATTTAAATAGAAACAAACTGAATAGGTACCTTCTAAAAAATAAATTTGCAAAAATATGATATTAATTATTTCAAATTTATTTGAGACAATAATTTAAATATTTGGTGTCTTTATTAGTAGGTAGTAGGTACTTAATAATTATTAACTAATCAATTACTATAACTATAATAGTCATAGACTTGAAAATATTTTATAGAGAATTGGTTCCAACAGTTTTGTGTTTTTTGTTAAATTTAATTTAAATTTTCAATTAATATTTATTCAACATCTTTATCTATAAAGTATGTCAATTTTATATTGATAATAATTTTAAATCTAGTATTATTTTATAATGTTAATATTAATTAATATTTTTCTGAGTACATTTTATCATACGTTTCATCATACAAAATGATAAATAATCATGCATAACAACAATAAACGAAATGCACAGTTTTCATAAAATCATTAAAACTTATTGTTTAATATATATTCTTTCGAACGTTCTTGTTTTATATTTTATAAATTTTAATTAAAAAATGTATCGTAGGTTACCTATGTGCAGATACTACAATAAAGTCCATCAATTAGAAAGTGTGACGTGTAACTACTGAGTTACCTATACTCACATATTATTTAAATAATAAATAAATATATACATATATAAATAGATTAGCATTCATCAGGATAATACGCTTTTTGTTATCAGTTTTACAGATTTGTATATTTTTTAGTTAAAATTTGTTTAATGTTTGGTTAGTTACCTGCTAGGTACTACTTAGTAGCAACCACATATTATGGATAAATACTTAGAACCTATACAGACATTAAAATGTTTAATATGAATATGTTAGGTATATTTTAAATGTACCTATATGATAGGCGTAAGACAAACGGAAAATTATTATACGGCTTATATATACATAGGTACAATATATTTGAATTCTACACAACTATAGTATTATCTTACTATAGATGCATTTGAAAGAACTGTCACGATTTTTATCAACTATAATTATGTATACCTACACGTGTTGTTAGACTCAAATATGAAGAAAAATAACATTTTAAATACAAAATCAAGAACATTACGTTTATTGTCGTTTCGTGTATATTTATATAAATGGCTTATGATGTAAGTTGTCCATTTTTTTTTTTTTATTGATCTACAGCAGACATTACAAAGGGATCGAATAATGAATTTTCTATTTTACTACCTACTCATAATAATATAATTAGATAAGTAATTACGGATGAATTCTCCCGATTTTTTCTATATTTACTTGATTTTACAATAGTGCAATCAAAACTGGATAGTGGATGTAATAATACTAATATATTATATACATACGTCATTCATTTAACACAGATTAGATTTATTATTAGTTTATTACTGTTACAATAAATGACTACACATATCTAAATATAAAAATATATATATTAAGACTCCGAGAAGCATCAGAAAATATACAATCACGTTTATAAAAAACGTTCGAGCGATCATCGATCATATTATTTTCAAAAACTTCAGTTGTGACTTACCTATCTGTGTGTTGCTATATTATATTCTTATCACTCTTGTGTACCTCATAAAGTTCATATATTATCATATACATGTATGTACAGGAATTTTCTATGGGTTGTGAGGGGCGAGGGCATATTTATTTTATAAACCCTAAGTCTAAATAAGATAATCGAAAAAGAAAATAGGTAATTATATTTACTTAAATATTTAAAATATGGATGACAATTTATACATTATTATATCATACTGTGTATCGTACTATGTATGTATAGTACATTAGTACATACTACATAAAGATGGTTCTAAAATTTTAATAATTTTTGAAATAATGAGTGTTTGATTAAAGAATCACCCTGTATACCTATTCATATTTTTATAGTTTAATAGATTGATTTAAATAAATTACTATTATATAGACTAGGCAAATAACATTATAGATAATGTATTAACTATTAATATCAATATGGTTTAATTGGCAATGATGTGTTTTTTATTAATTATTTTACAGGTATTTGACGATAACGTATGTAGAACGTACCTACATATTGTATTTTTTAAAGCCATATATTAAATCCTGCATACTATACAGGATGATTACTTTAATAATAAACACACATGATCTCAATAAAAAATTTAGATTCTTAGTGGAGCAATGAATACATTGATTTTACAATAATGTGTTCCTACTTGCTTAATATTAGTGAATAAAAATTTAATTTGAATATAACCATGAAACCGTCATACAAGCTTAATAAGTAGGTATATACAAACAGACAAACAGTAGTAACTGTTGACTATAAATATAATGTATTTTAATATTGCAACAATCGTAACACTATATTTACTGGTAACTATATAATGGACAGATGGACGGACAGACGTGACGATTATTATATTCTGTGCGTTGATCCGATATCTACTATTAAAAACACGAACAATAAATTGGTTTTTAAACTTGAAAAAATAATTTCTTCAAACATCGTTAAGTTTTCACTAATGAAGTATCTAAAACTTTAATATTTCAATTAAAATACAAATTGTTGATGAGGCTAAATCCTTTTTAAATATTACAGATATGATCACAGAACATTCTTGATTCTACTCAAATGTTGAGATTTTTAAAGTACCTATATATACGCATTGTGTATAATTTGGAGTAATATTGTCATTATTTATTTGTACATTATATACATATCATTCTTACAACGAAATATAATTTGTACTGTTATTTATTCTTTTTACTGTTTTAAATAACAACTCAATTTTTAATTTCATATTTTTAACCTTTTTTTTTAAATTGTTATTAGAGAACCAATATATAATCTATTCATAAGGGCATAATAAGAAATATATGCTACAATATTTAGTTAAACATGAATAGGGCGAGGGAAGAAACCATCCAGTGATTGCACTTCCGTTTGCTTAAATATATTTGATGTTTATATTTTTTTTATAATAATTTAAAATTTAAATAAATGAAGTGAAAAGGTTAGAGTTATTTCGTGTAAGTTATGTTAAATCATTCTTCTCATTAATTATAATAAGCTTAAAGATAAAACTCTCATTAATAAAAATCTAGTTGTTAAAATATATTCCATACTATATTTTCTGTTTTCACCACAAAAAAATAGGGCAATATAACACGAATGTAGGAAAAAAAGCCACGGGAAAAATAAGCCTCGGAAAAGAAGTCAAATTACAATAATTAAATATATAACAATTAAAATTAAAGTATTAAATTAAGTATAATTTAAAATTTTTTTACACATTATTGGTCATATTGTATACATATATATAATTATTAATACACAGTTTATATGTTATTATTTATTATTCATAGTAATAAATATATTTTAGATTCTAACCAGCAATGTATGTATTGATTATAATAAACAAAAAATTTTAATTAAAAATATACATTAATTTATTTATTTCAAGATAGCATGTAGTTCATACTGCAACATGTACATTTAAAAAGAATCACCCTGTACAAAGTATATACATTATACTTGTACATATCTAGGGTGTAAGACATAAATCAATTGATTTCAAGATAATATCCACAAAATATTATGTTATTGTTATTTTTATAATATTAACAATTTTATTTTTATATATAAATACGGACAATACAGTATAGTCAACTGTGTTAAAAATTTTAAATTTTAAATTTTACATATAACCTGTGTATTAATAATTATGGGCAATGAAAAAGCAGACCTAGAAGCGTCAAAAGCTCCCCAGACACCCCATTACTCAATATAAACACATATGAAGACAAAAAAAAACAAATCAAACAAGTCCTAGACCAAAAATGGCTCACACAATGGACTAGCCAGCATACTAAGTTACACCAAATAAAAAACAACACACAGATATGGCAAAACTCCGGACTAAATAGGAAAGAGGAAACCATATTAAATCGTCTAAGAATAGGCCACACATTCATCACACACAGGCACCTCATGGAAAAAAATGATCCCCCCATATGCGAAATGTGTGGAGTGGACTTCACAGTAAAACACATTATTACTGAATGCCAAAAATATGAAGACACGAGGAAAAAATATGACATATCTCAAAAAATCGGAGAAGCGTTAGGACCTGACACCCAATCAATCTCCAACATCCTACAGTTTATAAAAGAAATTCAGTTATACTACCTTATTTAAGCCCTTAATTCCACAATGTAGATATAGTATTGTAATTGTTAACTAATTTTAAATTACTGTAAATTTGTAAACTAATGGCCACAAAAGCCGATGTTTTATACAAGATCAATAAAAAAAAAAAATTATTATTATTATATATATATATATATATATATATGTACAATAATATAATCAATGCTTAAAATTTTTAAATAATACATTAAATTTAATTGTTTTATATATTTAATTATAATTATTTTTATATATTTGACCTAATTAAAAATATAATACCTAATTAAATACTTTAATTTTAATTGTTATATATTTTATTATTGTACCTATTTTGATATTTTTTCCGTGGATTTTTTTTCTAACTACCATATAACACATCAAAATTGTATGTATTATATATTTATATGCTTATATTTTCCAAAAAGGTCTAATATTTTTAGAAATAATGAGTGTTAAATGTTTTAATAAATAAGAATTACATTGCATAATGTATGTTTTATGAAACATAACATACGAACTGAGCCATAATCCCGATGATTTCTTCTTCCATTTTCTAAAAACAAAATGTGATAAATATATTTACATTACATAGGTATTACCACGATCATGTTGAAATGAAAATCAGTAGAAATTATAATATTTGCGCGGTAAAACTTATTGAAGCGAAATCCCGTCTCTGCGTTTCACATCAAATTCGGATGCAGTTACAAAATAAAAATGATAATGATATCGTATGCCGGAAGGCCGAAAGTGTAGGTTAAGGAAATAATAATAAAATATGTTTAAAAATATTATGTTATAGAAACACCATGTTATTATTTCGTAGTGAATAGTGATTATAAATATTATGTATTGGATGTTCCATTAACGTAAGACACTTGTTATTTCAAAAACTTGAACAACATTTACTTTACATAATTTTAAAGTTAAACATTTTTTTTTTTTAAATAATATGTTTTTTTTTTTATATATATTTTTTAATTTTATTATTGACAACCTGGAATTTTAGTTTCTTATTTAAAAGCAGAAGATTTTTTAGGATAGATTTTATTGTATATTAAAATCAAAATTTTTACGTGTAAATTAAGTGGGTATATAAAGTTTATTTGAGCGAAAGTGAGTCATAGGTCTACGCTGGTTTTGGAGTAAACAAAAAATCATTTTGTTATGATTTAAAATTGTATAAAAGAAATAAAAAAAAAACTTAAGTGTCTATAATGTATCATCTAGTATTATAGGTACATAGCATATTATAATATTATACATTCCTTTACCAACAATTTCACTGAAGCGATCTTAATTCTAAATCACGTGTTGGTGTATTTTTTTTCCAGAATAAATATGAGATTTAATTTTGATTTTCTATCGTTCCATTCGTGCTCAAATAGAATAATTACTATTAATTTGCATATTTTACAATCACGTGTGACGTCATGACCGGTGCAGTGCAACAGGCAACTATACTACTATAACCACTGATGACGAGTTTCCGTCATCGTTACCTGGATACCGGTGTAGGTCACCAGTGTGAGTCACCAGTTGCGTAATTTGGTTGTGTGTGTGTGTGTGTGGGGGGGGGGGGCGATGACATTTTACTCATGAATATATTACCTAAACATATTTTTTCTATGTATCACAATTTACAATCATTTCTCGATAAAACCATTGCACGCATATTTGATGTGACTATACAATGCAGTTATGCACACATAAATAAAATGCCACAAACATAAAATTAAAATATTTAAATGATACAACAACCACGGCATTATGAAGGATTACGGGCCACCACTTGGTGACCCCTGTTTTACAAATGAATAACTAACTTCAAAATTATGGTTATTGAAAAACAAATAATAGGTATGCTGTTACTTTAAAGTTATAAGGTTTCTAACAGACAAATTTACTATACCTAAAATATAAATTTAATATAATATATAATATAATATATTAAAAGTGATACAAGGAAAATGAGAATTGCTAAACAAAATTTTTTTATTTTATGCATTTCTAAGTCGGACAATATTATGTGAGTGAGAGACGTCCTCTTAACGTACCTACACTTGATCGAATTGTTAACCATAAAGAAAAATATTCGTCAGTTAGTAATTTTTATTATGTTTATGTTACGTCATTGTCTAAAATCAAAAATAAACTATACTGTTTAATGGGTGTTAGGTGGAGAGTAAACAAGTGCTGAGATGCAGCATAAATAGTTATTTATGTCGTTTTATTATACACTGCAGACTGCAGTAATGTTACAATTTGTATGAAATCAATCGTGCCGTTTACGAATGCCTCTTTAGACGAAATAATAGAATCCCGGAAAAAAATTGGAGGAAAAATAGTATAAGGAAAAAAATTCTGGTTTGATTTGCTGTTATACAATCTAAGATAAGGTAGATAGAAAAATAATGTGTTTTAAGTGGCAAGGTGATAATGAGTGCTTATAATTAATCTGCATTATAAGATAGAATATGAAACACCCAAGATTGTAATATATAAAATAGATGTTACGATATACCATAAGAAATCCAGTCACTATCTAATTTCACTCTTATTTCGAAATGGAAGTAGTAGATTTGAAATTACGAAAAAAAATTTGTATTGGTTTTGCTTACATAGTTAGTCATAATCTGTCAACAATTAGTATTCGCTGCAAATGTTCTCAAAGAATATCTAAAACATTTCCGAGTGTTTTAATCACTTCAAAAGGAAAATAAAAATAAACAAATTATTGTAGAATTTATATTAGCCTTCGGTTAATCACAGATCATTCGCGTGTTAACGTATTTTAACGGTAATTACGGAGAAACCTAAAGAAGACATAATATACGCGACAGTAAATTAAATTAAATTATTCTTATACTTATCATATTTTATATTATTGATAACAAATTATTATTCAGTATTATCAATAATTTTAAATTATATTTATATTTAAATAATGAATCAACGTATTTTTTATGAAATAAAAAACTAAATCAGACTTTTTTCCGTTTAATAATTTTTTTCCGACTTTCAAAACTACATTATAGTTTGTGTTCATGGGTCGTAGATCGTTTCTTTTATCCTAGCCTTGGACTTAGGAATGAAAAGTTTTTTGTCGACCATTCTTTTCGGCGGTCATAATTCGACTATAGTTTAGTAGTATAAACAGTCACATCGTTACATTGTTCACTATCATCGAAGTCTCTGCCTAATTAATGTATAGACTATAGAATTCTAGTTGGTATTAATACATTTTATGACATTTTTATGGATGATTTTAACGAATTTGTGGATTAAAAAACTTATTCTAAGTTGTGATTGTAGATTGTATAATTTTTTTTTCGACCTGTTGAAGTCGAATTTTAAACCTTCTGGTAATTCGGAAAATAAAAGAAAAAATTGCGTGGTTGTTAGAAAAAACTAGGTTTTTCAAATACCCTATTAACTATTATTTTTTGTAGTTCTCATTCTTACATCAAAACAGTTTTTTAGGTAATTTATGGGTCTCAGAAATTTGGTTTAATGCAGTTTTATGAACAATAATAAAATATAGATTTGTATTAAGTTTGAATGTATTAATTTTCGATTTTATTTATTGATTCATTTATCTTATTCCCATAAAATAATATGTATAATAATTAATAGTTATTTATCAGGACTGTAAATTTATTAAAAGAAAAAAGTTAAAAGTTAAATTAAAAATTGTTTTATTAGAATTTTTTGAAAACATGTTCATATTTTGTATAAAGATAAAATATTTTTTATAGTAAAAATTGATCTAGGATTTAAATAAAGATAAATGAAACAAAAATTGCAATTTTTAATATTTACCTATACTTTTTTAAAACAATTATATTTTTTTAAATAAAAAATTTTTTTAAGAAATAGTTGGTGGTAAAATTATGAATATGTTTATACGCCCGCTGTGTCTAACCAGTGGCGTTCTCAGGAATTTTCAATTGGGGAGGGGGTCTAAACATTTACTAGTATATAAAAATGGGGGGGGGGGGCTCTGCCCGTTGGCGCGGTCATGCCATTATACATGTTCCATAGGCGTGCTCCAATTCTACTTAATATCCGTGGTACTGGTAACTAATGAGTTATTAACCACTATATTATAAGTAGTAAAATCAATTATTCATTTTATTTTTATTTATTATATATTAATTATATTAATTTAATAACTTAATCAATAATCGTGATATTGGTGGTAAAAAAATATTAAATTTTAATACACATATGAAATAGTTAACAACTTGGTTACCAATGTTTTTCTTGATAACTTCATTAAAATTGTCTGCAATGAGACTCCATATAAATACTCACTAAAACATCACTCTCCTGCCATGAGATTCCATATGGAATCTCGGGCAATCTTTTTTAATTAATTGAATTCTCTTAGAGAATCTCATTAACTAGAGATTTTCAATGTGTAATTCAATTATACAGTGTGTCCACTATCGCATATGTTTTAAAAATCTAAAAACTAATAAAAAATCTTTAATTATGTGCCACTAGTGTATATGTAAAGTTTTGAAGTTAATAAATACAAAAAGTACTCATCATTTTTTGAAAGTTTTTCGAAAAAATTATTGGCAGTAAGTTAAAGTTCAGTAAGATCTCAAAAGAATTACATGGCAGTCAAGTTGTTAAAAAAAATACAACCAGGGGGGGGGGTTCTAAACCCATGACTACACAGTGATGGCGTCTGTGTCTAACCGATAACTGCCTTTACACTTTGTGGGTATGGTAACTTACTAATTTGTTAATGTGATATAATGTTCTATTCAATTTATGTTTTTAACATTAATTGTTTTAATTTAACTCAATAATTATAATAAAACCGAATTCATTCTAATAAATTTGAGAAAAATTTAAAATGAAGGGATTATAATTTAGTGATAGGTATTTTATACCATGCATTTCATCATAAATAATACATATAATATACAATTTATACAAAATTAATGATGTCACAAGAAGCATAATAATATGTTATGAAAAAATAAGATCAAAATTGGCAATGATTCTTTTTTTTTTTGCATTTATTAATCAATGACAGTTGATAATATTTATGAAACACCGGTGAAATATTTAATACTATGGAATTGTTGCGTCCATCCAGGTGAATGAGTCATAGAATATGATCCATCGACTATACGAATACATGAATTGTGATGTAGTTAATATTATTATATATATTTTTATATTAAATTACACGATTTATAAAAGTGTTAGTGCTGTATGAATAATTTTATGTTGATTGTTGGCGAGTAATTTCCATTTCCCAATGTATATGTACTGGTAAAATTAATATAGTCTTTACATTTGACATGTTTTAACCTTATTATTTTTAATTTTAAACGTTTTCAAAATATTATTTTTCACGTCTTCTCTCCAGTTTTTGTTACACTCAGTTTATTTTTATGATGACAAATTAATATTTTATGATAAGTATTATAACATTTTACAGCTAAACTAGTGTTGATTTCACACGAATTAGGTAGGTAAGGTCGTATATATAGTACTTGGCTGTGCAGCGACAGAATTATTGAAGTCCTTGCGATAGTGGGTGCTGCAGGTGTAGTGTGATGTTTTATTCATCGCGATTCCACCGCCGAGTACCGTGAGATTCAATCATTTTAAAATATGTTAAATTGAATACTCGAAAGTTGCAGGTTTCAAATATTATCACTACGGTATAGTTAAAATTAATATATTTTATTTTTAAAGATCTTTGATTGTTATACATATCATATTTCTGAGATTACGACATCGATGGTTTCACAATTATTGAAAACAGTATCTCAAATGTTTCTCGTGGCATATATATATATATTTTATGGACTATATAATAATATGTAAATATTTCAGTATATTATATTATATCAAAAACTAAAAGCAGATTTTACTTTATAGAACGAACGTTTTTGAATTTTGTTCTTAATAAATATTAAGATTGAATATTGTAAAGAGACACAAGTCATCAATAAAAAAAAAAATCATTATTGGGATTCTATTGTAGTTGAGTCCTTCTGAAATTACCTATAACACTATCATAGCCAGATTGCACCAAGGAAAAGAGGTATTTTGTAATATTTTATCCGTTAATATTTCAAAATGGATGTTGCAGTTATTTGTCACCATAACTATAGTCGCTCTTAAAAATGTTTAGTTAACATATACTTTATGGAACTATATATGTTACAGATGTATTACCATGACTAAACCAATAATATTTAAATGTTTAGAGTTCCGGAACATTACATTCAAACACCTTCAATGAGTTATGTAGGTATATACGAGTATTTGTGTGTACACTGTACACCGGGGGTGAATAAAATAAATAATGTTGGATAAATACCACCTAAATCAACACGGTGCATACTTGTATAGGAAATGCTGAATGACAGCTATCTAATATGAGTAGTATCTAAAAAAAATATCTAGTTGATAAAATAAGCTCAACAATAAAATCAACAAAACATCGAGGGAAAGTGGGTACCAATCTGTTGCAAAGTAGTTATCGTGTATACTTACATTTTTACAATGGGTAACTGTAATGCGGATGTGTTTAACTTAAATTCAATGATTATCTATGTATCAACTTATTTTATTTAAATATTACGGTGGATAATTTTTCATCGCAAATATTGCACTTACTTATCATATTAATTGATATTTAATTATAATAGTAGTTTACCTATATTGATATCATGTTATATTATTGTTAGGTATAAACTTTTGAGTCGATACCAGTTTAACGTAAAACAGTGTGAATATCTTTATGGTAATGAAAACGTTTAAAATCTCCAAGACTAATGTATTGAATTACAAAGAAATTACTGACACTGTTATTATTGGTTTCAATATCTAATTTCATCAAAATATTTACTTAATATGTCTATAAAAAGAAATTGTCTTTCTTTAGCTATATAAATTTAAAATTGTATACATTTTTAACTACAACACAATTCGCGAGTTTTGGTGATTTTTATGAATTTTGTTAGAGCATGAACTTTTTAAGTTTGTATGAAAAATCGTACTTATTTTTTATATTTTTTTAATTATTACTTTAATAAAAACTTATGAAGAAAAGTTGTTGCCTACATAAATAAAATTAACTTTTTATATAATAAATTGTGAAGTCAATATATTATTCGCGGCTTCGCTTAAAATTTAAATTTATAAATCAATAATGAAATAATCATAGTATAACGCTTATCATTTAAATGTCCATTCGGACGAACGAATGTATGATATTTTATAAATTATTTTTAGGGTTGACAATATTATTGACCGAATGGCTTTGGATGCCTAGATTGCATTACATCTGTTTTTCGTATAATTTTCTGCAAGACCAGACGCAATTAATAGCAAAAAAAAAATGTCAACTGTAATAAAATTCGTATAAATTGTCTCGTTTGACGAGTACTTTATATGTATATTGTTTCTAAAAACTATTCATTTGCTGATGTGTTAGCATTCCATTCTGACACGGCACGAGCATCTGTTATTGTAGTGTTCAATTCTTCACAATGCCACAATTAATATATTTATATTGTTTAGGAACGTAAAAGTGACTTGTGAGACGAGATTTATCAAATTTCAACTACAGCAGAGACGTAAGAATATGTAGAGTATGTATAGAGTATGTAGGTACATACAAGATAAAAGATCACCCTATATTATAATATTTTCAGTTTTCTTTCTATGAAGTGATCAATGGTGGTAAGTTGCTAACTGTTAAGCGATTCATCTAATAGTTAAAAATTTTATACATTAATTTAAAACAAAATATGGAAACAAAACTTTGAATTTGTCCACACTTACTGGGACCAAGGCAAGTCTAAATTTGTTTTGATATCTTTTATAATTATAATAAAAGAGTGGGTAAACTTATACAATAATGTAGCAAATATAGTATAACATATAAAGTTTCAGAAAAAACCAAAATATCAGACAATAAAGTAATGATTTCTGTAGAAGTAGCGAATATTCGATTTGCGAAACGAATATGCAATCGAGCACCAGTGATGCCCAGACGGGTCAGACGGTGACATGACACCTAGCCTAACCAGTTAACGCATATTCATGTTACCATATACCACAATGACCGGTACGTAAGTATATTGTGTATAGTACCTTGTACCTATGACAACTGTGAGTGTGCTTACCTGTGGTATGGAACCATTTGCGGGGGGTGACAGACTGTTCCGTGACGTAGTGTGGACGGCGGTGGACCGATGTGAGACGGAGTGCTCGATTCGCCGTCGGGTTTTGTTTAACTTGTGGAATATCCTCTGGTAGTGGTAGACGAACAGTGACAGTGGTAGGATGCAGGAAAGCGAAACTACGGACACGGTGAACACGATGGACATTTTGAACGTGTCGTTCTTGGGGAACACCAGTGTACATACGTTGACTGCGGTGTCGCCCATCACGGCCTGCTCGTGGAACCAGAATGGCACTGGCATGAACACCGTCAGCGCGATCAGCCACGTGAGCACAGTAAGCACGGTGGCACGGCGTGGTGTCAGCTGTGACCGGTATGGTGGTACGACGATGCACCGGTGCCGGTCCATGCTGATCAGTGTCAGCGTCCATAGTAGCACAAAACCACACACAAACTGTGAAAATGACGAAACACCATGGTTATAATATTATTTCAAAACCATAACACAGTATTTTATCAAAATATATTTAAATATTTTCCTGTATATAATTAAACTAATGACTATTTTATATAGAT
Organism: Diuraphis noxia; assembly: GCF_037042655.1. Lineage (NCBI taxonomy): Eukaryota > Metazoa > Arthropoda > Insecta > Hemiptera > Aphididae > Diuraphis > Diuraphis noxia. The sequence continues at coordinate 31,420,137 of NW_028301714.1, read as the reverse complement.
ATTAAGTTTGCTGTACAGTGTTTCATTATCATATCTTAGAGCAGGTATCGAATTTGCCAAAATTAGAGTTAAGGCGAATTTTTTTTGTGAGTGGTACAAATAAATCATACAAAAATATCTATATAGTATACAATATACAAATATTTACTTTTATTATTGTCATCATTTAAAAAATGTATTATTAATCAACTAATGAAGTAATAATAGTAATATTAAGTATAAGAAAAAATTATTGAATGAAAACCAAAAATATTGATATAAAATATAAATAATAGAAGTAAATTTAATAAGAAATTAAGACTGTTTTTTTCTTATAAAGTCCATAATCCGCGCATTGTTCAATTTTTGGGTATGCATCGTTTGCTTAAATTTTAAAGGAGAAAAAGTGTATTGAAACCTTTTAAACTGGGCTTGACAATTCATATAAATAGTATAAAAGTTGACAAAAAAATGTTAAGTGTGGAAATCACCAGCTGTGCCTGGCCATTTTCATACATATTTCACTTGTTTTTGAATTCTGCGTTGAAAGGATTCTCAAGCGAATTTCAAAACTAAGCAAGATAGTACAAGATAGTACGGAATCTGCAGTAAACTACACTAAAAAAAAAAAAACATTAGTTTTAAATAGGAGAGGGATTGCAAATTCTTCTTAAAACGTCGTTCGAGTTACACCATTAGCAACAAAACAATTTTGTTAAAAACTGGTTTGGCGTAAATATTCTTGTTTTTTTTTTTAAATTTTTGTTTTGTTTCTCTGTATGCTTTTTTAACTACTGGGAATTTTTACTTTTAATCCCCAAAGGCCCAAAGTACCAACATGTTTTAATTTTCTATAAGAAAAAGTGCTGAAGTAGAATGTCTAAACATTTTTTCTGCTCCAAATGATCAAAAATATTACACATTATTATAAAATCAATCGATCCGCTCATAATCTAGAACAATCATTTTGTATTATAAGTTTTTGGGTATAGTGTATTGAAAAAATACCTAGTAAAGTAGTAACATGCTACATGTTGATAGGAATTTAATGAACTTAATGAATTTTTTAGATTAATTTTTAATATTATATAATATATTATTATCGATATGTGTTTCTATGCCCATAAATAAAGTATTAGTAAAAAAAAAATCTGTGAAAAAAAAAGTTTTATCCAGTCCAAAAACAAATGTATGTTAAAAAACATAAGTACATCATTGTTAAATTAATACATTCATCACAGAATCTAAATTAAAAGTAATTTGTTAGGTCATAAAAATCTGACAGTGGTAAAATAATAATTATATTATACTGCTATACTGCTATACCTAATTTAAATTATAATACTGCGTAAAATTATTAAAAGTGACATTGATTATTAATTCTATATTACAATGTAAATGTAAAAAGTATAGTTATAACTCATTGGTACAAATGATGTTAAAATTTACTTTTGAATTATTTAAATAATAGAAAATAATAATAATAATAATAATTTAAATAATAAGAACATGGGTGTCATATTATGCGTATTGTGTGGAGTGGAAGGAATTGCTAAATGGTCAAACTAATGATTTATATATATCGCCAAAGTAGATTTATTAATTTATTATTATGTGACATTAAATAAGCTAAACATTATCTTGCTGATCAAAATATTTTACCGATTCTATTAAATTAGGCTTTGAGAATCTGTATACTGGATGATAATACCTTTAAGTGATGGGTGGCTATATTATAATACCTAGGGACTGTTTATATTTTATACCTACTTATAAATTTATATTTGTTGAGGGCTAGAAAATGGATTCAATATTTTTCTTTCAAATCAACCTCCACTGTTCTAATTCAGCTACCGGCTGTTATAACTACGGTAACGCTTGACAACGATAATACAATATTGTATTAAAATTAAGAGCTTTTATTATGTAGTGTGAAATGATTAATATTGAACATATAAGAAATTAAGAAATTGACAAGGTAGTCCTCGGAATGAAAAAATATTGAATAGGTAGGTATCTACTGTAGTGTGGACGTTTTTTTTACAAAGTTGTTGATTGGTATTTTGAACGAATTTTTGATAAAAACAAAAATATAGCTTTTTTATTATATTATTATCATTAATCAGTAATATATTACATTATATGGGTGTACACAGCACTCACCAAATTCATTTACTCGATAACAATAAATAAATACTAAAATACATGGCTGAAAAATAAATCGTGTTGTTTTCGATAAAGTTGACAATTATTAAACGCAGATAAGAAGATAATACTAATATGAATGATAATTATTTTATAGGTACTTAAACAACTTCGTAAAAACTAACAAAACGACGACGGTGACGACAATTATTAGAACGGAATAAAAATGATACTTGATAGAACGACTTGTTAATAAATAACGAGCCATATTGGGTCTACAGTGTATTTTCTTCTTCCCGTTAAATTCATCTTAATATCAATTGTTATGAATTTTAACTATCTTTAAACATCTACATGGCGAACAATATACGTAATTGTAAGCACCTCATCTAGAGACACCTAACTAAATCGTGTATTTGCATCGGTTTTTGATATTCGGGAATATTTATATTTTATTATCCTTATATGAATTATTTTTATACATCACGATCATATCATACCCCCACCTACAACCACCCAAATCACCTACGACTCACCGTCCTATTTTCAAAGGTGGGGTGATCGCCCCACCTGAACATATAGGTTTCGGCGCCACTACTAAATAATAACGTCAAGCTTGTTCATTTGAAACAACTGAGCAATGAGATTCAAGATTGGAAATTGATATGAAATATATGAGTGTACATCTACAAAATGATGATGCATCAGCCAATTTCGCAAAACAATTGATGGAAATGGGGAATGATAATCGTCAGTGGCTCATTGCACAGGCTATATTGGTGTAAATGTCTACAATCAATAACAACATTTTAAACGAAATTCCAGGCGAAACGATAACGTACTAGTCCATCAATGCCGTAATGAATCAAGATAAAGTTGTCTATTATCCGATTGAATTCTTAAATTCACTTGATTTTCCAGACATGCTATCGTACATTCTAACATTGAAATTTGGCGTGTCCATCATTCTTCTATGAAACATCAATCCATCACGACTATGCGGCGGCACCTAGGCATTTAGTGAAAAAGTTGATGAACAACAAAATCGAAGCTACAATTTTAAACGGAAAGTTTAAAGACGAAGATGTACTGTTGTCACGTATCCCAATGGTTCCAACAGATATGCCTTTTGAATTCAAATGTTTGCAGTTTCCGGTGCGACTGGCCTTTGCAGTTTGCAATGACTATCAAAAAATCACAAGAACAATCGCTACAAGTGTGACTGAATTTGGAAAATCTATGATTCTCACATGTACAGCTGTATGTGGCATGCGGTTACGTGTCGAAAAAACTTCTGATTTGTTTGTGTACGTATCAGAAGGAAGTACAAAAAATATTGTGAATCCAAATGCTTTTCAATAAACATCATTCAATTGAATAATTGAATTTTAAGACTTTTCTCGATAAAACGAGTAAAATTACATAAAAATAAACTAAATTGATTACCTATCAGTGTAAAATTATTACTTAATATTTACTTAAAATACAAAAGTGTCATCGGTGGGTGGCTTCTTTATTCAAAATGTTCAATTTTCCTTTTTTCAATTACCTCATACTCTTATTGTGCAGGTTGTGTACAGATTGTGTATATTATTAATTAAGAAAAAATTTGTACCTACTCGAAAATTAGTTCATATCACAACGACTTCCACGGTTTTTTTGTTTGCTTTCAATTGTTGTATAATATAGAAAAATAAGTAATTAAATTATTTATGAAATACGTAGGAGGTGTAGTTTCAATGTAACTATAGATGGTTATGCTTAATTTGTAATAGTTGTATCGAATCCTGGAAAAAAGAATAGTGAAAATAATAACAAAATAAAAATAATAAGAAGAAAACTTAAAAATAAATTTCTTTTGAAAAATATTACCTTTTAATGACATCAAATTATGTGAGGAAAATTTTTTCAAGAAAGTTTTAAATTTTCATAGTAATGAGTGGATCATGACAAAAGGATTACTTTGTATATTTCTTTTTTATACAGGTTACAAGCTTGTTGTTATGCTTTTATTATACTTTAATAAAGTACAAAATTGGTAGCTTAATATAGAGTAAAATAACTTTATTAGGTATCAGAAATGTCTTACAAGTATGTAGTTATTTTCATTTTTACGAGTTATTATTTGAGTGAGTAAAATTAATTTATCGGCATTCACTAATGTCATGTTAAAAGTTATTTTTTTTTATCCTAGTGTATTTTTTAAATCTTGTAAAAATAGTGATTACATGGATTGATACAGTTACATTGCTATATATAAAGGTAAAAATTATTTTACTTGGAAAAAGTCGACAAGAAATGCAACTAATTGTCCAACTAATTTGATATTGTTGTTTTTAGATTCTGAACGGAGTGATGTATGTATTAGGTTTACAATGGTGTGTATTTCTTTTTGTGTCTGTTTACACAAAAAGTAGCCAAAATAATGATTAGATTTTCAACGTAAGTATTTTTTTTCCGGTAGGAAAGTGAATTTAGTTTATGCATTCTAGAACTCAAAATTCCCAATAGTTTTCAAAAGCACAGTGAAAAACTAAACAGTTAAGGGAAATGATAATTTTTACTCAAAATCGATTTTCTTTACATTCGGGTTTCTTATTGTTTTCTGTGCACCATAAAATTTTTAAAATATTTTGATTCTTGTGAAGCTTTTTATGGGCATAATCATTTTTTGGTAAATATTAGTCAGTTATTTTTTAACTATTATTTATTTTGTTTAAACTTATTTCGATAAAAAAATTGTAAATTATATTCAATAAGGTTTCTAGTAAATATTAGTGCAAAAATTGAACGTAAATCTACAGAAGATATAGATATTTTTATAAGCGTCTAAATTTCAAATTTTGACAAAATACGTAAATATCTCTAAAATTTGGAAATTTTTTTGAGTTAGAAATTTAAATTTTTTATCAGCATTTTAACCTCAAAGTTCAAATGTTAAAAAAATGTATCAAATTCAAAGTTTTTTATTTTGTTATGAAAGAGCGTCTCTTTACCATTTTCTTTTTAACCTCCTCGGAGGGTTGCTGGGGATGGTTATAGAGGACATTCGTGAAATTAGAAGGTTTTGGTTTGAGTGCAATTTGAAGTGGAACTTTTTGTAATGTCGAGTTGCTATTTCGTTGACTGTTGGGATTTGTAGATCCTAAATTCAAAGTTTATAAATTATTTTGTAGTTAAAAATGTATAAAACGTTTAAATTTTATAACTAAGGTATGAAAATTTAAAATAAAGTACCACGTACATAAGTGTAGGTTGTTTTGTAACCAAAAAATATAAACACAAATTTTTGTATACTTATTTTAAGTTCAAATTCGGACAAAATTATATATTATTAAATAACCGAGTTTAACGATTTTAGTTTTATTTTTGTAATTTAAAAATATTATTCGGGGTTTTTGTAACTTTTAAAGTATATTATTATACATAAATATAAATATATAATAATATGATAATATTATTAATTCAACCAGTGCCGGCCTTAGGCAGGGGCTAGCGGGGCCCCTGCCCCGGGCCTCGCGCTTTTGTATGACATTTTGGGCCTCGCGTAAATGAAATTATTCATTATTTTATACTATAATTTTTCGGCGAAATTAAAAAAAAATAAATAAAAAAATATACGATTTAAATTTAATGGACAGATTACATACAGTAAACAAAGAAACAGTTGTCGTTATGAGTTTTATTATTATTAGTTTATACCATATACTATACATTATTGATTGACTTATCGATTGATGTACTTGTGTTGGAGATTCCGATGCTATACGTAATACGTATATTATTGTAATAAAATCATTTTGTCAACGAAAACGATTTCAAACAATACTAATTTATTATATTGTTATAATGTTATCGTGTTATTGTGACAATATCACGAAACCCGGTTTATATCTGTTCCAAAGTTCACATATTAATCGTTATGCCGCTCGGATAAAATTTAATTTGACATTTAGGAAATCGTTCATTTCTCTGAGGGATGGTGAAAAACACGATATTGATGGCGCAGAACTTTTTTCTGAATTAAAAATTCTCAGACAAATGATACCTAAAGAAATTAATACGTCTATCGAAGTATTACAGTTTATAAAAGATCTTCAGAATCCATTTCCTAATGCTACTGTATCATACAGAATATTACTAACTATACCAATAACTGTAGCCAGTGCAGAACGATCTTTTTCTAAATTAAAACTAATAAAATCATATTTAAGGACATCAATGACTCAAGAAAGGCTAACTTCACTTGCAATATTATCTATTGAAGAAGACATAGCTTCAAATTTGGACTACAATGAAATAATAAATGAATTTGCGAGAAATAAAGCAAGGAAAGTGAACTTTGTTTAACTTAGCTATAAGCGTCAACGTTCAGTGTATTTTTACTTTTTAGTGTGTATAATATTATAATATTTTAAATAAACTAATATCTAATAATAAAATATTTATTGAAATTATAATTTTTAATGATGTATTATATTATTTATTATTTAGATTCTGATGCCAAAAGCACCATATTATTATTGGGCGGAGACGGTCTCAACAATTTACCAACTAAAACATTATAATTACTGTTTGTCGACTTACAAATAATAAAAAAAAAAGTCTTTACTATAGGCCTCATCTAAAAAAAATTGCCCTAGGCCTCGCTTTACCCTAAGGCCGGCTCTGAATTCAACCTACCGGTTATAGTAGTTATAAATAGTTATAATAACAATATATTTTTAATATAAAATATAAGCTCCGATAAATCCTCTCCACTCAGAATCGTTTTTCGTATATACAATGATTTCATACCATTGAATTTAAATTTAACACCAACTATTACAGTGACCCACTTGTAACATACTGTACAGTGTATAGCAGAACGTCACCCACTTTTTATGATAATAGATGATTAATAATATAAATATAAAATTATAATTATCTATAAATATGTTTATTGATATTTTTTAAATCATTAATTTTTCTGTTATTCTTTTTTTTCTTGGTTATTTTTCACTTAGTTTTTTTATTTTGAATAATTACCACTATACCAAATATCGATGTATAATATTTGATTCTTATTAGATCATCGAAAATCAAAATAGATAAATTAATATCCGATTGTCAGTAATCCTAATATTTTACTTATCGTAGGTATACACATAATTGTTTAAGAACATAATTTACAAGAAAATAATTTTTTTTCGAGCACCTCTGTATAATAAATAATAATAATAGTAATAAATATAATTACAAAGTAGTTGTCAAACTTGACATAAACCTGCGTTATCTATGCTTGTATGTTTTTTTCGAGTAGATATTTCTATTAAATACTATAAGTAGGTATTGTAGGGCGTAGGCCCATACATTCAATAGTACGTTTAAACTATTTATTGTATACTATAAAATTCAATACTGTTCAAAAATCTCAAAAGTTATTATTTATTTCTTAAATGTACATATTTAATATAGATATAGTGCTTTTTAACGATGGCAATTAATTAACCTTAATGGTAGTTAAATTTTTTTCGCTGACCTCGTAACTAGGAATCAAAAATAATGTACTTTTAGGTACTTATCTAACAAAATAACGATAATATCGGTTGGTCGAGTTGTGAAACAGTAACGATACAGGCATTAAAAATAATAATTAGTCTAGACATATTTTACGAAGAAGATTGTAAGATCAATTTCTAGTTTTCAATTAGGATTTTAGGAAACCTATTTTTGTCGGAGAATTTATCATCTTAAGTATATAATGTTTGATAACATTTTGTATTCTTGACTCTTGTTTCTTAGTTAAAATGCTTTAACAGTTACAAGTATAGATGTATAATCATATATTATATATATAGAAATATAGAATTAATGTCATTTTGATATAGACTTACAGTGACCTATACGTATTGCATATATCTAAAAAAATACTCCGAAATGTATTTTAAATTATTCGACCTCGCACAATGTAATATAAAATAATAATAATAATAATATATACATTTGAAATTAATGCAAGTAATGTATATTTTATTACATAATTTATCAATTTGATTGACTTAATTTTACTACACAAATAGGTAGTGTTATTAACATTTGATATAAACTGTATACTAATGTATTATATTAAACATATACCATACTTTACATCACTAATAGTTAGTCGATTATTTGCATTATTATTATTATTATTAGTAAGCTTAAATTAGTATGTTTTACTATAATATTATTAATCGTAAAAATCGTAAGAACTCGAAAATCAAATTCGTAACGACGAAGCTGTTTGCTTGTATATCACAATAATAAATACATACACGTGTAATGTGTATGCGTGTTATATTTCACTTTAAGTATATAACTGTATCAGTATTTCTTCTGATAAATTTCATGTTTGCAGAAACTTTTAAGCTCAACCGAATCTTAATGTTTGCAATTGTAATTTTAGGTACCTACGTGTGTATTAGTAGTATGGTAACTATGTAATATTATTTCGCAACCATGTGTTAGTAGGTGCCAGGTGGTATAATATACTATATAGAAAAATGTGTATTTATATGTAATAAACTCGTAAACATTATTAATAGTTATTTATTCTTTTCTTTTGTAAAAAAACTAATTTTATTGTTATTTTTTTTTCCACTTGATAATAACATAATAAAAGTAAAAATAACTTTATCATATATGCATAATAAATAGGTAACCGTTTCTCGTGTACATATAAGGTGTATTGTTAGAATACTAATATTAAATATGTTGTATATTGTATGCACGTTCGAAATAAATTAACGTATACAAATAAGGATATATAAGTGCAGCTAAAAGTTTCAAAATTCAAATTAATCTGTATCTTTTATCATACATAATAATAATAACACAACAGGAAAACAGTATGCACTGCAGGTATAACAATATCACAGCTGCAGTGGTGGCATCACGCGATCAGTCCGAATACGATATCATCGCTCAGAAACTATTCCTCATTAGTTTCAAGTTTCGCGATTGTTTTTAATATGATTTATTATACACGATCATAGAATTAAAATAAAAGGATCCTATATAAGATCCTATATACTATTCTGTAGTGTGCGCGTGTGTCTTATATGTATAAATATTATATGAACTCAATCCGTTCGTCGCCTCCGTCCAATTTATATTACATTGATATATAGACCATAATAATATACACAATGTTGCGTCCCACGCGTGTTTGAACCTCAAATCACGACACAAACAACTTTTCAGCCATGGCCAACCGCGCTTTGATTCAATCCAATTCGGATTATAGATACATTTTATATTTATTATGTGTATATTATTATAGTTTTAGGTAGATGTTATATATGTGATATTTGCTATTGCAGGTGCGGCGATGTCGTTACGTCATGTTGGTTTTTTTAAAAGTAAATTATATTTTATATACGATTAGATCTATATAATATGTTAAAAAAGATAAAAAAAAACCCTTATATAAATATTTAGATAAAAATATCAGTACAATCACTGATATTAATGCTGGTCAGATGAGTTAAGTGAGTTTAACATATCTTTATTTATTTAGTCACTTGGATTTATAATTTATTTAATTTTAGCTTCACGTTTCTCACAAACAACGAGTTTGATTAAACATTAGAAAATAAAAAAAGAACAATTAATAATCATATTACACGGAAGGTTAACCGTTCTTTTTGAAACCAGTCAGTATATAAAATAAATCATTTAAAAATATATAGGCAAATGCGATGGAAAAATTTGAATATTTAGTGATGTAAACAAGTATAGATGAGCGTAAAATAGCTCCACATAAACTTGGGAACTTGTTTAAATTATAGAAGTAAGCAAAACATGAAAAGCTTCAACAAAATACAACATAATATAATATATGCATTCAATGTAAAAATGGTAACTTTGAAATCTCAATAAATGACTATTATTATTATACTAAAATCAATTACGATGTAGTAGGGTAATAATTTTCTTGAATCTTCTTCGTTTTTTATCGATAGATTTTTCGGTTTTATTCGAAGAAAAAAATTAAGAAAATAAATATTACGTTTCGCCCTTTTTCTCTGTTGTCGTTTTATAGTACGATATTATTCGATGGCGATTGTCATAATATGATAATATATTTTTTATTATTAGACGTGAATTGTGTTTTTGATAATTTATTCTTATGATAAGATAGGATGTTATTAATGTTTAATTGTTTGTTTTATTTTTTCGTACAGAAATGACAACATATCATATGTAATGACTGCTGCAGGGCCTTTGTTTTTCCCCTACATAGGACATTTATGTTATAATGTTATGTAGTCCAAACGACTCATTTATATAATACAATGTATGAAATAATTACTGGAGGTCAATTACTGCACGCCCGCCGTGTCAATTAGTCTAGAGAGACTTTATAATAGATTTTAATTTGGCTGCATTAACCCTATATCTGTATAAAAAAATGATGCGCGCACTAAAAGTATACCAAACACTAAACCAATATTACATACGCTCAGACTATATTAGGCTATTAGTGCGGAGTGACAAGCTTATACTATATTATGCTGCTTGTACACAAGCCTACGATGCAATATTTTTCCACCCTATGTATTATATTACTATACATGATTACCCACAGGCGTTTATCATATCGGGGATAATTATAATTATAATAAATGATTGTTGTAACAAGGACCGTGACGACATCATAGCCGTTGCGTTAAATCGAGACGTTCGTATAATGTTTACAGCCGTGTCCTAGATTACCAATGTTGTAGGAGAGATAAGATTTCTCATAAAACTATACTTAGTCGGACACTCGGACGTAAAGTTGACTTTTTGATTATTATGACGTCAATATATCTACTATCTAGAACTATCTGCATCAATGCATCAAATATACTACAGAAATGTAGGAAAATCCAATCGTATGACTATGTTTTCCACACAATAAAATTGCATTTGTTACCCATCGGATCTTAGAGAACTTGCCTAGAGTGTCCACTTTCAAAAATTGTGTAGCCAGTATTATAAGCATGCAAATATTTTTTCGATGATAAGTATTATTTTCGAACTAATAACGATTAAACGACTCAAAACAATTAACAATTGAATCGTTATAGTATAATTAAAAATCATAATACAATAATATAATATTTATATATATATATATATATATATATATATATTATATATATTACGAGTTATGAAAAACCACTATTAATCATTTGTTATGTTTTAGAACGGACATGTGATGTTTATATTAGTACGATGACGTATAAAAATATATACATAATATATTATATACAAAAAAATCGAACAAATGATAAATAAAATGTTTAGAACAAATTATTTTCAGCACTGATGACTACACCCGTTTTGTCATCACATAAAACAATAACACGTGTCTGTTAATATGTGCATTTTACTATGCGTAAACATAAATATTATTCACATTGATTAAAAAAATTAACTGAAAAATCTTCAGACATGACCATCAAACCATACACGTGGTACTCAACATACAGATTCCATGTGGTAATTTATATACTGAAATTGAGGAGTATTTCAAGTGTGTTCGGGAATAATGTTTGTAAGTTGAATGTGTTTAACATTTAAAATCATACATTTGTTAATTTTTAAACATAACGCCATACATAACTGAGTTGTTATATAATTTCATCTTGTTGTCCATTTAAACAAGATTTCGTGTACCTACCTATATAATATACTAGAAACATAGTGATGAACATGTTCCAACTACAGTCTCTAGTGATGAAGATTTTGACGAGCCGGGCATACTGGCCACTTATGCGTCACTTGAATTCTTTCCATCTAGAAGTTTAGTAAAAATAAGATTTTTAGTTTAATTTCCCATAAGTTAGAAAATATAGTATAGGTAATTTTATTTTTTATTTAAATTAATAATAAAATAAATTACTTCATTCCTAGTTAAGTTCCAAGTTGTGTCAGATAGTAATTTAACTACAATATTGTTTATGTTCCTTTTTTAAAATATAACAAAACATTGATTATTATTAATATTATTATTATTAACATTTTTATCTCAATCATCGAGCGTGGGTACTTATAACACAATAAATGTAAATTTATCGCTAATCTGTCAACATTTATATTGGAAAATATAATGAACTCAAAATATCAACTAAGTACGTTTTATTTTTTGTTTTTAAATGTAATAGTACTATTAATTGAGATTTTTTAAATTAAATTTTATTAATTAATCTTCATTAGAATATTATATTTATTTGATAACAGAAAAAGTTTGATCACAAATTAACTACCTCTCGAAAGTACGTGGATTAGTACATGCACTAAAAACCATTCAATCTTGCCGTTTGTTCTTCGTAGTCCGTTTAAATTTTTCGGCTATGAACACTAACAATAAAAAAACAAAAATCTGTGTAGGTATTCAGTATAAGTTCAAGTTTCAAGTCTGTAAATAAAACTGTACGAGAAACTTACACAAAATTATTATAAATTTACAACATGAATATAGTTACTTGTGTATCAAATAAGTTTTATATATATAAGTTTTAAATTCATAAATTATTATAGGCACTTATAATTTAATTAATAGAAATTTATAAAACCAAATATTTATTCAAGTGTAAAAATATGACATGATGTATAAAAATTTCTAAGCTAAATAGTTACGAAATTCTCGTGATCGTAGATTAAAATCGACATGTCTTGTTGATGTCTGACATATACCTAATATTCAATCATTCGTGTTCGTATAATTTTGTAGATGTGACTTAAAATTATTCGTGAAATGTTTGAAATTATTGCAATTTCATCGAATTCAATTTCAAATAATGTAATAATATTATTATTATCTAAACGAACGCCAATATGCCAGATGCACGTATTTACTGTCACACTTACAACTCCAGAATAATATACGTCATATGGCACACGTGACATTTTTTTTCTACACCTTATACCAAACCATCATATAATATATTAGATTCTGAACAAAGTGATGAATGTATTGATTTTACAATGATGTGTGTGTTTTTTTTTTTTTTTTTTTTTTTTTCTGTGTACAGCATAACTAGTCGAAATAATGCTTCGATTTCAAACTTTGGGGGTGGTTTCCGATGTAAAAGTGAATATCCTTGGTGTAAACATTTCCCGACAGTCTTCAAAAAAATCGAGAAAAACAAAAAAATAATTTCAATTTTTCTGAAAATTTTTTTTTAAGTGTCGATAAAATTTTTTTAGCCCTATCAAAATACTTGAAAATTTAATACAAAGTTCCTCATAAGTTATTCTTATAGTGATTAAAAAATTATAAGAATACATAAGCACAATTTTTTTTTATTAGCATTTGAAGTTCAAATATTAACAAAACCATGAATATTTTTTTTTGTGTCTGTCATCACGTTTTGGGGGAGTAAAAGTGCTTCGATTTTTGACTTCAGTACCTCGTTCGATCAGAAAGTGAATCTAGTTGGTACTTCGGGGGGTAAAAACTAAAAAATGTTCAATATTTTTCTAAATAATCGGGATAAACAAACTAAAAATTAAGGGAAAACAGGAAATTTTACTTACATGTTACTTTAAAACAAATGACCATTGATAGGTACATGAAATTTTCACCGAATGTTTATATAAGTATATTCTATTCACCATGAAATTTTCAAAAATTTTTGACTTAAGTTAAATTATTCATAGGTATATGTATTTTTCGATCATTATTAGTTTTTTTAAATTAATATCGATGAAAATTTATTTTTTGGGTAGAAAATCTTGAAAATTTAATACAAGGCTCTTAACATATTGTTACAATAGCAGTTGAAAATTAAAAGAAATTCATGGTCACAATTTTTTTTTATAAGCATTAAAATTTTGAATTTTGACAAAATACGTAAAAATCACAAAAATGCACTAATTGTTTTAAGCTAGAAATTCATAAAAAATTTTCTTTTTAAATCTAAGATTTGAAAATTTAATACAAGATTCCTTACAAATTTGTCAATCTTTATCACAAAAAAAAATGTCCACCGGAAATTCAAATTAAATTTTTATTAGCATTTGAATTTCAAATATTGACAAAAATTCGTCAAAACCTTGAATATTCGTAAATTATTTTGTAGTTCAAAATTCATAATATTGTTTATATTTATATCTAAGGTTATAAAATTCAACACTAAGTTTTCCATAAGTTTTGCTTCAAATAGTTATAGAGAAAATTTGAAGCGTTAGTATAGGAAAAATGTTTTGAGCGTTTGAGTTTTAAATTTTTATGAAATCGCGTAATGATAACGATTTATCCTCAAACCCGGTATATGTTTATCTATGATAATATACCTAAGGTATTATGAATTATGATAACTACATGCCATGTTTTTAGAAAAATCGATTAACCATGCCTTATTCAAAATGCGTCCTAATTGAAAAATAATATATTTGTTTCAAAATAGAATATATGACAATATTTTAATATAATATATCCTAGACTGACAAATCATTTCCGTTCAGAATCGTTTTTCGTATACAATGATACCTATATCATTGCATTTAAATCTAACCTAGTCTAGTCAATGGTCCACCTCACCACCTAATGTACAGCAGAGCGATTCCCACTTTCCCGCTTTTTTTTTAAATTTGTTTCATATAAAAGTATATGAAACATATTTTCATTGAATGATGTTTAAAGTCTACATCATAAATATAATATCTGATATATAATAAGTCTGACCAATAAAGTTAGTGTATACGATTATGATATTTTATTTTGAAAAACATTATGTATTGTGCGTACCATTGTAATAATTAATATAATAATACAATGAATACATTATTTTTGTCAAAAAATTAATAACTGTAATAAACTATAATAACGCGATTACTAAGAATTACGACAGATTAGACGTTAAACTTTGTAATCATTACTAGACTAAAGCAGCGGGTAGTTATACATTTCGAAATTCTTTTACCGTCGTTCAAATTCGTTGTGTCTCAATGTCAAAAAGATTAAAGACAAAATAATCGAATCTTGATAATCAAATACATGGATTCTCATTTTGGTGTAAATTACAAACACTCTTTTTGGCTATCTGTGGTATTTTAATTTACGTACCTATATCCTTATTTTGGTGCAAATTACAAACTCCCAAATATATTGGGTTCCTCATAATGAGGATTTTATGTCCTTTTATGGAAAGGATCGCCGCCTGGAACTAGAGATATCTGCGTCAGATAAACACACAATATAACATAAATGATATTGTTCCACTATAAAAACACAATTTTGTTTTAGCAGAATTAGTGTGGATACGATTAGTAGGTATAAATTTAAAATTACTGCAGCAGATATTAATTTTCGTTTTTGATTAAATTTATTTTTGGTTACGAGTTGAATATTACTTCTATATTTTAATGTCTTAACTCTTAAGTAATATTTTATACCTGTGACATTTTTTTTTTAGTCAAAATTTGAAATAGAAAAAGGACATATTAAAACTAAACCATTAAACATTACTTGAGAAATTGGCAACAAACCGACTAGACGATATCGTAGAATCATACAGTTCGAAACACTTTTGAAGGGTGACATTTAGTGTAATGCAATTGTCGTGTTCCAGAAAAATTCCCTTGTGAGAGTTATGTCTAGCTCTCTTTTAAAATGTACATAACCTTGGCCTTTAAAACAGTGGTACGGTATTATAGTTTACTTGTTATTACACTTATTTAACGTTCAGTAAGTATGTTAATATTTTTGTATCGCAAGAAGCGTATTGTCTCCGGACTAGATTTCACAATATTTATACATGTAAATTGATTTCAAATTTATTGGAAGTTGCATGAATCTTATTTGTTCATGAGTATTATAGCATTTGAAATTTACATAGCTTTACTCATTTTCTGAACTGGTTAGGTTAGGTTTTATTATGTTTTTGTATAGTTTGAAGTATTTAAAATACTAAGGTACATTGATGAAAACACACTATTTTTATCAGCAGTTATTTTTGAATTTTATTTCAGATTTTTATTAATTAACAAGTTAGGTTCTTAATATTAAAAACAGAATATTTTTCTAAAAGTGTAGATGAATAAATATTGAATACTGAACATTACTATTTTTTCAATATAATTATTCAAAGTTTAGATGCGCAGAGTAAAATGGCAAATAGGACACTGAGTTAAACTTGTATTTCACCTATATATTATACATAAACTTTAAAGCTCGGTTATTAAAGTAATGTATAATATAATATTACAATGAAAATAATATATAATAGTTTTATAATAATTGCAATACTTAAGAGTTGAATCGATAAGTTATTTTTGACTTAGACTAGACCTAGTTATTTTATTTATATTTTAATTTTTAATGTTTCAATAATAAATATATTTATGTTAAAATATGTATTATTTACCTTTTACACTAAATAAAATAATAAATTTAAAGATGTTTCATATATTTTTTTAACAACAATAATAATATTTTTTACTTTACTTTTTATTATTTGTTTATATTTTATTGTTGTTAAATGTTATTATTTTCATATTCAATAAATAAATTTAAATATGGGAAATATTAAAAAGATATGAGGTAATAAAAAAAATTTTAAACGCTAACAATTTAAATACCTAAAAAAATAATAATTTTAAAAGTATTACACATATTAATACCAAAAACTAAGTATTAAAAATATTAATCATATTCAAAAGTTTTTACTAATTAAACTAAAAGATTATTAAACCTGAACTTGGTACCCTGTACGAATTTTATTCCTAATTGTGTGAAAAATGTGTTGCAGATTTTTTTTCAGCGTTTCTGCAATTAATTTGCAAAAATTTGATACTAGTTTGGAGTCTATAATACAACAAAGTCGGGGTACGAATTAGGAAAACAAATTTTGCGAACCAATGGATTGCGATAGAGTTGTGGGACCCAGCGTGCAAATACATGCTAAATATTGGTCTAGAATAGAATTTGAAAATAAATGAATCTTATGTGTGTGTGTGTGTGTGTGTGTGTGTGTGTGTGTGTGTGTGAAGGGATGGGTGGTCAGAGACACGTATCTACAGCCCCCACCTATTTTTCGATATTACTCATAATTAAAACACATGCAAATTACAAAAGTTAGCATGCAAATACATGCTAATTATTTTCCAAAAAAATTTTTAAATGCCAATGTGGGGGGGGGGGAGCTGGGGATACATACATTTAATGAATAAACATATAAGGTATTAAATATTTAAGTTATTGAAAAAAAAATAGTTTACAATCAATTATACAATTAATATACATAGCACATGATACTTCTGAGGAAAGCAGCCACCTATTAGCGACAATTTCGTATGATAAATATATATATAAATTATAAAAGTAAAATGCAAGTTTAATTTTGAGGTTCTTTGAAGTACCTATGAAATGAATTGTGTACTTGGAAAGCGATGTCTTTTTAGAAAAAATGTAATTAGTATTAAATACGCGCCTAATTATAATGTAACGACGGTCAACGATGAAACATTTTGACCAGTAGTAATTCATAACTAGGCATAAGTATATTAATATCAATTTAATGCCTGACGGTGCAGTACTTACATAATATAATTTTTGTGTAGGTACGTGTTTAAAATTTTTAAGTGTTTATTGAAACTATAATAAGCACTGTAGTGTAATTTAAACGTCAAACAATTTAAACAACATTAATTTTAATCGTATTTAAAGTTATTTTTGTTGCAATAATGCGTTACGATTATTTCTGACGTCACAAAGTCTGAGTATCACTGATAAAAAAAATGAAAAACCATTATTATATTAAATCCAATTTTGCCAAATCTATTCGTAGAATTTTTTTGTTCAATTGTAAAACAGATTTTAATTGTCTAAAGGTATTACACTATTTTTGCCTTTTGGTGATTTTATTAGTTATGTAATACTTAAATTATGTGCTAATTTTTTTTTATTAACATTGCGTAGGTATTAGGGTAAAATATCGATGCTAATAAGTATAGCACACATCAAGAACTAGGTTGCCATTTCACGCTATCCGTAATTTTATTTTATTTTCTACGAGCCAGCTAGGCAGTTGAACGTATTTAATCCTAGCCCTGCAAGCCGCTGCAGTGAAAGTAGGTACATAATTTTTATTTTAAATTTAAAAACATTTATTCTTATATTATTATAGTCATTTTAAACGAAACAAAACGTTTGTATGGTTGTGTGAAATAATAACAGTGCAGATTACATTAACTCAAACACCGTGATACAACAATATTGAAATTACTTTATTTTTCAATTACTTAGCCGTACAAAGGGAATGGGTGAAAAACGAAAATCAATTAATGACCAATACCATTATACTTTATTGTTGAACAAATATAATTTGTTTGATATTGCTTTGAATGGGTTTCTTCCATCGGCGTGTAACTTGCATGAACAACTGTTAATATTTAAATATACATAGTAGAATAAATAAATAAATAAAAAGGACGTTGCATACAACGACGATATTTCAAATAAAAAAGAACATTACGATGTATATGTACTGTATAGGTAATGAAAGTTCTTTTCAATAAAATCATATAATGGTTAGCGTTAAGTTTAATTATATTACATTTTATTGTGTAAAATTTTCTTAGAAACGTATTTTTTATTTTATTAAAACCGATCTTAAAAACTATGTACGTAGGTAACGTGGTTTCTTACTGTACTTTATTCCACATCAGCTTTGTTACCAAAAATATCTAGAATAATACTATTTAGTATTTATTTATTCATCGTGACTGATTTAATTAGAATAATAAACAAGCCGTGTTTACAAAAATTGAATTACAAGAGAAATTACTCCGTTGAAACTTGAAGGTTTTTAAAAAATAAATATAATTTTGATCTGTTTTAAGCCTTGAAATATTGACTTTGATGTTTGAATAATTAGTACCTTTATAGTTTTCTCAAATTCAGTCTTCAATAATCTTGTAATAATTATTGTATAATACACGTATATATGCCATATATATATCTTTACAATTATACATATTATGTTTTTTAAATAAGCCCAACTCTTTAAAATTTAAAATTTAATTCTGTGGTGTTTTCCAGATAAATAAGGAAAATCGATTTGTAATGGTCGAAGAGTTAATTTTCCGAAAAGGGTTTAAGTGTGGGAGTTTCTCGTCATTAAATTTAAAATTAATTATATCTGATAAGCTAAATTAGGTACTATGATGGTTAAGATTTTGCTTAGGTATGTATATATTATATTTTGTTAGGCAGTCAGCTAGTTTTCTCTACTTACCAATTTTTCTATTTTATGCAAGTGATGTATTAATATTATTATTACTACCTAACTAATTAACTTATTGTGTGTTCAATATACGTTCATTATATCTGTAAACATTAGGTCAGAACACGCAGGAATAGATATAATAGACCATGTATTATGTAAAATATTTTGAAAATAGTAGCCTATTAGTGAAACTGTAGTTTGTTTAACCTAGGCGTAAATATTATGTTTATCAGTATTCAGAAGTCACATATTTAAATGTAGGTGTCGGTTACGTCATTCTAAAACGTACCTATATTGTGTTTTTACCGTGTACGTACAATGATACCAACACACTGCATACACGTTTGTAAAAGGCGTTAGAATCGTTAGACGAATTTAGTTTTAGTACCAAGCCCTATAGTTGTCCGAAACCAAAAAATTAAGACATGGTATCTAGAGTACTAATTCATATACCTTTAATGGTAGTTGGCATCTCAGTGTAACGAGCATTAAACTGGACAACTAGCAATATTTTTACGAACCAAATTATTGAAAAAAAAAAATTGAAGGATTAAACCTGCAATCCACAACCAAAAAAGTATATGTACCTTGTATAATATAATACCAGTTATACGCAAGAATATAATATAAGTTATTCATAATAAAGTATATATTCAGAAACGTGACGGGCATAACGGATATGTGCCGAATACTTAGCACCCGAATTATAAAAATCCATAAATCTTTTATAGCAAGGTTTCTTTGTCCAATATCGATTTCAAAATGTAAAAATAACAAATTAGACAATTCAAAGTTAACGTGTATCGAATATTATATTAAAATATACAAGTAATATTGTACTTAATACATAAAATATATTGTGATCGAATTGTTTTGAAAATAATTTAATTCAAGTAGACTTATAGTTTTTAAGTCAGGTTGGCTGCATTTCACATTTGTTATATATATAATAGTATTAT
Organism: Diuraphis noxia; assembly: GCF_037042655.1. Lineage (NCBI taxonomy): Eukaryota > Metazoa > Arthropoda > Insecta > Hemiptera > Aphididae > Diuraphis > Diuraphis noxia. The sequence goes on along the minus strand of NW_028301714.1, from coordinate 31,399,811 downwards.
TCTGTACTTTGGGCCATGGCCCATTTTGTTATAAAATAAAAAGATGAACGTAATATTATGCACTTAATATCTACGTTTAAACTTACCTATCTAATAAATATACCTATTATTACGCGGTTGGTGGGTCGTGTTTATCTTATATAGGTACTCGAGCGATGGAGCAATATACAAATAAGGATTTGGATGTACATAGATCTTGTTATGAGATTGTCATGAGAAAGTACAATTTTTAAAGCACGACGTTAAGCTTTGGTCGAAAGGAAAATATAAAATATAAATAATAATAATCATATTACAGAATTTTGTACCAACGCAACCCTAGAGGCGATAGCCCGGCTGATGTAAACCTCTAAACGAAATTCAATATAATACTCGCTTGCACGTAATATGTCCTTTAAGTCTGTCACAAAAAATATGAGATACAACTAATGCCGACATAGGTAAGTACCAACTTAGTTTGTGTCTTAAATTGTATGATTTAAAATTTTGCGTTTTTCATATTATTTAATATCATAGAATGATTCACGCTCACATTAACAGTTTATCAATCATACCAATCGATATTATTATAATATGCGATAGTTGATTGAAATGCATTGTATTTTTTTGAAAATTTCAGTAGTGAATAGATTAACATTACGATTTCCCATTGTGTATAACCCAATTTTTTCTAAAATTTACATGCATGAAGCATTCAAGTTTATACTTAATAAAATAAAATATTTATTTCATTCTAAACTAAAATAAATAACATCAATTTTAAATATAAATCATTATGCACAAATCACTGACACGAGACACACGTAATTTGTGTCTAAAAACAATATATATATATGTATATAAATTACGGTTTTGTGGACTTCATATTCTTTCGTTTTTTTTTTTTGAATCATAGCACACACACACATATATATATAGACGTTCCTACTTATTTAGTTTTCTGTCGAAAATAAAAAATAGATAAATAGTGTATTACGAAGCGCCCCCACACCATAATTATATTGTGCGTGGTAGTTTTTAATTCGTTTACATGATGAAAGGCCGACTGCTGACCACTGTTTGTGTCGATTATATTATGATATTAATACGTTGTATAGGCACTCACCTGCGAGTAGGGCAACAGTCGGCATACGAAATCTCCGAACGGCCAGTCGGGCCGGACACGGACGTAGGCGAGCGCCGGCGTGGTGACAGCAAACATCAAGTCGGCCACGGTGAGGTTGAGCAGGAAGCAGTTGGTGACGGTGCGCATCTCCCGGTATCTGAGCACAGCCCAGGCGATGGACACATTGGCCATGACGGACGCGGTGAATATCACCATGAACACGGTCACCTCGACGGCCGATTCGGCTTGCTCGTCGCCGAACTCCGAGTAGAACGTGAAAAAGTACCTGGGACCCCAACCTCCCGTCGTGTCGTTGCCCATCAGGTACGACGTGTTGAACAAACTCATCTTGTCCGTCGGTCACGTGTCGCCGTCGTTATATTTCGTCCACAGATGCCGCCGGTGCTCCTTTTTGGCGATAATCAGTGAAGTCACCGCAGTCGCACATCTACATGCAATAACATCATCACAACCGTATATTATTAAAACGGGCATAGTTACAAATATTTTTTATAATATCAACTTAAAACGATTATAATATTAACGTTAAATAATATAGCTATGCTGAAAAAATATATAAATATTTAACTAATAAACCAGTAAAATACAAATACTATATAAGAGGACGCTACACAACCATTTGTTGTCTCCGGCTTACAAGTGCATAACATACAAAATTTACGCTCAGCAGATCACGTTTAGCTCCATTAGTTTAAAAATTAGATTGAATTGACCTATTATGAAACTTGATGTTAAGAATATTATCTGTGTTTGTATGCGGGTTTTTTACTATAGTTCAATTTTGTAGCAAGTTATGCGAATATAAAAAAAACGTAAATTAAAAATGCTCATATAGCTCATTTAAAAACTAAGTTATCGTAAAAAAAAACACAGATAATGTTTTTACCATAAAGTTTCCTAATAGGTCGATTAACTCTAATTTTTAAAATAACGGAGAGCTAAACGCGATCTGCTGAGCGTAAATTTGATATGTTACGCACTTGTAAGATGGAGACAGCAAATATGTGTGTAGCGTCCTTTTAAAGTACGACATAACTTGACGATTAAACTGCAGTCATGCAGTCTATCGTAGAAATATTAAAAATATATCTGGTACCTATTTAGACGATTAGTAAAAATGTTAAGGTTGGTGAAAAAAAGCCACAGCAAGCGACCGTTTTCCACATCCTCACCACAGCGTACGCCATTGATAATATATATGCACGAGGTGATAAGATGGTGGAGGGGAGTATTATGTGAGATGGACGTCATTCAGTAAGTATATGAACGGTACTCTTATGAATTGTACGAACCTCACAAATGTTCTCGAAGTATTGCATGGGGGTAATATGGTCGATAGTTTTCGCCTCAATATTTATTTGTGTACATTTTTTTTCAGCCATTGAAGAGTGAGCCACAATAAAATGTAACTCATATGAACGGAATATATAGTATAAAATTGAATATAAGAACATATCACGAGTTTTTATTTCACAGTTTAACTTAACAAAGTATCAAAATAACTCATAATTTATTTAACAACGTTATCAGTGTGTTTAAAGAGCAATAAAAATAATTGATAACTATGAAATTCAAGTTATCAATATATTGTTTTAAAAGTATACCTACCATATAGAAAAAAACTTCCGAAAAGACATGAATAACAATGGTCAATAAATTCTATGATAGGTTATACTGTGTTGAAATAGCAAAACATTTTCAATCTTGTAATAATTACAATCTATGAAGTACGTAGAAAGGTTTTTAATAGTTTAACTAACTTTTATGCTTTTATAAAATATACTCAGTAATCAGTATCAAATATAGGTAATACACAAAAATGAATTCAGAGAAGGTATTCCAGGCTGTCGCGATAACCTAAACGTTCATTTTATATTTTTGTATGGATAAAACAATACATTCTTGCCTGATGTTTATATATTGTATATTATATAAATTTGATTTTTGTGTTGCTTAAAATGTGATTGAGTTTTATATGAATATTTATTCCACGCACTTCATTTATACGATCTGTCTAAACGAAAACCGAGTAGAAAAAGTTCAATTAGCATAAGTTATAAATGAATTGAAAATGGCAATTAATTAATGGGTTATATACTTATATATAATATCTGTAGGACATGTTTAGTCTGTTACTTAGTGTACGCTCAATGTTGAATGCCACAGAGTCTGGAAACAAATTTCAATATATGGACCTTGGACCCGAAGTTTATCTAAAATTAACTTTCTCATGTTTTACATTTATCTCATTTATCCTTTGGAATTTAAAAATATACATATTTTCCAACTTTTTTATGGTATATTTGTTTTGATACAATTGAAATATTGTATTAATATTGAAAACTTCTGTGTGAATACTAATGGTGAAATTAATAGGTGAGGTGAAAGGAATTTTAGGCCCAGACTTTTGTGTGTAATTAATTTTCGAGAATACCTACAAATGTTTCATAAATATATCCCTGGAAATTTAATTTATACCGAAGATATAACTATATAAGTAACAATTTTTTTTATTAACTAGATACAAACTATATTTTTAGTACTTTACAGTGGTTTTCCATAAATGTTTACAGACCTTATAAGCCAAGCTTGCACAGAAAACCGAAAAATTCACAAAATTGTTATCCTACTTTTTCGTATATTAATTTTTTTCTAGTATAGTTATATTATGTTCTACATGGCCGTGGAGCTAAGAGAAAATTATTAAATCCCAGCAAAACGCTTTCATTCACCTTATCAGTTTTGGTATATAATAATAATAATAATAATAATAATAATAATAATAATAATAATAATAATAATAAATAATCGTGAATTATTATGTAAGTATTATAGTGAAAACCACTTCAAAATATAGAACTTGAATGATTTTCAAATTAAGGTGTCAAGTTAGACAAATATTTTAATATATTTTGAGTCAACATTAATTTAGATATTTTATGACAATCTGTCGATTTCTTGCTAAATTATTGTGTTTTAAGCTTCTTATCGAATATTAAAAGGCTATGTTAGGTTAGTTAACGGAAATATTTTGTTCATCATTATTGAATAAGAAAATAAACTCAAGCATTATCCTTGTGAGGAAAATTAAATTCATAGATTCCATTTTATGGTCCATAAGCGTAAATAAAAAATGAACTGTATATTAAAAAAAGCGGGTAAGTTGTGGATGTTGCTCTGCTGTACAGTATAGGTTACTGTATAGTGGGTTACTGTAATCGATGGAATTAAATTTGAATCCAATGATATTATATCATTGTACATGAAAAACGATTCTAAGCAGAGACGGTTTATCTGTCTAGGATATATTAAAGATTATTAAAAATTTTCAAATCTTGGATATAAAAGGAACATTATTATGAATTTCTAGCATAAAATAATTTACGAATTTTCGTGATTTTTACGTATGTTGTCAAAATTCAAACTTTGAATTCTTATAAAAAAAATTGTGACTTTATATTTATTTTATTTTTCAACCGCTAATGTAAAAATATGTTAGGAGCCTTGTATTAAATTTTCAAATTTTAGATTTAAAAAGAAAAACTTTTATGAATTTCTAACTAAGATAATTTGAACATTGCCGTAAGGTTTACGTATTTAGTCAAAATTTTAACTTTAAATGCTTATAAAAAAAAATCGTTCCTATGTATTTTTTATATTTTTCAACTGCTATAGGCATTGTTACAATGTGTAAGAAGCCTTGAATTCAATTTTCAAGGTTTTCTACCCATCAAATATATTTTTATCGATATTTATAAAAAAAAAAACTAAAAAAGTTGAAAAATTAAAATAGTATCGGCGGTCATTTGTTTTAGAGTTACTCCAAAATAAGAATATCGGTAAATCCAGTGAAAATCCAATGCTGTAAAACTTTTAATTTCAAACGCTCATAAAAATTTAATTTGAATTTTCGGTGGACATTTTTTTTGTGATAAAGAAAACTTCTAAGGAATCTTGTTTTAAATTTTCAAATCTTAGATTTAAAAAGAAAATTTTTTATGAATTTCTAGCTTAAAATAATTTGCGAATTTTTTGTGATTTTTACGTATTTTGTCAAAATTCAAACTTTGAATGCTTATAAAAAAAATGGTGACTATGAATTTATTTTATTTTTCAACTGCTATTGTAACAATATGTTAGGAATCTTGTATTAAATTGTCAAGCTTTTCTACCCAACAAATATATTTTTATCGATATTAATTTAAAAAAAAAACTAATAATGATCGAAAAATGCATATGCCTATTAATAGTTCAACTCAAGTCGACATTTTTCAAAAATTTCATGATGGATAGAATATAGTTATATAAACATTCAGTGAAAATTGGATGTATCTGGTATATGGTAATTTGTTTTAAAGTTACATCAAAAACAAAGATCGATTTTGTCGAAAATGTGCGTAAAAATTCCTGTTTTTCCCTTAATATTTAGTTTGTTTATCTCGATTATTTAGAAAAATATTAAGAATTTTTTACTCTTGACCCCAATTAGAGTTATAACAAAGTACCAACTATAGATTCACTTTCTGATCGATCGAGGTGCTGAAGTCAAAAATTAAAGCACTTTTACTGCCCCAAAACGTGGTGACAGACACAAAAAAATAAAAAAACACACATCATAGTAAAATCAATACATCCCTCGTTCCGCTCAGAATTTAAAATGAGTGGTATGATAGAAACTTATTATTTCATATTTATTTTAATGTTAAAACATAAACAATTTATTTTTTTCTGCGTTCATAAAATAATATTGCATTATTTAAATATAAAGTTATTTGTTATTTAAGATATTTGAGTAGCCATTTATCCAAAGGTAAACATCATGAGAACTGTTAACTGTTAAGATGTTTAGTAAATTCAAATCCAAAATTAGTCTAGTTAATATAGACGCTGAACTTAAAAGTCTGAGCTCTAGGAGAGAATAACTATTAAATTATAGTTGATAAGTCAAGAATACATTTTTGCCGACAATTAAATGAAAATATATTTTTTGTCATCACGTTTAGTGAGTCTCGTTAGTTTTCGATGGTGGTTGAATCGTTGGAAAGCGACCTTTTTTGGGTCTAGTGGGTGGTAAAGTTGTGGAACCAGCACATGTAAACCTGAATAAACAACAAACAGACACTGACATCTGAACCATGATCCTTAAAAAACATAAACTTTTGGTTACATCTTAAAATCATATTACAACTTCCTTGAATGACTTAATGACTTCATCATTTAAACATATTTATTATTGATAACATTGAAAATTCTTGAAAAAATTAAAAAGTATAATTTGTTTTTAAATGAAAACAATTAACTAATAATTAATAGTTAATTTTCATACTGTTTTTGTTTTATTGATGGGTACTAAAAAGTAGTTAAATGTTTAGTTAAGTTATTCGATAAAAATATATAAAACAAAACTTAAACCAGTTTGGGATTTGAATATAAATATTTTCATACATTCAATTAAACTCATTAAATTCATTCATTACATAAGTACATAGATAAAATTATACAAATATATAAATATAAAATAAATATTGTTACTTGAAACCATCCAATAAGACATTAATTTGTCTAATAATATTTGTAATTGAAACGTATGGCTAGTTAAGAAATACAAAATAATGAAATAGTATCCATGAAATTTCAAAATTCTTAGTAAAAGTATTATGAAATATAAATACGTTTAAAGTTCACTTGAAAATTAGTAATAAATTAAAGTGGATATGATAATAACATAGTGGCGACAGTATACGTAGCATCGACTGCCAAGTGGTAGGTCAGATTATGAGTCTGCGTTAAATTTATTATTTCAAAATATTATTAAAGCATCCTCACAAAGTCTCAAGTTGAAGTATTTTGAATCCAATAAAACTTCTTCAAAAAGTAATCATTATAAAATTAAACCCCGGATAGTAAAATAGCACTAAATAAAAATATTATTTTTTTAAATATAAGCTTATTTACTTTTATAATATGATGTATCTCAAATGGGTATATAATTGATTACATTTTTACGTTTTTAAATTATTCGAAAAAGTACAACTATGAATATTAGTTTAAGTTGACCATTGAAGTTAGTATCTAACATTTCTACTTAACTTTATACAAAACAATCTATTTTTTTAAATTGACAAAATTTAACAGGCTATTTTAAGTTCTCATCATCAATAAATTAATATTTCTAAGAGATTTGTTCTTGAGAAATGTTTTGCTTCAGTTTAAAATAAAGGACATTTAATTAGTTATTTTTTAAGATTTGCAGATATTTCAAATTAAGAAAATGTTAGTACTTAATACACTTATTCGCTATTGATATATAATATAAACATAAACAACCCAAAGTGCAATGAAGAAACCAATGTTAGAAGTACGTGCTAATCAATATTTTTTCTCTATAAGGAAAATCAATCTATGAATCGTAAAAACATATTTTTGTTAATAAGTAACCATGACAACGAAAACTTAATGAAAATTTATCACAAACAAAAATGTTTGTATCTAGCCCAAAAACATATTAATGTTAAAATATTATCACTTTACCGTAAAGTCTTTACGTCGCAAGACATTGGAATAATTAATAATAATATAAATGTTAATGCAATAAAGTATAGTGTCCAGAATCATCTTGGAAAAGGAAGCTTGTTAGGTACCCAATAAAATATATTCACATACCTATATTCAAATCTCTAATATTGTTAGTCGTATATGATATAGCAATTAATCTACAACGCGTGGAATATTTAACTCTTTTAACTGTTCTAAACGTATTAACAGTTTGTTCATATACGCATAACTATTTTTAACACGCTATTATTTTATCACCCATACGTACGTAAAGCTATATAATAAAATTAAAATATTCTAATACACATACTACTTACTTTAGAATTAACTAATTACTTCTATTATATACTTATAAACTTCCTTATTTCTATTGTATTTATAATATAAACGCAATATTCACAAAAAGTGCAAAATATCTATTGTACATTATAATACGTAGTTTTTCTGAATTCAATATACTATTCTGCCAGCAGCACTTTGTACTTGAAATTTATTCAATAACTTAAATATAATTTTTTTTACACAAGTATCTATGCATTATATACTTAATGCATAAGTCTGTAATTTAGAATAAAGTATAAAATCTAAAATTAATAATGTAAAATTAAATTATTTAATATCTTATTATCAATGAGCACTACCTACATAAAAATAAATTATTAAAATGAAACATCAACGCTTTTTTTGTCTCACCCAAAAGTATTTTAAGTTTTCAAAAAATATTCTTTTGAATTTTGCTGTTTTTCCTTCTCGTTTTTCAGGGTAACTAAATGATGTTTGAAGATATGCATAGCACTGTATTTCATTATAAATAATTCTTGTCGACCTCAATATCTGAGCGTTTATAAAGATTAAAAATGTTTGTTTTACACTTTTTCTTAATCTTATGTAAACGAATATAAAAGGTCTATTTTAACGTCAATAATATTGTTTATAGAAAGTATTATATAATGTAAATTTAACTATGTTTTAATATATTAAATTTATTATTTTTTTATCAGTTCATTGTTCATACATGATATTTTTCTAAAATTAACACTGTATATTTCTTTCAGAATTATTACATTATAACTTAAATATTATTTTTAAGTCATAAGAAAAAATTTTATATTTATTAAATATTTATATTTTTACTTTATTGATCTAAATCCCGGCGACTAAGTTCATTAGCTATACATAGGCCATTGGGTGTGGGGTGGTATATTAGGGGATATTTTTGTGTTTAAATAAATTATATATAGGTATATTGTGTAACAAAAAATAAAAATAAGTAATAGATCAAATTTTACAATAAATAGTTAACTCACTATAATAACGCATATACTATCTATATTATTATTATTGTATATAGGTACTAGTTTCGTAAAACTTAGATTATGTCTATCGTATATAAACTTTATAATCATTAACTTTTATTAAAAAAAAAAATCTAGAATTAAGTAATAATGTATAGCTTACCATACTTATTGCTTATAGGACTATAAAAAAAACAAATAAAGTAATAGGTAGGTAAATATAGAAATAGTAGGTAATAGCGCTTACAAGAAGATTACTTGCGATTAAATATTTTGACAAATCGTGGAGTATTATAATGTATGTTTTATGAGTATCCTTGTACTAAATACCCATGTCTTAGTCATAAAATTGAAAATGTATTAAAACAATAAATCCGACCGTGATAAAGTATCTATAAATTAACAAAAATGTTAAATATTAAAAATTCAATATTTATCATATTATTATGGTCCATATTTAAAAAAAAATATTTCAGTTATAAATATTAGTTATAAATAAGTATAAGAAATATATAGCTAGCTAATAGGTGAATTTTTTTTCATAATGTTCAAGTAATTTTTTAACATGTGTCAGGACTAAGGATACTGTTGGAATGATCAAAAGCATTTATACCTCTCTAATGTTTGAAAAGCTTACCAATTAGATAACCTTTACAATTAATGAATAATGTCACATGAAACATTTGTTGCACTCATTAATCATTTTTATAGATACGAGAAGATCATTTTAAAAGCATTTTAATAATTTACTTAGAGTCTAAAATGATTATATAACATGATAAGAATAAGAATATAGTATAAAATATATTAATAATAATTTTTGTTTGCATTATACTAATACAACTATAAATGTAATTTTTATCAATTAAAATATTGTCCATATTGATATTCTTAAATTAATAAGATAATATTGACATTTATATTATTTTACATTATACAAATAAGTTTCTGAAAAGAATCACATTTTCAGTCATTTTAAAAATTAGTGAAATTATTAATTGTGATTTCATTAAAATTAAAAATTTATCATTTATTTTCCAGACCTATCCTACAAATATATACTAAAGCAACATAAGCAACATAAGCAGTAAAATAAACGATGTGTGAAATGAAAACTTCATAAATTTGCAACAAAACAAGTAGATTGCCAGTTAAGAACTCATGTTAATTACTTAATTTAATTTATAGGTATTCATTGCATTTTAATATTTAACTCGTGTTTGATTTTTTACAACATGTTTCCTTTCGTAATCAATATCAATTTTTATTTATTGTTTTATGGAAAACTTTTAAATATCCTTATGTAGACACTGTTGTAAATTTTTTACAAGTGGTTTTTTTTAAATGCCTTTTAGCAAAGATAATTATAATATTTAAATTTAAAATGGCTATAAAACAAGAACATTTTTTTTAGACAGAAAAAACTGATGAACCAATATCGAACTATAATGAAAGTATGACCTTAGATGGCGCATCAGTAAAAAAAAAATGTCTTAACACACGTTTTATATAGTAAAACTAACTTCTCTCTGTATTTCATTCATATGATTGAGGTGATTATTATTAAGGTAGATACCACTATCTATTTAATTAATTACTATAAATAATATTATTATCTGTGTTTTGGAAAAAAATCTTTGTTTATTTATTTTTTTTATTTATTTAGTTACCTGCCTATTTATCATTTATTATAAAGTAAAAATATTGAAAAAAAAAACATTTGCTAAAATCACAGATAATGATTTTTATAATAAAATTGTTATGATATGTTACATACTGGTGGATGGATAATTTCAATTTCAACAATTTAATCACAATGAGTAAAATATGTAGAGAATTTCTAACTATATTAATGCACGTGATAAAATTGAGAAAAAAATTATATTGATGTTGCCAGTTTATACGAATACGCAATTCTAATCATTATTACAAATTACTGAGAAAAGATTATAGCTCTAACTAAGTAATTTGAATAAAGATGTATTTTTGTTTTTTGAAAGATTACCAAAGTGTTTTTAAGTTAACGATATTGTTTAAAGTATACCTAATACTACAATATTTGACTAGAAATATTTTAATTAAATAATTTTTCTATTATAATATATAAAAAAAATGAAAAAAAAAAAATGAATGTTTACAAATATGAATACAAATATAAAGATAGCTTAACATTATTATATCATTTTTTAGATACTTCAAGTGAGTTACTATGAGTCACAAGGATTGATAATGAATCATAAAGAATTATGAGCTACAAAACATTTTGTTTCGGTTATACATAGCTGTCTAATCTAAACGGATGGTACGAAAAGTATTCAAATACATAATACCTACTTTCTAATACAATTATCTGATCAAAATACATATATGGCAACGATGTATAATATATTAACATGTAATTGTTAAAAACATAAAATATAATGCTGTACAAATATCACGTTTATTGAAAAAATTTTTATTTATGATTGTTTTCGTAAAATTACAAAAAAACTAATTATATTATAATCTGAATAAGAAACCCGGGCCATTCTCTCTGCTATCTTGTAAGTTTTGAGTTAACCTAGACATTGAAAAAGTCACAGTACCTAGTGGAAGTGTAAAGTTTGAATTCAATGATAAATCATTGTAAACAAAAAATAGTTTTAAGTAAATTAGTCGAGTGGATTAGTATCATCTATTTCCGTAGATATTTTCTAATTTATTCATATTACTATAAGTTTTATTTCATATTAAAAAAAAATCATGCGCAATATATACACTACCTACAGGCTACAATAAATATAATAATGAGTAAATTTGATAGTAATGGTTTTTAACAGAAAGTTAGCATTAATTGATGGGTTTTCAGCAGCGCCACCCGGTTAGATATTAATTATTAGTTATTACTATAAACAATTAATTTTTTATAATCTATTAGTATGTTAAACTAATTTTTGCCGAAAAAAAATGGCATAAATTATTGTTAATCACACATAACTTATAAGTTTATACCACGTATGGTAAATCAATACGAATAGGTTCGTGGTATAAATAGCTTAAATTAGTTCTATTTAAAATACACATAATTAAAGACTTTTTTTTATCAGTATAATGAACAATTACAAAATATTTCAATGAATTTCTTCGTCTTCACAATGCACCACATAATTTATTCGGACAACTGGTTATATTTTGAATCTTATATATGGCATATTATTGTTTTTTGTTCTACCATAAACTATTTAAATTGACAATGGATCGTTATTGTTACAGACAAAACTTATTATTGTTTTTAATAATATTATGTCTGTAAAATATTATAATAGAAAGAAGATGATTGCGTCCGTCCGATTGTTTGTGGTCATGAGACGACGGATAACTACAATAAAATATTATATCTTAAAGAAGTCAATAAAAAAACCTCTGATCATATGCACAGACGATTGGTAATATGTAGAAGAAACCGTCAGACTCGATGAACTCTTATGCTAATTTATTTGTTTATAATTTTGCAATGAATTAACGTCATCCAGCAAATCATTATTTTGGCTAAACTAAAAATCAACAGCTGTCTTAAATAAATAGTGATGTATATATAATTGGTTGCCACCTAATGTTTTTACCACATACACATAATATAGGTGAGCTTATATAAATTTCAGAATCGGGAACGGTGAAGAATTAGAATATAGTGATCTCCTATATGAGGTTTTTGTCAGGTTCAATTTCAATGATCTTTTGCAAATATTCGGTCGCATCCGTAAAGATAGTTCCTATGCAAAAGCGTGTTAAGTTATTGATTTTGAACTCTACCGAATTCCATGCAACATGAAATGTAATCAAACACATGTCCAGAAAATATCCATACGGACAAAAAAATATATAAACCAGTTATATTATTTTAGTAGAGCTATATAGTTATAAAATGTTTATAATACAGTAAAATTTCCCCCAAGATACCTTTAAATATCGGACATCCTTGAAGTGGAAAAATGTCAGCGACCAAGAATATCCGGTATTCAGAGGATTCACTATATTTTATTTGGAAAAAGGTGAAATATAAATTAGAACCTTAACCTCCCTCTACAAGTAACAAAATATGTCAATCATCAATATTTTTTATTTAGGTATTTTTAGTTAGAATAAGATTATTCAATAGCTGGTGGATCATATGTGTATCGAAATAATATGTACATGGTACACCAATACACCTATACATTTTCAATATATAAATAATAATTCAGTGAGGTTAGGTGATAAATGCATCGTTTGCCTCTCCCGAATACGTTAATCACTATGATGTACTCACCGAATTTTGCATGCCAACTAAATCAAAACGAGCGCAAACATATATTTAAAAAAAAAAAAACCGTTGCGGCGGTGGCAAATCGTTCACATTTCATCGTCGGCGAAAGTTCGATAGTTTGAAAGTTATATTATGATAGATTATTGTAAATATTAATTATAAATAATATATTATTTTATAGATTTTGTTTACTCCGTTCGCGACAAATTTTGCGATGACGGACCGTCGGGACGAAACACGCGCGCAGCGTCATGCACAACTGACAAGCGTGTGGACGTAACTCTCGCAACGCGTCCGCGTGCGACTCACCGACGGTGTTAGCGGATTGACGCCGCTTTCGCCCCACCCCTACCGCCCAGACGTCACGTGCGTGCGCTGTGTGGTGATACACTTAGACGATATTGTATCTTTCAAAGTAATCAAATGAGCCGTCAAATACTATTCAAATTACCAAATTTACTTCAAACCTAATCACGTTTTTATTGGGCAGGAGTCAATATGCGTCATTAAGAATGGCACGGTTGTTGTTGAGTGAAATATTACGCACGCAGTTCTATTTAAAAAAAAAAAAAAACAAAAAACCGAATTGCACACTTTGTCTGTTTATCAGTCTAGCTTACAGTATTGCCGAGCCAGTTATAAACAATAATTATTCGATCATTTGATCGCATTTATATATGCTACGATTCTTTAAAATTTTTACCACACATTTGCATTTTTGTACCGAAAACTGAAATAAGAGCTGATATCACGGAAACACTGATCGTCACTAAACTGAATTATTCAAGTATGTTCCCTCTTTTATGTTTATCCATCTATAACTGTTATCTCATGGTAACTGACTTGCGATTTACGACTTTGCTGAGTTTGAAACGTTAACAATTATTTTACTACCGGTATTATAATCTATATTATATTTACTACTTTGTTGGTACTTCATGTTTTCACATTGAGTCTAAAATATGGAATACTGTCTATTATCGAATTTTTAATGCGTATTTAAATAATAAATCCATACGACAGACCTAGGTACAATAAACTAAACAAATTTTTTAACTACACGCGATAGGTAGTTTTGGTATTTTTATAAATATAGTATATACTAGCTGATCCTTCACGGTGTGATACTACCTGTGACAAATTAATTTTCTGTGGATCTACCCCTTCTAAAACTCTATTAAATGTAAGCTGCAAAGATTTTTAACATAGTTATTTGGATTATTTTTATCAAATATAAAACGCAGGTGTAAAATGATATCTATAATCATAATACCTAACTATTTTATTCACCAGGTAGTATAAGAGCTGTAAAAACCACACAAAAATCGTTTATTTTCATTAAATTAATTTTATGCAACCAATAGCAATCGTGTAGGTGTATGTATAAACAATAAAGCGTGTCCCGATTTAGTTAGTATCATCGTAGTCTAAACTATGATGGCTAGAGACTTGAAATGTATATGGTGCCTACGTAGTACGTACCACTATGCAGGTGTATCCTAAAAATCAATTTTTCAAATTTCGGATTTTAAAGAGGTGCTCAAATAGACATATAATATGAGGATTTTGAGATTCACAATGGAATTGACATTTTTTTGTTTATTTGGTTGCGGCCATTTGTTACAGATTATTGAAGTAATAGTGTAATTAGTATTTATTTTTTTTTATATAAATTATATAAAATTATATTGCTATTGTGATTATGATTTCATGTAATTTTAATATGTACTTGATACTTATTTTATTTTTTACACGAGTGTATAAAAATCATATTGTAAATTTGTTTATTTTTGATAATAATTGACTATCCATAAGAAAAGAAGTTACTCATTACCATCTGTTGATTCAAAATTAAATATTTTCTCTTTGCATTTTAAACATAATTATTCATTATTGTATAAAACGAATTGAACAAAGTTTGAATCATACAAAATTTGGCATTTGTTGCGGATAACAAAGTTCACCTGGTCAGCTAGTATAATATTTAATTTTAATTTTCCTTACCGAAAAAAAATTCTGATAAGTTTGTTTTAAAATAAGAACATAATTTTTCAGATCCTTTCTATAGCATATCTTGAGAATTGGTGGTAATCCATATTAACAATTTCAAGCTCATTCATTTTCTCGTTTTTGAGGAACAGTGATTAATGAGTGGCTTATATGCATATTATATACAGAACGAAATTCCTGTGTCAACCTATTTTTAAAATGCAATTTTTTTCATAATTCTTTCTCATTGTACATCTAAATTGGAGAAATCACAAATTAAAATGTCAAGTTCAAATCGTGTATTTAACGTTTTTGAGAAATAGCGTATTTAGTTATTATATAATTTATAAAATATACAAATAGTTATAATAACATTTCTGGAATAATAAGTGGTGAAATTGAATCAAATTTTTTTTTTTAACAGGAGAACAATTTTTCATTATGATCTTAAAATTTTCTTTTGTGCTCTTCACAACATTATCTAATATTAAATTATTGCTATATGGATATTTTGCTGTATGACTTAATTTATTGCGAGTAGAAAATTATATTTTCCTATGTTGAAACAAATACAAAATTATGTAATATTCACTTTATTGTATGAAAAAATACCATCGATTTTTATACTAAAAACAGAAAATCATATTTTCAAATAAATTGATTGGTCAATCAAATTACTCAGATTATTCATAATTTTATAACCATTAAGTTAAGAAAAAAGTTATACAGTTGACCAATGATTATTTGATAAAATATGTTGTTTTAATTGTTATAATATATTCTATTCAATATTTATCAATAAGATGTAAGTTTTTATCTTTTCAGCGTATTGTACAAGTACATTTACTTATCTACTGTTTTTAAATTGTTATTTTATAAATATTATATTATATAAGTACATCTGTGAGAAAAACCTTTTATGGGTTCAGTAGACTAGGATTGAGGAAAGTCTACATATGGTAGGCCACTTAGGCTGTTATTCTAATTCTCTGATGATATTTATAGGCTGGAAAATGTATTTCAAAATATATTTTGAACTTAGATAGTGGTGCAGCTTAATTTGAGACTGATTTTCGTACATCGAAGACCCAATATATAATTTATAGGTACACCACGTCATGACATTATGTACAAATACAACACAAGTTATTAAATAATTTAATCGAATCGTCGACTAAATAATGCCAATAACTCAAATTATAATTATATGATTTGTTGATTACACGTTTTGTTAATTAATATCACTATAATTTATCAAACTACCCATATCTTTATCATACGAAGACTGGGAATTAACGAGTTAAAAAGTTAAATTAAGTTATTTTTAACTAGGTAAGTTACAAAACAAGTTAGTAATTTTTCCCTATATTTAACCCCATATAATTAAAATATATTTAGTTATACTTAAAAAAGTGTACGGTATAGTGCATCAGTCTTGATTAGGTATAAATTCATTTAAAGTACATCAATTACTGTTTAAACACTTAATGGTGCTATATTGTTATAAGTACAATAAATACGCACGAAACGCTTCATGAATTGAATTCACCAAAGAAAATTAGAAGTGTAATAAGTAATTTAAATTCAATAAGTTTACTTAATGTTCACATACGAATATTAAAATTCACTAAAACTGCCGTAGATGAGTGCCTATATATGTATAGGAAGTAAAAATTATTTTTATTTTATTTAACTGAATTGAAGGTATAGATACTAAAAATACAACTGATAGCTTTCAATAAAGTTTGAACGTTTTCATACTTAAGTTATCCCTGTCCCCTATGTATAATGGTAATATTATTCTTGGTCGCATAAGCAGAAGTTTTATTGATAGTAATAATATGCCAGTCTTCAATGCACTGTGTAACAAAACATCTATGACCATAAAAATATATTTAAAACCGTTCATATATTATATTTTATATAGATACGAGTATGAGCATATTTTGTTAATATATTTATATTCACACACCGCTTGTTTAAAGACACGAAAAAAAATAAAATACGTAATTTTTTTGCTATCCTGCGTATATTATTAGGAGCTTGGTTATCGTTGTATAAGTTATCCTACTAATTAATATAATTTATAGAGCAGGGTGTTGAGTGAATAAACTATGAAATGAAGAACAAAATAGTCCATGACAGATAAGCAATTTAAATATTATGTATTATTTACTTACGTAATCAATTTACAAAACACGTAAATGCAATGTCCAGATAAAACCTCAAATTTTTAATGCCAAAATAAAATTATGAATATAATTACAGAATATATGATTGATTTAGTAGTTCAATAATTTGAAATCTATTTTTTAATTAATTTTAAAAAGTTAAATCTCTGTTACAAAAAAATAAAATTTGTTTTATGGTTACAGAGATAGGAAACCTATAAGATTTGAGTTTTATATGTTGTTATTATAAACACCAAAATTAAGATATGATCAAGTCTTTATACAAATGAAAATATATTGATTTTAAATTACCTATCTACTTTTCGTCTATTGCAGCCTATACACGGCATTATACTAATTTATTATTATTTTCATTTTAGTAACCAGTGGTGATTTTTGGTTAATAATGCACTTCCTCGCAAGACTCTCGAATCATGATTCGTTTTCTGTATATTATATTTATATTATATGTTAATATCGAGTTGCATTAACAATAGTCAATAACAGTCAATTTGATGAATCAATATATTATAGTGAGCTATAAAGTAGCCACCAATGTTCCTTTATGATTTGGTGGCCAATAAAATTTTAGTGTATTACTAAATTAATATATTTTTGTACAGCTCGGCATTAGCACCGTACTATCGTAGGTATATAATATTTAAAATTAATTGCATATCAAAAGAAAATTTATTATTTATTTCTAAAAAGTAAACCTTGTTAATATTGGACATTTTAGATAGGTACTCTATATCCATGCTAATTATTTACAATTAATAATTATAATATCATTAAGAATAATTTTATATAATGATTTTAATTTATTTTCATATCCAAAGAAAGCAAAATCTATTATTATAACTTTTAAGTTACAAGCTATAAGTTTTTTTGTATAATGTCAGATTATACTGTAATTATTTTTAACTGGTTTCTGTGGCCAAGAGCCAAAATATCATACAGACTTATTACAGCCATAATAATTCACCATTTCCAGAAGTAATAAACTGTCTCAGGTCACTATAATAAATGCTCCAGTTAAATGCACTTTTTATTTTTAAATACAGACAGTTGGTTATAATACTAGGTACGACAAAGTAAAAATAGTTTATTGAATACTAATAGAAATTACAGAACAATAAACGTAAATGCGCACATTATTAAATTGCTAGCCGATGAGTAGGTACTATAAAAAGTAAATAAAAAGCGTATAGTACTTTATAATACATTACACCCAAATCTAATTTTAAAACTGTTAGAATATTCTTAAGTAATTTTAAGTTCTGAGCAAAGTTCAAAGATGTATTGGTTTTGCAATGGTGTTTTATTTTTTATTTACTTTAAACTTTTTGTCCGTCATCATGATTTAATTTTCAAAATATTTTGGCTCTCTTCGACATATTTATAGTCATTTGAATTGGTAAACTTTCTTAACATTTTAAATTTATTACGTAATTACAAAAAATAACATTATAAAACCTCAGATTTAAAAATGTAATATGTATGTGTACCTATACAAGATTGAAATGTATCTATATTCTACATAAATTAAAACATTTCAAAAATAAATATACACAATTTTTTATAGACATATTTAGCTTAATTTTTCTTTACATTAAATATTTAAAAAATATCCCCCTCCTCCCGATGATTCTAATTATTTTGCTATAGGTAACACAAAAAATAATAATCGTAGTAAGGAATTTAAGTTTTTTGACATTACGTAGATATATTATTATTTTTAATGTGCAATGACATTTTTTAAATATTTGAACTATAATTTAAAAAATTTTATGTCACGGATCTATTTGTAGCTAACTTCTTGTTTTTAACTCCATGTATACAATTGTACATTAGTGAACACCGTTTTTATTTACAGTGACCTGATTTGTGAATGCGTGATGTGAGGGGACGTCTTACCGTTTTGGTATATATAATATATAAATGAAACAATCAGAATCCATATTTAATTTTTAAATGAAGACGCTTTATTAATTGTTGTGACCATCGATGACTTTTGGCAAACTACCATACATTTCAAGAAACAATAACTTCGAATTGAATGACTTGGTGGCAATCACTGACATCGAATTTCGTATCGTTCATGTTATTAAATTTATGTTATCATACTGTTCGTAATGTTTCACAGTTAAACGTGTAGGTATTACATATTATAATCATGTAGACCTAAATGACAATATTAGTGACGTTTATTTTCGCTTACACAGTGAGTACGTTACGTGCGTTGAATGTTGTGACGATATAATTATGTCATCATTATAATGGCTCAAAAATTGACTCACTTGTTTGTGTTGCGTAAAACTTATTGAAAAAAGCATCTCAGTACTGTATATTAATTAAAAATAAAATGTGTGGAAAATGTCATGATTGTTAATAATTATGGTTGCCATACGTTCTAAGTTGACCTGCAGGGCTGTACCGGTCTTGACTATAGCGTCCCGTTGTTCCAATGAAGTGTTTATGACGGCAAATTGTCCCGGAATCAAATTTCAATAGTTAAATGACGAATGTGTTAACATTTTGGTTTTTTAAAAAATATTTCTAGTAGAAAATCAATTAGGTTTTGATAAGTAATAAAATAATTAAGTTGACTAACAACATCTATTTTAAAATTACTTGATTGGCTTAGTAATGACAATATAATCATGAATGAATAATATGTTCGTTGTTTTCCTGTTCCCTTTCCAAATTTTTTTAAATCAGCTCGTATCACTAGTTGATAATTTTGTTCGGTACTCATACTACTTTGTAATGAACGAGTTATTTTTTATGCTTTAAAAACATAGTACGTCATAGCAAGACCAATGAGAGTTGTATTCTAACTAAATTGATAAAAAAAGTAAACATAAATTAAATCTATACAATATAATTATGTAAAAACGGTTTCTTTGTCCTTAATAGCCTCAGTAGAACTGGACCATTTTCAATCAAAAATAAATCAATAGATGTCTTGAAGCTCAGAAAGGGTTTGTATCTTGTTTTTCAACTTACTAAGTCACTATATAGAGTGGTTTATACATGAATTTTGTGCCGGCTTACAAAAATCCAATATTTGTTTTTGGTTATATGTTACGGTAAATTAACGCGTTAAATGAAAAATAATGTTATTCGCTGGTTATTAACGTTATTGATCAAATACATAGGTAATTATTGTAAAAAACTAGAAAATCACGTTAATTACCAAATATACAGATAATTGCTGTTCTAGACCAGATATGCACGTGAGTCTCAAGTATTACAATTTGAAAAATTATGTGCCTAGGTATTTTTAAAAATAGAAAAAAAAATGCATTTTTAATCAATTTATTTATTTTTACAATTTGTACTGCTATGAAATGTATTGTTACATAACTATTCAGTCCCACAACAGGCACAACATTCATTGTTGCAACCAATCTTTCAATGGCAACGCTGGTACCCTTGAGAGCCCACAACAGAACTATTACTAGCTGTTTCCCTCGGTGTCAACTGTCTACCATCAGCGAATTTAATCACATTGTCCATATCTAAAAATTTCTCTTCGCATGCAGCTATTTCTTGGCATGATGTGTAATTCTACTAAAGAAAACCATGTTCCGTACCTATAAAAAAAAATATTAATTACTTTTAAATCTTAATGATATATTTTTTCATAAAAAATTAACATACAGAGTTTGTATAATTGTGGCGACAACTGCTAGTATATTTCGTGGAGAACCACGAGCTCTATCAACGTCCGGTATAGTTACACGTACAGTTGTGCTTATTTCAATCTCAAGATTTTTTTCTTTAGAAGTTTTATCGTTTTTATCGTTTTCTCTGCATGTTTTTATAATTTTTTTTGACTTTTTACAAGCATTATAAATATTTTCTTAACGATCATCTAAAAATATATTTATATCTTAGCCTTATTTGTCTTACATTTAGGATTCGGATATTTATTGTTACAAGTAGGTACCTACTTACCTACTAACCTACCAAGTTCCGAATTGTTCTCTGTAAGTTCATTTATGATTTGGTCTTCATCAGTGATTGGTTCTTTGGTTATTGTTTTTATTTAATTAATACCACAATTAGTTTAGCGATCACCTACTTATCATTGCTCGTTAGTTGTTGGACATTATTATATAATCAACATTTTCCATATCATAAGATGTTAACGTTATTTACTAGAAAATAACGATAATTATTCCCACATTTGTTGATAAATAACGTTATTTTCCGATATAACATCATTTACCGTAACATATACATATTATTGTCATTGGTTTCATATGATAAAATAATAATTATGATTATTATAATATAATAATATTGCTTTTAATTATTCAGGCTATAAATTATTCTATATAAATATAAATGTAAAATTGAGTAACAGTTTGTGTTATATGTTATTATAGGCAAAATGCATATTTCTGATTTATAACTTGCATACTAAAAATATTACAACAATTTCAACAAAAAAATCGAGAATTTTTCAACTGAAGCAAAACGGAAACGACAGATAGATAAATATATTATAGTAGACGTCTAATCGACTAATATTATTAAATAATGCATATGAAAACCTACAGTTTTTGACCTATTGATACTAAATTCTGCACACATTATTTTTGATTTTAGACTGGTCATACGAGTATTATGATAAAAGCTACTGCACACTGGTAACAGCTTGTATATAATATGAAAAGGCAAAGATTACGATTGAGGCTTGTATAAAATCAATAGTTACTTGATATATTTTTATATAATTTGAAGGAGTTTAAGATAATAGATTGAAACAGTTATTTTAAGGTCGATTATCAACTATTAATAATATTAAAATCATAATCGTATTCGTTTATTTTTGCTTGCTACTGGCTCCCTTAAGAAAAAAAAGTTACACATCACTATATCCACCACGGGTGAAATATAGCTATTGTATTATTATTAATTTTATTAATTTGTATTTTGGTATTCAGTATAGTTGAACAATGATATATACAACATAGTATTTTCGTGGATACTTTTTCGATTTGAATTTTCAAGCGAATCAAATAGTTTGTCCAACCTAAAGGGTTTTGTGTTTCTAAATAAACATTTTTAAGTTTCGTTTACGTAATGATACTTTTATAACATAATATATGTATGGCATAATCACCGCTTTTGGGTTTGATTAATTGGGCACACATTGGAGTTTGTTGATTGATTTCGAAAATGTTTTGTTTTATTTTTAATCATTATAAAGCTGCAAGCCATTTCAAACCGAATATAATAAACATTGTGCAGCTTGTGGATTAGTGAACCCACGTTCCATCCGTTTAGTACATTTCAGTCTACTATATTAACTTGTGTTTTGACATATTCAACGATATCAGTGAACAAAATAGTATTAGGTGTGCATATCGTAACTATGTATTCGGGTTCACATGTATTTTTATTGTAGATTGAAAAAAAACTATTTTCATAACTTATTGTTTTCTGGTAACATTTTATCAAACGACTGAATAAAAAGTTTCCATTCCGTAGACTAAAGTGTGTGACATAAATGTATGAATGTGAAAATATTTGATAATTTATATGAAACACATATAATGTTATATATAATATAACTACTGTGTGTGTATGTATATATAGATATACATATATAGTTATACAATATGCAATTTTCAATTATAAGTGTCCGAAAAACGATAATTATTTTTAGTTTTGCACAAGATGAATATTTAAACGTTTTAAAATGTAATTTTGATTTGAGAAACGTGTTTTTTTTTTTAATAAGTAGATTATCGTATATTTATTTTAGTATAAAAACGTTTACTGATTGAATGTTTAATTGTCACTTCAACTTGGATTTATAATAACTTTATTGTGTATCGTTTTTAATTGTGAAATGTACAATATAAATATGAAGTTCATGCGTATTCCATCATTATAAACACATAATTATTAATAATAATTTATTACATATTCACTACATCCGCGAAAAAAAAAATTATCAACTGAATTTAGGTGTATGTAAATGTAATTTTACAGATTAAAAAAAAACTTAGAACCATATCATACTTTCTGAGTAACAATATACATTGGAAATACATACATTTATTAGTCAAATTATATGTTTTAAATACATAGTACGTAGGTACATCTATATAGTCTTAGCCTTCGACAAAATGTAAATTTACCAGTTACGATTATCTTACGTTTTATATAAAGTGTATAATAATATAATATAGTACCTATAATTGGCTTATATTAACGTTTTATATGTGACATGATGTGTTATAAAATTATCGGGTTAAAATATTATCCTTATTAGGTTACAACTTAACAACTACGAATATAGTTTTAATCGCAATATTTATCATACTAGCTTATAATTTTATATTTTTAATAAAGGTATAATATTATTAGGTAGATATTTCATAATATACTTATTAAAGTCTACGATTTGTGATTAGTAATTACACGATTTATTCCTTTTGAATAGTAATGTGCTATAAGATCAATATTATATTGTGAGCTTCAATAGCTAGTTGTGATCTCAACAAGTTTTATAACCAATGACCTAAATCTAGAATAATCATAGAAATTTAAGTTGTTTAGGTTATATAATATTGTAAGATAATATACTATTTGAGTATTAGACAATATGAAAAGTACATTAAACTCACATTATACCATTGTATATGTTTGCTCTAAATTGATTTTGTTTGTAAACGTATAAAATTGTACGATATATGTATTTTATTTTATTATACTACCATATATTTGAAGGAGATAATATATAGTTGACCAACCTGTACAAATACGTGAAAAATGTATAACTTTTCAGAGAGTCAATAAAACGGAAAAGAGTCTGAACCACTGAATGGATTCTCTCAATATTCAAAAAAGTAAACATATAGGTTATATATTACAAGTCAAGGGCAATGAAGTTATAGCAAAAATATACACGGTTTTATTTATTGTTCCAAAAATAAGCTGGATTGTTTAATAATTACAAATATGAACTTTTATCAAAAAAACAATTATATTCTTAATTTTGTTTTTCATATTTTTGGTATTTTTTCTAAGTTTATATAATAAAAACATTATTTTTTATTAGAACATTATTATTGTTTTATATTTTTTAGATCTTATTATTTTAACTATTTCAAGTGCATAATAAATAATATATGTGTATATTTTTGTATAATTTTTGGTGAATGAACAGAAGAAGTATGTTATGTTGTGTCCTCAAGTATAGCGATTTTTACTGTTTGGTAATAAATTATATTTCAATTGACCAATGATGAACATAATATTTTTTTGCCATACATTTACCTTTACTTGTAGTAAACGACTATATCATAATGTAGGTATAGACCTAACGAGAGAAGGTTACATATATGTCTGCCATTGACACTGATTTGTACTCACATATCGTTGTTATGGCCGTCAACAAAAAGGTTTTATACGGATTCGTTTACAGTGAAGATAACATAGGTATAATTATTAAATCACTGTGATATATTATTAACATATTAAATAATATATTTAATTCACAACACAATAAATATAAGATATAGGTCGTCATACATCTAACATATTATGTCTATTGTCTAATATTTAAATTTGTATAGGACATTAATCACTAATCAACTAACTCCTATTATAGCATATTACAAAGCATTTGTTAAAATTACGTATGATGTTTGTAATTTTTTACTATACCCAAATGAAGATACTATTTTCAAATATTAACATTTTTAGATTCTGAGCGGAGCCAGGAATGTATTGATTTTACAATGATGTGTGTGTTTTTTTTTGTATTTTCTTGTGTCTGTCATCACGTTATGAGGCAATGAAAGTGCTTCGATTTTTGACCTCAGTACCTTGTTAGATCAGAAAGTGAATCTAGTTAGTACTTTGGGTGGTCAAAACTAAAAATGCACAATATAATAATAGGGATAAACAAACTAAATATTAAGGGAAAAACAGGAATTTTTACGCACATTTTCGACAAAATCGATTTTTGTTTTTGATGTAACTTTAAAACAAATTACCATATACCAGATACATGCAATTTTCACTGAATGTTTATATAACTATATTCTATCCACCATGAAATTTTTGAAAAATGTCGACTTAAGTTGAACTATTAATAGGCATATGCATTTTTCGATCATTATTAGTTTTTTTTTTAAATTAATATCGATAAAAATTTATTTGTTGGGTAGAAAAGCTTGACAATTTAATACAAGGTTCCTAACATATTGTTACAATAGCAGTTGAAAAATAAAATAAATTCATAGTCACCATTTTTTTTATAAGCATTCAAAGTTTGAATTTTGACAAAATACGTAAAAATCACAAAAAATTCGCAAATTATTTTAAGCTAGAAATTCATAAAAAATTTTCTTTTTAAATCTAAGATTTGAAAATTTAATACAAGATTCCTTAGAAGTTTTCTTTATCACAAAAAAAATGTCCACCGAAAATTCAAATTAAATTTTTATGAGCGTTTGAAATTAAAAGTTTTACAGCATTGGATTTTCACTGGATTTACCGATATTCTTATTTTGGAGTACCTAACTCTAAAACAAATGACCGCCGATACTATTTTAATTTTTCAACTTTTTTAGTTTTTTTTTTTATAAATATCGATAAAAATTTATTTGTTGGGTAGAAAACCTTGAAAATTGAATTCAAGGCTTCCTACACATTGTAACAATACCTATAGCAGTTGAAAAATATTAAAAATACATAGGAACAATTTTTTTTTATAAGCATTTAAAGTTAAAATTTTGACTAAATACGTAAACATTACGGCAATGTTCAAATTATCTTAGTTGGAAATTCATAAAAGTTTTTCTTTTTAAATCTAAAATTTGAAAATTTAATACAAGGCTCCTAACATATTTTTACATTAGAGGTTGAAAAATAAAATAAATATAAAGTCACAATTTTTTTATAAGAATTCAAAGTTTGAATTTTGACAACGTACGTAAAAATCACGAAAATTCGTAAATTATTTTATGCTAGAAATTCATAAAAGATTTTCCTTTTATATCCAAGATTTGAAAATTTTTAAAAATCTATAATATATCCTAAACAGATAAACCATCTCCGGTTAGAATCGTTTTTCGTATACTATGGTATAATATCATTGAATCCAAGTTTAATTTCATCGATTACAGTAACTCATTATTGTAACCTATACTGTACAGCAGAGCAACATCCACGACTTACCCGCTTTTTTAATACTATATTTTAAGGAGATTATTCTGTGATTGTAAAAGTCTACTTTGAATACTATAAAACTATATAACTTAATCATATTAAACTTGCAGTAAAGAATGATAATTTATAATTTATAATAAATAAATAGTATTTTATACATAATATATCAATAATATAGTAAATTCGTAATTTGCTTTATTGAAATTACTATGCATCTCTAAATAAATTTCTCTTTTAGCAAAATTTTTGGAAATTAAATACTTTTTGAAATTATAAAATGTGTTATAAAACTATTGCTTGTATATTTTAATTTTAAATTTTGGATTAACATATTAAGCTGATTTCTTAGGAGTTTCTATGTCAAATATCACAGTTTAGCTAAGTTATAATTTGTGTAAAATGATATTAAAATGTTATTTTTGTCTAAAAGTATTATATTTTTAAAGGAACACAAAATAAGTTCGAAGTGGAACTACATTTAACGGGGTCAATATAATTTATTTTAAGAAACACTTAACTCTTTTTTATATACAATTTTTCGTGCAAAATGTTTGAAATATAATGTGGTTATAAAATTTAAAAAAAGTTTTAATGATAACTAGTTGTAGCCGCTACTCTAAATTACTGATGTGAGACAATTAAATGTGTATGCTGGTTTTAATTAATTACAATTTGCAAATATGTACACAAATAATTACCAAGCAAATGCAAAAAACATATTTTATGATATATATATTATAAATTTATTATAATACGCTACATATAATAAAATATAATAATATAATAGTAGACAATTTAAGTATTACCTAAGCATAAAATAAAGTAAAGTTGTTAAATGGATTTTCATTATATAATTTTCACCTTCTCGTTATTATGTTTTAAATGAAATCAATAAGAGAACAACAACAACAACTTACCAATGTTGTTATGACAATGAAGTAAATTAATTAACTTTTCAAATTGGGTTGTTTATATTCTTTTATTAAAAAATTTGTTTTGTTTAATAATAATATCAGAATAATTATACCCCTATTTATTGGCATATATTGAATTATAATTGAGAAGTTTATGTTTTAATATTTGAAAGTTTTAGGGGTTAAACTTGTAGTTTTATATTTTGTTTTTGGAATGAAATATATTTTTCAAACGATTAAATAATACTATTACATTTATCACAACATTAAGAACCGATGAAATCTATACGTATACTTAAATTTTTATCTGAGATTTTCTATTTCAATAATATGGATTGCATTTATGGCTAAATTACGAATATATCGTATGATAAAAGTTAAATTAATAATAAATCATAAAATGTATTTAGGTATATAGTTACTTTTCGATTTAATCTTAAATAGGTAACATAAAATTCAAATTGTATAAATATTAATTCTGAAAAATTTAATTATTTTACTACGTATATCAGTACCTAGATCTAATATTATGATGACATTTTAGATTATGTTACATGTTTTTCCTTTATTTAAAATTTAAATAGAACGATCACTTATATTTTTTACATTTATTGAATAACAGTTACTTTCGTTAATAATTTTGTATTCAAAGAGCATCGACGTGTGGCCGAATTTAAATCCACTAAAATAAAAATGCATGATATTTTGTTTGTGTTGGAATTGGTTCTAAAATTGACGAAGACTGTAAGGTTTAATCACAATTTTTAAAACAAAATTTATAATATTATTATTGATTTTATTTTAATTTAGATATGAACGGTTTTATAGTAAACTAATAGATATACGACGTATGTGTCATACAAATAACATTTATTTATAATGTAAAATATTAATTATTGTCATAATCTATAAATTATGAAGTATTATTAATATTATATCATATTTTTATAGTGCTATAGTAATAATAAACTTGAAATCAACTCTATGTTGTTTTACTTGTACGTTATTAGGAAATCGGCTGCAGTAAACATAATATTATTATTTGCGTGGAAAATAATATAATGTTATTTAATGGATGAAATGATACAGAAATATCTATCATCGCTGTGTGGTATGAATGAACTTTAAGCCACATACTACGCAACAACACAGAGAAAATAAAACATGAATGGTTTTTGTACATAAGTATCGTATATGAAATTACTAACTATAATCAATATCATTTATAAAAACAATATAAAACAGATACTACATACGTTGAACGTATACAAAAATTGTATTTTTATATTCAACAGGAATGTATATACCTATTATAAGACGTTGTTTTTACTGTTTTAAAATCAAAATGTGTACTTTATTATGTTATGTGCATATATAGGATATAACTAGATACTATTATAAAATAATAAATGGTATAATACTAATAGAAAAACAATATTTTCTGCGTATAAATACTATACACGTATAATTTAAAACACTCAATAATACGATACAATACATTATTAATTAATATTTTGTGTTTATCTTAAAATAAATAAGTCGTTCGTACTTCCACAAAATTATTACGACGACCCTACTCGATCATTATTACGTATTAGTGCCTAAATAATAACAGAGAACTGTTACGCCTTTACAGCCTCGAGGGTCAGAGACTCAAAAGTGGTATACACCCATCATAGGTAATTAAACCTTATAGATGACCTGTCGGCTGTCATGTGTAATTATGAATTCGGAAATTATTAACAAATATTTTTTGGTTGGTACGATCCATCCATCAGACACGATGACACGCTTGAAATTATTGTTGGACCCCGATCAACAGTAACGTGACGTCAGCGTGGCGCTAGATGTTTATCAAATTTTTTATCGTCCATTTGTTTGTGTATCTTAAAGTTTAGGGTGAACAGAATATTTACAGACGAATGATGATGACAGGACTAGCAACGGAAAATTGCTGCTGTGCTATACGGATAATCGTTAGTCAAGAGACGTTATATTTGAACTAATTTTAACAAATTTTAACTGAATAAAATTAAAAGAAAAACCCCAAAAATCGAATTTTTCCAAAAAAATATATGACTGGTATATTTATTTTTTGACGCAAAAAAATACAATTTTATACGATTGAATAAACAATTTATAGTCAATAATTTGCTTGATGCAAGCGAATTGCCTTTAAGGCTCAAGTTAAACAACTCGGCATTCGTTTATGTTTATTTGACGGATTTAACGCTAATAGTTATTTTAATACTGATTGTTCATCAAATCCATTAAAAATATTTATCTATTTACCTGTTGATTTTGAAAGCAAAAATTTTTCAGTAAAAACTAAAATATACCGTGGAAAGTATTTTATGGGGGTAGGGGGAACTAATTTATAATATTATTTTAATAAGTGTAGAAAATAGTTGATATCTAATATCCAATATTAATAACAGAATATAAAATATCTCAAATTACATTAGCATTTCCAGTTTTCTGCTTTCAGATGTCTGACAGCCTTCAGATGAGAATATTGTATCAGAAAAAATGGTGACAACTTGTGACGGGTTCATAATAAGAAAAATAGAAATTTGGTAATCAAAAATATATAAGGGAGCTGCTGATGACCGATATTGAGTACAGTAAAAACGATTATAGTTCATGACCCGTTAAGATTAAACAAAATATAATTTTTATTTCCATAATATAGAATACGGTTTGGCTGGTTGACAACGTTTATATTTTTAGAACATAAATTCAAAATCGTTAAGTATTAAAAAAAACAAAATACAATAACTTAAAGCCTTCAATACACCTATATGTATATATTATTAGAATGCACCATTAGGAAATGCTTCAACTACTCTTGAACTCGAGTTAGAGTAGTAGGTATTAAACTTCGTGTAATCGAATGAGATGTGGGTAGAACAGCGGGTCGTAACTGAAATAAATAGTTATTATTAGAAAGCTGATAATATATATATACGCAACATTAAGAACGAAATGTTATATATTTTAGCTGTACAAAATTTCAGACTTTATTTACCTACCACTAAATGTAAACATCACTCCGAATTTGCGAATTTAATTGGGCTAAATAGTAAAAATATATTTTACATACTATAAATAAAATCTAATATTGTACTCTTATCAAGTGTAATTTCAGTGAGCTAAACTCGATAGAGTTTGAAGTACTCGAAAAAAAGTTATTATAATAAATTTTATGTTCAATTAATACTTATAATTTGTTATTTCGTATTTTAATTAAATTGGAAAATTGTATTCAACATTTACTCTGATCTTGCGATTTCTGCCTGAAAACCTTAACGATTTGTATTTGTTTATTATTATACAATATTTTGTATATATTTCGTTGTTTGACCTTATCAATCATTTATAATTCATTATAGATAAATACTTTTAAAATTTGAAAATAAAATATATTATATAGTTTAAAATTGAAAAAATCTTGACTGTGTTTTTAAGTTTTGAGTGTTCGTAAATGTTGTTAGAAAAAAATATATTCATCTAATTTAATACCAGAAAAGTTACTCTGATGTATTGTAGGAATTTAGAGTAACTCATAATTAAATTATTCACTGTATTGGATTTCAAACATCATTATGCATATGCTTATGTTTCTAAGTTTATTTTACAATTTACTTATATTACTATTAGTAATTCATTTTTTTATTAGCAGTATTATAGTAGGTTGAATTATTATTATTATTTCTTAAATAAGTATAGAATTGTAGAATACTATACAAAAAATATTAATTTTTATGATGTTATTCCATAGAGTTTAAAACGGTGAGAATAGGTGCATGGTATATAAATAGATGAATGAATCTGAATCTTTTGAAAATTGCATTGTGTGTAATAAATGATAAAATGTAATATATTGTGTCAAAAAGTTTCAATTCACCACGAATGATAAATCCAAAACTGTTAACAATTACATCAATAGGTTCTTACTTTTATTATATTGAGTTAAATATAAAATTAAAATCACATATGCATAGTTTAAACGTGAATAATTTGATTTTATATTAGTATTCGTTATTTATAAGTTACAGTCATATTGAAATTTGCATTGAGTCACATATGATGTTTTATAAAATATGTACTCAATAACATTTTACAATAACTATAGATTTAAAATGGAAAAAAAAATGGCGAATTAAATATTTTATGAGCTAGCATGACACATTAAATTTCAAAACTTAAATTGTACATACATACGTCACCACATGAAAAATATTAGAGTATTTTTTCCTTACGAATAAACAATTTTACTATATATTCAAGACATTCATGTTAGATGTGTTGCATACCACATATAAGTTAGGCAATATTTTATTGTCTTATCGTGCCTATCGTGGTTTTATACTTTTACATTTACATTAAAGAGATTATTATTACTGAAAATATTACAACGGCATTACTAATTCATGGTTTTGTATACAAATTGAAATTGGACAAAATTATTATAGTTGTATAAAGATAAAAATCAAATAATTTAATTTAATGTAAGTTAAATTTAATATTAATTAAAAAAACGATTAGTAAATAAAACAATTACAATGTCACTAATATACATTATACGTAGACCTTTTACTAATAAACTGGCCTTTTTCACGTTTCCTCTGTGTAAGATAGGTAGCGCTTTTTGATAACAGAGTTACATTGATACGGTACAATATTTATATACTATATAGGTATATTATTATTATTTATTGATTATCAATATATTTTATATCGGATGGGTCAGTCTATGGTAATGTGTATCATGCACGTTTTATAATATTACAATGATACTATAATTAAGGTTTAAGACATTGCAGTTAATATTTGTTGTGCTGTTTTTTGGTAGATTATTGTTTCTAAAAGAAAAAATAACTTTACAATATAAACTGCATTTTCGATATTGAATTAGGAATACTGTATATATAAATTTATATAAATCTTTTTCAACAACTTTTTAAATATAGGTTGTTAATTTGTTATCTGAAAACGTGTAAAAAAATAAAATGAATTACCTATTAACACAATCAATTCGCCATTTATTGCAAATATTGCAGATTATATACCTATACAGTATACACTCTAAAGGCTATAATTATTTAATTTACATGGTTAACTAAATGTGTAAATAGGGTAGTTAAACCATCTATCCACGACTATAATAACTAGGTACTATGTTATTTTGGATACACATTAGTACATTATATTATGTATTTGTGTTATAATAAATGGTTGGATTCTTCAGTTGGGTTAGTAGTTTTTTTACGATTTTTTTTATTTTGAATAAAAATGATTTCTACTTAATAAGTAAATAATAACCTTGTCAAATTTATTTTATGTGCCTTAAATGTATTATTATCATTAGTATGTATCAACCTACAATGTGCTTATATTAAAAATTAGTAGTATAACAATTGTGTTATACTCCATTATATTTTTTTTTAAGAATAATACAAACAGTGTGCACATTTTAATTTTTTTTTTTTTAATTTTACTTTTGTACATTTGATTTTTATATATTTTATACTTGTGTTATTGGTTAGGTCTAATGCAATTAATTAGATCTATATACACAATATGAGATATTAAATTGATTGTTTGCTGAAATAATTTATGACTCTTTGAAGATTATTCTTCAAACCATTATAATATACTTCAATATAAGGTTAAAATCGTTACCAAATATATTACTACATTTAATTTTAAAATACTTCTTAATATTATTTTAATGGTTATTCCTTATAATTATTATATCCAAAATTATTATAAAAATTTAATATTTAGTATTTACAATAAATGTATTAAGTTAATAAGTTATTAGAATATTACACGAATTATGGCATTTTAATATATTTCTAGCCATTTATAGGCAATATCACTAATAATAGCATATTGTTTATATATATATATATATATATATATATATTGTGCATATTATGTTCTATAACAATTTATAGTTTGATAAAATAGTAGGTATTCACATAGACATGATTTTTTTCATCTTCGGGAAAGATAACTTGACGCGACAATCATAATGAATATTCCAAAATTCGGTATATGCACCAGATAACTGGGTTACTTAGGATCGCACGCTTATTTAAAAGCCTTGAATCTATTGTATTTTAAATTGCAATTGTTGATTCAAACACATCAAGTCAATAAGTGTGGTGAGTACACAGAAACAGTCATAGTGATAGTATATATTATAGTAAACAGTACCGGTTTCTTCTTATGATCGCATTAAGACGAATAATAACAATAAAGAAGTTCGACTCTAGTTCCGCGGTTCAGTGAGTTTAGAATTTCAGATACGTTATATACAAGTACTGTATAGTATGGACTCCATAGTCAATATTATATATAGCATAATAAGTAACCGTGTTGGCTTTCTATTTACTTTGAAAATGTTTTGTTCCCTAACGATTATTAAAATTATAAATACAATATAGGTAAATAAATGTTTTTTATCAGATTTACTTTACTTTTTCACAATTATTACAATATAAAACATTGCTTTAAAAAATGAAAAATATGTAAGTTTATTTACATATATGGTCCTAACATCATTTATATGTATAATGTATACAATTTACAATACGATCGTTATGAACGATACAGCTATTGGTTTTGTCAGACAATTTTTTTTTTAAATTTATAAAACGAATTTTTTATATTTTTGAATAATTTAACAGATCCTTAACGGTAATGTTATGGACAAAGTTAATTTATAGGTTAAAAAATGTATTAAATAATTTATAGATATGTGCATACCTATAATGTGATACCTATAACAATTTCGGATACTCTGATATGTATCTACACGTATTATTTAATTTTAAGCATAGATAATTCAACATAGGCCAAGTAATGTTGTGAATGTTATGTAATATGTATAATTATTAAACATAACTCTTACATTTATCTATCAAGTTAGAAATAGAAATAGTTTAACACATTTTCGTACTGTTAAATACATTTAGTATTTGTTGAAAATTAAAGAAATAATATATAGTAACAGACAACCTATATTAGCCACACATTTCTTTGATGACAAGTGGGTTAGAAACTATAGAATACAGCAACTCTATTATATCTGGTTCACATAAATATCAAATTAGTTTACTATAGTATAAGAATATGTTTTTTTTACTTATGTCCTTTTCTTTAGATTCAACATGAATGCCATATTAAAAAAAAAAAATATGTATTGTCTAAACTTATATTTTAAAAAATATCATGAAAAATTGAAACGATTGTGGAAATATATGACTGTGTAAATGGTATTTTTTATTATCTACCTATATTGAAATGAGACTTTTATGAGATAATGATCCTCAAATTTTCTATGTGATTTTTATAAATTAAAAATACTTTTCTGATTTTAAGTTCACGTTACAAGTGAAATATTTTCATAAGTAGTTTTCTAAAGTGCAAGATTCAGTGATTATAAGATATTATATTATATAAAGTTGAAAAATAAATATATTTTTTATTTATATTATGTTCAATCTTAGATATGTGCCATTTTTAGTTTTTTCATTTATATTTTGGAATAAAAAGTATAATGCACATTATAAATATAATATATAAATATGTTTCCATGTCTATTTTTTGTTTTTATAAGTAGCTACAAATAAATACACAATTGAACAAACTTACAACAATTATTATTTTAAAGTTTATATGAATAATAATAGTAATTAATAACACTACTAAATTGATGTGTGTTAAGATATTATTTATACTATTTATTCGATTATTTGTAATTAAATTTTAAAAAATTACTAAGTAAATGTTGTGATGTCCGAACGTTTACCAGCTGGTTTCGTTATATCAGCATGTCATTTGATCACCATTAAGGCGCTAGGTACCCTATCTTTTATTTTTGGAAATTATTTTCTATAGTAATAGATTCTGAGCGGAGTGATGAATGTATTGATTTTACAATATTGTGTGTTTTTTTTCGTGTCTGTATACATGATAAGTTGTCGAAATAATGCTTCGATTTTCAATTTAAGTATCTTTTCCGGTCGGAAAATGAATCTATTTATCTAGTTGGTGCATTCAGAAGGTCAAATTTTTAAATTTAAAATAGTTTTCAAAAGCACCGGGAAAACCCAAAAATTTGGAATTTTCACGCAAAATACATTTTTTATAAAAACAATTTTAGATGTTGGTGTAACTCTAAAACTAATTACCGTAGACACATGAAATTTTCACTGAATGTTTACACTGGTATTTTCTATACATGATAAATTTTTTCAAAACTTTTAAAGTTTTGTATAAACATTTGAAATTTTCAATATTTTTAGTTTTTTTTTTATTAATGACAATAAAATTGTATTCACTATTTGTTTGGTAAAAAAGCTTCAAAATTTGATAAAAGGCTCCTAGTATATTTTTGCAATGGTTGTTAGAAAATATTAAAAATACATAGTCAAAATGTTTTTGAAGAAGAATTGAAAGTTCGAATTTTGACAAGATAAGTAAAAATCATGACAATTTGCAGTTTATTTTGAGTTAGATATTCATAAAAATGTATGTTTTAATATATAAGATTTGAAAATTCATTATAAGATTTAAGATTTTTCATAAGTTTATCAAATAAAAAATATCTACCAGAAAGTCAAATTAAATTTTTATGAGCATTTGAATTATAACATTGGATATTCACTTAATTTATCGTATACTGATATACTTATTTAAATGTTATTTACAAACGAATAACTGTAAAACTTGAAATGTACTTGATATGTTTATTTTATTAATTCATATACTTGATAAAATTTTCAAAATATTTAACAATTTTTAAGTTATTTATAGACATTTGAAATTTTCTGAATTTTAGTTTTTTATTCTATAAATATCAATCAAATTTTATCCGTTGGATCAAAAACTTTGAAAATTTAATACAAGGTTCCCCATAAGTTGATATAACAGCAATTGGAAATTATTAAAAACACTTGAGCACATTTTTTATTAATTTTTTTTTTTATTAGAATAAGCCTCGGCAGCGAAGGCCACTGGCTGACGTTCCCTTTTTTATTTATAACCGTTTAAAGTTCAAATTTTATTAAAATTGATTTAAATAAAAATTTATAAATTCTTTAGTTGCTAAAAATTTATAAAACGTTTAAATTTAATAGCTAAGAATTGAAAATTCGAGGTTCCTCGTAAGTAGTTAATACTGCTGTAAAAAAAAAAATCTAAAAACTATTCAAACACAATTTTTTAATAGTTATTTTAAGTTCAAATTTGAATTAAATTATATATTAAATAACCAAGAATAACAATTTTAGTTATAGTGGTAATTTAAAAATATTATATTCGTGGGTGCTTAAATTTTTATAGAATACTTTATATTCTAATATTAATAGCTGATGTCGTTAAAGAGTTATGTTATTATATTAATACTTTATAATAAATTGTATATACCTACTATGAATGACTGAGTGAGTTGGGTTTTTGGGTACTTAATGAATATGATTTGATTAATTTGGAATTTATTTTATAGGTAGGTATCTACATTTTTTTTTTTTTTTGAAATAATAACAATATAATAAATTAATATAGTATAACATATCCTAGACTGATAAACCGTCTCCACTCAAGATCGTTTTTCATATACAATGATATTATATCATTGAATTCAAATTTAATACTATCCATTATAGTAACCCACTTTTCATCTACTGTACTGCAGAGTGACATCCACTTACTTACACGCTTTTTTCGCTTTAATAATGCATGTATTATGTATGATCAACTAAAAAAATAATCATACTACCTCTATGGCCATATAGGTAAAAAAAAACATAAACGGCGTCTGAGTGATGAAATTAAGAATACCTACGAGGTTCATGTGCCACATCGTTTTTGTTAGCTCAGAGCAGTCGTGATCCGTTGATCAAACGGTCAGAGCGTGATGACCGACTTAGCGAAAATCAGGAACTCCTACGCAAAATGTTTCGTCTCATTTTTGTATTGTGCAGAATGATATATGACCATTTTTGATGGAGACGCCATTTAACCGTGACTAATCTTTATATTATTGTGTTTTTTTTTTTAACAAATTAAAAGCATATTGATGTTTATCACCGAAATATAAAATTTAGTACATATAGGGGACAAGAAACCATATAAAAGATTAATAATAAAATTCAGAAAGTGCATATTACTAAGACGTGTGAAGGTAACCTACCTAACTAATTACTCAGACAATACGTAAATATATTATTAAAATATTTATATAAAGTACAACTCATGATTTTTAAGACTATTTACATAATATTTAACAATAGTCATGCATTAATTATATTATAATGACTCAACAATAAATTGTGGTCTATGTATAATAATATATTATTCTTATTATTAGTATAGAATCAAATGATACACTTATTAATTAGCCTATGAGTTATGAATATAACTAGTAATAATAATATTATTAGGTTGTTAGATTTGAATCTGTCACTAATATACTATTAAGATTTAGTTCCTATACAGTGAAACCTCTAAATAGTGGACAATTGTAGGGAATTAAAAAATGTCTACTATAAGGAGTGGTCCACTATTGAGAAAATCTCTAAATGATGGACAATTGCGAGAAATTACTAAATGTCCACTATAGAAAGACGCTATAAAGAATTGGTTATACATTTACATATTGTCATAACTTAAAATCGCCCATGACATAATATTTCTAATCATATAATAAACTCATGACTATGATTTAATATGTTGTTAATTTGCGCATATAGAATAAAATCCAGTGCAATTAAGAGGAGGGAGATAATTACCAACTGGATATAATATTGTGAGAATACTATCAGATAATTATGTTATTTAAAATTTTATATCTTAAAATTAAACACATAATAACCGAATGCCGATCATATTACTCCAAACCTAGATTGGACTCAAATCTTCCAGAATCACTGGGCCACAACAGATCCTCACTCGTAGGCAGAGCTCCAAAACAAGATATAAAAACTTTATACATATGTATACTAATTCATAGTCTTAATACCTTTATAAATAAGTATTCGATGTAAAAAATAATTCTTTTATCCCAATTTCCTGTGTCACTGATGATAAATTTTATTAATAATAATAATAATAATAATAATAAAACATTTTTACAATGATCTACGATTTTTCAATTGGATTCAAATAATGTATGGTAATATATTAGTTATGGTCACATAATATATACATATTTGTATTGCTATAATAAGATAAATTATTCATTATTTGTTTATTATCGTACCATATAACAATGAAAGAAATATACATCAGTCATCTTTCCGATACATACATATTATTATGCAGATAGTAGAAGTATAGTAGCCAGACATTGAAGTAGGTATCAAATATTGAAATATGACACCGCTGGTATTAACTATACATGTAGATACCACTGCTTAACGTCGTGTTATATTGCTTAAATAGTTTAATGTACATCGGACCAATTGTTAATTAGTATACTGTTACTTTATAAATAATTTGATTTTTTTTTTGTATTTTTCGAATTATTTTTGTCAGAAATACGACTTTACACGTGTTAGTAACTCGAAACAATTGTCTTTTATTCTATTATTCTAAAATCGTTTTGCTATTGTTATTATTATTTTTTACGCAGTAATTATGTCTATTTTAGTAAGATGTTTTCACGCCCGATTCGAAATTTTTTACGGATATTTTTTTTTAAAGTATGGAGTAATGTGTTTGATGGTGATTCACTCGACAACATCAATATCATGTTATAATATTATTATTGAAAAAAAAACTAGAATTTATAAGTACCTACATTGTATATATATATATATACATTTATGAATATTAAATTAAATTAAATACACCTGCATTATTAGGATTTTTTTTCTAGTAAAAAAATTAATCAAATGTTGTATACCTGTAGAGGTAGAGGTGAAATAGGAACCCGTGGACAAATTTCATACTATCCTCAGACAAAAAAAAAGTAAAACCGATAATATTATACGTTCTATAAGATATAGTGTTATAGGTAATTTATAACTTTTATTCGTTAGTTTTTACCGATTCCAGTAATTTTGATAGCCCACGCTTAATTTCCAGACATCTAATGTGGCCCTACAAAAATATTTATTGGAGACCCCATATCTAAGGTTTAAAGTTCTATGAATAATAATTGTGATAACAGTAATGACTAATGATAAAATGTATATCATTAATATATGTAAATAGGTATCATAATATCATAATTGTATTAAAAATTAATAATTTAATTAAAATGTTAATTCGTCGGCGTCTTTTGAATTTCTAGATCGTAGATATCCAATCTGACAACGTATAATAAAACTGAGTTTAAAAAGGTCCATTATATAATTTGAACAGACAGCTCTTCTTTATGAATACTGACAATGGAGATTATTATGTAATAAGTTTTAAATTATAAATCTAAATCTTTAGTTTTTTCGATCACTATAATTTTTATTAAATGGGTCAGCAAAGAAAAAACTAGATTCTATTATAAGATAAAATAATTCAGAAATAATAAACACAACTAAATATTGGTTGTGATCAATAGTATACCTACCAAATAACGGGGTTTAAAAAATAGGTATATGCAATTAATATAAATTTAAAATTATAAATTACAGTTCACCAATCATAATAACATTATGGATATCACTTATCATCAACTTATTCACTGAGACGAAATAATTACTAATTACCAAACTTTAATTCTTTAGTTTTAATAGTAAACACACATTGAATAGGTGTAATTCATTGATTCAATAATTATTAGCTATATTATTTTATAAGTAATAGTAACTTATGAATATATCATTATATAATGGACCTATTGCTGTATATATATATATATAAAATGTTTCAATTACCAGGTACTAAAGACAATAATTGATTAGAATAGTAAGTAGTCTATACTGATACTTAGTATACTTGTAATAATAATTCAATAATACAGATATAGGTAATTTAGATAATAAACGCCAATTATAAATTTAATCCTATGGATTTTCAATTTTTTTATACTACTAAATATGTGTAGACAAAAAAAAATACAGTTACAAATAAATTATAAATCTTTGTAATGATCATACATTATTACCATCATATATAATATTTTATTTTTTATTTATTACAATATTAATATAATATAATAATATAAAAATTTTTTTTTTTTTTTTGTAGCAATACTGAATAGGCATAATTTTCTAACAACTTTGTTAAGTTCATTTTCCTATTTTAGTATAGTTTATGGTTTATTGTTATTGTAAATTCGCAATAAATACCTTTGAACATTGTTTTACTTCAAACTTCTATTTGTATTATATGAGTTATGGCTTTATAGAAATTAAATACAATTGTTGCCCCAAAACAGTTCTTAATTAAAATTTATGGTTTTCTTTAAATAATTAAAAATTAGTTGATATTTATTCATTTAAAAAAGGTATATTAGTTTTATTTCCAAATAAGTTGTCCATTCACAGAAGAAGGTTAATTATTATGTATTGTTTGTTTATGAAAATGGGAAAATTAAACTTGCTATAAATAATGTAGATATATGTAGATATACACCTAAGTATTATCACGATATTATAACAAACTAATGTTCACGTCTTAAAAATAAAGATTGTATTTTTATTTGATCATAGTAGTATAATAAATTACTTATATTATTTCATATTACTGAAAAATAATAACATATCGAAAATTCACATCACTAGGTACACTAATACATTTTAGTAAGAAGATTGTAAATCATAATTAATATTAAACGAACAATTTCAATCGACTTTGAAACACAAATACGAGAATTCAGCATTCAACTCCCTAAATAATTTAGCAGCTGGTACAAGAATAAATTATTTTAAATATTATGCCTATCACCATACATAGATGAACTTGGTAAAGTTTTAAAAATGTATTTTATGTTTAGTTAAATAAAAACTGTTAAATAACAGAACTAGAATATATATTTTGAACAACAAAATGCGTACCTAAATATTTTTTTTTTTATTAAGATAAGAAAAGATGTTCTTAGTCTTGGCTATCTATATCTATTGATATTTACATTTTTAACAATTTGAACATGATTATTAATTTATATAGAA
Organism: Diuraphis noxia; assembly: GCF_037042655.1. Taxonomy (NCBI): domain Eukaryota; kingdom Metazoa; phylum Arthropoda; class Insecta; order Hemiptera; family Aphididae; genus Diuraphis; species Diuraphis noxia. The sequence continues at coordinate 31,358,149 of NW_028301714.1, read as the reverse complement.
ATTTAAATAGTAAGATGAATATTCTATGTAGTATGTACATTACGTAAATACTAAATAGTAAATACCTACCAGATCATTGTAAAATCAATAGCAATATTGTTTATCTCAGTATAGTAGGGTTGTACACTAGAATTGTTTATTCCGGTTTGGGGTGCTGCATTTATTTTCGGACATTCAAACACCGGAAAACATAATTCAAGTAAACGTTTGGTTATTAATAATCGTTATTATTCGGATTTCGGGTCGGGTAGTTTAAAAAAAAAAGAAATTAAATATAGTTATCATATATATGACAAATATATTCCACAAGAAAGAGATTTATAGAATGTAATCAAAATAACCTATCCCCCAAAATATTGAACATATTTCTACATAATTTATTTAATAATTAATACCCATTTAATTTATTTATAACTATATATTTACCAATTTAAACTAATATTAAAATTAAATATTTAAAACAAAAATATTCGGGTTTCGCGTCAACCGAAATGTTTTGCTCTGGTTTTAGTTAATTTTGGTGTTTTGGAAAAATAATCATTTGGCTAATAATATGGACTTTGGGTGTTTAATTTTTAAGCGTTTTTTCAGTTAATGCTGCCTTGGTAAAAACCTTGGTGCACGGAATGTAGGATATATAATCCTAGACGATCTGAATAAATCTAGATTCAAGGAGAATATAGCTAATGTCTTATAGACAGATTCATGGAAATTCAAAATGTTCTACGAGACTACGAATATTAATTGCTGCTGATAATAATTATTTTTTCCGACCGTGAGTGTATAATAATACCTATAATATGACGTAGATATACGTTTCATTTGTAGTCGTAATTATTAAGTAAACCATCAATGCGGAATGCTTTCTTTAAAAATCAAATGGGGTGGGTTGGCAAAAACGAACTTGATGCTTATAATAGTAATACTCGAAATGCACGCGATACACAATCAAACACTGAGCACTGGCGTCCTATTGTCGTACGCCTTGGGCCGCGGACTAGAGAGCAACGCACTCGTTCTGGTCAGCGTGCATTAAACAGCATCCAATTATATATTTTCTATTACTCATGTATTGAGTATGTGTATTGTGGCTCAGCCTGAAATCTGTGCGATGATCTTCTGACCGAGTCCGTGGATATCGAGTTCGCTATCGATTTCAACACGTCAATGCTTACGAACCCAAATAATTATTGTAAAAGAACGGTAAAATTCATACCTATAAATATTAAAAACATAAATTTTCATTTAAAATATTATATTTGTTTAATAAGAATTTTATTATATAAATACAATTTTATTATTTTATAAAACATATTTTCTTAGACTTTTTAGTTCTTGGCCAATATCTACATAATGTGTTATTTCCTGAAGAAAGCAAAATCAACAAGTAACATGTAAAATGCTAGACTATCAAATTAACTTAGCGTATCTTTTCTATTTGGACTAAATTATTGCTTAAAAAGGTAAATGTACCAAGCATTTTTAACAACACTCACCTACTGTGACATATAGGTTTTGTGATGGAAGGTACAATCAGTGGATTTATAATGATTATCGTTGATCTAATAGAATAAACAATTAAATTGATAAAAAATAAAAATAACACATTTTATCAATTTCAGTTCTTATGTACGTATCATTATTATAATCTATAGTTATTACACAATAATTTAAAATTATATTATGGGTAATATTAAGAATATTGGTTTATGATTGTTATGTGCATTAATTTTATTAGACATTTCGATATTTCGATATTTTAATATGAAATATTTATTTATCAATTCTTTAATGATATTTTTGGACTAAAAACAAAATAAATCGAATTATTTCAGCAAAAATCAAAATAAGACATAAGTACATACTCAACGTTATTTAAAATTTGTGATATTTATAAAAAATATTAAACCTATTTGTACGATTAGTAGATACTTTTATTAAAAATTATATATATATATATATATATATATATACATTTCGTATTCTGCAAGTTTTTCAGTCCCCTTAAAACTTTTTTTATAATATTGTGAAAAGAATAAGTTAGTGTTATTATCACAGATTCATGCGTAAGTAGGCACATTTTTATTATTTATTTATTCTCATTGTATTTTTCGTATACAATGATTTTATATGATTTAATTAAAATTTAACACATTGATTAGATAGATACAGTGACTCTTGTAGCCACCTATAGTGTATCACATCATTACCTGCTTGCCTACTCTTCAGGCTTTTGATTTTCAAACATAAATTTAGAACATATTAGATCCCTGTTGTGTCTGTCCACCTGTAGTTAGTTACTGGTGCAAATTTAGTAGTTACAATTGATTTTATTAATAATTTACTACAATGGTTCTATTGAATATTTAAATGTTAATTTATAGTTTATATAACTGCCAGTATTAGAAAATATCAACATTTGAGTATTTTAATGACTCATATTAGGTTACTTGCAAATATTGTGACATTGAAACCAAAATATAAAGGTTACCAATTTCTTTTTAATTTGTAAGTTTATGTAATTATTGTAAAGTTTATTGCATTTTATTATAAGACGTTTAGAAACCAAGAATTTAACTCGTTCGTAGACTGAACTTATCCCTAACTTGTTTTAATTTCATTCTATATATTCCAACGATTTTTAAATTAATTTATTATAGTTTCAATATATCTAAATAATTAAAGTAAAGCGTGGAAAAAGAGTCAAAAATCTAGATAGAACTCGATGTGACGATGCCAGTCGTTTATGCGAACCTGAAAAATAGTGTTTCTGTGATAACAGACAAGTTGGTCACCAGGAAAATGGTCAAACCTTAACGCCGTTTATTTTGGTTCCGTATTAAAAAAAATTTAGTCGTGTTTTGTGCTGTGTCTATGCGTAGTACCAACTATATACCAAAGATGTTTTGTAGAACATATACACCACATAGGTACCATATACAACATTAACAATTTTTTTAATTGTTTTACTCGGTCGATGATGTAAAAATGTTTGAAATAATTGAATAAAATATCAAAGTGAGAAAAAATATCAAATTAATAATTTGTACTATACGTAAATCCTATACCTGTATATATTAAAACGATTAATATTTATACTGGAGTTATATTTGTACGTAAATATTACAGAATTTATTATCGCCACACTAGCTACTACCAAAACAAAGTAGTATGTGTATATTGTTTAGCAACCTAGCTAAAAAAAAATTTGTTAACTACTGATGTCTACGAGTTAACTCATGACTACACGAATATCATAGGTAAGTATATTATCATGAACATAATATTATATTATGTGTTATTATTGCATATTTTGTATTATAATTTAAAGTTTTGATAATTTTTATATATTGTTCATCACAATTTATTTGATAAGTTTGATTTATTTACCATTTAGTTATATTTGTAATATTTCAGTTGACATTTGTACATAAATAATTTTAAACAAACATAACATACAAGACACTACAAATAAAATTATAGTTATTTAGTATAGTCATTATGGAAAACTAGGTGCTTATTATAAATGTAATTCAAATCCAATTTCGCTTATAGTGACGAGCTAGACACACAAAATTCGTGTTAACAATTAATGTTCAAATAATCACTGTTCTGGAATACGATACATAATTAACTGATATTTGATGCTGTAAACAATGCAATTGTTTCTTACACGTCACACGGAGGTTTCAATTATCCACACAATGGGCAGAAAATTGGTTCAAAACTGTGGAAACGTGCTGTACACAGATAATACTTCATTGGTAATTTTAGAGGATGTATCGATGATTATTGATCCAAATTATATATTTTAAAGAAAGGAAATGTCCTAAAGATAGCAAGAAAAATGAGGTTACAACACGTTTTACGCGTAGTGAACAACTGTAATTGTCTCAACGGTCTATTTCCGTATGATAAGACATCGAATTATTTAATGACTTTAATACGCGTAAAATCGTTAAATAAACCAATTTTGATGGTTATTGTATCATAGAATGGCTACGTTTTGTATTAGTTTAGAATAAAGATCACAAGATGATATAAACGAGCAGTATTATACTATAATTTATTAAAAAGTCTAAAAATAAATAAATAAGTTAATATGTATACATATTTGATCATTAAAAATTATTAAAAATGTATAAAAATAAATAATAAAAAAAAAAACATTTGAATGAATGGTTCAGTATTCTACAAATCCGTTTTAATTAATTATTGTATAAAAACATAAAAAAAATAAAATAATATCGTGTTTTAATCCTAAGCAGGCATGGGCAAGTTTAAGCGAAAATTTGTGAAAATGATTCTTGTAATAAATTCCCAATAAATTTTGTATTTTGTATACATGCCATAACATAGTTGGTCTAAATTACTATATTATGGACCAAAATTTAAGGTACGTATACAAAGACGATGGTTGAGTATTTTAAAAGTAATAATTTGTGCGATAGTAAATTAAAGTTGATTTAGACAATTTAAGAATCAAATTTAAAGTAGTTGAAGGACTATTCTTGGTACTCCCATAACGATTTTGATCGGAATGTTTCTTAAATTTAACAAATTTAGAATTTTCTTTGATGTCTTAAAAAATACATAGAGGTTCTAGTCATTAGCTATTCTTGTACGCACTTAAAATTTGCGCTAGTAATGACAAAGCTGTTGGGTGACATACTATAAAACGGAATAAACTTGATTCCTTGTATATTTTAATAGTTGATTAAGACTTATTTATCAAGTTGACTACAGTAAAATGATTCAAGAGTTTAAAGTATTATTTAACCAAAGATGGTTACTTAATATTATTTCAATATGATCGTGATGTTGCCAGTATAATCAAATAGTTCAACAGAACACATTGCTTTTTTAAATTATATATAAATGTAAATTCTAGTATATATTTTAAATACTATATTTATAGAGTTTGTTTTAAATTTTAAATACAAATTCAAAATTATGTATAATATTGAAAAAATGTATACCATTATAATACAATATTTGTGGCCTGGTGATGCGCGGTCGTACGTTTAATTTACGGAAACGCACTGCGTGTATGCACCAGCCACAGTTATACTAGCTCCCTGCAGATGCGTTATTACTTGGGATTTTCAGCAACATATCCTTGCCATACATACCCAAACAAGTGTTACATTTATAACCCTACCAACTTAAAAACCTATAAACAAAGTAAACTAAAATAGCACTTACCGTACCACCCCACACCCAATGACCTATGTTGTCCCGGGTTGCCCCTAAGAAAAAAAAATTTTAAGTCTTTCTAGCTTATTGAATCATTAATACCAACAATATTGTTAAAATTAGGCTATTATAAAAATGTGAACAAATTTATGATTTTAACTCACTAAAAAATTATGAAAAGACAATTTGGCTTTTTAAATAAGTAAAAAATATTATACTTTTAAGTAGGTAAGTTAAAATTTTCAAACAAATATATACAGTCAAGTTATAATAACATTAAGTCGAAGGGAAAAATAAAAATCCCTTCGTGATATTTAAATACTCAAATTAATAAACCTAACTTAACTTTAATATGAGTAAAAAGTAATTGAGTTGTCAAGTTTTTTGAGTTATTAAGATTCGACTGTATTATAATATACTAAAGTAAATTACATTCAGAAACGACAGCAGCAGATAAACTAATAAATTTCTTTAAAAGATTTATGGTTTATTTACTATTTCATATTTGTATGGATGTATACTTTTAAGAATAAAGCTATTATAACCTTACAATAAATATTTTCGTCATTAAGTTCAAAATTATTCATTTATAAGTGTTCGCCGTATAAAAGGAAACATTTTTCTTTTATACAAAATGTTGTCAAAAACATTTCTTACTATTTATTACACAATATCAGTACGTCTAACCTTCATTGGTGTCTTTAATGACTAAAGAAACCATACTTAATGCTCCTATTTAATATGTGTAGAAATTTTAAATAATTTTAAGGTAAGCTAAAACTTGTCTTGCATTTAAACCATTGCTACACACAGAAACACACATATATATTATAAATAGTTATTTATTTAAAATATTATGTCCTGTGGTGGTATATATTTCCTTTTTTTTTTTAAATCGAGAATCTTACTTTTTTATATAGGTTTAAGTAGATTATTTTATTTTAAATGTTGGTACATTATATGAATTAAAATTTGAAAGATTAGTATTTGTTAGTAAAATGTTTTTACCAAGAATAATTATTATAGTCTATAAAAAAGTTTTAGGTACTAAAATATTATTAAATACAAATCTAATATTAACCAAGTATTTATTATGTACTAATACAATTTTTACAACTTATAATAATATGTTCATAAATAAATTTAATAAATAATTGCCAAGACATAAATAATTGGCTTTATGTTTTTCAAACATGTTATCATGGAAAATTGACCTTAGTATGTATACTAAGTTAAATAAATCTAAAACAAATCATTTGAATTTCGATTAAGATAATACTCATCGAACTCATAAAAGTTTTCTTAAGTGTAATTTGACTAATAATTTACAGGAATTCATCAAAGTGTACACCTCATAATAATACTTAAGTAAGTATATTTGATTTCTCAGAGACGACATGATACAGATATTGTGGAAAATATTTTTTATGAATTTTAATGACATATTAACATCACATAAGACAAAATTTTTGGTTGGCCACATATTATCTAACATCATTATTTCGTAGTTATAATAATTCAAATGATATTGGTAGTGTTTAGATAGCCTGATGATTGAATACTGAAATACTATATTAATATTAAATAGTATGTTATATTATTGTTATACAATACCGTTTGGCTAATTTCCACCTAGCGATCTAATTCACAGACAGCCGTCGTGAGTATTCAGTAATAATTAAAAAAAGACAAACCTAAAAAGACTTTAAAGATCTGTCGTATATTTCACACAAGCACATACAAACAAGTGCATCTGAACTCTACGTTTCCCACGAATCCAATTTTTTTTTTTTTATTTTCCTCGATTCTTATTCACTACGTAATGTTATTACTTATTTACCTACCGTTGAAACGATGTTAAATGTTATTCGTATTAAAATCATTTTCGTCAAAACATTTCACACAATATACTTTGGTGTCTTTCTAGAATTATTTGAAGAAAAAAAAACTGAAACGAAAAGAAAAAAACGGACGCAATACGAACGCGGAACGCACACGCCGGTTCGGGGTCACCGCCGCCGTCGGAGGGATAACGGAATCTTCGGTCGGGGGGAAGGCGACCTGCAGCAGCACCAGCAACCAGCTGGCTGGTCGCGGTGGTTTCCGCGGTACGTCCGGTTTCTAGTGGTAGCGCAGCAGCCGCCGCCGCCGTCGTCGCGTATCTCCTATTCCTCGCCATCAACATAACCGCAGTCACAGCCAACGACGAAGACCTCTTCCATAGTCCACCTCAGTGTCGTACAAGACGTCGGTGTGTTCGCAGCGCTATATTATAATATAGGTAATATTCCTAACGCGAATCCCTCTGACGTGCACGTGTTATAGCATATTAACATTCGTACATATTATTGTGATTTCGTTCATTTTCTGATATTATCAACGAGTACCACGGTTGCTCTCTTGCGCGACCTTTACTGCTACCAGAGTCATCTACCTGTAACCGCCATAACCGCAACCCATAAAGATAACTCGCCACTGTCAAGGATTAGGCGATTACCGGAAGCAGGTATTTCAGCAGGCTGTCACTGAAGTCTAGCTTTTTTTGTGCGTTTCTAAACACGATCGCTTAACCAACGCGTCCACCCGTTCTGGTCTTAAGTGACAAAGCCGACACATTTCTACACAGAGGTAAGAACTGACTACTGGCCGTGTAATATTATGATTATTATTATCATAACACCGCTCTCAATACGCTACTATATTCACGTTTTTATAATATATTATTTTAAGTTTGTGTGAATAAGACCGACAGAACTTGTTATATTATAATATACATTATTTATATATAGGCTTAATTATTTTGTGGGTTATAAATATAATATTAATCTATAGACCTATATGTATTATTATGGTAATGGTATCATAAGTGATCTACTACTACTCGTACACCTTTAATTTTTTTTATTTTTTTTTTATTTTACACTAGTAATAATATAGACAATTGTTGGAATTTTTACTTATATTTGTGTGACAATTTGATTTAAGAAATACAATTTTTTACTTTTAGGAAAGTAGAGTTTGGTCAACTTAACATGCTTCTTAATAGATTAATTATTACCTACTACGTTTACTTTGATAATATTAATGGTATAAACTATTTGTATGTATTTTTTTTTTGTACATCGATTATGACACAACTAAAATACATAGCTTACGACATCGTTACCACTAATGCTGTACTAGTGTACTTACATAGATACATAAATAGCTGCATACGTACATACATACGACGTTAATCAATAAGTTGTATTTAGTATGAATTCAATATTATTTTTTGTTATTTTTTATATTATTCGTTTTAAACATTTTGAAGGACTGCAGACAATCGTAAAGTCTAGAACAAATTGTCACAGTATGCTGTACTAAAAATGAATAACTCAAACTTTACACATATATGTATAATGGTGTTAATCTCTTTATATGGTGCTTTATTCAGATGTGGATATCGAATAAAGTATATAATATAATTGTAAATATTTTATGCACCGAAAATTAAAAACTTTTTATATTAATGTATAAAAACATAATTTCTTGTGGCCTAATATGTTTTGAATCAAATATTGGGAATATAATAATGTGACCTCAAATATGACCGATGTACCTCTTGGTTATTTGATTAACATTTATTATTCCTTGAACCAAGTATTTTTAAACAGGTATAGAGGTAAAGATTCTATTTTTTGGTGATTGGAATAATCATAGGTTTTATAAATTAGATTTGCATAAGTATTATCAAATCATTCTTTGGCTTAAATTATTTTTTTTTAATACTAATTTTGTGGAGATATATTTTTCTTAAGAAATGTTATGTTATTTTGTAGTTTGTATAAATCAGTTTTAGCAAACTTTTATATTTGCCAGTCATATAAATTTTTCAAATATTATGGATTAGAAGTATAAGATAAATTGTAAAATATCTAAACTATCACATTATTGGTATGGCTCAAAACCATCAATACATACGAAATGTATAAATAATTTTTCGTGAGGTGTAAAAATTAATAAGATTTTATCAATTTTTGTTCATTATTCAATTTCTTTTTTTTTTGGTTTTAGTACCTAGGTTTCTATTAAAAATGGATATCAAATTATCACACTTAACGAAAACTAATTTGAGTCTAAGCTACATATTTTTCGATGCATTTTTTTGTTTCGGAAGTCAGTATAAACAAACAACTGTAAGGGAACAATAATCATATAGTAATGTCACTATCACGACGTATGATAATGGTTTAACCGTAAAAAAAGTCACAGCTACTGAAGGTGACATAGTTTTAGCTTATTAATAATTCAAGACGCATGCAACTTGTACCAAGTTTGCAAGACAGTAAGTTGACGTATAATTTCACTCGATTTACAAAATTAATATTGGAATATTGATATGTTACTATATAATATTACAATGTACCGGTTAAATCTTTCTGAAATGTGCACATATATCCTCGATAAGGTTTTATCAATATTTATATATTTTACCTTTTGTATTATATCTATTGGGAAAAATAATATTATCACTTGTATTTATAAGACTACCTACATAGATTTGATGAAAAAATTGATAATAATATTAAAAACATGACATATGAATACATTTTTTTGTAAGTAAGTATAGTATGCAAGAAAGTGTTCAAAAATTACTTTCATGTGATAATTAAATTAAGTTTTTTTTTATAGTGTAGCTCGGTGGTTAGGCTAGTCACTTAAGTGTTCTGAGGTCAATCGTCAGCCAGCGCCATTAGTTCCTATAGATGAGTGACCTGGGATTTTAGTGACGAATCCTTGCCCTATATAGCTATACATATACGTCGTGTTTCATAACCAATCATAGCCCCCCGCAAAATTTCAATGATCACCGATGTTTAAGATAAATAAAAAAATAAAAATAAATAATAGCAACTACGTTGTTCTTATTTTCTTTTGAGAAAATAATGATCCAAACGTATAATGGGATATTTAAAAATGCAACGCATGTACACCAAATTAATTTTTACATTAATTATCAAATTATTAGTCACTATTATGCTATTGAGATTTAGTACCTATATAATGTAAATCTATCTATATACTTTATATTGATATTCGTATAGTACATTTTCATTCAATAATATAACGTGTTTGTTTTAAATACTATGGATATTATAATGGAACAGTGGTGAATACTCCCTATTTTATTTTTATGATTTTTTAAATTGATATCGTTCGTTGAAGTTATACGTTTATTCAACAAAATAATCATACTGATTGTAATTGGTAAACTAGTTTCTCCTCTTTGGTTTTTAATCACTTCTAGTTCAAAAGAAAACAACGATTATAATAATAATAAATATGATATAACTATGAAATGAAGATGTTTTTATGGCGAATAATTATGCGCACTTAACGGCCGTGTTACACATTCCTTAGCACAGTAATAAACGGCCGTCGACCCGTAAGCCATAATATACGAGCAAACCACTATAATACGTCTGGTTATGGCTACAATTATTTAATGCCAACGCTGTAATACTATAATAACACCGGTTAACCGTTTCAGCGTAGATTTGCGGCGAGCGGCAGTCAGTCAGGAAAACAAGGGGAAAATTATTCAAATTCTACGTTATTTTACATCTCCCTCATCTGTGTTTCGATCCATCGACCATATAGAATTCCAGATTTGTTCGAGCTCATTTCGTACGCGTTTTACACGTATTGTATAAGTAGAAATACAGATACTACGCGTTTATAAATTATAATATTGATACTATAGTATAGACGTAACGGAATCATAATTCCGTGAGCACTCTACTTATTTTGCATTAGTGCATAGATCGGTAGGTACGTCCCGTATCTTTAGGTACTTATACCTATAATACATATCTAATTACTAATAAGACATGAAATTCGAATACTCGTGAAAGCATAATATGCGCGTGTGTCGATTTATACGCCACATATATAAACGGTCCTACGAACTGTTATAACAAACAACTATGTATGTACCTAATTTACTAATTTTCAAGATATCTGTAACGAACATAAAATACTAGACTACATTGGTCAATATTATTCAATGTTTTGGGTCATAGAACACGGAATCGATAAATTTCCGTTGGAATTAATTAGCCGTTGTTGTCGTTAGACGTCTCCGACAATACCTAAACTGTTGTAGAGTACCTAACTGTAAAATTATTCGTGTTAACCCGCAAATCATACATTCGTCAAAGTAAACATTACGTTGTAAAATAAATTATACGGTTTAAAAACAAAAATTAAAAATAATAGTAATGATAAAAAATCAAGAACTAAATCTGTGTCAAATTCATAAATTATATAATATAGACGTAGTTACTCATATTATTCTGATAAATTGCTACAGATAAATATTATAAAATTCAGATCAATAAACTGTAGATATAGACGCATTTTAAATTAATTATATACAGCTCGAAGTTCATCTAAACTCTAAACGGTGACGATTATTTCATTTTTCCAGTGCCACTGTATATTAAATACCTATAAATTATTTTAGTGTATAATATTTTAAAATAAACGCAATCGTCGTACATGGCAAAAATTGTGGTTATGAATAAATTTAAATCTTTTACATTTTATTCGCTCAATTATTAACTTCTGTATACATGTGATATGATTATAATAGTTTATATTAACTAATCATGCCTAATATTAATAATCACAATCGTATACCGTTAAAGTACTGATTTAATTTTATACATTTTACTGTAGTTTATTTTTCTTCATTTTAATATACTATAAATAATTCACAAGCGCATTTTCTTCTTATAAAAATTTATATTTTTTACACCTGTAGATCATATAGTATTTTATGCAGATTAATAGATTATGCGTATTATTAAATGTATGAAATTAAATTTTCCCGTTTGTAAGGACATTGTCATTCTTCGTTTCGCGGCTACGCGTAAATTGTATAATCAACTTTTTATTCACATTTTAACAATGCACAAAGGACACGTCGAATTCGTTATTAGTTTACTACTTACTCTTCTATGTATCAATAATAATAATAATATGTATACAATATATATATATTATTTTTTTTTATTGTATTATACGAACCGGCGATGTTGAAATTTTTGTGTAATTTTGTGGAATAGTAACTGCTTTATATCATTTCCGTTTCATAAGATAATTGCCCAAAGACGGAGTCGATTCCAATCATTGCTGAAACATAATGACTACAACAGTAAATTGTAATACATTTTTGTTAATTAAATCACACCCGCCATACAGCTATCATCCTGACATGCTACGGACCGACGGATGGCACCGTTTCGTTAATTTATTATTTTCCCATTTAACTGTTATAATTATTCTGTCCTGACTGTCATGTATACGTGATACCATGAATGGAGATGATGGCGATATACCTATATTTTTAATAGAAAATAATCCGGTCACAGTCACGTATCGACTACGGACTGGGATACCATTTATATAAATCCTCTATAAAACTGAGACGACTAGGCGAGTTATTTTATTTATTGTATCATTGAGGTAGCAGAAAATTCCATGTTCATGTCCAACAACCGAAACAACGTAATTTTGAAATATTTTGTTTCCAATGAACGCTAATCGATCTAGTAATGCAATTAGATTTTTTTTAAATATCTTAATTATATGGTAAATCTTTTTTCTATATTAACTTTGTCGTATTGTACAATTTTCTGCTATAGATCTCCCAAAACGAATTAAAAAACTAAAACATTTATTTATTTTATTGGATTCAAACAAGTTCAAAATTCGAATATAAGTAGACCAATACAAATCTGCTTATAGAAAACGATAGTGTGCCGCTAATCCTTTATGGCTGATATATATTCGGTGCTTATATTTTTATATTAATTTATACGACGTACTTGCAGCTATAGTAGTATAGATATACAGTGTATACAGTAACAATACACGTCAACAAATCACGTCGATAATGCCTATAATAGGTGCATTATTATTTATAATAATGTACAGTTATTATTTGTGCGTATTACATATAATATTGTCCAACCGGGAACTCGAAGAGGAATAAATACAGAGCACCTCGTTTGCCTAGAGGAACACGACGTCACATTATTAAATCTTAGCCGTCGACCGGACCGGTGACCGATCAGCACGCCATGCAGTGTATATAGCCGACCCACTTATTGTGTTCAGAGTTTACCGCCTTCGCCTCCTACACACGAGACGTGCATAATAATATGATCCTAATATAATATATTATTATGATATTAATGCATTTAATATACCATCCTCTCTTGTAACGCGTATTTAACCTAACGTGAGCGTATGCAATCGTATTATATTATATTATGTATTTACGTTTCGAATATCAATCTTATACAAGTAACTAGGTATACCTCATCAGTCATCAGATATTTTACTATATAGGTATAATAATATATTATATTTATAAAGGTTTAATATATTTATAAACATGCCTGTGACGGATCTTCAAATCACACCTTTTCTCACCGTTCGACCGCCATGTAATACACCATTATGACGCGTAGACACGACCATCACCGCTTATTATAAGTTATAACGGACATGTGTGTGTGCGTGTGTGTGTATACAATAAAATGTCGAGATAGCTGCCACTGCCGTACAGACCTACATCTCGGGATGTATATTATTTATATTATTATTATTAAATGATAGGTATACGTTTGCGTGCGTCCGTGGTCCGTCTCGATATACCTACATTTTATTTCATCGTCTCATTTCGCCGCAATACATTATTATTTTACGATTGTGTTTCAATCACAACATATTGTATTATATATAATGTGCAAGTGTTGTACGGAGACAACTTCGTCGGTCGTTCGCCCGAATCACAACTATACGAATACCTACGTAGGTACAACAGTCGTCAAGTGAACGTAATAATTTAAACTCCGTCGGCCGGTTGCAGATGAAAACGTATCTATATAATATATAATGAAATATAAATGTACAGTGTACACGTACGGTGATAATTTGATTTACAATTATATTAAAGTAGGTAAAGTTTTTTTTTTTTTTTTAAACTATGACTCCAAAAATAGAACAGTTATAAAGAGCATTGTCTCTCTCTCTCTCTCTCTCTCTCTGCTGTCATTGCCGTTCAATAATAGCTCTGCGGTTTTCCGGGCTGTCAGTTTTTCCACCCGAAGTCGTTTGTCCACCACCCGCGTCCGAAGATGCAACGACGACTGATACAACTATAGCAATATACGTGTGTCACTGTGTATAGAGATGTCATTGAACTATCTTATGTCCTTTGACAGATTGTCAGTATATTATTAAATTATACGCACTACACAGTATATAATATATGCATATCAAACATTGCGCATCACGGATGCAATCCACAATAATACTTCGCGCCTATTGAATTGGCTGCGGCTATAATATGAATATTGGTTGGGTATACACTTACAGTCAGATGATATGTTATTATATTAATATATGGGCAGATTTCGCATAATAATTCATTCATATGTAAGTGCGATGGAGTTTTGATTATATATAAAATTATGCGTATACTATATACATATATGTGTTATAGTGTGTATGTGCATTTTAAAGAACTATTATACTATTCATATCCTATAATATGATAATTAATTTCTCTGTAAATTTTTTTCACATGTAAGCTTTGGTACTATATCCAAAACCACTGATCGTTTTTTATAAATTTTATTGAAGTTGCCAAAACCACAAAAAGTTGAAGTAAACGTTAGACTGCCTATATCTATATACGCTGTTACCTATTGAATTTATTTCAAAATATTATGTTATGTATATTATTATAAGAGCTAATTTTTAAAAAAAGTTTCAATATTTCGGTACACGTCTACTAACTAACTTATACAATAACTACATAATATTATATTTCAGTACAATTTATATCGTAGGTACCTATATATTTATTTATAATATATATATATATTTTTTTAGGAGGTGTTGGGGTGGGGGTTGTATAATGAATATAATAATTGTATTTTAATTATTGATGTTAATTGCGATTAGTTTGACGTTTAGCTACCACACTCCTGACATTATTTACCTACTTATTTAAACAAAAATATTTCGAATTTTATTATATAATTCAATCGATAATATACAAGTATAGGTAGTTAATTTTTTAAATATTATCCTTTGCATCCGTATTAATAATTATTTGTAAATTAATGTTCTTATACATTGTCAACCTAAGTGAAATCGTAAAATATTAATACGAAAAATATAAATTTCAGGTAATTTTAAGCGCGTATTCAAGAATAAAATGGTAGGTAACATTCGATTATTGTTAGTTATTATTCATTACAACTAACGTGGTATTACGCAGTCTTCCGTGTAAGACATGTAATTATTGTCCAAGTTCTTTCTATGCACAGTGATAAAAATCGACGTACGTATTGCCATAATATTATATCTATATGTATATTAATAATAGTGCAACATGATATCCATGCAAATTATACACCTGAATCATCAGATCAACACGAACCATATTATTTTATTTAACCTGTTAAAATATTTTGTTCAGATCGTTATCCCAACATTATTTGAACCTCCGAGCCTCGTGTTTATTAAATACGTCATGGCATTATACTTTATTTGAACGCTAATACTAAGTTAAACCAGCGAAGCACAAAGGGTACAAGAGGTCTTTGACTTATGGTTAGTACTAATTTTGGTAATAACACGTATATCTGTGTGGTATTAATGCACCGTTATTTCCATATTCTTTTTAAAATACATTTCAAACTATTTGCAATATATTTAAAAATAAATCTCTATGAACTTTCAATTTTTATCCTAATATTATTAACATATTTAACAATATTATTATATATTATTATTATTATTATAGTATTATACTACAATTGTTTCAATGGCTAATGGACATTACTTTAGGTTGACCTGTGTGTATATTTTTAATTTAAACAAAAGAAACTAATCTTAAGAAAATCAATAACAAATCTATTTATTATATTTTTCTATGAATTGAACCCTCAGTACAAAATATAAACAATTTTATAATGGATAGGTCTTACTTGTCTTATCTATTTTATAATACGATTGGATTTCTATATTATTATATCTATTTAACACTATGACCTATCTAGTGTATTACTCATAATATTTTAAGTTAATAAAATATTACTCGTTACACAAATACTCGTTGAATATAATAAAGATTTTTGAAGATGGCTTACTTAAGATTAATTATTGCTTCATATTAGATCTTCTTCATCGAATAATCTTAAACAAAATTGCGTTTTATACATACACACATAATGCATTACTTATTTATTTTTAATTAAATTATTATGTAATTAATACATATTGACTGAAACTCACTTAAATAGTACATAATATACAAATATGTAATAAACAATTATTATATTATTTTAAAGTAACAGACACGTAAATTACAAAAATAGTTTTGTTTATTATTTAAATAACTTAGGTAATACCTACGCTTTCTCGGCAAAAATGTATTCCATATAATACTTAAAAAATGTAAATAATAGCATAATTTATTGCATGAATAATTCATAGCAATATTTATATTTTGTTTTTTGAGATTTTTTTTCAAGTATATTGTAGTAGTTGTTACACCAACGATACGTGACCATGTATTATGACTGTCCAATTCTATTAAGAATCCATAAAATTGATATTTTTATACACCACAGTTGTGTGGAAGAACTATAAGAATAGTGATTCTGTGTATTCACCATATAATTAAAAGGAATCGTGAAAAACCATGTCCTATTAAATTTATAATTATTATATTTGTGTAGATACGCTACATACAATGTGCCATGTGGTTAAACTAATACATCGTTATGGAGCTTTTAAATCAAATGTAATATCGTCTTTTATGACAATCATCATCTTGATTGAAGGGAACAAATTAAACAACTAAGATCACACGAATATTCTATTTTATACGCAGGTATACCTATTATTTGCTATCCGGGTCGTCAGAAACGTTCGGTGGTTTAATTCCTGCAATTTTATTCGCTGTTTTTTACATTGTTTTTTACACTGTTCGTTTCTATTTGTGTTCGATTGGTTTAATGGCTACCTTGACAAAAACGCGTTTATCGTTATCTATTCGTTTTTACTGTCACCTCATCGACCGGAAACGTACTCCACCTACCGTCAGTTTTCGGTATATTGCACAACGAATTCTCACAATTTTTGCAAAATAATAAAACATACCACGCGTACACCGAATTTACTGTTTAATATATTTTATTGTTATCCACGATTGTCATACCGAGTATAGACGATTGTCTTCGGACTATTATTTTACATCATGATGGTGGTGACGACAAGTGTCGGCCATCCAAAACATTTATCTCCTCGGCCACAATTAGTAAATTTTACGCTATCGATACTGATTCTTACACAATGTGACTTTTTTCAAATAGGTATTAAATATATTTCCTACCCATTGTTCTCGTCAACGTTAAAATTATACCAGTAGCGGCGGTGACGGATGTAATAAATATCACGCCGTGGAGAGGATGTGAATAAAGATATAAGATAGTGCAGGTGATGAAGACGGCTATGATGACTAAACCTTCTACAGATGTGCTTATATATAATATTCTAATAGTTTACCGTCTAGGTATTTATCTGTTGGTAATCGGACACTGTGACGGTGGATCGATCTGTGGCGCAAAATTCGGAGCCTACCGCCCAACCGTATTACTATGCTGTTCTTCGTGGTTCATCGGTCGTCCATTAGCCTGAATGAGTGACATTGTGCGGAGTGTATTGCATATTACTTGTTGCAGTGGTGATGTGTTTTGCTGACAGATTTTAGAAAAAGTGATGACAATGTCACCATACGATGATGAAAGACAAGACGAGAATAAGACACCCTGAACCGGATGACGTACTTTGCCAGTACTTACGTCAGACAAATAAATTGAATATTCATTTGTAAACATCGAAATCTAGGGCAATGCCATAATAATAAATTTTGATCTGTAAGATCTGTTGCGAGAGATTTTCGAAAACCATTGCATGATATTTAGTGCGTCCCTTTTAAATAATCCACGAATTATTTATATTTTTTTGTGATGCATTTTAGCTGGTTTAATATGTTTGTTCAAAATCGCAGTGGCTACCTATCCTTCGTTTTCGGACACACTCGTCAAACGATTTCCAACTAATTGGTCTTATAGAAATCGTCATCACCAAATTATGGTAACATTATGGCAGCCGTTAATACTGCTACTAGTGCTACTGGTCTTTATTATAAATCTTATTGAATATGATCAAAATATAGTTTGATAGATAACTCAATTTTTAAACAAGGTGAACGAAATTTTCTTCCTACATTCATATTTTCGTAATAAAAAGTATTAATGCATATAAAGTAGCATTTTTTAATTTTAAGAATCTCTTGTATTGTTTAGAGAAGTTTTATTGCTATGTGCATAGTTTAGAAGTAATTCTGCCGAGATCGGAACCCTCAATGCAAATATAAATCATAAAATAGTGTAAGTCTATACTGCATTGTTTTAAAAATAATTGAAAATACAAAAGTAATTTTTTTAAATTTATTCAATTACATATACTACAACTTTAAATAGTGGTAACATCTACAAAAATGAATAAAAAAAAAAAACAAACCTAATTAAACAACGAAAAATTGATTTTATAATATTAAAAATAAAAGCAAATTTACGCTATAGAGAATAGGAATTTATCACAATAATAATTTTAGTAAAAATTGTTATTGTTTAAGGTTAATACTTAAACAACGAAGCTTATCAGTCGAGTTTTCATTAAAGCTTAATATAGCCAATATAGGTACCACCTACTAATTTGTAGTTTTACAGATTTTGTCAAAAGTTTATTTTATGTATTACTGTATATGTTTTTTCCAGGTTTTTTCATTGAATGCTTGTTTTAGTGAAAATAAATTGTTGAAGATTTTACGTGCTTTAGTTATTAGGGATAGTTGATGACTATATGTTTGGTTCTTTGTTCTTTGCTAACAAAAAATATGTGCATCACGATGCGTTCTATATTATATTCTCATTCGGATGATATTTATTTAGTCTCATAAAGTTTGATTATGTATGTAGATTCGTTAATTAACATGAAAAATTGCCACCTTTACATAGTTGCTATTGTTATGCTTATGTCTATAACAACAACGTTTGATTTTAAATTTTAACTAAACTAGTCGTTGAATAATAATTTAGTCAAAAACAACAAAACTAAGTTGTACAATATCATAATCTATTTATAGTTAAATTTTAATCTTATGCAAAAAAAAAAATAATAATTTCCAGAACATTTCTTGTTATTCACAATCTGGTAATATTTCATTTGAACAGTATTCATGTTTGTGTTTTATTATTTCAAATTGATTTTTATGTAAGCTTCATATTATATTGGTTACAACCGAAATAATATTTATGATTGGAACTTATTATTCCGAAGTAATTTTGACTAGTACCTATTTTCTTGATCGTGTTTTGTAGATGTATTTGACTGTATTCACACAACATTTTTTCACATTTTTTGTACAACTAGTCTTCCAACAGTCTTTCTAAACTTTTACTTAACAAATGCTGTTGAAAATCACATCAAGCTTATGTTTTTTTTTAATACAGAAATTAATTTACCGTTCAGAGATGAACAAAATCTGCGGTTTTATACGTGTTAGTATATTTAAATTCATAATAGGTCCAATGAAATTAAGAGATTCTAAGTGTTGTATGCATTTTTTATATTGCCCTGATTAATGAAACCATACAGGCGTTTTTATCGCAGATTCTACAGTATATTTAGGCAAAACCTGTATAAACTCTTAATTACGGGTGGGTATACCCGCATACCCATCCGTAATAAGTATACTATAGTATTTTCTACAGATATAAAGATAAAGATATAGGTAAATATAACTTTACAACATTTACAATATTTCAAAAACGCCAACAAAAAAAACGTGAATAACCAAGAATCTGATTATTATTTAAGGTTAGTTAAGTGTTTTATTATGCACTTAAATTAGATAAAAACAGAACAAAATGTTACTATCGTAGCTGTAATTACATATAATAATAATTTTTCAAATATTTATTTTTATAATTTTTTCGTTATTTATAAAATAACAACACTAAGTAGGTATGTAGGTATAGTATATCAGTCTATCGTAAATATATTTAATATTACAATTGCACAATTAAGTCCATTCAAAAAGTTAGGTATATTTAATAACAACCACATTGGTACCTATAGGCAGGGGCAGGCCGCAGGCCCACAGAAATTTAAATTGGGAGCTAAGAATATGATATAACTAAGAATCTGTACCTTGTAGTGACATAAATTTTAAGACCTAAAGTGGTGCCAAAAACTGAATTGGAATCTTGTATTCTTGTGTAGATAAGTTAACAATTTTGACGAAAGAGCTCTAATTTGTAGTTATTAGTGTTATTACTAATGCTATTATTATAGGAAATGATTTAAAATTTTAAAGATTAAAACTAAATAGTAAAACTCATAGCGCTTGTATCACAGAACAATGTATTGTATTAAACGCGGCAGCGCAACGATCGTTTCGTTATAACCATGGTAGGTAATATACTAATATGTTAAGAATTTACGATGTATCGATTAATCGATAATGCGATTAATCGGTGTTGAATACTTTTAAAAATAATAATCGATTAATCAATTAATCGATGCTACAGTCGATTAATCGAAACAATCGAACAACCATCTCCAATAATTAAATATAAGTTTTTTAATTTTAATTTTTTAACTTTGATAACGATTTTCTGTTAGACAAGGACGTATTTACAGAGATAGCTGCAATATGAACTTAACGTTACTTTTCGTCGAATGTTTACTTTTTGCAGGAGCGTATTTGAAATGTTTGTCTTTTCAACAACTTATCTTGAGATCAATGACCCATAAAATCAAATCTTTATACTCGTATTTAAAATATGGTGAATAATATTGTCAAATATGAAATTAACTATACAAGATTTTATTATTTGTTTATTACATTTTTACGTTTTATGTATTCGTAAATTAAATAATTGTTGGATATATTTTTATAATTTTCTCAATTTTCATTACATTTCTAATTTATGAATTCTGTGAAATGTATATATTAATGCTGTTTTATACATTTTGATGCAACTTGATTAGTTAATTATACATTTTAAATTAATATTAATTAAATAAAAATAAATGAATATACATACATATATATTATTGTTTAACTAAATAGTTAAATTTATAAAATATACTAGAAAAGAATATTTTAGTCTTAAAAGTTACAATACGATTATTTAAATATAAAACGTTGTAGAAATTTAAAAATGTATTGATAATTTGACTGATTTGATTTATTATTACTTTTTTTTTTCTTGTAACACGTTTTGTATTGATTTGTGGTTACATTTTACTTATTACCTAATTTCCTTTATATGAATAATCGATTGTTACAGTTTTTTTTTTTTTATAAATATCTAATAGTTATTTTGACCGTGTGTGTAGTTGACAAAAAATCAGTAAACACGACATAAATATCGATTCGTGTAAATTAAATGGAAAATAGTTGTAATATCGTAGGCCTACGCGAATTATCTACATGTTAATATAATTGAATCGAGCACGAATCAAATTTTATTTTTTATTTTTGTAAGCCAATTGAGCAATATAATATTCTATTGAATGTTTTAATCGCACGAGTACACGCATATATTTGCGTCAATCGATTCGAATTTAAACAGAATTAGACACTTGCTGTTATTTAGAAGCCACTATATTGTATACGAAGAAAACCTTCACAGAAATAAATTCGAAAATGAATTAAAATTACTATGGAAAATGTACTTTTTGATTCGTCACGTATTATATTTTTATACATTTTTTTGTTTTTTTTCTTCACCACTTGGTATTTATTATATTATTTCAATGATTTCCATGGAATGTATTGATATGAATTTGGTAAAGGTCTAAAAGTTACAATAACATATTAACCCAGTTCGAGGTGAAAATTTCCTATGCAATTCGACAGATTTTGGTGTTATTTAAGGATAATTGCGATGGGTAAATATTTCACACAGTAAAAATTGAAAAAAATGTTGAAAAGTTCTTAAAACGATAGGAATATACACTATTATTATTATTATATTTGTTGTTATATGTCCTCCGAAAACGAGCCAACGTTCGTCTCGCTTTAACATTGGCACAAGGACGATATGTCATGAAAATAATAATATATTATACATATTATCTTCTTGAAAATAAGAAACGACACAAGTCGTTGACTGATCGTTGTCGTCGTCAAACATTCATGATACAAAAATGTAAAAATTGCAGTAAATTATTTTTCTTTGGCAGCACTGCAGATTATGCCTTTGACAGAATAAAATCACTAATATATATATAATTTAAGAATACCTACTCAGTACCTACAAAATGGCTAATATAGGGTACTTATTGAAAAAATCTAACCGCAAATTAAAGAGTATTACTTTTGTTTTTTCCAATCTCTATTACATATACAAATCATACCGATTGTAATCCTAGATCTTTAAAAATACTAAATAAATATTTTAAATAATTCATTTTGGTAACGTAAAAAGTGAAAAATAAATAAACTTATTCATACATAAATATACGCACACTATTTATGGTTTACAATTTTGAATCTAGTTTATACTAGTATAAACACTATTACCTACTTATAAGATTTAAAAAAATGTTTTTTAATGTCTAAATTGTCAACGTATTAGGTATAAAAAATTTATATTCACAGTCGTTTTTACGCTCTGGTTCATGCAACCTATCCAAAACAGTGAATAGCATACGATTTAGCGATAATTCGTACTAGTTTGTTTTTACAGTTAAAATTTTAGATCTTAGAAAATATTTCAGAAAATATTTTTCTTATATTATTTTACTTTGAAACATTAAATTACCATGCATGGTTTTTCAAATAATTTGGCATTAATATTTTTAACACACTACTAAATAAACTTTATTTTCGTTTAGGTTTTCAAAACTAATGTAAGATTCAGACATGGCGGGTATCGATACCCGGTGGCTGGTGACCCTGTGTTTGATCTCTGTAGCGCAATGTGTTCCTTCCAGGGCTACGTCTCAATCAGAAACAGCTTCCGAAGACTCAAGAAGAGTCCTTGGTTCAAGGTATGTTAAATAAACATTTGGAATTGTGTAATAGTAATTAATGATTTTTTAATTTAATTTAGTGTGGTAACATCAGTATCTGTAATAATGGATCATGGTAATGGAACCAAAACATATTTTTCCGATGGACAAAGTAAAAACATACACAAACCTACAGATACCATAATCGGTAGTCCTGGTAATTTACTATCACCGGACCGTTATGAGTTTTATACATTTGACGAAACGGGAGATTTAGTTAAACGACTAATGACATTGGATGAAATACATGGTTTAATTGCTGGAGCAGATCCAGAATCAGTGATGTCTGATGCTTCCCCTACATATTATCATGACGCTTTATCAAGTCATTCATCAGAAGCACTTATGCACTTGCCTGCTTCAGATCTTGAATCATTAGATGCACCAGCAGTTCATAAGGTTCTAGAAAGTGTACAAAATGTATTGAAAAATGAAATGGCTGCCAACTCAGGTAAACCTATTCCTTCTTCTATGTCAAGCACATCTTTACATCGCCCAGATTCAGCGTCTGCGTGGTCAGCCTTATTCCCAGGATTAATTGAAACTCCAGATGACGTAGCTCATCTTTCCGGATATTTGCTCCCATCGAAAACAACCGAGTCAATGGATATTCCATTGACTAAAAAACCATTGTCACCTACTAAAACACCATTTGTATCAATGAAACCTCAATCAACGACACTTAAATTGCCACAGTCATCTATAAAGACGCAAGTAGCCACTACAACAGAAAAAGTGAGGTCAACACCAAAATACACCACTGTCAAGCCTGAAGTAACATCAAAATTCACTCCAACACAATCCACACAGCCAATTATACAGTCAACAACACAGCCAACAACACAGCCAATAACACAGTGGACAACATTTAAACCATCTACAACTAAGAAACCTTTTAGGCCAATACAGTCATTTGAGAAACAAAAGCCAGCCTTACAAAAACCAAGTTTAATTTTGAATTCAACTGTTAAACCATCTATTATGTCTGATAGTCTTGAAATAAATAAAGAAATGTCAGCGTCTATATCAGATATGCTGTCACAAGTGACTGACAGTCAATCGTCCAACCACAAACCTTTACAGACTAATAATTTAGTAGAGAAAGATAGTACTGCAGATTATGTACCAGAAGAGAGTTCGCCAGAATTAAGCTATTACAGTCCAATAGCAATGTCATTAAGCACCGGTGGAGCTTTGAGACCAGTTACAGAAGCTTTGACATCAGCTCGAAAACCTCCAATTACAATGGCGTATAAAACTACAACTACAAATATGCCATTTTCACAAAAGACTAACCCTACTATTACAGCAACAAGATTTACACCGCCCAAGTCTAATGCGACTAAGCCTCGACCATATATGAATGCTACTACAGCTTCTTATATGACAAAGCCATCATCAATCAATAAATTTAATTCAACTACTGTTTCTACCACTAGAAATAACTATCAATACCCACCAAGTAACATGTCAACTAAATACATGCAAAAAATTACACAAACCACTCAAGCTTACCCAAATAAATTAATTGACAGTTTCGTAAAAGTTGTTAACAAAACGATAAATAATGCAACTCTTAGCGTGAAACAACCAACAGATACATTTTGGAATTCCACAGAGGAGACGAATAATAAACTAGTAAAAGAGCCAGTTAAGGTTTTCCAGACTAAAGTCACTTCAAATCGACCAAACGGTATTAATCGGACGAATGTCACTCTGTCTAATCGCATACAAGAGTTGAAAACTACGGCTATTCCAAATTTCGGATTTGGTTCGTCTACAACAACGGTTCGTAGTCAAACAGAACCCGATAAATATGTGTCAGTTAAAGTAGAAGAATGGCCAATGACCGCTCAACATCCAACTGCATACCCTTCAACTACACCATATATGAGTACCGAAAAATCATTCTTTTCCAGCAACAGTCAGCAACTGAACTCTGTTACGGACGCTAACGTCATAAGAGATTTAATATCGTCTTTTATGACTAAATCGTCAACAGCTTCCAGCGTCTCAACCACCAGTACTGCATCTCCAGTTTCTGTTAGCGCTCAACAAAAACTCACGCCCTTCATATCGTCTACAACACCGTCGGCGGAAAATAATATAACTGGAATTCCGGTGTCCATCATCTCTTCGTCAGTTGGAGATTTAATGACAACAACAACAACAACAACAACAACAACTACAACAACAACAACAAAACCGACAATAATACCAACTACAATAACAGCATCAACCACCACAGAAACCGCGGCAATTACGACATTGGAAACCTCAACAGCAACAGGAATGGAAGCAGTAAAAACTGCTATGGAAGCTGCAGATAAAGGTGTAATTGTAATGACGACGACATCGGCTTCTGTGAGTGAAGCGAATACGACGAATCTAAGTACGATGGCTGCTCAGATAACAAGTGACGCTCCAATTACACAGACAGCAGCCAATGCTGTAGTAGGTTCAATATTGTCCAGTACGGTGGCTAGAACCACGGCAGCTAATGCAACTGGAGTCACATTTACAACACCAGAATCGGAAACTCAATACATTCCAGTCACACATTTTCTTCCGGAATTACAACTGAAAGATAGGCCAGAAACCGAAAACAACAACAGTTCGCCGGGCGTAGATCTGATGCTCAAAGACGGTATAAACGCTGTAGCTAGCATGTTGCAAAACACACAAAAGCCGGCAGTGGCAGCGGTTCTTGAAACGAAATACCAGGATATTGGTGATCGCCCCTACGAGAAATTGACTTTAGCTGAGGGAAAACAATCATCCACTGAACAAGCCAACCAAAAACAAGCGACGGTGAAGTCTGACTTTGAAGAGACAACCACATTTGCCGTGTCTGAGAACGTGGCCACGCAAGACTTCTACGACTTCACTACGAACTCAGCTGAATTGGTCTCTAAGTTCTTAGAGCCGAATGACACGATCGCAGCAGAATCGGTTACCACCAACGAAACAGAAGAGGTGCTTCGAAATTCAGAACTGGGCTTGGAAATGTTAACTGTGTTTAATGTTAGCTCCACTGGAGGTCCCGTCCAGGTGGCCAAACTGGACGATTTGTCATCCGAAACGCAAGTATTTTTTGACACTACCACACCATTTGAAAACCGTGGATCTACTACCAATCCAACGATCGGTAACGAAGAATTAGTAACCACAACTTTCACCCCTTATCTTGCTCCGGTTACGAAGGAGGTAACAGTGTCAACCGAAACCATGTCGTCAACGTCGACAACTACGACAATACTTCCATCACTAACACCATCAGTGAAAGCAGCAATAGTATCATCAGAAGCAACAGCATCATCTACAGTAATATCTACGACACCAGAATCTGAAGTCCAAAACTCGGTGACTCCATCTGAAAACCCTACGGTGGCCACGTCAGCGACAAACTACACCACTTGGGCTACGCCAATCACAGCCAGCCTGCCACCTGTAGTAAAATCGCCTGGACCATCGTCCAACGTTTATAGACCACAAATGACCAACAGTGCGTCTCCATCAACAGTCGAATTACATCCTGCACCACACGAGAGCATGGGAATGGAAGCGAGTGTAGCGTTCTTGGGTGATGATGTACGCCGATTTGCGGACCTTTGTAACGAGCTGTCGTTTAAGATGTGGACAGCCGTTACCGGAAAAGGTCAAATATCCTCCAGAAGCCTAGTCCTGTCTCCCTTTGAGCTGACTGCTATGCTGGCTATGGTATTCCTAGGTGCCCGTGGTTCCACTTCTGGTCAGATGAACGACGTGCTAAGGCTTGATGACATGGTTACGTTCAATCCACATCAAGTGCTAAGGAACATAACGCACTCAATAACAAACGTCAACAATCCAGGTGTGGCCACCGCGTCTTTTGTTCGAGAGATTTACAGCCACAAGGTAATAGTTATTATCACAAGAAACATCTTTTAACATTTATTTTATTTTTTGATGTTCACCACCACGCTTAGGCTTAGTATAAGCTACTGTATTATTACCTCTGAAATAAATTAAGCGTGGTCGCAAAAACATAATGTCGTTGTTCACATTTGTCTTTTTATTTTTAGGGAAATGGAAAAATACTAGAATTCTATAAAGAACGAGTACAACAGTATTATGATGGACATGTAGAAGAAGTAGATTTCAATACAATCGGAGACGTTTTAAGAAGACGAACGAATTTATTAGTCAAAAGACAAACTCTGGGTCGTGTTGTAGAATATCTTCGTGGTTCTGGTTTAAGTTTGACACCACCATTCGCGGCATTCAGTGCTAATGTATTCCAGGTAAAATATTTTTTAATTAATAATATGTACGCGTAATTCATAGTTGATACAATAACTCATAAAATAATCATCAAACACATGTTTTTAATATTCTTACCAGGATTAAACCGAATTTGATGTAAATTTATTTTAACAAAATACGTAATTATTCATGGTAAAAAGTAGAATTGAGGTCCTGTATATTTGTTATTTGACAGGAAACGGCTAAATAAGGCCTCTATTCTAAGAACTTTTGGTGACCAGAGTGTATTAAAAATTTCTGGGCTTTAAGTAAATACCGATAAAATATAAAAATAACTAAATATTGCACATGGGCTAAATTTTAAAATTTAGGTGATTATTTGTAAAGGTTTATTTAGTATAATATAACAAAATAAAGATAATTTAATTCTTAATAAGACATTGGTAGACATAATAAACAATAAATTTTATCTTATAAAAGTATAAGCATATAGGTAGTGTTATTGTTGATCATTACTCCGCTTTTAAATTTATCTATTATACATTTAAAGGTAAAAATATTATCTAGGCACAAAAATAGGCTGTATTTAATGTTTCAATTTTGAAGCAAGTTATGATCATATTGAAAACCTACGTGTAGCACTAGATAATATTAAAAATAATAAAATGGATTATTCTGAACGTTGCTCTTTTATGCGTTAGTGTTAGTATGATGATAATAATACGTATATGGATATGAATTCGTTTGATAACAATAATAATGTAATTTCTAATACATATAATATTTAAATTTTTAAATTGTAGATAATCATAATTATTTTAAAATATCACTACCTAAATAAATAATAAATATCTAAAAATTACACAGTTTAAAATTAGTTTACGAGTGTTGCAAAATATGCAATATGCATAGCGTATTATGTAAAAACTCTATTCTAGAATCGGTCCTATGGCTGCAGAATGCAGATTTACTCGTAATTGCAACTATTTCATATATTTTCCTTATAAAGTACCAGTAGATTGAACCATTAGGTGTTACCATGATTTGTATTATGCGACAAAATCATAATCACAACTTTTCATCAGGCAATCGGAATTGAAACACGTGCAATGCGTGTGAAATATTCTTTATACTCATAATAATATACATATGCACCCTGTTCGTGTTACAGACAAGCTGCGAGGGTGCGTCCACTGAGGGCCGGGACGGTGAAATGTACTTTGTGGTGAGGCCATCGACCAGACAACGGCGCCTGGTCCCAGTGCCAGCAGCAGTGTGGCGCAGTGGGTTCCTGGCCGGATACGAACCTGGGCTGGACGCAACTGCCGTATGCTTAGGCCCGGACTCGTCGGTGTCCACTATACTGGTGCTGCCAGGACAACAAGGCCAGGTGGCTCCAGGCGACGGGCTTGCCCGATTGGAGCAGCGCCTGATAGAGACATCGTACCGGCGGGGGGGCTGGTCTCGGGTGCTCCGGAGCCTATTGCCCCGACCCGGGCTCGAGCTGCAGGTGCCGCGGTTCTCACACCGATCTGTGCTCAACGCTACGGTCGCCCTTCAGAAGATGGGCCTCCGGGACGTGTTCAGCGATCAAAAGGCCGACTTGCGTGGCGTCAACGGACTGTACGACCTGTACCTATCCGACATGCTCCAGGTGAACACGTTCAGCACGTGTGGTGAAGACACCATCGGCGCCCGACATCACGTAGAAACGTACCCAGCCTCGCCGCAGCGAATGGGCCGTGCCGGACGTGACGGTGGCCACGAGAGCAGCCAGAATTTCGATAACGACGACGGCCACAAAAATGGCGACGAGGGCGTACACAACAGTAGACACGATGGTGATCGCCAGAAGCGCAACGTCGACGACCTGCCACTGCACAGCCCGTATTCGCATTTGCCGCTTAATCTACGGCCCAGACAGGCACGGCTACCGGACGTACCAAGACTCAGGTTCGATAGACCGTTCCTTTACCTGGTCCGGCACAACCCCACAGGCATGATCATCTACTTAGGCAGGTTCAACCCGAGGTTGTTGCCGTAATCTATTATATAGTAATTATAATAATATTAACTAAATCATACACAAAACATAATATATTATAACATTATCTATATGTATACACTATTACGCTATTGTCAAACGATGATTTTAAAATGAATTTCTAATATTAAAATATTAAACTAACCGTAAGTCATAACTCGTTTGGACAGTAAAACAATAGTAGTGTTTCGTTTTTGACACCTAAAATGAATTAATTTACTCAAGTATTGTGTTTGGCATTAGGTTTTTGGAACTTATCCAGTCGATTTCACTGACATTTAATAATAAAAATATTTTTAAATTATCCAGTGATATTTTTCAAATAATTTTGTAATCTTGGTAAAATCGACATCCTAAACGTTTTTTAAGTTTAAAATAATTCAGAATTCTGAGCAATAGTTATACAATAATTTTATATTTTTTATACATAGTTATTACACATTTTTATACGTAAAATTTATTATTATTAGGTATTTATAAAATATTTATAAATTTTTTATTGTTCTAATAATATTATACTAAAATATGAGTTAGTATAAAAATGTAACACGCTTTGTGATATATATTTTGACAATATAAAATTAAATATTTTATACACGTTAATTATATTAAATATTAGATTTTTATACGTAAAATAAGATTGTTCCTAGTTTTTTTTAAGGAATTATGTCTAAATACTTTTTTTATACATAATAAGTAAATCCATGATTCCGTTTTTGTAAATTTTTATTTTAAATGGTTTTTAATAAATTAAATGCAATACATAAATCCGCAGTTGAATTTATTTTAGCTTTAGTCGAAATTATAATTATTTAATTTTTTTTTTTTTTTGTAACCATAAATAACTATATAGGTTAACCTATATTCCTATTGTATTTAATTTCATTTGTGTTCTTAATAATGATAATTGTGTAAGATCATACGTAATGAATTATGTACTGTTTTGGTTCATGAATAGAATCATTTTGCAATGATGTGTGTATTTTATGTGTATGTGTACACGATTGACAGCCGAAAAAATGCTTGGATTTTTAAATTTTTCAACTTGTATTTTGTATTCAAAGATTTATTAAATGTATAATTTTTATAACTGAGGTCAGAAAATCGAAAATAATGTTTCTCATAAGTAGTTCAAATTGAAACTAATAAAATCTAAAAAATAAATAGAGATATTTTAAGTTATAATTGAATTACAAACAACTTGTGTCAGTAGGAAAAAAATATATACTTATTCCAGTGAGAAAACACACCACAGACCTCCGAAAATCTGTTCTTCTGCCTATCCAATGCGATAATCTACAGCCTCAGTGGAACCAGCATCGATGGGCAATGGTACCGAGTGGGGATAAAGAAAATTGGCGTGTTTTGTCACTAGATAGAGTATAAACGATTCTACTTGTTTGTAGTGGATAGATGATTAAATTTATATTTATCGTAACTAAGTAAAGAGTATACAATCAGTACACGTGTGCCGCAGATGCAAATAACTATTATTTAATCAAACGCACTTTGTAACTTTGATAATCCCATTAAACATTTACAACAAAATATTATGTTGTTCCGAAATGTAATTTTTAATCATTTTAGTAAAAATTGAAGTTTGAACTGTTCTGAACGTATATTACTGAACGTTATGGGCAGTTGATTAGTTCAAAATTGTATAATTTATGATATTTTAATAATGAAATTGTAGAAACCAGCTGGGAACTCGCTCTACTATTCAATATTTGGTCTCAATATACCTCGTTGTTGAGCAGGTCACTATAATTGATGTGCACAATATCTAAAATCAATGATAACATAATAATCATTGTTTTTCAAAATACGATTATGAATGGAATATGGATGGATTAGCTTCATATAATCTTTGCCAAAAATAATTCATATATTATAAAATAACTTATAATTAATTTATCAATATCTACCTACAATGGTATTAACAAGATCTTAGTATAATAGATACCTTGCAATTAGTATAAATATTATTAGAATATCGAAGGATAGTGTAAAAACAAGAGAAATCTATTTTCATAAAAAATCTTGTTTAAATAATAATATTTGATAAACAGACAAAATTTTATTAAAAATATAATGTTTTTAAAAGTACGTGACAGATCCAAAAAAAAAACTTATAGGAAATACAATATACTTGGAGCTGTCTGAAATTTATATTTATGGGTAAAAATAAATAAGAGAATATTGTAATGAATACAAAACTTTAGTTAGATACCTAATACAAAATAGTTCCGATTTTTTTTGATTTTTTAAAAGTGGAATTGTTTAATTCTTGCAGGGACCCTTACAATTTTATTACGTTATGTATATAGAAAATTATACTGGATTATTTCGAATTTACTATTGATATTAATCGTCAAATTAAAACAAAATAACTCAAAAGTACTTGAGGAAAAATCTTTATTTATATTTAAAAATAACGAAGAAACATTTATAAAATTATCAATGTTGTGGACTCAGATTGAGCATTAGATAAATATTAAATATATCTATATTCTATATAATGTACTAAATGAGCGTTGTTAGAAAATACGTATTAAGCGTAGTGACAATTTTTTTTAATACCAAATAAAGATTGAGAGATATTCATTAACGGCTGTGAACTATACTAATCTCTTTAAACTTTTAATAACCTCTTCAATTATAATGTTGTGATATCCATGATATAATACCTATAATATTCTTAATTAGCATTTAAAAAAACCAAATATGTATACAATAATCAACTTGATCAAAATATTATACACAAATGACAAAACTTAGATCAGTGCGCTTTGATTAAATACAAATTAACTATCAATCAGGCATCATATTGTCATAAATTCAAAACTAACGACAGCTGTACAAATTTAAACATAAACATAAACTTGCGTATGTCAAATGTTTATCATATAAACAAAGATAACCTACAGGCTAAAGACGTCATTTATAGAAAATTTACTGATAACAGTTTTTATGTTTAATTAATTATAGAACCAGGAATATATATTGTATAGTTAGAAATAGCTTACGTAGAAAACGCATGCTCTCTGAGCGTGATTTTATCACGGAGTTTTGTATCTGATGATTCAATCTTTCGATTCAACATCCAGAATATAATTCACATTATGTACTATTTAATAGTTAGTCAGTACTTTTAAACTCTTAATAACTGTAGTCTGATTATCAGTTATCGATTTTCTTAATAGTTTCTCTAGACATACGAAAAAACTTTTAAATAACATAAAAAAAGCATATAAAATATAAAACCAAATTTAATTTAACTGATTTTGGTCATTTTTTTTACAATTCATAAATAATTATCATACCATTGTATAAGTGGAAAATTAACACTAATTATTAATTCAACTAAGTAGATATTGTAAAAACTTAAAATTAAAAAATCGATTATAGTAAATTACAAAAACCTATCAAAAATTAACAATTAAATCAATATTTTTGCTATTCATTTTATAAATTGTACTACATTTCTACTGTACTACTTTACTATACAAATATTATTAAGATTGATTGTATGAGGTTTATTTTTTAAATACACTTATAATGTATCTAAATATAATATTGTTAATAATAATCAACCAGCTGACCAATAGTGGTGGTGGGAACACTTTTGCTGATCAAACAAAAACATTTCAGTCACACTATATATATTTTGTTACCAAATGACCGGAGTAGTGGGATGGACACAAACAAAATATAACACTTGTCTTCTTCTTCTTCTTCTGGCATTCCTACTCTCTAAGAGTTTTTGCCACCATTACTACACTTCGCCACCTATCTGTCTTGGGCTGACTCTCTCCAATCTTCAACTCCAAGTGTTTTTAAATCTTCTTCTACCACGTCAATCCATCTTTTCCTAGGCCTACCTCTAGGTCTTTTCCCATTTTTTTTTCGATTCCAATACTACTCTGACTAATTTGTTCTCTCTTCTTCTCACTATGTGACCTAACCATTGTATTCTTTGGCTATTAATAAAGCTTGTTACCGGTTGCTAGTTCCAACATATCATACAGCTCTCTGTTGTACCTCCTCCGCCAATTCCCCGTGTTTCATCGATGACAAGTCCACATATTTTCCTCCATACTCTGTGCTCAAAAGTCCTCAGGTTTCTCTCTGTTAGTTTGGTGGTTGTCCAAGCTTCGCAACCATACGTGAGAGTGGGTCTTATAATAGCCACGTACAGTCTTGTTTTCGTTTTCCTAGATAGAATTTTGGATGTAAAGAATTTTGTCAATGCGTAGAACGTTTTTTGAGCTTTATTTATCGGTATACTTATTTCCTTTAACCAATCATTCTTTGTACTTAAAGTTGCTCCCAGATATTTAAAATCGCTAACTTTTTCGTAGGCTAAATTCTCCGTCTCACTGGGATCCTCCCCACTTTCAATTAGTTCCATTATCTTTGTTTTCTCAGTATTTATTTCAAGCCTTATTTTCTTCGCTGCTTCTTCTAACACTCTGGTTACTTTAGCTGTGTCTACAATCGAATGACCTATTATATCTAAATCGTCAGCGAAACCGAGGAGCCGTATCTTATTCTGACCGATTAATAAACCAACTTCATTGTCCTGTAGTATTCCTATTACCTTCTCTAGGGCAAGATTGAAAAGTACTGGTGACAGAGCATCTCCCTGTTTTAGTCCGGTTTCCACTGTAAAGGTTCCCGATGTTACATTTTGTGTTCTTACTCTGTACTTCGTGCCTTCCATACACATTTTATTTAGTGCTATTAACTTTTTTGGGAAACCAAACTCATACATAATATTGTAGAGATTCTCTCTGTTGATACTATCATAGGCCTTTTTAAAATCTATGAATAGTTGCCACATATTCTGCCGATATTCGTACCTCTTTTCAATTATTTGACCTATTATGTATAATTGTTCTGTGGTTGAACGGCCTTTCCGGAAGCCGCATTGGTATTCACCTAGGCAATCCTCCGAATAAGGGGTAATACGATTTAGTAATATCTTAGAGAAGACCTTGTACGCGGAGTTCAAAAGCTGTAAAACATATCGAATTTGAAAGAGCGGAGCCATATGCAGAGAATGTTAGTCTAGAAGAAGTAAAAATTGCAATATTTGGCCTGAAAAATTGGAAAGCACCGGGTACCGATGATATTCCAGCAGAACTCTTAAATACGGAGGCGAGGAGCTACGTGTAGTTATCTACAGACTGTGCCAGCTAATATTGATGGAAGAACAAGTACCAGATAGCTGGAATGAGGCAATCATCATACCATTGCATAAAAAAGGAGACAAGACAAAGTGTGACAATTATAATATAACACTATTTTATGAAAAATGTATTCTACTGAAAATTCTTATTTCTTATGTACTTCAATGAAAATAATTTTTTATTTATTAATATCAAATAATTACTGTTATTATTAAGGTCTCGATAGTTATTAACAAATCAATTTACTAAGTATCTTAATAGCTCTTTAAATTGTATAAAACTAGATTATTCCGACAAAGCGGCCCAACAGACTTTACTACATCAATATATATTTTATTTTGGAAAAAAAAATCAGATTAGTCTCTATCCATTCCCAGAATTTAATTTATTTCCAGGATATGTGATTAAAGTACTGAATTTGAAAGTGTTTGAAAAAAATTACAAGTGTATATGG
The DNA here is from genome assembly GCF_037042655.1 of Diuraphis noxia. Taxonomy (NCBI): domain Eukaryota; kingdom Metazoa; phylum Arthropoda; class Insecta; order Hemiptera; family Aphididae; genus Diuraphis; species Diuraphis noxia. The sequence goes on along the minus strand of NW_028301714.1, from coordinate 31,322,796 downwards.
CTATTTATATTTTGTGTATGTATTTGTCTTTGGAAGTAATTAATATACATAATATAAGAGGCTTTAATTTTCAAATTTGAAACAGATATTTTTCTATAGTAGAGACTTGAATTGTTCACAATTTATCAAACCAAACTCGTTTGAAATTCGAGACAGTTTTCGAGTTTTAATGCATAGGAAAAAATCAAGTTTGTTGTTTTTTTTTATTTTATCAATTTTATCACATCATATTGTCGATTAATTCTTATATTCAGGATGAAGCAGGGAGTGTATTCAACAGTTAAAATATATTCTGAAAACTATAAAAATTTTTAATGAACTATAAATAGTAATAAATACTTATAATACGTTACCTACTTTGTTTTTAAGGTTATAACCAAAAATCTTAAAATCAATATTAATTATAAAAATGAAAAAAAAAATATTTTGATATTATACATAGGTATTAATGTCATCATAACAGTTATATATTATGTTTTTATAACTCTTTAATAGCCAATAAGTACTCCATACATACCTTATTAAATATATATAAATTATTATTATATCATAGCATACATTTTTATTAGTAATATAATTATTAAATTTTATAGATTTGATATAAAATTAGTAATTACTAAACCAAAATCCACAGATTGTGTCACAATTCATTCACAGTAATATTAATATTGTTGGGTGTTATTAATTTATTATTTTACCTACTGTGGTACTGTTAATACGCGTACCAATCTCTATGGCATGCAATAATTATAAAAATAACTATACATCTGTAAGTATAATATTGTCTTCAACATCCATAGACTACTATTACTAAAAAATATTTAAAAAAAATTATTTAATTATGTGTTATTAGCAATATTAAGTTCGGAGAACAGATCAAATAGCCATGTCAGACAAAAATGACGACAACAAGTGGTAAATAAACATCATAATAATATTTAAGACTTTAAGTCTATAATATTATAGAATATATCTAATATTACCTACACACAACAGTCCAATTCCGATGGGCAATAACAATTATTTATATAGGTAGTATATTGTACACATACCTAACCTATCTACGTAATATACAACGGTGATTTGTAAGTAAATGTTTTGACGTCTCTGTTGAACCACGTATGCTGACGTGCGTCGTATCACATGTCCCAGTCGTTATCAACCATTCAGGGCCTCGATCATTATGCACGTGGCGATAAGATTCTCGTCTGTTATATCGTCCGTTACAATCAAAATATTACATTTATATATACAGGGTGTGATAGAAAGATCTGGCAGACGAAAGACAAGTTTTAACTGTAAAAGACACTAAAAGTATTTATTTATATCTTTATAAGTCATGAAGTAAATTTTTTCATTTATTTATGAGCATTTTTAATTAGGTATACCTACTAGTTAAAATCTAAATATTTTTTTTTTAATTATTAATTTTCAAATTAAACCTCACTTAAAAATTTAACGTTTTAAAATATCATAAAATATAAATCACTTGACTTGAATTAATGTTTTCAGAATTTTCTAAAACCCAATATTACGAATTGGCTATTTTTAAAGGTTCAAAAAATTTCAATCAGATTTGAAATTTTTATTTTCAGTATTAAAAAATAAAAATAAAAATGTTATATTATACGTGTATCACACAAGTCAATACTTTTTTAAGAACAAACAGATTTAAAATGTCGATTATAACAAAAGTTATTTAATTTGTCAGCTGTTCCTGTTACACCCTGTCATCATGTGTGTGTATACTGTATATATATACGTAAATTATATAATATGTATATATAATGTTTATATAAATATTGTAATGAATGCACGCACGCGGGTCCTACATCATAGGTATACACTATACAGTTTATCGCGGTTTACATACATCCAACGAATCTCGCGAAACATAAGTGAACGGCGCCTCCGTCAAAAGTCCCGGAACGTTCGTCCAGCGCAGACATGAGACCCGACAGTAGACTCAAACTAAAGTCAGAATGCTTCGCCATCAACAGGTTGCAGCTGTTGGAATACGAATATCACACTGCACTCGACGACCTTAAAAAAGTACGTAAATCGATTAACCATAACGTATACAATAATAATAAAATTTATACGATATGTGTATTTATATTTATATAGGAGTATATTACAACGTTAATACTTTTATTTATTTTTGAATAGCTTCCTTATCTATACACATAAATAATTCTAGTACTATATTATATTAATACATCCATTATGAAATGGGAATAATAATAATTTTCGTAAACAACATCCGTAATTATTTATTATTATTTATATTATGTATAATTATATAAATTATATAAATTATAATTAACATGAAACCGTGCTCGACTTCAACATTACCATTACCTGCGAGTGTTCTTCCCTGTTAGTTTTATTTGTATAGGTACCTATAGCTGATTTCACGTTAGTAATATGAAAAAAAAACACAATTATTTTTAGGTATATTGTTGCGAAATAAATATCTTGTGTCTAGCGAAAAATAATAATTACGTATTATATCACAGAATGTTCGTGACCGTTCTTTGATATAATTTACTATGACATGCTGTGTATTATATTTGGTGGTGGCCATAAATTACAGTTTGGTAGCAGTTTTGAAATTATGTGATTGGTTTATAAGTAAACAAAATTAAATTTTATAAATATATTTTATATTTATATATATCCAGTAATTCGTCGTAATGAGTAGTTTCTTTAATCAAACTGTCAGTTTGTATGATTATCGAACATTTTGCGTGATTTTATAATTAAAATAAAAAACACATATGTACAATATAACATAGGTATTTATACAACGCAAATAATGCTTTTTTAATGAAACAATAACAAATTTAATATTACTTTTTGTATAAAAATCAACTTGAAATCTAACTTATGTACTTGTATATACTCACATACTAGCTCAGATCATGGATAAACTATTTTATTTTATTTATTATTGTCCAGTTATACTTATATACTGTAAGGAGATACCAATAAACAAATCGGTTTTGGGTTAGGCATTTAATTAACTTCGTATCTTTTTTCTATTGAAATGTAACATATTTCAATAAAATTCTAAAACTTAGTGATTTTCTTTCTTACAAATAATCATGGTTTGATACAACAAACTAGATAAGGCCTAATCAAGGTAGGGTTTGTTTCTTTATTTTTTTTATTATTATTAAAGATTTCCTGACATAAATCATCTAAATTTTGGTAGGATTTATAAGATAGTATACATTATGCATTTTATATTTAATGTAACAAATTCAACTTATATATTTTTTGTTATTAGCACCCACATTTTCCAGTTGAGATCAATATTGAATTTACTGCAATTGCATAATGTCGATTATTGGTTATTTGGTTATAAACATTAATACAATTAATTAAATGCAAAGGTTAAAAAATAATCATCAATAGTTGTGTTTTTGAGGAGTTCAAAAAAATTCTAATATAATAAATTTCAAAAATGTTTTAAGAAATTTAATGTTCAGAATAAATCAATTTAATTGTATTGAAATATGAATTTAAGTTATGTAAGTTAGATACCTATGAACTTATTCTTACAATTTAACTACTGCATCTTAAGTTATCATTGCAAAAATTGTATTCCAAATCGTAGTCCAATGCAAAATAATGTATTAAATATATTTATTTAAAAAATGTATACTAATAATTCTAGTTAGCTATGCTAATATTTTGTTTTTCACCTAAAAAAGAAATTTAAAAAAAAAAAACAATTTCTTATAGTTATAAATTATAATATTTTTAGTTAAATGGTACCTTTAAAATTCCCATATAATACATCACCTATACAGTATACAATATTTAAAGTACCTCGGTACTAATGATCATCAATATGATTGTAAATATGAAGTATAAAGATTTTAGAACTTTAAAACGTATCTCGTAAGTGTTTTATTCATAGACTATGATATTACTTTTAAGACAAAGTCGTACCCGCATGTGTTGTCTTCGTCTTGCTAAACGGTTCACATATCAAAAATTATGTCCAGTATTTCAAATGTTGTGTAATTAGCTTAATATTTGAATGAACTGACCTTTTATCAAACATAAATGTAAGATTTTTACAGTAAGAGCATAATCTGTGTTTTTTTGCTACGACGGCTTTTTAAGTAATAAGTAAACTTTTCGTTACATTTAAAACTAACGAAGTACAAAGAGAACCACTTAACATAGATTTTCTGTATTTCTCGCTGTAGTGGAGTGGAGACAAATATGAATATGACAATATTTGGATGAAATATAGAATATATACTAGCAAATTGGTATAGGAACTGACCGAATCAACCCGATAATAATTCTTTCGAATATCTGTACAATTTTCTTAGGATCACTGTAAAGGCCACTAAGCATGCAAATAATTTTGATCTTTATAAAATTCTCAACAGTCATTATAATCTAACATTGTATTTTTCAAAACACCGCATGGTCGATACATTGAATGTGTGCTGGCATAATTTGACACACATAATTATTTCAATTACGCACTTTGGGTGTGAATCGTATGATGTATAATGTATATAGAAAAAGAAAATGATTAATATCATGAATAAAACAAGGGCATACTCGAGATTCTTTCAATACAGTGAAACCTTTATCACCTTACTGTTAGTAATATATACCATAATCTAACCTATCTAATATATGTTGAATAAAATGTTTTTAAAAAGTCAGTAAAATTTTAATTTTAATTTCTATTCGTTTTTCTCAATTGCGGATACCGCTTGATATTAAACAATTTTTAATGTTCCACGAGTGTCAGTTTTTTAGAGGTTTTACTGTATTATAATACGATTATTATTAATGACACGCTGTGGTAAAACCTGTCGGATAAAAGAGTTACACAAATCTAGTAAATATATATTTATTATTTTGTTAACGCGTTTCGTTGAAATACCGTCTTATTTAAACTTAAATCAATTATATCTATACTTAGGTATAGCAGTGTATAATATTATTTATATAATAAATATCAAATGTTTGTTTATCGTCAGTAACTATTACTGATGTTGATTAACGAATGTCTGGCAGAAAATATAATATGGATGGCAGAACTCTGACCGAACGCATTAGACGGTGATGTTAAAATCCTAGACTACATGCCACGAGCTTCGACTGCTCAACTATTAACACAATAATAATTACCTACGTATTATCATAAAACTGTATATAGTTTTTCTACAGACACTGTCGCTTACGTTTAGAATTTGCTTATTGCAAAAAATGTTTTAATCAATGTAAAATTTTTGATAGACATGCATATACAGTGTGATAGTATTATATTATTTAACTATGTTATATTGTTACCTACATACTTTATTATTGACATCAAACACGTTATAAGACTACAAGAGAATGGTTCAAGTTACCATCCTTCTTCTACAACACGCAATTGTATACGAAAACGTGTTTTACTTGCATATCATAACGTTGAATTTGTAATTTGAATTGATTATGGATCATAACTTATGACTATAACCCTATAACCCTCTCTAAAAAAAGTTTTTCTAAATATATATGCACCTCATTGGGGCCAGCATACATTATAATTTTTTAATTAAATCTGCATTTTATAAAAAAATGTTTGTTTTGATTTTAATCAATTTGTACTATCTTGTTATTTAATTAATTAAGATTGAACACGGCCTTTGTGATAACTCATCTGATCGTGATAAAGAATCAAAACTGGAGACGAAAGATCATTTTATTTATTATTAATATTTGAAACTGTAAATTTTATTTTAAATTAATAAAAAAAAAAAATACTAGAATTATCATTAAATATATAATATAGGTACATGATTGAATAAACATTATATTTATTTGCTAAAGAAAATTGTATTATATTTTTTCAATGTCTGTTCATATTTTTCTAAAATGTTAAAAACATAAATATAATTATTATATTATTGAATGCATTATTCAGTATTAAATGTATTGGCTTAAAGTTAAAAAATATATAAAAACAGAATATTTTGTTGTTCTTACATACTCTCGTAAAAAATAATATTTATTTATTATATTTTTAGAAATGTATATGATACAAATATATACTTTATTTATGTTTTTATAATTTTAGATGAACTTTATACCTGTCCTATTCATGGTTTTGCCATTAAGAGAATAACAATTTATTGTAAATACGGAAGCAATAAAATTATAAGGAATTTTGGTTATCCTGTTAATTTTACTGAAAATAAAAACAAACAAATATAATTTATTCACTATACTTTAATTGTAATTTATCTAGTTATAAGTAAGTAATATTTTATTCTTAACTCTAAGGTAAATTAAATTAACTGTATTTCTATAAGCAATAAAAAATATCTTATTTCATGCAGTGTGTTTGAAAAGTTATATATAAATCTGAAATTATTTGTATAGTAGAGATCATACATGATAACTCACATAACAATTGAAAATAACAAAACTGATAATACTGATAATAATACTTATAACAACAGCATTTATAGGTATATTCGAATAACCTTTGAACGTGATAATTTTTTTAACTTATGTGATCAAAAAAAGTTTGCTAGCCTTGGTTGTGTACTAAACGAAGTAATTCCAAAGCAGTCCTCTAGTCGGGTTACCATTTTAAATAATACTAAAAATATACACTATAAGTAATGTAATTTGTAATATTTTTATATAATATATAATAACATTTAACTTATTTTGATTCTAAGCAACACATTTAATAGATATTTAAAAAAATAACTTTGTTTTTTTTTTAATTCCAATACTTTAATTAATCATTACATTCAATTAAGGATTGACTTCGTATTACAAATTGCAGAAACCATCACTAGGTTTCTTCATTAGTGTCGTGTAATTAAAGTATTATAAGTTTTTAATTACCTGAGTAAAAATTTAAAATTCGTCATATTAATTTTAACGTTTATTGACTACAAATTCGTTAGTTTTGGTTTGCTTTATTTATTTCATACAAAATCAACAATAGATATTTTTATTTCTTACAAAATGATATCAAAATAAAATATATGCCATATAACAATTTATTTACATATTTACTTACACATATCGACCTACAATAAAACTTATTATATCTTAGTAAATATTGTAAAAAAGTAATGAAATGTATTCACGGAGTAATTTCTTTAATGCAGGATGAAATATCCTTCAGTATTCTGTCTGACGTTTGCCTACCGGTTTCGCTACTGTTCCTTGTAGTTGTGTGGGGTTACCAACTGAATGCCATGACCATAGATACTGATAGTGGAGACAACCACACGATGTTACTCGTGTATGGCATCGGACTCATTGTGGTCTCGGGTACGGCATGCGTTTACATCGCCATACGAATGGCAGTCATGCGACCAGATATCGAAGCGACCGCTTTTCTCCAGAGAGAGGTAGTAGTATATTTTAATATTTTGAAGCTAAAGAATTATTCCCAGATTATTATATAGGGCACGTGTAATGCACGTGGTATTGAAAAATAAAATATGTGATCATTCTATAGAAAAAATAATAATTTGAGTGGAATATTGATTAACTATTATATTACTAAGTAACTAGTTGAAACACGAATCGTTTAAAAAATATGTAGTTTTTTTAATCCACATCATGTTACATAGTTATATAATGTATATGGATTAAGATAATTGCATTATTGTTTGTTTGTATTGAATATGTATTATATTTTAATTTTCAGATGTTACCTTTAAATTCCAAACAAAAACGATCTCAGTGGTTTTACTACCAGACTATTCCCGATGTACATAAGACTGGTAAAAAACCAACTAATATTTTTATTGTGTAAAATAAGTAAATCATATGAATGTTTTGTTTGATGTGTTCATATTTAGTCATTTTGTATTTTTAATAATATTATTTTAATAGAAACAATTATATATTATCTAATATAATTTATTGTAAATAAGCTCAATTATGCTATTCATCTAAATATTTGTATATTTGTGTGTTGTTTTATTTTATTCCGAAAGTTCGTAGTACTTGTAAACTAATCAGTATTAACGCTGAACCTATGTGTATGTATGTGACTTTCAATTAGTTAATAGCTTTTTTATATAGAAATAATATTGTACATTTTTTATACTTATGTTAATAAAATATTGTGTTTAAATTAACGAATGCAATTTTTATTCTGCTTAATCTAACAAGTAAGACTAACCGATGATTGATGTTACAATAACTGGCTTATAATATTATGGCTTATGCTTAAATATTATTTTGTTTCATGATTCTATACGGCGGTTTGTATAGGCAATTTTAATACACTCGTATATATTATATTGTAATAAGTAAACGTAGTTTTATGGCGCTCTTACTTATGCTTTTTAATAATTGTCCCAAATGATAAATATAATAATGATAAACAGTCTTATGCTTTTGTTTTCATTTAATTTTTTTGACATGACGTTAAACTAATATTAATTTAATTTAATTTAAGTAATTAACTAAGAAATTATGTCAAAAAATGCAGAAAAACACGGAGTAATTTTGATAGAAATGATTATAAAATAATAAATATTATGTTTATGGTTGTTGGTATTATCGCAGGTAGGTATATGCCGTAAAATTCATTTTTACTTCACTAATTTATACGACAGATGAACATAATATTATTATTAAATCGTAAACGCTGTACTGTCACTCATTATAACTATTAGTTTGAAATCAATTTTCAGTGAAAAAAACTAATACTGCCCTCTATTATTTTCATGTTAAATGCAATATAAATCAGATATATCAGATAAATGTAGGAAAACCGCGATTACTATACAATTTTTTTTTTCATAAGCGTTTTTTTTTATGTATATATAATGTTATAAAACGATTATACATATTATATCTTTAAAGGATGATACTCAATTGTACAATACGTACTATAGAACATAATATATATCAAGTACTATTGATTAAATTATATAAATACATACAGAGTTATGCTCGCAAAATATAGATATATGATAGGAATGATGAAGTGATGAAGATTTAACTACTAAAAATTGGATGATTTATATTTATATTTATATTTATACTGATTTCAATAATTACAAAGTCCTTTAGTGAAGAATACTACACTTACTGAAAAATTATGATAATTGCGAAGCAAATAGAAACCAAAAATGACCCTGATAATCATTTTAATTATGAGATTGATTGAAAAATGTATTAAGCAAGTCTATAAGGAGTTGATTCAATGAAATTCAAAAATAACATGATGGAAAGAGCATAATTCCAGTTGTCGTGAAGGGTGTCACGAGTTTCCGCCAAAAGTGACCTTTCCGTTTTCCATCAATCATAAATTATTGAATTTTAAAGTCTGAGAACCCTTATATAAAGATTTAATAATTTTACATAATTTTTTAGATAACTATAATGTTTTGTATAAGTACACACTATGCACACTATAGAGTTAAATAATACAATTTTTGATATTAGTGTATCGACAAAATAAGTAAAAATATAATTTTATCATAACACTTATTAGAGATAATATATGTAAATATTTAAAAAAATACTAGTCACTACTCAGTACTCAATACCATAATATTTTTGACAAATCGAACAAAATATTGCAGTAGTGTGATATCAGATAACAGATTAAATAATCATATTATCTAGTATAATATTTTCAATGCAAATAAGGATGCATACAGGTATAAAAATTAAAAACCCACCATATTAAAAAATATTATATACCATACCACTATTATAGGTATATCTCAAAATAAACCATAAATTTATCTTAATAAGTGTTATATCTATGATGAAATTATATTTTTTTTACTTATTTTGTCGATACACTTGTCATTACTTATGTAGGTAGGTAATAATTAATAACTGGAAAAAATTGTATATTTAACTTTATAGTGTGTATACTGCATCGTGTGTACCTATAAAAAATATTAAAGTTATTACTTAAAAAAATATATAAAATTATTAAATATTTACATAAGGGTTCCCAAACTTTAAAATTCTATAATTTGATGGAAAAATGTATTGGCGGAAAACGAAAGAGTCATTTTTGGTGGAAACCGGTGACACCTGTCGTGAAATTGGTACATCAAAAATGCACTTGGATAAAGTGGTAAAATAATTCTCAAAATCGTATCGAAATAAACGAAAAGCTATACCTATCAAGCCAATTTTCGATTTCAATTTTAAAAAATTGTTGCATTATTTTAGTAGAAATTTATCAAAAAATTTCTATATTGAACATTTCCTCCCCCCAACCCCCAACCCCCCCACCACACACACACGCAACACATGTCAATGTTTGGAATCGAAAAATGGCATTTATGATTTACGATTTACTCGATATCGACATCTGTTTCATCGATACCATAGTGAAAATATCAAAAAATTATCACTTGCATGTTATACTTTTTCATCACACCGTATACATTACCGCTATTATACAGGACGGACCGTTACAAAAATAAAAATCGATCGACGAATGGCGACAGTGTTACGGCTTGTAAGCAGTCTGTCTGGCACCGTTGCGGGCGAACGATCGCACAATACAATAATATTATCATTATTTAGTCTTATTCTGTTCAGCACAGTGTACACAAACGACGTGATCGAGTTATTTTTGAGTTATAATCATAATATCGGTAAGTAAACGAAAATATCCAAATAATAATGTTAAAACTATAACTATATTATATTATTTATTATTTTATGTTTGTGAGAATGCAAAATATCAGTGGTTTATAATTTATATTATTTCGTGTACGACGGAATGATATTTTAAATGTTCGTTTCTGGACTAATATAATAATGTTATTGTATTTTACCACAGCTGTTTGAGGGTCACAGTCAGGGCCACATACATTTTGTAATAATATAATATTATTATCTATTCGCGTGTTTGTTTGTTTATCACGTCATTTTAATAATATGTAAATAATTATTTACCTATTACAAAATATTTTATTTCTGTAACACTTGTAAGATTAGATTGACTCACGCGTACACCTAACATGAATAATAAGTAACATTTTTTCTTATTTGTATTGGCCTTGAATGTATAAGGCAGATTGGTCATTGCTGCCGTAATGCTGTACTCCACAACTGAAGAAAGTCATATTTCGTGTCTTAAATAATATTAAAAACACAGATATTAAAATATCAAATTTAATTTTCACAGTTATTTTTATAAAATGTGAAAATTGTATCGCAGGTTACTATTTTTGTATCTAGGTACATGGTAATTCTTTAAACAATCTTTTTTTTTTTGTTAAATTTTCAAAAATAATTCTGAGGAAGGTCTTTAAATGGTACAATAATTTGTGAACTCTTCAACTAATACAAAAACTAAATCTTATCTAAAAGTGATATTTTCCTTGCAATAAGAGTAATAGTTTTTTTTTTTCAAATTCAATGGGGTCATGACATTATTTTTAATATAATTAATGCGAAAAATTACACTGTGTACATATATTTTTGATCGTAAAAAAGTTTCCACAATATGTTCGTGATATTCATAATATTATATAAAGAAATAACAAAAAAATACTGTAGTCTGTAATATGGATGACGAACAAAACAGTTTTTAATTTAATTAATTAGTTTAGCTTTTCATTCAGTTAGAAATTTCTGCAGGCTAAAATTTATTTTTTATTTGGACGATTTCGTAGGCATTACTATAACTATTTCGTATTCTATAAGCAACATTCAAATTTAGTACCTAAGTCTAAAGCTAAGACAATATTATACACTTCAGTATAGTCACTTAAAAATTAAAAGTCTAATTTCATAATTCTGATATTGATGTATAATATAATTATTTAAGATACTCCTTACACTTTACAACAACTTCAAACTTGCTCAATAATAAAATTATATTATCATAACTACTGACCTAAGATAATTTGAAACTAAATATTCGATTAAAAAAAAAATATATATATAATATATTTATTATATTTGGTCCTGGTCTTAACCACCATAATAATAATATTTTTTAAATACTCATAATTTTATCATCGCTATGTTGATGTAACGAAGTATATTTCGTTCAGCTGGACCAACAGATTCGTGTATTTTACGAGTGTGTGTCACTGGCATATTTCCAAGGACAGTTATAATATTCTTTTATAGAACGAAATAATACACATAAATATTCACCACGCACGTCCAACCTTCGAGTTCAACATATAAGTTGTATACACTACACTCATATATTGTTCTTTTTAAATGTAAAATGGTTATTCATTGCGTTTTAATTTGTGTGTGTGTACATATAAAATGAAAATAATAACATTTAACTTTCGAATTAATGAGCGCACAAGTACTTGGTATAAACCCCTGTAGGTGTCGATATACAATGTATTTTGATTAATCATTTTTCTATCAATATTATTATTATTTCGTTTAAATAGATTAATACATTTTTGAAACACTATCAGGTTAATCCGATACTAATAAACACATAGCGTTCTTTTTTTCTGTGCTTTGATAAAATACATAGAGTGAGGCTTATCGTATGACGAGTGAGGCCGTTGTATGTAATTAACTTGTGTACATTAGCCAAATATTTTAGAAGACATGTGCTAATAAGACTGTCTATATGATGATTAAAACATATTTCTCCTGATGCATATTATTTACTGTACATTTATCAACGTTTAAAGCTACAAATATATTATTGAAGTATGTGATACCTATACTTCAGAGTTCAGATAAAATTATACAGCTATACGTTAATCATCAATGTGCATTTTATAATTGATTTGAGCTTATATTTTTCGACCCAAATATGTGTTTTGATAAGACAATTAATATATATAATTATTTATATGACTAATCATTGACTATTGTTAGGTATAGAATTTTAATATAACGTTTTAATGTATACAGATAGGTAACTAACTTTTAAGCATAATATACCACACATTTTATTTACGTTTATGAAATTGTTATGAAAAGATTAACCATAAAAAGGTGTTTTAGTGATTTAATCAAAAAAGGAGCAATGAGCAAATTACCATTCCTTTTTACCATATTTTTTTATGACATAAATTCACTAGAAATAACTACAGTTTTAAGATTTAATTGTATATTAAATAAATATTACTTGTAATTTAAAAACATAAAATTATTATAATTAATAGGTTGATATATCACATGACATTTAACTAGTTGCAAAAATTATTAAGCAATAAAAATCGGTTACACGAAATTAGTCCTGGACAGTAAAAAAATTGTATCCAGCCCAAAAACTGTATAATATAGGAACCTATGTTAAACGACTTTTATGAATGAAATAATATTTTATGCAGAATATATTTTCACCTTAAATCAATAATAAATTATGTTTCCCTTGTGTGTCACGTTTATATTTCAGCCTAATAAATAATAATGCGACAAACGTATTATAATATATACATATATACATATATACATATATATATAATTATTTATGTATGTTGTATGTATGACACTCAAAGAATACGACTAATCATTATGCTGTAAGTATATTGGCGGTGCGATATAATCTGAATATATCATTCTGATGTTTGATTTTATTATAGTATACCAAAACTGCACACAAATATACCTCGAATCATTCATCGTTTAAATTAAATATTATTGTTGTTATCCGGGACATGTGTGCATTTTTTAAATTCTTATTAACTAAACGCGCGTTCATAAACTAGTTCTCTGAATACAATAAACGCTCACCGAACGAATCAATTAAAAATAAATTTTTGATTTAAGAATGCTCCTCTCGTTGAAAAAAACAGCACGTATAGCAGATAGAGTATAGTATTATTATTGTAGCTATTTCACGTCGAGAATGTTACCCGGAGAGGGGCGAAGCGGCAAGTTATAAAATATCGTCACGCTTATTTTTTTTCTATCACTGCGATGACTCACGCTAAATTTTACGCCGGCAGACGTCAAACATTATAATACGCTTGTTCAGTTTGTGCCGGCTGGTCAACGAGTTAACTAAACAATAATTTAATATATTATATTGTAGGTACCCCACGTATACTTATTATAGTATTATACATTTTTATCGTCTACACTTTAATAATTAATTTTATTTTTTTATTTTAGAAATCCGTCGAAGATTCTACATCACCCTCATCACCCTATATCACCATGACTTATTATACGACTAGGGTAAGTTATCGTATTATTATTATTATTATTATTATCAAAATCACACGCATAATAATGTCTTTGCATGGTATAACTATTATTTAAAATTATATAAAAAAAAAAAAAAACATTTTGTGGAACCCCCCCCCCCCCTTAACTACACCTAAAACTCGGAACGGATGCTTAATATTGCCAAGATAATAGATAATGAACTTTAAACTTCACAGTACATTTTACATGCTTGATTTCGTAACCAGAATTAGTATATCACAGCATTTTTACTGCAGAAACCTCTGTTGAGTTTGGTATAGTTAGAATTCAAAAAATATTACCAATTATACGATTGAGTTTACGGTTTATTCAACTCTTATGGTTATTTAATAGATTTTGTGTTTCTTATACAGTGCACTCCCACAGTCCGCCCGGCAACCGATTTCGATGCCGAAGCAGACGCCACCGTACTTAGGACAGCCATGAAAGGATTCGGTACGGACGAGCAAGCCATCATCGACATACTAGCAAAACGGTCAAACACTCAGAGACAGGAGATTAAAGAAGCTTTCAAGACACTATATGGGAAGGTAGTAAAATGTATATTGAAGATATAATAATGCGAATACTCTCGCTTTCTCTTTCTTTGCATGATATATATATATATATATTTAGATAGATATTCTAAAAAGAATTATACAAAGAGAGAGCGTCGAGATGCTGCGTGGTTTACTCATTTTTGGAGAAAGTCAGAGACTTCTTGTAAAATAATTACTTTTACTTATTTATCATCATTCATTCATCGTACGATGAAGTGCTAATACCTACTATTGTATGAGACGTTAAAAATATAATTCGGTGTCTGATGGTTCTCCGTGGACAGGTACAGTTTGTACGATCGATCGTATATAGATAGGTACCTAGTGGTTGGTTTGACCTCAAACCTTAAAAATATATATATACATATTTATTTGTTTAAAAAACACATAAAAATCACTATACTATTATACCTACTATTAATAACTCGGTAGGTACCTACATATACAATAGACAATGATAATTATTACTTTTACATAACAGCAGTAATACCTGAGCACTTCAATTTATTAATACTTATATTGATTTTCTTGCGTGTTCTGCGATAATGTGAATCGTCGGTTACTCGGCTAAGTTTCGTTTTTATAGGAGTGTACGGCCCAAAATAAATTAACCGATAAGTTAATATCTTCATAATCTCTCTATATATAAAATTCCTCCATTTATGATCTATGCTGTACCATGTAAATATATAATGATACAGAATATAGAATATCGTATACATACTAACTATTATATTTATGTGCATTTTTTAGTGGATAAATAGAAATGAATGTGATAAAATTATCGATGTTTGCATTGCAATTATTTTATTATTCATAATTTATGGAGATAACGTATTAATTATCATTTCACTATGATATTATTATTTTATACTTTTATATGACGTGTACCAGGCTTTTGTTTCGACGATAATATTCGTTTCTATACTTATTATCATCTTATAGGTTTATCGATTTCATGTACCTATATCTACACAGTAAATATTTTAGGTAGGTACGCGAGAAATCGGTTGCAGTGGGATATCGGTATTCTCTATAGTGAAATTCAAATAATAGTTTTGGTATGGATGAGAGGGGTTGATGAAGAGGTGAGGTGGATTACCTCTTCTTTAAAAAAAAAATGTTTAACATATTATACTGAAATTATACTCCAATGAATGCCATACTTAAATCGTTAGGTTAGGTTAGGTTAGGTACGCAGACCATTTTAAACTTTTGAATAACTCTTATATTTTTTTTTCACTTTCCTTAGTAAAATTTACAGATTACCTGAAACATTTTAATCACGTAAAACGTACCTACTATATAAATATGTTTAATCGTGTGTCATTTTTTACGAAGCTAAAACATATTTTAATTATTTTTTTTGATTACGCACGGAGACCATTGATTTCGTGGTTTTAATATTAGAAATTATAATAAACATAGCATTTTGTTGCGCTTTATTATATTATAGTTTCCTCAAAACAAATCGAAATTAAAAAGTGACAAATACCACATTTTTAAATTTAAATTTAATACAAACGATTCTGGCATGCCAACTGCCATTAATTACTTCTACGATAAGTATAGTACCTTAAACTATCTAGGCACTTGTTATCATCAACGTTAAAACATTAATACATCTTGATGAATCTAATCAAATTCAATTATAAAATAATCACAGCAGATACCATATTTCCTTTATTTTTGTTTTTAATTAACAGGTGATTCAATACTTTTAATTTAAAAAAAAAATATACCTAATATAACAATAATATAGTATCTAATGATGTGATAAACATGATATAATTTATAATTTATATAATATCGTTATTTATGGTACATATTTTATACTATAAAACAAATATAATATATAAAATATAAAATAATAATTATAGATGCAATTGATAATTAAAACAAAATCGTACAGTTTTTTCTATTGATAATATTATATATATTTATAAAGACACTATATTATGATGATTATACAGTTTAAGTAAACATAATAATTATATTAGGTACTATACATATAATGTATAATGAATCACTATAGTATTAATTAAGTTAAAATTATCCGAAATTAAACGATTTCTGATTAAATCATATATAATTATCAATGTTACAAACATTATAAAATTTAAAGTTGAAATTATATTAATTATAATAATATAAATATATAATGTCAATACCGCAGCACAAAATGCACAAAAGAAGTTAATATTTTAATTTTAATTTATTTATTTTCTTTAAATATTTGTTAAGTAAATAATATCTTAAATTGAAGTATGACAGTAATGTATATACTATATACTATAATTAAATACGGAAATCCCTCGTTATCCGCGGGAGTTACGTTCCAGCAAAGTTACACACCGGATATCAAAACCACGGATAACGAGACCAAAAGCAATGTAAAAAAGGAACATTGTATTAATTTAAAAAATCACAATAAGGTTAATATTTTTTACAATTATGTATTTGATAAATTATTATTTTTATTATACATGATTAATTATTAAGTAATTAATTAATCATCAATTTTACATAAATTATGAATTATGAAAAAACCACTGAACACATTAACGATATAAGAAAACAAAATAAGTCATAATGTAATGCTTATCTGTACATTCAGTACATTTAAACATAGTTGTATAATTGTACACGTTATACCTAACGATATAACAACAATTATTTACAATTTTGTAAAATAAACTATCTACAGAGTTCTTACAATAACGATAAAATGTTATCGCAGACTCAACCGCGGATAATCGAAACCGCGAATAACGAGGGATTACTGTAGTTAATAAAGATAAACGCCCATTTTTCAACAAAATTATGTATATTAACTTTTTTAATTAAAACCATGTATTCTATACTCAGCACAATATTTTCTACTCTATAGCCTAATATAAAATAATTTCTATTGTTTTTCACAATGTAGTGCATTTTTACCACAGAATAAAATCGCAATCAGTTCGTTCAAGAACACATAATCGTACATAATGCATCATTTATATAACAATATATTATTATAATATCTGTGTGTAAGATATCGTAACTGTGTCAAGGGAATGTACTTGAAAAATAATTATAATGTACGTATACGCTTTTTTGATGTGCAGGATTTAATCGACGATCTGAAGAGCGAACTCGGTGGGAACTTCGAGAACGCCATTGTCGCTCTGATGACCCCACTTCCGGAGTTTTACGCCAAGGAATTGAAAGATGCCATAAGTGGCGTGGGCACCGATGAAGAGGCTATTGCCGAAATTTTGGGCACGCTTAGCAATTTCGGGGTCCGGACCATTTCCTCTGTCTACGAAAAACGTAATAATAATAATTTATAGTGAACCTATGCTCAAATTGGGCTGATAATCAGTAATAATAATGTACAAGCTGAATGCACAGCAATGTTTAAAGTTCGATTTTTCATATTGTCTTACAGTATACGGAAACTCGTTGGAAGACGATTTGAAATCTGACACTTCAGGATCGTTCCAAAGATTGTTGGTGTCTTTGTGCTGTGTAAGTAATAATCTTAATTTGTGTATCTAGGTGTATTATATTACATCAATTAAAATATTTATTTTTTTTTTTTAAACGAGCTGTTAATAATAACGTTTGATATATTATCTATCATTAACATAATGCAATAGACTAATGCCTACAATGTTATATCAATATTATGTATACTCAGTACTCATTAAAGTATATAATGTTTCATTAAGCTACTATTTTATAAATTGTTTGGTAAAAAATGTTTGATTGTGAGCTCAGCCGCAAACTCATATGGAAAATTATAAAATATAGTTGTTCGTATTAAAATATAAAGTTCAACGCAATTTCATAATTATTTTAACAACATTTTATAACTGATAAACACAGTGTAATTGGATAACGACAAGGAATTTTTAAAAGTCTTGGTTAAATAAAATTATGTTTTACAAAGGTATCTTGTTTGGTTACATACTTAGAGTATGAAGTACCTAGGTGGCTATGAATTTCATACTAGGTCACCGTTTATAATAATTTTTATCTAACATAAATATTATACCAAGTATCACCAATGGGTATAATATATTGTATACCTAGCGTACAATGGTACCACTATTACCAACACATGTTCGACAATAAAACATATCGTATTATAATATGATGTACGCAAAATGATTTGGCATAATGGCTATATTTATATATTATTATATATTGGTGTGGAGAACAGTCTTAAATTACGTGATATCTGGCACAACCGTAATTTCTAGTGTGGATAGGTCAACTGGAAAGGATAGCAATATCGATCAGTGATCATCGTATCACAAATAACATGATAGTCAATACATATGTATTTCTAATAATTACGAGTAAAATAACGATAGAGATATTTTATAATTTTTATCATAGAATGATATTACTTATTCAAATGTTAAAATATAATATGATAACAAAATTATATAAAATAATAAATTATTAAAATGTTACGTTTCAGGCCAATCGCGATGAAGATGTGGAAGTCGATCGCAGTGCCGCGGTTGCGGACGCTCAAGCTCTTATCGACGCAGGTATGCATTCCTGATTTTGATATTTTTTTCTAAATTAATAAATGATTTCAACTGATAAAAACTGCTTAATTCAGTGAAACAGTAATAAAGTTAAATGATACACCAACTTAATAATGAACTATATAAAATATATCATAAATATATAGTTAACCTAAACGTAAGATAAAACACTGCATTATAATAATAGGTATCTACAACAAAAGTAAATACGAATTTTTGCAAACAATCAGTACATTTTGCTCTCAAATTATCTATTCTCGAGGTAGGTACTTAGTCAAATTTAGGTAATCTACCCATATTAATTATGTTAACTCCCTGAATCCGATAACACTGTGAATATGAGCGGTGAATCACGATTGAGCATAGAATATTTTATGCGACGTTGCCAAAATATTTATTAATATATTTAAGCCAGATTAGAAATATATACCAAGGTACCTATTTAAATTTAATTTATTACAGTTTTATTATTATCAAACATATATTACATAATGTGACTACTATTTATTATTGACTTATAAATATTTTTATTTTATTATTTTCACGTCATAATTATTATTATTATAAATATTTTGATTTTATTATTTTCATGCCAAATCTATTATTTTTGTTATTATCAAATGAATCTAAATACTATTTTAATGTGACTAGGTAAGTTAAACATTTACTATGAAATCATGCTATTTTTTTGACATGTTATATTTTAAATTATTATAATTATTTAAGTAA
This sequence comes from Diuraphis noxia, assembly GCF_037042655.1. Taxonomy (NCBI): domain Eukaryota; kingdom Metazoa; phylum Arthropoda; class Insecta; order Hemiptera; family Aphididae; genus Diuraphis; species Diuraphis noxia. Next base: position 31,302,797 of record NW_028301714.1, on the reverse strand, counting down.
ATATTTTTAAATTTAAATAATATTTTTTTTTTTTAAATTGAAAATGGCAACGTTGCAGAGTTTTTTTATGCTCAATCGTGTAGGTTTTCTTTTGTATTTAAATTTCCTTTGATACGCCTACAATTTTGCTCAATCGTGTCACAAAAAAGGTGTTTTATGCTCAATTGTGTTTCAGCCGAATATGAGATTGCATGTAAATCAATAAAGTTAGGTTAACATAATATTTTAAGTATCAACATTGATTTCCCTCAATTGTTTTTGAATTTATTAATTTAAGTTATGATTAAGCTGAAAAAAATTGCTTGTTATGGTTTTACTAAATTATATATTAAACTAGATTTTATTCGGATTTAGGTTTCATAAAGTATTTTGGTTAAAATGGATTATGATATATGAATTAACTACTACCTACTGTGATATCATAGTTATAATTTATAACTTACTTATAAGTTATAAGCGTATTTCTACATATATACCTAATCATTGAGTTTTCATAGTAAAAAAGTAAATAGCTACTTATAAAAAAAAACTTATTCAATCCTGCTAATATTATGCGTGTCGAATAATTTTTATGTGTAATAGCTATAAGTCTGTACCCTGTGTATAGTATAACAATATATCGATTACATTTTTCAGGTGAAGCTCAATGGGGCACGGACGAGTCGACCTTCAATTCTATTCTGGCCACTCGTTCTTATCCACAGCTAAGGGCCATTTTCGAAGAGTACGAGAACCTCACTGGCAAGGACATCGTAGAGACCATAAAGAATGAAACTTCCGGCTCTCTGGAACATGGTTTTTTGACCATCGGTGAGTGTTTTTTCTATCATCGCTCAAATAGGCAGCTACAATGAAAAATAACTTATTATATATAGATATAAGTATTTATACATATACGTAAACAATTACTAATGTCAGTATCTGGTCACTTCGAAGTTTTCTCGGCTTTATAGAACTTGAATACTTTCCTTTAGGCGTTAATACGTTATTTTAAGGGAAAATTAAAATATTATCACAAATAAATAAATACAATATAATATGTACAGTGAAAAGTGCTAAGAAGAAGAGCGACTACTACGCCGATCAGTTGGAAGCCTCAATGGCGGGTTTCGGCACCAATGACCGTCAGCTGATCAGGATCATCGTTGGGAGATCTGAAATCGATTTGGGGGACATCAAACAGTCCTATGAAACCATTTACGGTACTCCGTTGGCCGACAGAATCGCTGTAAGTCACCATAATGAACAATAATATATTAATATATGATAAATTATATTATTATATAATATTATGTCATATATTAATGTTTAAACCATTAATTACAATATACCTCAATTTATCTTAATTCATAGGTTATGGTGTATTCATATATTATTATAAACACTCGTTTGAAGTATAGCTAACAAACTGTACCTATAAAGTACGGCTGAAAATAATTTATAAAATTATATTATAAAGACTATGATTATAGTCGGGTGAATGAAAAGTGGCCGCTGGCAATAGATAGGAACCTTTTTTTTCTCGATAAGCCATGGGTTCTCAAAGTGAATCATGTAAAATGCGATTAATAATGATTAATAATTCAAAATGCGCGCGCTTTTTTCCATAATTTTGCGGTACAATAAAGAAAATTGACCGCTAGGTGCATGGGCATCAGCGGCCACTTTTCATTCACCCGACTATAGTTATAATATTTTATTATGCACGTGCTATTTCTGTACAACGCGACAATTCACAGGTATAAGTAGCTCGGCACGACGTCGCAATCGGCTGCTGCAGTTGTCTATTATTAAAACCCGTAAATTATTATGGACGTCTGTAACTGTAAATGACCGACTTTTGTTTTAGTCGAAACATATTATTACTTGTTAAGTGTTATATTACATAGTTGATGCAATCACATCGTATCATACAACTACCTTTTTTTTGTGATGGACGTGATAACGTGTTAATAACGAAATTAGTTAAATGCAGATATTATTCTACACAATTTTAAGTGAATATTGTGAATTGTAGACTAATATTAATTTTAAATCCACTAGAATCCATTCATGATTGATAAATTGGCACAAAGGATAAAAATTTCTCCTAATACCTATCATATACATTTGTTAAATACGTTTATTTTCATCTTTCTAATGATAATTCAATGGAAATTGATTTTTAATTTTAAAAAATGTCACTTTTTATATAACACAGTGTTCGTTTTACACATTATAAGATAAAATATATTATTTTTTCTGGTAATTTAAATAAAATGATCACCGAATTACATACCTATGGGTTAGGGACAATGAGTTCTTATATCTTACCAGTTAAAATCCTTGTAACTACTGAACAATCTCTACACAGATGACAAATCCATCATGAAATATAGAATTATAACATAAAAGAATAACAGACAACAGAGTCTTATAGTATCTATGTATATAATACATTGTGATTATAGAGTAAAGCAAATAGCAATTAAATTCTATAATTGACTGTATTGTCTCTTACACTGTTAGTATAGCCTCATTAAAAAATGAAGAAATCAAAAACGTTGTTTAGGTTAACTAACCCGTAACCACCACCCATATATAGCATATACGTTTAACATAGAGAAACCACAAATGTTGATATTTTTTTTTTAGATCGAGCTAGTATAGGTAGATCGCATATTATATATTGCAATAGTAAAAATCTGTTTTGTTAGTTTAAATTTTTTAATAAATGTTTTAATAGACAACTGCAGTACCTATACCATATAATGATATGTCTAAGTTTGTATAGACTGGACTCACATAACATTATGGACATTTATAGACATAATACTTAGAAATCACATTGGCGTATAAAAATATAACATTCACTACGTTTATATGATTGAGTTAAAATGGTTTAAAAAATATGAGCTGTTTTAAAAGTTAAAACGCTCGCACTAAGTGGTTTATGAATTTAAGACTGATTTAATTTCAAACCGTTTTAACAACATAATATAAACGCAGGGATTGCAAAACATACAAAATCTTTAACAACGCGCATAACCCACCGTCAATTATTGTAATAAATCTTAAATTAACAAATTATTATTAGCATAATAATAAACTAATCGTATTATTTTTATCATTGTGCAACAATGTATGTATATGTTATATTTATTTATTATTACTAGCATGATTTGATGATGGTATAAATACTAAATACATGCCATCGAATATTGATGTTTTACATTGTTTGGCGGGCGTGATGGTAACAAATTACAGTTCATGTACCTACATTGTTGTGCAACTATATAAATATAATAATACGTATAAATGCAAATGCAATACCAATACTTATGGCTTATGCTGTATTGTATATCAGTTAATGAGGTTTTGTTTTAGGGCGACACCTCTGGGGATTACAAGCGTCTGTTATTGGCTCTCGTGCTTTGATAAAGCTTAGAAATGCATGAGGAAGGGCACTTCAATTCTTGCTTTATATACCTGTACCGACTTTTTTATTTCATGTAAATAATACAAACTATTCAAAGTACATTTTATTATTATTATTATTATTATTATTATTATTATTACAAATTATTTGTACAAAACAATTAATAATGAAACTTATTTTATTTGAAATAGTATTTATTGTAATTAATTTTTATTAATTTTTTTTATTATTATTTAAGTCCATAAAACTCACAAATTAGAAGATATTGTTATACATTTATATTTGTATTTATTTTATGGATTTATTTTCAAAAAGCACTTGCAAAATTTGCAAAAAACACACAAATACATACACAAGCGCGTAACACTAAACGTTATTATAATATTAATTTTATTAATCAATAATTAGTCATTATTGTCTTTGACTATAGGCGCGTTCATACACAATCAAAGTTTCTTCATAAGTGAAGACTTTTCATGCAGGTTATTACGGGATAAATGTACAAAATGGCAATAATGAGCATTAGGTCTTTCAAATTTTATGTCACTAAAGTAATATAAATTTCGTATATGAACTCCTCAAAAATCATGCGCCAAAGTAATCTTAAAATATTATACCTAGGTATTAATTTTAATTTTTGAGGGGACACAATATACAATAATACAATATATGGGAAGTTCACGGCACAGAAAATTCTCGATTCCGGAGCTGAGATTTGAAGATTTAAATTTGGTGGAGAACTTGAATATTCGTTAAAAATTTAACGTTCTAATTTATTTTTTTTAACTCCTAATAAAGGTTAGGTTAGGTTATTGATAAATTGTGCTAATGACATACCTTATGGAAAATATATATATAGTAATGTATTATTATAATATATGATACTTACATGACCGACAAATCAGATGCTAATAATAGTACTTAATAACACGGGAAGTTTCTAACATCACTAATTCCTTAATTTCTTTATTGTATGGGTGAATAAAGTTGATAAAATCACGTTCACGGTACACCAATACAATAGATATTTTAAACTGTCATCGCCGAACTGAAATGAAATAGGTATTGTGAGCAATGATAACGTATAAGTTTATAACCATAGCAGACCATGATAAAATTTACCAAAAATATCAGTTATGACTTTATGAGTATTTATATAATTTATCTGTTCCCAGAGCGATTGTGGTTCAGATTACAAAAATTTGCTTATCACACTTGTGTCGCAATAATGCTTTAAAAAGGCTCTTTCATTCTACGTTGAAATTCTTCTTTCATTGTGGACGCGCAAAGATTATTCTACTGACTATATTACAACATCAACAACAAAAACAACTGCAACTACCACTACTACGTCCTGAAGTAGATATTTCTCAAAATGTTTCTTAAATTATCTTTAAATATACATACGCAATATAATATGTATAATTTTTTTTTATTGTTAATAAAAATATAAGGCCATTGTTAAAGTTTCACATACAGTTATTAATAAAAATTCAATTTCTTCGAGCCACCGTACAGAGAGAATTAATTACTCACTTGCAAGCTACTATATACTTCACTATAATACTTTGCTTTCCATTTTATATAAATTTACTAATTTATAAGTTGTATAAATTGTTATAAAGTTATATTGTTACGAGTGTATTATTATTCAGAAATATTTTCCTACTTATAATAATATTAATATTATTATAAGAATTTAATTTATATGTAATATTATCGCTAAATAGATTATTTTGTTCTTGCGTTAACTAATGGCTTGTTTATTTTTATTTTTGTATGTATGCTGCAGGGTGATATTACATTTTGGCTTTTATCGAGTAAATCGTTGCACGTTAAAAAAAACTTCACGTATTTATATTTTATTCATTATATTATATATTGACTTACGGGGGTGCCTGATAGCACATTTCTTAAATTTGTTTTTATCGATAATTCTCGCTAGATAGCGTTCAGTGCTTTACGACGGCCCGGTGGTATATTACCATTCTGCACACGAAATAAAACCCATATGAAAATACAGTTTTCTCATTCGTTCCACATATGGCGGGATAAAATATTTAAATTATTTATTATTAAATTATCATAATTTTTATTAGGTTCACGCTCAACAATATTTTAGCATATCCCTTCTAATTTAATCTAGACAAAGGATATTTAAATATTTTAAATATTTAATTCATAAGCATGCAATAGAAATATTTATTAGATTAAATAGATTTTTATTCGAGGCTAGCTTTATAATCTATATAAAAATGGAGACAAAAGTGTATAACAATTCATCAATTGAAAACGGCTGAGCCGATTTGGCTCATTATTTTTTTGTTGGGTTCGTATCGTTAGGAGAAGAATCTTATGGATGAAAAATTAGAGAAAGTTAACGGGTTAGATGAATATGACGAGGTGGCGCCATCTATCCAGCAAAAAATGAGCTGATAATATTTTTTGTAATCAATGGAAACCATTTAAATTATTTTATTTTACCAATTAGAATTCAATGTCCATGGTTAAGAGGACGCTACAACCGCATGTGTTGTCTCCGTCTTACACACGTACTACATACCAAATTTTCGTTCGCTAGATTCAATAGTGTCACTATCTGTTAGTTTTGATATTAGAGTGAATTGACCTATTATCAAACTTTTAGGTAAGAACATTATCTGTGTTCTCGTGTTGGTTTTTTACGATATTTTAATTTTTAAATGAGTTATGAGCATGACAAGTGTGAATATTTGAAAATTCACATAACTCATTTAAAAATTAAAATATCGTAAAAACCAACACGAGAACACAGATAATGTTCTTACCAAGGTGGATTTATAAATTTATAAATTTATAAATCCACCTTGGTTCTTACCTAAAAGTTTGATAATAGGTCAATTCACTCTAATATCAAAACTAACAGAACACTATTGAATCTAGCGAACGAAAATTTGCTATGCAGTACGCGTATAAGACGGTGACAACACATGCGGCCATGCGGGTGTAGCGTCCTCTTAAGACAAATTTGCTTTAAAACTGTTTTAAATTATATCACATTAGGGTTGTTATTTGATCTAAACTGTTGCCTAATTTATGCAAAGAATAACTAAAAGTTTTCTATTTAATTAATTAATAAATCACAAGCGTTAGTATATGTTTAATGAGCAATTTATATGAAAATAAAATAAATAAAAATGGATTTTTATCTGTTTATCCTTTATGCATTCCAATTCCAATTGGTAGACCGATTGTGACGAAATTTAATATAATTATTATTGCAGTATTTATCTAAGCGTGATTATTGGGAAAACGTAAAAATTATGCATATTTTATAAAGCATTTAAATAAAGGATAAACAGACATCATAGATATAGAGATATAGCTATGTAGATAGATAGGTATATATATATATATCTGTTTGTCTATATACATTCTTAAACAGCTGGACCGATTGCGACAAAATTTGGTACAGAATATTATTAGACATATGGGCAGAAGATATGTTAAGTTAGAAAGTGTTATGCCTAAATATCATTGAATTTAATATTTAAATAGTCAAAATATTGAAAAAACGAAGAAAATTACATAATGATATATGAAATTGAATATCGCTGTAAGATTATAATATATTTTAACCGCTATCTATCATTATGTATAAAAATATACTGCTAGCATCATCACATGAAATGAATATTTAACACACAATTTGAATTATGAACCATATAAGAGGTAGGATTTTTAACGGGCTACGAAGTGCACGGTTTCAGCTATATAGTATAGTATATAAGAATTAATCTGTTGTTAATCTAAATTCGTATTATTTTTTAACTGTTAAGTTATCATATTTGTATACTAGTGGCTTTAAAATAAAATTAAAAATAGATTTTTATAAATCATGCAATATAAATATTTATTTTAAACCACCCTAATTGATAAAGTAATGCAAAAACAATGTCATCATGTCAAACCCATTTTAAAAGATTTTGTTGATAAATCAAAATCATGTTGTATAAGTTCAATATCACCATGCCACCATCACTATTCAGATTGAATAGATTTTTATACAGAATTAAAAATAAAAGTTACACATATTGTGTATAATATATTGCCTATAAAGTATAATATTGAAAAATTAATTGTAAGTTATATAATAATCAAATCTATAATACTTAATTAGATGTTAGTGAAATTATGTAACAAATTTTAATTCATATTACTATTATTTAAATTAGTATGTATGCTATTTTGTTACTATGATAACTTAACAGTTACAAAACAATAAGAATTTAGAATAACAACAGATTAATTTGTATAGTATCCAGGAGTCGGCAAGTAATTTCTATTGGAGTCCTAAAGATTAAAATAATAAATCAATGAGGTCCAGTGAAAAAAATCTACTGCGGTCCGCCAGTTGCCGATCCCTGTACTATACTATAAAGCTTGCCTCGAATAAAAATTATTTAATCTAATAAATATTTCTATTGCATGCTTATGAATTAAATATTTAAAATATTTAAATATCCTTTGTCTAGATTAAATAAGAAGGGATATGCTAAAATATTGTTAAGCATGAACCTAATAAAAATAATGATAATAATAACAAATAATTTAAATATTTTATCCCGCCAAATGTGGAACGAATGAGAAAGCTGTATTTTCATATGGGTTTTATTTCGTGTGCAGAATGGTAATATAATATATATGTACCTTAATATATTATATTGTTATATTATATTTATACTATACCACATATAAGTATTAGAAGATAAATAATATATAATTATAAAATAGATTATCAATATAGAATTAATGTCTCTTGCTTCAGAAAAATATCTGAAATCTCCAAAAAAAACTTCGGAGAAGTAAAAAAGGTCTTCTGTGCTTTACTTAAATGGAGTGGAGTACTTGAATTTTAAAAATAAAGAAAAGATAAATAAAGAATTTAAATCAATATCAAAATTCTGTGCTTAGTAGGTGCAAGAGAAGGTATAAAGAAAGTTCCTGTTAAAATTGTGGTAAATAAAGAAGTGAAATCAAACCTCAAAATTCAGTGCTAAAACTTAATTGACTATTGAATAAAATTCGATGACATGCAATTTCACCACATTTTCAGCTAAAAAAAAAAAAAAAATTTCACAAAATTGGTTAAAAGGTTATGAATATAAATTGGATAATTAAGTTGTTTTTGAATCAGATGCAGCATACAATGCAGTGGAGAGAGCTTCGAATGATAAAATTTAGATGTTGGTAAAGTGTGTCCAAACGCGTTCACCATCCAGTCCATCTCAATTATTTTATAACCTATAAACTTATTACATTCTATATTCTATTAGTAACTATTACTCATTATGCAGTGCCATAGACTGCAGGAATTTAATGTGGGGGACGGATTTATTACAGAAATAAATAATGATTACATTGAGTTAATTTTAATCAATTTTTTATGTCGCTCTAATATTGTAAATATTATATTATATCTAATATATAATATACGAGTAATATAGTAGGTGAGAAGAATTTAAGTACCTATGGTTTTATGAGAGTCTATTTAAAATTATTAATAAACTATAAAGATTAAACAATAAGATAAAACATAAATATGATGTTTTTATATACCTAACGTTAGAACTAACCAATTGTTAATGATATACATCAAATTTTTTTTTTAGGATGATTGCGGAGCCGAGTGTAAAAGTTTATTGAGGACCATCGTTGATCAATAATGATAATTATTTATATTATAAAATATTACAACACTTTAATATTATACCAAAATAATATCATTCAACGCAAATGCTTTTATAGTCGATTCCTCTTATACTCTTTAGCGTATTATATTATTACACCTATTAGCTATTGTTGTTATCAGTTTACTTATTACGTTTATACCTATACTTTTTTCTTTATTTTTCTATATTTATATAATATGTTTGAACAATTTATTTCTAGTTCGAAGACAATGCACCCACCTACATTATATTATAATCTGATTTAAATGTTTTAATATTTGTTGTGAATAGATTAGATATTCAGCATTGATATTATATGATATTAAACGTATAGGTACTTACTGTTTATACTAACAATAATCATAAGTATCTTATTATTATATCGGTGGGGACAGTCCATCAGTTATTAGTGAGTAGAACTATAATGTACGTCATTACGATTTAAATTGTTAACAATAAATATCTATATACCTAATACGTTTATGTTATTATTTAATATTTATACTATTAAAATTTAAAATATGATTTTTTAGCAACAAAAATTATTTTTTAATAGTATGTAACTACTTACTTACTACGAATGTAAAATTTTTTTTTTTTATATCAATTTGAATTTTTAATATTTTGGACGTAAGTAACTAGTAATAAGATATACGGTAGGCTTTTGGTTAGAAACAATAATATTTTACGATGAAAATTATGTGTCACCTGGTTATATAGTAAATAAGATATCTTTGTAATACTCCAGTAGATATCTTTGTATTTTATAAAATATCAAACATGTACACAATTTAACACCGTTTCAATAATATAGTATACTTGTATAGGTACCTACTATACTCTATTCCATTCCATCTAAAGGCGCGTATTCACGATCGAACATTGTGCGACGTTCGAAGTGAGCTCACTCGAATGCGAATAGTTAAGTACTAACAATTTTTTAATAATTTAATTTAAACAGTATTAAATTTTTTTATGTATGACAAATTATTTTATAATTATTTTATTTATTCATTATGATTTATGAGTAATCATTTACAAGTTGCATGTGTAGCGTTCGTTGTAATGCATGAACTTATGAAAATCAAAGAAAAAAAGTTCGACGTAAAAGACGCTTTTGGAGATTTAAACTTTTACATCGATAATAAAAATAGAGGAGCTAATTTGATAAATAGTATGCAGTCTGATGTACACAGTTTCCATTTTAGAAATTTTACGAGAATGTTATCAGCTGATTTTTAAAAAATTATTAATCTCATCGGACCAAAAATAATCAAGCTAGATACGAATATGCGTCCAGCTATTTCGGTAACAGTTAGGCTAGCTGTTACGCTGAGATTTCTTGCCACCGGAGATTCGTATAGCAGCTTGCAATATTTGTTTAGAATTTCAAAACAAATAATTTCATGTATAATTCCTGAAGTCTGCATGGCACTTGTTGAAGTTTTAAAGGAATATGAAAAAGTAAGTAATGCATATAGGCAATAATGTTTTATGAATAAAATAACATTTTTATTAATAATAACATAACAATTTATTAATCTTCATTCAAATTAAAACATAATAAAAACATAAAAAACATACTTTTTCATCAAAATTAAAATAAAAACAATAACTTTTTCATTCAAATAAAAATAAGTTGTTACCTAACCTAGATATGTTAATTCTAAAGAAGACCCATCCCATGTTCCATATAAAATAGTGGTTTGTTGAATAGGATTGACTTTAACTGAGTGTGATGTAGATGGTTGTGGTGAATTTTGATAAACTATATGAGTAGTTTGAAGTGTGAGATGTTGGTGGTGGTTACCATAAAATGTTGGTAAAGATAAACTTTCATTCTCATCATATTTTCCAAGGTCTGTTTCAAAAAGTATGTTGTTGAAATAATACTGAACATACGATCTTGTTTCAGCAGTACGTGATAATTTCGTAGTGTGTTTCCAATATGATTTCCTTAAGTAGTTCACTCATTGGGAGTTTGTTGACTTAATTCGATGTTTGAAGCAGATTTCTTAAATATCAAACGCTTCATCGATTCTAATGTCTGTATCAGCTAATTTCTTTTTCTTTTTCCCTTTTGAAGGCTGAACTGGACATGGAAAGGTGAATTTATTGTTATCTGCAGATATAAATTGTTGTTGTTGTTGTCGTTGTGTCTGTGTTTCGCTTGAATCAAGTACCTATTTGTGATTCCTCTTCTGACATAAAAACATCGTTTGTATCTGTGGATGTTTCTCTTTCAATTTTATTATACGGTAAAGCACACATTTCTCTTGCCTCACTTAAAATCTAAAATACATAATAACAATAAATATATATTACCTCATCACCCTGATGACAAACAAAAAATAAAATAAAATAAAAACACATCATTTTAAAATCAATACATTCACTGTTCCACTCGGAATCTAAAATGATTTTTTTGTTAAAAAATTATAAAATGTTCAAATTTTATTGCTCAATTTAAAAAATTTAAAATGATTCTTATAAATGGTTAATATATAACCAAAAAATCCTATTTTGCTGAAATCAAACATTCACAAAGTGCTAAAAGCAAATATTCAAAAATTCCTTAAAGAAAAAATGCTAAAAGTGCTAAAATGTATAAATTGACAAGGTGATATAAGTTAAAATGACCAAAGTGCTAAAAGCAAAAATGCTCAATGTGCTAAAATGCCAAATTTCACATACTACTAAAAGTGATACAATCGAAAACTAACAATTTGCTGAAAATTATAAAAGCAAAAATGCTCAATAAGCTAAAAAGTCAAAATTCACAAAGTGATGAATTCCTAAAAGCGAAAATGCTAATAGTGCATGAAGCAAAAACGCTCAAAGTGCTAAAATTTAATAATGCAAAAATTGTTATAATTAAACATAAACATAGTGCTAGAAGTAAAAATTCACGATGTGCTAAAAGTGATAAAAACAAAAATTCACAATTTACTAAAAGTTATAAATTGTAAAATGCTCAATGTGCTTAAATTTAATAATTCACAAAGTGTCAAAAGTGATAAAAGCAGAAATTCACAATTTGTTAAAAATGATAAAAGCAAAAATGCTCAATGTGCTAAACGTACTAAATTCACAAGAGCAAAAAATGCTCAATGTGCTTAAATTTAATAATTCAAAAGTGCCAAAATTAATAAAATCAAAAATTCACGAATTGCTAAAGCTGAAAATGCCCATTGTGCCAAAAGTTTTAAATTCCTAAAAACAAAAATTCTTAAAGTATAAAAAGCAAAAATTCCCAGTGCTAAAAGCTAAAATACTCAGTGCTAAAATGTGAAAATTGACAGTGTCTAAAAGCAAAAATAACTTGTTCGATCTTCTCGTTCATTTAAACGCGCCACTGTTTGGCGGCAAGTGGTGACCACGCTCGGCCACCTGCAATGTTGGTCAGCCTGATGCGCTCGTCACCTTGGTTCGGGTAACGACGCGTCTGCCGACGCCGCCGTGCTGCGGTGTGTGTGTGTGTGCGTTTTTTTGTTACGTACGCACTCGTCCTACGTGCTGCTCGGCCGTTGTATTTGAAAACTGTGTATGTTTCCACGTGTTCTACGACCGCTCCGGCGCTTTAAGCTTTTATATACGATCTTTCTGCCTTTTTGCTCAGATTTGCTCACGGTCGCTCTTAAGGCTCTGTCAAACAGAAAGCGTTATCTTCACGTCGCGTGATTTTGTAATTTGTTACAACGCGGCGTTATTCACGCGCGTGAAAGCACCACGCCGACGAGCCATTTACCGCTTTAACACGCGTTATAACGCGTTCTGTTTAACAGAGCCTTTACCGATTGCAAAAGGCCTAGGGTCACCTGTTCGTGAACGCTCAACTAGGAAATACGAATCTCGGGACGTGCAGCTCGGTAGTCCAACGTCAAGTCAATCATCATCTCAAGCCATCTTCGTCGTCAAGTCCAACGGTGTTCCCCGTCCCCCATATATTAGCTGATTATAATATACTCGTTATAAAATAATCACAATTGTGTATTGCTTAAAACATTCCTTCTCACAAGGGTTCTGAAGACCGAGCGTCTGACAACATCCCTCATACGGACTTGTCAACGCAACATTTGGTAGCAGAGCGTGGTTGGTTGTTCCATCAACAGTGGTACTCAGGATTTAAGTGAGTAGTGCATTTTGTTTATAGCTGTGGCATTTGAGTATAAGGTCTTTACATTTATTTATCCATATCTCCTTTTCCTATCTACTATTATTAGCAATTAAATAATATTTAAGTTACTGTAGGTAGTAGTGTTGTTTTTTTTTACTATTATATTATATTTGTGATTATGGGGTCTCAATATTGATATATTCAGTATAGGTGTTATTTATTAAAGAACAATACAAATTTAACTCAACGACTGCTCAGTCATTGTTATATTATTAATATATTAATTTAGGTTTTTTATATTAGTGTTGAGTTACAATTACTTTAACTGTGCTCAAGTGGTTAATTACTTATTGTCATTTCTTTGATTAAATTTACTTTGAATATTATAATTTACTTAACAGTATCTCATTGTACGGTGCTCCCTGGGTTAAAATTGTTAATTGATTTTTAATTGGTGTATTAGCTTTAGGCTTTGCTCACTAGCTGCTGGTCTAGTTAGCACTTATCTGGTGTATTACATTTTAGTTAAGCTACTGCCTTTTATTTTATTATTATACCATAATTCATTGGGTAAACAGTAATATATTCAGTGTTCACTGTATAAGCTTTATATTTATAAAACTGTTAAGCATAAACCAAGGTGTGCGTCGTGGGCCGTGCCAGTGATCAGGTACTGTATTGTCACTTTATTTATATTATTTTAAGAGTTGTTATTTTATATTCACTTTATGTTGATCAACTGAAGGTTATAAATGATACAGCTGGTTATTTAACCGGATCATTGTTGTAATTAATTTCAGATTTATATTTTGGGTATTGCATTGTCCGGTTACACCTGGGTATTATTTAATATTATCATAGTAGGTGCTCTCCTATTATTTAATTGTTAACCATATTGAGGGTAGGCTGTTGCTCAGCTGGCCTCTTGTCTGTTTAGATTTTTACTTTTGGGTTTATTTGTTGATCTGAACACAATCTATTTGTCGCAGTCCCTTGGCTTAGCATCGTACAGCTATTATAACTATTTGATTGTCAGTTTATTATTGTTTCATTATCTGAACCAGCTCTGGTTGATATCGTTAAGTCTTATTGACTTCTAACAAGTAATATATTCCTGCTCTGGTTTATTTTTGTTGATTATCTATTAGTATAGTTGATATAATGGCTATTAATGAACGTGATGCTCGTGCAAAGGAGCGAATGATCCTTCGTAGAGATACAGTTATCGCTCTGATAAAGCAGATACATGCATTGGCTACTAGTTCAGCCACCGATCAAGCTAGTCGTACTCAACTAGCAATTGCTATTGCTGACATTGATAATTTGTGGTCCAATTTTGTCGTGGAAAATAATAATCTGTTGGAAATATTATCTGAACTAGATTTGTTGGGGGAGTTTTCGTTGGAGGTAGAGACTACCACTCGGGTTCTGGTGGTCGAAGCTAAGGCTATGAGCGCGGCTGCCCAACCTTCTCCGGTTGTAAGCGTTGGCACTATCCAACAAGTCTCCTATGACGTTCAGGGTGATAATGCTAGTTGTTCCACTAGCACATCCAATGACTGTCCGGTATCGTTCGTTGAAAGAACTGTGGCTCCTTCTAGGCTTCCGGAAATACCTCTACCATATTTTGATGGGGAATGTCATAATTGGCCAGCTTTCCGGGATAGGTTCCAGGCCTTAGTAGACCAACGTTCGAGCATTCCCAACATCGACAAATTCTATTATCTAATCGGATGCCTCCATGCTGATCCGCGAGAGGTAGTGAAGGGGTATACAATTTCGAATGAAACCTATACTCTAGCCTGGAACGCCTTAGTCGAACGATATGATAAGCCGCGCAAGCTCGCTTCGTTGATCATCGATAAGTTACTATCGACTCCTGTCGTGAGTTCCGAAACCTTTGTGTCCTTGCAAACTTTCTTATCAAATTTTGATGAAAATATTGCCATTTTGGAATCGCTCCGTATTCCGGATTTGTCTTCGTTCTTATTGTTTTCTTTGGCTGCTAGGTGTTTACCTATGTCATCGAGACGTTTGTTTGAAGCTGAAAACGAGGAAGAATATCCGTCCATTCATAGTGTGTTAAAGTTTGTTAAGACAAGGATTCAAGTTATTGAAAACGTCCAGGCTCACCAACATCAAGAAGACTGGATTTCGTCGTGATGTAAGATCCACTTTGGTGTCTGCGTCCGACACTACTTCGCATAAACCCTCGTCGAAGACTGCTCCGTCAAAATGTATAGCCTGTTCCGGTACTCACCGATTAGCTGATTGTCCCAAGTTTAAGGCTTGGTCGATCGATGAACGTTATAACTTCGTGTGTACCCATCGACTTTGCATGGTTAGTTTTGGTAAGGGACATTGTCGTTGAAATGCCCTTCTTCATGTTCCATTTGCAAACGTCGACATCACACATTACTACATCGGGAGTCAAAACCAACGGCTTTGAATCCGCCAGCGGCCATGCTAGGTCGACAGAAATCTCCTACGGTGCTACTGGGGACAGCTCTGATCCATGTACATAACACAATGGGGAATGGCCAGACGGTACGAGCCCTGATTGATGCCGCCTCTCAAATAAGTGCAATAACTTCGGCCTGTTGCAATCGTTTGGGCTTAAAGCCTTCGCGTTGGACAGTACCTGTTACCGGGCTGTCAGGCCAAAAGGTTCCGAATGTGCAGGGAATCGTGCAGCTGACGATCCAGCCTCGAGGCAATCCCAGTCCATCCATCAACGTTAAACCATGGGTGCTGACCGCGATAACTTCCGACATGCCAGCCCGACAGTTACCAGCTCAGCTATGGGCAAGGTGCAAACATTTAGCGCTCGCGGATCCAAGCTTTGATAAACTTGCTCCAGTCGATATGCTCATCGGTGCTGACATCTTCCCTCAAGTCTGGAATGACAAGAGCAGGTCATTGGGTCCAGGGTACGCTTCTGTTTACAGCTCCGTTTTCGGTTGGGCGCACAATCCATGGTATCATTGGTGCCGTCCTTTGAATCCATCATGGAGAGATTTTAGAAGGTTGAGGAACCTGAGGCTGCTCCGCCTCAGTTTACCGAAGATGGCTTGTGTGAAGAGTTGTTTCAGGCTGAGATGAGCCGAGATTCACGGGGTCGTTTTTCCGTCCCTCTCCCTTTTCGCTCTGGTCGATCAACTGAATGCTTTCCCGGCTCGCGTCAAGTGGCTCTAAATCGCCTTCTGCATTTGGAGCGGAAGCTTGCAGGCGATTAAATCTTGTACAACGCTTACCAAAAATTCATGCAGGAGTATGAAGAGTTGGGCCACATATCTATTGCGGAAGAAGCAGGCCAGTATTACATACCTCACCATGCGGTTCAGAAGGTGGAAGGAGAGGTGTCAAAGTTAAGGGTGGTTTTCGACGCTTCTGCGAAATGCCATTCCGGGGTGTCACTCAACCAATGCTTGTTGGTTGGCCCGAAGCTCCAGCAGGATATTGTCGATGTTTTAATTGGTTTCCGGGTGCATAAAGTGGCGTTCACGACTGACATCTGTAAGATGTATCGTCAGATTGACTTGTTACCGCAATATCGAGGGTGCCAATATATCCTGTGGAGAGATTCACCTCAAGTCATTATCAAAGAATATGTACTCAACACGGTCACCTACGGGGTAAATAGTGCTCCTTATTTAGCTCTGCGTGTCCTCCGGTACATTGACGTGGAGTGTGAAGACTTACTGGATGTCAAGAACACTTTTTACAATCCAACATATATGGACGATTTGTGTTGGAGCGGGATCACTAAATGAGCCAAAACTCTTCAGTCTAATTTGATAAATACTCTTGCCAGATCCGGTCTACAGCTGAAGAAATGGGCAAGTAACGCTCCAGACTTGCTGAGTCAGTTACAACCAGAAGATTGTTCCGGAGATCCGTTGGCGTTCGAGCAAGATAATGCGACGCAGGTGTTGGGCATGCGGTGGAACCATGGCCAGGATTATTTCTCCTTTAGTATCAATAACTTCAAGATGATCCCTACCAAGCGCGGTGTGTTATCCATAATCGCCAGGATCTTTGATCCGTTAGGCTTACTAGCACCAACCATATTTTACGCGAAGACAATAATGCAACGAGTATGGCTCGCGCAGATCGATTGGGATGATCAACTTCCGTCAGACATTGAAGAGGATTGGCAGGAGTTCTATCAATCGTTGGGTTGGCTTGTGGGTATCAAGATTCCGCGCTATATCGGTTGCTCCACCGGTTGCGTCTATGTGTTGTGTGGTTTCTCTGATGCTTCTGAAAAGGGCTATGCTGCGGTCGTTTATCTGCGAGTGACGGATCGGTCAGGAGATGTATGCTCATATCTCCTTGGATCCAAAACGAAACTAGCTCCGATGAAGACTACCTCAATTCCTCGGCATGAATTGAGTGGTGCTGTACTGCTCGCTCTGTGGCTCAGCAGACTAAAGCGCATCCTGTAGAATCAGATTGGTGTGGCAGGGGTTTCCGCGTGGACAGACTCAACCATCGTGCTCTCATGGTTGAGTAATCCCGACACATCATTCAAAACTTTTGTGTCCAATCGAGTGTTCCAGATTCAATCAATACCTAATTGTCAGTGGCTACATGTCCGGTCGGAGATCAATCCTGCTGATTGCGCCTCGCGTGGACTTCCTCCGGCAGCACTCGAGAAGTCCACACTGTATTGGAAGGGTCCAAGTTTTTTGTCGTCCCCTGTCGACAGCTGGCCGAAAGGTATCGTCAAGTTAACTCTGGATCAGTTACCTGAGGTGCAGCCAGTGTGTTTGTTGTCGCAAAGCCAGGCCCCAGCTGAGTGGTACGCGCGTTTTTCCTCCTACGACCATATGATTCGAGTTGTTGCTCGACTACGCAGTTTCATGTTGAGGTGCCTGAAGAAGGACTGTGATACTGGTTTTTTGAAGCAGTCAGAGCTGAATTCTGCTCTATGTACGGTCGTGAAGAGTGCGCAAAGGTGTGCTTCCTACGCGAATTACTCAACAATCTGAATAAAGGTGAAGAAATTCGTCAAAGGGGGTTAGCTCGCCTCTCTCCATTTTTGGATTCCCTTGGGGTAATTCGTGTAGGGTGTCGTCTTCAAACTCCAATTGGCCAGAGCGTCGGAGACATCCCATGTTGATACCCAAGGAATCTCACCTTGCAGTGCTTATTATCCGTCATTGGCATCGTTATGCTTGTCATGCGGGTCCACGGTTGCTTATCGCGTTAGGACAGAGACGTTTTTGGATAATTGGTATCCGGCTTGTCGTCCATCGAGTAATTCGAAAGTGCACGATCTATGCCAAAATCGCCACGATCAATCCTCAACCCATGATAGCAGATCTGCCCGGTTTCCGCGTACAGGAAACTCATCCATTTGCCATAGTCAGCATTGATTACGCGGGACCGTTGCAAATGAAGGAGCTGAGTCTACGTAAGGCCCGAATTTGTAAAGTCTACATAGCTGTTTTTGTTTGTATGACTACGAAAGCTGTACATTTAGAAATCGTTTCTGATTTGTCCACTGATGCGTTTTTGTTAACGTTGGATAGGTTCGTGGCCTACCGTCGTCCATCTACTCTGATTGTGGTACCAACTTTGTTGGGGCAGCCAAACAGCTGCGACAGTTGATCAGCCGTTCTGATCAGAGAGATAAAATATCAGGGCATCTACCCTGTACTTGGCATTTTAACCCCCCTGGTGCTCCCCATTTTGGTGGGATTTGGGAGGCGGCTGTTAAGTCGGCTAAATCTTTACTTCTTCGCACCATAAATGCTCAGATTTGGACGTTGGAAGAGGTCACCACTGTTCTTTGCAGGGTTGAAGCCGCATTGAATTCGCGCCCGCTCGTTCCCGCGTCTGCTGACCCTAATGATCTTGAGTGTTTGACTCCAGGACACTTCCTGATCGGTAGACCGTTGCTTTCTATTCCCGATTCAGAGCCCTCTAATACTCAAGCGTCCTTGCGTACTCGCTGGAAGCTCCTCCAGCAGTCGTTTCGTTTTCTGGCGACGCTAGTCACAGGAGTACCTGAGTACTCTTCAAACTCGTGGGAAGTGGACCAAGTCAGGTAACAATATTGAGGTTGGCAATATGGTAATAGCGAAGACTATTGACGCTCCTCCCCTCTCCTGGCCATTAGGTAGATTTATAGAGGTGTATCCGGGCACAGACCAGATAGTGCGGGTAGCTAAGGTTATCACTAACCAGGGAGTGTTCACTAGACCAGTGAGTACTAAAGCCAGTACCGTTGCCTACTGATCCGTAGATAACGATGAACTACTAATCACCGCTTCCGTTTACATCCTATGTTTGTGTGTCACTGCTATACTCATTGTGTAAAAAATGTTTATATTTTATCAGCCACTTAGCCTGCTATCACATGTTCCGCTGGCCGCTCAGCCTCGGAAACCCGTGAGGGAAGTAGTAATTTTTTAATTGTTTAGCTAGGTTAAATTTAAAAAAAAATATATATATACATTGTAACATAAGACTGATTATTAACCATTTGTGATATTAAAATTGTTTCTATTGTGATATTTAGCTCCGCTCAGGCTCGAGCACATACCTATCCACTGCTCAACTGCTCCGTTCATTAACTAGCTGCTCCGCTCATCTGCTCAACTGCTCAACCGCTCAATTCCACTGCGCTGCTCAATCAATGTTTAACTGCTCCGTTCAACTGCTCTGCTCGACTGCTCCGTTCATCAGCTCGACTGCTCCGTCCATCGGCTCAACTGCTCCGTTCATCAGCTCGACTGATCCGTCCATCGGCTCGACTGCTGCGTTCAAAAACGTACTGCTTATGCGTGGCTCAATCTATCCAGTAAGCTGCTCCGTTCATTCATCAAGCCAGACTCTCATGCTGTATTTCTGCCACTCCAATTTAACCGGATCGAACTTTTGTTATAAGTCAGCTGGGACTTGCAAGGGGGAGTATGTTCGATCTTTTCGTTCATTTAAACCCGCCACTGTTTGGCGGCAAGTGGTGACCACGCTCGGCCACCCGCAATGTTGGTCAGCCTGATGCGCTCGTCACCTTGGTTCGGGTAACGACGCGTCTGCCGACGCCGCCGTGCTGCGGTGTGTGTGCGGTTTTTTTTACGTACGCACTCGTCCTACGTGCTATTCGGCCGTTGTTTTTGAAAACTGTGTGTGTTTCCACGTGTTCCGTGTTCTACGTCCGCTCCGGCGCTTTAAGCTTTTATATACGATCTTTCTGCCTTTTAGCTCAGCTTTGCTCACGGTTGCTTTTACCGATTGCAAAAGGCCTAAAGGTCATCTGTTCGTGAACGCTCAACTAGGAGATACAAATCTCGGGACGTGCAGCACGGTAGTCCAACGTCAAGTCAATCATCATCTCAAGCCATCTTCGTCGTCAAGTCCAACGGTGTTCCCCGTCCCCCATATATTAGCTGATTATAATATACTCGTTATAAAATAATCACAATTGTGTATTGCTTAAAACATTCCTTCTCACAAGGGTTCTGAAGACCGAGCGTCCGACAACATCCCTCATACGGACTTGTCAGCGCAACAATACTCAATGTGCTAAATGTGCTAAATTCCTAAAAGCAAAAATGCTCAAAGTGCAAAACTACGCAGAGTACTAAATGCTAGAATGCTCGATGTTCTAAAATGAAATATTTCACAACTTGTTAAAATCAAACATTCACATAGTGCTAGAAGCAAAAATGCACAATTCGCTAAAGCCAAAAACGCCCAATGTGCCAAACGTGCTAAATTCCTAAAAACAAAAACGCTCAAAGTGCAAGAAGCATTAATGCTCAAAGTGCAAAAAGCTAAAATTCAGAAAGTGCTAAAAGTTAAAATGCTCAAAGTGCTAAAATGTAAAAATTGTCATTGCAAAAAGCAAAAATGCTCAATGAGCTAAATGTGCCAAAATCCTAAAAGCAAAAATGCTCAAAGTTCAAGTAGCAAAATCCTCAGTCAAACAAAGTGCAAAAAGCAAGAATGCTGATGTGCTAGAAGCAAAAATTCACAAATTCCTAAAAGCAAAAATTCACGAAGTGCTAAAAGGGATAAAAACAAAAACTCACAATTTGCTAAAAGTTATAAATTTTAAAATGCTCAATGTGCTTAAATTTAATAATTCACAAAGTGTCAAAAGTGATGCAAAAATTCACGATTTGTATAAAATTATAAATGCAAAAATGCTCAATTTTCTAAACTTACTCGATTTATAAAATCAAAAATGATCAATGTGCTTAAATGTAATAATCCACAAAGTGCCAAAATTGATAAAAGCAAAACTTCACTTTTTTATTAAAAATGATAAAAGGAAAAATGCTCAAAGTTCAAAATGGAAAAATACTCAAAGCTTAAAAAGCAAAAATGCCCAATGTGCTATAAGCAAAAATGCCAGCGAAAATTTGGGTACAGAGATCTAGATACAAGTTATTGAATAGAATGATTAATGATGTTTATAAATCATTTGTCATGTGTGACAAACATTTTGAACCTTGTTATAAAAGTTTTGGATAACATAAGCTGAATGGAAACACCATGTCAACATTAAATTTACCAGTTAAAAACACATTTATAATTTTTCATATTATATCATGAATCTTTTTGTTTATGGTCGGCCATGTTATAACTTTCATGCCAACACCACCAGTTGTCAGCCACTTATCTTTCTATCGGGAATTGCATTGAATTTCGAACAATAAAAGCATTTTTTTTGTAATATTTGTGAATTAGATTAGTTAGATAGATCTAACAGTAACACCACTAGAGTCAAATATACAAGCTTAAAAAAGGAATATTTGTGATTTAAAAATATGGTAGATTAGGCCACTTTTCAACTTTTGATCTCATAGCCTCTCTATTATACTCAATATTCTATAAATGATTTATGACTAAAAGTGCAATATAAATAACAAATAATTAATAGTCTCAAATTAATTTAAGTTTAAAAAAAATATATCACTTGTTTATTATGGTGATTGGGAAGTAATCAAAATACAAAAATAAGTAGACTTGAATAATTTATTCAAGTCTAAAAGTCTAAAAAATAATGGTAGAGGGCTGATTTTTTTTCAATAATACTGTGCCGAATGGGTCCACCCCTAACTAGAGAAGATCAAATCTCCCTTACAAGCAGGAAATTGCCCTCCAAATCACTACAATACAATTATATGACAACTGAGAATGACTTACGGCAATAGTTTACATCAATTTGTCATCAACTTTTGGAATTTGATCGTTAAATTAAAAATTATTAAATAATTAAAAAATCATATCATTAAATTATAAGAATTTAGATTCTAAACTGAGCGATTTTATAATGTGTTTTATTTATTTAATTTTTATTTTGTGCCTGTGTACACGATAAGTAGTCGAAATTATGCTTTAATTCTTAACATCAATAGTTTTGCTAGTGGGAAAGTGAATCTAAATTGAAATAAGAAGGTCAAAATTTGACATCCCCAGTAGTTCTCAAGATACTGGAAAAACAACAAAAAAAATTAAGGAAAAATGGGAATTTTTACGAATTAGAATATTATTGGTATAACTCCAAACAAATTACCTTAAATACATGAAATTTTCACCAAATATTTATACTCTCATTTTATATACTTGATACTATATTCTTTATTTTTTTTTAAGTCACAGTAGTTTTTTCCATCTTTGAGAAGCGAAATATTATGTTGAAAAAAAAAATTATCTCTTTAGAAATCAATGTTTACAGAAATGATAATTAAAAAAGAAAAGCACATAAAAATTAAACCATTTTACTCATCGCATTGTTCAGAATCTAAAATAAAATCTAAAACACTTCATGTATGTAAATATAAATAATTTTATTCAATAGAATAGTACAGAAATTTAAACACAATAATTTTTATTTTTATTGTCGTCAAAAAACAAATGAAAAATGTTTGCCTTCAAAATATAATTCATGTATAAAGTATTTATATTTTTGTTTTAAAATCAAAATTACATGTAGTAGGTGTTTTTGAAACATATTATTCATATTTGTATTTATGAATATTGCAAAATTTATATAAAAATAAACAATAAAAAAAGTTAAATAAATTATACTTTTGGAATAAAATCTAATAGGTATAAGTAATAAAAAATACATTGACCAATTTGTTTTTTTTCTTTTATCCTTAGAAGATGTTAAATGAATCACAAGATTGATTACCATGAATGTGTTAGTAAATTGTACAAATGAATAATGAATACATGTAACAAAAAAATATAAGAAAATATATTATTGATTAAATACACATTTGTAATAGGAATTAGATAACTAAATAATGTTTTTTTTTTACCTATTTTATTTTTATGTGTTGCTCATAAGTTATAAATTTATAATATATTTTAATATAATCCTTGTTATAAATTGAAAATATCTAGATTACCCACAATTGGTAAGTTAAAATAATTGAACATATAAACCATACAGTCTTAATTTTTGCCACTTAAAAATAAGTTTTATTAATAAATAATTTTGTTTAACTAGTATTATTTCTACTAATATACATATTATGATAAAACTGTTGTTTAGATGTGAAAAAAAATCAATTTAAAAAAAAAAAAAACACTTGAGTACACAACAAAAAGTTGAAATTTTTCAATTTCAATAATTTTAATTTATATGAAATAATTATAAGCAAATGTTTTTAACTAAATACATTTAAACAAACAATAAAAAAATAAATGTTTATTTTTTAACATAGTATTGAATGAATCATGCTTCTTAACCTAATTTATTATGATAGGTTACAAAATAAATAGCTTTTTAATATTTCTGCAATAATAAAATGTTTATTATCATATAACTCTGTGCCCTGGAATCTGAAAGATCCAATCCTTCTGTTAAGGCCAGTTATTAACTATGGTGACTAACATCAGGCTGTTCTATAATAATGTGTTTAATATAAGAATAATTTTTAATCTTTCTATTTGTTTGGCCTTAGGATTTACTCAAAAAAAATTAGGATTGACCTTTTTTGTGCAATATTTGATAAATAAAAATAAATAAAACCCAATTATGTACATGAAGATATAAAAATTAACAATTAATAATAATTAAAATATTTTTTACAAATTAAACAAAATTAATCACATAATAATTTGAGGATCAGGTACAGAAGTACTGATTGATTTGTGTGGTAAAACCTGTCCGCCGTTAATGTATAGTTCATCTTTAACAATAACATCTTCTCCAAGTACAGTAGTATTTTCCATACGCACCCAACATCCAACTACAGATCGCCAACCAATTATGCAAGAGTCTAACCACGTATGTGATTTAACCATGGCCCCTGCTAGTATGGTACACCTTCTTAAACAAGCACCATCTTCAATAGTTACATTTGGACCAATAGTAACATTGGGACCAATTTTACAACCTTCACCTATAGTGGCAGTTGGATCAACTAGAACATTGCCAATAACACCATCAGCAGAATACAATAAAGTTGGACTACGTTTCTTTAGTGATGTCAGGTACATGCACATTCCTGAAAATAATAAACAGTTATTATAGGTACTTAAATATTAAATGCATTAAAGAAATTCATGAAATCCATAAAAGTTAACAACTAACCAGTTAGGAAATCTTTTGGTTGCCCTACATCCATCCAGAATCCTTTTAGGTTAAATGCATATAATTGACCGTCTTGTGCCATAAACGGAAACACTTCTTTTTCAATGCTTGTTGGCTCCAACTTAATTCTATCTAACACAGATGGATTTAAAATATAAATGCCTGCATTGATTTTGTTAGAAACAAACTCTTGTGGTTTTTCAATGAAACTTTCTATGCGACCAGTGCCTTCATCATACATCACTACACCATACTTGGACGGCTCTTCAACTTTAGTCACCACAATTGTACCTTCACGACCATGTGATTTATGGAACGCAATCAAGTCTTTAAATGGATACTCACAAATAATATCAGAGTTTAAAACAAAAAATGGCTGGTTTTGTTCGTTAGCCAAAAAATGTTTGGCTAGAGCTAAAGGTCCAGCAGTGCCAAGTGGTTCAGATTCATGTGAAAAAACTAGTTGAACACCAAGTTTCTTTGCTTCATCGCTCATCTCTTTTTCCATCTGTTCAGCACGGTACGAAACAGCCAATATAACCTAAATACAACAATCATTTAAAATCGAAAAGACAAAAAATAATAATAGGCTTAGTTAAGTAATGAAAGATAATATTTTTAAGCTAGTTAGGTACCATAAAATCAAGTTATAGTAATAAAACCTAATTTATATGAATTTCAAATTATGAATAAAGTTAGGTAACTAAATATGTTTTTATGAATACAAAACTAATAATATGCAATACAATACAGAACATTGAAAAACTATTACAAATGTGCACAGGTGCACTGAAATTTGGCCTAAGAGGTACTACCTTGTGCAAAACACCACAGAAGTGTCAAATAACAAGTCACATAGCTAGAGGGGCGATTAGAGGTGCACAAAGACATGGTAAACTGTTGATTTCAAGATGGCGAATGTACTTGCCTCTCGCACACCGACTGTGACCAGGGCTTCGATTTGATGGAGTATCATTGGCTTGTTAGCAAACTCGACAAGTGGCTTTGGCCGGCTAAGCGTAAGTGGTCGCAGACGAGTGCCATAACCGCCGACCAATATCAGAGCTTTGGTTTGGGCCATTTTGGTGTCGACGCCACACATGTCAGATGGAAGACCGATTTTACATGTCCCGCGTCCAACCGGCGATGGTCTTTACTTTGGCCCCGGGTTGACTGATCCTCGTCGTGGATCTCCTACTCGGGGTGATGTACTGATTAGTGGTGATGTACACCTGTTAAACGATGTCGGCGTTCGAATCGTAGGCGACAGAGGAGGTGACGGCGGACGTTGTCGAGTGTCGTCTTCTGAAACGTGGACGGTCCATAGTGCGGATCGCGATCGAGACCAACGCGGTGCGTGACACACGGATGATAAACATTGAACGTGCCACGTCGTATAATGATCTAGACGAGTCGGTCGAAAAGCGGCGGTGGAGGCCAGCCACTCAGAGCATTTATTCTTTATCGGGTCGAACCGATTGGGAATTGGGAACTCGGATAACGCGCGAACACGACGGCTTGCCACACGCACGCACACGCAGCGACACCACGCACACACCCACTATATTATTATTATTACCGTGTAATTGTATATTATTATGGTATTTTACACGCAGTGCGTATCAGCTAGTATCTAAAGATGATAAATTTAAATTATTTTAATGTCACGGAATTAATAATTTGTCTTCACATCGTGGTAAATGGTAATTATTAACATTAATAAACGCAGTGAATCGTGACCGTAACGTAATAGCGTAGTGCGTTCTTCGTGGCGAAGAACAGCAATGGAAAAATTATTATTATTATTGTTGTTGTTGTTATTTTCACGAAATAATTAATAAATGCCGTTATCACCACGCACGTCAGAGAATAGAGATACCAGCTTATCACAACCACAAACGGATATTATCACAGAATAATATTATGGCGGATAATATAGAGAAGAGAAGGTGATAACACTCCGTGAAAAAGTGGCTTATTTTTCGACGGCACTATTTTAGCTAACATGAATACCGCCAGGCACCGCCACAGTATTCGAAGGCATTGAAAATGAACTATATAATATAGTAATATAGTATTGTTGTTCTCTGATAAAACAACACTCCACCAACACTTGGTTCTCTCTCTGGAACAACCTACCTGCAGAATTCGCCTCAAGATACAGAAATATCACACCTAATATTCTAAAAAAACCCTGGTTTAATAACTTACATTTACATAGACCATATATCGTACAATTTAATAGACTACGTATTGGACATCACCTTCTACCCAGCCACTCCTTCAAACTTGGCCTTAATGATTCTCCATTCTGCACACTTCACCTAAATGAATGTATCTGTGACTTATCTCATATACTTTTCGACTGCCCTGCCCTTCAGACCAAACGCATTACTCTAGTTAACATATTTAAAACTCTTAATATCCCTTTTAATATCTTCTCCATACTAAACACAAAATCCACTACCGCCATTAAATTAGTAATTTCCTTCATATTGGATGCTGGCTTTATTATATAATATTATAATGTAATATATTTTGTTGTGTAATTTATAGACTGTAAATGTTGAGCTATCATAGTTTTATACTAATAGCTAATAAAAAAAAAAAAAAAAAAGTATTGTTGTTAAAATTTCATAATTCATATGAAATATGATTATATATTTATATCATACATGCAAGATGAAATAAATAAAAATATTATATATTTATATATAGGCACGAATTCAATAAAATGAATATATAGGGCCATAGAGGCAGACTTCCAGAAGTAGCAATGAAGCTAATTCGATGAGACAAAAAAACAAAAAAATTTATCAAAACAATCGAAGTTGTAACTACTTAGTAACATAATCTCTTCTTAGATCTTGTTATGGACGATAACGACCATTGCCTATATTGGCTATATTTATTCTAATTTCTAACCAGTAGATGGCAATCCTGCACCGACTTGCCACTTGGTATCGTGTCTTTGGCACCTAATTTTAAATTTTACTAATTTGTACTTTTGTAGTCAGTGACTCAGTAGTCAGTGGCTCAGTCGTCTTTTGGTGGTTATACATTTTAAGTTGGGTTCACACAACTTACTATATGCCTACATCATATGCTATGTGTCGTTTCTAAAATTTTAGTTCGACCCAACTTAAGTAATTTACCAGTAAATCACGGTTAGTGGATGATACCTTGATTACAACATTGAAAGTACAATAAAAGGCACACAACTGAAGACGACCCAAGACGTAGTGCTATGAACCTGACTTTTACTGTCGATACCTGAAGTTGAATGATATTGAATCACAGAATCAATAGTGGTGAGGTGGGCTTCACTACTCACCTCTGGAGTCTGGGAAAATCTGATGATTGATTTAGATGGACTACTAACATTTAGTTTGATTTCATAATAACCTGACATATGTATTCAAAGAATTAAGAGTAAGTCATAAGTAATTTTTCTAAAAAAAACAGCCCAACTGGGTGCATAGATAATATATTTAAATTTAAATTTGATAATAGGTTAATTTAAACAGCAGAGTGACAATAAAAAAATAACGCAATATTGTTATATTATGATTAAGAGTACTGTTTTTTATGTCAATAAAGGGTCAAATTACTATTACAGTAGAATCTGCTTACAATGATCTCCAAGGGACTCAACTCGGATAATTAAATATTGGCATAATTCTAGTTTAGCAGCCTATCGATTTTTTAAATTTTATTTTTTTCAAAATGTGTTTTACGGTGCTTTATAAGAATGTAAAAAAAATCCCGCTCAAACTTCACTTTGAAGTTATCGATGAAAAATTTCAAAAACTTCATTTTTTTTATCACGCGCATTAAAAAAAAAAAAATACTTACAATTGAATATTTTTAATTTTTTTTTTTTTAATGTGCAGTTTTTAGCGTTTATTAAATTGGTAAAATCAAAACTTAAAAAATACCTACTTTTGAAGTTTTCGCACTTCCAAATTGGACAATACCATTTTCAAGATTCAAAAAATTTTCCTTTTATATCTAAGATTTGAAAATTTAATACAAAGCTCCTAACATATTTTTACAATAGCAGTTGAAAAATAAAAGAAATACATAGTCACAATTTTTTTTTGCAATCATTCAAATTTTAATTTTGACAACATACGTAAAAATTACGAAAATTCGCAAATTATTTTAAGCTAGAAATTCATAAACTTCAGCAAGTTGCTTTTACTATGTCCATCAGCTCCGCTTCTTGTGAACGTTCCTTCTCTACCATGCGGAGAATAAAAACATATACCAGATCTATTGTAAACCAGGATAGATTTACAAATATGCCAATTTTACATACCTATTGAAAGAGATATTTCAAATTTTATCAAGTCAGAAAATATTTTAAATAACTTTGCTCTAAAGAATGGACATATAGATTTGTAATCGTCATAACTATTTAAATATATTCTAATATTATTAGGTATTCTATTATTATTCTAATATTTCATATTACCTACTTATAGAGTATAGACCATTGTGTATATTTTATGCTTACTGTTATTATATGGAAATAAAGAGTTACAGTTTAAATTTAAAAATGTCAGAATAAAGAAATATACTGTATGTGTAAAATGTTTGATGTTGAATATTATTAATTATTATATTAGGTATAATATCTGTAAATGTTATAGTTTTATGTGATTCAGATAAAACAAAGAATATTTTTATTCACTATAAATTATTCCAAATTTTAATCTTTTTTAAATAATTCATATAAATTACAACTTTTATCTGTGTGGGGGTAATTGTATAGTTGCAAATAACATATATTACAATAGGGATCTCATTTTTCTATAAAATATATTTAGGACTCCAGCCTACCTCCTTAAATAAAGGGATAGAGTACACCTATATATATTTAGGTAACGAACTGTTAACTATTTTTAATTCTCCATAAAAGGTAAAAAAAATGTATTTTTCATGACAATTGTTAACTTCTACAATACATTATAGCCTGAACTTAAGAATCCAATGATTGATTATTAAATAACAACAAGCAACAATTTAGAGACAATTCACTTTATTAGAATAACCACAAATCTTGCACACTGAGCAGGTCTCCATCGGGCCTCACTTACCCAAATAACTATTTAACAACTAGTCGAGATCGCCCTTAACCATAGTGGCGTCCCCCCACTCTAATGTACAGGTCTTATTACAATTTACTTCATTGGTACTTGTTCAAAGTACCAATGTACCTAAAAAGTAAATACTAAAAGTAAGTAGGTATAAATAAATTATAACAAATGTTTATATAATTATATTTACAAATAAATAATTGAAAAAAATTATACATAAATACTAAAATAATAGGTACACAAAAATTAAAAACAAATCTTATACTATATTTTAAAAATCTATCATTATAGTTAGTTAATACCTAGTATAATATTTAATATTAATTTTTATAAATTATAACTATATATTAAACCATTTGAATCGTTAACTTTTATGTACCATTTTTTAAAATTCTTCTAACTTGTGACTGTTGTGAGATTACAATATCTTGAGGCTTTATTTTATTTTTTTAAATACTTAGTAATTCCTCTTTTTGTAAGGGAAAAGGTTGTAAAACATGAAATAAATAATTATAAATTAAAAGGCACAGTTTTCTTTAAAACTACTTTAATCCCATAGCATTAACTGTCTTTTTAGTAGTGTTATTCAACTGAATTATACATTTATTATTAAATGAAAAATAACCAAATAGCGGTACCAACTCATAGCACCATTCTTAAATTTTACAATGTTGTTTAACTATTGAATTTTAAAAATTATTATTAATTGGAGGCGCCGTCAAATTATATTGTTCGCTCTGCATCAATGACCTACCTACGTCCTACGTGTTTAATAAAGCTACACTTTAGCATAATATGAACATTTAAACATTTAAAGAGTTCCAAATTTATTAAAGGCTCATAGCTAACTGTTCATTTTTTTTACAATCCAATCGGTAAAAAAAGACACCCTGGTGTATATTCCTGGATAACCTGGTTCACCACATATTTTAGGTCCACGAGATACTATGCCCATCAAATAGTATTTATTTTTTATGAGAAACATTAAAGGTCCACCAGAGTCACCCTGAAATGGATTTGAAATATTCATCATTAAAATCATGAGGCCCAAATATTCCATTCACATATACAAATAAAAAAGGAAATTACTCGACAAGCATCTTTTCCTCCCTCCTGAGGTCCAGCACAAATCATAATTCTGCTATCGATTACAATGTTGTTTTTCTCGTATAATTGCTTACATTTCGTAGTATTCGCTATTGGAATTTGAGTTTCCAGCAAATATGTATTGCGTGGTTCACCTGACACAGAACAATAATAATATTATAACATGTATACATTATTGTAATTTTATAAACACATGTAGCCATTTAGGTATTCTAATAAATGTAAGTGTTTTATTTTATAATCAATAATACTACTCAATATTACTTTATTCATTATCATGCAACATGGCTAGTATATTTTTATGTTTACTTAAAACTGACGAAGGATCGGTGGAACCCCAACCAGCAACAAATGGCATAGTAGTTGCTGTTAAATTAATATTTTTTACATCCAATGAGACTGGCAAACAGATTGGTTGGATTAATTCTGGAAATATATACAAATATTTCAAATTATTCCACGATGGAAATATAATATTTATGTATAACCATATCGTACAATGAATTTCATTGTCAAGTGTGGCATGATCAGTAATTTAAAAAACATCCATGATGGAAAAACGTACGAGTGTAAGATACACTATGGCTTAATTTCAGTAATGCTATATCATTGATAACTCTTTCAGGGTTGTATCCTTCGTGTATTATAATACGTTCAATTGGAACATCCAATGGAGTTGTGCCGTCATTGACGTTAGGATCCAAATTTAATTCACCCAAGCGCGCCGTGGTCCTAAAAATTTGAATAATATTTATTAATATTTGCATATAATCATATTGAAAGCCCATTAAAAAATCGATAAATTTATTTACAGTCTTATATTAACACGATTTTTTACACATTCGGCGGATGTTAATACGTATGTATCTGCGATTAGCGTTCCACCACACAGCCACTGTAGATTATTATTGTTTATATTTAAATTTTGATATCCAAGAGCTACCATCCAAGGCCAAGCACCTAAACAAAAGTAAACTATTATAATGAAATGTATAATTTTATTCAAATTCTAACCTAATTCAGATTGACTGCCTCCAATTATTCGAGAACTAGGGAGCTTCCTGTGTCCACACGAGGTTTGTGATAGAAATTTAGCTTCTGGAATTGTTTTATCCAAAGGACAGCAAACTTTTGAAGTTGTACCTACAAACCCACAAATTGAATTCCGAAGAAGGTTCAATGTCGATTCAGTGATATTTTGATCTTGTAGTAGCAATCGTAATTTTTGACAATTTCTAATATCAATACAAACACCATTCTCATCATTTGGTGTAAGGCATTCTGTTAAAAATAATAGTTATAATAAAAATAATAACAACAATAATAATATTATATAAACAACAACGTCGAAAATAGTATTAACATTTGATACCAATCAAATGTATTAACTCAGAGTAACTACGAAAATTATGAAAATAATTGAACTGAATTTTTTTTATTACCTACCTAATAGATGTTAATTTCTATATAATAATTTGTCAATATAAGATGATACATTTTTTTGTTTAAATGACATTTTATATAGAACTATTTACGTTGATTATTGATTGAAATAATATTTTAGATAATTATGTATTGGAGACTGGAATGTACGAGAATTATATGAATAAAATATATATATATATATATTTAGTTCTAGCTTGTATAATATAGCTGGACGGCCGCGATAGTGCGCTTTATTATTTAGTTTCAGACTTTCAGTATATCTTCAATACCTCAAGAACTTGAATTCTGGAATCTGAGACTAAAATGTTAGTATTTACTATGTTGAATTTATTGCAGTATGGATTAATATTATCTTGATGCTTATAATATTACATCTATATTCTACACTTCTATTTATTTATATTATTTTACATAACTTACCATTGTTGTATCGAGCAATAGCTACACTGATTAAGAACGTCAAGAAAATACAATTTTGTTCTAATTTCATAGTAAAACTGAAAAAAAAACCAAATAATTGTATTTACAGAGAATCCAGTTAAAACTTTAAGAGAACTAAGATTTAAGAATATAGTCTATTAACAACATTAAGGACAATTTAAGTTCTTATATATTATAATATTTTCTTTGAATTTATATTTAATACATTTCTATTAACTAGAAATTTGGAATTCAAGAGTAGAACAAATGGAAATTTTGGTTTTTAATTTATTATGTAATATATATATACGATTATAGATATTAGATTGTAACCAGTAGATACATAACGAATAACAATATAAAAATATATCTAGATACAATTTAATATTTATGTTACTTGGTTAAATATTTTATTAAATGGTTAAGTTAGATGCGATATTTTTCCGAGTTATTTACAATAAGTATCTCCATTAATTCATTACTGTCACAACTCACAATTATCAAGCAAAAATAAAGGTTCTTATTGGGTACAATATTTATTATACCAAAACTATAAATTTACATGCAAAGTAAACTAATATCTAGTAACTTTTTTTTACTCAACTACCTACTTTATGATACTGAATAATATTTTAGAGTTTCTTTTTGTTTTTTTTTTTTGGCTAGGAGATAAAAAATCGGAATAAATCATGATATTCACACAGAAATACAGCATTGCGTGTAGTCGTGTAGATATAAATATATTCAAAACTAACCGCTATTTTATGAACCAATTTCTGAATTAGAAGGTATAGAAGATTAAAGTAAATAAAAAATATTATGTTTAAGTGACGTTTAACGGTTGACCGCATATTATATTATATTTTAGTGTTAAATAGTACGTACCCAATAAATAATATTTAGTATTATGTGTTAGACTGTTAGATTTGTTGCTTTGTAAACGGACACTAACGTATCGTAACGTAGTAACGAAGGTACTGTTGCATATTAATTCTTCACAGCAACAGTAATTGTTTACATATGTTTTTTTACATTTCAGTGCGCATCAACATGTGAATCAGTGGAAAGTCCTGATGACGCGGTCCACAATCTCTGACAGTGTTGTTATATTCTCACATACCACAGAACACGTCTCGAACACATCTCGAATCACGGTATAATCTACCTAACGGATTTATTTCTGTTGATCAATATTTAAGAAAAAAATTGAGGAAATTTGTATAAAGTTACTATATTTATATCTTATACTTACAAATTGAATTGATATAAATATATGAATGTATATAATGGCAATCACTAACATTGCTAACATTTCCATGTAAGCAACGGGCAATTATAAGGTTGCAAGGTTTCTAGGCCTGATACGTAGAATAAAGTATTTAATAAATATTATATTATTCCAATAACTAATTTTATCTAAAAAATAATTAGTCTAATCTAAAAAAATTAAAAGTTTCAGCGACTAATTCTCTTAATAATCAGGAAAAATAAAAATAAATCAAAGAAATACTTGATTTTTTATTGAAAACCATTTTCGACAAAATCTTGTACTCCGTGTAAATATTAACGTATAGGTATTTTATGCATTCATTGTATTCATACATTATTAATTGCTATCTACTCACAATAACATAATAATAATCACATATTATTATATTATTTTATTTTTGTTATTTTACCATGATGTGTGTGTTTTTTTAAAAATTTTTTTTTATGTCTGTCATCACGTTTTGGGGCAGTAAAAGTGCTTCGATTTTCGACTTCAGTACCTCGTTCAATCAGATGGATCAACGGAAAAATATTGAAAATACAAAGGCACGATTTTTTTTATAAGCATTTAAAGTTCAAATGTTGACTAAATACGTAAAAATTACGGCAATTTTCAAATTTTCTTAGGTAGAAATTCTTGAGAATTTTTTATTTTTAAATCTAAGATTTTTAAATGTTTAATAATTTATAATACTCGTATATCCTAGACAGATAAATCGTCTCTGCAAAGAATCATTTTTCGTAGGTATACAATGATAATATAATATCATTGAATTCAAATTTAATTCCATCCATTACAGTAATCCACTTGTAACCTACAGTACAGCAGAGCGATATCCACGACTTCCCCGCTTTTTTGAGATTCCTAGTAGTTAGATGCGCCTTCCACCGTTCAACGTCAAATTAGTGTAACTTAAGCACAAAGCAAAATACTATCAGTCATTATAAATTACTCCATGGTGGTTACACTAAGCTGAAAATGAAGAAATTCAATTTTACGTGGGACAGCAGCGTATCTAACTACTAATTCATCTTGAAAAGCACAAAATTATAATATGATAATAGCATGTTATAATATTATACTATTATTTTGTGTACTGTGTAGATAAAAATTAATAATATTCATACAAACGATGAATGTGTATGGTACCTACTCGTTAATACGTACTCGAAAATATAAGTATATATACGTACCTATACGATTATTATTAGTAGCTTACATGACCGATCTTCTGCAGGTTATACTGGTTATAGACAGACCAAAAAATGACAACGTTGCACGAAATGAGAAAGTATACTCGTATATTATAGACCATATCTATATCAAGTGCAAAAAAATAATCGTCGGACAAATCGCCCCGTCTGTTTCCATAATGTTGTACCACGGTGGTAACCTGATCTGAACTGACATGCGCTTATATTGAGCATGAGATTTAGCTTGGCTTTTTTCAAACACCGATGTCTCGGATGAAACTCGCGATGTGACGTTCTCGATGTCGGTCGAAGTAAACCGCATAGCGATATTCGCGGCATCAAACTATAATGGCGACGTCTCGGCTGATCCACGAGAACGTGGCTCGATTGTTGCATTGTCCGCTTCGGCTGGCCGAATATATTATGCAGTGCCGACGAGACGATCTGCGTTTCGATCTTAACTTCAGTGGCCACTGGCCACGACCATTTCAGTGTTCGGTCGTCAATCATGTATTGATGTGCACCTAATCCATCATATTATCTCTTTTAAATTTAAAATGAATAATAAAATAATTATAATAGTTATTAGCCATTTAGGTTAAGAATAAGTTACAAATATTGAGTAGGATAAAATAATATAACGATAAGATATTACACACATACACGTACACACACATACACACGCGCGTGCACACACACAACATTACACATTATAAGGAGCTCAATGTTCAATCACGTGGACAGACGTGTCGTTGTCTTTTTGTATAGACGTTCAAACGTGAGTTTAAAAGACTACGCAAATCGTCTATGCAGGAAGACGTAATCATGTAAATCAGTTAAGATAAACTAGTCTATAAATAAGCATAAACATAATACATTTTTGTAGAAAAGTGCAAAAATAATAAATAATAAAAATGATTTAATAGATATCTTATACAAATAAGCCTATATCAAAACAATTTTATAAAATAAAACATATGTAAAACACATTAATAGTATGAATTGATAAATCATAAAAATATTTTGAAGTAAAATCATAGACGCTATATATTAATCAAAATTAGCGAAAAAAAACAATAAAAACAATAAATACGATAATATATAATTTGACAAATAATCGTATATTAAAGGTAAACGAATAGAAAATATTTTGAGGTATGCGAAAACCAACAAAAAATATATAATATATTATAATACTCATATAGTAAAAGTACAATATTTATTGGTAAGGTAAAAAAAAATTGTCTAAACAATAACGATCTACAATAATTTTAAAAAGTTACATAAATCATGCATATTATTAAGAATTTTTTTTTAAATATTAAAACGATTTAGGTATATGATATTACGTGTGTCTTAGTGACCATTGTATTCTACTCCATGTATATTTATAAGTTTTAAGATAAAACATTATACTCAAAATTCGACATAATCATAATTAACTTCACACATCAACTAATCTTCTTGCTACCCAGGGCACATAATTTTATTGAATATGACTGTAATGGACCCGAAATCAATATATAACATCACTCAATAGCCTCTCTGTGGAACCATGCGAACCACCATCAGAAATTAAAACTCAAAGAATTCAACTCTTACAAAAAGCAGATACCTATCTAACACCTTATAAAACATGCTCAATAATAATAATAAACTACTTTATAAGTAGGTGTTCTCTTTTAGAAGATGCTCAAATGGTAGATAATCGGTTCTTCACAGAAATAATTGAATTCAGTAGTGCTCGGTGCTCTGAACTACACCAAAGACTAACATATCACCTACCAAACGGAGGAATAATTACCGGTTTTAAAATTAACGAAACTATATACTATCATTTGTTATAGTATCCGGTTTCGTAGACAGACATGACAATTGCAAAGGGCTGGTACCGAATTGGTTCTCGAGCTCCAATCCCACGCGCCGAATTGGTTGCCGTTTGAAAAAGGTATTTTATTAAGGTAAGCTGAATTGGTTCCCGTTTAATTATGCACATTTTCCTTTTCAATTTTACAGGCTTAGGTTACTACTAGTAACTTAAAATTAAGCTTGATTAAAAATGTGCGTAATCAAGGTTATAATAAAAATGATATAATATATACATTTTTAAATTGTTGATTTGGAAGTCAACTAATGTCATCACTAGCAATGTGTAAGTACAAAATACAAATAATAAAATATAATAAATAAAATTATTTAAAATCGTTGATTTGTAATAAAGAATATCAAATTTACATTTATAATGGTAATCTCCTCTGTGATATTGTCAGTAAGGCACCTTTCTTGAGCCATTGTAGTGCGTAATATACTTTTAACTATTTCCATTTTCGAAAAAAAACTCTTTCACAAATGCAATTAGTAACTGGTAAGGTAGTTCATTCTTGTATAATTTCAAAATATTTTCAAAAGTTCTCAATCAGTCTGTTCTATCCTTAGTTATCCAATTCAACCACTGAGTAATTGTACTATTATTACTTCCTCTTGGTGCCATTTATTTGTGTAAATAGTCTAATTTCAGTGTTGAGTTGATCAAAAGATTAACTAAATGTATCAGAAATTGTTTGTACATGTTTTTTTTTCTATTTCTGCATTTAATAAGTTACCAACACTAGTAATTGAATTTAATGTATCTTGATTAAAACGAACTTTGACGCTATTTAATATTTTATTAATAACACAGTTATCTTCATTTCTTCTTTTGTATTTTCAAAAAAATGTTCAGAATGATGTTTATAATCTACTTTAGTTAATACTTTACGCCTTATTTTTACTTCAAGTATGGATACATCAATTTCAGTGCAAGCTATTTTAGTTTCATCTTCCATAAAAATTGTTTTAAACGTTTCATCTGATCTCATCGTTTGAAGAGAGTTTTTCAAAGCAGTGATTGGTGTAACCGCTGTATGTAGATACAAGTTAGATGATTGTAATGTGGCACCAATTTTGTTCGCTAAATTTAGAATAGGGTTTAAAATACACATAGCAAAAACCAATTTAAAAGTTTTCAATGAATAAATGAAACCTTTTGTTTTGGCACTTACATCTGGAAGATTTGTTGAGTCTTATATTTCCTCCAATGCTTTTAATATAGCTAAATAATTACATCAGTACCGTATGCCACCTTGTAATTTGACAGTGTCTTCGATGTTTTTAACTTTATATTCATTGAAATTGTAATTTTCTCTAATATAGCATGACGTACACAATTACCTTCAATTAAATTATAAACTAATTAAATGGTAACAAAATAATTCAAATGTCACATGGTTTTCTTTTCCAATGAAATCTACTGACACAAGCTTTAAGTAATGAACATAAAAAAAGTTTTGGATTCATCTGATCATCTCTTTACATTTAGATTGGACGCCTGGTACATGACCAAACATTATAGGAGCACCGTCGAAGCTGATAGCACTGATAGCACATTATACCATTGAATACCTATAAGGTTCAATACATCACATAATTTCAAAAAAATAGTCTGAGAATCTCCATGTGATAATCTTCTTAAACAAAAAAATCTTTCAACTGGTCTTTTTTTCTCGGATGAATAATATGGGATAATAAAAGATATTTTCTCATTGTGACCAACGTCACTAGTATTGTCCGCAATGATTGAATTTTTCTCCACGAAGTTCAGTAGACATTTTCCTTTGAATAATATTACAAATTGATGAAATTAGGTCATTTAGAATATGGTTACTCGTATATAACGCATTCCTAGATCCATTATCTAAATGATATTTTAATTCAGGATCATATTTACTAAGCAAATTTATCATTTCTAAAAACAGCTCTTGATGTAGTTCTGAACTTTTTTCAATACGCCCACGAAATGGGCGGTCACCTAGTTCTAATCATAAAGTGACATCAATAAGACGATACATTATTTGTCTGTTTATGAAATTTTTGTTTCCCTTTTTGTGCAAGTTGAATTTCATTATTTTGTCTATCAGAACATCTATTAATTTAAAGTTTGAAAACTTCATCATTGAAGTCGTACTGTAAGGAGCTCAATGTTTAATCTTGCGGGCAGACGTGTCATTATTTTCTTTTTGTATAGACGTTCAACGTAGCGAGTATAAAAGACTACGCAGATCGTCTATGCAGAAAGACGTGATCGTGTAAATTAATAAAATTATTTGAAAATAGCGTTTACTATTGTGTGTTAAAAAGTTAAATAAAATTAACAATGGTGAACCAGAGAAAAAAGTTCGGTTACCTTATATCTTACGCCTCTGACGCTAACCACGATTTCAACGGGGAAGTCGCCACTAGGTCATTTAATTGATTTAGAGACATATAACCGTATTCCGGTAATTTTAAGTCTTTTAAATCATTACAACCGTTAGCGGCTTTACCGAAACGATTGTCATCAAGTGGTGAATCGATTGATACTGCAGGTTCCGTCCGTTCCACGCAGGCGGTAACCCGATATCATGCATTACCCGCAATAGCCGTCTGCATTTCGATCATTGAACTAATATTTAGAAACCTTCAACGGATAAATCATATGAAGTAGAAATTGTTCAATAGGTAAATTTTAGACTATACAAAATTGTTATGGAATTCAGTAACTTTACCTTGAAAAGTATATAATTACATAGGTAAATAAATATTATGTACCTAGTTTAAAGCTTACCAAACTATTTTATTTTTTTAATACTCGTAATACATTTTCCAAAACATTTAAATAATAATTAACTTTTTCTCTGAAAAAATTATACTTATATCATATATATATTTAATTCTTGTGGTATCTAAATGATCATTATAAGTACATATTCAAAATTTAAATCTAACAAACGTGTTATAAGCCTTGTTTTAATTTATTTCATATACAATATACATAGGCATTTTATTTAAACACATAGTAATAATGTTATTATTAAATTTATTAGGTATATATTAATACTCTCATAATATTGACTACCTATGGTCAAATGGATATATTAATGATATTACTATAATGTTGAGTTCGGAATTATTATGGAAATTACTCAATACTCACAACACTGACCACCCGTAGTATATTATACGACACGATCTGAATATCATCTGATGGAAAGACAGCGACCCGAAAATATCATATTCATGGTATAGAACATGGCGTCATCACCCACCTCTCCTAGATTACTAGCTAAGCTCATAAACTAATAATATGTTACAGTTAAAACTCGAAATCCATCAAAAATACTTTTAAGCAGAGATTTAAGAGGGGAAAATGTTGAAGAAGAACTACTATAGTCTCCAAAAATATAGGAGCGTTCCTGAGTTCTTACCTAAGTCATTTCCATCTACACAAAGTGTTTAAGAATCCCTCAAGGTCTATACCTAATATTATTTTTTTTCAAATACCAAATTTTTCACAAAAAGTTTATATTATTATGAAGTAAAATCAAATGTCCTCCTAAGAAAAATGATCCTACCTATACACATTATGCCTGATCATAAAATTAAATTGCATTTTATAACCTGAAATCTTAAAAAAATATATATTTAAATTTGAAAGGTGTTTTAATTTTTATATATTTTTATAATCCAAATAAAATCTAATTTATATTAAAAATCTCGTTGGTAAATTTCTCGATTAGCGTCCCCTCCGGACTTTGAAGACTTAGGTAATTTAAAGAATTCGTATAATTCTTCCTTAAATAATAAAGGGGACTCAATTCCCCTTCACTCCATTTTTAATCAGTGCTTTTAAGTTTTAACTATAGCCAATACTAATTTCCACAACCCTTTTCATCAAAACTGATTCGAATTTCGGACTACCTATAATTAAAAATTTAACATACTCAAAATTCAAATGTCTATGGGAAAAACATATTTCTGGTGTACCTAATTATCAACACTGTATAAATTAAATTACTAATTTCTGTACAATTAGTATGAAGAGAAACTTAATATTATTTATTTTGTTGCATTCAATTTATTCCGAAACCGAACAATCAAATGAAATGTATTAATGTATACTTACTACACAAGATGGCGCTTCGGAATACATAATAAAGTCCAATTTAAAAAAGCCTGTTTTTACTTTCAAACAAAAATCCCAGATCATTTTTCTAAATTATACATATACCTATAGAAATTTAAAATTATGATAAATATAGAAGTAGGTATAACAAGTGTTAATATGTTATTAAAAAAATAATTGTTTAGTCATAATATAGGAAATCATACACAATTGTATAGATTGTTTTTAAATATTTATTATAATCTTGTACTTGAAATGAATAAAAATGTTGAAAATTAGATATAGGAAATAGCTTTTGACGTTCATATGACATGTCAATAATAGATACTTATACCTAGGTAACTACAACTATATTAATAATAAATATATAGGTACGTCGTACGTTAATTCCATATATTATAATAATTTATAAATTCTAAGGTACGCATTATGGTTTTAATAATATATTTCAACACGTATGCTCTAATTGCTCTAGCAAATGCGAGATTTATACATTTTATGACAATTTAATAAGACGCGAAAAAAATAAAGGTGCCAAAGTACACCATTAGTATTTATTAATTAATGTTTTCAAAATAGTTTTCATAAAAAAATTATATTTCTGCTTACCAATACTTCAATTGAATACCTACAATCTAAAATAGTAGGCAATTTTATAATATACGATTAGCCAACATTCGAATACCATTGATACGTAAAACGTGGAAAAATAGTAGGTAGGAATGATTGTTCAGTTGAATAGTTTAAATAGGAGTCGAGTGTAACTCGTCATTGTGTAAGTCGCTAAAATAGTAAAATAGATGTGTTAAATTTGAATTTAATGGTAAAATATAAATCATTGCACACAAAGATTAGTTCTGAACAGTGGTGATCTGTCACCTATAATACTAATACATAGTTATACGAGTATTGCTATTATAATTATAATAACCTAGGTATAGTAATTTAGTTAACTATTTAACTAAATTAATCTAAATCTTTTGATAATATCCCTGTGTATAATATATAACAGGAGTGGCCACAACGAGGCTCGCGAGCTGCA
Source organism: Diuraphis noxia (assembly GCF_037042655.1). Classification (NCBI taxonomy): domain Eukaryota; kingdom Metazoa; phylum Arthropoda; class Insecta; order Hemiptera; family Aphididae; genus Diuraphis; species Diuraphis noxia. The sequence goes on along the minus strand of NW_028301714.1, from coordinate 31,260,425 downwards.
TGCAGCTCTTAAATCAATTTCGTGAGGCTCTTGAACCAAACTTAGACTAAAATTAAAAGTAAATAACTGTTCTTTTATTTGTTTTAAAATGAAAAATGTATCTTTATTTTATAAACACTGCTTTACAATGTGTGGCTCACCTCGAATTAACTTTATCAATTTGCGGCTCTCAAAGTTAAGGTTAGTGGTCACCTCTGATATATAATATAACAATGATTATATATGTAAAAGTTTTAGGCCTCCCCCAAAAAAACTAAAATCGTCATTCATCATATAAAAATCAAAATTTTTTCAAATTTCAACATCAAATGTCCATAAAAAAAATCATGCTTAGGTAGGTATGTATCTTTAATTTTTTTAAATAAAATAATAAATACTTATAACTTATAATAGGATTCTTATATTATTTTCATTGTTATTGATCAAGTGAAACATTTTTTATTGATGGAAAAAAACTAAAAAAATATAAATCATCAATAAATAATAGCTTGAAAAAGAGCAAAAATACCAAATAGCATAAATATAAAACAGGTTATGAGTTTTTAATAAGGTACAAACTAATTTGCAATATTTATCGTTATTTTTGCGAATATTGTTATTTAGTCAAAATACTAATTTTAATTGCTTATAACAATTTTTTTGTTATTTTGACGAGTCTTATTGAAATTGTACCTTCAGATTCTGATAAAAATAAGGGTATCACGCTCAATTTTTTTTTATTTACCTACACTAATGATAAATTATGAGGAAATTTGTGTTAAATTTTCAAGTTTTTTGACTAATCGAAAAATTTCCTATCAAGGATAATTTTAGTAAATGTCCTTCCATATATATATATATATCAAACCATATACTACACAATATATATTTTAACTTAAAAACTATTCATGACAAAGCTAAATGTTCCTATAAAAAATTGTATAACTGTCTATTCACTCATTCAAATCTTTTCTTCAAGAACTTATCATCTCTCATAATCCCAGCTAGCCCCTCAAAGCGACTAAAACGTAAATGGCGCAGAGATTTATTAAATTAAAAAAAAAAATGATTAAATCAAATTGTCAAAAGTGTCATCAGTGGATGGCTTCCTTCCCCAAATTAGTAATTCATGTTTCCTCTCTTACCTATTTACCATGTTATGTAATATAGATTGTATATTTTCTTCTAAAAAAATCGACAATAATTATTTAAAAAAACTATTTTTTTTTTATATATTGCTCATGCCTGTAAATAACTTAAAAAGATTCAGAATATTATGAAAATTATATCTGGGAATAGATGTCATAATTTATCATTACTACTTATCATCTTTTGCAAATAAATTTGTGGAGTATACTCTCATTAATATATCCATCTCTCTCGCATTTTTTTACGTGTTTAGATTATAATGATTTAATATTTCTATAGATACGTATGTGGTACGTGGAATATAACAATACCAAGTCTATTATACAGTTTAATTGCATTTAATTAACTCAATTAAATCTTAACGCTAACTATTCGAACATTTCAATATTTTAATATTTAATTTCTAATACATTCATATATACCTAATCTTCTGTTGCAATTGTCCGATGATAATTATCATATTTAGATTTTTTTAACTTTCCATCATCTGTGATAGAGATAAGGGAGTAAAAAACCAACTTAGGCCCAGCGCGTAGAGCGCAAGATCTCGGGGAGCGTTCCAGCAACCGTTTTCCTCGAGGTAGCAAAATGTGTACAGTACATCGCGATGTGCCGTTCCGTCACCACGTGAGCGCGATATTATATTTTTAATACGAATCGTTCTTGGGACCGAACAAACACGACGTAAAATAAATCATAAGAATTTTTACATTTTGTAATCACCCCTTCCCCAACGTAAAATAAAATATTATTACGCTGACTGTGTATAAATGTATAATATGTATATTATGTGTTTTCAATTTTAATATATTAGACAACATTTTGATCACTCAATAATATTTCTATACTCCAAAATTATTTTCACTGTCGGGATAGTTAATACAACGCGTAATACGTACGATAATATACGACTTATATTTCGAAAAGTAATACATTGTATTTATTCCGCATACGATTTATTGTCTTCGATTCCCTCGAATCCTAATCGGGGCCAAACTTAATAATATACGTATTTTATTGGATATGACACTTCTCACGGGACACATTACTATACTGTAATAAGGTAAGAACATACAATTAATGCAATATGATATTTGAGTACTTATTTCAAAATAATAAAATAATATTACTGCGATCAAGTTCACATATTGTTAGGCATATTATGACCGTTATTGTTTCGGACGATTTTCAGTATTCATGGATTTATTGTTTACACGATAATTTTACGTAAAAAAAACGTTAATATTGAATACATTTCAAACCTTAAATTGTCTACATAAAAATAATTTTTGAAATTACTCGATAATATTATTGTGTTTTTATTACATATAATATGAGAAAACATTTTTATTATTTACTATACTTTATTTGTTCAAATTTATGTATAGACAATTATAGGTACCTATAAATATAAAACACCTTATGAAATAAATATATTTTCTGGACAATTGTTAAAAATATATTTTAACCATTTCCAAAACTTTTTTAATCTAATTTGATTGTTGTATTAATGTTATTATTTTATCAATTAGTTTATCAATTATAAATGTATATGCGATATGATATGATATAATGATATATATATGATATAGGTAGGTACTATTATATTATATTGAATTGGATTACAATAATTTGTTGTAAAATAACTATAAAAATAATATTTTTTTTGTTTTTTTAAGTTAATAAATCATACATTTTTGTGGTAGAATAAAGCAAAATAAATAACTACCTATATCAAAAACAAAAATAAATTGTGATTTCATTACTGAATCTTACTATTATGCGTTGTTATTGAATCAAAGTAAACAAACACTGATTGTTTAGATAATGTCTTATTAATTTTTCAACGATAGCCACTAATATTGTACATGCAGCACAATACGTAGACAATAATCTCATTGGCAAAGATCGTGAAAATTACAAAAGCGTTGGAGTAGGTTATGTATTTTTTGTAGCTTCCTATGTTGTCAAATCTTACTATTGAATAAAAATCACCTATGCTCTATTGTAATATTTAAATAACAAAAAAAAGTGAAAATAATTATAGAAAACTAAAAAATGATTCAATATTATGTTAAGCATGTTGTTAGAAATAAATGTTTTTAGTTATTCTTGTATAATATTATTTATATCTAATAATTTAACCTGGCTAAATAGGAATAATTTAAAAATTATTTTTCAATACACACATAAGATGGAGCAAAAAAAAAAAAAAAAATGAAACTAAAAATAATAGATTATCACATTAACTGTTTTTAGAATAACATAAACCAGGTCTTATGTTGGTACCTACATCAACTTATTATAAATTATTTTGAGTACATTATCATCATGATTCAATGTTTATCTTCACAATAAAGTATCATGCATTTTTAATAAAGTTAGTATTTTTAATTTTAGTTTTAATAAAGTATAATGAAATACTATTTTATTTGATGTGCTCAGCCTTTTGTCCTTCAATATAAAAATTCACTGAATTCCTATAGTGGTTCAAAGTCCAAAGAAAGCCATTTTTCCGAGTGAATTGCATTCAATTGTCTTTTACACGATACGCGTTTTTTATGTCAGTTCATTAAAACATATTCATATTGCAGCATTGTTATATTTTATATTTTATTAATAATAATTTTTATAATATAATAACTGCATCAGCAGATAATATAATCTATAAAATAGATATTGGATATAAGTTATTTATAAAATTATAAGTAATACAATGGGTGTTTTTGGTTTTATCGCTAGTAGATAGGGTAAGTGATCAATTGATTTAGTTTATTATGAAAATAATTGTACTGACAATAAATTTAATTGGAATACTGCCTTAAGTAAATCAGTTTTAATTATATAAGATTTGATTTTTAAAAATAATATTTTTTTTTTTTTAAATAATAATATACCTTTTATAACAATAAAATTAAACATCATATCGCCCTATTAATTCAGTACATCATGCATACTAAGCCTATACTAAATATTTGTATATTTGTCTACGTACATTTTATTTTTAACTGCAATTGTCGTCTGTAGGTGTACTGAATTCATGCATGCTAGGTCGATAAAATACGATTTTGGCTTTTGGCAAATTAATAATTTTAATATTACATTTTTCTATAGTTGTAAAAACTTGTTAAGTGTTAACAAGTTGAGATCTTTATACGCTCAACGATTATCATGCACGTATAACATTTTTAAGTTTAAAATATGAACATACAATTTTCAAAGAAAAAGTTTATACACTACCCTTTGTTAAAGGCTACAAGAAATTTTATAATGGTTTTATTTTGAACATAAATAAGGCTTAGAAACGTAAGTGATTAAACAAATAATTAGCAATTGAATACACTCTTGATTGTATCAATTACATATTAAAAATATGCATTAATTGTTTTTGTTTTAATTAAATTCATAGTATTTTTGTTATTGGATTTTAAACCAAAAATAAAATAATTTTTTATGCACAAAATAAATCGTTGGAGAAGCAACTTTTAATTTTCATATTGGTCGGAAACCTACTAAACACGAATTATTACTAAGATGCATTATATTATACGATGATATTATTTTTATTTTATAAAAAAAATCCTGCACTTTTCAAAAGTTGTCATATGTTTGTTGTTAGATGTTATTTTTCAAAAAACTAAAACATAAATAATTTATTTTCATTTAGAGATTATTTATATTACACAGGTATTTCAATATATTGTTCAACAACATTAGAGAATAATAATTCATATTGGAATCTCCCAATAATGTAGGCTGATCGTTATATTATAATATAGATGTTACCTAGTCTTAGTTGTTATATTATAGTGTCTATAAAGTATAATATTATGGCTTTGGGATTATTAATTGTTAAATATGCTTTTGTTTATATATGAAATTGTGAAAACCATTGAACACAGTGTTATTCAACACAAAATATAAAGGTATATGTATCAGTTATTGTAAATTTATACAATAGGTTGTTGTAGAAACTTAACTATGTTGATCGAGTGCTACACTCAGAGGTGCATGCTTACGCAGGTCATATTATTATGCATATTTTAACTGGGCTGTGGCTTCACGTGACACCTAGTTTGTGGCAAAAATTATGTTTTGCACAACAGACTTGCCTAACAAAATAAATAAATATTTTTTTAAAATTTCGTTTCGTTTTAAAGTATCCTGTACTATACGCATTTCTAGAAAATCAAAATATAATATGATATTTTTTATGCGTTGATTGGAATTTGATCTGGTTTTGCAATAAAATAATTGTTTAAATTATATTCTAAGTGCATAATAACAATACAGGAATTGTACAAGTAATAGTTAATTTAAGTTCATTAACAGTATTTATATCTATATTTTTTCAAACGATACTGGTTTGGACAAGTCATTGAGTATTTAATTAGATTTATTATAATATTTGATATAGGTAGGTACTTATTTTTAAATTGATTAAAAAAAAAAATCGTCTTTAAAGTAAGTTTTGCGTAAGTCTATAAAAACGAATAATAAAGAATACTGTTATAAATATATTATTTAAATGGATGTGCAATTTAAAACGATATTAAATCAGTAAGCATCTACTTGGTACCTACATTAATTTATTCTCCATAATAATTTAACTAATTGTATTAGATAGGTACTCTACAGTGCTTTTATGTGGTTTTATGTTTTACTTTAAATCGTTAGTGTTGGTACTTAAAAAGTTAAATTATATAGTTTGAGAATTTAAGAGTCATGCGATCATCAATTTAAAATAGGTTACTATAGGTACTTGTTGCTTATATGATCTTCATTATATTTTTACAAGTAGGTATATCCCAATATAATAGGCGAGTGCCGAGTAGTATCTAAAAATCATTCTTCTTAAAATAAAAGTAGTATAGTATAGTATTCCATCATTCATTTTTAAATTTAAGCTAATGGATTTATTTAGAATAACGTTTTTTTCATAAACAAAAAAAAATAACATATATTTATAATATACTACATAATAGAGTTTGAAATTAACTTACACACGATATTAAACCAACCAAATTATTGAAAATTGAATTTACACACTTGTTAAATTATTACTATCTTAAACTCTAATAAAAATGTTGATAGTTTTTTTTTTCTATTGATCTTTATACTATATAACTCGGCAGTAAGGGCCATTATAGTTAATCTTTTAAATACTAATTACAATTTTTACGATTTTTTGAGGTTTACATTATGTTACATTATCTTAGAAATTATGATTACAATTATAGTTATCTATAAGGTTGTTTAGTTTTAAGAAGTTTATAATTTTCATGTTTTGATCGGGGTTGGGTCCGTATTTCCGTCAAGTTGAGTTTTGTACCTAAGTTCCTGTTGGTATATACCTATGAAATTCTGTGATGATGTGTTTGACTGTAATCTGCGTGTATTTCAGTTGATTAGTTTATGTATTAATGTATACCTATTACTATACAGTTCTACCTACAACGTAAGATTAAAATATATTATATTATTCTAAAAAAGTTTATTGACTATAATATTCTGTTTTTTGTTTCGTGTTATCTTAAGAACTATATTCCTAATATTCTGCTGTGATAGTTCTTAGTATAAGACGTACTCCTTACTTTGCAGCTTATCGTAATGGACTTTAAACACACCAATTAAAATATATTTGCATACAAATCACGCGTCTGATCGAGTTTTTTTAGTCAATTTTTTTGTTTATCAGAAAGTTTAGGATTAGTAACGGAAATGGATATTACTCAAAAGTGAAAATAAACATGTTTAATGGTACGACTATTATACTTTTTTTTTTATATACGAGCACCTATTATTATTGTTCTTAAGATGTGTATTAAACAGTACAATTCTATAATGTTATTTATTTTATAAGTGAATAAGCCATTGTGCATATTAAATAAGACGCAATGTTCCACGACGATTTAATTCAATAACTGCTATCAAACTATAATATGGGTTTTATTATTATTTTGAGACTGATTATAAATTACAGTTTTAATAGAATAAAGATTCTGCGTTAAGGAAATAATACTACATTCACACATTTGCTTTTAAGTTTTATAATATATAACATTAACTACCTATATGTATACTGGGATAATATTACTTACATTGGACTACATGTTGTTTGTGTTGTCTGGCCATCCACTATTATTGTTTACAATTTCAGCAACAGCGTAAATTGTCTTATAAAAAATCAGGACCTTTCGTTGGGATTTCATGATTAGTTTTTTGTTCCTCGCGTTCCGAAGACATCTTCGCGAAGTTGACGAATATCGATTAGTGATTACTCCAATCTGTTGATCTGACCGTGATTAATTATATAAGTAAATCAATCTGTTTGTAATTTTGTATATACAGAAATGTATAAAATAATTAATAATAATTAATAATAATCTTGATATTATTGTTTCGTGCGTCTACTTTAGTTTTAAATATAAAAATATGCACACACACATCCACGCATGCATTTATATACGGTAGTAATACATGTATTATTTTATTATACATTTTTGAAAATAATTATTTGTAGTGAAATAGAAAAATAATATTAAATTTTGATATTTATTTACTAAAATATGAAATTTGTTCAATGAGTGATGATGCCGTTTACTAACATGAATGTTTGGAATAATAATATTAAATAATGTGATGATGACTTCAACGCAGATAGCTAAAGTAATAATATTGGTACATTCATTCATTGGTATATAACTATGGATATATTCTATCCTTGTACAATTCACACAGACAAAAGGATGTTAGGGTATTATTTGTTTTCTCTCTGACCTACTACGTGCATTAAAACGAATTTGCGAGAGTCAAATTTGTATTGTTGTCTGTAATATCAGAGCTAATTGACTTGTTATTAAGCTCAAAGTTCAAAATATTATCCAGAGTATTTAATCAACTTTTATTGATATTTTTATCAAACAATTTGTGTAAAAAATTAAATTTTGCCATTAAATAATAGGTACTTATGTCTATTAATTAAAATAATTCATCGGTATTAGTAGTGTAAATAATATACACAATTTGGTTCATACGATTTCTTTTTTATTATGGCATAAGTGTTATATTATATAACATACACCTATATGTGAAAAATTAAATATAAAAGAGGTTTGACAATATTATTAAGTGTACAACGATAAAAATAACATAATATTGATATAAGATTTAAAGCAATGTTAAAAAGTTTTGAACGTCTATATATTTAATAGTCAGTATATTTCAAAAAAAACAATTCAATAACTACACAAAGAGATTATCTAAATATAAATTTATTATTTAAATTATCTGATAATGCCTTTTCTGAAATGAATAACATTTATTTTTAAAATAAATTTAATGAACTACAAAATTATAATAATCGAATAAAGATTATATTTTATATTCCAACTATTAATATTCAATATATTATTATGATATTTTTATTTGCTGCCAGAAGGTAACCCTATTAATTGTACATAATTATGTTAAGTATGATTTTTTTTATACAAAACTTATCAAATTAACGAATTAATGCTGATTAAAAATTTTATTTTATTGATATTATTTCTATTTTTCCTATGTATAATAATATGTTATGTATTTTCTCTTTATTAAACTATATAGGTAGTAGGTACCATGGTTATATATTAGCACGCCTACATTAAGAATAATTACAAATTATCTGATAAATTGAAAAATTGTAATTCTTTAACATGACTATTAACAATATAAATATAATTTATATATTTTGAATTTTATATCAGTTAATTATTATTATTCATTTACACAATATACCAATCAGTCAATCATAATATTTATTGTTATTGTTAAAAAAGCACATAAATCTGCAATCGATGGAACGATTTTTAAGGTATAGAGTACGATGCATACCTGGACATCTAAGTTTCCGGTTTCTATACGTAATTTATGAGTTGAAGATGAAATATAGAGAATAATTTATATATTTCCAGACTAATCAAATTATTCAGCATATTAAATTTTACATTACCAAAACGGTTAATCTTCAATTTTATGTCTCGATAAAATAGTGGCTTTTATATTTTGTAATATTCATACATCTACTACGATGAGTAGGTTCATACTACTTTTATACTTCATAGTTGTAATAGCTGTAGATAAATAAATGTTTTGATCAACAAATACAATCATCAATGTCAGTTCCATACGAATGGAAGTTACAAAAGATGGACATACATAATAACGTTAAGGGCTAATAAATGTCAAAAGTTCATGTTTCAAAATCATGTTTATTTATGTAATTATTGAATTATTCAGAGGGGCAATCCCTCAATAATCCATGATCATAGACTAGTTGAAATAAATTGGATATGTCACTCTGCTGTATAGTAGTTTTCGAGTGTACCTATCTATATTAAACCTTGTTTTGAGTAGTTCACTGTAATAGAAGTGTTTAATTTAAATTAAATGATAAATGATATTGCATAGGTACGAAAAACTAAGTTTATTTTATCATTTATTTATATATTAAGTACTATTACCAAACAATTTATAATTGACTTTTTTTTATGACTTGTACGCTGTATTAAAATGTGGAGATTTGACAAAATATATTGCGTATATTTAATTATTAATTATTATATTATTAGTACCTATAACTTATAAGTTAATACAACCCATCACTGAATAGTGTAAATAATTAAATGGTATATAAATTACACAAAATAGGTCTAAATATTTTTACAATTTCACAATGGATAGAAAAAAATAACATACGTACAATAAAAAATTGTTCAAAGTCCAAACCAAATGATTGATTTTCTTTGAATTATAAACATAATAACTAAAATAGTAAGAGAAATAATCGTTATTCATCTATACATTTTGAATATTCTTTTTCATACAAATTAAAACTTCAAATTACAATAAATATAATTTTTTTTTTATTAATAGAATCAATATAAATTGTGCCTAAGTATATTTGATATTTTAAAATTTTTATGATTTATAATAACTTATTATGAGAGAAAATATATTTTACCTAAGGATACCGACGTAGGAACTTTAAAATCACAATATTGGACTATAATAATTGTTAATAAACAGTATCGTACTATCGTTGATTGATATTATTAAAAACGTTTTTAACACATTCTAATTTATTGAAGTTCTTTAGAAAGTAATCACAATGAATACTACATTTAATATTAATATTTTAAGATCCTGAGCAAAGCGATTAATGTATCGATTTTAAAATGATGAATTTTATTGTCATTTTTTGTGTTAAGATAAGTAGTTGAAATAATGCTTTAATTTTCAAGTTTCATTTCCTGTGGAAATATGAATCTAGTTAGTGCATTCCGGAGATCTAAATTTAAAATTCCCAGTAGTTTTCAAAATCACCTAGAAAAACAAAAAAACAAATTAACGAAAAACGATAATTTTTACACAAAATCGATTTTGGCTGTGACTTAATGTAACTTATATGAAATAGATAATGACGTATCAAGAACAACTTACATCATAATACTTCAAATTTTATAATGGTATTTTTTAAAAATGATTAAATATTCAAAATATTATGTTGATGCTTTTTTAGCTGTAGACATTTCACCTCTTTTCTTATTTTATTAAAATAACAGTTATAAACATACAAATTGTATGAATATAATTTTAAAGTTTTCTAGTTTCTATCTCTTATGACTGGAACTATAATAGATGTATTTGGTTGAACCAGTTTCCTTATAATTAAAAAAAAAAAATGATAACTTTAACTAATATTTATTTAATATTTTGAGTACCTACTATGCCGATTTATTAACATTATTATAAAGAAAATATTAAATACTTCCAAATTTCACCGCTAAATACACAAACATAATAATATCAACAAATCATCGTGGTTCAATTACGAAATTTTCATTTTATTATACATACATATATATTATATATATTTAAGAAGCGATCCGCATTTATTTAATTTATTTGCTTTTTATTACCACACGTTACTAATAATCGGTGCTGTTTAACATTGAAATCAAATTTTCAAACATGTTTTGGGACTGCCACGAGTTACAGCGTTTCTACGGATGCCAAAAAGTCGGAAAATGTTCTACACTAATTATAATAACAATGATAACATTCTCTCCGAAGAGCGTTACACTGGGTCATCTACACGTGGACACTGGATACTATCCAAAAATCACATCACACTGTGCCGAGAAGGTAAAAACTAAAAAGTTTATTTTGGTTATATCTGTGATGTCAACCTCCTTCTTTATGGTGCGTACCTACACACGAAACATAAATGTTAAATAATTCGCTTTACACATATTATGTACTCTTTTTCAGCTTTTATACTATCATATTATTATATTAAATTGTTCAAGTTAAGGACATAATAGATTATTATTATTATTATTATGATGCTTGAATAATTTTTACCCGATGCAAAATCTGTTTTAAGTCACAAAATTGTCATGTATAATGAGCAACATCGGTGTGTTAAATGAAACTAAAATCAATATCAAAATATTAGTATTCTATTAATTTTGTATTTATTTAATGTTTATCTTACTACTATTTTGAAAGTTTGATTTATTGGTGCTATTCGTTTTAAAAGACACAAAAACACTTATCAGTTATCTGTCAGGTGTGCCAATGTCAGTATTATTCACGATATGATGATAGAATAATATCACGAAAAATAAATCACATACATTTATTATTTTAAATAAATGTAATAAATTATATTATTCCCATAGTGGTTGTCTACCTACTGTATATAGAATGAATAAATTAGTTACTTTTGGTATAGGTGGATTAATTAACACATAATATATTATAAAGCTGATATTAAATTACTTTAACTATAGCTGTGTAATTATTTTATTCGAGTTCCTAAAGACACAAAGGTCTGTACGAGCATTTGCATATACAGAGTGTTTCAAATGATAATTTGTCGTAAGGGCTTCATTAATCAAACGGTAGTGTTTAATTAGTCTACCGAACACGTGCGAATTTTGGTCTCTCGAGAAGCGATTTTTTTTTTTTTTTTTTTTTTGTCGCTTTGGATGAATACCCTTGCTCCGTTTCCCAGGACTATTTATACAATATGTATACAAATATATATCACTTGCTTTCCATTAAGAGATTTCTAGCCACACACCCTTAGTAAATTAATAATCGGGTTTTTTTTCTCCTTCTTTCTCCTCAGTGATCTTATTTTTATTTTTTTAATCTCATTACATGAGTAAAGACAGGTCAAATATTCTACGTACAAATTTAAAATAAATAATAATTAATTTTAGTCAATGTATGATAATTGAAATTCGTACTTTTTATGATGGAAATATAGAATACCCAACTGTTCTAATTTATTGAGTTTGAAATGTGTCGATTGTTCATAAGTGTCACAAATTAACGGGGTAATTTATAAAATACTTTAATTTTAAAATGGTTTGGTATACATGTATACATGACTTAAGGTTTAAATTGTTTTTTAAATTTAAACCTCTTATGAATATCGATTAATTTAAACGTAAAATAATTGTAACACGTTTTATTATAATACATAATATCATATACAACGCATTTTTTGATTTTCATTAATTTTGAGTGAAACGTGATTGTCTATCTTAAGTTTTATATGCTGATCGATGTGAGGAATATAATAAGGAGTATAATTCAGTGTTTTACAATAAAGAAAAACACATTTTTAGACAGAAAACAATTATCGATTGAAAAATATTGAGTCTAGTAGAGTTATATTACCTTTTCCGATTTCTTTCAGTTGGTCCCTAAGCTATAATATGATTATTGCTCAAAATTCGATTGTTTCTATCCATATTATTTTTACTCTTAGGTATCTACCATGAAAGTTATATCCTTTATTTTTTGTAAATTTATGTCCTTTACTTTTTTCAGTTAAATTTAATATGAATGTCAATACAAATTCAATTTAAATATAGAATGACAATAGCTAATATCATAATATTAAAATCATAATAAATAAATATAATCTATTTTTTTCATAATTAATTAAAAGTTTTTTCGGTTAAGGTAGTCTATAATACTTTTAAACATTTTCATGTAGATTTTTCTTGCACCTCATCCCTCCCAACTGTCATTAGCATACGTTACAAATCACGATTTTTCCCTCGAATACACATAACTATTCCACATTATTAACCGTCATAGTTTTGCAAATCGCACATCACTACTTATCCTTTGCTGGCTTACCAAGTTTTCAAAAACTTACTTCCTCAATATTGGCATATGAAAAATGGAAAAACTCATTACAGACTATAGCTGTAAATTTTATTAATTCCATTGACCCCACTCATTCCAACTAAATTTGAATTTTGAAACAAAATTAACTCCATTTGTTTGTGTTTTTAATCTTGTCGTTTGTGCTCATTTTATTTCATTATGTTGAAAAAATGCGTCATTACAGACTAAAAACAACATAACGTAAAAATGCTTATTTAATAATTAATTTAAATTATATAGATAAGGAAATACGACTTTTACAATTAACACAATAACGCAGCTAAAAATGTATTAAATTGTTTAGTATGTAATATATATGTACACCAAAACCCTTATATTTATTTAATATCAAGTTAAAAATAATGGATAATATTGCTTAAAACTTGAATTGATTAAATACTGGTAAAGGTTTTTATAAAATTGATTTTTGAGTTTTTCCACAGTAAATATATTTTATGTTTTTCTGAAAGGCCATTTATTTTTGTCTCGTAGGTACCTTTGCATTTTTAAAAATACTTTATAGTATAAAGTTTATACATTAAGTTCCTGCATCTTAACTTATAATCATAATATTAGTATACTAATATACAAAAAGTGTAATTTATTCACATTTTCAATGGTCAGAAATTATATAAAAATTAAAGTTGATAACTATATAAATGTACTATAAATTTTTACAAAATATGACGATTTTCTTACAGCGATTTGCTTCAAAAAAAATAATCTTTTATTAACTTAATATTGGTTTGATATCATAGGTTAGGTTGCCACTTCGTAAATTTAAAAATATTCTTCCTCTATTTATACAGCGAATAAAATTAAAAAGTTTGACGTCACTTTTACATCCAAGTATACCATATTTTAAGTCGTATATAAATATCAATAATTATAAATGATTAGTTTTAAGTTTGTATTTAGAGTTATTAATGAATTATAGAAAAACAGATCAAGTCAGAGAAACAAAAAATGCTATTTTTCGATCACTCAATTTATTACAATCTTTTATAGTTTCGTGACGAATATAATTTAGTTTTTAGTTTTAGATTAATATTTTACATCGTATCAATTAAATTAATACATTTAATGATAAAAAGCAGGTAAATTATAACTTTTTAAAATCTAAATTGTTAATAATTATTGACTTAATAAATTATTGAATGCTAAAAAAACATAAATTATTCAATATTTTATCATGAGAATAATTTGGTAAAGTTAAGCAATTCGCTATACAACTAAAGCATTAAAAATAAGTTACACTTAATATATGATATAAAGATATGTTAGTATAAGATATGTTCAGATACTCGGGTAAGAGAGTGGAACCAAAACTACGAATATCAAGATACCAAGAATTGTATTGTATTTATTAAAAAATAATATTATTATTAAGTAAATAGTCAATTAAAACGTTATTGTTTTTTGTGTATTTTTAACATTGTACATACACTTTTTTAACCATATTACCATATTACCTTAAGGTAATTAATGTTTTCATTAAGGACTAAGGTTAAAAGTTAATACCACGTTTTTAATTTTTATAGTGTAATTTCCTGATTTTTTTGTTATGCTGCAAACTATAGTATTATTTGTTTGTTATAAAATACTCATTTGATATGTCATAATTATTCATAAAATTATTTGTGTCTCTACATTTTAAAATTCATTATAATAATATGTTAAGTAGGGTGTTGTGGATCTAAACAAATAAAACAAATAAACTAAATAAGTATTTAAATATCAAATGGCATCTTAACAAGTCATTTACTAAATCCACTTCAAGTCGGTTATATATTTTGAATAGATCTTTTCTGGGTACAACATAAATTGATTGGAAGTTGTGGACATTCACCATTCTCCTTTAGTAAATTAAAATCCAATATAACGATCATCCAAATAATTAATAATCTTCTAAAATTTGATATTATATAATTTAATTTTCATTGTAATAATGTGAGTCTATTAATCTATAATTATTTTTAAGTCAGTTATTAGATGATTTTCAGGAAATCATTCAAAAATATTGAAAAAAAAATATACATAAATCAAGCACTTTCTGTACAGGAAAATAATCGACAGATAATTATCAACGGCAATAGATTTTGATTTTTCCTGCTAAAATATTAATTTAATCCATAAATATTTAGTATATGTATATTATGTTGGATTTCATAAAAGTCAAATACGTATATCTTATAGGTATCATAAATATAAATAATCAACCTAGTATTGATTAAATTTAGACATTATGTTATGATTTCAAGTGTGTTTTTAACACATTAAAGTACTATGTAAATATTTTCATATTGAATCCTTTATACTGGATGTTCGTTGCATCTTGCTACCTCCTGACCCATATTCAGTTGTGCTGTATTATATTATTTTAAATTGTAAAGCAGAGATAAATTATTGCAACTTTCCTGCTGAGAAGAATTCAGTTTACCATAGGTAGCAGTGCTTATAGCTGTCATTTTTTAAACATTATATGCATACATAAAATATACATTTATAATATGTATAAATGAGAAAAGATATTCGATGATATCTTAAATATAGCCGAACCGTCAAGATATGGTTAAAATTAAAAAGGCGTATACACATTAAAATTGAAGTGTTAATACTTATATTTATTATTATGTAATTAGTAATTAGAAATAAAATTTATTTATTTTATTATTTTTTTAATATTGATGTTACTATAAAAAACATTATTTTAGATTTATATCTAATTTATGGTAAGTTTAATATAATATAACAACGAATGGGTTCAATAAATAATATTACATTCACTTACTCTTTGTTTATGAAAATTTAATCTCTTTTCACATGCGTACAAGATAAATAAAAATTATGAAAATAGGTAAATCACTGTAAATTAATGTTTTAACCTCACTTGAAATTTAAAAAAAAAAAAAAACATGAATGTTACTCAAAAGAGTTTTCAATGATATGAAGTTAAATAAAGAATACATTGTTGTAAAAGTATAATATTTTTTTTTTCTACTCAAATATTGAGTAGGTACATCTAAAGTGCATGAAATAAAATAACTTAATGTGTTGATAGTCGATCCATTTAAAATAGTTTGGCGATTATACAACATAAAATAAAAACCTTTATTTTTACTTTAAGTTAAATTCTTGTACTGGAGTATTACTAGTAATAGTTAAGTTTAATCATTAGAAATTGTTCATTTTTTATTTGACGTGATAATATAAACAATGTAGGTATACACAATACTGTTTAAAATTATGTAAGTACCTAAGGATTTTGAAGGTATATTATCCTTTATAATCCTTGACGTGATTATTATTTAGTTTATAATGTATTTTTATAATCAAAAAGGTCAGATAAGGTTGACCCCAGCCTGGGATAAACTTTTTGTTTTCATACAACTTCTGTCAAAACTCAAAATGCATTCATTCAAAGTCACTACAATTTTTAGCTTATTTATTTTCATTAAACATGCTAACTTGCAATAGTCGTAATTATTTCTAAATGAATAATGTGTAGTTGGAGCGTATGTACCTATAATAATGAATAACATAGGTTAAATTGATAGCGACCAAAGATAACACTAATTAACTGAAGCTGATATTATATACTTTAAATTTGTTGTTAATTATGTTAAGGTAATTTGTCTTTATTTGTTGTGTACTATTACTGTAAAGTTATATTATAATATTAAATGTGATCCCATCTGCACATTGAGGGTTTTCTAGCTTATAAGAAATGTGGCCATAACTGATTTTCATGATTAAAGGTGGTACTATGTAGTGGTTTTTTGTCTTTAAATTTTTTGTTCTCGACTGTATAAATTTACATGATATTAATTGTTAGTACCACCACCAAATAATAACAAGCAATTCATATATATATACTATACTAGGTGATCTCCATGCACTTTATTGCCCGTTAAAAATACCAACTCTATAAGATTCAAAATGTGTGTTTAATTCGTAGTTTAATACCTGGCCAGTCATGTTCAAAACTTCCCGTTATAAATTTCATTGGATTTACAAATTTACAAATTTGCAAAACTCGAAACGTGAAATGAATAGTGCTAAAAAAATAATAAATAGTTATAATAAATAACAAATAATGCACTTTAGATTTGAAACCGATAGCAAACTTACAATATACAAAAATATTTAATATCTTGTAAATTTTTTGGTAGAACAATGGTGATACTATTGTACGTTCCAATAACCTAATTCTTTAACCCCAAGAATTTATTGGACTAAATTTATACCGAAAACTTGCTCCACAATGTACTCTTTCATTAAAAAAATCGAGAATTCCTGATAAGTAGTTCCAGAGTTTATCCCGTACAATGATTTTTATTTCACATATAATGGTTAGATATTATAATAATAAAAATAACAAATAAAATTGCCACAAGTTTAATTCCTTGTGGTATATCGTAAATTAGTTTAAACATTTTTAATTCATTATTTTTAACTATTTGTAAGGTATAATCTAATGAGGTTATTTTCAGTGTGTGCCTATAATTCCAGCAACTAATTTAAAGTAATAATTTAGAGTTCACATAGTCAAATGTATTTCTATCTTCTAAAAAAGTATACATAGTTTTACTACTCAAATCTTGATTTTTATGTAAATATTTATTGATCGAGTATTGTGTAATATTTATTGATCTACTACGAAAAAATCCTAATTGGTAATCAGAATTAAAAAGTTGACGATTATAAATATATAATGCTGGTTTTAATGCATTTTTAAAAAGAAATTTATAAGTATAATTACTACGATATATGTCCATAATAACAATAATTTAATTTGTCAACTGATTAAAGGACAATACATTTTTTAAAGCATGATGGGTAGATTCCTGTAGATAAAAATATATTAAATAGCCGCAGTGAATAAGTGATACTAAACAGTGTTTTTAAGTAAGCTTACGATGCAATCCTATTTGCATAAAAAGGTGTATAAGGTTTAATTTTAAAAATATGCTTTTTAGCTTTATCTTGTGTAATTGGCATACAAAACACAAAAATAGTAACATGACAATTTTTATTTAGATTTTCCTCATATGTTTTCTCATATTTATTTAAAATACTATTTATTTTATACTATTTTCAACACTTAAATTTGTATCAGTAAAAAAAAAAAAAAAAAAATATAATTAACATGTAATTATTATTTAATTATTTAAAACTGAATTATTGTATAGTTTAATTTTGTCAATGATTTATGAATTTCCAGTTTTTTGAACATAATTTTCCTTATTAATTGTTAAGTCGTTTAGGACTATTTTTGTATTTTTGTAATACATTTTGATAGTATATTTTTTTGTCTCTTTGATCAGTGTACTTGATATATTAGAATATCAAATGAACGTAAATATATAAATTTTATTTTAGGTAACTTTTATTTTATTAGATTGTGAACAGAGCCATGGATTGGTCTTACATGATGATTTTTTGTGTCAGTATCAAAATGATTTTGGTTTTTGGTGTAAATCTAAACTATATTACCATAAATATACGACATTTTTACAGAATTTTATATTAGCATTTTTTATACATCAAGATTTTTAAAATATTTTGACTCGTGTTGAGCTATTTATAGGGATAAGGGACTTTTTGATTATTATTTCACTCGGTCAAAAATTTAAGTTCGCTCATATAAGTAATGTTTTTGTCAGCGGAAATTAAAAAAAAATGAGCGTTAATTCACAATAATTTTTATGAGCTTCTAAAGTTAGAATTTTGTTAAGATTTTTAAGTCATAAAAGTTTGGAAAATATTTTGAGTTATAAATTCGTAAACATTATTCTATTTAAATCTATAATCTGAAATAAAAAAAAAAAAACTAAAAAAATATATTAACATAGTTCTTTTGTATAGTTATTTTAAGTTCGAATTTGGATATTATTAAATAAGCGAAAATAATGTTTTTAGATTATATTGTTGACTGTTGTAATTCAAAAATATTATTTGTGTGTACTTGAAACTTCTAAAACATGTTAATATATACAAATATGATAATATTAGCAAATTATTTCATATAATAATTATTACAGAATTATAAAAATAACATTAATTCAACCTATCGGTCATCTCCTAAATGATAACAACATACATGATCCTAGGCTGAAAAAACGTTTTCGCTTTGAATCGTTTTTTGTATAAAATTATATTATATTTTTGACTTCAAATTTAACACTATCCATTAAAGTGACCCACTTGTTACTTACCTACTGTACAGCAGAGCGTCACCCGCTTAACAGCTCTTTTATCCAGTATTTTAATGTTTTATTTTGTAAGATGCATTTTTATAGGAACTGTTGTATGATGCATTTTGAATGGATTTCTCTATTTTTGTTAAAAACGTTTAAAAAGAAATCATTAGCATCAAATATGTGAACCAAATTTTCCGCATGAATAAAGTTAATTAGCCGATTTAAATTAATTTTGCAGTAAATATTTTCCAGAAGATTTTATTTACATATTTAAACATTTTTGGTAAATAATATTATACTGGGATTTTAAAGCTTATTATTGTGCCAAAGTGACCTGTAATTTTGCAATTAAAAATAAAAGCTTGTATATTAGGATTAATCCAATTTCCAATAAAAATTTGGTCTATTTGGTATTATTTTTGACCTGAGTACAATCATTAATAGACAAGAGAAAAAATTATGATTTGAAAATATGTTTAGTTTTTCGTAAGATAAATTTGGATATTTAATATTTATCCCGCAAACTATTACGTAATAACCATTATTGCCGTTAAACTGTTTTATTGTGTGTAATAATCTAGTGACTAGATTCAGTCTTTCAATAAAAATATCAATATTACCGCTGGGCAGTGGCGTATGCAGGATTTTTCAATGAGGGGGAGGGGACTTGAAAAAAAAATAATTACTCAGTTGTCACAGGTTTAACAGGTGAACTCGAGTATCGGAATCATAGATATAGATAATAAACTAGATTGCTAACTGTTGTTAACATGAATGTTAATATAAAAGGTACAACAAAACATAAAACACAACACAAATATATTTTCGTTATTAATAAATAAACATTTATAACATTGATGTATATAAATAAAAAATGATTCACGAAATACATATTTCACATATATAATTGATTGACATCCTCACCCAGTTGACAACCAATTTGCCTGCTACCAATAATGTGCCTGTCTCTTGAGTCTTTCATTTAATGTAACACCAATCACCATAAAATATAGTTTATAATTTATTGTGTAACTAACAAACAAATCACAATATGCATAATGTAGGTAAGACAATATAATATATCAAATATTAATTTATCCACCATGTTACTGTTAGTAATATCAAGTATAACATTCATGTTATTTAAAGTACCTATTAACACATTAACAAATTGTGAAACGGTCTTGTAGTACCTATACATGGTTCGTAAACCAATTTTTATCTATTTAGTAAGTGGTTGAGCTTATGGGAATACTTATTGCTACTTGTAACAACTTATAAATATTGGGATAAACATGTTTTTCAATCACTTTGCTAATATCATTAATATCAAAATCAAGTATTATGGTAATCGTGCAGTTTCTTGCTACAGTCATTTCTGATTTTAAAGCATGAATAATGAATATCTATCATTAAAACATCCTAAAACAATAAAAATTACAATAAATTTATTGAGAAAATAAAATATTATTAAAAATGTAATATTAACCTTTTAATGATTTATAAAATATGAACTTTCAACAAAATCCATTTTAATAAAACATTCAACAGAGCATGTCATGAGTAAACTCTCTTTGAAAAATCTATATTTAAGGTTTCTTACAACAGAATAAATTAGCTGATAGAGCTATGGACGAAAATACACTCAAGTGGAAAAACCAATTTCTATAGTTAATAACAAATAATTTTCAATGATATTATAGATAGATGATTAAATGTAATAAATATTTTATCACAAAAATCACAA
This sequence comes from Diuraphis noxia, assembly GCF_037042655.1. Lineage (NCBI taxonomy): Eukaryota > Metazoa > Arthropoda > Insecta > Hemiptera > Aphididae > Diuraphis > Diuraphis noxia. Next base: position 31,239,113 of record NW_028301714.1, on the reverse strand, counting down.
AATCCTGAGATTCAATATTTTTTTTATCAGAGGGGGCTATGAAAATATTTAGGGGGGCTTAGGACGCTTAGGTAAGGAATAAGGATGGAACATTTAAAACCACGATTCTCATAAATATTTCTTACTACTAATATTAGTAATATTGTTGGTGCCCTTTTCAAAGATGGCGGCTTGATTAGTATCTGACTTCACTTTTTTATCACAGTTAGCAATCTAGTTTATTATCTATATCTGTGATCGGAATAACAATGCTTGGATAGACGGATAGTGTTGCTAACATCAGTTCAATTGTTATCATAGATTATAGATTTATATGGACTGTGATGGTACGGCTAAAGATGTATATTTAATCATGACTACTGGCTATGGAATGTATAAAAATAATATCTATGAACCTAAGGAGTATAGCCAGTTTAGGACAATATGGTTTGTATTGTTTGCAATGAATAGGTAACCACACGATTTAAGAAACTATATTAAATCGAGGTAAATATAAAAACAAAAAAACAATAATACGGGCAATTGGGGGGGAGGGGCTTCAACCCGTTAGCCACCCTTGCGGACGCCACTGCCGCTGGGTGTTCCATAATATTGACCTACAATCACTACCAGTTGAATATTTATACTGATCGTCCGTTGTACATAATACAATCAAGTTACAATAAGTTATTACTTTGAAATATTGGTTATTAAAAATTATAAAATTATGCTCTATCACATTTATTATATAGGTAATATCCATTTACACAAAGTTAAAATTCAAAGTTATTCATGTTTCACTTAAAATAATAATATCAAAACTATTATTTATTCTAAAACATTAGCATTAACTCATAAAAATTTAATTAAATACTACTTATATTTTATTGAAAAAATATAAATACTGTTATTTTAAAAAAGGTGAAGATAAATCGTCAATATATAACATGTTTTTACATTATTAAAACAATATTTATTAATTTTAGTTAAGTAAACCTGAGTTTTGTTTTAAAATATAAAACTAATATTAAATACTTGGTAAGATCTGTTTAGTCGTGTATTAATTATTTGCTAGAAGACAAATCTAAATCAAAGATAAGAAGCTTCCTTCATCTACTTTGAATATATCGTTAGTAATTATTTTATTATTATTACTACTTCTCTCTGGTTGTTTTTGATCAAATGCCTGTTATTTGGGTAGTCCATACTAATTTCCAGCTATATACTTTCGATAGTTATTTCGCTACCCAAAATATGTTTTAATATATGAGCATAAGTTCGTGATTTATATCTACAATATTTTCAGGGAAATATTTACGTATCTGTTTTGATTTGAATGTTTTTTTCCTAATCAGAACTATATCATGATTCTATTTAGAAATTAATTAATTTTTATTACTTTAATATTAAACCAAACTATTAACTTACTTTTAATGTTTTTATTAACATTGGAAAGGTCAGCAGATCGAATTCTACTTCAGATCTTTCTTATGAAAATTAACCTTTCAGGATTTTGGCGGAAACCTTACGATCTTTTCAATATTTTAATTGATTGATATAGTTTTAGCTGATAATATTTTCTCTGATTTATTGATATTAATTTAAAATATATTAAAACATTGTTTTTATAGATTAGAATGCTTTGAGTCCCCATCATTGATCTTCTCTACAGGAAGTTTTATTTAAGAACATAATATGTATATTAGCATAATCGTACAATTCATTAGAATAAAAATTAATTATTTCTCAACTTCAATATAATTGACTGACAAATTTTCATACTTATTCATTAAAATTATAATATCACTTTTGTCATCTTTAGATTATTCTCTTCGAGTATAGATTTTACAGTACTATTATAAAATTCGTACTCTCTGGCAATTAAATTTTTTCAAATAACTAATTATCATTCACAGACATCACAGATTCCATTAAATATAATTATCCAAGCTTATTTTTATAGACTTTTTTAGAAATAACTTTTGCAAATCGAGTAAATTATTTTTTTGGTCATTGAGATATTATTTGATCAACCCTCAACACATGGTATATAAACAACGGATATTCTCACTTCATATAATAACCGTTCTATCCAAGACCAAGTTAAGAACTAAAAAAATATTATATTTTATAGATATTAATAATACAAATAATAATAAATGTTATAAAATTGTACTGGCACCTACTAAAATTTATGTTTTTTGTGATATAATATAGCTATCATGACTACGTATATTCGTCATTGACTGAAGTCGACAGAGTCGTCTGTGCATTTTCATCTCATTAATCTCAATATATTTGGCTCGGCTCGTATAGCCACGTGATAACTATCAAAGTAAATGGCGTATACACAAACAAACGTTTACAAAATAATATTATATAGTGCATAATCTGTGGGATAGAAGCCAAGCAGATGCATGGTTATTTTAGCCAATTTTTTGAATTTATATATTATACTATCAATCAAGATCGGAAAATTATTCATTTTTCACTGAGACCTGAAAGTTAAATTAATATAGACTTTATAATTTTGAAGGTTAGGTAGGTACATAAATTTAAATTTTTTGATAAAAATCAAATGTAAATCACGAGTGATAATTGTGTATTTTTTATATGTTAAATACCTTAAGATTTTAATTTTTGTCTAATTTATAAAATAAAATATCTTTAATACGTAATTTGATTTTTGTTTGTATATAAGATATTAAATTTTTAAATACAATATTATTTATTATTATTTTATTGTTGTTTTTAATGTTATTTATTTATGTTGTTAATTATTAAAATTTAATTTTAGTTAAAAACTGCTCGTTATTTAATTTGTGATCTAATGAAAATATTACCTACTTAAACGGAGTATAAAAAATGTTTTAAATATAAATTCTTAAAATACGTTAATTGCAACAATTATAATATGAATTACTATAATTCGGTAGGTATTAAATTATCCAGTAAATATAATTTTAATTATTTCTGAATTATTTACATAGGTTTAGTTTCCAAAATAATAAAGTGTAATGTATAAACCTCTGGCGGTCGTCTGTGGATGTATTATTCCGTTCATTCATTTTCTCTCAATCAACATTGAATGTAAAACAATGTTTTAATTATTTGATAATTATAATTAATAATATAATACTACAATATTAGGGTAGATCCTTTAATGATGAATTTAATCACAATTTGTTTTTTGAAAATTTTAAATTTACTGAAAGACAATACTATTTTCTAATAATTGGGATTAATATACTATTTAAGGATGTCTTAAGAGATGTGAACTTTATATTTTCAAATGAGAAACTCCATTTTCTACTGTAAATTATTAACTGAATATAAAACTTCGAAAGATTAATTTATTAAGTTTTGTAAATATATGTTTAGGATAATAATTTCAGGAATTCATGATAATGGGTTTAAACGATATGGGTCTATATCAAATTATGGATACAGTAAATGTGGTGTTTCAATAGAGTTCTCATTTGAAAAATTGAAGTCTGTATAACCTCTTTAAATAACTTAAACAAATTTGAAATATAGTTAAAAATTTCAGTATATTTAAAAATTCTAAAAATCAGTTTGAAAAAATAAATGAAAAATGGGATGATAATGGTTGGTAAACCATAGTTGTAAAAGTTACAATATGCAAATGTAAAATGTCATGGAATAATTATTTGAATTTTGTGCAGGAAAGTTTATTGAATGATATTTTCAATGTTAAATTTTTAAATTTACACTATCCAGTATCTGACGTGAAAACAGCAAGACGAGAATCATTGTTTAGTTTTTGTACTCAATTTGTTTATTTTAAATTCTGAGCGGAGCGAGGAATGTATTGATTTTACCATGATGTTTCATTTTTTTTTTGTATCTGTCATCACGTTTTGGGGCAGTAAAAATGCTTCGATTTTTGACTTTAGTATCTTGCTAGGTCAGAATGTGAATATTTTTCTAAATAATTGGGATAAAAAAACTAAAAATTAAGGGAAAAACGAGAAATTTTACACATAATCAGTTTTTGACAAAATAGATTTTGGTTTTTGATGTAACTTAAAAACAAATGATCATCAATCTATGAAATTTTCACCGAATGTTTATATAAGTATATTCTATCCACCATGCAATTTTCAATAAATTTTGATTGAAGTTGAACTATTTATAGGCATAAGCAATTTTCAATCATTATTAGTGTTTTTTAAAATTAATATCGATAAAAATTTATCTGTTGGGTAGAAAAGCTTGAAAATTTAATACAAGGTTCCTAACATATAGTTACAATAGAAGTTGAAAAATATTAAAAATACATAGGCACGATTTTTATTTATAAGTATTTAAAGTTTGAATTTTACTGAATACGTAAAAGCTACATATTATGTTCAAATTATCTTAGATAAAAATTCCTAAAAAAAATGTCCACCGGAAAGTCAAATATTTTAATAAGTATTAATAATAAATAATAATAATCTATAATATATCCTAGACAGATAAAACGTCTCCACTCAGAATCATTTTTCGTATTCAAATTTAATTCCATCCATTACAGTAACCCACTTGTAACCTACTGTACAGAAGAGCGATATCCACTTTCCCGCTTTTTTTATTTTTTTAAACCGTAAATTAAATTAAACGTGTTATACACTATAGTCTATAACATTGTACATACTATTTATAATATATTTTAACTTCCAACAGTTAGTATTATTATTTAGTAATTAGAAAAACATGTTGTATATTAAAGCGTATTTTTTTGCATATTTTCAAAGAATGTTCAAATTACATTTTAGTGGAAAACTTTTTTTTTTAATCTGCTAAAAGCTTTATTTTAATTTTAACCACTTCATTTTCAAAAAATATGTTATTTTAAAGCTATAATTGATGGTATACTATTTTTTCTAATAAAATGTTTATAGTTTACATTCCATGGTCGTTCTATGAATTAATTTATATTTTCAATGATTAACTCCATCTTAAACAATCAGCCAAATTTGCCATTTGGTATATCATATGAATATCAAAAGTAAAATAATGCAACCAAAAACTAAGCTTTTCAACATTCATACTTTAACTATCATTATAATAAAACCATGATAATTTATCAAACATTTCAAAACACAATACATTCAAGTTTCAAATAAAGCAGTATGAAACTATGAAAGCTAGAATGTGAAAAATAATTTTCGACGACAAGGGACAGACTCGAGACATACGAGACTCAACAGACTATATTTTGCTTATGACTTTATGTCCACTACTCCACTATTCTATTACAGCAAGCATTTATTGGGTGGTTTGTTGAAAATTTAAAATGAATCTGTGTCCCAGGTATTTATTTAATTAAAAGTAAATACGATGAACCATGAACTACCACTCTATTATACGGGTTTAAATTATTTACACCGACGGGCTGTTATCTTTGTAATTCTATGAATGTATGAAATATAATAATAAGTAATAATATTAATAATGATTAGAGAATGACTAATGAGTCTACAAACATTACAACCGTGTATGGCGGGATACTGAGTACCTAAATAATTATTATATTTTTCTTTTATTAATGACGAGGTTACCCCTATAATATTTCCATTTATAATACAGAGTGATTCTTTTAAGTGGGTACACTAATTATCTCGAAAAGTATTTACTTTTTTCAAAATATTTTTTTACATGGTTGTACCTAAGTTGTTAAAAAACCAACGTTTTTATTAGAAAATTATATTTTTAAATATTTTTTATCCATATCATTTTTTAAGTTTTTTACTTTTTTGAATGAGAACATAGAGTTTTAATTTCATATTCCAAAGCAGAATATTTTTCTAAGTATTTTGATACGTAAAAATCGAATTTAGGACGAGTAGTTTATGAGTTTTATGTATTTAAAGTTTAGACAAGCGGAGTAGTGGACAAACATTTTGCGGGGTAACCCCGTACCACTCCACTCCGCTCATCTAAACTTTAAATACCTATATCTTTTAAACTACTTGCCCTAAATTCAATTTTTATATAACAAATTACTTAGAAAAATATTCTGTTTTGGAATATCAAATTAAAACTACATGCTGTCATTCAAAAAAGTAATATATTTAAAAAATTATAGGGATGAAAAAATGTTAAAAATATAATTTTTTTAATAAAAACGTTGGTTTTTTAACAACTTGAAACCATGTAAAAAAATATTTTGAAAAAAGTAAATACTTTTTGAGATAATTAAATTAGTGTAACCACTTAAAAGAATCACCCTGTATACTATAAAGTTATATAATATTTTCTGTGAATAGGCAATTATGTCATATGATAATAATTTTTATGAATTATTGTCTAATAATTATTAATTAATATATTTAGAATTTCGGATTTTTTTTATAAAATTAATTTGTACCAAATTGAATTTATTTTAAATCTATGGTTTAGAAAAAATTAACTTACCGTGCTAATAAAATTAATTAATTTGTTAGTTACTGAATAACTTGGGAAAAAATGTAACTCGTTAAGTTAGAGGTTACTTCTAAAAAAAAAGTAACTCGTTAATTAACTTAGTTAAAAGTAACTTAACTTTAACTTATTAACTCGTTAATGCCCAGCCTTGCTATAAATCATAAAAAAGTTTTTGTAAATAAGGAATCATGAAAATTAAAACCTTTCAAAAGATCGGTCGAAAACATTTTATCGTGTATCGAGTCCAGGGACGCTCATAGAGAAAATGCCCACTAGGTAAAAATAATTCTAACCCCCTAACCCTAAATAAATGAGATATTTTTACATCGATGATGAGTATGACAGCAGTATTACATATTTAAAATATAACTCATTTTATTTATTAGTTCTAATAAAATTGCATTTAAGTACTTATTTACCTACATTTATTATTGATGCGTTATTTATATAATAATTGTTTGAAAAAATATACCAATTAATAAATTAGCACTAAATTGTATAGATACATTAGTTTCATTTTATCATTATCATACGTATATAATATTTTACTAAAAACATACCGAAATTAATTTAGACTTGTTTATAATTTTTTGGAGTGTTTTTTCGTTTTTTCGTTTTAAATTATCTTTTATCTATAAATCGTTTATTAAAAATTGTAATATTATTTATACTAGTATATCATATAATAAAATTATGTGCTTACGGTGCTTACCTATATTATATAATTACACCTTGTCATAAGCTCGAAATTATATTGTTAATAACTAGTTACTGAGTACAAACATAAGAAAAGTAATGATTTAAAAATGGTTAGAATCTATATAGAATACTATAGATAATTATCGAAAACAACAATTTTTGCTATAGTTTATATTGATACCAGTAAAAAACGTAAGCAAGGGTCCTGTCGAAGTTTAAAACGATCCGGCACGGTTATCTTTGCAGCATAAAAAGAAAAAAGAAAAAAATGTATTGTGATTAAAAATGCTTTTTTCCAACATTGTTGAGTTCAATCATATCTATTAGTTATTACACAAATGATTTATAATATTTAAGAATAATTAACTGTTTGTGAGTAAGTGTATTATGCACTAATACATATTGCGAGTATATAATATGATTACCTAATAATTATAGTTTGTCATTTGATGGTTATATATAATAATATACTTTAACCATACATATTATTATAGATCGATAATTATTAATTACATATTGTAATATTATGTAGCCAATTTTTTGGTAAACTTAATTATTAATACTAAAAGTTATAAAATTTTAACTGCTATAATTACTTATATATCCATTTGAAATTTCCCAACAAAGCTCACGTACGACCAAATATTTAGTTATGTCATTATTTTCTTGAAGAAATAAATTAAGATTCTGACTTTCTACTGTAACTATAACTTATAACCAGTTACAAATTTCCTAGTTACAGTATCTTCTAACTTTTAATAACCAATTGAGCAACTTTCCAATTTCTTATTGGATATCAGATATATAAACAAAAATATTTTTTTATAAACTGTTAGAATTTGATTTGTAACTGTGTACAAAAAAATAAGCAATTTTATTTATTAAATAAAATATGATATGGTATTTCTTGGCATTGTTTAATTTCGTGCGAAATTGTATTAGATGTTTGTGGTACGGTGGTAAGTGCTCAATTGTGCAACCAAAAATTATGTGCAGATATTATTTTGGATTGTCTTCCGAGAAAAAATGTCTCAATAATATAATATATTTAAAATTTAATTTTTTCATCGGTATTTGTCAATTATACAATAGATGAAGAATTTACGATTTAAATATTGTCATACTACACCCACATATAATTTGTAATAATCGAACTCTTCTATCAGAAAATTACATTACAGTATATCCTTAAACAAAATTTTACATATAATGGTCACCACATTTCACTGCCAAACGTATTTTTATTTCAATTTTTTTAAGCAAACAGTTGAGTATTTTATAAATACCTAACTGGCATTGTTATGCATATAATTTTATGCAGTGTTGTGCTTAGATAATTTTTTTGTATCTTAAAGATATATGAACTCAAAATATATGATAAATTAAAATATATCTAGATACAGATAAAATCAATTTTATCTAGATGAAAATGAGATGATTTTTATAAATGTTATTCTTAAAACATGATTTTGTTAAATTTTATTTTTTTTATTAGGTTTGTAGAAAATATTAATACAATAATTATGAGTTATAACTTATAACTATTTATTTGAATACTCAATTGTGATGTTATGATACTTTTTCCATAGGCAATGACTAATAAATGAAATATTTATAACTTGCAGTGGTTAATTAATAAAGGTTGTTGGCAAATGATAAGTGGACTGAGTGGAGCTGGTGGTTTATTCAGTTATTCTTATTGGTTATTGGTATTTTTAAACTATTATAATACCAATATTCCCACTTCCCAGTACACTTCCTAGATAAGATAAAAGATACGATTGTTATATCTAGATCAATTTATCTAACTAAATTTAGCTATTGCACAACACTGATTTTATGTATCATCGCATTATTAATAATGACACTAACAGACGAATTATGACAAGGGCATGATATAATAATTTTAGGAATTAGGATCTAAGACCTTATCAAAAAGTAGCTTATCACATAATAATATGTACTCCTTCGAATGTAACCATGGTGATATGCATTTTTATAATTAGAATATGTTGTAATTCGGTCGATTTTAATATTTCTAAAAATTTAAATTTAAATATTGTAATATTGTACTGTATGATATTTGACTATCACAGTCATAATTAGTATTATTTTTACGAAAATATATGTTTTTATCTCAACAGACGCGTTGTTGGAAGTAGTAAGTAATTTTAAGAAATGTTCAACTATTTGCATTAATACAATTGATTATAATTTGTTCAGTTCTGTTAAGTATACCTTTAAACCTTTTGGTTTCCTTGGACAGTATATATTGACTGTTTTGTCTGCGCTTCATTTTTATCTAAGAAAAAATGTTTCTTAAAAATCATTATTTAAAAAAAATTTAAAAACATTATTTTAAATTTTTATCAGTTAATTGAAAAAAAAAATCAAAGTTTGAATGCAGTGCCAACTAAAATTGCAAATGTGTATCAGCAGAAATGATACAATCAGTGTTGATTTGTATATTAACTAATTTATGTACACTTCGCTTAAGTAAATCATATAAAATATAATAATCATGCTGGCATTGTCGACGTAAAACATTAAAACACAGTTATTGAAATTTTTTAAGCATGTTTAAACGGAAGAATAAAATATTTTATTCATTAACCATTGTTCTATAGTGTCTATACTATAATAAAAAATAAAAAATATTGCTTATAAACTATATTTTTGTGATGTGAAACAATATAAAATCTATTTCACATGTTCACGTACCGAGGTAAATTATATTTGGTCTAAAAGTACAGTTTTATATTATATAAGTTGGAGTCACAATAATTGAATACAATTTTATTGAAAAAATGTTTTAAAATACACTTTATTCAACAATATATTCTTTAAAAACGTCAGATGATCGTTTTTACCCAATTTTTTTTTAATGTCTCTTATTACCCCAATTTAAAAATGTGATGATGCACCTATCTAAAATTGAAATATTTAGAATGATTTATATTATATTCTTTGCATGTTGCAAAATTATTTAAATCGTTTGTTAAAATGTCTATTAGTTCTTGTGTGTGTCCTATTTTAGCAGACGTACATTTTGTTTTTTGAGCGTTGTCGATAATTAAGAGTCGATAGTTTGGATAAGTAATTAATTATGTAATGTATGCGTTATTAAAGATTGAGCATAGACGTCATTACATTTTTGTTGCTTATTTTTTTCTCGTGATCCCTTTTTTATATTTAAAAACTTAAAAATCTTATTTTTTTTAAGCTCTGGTCAGTTAAATTTCCACCGACCCCCAATCAAAGAAATAGCCGTTGTCGAAAAGTGACGTGGAATTCAACTATAGTTTCCAGTAGGTTTGAAAACTACGATTTTAAAGTTTAATAAAAAGTGTGTAATATTACACACGCATAGACGTAGGTGAATAATACATTTGTTGAGTCTCTTTAGATAATAATTTTACTGTTCCGGTCTTAATAGTATTATGAGACAACTAATATGTAATTATATTAAATGATACAACTAAATTACTGATGTTTCTGACATATTTACAATTTGAATAATAATTTAATAATATGATTTCCGACTGGACTGGTGTGACTTGTATGGCCATGTGCGTAGTAAGTCATGTGAAAATACACACTTGCAATATACTATAACATTACAACAATATTTTTATTGTTATGACAGACCCACATGAGTTCCATGGTCGTAAATCGCCAAATATAATACGCCGTCGTTGTCAACAAAGTGCGCTGCCATTTTACAATAAAAATAGTATATAATATAAAAATGTATAACACCATTTTATTATAGCTGTGTGACGGATAAAAATTCACAACTTATAATCAAACCTTATAAATATAACATAATTATTTAATATAATGAAAATAAAATTACAAATATGTGAAAATAATACGATGTAATAAAAATGCCTATGAAGCAATTGATTTTGATCCAACTAACATTGAAACATTTTGAGATATTTGAAATCTATCAATTTATATAATCTTATATGAAACATGTTAACCGTTTTTTATAACTAATAATCTATGTTGTTGTGCCTCATCTAAAAAAAAAAAAAAAAAAAAATATCAATGTGGAAAGACTGCTATACGAGAGACAAAAAACATGATTCAATTCCAGAAGACGAGTGACATTTGACTACAAATATAATACCTATAATAATTAGATTATGTTGGAAACGTCGCGTCGTATGGTCGATAAATAATGATATACGTCATATTATGTGCTTATGATGTCTTCCAATTGTCTCGGTAACAGGATTACTAGCGTTTACAAGACTACGTATAGTTTTAGTGTGTACGTCGAAGTTTTGAAGCATCTTATATACGGAAACGTGTTATCTTTGACGAACGTTTTATACCCGTACAATGACGAACCGTGTTGAAAGTCAAATTCTTCAGTCAGCTTTATATCGAGCTTGTATAGTCCTTAATCACACTTCGCATATTTTGTTCTTAATTTATAATCTTGTTTTGATGATCACAATATACCTCGAATAGGTTGGGTGTTACACATAACTTGTTTAAATTTACAGCGGTGACAACTGACAAGAGGTATTCAAACTGAATAAATAATTTCATCAGCGTTTCCGTCGAACGTTGAAGTACCTAAGCTATATATATATATATATATATATACGTATACATTAACACAACACACCCCATTACGGAATTTATAATATTTGTTGTGAATACATCGTAAAATACATCAACAAATATGTGATTGAAATGTTATCGTATTAAAACAACTAAAATAATAATTTGTTTCTTATTATTTATATAATATAATGTTGATAGAAATTTTCAAAGTATTTATTTATTTAAAAAATAACTCACGGTCGCCGTAGTTTAATGAAATTAAAAACAATTGAAATTCAATGTTTTAAATAATACAAAATGAACCTTCTAAAAGATAAAATGTAATTATTTTATTAAAAACAAAAATAAATAAAAATACAATAAGCAAATATGATATTATTGTATAGATTTAACTTTGAGAAAGTAATCTGGGAAGCTATTCAGTGATAAGACCTTTTAGATTTAATTTAATTTTTAAACTTACTTAAGGTTTGTGTACTCAATTGTGTATGATTTAAATACTGTTATTATCGTTAACTATTTTACTATTGTTTTCATTAAACACAAAATATACGAATATTATACCTAATAATGTAAGACAACAACACATAATACATAATTATATCCGGAATCATATTGATTTTTTTTATGCGTTTTACTTATCAAAGCTTAGTGAATTTGAGTACAATAAGTATCACAAGTACAAGTTTTATGATACTTTCCGACGTGAATAACATTATTCCATTACGCAAGGGGTTGATTTAATAATAATTTATTAAAATAATAATACCACAGCCAACTCCTGAGAGTGGACGTGTTTAGGGTTTTCTTTGATCGAGTCTACCGAAGAATAATATGCAGATTAAAATTGTTAAAATAAATAAATAAAAATATTATTATTGTTGATATTGTATTACTCGGCGAAATGTAACAAACTTTAATATATCTGCTTTAGAGCGTGGGGATCAATGCTCACAACTACGCTTCCGCAATTAATTAATTCATCGTTTTCCGGCACATAAGCCTGGTATGTTATATATGTATTATTATAATATATACAATGCGCGCGTGGGGAGGAGCGCACCTGTTGCAGGTCGAGAGCCGAGATTAACCGACTCGCGGGAGCTTTGTCAACAAAGCGATGATGGTGGTAGTACCTATACGTTTTCCTGGGCTGGTCAGTCGGTCAGTGGCAGAATCTTTTGACAATATGTTATGTGATAAAATATAAAAATAATTTACTCACATTACACACAAAGTGGCGTAGCGAGAAACTTGTTGTCCACAAAATAATAAAATAATATCATAGATTTACTTATAGGTAAGTAAATTAATTACTAACAAATTTATTTAAAACAAAATGTTTTTTTTTTGTAATATCGTGATAAAATTATCATGACCTCATCATCTAAATATCTAGATATATCTGAGAGCCTAGGACTTAAACGCCACATCACAAATCTAAGTATATAAACGTTTATCGTCCAATATGCCACGCGCTCGTTATCAAAGTATAGATCGAATTGTTGGGTAATATTATTTATGTTAATTTCAATAAATCAAAAAAAAAAACCTATTATAAACATGCTTAAAACTGGTGAAATTATTGATTCCTTTTTAAATAATACATTAAAATTAAAATTTATTTTTATAATGTTTTTTCTTTGTCAATTTTACCTACTAATTTTATTGATATTGCAATTTTTTATTAATGTTTTGGAAATATAATCTATTTAACATTTTTTTGCAATAGTCTATAATACACACTTTCTCTACCAATACTTTTTGTTAAAGGACATTTTGTCCGTTGAATTTATACTAAATAAAATAAAATATAATAATATGTATCGATTAAGTAAAAAAAAAGCTTTAGAAATGTAGAATATAAAACTTAAAACAACAGTATGGAGAAAAATTCTTTCTTTCTGGTATTGCAGTAAAGCGGGTTGGCTGTCGTAACATTATATACACTATAATATACTATAATATTATAGACCAATACAGTAACCATTATATTGCGAACAAAGTTGGACGAAAACTCTGCACATTTTTACATGGCGAGTGAGAAATACGGTGTTTCATGCTATATTATTATGTGGGTATAATCTATAAGTCAAAGTGTGATTTACGAACGCGCTCAATACGTTAAATAGAAATATGCACACGATGATTGTTATTCGTATTTTTAGTATGTATGTTGTATACACTAAACTATATTTTAGTTGTATAGTCTTCATACAAATTATATCGAATTTAAGTGTATTTCGAAGCCACAATGAAACATTGAAACAGAATGATAAATTACAATATGCCTACTATTATATTTATCTTGTCACAATTTTATGTACAGTAAATACAAACAAGTTTTCATTGACCATTGTAACTTCATTCACCTTAGTAAATTAAAATGACAAAAAACAAATGTATTATTATAGAGCAATTTAAGCTATAATTGAAATCGTCTTGAGTAAAATCGTTATTTTAAGTGCGAATAAAATATCAAATTGCTTAATGATTTTAATTTCAAACGCTTCTGAGAAAAAGTTAATTTCTAGTAAAAAAACTTTATCATAATTCATAATCAATCTTGTATGAAATTGTCATGTCTTTTGAAATGTGTAAAAAAATCTAATACATCCATTCAGTATCTGACACAAAATACAACTGTTCAACTTATAGATAATTGAGAACACAGAACAAAAAACACTCTATGCATTTTAATCACTTATTTCAAATATGTACTTATATATATATATATAAATATATATAAACCGTTATATTAAAATACTGATATTACAAATTTACTGGGTGTATAGGGAGGTATATAGTGTATTACGCTATGAAATAACGATAAGATTGAAAGACTAATACATTTTCTGTTTTCAATTTATCAATAAGATAATATACATGTTTTTTTTTCATTCAACTATTCTCGGAACGAATAGTGTAGGTATATCTACATTGTAATTGCAGAAATATTCATAACTTAAACGTTATTAATTTGAAAACTATTTGAAAACTGCAATAACATATGCCATTTGCTTGAATGTATAAATCCACATTCAAATATAATTTATATTCTATGCATTGTATTGTTAAGTGATGTCATGAAAACGAGAAAATTCGACGGATCAAATTTGTTTTTCTTAGCGAGTATAAAAGAAATTGTATTGTATTTGCAATGACTGTGAATACTTCTATTTTTTAACAATAGCATATTACTAGAACAGAATAAATACTTAATACTATTTCGGTAAAGATAGTTTAGATGTTATATAAACAAAAATATAACAAAAGATTTTTTTAATGACATAAAACAACACTAAGAATATTACTGTATAATTATAATTTATATTATGAATAAATTTGCATCTTATTGTAATGGTGTAAACTTGAACTTATAACTGGAATTTAATCGGATTTGCACACAAGGAAATAAAACCATATTATATCATACTGAGTACAATAAAATTTGAGTAATTTTTTTATAGTTATAATATTAATTTTAATGATATTTTATTCAAGTTGATATTACGTTAATTTCATATTAAAAAATGCACGTTAACTGAGATTGTTTATAGCTAAAATATTTATTACTCACTTAGTATGGTACCAAAAGCTTAAATTGTTTTGGTAATGTTTTAATATGCACAATTATATTATAATACTATTCTTTATTCAGGCGTGATAGAACGTGAAGGTTAATTTAAATTTCTTTTGATCGGGAAGTCTTTATAATAATTTGAAATTTCAGATGACTTACAGCAAATAAGATAAATTAATAATAATATAATATTACATATAATATTGGAAACTTCAGAAAATGTAGACACACAGAATTTAAGTCCAAACTTAAGAAACATCAATAATATGATCAACTTCTTAAGAAGAACGGGCCTGTACAATCATATTTAACAAAAAAAAAAAAAATGTTATTTGTAACTATCTTACCATCTTATAAATTATTTAGCGTTAATCGTATTGTACAATTTTAAACAACCTTTTTCTATGATGTTCTTAATGATAAAAAAAATATATATATATATTAAACTGTGAAACTGTGATTTTGCCATTTTAGGAATCATAGTTTGACGTTTTGTAGTTTTTACTCGTGTATAATCCATTATATTGTTGAATATGGCACAATATTGGATTGTACAAAGTATACTACTAAGTACTAAATGTTGTTTACTGATGGATTTTTTTGTTTTCAATAGTAGAATTTATCAGTACAGATTTTAATCAGTAATAGTTTTAAATTTGTATATACTTTCAATATCATAATATTCATAATACAATAATATGTGTTGTTGCACTGCTGCAGTCTGTTGGATGAATTTTTTAGTACCTACTGTAATAATAAAATGTGTTCATTATATAGACTGAAAATAAAACATAAATTTATTGTTGTAGTATGAGTATATGTGTTTCAAATTATTAAATAATATTCTATATGACAAAAAAAAACGGCATAATACACAATGAAAAAATTTTAAATAGCACCGTTAGTGAAAAAAATAATAGATTAAGGTATCCAAAATATATCTAGATTTACTCCGTCGTTTGAGTATTTGCCTACAATGTTTCATCATTATTACTTATAAATTAAAAAATAAATAAGCGCCTTAGTTGTACCTGAATAGCGTAATACCTGGCTGTTTTATAAACTTCTTTAATTTTGATATAGTTATTGGAAAAATTAATTGGTTATTCTTTATCATAAATTAAAAAAGTTGTTTTCTAATTTTTAACAAGCTTTATTGTTTCAGAAATGTTTTCTTTTATTTCAATTGTATTTTCATGTTAACGTTTCTGTTTTTCAACCGTAATTTTGTACTCTGACATCGATATTTGTTTGTGTGTCGTTTTGTGGGGACAAATTAAATTAAATTGAATCAGATTGAAAAAGTTCCCATTTTGGGGTTTGGAGGTTACACGTGTTTACGATTCTGTGTTAGTCGTTTGATTGTAGATTTAAACGCTAATTGGACAATAGTCTTTTTCTCAATAGTATAATGCTCACAATTCTTGCGTGAGCACATAGTTTGTTTTATAATATAGTATATACCATGCGTCCGTGCATGACTGCATGAGGTTAATTATTATAGAGGTTAATACTAGAACCCATTGGGATCATTTATCCATCAAAATCTAATAATTGTTAAAACTATAATGAATTTATCAATCTAACTTGCTCAAAACATTATTATTCGTCAACTAGACAACTAGTAAACACTAAACAGCTTCCTTAGTGCAAATTTGTTCTCTGGGAGATATCAGGAGAGCAATACAGTCCCTGACGTTGCAACAGTGGCAACATCGTTGGACATCATCACATACAAAGTTAAATGAAATCAAACCTTCCATCAACCCTTGGCCAACACACACTTCCAAGAGACGCCACGAAGTCATAATTAATAGACTCAGAATCGGGCATACGTGGCTTACACACAGCTTTCTCATGAGACACGACGATCCTGCCCAATGTACATCCTGCGGAGAAGCTCTAACTATCAAACACGTCCTTCTACACTGCCGAAATTTTACAGATACCAGAACCTCCTTAAACATTCCAGAACACCTCTACGAAGCACTCGGACCGGACTATGAAAATTCTATTAATATTCTAACTTTCCTAAAAATAACCAAACTTTATAACCTCATATAATTTCATATATTTTCCTAGATATTCCCCTACTTTAATTACACATACCTACCAAGAATAATTTTATTGTAATATTGTAAAATGTATTGTAAATTGTACCTGTATATATAAGTAATATTTTAAAATATGTAAGCTAATAACCTTAGTTGTTGAGGCTTTAAAGTAATAAAAAAAAAAAAAGAAAAAGAAAAACTAAACATAATTTTATATTATTTTTACAAGTTCTTCGATAAAACTTGAGATTTTCATAATACGTATTACTGCTATTGAAGTCACTCAGATAAATAATACGTTTAAGAGTGTTGCATTATTTGATTATAGGTATCAGCTTTGCATTAAGAAACCATTGTTCCTAGAAGTGAACATGTAAAGTAAAATTAAAATGTGTTCTTTTCTGTGAATGCTAGTAAGTAAATACTAATGAAGTTGGTTTTTTAATTTACTGAAGTTACGTTAAGGCATTTGTAATGGAAGTTTATCACTTTTATATTATTTTTCTTATCTAATTGTTTACTTTTCAGTTCCTTTTTTTTTTTATTCTAAACTATTAAAAATGTTTTAACAGTGTGTTCGTATTTAAATTGGTAATTAAGATGTAAGAATTAATTGGATATTATCATCAGTTGCACCTGTAGATTTAAGTCTTAAAAGTTACGATTAATGAAGAAGCTTACATTTAATTGAATTATATTTATCGAAAATAATAGTAACTTTTTATTTTTGTTGCCTGATAAATTAAAAAAGTTATTATTTTAAAATGTACGATAAATAAATTTACTAAATAGACTATTCTTTATATATTATTATTGTATTGTTTAATTTTTAAATGTTATTATTTTTGTTTGTTATAAATTTATAATAGTTATATTTACATACAGTGCATAATAATTTAATATTTTGTGTTTGGTGCCAAATATTGTTTTAACTTCGTTAATGTTTCTCGTTAGAGAATTAATTATACTATTTTAAGGTATCTATTATTAAGTTCATTAAGTTCATTCCTATTACTCAGTTTTATTATTATAGGTATTCCTATCAATGTGGGCTGGGCTTAGAGGTAATTGGTTAGTAGTTTTGGGTTTTGGCCTTATGTTGCTTTTCGACTTCTGGTGTATTGAATTATACACTTCTTGATCTGTTTTGTTAAAGTTATGTTATGTAATGTAGAGTGTTGGCAGTAATTCGCCATGGTTTTCTCGGATAAGTGGTTTTTCCATAGTAAACACTCGATGTGCCATAGAGTGTGATGTTGACATGAAATGTTAGTTTATTATTTATCATTCAAGTTTTATTTTATAATTAGGCACTTGACGTAAAACATTTTGGGTAGGCATTAAAACCCCCTACTGTTTTAGATAAACGTTGACAAAGTGATAATTAATAGATAATATATATAGGTAGATTACATTTTAATTTTCTACTAATGCAATTATTGATACTTAAATTTTTCACCAAATATTCATATTAGTATTTTCTTGACGGTGGAATAATTTTCATGATATTTTGGCTATTTTTGTACTATTTATAAATATTTGAATTTATATTTTGTTTATTTTAGATTCTGAGCGGAGCGATGAATGTATTGATTTTACCATGACGTGTGTTTTTTTTTTGTGTCTGTTATCACGTTTTGGGGCAGTAAAAGTGCTTCGACTTTTGACTTCAGTACCTCGTTCGATCAGAAAGTGAATCTAGTTGGTACTTTGGGGGGTCAAAAGTTTTTTTGAACTGTTTACTGACATTTAAATTTTTCACTTTTTTTTCTATAAATATCGATAAAAATTTATTTGTTCGGTAGAAAAGCTTGAAAATTTAATACAAGTCTTCTAACACATTGTAACAATAGCAGTTAAAAAATACATAGGCACGAATTTTTTTTTATAAGCATTTAAAGTTCAAATGTTGAAAAAATACGTAAAAATTACGGCAATATTCAAATTATCTTAGATAGAAATTCATAAAAGTTTTTCTTTTTAATTCTAAGATTTGAAAATTTAATACAAAGCTCCTAACATATTTTTACAATAGCAGTTGAAAAATAAAATAAATTTATGGTCTCAATTTTTTTTACAAGCATTCAAAATTTGAATTTTGACAACATATTATGCAAAAATCACGAAAATTCACAAATTATTTTATGCTAGAAATTCATAAAAAATTTTCCTTTTATATCTAAGAATTTTAAATTTTATATAAGGCTCCTAACATATTTTTACAATATCAGGTGAAATATAAAAGAAATATATTGGCACAATTTCTTTTTACAAGCATTCAAAGTTTGAATTTATATTTAGCGATATTATCATTAAAAACACACTGTTATCAGTTCAATAAAGTTATAGAGTTCTTTTTAATATTTATCGAACCAAAATCGGGCCTTTAAGTTATCGAATCGATAGCAACATATTTATCGGATCGATAAAAGATAAAAATCGTTTATGCAACAGACAATATTCTTATCGATCCGATTTCTGTATTATCGAACCGGTAACTACTTATCGATCGTTTATGCAACCCGGCATAACAATATTTATGATTGGCCTCTGCATTTAATTTGTTGGCCATACATCTAAAATCACATGATTTATTCGATTACCATAGCTCGTGATACTTTTTACACCTAAGTTTAAAGAAAAATAATAACATTAAATTATCACTGCAATTTTGGGTTTCTTTTAAATTGAAAAGTTTTTCAACAAATTGTTATAATATAATATAAAAACCTTAATATTTTTTATTCACACGTTATTTCGTTACTATATACTATAAGTCAGAATAAGGTAATTATATTTCTTACAATTGTTCCAAAATATTTTTTAAATGAAAAAATGTAGTATCATTGTTCAGTCATCGATAATGAAATGACAGTTTTTATTTGTTTTTATTTGATTTAAAAAAATAAGATTGAAAACAATTTCAGACAACTGGTCAGTATTCAAATTGTATTTTAAGATTAAAAATACGGTATTATCTATACAAAGAGATTTTCTCTAACATCGTATCTTTAAATATACGTTTCTTGAACATATATGTAGACTTTTAACATAGTTCTGCGTACCGCTGAAAATGATTGTTACTGTTCTGACTGGCTTTGAACAAATGAATTTTTCGTTCAAAAGTGATCCGGTATTTTAAATTTTTTTTATAAAGCTCCTTTTATTGCGATCTCGACAGGCAATGTTTGATATTTGAACTTTTGAAGCAAGAGTTTTTCATATTACATTTTTTTATATTTTACGTATATATTTTTCAATTCAAGATTTTACAGGAATATTTATATTTTTTTGTATGTCGCTAAAAATGGTTACATCTATTTGCAAAAATTGAAACTTTTGTTGATTTTGTAATTTCAGTTCAGTAAATGACCACGATTAAATCGCACGTTTCCAAATACTGACAATTTTATATTATTATATTTTATACTAAAATCATGAAATCCTTTGAATTCCCTCACAGTAGGAATATCTTACGGTGAAGCAAGCTGCTAATAATCGTGTTTTTTGTTTGTTTTTGGCACCCATGTGAACATATTTTGATTGATGATAATCGTTATTGTATTAGTGTTATCATAGTGTAAACAGTGTTGAATAATGTATTCGGTGGACGACGCCGCAAAACGATATGGAATTACCGAGATACCATTCAAATATAAATAACGAAAACGTAAATAATTTTTGATCTATAAATGATTAAAGTACATTGTGGTTTTTACCTTTTTAGCACCTTTCATCGCATTTGTGTTTAAATGTAAATTTGAACAAAATATTATTGTAAATTCTCGGGAAGAACAAGTCAAAAGTGATAGTAATAAAATTAATTGAATTCGCTCCCCAAAAATACAAAATCAATGGTTATAGCGCATTGTGTAGGATGAATGGATTTGATCAAGATCATTGAACTGGTATATATATTAGGACATGTGGATTAAACTTCAGCACTTTCTCCATTGAAAATAACACGATTTGTACATATAATTAAAACCCTGTACTTATGACGAAAAATTTGAAGTTTTTTATTCATTGAGAAACAGCTGGAGCCTGGAATATAATAAAAAAATATATTGACCTAAGAGAAAAGTGTTGTATGAGATTTCTTTTAGACATGTCATTTTATTATTGACTTGAGAAATATTTTAAACGTGTATACTGTATAATATGAATATCCTTATAATAAAATAAGGTTTTTATATAGGTGAATTGTTCTCATTAAGTTATGATAAGTTACAAAATTGGTAAGAGTTACAAAATTCATATATTATCAAGTAATTATTTTAAACCACGTCTGATTATGTAAATAAAATAATTATAAACTTCATTAGTTTCGATGAAATTAATGATTTAAAACGTAATTTAAAAATTAAATATTATATGTATAATACTATTAAATAATCACAAAACTATTAATAGTTGTTTTTCAATTATTATTTGTTAGAAAAAAGTTTTCAAATTAGAATTATATAATGTATGGCATATTATGAAAATATATCCAGTTATTTAAAAATTACCACTGAGACCTACATAGCACTCTATTCTCCAGTTACTATTCATTAAAATATTTTTTAACTATATTATATTAAGCTTGAATTAATTACGTAATGTCATGTGATGTGAAATTTCTAATGGAATAAGTAATATATTTTAAAATATTGCTGTTTCTAACAACGTGCTTAAAAAACAACATTTTTATTACTTCTGTACCTATTTAATGTTCGTCGTGTATTTTTCTAATAATTTTACATTTATTATTAATTAGATATACTATTAAATATTTGAATAAGTATATCATTTAATTTCAATTTGTATTTAATCTAGATTATTTTGTAGTATTGCATATACAATTTTTTTTAGATTTTTTCTTATCATACTTTTTAAACTCAGATATGAATTTAAAAGAAATTATCATATTATATCATTAATATTTTTTTGTTTTATGTTAATTTTTATAGGATTTTAAATTTGCAAACGGAACAGAGTATAGTAATACGATTATAGTCCTGAAAAGTGATTTGAATTTATAATTATGTCATCTTGAGATCGATCAGTCCCACTCTTTTAAATTGTGTCCCTCGACTCTATACATTTTGTTGGAATATTTATAATTTATGAAATTTTTAGATTTTGTTTATTCGAAGTCTTCACATTTTTGCCTGGTCGGTTCAGGTAAACATATTTATGTAATTAAAAATTTCTTAAGAAGTCTTTTATTGTATTAATAGATTTATCAGTAAGATTGACAAAAAATGTTCACAACGTTGAATTTTGTTTTGCGTTTGCACGTGCGGGAATTCTCTACTATTTTTTTTAGACGGTCACACATAATAATGATCAGTTACTACTCATAGGGCACACATTTACTCAACACACATTCCACATGTACACACCTATAAAATCATTTATATTGAGCTCGTCAAAAACGATAACTTTTAAATCCTTTTTGCATTCGGTAATACAATATTTATAATACGGCGTCATAGATAGGCAAACTAGATACATCACACTTTTGTGGGTTTATTTTTAGGTATTCCATACAGTATTCTATACGTATGTTTCTTTTTATGCGTTTCAACACTCGAAACTACCGAAAATAAGTCAGTAAATATGTTTGAATAAAATAATTTTACAAAAACTGTTTCAAATGATTTTCAAGTAGGTTATACGTTTGCCGTCGATGCTAAAAAATAATCACATTCTGCTACGTTAATAATCCTGGTCTCTTTAGAATATGACAAAATAGATATAATACTGTCTATTAAAATTAAGGACCTAAGTTAATAAATAATTAATATATAATATAATAAGATCATAATAATTATACGGGAAAAGGATATTTTAAATATTTTAAATAGAAAACAGCATACCTTTAGTTATTCATTTTTTTATTTATTTCAATTTTTTTTTTTTAATATAGAATAAGATTAAATAATTACATATCATTCAAAACATGAAGTGATTAACATCAATGAAATTTATTTTTAAACTTCTTGTTATATGTAAAGGGCATCAAAAAATCTTTCATTAAAAAAACAGGTACAAAATTTCAAAATTAATGTTGCATTATCTAATAAATTTGATGTAAACCAATATTTTCGTAACTTTCATCAAACGGGGTGCCCTCACTGGCGATTTTCCCCTCATGTCAATCAATGAACTTCACACATTTACTTATTGTATAACTTGTAAATACAGATTGTAGATATTATATTTTGTCAAATAAAAAAATAAAAAAAATAAAAAACTTTCATCAAATTCGTTAATTTAGTTATTATGAATAAAAATAAATTTAATTTGTATTATAAAATGCTTTATTATAAATATTATTATTAAATTATGCACTTATATAAAATAATGAAATAAAGCCATCAAACTACTAGGAATCAGATAAAATATTTATTGTTGGCGTTTCTTGAATTGCCCTAGAATGTTTGAAGTTATCATCGGAAAACTAAGAATCGGGAAAATAAAAATGTCAGATAGTTTTGTAATGACTAAAGGATGGAACTTCCCAATATGCATTGACTGTGTATTGATATCAAATATATTTCCACCGAATACCATATTATATATTTACGCACATATGTATATTATACTCCCAGGGCATAAAAAATTCTATGCTTTTTGAATCTATCGGTGCATCACTCAACCAAGACCCCAACTTTAACTTATCCTCAATAAAATTCATCACCACCGATCTACTCAACATGACATAACTATCCCTCATCATATTATAATTTAGTATTTAAATGACTTTATTTGATCATTATATACTAAAATCTATGGTAACATTTTGATATTTTGTTGCTATTATTAGGTACTTAAAATTAAGTCGACTACAGTTTTTGTTTTTAAGTCATACATTTTGAAAATTCAATTTAAGGTTCTTCATTGACTAGTTTTTCTTACACTATTTAAAAATGTAAATTATATATAGGTAGCTACAATTTTATTATAATTACAACTTATAAGTATTTGATAGTAATATGTTGATAAAATTAGAGGTATGATAAATTAGAAACAAAATTTTATTTTCTAACAATTTTAGTTATTGTGTTAAATTCAAAATACATTAATCAAAAAAAGACACGAAACTTTAACCAAAACGAAATTACGTATAATAATATTACTACGAACAAAAACATTTTCAAAATATTTAGATTAATTTTAAGCTATTTATACGACGAAACTATTCTTACTACCTATTAAATTCGTTTACATGGTATTGATTTAAAATTTGTAACAACTATTCATACATTATTATGATAAAATATCATGTAATATAATAAATTATTTTATAATTTATCTTCAATAATAACTCATTTATCCAATGTTATGATTTATCATTGAATTCAGATTTAATACATCTATTACAATTATTGATAAAACATACCTTTAATACAACACATTGACTTGCAAGTTTTTTTTTACATTGACATTTTTCACTTCAAAAACTGATAATACGTACAATATGTATGATATTAAATATGTACTTATGTATGTATGGAAACAGATTAATGTGTCAGCATTAAGTCAAAATTCTAATTCAAACTCAAAGATGTTTTTTTTATAATTACTAACACAACAATAAATAAATAAGCAATAATCGATATTTCTTTTATATTGATAATTATTACGAACTAAAGTTTTAAGTATATGTGTAAGATATATTTTTTTCCTCATCGGTTAGTGGACCTGTGCCAAAGAAATTCTTTTTTTTTTCGAATGGTTTGTTCTTCATTTTAAATCTTTTTCTATTCATCTATTGTATCATCAACCCCCACTCCTAATATAAATAATTATATTATATTTTTTTTGAATACAAATTCTATTGTAGCAATCTACAAATAAAATAAAATACTGTAGATTGGTTTTTGAATTGAGTAAACAGTGGACAAAGCCTATATGTTTTACAGTCTTATAAAAATAAAATATAAAATACTTTGTTTTAGGAAAAAATTAGTTCAATTTACCATATTACCGATAAAAAAATAAACGAAGAAGATAATTAAAACAATGCATGTTTTTAATGTTTAATCAGGATGTGGGTAAGGATGTGGTTATCTACCTATTCTATATGTGATTGGTATGTAATATAAATCACACGATGTGATACACTTTACATGGCATAATTTGGGTTTGCTGATTAATTTTATATTATAACATGTAATATGTTTTAAATTTTCATTTTATTGAATTCAGAGTAAAAAAGTGATTTGAGAAAAATCGTATACATTGTTAAAAAATAAAAAGTAATAAATAACCCGAACTTGTCAATTGTTATTCAATTAGTTAAAATTTGTTTGGCACTTAAAAAATGTATTTCTGACTTAACCGTATTATATACAAATATATTACTAGGGTAGATAAATATTAATCATGTGCTGATGTTTATATATCTTATATATTATTATAATATAGACGTATTATTGTATTATAGGTATTTAATTTTTCTTTTCCGGATGTGGGCTTTAATTTATCACTCACCGCATATAGAGATTTCCAATATGACGATTACTTTAATCACATTTAAAATGGTACAATTTTTAAAAGATTCCAATACAAAAATTACGTTTAATTTAAAAAAAAAAGATTCATATGAAAGTTCACGCATCATATTTTTGGTTACCTATGATCATACGACATAATTTATGCGATTTTACGGGTAGCGATCTTGTTGCCCAGTTTGGTTTGGATATTTAAATAATAATATGTATTATACATTAAAAAAAAATAAATAAATCACATTCACCTTATAAATTAACACAGAGGTAGAAAATATAAATGCAAATTCTGCAAATAATTTCCAAGGCAATACAAAGTATCGTTGTTTTAGTTTATTGTAATTTTAAACGTGCTACCTTTGTTCTGGGAGTTAAGAAGTGGCTGGTGACCTTTTGTTTGCACACCATATATGATTATTGATGTACGCTCTGGTTTTAATTCAAAAAACTCCTGAAAGCTAACAAATCAATCTTGATTGACATTTTTAAAGTTCTATTTCAGCGCATATTAATTTTGTCTTGAAAATATATGGATTGATGGCATGGAATTTTTATCAACTCTACTAATCTGAATACATTATTTCTATTCGTTTTTTCTCTCCGTGGAATAATTATTTAGGTATGATTAAAAATGTAATTTTAGAAATTCGCACTCACTATGATTAACATTGTCGTGCTTTTTAATTAGTATACTGGTTCTTTAATGTCCCAATGACTGTTTATATCGATCGAAGTTTTTCAAACAAAGTAGTTTTTATTTTATCATATTATATTGATGGTCTGAGGAACAAAAAAAACTCATTATTTTATTGGACTCTTATTTTATGATAGTTAAACATTCAATATTATTTTGGTAAGGTAGGTTACTAAATTTAAATAAGGCTTGAATTAGAAATTATGCTAAGATTGCTGTGAAATAGTAAATAATAAGTTAATTTATATTTTGTAACATAACATTAATGAATTATATAATTACCTAGTAAAATATTTCATTTATTTTAGTAAAAAAAACATTTGGTTATTAAGATCTGGGTGGGGGGTTTCAAAGTTGATCTCCAATGAGCGTGTGGCCGTTTATACTTGTGAATATAGGTAATATTAAAATATGATTCAATGCTTTATTTATATTTTATTCTATTTATTAGAATTATTTTTTAAAAAAAATTGGAATTTGTTCCGTCTAACACAATATATTGAAAAATCATTCAACACATGCATATCTCGAATATAAAGTCGCAGAAACATAACATAAATAGGAGATAAATATGTCTAAACATTTTTGAGCTGTAGTTTAAATACAAATCCGTTTCACTATAGAAACAAATGCTCTAATCAAAGATGCGCAATATTCTAATTGACATTAAAATTAAACTAATGGACAATATAATTATTTGAGAGAAAGCTCATCATGCAAATATTAACAGTTTACAAGCATCAATTATAGATTCTGATTGCCTATTCAATAGTAATATCCACATAATAAGTGTTCAAACAGAGGTTAGAGTTAAATATAACAAGGCCAATGGATGACCAGAAATTAAATTCACAATACACAGTTATTTTCAATATGCATTCATTATATTCCACTGCTCAAATATTTATATTCTTTGAGTTTTGAAATGGAAATTATATTTTATGAGCATGTAATAATAATATACACAGACATGTATATAACCGTGTTTATCTATTATGTAATACATATAATGGTTAATTTACTATTTAATTTTACGTATGAATCAAATCCACATTTCGGTCGCTTAAACTATATGTTGTTTAGTTTCAAAAATAATTTATATTTCTTTACTTCAAAAAGATTGACGATCACTACACATAGTCAAGGACTTGAGATTAGGTTAGAACTAGGAATAATGGGATCATTATTACATTCGAGGACCACATGGTTGTGCATATCAATCCAATACGTCAACTATTATTAAAGACTTATAGTACAAACAGGAACATTTTCCTGAATCATAAATAACTCGTATAAGTTATTGATTTTTTTTATATAAATGTGATATTTTTTCTCTTCATACTCAGGTTTCGATACCACCAATACAAGCATTAAACATTTTAAAATACAAAAAATCATTTATTCTTACCTATTATTGAAATACAATATAATAAATAAGTACTTTAGTGAGGAATTTTAGTTATTACTTTAGTAGTAACTATGTATCTGCAATTATTGTTTTTTTTATACTATTATTATTGTTGTGTATAAATTTGCCTCATACTTGTGTAAAAAAATATTAATGTTTATAGCCAATAACCTTTGTTGTTCAGGCTTAATTAAAAAAATATATTTATACCCAACATTTTTTCTAGTGTATTATGACAATGTTATAAATATATACCTTACGGATTACTTATAAATATTTTACTTCCGGTGTGATAAAAATGGCTTATGTGAATAACAATGTTCTTTGTTTACATTACAATGGGACTCACAATAACGATATGTAATGTAATAGTTGGATTAAAAATTTAATATTTGAAAATAATTCACAGTCATTTTGATCAATTATAACATTGTTAATAGTAAACTTAAAGTCAAAGCTCCACTTTGACAATATCATTTTCTACCTATCAAATTTGCTATTATGCTAGAATTGTTTTAATGGTTTTATTTAAAATTAAACATAAAACTATTCAAAAATTTTACTATATTTTTAAGAGCAATAAAATTTTAACTGCCCAGAATATGAAAAAAATGTTTAATTGTATTTTGTATAATGTCATAAATTTTTTAGTTTAGGCTATATTTTCATTATTTTAATACATTTCACATATATTATTCGTTTGTCTAGATTGTTGGTAAACGGTAAACCATTCAAACGTACTATAATCCATCAATCATAATTTATTAAGCAGTGCATTCTATTTAAAACTTTATGTATTAATTAGTGGTTTAATATTAGGCATTTCAACTTTCAAGTTTTTAATCGATTAACTATTTTATAAAAATAATATGTATAAATCATTACGTGTACGATAAGTTATATTGTTATAAATCCAATGTAAATATATTATATATGGATAGGTACAACAATATTGAATATTCGCGTGACCAGTTTTAACTTTAGCCAAAAATAAAAGTCTGGAATTTCGTTAGAATTTTTCCCCCACGAGAACCTAAATATTTGGCGTGTCAAAATATGAATTCAATTTTTATATGATGCGTTTTTCATTGTCATATTTTTATCCGGACCCACCGGACCACATGGTAATAAAACCCTTAAAGGCGCATCGGTCCGTGTAATAAAATCCGGTCTTTTACTGGACGCAGCAAGTGTATTATAATATACTCCACATACCACAAGACGTACTTTTAGTTCTTTATTCCGGCCGAAAGCGTTTTTTTTCTTTCGATTACCCGTTGAATAATTGATGAATGACGGCTGGTACAGTTTAGGTCAGATCCACTGTTGATTATTCTTTTTTACGTATAGTGTACGTTTTATAATATAACAAGAAAAATAAAAACCTATGTTGTGAATAAATTATCTTTATACACATATTATATTATTATAAATGTATATCAATGATAAGATAATATACACCAGGAGCCGGTCATAATAATCGTGTGTTTCGTTTGATAATGCCATTTGAAAAACGTTAGACTTTATTGGTATGTTTTTATTTTGTTCATGAAAATGCGTGGTGGTGGCTTTATAATAATAATATGTTTAATAGTTGTCAACTTTTAGATTATAGTTTATTTTTAGTGATTGAAATAAATTATTTTTTCATTATTAATGATATTACCTACGTTAAGTAAAAATTTTATTTTTTTGGTAATATTATAAGTAATAACTAATATTCCATTAATGTGCACTGTACTATAACACGTCAAATAAAATCACGTTTCAGAACAAATTATGTTATCTTCTTTTAATAAACGATTGACAATTATAGTATAATCAGAACCATGCTGAGCACTCGTTCTTTTTCCCTATGTACTATGATGAAACGAAATAAAAAAATGGCTGCTTAAATTGCACCCCCGTGAACTTTGCACCCCTAGACCAAACCAACGTCTTGATATCCTGCCACCAATATTTTGATAAAACTTTTTATGATTTTCATACATCAAAAAATACTTATTTGGTTTTAGCTTTAATTGCATTATAGTCTTATAAATTTAATTTTAAAACAAAGAAAAATACGAAGAATACAATATTAATATTATATCGTTAACAACAATACGTTTTATGGTATTAATTAATCAAGTTCTCTCATCAGATTCATTGTTATTCTTAAAAAATCTCCATATTTTTTTTTTTTAATTTAAAATAATATTTAATTCAGTTTATATTGAATATAATAAAATAATATTTAAATTAGTTCACGGTATTTAGAGTAAATTTGAAACTAACAATAATTCAATTACAATTTAAATTTTGTATTAAATGAAAATAAAACTTAATACCATACGATTTTGATTCTACTTGAATAATTAAAACAGATTGTACTCTTCTGAGCTTAAAATAAACAATAACTATGCTTAACGATAATGATAATTAATTTTGGATTCTAATTAATGTAAGAGAAAATAGAATTCTTAAAAATAGAATCAAGTAGATATATACCTTTTTAAATTTTTTAAATAAATAATTTACATACAAAAATTCGCAATTAGCTAATATTTGACTAAGAGTAAAATAAATATAACGAGAAAGTGGTTGATAGAGAAGGAATCACAATAAGGAACGATAATTAACAATACATATTATATAAAAAAAATATATTTCCTAATCTATACTCAAAACACATTTTATGTTATTTTAAAATTGAAAATATATTTAGTTGTTTATTTTTTATTTTTTACATAATTCTAAGACATATCAATCTAAAATTAAAAAAAAATAATAGTTCCATAAAAATAAAAAATATTGAACATTTTTTGTAATAAGTAATAACTATAATATAAAATTAGGTTTATTTACTTGTTAAGTACCTATATTTATTTATTTATTTATTTAAGCTTAATAAGAGATTTGCTTGTATACATTAGTTGGTAGTTACATCTCTTTTCTATAATAATATACAAAACGTATCCTGTGCATCCTCATGTATAATGTCTGTAATAACATAATATTATATAAAAGAACATTTAGAATTTTCCCTTATACTTAGCACAATATTTCAAAACTATTTGATTCCAGGGTATACCTAAACATCTTAACATTATTTTTTTCATTAGATGTTATTTGATTATTTGGTTATAAAATATAAATCATAATTCATGATTATGCAATTTAAAAATGTTATACGCTTTACATTTTATATTATTAATATTTTATAAATACACGTGCTTAAAATAGAGTATGTATAATACCTAGTCTTATATATTATACATATTTCAAATGGATATTATCAAAATGGTTGGAATTCGTTTTTGGATATTAGGAAACTATGACTATCGTTAAACATAAAACACATACTGTGAACTTTAAATAATTATTATGTCTTTTGGATAAGTATTAATTTTTTTTTATTTTATAGTATTATAGCTAACCAACTGTGTAATGACAAAATTATTAAGAAAATAATATACAAAATAATAATATATTAATGTATGCTTATCAATGAAATATTATAATACTAAAATATTTTTTGATTAAATACTTTTAGAATATTTTGTAAATAAAATGATTCGTATTATAAAAGTGCGAAATACTACATTTTTTTTCAGAAAATATTTTTTCTTTATAACATTCAAATGCACAATAAAATATTTATTTTTACTTAATCGTGGGTTAATAATTTTATGTTACAATTATGATCACAAAATATCAAAGTAGTTTTGAATTTTTTTTTCTCAATTCATCGGCATCATTAGAATAAGCAAATAAAAAACATTTTTTTTTCAGTTTGATGTTATAGCCATAAATAAAACAAATAAATAAACAACACAATATTATTATTTCACATAACACAATTTTGACTTTAATGACACAAATCTCTTTTAAATATAATTTATAATACCCACCATAATCCTTGTGTCTTTAATTGTAAACAATTAATGCTTTTTTTATGTTTTCCTTCTGTTATTTTGAATTAATAATATAGTTAATACATTATTATTTCGTAAAATACATAACTATATAATATGAATAACAACATGTTTATGAAAACAGTGTTGGTATAATATATATATGATGCAAATTTGTTTAAAAAAGAAAGTTTTCATACCTATTCTGATAGTAGGTAATTTATGATTAATTGTGGCTATCGCAGATAGGCATATTTATCATGTGTATTAAAAATGTAATTTCCTGATGCTTTGGAATGGATTGAATTTCATGTATTAATATTTAGCCAGTTAACCTTTGTTGCCTTAAAAAATGATGTAAATATATTACACTCTAAAAACCATAATTAGCTTTAGAAATTGTTTATGATATAACACTTTAATGATAAACAACATTATTGTATAATTAAAATGAGTGAATAATCATAATCATTGAGTATGATTATTGATTTTCACAAAACACTTCGCTTCATACGAAAGACTAGTGAGTGGGTAGATCAAACAATATAATAAAACTGAAGGACTATCTTATTTAAAATGTATAGGTAATCTCTTGTAGTAATGATTAAAAATATATTTAAGTTGAAAAAATTGTTATATTTAAGGTATATTTTATTATGTAAATAAAGTAATTATTATCATCTTAATTTTGTAATTACGATGGAAATATTTTTAAATTACGTTCAAGAAGTGTAATGTAGGTAGTATTTCTCATATAAACGCCACCAGTCGAAATAAAACATTTGGTTGCTTTGAATGTTATTTCTGAAGTGAAATGTACAAGATATTTAAAAAAAAAAAAAATTAAAATAGAAATTATTATAAAAATATTTTTTTTCAATATTTTACGTTTTTTTTTTTTTTTTAATAGATAAAGAAGTATTTTGAATATCCCATGAACTGACATAAATTGAAGTGCTATACGTCACACAAACATAATGTTTTAAAAAAAAAGCATTTGTATGCAGAGAGATTGAGAAAATCTTAAGTAGACCAAAATAATATTACATTTACAAATATATGAAAAACTAAAAACTTACTAGTTATTTTCTTATTCAGATCTCATATTATTTTAAACACTATATCATCGTGTATACATATTTTATATAAATATTACATATTAAGTTATTACTTTTTTTGTCATTTTTTTTTTTTTTTTTTGCCAATTTGAATGACTAGATAAATTTTATAAATTTTAATAAACTTTATAAAAATTACCAATATTTATAAAATATATCTATCTGAAAGTACTTATGTATGAGAATAAATAATATATATTAGTGAAGGTGTTTGTATGCGAATTGTGCTTACCTCTCCATCAAAAAAAACTAGGTAAAAAAATTATAAACTAATGAACAGTACTAATAATAATGTACTGCGAATTATGATAGTGTGATGGGATGGCTAAACTGAGTATTATAAATGACTATAGTGACTGAGTATATATGACAAAATCTTTTAAAACAATAATTTATTAAATTAATGTCTATTACCCGTTCTCCATGATTGTTTAAGATAACATAATACACAACTACTGGTATAAATGATCGATAACTACTGACAAAACAGCACATCATATTAGAGCGATCGATAGGAGGAACGAAAATTACATACAAATGAGTATAAAATGCTTACCGTTAACATGCTGAACGCCAAGGTGAAAAGGAGTAGACTAAAATTGTTGCACTGGGACACAAATTGCTCAATTATGGGCCTGCTACTATCCGATAGATAAATTGCAAACACAAATGGATATAAAATAAAGTGAGCGTATGATATGCTCTTATCGATCGAATTTGATTACTCTAAGTGAATAATTCATACATTTTTCTAATATTATTTAAAATTTATAAATAAGTGAATTTTAATGAACAAAAAAATCATTCTAAAAGAAATTATTACTGAATGAAACTAATTTTTTTTCAAGAATTTTTTTACGCAGTTTGTTGTACATTCCTTATTTCTAGTCGATGCTAGTATAATTATTACACTAACTAATAGTTATTAATTTATCATTAATATAAAACTTAGTAGTTATTAATTTATTTTATTAGTTATTTATAAGGTCAATAATACAAATGGTTAATAAGACGGAACATAATTGTGCAACATAAAAATATGTATTAAAATATAAATATGATTAGATGTAAAGAATTTAGGAATTATGTCGATAAATCTCATGTAAAGAGAACATAATATTAGTTTGAAGTTAAATACCACTGCATGAGAAAAGCAAAATACATGGTTTATAAACTAGTCAACAAACGAATGGAAAGCTAAGAAATGTATATCTCTGATATACCAAGTTGTGACACTGTGACCCTTCCCAGCGTTTATTTTTTTATGCTTAACATTTGAAATGTTTAAATGATTATTGAAATGAAGCATTTGTTTTCTTTTGAGTACTTAAATCATTTATATTTTGTTTACCCGATTAGGTATTTGAACTATACCTACATAATAATAAACGATGTTCAGCATTCATAAGTCATAACAGTCATTATGACGAGTATAACTATAATGGGTACCTAATAAATAACAAACCAACACATGTCCAATAATTTATAGTGTCTAGGTATCTATATGTAGATAACCGAAACAAATTATTGTTGTTTTTCTGATACGGCCGTCAGTATATTATTTTATTACATACAAAACGTTCATAATACAATAAACATAACGGATTTAAAATTAATACCCATATAAAAAGGGATTAGTGGTTTGTGAATTCTGTACTTCGGAACTATATAATTTGTGTAGTGGTGTGTAGTTATGTTCTCACGTTTATCCATTGGAGTCATTGTTTGAATTGTGCGAATAGGATAGGATACTCTAAAATATAGTGGTAGTAGGTGTTGATAAATAATTATACTTCAATAAACTGCACTCGCTAGATTTTCTACCAAAAATCAAAAATATAAATATAATATTTATTTGTTTTGTTACGTGTTTGCCCGAAAACATTTGTTTATACATGTTATAAGATATATTATATTATTAACAACATTCACAACAATAACATTAATTATAAAACACAATACAGCATACAGAAGATAATTTAATAAACATTGGAGGATAGATATTCATTGGCTAATCATATTAGCCAATAAAGAGGGTATAGGTATGTGTTAGGTAGGTTCTACCAGATAGGTAGGTTGGTACTAAAGTAAATAGTATTTTGTGGTGAAAGGAATACGTGAGAGAGTGTGATCTGATATAACATGGAAGAATTAAAAAAATTAATTAATAAAGGAGTGTTTAAAAGCCAAATTGGGTGGGTAATATTTTGAAGATAAATATTATAAATTGGCGGAACAACTGCGATCGGAAGGGTTGAACAAATTAAGATATTCGTAGATGGGGATGTAGTCATGTGGGTTACAAATAACAATTTAAATTAATCTATTGAATATAATACCGTTATGAAGCATTAACTATAAATTTATGTTAAGAAAAAAAATGTATTATTTGCGAACTTAATATTATGTAAAAATGGTAGATATAGGAAGTAAAACAATCATTGTATTACAAAGTAAGATCCATTATTTCAAAATTCCATGTCCGTAGACTTTAGGCAATGAGAAACCAGATATTTTTCATTCACTCTCATCTGCTAATACCATGAAGTTATATTTATTTGATATTTTGACAGTCTACTCGGTCCACTATGGAACAAAAAAATTTAAATCAACAACCTAAAATTTTAAAATCTAATCTATTAATTTATTTTCACGATCGTTTTACACATCCTTGTTTGAAGAGATTTCACTGTTATACGAATGGTATCATAACATTTATACAAGTGCACAATAATAATATAATACAATATAACTATAATAATAAACTCTAACTTAAAAATGTAAATAAGATATTATTGGATATACAAATGTAAAATTATACTTTCCTCAACGATTTTTGTTGCTTTTATTGAAATACAAAAAATATTAATTGAAGAAAATTGAAACAAATATTACTAAACAGTTCTTTTTAAATACAATGATTATTTCACAATAGTCTGGTTAAATGAACTTGCATTGATTTTTAATCATTGTTTAAAGTTCAAGTTTTCCCAATATTTATCAAAACCACGAAATTGTTCAAATCTTTATTTTTTACTACTCAAAACTTTTTTTTATTGAAACCCAAAAACCGTAAAAATACAAATATACAATTTATTTTTATTGGTATTTCAAGTTAAAATGTCGTTGAAATTGTATATTATTGACAATAATTATTATTTATGTGTAGGTAGGTACATTAAACATTTCAGCAGCATATAGGTATATTTTATTTTTACTCATAGTTAGTCTTATATATTAGAGTAACTTCAGCCTTAAGTATAGCTTTTTGAACGCTGACGATAAAAGTTGACGAAAACAAATAAAATCAAGTGTTATGATAGTCTGACCGAACCAGACCAAAGTTGGCACCCAAGTTATTCAATGAAATTTTATTTTTAAAATATTAATAATAATGTTAAATTATATTTTACACCGTTTTACGATAAGTTGATGATGACTTATATGTTTATAACAGCCAGTGTTTATTTCAAGCATATTACAGGTGCAACTATTATTAACAAGTACCTATTTACTATATATAGTTACACTTATACTAATTAGGTGTATGAAATAAATTTCAAAATAATAGTATCTAGTATATTATAGTTGCGATTTTTTTAAAACAAAAATTAGTTCAAAATTAGTTTGCATAACTAATAAAAACATAAACTACTAGTTGAAACATCAATAAAAACAATTTTTAGTAATCATAAGCTAACAGACAGCTTCCGATCCGTATCGATTTTTCAGTGTCATCGATATAATTCATAAATAAACTAAAGTATATTTAAATTTTCCTATTTAATAGTATGATTATCTAACTAATGGTGATAATAGAATCAATATTGGTTTAGTGGTTTTTGAGATTTTTGCAAAACACACAAGTTTTTATTTGTACAATTGTAGGACTAGTAGGTCATAGGAGAGAAAGATAATATATAATATGTATTACCATATAGAAAATACAAATATACTTCGAGGGGAAACAAAAAGGGGGCCTTCGATCCTTTGAGAGTGCACTAACGTAAATTATTTTAATTGAATATTATGAGATATGTATTTATAAAATACATACACAGTGCCGAAGTTGTAAACGATAAAAAAAAAATAAAAAACACATATACATTATAAATACAAATTTATCTTTTTATTTGATGACTAAGTCGTTTAGTTCACGAAATGTACATTAAATTCAATGAAACCAAATCTAAACAACAAAAACCTTAATATTTAAGAATGTTATTTGATAATTATTTTATCTAGTTCTCAAATATTATACAATACGAAAAAAAATCTCACCAAGCAACGGAAAACGGTTACTCGCTAGTATCTGTATTATCAAAATCATCCAATTCATTATAAATATTAATGTTATCCCTGAATTTTAAAGTTTGTATATTTTATTATTTTTGGCCAAAATGTAATAATAATTTGAAAATAATCAAAAATGTATTATAATTTTGGAATAATCGATAACATATTGATACATTTCTTTTATTTATCTTTATGTTTACATAATATGATATTGAGATATAAAGATATATTTTATAAACTTAAAAATTAATTTTCAGTTTATATTTAGCTTAAATACAAATATAAAATTCAAAATATTATGATAAATAAAAGTTTTTAAAATAAACAACCATAACTCATTTCTGTTGTAAAATGTATTACTACCTATGGTTAAAATTTTATTGCTCTTTAGATTTTTAGAATAATAGATTAAAATAATATTTTTTGTACATTTTATTTATAGTATTTGTTAGTTTTACCAAATTATATTTGGGTTTACGTGTTTACAGTGAGCAACGTGTATTTAACAAATTTGATTTTGAATATAATAATTCAGCCTGTTTAAATGATAACGAATGTTTTATTCAATATGAAACATAAAAATAAATACTATAACACAATAACATACCGAAGTACATGTTGTAATATTATAATCAGTATCACATATTATAAAATAAATTCAGGTAAATTTTTATTTACAAATTACGAATATTTTATTAAGTTTTATCGTTAAGTGTCTTTAGTATCATTGTTATCAACAATATTATATCTTTATTGATATTTTCACGTTTTCATTTTATTAATAATAATATTTTCTGTAAACATACACAGTTTTTTGACTTACTAGATGCATTGTGTTAAATTTAATATTTAGTTCTCGTTTATTGCTGTCTTTACTACACGGCACTCTGTGTGTGATTATGACGTGATTTTCTCGTTAGTCTTCCCAAAACAAAACCAATACTTTTGGTGCGATTGAAATATTGTTTGACATATTTTCCATCTCTGCAGTGTTCCATATTGGGCCCGTCAATGAGTCATACGCATTTCTGTATGGCACGTCATGCCGAGAAACAGTCGGTTCCACAAATCGAAAATTCGTGGCACGTATTGAAAAACAGCTGTATAGTCTTGATGATTTTCTAAAAACACCACGCTCACGCACTTCCGCACACAAATTATTGTTTACTATAATATACACAATATAGGTAGCGCACGGTATTGAACATATAGAAAATTGAAAACATAGTAATGTAAATCACTTGTATGGACGTATCGCAACGAAGGTCTATTTCAAAATAAAATATTATATAGTGTTTTGTCCATGTGGCTATTGATATTATAATGTATTGACTTTTACTTGTTGAAAGTATGTAATATTATTATATCCACACTCGACAAATCGAAGACTGCAGAACAAAATGCCTGTTCTATGCCTGATTTCGCAATGAGGTATCGCAGTAATATTATATATTTATATAATATACTAAGTCGGTGATGGAGAAAATTGATCGTAATTCATTTTGCTCTAATCGAATAATCTGGCACACAGGAAGTGTCGTAATCTACCAGTTGCGTATAAGTATAAAGTACGCAAAAACTCAACCCGTATTATTTTAATACACGGTCCCTGCGAATATACTTTTCAAGCACTCTCAGGCTCACTTCTGTGTCACAATTAGTAAATAAAAACACACCATACATATTATATAATGATATTATTACCTACTGAACTTAGGTAAGTACACCGATACGCGATCCAATGTTTCTCCCCTCCAAGATTTGCTCGACGCGATAAACTGTCCAAAACACAGTCAAGCATAATTTCACACAGGAATATGGATGTTATAAAATATTATTATTAAATACGTACGAGTTGCTATATTCAACGAAACACTCATTGTTTAAAAAAAGCACTAATGTTTTAAAAAATAATTCTTTTATCTATAGTTGTACTGCAAGGCTGGGCAAGTTAAAGATTTTTTTTGTTAACATAAAAAAAGTAAGTTAAGTTAAGTCAAAAGTTAGCTAAAGTATTTTTTATAACTTCGTTAAGTTAAAAATTGATGGATAAAAGAATTAAATAAGTTAAAATTAACTTAATTAAAAGTTTAATTATTTTCGAATCTATAAGAAAAATAGGTTCCTTACAAAATGAAAAACAAATTCGAAATTTGTGTCAAGCTAAGATTTATGTGCCAATGTGGCAAACTGTGCAATGCAGTATGGGCATTTGATAATTCATCAAACTCTCTCTAGCCCATTAAATAAAGGGGGGGGAGTTAAAATAGTATAAATAAACAAATTATATAAGTTAATATATATATATATCTACCCCTGGCTACGGTAATTATATCTATAGAGTCCTACGACTCTCACTGGATATCTTATATTTAACTGGTCGTTCCT
The DNA here is from genome assembly GCF_037042655.1 of Diuraphis noxia. Lineage (NCBI taxonomy): Eukaryota > Metazoa > Arthropoda > Insecta > Hemiptera > Aphididae > Diuraphis > Diuraphis noxia. The sequence goes on along the minus strand of NW_028301714.1, from coordinate 31,199,484 downwards.
CCGACCACGTTACACTACTATTAGCTGCTATACATCGATATTTGGGATATCCATTGGTATAAATTATAAAATATAAACACAATCAATATAATAAGAGACAAAAGTCTATTGTAAATGGCATATACAAATACATGATATTATGTTTGAATGAATAAAATAATAATTTAAAATAATATTTTTACTATTAATTGTTTCTTTTTTTATGAATAATTAAAAGTCAATTTTGTTTAATGTGTTAATAAAACTAGTAGTGCAGCAGTTAGCAAATTAACAATACCGTAATTCAAAATTTAAATTAAAAATCGCGGAATTTAAACATTTTGAACCAGAGCATCAACAAAGCAATCATTTTCCCCCACGAGTTATTTTAGTAATTTCAGGTAATAACTAATAACGTATTTCTCAGGATATGTGGCGTATGAGTTAAAATGTCACTAGGTAATGATTTATAAGAAAACTAATTAAGTATATGATCGACGGGAACCCTATACAATTATAAGACTAAATATAAATATTTCTTTATATTAATATTATTATTTATTAATAATACATTTTCTCACTTATTTTTTATTATACCTACCTAATATTTCTCAAGCCGACAAAGTTATAAATCTATAGAATGTATACAATTTAAAATTTAACTTAATTTTAAGAAATTTGTCTATAATTAACTTGAAGTTGACACGTTAAATATGTTAAATATTTAACTTATTAACTTAATTTTAATTTTTAACTCATTAATGCCAAGCCTTGAGTTTTAGGTTGTTACAAAACAATATATTAAAAAAAAAAAAAATGAAATTGTTATTATTTTTTAAAAAGTTTAACTTATTTGAATTCAACATAATATGTTACATTATATTTTTATTTTATTTTCCTAAGCAGAATATTATTTGGTCAAATAAAAAATATACTTTGGATAAGTAGCTATTTAGTCAGATATAAGTATTTTAAGTTTTTACAAGAGGAGCTGTGGAAAGGACCAACATTTTGCAGAGTATCCTTATCCTCCACTCTTCTCATTTAAATTTTAAACACTTCTAAATTTCAACTCCTAAACTACTTGTCAAAAATCAAAACTCATTAATAGCTTTTTGGCCCCTTAAGAAAAAACAGAGCATATCATACTATACTGTATATCTAGGTAGGTATTGAGTTTGGTTTCAATAAATTTTGAATTATACATTCATATGAAAACGAATTTGTGATAAACATTATTTTATTTTAATATAATTTAATAAAAAATAATATATTTTTTAATTTAAAAAATGTTTTTAAATAAAAACAAAATAATTATTAAACAAACATACTCGTAAATATTGTGTTGGAGTAAAAATTACATGTAAATAGTTATCACTCAGAAGGAAAATGGTAATGGTTAAACATATATGTCTGCTGAATGTTAAGAAATTGATTTCCACATCATTGAGACTCTGATAAACATTCTGATGAAAATGTATGCTAAGTCTGAATCATTCAGATTCCAAGACGAACTAGTTATAAGACATGAGACATTTAAATTCACTGACATAAGTCCCAGTTTCTTTGAGGCATCCACTTTCATATGTTAAATTTGAGCTACCTCATATGCAATAGGCACACTTGGCGTGGTTATATAATCGCTCAGCGATTATAGCTGTGCTGTCTTAAATAATTAAAATTGAAAATATTCATTGACTTGTGATTTCAGTCCACCTTGGATACATATTGGAGTTAAAAAAAGTTAGTGAATCATTTTAACCAAGGAATAACAAATAGATCTCAAGACAATTAGACTCATGTTGCTACCATAATATACATAGTTCCCAACTATATCGAGATGGCCATATATATTATCGGGGATAGGTAAATTGGGTCCTAGATAAGTTTGGTACATTTTGAAAGAGAGATTTTGAGTCCCGTAAAAATAAGATCCCTTAGATTTTGTTCCTTATCGAGCATGCTTTAATTTTTTTTATTTGTGCTTCTTAATTTCATTTGTGTCTCTGACTAAACTTCAAGCAATTCATTAAGAAAGTTAAAAATATTTGGATTTGGAGTGTAAAACCGTTGGTTTAGTCGCTAAATGTTCGGGTGAAAGTTAGCATCAGCTGATATATAAGTATTTAGTATATAATCGAAAAATAATTCTATTTGGTTGTAGTATCTTTAAATCTGCTACGAAACATTTGATAACTTTTTTGGGCCTTAGAAATGGCAAACCAACATTTTTTTTTTTAGTTCAAAGTTTTGTATATTTTTTTTCACGGGACCCAACTTACCAACTACCTTTTTTTCCCTGAGATTCAATTTACCGAAGCAGGGTCATTTGGAACCCAATTTGCCAATCCCGATATTATCAACAACCCAATCCTTATTTTTTACCTTATTTATTAACAAAAACTGGTTTTAAACATAAAATATTTTAAATAAACAAGAATTTCATTCATGAAAAAATTAAATTAAATTAAATTTACTCGTTCTATAATCATAGAACATCTGGGAAGAAACGTAGGAAGAATGCATTAATACCCAACACACTGGCGGAAGGATTAAAGTGAAATATCCTGATAAACAATTATTCCACCACCTAAATACATATGATGGAAAAATAGGTGACCGTATACCGATTTGCGTTCCAAAAAGTTGTAGATATTATTCATTGTAATTGTAACCTCTATTGAATTTACACTTAAAAATCAGAAAAATAGAGAATTAATATTTGTTTGGTGAAAGTTTTTAAAACGCATCAAAATACGAAGTCAATATTGAAATTAGGCAAACACGTATCACGAAATTCATCAAAATATATAAACTGTATATAGGTGTATTTAATCGATGATATTTCTGAAGCACATAGTCTAAGAAAATGAATCTAAAGAAAACAACTCTATAATATTGAATAAATAATAATATATAAAAATAAAAATCTTGCAAGGTCTCCTCTGATTATTATAGGCATGTTTAAGTAAACTATATATTTTATGTATTATTTTATTTTTACTTGTTTTATACAACCTTTAAATTCTGGCTTTAAAACTATTTTCTAAGCATTAATATAAACTAAATTACAAAATAATTAATTATGAAAATTGGGAAACGTTAAATAATTGTTAGTACCTACGTCTTATACGTCTTATAATATAAGTACTTATATAACTTTATTATTTATTTTATTTCGTTTTGATTTATAAATTGGATAAAAAAATAAAGGAAAACAAAAAGTAGTCGATACGATATTCACGAAAAGTATAATAGTACTATAAAAGTGTATACCTTCCTCATCATTATGTAAATGGATTGTTATCCATGTGATCTGTTATGGATAATGAATTCAATTTGAATAATTTGACGAATTTTGTAAAAATTTTAAATTTGTATACTTTGAAAAAAGGCATGATTAAATATAATATTTTTGATATTTTTTGTGTCGTGTGAACAACTTTTATGGTTGCTATTATGCCTTGCAAATTTTCAAGCTTTTTTACCCGAAACATAAAATTTTACCATACATTAATCGAACTTATTTTTTCAAGTCATCAATTTAAAATATTAAAAAATAGCACAAACAGAATCAAAGTATTTTTTTTAAGTGTTTAATATATTGTAAACGCTACTATAAATAACCCGTAGAGTTCTTCATTTTTGGATCATTAACAAAACAGTCGAAAAAGATTTTATTTTATAAATATATAGTTTTGGTTTTTTATTGTTATATTCGGTTAGTTGCAGAGAATGAAGTATTTTTGCTTAAATTTTAAAAATAAAATAAAATATCACACATTATTCGATATATCTATTGATCTGCTTATGATCTAAACATTTTAAAGATTTAATAACGTACCTATTTGTTGTATTGTAAATGTTCAACTATAATGCGTGAAAAATAAACTACAATCAAAACTTTAAAAATGAATGACAGATAGTGTTTTAACTATAAAAATGTTTAACAAACAAATAGAAACCAAACAATACATGACGTACAAAAAAATTATTTCTATGGATTCAACTATAATTGGGATATTCTTCGACAACCGAGTAGTTATATATTATTCGATTTATAAATCTTGTATATATGATATACCTTATCCTTATGTAATAATAATAAAATATAATTCGTAATATTAAATTCTGACTAGACATCAATTTTTTTCTTCAGTAAAAATTCTTTCAATAAAGGATATTATGTATTTGGAGTACCTATATCAATACAAAAGAATATTACATTAAAATTATTTTCTGAAAAAATATTTATATCATATTGTAAAAGCCAATACGATGTTTGTATCAATCCATTTAGAAGTGTAAAAGACGGAAGAAACTTAATCCATTAAATGACTCCAGTTGAATTGCAATGAATAAACCGATATGAGGGAGAGATTATTTTATTTTTGCATATTTAACATGAAACGTGTATAAGTAATAATATGCATAATATTATACTAGAAGATATCTTATATCTCAACATAGTATTTTCTTAAATGTATATATATATTATTAACGCACAAGTTATAAGACACTTATATGAGTTATACGTTTATAGATCTTGTGTAAATACTTACTATTCCCTGTAGTTTTTGGGGACGGAATCTCACTCGTCTAAGACCCGATATTTTAAACATTGTTTTTAAAATTAAATTTTTTTATTAAATAACCATGTTTTGTTTTCATAAATGATCATAATAAATTTAAGTATACACCTAGACTCAAATTAAAAAAAAAAACATGCTTATTTTCACTTCCTTAATACTTTGAGATAGTGAACTCTATATATATGTTAACCGTAGAAAATTTTATTAATTTGAAATGTAGTGATATCCCACTCTGTGCAAGAAACTGTTACAAACATTCCAAAAATATACATTTTAAGCTCCAATGTTAACAAACTTACGTAAGTTTGAAAATGTAGACAGAATATGGGTAATGGGTAGTTTAGAAGGGACTTAATATATTTAAAAAATTATATTTATATACTAGTTGGCAGAGGTAACATCGTGTACATGGACAAATACGGTGAAATACCTTGCAGTATGGATGTTCATAATATATTGTATACATTGATGCATATCACAATAGCGCAGTGGTGTATATATTCATTCAATCGGTCTAGTCGCTTTCGTGAATATATATATATATATATATATTCGTCTATAGATAGATGAATGTCTACAGTGTAAGTCATCCGTTCTATTGATAAATATGGCAAAGCGTATCGAAATGTCACTTAAATCGAAATATGAAAATAACGCATAGGAGATACATTACATTAACGTTATGTAATTATAAATTATAATACACGTAGGATAAACCAATTTCGGGAGTGGAATTTTATCCGCAGCACAAGATGAAATTATGATAACACAGATATATATCTAGAAGCTATATGTTTCATTGTAGCTGTGAAGTATAGCTAGTTGTATATCATGTCCATCAAGTGGCAACTCACAAATAAAACTCAAACTAATATCAAACTAATATCAAACATTTGCTAGGCCATTTTAAGATTATGCTAAAGGCTCTCTAAATTAAACGGTAGATAGGTGATAAACAGTTGTATATTAATCAGGTTTTAAGACTTGAATCGCTAAAACGTACATATATGCTGAGACTTTGAAAATATGGATGTATATCATGTGGTTTAATCGAGGTTAGAGTTACTACTTGGAACCACTTTGTGTGAACGATTTATGTTTCTGGTAAGACTATAATAATATGTTTCAATGTTAATTTTACCTCCCAGTTGATAGAACACATTTTGATAATAACTATAATACCTACTAGGGTTGGAAATTTGTAGGACTTGAAAATTGTTTGTATATGCTCTTAATTTATAGCATACTAAGCTATAAATCTATTATTACACTACATACGATGAGCTTAAAAATTCATAGTTTTTTAGTTTTAGAAAAAATTACTTAGGTACGTATTTTAAAGTTTTATGAAAAAAATTTACGTTTTTAATTTATAGCTTAGGTACCTGTTTTAGTATACAACTTCACAAAATATATATTAAAAATGTATTATTTTTAATACAGCTATTAAATATTTTTCAGTACAATAATTAAAATTACCAGTCACTAAATTTTCATTTATTCAGTTTAGCAATGTTTCATATTACAGTAATATACTTACCATACATATATTTGGACAGCATCGTAAATAGGTGAGCAATAAATTACCTTTTGTATCCTGTTTTAAATATAAAACAAACTGTTATCTTTAAGTTGGTATAATAATATGCGTTTGAAAATGTCAATGGTATAAATCAATTAACGTTTATAAATAATGACTGTAATTACTAGGTACATTTGGTAGGATAATTTCTGCGTTAGGATATGGTTATGACTTTATGAGTTATGAAGTACTGAAATTATTTTTCTTTTTTCGATGATACGGTAATAAAGTTTCTTGATAATCTGATCTTAGAAATATTGACCCAACGTAAAACATATTTTACATCAACACTAATAATTAGTTACAATTTATAAAATATAAACGATGTATGATTATTTATTTATTTATAAAAAAATATAATAATTTAAACACCGTTTATCCGAGCAATAGTTGCTGTAGAATTTTACGTGCATATGATAATAATTAAAAGTTTTTAAGAATATTTCTGGATATTTTATTTAAATTTTATATAAGTCATTTGATTTAGTTCAAACCTTTTTTTGTTTGAATTTTCAGTTCGGTGTTATATTTATGATTTTTTAAAAGTATAATATATCCAATAAAAATTAGATCTGTCAATATTCACAAATCGTTTTAAAATAATATACGAAAGTGTTATTTTTTTTTTTTTTACAAAAATTGTAATTCTCTATATAGGTACATTCAAAATTAAAATTATAATTAAAAACTAAAATATGGATAGTTTATACTATATTTTTATAAATTATCCTCTGCATCATTGTTTGGAGTTTAAAAAAGGTCAATATTTTTAAATGAATACAATCGTTTTTTTAATTATCAACTTAGAAAAAATATTACAGCCTGGATTTCAATAAATAATAATTATTATTATAGTAATGACACTTTGATTTAATTATATTTTTATGTTTAATTAAATGTTTTAATCTAATTTTTTTTTTTAATATTGGATATACCATAGGTACTAATGTGAAAAGTGTAGTATCAATCTTTAAGTTTTAATACCCATTGTAAACGTCTGATTGTATTAAAGCGGCACATAATTTGGTTTCAGATCAGTAAGCAGTAACTAAGTTTCACATATTGATGAGCTTAAATAGCAGACCACACAACTATAAAAATATTATGAAATGTACTGGGGAAAACATAAGCTGTTTAATATTGCTTATTTTAAATTTAAATTCCATACTATATAAGTTAAGTGTATAAATTAATAAGCCACATTAGTGGATGCGTACATTTTTTTTTCGTGCATCACAAATTGAGGTCGTACTATTTTTTCATGAAATAGCGTCTAAAGTTGTTGTGTGTTGTTATGTCGTTGATCCATTGATACTTAACATATTATTAATAATACAACGAAGTAATGTTTTGAAATATATATATTTATGTGTTATACAAATATTAACATTTTGTTTGATAAAATTACGATTTAGAATTCGTTTAGTTTTAAATTTACAAATATTTTACAGATGTTAATGTATATTTAATACGATAGTTATGGAAAATTACCAAACATTAATTTTGATTCTTAATGGTGATTTTTATATGTGCCATCATCACTATGGAGTTTCAGTTTAATTTACTAATTGAATTACCAACCTACAAACATTTAATTTCATTAAAAAAAATTATAGCACGTAAGATATTTGGTACATTTTTATGGGTAATTTGGCAAATACTAGACATTCATGGATTTTATGATAAACAAACTAAAAAGGGTTAGGAGGTATGTATTATATATACTATATAGTACATATGGTTTGGCACAAAACGTTATTTTCCATGCTTTTCGATGTTTCCATATTGTATAAATTATAAACTAACTGCACATTTGCTGTTATATGGACATCGACCATATATATGATAATTTTTGATACCTAGATGATAAAATTATACAAAAATCTTACTTTCTGAGTAAATTAACAAATCCCTATTAGAGAAAACGAACGACACAGCATAAGTTTCTGAAGCTGAACGTAAAGAACGGTATGTTTACTATTCGAGAATATGTTTGTGTAGTTTTGAGACGTGTTATAATTTTTTTATAAATATATACTTAAAGAGGCACAATTACAATTTAAAATAATAGGTTTAATATTAAGATAAAGTTATTTAAAAACTAAAAACACTACAATTATGGTAAGGGTACGTAAACCAAAAAAAATCAAAAAAACCAATATCAAATTTAAAATGTCTATAAATAATTCAAAAATAATGATAATATTTTTAAAGTATCGATATGATATATACAAATATTTATGTAAATATTTAGTGAACTTTTCAAAACTCTATGATTATTCTTTTACTTCTTTACTTCTTCTGAATTAAAAAAAAAAAATCAATTTTGTCAAAAACTTGTGTTGCTTAAATATTCCAGTGTTTTAGGTGATTATTAAAAGTTTTTTACAATTATTGAGAAGTGACACAACGTACCAACCTGAACGAAATATGTTTTACTGAAAACCAACTTTGATTTTGATGATAGATGAATTTTCTTCTACAAAGCGAGATAACAAACACACACAAATAACGTCATCAATATAATACTAACACTTCATTGCTGTATTGAAAATTAAAAAAAATATATTCCTCATCGGAAATATTGCTACTATTTTATTTGCTTACAAATAAAATTCCAATTTATGTAAAAACATAGACACGTATCAAATATATTTAAAAAAACATCAGCAACATTTAACCTACTCAATATACCTAAATTGTTTTTATATTATTAGTTTTATATACAACAAATTATTCAATTGTTCTCTCGAATTCTTAGAATAAACAATTTTATTTCACAATAATCTATACATTGAATTGCTCGAAAACATTTTTTTTTTAAAGCTCTCTTAAAGTTTTTGTGTAGGTCATCATAAATGACAAAATACGATACTGCGATAATGCGATAATCGCAAAATGAAAAACTTCTATGCATTTATCATATTTTTTTTTTAATTTAATAAAAACAATAAATTCTCCATTGCTCTTATGAAATAATACAAAATTGCTTATTTACTATTAATAGAATATCATACAGGTGAGTGATTTAAAACTGTTGTTATAGTGTAACAATGTTTTGTCTATATAATTTAATATCATTAAAATGTCTTAGTTTTTAAGAATTATAATACAATAAGTTACTTTTTAGTGAAAAATTATAACTATTACAATATTTTGAGTGTTCTTTTGGGTTTAGTTTGATAATTTAAATGTCTGTAGGATTTTATTATGGCAGTCTGAAATCTAAATATCTTACGAATGTAAGATAATATATATCTACAGTATACTTAGTCGAATATACTGTAATTAAATAACGTTGGTATTATACATTACATTAATCTCGAACATTTACGATTACGCCATTTCAAATAAAGTAAATACCTATAATACATAAATACTGCATTAAAAATAAGTACTATTTAATTGTTAACAATATTTTTACTTACTCATATAACGAAACTAAAAACGATGTTTTTCTTTTTTGCCAGTGCCTATTATAAACATAGATATTAAAGAATGGATATGCCATTTATGCTTATCATACGGGAACGAACATGAAAATATTTTGAGGTTATAGAGGTCTCTTAATATAAATATATATTTATATAATTATTGTGCATAATTTATGATAATACCTCTGATAGAATGAGAATTAGAGATAAAAATCAGTCTATCTCTCTTTCCCATTCTATCACACTTGATTATATTTTATTAAGATGCCCATGGCCTATCCATTCTTTGATATCTATGATTATATTACTGGTTTATTGATAGAGACATGTGGTTTATCAAAATTTACGTATACCTAAATATACGTTAATAGGTACAAAAGATATACCATTACATCAAATATGTAATATGTGTATAAAACACAAATACACAGAATATTTATCTGTTGTAACCTGTAGTTAAATGTTAATATAAAATAATATTATTGAATTTTATCGAAGGGCTCGTATAAAAAAAAAAAACGTTTAACGATTTATATTCGAAATAATTTGTCAATCGTTAGTAAATTAAAAGAAATAATATTGTTGTTGTGTTACATTTATGTGGTTCGAGAACGATAATTTTCAGAATTCCGCAGTGACAGTGTGACACATTATTTCAAATCTATCATATTAACTTTTATTTAAAATATTATGATTTAATTTATTATAATAACATCATGTGCATTGTAATTAATTATATTTATATTTTTTGTAGGCCTGCCTGGTTCGTTAGCAAATATTAAACTAATGTACTTATAGAGCCCACGTTGTGTTGATGATAATAATTTTCGAAGATAACTATTGAACCATTTACAATATATAGGTACACTACGAAAAAACAAATCATAATGATATATAAACTTACCGTTTGTGTCTATTATGTACTTATTTCAAACTATTTATGATATACAAATGTAAGTCATCTCTGTTTATAACTGTATAAATTAATATTATAACTTATAACCTACATATCCCTAAAACATAGAACTGAAACACTCAACAGTATATTTGAGCTGCGTTTGCCATTTTTTCAAGTACGTCATTTTGGCTTGGGACCGTCGATAATATAATGCACATCAAAATATAAGGCGCTAAAAGTCTATTTTATGGTTACCGTAGATTGTAGAATACCCACTTAAAATATAAATCACATTAAAATTTGACGTATGTAAAAGTGCCTATAATAATGATACTCATGACTTATAATAGGCCAATGGTTACACAGAGTATATTCATAACATTATAATAAAGTCAATTTTACAACGAGCTAAAGTACTGTAGTTGTAGTAGTACACATGCCATTGTAATAACAATTGCCACATTTCACACGTGAACATCAAACGAGTTAAGTAAAGTGTATAATATAATTTGCGCAAAATGAAATAATTAATATAATTTTAAAACATTACATACTTAACTGGTGTACACATAGTTATTCCCACTGGCTCTAATAAATGATAAAATAATATTATTGAAATAAAACATAATAATATTAGTATATTAATATCAAAATAATATTTTTGAATTTACTGCCACGCAAATGTAATATCAAATCATTACAAAACACAAAGTAAAAGTTTTTTTGATTTTCTCTATACATGATATTTTTTTTTTTAAATTTACGAAATGAAAAAAAAAATGAAACATACGTGGAAATCTAATCTCCAGTCAGGAGGGTTTCCGAATCTAATGATTGAATTTTTAAATTAAAGAAACTCAAATTCAACAGGTATCACAGTTTTTAAAAATTTAAAAATTTAATAATTTAATAGGCAAATACGTATATTGTGAGAACCCATAAAATAGGTACCCACTTTATTTCTAAATTTAATTCAATTTTTAACTTTTAAAAACTTTTTGCATAAACATTTTCACAAATAAAAAACTTCTGTGAAGACTTTTAAAAATATTTTAAATTCTCTAAGTATCTCGCATTATAAGATTAAAGATACTTCACTATTGTGGCTTATATTATTTACTACCACACCGACACCGGTATCAAGATATTCAAAATTGTGTTTTTCATACCATTATATTTTTTAAGTGACGTAATCTATAAAATAAAAGTGGTTTATTTTAGTTATGCTATACATCACAAAATATATTATAAACCATATACGTTATACCATATGCATATGGATGATCACATTATATGATTTTTAAGTGTATAACTATAAACCAAGTGATTGAAAGTGGTAAGATAATTTTTTTTAAAGTGATGTTAGTGGCATACTTTTTTGTTCCTATGACAGCATTTAAAAAGAATGACATAACAATAAAATATTCCTTTATGAATATAACGTAAAATTCGATACTCTAAACAATAATTTTTACTATAATTTACAGTTCATTACATATAAAATAATTATTTTTTATCCTACGAGGAAATAAATTAGTAACGTTTTAATTAAAAAAAATAAATTTAAACGTCTAAAATACTGAAACAACAACCCTTCATAGGTAACTTGTGTTACAAATGTTTTATTTGTGGTTATGTGGAAAATTTTTTTTCGTGTAACATAGATGCATCAAAAGTATGTTGTGGATTTTCTGCAATCCTTGCGTATCTAGTTATATACCAGTGTCATAGATTAAAATATAAATTTATGTTATTTTTATAAGTAAAATTATATGTTAATACATTTTTTTAAATTTTAGTTGTAGTCTTCTACAAATAATTGAAATTTCATTTTTTCATATAATATATCTAATACATTTTATTTTAAATGTAGGTATACTATTTATTATGTGTCATGTATTATAATACGCCATGTTTTTACCATCTAAAAACATTAATATAAAATACAAATACAACTAAAAATATTTCCAATGTTATTGTTTCGATTACATTAAGCTATTAGTGGTAGTATTTTCATGAAAAAATAACTTGATAAATAGTACTCAACGTTATAATGACCTAAAAAATATATGTTTTATATTATAAAATAATATAAATAAGTTTCAGTATCGATGTATCACGAGTATTCAATATAAGTAACCATTATAAGTTATAACCTAAAGGAGAGTTTAAGTGAAAAACATTTTTACCAAAACTCACATTGAATCTGCTACCCGTCACTTACGATGTAAATGTATCACACAATAAACTATATAGATATCATAAAATATTCATGTGAATGTGTTTTTTTAAATTGTTATGCTTTTTTTATCGAACGTATGGTATGTAGAACACAGAATGAATATTTTTAGCGACTTTTTGTTATTATAAGCGTCATCCTTTGTTCGACGTTCACTCTAACTGAGTCACCCAAGTGATTCGAGAATGATGTTTATAAGAGTATATTTACAAACCCACCCAAAAAAAACTAATAATAAATATTTAGGTATTATAAATTATAAAATATTATACATAAAGGTACGAATTATTTTATTTTATTTGAAGTTTTTTAAAACTTTAATAGTACTTCCAACACTGCTTATATTTTTAATAATTTATTCTTAGGAAATAATTAATCGTAACAATATTTTTACAAATGTTTTATGCATTTTTTTCAATTGTTATTACTTTCTATATAGGAATTTGGAAACGTTTATACTTCATAACTATACTATATTATGGTATATTTTGTATATAATTTCTTAACCTGAATACATTTATTTTGTAGTATAAATATTTGTTTAGTTGTCGATCAAGTTGGCACTGGCACAATACGCTAGGACTATAATATAATTATAATATCAAAAATATTGCTATGAATTTGTTAGATTTTGCTTGCTCACCATCAGAATTTGCTAGTATCTCATTTAAGTGTAAATCAATATTTAAATATGCCGGTGCCAACTTGACTCAGTACCTGTACGGCGGCACATTGTCCGATCGGCCCGAAAGGTGGTATCAAAATAGGTATTGCAAGCAAATTGCTAGATTTTTGCTACGTGTTTTTTTTGAATTTGCTAGATTTTGTTTTTTCCGGAAACCCGACTCAGCACTGGCACATTGTCCGATCGATGTCCGTCAAGTTAGCAACGGCACTTAGTGCTAGAACATCAAACCATATATAGTATATAATATATATATATTTGCTATGAATTTGCTACATTTTTCTACGACAGTTTCAGAATTTGCTACTAGCTTGATTTTCAGTAATTCCGGAAACAAACATGCCAGTGCTATCTTGATGTAGCACCGGCACATTCTTTAATCGACTCAAAACTGGATCGAAAATTCGCTACATTTTGCTACGCTATTTTTAAAATTTGCTACAGTCTGGTTTTTCTGGAATATAGGAAAATAAAAATTTTACAGCACCAGCACTTGGCACCAGCATTTTTTAGTTTTCCGGTATTCTAGAAAACCAGACTGTATTAAACTCTAAAAATTGCGTAGCAAAATGTAAAAAATTCATGGCAAAATTTTGATACTAATGTCGTGGTATTCGAATAATAGGCCGGTGCTGGAAATTTTTCATTTTTTCGGTATTTTGATACCATTTTGAGCCTATCGGACAATGTACCGGTGCTAAGCCGCTTTTCATTTTCCAAGTTTCCAGAAAAACCAAAGTCTAACAAATTCAAAAAATTACTTAGAAAAATCTAGCAATTTACTAGCAATATTTTGATATCACTTTCGTGCCGATCGAACAATGTGCCGGCACTGAGTCAAGTTGGCACCGGCATATTTAAATTTTGATTTACACTTAAATGAGATTCTAGCTAATTCCTATCAATTTTTTGATATTATAATTATAATCCTAGCGTAGTGTGCGGTGCCAAAATAATCGAAATAATATGATAGGTAGTTATTTAAATCTTAGTAATTAATCTGCAGTATATTGAACAATGATGAATAAAATGTCACTGCGTCAAATATTTTATTAGACCGATAAAAAAAAATGAGGATTTTTGCGATTTAGATGATTTCTTTTTAATATTTCAAACTGATATTAATTGTTGTGCTTAAATAGTTTAAAAAGTTTTTGTAAGTAAATTAGATACAATAATGGTTTTCCGAGTGCTATGTTTATCATAACAACTAATAATGTGATATAACAACGTTCAAAAAACGAAACGTATGTAACTTCATTACGTTAGCATGAGCTTGAAGGCAATGAAAGTAATGATAACGTGTCTTAGCATCCAGTCCAATTGAATCAATTCCAAAGATTTCATAAAAATAAAAAATAAAAATACCATGCATCATGAAGCAGGTTAGCCTACTAACTATCAGATACTTATCAAAAAATCGTTCGTCTATATATTATTATAAAATAACTGCTTTCCCTTTGGCCAAGGATCGTGTAGGGATGTACGTACGCATTTGGTTATCTGAAGTGTCACACAAAAATATTAATTTTTGGAATTCGGTTGCACGTAGGTTACGGAACGGGCCATGAACGGTTCGGATTTTGGCGGAGTCAACTCGACCGACAACGGAACCGATGGCGTGGCGTGGCCGGATAGCAACCAATTCGAGTTGCCGTGGTGGCACCAGCTGGCATGGACGGTGCTGTTTGTGCCCATGATAATGGTGGCCACTGGCGGAAACCTGATCGTCATATGGATTGTCATGACCAACAAACGAATGCGGAACGTGACAAACTACTTTCTGGTGAACCTGTCCATAGCGGATGCCATGGTATCGACACTCAACGTGTCCGTAAACTTTAGTTATATGCTGACCAGTAACTGGACGTTCGGTACGGCCTATTGCAAGATCAGTCAGTTCGTGGCCGTGCTGTCCATATGCGCCAGCGTGTTCACTCTGATGGCCATTTCTATCGACAGGTACGTATCTGATGTAATATTATCACTGCTTTTTGTGAAGTAATTCACTCAAATGTCCCTCGAATCTAACACCTACCAATATTTTTACCGGATATTCGGTTTTAAATATTATATATAATTTATTTTATATAAATTTAAAAAATATTATTTATTTATAATGAGGGGGGGGGGGGAATAAATAGTTCTACTTTAAACCTATAATGAATGTTGGAAAGTGATTTAAACGAGAGTTTGAAACATCTTAACCAATATCTTAAACAATGTATGTATGCTTGAAAAACACATGAAATTTACATTTTAGGTTTAGGTATTGTATATAAAATAACTTTAATCGTGGTTAACTCAGGTCGATCACAGATGATGTAATAATATAAATAATCTAGTAATAATAATTATTGATTTGCATAGAATTAAAATAATATAAACATCATGTTTTATAAGTTAATACTCATATTACATAATTTGATCAACTACTTATAAGCTAAGATTTAAGTTGAATTTTTTTGATTATAATAATAATATTAATATCCTAAATAGATAATTACAATAAAAAATATAGTTTGATATACATAATAATAAACAGTTAAATAGGTGGTCTCGTCATTAAGGTTTTGCGTAAAAATTCCCATTTTTCTGTCATTTTTTTTTTTGTTTTTCTCGATTTTTTTGAAAAATGTTGGAAAATGTTTACTATTTACTTCTATAATGCACCAAGGATATTCACTTTTACATCGTAAACCACCCCCAAAGTTTGAAATTGAAGCATTATTCCGACTAGTTATGCTGAACATCGACATAAAAAAAAAACACATCATTGTAAAATCAATACATTCATCACTTCATTCAGAATTTAAAATCACGAAAATTCGCAAATTATTTTAATCTTTAAATTCATAAAGTATTTTTCTTTTATATCTAAGATTTGAAAATTTAATACAAGGCTTATAATATATTTTTACAATAGCAGTTGAAAAATAAAAGAAATATATTATAACCACAATTTTTTTTTACATGTATTCAAATTTTAATTTTGACAAAATACGTAAAAATCACGAAAATTCGCAAATTATTTTAAGCTAGAAATTCATAAAAAATTTTCTTTTTAAATCTAAGATTTGAAAATTTTTAATAATCTATAATATATCCTAGACAGATAAACCGTCTCCGTTCAGAATCGTTTTTCGTATACAATGATAACTATCATTGCATTCAAATTTAACCTACCCTAGTCAGAGGTCCACCCTACCCCCTAATGTACAGCAAAGCAATAACCCACTTTTTTATACATATAAATAGATAGCTGTATTACCCGGCGTTATCCTGGGAAAAAATAGTGATTTATACTGTAAGTGATAGTTGCTTTCTTTCGTCGAATTTTTCATTTTGATAACGCTAAGACACATGTGCAGATGACAACTCTCTCTATCTGATGCATATTACGTACAAATTACATGCGCAATAAAATAAAAAATAAAACGAAAGAAAGCAGTGAATACAACATAATATCTAAATTGAAATAGGCTGTCAACTAATAAAACCCTTACCTCGTGTTTTATATTAAACTTAAAAAAAACTACGTTTTTTGAAAAGTAATTTTTATTATTATGGAAAAATACTACATAACTACCGATTAACCAATATTTCTTTATAATTAATATTATTAGTTTTTCATCAGGGGCATATATGTATAAGTTTGTCTGAGCTCACGCCGGAGCAGGCAACTTAAAATTGTCCATGAGTGAAGCAGGGATCGCTGATGTCAATTCCTGCAACTTTCATTGTCTGTTCTTGTGCCTTATTAATTGACATAGTAAAATAAAGTTTAACGGGTCATTGGACACGTTTAAATTTCGAATGGATACTCGTTTGTTATTATTGGTATTCTTGGGATATATACAATTTGACCACTCACTGAGCCGGTAAGAATTTCTGCTTCAATAAGGTTTTTTTTTCAAAGATAATATTTTGAATCTTGTTTTATTGCACAATTTGGGAGCATTTAAATTTCGTATGAGAATAATAAACGCACCAATTTTTAAATCAAGTTTGTGTGGAGGGATACCTGATGGATTTAATGAGTTAAGAAATTCATTCGGGATATTTATAGCTTCATCTTGATTAGTAAGTTTATCTATAGAAATATAGTTTTTTTTAATAGCTTTGAACATGGAAAGAACTTTTTCGTTTCGTTTTCGAACTGTAGTGATTGTGGAAACCCAGAATGCTTACCATGTTGCCAAATCTACGTAGCAGGCAATTATTTATAAGAATTTATAACTTCTTTGTTTATTAAGTTAGAGAATCAATCAAATGCCATAAACCGTCTCCGTAATGAGCTTTTGTATTTAAAAACAAAAATCATGGATTTAGTAGACACCGACAACGATCAATCAGATAACATAGAAATTGATACGCCGGAGGTAAGACAAAAAATACCACCTCTCTATGTTTACGATATCACAGATTATATTCACTTTCGTGACACATTAACACCAATGATAATAGATGAGTTTAGCATAGCCAACAAAAATACTGTCTTGAGACTTAATCTCACATCGGTTGATGACTACCGCACTGTCACTAAATATTTTACCGAAATTAAAATAAAATATCACACGTATCAACTTCCAGAAGACCGAAACTTATCCATCATAATTAGAAACCTTCCCACATCTATACCTAAAGAACAAATCTTTAATGCAATTACAGATTTAAATTTCACTGTTGTCTATGTAACTCGTCTCCAAAATAAACATAAATCTCCCATACCGATTGTAGTGGTACTACTCAAAAAAACGGCAAAAAATATATTTTTGGTAGATCGTCTACTAAACTGTATTATTTCTATCGAAAACCGTAAAACTGATTTTAACATACCTCAATGCAAAAATTGTCAAAGATTCCAGCATACCAAAAACTTCTGTAAGCTTCCGCCCAGATGCGTAAAATGTTCGGCAGATCATCAATATTCCGCCTGTACAAAAGACTCATCTACCTCCCTACCTGTGTAAATTGTCTAGGGAATCACCCAGCCAATTACCGAGGTTGCGCAGCTTATAAACTTTAAAAAAAATAAATCTCGTCAAACAAAATCAAAAAACTCTACTACCCATAAACAGTCTGATACCGAAGTTAATATATATAGCAACATTCACCCATCCACGTCACGAATTGTTACATCTAATCACCTCTCTAAGAATAGCACAAACCCACCTGTCTTCAGTAATAACAACAAACAGTCCTATGCTGAGATAACAAAAACAAATACCTACAAACACCAGCAACCACCTCCCTTCCAACCAAATATCCAAAGCGAGCTTCTGCAGTTACTAATGCCTACCATAAATTCTCTATTGCAAGAAATTATAAAAAAAGTCATCGAATATATTCCAACGTTATTAAATCAAGTAAATGGCAGTCAACTTCAATAATATTAATAATGCAAATTTAGTTGTCATAAATTTGAATGCCAATGGACTTAAACAAAATAGAAATACTTTTGCTGCATTTTTGAACACCCACAATGTAGATATAGCCTGTATAAGCGAAACGCATTTAATTAATACAGATAAAATAAAATTTAATGGCTATGTCACTTTTCGCAAAGACAGATTAGCAGTTCAACCTTCAGGCGGCGTAGCTATTATAATTAAATCTAAAATAAAACACCATCACACTTTTATAACTGTTCTACAATCACTGGTAGCAGTGGCAATTACTATATCTATCAACAATGTAATTATAACTCTAATTAGCGCATATCAATCACCAAGTTTTATAATGTACACAAATGATTTCGAAAAAATTCTTTGCAGTTTTCAAAAAGTAATGATTATTGGTGACCTGAACTTCAAACATACCACTTGGAACTGCAAAACGACAAACCAAAATGGTCGTAAATTACATAAATACCTTTCAAATACTTCAAAAATTATCTCTTCACCCGACTCCCCCACGTATTATCCATCCGACCAAAATAGAAATCCGGACATACTAGACGTAATTTTATTAAAATCAATACCTCTATCAATTCATCAAGAGCCTCTATTTGAATTTGACTCAGACCACCTGCCTGTAAAAATGACAATAGGAGCGCCATAAGTGTATCTACAAAATCACCTAAACTTATAAACGGCAAACCAAACTGGGAAAAATTTAAAACCTATATAACTCATACTATAAAAATCCCGAAAAACATAAATAACACTTCTGCAGCTGACGAAGCCACAAACCATTTCCAGGAAATTATCCATCTAGCAGCGTAACATTGTTCAAAACCGTCTTGTAACATATCCCAAAATTATACATTTTCTCAAACAATACCAACTTCTATTCTTAAATTGATAGAAATAAAACACCAAACCAGGAGACTGTGGCAGCTCCATAGGCGAACTGTAGACCGAAAAAATCTTAATTATCTCACTAAAAAAGTCAAAATTTTACTGGAAGAAAATAGAATAACTTCATACCCAAATTTCTTATCTACAATTCATCCTTCGGATTCAAATTTATGGCTCGCTACCAAACGTTTAATCAAACCAAACTCTGGTGTTATGCCTCCGTTAAAATCGGATAACGTCTACATAAATTCAAATGTTGAAAAATGCGAACTCTTCGCCAAAACCTTAGAAAATACTTTCTCGCCGAACAATGTGGTAGATACCGAAACAGAAACCGCGGTGTACAACAAACTAGCTTAACCAGATATTTTTCCACAAAACATACTTCCCTACACCACTTCTACCGAAGTTAATGAAATAATAAAAAGATTACCAAACAAAAAATTTCCAGGACACGATCTCATCACAAATGCTATATTTAAAAAAATCCTAAATACAGCAATCACATATCTGTCTATTTTATTCAATTCATTAATAAGAATCGGCCACTTTCCAACTGACTGGAAAAAAAGCCTCAATTATAATGATAAAAAAACCGGGAAAAGATAACACAAACCCTAACAGTTACCAGCCCTTAAGACTTAAGTCTACTATTTTCAGACTCCAAAATATTTGAAAAAATCATATACACCAGGTTAACAAAACATCTAGATGCAACTGAAGCCATTCCACATCATCAATTTGGTTTTAAACCGAAACACTCAACTATGCAACAACTCCTCTGCCTAACTGAACACATAAAAAATAATGGTTTTGAAGAAAAACTTCACACTGGTGCAGTTTTTTTAGATATTGCGCAAGCTTCTTATCGTGTCTGGCACGACGGCCTACTGTTCAAATTAAAAACTTTAAATACCCATCCTGCAATCTTTAATATAATTAAATCCTTCCTCTCTGACCGTTGTTTTACAGTTTGCATAAATGACACCAGTTCATAAATAAAAAAAAGTAACAGCTGGTGTTCCGCAAGGATCAAACATTTCTCCCCTGCTTTTTAATTTATATATCGCGGACTTTCCCACTACACCTAAAACAGAAGTTTCTTTTTACGCTGACGACAGTGTTGTCTATTCAAGCTCCAGTGACGTACACATTGCCAATAATAATATACAGTGCCACTTAAACAAAATAAAGTGCTAGGCGAAAAAATGGAAAATTATCTTAAACCCCTCAAAAAGTACAGCAGTATTATTTACACTTTGTAGCCCCAATAAATACCCCTCTCTCTTTAGTACTTAAGGGCGACTACATATCCTGGTCTCCAACTATAAAATATCTAGGTGTTATCTTAGATAAAAAATTAACTTGGAACCCTCACATTTCTTCAAAACTCCAACAAGGCTACCAACGACTCAAAATTCTTTACCCCTTAATCAACCGTCAAACCGCCTTAAGCTGGAAGTGCTCCATGCTTCTTTATAAGTAAATTCTACAACCATTAATACTGACACGGTACGCAGCAGCAGCCAGTACAGAGTACAGGCACCGCCGCGACCGATCTACGACTTTATCAACCACCACCACGGGTGACAACGACGCGACACCGTCGACTCTCCCTCCACGCCGGAAAGGCTAGGTGGGACGCGAAGACAAGTCGCGCCGGACGAGTACCGGCCGCCGACGGGCTCTCTCTCGTTCACCGACATCCGTGTGATATACGGTAATTACGTCGATCGTCGACACGACCCGCACGGACATAAAAGCCCGCAGGCTTTTTATTTTGTTCTACAACACACTGTCGTTGCATAGTTTTGTGTATTGTATATTTACCGTGTAATAGAGATTATCATATATAATAAATATTCATCAATATACGAGTTCAATTGAGGTCTGAGTTTATCCTACCCTACTCCACCACATATCGCTACCGGCCTATCACGGACACCTCGACACCGCCGTCGTAGCCGCGTCAATACTCTATGCTGCTCCCAGCTGGAGTAACTGTGCCAAAACTCACATAAATAAAATTCAAGTCTTCCAGTCCAAGATTCTACGCATAATATCCAACGCGCCGTGGTTCGTCAGAAACGAAGCACTTCATACAGACTTCAGACTCCCGATGGTTAAATCCTACATACAGTATCTCTCAATAAATTTTTTTAGCCAACTAAACAACGCCAAAAGTGCAAAATATTTCAAACTCAGCGATAATCCTACCTTCCGGCGTCTCAAGCGCGGACGTCCTCGTGATGCCCTTTCACAACACCAATAAGATATACAAAAAAAAAAAAAATATATATATATATACTTATAGATTAACTAATTATTATGATGTCATATTTTATTATTTATTTATTCATCTTTGTAATTTACTGTATATATTGTAATTAATTTACGCTTAACAATTTCATGATGTTAAAATTTTTTTATTATATCAATAAGTTCGATGACCTTGTATGTCAGAAACACTTTAAAATAAAAAAACAATAACCAACATATTAAAATTATTATATACTTGCGTATGGGGGGGGGGGGGGTCTCGGGTTTTATCCAATTTCGTTCTTAATCATTAAATTTGAGTAAAAACTTACACAAAATTCCAACTCCAACGGCTCTATAATATTATTTTATAAATTTTGACGCATCTGATGCGTTTGGTCAACGACTATAATATAATGTTATTCTACACATATGTACGGTTGGTTGATATAAACCACGCATAAAGGTACTACGTTTACGTATATACATTTATACAGAACTTACGTACACAACATAAATCTTAATATTGTTTAAATATTTCCGGTAGTACGCTTTATTAATATTTAATTCCGTTGACATCAAATGTATTATAATAATATAATATTATATATATATAATATTATTACGTTATATTCACTTATATCTGTATGTATATTGTTCGATAAGAAGGTACTATACAGGGGCGTATTTAGACCGGGGCCGCCGGGGCCTAGGCCCCGGGGCCCCCTAGGTGTGCCGAAGTCGGGGGCCACAGGACCTTTATTATTACATAAAAAAAAAATACTGAATATTTTTTTTAAAAATTATATTTACGTAGAAAAAAATTTGATCTAAAATATGTAACGAAAAAATATGTACAGCGCGGCGGTAACGTTCATTATCTTGACATCTTGTATATTACTATCGAAATTACCAGGTGGTCATCACGCCATCAAGCTATTTCTCCAATTCGATTTAATTTTTTAAATATTTTAAAAGCTTTAACAAAAATAATATTATTGTCTAAAAATAAAAACGAAATTTCAGAAGCTAAACAAATTGTAAAAAGTCTTGAAAATTTCAGCTTTGTATTAACGTTGGTATTTGTAAGTGCTATACTAAGAAAAGTAGATGGTGTCTCACAATTGTTACAACAGAGAGATATTGATCTTCACAAAGCTACAGGACTACTACAAACATTAACAAATAATTTGAAAATTATAAGAGGAAATTTTTCAGAATTTTTCACAGAAGCTACCAATCTTTCGAAAACATGGGGCATAACACCAACATTTAAAAACCAAAGGTATAGCAAAAAAAATAATTTTTTTTGATGAGCTTTGTGAAGACCAAAGATTAAAATCACCTGGAAAAAAATTTGAAGTTGAAATATTTAATATAACGCTTGATCGTAGTATCAACGAAATGGAACGTAGATTTCAAAGTTTTAATTACGTTTCTCACTTTTTTAAATGCTTGCAACCTATTTCATTATTAGAATTAAACGACGAGGAATTATACAAGGAAGCAGAAATACTACAAAAAAAGTATGACCACGATATTTCTCCAGACTTTGTTCATCAGATTCTATCTTTTCGATCATGTTTTAAGGATATAATATTGAACAAGTCAAAAACAACAAAAGAAATTGCAGAAATGTTATTAATTGAGCATTCTCCTCTTACAACAACATACCCTGATGTATGTACTGCTTTTATTTTGTATTTGACGTTACCCATTACAGTTGCAGCAGCAGAGCGATCGTTCTCAAAACTTAAAATAATAAAAAATTATTTACGGAGTACGATGGCAGAGGAACGACTGAGTGGTTTGGCAAATATTTCCATTGAGAATAGGCGGGCACGACAATTGAATTTAGAAGAAGTAATTGACAAGTTTGCTCAAATGAAGGCTCGAAAAGTTAATTTTTAAGTATAATACTAAAACATATTATACGTTTTTATTAATAAAATATGTAATAAATAATAAAATAAAAATATATTTTATAATTATTATTAGCTCATGAATCATTATTGAATAATTTATACTTGTATTATAGTTAAATTTCTGTGTTAAAGGGGGCCTCTGTCTCTTATGGCCCTAGGGCCACCAAGTTCCTCACTACGCCACTGGTACTATATCTTTTATTGCACGGTAGTCACGCATAATTCGATGTGTAAGTGTGATAATATTCACACGTAATGTATGTCCTTTAGAGTTTCCATGATTTATCAATATGTGGCTAATGGGGGGAGGTATTTATTACACCCACCCTTGAACTTTTTTTTATAACATAATTTTTTTTAACATAATATTATCATTGTATAGTTTATTTAAAATCACAGAGTCTGTTTCATGTTAAAAAATATAAAAATGTATGTAGTACTGTAGTAGTATGTATGTAATTTTATAGTTAGTAAAAATAAATAAACTTTACCTAAGAAATCAAAATGTATTGAAATATGTATAACATAATTGTGACAATTTGATTTCAAGTAGATTTCACGAAAAATGTATGTGTTATATAAAATAGAATGTTAGATAAATATACGAATATCGTTTTCAATTATCTTAATATAAATTTGTGTTATGCTCAACAGTTGATTTTTCTGGCAGTGTTTATTTGTGATAAGAAGTTATGATATAAAAATTGTTTTTATCACAAAAATGCAATGTTTTAATTCCATAATCATTATAATATGTCACTTAATATTCCTATTCGTCACCCTTAAATAAGCTTTAAGCCACTTTCGGTATAAACATATCAAAGAACCAATGGCAATGAGCTGTTGAATAATATTATTAACCTACATGGCTACATATTAAATGGTATAAACAAAAGCAATGAGTGAGTAGGTTGAGGAGAGGTTTATATGCCATCACCTCTAAGGCTACGTGATCGGCCCGACAGCATATATATATTAGAAAGTGGTAGTAAATCGGGTGTGTATCTTACCACAACACAAAGTATTCGTTTGTTATATATGTATTTACGATATATATTTACGGTATATATTAGTAGTATAATATATCGTTACGTTGACGTAATTATTTCCATTATAATTTATTATGTTGTATCCGTATAATATTTCATATAATTTACGGTTTTACCTATGTTTACTGCACAAGCCACCGCCATAGTGTCTAAAAATATTTTAATATACTACAAGGTTTTGGATCAGAAAATATCTTTGATTGATAAAAATTGATCTATTCAAGAGTATCATTACCACATATTTTGTAGAAACATATACATTTTATTATAGTCAACCACGGGAAAAACACGTTCCCTTTGCTAACACGAAATACTCTATTTTCTAAATTACCATAATTTAATTATATTTATATAATGTTTATAACTATTTTTTTATTATTTTTTAATAAATGATTTAAATAGATACCTAATCATACGTAATAATGCATACATATTTAAAAAAAAATTAAAGCACTATCATTATATTAAATTTACAAATTATAGAAGCAATTTAATCAGAGATTATGTATTAGATTTTAACAACTATAGTTTTTAATATCATAAATAAGTATTATTTATTTTGTACAATATTTTTACACGATTGATATAAAATAAATTGGTTGTCAATAACTATAATTGGAAAACAATAAGCTCAAGGAAATTGAAATTAACCAGCATTAAGACATATATGTTACACGCGACATACCAGTTATAAGTGAAAACACTCTTTCACTTATATTTTTTACAGTAGTTTAATTTTTGGATCTCATATATAGGAATCAACTACAAATTAAATATAATGATTGATGGTGATGGAATTATAATTATTAATTTGTTTAATCACAATAATTATCTCATAAGTTAAGACTCGTTAAAAATGTGAAACTTTGACATTCTGTTATTCAGTTTATAATGTGTTGATGGTAATACAGAGAAAGATATTATACCTACTATTAACCAACCGTTAAAAATAAATGATATCTTGGCAAAGATCCATTAAGATATCCAACCAATGAGGGACAAAATAAATATCTATCGCGTAAACTAAAAACTTAAATTCATGTTAATCGACTGAAAAGAAATATTGATTTTTTCAGCGATAAAAATAGAAAAATTTATTTTACAATATAACTTAGAAATTAGACGTTCACAGGACCATTAATTTGTTTCTTCTGTCTAGTGTTAATGCATATCTGGATGCAATTTAAAAGGCCTAAATGACGGATATTTTAATCTTTTTAAATAGCATATTATTAGTACGGTATTGTGAGACAATATACCTCGTGATATATTCACAATATGTTCCCAAACAAGCATATAGGGAAATGTATAAAAATAATTAAGTAGTGACCTAGCTACCGTATATATTTTTGAAAAAAGGTAGGTACACTATACTAATTTATGTTACGTACATGAAGTCCCCCCCTCCAGTAATTTTGACCTATCGACTGCGCACAAATTGTAAACAATTTTTTTAATATTCAATTTTTAAACATTTTATCTGTAAAAAAACAAAATTAGTGTTTATTTTATTTGTTTTTTTTTTTTTTTTGATTTCTAAGTTTTCTGTTGATTTACGAATTCTGGGTATTTACAATAGATTTATAATTGTTTACAATTTGTGCGGAGACGATAGGTCAAAGGGGGGGGGGGATTCATGTACGTATTTATGCTTTACCAAAACTACAACACCAAAGAAGAATTTAGTTTTTTGGAATAGTTTACTGCTGTATAATTCAACATTGTGGCAAGTTTCACGATAACATGATAATGGGTTATGTATTATTGATCCTTTGGTATATTCTAATAAGTAATGGAATCAAAATTATCATCACTGAGAAGATTCAAACACGATAGGTACCTGCTAGGTATAATATATTAAAATAAATACTTTTATCATAAATTCATTTAAACAAAGAAAAAGTAACATTTATGTGTAAAGTATAGACAATAATGATATACCTAGTATGTTTTATGACATATTATGTTAATACGAATTTTTAGAAATATATATATATATATAATACATTTTTATTTTACTTTACATACCAATTTTTATTATACCATACTAAATATATTTAAATACTTACGAAAGGAAATAAGATCGAAAATGTTATTACTTGCCGATAAATCATAGGTATTATAATATATTGGTATATGACTAGTTATATCAAAACTTATATTTATAGTAGGATACGTATACCTAATTTTAAACAATCATTAAACTATTGACCTACTTGTATCATCATCCATAACATGTTATTATATTTTGTATCGAAATATGAAGTTCATACAAATATACAATATTTATGTTTGTTTTATGAAAGAAAACAAATATTAGTAAGTGTTCACCTATTGAAGTGTGTTCGATGTATGATGCACGAAACTTACACTATTCGAAGATAATAATTGCATTCTGATCGAATATTTTATAATATATTCTACGTTTATAAATCGAATTAGTGTATTTATTATTCGGAACAGCGTATAATGTATTATTGCGTTAACGTATTATGTTTCAAAAACAGAATTCGTCTGATAAGCAAAAGTGCAGCACAGCTAGAGAATATTAAAAACGTGATATTAATCGTGTTACAATATTATAAGCTTATATTCATCACCACTTATATATATTAACTTCGTTAATATAATCGATCATATTTTGTTTCAAAAAATATATAATGTAATAAGTATGTCATGTCTAAAGCCATTCAAAATTAATGGCTTATAAAAAGTGGAGCAATCAGGGTAGAGCCAAAAGAACAACTATTTTATTTGTATTAGGGCAGGTTTAGGTTAGGTTTAGGCTTCAACAATTATTATTATTCAGTAGTAGTAATTTTTTTAGTGAGTATACGCTTAAATGTGTTTGATATGTACTCGCCCCCCTCCCCTATATGTCCTTCGTGTCTTATCAGTGACATATAATATGATTTCCCACAATGTTTATAAATAGCTCTATGGCCAGGATACTGCAGGTATATTGTATAATAGATAATAGATATTAATGTCTAATTACAGTGTAGTTCATTCATATATTATACTAAAATACCTTTAGTATAACTGTATAAGGTATAAGCAACTGTTTTCATTATGGAAACCGTTAAATCGATAAGGTTTCTAGATTTTTTGTTTTTAATTATTTATTTAATTGGTTTATAGAATAAATGCATTTCCATATGCGTATACCCGCGTATCATGTGTTATTCTATAAGTATACGCACTTACAGAAAAACAGAGAAGTGGGTATACGCCCCACTGGCCACTACACCACTAGACTAGTGCTATTTTATAAAATAACATTAATAATACTTTTGTTTTCAACATCCTTATCAGGTATTGTGACAACTACTGACAAGTTATAAAATGATACCACATTGAGTGCATTTAAATATCAAATATCAGACATTAAAAGTATAGGATGTTGGAACTAAAACATTTTAATACTATGTATACCCTAGGGTTGTCCCCTCTCCGGGTTTCGACCGGATACTCAGGTTTTACAAATAAATCTACAAATTATTCTCCGGGTTATCGTAAAATTAGTTCTAATTGTGTCTAATATGTTCTAATATTGAAAATTAAAAAAAAATTAAGGAACGATTTTAAACTTAAATAAACATATTTTGTACTTTTCAACATCTAATAAAATATGTGATTAAATTAACTTTTTTTTTTAAATTGTTATACCTTTTATTAATTATATTTTAAATTTTATCTGTTATACGCATAGGTATACCTAATATAGTATAATTTTATATACCTTTTTTTTGCTTATCAGCCTATTTCGTCTCCCGGTCTGCCATCTTTCATAGGTGGCAACCCTATGTAGGTATACCTAATAATTTTTGTCAATATGCTTAAAATAATAAAATGAAAACATTTTACTAAAGTTGTTAACTATTTTCCGATGTTTTTTATAGTTTAACACACTTAACATTATTAACATAGTCTTTTATTATGTAAGTTACATAATGTAACACAAAATATATTCAATTGCTACTAATTGAGATTCTCTGTCCGATGTTGGTACAACATTACTCATTACTATTTACTACTACTGCTTTTACAAAGGAGGACACGGGCCACTAAACGCAATCATCACTCCTCTACAGTGTCACCAATTTTTTTAGCGTCGTGTTCACGAGTAATATATAGCTTTTTTACAGGGATAATGACATTATGTGTATTTTAATTACACGAAAGAAAATTATATTTTACGTATTCGGACTAAAGAAACTGCACAAATTAGATAATATAATACCTAAAAATAATACGTGACTAAAATCAAAGAATACGTGGGTATACTTTGATTAGTACATTGAATAAACAATCGTCAATCAACCGTACATCAGTACATTGTAGTATCAATCCTAATATATTGCACACTAAATATTTCAACGTTAAATTAATTAATTTGTAAATAGTCCTTAAAATATACTACTTGATCATACTTCGGTAAAAAAATTTAAATAAGTTGAAAAATTCAAATGTCTATAAATAGCACTAGAAGAACCAAAATATTTTTCATAATTATTATTTGTCTAGAATTACATTCATAAATATTTAGTAAAAATTTGAATTCCTAAAATCAGTCATTTTGAATCAGAAAAAAACAAAATTAGATTTTGTCAAAAGCTGTTTCCTTGCATAAACATTCTAGTTTTTTCTCAATTATTTTGAAAAGCACTGGAAATTTTTGATCTCAAAGAATCTTAACTGTATTTAATTGTTTACCAAAATCGACCTTAAAGATGAAGATTTATTTCGTTCCAAAAGGTGGTGACAGACACACACACGAACAAAAAAATAAAATAAACAAATAAAAATAAATACTGTATTGTAAAAGCAATCGCTCCACTCTGAATCTAAATCCTCTTCATTGTTTATGATATACAGACACAAAAAATTTAAAACAATTATTCACATTTTAATGAGAAATTTAATTTTTGAATATTATAGCTTCTATATCAAGTTTAATATTCATTACTGATAAACTCAATTAGATTTTTCATTTATAATTTCAACCAAGATTTGTTTTATTACTGTAAGCGCTGAAAATTATATCTCAAAACCAATCGTTCAATTAACGGCTATTTAAGTAGTACAAACTGTAACATTGTCTTAAAATAATGAAAGACCATTTTGTTCTTTAATTTTTGTGATCATTTATTGCTACCATTTCGGTATTTGCAATCCACAAGTTGGAAACCACTTGCACAGATCATCGCACTATCTCCTCCTAACCTAACCTGTAAGAAATTCAAAACTTTTTTTGTTCACTGACATTATAAGATTAATATTATATAGATGACGATCGTTATAAAAATTGTCTAATAAGTTTATATTGTATGATTGATATAAATAAACAATATTTAATTAGTGTGATTATAACTCAAGGGGATCGAATTCGGTGCGTCATTAATAGTTCAAAAACTCACCTTACAGAAACAAATAAAACATTCACACACTGTAGAATAGTTTGAATTTTTTTTTTTTTCTATTTTTTAAATACGAAAACATTTTGCAGGTCAGATTAAAGCTTGATTTTCAAAAAAAAATCATAATCATTTTAATTTATTTTTTCATAATCTTTTTTCCATAACAATTTAATTCAAAATAAAAATCCGAGTATTTATCCGACCTATAAAAACTTCTTATCTTTCAGATAAAAAAATAAATGATTTAAATCTGGCATATCAACGAGTCATAAGAGTTTTTCAGTAACAGCAATCAGCAATTTGTTCATCAAAAATTCAGTAGGTAGGTACCAAATATCTAGAGTGTAATTATTATCTAATTAGGTACGTATATTATTAAGTGAGGGGAATTTGAGAAGTCATTGTAACGCAATTCCTCCTCAGTTGCGATACCACACAAAAATAAGGTATATTTTTTAGTATTAATCAATTAAATCTTCATAAATAATTGCACTTTTTCGTGTTAAAGCGTAGTTCATCTGAACATAATTTCTGTGAGATACAATGGATGTTTAAAACAAATTTAAATATATATATATATATATATTTTTTATGAAGACACTTGAAATATTTAGAGTTTTTGTTGCTTAAAATGCTACTCAATTCAAATGTGTAACTAAGATAAATTATATGCACCAAATGTAATTACCTACACTTACGAGCTACGGGTTTAAATTACATTTAAACGAATAATCACTTAAAATGCAAATTTGTACCACAAACATGAAAACATGTAATTTCAACAATCTTAGTGACTTTTAAAAAAAAATAAATCCATCGTCATTTGTCAGTATTTAAAATGATAAAATGTTCATTTCGATTGTAAATTAAAAATTAAATTAATTTTATATTTTTAGCTGTGTATTTATTTATACAATTAAAAGCTCATATAAATATTTATGTTTCAAACAAATAATAATAACGATAGTATTAACATTAATTATGCAATAATACTCACAAATATTTTTAAAATATACCAATTAACTCTTAGAACTTTACAAATGTATTATTAGTTTTATGAATTAGTATAACCAAATAATAAATCATGATAATAATATAAAAATTAATAAACCATAAATTAATAATGGTTTTTACAACTGATTGTTTCGAAATTTTAACCGTAATTAAAAATACTACAATGCTTTAATATATTATTTAGTTATTCTAGATGAGCGTTTAATTTTATATTAAAAATAGATACACATTTATAAAGTTTTATAAGGTTAAATGCGTCGCTACTGTTGTGAAGTCAAACCACTTACATACACAATTATTTAAATTCCACATAAATTACTAAAAACAGTTCCCTTTTGAGATTCATCAAAGATTTACATAACTAGCGAACCACCCATTTCGACTTACAACGATAGTTTAAGTCACGTCTGCAGTGGTCTAATGATGAATATCGTTAAATATACTGTTTCTTTGTTATAAGTTTCGCAATATTATGTATATATGTATTAGCCACACTCCGGGTTCCTATGTAATAAAAACTACGAAATTCATGCTGACCACGAACCTGGGTCATTTCCATTTATTATCTAATAACATCATCTAAAATGTCCCAAAAATAAAAAATAATCTGTTGATCGATAATCATAAAAAAAAAATCGTCAGCCAAATTGTTTTATATCATTATACATGTAACGTGCCGATGACTTTTGATGTGTCTAACGATCACTATTATTATTATAAAATCATATAGTTGCCAAGGAATAATATTATTATAATATAAAAAGAATATAAAAGTTAACATGTAGGAACCTACTTATTATCCACTTTTGGCAAATACTTTATTTTACACTATGGTATCGAGTGTACTTCGTCGTAGAGTAAGTATTAAATCACTATAATGGATGTGATAAATTTGAATTAAATTATACCCCAATGAATACGAAAAACAATTTATTATAAACGAAGCTGGCGAATAGTGGTCCGGAACGTCATTTTACGTGGCTAAAACTATTAATTTAAAATTTTAATTTTAATGTTTTTTTTTAATAAAATCATTATCTACGCATCCTAGGGGATACTATACTGGGATAGTGATACAGAGTTACAACCTTTTAGGTCCAATTTCACGAAAACAGAAGCATATCGCTCGCAAGATATTTTCTTATTTCTATCTCTATCGCGTAGTATTTCGATGTTTTACGGTCGTAGTATAAATATTTTTAGTATTATCAATACTGTTAATATAAATCATGAGTATTCTTGAGACTTGAATAATACAAAAGACTTAAAATATATTTTGATTTTTTTCCTATTTTATATCGTATACTACAAATATTAAAAATCGATTTTGATCGTTTTTTATTCGTTAAAGAGTGTCACTTAAAATTACGCAATTTTATCATTTGTAGAACAAATGAAAGTTTTAGGGTAAGTTCTTAGCTATTCAAAAGCCAACGTTTATTTTTGTGCTATTTATTGATCTCGGAGTATTAACACTATTCTTATGAAACAAAATTGGATTATAGCGAAAACCGGTATTTTGACAATATAATATAATACAATAATCATAATATATATTATTATATTTTACTTTGATACAATTTTAATTTTTCAACATGAAGAATACTAGAAACTCTACTTGGTGATGATGTGACCTCTTTAAAATTTTAGAAATCACTTCTTTGTCCATGTTGTTGAAATTTACTATTTGCAGCATATAAGATTTCAGAAGAGTCATGTTCGAAGATGTTATCAAATTGTTTATTTTTCGGCGTTTAGTCCGTTCGGAATACTCCATAAACATTTTAACAGGAAAACCAATATTGGCAGAATTCAAAATTAAAGTTCGAGGTATAAGTGGACCCAGTGGAAGAATTTTTAATATAATAGAATTAAGCCACTCAGTGTTCATGGTATTAAATTTATAAAATTTCTTGTACGATTTTAACAATTTTCGAGATAGCACTAACGAACAATTTACGGTTTCACTTTCAAATAATGGTGTAATGCTATATGTATATGTACTATCCCAAGTATAACTGTTGCAACGTTTTTGTATGAAATTAAGTATTAATTAAAACGACAGACGTTGATTTCAATAACATCATGAATCAAAAAAATTGTATCGTTATTATTTTTTGAATTAAAAGAAAAAATGTATAGGTATTCTAATCTACACGTTTAAAATATTTAAAATTATTACAGCCAATAATTTTATACATTTTACTAGGTATCGCAGAAAATTCCGATTTCGTGACAACTCTATATTGTAGGATATTATATCAAAGTAAGATTATGCAGAGCTTATCACAAAGATATTGTTATGCAATATTGAAGGTAAAATTTTCATAATATCATCTTGATGTATCATGCATACGTTTTCATCTGAATTAACCATAACTAACTTAAAGTCTACTAGTTGTCATGTTAATAGTTTCAACAATATGATCCTCCAAGGAATTATATTTACTCAAGCGCACGAGTAATACATTACAAACATGGACATTCGCCGGTAGTTTTGATAAATTCGTTAATGTCCGTAGTACCTACAGTCGATATAAGTCCCGACTTTTGTCCGGAAAATACGAATTATTACTTAACTAAAAAAAAATTTCAGAAAAATTGAAAATTTCAGTTGTCTATAAATATCTCAAAATTAAAATTAAATTAATCATGTAAAGAAAATGCCAATCTAAATAACTGGTAAAATTTTCAAGTATCTACGACTTATACTTTTTGAATAATTACAAATATTTAAAATCGTTTTCAAGTATTTACAGTGATTAGTTTTTGAAT
Organism: Diuraphis noxia; assembly: GCF_037042655.1. Classification (NCBI taxonomy): domain Eukaryota; kingdom Metazoa; phylum Arthropoda; class Insecta; order Hemiptera; family Aphididae; genus Diuraphis; species Diuraphis noxia. Next base: position 31,165,331 of record NW_028301714.1, on the reverse strand, counting down.
TACAACCATTAAGAAAATCGATTGGGTCGAAAACTGGTTTTGCGTAAAAATTCCGGTTTTTCTGTTATTTTTTTTTTTTGTTTTTCTCGATTTTTTTGATAACTGTAGGAAAATTTTAACTTTTGAACTCTATAATGCACTAAGGATATTCACTTTTACATCGTAAACCACCACCAAAGTTTGAAATTGAAGCATTATTTCGACTAGTTATGCTGTACAGACACACACAAAAAAAAAAACACACATCATTGTAAAATCAATACATCAATCACTTCGTTCAGAATCTAAAATTTAAGTCTGGTTTATAGTAAAATAAATATTTATTAGAAATTAATAAACAGATTCAAATAAATATAAAATATTGATAAATTTTATTTAAACAAACATAATTAATATAAACATATAATTAGATTTAAAATTTAACATAACGATAAAAGTATAAAAATTTAGTATCCAAATTGGTAGGTAGGTAAACATTTAATTTTACGTCAAGATAGTTGTGATCGATTTTTTATTCCCTTGTTTAAGTTGCAATTGAATGTTCTATTTTTGAGATTTCACGGCACCATTTGAAAAAATCAGGAAGATTTTTATGAAAAAAAAAAAAAAAAACAAAAAATAGTTAGTGATAAAATCTCATAATTAATAATTAATAAAAAATACTGTTTTTATAAGCCATGAACACTGTTTACAATGGTATTTATTAAGAGAGACTAAAAATATTACTCATATATCATTATGTAAAATGTAAATATTATGTGATTGAAATTGTTCGATTGTTGTGTTACAAATATTGTAGGTTTGGACATTGGACTAAGTTAATATTATTATCCAGCAAACATAACTTTATCATAATATTTCGGAACATAACAATTTGTTGTATTTTGAGAAGGCTATGGTGATTATTTTATAATCTACACCTAGTAGGTACTTAAATAAAACTAAATAAGTAGTTTTGGTCAATATCAATTATGTTTTGAAAATGTACGTTTGTAGCGCAACATTTTTACAAGATATTTAACATTTTTTTTTTTTTTTATCACAGTGGTATTCCAAATCAATTAATTTAAAAAAAATATAACGTATTATCGTATAGGTAATAGTAAAAATATTTATGATTTAGATTACAACTAAAATAGTAAAATATCCAGTTAAAATCATAAGTTATTATGAAAAATAGTAAATGAATATATTATACTATTATGGTATTCCTACATGACTAAATTATGTAGGCACATGACTAGAGAATAGTTCAAATTTATGTCATAATCAAAGCCGCATTTATAACTAAATGCATTCTGTTATTCTGTATATATGCGTTTTAATACTAGGTATTATCGGTGAAACGTTAGTTTGGAATTTGGGACGTAGTACTGACGGAAAATTGAATAAACAATGAATTCTAAACTATATGGATATGAATATGTATATATGTGAAATTAAATATTATACATTCACAATTCTGAATGTACAAATATATAAACTCTAATACTCTATTCTCCAATGAGGTAAAAAGGTGTTTTTCTTTTATCACGCAGTAGTAAACTTCACTAAAATCAGTCTACTGCTGAATTACTAATGAGACGAAAAGTCCCCTCAATAAAATCTGCTACTGAATTACTCATATGTAAATTTCCACAAACCCAAAATAAAAGACCACGAGGTATAAGTTTGATCATATATATAACCTACCGCTTAGAAGAGATAGCAGGTCAATTTTGCACGCAAAAATAGAATAGTTTCACATAAATTTGCCTAAATCAATGTAGCATTTAAATTCTATTCAGCTAACTAAAAAGTGTATAAAGTACAACAACGGTTACGCAGAGGAGTTTCAAAGCTCCCGTTCACTAGCCAAAAACAAAAATACCTAAGTCTTAGTTTTTGTAACTGTTTGCATATTATTACACTGATCAGAAAACTATGTAGCGAATCATTGTGTAAAACCACGCCCGGATAAAATATAATATTTTTGACATTTTGAAGATTCCAATATCGAAATAATCATGAAAAATAGTAAATTCTTATATTATTATGTATCGTTATTATTTAGCAGTATAATATACATACCACGTCATATAATATAACATAAAACTTAGTAGAAAAATAGTGCAGTTTATAACATACATTTCCAACAAAGTCCTCACACCGCTTGAAGGTCTCGAGAATTCATGGTATGTGCCATAACATAAAAAATTTATAATTGAGTACCTATACCTATCCTATATTGTCACCTATCGATATACGAGTAGATAATTTTAATAGTTTAGGAGACTTTACACTTTTCCATGAACCACGGACCGTGATTTCTGATAAAAATTGAATTTCTATGATTGACTGAATCTATAGTGTTGCTCATGCTACGATATTATGTTACTATAGTGCATTTTATATACCAGAGAGTAGAATCCTATCCAATTCGGTACTCATAGTATACCTACTATTATACGATAAACCTACAGCCAATATCACATTAAAATAGTTTAGCATACCGTGATTATAGGCTTCACCCACATAATGTATAACTATATTAATATACGATGTGCGTAGATCATCATCATCATCGTCGTCGTCGTCGTAAATCATTGGCCAGGTTTTGACTTGCTGAAGGACACCAGACCACCGTTGATAGTACAACCGGGTTCCTGGTAGTCGGCCATCGCTTTGTCGACGGATTCGATCCGTTCGAAGCAGATATTTGCTGAATGGTATGGGTAGACGGAACCGGAAAGCCAGTTATTGCCGCCGGGTAACACGCGGACGCATTTCACTTTGCCGTAACGACTGAACGCCGCGTAAAGTTGGTCGGCCGTGATCGATTTGTCCAGTCGGTCAATGCGCAGCAGATTCGTCGGACGGTCATCGTCGTCATCATCGGTGGTATTCGTGGTGCCAGTCGATGGTAGGTGGTCGGGCATTGGTTCCTCTAGGAACGCCTTCACCTTGTTCCGGTAGGTTATGTACTGCTCGCCAATCGACTCATTTTCGTCCACGTCGTTCAGATACGGGCCCTCGTCGGTCGGTTCTAGTTCGTCGTCTGTAGACTGCACCGTGAGATGCGGTGGTAACATTACATCCGACAACAGTTCGAATTCCCGAGCTTAGTTAAAGAAAAAATTAAAAATTAAAACAACAATTCGTTAAACAATCAGAAATCTAATGTATGAGTATAACTTATTTAAATAACAAAAAAAAAAAAAAAAACTTAAATGTAACACTCTACCTTCTGCATTCAAATGCTTCGTGTAGCCTGCATATGTCTCCTGTTTAAATTGCCGTGTTATCGAAGTGTTGTACTTGTTTTCTTCACGTTCAGAATTAGAAAAGCCTATAAGATCAATAAGTTCTTTAACAGCAGTACTATTTAATTTGTTATTTAAGATATATCTGTTGATTAATTTATTATATATATTTTTATTGCATAATACCTATGTTTTATGTTTAAATAAATATCTAAATATTTAAATGTGAAATGAAAATCTATGTACGGGGTAAACTCTGGAACGACTTATCAGATCTTATTGTATTATATATAAATGAAAAATCCACTTTTGTTGGTAACGGTTATTCTCAGAAATATTATAGGTACTGGATAAATTTCAATAAAAGACATAAAATAGGTTCCTTGTGACTCGAGGAGGGTTATTTAGTTTCTTATTTCAACCCTATAAGTGAACGTATGGATTTCGTTTTGGGTCACAAAATTTGAATACTTTTTGTTAGTAAAAAAATTAATTGTATCAAGTAACATAGAAGTTTTTCGTTTTCATTTAAGTTAGTTTTAATAATTGTTATTTAGGGGTATAGTGCCGGGTGGATTACCGATTAAGGCGTCGGTTGCGACGCGCACCGTCGCTGGTTCGAATCCTGAATAAGGGACGGCATCGTTTTCAGGGCAGTTCACTCAGCTCCATCTGGAAAGATGCTGCCCCGGCTCCCCACCCGGGCGTGGCAGAAACCTAGACAGGTGCTTATTCGAAATTCTGCCAAAAACATCCGCGAGTTCCAAACCAACATTTCCTCCCCCACAGTTCTACAGGATAATGACCCTTGCTGTCGAACCCTCAGCCCCAATAAAAAAAATAAAAATTGTTATTTCTATTAATATTGGTCATTTTTATTTGACGTTATTAAATTCAAAGATGAAATTCAGTATTGGTCGCTTAATCGAAGACATCGAGATTTCACTGTCATATAATATATAGACAATTAAACGAGTGCCATAGTAAAATGTAATGCTGGTGAACGAATTATCGTCTACATTACTATAATACATTGCTAATATAAATATGAGGATATACATATAGTATATACCTATTATACCTAATAAGGAATGATAATAAATAATAATTCATATTGATTTTTTTTTATTTCCAACATCTTGACAACTGGACAGTGACTAACAATTCAACACCTAGCTATAGGTAGTCACGAATTCATCGAAAATAAAACTAACGTGATTTATGCGATCCGTAATCTGAAGTTTTCCTCATTATCATTATGTTATATAACTATTTATTGTTAGTAACTCACATATCTCAACCATAATATTTTATACCTATTATCACAACTATAAACATTATTTAGACTAACTTTTTTAAAGCCATTTTTTGACTACATATTTAACAATTTTTAAATAATAGTATAATAGATGAATCCCTAATTGACTACTTATATCTTGGTGACTGCGGCTAAAGAAATATTCACATTTAAATATGACGCTCAAGTTATTGATAATGTAGACAATGATAATGTTTCTATTGATAATATGAGTAAGAATTATTAGTATTTCCAAGCCTAAAAATGAACTTATGAATCACTCGGTATTTGATGGGCTGGAGGAAAAGTTATATTGGATGAAGTTGCTGATCCACCAGAACTATCGAAAAGTCACGTCGGTGCCACTTATCATAATTTTAGTTTTTTCTCAATAATAAACAGAAGTATAATTATACTTAAAAAATGTAGTCATATATTATAACAGAGATAAGACACGGACATTTTATGCTTAAATTCAAAGTTAAATTTCAGCACTCATGAAGAACAAAAATGTTTACAATTATATTTTACTGAAACCAAATATTTATGAACACAATATTATAATAATTACTTTTATGATTTAAGACTTCTTAATTCTGGATATGGTTTTTGTGTTAACACACATAGCTGAATACTAATCTCAACAATATTGGATTTACGTAGATATTATTTAAATATTTATTGAATTGGTTAACAGTTTTTTGTATTTGTATAAAAACGTGTCCAAAGAAATAGAAAACCATGAAAATCATCGTACCTAATTTTGTTCATATAAGAGTTTGCATTACATATTTATTTAAATTTCGATATAAGTAGGGTAATGCAACTAGAATATTACTAATCTTGAAAAATAAATCAAGTAAATATTAATTATAAAACTATAAGATAATATTTCGAATTGAAGTACACTTATATTTAGTTGTAATAAATAATAATAAACACTTCGGGTTTATGTTAATAATTCCTTATTAAATTTATTCCAAACACTAACAGAAAGGATATGACATAAAATAATTATTTGATTGATTTTTTTATGATTTGACATACAACATTACTAAAATTTAAAACTTGTTCCAAGGAAAAAAATGCCAACACTCTTTAGTGAACTTGGTTAAGTATTTTTTCGGTAAAATTATTGTTATATTAACTTAGCTCACACAAAAAAAACCTGTCTTAATCTTCTCATATATAGTTAATAATTAATTTAACATTTTTTAATAACTATTAAGCAATATCCAGAAGTTACCTCATTACCTCAAGGAGATGATTCTCATTTTCGTCCAAAAGTTATATAGGTAGTTTTATTTTTATTTTCTTCTTAATAAAAAGTATCAAGATTTAGTATTTACTAATAACAGCAGCTTACAACGGCGTATATTAATTAAGTGATATCCTTACACTAATATTCTTTTTCTATGATTTCTAACAATTTTTTTTTTGAAATTTTTAAATATAAATGGTTAATTTAGACTGCTTATTTTAATACCTGTAGATTTTGGTTTGTATTTTTTCTAATTTAATGAGACGATATTTATATTTAAGTAAATTTAATAAATATTAGTATTTTACTAATTAATATTTTCACATTTATTATATATTATTGGCAAAAATTATTGAAACGAGTTTAAAATCGACTTTTTTATTATCCGCACAATACAGCAAAAAAGGTAATTGTGGGCCAACTTTATTTTGTATTTTATTCTTTTCTGGTATAACAACTTGAAAAAGGTTGGCAACCTCTAGTCTAATTGTTTTATCGGTAATACTTAAGACATAATAAAGAATGGCATGTAGGTAACATATTGAATTACCAGAATTATTATGAACATCAAACAAATAGTTATATTTATTTAAATGTCTGATGATTTATGTTAATCTACATTCATATTTAAATATGAACTACCTAACTAATAATAATATTCATATTATTATTATATTTATTGTAAAAAAATTTTTAGGTGTACTAAATAATACTCTTAAGTTGATGTAGGTTCGTAATTAATTTTAATCAAAATAGATTCTGAATTGAATAATTATTTATTGATCTCTCGTATAGTAATAAATTACTATATTACTAATTATTATTTACGGGTATTAAATATTCTACACAGGTAGTGTTTATAATTTTAGTATAATATTTTAATCAACATAAAACACGTTTCAATATTGTTTTATATTCAACTAAAAATATATATTTACTAAATTATATAATATATCATCGATATTATGCAAAAAGTGATCGAATGAAAATATTGCTATTCATTTTTTTTAGTTTTGAAAATTTTTTTACTTCATAGTTATTTTATTATTTCGATAGGTTAATTTTTGCATGTTTAAATCTTGAGATGGATAATAATGTGCAAAAAATGACCGACTTAAGAAAACATAATTTTTATATTATATAAAGAATTAGTAAAAAATTCCAGTTGATCACTTGTTGCATATGTTTTGTTTATATATGTTTATATTAGTTAACATACATCATAATAATTACGTCTTTATACCTTTTCACACTTAATCATATTTTGTTATTTAGTTAAAAATAACATTTCCTAAAGAATAGGATATTATGTGAATGTATATCATACTTTAAGAAGCTAATAATTATTATTTTATCTATCATAAGTTTTTTATACTTTTGTATAAACAGTAATTTGATCAAATTATGCAATTTAGATACAAATACAGATCAAAAATATTTTTGTGTTCCAAAATTATATTAAAATAAAACATTACATTTAAAAATGAATGAAGGTCTATTATTATTAGGAATTACAAATACTGAATCGGAACGGTTCACCAAATAAACACTACTTACCCACACACTTATTTTAATTAGTCGATAATAATAATGATAATTTATACAGTATTTATAAACGATTTGTACTTACATAAACTATTCAGTTAAAATCAAATTCAATTCTAAAAGATAAATCAATTTAAAAAAATATTGTCTCACGTCAATGTAACGAGTCGTATTAATACTACCAAAACACGTATACACTGTAAATAGCTATATCAGTAAATTATTTTATATAGGTATGATATATATAATATATATATATTATATTATACTACCAATGAGTAAAATTATTTTACATAAAAATTAATAAATATAATACTTAAATTATAATTAATTAATATTATTTATATAATTATTAAATAAATGAATACCTAGTAGTAGGGTAAAATAGTTATAGTTTTTATTTTATTTTTTCAAAAATTATAAAACATTAATTACTACTAATAATTTATTATAATAGTCTGCACAGCAAAGAGAACGTTTAAAGAATAAAACTTCAACGATACCTTTTAAATATTTTTTTTATATTTAAATTAAAGCAATTTTAGTACATACTACAGATATATTTTATTAGTAAATAATAATTTTATGTTGATCAGTCTTTCATTTTATTTTTAAATTGTATCTACATCCATATATTTTAGGAATTGCTATTTGCTGTTAATTCTAATTAAAATCAAGACCTACGTACCTACTGAATGGTTGTTGTTTTGACCTAGAACTTATAGATTATATTTGTTTTTGTCATTTTTGACCACTAATCATCAAGTATTTAAGATAAATTTAAATCGCATTTTAGTCAATACTCACTATACATTCTTCATGACTCATGATTAATATATATATAAATGTGAACTATCCAAGTTTTTGATTAGAACATTCAAACTTTCAAATTGGATTTCTCAAACCAAACAATTGTTCAACTTATCAAAGGTATCAAAATCAGACATGTCCAATAACGGTTGATAAGTTTAATTTTCTATACCTAATATTATTGTACGTAGATGTATGCCTACATTATAGGTATATTCTAAGTACCCATATATTATACTATTTTAATTTTAATTGGACATACTCTAGATATTAGAATTATTATTATCAGACTCAAGATTTGTAAATTACTCGAGTAAAAATACTAAAATACGTATTTTAAATATTAAAGCACATAGATAAAACATTGTCAAATCATATAATAATCAAAGATTAAATTATCAGTATTTAAGATCAACTATTTATAGGTAATAATTTACAAAAAATACTTCATTTTTTAATTGATATTTTCTTACTTCAAATTTGAACGAATTAAATAAAAAGAAAAAATTGAAAATTGTATGTTTGCATTTGGGTTAAAAAATAAAATTTATATAAACTTTTAAAATACATTTTTTTCTAATGGCTTATTATTTATAGCCTTATAGGTAAGTAGTATGAATTTACATTTATTTACATGCGGTAAAATATTATCACTGCTAATTGTCGATTTATAAAAAGTTAAAATGATAATTTAATTTGTTATTATAAAATAGTCATTCTTAAAAACAAATAATAATAAACTTAACCTAACCTGGGAAAGAAACAGGTTTAGAGAGCTGCTATACAGCAATGATTTAGCGTATAATATTAGTGTATAGATCATAATATCATTGTATTTATAGTCCACGATTACAACATTTATGTATAGGTATAGCATAAAAAATTATATAATATGATCTTTACTGCAACAATTTAATATAATATATTTATATATACATTATTTCACAAAATATGAGTGTACAATTGCAGTACCCTCTATAAGCGAAGCTTGTAAAAAACCGTGCCCCTTTTTATTATTCAAAATATATACACAATGGATATATATATTGAATATTGATTAATTTAAAAAATGAAATAAACAAAAATAAAAATAAGAGTTAACATAACTAACAATACTACAAGAAAATAAAAAAATATGTAATATTATAATATATAATATGTATTTATTTTAAAAATTATAGACTAGTTGGATCTAAATGTTTTACATATTTTTTTTTTTAAATAATATTAATTTTTTAAAGTAATTTGTATTAATATTCAGGGAACGACATAACTTCAAACACGTATACAGCACAGTTTGTTGACCGAATGCTTTGTTAAAGTTTGGTAAAAGAATATTAATATTTTGTTCATATCGAGTATTGTAATGCTCGTGATCTAGCAGAGTTATTAAATTGTTTTATGTTTTTATTCAAATCAATTAGAACTGACAATTTGTAAATACGCTTCAAATGTTTCACTTGTATTTCCTTATAAATCGATGTGATATTATTTATCATAGGAAAATTGAGTAAGAATTTAATAACGCAGAAACATTATAGTGATTACAAGTCTATTCAAAACAATATCTGAAAATTTTTTTCAAATGGATATACCATAAGAATAAACTGATTGAAATAAAGCTGGTTAAAAAAATCAATTAAACCTAATATTATTATATTTTAATTAGCATAGATAGTTAAATTCTTGAAAAATGCAAATATAAAATATACACTGCCAGCAGAGAATATTATTTATTTTCATAAGTCCCACAAAAGAAGCGTCTACTATCTATCTTTGACCAATCCACTCTGAGTTTACTAAGGTTGGTCTACGGCATAATAATATAATATATAGACTTTATGAGTCGTGACTTTGACTTATTATAGCATCGCTTCATAATTATTTTCCTGTTAACTTCCAGCAGGTCGTGCGAGTTCAAAGTACATAATCTGTCATGCAGGGTAAACATTTTCCTTGATTAATTTTAATACATTTTTCTTTGACATTTATTCATTTTAAAAGAATTATAAATAAATTATAATAATAAAAATAATATGTAAATAATAATATACACAAATGATTTCAAATTAATTTTTTTATAGATATATAATATTACATCTCATAACTACACATAAATATATGCTACATAGATAAAACCCCATTACTCTTACTTCACTCAAAATAATATTTAGAAATATAGTTTGAAATTTATAAGCTGGTAATTTACTTCAATGACTTACTTAAGGTAAACAAATTCATATACATATAGATATTTATTTTAATTTTAAACATAGATTAAAAATGTTTTGTTATATTATGAACCTCTGTGATTTTAAGCAACGTAATAAACTAATAAGTAATAACTATAATAATATAGGTACCATAAAAGATACAAGTGGAATATTTAAGACTTATTCAACCTTATCTGCATTAGGGGATTTTTGATCAATGAAAATATACCAAATTCTAGGAATATAAAAATAATATTAAAAAGAGAAACATCTCGAGAGCATGGATAAATTATAATATATTCTACTATGAAAAATACCTTGACGATATTTATCATCCATAAATAATGCTCAATTATAATACTTATCTACGAATGTATTATTTTAGTAGCCATTTTCAATAACGAATTTATTCCCATCCGTAGTTGTCAACGTACAATTCGATATTATTAGGTACTAGTAATAGCTACCGATACTCTCAGGATCTACCTACATATTATATCTCTTTTCTACATGTAGAATATTCTGCCACAAAATTATGATATTTATGTTTATAGATTTGTATGATCATGCACAGTGACAATAATGGTCTTACGTACCGCGTACGCCGTAAACACGATAATAACTCAATGCGGCCGGCAATAATATTAATAATAGTAAAAACAAATAAATAAATAAATAAATAAAATAAACAATATGAGGTTAATACTATACCGATTTCAGTTGTGAGTAACCTTTTTATCCGGTTACTTATTCCTAATAATAATAAAAAAAAAAAAAAAAAAAAAAAAAACTATAACAATTATTTTCAACGCGTTTACTATTGTTGGTAATATACCTACACATTGGTAAGCTAAAATTTAACATACAGTTGAATACGGTATTCTAGCAACGTATTTTTTTTTTTGATATCTATCGCCAAAACACGCCCACCGTAATATTATAACTACAGCAGTTTAATAATATAATAGAAAGCTATTCAAATTCAACTTAACATTATATTATTAATATTACCCTTTTGGTTGGCGTCCAGCCTTCGACGACGTCGCTGCAGTTGGTGTTCCTGTAGAGGTGGTTGGACCGTGGCCACCATCGTCTTGACAACGGTTACGTCGATCTTGAACCGGTGGCCTCGAACCGCAGCCGTCAGACATCGGACACGAAACGTCTGAACGAACGGCAGCGGCATTAACGGCCTACGCGCCGTATCCGTCCACTCAGCGCGCACAAACACCGTAAAGTACGAGGAACTGTGGTCGTCGAGGTCGTCGTTGTCAGTGTCGTCGCTGTCGTAGCGGCCAATGTTCCTTGTCGTCGTCTGTCTACCATAGCCGCCGTCGATTTGCGCGTCCACCGAAACGACACTCACGAAACGGCGACCACCGCTGTACGCACCCAGAAACCGACGCACCTCCCTGACGATGTCGGCCATACCTACCGCCGGCCGGCCGTTCAACGAGTCCATCGAGTAGTACCGCGAACTTTTAGTGAACATGGCGACCACCAATTCGGCGGACGTGTTCAGTCGGCCGTAGTAGTCGGCGGCGAACGCTTTGCCAGCGTCTTGCGCGGCCACGTAATCCGATGGCAGGGCGAACATGATGGCGGACGGCGGTGTTGATATTATATTATTATTATGACTGTGACGACGGTGGCTGGATGATGTTGTGATATAGGTACTTTGTCAACTTCCGGACGGTCGCTCTGCTGTACGAAGGCGTAAACTGAAGTTGACGGATCGCTGCGGTGTGACGTGGCGATGATGCTTGGCCAAGAAGACGTTTAAATCCACGGATTTAGTACGATTGTTTCGTTATGATAATACGCTCACCAGTCATCGTAATGGTGTAATATAAAAACAATGAAGGATTGCCAACTGACAAAATATAATTAATGGTAGCCGGTGAACATGTATTGGAATTTATTAGCTGAATCGCTTCCTATCTAAGAGTCGTTTTTTGTATGACCACGGACTACTATAAATTAAAAAATTCCATAAATACACAACTAGGTATGCTCTAATTCGCTTTCAAACGATTATTTGCATATGAAAAAAAATCATATGTACATCGAATAAAATTCATCCCGAACATAAAAAGGCACTTAAACTATGTTACTATGTTGCTCAGGCATAGTGTAATTTTATATTAGGTGAAAGATTTTTTAGAATTGGTTCAGTAGTTACAGAAATTTATCACCCCTATTTAGGCCCCACATATAAACATATTTTGCTACATTTTAATATTATCATCATAAGTGTATAGACTTTAAGTTACTAAAGTGATACATATAATTATAAATAATATAACTGTATTAAAATTTATTTGTGTCCAAATGTCTCACTAAATATAAGTGTGATCTACTAGCGTAATCATTGATAGTAGGCAAGATTTATACGCTACGAATCTACTCGAGTATGTTAAGAATTCTGGAATCAAAATTCTCAATAGACGATATTGATTTTTTTACTTTGTGTGTTTGAGTGTTAAAATAGTTGTCAGGTGTGTTATCGTCGTTGTAGCATTTATTAATATTGATGCACGAATCTATATATATATGTGTGTGTGTGTGTGTGTGTGTGTTTATGTATAAAATGTTTTTCGTTATAATACGAAAGGTTAGGTATTGCACTTACGGTATACCACGACAAAAAAATATATTCTTGCTACAAAATTGTTTAACATTAACGAACTTGTCGCAACGTCGAGTTCAAGAAGGTGGAAAATAATTTTTGAGTAGTTACTTACCTATAAGTGTACCAACTACAGCTTATGTAAGCAAAACAATATTCTGAAGAGCATACTTTACACTATACTTAATAATTAACCATAGGCTGAAATAAAATATTAATATTTTTTATATTTAATAAATAATAGGTATACCAGTAGGAAATATAGGTAAAATATATTAGTAAATTTTACTATGTTTATTAAAGTATTACATAATATAATATCCGAAAAAAATGTGAAAATTAATAGGAATATTATCAGTAGGTATATTTTTTAACTGATTATATATTGCGAACCTCCGAAAAGTATGTTTAGACCAGTTGGAAATATTAATATTAAACATAATAATTCGTTCGACCCGTTTAGACTAACTATTTGTACAAGACAATAATTATTATCATTATTTAGAAATAATAATCTACAATTGAAGTTGCATATTATTTGGTTATTGGGTGGATTTAGAAAATTCTACGATGTATATGTAAAAAAAATCATATAACGCATTTAATGATATTGTTTATATTATAATACCTAGGTACATGGTGTTAATATTTACTTATTTACGTTTTGTATATTATCGAGGATCACTGGGGTTCGTTTATAAGCCAATGATAGATATAATATGCCCGTTTTGGTAAAATGTAACCCTTAATTTGTAAGTTTAATAAATCCGATATGAAATATTATATTATCATTTTGCGATTACTATCCAAACGTTGATATACATCCAAATATGCTTCGTTATTGTTCGCTCAAGTGTATCCGTAAAAATATTTACTGTCACATGACTCAAATAAAACGTATTACATCATATATATGGCTTATCATAAATTAATTTAAAAAATACTTTTAACTACTTTATCATGCATAGGTAGGTACACATATAACAGACATATTAAAGTTATAAAGGTCCAATAATACATTTCCAAAATATTATCTTAGGTTAATATTTAGTAATTATAGGTACTTAAAATATTGTAAAACTATGCAATAATGTTATTTACAAAAGATTCATATTATTATACAAAATCCAACAAAAATCACGGTTTTACATCATTCACAATCCATCAAATCCAGACTTAAGCAGACCAAAAAAAAAAAAAAGAAACTAAAACTGTCTATTGTTCATAATGCCGCTGCCTAACTTTAATATCTGCAATGTAAATATTATATTCAAACATGTTGTACTATTTAGTATTCTATCGAAAATTATGCAGTTTTCATCTAAAATTATAATTGATTAAGTATACATATGACATATAGTACGGACAATTTATCATTTAACCGCATAATTAGATAATTAAAACAAATTTGTTTTAAAAACCTTGCGTTACACAATATCAGTTTCAATATCAGTGAATAATTGCAAATATAATGTTAATATTATATGAAAATGGTGCATGGTAGATAAAAACGATTTATTTTTGTTCTAGGTAATGCAAGTTGTTTGTTTTTATTTTAGTGTATTATACTTATGAGTAATGACCATTGTTGTACAAATGTAGACTATTACTTGGAAAAGGGATTTTAAATGAAACAATGTACAAAAGTATAAGATATTTTTCAGGTAATAGCTGCATATATCATTACAATATAATACTATTTACGCTAGGCCAATAATTGTACATTTTATATACCTATGCATAACGAAAAAAAAATTGTTAGAATGAGGTAATTTATTGGCTAGCTTAAATTTTACATCTGTTGGTAAAACATTTACATCCACAGATATACTTAAATTTGGCGTAGTCAGAAGAAAGATTGTGAGGTTGTGTGTGTCTTGGTTTCACCATTAACAAGTCGGAAATGCAAACAAACTTTGGTTGTGGTGGGCCATTTATCTTGAGATTAAATTAATTGCTTCGTTTCTAATACAAAGTAATCCATCAAAGTGCATTATTAATTCTATAATAGTTTGTACAGCAAGTACCTATACAATATACAAAATATACATCGTTAAATATTAATAATTAAAAACGACAAATCAATTTTTAACACATAGAAGCATACATTTTGCCCCATTTTATAATTCAGAAAGTTTAAAACATAATCTTATTAAGTTTGGTTTTTTAATTAATAACAAATCAACAAAAAAAAAAAAAAAAAAAACATTATATCATATCAACTCAAGATTTTATTATTGTGTTATAAATTATAATGACTTATTTTCAATGATTTAGTAAATATATATTGTTAATATTAAGTATTAACTTAAAAAGTAATAGTAAGTCCATTGAGTTACGAAATAGCTAAGCAGCTGAGGATTATATGATAAAAAATAATACGTTAAACAAAAGTTTGAACTTAAGTGTTTTAAAAACTAAATTCAGGTTTTTGATCAAAATACATTCAACGAAAAAGGTTTCGTAAATATCGGTGGATTATAAAGTAATTGTTGAACACCAGTGTAAAAAAATTAAAAACCCAAATATTTTTCATTCAAAATTCTTGAGGTTTATTTTTAAACGTATAGGTAAGTATATATTAATTTTAATCTACAAAACATAACAGTAAACATTGATCGTTCAGAGATTTTCGGTTGTTTGATTTTGTTCACTTTAATATTTTAGTGTAAAAGTGTCTAATCGTGAATTATATATAAATATTCATTGTTATTTATTTTAAGAAATAAAATTACAAATATATACAATATATTTCATATGACTTCTTAAATTCTTGTGAAACTCGTAAAATGTTAGGTTAGTATTTAATGTATTTTGTAAAACATAATATCTTTTATTAAAACAGTCTGAGGAAACATCGAATAATTTGTTCGTAATTTAAACTAAAGACAAATCAATTCATTTTCATACATTTTAACTACTCGTAGTATATAATATAATTATTATCTTTTAAACGAAAATTAATTACTAGATAAAATCAAGTATACTATCATCTATGGTGTTATTAGCAGTTTCGCTTTAAATTGAATTGTAGCTTAAAAGCGCAAAGATGGCCAACTGTCATACTTAACCCATAATATATTGTTATGTTGATAATAAAAGTCTCAAAGAAATGTCTTTACGTAGATGCGAGAGCATTCGCATTCTTTGAGCCTTTGTGCAGGTACAACTGTAAAGTGAAATAGATGAGAATAAACGAAATGTCAAGTATACCTACGCCTGGGAGTCGTATTGATATTTCCGATTATCCGTCCCACGAGTACACATAAAATATGTATCTTCCTTCTTAAATTCACGAGTGTTGTTTGAAAGTTTTAAATTTTAATTACCGGCGCTAACGTGGCTCTTTGTGTACCTACCTACCTACCTACTGTTAGGATAACAAAAATACGAAATAATGTCATTATTATAATAACAAAACGACACGTGGCAATCAAAAGTAATTAATAATAGTTTCGTTCGATGCAAAAAATTGTTAAATTACGTATAACGTCCCTAATTCTATTGGTGTGTGACTGTAAAATATATATATTAACGCAGTTATTAATGGGTAGAGATTAAATAATTAAATAATAAATTATGATGCTTGAGACCTTATAGCGTAAGTATATATTTTTACCTATTGCAGGTTTTATAATTTATTGACCAATCTGAAGTCAAAATGTATAATATTATGGGTCCTAAAATTTTCTCTGCATGTACGTAAGTCATATAAGCCACCTGTAGCCAGAGAAAATATTATAATTAATTATAATATATCACAATATAAGAAGAACAAGAAATCTGAATTGTAAAAATAAATACAAACCATTTAATATTAATTAAATTCGAGACATATTAGTAGGCAACAATTGATTTTACAACGATATATCTATGTATGGTTTTCAATAGACACTTGATTTGGCCGTAATACATATTGAAAAGTCTTATTTCCTGATTAACTTATTTTTTTCAGATTATACTCATAGGTAAATCACAATTTTGGTAATCAACTAAGCTCTTCTTTGAATTATTTTTGGAATGCTATGATTTATTGTCCATTTAACTCATGTAATAGCACTAGGTACATTTTTATATATTGATATTATGGATTATTTTACGTGTGGAGTCTCCACATGGGGTACTGTAATTAAGGGTTAATGTTTACAACCCTCGCCCTAAATGATGGCCATAGTTTAATTGCGATTTTGATAGATATATACGGTTATAGTTGAGGAACGGAACATGATAAGAAAGCACGTATCTTTTTTTAATACTTTTTGTTTGCATTAAATATTTTTATGATATAAAAATCTTTTACAAAACATTGATCATACAAATTGATTCGAATAAATTTAATTCCTTTTTGTGTAAGTAATTATAATTAAGTTAATTTTAATTACGAAATAAATTTAATTAAATATATTTTTGACCCATTCAAATACAAGACAATTGTTATAATGATTAACTTTACAAAATCAATATAAATTTTATGTTTTGTTGATAAATCAGTTGGAATATAGTTTAATATAGATTGATCAGATATCAGAAGCGAAGTAAAAAAGATTTATGAAAGATATTTAGATTACCAAATGTAAGTAATAGAAAATAAATTATAATATTTAATTTTAAATTTTTTACCCCGTCGTGTTTCAATCACATGAAAAATAGCTTTAAGAAGATTAGAGGTAAAAGGTGAAGAATTTGGCTGAAGGATCACAATCACTTGCCAAATCAACGTCAATGTGCTTTATTTTCTCAAGTCTCGGTAAGTTAGCAGGTTGGCTCGTTTTTTATTACCACACGCGTGGCATAATAATTTAAAAAAATATAAAATATAATTTATTAATATATGTATAAATAACGCGTTAATAACGATTTATTTCGATATTAAAATAATTTTTTTATTTCTGGTTCAGTAAAATAAAAATTGGTTATAAATTATAAAAATTATTATAGGTGTATAATACATTACGTTTGTATGTTAAGTATACGTTGTGTACTTGTGTAGATGCTGCTTACGTGTAATTATAATAATATTATTACTGATGTGACATACATTGAAAAAACGCCGATAATGACATTGAAAAACAAAACCACTTGAGTTTTTTGGTATTTTATTACTCCGCTTATTTTAGCAGCATTGTTGTCGTCGTTCATAACGTGCACGTATATCAGTAACTATATACATTTTTATTTGTATTCCCTGTTTGTGCATAGATTTGTTTCCAGTGGCTGTAGGTATATAAATCACTAAGTATTATTTTGAACACAAATCTTCTACATAAAACATTTCCATCGCCTTAATTACAACCTGCTATTCAAACTAATATCCCAGGGGGAATTGGCTTACGGCAGATAGATTTAAACTATTGCCATACGATTTAATAAACGACGAAATGAATGATTGGAGATTCATCAATACAAATAAATAATACATTTTAATAATAAAAAAAACTAATCGTTTAATTGAAATAAATTCGTATAAAAATGATAATATTATTATGTAATGCATACTTTGCAAGTATATTAGCTTGTATTCTAATTGTTCAATAAATAAATCACCAAAAATTATATGACTGGTAAAATATATTATAAACTTATAAATTTAATAGCTCATACGTAATTTAATATCACACATAAAAACATTTAGGTAGCACATTATATGATTGCATTAAATCCAAGAATAGGTATTTATTATGTGCTTGCATAAAATAATATAATAGAATACGAGGTATTAATTCAACACTTATTTTATGTAAGTATTATACAGTATACACAATACCTAATCGTTTTCGATTCTATTACGCCGTTTCAAATACAAGTCAATCAACAACTTAAATTAATTCTGGTCGAGTGGCACTAGTGGACGTGAGTAAAAACAAAGAAAAACACATGTGTAACTGACAGTTGTACACAAATATGTATCGGCGAAAAACAATTGGAAAATTCTAAAGAATTTCAATAGTTGTTTGTTTTAAAAAAAACACACACAAACATAAACACAAATACCTACATAAAAAATGTTCAGGTATTTTTAATCATAGTCAATTCAAACTATTTGTATAATCAACTATTCTATTAATTTAAATATTGGATTTCTTGATATCCTTTCTGATATTGATGTTTTTATTTTAAGTTAAAACATAAAAATTAAAATATTTTTATGATGTTGTATAGAATAAAACATGTAAAGATGGAATGAAGTATCCTTTTTAAGTTTAAAATTAAAAGTTACTATGAGTGTACACTGAATAATATATTGAAAATAACCACAGAATATAGCTATAACTGGGGTATATAATATTATGTAAATGATAGACGATAGTTGTGCGTGAAATAATAAATATCTTATAATCTATAGTAAAAAAAGTTCTAGATGGTTCTTTTCTACCTAGATGGACATCTTCTATACATTGAAGATATTTTTTATTTTTACAAATTATAACATTAAAAAATGTATCTCGGGAGTTGTGACTTGAGTGCAAATTTACTTATTAAAAATATATTCTACAGTTCTTTATATTTTTTTTTCTTCAAATAACTACTTTAAAATTGAAACACCACTTTAAAATACCATCTATATTAAATTTTATATTTTAAGAAGATGTAATTTATGACTAGTGAGACTGTTTGTTTTTCTGATAGTTATTGAGTGAAAAAAAAATCACGTCACTTTATTGTAGAACCATTCATTTTTTTGCACTATACACATACATACACAGGGTGATTTTTAGATTCTGAGCGGAGCGATGAATGTATTGGTTTTACAATGATGTTTATTTCTTTTTCTTTTTTATTCTGTAAACACTTTTTCTCCCTCTAAACTTGCTCAAAGTTATCAAATGTAGCTTCTTTTCTGAAAGGTAATGTTCTTGAGCTGGTACTTTAGTGAAATCATTTTTCGATTTTCGAAACAGTACTCGAAATAAAATCGGAAAGGAGAAAAAACCTACGATTTCACGATTTTACGATTTTATAATATTAAATAACTACGGACGACGTTTCCTACCAGAAATATTACTTAAAATGAAAAATAACAAAAGTTCTTTTTTGTTGTATTTTGGATTTTGTTTCTTAAGGTTTAAAGTTCGGAAAATTCTAGTCATTTTTGAACTATTTACAGACATTTTAATTTTGAGAGGTTTTTGTTGTAATTCGGTTAAAAACATTCACGAAAACTAATTGAAATTTGGGCTGTATACTTATATTAGCCTTACCTAGACATAGTAAAAATTTCAAAACATTTGAGCAAATTTTTTCTTTTTAAACTTAAGATTTGAAAATGTTTAATAATCTATAATATATCCTAGACAGATAAACCATCTCCGCTTAGAATCGTTTTTCGTATACGAAACGTAAGTTTCTCATAAGTTATTCTTATAGTGATTAAAAAATTATAAGAATACATATGCACAATTTTTTTTTTATTAGCATTTGAAGTTCAAATATTGACAAAAATTCGTCAAAACCATGAATTTTTTTTGTGTCTGTCATCTCGTTTTAGGACAGTAAAAGTGCTTCGATTTTTGACTTCAGTACCTTATTCGATCAGAAAGTGAATCTAGTTGGTACTTTAGTGGTCAAAAGTAAAAAATTCTTATATATTTTTCTAAATAATCGGGATAAACAAACTAAAAATTAAGGGAAAAACGGGAAATTTTACAATAGCAGTTGCAAAATAAAAAGAATACATAAACACAAATTTTTTTTTAAGCATTCAAAGTTTGAGTTTTGACAACATATTATGTAAAAATCACGAAAATTCACAAATTATTTTAAGCTAGAAATTCATAAAAAAATTTATTTGAAAATCTAAGATTTGAAAATTTAATACAAGATTCCTTACAAATTTATCACAAAAAAAATGTCCACCGGAAATTCAAATTAAATTTTTATTAGCATTTGAATTTCAAATATTGACAAAAATTCGTCCAAACCATGAATGTTTGCAAATTATTTTGTAGTTCAAAATTAATGATATTGTTTGTATTTATATCTAAGGTCATAAAATTTAACACTAATAGTTTTCCATAACTCCATAAGTTTTGCTTCAAATAGCTATAGAGAAAATTTGAAACGTCATTATAGGAAAAATGTTTTGTACGTTTGTGTTTTAAATTTTTATGAAATCACGTAATGATAACGATTTATCCTCAAACACGGTATATGTATATCTATGATAAGGTATTATGAATTATGATAACTACATGCAATGTTTTTGGAAAAATTGATTAACCACGCCTTATGCAAAATACGTCTTAATTGAAATATATGAATTTAATTAAATAATTAAATAATTAAATTGAATATATGACAATATTTAAATATAATATATCCTAGACTGACAAATCATCTCCGTTCAGAATCGTTTTTCGTGTACAATGATATCTATCATTGCATTCAAATGTAATCCCATCCATTACAGTAACCTACTGTACAGCAGAGCGACATCCACGACTTACCCGCTTTTTTATCGTTGAACCCTCATTATTTCAAAAATTATTGACTTTTTTTCGAATTCTTTTTAAAAATAATTTTAATCTCATTCTTTTCTACATTTATATACATTTTAAATAATTTTCAACCTTATATTTATTAGGTGAACTACCATCGACTTTTGATTTGAAAATGACAAATTGCATAAATTAATAAAACTATTTTTTTCATGAATTTTCAGGTTAAAATTTTCAAATTATGTTAACTAGTTTGCGGGTTATAGTTGTTAAAAATTGGATGGTTGTAGAAGGTTTTTAGGTGTTATATATACTACATCACCGTTTGAACTAGGATTTTTATTTCTAAAGACCAGCTGTTACAATAATAAATTCGATATCGTTGAATAAGCGATTGATAATCATTGTACAAAGTACAATGATTATCACCATAATACCTTTTGGGTTCGATCGATATCAAATTTATTACTTTTAACTACTGGTCTTTATATTTGATAAGTATTATTATGACCGGTGGTGAGATCACCCTTAGTGCTTCAGTGGGGCGTACTGCGCGACATCCAATTAAATGGGTATTATACAATACATTTAAGGGTACAACTTAAGCTTACTTTACTACCTGAAATGATTTTAAATGTGTAATATCTTTTGCCTTGGACATAAAAATCCTGATAGCGGGGTGTCTACTAAAATGACAAGGTATAACACATTTATACATAATAAGAGCCTCTCAAAACCACTCAACTTCAACTTCTATATCTCGTCAACGGATTAACGAAAAATGAAAATTTGAACACGATAATTCATAAAAAAAATTAGCTTCATTAGTTTATAAAAAATTTAGCATGGACTGTTATTTGAAAATCAAAAGTTGATAGTGGTTTGCCTAATAAATATAAGGAGAAAAAATGTAAACAAATGTATAAAAACATAAGATTAAAATTATTTAAAAAAAAAAATAAGGAAAAAGTCAATACTCTTTAATATAATAAGTGTTCAAGGATAAAAAAATCACCCTATATATATGAGTTGTTCTCATTTGTATTACCTACCTACTTCAATGTATTTGTTATTAATCTAATATGTTGAATACTAGAAAGTTTTAACAACTAGCATATTATAACAATAACCGTTTCATTACGTTATATTTAATATATATTTATTTGAAACAACATTTTCGGTTTTAAAACTAAATTTGCTAAGAACTATAACTTATAAGTATGCCTGATTATATATATTTTGTTTATTAAAATATATACACCTTAATATGTTTTATGAATGTTTTAAAATTGTATAAAAAATAAGTTGGTGATGTACCCACTTTCAAACTCCGAGCACGATAATTTTTCGTTTTTCTATACATTTTTAGAAATAATTCCTATTTTTATTTTAGTTATCTAGTTAAATCAATATTATATTTTATAAGTATAATTTTTTATTAATATTATGTCAATTGTATATTCAAATTGTGTTCTCAACCCTTTTTCATCTACAATCATATTCTTGCGCTGTACTCTTGATCTGAAGTTTTAAAATAATTGAAAAACTTTAGATGAAGTTGATTGGCGTTAAATTAATTAAAGTACAACTAGGCATTTTTAACTAATTAATCGTATATGTATATATATTACACAATAAACTATTCAGGTTATTATGTAAACGATTTCAACAAAAAATTATATTAATTTAAGTTTAAATCTTTTCAAACGATATTCGGAAGTTGAAAATAATAATTTTTTTGTATGATAACTTACGAAAACCAGAAGATGATTCTGTTTATTATAATTCTTAACTGGTCGAATACATGCTACAATACATGAAATATGTTATGAGTAGAAATGTGTTATATCTATTACTATAAATCTATTACCTATATTATATTTATGTCCTATACAGATTTAATAATTTTATAATCACTAATCGGTGTTAAAATGTTTGTAGCATAAATGTCGAAACGGTTATATTTAATCAACAGTTGTTATTATTATTAATATTCTCATACTCTATTCTTAAAGTTTAACAAAATATCCATTAATCGGTATACATTTTACTGACTTGAGCTATTCTGTGTATACATTATTGTATATTTAAAAGCTTTCTGTCTGAGTGGTATGTGGGAGAACAATTCTTCAAAATTAATTAATCTAACAAGATCAATAACATATTATTCAGCTTTGTTGAGCTTTGGTTACACGATAATTATCGAGTTTTCATAATCAATTATGCTCTACATTATTCGTAGTTTAGGGTTTATAAACGTACCTATAGATGGTTTTAATCATTATTTATGTTTGAAAGCATTGAGTTGTGCAGGGGAAGGCGGGGCAGTACCGTATGGTTAAGCTTCCATGGCTTATAAATCATGCAATTTTTAACGAAATTAAATTTTTTGAACTGGTATATATAGAAAAATTTATGGTTTTAATTTTTATTCGAAATTTTTTTCTATTTTTTTTTTTTAAATTTGTTTAATTTGCGTTTTACTTTTTTTGAGAGAAATATGTACCTACTCTAGGGCAAAATCGTATGAGGATAATTGTAATACCGAAACACAGTTCCTTATATTTATTGGTAAATTATTAATTGGTATTGGACTTTTATTTAATTAACTTGTAAAGTTTAACTAAAATTAGGCAGTAGGTAATAACTTATGTAAGATTTCATTTTCATTAATTAAAAATGTACCTAAACATTGTTTTCAATTTATCAAAATGTCAACAAATTAATAACACAACACAATATGCGATAAAACCTACTCCCATTGGCAGTAGTACAACAAATACAACTTACCTAAGTACCTATATAGTGTATAACCATACGATTTTGCCCCACTAGACTATTAAAAGTTATCGAGCTTCATATCAAACATTAAATTAATAAATTAATGTATTTATACTACAAATGTAAATTACACTTAATTAGCTATTGAATAATAAATATGGCATACCTGAACAATTTTTTCGCATATAAAAATTCACTCTTTGAAATTTTGATAGTATTTTAGTAATTGTATGTAAAAATATAAAACGTATTTATTTTAAAAACGTGATATCATAACACGTGTACTATCATATTCAATAAATAAACAAACAAAACGTTTCAAATCGATGTATTCAGTTCACTTCCATGATAACAATTATTGATAATATTCCGATAATAAGATTTTGCCCCGCATACGGTAATACCCCGTCTTCCCCTACTTGTAAGTTGTAAGATCATTACTTGAATTTAGTACGGTTTTATGGAATCCTATCCTAATCAAATGTATTTAACTAACAAACTAGAAAAGGTTCAGATAAATCTTCTACGTTTTTATGGCTATAAAACCAAGAAACTGAACCATAAAACTGATAAAATTGCTAATTTTTTGTCTTTGAAGTCGTTTAATCGAGACAAAATCAAAATGCCATATTGCTATATATGTTTTGTTTCTTTAAATCCTCTATATAATTTAAGACATTAGCTATAATTAATTATTTATGCATGAAATTTCAATGCCTGCAGTTATTCTAGTATGAATAAATAATTAAAAGCTATTCTTTTTTTTTTTTTTTATTAGGGTTAAGGCTTCGACAACTGAGGTCATTAGCCTGAAAAGCTATTATTATATGTTTGAATTTCGATATCTCGAATTTTTTGTTATTTCCTCATGAAGTGTTTTACAGTTGTGTTTAAGGGATATCCATTTAGGTAACTCGAAAAATACATAAGTCAAATTCATATTTATTTCGCTTAAGATTTAAGTTATCGAGATTCAACTGTATCTGCGTATTATAATAGCTAGTTACCATTTATTTTATCCAACGTAAACATACCTCATTTAAATAACAACAGATCAATTATTATAATACCAATAAGGCAATAAGAAGTATATGATGTAAAATAACTGAGTACACGTTAGTACCAGCTGGAATAGATTTTTTATGGTGTTTAGAAGAATAATTATTAATCTAGTAATAAAAATCAAATGTTTGTACTTCTGGATTTGAGCGACTCCTGTTGTCAGGTACTCGGATTACTAATACATCATCAGCGCCCGCAAAACGTGGTCTTGGACTTCGGACCAAACTAGATGTGACGTTTCAAACGACGATTAATCGCTTCGTTTAGTGTAGTAATAAAATGGTAATTTTACAAACAGCTTGTGCGTAATCGTGATGAGACGAAGACGTCAGACACTCTTTTTGTGCTTGTGTGACGCATCCGTTAATACATGTGTATAACCTGTTGGTCTCGGGCCAAACGGCTATAGATAAATGTTTATTATTTTCACTCTTCGAACCGTGCAAACGACGATAATGAACCAAAATATTTATTTTTGTCATTTCAATATATGTGTATTGTGTAGGTACTATGAGCCATGAGGTGTACCTTTTCAAACTCGAGCGGGCTGAATCTACAGCCGCCCGAGACGATGTTTAAATTTAATCTGTCACTAGTACCTGCATTAGGTTAGAGCTGATATTTTAACACGATTATTCTCATTATTTTTGACTATACCAGTATCTACAAAAATGATATAAGTAATTACTCCGATACAGAGAAATTAGAATTAGGAGCTGATGATCTGCAATTATCCTAAAATAATTATTAATATTTTATTGTATTCTATTGTAAAGTATTTTTGTAAAAAATTATTAATATATATATAAATATTAAAAAATTAATTTAAACATGTCAAAGTTATTGTTATTGCATGTATAAATCTATTAGAGCACAAAACTTAAAATAACATTGTACATTTTCGTAGAATGTGAAAAAGAATTTATAAAACAACATAATATAAAGGTTTTATAAATCGCATGGTATAGACTATAGAAACACTTGAATAGGAATAGAAGATTGTAACAAATGTGGTTTACATAAAACTATATAGTATATTATAATGGTGTGAATATATATATATATATATATATATATATTGGTCATTAACCGGGCTGAATAAATTTGTGGGAAATTGAGACATAAATCGTAAAATATAACAAAGCAATGTTGTCATAATACTACAGTATAAATTAAATGGAAATGGGCGATTATAATATAATATTTCAATATCCTTTGTTTTCGAGCAAAATTAGAATGGTTCAAAAATAATTATATAATACACTTTCCATCGTTAAATATCAACTTAAGTAATAAACATTTAAGTTTAACAAATAGTAGACATCATTACTTCTCAAACACGAATAATTCAGTCAGTAAATAAAGTTATTATTAATTCGATTAAAATTGTAAAAATTGAAATTGAATGAAATAAATAATTTATTTTGAAAACTTTTAAATTGTTGTAATATATGATAATATTATTTTATGAAATTACTTCAAGTATTAATTTTTAATTTAACTCCGTGAAAGTATATGTAGTTCTAAAGTGGTTTATAAAAAATGTATACATTTTTTGTTTAAATCCAATAAACGCCTTCAGCTGTTTAAAAAAGGAGTATGTTTATACAAGATTTAACATTGATCGCGTAAAAAAATACATTAGGTTAAAAAAAGTGAGTACTGAACATTTTTTCTTAATGCTATGGTTTATATTATTTTACCAACAGAATAAAATATATAATATATACTTTTTACATTTATTATGCATGTTTCGATGTGCTTTCTTATATATATATAGGTTGTAAACTATAAGTTTATAACTAATAAAATATCTCGTATTTGTAACACACAAATTCCAAAATATACTATTATTGTATAATATAATAATTTTTCAATAATCTTCAATCACAATTTATAATCCTATCATGAATCCAAAGATGTGTCTACATTTTTTATTTTTTTGAAAATAAAATTGTTTTCTGTTTATGAAATTCTAAAATTCATAATTCATAAGAAAAAATTTCAATACTAATATGAATTACATAATATTATCAAAAACACAAAACTAATTAATTATAAAAAAATTTAAAGTTAGGTATCATTTAATCAAATAATTCAAAGGATTCTCGTAAAAAATAAATTTATTGTTTTTAGTCAAAAATATACTATGTGATTAATCCGTTAAATTACGATACTTAAATCCGGGAAATTAATATTTAAATGTAAGCTTGTATCTATTAATATACTTCTATAACAGCGTACTATTACTAAAAACTTCTTTTATAAATCAACAGACAACAGTATGAGATAAATAATTTAGGCATAAACTTAATCTAAAGTGATGCAGGTAAATACACATTATTTGAATTAAAAAAAGTCTTAGACTACAATAATAGCATTAAATTTATTTTACCAAGTAAAACTCTAGAAATCTGTATTTATTTCTTCCAGAAAGCTACAAATAGTTTTTAAAAAACAACCACATATCATTTTAAAACTAATACGTCTTTAGTCTCTTAGTTACCTACTAACAGTACTAACTCTCGGAATCGGTAAATACAGTAAAATGTATATGTTGAATTAATCGGAAAAATATCTTCAGTTTTATAAAATATAATCATTGATCATGAAATAAATGTACCGATCAAATTAATATTATTATCATTCACTAGGTATACCATCTAGCCAGATATTTCCAACCAACCGAGTAGATTATTTTAAAAACTTTTTTGCCAAAATAGAGTCACTTATAGTGATAATTGTTACCATGATAACGAAAAAAACCTTTCTAATGTTCGTAAATTTTTAGTATCACAGCATATTTATCACGTGCCACGTAAGAATGTTTAATGACTGTAAAGCAATAAAAATAAAATAATAACAATGAATTAGTCAAATTGCCATCGAAGATCTACGATTCATACATACAATTTAACCGCTTCTTTGAACTTTTTTATATGAAACTATTTTCATTTATGTAAGCAGGTATGGTAAGATTTAGGTTAGCTTTCTGAAGTGTCAACATGTACCTAATGTATTGAACTATCTCAGGTTATTTGTGGGGATGTGGTTCAGATAATCTAAACTGATTTGAATTTCTAAGCTTGATAATCAAAACAACAATCACTAATACGTACAAAACTTATAATATGTACCTATATCACAAAATCTAATTAAATCAAGTGGTTGGTTACCCTCAAGAACCCACGTGCACATACGACCTGCTAAGAAGTCTACAGAATTATTAGGTATTAATATTTAATACATTATTACTATGGCAGACATTTTCTCACTCGGTTCACTAGATTAAAATTAAAATATAGTATTATGTCAGATAGTTAAGTAGATACTTGTAACTGTTTTCACGGTAATTTTGATGTACTACTGATCTGTTGGGATTACCATAATCAATAATAATAGCAAAAAAAAAAACATTAAAATGAAATAAACATTATATTATAAGATATAGCAATTAAGGTCTACGAGCAATTTTATATTTAAAAAAGGCGGGTAAGTCGTGGATGTCGCTTATACAGTAGGTTACAAGTGGTTACTGTAATGGATGGAATTAAATTTGAATCCAATTATATTATATCATTGTATACGAAAAACGATTCTGAGCGAAGACGGTTTATCTGTCTAGGATATATTATAGATTATTAAAATTTTCAAATCTTAGATTTACAAAGAAAATTTTTTATGAATTTCTATTTTGAAATAATTTGCGAATTTTCGTGATTTTCGTGATTTTTACATATTATGTTGTCAATTTTTCCCCCTTTTGACCCCCCCAAAGTACCAACAAGATTCACTTTCTGATCGAACGAGGTACTGAAGTCAAAAATCGAAGCACATTCACTGCCCCAAAACGTGATGACAGACACAAAAAAAAAAAACACACATCATGGTAAAATCAATACATTCATCGCTCCGCTCAGAATCTAAAAATTGTAATCTTAAAAACATTTGGTGTTTAAATGTTTCGTATTTCCCAAAAAGCTTCCTTTTCATTTGTTGAATTTGTCCCGAATATGATATGAGTTTTATACGATTGCGACTATATTTAAAATACTGTAAAACTTTGAATTATAAAACAATTCATTTAATATACATAGGTACTAGTGACATATGAATATAAATGTAATTTCATAATTTTATATTTTACGGTTTGAATCTATTTGTTTTTCTATCGTTTAAATATTGTTTAAACAATATTATCATTAAAATCCAAAAAAGTATTTTTGTTTCCAATACTATTTGTTTATAATTCATAAGATATCAGTAAACGAAGTATACATATTTTGTTTTAAAGTTTTTGAACGAAGATGAATTTCTTTCGAAAAAACAAAGAAAACACTTATACAATCTGCGTAGATGGTATTGTAGTGAATAGTGATAGTAAGTACACATTAATACATTATCATTTGTTTTGTTTCGTTTCTGGGATAACACCGGTACCTACCTTTGACAAAACTATTGTATGAAATCGAATTATCATTATCAGGAATTGGCCACTCTCTTTGTTTCTACTGTCTCGTATAGTTCTCTCGGTCATCTTTATGTCCTATTAAATTGTATAATACAAAAACGCGATCCCATTTGGATTGAGGACTCACATCTTACGTAGTTAATAGAAAGGCCAAATAGACTCAAATTACTCAACTCTCGTTGTTTTATAGTTAAGCTAATCAGCA
Organism: Diuraphis noxia; assembly: GCF_037042655.1. NCBI lineage: Eukaryota > Metazoa > Arthropoda > Insecta > Hemiptera > Aphididae > Diuraphis > Diuraphis noxia. Next base: position 31,135,380 of record NW_028301714.1, on the reverse strand, counting down.
ATCTGTTTGTGCGTGTTTTCCACATATACGCCCCCATACCTATAGGTATAATTTCATTTATATTATATATATATATATACAAAAATAGATACATACTTCTACCCAAGCTAATGGGTTAGTAAAGTCAATTCGCTATTCGCTTGAATCCAGTGTAGAAGACGTGACCACGTTTGATAAAACAAAATTTTTGTAGCAAATACGTTCTAACAACTTATTTAGTGAATGGAACTACGACTTCTGTAGGTACTTATATACTATATATTAAACTAGTAAGGTATTGGTGTTTGAACATAGTAATGATTCAACATGCTTTTCGAAATTACTCTATATATAATAGAGAGCTTCGCGTCCCAATAATTATTTAACGATCAACTATTTGCCGCGCAGTTGTGGGCCAAGTGTAGCGATCGTTACGCCGAATGACAATTTAAAGCGTTCGATTAAACCATTCTAAAGTGAATGTAATATTTTTGGGAACGAATAAAAGTACCTTTGAATATTAAATACAAAATATTATAATACATTTCTATATACGTGATTTATACCACTATGCAATATCGTGGTTTCATTATCACAGCGGCTGTTGTTTACGAGTTTACGACGTGACATAATACGCAAATAATGTTATATATAGATTCAACGTATGATAACGAAAAGCTATCTCAGCTGATAATGTATGTGGATTAGAGTTCCATAATATTATAATGATTTTCTCTAAACAGTTTTAAACTTAGGTCAGGCGTTAGTATATTATCAGGTTATTATTATAGTAGATCACTTGGTAAATATTATAATATAATGCTATTTGCTTCTTTTTCGGGGCTTAGCCGTGTTAGTTATTTCACATTTGATGTGTAATATTATGATGGCATGAATTTTTTTTTTTTTTTTATTGAATAAATCTACAATCTATACATATTTATGTATAATAACATTAATAACTAATAAGGAGGTTTGATAAATGACAAGTAAAAATAAAACAGATGTCAGATAACATGATTCTGATTCGTGTGATTAGAGAGGATACTCAGTGGTAACACCCTGATGGCGTGAATTTAAAATGCTGTTTTAAAATGCGGGCTTATATAATTCGCGTGATCCACTGTGCACGGCTGAAGCTAGTTGATAACCCATATAATATATATCAAAACTTTTGAATGGAAGTTTCACATACATAACACTTTACTATAATACAGATACGCCGCAGTATATTTGAATGTAAGCTCAGCGCGGCTGAGAAAATTACTTCTCACATATTTATTGCCAATTTTATTGGGTCACTATCCATTCGTACGCATTTAAACATATCTGTTTATTCTGTTATAGAATTCCAGTTTTGTTCAAGAAGAGAACATTACATTAGTATATTTTTTCTTTTATTAGTAGGTACACAAATAACAAAAAAGTCTATAGTGTGACAGTCTTACTGTAACATTCTTTTTATATTTAAAATTGTATAGGCAGGGCCGGATTTTACGGGGGGCTTTAAGGGCACATGCTCAGGACAACAGATGTTTGGGGGCATCCGACATCGAAATACAAAAAAAAAAATATTAACTTTAAAAATTAAATATTGATTTATATTTAAATTTTGGTGCTGCAAAATCAAAACATCAAGATTTCACCTGACAACAGAATAATGACATTGGCCAATAGGGCATCCAGCAAACAAAATATTTTAGTATATAATTATAAACGTGCGAGTGGTTATATAATTTATTTTGAACATCGCGGTGGTAGTGCCTTTTTAATTTTTTTTCTGTCGGGGGCATCAAAAAAAGATTTGCCCTGTGTATAGGTAGTATAATTTTTGTAGAGTTTAGTATACTGAAAATATGAAAGATAAAATATAAAAACATTGCATACTGCTACATTATATTTTTTTTTTACAATGAAAATCTATGAATCATAAATATATTTTTATTTTTAAGTAACCACAATATCGGAAACCTTACAAAAAATTGGTCAGAAACATATTTTTATTTTGGGTCCAGCCCAAAAATATATTTATGTTAAATAATAGAAAAATACAATGTTGTTTACTTTAAACTATATGCGATGAACCTCATGTTGTATCATCGTGTTATAGATTATGACGTATTATAGTATAAATATGGATTTTGACATATTATAGATTTTGAACAGAGAAGATAAATGCGATTATTTTACAGTTATATGTTTCTTTTTTTTGTCTGTCATCAACTTTAAGGTCTTTAAAATATTTTGAATTTCTAATTCAACATGTTTTGTGGTTATAGAAATTGAATATAGTATTGGTACCTACTTAAGAGAGTCGACAGTAAAAAACTCTTAGTAGTCACGCAAATTAAATTTTTAGAACTTTTGGAAACGAATAAGCATAGATACTTTACATTTTTACCAAATGTATGTTGAATCATTATCTATGTATGGTAATATTTTCAAAATATTTTGACTCTTTTTAATAAATATGAAATATCGATAAAAAAATTCCATTGGATTAATAACTTTGAAAACGTAACACAAGGCGGCTTTTCCTAAGCTGTCTTCATCTTAGTTAAAAATACTAAATATTGACATGGACAGAATTGTTTGCTACGAAATTACATTTAATTGAACAATAACCACTTTAGTTATTTTATTGTAAAAATATATGATTTTTTGTGGGTTATTAAAATTTTTAAAGAATTATATTTTGTCAAACAATTATATTTTTAAATATAATTTTTTTTGGCAATAAATTACCTTTGTAACAATAATATCATAAAATATTCTGAGTTATATTGGCTGACAGACCACTAAGAATTGTTTTTGTACCTACGTATATGATTTATCATTGAATTCAAATTTAACACATACATTATTGTGACCCAGTTAACACCTACTGTACAGCAGAGTGGTAATACCTATCTTTTTTCATATCAATCCTTAACGTTTTTCTACAAACACTTTAATGATTTTATGTATTATGCAGGTACTAGAAATAAATCATATTTGTTTTGCGCATTTATCTATTTTAAGCACAAATATTTGTTTGTACAACTCAATATTTTATTTATAGTCGATGTTGAAAAATGGTATAAGATAGAAACTTCACTATTACATTTTAAAAAAAATGTAAAAAATATTTCAAGTTAAGATTCAAAATGCACCGAAGGGAAGATGTTTCAAAAATTTATTTTAGATTAAATGCGGGATTTAAAAATCGTCATTTAGAGGTTTTTATTTATTACTCGTCGTTTAATGTGAATATGCAACGAACATATAATAAATGTCCACCATAGCTACAATATTATCTACATGTACAATATTATCTCATATTATCTGTTTTTAGAAAAAGTTGTAGCTTATATTATAAATTATAATCGAACATTGGTTCTGTATTATTCTATCGGAGTTTTAATAATGTTTAGAAACTATATTTCTTATAAAAAAAAAAATTAATTAATGGCTTATATTTTTATAACCTAATAATAAAATAATAAAACTATTATGAGTTGATTTTGTAAATTAGATTTTAAAAAAGGCGAGTAAGTCGTGGATGTCGCTCTGCTGTACAGTAGGTTACAAGTGGGTTACTGTAATGGTTAGAATTAAATTTGAATCCAATGATATTATATCATTGTATACGAAAAACGATTCTGAGCGAAGACGGTTTATCTGTCTAGGATATATTATAGATTATGAAAAATAAAATCTTAGATTTAAAATAAAATTTTTTTATGAATTTCTAGCATAAAATAATTTGAACATTGCCGTAATTTTTACGTATTTAGTCAAAATTCAAACTTTGAATGCTTGTGAAAAAAAATTGTGACTACGCATTTATTTTATTTTTCAATTGCTATTGTAAAAATATTATAGGAGCCATGCCATATATTAAGTTTTCAAATCTTAGATATAAAAGGAAAATTTTTTATGAATTTCTAGCATAAAATAATTTATGAATTTTCGTGATTTTTACGTATGTTTGTCAAAATTCAAACTTTGAATCCTTGTAAAAAAAAATTGTGACTATGAATTTATTTTATTTTTCAACTTCTATTGTTAAAATGTGTTAGAAGCCTTGTATTAAATTTTCAAGCTTTTCTGCCTAACAAATAATTTTTTATCGATATTAATTTAAAAAAAACTAATAATGATCGAAAATTTCAAATGCCTATATAATAGTTCAACTTAAGTCGAAAATTTTTGAAAAGTGCATGGTGGATAGAATATACATATATAAACATTCGGTGAAAATTTCATGTATCTATGGTCATTCGTTTTAAAGTTACATCAAAAACCAAAATCGATTTTGTCGAAAAATGATTGTGCGTAAAATTTCCCGTGTTTCCCTTAATTTTTAGTTTGTTTTTCTCGATTATTTAGAAAAGTATTAAGAATTTTTCACTTTTGACCCCCCAAAGTACCAACTAGATTCACTTTCTGATCGAACGAGGTACTGAAGTCAAAAATCGAAGCACTTTTACTGCCCCAAAACGTGATGACAGACACAAAGAAAAAAAAAACACACATCATGGTAAAATCAATACATTCATCGCTCCGCTCAGAATCTAAAATATACATATTTAATTGCGCATTTCTTCTCAGTTCAGTTCGCGAATCTCATCTCATCGGCATCATTGTTTTATGTTTCTTATCTCGTATTAATGTGTACCTATATAGGTACTATTCAAATATCTAATGTTATGTTTTATTCAGTGACGTCCGCGTATTACGCTTTGAAAGTGTTTCATACCTACATATTATTCTATTCATATTTATTTCATAATTCCGTACAGCAAAGCAAATACACCGATCAAAAAAGGTTCTCTGGAAGATACAATAATATATACGGTTTCATAGACCACCTGTATAAATTAGAATTAAATAATCGGGGGATAGCAGGAGAAATGAATAAAATTATATTTGTACCGATAACGAGGATAGTCGGCGGTAATGTGTCGTCCTTGACATCTGTACAGACGTTGTAGCCCCGTGAAAGTATTATGGTGTTGGTAGGTACATTATAATATACAAAACATTTTGTCAACCGATAATAATTGAAGTGTTGTATATTATGTCCGCTATACAGCTCAAGCGACAAAATCCTTTATTTAATTGTCATTAACGCACGGACGACTCCGGAACTTACATTATTATAACTTCAAGATTTATTGTGCAACAATACATTGTAACGAAATACGATACGATGTTACATCGTTGTGTCGCTGTATGGAAGTCTGTGGTAAATATTTGAAGTTAAGATTATAACGCTTTACGCGTAATCATTCAATACGCATAATAATGATACTTGATTAGAATAATAAGAACAATATAGCCCGACGATAATATTATTAAACAATGTTATTTTAATTATTAATACTAACATACATCAAAGGCATTGAACAACTAGCGTTATTTTTAATCAAGTTACTCTGCGAATAAACAACAACACAACGCATTTATATTATTAATATAATTTATTTATATTTAATTAGTAAATTTATACTTAGGTAGATTCAATAATGTATTAATTGATCAAATTTAAAACTTTGTGTGTAAGAAATGAACTATACATAATATATTTCGCGAACTAAATTCAATTCTATTCAAGTAAACTTACATTTTACGGAGTTATTTATGACTTGTATAATATGATATAGATACTCAACCACCACTTAAAGTTTTGGAACAATTTTATTATATCATAATATTATGAATGCCTTAGGTGCCTTGGGTGCAGAAAAGGCAATAAAATAACTACCTAAGTTACATATGATTATTCCAGTTTTAATTGTCAGAATATAATACAGAATGTTGATGTTGTGAGAAATATGATGAATTTTGAAGCTATAATACAAACTGTTGGAATGTTACTAGTAAAATATTTAAAATTTTGTTATGCTATTAGTATACTTTGACAGAGATACTAAATGATCGATAATTTATTACTTATCATGTAACATTTTATTTATTTATTATTATTATTATTATTTTGAATGATTTCCGTTAACGTTTTAGAATTACGTTCATATTTCTCTGTATCATATACTCACTATATTATACAGGCTAAATCAATAAAATATAAAACTGTATGACCATAACATTAAATTTATAATGTTATAATGACTGTTAAATGGTAACAAATTCAAATGGTGAATTCTAGCAATTTAGATAGCCCGTTTTGAATGCATTTTGCAAACATTTGTAGTCACTACTTTTTTGTAGTAGGTATTCATCAAATGTAGAACGCTTAATAATTCGCTACTCTGTTTTGAATAGAAAACCAATTTAAGTAAGACAAGGCTGGAAAGTAAGAATTCGATGAAACTGCTAATATTCAAAATCTGACAGTGTCTGCGACATTATAATTTACATTTTTTTATATGCAAGTCGTACGTATAATAGTAATGTATTTTAAATATTTTGTCTGGTGTCAGGATAAGTACATTTTTTAATTTTTAATTAATCTTGTTTTATTTTAATTTACGATACAATATAATATTAAAAGGTTATTAGAAACAATAACTTGTATCGGTATTTACAATAATAATAAATTGTAAAGTCTCTTCTTATTTCAAAACGCTACCACCAAAATAAAGCAGCAGAACCAATAAAAAATTGTATCACGCCAATAAAAAATAATTGTATTATTATTTATAACGTTAGGTACTTCAGATAGCGTGATAATACCAACCACCGATTTATCATGCCATCCAGTGTAATCAATGCTTTCAGACTGCTGCAGTAGTAGAATTGAGCAGCTTTGATACGTTCGTAAAATAACGAAAAACCAGCTCTACAGAGGCATTCATTGATACCAAATATTGTAATTATTGTAATGTAGAATGCATTTAAGTGTAATCGTTAGATTAGGGTAGCCATTTACAAAGGGATAACACCACAATCGTCTATCGATATCTATAACGTCTATCGATTCGTGGCACCATACTCCATGTCGTAATATTCTTTATTCCTATTCATCACAACTCAACAACGGCTAAAACAATTAATTATTTAAATCAAAATACCATCGAGACACAAGACAGATACCTATACATTATATACACCTACAGACTACTGCAGTCGTAATAGGAATCAAATATTTTGAACGGCTCCAATATAATCGTTTCTCGTTTACGGAGCCCATTTGGGAAAATAATGAGAACGTCTGAAACCATCTATTACAGCATTCGATCAAATCCGTACGGATAGGTATGCCACGATGTCATCGATACAGATTTTGCCCTTCTGTTGACTGCACTAACCAGCCGACTTAAAAACCTATAACGATTCACTGTGACCTCCGTTCATTCGGTATAACATAAAATATAAAAACAGCTATAGTGTACAAAACACCACCGTGAACATTACACTCTGAGTAGATATTTGAAGTATTTGAACTGTTGTAAATGTCCGATATCGTTGCATATTTTTCAAACGAGATTTTTTACGAGCTCTAAGAATCGATTTGTTCGAATTGAAATGCTAATGCTGCAATAAAATGGAGCACACACGTTGACCGTCGTTACCACATGCAAAACCGTCGTAGGTTTCATATTTTTATTTTTTTTTTTGGACCCGAATAATTTAAATTGTACCTATATTATATAATACATCACTATCTTGTTAATAATACATAATGATGGACAACCGCTTTATGATGCAACCCTTCTCACGCAAAACGGATACCTATTTGAGGGCACAGAAAACCTCTGTAAATAAATTGAATAAAATAAAGATTATGCTACCTACATAAACATATTACAATTTATATTACGCGTTAAAAAAAAAAAAAAGAAAAAACAAGAAAAAAACGTATAAGTAAAAATATTTTTCTATTACCGTTAAAGTTTATTAAACAAAGTTTTTCACATGCGAGATGTTATTTAACTTTTATTCAATCAATGTTTGGATCAAACCTTAATCATATTATAATATGAATCTTCAAATAGGTATCTTCAAAAATAAGACTACATTTTTGTTGCAACATAATATTTTATTTCATGAATTATTATTCTGCATTAAGTCAACAAATTAGATTATAAATAACAATGTAATTAGATGCAGATTATACTTGAAAGTGTTCAATTTAAAAAAATAATATTTGCACAAAATATTTCCATATCATTATATTTTATAAGTTATTAATATAAATATTCCCATACAGTAAATATATTATTATGTATAATTTATTTTATTTTGTCCGTTTAACAATATAAATAATATATTAATATATAACATGCCACATGCCAAACATTATTTTACATTTCGTAATAATTAATACGATAAAAATATGAATACCATTCTAATGGAGTATGCTAATTTTACTTTTTAAAAACCTAAAAAAAAAACCCAATTCGATATTTTAATATACCTTTTTAAATAATTTTAATGTGGGTTAATATACAAATTTAATACATTATAAAGGAAACTAATTTATAAAAACAAAAAATATCTTGAAATTAATAAGTTAAGATATAATATACATTATAATTATTTGTATAACCATATTATGTACCTGCTGTCTATACGATCATAAAACAAAATAATGTTTACATTCATTATTTTGTTTTATCTTTTTAAGATGTTATACACTTTTTGTAACAAACAAAAACCCACACTATAATTTTCTGTTTTTATTATGACGTATTTTTAAAAATGTATAAAACGATAATAGTGAGTAGTTTTTGCTGAAAACTACATAAAATAGTTTAATGTGTTCATCTGCCGTAATTATAACTGTTGAAATTGTATGCACATGATGTGTGGCCCATATTTTTCGTTTTTATCATTTCCTATTTCATGGGGTCTCTCGTAATAATATGCTTTACATGAAGATGTCGTCTGTTTTCAAAAACTTTTATACATTCTCAGCACATTTTCGTTTATAAAAATATTCATTATAGTTTTCCATGTAATATATCTTCTTTTTTTTTAAGCAAATTATATTGTCAGCTCTTTTGGGGAGCTCGAAGCTATGATGTGCATGTACTTACTCAATTTTCATAGAGCTTATTCAATACAAAATAGGTACCTTTGCGTCAGTCAGGTCTTAAAATATGTTATTTTAATAAACTATCTATATTATATTATAATACTTGAACATTGTTTTAAATGAATTTCAACAAGTTTGTACTTCACTCTACTATGCAATATTATATGAGATTTAATTCTATCAGGAAATTGAAGTATGTATTATATATTATATACAATGTATAGTGCACATTATTATATTATATCGCATCGAAATAGGAGCCTGTGAGTATGGTAATTACAACAATTTTATAAATTTTATTAAATTCACGGAGAAAAAATATACTAACATCGATACAGTAAATCATTTATGTCACCAGCTGGAATGTTTTAGAAGTGTCGTAAATAAAGACACTCAAATTGCACAAACCATACCAATCGTATGTTCCGGAACAACTACCGTTATAGGAGTTATGTTGTTAGTAATATTTTAACAGAATAGTATATATTTTATATAATATTTCAACATTAAAAGAATTATTTGAGTTATGAACTCAATATCAAGTATTTATTGTTTAATAATTAAAATTAATTTTCGCCTTCCATAACATGGTGGTAATAACATAACATTTTGTTTTTTAATTCAATCAGAGAATTTTACGTTTATTATTTTAATTTTAATCAATGTAATCACTATGATATTAATATTTAATTAACTATTCTTTTTTTTTTTTTTTGGAAATATCCGAAATTGTAAAAATGTGTTATTTAATGTTAGGTTTGGCCTTCGATTTAGTTTTTACGATTTAAAAATTTTATACTACTACAAAAATTCTACTAAATGAATGTATAACAGAACAAGACAAAAAATTTTGAAAAATAATCAATAAATATAGCAATCTAAACTCTATAGTTTGGAAGTTACTTTTACCAACCACTGACAAATAATGAAAATGTATACAAGATTAATTAATCACAAGGGAATAATTTAATAAAATTATACGCTTTTATACATTTTATAGGTTATCAATATACGTGAAATTCATATAAAACACGTTTATAATATTAATTTGAGAATGTCAATCATTTAAGTCAAACTTTATAATATAGAGGTAATTATTTTACCTTTTTAAATTTTTTTTTTTTGTACAGAGACAGAATCTTCCATTTTTACTTAAACGATAGATTAGTGGATATTCAGTTAAGGTATCTATTATAGTTTCCCATAGGACATCAGAACTAAATAAACGGCTGTCATGATTTTAATTTTGATATTCGACCAGTGTATTATACAAAATCAAGTTTTAAATGACTGAGTCAACGTGAAGGACCTTTGATTCATAACTTTAATGAGTGTATCAAGTTTTACAGTATTTTAGTATTTTAATTTAGTGTTTACATTTATGTAAAGAAATCTATACAGTTTTAAATATTTTTGTTGGATATTGAATGTTAAAAATGTTATTATAAAATTTAAAAAAATCAATACATTTTTGTTTTATTTTAAATCATATGGAATATTTAAACAAAAAAAGAAATTCCCTCTACTAGCCTGTTGCTTAGTTATAGATATCGAGTGTAACTTGTCTTTGAATAAATGCAAGAATAAATTGGTAAATTATTTAATTTGAAGTCCATAATGATAATTACTTTATACAAAAACTATTATGCTATTACGAATAGAGACGATCTGTTGAGCCTAGGTTTATAAGCTTATATTTAAAAAAAAAAATTTGGATTTAGATTTCTATTTAAGTAATTGTATATTCTAAACAAATCGATAAATGTATTGATTTTGTAATAATGTTTGTTTTTTATTTACAATTATACAATTATAACCTTGAAAATCAAAATCAAATTTAATGAAATATATTTAATATTCTAATTATAAAAATTTACTTCAAATAAAAGAAAAAAAAAATTCTAACCGGTTAATTTAAAATTATAGGTATTATATATATATTGCATTAATGTACAAGTGTAAAACTACTTACAGTTTTTATTTTTTTATTACCTAAGTTTTATCATTGCCTTAAAATAAAATCTGAATAAACTTTAAATTGTTTAAAAAAAAAAAATGTGTTCAGAGAAAAAACACTGTGAATTTCAATGGAAACAGTTGAAAATAACAAAAACAAAAATAAAAATTATACTAGATAATAACTTTATATCATTAGACCTTATTTTTTTTTTAGCAATTTCTAAAATAAATAAACTACAACTTGTAAACCTTTTCCATGTAATATTATGTCAATTTTTTTTATAATCCACTAAAATATGCACTATTTAATTTATAATTTCACGACTTCACGAGATCGTCAATCGTGCAAGTAAAATTAGTATCATTCATTGCAATACAGTCTGATTACAATTAGTTATTTTCTTGCATGGTCGAATATTTTAAACAAATATTTATTTAAAAAGAATTAATTTTTAAATTTGAATTGAATTATTCTGTACCCAATAGATAGTGAACTATGTCATAGGGACAAATGTTATAGATAATTTTCCTCAACACATTTACTTGTAATTTGTAATATACCTATAGCTAATATGAGTAACAACAAAACATATTTATATCATCATATTCTCTTAGGTTTAAGTACTTTTCTGCTTTAGATGTCATTATTCATAAAGTGATAAGATCATATTATAATATTATTATGTACCATTTATAATCGAATGTATAAAGAAGTATTTATGTTGATAGACTCAATTATAACGAATAGCGTTTATAATTGAATAATATCCTTTTACGAATAATATGTTACACGTCCGACAGTGATTCATCTTACAGTAAAATTATATCTTTGACGATATTCTTATTTCTTTGTTGTTTGAAAAAGCTCTAATCCCGGATGGTTGTCCAACATAACGATTTCGGGATTATTCCAGGAAAACCATCTCCTGGCAAATGAAAAATAGTCTTGTCTCTTTGCCCAAGTATTTAGCAAGTGGAATTAATTATAATACCCTCTACGTTAACCCTTGATGTCTGATACAATTTAAATTTACAGAGCATAAATAGTAGAACATACATTCGAATAGTTGTATATTTTTCAAATGTTGGTTCTTCTTAATTTCTGTGTACCTTCAGCATAAAAAAAGAAACGTAAGTTACGGCCAAACGTCGTTAAAACATAATATAATATAATACAGAATATTTGTCGTTTACAAGGAACCTGGAAAAATATGTCATAACTCATGATAACAGATAGTCATAAGAACCAACATTTAAAAAAAGTTATTAAAGCACAGTATAAATTATATAATATTTTAATCATAAAATGTCAACTCTGATTATACATTTTTTTAAGTTAAGTTATTTAATTCCGTATTTTTATTTAAAATTATGTGGTGTTTTAGTTTGTAAAATATATATATATTTTTTTTTTCAAAATAATAGTAACGACACGTTATTGATAAAAGTTTTCCATTTTTTAATATCTTAAAACATAGTTTTTAAATAATATGAAGTCTGAAATTAAAATTTTTTTTTAAATTTGCAATGCAATATCAATGCAACGATTTTATCTTGTGTATCTCTTGGAATGTTTATTTTTGAAGTTAGCTTTTCCTTAATGTTAGATTGGTGACTACAATTATTTATCTACTGAATTATTTGACTAAAATAGTGAATACTCGTTAAATTGAATAGTACTCTAAACCACGAATTGTAGTACTTGTGTAAGAGCTGTTAAAGTGAATATAAGGTTAATATGGAAAAATTATCTTTTAGATATATTATTAAATGTGGTATCTAAGTTTTAGTTCCTTTTTAATATATTTCCTTCTGTTGTCTATGTTTTTTTTTTTTGTATCCCTATGTTATAACTATTGAAGTCATTGGTTATAATGAAGGGTGATGATAAGTGGTTTAGTGATAATTTGTCTGGATAATTCTTCGTATAACAAGGTGTAATACCTATGTGTTTTAGGATTGTAACAATATTAATACTATGAGTGCCAGTATGATGTGGTGAAAAAGATAAAATATTTCTTCCATCCCAATATGAAAATCATAATATCGTTTAAAATATATAATATATTTTATATTTGTATGCGGGCTTTCATGGAAAATGTGAACATTTTATAGTTACGTAAATGTAGTTGACTATGTTACGCACACGTGAGTTTAGAAATTATTTTGGTTTTCGAAAATAACCCCAATACCTAATCTAGTTGTATTTTTTTAGAAACTACTTCAAAATTAAGATAGTCATATTCTTTGTTGTTGTTACAGTGTTGTCAGTGGCATAAATATTTGAAACAGATCTAATAAATCTTGCAATTATCAAATATTTAAAAAAATTAAATAATATATCGAAGTATAATATGTCATATTATTGTCATTATATGTATAGGTATTATACGAATAGGTATGTTATTTCGATAAAAAAAATTAAAATTATAGATTGTATATATATACATAGGTATACCTAAAATTTATATTTTCAAATTACATAAACTAAAAATGGATAACACAATATGATTTCATCAGAAGACGCATATTTTTTATGATTTCTTATATATTCTGGTTCGAAAAATCAAATTTTAAACAATAAGTATGTATGGTAAAATATCGTTTTCTTTGATGATCTTATAGATTTCAGCGTTATTTGGAAGTTTTCTGACGGCGTTTACGAAAATAACTAGGTATCGTGTTTGAAAAGATTATACCCATCGATATTCGCTGCAAAACTAACCAACTTCCTATACGACATCGATTCGTGACTCAATTACACAGTTTACAATACGTATATTATATTATACAGCTACTAGTTACTATGGTGGTCTTGGTATTTATATGCAAACATTTACAAAGCCAAAACACATACTATGAGTATATAAGCATATTATATTAATATATACATAAAGTATTATTATTAAAATGCATCGTCTGAGTGCGACACATACGCGAATATTGTTGGTAGCAGATGATAATATTATCGTTTAGACTGTTTAGATTAGTAGAACTTACTATGATAATGCAGATTTGTACTACAACCGAGATAGATTTTCTGAATGGAAATTTGAGGTAACGACTGGTTAAATCTGGCTGTACGATTCCTTGTACTGACCAACAAAAAATATATTACATGACCACATGGGTTATACCTAATACCTACAAAAGATAAAATCGAATTTATCGTTTTTGTTAAGTATAACTAATATTGTTTTATCATTGAAAGACTATATTTTGTTTTTAATTATCGTCTTATAATATTGTGTTGTGCCTACAAACAGAATAACACCAATGTGCTGTGATTGTGTCTCTTAATATTGATATTTAATATGTATAATTATTATTTATTTTTTTATTTTTATTTTTATTTTTATTTTTTTGGTTTAATTTTATTGCACAGCGTGTACCTATAAATTTTAATTTATTACCATTGTTATAAATTAATAATCAAGTGTAAATATGGATAGAAAAGGTGAATTCAATTGCACCGAGCTGTGATAAATTTTCAATACTATCATTTATAATATATACATCACGCACAATTAGCCAATTATTTGGGTCATAAATCTACTTTTACAAACTAGGTATACATCTTTATCAAATATTGAATTATTATTATTACTGTTGGTTAAAATTGATATTACAATTATCGATTAGGTACCTATTTTACACAAAATGCGGAAATTAATACCGACTATAGATTTTAATTTCATAAAGTAAAAATTTACGGTTGAAAAGGTGATGTCCGTGACTCACACAGCAAGAACTAACCGGTTATTGAACACCCTTAGAGTCACTTATAAAAATGGTGCCATACCGTTTGAAATAGAAGTTACGAATACGATATCGTATACATATATTTTTTGTTATGGCTGCGCAGAACGTCTGATTTTCAATTGAAATGATGAAAAATTACCTTTTCCGTCCAGCGAACAGTTAATGGTTTTTTCCCATCCAATGAGCAGAAAAGTGGACATTCACGCTACACAGTGGTTTAAGTGTTCAAATAAAATTATTTATATACATATAGCCAAAATAATGTTTAAAACTTTGGGTGGGGGTTGCTGAACAATCATATTATTGAATAAGCCTAAAAAAAATTAGGGAAGTTCAAGGGTGGGGGGCGGTATTGTAATTTGTTAGGGGGATTACTCTAACGTTCACTCTGTCTATTTTTTCTTATGAAAATACATAACGACGTATCGATAACCTTATCAAAACAAAATATAGCTGGTGGATATAGATTAATCCTACGCTTTTATAGACAAATAATTTGTCGAATCTAGAATTCTAGATATTATAATATATTATAAAAGCTTAAAATGAAAAAAAATTATTTTATAATATATAACTAACCTATATTTTATAATATTTCAAGTTTCATTTTTGACTAAATTCGGTATTCAAACAAAAAATAACGACTCAATTAATTTTGTTATTAAAAACCTTGTTTGTAAGAACTTGAAACTACGTATAATATTATTTATTACACGTAATGAAATGTTAAAAATATTTATATTAATTTAAGATCTTTATACTACGAACCTATAATTCACACCGTTCTAACCATTTTATGGCACAACACTATTGACTCATAAATTATTAATTAATAACAGCTAGTAATATCATATATTAATATTATACATTAATAGAAAAATTAATTACTATACGGTGACCCTGCTCAATGACGAGGACATGAGGTACGTTGTGTACCTAGCTACCAGTGGCGGCTTGAACTTTTTTTTCCTCGAATCACGTTTAATATTTTTACACCACCCACCCTAAAATATAGTTATTACTTATTATTTATTATTGTACATTATCTGCTGAGTACACATATTATATTTAATATTTATAATTTAATATTTAAATACCAACCTGCAAAAATGGTCCAGCCACCCATTTATATTTTTGCGAATCACGTGATTCAAATATACTCCCTTCGAGCCGCCACTGCTAGCTACTATACAGTATTAACATTTCCTTAATCTTTTCTTTATATTTCATCGATCGAATTGTGTGGTCGATCTAAATGTATAATATATTATTTTACTATTAACGTCTCTTGAACCCCTCTCCAATTTCATCTAAATTGAAAATCGGCCTATATCGCTCTCTCTTCGACTTTTCAGATCAATAGGTATTACAGCATTAGGTTGCTTTTAATTTATTATTTTTACGGAAATTACGGCTACTCTATTTTGGTTGACAACCAATTCTATGATCACGATTCATGATACCAATACCTACCATTTCGCAATAATAATCGCATATAACTATGATTACTCGATTAATTTCAACCCTCATTGAGTGTTATTGCATTAACTATATTAGCTGGTTATCATTTTATGGCGGTAATATTTACGGTACTTATCCTTTTAAAATACACATACACGATACACGACACACACCAGTCTAATATAATTAAATAGCGTTAATTTTAATTAATATCTTAACTATGTTCATGTCGTGTACTCGTGTTTATGTAGTTTATAATTTTTGTCTCAACAGCGGCCCTTGTGTATTTTTTCGCATTAAACTCCGTACAAGTACACCAAGTGATCATAAAAACAACTCTGTTTTAGTTAACTATTATTTATTTATTTTTGTATATATACATATTTATAACATATTGTATATGTATGAATGTATGATTGTATTAACATTAATTCTTAAAGAGATACTGCCTGACGCTCTTTTAATTTAGTAATACATATGATTTCATAAGGTGTTAGTGCTAGCATTTTCGTTTGAGCATATTTCACATACAATTAAAATATATAGGTTGTTGTATCTAGCTGTTCAACGTGTAAAAAATAATGTGATAAAAATAAATAAATAATATAGATTAAATTATCAAACTTATAACAATGTTGAATTATTGAATAATTTATCAAATTAAACACTATATTCCTAAAAGGTGCTTCAATTTATATTATTTATCTTGAAATAATAACGTAGTTATATGTATTTATACTTATGCCATAATATTACACTGTATATTGGTACATCATCGATTCTATTGGTACAACAATGTAAATTGCATATAGACAATATGCGTATTTGGTTAGAAATTCAATAGTGAAAATGTTTTATTCATGTATTTTCAGCTGCATTTCAGATTTTTAAATAAACGTGTACCTATAATAAGTATCTACCAAAAAATTACACTTTTTAATAATATAAATTCAATTTTTTTAAAAGGAAATATAGAATATTATTTAACTGAATCAATACATATATTTAACATAGGTGACAGGTATACCACACACATCAAATAAATATGTATATTTCTACAGATTTATCTAGGATAAAAAATTGTCAGAGATTGCATTAGGGTCTGGTAAAATCTCTTATATTTTGCTATATAATTTAGAATGACCATTTTATATCATTCTCGTCTAAGTGAAATGTAGCATAATTTTAACTTATGTGGTATATTATACTATATGTCCCATGCACTGATTACTGTTTCAAGGAATATTATACATAACTATATACACATGCTTTATGCACTTGAGGTGTTTTGTTTCATGTTTAAAAGGTATGTACAACATATACATATTAGCTCAATATCAACGAATTATAGTTAGGTAATATAAATTTAACAAAGCTATTACATGATATAGACATAATTTTTTTTCAATTGTAAAATCATGATTTATTTTTTTAAATTAATTATAATTATAATTATAAAAATCAGGGAAATAGTTACATAATTTTTTTTTAAACGTATATTTATAAATAAATTTAAAATAATTACATTTTATAACGATTTTCTCTATACTTTGCATTATTTGTAATTGTTTTTCAATTTATCAACGAACAGTATCATCAGCAGAATGCTTACCATACTATACGAACATAGTTCGTGGATTAAATTCTCGCTAGTGGTTGATTAAAATGATTTGTAAATGGAAATTAATCGATTGTATTAATATCACCTATTAATTCGACTTTTAAAGGTCTTATGGGAGGTGTATACCATGGAGAAATATGGGGATCAGATCCCCTCAGGCATTTTTTAAAAATTTAACAGTATACTTATCAACACCCTAAGAGTTGCAAAGAAACATAAAAAAATAATAGCTACAATTTTTGTTAATTTATATTTCACCATATTAAACAGATGGTAAACTATTATACTAATAACTATTAGCATGACAGTAAGATAAGAACAACTAACCGCTGCCATCAACAACGATGTGACAACGACGTTCACATGTTCATGAGGCCAATAATACATTTTCCTACATTAGAGTTGTATATATTTTTTCTAGCTCCTATTCCCAAATAATATTCTTATAATTTCATTGATCATACTAAAATTTTACTCACATTCACTTCTTGAAACATAATATAGTAGTAGTATAGCTTAGTATAATGGTTATAAATCGTAATGATTGCCAAGGTGCTCAATTATATTATGTAGGTACGCTGCTCCTGCTAAAATAAAATTGGGTATAATATTTTCATTTTATTTTAAAAATGGGAACTCACATCCATAAGAATTGTAACGGAAGCAAAAGCAATCATGACTGGACGAACACTTGTTAAAACTGTTATAAAACTTTTACAAATTAATAAAATAAAATAAAAAATAAAGAAAACTAAACACACTGTGACTATATTGATAAGGAATGGTAAGTTTATTCTATCACAAATTGATATGCATTTTGTAAGTAAAAATACTCTATAGTGTACTAACTTCAGAGTTCTGTTAATAGTATAAGAAATAAAGTTTATTTAAAAAAATAAATTAATCACTATAATTCCTAATATTTGTTGTATTTTTTATTATTTAATCTGTTAATCTGTGAATATTTCACCATGGATTATACTAAATTTAGTGTATATATTTTATATAGATGAATAATTTATATAATATTTACATGCATATAATATGTTTATACCTAATTACTTTAGTACAGTTATTATTAATGATAAATAATATTGTTGTTTTTATTTAAAATATTATATTTTAAAATATAAAAATTTTGATCAGTTTTTAAAAAGTACTTATATTTTTTTAAAGTATAATCTGACATTTCATTAAAAAATGTGATATAACAACACATCGAAATTTAATGTAACTGATAATATATTATAAACTCTTTCAAACTATAATGTTATGTTGAAACTTGTACTGTTGTATTAATAATCTAGACATTTGCATCGTTTGATCTCTCTGAGGTAAAGGTATGTGACTTAATTCCACTCTACAACCTTCTGTTTAGACTTACCTAGAGTATCTTACAATATTATAATTCAAGTAAAGCTCAGGTAAAAAAGGAAACATTTTAATAGCATTAAAATATAATATTTAATATACCTAACTACAATATTAGACTTGAGTGTATGCGTGGGTTTTCGTGCGTAGACGTATTTGTATGTTAGTGTGTGCTATATGTCCCACGAGAAGTTATTGATTTAAAATGGCGGAATAGGTTTTGCATTAACCCTATATATACCACACCTCTAACCTAACCTCTTCATGTTGCAGGTATATAGCAATTATTCACCCTCTAAGGCCACGTCTGGGCCGGAAGACGACATTGATGATAGCCACCAGCATTTGGGTGGTGGGAACAATACTTTCTATACCAAACCTGATATTCTTCACCACGCATACGGAACAGTTTCCTAACGGTGACCAGCGGGTCATCTGCTATGCTGAGTGGCCGGACGGTATCACCACGAATAGCTTTCAAGAATATGTGTAAGTATATAATATGCTACTTAATAAATTGTGTATAAACTTTTCATTGGCTCGCATAGCATGTACCGGACCGGTAAACACCTCACGAGTGTGTTCTAAAATAAAAATAAAAAACAAAACGAAACGTTACAGATACCTGCAAGGCTAGTCCGAAGATGCCTGGATGACTGGACGTGGCATTGTGTTTATAAGTAATTTGATAAACGGTTCTTTTGGACGGTTTGAACAAATTATTAATATATATGTAGAAAGATATTTTTGTATCTAAAATATAAAATATTTACATCAAATTTAAATAGAGACTGCATGAAACATTTTCTGATTTTTATGTCAGATAATATTATGTTATATATCTATTGGTATTTGCATAAAATTTCCCTACAATCTCATACAATATTATATTATGTGAATCCACGTCTTTTTATATACATATTAAGAATATTTTTAATGATAAAATCCAAATACTGATACACTGATGTACACATTTCGTTACAAGTAATATTTGCATTTAAGATGATTAAAATGATATCATGTGATATCATATCTTTACCCAGAAGACATTTTTCATAAACAAATATTTTTTTATAATCTAAACTTGATTAAATATATATAATAATTATATTACATTCTGTAAAATAGAATTTTACTTGGTCAAAAATATATTTATACCATCACAGAAGCTGTTTTAGTGAGCACAATAATTGTTAAAAAATATAATATATCTTTAACTATTGCATATAATATTATGCACCACAAAGCATATAAATTAAATATAGACAAGTACAGATTAATTTACTGTAAAAGTATTAAATACTGATCGTTCAAAATTACCTTGATGAAAATTATAAATTCATTTCGTTTTACCAATACAAATCGTGTATAAAAATAAATTGCATTGTCATGAATTATTTGTTGTTAATAAGACTTTAATATTTAAATAAATAGGTACATAAAATCCTAAATAGAATAACTTTTTTTTTTCAATTCGATGAATTTAATCTGTTTGTTGTACAAATCTAACATTGATATTATTTCACTATCAATTAATTATTTGAAAATTATTTGTTGGATGAAAATAAGTATATGAAAAAATTAATTTGTAACATAAAAATCCTTTTGCAATTAATACAATGCATTTGCCGTATACCTAGTTATAAAAAATATTTATGATTTGTAGAACTGATAAAACAATGATGCTGTACAAATAAGCATAACACTGTATTGTGCAAAAAAAATTTTTCCACTCCATATAAACACTATAGGGTGGATTGTTAAGTTCGAAAATAATTTTAATTTCAGTAAGTAGTTCTAATTATAGTTAATACCTACTATAAAACTATATATTATATTTTAATACCACCATCAATTATAAATCTCATGGTAAACGTGAAATATATGATCATTAAAATCTACTAGAGACCATAGAATCATAAAATATTAATGACTGTATCTTGATACATATATCAGAAAATCTATGTTAGCAGAGATTAAAATGTACATTATAGAAATAGACCCATAAAGTTTAAAAAATGGTGATCTTCAGAATTTATCTAATAGATTCATTTTTTAAACTTTATTACAGATTTTATAGTTCAAAATTAATTCAAGTAAATTCAAGATACATATTATTATACCAAATAATTCATGTTCGCAGAGTTTTGTGCTGTATTTAGTTTTTTTAGTAAAAATATATTCTGAAGAGTTTCAAAGTTAAAATAGTAACTTCTATTAAATAACATTTATCAAATCTTGTATTTTCAAATACATGTTTAAGAGAGGAGGGATTGAGATTTAGATATACATTGAGGTACTGTGGAAATATAAAACGAAAAATTGGTTTACTTCTGACCACTATAGTCTATAATAATTTTATACTGATGGGAGCGACTGGTGAGTTTTGAAGGTCTATAAATAATGTACAATTCAACTAAAAGAACTGCGAAAATATAGAACAAAAAATTGGTAAACTTCTAACGACTATAATAGTTTGTAATAATTTTATACTGAGTGGAGCGACTAGCTTTGAGCGTCTATAAATAATGTACAATGCAACTTAAAGAAAAGGGGTTTATTTTATTTAAAAAAAAAAAAAAAAATGGTTAGTCCCATTTTGAATCATCATGATTTAAAAGTTCCATCCAGATGACGGCTGCCAGAAGCTATACATTGTTGACGGTGTAAATTTGGAAGTTTTCGATTGGTTTTCGGGGAACCCCTATTTCAATTATTATTGCAGTTTTTTATAGTAACTGAAAATATATATATAAAAAAAAAACAGTTCAAACGAAATCAGTATTTAAATACTAGCATTGTTTTATAATTTATAATTATTTTATAATTTAATGTTATTGTATGGTTGTGATTTTATTATACAACCAGCCGTTAGTTACAAACGTTTTTATTTTTCAATTATAACGTATAAAAACTACTTGGATCCGATATAGTGACTGAATAATTAACTTATAAACTAATTATTTTTTAACACTACTGTGTACACACATCTCATAATTGTATACACAGTGCACGATGAAAATACTAAGTTAACTAAAGTGTAATATTATATCAAAGGTAGGTTTCTACGTGCGAGTACAAGTATAATATGAATATAACAATTTTATTTTACACTGGTTCTTTTATACATATAACATGCAGATGAAATTTCGTTATCTCTAACTTTTTATTTTAGATAAACTTGTATTCTATATGAATATAAAGTATTGCGTATAGTAATATTAATAATACATCACGTTATTAAAATCTTATAACATAATAAAACCAACAGTAATCATAATATTAAGAAGTGCAAAAAATATTATTCAATTTAAACACGTCTCCAAAATTAGATTAGATCATCGAAAGTTACAATTGCTATAAATGGAAATTTGTTTTGCATTTTTCACTTATTAAATTTTTGTTTTACACAGTCAATACATTCATCTTCTTTATTGTCCTGTCAATGATACATCTTTATTGGTGACTATTATATTATAATTTATATTTTCAGTTATATAATAATATTAGTTCCTATCATAAAACGTTTGTGGATTTAATATACAGCTAAATAGTTTCCGAATATTAATATAGATAAACTTTATTATTTGTATAAAAGTTTTTTCGTGTATTTTGACTCTCGATATTAATATTTTAATAAAATAAGCATTCAAAGCTATCATTAACGATCAAACATTTTTTAATCATTTTTTTCACGGCTTATTCTTTTATATTAAGTTTATATATCATAATTCATAGTTATTCAATATCTTTTTGTCTTGTTAACGACTGTAGAAATATTTAAACAGCCAATAAAGAGGTCATTCATTTTAAAACTCTCTACGGTCATCTCATGATACTTTGAAAAAGTTTAACATGCTTAAAAGTACAACACTAGCTATTATCTTATAGGCGTGTTCAGTGTTGTTGGTTGTTTGCCAAAAACAATTGAATCGTAATAACTTTTTTCATTCGGAGGAAAACATTTTAAGAAGTGCAATATTATAATGGAATAGATACGGAAGGATTAAAATATTGACATTTATAACAATAATTCAATACAGTATATATGGACCATAGAAGTTATTCACTTGCAGTTTAACTGTTCACTCCAATGAGTATATATAAAGCTGTTCCGCCCTATATTGCTCGAGCCAAAGATTTGTTTCAAAATACGTACATACCATATTTCTTGTAATAATTATGATGATAGTGACTGATTGCACACTTAGAAATAATAAATTACACAGTACACACTACACATGTTTCATATATGAGTTTGAAAATAAGCTATAAACATTCTTCAATCGTCAATAAATTAATTGATAAAACGATACAATTGTTCTTGAGTCTCTTAAACAGACAGATAAAAACAGAGAAACGTTTATTTTTTTAGGTTCATAGCGCAGTGAGGAATTTAGGTATTGATTTTACAATGTTGTACATTCTTTCTCTGTTATCTTCAACTTTTTAGGATGTTAAATTTTTAGTCGAATTTTTACGCGAAACCAATTTTAACAAGATCGATTTTATTTTGTTCATTCTAAGTCAAGATATAATAACCATGGATACTTTAAATTTTCGTCAAATGTTAATATGGCCATATTCAGTACATGATAAGATTAAAAAATAATTTTAACTCTTTTGAGTTAGGTACTTATTGACGTATTCAATTTTTTTTTAAAAATGATGGTTAATATTTTTGCTTGTTCAAAAAGTTTAAAATTTTAATATAAGGTTTTTCATAATTGTTTATAATAAAAGATAAAAAAAATTTTAATTAATAGGCGTGAAAATTTTTTAGTTCAAATTTGTACAAAATTTGTCATAACCAAGAAAATATTCATATTAGAAATTATTTCGATTAAAATTGTAAAATTTGTAATTAGTCTCATGTCTCATAGTTCCATATCTTTCAATCCTATTATTATAGATCTTTAATGCTTAGAACAGGAATTTAAAATAACTCAAATACTATTCATATAAATTTTGGTTCTGATACTTAAAGTTTTTCAAAAAAATTATCCACTGAATAAATGACAGTTGAAAAAAGCGACTTTTTATTTGAAAAGCAAAATTTGTATCTCTTTAAGTCGTACGAAAAATCTCAATGAATTGAAAATACGGTCGTTAAGTACTTCTATTAAAATTTATAAAAATTAGATTTTGAATAACTGTACCATTGAAGAAAAAGGGGTTGAGCGTGTTTGGTGAATCACTCTGTAAATCACCCTATATCATTTATATGTATATATAACACATTTATATAAGTATATTAGTTCAATGATGTGTCACTCCTAAGGTTTTAACTTTTCTTAAAAACGTGACCAGCCAAAAAACCTAATCCTAATTTACTATTATGGCTATATAGTATATAGTAACCCGGTCCGGCTGAGCTACAGCCGACGCGTTTGACCACTCGTCGATCCTCGACCATCGGGCGGCATTTTTCCCCGGGCAAGTCATGGTGTCCGGAGAACAAGTGCCGCCATCCCCCAATCCGGGGCATGGCAGAAACCTACGGGTGCCCCAATAGAAATTCTGACAAACAGGCGTCCGAACTAGGCCTTCGGGCCTACTCCCGGACATAGCGCCATACGAAAAAAAAAAGTATATAGTATAGTATACGAATTACGAGTTTGAAGCAGTTGTGTAGTCAATTGCATCGACTAGTACTTTTTTTTTTATTAAGTTTGGCGCCACTTCTACTGTGTATAGATATCGATCGATGCTCAATGCTCATGCAGTGGTCGGATCAAATACATTTATATTGTCCGACTAGTCCAAGGGTACAAAAGTACGAAAGCAACAATTTAAGGTTTTCAAATAATTTATTCAAAAAAAAATGATTAACAAATATAATATGGACAATGGATTATATTTTTGTAGGTGAATGATGTTCTAAATATAATTAACACATTATAGTACCTATCATATAGTCTATTACTGTGTCTTTAATTCTAGTAAATAATAATAATATATAATATCATATTATTTATACTAAACATTTTTTTTTTTCAATAGTAACTTGATAAATATAGTTTTTTCAGTTTTTTGTGATGCCCCGCAATAAAATGCGATTACCGTTTTATCAAGTACCTACATATTCCAAATACATTTTATATTATGTTTACACATCACATAATGATAGCATGCAATACAACCATGACGACACTTCCATGTGCATAATATGATGAATACCTTGTCACACCTAATAAAATACATCCATAAATTATATATGTTTTCTTATTTTACGATCGAACGTTAAAAAATTACGCAAATACGTATTGGTCGATTAACAGTGGATTTTCAGGGAGAAAAATGATTCAGATAACATATTATCTACTTACAATGTTCGAATATCTAAACATCATTCTAATAGAGATGAAAGAAATTGTGTAGAACACGAGTTTTTACAGAGGGAACCAGTATTTTGAAAAAAATCAAATCAAATAATTAACAAATATAATGAGCGTATAGTATACAAGTGTGCTGCATTTAACTCTTACAAAACAATCTTACATTATAATAAAACAATATAACTTATATCATTGAAAGTATTTTTAATTGCAATAATTATATTTATTTTATTTTATAAAATATTATTATGTCATTATAATATAATATTATTATTGTGTTTTACATTAGACACCATATTAACAACATGTTTTACTATTATAATAATGCTAGTGAAGTATAGTACAAATTAATTTCCTTAAAATATATTTTATATATATATATATATATATATGAATACGATATGAGAAATTGAAACCAATCAGATCCAAGATTTTTTTCATACTCATGACTTAGTGATTTCATTAAACGTAAATAAAAAAATAAAAATTATACTCCTCAGTGAATTACTCATCGAAATCTGAAATTCTTATAAATAATCATTTTATACATATATTGTGTTATATTTGTGTAGTCATAAATTTTAATCCCCACAGAATTATGTTTCAATATTATTCTAATAACCTAATAAACTGCTGAAGAAACAGGCTATTTTTTTAGGATTTGATGAACAGAATTAACTCAGTTTATTGGCAGATACGATTCCGTTTTTTTTTTTTCTGTAATTTATTCTTGAAAATTGAATTAATTGTTTTCATTGTATGGACGAACTCATTTTATTTTAATTATTTCCAAGTAATTTTAATAACGCATGAATAATTAAGAAGCATTAAAATCAAAATAATATTATCTATATTGCTAAAGCTAAAGAATGACCTAAATTTATGTTTTAATTACTGAGTGTTGATTTTTTTAAGAATTGTGAATAGTTATACAATTGATAGGTTACAAAACTTTTTCTAGAACTGTAAGCCACACATTTCCGCTGTACCTATTATTTTTATATTAAGCAATGCTGAGTGAGTTTAATGAAACATTTTACAGAAAAATTAACAACAAAATTGTTTCTAAAATTGAATTGAAGTACATGCTATACTATCTCTACCTACTGATATTATATTATATATCTATAATCCTATCTAATAGTTAAACACTTATTCCAACGTAGAATTTGTATCGTTATTCTAAACGTGTTATAAGCATTACAACATATTCATAAGAATACTCACAAAACAAGGGCCACTTGGATCGGAATATATTATGGATCTTATTTTTGATTTGGTTTATCTGTTTTTAAATATGGTAGATAAAAGGGTAACAGGTTATTCAATTTAAAAATTATTAGACAGATCAAAAGCTCGAGTAAGTTATAATTTATGTCAGTGGTGAGTATAAAACTTTCAAACGAATAACAAAGAAAAATTTACCTTAACTTATATATTGACATATACTATTGATATTCAACAGTATCTTCTAACGTATATGACACATATTCTACTCTTACTAATGATGATGATAATAATAATAAGAGAAACAAAATTTAACGAAGTGGCTCAGACGTTTGTAGTTTTCATTAAATATTATAATGTAATTTTTAATTTTATTGGGCCACCTGTTACATATTTTAACTATTATAAATTTTAAATATGGTTATAAATAAAAATAAAATATGACATAGAATAACTGAGCATAGATGACACCCAATGAAGGAGGTATATTATATCTCCTTCATTGTGGAATAATTTAATATAATATAATAATTATCATTCATGGTATTGTCATAATACGGGGAAAATGAATACAATACCATTGGTTTATGGCATAAATAATAATTGAATTACTTATAACAAACACTAGCCATAGAAGTATAGAACCAAATTTTATACACATTACGTAAAACTGTAAAAGGAAAACAAAACACGAACTAACACTCCCAGACTTCAGGAATGGGGGTTGTCTACTCCAGTGTTTCTTAACCTGTGCTCCGCAGAACCCTAGGGTTCCACGAAGATCACTTACGGGTTCCGTGAAAGTTTAAAATCGCAAGAGAGAGAGACCGCCGGTGGCCGGTACTCTAAAGATAATTTTCAAAGAGGTTTTGCTTGAAAAAAAAAATTATTATTTGGTGTTCAGTGATATCAAAAAAAGGTTGAGGAACACTGGGTTAGGTTACTTTATGTTAGATCAAATAATCAACCTTTGAGGTTTGAACTTGCCTACACGCAAAAAAAAATATATATTTTTTTTTTTGATGGGTTGATATACCTATGTATACCACATCCAGTACCGTGGTAATGGATATATAGTGTTATGAGAAGAAACAGATATTTAGGAAAATGTTCAAACCTATACAACTATTTAGCCAAGCTTGTATCATAACGTACGATGGTAGTTACGAGGCAAACATTATTTTTAATAATAAAACAATAGTTTATAAATTTTAGTAATAATTATTATTTATTATACAAACACAATATATGTTATACGCATTAATAATTTCAATACGCAAAAACTCAGATTGATTTTAACGTTATAGTTATTTTTCTAAGATGAAATTAAGTGTAGTATTCTTCCAAGTTAGACTATTGACATACAAAATATATCATAAACATAGTTATAATGGTCAATTATTTATTTAGTTTGAGAATAAGGTACGTTGCCAATTCAAAATGTTCAAAATATGTCATATGATGTAATGAATATTTTAAAAATGAATATAAGTATTCAATTAATATTATTTTATAATTTTTACATACGCATAATTATTCTCATAATTTATATGCTCTTCGCATTAACCAAACGATGACAAAAGTTTTGTTAAATTAATACATTTTGCAGGCCAAATATTTGTTATATTTCGTATACAAAATATATACATATGTTTAACTTTCGAGAAATACTAAAAACATATTCCATATTATAAAATGTTTTTAAAGCAACTTGCAAAACTATAAATAATTTAAGCATTTACTTATTATGAAATATAAATTTTGAAACTAATAACAGTAAATCGTTAAAGTTTAAAACATATTTCACATTGTCAACGCGACTTGAACAGCGATAATTACTATGTTTATAATAAATAAGTATTTCTATAAATATACAAGAAAGTTCAACCTGCAATAATAATAATAGTGCATGTAAACATCTAATAGCATACCTGTTATTATTTGAACCAATGATGCTATAAATCATATTCTGCGCCTGTATAATCTCGGTAATGGCTTTTGGATAACTAAAAAAATGAACAAAATATTTTTAAATTTTAGATAGAGAATTATACCAACTTCCACTTGGGTTAAACGTAGATGACAGAATGATTCATTGTGAACTTATATTTTCTAAAGCCTACACAGGGTTACATAATAAATCGAAATAGATATACTGCAACTGTCAGGTTAAAAATAGGTGAATATGAACACCGAACACGAATTACTGAGTATATCGACGGAAATCCTATGTCACAGTTGGTGGTCTCGTTGTCTAGGGATATAATGTTTATAAAATGGACCAAAATAATATGACATTGGTTTGGTTTAAAGAATCGATTTTATTTTTACAATCGTAGAGAAAATCGTAGTTTTTCTACTGAATTTATTTAAATATTTTCATAGGAGTATGAAAACAAAATCAGATATAGTTTTTCTAAAAAACGAACAATACGCAATCGGGTTTGAGGGATCTTTTGTAAAAACACTGCATTAAAAAATAAATAACAAGTTCTTGAATAAGATATCCTGTTACAATCACGGTGATTTAAAAATATTTGATCAATCCACCAATTTGTTCAGATTTTGCATGGAGAATAATATTTTGACTTACACATATTTTGTACATCATAATAAAAACAATAGATACACTTAATACATTATATAGTTACATATTAAACGACCTACGATTCGAATAATATTTATATTTTCATTTCGTGATGAAAATGTCATGTTATAATGTACATTATAAAAAATTTAATAGTCTATAATACATCATTACAAGGCATGCTCATATTTATCATGTGTAAAACGTATTAGCTGTTGGACCTACAGTGTAGGTATTACAAATATAGCCATTTAGAACTTAATTTTTTTCCATTATTACTTTTACTGTCGTAAAATATTTATATTTTTACTTGAATTCTATTTGAAACGTAATAATATTTTTTGAAACTCTCAAAAATTCATAAAATTTTATTTGAATATTTTTAAGATGCTGAGCGTATTGATTTAATAATGAAGTATGTTTTTTTTGGTCTTGGAGACTTTTTATAGCAGAAAAATGCTAGGATCTTTAAAATTAATGAAGATTTCTGATACTCAATTGGATCTAACTAGTTATTTTTGAAGGTTGAAATAAAAATTATTTATTACTTTTAAAAATAATCATAAAATACAGTAAATAATTACGAGTATTTGTTAAAATACATAATACAATTATAAAATTAATTGTTTGGTAAAATTGGCCAAACAAATAAGATTGCTGTATTCACTTAGATTAAAAAAATTGATCATTTAAAACGTAATACAAGATTCTTTATAAGTTTTTCAATATCACTGTAAAACATTTAACTAATATTTAATGACAGCGGTACCAAAAATTAAATATCAATAAAAAGGATAATATTAGTAGGTAATTGAATGTTCGATTACAAACAATTGTACGTCAAAGATTTTTGAAGATGATTAATTGTTTTATTTTATCTTCGTGGTTCCAATAAACTAATTAACCATAAAATAATGACTAATAATATTCATTTGACACCTTTTATACTGTTTTTAATTTTCCCATTACTACCAAAAAACCATCAATATTCAATAATATGTCTTGTACTTTATCATTATAAAACATAAATAATTTAAGTACTAATAATGTTTAAATATTAACAATATCACAAAAATAAAAATATTTTCTATGTAAATAATAATACTTAATAATAAAATAATAAACCATGATTTTACTTATTTTATCAAGATTTAAACAACACACCACACACAATGTAATATTTACAAATATTGTCAACATCTTATTAAAGTAACATTTCATATTTGTGTATAATATGTTCGATACGATGACATAAAATTATATTGTTTGTCTTTTATTTGTAATTTTATTAAATAATTAAATGTGGTATAACATAATATAATATATGAATTCAATAATCAACTTACTTTTCAGAAAATTTTATATAAATTAATTTTTCTGTATACATATGGTAAAAGACAGTGGGTTTTTTATATCCAAATAAGACACGATTAGATGATTAAAAATTAATATTAGATTATCTGTGATATAATTGTTTTGTGAAACAAAAGATTAGTTTGTACTATTTGTATTGAGTTTCAAAATGTATTTGTACTACATATATACCACTAAACCACTTAAATGAATATCAAAGTTGAAGATTAATGTTCCATTAGAAGTTTTCATAATTACATATCAAACTCAAAGGCGTCTGATTACTTAGACTGCTTATTGTGAGTGAACAAGGGATTCTTCAATTTATTGTCATAAAATTCTTATGAAATAACAAAACAAAACAAAAGTATATATAAAAACAAAAAAAAAAATTTGATCTTGAGGTATGATTAATGAACATAAACGCACAACAATATAAAAACATTCAACGTACATACAAAACTTTTACTTTTAAAACGTTATCAAATATAGAAAAATAAAACTAAGTATGACTATGACACAATATATTACGTTTTCCGTTGAACATTATTATTGTATACAATTTTCCGGTAACACAATATTAGAACTTGAAAAAAAAAACAATTAAGTAGGTAGTAGTATAATTATTGTAACAAAAATATAAATTGTACGACTTAATTTAATATTATTATTTGTAAAGTTCCCCCCCCCCCAAAAAAAAAAATGTAATCTATAATGTAACGTTTACGACTAATGGCCGTTGTCACCGATGTCTTTTGTTCAATAAAAAAAAAAAAAAAAAAGAATTATTGTAACAGTACCAATAACTATACTATAGATAGCTTATTATTATGCAAAATAATTTTAATTTAACAAAATATCTTCAGTTTGTTTATTTACATATATTTTCATATAATTTCAGTTATAACGTTTCATTCATGATAATTACGTATTTTATACCCATTGGACTGATGGGTTTCACCTACGCTATGATCGGTCACGAACTGTGGGGAAGTCAAAGCATTGGAGAATGTACACAGAGGCAGCTGGAGCACATAAAGTCCAAGAGAAGAGTAAGTTTTTTTAAAATAAATTTAAGTGCATCACAAATTCTCATTTCTATTAACGATGTAGGGCATTCGACTGTCCAATTAAAATGTTTTTAAAATTACATTTACATTAATAAACAAAAACAATCTAGGTACAATTGTTTTCTTCTCTTGAGGCTTATTTTTTGTTGAGATTACAATATAATACGCATATTGTTGAAATACACGTATAATATAAAACAATGTTTTACTGCCAAGTTAAGAGGGATTGAAGTTTAATCCTGTCAGCTGTCGAATTTAACTCGGCTCTTTCTGTTTTTTTTCTTTTAGAATCGTTTGCTTTCAATTCACGTTAACACAACTACACAACCCTTGAACATTTTTTGCTGTCAAAGACATATTGTTCTGAAACCAATAAATATAATGTCACACTATGCTTCAACGACACTTTTGATATTTGATTCATAATTTAAGGTTAACTTGTTATATAATTCGAGCTATTCTGAAAATTATTTTATCATTGTTCAGGAAATTATAAAAAAAAAATTACAAAACATTATAACTTAATGTTTTGTCTGATAACATGATTTATTTTAGTTTCATTATTACATGAATCACATTTCTTGGTATTTATACAAAGAATTTTATTGAATGTTTCCTGTATATACATTATAACCAACGTTTATAAAGTTGAACGTATTGTTTATTTTTAACAATGAAAAAATGATTTGAATATTATAAAAATGGTTTTTTTTTTACTGATTTAAATATATTTTGAAAGGATATCTATTGAATATTGATGTAAAGTTTTTCTATTACAATTATATACATATATAATTCGGGTTTGTTTATATATTAATTATAAGCCCAGCAATTATGGATATTAGCTGTTTTTAGGGGGGAACAGTTGGTTTAGAACACGTAATGAATGTATGACAAGTGTTTATAGTTAAAAACCTAGTGGTCACTTATCCAGCCGCAGTTAAACGTCACACCAAGCCACATATTGTATTGAATTACTTCATATATGTACATACTTATTTATTCTACTTAATAATAATAATTTTGACTTACATTTGTCAATAAATGTTTTTTATATATTTTTTATATACAATCTACACAATAAATGTAGAAAAAATCAGAAAAGTATACTTAACTGCTCAAGTGTTATATAAATTATCCCTATAATTAACAAGTATTAAGTAAGTACATACTTTATGATAATTCAACCACTACGTTGAAATTAACGTAGTGTTTAAATTAAAATTTTTCTGAAGTTTAAGTATGGTATATCAATTATTCAATAACGATCAATAATAGGTACCTTAATATAAAATAATTATTTAATAAATATATCAATACATTCAATTTTGTAGTTTTACACAATGCAGATAGAATATAACTCCTGTAATATGAACTTAAAATGTTTGTATTGAGAATTTAAAATTAAGTTAATACATTTAAACTGCTAAAATTATATTATTATTATTTTTTCAGTAGATTCCATTTTTCTAGATTATAGTTTTAACCTTTAGGTATATATTATACACATAATTAAAATAATTAAACTATAAATATGAATTATAAAAGAAACCACATTATAAAAAAAGCTACTCTCTAATGATATATTAAACTAAATAGTATTATTGTTTTAATATTGTATTAAATGTAAATTTGATTAATTATATTATGAGTAAATACAAAAATAAAAGTCATTACGGCATCATTAAAAATGTAATTTTGGTAATTTTGGTAAATTTTCTAAATTCCATAAACAAGGGTTTGTCTGCAATTATTATTAATTGTTTTAAAGTAGGTAATTAATGATAAGTAATTACTATATATTGCTTCCTGATATCTTTTACTAATCTTTTCTGATGTATTTATTACAGGTAAAATAACCTCAACATAATAGGACATACATACTATATATGAAAAACCTAATCAGATTACTTCTCGTTTACTATTTACTTAAATCATTACAAACCTATCAATTGTGTGTCGATAATAATATGGTAATACTCAACATAGAATCTATAGACCACAGGGTAAACTAACACTACAATTTCGAGTAAATATAAGGGAATAGATATAGTGTAAGTAATGAGAGCCATCAAAACTACAGTTTTATTAGGTACAAAATACAAAAATAATAGATTTTTCAATCAATGTACAATTGTACATCAAACTGACTTATAGTATTGGCTTAATCAATTGTCTATGAAAAATCATGATAAAAAACTGTATAGTTGTGTTATAAAGTTTAATCAAATGATACATTTGAAATATTTAAATCTAATGTAAATGTGTTAATTTCTATTTGATGACGTAAAATATATTAGTAAATATACAATTTATGTATGAAAAAAATGTATATTTAAATAAGTGATTTATAAAAGTCAATTTCAAGTTAACTTTTTTTGTTTCGGAGAAATTGAAAAGCAAATCAATGAGCAATATAAAAAACGATATTTTATAATTTCATATACAAAAATAAAAAAAGCCTCACTGAATCATATACAATTTGTTTATAAATTTCCTATTAATTTCCATTTAATTTTCTCATTAATTAATTCCGTATTGAGACAAAACTATACTGATTTATGTTGCTTATGAAGTTTTAAAAATATAAAATATAAATTAAAAATTAAAAAATAAATTGATTTGTAATTATTTTTATTTTAACATCGCTTTTAATGTTTAAAGTGTATCTAGGTCCGTGACTTGTTACCTAATCAACTAGTCAACTATCCACTTCCCATATTATTGAATAATTCTTCAATCAAGCCAACCAATCCCTCCATATATTGTGCTTATTGTACAAATATTTTATATAGATGGTAAAAATTAAAATAAACATAACAAAAATAAATTTAAATTAAATTAAGTGTTTTAAAAGACAAATGAGAAATTGATTACAACGTGAAGATGTCATAAATATTGATAATAATACAGCGTAAACAAATTTCAGGCCTGTTACAGAGCTCAAAAATGTTCTATGAACAAATCATTTCATGTAATTAATCAAAATAGTATTAATTAATATAATAAACAGCTAAAATATTTTTGTGAATACATTTAATATAAATATATAAAATATATACATAATTGGACTAACTACAATGTATAGTTAAAAATTATTTTAGATATATTATTAAACATCAGATTTTATAACATAGATACACATCTAGTTTTTTTTCATGTAAAATGTATCACTTCACATAATATAGAAAACATAGGATTTAATAGTTTTGGATTTCTCTTATAGAGATGACCATTTTATAGAACACCTTATAGTAAATTACTGTCTATTACAAATTATTTTGTTACAAGAATTATTAATTTATAACCATTTTTAATTAAATACTACAAACATTATTTATGGACATATTAAACATGCTATTATTTTGATAAATTAACTTTCACATTGTTTGATTGATACTTGTATGGCATGGCAATTGATAACCTTTTATAAAACCGTTTCTTATAGGTTTAGAGTGGAAAAAGCAATATATTGGTTTTACAAGGATTTTTTGAAAATGATTTTTAATTTTAAAGATTTAAGGTTGTTTTGTGTACTAATATATATCTTTTTTTTCCGTTCAAAAAACCGGTAACGGGTGGGAGTACTAAAATATATCTAGTTGATACTTACAAAATCCCTGTATTGTTTTTAGTAATGAAAAAAAACTAACAAAGAACACTGTATAATTTAAACTGAACTCAGAAAAAGATACTAATCCACCGTCTAACCGTCCTTTGTGCAGTTATGCATGATAAACTTATTAATTCAAGTGATTTCTCAATTACGTGGCATATAAATATACTATAGGTATTTTATCAGAGCTAATTCTTTGATTTTTTTTTTTATAATATTTAATAAATGTAACAGCATTATAGAGGTATAATATGAGGATAATAGGATTTGAAAATTGATCATCATCTTCTGTTAGTATTATAAGTTTCTTATAATTACTATATACGCATGAACATAAATGGTGGTTTTAATCCAAGTAACTTTGGCAATTAGTGACATAGTATCTTTATTAATTAGTAACACATACTATTAGATAAAATGTAGGTCAATATTTTATATTATTTAAAATACTAATTTAACACATAATATTGAAATTTTTCAACTGTATTGTCTTAACTATTTCAAGTTGTAATAAAATATTAGATCTATACTCTGAACAAGTTAAAGAATATAGTCAACGGTCGACTTTTTATGTATAACTTTTTTGTATCCATGCAAGCTTATGATTTTAATACATCCAAAAATTTTTAAAATATGAGGGTGAATTGTAGAAAAATTAGAATTATATTTACTATGGAATGATTCATATGAATTATTAAACACTATTTGTCGAAATCGATATTATAATAATTAAAAAGTTCTCGTACAACTTACTGTTGGTCGATATATTATTAATTAATAATCTAGGTATATGCTATAGGAAAAAACACCCTCAGTCATTTTGTACGAAAAAAGGTCACCTTCCTATTTTTAGAAGCAATTTGAGTGTCACCGACTAGCTGTGACGAAAACAAGTCACCGCCAACTACGTTTCTTAACTTTAACAGAGTACCTATATACTTATATATGTACGCATATCATATAAATGTGTGTAGCTTATACTCATAAAATAAAAAAACATATTTATTATAAGCTATTATAGTTGACTCACTTATGTGTTTATTACACTGGAATACTGGACTTTGAATTGCATTTGTGATTTGATGCACTACGCCACAGAGATACATTAAGATGTATTTCGTTGCAACCATTAGGTTGGACTCTTTAGCACATATGTCTGGTGTATAGTACAGCGTGTTTATTATTGTGGACTGTGATTCCGATCACACAAAAGTTTCAACTATGCAGCGGGAAATAAGGACCGTAGTGGATGAAATAATTCGTCAAAGTGGCCTCTGGCAGAATCGTAACCACGATTCCAATTATGGATACAAAAAGAAAGACCGTGGGGAATGATCGATCCACATACATATAACCACTGAAAACTATACTTATATACTGAATGATTGCTACTGGTGTCGTGCAAGACAATAATATGTCGTTTTGTAGGTGTTACCACGCAGCAATGAATAGACTTGACCACAATACTACAGTGGTTGATGTTCTGATCGATCAATATCGACCTCATATTATAGACGTATAATATGGCACCGTAGATACTCTTAATATAAAGTATTACATCAAGTGTTACTTATGTGGTTAATTTTCTAGTTTTTCATAAATCAATCAATTTTGATATAATTAAAACTTTTTTTCATTTTGAAAGTTATTTTTGACACACCAATCATTTGATCTCAACTCGCTTTTTGGCCGAAGCCCATAATCTGGAATAATCTTTTAGACTTTGTTTATATGTATATTGATGTGTAATTTTTCAGTTTAAGATTTGGTTTTATTCAATATTTCTATAAGGTATAGATATAAATTTTATTATTTAGCATTAGGTAATTATAAAATGGAAAGCAATGCAAACTATTCATTGATCAATGTATAAAACGTTGAGCTTCTTTTCGCCTTATAGGGTTTGAATTAAAAAAAAAATCTTTTCTAAGTAGTCACCTACGTTGTATAAAGAATATCTTCACAAAATTTTAAATCTTAAGACTCGGTGGTTTAGGTTGTGCGTTAATACCTCAGTCAGTCAGTTTATCCTTTTGTATTTATAATATATATATATATGTTAGCGGTAATGTATGTAATACGTTATTTTATTAAATAACTAGTTATTCTATTAAATTCCTAAATATGTTCGTTAATATATAAATTACACGGTTTTACTAGTTAATATATAAAATACCGATTGGGTTTTCGTTAATGTATGAAATTTATATCATTAGGTAGATGGCCGAGACTGGATTTGATAACATACAAAATTTGTTACCGTTGTTGTTTTATTAATAAAAATAATAAGATAAGATAGTATTGAACCACACCATTTGGCATAGACTAGACTTATTCGTGTGACAGTGTACCCAATTGGCGTAATTTAATTTATGCACAGAAAAGTTTATTACGCTTAATGACGTTTCAGATGTAGATATTTGCCTTCGAAAAGCATCCGAATCCCAATCAATTGGTAATGGACAAGGGTTTTTTTAAATGTACATGCCAACAAAAGTGCACCACAAAACGGTGCATATTTTTAAAAAATAATTTACTTTGTAATTCTAAATGCCACCCAAAAAGTTCCTATACTAATAAATAAATTGTAAATTAAAAAAAAAAAATTATACAAATACATTGACGTGAAAAAAGATGAATATTAATATTTTATATAATAATAATGTAAGGCTTGTTTGACTTAATACTATAACATTTGATTTTTTTTGTAATTTGTAATTTAATTATAACTTTTATTCAATAATAGTTTTAAATACATTAACTAAACCCTTATTGTTAGTTTATAAAATATCTAATTGGTATGTAGAATAACTAGTTGAAGTATATATTTATGGATTCATTCAATACATTAACTGAAAGTACCCGTAATTCTATAAAATAACTAGGTATTCTATAGAATTACGGAATTTCATACATTATAATGCTAACATATATATATATATATAATTAAATAGGTGAAAGCTTTGATTAGATGTGTAATTATATCTAACTCTCCTTTTAAAAGCCGGTTGGCATATGAACATAAATAAATAAATAATTATCATACTCCGTATGAGGTAAATTTGGAGAAGTATAGTAAGAACATTACATTTGTTTCAGATATATAAATCCTTAAGTTAGAAACATAATACACATTTTTAGCTGGAAGTCATGATTGTGTAAATTAAATAAATTGAATAAATAATTATTAATTTTTAATTTTCAAGAACATAAATTTATTAAGTATTTAGTATTGTTCTAAACTCACATAGAATAAATTAATACTATTATGGTTGTAAATGTGTTACCACTGTAATTAAAGCACAGTTTATATTGCTAATGTGCTGTAACGTGAACACACCATCCAGAAAAAAAACCTAATATAAATGAATACAAGCAAGAGCAACATCAGTAGTAAATAATAATACATCACACACAAAAGTTAAAACCGTGTTTAATAATAAGCTAATTCTAAAACAAGAAATCATCTAACGGGCATGTTACGACTTCCCTCAGTATTCGAACAAATGGTGTAAATGATTTGCCTCCGTTATTATCATCGATGTCACCACCACCATCGTCATAATATATGACCGGGAAGAAAGGCGGAGAAATTGTGCGTGTTTTCATTAAAACCATAAATCACAAGAACGTGAATGTTTATTTTCTAACGGATGTATTATTATAACTTCGGAAAAATAATATAGTTTTCATACCTATGTGGCTATGAGTAGGTACCTTAAGTCCCTAGAAGTTGAATGATAGACTGATAGATAGTCAATAGAATATTTTCAATTTTGTATGGTTGGTTTAATTTACATGATTCGAAATAATAAGATTTCTGAATGAATTATATTTTAAAGGAAAAGCTGAAATTAGAAAATATTACCATGCAATAACTCAATCTGTAGCATTTTTAATTATTTTTTTAATTAGACATAAGAATCATAAAATAAAATAGTACCAATCTAAAGATTAAAAATTATGTAAAATTATTTAGTGATCCATATATAAAATTAAAATTATTATACTCCAAAATCTGTTCATATTTAAGCACTGTAAATGGTTTATTTTTCGATAAAAATTGACGTGTTTTAACACAAATTCACTGGTTTTTTTTCGTCTACATTTTTTGCTTATTAAGAATTTTGACGAATCACCTTTACAAAGTGTAAAGTATCTGCTATCTGCGTCATCAATTTTTGATCCTTTTAGGTTATGCATAAATGTTTTTTTTTTTTGCTCTACATATACACCTTATTATTATATCAATAGTCTCTCAATACAAAATCTAACAACAATGTAAAAATATATCAAACGATACCTAGTTTAAGAAGGTATATTTAACTTGAATAATTCAAGTAACAGATAGACTGACGAATTGATTATATAATTCAATAAATAAAATAATATTAAAATATAAGATATCAAGTCATTTAATTTTCTAATCTAATAATTTTCAATACTTAAGAGAACTTTAAAATAAAATAATGCTTTAATTCTATGTATAAGTTACCTATAATATAAGTTATAGGGTTTTCAATTTATTTTTCATCAACCTTTTTTCAATCGCATACTTTATAAAAGTAAAAAAAAATACATTTAATAGACCAAATACGCATTATATTCTATAAAATATTATGGAAGTCTGGTACATCGAAAATGTAGTATTCTTGTGACAAAAAAGTTTGTTTAATAAACTAAAAACTATAAATATGTAGTTAATTTTATTAAATTTAATCACATTATAAACTATAACAGAAAGTAAAAAAATTAGAATAATCGCTCTACAATATTATGAATATTAGTGATATTCAAAGGTTCTTAAATCAAGTTTAAATTCTACAAGATGACGGCTGCACTACATTAATGATAAACATTTATCTAAGTAATTAAATTACCAACCGAGAAGTTTACCTGTTTTGAGATAAAGTGAACAAATTTATATTTATTCAATATATTATATTAACTTGTTGTTAATTATATTATATAATGTATATTACAAAAATTATATTATATAAGGTTAAGTTGATTTAATGTACCTATTTTACTTAAATTTATCACCCTGTTTTAGCCAAACTTAACCTTCTTATATGTGTGTAAAAGTATAGCTTATATGAGTGTATATTTTCTCAACTATAAGATATTTTTTAATTTAATTGAATAAGTAATTAAGTATTGTTATTATGAAAAATTAGTATTTAATTTTTTTCAGACCTTTTTTTTTATATAAAATTATGAATACCTAATATAGAAATTTATAAATAATTATTAAATGCAGTTTTTGATCAATTGATACTCAAACAAAGTAATTTACATATATTATGGTTAACTAATAACGTATGAACTATATGACTAACAATATGACTATAAAAAAAAATCTATATGTCTATACGTGAGATTAATTTGCAATAATCATTAGTTATTATATTATTGTTTTCATTTTTTTTTTCGAAAGATATGGCATAATTTTTTATCCATGAAGTTTTATATTATATATTTTGATAATTATTTCTCAGCTATGAATTATTGTAATAGCTTTATTTAGTCTTAATAAAATTATAATTTTTAGTTCATGCACAAATAATTTTTTTATTCTGATATTTCTTTGTGGTAAAATGTATTTAATTCTGTTTAAAGGTTGTGAAAATGATGATCGTTGTTGTGACGATTTTCGCCATCTGTTGGTTACCGTATCACATTTACTTCATTGTCACATCTCATATGCCGGAATTAACTAACGCACCGTACATTCAAGACGTATATTTGGCCTTTTACTGGCTAGCAATGTCCAATTCTATGCACAACCCTATCGTGTATTGTTGGATGAATTCCAGGTAAGCAATGTGATTATAATTGTTCTATCAATGATACCCAGTTAATTTTTTCTTGTATAGCAGCATTAGTAATTAAGTTTAAAACCCGTTGTTGTTAAATTTATGATTAATTTATTCAAGTTATTATCCAGGATACTGAAAAAAAAATGTAAAATGTAATTCATATAATATTCATAGATCATATTTAAAAACTTAATTTCTTTTAATCTATAGTTTCAGCTGAAAAAAACAATTATACTCGTAATATTATATGATTCTAAAATAATTATGATGTTAAGATTAATGAAATGGGTACATAAAATTGTAATAAGTAAGTCAAATGTTTCTTTGATTACTAAACCATAAAATCAAAAATGTGTCCACGATGTGTGACGAATCTTCGAAACTGCTATTTTTATGTTATTTGACAAACTTGCTAACATCAAACTTACACACATCAAATACGGTTCGTTTGCCATCGTAAACTCAGTCACATACTAACTTAAAAGAATGTGCGTTAAAGCTTTACCGTTAAATATTAAATACGTGTTTCAACGATAATAGCTTTGGCATAAAGTTTTCCACGTAACTGAAATGTTATTTCCCGTTTTTTTTTTCCATAATACATATAATAAAGGTAGATTTACTGAGAAAATGTTTATTTATTCAACGAACAATATTTTTTTTTATAAACATCAAATTACTAAATTCATTGATATTTTTTAGGCATTTATCAAATATAAATATTTTAGACTAAAAAAAACAACTTATTTGGATTCCACAATATTTTTAAACGGATTATTGTGATAAAATAAAAGGCATTAACAATCAAGTTAAAAATTTAAAATTCATATAATATTTGTATAGGGTAAAAATCTTGAAAAGTCTTGAATAATAAGTTTAAGCAAAATAATTAGTATTATAATATTAGGAATGAAATTTTTAGTAATAATTAGTTAATGGTTCCAGGCCATTTTCTACGTCATAGACTATTTTTCTACAATTATAATTCTTATTTTTCTACATTTTATTTTGTAATTTTTTTTTACCGGTCATTTTTTAGCTGGATATTCTTTGCACAGGTTCTTTTTGAACCGTATTAAATGTCTAGGAT
Source organism: Diuraphis noxia (assembly GCF_037042655.1). Taxonomy (NCBI): domain Eukaryota; kingdom Metazoa; phylum Arthropoda; class Insecta; order Hemiptera; family Aphididae; genus Diuraphis; species Diuraphis noxia. Next base: position 31,093,144 of record NW_028301714.1, on the reverse strand, counting down.
CAATTGTAGCCGGATATAATTTACCAGACTAAATGATGGACCACATCCATTAGCGTCATATGCGATGTTTATTCGTAGCTCAAACTATTTAAAAAAACTGAAAATGTTCATATAGTCTGTGCTTGTAGTGTGTACACCTACACATATAACGCATCCCATCTGAAATTAAGCAACCTATTTTTTAAACTTAACTGTTTTTTTTTTTTTTTAAGTACACATATTATTTATGAGATACATTCCATATACATTATCATACATCACCTAGATATAATTACAACGAATTATATTTAATTTACGAGAATGTGAATTAATAATAACACGTCAACGCGTACGTTTATAACGCTTAGACACATTACCTCACACTTGGTATATACGGTTTCATTAAAATTATTATTCATAGGTATGTGTGTTCAACATAATATGTCATTGCATATATTTTGATAAATATAGATGTAGAAGTAGATTTGTATATTTTATACACATGTGTAAACAATATTTGTGTATTTGAGTATAATATTTTTTTTGTCTTTTTAAATGTTCTCAAAACCCGCCCATGGCTAAACCAACTGTGCTTTTTTTTATTGTTGTATAAGTTTTCCACTTCCAAGCTTTTTAAATCGTCAAATGTAAACTATCCCTCAACACTTTTACCGTCGTATATTTCTATTAACACCATTCATTTTTACTTTTTATCGGTCAAGGCATTGTTCTAACAGTATACAATGTATATATTCATGTACAACACTTTATACAAATATGTAATATAAAAGAAAATTAAATTAGATTTTTGTATAAGTTTACAGCTTTAAAAATATAAAAAGGAGTAACTTTAAGTACTGAAATAATATAAAACTAAAAAATATTATATTAGAATTTAGCAATATTATATTATTATGTCTATATCATAATATTATATTATATTATCTTATAGGTATCTATAAATAAAAAAATATTAAAGTTATTAATATGGAAAGTTATGATTTTTACATAAAGATAAATGACTTATTATATGCCATACAATTTGTAGCTAATAGTATAATAGTTGTTTGGTATATTAATACATTTAACCCATTTTCCATTGTCAGTTAATAATAGTCTTAACTCAGATAATAGGTATAAATATAGTACTCCAATAAATATACTTGATTTATTATACCCTTGTGGTTTGGTCTTGCAATAATTTTATTAAGTATTAACAATAATTCTAATACGAAATTACTAGAATCGGATTTAAACCCATGCCATGGTTGCTATAGATTACTTAATATGTAAAGTTTACTTAGGTGATACAAGAATGACAATAATTTTCAATATCCCGTAACCAGTTACTAGGTTTTGTTTTATACAGCACTCTTGCATCGTCTGCAGTTCATTTTCAAAAGTTATAAGTCTAATCGATTCTTAAAACGATTCATTGAGTAACTTCCGATTGAAAAAATATTCGGGAAGAGTTTCAAATATTTGAAATATAAACGCAGAAAATTAATGAATTATGAAATTCATTAATTTTCCTGGTCCTGCAACAGTCTATATTGTACATGATCTGTGCCTTTTTCACTTTGTACGTCACTTAAATTCTTGGTATTTGCCACTTGAACGGGAAAGATGAAGTTTTTCTATTAAATGAGAATTATGAAGTGCGTACCAATCTATTTCACACAATTGTCCACTCATAAACGTTGAGGGTTGATTTGATGATGAGGTATGTTCATAATGGGTCATAGAGAATCTGAGGCGCAATAATGATAGGTATAGAGAAGCCATACTCAACCTTTTTTTTATCTGGGCCACATAAAATATTTTAAAATATTACGCGGGCCGCAAGAAATTTTATTGAATGTTCTATGTCTAATATAGTGATATCTCCCATACTATCAAGTTGTCACGAGTATTTCGCCTAAATGTATATTTGTTAACCACCCGTACAGAGATTCGATTGTCATCGTCGTTTCATTACTTAACAAGTCACTGATTAAGTTATCCTTGTGTGTATAAGACTTAGGTAACTTAACGTGCTGTTCTTGACTTTTAGTAATGTTTTCGTTTAAATTCGTTTATTTATAGTATCTTCAAAATTGTGGAACGATTGTTTTTTACAATGGACAGTCTAATCCAAAACGACCCAATTCAAGTTTTATCAATACTTAGATGGATATTAAAGATTAATTCCACTCAGTAATATTAACAAATCAATATACATATATATATATAAATAATTATATTATATATAATATAATTTACATATAAAATTATGAATGGTACATCTTTAACGATAATATTATTATGAAACAAGAAAAACTTAATTGAATTTTACAAATTGAGTACCTAACAAAATATATTACAAACATCAAGTAGTTCCATTTAAATTTGTTGTGTATTCATAATATGAACAATATTATTAATATATAAATATAAAATATTCATCATAAAATTAAAAATATTAATTAATTTAAATGATGTGCGTTCATTCCATAAGCTTTGTTTTAAACATCTTTATTCTTAGTAGCATATTTTTTAAAACAACCTATTTTTTCATTCGTGAAAAAAATATATTTAATATCGACAATTCGTCAGCTAATTAAAATATAACATTTCCACAAACGATATCCCAGGAGAGACATTCAAAAAATAATTAACAAATAACATAAAAAAAAAAAAATAATAATAATGTTTTTTAAGATAAATAACCTCAAAAAATTTAACACAATTTTTCAATAACCCAAATACCAAAAAATGTTTAATTTGTAATTGTCGTGACTTAAGGTTGAATACCATACAAAATTACATCCACAAATGTTTATTAGAAAAATGAAAACAAACAAAAATACGTTTGATTTTTAAACAGTATTATATTTTTACCTTAAAATAATTCCACTGGAACAATATTTTCTACATGCATTTTTATTTATTTAAATCGAGAATCATCTTTATTCTTAATTTGTACTTCAGATTATTTAGAGCTATATTTCACTTCATTTAACGATAAAATATGAAAAACTGATCGATTATAATATTATATCAGCGACGTAATTCGACCATATTGCTTATAAAAATATGCTATTTGCATCAGTTGTAATAGAAAATATTGTCTTATAGAATTTGGTATGACTATTATAAGATGGAATTCCTACTTAACATCATACATACAAATATAAAATATAGATTATTATAGATTTCACTAAAAATTATTTTTGATTTTTCTATAAATAAATTGCATACTAGATATAACTAGATGTGAAATATTGATCAAAATATACTATTTTGAATTTTTATAGTAGTACCGGCAGACCTTCACCTGATAAAATTCATATTAACAAACAAGTCGTATCCATCATTTATCAAATTATTAAATTCTTTTAAATTTAAAATTCATATAATATAATTGAATATTTTATTGAATTATTTCACTAAACTGAAAATATATCAATCACCAACAGAAGCATATTCAAAAGAAATTTTATATATTCTCGCAGGAAAAAAATCAATTCGTTTATCTTATTTAAAATAATGGTATCAAATATAATAATAAAATATAAAACATTGATACATTTAAATCTTCTGAGGATACAAATATAACAAAATATATCATCGAAATTTATATTTAATTTAATTTATATCTAAGATTTAAAAAATATATAAATAAAATGTCTGCTAACATCTATATCCCACCTCGCCTGTTTGTATACAAATTAATTAATTTGCGAATTCTAGCCACTAAACGTATTTGCCCACGCGGTAATAATTAAACTAGCATGACTTTATTTTATCGGATCAACAAATGAACCGAGAATATCACAACGTTCAAAACCATCACCCCCTTAATGACGCACACAGAAAATACCTACGTCCTACGAAATCGTCCCATTATTTTTACTCGACCAGAAACCTTATCTTCTTTATTTATAAATTATAATGCATATAGGTAGTGCTCGTCGATTACTAGACCATATAATTTGTTTGCCCTTTGTTTATCAATGTATCAATATCATATTATTCATAAGTAGGTAGTATATTTTAGTATTATTCGTCTTTGCATAGAATTTTTGAAACATTTAAAATAAATAACTATCATACTTTTTGATCTGAGTAGTTATGAAAGTACGAGTAATGTGTCAAATATCTAGAAAAAAATGCATCATACCTACCATAGTTGTTATAAAAACCGGTTTTATAAAAATCGTATGTTTAAAAGGTCATTTGTGATTTGTTATTGTTATATTCTGTGCTGTATGCAATTTGAATATTAGATTAATCTTAATGCCATTAAATTTCAATTTTTTATATTGGCCTACTCTAGAGCGCTAAGAAATACAAATATTCTAGAAACTTATAACATTACCATTGGATGTATTAAAATATGCATACCTATTTCATTTTTTGTATGACTAAATCACAGTTTAATTATTGTCACTTGTTTGAATAGCACACTATAATATTACATTATATTATTAATAAACTCAGTTGATGAAATGATTATTTTTGACTTAATTAAAAGTTAATGGTATGCAATTATGATTCATTTTTATAGAATTCAATTTCATATCAGTCATTTTATGAAAACTCAAATCGTATTTAATTCTATTAGTTACCTTGTTTTACATATTTAATCGAATCGTGATATTTCAGCTAACCTAAAATTTCGGTGGTAAGTTGAAATTAATTAAATGACCATTGTGATAATTATAATAAAACAATACAGTCAATTAGTCAACTAATTTGTTATTTATTCCGTTAACAATTAAAATCATTTATTTACAATGAATTTGCATTTTAACGGATGTCTTCTCAGAGTAGTCGAGTAGGTACACTTCACTTATCCATTCTTCCCCATCGTTTATTGACGTAGTGTTTCTATGGTTTGTATTACCCACATTATAACATCCTTGTTTTTGACATCAAGATCATACCTTATATTATTCTATTAGTTGAATATAATATGTGGTCATCAAACGCAGACTGTATATGTTCATATTTTTTGGTTTCTTTTGACGACAAATTAAATTAACTATACATAACTAGGTACCGAATATATCAAATTGAGTAAAAACGGAACGCCCATCACTAAAATAACCAATATAACATTATATTATGTACATTGTACATATTATTTATATGCATAATTATACTTAATCTATATTAATAAATTGTTTTATTATTATTATTTGAGTGATTTTATGTATCACAAAATTTTCTGGATGACAAAATTGTCAAAATAATAGAGTTAGCACAATATGGTATTATCATGTACCGATTTATATATATCATCGTTTAATGTTTATTATGTAGGTAATTGTAATTTGATTGTAGTACCTACACAAGTTAGTTAAGATTTATTTGTTTTTTTGTTTTTCATGAAACCACAAACTTTTAAATCGCCTATTTTTAACGGTGTGTGTTTTATTCATATTTTATGCTATTAGGTATAATATAATAATCACGCTTGGAATTACACGCATTTGCAAATTTTTTTTGTTTTAGCTTAAAAAGTAGCTAAGTAAGAAATACACATGAATCTTACAGTAATGAGTTTGTATGCAATTTTTGATTTTGATATGTTTTTATATTTGCGCAATTTTTAATTATTACGTATATTTTAGCTTTTTGAAATAATATTGCATATTATATAGACAAACATATTTAATTAAGTTAATACTATTACCAAATACAGGTGTATATCGATTATTTTTAAATTTATTTTAACTTATATATTGAGTAATTATTATCAACTAGGTACATACAAATTGTTTTAAGCAGGTAGTTGACCTGTTTTTACTTGAATTTCCACTCTTTATTACCTAAATATTATAATTTAATAGATTGATATATTTTTTAGATAATACATGGTATTTTATCAAATTATTAATATTCAATAATTATTATTTATTTATTTATTTATTAGTCGAAATAGGCTTAATGATTTAATATTATATTCAGTTGTATTACCTATTATATAATTGCTGTGTTGGCGTATTTTTATTAAAATATTGCTTTTTTATTACTGATTATTTAACGTGGAATTTACTGCGATCATAGAGCCTATTTTTATTCATTATTTTATTTATTTATTTTATTCATAATTATTTAATTTATTAACGTGCCATTTAATGAATGAGTAGACATATATTCTTCTAAATTCATGATTGTGGGCGTTCATGACTGTTTTTAATTTTGATAAAATCAATAATTAATATTCAAACTAGAAATAATTTAATTTATCTATCAAAGAAGATTCCAGTACAAGAGAGAAAACTATGCCTAAAATAGAAGACAACTCAGTAAAATGATATTTTTAAAATCTGGAGGTAATTAAAGTAACATTTAATCTTTAGTCATCACTTTTTCGTCTAAATTCAGCCTTTTTCCTCCAATATGTTTCTTAGAGAATTTCCTAAACAAACTTATCCAAAAACGCTTTTATGTTGCGTGTCACGTGAGGTCGAGCGTTACCATGCAAAAGACGCAATCCCTTCGTTAGTATTCCAGGTTAGGTCGTCGGATTTTTATGGCTTGACGCAATTTTTCAAGCATCTCACAAAACGATGCCGAATTAATGGTAGTCGCTGTTGGCATAAATTCGATGGGAAGGATGCCTTTCCTGTTCCAGAAGACAGTTTTCATGATTTTTCTGGCAGATTGAGTCACTTAAAATTTACTTTTTTGGGGGGGAAATTAATGTCTCCACTCCATTGACTGTTGTTTTGATTCTGATGTAAAGTGGTAGATCCACGTTTCATTTCCTGTCAGTCTGTAACTATTAAGTCCAAAAATACAGCTCCTTCTTCAGTGTACAGCTCCAAAACCTGAGCACACTGAGCATGGACAGATAAAGAGGCGGACGCTGACAAGGTGGACGCGCTCATCTTGATTCATGTGTCATGAAGGTATTAAACGTCCGATACGGCTTGTTCAAATTTTCTTAAAAAGAGAAAAAATAACGGTCATAACAATGGTATCTACTTATAAAAATAAAAATTTTCCTTTGTCGCTAGAAAATTGGAGACCTTACTTTTGGGACAAGCCTCGTAGGTATATTTTTTATATTATGGTATAATTTATTATGTATATATTTATTTTCATTTTCAAATATTTTCAAATATGAACTGAATTAAAAATTAATTAAGAAGTCAACTGTATGATATCAGCCTTGATACTTGTTTGAAGTTAAAGACTATATATTACTCTCTACAATTGAATAAACAGTATATAGAAATGAAATGTTAAAAAACACACTAATTAAGTAGATAAGTTTTATTTTATTTTTATGTATTGTTGTGACTAATTAAATAATTATCAGATTTGTAAAAACTATTATAATAATAATAATGAATTGATGAAAATTAACAAATTTAAAAATGTATACAGGGTGATTCGTTTATCAAACAACACTCATTATTTATAAAAGTATTGACTTTTTTCAAAATATTGTTTTACATAGTTTCAAGTTGTTAAAAAACCAACGCTTTTATTAAAAAATTATATTTTTAAATATTTTTTATCCTTATCATTTTTTAAGTTTTTTACTTTTTTGAATGGCAACATAGTTTTTTAATTTCATATTCCAAAGCAGAATATTTTTCTAAAAATTTTGATACATAAAAATCGAATTTAGGACTAGTAGTTTATGAGTTATAAGTATTTAAAGTTTAGACAAGCGGAGTAGTGGACAAACATTTTGCGGGGTAACCCCGTACCACTCCACTCTGCCAATCTAAACTTTAAATACCTATAACTCATAAACTACTAGCGCTAAATTCAAAATTTTAACGTAATAATTAATTAAAAAAATAGCTTTATTAATTTATGAAATTTGAAGTATAGGTTACCATTTGAAAATCAAAAGTTGATGGTGGTGTATATAATAAATATAAGGGTGAAAAATATAAAAATAATAAACAATTCAAGAAGAGTGTAAATCTACAATTTTGAAAAAAAAAAAAATTGAAAAAAGTCAATACTTTTTTAAATAATGAGTGTTGTTTGATAAAAGAATCACCCTGTATATATATTATATATTGTTATAATAATTTTATTCATAGATATAAAAACTAACTATAATTATTAATTAATTTGTTATTAACTTAGCTAATAAGCATCGTTCGTATTATTAACATTGGTTTGGCCTTCTTAAAATTATTTGTTTTTGTTTAATGTTGTAATTAATCACTTTTAGATGATCTCATGAGATTGTATATTTTACAAAGATAGTACTTTTTAAATATAAATTTCAGAATAACAAGGTACTTAATTTAAAAAAAAAATCGAAGAACGGAGACCTCAGAGGAAGTACAGCAGAAGTATAAGGTTCAATTTCCACCAGGTCTCACATAGGGTGGAAAACTTTGTAATAATCTTAAAACTTGGACATTTGTACCAATTATTTATCTAAGTTTTTGACTACACCGTAAATTTTAGCTGTAAAATGCGTCTTTGCTCTTTAAAAGTATTTTGCTTTAATTTATGCATGCATACACAATTTTAAATACCTCATAACAACACTATTACCTAAAACCAAAATAATTTATATTAACACAAATTTTTACATAAATTAATAGTACCTAGGTATAAAACATAACATTATAAATTATAGTTTACACGTATAGTTAAGAATGGTGTCACGTCATTTCATCGCGGCTAAATGCATCGTGCGTCAATTCACCGTGGTCATTTTATCGCAACGTCAATTTATCGCGTTATAAATAAATTGCGCGACAATTTATCGCGTGTTATCGTTTTTATGATTTTTGAACTCTAATGATCTCTGCTAATGCTAGACTCAGTCTTATGACAACTACTGTCAAATCGTCATTTTACCCGTCGTGTATTTATCGAGTACGCTAATTTATTATTATAATAAAATATTATTCTATTATGACTTTTCAAATGCTAAAAACTGAGAAAGGGAAGGATATGCTTTGCTACGATGGCCACATTTTTTTAAAAGAAAAAGAAAATGACATGAAATCCATATGGAAATGTAATCAGTATTATAAAAATAAATGTCGCGGACGACTTCACCTAAGCGAAGGGAAAATATTAAAAAACACTGACCATAACCACGTTCCAAGTTCATCAGAAATTCAGGTAAAAAAAACACTTAATAAACTAAAAGATATAGCCAGTAATAATAGTGATATGAGTACACAATCGGTAATAGGTTCAGCACTTAATCAAATTCCTATTGAATCGTCTGGGCAGTTACCTAATATAAATATACTTAAACGTACTATTCAACGTGTACGTAAGCAAAAATTACAGTTGCCCAACGACCCGACAGACTTAAATTTTATCATACCCGATGAAATGACAAAAACCATAGATGGAAATCTTTTTTTGCAATATGATAGTGGTATTAATACTGAACGAATTTTAATTTTTTCAACAACACGTTTATTGTATCTTATGACACAATGCGACAATTGGTTTTGTGATGGCACATTTTCTAGTGCACCATCATTATTTTATCAATTATATACAATTCACGCTGTTCAGTATTCTAATGTGTTACCGTCTGTTTACATCTTATTGCCAAATAAAAAAGAAAACACCTATAAACGTATGTTTCAAGCACTAAAAACAATTGAGCCTGATCTAAGTCCTAAGATAATTATGGTCGACTTTGAAAAAGGTGCAATGAATGCAATAACTTCTGAATTTCCTGAAGCAAAACTAAAAGGTTGTTTCTTTCATTTGTCGCAATGTATTTGGTGACAAATTCAAGCCGCAGGCCTCCAAAAAAAATATATAGATGACGTAACTTTTGCGCTACAGATTCGTAAACTACCAAGCTTAGCTTATGTACCAGTAAATAAGGTTATTGAGTCTTATGAAAAATTGTTGGACACCAAATACTTTATTGAAAATGACGAACTACTATCACCAATTCTTAATTATTTTGAGGATACTTGGATAGGACGTACTGACAGGCGACAAAAAAGGCGATCCCCTACTTTTAAAATTTCGATTTGGAACTGCTATTCGTTGGTTTCTGAGGATTTACCAAGAACAAATAATGCTGTTGAAGGATGGCACAATTGTTTTACATCGATCTTAAATCAATGTCATCCAAGTATATGGAAATTTATATTAGCATTGAAAAAAGAGGAAAACACGAATAAAATAAAAATTGAACAATATATAGCTGGAGAATGTCCACCAGCAAAAAAAAAGTATCAAGATAAAGCTCAACGTCTTAAGCAAATATGCTATGATTTTGAAAATAGATCTATCGACGACTATTTACAAGGAATAGCTCATAATTTTCAATTGCAATTGTAAATTTTGTAAATAATGTATATTATGTAAACGACAAACAATATTTATTGTGATTAATGTTTTTGTGATTTTTCGTGATTATTTAAATAATAAAATATTATAAATTTATAATAAGATTTGGCGATAAATTGACGTGCGATTAATTGCGACCACGATAAATTGACATGATGCTATGAATTGACCGCGATCATTTGACGCGCGATGAATTTAGCTACGGTGAATTGACGTATATCCTTAAGAATAAAGATAACGAGAGGCCCGTTGTTTTTTTAGCAATTTGATGTATACAGCTAGTGTACTCGTATTTTCCTTAAATTAATTGTTACCTTTTCATAAGTTAAAAAAAAATTAAAATATGATAAATAATGGATTGTCTTATATTTAGATATAATATATATTAAAATTAGAATCTAGTTAAGAAATTATAGTAATAATTGTAGTGTGGATTTGTGAGAAAAAAAATAGTAAGTTACACTATACGTTAGATAAATCTCAAAAATCAAGTGGAATATGATTTTTGTGCAGTATGCTCGCGCTGTCTTTTCACACAAAAACCTTATTTAATGTAAAATAGTAACGGTTTGGTTCGTTAGACATATACGATTTTACAGATTGAGAAATGTATACATTATACATGTATTATATCTAGTATATACAATTTACATACATCAATATTCCATACATCATTTTATTAGGTACCCATTTTTCTTGAAATTTAACCATTTATACCTTAGATGTTTCTTGATATGAGTGTTACTTGAAAAAAAACTTTGGAATGGAACGTTATCAAAATAGTCGAAAAACTTCTTTCTCCGCATACATATTTTGTAAATAATTTAATAATAAATTGTTAAAGAGTAAACATTTGATTAGTTAGTTTCAGTATACCATTCGATTAAGGTGCGCGTGCCGAGGTGAAGTTTGACGCGCGGCCATATGTATAGAAAGTGAATACTACTATTACATATGGATTTATAAAGCCGGTGGAGTTTTTTGAAAAACATTAAGATCTAACAATAACGTAGTTGCTCGTATACAGTTTCACAAAGTTTGACCGGCGTGCAGTGAAGTTCACGTTTGAGGGGCGAATTATGGAGGAAGAATGGGTGGGAAAAAACCGAATTCGGTAAAATTAGTTTAGTGACACGTAATATTTTGTGCCCACAGTGTGACATCCGACGACACGTGTCCCATATCAAAACTAATTTCAATCCGACTGAGTAAGAAGACCACTAACATCAGGTATGTGCGTGTGTGTGTATAAAAAATCTTCACGTGGCCATGTGACATCTGGACCGCTACATCATTTTGACAGAAAGATGTATCTACTTAGTAATGTTGTTTGTGAGATCCACGACTACGTGTTAATCAAATCAGTTTTTTTTCCATCAGACCATGCATATAACATATAAACTATTTGAGTACGTGCCAAATTACATTTAATACATCATCTGTTAAAGCCATAAACGTGTAAATGATAAATGTATGTATATATATATATAATATATTATGATGTATGTTAATATTGAAACTAGTAATAAACTTACAAAATAAATATATAAATGGCTGCAGTGTAAACGCATAATATGATATTACATAGTTATGATACCTTGGTAATTTTGGTAAAACAAAAAAATTCAAACCTAAAATTATTACTCTAATATATATATACATTGTATTGATTGGAATAGAAATGACTTATGTTATTTTGTACCACAACACAAGTATAGGCTATAATAATTATCGAGTGAGGATAATAAATATTACCAAAGAAAATGTTTTTTAAACGATATTTTATTCAACAAAGAAAAAAACTAATTTTTAATGGCATCAAAAGAGTTGATTTAATACAACATATTTTTATTTTGGTGTAATTTATTTATCAGGCATTTAAATATAATTATTATTTTTTTTTTATTAGAATGCATTTACACGTGCGCCCCTACCAAGACCACAACCTTAATTACGTGTAATTCCACCTCTAGACTAATTAATTTTAGATTTTGAGCGGAGCGATGAATGTATTGATTTTACAATGCCGTATGTTTTTATATTTAGGTATTTATTATTTTTATTTTTTTGTATTTAATGTTTCGATTTTCAACTTCAGTAGCTTTTTCGGTTGGAAATTGAATCTAGTTGGTGCATTGGTGAGGTCAAAATTCCCAGTAGTTTTTAAAAGCGCATAGAAAAACCAAAAAAAAAATGAAGGGAAAAACGAGCTTTTTATGTAAAATCGATTTTTGACAAAATCGATTTCGGATATTGGTGTAACTCTAAAACAAATTATCGTAGATACATTCAATTTTCACTGGATGTTTATATTAAAATTTTCTATACTTCATAACATTTTCAAAATATTTAAAATCTTTTTAAGTTATTTATAAACATTTTAAATTTTCCGTTTTTCAGTTTTTTTTTCTATAAACGTCAATCAAATTGCATTCATAGAGTCAAAAATCTTGAAAATTTAATACAGGTTCTCCATAATAAGTTGATATTATATCATTTATAAAGTATCAAAAATACCGGCATACGTACTTTTTTTATAACCGTTTAATGTTCAAATTTTGACAAAATTTATGAATTATTTAGTTGTTAAAAATTTATAAAACGTTTAACTTTTATACCTAAGGATTGAAAATTTGAAACACGTAAGTAAATAATTCTGCGACAACAAAAAATCAAAAACTATACTAACATAGTTTTTTTTTTTAATAGTTATTTTAAGTTAAAATTTAGATAAATTAAATTACTAAGAATAACAATTTTACTTAAATTGTTGTAATTCAAAAATATTATTCTTGGTTATTTGAAATTTCTATTGATACTTTATATTCTAATTGTAATAGTTAATGTCATTCATTAATAACTTGTGCTTGGTAATACTGGTAAGTCTGGTAATACTTTATACTTTATAGTATATTGTATATTATACTATTAACGATTGAGTGAATCGGGTAGGTACATAATGAATCTGATTTATTTTATTTGGAATTTATTTTATAGGTACTTAAATTTTTTTTGAAACAATAGCAATATAATTAATATAATATAAGATGATAAAATATCCTAGACTGTCAAACCTTCTCCACTCAGAATATTCGTTTTTCGTGTACAATAATATTATATCATTGAATTCAAATTTAATACCATCTATTACAGTAACACTTTTGTGTCGTACTTTGCAGAATGATAGGAACAATAGTTATGTACATTTTGAACATTTTAACTCCTATGAATTATCGGCAATATATATTTGATTTTGATACATGTTTTATTCTTGAAAAAAAAACAGTAAAAAAATTTAAATGAATAACGAAGAAAGTGCATTTTTAATTATGTGTGATAGTTGTCGTAAAAATAATAATCTGTATATTATACAAAGTATTGGAACATTATAATTTTATATATATACTATATAATTGAACATTTTTTTTTCAATTATTTACGTTTAGTTTAATCAATATTCACACTACACGATAGATGATACGGGTCAATATGTGCTATGACAAAACTTTTTAACGAGCAATTATACTGTCCTAATAGCGAAATTGCTATTCGTAAATCAAAATCACTATGTCGTATTACTACTCACATGTACTAATCCTGTGTGGATATATTGAATATTATAATATATGCGCCATTACACAGTTCAAATAGGTATTTACATTGAATATTTTTTGAAACGAATTATTTTGATTTTAACTATGGTTGGATTATTTTTCAATATATATTATAATATAACACTTTGTTGTTTTCCATTTTATTGCTAAATTATATTAAAATTCCACATCGTTTTTTCTACTGCAATGAATATTATAAACCTTTTGTCAGGAGCAAATTATTTTTCAATAAATATCATCATCATTATCTATTATTAATACTTATTATTTACCATCACCAAATTCTATCCTAAAATAATAATTAGCTATGAATTGAATTGGCACAGCATATTATATTTATTTCCTTTGTCAATCTAATAGCTATTTATTGTAATAAAATAAAATGAAATCAATTTAAAAATCAGTTTAGATTATTGAAATGAAATTTTTTACTGAGTTCATGCCAAAGTAAATAGAAGTATATAATTTAATAGCGTTAATACACAAATACAATAACAAAATAATTTTTGACAATTTTTTTTTTTGCTTAAATACTCTTATACTCCTATACTTATTTTTAGTTAATTTCGATTAGTTTGATAGAACTATCAAAAAAAAAAAAAAAAAAAATTATTATATATTTTTTAAGCTGTGCTCTGATTGGTTTAACGTATATAGGTACTGTGTGGAAATACTTGTACGTACGGCGTGGCGTGTAAATTTCGCGCCAAGTTCATGTATATTTCAAAGATGTCATTTTTTAGACAAAACAAGAACTAACAACAGTTGAAATGTACAATTACACATCATTATTTACATAGGTAGCACGTAAGCACGTAGTATATTTCATTTGATGAGTACAATAATTGTGTACATACATAAGTAATAAATAAAAGTTTAACTCTAATAATTTATTTGATATTACAGTATGAAAATTCGTTAGAGTATTTTGACAGGGTCACTAACTAGATGGATTTGATTCAATTAATATCATATTTTAACATGTTTCCGATGTAAATAAATCTCCGTCCCAGGCAGTTTCCGCTACAAATGCGATGATGTCACACTGCCGGTGAATGTAATTTTAGTATCGCTATAATAATACACGTCCCATTAATATTCTTACTGTATTATGTGATAAAATATTAAGTTTATAATATAACCACACATGCACAAATAATATTTTGTATATTTTGTGTTGTGGCAATGCTTAAACAAAAAAAAAGGAGGGTAAGTCGTGGATGTCACTCTGCTGTACAGTAGGTTACAAGTGGGTTACTGTAATGGATGGAATTTATTTGAATCCAATGATATTATATCATTGTATACGAAAAACGATTCTGAGCGAAGACGGTTTATCTGTCTAGAATATATTATAGATTATTAAAATTTTTTATGAATTTCTAGTTTAAAATAATTTGCGAATTTTCGTGATTTTCGTGATTTTTACGTATGTTGTCTAAAACTCAAACTTTGAATGCTTGTAAAAAAAATTGTGACTAAGCATTTCTTTTATTTTTCACCTGCTATTGTAAAAATATGTTAGGAGCCTTATATAAAATTTTAAATTCTAAGACATAAAAGGAAAATTTTTAATGAATTTCTAGCTTAAAATAATTTGTGAATTTTCGTGATTTCTACATAATATGTTGTCAAAATTCAAAATTTGAATGCTTATAAAAAAAAAATTGTGACTATGTATTTCTTTTATTTTTCAACTTATATTGTAAAAATATGTTAGGAGCCTTGTATTAAATTTTCAAATATTAGAAATAAAAAAAAACTTTTATAAATTTATATCTAAGATAATTTGAACATAGCCGTAATTTTTACGTGGTTAGTCAAAATTTGAACTTTAAATGCTTATAAAAAAAAAAACCGTGACTATGAATTTATTTTATTTTTCAACTGCTATTGTTAAAATGTGTTAGAAGCCTTGTATTAAATTTTCAAGCTTTTCTACCGAATAAATAAATTTTTATCGATGTTTATAGAAAAAAAAAGTTGAAAAATAAAAAGGTCAGTAAACAGCTCAAAACAAATCTAAATATTTTGAAAATTTTATCAAATATAGAAAATGCTTATATTATAAACATTCAGTGAAAATTTCAAGTATCTGCGGTGATTTGTTTTAGAGTTACACCAAAATAAAGAAATCGCTAAAAGTGAAAATCCAATGTTGTAAAAATTTAAATTTCAAATGCTCATAAAAATTTAATTTGAATTTCCAGTGGACTTTTTATTTGTGATAAAGATTGAAAAACTTTTAAGGAATCTTGTATTAAATTTTCAAATCTTAGATTTAAAAAGAAATTTTTTTATGAATTTCTAGCTTAAAATATTTTGTGAATTTTTGTGATTTTTACGTATTTTGTCAAAATTCAAACTTTGAATGCTCATAAAAAAAAATTGTGACTATGAATTTCTTTTATTTTTCAACAATTATTTTTTTTTTTTTTATTTTGTAAACAATATGTTAAGAGCCTTGTATTAAATTTTCAAGCTTTTCTGCCTAACAAATAAATTTTTATCGATATTAATTTTAAAAAAACTAATAATGATCAAAAATTTCAAATGCCTATATAATAGTTTAACTTAAGTCGAAAATTTTTGAAAATTGCATGGTGGATAGAATATACTTATATAAGCATTCGGTGAAAATTGTCGAAAAATGAGTGTGCGTAAAATTTCCCGTTTTCCCTTTAATTTTTTGTTTGTTTTTCTCAATTATTTAGAAAAGTTTTAAGAATTTTTTACTTTTGACCCCCCTAAGTACCAACTAGATTCACTTTCTGATCGAACGAGGTACTGAATTCAAAAATCGAAGCATTTTTACTGCCCAAAAACGTGATGACAAACACAAAAAAAAAAAACACACATCATGGTAAATTCAATACATTCATCGCTCCGCTCAGAATCTAAAAAAGAAATATTTTTATGAACGTACTTAATTCTTTACTTATACCTACCTAGTTTTTTTTTTTTTTTTATATTACCCCTTACTTACGCTATCTATACCTAGAGATGTATAATATGATGTAATACTTTTAATGGGCGTGTTAAGTGCGATAATTAAATTATACAATTTTAAGTTAGGTGTTCAAAAGTTAAAGCCTTAATTTATTGTATTTCTTGAGGAATTAGGTCGTGCAGGCGTCCATGTTTGAGGTGGCGCTATGGAGGTGATCTGATGTTTATGTGGTACCAACTTGTTGATTTGTGGATGGACTCGAAGAAGCTCACAGCCAAGAGTTTGATATGTTCTTGAAGAGTCGGAATTTTGAGGTCATTGTGCATATTTGAGTTCCTTACAAACCATGGAGCGTTTGTTATCGTTCTTAAAATTTTGTTTTGGAATATTTGCCAGTTTTTTTAGATGAGTTTGTGCACAATTACCCCAGATGGGCAAGCGTATGTGATTAATGGACGTAGTACTTGCTTATATATAAGTACTAAGTAGGGAAAGTTTTTTTGTAGAGAAGACTTCCTGTTTAGAATAGGGAAGAGCATCCCTAGACGTTGATAGGCTTGTTGGAGTTTAGATGAGAGGTGTGGCCACCAGGTTAGTCTTTTGTCCAACGTTACTCCAAGGTACTTGACGGACGGCTTCCATGCGATTTGTTTGTTGTTAAAAGTTAGCGGTGGTGGAGTAGGAGTACGGCGTAGACTGAATCATACACTTACGCTTTTCGATGGGTTAATTGATATTTTCTAGTTCTGGCTCCAGACTGATAATGCATTTAAGTGGTTTTGTAAATGTACAGATATTACTTCCGGATTGCGAGATTCAGAGTAAATGGTAGTATCGTCCGCGAAGAGGGCTATATTTGTGTGCGGAGACTGAGGGATGTCGGATGTGTACAACCTACCTAGTTAACAGAATAAAACAAAATAGATAAATATAGTTTTAGTTTTGGTTTTTGATGGTAAACATAAGATTTAATTTATGGTTTCTAAAATTATAGATCAGTATGTAAAACCTGTGTTTTCGTTATTCGCAATCATATTGGTATTTGATAACTATTTTTTTTTTTTTTTATCAGCATTATTAAAATAACGCAATTTGTAAACAGTTCAATCATATTATAAACTTCTATACAACTATTATTATATTATATTATTATTTTCTTGATTGACTAAAAATCAATATTACAAATAAAAATAAACAATGGACACAAAATACAGATTAAAAAAACCAATGGATACTATGAAAAATGCAATAAAAAATATGTTATTGTGTCCCCAATCCTTCTGTTATTTATTTTTTGTTTTACATTTTATAATGAATAATTGACACTTTACAATCATAAATATATTACATGTTTGTTTTGATGTAACTTATAATATATTATAATGAGTAATATAATTACTTAATTATTATTATTTTGTTTTGTTTTTACCAGCATCCAATGTCCGTTTTTAAACAACTTTGATTTTAACTTAAATAATATAATCAATTTTTATTATAACTAATAATATACTATTGACATATCTACTTGTTCTTTTTTTATGTTTGTCCTTGTTAGTATTTGTAACACTGGATAATATTTATCTATATATTTTAGTAAATCATATTTTGTCTTTGAATGACTGAATAAATATTCTTTAAATTTAATTTAATAATGTTCATGAACAATGTCTAACTCAACACGTGATAATGTCAAATGAAAAATATAATTAAAAGTGTAGGTACTGCAGGTTGTTTTAATGTTAGGAATGCATACATTTTAGGTCACCTAATAACATATTCTTGATTCATTCTTATGCATGTGTCTGTAATGTTTGTATATCACGCATCGTATATTTTACTAACTTATGTCCCACCGTTAAGCAAAGCCTGCACAAACAATGTTAGAACATTTCACCGCATTTTGGAACACCTTATAATAGATATAATTAAACTTCTGGTAAATGTTTTCATCCTTTTGAAATTCTCACAGAAAAGTATTTTTAATATTTCGAATATTATACTATATCGTATCGTAATTTTGACATTAAAATACATTATTAACAGTTGCAAAAACATTTTGAAATGCATAAAAAAAAAAAAAAAAAATGGAAAAGTAGAAAAGAATGTAGCTTCTATGCCAGGCAGGTGTGGTATCGGAGAAACCTTGTCTTTGAGGAGTAAGTCGCATTAATATATGTGTTCAATTTGAATTTAATTATAAATAATTTCACGCATAAAACAATAATTTTAAGCAAAGATAGACTGTCAGCCTTTAAGTCCAAACACATTGCAGTGACGTCGGTAAAAATGCAGCTAGACACCACTATACCATCTAGACAATAGGATTTTACCGTTGCCACTGCAGTGTGTGGAAACCTTTTATGATGTATTTATATCGTTTCTATTCTACGATAGTTTATATCACTAGATAGTAGATACTATTTAATAGTTAAACGGTTGAATGAATTAAATTTTACCAAAAACATTGCATTGTTTTTATTATTGTAAATGTTATAAAATGTTATGTATAAATATTTATTGAAAAATCCAAGTATCTATGGTTATTTATTTTTTAATTAACAAAATAAAGTGATACATTTTTTCAAAAATTAGTTTTCCAAAGTTCCCCATTATTACTTAACATTAATTTTTTTTTCTTATTATTTTGAAAAGTACAAGAAATGATAACATCCCAAATGTACCAACAAGATTCACATTTCTACTAGAAAAGATACTTCAAGTTTAAACCCAAAGCATTTTTTCTACTACTAAATATCATGCACAAAAAAAAACACACACACATTATTGTAAAATCAATACATTGATTGCTCTCTTCAGAAACTAAAATAGCAAAAGTATTAGTTTTTTTACAATATAATCTGTGTTTTTGCTGTGATGGAGTATAAAATATCATTTAAAAAAGGGGTGAAATATAAAAAATAATTATGTATACTATATGATAAACACTTTTTGGTGCTCACAGTTATGTTAGTTTTATCATTTATTTTATTATTATAAAATATATATATTATAATATATTATAAAATCAATGGTTTTATGTTACTTTTATTTATTATACATTTTAGTATATTATGTTCAATCAACGTGCAATAAAAAAATTAACTTCTAAGTACTTTTCAAAACTAATTTATTTATTTCTTACAATATAAAATAGTAGGTAAGTACTTCATTACTTATTATTATATGGTTTATGCCAATTTTTTTTTTTTTGCTATGCAAGTCATTTAGGATCATAAAAACATAAACCAAACGTCTCAATCTTTTGGATTCCCTAACCTCTTAAATTCGTTAATCACTCAAATTGCTTTCACTATCCTGTGCAACCACCAATTCTGGAGTATTTCACGAGGCCAGTTTCTAGATAAGGTCATTATAGTCACATTTTTTATGATTTTTCCGTCTGCTCACCACATGTATACACTCAAGCCTATTGTCATATAACATATTTTTGATACTTGGCGTATTGTATAATTTTTCCTCTTTTAGCTGTATTTCCTTTTGATCCGCCTGGTTTATATCCTATATCAACTTTAATTATTGTTATATGCAGTCATCAACAAAATTGGAAACGTACATAATATACAGATCACTTTTAAGTGTAAACTACTATAAATTGTCTCTGTATTATGTTGTATGAAATATAAGTTCAAATGACAAGTATCATTTGTCTTATTTTTTTTTTTTTCATCAGTTAAAAATACTCAAGTGCTTTAAAAAAAAACTTTAATTGCTCTGCCAAAATTGTTGGTACTTAAAAAAAAAACCCACGAAATAAACCTTTGAAGATAATTATAAACTATGCGCTATAAAACAACACAATAAATTAATTGAACAGAGAAAATAAGATATGTAATTAATTTCATGTCTATACAATAAAAATCAATTTATAAATAGTTATAAACATTGTTATAGTTTTATGCTTAATTACTTAACAAATTTTCATCTTAACAAAAAAAAGTTTTAGGTACTGTAAACAAACCTAAAACCAAGTGAATTTATCATTACATAATATATAACAAATGTAAAAAAACGGGTAGAATACGATTGCGCGCACGTACCCTTTTGGTTTACGATTGCGCGTGTTAATTACGATTACACGATTGTGCAATATTGCAAATTTAATAACACGATGATACAAATTCTAAGATAATTAATGTCATATTTATCTGATTATCTCATCTTTTGTCGTAATGTTGAATTCCCACCATATAATCACACGAATGTAGTTGAGTTACCTACTAATATCTGCTGTAATAATATCATTTATCATCATGGAACCAGTAAACGAAGTGCGTTCTGAATGAAGAATTTTTTTTTCTAACTGAAATTTACATTTTCACTTTTAATTTAAGAACTACAAATGGCCCGAAAAATTTTCACCGTACTTTTAATGGACAGTTTTATGCATGTCATCCTGCAGTTCCAGTAGTCATTTCTGTTTTAATTCAAACGCGAGCCGAAACGTCCACAAAATTGTATTCGATCGTCTAAAAAAGTTCTATTAATAAAATAGCAAAAAAAGATAAGCTACTTAATAATAAAACTATTAGTTTATATAACAATTATAAAAATAACAAGACCCCTGACGAATTAATTATTTATTTAATTGAACTTAGCCAGCTTTTTAAACCTAAGAAATTGTAAAAATAATATAATAATCTCGTTTTATTTTTTGATTGTTGATGGTAGGTATACATTAATTAACATATTAAGGTAATTCTTATATGTATTTTATGATTTGTTCATCTATTTTATTATTAATTGCATTGAATCTGTATGAATTTGGACTAAATTATTAAAAACTCTTAGCTCAAGCAAAATTAAATTACTTACAATTTTTTTTAATACAAGCTACAAGCACTAAATTAAATTATGTCTTATTTGGCAACGTCGCATGACGTTTTACGAGCAATCGTACATACATTTCACCCAAAATGTATATTCTATTGTCCCATTAAATTTTAACCCCAAAAAAAATCACTGCATTAAAACGTGCGCAATCGTGTTATGAAAAAGGTAAAATGCGCGCAATCGTATTTTACCGAAAAAAACATATTCTGTAACTTTATATACTATATATATTATTAATAAAAATACCCCCGGCAAGAAAGGCCATAGATAAATAATTATTCTTACATAGTAGACTTGTAGACATAATTATAATGATTGAGAAATCTAAATCTAAATATTGGCTAATTAAAAATTATTAAAAAATTAGTATTTTGCAAGTATGTCTTTTTATAATTTTTATTTTGTCTTGTAGATTCGCTTAGTATACATTTTTATTTAATGATTAAATGTTTAACCTTAAACAAAAACACTATCTTTTGATAGACAAGACAATATTGTTAAAAATAATTAAAACTGAACCAATAACATTTTCAAATTTAAACCATATCGTTTTGAAATCGGAAAATCATTTTACGAATTTGTTACATATACTTGAAAAAATAAAGAAAAATGTTAGATATTTGTGTATGAATAGTTGATGAAGTATTGAAAATGGAATAAATAATCACTTATCTAGACGCTGCTAAAAGTATTTTCATTTTTTAAAAGATCATTATTAATTTAATGGTTATTAATTAATAATACCTAAAGTATTTTATTTTTCAATAATTCTGCACATAGAAAATAATAATTGAAATACAATCAAATGAAGATCATTCTTCTAAATTATATAATATTATGAAGTGTGATTTTTTGATAGGTAATTTAATAATCAATATAGATTAGGTTGGATAAGATGCTTACCAACTTTCTGTAAGATAATTTCTATGAATTACTTTAAATTATTTAGTTTATATCATGTTTTCATGCAATTTCAAATTCTTAGTTTTCCAAGAATAGATAATGAAAAAAATAATAATCATTTTTTTAAATTATTAATATTTTAACTTCTTAATCATAACCAGTTTTTACCAATACTTATTAACATTAAGCACTTTATCGTAACCATTAAATATCTTGGAAAACCTCTAAAAATCTCTGGTAGGTAAAAAATCTTTGAAAGTCTCTAATTATCTTTGAAAATCAACCGTGCTACAAAGTTGTCAATAGTTGTACCTCTAGGTTAATAACTTACAATAATATTATATAAGTTTATAACTTGAATTTCCATTAACCCTTTTGTA
This sequence comes from Diuraphis noxia, assembly GCF_037042655.1. Lineage (NCBI taxonomy): Eukaryota > Metazoa > Arthropoda > Insecta > Hemiptera > Aphididae > Diuraphis > Diuraphis noxia. The sequence goes on along the minus strand of NW_028301714.1, from coordinate 31,070,162 downwards.
AACTATTCATGCATTTAACACAATTTTCGTAAATAACAATAATTTATCTTGGTTCCTAATATATTATTATTACACAAACTATACAACTCGTCGTGCTTGTCCTCATAATATACAACGCCTAACTATTTACACATACTTTTCTCAAATCTGACCACCTCTTTTCTAAATTTCATAACTTATGACATTATTTGAATATTTGATGGAAATTAATAATTCAACTTTTAAAATATTAACATAAATTATATTTTTTAATTGGATATATGAAGATACAAACAACGCTTATCCAAAAATATTCTTTTTTTAAATGTTAAATTTGGTTAAACTTTTAAAATCCTTAAATAATTAATATAAATGATTACAATATATTACTATTTCTGTTCAAATATTATTTTAGAAATTTATGGTGGAAAAATGTCAACACCTATTTTAATTATCAATTTCATCTTCTACGCGTATTTTATAAAATCAAAGGTTTATCTGTTGTTTCTATTACAAAACCACTAAAGTTTTGACAAATTTACACCAAGTTTTGCACGCATATTTTTGGCTTCCGGACAGGTCATAGTCTACTTGTCTTTCATCCCAGAATTCAACCTTTAAATTACACATGAATTTGCTTGGATCATAATTTTTTTTTTCATTTTATATAGGATAGCCATTCTTCAAAGATAACAAAATAGTTATTATCATTGAGTATAGTTTTCTGTATATTCCATTATAATATACTTGGTAATTGACATGAAAACTTGGTATAAACATAGCCAAATTCAATATAAATGTTTGCACTTTATGTTTTTCGATAACTAAGTTTTATTGCACTGAGTAATTGAAATACTTGGCCCCAATTTTTTCATGTAAAAATCATTGATATGGAAACTGCTTGAGTAAGAAAAAGCACCGATCATTTCATATATAGTTAGTTGTTGACTTATAATATTTCTGAGAACCATTTTTCTATTTAGCATTGTCTAGAAGACCTACGAGGAGGGAGGAGGTAATTTTCAATATCCTACAAGAATTATTTCATTAAATCAACGATGATTGTGCCTGTAATATAAATTACGCTGAATCCTTTTTTTTAAGTTTTTATATGAAATAGAATCGATTTATGTTAATCTTTAATATTATATTTTAACAACAAATTTTCTTCCATAAAGTAAACTATTTAACGTCATTTATTACTTATAAACCAAATATTATCAAGTTTCTTTAATTTTATCCACTCGACTGCTCGAGTATACAAGCAACATTCTTATAACATATTTCTATTAGTAAAAAATATGTAAAAACAAATTTTTTAAGCTGTTGACATGCATTCAAAAATATTAAAATGTTCTATTTTGTCTTATTAAACTTGAAAAATAAATCTTCTACATAATTTTTGTTCAATAAAACCATTGTACGTATGTTATGGATTATTTTTTTAAGAATTCGGATAATAACATTTCTCTTACGCTTTAACAGTTTTATATTTTTAACTACAATTTTACATCAATCACTGTCAATGGTGTTATTAACATTTTTAAATGGTGGAATATCGTAAGTTTTTTTCGATACAGTATATTATAGTGACCGTAATTGCAACTATATAACATCATATTTCCATGTACGAGTAGATTATAAAGGTAATATTATAAATGTACAATATATCTTTATATATAATTGAACGTGTCTTGACTGAGTGACTAATCAACGTAGAGTTTGACACCTAGAGGCCTAATATTTTGACAGTATTCTCCGTTCCATTATTTTGTGGTGTACGATGAAATGATTTTTCAGAGTTCAAATTTAAAAAAAATTCACTCAGCAAACAAATATTTTGAAATTCACGAAATTTCATATTTATATAAATATAGTTAAATACTCATTATGTTTTAATATTTAATGCATCAACAGAAAGCTTATCTATATTTTACGTTTGAATGCTATTTTTAAGCATATGTTTCAAGTACGAGTTCAACATAATATTATGTATGTTGAATATTAATATTTTTCTTGTTGTGCTAAATACAATACATGAATCAAAATGAATTTAAATAAAATATAAAGGTATATATTCAAACACAAAAAGGACATTACTATAGCACAAAAAATATATAGAGTAGATAAATTAAAGGATCCCTATCACAATATTAATTTAAAAACTGTATTTTCTATAAACGAACGTTAACAGGTATATAGTATACTATACATATTATGCAACGACAATAAAGTTTAAACCATGTCAGTGTAAAATGTTCATTTTATTACGAAATATACGGTGTGTAAATAACAATTAATTTGAAGCTGATACGTTTTTTATTTTTATTATTATTATTATTTTTTTTTTTTTTTGTCATTATAAAGTTGGATTTTCTATTAGCGCGTGACACAAAAAAAGAGAAATTTTCAATATCACGCATTTAATGAATTACATATTACACGTGACTGCTGTAACAATAATTTATATGACGCTGTGCGATCGCAATATGGATTCATGAAATGGTAACTAAAAATTGAGGAAATTATGTTTTTAAATAACAATTCTAAGTATAATAAACATATAATGATAAAATTACTCTTCCCATAATCACTTTGATCGCCATCCTTCATGGTCGTATTAAAATTTTATATATGTTTATTTTACATTTAATGACGACTTACTTCGAAATACTCAATACACGCGACCATTACATAATTATTGTCGTAACCAGTATCTCAACACGACGTGTTTTTTCGTGCATTTTGGCAATATTATGATGATGACACGGCGACTTGGATAGGCAATTTAGCTACACTCATGCATGATTCTTGGCTATATTTTTTTGATATATTATCGTAACTCATAATAATGTCATAACGACGGCATTATTTAAATAAATTATCATACTAAAATGCCGTAAATTCGACCCACGCTTAATTCGTCACTTAAAAATAGGTACGTTAAAGAAATTTTATGACTGTGTCTTATGATTTAGAATAATAATTTTTTTTCAGTTAAATTACTAAAACAATTTTGAATTTTATTCCAGATATTTTAAAGTTTAAATTAAATTTATTTTTACCATATTCATTCGATATGAAAATAGTGATAAACATTTTAAACCGTATTTAAGATTTATTTTATTGAATTTACGGTGATATTACTATAAGATTTATATCAATAATATATTTTTAAGTTTTCTTATGACTTGACATTATGATACATTTAATACACAGATATACTTCAATTTTTACTCGTAAATTAATTTTACGACCATTAACATTTTAAAAAACTACCTTCTTATATCTCCAGTTAACCAATATCCGTACAATCTAATATCGCTCATAACGATTTAGGTAATCGTTTACTACATTAGGTACTTTCAAATAAATATTATACCATACAACTCACTAGTACATAATATATAGTACCTATATAAAATATTGAGTAGCTAAACGAAGAATTTAATGTATTCCGTGAGCTCCTCTTTTCCGGTTAAATACATTTGCTACAACACGAGTTAATATTAAATATTATAAGTTTTAACGAATAACAATATTTATACGATATATTATACGTATATTATATTATACGATTTCAATAAATGGAATTCAAAACTGTTACGATAGTGTGTATCATATCAAAACTTTTGCCATTCAATAATGAATCGCTTCAATAAAATATTATATTTACGAAAGCAATACCCCGTGAAACTGAAGTACCTACGCCTGGCGTTTATATCGCACAATAAGGGTTTGTCTCTGGTTTCTAATAAAGGGAAATTATACACACGAACTCGCTCGCTCATTTATTGTAATATGTAACATAAAACATGTATTATAATATATACAATATACATATATACCTAGGTATAATATATTATTATTGTGTGTCGTACATCAAGAGATTTAGAGAGGACTTGACGTATAGATTTAAAATATGTGTAATACTCCGTAATGACGAAACCCGTCCGCCTTAATAATGTATTACGTAAATTACATTCCTAATATCATATTATATATGTACAGCGGTGGTAAAATCGATGTAATCTACGAATAAGTCGTTGCCTGACAGACTAATAAGCTAGAACACGAGTGTGTGCACGCGTTTCTTCGACAACGATGATAGAATATATTAATCAAAAAAAGAAGAAGAAAAAAAGAAATACGACCACACATAATATAAAGGTAAAACGATATTACTGCTGTAGTTATTGAGCAAAGTCGTAAGTGTATTCGTAAATCAGGTGTAATACTTGGTCATATCGTACTATCTAACCTACATACAGTCTGTAAGAGTAATTAAATCTGGAAGTACATTTTATTGTATTTTATATATGTATACAGGGTGATTTATCAAGCATGTTTACCCTATTTTTTTTTTCAATAATTCAGTTATTTAAAATTAGATTTTTAGACATTTTAAAAATACTTATAAACACATCATTTTTAAGTTCTTGAATTTTGTTTTTACTATACTTAAAGTGTATCCTGCAGAGATCAAAACTTCTGTTTTTCAAATGAGAACCATCCCCCTTTTCAAATATAAATTATTCAGTGGATAGTTTTTCTGAAAAAATGTACGCATCAGAATCAAAATTCGTAGCAGTAATTTTTGAGTTATTTAACTTTGTATTGTATAAAAACAAAAGGTCGATAGTAATAGGTTTACAAGATAAAAGGGCTATGTTAACCTGAAAATTTAAGTCATCAATATTAATCTATCAACATTAATAATTTTTAAAAAGAGCCAAACTATGATAAATAATAATTTCGATATAAAATATATTATGTATTTTTATAAAATCTTTTTAAAAACAATTATCCTATAAAAATTGTACAGACATTACAACAATTAAGAAATTACAGTCGTTTAAATTTAAAATTATTAACATAAATTTTTTTTTTTAAATAATTCACTAAATAAATTACAGTAAAAAAGAGCGATCCTCTTATGAAAAATAGTAGTTTGTATCTCTTCGACAACGATGACAAAATATATAAATCAAAAAAGAAAAATGAAATGCCACCGCACATAATATAAAGGTAAAACGATATTACTGCTATAGTTATTGAGCAACGTTGTAAGTATATATGTAAATCATGTGCAATACTCGGTTGCATCTCATCTCAACTATATATAATCTATATACGACTTGTACGAGTGGCTAAGGCTGCGAGTACTTACTATTCTATATTATAAACTAAAGCTCATAACATTTTATACGAATATGCTTAGGTATATTATTGTATATTATATTATATTATATTCATATAAGATGCTCCAGGTCAGGGACGGATTGGGATCAAAATTCGGCCCGGGAAATTATAAACACGGTACACGGAGGCCCATTTGTATTGACCAATATATTATAAACTTAATAAAATTCTTAGTAATTTATTATAAAACAATATTTTAAAATTCAAATTAGCTGTTTATTTTTTTTATTACAAATTTTAAACATATTTTGTATGCAAAACATTTATTTAATGTGTGCAAACAAATAGGTAGCAAGGGCAAACGTTAAGGTTTTTTTTTTTTATTAATTAATTGGTTTCATTCACACAACTAATCAATTTAATACATACTGCAGTTATATTCAATGTTTCAATCGAACAACTTCCAACGGTTGAAGGATCTAATGTTGTACCAGATTCCTTGACAATATCTAACAAAAATAATTTCATATTTAAAAAAGCGGGTAAGTCGTGGATGTCGCTCTGCTTACAGTAGGTTAGAAGTGGGTTACTGTAATGGATGGAATTTAATTTGAATCCAATGATATTATATCATTGTATACGAAAAACAATTCTGAGCGAAGACGGTTTATTTGTCTAGGATATATTATAGATTATTAAAAATTTTCAAATCTTAGATTTAAAAAGAAAATTTTTTATGAATTTCAAGCATAAAATAATTTACGAATTTTCATGATTTTTACGTATGTTGTCAAAATTCAAAATTTGAATGCTTGTAAATAAAAATTGTGGCTATATTTTTATTTTATTTTTCACCTGCTATTGTAAAAATGTGTTAGAGCCTTGTATTAAATTTTCAAGCTTTTCTACCGAACAAATAAATTTTTATCGATATTTATAGAAAAAAAAAACTAAAAAAGTTGAAAAATTAAAATGTCAGTAAACAGCTCAAAACAAATCTAAATGTTTTGACAATTTTATCAAATATAGAAAATGCCTATATAAACATTCAGTGAAAATTTTTCAAGTATCTGCGATCATTTGTTTTAGACTTTTAGAGTAACACCAAAATAAGAAAATCGCCAAATGTGAAATCCAGTGAAAATCCAATGTTGTAAAAATTTAAATTTCAAATGCTCATAAAAATTTAATTTGAATTTCCGGTAGACTTTTTATTTGTGATAAAGATTGACAAACTTGTAAGGAATCTTGTGTTAAATTTTCAAATCTTAGATTTAAAAATAAAATTTTTTATGAATTTCGAGCTTAAAATAATTTGTGAATTTTCGTGATTTTTACATAATATGTTGTAAAAACTCAAACTTTGAATGCTTATAAAATTATATTAATAAAAATTATTTTCATGCATTTTGTACACTTAAAATGAGTTTTATATAAAACAAAAACAATTTTTTTCAACAAAAATTCTATTTCACAAATTTTTTTAAAGAGCCTTTAAATTTGTTAAATATAGGTTCTACTTTATTTAAATAAAATTATTTATTTAAATACATATTACTATTTTGATAGGTACTATGTATAATTTAGATTTGACTGATTTGGAACTATGTGTGTAGTACGAAAATTTGCATATTTTAGGTACTGGTGGCATATACGTACATAATATAGCCCTATAAGTTAATGATTATTTTTATTTATTACTGCTATAACCAAAAGAACCGGCACTAAGAGAAGAGTTCATTTTTATTTTTGAATCTCTTGACGAGATAATTATTTTACAATATTATAGTTAATAATATTGAATTATAAATGTAGACAGCGGCCCACCGGGAATTTTCCAATTCCCAATCCGTCCTTACTCCAGGTACATTATGGGGGGAGGCGTATTCGCTATTATTACTTACAAGTGTTTTCTTTCTTCTTCTTCATTTTTTTTTTTAATCTACATCAAACATTCACGTTCACGTGTTCACGTGTATTTGATGGTGTTACGTGACTCGTATAAAATGTATTGTCTTAAGGAATTAAAACCATGTGACGGGGTGTGCTATAATGTATACCGTACATAGGTACCTACACGGGTAGAACATATATAACGAAGTGTGTGTCAGCTTCATTAAACCCCGAGTCATTTCGCAATGCCGGAGTATACGCGAATGAAGTAAAATTCTGCGCAAATCGTTTACGTTTGATACCAATTTTAATTCTACGAAATCCGTTTATTTAAAAAAATGTTTGTTTTACTTTTAAGTCACAATACAAATACACAAATTTATTGTATTATTATTTATTACATTATTATTTTATATTATTATAAATTGTCATGTAACAAAATATTACAAATATACACATGAAAAATTGAAAATAGAGTTTATACCACTCAAAATATTTGTACTTTTGAATGGTTTTTTAGAAAAATTCTCGAAATTCGTGTAATTTTAATATACTCATATTATAAGAAAAATGACATACTTGAATTGATTTTTCAGTGGGTTTACTGTCATTATTTTAGCCTTATTTATATGTATATTCAAAAAGCAAATAAAACATACTATGTACACATTATATAATATAATATGACATATGTATACTTATTATACTTATCTAGTATAAAAAAAAACAACATTTTTTTTCTCATAATTTCATAATTATAGTTGTTTAAGTCATGGTAAAATTAACATCTGATATGTTTTTAGGTTTGATCTGAACATACCATGTAATTTTAAGTAAATGAAAATGAGTTAGTATATTAATTTCTTCGTCGTATTATAATATAGAAAGTACTTCCGGGTAGCGATTTGCAGCATTTAACAAAAACTGACATAATGAAAAATGACATTTCAAACATGATATTTGTATGACAAGTGACAAGAGTCTCACAAATTTCAGACAAGTCTTGACATGTATTACTGTATGGGAATATAAAACATTTTTTCTAAGATTTCCTAATATGAAGTGGAGTTAAGTTTATTTATTTTACTATATCATATTAAGAACATACATTTTTAATATATTTGTGTTTATAATATATTATTCAATTCAATATTTAAAAACATATTTTTTAAATAAGACCGCCAAATATGACCTACCGATACCTTTCTCCCTGTACACACTACTTGATTTATACTCTTTAGTATACGATAAAATTATTTTCGATCTTTCGATCAAGTGCATAGGATGCCAAAGACGAAGACGTGAAAAGTGTGTACTCCCATTATATACGAACAAAGCCATTCACGGATATTGGCGTTTGAAATAAATTTCATATTTATATTTTAAACAAATACGTATTTTTCTGACCTTATATGGCATTTTGTATTAAATTTGAAAAGACAAACACAATGCGATGGCACGACATACATGCAAATAAAATCATACAAATACAGTTATTATAGTTTGGCAAACAACTATCATAAACCACACATGATCCTAAGAGAGGTTTTCACCGCTCCGTTTTATATTCCAAATTTCGAATGTCAAATACCATATCATTTATTATAATATACCTACGTATGCTGATGCCATGATAAAATATGTACAGAAGAAAAGTGGTTGACCAAATCTAGAGGTATTATTATTGGATATTTTCTGTAACACGCATTATTGGGGTTTGGCTGTCTGTGTTCAAAAATTGTACCGTAAAACCACATTTATGGACCCTACTCTCGGGTATATTGGTCGTTGGACGTATTATTTCATCTGATAATTTCAATGGCATTCTATACCAAATCTTGACACATTATGTAAGTGTATATGTTACGTAAAATGTTAAAATTTGTATAAAGTCGACATTAGCCAGATAATACCACATTAGCCAACTGTTAACATTACCTGCCATAGATATTCTTAAATGTTGGTTAATGTTTACATTAACCGGATAATATAATATCATCAAAGAACTTTTAGATAATGTCTTAATAACCATAAAAATTTACAAAATCATTTTAAATTATAAGCAATATTTAATATATTTAAAACATAATTATTAGTAATTACCATAAAATGCATAAATTATTAATTTAAGTTTATTTTTTATTTTATATAGCATTTTGTATAGCTATAGCCACTGACGTATTTAGGGGGGGGGGGGTAGAGGGGGCATATTTTTATAGGGGCGGCATTAGATTTTTACATAACCCATCTTCTGTTAATGAAAATGAAAATGAAAAATAATATAAATTAGTTTTTTTTTTATCAATATTAAACATCGAATCAGATATTACAAAAGGTTTAGACTATGATGATATAATCAATGAGTTTAGTTCCTTTAAAGCTCGAAAAAAAAAATGTGAATTTTAAATATTTATTGTTTTGTAATTATAGTTGATAATAACTAAACCTATTTTATATTAAATATGTAAATGTGACTAATTTATAAAGATAACATAATGTTTAAAATTTTAAATCTGCCTTTTTTTCTAACTTTTGTTTTAAAAAGGATAACGATAACGGGTTGTCACCGAAAAGTAAGCTCCAATGCGCTCGGTAGGTTGAAAAAGTTATAAAAAAAAATTTTTTTGGGGGGGGAGGGCGGAAAAACATTGGCACCCGGGCGCCAAATTTCTGAATACGTCTCTGGCTATAGCATTGTAAAATTAAAATTAAAATGTCATGCAATTAAAATAAATATTTAATCTGTATATTATAATATAATATTATTCACTTTATCGGTATGATAACTGACTAACTCTGTTATAGGCTAATTATTAAGATATTAAACTCTAGCAGTCCAACGGTTTATCATTATATAGAATGCTAACAACTTATTTTAATATATTTCTAACTTTTACTTTTAACAATATCCAATATTGATTGGTTAAAGTTAACATTATTCGAATAATGTTGATATTTCATGTTTATGAATGAAAAATTACACATTAACCAAAATGAATAGCTAATGTCGACTTTATCCTAATTTTAACATTACCCGTAACATATATAATCACTAGTTTATTTGCTCAACATTTTCGATAAATTTATACCATTGCTTTGTATTATATACGCGTAAAACGTGTACACGATAATACATAGGTAACATTAGAATCATAGTTTTCCATTAATATTGTAATTTAACATTATTGTTTATTTTTTTGTCAATCTAAAAACTTGATTGATTGATTTAATCTTGATGATTAAAATATTTAATTTTTGTTTCTTAAAAATAATATTGAGATTGTAATTAAGGTTAATAAATTATTAATGTCCATTAATCTTTGAAGTATTAATGTAAATTAAAAAGGTTATATTTAAGGTATATGGAGGAGTTTAATAAAATAATTAAGTATTTAAGTGCACAAATATAAATGAGGACAACTAAACAATACATTATTAAAAAAATTTTCATATTATTTGAATCGATCAAAAATGTGAAAATTTTAAATTTTGGCAACACGTCATCATTTATTTGCTCAATAAAATTCCCCAATCGCCATATTATAAATATTATAATAATATAATATTTGTGTGTTGCTAGTACGTCAATGATTAACTTTTAATTATTCTAAGTATTAGAACAATTTTATTATAGACATATGTAAACTTATCTAGTATTCACAATTGTCATAACACAATTACTTACAACAAAAAAAGGTTATTTAAATATTTAATAGTTGTAAACTTATAATTTAAAACTTAAAATTATTGCATTATTTATTATACCAAAGTGAAAAACATGTACCGCATTCGTATAAAGTTTGCTCAATTAATTATATTGTTGATAAATGCCAGTTGCTTTTGTCCATAACATGTAAAAATGTATGATGACTAATGAATACCTACCTACCATATACGTATAATGATATGGTAATAAAAAAAGTACTTTGATGTTTTATTTTATAGAAATTCGTGATAAAAAAAAAATATGTTTAATAACAATAATGGTATTCTCGAACAGAAATACAATTATACATAACTGTTATTTTTTATTTTATATTTTTGTGTAACTTGGGTGGAATTATTAAAAAAAAAAGACAAATAACCCAAATTATTTCCAAAGTGTATTTATATGTAAATAAACACACGGCTCGTAATAAAATTCCAGGATTTGTTCAGTTTACAGTCGTTTGAGTTAAAATAAAATAGAAATTAGAAACTTTTCAAGGATTCAAATATTCTTTTCAAAAATATTTCTGTTTTCGTAAGCAGAAACATTAAACTTTTTCACCAGGATTTGATCCCAATCTATTGGTACAATTTCAAGATTGTTATTTCTATAATACAAACCAAAAACCTTATCATAGAGTTTATCGGAAACGTGTCACAACTTTTCGAATAGACCTCATCGAAGTCGGGTTGCCGCCGTTACAGAAACAAGAGGTGGGTTTTTGTCATTTACTTGATTTCACTTGCTCGACGTGCTGCCTGCAAATGATATAGTGTTCTATAAGCATTGCCATCATCAGTATATTATTTCGATGGAAAATTATTTTGTAAAAATTTGTTCACACAAAAGAATCTTCAGTATCGTATTATCTAGAGATATTCGTCATATTCAACCTATAAAAATAGATATGGCGTTGAACGAAATAAATAATCAGTTTTGAAAAGATTCCGTCTTATTTAGTCGTAAAAATAAATCCAATATTCGTATTCAAACCGAATTTCATCGTCTTCGTGTATTTTCAATATGTGTCCATTGATATATTTCGAAATTCTCATTTTAGACATTTTTATACCTCTTCAAATGAAATTCTTACATCTTTATCACACTGATATACTTCTCAAATTTACGTTTAACCGTAAAACTTTTTTTTTTGCATTTTTATCCACATTTGATTTAATATTTTTAAGCAAAACACTGTTATATATATAATAATAATGATATATAAACATCGAATATTGAATGAATAGCTTTTTTTATATATATAAGTTGTTGTGCATATAAGCTTATTTCCCTGTATAATTGAGTTCTCTCCGATACGTGAGAAGAACGCTTTTCTCCATGCGACAGAATCCACCACCATCAATTGTTTTACGGGATGTATATTATTATTATGTACCCCAATATAATATAATATCAATTCGACAACGGTTTAAATACATAGGCTATCGCTAAATCAAAACCCCAACTGAATATTCTAAAAGCGATTTTAAATGACCGACTGCACACCATCGATGTTAATAATTATAATCCATTAGTATAATAGTCACTGCTTCAGTTAATTGTCACCATTATCGCATCTTCGTCGTGTTTATCCTCTTCTTCGTCGTTGTATAATATTATTATTCACTGCAACAATTAGACTCCACCAAATTTATACCACTAAGTGTATATTTTAATTTATGTAAAGACAGTCTCTAATATAAATTATTAAATAAATAAAAAGCTTTCCATAGTGAAGAATCAGGTGTACAATTTGTGTCTTTTTTTAATATCAATTGCTGGAAAATAATCAAATAATAATTAATAATACACTTTAAACTACGATATTGCTTGTTGCGCTTGTGTAAGTGAAAACGAAGCAAACGATTAAGCTTAACTTAAATCCATTATCTTATTGTGATCTATTTTAACCATTTTTTTTTTTTTTTTTTTTTTAGTTTTTTCTACCTGCAATATTTGAAAATTTATTTTTTAAATGTATGTTAAAATGTTTTGTAAGTATGAATTTATACAGTTTTTGTGATACTCCTGCTTTAAGAGCCGAAATGTGATTGAAATACTTTTAGTTTTTACCCTTTTTTGTTTTTCGATTTACATGTAACTCTTGACTCGGAATGAAAACCGTCGTAAAATAGATTTAAGGTAGGTACCTAGGTATATAAATAAAACAGACTCATTCACGGGTAGGTCACGGATTCTATTAAAATATATTAAATTGGAATTAATTAAAATACATTTTACAAAAATAAAAATAAAAATGTATGTACTTATAAATAATTATTATTTTACTTTACGGGGGACTGTAAAAAAATATTATTTATCTAAGAATTAATTCCGGGGTATACACTTTGGATGAAATAAATTAACAAGGTTTCGAGTGTAATACAAGAAGCGGATTTCATAAAGTAAACCTATATAACGACCACATATTGTAATACATTACATTAAATATAATCAACTACATAAAATAAAATGAAAAATAATATTATTCCTAAGAAATAAACACACATCAATGTAGTAATAACTAATAAATATATATTATAATAATTAATTGTGTTTGTTTTCTTTAATTTTTATGACTTTGAATTTAAATGTACACATTTAATGTTTGAGTACCAAATGACTTTTACGCCTTATAAATTAAACATTTTGATAGTTTTTGATTTTGAAAAGTATTAGAAAATTTAAGGTTTGAAAAATAAATGAATTCTATAGGTGAATTATAAATATTTTTTTGCGGGATTACAAGGTAACGAATTATGTCTTAAATTTTTAGTAACCAAATTATATGACTTAAAATAAATTATATGCCACATGTCACACAATCTATTGATTTATTAATAAAATAGTTTATTTGTGGAAGTGAACTGTGTAAAAGATATTTGTAAAAATCGAAAAATGCTGAGAGATGTAACAAATATTGTACTGGTTTTCAATAATATTAATCACATTAACATAAAACACATTAACATTACATAGAGTGTGGTCTCTAGTAGCAAATTGGATCAAGTCGGTACTATTGTTAGTCAAAAGAAAATGTACCAAATTTTCAAAATAATTGAAAAAAAAATGTATAGCTATGGGAATTTTAAATATTTGAACGCAAAAACTAGATCCCAAAAAATGTTGCTATTTTGTTGCTAAACAAAAATGTGTAACAATACGGATTTTTAAAATATGTTTTCAGTTTTATTTGATTTACAGACATTTGAAGTTTAATTAAGATTGTGTTTTATAGGAATTCATTCAATATATTGGCAGGATTCATATTTTGTTTTGACCAATGATTAATTGTACCTACGCAGCTAATAATAACTTTTAATGGCATCCCTGCATTCAATAATATCAATTTTATTTTTCACGAACGTAAAATATACGATATTTTTAATATATAATATATAAATTATATAATGTATTTTATTATAAATAGATAAATTGGCTTTCACGTAGAATATATAGATACTGCAGTAGAAACTATCAACCCCTCCAGGTTATCAACACATATCATTATAAATTATTCTCGATATTTAAAATCCTGTTTCCATTTAATTTTAATTTTAAGGCGCCAAATATTTGTAGTAATATATAAGTGAATGTATAATTTTTGATTGTATAACATTATTCTTGTGATTCCAGCACATTAAAAATATTATTATTTTGAAATAAAAATTCATGAATAAAATAATCTAGCATGTGTTTAATTAATTAGGTACCTGCTATTTAAATACACTTCCTACCCTCATTAATACTATACTTTCATAAAACATTTCATTAGTCGGTGTTAAATATATTTATGAATCTCAATATAAAAATAACAGCAGTACAAATTATGCAGCTCTGAATGACGACACTATACTTCGAATATTTTTAATCCATTTTATCATTGTGTACTATCGTTGACTTGAAAATATTATATGAGATCTATCGCACTTTTTTCCGTAGCGATGAAAAAAGTATTCATTTTTATACAAAGTCTAAATTGTTTTATTCAGATCAGTTGTGACTTGTGATTTATCAATATAAGTAACTCGTGAATGCAATTCTCCTATGGATTAAAGTACAAATAATTCCCAAGAGAAATCCTAGATTCATGATTAAAAGAAAAATAAATAGCTACTGCATTTCAAATGGATGTTCATTTATGTGGTACCTAGTTTTGATAATAATTACTAATGGACACTAAATCTTTTGTAACCCGTCGGCTGTCACACTATACATTGTGCAAAGTGTTGTGTAAATAATGAAAAAAACTCTGTTATCCTCTGTTGTAATTTCGTTTTTAATATTATGTTTGAAACTTTGTTAATTGTGGAAAACGAATAGATGGAATGCTTTTTAATTGTCAATTATTCAACTGTACAGTAAAATTAAAGCCGTGAAAAGTACAACTGGCTTAACATCCGTCAAATATTTAAATACTTAAACATTTTTCTGAAATGTGAGTTTTAAACATAAAAACCCCTGGTTTATTTTTTTTATAAAATTTTAATTATATTAGAGTAATTAAGTAGTTCTATTTACACATATTACAATCAAGTTGTTTTGCCATATTTTTGATAATTTAAATTCAACAAAACCATAAACCAAAAGATTTCTTTAACAAGTGTTTAATTTATACAGTATCAAGGCAAAAAAAGTAAGAAGATAAAAAAGATTGATATTAAAATATAGCTTTGTGAAATGGAATAAAATTCTATAGGTAGATCAGTGAACAAAAAATGACCAAAACATGACCAAAACATTTAATTCAGTATATTACTATAGGTTCTCGACATCGAACAACCTTTTTAACAGACTGGAAGGTCGATAAACATATATTATCATACATACCTAAACATTTACGTATGGTGTGTCTCGGTTTTAATCTGGGGGGGGGGGTCTCGAGTGTTTTAATAACAACAAAAGATATAGTATATATTTTTAGATACGAGTTTGTCCTGAGTCCAAAAAGCTTTTTTTTGGGGCAACGATTTGACAATTCGTGCATGGTTCTTAAGCTTTATGATAATGTATAAACAAGGATTGAAAATTAAAATAGGTATAAGTTTGTTGAAAGGTGATACAGTATATATAGATATCACTGACATAAACATTTGGTGAACATTTCAAGTATTTACAGTGATTAGTTTTTGAATTACAACCATATAAAAAAATCGATTTGGTCGAAAACTGGTTTTGCTAGAAAAATTCCCGTTTTTCTGTCATTTTTTTTTTTGTTTTTTTCGATTTTTTTGAAAACTGTTGGAAAATGTTAACTTTTGACCTCTATAATGCACCAAGGATATTCACTTTTACATCGTAAGCCACCCCCAAAGTTTGAAATTGAAGCATTATTTCGACTAGTTATGCTGTACAACACACAAAAAAAAAAAAAACACACACATCATTGTAAAATCAATACATTCATCACTTCGTTCAGAATCTAAAATCCCATAGTTTTATCACCTCCGTAATATTCTTCTATTCGTGTGACGTAACAGCTTAATTAATTTAAGCCATGATGTTCATTTTAAGTTTAGAAACAGAAACTTTAAGTTTGGAATTTAATATGACCACTATTAGAATATTTTGACATTTATTTAACTTGGTTACTTAATACATATTAAATTTCTTTAGATCTTTATATTGATTTTAGTGTTTTAGTTTTTTATAATTTCATAAAATTTATTCAACTGTGAAGCATACATTTTTCATAACTACAAATTAATTTCTATTATTCTAAAACGTAATTATAACTATTATTGTAAATATTTGTTTACAATTATTTATTTATTAATACGCCACCCAACAATATACCTAACCGAGAAAAAAATTTTTTTTTCCACAAAGAAAACTTAATTTAATTAAAAGTTTTGATATTAAATTTTCTTTAATTTGACATGACCAAAATAAACTAAAAATATTATATAAAAGGCTATAATTTGCTTTTATTATATTTTACTTACTCATTAATACACAGTAGTTAAGTACCCATAAATATTGAAAGACATTTATTAAATAATATTAATATTGAACCTATAAACCATAGTTGTTTTTCAGATATTTTGAAGGTTAAAAATAGTTATATCTATATGTACTTCAGAATAAATATTATGAAAATTTTACAAGTATTATTATCATTATAGTAATTATAGTCTTCGATATAAGTTCAAAATTTTAACGATATATAGAACTCTTTCAATGTACACCAATCGGTCTATTTAAAATCCAAACAATTGCATTTTCAAAGTTGTGATTTTTAATTATGTGGGTATAAATTTATGAATATTACATCAAGTATTCATAATTTTTTATATTATTTTTGGAATAGATTGGTACTTGTATTTAATATTTTATATATTCAAGTTTTAATTAGATATATTGAATTTTTTATTTTTACACTTAAATTTAATTTTCCAACTATTTTCTGTCTAGCATATTGTACAGACATATCTATACATAAAAATTAAAAACCATTAATCTACGAGGACGACAGTTTTCAGTGAATTTTCATGATATTTGTTTATTAGATGTAATTTTATTAAATGGTTATACACTTTACCATATTTTAGGTTTATGCTGGTCATTCACGATATTTTATCCATAGAATTTGTTAGAAATATATCTAGCTGTTATATTTTGTCACGTTAAAATTTATGCTTCTACTTTATTCTATTAGATTTTGATATTTTAAGCTTTATAGTTTTAAAGTTAAAGTTTTAATAATGGGTACTGAAAACATTAAACTTGTTATAAGAACCTTGTTTTTGAAATGTTTTTTTTACGTAAAAATGAACTGAAATTAGAAATTTAATTTTGCATATTTTGCATATCTTGTGATTTATTAGATTTTAGTGCTATTTCTATAGGTACTTAAGAAATATTATTTTTTTCAATTTGACCTTTTTAGTAAAAATGTTGTCATATTTTATGAAACAACATTTTATCAAGCGTGTTTTTGATTATTGTTTAATTACAATAAACTACACATGAGTAATAATAATATTTTTATATTATTTCATACTTGGTTCTAATTTTAAGCTTTTATAGTCTTCTCGTTTTTATTGGACTTTTTTTTTTCCATTTACGACAATGATAAGTTGTATTTTCGATTGGACGTGTTGTGGTCATTCTTGGTCACGTCTTAATCTGTACCTAAATTTGTTGTACAATTATAATTTTGTATATTTTTTGTCTTATTATATACTTAGAAATATTTAATATAATAACACATGTTTATTATTTATGCAATTTTAAATAAAATTAATTACGTTTTATTCAATGATACCAAAATATTATACTGTAGAAATATTATTCAGTCTACAAATCTATGGCAAAAAAAAAATTTAGATGCAGCATTTATTATGCGCTTCCACACATATCCTTTTCCATACTGATCTATGTTCACCTTACCGAGATTTTGGAATTGTAGGCTACCAATGAGACAATATATTTTACTACACTTTGGTACAAAGGTGAGTGAATGCTCGAAAACTCACTGCATGTCCATGCCATAACGATAACCCATAGTTCTACAATTGACGACCAAGTTTAGCTTATCGAGGGAGTTACCATAAAATCGTAAGAATTTCAAAGTTTCCGAGTAGTCGTCGATATCAGTGGTACAGAAATATATGGCACCGATGGGGCAATCTTTACAACACTGTGCACAGGTGAGTGATCACTCAGCTCTGGGGTCGACCGGACACTCATTGCATGTCCGCGTAACGGTAACTCAACAGCCACTGACAACTAATGATGATCCTACTAGTGACAACCAAATCTAGCATATCGATCGACCCTCATTGGCATCATAAGACTGCTTGGAGTTTTATATTACATGACTAAGTTGAACACGCGGGAATTCTTATAAACTTTTAGTTTACAAGAATATATTATCAGATCATAATTTAACTTTTAAATTTAAAAACATCGAAAAATCAAAAAATCATTTTCATTCGATGTAATTTTAATATTCAAAAATACTTATTTATTAAAACTAGTAAAATCATATTTATTTTATTTCAAGTCAGTTGTAAAAAATTATTAGATATTCATATTATATAGGTAGAACATAAAAATATTTTTATATAGTATAATTTTTTAAAAAACGGAAACAATGATATTTTGGGTAAATATTTTAGCGACATTGGCGTACAACAATATTTTAATAAATGATAACCATATAAATATTATAATAAAATAAATAAGGATTTTAGGCCTCGTGACTCAACAATAATAATAATACAACTCTTCGTATGGCTCAAAAATTATACAATAGATGCTGCTACAGTATAATATTTAATAAATGGTTACCTCCATATATTTTCTTCTCATACGTTTTGCAACTCTCGAGCAAAGCTCAGTGTATATATAATATAACTGGCCAGTGATCTCATTCACGATGCTTTTATAGCCGCGTTTCATTAGTTTTATTCAAGAGGAAAGTGCTTTCAACTTTTTTGAAAAGTAGTACAGTGGTACAATTTCTGTAGACACCAATAAAAAATTAAAAGATTGGTCCGTATTTTTCCAATTGAGGTAAAGAGGTATCACACATCACGTTTCCAAGACAAATTAACGTTACAAGAAACTTTCAGAAAATATTTACCACGTTTGGTCACCTTTTTTGATCGATTATATTGTAGGATCTTACCTCATATAACCGCCATCTAGGTAATGAAAAAACATTTAAATTGAAACATTGCAAACTATGATGAATAATAAATAGGCACTTACGTTATTAGCCGAAATAGAATGTTGTTAAAATTCGCAACCTTTAGTTCTTTTATCCAAAATAAATTCCTTTGAACTTTATACAGATATCTTCCGGTCAGTATATTCGTAGACACCATGTGTTTAGGTATGATATGATGTGGGAAGGGAGGCTATATCTCATAATATTTCGAGTACTCAAATTCATAAAATATAAATAAACAAATATAATAAGGTGGAGGGCAGGCGCGTATACAAGGGGGGGTTTTAGGGGTTCCACTGGAGGGTGGCCCATTTTTTGTCAATTACGGTAACAATTAGTATTGTGTTTTCGGTTGAACGTATTATATTTATTCTTAAACGTGCATCAATGTTGACCTAACTTTGTAATGAAATTCCGATTTTCTACATATTTCAATTTGAAGTGCTATAAAATACCAACCTTGGCAATAACTAACAAGAACAGAGACTCAAGTAGACAAAGTTCACAGACTGTCACACGAAAATTCTAATTTTCCAAAACCAATTTTGACTGGTAACCGATTAGCGAAAAACTAATCAACGGTTATAATTAAATTATATCGATTTAAAACTTTAAAAAAATAAGTAAAGATTCGGATTTTTTGAAGTGGTTTTAAGCTCTGCATGCAACCAACCTTATAATAGCTAAAATATGGACTAAAATGAATACTGTCTCTATGGAAATAGATTACATTATTTCTAGGGATTACCCACTAACAATACAAAATGAAAGTATCGTGATAAGATTGCAACTGTGTAATTTGTACTAGGTAAACACAATAATATTACATATTACTTAAATTTATATTTTACATTTATTTTAAGAGTTGGAAATAAATATTATTTATGCAGTTAGATAACATCCAATAAATTTTGTATAATGTTTACACTGCACAAAGAAGTAGGTATTATCAAATAATACACAAAAATTTTTGGTTTTTAAAAACATAAATATTATTTTAGTATAAAATATATTTTAAAAACATACCTCTATAGCGTTATGGCTATATTTATTTACTATAATAATATATACCTATGCTAATACATGCGCATCATTACCAAACAATCATCAATAGTTTACTTTGATGCAAACATTACATATGATTTATTCAATATTAAATATTTTGTCAAAGCGGTTAGTTAAGTTTGAAACGTTTCTTCAAGTTAATCCTTTAAAATGGTTTTTACTTTTTGAGTTGAAATTTAGTAGAATATTCAAACGAAAAATAAAGTTTTTTTCTTAATAACATTTGATGTAAATCTAAATCCAATATTCGCATATTCAAACATAAGATCTAAAGCGTAGGTAATTCAAATTTAAATTAGCTTATTACAAATATTCCCATTACTTTTATATAAAATACAGGTATGCATTTATTTTATTTTATATTTCTTGTTTCTTATTATTGATAAAGTATTTCCATCATGAATATTTATAACATGTTAAAATGCAAATGTACTTTTTTTGAAAAACTGTTTATTTTGAATATTATTGTTTATATTAGAACAAACCACTTTACACCAATAAGTCGCGTTTTAAATGTAAACAAAATCATTTTTTCACTTTTTGGTACCAAATTTGATTTATTTTAATAAAACATTTTAAGTTAACAGTATAAAATCGTCAGGTACATTTTAAATATTTATATACTCGTTAACCATTTCAACTCTTTAAACTATATTTTTACTAATTTTGTATTCTAAATAAATCGTTCCACGTATTTAACATAATCTCCTATAGTCATTAAAATCTAGCATACACAAAAACCAGTATTAAACAACATTTATATTTTTATTTTTATTATTTATGTATAACTACTTACTGACAAAAATAAAAAAAAGTTCATATTTTTGAATATCTAGAATTGAAATGGTCAAAAAAGTAGGTAATTAATAAATAAATTTAAGCAAAATATAGTGTACACAAAAACAATATTAAATTAAAAACATCTAATTTAGAGTAAAATCTGATACAAAATCGCATAGGCATATTATGTACATATGAATATATGTATAATATATTCATACATATTGACATATTGTTATCTAAATGAAGATAGGTAACATTTTTTATGTAGCAATTTAATATCCTTGTTTTTACGGCGTGTGTAAAGAAAATGGAAAATTTAATATTTTGTCTTCTAAACGAATAATGTTATCAGATTCAAAAATATGATACTCGTTACATTTGATCGCAATTAATCACAATAGTATTGTAAATGAAATACATATGAAATATATTATCCCGTGTTTTTCATCATCGCGTATCAATTGTCATCATATTGTAATTTGTATAAATATATCGTTGATTTTTTTCCAGATTCCGTCAAGGATTCAAGCAGTTCTTCTCTTTCGTGCCGTGCATCAATGTGAGAACCAACAGCCTGATCCGAAGGGAAGTTGTCACCAGCAGGTACAGCTATAGCGGATCCCCGGACGCCCACTATCGGATAGTGCGCAACGGTAATAGAAAATCCGGGAGGCGCAATGCGTTTTACGGCGTGCGCTGCATATTTATAACTGGTAGAGACATACATGGACAAAACTAATGTTGATCCGATCCACGGCCCTCCCAACAAATTAAAAATAAAATAAAAATACTCACAACAGTAAAAAAAGAAAAACCGCATTCAAGAAAAAAAAACGCACTATTGAATCTTAAAACGTATTATTGCTTTAATGTAACAATCAGGGCAGATGAAAATAAAATAAAAATATCAAATCAAAAAATCATTAAATCACGGGAGCGTATTGTAAGAATTCTTTCAGAGTGTTTTATGCAATTTTTTAAATATTATTATTAAACTAAATATTATATTTACGACATATATACGACATGTATCATACTATAATTAATATACTATGTATTAATATATATCATACTCTTAAAATTCCCCAAAAACCCTTGTCGGTCTGTAAATTAGATGAAGAGCGAGTGGTTTCAAGTTCAAATGTTAGCTACAACTGTAAGCTAAGATGATGAAAAATTATGCCATCAAAATAGTCAGGAATTAATTTGATTCAAATTCTTGTATACATAGTATTCTACGCATGATGAATGATAATTTACTAATTGAAACTAATGGATTATCAATATGGAATTACTTACCTAATATTTCTGTCACCCTGTACTATTTTCTTATGACATCTATATTCTACATTAAACTATTGACTTATTTATTTCTCATTTTGGTTTATGTTTAACGTTCACGTAAACTTCGTCACGCATAAAAATAAAAGTTGTAAAAATTCTGTCACTTATAATATGATTATGAGTGTAATATTATTATGCAGGTGCAGATTCTAATAAATATTATTCATTTTAAAATGTGAATATTTTCAAAATATTTTAGACTATAAATTGAGTTAAAGCTACGTAAAATATTACTGATAGAGAAATAATTTGTTGATAGATAAATCATTTCCAACTTTGTTCACGTTTGGCAACTAATTGATATTCAACTTTTTTGGTAAAATCTTTGTTTGTCTTTTGCTAAAAATGACAAATTTCTAAAAATGATTTAATATGATATTGATGAAATGAAAATAACTAACTAGGTATTTAAGAAAAACACGGCATTAAATAATTGTGTTAATATCCTGTGACTTATTATAATATGAAAGTAGAAATGTTCAAATATGAATCAAATTGAATAAGCTTTTATCCGCTCTAAAATCGCAAATTGTTTATATTGTTTCTGTCAATATTGCAGTTATGGTTCTGTTTATTAATATCGTTGAAATAATGATAAGCACATTTTAAACCTTTTCGTACAAAATTTAAAAGTATAAGTTTGAACCATATTGTTTCAATTTTGATTATAGGTACTTAGGGTCATTCAAATGGTATACTCCATATATTTAAGAGAAAACTATATTTCTTTACAAAAAAATTAGGTATACAAATATATTTCTGAATCTATTTCTGAGTATTTTGAGAAAATCGTTTTTATTTTACATTAAAATAATAATATACTCTTAGAATAATGTATGAATAATAATAGAATTGACATATAAAATATTTTTGGGCTTTTTTTAAAAACGCAAAGATATTATGTAGTTCATTAATTAATGTTATCTACCTACATAAAACAATGTATAAAGTGTTAAAAATAATTAATTTCACGATTAACTAACAAATCTATATGTTTGTTGGTTGATTTCCTTTATACGTAAATTAGTTTCTTTGCATAGTACTATATACTATATATATATCGAAATTTCAAGAAAATAGTTTGTACTTCATCACCACATACTCCGAAGTAAGAACATAATTTAAAAATCAATTCATTACTTACTCTCTTATCTCAGAATCTAAAATATCTTTGTAAATCATCAATAAAAAAATGTATAAGTCAATGGTCTATGTGTTTAATTTTCTGTCGTATTTTTACTAATAAATCGTATCATATTTTGAGGGTAAATAAATATGTTCACATCAAAGAAAAATAATTTGTGAACACATTTATCCTATTATTTCTTTAATAATTTCATTTTTTTTGTTTTTAAGTTTTAAGTACTAGTGTAAAAATGATGATTATTATGATAAATGTAATACATTAACAATATTTTATTTATTTCAAGAAATCTTTAATCCAATTAAAACTTTTTTATAATTATTTCTATTTAAATACGTTTTAGGTTTGAGCAAGCTTAAAAACATTTAACTATCATGTTCAAATTGAATTCAACACGTATCTTACAATAATTGTTTCCTGCTCAATATTGAACTTGATCGATTGACAATAGTATAATGTATGAAACATATATATAAATATATTGTATTATACCTGCATTATAATCTTACTCATAAATTTCCACGAACAAAAGATAATCAATTAACATATTGTATAGTCCAAGAGTCTAACATATCTTCAAATACATATATTCAACAATCTTATTTATTTCCATAATACTAGAATTCAGATAATAATTATTTTTAAATTATTAATTATTCAATATATTGAATTAAATACAGAACAAATTAATAGATTAAAATAGGATCAATATAAGATGGAATAGCTAAACTAATAAATCATAACAGGGGTAATTGAGTCAATTGATAAAACTTAATATAGGTAATGATAAAAGTACAATAAAGAATATTTAATTTTCATGTTTATAGTTGTTCTAAACTCATTACAGAATATTTAAATAATATATTAAATAAAGTTATTGTTTTCAAAAGTCTTTATTACTTGAATACATACTTCGTAAATTTTAACACTTAAATAGGTAAAATTAATATCATTATTCCATAAATGCAAATTATAGAATTATAAATGTTCTGATTTAATTATTATTTATAGATATTTACGATATCCACGAGGGCTTGATATAATATTCTCCATCCTGATTTTCCCCGGTAAAAACGCTATAATATAACAAAAACAAGCGTCTCAATTGACAATTTTTGACAATTTCCTGTTTTTTAGCGGCTCAATTTCGCTACAAGAATCATTGTCTTCGTATTTCAGAAAAATAAGTTACTTACGCAAAAGGCATTCAAAAATAAATAACGAAACCGTTCCATTATAGCGGTACTTATATAATACTATAATAAATAATAATAAACTACCGAAATGCTCTCTTGTGTATATTACTTATACACGGAAACAGTTTTTCATGTATATTGTATATACTCAGTATTTGTATGGCGTAAACGGTGTGTTGATTTCGGCTTTCATAAAAAACTATTCATTTCAAGTTAATAACAAAGTAAGTCAAGAAGTTTATAAGTTACTGTAGGTAAACTGGAAGTTTTATTTCCGAGAGATGAGATAGCAGATATTTAATGATGTACCATTTTAAAATGTAATTGTCTTATTATCAAAGACTATAAAGTGGTTCTTTCTGAAACGAAGTCAAAATTGAATTTTGTAAAAATTTTATTATTAATAAAACTATAACTCTATAATATATCTCATTTTTTAGTATAGATACTTAGTAAACCAGATGAATGTTTAACATACAATACTTGTCTCAGTTAAGGTTTTATTTGATCATAGATTTTTGAATCCCAAAATGTATCTTCTAAACCTGAATTCATTTTTAATAAATAATAATGTCTAAATTGCTAATAGGTAATTCATTATATACCACGTTAAAAATATAGGATAAATCAGGGTAATTATATTATTATATTATTTTATTTTAATAATAAAGTTAATAACTTTTGGCATAATTTTCTCGATACTAGTACTTTTATTGAAGTTTCTACGAGCAAAACATCAACTAATTTTGAATAAAATAAAGTTTTATCTTAATTTTATAATCTGTTAAGCTTTTTTAGTCAATGGAAACTAGAATAGATACATATTCAAATTATATGTCATATTCATTATAAGTTATAGTAAATATGTATCTATATATTTATGTGGGAAATCAAAATGTATATGAAATATTTCTTTTAATAATTTTGGTTTTGTAATTTTTCCTATTTCTTTTCTTAAAGAAAAATCATTGATTCAAATTATAGTTTCATGGTAAGTTGACCCGTGGATGGCAAACATTTAAATTAGCACGAACAAGCAAACTTCGATATTGTCAACTTAATAATTGAGCTAGGTGTGTAGGTAATATATTATACAATTTCAGATCCAAAACTTTAAACCATGTCACGTTTGACACTTTCAGTTATAACAAAGGATAGAAAACAAAATTATGCAATCAGAATAACTAGAAACGTCTATTTATGTGAAATTTGAAATAATGATTAACATTACCTTGTATAGTTATAATTGACCCATAATAAAGTGAAAACAATACAAGACCGAAAAATCCAAATAAACGGAATAGAAGTATCAAAAACCCGTGTTATCAATACCAATTTTTGGTGTTTCCGAATAACATAATAATTATATTATATTATATTATTATTATATGTTTATTTAATACATCACTATAAGAAAGTATGTAAAATTGGTGGTCATCTAATTTTTATTTCTATTGTTGCTTAGGCATTTTTTGATCGAGTTGAACATGCTGTGTTAATTCCATAACCTAAGTATTAAAAAAATATCTATTTAAGCAATTTTTAAATATTTTATGTTCGGTAGTAGAGCAAATATATTATTTTTTACACGGAAGGGACTGTTAATGATGCTATTATCTACCAAGGATTGTTTTGAGAATTCAGTCCTTGGTCTTATTCATTCTCCCAAACACTACGCACGTTTGCTTCCAACTGACAAATGCCTAGTACATGATTGTGTTTCGACATATTTTTCTTTGAATGTTAGTCGTTTTTTTCTCTACTGAAAACGTTTGTTCATATAACACCTCTAGAACATTATATATAACCTAAATCTGAGATTTAGAAATCTCATGCTGATGACAGTCTGCTTTAAAGTAGTAGCCATTATGAAACAATATATTATGACGTGTATTATTTTATATTAAAATTTAATTTGGCGTGTGGCTACCTCAAACGCCCTCAATATCATATACACTAGACACTAATTACCATGTAAGTATGTTTAGAGTAGAGTGATACACTGACACTGATAAGTGATGATATTGTGTTCCTTGAGTATACTACTTGATACTTATAGGATAAAAGAATGTATTTTACATCGAATTACGTGGATTATCATCAAAACTACCACATCGATACAAATAAACTACCCATGTACCAAAATATGACTAAAATTCACGATGTGAAAAATATAACATGTGTGCACGAACGTTAGTTTTTTTATACACTTCATATTTTTTTTATTTTAAATATTAAATGAGCCATGAATGAGCAACGGATCCAATATTTTTCTGAGTGGTCTCCAGATATGATTTGATTCTCGATACCAGCAACGAGGTTTCGTGGTTACTCGTAATCAAAATTATTATTCTATCCGTTGAAAAGTATGTCCACCGACGAGGTGGCAATAACTGTATTAATATTTTTAAGCTACATAAATAGATGGGAAAGAGTAAAATAAATTTATAATCACCCAGACTCTTTAAAAAATGGTTTATGGTTGTTATTTGTTTGTCTGTAAAATAATATGAAATATGTGGGAACGTAAAATTTATTTTTGTCCCTGCCCCTGGTAGCTCATTAATTTATCATTTAACCAGACATTCAAAACTGTAAAACCACAACTAATGACTACCTATAACAATAATAGTAATAAACCCGAACTAAACAAGAATAATTCTTCGTTTAGGTATATATAAAAATAAAAAAACTCCTGACGAAAAATTCAATTTATAAAATATATTATAATTATAATAAATTATTTTCTATTATTGAAGAATTAATTTTTCAAACTTCACGGTAGTTTTTAAGATAACTTTTTAAACATTGCAAAAGTGAACAAAGTATTTAGAAAGTCAATTTATCAGCTTAATGTCGTTAGTTTTTTGATTATTCTGATTTCCACTCAGAAAAGAGTTGCAAGTATAAATTCAGTACCTAACCTTAATGCTTTGAGAACGTCGAACATTTTTTCTTATTAATTTAAATTCTAAGATTACTCAATGACCATGTACCTATTGCCGCTCATATTCAATTTTATACGTGAGTGAGAAATAGAGATAAAAAACCTGCACGTCATGATGAATTGGTAAATAATACTAAATTACTAATAACTAAGTAATACTTACTACTAAATTCGACAATTTTAGAAATAAACTTACTAATAAATTCAATTTTATTTTCCAGTTGATCTCAAGCACAGAGTGAATTTTAGATACCTACTAAGATATTTCTAAGATAGCTCGTACAACTAATATATTGTAATATAATAATGTAGGTAAATAATTCACATTTCAACTGGTATGTTATAATTTTTTTCATATTTTTAAATTAAAAATAAAATGTTAAAACACAGTTAGTTCTACCAACTGATATTGTTAATTAAAATAAAAGCTCGTAATAAAACAATAAAAATATTATATTAGATTGAATTATTGTATATAATTGTTTCTTAATATGTCCGTTTTGTGCTATATTAGACGGAAATTGTCTCAAGACTATTTTAACAAATTTACTTCAAGAATTTCATATTTGACACTCAGTTTCTCAATAAAATTCTCAGTCTTAAACAATTTTTATATTCGACATTCTCATTGTAATTATCTTTACGAAACTAAAAATAAATCCAATTTTAAACTATTATTTGTTTTTTATCCTTCCTATAAGTTTTGTTGTGTAAACATTGAATATACTCGTATTTATTTAATATTTTAGTTTATTAGTTATATTAAAAGTATACAATTACTTGCCACCAAACTCCTCTTATCTGATATTTAAGTTATTAAAATGTAGAATATAACTGATAAACATGTGTTCAATTTTCAATATTTATGTATCAAAATTTAAATGATGAGAAAAATATGACGCTTGGATGTTTGAAATTATTAATGAGGGAAGCTATTCAAAATTTTGTTTGTAATTTATTATGTCTAAAGTGGGACTAAGTATTCCCAGTACACTTCTATTGGACAAAATTTTTAAGTAAAAGTATGACATTTTTAATCATATAATCCTCTTAAACGTGGGTTGATTAAATTTAATTATTTTTGTATATAATAATATAATACTATATCATAATTTATAATACATAACAAAACTCGGATACAATATACAGAATACTCTAAAACTATAAATATAATTTTTTTTTAAAGATTGGAACGTGAGATAACCAAAAAAATTAATTAATATTTTGATAAAAGCAGTATTTTATTAAAGTTTAAGAGAATTAAAAAAATTTAATCCAACTTGGCAATTCGTTGACAATATAAATGTTATTTTAGATTCTGAGCGGAGCGATGAATGTATTGATTTTACCATGATGTGTGTTTTTTTTTTTTGTGTGTGTGTGTCAGTTTTCACGTTTTGGGGCAGTAAAAGTGCTTCGATTTTTGATTTTTGACTTCAATACCTCGTTTGATCAGAAAGTGAATCTAGTTGGTACTTTGGGGGGGGGGGGGGGCAAAAGTGAAAAATTCTTAATACTTTTCTAAATAATCGAGAAAAACAAACTAAAAATTAAGGGAAAAACGGAAAATTTTACGCACACTCATTTTTCGACAATTTTAGATTTTGATGTAATTTTAAAACAAATAAACATAGATACATGAAATTTTCACCGAATGTTTATATAAGTATATTCTATCCACCATGCAATTTTCAAAAATTTTCAACTTAATTTGAACTATTCATAGGCATTTGAAATTTTCGATCATTATTAGTTTTTTTTAAATAAATATTGATAAAAATTTATTTGTTAGGCAGAAAAGCTTGAAAATTTAATACAAGGCTCTTAACATATTGTTACAATAGCAGTTGAAAAATAAAAGAAATTCATAGTCACAATTATTTACAAGCATTTAAAGTTTTAATTTTGACAACATATGTAAAAATCACGAAAATTCGCAAATTATTTCAAACTAGAAATTCATAAAAAATTTTCTTTTTAAATCTAAGATTTGAAAATTTTTAATAATCTATAATATATCCTAGACAGATAAACCGTCTTCGCTCAGAATCGTTTTTCGTATACAATGATATAATATCATTTGATTCAAATTTAATTCCATCCATTACAGTAACCCACTTGTAACCTACTGTACAGCAAAGTGACATCCACGACTTACCCGCCTTTTTTAAAAACAAATTTTACGATTTTATAAAACTGAATTTAATAGTATAATTTTTAATGTTATTTTACATTTGATCACCAACGTGTGTTAAATCCTAAAACAACGTGCCTTCATCCAAGTTTGAATCCGTAAAAAGCAAGCTTAACCCCAATGAATGTTGACCATTATCCAAGCTTACCGTACGGTAGTCTTAAGTTCATATATATATTATGTATCTACTGACTAAAAACATGCTTACTCAATGTCCTATATATATATATATATATATATATATATTTATATTATATAGGGATGTCATTTATTTTTATTTCGTAGTGTATTGTTTTGTTTTCTCGCTATAATCTCTCTCTTTTTCACAACGTCTTAGACGGAATTTACGCATTTGTGGAGAATACAATTTTACGCCTTCTACACCGCAGTATATATCAGGATTATATATACATCATATTATACTCAATGCTTAATACAACTTTTTTTTTCACATCGTACTTTGTATAGAGGACATTTTACGTAAATTTTAACATTTTTCGATATCTTTAATTTCACATTTCAAACAGATGATTTGTACCATTTTTAAGATTTATAATTCAATAACTTTTTCGAAGAATAGAATTATTTTAACCTAACCTATCATATCATAACCAAAAACCACGTGTTCCCAAAATATTAGTGTAATATATAATATGCTTCTCAAATTTAAATTGATTTTACCAGTTGTACAGCTTATTTAACCAACAAAATGTCATAAATGATACATATTTGATTTACAATTTTATATCTTGTAACATTCTTCTCGAGTTTCATGGAGATATACATTCATATTATTATTATTATTATTATTATTATAAAATGTAGAGCATGGATGATATAACGATAAGAAATAGATAGAAGTTTCTACTGTATTTGTACGTATAAGTATAGGTGTGCTTTCATATTAGCGTCGAGTGAGCCGATATGAATCTATGAGTAGAGTACTTATTAATATTGGTAAATAATTGTACAAGTATAATGTATAACTTAACGCATAGATAATACACATAAATATTTATACCAATTAAATTGCAGATATTTCTAAAAATTTTAAAAATAAATATGGAAATATAGCATCATGCTAACTTAATCTAACCAAACGTACATGTAGGTATATAACTGCTAAACACACCATCAAGACCGAGGGAGGGTTAAGATTTTTTAAGCATAAATCAGATTATACTTTTCACATTTGTCCCAGGTAATAGGTACATAATAATATTTATATTTTATTGCAATGGTTGTGATGACCATGTTTTTATTCTTTAAAAAAACCCATAACTAAAAAGTGGCACGACAATTTACTTCCGGCTGTTAAGCCCAACTCGCAGTCCCACCGGAAATTTTGCATCCTCGTTTGTATTTAATATGCAACACTTTGTATCTACGCTTTGGTCATAAACCTTGAATTCACTGGGTGAAACGTTTAATCGCGTCTGCAGGTATTCCGAGAGCTTCACAGACAGTTTATGACTTTAGTATTGCTATTCTGTGGTATGACATGACATAGTGAAAAATCCGCGTTTGAATGAAAAAAAAAAACAATAAATACAGTGAAAAAAAAAACAAATAATTTATTTAAAAAACATTTACTACTTTCCCAGGATAGCAATCTGCCATAAAAAATAATATACAGAACTACGGGAGAGCCAAATCAACTATAGTAATGAAACTTTAACGTGACGTAAATATTTTACCAATCTTACATTGTAATTTAACCTATGCAATATGGTCTGAAACATCTAATACATGGTGGAACTCTTATTATATCTAAAACACTAAGACATAATAAAAATTACATCCATCACCAAATTCACAGCTGCAGAGGTATCAAAGGTCCACTGTTTATGATTATTATGTTTTTTTTTTTTAATGTTGCTCTTTGTTATCAATGCATAGCAATATATACATATATAGACGTAACGATTTGTTTTTTTCTTTTTCTTTTTTTCAGGCACCGTTTGCATACCTTTAAATCACCTGTGCGCCGACAACGATAGAGGTCACTTGAAAGTTCCAAATGCTCATTGGAGACAAGCAAAAAAACACGGCATCGACAGCAGCGTTTGTGAAATTAGCAGCACAAGCTGCAGCAACACAGCGACGATGGCAGGAGAATCGATTGCTATGGCGAATACATCATTTTACAACAAAAACAGTAGCATCAACTACGGAGAAGGCAGCTTGAAGAACAGTGTAGAAAAAAATGCGAATCCTGCATCCTGACGAAAAACGTCACAAAAGGTTGATGGAGATCGCGATCTCTATCACCGTCGCCGTCGGTCATCAGCGATCGATATCACTAATCCAAGGAATGCTGCAAAACAGCAGATTTGGATTTAACGACTGACCTGGTCACTCTATCCCCAGCAACCACTTGATAGATAAAATTTAGATGTGGATGAAGATGGAATGTCTCTCAGTACCACTTGGATTATACTTTACAAATACAATTAATCGTATTTCAAAAATTCAAGTTTGTATGTGTGTGACAGAGAGAGAGAGAGAGAGAGAGAGAGAGAGAGAATGAGAAAGAAGTAACTTACGATCGCCCGAATATGATTAGCCATAAAATCAAATTAACTTATTAATGTACTTAACTAATATTAAACTTCTATGTTTCAACATTTTCAAACTAAATTGCAGCTACCCATCAGCAACCATTGCGTGTACTTCGATCCATTGATACAATAAAAGACCAAACATAAACAAGAAGGACACTTGGGCGCAACAGATAACCTCAATTGAATTATATTATATTATTATAAAATTTAAAATATCTTGTTCACAGTAAATTATGTATACTAATAGTACTAGAGTAAAAAATACCTTTAGCATGAGCATGCACTATTTATGACCAAAAATAAAACCCTAAGAAAATAATGAATGTTTAATATATTTTTATCTTAGCCACCATTCAGAAAAGGTGATGCAAATTTGATCTCATTCTAAACATAAATATTAGTATTATTCATTAATCAATTTTATATGATTCATAACATGCTGGCGCAAATCTTAGTAATATAAATATATTGGTGCAAACACTACTAATTATATTATTTGAACGTTTCAAAAATTAATCATAACCAACGTAACTATATTAAATGACTTCTTTATCTTAAACATACTATGATAGATAAGGGAAGTATAACAAACAGAAAATACTTATTAGAATTTACAAAATTTGTTCAATTAAATCTATTATATTGAACTCAATCTTTATAGTATTTTTTCTTACCTATGTAAAATAAATAATTCTTTAATATGAATTTAATTTAATTTAGTTATTTTTTCAGTGTACAAAGTGCAAAACAAAAACAAAATAAACAATTTCCTGTTAGCTAAAAATGAACAATGAATAATTAATGAAAGAATAATAATTTTAAATTTGAATAAAATAAGTATTAGCTTCTTATAATTTGTATTGGTTTTGCAATATTATTTAAAAAAATAAACTAAAACTTTAATAATATTATTATCACAATATTATGCATCTACACATCATACAATACTACCCGTAATTTACTTAATATGTAACATGATTGCATATATATTTAAATAAAACAACAATATCCATATATATCTAGGTGTACGGCAATTAAACTGAATCTTCAATTCTAACGCACAACATATCGGCATTGAATAACGATAATTTAAACATTTATTTTCATTTTCTTTTTTTTGGTTACTACCTGTAAGAGAAGCTTATAAAATAACTGAACCACTACCACTCCTCCTACGAATACCACTTATAATCTAATAATAATAATGTACCTACGTGTGCGCTCGTATACAAGAATTACGTGTGATTTTAATCCATTACACAAACCTTCCGTGCGAGTTGTTGATGCAGTGTAAATGCATTCAAAGTCCTCGTTACGATAAAACTTGGCCATTTCGCAATAGCGCTCCAGAAAATCACGTTCAATTTATACACGAAATGTCACTGGATTCAATGTAATAATTAATAAACGTGTGCCAAAATTGTTAAATATTTATCAATTGTGTCCAATAATTGGATGGTTATGTAAGGACTTGAAAATGTTGTACGATGTAAATCTTTACTACAGTTTAAAAAAAAACTATCACTCTTGCAACAGTATAAGTACATAAATAGTAACATATGTATAGTATTGAATATAGCGACCTCTCATTGTTATGTTTTCAGAATATACTTAATGTAAGCAGTTTAATTCAATCCACTGTATAGAACTATCAAACTACAATAACTTTATATTATAATGATACATTGTAATACTATACATGATAAGTTATCTACTATTACTCGTACATACAGACATATAGTCAAGAAGTAGAGAATAAAAAAAAATTCTGAACAGAAACGAAAACTTAAAATAAAACCTCGGCATCAGTATGCTCAACTTATGAGAGACCCTAGTTAACCAAATCTGTATAAATACATTACCATTCCCCCCCCCCCCCAAAGAAAATTCCGAACTGCGCCACTACGTACTATAATAGTGCGAAATTCGGCACCAACAGTTTGCTGTTTAAAATTTTTCAGAAGTATCGTTATGAAACTAAAAACTTTTAAAGCTTTACCATATTAATTAACAACTTACCATTTCAATATGATCAAATTTTAAGCCGATGTGGCAAGATAGTGGATATTTATTGATATCTATTAAAACATAATAAATAATAATATTATACATTATAATACCATTAATTTAATCTAATAGAGATTATTGAATTAAAAATGACCAATGTTATAGATGATCTTATTTTTTTATGCTAAACAAATCTCTAGTTTCACTGAACTTCTCTATTTATCATACATGTCTTGAAAATTCTCCAAATTGATGATTCGTCAGCATTCATTTGATATTCTGCCTCACCATTGTTATCACAGCATTTTGTATGGTCGTTCCCGAATAAGTCTTACTTATTACAGGCCATGCTAAATTTATCTTTTATTTTCCATATTATTACTCCGATACATATATACCCAAATATTGAATACATTCAAAAATAAACTGTTACTACCTAAGTATACACTATCGTCTATCACTATGATAAAACATTGTTCGATTATAAATTAATGATTATCTACTGAATCAAATGCACTGCAATAATACCATAATATTTGAAAGTCGTCAATAAGCATTTCTAAAAAATATTAATGAATTTTAAATATGTTATAACTAAAAAAAACCTACTAAAAAATTCACACATTGCAATAAATACGACCCAGATCGGCCACTCTGAATGAAATAATAATATAGTGAAACATCGAGGGGTCCCTCTCTACAGATCTATACTGGTGAAAATAATTTTCTCCACGTACACGACGAAATCCAAGGACGGTAATCGGTACATAATATCGTACATTGTGAAACATATGTCTCTCGTTCACCAGAATACGTGAGGTACTTATTTTTATTGTATTTTTTTCATATTCGATGACTGTTTGAAATATTAAATGCTCGTATGTCATAATTTACACATACCTACATCAATACATACATACATACATACATACATACATACATGCATACATACATACATATATACATACATACATACATACATACATACATACATACATACGTACGTACATACATACATAAATACATACATACGTACATACATACATACATACATACATACATTCAAACATACATATTTACAAAAGAAACTAATACGAAATGACATTATAATTACCGTCACAGACTTAAACCAAGGATTTTGAGAGATGTGTTCAAAGCACACGTATATAAATATTATAATAAATAATAATATATGGTCGCATCTGCTTTCCCTAAAACTTTTTAAGCTAGCTTTTTGGCACATACTTCATATTTGGTAGAAAAAAAATCACCATACAAAACATATTCACGTCACACAAAT
Organism: Diuraphis noxia; assembly: GCF_037042655.1. Lineage (NCBI taxonomy): Eukaryota > Metazoa > Arthropoda > Insecta > Hemiptera > Aphididae > Diuraphis > Diuraphis noxia. The sequence continues at coordinate 31,034,218 of NW_028301714.1, read as the reverse complement.
TTCGAATAATTTTAAATCATACAACTATCTTACACTATTCCTACATCACATAATTTTATAATATATGTACAGTCCAGACCGACCAGACATGTCTAAATTCAAAGTGAGTTCATACACATAAATGGTACGTCTAAAGATATATTTGTCGTTTCACCGTTACATACTCTCCTAGTGAGGTCCTTCCCTTGTTATTATTTACCGATTCATGACTTAAGCACCGTGTGACCTAGACTGTGCCAAAATACATATTTCCATAATACTATACGTTCCTAAACACTGCATATTATGTACAATACTACAATGTACATGTATATATTATAATATTAAGTACCTATATATTTTAATCCATGAGAATAATATTACATGTAAAACTTTTATTATTACGCATTATTTATATTGTTGTTATTGATGTTTTTTTTTTTCATTCCTGTTGTTGTTATTGTTGTTGTTGTTGTTGTTGTTATTACTGTCGATTTTGTTTTTGCTACACAATGGAACAGAATAATATATAAACACGAAATTTTTAAGCAATAAAAGTTATCTTGTATAATAATATTCTGCATACCTATAAGCTATATTAAACCACAAATGATGTTGGTTTTACTACTTATTTTCAAAATTAATATAGAACACTTCAAAATAATATATCATTATTACAATATATTGTAAATATTTAAAACGGTTGATGGCCGTAATTAAAACATAATATGGATCCCTCAATAATATTATAATCGTTCCAATCAATTATTTAGTTCAAACTCTACACTAAGCGTAGTTACTTTCGTTGAATCTTTGTAATTATATGGAGACATATATAACTCATTTCAAAATTAACTTCCAAAAAAAAAACCTAAGTTTTCGATAACATAAATTATTAATATTTTTACTGTAAGCTATTATAGATATTAGGTAGATAATATTATAAGCTAACGTTTTACCAGAGCGCGTGCAATGCGTGCATATTCAAATATATAAATCTATCAACAACATTTGCTGCAGGTACTGTCGACATATTATGTTTTATAAAAATTACATTATTCGTTCGTACTCCAATCATTTTGAGTTACCATATGTGATTAATTTTAATTGTACCTATTTATTTTAAGGCTATGATATATTATATTGTGCATGTGTGTGTTAATGTGTTTTTATTAAATAAATGCTTTTAACTGTAAAATATAATTGTGTGTTTATTTATTATATTTTTCCCATAAGGTGGATAGGATCATCATCCCTTGGTGGGTAAATATATGTTATATAATACGTTCTACCACCACCTCCAACAAAACCTATATGGAAAAGGCGAGAGCTAATACAGAAAAGTACAACTATGAATATAAAAATAATATATGCAGAACAAAAAAAAAAAAAAAAACAAACAATAATACATTTGCAAAAACAACGACGATTGCAGAAATACGGCTACGAACGATATAAATATGCAAAACAAACGTATTGCGATTGGTGCTTGGATTAAAAATGAATTGAAAAAAAACACAATAGGCCACGAGAGGCCGAAAATCACCTCGCGAAATGAATTCCAATATGTGTATAACTGTATGTATTATTTTTAAGGGAATAACAATACTCCATCTATAATAAAGATTTATACTATTGGACTTTTCTCGATTATTTTACATTTCAACTATTAAAATATTAATTTTAAAACAAAAAATTTAAATTGTTTCACCAATAGTATATTATGCCTAATACAGGGTGATTCACCAACATGATCATACCTATTTTTCTTAAATAATGAAGTAATTCAAATCTGACTTTTGGAATCTTTAAATATAATCAAAAATCGTATTTCAAATTCTTAGATTCTTTTGTACCACTATGGAATGCACGGAGTCGATACAAATTTTTCAAATGGGAATTCCCTTTTTTACATTAAATTATTTAATGGATGATTTTTTTGAGAATTTTGATGTATCGAAATCAAAATTCAATCGAGAAGTTTCTTAGTTATTAAAATGTGATAATAGTCTTTAAAAATCATTTTACAGAAGTATAAAACACACGTACAATTGGAACTAGTATTTATGATACTTAGGTCGTTTTTACAAATTATTTACGTTGACAGATTAATATTAATGACTCATATTTTTAAATACCTCATACATACCACATATTTTATAATCCTTAACCATCGATCTTTTATTCTTAGATCACAAATTCAATAACTCAAAAACTACTCATTAGAATTTTGATTTAAAATTAAATAATTTACAGAAATGTATTGTTCTCATTTGAAAAACAAACTTTGTATCGTCACAATACACTTCTTAAGTGGTAAAATGAATCTTAAGAATTTGAAAATATGGTCTTTGGGTGTACTTAAATATCCCCAAAATCAGATTTTGTATAACTTCATCATTAAAGAAAAACAAAGAGGATGAGCATGCTTGGTGAATCATCCTGAATTTAAAGCGCCAAAAACACAAGGAGTATGGAGGCACTACATTATTTTCTAATAATTAAGTTCAAAGTTCTAATCTAGATATCATTATTGTGGGTGGAGTTAAAATTGATTTGCTATCAGATCACAGAACAAAACAAATAACATTCTTATATATCTTTACCACCAACTAAAATGGAAAATTAGTATTTTAGCTGTGCACTTAACTCAGATTTTTTTTTAATGTCACTTATACACAATGTGTTATACACTAGGTGCCTCATATAGTTTATTAAATTATTTTTTCTCAAAATTACTCCCAGGTGTGTTAAGTATATTTTAAGTGCTTTTGAAACATTTTTTCCCATCTTATACAAGATGATCCATTTAAGTGGGTACACAAATTACCTCGAAAAGTTTTAACTGTTTTTTTTTTTAACTTTTAAGTTTATGTTTTTCTAAAACAGTTTTATATTTAAATTTTTTTTCACCCTTATATTTATTGGTGAAACCACTATTAACTTTTGATTTTCAAATGGTAACATGTAATAAAAATATCATGAATTAATAAAACCATTTTTATTATAAATTTACGCTTTTAACATTTTTATTTTTCATTGATTGGCTTGCGAAATACAACTCCTCAAAGTATTGGTGATTGAAGGAGATTTTATCGTCAATAAATGCGGAATTGTTTAAACTATTTCTTCATTTGTAAAGACTAGGAGCTATAAACTGATAAACTCGATACTGTTCGGCCTAATAGGTAACAATATTTTATACCTGATTAATTGAATGTCTTATTACACCTATATGCAAATTTTACCATTGAAGCTACGTCTAGTTAACCTTGGCTATCGCAGTGTTATCGGATCCCCTTCATTATTTTCACTATGTCATGACAATATTATGATGTCATTATGACGAACATACAATATTATTACCATACAACAATAATAATTATATTACCAATATTTGGCGATACATTTATAACTATTTATGACCACGGTCTTATTAGATAATAACATTGATTAAAATATATGTTATTAATTAATTAATTATTAATGATAAAAGTAAAAGAAAATCAATTAGTTGTGATAAACCAATACTAAAGTTTAAAGTAAAATGTGAATATTAAATTGTAAAGTGTAAACCATGTGGGCAGCATACCACTTATTGCTTAAATAGTTGAGCATTAAATAATTGAAATTTATAATGTAATTAATAATAAAAAATACTTTTATTTCAAACTATATTTTATTTTTTGTTTTGCAACTGAATAGTTCTTTCTGTTTGTTAGGTATTTATTACCATTCCATTATTTTTTTAAAAATTTATCGATTTAATTATTTATTTATATAACGCCATAGCTTTTAAATATTTACTAAAAATATTCTGTTATTATTCATTGAAGTAATCAAAATAATAGTAGTTAAATAAGTAAGATTAAGTACATGCAAGATTTTGTATTTTGCTAAATATTGTTTGGAAACATATTGTATCACGGCGAAATGTATAGGCAATATAGGTACATTATTGTGAGGAATAGTTTCGAATATATTGGGTTCGTAGTCTTGTAAAGAATACTTTTAATTTTTATATTGTATTGAATAGTAAATAAATTAATTTAAAAAAATGATTTATCACAACTACTTCTGAGGTTTATGTTGTTTTCGAAAATCACTTGATTAGAAAATTTTGAACCTGCACTCGAAACCCATTGGTGCATAGACATTAGACACAATATTAACCAACGATTGTTGGCTGCTCTGGTTCTTGTTGCTGATCTGGCGGCGGGTTCTCTTCTTCCAATACTCCTTCTTCGACTTCACCTTCAATATTTGTATCTTCCTCGTCTCGGACCTCCTGCTGAGCCAGCCACAACTTCACTTCACCGTCCATCTCGTCGTAGTCGTGTGGGAAAAATTTAATAGCATCGTCAATGCCCACCTCTTGGTCTGGACTCACGTAAATTGGCCCAACGTCAACGAACCGCAAAAGACTCTTATCATTGTCATCCATGAGCACAGACAACACCAATTTGGCCTCTTTGCTATGCAAAAAAATATGTTTATAGGCAGGGGCTTCTTATAATTAGAGTATGGATGACATGATAAAAAAATTACAAAATTACAAAATTACAAAAACGTTATACGTCGATGACATCACTGAGTTTATCCCTAACAACAACTTTTATAGTTTATTGGATTTTTTTATTGAAAACAGAAAAACTAACATCTAAAATACCTAACTAAAAGAGTCATAGTTTAGGTTAATATGTAAAAAGTTAAATAACTCATGTCCATTAATTGATCAAATATTTAGGTAAGTTTAAAGTTTAAGGGTGTCATGTTACGACAAATCACATACGTTTTGTGAAGACTTATATAATATTGAAATTAACAAATAAACCAACAATACTATACCAACATGAAATAATAAATTATGAGATCAAAATATCATCATGGACAAACCATGGTCAGATTCAGACCGTCAATATTATTAGCGCCCATTATTCATGCTTACCGATAGTTTTAAACAGTATACAAACATTGCCAACTGTCGAGTACCTAGAATACTATTTTATGTGCACATTTTATACAAGCTTGATCATTTCTATTCATTAGAATATTTTATAATTATAAAGTGACCTGATATTACTATATTAAAATTACATTATGTTTTAGTCAAAAAAAATGTATATTTGGGCGGCGTACCAATATCAATATAAATTGTTTTCATATATTATAATATTGTACTTATAAAATTGTATTATTTATACAAATCTGAATTATTATTTATCATTTAAAATTACATTTTTGAATTTGAGAAAGTGAAAACCTCTGTTTTCCCAATTACATGCGTGACGAAACATCGAACATGTTTTAAATTTTAATACAAACAAAAACTGCGTAAATTTACGAATGTTCAACTTCCTAATTAATTATTACGACTTAAGAGTTTAAAAATAAAATACTTTTGACCACTAACTTTATTGTTTTAAAGGCTGTCTAACCGATCTTGATGTATGCAACAAGTGAAGAAAATCAAGTAATTTACTATGCATGAAAATTAACTTCACTAAACTTTAATATTACTTACATATTCCATAGATACGATCTTATTTTATCGAGACTTCAAAAAAATGATCATATGTTTGATTTCAAACAGAAAATAGAAAATGAATTACCATGCAGTGTTTTTATTTACTGTACATCCAAGTGTGTGTTTAATTTTTAATAGTATAGGTTCGTATAATTTCTAATTTCTATAGAATGTAGGCTTAACTTGTGTGTATTTATTTACATTATAATAATAAAATTGAACGCCTACCCAACTTTTTCCATGCCATATGTAGCTAACAATTCGGGATCTTTGCAGAGTAGCTTAGGTTTTTCAGGATCAGCACTACGGAAAAATCCGTAATAGACTACTTTTTCTTCGAGATCCTCGATGATCGGTAACACGATGTTGGATTTGTTAATATCAAAAATGACAAGGTACTGTAAAAAAAATAATGCACTAATATATGTGTTTACCTAAGCTGGTGAGTATAAGTCAAAATTTGGTTTGGTGACCATGACTATGCAATGTGATTAAAAAAGAATTAAAAACAACATCGGCGTCTACAGTGTAATGATGTGCTCCTAAGCCATCATATCTTTTTTAAATTTAAAATGTATAATAAAATAATAATAATAATTGATAGTCATTAAGAATAAAATAAGTTACAAATATTGAATGGGACAAAATAGATATTATACACACACATGACGTATAAACGCACAACATTAGAGCTGAGTTACAGTCACATGTACACACGTGTAATTACTGTATTTTTGTATAGACGTTCTAAGGCGAGTGTAACAGACTTCGTAGATCTGTTATTTCATATTATATTAATTATCAAATTTGCCCATTGTACATAATGTTGTATAGATTGTAAATTACTTAAATAAATAAATAAAAAAAAAAAAAAAATCGTATATGTAGAAAGTTAATGTTTGTCATAATAAATTAAAATGCTTATGTCGTATATGTTGTTGTGTTTAAAATATTAAATAAAATTAATAACAGTGAACCAGAAAGAAATCTTTTTATTCTAAAATACAAACCGGTCACCTCATTATATCCTTAATACGCTAACCATGATTCCAACGGGCAAGTCACAACAAGGACTGGAAAGATAATATATTATTTTATAATTCAATAATTGATTTAGAGACACATAACCGTGTTCAGGTAATTTTAAGTCTTTTAATTAATTACAAAACATAATATAAAAAACTTAAAACGTTGTATTTCGTGTAACTAAATCAGTTCTCTAACCTGTGGTAAAGGTGGTTGGGGTGCAACGTATCCAATGTTTTGACAGAATTTGCTGAACAAAATGGTCAACGCCGAAGCTTTACTCAACGGATTTCTGGGCGTATATATCGATGGTAATATTTGTCCGGATTCGTTTACTTTCTTATGTATATCTGCAAGCCTATGATACATATTATGGTTATTCTAATCTTCGTAACACCTAATATTTATTCTTACGTATTAAAAATATTAAAATAGGAGTATCTCCTAAACCGTCAGCTCCTCAATATATACTTATTTATTAACAAAAAATATTCAAATGAATATAATATTACATATTATATAAGCAATTATTAAGATCAAGTGTTTATATCAATTTAATTTATAGCGTTTTCCGCCACACCGCACTATTGCACCAAGGTGGATCAGGTATACTTATCATGATAATGATAAGGCGCATGAGCTCTAGGATCTCGTGTGATTATCATTCACTAGGTGCAAAAAACTGCCATAGTGCATTGAGGTTAAATATGAAAAAGTACACTCAGTGCACCTTAATCTTGCAGATGAAACATAAAAATATGCACTGGTACAGTCAGTGCAGTGTAGTGAAAAACGCTATTAGGATACATCGGTAAAATAATAATAATGATAATACTAAATCAGTATTTTAGTAAGAAATGTTCGAATAAAGTATTTTAACTTACTTACTATGATTAAGAGCTTGATTATTAATAACTTGCGTTATTATATTGTTTATAATATAAATATTTACTTCATTACCAGCTATATTATAATTTATTAGATAGTTTAGTTTCACACTGTTTAGTTTGTTTAGATATTTTAATTTCCATGTTTTAAGCTAGATATTTTCCATATGAAATAAAAATAATAACTTGATTATTTTGCATGTTATGAACATTATATAAGTTCATGTATAATTAGGTATTATATTTTTTGCTATAGTCTCACAAAAATAATACCTTAACAATTGTTTAAAAAAGTGTAGTATTCATTTAGTCAAATAGATTTTCCAGATTATAAAAAATGTCTAATGTGTATATAAGATAATATTTTATACATTGTATCTATAATATATTTATTATATTTATAAGAGATTACTACATAAATTGGTAATCAGAGTTCTTGATTTTCTTTTTTCTTTTTTTGTGGATACTTCACAGGCGATAGCGGGACACTAATACATTTTTTTTCTTAATTTCAGATTTAAATATTTAATCAATTAAATATAATTATAAAACTGTGCTTCGATTGACCTCTCGTACATGTTGTGAAAAATTAGAATATTTCGTTAGAATGCAAATCAAGATAATCGTTTCGTAATCATTCCAACGGGTATCTGGTCACTTCCCCGTCTGACATTTCCCCGTCCATATTGTATTTATTTCTAAAATATTCAAACTATACCGAGATCGTGTAAATATAATAATATGTGTAATATAATTAATAAAATATAAGTAATAAAAATACAAATAAATTATCATAAAATATATTTTAATGTTGTAGTTCTAAATTATGAGCGATTCAAATTAAGTACTCATCTAGATCACGTTCATCATATGTAATATTTTCTATACGCCTAGCAAGATCTCGATATTTTTTCTTTTTTGCTGAAGGTTCCTGTTCAGCAAAATTGATTAATTTTTACTTCAGTTAAATGTTGTTCTTTTTTAAGAACCTCAATAAGTCACCATATAGTAGGATGAACCGCAGCTAACAAAGACGAGAATGCTCTATGGCCTATGCCAACCTTCAATATTATTGTTTGTTTTTGGTAAACCTGCTTGTTTAGCATCATATTGGTTCCACAATTTCAAATCAAATATTGGAGGTCGCCGTACATTTCTTCGAGTTGGTCTCCCAATCTAAGTCTCTTCAAAATAATCAATTAAATGGATTAATAACTCTTCATTGTCTACAAAAAACTGTTAAGACATTAATTTATCAAATTTAGTTTATTTATATTAGTCTATCGACGAATCATTTGGATTTTACGAAAAATATTAGTCGAAAACATATAACAATAAAATAGCGAAATGTAGACGTATATAAAATATTGAGTCTACATAATGATGAACGTGATCTAAATGAGTACTTAATAATTGGAATCGCTCATAATTTAGAACTACAACATTAAAATATTTTATGGTAATTTTTTGTGTTTTTATTACTTATATTTTATATTTATGAGTATACTTATAATAGACGGGGATATGTCGTACGGGGAAACGCGTGACGAGGAAATGGCAGACGGGAAAGTGTCCATGAATCTTCCAACGTATTGATGAAATAAGAGTTGTCTGTTTGAATGGAGAAACGTAGGCTTAAACTTCGTTGTAATACGTTTTTCAGTAACCTAGTTATTGTTTTTCTAAATTATTATCATTCTAATATTGAATGTTAGCATTATTTGACTATCTCGGCAACCATCCAGACTAGTTCCATTTTATTATTTTAACACACGCATTTGTTTTTTAAGTTTTGTGAATTTGAATATTAAAGTCTAAATAGCGCTAGGATGTTTGTATTTATTTAATTCATACAATTAGAGTAAAATTATTCATAAATATAATTTTACATTAAGGTTACGAATGCGTGTACGTCTTAGACTTGGTTACAAATTTTAGTATGTATATAATATAATCAAAGGTATTATAGGTACAATTATGTAGTATGTTACTACATAGTACATGTTGATAGTTAAAACTTTAAAAGGTACTTACGAATTCGGACTAGGGTTTAATGGAGTTCCGTTGCCGTAAATTATTTTGCTTAACTTCTGTTCTATTACTCCCATTAAATCGATGGGCTCAGGTAAATTTTCGTCTTCTTTGGCGGGTTCTTGGGTAGTATCTTGTTTTATAGTGGGCATAGACAACATTACCGAATATACTTTTTTACTCAACAGCTGATCGACCAATTCTTGTGGAAAACTTTCCAGAAACTCTTTTTCCGTAAAAAACATCTAAAATTGATGGATGTAACAAATTAATTTATGTACAATTTCCAAATTTAATCATAAATACGTAATAATATAATATATTTAAAATTATGAAAAAATGTATATCATAATTTATAGTTACCAACCATGGTTGCTATGGTAATTGAATCACATTAATTATCGGTTGCTATAGAGGCAATCTAGGTATTGAAACGCAAAATCAGTCAAATAATGTAATTATGATGTTGTGTATCTGTTTCTAAGGTACTACAACACTAATTTTTAACATTAATTTGATCTTTGTTATTGTTGGTTTACTAAAATACCCTGGCAACATGGTAAAACTATGCTACTCGATTGTTTTCTCTAAGAAAAATGTATGAATCAAACTTATATTATTGTTAATAAGTAACCATGGCAACGAAAATCTTACCAAAAATCAGTTGGAAAGACAAAAACATATCCAATCCAAAAATACTTTTATGTTGAAAAAAATAGTATATCTAGCTCAATATTATTTTTCATGTAAAAAAAAAAAAATGGATGTTTTTGATTTTAACTTTCAGAAAGAAATTATTTCGTGGTGTAACTTACTAAGTGCTGAAAAACGATATTTGTTTTTATCGTGTGACACAACCCGAGGAGATTTTTTGTATCAAATCAAGAAATGTTTAATAAAAATATTTTATTTTATTTTTATAAAATAAATATTAATATTAAAATATATTTAGTGTAATCAGTAATAAAGGCGTCAATAAAATGGTATTCGAGATAATAAAGATAATCTTACACCGTGATTAACATAATAAAAATAGCCTTAGACAGCTGTCGAGACTCGAAATACCTAACTAACAAGTAATGATGGTGGTGGGGTGGTGAACTGAATTCTTCCAATTTTTGAAACTAATAAGCTCTTTCAATATGAACTTGATGAACTTTCTAATATGAAATTTAAAAACATTGTCTATCATTTTATTTTTATTTTCATAAAACGTGACATAGCTCAAATAAGAATTTTATTTTTTTGCTAGCTTTTTCTGAAGCAAATGTTTGCATTATATTGTTTAAATTTAGAAGCTATAAATGTTTAATTTAATATTTTTATTTATAACAAGGATTATAGGTATTTTCTTTTACCCTCATGATTTAAAATCTAAAAATACAATATTTGTAATTTATGTTGAAAAATATGTAGTCCATAAAAAAATCCCAAGTTTTGTGGCCCGTTAGGGGTTGCTTAAACCGGGTTTGTATATGGTTATAAATTACAGTTGCTATGGCAATCTAATAATAATTAATGTTATAACTTATAACGTTATAGTTTAGCGTTACCTATACCTCACCCTTAGCAACTAACGATTAATTATATGATTAAGTTACCATATTAATAATAAGGTTGATATATTTATTTTAAATCATACGCCACGGCTGAGGAGATAATATTAAGACTAAGAATACGAGCATTTACTATGAATAAGCTTAATTAAGTTCCACATTTCTACAGAACTTTTGTCATAGAAAACAACTAAAAGAATTAATAATTTATTTAGATATATTTTCGGATTTTTCAACATTCTCGACAATTTTTATTTTTTACTAACATCTGACGAATATATTTAAAAAATATGTGCTCACTGCAAAGAAGTTAACGTACAGTTGAATCACACTATACGCATCATCTCAGGAACTATAAAATCTCCACGAACGGAATCGTTACCACCGTTTTCAGTCCTATCCAGCCCCTCCTGACCTTTCAGAGGCTATCTCACACTAAAAATACAATTTTAAAACAAAACACTTTTCAAAACTTGGCCCTACACAAGTTTATCTGAGAACACCGCCCACCCTCCTCCTGATAAGGTTAAGGTCAATGTATCCTATCTGACGTACAAATGCACCCGAAAAGTTTATAAATGAGCTATGAAAATAAATAATTTTAAAAATGTTAATTTACGTCGTTTAGATTGTCTTCCGTCAACTCCACTTCTTTAGCGTCAATAACAATAAGTTCCTCGTATTTAGTAGCACACGAGTTGGCCACCTCGCATACCCTTTTTTCTATCATCACGGATTCAGAAGATTTATCGAGTTGTTCGGCGTCATCTTCAATTTTTTTTTCCACCATAATGTACTTGACCGTGTGAGGGAAAAACATCACACATGTTTGCATTTGAATGTTGACAGAAAATTGTTTCAAAGAATATTCTCTCTTTTTCATCATTCTATAATCTTAAATTATTAATAATTAAATTGATTCATAACGATATTACATAAAAAAAACTACTTTATTGTAATATATATATATATATATATTTTTATAAAATTCTTCGCAGTAGTCTTCTATTGAAACCATCAATCAAACATGTTGGTAATACAGTACATTTAGTTTCATCACTCTAGGTTCATTTGAAACAGTTTAATAACAATTTTTAAATGTTTACCTATGAATTAATATTTAATATGTTCTGAAAAATTGTTAAATTAACTTTGTATTTTATTTAGTGGTAACGGCACGCTAAACCGGAATATATATATATATACTATAAATATTATTTATTTATTTTTTTTTTTTTTTTATTAAACGTTACAGCTTCGGCAGCATAGGCCATTAGCTTTGAGTTTTATACAATTATATACTTATAAATATTTACATAGAATAGGAAGAAAAAAAAACAGTTTATACAATATTAGTGACTTATTACTATTAATTATTATATGCTTTTTTCTAAATTTAATGCCTTGAGGAAAGATATGATGGTTTCTGGTAGGCAGTCGGGACCGATAATTTCATACAGGTTGGAAGGTATGTTATGCTTTTTACGTTCTTCCTCTTTGGATCTGCACTCGATCAGCAAGTGTTTAACAGTGAGTGTCGTTCCGCACGAGGGGCATTCTGTTGGTATTTGGTTGTTCATAAGGTGACCATGAGTGAGGAGGGTGTGACCGATTCTTAGTCGGGTTATTATTATTTCTGTTTTCCTGGTTGTTTTTGTTTGTGGCCAGGGATTTATATTTTGTTTTATTTCTCGTAGTTTGTTTTTTTGGTTTACCCAGTGGTTTTGCCATATGTTCCGTGTTAAAAAATTTATATGATTTTTTGTGTCTATTATTGTGTTGTATTTTTGTTTGGGGACTTCAGATAATGTTGCTTTTTTTGCGTGTTGGTCAGCTAGTTCGTTCCCGTTTATTTTGCAATGACCTGGTGTCCATATGAATTTGATATTTTTGTTCAGGTTTTTTAATTTTTCTATTTGGTTTATGATGGTGGTGGCAATGTCGTTTGTATGAAATGTATTTTGGATGGAGTTTATGGTACTTAAGGAGTCCGTGAAAATATTGTAATACTGATGAGTATCATTTTCAATAAGTTTTAGTGCTGATAGTATGGCGATGGCTTCAGCAGTATATATTGAAAAATTCTTTTGTAGTTTATATGTTGTTATTTTTGTATCGATAATAATAGCTATACCTACTAAATATTATTTATTCCATAACTATAATTGCAAAAAATATTAATAAGTAGTAGGTTTATGCAGTATAACTTCCATAACAAAATATTATTGCTGGCATTAAAGTAAGATATTCATAAATATTAATTATTTAATAGATTTTTAATTTAAATATAAATAACCAAGAAGAAATTGAAGATGTACAATGAAGCATTATCAAAAGTCAAAATATAATATATTGATAGAAATACAAACCTCTTATTTGTTTTTCTTTTCTTGTTTTCTGCTTTAGATAGTTTTCAGTATCGATTAATTTTTTTTTCTCCTCGTCGGTTACTTTATTCAGTGGTATCTTAATTTATAAAAATGTTGTTTTTGTGTATTACTCAGCATTGTAGTATTCATAGGAGAAATACAAATTATATATATATACTTACAAACTCTCTCTGGATTTCACCATTTTTGAACTTAACATACTGTTCCAATTCATCCACTATTAATTGCATTAACTTAGGAGCATTGGTACCAATAATGATATTGACCATTTTCCCATCCTTTTGAATAATTAATAATAAAAAACAAATAGTTATAGTTGACGGTATAAATATCAATCAAATATGGGTTTTAGCTGTTAATAATTAATATACTTACATAAAAAAACAACCAATGAGGTTCACTTTTTTGTCGAAATCTTTTTAGCACAGTTATATTGTCAGATTTTGCCTAGATTTAAATTATTTTAATCAAACAAATTTTTATTTATTCAAATATGTACTATATTAAACGAAAAAAAATGAATAAATGTTATAAATCTGTGTATATCAAAATTAATTTGCCACCACATCCCAACCGGGCATGGCAGAAACCTTCGGTTGCCCACTAAAAACTAAGCCAAACACACATGTGTTCCAAAATCTACAGTCCCAGAAACCCAACAGTACCAACCAACCAACAGCCAATGGTCTCAGTTGTTGAAGCTTAATTAGAAGAAAAAAATGAATTTCTATCTGTTTGTCTGCCTGTCCTTTATGCATTCCTAAACGGCTGTGCAGATTTTATAAATTGTAAATTATTTATACATCTAATTTACTTACATTATATACAGATTTTAAATAAACCTAAAATATTAATGATATGAAAAAACATTTATATTCTCAAAAAAACTTTTCTAAAATTTCATTAGAGATATTTTATCTTTGTTAGGTATGTATCAGTTAATTTATGTTAGCCAAATAACTAATACGACATTTTTTTTACAAAATATTTAAACTTTTAATGCCTACATTATTCAGCTATCTAAGAATAATCCTCGTTTCAACCCTCTCTAACCCAATCCAACTATATATGTATCTATTGCTACATACTTGTTTCAATTGATTGTGTATTTACTACAAATTTTTGCATATTAAAATCGTATATAAAGGCAATGAATATTTACTATAGCATAATGTAGATTTTCGTTTCCTAATTCCAACTTGATTTTTTTTAAGTATGCCGTCATTGGTATACAAGGGCCACACCATTCTGTATAAACGTCAACGACTAAATAAAAACGAGTTAGTAGTATACAATCATTGTTATTATATTATTTTATATATTTTTTTTTTACCATACATTCCTGGCTTTTCTATAATTTTTGTCCAATCATCATCGCTATTTATTTCTTCTTGAAGCACTGCTTGTCCGCCTTTTTTAGCCATTCGTCCGGATCTCTTGTTCTGATTAGCCTTTATATTACAATTCGTTATTTTAAAATATAATAAGTTGAATGGTTAAACTTAAAATTAATATAACAATATATTGAACAATTAAAATAACAAAGACAACATAATATTACATTTATTATTTTGAATTTTCTAGTTATAAAATACTACAAAGGGATATTTTTTAGATTCTAAGAGGAGCGAGGAATATATTAATTTTACCATAATGTATGTTTTTATTTTTGTGTCTGTCATCACGTTTTAGGACAATAAAAGTGCTTCGATTTTGGACTTTAGTACCTCGTTCGATCAGAAAGTGAATCTAGTAGGTACTTTAGGGGGTCAAAAGTAAAAAGTTCTCAATATTTTTCTAAATAATTAACTAAAAATTAAGAGAAAAACGAGAAATTTTACGCACAATCGATTTTCGGCAAAATCGATTTTGGTTTTTGATGTAACTTTAAAACAAATGACCACAGATATCTGACATTTTCATCGAATGTTTATATAAGTATATTCTTTTCACCATACAATTTTCAAAAAATTTTGACTTAGGTTGAACTATTTATTATAGGTATATATGCAATTTTCGATCATTATTAGTTTTTTTTTTAAATTAATATCGATAAAACTTTATTTATTGGGTAGAAAAGCTTAAAAATGTAATACAAGGCTCCTAACATATTATTGTTACAATAGCAGTTTAAATATTAAAAAAGCGGGTAAGTCGTGTATGTCGCTCTGCTGTACAGTAGGTTACAAGTGGGTTACTGTAATGGATGGAATTAAATTTGAATCCAATGATATTATATCATTGTATACGAAAAACGATTCTGAGCGAAGACGGTTTATCTGTCTAGGATATATTATAGATTATTAAAAAATTTCTAATCTTAAATTTCAAAAGAAAATTTTTTATGAATTTTCTAGCTTAAAATAATTTACGAATTTTCATGATTTTTACGTATGTTGTCAAAATTCAAAATTTGAATGCTTGTAAATAAAAATTGTGGCTATATTTTTATTTTATTTTTCACCTGCTATTGTAAAAATGTGTTAGAAGCCTTGTATTAAATTTTCAAGCTTTTCTACCGAACAAATAAATTTTTATCGATATTTATAGAAAAAAAAAACTAAAAAAGTTGAAAAATTAAAATGTCAGTAAACAGCTCAAAACAAATCTAAATGTTTTGACAATTTTATCAAATATAGAAAATGCCTATATAAACATTCAGTGAAAATTTTTCAAGTATCTGCGATCATTTGTTTTAGACTTTTAGATTTACACCAAAATAAGAAAATCGCCAAATGTGAAATCCAGTGAAAATCCAATGTTGTAAAAATTTAAATTTCAAATGCTCATAAAAATTTAATTTGAATTTTCGGTAGACTTTTTATTTGTGATAAAGATTGACAAACTTGTAAGGAATCTTGTGTTAAATTTTCAAATCTTAGATTTAAAAATAAAATTTTTTATGAATTTCGAGCTTAAAATAATTTGTGAATTTTCGTGATTTTTACATAATATGTTGTAAAAACTCAAACTTTGAATGCTTATAAAATTACATTAATAAAAATTATTTTCATGAATTTTGTACACTTAAAATGAGTTTTATATAAAAAAAAAAAACAATTTTTTTTCAACAAAAATTCTATTTCACAAATTTTTTTAAAGAACCTTTAAATTTGTTAGTGTATAAAAATAATGCCGTTACTTTGCATCATTATTATGTATAATCACTAGGTAATAAACAGAAAGAATGCCTCTAGATATTATAGGTCATATTACAAAACTATTCAAAACAGTTTAAATCGTATTCAATTACTAAACATTCAACTACAGAGAGATTAAATTATTTTTAAGGTAATTGTTTCCTACTTTATTACGATATTTTATCGTATATTTAAAAATGATTAGGTTAACTTACTATTTGGTTAAAATAGTTTGATCCGATCTTTTTAATTCAAAATATTTATGAATACCATGGATTAAAATTTACTAAACTAAACATAAAAACGTAAAAAACTAAAAATGTGTACGCCGTATAGTTCTTTTATCTAGTAATTTAAAATGTAATTCCTTCAATACTGTTAACAGTGCAGTTAACCATATTTGATGTGAAATCTATAATTTAATCATCAATCAGAGTAAAACAGCTAAAAAGAAAAAATGCAGGGCAAGTAGGTAACCACTTCGCTATACATGGGTACACGGGTACTGAATTCATAATAAATACAAGCTTATTATATTCATTTTGTAACAAAATTGTAGCCCCCCCCCCCCAAAAAAAAAAAAAATATTTGCCTGAATAGGTGTCAAATAAACCTTATTGATGAGTTAAATCACTGTAATTGATATAGGTATTCAATTTTAAAACATTGTATATGAAAAATCTGTCTAAGGTTGAATAACTTTTAATGAAAACATTGATTATATTTTATTAATTATTAAAATAGTAGGTATATAAATTGTACGGTGTTACTCAATTACACCGGATTTGGGACACTGCCTGTATACTGTATAGTATACATCTATTGCGCTGCTATAAAAAATGTATATTAAAAAGGTATACATCAATTGCGCCGGAGCATTTGACAATAACACAGACTGTCTTGGTTAGTTTTAATTTTTATAATAATTATATTATATTATAATATATTAGTTAAATATTAATTTATATTATTATTAATATTATATTAATTTATATTAATTATATTATTTTTATAATAATTTGTACAACAATAAACAAAAATATATACATTACACACAATTTAAACAATTTATAATCTAAAAGTCGATGACTATAAAAGTTTTAAAACATTTGATATAAAAGTGACTTATCTGACAACATCAGCTTCATCATATTGTGAGGCACTTAAAAATATGTCGAACAAATGGTCAAATATCATATTTCATTACACACGTAAAAACCATAGTTGCAAAACCTATTAGTAAGTTCCTTATTTACCAAATATACAACAATGCTAATCTTTAAGTTTTGTAATCAATAGAAATAATAGGTATTACACATATTTATATAATGATGTATTTAAGAATCGATCGGCGCAATTGACGAACACAATTTATAACATTGAAGTATCGATCGGCGCAATTGATGTATACCTTTTTCCTATCCCATATTTTTTCTTTTTTTACCTGTGATTTACGGCGCAATTGATATATGCCCAAATTATATTGTATGGCATCGTTATTAATTAATTGTAGTATCAAAACCGATTTACCGATGAAATGTGTAAATAGGCGGTTCGTGTTATAAATATGCTTTATCTTAAAATTAATCTAAATATTTAAAAACGTTGTGGTGTATAATATAAAATATAATTATACGAATTTTAGATTCTGAGCGGAGCAATGAATGTATTGATTTTACAATGATGTGTGTTTTTTTTTGTGTGTCTGTCATCACGTTTTGGGGCAGTAAAAGTGCTTCGATTTTTGACTTCAGTACCTCGTTCGATCAGAAAGTGAATCTAGTTGATACTTTGAGGGGAAAAATTCTTAATACTTTTCTAAATAATCGAGAAAAACAAACTAAAAATTAAGGGAAAAACGGGAAATTTTACGCACAATCATTTTTCGACAATTTTAGTTTTTGATGTAATTTTAAAACAAATAAACATAGATACATGAAATTTTCACCAAATGTTTATATAAGTATATTCTATCCACCATGCAATTTTCAAAAATTTTTGACTTAAGTGTAACTATTCATAGTCATTTGAAATTTTCGATCATTGTTAGTTTTTTTTAAATTAATATTGATAAAAATTTATTTGTTAGGCAGAAAAGCTTGAAAATTTAATACAAGGCTAACACATTTTAACAATAGCAATTGAAAAATAAAATAAATTCATAATCACAATTTTATTTTACAAGCATTCAAAGTTTAAATTTTGACAACATACGTAAAAATCACGAATATTCATAAAAAATTTTCCTTTTTTATCTAAGATTTGAAAATTTAATACATGGTTCCTATCATATTTTTACAATAGCAATTGAAAAATAAATGAAATGCGTAGTCACAATTTTTTTTTACAAGCATCCAAAGTTTGAATTTTGACAACATATGTAAAAATCACGAAAATCGCGAAAATTTGCAAATTATTTCAAACTAGAATAATTCATAAAAATTTTTCTTTTTAAATCTAAGATTTGAAAATTTTTAATAATCTATAATATATCCTAGACAGATAAACCGTCTTCGTTTAGAATCGTTTTTCGTATACAATGATATAATATCATTGGATTCAAATTTAATTCTAACCATTACAGTAACCCACTTGTAACCTACTGTACAGCAGAGCGACATCCACGATTTACCCTCCTTTTTTTTTTTTTAAATTACAACAAAATAACTAAAATATTCATATGTCTTCGTTTAAATATCGAATTTCGTGTAAAATAAACTTCAAAAACTCCTTTATAAAAACTTATGATGAACCTTGTGAAAATCGTCAAATTTTTTGACCGAGCACAAATGGTATAAAAACATAGAAAAAAATCAAAAATTTCAAACGCAAATGTAAGTTGAAACTTAAATTAGTCCAACTATCATAAAAATTAAATTAAATATAAATATTTAATAAGTTGAGTAACAGCATTAGAATGTTTCAAGTTTTTAAGATAATTATTTGAGAGTTATAATTGAAAAATTAAAAATTGTTTTGCAGGAAATCGTTGATATACAGTTGAATTCATCGTTTCAACTTCAGATGCTTTCGAAAAATTATTTATGGAATTGAGTTCAACTTTAGAGTTGATTTAAAATATGGCAATACCTACTATTATATATTATTACGCAACATTATTATACTAACAGCCAATTGTATTACTTACCGTTTTTGGTGGCATCTTTAATAATAATTGAATTTTGATTTAAAAAAATAATAATTGAATTATTTACAACTACAACACTAATTTTTCAACCACAGCACTGAGTACAACAATCGGCAAATACGTGCCATGCGCCTATTTATATAGGGACGTTTAAAACCCCCGTGTACTACCCTCGGCTCGTGACATTCCAAAACTTTAAATACTCATGAAAGTTTCAGAAAATAGATATTAAATAGTCGTAATGATACGGTATAAATTAAAAGCGTGCGTATAATATACTACGGGGGAAGCAGAAAAGATATAAAATGGGAATGACGTGTGTAACGGAAATTAACAGCACGATGAACGTTTCAATGGACGTAACGCTCTTCTATGCCCATAAATGGTACGACAAACCTAAGAAATTAATCTTTTTCAATGTAATACATAAATATTTTAGCAATAGAAATGTACAGGGCTGAGGGCCTGGCAATGTGGGCGCCTGTCAGGGACGCAAAATATCGAGTAAGAAGGGGGTACAAAATTTGATATCATTAAATTTTTTATGCGAATATTTAAATCAAAATATTTCAATGTATTAATATCTGTTATTAAATACGCGAGTTGATTTATAGGTACTGTATAATACACATACATTTAATACTCCAATTTTATTGTTATAACTAAACCTAAAATTTACTATATTGAAATTAATTTCCATTCATGATGATCGAAGATAGCTGGTACCGAATGACATCATAAAGTAATATATTTTATTTATGACAATGTATATTATATTTCTACATGTATTACAAGTCGCAGGAAATATCAATGTACTCCCTGTGGCCAAGAATAAAATAGAATGATTGTGATGTGTATATTATGTGAAATAGTAAATATGGTTCCGTAGACGAACTCGAATTCACTACTTTATGGCACAATATCTATGATATTATTTTTATATTACGATTTTTGGGGGAGCGCAAATTGTTATTTTGCATGGAGCACCGCTACCTCGGCCCGCAACCGGAAATGTGTAAAAAATGCAAAATAAATTACAACACGCCAAGTCACACTCAACAGTTTTCATCTATAGTAAAAATTGTATAGATACTGTTTTGGCAAAGATATTCGTTTATTTTAGTTTACTCTACACTATGGCTAAATGGTAATTTTTACTGCAGTAGTAGGTACGTATTGCTGAATATTAAAATTTTGGCTTCACGCTTTCCACAGGTGCCTGTTAATCATGACATCGTAAGGATTTACGGGGCTGAATTTGTTATTAATAACATACTAGCGTGGAATGCCCACAGCGAGATTATCAAACCTTATTACTTTACTTATTAGCCTCAATCTAACTTTGCTTGACGAATTTAACCGGGAAATAACTACATAGTACTTATTCAACAGTTGGAAATAATCGCTCGCCACACACGATGACAGTTTTTTATACATTCAAATCCATAAGTAAAGTTCACGGGCTGATAACATTGAATTGATGGTTCATTCAGCTAATTTACTTTGAGAACATAATATCAACGTTTAATTCGTGAGAAGTAATATTAATTGTAATCTTATTTCCAAAACTTCTTCCTGCAAACATAAGCTACTGGGCACTCGAGAACCAGTCAGTTATTAAGAAAAATGTCCTGCGACATAATGCCCGCAACTTGTTTTAATCACAAAAAAGTAAAGAACTAAAAAGTTTTACTCCTAAGAGAAGATTCAAAAGTTTTTTTTACATATCCAAAATGTACTCTATAGTATATGTTAATAGTTGTTATAGTTTATAGATAATAGATAGAAATTTGTATAACCATTAATAATTCAAAATAATTGTGTCATTAATTGGTAAATGATAAATTTCATAATTACAACATTAAAATATACATTTTATATGATGAAAAAATGTGATTAACCTTTGAACAGTCAAGTAATCAGATTTATTTAGTTATTACATTATATTTAATATTGATGTCAAAATTATTCTTTTATAGATTAATACTAATTTTCTATGGTATAAAAATAAATAATATATATTTATAGACTGTCATAATACGAATAAGTAATTATAAAAGAAGGCTTTGGAATATAATATTGTACTACTTTTTTGATCGATGAAAGTAAGATGACTAACAAGTGGCCAACTTTCAGGTTCTATGTACAATCTGAATTTGTTTTACCATAACTTTAACTTACTTATAGTTCTGCCGTTATGACATGCAATATATAAGCACGTCGTCTAAATATGTAGCTGTGTAAGTGCTACTTCAATTTAATGTTAAGATAAATACTATTAATGCAACTTCGTGTATCGTGTGAAAATAATCTAAGAAAAGTGTTATTGCTTTATCTGTTATAATAACCTAACCTTATTTTACTATACTTCACGGTTCAGTACTACTACATAAATTATGTTAGCATAGACGCAAATAGGAAGAGGGCTTAAGGGCTATTGGAAACCCCAATTTTAAAATTAGCGCCCATAAATAGCGTTCAAGGTTATGTATCGAAAACTTCTCCTAACAAAAAAAAAAAAAAACTAAAATGGGGAAATGCATAGGTAGCTTAAGTACCCTTAGTTTTTTTTATTGAGATTGCACCTATGAGGATTTTACAAGGTTATGTAGTTGTAGATTCGTGTGACTTTCAAAATCAAACATTAAATGTTACACTCAAAGATTTGGCCCTCCCAGAACAAATATTAACCCCCCTACCTTTAATTGGTCGAGGCACGTTTGGACCAGGGACGTTAGGGACACTAATAAAAATGCAACTCGTTTGGACCAGGATTTTGTGAACCCGTTTGGACCAATTTTTTATTCGTATATTTTACTTCTAAATAATTACTAAAAAGCCCGCTTAGATGTTCCGTTAAACTGTGTAAACTAATTTGTAGATTGTGTAGAGTGTGTAGAGAACAAAATTATTTATAATATTGATTATTGATGGCTGACCAAAAACCCACAATTACATTATACGTTTATACAATTAATATAATATAAATGATATCTGTTACGACACAGCCCTATCGGCCGGTGCGATAATACTAATTGACAATAATTGCGGTTACCTATATATTAGTATCGCAAACACTATATTCTACGTATGCGCAGTGGTGACATCGAAGCCCAGTTCCTATACCTTAACCTTGCTAGCAGTGGCGCCGAACCCTATAATAAGGTCAGGCCATGGCCCGACATATTTTGAAAATTTAAGATATAGGACCGCTTCATATTGACCATTTCCACTCCACGGTATGCCATTTTTCCCGATATTAAGATGTTGGGCCTCTTGAAATATTTTTCGCCCTACTAGATTTTTAGGACTTCGGCGCCACTGCTTACTAGGTTAGTATTAGTATTTTGGTTAGTACATAATATAGTGCACTATAAAATGGGAAGGAAAATACTGGTCCAAACGAATTGTATAAAACTAATATTTTTTAGTCCGAACGGGTCTTCAAAATTGGTCCAAACGAGTTGTGTGTTAGGAAAATTGGTCCAAACGGGTCCTGCCCCCTTTAATTTCGATGTTTTTGCGATGAATATATTGATATTCAATGATGTGTGTTTTTTCGTATCTATGTATATGAAGTCAAAATAACGCAACTATCCCATATTTAGTGCATTTGGGAGATCAAAATTTAAAATTCCCAATAATTTTTAAAAGCACTGATATAAACAAAAAACAAAATTAAGGAAAATCGAATTTTTATACCAAAGCAATTTTGGTTTTTGGTGTAACTCTGAAAAATATATTTCCGTAGATTAGTACATTATAAAAGTTTTAGATTCTAAGCGGAGCGAGGAATGCATTGAATACCATGATGTATGTTTTTATTTTTGTGTTTGTCATTACGTTATGGGACAATAAACGGCTTCAGGGCTCCTAACATATTATTGTTACAATAGCAGTTGAAAAATATTCAAAATACATTGGCATGATTTTTTTTTTTATAAGCATTCAAAGTTCAAATTTTGACTAAATACATAAAAATTATGGTAATGTTCAAATTATCTTTTATAGAAATTCATAAAAGTTTTTTTTTTTTATATCTAAGATTTGAAAATTTAGTACAAGGATCCTAACATATTTTTACAATAGCAGTTGAAAAATAAAAGAAATATATACTCACAATATTTTTTTACAAGTATCCTACGTAAAATTCACGAAAATTCGCAAATTATTTTAAGCTAGAAATTCATAAAAAAATTTCTTTTTAAATCTAAGATTTGATAATTTTTAATAATCTATAATATATCATAGACAAATAAACCGTCTCCGCTCAGAATCGTTTTCCGTATACAATGATATAATATCATTGGATTCAAATTTAATTCCATCCATTACAGTAACCCACTTCTAACCTACTGTAAGCAGAGCGACATCCACGACTTACCCGCTTTTTTAAATGAATTTCGATATCTAACAAAATGTTTGACCCATCAAAAAACACGAAAATATGTTACAAGGTTCTCATTAGTTGATGTTAGAACAAATTTAAAAAAAAAGTTGAGCGTATTTCACACAATTGTTTTTGTAAGCGTCTAAGCATCTGAAGTTAGAATTTCAACAAAACTCATTAAAATCACGAAACTGTAAATTATTTTACCCTGATGGTCTATAATTTCGTATAATATAATAAATGACTTTAAATCAAAACAATATCAAATAAAAAAATATATACCTATTTAGTAGCTAGGTCATATAGGCCAACAAGCAGTTTTCGTTCAGAATTGTTTTTCGTATACAATGATTTTATATTGTTGAACTCAAATTTAACACATCCATTACAGTGACTCTCTATACACCCAATGTAGGTACAAGTAGAACGTTACCCACTCTCTTTTATTAACTATTGTAACATTTGAAAATCACAAAAATATATAGCTATAAATCGATTTAATTAAACAACTACCTATCAAATTAACAATAGTTAGTTTAATTTTTGTTAACTTATAGCAATAAACAAAGAACAGTGTATGCCGTTGACAAAAATTGGGTGAAGGAGGTCAGAGCCCTAACCATGGCACAGCTTTTCTTGAAGTGTCACATTGAAAATGAGGAGATTCAGCCCTCTTCCCTTCATTATATTTGATCCTACGCAAATGGGTATACTGTGATTTTACATAATATGCCGATATATTATGATACCTACAATTTATAAATTGTTTAGGTAGGTATAAATTTTATTCATTTGAAATGACACAATTTTCAACGAATGAACAAGGATATACATAAATAAATACACACAAATTATAAAAATAGTAAATATCAGTCAAAAACCGTGGTAAAAATAAAGAACCGCACGGCAGATGCCAACCGGTGCCAGGGGACTTTTTGTGTACGAGTGGGTTGACAGGATGAACGGACGATTGGAAATACAGTTAACATGACTAGTGTGGCATAATGTTAACAAGACATGCGACACATAACGGGCCGCCTAAAACAAAATGAATGGAGGTGACCTCTCCAAACAACGTATCTATGTATTAAAATATACCGAAACAAACATATAGTATGTATATTTACATTTACTTTTCGTACTTGGAAAAATTGTGTGTGTATACGATCAGTATTGACATATTATACATGCACAGAGCACAGAGGTGCCTTAAAGTGTTTCTCCTGGCCCATAACCATTGGTCATGTTATAATATAATATATTACATTATATATTAGTATAAAACTATGATGTAAGTTAATCATAAATACCTAAATCACTAAAAAAAAACTAATTTACCAGCCTATTTTATATGCTCAAAAACTAATAAGTACACAATAATATAAATACTTCATAAAAATCAATAATTCAACTTTTGAAATATTTCCCTGGATTATTCATATAAATCAGCTACTTTAGACGTCATTAAAATTTAAGTTGAATAATTGTTATTATAAGTTTAGGTAAACATAAAAATAAATTAAATATTAAATCTTAATAGTCCCATTAGGTATTGTTATTCAAAACTTTTTTTTTTAACAAAATATCTTTTTTATTTATTTACAATAACGATTTCTCATTTCTCATATATCTTGTGACAACACACTATTCTGACCCAGAACCCAGAAACAGCATTCCACTTTTGGGTTAACAGATCTAATATTGTGTTGTTAGCTATAACAATAGAGTGAACTAACTAACTGATTATCAAACGTATAAAGAATATTATTTAAGACACCTCAAAACAATTGTTAATATTTTAATTTAAAAGCGAATTATAACTCTTTAAAATAGCCAATAGGTATAATAATTTTAAAACGGCCGCATATGTTACTTTAAAATTAAAATAATTATCAAACACCGATAAAGTGTCCTATATTCTTACTTTCAAATTTACTGATGGTACACTCTTTCTTATATTTTTGAACTTACAAACACAAATTACTTTACTGAACGTAAATTGTTTGATCGTGAGTTATTAGAAGGAGAAAATAAATATAGCGTGCAGCACTAACATCCTATTTATTCAAGCTTGTTTCTTGGTTGGTGATTAATGACAATAATTTAAAATATTTCTAAAAAAATAACAGACATTATAATAATTATAATAATAGATACAAAACTATTATATATAGGAATTGTATATTATCTGTAGCCTATAGCCGGGCTATAGGTATACAATATGTATAATGAAAACACTTGGCTATAAAATAAGTTCAAAACTTTAGGTAGGTATAATTGCAATTAAAAATGGGTTATTATTATATATTTGGCACGGAAGATTAAGCACAATATGTGATATAGTAGGAACCTAAATGTTTAAAAAAATACGAACTCAAAAAAAGTTAATCTGTCTGGATAATAAACACATTGAAATACATCATATTATATTATATTATTACACCTATGACCTATGTCTTATATATATTTTTCCAAATACTTGATAAGTGATGGATGGTCTACGAGATTATTAATTTATTATTTTAAACTATTATTACAGTAGTTATAACTGGAAACTTATCAAAAAAAAAAAACGCGAGACTCGCTGAATACAATAATATTCATGTACAAGGAACGAGCAGCAAAATTAGCAGACATTGTTGTTTAAATATGGCACGCGCATTGACGTCGGCGATGGATTTTTATTCTTCATTTACTCATAGGTACTATTATAATGTGTAACAGTCTACGCGTCACCGTAAACAAATGTAGGGTAGTTACCTATATAATATAATAGGTACCTGGTTACCATAGACTTGTATGTTAATTAGTACTTACGATAAATTATTGATGTCATAGTAACTTATCGGCTGTTCGATTGGAAGCGGTGACCAAAATGACATGTGAAGCGAGCAAGGACCGCGACGAACTACCACTATTTCTTTCTGGGTTTTTTTTCGATTTTTACAATACTGAACTAAAAAAAAAAAATACTCGACGACAGTTTAATATCGGCCAAGACGTCTCCTTTGGCTTATGCATAAATTGTTCCCATGGATACGAAAAAAACGATTGTTTGCCGCACGTAAAAATGTGTTAACAACACCTTAAAGTAATCAAAATGTTAATCAATATAAGTTATTGAGATTCATAGTGTTTTGTAAAACGTTTCAAATTTCTAGAATTATCAGTTGCTTATTTAGAAATAAATTTAAAAAATAGGTATTGTACATTTTACCTTTGTTTTCGGTAATTTTTCACGGGCATGGACCAATTGCGCCTAAAACAAAATTTGTATTTTAAGGTCAATATACCAATTGTGCTGCATATATTTTAGGGTCATTGCACCAATATTGCGCCTCTAATATTTTACGGTTGGTATACCAATTGCGCTCTTTATATTTTACGGTCAATATACCTACCAATTGCGCTTGTATTCAAAGTTGCCTGATATTTATTAATCAATTGATTACTGGCTTAAGTGACTGGTTATAATATAAATTATAACAGTATCGGGTATAATGGCTATAAGTTCCACCGACTTGGGCTTAGGGTCAACAAGCGGATTATAGGTCATGAGTTAAGTGCTCCTTGATTCATGGATGGTAACTAGTGCAAAGGTAGAAAAATACTAGAAATCTCACAATGTATTATACATTAATACTCGCAAAAAATCGGTTAGTAACTAACTAATAAGTTTTATTTAGGTGATATAAAATGTATAGAGCGCAACTGGTCTATCGACCCCAACATTTTTAAAGCGCAATTGGTATATCGACCTTAAAATTTTTAGAGCGCAATTGGTACATGAAAAGGTCACTTTAAGCACAATTGGTAAACTCCTATTTTTATCTATGTTCAGAAACATTTTAAAGTAGGTATAATGATAAATTCAAAAATGTATCCATCACAAAAATTTGCCAGTCACCATCTGATAACTATATACAATTTGAGATTTCCGATGAATTAAATAAATCAAACAGCAACTCGAAACTTTTGGAGTATTTTTTCTACTATAATTCTACCACTTTTGTTAAGATGTTACATTCCCGGATTTACTGGGGAAAAAGGAATACAAGTCATTGTACTCAAACATTTTCATGGACGTAAATTATATCCAGAAATAAAATGAGTAAAAATAGTCTATATTTCAAACATTACTGAATTCATAGTACCTATTTTGATAAAAGACTTGCATAACGTTTTAGTAGATCTCCATCTTTGCAAATCAGATTTCATTAATTTATAAAAACAAAATTTGTAACCATCAATATTACCAAAAGGATTTTGTTCTTCTCGCTTGTCATTTTCTCCATGATTAATTAATAGATCTGTTTAGTCATGATTTCCTCCATAGTGTGGACGGTTGATGTTTGACTGAATAACTAATTAATCATATAATATTGTATTACTGTTTTCTTATATTTCATCGAAAATGTGATATTGGAATATCCAAGTACCTACCTATAATAGTTATATATTATAATATTATATAATATAGTTCGTTATCTTAATATATTAGATGGTCAATAATCAAGATTGATGAGTACAATTATTACTCCAAGCACACCTCCACGCGCATCTCCACGCGATAATAATAATGGACAGAATTGAATTTTATTCAGTAAAATACATCTTTTAAAATAAATATGGGTAAAACTTCATAAAACAGTTATTGGTTCTCAACTCGTGTATCCCACTTCTATCATTGGGATTTGGGACACAACTCGTTAACTGCGTCCAGGGCCGGCCTTAGTTTTTGCGGGGCCCAGGACAAAATCATTTTTCATGTATTTTTTAAAAATATGTACCTAACTACCTATATTCGATAATATTTTCCTATATATTTTCATTGTATATATTATTATACTACTCCATTCCCAGATATAATTAATATGTGTCGCAGTCTAATTAATAATTTTTATATATTTTTGGGCCTACTTTCTCAATGGGACCCAGTGATCTCGAGATATAGGTAAAAAAAAATATAATAATAATATTAGATATTTTATTTTATTAGAAGTTAAGACATTAATAATAATAATAATTAAAATGAAAAATACTGTATTATAATAGTACTGTTTTCTTTATAAGTAAATAAATTATAGATAAGTATAATTAATTATTTTTATCATAATAATATTAAAAGTTAAAATAAGGTAAAATATAAATTATCACATTAAAACTTAAATAAACATTTTCTTTCTAGATTTTTTGGAAGCGAATATATCACATTATATTATACATGTATGTATAAGAGGGCGTTAAGACCCATTTTTAAAATCTTTATTTTTGTAAATTTTAAAATCCTCAAAACAGTCAATTTACTTAAAAATAAAAATATAAAAAAACCTAATACTCGACAGAATAATGTAATTATAGACGATAGCGTATGCATAGAGGCAAATGAATAATTGTACTCCCGATTCCCGGCATCCCGCGTACATGACCGCGTCGGTCTGCGATCGTTCTATGTTTTGTTATTGATATTATCGAATAATACAATAATAATACCTATAATAATAATAATAATAATAATAAAAATAATAATAATAATAATAATACCTATGAAAATAACTGTCGCTGTATGTCGGTACCTACTCTATACCTGTATGCAGTTGCCAACTGCGTACATTAAAATTTATTAAATGGTAATAGACATGGTAAGTAAATTTAACTACTGAAAATAATTAAAATGTTAGAAGTATTTTGACTCATTTTGATAAAAAAATAAAGAGTGATGTGCAAAACCTTAATATAATATGTAAAGTGTGTAGAAAACAATTTGAAGTACAATCAATTTTATAAAAATAGTATAATAAATTAAAATATTGTATATTTTATACCTACCTTTGTCGTTTATAATGTAATAATATTATACTCGTACATTAAATAAACAGTAAAATTTAAAAAAAAAATGAATTTCCCATCAAGACTTCTTTCGTTGGCGACGTCTAAATGTCAAATAAAACTAAGTAAAAAGTGAAATGATCGGTATTGTCGAGTCGTATTGTTTTCAAATTGTATATGTACAACAAACAAAAATAAAACGAAATAAACCACTGACTGATTGCATATACCGAGCATTAACAGAATGATGCGATAAAATATTAATGTGATAAATCACTTTTCGACTAGCTATTTTTATAAATTATTACTATTATTGACCACGACCACAATATAATACCTATTAATAACAATAATAATGTCAATTTTGTATAAAATACAATAAATACTATTTCATCAACATAATGTACTACTTTAGGTCTTCAATGTATATTTTTTTATTTAATTATTTAGCTATCTAGTTTTTATGACGTAAGCGCGGGGCCCTAAAATTCGCGTGGGGCCTAGGACAAATGTCCCAGTTGACCTACCCTAGGGCCGGCCCTGACTGCGTCACGCGTCTTACCCGATCAAGATTCGAGAGAGATGTTAATCGGTTAACGAGTGAGTAGCGACCCAGCCATTTATATGTATGGTCCGGTGGCAAAGGCCGCGAGTGTTACTGTCTTTGGTGACAATGGCACCGAAGTCAATGTCAAAAAGATCGATCATAACTCAATTATGAGTAAATGTATACAGATAGTATATATTAGGACACCTCCATCTTAAATAATTAAGATATCGTGGTAGCGAAACTTTGAAAAGTCCTGACCACATTTTAAAAATTTGCACACTACTGCTTGGTGACATACCTACTTATACTATGAATATTAAATAATAAAGTCCCTGACGATGATCACCGACCATTAAGAATTAAATTCATATTAATATTAATTCGTTCTTATAAAATTGTTTACCAATAATTGTACATTCAATTTTCCATTTGATGTCCACCTTTGATCCTCACCTCTCACACGACACCAATTTTGATTTTTGACCGGACAACGACAATCAAATATGACTGAAGCTACCTCATCCCACGTCAAAATACCAACGAAAAATAAAGTCATCGTAGTTCATGCCAAATCTTATAGAATATGTTAATAATAATATATTAGGTATAACTAAAACTATAGGCGTGCGCTTCAGTGTTTCAGCAGCTGGTCGAAATAGACATCACATAGATAATGTATCTATACTTACCTAGTACCTACCAAGCACCATTAACCATTTACTACTAGAATAATTAAATATTTTTATGATTATTTATGTAATTTTGTAAAGCTATGGAATATTAATATTATGAATACAAAAACAAATAAATAGTCACTATAAAAAAAAATCATAGTGCATAAAAATAAAAACTAGAGTACTATACGGTAGGTATTAGTGTATTCATATTTTCATATTTTACCTGTTTCATGATAATCATTTGGGGAAAATAATTTTTTGCACAAATATTATACTCTATAATATTTTTTCAATGATGTCTTCCTATCTATTTAGTAATCTAATTTAATTTTTAATTTTTAATATCCTTCAGGCGCCAACTAGAATTAAGTAATTCGAAAGCTAGCAAAGTATAGCAATACCTAAGACCTTATTGAGTTTTTTCGTTGGATAGACAATTGTTCTAATAATATCTAGTTCAAGTGCTTCATTACTTAACGTATTAACGGAACATTGCCAAAACAGTTAAAACAATGCATCTAAAATATAAATACTGTCACGTCCTAGGGGCCAAGTACCTACATATTTTAAGTAATAATGAATTTTATAGCGCCAGCTTGTGGTTAAGTTTCATTATACTGATAAACACTAGACGTCTATAATATAGGCAATGAGATCCAACTGAGCATACAAAGTTTTTATACGATTACATTGTTTTTTCTAAAGATTAGCATTTCATTTTATTTCGAATTAGAAAAGTTATTATTTTAAAGCTACATATTGCTGAAGGTGAAATTAAGAAAAACCTAGAAAATATATTTGTACTTTTACAAATATCATCATAAAAGACGTTGGAAATTAAAAACTACGATTTGATATTTTAAACATGCTGTATAAACACTAAAAACATGTTCCTGATTCTCACAGTAAATCACAGTAAATTTAATGAATTTAAACTCATTTGACAGAATGTATTTGTACTTAAAGACATAAAAAATTTTTTTTTCTGGCTAAACTGGCTATCAATATTACATTTGTCTAAAAATTGTAGGCAGGCGCGTACTGGCCACCCAGATAGGTACTGGGAAAATGAATTCTCAGAAATAACGATACATTTCCCTTAAATTTCTCTGTTAATTATAATATTATCACCATTGAACCAGATTGTTATTTACAAATGTACTATATTATAAGTATTATTATTATTACTATTGTTTTTATATAGAACTTAAATCAAAATGTAGATTTGGTTTATTATTTACTTTAACAGAAATTCACTTTTAGTCTAATGTAGTTTTGATTAGTGTAAGAATTAGATAAATAACTTGACTAATATTATGCATGGTATACATGAGAACTATTTCCATTGGTACATAACTAAGGTGGCCATAACAAGGATTTCTAGCCGTATGCGGCTTTAGAGTCAGTAATGTCTGGCTGTTGACACCAAGCTTAGGGTAAAATTAATTAACGTGATTTTAAAAGTAAAATCTCATTTCTTGGAGTGTACTAATAATATTCTAATTCTAAGTGATGTAAAAAGGAATATCCCTTCATTTGTTACAAAATACAAAATTTGTTTTCATTTTATTAACCATCTTATAAGGTCCATCTCTTAACAATGCAACTCATTTTAAATTAGCTTCATACATTTTTGGTTCCTAAGGTTAAGGTTAGTGACCACCCTTGGCCTTGGTATATAAGTAATAATTAGGCCCTAATTATATATGGGCGCATGTAAACTCCACCGATTGTGACCTTTTTTCATGTAAATCCCACCGGTACGTTTATTTTACCTGAAAAAAAAATGTAAATTCCACCAGTATGTTTTTTTATAGCAGCATCAAGTCAATTTTTCCAATTTTTTTTTTTTTCAATAAGTAATGAATATATTTTAATAATAAATTCCAAATTAAAATAACAAATTGTATAAAAAATAAATATGAATGGCATTTTTAAGGTCATTTTTGGAGGTAAAATGCATCAAAATGGACATTTTTGGCTATTTTTTAGAGCATATTTGTATGGTTTTGAGTACATTTAAATCTGGGCCCTAATTATAATATATCTATTGTATTTAAATACAATAATTTAATAAAAAAAAACCATATAAAAATCAAATAGAAATAATAGAAAAGTATATAATTGTTAACATTATGTAAGTAATACGTATACTTACATAATTTATGTACAGATTTATTATTTATATATATTATATTCAGATACTTGTGTCTTTTTTTACACAATATTAAAATAAATAATATAATAATTATTGAATATCTAATAGAACTTTTGTAAAGTGATGTATATTTGGATTTTTATATGGAATGTACGTGCTTTCAGGTCAAAAATACGTATCAGTGGAATTTACATGCTATAAATCCAACCCTACTATAAATCGACTACCTGTAAATCGGTGGAGTTTACAATCGCCCTTATATATAGTTCCCCAGTAGGGAAAATGGACCTAGTACAAGCTTGAATCGAGGTAATTAATTACGTGGTATTCAAATTCAAATATTATATATTATTGTTATATTTTTATAAAATATATATTTAAAAATAATAAAATTTAATACAATTACTATTCAACATTTTATTCTATACAATCAAATATTTAAAATATTTATCAAACAAAAAAAATAAATTTTCTAGATTCTATGTTTAAGAATTAAAACTCGTAGGATAATTTTGCTTAGCTAAATATGGATTGAACTGAGAATTATACTTTTGAACAATAGTTGGTTTTAGTTGTGGTTTTGAAACTTCAACAGGTACATCTCCATTTATTCGTGCCAATAATTGACTAGCTCTAAACCTCTCTTCTCTCTCTCTCTTTAATCTCTTTTCTCTGAGTTGTTCTAAAATTAATTTGTTTTGGTTTTTGTCATTAATTTTATCCTTTTTTTTTTCTTTTTTCTTATGTTTTTTCTTATGTTTTGTTATAGGTAATTTGTCCTTTTTATTTTCTAATTCTTTTGAATGTTTATTGCTTTTTGGATCAGCTTCGACATATTTCTTCATGACAATAAGTGGATCATTAAATATTTTAACTTTTGTTTCTATTTCTTTATCAGTTTCGCACAAATCTAATCGTTTTGGTTTTTTGTTATACCATTGTACATTGCCAGTCACCTCATCAGTGTCCTGTCCTAAATAAGTAAGATAACCAACTTTTTTCTCATATGCTTCTTTTTCTTCCTTTTTTTCCTGTTCGTGTTCTTTGTTAACACCTGTGTGAGCAACATGCCCATCTTCAAGGTCTTGGAAAAAATTAACATGACTTGGGATTTCTGGTTTAGTTTCTTTGGGTCGATCAGCAGAGTCATCATATCTTTTTTTTGACCTATCTCTCAGCAATGAAAGTTTTGTTTCTTGCTCCTGATGTAAAACATAAATACAATTTAATATGCATTTATACATTGTTCGTAATACTCAAATTATTTTATTTTAAAGATTAACTTTATCTATAAATATTTAATGTGATATGATCACATAAAAAGTAGAATTTTAAAATAATTATGTTATTAAAAACGTAAAGCCTAGATTATCCACAACCAATTTGAGAATCAAACATTTTCCTGAACCCCCAACTAAAGGAGTTAATACTAAATACTATCCCGAGTAATAACACAAAATACAATGCTATTGATGCTAATGATCAACGCTAATAATCGACGATCAATAATTGCAACTGTGCAATAAA
The DNA here is from genome assembly GCF_037042655.1 of Diuraphis noxia. NCBI lineage: Eukaryota > Metazoa > Arthropoda > Insecta > Hemiptera > Aphididae > Diuraphis > Diuraphis noxia. The sequence continues at coordinate 30,999,403 of NW_028301714.1, read as the reverse complement.
ATTTCTAAAATAATGGAGACAACGAAATGTTTTGGTCTTTGCATATTATATATATATATATATATAATATTCCAACATTCGAGCTATGATAGACATGAAATCAACTATGAGGGTATGTAGTAGGAATTTAATGTTAGTTTAAAACTTTAAAATTTAAAAGTATATAATACTTTTTAATTAGTATAGCTCTCCTAGTCTGCTTCTACACTCCCAACATTTCTTCAGGTCTTATACTGCCCTTCACCCCCCTCCCACCACTACAAATACTATCAACGCCCACAGGGGAACTTTATCGCCCACTTTGAGAATGACTGGCCTAGATTAACAGATTAAATAAAAGTTAAATTTTTAATTTCAAATTAAAATTCAATTTATTTTTAACTACTCACAGCTAACTGTATTCTCATCTTAAGTTTTTTCTCTTCTTCAGCTGCTTGTGCTTCATCGCGCCTAACACGCGCAATGTTATCTTTGGTTCGTACATGCCACCTATAATAATATTAATAAGGTACGTTTGATGAATATATTTCAAGAATATTAAAGAATACATTATATTGATACTAAAAAAAAAATGTATACATTATGTATATATATTACAACTTTTATTGGTATTGAGGAAATTAAATCTAATTGATTAGTCATCCTATTTTTTATTGAAACTTTTGCAATTTTTGTATACTTCAAGTGTTAAAATATACAAATTTTCATTTCTTAGGAAATTTTACAGTAAAAGTGTACTAAATTACGATGTGAATTTTGAAATGATGGTTTTTACAAATATTCTTATAGTAGTATAGTCATACACTCATATAAGTGTTTGTGATATTATTAATATATCAACAATAATAATTTAATGACCAACGTATTTCAGGTCAGGAAAATTACTAAAGATAAATTCAAAATTCAGAGATTTTTTTTATTTGGTGTTAATTGAGAATTTACAATCTGTACACTATATGCAATAAGTAAATATTATGTGGTAAGAATAATATAAAATACATTAGGCTTTGAACATAATTTTTAATCATAATATAAACAATGGGTATCTTTTTCATACGCATATTAATATATCTTTGATAATATCTCTTTCTAACAATGTTGACCCTTGGCAACATATGATGGGTATGGAAGACACACAGTTCTGTAGTCCATACATTAATAAGTCTATGGTTAAAAGCAGTAGTGTAGTGGAGGATATACAAAACCACTTAGGTACACAGTGTACGAGTGTACTTATACCTAAACTATAAAATTCATAAATGCGTATGGAAAGAAAATCAAATAAATAAGTGGGTCTACGATTGTAGCCGGTTGGACTATTATAATATATGATTTGAAAATTTCTGATTTTTTTTCTTATATTTTTTTTATAAGAGAAACAAATAAATAAATGTATTAAAAAAACTATCAATGATGGAATAATTTAAAACTAAAAATGGATACCTAACCTATTTCAGATTCAGAAGCAAATGTTTTTGAAACAATCACATTGACCAATAATTAAAAATCAATTTGTATTAAACGAAATAAGTTCACAACTATTACCTAGTATAATAATCAAATCACTGTTTACTTTACACAAATGAAAATAAAATATTGATATTAAATGATGGAGGTGTAGGGGTCTGAAATCCCCCTACTATACAGGGTGTCACACGAGGATTTACCCATTGTGATAGCTCTTAAGATAATAAATATATCATAAATTTGTTTTTTTTTTTTAGATTCACATAGACAAGGGCTACATGTAATTTATTTTATTTTTTGGTAAAAAGTATAGAGTTTATTTTTCTAAAAATGTTGACCTTTCAACATTTTATTTTCATTAATCACATGATTTTTAATTTTATTTTTAGTTTATAGATAAAATAGCAAAATACTGGTTTTTATCCATGCAACAAGTCCCTTTCTACGGCAAATTGGTATATTCTCACAGGACGCTGTATATCATATTCTTTCAATTTAGGTGTATACCCAAAAAAAAATGTATAATTTCAATACCAAAACATTCAGTTTGGCTTTAGAAGAAACCTATCAGCCTTTCACCGAGTGCACAGCATTGTTGATGACATTGCCTTTTCTCTAGAAAAAAAACACTTTTATCCAGCCCTAATCCTTGACGTAGTCCAGGCATTTGATTGCATTTGGCATAAATGACTTCTTTACAAGATTAGAAGGCCTCCTGCTCCAATGCACCTGACTCTAAACTCATTCTTATCATTCTAAACTTTCCAAGTGAGATGTGAGGACGAACTTTCCACTACTCATTCAATTAAAACAGGTGTCCTTCAAGGTAGGATCCTTGCCCCTACACTGTACAACATTTATACCGCTGACATGCCCCATTCAAACCTCACTAATTTAGCCACTTTTTGCGGACGACACTTGCATAAGTTCTTTTGATCCGGAGACATTGATATTCCCTTTGACAACCTTCAAAATCATTTAAATGAACTACAAATTCGGTTCAATCTATAGAGAATAAAAATAAATGAAAATAAATCACCGCATATCACATTCACCTTGCGCTCTAAAATCTGTCCACTTTCACTAAATAATAAAATAATTCCTATAGTCAACTTAGTTAGAAATTCATCCACCCACATCAAAGCCAAAAAAATATCACTTAAGTTAAATCTTCATACTTTAAAACACCGTTATCGCTCTAATATCTCACTCAATAACAAAATTCTTTTATATAAACAAAAATTTGTCTTTCGATGACTTATCGACTTATCGACCTAAGTCTCAAATCTTAATTTGCTTCAATCTTTCCAGTGCATAAACTTACAGTTATTAGCTAAAGCGCCATGGTATGTTAGCAATTAAACTCTTCACAACAACCTAAAAATTCCAACCCTCTCTATACTTGCATCCACACACTATAAACAATTCCATTTCAACATGTTAGCCCGCCCAAATCCTCTAATATCTTATTTATCCTCTCTTATTATCTTAGATAATCATCCATGTCACTTAAAACGTAATTGGCCATGTGAACACCAAAAGCCTTGGCAATAGAAAAAAAAATAATTATAATAACAAATAATTAAACAAAAAAAAATTAATTCTGAAGTAGTGTTACTAGACGCTCTTTTTAATCATGCCATCAATCTTGTAATCGTTTTATACTTATTACTTATTGTATTTTTTTTTTTTTGTATATATATATATTCGCTTTTCTAAAAAACTTCACTACACCATACTACCACAGTAGTAAATGGCTTAAAAATGGTTAGATTCTTAACAAACTGTTTATTGAGCAAGAAATTAAAAACTCATTGGATTTGGAGGAAATAATTTATTGATGAGTTTAAAACATTGACACCGCAATAAAGGAAGATTACTATTCTAAATGCAATGCCCATATTACAAGTCTATAATATGATGTAAAGTGAGTACAATATAGATTAGTAATTGTTAATTCAAGGTACATCTAGTATTCTTTATTTTCATAATCAATGAAACAATGTCTAAAAAATTTAAATTATTATATAATATAAACAAAATTTCTTTGGTACATAGAAAAAACTAAAAATGGTCTAAGTCAATATTTGTAACTTTTTTCTTAATTTTTTAGTTTATACGACATATCCCATTATTATTCAGTTTAAATTATTCCTAAGGACAAAAGATTTAGGTATTTAAGTGAATTTCAGAAGGTCTAGTAAATATTAATCCCTAATCTATAAACTAATTTTACACACTCTGTAAAATATTTCTAAAGATACCTGCCTATTTATTACCTTATTTTCTAATCAATTCAAAATATTATATTGGGGTATAAATATACAATTTGGGAGTATTTGCAATTTACTACTTAAAATATTATGTAAATACAAAAATATCACTCCAAATAATTTGATTTTAACACTGCTTAATCTTGCAATATTTTTAATAACATTAAAATAACATCAATTTATCTTCAAGAGGACTTAACATTTTGTTATATTAGGTAGATCACCTAGTTTTTTTTTTTTTTTTTTTAATAGACAAACAACTGGTTGTCTGGTTGTCTACAATATTTTAATTCACTTACCTCTTTTTTGGCAATATATTCATTTTGATGTTTTCCGAAAATACTACTTAATCAATTGACCACAGAAACTTCTTAATATTTATTTCTTCATAACGATAGATAGCTAATAAAGTAACGAATTATTTAATATTAAAATTTATATTAAATGACTGCCATTAATAATATTAGCAATATTTACAACCAAGGTGGAATAATTATTTATTATCACTTATCAGTTATCACTTATCCGGGGGTCCTTATAATTCTTCAAGACCAGCGTCCAGACTCCAGACTGATAAAGCAGATAAACCTTGCTGTTATTTAGGGGCCCCTGCCATCGTGGTCGGGGGGCAATATTCTATGCCCGAACCAGCAGCTGCTGCCTAACGCCACAGTCAGTGAGTCAGTCAGTTGTGCCTCTAGCGACTCGAGGATTTCGTGATAACGCCAGACGAACAGTGCACGTGCGCGACGGAATGTAACCGGCCGGCCTCGGTCTATTGGCTACACTGTACTCGGAAGCGCAGGGCCAATCATTTGCAGCCGTCGTCAATTCCGCCGCCGTCGTTCTCTCCTCTGACCGTCTGCTCGACTGCTGTAAGCCGTTTTAGCCGTATGATAGGTGTTCACACGACTTGTACGTAATTTCGTAAATCGTATAAGCTTATAACAATATTATATTTAATAATAATAATAATAATAACAATAGTAATACAACGACGAACTTAGGTTTTACGATTTTCACTCCACCACTCTTCAGCAACCAGCCGGCAGCCCTGCATCTATAACGACCGAAGTCATCGAACTGACGTTCTCGCTTTTTTCACGCTGCTGTTAGCTAGCAGTTACTTCGTTCGAGATGGCCATCTCAAACACAGTGGGTGAGTACACGCGGACTAGCAATGCACACCGAGACGACGCTATCGTTCACCGATCGACCGCGTTGGAATGATTTTCTCCGTCCGCTTCCACGAATTGTGGTTGAGCAGCAGCGGTGGTAACCGCGTTTTCTTCCAATTCCGTATGGTCTGATCGGTCCCCTGTTCCTGTAAAAATAATATTCTATCGCATAACATTAGGTTTTAATATTTTACTTAATCGTGACTTCTGTTTCATCCGATGTGTATTCCCCGAATTGAGTATTAATATTATCGACATGTATATTGTATAACGATTTATTATTATAATATTCACCCTTGTTTGCCTTAACTTCTGATGAATGAACAATAAATTGCTCTTGACCTGACATCAAAATAAATATCTTAATCGTTCTTACTTGATTTAACTCCCGTTTGTTTTACTTTTATGAATAGCAGTTATATAGTCAAAACACTGGTCATTTACCTAATTATTAATACTATGTTAATGAATATTTTATTGTTTTAGTAATTCCAAGAAATTTTAGACTACTTGAAGAGTTGGAACAAGGACAAAAAGGCGTGGGCGATGGCACAATTAGTTGGGGTCTTGAAAAAGATGATGATATGACTTTAACCCAATGGACTGGAATGATCATTGGACCACCTAGGGTATAAATATACAATATTATCTTAGTTTTAAATAATTATCTTGTTTAATTCAAGTGTTAAGTATTATTAATTATGTTTTCTGATTCAGACTCCTTACGAAAATAGAATGTACAGTTTAAAAGTAGAATGTGGTCCTATGTATCCAGATGATGCACCTGTCGCTCGTTTCGTCACGCGCATCAATATGAATTGTGTGCATAATACAAGTGGATTGGTATGTTGGGTTATATATATTTAATAATTTTTTTCTTTAGCTATTGTATATGTTGTTCCATGTAACTTATAAAAACTATTAAATAAAACATAATAATTCTTAAACAATCATCATGGAAATTTAATTTGTAATGACCATTAACTATTATATTTTATTAAAATTAAAATGCATAATTTAGGTAGTAGGTACTATTAATTGTTATTTGTGCATTACCTACTGCCTACTTTATTAAACACTTATATATTTTATATTTTAATGAACTAGACGTTACAGATTAATTTCATTAAGGATACTTTTTTTATGAAATAAGTATTAACTTAATTAGATTAGTGACAATTTTTTTTTTTTTTTTATTGAAACAAAATTTTATATATTTACAATTTGTATTTACAAGTTATACAATAAGTAAATTAGATGAGATTTGATTGTCGGGAGGGGTGACAAATTTTAAAATACAAAAATTTGTTGAATAAGTAATCATTACTTATTGATTTTTATATTACAAAACTCGGAAATGCGAATATTAAAATAGTAAGTATATTTGTTGTGCATTTGATTCTTCAATATTTTCATTGTTGTTTTTCTTTACCATGCAAAATATTTTACAATATAGGTAATAACAAACATAAGCATGCTCACCATTACCGGCAGGGTAATCATACAATTTCATATTAACACATATACATATTTAATAGGTACTTATATTCTTATTCACCCCTAAGTTTTAAAAAGTAATTTGTCTAATTTATTTCGAACATATATATCTACTAAGATTATTGCAGATTAGTCCCCACACACTTTTGATTACAAACAATTAAGTTTTATATTTTACCATTTTTTACTAATTTTAAATATTAGAAATGAATTTTTACAAAATTTAATTAATATCTGAACACCAGTGATTATTATTTTTTTTTATAATATCTGTGTTTTCTGAGCAGCTATTTTTTTTCTATTTGTTTATTTTAAAATTCAAATTTAACCGAAATTAATTACTTATTACCTTGATATCATGGTACTTTTATGTTATTTCTAACACCAACTAATACCATGACAATTGTCTATTGTTTGATTCCACTAATTCCTTTTCCTACACATTTCAAAGCTCATAGTCTAACGGTTATTTAAAATTATTATTTTTATTTAGTATCTTTTTACATTTTACTATTCAAATTACGACTGAAAACATTGTTCCTCCAAAAATATAATTTTAATTATTATAATTTTTTTTTATATAACTGATTGTTTGATATTATCAATTTCCACTGCTGTCATAATTAATGTGATAATCATTGTTCGGTACTAATATCACTAAATTATTCGTTTATATATAACCTGATAAACTTAAAAATATGTACCATAAATGAAAAAAGCACTTAAAAGTCATTAAAAAAAAGAACTTATTTCATATAAATATTAAAAAATATATATATATAATGTACTAACAATAATTGCAGTGTACTGGTGCAGTTCATCGATCACACAATAAATTAGATTGTTTTCATCAATAAAAATTAAAAACAGATTAATTGCTCCGCTTAAAATTCAAAATAGTAAAATATGATTTCATGTGTACTACTTACTGCGGCCACACTGACATTGTATAAGAGTATACCACAGAAAACAATGTAAATACGTACTTAAATAATTTTCAATCCAAGTACATTGGTCTACAATTTTAATACTAGGTTCAGGCCACCCGGTAACCCAATATCCATCGCTGGGCATGTCTAACAATTTTAAAAGGGTAAATAAAAGAAAAATGATGGCCAAGAAATTGGTTTAAGACAATTTTGGTCATCTTTAAAAATGAATCTGTTGTATGTTGTTTTCCATCTGTGCTCTATGTAGTATTATGATGATTGTATCTGTATTTGTTCAGTTCAACCGCAATGTTTATTTAAAAAAAAATTTATTTACATAGGTATTTAAGAAAAAAATATTTTATATTTTTAATTTTTTTTTTTAGGTTGATAATAGACAAGTGCCAGTGTTAGCTAGATGGCAACGTGATTATAACATCAAAACTGTTCTGCAAGAGCTTAGACGATTAATGACACTTAAGGATAACATGAAAATGTCTCAGCCGCCCGAGGGTAGCACATTCTAGCCATCGCCGCTGTCTGAACCATGGAATAGTTTGTACCTTGCGCCTCGCTACCAACCAACAGCAGCCGCACCAGTACAACCTACACAGCCGATGCAAGCAGTACAACAACAACAACAACGTCGCTTCATTGGTCGTTGCCTGAGGATTTTATTCCCATGCTGCTATTATACAGCTCCTCAGACCGACACCTAGATTTTACTTTAAATGTTTGGGAAATGTCTACCCCTTTCATTTTTGGTTTTAAACATTTCCACTGGAATAAGTTTTACAGGTCATTTTGTTTTATAATTTTTGTTAATTTTTCATTTAATTTCATGGTTCAGAAAGCGATATCACACTTAGGCATATTTTATATACTATTTATAATATTATATTATATACTCTTAAATAGATACTTAGACATTGTTTTATTTTAAGTACTAAAAAAAAACCTAATATTTAAATCATAATATAACTTGAGGTTATTTGTGGGTAGGTAATTACTAATTAAATTAGTTAATTTTACTAGTAATCAGATCCTCACAATACATTCTCACTGTCTTTAATAGCTAAAGAAAATATATATAATATTTAATACTGAACTTAATTCATGTTTTAAACTTTAGATTCACTTCAGTTTCTGTGTTTTGTGTTAATTATTGTACTAGTTTTTAATATTTAAGAACTTGTAAAATATACAACACTTATTTCATGTTTTTTAAGGGTTTAAAATCTTATTACCTGAAGTTTATTTTTAAACATATTAATTTATATTTTATTTTATTTTTAATTTTACATTTAATACATTTTTAAATATGTGGGGTAAGCCTGAAATAAATACTTAAAATATTGTCTTATCATTTTAAATTCTTCTCTTTTCAATTTCTACTTACAATTACAGTAATTCCTTGTTTAACATCAAAATTATATTTATAAAAAAAAACTACGTTAACCGAAAAAAAGAGTTTTTAAAAGCTTAATTTTTATATGTTCCTGTCAATAAATAACTATGTATTATTCTACTACAGTTAAATTACATACATATAAACACATAAATATAACAACAATTTAATGCATGTATATATGTATTAAAAATACATTTTACTCAATCTAATGCAGTATTAAACAAAATACAAGGACTTACTGTAATTATAAATTCTACTAACTCCTTAACCATTTGAAATTTTAGTTATATTACAACATTTGCCATTATTGTTTTTTAAATAGCGTTTATGGCTGTCAGCACTGTTAAGTTTATACTACTGTTAACAGATACTATTATATTAATTATTAACAAATTTAAGCAACATTAATCAATTTTAGTTAAATGTGGAAGCTATGAATTAAATATTTTAAATAAGTTTGTAAAATATGACTGACACTAAATATAATTCTCCAATAGTTTTTTTCAAAATATTGTTTATTTATTTAAATTATTATTAATAGTTTAATATGTATATAATATTAAATATATTATAATAATATATTTAATATATATTCCTTTTTTTAAATGGTTTAAAAAATAACAATATTTGATATTCATGTTTCCGCATTGAGAAAGAGTAATGATTAACAAAATATTAAAATAAATAATAACTCAACGGATTTGGAGATTGTATCATACTGAAAATAAACTATTATATTGAACACATGAACACAATTTAAAGCAAAAAAATACTATGATCATGACTCATATAATGATATTTATGTAAAAATTGGAATATAATTCAAAATAGAACTATGTTGAGTAATTATTTAAGTATGTTAGTCTATATATTTTATAAAAATGGATTTCTGTCTGTTTGTCCTTTATGCATTCCTAAACGGCTGGATCAATTGCGATGAAATTTGGTACAGAGATATACAGTGTGATCACGATAAGTGAAAACACTCAATAACTATGTGTAGGCTTCATATATTTCAATTCTGCTTTTTCGGCTAACTAATAAACATAATTATACACATTTTCAAATAATTAGACTATTTTTTTGACAATTAATTTATTATTTTTTAATGAATTTTAGTGGTTTATAAAATCAAATTGCTATAACTCGGTCATTTTTTGACTTAGAAAAAAAATTCAACCACTAAAATTCATTAAAAATACAAAAAAAATAATTTGTGGTCAAAAATGGATCATGCTATTTAAAAAAAAAAATTGCTCTGCGCATGCTCAAAATTAACTGTCAATAAAATAGTCTAATTATTTGAAAATGTGTATAATAATGTTTATTAGTTAGCCGAAAAAGCAGAATTGAAATATATGAAGCCTACACATAGTTATTGAGTGTTTCCACTTATCGTGATCACACTGTATTAGACCTATAGGCAAAAGATAAGCTAAATTAAAAAGTGATAGATTCAAATATCATTCAATCGAATATTTGAATTGTCAGACTGTTTTCGATGAAACGAATAATAAGTTACATAATGATAAACTAAATTGAATGTCGTAAGATTATTACTTAGTAGTTAGTATATTTCAACATTTTCAATCATTATCTATCTATGTGTACAAAAATATACTGCTAGCATGATCCCAGGGAATGAATTTAACACACAGTTTGAGACATCTCAGACATATAAGAGCTAGGATTTTTAACTGGCTACAAAGTGCACGGGTTCAGCTAGTTACTAATATTAACTATTTTTAAATAATATTTATAGTGGATAAACAGGATTAGTACACTGTTTTAGCGTCAAACAGGCAAAGAAAAAAAATGTAATACCATTAAATATAGGTTATATAGGTTCATTAGGATATACTGTGGCAGTCAACGCTTAATTATTGTATAGAATCCTAACAACTCTACTTAATACATAACTTTTAGTTTTAACACTATCCAATATTGAATTGTTAAAGTTAACATTATCCGGATAATGTTGATATTTCATGTTTGCAAACAAAAAATTACACATTAGTCAAAACGAATAGCTAATGACAACTTTATCCAAATGTAAATATTACCCGTAACATATATATAAATTGTTATATACAGAGTGATTCTTTTAAGTGGTTACACTAATTATCTCGAAAAGTATTTACTTTTTTCAAAATATTTTTTTACATAGGTAATTTCAAGTTATTAAAAAACCAACGTTTTTATTAAAAAATTATATCTTTAAATATTTTTTATCCTTATCATTTTTTAAGTTTTTTACTTTTTTGAATGACAGCATAGAGTTTTAATTTCATATTCCAAAGCAGAATATTTTTCTAAGTATTTTGATTCATACAAATCGAATTTAGGGCTAGTAGTTTTTGAGTTATAAGTATTTAAAGTTTAAACAAGCGGAGTAGTGGACAAACATTTTGCGGGGTAACCCCGTACTACACCACTCATCTAATATTTTTAAACTTTTAAATGTCGATTTAGTAATGGGAGAAGCTAAGTACAATTTGAAATAATTAATTATTACTATAAGTCTATAACTATATACCAAGTTTAACAAAATATTTTCTGGTTGCTAGTTCAATTCAATAATTCACTCCAGGAGTTCAATAATTGATGTGTTCTATATTTATGGACATTTTTCATTTAAATTTAAATTTAACAAATTGTGTATTAGTAAATTAGTATGTATATAATAATATATATATATTTGTAGCAAATAGCATATTATAATAGCTATATATTATTTAGCTTCAAAATATAAAAGGGATTGAATAGTATAGGTATAGTTGTAGTACCCCCCCACTACTAGCCGAAAATGTGTGCGTCATAACCTACCTATATACCTACTCATTAAATATACTTATCCACGGTGAAGGAATTTGTAAACATGGCTCTATACATTCCCAAAGTCAAACAGATAGACCACAATGTGAGTTGATTTATATGATAGACAAACAGTATCATGTTAATATACATGCCATCGATATATAGATCACCCGTTTTATTCTTTTAACGTGGATCATTATAAATTATAATATATTTTACATTTTGACTTATTATGTTTTAGAGTTGAATGTTGAAATATACATTTTTAAATGAATAAATAGCGAAAAGGCTTATCATAATTATCGAGAAATGTTCAAATTATCTATGTCTCGCTTATACTTATTGGTAAAAAATATTTAGAAATTTTTGAACATTTTGCTCGAAATCCAAAAATTTTGTTGATGCCACAACTATACAAGCAACACAACATCCAAACTTGAGCGTGATCGTCATTTTTATTAATCGCGTAACCGAGCGTGTATGGCGCCCACACGAATGTGCAAATTATGTACTTTTACAATATCTATATATGTTACCTATATAGTGTCCCGCAAGGATTTGCCCATTGTGATACCTTCCGAAATAATAGAGAAATCGAAATTCTAGTTTAGTAATAAAATTTAAAAAAACATATTTTTTTATTTAATTATTTTCAAAAAAATTGCTAATAGCCATTTTGTAGAGTTTATTTTTATGAAAATATTGACATTTCAAAATTTTATTTTCATTAATTTCCTGATTTTTAATATTTTTTCTAGTTTTGAAGAAATAAGATATGATTATATATTGTTAGATAAAATTAGCTACGGTGTTAAATAATTCACAATTTTTCTCGAAACCAAAAAAAAAAAGAATTAAAAATCAGAAAATTCATGAAAATAAAATTCAGAAAAATAAACTCAATAAAATGGCTATGGTAAATTTTTTTGGAAATAATTAATTTAAAAAATGTATTTTTAAATTTTTTTAGCAAAACATTTAAATAATTTGAAATATGGAATAATTCAATAATTGTAGTTATTATCCTTGTGAGTTATCACAAAACCAGAATTTCGATATCTCTATTGTTTCGGGAGATATCGCAATGTGTAAATCCTTGCGGGACACTGTGTATAATGGACATTAATGGTAAACAGAAAACTGGTACGATTTTTATAAATACTGGTACGATCTAAAATAATAATCAGGATTTCCCAAAAATGTATGGAGAAATAAAATAATAAAATATGAACAATTATTTTTATTTTACCGCCGATCAATGGAAAACTATGAATGACTGCGAGTGAAATTAGTCACTATCTTAACCCGTTTTGAATCAGATATTCACAATTCCTTTAAGTTAAGTTAAGTTCAAATATTTAAAAATAAAATAAAATACTCTACAAGACAAACTACACAACGAATGTGATGAGAATGAGGTATTTAAATAAAGAAATTAAAACAGAACATTTTTTAATAATTTAGCAAAGTGAGAAACGTGAGAAATAGATATTATTGATCATAAATTGTAGGTATATTTTATATTTATTTTAAATACTCGCTACTTTGTATGTACTTATTTGTAATTTCTGTTTCTTGTTCATTTTTATCGTATCATTATATTTTTGTTTTTAACATATTGCTCAAATTTAACTTGTTGGCGAATTGACGATGATGGTTTAATATCAAAACTATATAATATTTTAAATATTTTAGGACCCCTGCGAATTAATTTCTTATGAGTACCAGTATTCCGCGTTTTTTATTTCTTTTGATATAAATTCTATGGATCATATACCAATATTCCGACAATTCTAAATTATAATAGCCACTTGTAAAATGTAGATACAATGTGTAGAAGATGCTTAAAAAGTTGTTTCTAGTTTTTGTCGTTTTTCCTAGTTATTAAAAAAGAACTTTTAATTTTCAATTTCACTCTTCAAAAGTAAGTATACTGTATCTTGGTCCAATTTACAATCATAAGTCATCATCCCCAATTTAGAAGGTCGAAGCATTTTTCCTACGATAAAATGCCGTCGACCTATACTCATGAAACACATATATAATTGTTAAATTACAATACGAATTGATCACTACGATCGCAATTTAAAGCCCCACCGCTTGCATCCTCCACTATTTAACCGGCACAGTAAATACACCTGCACAATATGGCTGAATCATATATCGTAACGGAACAAAACAACCCACCAAATCGAAAAAGTCATTATGGAGGTCTTATAGTTTATACTAGATTATTAGCAAAATCGAGTATGCGGCAGTGATGGAAACAAGACTAGGTATACGCAAATTTGAAAACTTCGACGAGGAATCAACCATCACTGGGGATTTGGAGAGAAGTCTTTATTATAATTTGCAACGCAGTTCGCAGACAACAACTCAACGGTTGAAGGGTCATTCAACTGCGCAGGAAGATGATGAGTCTGAAACACTGAAACTGAACCAGTTGAGGTGATTCTTGATGACGTGGTTGCAGCGGTGACGGAGCAGGCCACAGTAGATGAGTTATAGCGAAGTGGTGAGGCGTGTTAGAAGTTACAACGACCTGGGGAACGGAGGTCAGGAACTATTTTACAGACTTGGTCGGCTAGCTGGACCCTGTGGTTACTCCTGCGATACGCGCGTACACGACAAGAATCGTTTCCACCGCGTAGAAAGACGTTACAAAAGCTGTACGCATATATTATGTTGTTCTCCCACAAAGCGTCCGAGAGTCTCTAGCTGACCAAGTACAGAGGACAAGGCTATGTGACTTCGGATCAAGCACTTAGGATCAAGGTATGCGATATTGCACTTTTGAGTTGATTAACGGTAAGTCACCAATGCACGTCTCCAGCCACCAGCGATGACTGCGGTTTTAGAAACGATTGTAAAAAATTATTATACAAATTATTATAATATTAGAAACGGTATGCGGCACGTCAAGTTCAATATGATAAGCGCAATCACTTTTACCTGAATGAAATAGACAACAATAACTCTGAAGTCTAATTATTAGGGGTAACTCCCTCCCCAACTACCCCAAGTCCCTCTATAGATACGCCGATTTAGTAGATAAAAAAATTCAAATATTTTAACAGATACGCTAGCAAGAATGTTACTCTAAAAATAAGCACTCATGACAACAATGAAATAAATCGACTATTTTAGTTTTCACCTTAAAACATAATATAGATGTATAAAATACATACGTTATTTGGAGCTGCCTTCACCAGCAGAATCTACTGTACCTACTTCAAAATCGTTTTCATGATATTGTTCGGCAATTATTGTTTTATTCTGGTTGACGCTCGAATTATGTTAAATTATCATAATCTGAGTTATACAATTTATTATTTTGATAAATTATTATTCTAGATTCCCGTAGCAATTTCCGATTAGAGACCTTGCAGTTAATGTATCCCTTGGGCTATAGGTAGGTATTTATAATCTATGTATAATTTTATTAATTTTACAAGGCGAACCATCCACCGTGACTTATTGTCTATCCTACCCCTTCGAAAATGCATTGTAGGGTGTGTTGCTCGCGTGCCGATTTCTCAGAAATGGCTTTTTCACCCACAGCGCTCCCCACGGCGGTGCGAAACTCCTCCTGCCACCGGCAATGCATTTTCATCACGATGGACAATAGTCCGTATAGTCGGCGCCGGCGTGGGTGTCGTTTACAAGGGCGAGGCCGTCACCCGCGGTCGTATTTGATATCAATCTTATTATTGTACCACGTAAAACGTAGACCGCCAAAATCTTTTCCTCGACCGTTTTGTATTTTTATATTTTTTTAGAATTCTAACGACACGATTTCCGAACAAACTCTTGACGACTTTACAGAATTCAATATCTATTTTTATCGTGAAGTCCGTTTTTTCTCGATACGACGGCAGCGCATACTCATCTGTCACAAATAAAAATCCGCGTACATGTGCAGTATTTTACGCCCTATTTAGTCGCCATGTGCCGCGACGTGCCTGATCACCAAAATTGTCACAATAACACTTCTGCGTAACATAATAACACAACGTACCGTGGTTCTTGAAGTGATATTAATATATACCGCATACGCGTAAATTGGATTACCGCATTTATACGCGGCGTTTTTTCATAGTTTATCGCGCGTAATAACACAATATAATAATAAATATAAATTGTAATTATTGTAAGAAGTGCCTTCATTATATGACAAACGCGTATTAGGTGCCTATATTTTCATTATTATAATATAATATCTCTCGCAACCGGACCGCAACAGTCCTGCAACGATCGATGGACATCAAGGGTAAGGTCGCCATGGTTACAGGCGGGGCCGCCGGCATTGGTCGCGCATACTGCGAGGAGCTGCTGAAAAATGGAGCCAAAGTAAGATTTTGTTTAATTGTATAATAATAATAATTGTTATTATTTTGTACTGCAATAATTAGTGTCCCAGTAATGCAAAATATGTCGTAGCTCTTTTTCGAACACTAAGTTCCGCCTAAAACTTAATGATATAGTATAGACGTTCCTAAATATTATAGGATCTATCATGCTCAAAGATGACTATTGAGAAAAACTTTTGAACACATACAGTTCATGTACCCACTTTTTTATTGAAATATATTTTTGGTAGGAACTAACGATAGAATAGATTTTTTTTAAATATTTTTACTATTTTTGGTTTTATTTTATTGAATTATTGAATTCAAGACTTCACACCAATCACTCCCTTTTCCTCGGACTACTATAATCTTGATTAATTTTTTTCTTTATTTGAAATATACAATCTACTCGTATACCTAAGAGACACAATAAGTACATATGGTAGAGAAAAAAGTTACATATATATATAATATATATTATACATTAATACATTAAATAAATTCAATAAAAATTATTTAAAATATTTAAAAATAAAATGCAAAAAACTTTTTTAAATAGTAGAAAATGTTTGTCAGGTTTTCATGGTAATCATTGTATTAATATATTAATTTGTGGAGATAAAACAAAAAAATTTCGACATTATACTATTACCTCAAATTATGGATACCAAATTTATTGCTTAAAAATATATTCATTAAATACGCAAGTCGCATATAGGTACTTAAAATGCTACAAAATCAGATTTTTTTTAACTATATCTGAAAAAATGGGATGAACATAAATTTGGCGAACAGCTCTTTAGTCTTTATTATAGCTAGGTTGTAATATATATGTTATTAGTGTTATTACATATTTTTTACATGTGGTGTATTATCCACATAATCCTTTACTCATATAATTTAACCTTTTTAACGGTTACGAATGAAAAAAAGCTGGTAAGTAAGTGGATGTCGCTCTTCAATACAGTAGGTTAGGTTAGGTTAGCAGGGTTACTGTAATGGATGGTATTAAATTTGAATTCAATGATGTAATATCATTGTATACGAATAATGATTCTGAGTGGAGACGATTTATCATTATTCTAGGATATGTTATACTCTATATTAGTTATATTGTTATAATTTCAAAAAAAAAAACGTCCGTAATTATTTAATATTATAAAATCGTGAAATCGTACTTTTTTTTCTTTTAACCGCTTTTATTTCGAGTAACGTTTCGAAAATCTAAAAATGGCCTCTCTAAAGTATCAGTTCAAGAACATTACTGAACTATTGAAACTAGGTGAATGAAAATTTGCTATTTCGTACGTGTGTAAGACGGAGACAACAAATACTCCGCGGTAACGATCTCTTGAGTTTTTTATTCTAATTTCACCCTTGGATTACTCTATCTGGATTGTAAATGATTTATGTGTTATTCGCACAGTGCCTATTATGATATTAAACTTATTTATATAATCAGAATCTATATTTAAAAAAAAATTTACTCTAGGTACGTTTTGGTACTAAACGATTGAATATAATCACTTTTCCTGTTATTGTAATACGTATTTGTTACAACACGACTCGATGCTTTAAATTCCTTTCTATACTACTCGTGTGGATTTGAGTCTTAACTCTTGGATACACTTATGATCACTGCAGCTTCCATTAATTATCACCTGATGATAAAAAAGCTCTGAGCTGAAATAAAGCTCTGTCTCAACTATTAAACTATATGTATATCTTCGTGGGGAAGAGTTCAGAACCCAGTGGCCAATACTGTATAAATAATTTACATCCGTGAGTGGTGACATATTTAGGGGAGGGGGGGCAGGAGCGGCTTGGGCTCCTGGTGGTTAATTTTTAGAGGTGTTAAATTTTGAATAGCATTTTGATTTAATACGGTATACCTAGGTCATTTAGGTAATAAAAAAAAGTTATAACATTCAGATACTTATAAACTATCATGTTTTTTTTTACAAATACACATATTGCTATAGACATTTTTTTTCTTACCTGGGGCGCAAAATTCCTAAATACATCAGTCATCAGTGAGTAAGCATATACCTATATGCCTATTTAATATATATATATATTGTATATACATGGACAATATTATGTTATACTTATATATTCTATACTAATTATGGTGTAATATCACATTTATCTATTATGTTGACATGTTCCTTTTAATAATATTATAGGTTATAATATGGTATCTTGACTTTGATACAATGATAATTTATGTATTTAAGTAAGTGTTGAATTTATAGTATATATACATATGTATTACAGGTATCCATATGTGACATCAACGAAGATGTCGGTATCAAATTGGCTGACCTATTAGGCGCAAAGTTTGGAAACGTCAAAGTGATATTTTGTCCGTGCGACGTCACCGATTATCCACAGTTTCAAGGTAAAATGTAAAACCCTAAAATAATTGAACACTGAACAAAAATAAGTAGGTATAGGTAATAAGCAATAGGCATACCTACATTTAAATGTAGTATCACGGTGACTGCGCTGACGTTGAAGATATCTAATCTAAATGTTAAAATCGTGTATAATTAATAAAGTTGTATGTATATAATGTATAATATAATAGGCAAATACTCTTATTGCTTAAGTAAACTTAGGTATAGTTATAATTATAAAGCCCCGAAATTAAAATTCTTTCTATTATATGAGATATGATATGATATTATATAAGTATATTGTTTATATATTTTTATTTTGTCATTTTGTAAGGTTTGGCTTCTTGGTCTTCTAGAAGGATAATATCTTGGAGATAGAAGTCTAAGTTCATAATATGTTTTTTCTCAAATTTTGCAATGGTTGTATTCGATTTTATTCAGTTTACGTAGCGGTTCTGAAATTAATTTGTTAACAGTGTTGGTACCCTATGTAGATAGAAATATAGAGTATTACTGAGTGTAATATTAAAAGCCTTTAATACTATTTCCATTGAATTTATTATGAAGAGTATGTAATATGTTTACATATATTGAATTGGCCATATTAGTATTACTATAGTTTTGATATAAGTGCTCGATGCCAAACTTTATCGAAGACCTGTAATATATTGAGGATTGAGGAAGGCTCTCGTTATTTATCTTTAACCTTACCTAGTAATGTTGGTATATTGTAATACAGTTTTAAATCTAATTTTAAGTCTGATATATATATTTGGTTATTTTCAGATGCATTCCGAAAGACTATAGCTGCTTTTGGTGGACTTGACATAGTGGTTAACAATGCGGGTGTATTCAACGACCGATTCTGGGAATTCGAAGTGGATGTGAACTTGGTAATATGGTACACCTTAATATATTTTTTAATATTATTATTATACATAATAAATATATTTTAGATTAATTTAAAAATTGTTTCATTTATGTTGATTATTTGAAGAGAAAAATCCTTAAAATATGTTTTAAAAAAATTTTGAAGCACATAAAAAGGAATGAATATAATATTTACGATCTAGAAAATCATATCATTGATATTATAAATATTCAAAATGTATGCACCCTCGAACAAACCCTTACTGAAATATTGACTATATTTACAATCTATATTCTACAGGACAATGGGTGAAAATTTAAAGCTATACACTTAAGCAGTCACGCACGTATTTTGGTTCGACGACCACCACGCCCTATTATATTTTCCGCGTTATTGTCAAAATTACAACAGTCTTAAATAAATAACTGTTATTAATTATTTTTAACATTTAAAATCGGCATCGTGCCATCGTATTATTTCAAATAAAACATTTTCCCTCGCATTTGAGGACATAACAGTATAACATTTGACGTTTGATTGCAACAAATCGAAAGTACCAACTATAATAAATATGTACCTACATAATTAAGCTCCCAGAAAACATGCCAATAGTTAGTACCTTCTGTGTTATAATAAGTTACCTACTAAAAATATCAGCATACCTGATATTATAACAGGGACAGGTAACTGATAGTCCATATACCCTTTTAATTTATCCCACTCTGTGCCTATTTGTAATATTAAGAATTTTTATAAGAAAATGATCAAAAAATAGTTGATTCGAATGACTATCCTATAATAATGACCTTTTACTTATGATTAGGGCTCGGATTTCAAAGCATAATAAATAACAAAAAAAGTGCAAAATTGTTGTAAGAAAGCAAAAATGAATTATATTTATTTTAAAAAAAAGCATGACTAAAAATTAAAATTAATTAGTTATAATTTTATAAAACTGAATAAAAAAAATTGAAAATTAATTTAAGTTAAAAAAACAATTTACTACCATGTATTTAGCAAGGTTTTCAGTAGTGAAACTGACTCTATTGCCCGATAGGATGTTTTTATACATATAGAGAACGAACGTTCTACTTCCACTGAAGTGATCGATGTATAGATACTTCATGCAAGAGGTTTCGTTTATATCAAACCAAACTCATGATAATTAATTTCGTTTGATGAAACGCCACATATAGTATAGTATTTATGTTCAGTAATTGTTCCCAGCCTTTGTTTTTCAAAACAACACGATATAATTTACCCGAAATTGCAGTTGCAATATCTCCATTGGATATAAATATAATAATAAATTATTTTTGCAGGTTTTCACATTTCTTATTAATTAAATAAAAATTTTATTTTTATTATTATAGCATAAGAACATATACAAATTACACAGCTAGAAAAACTGAAAAAGCTATAAAAAAGCATTTAATAAATAAATTCGTTTATTTATAATCAGAATGAAGTGTATTTTATTGTTTATTGTAGATGTTAATTTATGTATAAAAATGAGATTTATATCTTATATATATATAAAAAGAAGCATTTGCTTTAAAATCCAAGCCCTACTTATGATTTATATAGTATGAAGTATGATCAATTGATAAAATCTATAATAAAGTATGATAATTAAAAAAATTAACTTAATTAAAACGAAACTGTATATAAACTGACCTCTTACAAGGATATATAAAAATATTTAAAAAACGAAAGTGTCATCAATTGATGGATTATTCTTCAATCAAAATGTTCGAGTTTCCTTTTAATTTATATAGTTCATTCTGATACATATTGTGTATTAATAAAATTTAAATATATTAAAATTTAAAATCAATCATTTTCAAATGATAATATTTTTTATGATAATAGTCAATTCATTTCTCAAATCCATTTTCAAGCATAGATATAGGGGAGAGAGCTAAGGTATAAGACACTGCCTCTTTGGACAATTTTTATTTCTGTAAGATTTGTTATATAATTTTGTACATCAAATTCATCATAATCTTATATCCGATAAATAATTTTATTTTTAAAAATAAATTTATCTTCTCTGATTAAAAATGTATATTAAGTTTATATACACCATAATATTCATATTGAATGTGCCGAGTGGCATAAAAAATTGATCAATTTAATAGTCCACTAAAATTTGATAGATCATGGCCCTAAATGATATTTAAGGGGCCGCAAACTGTTGAATTATTAAATGTTTAGTAATATTGTTTATGGAACATTGCAACCCACACCATGATAATAATAAATTATAGATACTGTAAATTTTGTAAAGGCTTATTATCTTTTATGGCATCAGCTGCCTGATCTTACAGAGGGTGCAAGTCCACTAGATCATAGCCACGCATATATAATCGATGAATAAATTGTTTATAAACATATCCGTTAAACCATTATAGATACACTTATACACTACGGTTATTCGAATATTTTATAATTATTACAATAATTCACTCAAACTTATTTACCTGAAATATCATCTAAGCAGTAAGCATGCGAAAACGTCTGACTTCCGACTGTTCTCTGTTCTCGGAAATGTTTTATCTCGTTTTGAGCTAAAACATATACAAAAAAATATAACATATTATAACCTTATTTATATCTTGTAATCTATATACACAATAGAAAAAAATAATTATTTATTTTTATGTTATTTTATCAAGTTTTGTTTTAATTTATCATTGTTACCTACATTATAAATGTGTGATTTCATAAAAATGAAGACTCAATATATTCAAATGTATTGTCTATAATATAGAATGGAGTCATTAGAGGAACACTGTTGGCGATGCAACTTATGGGCAAGGACAAAGGAGGCCGTGGTGGTACAGTGGTCGTAACATCGTCTACAATGGGATATAAACCATGTCCTAGCATGCCAATCTACACAGCAACCAAACATGCTCTTATTGGTTTTATTAGGTCATTCGGGGTGAGTTTTTAATACAGTAATACGTATTATAATATGTACCACCATTCATTATACATGTAAAACCTACTTACCTATAATATATATGCCGTATAGCATATATAATATTCATATAATCATACCTACATAATATATATATATATATACCAAATATGTACAAATAATTATTCAAATATTAACTAGGTACTTAATTTAAAATCGTAACAATAAATTACATAAAGCTAGGACTGGGGTCTGGGATAACGATAATTATTATAATTTATTGAACCAGTTATTTATTGGAAATTCAAAAAGTTTAAAAAGCTATGATAAATAATAATATTTCTTTTTTTGCTGTGATAATTAATAATATATGGTATTTAATGAACATAGGCGGGATTTAATTAAGTGGGTATTTTTTTCTGTTTTTATAACAGCTCAGATTTTATTTGTGTTGTTATCCGTTATATCCTTTTAATTTGAGATTTTTCATGGTTTACGAGATTTAGTACATTATGTTAATCATGATGCAACACATTTTAGTACTCCAAACGCATTAAAATCACGGTGAAAGTGCCGTTCGCGTTTGTCATTGAAACCATGGTGCACATAATATACCCGATATTGAGTTCCATATTTTAATCAAAGTACATACCAATTCAAGACATTAATAGAAAATACATTTTTGTAAAAAATCTTCTTTAATAAAGTTATTTCTAAACAGTTTTCATTCATGTTTATGAAACCTTCTTTATTATAGAGCTTGTATAAGTTTCATCATAATACAAAACAAATATAAATTTTAATATTATTTGTTACATTACAGTTTCATATATAGTGTCATATTCAGTTTTTCTGTGTGTTGATAATATTTATTAATTGTAAATTTGACTATTATGACCATTAGTTAGATTTACATTTAAAAAATAGTTTTAGTTGATTTATTAATGACCGTTTAAAAACTGCTCACCACATTGTGTCCGGCATTGAGAGGCATGCAGTATTGTAAATGGGTTTTTTTTAATACGAAACTGCATTACTTTAATTAATATTGACGGTATTGTGTTATTTGTTTAACTTTAATGCGTTCTAGGATCCGTATCACACGAATTTAACGGGGATTCGAGTTATCGCTTTATGTCCAGGGATGACTCTGACGGATGCGATACCCGAGGACGTTAAATTGGCGTTATTGTCGCCCAATTTCATACATCTCTGGGATAAGGACGTTGCGTCACAAGCACCCCAAGCGTATGTCGATCACCATTAACCAAATATATATAAATTTTTTAATTCAACAAGATTATATTTGCAGTGCCCAAAGTGTAGGACGTGCGCTAATTCATGTACTACAGAAAGCTCAAAGTGGTTCGGTTTGGGTTGCCGAGAACAACAAATCAGCGAAAGAAGTCAAGTTCCCAAACCTTTAATTTTTAACGCCATTTACCGATGATTTTTATTTCTATAAAAATTGTTTTGTTTTTAATGTTTAAATTATTTTCCACCTGTGATGGTGATCAAAATTTTATTTATAATTTATATTAATATATATTATGTTTTTGTATTTAAATTCAAAACCCGTAATTTATCGTTATTAGTTATTATTGTTCTATTCGCAGAAATCATAACAATGCTTTAATAGGATACATAATATATATATATATATATAAGGCAGGTACAAAATTATTTAATTGTATAACTTATTCTTAGCGCAGTTTTCAATTTATTTGGGTATAGTCAAATGAAAATATATTTATGTTAACGTCACTTTGACGAAATTATAAATTAATCATAAGGTACCTACATCAATATCATCATATCTAAATATACATCATAACAACTATATACCTAATGCTCATATAATATCGTATTATACATAAATAATAAATATATATATATGTGTGTGTATATATATATACATGTATAAATAATTAAATATTTTTATGAATAGGGTTTTTTAATAAATATTTACTCATTACACCAAAACAAATAATAATTAATTATTAAAATTTTGTATATTTTTAAAATAATCATCGGCTGTGAACCTATTTTGTTTTGTGATAGGTGTGGTATGCTATTTACTTAATAATTAATTACTTATTGTAATATATTTCAAACCCTCACAATAACTATAATGTTTTTTATGGCAAAATGATAAATCAAAATCAACAAAATTCTCCAGGTACCGTATAAAAAAAAGTAATAACAATTATGAACAATATCATATTATTATTTTTTTTTTTTGGCCTATGATATTTTGCTTCTGTGTTATTATCGTCTATTCGTCTTCATAATCTTATATGTGAAACATAATAATATGTACACAAGAAACATTCAAAATATTAAAATCTAAATGAGCATAATATATTATGGTCATTATAACTTTTAAGTACTCGGTGGGCGAATCACACAAACACCACGCTCTTTTTAAATTCAATGATTTTGCCAAAGTCATTTAAATTATTCAATACGTAGATAGCATATCAGACCACAGCCAATACATAATTATTATGTAACATATAAATATATATATCTATTCTGTAGATATACTTTTTTTATGAAGCTAAATATTAATTACAATACTATTTATTGATTTGAATTTTTTTTTTTACATATCTACCTAGTATGATGGTAATCATACCTATATATACCTATATTTCTAAATAACACCATTAAGGTATATATATAGATATAAGTAGTAAGTCCCCTATATTATATATACCTTATGATAGGTTGACTATACATCCCATTTAAATTGGCTTAATCCCTAATTGAGCATCAAATCTTTTCTTGTCCCAACAAATTTCTTCTTGATATTTCATTTTAATCCCGTTTCTTCCTTAGTATTATACTTATAGGTATGCATGTAAAACAAGAATCTGTAGACGAAAAAAAATACTAAATAATACATTATATACAATATACTGTTAAAATCAGTTATAATTGAAAATTTGAAATCAAAGTCAAAATGTATACACAAATAAACAACAGTTTTCTGTTTTTGTCCATCAACCGTCAAGTGATGATGACTATTGACTGATAAGCATGAAATATTTAACTGTTTAAGCATATCCTATATTTAACATATTCGTTTATCGCGCAGTGTAATATTACATGAAGCCCACAACCAGAGCCGGTTAGGTTAAGTTAGGGGGAGAGCAAAGGGATCATTTTTCCCCAGGCCCCACTTTCGGAATATATTTAGGAGACCCGCTTAAATTTTTGATTTGTATAATAATTAATATCAACAGACTGTCATTAAATCTCAAAATCCATGCGTGAATACATTTTTAAAATGTGAATTTAAAAAAATCTTTTCTCAATGCACCCACGTGTAATGGATTATAGTGAAATGAAGATTACTATATATGATATGTATAAGATACCTTTTCTCGATTAAAAAACTGTTGTGATATATTATCTTCGCAAAATCAACTAAAATCAAATCCTTTATGGAAAGATATTCTCCTATCTTCCGATGACCGAACTAAATCATATGCTTTGAATACGCCAATATTCAAGAACTATTCTCCGTCGCAGATCAGAAGTTTAAATTGTTTATACATTGTAATGAGTAATGCCTTCTCCATTTTAATCAGTACATTTTGCATGTTATCTTTTATATTTTATTTAAAAAAGAGTGCTTTCGCAAATAAAAGTATTAACAAATCTACGTTTTCTTCTTAGTTTTCTAAAGACCTAATAAAATTAATAATATTACAATAAAAAAACTTATTATAGGTAAGTATGTACTAACCAGTCTAACCATGTACTATACTATCTGTATGATAATAATAATAATCGATGAAAAACAATAATGTTCGTTTACGGTACACCACTTTTTATGCATATAATACTATAATAGTATTAGTTTAAAATTATTTTTACCTACAATAGAATCCAAAGTATTAGATTCATACTTTGATATTTCCACTTTAAGGTTAAATAAGCTAGTATTCGGCACCATTGTATTCATGATCAAATTTTTTACAAAAACATAGTTTTCTAAGACTAAGGTAAAATTTTGAAGGAGGTCTTAGCCTAAATATTTTGTGATTCAATATTCAAAGCAATCAATCAAAATAGGTATTTAATCAGTTAAAACGAAAATTATACATGAAAAAAAGTAGGAAAATACAAAAATGACCAAATAAGCAAAAAATATAAATAAAACATATAATTATCATAATTTTCAAATATAGGTATTGTTCAAAAAATAATTATTATAATAATTAATTGATATTATATATAACTCAAATACAATATAATATCATGTACACACATTTCATATAATATTTATCTTAATCGAACCAATAATAAATTAAAACAAATCACAATTGACGTACATAAATATAACGAAAAAAACATGTAATAATATAACGCTTAACCGTCCTTTAGAACCGTATTTATCCATTTGTGGTTCGACTTGACTCGATCGTAAAGCCTTGGTCTCATCATGCCGTCTGCTGAACATGCAATGCGCCAGTTAGTGACACCCACCAATACCCAGCTCTTCTTATTAGCCGATAGGCACATCATTGGACTTCCAGCAAATTCCTCTTCTGTACAATCGTTATGGTCGTATATCGAATCGTAGCACAGCCCATTCACCGTCGTGATGCTGATGTTGGTACAGCTGTCCATCGAACTTTCTTTAACCTCGATCCGCTGAAGGCTGTCTCCTATAAAATTCAAATAAGCATATCCAATAACATCGATAAATGTTACAACGATAGGAATAGTATCATATTGTAATCATTTATTTAAATTATTTTACAATATTATATGGAAAAAAAACTAACGGTTTTTCGCCCATCCCAACGTCTGGCAGTGTAGATACGGGACATCGCTCGTCTGCTCGTCGTTCAGGCACACCGGCCGAATGTGATCGGAATACGTGACCGGTGAACTTAATTTGACCAAAACCAACGTGCTTCCTTCCACGGGTGACTTGACCATTCCGACAATATGCCGTTCTTGTTGCCAAGGCGACACGGCGTTCAACCTCACCGCTCCTAAGCGCGCCACCCATTCGGCTTTGCTTTGCCTAAATAACCACACACAAAGGTTTTATACATAGTTTATATAGTTTATTCTACATACAAAATTATCGGTGATACGCGACTGCGGACGGTACTTATAAGAGCGACCTTTTTAATAACACGGTTGTGAACGTAAATGGTAAATAGTTTAATTATGAGTCCTGGGCATGTGGGAATTCTTAGCATATTAAAATTATTTTTATTAAATTAATTATTCAGAGTTATAATGATTATAGAAACTTTTATTCAAAGATTATTAATTATGTATTGTTTATGCATATAATAACAATAACTAGTGAGTCGCTAGTAATACCTTTAATTATAATTTTTAAAACGCAATTGATGTATCATCTGCAGCGGGATTCCATATATTTTATTAGGTACCTATTATATGTACAAAAAAATATAATTCAATAATTACCCTTGGAAGCACGAAGCACTGGTGAGTAACCATTCGGAAGATATGAGACTACCGTCGCAAACATGAGTTCCACTTTTGTAGAGAACTGCGTGCCACGGCCAGTCCCCGTGGGAAGCCATTTTGTTCAAACCATCGATACCGTGTTTCTGTCTCCTGTTTGTCTGTATTCCGCAAACTATATAAAAATATACAAGTGTTATTGAAAAAAAAAAACTTAAATACGAAGGATTTCAGATGACATAAGAGAGTATATACGAGTAAATATCACGTATGTATATTATATAGGACTATTATTGCTTACCTGCGTCGTTGCACGCGACTCGCAGAACTTTTCTACTGGGACACGTGCCCAGGTTAAAAGTTATCTCGCTGGCGAATGGATCCACGACGTGCGCATATCGTGCAGAAGAACCGGAAGTCGTTGTTTGCAAGTCTTCATCGTCGACAATTTCGACACTTGTCAGATTGCTATAAAAAATATATGGCTGTTGTTGTACGCGAATGATATTATAGTAATAATAGCAGTACACTGTTATATTGGACAGAATAACGTTGTATATAGATATATTAAACAGTTGGACTTGGTTAATTCGAAATTTTACCCAGTCCCTAGAATTTTCTATTATCGCATTGTCCTTGGATAACTTGAACTTTTTGGCCAGATCCCTTTATGTATTACGTCTCTATTGATTTATGTGTAAATGACTTACATAAGTGGGACATATTTTTATTTTTATTATTATTTTTTTTTTTTTGATATATTACTTATTTATAATTAATTGTGTTTTTACGGATTGGCACCTCTGCAGCTGCAGGGATTTATTATTTTAGGAAATGCTGCCGGTGTTGAGAAGGTGTGTGACTTACCGGTAGTTTAACGTACGACAGAGTGACGTTGCGATTGTTTGGAGCGCTACGGACATCTTTTCGTTTGGAATGTCCGTTTGAAAATTAGCTGCACACAACTTGCCCGACATTCCTTGTTCGACGAAAAACACGAAACCTTCAGTCGGATACGAGTCGATAGTGGCCAATGGCAGCATTTGGTCTACAGACCTGCCAGTTGACGAGATCAGTACTAAATGCAAAATAAAATATACTTGTATTTTTCATAATATAATAATATACATAATCGCGCATATAATATTTCCACAGTTCATAAGAAATAAATAATTAAATGGCCATTCACTAAATAATAAATATTCGTGAGTACTTATGATGAATGTGCATTATATAGTTACTAGTTAGTAAGGTATTCGTAATTCGTATTGTATTTACTTTACACCTTCCCACTTAAAACATTTTTTTAATTATTTAACTTTATAGAATTGTACGTTTGACCTGTGTTTATTTTGCCATTCGTATTCGGTTTATTTAATTACTTAATTTTATTATACTTGCAGGAATATACTTCAGACCTAGAGACGTTCATGGGATATTATAAAAATTGATTCGTTAAATCAAATCAAAATTTGTCTCATATAGATAATTATGCGGACGCATGACATTATAGATTAGACACGTAGTTTGGTATGAATTATTTATGTATTAAATATATGTAAGTAGGCACATTTATTTTTTAAATTATATGCACAATATTTGTTAAACGTCAATAAAAACCCAATTTTTTTAAATAACTCGCTTTTAATCGTGTTGCAGTGCTAACGCAGTATAATCTAGGATCTAAAGATAATTATAATTGTTGTGGGGGGCGCAATAACACTACAATAATTATACTGGTCTGTTGATCTGTATTATACGTTTAGGAGGTTTGGAGCGAAACTTGCGAAATGTAACGAGACGATTATCGATAATCCATCTGTCTCACATAGTGGCATAGCCAGGAATTATCCAAAAAAGGGGAGGTTATCTTTTTGCACATCACTAAAATCGTTTAACCATATGGATTCGTACTTCGTTTTTGTCATATAACGTTCTATGTTTTTGTGGTACGAGTGTTTATAATATGTATTAATATTTAATATGTTATCACTGCGACACTGCGACGCTCCATTATACAATCAAAACTTATGAGTAATCACTGTATCCTTTTTTTAGCCAAGGGGTGGGAGGTTGAACCCCTAACCCCCCTGATCTCATCTCTCATACGATACTTGACTAAAGTTATGCGAATAATACGTGTATAACATTATAATTAAGTAGGTACTCACGACAATTGCGTTCGTCGGCTTCACCCGGGCAATCGACCACACCGTCGCACCGAGACAGGGCCGGGATACACGTCCGGGATGTGATGCAGTGCAGATAGCCAGCGGGACAGTAACCACAAGTCGTCTCGTCCGACATGTCGGGACAGTCTAGAACGCCATCGCACAGTCGGCCCGACAACCCGGTGGTCCGGAGCTTGTAATCGCAGCCGGGCTTGGATGTGCATGTCGATCCGATGTTGCTGTAATCGGGCAACTTAGCGCAGTCAAAACCGGCCAACAATTTTTCTGGTATCCGGTGGCCGCAGCCCGTGGTGAACAGCCGGCAGCTGTGCTTGCATGGCAACGTCATCTCGTCCCGGTCGAGGTTGCTGTCAGGTTTGCACGCCGGTTGCAGCAGCTGACAAACGAAGTCCAGCGTTCTCTGGTAACATTCTGCGTCAACCAGATCTCTGCGGAGAGGTAAATAGAAACCAAATGTGTATTATATAGTGTATAGTTAGATAAACAGGCATATTATGACAATATTATGCGACGGTCACTGCCAGGGCCATGATATACATTTAATGCACTTGCTATTGGAAATATGGTTCGTCTTAAAATTAAATCCTAGTGCATTCATAAACATCATGTAACTTAATTTATTTTCATTTTTTAAATTGTAAATTATTATTTTAAATAATTTTGGAAATCTAAATTTTTTAATTCTTTTTCTTGTTGATAATTACATCATATTCGTGTTTAATTGGTTCTTATAATATGATAACTTTACGAAATCAATTTTTTGTGTTTCAAATTTAATTTTTTAGTGTCGTCCTTATGGAATGTAATTTTTTCTAATTCACCGATTTAAACTGTTTAGGTATTTGATAAAAATTAAGAAGACTGAATCGAAATTATTTACCAATTTGAATGTATTTTAAATTTCTTTAATATGTTCCAATGGGGTAATTTAAATGATGAATTAAAGATAGGATTATACGGAAGTGGTTAGTCTTTGTCGGACGCAATTAGACAAACCTTTGTTAATATGCATGCACGTAAATGTATACATATTCCATACGTATAAAGTTACATACTTATTATTGTGAATTAACAATTGGTAAAATATAAGTATATGCTGTAAAATAACCTCAAGACGGGTATGCACGTACATAATAATTCTAAAAAATATATAAACTATATAAAAACTTACTAGATACTATATACATACATATAGTAAATACCCAGGTACCTTCCAACCATGGTGTAAAAAAAAAATATTACAAAAAATGCTCAAAATCAATTTTTTTTATTATTTAAGAAAAAAAAATTAAAATTCGTAAATAACTACTTTGTAGAAATATTATCAAACATTATATAAATAAAGCATATGATTAAATAACTTAATTACAACATATTATTAATCATGAAATATTTTTTAGTTGGATTTTGAATTAAAGAGAGCAATTTATATTTTCATAACATACTTTTATATAGTTATATAGCATAATATTACTGTAAAATATAATTATATAGTTTTTAGTTTATTACAACCAAATAACTAATGATAATTCAATATTTTATTATAGGTAATAATAAATAACACGCTAATCGTTAAAATTGTTTATTTGTATTGTATTATTGTTCAGTATATCCACTATGAACTGCTATGCATAAGTCAGTTTTACTGCCATGTAGTTCTTTATGACGAAATTAGAGCTATAATTAAATAGTATGCCAGTATTTCTAGCAATACGTTATTTTGTTACAAAGATCATGGACCAATAAAATTGACTTGTGTAGTTAAAAATGTATAATAGAGAAATAGATGATATATTGAACAATATTATAAAATAAAATAAAAAAACATTAAACATTTAAGGTAGAAGTGTGTTATTTACCTACTGAATTAGCATCAGGAATTAATGTGTAAAACAAAATGAAAGTCATTCAATTTTACAATATGTATGCTGTATTTTTTAAAATATAAGTTGCTTTTAAAATTCAAATTTAACCAATTTCAAAAAAATGTTCTCCCTGTTATAATTTTTTATACCATATAGTGAAGGCTGGGAAGCATTAGTCATATATGTATATAACTATATAACATAAAAAAAAAAACTGCGCAAGAATATCTGCATTATATTTTGAATTAGAGTTAATGCCAATTAATTGATATATTACTGTATTTATAGCTATAAAAACTAACATCTTGAACATTTAAGAACAGATAATAGGTATACTTTTCGTTCAGCGATTCACTTTTAGTTTTTACAATAATTTGGTATAATAAGTATATTAAACCAACATCAAGACCCCAATACACATGCAGTTGTAACTAAGGGTATAACTAACCTGAATGCAATCAAATCGTCGTGAATTTCATCCAAATTTTTATGTCCAAACTGATTAGGATAACTCGTCAAATTATACTCCAAAACAGATTTACACAAATTCAGTCTTACTGGCGTGCATCGTCTAGGGGGCGGTATAGTTGGATGGAATTCAGTGGTTGATATTTCTGGTGCCATTGTCGATGGTTTTGTAGATAACAAAGCATTGTTGGTAATGTGTTTGATGTGCAAACTCCCGGGGACGATTTTCGTCGAAGGGTATAAACGACGAAATGCTGATAATATTTCTTCCACTGTAACAGACGCTGTCCATCTGACTGGTTCAAATCTCAACCAGAAGTTCACTTTCAAGTTGCCTTCATCGCTGAAAATAAAAAATAAAATTATGAATTTTACTCACCATATTTGTAATTTTTCATACCTATTCTATTGCCTGTTATAATGGATACACGCATTATATGATTAATTAAATATTATAATTCTTACGGTTCGAGAGAAATGATTTCGGCGTCAATGAATTTTTTCTGTATCGGACTACTGTTTATTATGTTTCTTATTAAATGTGTGTAGTTCAAGACGAAACGTTGATAGTCTTGACTATCTGGGTTGTCATAGTCGATTAAATCAATTCCTTTTTCATCTGCTCTCAAATCTCCTCTAAATATCTTTTCTTCGCCGTTATACGTACGTTGTAAATAATCATCTGAAACCATATTAATTATACTTAAAGCACGTTATTTTGATATTCATAAATATACGCAATCAATAGTACCAAAATTAAGTACCGTTTTAATACTAAAGTATAGATGCTCATTTCAACTACCTAATTGGTTATAAAATTTCACGGTTATCTACTATAATATCATATCAATAGTCTTAAAATAAATAACTAAGTCTTAAAGTTATAATTGATTATTTAATAACTTTTTTTTCTGCGTAACTTGAGCGTTTAATTATATGTCCAAGTCTTATTATATTTTAGATTTATCTTAAACTAAATAATTGATTTAATATCTTAAAAATAATAAATTATCTTCTGAAAAAAAACTCAGAAGATAAGTATTCTATTTGAATGTTGATTATGTTGATTATTACCATTCACAATTATTATGTTGTATAATGGACCAATAATATATTTTTAATTTAAATTTAATTTAATAATTCGCATTATAGTCAGATTTGAGCTGTGTAAACGTACATAATACTGTTGGTAATTTTTGCCCATAAACTGAGGAATTTGATGCAGAAGCGTCCTTAAGGAAATTTGGTTAGTGTATGACAACATAATTGATAAAAATCCTGATATAAATGTCATCATTCACTAGTAAATGGACATGAACAAATCTTAGGAAAAACATGTATTTTTTAAGATTTATTTTATAATAATTAGAATGTAGTAAATACTATAAATAAAACGTGATATCAAATAGCTAAATAACTATTTTTAAAACTTGGTGAGAATTGCCTTATTTCAAATGCAACTAAATATAGAAAAAGTATTAAAAAAATAAGTAGCAAATATCCCATTAAAAAATAAAATATTATAGATTAGGTACAGATATATTTAAAAAATAAAACCTTTATTTTAAATTTAAATTTATATGCTATAATAATAAAAATGGAACCTGATAAAGACATTATCAAATAAACAATACATATTTTTACTAAAGAAATGAATTTCTATAAAATATATTTAAAAACACAAAATAAATAAATTACAAAAACAAAAATTAATTTCATGTAAACCAATGGTTCAAATTTTGAGACTAAGGCTCAATGAAATAATAATATTAACGAATACATTTCTTAACTACGAATGTTCTTAAAAATAATAAGAGGTCCATTGCCTAAAAATATAAAAGACCCCTTATTAGTCACTGATTTTGGTCAAACCCAAATCAATCTGTAATCACATCCAGTCAAATATCTGTCGTTCTACAATTGTATATAACATTTTTTTACATAAATTAAAATAATTATAAAATGTCTCCCTAAAAATTCAACCTTAGGTGACAAATCTCCTATGAGGCTATGAGCCCTTTAATTTCAGTACATATTACTGATACAGTTATGATACGGTTCAACCAGCTATAACATAATGTATATTTAGTTATTAAGTTTTGGCTAAATATGTGTTGTATAAATATGCAATGGTATTTTGCTCAGCCGTGCGTGTATTATGTGTGTAACTAAAATTTAATATCGATTGTTCGTTGCATTTTTTATTCCCGAAATCATAAATCGAATCACGATCACCTAATTGCAGCCCTGCAAGACAGAAAATCAATTTCCTTTATTTATAGTTTATACACATATTAGATATATACATATTAATTCTTAAATTTTTTATTGTTATTATTATATTTACGTATTTTTTAAGCGTTTCTGTCGATGAACAAAATACAGCAATTCATGAACGTGTGTTGCATGAATAGAAAAATACAACACAATGGATACGGTCGATCATGGGTGAAAGGAAGCGCCGTTTTGTTACACTTTCAATCGGCAATAGCAAATACAAAAACTACCATATATTACACGCAATCTATACGAAATAATGTCTAATGACTACATAATGTCTATTTTATTCGTCGTAGAATACTGTACGTAAGTCACTATAGTATATTGCCTAAATAACAATAATTACGCGTTCTTTAAGAAACGCATGTTCGCATAGGAGGTATAATCAATTTCAGAATGGAAAATATTTGAGGCCATAGATGGAATCTATATAAGACGAGACGCGTAGCATACATTCATCGTGGACATACGAGAATATGAGATAAAATATAATAATGATTAAAAAATATAATATTGTGTCGACGACTTTCCAATTTTTTTATGGTGCATGCGTTACAAAGGTTTAATTTCTATTCGTTTACCCGTGGAAACTTATTTGAAAGCTAATTTACTCATTTACTGCTGCAGGTAATGATGGACAACATAATTTTTAATTTTTAAAGTTATATAAGTATTTTACACACTCTCGATGCACATTATCAACAGAAGATATAAAGAATGGAATTTATTTGAGTATTGAATAATATAACTTGTACCTAAGTTTCAATAGTAAATTAGTTGGTATTTCTATAATCAATATTTTATGGTTGGTATTTCTAATAACAAATAAAAATAGTGTTTTTACTTGAAAGTTCTTGGTTTTTTTTTCTAGCCAGTATTGGCAAAACTTTTATTTAAATGTATAGATGAAATATTTTAAAAGTTTCATATAAATGGACTAAATAATCTGGTATAAAGTTATCAATAAATCGTCAGAATTTAGTAACTATTATCAATAATTTACACGTCTATAATGTGTTCATATGATTTTGTTAAAAGTTTATTTACCTATTTTTTTTTTTATATATATATTTCTTTTCAAACCATTCAAAAACCCATTCACTTAATAAGATATATAATGACTATTGAACAATAATCACCGAAATATTTTTATGACGAAGTCGTATAAAACTGATATGCCTGCACAAATAGGAACGTTTAACTTCTGATCTTAAGATCTGACATTCCTAGAGTCTGAGAAAGTAGTATTTCTATATAAACTAACCGGTAGACGATTCTTGGTTATATACTCGTATAATAAAAACTGTATGCTATAAGCCAATACCTATACTTTATTTCATGTAACTGTTGCTATTATTAGGTATTATACTTAATTAATTGGTGAATAAGTACTAACTCTATCAATAAAAAAAAAATCCAAATTTTAGGAAACGAAACATTAACAAGCAGCTGCGTAGATACGATTTTTTTCTGAGGGGTGGTGGGGGGGGGGGGGGGGTAAATATATTTATGACTACAAGTTATTTGTTAAACTAAACGTCATTATTATTTTGTTTCAAATTGGTATTAATTCCACCTTGAAAAATGCAAAAAAAAGATTACTTTAAAAATAATCAGTATCGCAGAAGATAAAATACCAATATAAAAAGTTTTTTTTGGGTGGGGGGGGGGGGTGGAATCCCATTTCACCCACCCCATCCCCCCGTAACTACGCCACTGTTAACAAGTATAATAATACGTCAATATGAACTGAAATAGGTTTCTTTACAGAAATTAAATAGTAGATAGGCTTATTTAAGCAGATGATAATAATAAGTGCATTTTGATGAATTAAGTAACCCGTAGGATAATGTGTATAGCTGTACCTATAGGTATTCAGACAGATCAATGGTTTTTGTTTTATATAATTCACTATATTCATAATATATATAAACTGAATTCTGATGGTTATTGAACCGAATAAACATTATAATCCAAATGAAATAAGACAAAACATCCGATGAAATCATTTATCTGTATTCTTTACCTATACAATCCCATAAAATGCTTTTTTGCACGGTGTCAAAAAACGTCATTTCGTTCCAAAGATAAAAAAAAAACCTACCTATATAAAACCCGTTAGCCAAAACTGAAGATTGTAATTTGTATCTAATAAAGAACTATTCATCAACGAATGCTCATTTTTTAATCATTCAGCGGTGTTATAGTTAACTATTTCAATTAACGTTTTAATCGATTAATAATAAAACGATTGCTTCATGGGAGAGTAGTCGATTAAACGAAATACCTGTGCAGCTGTGTAATGTGTAAACAATAATAATATTACAATACTTAATAAACATTAAATAATAATATGTTATCTATGTAGGTAATAGGAAATAATATAACCTTAATATACATATCCTGCCTTTGCCTTAACATTTAACATATATTTTAACTGTCAGATATTAAACTTACAAAATGTAATATAATTTGTAAAAACTAAAAAGTATATAAAATATAAATAATTGTAAAATGTATTTTTTTTTTTTGCTTAATTATGTGTAGCTTAACATTTTTTTTATTTTACGATGATTATTATGAATCTTAAATACAATATAATAACACATTAATAGATATATTTCCTTGGAAAACAGTTTTACTTAAATAAGATACACACTCACACATTGTATATGATCCACATACTCGTAATATAATATATATTACATAATTAATAAAACTCTTCAGATTGGTATACGATTGAAATAAATCGCAAAGTAGGTACTATTACATATCGAAATATACTCAAACACATGATTTTAGTTGAAAAAATATAATACTATGCTTATACACCACACACAGTATATTATTAAATTCAATTCAATTTATGCTACTTTATATATGCTTCGATAAATAATATACATTTTGATCATTCAAATCGTGGATCTAGATTAGATATTGTGTACAATTTAAACGCAGGAAGGTGCCTATTTTTTGCTGTTAAATAATACTATAATAAAAATATAACATGTAGGTACGTAAAGGTTTATGTGTAATAAATAATAGTACCTACTACCAAGGCAACGAGGTACCTACTAAAATATTACATATTTACGAGTAGGTACGTATATAGCCATGTAGGTATTCGGTATCCATTCGATTAGCTACACCCTACACGTATCTTTACTTTGAATACACTTCAATAACACAAATTATTTCAGCATTGTAGGTTTTAATTTAGATAGAACAACAATATTGTTTTTATAATTTACCTATACCTACCTATGTATTATAAAATCAGTAATACTACATAAAAACCTATTCATTTCGTTACAATAAATTTAAAACTACGCGGTGTGGGTTAACATTTTGTAGTCAACTTGTTGATATTGGTGGCGAAATAAGAAAATAGTAATGATAATGTGATACATTTATAAATGTATAGCGGATTACCTAATATATCATTTAGGACTATATGAAACTGAGTTTATAGCTCAAAGAAACCAATCTTGTGGTACACTGATGGATTTGATATTTTAATAAACATTTTTATACCGTGATTTATCGATCAAATAGATGACCTGGTTGCTAGATGATAGAGAATGCAATTATAACCTTACAATGCAACGAGGGAAATATATACCTATAATAATACAACTGAATCAAAATACTTATAAATCATAATTGTCATCGTAAAGTCAATACCTATCTAACAATGTAAAAAAATATTGAAAAAATCATGACACTGATAGCTTTGAAATGAATTTTATTAATTCTTATTTATCAATCAATAGCCGATCTATTAGATATATTAGATTACCACAGTAAAAATAATTTATAAATTTTATATTTGAAATGATTAGTAAGTAATACATTATACATTTATAATGGAGAATTAGTGTATATTTAGCAAGATAAAATTATTATTGTAAATTAAAAATTATAATTTGTAACCAAAATTAAATACTTACATCCTGCATATAAGGATAGTGAAAATATCAACATAAACACTAATATCGTTTCGATTATGCAACACCTCCATCGATATCTTTGGCTGAATTTTCTAGTAAATTTGAGTTCGCTGTCAGTCGTTGAAGCGTAGGAACTCGTTGCACCACTTGTAACTGATACCTAAAAATTAATCATAAAACTCGTTAAAAAAAAAATGTTTAAAAAGTGCACACATATCTATGCAAATATATCTAGTTATTATGGTTTATCACAATGAGAACCAAAAAATATTTAAAATAGTGTATTAAAATGTATAATATGATATGTCAACATATAAAACAGATTTAATATTGAAATATTATGTTACTTAATATATGAATTTGGTAGAGTAACGTATAATAACAGTCCTAACTTATAGTTATCACCGCCTATAACGGCTATAACCATCATTTTTAATTTAACATCTGATTTTTCTATCCAAAATTCTTATCTAAAACATATTATATTCTAGATTCTGAGCGGAGCGAGAAATGTATTGGTTTTACAATTATGTTTATTTCTTTTTCTTTTCTTTTCTGTAAGCACTTTTTCGCCCACCAGAGGTGGTTTGAATGTATTATACTTAGTGGTGGCAGTGGTGCAAGACAATATATAGACACCCACTCAACCCCCCCCCCCCACCACCACCATAATAATAGAAATTACAAACAAATATTTTTTAATAAATTTATAGTTTATAATTATAAGGCCCTTATATTCTTAACTCGACGCTTTCAGCAGTTTCAGCCACAATTATCATTTATCATATGTCATTGATTAGGTACTTTATTACTTTTTTCATTTATTGAACATTAAAATTAAACATTGCGGTCAGCACATGCTCAACCAAGACTACTCACCCCCCTAACATTGGTGGTGCAATGCACCAAAAATAGTATACTCAAACCGCCTCTGTCGCCCTCTAAACTTACTCAAAAGTATCAAGGGCATACGAATATATGTACGAACAGTTATTAACAATTATACAAGTGCATTGATTATTCTATGATTAGATTGGTTAGATTAAGTTTTATAACTAGGTATATGTGCAGTACTAATTTATTGAAAGAGGTGTTTTTTTTTACAATTCACAATACATTTGGTTAATGTGATAGTTTAGTATACAGTTTAAGTTTTATAATAATGGAAATAAAATAAACATATTTTTTTGGATCTGGTAATATAATAATAATATGAAACCCTGAAGGAAAATTCCTTGAAACGTTCTGAAATTATAGACAATGTTATGCTATACAGAAAGTCAATCTAGTTGAGTATAGAAACTATATTCTAGTAGGGGTGGAAAATTAAAAATGAACCTGTTGGTAGGTATAAGTAATCATATCAAATCGCAAAATTTGATTCAAACACTAAAACTTTTTTTGATAATTTCGGTTACGTGGTTGAAGAGTACAACAATTTAAGTAGTACCTAACTAGTAACCACACTATACTATTATGATATCATAAAAGTTATGCAAGAGTACCTATTTTATTGCTCCGTGGTGCGTAGAAATACCGGTAAGAGATGCACAATGGAAGGTCGAAATCGTTGAACTGGATATTATATATATTATGTTTATATATATACACTGCACATATTATATAGGAAGATTTTAAATCACGGTCAATGCCGACACATTGGTAGTTTGATGAGCCCACGATATCCTGGCAATTGTTATTATTGCTGTTGCTATAACCGTTTAGCTATAATAGATACGCCTATATTACACATTTACGTATAAATACAAAATGAATGTATAATCATTTATAAGTAGGTCAAAGAACGCGTGGAAAACGAGTAAAATAATATCATTATAATATTGCTAATTTTAAAGATATTATATATCCTATTCAGTATTCAGGTTATAACTTATAATACATTTTATAATATTTTAGTATCTGAAGTTATACATATGTCCTATATTATAGGAATACTTACCAGCATTGTAATATTATAGTGCAGACGCAAAATGATTTATACATGACCAATAATGTTTAAAGTAAATTTTTATAAAATAATATTTTTTCTTCAAATAATACACATCTTATGTGTCTACCTATTACGTACAATATTTTACGTATATTAAAGTGTAATATGAAATATTATAAACAATACATTTACTAAACCATTAACCATTTGATAACTGCATGTATGTGTAATACTTATTAATTATTATGTATTATATTTAGTTCCAAACAAATAGAAAAAAACGGGACTTAATTTGTTAAAAGTTAATTTGTTTTCGCTTAACTAGTTTCATTTATTTTTATCATTTAATTTCTAAAAATAATTAATTTAGTAAAAATTTTAAAAAATAAATATAATATATTCTTATCATTCTATGTATTATAACACGATTTTAAACAAACATAATAATGTAATTAATTTCTTGATGTTACAGGCTATTGGCATATATTAAACCGTTAATAATTGCCATATTATTACATATTATATCGGCACAATTTAAAAGAATTAAAAAATCTGCCAAAAAAAAAAAATAATTATAATAATAATCTTACGTTCCAATGTATTATTATTTATTATTTTAAGCGACATGTGACATCATGACTAGTCAAAATTAATTTTATGTTCAACAAAAATATAGGTTAATATAATATAATATTATAATAAACCAACGTTTTTTATCGAATTAGAACATACCTATTCCTATATAATAATTACAGACTAGGCATAGTTATAAAAATAATATAAAAATTAATATATTAATATTTATTATATTATAATATATAATTCTTAATTCTTAATCTAGAATTAAGTGTAAATTGCAATAATCTTGAATACAATTAAGTAAATCATAGCTATTTAGGTAGGTACCTTAAAACAATTATAAAAATAAATTGAGAGCAATTATATAAATTTCTATAAATTATTATGCATATACATCCGTAGAAATTTGATCTTATCTACAATAATTTAAAGATTTTATTTAACCGTTGAAACATAATACTTAGTAGTAATGTTTATAATATTATAATTTTATTATAATATGTATACCTAACCGAATCTATTGTATGTCTTCATTCAACGGCCTTATAGCTATATAACAAGACGATCCAATTACCGGTGAAAATATACACATTCTATAGCATCAGCTGTGTATTATAGCATTAGTAAATTATTTTTATTTATTATTTTTCACGGTTTACTTGTTTATCTATCCGTGAGATTAACA
Source organism: Diuraphis noxia (assembly GCF_037042655.1). Lineage (NCBI taxonomy): Eukaryota > Metazoa > Arthropoda > Insecta > Hemiptera > Aphididae > Diuraphis > Diuraphis noxia. The sequence continues at coordinate 30,957,856 of NW_028301714.1, read as the reverse complement.
AACATCGATTTCTCGCGGGTTTTTATTAATAAATGAAAGAGGGGAGTAGGTATACTTATTGGACCCATTGCGTATATTACAGCTTTCAAGTGGGGAAGTATAGTTAGCCGATATTAAAATATTATATTATAAATAAATAATAAGACACCTCAATGAAGAGTTAATGATATTGGACAAGCCAATCGATACAAAAAGAAAACAGAGTATCATATTATTATCATAGTTGAATAACGTAATGCTCAGATATACATCAGCTGCAGAGATAATGACTGCAACTGCCATATTATATATCTCCGCGTTTAATTGTAATAATTATACTCGAAAGTGTTGATTTAAATTTTTAATTTTCAAAACCAGCTGTACCCGCAAACTGATTCATTCGTCTTGTGCGCATATAGAACTACGCACAATCATCAGTCCAATTGTCTTATGCGATTTTTTTTTCGTTTTTGAGTGAAACTTTTTTAACGAAATTAATATTCCATTGTCAAAATCGTGTTCGTGGTAAATTTTCGTGGGAGCCCCGTTTAATATAAAATTACTTGAGAAGGAAATGTCATGGTATTATAATGAAATTGAAAACTTTTACTTGAAATCTGCAATATATATATGTTCCCGTGGGAATCACGCTACGTATAGTACGTAGTTATACGTACATGATGTACGTCGCATAATTATGATTTATAATATATTTAATTTGAAAGTGTAATATTTTACAAACAATTTGTTTCCCATTTATATAAAAATTAAGAAAGTATCTATATTATACAAACTATACCAACCTTAATGTGAAAAATGTGCTTAAATATACAGAAAATACAATATATATATAATTTGTTTATATCGTGTGAAGGAATTTTCGTTTTAAATTTCTAAAATATTCAACAATTAAAAAATTCACCTACCTAACATTTTACAATAATTATCATTATTTTTAGATACCCTAATGAATTATTAGTTGCATACCTAGTTTGTATTATATACGTTGTAGTTATAGGTACAGCATAATGCATAATACATATATATATATATATATTATATTATCTAACGTACACAAAAAAAAAATATAACAGTAGGTAATGGTTTTATTACATCGAGAACTAAAATGTTGGACCTAAATGCAAAAAATCAGTTTTTAAATAGGTACAAAAAGATATAATCTAAATATAATCAAAATATTTCACCTGATCTATATTACAAACAGTTAGCAAACAGCAAAGATAAAAAATAGATTCCGTCAGGAAAATAATATAATGACCCACCGGCCAATAGGTTGTTAGGTGTTTGTATCATTGTAGTAGGTAAGTAACCGTGGCCGTGGGTTCAGTGAAAAATAAAATCAAGTAAGTACCTAACTACGTAGTAACAGAGTGTCTGTGTGCAAGATAAGTGTGGATATCATCACATTTATTAATAAGTAAAATATACTTGCACAAACGTACAGTTGCACTTATAAAAGGTGATTTACGGAACAAACTCTCACTATATATTTTATAACCTAGGTACCCATATAAATTCCATTACTTCGCTTCGTCACCTCGATATATCGTTTTACGTTTAGTGAATCCTCCTTTATATTATTACACACGTAAGTATACAGTCGTATATATAGGTACTAAACATCTCATACAAATGAAAAATTATAATATTTCGATAGTAATAAATGTATATGGGAAGTGTAATAAAGTACCTACATTAACTGTCACTGCAGTTGAAAATTTCCGGCAAATGGCCAATAAAAAAAGAAAACGGTTTATCTTACATCAGAAATTTTGACCAGACCGCCGTTAATTATTTTAACTCCAATAAATATTGAACTAAAGTGGGTAAATTTTTAGAACATTACACACACACACACATATATATATATATATACACAAACGTTATACTTATATTATCTGTAGCGTTGGAATACAACTGTATACAGTACGCACATCGTTCTGACGCAACGGCCCGTAATGCGCGCGCGTTTTACGTTTACAAAGCCGGAATTATGATTATATCGTTGACCTAGTTGCGTGTTTTACCCGTACGGGCAATAATATAGTGTTTGTGTTTCACTCAGTTTCAGAGACGTCGTATAATAATGCCTATAGTCGGCCACTCCGACTCGACGACATAAAAAAAATAATAATAATAAAATAAAATAAAATAATACTACTTAACGAGTCTCGTCTCGTGTATCTGATAAATCGGACGGCGGCGTCGGAAATAACGGACGGTCGCCGGTGTACCTATACTGTATATAAGTATAAAATATAATAATATCTAGGTATGGATAATAATATTTTATAATAATAATAATAACAATAACACACACGCGCATACCTATATGTATATACGAAGGTAGGTACCTATGTCCTGTGAGCTGCAGTACATACTACTGCACTATAGAGAACCTGTAATAGCTAACATTATTTTAGTACATATTATTAAAATATCATATTATATTACTATTATATTGTTATACACAGTTGCCTTGATGGTTACCGGTTACGCGGTAGGTATAATAATAATTTGATCAACTTGTATATATGTTATATTTATATGTGTATATATATATGTCTATAATAATACACAACAATATACCTATACCAGTGCTATATTATGTTATAGCGGCGGCGTGGTCATGAATTTGTAGTGCAAATTTGCATAGGTTTACAGTTTACCTATCATGTCCCATATACGTGATAATATATTATCTCAAGGCTTAATATGCAGGATTTACCTATTGGCTATTATATTACTGTAATTAGCCAATATAATATAGTTTAAGAATAATGCGAGTTACATTAGCCCGTACTATACTACTATATCATATTCATATATAGGTACAAAGTGACCATAGTCAGTGGCGTACCTGTGAAAATTTTTTTTTTTTTTTTTGAGGGGGGCATAAATTAATTACATCATTTTTTATGGTTATAAATTATAGTATAATCTAAAACTGTATTATAAATTATTGTTAAATACTTAAAACATGAATCATATACTATATATACATCGATAAGTGATATCAAAAACTTTTGATGCCAAATACGATTATAATCAGTAAAAATTAAAAATATTTATTATTTGCATTATTTAAGATGGACAATGAATTTGCATTATGACATCAAAAAACTTCTTGGGAGTAAGGGCAAATGCCCCTGTTTCCCCTCCCCACTGGTACGTCACTGACCATAGGATTTTTATATAGTTGCGAATAATATAAAATAATATGTTTATATAGTGAATTTATGTAGACTATGTGATAGATTAGGTTAGGATTATATATTATTATATAGTATAATATAATATTTGTCAATTATTATTATTGAACAATGAACGCACATGATATTAAAATCCAAAATGCATATTTTAGACTGTTTTGTATCCACATGTGCCGTGTGAATCTACGTTTGTACATCTTTTTTACAGTCCATCTTTATATAGTTCCACTTGACATTGGCATACGGACATACAATATTAATGTAGGTACCTATATAATAGCCATATAGGTAGTTCAAGACCTCAGCATTAATATAAGATCAGTAAACTTTTTACCGACTCGCTATTTTCTATATAAACGTATTACTTCTTCTAGTCTCTTTGTCTAGATTATTATGAAGGTAGGTCATACAATTTTACGTACCTATAACCTATATAGTTTACAGGTTTGCGTATATATAGACAACCACCAGAATTTTTAATTTTTAAAATTTAACAGAATTCACTATACCACATATTGTATAATGTATATAGTATTGTATTCTCTCTCTATATATATTGTACGCAGGAATAAAACACAATTTGTATACTCGAATATCAATAACATTATTTAGATACTAGAAGTGCATAAATTATAAACAGGTACTCATTTACCAGCTATAGTTTTTGAATTTCAAATACACAAAGACAAACCGATATGCATTTTGCTCATCTGCGTTTGTCATATATCTGTAGATATGTAGGTTATCGGTATAAATATATTATTACTACCAACCTATTTAAATAGTCTTAACACTCCAAACATAATATAAATGTGTATGTGCACTGTACAACCATAAAAGTATTATAAGTAAACTTAGTAAACAACTTCCTTCCGAATAAATTACAACTCTATTTCCCCTAGAATGGTCATTCGTTCACGCAAACACGATACTTGCGCACTCTACAGCCTGCAGGACATCAGCTAGGTGGCAGCTGACATATCGTTAATATTATGTATGTACAAAACTACATTAGTCACTGCAACGTGGTTTCTCCTGCTTTCACGTTGATCGCGAACAAATAAATATATACATATGTACAAAGTACAAATGGATAGTATTGACGCGTGAAATTTTATATAATGTATACGCGCGTCCTTCCATATATAATAGCGTTGACCAGCTGAAGACCGTTGCGGTTTAGAGTCATGAATTAGTATTTTTTATTTATTTTTTTATTATTCTATTAACACGCAACTATCAATAGACAGCTTCATATTAGACTTGACGCATCACAGTTAGAATGAGGAACTGTAAGAAACTGTTTCCGCACGTGCATAGAACATACGTGGAATATTTTGTTTTTATAATTTTTGTTTTCATGATACGGTTATTTATTTAAATTTATAAGACGTAATGTTAGTATTTTAATATAAGTACCTAGTTGAATGATTTGACACGAAAAACAAAAGTAAAATATATTATACACGCCTAATAGGTACGGACTCATAATATTTTTGGTTTAAAACTGAATTCAATTTGGTATAATATAATCTATAGCTGCAGTTTTCTTAAAAATAAATTATTTCATGAGTAATTCACTGATTATTAATTGTAATAAATACTGTAATATTAATTAATTATGGAATATTAATAAAAATATATTCGCTTAAATTACAATATGGATGTGTCTTCTATATCGGCTGTTGGTTAAATAAACCGTAATAGCCAGATACGCGCTATGTACACAACGGATCATTACAGTTTTGTTTTTTAAGGGTACCTACTAATCATCTGTATCTATATAGTGAATTTATAGGTAATATAATAATAATCTATTGAAAAGTCTATACAAATTGCATCTTTTTGATAGATTAGTCGAAACCTATAACCAATGTTATAATTTGATACCTGCTTATAATATAATTTAAAGTGGTTAACATACATTACAAAAATATTATAGCACTTCGTCAACGAATGATTTAAATGTAGCAATTTTTATAATAACAATACTTATAAACATTCAATTCAAATTTTTTTTGTCAATTGATAAAAAAAAATGTTGTAAATATTTTAAGATGGCCCTAGTTTTTATACTAGTTTTGTTCTTATGTATTGTTTTTACATTCTTATGTTTTTCTTTGTTAAATTTAGAAAACATTTTGATCCTTTATACCTAAAAACGTGATTTCTTCAGTAAACTGATTTATAAGGCTGTATTGTGTCCTTTACCTATATTTTTACTAAATATTGAATTAAAATAAATAACTAATCTTATTTATTTTATAGTATCTTACACAAATACTGGATCTCGTTCGCAGACTCATGCAGAGTTCCTCAAATAGTATATAATAAAATGTTATAAGATAATAATATTGTAGTGTAATAATAGTTTTAGGATTTTAATATAATATAATAAAATAATTAAAATAATTAATGAATACTGTAAAAATAGGAAATAATTAAATAAGTTCAGGCAAAGGTACAATCCAAGTCACTTGTTGATTAATATCGTTAGACTTTAATTTATCATACTTAAATTATTTTCTTTATATAGGTAGTTGTACCTACTAAAAGTTACAAAACAATGAATATAATATCTTTTATTTAACTTATTTAAATAACTATTTTTAGAAAAATAATTATTTATTCAACTGTTTTCAAGAAGATATACAATCTTAATTGGTATTATATTTTATTTTTAAGCATTTCACTTAAACATGTATAATGCATACCAAATTATACTACTCAAAAGTCAAAGATAAAACGCAATAACTAATTAATTAATAAAAATTTAATTTTCGTTAAATAAATAGAACATTTCTATTACCATTTAAGAAAAACTAAATAAGGTTAAATGATATTAAATGACATTAAATGATGTTTCCAACATGAAATAGTCATAATTATTTGTTTTAAGCTATTATTACATATCGCGAAATTTCATAAAAACTTTACGAAAAAAATGGGTATACTTGGTTAGTTTAAGTAGGTACTAAGTGTAATTGTGGTAGCCAGCAAGTATACCGTATACCTTCCACCTATATTAACTATTAAAGGTACGAGATACCGATCAAAAAATATTTTTAATTTTTAATTTTACGCCTATCAGCTATACTAGTTATATTTATTTATAACTATTAATGCCTTTTTCATATACTAACCAGCATAGATTTTAACAAAAATATTTAGATTACTTTCCTCTGTGATTAATTACTATGTATGCAAGTTGATAATTATATCTTATATATTATATAGGAAATCATGTTATATCATAGATCATAGAACCCAGTACTATTTTGGCAGTGTATAATGTTATAGTCAATTAGTCTCTAGTCTAATGCATAATATATCACAATTGTAATTTTTGCTGTGTAACTTGGGTACCTATTTAACTACAAAACTCTAATACTTTGTATTATAAGAATTTTTTTATACATTTTATTGGTATCTACTCCGATTTCTAATATAGATCAGAAAATGGAATAAAACTAAATAGGACATATTATTAAAAAATGCCCTAAGTAGACTATATTAATAAACTATAAGATTAATCTTATATTTAAATAGTATATGTTGGCACATACTATTATGGTATTATAATATAATATTTCGTTTTGAATGATATGATACAAATCATTATTATCATAAAATTTTTAAAATATGAAAAAACTATAATAAACTAATTTTCAATGTTTACCTATATATATATTAAGTTAGGTTAGGTTATTATGTTAATAATTAGGTACTCACCTTTGTATCCCAGGGATTTTTTCCTGTCATATTATTTTGACGATATTTTACATTTTTTGACAAACAGTTTATTATTTATTTTTTATAAAATATAAGTGTATACTAATAATTCTATAGTAGGTTCATCATGTACTTTATAATTTACTCAAGTTTATATAATTCAAACGCTAGAGATAACGATAGCAAATATAAAGACAAATTATAATGTGTTAATTTATGTTCATAACCAAAAATAAAAAAATTCACAAAAAACGTAAATATACTAAACAGCAAACGCGCGTATTTTAGTATTTAACTATATATTATGTTCATTAAGACGTCCTCGTGAATAGACTGTATGCACATGTACTAAAAGTACCGATAGTCTTAGACTCTGAGCTGTATCCGTTTGTTAGCAGTGTGGTCGGGGAGATCACTTTCTCCGACATTTCCCCCGTTCCAATTTTTTCTTCAGTTCGGCGTTACAAGGATATGTTTTATTTTAGAAATCCATTAGTTAAATAGCCAAACTTCGAATATATATATAAATTTATATTTTGTTATAATTTCACAAAATTGTAAGAAAATAATGTATTTTTAATTTTAAACGCATTATGATTTATAAATAATATATAACATTAGTTGTACATTTTCATGACTAAACCTTTTTTAATTTTTTTTAAATCTGTACAAGAATTAGGTGTCTAAATGTCTATAGATACTACCGTATAATTTATTTGTGTAGTATTTATACTATAAATTTATGACGTTATCAGGAAGCCTCGAAAATTTAAATACGATAACAATTAGCTGTTTTATTAAATCTCTATATACATTATATACAATCATACTAAAATTGCCTATGTTTATTCTATACTTATATTCATATCCATGTTTTGCAGTGTATGTATCGCAAAATGAAAAATTTTATTATTTGGAACTAGATAAATCAAAATTCTGAATATTCAAGAGAAAAATAATTTCTTTTAATTATATTTTTGTTGATCATTATAAACAAATATGTGTTTATTAATTGCAACTACTTTTAAATGATTACATAAATTTGTTTTCCTTATTTATTTTACCTAAATAATATCATTAGGTATTAGCTAATAAATAATGTGGTTTTCATGTTATATTTAACATGCTAATAATTTTATATAATATAATATAATTGTTATTTACAATAAATAATAAATATTAAATACTAACTTTTTTAATGAAAATATATAGTTTTAAAGATTTTAAGTAGGTAATAAAAGAGTACCTACCGATATTTTTTGAAAATTGAAATAAAAAGAAAGTAAAATAATCATTTATTAACAAGTAACTTGTTATTATTTTAGTATTTTGAAAAAAATATCATAAATCATGGCATTATCTATTTTGTAATGATTATTTTCGTACTATTCAAAAACAATGTAAATTTTGTTTAGAAAATGTACACATTCTAATTTTTTAATATTATAAAATTTCAGGGACTGGAAAGAATTATCATTAACTTCCGTTTCCCATACAAATAAAGAGGTTTTTTTTCTAATTAGAAGAATATGTGAATTTGTTGATTTGAGAATATAATTATAAAACAATGGACAATGTGTACACTGTACACATATATATACGGAGTTTCACCCCATCAAGAATTTACTTATTACGACATCTCCCAAAATAATGAAGATATCAAAATTCTGGTTTTGTAATAAGAGTTACAAGAATAAGAACTAAAACTATTTTATTTATAAATTTATTTTAATGTTATGGTAAAAAAGTTGAAAAATATATTTTTTTATTCAATCATTTTCAAAAATTGAAGATAGCTATTTTAAAGATTTTATTTTTCTGAAAATATTTACGTTTCAACATTTTATTTTCATTAATTTCCTTTCTAATTTTTAATATTTTTTCTAGTTTCGAGAAAAATTGTGAATTACTTAACATCTTATAGTAGGTATTATCATTTTTTTAAACCTTTAACCCACCGCTTGTGTGCTCGTAGGACTGCAGGCAAACTCTTTCAGCCTGTCTAACAATAATCTTAGTTAAATAATAATTTTTCTCGAAACTAGAATAAATATTAAAAATTAGAAAGTAAAATGTTGAAACGTCAATATTTTCAGAAAAATAAACTATCCATAATGGCTATCTCCAATTTTTTCGTAAATAATTAAATAAAAAAATTAAAATTTTTAAAATTTTTTACCAAAACATTACAACTAATTAAAATTTGAAATAATTAGAGTTCTTATAACTGCGAGTCTTATTCCAAAATCAGAATTTTGATAGGTATCTCAGTTATTTCGGGATATCGCAATGGGTAAATCCTCGTAATAGAACACTTATATATATATATATATATGTAATGTGCATATATGTACATACGGATATAAGTTTAGGCGGTGAATGGTGATCTATTTAAGTAATAAGTATCATATACATTCTAGAGTCTAAACTTATCAGTTATCAGTGTTATCATCTATAAATGTTTTAACTCTTTTGAAGATGTTGCTACATAATTAATATTTATTAATTATATTTTCACGTTTCGAAGTACTTAGAAAAATGTTTTTTGTCACGCCTGAACTATATAGGTTTAGTTTTTGATGACGGTTGACGGTTGAAGCGAAGGAATGTGATATTTTCCCATCTAGCTGGCATTAAAATGAAAATCCCAAAAGGTGACGGTTAGGTTAGGTTAGGTTGTGTGAAAATCGCCAAAAAGTGCTGAGCATGTTACCACGTCTGCATAACTAGGCATTGAGATCTAAAACATGGTCCTTATACTAAACATAAGCTTTTTCCCTTTTGGTTACATGTTATATTATAACCATCAAGTTTTACGCGTAAAAATATTTATTATTTCATTAATTTTACTGTTATCCTGCACAATTGCGTTAAACGTTACCTACAAGATTATCAATCCAGTGGCGGCTCGAAGGGAGTATATTTGAATCACGTGATTCACAAAAATATTAATGGGTGGTTGGGTGGGTAGGTCTGTTTTCTAGTTGGAAAAGGTAGATTGGACCATTTTTGCAGGTTGGTATTTAAATATTAAATTATAAATAATAAATATAATTTGTGTACTCAGCAGATAATGTACAATAATAAGTAATAACTAATAACTATATTTTAGGGTGGGTGGTGTAAAAATATTAAACGTGATTCGAGGGAAAAAAAGTTCAAGCCGCCACTGTATCAATCTATGTATAGCTTATTGTTGTCATACCAAAATAAAATTTAAGTTTAAAATTTAAGTTAGCTATCTTATAGATATAAATATATAATGCTAATTACAAGAAAGTTGGTGGCGTAATATTATAATATTTGTGAGTTGTGACGTGTTAGAAGAATATAAAATGTATATCTTTATAGATGGAGTCACTATATGACTATATAGGCATCTATAGCTCAAGAACATTATGGAAAGAACAGTCATTCAAACTTCAAGAAATTCACGACTATACATTTTTTATTTGGGTTAATAAGATATAGCACTTTATTAGAAAAAAAATAAATCCAACTTTAACCTTCTAATTTCTAGACTCTAGAATGTTCTGCTGCCGTTCACGAGTACTGTATTGGTGGAGAGGGCCTTTTCGTCATACATGTACATTAAAAATAAGTATCGTAATAGACTCTCTGTGAGTTCAGATTTACGAGTTTACTTATCATCCGAGGAGCCAGATTTCAAAAAATTATGTGCCAGCAAACAAGCCCAAGGGTCTCATTAAAATTAAATTGTAAAGTTTATATTACTTTTATGTATATATACGTACATTGTATGGCTAATTAAATTAATTAATAAATATTATTTTGAAATTGTCCATCATCGAACTTATTTCATAATATCATATTTGTGTTGTGTGTGAATAAATAATAAATTGACATTAGGGGGTACGTAAAGCAGTGGTGAGAAGTCAAGGGGTATGTAAATGAAAAAAGGTTGAGAAACGCTGTATCTAGAGTATCAAGTTTTAAAATATTAAAAACTATCAAATTTTTAAAGTTATCTACTAGTTCCAGATGGGATTACCATTTAAATTATTATTTAATGATAAAATATAACTTTGTGATATATGTTTTTATGATTTATACATTTTATACTGATTACATATTATTTAATATAAATATTGTACATATTAAATTTATGTGATATATATATATATATACATTTTTTTTTCAAATTACCCACAAAGAAAAGCTATTGTGCTGTGAGTAATGAGAAATAGATACGTAATTTATGTATAAGAGAAATAAAATTGGACCTAAATGAGAGCTAGCGATCCATGAAACCATAGATATAGGTAATTACCGCATGAGAATTAAAATAATAATTTTAGATTCTGAACGAAGTGATGAATGTATTGATTTTACAATGATGTGTGTGTGTTTTTTTTAGTGTGTGTACAGCATATAACTAGTCGAAATAATGCTTCAATTTCAAACTTTGGGGGTGGTTTCCGATGTAAAAGTGAATATCCTTGGTGCATTTATAGAGGTCAAAAGTAAACATTTTCCAACAGTTTTCAAAAAAATCGAGAAAAACAAAAAAAAAAAAATGACAGAAAAACTGGAATTTTTACGCAAAACCAGTTTTCGACCAAATCGATTTTTTATATGGTTGTAATTCAAAAACTAATCACTGTAAATACTTGAAATTTTCACCAAAATGTTTATGCAAAAGTTATCTATTTACGGTTTAATTTTGAAAAATTGTTGACTTTTTTGAGTTATTTATGGACCACTGAAATTTTCGATTTTTATGGGAATTTTTTTTAAGTGTCGGTAAAAAAATGTTGGATGACCAAAAAAACTTGAAAATTTAGGTTATTCATAAGGTTCATTTTGAGTTGTTCTTATTGTAGCTAAAAAAAATTAAAAATCGTAACGTGCAATGCACTACAAAACGACTGAATTGATTTTGATAAGACTCTAATAAATGTTGTCATTGGGTTCTACATTAAAAATATAAAATACTTGACATTTTGATAAGTAAAAAGATTAATTTTTGATTTTGATTTATTGAACATTTAAGAAATATTTTTTTGAAATTTATGATAGAAATAAAAAATATTTGCATTTATAGTTACTGCTCATAGATTATTGTAATATGATAGTATGAGGTATTTGAATCGGTAATATTGCAGAAAGTTTAGGAAAATAATCGCGCTCGAAATTCTAATGTTGCTGGCCGATAAGAACGATTACCTATCGTACTCGCTGGCTAATAACAAACGTTTTCGTCTAGGAGATTTTTAAATTTAAAAGTCTCTGTGTTGAAAGAGACGTTTTTAGTTCATTTGCAATTCTCAATTCGACCAGCGACTACATACACACACGCACATTTAAAAAATGGCTGCTTACCATCGCAAAATACAAGACATTCAAGTCCAATTACTCCTGATATTGCATGAAATAGTTGCAGGTATCACGGATGGTTATTATGAGAAAAACGAGGATATGCACAACTGGATCATAGCTCTTCTGCTTGCTATCGCTCAAGATACCATGTCAAGAAATGTCGATCTGTCTCAAGAATCGGAACCGATGGATGTGGATGAGGTCTCCGAAGACAGAATGTTCGACACAGAAGGTGCCAAAGATACCGACGACCGGTTGTCATTTTCTGTAGCCAGTAGTGCATGGTCGAGTGGCGACGCGCCGTTCTTCGAGTCGGGGCCCGTCGAAACCACTCCGATTCCGAATGACGGCCCACTCGACGATGCAGAGAAGACGTGTGAAGCTGAAAACGGAATTGAGCCGGCTCAGGGCATTGACGAGCCAGACAACGGTGAGGTCGTAGGTAGGCTGGACCCGCCAGCAACAACCGGAAAATCCGACCAGCCACGAAGGTACAAGACCTCGTGCTGGAAAGGCGTCAGGCGGATTTTCCGACGTCTGTGTTGCTGGCGAAGAGAAACCGTCCGCGACCCACGTTAGTCTGGCGGTCCCCTAAGGGCCGATGATGTCGTCAGGAAGACGGCGACGAATAGGAGGGGAGGATACGGGAAAGAGCCCGGAAGGTGCACGGCGGTAAGTCACCCGAACGCGTTTCCCGACCACCCACGTAGCGACGGGTTCACGAGCGTAGCGCGCTCGGTCGTCGTTGACGCGCGAGACCCTCTGGCGGCTCGGCGAGCGCCCGGCAGTTACAGTCGCGTGGATCGATGGACGACGATGTCGACGGCACGGTGGTCAGTTGAGGTAACGGCGTGGGCAACGATTCCGCCCCGACCGTACCTACGATGATGACGACGGTGATGGCGACTCGTTACGATGGCTGCAGTGGCGGACACTTTGGCTCGAGGTAAGTGGTATAGAGATTTATGTGTTAGGAACACGGATGTCAGCGGCAACGAACCCGAGGAAACTATGAATGTTTCAGGGTCCGGTGGCGTGCGACTTCGTGGTGACGGTCATTGCAGGACAAAGACGCGGCTGAATAAGGGTCAACGCCAGGGCGAAAATTACCGATTGTCAAGGATCGCGGCACGTCGTTCGTGCGGCGGTCCGATGGCTCTCGCCTTTTCGTCCCGCGGTAAACCCACATCGGCCGGGTCGCTTGTCCGTATAGCGATCACCGTCCATTCTGCGGCATGCACCAAATCTCGATTCTCTCGCTTCGTGTCCAACGGTGTCCGCTGCAAGTCTGTCGCTAGAGTCGTCTCACCGTCAATCATCAAAGCTCTAACATCGCGCACTAGCCGCCGTTGCTTGTCGCCGTCGACCATCGATCCCGCGGCCGTCTCGGTCTGGCCTCGCCGGCTGGGCAAGGTCGTCACGCGTCCGAGCAAACTCGCCCGTGACACTCGTCTACCCGTGGGACCAGTCGTGGAACGTTGTGGAGGTGACCAGTGGCCAAAATTGTTACAAATCCGCACCCAATCGCCATCTCGTATCCTCCCCTCCTTGTTTTTGTGTCTCCTGATTGACGTATTTTTTTTTTTTAATTTTATAAATTTTTTTTTGTGTATATCTCCATCTTCAATGCTGTTTGTCTCCCCCCCTTTTTGGCTAAATCTTGTACTGGCAACATTTAAATTATAGTAATTTTTTTTAATGTTCTCATTTTTTTTTTAAATGTTTCCCCTTTTTGTATTTAAACCATGTGTTTCCCCAACCCCTTTTTTGACTTTGAAAATCTTTTACTTCTAAAAATGTAATAATTTAGCCATTTTGTGCTAACTCATAAAAAATTAAACATATTATATCTTCAAAAATGTTTTCCTTATGATAATTGCAACTTTGCTCTATTTTTTGCCACTTATATAAATATTTTTTCAAAACTGTATGTTCATTTTTTTTATTTGAAACATGTACCTATATAAATGCATACATTTGTAACTGTTCGTTCAATTGTTATAATATGTGAATTTTCAATTTTGTAATTGATTATAAATTTGTTAAATTAATAAAAGATAATTTTTGTATACACAAGCAATTTTAGTTTCTTCTTTTTTCGTATTGTTAAGTGTGTAAATCAAATATTAATGACTAAACAATCATTAAAAGGTATATTTTAAACAGAAACCTTGTTTGTTATTTATACAGAGTTTAGAGTTTATAAATCCGTCGAAATTCAGTATAACTAAGGTTATCATTAGTACTCTTTTAAGAGTACATATACTCAGTACCGCAACTTGGTACATATTGGTGGGTGTGCGACCAAATATATAGGGCCCATGTACAGTGGCGCAGTGAAGAGTGCGGTGAAGAGCATTGAACATATATAATAGGTGAGGACTGAGGAGCAAAGTGGTAGCAGCACTTAAAACCATTCATTTTCTTTTTTTTCCCAATTTAAATGCAATAAACATTTAAATTGGGAATCAGCCGACAGCCGTCACAACATGACAAAAATAAAAAATTCGAAAATTCGAAAATATGATATAATTCATCCCCCTGTCATTCGAAATTATTATTTTCATTATTTTGATATAATTTTGGTTAGGTGTCAGGACTTTGTTTTATATTATAATAAATAATAATTATTATTATTCTAAGGTATTCATTATAGTTTCTATTTTTTGATAAAATAATAAGATAGTAAGATACTACTTTATGAAAAATCCTAGTAATAAAATATATTAAACACAATCTTAATGAAAACACATATTATATTAACACATAATATATGATGATTTATAAAATAATATATAATAATAACATTGATTTCATTAAATATAGGTAGTTTTAGATTCATGAACGGAGTGATGAATGTATTGATTTTACAATGATCTGTGTTTTTTTTTTTGTGTGTGTCTGTTTACAGCATAACTAGTCGAAATAATGCTTCGATTTCAAACTTTGGGGGTGGTTTCCGATGGAAAAGTGAATATCTTTGGTGCATTAATTAGATCAAAAGTAAACATTTTCCAACAGTTTTCAAAAAAAAGTGACAGAAAAACAGGAATTTTTACGCAAAACTATAGTTTCGACCAAACCGATTTTTTTATATGGTTGTAATTCTAAAACTAATTACTGTAAATACTTGAAATTTTATCCAAATGTTTATGTTATTGTTATATATTTACGGTTTAATTTTCAAATTTTTTTGAATTTTTTGAGTTATTTTTGAAGTGTCGGTAAAAAAATTTTGGATGACCAAAAACACTTGAAAATTTAATACAAAGTTCCTCGTAAGTTATTCTTGTAGTTATTAAAAAATTATAAGAATATATAAGCACAATTTTTTTTTATAATCATTTGAATTTCAAATATTGACTTAATACGTAAAAATTACGGCAATGTTCAAGTTATATTAGATAGAAATTCATAAAAGTTTTTCTTTTTAGATCTAAGATTTGAAAATTAAATACAAGGCTCCTATCATATTTTTACAATAGCAGTTGAAAAATAAAAGAAATATATTGGCACAATTTTTTTTAAAAGCATTCAAAATTTGAATTTTGACAAAATACGTAAAAATCCCGATAATTCGCAAATTATTTTAAGCTAGAAATTCATAAAAAATTTTCTTTTTAAATCTAAAATTTGAAAATTTTTAATAATCTATAATATATCCTAGACAGATAAACCGTCTCCGTTCAGAATCGTTTTTCGTATACAATGATACCTATCATTGCATTCAAATTTAACCTACCCTAGTCAGAGGTCCTCCCCGCCCCCTAATGTACAGCAGAGCGACATCCACTTACCCGCTTTTTTTTATGTTTATAAAATTATCTCAACCAGAGATATAGAGACAACCAGTGCTCAACATGAAAAAACGGTATTTCTAGTTATAAAAAAATAAACAGAATTAATTGTAAATTTTTCCAAAACATTTTGATTTCAACTCCGTATAATGTACGTTTATAACAACTAATAATAGATATTTTTATACCTATTAAAAATTATATACACATTTTTGAATTAAAAACCCTACTATATAGTATTAAAATTGATTTCATAAAATAATATTTAAATGTATATAATTATATTAAAATGCATTCTTTATATTCTTCGATTTTAATTTGTACTTCAACAAACCGTTATAGTATTACTTATAGGTATACATATTTATGTTAGCTAACCGCATGCAGGTATAGAATATCAAAAAAACTTTGGTCACGAACTATCGTTACAGCGTTGTGTGCAACCAGTCAGTGGTTTGTAGGTAAAACGTGATATAGATTCAATGCGGTTTATTGTCAATTATTAATAATTTATATCACCTCTGAAATGCTTGTCAATAGTGTTAATTACGATAAAAAAGTTATCATACCTAATAAAGAAATATGAAACATCTGTTAGAGTTTTTATAAATGTTGGTTGGAGTTCCCGTAAACTATACACAACTACCACAAGATTACAAGATAGGTAGTGACTTGATCAAGTCATTATAGAACGTATGATACCGTTAACCAACTGAAGCGCAAACACCATATTATGTATTTATGTATAATCATTCAAATATTCAATTCAAATATTGATATAATTTGTCAAAATCACAAATATTTGCAAATTGTTTTGTAGTTAACAATTTATAAACTATATTGTATAAAAAGCTAAAAATTTACTGCAAGTTTATCCATAAGTTTTTCTTATAATAATTATAAAATAAGCTGAGTGTAAGTCAATTAAAAAAATTTTACGAGGCTTTAAATTTTAAATTTTTTATGAATTTCTAGGATAAAATAATTTACGAATTTTCGTGATTTTTACGTATGTTGTCAAAATTAAAATTTGAATGCATGTAAAAAAAAAATTGTGGCTATATATTTCTTTTATTTTTCAATTGCTATTGTAAAAATAGTTTAGGAGCCTTGTATTAAATTTTCAAATCTTAGATATAAAAGGAAAATTTTTTATGAATTTCTATCTAAGATAATTTGAACATTGCCGTAATTTTTACGTATAAAGTCAAAATTTGAACTTTAAATGCTTATAAAAAAAAATTGTGACTATATATTTATTTTATTTTTCAACTGCTATTGTAAAAATATGCATTTTTATTTTTCAATTTTTAAACTCAACTTTGTATAGCTTGGATTTCCAGCTTGGTCTGCTATAAATCGAAAGCATACAGAACTGCAATATGCATCTCCTATTCTCCTATAACTTCCGAACCCTAGTGATTAGTTTTTGAGTTATAAACGGCTGTAGCCCATAAGCACAAAATATAATTTTGAGTATTATTTTAACCTAACCTTAAACTTAAATTTGAAAGTGTTGATAGGATAGTATGATAGGATTCCATCTGAATAATTATTTTTGTTGTTATATTTCTAAAATAAAAATATAACCGATCAAAATAAACACAGTGTAATGGCCAAATTTAGTTTACTATTGTCTATTTATAACATACTAAATATTGGTGTTTTATTATAACCACTGGCATACGATTTATTGCATGAAACATAAATTAATTTAATTATGCATATCATAGTTTTCAAAAAAAATTATTTTGATGTATTTCAAAATAAAAATAAATTGTTCATCTATAACAAAGGACCGTATAAACTAACGATTTTCTCAGAGTTAAAATCCTCGAAATTTTGTTACCTACGCGTGGTTACTCTCGTAAGTTGTTATAATAAAAGATAAAAATATTAAAGATGAATTTTTTTCAGCAAGAATTGATTCAACCTACTGTAGTACTTGGTACATTACTTTAATAGCAATAATATTATCGCATAAAATATACTTATTATAGTAATATATGCTGCTATTGCTCTGAATAGTTTTTCGTATAATTCTAATTTTATATCAATGAATTCAAATTTAACACATCCCATATGACACTTAAAGAACAGCGTAAAAAACGTATGTTCGTGTGCCGAAGCCCGGAAGTAAGTTTCAGTATTTTACTCGTAAGTCAACAGTACGAGAGCGCGGATTTTTAAGCACTAAAAATTGTTGAAGTATACTATAATATAATATATGCAGTAAAAAATCATGAAAATTGAAAATATGCATTAATTATGCAAGCATTTTTTTTTATTTATTTAAAATTTACAAATTATTTAATAATAAAAAATAAATATTTTATTAACAAATGGTTCATTAACCATTCATAATCAAAAAAAAATTTAGGGAATTTTCTGAACAACTTAATGTATTTTTAAAATGTTATCTTTATTTCAGTTATTATTATTTTATGCCAACAAAATTATTTTTAATATTTCTACTTGGCATAATATAATTTAATATATTTTTTTTTAATTTTCGGTTAAATGTGCAATACATTTCAAATTTTTTAAAAACATGCAAAAATATGCAATAACCATTCAATATGCAAAAATCTGTAAAAAAAAATTTGTCAGTATTTTCGAGCCAGCTCAGCGCCGCAAGCCCGAAACCGACGCCTTAGACCGCTCGGCCACCTCGTCCCCCCGAAGAAATGTTAATCTGCCGCCGCTGCCGCACGACGCGACTTTAGCGATCTTAACGTCGACGTCTAGAACCACTTTCTGACTGAAACGCTCTACAACGGCGACGTCCAATTTCCGCGCGATATTATTATACAGGCAGTGAACGATCTATTGTATTTATAATCAATGGTATAATGTGTATAATTTTTTTTCAAAATATTTTGCAAATTAAATTATTTAAAGAAAATGCCAATCTAAATAACTGGTAAAATTTTCATGTATCTACGACTTATACTTTTTGAATAATAACAAATGTTTAAAATCGATTGAAGATAAATCGTTATCGTTACACGCTATTTCGTAAAAATTTAAAATTCAAATGAACTTAAAATTTATCCTATAGTGATGCTTCGAGTTTTCTCTATAGCTACTTGAAGGAAAATATATGGTAAACTTAATGTTGTATTTTTAATTAAATATATATAATTTTCGCGTATTCGACAGATTTCGTAAAAATTTGAACTATAAACGCTTATAAAAAAAAATTGTGACTAACGATTTTTAATTTTTTTTTAGCTACAATAAGAACAACTCATAAGGAACCTTCTATTAAATTTTCAAGTTTTTTTGGTCATCCAAATTTATTTTACTGACACTTCAAAAAAAAAATTCTCATAAAAATCGAAAATTTCAGTGGTCTATAAATAACTTTAAAAAAGGCGAAAATTTTTGAAAATTAAAATGTATTTAGATAACTCTAACATAACCATTTAGTGGAAATTTCAAGTATTTACAGTGATTAGTTTTTGAATTACAACCGTTTTTCTGTCACTTTTTTTTCGATTTTTTGAAAACTGTTGGAAAATGTTTACTTTTGACCTCTATAATGCACCAAGGATATTCACTTTTCCATCGGAAACCACCCCAAAATTTTGAAATCGAAGCATTATTTCGACTAGTTGTGCTGTAAACAGACACAAAAAAAAACACACATCATTGTAAAATCAATACATTCACCTACCTGAAGATTGCCATTTACTTTAAATGTAATGTCCAGTTTAGGAATATTTAAGTGTGCTCTAAGGCCGTAGTCTTTTAAAATCTAGGTAACACAATTGTCACTTTAATCATTTTCACGATGCTTAATATGGCAGTGCTGCAGATAATTTCAGTCGTATATCCAATGAGTTGCACGTTGCACATTCTGACGGATCCACTGTCAGCTGACTCAAAGAAAGTGCCTGGGTGCCTGGGTTATAGCTCTAGACCCCGCCAAGGACAAATCTATATACCTATATAAAACAATAATCATCTTAACTGTAAATAATAAAATTACTATATTTCCGTAATTTTATGTGCAAGAATAAAAGTTTTTTGAATGTTATATAAATCGTTTTATTTTATAATATTATCTAATTAGTATGTACTTTTTCACTATTGTCTATTATTATATTATTATTACTAAGTTGTGTATTTACTACCGGGGTCTATTTTATATTCCGTACATTTGTAAAATTAATGTTGTTTATATACGAAAATAAATTGATATTTATTATTTTTCGAATAAAATTCCAATTCGTTAAATTTTGTAAAATTATTTGTAAGAATGAGAAAACTTATCGTAACTATTGAACTCCTTTCGTATGGATTACGTAAATGGTATTTTGTATATAATTCGTACGAGGTAAAAGTTCGTTTGAGGTTAATTATTTTGAAACTTTATTTATACAACAAATTTATTTATAAATATAAGTTGTTATAATTGCAACGCATCACGCATGGTAGTAGGTTGTGTGAAAATTATTTTTCATATATAAGGTAACTATATATTAAATAAATATTATCTCAAATCCATTTATAGCTGAGTAATCATTTGAGTAAGTTTGTTTTTTAAAACTAGTTATTTTACATTCAGAAATGAATGATTTTGACTAGTTTGAAAACTTGCCGCTAAGAAGCATAACAAAAAAATTAATGAAGAATTTAGTGCCGAAACCCTAGCCAATGGAAAATAATATAGCAATATACTGATAGAACCTTTAGTTAGGACAGTTAGGTTTTTAATAATTCTTATAATATATATTTTATTTTAAATCTTAAGTATCATAATCATGTAAATATTTTGAAAATAATAGAACGTATAGTAAATATAAACTTAGTTGAATATTTTTAAACGATATAGAATTTTCAAAAATAAATTTAGTATAATATATTGACTATTAAAATATTTAATGAAACTGTTCACAATTTGGACTTCAAACAATCATAAAAAGAAAATTTGGTTTACGAATAAAGATTTTTTGTCCGTTTTTGAGTTTGAGTGATTATCATTGCACAAGGTGCAAAAAACTGGAGTAATGCATTTAAGTGAAACATAAAATAGTCCACTTGGTGTACATTAATCTTGCCAATAGAACATAAAAATATGCACTGGTGCAGTCAGTGCAGTGTGATGGAAAACGCTATTAGTTAGTTGTCAATTTATTGTCATATTTCACAACAATACGTAAGTGTTGGTCTTACGCTTTAAATTTTGTTTGATTCAAAAATTAATTAACGTTGATGTGAAATATTTTAGTAGAATGAAGTATGTTTTAGGTTTAACTACTATTAATTTCAATGTTCCAATCCCCATTTTGGTTAAATTCACTTTAAGGTATTTAAAAATATCTACTTTTTCAAAGGTATCAGAGTATCAGCCTTAAAATTATTACTTTAATAAATTCTGTAATACTTACATAATAATATGCAAATAGAGTAAGTGATTACACCTAAATACAAATAATTCCAAAATATTGGTATTTTACATTCAAAAGAAAATATAATTTAATGAATATACAGTACAATATCAAATTTATTTATTTATTTTGATAAAAAAAGATGTATTTAATAAAATTGAAAGTATAATATAATGTTGGTACATAATAAGTATAATAAATAATATCATATAATATAATATAAAATGAAAATATTTAGATGATTTATCTAGTCATATGTAAACACAAAAATATTATAACAATGAAATTAATATATTGTTAAAAATAAAATAATAATTTCTATGAATGTGTAATCAGTTATAATAACAAATTCATTCAATTTACACATTTAATTATTTCATTAAAAATAAATCACTGTAAACAAAAACATGTAGAATAACAGAGATCAATAATTTTCAACTACTACAAAAAACATTAAGAACTTTTTTAATTTTTGGTTTCATGTTTGGGAAAATAATAATATATTATACTAATTTATATAAAGCAAATATACACTATTAAAAATGTAAGAATAATACGTACATTACATTAAATAAATTACAACATGTTAATAATTCATAATAGTGCTAGAGGTTTAATAATAATGATGATGTTGCTAGCTGATTCATAGTTTGTTTTATTTAAATGGACCTCGTGTATATTTTTTAAGCTATATCAACATCAGTAGTTATTATATGTAACCTCTTGGCTCATTTTCGCCAAAAAAAACAGAGTTATGTTATTTGGACCACTTTACAACCCAAGGTTATATATGAATCGAGTTATCTGACCATGTCCAAATAACTAAGGTGATTTGTAATTTATTTACAATATAAAAATTTAATCTATTTCATATTTAATACTTATAAGGTTAAGTTATTATTTCAATCAAATTTATAGGTCAGTATCATACCAAGCAGCTACTTGATTGTTGTCTTGAGGTGGTTCAGGTAAATCTCCTAGACGACCAAAATCAATATCATTAGCTGTTACTACGTCCATCGGACTACAGTTGGATTCTTGTTGAGAACATATTTCTAAACCTTGCATAGCGTCTATTGGTAACGTGTCATACCCTTAAAAAATACAAAATAAATTGTTTATTGTTTACATGCATTACATAGTTAAGTTAATATATTAGGATAGTAGATTAGTAGGATCATTATGATTAAAGCCAGTTTATTAAAAAATAAAAGATTATATTTAAATGTCTTATATAAGAAATATTGAAATGTATAATTTAATTGGGTTAGTTAAAATTATGGTGGGAGTAAGGTTAAAATTACTTTCATAACAATATTGTTTATTAGTTATTTAATCAAAGTTATATATTCAAATTTAAAAATATTATTGTTTTAAAAATTGAAATTATTATATTTTGCTTTATCTTTGGTATTTGTTTCAATAGTATTTAATGAGTAAACATCTATATGGGTCTCTTACCAGATATAACTGTAATAATTTTGTTTAGAAAATGAAAATATGGTACTCAAACAGTCAAGAAACTAAAAAAAAGTTTGTTACTAATATGACCAACAAGATCTTTTACTAATAATAGGACAGCGCCCAGCTGCCTAAAAAGGTTGAAGACCCCAGCTCTATAAGCTACTATGAAGTAACTTACGTATGAACCAGTGGCGGATATCGAGGGCGGGCGTGGCGGGGGAATAATTGATGGACCACCCCCCCTTAGGCTATTTGTCACCAATGTACGTTATTACAATATTGGCTACAACCATTGATTGCAAATATTTAAATATTTATATTGGTTTTATCTGCTAATTGATTTTTTGGTACAATATTTTTTTTAGTAGAAAAAATAGAAATTTTATATTGTAAATATCTCTTTTCAATTTTACTAAATATTTTATTTTTTTATAATTATGTTATACCAACAATTAATGTCTTTTTTTATATTTTAAAGAAATATTTATATTGAAAAAAAGTGTTGTTATTTATATTTTTGTACAGATTATAGTTAAATATTTCCTAATAAAATAATAGGGGGGGGGGGTTGAACATCATTATCTCTGTGGATTTGAAATTTCACCCCCTCCCCCCAGAACAAGGATATATCCGCCACTGACATGAACTTAATTTTGGCTCGCAAAAATTAAACACTCTTTTGTTTATATTTTATATTTATAATCAGGCCCGGATTAAGGCGTAAGCAGTGTAGGCTTCAGCTTACACAACCACGGATTTAGGGGCACGGGCACCGCATACTATCATGATATTTTAAATTTTCATTTAAATATATCGAAAATTTGAAATAGTAATAATCAATCATAGATAATATTGTTATCAATAATTAATTAATAATTTTATTATTAATCAATAATAATAAAAAGAAAAGTATAAGTTAATGGTTCGTTATTTTTTATAATATGATTATTTTATATTTTTATAAATATAAAATATATTTTATTATATTTTAATTTTATGTTTTTACTTGTTTTCACATATTATATATATGTACATATTGTGGCTAATAAACCTACAATAATATTTTATTATTTAATCAAGTATCGAGTAGAGAAATGTGTACAATATTTTTTTTAAATAGCGGCATCAAATTTTTTACAGCCTATGTATAATATAAATGGTTGCCATTTGTTATGGATTATATTGTCTACGATGAGAATTAATAGAAATATGCTATATTTTTCAACTATTATTGATATAGAGTATGAACTGTAACAGAAAAACCAGATAAAAAAAAAAATTGATACTAGTTAAACATTTAAATTTAAAGTATGACAAAAATGATACAAATAATAAATAATTACAAAGAACTTAAAAAATATACTTATATAAGGAAATTAAAAAGAAATGGCTTCTTGTTACACCTGTATTATTTACAAAAAGGTTTAGTTAGCTAAAAGGTTTAATAATAATAATGTTTTATTTTATAACTGATTAGTTGATATACAGTAGGCAATATTCTATCAAATGAACCGTTGTATAAATAGAGAAAAGTGGTCCTGAATTTTCTAGTGAGCAACAGATAGTTTAAAACAAGTGACTGAGCTTCACTACAATGTCCCTTAATCCCCTTATTCTAACTGTTCTCATAATATATTGTTAATATAAAGTAAATTAAACATTCAATATTAATTTTTTTTTAACAAAAATTGATAAATATTAAATATTTTTATGAGGAATTTATTTACATTGTACTTACTGTTAATGTAGAATTGCATGCAAAACAAGCGCAGAATAATAATTAGTATAGTTAAGCAAATTTAATCACTAGATCTAAAATATGTGTGTACCTGACTGTTGATGGTAATTGTTACGTCTCATTGGGCCCATTCCATTATGAACGCTACCAAGTCCATGACTATACAAATCATATGCATCCTGTTTACAAAATAACAAAAAGTCTAACTACTGTACAAAACAATAATAAAATAAATAATATTCCATGCCAACACTGCCTAGGTGTACAAAACACCATGCATTAACTTAGAAAATTATATAATATATACATTTTTGAGATAAAAGCAACGACATTTTAATGTTTTTTCCAAAACATACCTCAACAAGCGATGTATGCCTCTGGCTAATAGAAACATTTTATATTAAATCAGACTTGAAAAAAAGAAGAAGTGTCAATAGTTTTAATTACCTGAAGATCAGGCCCCATTCCAAGATCATTAGGTGGCCATGTATTCTGATCTTCACGGCATAGTGAATTACTCAGCTCTGCTGATAACCGTTTTTTATAATCATTAGGTTTATCTTCAGACATTCGGAATAAAACAGCTGCTGCATATGTTGCTTTAAACAAAATGATAAAAAAAAAAAAAACATAAAATAATCATTTCATACATAAAACTAATTTATACTTACCAACTCCTTCATTTCGGGAATGTAATAGTTCAGTTAGTGGTGCTGTTGCACCTTCTGCTTCAATCATATCTGCCCCATCTTTATCAATAGCTAACTCACACAGAGCACCAGCAGCCACTCGTTGAACGTTTTCAATATCATTAAATAACAATTGAACTAATACTGCTATCAGTCCTTGTTGGGAGCGCATAAGCACTCGATTGTGCGATTCTCTGGCAAGAATATGTAATGCACCGGTAGTGCCTTCAACAATTTCTTCCATGCGCACTCCATCAGCATAAACACCACCTGATTGTGATCTGCCTGATCCTGCTACACTACTAGTTGTAGATGTCTGTACAGTCAAATTGAAAATAGTATATATTATTATAATATTATGTATCAAATTTAAAATTGATAATATATTAATATGCATACAGTAATGTATTACATACTCTTTGAATATCTTGAAACGCTCTCATCAATAAACGTATTAAATGGTGAATTGCACCATGTTCTCTTAATGGCACATGATTACCTTGACACTGAGCTACATTTCGAATTAATCCAATAGCAGCTTTGACAAGTGGCCAACGGGAAGGAGGTTGTAACAACTTTACTATAACTTGAATACCTCCAATGTGGCGTATAGCATTTTGAGCACTATCTGATTCAACATGTCTAGATGTCAAATGTCTCAAAGCACACACCTGAAATATACATATTTTTTTAATTCAAACTATCAATACAGTTTTATTTCAACAATTTCATTTACAGCCGGTTCAGTTATTTCTTCACGATCTCCAGCGTTCATTATTGTCTGTACTAGTGCTTCGACACCACCCACTTGAACCACAGTAACTTTATTACGTTGATTATTACAAGTCAAATTTGATAAAATTCCAGCAGCACAAGTAACTACATTTACATCTGAATGATTTAAAGCAATTACCAATGATTGCAATAACTGTTCTAGCCCATCAACCTTAAAAATAAAATTGAAATTTTATCAAACATATTAATATAATGTAATCTATATTAAATATTAATACATGATAATATGAGTTAATATCGCGCTTATGGTTCTGAAATTTGGTACATAGGTAATCCAGTAGGTGGTAATCCTATACCTGAGGATAATATGCACCTCTTAGCCAATTTGTTATGTTTTTATTTTAAAAAGGGACTCACTAGGGATCTTTTGACTTACAACAAATATATTTTTGTTTGCATATTATAGCTTACAAAAAATAAAATAGTTATGGTAATTGGATATAATTTTAGACATGTATTTTATATTTGGTCAAAAACGTCCAAATGGCTGAGTTAAAAATATGTATAGTTTACATTTAAGATCTGACAGAGTTAAAAGACAGATTTCATTTACTAGTATTATTTAATTTATCATAGGTAACACTATCATGTTCAGTAGAAATAATTAGTAAATAATATAGATATAAAACCAAAACATTAAGCAAATTCAGTCTAGGCCTGATTTTCATATAAATAAGTCCGTCAATAGATTCAGTAAAAAAATGGTAGTTAAAATGATTGGATATAACTTTAATGTTATTTATATATTTGATTAAAGCAACTTAAAACACTGTTAAACATTTTTTTCAGTTCACATTTAAGAAGGTATAAATCTGAAATCCAAGCATTTAATTTTTTTACAAGCAAATGTGTGTGAAGGATCAGCTAGTATGATGTTAATTACATTTTCAACATTATAAATAGATAATAAAATACCTTTGTCCCAGCGTCAGACAAGTTACGCAAGGTCCATAAAGCATTTTGTACCAAGCGTTGACTTCCATGTTGTAAATGCATCGCAAGAGCTTGCATGCCACCAGCTTCCACAATTGCTGGTTTGTTACTTGAACACACAGACAATACTAAAAACAACATTTATATAATTATAAATTACATTTTAAAATGATAAATATTAAATAATATAGTTAAATACCTTTTAAAACTCTAGATGTTGTCCACAAAAGCTTCTCGTAGTCATATGAACGCATAATACGTACAAGTTCAATGGGTCCTTGTGAGGCAAGTATAATTAATTTACTTTCTTGATTACCATATGCTAATATTTGTAAGCAATCAGTTATGATTGTCAAAAATTTGACATTGTTTCGTTGCAAAAGTGCTACCATTTTTTGTAGACCTCCAGCAAGACGAACTGCCATTTTTGAACCCTCTTGGTGTAACAATAAATTATGTAAAGTTGTTATAGCATAATATAATATAGACTCAACAGGAGAACTAAAAACAATATATACATATATATTATTGAATTAGTTAAATGACAAATTAATTACTAATTGGTAATTAATTACCTAAGTAATTTAACCAGTGCCGGTATCCCTCCACTTTTAAATATAGCTAAAAGTCCTTGTCGATGATGTGATAAGTTGTGTAAAGTGCCAACTGCACCTTTAGTCATTTCTAAATCATTACTATTTGACAATGCTTTCACTAATGCAGCGACCATCTACACATAAATCAATCATTATAAGGGTAAACAATAAAATATGAATAAACAGAAGATTCAAAATTAAATTTACTTGAGGACTGTTCATGATTGCATGGCGTGATGCTTCTTTTTTTGATAATTGGTGAACCATCATGGCAGCTTGTGATACAACAACTTGGTCTTCATCATTCAATAATTTTATGAGTTCTGGGATAGCTCTTGTTGCTAAATCAGCATCATCCTTAAACATAAAAATATAAATTTAATAAAATATCGCTGATAGTTTACAATTTTATGTGATAAAAAAGTTGTTTAACTTAATATTTACCTGATAATTAATCAAATTAACTACGGCATGTTTAAGCATTTGACTTGGCTCAGCTAACCGTTGGACAGCTGTCAACTGTCCTTGATTGAATTGCGTAGAAGGAATTTCAATTCCTTCTTCAAGTGTTTCTGGAAACATTGCAGCTCGTACTCTTTGGGTACGTGACTGACTCAATTGTTGATTCATTTCTGAAATTACATTTTAAATTAGTTATAAGTATATGTTTAATTATAATCATAAAATTTACCATCAACTTGATCTTGAGTAAATCCATGTGAAAATCCTTGATTTAGTTCATAGATCAATTGGTCACGTTCTAAATCATCTTCTTTATCAGTGATAGAATGTGCTTGGGTGGTTCCACCAGAGTGGATACCAGACTCTGGTAAGTACTGTCCACCTTGTTGCCACATCATGGCTGTATCCTTTGAATAACCTGTGTTACTCGGCACTTAACAATATTTAAAATATGAAATTAAATTATGATTTTATGGCTTATAATAGACTAAATTATAATAGATGAATGTTTGGCAACTATACTTACACACTCGTGATTGATACATTCTGTTAGAGCTACAAAAATAAATAAAATAGATTACTGATTAATATACTACAAAGGTTTGTCTAAGTCTAAATAACATAATTTTTTGATGATATAATTCCAAAATGGTAATATGGTATTCCTAAAGATTGAATGACTCATAGTATGTGTTTAGTCATGCATTGTTTACCAAGTATTTTATATGATTTGTACATTGTACAGTACGTCAGTTTGACAAACCTGTATGATTCAACCAGACATGAACAAAGATTTATTTTGTAAAAAAATATTATAGACATATAACAATAATTCTACAAGACTTAAGTACTTAGATTCCTCTTGAAGGGTACGAGACACAATATGCACGGGACAGGTAGCAAGTAATATAGTCAGATTAATCGAAAATGGATAAGATTAATATTATATCAAATGTGACGACTACGTCTCATCGAGAAAACTTACTTTTGAACAATATCCAAAACGGCAGCTACAATCCAGCGGAATAGAGAAGACGATCAGCAGAAAAAAAAATGAAACAAGTAACACGTTAACATTACAATATCACGAAGGCCTGTAATAATATTAATGCTATGGATCGCGTAATACCGTTCGCCACTATCAATACTTTTTACAATTCTCTCACTCAGATCACAATTCACTACTGAGTCACTGACTGTGGGAGAATAAATATGGCCGAGTAGGCGTACAATCACAACAATAATAATAGGAAAGAAACAGAAAAAAAAAAGACAAGAACGGATTACGGAATGCGCGAGAGCGGTGGGGGCAGTGAATGCGAGCACTGCACTCCGAACAGGATATTATGCTTACATTGGCACTATAGTCTACAGCAGACGAGTCGGTGGTGGCAGCGTATTACTATTTAGTAGTATTTACTACGAAAATACTACGCCACTAGTGAGTAGGTGGTGGTCGGGTCGATACGAATATTTTCCTCGTCGGCACGGATTCTGCCAGTGTGACCACCGCTGCAATATTATCGAGCGTAAGAAGCGGGAGTGGTTGAAAGTAGAATAATAATAATTATTATGTATGTTATATGTGTAAACTTACCTTGTATAATATTGTAACACAATATTATGTTGTTCTTGGTGACTTGCGTAGTTTTATAGTTGTGTGTGTCGGTGACTGTGTTTCCCACCATTATCCACTGGTGTGTACCATATTAAAGTGTTTACTGGGACCTGCGCTTCGTATTACGCGGTCCAGACGTGGAGTATGCACTCGCCTACATGACGTATATATATATTGTATATAGGTAGAAACAAGTGTACTACCGTCAGGCTGCCACGGCCCACGGCGGATCCTTCTTAGTTCTTACACAGTTACACCCCCGGTGCATAGTTATAGTGCTCACTGCTCTGTAGTCTGTATACACTACACACTCGGTACAGGACAATCGGGAATACCTCCCCATCGCCATTTTGTAGCGCTTCAACTCCGATCTCCGTATGTTTGTGGTGCGTCCGAATTTCGGTAGTTGTTCATTCAAAGCTATAGACGATCGAAGCTTTTCTATTTGACAACAGACGCAAGAGAAACATTAATTATATGTAAAAAAAAAAAAGAACACCACGATAACAACGATCTCTTCAGTGTCTTATTCGGTCGATTGCAACGTCCAAAAAACTTTGCGCGTCAGCGTGTAAGTCTCAATCAATTTATTGTGTTGTGGCTACTGGCTTGTGAGTACCTATACGGTCGTAATACCTGCCGGCAACCATGAGCTACCAACCTAGAGGAAGTACGTATTTTTCATGATGACTACTTTTCAGTTATTGTTTTTATCTTTCATTATTCATTTATTCTTATCTAAGTACAATATACATTACATTATTTATGTTCACACATAATAGTGTCCGGAAACATGGTGAACCCAATCAACGAGACCATGGACATCAAAGATCCATCGCTAGTATGGCAGCAAAGCGGCCAGTATTTACCAGATTCGGGCATACAATCTGGAGGTAGTACCCAGACACATTCTATAACTACTAAAGAAGATGATATGGAGAGGGACCGACTTTTGTTTGATCTTGATCAAGGGTTCCCGCAATCTTTTCCACATGACCAAGTTGAAGGTATTATAATGAAATTATTGTTCACATGTAGCATAGATATTTTATAGTTATAATGTTTTTAGGAATGAACCAACATTTAGGCCAAACGTGTGGTGAAAATTTAGAAGATGAAGTAGAAATGCCCACTCAATTCAATGTCAACAGTGCTGCAAATGTTCAAAATATGACTGGACCAAGCCAAATGTTGAAATATGCTGTTGTCAATTTGATCAACTACCAAGATAATGCTGAACTTGCCACCTGGGCTATTCCAGAACTAATCAAATTGTTGAATGATGAAGATCAAGTAGTTGTATCCCAAGCAGCCGTCATGGTTTATCAGCTGTCTAATAGAGAAGCTGCTTTGCATGCTATTATAAATAGCCCACAGGTATAAATCTATTTAAAAAAAATAATTTCAAAATAATTTGTTTGAAATTCATTGAACTTACATAAAATTAAATCTTATAGATGATTGGTACATTAGTTAAATCTATTTCAAACAGCAACGATTTGGAAACCACAATTGGTGCAGTTGGAACATTACGAAATTTGTCTAATCACCGTCAAGGTTTATTAGCAATTTTCAAGAGTGGAGGAATACCAGCTTTGGTTAAATTAATGAGGTGATTTAACATTGTTTTATTTAAATCTTAGCCATTAATTATATACAATATGTATGACATGTTCATGATTTTATTTATTTTAAATTAATATTTATAGTTCTCCAGTTGTATCTATTTTACGAGATGCTGTGATAACTATTCATAATTTATTATTGCATCAAGATGGTTCTAAAATGGCTGTTCGTGTAGCTGGTGGCTTACAAAAAATGATATCTTTGTTGACATTCAAGTCGAATAGCCATTCGATTACTGTTAAGTTTTTAACCATCATCACTGATTGTCTACATATTTTGGCTTGTGGAAATCAAGAAAGCAAATTAATAATACTAGCTGCTCAAGGGCATGTTGAACTTGTGCGCATTATGCGTTCATATAATTATGAGAAATTATTATGGCTCACTTGTCGTGTTCTTAAAGGTATAAAATAGTTATTATACTTTATAATTATCTAAATTATTGTATACATCTTATTAACGATTTATATATTTTTAGTTCTTTCTGTATGTTCACGAAACAAGCCAGCTATTGTGGAAGCTGGTGGAATGCAAGCTTTAGCAATGCATCTTCAACATGACAGTCAACAATTAGTATATAATGTTCTATGGACTTTGAGAAACTTATCAGACGCAGGAACAAAGGTAATTTAAACAATATTAATTAATTTTGTAAATATCAATATAAATTTATAATTCAAAATTTGAATATCATAATATAATGAATATTTAATTTTCTAATCCTTTTTATGTATTCAAAACTACTGTCCTTTAACTGACAACTTTCTTTCATACATTAATTATTGTTTTATTTTAATGATCTCTATTACACATCTCTAAAAAGTTTTTTTTTCGATACATTTTGTGTCCATTAAAATAATTTTCTTTAATTCAATAAATAATACATTTTAGGTATATTAGATTAAGGATGTATATAATAATTTTTCAATGTTTATGTAAATAAAAATAATTATTTTTATAGTCATGAGTTATATTTAGTTAAAAATATTTTAGGTTGATGGATTAGAACAACTTTTGCAATCGCTAGTCGCAGCATTGGGTCACACAAATATAAATATTGTAACTTGTGCTGCTGGAATATTATCGAATTTGACATGTAATAACCAGAGGAATAAGTTAACGGTATGCCAGTTTGGAGGTGTGGAAGCTCTTGTACGTGCAATCATGAATGCTGGAGACAATGAAGAGATAACTAAACCTGCTGTAACATTTCATTTACATAGTTTTATGACTTGAATTATTTATAAATTATTTTTTTTTTTTTTAGGTTTGTGCTTTAAGACATATAACATCAGGACATGCTGAAGTTGAAAACGCTCAAAATGCAGTTTGTCGATCAGGTGGTGCTCAAGTGGTAGCCAAGCTATTGCAACCATCATCTCATTGGCCTCTTATTAAAGCTGTAATTGGTCTGATAAAAAATATAGCACAATGCAAAGCAACGCATGGACTACTTCGCGAACATAATGCCATACATAATTTAGTAGGACTTTCAATGCGTGCTTTTCAAGATCTTCAAAATGTAATTATTTTTATATTAATATATTACAAATGATTTATAATATAATATTTATAACCTATATCTATTACAGCATTCAAATACTAGTGTAAAACCAGAAGGAGTTCGTATGGAAGAGGTTATTGAATGTGTTATTGGAACTTTACATATTTTAGCTAAAGAATCACAAAGCCGATCGATAATGCGCTCTCAGCAAGGATTTATGGCTATATTAATACAGTTATTATTTAACAACTTTGAAAATATACAACGTATAGCAGCTGACACATTAAACGAATTAGCTGTGGATAAAGAAGGTGCAGATATGATAGAAGCTGAAGGAGGAACTGCCTCACTTAGTGAATTATTGCATTGTGGAAATGAAGCTCTTGGTTAGTATTTATATTATTATTATTTTAAATAATATACAAAATTGATAAAATAATTTTTGAATTTTTGTAGCTACATGTGCAGCTGCTATTCTATCTAGGGTTTCTGAACATAAATTACAAAAATGTTTGTCAATGGAACTCGGCAACTCTTTATTTAGTGAAGATCAAAATTTATGGCCTTCTGGCGATCTTGGTATAGCACCAGATCTTCAGGTATATAATATAAAGTTTAAATTTTTATTAGGTAGTGTGCAAATATTTGATTTAAAAATAAAAGCGTGAGATATCCATCTACATAACATTTATCTATGAACATTCTGTTTTGGTAAGTCCTGTAATTAAATTAGATTGTGTGTTCCAAATTGATCCATAAGTTAGTTGTATAACATAACAATTTAATTCCTGCACATAGTTCAATAATTATACTTTTTTCAATACATACATGTTTAGCTTCACACCATAATTTGTATTTCTATTACAGTATTATTAGTGCCCAGGTATGATTGTATGAAGTTGTTTTTATTTTTTTTAGTTAGGCATTATATATATTAGAAAATTTGCACACTTGTACATTGTTTGAGCTTTTGTGTGTTTTTCAACCAACAGGATATGATAGGTGCGAACGAGTATGATATGTATGGTCAAGGATTGAGCACTGTCTACAGTGGTGTAGGGTCACCCAAACACAGTGCTTCAGGTACACTTTATATAAAAAAAATCACTGCTTGAATGTATTTTCATTTTAGATATTAGATAACGTAATATTGCTTAACCTCATTTTTTTTCTATTTCGTCGCATTGCTTGAGGATTTGGTAAGTTATAGTACTAACAAATACCAACTAAAAAGACTAACTTTTTTTTTATTGTATATTTTGTGAGTATTAAAACACAATAATTAGGGATGGATTAAACTTTAGTGTTCAAAAACGCAAACTTTTAAATGATTAAATCAATAAAATTTAAAGTATTTAGTTATGTCATACAAAAATAGGCATTAACATTAGCCACCCGATAGTGTCGTTTTTATTATTCTATGGCAATGTTTATTGACAAAAAAAAAATTTATCTTTTGTCATTCTTGAAATACTTCAAACTTTTTGATTATGTTTTATCTATTGTATGTGAATTATAATATATAATATATAAGTTGTATATTATATTTAAACTGTAAAACCTTGAGCTCAACATATTCCGAACAATTTACAATGCTTAAATTTATTTTAAACTTTGATATTAAATATGAATCAAAATTTTATTGAGTCCTTACTTTTTCATAATTTTCTTTCAAACTGATAAGCAAGGTTCTGAATTGTACTTTTAGCACTTTAATAATATGCGCTAAAAATAGGAAATAGAATGTAATTTATTTAAACTTCAATATCTCTAAAAATTCAAATTTTAATTATAGAAATAATTAACTAAATGATTAAAAATTTAACAAAATATGCTTGATTCCATCATATATGAGAATAAACTTAAAGTTAAAATTAAAAATAAGTAATATGGTACTAAAATTCATAAATATGCAAGATTTTGCAAAATATAGTAATATATATTACATCAAGAAAATGTGTTTTCAAATTTACATCTTACTTCTCATGGATGTTCTCAGACAAATCAAAAAGAGCATTTACTAAAACTCCTGAGCACCTGTTAGAAATACTAGAAGTTATTTCTTTTTGTTGGACATTCTCAGTATTTATTTTTGAGTCTGAATAGGATCTATAATTATTTTTATTACTGTTTAATATAATTTCAGCCAATTAAAGTTTTATTTAGGAAAGTAATAATTAGGTTAGTTACTAACATTCTTTTAATACCAACTGTGCCTTCAGTTTACTGAGTAATAATCTATATTCTATTAAATTCTTAAGCTTTAATATTTCTTCATCCATCTAAACAATAATTTAGTTTTTGTATAAATCATAAATTATTAAGTACATAATATGACTAAAATATTCAAAAATTATTTTTATGAACACTAACGTCTTAATAAGAGTTTACTAACAGTTAAAATTATTATATTTTATTTTGGATGATTATAACACCTTATATTGATGTAATATTTAACATGTTTTCCAGGGTATGACACGCTACCCTTAGATTCGATGGAAGGATTAGAAATTTGTCCTCAACAAGATTCCAGTTATGGCTCAATGGATGTCGATTTTGTCATTCAAAATGACATGACTTCTTTGCCACTCTAATGATGAGATGAATGATGGCATGAATTTGAAATTTATTTTCAAAGTGTATACGTTTATTTTAAATTATTTGGATTACAGATTTATATTATAAATTTAGTTTTTATATATGCCATAAATTAAGTATAAATATCATTTAATATGGAAATTTACTTACAGATGGATATAATTAAATATTTTAAGTTTAAATCAATCATTGACTGTTTAATATTTAATCGCTGAATCCCAGCAATAGTAAGACAGCAAAATAAGTAAACTGAACTTCTTAAATTAGTGTTTTATTTATCATTGAGACTTATATGAAATATTTTTTTTTATTATGTGTACTGTGTAGTATGTAATTTTACATTATTATTAAATTTGAATGTTTAATGCTTCAATGTTTTTTTTGTTTTATGTATAGACAAATTATGTCCCTAACTGATACTATGAGTTTTGCAAAATATTATCTTTGTTCAAATTTGGTTATAATAATTGTGAGTTAAGAGTATGGGTTTCTAAGAATAAGAACAACAATTTTCTTGTTTATATTATATACAAACGATATAATATGATTCCAAAAGCAAATGAGAATTATTAAAATGCTTACCAATTACAATGATATCCCTTAAGAGTTAATAAATGTCTTGTTTAAGAATGACCTAAGGCAGCGACTGATGTTTGACTGACCACAACCCTTGAATAAATCTGATTTCGTTAATTTTGTTTTTTTTACACTGTTTTCTTTCCAAAATACCAGCTAGATGCTAGATGGTTGTTGGAAAACATACGAGATTTTGAGAGCATAGCACTTGAGCAACATTTATTCCTAGTAACTTGCATTGAAGCATAGTTTTATAATATAAATACTTTTATACATATTTTAATTAGACTTTATATCGATCTAACTAGACTTCAATACTTTGTGCATTATTAGATAAAATTAGGAACAAATCTGTTGCAGGATGTTCTTTTCAGGTACATAAAATGAGTAAATTGAGACACAAGGATATATTATGAGTCATGAAACCAAGTAACACCTTTTTTATATATATATTATATATGTATAATTCAAATAATTAAAAACTATATAAACATTATATCACAGAAAAAAATAATTAGTATATTAGATTTTTGGTTACACACAATTTCATAAATATATAAGCTATACTAAACAAAATAATATTATTCTAACACAGGGTCATAAGTGTTAGTCAACTCAGTTGTTAACTGATATAACTCATCAAAAAATACATCATTTTGTAGTAATTTTTTATAATAAGTTTCTAATGTGAAAAATGATTGATATAGCTCCTTATTCCCGTGTAATTTAACTTTGCATAATTTTTGCATTGCTAACAAAGATTTTCCAGCAGCTTCAACCATTTCATGGTTTTCTTCTTCAAGTGGTATTTGGTGAGAGAGTACAATTAACTCATTTCCCAAAATGTTGCACCTTTTCAAAAGATTAAAGAGTGAAAATTCAATAAAATCTAACATGAATAAAATTTTAAACATACCATCCATTTTTTACAAGTATATCTTTCAAGTGCAAACCTTCATACTGACGAACTCTTTCGGCTGCCTCTGTGCTTAACTTCTTATTAGTTTCTTCTTTAAATGTTAGTATAGCATCTTCAATTTCTATAGTTAAGTCTTCTAAAAGTTGAGTAACTTTTAACTAGTATGTTAAAATAAAATAAAATTATTAGTATTATCAATAAAAGATAAAATAAAATAATGGTTACCTTAAGTTTAGTATTGAATTCGGTTGTAGGCCTTTTAAATATAGACATAAAAGTTTGAATACCATTATTATCTATTATTTGTTTTTGCGCTAAGGGAAATCGTCTAGTAATTGATGATAAAGCAAAGATACAATTTTTTTGAACCTGGGTAAAAATATATTAAGAATTACAATTAATCAAATTCAACGATATAAATATTATTTAAACAGTTAGATATGATATGTACTAACAGAAAAGGAATATTCATCATCAATATACTTTAATAAAAGTGGTATAACATTATTTTTAAGAGAGGCAATTTGAACTTTTTGATTATTAGAAGCAGCAGAACCAAGAAGCAGTGCTCCCTGTGCTTTCATAAAACTTGAATTACTATTAAGACAAGGAATTATAATTAATTGTATCCTGCAAAACAACAATTATATTGAATTAATAGGTTAACTAATAATTTAATTAAAAAAGTTAAATAATAGTCAATCAACATAATATAACACAAGTTAACATAGTGTTTTAGCTATAACTGATAAGGTTTAACAAAATTCATCAAGCATTAAAACAAGGTAACAAAATTCACATACCCTTTATTTTTTACAAAAACTTCTGCTGTGTCAACTTGATGTAAGAGATATTCAAGATCAATTAAAATATTCTGAAGATTTTTATCACTTTCATCATACAATTTTAGTTGTTCCTGAAATTTTTTAGAAAGTTCATCCATGACATCCATATCACTTTTGATAGTCATGTTTAAATCTTTAAGATCTTCTTTAAGTTTTTCATATGATCTAAATTTGTGTGAATTATCTGATGGATTCTTTATATCTTTCTGTAAATACATTTGGGAACATTTTAATTTGTAACAAGTAAAATATGATTTATTTTTAGTACAATAGTACATTAGTACACAAATTGCATACAATGTTATTTAGATTATTAGAGTCTGAAATGGCCAAACTATTTGTATTGTTCTTTTTATTGTCCTCCATTAATTTAGCTTTTTTCACACCGGTCTGAAGATCAATTTGTACATGAAGTCCAGGAGGAATAGGTTGATCTATAGAAAAATATAAATATTGTTACTAATTTACATATTTTGGATGAACTTAATAATTAAGCGAAATGTTGACTGGTAAAATAATTATATTAACCTATGATTATCAGTAATAGATGGATCAAGAGCTCAAATTAAAAACAATGATAATGTACCTGAAATAATATTTAACTATGGTTTCCTTAATTCAGGAGCAAAGAAAAATAAATGTATATGAGATAATATAATTCAAATAGCCAAAATAGAATGGTTTTTAATGTTAAAATTCATTTTGATATGAATATAAAATGCAGAATATATTTGTTAGGGTATTGAGAATGATAAAAAGAGAAATTCTAATCTAACCCTTTATTTACCAATTATATTTAAGGAATATTAAAATATTGAATTAGAACAAATTTATAGTTCACCTATAGTTACTTAATATTACAAAATTGAATTGTATACCTTCATTGATTATTTGCCATTCGTTTGTAGGTACAAATTCTTTAGGCTCATTGAAAGTCGTAACATTTTTTGGAAATTCTGTCACTGTATCAACAACCATTTCTTCGGGTTGGGGTAATACTCGGTCCCAGTGAAAAAACACTATGTCCAGATACCAAAAGGCACACAGCGATGCAGCTACAAGAATCACCAAAAATAATTTGACTATAGACATTTGAAACATTTTTTTCGCGTTTATTGTACGTAAGCTGGACGTTCTGTAGATGAGTAATTGAAAATCTGAGTCTGTAAAGAGTCGACGTGTTACGCAAGGTTTGATATAATGGGTTCA
The DNA here is from genome assembly GCF_037042655.1 of Diuraphis noxia. Taxonomy (NCBI): domain Eukaryota; kingdom Metazoa; phylum Arthropoda; class Insecta; order Hemiptera; family Aphididae; genus Diuraphis; species Diuraphis noxia. The sequence goes on along the minus strand of NW_028301714.1, from coordinate 30,918,807 downwards.
ACTAAAATAAAATAGGCTGCCTGTGCAAATATTGAAACAAAACAGCCAAAATATCGCCCGGATAAACATCTGTAGGAATGATGACGGCGTTGTCATAAAAAAAATTAAAACATGGTAAATAATTGGATGTTGTGGTATTCAACTGTTAAAGTTATGAACTGTTAAAATGTTGTTGTTCCTGGTTGGCTGGTTAATGGTTATTATTATTTATTTTGTTTTAAAGTTTCTCAGTCGCTCATAAAATTAAAAAGCAAAATCCGAACTCTATACAGATAACCCGGCAATTATAGCATCCAATGAGAAACGAACAGATAAGGTGAATACGACGGGCATACCATACGTTCAGTCTGAACTGTTTTTTCTCCCTTACATACGGCAGCACTGACCCGGCATGGCGTCCGTAGGTAGCGCCACGGATGGTCGGGTGGAATAGGCAGACAACGGATTTTGTTTACCGGCAACGACGAAGGCGACGACGTCGAAAACTGCTGTCGGCCATTACTGTTGCAGTTGTCGTACTGTATACATTGTATGCAATTTTCAGTGTTACAAGAACTCTTTTTACCAACAACCCGTTTTTTCAATAAACGCATCGACAGTCACTCTTAATACATTTTCACGTCAATAAACTTTCGAAACGTCAGAATGACTGAAGACTACTTTTGGGGTGAGTATGATGACTGCGTGATAACTTTTTGCACGACGTGTGCCAATGTTATAAATATGGTCGCGCACTTCGCACGTTTCATATTTTTTTCGCGTTACTTCCTCACGTCTACACCGATGAAGGTTGTATGCGTTTCGCGTGGTTAACACGTTTTCATAAATTTTTATAATCGTCAACAACGCGCGATTTTTTATCCCTCAAAGTGGCCTCCCAGCAAACGGCCTAAAAAGTCACATGGTCCGGGTAACCCACTCTTTGTGTATGAAAATATTTTCCCGGCGAATAAATTGTTCATCATTGTTCTCATTGTCTGCGTTTTCAATCGAAAACCGTTCAGCGATATCTTAATATTTTATTTTTCACCTCGTGCGTGACTTAAAATCTATTTCCGTTTCTTCCCGATGGATGTGACTTGTGTCGTCAATTAAACTTTTCTATGTTTTGACGCATGCCTGCTAGATTCATACATCTCTTTCGTCTATATGCCTAACGGTGCGCACTTCGATTTTCACTTGTACGTTCTCTCGTCAAATTACGTTGTGCTTATATAAGAGAGCATGACCCATGGCCGTTACAAGGCGAAAGAACCACCTCCGAAGTCGTCTCCTATCTCGCGCACCCGATTTCTCGGTTTTTTATTTTGGCCTCGCTACATGGCTGCTACCACAAGTAACAACGATAATTTGTTTGGCCCGAGGTATGGTGCAGTGCTAATTTTATTCACCAATAATTTAATCAATGTTTGAGAATTATATTGTATATTAAGGGATGGCTTTAAAATGTTCTTTTTGTGTAACAATAATAATTTATTACTGTCCAAACAATTTATAGGAGTTACTTTGGATAAGACTAAGGCTACCGAAGTGTGGGATCCTGATGTAAAACCAGATGCCAATGACAGTTCTCATGTTTTCCGGGGTGAACATACTTTGCTTGTCAAACAGGTTAATATTAATTTTTTTTTCGTTATAATTTCTCCAACTTATCTTTATTTAATTTTTGTAGGCTGTTCTTGGACCTGAAGTACCTGATGATGAAGTAAATGTAATCGAAGTGGAAGCAATGGGTTACAAGTCTGATATTAAGTTTCCTGTTGTTGTATTGAAAGGAGGTACCGGTCACAGTCAATGTGTACTTGATCTTTTATTCCCAGACCCCCCAGTTACATTTAAACTTGTAAAAGGCAATGGTCCAATCCATCTATTGGGAAATCACTCAGTTGGTAGTAAGTATTAATAAGCAATGATTATTTTTATTCATTTATTTAACGATGATGAATTATTTTTGGGTAATTTGCGTCTGATTAAAAATCTGATGAACCTTTTTTCATTTCTGAGCTAAATTTTTAAGATTTAAATAATTTAAATATTATAATTTAATGGTTATTAAAAATAAAAAAAAATTTACTTGGAGTAGCTGGTGAAGGAATGGCTGATGAAGAGGATGATGATGAAATTGATGAAGAATTTGAGGAGGAAGAAGAAGAAGAACTTGAAGAAAAAAATAGTGTATGTAGAATCCACAAAAATTTTTAAAGATGTATTATTTTTACTATATTATTTTTTATAGGTTGATGAAAAAAAACGTAAAATAGCAGCCAATTCTAATTCAAAGGGCGGTAAAGCAGCTAAGAGGCCTAAAATTGATAACGAAGTTGGTAATTACATTTTTATACTAAACCATCTAAGATATGTTGCAGTTAAGGGGATTGGAAGCTGTGATTTTCTGCTTTGTCTAACACACGTGGAACATACAAACGCCTGATAAAAATTAAAGTACTTCTAGTTGCTCGATTTAAGATATGTAAAGATTTTTGGATTGGTATACAAGTTAACTTTGCATCGGTCGAAACATATTTTAAAAAAAAATTGACAAATTTATACAATTTTAAGTATTTATTCTTATCAAAATATTGCAACAATCAAAAAAGTACTTTGACCAATGCAAAGTAAACTTGTATATCTATTAACACATCTTTATATATTTTAAATCAAACAACTAGAAGTACCTAAATTTTTGTCAGGCGTATTGTATGTACCACGTGTGTTAGACCAAGATAAAAAATCAACGCTTCCAATCCCCTTAAGATTGTATAAATTTTAAAGCTATTATCACACAATGATAGAAAAATTAGGTATATAGTTTCCGTAGTGTATCAGTAGTTAATGTGATAGTAACTATCAACGTATTCACGATATATCACTCATGATATCTGGATAGTAACTAGCGTTTTACTATCATTGTGTGTCTGTGGTTTAATTTACTTAACCTAAAATTTATTTTTAAATAAAGTAGTTTTTCCATTATTCTAGTAAGTAATACTTTAGAATCTTCAGTATTAAATTATCCAAAATTCGAAATAATGATGCTAGACCATCACTAAGGTCCTACTTAATGTGACTAAAAGTAGAGTAGAATTAAGTTTATCGACAAATTATGTGGAGACTATAGGCATACTTATAGATCTGAAATCAATGGACTGCTATTAATATTTTGCTTTAGTACTGAACTTTATGGTTCTGTGTCAAGTATACTTGTGAACAATAATAAAAAGTTCCAGCCTCATCATTTTTCTAATGATCCTAGTTTCCCATGAAACTATTACCCCTTGGTTTAGAGTGTCAAATATTTTCATTGTGCTATTTGTTCTCTCTGATCTAACACTTATGAATCTACACATTTATATCACATATGATTATTTTACAAGTTGAATGTAAGAACAAGTTACAATTAACATATAAAGCGTACCCTCTCTATGATAATAATATATATTTATGGTTTCCAGTGATGATTTACCCATTGCAATATTTATGAAATAATAGATATAAAAATTCTGATTTTGTTATTCAGTCTCTTAGAGATAAAAACTAAAATTATTCCATATTTTAATTTAATGTTTTGATTAAAAAAAGTCAAAAATAATATAATTTTTATTTATTTCCAAAAAAAAAAAAATTTCTATGGCCATTTTTTGTTGAATATCCTTTTTTTTAGCATCTAGAAAAATGCTAATTATTTAACAAAGTGTTATCAACCATGTGAAACATTGTGCGACAGCTCGTACGTCCAGCTGAATGCTTTCAGTGTGCCTAGTTATAATCATATTTTATTTCTTCAAAACTAGAAAAAGATATTAAAATATAATTTTAAAAATTCAATTATTTCAGAAAAATAAATTCTACAAAATGGCTATAGTGAATTTTTTTTTGGAATTTAATAAAGAATATATTATTTTTGGTAATAATAAACTATCTTTTATTTTTTTTTTTTTTTTTAATAATTACATTAAAATGAATTTTAACATGAAATGATTTTAGTTCTTATCTCTATGAGCCTTATAATAAAACCAGAATTTTGAAATCTATTATTTCGGGAGATATCCTAATGGGTAAATACTCGCGGGCTTATATAGTTCACTTTGATGAATAAGTCAATTTCCTAATATTAAGGATAAAAATACAATATAAGGGTTTGGATAATATTAAAAATACTGCGTAGACTTCTGTAAATCTTCTTTTTGTTTCAATTATGTATCATGTTGTAAACCTAGTTAGTACATCTGATGTGCTAATTTATTTATTTATTTGTTTCAGATTAATTAAACTTAACATCAGGCTTTAATGTTCCTGGATGTGTAAATTCCAAATGAAACAAGAGACACTGTCCTCTGGTGTTAATTTATTTAACAATTAAGGTTTTTTAATTTCAAAGTGTTTTTTTTTAGTCTGACCTTCTGTAAGTAATAGTTAAGACATTTAACTTATAATAAGGCTATCCTATCTGTTATCTGCATATAGAAACATCCAGAATATTGAAATTTCTAAAATTATATATTCATAATATCTAATGTATTTTTTTTTATTATTTAAGCCATCCACTTATACAATATAAATTCAATGTCTTGTTTTAAATTCATATTTTTTACCCCATTCACCTTAATTTGTTTATTTTTAAAATAAAGTTACATATCCTACAACTGGTTTAATGAGTAACATGTTATATATGGTGAATCATATGCTGTAGTACAAAATTTTGATCCGTTTCTAGTAATGAAGTGGCATCCCACAAACATAGTATCTTCTTTCATGTAGCAATATACTAATGTTGCTGTCTGAAATGTAAAATGTAATTTCGAGATATGTTATCATTAAATATTAATTATTATTACCGTAGAGCTGATTTTCCAAATTCTAATCCATGAATCTTCTGATACGCTCAATAATAAATCCACATCTTTGGCTGCTGACATTGATGTAATACATCTAGCGTGTGCAGATATCTGGATTATCATTGGTAGCTGATCTTCGGCATCTCCGTTTATAAGTTTGACAGTTGGGTCAAATATACGAATCGTTCCACATCCATAACCTATGGCCATTAGTCCGATTCTAGTCATTTCTGCTGTAGTGCATGGATGTCTAAAATATATGGACTGTATTATAAATTATAATGAGGTATCTAAGGCTCATTAATATTGAACAGTCCTTCAGATGTGTTTATTGTTAAACGTGAAAGTGGCAAACGGTGCACAGTGCTTAAATATTCTTTTGTTTTACCAACCCCCCAAAAACTCTAGATCTTGCAACAATCATCAATTCTCCGCAATCAATTTGTGAAAGTACTGTACAACCGGACTCATCACAAGACACCAAATTATGTTTGTAAGACGACATGTCTGTAATAGGTGACCCGTGAAACAGCTTTCGGTCTAAAAACACCACTTCTCCATCTTCATCTGGTCCAAACACTCTGATTGATCCGTTACTATTACCTGTACAAGTAGTTAAGTGTTATAGTCTTAAAAGGATTAACACTTAATCCACGTACCAACACACAAGTAAGTGCACTCAAATGCCGCTATCCCTTTTGCATATTTCTCCTTCATATTTTTGTCCTCACAGTTATGAGTATATATGCGTTTGAACTGTTGGTCACAATCATAAATAATAAGGCCTTCTGAACAAGTGACTACTAGGCAATTTATGTAACCAAGTGTGCACCAGAATATCTAAAGATAAGAAAATACCATCATACTGGTTTCAGAATTGTATGTATACGGATTTCCAAATATTTAAAGACATTACTGATATTAGTAAACTAAGAAATGTGTTAATTTTAATATAAATAATTATTATACTTGAGAGTCTGGGTCGTTTTATTTTCAGTCAACGAAAAATTGTGGTATTCTAGTATCGGCTAGGTCTAGAGGGATCAGGGAATCAACTTTAATGATATTTGGATTCGTTAAGAAACGAGATACTCGCAAACCGCATGTGTTATCTCAGTCTTACAAGTGCATAACATCGAAAAAACTGTTTCGCGCGGGAAAGAACCAATAAGTCTATAGTTATAATTAGGGCCAACGCTTGTATCCATTGGTTTATTTTTATTGATTGGTTCATAAAATATCTAGTTCATAGTGTTCATACCAATATTTGTATCATAACCTAATGATGCTGTATTGTGTACATGAAATTTTATTTTGTATATTTTTATAGCATATTTAGACTCTCGAAGTACAATAAATTAGTTTGTTTCACTCATTACTATACATGACTAATACATTAATCTTAATCACTAATCATGAGTGTCAACAATTATGTGCCGTTATATTCCATTATCTTACCTATCGTAATCGTCAGACATGGCACATGGATTGTGGTTTATACTTGTGCGGTGCGTTGTTACTAAATTATTTTAAAATGTCGAAAATGAAAACTATTAATACCACATAAATCATTGGCAATCATTGATATTATGGAATATTAAATAATACATATATAAAAATATAAATCATTAAATTAAAAATAAAATTTGTTCTAGGGCATATAATTGTTGGCCCTAGATATAACGAAGAGACCAAATTTTCACAATGGAAATGGGATAATTTTAACTATATCATAAGTTACTGAAGTTTGAAAACTTAAGAATATCAGATTTTTAAAAGTACTATAACAAATAATAACGATAGGACACACAAATATTATCTTCCATATTGAGTGTTAACTTTTGATGTTTTTATTAGGAGTACAGACTGAGTGGTTCTATACCACACTAAACAGTTTTTACTATGTTATGCACTTGAAAGACAAAAACAACAAATTCGGGTATCCTGCCCTGGCTGTCCTATCAAGTCTTATTACTTAGTAAAGTTTTGAAGCTCAGTCAGGTATGAGTGGTATGACCATAATATGAATGTAATGGATTATTCAATTTAAATTTATATTTTACCAATAGATACTGTTGTTTTGATATCTATTCTCATTCTAAATACTCTCGTTATTAATTATTTAAAATTGTTTACTTGGTAAAAATGTAATTCTGGTTTAGACATTTTCACGTGGCATACCAAAATAAAATGTACTGATTGCTGAAATATATTATCCATATTTATTTTTAGTCATGTTTAATAACAGAATTTAAAAGTTTAAAATTAAGTTCAAATGTAATACAACTACCTCCTCACTACACATTTTTAATATCTTTATAATAATAATAATGATAGTAATTTAATTAATTATTGATTATAATATAACGTTAAACTTTATCGAAATTTTTACTCTTATGTGGGAAAATTTGACTCAAATTCGATAGAATATTGATGCGTTTTTCTTATGGTAACCCACAATTTTTGTTTGTGAAAAATGCTGAGGAATCCCTTTTTTATCTATTTACTTTATTTTAGACAAAAACAAAATCCAATTCTGTGTATGTCATCATTAAACTAACTTTTAATACATAACATATTTTCAACGATCAGATAGACAAATTGTACTTCGTACATTTATAATTGATACAAAAAATGTATACAATTAAACGTAATATAGTATAATTTCATTTTTTTTCCGATTTACAGCATTTTTTCTTAAGAAAGCACAATGGCGTCGTGGATTACGTCTAGGTACCATGGAAAATTAGTAATTGGGTTGAAAGATTCCATAATTTTGCCAGTTGGCTTAAAACTTAAAAAAAAATTCCCCCCAGATCCGAAATTCAAATAACACTATTTTAATTATTGTTCTTTATGTAATCATTTTACTTGAGTGACATCAGTTTTCGTATCGAGACAATACTGTGGAACGTCGGCTGCGTTATCCCCGGAATTTTCTGTATCTATAATGTGAACCGTTTGCCGGTCGATGATAGCATAACCGTTCAGCGGTTTTTGATATTTGGATACGTTCACGGCAACGTTGTTCGTGACCGCAGACACAGTACCCTTGACGAAAATTTGTTTTTCCTTTTTGTATAACATCTGACGTCCGTAGGTGCTGGGTAATACCACGTGCATTTATGAAATAAATCTAAGGATTAACAAGTTATTTTAGTCAATGAGAAAGGATTACCAAGTCGGCAAGGTCATAGGTCTCTACTAGTTATTTGTCCACAATCATATTATATTATCATGTAGGTGCAATTGTTACAGAACCTAAAGCAGTAGTAGCTGTGCAAGTAAACGTAAACGCAATCATATGCAAACAAAGCCGGGAGGAGGGTTGAATAAAGTGTTATGATTATCTAATGTAGATTTCCAAAAATCTTACGATCGATTCGACATCGACAATCGCTCATGGGCTCGTCTTAGCCCTGGGGAAGTGGAGAATTTATGGAGATGCACGTCTTGCCACTTTGTTTTATTGTGATAAGATAATGATATTGTTATCGGTGTTACCGATATTAAAACTTAAAATTATGAGAACCGTCTCGGGAAAAACTATAAATAATCCTAATTCATAGACATATTAATTATTAATATGTCAATGTCATTATTTCAATAGAATATGGAATATAAAAATAGCAACATAATTTGTAATAAACCGACAACCAATTAATAGGTAATAACTAATAAGTAATGATCATATAATATTAACTATTAGATATTTAGATATTATATCCGTGTATGTCACATTTAATTTGTCGTCACGCAGTTCGACCGAAACTTGATATTATCACGCGCGGTAACACTGTACGTTATTTCTTTTATAGAGAATATTATATTCATTATACTCTTTGACTTGAATACCAAACTGTGATTTCAATAATACCGAAGACGGTCTTCGCGAGTTTCATTGTTGATCACAACACGTTTTTCGTACATAACCTCGAGACTTGTCCCGTAGTTTGTTGTTCGACTTGTAATTTTTTTAACGCATCGAATTCGAGTAAGTAGCTTAAAACGTTAAGTCATTGGCATATTTCTCTTAAAAACGTTAATAATTCAAAAGTGACCAGACTTTTAAGGGTACTAACACTTGTGTTGTATTGCAGGAAACATGCCTGAACTAACGGAAATCGATGCGACGAAAAAGGTAAGCTTTGAGGAGCCCAAGAAAGATGCTGCGGACAGTGACAGTGATTCGAGTGGCGTAGATGTTGCCACCAACAAGGGTGGTGAAGGAGCTAGTGGTGTCACTGCAGAAGACTTATCCAACAAGGCCAGACAGTCGAGAGGCGAGAAAAAAGCCAGGAAAATCATATCTAAACTTGGTCTCAAGCAGGTAGATTATAAAAATTATTTTTTAGTTATAATGCTTGTTATTTATCAATCTTCAAATTGGTTTTAGATTCACGGAGTGAATCGAGTGACCATTCGTAAGTCCAAAAATATTTTGTTTGTTATCAACAATCCGGATGTCTTCAAGAATCCGGCGTCTGACACTTACATTGTTTTTGGTGAGGCCAAGATTGAAGATTTAAGCCAACAAGCACAAGTTGCAGCTGCTGAGAAATTCAAGTCTGCTGATATGATGCCAAGTGTATTGGACAAAGATGGTGCATCCAGGCCAATGGTCAGTCAGCCAATCCAAGAAGAAGAAGAAGAAGAAGGAGAGATTGATTACAAGGGAGTAGAAGAAAAGGATGTTGACCTAGTTTGTGCGCAAGCTCAAGTTACCAAGCGCAAGGCTATTGAAGCGCTGCTTAGAAACCACAATGACATTGTCAATGCTATTATGGACTTGACCATGTAAAATTAAGATACATATATAACGTTTTAAGGGAGAGAATTATCATTGTTTATATTTTAGACTGATAATGAGATCCAATAATAAATAAGCACATTTACTACATGATCTTTTGTAAAATTGGTTATTTCCTTCACGTTATTTGTATATACAATATATTGGTGTAATACAAAACTTTCTCTGGCTACAATATTGAGTTACTTTATTTACAGCCTTTTTAAATATGCGTTGATTTATTTTATCTCTTATTTCTGCTATATAAGTATTAATGTCTTTTAAACTTAAGTATATAATATCATATAATCAATTTTTTTAGTGTTTGTTAAATTTCTTTGGAATAACTTTAAAATAATACTTTGTGTTTGATTGACAGTCTTTCAATAATTTTGGTTTAAGTTACACATATTAAAAATGTTACTAATAATATTAATAAAAATAATTGTTAACTTCATCTTGTTTGAATTTATTGTCAAATAGCTATGAAGCAACAAATAAATGTGTCCTAAACACAACATTTTTTTTTTAATTTCACAATTCATCTCATACACAAGTCAACTGAATGATTTTGTATGAAAATACATAGGTGTCAATGAGTATTCATAAAGTCTAATATAAGGTTAAATTTCCTGATTCAATTATTTTGTTTCTACATAATTCTATGAACATTTGTTAATTAGATTTCACAGTCAAAAGTAGAACAACATTTTTATTTGATAGTAAATAGTAAATTTATATTTTACAAGAATTACAAATGTATATCTGTTATATACATTTAATAACATTAAACATGTATGACCTATAACAAGAGGCACTAAATATGCACATTTATATTATTTATTTAACAATATAACCATTTTTAATAATATTTAACATTATCAATAGCGTTTATAGTTGCATAATGCATTTATTATGTAAATATTAATTATTGAATTTATTTAGATGAAATAACAAACATACAAGTTATTTTTGAAACAATATATTCAAAAGCTAATATTATTTCCTTGCATTTAAATATATGATAATTATATTTTTATAAGTACAATAGAATAGATGCATCATATAATTTAAGCCATATACTCTGTGTCCTGTTTTTATTCTTTAAACAAAATAAACTAGGATAACAAATAACATGACTAATGACAAAACAAGTAATAGTTTAATAGTTTTGTTGTTGTTGTTTTTTTTTTTAACAAAAAATATACGAAAATAAAAATAAATGGACGTTTTAAAAAATATTCATAAACTAAAATTAATATTACAAACTAATGATGTATAATATAATATAATAAAAATAATAATAGTTATAATCTAGATATTATAATATAATTATATAACTGTATTCATTAATAATAATTAGCACTTGATAGTGTTATTTGGAGATTTCTACCATCCATAAATTATATATATACAAAAACACAAAATAGTTAACACTATATAAAGAAAAACCACTCACAATCGAGTAAGCCAATCTAAAATCACAGAAAATATGTATTATAAATAATACGCTTCTTTTTATTAGAACACATAATAATTAATAATATATAATTTATTTCAATAAATAATTCTTATAAAATGTATAGTAGCGAAAATAATAGCGTAATTTATCGAATACGCGTGTCGTCGTTGTGTCATGTCGGACAACCGCTGGACGAACGATTTTGAATTTGAGCCCACTACGGATAACGAACCATAATCTATTATTAAAATTATGAAGGTAAGCAATAGTAGTGAGGTTTCGAAAAAATAACCATTCGAAAAGAATAATGAAAACCAACCAAGAAAAAGAAACTTCACATCACGCTTACCGATATGTACATAATATAGTACAGGTAAAATACAATTCGATAACATGATATGACAAACTTTTGAAATGAAAATATAAAAATGTAGAAACGACTAATATGGACGATCTTAGATTTTTTGCGATCGATGATAGGATAAACAGCAGGTATATGATCGATAGCCGCTGTTGAAATATTTCATATTGTTTGAGATTGTAACAAGGAATTTAATTTTCGAGGTATTAAACGATTTAAGGTATCACGGAATAGATGAGAGGAGTAAACATTTTCGAACGGTCCGTACATTAGATTATAAGTGCAATGAAATACTGTCTAATGTCTATCGCACAACAAGTAACAATAATAATAATAATAATAATAATACTATTTGTAGGTGTCACAGTTATACACAATGATAATAAATATAATATCGTATGACGTACACCGTACACGTAGATGTAGACGTATGTACTATGTATAAATATTTTATCTATATAGGTAATAATCACGAATAACTTGTATAATATTATATTCTACCTACGCGGCCATTGTACAGTGTACCTATTAAGTACATCCAAACAATCTCTTGAGACTCGAGAACGATGGCATAATATATTATTATATTACAGGATTTAGGAATGTGTAGCAAGGCGTGCCCGAGGAGAGAACTATTGCACACTGAACGAGTGTGTATAGTGCGTAAACATGGCGATGGCAGATATTGGCAGGCAAGCTAAAAAATTAACAATAAATTATAGGTGACTGGTGAGGGTGAGAAGGGGAGGGTAAAAGTTAATCTAGAGGAATCCCCATTGTCACTGTAACATATGGCGTGTTTATCAATTGGTGATTAAGACACAGATTTGAGATTTTTGTGTTGTGGAAGTCTACGGATCAAGACGAGATTCAAAATATCGTGTTGCTTTAATACATTGACGCAATAAGAGTTTATATTCTGAGGGGAGATACTACTCATATTATAACAAGACTATTAATTAAAAATAATCCATAGGGAACTTATATCTAAATCGAAAGGAATATTTTTGTAGGGGCTGAGGAATAATCGCCCCCTAGTTGCAACATTGTCTACACGAGATTTTTAAAGAAGTGGATTGTGCCCGGCGTCTAAACAATAGAAATGTAACGAACACTCGCAAATTCAACGATAAAAATTTTTTTTAAAGAAATGCAGTATTCACGTTTAGACACTCATTGAAGTATTATAATATGTATTATATTCCATCATATCTATGTTTTGTCGTTCATATACCAATCTGATGACCATCCGATCGGCCATCAGATTAATTCGGAAACCTACGGATAGTTTAGTAGTTCTGGTAGTAGTAGTAGTAGTATAGTAGTATTAGTAGTATTACATTAATTGTATATAATATTAAATATAGTAGTAAGGTATTACATAAATGCACCGTATAAACGTATATTATAATAATATATACGATCTCATCAGTCTTATCGGGTTCGACTATACACACTGTATATATATACAGGTGCCGGTATTTTTTTATACGATTTTAATATTATTATATATGTTACGCTGCATCGCGAAGAAACTGCCGACGAAGCCGGAGAAGAGAAGATAGATTGTGAGTGTCGTCGTCATCTTAGATTCGCGCTTCACTTGGATGTTGGCTGGCTTTCAAACCCCTTCCGGTCCAGCGGACGTCTTCTTTACCCGGCAGCGGAGAACTGCTGTTGTCGATACCGTTGGTCTTGGAATGTTGAACGTTACCGACCACTACCAGAGCAGAAGCTATCGCCAGGCCTGAGTTAAATAACAAAAAACGCGACAAATATGATAATTTAAGTAAAACTAGGCACATATTTTACCTTGTTGAAAAACGGGACATTATTATATATTGGCTAGGTACTGCAATGCTTGTGGATTGAGAGATAAAAGATATTACACACCTTGGGAATGGTGAGATTTTTGGTGTAAGGAACCAAATTAAGAAAATACATAGGCATTTTTAGACGTTTAAAGCAATAGCTTTCCACAACTCGAGGTTTGAGGCCTTGAGGGTCGTCAGTTTTATCAATTGATGTTAGGTACAATAGGTACATATTTTCTACCTTCTACGGTTGCAAAAATCATTACTGAGCGCTTGTGAAATTATTATTTTAATTTACTAAAAAAAGGATATATAGAGGCGAGCCAAGCCGAGCGATTTTGACTATACAGACTGTACAGTTGGCGGATTACAACTTTCAAACCACCAGCTGCGAGCTGCAAGCTGTGGAAAACTAGCTTGGGTTAAGATTTAAGAACAAACATTGGTATTATTTTAGACTTTTCTACGATGATCAGTTTTTTTTGTCAAGATATGATAATATAGAATTCCTTGTCTTTGATCGCGATAAATGAATCACTATAAAACCTGAATAGGTAATAAACTAATTAACATTTAATAATATGTCAGGCGTACCAGAATATCCATGTGGTGTGAATCTATCATTGCCCGTTGGCTGTCTGACGAGCAACGTTAATACGGCTGCTCGATTGCCGGCGCAAGGTTCCAAGGCCACTGGATTTGGTACGTCCTGCAATAATGTAGTTTTTTAAGCACACGTTTTTTCATACAACTGAGTTATAATAGATATAATCATAACTTACGATTTTGCGTTTTCTCAAATTGCTCGAAACAGAAATGGTCGGTATTTGGTTACCGTGAATAGCATTGCGTTTTTCTATTTCCACCTCGACCACCGAAAACGGTCTGCTGGCCATCTGTTCCATTTCCACGAACATTCTCTACGCGTAAAAATAACAGAATATAGTCTAAAAATTGTTATGCACTGTGCACAGTGCATGATGCACTTATATACACACTCGCAGTTCGACGACATAACATCGCGGTGTTAAAATCGTATTGGCTATTTTATAGATTTAAACGGATTACCAGTATATTAATCATACATTCACACACATTTTTATGATTTTCTTTTTTTAAAGTAATAGAAATCGCCATATTTAATCAACTTAAAAATAAATTTATGTATAGTCTGTGCTTTAGAGCACAAAAAAAAAATGTATTATAACCTGACAATGGGACTATGTGAGATAAGAAGTCAACTAGTAATAGCATTACGTTGTTTTTTCTGTATATTTACTTACAAAGGAAAAATCTACATCTGGTTTCTTTTCAGTAGTTGCCAGATTTCCAGGAATAGTACGAGAAGCTAGATTTGATATGAATTATAAAAGTCAAGGGAACTGAGATGAGAGTTTATTATAATAAAATTGTTTATATGTAAAATGATATTGTTTTTGCGTAAATAGTTTTAATTTTTAATTTGTGTTTAAAGTAAAATTGGTAATGTATGGTGGAGAATGGTGATAGTACAAAGGATTTATTGAACAAAGTTTGAATTTTTTTGAGATAAGATTTATCTTGGAGACAATATGTGCAGATTTTTATAATTTACACAAAAACGATAAGACCTACCTGTCTCCTGCGATACATGTCGTATTTCTGTTTGAGTTTCCACAATATGGCAGCCACCAACAGTAATAGCAAAAAACATCTGAAATGTCATTACAAAAATCCGAGGCAATGAAAATGATAATAATAACTGCAGAAGCTAATGCAATCAAATGATACATACGAGGAGAATGTGATGAAAAACTGTTGGAGATTTAATTTTGGATACTGAGAAAACGATATCTGTATCCAGAGCGGAGGTTTGAAGTCGTAAACATAAACATAGAATGTTGTCAGCGACATGTTGTCACCAGTGCCAAACATGTATTCAGATTTCAAAAACTTAGTTCTGAAGTTTGTGCAGTTCTGTAATGGTAGTAGCATCTTTTCTGGCCCAGATGCTGTAAATATGAAATATATTAAACACACACTATGAAAAAAAAAATAGTTAAATGAGCTGTTAATTTTGAACATATTTTGTTGCGGAAATGATGGGCCACACTGCCACAACCCAAATAAGTTTTGATGCCGCAGCCAGTGAATACACCATTTGATTTTAAAAATCTAAATACATATTATTTTATTTTTTTTCATTTTTTAACTGAAACATACCAGGTCTGACAGTGATGTTCATCTTTGCCATCACTGAACAGGTGATGCTAAAGTCTGCATCAACATCAGACTTTGAAGGTGAATTTTGAAAATTAATCTGTGTAAACCTCAAATCATCTTTCTTAGATAGGTTGAACGTGAATTGATAATCAATCGTTAGATCATCTAAAAAAAATTCAACATTTTGTAATGCTTGAAATAGTAAATAAGTGAAGTATATAGGGAAGTGTGAATTTATATATAATAGTGATATTTGTTTGTGTGATATACAAAACTAGAAATTTTACTTACAGAAACAGGAACCGTGATTAGATGGGTCTCCAAGATAATGGTTATTTGTGTCACATTTTTCACAGTTATCTCCAACTATCCCTTTCGTAGTACAATAGCATTTTCCATTCTCTTGATTACAATGATTACCTTGATTGTTACACCGACATTCTGTAAAATTAATTTCATAAAACAATTTAATTATTTTTACTGGCCCTTATGTGTAAAAAAAAAAACTTATAATAACAATTATGAAATAATCAATTAAACAAAACAATTACCTTTGCATTCACCACCATTGACTGGGTTTCCATAGAATCCTTTAATACACGTCTCACAGTTTTGACCTTCAGTGTTATTTGAACACGGGTGTATACACACATCAGTATTGTTCATACAAGTGCTGTGACCATTGCACTGGCAAGCTGTGTAATTATAAAACAACTTAGCATTAGTATGTATAAAACTATAGAAATTGATAACTATAAAAAGAGTTCAATGAATTCTACTTATTATAATTCTAATGATATCTATTTAAAGCCTTAGAAAGAATAAGGCTTGTTTAAGTATTACCTATGCATCTATACTACAATAGGTACCACTTTGCAAGTGGAATAATTGTTTTTATAAATATTAATTAATGCTTAATTTGGTATACTAACTTGGGCAATGAGTAAAGTACCATTTATTTTGAGAACACGATTGGGGTGGTGTATTGCCACCAGCCATGCATGAACCTAAACCAGTACCCGAACCGTCATCACACCAACCACACTCTGGATCATCTCGACAGTCAATGCAAGTTCTATAGTAATTGCACTGTGAATTACCTGAAAACATTTGCTGATTTAAAATAAAACAGAAACTCTACTTATTGAACTTAAATGTATAGCAACTTTTTAATTTTTGTAATAAATTAATATTTTTAAATTACATTTCACAATTTCAAATAAATAATTATAAATATGAATCTTAAGTTTTACAATACCTAACATTAGACATAAAATTATATCAGGAAAAAATGTGGTATGTGACCATTACTTATTAGTTATCAATCATTAGCATTAGCAATTACTTGTAGCAAGCTGTGACTACATAATAAATACCAATATTCCATAATAATACATATAGTGATGGATGGTAGAAATAGCACGCGACAGCGTTATATTAAATATATATATTATCGAGTAATTATCTGTTTATAAAGAACTATTTGTATAAAGATCCTATGCTATATAATATTATCATAATATTATTTCATTAATTCATAAGATTAATTTTTTATTTATCAAACATTACACATTAGGGCTTGGATTTATATGTAAATACATATTTTTACTGTGACTTGATAAATTAATTTAGGTAAGTCATAAATTAATTTCAAAGGATTTCTAATAAAATGAACTATATTTTATTTTACATATTTTTATATATTTCTCAATAATTCCATTTTTTCCTACATATCTGGACAACTTGTTCATTTGCTATATTTTATTATTAAATAATAATTATTAATTGTATACAATTGTATTTTTCAATTTTTTTTAAAATATCTCGTGTTTCAAAAGTAAAAAATAGTAACAAAATAATACCAATTATTAAACTTAATCTAAGGTTGATATTTGTTTATTATTTATGACTTCAATAAATGATATATAATGTTTTATTAATATGTGTTTGCATTTAAAACACTGACAGTGAGTCAGTAGACCTACATTAACAAACATTTAGGGCCGTTAACAAGGTAAAACTTATACACCTTTTAGATCAAACAAATAATGCTTGAGAAAAATTTAGCTGTTTGTTGGTATTTTTACCATTTTACCCTATTTTATCAACATTAAAACACACCAAGTAGTCGCATCTCGCTCATCCATATTGAACTTACTATTATTTTAGGACTTGGTCATATTTTCATAATAATTATTTGAACAATAGTAATGAATTTACAGAATAACTAATAAATCATAGAGCCTATTACTATTCTACATAATTTCCTTGATCCTTTGATTGGGGATCATACATACTAACCTGGTGTAGTTCTACAACGGTGCTCATCTGTTGTCCATTCTCTGCACTGACCATATGGAAATGAAGATGTATAAGCATTTTTGTCAATGCATCGTTCATTATTCTGACACCAAATGCATTCATCTTTTGTACAATTAGTACACTCAGTATAATGGTCACAAACGCTTTCACATACATCTGGTGACTGTGTAAAAAAGATGGAGTTAATAAAACGTATTTATAAAACAATAAGATTTTGGAGAAACAACTAACAGTAAAATCTTGAATCATAGATTTGTTTGTAATTGGAACACATATAGGAACTTCAATCTTGGAATTCCAATGACATCCAGTATGGGTAACACAATATTGACAAGAATGAAGATGGTTACAGCGCATATGGTCAGCATTTTCATTAGTACATTGATAACCAGATGTTATTGGCTAAAAAACATAAAAATCATTATCTAAATATTCTAAATTAAACATTAAGATATAGGCACAGATCCAGGAGGTCCCCACCTTAAAAAATTGTATTTATCTGAATATCGTTATCAAATCATTTTTAGTGTTATAAAATGTAATGCACTAAGCATGTTATGTTAACCCTCTTTTATTTTCAATAACACAGTTATTCAAAGTCAATTTTTAGAATTATTAAATAAATATTTTTAAATTCTCAAAATTTGTGTGCTACTTAAGAAATGTCTTAAGGAGATAAAACTTATAGTTTTTAAATGAGAACCTCCTTTTTCTACTGTAAAATTATTTAATGGATAATTTTTGTGACACTGTTAAAATTTAAGTATAATTATATGACATAGTTCTATCATCAAGTACTTACACGTTCACTACGATATGGGACATCATCTCTATTCATTGTAGTGCATTGTTCTATATCATGTACACAGGAATTTGATAATGGGCACCAACCACAGCGATGAGTGTGAACGCATGATTCACATGTAGTTTGCCGCTTGCACTGATCAATAATTCCAGTAACTTGAGACTTACTCTCTTCTGGACAACGGCTATAATTTTTATTTTTTAGACAAAAAATTTTAATATTAAATAAGTTAAATGATTAAGAAGGAACATATACTTTTATTTGTAATTTGAGATTAAATTGATATTACCTGTAAGTTGATTCAAAATCTATACTGGGTGGAATAACTGGGATTTCTGAAAATGGTAAGCAAATGGCTTTTTCGTTATCCCAGACACATTTAACACCAAAATGACGACTATTCAAACAATTTGTTATCATATTATTTGATGAACAATTTCCAGGAGAAAATCTAAATACAAAAAAAAGTTGTATGAGTCGTCATCAGTAAAAATACTAAACATTTTAAGTAGTTTGTGTTTCTTACTTGAGAATATCATTTAGCATTTGGCCATTGAAACCACCATAAATATACATGGATTTTTCAAATGTTATTGCTGAATGACCAAATCGCATGAGACTGGTGAATAAATTTGAAGGCAATGCCATTTGAGTCCAAGAGTCACAATATGTATCATAAAGTAATGGTTGTGCAGTATAACACTGACCACCAGATGAAACCAAATTTACTCCTGTATCATTGTGTATGTTTCCACCGTATATTAACATTAAACCTCCAGTAGGACTCAACATAGAACCACTATGTAAAAATCTACCACTAGGACCATCACTCATTAAATACCTGTAAATAAAGAGAAATATATCAAAATTAATTTTTTTTTAAGATTACTTTTTATGGGATGTCTAATTATTGTTTCAAAAACTTGCAAGGATCCTATATAGTAGTAGTTACTAGAAATCATATCTATTTGTCACCTTAGAGAGGTTTTTTTTTTAAATTTATCGCCAAATTAATTTTATAAGTATAATAAAAATAAAAAATGTATTGAAGAAAATAAGAAGTTTAACCAATAATATTAATTACCATGTATGTGAGTAAGGATCATATGCATAAAGTTTTGAAGATAAAGCCGATTGTAGAGGACTCATTGACACATAACCACCATATACAAGAATACGTTCTGTCACAGGATCCCAAGCAGCACTGTGTCCATATCCACCCTTTACTGGATAACCTTTAGTCTTTACAACTGCCCATTCTCTAGTACCTAAAAAAAAACATTAATATTGATTTTTATTCAATCAAATTAACAGATAAAATAATTTTATTACTATTAAATATTTATATTTATTGATGACTTACCAAAATAATATTCTTGAACAAAATTCATAAAACCATAAGTAGGAGAATGTCCAAAAATAATAATCATTCGTTCTGTTACATATCTAGAACCAGATCCAGACGAAGTAGATTGTGCTATAAATGAAGGAGGTACCAATGTCGCTGTATGACCAGCACTACGTAATGGTCCACACAAAGCCTGATTTGTAAAGCCAATGTTCATAAGGTTACGTTCACATGAACCAGTATTGACCGTGACATTTTCCCAAGACTTGGCACTTATGTCATAAGCCCATAATTCATTACAAACAATACCGTCTTCTTTAACTCCTCCATAAACATATATCTTATCCTACAAGCGATTGTAATTTTACATGAAAATATATTTAACACTGTTGAATAAAACAATATTATGGTTTAGATCAGAGGTTCCCAAACTTTTCATACTCGTGGCGCCCTTTTAGAACTGAAGTTTTCTCATGGCGCCCTTAATAAAATTTGAGACCTTTTTTTCACCGTAAAATATCGTTGTTTATTTTTAGACCAGATAACATAGTCGGAAGCGAGGCACAGCCGCGGCTCCTCTGACAACAAAGTTTGGGAACCTCTGGTTTAGATACTAAATATACATACACCAAATAGAACAGACGAATGTCCATATCGTATGGTTGGTGCTGTTTTGCTTATTACATGAGGTGTTTCCCATACATGGCCTAACATAAAATAAAGTAAAAAAAGAAATATTGTATTTCATTATTTAATGTAAATAGGTAATTTAATAACTTACCATTGAAATCATAAACATATAACATATGTCCTTTTTTAAAAGACTCTCCTCCTACAATATACATAGAGTCTTGCCATACGACTGCTGTATGAGATGCAGATCCTTGGGGAACAAAATCACTTGTCTTCAATAATTCCCAGTAACCATGTTCAGCTACTTGGCTACAGTCATCACCTTAAAAAAAAAAACAATTACCAATATAGAATAAAATAAAAAACTGAAAAATTAATTTACCTTTATATTTTGGATGGCAGACACAGCGATGTTGTTCTTTATCACATACTCCATTGCTGGCTGTGCACTTATTTGGACAAATCGGAATGTGGCAAGCTTCTCCAATAAATTGGGCATCACAAGTGCATACAGAGTCTAGACAAACACCATGTCCAGAACATTCTTTAGAGGAAGTTGTACTTGGACATGTATTTAAACTGAAATATTTTATACATTAGTTTTTAGTCTTATTTTTAATTAAATTCTAAATTTACAAAAGATAATATTTTTAATATATAAATTTAAAAAAATTATTTAATTTTAACATTTTTCATAAAATAATATTGTTACATAATAACTTTTATGACAGAAGATTTCTAAGGTAAAATTAACATACCTGTAAGAAATATTAAAACCTGACAAATTATAAGCAATATCGCTATAAAAATGTAATAGCGCAAATCCGGAATGGGCAACTATTTCTGGTACACTCTGCAGAGAATAATCTTTTGAGTACATAAGACCACTGAAAATATACATTAAAATTACATTTTAATATTTTTAAAACATTGTTTAAATACAGTAGAAATAATTAACAAGTCCCAAGTAAAAAATAAGTGTTTTTTGTTACTATACGGTTAAAATGAGTCTTCATTGCCAATGGAAAAGTGGAAAAATTAAACTTACAAATTTTCAATAATATAATAATAAATTATATATATATAATATACTCTCAAAGTAGAAAAACAACGATAATTATTGTAACCAATTCGATCAGAAAGCAAGATAAAATATCATAGAACATAAATGTTCTAAGATAAAACTAAAATTTCGTACATTATTAATTTTCAAATTGTATTTTAGAACATTTGTTTTAAATTTTATCCTTTAGGTGTTTGCAATTTTCTTTGTTATATTTTGATAATTGTTGAGCTATCATAGTTACACTAGAAGCTAATAAAAAAAATATATATTGCTGGATAAAATTTTAAATGTGAAACTAAATAATCACGGTCAATGCTAAGACATCACTGTATATTGGCATAAATCCATAAGACATAAGACCTTTAGTAATTTTTACTAGTTTAAATTTATATATTTTTTTTTTTTGTCAAGTTTTATAATATTGATCACCACATATAACTCACAAAGGCCTAGTTCAGAGGTTTGGACGCCTATTTGGCAGAATTTCTAGTGGGCACTTGTAGGTTTCTGCCATGCCAGGTGAGGGGGCCTCTCTTTCCAGACAGCGTGAACTGCCTGGAAAGTGATGCTGCCCGTGATCAGGATTTGAACCGGCGACGGTGCACGTTGTAACCGATGCCTTAATCTGCCCGGACACTACATCCCCCCAATAATATACTTTGATTTTTGCTTATTTTAGCTGATATTTTGCTTTAAACATACTCGCTGCTAACAAATATACTAATGCATAGTTGTACCTTTTTTTTTCTATTAAAAACCAGGAACGGCTGGAAACTGTTGATCACAATACTGCCACCCGTTCCTGTATCGTTGATTCAATGTATATTTATACCTATATGTAATAAACTATTTCATGGATTCATGTCAAGATCTCGCATTTACATGGTCTAACCAGTATTTATTTATAACGTAAGCTCATTGTAGTGATTTCAACTATAAACGGATTTTTTTAACTTTAAAATAATACTTGCCTGTAAACACCAAGTAGTGGAGAATGAACACTGTCTCCATCATATATATATAAATGATCCCAACCGCACTCAGTAATGAATTCTTCAAAATGCAATCTGATGGTGGAATTAGTGGAATTTCCAGCTTCTATAAGCCAACTACACTTCACATCCAATGAGTAGTTACCAATGCCATCAGAAATAAAACCAGAAGTTCCATTTAATCTAAAATAAAATTTAACTTACTAATAAGATACATTTATCATCAAGCCACATATTATATTGAATAAAAGTTAAAACATAATTATTATAAAATCTCAAATGGAAGTCAACTTTCAAAGGATTAAACTAAATATTATTCAATAGTTTTTGTTTAATGAAAATTATTTAATTTCAAAATTTTTAAAATAATTCTAAATAATTATACTTCTTTTTTTTTTAAATTATTATTATTAATGAAATTTTAAACAGGACATTATAATATCTTGAAAATTATTGGAACTGACAATTAATAATTATACAAATAACACTAATAGTTAGAAGGTATTAATAACAGCTAAAAGACGATACTATTATATATAATTGTATAATTAAAAACCATAAATAAATTAAAACTGAATGTAGAATTTTTCACACTAGGGTAAACTTAATTTGTCAAAATTTAACTAATACATTATGGTAGAAAAGAGAGTAGTAAAATAATAAGTTATAGTCAATGTTTGGTGGTAATATAATCAAAATTACAAAATTACTTTTGCAATGACTTTATAATAATTTCATTATATTTTATTTAAATTAACACAACATGTTATTTTCTACATTATGAAAATAAGTTATGAATGTAAAACATGTATAACAAAAACTAGGGACTAAGATATTTGAGAAAAATTAAAATTCATTAAATAAATAAAATTTATTTACGATTTTGAAAGTTTTATATAATAATGAGCAATATTATTAATTATCCCTGGAATCAATACACATATATTTTGTTCATTTATAATATTAAGTCTGAACAATACGCCTGGATGATCATTATTATACTTATACTATTATACAATTTATATAATAATTAATAGTATTAGTATACCTACTACATATTAGTCATTGTGAACTGATTTTAAATAATTTTCAAAAAAATTAAATTTTTTTTTCATTAGGTTAATAAGAATTCAACTTCTCGAGGTCATTAGTCTGTAAAAAATACAAAGTACTGGTCCTAAAATGATGGGAAAATATTATGTTTAACATTAGAGGGAATATGTGAAATATATTCCCTTATAGTGTATTCATTTTTGGTGTTCTTTTTGCATCATTGATGGGTATCCGAGAATTTGTCTGGAGCTGTTGAACTTTGGACATTCTAAACAACTTTATATATAATGCCCTACTTTTTTGCTGAAAAAGTAATATAATGTAATAAAAATAAAGCAGAGTAACGTGAATGTAACGTTAATGTTCAAATAAAAATATTTAATGATCGAGTAAAATATTTTTATTATTTTTCAAAAATAGTTTACCCAACATGGGCTATTGATTTTAAAAGATAAAAATATGAGTTGAAATAGGACTGAATATTGAATTGTGAGGAATGAAAAGTTAGCAACCCTTTATGTGATGCTAAAATTGACTAATTCAGGTCAGCAATCTGTATTTGATGTATAAAATATTATCATAATTACAATTTGGTAGTTTTAAATAAACAATTATGGGTAAAAAAAATGGAAAAATTCCCTACAGAAATAAAAATGTATGCGTTCGACTCATAACTATTACAATATAAATAATTTTATAATTTATTATTAAAAATTGGTACTTTTCGGCTATCGTACCCCAACGGTCGGCCGGCCGGCCGACTGCAGCGGCGTTTGGGATATACTGATTCCGTTCTCGTACCCAATTATATTTATCTCAATATTGTCAAGTTTCATTGCCATACGAATAAATAAATAATTTCCAAAAATATAATTTATTTTAATAAAATAATATAATATGAAATTATATGAGTACAAAGAAATTATAATAAAATATGAATACCAATAAAGTATAATAAAACATCAATACAAAAAAAAATTATAATAAAGTACCTATTAATATCAATACAATATGGATACCAAAAATATTATTATAAATAAAAAATATTTTTATGATGGAAGCATTGAGATAAATATAATGGGATATGATAGCGGTATCGGTATATCCTAACCGCCGCCGCAGTCTGCCGGCCGACCGTTGGAGTACGATAACAGAAAAGTACCTAAAAAGGTTGTTGATTATACTATAAAATAGAAACATTTTGAACTTTATTTGTTTGAACTTAATTTATGTGCATTTTAGTATTATTCAATATGACAAATATTAATTTTATATCAAAGTACTAATGTCCACCCTGCAGCTATCATAGAAGGTAAAATAAACTGATTAACTTGATAAACTCTTCATTTTTAGTTAGAATTACTCTAATGTATGATAATAAATACTTTTTGATGACAAAATCTAGGCCATAGCTACAAAATATCATGAACATTTTAGATGCAAATGTGAAACTGATACTTATGAAGATGTAATAAAACCATAAAATTCATCGAGTAACATGTGAATAGGTTGACCCACATTTCATAAGTTTACTAGACTTCTTCACCGAGTCATAACACAGAAACTACGGTACTAGTACTTTATTTGGGATGGTAACTCACTTTACTTTTCCACCACAATATTGGCACTGAGGGCCTTGCCATCCGTCATTGCACAGGCACGTTCCATTCAGGCAGATGCCATTGCCACATTCAACGTCTTTACACCGGTCCAGTGAACATTGTGCTAAGGATGCTAAACCAAAAACGATTACCAGTAGCAGCAGCGGAACGAAATTGGTAGCCACCTTAGTAGTCATTGTTGGAGCAATCCGTTTCCGTCGATATTTGGACTTGAACAGGAACAGAAACATGTCAAACAAGACATGTTTCATGACGTGCAAAAATCGTTGCGTCTGGTCCAAATTACCGAATTTTGGACAAAAGCGAATTTGAGTCTCTTCTTTTCTTTTTCAAAAACTATTATTAAAGTTAATAGTTTGTGATGTTTATATTAGTAAATAATATTACTCATTATTATTATTGTTTACTTTTTTTTGTTAATGTCCCAAATTTCGATGATCTTGTCGTCGTTATCTCGCTCCGTCACTCTCTAATCACATCAGCTCGTCGTCTCTGTCACACTCGCACACGCAATCAGAAAACACGGTCGTCGCCTGACAGACACTAGCCACCATCAACCAAGATCATAATAATTATTATGCAATTACGGATAACCGTTGTCCGTAGTCCATACTCTGGGATGAAAAAGCTAAACGACAGGCTCCCTGAACCCCCAGTTAACTCAAGATCTAAATGATACGAAAAGTAGTTTTATAAATCTTTGGGATCTAGTTATCAGTGAAACTAAATAACCATGAGGAACTAGTTGACTATAGGAGAATTAGTTGTCATGGGATCAAAATTACCATATTGCAATAGTATGCACTAATAATGCACTATGCATATTATTTTGTATTTTAAGTTAAAGAATAATTTATGGAAATATTTATGAAAAAAATAATACAATCAATATAATAGTTTTAATTCTTTTGAAGATTTCAAGTTTTTTTAGAAACGCATAAACCCGTGTGTCACCCCGGCGTCAGGCACCATGCGTCACAGCTTTTCCCAATGGTTTTAGTTATTTTGTTAAAATAAAAAAATATTATTCATATTGATTTGAAAGTTTTTGCCGTTATATATATATTATTATGCGATGACATTTTTAAAATACTTTGATTAAAATTAAACTTTTTATACTACGAACCTATTTACGCCGTTTTATAATTTATAGTACCTATATAGATCGGCTACATCAATTTTATCTTATAAGAAATAACAGACGTATTGGCTGTAGCACAGCAGACATAACTTTTAAGCAATAATTAGCTGTTATTAATTCAGTAACACTCATAGATATTATCTATTATGGTGACACCGAGTTTAGTAAAAACAGATGGTTCCATTCTAACCAAAGCTCAACCACCCACCCATTACATCATTTAAAAACTATATTGTAAAACTATTTTAAACACCAAACCATGCAATAACAAATTTTATTAAACAAATAAACATTTTATTTTATTGCTTGTACCTTTTTCAAGAATAGTTACTGTTTAGGGTTCACAAAAAATTTGATTGTATATTCGCAAGTTTGAATACAATTGTCAATTATCATCTATTAATTATATAATCAGGCATGTTCTGACGAAAAGATTAATAAACGTAGATGATAGAATATAGAGACCACGGCTTCTAGCTAAAGCCGTGATAGAGACTGCTGAGATTGGGTATTTTTAAGGACTTAAGGTATCTTCGGACCTTCGGTACATTCCAGTTATACGAAAATACTGCTATTATGACGACTACCTACCACAATTATAGCCACGGACTAAGATATAGATATAAGTATATCTTAGTCCGTGATTATAGCTGAACGATATATCCATGTGCGGCTGATTGAATCATGTTTACTCTCCTAAATACAATATTATTAAATATAAAAAAGGAACAACAATTTATTCAAATTTTTGACGGGTGCATTAGAAGATCCTCCAAAACGGTCAAAACTTTTGTTTTATAAGTATTGAGGTTATTACACGAGGTATTGAGACTTAAAGATTTTGCTAAAAATATATAATCCCACCCCCTCCCAAACCTAATTCCTAATTACACCACTGGATGGGCATACATAACTCTGGTGAACTTGAAAAAGCTGGGTTTAAACATTTGTAATAAAACCACAGAAAACGCTATGTAGATTCTCAAACAGAAGCACATACTTAAAATTTAGAACGTCTCTGGGGATCAGCAAAATGGCAGAACGAAAACTATCGTGGCACAATGTGCCATCATCTAAAGTGAGTAAGTGACTAGTGACTATCACTATAATGTCATATTTATCTGAATTCATGTGGAAATAAACGCAAAATATAATAAATCACCGACATTTTAAAAATAAAAATCCAATTTCCTCCAACACATAATTACTAATGAAGCACGTTAAAAAACATATAATTTTTGTAAAAATTTGATTTATTTTTATATAAATTTTTTACACTAATAACATGTACAACGCTGCAAGATAATTAGTATTTGTAATTAGATAATTGGGATGGTAGTCAGAAAAAAAGGTACGGAAAAAAGCCAAGAAAAAAAATCCATGGAAAAAAACCACGGGAAAAATAATCCACAGAAAAAAAAGCCATGGGAAAAATAAGCCACGGAAAAAAAGTCAAAGTACAATAATTAAATAAATTAAAATTAAAATTAAAGTATTAAATTAGGTATTATTTAAAAATTGTTTACACATTATTGGTAAAATATATAAAAAATAATTATAAAAAAATTAAATCTAAAGTATTATTCAACATTTTTAAACATTGGTCATATTGTATACATATATAGGTTAAGTTGTATATATATATAAAATTATTAATACACAGGTTATATGTTAATTAATTTAAAATTTTCAACACATTGTGTTGTCCATATTATAATATAAATTGAATAAAAATAACTCAATATTTTGTGGATATTATCTTGAAATCAATTGATTTATGTCTTACACCCTAAATGGCTATATATGTATAAGTATAAATAGTATAATCAAAGGTGGGAAAGTTAATGGAAAAAATTAACTTTGGCAAGTTAAGTTAATTCAATAAAATTGCCTTCAATTAAGTTAAAAGTTATTAAAAAAAAAAATTAACTAGATAAGTTAAAAGTTAAGATAGAAAATAAAATTAACTTAACTCAATTGAAAAAAAGTTCATTTTTTTTTCAAGTCACAATAATCATAAGTCATAAATTTCCCTAGAATTTTAATTTATACAAATATTTAGCAAGACGCTTATCAGTATTCTAATATTAATACTATTTACTAGTGAAGATTAAAATATAATCTGATTATTATGAATTGATGATATTATAACATCAGAAAAATAAATTACCAAAATCGAAAGAATAAGTTTTCTGTTGGTTCCACGTGATATATATAAAAAAAAATTAAAATTAACTTAACTGCACCATAATGATAATTAACTTTAAAAAGTTAAGTTAAAACGATACAAATTTAACTGAATAAGTTAATAAGTTGAAAACAAAAATAATTAACTAGTTAAGTTAAAAAGTTTAAAAAAATTAACTTTTTAACAAGTTAATGCCTACCATTGAGTATAATGTATATACTTTGTACAGGGTGATTCTTTTTTAAATGAACATGTTGCAGTAGCAGTATCAGTGGCGAAACGAACCTAAATAACCCATAAGCAAACTTACAATTTACACACCCACCCACCTAAACAACGACTTACCGGCTATAGGTTACCTATTATATATTATACCCACGGCACCCACCCAACCCCAAACCTTAAAAAAATCGAGAAGCAATCGCTTCAAAGACCACGGTAGTTTCGCCACTGAGCAGTATGAACTACATGCTATCTTGAAATTAATTAATTAATGTATATTTTTTGTTTAATAAAATCAATACATTCATTGCTGTTTAGAATCTAGAATATATTTATTTCTATGATTCGTGAAAAATAACATATAACCTAACTGTGTATTAATAATTATATATAAATATATACAATATGACCAATA
Source organism: Diuraphis noxia (assembly GCF_037042655.1). Lineage (NCBI taxonomy): Eukaryota > Metazoa > Arthropoda > Insecta > Hemiptera > Aphididae > Diuraphis > Diuraphis noxia. The sequence goes on along the minus strand of NW_028301714.1, from coordinate 30,889,537 downwards.
ATGTGTACAATTTTTTTAAATAATACCTAATTTAATAGTTTAATTTTAATAGTTATATATTTAATTATTGTAATTTGAATTTTTTTCCCGTGGGCTTTTTCCCTGGATTTTTTTTCTTGGTTTTGTTCCGTGGATTTTCCCTACATTCAATTTGGATATTATTGATATACAAATATCTATACTATATTTAAACTGGTAGTTTCAAAAATCGATGTTGCCTAATAACAAACAGAAACAATGAACACTCGTTACAGATTCTTGTTCTTTAAATTCAAAGAACTAAAGAAGGAACTCGATCCAAATCTAGTTCCTCGTATGAGGACGTGATACCCACATAGGTTTTTCCCGTCTTACAAGCGCGTAAGATTGTAAATTTTATGCTTATGTGATTAGATCATGTATAACTTCGTAGTCCGTTTGTTAATTTGTTTAAAATTTAGAGTAAATTGACCTTCTACAAAAATTCTATCAATATATCATCTCATGAGCTTTTTATTTTAATTGCAATATAATTATTTAGTCCGTACAGCGTATTCCAGATTTTCTTCATAAATAAATAATTTTTTTTTTATTACTATAGCGTGATTAACATAATATACAAATTCCGCAGCTAGAATAAGAATAATTGAAAAAAGCGATAACAAATCAAAAAAAGCATTTATTTTATACAAAAATAAGCCAAAAAAAGGGAAATTAAATTGGTTTACTTGGAATGAAAATGACGTGAACCGAATTTATGTATAAAAATTAGATTTTTATCTCTTATTGTATAAAAACAAAGCGTTTATTTTGCTTTAAAATCCGAGTCTTATTTTATTATGCTTTAAAACACGAGCTATTATTAAATATTAATATCTTAATTCGTGGTAATTTTCCATAGACCTATAGGTCTATGTAATTTTCTTCATAATTGTGATAAGGATTAAGGTTAGGTCACAGATATATACAATAATCACAATATAAAAATGTATATATCTGTGGGTTAGGTACTTCTGATGATAGTTAATACCCGTGGTTTATACTATCAATTACCATTTATCATTGTTTAATTTGAATTATGGGCCTTTATGGATTCAACTATATACTACACTACTACACTCTATAAAAATTGTACAAGTGTGAAGGGTACATAATGTAGTAAATTACAGCTGCCCTTTAATTATCTACACTATAAAACCTGTAAGTTCGTTGTCCGTATACTCCAGTCTTCAATTCTTAATACTCATCTTTGCTAATAATCAGTCAATCAGTGATACCTGAGATTTCTCAATATTTACATTTTACAAAAATGGATTCCAAATCAAAAAAATATGAAATAATTGAATTTTTGGGCGAAGGACAGGTAATATGAAATTAATTATTGTAATTGTTTTAAACACTTGTACAATTGCATAACCGACTTGAAATAAGTTATATTATTTATTATCAAATATTAATGTCATTTCTTAATTTGTAAAATATAGTTTGCCACAGTATATAAAGCTAAGGATTCAGTTACCGACAAAATTGTTGCTGTTAAAAAGGTAATTTTTATGAGACCTATCTATAAACTATAGTTGTACAATATATTCTAGATTACGGTTTTTTTTTCACTAGATTAAACTTGGTACTGCAGAAGACGCCAAGGATGGTGTTAATCGTACAGCTCTCAGAGAAATAAAACTTCTTATTGAACTTTATCATGAAAATATCATTGCTTTGTTTGGTATACTATTGAATAATTTAATACCTAATCATTCTAAAGATTATTAATGTATTTGTACCTTTTTTTTTAGATGTTTTTGGTCATTTGTCAAATATTTCTTTGGTGTATGACTTCATGGACACAGATCTTGAAGTCATTATTAAAGATTCATCAATTGTATTCACTCAGTCCCACATTAAAGCTTATACAATAATGACACTTAAAGGATTGGAATATTTACATATGAATTGGATTTTACATAGAGTAAGAATTGCTTTTACTTCATCCAATACATTTATAATTTAAACTGTGATACTAATTTTTTATAGGATTTAAAACCAAACAATTTATTAGTGAATAAAAAAGGTATATTAAAAATTGCTGATTTTGGATTAGCCAAACGATTTGGAACACCAGATCGCTTACATACACATAGGGTAGTCACTAGATTTTATAGAGCACCAGAACTGCTATTTGGTGCGCGAGCATATGGACCGGCTGTTGACATTTGGGCAGTTGGCTGTATAGTAGCAGAACTTTTACTTAGAGTTCCATTTTTACCTGGTGAATCTGATTTAGACCAGTTAACCAAAATATTTACCACCCTAGGATCACCAAATGAAGAGACTTGGCCGGTAACAATCTTAAATGATCCTTATTATATTATAAATATGAAATATTTGCTGCTTGCATATTTTATCATATCTTTTAAAACACTATGTAATTTTATCTATTAAATCTTTTTTTAGGGTGTTGCTAAATTATCTGATTATGTGGTATTCAAAAAATTTCCGGCAATTCCTTTAAGAGAAATATTCACAGCAGCTCCAAATGAATTACTAGATGTAATTGGTGGTATGCTTAATGTGAATCCCTTGACAAGACCTACAAGTTCTGAAGCATTGCAAATGCCATACTTTAGGTAAATAAAACATTGGATTTATACATTTTTAATTGTTTAATTCTTGTATTTTTACTAATTCTTCATATCCATTTCAGTAATCGACCACCACCTTCTTTAGGTAGTCAACTACCATTACCATCCTGTATCAGAGATAGTAATCCAGAAGATCAGGACCAGGATGCTAAAGGACAAAAAAGGAAATTCACTGATTATTCAGAAGGAGGTGATTATAATTTTGATTAAAATATTAAATGATTCTTACACATTTAAATGTCCATTATTTATATTTAATTTTACAAATAATAATAATATTATTAATTTTTTGATTTGTTTCAGGAACACAACCAAAACGTTTAGTCTTTGATAACTTTGCATGAGTATGTTAGGCATACCAACAAAAAATAATTTCTTACATTTAAGTTTTATACTATATTTTTGTACACATTAAAATTAATTTAAATATCATCATCATTGTCTTTATCATTAGTTATTATAGAAGGTATGCACGATTTATCTGAAAGAACACCATGTTCAATTAAGAAGTTTTCTACATCACCAGCATAAAAGTCATCTCCTAGCTCGTCTGTAATTCGCACAAAGTTTCCAACAAGTTGTCCCGCTCTATATGCAAGTAAAGCTGGTACACCACACATTTTGAAGTTTAAACTCATACCAGCACTTGAACCAATTAGTTTACAAAATTTTGTTTTTTGAAATTCACGGCATAGAACTTTCAAACATGAATTCATGATTGAACATGTTGGCACACTGTGTTCATAAACATGCACAATGACTGTTACATAAGGATTTTCATTCTCAACTGCTACTAAAAAGTCATCTCCAGTTAATAAGTCAAAGACTTTACCAAATTCTGGTGCTTCTTGAGTCTTGGCCATCATTTCCTTCATTCGTTTTTTGCGATATTCAGCTAGAAACTGATCATCTAATTCTTCAGCTTCTGACTTGCATGTTAGAGCCATATCATTTATTTGCTTTAATACATTTTTTTCATGCTGTACCCTCTGAGCAGATTGTTGTCGTTTGTATTGTTCCCAATCATTAAGTACTCCTTTTGGTCCGGTATTTGACGATGTCCCGTCCCAGTCTGACTTAGACTGTTTAGGAGGATCCCTGTCAAGCATTGGCTCATCTTCATCGCTGCTACTACAGTAATAATGAAGTTTTTCACCCAGCAATTTACTTTCTAAATCCGTCATGGTGAATAAATTAAGAGGTAAAAGTGAATCACTGTATATTATGTTTTTAATACTTAAATTCTCAAAGCTTTGGACCACAGACCACTAATGTAGTAGTGTTAGTGTCAACTGTCAAGTGAATGGTAAACATTAATCAATACTATTAAAATGATTATGTTATCACAGTTACACCACAGAATAAGGTATTTAGTAAAAAGTGGCAACACTGTATGTAAAATAAAATCACAACTATAGTCAAATAATCATTCCATTTATTCATGTTTAATAGTGCAATAGTCAGACCAAGTTGGATTATTAATATAATAATATTATAAAATTATATTTATATTAATAAATCCACCTTGAGTCAGAATAAAAAAAAAAATAGTACTCTTAGTTCTTACTCTAGAATTGTTGAATATTATAAATATTATAATGATAAATGATTAATAGTTATTCCTATTAGTTTATCAGGTTATATCTTTATATCGTTAGGTAAATATATAATAAAAATATATAAATAATATGAATTCTGCTAAAACTAAAGGAGAAGACTTACATTTCCTTTTTACTTACTAAATAGGTTGAACAAGTAAAATACAAACACTAAAAACCTTGAATTAAGATAGAAGTTTAACTAGATATCACTGGATACTTATAGAATTTATACCACAAATTAAGATATTAAAGTAACCACTTTTTACCCATCTAAGATGTTTGTTTAAAAAATACATTACTAAATTAAAATATATATTTAATAATAAAATTGTTTACCTACCTAGCACTCACATATCAAATGACAATTACCATACGTAATTACTAATATTCCAATGACAATGAATTACCAGTGTAATAGAAAAGTAAAAGTGCTCAGACTAAGCGTTTAGAAAATAAGAGCTATTAATTACACTAATTATTGATGTAAAAAAAGGGTGATTACTATCCCTACATACTATTCTTATTCTGTGATACTATATTTCACACTACTTTAACTAATAATAATTTATGCATGCCAAATACTAAACAAACAGTATAAATTGTGTTATTATTTGTTATTTATACAATAGTATAAATATTTAGGAAGTACTACACTGTGACCAGTGAGAGTAGATGTTGGATAGTAACAAGACACAGCATAGCCATAGCAGAGAGCCTTCACACAATAAAGACGATTACTAACTAACAAAAATTTTAGTCTTAAGAAAAAATCATTAAAAGCATTGTATAGAGTACTTGTACTTTGTTGTATGGTTGTGGAATCTGGACTTTATAGACAAGATAAAAAAAAAAATGAAGCAATGGAAATATTAACCTGAAAAGGATTACTATGTATTAGTTGGTCTGAAAGGAAGCGTAATGAAGAAATTCTCCAAATATTAAAGAAGAAAGTATTATTATCCATCATAATATTAAGAAGCGGAAAATGTATGAAACATAACATAACCCCTTTATGACCAACATAATGGAAACATGAATCAATGGATGCAAAATAAGAGGAAGACATTCTAAGGTGAAATGATTTAAATGGATGAATGTGATGGGTATTCAAATGAAGACTCTGGTGTTAAAAAGAGAAGAATGGAAGTCATTTTTTTGGTGTCACGAGGATTAGCCTTTAGAACAGCAGAAGATATGCTAAACACTTGAATATAATTTGATATTACATTTAACCTATAATGTTAAGCAAATAGACTTGTCTCATTAAAAATAATGATTTAATACTATCTTATACATGTAATAGATTTACATTTATTAAGTGAAAATCACATTCAGGAATCATGCCACTAAATATTTGTCATAGATATTCATGAAATTTTTTTTCCTTTACATAGTAAGTATACAAAAAACATTTTTTAATAACTATTTAACATTTCTGTTTTAATTTTAATGATTTCCTGGGTTTGTTTATATCTTTTAACTAAGTCTTTATATTGTGGACCATCTACAGTCTTATATTTATCTTGTAGTTTCTGCAATTCCTTAAACTTTGCCAAATCTGTTTCATATTCTTTTTCTTTAGCATTGTAGTATTTTTCCAATGACTCGTATAAATCTTTTGAACAAGAAAATTTACTGATGATATCACTCTGCAACTTACTAATAAAAGTGATTAAACAAATTGAAATTACAATTCAAAAGTTATTTCTTACTTTGAAATAGCTTTAATAGCATCTACTTTTTTTGATAATTGTTGAGCTTCTAAAATATTGACATAGCTACTATCCAATAATTTAAGCATTGCATGTTGTATCTCTTTTTGATTGTTTGTGTACTTATTCAAAAGGGTCAACATATTATTTAATTTATTTTTTATAGTATCTGGCATAACTGATTCAGATTCAATTAACTTTAACAAATCTAAAAAAAAACAATAAAATAATATAGATATTAGGCTTTTATATGCATAGAATTTAGTTTAATAACTAGTGTACCTGCGGGGATAGATTCTTTTTCGTAAGTAATTAAAGCACACTCCTTTTGTATGCATTCCTCAATGCATTTTTCAAATTCAATTTTATCATCGGCTGACAACTCCTTTACTTTGTAGTGTGATTCATCATTTTTAAAAAGTCGATAATGAGTAGTTATATCTATACATTTTTTTCTCAACTCATCATCCTTAATATGATACAATGAGTTTACAAATATGCGTTGTTTAAGAGCTTCTAATTCATTTAATCGTATCTCATTAGTAGTTTCTTCTTTCCCGTAAGATTTCTGTGCAGGAACTTGATCACCGCGAATCATTTTTTCAAATTTTTTTATTTTAAGAGCCATCATATCAGTTAAAAATAAATCGATTGATTTAAAAAAAAAAAAAAAAATGTTTGAATTAAGAAATTCACAGTTCAATATTTACAAAATTGAAAAAAATTTAACCGCTTAATGCTTAAGTAATGAATTGATTGGTAGACGGAAATTTAAATTGAATATTCTATTATCTAATATCATCTTTTGACTTTTCACGGTAATCTGATAATATAACAGTAGATTCTATGTTATCTCATATTTCTATGATTCTTGCCATGAAATATGTTAATACTATTATTATGGTTCATTCCAAGATCTTTATATTAAAGTTGATTAACCGAGTCGTGAAAATATGCGATGTCTGCCGTCCTGGTCAATCCCAATTGAGTTGTAGTTTGATCACTAATCTTTATTCTGTGTCTATAAATTAATTAACAACATTTATCATTTATATTAAATTTATTTTCACGTTTAATATACCGTAATTTACTTGGAAAATACTGTAAGAAAAATAATTGAGGTATTACTTTTGTCAACTGTACAATAGATTAAGCAATAATATGAAAAGTACAAATGACAGATGTTCAACAATAATGCGGTTTTCTGTCTTTTTTTTTTTCAGATATTTTAAAATGGAAAACGTATTAGAAAAACAATTATTGAAAGTGGCAGAATCAATTGAGCAAAAGCTTGATCAAGAGATACAGAAACTTGATGAGTTGGATTTAGATAGTATTGAAAATATACGAGAACACCGCTTGCAACAAATGAAAAAAATGATCAAACAGAAGGAAGAATGGATGGCTAAGGTAAAACTTATTTTATATATTGGACTATAATTTCCTTATTTATAAAATATATTTCTTAGGGACATGGAGAATATGAAGAATTGAGTGATGAGAAAAGTTTCTTCGAAAAATCAAAACTGAGTCCAAACATGGTGTTACACTTTTATAAAGACGGATCAACTCGATGCAAAATAGTTGATCATCATTTAAAAATATTATGTGCACAACATTTGGAAACACGTTTTGTTAAGCTAAATGTTACTCGTTTTCCTTTTCTGACAGAGCGCATGAAAATCCGTGTCATACCAACCATTGTGTCAATAGTAGATAGTATATCCAAAGACTTTATTGTTGGTTTTACTGAATTGGGGAATTGTGATGATTTTTCAACTGAGATGTTGGAATGGCGTTTAGCACGATCACAAGTTATTGATTACAAGGGAGACTTACTTAACCCTCCAGATGTTGTCAAGAACAACAGAACAATGTTATTAGAGAAAAATAAGACAATAAGAGGTTATGTAGGAAATGATTCAGATGGTCTTGATTCTGATTGATCTGGTCTAAAATGTTAAACTAATATACTAATAAAATACTTAAATAAACTAATATAAATCATAATTTTTTTTTTTTTTAACTTATAATATTGTTAATCTTACTTAACCTCTATTGTAGAGTATTTTTTACATTCCTACGATGTTTTTCATACATTTACCTACAGCATTTATTTATAATGATTTAAATTTTTTGTTAAATTGTTATATTGTTTTTTTTAATTAGAATTTTAAAATGCTCATTGAAGATAGTTATTTCAGCATATTATATATATATAAAGACAGAAGTCATCAAGCTTATATATTTTTCATCATTACATTTATTTTCACTTATCTTATTTTGAAAAATGTATTTGTTTAAAAAGAAAAAAATCATAATTTGTAAGTGTTTATTAATTTAATATAACACACACTGCCACATAACTAAGTTTAGTTTATACTCAACGTTTAATTTATTTTATACAATAAAATTATTACTCTAATTAACTCATACTTTTTAAATTATTTCTATTTGATTAGGGCTCCCATACATCGAAATCTCATTTACATCTGTTTTTCAGGAACACTATGAACTCTATGATTTCCAAGAAACAAATATGTTATAAACACATACTATGTTACAAAAAACTGTTTTGCCAGGTCCACACAGAGACAACAAAAGTAAAACAAAACAAAAACTCTTGTGTTTTTCGACAAAATCAAAACATTTTTGTTCTTTCCAACAAATTGTTCGTGTTTTGAAAAACAAAGTCGTGTCCCTAGCTGCGGTGTCGGTAAACATCAAAAGGTTTTGGTTTTGTCGTTGTTTTTTGCGATCACTGTCGAACGTGTGTGGACATGTTTTCAAAACAACTAACAGGCAATATTTTTATCGGGATTTCGCCATTTCGCGGGCAGTACCAATTTGGTTGTTTATAAATATATATTTATTATAAAATCAAAACGTCTTTTAATCTTATTATTTATTTTTTTACATTGTAACTGTAGGTAAATATACCCAGCACCCAACATAAATAAATCTTCATCGTCTTCAATATCTCTTTTCAATTTCCGTGTTTTCACTCACAGTAAAAATTTTTTTAAAAACTTGTAAGTACGAAGAATTTAGAAAGCTAGGATACTCTGAAGACAGACTAAATGACCACGGATGAACAAAATAAAACGACGAGTTTATATTTCTGTATGGATAGTTGAAAACAAAAACAAAACACGAACAAATGTTTGAATTTTGTTCATGTTTTGTTTAATTTTTACTCAACTCAGTATGGACTATGGACACATGTTTTGTTTGCGTTTTATTTTTTTCAAACTTCAAAAAAGGGTTTGAGTTTGGTTTTTGTTTTGTTTCTGTGTCGTCTATGTGTGGACCCGGCATTTGGATCATTTTTATTTTTTTTTATCCATTTCGAGGAATATTACAAAAATATATATACCGTGTGTTCATCAATTTAGGAAACACTGAATTTCTCGGCTGGATAATATTGGAATAAATCGAATATTTTTTACTTGCAAGTAGTATATAAATACACAGTTTTAGATAAATTTCAAATTTATAACCCTCTCGGTACGCGCATGCACAACACAACTTATTATTTTTTTAAATAGCAACCGGTATTTTTGATACCAAATTCAAATTAACTGAATTCTTTGTAAGCCATTTTGATCAATTAACCATGTCTAAAACTAAAATTGACTGAATGAAAGCCATTCAAATTTTAATAAATAATATATTTTTATAATTCATAAAATCATTTATAATGATTTATTATTGGTTACTTTGTGAGTATTATAAATTTATGTGGTGGATGATATCGACCTGGGTATTGTTCAAAAAAAATACGTAAAATATTCAAAAAGTAACCAAAAATAAATAATTATAAATGGCTTTCATTCAGTCAATTTTAGTTTTAGAGTTATCAGTTATGGTTAGTTGGTCAAAATGACTTACAAAAAATTCAGTTAATCCAAATTTGGTATCAAAAATACCGGTTGCTATTTTAAAAAAATAAGTTGCGCATGCGCGTACAGAGGGTTAAAAATTTGAAATTTATCTAAAAATGTGTATTTATATACTACTTGCTTGTAAAAAAGATTCGATTTATTCCATAGTTGGACATTTGCGTAAGATGATTACGTTAGATGGTGTAAGCCAGTAAACTGATGAGGATTTTCTAGGAGTTACGGGATATGTAAGTGTTTTATTTGTGAACATTCTAATATTGAGTACCGAAACATAATAATATATGGAAATCTGCAGTATTTTCATTTATTGTCTTGATGCCAAGATCTTTATGGATAGTCAGGATAGGAATAAATGGTGGAGCATTAAAACTATTAAATTAATTTTTAAGATTAACACATTTTTTAAATGTGGTGATTCAACATTTAAATCATACACAATGCCATGTATTAATTCGAAATAAATTAAAAATGATTTTAAAATATTATTAATACTATTTAATTATTATTATCGAATTAACTGTAGTGGACATGCATATGCGCTATGTATATCATGTAGTTTAACCTTTCGGCAACTTAGAGTACATTAAATTAATTGTATAAGTAAATGTACAATTTATTTCCTTAGCTGTTTTATTATGAAACATATTATTTCGATTGGGATTTTGTTAATAATCGCAGAATAAATCATTTTCTGTGTTTAACATCTTCAGGTGTTAGTTTCAAATTACTAATTGAAACAATAATGGGTAGACATTATAGACACCCATTTTTCTTTTGAAGTGAATGAATGAAAATATAGTTGGCGCCCTATAAAATATATTTTTCCTGCGCCCCTTAAAGGTAGCCAGTACAGGCCTGCAGGTAAATTTGTTTGGTTAAAAAAACAATATTCATACAAAATACATTTTAATAATAAAACTTATAAGAACATATTAAAATCGTACACTGAAAGAAGGACTTGTTTACTTGTTCAATCCAAAATTATGGTACCTGTGTCACTATTTTCATCGTCAGAAACAACTAAAAACAATATAAATATATATATATATACATATTAATTCAAATTATTCAAAAAATAAATAAATGACAATAAGAAATTCATATTCCTTCTGTTGGTTTAGACCACAAATAATTAAGGTGCTCTTTGGTTTTGCTAATAGTTATTTCAATTCTTTATTATAGATTAATTTCCAATTTGTTTTCACAAAATTCAATTAATATCAAATTTTTAGCCTATCAGTACATTTGACCACTTTAAAAAGGTTACCGAATATCAATATTGTTCTATTCATGTCACAAATATAATATCTTTACCTACAGCATTTATTGGATGTGGTATTTTCCTGGGTTTTACTTATCACTTTATCAGTATATTATTATAAAATTAATGTTCGAACAAATAATTAGTAAGGTAGTTTAAGTCACATTGCAATCACGTTAACTTTACCTATTTAATTATGTGTAATTAATTATTTTAATGTTTAATTATTGTTAATTAAGTACAGGTTAGGAATTTTTAAAAATTTCCAAAAGTTATAAAACCACTGCTTTCTTCTTAGTTGTGCCTATCAAAAAAAATTTGGTAATTTTTTATGGACGTTATTACATTGTTAAGTACTTTTGAAAATGTTTAGGGCAATTAAATCCACACCTTAATCCCCTAACTTATAACCATTAGAATCAGCATCAAATGTACTGGTGTTAGTGACTTCACCTACAGCTGACACTCGTTAATCTAAACTGTATATTTTAAGTAACGTTTACACACCAAAACCCGGTTACTTCAGGCTTATAACATATAGAGCGCCAAATAAATTTGTGGTACTAAATGTTGATTGCCTCGTGATTGGCGAAATCACCAACCGCTAGTACGTTTGAGGCAGACTCTAGTAAGAGATTATTTAATTTGGGATGACATTCCTATTTGTTGAAAAAATTTATATCATTACAAATTTCCCAAAATTTATTATAAATAACATGTGCTTTTATGATAAATTGTAAAATAGTAAACAAAAGTTATTAGTTGGGGGGAAGGTCCAATAACCAAAATGTACTATACTTAAAGTTATAAAAATTGAAGTGAAAATATGAGCTTGGTAGAATAATTTAATTAAACAAGGCAAATAGTACTTACCATATTTGCCAATAACAGGTCTAATATCATCTAATTTATAGTGGTTAATAATTTCAACACTCTCATCACTTGATGATGATTCACTACTTTCAGGATCAATGATTATAACATTTTCATTTTGGTCATCTTGTTTTACATTACTTGCTTGGTGCAAATTATTTTGAGTAGCAGTGAATGCAGTTCCATCAGTTATCTTAATCACATCTTGATCAACAACCATTTTTTCTACAACAAAAATATTATAAGGTGCTTATCAATTATTTTGACTACAGATGTTAATAACTGGATACATAGAAAACATTTATACACTTCATACTCAATACAACAGCATATAAAAAACTTCTGATGCCTAACTTTTCAACATCCAGAATTTTTTTTTCAGCTTGCAAATATTTAAATTTAAACTTAAGAATGATTTTCAAACAATAAGTTTACTATAGTTATTATAAATGGTCGGTAAAAACCACATTACAATTTTATAATACAACATTTTTTTCAGTATTTTGTATTAAAATTATCAAAGGATACAAACATAAGGCTGGTAATTTCATATTCATCCAGTTAATATTCAAGAAAGAAAATTAAAATGCTCATTGTAATAGTGAATAATTTATTTTTAAAGGAATGTTAGGTAAAATTGAGTTGATAAAAATATTTCATAAGAATCATAAATAAATAAAATGTTATACCATTAATTTCTTCGATTATATTTTCTTGATTGGATGGACCAATAAAATTTAATTTTTCAGACAAACATAATTTTAAACCATTATCTTCAGAAACTGCTGGTTCTAGGCCTTTAAATGATTTACAAGAACTGCTAGGACATAAATAATGTAAATAAATATACAAACAGACATGCACAAATACTAATTATGAGTACAATGGATAAATTGTTTAATCAACCCGAACTTTAAATTATATAAACATTTAATTCTCTCATGAAAACCAGAGCTATCTCTAGCGCAATTAAGCCACATATCAATGAAAACACCCTTCTTTAATATCATAATTTTAAGTTTGAGTAGTAAAAACAAAACTTGATGGTTCTGTTTGATTGACTGAAGTGAGATATAATAAAAAAATCAAAATAATTTATCGTACCGATTTTTAATATCAATTTGTATAGCTGATTTTATTTTATCAACAAGCTTAATGGCCACAGAAGCTGCCTGATTGGAACAGTTCATAAGAAGATTTTGACTTAAAGAGGCACATCCTTCAATGTCTACACCACACATTTCACTGTGGTTGTTAAAACATATAGACAATTTGTTATCACAGACTTTGTCTTCTAGAAGCGATGGATCCAAAATAATAAAATCACTAAAATAAAATCTTTGAACGTTAATTACAAAAACAATAAATAGTACATACACAAAATAACATACTATTTTTCAAAAATAGCAAAGCTCGCAATTACTGGATGATGATGAAGTGATAGTGGTATAGGATCTCTTTCTGAACTAGAATAAACAACTACTTTTTCCCCTGTAGAAAGAACATCTGGATGGCGAAAATGCATTAATGCTGCTAAAGTTGCAATTGAACAACATCCTAAAGTATTACCATCCATATTCAAAACACTCAAATCTACTTTAATTTTCCATACCTAAATTTATTTAAAAAAAATAGTTTTTACACTAGTATGTATTTATTTGGTCTTTAGCAAAAAATCCACTTAGATAGAAACAACTATCCCCAGTATAAGCATTAATATGTATTAGAAGAATATAAATATTATCAGTAATCAACTATATATTAATCTGTTACAAAAATAAAATAAACTAATTACTAATAATATGAATAAAAAGGTATAATAGTGCTACTGAATTAGATAGCAAACATTGGTAAAGGGTATTTGGTCAATTTTTCCTTCAATAATTTAGTTATTAAAAATCTAATTTTTGGAATTCTTAAATAATATACTTAAAGACCATAGTTTCTAGTTCTTGAAAATGTTTATATTAGAAACATAAGGTGTTCCACAGTAATTTAAACTTATGTTTTTCAAACGAGAATCTCCTCTTTTTAAATGAAAATTATTTAATGGATAATTAAAAAAAAAAAATTGAAATAGCTGAATCAAAATTTTAATAAGTAGTTTCTCATTTTAATTTTTTTCTTATTAAGTGGATTTTTATCATGTGCATTATTTGAATATAAATAAAATAAATTTATCATACTTTTTCCTCAGCAATTATACATAATGATTCAAGATCTATACATTTTGAATCTTTATAGAATCTTTCCAAAACTTGATTTATTTTGGTTAGATCATTAAGTTTGTCGTCACCAGCTAATTCAGCAGATATTTGTAGTACACCTTCATTTGGACGACTATTATTAGGTTGATATATTTCACAGCTAACTTGAGCAAATACACGAGTGCAACCAAGTGTTACTAAACAATTACCCCAGTCAATCCCAAATTCAATTTTCAATGGTCTATATTCATCTTTTTTACGACCATCAAGACGCTAAAACAAAATATTTACAAAAATATTTACTTAATTCCGCAATATACCATTCTTGTATTGAAATAATTTATAAAAATATGAATCCAAACTTTTAATATGCCATAAAATTATAATAATGAACTTACTATTTTTTGAGATGCTGCTTCTAATATGAACGTTTTTTCACAGTCAGATAATGGATTTCCATTCATTGCAAATATCGTGTTATATAGTCGTTACTAATTGTTTACCTAGGAATTAAGAGAATAGTCCGGTATTTTATGAAAATTTAAAATTTCATTTTCAGCATTAATCGTTAAGATTTAAATGGAGCTTATGTGCATAACCTGAAAGAAATTTAAAAATCAACCATATCACATTTTGTCTAAATTAAGTTGAGATAACATATTATCATAGACCCATAGACGTCCTATGGTGTGGCCAATGGCCATAGAGCTGTTCTGCCCTAGAGTTCATCACCTGGAAGATACGATTTTGTTTAGTTTATATAACATGTTATAAAGAGGTATAAAAGTGAATATATTCGTTTTAAAATTGAAATGCTAACCCTAAAAACGAGTTATCATAATTCTGAGCCGTGCTATTTAATGTTTATAGTTTGTACTTTGTTGTGTTTATACTTGTTCAGTTTATCGACATTAAAACTAAAACAAAATTAAGATTACAATTAAGATTTTTTGAAACAAATTATATCTAAAAACTAAAATGTATAAAGTTCCTCAAAAAGTACAGAAGGTAATGGTACAGCCCATTAACCTTATCTTTCGACATTTACAAAATCGTGCTAAAGTTCAAGTAAGTATTTCTAATGGTAGTGAATTAACATTAATACCCCAGTAGCGTATTAACGGGAGCCAAATGACTGGTATATGGCATACAGATATATCCAAATATAGTGGAATAAGTCACCAGTTTATACTCATCAAATTTGGTATTTGTCAGGTATCTAGCAAGTATCGCGATACCTACTAACAATTTTAGATTATTTTTATTTTTTAATTCCATGATCACACATTTATTACGTATCAAATTTTTCACAAGGAAACGGACCTATTCAACGTATATAATACATGTTGTAAGGATCCTTGTCAATAATAAAAATTGGTCAACATTTAAAAATGTCCTTTAGATTAATATTACACTGCGGCCCACGACCATTTTTTTTTGTTTTTTATATAGTATGCCTAGTAACTATAATATATTATATTTATGTATACTGTATGAGTCTTCAACAATAATGTTTTGAAATCTGTTCTCTACAAAAAAATTATAATATTCAAAGATTATATCAAATTTAACCATGCATTCTAATTTTAGGTATGGCTACAGGAAAAAATTCATTTAAGGATTGAAGGACATATTGTGGGTTTTGATGAATATATGAATCTGGTCTTGGACGAAGCTTGTGAAGTCAACACTAAAGTTGACTCTCGAAAACCTGTTGGTCGCATATTGTTGAAAGGAGAAAATATTACATTAATACAAAATATGACTCCATCCATAGGATAAAAACAGGAACTGTCAGAATAAATAAAATATACTTCAATATATCCTTTGTATCATAAATTCATAATAAATATCTTAATGCTTACAACTCAAACTATGTATAACCTGCAGTAATATTTATTAATTGTATATCATATTAATTTAGATTAAGCAAATACTTGAGACATAATTTTGTTTTCTCAGAAAATTGGAAGTTTTAATATTCGTAAATAACCTGTATAAGAAAAATATAGGTATCAAAATGTATATATATTCCTTATAATTATATTATATTTTTAAGAGGATACAAAAACCTGTACTGAAAACCTTTATTAAGGATACAGAACTACAGAATATCTGTGTAAATTGCATAAGGGTATTACAATTTTGAGTCTGTTTTTACTAATCATTAAAAAAAATAAAAATATTCCAACCAAAATGCAAAATCGTGTTTTTCATTTACAAATCAAAACAAGAAAAGTAATTTAATGATACATCTTAATACTTAGACTGATGACAGTGACAAATTTACAAAATTCATAGTTAGACAATTAATTATTTATATTCTAAATTTTTATTTTAAAATAAAAAACAAACTTTCAGAATCATTCCAGTATCTTAAAATTAGTTCTATTTTACAAACAGATATTTTGTGAGATTTCATTATTGAAGTACTCTTTTCAAAAGTATTTAAAATACTTATTAGAGTACTTAACACTTAAGAATCATTTGATCATTTCTTAATGTTTTCTCTCTCCTAGTCCACGCTCTACATTGACAAAACGCATTTACGCAGAATTGTTATTCCATGTTTTTAAGTAATCTTAGTGTAATATCACCCATTGGAAAAAAGATAGAGAATAATATTTTTGAGGGAATGACATTTCGATTTGTCTCAAAACGATTTAAACATCATTTAAATGTACAACATATTTTTATTTATTTTGAAAGTCGAATACAAAATCAAATAACAAAATATAATATAATATCTATACCTATATTATTCTTTATCTTTTTAGTAATGGGTGATTTTACTCTAAGACTAATTAAAAACAGAAAAAATGCATTTTGTCTTTGTTGAGTGTGGATCAGAGAGAAAAATAGTGCGCTGACATTCTCTTAACTAGATTGTATCTCCAAAGAACTGTAAAATATGTGATAAATTATTGTGAACTCAGAAATTTTTGAAATGCACCTAGTTAATTGCGTCATGGGATATTTAAAATAACATACCTAACATAAAAAATATATATTAGTTTGAAATCGGTGAATAAAAAGTCAAAAAATATTAGAATAGGCTACACAAATTACATACAAAAGAAAAATTAATTTGTATTTGATACTGGAATTCTAATAAATTCACACATTTTTACAAGTTATTTGATTATAAGTACTAATTTCAGGTTCTCAGTGGATCGATGAATTGTTTTTATTGGATAATGTGTTGGACTGTTTGCATATACAAAGAGAAGAAAAAATGCTTCGGTTTTAAACTTTAAGGATGATTTCTTATACCAAAATGGTACTTTAGCAAGGTCAAAATATTAAATTCCTTATTAATTGAAGATAATCCTCAATTCCCCCTCACCTCTAAATGATGCCACTGAACATGTGACAAGACACCTAATGTAGTAACATACAAGTTAATGGTACCAAATTGCCAATCTTTTATAAACAGCAATAAAATCAATATAATTTTTAACAATTCAATCATAAAATCATTACAGAGCCACATTAGACATTTTGCGCCCGAGTGGTCGAAAGTAGAAAAATTGTACCCCCACCGGCTATGTTATTATATTCTAATGAACTTTTTTGATCTTGAGCAATATAAAGAATCTATTTGGTTTGAAATAATATGTGCTTTTTTAAAAATTGCCGTTTAATAATTTATTCAAGACCCACCTCTGTCTCGTGACCCTTTCTGGAGATAAAATTGAGAATATGCCACTTGAGATAAACTATACCTATTGGAATATACAATTTTCCATTATTACTAGCAGTGGTTGAATTGGAAAAAAAAAATAAAGGTGGACTCTAAATGAAGTTGAATAATTAAGCAATTTAATAGTAACCCTATTCCTTGATGAATGTAATAAAGGGGTACGCTATAATTTGAAGAAAAATGAAGAGTAGCTACTGAGCCCCCTGCGTCCTCCCCCAATTCAACCACTGAATTTACTA
The DNA here is from genome assembly GCF_037042655.1 of Diuraphis noxia. Lineage (NCBI taxonomy): Eukaryota > Metazoa > Arthropoda > Insecta > Hemiptera > Aphididae > Diuraphis > Diuraphis noxia. The sequence continues at coordinate 30,871,415 of NW_028301714.1, read as the reverse complement.
GTCCTTTAAAAATGTATATCAAAAACACTAATTGTTTGAATTTTATCTATATATTCATTACATTATAAAAATAGATAAAAGTTTGAATAACTCATAGATGAACAAATCATTCGATCCCAAAATTTTGGCTCCAAGGGCATTTTTTGCCATTGCTCTCCTTTTAAATCATATTTCTAGCCTTAAATCTAAAAAAATGAAAGGAAAATGGGTATTTATTTTCTCATAAGTATCCTTAAACGTAATTTATTTAATATTTACGTATAAATAAAAAATATTACAATTTTACAAGTACCTATGATACTCAATTTAAAGGCCAAGACCAATTAACAACAAACATGATAATAGCACCTACAATTTGAAATGTATTTATACAGAACGATACATGGTTAATTGTTATTTAAAATAACATACCAAACTTTAAAATCACAGAAATGATTACAATACACTAATAAAAAAAATTGTTAAAATTAAATGTGGTCAATAGTGAGTATCGTTCTGCTATCTAATGGTAAAGTAGGTGTCAAGTGGGGGATCACTGGAGAATGAAATGGGGCCCACCACATTATATTTTTGGTACAGAACTAAATCCGGGCCCCTATTAAATAACAATTAGTTTTGAAACATTTATCTAATATATATTGACAGTGACGTAGCCATGATTTGAGAGGGGGAGTGTCGGAACCCGATGTATCCCCCTGGCTACGTCCTAGCGTAATCGGTACTCAGAAAAAAAATCCCCAAAGTTTGCTTTTTCGAGTTTGCAAAGTTTACTTATATTATAATATAATTGTACATCCTAGGTTACAGTTAGGTATAACTATTGAGGGATTTTTGATAGGTTAGTGTTTCAATTATACTATAATTAACTTTAAAATAACTATATTAACTATAAATTAGATTTTTTTTTTCATAAATATAATAAAAATTGTATAATAAAACGTAAAAAAATTATATAAGTATAATAGTCTAAAAATTTCGACATAAAAATGGTATATTTTGTAAAAAACATTTAATTTCTGATTCTTTTTTTATATCTAAGCACATATTTTTATATTTCTTTCATATTTATTTTAATTTGTAAAAAAAACCGTACCTGTTTTAATTTTTAATAATTTATTAATTCTCATTGGATTTGACTTTTGTAGTGCTTCAATGAACATCCAAATATTTGGATGCTGAGTTCTTACCAAAGTTTTAAATTTATTATTGAAACCTTCACTTATATTATTTGTTCTACCTGTGTTTTTCTTTATAGCATTATGTACATTCCATAAATAAGGAGAAAATAATATTATTTAATATAAAAATAATATTTTATTAAAAAAAAAAATAATTTCTTATTAAACAATAAATAATATTATATTATTTAATAATAAACTTAAAAAAAAAATGGAGGGGGGGGAAATGTACGCGTCGAAAATATATTGGGGGGAAATGTCCTACTATGCCAAAAACAATCGGGGGGAAATTCTCCGGATACCATATCAATATACGGTAAAAAAATCCCCAACTAAATTCATAACACATTTTTTTCATAGTGTACATTTTATAATTTATAATTTTTAACAATATAGGTATAGGTACCTATAATACCTATATTTTACACCTATTTTTACTTAACACTATTAGGTATTTAACAATTATTTTTAAACAATATACCCTATATTGAAATATAATTATGTGACACTTTTTGGACATAGGTACCTTATTATAACGGCTATAACCATATAATATCTTAATATCTATATACAATATAATAATACAATGCAATGTATGTATAGTATAATAAAAGTAATCGACATTTGACTTTATCTCAAAAAGTATGAAGGATTGTAGACTCTATCTGGAAACTGGTCTTGGTATCTACAACATTTTAATATTACAAATATGTTTTTTTTGTTCATATATTTATTGTTGTGAAATGTGATTATCTTAAATTAAAAGTGTGTACCTATACCTACAGTGAGCCCAGTGAGGTATGATATTCTATTCAGTACGAATTTTCGATCATCTCGTAATTATCGTGTAAAGTGTTAAGTTTTGATTATTTTGGATTAAAAGTGCGAATATAAAATGGAAGTGATTCAAAATAATAATGAAAAACCTTAAATTACATTCGGTGAATATTTGTATTTTGTACAATATTCAAAAAGAATGCAAAACTTTTATTTGTTGGAGATGTACTAATTCAAGTGAATCGTGGAAAAAAAGTCCGAAGTAAAAAAGTCCTAGGAAAAAAAATCCGCGCAAAAAAGTCCGAGGCATAAAAAGTCCGCCGTAGAAAAGTCCTAAGCCTAAAAAGTCCGGTATAATATTATATCGTCAAAAAAAATCAATAATAATAATTATAATATATAAATAAATATAAAACAATCAAAATAATTAATCATACAAATAAAATATAATTATATATTAAAATTATTTCTTAATTAAATAAAGTATTAATTTTTTCTTTTACCTAATTATATGACGTACCTATATCGGACTTTTTTTCCTAGGACTTTTTTACCTCGGACTTTTTGGTAGTCTACCAAATCAAGTGAAGTGTCATTTTAAAGTGTATTTTAAAAACAGATTTAAATATAAATAGTCCAATTTTAATTTCCATCATTGATCACGATACGAGGCAAATGAAAATATGGTTTCTGCAGTAAAAATTCAAAACATTATGAAGGAAAAATCCAAAATAACCAACGACGCACCTAGTCAAATTTTTTCAAGTTCAATATTAAATGTTTCAGAGAGTGTATTAGCCGAATTACCAAGAGAAGATAATTTAAAAAGATCTATTCGAAATCATAGAGGGTTTAAAAATCCACCAAAACCGAGATGTCTGTCAGAAATAATTGTTGAAGGTAAATTAAAATTTTATATTATATGTTAGGTATAATATATGCTATTTAGCTATTATATGAGTATTTTTAAATTTCAATATCTTACATACTCACATCTCGCTTAAAAATAACAATATTGTAAAAGTCAACGTACATTAGAACGTCCAATATTTTTAATTTGTATTACGAGTAACAAACCTATAAAATATGTACCTAACAATTTTTTTGAGTACAATTTCTATCTGTAACAATGATACTCATACATTATTAAAATATAAATTGGTTTTTATAACATATTGGTATTCTTATTTAATTTAAAATTTAATAGCTGAATATAAAGAATATGGTCAAGAAAGATTCTTAGTACTTACTCAACGACAGTGGCGTAATTAGGAATTTGTCTTAGGGGGGGATAAACATTTTTTTCCACACAAAATACTTAGATTTTCAAGTACAATATCTGGGAAAACTATTTCATCAAAAATTCTTAAACTAATATATATGTACACAAAATCTATTAATAAATGTGCTTTGAAATTCTACACAATTTAGTACCTATATACAATATTATAATAATTTCTTCAAAATGTAAATTTTGAATATATTAGAATTAAAATTTACTTTTAAATTAAATAATAATTTATAGATTTCCTGATATTAATTATATTAAATATATTTCGTCGTGATGTCAGCACGATAAAACATATAATTCCATAAGCTTCAAATTAATATATAAATATACACATTATATAGGCACTGGGGGGGATATATCCCCCTCCCCCTCCCCTTAATTACGCCCCTGCTCTACGATAACGGCCCAAATACCTGCACTGAAAGGATTATTATGTTTGCCACTGATATAGGATTGTCCTTATTATCTGAGTCGGATACATGATTTAGCGATGGAAACTTTGGCCTTGCGCCTCAACTTTTTAAACAATTATAATATGTGAAACGTGTACAAAAAAATCAGTGTTTATAAGGTACAGCTGTTTATTATATTATTGAGCGCAAAACTCAAGCTACATACTTACGAGGAAATGTTTAATATTTTAATAAATGAATGTAAAACCCGCGATGTGTACCCAGCTCCAAGATATACTTACACTTGGATTTTGAATTAGCTGTAATAAATGCCGCTAAAAATATTTTAGGAAACCACATTACGACAAATGGATGTTTTTATCATTTATGTCAGTCGACTCATAGAAAATTACAAAAACTTGGTTTGGCAACCATTTACAAAGAAGATGATTTTCGAAAGTATTGTGGCATGGTCGATGGTTTAGCTTTTCTACCTCTGGATAAAGTGATAGATGGAAGAACGTGCTTGAAAGAAAATATACCACTCCATGCAAAAGAGCTTTTGTTTTATTTTGATAATTAATATGTAAGTGGTAAATATAGGCGAGTAGGAACTGCTTAGTTCTAGCGCTTGCGTAAAATACCTCGCCATATTTCCACCGTCCGTGGAATGTACATGAATTAACATTAAAAGGTGAGAATCGCACTAACAATAACACAGAGGGTTGGAATAACCGCTTTTCAAAACTCTGTGCTAATAAGTATCCTACAATTTGGAATTTAATAAAAAAAAAAGGAAAATGGAAGTTGCTGCAGACCAAGCAAAATTGGCGTTAAGTAATGCAGGAGAATATGCAAGTACAAAACTTGGTACAAAACAACTTAGTGAAAACCGCTTAAAAAATGTATGTGTGCAAATTAAAAATAACGAGATAAGTATATATATCATTGGATTTTCTAAAGGCAGTTAGCCACAACATTAGAAAGCAAAGCTACTAAATTATTTTATATTTTTATTGCAGCTATACTGCTATATTTTATAATAAGTATTAGGTACATGTTAAGAAATGTTATTTAATTCATTATTATAATATTATATGTTTTGATTTATGGTTTATATTTTATGATTTTTTAACTGTGATATAATTTGTTAGTTATTGTTTAATGCTATATACTAGATTTAATTTTTTTTATAGTTACCTTTCAATACAATAAATATATCACCTATACTATAATAAATTACTAATTAGATACATAATACTATAGTAAAATAATTTAATAATTAGTGAAAAACAATAAATAATAAACATATTGATAAAAAACTAGTATTTTATTATATTATATTTATGGTTATAGAGTTCAAGAAGTGTTAAGTAAAAATAGGTATAAAATATAGGTATTATAGGTACCTATATTGATTAAAAATTAAAAATTATAAAATGTACACTATAGTAAAAATGTGTTATGAATTTAGTTGGGGCTTTTTTTTTTTTTATAGCCGAGGCTTTTTTTACCGTATATTGATATTGGGGCTTTTTTTTCCTAGATTCACTGTGAGTCCGACAATTAAATAATATAGATTGTTCAAACTGGTAACCATTATTCCAGGAACAACCGGGTACACCGGACTGGGCGGACTGCGTATTATTAACATAGATAATATATAGTAAATGTATAATATAGTATACCTAATATAATATATTATATAACGTAAAATCGCCAACTTTGGAAGGTTATAACTTCCAAAATAATGGTTTCCGGAAAAAAAAATACACCATCGTTTTAAGCATAAAAAAACAAGTCGTCTGAAAAAAAAATTGAAAATCGTGAGGGGGTGGTGGTAAAGTGCATTTGTTCCTTGATAACATAATAACTATCATAAGTTTTAATTATCAATCATATTATATATCTTTATACTATAGATAATATCACCAACGACACCAACTATATATAATATATATAAATATTTAAATATTTTATTCGTGGATAATATTATATTCACGATTAACTAACTTAAGTTAATCATGATTATATTATTATCAATTATTATCTATGCTTCAAAACAACATTTTGTATTTGTTATTCTTATCAATCCTAACTTATCATAATAAATAATACAAGTGCAATATAGGTAGTCAGATTATACTCTATTGTAATAGAAGGTAGTATAGACTATAGTTGGTTTACTGTAAACTTGCTATTATAGTTAGTAGTTCGGAAACGTTGAGAGGCGCTATTCGTTAATGAGACTATACCGTCAGGCTGTTCCTTAGTTAAATATTTCATTTTATACATTTGTTTACAGTTCATAATTTCGTATAATGAATACTTCCACACAATACAGCATGCGTTGGGACGACTTTTCATCCCATTTCACAAACGAATTTGTGTCTCTACGGAATGATGAACAATTCGTCGATGTTACTTTATGTTGCGACGATCAATTCATCAAAGCTCACAAAGTTATTTTATCAGCATGCAGCCCTTATTTTAAAAAAATACTCATGGTAAAGTTCACGTTTATTTGAATGATTAATTGAAATTGAAATACATTTTTATAACTAATTATAATTATTAATACCTACAGATGAATCCATCAAAACATGTCACAGTTATTATGCACAACGTGGAATATGAACTCATGAAGACTTTAGTTGACTTTATGTATTTGGGAGAAGTACTTGTAAATCAAAATAATGTTGATAGATTTTTTAAATTAGCCAAAACATTTAACATAAAAGGATTTCAAAATGGATTCAATAAAAATGAAGTTAGTATTCAGATATAAGCTTGAACAATTGGTAACTTCAACCATCCACCTTTTAAGATTTCATCTGCCAAATTTAAGAACAGCAAAATAATTCCTCTTTAATTATGAATATATATTATATATTTTTAATTTTTTCAACTCAGTGATAAAGCTATTTAGCTGCAATAAATCATTGATTAATATAAATATACTAAATATATTTTAATAATAACAATGCTGCTATAAAGATAGTTCTATAATATGCAATTTATAAAACAAATTACTGTAGGATTAAAAAAACAGTTTTGCTAAATAATATATTGGTATACTTTAAAAAAAAAAATATAAATTGCGTATTATTAAATAAAAATTTATAATTGTCTAACTTTTTTTTCAGACTTCAATTTTGCCATCTTTATGTGAAAATGTTGAGCAAGATGTGCCAAAAAATGATGTTATTGATTCAATGGACAACCATGATGATGGATTATTTGCTAATCAACTAGATCAACTCAATCAACTTGTAAATCCCAATGAAATAATTGTATGTTGTAATTAATTAATTAAATATTCAAAATGTATGTTAATATTTTTTATGTATTGCAGAAACGAAGGAAAATAGAAACAAATTATTGGCAACAATCTTCTGAATCAACTCCATCAACACAACCAGAAAAACAGAGGTGTCATTCTTTGGATCCACGGCCATGTCCAGAATGTGGACGTCAATATAGCAGTTTATCCAACTTAAGGCAGCACATTGAATTAATTCATAAACCTGGTTGTGTTGTTTGTCCTTTATGTGGTAAAACATTCAAAAATAAGCTTTATCTACGGCGGCATTTTATAAGTTTTCATGAAATGTTACCATCCAAAGTACAAAATACATCTGACCCAGGTACACCTTACACTTCAAATCCATTACATTATCAATCTGATCAAAACCAACAAAGAATACAAATAAAAGAACAGTCTAATAGCCAACAATTAAGTTCTACTTGTTTTGATCAAAGTATACATCCACGATAAGTAGAGTTAAATGACAAATTATCATATAAAGTTGCTTTTTTTTAATGATTGTTAATGTATTATTATTAAGGCTGAGGACTTGTAGCTCTAAAAATCACCAAATATGCACTTAAATATAGTTTTAAGAAAATAATTCTTCTGTAGGTACCAATTATTTTAATGAATAAATTGTATTTAAATTATAAGTACAATTTACAAGTTACAATAAGTATTGTATTATTTTGGTTAATTGTATGAGTTTTCAGATACTTCTTATTACTATACTCTAAGAACCCATCAATCAATTTAGTAAGCAACTCTCGAGACATGTTTTTAGGAAAAACTTGCGTCTGTGAAAAGTTAACAACCATATTAATATTTTGATCAAAATTTTAAATAATTTTAAATTCAACATTTAAAATATGCATCAAAAAGTATAAATTGGAAGAAATATGACCTTAAAACCGAAAAAAAATCTTAACATATGCATTTATATGCAAAATAAAATCTCAAAACTAGCTTTGTGAAAGCATGAAATGTTTTTGTTTCGTACTCTGTTATCTTTGTGACTGTGCAAAATAATGCAAATGCTACAAGTCCTCTTCTCTAATTATTATTGAGTATTATCAAAGGCCACATGCTTAAGTGTCTTATTGTAAATTAATTATTGGCTTTTTATGTGCAATTATATTAAATGTAAATACTTTATTCTTTCTTAAAAAGTATGCTATTTTTGAAGGCACATATTCAGCAAGTTTATATAGCCCAAATCCCCCAGAAAATTTAATGATATACATTTTTTGTTTTTTAAAGTATTAAAATATTTAGAATCAAAACAAATCATCTTAAGTAAAATTCTGACTATGTGCCTGATTTCATGATCTCTAAATTAAGTATTACAAGATGTATTTTAGCTATACAATTTTTAAACAAACCAAGAATTATACTTAGCTTGTATTTAATTTTATTAATAAAACCATTAAAGATGGTTATAATACATGATATCCAAATAGATAGAAATATTAAAATCTCATAGACTAATCACTTTAAGAATGAATGTATAAATGTCGTTTATTAAAAGCTTTTTGTGATCCACTGAAAACATATAATGCTACTAATATATTAATAACAACTAAGTATGTACCTATCACATGTTTTACTTTTTTTTTTTAGAAGAGTGTACAAAACCCACAGATTTAGATCCTATAATTATAATTTATCATATTAAATTAACTCAAATACTTAACTGCATTTACATAGAAACTAGGAAACAAATATATATTAATGTATTATAATTTTTTTTTTATTGTATTTTCATGAGTTATGTGTGGGTTAAGACACCCTCATAACTCAAGTAGTCTAATTATTACATTATTCTACAATAAATTGGCTGTTTGTACGAGTATACGTTTAAAATCTCATTATATTTTTAAATTTTTTAAATTAATATTTTACTTATTTAAACATTTTAAACTTTTATAGCATTTAAAATTTCATTTAAAGATTCCAGACATACTACATTATTTATATTTTTTTACAAATATCATTCTTCAAACTAAAGACCATCATTTCAGAATTGGATCCCTTAAAAATGTTAGCATATTTACAATTTGTTAAATACATCACAATTAAGCTTATTACAAATTATTTTTGAAACTTAATTTAATCATTAAGTGTAACTACTATGACTATACTAGTTATAGTAAGAATACAGTTGACTAGCCTTATTTTGCACTTAATCCGTTGTAAATATATATATATACATTATACTTTATTCAAAGGAAGTTCAATAATAAGCGACCATTTGAAGCTTTGTTCTCTGTCAACTTGGTACCGATGCTGTCCTGTATTTATTTTATTTTGAATTTAGTATGTTAACATCATATATGCACCAAAATAAGATGTGTTTGAATTAATACTTGTCTTATAATGAGTTGTGAACTTATATTGTATTATATTGTTGATTAATTTTACATTTAAATAGTTTTAATTATGTTATTTTGTATGTTTTTTGATTATCATATTAATATTGCTTAAATATTGAAATTGAAAATAAAATTGTTAAAATCCTTTAATGGTTCTTGTATAAATAAGTTGTACATTTTTTAGTAATATATTGTATAAATATAATATATTAATTACCAAATTAGTAATAATTATACATTATATATATATATATTAATTACCAAATTAGTAATAATTATACATTATATATATATATATATATATATATATATATAAATTACTTTTTTTTATTTTAAAGTAGGTACTACAGTTTATAATTTCCTTTACCAATCTTTTGTCATAAATGAAATGGAGAATTGAACAAAAGAAAACATTTTTATTTCCAAATAATCCATCATGTCATAAGTCATATATGATGATATACAATTCCCAAATGTACAACCATCATCATCATCATTATCATTAACTACATCGTTATAATCATCATCATCATCATCATCATTATAGTCTCATCATAACACTTTAGTCCTTAATCACTTTTATGGAAAGAAATCCTTGAGTCATGAAACAAGTTAATGGTTTACCCACGTTTAGGTATGTGAATAACTGAAATGTACACAATGCTGCAATGTATTCAGCAGATTTCTGAGAATCAGGAACAAATAAAGTAAGGCTTAATTGGATTTAATACTTAACATACTATACGTGTATAGTTAAGTTTATTTGAAAAATTAACAGTTTACCAATATTTATAATTAATTCTAATATTATAGTTAATTGTTTTTAATAAAATAATACATTTAAATAAATAAAGCAATTGAATCTAAATTGTTAAATATTCTTGTTACATGTTTCAAAACAACTTGAACTACAACTAACATTAACAGATCAATAATTTTGATACATACAATATTAAGATATTAACCATTAAGACTAGGAACTAAAATTAGCAAAAATAGATCAGTTTTAAAATTACATGACTAAAGTGGGTTACTAAAATCTATGATGGCATGTTATAATTTATTGTTTTACAAATTATGTTAGTATTTTAAAGCACACAATATAAATTATAGAACAATTTTAATATAATTAATAAATAGTTTGTTATGTCTTATATGTATTATAAGTAAAATTAAAATATTTAATTTCTATCAAAAAATAACAATAAATATAAAAAAAAACACGAACACATAAGTAAAAAGATCTTTATAATAATAACAGTCATGGGTTATTATTCAAGCATATTAAATATTATGACACGTTATATATATAAATGATTTAACTTGAGATTTTTTTATGGTTCTAACATTTTAATAGGTACTGAATTAGATCAAATAATTATTTTAAAAAATAATACATTTAATAAATTAGTGTTTGTCTATAATATATAAAAAAAACTTCAATTAATTACAAATTATTAGTTATTTTGTGATGTAAAAAAATGGTTTACACAATATAATTGAAATGGAAGATGCTAAATTTAATTTGAACACTGGATGGAGCGTATAAAGTGATGTAAGGATAACATAAGAGTATAGTTATCTGAACATTGACTGAATAGGATAAAGTAAAACAATTTACTTATTTTATTTCAAATGTTAGTCAATGAATTATTAAGCAATAACAATAGAAAATCTATTCAAATTGACAATTATTAATAATTATTAGTAAATTATATTTTTAAAATATATTTAAAGCTTTTTTGTATAAGATTATAGAAAAATTGACATCAGAATTTAATTTTTGTATGTGTTGACTGCTCTTATAGCACAACATAATATTAATGCCAAAACTAAACCAAAGAACTCGACTGATCCAATTGCCACAAGTAATACAAGGAATATAATCATACTCTTCCGCGATGTATACAATAATTTTTCAGTGCATCCCTGGAAATAAAAATTTGTTTTTTAAATAAATCACAAATTAGATATAGTTTGGTATCAAGAAATTGTAAATAGACAAGTATGAAGTAAGAAAAACTGTATTAAATGTCACAACTATTTAAATTAATATAATTTTATTTTGCATGATTTAAGAATGCAATGATCATTATATATTGATTTATATCAAATTGTACAAACATTCATACTATTATAAATCCATAAAACAGTTTGTAAATTTGTATTCAAATCAATTAACCTGCAAGTTTAAGCAAAAAACATATTTACAAGTATAAAGATAGTATAATATTATGTACTATATGTATATACCTGATACCTACTATTAGGTTTTTGCATATTTCTAAATCTAAATTAAATTTATGAATTTTATACCTCAGAATAAATGAATTCAGAAATTGGTCCTGAAGCAACAGCAGTTTGAGCATCTACACATTGTTTAGGATCACCTTTACAACAAGAAGCAGGAATTTTATATGATTGTTCTGGAGAACTTATTGCAAGTTCTAAACTTTCTGTCCGTGGGTTGTTATATTTGCTCCCAGCCCAATCAGATGGGCCTGATGCACCACAACATTCAAACTATAACATAAATTTAAATTTAAAATTATAATTAACTAATTAAGATAGATATATTAAGATTAATTATGTGAAGGTTAACATATTATTTATTAAATGTATGCTCTTAACATATTATATCATACATGTTTAAGACTAAATAATCTTACTACCTAAATTTAATTCCATAATAGGCATTATTAATCTTTCATCTAATTTTTACCATTAATACATTTTTATAAGATTGATGAAGTTACAAAAACTGTGAGTGGCATATGTCAAAGGAGACGAGACAACATCTCCTACATACAATATGGACAATTAATTTAAATAAAAAAATTTTAATTCATATTACAAATTCTATTTTTTATATATACCATTATATTTTTAGAACAGAAATGGTGGTGTCCAACATAGTAAAATAATAAATATAAGACAAGTCTTGTTTTCTTGGAATTGTATGGGATTAATCATTGCACTATGAGACAAGTTTTACAATCCATATTTATGTTTTATATCATTTTACAGTTATCTTTGTCTTCTCATAATTGTCTTTAGTAAATGTATTATTGTGATTCCTGGAACTATTTACTTCTAGTGTAATAGGTATTTAAAAAATTTCATTTATAATTATGCATGATGATATAGATAATGCGATTTTGAATAATACAATAATCAAATAATCAAATTTTTTGTATTTTTTTTTTTTTACATATATCATGTGTCGTAAAAATTCAATGAAATAACTATAAACTATCATAATTAGTAATTTTAATATAATGAAACACTTTTTATTATAACCATTTTTTATAAAGAGATATTAATGTATTTTACCTATAACATTTGATTAGGCCAAACAAATTACAGTTACATAGATCATAGATGTGTCCATTAACAAAAGTAATACTCATTAGAACTGATTTAAGATGATTAAAATTTACATTGATATTGTAATAATATATACATACACATTTCATATTTTTGGAAATAAAATAGTTCAATATATAGTATTACTAATACTAATATTAATAAACTATAAAATATTTGTAGGAGGCAATTCTAATATAAAGTGTTACACACTATTTCTGTAAAGAAATATTTTTCATTTGTAATGATTTATGTTATCATTGAATTCAAATTTAAAATATTCGTTACAATGACAAGGCACACTCAAAACCTACTATAAAGCAAAAAAAAATGTAAAACAAAAACAAAAATTTGTACAATATCAGTAAATTATTGTCAACTTGAGATTATCTTAAAAAAACCTATAAATATTATTTATTAAACAATTAATACTTACACCACTCTGTATAGCATCAAATGTTTCTGTGCGCCCTTCAATTGAACCATATTCTGATTGAACAGTCGTTTTAACAGTATATCGAACTAACTCAACTAATTTATCATTATTTGCATACATCCACACAGCAGCTGATATTTGAGCCACAAGTACAGCAAGTAATAGACAGAAATACTGTAATAAAAAATGCAACTTGTTTTAAATAAAATTCATAGATAATTAACATTTTTTTATTTTATATTACAAGAATGAGTGAACATTGAGATTCACTTATTGCAGCTGCACAACCAAGAAATCCAACGATCAGAAGTAATGTTCCAACAAATAGAATAAGATATACACCTGTGTAATAACTGGCTTCATCTTGTACCATACTCAGGGAAAATGTAGGATCTATCCACATCCATACTGCAAGTAGCATTAATAATAGGCCACAAGACTGAAATTAAGTAATTAACAAATATGAATATTATTTTTTTTTAAGTTAGCATAGATTTTCTTAATTTTTAACATTATCTCAATCAAATTTTGTACTGAAAAAAATTGTTTTAGTAGTTGATTATTAAAGGTTTTTAATTATTTAACTAAAACTTAAAATTTGTATTTATATTTTAACCAACATATTTCAAAAAAAGATGTAGGTACTTTTGTTAAGCATGTATGCTCTCGACATCTCTCTGTAGGCCATTGACTTATATTGTCACCAAATAATCTAGATAACGATTTAATATTTAAAAATTCTAATACAATATTATTTTACTAAACATGGAATAAGGTTATATTAGAAGCACTTCAAGAACACATACACTCAAAAACCCCTATGGCCCTATATTATGTTATATTTACACACAAAATTAACAATTTTTCATATACAATAATCACAATTCATTACTAGATTTAGATATAATCATTATCATATTCATTATTGAAAGATACCTAAATGGTTATGAATGAAGTACTGTTACAAAAAATAAAGACGAAAATAATGAAATAAAAGCAACAGCTGTGATCCAAATGTGACATAATTTTTGTATTTAAAAACTAGGTTGTTGATGTTAATTCAATCAACTATTTAGTAAAATACTTAACATTTTATGAGCTTCAACATATTTAACTTAAATACCTAGTGTAGAACGTAATAAAAAAAAATTTAAAAAAAAAACAATACAATAATATTAACAAAACTCTTTGCCCGTGTACATTATAAAATGATCTTGTCATCTGTAAGGTCTATGAAAATATCAAACTTTTCCGCAAACATGTCAATAACATTAACTAAAATCGCACGGTCGTGACTTATCGTAAAACCCGCGAATAACGAGCATTACGTCCGCCATGACGGTAAAATCTCAAGATACGACTACGATGTCGGTACTCACCAGATACAGGATATTTAGCAGGGTAACTACGTGCTTCATGAACGCATAGCAGCCGGTCAACGCCATTTCACCCGTTCAAATTTTATCGTTCTCAAATCAAAACCTAAACGACAGCAACGACGACGACGACAACAACAACAACAGAAACAAAGCTTAACTTGTTAGAGCCTCTGTTGACAGCATCGAGCAACGAGATCAAGCTTCCCTTAAATGGTCATGTGTCGTCACTCGCCAAACTGCCTATCTCGTATCTAGTATCTTATCGATCTCTATCCACTAGTAATCCCTCGTCACTGTCCAGTGTCAAGATTATAAGTTATAACCAACGTTGATAGATAATAGAGGTAGCCTCATAGACATGTAAACATTTTAGACTCCCCGCAACGCCTATCGTCACCGTGACGTCACCGTCGTACAGACGTACACATTTCGAGGCGTTACGAGGCGCACTGTGTTATTTGAACACTATAATATTATTACGAAATTATTATTAATATTTAGTTTGGATGTGTTATAGGTACAAGGGCGCCCGTCTGTCAAACCCTAGGAGGTTGACAATCATAAAATAAATTACTTGAAAACTAAGAATTATTCAAATTTTATTTTATTAAATAATGAGACAAATATACATTTTAAAGAGTTTAATTGTAATGACTGCACCCTACAGGCTACAATCCAGAGAAAATGTTTTAAATAAATTAGGTAACAGAAGTTTTTTAATTTTTTGTTCAATGTATATACATATATACGATATACGTGTGCTCAAAAAACAATATCAACCTATGTAATACATAAGCCAGAAACAAGAAATTTATGGAAACTGTTGCAAAAAGCCAAAAACAAAATAAAATTTGAATTGTTTTCTTTATTACAACTTGAACAAAGTTGTGACTCATTTTGATTCTACACAACGTAATTTAATACAGTGTAAGTTAGTTTATGATTTAAAAACTACATAAAATTAATAAAATATAAAAAGCAATATTCACTCAAAATCGCAAAACAAATTAAACATCATAAAACATTTATATACGGTTTGAAAAGGTTTACCTACAATTAGTTAAGTGAGTAACCTTTCAATATGAATACTTTTAAATATTCTATTTTTTGCAGTACCTACCTATAGTATCTATTATAGGAGGTACATGTACACCTAACTACATTAATACATTATATTTATTTACTCAATATTATTATTATATAACTAGCGTCAGAATTATTGAAACTGTATTCATATAATACCTATTTAAGGATATTTTAATATTGTTTGGTACTTATTTATTAGTTTGGTTTTTGATTAAAATCTTTAAATTACAAATTAAATTTTAGATCCTGAGCGGAGCGAGGAATGTATTGATTTTACCATGATGTGTGTTTTATTTTTTTTGTGTCTGTCATCAAGTTTTGGGGCAGAAAAAGTGCTTCGATATTTGATTTCAATATCTCGTTCGATCAGAAAGTGAATCTAGTTGGTATTTTGGGGGTTCAAAAGTAAAAAAGAATCTTAATATATTTCTAAATAATCGGGATAAACTAACAGAAAATTAAGGGGAAAATGGGAAATTTCACGCACAATCAGTTTTCGACAAAATCACAAAAATTCATAAATTATTTTAAGCTAGAAATTCATAACAAATTTTCTTTTTAAATCTAAGATTTCAAAATTTTTAATAATCTATAAATCTATAATATATCCTAGACAAATAAACCCTCTCCGCTCAGAATCGTTTTTCATATACAATGATATTACATCATTGACTTCAAATTTAATACCTACCATCCATTACAGAAACCCACTTGTAACCTACTGTATTGCTAAGCGACATCCATCACTTACTTACCCGCTTTTTACTTACTAATTTAAATGTTAAACATAGTAATATAATTAAAGTCAGCGAAAACAACAATGCTGGTGGTTAGGGCACTAAAAGGTAACCTCCTCTCGAAATGTTGTTTTTTTGGCATATCATGAATTTTATTTAAATATCTATTGAAACAGTGTTAACTATTATTAGGTATAATTATATTCTTAATTTCAATGATAATACAAGAATGTTACAAATATATGAAAATATATAAATTAATAAATTACATTGTGTTATTTTAATAAAAAATACATTCATAATAAGAATAATTACAAAGGTCAACATACTTTAATCGTATTTTGATTGGTAGCTAACATATTGTTATAATCATGTATATTAAATCACAGTATAATTATCAATGTCATTAATTTGATTACCTAATCACATAATTGTTTATTTTATAATTATTTAGGAGTGGGGAACTAGGGTTACCTATTAACGTGGCGTACTTTAATAATTTTTCAAGTTTGGAATTTTCATAAAAAAAATCTTTAAAAAAAATTCTTGATTATAAGTACTGTATAATAATAATCAAACAAGCAAATCATTTTATAGAATTTCAAAATGAAAATGTTGTTTACATCCTCCTCCCCTCCTAAATCATATATGATGCTTATTCAAGACGATTGTAGCAATGTAGCATTCACTTGGCATTTACTTTACCTTGTGGGGCAATATTCTATTCTTAAATACCTACAATATTCTACCAATATAATTTATCAACTGTGTATTTGTTTACAAAAAAAAAAAACAAACATAAATATTTTCATTTTAAGGCATTATATTTTATGAACAATTATTATAAATCCATACCACATTTTTAATTAATTAAACTCTATGTAGGTATAGTTTATTATGCTTTAGTATACATGAATGTATAATTTATAATACTTATAATTAATTATTTAATATTATTATATAATACAAGATATTAAAATAATATAAGCATACAAATATTATTGACATTTTATCAACGACAATAGGAATAATATCGTGAAATAATGTATAATACCAATAATAATTTAATATACGTATAACAATTATAATAATAGGTATATAATATCATATAATACCAATTCAAGATTTTAGTTCAAAACGATTTGTTTAAGCAAGGAGTATATTATATAAAATAGGGAAGTAATCAAATTTGTCTTTTTACAGAGTAGGTAGTAAAATAAAATATATGTATTAACTATAAATACATACTAGTTACTACTATACGCCTATAATAAATAATAATAATAGATATAAATGAGAAATTAATATTATATTATGTAATCCTAGAAACTATACTCGACAAATTTCAATAAAAGTTTTATCAATAGATGCCATGAGATAGGAGGGTGTTTTAAGCTTATTTTTCAAGTCCAATACCCCTAGGCTGTTATATGAATTTCGTTTTGGAATATGAAAATCGAATATCTACTTACCTAGGTATTGTCCCAAAATGATCAATAATTTTTAGATTCTGAACGAAGTGATGAATGTATTGATTTTACAATTATGTTTTTTTTTTTTTTGTGTGTCTGTGTACAGCATAACTAGTCGAAATAATACTTCAATTTCAAACTTTGGGGGTGGTTTCAGATGTAAAAGTGAATATCCTTGGTGCATTATACAGGTCAAAAGTAAACATTTTCCTATAGTTTTAAAAAAAATCGAGAAAAACAAAAAAAAATTGAAAGAAAAACGGGAATTTTTACGCAAAACCAGTTTTCGACCAAATCGGTTTTTTTATATAGTTGTAATTCAAAAAATAATCACTATAAATACTTGAAATTTTCACCAAATGTCTATGTTAGTATTATCTAAATACAGTTTAATTTTCAAAAATGTTTGACTTTTTGATTTATTTATAGACCACTGAAATTTTCAATGTTTTTGAGAATTTTTTTTTGAAGTGCCGGTAAAAAAAAAAATTGGATGACCAAAAAAACTTGAAAATTTAATACAAGGTTCCTTATGAGTTTTTCTTATTGTAGCTAAAAAAAATTAAAAATCGTAAGTCACAATTTTTTTTATAAGCGTTTATAGTTCAAATTTTTACGAAATCTGTCGAAAACGCGAAAATTTGCAAGTAATTTTGAAGTTGAAAAATCATACAATTTTTTGTGTTTATAACTAAGGAATAAAAATATAACACTAAGTTTTCCATAAGTTTTCCTTCAAGTAGGTATAGAGAAAATTCGAAGCATCATTATAGGAAAAATTTAAAGTGCGTTTGAATTTTAAATTTTTACGAAATAGCGTAACGATAACGATTTATCCTCAAACGATTTTAAATATTTGTAATTATTCAAAAAGTATAAGTCGTAGATACTTGAAAATTTCACAAGTTATTTAGATTGGCATTTTCTTTACATGATTTAATTTTCAAAATATTTTGACTTTTTTTGAGATATTTATAGACAACTGAAATTTTAAATTTTTCTGAAAATTTTCTTTTGAAGTGTCGATAACATTTTTTTGGCACTATCAAAATACTTGAAAATTTAATACAAAGTTCCTCATAAGTTATTCTTATAGTGATTAAAAATACATATGCATAATTTTTTTTTATTAGCATTTGAAGTTCAAATATTGACTTAATACCTAAAAATTACGGCAATGTTCAAATTATGTTAGATAGAAATTCATAAAAGTTTTTATTTTTAAATCTAAGATTTGAAAATTTAATTCAAGGCTCCTATCATATTTTTACAATAGCAGTTGAAAAATAAAAGAAATATATAAGCATATTTTTTTTTTTAAAGCATTCATAGTTTGAATTTTGACGAAATACGTAAAAATCACGGCAATGTTCAAATTATCTTGGATAGAAATTCATAAAAGTTTTTCTTTTTAATTCTAAGATTTGAGAATTTAATACAAGGCTCATAATATATTTTTACAATAGCAGTTGAAAAATAAAAGAAATATATAGCCACAATTTTTTTTTTACACGCATTCAAATTTTAATTTTGACAACATATGTAAAAATTACGAAAATTCGTAAATTATTTTATCCTAGAAAATCATAAAAAATTTTCCTTTTATATCTAAGATATGAAAATTTAATACAAGGCTCCTAAAATATTTTTACAATAGCAGTCGAAAAATAAAAGAAATGCTTAGTCACATTTTTTTTTTACAAGCATTTAAATTTAAATTTTGACAACATACATAAAAATCACGAAAATTCGCAAATTATTTTAAGCTAGAAATTCATAAAAAATTTTATTTTTAAATCTAAGATTTGAACATTTTTAATAATCTACCTATAATATATCCTAGACAGATAAACCGTCTCCGTTCAGAATCGTTTTTCGTATACAATGATACCTATTATCATTGCATTCAAATTTAACCTACCCTGGATCTTTTCGGTTTTAACAATCTTTTTAAAGTGTTACATTTTCCACCCGTTCCTGGTTTTTTGAACGGAAAAAAAAAGGAAAAAAAAGTGTTTACTAATTTTTGTAATTAGTCGAAGCTATCTATCTACTTCTATATATATGAAAATGAATTTATTTCTGTCTGTCTGTTCTTTATATGCATTCATAAAAGGCTGGACGGATCGCAACGAAATTTGGTACAAAGGCATATTAGACCTATATGGACAGAAGATAGGCAAAGTTAAAAAGTGATAGGCCCAACCCCAGAAGATGCTCAAACAGACATTTTGAGATTTACGATAGAAATTTTTGTTAATTTATAACTGCTTGCTATTAATGATATTTGCTATAAGTGCAAAATAAATTATTATCACGCGTTTGTAGTACGTGCGTCTATGGCATTACAAGTTTTATTGATATTTTGTGTTTTTTTTATCACATTACCGAAACAAATTTCTGTAAAATAACAGCAATGGATTAATTGACGAAGTAGTTTTAACGTAAATCTACTACAAAATTGTAGAAATCGTCAATGGTTCAGTGCAAGGGCTATATATTGGCAGTCGAAAATTATGATGTACCTATGTACAATTAGCTACAATTTTACTTCAACTAAACCGAAAGTTTAAAGGTATGCAATGATTCTATCAGATATGCCTTTTGAATTCAAACTTAGCAGTTTTTGGTGCGATTGGCCTTTGTAATGACCATCAACTGTGGACTGATTTGGAAAATCCATGCTTCTCACATTGACAGCTGTATGTTGCACGCGTCGGAAAACCTACCGATTTAGTTGTGTACGCACCAGAAGGAAGAACAAAAAATATCGTGTATCCAAATGCGTTTCAACAAATAATATCATTCAATTGGATACTAGAAATGTCAGACTTTTCTTGATAAAACGTATAAAATTACGCAATGATAAACTAAATTGAATATCCTACTCAATATATTTTAACAGTTATCTATTATCTATATGTATAAAAAATAAATGATAGCATAATCACAGGTAACGAATTTAACCCACAGTTTGAGACATATTAGACTAATTAGAGGTAGTATTTTGACGGACAATGAATTGCACGGGTTAAGCTAATACATTATAATTCTTAAGACAAATTAACTGTTCTATTAAAAAATTCAGGCCTTGGGGATAAATATTATAATATCATGGCTAGTGTTAAAAATCATTAAAATACTTATAAATCACATTTAATCCCCTTCTCTTCCCATCTTTAAAATTGTTCTGATTCTAAGTTTGAATGTTTAATATTGTTAAAGATAAATCTACAACAAATAGTTAAGTGTTTAAATTGTACAGCGCAGATGATGCACTACTTTAAAATATTTCAGTTGACCTAACGACGTTTCTATTTGTAATGGTCTATGTAGATAAGGTATTATTTAACTCAAAAACATAGTTATTATATAAATTAATCAATTATTTTATTAAAATAAATGTCAAGCATTGAATGTTTCATTCGTCAGTCGCCTACTTGGGGCCATTGCTTGTATTTATTGTTACCAATATTTACTATTGTCTATTCTTTGGTGGACGCCCGAAAATCAAAATCATCGTCATCTTTTATTTACAACTTCGACAAAATACAAAATGAAATTATTCGTAAGTATTATATTAAATATTTGATTAATATGTTCTAAAAAATTACTTGGTTTTTTTTTCAAACGTTAATACGGCTATCGAATTTTTTACTGGCTAGGTGGTGGTTTCGGTAGCGTTGGTCTTCATGTTCGTGTTAGCCATGAACACAGCAGCAGCCCCTACAGATGATGAAGATATGAATAATGAGCTGTAAGCTTAATTAATATATACATTCAATAATTATTACTTAATTATATAGCATTATCCTAAATGATTTAAAAATAATACTATACCTATGAATTTAATTCACACTTTATAATAGAAACAAAACTGTCCCCATTAGAACAACTTGACATGGAATATTGTGTGAAAATACTTATTGATATAGAATTACTTATGAAAAATATTTCCCTCTTGTTCTTTTATAAAATATCGGTCTGAAACAGAGTTTCGCTTATAAGGATTTTTTTTATGTTGATTATTAAAAAATAGTGATTGGCTCTTTAAATTGTCATAAAAAAAATTTAAAAAAACGGTGACATTATTAATTGTTATAATATGTATTATGTATATTTTAAAGTATTTTCACAGTTAGTGATTTTTATAGTTGAAATAAAGGATTATATTAATAATGTAATAAGACAAACGTGTTCCGGGTAAATTTATGATGTTGGGAAAACATTAATCAACTCGTTAAGCTTATGTTAAACTGAAATAAGAAATAACTTATTAAATAAACAGTTGATAGCACGTAATAATAACAGGGTATTTGCGTTTGTCGTTGTTGAACATAATACATAGTCACTATAATTATGGCCTTATGACTTTTTAACACGTTTTTCGATAATTTATAATAATATTATTGTGAATAGTATTTAAAACTAGTAGTCACAATAAAGCTAAAAAAATTAAACATTTTTTATTACATAAATTACGCATACCTATAATAATTTTGATTAGATTTATTTAAAAAAAATTAAATTAATTAATTTGTTTAATTCTTAAATTAAATGTTTATATACTTATTCTAATGAGATTATTTTTTATTTTAATTTATGCTTAGGGGAATGTTATATAAATTGAACATTACCTTTAATCAAAGAATTTTCACTGATCTAAGATTTTAAAAAAGCGGGTAAGTCGTGGATGTCGCTTTGCTGTACAGTGTATAGGTTACAAGTGGGTTACTGAAATGGATGGAATTAAATTTGAATCCAATGATATTATTTCATTGTATACAAAAAACGATTCTGAGCGGAGACGGTTTATTTATCTAGGATATATTAGGTATACATTATTAAAAATTTTCAAATCTTAGATTTAAAAAGAACATTTTTTATGAATTTCTAGCTTAAAATAATTTGCGAATTTTCGTGATTTTTACGTATGTTGTCAAAATTAAAATTTGAATGCTTTAAAAAAAAATTGTGACTATGTATTTCTTTTATTTTTCAACTGATATTGTTACAATGTGTTAGAAGCCCTGTATCATTTTCAAGCTTTTCTCTCAATAAATACATTTTTATCGATATTTAAAAAAAAATAAAACTAAAAAAGTTGAGAAATTAAAATATCAGTAAACAGCTCAAAACAAATCTAAATATTTTTAAAATTGTATCAAATATAGAAAATGCTTATATAAACATTCAGTGAAAATTTCAAACGCTCATAAAAATTTAATTTTAATTTCTGTTGGACATTTTTTTTCGTGACAAATTTTGACAATCTTGTAAGGAATCTTGTATTAAATTTTCAAATCTTAGATTTCAAAATAAAATTTTTTATGAATTTCTAGCTTAAAATAATTTGCAAATTTTTATGATTTTTACGTATTTTTTCAAAATTCAAACTGGAAAAAAATTGATGCCAACACTGAATTTACTATTGGTCCTTATTCATTTTCATCTTATTACGCGATCATATGAAAATATTATAATATCATAATAACACAATAATTAATATGCTCAATTTATTGGTTTCAGTTCACTTCCTTTTTCACTCAATGACATTAAACCGTATGCACGTACTCCTAGTTCAAAGGGACATTACACTAAGATAACCTCCAAGAACCCATTATTCATAGTCATCAAAACTGTAGTCAAACTTTTAACGAAATTTATCTCTAAATTTTGAATGTATTTTAACGGCAACATCGAAGCAAACACACACAATAATATTATAAGTTCGGATTTTAACCACTCGTCTTAGAATATTAATTGTGTTTTCTTAGACAGCTTGTTGATTTCACCGCAAAAATATATTATATAATCATGACGGGTGAAACAATAATATAGGTACGTAAGGTACAAAATAAATTATTCTTGGTTCTACATTATAATATAGTTATTTATTATTTTTTCATTTACATAACTCAAAACCGATTTAAAGTAGATCGATCATTCATTGGCGTATACAATTGGAAGACATGGAGGTCAGAATGTAGGATGCACTATAATGTAATATTTGTCATATTATTATATAGGTATTTGTGTTTAATGACAATGGTGCTAGTTTCAAAACAATCGCAATTTTTACATTTTAAATTAATTTTTAAGCATACAATTTTCAATAATGCCGGATGATTTCTCGTACTCGATTAAACTCAAGCCGTCTTCTATTAATTGTATTAATTACTTCTCAAGTGTTAAACATAAAATAAAAATGTCAGGACTGATAGCCCACTAACCGTGAAGTTATCAAGTCGATAACTTTATTCTACGATTTTTAATTAGTATATAAAATTGAAATTTGCATAACTGCTGGGTGATGCCAAGTAGTCTGTGAAACTCCACCCATCCACTCAGTGACTACACTACTACAGTCTACAGGTCTTTGATCATTCTACATGAAACTCAACATTTGCAATCAACATTGAAAATTTCAAGCCGATAGCATATTGTACTATTTTAAATACATTTTTAATGAATTGTTAAAATTCGCAATACCGGGGTAAGGTAACACCGTAGACCGAGTCTTCATATTTAATAATTTACAATTTGTGAAAATATTTACACACGAATATCTCGCTCAATAGTCAATACTGCAGGTCTTAGGGGGGAGGATTTTCCCCTTCCATAAAGCTATGTTGATTTGTTTTTGATCCCCCCTTTCAGAAATCATGTCTACGCTACTGCGATCATTGAATATATTTTATATTATATTCCTATTTTAAAGGCCATAGTTAATTTAAAAAATCTCAGTGTATTGTACAATTAGATTAGAAACAACAAGAATATAATATTATGTAATTATAACTACACAGTTTGTGTTGATTATTTATTTGAATATTACATTATGTAGTTGTATATTTTGTTTCTTTAATATTTGTTGATTTATTAATTAATAAATATACTAAAACACAGTTTGAATAGAAAATAGTCTTAATTATGTTTATTATTATTTATGTGTTAAGAGTTTGTGTGGTCTCATCAGCAATTCATGATTACGTATTTCATAATAATTATAACATTAATATATGAAGGTATATATCATACAAAATAAAAGTCATTATTTGGATACGAAATCTATGGGCGATTGTAAATTCCACCGATTTACAGGTAGTCGATTTTAGGGTTGGATTTATAGCATGTAAATTCCACCGATACGTATTTTTGACCTGAAAGCACGTAAATTCCATATAAAAATCCAAATATACATCTCTTAACAAAAGCTCTATTAGATATTCAATTATTATTATATTATTTATTTTAATATTGTGTAAAAAAAGATATAAAAGTATCTGAATATAATATATACAGTAGTCACTCGATAATTCGAAATTCAGGGGACCGAGTTAAAAATTCGATTTATAGAGGTTTTCGATTTACCGAGTGTTCGAATAATCAAGGGACAAAAATTAATCCGAATTAAAGAGAGTTGGAAAATTGTATATACATATATGTATTGTACATAATATATATTACGTTTATTTTGACATTTGCTTATTATAAATATTATTATGTATATTTTAAAATTATTAATTGATATTTATTTATTACACATACATATTATATTATATTTTACATTTATTTTTAATATTATTATATTTTACATACATAGGTATTACATATTAAAGAAATCTGTTATTTTTTTTTGTGAAAAATTGTTGGTCGCAATCTGGTCCATAGCGTTGTCTAACTCACTGATAGCAATCGTGTTTAAAGAAATTCGAATTATAGAGATTCGTGGAAAAAAGTTCGAATTGTAGAGTGTGCCTCACGCCCTCACCGACAGACATTTCGAATTATCGAGTGACTACTGTATAAATAATAAATCTGTACATAAATTATGTAGGTACGTATTATACTTACGTAATATTAATAATTATATATTTTTCTATTATTTCTATTTGATTTTACTATAATTTTTTTTTTAAATTATTGTATTTAAATACAATAGATTAGATATATTATAATTAGGGCCCGGATTTAAATTTACTCGAAACCATACAATATGCTCTAAAAATTAGCCAAAAATGTTCTCACACAAAATGACCTTAAAAATGTAATTTATATTTATTTTTTATACAATTTGTTATTTTAATTTAGAATTTATTATTAAAATATATTTATTACTTTATTGAAAAAAAAAAATTGGAAAAATTGACTTGATGCTGCTATGAAAAAATATACCGGTGGAGTTTACATTTTTTTTCAGGTAAAATAAACGTACCGGTGGAATTTACATGAAAAAAGGTCTAAAAAGGTCGCAATCGGCGGAGTTTACATGCGCCTAAATCTATTCCCTATAAATGGTCAAATCTCGTTATCATATTTCCACTAATAGTTTTTATTTTTCTTATGTCACCGAGTACTGAATAGTTTTTCACGCTCTTCCCCTGATTATTTTTTTAACCGTTTCTAACCTAAACATATTTATTCAACATTAATGAAAACTACATATACATATATCATCAAATTAAAACGTTTCCAAAAGAAACACTTAGTACCTAGAATTTACACAAACAAATTAAGTACCTATTAATGACTTAATTTAAAATGCAATATAAATCGTATGGAATACAAGATAATAAGATATACATGGTTAATTGCGTTAATGTGTGTATAATAAGTATAACATTATTCTTGGTAATTTGGTATACACATGTACGTAGGTAACACTAAAAATTTTCTAGTTTCTAGTTTTATATTAGAACATTGAAAGATCTAAAAGGAAAGTCAACTGATGTTATCATATTGATGTTTTTCTTAAGATCAATGAATAATATCATAATATTAATATATATATAACAATTATTTTTTTATTATTATGGTCATATATTATTAAATTAAATCACAGAAACACAAATCTCCCGGTTACGATTTAATCACATCTAAAGTTGCAGTTCATCTCCCAAAGAAGGTTTTGCTGTTCCTCACTTTTATATACAATTCTATGATAAGGGTCACCTACTTTCCTTTAATCTAGAAATATTCAATAATAATAATGATCCATAAGCCAGATAAACCCACCACAGAAATGTCTCAATCGTTCAGACCAATCAGCCTCTTACCCTATTTCTCGACAATTTTCGAAAATGATACACCGAATGGAGCCTGAAGTTAAACCAAATGAAATCGCTCCACTCTATCTTCACACTACGCCCCAGAGAGGCAGAGACTGTCCACAAATATTCCTCAATAATCAGCATCTGCCCTAATCTTAAAACATAAAATAGCTTAGACTACAATCCTAGACTGCCGGTTCACATGGGCTCCTCGTATATGCTCCAAACGTTTAACGCTCAATGATCGTAGCTGCCAGCTACGACACCTACTGACCCCATCTAAACATATTCAACTGAACAATAAGCTCCTTATATACAAAATTCTACTCAAACCAATATGGGTCTAAGCCCTAAGGTATACAGCTCTGGGGGTCAGCAAACCCTATAACATCAATAGAATACTAACCTATCAAACCAAAATTCTAAGACAAATCACTATAAAGCACCATATTATGTTTCCAATCGTACAGTCCCTCAAGACCTTTCAACACCCTTTGTTACAGACGTGGCTAAAATACACTAAGTTTTTATCACCAATTAATTACTATAACGATTATTACAATATAATTTTAGATTAATTGTATTTCTGTTACAAATGTGTATACTTACTATAGTGTTTTCATATTATTTGGAGACTCAATTATTGCGTAGATATATGCTAATACGATGATTTAGTATAAGTATTCGGCTAAATAAAATATTATTTTACACAGGTCCAATAAAAATATTATAAAGTTGGAGGTCAGTTTTATACGAACAATTCACCACATGCATAGGACTTTTGGGTACAAATTAATGATTTTTAAGTATATAATAAGCAACGCAGACGACATATTATCGATGTTTTTCGATCTCTCGATATAGACGTTTTACTTAATGTGTGATGTGTCTACATATTTTCTTTCCAAAATGTAGGTATTTTTCTATTGAAAAAATAAACCTTATAAATCGATACACTTATTGTTCATCCAGTCAGTTCAGTTACTGGAACCATTACTGTTGAACACCTTAAAACACATACCTTCATTTTTCATTTCACCAATCAAAGAAAAACGAAATGAATACAATCACGGTAAGCCAATTATTTACATTTTACAATTTCACCAGTTATAAACAATAAAGTAATAATATTACTATATTAATAATTTATATATCAAACATTTATTTTTTTCCTTTTTTGTGTCGTCGATAAAACAGGTTTTAATTTTGGCGATTTTCGTCTTCTCACAATGATCGACTAATACTGCAGTGTCCACGTATCCGACAGAAAAACCAAAGGCTCCGGTGATAGCGCAACTACTGAGAAACGACTACATCTCCGATAGTAGCGGACAATTTATTTAGCCTCAAGTTAGTAGTATTGTTATACTACTAACTATATATACTAACATACTTACAGCTATTGAGCTATATTAAATCTCATCGATTTATAGAATATTACGGTTAGGTATTATTTAATATCAATATAAATAAAATAAGCTCCTTGTCCTTGGGCATCTGTAAACAATCGAAATGCATCACCTTTTCGTTGACTTACCTAAAAAAAAAATGAATGAATTGCTATATCTGTTAGTCTTGAGTTAATCATTTTATTTCTTAAATAAGTTTTAATTTGTCGGAGGCTAGAAAAAGTTCTCTCCACTCCGGCACTGGAAGGAGGTATGATAATTGCTATGGTACATAGTAAATATAGTTCAGAAAAAGCCAATTTGTAACATTCTAATAATTGAATGAAATCGAGTAAAGTGTTAATTTTAGTTTTTTTTCTATCTGATGTCTTTTATGAGTTTGGGTATTAACTCAAGTTCAGATTCCAAGCTTTCAATATCAACATCATAATGCTTAGCAAAAGGTAATAAATTGAAAGTCTAAAAAGGATTTATTTTGAGGATTTAAGGAACTTATACCAGATAATATTGGATTATTATCAGAAAATCTTCGTTGAAGTTCATTGATCATTCTATCAATTACAGGATTAAATATGATTATCTTTACATCATTTTTACACATAACCACGGACTAAGATATATCTTAGTCCGTGCACATAACCGTACTATTTTCAGATGTTGGTAGTTCTGTAGGTTTTCACCTAACCTGCGTTACAGTGATTGTTGAATGATCGTCAATTAAAATTATGAGAAAATCAGCTGGCCATTGTCCAGTTAATCGATATCACAGAATAGTACTTGTGTTCAAAAATTGTTTATAATTTATATTATCATAGTTGGTGAACTTAGCTTTGTCTAATGTTCCACGGTCACACATCAGTTAATAGGCGTTAAAATATCTGGGGGGCAAGAACTTATCCTGGGTGGGCGATCGCCCTCCCCCCTTGGTGCCATCCTTGAATATACTAGGTGTCTATATTGAAAACATATTATCATTATGTAGGTAATTATCATGTACATATAGTGATTTAGCGAGCATACTCACATAGTTATCCTTATTAATAGCGAAATTTTTTCAAATTTAGATTTTTGAAATTTTTAAGAACACTTAGTTCCATATTTTCAAATAAATAGATATTGGATACAGTCTTAAGGGGATTGGAAGCGGTGATTTTCTGTCTACGTCTAACACACGTACAACATATAGGATTATAGACGTATTCTATGGGGTTTAGTAAGTTCCCACACGAAACATAGTAGTTAAGCCGCTAAGAGAGTACATATGTAAGTTCCCACACGAAAAAAATTACAGCTGTACGTAAGTTCCCACACAACAATTTATTTAGACTTAGGACTGACAACTTAAACGTAGTTAAAATTTGATTGTTTTTGTAAAAGTCAAGTCTTTTGTAAAGTCCAATCAATTTTTTTAAATCTAGTCCAAATATATAATAAAAATTAATAATATAATGTGTAGGTATACGAGTATAATAGTATATGGTCCAGATATTATTTGTACTTTCGCAAGTGTATCAGAGCTAGCACTATCTTCGATGTAATGTATTTGAGCTTAAGCAATAAGCAAAATAAAATTTAATTTTTTTCAACTACTATTATTATTATTGATTTCAGAATCAATGCTATTATTACAACTTTTATTATTTTTTACCTATATACAAATAATATGTGGACCATACCTACAAATTATATTATTAATTTTCATTATAATATATTTGGACTAGATTCAATTAAAAAATTAATTGGACTTTTTTATGCAGCACAAAAACAAACAAATTTTAACCACACCAACTACGTTTAAGTTGTCAGTCCTAAGTCTGAATAACGTGGGAGAGAAGCTTGTTTTCAGTATAATTTTTTTTCGTATGGGAACTTACGTACGCCTGTAATTTTTTTCATGTGGTAACTTACGTATGCATACCCTTGTGTGATTTTTACCTGCTAGGTATATCTCGCGTGGGAACTTACATTTGCCCTATTCTATATCCAACGTACCGATTGATATAAAGAAGCGATAAGAATACTGAAAACAGGTTTGAATTTTTCATCAAGACTTCTTGAGATAAAAATTTTAGATTCTGAGCGGAGCGATGAATGTATTGATTTTACCATGATGTGTGCTTTTTTCCTAACCATGGGTGTTCTCGTCTGAAAACTTGAATCATGAAGACAATCCTCTAATTGTATTGAAATTATATATATGTATGTGAAAAAATTATGTCAAGTTTCTATACCCATAAAGTTTAAAATTCCAAAAATGTGAATTTGGATAAATGCTTTATTAAAGGGAAAACCCCCAACAATTGTTTAGGTTAGCATGGTTAATGAATCACTTTAGTACTTCACACTGCAATTAGTGCAATATATTCATATATATAGAGTTAATGGTTTAGTAAATAATAATACGTAATGATGTACAATTTCAGCTATCTGCAGGTGGATGACGGGACATCGTAAACCAGGGAAGGAACGTTGGACGACGAAGGAGACGATTACGTTTTGGTTCAAAAAGGCTCATATTTGTACATTTCTCCCGAAGGCATCAAAGTTACAGCCGACGAGGAAGGTTTCAAGATTGTTGAATCTAGCAACGACGTCCTAGCTATAGCGTGACCGAAAAGTTCATAGTCATATTATATCCATAGTATCATTATAACATTGTAGCAGGTTTAGTGCTCTCGTACTCATTTTTTATTGTTCATTATTATCTCTAATTGATAATGTAGTGGTAAAGTATAGATTGTCATAATGTAGAATCAACCACGTATATAAATTTGAGTGTACATGTAATTAAATATACAGAGTTATTTATTAAAACTTTGGAAGGTACAATAAAGATTTTAAAAAAATTATATTTTTCCTTACCTACCTAGGTATACTCGTATATCATAATTATATTAAACTACAATGTATGTAACTTATTTTGTTTAATTGTAACACTAAATATAAGGGTATTTTAAAATAGATTTTTACAATTTAGTATTTACATACTAATTAGGTACTTATAATAACTCGCTTTTAAATGGCACGTCTTTACTCTAATATATTCTGAATGCAACTAGAACATGTTAAATACAAAATACATGAATTATTGAACCAATAGTATGTTATTTTGTGCACACATGGGTTATAAAGTTTTGATTGTATGATTAAAGAAGATACTAACAGCAGACATACAATAATAAGTACAAATATAATTTTTGTTTTACTCCGTTTCTCTAGACTTATATGTTTGAAGATCATAAGATCTTGACTCAATAATAAACTGAGCGATTGTAAATATAGTTTTAGGAAGTTTATTGTTATAATCATCATTTAATCAACATTTAAATTGATAAATTGTAAACTCAGCCTCTCATTTTTTAGACATTAAAAATCGTACGTAGTGTAAACAATGATGTGAATTTTAGTTATAAGTACCTATATATCCAGATATATTGAAACTGTATGTCGCAGCTTTAAGGGGAGTCATGAATTTGGTAAGGATCTTAAGGAAGTATTGGCATGGAAGAAGAAAAAATAATAAACACCCATATATAATGAGAATTAATAGGTAAGGTAACAATTAATATCATATTTTAATCTAAACGCGAAACATTTCATTTCGGTGTTCTAAACATAATTACCGATATTATATATATTTTTACTGTCTGAATATTGATATATTTATAATATTAATATATATACTATAAAGTATAAATATACTATACTTGATACTCCAAAGTAATTACTAATTATATTATACTTAAATTTATGATCACGAGTTAACTCTAGAAAAGATTTTTTTTTATTTTCATTAATCTATGAAAATTACAATTATATACACTTTTAGGAATTGCATTTGCCTCCTTTTTTATTCTATTAAAGTTGTACCTAGGTATATAGTTGTGTAATTTTAAAATGGTTTCAAAAAAACCATTCAAACTATTCTTCATTTTCACAGAGGTATTCGATCATTATACCTCGGTTTTTTGGTGTTTTTATATTTTATTAAATTGTATTAAGTTAAGTATTTTTTGACTTAGTAGACGATAAGATACCCACATCATATTATTTCGTTGTCTGTAGATTAAATCAAGTTATACATTTTATGTGATTTTATTAGCTAAACCATACAATCAACCTTTTTCCAACATTATATTACAAGACTGAGTTTACTTTAATTAAAGTAATCCCAGACACAGTGACACATATCAATGTTTTGAAAAAATATTTTGATCGAAGGTATGAAGTTAAAAACAATTATTTAAAATGCTTAAATAATATGATTAGAAATGATTTGTTGGAAAAAAAATCTTATTAGTATGTACTACATAGCTACCTTTTTTAAATACCTAATTTATAAATATTTTAAAAAGTTTTTAAATAAATTGGTGTTTTACGTTAGGAAACTACTGTAATAATAATAATAATTTTCTTGATTTAAATGAAAAAATAAAATAGTTACCTATAGCCCGTTAATATTTTACATGCATTTTATTTCTTTTATTGTATAATATATCATTTATTTTTAAATGCTAATGACAAAATGCATACAATTGGGATATATAATCATAGGTGGAAATGGGGAGGGCTTAGCTACCCTCCCCCCCCAAAAAAAATATTATAATAGCCCCCCAACATTTTGTCAGGTTTCATGTGAAATGTGATTTTATTTAAATATAGTTTTTTTTAGTTAATTTAGCCCCCCACCCCCAGCAGTTTCTATGGATTTCCGCGTATGGATATATTATAATATTGTCGAGTATCTAATTAATATTGCATTTATCTATATTGATTAGTCAACAGAATTCTCCTCAATGCGATTTTGATAACGATTTTAACTTAACGTGTTATTTTAAAATATATTACCTGATAAGAAAAAATGTTTTGAAGAATTTGTATACTTCTATACAAATCGATTAAATGGTATTTTAATCGATGTAAAAATTATTATACCACAGTACCACACATATGCGTTGAAAACTGTAAGGAGCTTGTGTAATTTCTATAGACTGTTGTAATTTAAAACTATAGCCAAGAAGGCACTTCGTTTATTATATTCGGTCAAGTTTTTCTTT
The DNA here is from genome assembly GCF_037042655.1 of Diuraphis noxia. Lineage (NCBI taxonomy): Eukaryota > Metazoa > Arthropoda > Insecta > Hemiptera > Aphididae > Diuraphis > Diuraphis noxia. The sequence continues at coordinate 30,838,100 of NW_028301714.1, read as the reverse complement.
TGTTTTAACCAAAATTTTAATGTTTAAAATTTAAATTAAAATAATTGGGAAAACCTACAAAGTAAAATTATTAAAAACAAAAATTTGTATGCAAATCAGTTTTCGAAAAATTGGTTTTGGTTTTATGTTGTAAAATATTCACCTAATATTACTAAATACCTATATATAATAGGTATAATATATTATATATATAATTTCTAAAAATATTTTGGCCCTTTTTGTTCAATTTATAGATATTTAAAATGTTCGATTTTATATAAAGTTAATTTAGATTTACGATTTACCTTTGTATGATACAATGTTTTAATTTTGGTGAAAAAGCTTGATAAGTAAATAACAAGTTTCCTCATAAGTTTTTCTTACCATGATTAAGCTATTATATTGAAAATACATAGTCACAATTTTTTTGAACAAGCGTATTATTTAACACAACTAGGTACACAACCATTACTGCAGTGATCTACTCATTAATCAAGTGCACTCCATATAATTGCTACACGGGATATTTACTTTTTCGGCTTTTTGTTTATGTTGATACATAATTTATCCAATTAATAATAATTTTAACTAAACAGAAATTTGTACAGTGAAAATTTCCTGTTTATATATAAACAAACACGAGAACTTTAAATATCAAACACAAGGATTATGGATATTCCTATAGGAAAATTCATCAACCAATAAAAATAATCATTGAAAACAATTTAAAACTTGTTTTTATACATTATATGCATTATTCAGGTAGGATGAAATTTTAATAATTCTGATATTTATACTTATGTGTTTTTGGTTATAACTATGTATTGTGTATGTGTATGTATGTAACTAATGTACTATATGTGTATGTAACTAACTAAGTATTTTCAATATCAGTAGAAGTAAATAGTAATATTATAGGGCGGTGATGGACAAAATGTATGATAAATAGGTACGTATAAAATATAATTGCTTGTGTATTTAACTAAAAAACAAATTGCAAAATCTTCAAAATCTTTAAAATCTTCAAAATGTCTACAGTTTAAGCACGTATTATAAAAATAAGACACAATTTTCGATCATATTTTAATATAATAATTTGTTGTTGATGAATCAAATAACGATAATGCGCCCAAAAAGTATACATTATATTATATTCAATTTTCATGTTATACATCATCGAGCAATCTAACGAGACTAGCGGACACGTTGGGCGTACAATGTACATACCAATAACAATTACGAGCATTATATATTACTATATTAGGCTGTAATATTATATATTATACATTTATATTGTAATATAATTAGAAAGTTTTGGCGGCTTTTTCGTCTTACATTCAAAAAGCACACAACAATACAATATTGAACATACACAATTTATTTTAACCGTTTATCACTTTATGTTTATTATACGGGTGTAGAATAATATGAATAAACATAACAATTGTTATTAGTGATACTTATAAGCGGAATTTCAATAAAAAAAAGCGGGTATGTCGTGGATGTCGCTCTGCTGTACAGTAAGTTACAAGTGGGGTACTGCAATGGATGGAACTAAATTTAAATTCAAAGATATTATATCATTGTATACGAAAAACGATTCTGAGCGGAGATGGTTTATCTGTCTAGGATATATTATAGATTATTAAAAAATTTCTAATCTTAAATTTCAAAAGAAAAATTTTTATGAATTTTCTAGTTTAAAATAATTTGCGAATTTTCGTGATTTTTACGTATGTTGTCAAAATTAAAATTTGAATGCTAGTAAAAAAAATTAGGTATGAATATATATTTCTTTTATTTTTCAACTGCTATTGTAAAAATATTTTAGGAGCTTTGTATTAAATTTTCAAATCTTAGATATAAAAGGAAAATTTTTTATGAATTTCTATCTAAGATAATTTGAAGATTGCCGTAATTTTTACGTATTTAGTCAAAATTTGAATTTAAAAGCTTATAAAAAAAATTATGCCTATGTATTTTTAATATTTTTCAACTGCTATTGTTACAATGTCTTAGAAGCCTTGTATTAAATTTTCAAGCTTTTCTACCCACCAAATACATTTTTAACGATATTTATAGAAAAAAAAACTAAAAAAATTGAAAAATTTAAGTCAGTAAATGGCTCAAAACAAAACTAAATATTTTGAAAATTGTATCAAATATATAAAATAGCTATTTAAACATTTAGTAAAACTTTCAAGTATCTGCGGTCATTTGTTTTAGAGTTACACCAAAATAAGAAAATCGCTAAATGTGAAATCCAGTGAAAATCCAATGTTGTGTAAAAATTTAATTTCAAATGCTCATAAAAATTTAATTTGAATTTCCGGGGAATATTTTTTTTTGTGATAAAGATTGACAAACTTGTAAGGAATCTTGTATTAAATCTTCAAATCTTAGATTTAAAAATAAATTTTTTTTTAATTTCTAGCAAAAAGTTTATAAAATTTGCGAATTTTTGTGAATTTTACGTATTTTGTCAAAATTCAAACTTTGGATACTTATAAAAAAAATTGTGACCAAGAATTTATTTTATTTTTCAACTGCTATTGTAACAATATGTTAAGAGCCTTGTATTAAATTTTCAAGCTTTTCTAAAACACACATCATGGTAAAATCAATACATTCATCGCTCCGCTCAAAATCTAAAATTGTTTCATCTTTACAAAGCTAAAAATGCAATAAAATATTATGATTAAATATATTTTCAGTCCTATATTTTAAACTGTTGTGTTAAAAATATTATAAGGAGATTAAGATAGAGTAAATCCACTGGAAGTTTTGATCATGACTGGCCGTGTTTAAACGACAAATTAACCAAAAAAATTGAATCATATATAGAGTGGGTATTTTTGACGGGCAACAATGTTCACGGGGATCAGCTATAGTTAAATAATATACTTGTATTACATTATAGCGTACTAATCTATATTATATTCATCATTATTTTGAATCCTAATATTAAAAAAAAAAAAAATTAGAAATCTGCACATGTTGTATTGACAGTTGGAAGATACGTCTCATTACAGAAATCAGTCCCTAAAATATCCAAATTTTCGTACTACACACATAGTCCCAAATCAGTCTAATCTAAATTATACATAATAGTACCTATCAATTATTATTAATAATAATATGTATTTACAATCAATAATTTTGTTTAAATAAAGTAGAACTTCTATTTAACAAATGTAAAGGTTATTTAAAAAAATTTGTGAAATAGAAATAGTAATAATAATACATAATATCAGTAAATAAATAAAAATAAGTTTAAATTACCTATATTAAGTATGTAAATTATTATGGTTTTTTTTTTTTATTCTTTGTGATCGAAGAACTTACTGATATATCCTGTATTAATTTTAATATTGTTGTTTTACAATTTTATAGAATATTATTATAAAGGTTTAATGCGAACAACAAACTTTTAAATTCCGTACTACACACTGAACTTCTCGTACTACACAAAGAGTGTCGTACCACTACTACACACAATTTTAGGGACTGACAGAAATTATAATAATTGTGTCTTTTATGATCCAAGCTTCGTTTGTACGGTGTAATGGCGCCAACCGCCAAAGCGGTATGCCAGTATTCATTATTTCCTGTTATACCCATAGAAAAGAGATTATACCACAACTATCGTGGGAATTAGATGGATTACTGTCAGCTTAGTGGACTACAGTTTGCTGCACTGTAGTTTATGGTTTCCAATTTATGATAAGTACGGGTGCGAAGTCGCTAAGATGACAATAACAACCTTGGGTCGTTTCCAAGTTTCTCATTACTTTTGTTGAGAGCGAAAAAAACATCAGTGTTTTTAATAGACAGTACGACAAACGGATTGCGTAAAATGAACTTTTGGAGTTGACGGTATCGTCGGCGTTTGACAGTGTTATTCTTTGTTAGTCACATCGATAGCTCATCGTAGTACGTTTGTGTGTAAAAATCTATCAACAATGTCCACGCCAGCTAGGAGAAGATTGATGAGAGATTTCAAAAGGTAAAAACTTTATTCCGACCCCATCATCGGCGATTAAAACTAATCTCATTTCATTTACATGATTTGATCGTCCTATTTGTTATTAAAATCTATTGATATTAGATTGCAGGAAGATCCGCCGACTGGTGTAAGTGGAGCACCTACTGACAACAATATTATGATTTGGAATGCCGTTATATTTGGGTAAAACTATATCTACTGTATTGTTGACAAAGACAAACATTCCAACTTTAAATAATTTCTAGGCCACACGATACACCATTTGAAGATGGTACATTTAAATTAACTATTGAGTTTACTGAAGAATATCCAAATAAAGCACCAACAGTAAGATTTGTATCAAAAATGTTTCATCCAAATGTGTATGCAGATGGCGGTATATGCTTAGATATATTACAAAATAGATGGAGCCCTACATATGATGTGTCTGCCATACTAACTTCAATACAAGTACTTACTAATTAATTAAAAAACCTTAATTTAATTTACTAGGCACTTTTTTTTTGTCATAATATAATATATTAATAATAATAGATCGTATTTAAACTCATAACTTAAACAAATAGCATGATTCATATTAACGTTTGTATTGGTGAATACATGTAGTTATGAGAAAAGATAAGAAATTCCATAGTTAATTTAGGTAATAATAAAAATATAATAATCAACAATTATTTTTTTTTTTTATCTACACCCAATTAGTTATGATTAATAAATCATAACTATAAAGTTATGCCTAATAAAGTAGATATTTATTGTTTAACAGATCTTTCATATTTTGTTTCATTTTTATTATTTAGTCATTACTCAGTGATCCAAATCCAAATTCGCCAGCTAATTCAATGGCAGCTCAGTTATACAAGGAAAATCGACGGGAATACGAAAAAAGAGTGAAGGCTTGTGTAGAACAGAGTTTCATTGATTAATTTTTTTTTTTTTTTTGATGTGCTTAACATTTTCATCTTTAGTATTTATCAAATATGAAGAAAAATAAATATATTTATATAATATATGTATATGTATATGTATATGTATAATATGTATTTACATTTCCAAAAATTCAAGATTTTTATTTTATGAATTTCATTTTTCTTTTATTTGGTAAACCATTGTTATATTTTGTGGCTTAAAACTAACATTATGAATATAAATATATAATATAATTTAAAATAAAATGATTAAACATGTTTGAAATGATTAATCAATTAGAAACATTTAATGAATTGAGTTTAATTAATAGTTCTGCAATTCTATTTACTGACGATATGTCTAGTCATGATAGAACTGTAAGTATTATTCATTTAAGATTGTTTTTTACATAAGATTTTAGATTTTTTTGTTAATTAAGAACCAACTCTCATAGTGAGTATTAAAGATTATAGTTATTAACACTAATGATTAGTGACCATAATGATTTTTTAATTTTCAAAATAATTAGAATAAAACTTCTTTACCAGGTGATCTTTTTTTTGTTGAAGCTTAACACATTCTATGCCTCACCAATATTTCTAATTTAGTGCCACACGCACTGTATCTACTGATAGCATACGTGGGATTATAAAATATGTATATAAAAACGTGGTAAACAGAAACCGACTGAAAAGAATTTTTTGTTAATATTTTCTGAATAGCTGTGGCCAATTTATAGGCGTTTATTTTCAATATGCACTAGTAACCAGTGGCGGCATGGGAACAGATTACTTGGTCGGTTAAATAAAAAAGAGCCCCTAACATTTTGTTCAATATATTCAAAGGGGGCCCAGTCAGTGATCGCTGTCTCATTGACTTGGCCAGGCTGTCACTGCTAATGACAATCACGGATCGGCGGTGAATGTGTTAATTTTGGGATAAATTCAGATTGTGCCATTGTACTCAACTCGTTAAAATATGTAAGAAAAATCATAATTTGTGATAGTAGTACACTAGAGCATTGAGAGTACTTTTAATTAAAATTGCCAACTTTAAAAACTTTCAACAAGAAACTAAAGATAACCACAGATTTTCTTTTGCAAATCATTTTCAATTCATTTAAGTTTGATATTTAAGAAGTTTTATACCAAAATAAAACTTCCTATTTATTTAATATTAGCTTATACTTTCCCGTGTTGATGCAGATTACAGTTGCAATAAAATATAAATTATGGCTAGTGTATGTTAGGTTTAAACTTTTAATAGAATATTGTACACTTATTTAGTATTTCTATTCTCAGCATATGTGCACTGTTGCAAATTTATTATAATATTCTGTAGACATAAAAAATAACAGGTTTTAGGTTCTTTAAAACTTTATCAAAGGTCATAGATTAAATAATATGTTACAATCGATTTTAATTTGTGAATAGTATTTCATATTTCAAAATTTAATTTTTTTTTGAGATTTTATTGAATACTATAATAATATTAGATTTAACAATTTCCCAATATAATTTTGAATAGTAAAATACATCTAACTTATAACATTGATTATTTGAATATTTTATACTCAATTATTCTACAAAATTCAAAATACATACAATACCTAAGTTTTAATATAAAATATTTATTGTTTAGTCACGTGTATATTTATTACTTATATTAATCATTAATATTATTTGTTTTACACAATATATTTTAAAGTAAATACAATACTAAAACCGCTCTAAATTTTATTTTAAAAATAATAATTTAACGGAGTTATCAAATATCTTACAAGAAATAAGAATATAACATGAGCTTAAATTAAGTGAAAAAAATGAACCACTATAGCTCTGTACTTATGTGTGGAATTTATATTGTCTATGATTCTCGTGAAGTTTAAATATTTAAAAGAAAAAAATCATAAAATAATTTTTAAAACATTTTATACCCATGATCAATTTTGTTCTTGATTCACTTGATTACCAATATTAACTTGAAGTTCTTCATGATGTCTTTCTTTCTTTAAAAGTGTAATAGATATATCATTTTCAAAAACATCATTTGATATTTCCAAATTATACGTATTAACCTAATTTAAAAGAATTTTATTAATTAATTTAAAAGAAACTAAATAATTATCGATATAGATAGATACCATCATTAATAAAGATAAAAAATATCGTGCAACTTCTTCTTTGTCTAGTCCTCCAACTAATTCTTTAAATAATTTTTTTTCGCCTATAAATTCAAAACAGCTCAATATACGTGTTCCGTATTCATGTACATCAAATTCTGTTCTTTTTTCTTCTTCTTCTAAAATTGGACGCAAGTTATTATGCCATTCCTGTACTCTTTGTCTCATTTTCAGTTGTTCATTCATCTAAAGTAAATAAAAATAGTACAACATTTTTTTTGTTGTGTGAAAAATTCAATTTACCATTTCTATTTGATTTTGTTCATGTTTTTGCATATCTATTGCATTTCTCTGATATGATTGGAAATTTTCAATATTGGCATCTTCAATCGGTTCTTCATTATCTGGCTGGTCAACATCTCCAAATAAATCATTGTCGTCATGAATTGGACTGTCAAAGCCTATAAACCCTGGTTCATCTGCATCAGAATTCAAGAAATAAATTTTAATTTACAACTTTTAATTATGAATATCAACCATATGACATATATATCTGTAGAAGTCACTCGTTCATGAATAATTTATAAATTAAAATCATCATTTGATTTAGTATGAAATATAAGTCTTAAGTAGGTCTCAGAATAACAAACTAAACTTACTGTGAGAACTACCCAAGTTAGATTTACATACCAATTTTTAGGAATGCTTTCGATTTAAATGATCCAAGGAAGCAAGTGACCCTGCAGGGTAATACATGTGATATGGCTGGTATTCACAATAACCAAAAAGTACTAATATTTTATATTGTATTATTGAGAGTTTTATACGTCAAACCATTCTAATTCTGACTTTTGGTTATTAATATATAATATATTCATAAGTAAATACATGTAAGTAATTTTTACATTTTAGATTCTGAGCTGAGGAATAAATCTATTGGTCGAAAAAAACTTTTTGAGTATATACTTTCAATGTAAAAAAAATCCTAAATACTAACAATTTAAATATGTGGTAAATTAAAATTATATTTCAATTGTTTTGAGACAATATTTAAACAAATCGTTGTCATTCCCTCAAATATATTACTCTCTATCTTTTTTGTAATGGGCAATATTACCCTAAGATTACTTTAAAAAAATGTAAAAAATGATTCTGTGCAAATGTGTTTTGTCTATGTTGAGTGAGGGCCAGTGAGAGAAAACAAATAGTGCACTGACATCCTCTTAATATACAAATGATTATGTATTAGCTAAAATATAAATAACATAAAGAAGAACATAGGAAGCTATTAAATATTATAATAAGAAAGTATATGATTGAAAATTTAATACAATAATCAATCACTAATGAAATACTGATATCAAATCCAGAATGACATATTTTGTTATTTGAAAATCATATACATAACAATAGGAAACACTAGGCACTGAACTTATTTAGTATAAAGATTCTACCATAAATAATGATAAGAACAAAAATGTACTAAGAAAAATAACATAAATTAAACAATATACCACATTTCATAGAAAAATATCTTACAATTGATTTATTTAGCTCCAAGTCTGTAGGAATATCTACTCTTTTTGATTATCATTCCTGCTTATTAGAATAGCCAGAACTATAAAACTGGTAGGCAAATTAACAACTATAAATTCAATCAAAATTTTAAATGACACAGCAGGGTCAAGTTACACTAATAACGAAGAACAAAAACCAGGAAGTTCATTTGTTATAGATTCATGAACCTCGTCATTAAGTAGGTCACTGTAATGGATGATTTAAATTTGAAATCATTATATGCTTAAAATGATTTAATGCAAAGAAAGGGTCAGTCAATATTTCTAAAGATATTTTATAAATAATTTATTTCTATGTATAAGTAATTTATTTTACTAACTCATCTTGAACTTATTTTAACCAAAACAATGCATTTATATTATAATTATTCAAACATTATTTAATTTATCACTGTTATTAATTTAAAACTAGTGTGAACAGGTTCATTATATTAATAGATTAAAATTGATTTATGTATTTAGAAAATATAATTATGTATACTAAATTGGAAAGACTAATGAACAAAACAGAGCAGTATAAAAAATAATATGCAAATAATATATATTGCAAATAATATTATTTGAATTTCAATATAATATCTAAAATCATTATTTTTTATTTAAATATCTTAATGAGGAGTGTTTTTGGACGTTGAACAGGTATTTGATTGAGTTTAGCATCAATGGCTTTTCCGAAAAATTAAAGCGATTCTCCCCTTACCTAGTTATAAAATCACATTTTAAGCGGCCCATACACGATCAATATTATTGATCAATATTTACATCAATAAAAGTTTCAATTTTTTTTTGCACTCACACAATAAATATAAGGTATCTGGGGGTCAGCAAAACCTATAACATCAATAGAATACTAACTTATCAAACCAAAGCTCTAAGACAAATCACTAAAGCACTTTATCATGTTTCCAATCGCACACTCCCTCAAGACCTCTCCACACCCTTTGTTACAGACGTGGCTAAAATACACTACAAAAGATTTCATAACCGCCACTTAAACCACAGAAGCCCACTCATGCATGATATCTCTTCCTTGACTATCCTTAAAATCCTCCCAAACGGCTAAAGCACAAGTGGTATAGAAACCTACTGACAAACTAATTCAATCTTAATACCTAAACTTTTTTTTTTAATTGTAGTATCTTAACTGGAATGCTTCTACACTCTGTTATTTCTATCTATTTATTTTATTTTCATTTATTTTTTACTACTATTTAATATCTCAGTTGTTCTAATTTGTTCTTTTATGCAGCAAGTTGAATAAAACATTGTAAAAACAAATATATATTTGAATAGCGTAGAAATATGAACTTGAAAAGTATATAAATAACTAATGAAGAACCTTCTATTACATTTTCCCGCTGTTTGGGTAAACATAAAAATAATTAACATGTTAGACAAAAAACAAATTATAAACATTTTGACAATATAAATAGCTAAAAAAAAGCAAAAATATTTTGAAAATTATGTATTGCTAATATAAGTGATGACAATTTTGAATAACAATAGAATAACAAAACAGAACATACCACCGTTTTTCAATTTTTCTTCAATTTCTTTATCATGATCTAAGAATAATTTATAATATTATTAGTATTAATAATGTTGATAAAAAAATCTGATCATACATAAAAATAAAATTTTAACTTACAGTCAAATCGTTCTTTTTCTTCCTCTAAAAAATTAAAGGAAAACATTATATTAATATAATTTTAAAAGGAATATAAATGAAATATTTTCAAAATTTACCTATAGTGCGTTTTTTTTTAAGTTTAACAATTTCAGATCTTTGAACTTCCAGTGCATCATGAATAAGTTGTCTAAAGGCAGTATCAGCATACAAACCAGATTTTAATCTAAACATTTGACAAGTTAATTCTGCTACAGTGTATGTTGGTAACCATATTCCACCATCCTAAAAATTTTTCACATAAAAAAAAAATAGAGTGTAACCAGATCTACTTAAGATAGCTATTGTTACAAGTGGGCTTTTTAAGAATGCTATGTGCTATTGTTAAATATATTTATTTTTTTGTATCTAGGGTACAGAAAATGTTACAATATTGTCATATTTATGGCATTTTTATTTACCTGATTATCTAATTTATCTTGTAAAATTATGTATACTACAATACAATTTTATTGAGAAAGAATTTACTTGAAAAAATCTCAATAAAAAAATACAAGAAATAAGACATATATATTATATACTCAATACTCATAAGCTTCACATGGTCAAATTAGTAAAACAGTCTCACAGAAGACTTATGATTCAGTGAATGTGATACCAGGGCCACGTTGAATATTTAATCGGCACCGGATACCAATTAAATCATTCACCACCTCTTGGGCAAATTTTAGGGAGATATATTTCGGTATTTATTCCCCTCCCCCAGTGAAAATATAAAATATTCATTTTAATATAATTACTTAAAAATGTTATGAAACAGAAATAATTTAATGAAGCCTAACCTAACCTTAATGAAAAAAAATAAACTACCGTAACAATAGGGGAAAATGTTCATCAAACAATTTGGCATTAGTTACTTTTATTAGTAAAATGAACAAATTAACTATATACTACAAAAAATATTGGTAAGATAAATGTATAAATACTTCTTTCTTTGATCCTTTTTTTTTTACACAAGGTTTGTCAACAAAATTATTATCTTTAGCATTTAAAACTGGATCCCATGCATCATCATTAACTTGAGGAATTTGACTAACATTTAATACATTTTCTGGGCTGTAAAATAATATAAAAATTAGCATAAATTTGTAAGTATACTCAAAAGTATTTGATTTACTTTGGTAACATTGCATTAGCAACACAAATTTCATCATTAACAGTTTGATCAAAAATTATTGGGTCGGGAGTACTTGGTAATATTTCATCAATTTCATCAACTTCCATTAAATTCATTGGCAGCTAAATAATTATAATTATTCAGTTAAAAAACATCTCGGTTAAGCTATTATATTAATAATAATAATAATATACTGGGTCAGTGCTTTTTCGATAATTGAGAGGATTTGCAGATTTTGGATCTTCATTAGTGGGACAATCAAATTCCTCATTTACAGCTAAATCACGATTTAAAGGAAAATTTATCCTTAAAAAAATAATTATAGTTAAAAAAAAATACAACCTACATACTTTATTATTTTCTGTAATACTCTTACATATAGTCATATTTCTTTCCAATATTATCTCCATTTCCAATATAAATATAAGGCAATATTTTACTGTACTTATTATCAACTTTTATATTAGCATTTAGTACAATTCTTTGAACAGGTGGTTTTTTACTCAAATTAATTACTTTGCAATCAAAAATTTTCACTGTGAAATAATTTACAAGTTTATATTATTTATTGAATATTAGACAATAGTTACACTTGAGGTCAATATTATAGTAAATATACTTACATGTTCCAAAAATATGCTCTTTAATTGGTTCAAAAGAAGAATAAAATTTTACTTTTTTTTCTTTTTTCTTTTTTTTATTTCCTACATCATTTTCTGCATCAAAATCTACATCAATATTTTCATTTATTCTACTGTTATAACAAATCAATATTTAATATTATTAACATTTTAAATTTAAATATACAATAGTCGAATCATAATAATAATAAAATATTATTATCTGCACCAACTATAATTTACAAACTACAATTTATTTAAAAAAAAAAATAACTAATAAATCCAAACCTAAATTACTAGTAATAAGGAGAAATTATTAATTTACCATTATACAATATTGATCAAGAATTAAAAAACAGTTATATGTATGCTAGGTGCTTGGGTGCTACCTGGCCACTTGGCCACTTGGCTGTCCTTAAAGAGACAGCACAATAAGGTAAAAATTTCTTTAAAAGAAAAGGATAATTAAATGTTATCTAGTAAAATAAAATGCCGAGAAATTGATTAAAAAATCATATTTTTAATTTCATTTTGAGAATAGTTGTAATACAATTTAAGATTTCAAAAGTAGATAATCTATATACATATATATATGTAGAAATGGATTTCTGTGTCTGTTTGTCCTTTATGCATTCCTAAACGGCTTGATCGATTGTGATGAAATTTAATACAGATATATAAGACCTATGGGCAGAAGATAGGCTAAGCTAAAGAGCCCCGGGAGGTGCTCAAACAGACATTTTGAGATTTATGATGGAAATTATTGTTCATAGATGATTGCTTTAGTGATAGTTGCAATTAGAATGAAAGAAATCATTATCCTTAAATTTGTTATTATTTGTTTCCATGGCACGTGTGTCTATGACATTACAAGTTTTTATTGATATTTTGTATTTTTTGTTATAATAACACCATTTCTATGCAGTTATGACTTCCAAAAAAAAAAAGATTGATTGGTACTTCTACGCCTCAAGCGTAAAAGAAAATGGCAATATGAGTTTAGAAACAATCGAACAAAGAAATGCAAGATTGGGAATCAATATGAAATATAAGAGTATACATCTACAAAATGATGCATTAGTTGGTTATGCAAAACAATTGCTGGAAATGGGGAATGATAAACTAGCTATTGATAAATCAATACAATACAGCATCACATTCCCAACTAATTTCTATAAAATAACAACAACAACCAATGAGTTAAAATTAACTAAGTTTTCCCAAATCTACCACAAAATTACGGAAGGCGACTCATTGCATGGGCTATATTGGCAGCCGAAAATTATGATGTATATACAATCAATAAAACCATTCTAAACAAAATTCCAGGCAACACAATAACGTACCAGTCCATCACCATAATGAATCAAGACAAGTTGTCAATTATCCCACTTGATTTGTCAGACATGCTACCGCACGTTCTAATATTGAAATTTAGCGTGCCCATCATTCTTCAACAAAATTTCAATTCATCACGACACTGTAAAGGTACCAGGCTTTCAGTGAAAAAGTTTATGAACAACATTATCGAAGCTACAATTTTAAACCAAATTAGTTTAAAGGCGAAGATTTACTATTGTCACACATCCCATGCAATGATTCCAACAGATATGCCTTTTGAATTCAAACGTCTGCAGTTTTTGGTGCGACTCACCTTTGAAATGACCATCAACAAAACACAAGGACAAATGCTACAAGCGTATGAACTGAATTTAGAAAATCCATGCTTCTCATATGGACAGCTGTATGTGACATGCTCACACATCGAAAATCTGATTTATTTGTGTACACACCAAAAGAAAGAACAAAAAATATTGTGTATCCAAATGCATTTCAATAAATATCATTCAATTGAATACTTGATAGACTTTTCTCGATAAAACAAATAAAATACAATAGTAATAAACTAAATTGATGATCAGTGTAAGATTATTACTTAGTATATTTTAACCATTATCTATCTATGTGTATAAAAAACTACTGCTAGCATGTAACAAATTTAGCACACAGTTTGAGACATTTAAGAAGTAGACTTTTTAACAGGCTACGAAGCTAGTAAATAATATAAATTATAATTATACTGTATAATCCTCAAGCCAGCCAATTAGGAATTGGAGAGAAAATAAACCTATGATTAGAGAACGAACTTAAATAATATAAAAAACTAAAATATGTTCTAAAACAATACGACTTAACGCCCATCAAAAAATGCACTAAAAATGCCTTGAAAACATTTGGAGTCAGAGCTTATATGATCGGTAAAAACATAATAAATATTTATCTAAATTTTTTTAGAATGAATCTGCACTTTTATTGAATTTTATCCATTACTGTATAAAATTAATTAAAACCATAAAAGTGTACTAAAAATGTAAAAAATGCTCTAAAAATGTAAGTCTTAACACGTTGACTGCCATGCAGCTGCCGGCGGCCTCAAGAATATTTATCATGGGTACGCCATAGACATTTTTCAGTATCATTATAAATTTGTATTTGTATATGTATATACTATTGAATTTGAAAAAAAAAAATGTTAAAATTATGTTTATTGCATAAAAAAAATTGCAATTATTCCCACTACGCCACAGCATATTTCAATATCATTATTGTAGCGCCACGGAAAAGTTAATAATATAAATCCAAATTAATTTACGGCAGCCCGCGGCTGTTTGGCCTCCTACAAATGATATGGTGCGGCAGCCGGCGGTCTAAAAATTATCAATACATAATTATTATTATACAGACGCCGGCGGCCGCATGGCAGTCAACATATTAAAAATGCAAAATAAAGGTTACATTTTTTAATTTCTTAATGTATGAAATTAACTTTGAGCTTGGAAAACAATGTTTTTGGACATTCAGAAAAAAATGCAATTTGCATTCAAATCTGTTCCCTATCTATGATATTAAGTTAGTCGGAACAGAGAGTTAGACAAAGTAGTAAAAGTGAGATAAAAACTCACTAAGCTCGGAATTTTCCAATAAGTTTCATCATGACATCAATTAATTCATCAACTCTTTTTTGATAAATTAGTATGACATTTTGAATCATTAATGCTGCTTCCACAAATACTAAGGAACCGCTATCAGTAGATAATCTCAAGTGGTTCAAAAATGAATCGAGTTCCTAAAATAAAAAAATACATTACTAGAGACCTAAATGTGAAATATTATTTTCCTTGTATTGAGGTTTATAATTACTTTGATAAGATCATATTGAAGAGGTTCACATTGTTTTTTTTTTGTGAGTGATTCGATAGGCCGTAATAAATTTTTAAATGCTTCATCAAAGTCACTATCATCTTGATATTTACGTACAGATATTTCCGCTGAAAATACAAATATTTATACTGGAGGTTTCATTAACACAAATTTCATATCATATAAAAGTACCATTTGATTCATTTTTTGAAAGATCGAACATTGTGGTATATTGTAGATGTTATCTTGAAGAATAAAAATATATATAGTACAATTCTGAAATTTAAAATATTATTAGAAATTATTGGTAATTATCATTATATTAATTATTTTATTATTAATAAAAACCTTAAATATAATAATAAATCAAAAAATAATACTATACAAACACATTACTCATCTGGGTTCTGTGGATATTGTTCTATTTTAGAAGATAAAATAATTTACAGCTGTCTCTAAAAATAGCTCTATTTACTACTTCATTAAGTGTTTTATAATTTAATATTGATACAAAATTCCAAAATCAAACAATTTTTTATAATTACATCATGCCAAAGATGATACTTGTTTACTAAAAAATATTCAATAATACACAATTCAAAACTATAATAAGCAAAAAATGACTTTATGCCTTAACTTTTCACTTCCATTTGTAAAATAGGTCTAAAACAATCTTCACCAATTCCCAACCAAATTTAAATAACATGTTTAGTTGTTAATATAATATATATACATTTTCTACTAATACACCATTATGTAACTTATAATTAATAAGTTTTTCTTCAGAAAAATTCATGCCTTAACATTTTTAGATTTTTATTTATATAATATACATATATATTTTATCAATTCTAACTTTAAAACCTAATAATTTCTGAGCTCTAATAATACTAAAAGTAAATTTAAAGTAGACACTGTTTATATTGTATTAAAAATTATAATAAAAGAAATAGCATCATTCTAGTTGTATAAGTTTATTTATTTATTTTTATTACAATTATAGGTTAGCATATATTTTTAATTTTACAGAAAATATTTTTAAGCCATTGAATATTATTAACTAGGTATGTATAAGTATTAATACATAATAACATAGGAATATGAATTCAATTAATTAATAAATCACCAATGACATTTTAATATGGTAGCAATTTTTTCTAAAAATGATACATGATTGGCATATAATTTCAGATTTCTATCTAAATCCACCCATTTCACTCCAACTGCATCATCTCCAGCATGAAGTTTTAACTTTCCTACATGATCTCCTTTCTCATCGTGAAAAAGAGTTGCAATGGTTTCCATCCAAGCATTATCTGTGTTTCTAGGATCATCAACATATCCACAAAAAACTTCTACGCCATCATTAAATATCTTCTCCATTTCTTTTTCTATTTTAATAACATCTTCTTCAGATTTATGCAGCAAGTCCATAGCTTCTTCCATGAATTCTCTTTTCAAGGTAGTTGAAATTACTTCTCCAGAATCAACCATACCACCAGGTAATGCCCATTCACTGGAATCTTTTCTTTGAATAGCAACAAACTGAAGAATAGGTTTATGACTGTTTTTATTAAATACATGTTCATTTTTGAATTTTTTCCAACGAGTAACAATTGGATCTGCGGCATGATTTGGGCCCCAACGACCAAGAATTCCACGGCCAATTACACCAGTTCGGCCACATGGGTTCAAGGGATAGCCATTTTTAATTTCATACATTCCAGTCAAACTAATTCTATTAACATAACCATCAATGGAATTCCAAATGGGTTGGAAGTCAGATTCATTCAAATCTGGATCAGCCCATGGTTGACCAACAATACATTTTGATGTATACAATGTTGGATTATACATGAGATATGGGGAATGCCAACTAACTTTATCATCTGGTACTTGAAATCGAACAATTTTTCCATCTGTGTTAGGATAAATGTTGTTTCTACATTTATAGTGATACATGATTTTGGCGAGCATTTAGTTTTCTTCTATATAGTAACAATAAAAACAAATAACTCATGTTGGAGTATTAGTTTATTTAGTTCACTTATTTATTTTAGTATGTATAAGAATGTAAATACTATAATATATAAAAATATATGTGTCCTGTTTGTTTTTAAGCTTAAATACTTTAGGGCTCAGGTAAGTACAATAAAATGCAGATGATAACCAGTTCAAAATCTAATCTATATGTAATTCAGTCAATGTATATTAGTTTTTAACAGTTGTGAAATGATATTATATACATTTAAAAAAAGGTGGGTAAGTCGTGGATGTCGCTCTGCTGTACAGTAGGTTACAAGTGAGTTACTGTAATGGATGGAATTATATTGAATCCAATGATATTATATCATTGTATACAAAAAACGATTCTGAGAGAAGACGGTTTATCTGTCTAGAATATATTATAGATTATTAAAAATAAATTTTCAAATCTTAGATATAAAAGGAAAATTTTTTATGAATTTCTAGCTTAAAATAATTTGTGAATTTTCATGATTTTTACATAAAATGTCAAAACTTAAACTTTGAATGTTTATAAAAAAAATTGTGACCATGTATTTCTTTTATTTTTCAACTGGTATTGTAAAAAAATGTTAAGAGCCTTGTATTAAATTTTCAAATCTTAGAATTAAAAAGAAAAACTTAAATAAATTTCTATCTAAGATAATTTGAACATTGCCGTAATTTTTACGTATTTAGTCAAAATTTGAATTTAAATGCTTATAAAAAAAAAATTGTGCATATGTATTTTTAATATTTTTTAACTGCTATTTTAACAATGTGTTAGAATCCTTGTATTAAATTTTCAAGCTTTTCTACCGAACACATACATTTTTGTCGAAATTTATAGAAAAAAAAACTAAAAAAGTTGAAAAATTAAGTTACTAAACAGCTCAAAACAAATCTAAATATTTTGAAAATGTAATCAAATATATGAAATGCCTATATAAACATTCAGTTAAAATCTCAAGTATCTGCGGTCATTTGTTTAAGAGTTACACCAAAATAAGGAAATCGCTAAAAGTGAAAATCCAATGTTGTAAAAATTTAAATTTCAAATGCTCATAAAAATTTAATTTGAATTTCCGGTGGACTTTTTATTTGTGATAAGGATTGAAAAACTTGTAAGGAATCTAGTATTAAATTTTTAAATCTTAGATTTAAAAAGAAATTTTTTTATGAATTTCTAGCTTAAAATAATTTGTGAACTTTCATGATTTTTACGTATTTTGTCAAAATTCAAACTTTGAATGCTTATTAAAAAAAATTGTGACTATGAATTTATTTTATTTTTCAATTGCTATTGTAAAAATATATGTTAAGAGCCTTGTATTAAATTTTCAAGCTTTTCTGCCTAATAAATAAATTTTTATCAATATTAATTAAAAAAAAACTAATAATGATCGAAAATTTCAAATGCCTATGAATAGTTCAACTTAAGAAGAAAATTTTTGAAAATTGCACGGTGGATAGAATATACTTATATAAACATTCGGTGAAAATTTCATGTATCTATGGTCATTTGTTTTAAAATTACATCAAAAACCAAAATCGATTTTGTCGAAAAATGAGTGTGCGTAAAATTTCCCGTTTTTCCCTTAATTTTTAGTTTGTGTATTCCGATTATTTACAAAAAAATTTAGAATACTTTTGACCACCAAAGTACCAACTAGATTCACTTTCTGATCGAACGAGGTACTGAAGTCAAAAATCGAAGCATTTTTACTGCCCCAAAACGTGATGACAGACACAAAAAAAAAATAAAAATAAAAACACACATCATAGTAAAATCAATACATTCATCCCTCCGCTCAGAATCTAAAATGGAAAAACACATGTAATATAAGAAATTTAAGTTAAAACCATTGTGATTAAAGCTAAGTTACTAACTGAATTGTGATCTTTATTTTATTTACTAGTTTAAGTATTGAAACTATGGCTAAAATTATGAAAGAATGAATTATGAAAAAAAAATATACTCAACTATATATTTTATCTATAATTGTATTTAATTGACTATAAAATATTTTAACCTTAGAACCTAGTTATTTATAGAACATTATTACTTATCATATATTTAAATTAACTATTAACTCTACAGTGGGAACATTTTTCTTTATCATCTTTTGTAACTACTACTACTACAAACTGAACCAATGATAAATTAGAATAGACATGAACTTTGGTCTTTGATGATTTATAACATATTATGTATACAATTAATATATTTTTACAAAGATTATATTAATGACATTTTTATTTTTACTAAAAGTATTATATTATAGATATACCGTATACAACTTTAACTATAACACGTTAAGAATAAATAATAAAATAAAATATTACCCATACATTTTAAGTAATATAAAAAAATGAGTGTTCAACTAAAAATTGGCAATGAAAATATTCCAATCAACATAATATGGTTACGAGACAATTGCAGGTAAAAGTTGAATTTTTTTTGTTTTAAGTAGAAATAAAAACTAATTCTTAAAAATGTTATAAACCTACTTATATCATATTTTTTCAGGTGTTCGGAATGTTATGATCATAATAATAATAATAGAAGAATAACTACTCAACAATTCATTAACACAATTAATATTCAAATCGAAAATTATATACAGGCAGATGATAATTTATTCATTGGGTGTTAGATTATATATATATATATATATATACATATATATTATTTTAAAAAGTATCTTGATAAAGTTTAAACCACATTATGTGCATATTTTATTAATCACAGGGTCTGATGGTCATAAATCTGTATATCATACTAAATGGGTGATTGACACATGGACAGGAAATAAAATAAAAATTGAATCAAACTTTTGTTTTGGTGAAGAACTTAAAAAACTATGTTCAAAAGTATCTTATAATGATCTAACTTTAAAAGAAGGTCAGAAAGAATTGATAAAATCAATTTTAAAATATGGTGTAGGAGTTATAACAAATGCAAGTAAATATTATAATTAAATTTTATTTTAATAATAGTTAATTGGTGACCTGTATTGTTTATGTACAAAATAATTTAATGAAAAAATAAGATATTTAGTTAAATATTATTCTCCTAAAATAATGATAGGATTCATACAAAATTGAAAATCACAAGTATGTTTTTAATTAGTAAATAAAATGTATAATTTATTAAGATATTAAATTTTTTTTTAATTCATACATTGATTTAGTTTATTTGCTTATTATTTTTATAGTTATTCATTAGTGTTTTTAAATATTTTTCAAAGCTGATTAACTGATTGTTTTATAATGTTTAAAGTTATTCATTTATTATAACAGAATTTTATAGTGAAGGATTGATAGGTAAACATAATTAATTTTCTCTTAATCAAATAATTTTAAGGGCTACCTCAAAATATGTGGTCTACCTGTTTTTGCGTACTACCTAACTATAAATATGAGTATAGTATGCGGTCTACCAATTTCATGTGTTATACCTACCTATAGTAGGGAGTCGCGCATCATTGTTATTTATTATTTTATTACCTACTAATTTAATATATTATGTTTTATCACTTTTATCTTATTTTTTCATAATGATATATATTTTATCATATAGCAGCTAATAACATGTTAGTCGTTATAATGTCGTTTATGGTGAAACAACTTTTTTTAAATTTTAACTGAAAATTTTTTTTAACTTAAAATGCTTGTAAAAGAATTTTATAAAATTTTTTCAACTGAGGCCTCGAGTGTTAAATACCTGCAAGATTATGGTCTGTTACCTTGTCCGAAACAATTCGAGTATGGATGGATTTCCCGTGCCTCATTAGCGACGGGTCGTACCGTACCACATCATTATTATTATTATGATTATTTAATATTTGTTAATATTTTTATTTATACCACACATGCCTATCCGTGCTGGTCTCTGAAATACTACAATTTAGTATAATAACCACGTCTATTCTGGTAGACCGCATTTTCAGTGGTAGATCGCATATTGGGAGACAACTTTTGCGGTATACCGCATATTGGGAGACAGCCATTTTAAGAAATATTAATGTACACCTACTAAATAGGCTAATAGCTAATATTAAACATTTATCATGTACATTCGTAACATATTTTTTTTAGGAAAGCCCAAGACGGCACAATCAAAAATTTTAAATTAAGAAGAAGAATAAATTTATATAAAGACAGTAAAAATTACTAATAAATATAATAATTACAATTTCTATTGCTATATTATATTAATTAAATATCATATATTCATATTAACATTGCTGGCATGGTCACTCTGCCCTCCCCCCACAGCTATGCACTAAATGGCACGATTAATGAGTATATTTAATTGATTTATTTTTTTTTTTTTTTTTTTACCTTACTAAATTATAAAAAATTTAAAAAGAAAACTTAATAGATAAATAGTACCATATCCATGATTTTATTACTAAGGGGGAAATGTGGATATTATAATAAGTGATATCAATCTGTATGAATACATCTTTGTATTAAATACTGAGATTTTCAGAGGGTCACATAGTTCTATATCAAATATTGTAGAAATATTTTCTGACTATGATAATATTATGAGTACTCATTAGTAATTATCATTGACTTATGATTACTTTAGAACACTTAGAAACACACTACCATTTTTTAAATGTATTATATTCATTCAGGTAGAACCAACATTGGAAGCTACAGAAAAAGTAGTTAGGTTCATAGCAAGACCACAAGAAACAATATTTGGAACAATGTGGACAGTTGGAAAAAATGAAAATCATAAGGATCCAGCATATTTAAATGTTCCATTAATAGTACACAATGATAGTACATATTTCAATGAAAGTACTGGGTAAAAATATAGAATGAATAATCTTAATATTGATGACTTAGATTTTTCTAATTTATATAAAATAAGTACCTAATTTCATATTTCAGTCTTCAAGTATTTCATATGTTGGAAAGGGGCATTAACTGTAAAGGAGGTTTAAGTACTTTAGTTGATGGGTTTAAAGTAGCAGAAATACTAAAAAAGGAAAATCCATTACATTTTAAAAATCTTACCGAAATTGAAATAGAATCTGAATATATAGAACCGGGTTTTCACTATAAATGTACAGGACCAGTTATAAAAATTGATTCTAAAACAAAAGAAGTATATCAAATAAGGTAAATATTCTATTTTTTATTTAATATTATATAATTGAGCAACAATAATGACGGAGGTGTTAAAAAAACAGATTCAATATATACGATCGTAGCGCACTACCACCATCTCGAGTAGATGAGTTTTACAAAAGTTATGCTCATTTAATAGAAATATCAGAGAGAGAAGAGATGTATTGGAACCATTGTTTGCAGCCGGGAACTGTAGTGATTTATAACAATTGGAGAATGTTACATGGCAGAACATCTTTTACAGGGAAACGGATTTTTGGAGGATGTTATATATCAATGACTGAATTTTTAAGCAAAGCAAGGACATTAAAAATAATATCATAATATTTATCACAACATAATGTAGTCAAATTATTTAGGAATAATACTGTTAAGAGGATATAATACTAGCATTTGTTGTCTTTGTCTTACAAATGCATAACAATACACATTTAAACTCAGCAGATTGTGTAGTGTATAGCTTTGTTAGTTGAAAAATCAGTGTGAATCAATCTTTTATGAAACTTGATAATGAGAACAGTATCTGTGTTTGTAAATGAGTTAATAACCATAAACAATAATTAAGTTTTTAGGTGAGGTAAGAGCATTTTTAATTTGTTTTATATTATAAACATGAAACTTGCTAAAAAGCTGAAGTACCGTAAAAATACATAGATAATGTTCTTACTCTCAAGTTTCATAAGAATATGAGATGTCGATTCACATTAATTTTTAAAGTAACAAAGATACACATGATCTGTTGAATGTAAATTTGTCATGTTATTCACTTGTAAGACAGAGACAACAATTGCCAAAGTTAGTCTTATATTGTGTAACTTGTAGCTTGTAAGTAAATATTAAAATATTGGTACTTACAATATTATTAATGTAGTTATATCAGAAAATGTAGAATTATGACAATATAATAAACAATAATTTAACTTCTGAAAACTTGTTATTATAAATGTTTGTGAATATACTACCTATTACCACAGAACAATTACTTAACAACTATTACTTTATTTTAACTAAAAGCATTGATTATATATACTATTACTATTACTTTTTATAATCAATGCTAAAAGCTATTTTTTAGCGGTAAAAAGTCATTATCAATATTATAATTTATCAATAAGTAAAATAATAATAAAAAAAATTGTGAATACCTTGTTATCATTAATTGATGAAATTTACGATGCGAGATATTTAATAATATTTTGATCGTAATTAAACTTTAAAAGTTAAAAGTTAATTTTAGATCAAGATTCAAAACGGTTATTTAAAATTGTCAATTACATAGAACTAGAAGCCTAGAAACAGCTACTTCAGCACAAGCGTGAAGCGGCCGAGCGTATCTCATTATTTTAACATCATATTGTGTGATTGGTCCAAACATTGATAAACATATTTTTGATGATACCAACTAGTTTATATTATAGTATTTACTTCAATATTTAATTATATCCAAGTTGAATAAATAATTTAATTTATAATTTAATTAAATAATTTAATAATTTAATTTATAATTTATAATTTAATTTAATAATTTAATCAATAAAATACAAAATACATTTTTCTAAACCTGTTTGACATACACTCGAAAGTCGAAATAATATCCTTTTTAATTTTTGTACTAGGTTATGTGATTCTATTGATTCTAAGACTACTCAAAAAATCATTTAAAAGCTATTTTTTACATGAATCCGTTGAACACATGTTACATATGTTGTCTTCGTCTTACAAATTTAAAACATAGTAACACTGTTTTGCGCGGGAAAGAACTGAGAGGCTATAGAGATAACCGAGAAATACAATTTCCACCACATAAAGAGGAGAATTTTGGCTGTGAATTATTGTTTTTATTTTTCAATATCGGAGCTGCAACAAAAGTCATTCAAGTTTTGAAAAACACAGTGATAGTGGATTTTGAAACAATAAGAACTTTTTTCGTTTAAGAAATATTACAGATTAATTACAGATTTAATCTATTCTGTGGTTCTATCTCGCGCAAAAGAGTTTTTGGTATATTGTAATTAATTGTACATTTGTAGGACGACGACAACACATGCGGGTGTAACCTGCACAGATAACTATTATATATTAAATAATAATATAAAAACTCATATTTTCGGGAATGATATTATTATTAGTATTTTTAATCTCAACGAGTTAGTGGAATCAAAATTTACCTATCTCACTTACTTTTTATGTTCTTACTTCTTGTTAATAAATTATGTAAAAATCGAGAAAAAAATTGGTATTATTTCATATATGATTTTTTCAATTATGTCCTATTATTATAGAATTCTGATAATGCAAATAAATAATAATAAACACATTGCGTTTTGTCAGTTTGTCACGGTAGGTCGGTAGCATATGCCATATTGTAATAGTCAAAATTCAAAGTGAAATAAATATTTTCATAGTTGCACGATAATGTATTGAAACATTTGAAACCTTACCTACATCATATGCATAAGCGTACATCCAGTGCTAAAATCTTTAACCACAAAGTGACTATAGTGGTAGACTTTGTTCTCCACACATCACCTATACGGCTACACTTACCATTTCAAAAAATTACTACATTACTACACAAAAATTTTCAAATTAATGAATCTGATTTTCGATATAGCCTATAACCGATTATGATAATTTATAACGACTATTATAATACCTATTATTAAATTAACAAGTGTTGCAATCAGGGTCGTCTACATTCTCTCTACTTTCATAATTTTTTTTTCTTATTTGTTTTACTCAATTTAAATGTACTGGAAATATTGAAACAATTAATATAATGTGAGTAGTATAAAATATTACATTTATACTACTTGACACTGCATTAATAAATTGTTGATATTTAAGTAGAAAAAGGCGGGTAAGTCGTGGATGTCGCTCTGCTGTACAGTAAGTTACAAGTGGGTTACTGTAATGGATGGAATTAAATTTGAATCCAATGATATTATATCATTGTATACGAAAAACGATTCCGAGCGAAGACGGTTTATCTGTCTAGGATATATTATAGATTATTAAAAATTTTCAAATCTTAGATTTAAAAAGAAACATTTTTATGGATTTCTAGTTTGAAATAATTTGCGAATTTTCGTGATTTTTACATATGTTGTCAAAATTCAAACTTTGAATGCTTGTAAAAATAATTGTGACCATGTATTTCTTTTATTTTTCAACTGGTATTGTAAAAATATGTTAGGAGCCTTGTATTAAATTTTCAAATCTTAGAATTAAAAAGAAAAACTTTTATGAATTTCTATCTAAGATAATTTGAACATTGCCGTAATTTGTACGTATTTTGTCAAAATTCAAACTTTGAATGCTTATTAAAAAAAATTGTGACTATGAATTTATTTTATTTTTCAACTGCTATTGTAACAATATATGTTAAGAGCTTTGTATTAAATTTTCAAGAGCTTTTCTGCCTAACAAATAAATTTTTATCAGTATTAATTTAAAAAAAACTAATTATTATCGAAAATTTCAAATGCCTATGAATAGTTCAACTTAAGTCAAAAATTTGATGGTGAAAATTGCATGGTGGATAGAATATACTTATATAAACATTCGGTGAAATGAGTGTGCGTAAAATTTCCCGTTTTTCCCTTAATTTTTAGTTTGTTTTTCTCGATTATTTAGAAAAGTATTAAGAATTTTTTACTTTTGACCCCCCAAAGTACCAACTAGATTCACTTTCTGATCAAACGAGGTACTGAAGTAAAAAATCGAAGCACTTTTACTGCCCCAAAACGTGATGACAGACACAAAAAAAAAAAACACATCATGGTAAAATCAATACATTCATCGCTCCGCTCTGAATCTAAAATGGAAATTTTCAAATCTTAGATTTAAAAAGAACATTTTTTATGAATTTCTAGTATAAAATAATTTGTGATTTTTCGTGATTTTTACGTATGTTGTCAAAATTCAAACTTTGTATGCTTATAAAAAAAATTGTGACTATATATTTCTTTTATTTTTCAACTGCTATTGTTCTATTGTAAAAATATGTTACGAGCCTTGTATTGAATTTTAAAATCTTAGATTTAAAAAGAAAAACATTTATGAATTTTTATCTAAGATAATTTAATCATTGACGTAATTTTTACGTATTTAGTCAAAATTTGAACTTTAAATGCTTATAAAAAAATCGTTCCTAGGTATGTATTTTTAATATTTTTCAACTGCTATATATTGTAAAAATATGTTAGGTGTCTTGAATTAAATTTTCAAGCTTTTCTACCCAACAAATAAACTTTTATCGATATTTATAAAAAAAAAAAAATTAAAAAAGTTGAAAAATTAAAATAACAGTAAACAACTCAAAACAAATCAAAATATTTTGAAAATTTTATCAAATATAGAAAATGCTTATATAAACATTCAGTGAAAATTTAAAGTATCTGCGGTCATTTGTTTTAGAGTTACACCAAAATAAGAAAATCGCTAAATGAGAAATCTAGTGAAAATCCAACGATGTGAATTTTGTCAAAATACGTAAAAATCATGAAAATTTGCAATTTATTTTGAGTTAAAAATCACAAAACCGTATCTTTTTAAATCTAAGACTTGAATATTCAATACAAGACTCTTTATGAGTTTGTCTACTTTTATCAAATAAAAAATGTATACCGGGAAGTTAAATTAAATTTTTATAAGCTTTTTGATTTCTCTTGAATGTATCGATCTATTCTTTTTTTTTTGTTATTTAAAAACAAACTACCTACTGTACAAACATATGATTTGTAAAATTCTGTACTTGAAATTTACACCATATATTTATTTTATCGATTCCTATACTTATAACATTTTCAAAATATTTCAACAATTTTTAAACTATTTAAAGACATTTAAAATTTTCCGGGTTTTTCGTTTTTTATTCATTATGAGAATAAAATTTCTTATTCATTGAGTCAAAAAACTTGAAAATGTAATTCAAGGTTCCTCATAAGTTGATATTATAACAGTTGGAAAATATTAAAATGAATATGCATCATATATATATTTTTTTTTTATAACCGTTTATAAAGTTCAAATTTTGAAAAATTCACAAATTATTTAGTTATTATAAATTTATAAAACATTTAACTTTGATAGCTATGAGGATTGAAATAAATGTAAAACAAGGTTCCACTTAAGTAGATAATTTTATTATTCTGCATCAAAATATCTAAAAACTGTACAAACACAGTTTTTTTTTTTAGTTATTTTAAGTTAAAATTTGAATGAAATTATACGTATTAAATAATCAAGAATAGCAATTTTAGTTATATTGTTGTAATTTAAAAATATAGTTAGTGGGTATTTAAAATTTTTAAAGTATATAGTGTACCTATATACTAGCTTTATATTCTAATAATAATAGTTAATGTTGTTGACTGGTTTTTATGCTTTATAATAAATTAAATTGTAAATACCTATGAATGACTGTGTGAATCGGGCCCATAATGAATCTGATTTGATTAATTTGGATTTGGAATTTATTTTATAGGTGCCTAAATTTGTTGTTGTTGAAGTATAATAACAATTTAATATAACATATCATAACATTCACAACATATCTAGCAGTGGCGCACAGTAGATTTTTCACAAGGGTGTCGAAAATATATATTATATCGCGGTACCCATCACCCACTCCACAAGTAAAATCTGAGTTTATACTCTTTATACAATTAATATTAAATTAAACAAATATTTATCAAAATAACATCCGAATTCACCCAGCATCAGTCACACTCACCCAGTCACGCGTCAATTCTCTGACCCCCCAGTGTGCGCCACTACTGTATCCTAGACTGACAAACCGTCTCGGAATTGTTTTTCGTATAGGTAGGTACAATGATATAATATATTAATATCAATTAATTCAAATTTAATACCATGCCATCTTTTACAGTAACCCACTTGTTAACTAGATACTGTATTGTAGAACGACATCCACTTACCCGCTTTTTTTTTTATTTACATTGACTAATGACGATATTAGGTATACTGTTTAATTATTATAACATTACTAAGTGGCTAAGTGAGTGCCTACTACGTATTACATAAAAATGGTTGAAGTTGAAAGTTGAAATTTACAATAACTAAGCGGATCAGGCATAATTTTGCATGTGCACAATATATGTTACTTTATTTATCATGACTAATAACTAAATAATGTTATATTCTTATATTTTAATATAATATAGTGTTTATTTTATTATTTAGTCATATTAACATGTTTATCCATAGCCGAGATTGTTTCTTATAATCTTATTGTCATGATTCATGAACATTATTAGAGAATGTTGATGCTTAAAATGTTCATGCCATCGAGATAGTCAGATGGATAAAAACTAAATTCCTAAAATTTTAATGAGTACCTATACCATTTAATCATTATAACCATTACACAGAATTATTTAAAAAATAGGCCTTCTTAACGCTCTAGCCAGCTGATAATGCCGTCAAAATAGGTATAAAAATTAAAAATTATAAATTATAATGACTCAAAATCAAAAATGTCCTAATACTTCGACCATTTAATCTAAATAATTTTATATGACCGAAGCTTAATACCATATACTGTATACAATATATATTATCTATGCTTAGTAGTTAGTACTCATAAAAGATAGGATATAATTTATTCTGTGGTGATAGGTACAGTGAGAGTGTGAGTCTGTGACTATAGGCGCAACGCGCAACTAGATCTCTAAAACGAGGGGTGCTAAATCTGTGAATACATCACAGAGCCGTGGGGGCAAAGCCCCTCACACTCCCTACACATAGACCAACATTAATCAATACATCAAAACTTTAAAACATTTTATTTTCATAATCCTGTTTAATAAATAATAATTTATACATTTGAAATCAGCATAATTTTTCTGGATTTTATGCAATATTTATTCAAAATAGTTTCGGCGTTTATCTGATTGAATTAATCTTTTTCAATATTCAACAAAGATAAATAACGAATTATATTATACCAGTTGCGTAGCCAGGATTTTTTTTAGGGGGGGGGGGTTTAATAACAGAATACATTTTACCACGACCAAATGATTGTATTCCTATATTATAAACATTATATTTTTGATATAAATACGGCTGAGGGGGAGGGTTATAACACCCCCCCCCCCCTGGCTACGCCCCTGTATTATACGATCAAACAGTTATACATTTTTTTCAGGAAATTTCCCATCATTTAAAAACATAAAATTCATAGTATTAGGTATATAATAATAATTATATATAAAAAACAAGGGGTGCTAAATTTTAACTTGGGGTCGCTAAAGACCCTAGGGTTAAACCCCCCTAGTTGCGTCACTTAATACTTAGTATTTAGGTATAGTTTTCAGATTATTTTGTATTTCTCATAGACATATTAATATGTCAATGGAATTTCTGTATTATGAATACACCTTAGTTTTTTACTTCTGTTATCACAAAATATTTTATCAATATTTTTATCAGTTTTCAATGTAATGATTTTTTAAAGATGCAGATGCTCAACGCTATGCAAACTCAAGTTTAAATTATTATTTTCAATTCTGTTTTTCAAACTCCATAAAAATGGATGTAATTAATAAATTTCGATCTACTGTTACAAGTACTATGTCACAACTGTCAACTGTTCTTCCTGGCAATCCAGTCACAAGGGAGTATGAAGCTACTAAACATATAGCTAGTGCTGGTGTTGGTATGTATTAATTGTTTCTTTCATCAAAATCATTGTGACCATATAACATATTTTTTTATTTAATATTATGATTGCTAATATTAAACTCTTATTTATGAAATTAGGATTACTTTGGAAGATATACAGTGGATACAAAAAGTCAACACAGCAACCAGCATCTATTTTTGTATTAGAAAAGAGACAGTTAGATAAATGGTCGAAAACTGAACGAGAACATATAATAGAGGTTGTCAAAAAAGGTGTTGCCCAACTAGCCAGACTCAAACATCCTCAAGTATTAACTGTTCAACATACTTTAGAAGAATCTAGGTTCATATGATTACGATGTATTGAATGTTAAGTTATTTATTTATATAGTCTTACATTTTTAGAGAAAGTTTGGCATTTGCTACGGAACCTGTGTTTTGTAGTCTGGCTAATGTCCTTGGTAAGATGGAAAACACTCCTCAGCCAGTGTCCAAAAATCTACAAGATTATAATCTATTTGATATTGATATCAAGTATGGCTTAATGCAACTTGGTCAAGGTCTTGCATTTTTACACAACGATGCTAAGCTACTCCATCACAATTTGTGCCCAGAAAATGTTGTTATTAATGAACAAGGAGCATGGAAAATATTTGGTTTTGATTTCTGTTCTCAAAGTATCAATCCAGTAGATCCAAATGTAAGGACTAAATAATTTAGTTTGTTTATGATATTTTTTTATATATAGATATTTTGTTTGTCCAACAGCCCACATGGCCAAGCTGGGAGTATAAAGTGGATGTCCATCCTTGGGCACAACCATCTTTAGATTATTTAGCGCCTGAATCAGGTTGTGATCACATCCAAATAAAAGCCAATGACATGTATTCTTTAGGAGTGTTAATTTTTGCCATTTATAATAAAGGAAATGCACCACTACAGTCAAATCATGAATGGTCTATTTATAAACGCAATTTGCAAGAAGTATGAAATTAGTTGTTCTTTTTTAAATTCTTTGCTAAAATTTAAATTTAACAGATTAAACATAATACACCAAAATTATCAACTGTTGATGCTGGTCT
Source organism: Diuraphis noxia (assembly GCF_037042655.1). Lineage (NCBI taxonomy): Eukaryota > Metazoa > Arthropoda > Insecta > Hemiptera > Aphididae > Diuraphis > Diuraphis noxia. Next base: position 30,806,998 of record NW_028301714.1, on the reverse strand, counting down.
CCGAGAACCAGTAAGATTATTATTAAGCTTTAGACCTGAAGACAGACCTGATGAACATGAATTTTTAAAAGTAAAATATTGATTTATAATTGAAATAGGAAGCAACTGTTTCAACTATTTTTTTTTTTTTATAGATTGATTTTTTTAATGATGTTGGAGTTAAAACATTAAATTATTTGGATTCACTTTTCCAATGGGATAATTTGCAGAAATCTCAGTTTTATAAAGGTTTACCTCAGATAATGGAAAAATTACCTCATAGAATTTGTCTAAACCGGTAACTACAATTACTATCAAATAATAATGAATCTATATAAATATATAATATTTATTAAAAAAAAATTTTTTTTAAACATTTTTTAGGATTCTTCCTTGTCTTGTAAAAGATTGTGTTAATCCTGTTATGATACCTTTTGTTTTGCCAAATATTTTTTTTGTCTGCGAAAACTGTACTAAAGATGAGTTTGTTAACCATATTTTACCATGCTTAAAGCCTATAATGAAAGTGCATGAACCAGTCCAAGTATGTACTTTTTCATCATTACTAATTCAGTATTTATTGATTATGTTAAAATTTTGAAGGTTCCTTTCATTTTTCTCCAAAAAATGGAATTGTTATTAAAATTAGCACCATTAGAAGATCTCAAATCTGATATATTACCAATGTTATACAAAACATTAGAATTGGATTCAAAACCAGTTCAAGAATCTTGTCTATCAGTGATTCCATCATTAGCTACTCTAGTAGAAGGCCCTTCTATGAAAAATGCCTTATTGCCTAGGATAAAAAGATTATGTTTATCTACTTCTGATCTTTCAGTAAGTTTAATAAATCTTAATCTGATCTGATTTATTTAATGTGAAAAATTTATAAAAAGTACTATTAATGTGTATATTCTTATGACAAATTAAACATTATGTTGATAGTAACTCAGCTATGGGGTCTATACATCACTTAACAGGACTCTACACCTGCATGTTTTGTCTCAGACTTACAAATGTTCAACATAAAAAAAAAAACTTTTGCGCAGGACAACTATACTCTCTCTGTATTTAAAGAAAAATTAGCAAAATTCCACAATACATAGAGAAGAATTATATCTGTTTTGTAACATTGTTATTATTAAAATAACATAAATACAATTTAAGTTATTAGTACATTATCTTTTATTTGTTTTTTTTATTTAATTAAAAAAACTATTGGTTAATCATTAGTGCTATCAAAAAAATAAAATAACTTAAAGTTTGTACCTTGCGTTATTGAATTTAAAAGTTCTACTTAATACAGAGGTCCTGTAACAGTTTTTGTAATAATTTACATTTGTATGACAAAGTATGCAAGTGTCATGTATAATGGTTCTCTTAAGGTCCAATTAACATAAACAGTAACTATTGGATTGACAAAAATGTATAAACTACACTTTATATTTTTTCTGTTATAAAAAGAAGTCCAAACAACATGAGAAAATTTTTTTGGAGGACAAGCAACAGCTTAGTGTCCACTGCCCTTACTGTCTTATCTATTATCATATAAATTGAGGCTGAGGTTGAAGGAAAATTGTTACAATATGAATTTGATAATATTTATGTGGATTTAAAAGAATTCAACTTTACAATTTAGTTACTCTTTATCATATCATCATCGGTGTATAGAAATTTCAACTTACCTATATAGAGATGTAATCAATTTATGTGGCTAGAAAAAATAAAAACTATTATTATTCTCGGAGCCTTAACACACTTTATCAATACAATATAAATACAAAAAAATGCTTACTAATTAACAGTGCTTTGCTCCAAAATAACCAAAAACTTGTTTACCATTAAAATCTTCAAATCAATTAAACAACCAAAATCTATTATCTATATAACCCAAATTATTTTTTTCCCCAAAACATCAAAATTAACCAAAACCTAAATAATTTTTGCTTTAAATTTTTTTTGTGAATATTAGTTTGATTTTGTTAATAGTTGTTTCTACCTACAATAAATTATAATTAAAAAATAAATTTAAAGTATTAACTGTTTAATAACATGGGCTCAAATATGCTGGTATATAATATTTACATAATATACTTGATTAACAATATTTTTTTTAGAATTTTTCAGAACTTCTTGACATCTCTATTAACCCATATTAACCCAAAACCTAACAGTTATTAAAACCTTAATATTTATTTAAATTATTTATTACTGTATTTGAATTTACAACACCCAAAACCAAAATAAATGATACAGGTCAAAGTTCTATCATTAGTAATTTAATTAATATAAAATAATATGGAATATTAATTGAATACTTAAACAAAATATTTTATTGATTTCATAGGAAACATAAATATAATAATATACATATATAAAAGCATGATTTCTTAGACTTGTCAATAATGCTTTTGAAGAATATTATTCCCTCATGTGCTTGTTCTTTTCGCTTAAGCCTAATATATTTATTAGCCTTACATTTAGACTGCATAGAGGACATTCAACATAATATACATACTTCCAAATAATTACAATTAGAATTGTAGAGATTTATATACATTAAAGAAAAATCCACAGTAAATTCTATCATTTATTTAATTTTCTTAGTTTATTTATTTTCATATAACTAAAAAAAAATGTATTATGTGAAAATAACTATTAAAAATATTGACCATCTAAATAGCTTCAAATGTGTTAACTAAAAAAATATATAATTTGTACTTTATTTCATAAAAGTATAGAATAAATTTATATACTACTTAATTTTTAAGATAATTCAAAAAGAATACGAGAGTGCTTTAATGAATAGTTGAAATTATTAATAAATGTTTATTTAATTGTTTAGGTTCGTGTGAAATGTCTTGTTTGCATTGGTAAATTAATCGAATATTTGGATAGATGGCTAGTACTTGACGATATTATTCCATTTTTACCTCAAATACCTTCTAAGGACCCAGCTGTGATTATGGGTATTTTAGGTAATTATTATTACTATTTTGTTCTATTCAAAAATAATTTAATTTTTATATACTTAGGTGTATATAGGATTATTCTTTCTCACAAAAAAATGTATATTACTAAAGAAACTATGGCACTCAGTATTTTACCTTTTTTAATACCAATGTGTATTGAGAATACATTAACCCTAAATCAGTTTAATGTATTAATATCGATTGTGAAAGAAATGATTACTAGCGTTGAAACTGATCATCGAGCAAAATTACAACAACTAAATGAACAGCACAGGTACTTACAAATTAAAATTATTTTGTTATTTTTGAGTACATATTTATATTATATACTAAAAATAAGTATAAATAACCCATTACATTTTGCAGATCAATTTCTAATAGTTTAACTTTAGAGAATGGAACAACAACAAAGCCAAATGGTTTGACAAATGAATTTCAGTTTGAAAGTTTTGTTGAAAAATCTTCTATGCAAACATCTGGTTCCAATGAAATAACAAATAATTTGTCTTCCAACTATGAAAGATCAAAGTATGTTAACCATTTATATTTTATTTTATTAATAATTTTACCATTTTGACATAATCTATAAATAACAGATTTAGACCAAGAAACTGTTGATTAAGTAATAATATTTTTTAAATTTATTCTGGTAAAATTTGTTGCTATTGTAGTTAATGTAGGTACTCCTAAGTGTCACATAAATGAATTAAAAAATAAAAATAGTAAATAGATTAAAAGATCCAATCTAAAACAGTTAACAAAAAAGGAATTTATAATATTTTCAACTAACACAGCTAAATTAATAAACAATTAACTAATTAATTTGTTTTACCTATCATGTTGAAAGTTGTTTGTTTTTCAAACCAAATTAAATTCTTAGAATTAGTTTGAACATTTAACCATTAAAATAAAGATTTAAATTAAATTTGATGAAAAACATTAAAAATCAATTAAATAGAGCTAGTTTGTTTTAATTTGGTTCAAGTCTGTTTTTTTCTTCAATTCAGGGTTTGTAGCACTTTTTCTCATTTTCCATAGAAACTTTTTGCTATACATAAAATTAAATTGAGATTATTTGAATTTTTAGCAAAGTCTAAATTTTTTAACACTTCAGATTTTCAGAAGCTTAATTGTAGAAAAAAAATTAATTAAAAAACTGTTTACCAAAAATATTGGGTTGTTTGATGAGCAAAGAATTGTTGTAATTTATTTTTGTGTGCTATTTAATTCATTTTAGGACAAACAAATCACAAGATATACCATTCTGCACATTTCAGCAAGACATTACCCTTACTCCTAGCATAGAAAAAGTCAACAAAAATAATCCAGTTCCCAAGGATCTCACATCATCACTGATTGATTCAAATATAAATCAAATAAGCTGGTTAAATCAGATGAAACCTACCACAAGCTCATTATCTCAATCAAAATCAATGGGATTTGAAAATAAATCAATGAGTCTTCAAGGTAGACTTTCAGGATTTGAAAACAATTCAGTTACCTCACAAACTAAACCAATGTCTCTTAATAATTCAGCAAATAACTGGAATGATTTATGGATAAAACAAGAAGAAACTCAGACACAAATTAAACAGTTGTCTCTATCTGATATAAATGATTTATTGAGCTGAGAAATTAATTAATCCACTAAATAGTAAATGTTACCTAACTAACTGATTAATTTTATCAAAGTATTTAATATTTTTAATTTAGTCATTATATTTATTTTTGGAAATTGATTAATTGATTCTTAAATTCTTAATTTTATTTTCATTAAGATCATACATAACAGGATTACATTTTAATAAAATCTTAATTTTCTATTTGTCAATTCATAATAATATGTATAGTGTGATCAAGATTTAAGGTAACACTAAATATTTCAGGTTGGCCTTGTATTGAAAGGAGGTTTCTGGAGATGATAGGGTATACCTAGATACATATTTTCAGATAAATTTAAAATTTCTAACACTTTGTATGCATATGGTATGCACAATACAACTCATATTTTTTTCTAGTGGAAACATTTTTTTTAAAATGTATTTGGATAGATTATTTTTTTTAAAAACATTTTTCATAATATACATTTTTTCTATTTACAATACTGACCAAGTTTGAGTAAGCCAAAATTTGGATTTATGCATGATTCATGTTTAATAACATTTTCATTTATAACCACAGGAAATAATAAAATAAGTTTGAAATAGTTAAACATTATTTTTAGAGTACAATATTTCATCAATTTTACTAATTAAATTTATAACAAAATATTTATACTGATGATAGTAATATTAATATTATAATAAAAAATAAAATGTATTAATTAAGTAACAAGTACTTCCTATCACCTCCCAAAAACCACATTTCAATACAAGCCATTCACTTGAGATTTTCAGTGTGAACTTAAATTGTGATCACACTGTATATATTCTTTGAATTATTAATATTTATCTAGTTGTATGCATTTAGAACCAATATTTAGAATAGAAAAAAAAAACCTAAAATGTACAAATAAAGTATTATTTTAAATTAAAACTAATCCACTTTAATTTACTTGGAAAATTTAAATAAATTAAATACTAGAAAGAACAGATTCATTAAATTATTACCTCGTATTATTTACTTATAAGAAATGTAATATTATTTTATTTTTTATTTTGAATATTATATACATCTTATTTACTAAGCAAAAAAGGAATAATTTTGACTGAAAAACATTTGTGATATAATTGTATTACCATCATACCATATGTCAAAGTTACTCCAGTGGGAGAGTTGTTCATTCTGGAAAACTTGTCTTTCTTATTTTAGTTATTATACATCACTTATTGTTCTGATATGTATGTAGCAGATTTTTTAATATTAAATTTAAATTATTAAAATGTTGTAATTATATAGTAAGTTACATAATATGAAATACAAAATATCTCATATAATATCTTTATAGTACTAACTTATTTGTGAAACAAAAATAAATTTTAGTTTTCCTGCTACACTTTACCTTGCCAAATCCCTCAAAGATAAATAAATACTTGTCAGTAATTGGAGACATTACACATTTTTGTTATATCTGTAGTATCAACTGAATCTCTTCCATTAATTATAATGCATTTTAAATACAATAATGGCAAGAAATACAGAATAGAGACCTCATTTTACAGTGGAGGAACTTAATGTGAAATAGTTATACATTCTACATACTATATATAATATATATCTATGCATTTATAATAATATTATTATTTATTATTATTATTATATATTTAGATAAGCAGATTGCAACACTTTGCTTTGTATTATTACAATAGTCAACAATAAATTAACTATAAGTAAAAAAAAATTAGATACATTTTTTACGTCATGAAAGGTTTGAGGAGACAAAATAATTTGATACACAATATAATATGTTTATACACATAGGCAGGAAATGGGAGGACTCGCATCAGTGTTAAAAATGTTATTCCCCTATTGGCCTTAATCCCCCTGAACATTTTAACAGATTTCCATTCATGTTTATATCACATTTATACTACCATAGAACAGTACTACTGATGATTGATAATGATACATAATAATATAGTGAACTACATTGAGCAAAATATTTATATAATATAATATAACAGAGATTACTTATAGATAACGTGTAGCCTAATTAAATGTAATATTTCTGTAATGTTTCACTCACTGCTTTTAAAAAATTTCCATAGCTAGTAGCACAATATGCATAGACACATAGTATAATAATTATCTTAACATTTTAAAATTATGATTTATATTTATAGTTGCAGCTTCCATACAATGTCTTGTACAGTTATGAATTTCGTTGAAATTATTGAAATAATATTATATTGATATATTTAAGACACATATTATTATAATTATAAACAAAAGTTTAATTTTGAATAATTTGTTTTTATTTTATTTCATTTAGGTTTACATATCAAATATTGTCAATAATTAGTAACTAGTTATGAATGTTGATATGTGAAAGAGTGAGGTTTAGGGCGCAATACTTTAATGTTTATCTAGTTTAAAAGAATGTTTTTATTACCTTACAAAAATGTACTGTATTCACCTTTTTTTATGAATTTTAACTTTGCAGCATCCTAGTCTATTAACTTCACAACCTCATAGTGATACTTTAATGTTTGTCATCCTCATACTTGAGCTTCATATTAATTTTGTTAATTAACCATAAATAATTGTTAGTGTTAAATAAATGTTTAAATAAAATATAAATACACTATACACGGAAGTTAGCCAAAGGCAAACTGTGATTCTATTTCACTAATGTCTACAGCAATGATCCGGGTAAACTGCATAAATTATCATGGAGAGTAAAAATAAAATTCTTAATATGGAGCAGTTTATGGTAGTGTAATATGGTATCTTGAGAACCAGACTGTCCATGCGGCAAGTCGGAAAAAAATTATCTGGATCACCTATTATTTGTTTTAAAACTGCCTTTTTACATAAATAATATTTTTGTGAAGATCTTGTAAGCTGGTAGCCTCCAACTGAAATTCGGACATGGGATTTAATTTTCAAAATACATATGATTTCATCAGGAACACCAGGTAGTCTTGTAAAAAATAGTTTTAAAAAAGTATTAAAATACTAGTATTCAAATAAAATAGTATTAAATACTATTATAAAAATGTAATTTACGAATACTCACTAAGTATTTGAATACAAATACAAGTATTTTTTTTAAATTGTTTACTCAGGCCCGTCGCTAGGGTACAAGAAAGCCATGCGTTGCTTTAGGGCGGCATCACATTTAAAAAAATTGAGGCGGCAAATTGTAATATTAAATTTCCAAAAAAGACAGAAATTTAACTATTATTTTTATTCGCTTTAGGGCGGAAAATGTCTTACTACGGGCCTGTGTTTACTATATAGCATCATAGGCGCAATTTAAATTAAAAAAAACTAAGTTGTTATGTTATAATAACATACATGTGATTTATGAATACTGTACATCATTATAGGTGCCTCATATTATGTTACTACTTAGTACTTACCATAGATTTTAACAATTTGAAAAAAATAACATGCCCAAATATTTAGATGTAAATACATGTTCAGGTATCATTATCGATACAATTAAATTACAAAACAAAAAAATAAATAAAAAGTGGTATTAACTACTAATATAGAATTATTTAAGAAAAATCCAACATAGAACCCATATAAAATTGGGTGTAGCATTTTTAAAATTTTTAAACCTTAAAATTACCCACTTTTTCTAAACTAAATGTTTTCTGTTTTTAGTCTCATTAATATATTGGTTTTTTATACAAATAATTACATAGCCTTGTCAATAAGATAAAAATTTATCTTATATACTCCATGCTCATGATATTAATAAATATGAAATTATATTTTTGGAGTTCCAACTTACAGATTAAGTCGATTTAATATTACTTCAACGAAAACAATATTATTTTTATTGATGTAAAATTGTTGTCAAAAATAATTAATAAAACGAACCATGTGGTATTTAAATACAGGTATTTATATGATGTTAAAAATATTTAAAAAATATAGTATTTAGAATACCAAAAAATACTTCAAAAAGTATTTTAATACAAATATTCAAATACTTTGCACGACTGCCTACTGAGTATTAACTCATCAGTACAATTAGTATTTCTGAAAATATATAATTTTCACCATGATTATATGTATTACATGAGATATTGTTATAGTTAGCAAAAATCTTTTTAAACACTTTTTAGAATATTATAAAAAAGTTAGAATTTAATCTTGTATTTATATTAATATCCATGATAGAATAATTCATGAATGTGATACAAAATATTTGATGATTTAGGTATATAATATACAAAATAAGACTAAAATTATTATTGACTTAAAGCACACAAAGTAGTATTAATATTTAATGATTAAGTACTTTATAACAATAACAGAATAAATAAATAATTTATATTATACACTCGACATTTAACACTGTCAAAAATTATACACGGCTTATTTTTACAATTTACAGTAATACTATAAAATAAACAAGTAAAAACTTAAGATAACAATTTTGCTTATTCTGTTATAACAATACATTTTGTATCTATTTCCAAAAGTATGTTTTTGTTATCCTCGGGTGAAAAACAAACAATTATATTGACTTTTGTTCTATTATTTATAAGAGATTTCATGGTATGTATAACTAGTTCCCTATTATTTTGGTTTGATAAATATTCTTCAAGTTTAATTTTTTTACTTGATATTCTTCTAATAACGTGTTCAGCATATTTATCATAACAACATACTTCTATAGCTTTTGATTCATCTTTTCCATAAAGAAAATTCATTATGAAAAAAAACGTAAGGTGTACAATACTAGAACATTTAGGACATTTGTATTCCATATTTGAAGATTGAGTTGTGAATTTAAGGTAACATTTTTGAACAAATGCATTGCATTTTGTACAATATCCACTAACAATTTCATTACTAACAAATATGTTTGGTACAGTATGAATCAGTCTACAAGAACCTATACACTTCAAAGGAAGGTTTGTAATACTCTTAGATTTAAAATTATTTGATAGAGTTTCTTGATTCAATGTTAATGATTCTTGTTGTGTGTTGAAGAAACTTGGTGAACATGAGCCATCTGTAGAAGAACTTGGTGAAATTTCTCTTTGAGAATACATTTCCCTTTTATGCAAAAAAGTATCTTTACTTGATGAAATAAGTGATGAGTGTTCATTATATTTTTGGGCTTCATTAGCTGATCTTAAATGGCCAATAGGCAATAAATTGTCATCAATAATATTAGTGTTTTTTTTGCAAAGTGAACTAGCATTGTTTTTAACATTATTGTCCTTATTAATAATTTGCGTAGATGAAAAATCTTGACACGGTGATAAGTTAACAATATCATCATCATCAGATGATGAATTTACAAATTTTGTTTTCTTATGTGTACTTTGTTGAACATTTAAAGCTGCATTTTCCAATGTAGACATTTTTGTACTTAACTCTTGAATATTATCATTCAAAACTAATTCAACATCACTAGATATTTTTTTGAATTTAGTTCGTAATGTTGGTCTTAATTCATCTGGTATTGGAAAATGTCTAGATGGGGGTCTAAGAGAATTTACAATACCAGTTTCTATTGGACCAGCTTTTATATTATGACTATATCCATTCATATGTAGTAAAAATATGTCTGAATCATTAATAATTTTCACTTTTACATTGTTCAAACAAATTCGTTGATTAAGTGACAATGAAGTAAAGTCGTTACTTGGAGATTTAACTAAAATATCAACTTTGTTTGAAAGATAATCATATTTTACCCCAAATGTATTTTTGTTTATATTTTTATATTCACTGACAAAATGAGAAGATCTTAGAGTTTTTAAGATTGATTTATCACAACTTTGCAATCTTAATGATATTACCTCATAGTTATGTTTAACAATTTTTTTTATAGTTCCAAATATTGAATAAACACCAGTACCAGATAATACAGAAAGATTTTTTACAATTATTGAATCTGTTTTTTCTAACAAATTTTTAATTTTGAATAACATAACTGAAGAGTTGTCTTGTGGACGAACTAAAATGTTTAATTTATTAGAATTGTAACTAGTTAACTGCTTAAGTACGACTGCATTAATTATAATTATTCTATCATTTTCACATAAATTATCTATTAATGAACTTAAACCATCACCCTTATCATTTTGGATATTTACAAAATTTACCATATATGTTTTATTGTTTTTTCTTAGAAGTGATTTTGAAGAGTTTGTTTTTTGAAGCTGTAATGATGTTAGATTTGCTTTGAAGGAAATTAAATCCATGTCAGATAAACGTTGAATGTTAGTTAGTAGAATATTATTCTTAATTAACTCAAAAACGTTGTTAAATTCATTTATATTCTTCAATAATATTTCATCAATATCTTCTTCATTTTGTATAGAATATGTTTTCATTGTTATCCACATTATTAACCTGTAAAAACAGATTTAAATCAATAGTATAATTAATGATAAAAATATATGTATGAATTAAGTGATTATTAATTAAACACATTTCCATAATCTTAGTAATTTTTTGTGGTTTCAATGTACAGTAGAATCTCAATTATCTGAGCCAATTGGGACTGCATCTAGTTCGGATACGCAAAAGTTTAGATATTGGAAATGTAAAATAAAAAAATTTATCAGTATGTATTTAGTATTTAATATTTTTTATAATTAAATATTTATTATCATTATTACTTTATTATATATTATTATTACATACATTAGATTATCAGAAATACATTACATTATTAGAAGTTATCAAACAACATTTCCGTTGCTTTGTTGATTTAATTAAAATTATTATAAGTTGCATTAAATGTTATAAAATAAAATATAGAAAATTATTTAAAATGTAGAAGACCTATGTATTAACATTGTTTTTATATTAATATTATACTTAATAATTATTGACAAAAATTGTATATCATTATTTTATTATTTTAAATTTACAATATAAATTTTTGTTTTGTCAAAAAGGGAAGAGTACGGTTTTGGTCAAAAACGGACTCTCCTCAAACAATAAGCCAAAAGCGAGTTATGATTCAATAAACCAGTTGGCCAACTGGCCGGATACAAGTTTTCACATTTGGATACACTAATTATAGTTCGGATAATGGAGGGTTCGTATAACAGAGGTTTGGATAATTGTGGTTCTACTGTATAACTAAATTTTGATCAACATAAATAACCTTAACTGCCAACTTTATCACAACAGCATTAAGTATATTTCACTTCATCTATAGTTTTGATTCCAAATTTCTGATCATAACTTTATTTAAAACCATCGTAAATTTATCGTTGGAAACAAGAAAAAATTGGGTTGCTCTGATAACTTCATTTGAGTAAGACCCAAACGGTTTGGTTTTTGTCTTTTTAATAATAAGTTTCCTTGTTTTATCTAATAGTATGTATTCTTGAACAAAAGAGAAAATATTTTAATTTTTTTTTATATTATGGAACAAAAGTTGACAATTTTTTTACTAGAATTATGTAAATATCCTTTAAAATAGATGTTTGAACCGTAATATAAATATTATATTTAAATTTAAGTCTTCAAAATAATTTCATAATATTACAGGGTTTAAAGGTAATACAAAAACTTGTCAGTACTTACGTTGCTGATAATTATTCAGTATAGACACTGTATTAGGTATGTGACAGTCAGGGTTAATCCATAAAACTAACTTGAACTAGAAACTGAGCTCTGGAATCTGGATTACTACTATTTTGTCAACAATATTTCAGCATAAATATTAAAATATTAAATAAGAGTAACATCAAATAGATACTTTCAACGCAACAGGAATACATACAACGACAAGCGACTAACTATTAATAAATAATAAATATTTAGGTTACATGTGTAACGAAAACATATTTTATTTTATTACAACTCGCAGGCGACAGGCAGTTGACCGAAAAATAATTAGATTTAACGAGAATAACTAAGCTTTAAATTTTAAATAAGAAATAACGAACACGATACGATGTAATAAAGTAATGAAGACGCTAATTTTTAAAATTGTGAATTAGGGAAGTGGTTTAGTTGTATCACCTTATCTTCTCTATAATGTGATATCATGGCGTAAATACAAAGAATGGAGCAGAACAATTCAATTTCGTTTCCCGGCATTATTTTTGTTTTGTCATGGGAACATTCGTGTTCAGGGGAGGACCTTCGATATTTTTATATGGGGGGGGGGGTCGGAGAGCACACATAAATTCTATGATTCAAGTTTAAATTAATAGCTAACAGTTGTCAGTTATAATTATAAATAGGTATCGATAAGAAAGCTGTAAATCCTATTTTATCAGTTTGAATGCAAATAAAATAATAATTGTGAATTTATGATTACAATTTAGTCAATTAACAATTTACAATGATGAATGATTAGTGATTAATAGTTGGTCAGTTGGTGTTGGTAGTTTGGTACCTACTTTGGTAGTATTATTCTTATTAACTAATTTTTTCATTTATGTGATTCAACTCGCTTAGTTACATGAAATAATTGTCGATAAAAAACTAATAGGGGACACGGGCCTCTGACCTCTGTGCCCCTCTCCTGTATCGAATCCGCCACTCGCCACCGTTCGTATTTCAACAAGTTGAGAACGATAGTGCAATATAAAATTTGTAGAGATCATTTTTTTAGAACTTACGTCCTTTCAAAGCTTACGATTTTACGGATGTACGCATGTGTTCAACGGTTGACGGACGTTTCGTTCCGGCAACTTTTTAGATGGGAGTCCCACGGATTTATTGGCCAAAGGACGTTTGGTCTCCAACATTGAGCATATCTTGATCGGCGCATTTAAAGCTACTACCACGGAATAGATTAAATCTATTCTGTGCTACTACTGAGCTGTAGTATTAATGCCTTGTTTACACGTGACGAGTACTCGGCCGTGTCACTCGTTATGTTGCTCGGTCTTGGTAGTGGGGGTAGTCACTCGGCCCAGCGAATAGAAACTGTTTCTATTCACTCGCCTGCTTATTTTACTCGTCCGATTACTAGGCCGAGTACTGGTTCCTAGAGTTCGCACGGGACAGTGCTCGGCCGAGTACTCGTCACGTGTAAACAAGGCATAAGTTTACATTTTTGCGCCAATTCCGCTACGGAAAAAACGCAAGTGTGACACCGGCCTTAATGGGGCGTCACGCGTTTGGGCGAATTTTTAAAAATTGCAATGTGTTTGGGCAATTTAGCATAATGCGTTTGGGCGAGTGATTTTAAAACATTGTAATGCGTTTGGGCGACCATTTTTTTATTATTTATTTTGAATACCCTGGGACGCTGTATTTTATCAATCCATTTTACCTCTTATTTCGACAGACTTGGGACTTTCCATGAATTCCACGGGTATGATTAAAAATTGATTGTTTATTTATGTGTGTGCGCGTGAAATTAAAAATTGAAATGATTTAGATTTTTCATAAATGAAGTTAAAATATAATTAAAATTAAAAAAATATATTTGTTTTTTGTTTTATCTTATAATCATTACAATTTTATCTTTTATATTGTTTCGCACCACTCGCACCGTCCACACTGCACGTCAATCGCTTGTTTAATATTTAGTAATAACATTGAATCCTCAGTACTACGTCGCACCACGACCTTCGCTCACTAATTATGTGCAATCTACAGATAAATGATAAACAAAATACTAGTCCCAAAATAGGGCATAGCCCATTCGGCTCCCGATTTTCCTAAACGGCTCCTGTCGAAAAAGGTTTTACGAACAGGCCAATACCCAAACGGCTCCCATCGGAAAAAGTTTTACCATCAGGTAAAATCCGGGTAGTAATCCTGTTTTTTACAACACAAATTCCTTTCCACTTCATACAGATTTAGGACTGTCTCTAAAGAGAACATACACACAACGGCGGCGGATATCGTGAACAGACTGTAGTTCAAACAAACTGCACAAGCTGACACAATTGTGTGCCATATCCATTATCCATTTAATGGATTCCATTATCGCATAATCGTTGGATATTTCCAATTAGCCATGAACACATAATATGCTATAGATTAGACATCGTTGATATACGAGTCATATGTACACGACGAAATAACACACACAAGCTTTGGCGATTATGATACTCGCCGAGTACGAGTACGTATAATATTATACATGTATATATGTATATATATATAATTAATTTCGGTATACAAAAACTGTATACAGTTACAAAATCTAAAAAAAAAATATAAAAATATTGTAAAATCGTGTGTCTTAAAATGCGCGATTCCGTACGCTGACAAGGACTGTTCTACCCCTTTTTTCGACGGGAGCCGTTTGGGTATTGACGGAAAAATAATAATCCCGATCACAAAATTCAGGAATAAAAAAAATATATTCTCACCCAAACACATTATAAGAAACTCGGTTAACTCTTAACTCGCCCAAACACATTACTTTTATTATACAGGTAAAAAGGCAATTCGCCCAAACGCAAACCACCATCCTTAATGTATAGGAGTCACTGCTAATCGATTACTCTAGTAGATTATGACGATTAAGGCGATAAGACTAAATTCAATAAATATGTTTACGTATAAATATAATAATATAGGTATATCTTGCGCTATGCTATATTTGAGTGCAAATAATTGTCAGGCTATTATTATAGTAGGCTGACGTCGTAAAAGTATAAACGTGTACAATATGAGAACCCCTGGTTAAATAATAATATTATACAGTTTAGGCCGTTTAGGGAGCCAATTCAAGGGTCAAATTCATATTTACCCAAAGTTGGAAGCCAATTCAATAGCGCGCATTTTGATTATAGGATATTCTGTTCTCAGCTGAGAAAACCTAGGTTTTTTGAATCATTATTGTTTATTAATTTCTTCAAAGTTATTTTTTTTTTACTTACAATTAATACTTTGATATTTAATGAACAATTCTGTACAGCTATAGATGTAGGTATAAATTATTTATTATTTATAAATAAACCAGCTGAACCCGTGTATTTCGTAGCCTGTTAAAAATCCTTCCTCTTAAATGTCTCAAACTGTGTGTTTATATGACTTATACTTAACCATCTGCTAGTCTCCCGAGGAAGGCAGTGCCGTAGTCAAGGTTATAGGATGAGGGTAATGGTTTAAACACCCAATACCCCACAGGAAAGGCTGACTACGCCACTTTAATAAGTATCAATCTGAATGAAGGAAAAACAATAATAAATAGTATTTGGGTAACGCATGACAAACAGAAGTTCAATGAGGACACCTTGAATAAAAAGATCCTTAATTGGTTTCTTATTTAAATGTTTTATCATCAAGTTTACCTGTTGACTGGTGGTCTTTTAGGGATAAGGGATAACTCTTAGATTCATACACTATGAATAGAGCCATGCACATCTTTTCGGTGCAAATAATTTTATTTATAAAAATATGCTTTTATATCCAAAATAATAAAGCACATAATATAAAAAAACTGATAGTATATAGGACAGATATGAAATAGTTACATAATAAAAAATAATTTGATTAAATTAGAAGTTACAGGAGCATGTTCCAAATCAGTTATCAATGTTATCATAACTGGTGAACATTTGTCTATAAGTATTATTCAATTTCCATTCAAAACTTTTGCTACATTTTTCAAAATGGTGAGCCCATGATTTTTTTGTTGAAGTTGATTAATTTTTATTTTTATTTAATTTTAATTTTCTTCAGGTATGTTTTGAAGTTTAGCAATTGTATTTTCAATTAGATTTATTACATCAACAAGAGACACACATTCGATTTTTCTAAACTTTTGTTGGATGTTTCAAGCACAAGAAAATGGGCTTTGATAAATATTAGATCATTTTCTATGGTTTCTAAGTCAAAAACTGTTTAACATTTAAGTACAGACCAACTGGAAGATTTTTAATTACTTAATTCTTTACTATTTAGGGTATAATAATTATGGTATATAATTTATATTATATTTTCTAATATTCTTTACTATATGAAATATTCTCAAATTTGCAAAAAAAAAAAACTTTAGCCATTAATCTACCTGTTGCATTGTTTCTAAAGATTTCAAACCCCATCTGACTACACGGACTCAAAAAAAATTTACAAACGAGTATAATTCTGGACTCTAATTATAACAAATAGATAGAATAGTAACATATAGTTGTGACTTTACAGTTTACAACAAAGCAATGTATTAGATTAGATGCTGTAATCCTAATACCATTTCGGGATTAATCAATAATTTAAGACCAGTTAGGTACCATTAAAAGTTGGCTAAATAATAAATTCATGGACTTCTGGATTCTTAGAAAACTATAATTGGTTAACTAAAATCAATCACATCGCACATACCACCCATTATGCCACCCCTCGTATTTTTATTTTTATTTGAAAAACTGATACATTAAGGTATGACATTTTTTAGTTGGAAGGGAGCGTAGGCCATTAGTTTTCTCAGTAAAGGGCGCTGAACCGAAAAAGGCTAAGAACCATTGGTATAGATCTATACAAAATAGTTTATAGGTCTATGAATCAGACGATTCAGACGTACCGTAGTCTTTGAGAGCTGAGCATCTTCACACCACTCGAGTCAAGACGGCTTACACATTTATAATATTTGCTTAATAGAAATAAACAGTAATTTCAATTTAATTTTCAAAATCAAAAACTCGCCAATATCTGAATCACTGGAAGTCTGCATACAACACAGACTTTACACAGTTAATAATTATTTCTTAATTAATAACTCTATCATATTGTATGAAAAGTAAATTAATAAAATGTGTCACCAATTTACATATACATCAAATGTTATTTTGAAAAATCTATTTTATTTTTATGAAATCCATGCTCCAAACATATCATATTTATGATACAAAATCACTTTAAAAAATAAAAGTTGATAAATATTTTTGTAATGTAATCTTATTTTTATTTTACAGTCAATTATTATTTACCCTCACAAATTTTTTCAAATACAGTTTATACATATTAAAAATAAATTATATCTTAGTACAGTTTGTATATTATAAAACTTTATTGTATTTTTAGTTTTTTGTATTCAATTTCAATTTGGTTTTAAATTTACCAACAATTATAGAAAATAAAAAATTAAATTAAATAATTAGTCGATGGTTTTTTATTATGTGATACAAAAAAAAATGTACAGTATAAAAATGTTCTTCTAAATTATTTACAAAAATATAATTATATGATTCATGATAAGTTGACATAAAATTTTTATGTCCATGAAAAAATATTAGTGTTATAGTTTTTAAATACTATAATATTAGTATATTATTATTATAAGAGTAGGTAATACACAATATATATCAATCAATTTTTTAATTATTAGGTAGGTACATCCTTATGATCACATTATATACAATTAAGTAGGAAGTAGTTATTAGTTATTATGGAGTTCAACTTGTTTAAAAAATATATTGAGTCAATTCGATTTGTTTTGTTTTGTAAAAACTTTATGTTCAAAAATATCTGCAGACAAAATGGAGATGATTGCAGAATTGTATAGTATGTACTTGTATGCAAAATAATGTAGTGTCATGAATGATCAACAAACTTCTTCAGGGTCTAAAAAACAAAATTTATAATTAAAATGCTTGTATTTTAATTAAAATAATAATAGTTCTAATTTATTACAGAGTTACAGCGATTTGAAAATTATTAAAGGTATAATCAGCAAATTAATTATGTGTAATGAAACTTAATTTAATTTTTTGATTAAAAACTTAAAGATTTAACATTAAATGTTTTAAAAAGATTGGTATAGTACTATCTAAAATTTTAAAATATTATGCATTACGCGTATTATTTTATTAACTTTAAAAAAAGTAATAAAATGTACACTTGTTATTAATTCTTATTATGTAACTCTGATATAAATCATAATTTGAATACATTTAAATGATATGGATTGAAATTAATAATGACATATTATACAAAAATAAACAGTTTGCAAAATAATAACAATATGGCAACACAATGTCACAATGAAGCAAAATTATGAATTTTAATGATACAAATGTTCTTAGTCCAAATAAAAAGAATACTTAATAAATTATATTTAACAAATAGTACAATTTTAAATAACAATCAAAGACTTTCTGGTAGCTACATAGAGTATATTTTTATATTTCAGAAAAGCGTAAAATATTATTAATTCTATATATGATTATAGTACTCAGTGGCGGACTGGACGACTGGGATACCGGGAAATTTCCCGGTGGGCCGCTGCTGGTATAAAATATATATTCATTAATATTGAAATGATGAAATAATAAATTAAAATATTATCTAATAAGTAATAAGTATGTAATATAAAATATTATTAAACATAAAAACCTAGATTTCTGATTAGGTACTATAAAATGCGGGACTGGCTTGTGTTCGGCCAGACCAGGCTTTACAGTAGGCTTACAGTAGGTTACAATAGTAGGTCCCTGTATAATATTATTGTGTACGAAAAACGAGATTTTGAGACGGTATGTTTATAATATTACTATAGGTAGGCAATAGGCATATTTTATAATATTATTGTGATTAAAGTAATTAATTTTAGTATTAGGCATTAGTATCTTCTACAGTATGTTAAATTCATTTTCCCCCCAAAAAATACAATTGAAAATGTCATTGTGTATATAAAATACAACAATATGTCAATATATTCTTAAAAGTTTCTTATATCCACGAATAATGTTTATTTTTAAATTACAACAAAATAACCAAAACCGATATTATTGGATTTAATATGTAATTTCGTCCAAATTTTTTTTTAATAATAATAAATTTATTTATTGCTAGTAGTTGATAAATGTGAACAAAGTGTATGGTTAACATATAAATTTACTAGCTTTGCTCTATATACTGAGGCAATACCTCTTATCGTAAAGCAAGAATACTAATCTAGATGTAATTAAAAAATTTAATTTTATTTAAAATAAAGAAATAAAAATTCACAATTTGAATTTAAAATGTCTATAAGAAATTACTGTGTTTATATATTTTTTAGATTTGTTGGCCATAATAAGAACAATTTATGAGAATCTATATTTTTAATTTTTAATCCTTAGTTATAAAAACTGAACATTTCATAATTTTTTAATTACAATGATTGATAATTTTCAATATTTTGATACATTTTGTCAAAGTTCAAACTTTAAATGATTATAAAAAAAATGTGTGCCTATGCATTTTTTATATTTTTCAACCGCTATAGTAACAATATATGAGGAGCCTTTATTCATTATCTTTTCACGCACTTTGGGACAACAAATACAATTTTGTTGATATTTATAGAAAAAAAATTTAAAAACATGAAATTTTAAATTGCCGTAAACAGTTCAAAACAAGTCAAAATATTTTGAAAATGTTTTGGTGTATAAAAAATGCTAGTATAAACATTCAGTCAAAATTGCATGTAACTATGGTCATTTGTTTTAGAGTTACATCAAAAAATAAAAATAATTTTTCTTTTGTTTTTCACGGCACTTTTGAAAACTACTGGAAAAACTACCAACTAGATTCACTACTTTCCTATAAGAAAAGATAATGTTGAAAAAAATCTAAGTATTTTTACTGTCTCAAAAGGTGATGACAGGCACAAAAAAAATTTAAAAAAACACACATCATTGTTAAAACAAAACATTCATCGCTCCACTCAAAATCTAAAATAGTTATTAGGAATACCTATAGGCCGAGCATCCACATGACGTATAAAAATATATTATATATTTAAAAAGCCGTAAGTATATTGAGGGCCTCTACAATTATGATTTTCCCGGGCTGTGTTATTCTCCCAGTCCGCCACTGATAGTACTCCTTTGTATAATTATTAGTTAGCAGTTTAAATATTTCATAACAAATTTATATAATTAGTAATGTGTTATAAAGAGTACCAATAAAATCTAATTCTAATTATCATAAAATATGTGTGGTATATTATATATAATTGTCAGTAAATGATAAATTAAATGATGCACCTAAGGTACCTATTAAATTGTGTTTAATATGTTTGATATGTTTAAACCTATTAATATTAAGCAAGACTCATATATTTATTCCAAAATAATAAACAAGAAAATGTAGATAAGAGATTGGTTCATTGATACATTATAAATATATTTTATTATAATTTTTAAACACATTAAACTTTACCTAGAGTTAAGCTTAAACTATGACCTTTATTATTGTACAATATTAATTTGCTTCCATCTTACTGGCAAATAATATAAATAATATAAAATCTGTTATTCTATGAAATTAATTGCAATCATATAATATTTGAGAGAATTTATTGGGCCTATCTGTCAAATATCAATCAAATCTATAGGTACGTAAGCACTAAGCAGTATAAATAGTATAATATACAAATTACAATTTTAAAACATAAAAATATTCTTATAAAATAATAGACTAAAAAATTATAAATTAAAAAAAATAATTATTGATATACTTAGACTAAAAAAAATAAGACTTTCTAGTATGGGAACATATTTTTGAATTCAGCAATAATATTAATATTCTATTTAACGATTACAAACAAGTATGTATAATATTCCATATAACCGCTATATAACTACTATTACTCCGTGCCATGCTGCTTAGTCTAATTATAATATACTCATCACTATTATCTATTGGTCAGGCATTAATTATAAGTTTCTATCAGATTTTATATCATGCTATTAATTTATGTTTCAAATAAAATTGTATTATATAACTTTACAAGCAATTCTAATAAAAAGCTAATGAGTGGTATGATATGAATTATACAGGTATTATGATGCTGTATAACCTTATGATTTTTTTCCAAGTTATTTGTTGTTAATAAATAATAATATGCATTACAACAGTCCAAGTAATAAATACATTTTTGTGATGAAGATATCAGATCAAATCAATAGCGTTTCATTCCTGATGCCCATAATTCATATTTTTAGCATGTGTAACTTACTTGCTATAATAGGGTTCCAACATTGTGCACTTATTCATCATAATACAGTACATATAAATATAATATGTACCGATATGCATATTTTATATAAATTTATCATAAAAATAGTTAAATGTGTGCATGATTATTGATTGTTTAATTGTTTGGGTAGAAAAAAATGAGGAAGCAAAACAACAGTTATTGTCTTAGGGATAATCAGGTTTTTTTTTGTATGTACCATTTTAAGATCCAGTACATTTTAGTAAACAACCATAACAGTAGTAAAATAAAAAGATTTAATACAGTGTTGTTATCAGTGGCATATTTACGGGGGGGGGGGGGGGTGGTCTTGGGTTCAAACCAACTCCCTCAGAGAGGAAAAAAAAGAGTTACTCATTGTTAAATCAATATTCAATCATGGGTTTACTGATTGTTAGATCTTAGAACTTCCACCAAGAAATTATTGAAAATACGCCACTGGTTATTATAGTACCTAGTTTGATGTAATATACAATACAAATTATTAAAATATGATTCTGTATAGTACAACAAATTTTTAAAGTCTTGTCAATTCTGATTGGATTATTGTTTTTAATAACATGTTAAAAACAAAAAACATCAATTGCAACGATTTCTAGATTAAAATTCCTGGATATTATGTCAACGATTAACCCTAATATAGGTATATTATATTATGGAAAATCATTAAATTTGATAGTTATTTCTTTATTAAATTTACACAAACACAAATAGAAACACAATGAAATAATATTAAACAAATAACCCTGTCATTGATATAGGTACATTGAGTAGTTTGAAACTTAAGTATTTATCACTATAATATGATCATAGATACTCCATATGCAATAAGCATATAAGTGTAATATTATATATCAGTAGTGCAACAAAAGTGGTCTTTGAGAAGTATTTGATTTTTCAATTACTTTTTAATATTTATGGGTGAGTGATTCAATATGGGAGTAAAAACAAATAACTAAATAATAATAGTAAATAGTAAAACTAACACTAATAATAATAATGTTTGTTTTAAATTATTAATGGGTGGATGGGCGGTGGATTCATTTTTAAATTGCTTATGGGTTATTTTAGGATTATTTTGCTGCTCTACGTATGTAGAAAAATTAAACCATATCCGTCCACACTCATGAGCCTCATGCCCTCATTTGATTACTTGAGTTAAATAATCACAGGGAGTCCTATTAGATCAAAGTTGAAAACGATGGAGTAAAAGTCTCCTGCCTTCATCATTAAAATAAAATGTAAATAATAAAATAAGTAAAATAAATGTTTTATAGCTATATATGCTTATAATTAGGTTCAAATATTTATAAAACATCATTATCAATAATCTTATTGATAATTCTCTTTCTATGTTAATTATAGCCAGGTCACGGAATTTGTTAGGGTCATATTCGGGTCGATGTATCTTTTGATTCTCTTTAAGCATTTATAGAATTATTTTCTTTTCATTTATACATCTCATGATGGTTTAATGAAAACTAAATTGATAAAAACATTGAGTTGAACAAATCATATTTGGACATATGTAACTTAAGGGATGTTTTGATTTAAAAAATTCTTAATTGATATTGCCAAATAGATTATTATTTTATATTTTTTGATTAGATTAAATATTTTAATTTAATTTCTAAACATATTTTATATAATATATTTTATTTTTATTAATAACATCACAATGAAACATAAAATTAATAACAAAACTTAAAAAAAAGCGCAGGTACTAAGGCTGCATAGTCTAAGTCTAATGAAATAATTATAATATTAAATAATATAATATAGAATAATAAGTCCTAAGTAATATACAAGTTTACAATAAATAGGTATTATTCAACTTTATCAATAGTAGTAACTAGTAAGTAAATTAAATCTTATGGTTATTATTAAATAGGTATTATTTTAAGTATTTAACGTTAATTCATATTATATATTGCATATATATTACCTATATAATATGGTAATAAATAATATTCAACAATATTTTTTGACTTTTTCATAACATTTAGGTAATTACTTATTTTTGTTCTAGAACTTTTACAATTGAATAATAAGTACAGTAGGTACTATATCTATGTAAAAAACACAACTCTAACGAGTGTAATTTGGATTAATAGTCTTTGATAGTAGTAATGGATGTTCAGCAGTGGGAATAATAGTTGAATTCTTACCTTCTTTTCTATAGGACTCAGGCATTGGGTCAAGAAGTTTTGGTTCATTTGGATCCTTATCTTCTATGTCCATTTCCATATTTCTTTTTCTTACACACCGTGTAGTAGTTAACAGTATTCCAAAAATCATGGGTGGTAGTCCAGCAATTAAAAATGCACCTGTATAAGATTTGTACTTATCGTACATCCAACCTGAATATAGACAAATTAAATACTGTAAATAATTGTAAATAAAATAATAAAGTTGGTTTAGTTTTTGGTGAAATAATTCCACATTTCATAGATTATTTACCAGCAACAGGTGGGCCGACTGTCAATGGTATAGAACAGAGACCAAGAATGCATCCGATGGCTTGTGCAGCCCCTTTTTGACCAACTAAATCAAAAGCAATGGGACCCATGACACTAACAAAACATCCATCAGCAAGTCCCATTATTAATGTAATAATCAATAGTATGGAAAAGTATGGTACAGTAATGATAAACATAGTCATCAAGCCAATAACAAACAGAGACATCTAAAAAAAATTTTTATTAAATCAAGTGTAAGAAATCAAAGATAAAATTACACTAGTTTTTAATCATGTTTGATAATGTATTTTTTTTTTAAGTTTAAGAGGACGTTATACCCGCATGTTTCTCCATCTAATGTACAACAAAAACTATTTTACGCAGGATAGAACCACTCAGACTGTAGTTATAACTAAGAAACAAAATTTTCACACTGTAAAAAGGAAAACATTTATTTTGCAATATTGTTTTTTTTTTTTTAATATCACTTAAGAACAATAAAAATTTTTACTGTTTAAAAAATCATCATTTCAAACTTGAACAACTTTTTTTGTATTTGTGATATCAAAAAAATAAAAACAATATTGCAAAATAAATGTTTTCCTTTTTACAGTGTGAAAATATTGTTTCTTAGTTATGACTACAGCCTGAGTTGGTTCTATCCCGCATAAAATAGTTTTTGCTATATTGTACATTTGTAAGACGGAAACAACACATGCAGTTTTAGCGTTTTCTTAAGGCTTGGTTGGTTCAAAACATATGTATATGGGATGAGAATACAACATAAAAACCCAGATGGCCACCTATCTGGGAACTAGTGGCGCTGGCTGAGGTTTGACCTCGTAACATGTTAATGACTGAGATTAATAAGTGAACCACACCAGGCCTCAATAGTGCAATTTTTTAATGTAACATTAATCCATATCCTAATATAATTTCAGAAGGTTATCTTTAAAAAAAAGGTTGTCTGAAAAAAAATTTATACTTATTTATTTGGCCTATTGTTAACTTAATATATTTGAAGTTTCAACATAAATATTATTAGCATACAAACTCAAAAAATAAATTTGAAATATTATATTTATATTATTTTATACTACTTTTGGTTCTATTATTAAGCGGGTAGAAAAGGGTTTAAATATATACACAGTTATTAAAATGAACAAATATTTTAAAATGCATAAATAATCATTCCATGTTAACTATCCTATCTCTATTCTCTACTGACTAGCAAATTAGATAGAAACTTATTATACCATATAATTATGTTTGGCGTGAGAAGAAAATCATATCTACTTATACAAGATATGAAACCACAAATTATCACATGAGATAGATGAGAAAAAAATCTGTATAATTTTAACGATATAGTTTTGCAGAAATACATATGATATAATCTAAAATTATGCATTAGAAATTCAAATTATACTTGTTTTAAACTAAAGGTAACAAAAAAAAGGTGATGAACAGGTGCTATTTGGCTATACATCATGTAGGACACGAGTCACTGTAATAGTATAATGGATGTGTTGAATTTGAAATCAATGGTAAAAGAAAAAAACAATTCTGAGTAAAGTTATAGCAATTTTATCAGTCTATATCAGTAAAATTGTCAGAATTGAATACACCACCTGAACCATTATCAATGTTGGTATCAGGTGACACGAGGATAAAAAACTTCTTAGCGAACATTTGCAAATAAAATGCATGTGTCCAAATCATATCATTGGGGGCAATGAATTTGTGCGTGACATTTACATACCAACATTCAAGGAGCAAGGTTAAATCTATCACCATGCTAGATCATTACTACCACTGCCAGGTACGGGAAGTACTCAGACATTTTGAGATTTACGATGGAATTTTTTTTTTGCGTCGGGAAAATTTTTTTTTGAACGCATCGAAGGAAGAACAAAAAATATTGTGTATCCAAATTCCAAATGCACCTCAATAAATACCATTCAATTCAATACTTGAATTGCTAGACTTTTATCGATAAAACAAATAAAATTACATAATTATAAACTAAATTGAATATCGTTGTAAGATCATTACTTAGTATATTTTAACCGTTATCTATCTATACTATATGTATAAAAATATACTGCTAGTATAATCACAGGTAACGAATTTAACACACAGTTTGAAACATATTAGAGGTAGTATTTTTAACGGACTATGAATTGTGCGGGTTAAGCTAGTAATCAAATAGAAATTAACAAAACTAAATAGGTAGTGTAACTTTTCAGTGAATTTTTGAATAAGGTAGAAAAATTGTTGGGAACCTTCTATTAAAATTTCTAATGTTAGCTTTGAAAAGAAAAACTTTTATGAATTTCTTAACTGAAAATAATTTTCAAAATCAAAAATATTTGTTTAGGCTGTACCAATGTTTAGAGGAAATTGCAAGTGTCTGTACCATTAATAGTTTTTGAATTACAATAAAATATCAAAAATCGATTAATTGGAATTCGTTGATATACCAGTATATCATACTGAATATGAAATATCGTAAAAATTTTAAATTCATACGAACGCTTATAAAAAATGTATGTAACAATTCAGATACATTTTTTTTTATTAAATGTAGAAACACTTTTATGAATTTATATCTAAAACCAATTTACAAATTTTCAGGAATTTTGATGAATACTTTTCAAAATCTGAACTTCAAATATAAAAAAAATCGTGCTTTGTATTTTTAGAAATAAATTAAATGTAAAGTAAATATTTTTGAACTGCTCTTTAAGAATCTTAAAATGACCCTTGCTTTAAATTTTCAATTTTTTTGTGAAAAAGTTTTTATCAACAATAATTTATATTTTTTTTTTATAAAATCCGAAAAATTGTTTAATACTATAAATAGATCAAAAAGAGTTAAGATGTTTAGAAAGTGTTTTAAGATATGGAAAATGCTAATATAAATATTTGATGAACATTTCAAGCTTTTACGGTTATTTCGTATTTATTTTTCAAATACAATGAAATAAAATATATATTGTTTAATAAGCAATCGTTCATTTATGGGTCGTAAACATTTGAACTTCAATTGTTCGTAAATTGTTAATTGATTTTATTTGATACACACGCACGCACACACACACGCACACGCACACGCACACGCACGCACACACACACACTCAATTAATCCAATTATCTCACTCCGCTCAGAATCTTATTATTTTACAATCATACGGCGTACAATTATTATTAATAAAATCGAGGATACTCCAAGGACGACAAGGACTTAAAATATCTAAGATACTTAAATAATTTATTAATTTATTTTAGTATGTTTTAAGTTTTAATAAATATACTAATTTATTATTAAAATTAATAGTTAAACGTAGGTAGGTACCTGTTGCATTACGATTCTATTAACTCCTTTGTAATCAGATATTGGTCCAGAAATTAATCTACCTATTCCCGAAGAAATGCCTATACACGTGACTAATATTTTACCATCGTTTTTTGGAAAACGGTCATCAACGAATTTCACCTGTATAACAACAGCATTGATAAAAATTAAAAAACAAATACTGTAAAATTGGAAATGGCTGAAAAAAAATGTAAGTCTTACCAAATGAACGTAAGGGACAAAGTATCCGAAGAGAGCGAGAGGAATCATTGTGGCCCAAATAACGTATTTAGGGTTCTTCCAAATGTCAATATTGACCAATGAACGGAATTCATCAGCCAAGGATTTATGCATATCCGATTTATCCACTTTATATGTAGGCTTGAACGCCAAAGCGCATACCATTAGCATGGCTGATAACGCTGCTTCCCATCTATAATAAGATTTATTACATGAATTAATTCGTTAATAAATAAAAAAATGTTGAAATACATTATCAAAATATATACAAATATAAAAGCAAGAATTAATTTCTAATACCGACTAGAATTTCATATGTATTTAAACTATTGTATTATAATTTATTGTATATTAAATACCTATTCTATTACCTGCATCTTAGAACCTACATAGCATGTATCTAGGTAGGCAGTGGCGTATTTATAGGGTGTTGAGGTTCAAACCTCCTTACTTCGAAATTAATTTCTATATACGCCACTGTAGGTATATTTTACTCGGGCGGGACACTTTTCGTCCAGCACACTATTTTGGTCACCAATGAAATATTCTTTTCACGTTTTATTTTTGTTAAACTACCAAAACACTACTTTTTTAATAGACTGTATAAAATAATAATATATATATAAAAAAAATTAATAAATTAATTATAGACACATTAAGATCCAATTATTTTGCATGTCTAAGTACTTTATTGATATATACGACAGCAGACACAATGATACATGTAGGTATGTACATGGATAGAAACACACTGAAATATAATAAAATTGAACAATGATATCAACAAGAATAAGATACCTATAATAAAATATAATAAAGATAAAAGTAATAATAATAATGATATCAAAAATTTTTTTTTTTTATGGTTAGGGCTTCGACAACTGTAGGGGAACGTACTGTAAGGTTTTAACTCTTGGGTTTTTTTTTGGCAGAATTTTGAATGGGCACCCGTGGGTTTCTGCCATGCCCGGTTGGGGGCCGGCGGCCTCTCTCTCCAGACATCACGAAATGCCCAAAGAGCGATGCCGCCCGTGACCGAGATTCGAACCGGCGACTGCGTGCGTCACAACCGACGCCTTAGTCCACTCGGCCACTCCACCCCCCAAAAATTATTGTATACGAGTATGCGTCAACAATTGTCAATTATTAATTTATAATATATTGAATTAAGTTAAAAAGTTATATTATATAATTAATTTACACAACAAGTATAAAATTATGTGGATTTTAAATTTTTGTTATAGTTATAAGTTATAAGGTTATAACACACAGTGGCGTACGCAAGGGGGGGGGGGCTAACGGGCTGAAGCCCCCCCCCATTGCCCGTATTATTGTATTATTTTTATTTTTAAATCTACCGACGATTTAATATAGTACATATCTAAGTGTGTATTTCCCCATTTATTACAACCACGGACTAAGATACCATATATTAGTATATTGTATATTATTACTATAATTAATATCTTTAATTGTGATGACGACCACAATCCATAGATATGTAGATATCTATAATATATGATTACAACCGAACGTACTATATGTTACCAACAATCCGAACAACGTCAATCTATAAAAATAGCCAACATTCCGATTTCCGATAATTTTTCGACTTTCGTTATTATACTTATCAGTTATCTATGTAATTTTGGAAGTCTACAACAATTTTCAAAAACGACACCTAAGCGATTACAGTTATTAGATTAGACTAAATAAAAATGTTTAACAACAAAATGGGCAATAAAATACATTTAGTCCAGTCTAATAAGTTTAAAATATATTTACACTATTTACAGTCATTGTAGTTTTTATTAAATCATAACCTTATACCGGAGACTAATAATTTCTAATATTAGATGTATTACCAAATTCATAATTATAAGAATACTTATTTATACTTATATTTTTGTAAATCTTCATTA
The DNA here is from genome assembly GCF_037042655.1 of Diuraphis noxia. Classification (NCBI taxonomy): domain Eukaryota; kingdom Metazoa; phylum Arthropoda; class Insecta; order Hemiptera; family Aphididae; genus Diuraphis; species Diuraphis noxia. The sequence continues at coordinate 30,777,536 of NW_028301714.1, read as the reverse complement.
TTAATTTTTAAGGAGGTATTAGAGTTGTTCTGTACACCATATTTATGTTTCATATATGATCTAATAAATCTTATAAATCAGAGGTAAAAAAAATATTTACATATCTAAAAGGGTGTTTCTAATTCAAGGATATCACTAGGTAAATCCATTTTCAAGCCCCCCCAATGTAAAATCCTGCGTACGCCACTGATAACACATACGTTTAATAAATTCTATTCGTGTTATTTCTCCTCTCTCATAAAAGAATATTTCATTGGTGACCAAAATAGTATGCTGGCCGAAATCGGTCATTTCAGAATGGCCGAAAAGGGAAAGGTTTATTTTGGCTGAAAACGGTGCCGCCCTTTTACCCTACACCAGTACTGAAATAGCAATCACAATAGAATCCGTCACACGATCCATCTATTTGAAATATAATAATATGTAGCTTGTATATTTTGTTTAAAATATGCTAGAAAATTAAAATTGACTATAAACAGTCATGTATTAATATGTAGGCCCCCTAGCTACATCAAATTTTGGGCTTCTGTAGTTTGTAAAAATTTGTTTGCGGTATCTACACAAAATTTCAAATAAAATACAACCCATTAAATACTAACGAAACGTTTTCTATACTTAATATAATATAAAATATTATTCCTAAACAATTTCAAAAATTACAAATTTATTTCAACGGACTTCTATCTACTCTAATGTCCAATGTCTAACAGCTCTTCCATTTTGGGACCCTATATAAAATATAATATTATATATACGCGACTACGTGAAGAGAAAGGATCTATTATAAACGATTCAAATTATAGAATAGGCGTAAGTATAGTTCTTATGAAAAACAAACATTTAAGGTAATGAGTAATGACGTTCTATTAGTTATAATATTATGTACTGATACGATTAATATGATTCAAAGAACCAAAGTTATTAATTTTTCTCGATTTCTACGAACTGTAGACATCATTTTAATAATTTAATGTTTTTGATAAGTTGAAATACTTTGAAAGATTGAACATAAACGATAACGGATAACTTGAATCACTATTTAGCTAAATTATTTGCGAATATTATATAATTTATTTAATCCATATAATTATTGAAAATGAACTTGACTATCAAGTATCACTAACTAGTCATTTTATCGATAAAAAAAAATTATTTTATATAGATTGCTGTGTAATTTTATTGACCGCTATCACACGGTGCAATGGCCTGATATACGCAATTAAATATAAAAACGGTTACGAATTATTTCAGAAAAAAAATATAGTCATGGAGGAGGTATAGGTATAGGTATAGGTATTCAATGAATAATATTATTATTTTTTGGCTTTTTAAACTTTTATCAAATCAATTATTTATTGATCAACATTTCTACATTCCATGTTGTATTAAAATATATGTACTAACTTGGGTATTTAAATCTAAAAAAACTTCTGTGCAAATAATACGATTAATAGCTTTTAACGTATAGACATGTTAACTAATTATCTAGTTATTATCTATATCCAGGGTTTTAATGCAAATTTGAAATATATTTTTGTAAGCATAAAATGAGTACCTACCAAATACATATTTTATAGGCAATGTATAATTACTGAAGAAAACGAATTCATTAAAGTAAGTTTTTTAAATTTGACAAATGTTTAAAGTTAAAATTATATCTAACGGTAGTTATGAATGTAAACATTTAGTAAAATTAAATCGGTATCATTGAATATTATGGTATGATTTTATTAACAATACAAACAGGGTGATTTTTTAACAACTAACATTCATTATTTCGAAAAGTATTAAACATTTTGAATAAATATACATATTTTCTACGTAATTTTAATAAATTACAAAACATTTTGGAAAAAAAAAACTTTTATTTTTAACAGTTATAATTTTTTAAGTTTTTACTTTTTTGAAACAACATATTTTTTTATTTTCATATTTCGAAGCAGAATTTTCTTTAGCATTTTGTTACATATGTGTACAATTTATTAGAGTATTTTTAATCAGTATTAGCGATTTTAAAGTTTAGGTTAGCGAATTGGAATGGCACGTGTATATCCTAAAAATGTTCTACTATATACCGCTCGTCGAAATTTAAAATACTTCTAAGTCATAATTTCATTTTTGATTGACTTTCAAATACAATAATTTACAATAACTAAAACTTTAAGATTTTAAAATATTCACTACTTTCGTCGTCTCCTTATAGGGTTTTGAACAATGCCATTCTTATTGTTAAAATCATTGTTATACATTTAAAAATACTGCAGTTATTATTATTATACATGTATACATGTTTTTAATAATTTAACCGATAAAAAATAATTTATATTAGCCAGCAAAATAAAATAAAATAAAAAATCTAATTTAAAAAGTATTGATCGAGTTAAATATAGAATTGAGTTGATTAAACTGATCAAACACGGCCTTTCAGAAAAAATGTACACGTCCAAAATGTTCTGGTTAGGGGAAGTATCCCTCCACTGTTTATACAATATAACTTGTAAGTATATCATATTAGCAGCAAAAAAAAAGTATTGATGCTTATTGAAATTAGGTAACGTAAACGCAACATTTTATACCTATATAATTGTACCTATTCTAAAAACATAAATTTTAAAGTAACTATCAAAGTAACCTATCAATTAATTTGTAATTATAAAGGATAATTTAGAATTTTTCATAATTGACTAATTTAGTGGTTCCCAATAAGCATTGAGCCACGGACCCCTAACTAAAACTTAAATTGGACGGAGGACCCCTTATTTGAGATTACTTACTTTTAAATTTTGTTTAATTATTAAAATGAAAAAAAAATTATATATATATATATAATAAATTAATTGTCGACCATTTTAGTGATAATCGAATTTCAATAGTAAGTATAGTAGTAGTTTCAAAATACCTGAAATTTAAATAAAATCACTTCAGTACTATATAACCATGGACCGAATAAAATTATAAAAATGTACATTTAATTGATGTGCTGATCACTTAAATAATACGGTTTTTTTTTAAAGAAAATTGAGGGGAAAGCTGTATATTTATCAGTGAAGCGCTGATCTACATTACGTATATAAATACATAACTCGTAGGTAGTTAATGATAATTGCTTAATTGCGTGTTTATGAGCCAACGCCAATCGCCTCTTATTACAAACGCATATGTACATACACATTTTTAATATTCTTCATTAATGATATTTTCAAAATCAAGAAATAAAAATGTAAATATTTTCCAAATCTTTCAGCGAAACACTAATATTTTCTGGCCCACCACCGTTGACCATTGGATTCACTGGTTGACGACCAATGGAAAAAAATTAATCTAATATTTTCCGAAACGAAAACACTGAACTAAATACATGTGGAAAGCTATATTAATGCATTAAAATTTGACTTTTTACATAAATAATTAAAAGTACTTAATAGTCACTAAGATTCCAAACCTCATATTTCTGAAAATTCCCAAATTTATACAAATATAAACACAAACGACCTATACACTTATAAAAATAACTTCCTTTATATCTGAATTTAAAAACCTAATAACCCCTCTCATATCAGTATATCACTTATTACTAGAGATATTGATCCAATTCTACTAAACAATGTTAACTAATATGATTAAACTAATATAAATTATAATACCAATCCGGCATTTCCCTTATTAAATTATCAGTATTCTGTAGAACGCAAATGAGATAATCTAAGATACAACCAACTTAAAAACATATACTTCATCTTATAAAAACTGACATATAGCACTAATAACAGAAATTCGTCTGACTACTAAAAATATATACATATACCCGGTGATTTCTATATGGAAATTCATCCTGAATCCTGATAGAACTGCAATAATTATAATTTCAACATCAACCCGACATGTCTTACCTCAGTGCCAACAACGTTTTCTATAGTCAACAAACAAATAAGTCTAAATAAACCACACTCCAGTCACGATATTATCAGTATATTGCCCAACTGATCACTTCTCACTCAAAATCAATTAAATCAATCATTCATAAGTCTTAATGCGTTAAAGGTTAAAATGTAACAATTGTAAATATTTCATTCAGATAAAATAGTTTGGTGCGAACAACTTTTCTACAATGCAAACTGAACGGCTGTATTTATATCTGTAATTTTTAAAGTTATTCAGTTGTTTTTGTAAAATAATAAGTACACATAATATTATATAAGTTGACTGCTTTGTGTATGATATGTGATGCACTTAAAATATCATTACCCTTCATATTTCGTCATACACGATATTCAACATTTTTCGAGATCATTTATTTATTTATATCTAAGAAATTTCACACGCTAGAAACTCTTATAAAATCTGAATATCCTGTATTATGACACTCCGCCGGGTTCATAAAACTAATGAGTACATACATGATTATTGATTATATACTCAAGGCGTTCGTGGCAAGATCAGTAAAATAGGTAAGGCAGTCAACTTTTGATAATGAAATTGTATTTTAGGAGAAAACTAAGTTTTTACTGCACAAAATATTCAATTTTAAATAAAATACATTTTAATATAACTTATAATATACATAATATTATATAAATATTTAAAAAATAATAACTTAGGTATACCTAGGAAAAGATACTATTATACTTAATACTAACCTTAAACAGTTATCTAGACCAAATTTAACAAGTAGATGATCTACGATATATGGCATGAACATGGTGAAACATGAGCTGCCAGCAGTGACTATTCCGTTTACCAGACCAAGGTACTTTTTGAAGTAATGACCAAGAATAGCCAATGAAGGCGTATAAGCCAATGATGCACCAATACCATATAATAGGCCGTAAGTTACGTATAATACTTCCACCTAAAATATTAAAATTATATCATAAAATAAAATAAATTAGCAAGTACAAAGAAAAATCTGGAACTAAAACTTAAAAGTATGTATAATTATGTTATGGAAGTTAGATGGGGCGAAACCGGGTGGGGGGGGGACCCGTAACTACGCCTCTGGTCACAGTTGAGTATTTTTTTCCTACCACAAAATCCCATGGATTTAAAACACATGGTATTGTAATTTGGAAATATCAAATACCGCATTATTTTATAAATAATAATATAATAATATGTATTCTAAATTAATGTACCGTCGAAGTATTTTGCCCTATTTCTGAAAATGAGAGATATACATATTTGAGTTAGGCACAAGTGTACAAGATAAAAACAAAATTGATTTTAAAACTATTGTATGTACTTCACAATATCTAGAAGTTTGAAATCAAAAATAATTTATTAGTATTGTTAACAATGGCAACCAAATTTTCAAATAGTACCTATAAGAACATTTAATAAAATTTATTTACTTTCAGTTATTTCAATAGCGTATAATGCTATTTTTTATTTTTAAAGTATTGACATTTAATATTACTCAAAATAACGAAATTTGAAATGACCATAAATTGAAGAGCTTAAACATTAAAAACCTTTTAAAGAATCACTTTCAATATGTAGTAAATGTAAGTAGTAGGTAGTACTTACGTTGCTACGTTACTGATTCCTTAAAATTGTAAATGGTAGTTGTCAGAAAGGTTTAAAAATAATGCTTTCAAAATGTAAAAATCAGTAAGATAATAGTAAAATATTTTTTATTTTAAGATTATTGTACTACAATATTTATACTAGTAAAATTATTTATAAAATATAATGTGCATTATGCTGTTATAATAAGATGGTTGTTTAAAAAAAAAAAAATAATAATCGATTTTAAATATGTTACTGTTTGTCTATAAGAAACTGTAAGTGGAATAATATTATATTATTTTAATTGTTTGAGGCATCAACTACAAGGGTTATTAGCCGACGTTACATATTTAATTTACATTAATTTCTTACATACTTTCTTAATTTCTACATAATATCATATTATAACTTACTTGATGAGTGAAGTATGATGATATTAATAAACTATTAGTAGCAATAAAACCACCTATAAATGTAGTTGTTCTAATTCCTATGCGATCAACGAGAACTCCAGCGATAGGCGACATTAGAAATGTTGTTCCCACTGTCAAAGAGCCAACCAATGCTAAAACCAACAAAATATTGTTAATAAAACATCTAAAATGTGTTGAATATATACATCTAAATTTTAAGTAAAAAGGTATAATATATTAAGACATACAATGGTGATAAAATTGAATAAATCAATATTTTTTTGACGATTGAATTATTTATCATTATTAATATTCATAAAATAAATAATATTAGATTATACCATGTATATACTTTTACACCGATAATAAGCACAATACTATTAGAAAAACAATTAGCATATTTAATGAAGGATAAATTATTTATACATCATATAATAAAGTAAATATATATTAACTGAGGCCATGTATGTTAATAGTTATAGGGATACATTAGGGGAGTTCTTACTTATAAAAGGATTTTTTTTTTATTTGATTATTTATGAATTATGATCAATCACTCCAAAAAGATTCCAACATGTATAAAAATGATGAATACAAATTCGGGGTGTCAGAATCGGATAAATTCAACTCGTGACCCAAAGCTCTTAAAGTTGGTAATTCTAGGATCGGATATATACTTACAAAAATCCTCAAAATACGCTTCTTAAATGCTGTAATATGCTACAAAATATGCACTTAAAGTTAAATCGAAATTTAGTTTAAAATTATATTAAAAAAATAGAATTAATTAGTTAAGCATTTAAAAAAGTATAAAAGAATTATAAAATGGTAGATTCATTAGGTATGTGTCATTTAGTATATTTTAAAGCGTGAAGAGATGATGGATTTTGTAATTTAAATAATGGAATATTTGCAAAAATAAAAGATATTTATATTGGAGATATCTTTATTAAAGTTATTCACGTTCATATTAGAAATAAACGTTTATTTTGCATTTTAAATTTTATTCTTTGAGTTTTAAATTGTTTTTTGTGTTTACACGCGATAGATGTTGGTTTACCAAAAACTTTGTAGTCACGGTAACTAAAATTTCACAAATATTTCAATAAAATTGAACCATTTAAAAGTTTTAAAAATATCTTTAAGATCGATTACGCATGTATTTAAACGACTCCTAATTGGTATTTTTTGTTTAGGAATTTTAGATTTACGAATTTAAATTATATCAAAAATCTCTAGACACAAAATCTGACACTTTTTAATAGTAAACGCACGACATGGACTGAAACCTTTGAGTTATATTATATAAACTACGAATTTATTTATCTATGCTAATATAATATATATGTTATGGGCAAAGTATATAATTTGGGCATTTTATACAAATGCCCTTCGTTTATTGGGCAATATACAGGGTGATTCTTTTATCAAAAAACACTCATTATTTAAAAAGTATTTATTTTTTTCAAAATATTTTCTTACATGGTTTTAAGTTGTTAAAAATCAACGTTTTTATTAAAAAATATAATTTTTTAATATTTTTTATCCTTGTAATTTCTTAAGTTTTTTACTTTTTTGAATGACAACATAGAGTTTTAATTTCATATTCCAAAGCTGAATATTTTTCTAAGTATTTTGATTCATAAAAATTGAATTTAGGGCTAGTATAGTTTATGAGTTATAAGTATTTAAAAGTATTTTTTTTCAATAAAAACTTTGGTTTTTTGACTTGAAACTATGTAAAAAATATTTTGAAAAAAGTCAATACTTTTTTTAATAATTAGTGTTGTTTGATAAAAGAATCACCCTGTAGATAACGGATGAGATGATTTAATGAATAATGACATGTATTTTTATTATTAGAAAATAAAATAAGTTTTTAAATTTTATTATCACTTATTGTCGCATGTACACTGCTCCCGTGACATTTTGATGTACATATTATAATATAACTTATAAATCAGTAAAAATAGTTATAATATATTATGTCACGTACACGCATATAATATGTGGACAAGCGGACATTGGTAAAAATACCATAAGAACAAACAAACTAGTGAATAGTAATGTATAATAATTTGACTTTATTTTAACTATGTTTTACGATTTACCATATTTCATTAAATCATCTCATCCGTTATCTATATTGCCCAATATACGAAGGGCATTGTATAAAATGTCCAGACAATGTATAAAATGCCCAAATTGTATACTTTGCCCGTAACATATATATACGTGTGTTGCATATAAGTATGTAATCTTATCTTTTGCAATAACGACCGGTCCGTAATTTTATCGATATGTGGCTGTGAACGTGATAATATGACAAAAACAAATATATGCTATAAATAAAAATAATAAACACTATAAAACTACAAATATGCATTTAACTACATGCATCTAATAGGTAAAAATGTTGATATATGCAAAATACAATTATTGATATTTTAATAAGAATGATCTAAATCAGGGACAATTTTCATCAGATTTCAAAAATCTTATTCCAATATGTGTTTGTATCATAAATAATTGACGACTAAAATATCGAAATTTATAATATTAACAACAATAATAAGATTTATTTTAACGCAACAAAATCGATTATTAACTCATATAACAGTTATAACTCTCTCTTAAACTTGATTTTAAATTGTAAAATTAAAGAAGTCAATAAGATTTATTTAAGGAATTTATATGACCAAAGCTAAAAAACACTGACATAGTGACTAATTGTAAAGAAACGCTAGATTACCAATTACACTTAAGAGGCGCTATACCCACACGTAGTGTTGTCTCCGTCTTACAAGTACGTAACATAGCAAATCTTCGTTTAGCTCCGTTAGATTAAAAATGAAAATTAATTAACATACTAAACATTTTAAAGATAATAAGAATAATATTATATGTATTCGTATGTTGGGGTTTTACGATAGTTCAAATTTTGCATGTTTTGAGTACCTATATAATATAGCGTAAATTAAAATGCTTCTAATACACTAGAAAAACTGAACGGAGGTTAATTGTTTTTAAACTAACAAAGTTAACGTTATGTGTTGAACGTAAATTTGATATGTTACGCACTTGCAAGACCGAGATAACACATATGCGGGTATGGCGTTCTCTCAATTCTCTACAAATAATACGCGTATTTATTTTTATTAAATAACAAAACAATAATAATAATTAATAACCAATTGTCTGTTAAAAGCCATTTTGAATAGCTAAATTATTAAATAGTAATCCCAAATATTAAATAACAGAAATATTTAATTTTCATAAAAAAAAAAAATTAACATGATGTACTTTAAGTAAAAATATTACAATTAGTTAAATTCTTAAATTGAAGGGGACTATAAGAAATTCAGAAACCAATTTTTATCCGAAAACCAGGCCTTTGATTAAAATAAGAATTACGAGTACACCTGTAAAACAACAACACAAGGTTAGCCCGTACAGGAAATATATTATTTAGAGCTGTATGGTTTTTATTTTCTGTATAAAAGTACTTCCTAAGCTATATTTAAAGTTTTATTTTGAAAATTTCTAAAAATAGAATTATCTGGACACTGGACGGACCCCTCCCCTTCAATTTACATAATATTTTGAAATAAATGAAAATTTTTTAAATAATTTATCAATATTGAATTAATTTAACGAAAGTGACTTAAGTAAAAGATAACTTACTTTCGCACTTTATTTACTTTAATGTGTTATAATATAGAAAAAATAAAAATAAATTATTTTGTCATTGAATTATTAAAGTGAGTTAGTGAAGAGAAAAAAATAAAATGAAATATGATGTCACAATAGTTAATATTTAATCTGTTGGTTAAACACAAGCCTTATAACTTTATATACAGTCGAATACTCTTATTTTTTGAATTAACAAATGACCTTATCAAACAAATCGTTTATGATTAAATGTCTAAATTGTGTAGTAACAAGAAATATTAAGACTAATGTGAGTATAATAATGTATTGTAATATCATTGTGTTTCGTTTGAAAAGAAGAATGGGTAACTACCGTTATATTGAGGCGTTTAACTATGTTCGAACATGGAATGTAATATAGTCCATATGGGATGTAAATCAAATAAATTACTTACATGCTTTTGACGCTGCTTCACCGACACCAGCATCCTCTAGTCTTTTCAAGAGATATACATAAGTCACTGAATAGGAATTGATAAAACTAAAAACAAGACCATTCACTAAGAAACTGGCTAACACTACGATACACGACCGTATAGTAGCTTCAGGTAATACCCTTTCTTGGTTGTTCATTTTTAAAAATGTATATAGATGTAGTGGCAAATTGAAAATATCAACCTAAAAAACATAAATATAAAAGTATTAAATAAAACGAATTTTTGTATACAATATTTAACATAAAAGCAATGAATAAGAAACACAAATAATGATAACACACTCTACACTTCTACAGCGTAGCAAATTATGAGTATAATATACCATTATAATTAATTGAAAACATTTGGGGATTTTATATTTTTAAAATATTTTGATAAGTTACTATGAATAATTTATAATTACGTCTAATGAATGTATTTATAAATCTATACAATATTTTGTTTTATTTTTTGATGTTCTAGAACAGGGTCTTTCGAGCTTTTTGGATCTTAAGTCGCGACTCTCCAGTTTCCATGCAAAAATTAATATTTTATGTTCAAAAACAATATTTTAAACAAAAAATTTATATTGTATTAGTTTTGGTGCTTTTGAAAATATGAAATAATACATAACAATAATTTGATACTTAAAACAACAACTAATGAGCCAGACTTAACAAACTTTCAAAGACATACAAAGCCAATATTCCCATTGATGTAACTCTTTATATATTTATATCTTAATGTATCGCTTTTGATGTAACCGATTAATTAATAACTGTGAAATTGAATAATTATAGCTGTTAAAATTTAAAAATAAAATTATTTTAAAAATATTATGAAAATTTTTAGTGATGGCTCTTTAAAGTCAGAAAAATTTTGTACATTGTAACTTTTGGCTATTCCGTCAAAAAAGGTTGCCGACCACTGTTCTATAACTTCAACAAATATCTAATTTCATGAAATTATTTTATAGTTTTATACAATAACAACTTGAATTGTAGGTTAGGCCAGTATAGGTTACTACCAGTAGATTACTTTTTTTATTAATTTCCTAATAAATTATCATTTTAGTTTGTATTAATAATAATTATAATGAGATGGACATTTTTTCTAAATTTAAATCACAATAACTGTTATACTTTAATTTAGTTTGGCTTATATTATTTCACAACATATTAATTAAGTATATTTTATACATCTCTTTTTGTTAATGATCATTATAATATATTGTTTTTTATTTTTGTTATTGTATCTATGGATAATTGTTGAGCTATTATAGTTTTGTACTAAAAGCTAGTAAAAAAAAAAACTGTTATTCTTTAATAACGTTAAATATGTTGGGTGTATAAATGTTGAATGCAATTACTGGGAGTTCTAAAGCTCATAAATCATAATTAGATTCCATAATATTGAGTTATACAATTAATGCATGTCATGAAATGTAATTAGTATTTCACTATATTTAAACTATTTAAAAAGAATCAAAATAAAGTTAGAGTGACAAAATTCACTGTATAATATATAATAATATAATTTTTATATTATTCAAAACATTTTTTTCTCCAAACAAATTCAATAATTTTAATTTTAATAATAGTACCTACCTAGTTTATACTGTATAGTTATTTATTAGATTCATAACAAAATATAATATTATACAACGATACAAAATAATATCACAGAATATATTCTGTGATAATATCATCAATTTATGGGTTCATTAAACTTTCTACGAATATAAATATTTGTTTAGTAGTATATTTTAATGTAAATTGTAGAAAAAATAATTTTATAAAATAAGTAAGAGCTAAAATAAAGTAATACGTTAAAAATTGACATGATAATATTATTGATTTTTTTACATTATATGCCATTATGTATTTATGTAATATCCAAGAGTTAAATCCAAGAGATAAATCACACTGATTGAAAACATGGTATATAATGCTTGTTCAGTAATATCAAAAATATTTATGTATTTTCCATATTTTCCATATTTTTCTTATTTATTCATTAAAAAAATGATTACATTTCGGAGGCTATATAACACGATTGAGCATAAAAACTCTGCGATGTTGCTATTTTAAATTTTGAACTATACCATACAAAAAATATTTACTTAAATAACTATTATTATTCAAAACATGATTTAAGTTAAAAGTTTCCAATAGAATTGTTATATTATTATATCTATATTGAAAAAAAATTATTTTAATGTACTGAGTGACAAATAGCTGGTGATCGAACAATACCAGTATAAACAAAGATATTTATCAGGGTATTTGTGAAATGGTTGAGGTAACTAGTATATGCGTACTCAGTGTACCCAATGAAGATATTTTTGAAATTTTTTTCAATCTTCAAAGTCTGGGTTCATTCATCTTATTTTTAGAACATTATCGTAAATGTGAAAATTAACACCCAAGTTGTATTATTTGCAAAATTCACATACGAATTGAGGTGTCAGCGCGTTTTTATGCTCGAATCGCCGACTAAAAAAAAATTGTGTGACACGTCGATTCGTATGATAAAACTACAAGGTAAACATTGGTGATAGTTATTTATTGTCATTTAACATACATGATCAATCAGTGCATTAATTTACATTGCGTCAACTAATAAAGATAAAATAACAAAACTAGTGTCGATAGAGTTGTAAATGATTGAATTTAACTAATTTAAGTTGGGTATGTTTTTTAGATGTAAAGGTAATGAAATATGGTAACTTGTACCCGCAATTTCATAAGTCATAAGTTAGAGATAAATGAGACTAACTATTGTTGTGTTCTTATTTATACTGAAATTTCAGTTTTTGGATATCGCAGTAACATAATTATTTTTACTCGATAAGATAAACTTTTCCTTTTGTACTTATGGTAAATGACAGCAAATAACTATCATCAATGTGGTGTCACCTCGATTCGTATGAGAATTTTGCAAAAATACAACTTGAGTGTTCATTTTCACATTTAAGATAATGTTCTAAAAATAAGATGAATAAACCCAGATTTTGAAGATATAGAAAAAAAATCTTCATTGGGTCATCACACCGAGCACGCATAGGTATACTATAGTTACCTCAACCACTTTAGAAACACCTGTATATGATTTTGGAATAGTTACTTATCTTATTTATCTTATATTTCCCCTCCCCCCAATAATAAATATTTAGAATTTGGCATCTATAACATTTAGCACATTACGTATAAAACTAATATTTATTATTCGTGAACTAATTTATCAATCAATAAATAATCGACTACGTCGATAAAGCTAGACTCGACTCATGACTCGTTTAAATTTGGTATCATATCATTATAATTATCGGTAATAATACATGAAAATAATAAATTACAAAACATAGACAAAGTGAATGTGGCAACGTCGCATAAAATATTCAATGCTCGATCATGTTGCTAATAACTAATAAGGTATTCGTATTATTATTATGCTCAATCGTACTTTGCCAGTTTCGGGGTTTGTTGTGCGTATAATCAATATCACACATAACTTTAAAGTTGTAAGTCAATATCACGTACAAATTGACTTTATTGACTTATGTGATTATGTGAACTATGATTAGCTTATAATTTGTAAATTTCATGGTGTAATATAGAACACAATATTACACGTCCCAAGTATGAAATTTAGGCATACAAATTGAAAATTGTATAAATTCACAGCTATAAAACACATTTTTTCTTATTTCGACGAACTTTGAAACAAATTTAAAATAAATTTTACTAATGTATAATAATATGTAATGAACAAATATAATAATTATTTTTCAGTTTTCATAAAAATTAGTGTTAAATAGAGTAGAATTTTATCTAGCAAACGAAATTGCGTAAATCATTTTTAAAAATAATTTACTATTTATTATTGAACTGGAATTCAAATTTAACACGTCTTCCACTTTAGCGACTATTCAATGGTTATATTTATATACACTCAAAACCGATCATGTAAAACCTTAACAGCAGAATTGCAGAGAGACTTTTAAGGTTTTATTTTGTTAATTATAAAAAATGTGTAAATGTGATAGGTAGTACATACTACATACTGAAGAATATAATGGAAATACTTATAAATGAAATATATATATAGTGTGTGTGGGCAAACTGATGGTATTAAAAATAAGTCATCTTTTTATTTTTTGCTTGAATTATTTATGTTAGCCTTTTAGATTTTATTTTATTTATTTATTTGATAACGAGATAAAGAAATACATTACAATGAATAATGGATATAATATATCAATATAGATATATGATAATTTTGTAATAATGCGTATCTACGTGTTTGGTTTAATTAATCAAGCAAAAATTTTATTTTGAACGTTTATTTAATGCTCTTCTTAAAAAATTAATTTTTTGCAACATAATTAATGTCAGATATTTATCTAATAATTGGGTATCGTAGTACAAGTATACACAACCGTACACAACTAATATAGGTAATATTCATACAATTTCATAGATACTACCTAGTCTATATACAGGATGTCCCGTGAGGATATATCCATTAGCTGTAGAGGGGACTCCCAGTCTGGATAAAAACCATTTTATTTATAAATTAAAAAAATCATTAAAAAACATGTGATTAATGGAAATAAAATGTTGGAAAGTCAACATTTTCAGCTAAATAAACTCTATAAAATAGGTATCTTTATTTTTTTCAAACATTTAATAAAATTTAAAAAAAATACAATATGTAACCCCTTTTTATGCGAGTCTAATAAAAAACAAATTTACGATATATTGATTATCTCAGGAGATATCACAATGAGTAAATCTTCGCGAAACAACACTCTGTACACTAAATTGTTCAAATTGTAACTTATATAAATTTAAATTTAAACAAATTTGGCACACCATTCGTTTATAGATATAAATAATTGCAAAATATACAACACATACACTTTAAAGAATCTATTATACAATAATGCAATAATTGTTACGTTAATAACTTAATTTGAAATACATCAAAATCACGATTTGTTTATTCTATTTATACATTATATAATTATTCATATTATAATATAATAAATGATCATTATGCATACATTCATTAATTATAAATATATACAATATTTTACACGATACGTCAATAGGCAGCTAGAACTAATAAAACTATACATCAAATATTCAAATCTTTGACCATTAATTGAAGTGTAGTAAAGTTTACATTCGTAAAAAATCTCAAATATTCTAAATTATACGACGTCATGAATATAGAATATTTTAAATTATAATATAGCTGAGCTTATCAATCATTATTTTTATTTTTATTTGATTCACTAGTGGTGCATGATGATGATTAGTGATTGTTGATTGGAGTCTGGAGATGAGTAAATACTTATTCACCTCTGATCAAAATTCATCATTAGTAATGATATTGGCAAAGACTACCTATCTAAAATAGTTTTATTTAATCTATGATTTCTGTAAGATGATTGGCGAAATATTAGTCAATCCGATATCAAATGATCCAAAAATGTCATAATTTCTAAAAATCAGTTTCTAAAAATAATTATTTCTGGAAAAACCACAGACCAGTAATTAATTACATTATTGTAACCGACGTGGATCGACGACAGATAACATTGGGATTAAAATTCAATCAACAGTCACCGTTCGTGCTTTTCGAACTCCCTAACCTATACTTTTTTTGTTTTGTTTTAAAGCTTCAACAACTTAGGTTTTTAGCCTACATTTGATCCAAAGTTAAACAAGAAAGATTAATATACATTACATTTTGGTATGAATTTATTATTTATAATGGAGAGTTTAGAGTATAAGAATAACTTGAACAGTATTTAGTTGATCGTTTAATTGCGTGTTTGTCGTTATCGTCTATAAAAGAAATAACTACAATCGAGCAAACCTCAAAAAGAAATACATTATACTATTTAGTTATGGCATGTGGATGATACTTGTTCTTATCAAGGAAAATTGACATGCATTAAATTAACGTCCTGGATCTAAAAATGTGACATTTTAATTAACTCTAGGATTTATTGGATGTCTAAAATCAATATTCAGATGTAGATCATCATGGCCAAAAACTAAGAACGGTATTATACAACATATTGTTGGTATTATACAATTATCTGGAACTACTGAAAATGAAATACACTTGTTTGAGGTTAAAGCAATGTTTTAAAAAGAAAATTTACAAATTTAAACGATTTAGTACTATTGTGTTTATAAAAAGTTAATTGTATACGGATTGTTTACTTTCGTAACATTCAACATTTTTTTTTTTTTAAACGGTTGTATCTCAATATTCTCAACAGTTGAAAAAAACCAAAATAACAGAGCTCTGCATTTACCAATAAACCCGAAGTCTCCATGTGAAGTTATATAATTGGTAATCAGTAAACAATAATACAATAATTATTTCGTAATAAAATAGTATTTGAAGTCATGCTACTAATTCTGATACATCGCTAGTACAAAAATAAAGGAACTAATAAAGGCGGCGATTTTCGCGCAAGTACGGTGCAAAAATATGCAACGTGCATACATAATGTATTTTATGGCAAAATATTCGCGCGTTGATTAAATAGATAAATAAAAGCCATCTAAAGGACATTCGTAAATAGTGTGTAGTTATGTGAACAATGATAATTATATTAGTATAACAGATTATAGAGTTATAGATCATATAGAATCTGTTGGTCATGATATATATATATATACACAATATAATGGACTATTAAAAAAAAAAAATGTATTATGAACCTATTATTAAATTTAAATACCGTTTAAAAAATAACATATGGAATAATATGTATATTGTATACACAGTGACACAGGTTAATTTATTAAGATTGATACCCAATGCATTAATATTAACATTTTATAAATTAAAAAAAGGTCCTTAAATTAGTACATATTATATTTTAATTTATAAGCCACGTACAAAAGGAAATATATAATGAAATTCCGAAGATAAAAACGGCATTAATAAACATTTTTATCTAAATTTTCTACATAACAATGTAAATAGATAAATAGAAAAATCAAAGAAAAATTAAATAATTTACCGAAGTGTAAACAATATAACAATAAACATAAAAAAATACGTGGAATACAATATTTTATTTAAGATTTTTATAAAGCAAACCAGAAAAACCATATTTAGGTAATGGATATCGCATTAGTGTTGTTATATTATTTTATGCGACTTTCTTCAGATTTTACCATGGTATACAATTAATATACATTATGTAATATGTATAGTGTATACAAGTATAAAAAACTTAAATCAACACTTTTGAATAACAAGTATATGTTTTTAATGTGTAAATTTAAAAAAAAAATAAGTAAAATTAGTATTTTTATTACACTGTAGTTAAAATGTAACAATTTAATATTGATTGTTACTCGGTTTGGTAGTTATTGACAAATAAATCAATCAAGTTTCATTAAGCGAATGTCAGGCGTCAGCGCAACATTTGTGAACTGAATATATCTCATATAACAGAAAAACAACTCCATAATAATATATTTATCTTTTTGAACTGTACACGAATAGGAATTTATTAGGACAACAAATTTACACAATAAAAATAGCTAATAATGTTATTTTCTAACCAAACCAAACTACCAAACACAAAATATACTAATAATATCAAACATTTATAAAAATATATTTTTATACTACTTAATTTTGCGGTAGTTTGTATATATTTTCTTTCTACAATTCAGAAATGTATTCAAATTTAATGACATACTATAGCTACCAGTATTCTTTAAAACAACTAGTTGAATTGAAATTTGAAATTATATCATTTTTTTTGTCAGTCAAATCCAAAAAAAAACCACACATCGTAAAATCAATACATTCATCACTTCGTTCACAATCTAAAATATAAAAGAACACTATATTTTTTAAGATATTAAAATGAATACATATTTTAGATTCTGAACGAAGTGATGAATGTATTGATTTTACAATGATGAGTTTTTTTTTTTGTTTTTTTTGTTTTTGTGTCTGTGTACAGCATAACTAGTCGAAATAATGCTTCGATTTCAAACTTTGAGGGTGGTTTCGAATGTAAAAGTGAATATCCTTGGTGCATTATAGAGATCAACAGTAAACATTTTCCAACAGTTTTCAAAAAAAAAAAAAAAAATGACAGAAAAACGGGAATTTTTACGCAAAACCAGTTTTCGACCAAATCGATTTTTTTATATGGTTTTAATTCAAAAACTAATCACTGTAAATACTTGAAATTTTCACCAAAAGTTTATGTTAGTGTTATCTATATACAGTTTAATTTTCACAAATTTTTGACTCTTTTTGAGTTATTTATAGACCACTGAAATTTTCAACTTTTTTGAGAATTTTTTTGGAAGTGCCGGTAAAAAAATATTGGACGACCAAAAAAACTTGAAAATTTAATACAAGGTTCCTTATGAGTTGTTCTTATTGTAGTTTAAAAATCGTTATTCACAATTTTTTTTTATAAGCGTTTATAGTTCAAATTTTTACGAAATCTGTCGAAAACGCGAAAATTTGCAAGTAATTTTGAAGTTGAAAAATCATAAAATTTTTTGTGTTTATAACTAAGGATTAAAAATACAACACTAAGTTTTCTATTAGTTTTCCTTCAAGTAGCTATAGAGAAAACTCGAAACATCATTATAGGAAAAATTTTAAGTGCGTTTGAATTTTAAATTTTTACGAAATAGTAACGATAACGATTTATCCTCAAACGATTTTAAATATTTGTAATTATTCAAAAAGTATAGGTCGTAGATACTTGAAAATTTCACAAGTTATTTAGATTGGAATTTTCTTTACATGATTTAATTTTCAAAATATTTTGACTTTTTTTGAGATATTAATAGACAACTGAAATTTTCAATTTTTCTGAAAATTTTCTTTTGAAATGTCGATAAAATTTTTTTGGCCCAATCAAAATACTTGAAAATTTAATACAAAGTTCCTAATAAAATATTCTTATAGCAATTAAAAAATTATAAAAATACATAGGCACAATTTTTTTTACATGCATTCAAATTTTAATTTCGACAACATACGTAAAAATCACGAAAATTCGTAAATTATTTTATCCTAGAAATTCATAAAAATGTTTCCTTTTATATCTAAGATTTTAAAATTAAATCATTATAAACAAATAGTATGTATTTTAAGAGTGTAAAATAATAATAAGAGAAAAATTAATAAATTTCGATAAAGAAAAGATTTTGTTTCCTCGTTATTTTCGCAGGATATACATTTAGGTATATTATGCGTTAATAAGACGGAGACAAGTGACAACACATAGGGGTACAATTTCCTCATAATTAAATTGTCTAAATTAAAATTAATATAAGCTATTGTCCAAACCTTTAAAAATATTCTTTTGAAATCGTAAAAATATATTATAATTTATAAATGATAACTCAAAATATCGACAAATTAAGATGCAGTGTCGTTGAGATGATAATGATGATCGATGACATTGAATTTTATGTTATAATTTATTTTTAATCAATCAAATAATATTGTAAACTAGTGTTATTGAACTCTTATCTATCTTTGTGTACTTAATCAAGTTCACTGTCATTATTTAATCTTTTTAGTTACATATTATATTATTCATAATTTATTTAAATATGCCACTATAAGTATTATATGGTAATTAAAAATGCCCTTTATAATTTATATTTAAATCATTAATTTCTTATCAATAATATTACGAAGTTGAAATAATCGTTTGCATATAGAATTTGAAGAGTATTACTTATGTTTCTATGAATTAAATGTAAATAAATAAGGAAAGCTTACCTAACGTTTGAAAATGATGTAGTTTGATGGATTGGAGAATGGGTTCATACAATAAAAACTATATAAAATAGATAGCACTAAGTCCCAATGTTAGTTGCAAAGAGGGAAATTATTAGTAAAACGATTTTGGCAGAAAAAATAATAGATTTAACGCTTACATTCTCTCAATGTACTTAAAAACTAAAAATCTGGTCAAATAAATGAAATAATTGTTGAATAAATATCAATTATAATGACTGATTACAGATAGAATTTCTCAAAACAATTTCCGACAATATTTACACTTAAAAAATAGTAATCAAATCAAATTAAAATTATGTCTGTAGGTAAGATAATGTACCTACCTAATAAATAACAAATTTTTATAAATTCATGATATAATTTTAACTGTATATGTCTATAAAATATTATTTATGAATGACAATATATGCATCAACAATATATATGTATATATATATAATGACAGAATTAAAAACATCAATATCGAAAAATGCTTGACTAACGTCTGCAAAGTAGCAAACTAACAATAGCCTAAATCATGTTATAAGAAATGTCCTCGTTATTTTTCTCAGCTGGAAATATTGATTTTTAAGAAAAGCAAAAAAACAATACTACCTATATAGGTTACTTTCTATGTACGCATAGCATTTATAATACAAATGTTATCAAATAAATTAAATAAAAAAGTTTGATTTTCGATGTGATATAATTCCGAGTATAATTAATTTATACAAATGTAAACACATCTTGAAAGGTACGTTCTCGGGTTCGTTGGTATCAATACGCTTAAATTTAAAAAAAACTTAAAATGATGTAGGTATGCTCTAAATTTGACGGTTAGAATATTTTTTTTTTTTTAATGGAAAAACTGTTCAATGTCCATTCAAAAATATAATACAAGTAATTTAATGTTAAATGAGTTCTATAGTAAACATAATAATTGAGTGTTCTATCCAAAATTATGGTACTATATACATATGATTCTACGATACTGAAAGTAATATTTTTTTGAATATAATGCAAATTACGAACAAAAGAAGTTCTATTATATTATAAAAAAAATTTTAAATGCCATTAAATAGGTTAAAAAGAGCAAATATATTTTTTAAATTATATCAGGTCAAGAAAATGCTAATATCGATAGAAAGTGACAATGTTAAGTATCTGTGGTTATAACTTATAAATTATTAAATTACAAAAATATTGATTTTGTTGAGAGTTGGCTAAATTGGTTTGAGGTAATATTCCCGTTTTTATTGTTCTTTGTTCGCTTTTGCGATTTAAATACCGGGAATTTCCCAAAATGGATCAAAGTAATAGATAAAAGCATTTTTACTGCTTCAATATCCGATGACAAACAAACAAAAAAATAAAAACATTGTAAAACCAAGAATCCAAAATGTAAATCTTTTATTGTTAGCCAAAATTATTTGTACATACCTACATCAATTTACTAAAAACGGAATCTTCTATATTTCAAATAAAACTATTTACTATAACACATTTACCATTACGTACACTGTTTTTTTTTATAAAAACCGACAAAAAAAATAATTTCAAAAATACGTATAACATAATTGATGATGGACTTAAAAAAAAACCATTATATTTAAACCTCTTCAACATGGTTGCCACGGATTTTTTTCATTTTAAATAATGAAAATAAAAATTGTGTTCTTAAGATCCAGGATAATATGCACCGTAGATACAGTATTTATTTCAACTTAATATTGTACACTTGCAATTGTAACATTCACTACATTTCCAGAATTTATTAAGCATATGAGTCGAAGACGTTTGACGCAGTGTTGATATTTAAAAAAATACCAATTTATTCAATTATTAAATAATACATTAAAAAAGTTTAACAGTAGTTAAGTATTTCATGGTATTTGTAGAAAAAAAAATAACTAGGCGATAAGTTTTATGACATAGGTTTGTAATTTGAAATCAGTGTTAAAATATTGGGGTTTCCAACTAAATAGGTATACGATTCATTTAAATTTGAAATTTATATTTCGATACTATATCGCTATTTTATATCAACGCTATGGATCAAATATTTTCGGATTATAAAAGTATTTTACATAGAGCTATAACAGAATATGAATTTGAGCTCTAATATAAAAACTATTTAAATTTTTTTTTTTAAATAATTCAAACAGTTAATTAATACAATAAATAATATAATTCATTTAATCATAATTAATAGATATACTATAAACTATGCTACAATTAATCGAAAACAATATAGCTATATTACATTTAAATAGGTTCATTAGGTAATTTGAATGTTTTGTTACGGTGAGTAAAAATTGTTCAAGTACGAATAATAACGACGGTTTTATAATTAGGATTTAGAATTATTCAATTATTATTATTATGTGTAAAGTATACAATAAATATTTTAATTTATTAAATTAATTTCGAGTACTCACGTATATATTTTAAATGTAGTATTTTCCGTTAAAGATATGTCTAAGCTATTTCAGGTGTATACTAAAACCTAATAAAAAAAAAAATTATTAATTTTAAACACTTACTTATATATTATTTTGTAAACTGTATAATGTACTCTTTAACATGCTTTAAAACATTGAAACAAGAAAACACTAAAACGTGCTACTTGATCACACAACTAAACGTAACTAAACTCGCTCCTGGTTGATGAGACAGGAATCTACGTTCGGTATGGTGCCCAAAGTATATTTTTATACATGCGGTAGCCAAGCGTTCTCAAAATGTTTTTAATCGACCGCAAATTTATTTACGAAATCTAAATTTTCGTTATAAGAGCTAGTTGTACCGTCACTACCATCTACGGTTAAACTTCGATTATGCTTAATCAGCTGATAACAGATATTTAACCGGGCAAATTCGGCCGATTAAACTCCGATTAATTTTAATCGGAGATAGTACAACTGGCCCTAAGGATAAGTAATTTTAATAAAAGTGTAAATATTAGATAATAGTTATGCATAAATTACTATTAATAAATACCTTATAAGTAGGTACTTTAGTTTATTATTGATAACATTTTAATACTAAAAAAAAGAAAGAAAAAGAAAAAGCTTTAAAAATATATATAATATTTATAATTTAACTTTAAGAATAATGTGAATAATATAATTTAATTAAAAATACTTATTTTAATAACTCGAATCATTAATGCAAAATATTTTGGTAAGCACTTCTAAGTAGGTGTCCATTATAGGATAGTATGATAGTGTGTAGGGTGATATAATGTTTAAACTGCTTAGGGTTCATTGTATCTTGAATGCACAATATCATGCACGAGTAAAATTACGCAATACAACAACATGTGAAGTAATATAAAATTAAAACACTAGATATAAATAAAGATGTTAATGTTTACAAAAATATTTTTTAAATATTGGAACTTATGTAAAGGATAATATGTTATTAATTTGATATTAATGTATTCTTAAGAAAAAATTAATAATACGAAATATTTCAAGAAAAACAATTAGGTATAATGCATTACTTTTTAATATACCGTTATAGCTCATAAGAGGACAGAGGTAAATCTAATTAATTAAGGGTTAAATTTTTAATAATAATAAAACATTGTTACACAAGAACACGCTATACGCAGTATTTTAACAATAAAGATATTATATTTTCAAAGAATTTAGAATAGGATATTTGAAAAATTGAAAGTAAAGTAGGTAGGTTACCTACCTAAGTACTAATAAATAATAATAAATTTCGTATAATCTATGATGTTTGCTAAGACGTATAAATCGTAGAAACAGAGTAACTAGAAACGCACAACTGCACAAGCCTCTCTAGTTAATATAACCTAGTGATTAACCATCCTAAATGCAGTTATACCTACTTCACATCGACGAATTCCACATACTCAACATTAAAAACTAGTATTTTCTTTTAATACTTCGTATATTTCGAATGCCTATATCTGTATTCTACATACATTCTACATATAGAGTCAAAGTCAAAGAGTCAAGTGGTACAACCAGTTATTGAAAAAAAAAGATAGAATATGATTACAAGTTGCAACTCTGAACTCTGAGAAGTATAAATATGACCAAGTGTAACATTATATTATATGCCTACAATATGCAATATAATGTATATCGTCTGCAACCAATATGTCCAGTATTATACGCGCGGTGATGTATACTAGCTTCATTTAATATATAATTTAGAAAATTTTAGATTATATTGATACAATGAAGCTTAATGAACGACGATATACCAGTATAATTGTCAACTGTATAAATCATTTATTAAGTCGACTTGTACTTTCTGAATGCTATTATAAATAGTAATACATTTAGATATTTTATTTTATAATCCGCAACAAAAATGTTCACATTTAAAAAACTTTATAGCCTCTTAAGACTATAAATCTTCAAATATTTATAAACATTTGAATAGTTAGTTAAAAAGACACTAGATATACTTTTAACCTTTAGGTACCTAATGATTTGGAATTTCTAGTGCTTATGATTTATGGAAAATAAATACAAATTTAAAAGTATTAAAGAAGCAGGTATAAAATTAATGTTACAGTTTAATACTTTACATGGTCCCACAATGTATATTATTATATAATATTCCTTTTATATAAATTAGGAGTCTTTTACAGTTTTAATTTTTTACTTATTGGCTACAATAAAACATTAATTTTAGTTTTCTAGTATTTACTTTATTAAACAAATAGACAATTATAAGGATTCCATTAAATATCAGCATACTATTACAATTAATTGTTATCAAATTATATTAATTATTAATAACAATTTGTATGTCCCTTCAAATATATTAACATGATTATTACTATTCCACTTGTCATTTAAATGAGGTTTTATTTAATTTATACATTATTATTGCAAATAGGCAACTCTTCAAAAAATACAATAACTTTGCACCAAAACAACTTAGAAAATGTATTGAATTGCACATAATGAACATAAAAAGTTAATATTTTATTAAGTTTAATTTTAAATTTTAATATATGGTAGTGTATGTTCTATTAATTATATTATATGATAATAGAAAAATAAGGCCTTCTTTATCAATTAAAAAATTTATTTGTAAGAGCCAAAGTCCCAGTTCTATTTTTCATAAACTTTATAATTTAAATGAATAAAATATATAACCTATATGAGAACATTTATTAAAACTAACTGATGGTTTCCTTTAAAAAATTATTTTTCAAATTCTGGTTTAAGATATTTTTAAGCAAATTGAAAGAATAAAGAATATATTTTCAATTAAAAACTTATTTTTCTGAAATAAAATTATCCTTTATTATTGTTAGTTATTAAAATGATTTTTTCGAAAATGTTGATGTTATATATAAATTGAAATTCAAATAAGCAGGCAGGATAGGGACTTCTGAGTTATTTAACTTTGTATTTATTCTTATACTTTATACAAAACCATTATTTAGAACTATATTATTCATACTAAATAAAGTTAAATAACTTAAAAACTGTTTGTACAAATTTTGATTAGGAGACATTAATATTTTTCAAAAATCATCTGATTTACAAGTGAAAGAGTAGTTCTTATTGAAAAATAAGTTTGCATTGTTACAGAATGCTCTTCAGATTATATGAAAACATGATTTTTAAGTATAGGTACCTACAATTTAAAAAAAATTAGAATAAATTCATTATTAGAGGAAAAAAGTCTAAAAAGCGGGTAAGTGGATGTCGCTCTGCTGTACATTAGGTGGTGGGGTGAACCTCTGACTAGGGTAGTTTAGATTTGAATGCAATGATAGGTATCATTGTATACAAAAAACGATTCTGAACGGAGATGATTTGTCAGTCTAGGATATATTATATTTAAATATTGTCATAAATTCTATTTTGAAACAAATATTTTATTTTTCAATTGAATTTTGAACTACAAAATAATTTGCAAATATTCATGGTTTTGACAAATTTTTGTCAATATTTGAAATTCAAATGATAATAAAAATTTAATTTGAATTTCCGGTGGACATTTTTTTTGTGATAAAGATTGACAAATTTGAAAGGAATCTTATATTAAATTTTCAAATCTTAGATTTAAACAGAAATTTTTTATGAATTTATAGCTTAAAACAACTTGCGAATTTTTGTGATTTTTACGTATTTTGTCAAAATTCAAAATTTGAATGCTTATAAAAAAAATTGTGACTATGAATTTATTTTTATTTTTCAACTGCTATTGTAACAATATGTTAAGAGCCTTGTATTAAATTTTCAAGATTTTCTAACCAAAAAATAAATTTTTATTGATATTAATTTAAAAAAAACTAATAATGATCGAAAATTGCATATGCCTATGAATAGTTCAACTTAAGTCAAACATTTTTGAAAATTTTATGGTGGTTAGAATATACTTCTATAAACATTCGGTGAAAATCGCATGTACTAATGGTCATTTGTTTTAAAGTTATATTAAAAATCAAAATCGATTTTGTCGAAAACTGATTGTGCGTAAAATTTCCCGTTTTCCCTTAATTTTTAGTTTGTTTATACCGATTATTTACAAAAATATTAAGAACACTTTTGACCACCAAAGTACCAACTAGATTCACTTTCTGATCGAATAACGTACTGAAGTCAAAAATCGAAGCACTTTTACTTCCCCAAAAAAAAGGTGACAAACACAAAAAAAAAAATATTCATGGTTTTAGTCAATATTTGAATTTCAATAAATGCTAATAAAAAAAAATTGTGCCTATGTATTTTTATAAATTTTTAATCACTATAAGAATAACTTATGAGGAACTTTGCATTAAGTATTTTGATAGGGCCATAAAAATTTTATCGACACTTCAAAAAAAATTTTCAGTAAAATTGAAAATTTCAGTTGTCTATAAATATCTCAAAAAAAGTCAAAATATTTTGAAAATTAAATCATGTAAAGAAAATTCCAATCTAAATAACTTGTGAAATTTTCAAGTATCTACGACCTATACTTTTTGAATAATTACAAATATTTAAATTCGTTTGAGGATAAATCGTTATCGTTACGCTATTTCGTAAAAATTTAAAATTCAAACGCATTTAAAATTTTTCCTATAATGATGCTTCGAGTTTTCTCTATAGCTACTTGAAGGAAAACTTATGGAAAACTTAGTTTTGTATTTTTAATCCTTCGTTATAAACGCAAAAAATTTTATGATTTTTCAACTTAAAACTAATTTGCAAATATTCATGGTTTTAACGAATTTTTGCCAATATTTGAACTTCAAGTACTAAAAAAAAAAATTGTGCCTATTTATTCTTATAATTTTTTAATCACTATAAGAATAACTTATGAGGAACTTTGTATTAAATTTTCAAGTATTTTGATTAGGCCAAAAAATTTTTATCGACACTTCAAAAAATATTTTCGAAAATTTCAGTGGCCTATAAATAACTCAAAAAAAGTCGAAAATTTTTGAAAATTAAACTGTATATAGATATCTCTATCATTAACATTTGGTGAAAATTTCAAGTATTTACAGTGATTAGTTTTTGAATTACAACCATATAAAAAAATCAATTTGGTCGATGAAAACTGGTTTTGCGTAAAAATTCCCGTTTTTCTGTCATTTTTTTTTAAAATGTTGGAAAATGTTTACTTTTGACCTCTATAGTGCACCAAGGATATTCAATTTTACATCGGAAACCACCCCCAAAGTTTGAAATCGAAGCATTATTTCGACTAGTTATGCTGTACACAGACACACAAAAAAAAAACACACACATCATTGTAAAATCAATACATTCATCACTTCGTTCAGAATCTAAAATATAGTTGAGCATTCTTGGTGAATTTGATTATTAATAAATATATTTAATGACAAATTATAAATATACTCATGTCCCAAGAACCAGGGTTCACTTCAAATGTACTTTCATGTAAATATCTTTCAATTCGGTTTGCGGGACACTAAACTAGACTAATCGATCATAAATTTCTATGACTTAAATTGTTTTTAACTCATGTATTTTGTGCGTGTTCAACAAAACTTCATTTTTTTTAAATGGCAACCACTATTTTAAATACTATTTTTGGATAAATCTATTTTTTTCAAAACATTTTGATGTATCAACTTTACTTGTGCTGTAAACTAAAAATTGGTTAAATTACACCTATAGGTATAATTTAAAAATCTTATTAAATTTGAATATTCACAATCTCAAGAAGTTCCATCGCTGGATGGATTCTTCACTCAAGTCATCAGTCCCTTTTATTTTATTTTATTTTATTTTTATTCTATTTCTTATCAACACTTATACTCATTTTAAAATATATTTACAGATTGTATAATAAAACAAAAAAAAAATTTGAATAATTTTATAATAAATGATATAGAAATTTAGAATTTTGTTTCCTGAAAATACTTATTTAAATTATGTTATTTCATAAGGTATAACAATAAAATGGGAAAATAGTTTATAAAAAGTAAATAATTTATTACTTAATAATAATAATAATTTTGATTATATCATAGTGTTTAGAAGGAAATAAAACGAACAATACAAAAAAAAAAAATATTCAAATTTTATAATCTGGCATAAAGGTTTGCAATTTAAACTTAAAAAATTTCTTCCCTGTTCATTATACTTATTAATTAAATCTTATTTGACTGATAGACACTTTCAAGTCCAATACAACTCATCGATTTCAGGAATCGCACCAATTAAAGCGGGTGTACCACAAGGTGGTATACTTTCCCTTTTTCTCTTCAACGTCTACGTAGCTAACCAACCCACCACGCAACAAACTATTGTAGCCGATTATGCCGACGATAAAGTAATTTTATCCATCAATAAGAATCCTCTAACTGCCTCATCAAATTTACAAGTACATCTAAATCACTTATTCGAGTGGTATCAAAAATGGCGAGTCAAAATCAATCAAAATAAATCCATACACACAACATTCACACTCAAACAAGGGATATGTCCAAACATAACCCTTAACAATGTAAAAATTCCCACTTCCGATACTGTAAAATATCTAGGATTGATCCTTGATAAAAGACTGACATGGAATAAATACCTACAAACCAAACGACTAACTTTAAATAATCGCATGCCCATGCTCAGACCTCTCTTAATTAAAAATAAGTGTTCCACCCTTAACACCAAACTATTAATCTACAAAGCTCTACTTAAACCAATCTGGACGTATGGACTCCAACTGTGGGGTGCTGCAAAAAAATCCAATACTAATCGAATCCAAACATTCCAAAATATATCAATCCGACAACTATCTAATGCCCCGCCTTATATCTCTAACCAAACTCTTCATAACGATCTTCATATGAAAACAATTGAAGAGGAAGCACACATTTTTTACACACGTTTTCACAAACGACTTCAAACTCATCCAAACTCTCTCATAAAAGATCTTTCCATCCTTACACTCCCAGGAGATCCTAACCGCAGATTAAAAAGGAAATGGTGCCGTGATCTTTTACAAAAATTAAATGACTAACGTCTCTATGTAGTTATAATAATAAATCAATAGCCAAGAGTCACTATTGGGTGGCTGCTTAATCACACCTTTCATGTCTTATTTTTTTTCTGTTTTGTTTTGTTTTGTCTATGCTCTCATCAAATAAGCTTATTGTGCTAATATTGTATAGATTATTTATATCTGATAAAAATTTAAAAAAAAAAAAATATATATAATCTAATCTAATCTAATTTAGCCAATTTATAGTGTGCAACACAAGTTGATTCATCAAAATGCCTTGAAATAATTGATTTATATTTTATATAATTAATTTTAATATATTATATTATTTATACAAAAATT
The DNA here is from genome assembly GCF_037042655.1 of Diuraphis noxia. NCBI lineage: Eukaryota > Metazoa > Arthropoda > Insecta > Hemiptera > Aphididae > Diuraphis > Diuraphis noxia. The sequence goes on along the minus strand of NW_028301714.1, from coordinate 30,747,883 downwards.
GTATTTTAAAACAGGGGTTGCCATTTAAAAAAATGAATTTTTGAAGCGCATACGTAAGCTACATGAGTTAAAAAGATTTGAAGTCCTAAGAATTAATGATTGATTAGTCTAGTTTAATGTCCAGCAAACAGAGTTGAAAGATATTTACAGGGTGAAGAGTGATAAAGTTACCCTGTTTCTTGAGACTCACAGTACAAGTTTTCATTTTTATAGTATGTATAGTATGAGTTTTAAGGGGCTAATTTTATGATGAGCAGCCTTAAGCCTATGGTCGGGGGCCAACACTATATTACATATTATATCAGAGTAATAAATACAACTATTTATGAAGTAACAATTTACAGTATATTTTAATTTTTTGGACTATGGCATAAAGTACTGAAGGATTTTCTGTGGTCCGAAATCACTGGGAAATCTTCCTTTATCTCGCTGGCTCAATCAGCAACACATGATTGAAGTTCCTGAATAATAATAGATTCTAGGATTAAATATGTGGTACGGTGGTATAATATGAAGGTTTTTAATATTATATTTTTCTAAAATGTTATAGAATCTAATAAAATATAATATTTTTCTACACATATATTATTTCTATTTAAATCAAAATTTTCAATACATGTAAATTATAAAATTCAGGTACGTACACAGAATAAAATTTTGTGGGGGAGGGAGAGATTTACAAAATATAGCAATACAAATTATACAGCAACATAATAAAATAATTTCTTCCTCCTCGCTCATTATTTTTAATGTGACAATTTATTATTATGCTAAATATCAAAACTGTATGTATATCATTTATTCAGAAATAAGTATATAGGAATTATACTACATTAGGAATAATAATACTAATACTAATAATAAATACAATTTTAAATAATATAAATTACAAACAGAACAGAAATTAATTTGATGATTATATACATAAAATTACTTAGGTATATTATACTATTAAGAAAATAGAAAAAAAAATCAAAAAATGTACATATTTTTTCATTTAGTTGACCTGCAGCAACATAGGCCATTGGATGTAGGGAGGGTACTGTAGGGTTTTTAAAGTTGGTTAGTTTTTTGGTACACATGTGTGCTTATATATTTTATATTGAAAAAAAATCCTAACTTAAATATGAAATACTATTTTAGTGGTAACTTAGCAAATCTATCAATAATTACTTCCACATCGAAATCAAAATGTTGGTATATGTTTAGTAAGGACAATCCAGTAAGTATATTTTCTCCCATATTGTTTTGTAAGATATGCTAACTTAATATTACAAAAACAGTAAATAAATTCATATATATATATGATTAGTAAATCTATCTTGTAATTGACAAATAAAATAATCCAAAAAAGGTAAAAATATTGATCTTTTATAATATTATTCCGGAGAATCAGCTGTTATATTATTATGTGCAGTTTTCCAACCTACAGTTCTTGATACTTCTATAATTCCTTCTAACATAGACTCTTCTAAATTAGAAAATATTTATTTAAACTCATTATCGCCATTTTCTCGAATTTCTTTAAATATTTGATATACATTTGTTTCTCGCTCATAATAATACTAACTTTTTGTAGTGCTAAAGATAGTGGTAAAGTTAAACAAAAAATTTCTTAATCACATGTAAAGCTATGATAAAAACTGAGTTATTAATGAAAATTGAAAGCTGTAAAGCTGTACATGATGCTTCTATATTTGTAAACCTTTCCAATTATTTTAGTATAATAAATAGCTTTATATAATTTTTTAAATCAAATCAGATTTTCAAGTTGATCTACCCATCGCATTTCACACATTTTTATTAAAGTATTTTTCAACTTTGAAGGATATATTCATTCAATCAGTGTTTTTGTTCTTTGCGATGAAACTCAGAAAAATGTTATAACTGAAGATACTGTTCCAATATAGTTTCTAGTTGATATGATTTTACATAGGTAATAAGATAAGATTCTCAACAAAATATGAGTTTTTTAGGTATATTATATATTGCAGTGATACAGTTCTCAAACATGCATGGTTCTCAATAATCACCTCGATGAATCATTCAACTATAATACTATATAAACTTGTATTTCATGCCCGACTAATATACAGAGAAAAACAGTCAACAGCTAGTAATAAAAATAGGTGTATAATTTGACTTAATTTTAAACATTCAAATTATTTCGGAGGGGGTGGGTTGAATCCCTCCCAGCTTACATGCCTGATAAAATTATATCTTTTATTAACATCAAACACAACAACCTATTATTTGTTAAAAAAAAAAAAAAAAAAAAAAACAACTAATCAAGATATTAATTCATTTGAAGCAGTCAAGCAGAGATGTCATTTTATGGGTAGACTATAAGTGCATAATATGACCTCATATAATTTTTAATGGTATCCTGACTTTTAAGTTTATTCTTAGTGATTGTTAAAATTAACTGGTCAAACTGTGTTTTTCCGTAAGAGTAAAATTTCAATAAAAAAGGTACTTTTAAGGCTATTACGATTGCAGCTATTCAATTGATTTTACGGTTAAGTAAATTCTGTTACTGCAACTGGTTAACGAAACGTTTTATTTTCATAAGACAATTTCGTGACAAAATAATATAAATAGTTCTTCTTTACAAACTTAAAACACATAAAAGCGATGTCTTAAATTAATATAAGTTATAAACTTTTTACGCACTGTTAACTTGAGGTAGTTGCAGTCATAAACTTAAAATATATATTACAAGTCACTGGTTGCAGTACCATAACAAAATTATTCGGTAATTTTTAGTATTGTAGGTGTTATTCTAAATTCTAAGTGAGGAATGAGTTTTTAGTTTCATATTATAGTTTAAGAGGACGTCACATCAGTATGTATTGTTTTCATCTTACATACGTACCACATGGCAAATTTTTATTCATTAGTTTCAATAGTGTGCTGTTAGTTTTGATATTAGAGTGGATTGACTTATCATCAGTGTTCTCTCATTGTTTTTTTTACGATATTTTAATTTTAAAATGGGTAACTTGAATTTTCAAATATTCACACTTAACATGCTTATAATTCATTTAAAAATTAAAATATTGTAAAAAACTAACATGAGAACACAGATAATTTTCTTACCTAAAAGTTTGACCATGGGTCAATTCACTCTAATATCAAAACTAACAGCACACTATTGAAATAAGTGAACGGGAATTTGCCATGTAGTATGTGTAAGATGGAGACAACACATAAGAGTACAACGTTCTTCAACAAATGTCTAATTGACAATATACTATTAAATTGTCAAAAATAACAATAGACAATACAGCACTAGTTCAATGAAACAAACATGTAAAAATCAGGAACCATGTAGACAACATGTAATATGTTGTAAAAGGACCATTAGAAGTGTTACTACTAAATGGTGAAATCTAAAATGACATCACTGTTTTGAAGTTATTGTTTATTATAATAAGGCATTTATCTACTTACAGATGGTATTACAGGAAGAAACGTTTAGGTATATAATATAATATATATCTTGTTGAGAAACGATATGATTGTAACATAGAATAAATGGAACCGTGAAATATTATTTGATTTATTATTGTATGAACGTAATATTATGTATAATTTCGATGAATTCCATAATATAGGTATTTTGTGTTTTTATAGTCATTAAAATTTGAATTTTCTAACATGAAAAAATTATAATGATATAGGCGGTAATGCACTAATGCGGTATGCCATGCCGCCATGCCGGTATTTGTTAGTAATTGATAAGATATAATAGGCTTGTTACATAAGGCGTGTTTTTGCCATGGACGGCAGATCAGCAGTTGTCCGAAAAATGATAAGGAGCCAACGGGTGATAATAGTTGTTCGAAAAAGCGAAAAACCATAAGGAAAAACCTAAGACATTTTCTCTTGTGACATCTCTACTCTCTAGAGTCTAGACTCTTTACCAATGCAATGATGCCCATTGCCCGGTGAAGTTATTTAATTTAATTTTTTTGTTTAATTTTTAATTTAGAAATTTGTACTATCTGTAGAATAATAATTTACAATATAAGAACAAGTGATTTAATGATTGTATAGGAGATAGGAGATTGGACAGATAATTTAATTAAAATTATTTATGAGTCATAAATTTATAAGCTATTACATTTTTCAATAATATACCATTATTATTTAAACCAACAATATTTTAAAATAATCTATATATCAAGTTTTAAATCTTCCGAGCAAGTAGATTTAGAAGGATTCAAATTGCTACGTTGCTCATGTAGGTATAACGCGTTTAACAGAATTTTCATTTGGCGTATTAATTAAAATTTAAAACTTCATTTGGAAGATCACTAACCAACTTAGCAAAAATCTGGCTAGGTTTATCGCTAGATATTTTAGCTCGATATATTTTTATCTATTTATTTAAAGTTTTCTACTTCCAATGTAGGTAGTATGATAACTGGCTTGATTATGTATCATTATTGATTTTGCTTAAGTAATGTCGTAAGGTTTTCATAATACTGCACCACTCTTGTATTTATTCTTGAAGCTACATTTTCATCGTATAATATTGATTTATTTATGTTGAATCGTATAAGAGAATCTAACGTACACTATTTTATTTATACTTTTTGTTTCAAATTAAAAGATTTCACACATTTTCACTAAAAAAGTCTGTTGTATTTAAAAACACCAAGGATTTCATAGACACAGACCGTGTGCTTCCCATAATAACCAAGCTGTTACCCACAGAAATCTAAATATCAATCAACGGCCGCCAACTAAATATGCGACGGTTTGCTTTGTGCATGCGCACATCATACATCCATTAGAGATTCGTCGCTTTTAATATGTTCTTCAACATATCGAAAAATGGCTCCATCTATAGTTAATGATTTTAGGTTGCTTATATGATAGAAAATCATACCGAATATCCGATATCTAATTAGAATTTTGGCAATGACGTTCTTCTCACCGTAAATTTTGAATTGAAATTTGCTCGTGACGGGAACACTGCAATTCGTTTATCTTTATTTTTTATTTTTTGACTCTTTTATGAAAATATATGAATTAAAAAAAATATTATATTTTTTTTAAATTGTATTAATTTCTACTTATTTACGTATAGTTAAAAAATTATAAGAGGGGTTTGAATACACAACCCCCTTGGTATACGCCACTGTGTTGATGGTTAGAACATATTTTAGTTGGTAAATAATTACTGATTTATTCGATAAATACTAAATCAAAATATTGAATTAATAATAATCGGTCAATTGTACTAACGTTTTTACTTGTTAAAATTATTGAATAATATTATTCTGGTTACCTAGCCATTAAATCATTTTCTATATTTTTTATTTCTTTAGTTACAATATATATATATATATTTATATAAGAATGTTTATAAAATATTATAATCTGCAGTTATAACTAACTGTTTCTAATATAAACTACAAACACAAATTGTTTTATAACCAAATAGATATTTAAAATTATGGAAACTGTCTTACGTGCTAAAAAAGGAAAAAGCAATTTATCTACAGCAACTAACTTCTATAGTAGTGACTATCATAATCAAGTAATATCTCTAAGCATATTATTTAATGTAGAAAAAATGTATGTTGTTGAAAAAAAAAACACTTTACAATTTTCAATTTGAATAATATTGTATTAGATTTATATGTAGTAGGTATTTTATGATAGTGAATACATTATTTTATAAATTTAATAAAATTATTATTTTAAAGTGTTAGAATTGATTTTATCTAATTAACTTTTAACATTGTTAAATTGACGAACATTGCAGAAAGAAATGATAACTGAATTAATTCCAAAAATTGTGCCATTGTATGATGGGACAGAACTAAAAATTAATCAAAAGTTGATAATGAATGGACTAGCTACTATCTCTGTACGAAATATGAGATCAAAAGAATATGTTATCAAAGTAAAGTTATTTTAATAATAATAACAATAATAATTGTTGAAACTCGATACTTTGTTAGGTTTATGCTAAAAAGTTACAAAGTCAAAATAATGATACGAATTTTTTACGTTTAATAATATTAATTATTATTGTTTATTATTTTATTCATAATAAAAATATACATTTCACTAAATTAATTTCATTTCATTAATCGTAGTACCTAAATTAATTTATAACCAGGAAAAATAAATATTTGAATTTTTTTGTGAAGTGTATTTCTGCGATAATTGCAATGTCAACACGTTTATTTTATACAGGTATTGTTTGGAGTTCATTTAAATTATATGGTGCTAACTACTAAAGCTTTTTAAGTAAATAGTATTTTAAAATTAATTTAATTTAATTTATTAATAATTATGAATTTCCTTAATCCTGCAAAAAGGTTGAGGCCTTGAGGGTTCACTCTATCATCTCTCCCTAGGTGCGCAACTGACTAGACTTGAAGTTTTCTGGAAAACTCAATATTAAATATTTTGTTCATGTCAGATTAGAGAAAACTGTATCATTTCAGTTGTCACAACTCACAATCATCATAAGTGGCTGTATTAGCACGTTTTCATTTTATGAGAATGGTTGTTAGATACTTGTTACTTGTTGAGTGACATTTGTATGCTTAAGATTAGAAATTATGTCTTTTTGACAATAATTGACTTGCATCATTCAAGTTCTCCGTGTATACGTATATAGTATTATACATACGCCATTACATCCATATATATACCTATAACCTATATAGTATTTTATTTTATTATATCATATTATAAGTTACCTACCTGAATTACCTATGATATCCATATTATGTTGTTAACACTTAACAATAAGATCTTACTATTCTTAATAGATTTAAATGGGATCAGAGGTTCTCGGATTATTGAGGCTTTTGTTTAGCTAAAAAAAGAAAAATAATACTTATGTAAAAATGTATGTAGATACTAGATAACTATAATATGTATGTTTAGTTATAATTTATAAAATTTGTAACTTTAATATAGTCTGTTTTTTTTTTTTTAGTTTTTAACTAACTCGGTCATTTTTGTTTTCAAACCATATATATATATATATTGCGTATGTTAAAAAGTTAATAAATTATTAAACATTAAAATTGTAACTGTTGGACCTGAACACGAACGCTCGGGGATCGATTCGGCTATACCTAATAAAACACATTTTTTAAACAGGAACCAATTCGGTTCAATTTAATAAAATTCCCTTTTCGAACGGGAACCATCAATTCGGCCAAATTGAAATCAACTATGTCACTATATAATAAATATATATAACACACACTACCTTATTTACATATATTATAATATTAATTATGTTAGACATATCTATTATGAATTATTATTTATTATCTAGTTAGTATATAGTTAATAAACTACTTCAATAGAGGTTGATTGATATTCAATGTTTATGATTCATATATACAGATTAATTTTATATTTGATTACACAAAAACAGTATAATAATTAATATAATTATTTACATAAAACGAATAGGATAATATATTAATATTTCTTTTAGGTGCCCATATTTTAATAGAATTTTAAAAATAATTATTTTTAATTATTATTTTTGAGTTTAATTGTATAATACAGAAAGCGCTGTAAACAAAATGATACAGAATAGATACTATAATAATATTATAATGCAAAATAATTAGAAACTTATATACCTATCTAATATTAGTTATATATCGTAATATCGTATATTCACATAGGCACTATACCAAAATAATAAATATACATAAATACTTGAACAATAATAGTATAATATTAATTAATTAAAATATTATAGCATAAATGAATAATAATGAAATGTAAATTGTTTACACTTAACATATTACCTATATAATGAAAGGACTTACATTACGTAGGTTTGCACAGGGGCATAATTTCAGGTTTTTTTTCGGGTGTGCGAAGTTTCAAGCAGGCCATTTTGAAATTTCACCAGGACATATAAAAATAGATATACATACGTATATGTATATTATCCTGCGTTTAATTATTTCCATACATTATAGACCGGTTATTACAATTTGATTTTAATCATATAAATAATTGTGCATTCGTGGCTTGTGCATTATTTTAGGCTTCAGCAAGGCGCAGGCCAATTGTAACATTCTAAAAGTAAGGGGTGCAACCGCACACCTTGACCCCCCCCCCCCCCCAAAAAAAAAAAAAAAAAAAAATGACGCCCTTAGGTTTGCATATTGCCAGTCTTTATAAAATAAATTTTAATATGTGTATGTAAATAATGTATATAATAATTCTCCCTAAACAATGTAAACTGTCAGCCAGTGGCGTACCCAGGATTTTCGAATGGGGGGGGCTAAATCTATATCGGTATTCGGTACCATAATAAACACAACGTTTATGCTTTGCTTATACTAGGTCATTGTTACTAAAGATAATACGTTGTATTCAATACCGTATTTTAGAAATATCATGGTTTGTACTTTGTCTTTTTTAATATAAAATGTATTCCAAAACATGGCCAATGGGAGGGGCTGAAGCCCCCTAAGCCCCCCCCCCCCTGGGTACGCCACTGCTGTCAGCCAATGGCCTTCGCTGCCGAAGCTTATTTCTAATAAAAAAAAAATTAATTTTTCAGATACCTAAATGGTGTCTAATATATTTTTTCATTATTTAATATTTTATATAATACATAGGTACAGGTGTCCCGCGAGGATTTACCCATTGCGATATTTCACGAAATAATGGAAATATAAAAATTCTGGTTTTATAATAAGATTCACAGGTATAAGAACTACAATTATTTCATTTTTAAATTTATTTCAATGTATTTGTAAAAAATTTAAAGCATACATTTTTTATTCAATTATTTCCAAAAAAAAAAAAATAAAGATAGCCAATTTGTAGAGTTCATTTTTCTAAAAATATTGACGTTTCAAAATTTTATACTTGCATTCATTTCCTGATTTCTAGTTTTGAAAGAAATAAAATATAATTATAAATTTATAACTATTAGGAACACGGAAGTCGGAAAGTATTCGGCTGGTCGTATGGGAATGCGCGTGGCGCGGTGGATCACATGATTGATAACATTACGGTATTAAATAATTCACAATTTTTCTTAAAACTAAAAAAAATATTAAAAATCGGGAAATTAATGAAAATAAAATTTTGAAACGTCAATATTTTCAGAAAAATAAACTACAAAATGGCTATATTTAATTTTTTTGAAAATAATTAAATTAAAAAATATATTTTTTAACTTTTTTACCAAAACATTAAAATATGAAATATTTGTAGTTTTTATCCCTGTGAGTCTTATTAAAAAACCAGAATTTCGATATATCTATTATTTCTGGAGATATCTCAATGGGTAAATTCTCACGGGGCACCTGTATGAGACGTATAAAATATCAATTTTGTGTTATGATATTAAGCGGGTTGTAGCGTAGCATGTTGTAAGGAGTAATATTTAGGCAGTTCATTTTACATGTATATTTCAACGGTGTCAATGTGTCATTGTGTGAGTAATGAATGAACATATTTATTATAATTTATAATATATTTATAGTGTGTGTAATCCATTATCCAGTGAAATCAGTGCATTATCTGTACCATTATCGCGTTTTCGTACACCGACTACATATCGGCTGCAGTACGTGATTACTGATCATTCTCAGAACTACTATATGATAATAATCAAAATTAAAAATTTGAAAAATATCAATGATAAAATGTTTTGATTTGTATACTTAGATAAAAATATAAAATTAATGTGTTATAAGAATTACTTTCCAAAATTTGGATTTATTATTAATGCTATACGTGATTTACAACTTTTGAACAGAAGAGAAATTCATTTTTCAATCTCCACCGTCCTGAATTAAAAGGTTTAAATATTATACCTACTGAAAATCAGCAAGAGAAAATATTACACAAACACATTCTTAAAGAAGTAAAGACAATTCACGAGATAAAAACAATGTAACAAAATATAAAGTTTTCTAAAATATGAAAATTTTTCTAAAACAAAAAATTTGTTGTTTTTTTTCAAGGAAATCACTGTGTACAATTAATGGGGCACAAAGTCCGTCAAAAAATAATCAAGCCAACATCTCAAATGATAATGGTAATTTTGTTATTTAACAATTTATTTAAAATCATAATAATATAAAAATAAGTACTATTTTTTTTAAAAATATTATGTTTGAATAATTGAATTTTAAAATAAATAAATAAACATTTCAAAAAAAAAAAAGTCGTGATGGATGTCGCTCTGCTGTACAGTAAGTTACAAGTGGGTTACTGTAATGGATGGAATTAAATTTGAATCCAATGATACTATATCATTGTATACGAAAAACGATTCTGTGCTAAGACGGTTTATCTGTCTAGGATATATTATAGATTATGAAAAATTTTCAAATATTAGATATAAAAAGAACATTTTTTATGAATTTCTAGCATAAAATAATTTATGAATTTTCGTGATTTTTACGTATGTTGTCAAAATTCAAACTTTGAATCCTTGTAAAAAAAAATCGTGCATACGTATTTTTAATATTTTTTAACTGCTATTGTTACAATGTGTTAGAAGCCTTGTATTAAATTTTCAAGCTTTTCTACTGAACAAATAATTTTTTATCGATATTTGTAGAAAAAAAAACTAAAAAAGTTGAAAAATTAAAATGTCAGTAAACAGCTCAAAACAAATCTAAATATTTTGAAAATTTTATCAAATATAGAAAATTCATATATAAACATTCAGTGAAAATTTCAAGTATCTGCGGTCATTTTTTTTAGAGTTACACCAAAATAAAGAAATCGCTAAAAGTGAAAATCCAATGTTGTAAAAATTTAAATTTCAAATGCTCATAAAAATTTAATTTGAATTTCCGGTGGACTTTTTATTTGTGATAAAGATTGAAAAACTTTTAAAGAATCTTGTATTAAATTTTTAAATTTTAGATTTAAAAAGAAAATTTTTATGAATTTCTAGCTTAAAATAATTTGTGAATTTTCGAGATTTTTACGTATTTTGACAAAATTCAAACTTTGAATGCTTATAAAAAAGAATTGTGACTATGAATTGCTTTTATTTTTCAACTGCTATTGTAACAATATGTTTAGAGCCTTGTATTAAATTTTCAAGCTTTTCTGTCAAACAAATAAATTTTTATCGATATTAATTTAAAAAAAACTAATAATGATTGAAAATTTCAAATGACTATGAATAGTTCAACTTAAGTCGAAAATTTTTGGAAATTGCATGGTGGATAGAATATACTTATATAAACATTCGGTGAAAATTTCATGTATATATGACCATATGGTCATTTGTTTTAAAATTACATCAAAAACCAAAATCGATTTTGTCGAAAAATGAGTGTGCGTAAAATTTCCCGTTTTTCCTTAATTTATTTTAGTTTGTTTATCCCGATTATTTACAAAAAAATTTAGAATACTTTTGACCACCAAAGTACCAACTAGATTCACTTTCTGATCGAATAACGTACTGAAGTCAAAAATCGAAGCACTTTTACTGCCCCAAAACGTGATGACAGACAAAAAAAAAAAACACACATCATGGTTTACATGGGATACATCGCTCCGCTCAGAATCTAAAATTTTGGTGTCTCATTATATTTTATTCTTATAATTATGATTTATGACCGTAAAAATATACATTTTCTATATTAATAATATTTTCGTTTAAACTGTTAAAATAATTATATTTTGATTATAAACAGTTATACATTTTTGTTACTATTTGAAACCAAGTAGAATATTTTTTAATATTATATTATGCTGTAATACTATTGATTTCGTACGATATTATTTTCTTCAATAAAAAAAAATATTTTATACATTAAAAATGTTAATTAAATTAAATAATGTATGTAAACATGACTCAATATTACCTAACTGTAAATTGTTTTGAATTTTTTTTTAGTTAAACCGGATGCAGCATTATTAATAGAAAACCATTTTTCAAAAAGGCTTTTAAAGCCAATAGTGCCATCCAATCAACAGAACAAATGGGTTGACAGTTCTAGTCTGTTATACTTCATTAATATACCACAAGTAGCTTTATTTTACTTGTTTTGTTTTCAGTTACGGAACCCGAAGAATCAACACTAAAAGCAGATAAATTGTGTGTTCACGATGTGGAAATAAAATCTACTCTTATCGACTGAATTGAAAGTATTATAAATAAAATAAAAAAGTTTTCTACGGTGTTTGTAAATTTAATTTATTCAAAATCAGTAGCCAATAGGATTTAGAATCTTTACTGAAAGTTAGAAATATTGGTACATAGTAATAACTAATAAGTATTCATTCTTTTTTTAATGGAATACAATTTTTATTTTAACTGCTTACACACTGGAAAAGTGTATTATGTTTGTATTAACGTACACAAAAAATGCATGGGAATACTTATGATACTAATGAAACAGAAACAAATTTGTATTTCATCATAATATTATTTTTTGAGTGGAAATATTATTATTTATTACTGTTGTAATTTTTTCATGAACAAAATGTGGATTTGATAATATATTTTTAATAAATATACTTTTTATACTGTACCTACCAGTGGAGACAGTGGAGTGTTTAGAAGTTTGTTTAGAAGAATGAAATAAATGATAATATTAATATACGACGGTAGCCCATTCGGCTCCCGTTTTTCTAAACAGCTCTCGTTTTACAAAAAGGTCAATTTTCAAACGGTCCCGTCAAAAAAGGTCTAATGAAAAGGTAAATTCCTAAACAGCTACGGTTTTTTTTTACAACACAAATTCATTCTCACTTTATACAGACTTAGGACTGTCTTAAAAGAGGTGTGGTTAAAAATATCTTGTAGTACTCTAAGTAAATTATTAAAATTATATAAAAATAGTTTACAGTATAATATATAATTTTTAATTTTTATCGTTAATAAAATATAAAAAAAGGTTTGTATAAATAAAAAGCGGGTAAGTCGTGGATGTCGCTTTGCTGTACAGTAGGTTACATATCGCCATATCGCCAGGTAAGTATTAAGAAATTTTTACTTTTGACCCCCCAGAGTACCAACTATAGATTCAGTTTCTAATCAAATGAGGTACTGAAGTCGAAAATCAAAGGACTTTTACTGCCCCAAAACGTGATGACAGACACAATAAAAAAAAAATACAAAAAAAACGCATAGATATCATTGTAAAATCAATACCTACATTCCTCGCTCCTTTTAGAATCTAAAATTCAAAAAAATAATATATCGAGTTAATTTGTTAGGCGCAATTATTTTATGTAGTCCATGTAGGTGCTATTTTATTTGATGAAAACATATAAATGATTTTTTGATGAGATTTTATTTCTTTTAGATCTTGGTGTAATAAAATCACTTTGAGCTTTAATTTGTGTTTCAGATTGTATATTGTTTTCAATATATTTTATAGTTTTAGTATTCCATCTTGTAAATTGTAAATTTAAAAATATTATACGCATGAATTGGATATAGCATGAGTATAACAACAGCATTAATAGGAGTGTAATAACATCGCGCAGTGATTATGTAGGCTGAAGATAGGCGTCCATAATGTCCTATAATAAAATTATTATAGAGTACAATAATAGTATAATATAATTATACCTGTTTGTACATTTTTTCGACGGGAGCCATTTGAGAATTTACCTGTCCGTAAAACATTTTTTGATTGGAATCATTTGGAAATAAGTAAACAATAGACGAGAGTCGTCTGGGATCCGGCATAATATAGAAACTCAACGAGGGGCTTTCTCGACACACCACTCTTAAATAGTGACTTTGATCAAATTAAACAACATAATGACAATAAAAGTAATATACTTGTTTAATTTTAAAATCCCTCAAATGTATGATCTTGTTGAATGTTGAGGTTTATGTACAAACTATAAATTAATAAATAATAAGACGCAAGCAAACAAAAATACCAATCAAAATATAAAATAAAATATATAGCAATAAACAATGCCAAATAATACCATAGGAATTTTCAAATCGAAAATGGTAAATTAAAACCAATAATGAACATTATTGGATAAAATATTTTATGGATAATCGATTATTATCATTTTTATAATATTACAATATCATTCTACAGACTGTTAAAAATGTTAGTTCTGTAAGTCGTGACACGTGTCGTTGGGCGTAGCCCGTTTCGCCCAAAAATGACCTCCCCGTTTGGCCCGGGTACCCGTTTCACCCAAATTTTGTTTTTATACGATTGCCGTTTCGCCCAGAGCAGTACGTATAGACCAATTTAAAATTAAGTTGGCAATAGTTCAGTCAAATATTTTATTTTAGGGAACGTTATAAAACCTTTAGTAATAAAATTACGGTAATTGAGTTAAGAAAATAAAGCCAAAAGAAATATCGTTTATAAATGATAATATATCAAATCGATAACAGATAAAAAATCCAGTCGTTATCGAATTGAAATCGATCAAAATCTATAAAGCGCACCGAAAATATGATGCCTGCGAATTTATGAATGTGCTGCATCATCACCATGATTAAAGATATCTTTAATCACGATCATCACCGTAGCATATCTTATCTAATATAAAAGGTAAGTACATAACCAGTGGCGTGTAACCTAGGGTCCAAGTGTTGTTCAGGTTAGGTTATATAGCATATATAGCATATTTTGCTACTTATTATAAGATAGAGATAAAAATAGCCGAGTGGGCTGTAAATTTGTTTAATGCACCACGGACTCTAAATATGAAATTTTATTTTGCTACTTTTTGCATATTTGAAGAATTTTAGAATTTTAGTGCTACTTTTAAAGTTTTGGTGCCATGTTTTGCTAATATTCTTAATTCAACGCTTTATTTTATATTTTTCATAAATCTCGTGACAAATGGTAATCATTAATGCGAATCAATAAGAATTTAAATTTTATTCTTATTTACTCAGATAATTTTGAATAGTTGCGTACAAACGATGTCATAATTCAAGGTATCAATAGTTAATCAGTACATACACATTTTTTTAAACATGCATACTGAGATTTTAGTTTTTTTTTTATAAATATATGATTTAATAAAGATATATGATAAATTGAATAAAATTTTGATTTGTATTTATTTTTATTTGTTGCTATTTTTGATTTTTTTAGGGAATATTTATAGAGCATATTTTACGATTTTTTTTGGTCATATTAAGTCATATTTTAGGATTTTTGATGCTATAAAATCCGAATCCTGATAATAAACATAATATACAAATTCGACATCTAAAATAACTGAAAGAAACAATAAAAAAAGCTAAAATAAATTGGTTTATTTGGAATAAGAATAGCGTGAGTCTAATTTATATATATATATATATATATATATATCAATTAAATTTCTATCTCCTACCTATATGAAAAAAGAAGTATTTGCTTTAAAACCCTAGCCCTACTTATTATAATTGTCATGACCTTATGATTAACAATATTATTATGCTACGAAGACGTGTTTAGTGAGATTGTGGTGGCACATGCATGATTGGCATATTGGTGGCTTTTGCAGTAGATAATTAATTAATTATAATAAATAACAAATTTGTAATTAATTATTAGTTTCGTATTCGGAGAAAACTTTTGACTTGGAATTTTACAAACTAGCTGTCGCCCGACATGGTCGGTACGTAAATTAATGTGTACACTGTATAACTTAATTTTAACTTTAAAAAGCAGTAATCACATTTATTTAATAGTTCATAAAGAAATATATTTTAGTAAAAATATGCATGTGCTTCTAACGTTCTAACATTTAAACACCATCTTAAATATTCTTAATCGATAATCAAATTTAAAAATTTAAAAAAAAAAATTAAAATAATACCAAGGTACCTACTTTATTTTGTTATACATAATTTTAATTCAAAGTTATGCATTATTTCGGTATAGTTAACTCATTTCATTATTGCCCGATGCCCTGCAATGAACAGATTGTATACAAGAGCATAGTTGATACAAAAGTAGTATTATAATATATACCTAGGTATCTATGGATTTTTCTTATTGATTTAGTACGATATAATCCATGGCGATTGTCAAAGTCGTTGCGGAGGACGCAGTCTATTAAAGATTCTAACATTTTAATTAGATAGCAAAGTAGACATGAACTAAAAACATCCTGTTTTCCGTTTAATCTTTTTTTTCATAAATCACATTATTTTTAGACTTCAATTCAGCAGTATCTGATGCGTTTCCATTTCAGCGTCGGAGTGCATACACGTCGCGGACTCTAACAAAGCCCAAAATAATTGATATTTAAGGTAAGTTTGTTTTAATACCAATTCTTTTGCGGCTTAATATTATAAAATAATTGAGGTACACGTTCGTACACTTTTACAATGGTGATGTTTGCAAAGAGTTCTTCACCTATGCATTTGAAACTAAAAACTACAATAGGCACTTTTAACATACTTTAAACATACTTTATATTGTTACTTTTTCAAATATAATAAAATATTCCCTT
Source organism: Diuraphis noxia (assembly GCF_037042655.1). Classification (NCBI taxonomy): domain Eukaryota; kingdom Metazoa; phylum Arthropoda; class Insecta; order Hemiptera; family Aphididae; genus Diuraphis; species Diuraphis noxia. The sequence continues at coordinate 30,731,452 of NW_028301714.1, read as the reverse complement.
GAACCCAAAAAGTCAGACTTATTATGGCCTTTTACAATTTTTTAAGTAAATGCAAGACTGTCATATTTTGATATGTGGCTGTATTGCATACAGAAATTGATTTTCAGACATACCAAAATATGGCAGTATTGAATTTAAGCTATGTTTATTTTTGTGTCATATATCCAATTATGGCAGTATTGAACTTTAAATTATTAATGAATAATAAAATATTATTAACTGTTAGTTTTTTTGAAATTTGATTAAAATTGTTGTGTTATAATTTATAATTGTACACTGTACAGGTAATATATATATAAGGATGAAAATTAATCATTTAATAGTTGTAGGTATGTAATCAATATCTTTAAAAATAATTTAGTATAAAACCTAAATAAAAAATAAAATACTACTTGTCTTTAAGTCAATAAGCTTATTTTTATGTATCAAAGTAACAAATAATATGACAAATATTTTTTATTTGTAAGATTCCAGGCTTTTCAATAAATGCAAATTTCATATGTAATGTAAGTTTTCATAATTTTATTTTTGAATTTCTATTTTTCTTTAAAACTATAATTTATTGATAATTTGCTTGACCATAAGTTGTTTAAATTGTTGTAAAAACAATTTATCAGGGAATTCTTTTTTAACTTTAATTAATTTAATATCTCTCTATAAAACCATTTAACCGATAGTATTTTTATTAAAGTTGTTACAAATTCTTTACTATGACACCTTGTTCTAGTTAAAATGTCATCAAATTCTGATTTTAGACCTTTCTTATGATGTTCCTGAGCTTTTATTTTTCTTCCAGTCCTTGTCTTTAATACTATTATCAATATATTCATTATCTAAATCTATAAACAGAATACAAACTGTGTTGTAACATAAAGTTCATATAAACACAAGATCATTGAGATAAACATAAAATTATTCTTTATTATTAGTCAGTTATTTAATCACACTAATAAGTTTCCATTGGCTCCTACTAGCTTAATGAAATTTTGTGAACTTTCATTTGATTTGTTTGAATGTGTCATGTGTGGTTTTCAATGGTAAATCGTCTAAAAGAATATTATAATAATATAGCTTGTAAAAAATCGCAATTGTGTAGCTGCTAAGTACCTACTTACTGTTAGGTTAGGTACTGATACAATGGTAAGTTATTTAATTAGGATAAAACATTTTTTTTATATAAGATTGAACAATTTTGTTTTTCTTAAAAAATTAATTATGTCTAGGTTTTTTTCAGAATAGGTTATTTTAATTTTACGTAGGTACCTAATTCAATAATTTATTAAAATTGCATTTATTATTTATTTTCTAAAAAAAACACAATATATCAAAAATTAATAAATAATAAATTGGAATAATATTTTTAAAAATTATCGAAGTAAAATAAATAAACATTAATACAAGTAATTATAATTAATCTTTACGTTATTAAAATATAAACGAACCGGTAGGTATCCGAGTTTTAGTAGATAGCTTGTTGTTGTTAAATGTTAGTGAACTATAGTGAAGAAATAATATCTTGAGTAAAATATTCAAAAAAATAAATTAACACATTATTACTATAGGTAGGGAAGATAAAAATTAAACATTAATCGGATTATTTTAGATATATAATACCTGTAACGCATAAAAGAAGCATGATCGTAATCAATAATCAAACAAAAATAGGCTAAGAAAAAAAAATATATTATATTATTATAATTTAAATTTAAATTTACAAATATTTTTTGGTTATTGTTGTATCACATTTAATTATTGAAATGAACATTATTCATAAACGTGAACCTCCTTGGTAATAGAAGTTTTATTGAAATATTACATATCTCTGGATTTATCCTATTAGCGTAACATAATATAATCTGTGGCAATTGTCTTTTCAGAATCAGAAGTAGCAGTCGATTAAAGATTCTAAAATTATAATTTCAATGAGCACTAGAGCAAACATGAACTAAAAAGATTCTGAATTCCATATAATTTTAATTTCATAATTAATAATATTTTCAGAATTCAATTAAGTATCTGACGCGTTCTTACGTCGGTATCGGAGTGTACCCATACACGTCTCGGATTTCACCAAAACCTCGAAAAAGAGTCGATGTTTGAGGTAAGTTTATTTTCATATTATTTTGAGGCTTGAATCTTATGTTAGACTTTAAATAAATATTTAATGTCACGAAAAATATATTCCCAAGTTCCAAGTATCGTTGACGCATATTTTATTTCTAAGCGCTAAATTAAGAAATACGCGAGATCGAATAATATAAACGCGCTGCGTCGTTTTGCAGGTTGCCAAACGTATAATAATTATAACCTAGGTATGTGTTTGTAATTGACATTTTTCAATTTTTTAGTTAGTTAGTTGTAATATCCATTTTAACTGATAACTTTAGTATCCAAAACTCATAGGGATCAATTTTAATTCGTAAATGGTAATTTGTTCCAAATCCAACATTAGAAGTCAGGAATTTAGAATAAAATATATTTTATTTCGATAAATTATGTATATTATAGATATTTAAAATTATTTATAACCTTTATTCTTTATCTTATATCTAATATCATAGGTACTTATTAAGTTATTACATTGTAGGTACACCTATAAAGCCCTATGACCTAAAGACTAAAAGAATGTTGACTGAGTTCTGAACTAAGCGGTTATGAAAAATATATTATAACTTAGTTATCATACATGTAATAAATATCTGTTAAAATAGTGTATCTACCTAATACATACACACAGGAGTTATTATTTTCTTCAAAATTGTACAGTCATTATTTATTATGAAGTTACGTAAGGTTAGGTAAATAAACAAACTCTAATTTATTGCAAACGAATTTTTATTAATTTTATAAAACTCAATCTTTCAAAAATTATTATAGAATAATAACTATAATATTCATGAATTCTTGGAATAAAATAAATAAACAAACTAAGATACGCAATAATAATTAAAGTTTGTATAAAAAATTATTAAAATAAAAATGAATCGGTACTTGAGTTTTAGTAGCGTAGTAGCCATACAGTAGGAATAATGTTTTTATAGCCATACAAAATTAATAAGTTCTTGAATAAAATAATCAAAACACATAATAACATTAAACAGATTGTTTAGCTATATTTTATCTGTAATAATAAAAAAAAAAAGTGGGTAAGTGGATGTCGCTCTGCTGTACAGGTTAGGGGGTGGGGTGGACCTCTGACAAGGGTAGGTTAAATTTGAATGCAATGATAGGTATCATTGTATACGAAAAACGATTCTGAACGGAGATGATTATTGATTTGTCAGTCTAGGATATATTATATTTAAATATTATCATATATTGTATTTTGAAACAAATATTTTATTTTTCAATTAAGACGCATTTTGCATTAGGCATGGTTAATCCATTTTTCCAAAAATATTGCATGTAGTTATTATAATTCATAATACCTTGTATTATCATAGATATACATAAACATGGTTTGAGGGTAAATCGTTATCATTACGCGATTTCATAAAAATTTAAAACTCAAACGCTTAAAACATTTTTCATATAATGACGCATCAAAATTTTTTCTATAGGTATTTGAAACAAAACTTACGGAAAACTTAGTGTTAAATTTTATAACCTTAGATATAAATACAAACAATATTATGAATTTTGAACTACAAAATAATATGCAAATATTCACGGTTTTGACGAATTTTTGTTAATATTTTCAATCAAATGCTTATAAAAATTTAATTTGAATTTTCGGGAGACATTTTTTTTGTGATAAAGATTGACAAATTTGTAAGGAATCTTGTATTAAATTTTCAAATCTTAGATTTAAACAGAACATTTTTTATGAATTTCTAGTTTATAATAATTTGCGAATTTTCGTGATTTTTACGTATATTGTCAAAATAAAAATTTAAATGCTTGTAAAAAAAAAATGTGACTATGAATTTATTTCTATTTTTCAACTGCTATTGTAACAATATGTTAAGAGCCTTGTATTAAATTTTCAAGATTTTCTAACCAAAAAATAAATTTTTATTGATATTAATTTAAAAAAAACTAATAATGATCGAAAATTGCATATGACTATGAATAGTTCAACTTAAGTCAAACATTTTTGAAAATTTTATGGTGGTTAGAATATACTTCTATAAATATTCGGTGAAAATCGCATGTATTAATGGTCATTTGTTTTAAAGTTATATTAAAAATCAAAATCGATTTTGTCGAAAACTGATTGTGCGTAAAATTTCTCGTTTTTCCCTTAATTTTTAGTTTGTTTATACCGATTATTTACAAAAATATTAAGAATACTTTTGACCACCAAAGTACCAACTAGATTCGCTTTCTGATTGAATAACGTACTGAAGTCAAAAATCGAAGCACTTTTACTTCCCAAAAAAAAAGGTGACAAACACAAAAAAAAAGTATTCATGGTTTTAGTCAATATTTGAATTTCAATAAATGCTAATAAAAAAAAATTGTGCCTATGTATTTTTATAAATTTTTAATCACTATAAGAATAACTTATGAGGAACTTTGCATTAAATTTTCAAGTATTTTGATAGGGCCATAAAAATTTTATCAACACTTCAAAAAAAAATTTTCAGTAAAATTGAAAATTTCAGTTGTCTATAAATATCTCAAAAAAAGTCAAAATATTTTGAAAATTAAATCATGTAAAGAAAATTCCAATCTAAATAACTTGTGAAATTTTCAAGTATCTACGACCTATACTTTTTGAATAATTACAAATATTTAAATTCGTTTGAGGATAAATCGTTATCGTTACGCTATTTCGTAAAAATTTAAAATTCAAACGCATTTAAAATTTTTCCTATAATGATGCTTCGAGTTTTCTCTATAGCTACTTGAGGGAAAACGTATGGAAAACTTAGTGTTCTATTTTTAATCCTTAGTTATAAACAAAAACATTTTTTGATTTTTCAACTTCAAAATTGCTTGCAAATTATCGTGTTTTCGACAGATTTCGTAAAAATTTGAACTATAAACGCTTATAAAAAAAATTGTGCTTATGTATTCTTATAATTTTTTAATCGCTATAAGAATAACTTATGAGAAACTTTGTATTCAATTTTCAAGTTTTTTTGGGCCAAAAAAATTTTATCGACACTTCAAAAAAAAAAATTTCAGAAAAATCTAAAATTTCAGTGGTCTATAAATAACTCTAAAATTAAACTGTATATAGATTACACTAATATAAACATTTGGGGAAAATTTCAAGTATTTACAGTGATTAGTTTTTGAATTACAACCTTATAAAAAAATCGATTTGGTCGAAAACTGGTTTTGCGTAAAAATTCCGTTTTTCTGTTATTTTTTTTTTTTGTTTTTCTCGATATTTTTGAAAAATTTTTACTTTTGACCTCCTTAATGCACCAAGGATATTCACTTTTATATCGGAAACCACCCCCAACGTTTGAAGTTAAAGCATTATTTCGACTAGTTATGCTGTACAGACACAAAATAAATAAAATAAACCCACATCATTGTAAAATCAATACATTCATCACTTCGTTCAGAATCTAAAATGAATAGGTCAGAAAATATTGTTGAATATTTTATTGAAATTTCAGAAATGGTATTCGTCAGTGAAGATTTGCCAACTAAATATCCTATTCGTTGTGAAGCCTGTGTGAAATGTATTAACAATGTTTCAAAGATGAAGTTTTATAGTAGATTCAGATATTAGGTAAGTGATTTTCTATTTTTCAGTAGGTTTATTTTTATTTTATTAATTTAATAATTGATCAGGGGATAGATTACTTTCAATTTTTAAATTATTCGTTTTGTAACCACTGGTATAACACTATTCAAGTTATCAACAAAATCATGATAAAAATTAGGAAATTGGTCAGGTATAATATTTAAAATTTTTTTTAAAAATATTTTCCTCAATGATATTTAAATATTTTCACCAATTATCAGGTACGATGACCTGTAGGTACTATAGTGACTGGGAGTGTGAGAGTGGGGGCAGGGAGATTAAGAGATGGGAGAGAGAGAGAGAGAGATAGTGTGATGTAGTGTAGAGAGATGGTAGAGAAGCAGAAGAAAAATCGAGATAGATAGTGTGAGGTAAGGTTAGATTAGGTTAGGTTAGGTAAGATAGGTACTATAGTGACTTGTAAAGAGAGGGCGAGAGAAGGATAGTGTGAGAGGGAGTGAAAGAGGTAGATAGTAGTATGGAGGATAAGGAGATTAAGTGAATGAGAGGGTGCAAGTGTGAGAAAAACGGGTAGAGGGGGAATGTCAGACGAGTGAGTGTGAGAGATATAGGTGAGGGGGATGGTGAGAAAGTGATAGGGTGAGAGAGAGGTAGCGTCAAAGGGAGATGATAAGGTTAGGTGGGGGAACAGAACAAAAAGTGAGAGAGAATTGTGAGAGGTTGTGAGAGACAGTGAGATAGGTGAAGGGGAGGGATAGGAAGAAAGAGGGGTAGTGGCAGAGAGAGAGGATTAGGTTAGGTGGGGGGAAGGGGAATAGTTAGGTAGAATAGTTATGTTAACAATTTTGAATATGTAGGAAAGGATCTTAAATTGCAAAGGTCACTCGACCCTTTGAGTGATACTACCAGGTTAGGTAAGGTTTACAACCTTCGACTTATGGGATAGAATAAAAAGAGAAGGTTGGTTAGGCCGATTAAGAGGATGTCAGTGGAATTTTTTTTCTCCGACTCATGCGCAATATATCAAATTTTTTGTTCACAATAATCTTAATAATTTCTAAAATTAGAGAAAAATGAATGGTTAGATTTTTATCTAGGGCATATCATAGGCTTATTAATTATTATACTTTAATTATTAACTGGGTTATGAGTATTTAAAGTATTCATGACTCGCTTCAAATATAGCCTATAAGATGCTCTAGGTATTAATCATAAGTATCTTCAAATTTTAAAAGAGGCCATTTCACTCTAATTTTAGAAATTATTATGATTATAGTGAACGTAATATTTGCTATGTTGTGCGTGGGTCAGAGAGAAAAAAAAGAAATGCACTGACATCCTCTTAAGTGTTATCAAGTCAATAAAGCTCTTGATTGTTGATTGTTTACATTATTATAAGTCTTGTAAAAAGTATGACTTTGTCATTACATATTTTGTTAAAATATCACATCAATCAAATGAATATTATCTTTAAAATAACAAATTTTATTTTTATATACAAATTTACAATTTCATTAAACATATCATAGTAAAGTTAATAGTCTTATTATGAAAAGTAATGTAATGCTCAATAAAAAAAGTATTAGAGTTGTTGCTCGAGAAGTAAAAAAATTTAATTATTAAAAATTCTCATTCTCAAAATATTCATCTTAGGATTTCAATTTCAAAATAAAATATTTGAATACTTTTGTTTAATATTACATTACAAGATTGTCCTATGATTGTGATTAAAAAAATAAATTTGAAAGTAGACATGATTGGAAGTAAAAGTTATAATTAATAACTGTAGAGCTAGAACTTTTATGCACTTACTAATAATTCATCAAATATATGCAGTTAGATATGCCTTAAAAAAATTACATTCTTTTATTCACTATAAAAATTACTTAATTAAATATTTCATGCATTTTATCATATGTTTATATATATATATACCGTGTGTCCCACAAAACAGGGTAGGTACACTTTATCACTCATTACCCTTTAATTATACCCTGTAATCAATCATAAATTCTTATATTACTTAAAAATTTTAAATTCTTTTAACTCAAATATTTTAGTGGTATCCATACAACTTGGTTTTGTTGTTTTTGTGATTGGCGTTGACTTCTACTTTTTGTTTCCCATGAGTATTTTTTTTTAAAAATATATTGTTATGTTGTTTATTCATGAAACATTGTGTTAGATTAGTTAGTTTTGCTAATATTTTGATACTACAATCAAAAGTTTGGTTATAGTAGGAATATGCTAAGTCCTGTGTTTAGGTATGGTGATGTTTCATTGAATGTTTTTGATTTTGGTTTTATCAAGGCATTTTGTTGTTGTGATTGAATGTTGAAATGGTGCGTCTTCTTTAAATTTATTATCTTTAGTGTTTTTTTTAAAAATTCATTTTCATGCTGTATATGCGAGATAAATTGAGTAAGATTTGTGAAGATGCCTTTTAATATTTGTATATGTTGTTATTGTTGTCTATATTTTTGATGAAGTTAGCATCTAGCGTTTCTTGGAATAATTATTTATCATAGAAATGTCTTCTCTTGATAACTTGTAGGTATGTAGGTAGTAGAATATCGAACGTCTTTTATGAAGTACCTACTTAATATGTATGAGATTGGATATTAGAATCTCTAATGCATTATTCTTATTTGATGTATTAAACATTTTTATTTTTATTTTATTGTTTTTGAACATTGATTTGTAATTAGATTATTAGTATTATTTTTAGGTACTTATAGTCTTGTAGAAATCTGTAAATTATGACATTTTAATTGGTTATTATGTTAAATTTGTATTTTTGTTGTAGGTTAACTTGCAATAATATGATTTTATTCTTCTAACATGAATGATGTTTTCAGTTAGTTTTTTATCGAAGATTAATTTTACTTTATAATTTAATTCTGATATTTATTTATTATTTTTAAATTACTTTAAATTGGCCTCTGCATTTTTGTGCTAATTTAGGCGTTTTGCCTATTTGTGAAAATGGAAAATTTATTAATTCTTGGTCACCTGGATTAAAGCTTACTATTCCGTGACTTTTGTCTAAATAATTTTTTCGTTTAATTTGTGCCATTTTTTTTTACTATTTGTGGAATTTCATTCCTTATTTCGTTTAGTTCCTTTAATAATTTTTATATGTTGTAAGGCATGCTTTTTCTGGTATTAGTATAATATTTATTGGAAAATAAGGTTCAAAATCATGCATTAAAAAAAAAAATGCTATAATCGGTATAATATGATGGTGTGCATCGTTGATAATATAAAACGTTATTTATTATGACAAATTGTCGTGAATTCCTTAATATGTTTTTATTTATATTTTCTTTGGGTCCATTAATCACTTTTGTTGTAAATGCAAAATTGATCTTTGAAATTTGATGGATTTATGTCGTACATTCGTACCTAATTAAGTGATTTGTCGATTCCAATGTTTTTATCGTTTGTATTTATGTTATTGTATTATAGGTAGCCCGTCTGATACTCTGTTTTCTTTACCATTTGTATGTGATATATCAAAAGTGAAATCTTATAGTTCGATATTATTTTTGATAAAAGAAACATTTGTTAATATTCCCGATAATCTGCTATGGATTATGTTTTATTTATTATTAGTCATCGTTTGGACTATAACTTTAATTTTATATGAATCTAAACATCTCTGTGTTTAATTCATTTATAAAAAATGTGTTAATCTTTGGATTATATTTTATTTATTATTATTCAACGCTTTGACTATAATTTTAATTTTATTTGATATTATTAGATATTATATTAATATATTTATTTATTATTAGTCATCATTTGGACTATAATGTAATTATAATATATTTTTATTTTATTTGAATCTAAAAATCTCTGTGTTTAATTAATTTATAAAAAATGTTTTAATCTTCTTTGGATTATATTTTATTTATAATCAGTCGTCGTTTGGACTATAACTTTAATTTTATATGAATCTAAACATCCTTGTGTTTAATTCTTTTTAAAAAAATGTGTTAATCTTCTTTGGGTTATATTTTATTTATTATTAGTCGTCGTTTGGATTATAACTTTAATTTTATTTGAATCTAAACATCTCTGTGTTTAATTCATGTATAAAAAATGTTTTAATTTTCTTTGGATTATATTTTATTTATTATTAGTCATCAATTGGACTATAATATAGTTATAATATATTTTTATTTTATTTGAATCTAAACATCTCTGTATGTGATTATTTATACTTCTTAGTTTTTTGGTTTGATCTCCAGTAAATTTGGTTTTTTTTATAGTGTACAATGGCATTATTTATTTTGTAAATTATTGAAAATTAAATTTTTTTTTTTGTAGTCCGACATACTAGATTGGTATGATCAGATGAGCCCTTCCTTGTATGAGAATTTCATGATATCCAAAAATGATATTTAAAATAGGGATTTCCATTTAATAGAATGAAGAAATACATGACTTATAAGAATTTTAAGTCATATAGGATTTTATGATTGATTTGTCAAGTTTAATGCCCAACAAACAGAATTAAAGATATTTACAGGTTAATGAGCAATAAAATGTACCCTGTTATTTGAGACACATGATATATTGTATATATTAAAAAAAAAAAAATGCTTGTAAAAATTTCATTTTTCTTTCGTATTTAATATAATTATATTTTGATCCATAAAAATATTTACCTAAGTGCTTGATAAAAGAAAAACAACTTTTGTAGTTGATTAAGAGTTAAAAGAATTTCATTATGAAATTGAAAGCAACTTATATTACTAGTTTTTTTTAAATTAATCCAAATCTCTAATGCTGGAAAGAAGAAATAAGATCTGGTGATAGGTAATTTTTCTGAGAAATACAATCATTTTTAAAGTATTATTTTAGTTGAGTGTTGGAATCTATACTAGTGTTAATCGTATACTTTTTCGACTAGTCTAATGGAATTTTTAAATTAAAGATTTTTAGAAATTAAAAAAAAAAATTTGTTGTTCACGTATGTATTTATTACCTAGGTATTCAATATTTTAAGTGATATACGTGTTGTTGTTATTATTAGCTATAAAAATAAAAAAACATTCTTGAACTTGATGAAAAATAGACTTACATGTACTAATTATGTCATATAATAGATATGGTTTCTATATGTTAAAAAAGTAAATTTTGGACCTAAAGGTCAACACATCGACTGTCGTCGCTAGCTCCCGGATGGGCAACCACCTGGGTTCTTAGTGACGAATCCTCGTCTTATTTACATGTGTTTAAAACCAAACAGTAAAAACAGGCTATGCAGTTGATATCTTGAAAACAAAAAAATTGCCTCTGGCCTGGTATATGCACAGCACACTAGTCGTATACTGTATTTTGGGGTATGGTGTGGCGCGGTGGTTTGCCGTGGTCAAACATCGCCTGGCGTCACTAGCTCCTGGATGGGTGACCACCTGGGTTCTTAGTGACGAATCCTTACCCCACATATTCACGTGTTTCTAAAAAAACACACGCAATATGGATATATAATTGCCGAAGGATTTGTTTAAAAAAAAAAATAAATAATAAGAAACCAATTGTACATTGTTTAAGTCTATATGAGATATTATACTTCATACTATAACTTTTTAATAATAATAATTAACAATAAGTACATAATTTGAGATATTTTAGATGATTAAATTTTCTTCTGGACACTTGATCTTTGTCATAAAAAATGTACAGACACTGTGATGTAAAGATTACCAATCACACAGCAAAATGTTATGTTGAAGTAATAAATAATAATATTTTATTATAGAAAAGATTGTGTAAACATTTTTTTAGATAGTTTCATTTAAAAAATATTAAAAATCGTAATAATTCAATTTCTGGTGTCTAGGGTGGTTTTTAGTAGGTACCATATAAAAATAAAAATAAAATTACCATTATGGTACCACCCGACGTTTTTGGGCCCAGAAAAGCATGATAACTATAATTTTAGTGTGTTGGAAGGGGAAATAATTTAGATATTACACCATTATTGTAATAATATTATAAAAGTTGTTTTGCTTTAATGAGGATGTCGCACTTTCATTCTCTTAAACAGCACTTTTGTAAGTCGGAGACAATACAAACCATAAATCTTTAATAATTATTAGTTATTACTTGTACAATTTACATCCAATCATACGACACTCGTCGTCATATAAATATGTGCTTAAAGTTATATACATAAAAAAAATGAGTATGGCTCTATCCATAGGTAATATATTATCTAAAAAACAGTTGCACCGAAGTCCTAAAAATCTAGTTGGGAGAAAAATATTTAAGAGGCTCAATATCTTAATAATAAGACTTATTTCTAAGAGGTTAACAATCAATAGAACAACTTGATAAGTAAACACTTATATCGGAAATCAATTAAGGATCTTTTTATTCAAAGTGTCCTAGTTAACCATCCGTTTGTCACGCGTTACCCAAATAGCATTGATTTTTCTACGATCATTTAGATTGATACTTATTAAACCCAGTGTCGTAGTCAGCCTTCCCGAAGGGTATTGGGTGTATAGTACTGTATACACTTATTCCCTCCTCAAATCCTAACCCTGGTTACGGCACTGCCTTCCCCGCGGACAAGTAGATGGTTACCTACATAAGTCATACGAAGGTTAGTTTAGGTTAGGTACCTATACACAATGGTAAGTTGAGCTCAAGTGATGATAGATGACTATCATCACAGGTCGTGACCTTTGCATAGAACCTTTCTTACTAACTAACAAGGTATTCGAAATTGTCAACATAACAATGAAAAATATTTAAAAATTAACGAGGAAAATATTAATACTACATTTATACTAAAATATAATATTATACTTATATATTAGTAAATTATACATACTTTTTTTTTAGCTTTTATACTGCATATTTAATACTTAACATGTTATATATACCTGATTAATATTGACATAGTTTGGATCATGGTTTTAAAGCTATACGAGTATTAGTGTTATACCAGTATTTCATATAATGAACTAATGTCAATCACAAAATAATGCGTCCTCTGATCATAATTAGTTCAACAAACTATATAAAAATCAAGTTTATTTTTGTGTTCACAATTTTCAAACATTATAAGCCACTTGCCACTAAAAAACATAATTTTATCATGATTTAATTATCCTTCTTTGTTATAATTTCTCCCATGTTACTTTTTTGATCCTTAAAAATCATTTGCCTGCGGGATCCACTACACCCTTTCAATTTTTATTTTCAAAATATAGCTCTATTTTTTTTTGTGGTCATCATTTTCAAAATTATTTAATCAACTTCAACTAAAAAACATAATTTTATCGTGATTCAATTATCCTTCATTTATTTTTCTTAAGAATAGTGGAGTCTTCATTGTGTATTCCAAGACCATAAATTTTTCAAATTTCTTTTTTGAACCTTAAAAATCATATGCCTGTGGGCGCCAGTACCCCTATCCATTTATATATTCAAAATATAGCTCTAATTTATTTTTTGGACACAATTTATAAACTTAATAAGCCACTTGCCACTAAAAAACATAGTTTTATCATGATTTAATTATTGTTCATTTTTCTTGAAAACTCATAGTGGAGTCTTCATTCTGTATTCTAAGACTAAAATTGATTCCAAATTTCTTTTTTGAGCCTTAAAAATCATTTGCCTGCGGGCGCCACTACCCCCTTTCAATTTTTATATTCAAATATAGCTCTAATTTATTTTTTGGACACAATTTTTAAACATTATTAGCCACTTGCCACTAAAAAACATAGTTTTATTATGATTTAATTATCCTTCATTTTTTATTTCATTTATTTTTCTTGAGAATACAAAGTGCAGTCTTCATTGTGTATTCAAAGACCATAATTTTTTCCAAATTTATTTTTTGATCCTAAAAAATCATTTGCCTGTAGGGGCCAATACCCCCTTTCAAATTTTATTTTCAAAATATAGCTTTATTTTATTTTTGTGTAGCTACATTTAAATTTCATAAGCCACCTGCCACTAAAAAACATAATTTTACCATGATTCAATTAAAATTAATTTATTTTTCTTGAGAATACTTATTGCAGTATTTATAGTGTATTCAAAGACTATAATTTTTTCAAATTTCTTGTTTGATCCTTAAAAATCATTTGCCTGCGGGTGCCAATACCCACTTTCCATTTTTATTTTCAAAATATAGCTTAATTTTATTTTTGTGGACTCAAATTTTAAACTTTAATATCCACTTGCCACTAAAAAACATAATATTATAATAATTTAATTATCCTTCATTTTTCTTTCTTGAGAATATATATTGCAGTCTTCATTTTGTATTCAAAGACCATAATTTTTTCCAAATTTCTTTTTTGAACCTTAAAAATCATTTGCCTGTAGGTGCCAATACCCCCTTTTCATTTTTATATTCAAATTATAGCTCTTGTTTCTTTTGTGGACAAAATTTTTAAACTTTATAAGCCACTAGCCACTAATAAACATAATTTTATCATGATTTAAGTATCCTTTATTTTTTTTTTATTTTTTTTTCTTGAAATTGCATATTACAGTCTTTATTGTGTATTCATAGACGATATTTTTTTTCAAATTTCTTTTTTAATCCTTAAAAATCGTTTGCCTGCGGGCGCCAATACCCCCTTTCCGTTTTTATTTTCAAAATATAGCTCAAGTTTATTTTTGTTGACAATTTTTGAACTTAATAATCCACTTGCCACAAAAAAACATAATTTTGTCATGATTTAATTATCCTTCATTTATTTTTCTCGAGAATACAAAATGCAGTCTTCATTGTGTATTCAAAGACCATAATTTTTTTCAAATTTCTTTTTTAATCCTTAAAAATCGTTTGCCTGCGGGCGTCAATACCCCCTTTCCGTTTTTATTTTAAAAATATAACTCTGGATTATTTTTGTGGACACAATTTCTAAACTTAATAAGCCACGTGCCACTAAAAAATTTAATTTTGTCCAGATTTAATTATCCTTCATTTATTTTTCTTGAGAATACAAAGTGCGGTCTTCATTGTGTATTAACACCGTAATTTTTTTCAAATTTCGTTTTTGATCCTTAAAAATAATTTGCCTGCGGGCGCCAATAACCCCTTCCCATTTTTATTTTCAAAATGTAGATTTATTTTATTTTTGTGTAGTCAACATTTAAACTTTATAAGCCACTTGCCACTAAAAAACATAGTTTTAACATGATTCAATTAAAATTCATTTACTTTTCTTGAGAATACAAAATGCAGTCTTCATTGTGTATTCTAAGACCATAATTTTTTTCAAATTTTGTTTTTGATCCTTAAAAATCATTTGCCTGCGGGTGCCAATACCCACTTTCCATTTTTATTTTCAAAATATAACTTAATTTTATTTTTGTGGACTCAAATTTTAAACTATTTAACCATGTTCAACTAAAAAACTTAATTTTGTCATGATTGAATTATCCTTCATTTATTTTTCTTGAGAATACAAAGTGCGGTCTTCATTGTGTATTAACACCGTAATTTTTTTCAAATTTCGTTTTTGATCCTTAAAAATAATTTGCCTGCGGCGCCAATAACCCCTTCCCATTTTTATTTTCAAAATGTAGATTTATTTTATTTTTGTGTAGTCAACATTTAAACTTTATAAGCCACTTGCCACTAAAAAACATAGTTTTAACATGAATCAATTAAAATTCATTTACTTTTCTTGAGAATACAAAATGCAGTCTTCATTGTGTATTCTAAGACCATAATTTTTTTCAAATTTTGTTTTTGATCCTTAAAAATCATTTGCCTGCGGGTGCCAATACCCACTTTCCATTTTTATTTTCAAAATATAACTTAATTTTATTTTTGTGGACTCAAATTTTAAACTATTTAACCATGTTCAACTAAAAAACTTAATTTTGTCATGATTGAATTATCCTTCATTTTTTTTTTCTTGAGAATATATATTGCAGAATTTATATTGTATTCTATTTAAATAATTTTTCGCAAGTTTCTTTTTTGATCCTTAAAAATCATTTGCCTGCTGGCGCCAATACCCCCTTTCCATTTTCGTTTTCAAAATATAGCTCAAGTTTATTTTTGTTGACAATTTTTGAACTTAATAATCCACTTGCCACAAAAAAACATAATTTTGTCATGATTTAATTATCCTTCATTTATTTTTCTCGAGAATACAAAATGCAGTCTTCATTGTGTATTCAAAGACCATAATTTTTTTCAAATTTCTTTTTTGATCTTAAAAAATCGTTTGTCTTCGGGCGCCAATACCCCTTTCCATTTTTATATTCATATTATAGCTCTTGTTTATTTTTGTGGACAAAATTTTTAAACTTTATAAGCCACTAGCCGCTAAAAAACATAATTTTATCATGATTTAAGTATTGTTTATTTTTTTTTTTATTTTTTTTTCTTGAAATTGCATATTACAGTCTTCATTGTGTATTCATAGACGATATTTTTTTTCAAATTTCTTTTTTAATCCTTAAAAATCGTTTGCCTGCGGGCGCCAATACCCCCTTTCCGTTTTTATTTTCAAAATATAGCTCAAGTTTATTTTTGTTGACAATTTTTGAACTTAATAATCCACTTGCCACAAAAAAACATAATTTTGTCATGATTTAATTATCCTTCATTTATTTTTCTCGAGAATACAAAATGCAGTCTTCATTGTGTATTCAAAGACCATAATTTTTTTCAAATTTCTTTTTTGATCTTAAAAAATCGTTTGTCTTCGGGCGCCAATACCCCTTTCCATTTTTATATTCATATTATAGCTCTTGTTTATTTTTGTGGACAAAATTTTTAAACTTTATAAGCCACTAGCCGCTAAAAAACATAATTTTATCATGATTTAAGTATTGTTTATTTTTTTTTTTATTTTTTTTTCTTGAAATTGCATATTACAGTCTTCATTGTGTATTCATAGACGATATTTTTTTTCAAATTTCTTTTTTAATCCTTAAAAATCGTTTGCCTGCGGGCGCCAATACCCCCTTTCCGTTTTTATTTTCAAAATATAGCTCAAGTTTATTTTTGTTGACAATTTTTGAACTTAATAATCCACTTGCCACCAAAAAACATAATTTTGTCATGATTTAATTTTCCTTCATTTATTTTTCTTGAGAATACAAAATGCAGTCTTCATTGTGTATTCAAAGACCATAATTTTTTTGAAATTTATTTTTTGATCCTAAAAAATCGTTTGTCTTCGGGCGCCAATACCCCTTTCCATTTTTATATTCAAATTATAGCTCTTGTTTATTTTTGTGGACAAAATTTTTAAACTTTATAAGCCACTAGCCACTAATAAACATAATTTTATCATGATTTAAGTATCCTTTATTTTTTTTTTTATTTTTTTTTCTTGAAATTGCATATTACAGTCTTCATTGTGTATTCATAGACGATATTTTTTTTCAAATTTCTTTTTTAATCCTTAAAAATCGTTTGCCTGCGGGCGCCAATACCCCCTTTCCGTTTTTATTTTAAAAATATAACTCTGGATTATTTTTGTGGACACAATTTCTAAACTTAATAAGCCACGTTCCACTAAAAAATTTAATTTTGTCCAGATTTAATTATCCTTCATTTATTTTTCTTGAGAATACAAAGTGCGGTCTTCATTGTGTATTAACACCGTAATTTTTTTCAAATTTCGTTTTTGATCCTTAAAAATAATTTGCCTGCGGGTGCCAATACCCACTTTCCATTTTTATTTTCAAAATATAACTTAATTTTATTTTTGTGGACTCAAATTTTAAACTATTAAACCATGTTCAACTAAAAAATTTAATTTTGTCCAGATTTAATTATCCTTCATTTATTTTTCTTGAGAATACAAAGTGCGGTCTTCATTGTGTATTAACACCATAATTTTTTTCAAATTTCGTTTTTGATCCTTAAAAATCATTTACCCGCGGGCGCCAATAACCCCTTCCCAGTTTTATTTTCTAAATTTAGATTTATTTTATTTTTGTGTAGTCAACATTTATATTTTATAAGCCACCTGCCACTAAAAAACAAAATTTTATCATGATTTAATTATCCTTCATTTTTTATTATTTCATTCATTTTTCTTGAGAATACAAAGTGCGGTCTTCATTGTGTATTCAAACACCATAATTTTTTTCAAATTTCTTTTTTAATCCTTAAAAATCATTTGCCTGCGGGCACCAATACCCCCTTTCCATTTTAATTTTCAAAATATAGCTCTACTTTATTTTTGGGGACACAATTTTTAAACTCTTTAACCATGTTCAACTATAAAACATAATTTTGTCATGATTTAATTATCCTTCATTCATTTTCCTTGAGAATACAAAGTGTGGTCTTCACTGTGTATTCAAACACCATAATTTTTTTCAAATTCCTTTTTTGATCCTTAAATATCGTTTGCCTGCGGGCGCCAATACCCGCTCTCCATTTTCATTTTCAAAATATAGCTCTAGTTTATTTTTGTGGACTCAAATTTTAAACTTTATTAGCTACTTGCCACTAAAAAACATAATTTTATAATAATTTAATTATCCTTCTTTTCTTTTCTTGAGAATGTATATTGCAGAATTTATATTGTATTCTAAGACTATAATTTTTCGCAAATTTCTTTTTTGATCCTTAAAAATCATTTGCCTAGAGCACCAATACCCACTTCCCATTTTTATTTTCAAAATGTAGATTTATTTTATTTTTGTTTAGTAAACATTTAAACTTTATATGCCACCTGCCACTAAAAAACATAATTTTACCATAATCCAATTAAAATTCATTTATTATTCTTGAGAATACATATTGCAGTATTTATAGTGTATTCAAAGACTATAATTTTTTCCAAATTTCGTTTTTGATCCTTAAAAATCATTTGCCTGCGGGTGCCAATACCCACTTTCTATTTGTATTTTCAATATATAGCTCTAGTTTTTTTTTTGTGGTTACCATTTTCAAATTTTTTTAATCATGTTCAACTATAAAACATAATTTTATCATAATTCAATTATCCTTCATTTATTTTTCTTGAGAATACATATTGCAGTATTTATAGTTTATTCAAAGTCTATATTTTTTTTCAAAATTTTTTTTTAATCCTTAAAAATCGTTTGCCTGCGGACTCCAATACCCCCTTTCCATTTTTATTTTCAAAATATAGCTCTTTTTTTTTTATGGACACAATGTTTAAACTTAATAAGCCACTTGCCACTAAAAAATATAATTTTGTCATGATTTAATTATCCTTCATTTATTTTTCTTGAGAATACAAACTGCAGTCTTCATCTTGTATTCAAAGACTATAATTTTTTCCAAATTTCGTTTTTGATCCTTAAAAATCATTTGCCTGCGGGTGCCAATACCCACTTTCCATTTTTATTTTCAAAATATAGCTTAATTTTATTTTTGTGGACTCAAATTTTAAACTTTAATATCCACTTGCCACTATAATTTTATAATAATTTATAATCCTTCATTTTTTTTCTTGAGAATATATATTGCAATATTTATATTGTATTTTAAGTAAATAATTTTTCACAAATTCCTTTTTTGATCCTTAAAAATCGTTTGTCTTCGGGCGCAAATAACCCCTTCCCATTTTTATTTTCAAAATTTAGATTTATTTTATTTTTGTGCAGTCAACATTTAAATTTTATAAGCCACTTGCCACTAAAAAACATAATTTTACCATGATTCAAATAAAATTCATTTATTTTTCTTGAAAATACATATTGCAGTATGTATAGTAGATTCAATGACTATAATGTTCTCCAAATTTCGTTTTTGATCCTTAAAAATCATTTGCCTGCGGGTGCCAATACCCACTTTCCATTTTTATTTTCAAAATATAGCTCTAGACTATTTTTGTGGACACAATTTTTAAACTTTATTAGCCACTTGCCACTAAAAAACATAATTTTATCATGATTTTAGTATCCTCCATTTATAATTTCATTTCTTTTTCTTGAAAATGCATAGTGCAGTCTTTATTGTGTATTCAAACACCATATTTTTTTTTAAATTTCTTTTTTGATCCTTAAAAATCATTTGCCTGCGGGTGCCAATACCCCCTTTCCATTTTCATTTTCAAAATATAAATCTAGTTTATTTTTGTGGACACAGTTTTTGAACTTAATAAGCCACTTGCCACCAAAAAACATAATTTTGTCATGATTTAATTATCCTTGGTTAAAAAGTTTAAAAATTGTCTACACAAAAATAAACTTTGGATATAGTTTGAAAGGAAAAATGGAAAGGGGGTAGTGGTGTCCGTAGGCAAATAATTTTTAAGGATCAATAATAAAATTTGAAAACAATTATAGTCTTATTGCAACGTACAGCGTTTAATTCATGTATTTTAATATTATTCAAAATGTCTATCAAATCATCAATGATCATATTTATCATTATAATTATTAATATTATTATTCTATTAGGTACTTCTTATTAAAACTAAAATTGTAAAAGATTGTGATTGATAATATTAAAACCAAAAACTATAAGCATGTGTACAACACACATATAGTATAATATATAATAGCAAAAGGATACATTACATTTTATTGATGTTTTATAGGCTACACATATTATATGCATCTAACAACTATGTACTTGATTATTTATAAACAATAATAATGTTGTGATACACCAAACCAGGTGTCTATATAAATAATGTTTAGCATTTATTATCAACTTTATGGAACATTTTAATGTCACTTACTACGCACATGTCGTTCGCAACCAGCACCTACATACCTGGTTGCCTTAACCTTTTTATCCACTTGAGATTCGGCTTTTACATTTTCTCCTACAATAATACAATATCAGACTATCGACGTTAGGAGGTGTGCTCAGTACACGTATAAATTTTTACCGGTTGAGAACTGGAAGCTAGACACACAATTATACTTTACGTTATGCGTTTATTCTTTTTGCACGCACAAAAGAACCGGGCATGCGACGTTACATGCATCCATACCGCCATACGCGGATGTTGTATCCCGCACAGATTTGCATACAGTGATGATTGATAGCTAGACATTCGACAATCATTTAGACAATTATTTGAATTATTCGTGTTATCTTATTGTATATATATTCAAAAAAGAACCGGGCATGCAGTAGGACACGGTATTACACCAGGTGACAATACTTTTTTTTTAGCATTTTACGTTTTCGCATATATAGATGATAATTTTAGTTTACTTCATTATTTCATTTACTGACAATTGACCTAAAACAGAATATATTATACATTTATAACTGGTTCAGTGGTACACAGATACACCTATAATATACTTAAGCTTATAGCCAATAGGCTATCTATGATAAATATAACGTCTTTAAGTTAATATTATTATTTAAGAATTTATATTCTTTAATATGGATGGACCATGGATAGATAAATATTTACAAATTACAATTAAATGAATACTGTTATTACTATTTTTAGTTTTTGAAATTGTTCTAGTTTATTTTTATTAATTAATAATATATTCAACTGTAATAATATAATAGCAGTGTAACTAATATTAATGTGTTATAATTGTTATTAATATTATAACTTATACATATTATCTGGATAACTTACGTAAAAAATATTTTAAGATTGATAATAGTTAATCTTACCTATTATTATTCATTGGTAAATAACATTTTTTCTCTTTTTTGTTTTGTATCACTACATACTCAATCAGAGTATTTAATCATTTAATATTTAATACTGCTGGTTGTTTATCTTATACTCTGAGCAGATCCAAGAAGCTATATTGTTTTCATAATTATATTGTATTCCTTTTTGGAATATGTTTATTATGACGATAAAAATAGGTAGTAACTCTGAAACTTGTTCATTGAAGAGTGCAGAGTGTAATTTCCTGTTGGTTGGATAATTTATGTGAGTAGTATTTTATACTGTAGGATTAAAGTTCAAAAATTAAATGATTTTGTTTGAAAATAAATATTATACGTAAAAGGAAATTCCACTCGCAAAAACGATTGCAATATTAAAAACACAAGTACTTTTTTGTTGAATACATATATTAAATGTAGAATGTATATATATATATATATATATATATATATATATATATATATATTAGCATCAGACTAACCCATCTAATTGGTAAACCAGCTAACACAGCAAACTGTTGTTTCAAAAATTAAGAGCGTACATAGAAAAGTTTCAATAATGACATCCAGCTAAATAATAACAGGTACTTTCCCCCTCCTTGAAATTTTTGTGGTAAGGAGAAATGTTATTATTTTGTTCTTTATTTATTTCATGGTGCATGGTCCATTCTCACGGTACATAGGAGCCGAACTGTTTTCACATGACTAACCCCAATACTAATTTGCTTTTTGTGAGAGAGAGGGGAGAGAGAGATATCAAAAGTAGAAATCTTTCAATCTCCTAAAAAAATGAAAGAATGAAATACATTTAACATGCACTATTTTAATGTAATAATTATTTTTTTCTAATTATCACATGAATAAGTACATTTATTTCACATTTATCTTGTAGACTGGTATTATAGTTGTCAACATTATCGCATTATCTGAGGTACAAAAACAACGAAAAATATTATTTCGTAAGTTGTGATTTCTAGATTTTCATCACATTAATTTTTTAAATAAGTAATAGCAGAATTTTTTTTTATTAAACTCATCTTAACAATATGTAGGAACTTAATATTATTTTAAGGATAATAATAAGTTTCTAATAAGCTTCAAAAAATATTATAGTTTTTAGGCTTATGTAAAAACAAAACAAATTGGTTATGGTTTCGATTTTGATGAATAAATTTCTTTACCCTCCCTTCCCAAAGTTTACCCGGTTAAGTCACTCACGTGATTTACGTTTGAATACATATTATATATATATATTGTTATTTAAAACATTACAGGCTTCTACTGCTAAGGTTATTAGCTATTTTTTTTTTTTTTTTTATTAGAATTCTAATAAAAATTTGGTATTATTTACAGTTAAAATATTAAATAATACAATTTATTCACAATAAACATTAACAAAGTTAGAGTTTAAGTCCATTTGAATATTGTAATTCTCAATGCATTATTATATGATGTGCAATGTGCACTATATGATGGGTAAATACTAAATAGATATCGATAATCTAGAATTTGTGAAATAATATGTGTAACATAAATACATTGAATAGGTGATATATTTACGTTATTTATTATTATTATGTGAGTAATCGCCCCCGCCATCGCGTGTGTACAATAAAATCGTAGTAAGCTGATGTTTACAAACGGTGACGTCACTGTTGCTTTGGTTGTAACTATTCAGGATACTATAGTATATAGTATCCTTATGCTATACTATACTATACTATACTATACTATACTATACTATATATACAGTGTAAACGAAGGACCACTCTATTTCATTACTATTGTGACTGGGAAATCGTGCTAAATGCAATTCAAAGTTGCGCGCGTGACAGCAGTGTGTCAGAAAATCGATAATGTGGCACAGAATAATGTTATATCCTACTTCTATTTATTTTTGTATTTAAAGACCGAAATTAAAATATCCGATATAAATTGACAACTATTTAGAAATCAAAACAGAAATGTTACGGAAAACACACCGTAGAAGAATAAAATTTAACCGTCCCGCTAAAACTTAAAAGCTATTTTAATGGATTATCTGTAAATAATAAGTATTTAAATAATAATATGATAATGTTATTCGTAATAAAACAGTATCGAAATCAAAGATGAACAAAAGCAATTTTGTATTTTTGTAATGATAAACAGTAATATAAGTATTTTGATAAATACGAGCTTTTGATTTATATATGTTACATACAATGTCCGGAATTGTACATTTCGCAATTTGTACAGTGATGTTTGTACACATCGCGAATTGTACAATGTTGCTGTACAAAGTAACTATAGATTGTACAAGTTTCATTATACAATTTGCGATGTGTACAATAATCACTGTACGAATTGCGAAATGTACCTTCATTGTTCAAATCACAAGTTTACTACTAGTTTTAAAGTCTTAATTATTATTAACAAATAAATAGAAATACTGAATATTTTAATATGGAGTTATCAAGCCAATGGTCACGTAGTTACCGAGGCTTTTTCCTTAATATATATAAAAAAAAAATATAAAGTTATATAAATTACAATATAATAAGTGGTATGTTTTAAAAGTATTTTCTTAACAAATATTACATATTAGTATATCATATAAAAAAAAATGTTTAAATTAATATTATTTTCAACTTCACTCATTTTGCCCGATTGTATAATAGTATAATTGCAGCAGTTCCAATTACAATGCACTAGTCTGTTTTAAAATCTGTTTAAATATATTTCTGAACGACTCAACGGTCTCAACGACAGTACCTATCGTTAAAGTTTTTTAGATAAACTTTATCATTTGCATTGCACTATACCTTTACTAATATGTTAGATTCCACATAACGTGGGAAAAACAACTCATACTACTATACGAGATGAAATTATACATATTGTTATAGATTCACGTATTTATTTCATATCACAGTGTGTAGGTACTGTGTATACACTGTACAATAATATGTAGTTTTATACGATTTGTAATTTTTATAAAATGTTTTTAAATTTTGTGATTTGTTCGAAGATTGTAGTATATACTAATACGTAAAGACCAGGTGTATCTAATTATATATGATATACTAATATGTAATATTTGTTAAGAAAATACTTTTAAAACATACCAGTTATTAATTATTATATTGTAATTTATGTTTTTAAATTTTGTGATTTGTACAATGAAGGTACATTTCACAATTTGTACATTGATTATTGTACACATCGCGAATTGTATAATGAAACTTGTACAATCTAGTTACTTTGTACAGCAACATTGTACAATTCACGATGTGTACAAACATCACTGTACAAATTGCGAAATGTACAATTCCGGATATTGTATGTAACATATACATGAATAGGTAAGGTAGGTACCCAATAGTTAAATGATATTAATAATAATAACAGCAATGCATTATTATAGTTCGATGAAAGCATGATAGGTTTCACAAAATTGAGATATGAACCTACGGAAAGCAAAGAAGTGTAGTTAATTTAAATTTAAGAGGTACCTAATACCATTGTCCAACTATATCAATGGTCAAACAATTTATTTTATTTTTAGTAAAAACTTCATTTTTTTTTTTTTTAAATTTCATAATGTGTTTTAATTAAACCAGATTTTTACATCAAATTGTTTTTTTATTTATTTTTTTTTTATTTTAAAGTTGATACCTATATCTTGACGCTGTAGTTTTTAATATTATGAAATAATTTTTATGCATTCAATATTATTTTCTGCGTCAGACGTCGCCTGAATTATAAAATCTTAAAGTTATGGTTTTTGACAAATATTCTTATAATTCTTTAAATTAATATCTCTTGCATTTAAACTGCTGTTTATATTTTGTGTATTCATTAGATTGTTTAATCTTTTGAAACAAAGTACATTTTTTTTTTATGTAGCAGTTTGCATATTGTAGCAGATATAACTACAGAAGTAAGTATTTAATTAAATCCTAATACTTATGCATCTAAGATTTTTCCTTTGAAAATACAATATTGTTTATAGATACTTGTATTTGTTTATTGGCTGAAACAGCTCATGTGTATAGGATTAATATTACGCACTGTAGAGTAAAAATTAATTTGGTTTCTCTGATATTATTTAGCACTGATAAAATATACGATCAATGTCCTACTATGGTACTAAATGTTTTTATTGTTCCAATTATTTTTTTTTTTTTTTTTTAACAAAAAATTGAATAAAAACAAAATGTATAAATCCAAATAACGTATAAATTATTATTTTATTATTTATTAACAGTAAAAATTCATATTTATGAATGAATATAAATATTTTAATAATTTAATAATTGTTTTTCAGTCTAAATAAATTAACTCAAATTAATGAATGACAGTAAAATCTAACAGCTGACAATAAATCATTAGTTATTACTAATAAATAGCAGGCTATATAATAATTAATCGTATAATTCTGGGTTAAGATGTTTTAAACATCATAATTAATCCAACGGTATTTTGTTTAATATAAATTATTTAAATATAATATATAGGTAATAAAGAAATTGAGAACAGGAAAACAAAATTGTTGTTTTGCCTGGTACCTACTAGATTTTTAATTAAATAATAATCATATCAATCAATTTTGTAGAAATTAATTTTGAATACTGAATGGTTGTATTTTATTTTTACATTTCGTCGTAATTTGTAATTATAATACATTGTGTTTTGACAAATAAATTTATCATAGAGATCCATATGCTTTTGCATTTTGCTTTTTTAATATTAAATATTGAGTAATGTCGTAAAATATACTGACTACTGATAGTATCATATACAGAGTCACACTAATTTTATTAATGTATTATAATTTATTAAAGCATTTGTATTACCTATATTATTATTTATCCTTATGAATGTGTGTTCAGTATTTGAATTTATATTCTATATTTTACTTGAAAAGATAAACGTTATAATATAGTATACAGTATGACGTGTTGCTTACGCCTTAAAAACTGATGTTTTTATCCATGTTTCAATCTAAATGGTATTTTTAAATTAGGAATCAGGTTAAACCTAATAAGCGAGTCATAAGTGAAACTCCTATATTCCTAAATATAAATATATGAATAAATTTTTTTTTTTTTTTTTATTAGCTATTAGTTGAAACTATGATAGCTCGACAATTACGATTGTACAGGTACAAAATTAAACATTACAATTATATTATGATATAGACTAAAATATTACAGTAATAATATGAATTGAAGACCTATAGGTACAATAATTACATTTACATACTGGCAATTAAAAATATTTAAAATTCAATTTAATTATGTGATAAGAAAGGTATCAGAGTATCGGACTATGGAACAATCTGTTTATTTAGAACAGCTGAAAGGAGCGTAATGAGGGGAGTGATTAAAGAGGAAAGTTCAGATAAAAATTTAGTTAGTGGATTATCAATTGCGTGGATATTGGGTAGAGGTATATTTTTGGAGTTAGTAACGGAGGTGTAAGAAGTTTTGGGAGGGGAAGGGGTAGTCTGGAGATGAAGAGAAGTGGGTACCGGAATCGGATTCTGTGATTTTATTGAGTGATTTTGCGTCGTTTGAGAAGAGCTTTGAAAATTTGACATCCTTTGTAATTGGAAGTGTGATTACCCATGCATAGGGCGCACTTGGCTGGACTGGTTTTGGATTTGGTGCAGTCTTCGGTGTGGTGGTCACTCCCACATTTGACACACCGTGGAGGATGGTGGCAATAATTTGCGGTGTGACCGTAGTTTTGGCAGTTACGGCACTGAGGTGGACCACTCTTTGTCCTATATGGTAGTTCGACTTTTACATATGTGTGCAAAATTGAAGACAAGTTTAGGATATCTTTATTGTTGGTGTTGGGATTTAATTCCACAAGAAACAGTGGGCATGGGAGCCCATTTTTTATGACGTTTGTGACTCGTCTGGTGGAGTGACCTAACTCCAAGAGTGCGTCAGATATATCGGAAATGAGTGTTGTATGGTGCAAGTTTCTGATAATGACCTTGTAAGGTCGATATGGTGGAGGCATGAAGGTGTGAAAAGAGGCACTGGTGCCCATTAGATGATTAACGATTAGGTTAAACATAATACGTCCATGAGGTCGAATAATCAGAGAGGAAGAAGTAGACTTACAAGAAAAACCGTTTAGGCCGGTGATTTGTATTAATGCATTTTTGAATGCGGAGTAGTTGGTGATATTTTGAACGTATATTGGTGGAGCCCTGAGATTGTCCTGTTGATGATGAAGATTTGACTCGTTGATAATATTGGTAGTATCACTAGAAGTATCGAGTTGGACATCGTGGTCCTCATTGTTGGCTAGGACAGCGAATTTATTTGGCGAAACAAATGACTTGGTTTTTTTGGTTTCCGTTTGAATAGGTGAATTAGGAGAAGACGGCAGCGACCGTTTGGATTTGGAAATTTTCGGAGAGGAATTCATATTAAATGAAAACGTAACTAACGGAATGAAATCCGTGAACTGATAACTTATTACATAATAAAATGCGATAACAGAGCAAACAACCATACATACGTGCGGTCTCGCTGCAGGTCAACAATGAACTGAATATGAATAAACAGTGATGCAATTTGAAATTTATTATTAACTATACTGTTAATCAGAAATAATTAGAACTTAATTTAATCTATAGTCTTAAAATATTTTGAATTTGCTTTTGGGTTGAGTGAAAAATACAAAAACTAAAAGAGTAATAAATAAAATTAAATATCTCTAGTGGAAAATAAAAATATTTTAAGTAAGATTTATGATATGTGGAATACAACAGTTTTTAGATGGTTTACAATACATGGTTGAGCAGCTGAAAACTTTATTTCGAATTATTATAATTTTTAGATAATAGATGACATTTTAGTATCACTCAATGCTTAGATATAGCATTGTGTTCATAATGATAATGATAATGATATTATATTATAATATCCGTTAAAAGTTACTAAAAAAAAATGTTATATTTTGTTGGATATTTTGTGTTAGGTTTTCATTAAAAAAAAAATATTCATGATTTTACTATTTTAGGGTAGTCATTAACTAAATATGTAATATATAATAAATTGTGAAAATGTATATAAAAAGAAAAAAACACATTTATTAAATTAAAATAAAGTAGATACCTATTCGTTAAAATCGATAAGTATAATATGTATATTTCTATATACCTAAAATAAATGAATATATATTATTTCTACACATCAAGTACCTACTTACGATATTAATAAAAACAGAAAATTAACCTAAATAAATAAATAGATTAAAAACTCGTTGCCAGAGAAATCATTGATTTTATTTATTTAATAAATGAAAAACTCATGATAACACATTGCCAAATGCCCAAATCATATAACATCACAACTTTTAAAATGAAAGGTTAATTTGCAGTTGAAACTGTCAGTACCAATGTCATTAGTACATAACTGTTATAATATTATGCTTTGCTTGGAAACTTTGTCTACTCTTTTTATGAATAATGACAGTGTCAATTTTTCTTTTCTACACGGAAAAGTAGAATTCATTACCCGCATTTATAGTTTAAAATTCAATATGATTGTCATCATCTGCATTAATAGAGTTGGGTTTAGATTAAGCAAGGACGGAATAGTGATTAATTAATTATTTTGATTCATTCGCAGTTGCTTAGGTATTTTTTCTAAAGGTGGCCACTGAAGAATTTAAAGATTGTTTGCTATTTTTTGATTGCAATTTTCGGTTTTTCCTTATTCATGTTGTTGATGGTATTGTTCTTAACCATCTTGATAGGTGCAGCATGGTATGGAACATCATAGTCCTTAGAAGCATTGAAGCTGCAGGCATCACTATTATATCCTATTGTGTTCAAACGTCATAATATGAGGCGGTGACTTGGTTGTAAATACATGATTATAACTTCCACGACTATGGTCTATAATAATAAAATTATTCATATTAAAATTAATACAGTATTAATTATATTAATAATATTCAATTAATTATATTCACTTTCATTCAGAGGGTTAGGGTTAGCGGCGAGTGCATAACAGAAGCTGTATATAGTTTTCTGGTCTTCTCTGATTACGAATTCGCGTCGATCGATTCAAGCCCGAGAAAAGTCTATTAAAATGAAAACAGGTGAAAAAATTATACTAACATAGTGATTTAAGATATGGGCCGTTTTGAACTTATATACATAGGTATACATCGTAAATATAAATAATATTATTTAAATCAATACGAACGAAAATTACGTATTATACTTGTTATAGGTAATAATTCTTAAATACAGTTAAGGGCATGAGATTTAAAATTCAAGGTTCCCTCCCTCTTGGTTACGTCATCGAAATTTAAAGATTTTCGTTAGAAATTTGTGTTTTTTTAATCGCCACGATTCCAACGTCTTTATAACATAATGATACCCATGTGTACTATGGCGTACCTAATATCTAAATTAAATGCACTAACCCGACACACTCAATCATTTATCTGGTCACCCCATAGGAAATGTTCAAATGTATTTATCGCATGATCAATATTAATAGCTTTGACGTTTTAATACATACGAATTGGGTCTACACTATTATACGCTATTGAATGGTATAATTTCTATTATTTGCAACGTGTTTAATAATAATAATAATAATAATAATAATATATTATGTATACGCAATACACTACAAACAGTACAAACACACACGCGAATGCTCCGATCCATGTGACCATGTACACCATATTTTATTATATCAACTTGTGACGGTTTAGGCATTAAACACATTCAACCTTTATAGGGAATATTTCACATTGCATTTAATATATGTTTCTAATATAATATTTATAATAAATTGCTGTAATAATATAATACGATATATAATATTGTAATAATACGCGTATAATCTGGTATGTGATACAAATTCCGAAGAATAGGTACCTACTTTTTGAGAACACCATTTGACAATAAATTATGTAATGGTATTGAAATTCAAACTGAACATTTTATGAAATAATCCGAATTATTAAAATGTTAATAAATAAGCAAAAGCAAAAACAATATTATCGTTTGCGATAATTAATGGCTATTGTACGTGGACTCACGATTTTTTTTATATAAAAGCAAAAATCTCGATTTGTTAAATTCAACAAAGAACTATTATGCGCATCCGGTCATTTAGAATATCACGAAATGACGATCAAGTGTTGTTATGAAGATGAAAATAACCACAGTAATATTTTTCATCATCATAAGTTAGTATAATCGCTATACTTACAGAAAAAAATTGAAACATTTCTTATTTCTCATCAGGTCCTAGTAATGTCTCATAGCCACCTCGGCAAGTAACGAATTACAACTGTAAGGGTGTGTTACTGTAGCACTCTTGGGCGGTGTTTCCCGGATAACTGATAAGGGCCGTTTAAGAATATAATATGTATACTGTTACAATTTTAACTACAAAATAATTTTAAAATTATCGAAATTATGACAAAATTAAAATTTTCAACGACTATAAAATAAAATTGTGACTTGATAGTTGATAGTATAAACTCATAATATTTTATAATATTCCTGTAGAATCAACAAAAACAAGATTTGAAGGGCTGACTGTAACAACAGGGTAAGTCCACTTTTTCCGTAAATCAGTTTTCGATTGTTTTGAATGCGCCATATTATCACGGTTAATACTGTTTAAAAACGGGGTATGTCCAATCGTTGTTTATGGAGATAACTTGGTACGTGCTGATGGGCTTACTTCGTTTAATATTGTATGGTCAGAAGTAAGGCAAGTCCGGACTTGTTTGATTTTTTTTTTTTATTAATCAACGTACATCGATAACTAGGCCATTAGTAAAATAAATTTTTTTTTGTTACATTTTTAGTATTTTAAGTATACATTGTCTAGATTAAATTAAATTGTACAATTCTGTTTTTTTGTTTTTTAAGAATAAAATTAAGTTTTTTACATCCTTTGGGTTTGGTCCAAGTGCTTGACAGATTTGTTCGGATATGTGAAATTGATTTCGTGTCTGATTTTTGTAACTAATATACTAATCATATTGTGTTTTATGATCAAAAAGTCATGCAAGTCTATGCTAAAATAATGAACATTATTATACTCCATGTTGTTAAAATCAGTACAAAGTATTATTCAATATTTAAATATCATTCCTGTTGACAATCGCTTATCCTGGTTACTGGTTTTAATATATATATTTTGTTTTAATTAATAATAAGAAAATATTTGAAAATACATAAATATTTTATGACCAAAATCCCGGGCAAGTCCATATCTTTCAAACTTCAAGAATATTTACGCACTAGAAAATTCATATATTAAGACATGATAATATAACAACAATGTGTGTGTACTGATCAACATCATTTTTTTCTCTATTGGCTAAAACTACTTTTCCTTTTCCTGAAAATTTTTCAAAAGTGAACTTATTACCCTGTTGTTGCAGTGAGCCCTTTATTCAAAGAAAATAATTTTATACTTTTGGTCCTTTTAGATAGACTACTAGATAAATTTTAAACTTGGAAACACTCAGGGTTAAAGTTTCCAATATTTTTACTGCTACCAAAGGGACACAGAAAAAATGCACAGCATTGTGAAACCAATAAATTGATTGCCCAGATCAGAATCTAAAATTATACAAAAAAATATAAGTTGATATAAAAATCATGTTCAATACATTTGTATAAATTTCCACAGATTTTAAGTTAAAAAATTTCAAGAACTATATTGTTTTATGTGTAAAGTTAATTGTTAATTTTTGTTTTGTAACATTTATTTGTATTACGACTTTATATGACTACTTAGAAGTTTAAACTATTACCACGAAAAATTTGGTAATTGAAAATTATCAGCACTGTACTAATAATTTCAATATCTAGAGTAATATCTTTACGAGAGAAAAATATAAAAAGTGTAATTTTTCTTTGCAAAAAAATATTATTAATAGATACACTTAGGTATTTATTTTTTTTAAATCACACTGGTTTTTCAGAAATTATTATATATTATATACCATATACACTGTGGATAATATATCATATAAAGTTTTAAATTTGCTTAACACATGTGAACCAATAAAGTTTGAATATTTATTGGTCCACATGCTGGACGAATCGGATGTTCTGCGGCTATATAGGTATAGGATAAAAAAAATACACATAATATCAAATGATAATACCATATGATAACATTTGAATCTGTGCAATAATGTATATTGTTATTTTTGAAGAAAACTTTGTCAATTTGTTTAGCTATAATTTTAATCCTAACAGTTATTAACGAGAACCAAATATAATATATTATTGTGGCACAATCAATGGTCACACTAAATCATTGACTATCCTATGTGGACCTATATACGGTATATATGTGTTATGCGAGCATTTGGCGTTCCAGTGAACTTTTCAAAACATCGCGAGGTGCTTTCGACACAATAAATATTCCTTTCCCCGCTCTGACCATAAATCTATATAAATAAAACGTAAAATATAATTTTTATTTTGCATCTACCGTGTGCGTGAGCAGTATTAACGGGCCAGCCAGCATTTATAGACTTCGCCGCTTTATTTATTTTATTGGATCGTAAAGACAAAAATTTATACTTACAAAACCGTTGATATTTTATTTTTTTAAATAGTTAAGTACCTAATTTAAAATATATAGTTTAAAAATATTGAATTTGCTGAGCCAGTTATAATTTTCACCCATTTAAAATGACATTAGATTTAAAGATCGTTAATTAATAATTTAGGAGGACTACTTCAGAAATGTAGAACATTTTGGGAATCATTACATGTTAATGAATTCGATTATTTCAAGATACTAAATGAAAAATGAATGATAAATAATGAAAACCCTATTTAATTTATTATTAAAAAAAATAAATTTATTTTCTGTGGACTAAAGATAATGTTCGTCAAGAGCCACCATTTGATAACCCTTGTACTATATCATTGCTTCCCCCTAAGTTTAGCCCTTCAGTATAAGGCCCCTCATTTCACTCTGGGACTGGTATTTATTTTTTATTTTATTTTTTGTACCTTTATGCATACGGCTTATCGATTCGGTGGAGCAACATGCACACAGGTACAATGAATTATAATTTAATACATAAAGAGTGCTAAACGAAGTCAGGTGAGACCTTATTTATAACAATAAGTAGCGTACGTGAGCACAGTAGTTGCTTTTTTTATTTTTGTTTTTTTTTATCCTTTCCTTTGGAAGGGCTAATTTTCGTGTGGTTTTTCCAGGAAAAGAAGGGGTTGGCGTACACACTACCACCAGCCCCCTTCGGCCTCCCTGCACCCATCTCTATTCGTGTGGTGCGGTGGCGTCGTCGTTCAAGTCGGTAACGTTCGGAAGTTCAGGACATTCAGTTCACCGTCGACTGTTTACCACGACACACGCGCCGGGAAACACACACGAAATCCAGTCGTAAATACCTACTCAAAAAATATATTTTAATTTTTTTTAGTATTACGTTCTTTCAACAAGTTCGATTTGCTCGTTACACAGATTTCGATCACTGTGAACCAAGGTAATAATATATTTGACACAAAACAACGTAGTAAGAAAGTTGAACATAAAAGTAGTTTTAGTATTATTATGCTTATGATTATTATTTTAAAACTAGATTATAAATGGTTAATATTTATAAAATGTACACTTTATTTTACCATGAGCTGTGGATGATTTTCACAAAAAGTGATAAATACCATTAGTAAACATAGTAAATAAATAAACTAGACAGAAAAAAATTATAATATAGTTCCACAGGTGTTTAAGACTCTACTATTTATAAAGTATATAATCTTATAAGATTATAAATACAATATACATTTTGTACACAATATTTACATCCATAACTATTATAATATATGAATG
The DNA here is from genome assembly GCF_037042655.1 of Diuraphis noxia. Lineage (NCBI taxonomy): Eukaryota > Metazoa > Arthropoda > Insecta > Hemiptera > Aphididae > Diuraphis > Diuraphis noxia. The sequence continues at coordinate 30,697,329 of NW_028301714.1, read as the reverse complement.
ATAAAAAGTGTTTTTAAACTAGTGTGGAAGTTTACCTAATTAAATCTAATAACTTTGTTATAGTAGGTAAATATAAATAAACTAAAAATTTAACTAACACAATTCAAGAATGTATATTATCATATTTTATTGTCAAACGATTAAAATCTATAAATTTATAATACTTTTTTGTTCTTATAATAAAAAAATAAACTATTATATAGGTATATTAAAGTTTTATAGACTTTATTAACATTAAAAGGTCTTCAGGTATTAAACATAATATGTGGCCAAACAAGGGATTATATATGTGCGTGGTTGAAAGGGTTGTAGCCCTTGAGCCCCCTACCACATAGTGGTACCCCATAATGTATACCTAATTTATTTGAGAGTTAACTAGTCTTAATAGACAATAATATTATATTAAATTAAAATTTATTGATAACGCGTGATCAATATTTTGTCGAGAACATATTCTTCTTTGCGTGTTGCTATTCGTTTATTTATATTCAGCTTTGAATATTTGAAAAAATAGGTTTAGAAATAATTTTTTTTTTTAAATATAATTTTAATAACTCATTAGTATAATTTATTATAAGTAGGTATAGGATAATATCCATAAAATTTGTAATTAAATTGAAACGGTTTGTGAACCTTTATTTATTTATTATTTTATAAATAAATTACAATACATTATGCAATGCTTTTACTATAGTAATATACACTTTATAAAGTTAAAGTTGAATATAATGATATACTTAAAGCTGAATATAATGATATAAATAAAAATATGTGAACGAGTAAAATATGTTACCGAAAAATTATGTGTCACGCTATGTTTTTTTTGCATTACTTATTAGAAACACTGATCAACGATATAGTTTAACGTTTTAACTTATAATCATATTTTGATAATAAGAAAAGATAAAAATTTTCAAAAATTGAAAATGAAACGTTTTTATGGTTTCCTTATATATAATTTGTTGTAATATTTTTTTTTTTTTTTTTTTACATTTGAGGTTTATGTATAGTTGTTGAAACACTGCTTCATTCAATGTTTAGATTTTTGTGGTATAGGTTTGTTATATTTCATATTATTCATATTTGTTGAGATTTTATGACTGATCACAACAACTAAGCTCTTGTCTTCATAAATATAAGGATATTTTCTTCAACATACAAACACAATTCAAATCATTTGTGAATAATAAAAATTGATTTTTATAGGAATAATATAAATTAAATAGGTACTGTATAATTTATGAGTATTAGTTAGATTATATAAATCATTTTATTTAATTTGTTTAGTATCGATATTTACAATGGTATCCTTAGGAATTTTCAATGTTATGAGGAAGCTATATGCTAAATACAGAAAATCAGAATATGATATCCATTACTTTAAACTAGGTCGTTATTACTTTATGCTGTAACCGTAATAACCTCTACAAATAATTGATAATAATCAAGATTCTTTAAAACCGTTTTCAGAAATATCATTTTTTGTATTTAGCATTTTATTATTATTTAAAATGTATGCCATAATACGGTCAATTGGAGGGGCTGAAGTCCTCTCTGGGTATGCCATTGGATCCTCAGAATACATTTTAAACATATATACCTATTCATAGAAGTAATTAGTAAACAGTATAATATTAGATGTTTAATTTATATTTTATTTTTATTTACTATATTATATTATTTTTTATAGTGTACAATGCGTATATAATAAATTAATAACAAATTAAATTAAAAAGTTCATTTTTGTTTTATTTAAAAATTATTATTTCCAATAGTAATGTAGATTAAAGATTTTTAATAGGTACATTATTATTTTGTATTACATTGAAATTCCTTTTTAATTAAACGTACAAAAATTATTGTTTATCGAAATGGTTAACATATTATATTCTATACAATAATAATGTAGGTATGTTTACTTCCTTTTGTAATGAAAGGTAAAAGCTATATAATATTTTAAATTTTAAATAATTAAACCGAGACCCTTTAAATTAATTCGTATACAAAGTTATCTTAGTTATAGTAATTAAATGGGAATAAAAATTAATTATTTCCATATTTTACTTAAAACTTTAATATAATATAAAAATATTACGTATTACGTATTTTAAATATAAAAATATGAGTATTAATATTGTAACTTATAAATATATGTGTAAAAAGGGAGAAATAAAACTAAATCACCAATATATTTAATGATGTATTTTTTGAATATGAAAATAATTAGATGTTGGGAGTTTAGCTTTAGTGGAAAGTTTACAATCGTTTAAACCAATTCAGATGCTTTAAAACAATAAAATTGTTATTAAGAAGTTTAAAATATTAAAAACTGTTTAAAATGTAAAGAGCTTTATCTGTATTTTATAAAAGGGTTCACTTCAGTAAACAACAGCTTTATGTTAAGTTTCAAAGAATTTGCTTCAAATGGAAGTTCCGTTCATTATATTTTACCAACGTTTATTTCTACAGGAAGCATAACTTTTTCTTTGTACCTAATGGATGTTGAGTTATAATAGTTAAAAATGAATGCATATGCCAAAAGGTTTTGAAAGAAGTAGGTTTGAAGACTTCTAGTTTATACTACAAAACCACGCAACATAATATTAATACAAATTCTATATTAAATCGTAAAAAAAACAAAACGACATATTTCTTAAGTAAGTAGTAGTTAAGTACCTATACTTAGGTCACACACATTTTAAAGTTAACTATTCCAAACTTAATCACGTGTAAAGTCTTAATTTATTTTTTTAAGTCAGGGAGAGAGAAGGATTAAGGAATATGGATACATATTTGATGTAATTTTGACGATTGAAATGTCTATAGATAGATACTTTTTTTTATGCAAAATCTGTTGATAAAATAGATATTGAATTTTTTTTATATATGTTTAGATATATAATTCCTTCAAGTTTAATTTCGTTATATATTTAATATGTTTCATAATAATAGTTTTACTAAAGATTAAGTGTTTTAAATTTATACTATACAAATTACACTTTCATCTATTATAAATATCAATCAGATATTCTGAAAAGAAAAGGTAACTGAAATATTTCTGCATGAAATTAGAAAGCTTGAAAGAGATACTTTCTTACCTTCTAAGGTGAGATAAGATATCTAAATAAGATTAAATAGGTATTACCTCGCCTTACAGTATGACCGTTTTAAGACTTCAAAGGATATAACATGATGTAAAAGATTGAAGTTTTTACGTTCGACCTGCACAATAATGGCTGATTATTTACGACTAGATTTAGTATTGGTCGCCACTCGCCAGCCATAACCTTCGTACATTTATTATAAGCAATTAAATAAAAAAACAAGATAATTTATCGCTAGTGTTGGGTATAGTAACATAAAATTAGAAATTTATAGCAGCGTTCTGATTGCCTAGCTAGGTACCTATCTTGTAGAAAAACACAGTAAAAGTATTATAATATTAAGGTCATAAAATTAATTATTTTATACAACAAAGAAATAACAATAAAAATAAATTATAAAAACGGGTTTTCTACAAATATGGCATAATTTACCATTATTACTAACAATATTTATAATACATCCTTAAGCTAGAAAATTCTAAATATGTATTCCTTATTAGTAAAGCTGTTTAATTTTAAAATGTGTAAGTTTAATTCGGGTGACATTAATATATTCTTTACCACCGATGTCCTATATAAAATAATAATTTAGTTGGAATAATTTCTGATTTTAAAGTATGAATTTATAATTTTTATTACGTTATTGTCTTAAGTTATTTCAGTATTAATTAAGAAAATAAGGGAATGTAAGTACAGAATAATGTATAGGTAATATTATAATAAATTGAGTTATAACATATTGTATAGATATATTACAAAAAGCACAGAGACAGATTGGAAAATTATTATTTTAATCATAAAGTCATTCATAATTAAATCAAGTGTAAAGTGAATTAATTATATTGTTAAATTAGATAAAATTTAAATAAAGAACTGTTGAGTTAAAAAAAAAGGATAGAAAGATAGGAATTTTTTTTCAATCTGTAGTACAATATTTTATACAAGAATAATAATTTAAATGCAATGTACCTGTTATACTATTATTTGGTATTAATTACTAATTTTGAAATTTCATTACTACATAAAATATATCTTGTACATGAGTAATGGCAAGTGAACTTTTTAAGTAAATAACGATTGAATGATTAAATTGCTTAAATGATTAAGATATGCTTTTGTACAAATTATTTCACTTTTATTTATTAATGAAAATATTTTATTTTTCATTGTATATTCTTACAATCTTAAAATAATATCTTAACCACCTATAAAACATGTAAGCTTATTTGATGGCCGATATGTATATAAATTCGATTAACTACAAGCTAATATTTTTATTTATGTGTTAATTTTCCATTTACTTATCTAAATCACTCAAAAGAATTAAAAAATGTCTATTGTTTATAATGTACATGCAAACATAAACAATTTTATTTTTTCTTTATCGTTTTATTCGTCTTAGATTTCCATCTTATTGATATTTCACTTATTTTATTTATTCTTCTTTTGGGACTTAGAGACCGATTTTACGTGAATAAATATTAAGTTACCTACAGTTTGAAATTTAGAACCATTTTTACTTCAAATATTTTTCTTTTACATTTTATTTTCGTATGGTCTCACTGGTCATTGAATTTTAACTAGACACAATTTCATTACACATTTCTTCAAACTGACGATCGTAATAAATGATTCATGTTTAAAAAGTAACTCAAGTAAAAGTTATAAATTCTAATATATTTGATTCAGTACATTAAATGCAAGGAAATAATAAAATAATAATAATTTAAAAAATATACATTATAATAATAATAAAAAAAATACTTGTAAATATAAAATTATTGCTCAGAAAGAATTCCACTTGAGTAATCAATTAATATCGAAATATGCTTTTAAATTTAAATTTGATTTATTGTACAGTATAAAACTTTATGGAGGCAAACGATATATTTTAAAAATTTAAGAGCATCATGCCCACTACTGAAATCAGTAGTGTATGATATAGGTAAGGTATATTTAAACTTCTCTACTCATTCCAAGGAGAGATCCAAAAACATTTGAATTTTAAATCACTAATTTTATTATAATATTAAGAGCGTTGTCTAAAAATTGAAATTGAAAAATTAAGAATTTACAAAGTTGTTCATAATAAACTTTCAGAAACTTTTACGTGTGTTACGACTTTATCATTGAATTCTTTATTTTAACCTTTAAAAATTAATTTTATTAGACAAAAAATAATAATTTTAAGTTTTATATTAAAAACAAAAATGTTCTAAAAATCTAAACTATATATAACATGACACCAAATAAGGTATAAAACACCGGGTAGGTAAGTCATTGTGGTGAATAGAAGATTTTGAGTTTACTTTGTTATTGAGTAGATCATTGTAGTGGATGTGTTACATTTGAATTAAATGATAAATCATTTGAAAAAACAACATTCTGACATTCTGAGTGGAGACGTTATGTCTATAATATCCTGTATTTCTAAGAATTTTTTATGATTAATTTAAAATATTATTAGTGTCTAATTTATTTTCTGTTATAAAAACGGCATGTAGAACTAGTATTGATAAAAATGTTCATATATTTTACTAATCATATTAGCTGAAACATATATTATTGTTGCTAATTTTAAGTCTAAATTAAATTTATCATCAAGCAAACAGAAAGTGTTATCAATGGGTGGCTTCATTCAACAAAATCTCATGATCAGTTAATTTTTATCTCAAATATTCTTATTGTTTCTAGTGTAATTGATAAAAATTTAAGTCAATACGAATTATCGGTATATAACTTCATGAATAGTATAGTTTAAAAGAAAACTTAAAATGTATTCATTTATTATTAAAATATTCTGTCGAAATGTTACTTTTTTTTATTTTACAAATACGTCTCATCTACCGGAGTTATTGGCGTTTCAAAATACATTCAAAATGTTACTATATGCACTTAAAAGCAACAAATTTTAATTTCTTAATATTTTTGAAATATTAACATAACTACAATAGTTAGATGGAAAACTATTATTTTTCGAATAAATGTTGACGATTTCTGTATTTTTGTTATATTTAATCATAATAACTTATAAGAATAGTTAATGACCAATGAGAAACCTTGTATTGAATTGTTATGAATTTTGTAAAAAAACATAATCTATTTTTGCGTTAATATTTCAGTTTTCAAGGAATTAATTTTTTTTGTTTATATCGATCTGCTTATAAAGTAAATGCTAGGAATTGTTAGCACTCTAAAGTAGAACTAAATTAAATTTGCTACAGTGGAAACCCCCTTCAAAGTTGAAGATTGAAGCATTTTAATTTTTAACTTGTGTTAAAGATGACGTCAGGCATAAAAAACACATAACTAACCGTAATATATAATATATATATATATATATAAGATATAATATAAGCGATTTTACTTTCCTACCTACTTAAGAAATATAAGGTGTTTGTGAACAATTCTTAATTTTAAAGTTTGAATAGGTAAATAGACCTTACCAAAACTAATAACAATGATATTATTATTAGCTCAAGAACAATACATTCAAATTAATACATTTGTTTGAGGATTAAACTTAATATATAATATAATTAAGTATAAATGAATTACAGAAGTGACATTTTCTTCGTCTTTATTGGATCAGAAAATATTTTGAATAAAAACTTTTACCGACAGAAATGTGTCTTACTAAATAACGAAATTAATTTCATTAAAATGATCTGTTTTGAAACACCGTGTAAATGATTGTACTTTTTTCTACCAACGCGCTTTAGTTCAACAAAAAGGGTGTGAGTTTGATTTATTACACTTTTTAAACTTCTCCAAAGAAACTGCTATCAGTACCTGGTTTTCAGTTAACTAGTGCCTAGCTTTATTTACATCGGTATATTGTATATATCAGACGTGATCAAACTTTCGGCAAAGAACAACAGCAATATACGTTTGTATTAAAGATGTATACACTTATCAGTCTTTGCATGTTTTTAAAATAGTAAATACTAAATAGTACATTAATTCATCATCGTTCGATGATCATTTTGCCGATCGACACAAATGCACTTACAACCGTTATTTCGATCATGTTTTTCAGTATTCGCACATTGGAGGTAAAATTAATTCATGTGTTTTTTTTTCTTACGATGTTGTTAATGTCATTCGTGAACCATATTTCACCAATTTTAAAATAATTTATGGACTTATAAAACATTGTAGAAATTTTAAAATCAAACTAATATGTTATAATGCTTATTAACTTATCGACATACATCGAGGAGACGCACCAAGTTCAAACTTTCGAACGAATGTATTTTTTAGCGTTGAAATTTCGAGATTACTAAGTTTTATATATAGTTTTTTATATTATACAATCATAAGTCGTTTATACATACATACTTATATATTGGGGCTGTGGAAGTCATCTGAACTTGGTGACTGTTGAAAGCAGTCTTTGTACTGAAATTTTCATTGTTCAAACATAATAATACGTATAATATCATTAACCTAAATATGCCAATTGATGTGCAAATTTAAACTAATAATGAATGTACGTGTCTTATTTAAATGCATGATAATATGAATTATGAATTATGTTTTCATACGAGAAATCAGTAAATTGTTTTGATAACCTCATGTGTTTCGTAATGGAATTATAATTTTAGATAATATTGTATTGCTATAGGTTAGGGTGATCATATGTCCCGTTCAAAACCAGATTTTTCGCTTATTATTTTATTTTTATTTATTTAGAATTCAGCGGAACTAGCCCTTTTACAAAATTTAGTGTGGTTTGTAGACCAATAATGTATAGAAAAAAAAATTAATTACAGAATATAATAATTATTAAGTACAACACTAAGTAATATTGAAAAACTCATAGAAAAAGATACAATATAGATTTTACATTTTTAAGCAAAATATTTAAAATCAGATCAAAAAAACGAGTTCTCTTACTATTAAATAATAGTAATACATGTAATTCGACAATCTAGTTATTACCGTTGATACTATTACTCTTATAGACCTTCACTAGTATTGAAGATAATGTTGTGGTCTTATTTTCATAGACAATAGCCTATTATTGCAATAATGGTATTTAACTGACCACCAAATTGTGAAATAATATTTTGTTTATATAACTTATGTCTGAAATACATTAAAAAAAAATCCTCACTTGGGAGGTAAAATAATAATGACAACTTACATAATATTATTTAAATTTAGGTATACTTATTACCTATATATATATATATATTGTTGAACTTGGTCTGTTATTTCGAAATTGTCTTTAGGAACATACAATTTTTTTTCAATTCCTAGAATTTCTTATTATTGGATTATCTTTGAATAACTTGAATTCTTGGATAATTCAAACTTAGAGACCATTCCCTTCGTATTTGAGTTAACCAAGAATTCAAGTTATCCAAGGATGATAATCCAACAATATAAAATTATTTTATTATCGAATTGCGTGTCATAATTATATTATATCTATAATTATAAATATTATTATGTTGGAATAGGGTAAACAATATTTCATATGATCACTATAATATTATTAATATTTAAAGTATTCCCGAAACGCACTAATAGGTGTATGTCAACAGTAATTGGTATGTGGGAGTGGGACAGATTCACCACATTGCCGACATTAATTGATAATGTATGTTTAAGAAACAATTTAGAAAAAAACTTAGGTTCAGCATTTGTTTTTGTATTCATTTTATAACAATGATATAACTCAATGGAAATTATTAATGTTCATGTTTGGGGAATTAATGGAAAAAAAGTTCTCTGTAGTGTTTATATATTTAAAAAAAAAGACTAAATAATATAATAACTATAGTTGTGTAAAACTTTTAATATACTTATATGGATTACGAGTCTGTTTTATTTTGGCTAGTAGGCCGAACTATATATTATGTTGAACAATTTTTCTATAAATAACATAATATTTTTTAAACAGTTACCCCACTCTTTTCTTTTCCAATTAAACGTGTTTTTAACCAAAAACTATATATTTTTATACACTTATAGTTACCTAATTATTGATTTTTTATATTAAAATATTTAGTTTATTGAGTACTGTAGATTTTCGGTTGGTTTAATGGGCTATACATTTTTATTGCACCACCATCACGGATTAATTTTTTTTGATGATAATATAGTTTTTGGGTTTCTAATGGTATTTTAGAGCTTGATGGATTTTAGGATGAATATCCCCCAACTTACATGAACCAAAACAAAAAAAAATACCACTAAAACCACTTATAAACTATTCAAAACAAATGAATCTGAAATTGACTCTAACACAACTTAGACTAGCATATATTATAAACAATAGAATACAACACAGTATAAAAGATTTTAAAATTAACTGCTATAGTTACTAGTGTTATATATATATATATATATACATAGTTAAAAAAATTACTATTTTTTAAATTAATTATTTCCAAAAAATCAAAGATGGCCATTTTGTAGTTTATTTTTCTAAAAATATTGACATTTCAAAATTTTATTTTTGATGATTTCCTGCTTTTTAATTTTTATTTTAGTATCGAGAAAAATGTGAATTATTTAATACCATAGTGTTATCAAACATATGACCCGCCGCGCCGCGTGCGTTCTCGTACGATTGGTAGCTCACTTTCAGTGTGCCTGGTTATAATCATATTTTTCATTCAAATATTAAAAACCAGGAAAATAAAATGTTGAAATTGCGATATACAATGGTTAAATCCTCACGGGACACCCTGTATCTATATATTGACAATAAAAACAAATGATAAAATTAGTAAAAAATATTAATACATTTTCATACAATAAGAAAATACAATAAAAGAGAAACAATTTCAGTAAGAAGCCACAACAATGTACGGAGCCTTATGCTCTCCGAGTCAAATAACCCTTTTGTTCACACCAAACTAGGATACGCTATTGATGTCCCAGGAGAATTTACCATTTCAAAGTGAGTTGGAAGGGATGAAATGTAAACACCATTAGCTTGCCACTTTAAAATAGTAAATTCTCGTGGGACACCCTGTATAGTTTAATAACGAATTATTCCTGCTAATGTATCGAAGAAGAATACTATATGGCATTATTTTTAAAGTTGAAAAATTAATATGCTTGTTGTAGTTTATAACAAATTGTATTTGGACATTTTAACAATTGATTTTTGAATTATTAATATTTAAAAAATATCAAATTATTATAATTATCGCTGAAAAATACGAGATTAATATGATATATTGTATCTTAACCTACGAGTACTTAAGAACTATATATGAAATATTAATATATCTAAAATATATTTTCGAATAGTAAAAAACGTTCATTAGATTTATGATGTTAGTAGGTACTTTTTATTCGTAACACATATTTTATACCTATCAAATTGAATTGTAAAAGACTGAAAAATAAATTTTAGATTAAAGAAATGTAAATTTGGTAATCTAATTTTGAAATAGTTTATTAAATCAGATAATTAACTATTACTGGCGGATTTACAATAATATCGATGTATTTATCAATAAATTTACTATTATATTCCAAAGCAGTGGAAAGATGAGTGCTCTGTCACCGATAACTGTATTTGGTTTGGATTTTACTTTCCAAGACTTCACGGTAGAAAAAATAAGATCAAATGATGAATGCATTGTATTGTATATACTATATAGTATATATGTTATATAGCCATATAGGTATATATTAACATGAATAAATTAAATGGTATGCATATAAATGTCATTATTATATCGAATAATATATTATACATAGTCGTTATACATATCGGAACCACATAAAACCATTAAAATGCATAATGTATTTTATCTAAAGGTGTAGATTTTAACAGAGTTGGCATTTTTTTGAACGGAAATTTGAGGTACATTGACACATATAATGGCGTTTAACCATCAAAACTGTATACAAACATTGACTATACTCGTATAACGTGTATGTTATATGAATAATAAAAGTTTATTAAAAAAAACTGTTATTTTTTAAACTTTTTTTTATCAGGAATTCATTCAAGATATAAATAGTAATGTTATATCAACCAAATATTTCGAAAACGATTTATAACATAATGACCATTAATATACAATATTATTATGTTAAAACATTAAATACAATAATATCAAACACGAATGATCAAAATATATTACTTTGATAAAACATTCTTCATAAGTTTATTTACTGAAAATTAAAAAAAAAAATTGTAGTGATAGCTTATAATCGATATAAATATTTTTTAAAACGTCACTGTATGAACTGGTATTTTATGTAATATCTGGAAATGAAGTATCATAAATGTATATGATTAACATTTTTTAAATTATAAAATACTTATATATTTATATACTTAAATGATTTAATATCTGAAACGGTTATTCATTCTTAAGTCATATTAATACAAAATTGTTTTGTTGAAAAATGGAGATGAGTACCTAAATATTTGTGTTTTCCTACATTTTTTCCAATAATTTAAAAAGTTTTATTTACCACAAAAATTACCAACTAAATCCAATTTTCTACTAAAAAATATCTTTAAAGTGTCAAATTGATGTATTTTTAGCGCTATAGATAAAGAACAATGCCAGACGGCAGTCAATAAAAATATAACTCATTACCTATGTAAAATACTAAAACTAATACATTCAGTTCCTCAGTCAGGATCTGTATTATTAAAAATAGTGAATTTACAATCTATACAATGGTATAATAAGTAAATGTGATGACAAAATAACAAAATAACATTAAATACGGAAAAGAAGGCTCCCAGCAGTGCCACCTGACAAGAAATTAGGGTTGTAAGGATCTTAAAGTTTATAATTTACATTTATTGATAATTTTTTATTTTATATAGCAACTTTTAAAATTGTAAATATTAATTTAATGATTATGAAAGATAAATACTACGTGTAATTATAATAAAAACAGTAATAATATTATCAAAAGGAATTAAAATAAACATCATGGTTGGTTTTTTTTTCATTTGGAACTTTTCGGTCAACTGTTTATTACTGTTATTACTGTTATGTATATTGTTTTTAGACTATTATATTTATTTTATATTTATTTTTAGATCTAAATCTGTAGAATAAAAAATAAAGAAATTACATCAGGTTATATATTGTAATTTTATTATTTTAAAGGTATTTTATTTATAGTAGTTTTTGAATAAATGAATAAAATAAAATAAATCACACGACTAATTTAACATGACAATTGCTATTTTCAATAGAATGCATTAATAAGATGTAAATTGGAATTCGAACAAGTAGGTAAGTAGTTCCTGAGTTGTTGTACTTTTTGATTTAAGGGTAATTAGGCATAATAATAAATTTATAAAACATAGATTCTGATGTTATGCATACTTAAAATATAAAATAAATTTAATATTATTTAGTCTACTAATTATTATAGGTAGGTACTCATAAAATTATAATAAATCATAAAATGTCTATAAATTCATACTGATTAATGATAACCATATACTTCTTTTATAAATAAATGTATTTACAATCTGTAATATAATAAAAACCATATACTTACAAATATTCCTAATTATTATTTAATATTATAATCATAGTATTCAATTAAGTAAAATAATTAAAAAAATTGTTATTTACATTTTGTTTAAGTGGATTAAAATAAATATAATCATTTAGTATACAAATAACTGTAAAAATGGGTCGAAGATGCTAATTTGAAAATAACCGTTTGGTTCACTATTTACCATAGGGCGAATATAATTAATGCCATGAAAGATTTCAGTTTTTTTTTAAAGTTCTGTGTTTTTGTAAACTTAAAAATTCTAAAAATTAAATTTAAATAAATGTATAATTAAAGTATAATATGAGGGTTAGCTCGGTTGTTTTTTAGTAAATTACCATGTATAGTTAAGGTGTTCACATTGGTGAACCGGGTATTGTAACGAATCGACAGAATAATAATAATTTGTGGTATGCATATTACACACAATTTGATTTCAAAAAGCGTTACACGCATTCAAATAGAAATTTATACGCCACGTTTACCTTGTAATTTTATTTTATTTCTGTCTATAAACATAAATTATTTTCCCCATTAGGCATCCATCATAAAGGTTTGATTCTTTCCACTGTGTTATTATTTCTGACGCACTATGCACGTTCAAAGGATTTTGAGTGTATTCATTTCTTAATTTGTCTATTTGCATCACACCCCTTACAACGCATCTCGTTATCTATATGGTCTTATCTGTTCACTGAATTTATTACATAATATAATGATGTCAGGATATAATATTAAATATACCTACACCGGTATAATATTATAGCCCCATTTATTTTATATTTTCCGTAATGTTAAATTGTTGTGTTTGATTAAAATACATATTTCGTGTTACACACAAGTAGTTTATTTTTATAAAATATTTAACACAATTTTTTCAAATAAAAGATTCAATACGAATCACTACATATATATCATATAGGTTTCGGAAATAAAAGTGAAATACAATATTCAATGCACACTACAGTTTATAATTTAATTTGATGTAATTTGAAAAAAATATATATAATATATATATTCAGTTAATCTATTAAAAACTGGTATGAAATATAAATCAAATCTATGTACTCGTTTGAAGAGTGTGATAAATATTATAATTACGGGCGGTTTGACTTTTATTACTTTTGATACTTACAGGAATTTATTTATTCATAATTTAAGACTATCAATACCTAATGTAACCACTATAGCTGCAGGGTACGTGTTTTTAATGTAAAAGTTAAACGAATTTCTTGCAAGTTTAATTAACCCTTGGCGTTTGGTTGGTAAATGAGACGATCTTTTTGGTTTAAGCATATTAATACCTTTTATTATTTATTGTTGTCGTTATAATAACATCGACTTTATTCTATTCACGTACACAAAAAAAAATATAAATTCAACCTGCCAGTACATACGCGTAATATGTAAAGATCAACCATAATGTATTACAATTACATTTTAATGGTCTACACAATTTGAGTATCACAACAACCTTAATTTGGTATCATAACATTAGATTGTAACCCGGCGCATTGTGTATGCAATTTTGATGCTTGCATGTGTAGCGTAACGAGCAAAATATAAATCGACCATATACGATAGTAATAATAGTATGTATATATTATGTAGTACGTACGTTTTGCGTACCTATCTAATTCTACGATTTATTGTATACATTTTGATTAAATTATTACTATATTGTAAAATAAAATGATTTGGTGTATTGATTGTATAGCCACATTATGTTACTGCTAAAAAAAAAAAATTTAAATTACCTTTTTATGTTAGTTATTTTTCGAGTTTATTAATCACTAAGCAATTATTTATTATTTAATTATATAAACTCCACCAATACGACATAACCATAATTGACAATAAATCAAATACAAAATAAAAAAATTTTATTTTTTATTTATACGAGACTTAATATAGGGTTTGTATAATTTTAATTTAATACTTTTACAGTGGGAAATCAGTAACTAATCTAGTCATCTCACTCTGATAACTTTACAGCTAGTCACTGGGTATGTATGGTGGTTTTTATCAATATTGAAACTTTTGGAGAACTTTTAAAAGTTGACAATTGTTTTTTCTTATACTTGGGGAAACTATTGAAGAATATCCTATTCAAGATCAATTTTATATTTTTATTCATTTATTGACGTATCTGATTTTTATTTATTTTTTTATTACTATTCTAAAACGAGTTATAAATAATAAATATTACACTACTCATATAATTAATTGAAAAATAAATGTATCTCTTAGTATTATAAGATCATTATTTTAAAAATAATGAAAACACATGTATTAAATTAAATTTTGATTGAAATATAAATGTATGTTTAAGTATATTAACATTTAACCATAGGACTTAAACAAATTATTACTTAAATTAATTTTACTTTCGTTCATTGGAACCTTTCAACAATGATGATACAAATGATATTTATCTAATCGATGTCACGTATACATTTCAAGTTGTTATTTTTAATTATTTAAATGTCAGTTTATGATTTCATTGGACCACAATACTATTTTATGTTATACTGACCTCAACAGACAATGCAGACAGATATAAATATTGAAGAGTTTTGTTTGCTAGTTGTTTTTTGTATCAATTTACGACGTCACAGTGCGTCTGTATTTTATTAATAAAAACAACGATAAAAAAAAATAAAATAAAATAATGCTGATTTTAAATTCGTTATTATATTTTATCGATTTCATTAACGCGTGTTATTGTACAGGGTATGGATACCGAAGACGAAGAAGACAATAAATCACGTCACGGGCGTATGGAATTCAAAACGGACCACAAACAAATTCAAGGAACCGAATAAATCCGATCTCATTAAACGACTATGACAATCACTCGGGTCCAATGGGTGTGTTGCGGTATCATGTTGTTGGCGTCCCTGTGTTTGGCTGGCCGGCAATACGGGACCCGGAAAATAAGACACGACCACAAGGGCCAGGACGAAGGGACTCAACCGGACATCGATTTTGAGTTCGAGACGACCAAAGGGTTTCAGTTTGAAAATGATGGCGATTACGACGACCCGTCCGAAGAAGGGATCACGTTGGACGTTGTTCACAGTTTGTTCGATACTAGAAAAGGCATTGTTCCCAATATAATTTACCAAGGTAGGTACATCATATATGATTACATCACCGTTAATAAATTAACAATATACAATAAACAAATTCAATTTTATCAATAGTAATAATATAGGTACTCGTATACTTTAAAATAAAGGGACTATACATTTTTATATATAGTTACTATAATAGAATACTTTAATTTTTCAAAACAACGTGTTTCTCTTCAGAAATCATTTTTAATGTCATAAAAATGTTTCAAAAGTGCCGAGCGTATGTTTTTAAATTAAAATGGTTGTAGATTAAACTATGAAATACATTTTAAATGTTGCATTACTTTTTAAATAAATCCTGCAGGCTGTTTAAAAAATGAACTTCGAAAATAAAATAAATATTATTTTATATTTATAACTGAATATATTGCGATAGCAATGTGTTAATTATAGTGAGAGTTGATAGGAAATAAAAATGTTTTGTATTTATTTTTTTGGAGCGGGTCGTGAAATTTTTCATTATTTAAGGCTAATTAATATTTTAGAAGTGTTAATTTTTATATGAGTGTGCAAAAAATGTCGTAGGAAATTGAAGTATCTGCGTAATACCCATAGGTATTTAGACTTTAAGAGTATCGTTCAATTTTGAATTACATAATAATAAATAATTATATTAAAACTATTCACAGTGAAATTTAGATAACTCAATTGTGAAGATTTTATTAAAAACGATTGCTGGCTTTATAATATATTTTTTCACATTTTTTAGGATTGGTGTAGTAATGTTTTTCGTTTTTAATGTGCCGTTGTGATTTATTCGTCTAAAATTAAATCTAAAGAATATATTTTATTAGTTTAGTACGTATTGTACAATATTCATACTTATAGAACTTGTGTCAATCGTGGTAATCTTGATTTTACATAATTCACAATTCATTTATTTAACGATTTATAAATTAATATTTTATGATAATCATAATCAGTTGATCATTCGTGTTGACTTCCATAATATTATTTCACATCATGCGTAATTGCACAACACAGTTTAAGTCTGTCTGAATTGAGCTTGGTATGTTCTCCATAAGAGAGGTTGATACTTATTTCTATAGAGAGTGTGCCTTTCCTTTTTCAACAATCCTCATTATCATTAATTTCTCTTTTCACCAATTTCTATTTCCATCAATTACTGTTCTTACCAAAAGTGTACCTTTCCTAATATCCTTGTTTTTAGATACCCGTTTCCATCAAATTAGATATTGACAAGAATCATCAGAAAATTCTCTAAAAATCATTGGGTGGATAGGTACACTTTTAGTGGAAGCGTATTAATATTCACTTATTTCCATCGAGTTGAGTAGATACTGAACAATTTGTACATCGCAGTCGTTTTTTGTACGAAGAGATCAACGATAATTTATTGTTTTATTGTTTTACAAAATAGACATATACGCTGATTTAAGATAATTTCATGTTTTTACCATTCCCACGCATAGGTATAAGTGGTATAATAAAAAATAATTCAAATAACTATTTTAGAGTCTCTAACAATATCATACAGATAATTCAGGTATATACAATTTGTAGAAAATTGTTATTTTAACTGTCATCTGTTGCAATTTAAGTTTAATATTTATATTATTATAATTTGAAATTCCTAGAAAAATATTTAGTTCATATCTGACGATCAGCGAATGGTTGGATTATCGATCGTAACTTTTAAGGCAATACAGTCGTACGGGGTCAAGTGTGCCATCGTAAGAGTGTGATTAGAGTCGACGATGTTTGCGGAATTTGTCACCTCACTGATGATGTTAGGCTGAGGATATAATACATTGAACTGGAATCGAACAACCGTTATAATTTCTCCCTGTTATGGCGTATGATATTACATAACCTTGGTTACATAAGTAGTACGACTGCGACTGCCCTATGTCTCGATTTTCGATTTCCGGAAGCTCTTATGTCCACTGCGTACACCAAGGCGTTATTCCACTATATTGCGTGTGTAGGATGAGTTTATCAGTTTTGGTTATCATGGTAATGTTTAATATTGGTCACGGTTGTTTTACTCATAGTATTGGCGAACGGTGTAATCACACATTGATCGTGTTAGAATTGAAATACCGTCATTGTTACTTGTGGTACCAATTCGTCGATAACAAGAATTGATCAAACAGAGAGTGCGTTCCACAAGTTTGCTTGAACGTGTTAGAAGTGTAACAACTATTCTTAACTCTTATCATAGTTAACTACGTCCAGATTATATTATGATTCATAGGTTGACAGATTGTGATGTTTAAACATTTTTTTTTTTTAATTTAATGAATTCAACATAGATTATTAAACAATGTACCATAAAGGTATATTCATATTAGCTATTTTATATTTTTAAATGTTAAATCAAACAAAATAAATATTTTAATCTTTAATAAGTTACAAGTATAATGATTATGGAGTTGAAGAGTACCGATTTACGTTGATATTTGTGAGGGTGGAGTATGTTTTGTTACATTTTGAAGATTACCAGCGATCGTAAAAGTACAATAACAGGTACGCATGCAAATTATAAGTGAACTGTTTTAATAATATTGTCATAATATATTATTGAACCTCTTGGCAATGATAATATATATATAATATTGTGTAAGCGTAACACTAAAATGTATTATATCATTATATATTAAATTCATTGAAGATATTGTGTTTGATATAAGTTGATGAAATCCTATACCAATAAGTAAATTGAATATAATATAGATTTTGTCAGTAACGAAAGCGCACTCTAAACAACAATAAATTACTTTAGATCATTAATTCATTAAAAAGGAAAGTTGAAATGAACAACATGTTGTTACTTTTTGTTGTTTTAGATGCTTTCATTTATTCTACGACATTTAACATTCCGTTGTGGCTGGTTTTTAATACTTTTGTCTTTGTTTCTGACATCAATGTTTCTGACATCAATGAAAGAAGCGAATATTTTAAGAAATCGATAAATTAAAACAAGAGTTGAAGAAAAATAGTTATATTATGTTTTATTATAAATATTTTCATAATGATTTGTGGTGAGAATTTGATCAAACTTTAATAAAAATGAAATACACTTGAAAATAATAATGTTTAACATAATAGCACATTATTTGAGTTCGATAACCTAACCTTTTTTATCTATACATTTTTAAACCAACACGCGGTCATATAATATATTTCTTGTACAGAAAATCTAAAGTTCACCGACTATTCTTATTATTTTTAAAATGTTTTTATTTTATTGTGCTGTGCATACAATCAAAATTTTTAATCCTGTTTCATTTTTACATAAATGTCTTGTATCACGATAATATATTTAATATATCGATTTAAACTGCGTGTAAATGAAAAATAAAAACAACAGCAGTGTATACATTACTATGCTATAAAAATAATCATTTTAACTAAAATTAAAAGCCAAGTTGCTGTATAATATAATAATATACATAACAAATTATGGTTTTTGGTGAAATAACAACATAAAAAAATTACAGAAATATGAAATTTTTTTCATGCAAGGTGACCTGGATTATTAAATAAAGTAAAAAAAAAAAACACTTCTGCACAGAATTTAAATCTAAATAATGTGTTCATAATAAATAACATAATTACTTAAACAATATGGTTGTAGTTTTTATAAGAAGTTTGTGACCCAACATTTGAAATATCTTATAATTAATTATTTATGAGTGAATTATGTATGCTTGACGTGGATATTACTATAAAAAATACGAAATAACATTGTACTGCAGGTATATGTATTTAGTTTTTTAAGCTTTCTTCAAGAGGAGCACAAATAACACGTGCACTTGACAAGTATTACATTATAATTAAACATGATAATGTACATTATTACAACGTGCACCATAATTATTATAATCGAGATCGAATTTATTGATTGCTAGTTTTTTAGAAACTTATTTGAATTAATTGATCATTAGTAAACATTAAAATATCTTTGATGAGAAATTTAAATTATTACCTTCAAATTCTGTGCGTCATAATATAATATGAGATATACAATATAAACATAACTAAAAACACAATTGTATTTTAATTTAATTTTATTGATCAACATAATCGCCCATCTAATCTGTTTCACATATTATAGTTGTCACTCATGTATACGAAGTATGTGTATAACATAACATAAATGTTATGAAATAAATATATTTAATTTTCACAGTTCTAAATAATATTTATATGTGCGCATTACATTTTTCAATTGAAAAGTTTCAAAATGTCCAGTGACCTTTCGTACCACTTAACCATTAACAAAAAAAAAAAAAGACAAAAAACAAAGTCACCATCATAATATATTAATATTGTACCTACGTCTAACGATGATTTACTAGAGAGGGGATGGGGTTGAAAATAATCGTATAAAAGAGTTTCAACTTCCGGTGCACAAATATGATGTTTTGGGTCATTAGTGTGTTGTTTTTGTGTTTGTTTAAATGTATACATACAAAATGTTATACACATACAGTATTGGTCGACAGTTAAATGGAAGCGAAAAATAATGTTTTATCTGGACATTGTAGGAGGATAAAATTCAGATGCATGTTGAAAGAAAAAAAAGCGAATCGAAATTGCAGATGAACAATGTACATATATGTATATATATATATACTTAACTATATATACTATAGTATAATATGTATATTTTAGCTACCAGCTAGTGATGTTATTCCAGTGGTCTCCTGTGGCGTTTTTACGCATCCTCACCCTCATCATAACCGAAAGAAAACAGACCTATTTACATTTTATAAATCTATGAATGTTCATAAAAAAAGAGAAAGAAAAATATATTGTCCTTTTGTATACCGTTTATACATATTATTTTATTGTATAAAACAAAAATCGAGAAAGTAAACACGCACAAAAACTAGGTCAACTAAAATTAATGTTGCTCATAATAAAGTGCTACTGAGATTTACTCAGTAGATTAAGTATAGGACCACCACCTAAACTAACATAAAACACGACCATGGTTTTATTCACATACCGTTTCTGAACTTGCCACCCTAAAAACGTCGGTTGCCGTGACCTTGAGTAGCAGTTATGTTAATTTTTTCGATCGTGACACTGTACTCGTAATAATTGACTAAGAGTTTTGTCAATAACATTAAATTACTATTCGTTCCAAAGTTCCATTTTAAAATGATGGTTTAGAATTTATGTAAATTACGCTTTACCCAGGTTTAGCGCTTTTTGCTCAAAACTATAATAGATGATAACTTTTAAACAAAGTATACTTATGACGGTCTACCGGGTTAGAAATTATATTTACAAAAATATTGGCCATATTTCCAGAAAATAATTAAATAAATATTAAAACTTTCATTCGAATGTTATGTCAACGGAGAAAATTACGTCAACATTACATTATGCTACAGTGGTATGTCTTATAAACCGAATTAATAAAGTGCTAATTTTATTGATTTTTATTTTCGTGACTTGACTTGTAAAAATAATAGAGGTCAACTTCAACGTCTCATGGTAAAAAGAACACATCTGCATTTACCAAGTGTTGAGTTCATACTAATCGTAATAAGTATGGCGATTTAGTATTTTATTTTTTAGGTTTATATTTTTAGAATGATTCACTGGTTAGTTATCAAATGTATCGTCATCAAAAAAAAAAAAAAAAAATCGTGCATACCTATTACCTATACATATTATTTAATATCATTGTGGACGAGAGTAATATAAAAACATGTGTCTATAATTACTATATTTTGATATGGTTGAATTGGTACCTATGCTGATTCAGAAATTTATTTGTTTGTTATAATATTAAATTATGATGTATTTGTATTTTCAGTGGGATCGAAAAAAATAGATTATTTTTATACAAAACTTATTTTAATGCAGATCTGTACTATCGTATCGGATTCTCTAAAATATTAACCATTATTACTATTTTATAATCGTTTGTGTAATACAAACGTTGTACTAATTTAATATTTTAATAATAACGTATAGTATAATTTTTTTTTTGGTTATTTAACAAAAGTGTGTAATATAATAATCTAAAGGCATTTTAATCACCAAGTAAAGCTTTTTTTTTTTTTTTTTTTATTAACATAAAGGCTTCAATTACTAGGATTATTAGCCTATAAGTAAAGCTTTTATTATATTAATTTCCCATAAATGATTATGTTCAATTTGATTATACAATAAGGTAATAGCGAACATATAGTGAACTTAGTGAACACATATACGATTTTAGAGGGAATATTGGATTCTTCGACTAAAATAATGTGTTGTTCGTGTTTACGTTTTCTCATTCCGACACTATAAATGCTGCTATACAAATCTTATATAATAACTACGTTATTTTCATCAACGATGAAATATTATAAGTGATATATGTACAATACACCACGAGTACGTGGCTGAGCACATACACACGCCACTGATGTAATAAGTACACTTTGTTTGTATTGCATATTGTGTGTGTACCTTGTAGGTACTATACCTACTCTCAGATTTAGGTATGGTTAGAACAAAGAGTACTCTATGGTTTAGTGAATATCTACTGAATAGTGTATTATTTATAATATTGCATTATAATATGATTATATTAAAAATGGGGTTTGTTGCGGTCATTCAAGAACCCATTGGTACATTTTCGGTAAGATTACAAGACATAGTAAATTTACCGGTTTAAAAATATCGTTTCCGGATAAAACAAAAAACTAAAATAGACTAAAATATTATCGAATAAATAATTCGAGCTAGAGCTACTGCAATGCTGAAAGTGTGCGCGTTTATGTACACATAATATATGCAATACACTTAATGTATTAGATATAAAAATAACTTTAATGTGCTCACATATTTCAAATTAAATTTATGTAAATGAAATACTTATAAAATAATTTGAAAGAACGGATAAAATTAAATAACGTTATTATAACACCGCAATGTGATAAAAGTATCATCATAATTAAATTTATTCATTTTCTTTGATATGCAAATATCTGTAACGTAATTATTAAATCTAGTACTATATATTCAGATGATTATGAACCTTGTGCCATCTCAAACCTGTGAAGTACATGTTAGCATAACTTATTATCCCTCCCATATAATATATTACATTATATGTTTGTATTTCCCTCCTTTCCTACTCTCGCGACCATATATTCGCAAATATTGTGTTATGTTATATAAGGATAACAGCTATCGTACATATTTTCATACGGATTTTTAATTAATTAAAAATATTTTAATAAAACTATAAAAACCGATATTATAATATTATTCAATATGCTGAGTTGGATGTACAAAAGTTGTTACAATATTTAATTAATATATTTTTTTTATTATTCGTGTATATTTCTTTGTTTCCTATGAGAAATCATACAATTTAATTTCATAACAATTAATTATACTAAAAGCTTATCAAATTAAAACCTACTTAAGACAGTTTAATAACATTAAGTAATCTTATTTTTATTATTTACCCAACGTTTCACAATATACATGAACATGTTAAACATTTAAAAAGAGTATTCTGTTTTATAAGAAGTTTGGAGTGGATAAATGGATAATGGATAGTAGGTATTATTTTATTCACGAATCGTGAAATAGAAACCAAAAATATATTTAATAAATTATTGAAATAAAAAAGCGAACAAAAGGATGAAAATTAATTATATGTCCATTGAGCTGTACATAAGTATCTCCCCAAGTATAAGATAATATAAGTATATATAAGTATATATATATATATATATATATGAAATAAAATGCGGTCTTATCAAACTTTGAAAAAAAATTATAGACTTAAAACTATTGCCAATATAAATAATATATGCTTATATACCTATATATAAACAATAATTGTTTATTTATAATAAATTATATATGTTACTACATAAAAAAAATACTACAATTATTTGCAATTTGAGCTGATCAGAGTTAATGACATATATGTTATTTTTTTAAATTTTGTTTTAAAACTATTGTAAATGAACTATGCACCTTTGTAAAAAAAATATATTTTAAATACGACGAATAGTTCAAAGTCTAATAAATTAGAAAAGTGACACTGCAGATATTCGAATTGATCTTGCAATTCAGTTGCTCAATGTAATGATTGAATAAATTCTAATTTTAATGATAAATTATTGCATGGGAAACGATTATGAGCGACGAAAATCCATAATGAATAATGTTTTTGGAATCATAACAAAATCTTTTTTTTTTTTAATATCTATTTTCGTCAACATTTGAGCTTAAAATGTATAAAAATGGTACACATATTTTTAATTTTTGTAAGGACGAATTATGACGAGTCGCGTGTATTATATTTCCAAGTTTTCTTAAAAATAATTATAATAAATAATAAATAGTAAAAAATATTACATAAGGTTAGAAAATGCTTATATAAATATTTGATGAAAAGTGCAAGTTTCTACAGTTATTCATTTTTAAATTACAATATAACCTATTTCCTACCTTCAAAAAACTACCAACTCTTCAACTAGATTCAGTTTGCTTTCAGAAACTACCTTCAAAGTTGAAAATTTAAACATTTCTACTGCTCCAAAAAGTTATGAATAGCACGAAAAAAAAACATATTATCATCGTGCAAAACCAATACGGAATTCCTCCGCACAAAATTTAAAAATTGAGAGTTTAGATTAGCTTGGTATATTTATATTACAACATTGTTTTTGTTTGGAAATCACATATATTTGCCTAATATTTCTCTGCACAAAAATAAATCATTTCAAATGTATTAGCAGTCCACGGTAATCGACTAATAACTAACCGTCTAATAATTGATATATATTGAACGCGATATAAGGCTACACATTAGGTAATAAAACCCAAAAATCCAAAAGAAAGAAATTAGTATAATATCTTACATCTATAAATATTATCAATCATATGCCATCTTTTGAGGTACCCGTATAATAGTAACAAATAACAATAATAACATTATATACTGATGATATAAATTTTCTCCTTACAAACGCTATAGACTTGCGAGGCATTTCTCTCTGTCATGTCGTAACTTGCAGTTTCCTCTTTTTCATTTCTGTACAGTTTTTCACTGTACTCGTAAATAGCCAACCTAGGAACATATTAATTCAGCTCTTACATCTCAATAGACTGTATACATCTCAAATCGATATATACACGTCGGAACTCCACGATCTATCTACTACCAACTTAACATTTATTATTATTAGGGATGTTTAAAACCGTTCCGTTATCAATATAACTTCAGTTTCGGTGATTTTTCTTCTGAATCTACACCCACCGTCACCTTATCGTTAGGGGCTGCTGCATTATGAATGACCTGTACTGCGTATAACTATATAATCACGTGGAACTCGTTTGGCGAGAACGAGATCTCATATATTTCACACACTTAATCTGCGATATGTATCTATAGTAGTTTACAAAAAATTCGACAACATTCTCCAAATATGGTCGTATACTCGTATTCGCATATCAGTGGTATCTATCTATCCGGCGCTGACGTGTTAAACACGTACATTAGAGTTCAAGACCATAGTATGGTGGTAGTGACGTGAGGGAGTGGTGAGCGATGATAATACGCCATGGGCAAACATTTTTGAGGCCGAACAATTTAAAATATTTATATAAATAACCTTATTATAATTAATCTGTACGGATACACGTGATTATGCGGATTTTTCATTATTTTGTCTAAAATTTCTTTCAGTGTAGAAATACATTGCTTTTAAATCGAATTTCTGTTATAGTGCTCCTAAAATATTTTTGTCTCTATAGCTTTGAGAATAATCTTCTAAAAATGGCCGTCATCCACGTTGACATTTTATTGAATAAAAACACAATGATAATAGTCATTGAAGACTTTCAGGGGTGAAAAAGTGATGAAACGCTATCTAACAATAATCCCGGATCATCTAAATAATATTATTAATCCTATTTTCAAGTGAAAAAATTCCACTGCGTACCGACGCGACGACTTCCTTCGTAAAAAATGTACTGAAATCTATATCTATCATAGGATTATTCGATGTATAGGAATAATAAATATGAGGGTGGTTATTTTAATTGTTAAAATTTATCATGTTGATTAATGAATGGAATGGGTGGCACAAGGATATAGGTATTCCCCTAAATGTCGATCCACTACTCTGTATAAGATTTAAGTAAGTATGACCAATTAAATTTTTGTTCAAAATTAAAAAAAAAAATTGAAATGAAAAATTCTTTTATTTTTAAAAATATCATCTTAAAATGACTTCATGTCATGAAAAGAAAAAAATATATTTTTAAAATGTAATACTTTTTGAGATGATGTTTATAAAATGAATCACTCAATATAGCATACAGACTATGCTTTTCCTCGGTCAAAATGTGTGCTAGATGGTGCAAAGACGGTCACACCACCAATTACACAAAGGTTGTACATTTGTGAAAACGTCTCATTTGTGGTCAAAATAAATCACAATAGCTTTCACTGCAATATGGGTTTCTGGTAGAATTCCTTCCAAGAATGTAGTCATCCCATACACGTCAGATGTCATTCCATGATGTAAATAGTGCCACAAATGCCAGAGAACAATACATATATTCATTACTTTAAAAACATTAATCGTGTTCATCACAGTCACAACTTCACCACGTTCAAATGGTTTTATGTATTATGTTTTGGGATTTCACAATTGAAACCTATTGAATGTAAAGTTATTTCTGTATTTCCCTCAAGTCTATAAATTATCAATGGGCAATCAAAAAATGTATCACTTCAATAAATAAAAAGGCAATATTTTCGTTGAAAAAATTTGTTTTGGACATGATATATCTTTTTATTTAATACTGTATTGCATTTATGGTAATTTATCATTGTTGAGGCTTCTACAAGGTTATATTTAATTCAAAGTTGTAAACAAATATCCGTTATTAATAGTCTACTGATTACCAGAAATATATCAAGTCTTCATAAATCAATCTCTAAAATAAAATTATACATACTTTAGTATTTATTACTATTATAGTTTGGTTATACTTTTTATAAATTAATTATGCATATGATACTTGTCATGTACAGAATACACTCTACACTCATATGTTGATTTAAACTATATTATTAATTAAAAGCTATTTTTTAAAAAATATATTAAATTTAACTGTTACATTAATATTTAAAGTCTTTAAACTACCTAGCTTTCAGTATATTATTTAGCTTATTAAAGTTGGTTCTTAATTATATATGAGTATACAGAGTGATTCGCCAAGCGTGCTCACCTCCATATTTTCTTTTAATAATCAACTTATTCAAATAATGATTTTTGGAATTTTCATGTACACTTAAGAACCATATTTTTTGCAATTTAAGAGGTGTCATATGCCAAAATAAATTTTTTGATGAGAACCATCCTTTTTAAGTTGTTAAGGATATGAGTTTTTTATATTGATGTACATGTAGGTATGTATATAAATTCGAATTAATTTTCGAGTATTAGTTTTTTAGTAATAAGGATTTTATGATGGTAATATTGCGTATGTTAAAACTTAAGATTAGGTAATGATTCCATAAGATTTATGATGTATGTAATTCGTTTGTCATTTTAATATTGTTTTAATTTAGAGCTAAACATTGTTCTTTTTTAAATATAATATGTTTGAGTGTTACCTTAGCGGTTTTTATAGTCCTTACTTATTATGCAGTGCATTCAAAATAATCAAACGTGATATTTAGGTTTTGTATAATATAACTTAGAGAAATAAGTAGTTACGCAATCATATACATATATTTAATTAAGAAAAATGTATTTCTATGAACAAAAATAGCTTTCTCCACCCATGCAAAATATCCTGCTGTGCGTTTAAATGTTACCAGAGTTGTCGTTGACAGAATATATTCATTTTCGTTTTATTTTAAAATTAACTTTTATATAAGCGCACCATTTAATAATTTGTCATAGTATCCCGAAACTAGTATTTTTATTATTATTAGATATGTGCATACATAATATTTCTGGCTACCTATTGTAGATTCTTATTTTTTAATTATTTTTTCACGTGTTATTATTTCTAATATTATATTATAACAAGAATTACTTTTCATAACTATATTTATTATGATGTTTGAATTTCAATACAATATTCCTTGTTTTATTTATTTATTATTAATATACGGAGCAAAACTCCATTTACAATTTGTGTATAAATATGACAGTCATATATAGTATTTTTATAAATTTAAATAAAAGTATGAATGACAATTATTAATTATGTATAAATTATGTATAGTATAAATAATGCGCTTTGTTGTAAATATCATAATTTTGCAATTTATTCCGTTTTAAAATATGAAGTAAAATGTTAAATTTCATAAATGATATCTCATTAAATAATGATCGGTATTATCATAAACGTTCAATATTTTATTCTAATTGTATTATAATAACTCAATCATAATCAATAAATAAATAAAAAAATTTTGAATTATCAATTGTTAAAATAAACTATAATAGCTAGTATATGAGTATTGAGTATATTATATATTCTTCAGAACATATTTATCGTAGGTATTTCTTAAGTAAAGAAATAATCTAAATACTTTTTTGTATTCATCGGAAATTTATCTACTTAATGTCAAATTTACGATGAATATTCTTTCTCCGTTATCGATGTAACCGATAGCTATAAAGTTTTTTAGTTATTTTATACAAACAAAATCTATAATATAAACTCACATAATATATTGTTAGTAAAATTCCTTTTTGTCTATATCATAATAGATTAAGATTATGTTAGCAGTATGGGATTTAAGCTACTTTAAATTTAAGCAAACATAAATTATTCAAAATCATTTAAGCTAAATATAGATAAGCTTTGTGACGTCTCAGGACATATATGTTTAAAAACAATGCTTGATATAATTATATTTTATACTTGTAATACTTTGGAAGATGTAGAACAGGTACAGTATAGCAAAATTCATAATATTATGTATATTTTTTTAGTTAAGTAAAATGAGAAGATGTTTCAACTAGTTAAGGGAATTTTTGACCGCGTTTTAAGTTTTAACTACCTACACGAACTACTATATACGTATTAAATACTTGGCATCTGGTTAAGATTTTGAGTGGAATTCGGCTTAACATGAGACGCATGTCGCATACATCGAATTTCAAACTTGTTAGTACTTCTATTTTTTGTCAACTGCAGTACACTTTTTATGATTTGTTTATTTTCTTATATATATTTTTTTTTGAACGAATTGTTGATGCATTATTAAAGGCTGAGTTTAACTGATGATTGCTCAGTAGAATGACAGAAAGCTAATTACATCATTTGTGCCAGACACAGTTCTGAAACAATTTCAAATGAGCAAACATTTATTTTCAAGTAGGCACAGCTCCTCTAGCATCACGTTGAATTGTAGTATGTACAACTGTCGTTCAAGAATGAGGGCCACGTGATGTGTGGTTTTTTCTTCAAATACAAGATACAGTTAATCTGCATAATCCAGTTAAACTGATAATCGTACGTTTTAATATTATTATATAATATTTATTTATTAAAACATAAATCCCAGTTTCGAGAATCGAGTTTCTATTTTTGAAAGCGAAGAATAACACAGTACCAAATACAATATTAATATATATACAAAGCCGCCTCTGAATTCTCTCTCAGAGCTCTTTATTTCTCTATATTCTCCTCGCATAGACAAATGTATATAGGAACGTCTCCTCTGCTCCATGTGTGTGTGATTTTTTAGAGCGAAGCTACCACTACGCGTGATCGCCTGACGGTTTTGTAATTTCAAAAACTAGTAAAAGTAAATAAATAATATATAAAAGTCGCGTTTTTCATATAGGTTTATCGACCTGAAAATGCCTATATGTATTCGTTTCACGTTTTGCGTTTTATGTACTTATATTCTTCCACGTCGATCCTATATAATACGCGTCCTTCGCATAATGTCATTACAGCCATCTGTTGCTACAAAACACACGTCTGATCGTGAACATTTTTTTCTTTTATTTTTGACGTTTACTCAGAAAAACAAATAAATTAGGTATATGAAATAGATATTATTTTTACGATTTTTAAAGAAAAACAATTATTATATACTTGTCATATAGTTATTTTTCACATAATTGTCATGATTATTGATAAATGTAGAAAATTATGTTTGGAGTATAATCAATAAATAGAACAATTTATAGACGAAATAATGTACCTAAAAATTATCTTAAAATGGCAGTATACTGAATATGATAATATCATTTTAATTTATATTTGTTTTTAGAATTTTTAATTGAAAAAATCATAACCATTAAAAATCACTCTATTGTTTATAAGTCGTTTTCGCTAAGTTGTTATTTTGTGAATTTATGAGCAACCTGTAAAATTGTAATTGAAATAATTATAAATTCGTTGGTTTTAAGACAAAAGTTGTTTTTGAAAATAATTTAAATTAATAACTGTAAAGCTCAATATAAGAAATTTAACTGGTATAAAATAATTATAGTACGCCTATACAATAAAAGAATTATATCATGTATTTTCTTCAGAAGTTAATTATCATGGTAAACTATAAATGAATTCTTCTTTTTATTAATTTTCTTTTTCGTGTTTATCGGCTATCAAGACCATCATACATCCTATATCCAAATTGTCCCAACCAGTCACTCGTATTTTTTAGCATTTTCCATTCTGTGTATTTACTATGTACTTTGTACAATATATACATATTACGAACACTTATACTGTTTTAGGTGTATGTTCAACCATTTAATATATATTAAATTACATGTTAGGAATAATAATTGGTTTAACAATTTTAACATAATATATTTTTTTTTATTCTTCCGTAGCTTGAAAAATAAATTGAATATAGGTATAATATATCTCTGGTTTATTAGATTCAAGTTATATTTACGAGGACTGAAGAGTATACTCGTACTATTAGATTTTAGTATATTATACACTCACAAATTGTGTACAGTGTACACTAGCTATCCGTACATTTCCAAGTTGACAAGTTTAACAGACTATTAATTGGATTAATGATTTTATATCTATGTGGAGTTTTAATATATATAATACGTATTTTGTTTTCGAAATTATGACATTCATACGAACGGGGTCAGACGTTTTTATTTTGTTTTATTTATAATCCTAAAAATATGAACAATAAACAATTTAATTAACACATCCAACATAAACATTATGCCAACAACCCATGTAAGTACTATAGTTGACAAATAATAAAATAATAAGCATATGATATAATTAAGTAATTAGGTACGTACGTTTATTATTACTAGTTAATTGTATAATTAGCATACTAACCTTTTTTTAGATATGTTACTCAATGAAACTTGCTATCTATGCTACATATTATATATTTAGTTCGAATCTTGCTATGCATGACAACGCATGTAACATATTCCTTCACATGTGTTTACATAATATGTATCTTGTATGAATATTAACATGGTTGTATTTTTGAGAGCTGAATAAGTTAGAGAACTTTTATCATGGATCTAAATCATAAAAAAATACAATCAAGGTAGGCTTCGGTTATCGATAATTCATGGGTTATGAGGAAAATCAGTACAGTTAAAATAATAAAAATTTGATAACTTTTTCATCAAACTTCCCTTTGGTGTAAAATCTGACGTATGAATTTATTATTTTCGTTATATTATATTTATAAAATATGATTGAATATTAAGTAAAAAATCATACTTTTAAATAGTAGGTACTAATAATATTAAATGGTTACATCATATTGATATGATAAGACTTAATTGTTTCAATTGATTTAAAATGTTCAAATTTCAATATAACCAAACATAAAAGTATCATGTTCTTGAAAGCAATTTAAAAAAAATACCCGTACCAAAAATATATATTAACTAGAAAATTATGCTAAGTTGTTCACACTTTAATTTCAAAAAAAAAAACGGAAAAACTTCATATGTATTTCATGTCAATCGTAAAAAATAAGATTTTAAAAATAATTTATCTTTATGGCTCCACTGTCAATTTAGTCTAGACATATAAAAATGACTTATTATTATTATATTGTAGGATTTTACATTATTCTTTCATTAAACATAATGCCCGAACGTCGAAAACAAAAATTAAACTTTTTTATGTTGAATATGAAAAATATATATAAATATAAACCACGTTGTTTAAAAATCAAAAAACTAAATGATATATTAGATTTAAATATATTATATTGTATATATGATATTATAACTAACATATATTTTTATTTTCTACCATTTTAAGACCAAAATGTATGTACATTGAATAAATAAATTGAAACACATAGTAATGTAAGCTGTTATGTAAATTATTCATATTTGTTTTATACTAAATTCCCCAATAGAAAAACAGCAACAATTCGTACAGGTAATTTTGAATTAGTATGTGTATAGTTTTTTATAATAACTAGGTACATAAATAAATTGTTGTTTGAATAAAAAACAAAATTAAATATACACGTATTCCATAGAAAAAAAATATAAATATAGTCACTAAAGTAACTTGTTCAAAGTGAGACATTTTTAAAGAGCCATACAATTATATATTTCAAAAAGTTCAATATTGATGCGTGCAAATAAACTTCTTGTCCATGTATAATAGAAACTATTTTAAATTTGTATGAAAAATAAAATAAAATTTTATAATATGCTTTAACGACATTGTTCGATATGCTCATCGCTTATCATGAATATCTCCGATAAGGCGTAGATATTCTCACTATAGTAACTGATCTACAGTAGTAATACGAACGGCGTAACGAACATATCGCGCTCTCTGCCCGACGGCAGTATGTAATATATGTAATATTTATTAATTAAAGATTATAAGTGAACCAGTGTATAATAAAATTTTAAAGCCGTTCATTGATTCAAATCATTGTTTTCATTGCACGTGACAGACATAATGGTTAGTCTAAGCATATTAAAATATACCAACATTCTCTGAAAATCATTTGATGAATTCATGCACGGTTTAAGGTCGAAAAAATTAGTATTTGAGTTAAAATTAATTGAAATGTATATTCTGATTGAATTATCATGAGTTCAATAAACGTAAAAAGAGAAAAATACTCTTATGGTCAGCGGTTCCCATTTAATGTTATGAGTCACAATTATAGTAAAATTTTATTTTCGTTAAACACAGCTCACAGTTAAGATACATATAGGTTGGTTATAGACGTTATAGTGGACACAATTGTTATCACTTGCTCAGACATGAAAGTTTTGAACTACTCTCAGTCTTGAAAATTTAATAGAAAGCAAATGCCATTACTGTGAAACCAATATATAAACAATAAAAGGTGCATAAACCTAAAGTTCCTTCGATCTGCACGATATTTATTTGCACAGTACATTATCTCGGATATTGTAAAAAAATTTCTATTAATACCAGCTAAAGAAAATACTATTTTGCACTAATTTATTTAGTTTGATTATGCTATTTTATTTTGCAGTTGTTGTATCACTTGTATCTAAAAAAAAAAACGAGTTCATACTTTAAATTTAATAATGATTGCAGTCTGAAATTATTTATAGACAGTAAATATTTAATCAACAAATGTAATTTCCATTATTCTTTGTCGTCGTTCTAATACCTATCCTAAATATTATTTTTATTAATTATACGCTAACATTGTGTTATTTATAATATTGATATATTGAATAAGATAGATACATTAAGATTTATTTTCAATTTTAATTGTAATCATCTACTGTAAGATGTACAATTTATATACTGTGGTTTGACTGTAAAATGACCAACATTATCTTAGAAATAATGTCTCTAGATTTTTATAGTTTAATTATTTAGTATAATACATATAGGACATAGGAATATAAGTAATTTTATTTACCAAATTTTTTACTTCTTTTGTTGGTCACATTTTATTTTGTCAAACATCCACTAGGCATTATATTTTCTTGCTAGTGATGTACCAGCTTCCAATAATCTTACGGATTTAACTGTTGCTGTTATAACAACAAAACAGATTAAGACTTTAAGATTTTATTTTCAAATCATATATTATTATTTATTTAATGTTAAAATATATTTTCTTACGAATTAAAATCGATTGAGTGAACGATGAAGAAAGATAATAATATTTTCATAAATATGTTCTAAGTACCTACTTTAATCCACGTACAGACAGTGTAAAAAGCTTATCAACATCTGTTGTCAGTATCACTTGTAGTGCTACTAAATTCGTTTAAACATATTTCGTTATTGTTTAAGTCTTCACGGGTACCTATAAAGTATACTAGTGGACATAAAGGTTATAACTATAAACTGCAGTTAATATAATGGCTACTGATGTTCTATATTATAAAATATGAAGTTATGCAATTTAATAAGTATTACATTATACAATTCAAATATCCACAAAGTCGGTACCTAAATTAAAAATTATAATAATGAATATTCAATTCTCACGATTATTTTACTAGTGTAAACCACTATAACGTTCAATGCATCTTCTCATACTCATATGTAATATCCATCGTTTTAAACTGTATTGAAGACAATGAAAACTATGATAAACTATACACCGACAATTGATATCTGGACTGATTAAAAATGATTGATTATTAACAATAATAATTACGATTACTGGACTTTTATTCTTGTTTTATCGAAAGTATTTGAAACGCGTATTGAATTCTAGATCTTATACCATCGAATTATTTCAATTTCGATTTTCATTTCCCTAAATCAGCGAAAACGTGTGAAACAAATTTTATCCAATTATTGCAGAATTACTCGTATATATAACTACCAAAAGGAAGCGGGATAGGGGACGATATACATAGATGGATAACTAAGAGTGGTACTTATTTACCAAAGGCATTTATTTGCACAAATCCACACTCGTAGAACACAGAATAGTTTAAATTATTTCATATAATTACTATTGTAATGTTGTTAAATTTGTAAAATACATTGGTGAAAGAAGTAAAACATAAATGTACACAATATTTTATATTATAATTTACAATACAAAATGTACTACTGTACTAGTCAAATAAGAAAAGATAAAATAATAGATACAAATCATAATAAATTGTATTCTAAAGATTCCTTTGTAAAATCAATATTAAACTGTGATCACAGTATTATTAAACATACTTTTAATAATATAATATTTCTAGGTACCTAAAATAACTAGACTTAACCACTTTCGTGGTATAAAAAATTTTAATTTTGACAATTATAATGTATTTTTTTTACTACCACGTTTTGGATAAGAACATTAATTACTTCAATGTATAATATTGGAGCGGTTTTTATTAGTAGATTTGGTCAGTTAGTAATTTTATGAAATATACTAAAAACTATATCAATTTTCCAAATTGAGAAAATACTAGTAATTAAATATAATATATGCTATTCATATAATTAATAAATTTACTTATAGACTATACAAATATACACAAACAATTTTACTTTAATTAGTTTTTGCATAAAACACAGGTACATTACTTAACTTTCACTCGTGTGGCATAAAGTCCTTATGCCATTTAACCATTTAAGCGAGATTAACATTTTTAATCTACGAGAGTTTACCCATATAGTTTCTATTATTATTATTATTATTATCATTGTTATTTGCTTTATGCATACAAGTGCTTCTCGACCGCGTTATGTTAGCGACTCATTTTCCATTACCAATATATCTGGACGGAAAATTACAAAAAAATATTATTCTACCTGCCTGGGTACTGTGAAATAACACATATTCATCACGATAATAATAATGTGCGAAATCAATAATCGTTTAAAATCTAAACTTGTATTTTGAAATTATTAACATTATTTTTATGAAATGTTTGTAGTAAAAACTAAACGTAAAAGTATAACCCAATACCATATTTACTAATAATATTTAATGTATTTCAGAAGACATTAATCATTCTTGACTTAAAACTTAGTTTTAAACTTAAGTCTTGATACCATTTAATGATTACATTTTATAGTCTTTTTCTTACGACATATTAATCCGGATGTCCATATAATATAGATACTTTTTTTTTGATTGATGATTTTATTTTCTTCAAGTTATTTAATTTTAATAATTTGGCATAAAAAAAAAAATTTTCAAATGATATACCTTATCTGGTATCTAGATATTTTAATAGAACAAAATATGCATATTGTAAATACCTATATCGTATACAAAGTATTAAATATTAAAAAGTGAATGGTCTTATACATCATTGTCTTATTTTAGTTTCATCCGAAATTATATCATAGCCTCAGATTAGAACTTACGAAATTCTTAAAATTAAAATAAACATTTTTGCTGCGTTAACATTTGAAGTTAGAATATAAAATTTCACAGCATCAAAATTATTAGACTTTTGGCAAAGTTACAACAGAATTCAATATTTGTTTATGAATTACCTAATATTATACTGAAATTATTAATATAGTCAATAATTTCGGATGTCATAAACAGTGAAAAACCGTAATGCATCGAATATTAAGATAAAAAATAAAAATTATCAAGTATATGTAAACATTTTCCGTATTTGCACAATAACAATATATTTCACCTTGATACTTTTAGATTTTTGAATTAATTTTGAATAATATAATAAATTCTGATCAGGAACACTGTTGAAATTACTTTTAAAAATAACATTTTTATAAAATAAAATGGTAAATTGTATTTTTATCATCCAGCCGATATGATTTTATTTTCCAACCATAACTCGAAGTGTTATCGGATATAAAATATATCATTGTAGCTTGTAGCGAATAATACGTTTTTCTTTATATTACCCACTCATATATCTCTCTCTGTGACTGCATATGCGAGCTATAGGTGTGTATGGAACCTATAATGTATATTAGATTTACAAAATAAAAAAATGGAAGAACACTCGTGACACACCCACACGCGAAATTCTAGGTTCTGGAAAATGTTCACAATAACAAATTACACTGTTCATATTATTTATTGGCGATTTGGATATGAATATAAGTACATATTAAACAACCTATATAAATTAATCGAAAATATTTTTAGTTGTGAACGTTTATTATGGATATGATATCTTTTTCATAACTTTAAGCTTATAGATAAAATTTGAAAAAAAATCTATATAAGTACAGTGATAATAAATCAAAATGTCAGATAGAAAATAATTGATGAATAATATATACTTCGAACATTTTTTGCTGACTGTTACGTTACAATCACGTTTTTGAACAATAACATGACAATGGAAATAATGTTTTTCGTATATTTTTTCTTTTAGTGAGAGCTATGAATAAAAAATATTTTATAACAATAAAATTCGTTGACACAATACGCACTGTGATCGATTTACTTATATCCAGTAAATAAAATACAATTTTTAATAGTATTTTGTCCCATTTGAGTAATTTCGTTATTATAGACACATGAATGTAGTTATACCTACAATATTGTACTATTTGATTCTCAAAGCTTAAGATTTGCTATGGACAAATTAGTATAGATGGCACTTAATGCACTCAATGTGCGTTAGCGTTACTCCAGTCTCCAACGTTGTTAAAATAAACAATATGGGAGATAGTTGTAATCGAGTTTTAGTTATTGAAAAGATCAACATTATTCTCCACAAAATAATTAGAAATAAAAATAAAAATGTATGTAATGTTATAATATAATACGTAAACATTTTTCAATGTTTATATATTAAACACGCTTTATTTTTTTTTTTTTTACTGTTAATAATATTTGATTCCAGATCATAGCGTTTAAATCTAGGTACAATGTTTTCTTTGTGCAAAGTTAATCGCTAAGTGTAGCTGCTGTTAAATATTTTAATCAGAAAGCAAATGTACAGATATTTCAAAAACTTTACTTTGTAAACATTTAAAATTAATAATAAAAATGTTTTAAAGAAACTTGTGAACCATGAAAAGAAAATGTTCAACTTTTCACCATTATTTTTTTAAAGCGTACTAATTACCATAATTAATGGTGATTTGTATTTATTATATTATAAACATCGTAGATTATAAGTATTAAATATACAATAAACTTACGTACTTTTAAATTTTATCATTAATGTTATTTTAAGAATAAAGTAGGTGTATGTAGGTACTTTTTAAATAATTAATAATAATAATAATGTAAAAAGTCCATTATTAGTTACAATTTATTACAATATAGTTGAATGATGTATATTCATATGAGGTATTTTTTGATTTTTTGTGGTTAATTAGAATAATAGTTGGTTTTAGAACAGTGATTTACAAACACGGAATCAAGCACAAGCGCTTTTCCGTGATGTTTAGAAAGAATTAAAAACGCGATTGTTTTACTTACCACAACATAAGCATAATTTTTATTATTTTCCTGTTTATTATAATAACGCTTTTTAGTGGCCACCGGGTGAGTTGATTATAAAAGTATACGATATAATATTATTGTATTTTCCTTTCTTTTTCTTGTATACATTTTGATTAAAGTAGGCTAAAAACCTGTGTTGTTGAAGCCTTAATAAATTATTAAAAAAAAAAATAATAATAAAAATATTATTGTGTTGTGTTTTGAGTTATTAACATTATTCTATACTATTATCTCACAGCCGAGATCAACTGGAAAAGTATAAACAAACTTTATTATTTTGAGCGAGAGGATATAGCGGCAAGCGGGAGTGCATCTGTGACGAACTAAAAACGTGTGTTTTTTTTAAGTATTTCGTACGAACTTGTTCCCATCACGAATTGAAAAATATTCTCTTTTAGAGTAACACTAAAGCTCCCCTTTTGGTACGGTGGCGGGGGACTTGTAGTTAGAGTATCACATTATATACTCACGGTCGTATACATCCAAATGGTTGTGGGTTAACGGGGGCAGAATTTGTAAACGCGCGCCCGTTGTTGTTCACTACCCATGTGTGTACTTACAAACAACGATTCCCCTTCTGTCCCCCCCCCCCCCGTTATAATTTACACTTGACCTTTTATGGTTAAAACGTATACTAAAGGTACACACACACACACACACACACACACACACACATATATATATATATATGATATCATGTATATATACCTACGCTGCTCATACATATATGCGTGTAGTGTGTAGGCGAGTGCGGCAATAGAAGTCGTAGCATATACTTGTGGCTGGTAGTAGTGGTATAGTACCTATATATTAGTTGTATAGTAAAACATCCAAAATAGCATTAATAATATTGTTAATTAAATAATTAAACGGGGTGTACTCAAACTCGTAGCCGAATCCGATAATCTATATTAAACATACAAACCACGGCTGTAAGGTCGCCGTTCTGAATGTGTATAATAATATCATAATAATAATTGTAATAATTGTGCGTACCTGCATCTCTCAAATATACAATGCATGTATATATTATATTATAATATAATATGGGTACACGCAGACCATTACTGAATACAAAACAAACAGCGACGATGACGAAATTACATTTTCATGTGTTTGGATTTATGTATATACGCATAACATGGGCGAAAAATTTGTATAATTCGATTAGGACAACCATGATAATAATAATAATATACAACTCGTTGACATTTTAATGGCACTCGTCCGAATTCGAGTTCCTCATACCGACCCATTTCAATAGAATCGTCACGTCTGTATAATTCGATAACATAATAATATTGCCAGGAGGTACGACAAGCTATGTATGCAAAATAATATACACGACGCAGCGGTAGTTCCGATGCGTGGGTCGCCCGACCACCACGGATGATGGATAAGTGTGAATATCTACGCAATAACTCTAAAATATTCATTTTGATTTTTGGCCATCAAAAAAATAAAACGTTTAATAAATATTATTTCATATATCGGTATGTAAAATGTAGAGGACATAAAATTACTTACTTTTCGTGTCCATCTATAGACGGAAAAATAAGTGAGATGTGTTTGTTAAAAAATACCTTCGGCCCCGTCCCCATTGGGACTCGTCAAGAACCAACCGCAACTGCGGCGGCGTTGTTGACGGCGCCTACTCGTATATTATATATTATTATTATATAATACAGCTGTTATTGCTAACACGTCGTCCGATGATCGATATGCGTCCGCTGGTGTCGGCACAAGTGAATTTTCATTCAGCGTGCTGCACGTAAATAATATTATTAATGCTTAGCGTTATGTGATAGGAAATAATAATAATATACAACTAACTGTTATTATAGTAGAGCATACTATTGTAGTTTTAATATTATTTATACTGATTAATAA
Source organism: Diuraphis noxia (assembly GCF_037042655.1). Lineage (NCBI taxonomy): Eukaryota > Metazoa > Arthropoda > Insecta > Hemiptera > Aphididae > Diuraphis > Diuraphis noxia. The sequence continues at coordinate 30,657,346 of NW_028301714.1, read as the reverse complement.
CAACTATTATTGCTATTATTGTATTAATGGCACAGTAGTTGTTTAAGTCCGACCTAAACTTGACCGGGAAAATGGGAGGGTAAGGGTTGAGGTGGATTATATGAGTGTCGGAAAGGGCTGAAAGTAGAGAATCCCGTGCCTTGATATTTTATCCAAAGAATTATACTCCTCGCTACTACAGATGCGCACCGCTCCCCTCGCCGGCCGGATGACAAATGGTTTTGCTTTTCCGGATGTTGACGCCAAAACAACCGCCATTCCATGGTAGTGTATATACGTGTATATAATTTTTGTTTTGTTCTGTTACAAGATTTTTGGCGCCGTCTGTTTTCCCGAGAAAATATCCTTATTTATCTCGCGTCGCTTTACTATCGTCTCACCCCCCAGGGTCCCAGCACAAATCGCGAAATATCTTTTACCTTCCTACATTAATGCGTAACGACTCAGATGCGAAATTGCCTGATTCATGAAATTTACTTTTTGTCAACGTTACAACTGATGCCAGACAGCAACGGTAATTCATAATTAAACACAAAGTTCGTGATGGCGCAACTTCGATATAATGTTATGTATAGGTAATACATAAATTTGGTTAGTAAAAATTTATAAGGCATAATTTACCAAGTAAGATTGCAAGATTACTCGCATTATATCCTTTAATAATTCATATATTCTAATTTTGATTTGATTTTAAATGTTTGAGTTAAGTCGAAGACTTCGTTTTATTATTTTAAAATACCTTAATTTTATATACCATTTACTGTTTCATTTCTGCGGCGTTACAATCTCCTTTTTTTGCACAAGGACCTTCATTTTAGATTCCGAGCAGAGCGTTGATTGTATTCATTTTACAATGATGTGAGTTTATGTATACACGAATACTTGATAAGTAGACGAAATAATTCTTTGATTTTCAACTTTTGGTAAAACAGTGAATCTTGTAGTATTTTTGATAAGTAAAATTTCATTATTCGTAGTAGATTTTAAAAACATCAAGAAAAAAAATAATGATGAAAAATGAGAATTTTACGCCAAATTAGTTTTTGACAAAATTGATCTTATATAATATACTTAAAATTTTCACTAGATGTTTATTTAACTACTATTAGTATCATTATGTACCATTAGTCAAACATGTGCAAATTATTATAAAAATGGATAAGAAATTTTACGAATTCTCCTAAAAAAATGTCTTCTTTTTTTTTCAAAAACGAATAACCTTAGATACTTAACAATTTTATAAAATATTTATTGTATCATTTCCTAATTTATATACATGTTAAAATTATCAAAATATTTTGACTTATTTGAAGCTAAATTAGTCTATTTTTAAATCAGAATATTCTTGTTCATATACGTATAAATAAATACTATGTTATATTGTATTATATCATAATGTCGTGTACAGAAAGATTTTTCAACCTTTTTAACGTATTACCCCTTGTAACCCCTCGTTACCCCTTGTAATAAAAACCTAGGTACAAGTTTATGTAGGTTTAGGTACGAGTAAATTTCAATTTTTATTCTTAATATAAATAATTGTTTGTTTTTTTACACTCATTTAGAGTTATAATTATGAATAGAATTAAAACTATTTCGGATCTATGTAACTCCTCATCTAGAGGATTTCATTGTAGTACAAGACACATAGTAATAATATATAGTATTATGAATTACAACTATGTTACTATAAAAGCTTAAAATTTAAAAAATATTTTTTATTAAATATGTTTATTCAAAAATTATACAAATAATTCCTGTCAAAATACCCAGAAAATTCGAAGTCATCCTAACGAGACTAAGAATTGGTCAAAATTGTGAAAAACACATACTCACCGAATGCCGTATATACCACAATATCCAATCAAGTCTCAACTTGCCTGAATCGCTTGCCGAAATACTCCACAATCATCCCAAAGCCATTGCCGACACCTAATCTCTAATCCAAAATTTAAAACTAAGTTCTCTTATATGTAACTTGATTTAACATGTAATGTAATCTAAACTTATGTAAACCGCCAATGGCCAATGCTGCCGAGGGCTCATTTAATAATAATAAAAAAAAAATTATTTTCAATATCATTTCTAAAAATATGTAAATACTTAATGTTTAATAATAATATAGATTTAGTTGATGTGTCAGAGTCATTGGTCACAATACCACTGTTTACGATGAGAACTGAAATTTTTCCATTTCGTTTGGAAAATAGAACAACGTTGTCTTTTAGCCGTTTCATGAATATTGTACCAGCGACACGGTAGTTTCACGAAATGGTCCAGAAAAATAGCGACTATTTTACGAATTGGACGATTTTGCGTTGGTGTATAATAATGTAGTAACATAATAATACACATATACATATTAAAATATGTAATACGCTCGACAAACACGCGTTTACAGCATTCATTGCAGTCTCTGCGCAATATTATCTCGTGCTGTTTTGTGGACCACTTCACGATACCTATATACAGGGTGCCCTACGAGGATTTAACCATTGCGATATATCCAGAGATAATAAATATATCATAAATCTGTTTTTTTTTTTTAGACTCACATATACAAGGGCTACATGTATTTTACTTAATTTTTTGGTAAAAATGTTAAAAAACTTAAGATACCTATTTTATAGAGTTTATTTATCTGAAAATGTTGACCTTTCTTGGTTTTTAATAATTTTTATAGTTTATGGATAAAACGACAAAAAACTGGTTTTTATCCGGTTGGCGAGTTCCCGTCTACAGCTAATAGGACATCTTGTATATTACTAAACTGCTGTCATTTTTACTGTGCATCAACTCAAATAAAATGTTTATATTTTTATCGTATTGTTTGCAGTGAGGATGAACTGCACGACAGCCGCCTCGACGCTGTACAATTATACGATCACCGTGAACGGAAAACTGCTCGCTCGTGGTGGTCAACCGGCCGCCGAAGGTGGCTGCAATCAACTGGAATTTAACTGGTCGGCGACAACGGCCGACCAACAATTGCACAAATATATGACGTTTAGGTGAGTACCTACCCGAGTATATGCTATTAATGTGTGTCGAGTTGTATCTATGTGACTGCAGATCACTATAATACTGATGTATTAAATATTATGTAATAATAGTTTTCATAAAAATTGTCACTCATCGACTTTTCAATAAGATAATATAGTTGTTTTGTGATATGTACAAAACCAGCTACAGTGAAACCTCTAAATACCGGACACTCTTGGTCGCTTAAACGTCGTCCGCTGTTTGGAGGTGTCCGCTATTAAGAAGGGAAATACAGTGAGTGTGTATTTCATCGTTCCCAAAATTCCGTCCGTTATTAATTGGAGGTGTCCGCTATTGAAAGGTGTCCGTTAAAGGAGGTTTCACTGTAATAATATTCAACATAGGTATAGATACCAAAAATGAGACTACTTCACCTAGTAAAATTATAATGGGTGTCTTTGAATTAACACGCGGGTACAAAAAAAATACCATGATACTGTATGTGGTATGTCTGTATATGTATATATGGAAACGCAGGTGCATATTCTTCAATTCTTACATCCCGCAAACGGCATTTCTATGTTATAATGTTAGTAAACGCATAATGATAATAGTAACACTATTTCCTTTAATCAAAAAGTATTTTTACTTTATATAAATAAATAGCGGAATTAAAAATTAATAGTTTGTAAAAATATACAAAGTATGTAGTAGTTCCTACTTGTATTTCTTTCTTAAAATACTATCTGTATCTATTTATACAAATAAATATAAATGAATATTTCAATGTTTGTCTGCTTCTTTGTCATATTATATTGGGTCAGAAACTATTGGACCTAAGATATTATTGGAATAGATTCCTTGAGACTCGGATAATGTTTATCTTTTATTTGTTCAACCCCTATGGCTTATATTTTGTCATAATATTATAGTAACTCTCACATGGATTTTGTTTCAGCTCACGAAAATTGAATATTTGTTTGTTTCGATATAGGATTTGTTGGTTACAGATAAATTATCTGAGATAATAAAATAGTAATCGTTATGATTTTTTGTGTTGCATAATTATTTTTCATTTAGGCTTATAAAGCTATTAGATAATTCTATATAAATGTAAAATTAAGTAACATATATTATATATTAGAGGAAAAGTATATGAACGAGGTTTATTTAATAATAAAAATGCTTTATCGATTTTAACAAAATCAATCGAGAATATTTAAACTGAAATAAAACTGAAAACATATATTATAGATAGATTATAACAGAATAATAATAATGGATAGTCAGATAACACGGATATTATTGGTCGGGTCACATTTAAATAACACGTATTATGAAAATTCACAGTTTTTGACTGGAACTAAATTTCACACACACACACACACACATATCATTTAGGATACCGTATGGGTCATAAAAGTACTAAAATAGAAGCCACAGGTAACAGATATTTCAGTAAAATACGATTGCGCGCATTTTACCTTTTTCATAATACGATTGCGCACATTTTAATGGGACAATATAGAACATACATTTTGGGTAAGATATATGTACGATTGCTCGTATAACTTCATGCGATGTTGCCAAACTAGGCATAATTTAATTTAGTGGTAGTATAAAAAACAAAAATTGAAGGTAATTTAATTTTGCTTGATCTAAGAGTTTTTAATAATAATTTAGTCAAAATTCATACAGATTCAATGCAATTAAGAATAAAATAGACGAACAAATCATAAAATGCATATAAATGTGGAATTCGATTTTGTTAGTATAGTAGCTGAACACATTTTTCTGGTACATCTCCATTTCATAAAATTATCTTTTCATTTATTAATTAAACGATATTTAAATTCTTTTACCAAGAGTAACGTTTTCTTCTTTCGGACAAAATCACACGTACTTTGTTTACTGGTTCCATGATGATGAATGATATTATTACAGAAGATATTAGTAGGTAACTCAACTACATACATATGGTGGGAATTCAAAATTACGATAAAATATGAGATAATCAGATAAATACGACAATAATTATCTTAGAATTTGTATCATCGTGTTATTAAATTTGGCAATATTGCACGATCGTGTAATCGTATTTAATACGCGTAATCGTAAACCAAAAGGGTACGCGCGCAATTGTATTCTACCCAGATATTTGATATTATAAAAAGCAAAGCATACTGCTGAGGCTTATATAGAATCATGAAAATAATAACTTACCTATTTTGACGATTCTAGGAAGGTTTAAATAATAAACTGAATTAGTTGTTGTGTTATACCAGCTATTAATAATATTAAAATCATAAACACATTTCATTCAATTACTTACTTATTTGTTTATTATTTAAATATTAAGGCTTTAACAGAATATAGATTAATTACCTTTCTTGAATATTTCTGTTTGTTATCAGTTCACGTAAGAAAGAAGTGTTAATTATTATATATTGGATTAATTTCCCACAAGTAACGCTGGTAAATACAGCTGGCATGCATTGAAATAGTGATCGACCAGAAACCGCGCTTTGTTACATGAAATATTCTTATAATCCTTTATAATTTTTAAATAATTGGATATGCTATGCCTCCATTTAAGGTAGATTTAATATGAAAGTAACATATTTTGTTTTATTATCTTACCGTATCCACCAGGTTGAACCCGCGATCCGATCCATTATTGATTGTAGTAGAAACACAATATTATAAGTAGGTATGTAATTCATAAAATATAACTGTTTTAAATATATATGTATAAAAATAATATTCGTTAATGAAAAACATTAAAAATGTTTCCTCAAATAAATTTGCTTTCATAAAAAAAGGTTGTTAAAAAATGTAAATGGTATGTTTTTTCATTCGTAAAAGATAACTTATTTTTGTTATTTCAATACATTTAGTTTAAATAACATTTAAAATATATTATGTTTTATATAACTGTGATCAAAAAGTCAAGCATGCGAAATTCGCAAAGGATAAAATGTACCACCATATTATGTCAGTATAATTTGTAATTTAGTGCATATAGTAGTGATTTGTATGTTATGCGTCTAGAATATAATATTTAACATCGATACTTGTATCAATTGGATTTTGATTGTCAAATGGACTAACTATCATAACCATCAAGTTGTGAATAATGTGAATCATTTCATCATTAACATTTTCCAATAATTTGAACATTTCACGTTTACCTCTCAGGTTTTATTTTCAAAAACAGTTCAGGTGAATTACACAGTAATATAAAATAGAATAATTAATTAATTATTTTTTGCTCGAAATTTGTCGGTAACGTGTTGGGTTTCAATCAATCAATATTATATTACCTATCAACATTTGAAATGGGTTGACAGATTATCTGCTGACTCAATCGTAAACATCTTATCTTGATTCGTTAGGGTAAGGATTTATATATGTTTTCGTTAATTTTCAATTCAAATACAAATTTGACCAGGTTTAGTCGTCCAAGATTTACGAAGCTCATTTCAAAAACGGAGTATTTTATTTTAGAAACATCTTATGCAAAATTGCGATGAGTGAGACCGGTTATTTGCGTGGCAACTTTTAAAATTCAGAATAATTTTTCTTAAATATATTTGAATATTTTGTTTATGATTAAATACTATGTTTATTGTTTATTTTCTTTAATAAACTGTCCTCTCAATTTTCGTACATATTTTCTGTACAAGATAATATCGATGTTTCCATATGTCAGCCGTCCCGTGAGCGCTCACTTTTTTTAGGTTGTTATTAGTAGGAATAACTCAACGATGGGGTGAGTCTAAAAGTACGTTATTCCTGGGCGAGGATTTTTATTTTTAAATGAAGTCAAAATGTATAGATTCTTATATTAAACCGTGTTGTGTTTTGAGTTTTCTGACATAAACTGGGTAATATATTATAATAAAATTATTGAATTGGCATAAATATTGAACACAAACCGAGTTATCATAATGATTCAGCGGCACTCTACATAATATGAAAAGTTTTTCGTTGGTAATCTGTGAACAGATCTGACTATAGTCACTTTTCGAATGTCTTGTTTTACATAAATATATATTAAAGCAAAAACATTACCAACAACTCGATTATAAAATATCTACAGGCGAATATTTTTATAAATTAACTGTTATTCTTTTTGCAATCTAAAATTAACTTATAAATAATATATAAAAACACTTCACGGCCCAATGAAGATAGTAGTTGAGAATAATATAGTGGTATCGAGCTAGAGTGCCAGGCAATAATTGTGGTCAAGTTATAGTGGTTTGAAACACAGTATAGTCATAAGCAAGAAAATAGTCATGATCAAGAAGTATAATTTCTAACAAGACTCTAGTCGTAAGCTAGCAGTACCTACCTGTGAGAAAAAATGACCCGAAGAAAAATGATAAATAATAAAATAAAATAAAATTGAAATAGAAAAATATTTCCATATTTCTATAGGTATGTCCAATACCATATTACCATTTAGACGATGAATTTGTTTTGACGAATTTTCATCTATAATACGTATTTTTAAATGATAAAAATCGTATATTTTATTATTGTCTTCCTTATAGTTCTTTAATTTAAATATTAATCTGTTAAAGTTGTTTATTAGCTATTAAGAAGACTATAAGTGAGCATGTAAATGAGGGTGGAAATTTTTTTTGGATATTTCATATAAAGTGTTATATAAAGGTTAGATATATTTTCTTCTTTAATTAAATAATTATCATCCCTAAATTGTTGATGCTTAAATGATATTATTAGAAAATGATTCCAAGTTGAACTTAGTTAATCTACGCAAAAAAATATTTTTTTAAATGTCAGTTTTTTCCTCTACCATGGGTACTTGTTAAGAAATAACCACGATTGTTTCATTTATTATTGCAATCGAGCTCTATGTTATGTATCAAATAGTCTTTATTTCTAACCAATTAGGTGAAACTTTGTGATTTTTTTAATTTTCAAAAGTTTAAGGGAAAAAAATAAAAATAACATTGCAAAATCATTATTTTACGGTTTTCTGGAATCTAAAATTAACACATGACAAAAATAAAATGTTCGTTTTATGTAAAAAAAAATATATATATAATATAAAGATTGTAGGTACTCTTTTTTATGACAAAAAAAAATCAATTACATTAAGTTTGAAACTTTAAGAGTGGTAGTAGTTGTGTAGATACAATAATTCATTGTTAAAATATTTATAGCTTGTGTTATTGTCAAATCGTGAAGATAAATCAAAAACTTAAGAATTTAAGCAAACAATAATATTAATTATAATATATGACATAGACTGTGTGCAAGTTTGCCATTGTTTTTTTTATTTTTCTCCTCCCTTTTATTTATTTTTATTTTCACAGGAAAGATGGTGTCCCAAAGTCTCATACGCACGGGACAAATATTTGTTTGTAAAATATAATGAGTATCTTGTAAAATTACAAAACTACAATAGTCAAATAGAAATACATCATTATACTCTTATTCAATTATGTTTATATTTCTATTGACCTAGTGATTTTTATCGTTGCAAAAACAAAAATGATTGCAAATTTGCTTGATGTCAATTTTATTATGTCTTTAAAATTTAATTAAAATATGAAAACAATTTTTCTGAGGTAAATTAGTGAAAAATTCTTCGCAACCTATTATATTCCATGTTATGGTTCCTTCGAAATTAAAAACCAAAATGCATAAAGAGAAAAAAACATACGCTTGTAGGAAATATAAAAGGTACCAATGATTATAATAATTACTAGTTAAGGTTTAAAGATCAAAGGTCTACTTCATATTGTGATGAGGGACAGAAAGAGGAGTCAAACAATTATGTTGGGACAATTGAAAAAGTCTAACCTGTAGCCGAGTTTATGTTCCGAGTACAAGTGATGGTATCTCATATGATATTAATTGCTCTCAGTATATTTCGTTTGATCAAGGTATTTTATTTTTTAAACCAAATTCCAGTTTTTTGTTATACGTTAGTAAGTTTTGATGATAATATGTAAAATAACAATCACAAAATCAGTAGCTAAATTTTAATGCGAATTGGCAATTTACATTTGTTTATCCCCATTATGGTGTTTAAAAACTGGTAATGACTAATTAAAAAAAAAATCATTTGATACATACACTTTAAGGTAATTTTTAGTTTTTAAAGCTCTTAAATTACCTACTGTAACTTATCTAAAATGACTCAAAAACAAGGAATATTTATTTAATGCAAACAAAATTATAAATTATGATAATAATTATTACGCAATTACGCAATTAAATTAATAATATTGAGTTTAGATATGGCTGTTACTACTTAGGAAAGAATAAGTGTTATGAGCAACCAGATGGTGTAACTTGATCGGGTTGCTTGTTGACCATTTGAGTTCGATCACATTTTTTTATGTTTGTTTGCCTGTGTGTTTCAAGTATTTTAGTATACTACTTCTCCCTGCAAGGTGTGTAATTTTATCTTAAGTGTCTGTTTCATAATGTTTTTTTTTGCTTATACTTGATTCGTAGTGGTTTATTTTTGTGACGTTTTACTTCAGATATTCTATTTATTATTTCAATGAGAGATGGTTTATTTGATGGAAATTAATCCATTCGAGTTTTGTATGGACTTGCTAGATAGCCAATTATGGATAAAATTATTAAGATTATATGTGATATGACTTGATACGCAATTGTTATCACAGGAGATAGTTGTGCCTCAGGACTCGATGAGGTAAAACTTAGGCTATGTTTTTAAATTTTTATAAGAACTTTTATCAGATTTTGTATCAAGTTAAATTTTTTTTTTTATAAATTATAAACATTTTTAAAAATATAAAAATATAAAATATTATAATCAATAACTTAAATTTTGTGTAAATATTTAAAAAATTACTTTAGGTTCATAAAATTATAAATTAAAAACAATGTAATGTATCAAGTTTTAACTAACAATATTATCTTGAGTAATAATAACAACAAGATAAATCGTTATCATACGTTTTATATGATTTTGATAAATTTCATAAATTATTGAAATCTATGTTTATAAATAAAATCGTGAAAAAGTATTTTTGATATTTTTTATTTTCTTTATAAACAACTTGTAAATATTTCATATATCTATTAATTACATAAAAATATCCAAAATATTTTAGAAATTTTAAAATTATATCATAATATCATACCATAAAATGTTTAAAAGATGTTTGGTAAAAATGTCAAATTTTTACAGGCATTTAGTTTTGAATCAGAAAAATAATCGATATCTTGAAAAACTAGTTTTTCAAATGTATTCTACGAATTACTAGCTCTGCTTTATTTCAAAAAATGTTGAGTGCAATGTAAAAGGTAGGTACATAAAATATTAAACCGAATTTTGCATAATATTATGAACTTCGATTAGTTCGATATTTTTACAAACATCAAAGGTGGGTACCACTGTATACACTATGTTGTTTGAATATTATAATATGACTGGACAAAGCGGACCTATGAACCGGGTGTAATCGAAAGTGATCGGTCAAATCTCTATGCATAATATATTAATATCGTACTACGAAATACGTTTGCGTAAATACATGCATCTGCGTTATTTTATATGGTGAGCGAAGTGCTGTCATCGACGTGTCACGTCCCCACGGGATGGCGCACAGTGATGATGAATGCTTTTGGACTTCACAGGGAGACCGAAAAACGCCTCAGAGTGGAGACGATATAATAAAACGATATATTATCATTATTATTAATTATTATTGTCATGTGCGTGTCTCCAGGCAAGTTTTACGAAGTACCCTCGTGCTTCTAAAATACAAAATCTACGTTATATCGTCCTTATAAGTGCGCGAGTTTCGTTTTTCATCGAGCTGTCAATCATAATCACGATTTACTACATTTTATGTGCATAATTATTATTATACTGGAAAAAGGGATGCATTTTTGTTATTATTTTATCGTGATCAGCTTTTATTTTTGCAGAGGTATTTCTTTATCCTTTTATCGAGTGCATCATTATGAATACGTCGATATGATGATAACAGCGGAAAATGCCTAACTATGTAACTAATTAATAATAATAGGTAAGAAGTATCTATAAGCTACACGCATCAGAGAAAAATTTAAAAAAAAAAGTATGAAAATGTTGAGTACAATGACATACAATATTTAGTGGTGCTCATGCGGTGTGGAAAATTCATAAAAGGAAATATTCCAATTATGTAAAAAGCATTAGATAGATCGCGCGTATATATAAGACTACACTGTTGCACTGGCCCACATATATTATGTACGTTCGCGCAAAACAACAAAGACTACAAGTGAACTAGCATTATTACGATATTGTTGTTATTAATATAAATAAAATATATATACAATATAAGAATTCACGGTATTGACAAGTCTACCATCGAATACCCGGTTATGGAATAACGATATACCTAATGGCTAGACGTATCTTATAACATTCAAATGACGTAAGCTCAAAACTCGATGGATAGACGTCAGCTAGTCTAATTTGTTAATTGTGATTTTTACGTGAGGACGTTATCATATTATATTGCTTGCTCAGCTTGCTGGTTAGATGACTGTTATCATATTTCACGATGTAACATCAGTGGCGCCGAACCCATGTATTAGGTGTGGCAGTCGCCACACCTTTTTAAGGGGGTGGGTGGTCCGAGGACTGGGAACTTTAAAGTTAAAACTTTAGTTCTGTGATAGAAAACCAGTCTTGGAACAGTAGAAGAGTAGTCATTGTATAGTTATCATGATAGAGCAAAGAGTTAATCAATTCATCAATTTATATTGCATTATGTATATGTTTAACTTTACCGGTTTCAAGTTCTTCTCCTGAAAGAGCCTTTTCTAAATTGAAGCTAATCAAAAGTAGATTGAGAAGTACTATGGGAGAAGATCGATTAGAATCACTTATGCTTATATCATGTGAAAAAGATATTACATTGATAATGAAGAGGTAATAAAAACCCTTACAACGTATAGTACTGTTCTTAAAAATCTATTATAAAAGACAATTATTTAACGGTTTTTTTTTTTTTAATTTTATAATGTATATATTAATTATATTTTATTATTACACTTTTGTTAAATTATATAATTAATTGTTATTTGTACCAATATAATCTTTTTTTGCAAATATAAAATGTATGAATGTTGATTATAAAATAAAAATTGATTGCTGTAAAAGGGGGGGGGGGTAGCCCCCACTTTTTGGGTGTACATTTATAAAGGGGTAGCCTACTGAAATAATGCAAAAATAAAGTAAATAATATATGGGTTATATATTTATTTATTAAAATTATATTTTCTAAGTTAAAAAATCTGTAGTGTCTTTGGGGGGGTGTGGGGGGCTTAGCCCCCCACGGCTTAGGTTTCAAAGCGCTTAGGTAGGTGGGTGGGTATAAATTAATGTCCATTGCCACACCTAAAAAAAATTAGTTCGGCGCCACTGTGTAACATAATAGTATTTGTCCAGCGCTGGCCATATCATAGCGAATATTTGGGCTCGACGGGATTTAAGTTTTCCGTAATTATAGTTTCAAGCTATTCACACAAATATTTACCAGATTAGAATCTTAAACAATGTTCAATACTCGCTAATGCCTAAATTTATAATATTATATGAGCACCAATAATCTATGTATGAAGATATGGTAATTGAAAATACAATTTTTACCTAACAAGTATTTTAAACAAAAAAGTAACATTAAAAAAAAAACCAATTGAATAACTAGTGTTAAATGATGTTCGAGATATTATATTGAAATATGTTGTGACTAGTCAAATGATTGGAAGGTGATATATCTAAAGTCAGTAGTAGAAAAACATAATTTAAGATGTTTTCAAAAAATATGTTTTAAGTGATGCATTTTTTGAAAGACATGAAAAAATAAATAAAATATCGTTAATTCTTAAGATATTAATTATACTTTGTGCCTATGTATAATATCAACATTATAATGCTCTGTTAAAATTGTAGCACTTACAGTTTTTGAAATTTGTGTAAGTTTCAAGTGTAATACAACATAACAACATACTTGAGTGCAGTGGCGTTCATAGAAATAATTTTTGGGGCGGTCTATAAAAGATAGCACCTTGCAAGTGATCTACCACCTAGAAGCTACTAATATTTTACAGTTCTTTTGTTTCGCTCGTCAGTCAGTCTTCGATATAATATAAAATCATAATATGATAGTGAAGTGTGGGACAATGCTTTAAACGTACAAATAAATGTATAAGTAATTACTATGATTACTGTAATTTCGTAAGGTAGAACTGCAGCCTACCAGGCCTCCTTTATATACGCCACTGATCGTGTATCGAGATACCAGAATGCTAACTCATAAAAAAAGGTTTTATCCCTCTTTTATTCTGACTGATTCATAAATTTTAATGAATTCCTTTTGTAGATGTGTTATTGGTTTATTTTTTTTATTACATTCGGAAAGATACGATCGAAATCCTCAAATATGAACTATTTTTTATCATAAAAAGTCTTTATTTTAATTATTATGTATTTATATGTATTTGTATACACAATAAATGAACCATTTATCGTGGTAGGTCATTTACACTTGTTTTATAAATCAATCGTTGTGATTAAAAAAAATATATATACAGGGTGTCCCGCGAGGATTTACCCATTGTGATATCTCAAGAAATAATGGAGATATTAAAATTCTGGTTTTACAATAAGATTCAGAGGGATAAGAACTACAATTATTTCAGTTTTTAATTTATTTTAATGCTTTTGTAAAAAATGTAAAAAATATTTTTTTTTTATTTAATTATTTCCAAAAATATTAAAGATAGACATTTCAAAATTTTATTTTCATTAATTTTCTGATTTTTAATATTTTTTCTAGTTTTGAAGAAATAAAATATGATTATAATTTATAACTATTAGGAACATGGAAGGTATTCGGCCGGCCGTATGGGAATGCGTGCGGCGCGGCGGGTCACATGTTTGATAACATTACGGTGTTAAATCATTCGCAATTTTTCTCGAAACTAAAAAAAATATTAAAAATCAGGAAATCAATGAAAATAAAATTTTGAAACGTCAATATCTGCATAAAAACAAACTCTACAAAATGGCTATCTTTAATTTTTTTGGAAATAATTAAATAAAAATATATATTTTTTAACATTTTTACCAAAACATTAAAATCAATTAAAATATGATATAATTGTAGTTCTTATCCCTGTGAGTGTTATTACAAGACCAGAATTTCGATATCACCATTATTTCGGGAGATATTGCAATGGGTAAATCCTCACGGGACATCCTGTATATGCCTAAATTTACATCTTCTATTTTAGAATATGTTTTACAAAATTATAAAACCTCACCATGACACCATGTCAGAAAGAAAAACTTTATTATGTGTAATTTGTATAAGTATGGTTCAAACAATGAGAAAATATTTTTCTTTCACAAAAGTGAGTGTATACTTCATATTTATCTCATACGTGGATAACACTATACACAAATGTATTCTTAATTGTAGCGCAATGAGAATATTTTTAGTCGCTGAATGCGAATAATATATTATGCATGTATATTATTATTTATTTTTAATATCTACTGTCGTGGAAAGTTAATTAAACAGCAACACACGCACACTTATAATAGTAAACCACATATCTAGATCATCGTTGTAAAATTAATAGATACTTTTTTAATGTAAAAAATGATGCAAAAGAGATGAAAGTTTTTCCACTGTCAGCCTATACAAAGATATTCCATCAACATTTTTCATTTCCTATAAGTAATATGGCCAATTGTAGATCCGAATTTCACTAACGGTACGGATGTCCGGATTGTTAAAGCCGGCGTAGTGGTAGGCACGATTTCCAGAAATCCGTTAATCTCTATCCCCGTCCCAATAAAATATGTAACCATTTTTAAATTCCTTTGTAGATAGTATATTAATTTATTCATTCGAGTAAACGCTTAGGTTTTAATTGTGTTTTTTTTTAAACCCTGGTCCCGGATGACTGGGAACCGGCACGAGTTTACCATTAAAAGCCAAATACAAATTTTGTCGGTAAACAAATTAATACATTCAGAAAAATGTACTGTTAATTAAATTGAAACACATTTATTATATTCCTCAAAATTATTACTTATTACTTAATTGTTATTTATACCTAGTACCTATATGTAACATTTATTTTAAATTTTAATCACAACCTGTAATCGTTTATTATGTATTTTAACAAACTATAGTTTTAAACCACCAGGAAAATGGATCCATGATGAGTGACGTAGGCATGTCAGATTATGCACACCATTGCCTTTTTATAATATTCCATTATTGAAACGAGTTTTAAAAACATTATAATGAAATACTAAAAGAATGCCCCAAAACAACAGTGTAGTTAAATTGCCTATCCAAGACGCCGTGTAATCATACTTGTCTTAATAATTCATTTTTGAAATGCATAATAATAACTTATCTTACGTCTTATCGGACGTCGAAAAAATGTAAATAGAGGTAGTATACACTAAACCTGAAAGTCTGCGTTGAATTTACACTTAAGTTAGCAGTTTTTGTATAATTATTAACAGTTGTTATTTTTACCAAGTACTTATAATAAAATTATGATTACGTGTATGATTTGAAAGTCCCTGCACGGCCTGCACCAATCTTTTATATTGATGGTATATTAAATTTACGTCCGTTTCTTCATTTGATTAATTTTTCCAGAAACATAAATTGCAATTATTTAAAATCACTCTTTATTATTATAAATATCATTTAAGAAATTATAAAACTGCCAAGTACACAATATATTCATTAAAAGATAATTATAAAATTTAATAATATTATATTAAGTATAATACAAGAATATTATTTTATACCTATTAAATTTGTGCTGGGTAACGGAAAATATCTTTTCATATTATCATGTTTAAAATTGATTTGGATTTAATACTAGTGGTACGATATATTATGAAAACTTCTTCCCTTTAAATTTACATTATTAACGCCTGGCTATAATTATTTTATTTATAATAATGACATTATCATAATACATGATAGTGTTATTGAGTAAAGGTAAATGCAGTAAATTTTTCGATAAAAAAAAATATAATATATCCGGTAACTCTGTGACATTTACAGTTTACTTCGTCATTTATTATGCCACTGTAACGGGCGTGTTAAATTTAAATTTAATGATATATTATTGTAAACGAAATTGATTCTGAGCAGAAACGGTTACGTCAACGTCCATTTATGAGAATATTTTATGATAATGTATTTATTTATTACTATTAGCAATAAGGTAGACATAATTAGTATTTATGTCAAAAATAACATTGCATTATATATTTTATTATTTATTATTATTTCATTATTTTATATACATCATAAATAAATAAATAAATAAATGAATAAATAATTTATTTTTATAACAATACAATATAATTTATTATTGTTATTAACTTAAAGGTCAAACCCACGTACCATATAATTGGCAGGAGTAATCAAATATTTTGTAGATATAATTGTGTGGAAAACATCGTCAAAGTTAAATATTGAAGTTTTTGCTCCAAAATGTGGTAACTGACAAAAAACACGGCATCGTATAACCAATATAGTTATCGATTTTTATCTGCTCTGGATCTAAAAATCTAACTGAAGTCTGATATGATCACTATATCGCGATTAATGTTGTAAACCAATATTGAGATAAACTCACATAGAAATCAATTGAATTTTAGATTAAAGAACTTTCAACTTAATTACACAAATCTATATTCCAAATCTTAAAATTAATTTTTATAGATTACAATTATAACATAAGTATCATAACATCATCGTATCATCAGTAGGTATATTTTACATTTAATTTGTAGTATATGGATCATCGTTTTTAAGTTTATTTGTTTACACGGCTGAATCAATGAATTACCACATCTCCGTTGACCTACTTGCTTACCTTTTAAATATTTAAACTATAACTTCAATATTAATGGACATTGAATATTCCGTTGATAGCACAGAAATTGCTACCTATCAAAGTGAACTACTACAACTTTACTGTTTAAATTTAAAAAGAAAAGAAAAACACTATACGAGTTACGTAGTAAAATTGTAGTACAAATTGTTTATGATGTAGGTAACCGTTCTTAACAATTGAAAATCGAACATAGATTAACATAGTATAAACTGTACGGACGTACAGTATGCTATGTAGATAGATAATATATTTTTTTTTTTTAATTAATAAATCTTTTGTGAAAATCAGAATAAACTAGAATAAAGGGAATTAAAGCCAGTTGTTAACATGATTTAGATCGTATTCTATCCCTATGTACCAAATATCAATCAGAGTTATTAAATTATCATTTATCGTTGCACTTTATGTTAAAACCACATTTTTAAATTAGGATTAAATTTGACTGACGTCAAAATGAGTTAGGCCTCAGTCATTTGTATCTCATTCTGTATACATTTTATGTATCTATGTATATTATTTATCTATTAATTTTTTTGTAAGAAACCAAATATTTAACTAAATCATAATATACAGTATTATACTCGAATGCATATTATACATTGAATGTGTATTATTTTACCATGTTCAGGTCACGTAATAACAAAATTTGTTATATGCCACTTAAATAATCGATATTAGACCTCTTTGAACATAAACACATATCTGGAACTGTATAGTTTCTACCTTAAATTTGAATTATTAAAAAAAGGATTTATTCTAGGTAATAAATGATTTTTAGATATATATTTGCATACCTATCTTTCGCACAGCGTTATTATTTTACGAGAAATTATTTTATACTTCAGTTTAAATTGTAACCACATTGAATACTTTAGCTTATACGATTTAAATTTTTAATTCAATGCTCGATATCCACGAGGTTTGCCCTATATAGCCTTTATACAGTCATATTGAGATCATTAAGTGATATTTATAATTTCTCAGGAACCATTATAGTTTTGTGAACTATTACTTATAATTTATAAAAGGTTAGAGGTTTATTGTTGACCTATTAATTAGGATTACTTTAGAATCCAGGTTACTTGAGTCTTTAAGCACCTAAGCGTACAATACTGTGGTTAGAATGCCTGCAGCATTTACTGTGTAACATTATGTTAAGTAGTTTCGCAATGAATTAATGCGAACATATTTAGGGCTGAAGCTGACTGTGATAAGTCTATATAAAATTAAAGGTCACATTGTAAAAAATATAATATTATGTGCACCATGTCTAATGTGAATTTTGACTGTTTTTGTTACAATATACTGGATAAACATTTACACTAGACATTTTGTAGGTATCTATGCGTTTCTAGTTTTTATAAGAAAATTTGTTTTGGCGGTAAAAATAGTAAAAAAGTAAAAAAGTCACAATACGTTTAAAACGCGAGGAGAAAGAAATAACCATTTATTTTTGGAAAAAATTAACTCTGCATAATATATAATCATGATTTTCCAAAACAATTGTCTTAACGCATATTTCTTCCAAATTGAAACACGCCCGACCGACCTGCTGCATCAGACCTTTTATCTCTGAGTTCTAAAACGAAAACCTTTAGTTAATTAATTAATTATATTTATCTGTAATTATTAATTTAAGACTTGTTTGAATGACAAAATACTGCGTAAGAACTGATAAATCTACAGCAGTGTAGATTACAAGTGCATTTCATCTTAAATACCTTATCATCACTAAAAAAGCTGATAACTTTTTCATGTAGTACCTACATATATAAATTTAAAACCTTTAGGTCATTTTAATATTATATAGAGTTGACGAGACACAGATTTTCAAATCCGTTAAACATTGTCTTCGTTAGTGAAAAACAATCCAATATTTGATGGGAAATTACGATACCTACGCATTACTGCTGCTGTATCTATTCTAATGTTTTTATACATATAATTTAGTTATTTCATAAATTGAATAGAATTTCTCCATATTAAAAAACAATGACTTGGTCATCAAGATAAATTCAGAAATGGTGTCTCAACAAACGTTTTCGAAAGGATATGTTACAAAAACAAAAAAATCCACATGGACGTTTAAGATGAAAAATACCATTGATTTCCCGCAAACTCCACAAAAAATTTTTGTGAATTAAAAATTTCACGGGCTTTTAAAATTAAATAAAAAATGTGTAGAATTGGAAACCATTTATCAATTCATCTAATACAAAAAAAGAAAGAGAAAACGTTTTTACCATCATAAATTTGGTCTTGAATGAAATTCGGAGTCCCTTTATAACTTAACGGACCATTTAATTCTATTTGAATATATATTATATATATATATATGTGCAGGACACATGATAATTCATCAAGCATATATGTAGTTGTATTTTTCACGTATACAGAATTTAACTTCAATATGACCATATATTATATATTTCCAATATTAAATGATCAAAAGTGAAAAGCCCAAAAAAAAAAAATTGATCAAATATTCTTCTAACACTTTTTGTACAACAAAATAGAAAATCATTCCTACCTATCAGAATTTTAGGAAGAAAATATTTTTTAAATTCTACTAGTTAATGTTGTCTAATAAAAAAAAACACATCCGAGTGTTCAAGAAATTGTTACCCAATTGTTTAATGGTCTGAACTAACCTAGGTCAATTAATCTTAAATCGATAATAGTTTTTAAACGGTATTAGCGAAACATATTTTTTTGATTATGTTAATTATTCGTGCTACTACACATTATAAATGTGTATAATTGTTAGTCACGTGTCTGTATTTAATAGTTGTTTGAATTTATGTACATCATTTTCAGTTCATAAATATCATACAGTAATTTAAGTTTAATTGTTTTATAACAAAATAAAAATAAATAATAATAATAATAATTTGTGGTAAAATAAAATATTGTTCTATGTCACATATGGGCGATATGGCTCTTTATTATCTTTATTTTCCACTTCAGAATATATTTTCAATGAATGCTTACTTCATTTATACCTAGCTGGAATTAATGTAAAATTCAACCAAACAAGTGACAGAGATAATGCGTATTTAATGATATCACAGTTGGTTAGTCATAACTCATAATGTATAATAAATTGTGATTATCACTACAATACCTAAAAATATAGTTAATGTAAAACAGGAGTAAACATATTATTTAAAATTATAAAACTATATTATGCAGACTTTATCATATTATTATACAGCATAATATTATAACGACACACATGTAATATCCTCCAATTAAAACTTTGTATCACGATCATGATGTATTTGTACTCGTATAACTGAACTTCTATTACGGTTATATAATAAAATGTGAGAACCATGTATTTTTTTTTTTGTTTATTTAATATAAAATTCAACTTTTCGAAGCGTACTGCTTGTTTATATTTGTTTCTGTTCCCATTAAATATTGCTATTCAAATGTTTGGAATGGTTATAAAAACCAACATGATTAGGAATATTTTATATTAATATTATGTTTTTAAAATACTATATATTTTATAAATGTATTTTATCCGTTGGTGTACGTTGGATTCTTACACATAAAAGTATTATACAGTAAACACCATTATATTATCACACCTCACAAAATCGTATAACATACACAATTATATACATTTAAAACTCATTAAACTCTAAACAATAATCACTTAACGGAAAATACTTTTTATAATTTTACAAACTACAATTATATTATTATACTGAATTAAATATAATCATATATAAGTTACTGGAAAATAAAATATCACTTTACGTCCAATGGGCTATGTTAACAAGGGTAAATGTACAAAAAAAAAAAAAATAATAAAAATCTTTTGAATAATGTAACAAAAAAAAACTTAGTTTTATACTTTCTGATCGAACGAGGTACTGAAGTCAAAAATCGAAGCACTTTTACTGCCCCAAAACGTGATGACAGACACAAAAAAAAAATTTAAGCACACATCATGGTAAAATCAATACAATCATCGCTCCACTCAGAATCTAATACGACATTAATTTTAATAATTTTATCTTATTTGATTCGAGATCTACACTCACTACGCCATATTCTTGAACAGATGCGTTGACTTCTTTATCTATATTGACTAATAATTCATTGGTGGGAAAACAAAATGCTGAAGTTACAACTATTTGAGAACTATAATAATATGTGTTTTCCGAACATATCAGTTCATTAAGTTAAAGAGAGTTATTGTGACATAAGCAGAATTCTATGATGTGATTTTATGTGAAAACCCCGATTGTTTCTGACAATCATTTTTCTTTCATCACTCGTCTCAGTTTTATCGGCCCACGTATATAATATTTTTACCTGAGAAAAATATTATTACCTCTAGCACAGATATTTTTACTTGGCTACATAAGCTTAGATTTTTGGAATGTTTTAAAAAGTTTGAAATTTAGAGTGAAAAAAATTCTTATAGTCTTCTTATATTATATTCAGTATGAAGTGATTTTGAAAACATTACATATTTGACAAATTGTAAATAACATTAGTATAATATAATAATTTGAATGGTCGTTTTTATAGACAATTTAAAAATGAATTACTGTAGAGCTTTGATACTTTCAATAAAGATTTATAAAAGTGAATTCTAGACTTCTTATAATTTTTCAAAATATTTTTGAACTTTTTATAATGTTTAAAGTGTTTTAATTATTTAACGGTCTTGGTTGATGAATTTAAATTTTAGAAATAGGTTGGTTCCTCGTTAGTTGTTATTACAGAGATTAAACAAATATAAAAAATACGTAGTTATGATTTTTTTAATTTATTCAGTATGTTTATTAATTGATATGTTACTATCCTCATTTTAAATGCTATATGGATATTTTAAAGTTTTTTTTAAAAATAATACGTATGATTGATGACCTTTTACTATAATTAACACTACTCATTGATATTTTATGTAGTAGATACCCAATTTATTTATTATTTGTTTGAAATAGTTGTCCCATATAATTATGCCCAGGTTAATTTAAACTACGTTTAAACAATAGTGTAGGATATCTTACCTGAGAAAAGTTTAAATATGTCTTCATTCTGCAATTAGAATTATTCCAAAGCTATTAAAAAGTACCTAAATAATTATACTGGTGAAAATATTGTTAATAATTACATGAAGTTACATTAATTGTCAATACAATAAGTGCTTACCTATCATCTTAAAGCTCTATCGGTGCATAGTGCAGATGTAAATGTGTTTAAATAACTTAATTTTGTAGATACAACGTACAAATGACATTAAATGTATTGATATCAACGAATTTGTATTAGCTACATGACATTATGTCTATTAATCATGGGACTGAAATAAATACCTTGACGTAATTGGTTCTTTTTGAGAGGTGCTGGGGAAATATCCAAGTCTTTGGAGCACTGTTTGTACTTAGCGGGAAGGTCATACGAATTTCAGAAATGGACTTACAAATAAATACCCTGTCACCATCGGGTCTTGTGGGGGGGGGGAGTGCTGCGGAACTTTTTTTTAGGACCACCCCGGGTTTTTGCTTGTGTGGCGATAACTACATTTGTACAAATTTGAAAAATAGTCATACAAATTCATACTAATTGCATACTTACTAAATATTAGTGAAAAAAAAAATAATGAAAATCGTATGTGGAGGTGCTAGGGTAACGTACGTAAGTTTTACATTGTAGTGGTAACATTATAACGTCACATTTTCTATAGACCATTAATTCCAAACTATTGTAATATTGAGATCGCCTATTTGATCAAATAAATTATTGAGATAACGCGTTGTCCATGTGTTATTATAAATTAATGGTCTATTGAAAATATGATCTAATTTAACCAAATGGATTATACCTTACACACGAAACGCATAATACCACAGTAAGGTATGCGGTGGCTGCGCGTAATATAATATCCCTAGTAATAATAGTTATGGGTACCATCACTTCTACCAGTTGCGTCATAAAGATATAAATTACGATAAATTATGTATACTTTGGAATTATATAGTAAATGTTTGTGTGGCTGTTGTATAGGATTGCGTTTATACACTGAGGGTCATTCGAATGACCGCGCGTCCAGTCGTATACATGTTTATTAATTTTAAGAGGATTTCCTTTATTCGGGATAATTTTGGAGACCCTTTTCAACGGCCAATTATCGCATCTCTGACTAAATTTGAAACGCAGCTGTATTTTGTGGTAGAAAATTAATACAGATTATAGTGTTTGACTGATTGCATATGCGTGGACAGTATTTTACGCTAAGATAGTTAGCGAAAACGTTAGTTGTTAGAGTAGGCGCTCTAAAGGAAAAAAAAACATAATATCATATTACTAAAGACATCATTAAAATAAATATTATCTGAAAAACAGAAAAACAAATAACACCTAATTTTATATTTTAAGATAAATGTATATAAAAAAAATCAAAAAATAATACAAAATAATAATTTAATATTGTAATACGTATGCATGTAAGATTTGTGTATTAGCATATAGTATGGAATTTATTGTACTCTAACCTAATATGCTTTTACAAAAAAGCAGATGCTATAAAATAGTGTTATTATAATTGTTAAATGAAGAAACTATGCTCTAAATAATATACTTCCGTTACAGGAACACTATACAACAAAATTAAGACGAAATTCTCTTGGAATACCTTTACTAGTCGCGCACTGAGGTCTTAAAGATTGCAGGTGTGTTGTGTAAAATGTATAATACAATGTCTATAAATAGTGTGTCGATATGACGATATCTGTAATATTTTGTTTATCTCTGTGTTATTTTAATATCGGTGACACATTATTTCCGTGTGTTAGTTGCGTTGTCCATGTTTTTATTAATTTGAATATTATTAGAATATTCTAAATATATTGCAGTATGATTACATATTAATATCAACACAAAAGTATTTGCAGTTGGCACATAATGTTGAGTATACATAACTCGAGACAAAAAATCAATAATTTTTAATAGTTGAGTTTGTAGTGAAAATGCCTTTCTGTCAGTAAAACGATCAATAAAACATTAAAAAATATTAAATATATAGGTGATTCACCAAGCATGTTCATGCATATTTTTTATCCAATAATACAGTTATTCAAAATCTAATTTTTGAAATTTTGAAATTTACTTAGAGGCCACATTTTCTAATTCTTGAGAGTTTTGGTACTCCTAAAGGAGTGTTCTTGACTAATTATTATTTTTAAAATAAGAAATATCTCCTGTCCCTTTTTATACAACAAATTATTAAGAATATTAATGGATGGTTTTTCTAAAATTCGAATTTAAATGAGTAGTATTTGAATTACCTATTTAACTTTCTGTTCTAAAGATAATAGGCCAAATTGTATATTTTGAACAGTTAAAAACTGAATGTATAGATGCATATCTCGATGGCTACAATATAAAACATTATAAGTCTGTTGTACGCTGCGCTATATATAGTATGGTTTTCTGCAAATATAAAGAGTATACCTATAATATGATTATAATCTGATTCATATTAAAAAAAAAAAAAAAATTGATAAATATAACGAATTAGCTATTTGAGTATAGTGTTATTTTTATACTATAATGCGATTATAATGAAATTTGCAGAAAAATTCGTAAAATAATATATTTTCAAAAGAGAAACTGTTATCTTATAAATGTTTAATATTATATTACATTAAAATGAATTATCCATAAGTAAGTACTTCCACTGTCAACATTTTCAAGATGCTAAGGCTCATTCAAATTGTCAAAGATAATCAGCTGTAACTAATATTAAATAGTTTATGAGTTTGACACCCTTACTGTAAAAGTTGAAAACATTATTATTCAAATTGTATTTAATACTTTTATTTTTAATACAAAATGAAACGTAAGTTTAGTTAAGCTTAGTGCTCAGTAGTAATAAGTCTTAATAAAATTAAATTAAAAAGCTGACGTTACAATTAAATACATAATATACGAAACACTAAATTACTATATCATACATGAAGTTGTAATAACTGACATTATTATTTGATTTTGATAATACGATAATTAGGTGTAGCTTATACAAATAATATAATAACTAATAACTAATGTAATTTAACTGTTATAATATCATAATATTTTAACGGAAGTTTTTTTTTAAATGCCTAACAATTTTAAGTAATTCTATAAAAAAAAGTCGTTTATTTGTAGTTTGGTAAAAAATATTATTTTGACACTTTATTAAAGAATATTATTTAATGGATGGACGGATGAGTAAGTAGAAAATATGGAAACTATATTATTATGTTTGTCCTTTGTTTTGAAACATGGTTAGCCACACCACTAATCCCTGGTTAATAATTGTCTTTATAATTTTTCAATTAATCCTATTACTCTTTTATGAAAATGTATACCGCAGTACATAATATATTTTAATGGAATTATTGACCTATTCCCTTTTTTTTTCAAATAGTTTATAAATAATTAGTTTCATATCCATGGTATAAAAACTTTTTCTGTATTAAGCTTAATACGATAATCTAATATTTTTTACAAATACGATACATAATATTTTTTTTTAACGGATAATACACGAAGTCAGGCGAGAAATGGGAAAATTATTTTTCGTGTAATAGTGTTATATTTCAGTTCAGTATAATATGTTTTAATAATACGTGTCAAAATCCATTTTGGCATTAAAAATAACCTTAGAAAATAGAGTTTTCCATAAAAAAAAGTTTTTTTGCAATGACAATGGCAGAATTTTTTTTTTTAACTTTCCTAAGAGAATGTTTTTTTTTTTTAATACGTCATCGAAAACACACTCTTCATTTTAAGCTCGGATTATTTGACACACTCACTCGTTCGGTGTAGAGATTACATTGAGAAAAAAAAAAATGATAATCTCTCGAAAACCCGTGACGAGAAGTTTAGTGTACCTATTATACTAAATAGACATTCAAGCTAACGTAGATCGATTGTAGAAACACACGTATGCGTAAAAATACAAAATTTTGAAACGGATTACGATTTATTATTAAATTGGTAGTTGTTCCGAGTAGAGTCTTGAAACTAACAATAAATAATTATTCCAAAAGTACCTACTACATCCCTAGACGTAGTGGAACTATTATATCTAGAATCTAGATTATATAGGCCACTGCGGTGTATACACAAAATATTGTTAAATTAAATGACGGTGGAAGGATCGTATCACTTATATTGCAGAGCCGTAAGTCAATTTATAATATATTATGATCAAAATTCGGCAAGATTAGAGTACTAAGCATTGTTTTGAAAGAAAATAAAACCTATAATAACTAATAAGTATCAATAGTCCAATAAATACATCGAATTTTGAAATACTATAAATGTATTGATTATACTGTATATTGTATGACAATAATTATACAGGGCGATCCATTTTAAGTGAGTACACTAATTATCTCGAAAAGTATTGACTATTTTTTATCTTATCTTTTTTTTAAAGTTCTAGGTTTATGTTTTTCTAAAACCGTATAATATTTTAATTTTTTCACCCTTATATTTATTGGTGAAACCACTATCAACTTTTTATTTTCTAATGGTAACATAATAAAATTATCATGAATTATTAAACTATTTTTCACGAATTTACGCGTTAACATTTTTATTTTTCGTTGATTGGTTAGCTAGATACAGCTTCCCAAATTATTGGTAATCGATGGAGATGTTATAATCGGTAAACGCGGCATTGTTTATACCTAATATTTCTTCATTTATAAAGATTAGGAGCTATAACTGAAAAATTTGATACCGTTTGACTTAATACTTAACAATGTTGATAACTGTTCTAGTCAATAAGATAATAAATTATTAGGGTTCAAAGTATAATAGTAATCTTTAGTTAATTGTTATTTATTTTGTTACCTTGGATTCAACGATATCGAAATTATCACTATATAGCTGGACTTTACAATTATCGGAAAAATAATAAAAACCGTCAATACTTTGAGGAGCTTATAGTGGTTTCACTAATAAATATAAGGGTGAAAAAATTAAAATATTATACGGTTTTAGAAAAACATAAACCTAGAAGTTTAAAAAAAAAATTCAAAAAAAATTAATACCTTTCAAGATGTACCCACTTAAATAGATCACTCTGTATATTACCGTAAAATAATTAGTTTTCATTTATTCACTGAATTTGTAATAATTATAGTCTATAGATAATAACGTTTTGATCACAACAAATAGTTTTACTTTTTTTCACAGCAAAATGTAACATGACTTCTAAAGTGAATTTCTAAGTACCTACAGTAGCGTACACAGAAACTTTCAAAATGGCGGTGGGTGGGTGTTATATTAATATATAAATATTATATATGTTTTATGAAAACATTTTCCGCTTTTATATATTGAAAAATAAACCAAAGGTAGAGGGAATTTGGCATATAGAACCTCCAGATAACATTCCCCTGTGTAAACGCTACTGTTGACTATAATTCAGTACAATGTAATAATATTTAATAATATGTTATGGATATTAAAAAACGATATGGATTTGCATGAACGTGGTATCTTTCCTTTTGTTTACGCCTTGATGACATTTTCAATTAAATCTTTTTATACTCGCGAAGCTAGAACGTTTAGTTGTTGGTCCCAACGGATTTCACCTTAAACAAGCATCACGTAGATACCGCAGGTTGTAGGTATACCTTTAGCGTGTAATTCAATAATCATTTTAATACAATTTACAAAAGACTCTTATTATTAATCCACCCAGCGCGTATAGTACCTACCTTTAAAGAATTCTCACGGGAAATTCGACTAGATCGGTTGGTTTCGAAATCACTTTATGGTGTCTAGTTGAACGTTTACCGTTTATACTAACTATTCAATAAATATCATAATTGTACCGTAATAATATTATAATAGTGCCAATCGGCTTTGTTTCAGGTTAGAATATAGTACGTTAGGAGCACCGGATACCAACCAGTTCAAAAAGAGAATACAAATACTAAGAGGTAAAATGATACAATAATACGTTTATAGTAGTCTAATGTATATTGTTGCAGTTTTACAAATACCGTGACATTAGGTATACTTTATATTATAACAAAATAATATTTAAATTGCTTACGAACACAAACTACTTCCGGGGGACGTTTATTATATATTGATTAGAAATAAACCTAAAACAAAATCTACCCAAATGAAATTCCTGGGCTGCTTTTTTCCTCCCTGACATACCCTCGAAAATCCTAATCCGTAATAGTTAATTTGATCGTTATAGTACCTACGTGGATTTTTTTTTAGAAAATATCCACTACTAATTCGGATGACGCTCGTAATTTAGCATTAGTACTAATATAATATATTAAAATATTGAGAAACTATTCTCATACGATGATTGATAATTTTTCGACCAAATACCTTACATTGATCACAATTCCGCTTCTTTATGCGTATTATATACATAATATAAACATTATCGTGACCCACCGAGACACGGAAGTGATGGACGTGACAATAAACGGCTTCACCGAGTTCCACTAACCATATCAGCCGTCCGACACTTAAAATACAAACACTGACTCGGTTCGCAGACTGTGAGCTGTTCCTGTTGGCCACCGAGTTGGGTCGGCTGTCGTCCAGAGATCTGCCGCTGGTCCGTGGACAACAGCAACTGCAGTGCGTGGTCAGGTTCGCGCAGCGACATCGCTCCCGGTTGGTGGTCGACGTCGTCAAGCTGAACGTGCCGTGCAAACGTGGCCGACTTCAGGTGTCCGGCCACCAGCCGGTGTGCGGCAAACTGGAGGACCTACGCGAGCCCGATCGGCATTACGTGCTGGACGCGGGTCGTTCGCCACCGCCGTCCGTCACATCAACGGTAGGCCGATACTCGTTCTCTATCGTATACCGGTTGGCCGCCAGCTGTTTCGACAACGATGTGGCCCAGCAGAACGGCACAGTCGTGTTCACACCCGGTTCCGAATGTCGGTACAAGGTCACTCAACCGTACGGTTACCGGTTGCGGTTGCTCATCAGTTCTGTGCCATTCGGTAATCAGGCCGGAGACGCTGATGTGGCCGCCACCGCTGACTACGACCACGTGGCCACCACCGCCAAACCAATGACGGTCAGTACTATTTTTACATAAAAACGATAACATTACTTTCAATAACAGTTAACATGATAAGTTTAGTTATCATCACCTCTCATTGCAATCAAAAGCTTATCAATAATTTTTAGAATAATACATAAATGGTACACAGCGTGCCTGTTTCAGATTAACACTTTAGTAAACTTTTAAACAATAATGTGCACATGGCGATGCGATATAATAATCTATATAGGTACTATAAAATCAGTAAGTAAAATCAATTAAAATAATAAACGAATATATTAAACATTTTTTCAGACCTGTCTATATAGGTATAATTTAAAAAAATCCTGCTTAGGAGTAGTATTGTGCAAACAGACCCTCCTCTGTCGATTCTAAACTGGGAAAAAAAGTAATTTTAAAATCCGGCTTAATAGAATCATTAAATATTTTTTCTTTAACCATCATAAATAATTGTTAAAATATAATTGATTTTCACCTAAAACAAGCTATATAATATGGTTATAGCTATTGTAAGCTGTCATTACGCGTTAGTGTGTAAAGACAATACAGCATGGCAGGATGATAATTTTGTATTATACCATTATATTATGTCCCTAAGAATGGAACAATCGATTTCAATCGATGCACAAATTTAAAGTTCCGACACAAATAGAGTTTGTTATACCTGTAATAAAACAAAATGTAATGTTATATAATATCAATTAATTAATAAATTGATAAAAACTTTTAACTGCAGCTTATTAAAATCATTATTATTTAAGCACATGATTTTTCTTTTATGTACATATAATATTTATAAGGTATATATTATATACGTGTAATATCACTAATATCTATATTTTTGAAAATACTGAAACAAATACTCTATGGGAGAATAGATCACAAGCGGAGTGAAAAAGGCATAAAAAAAGGGTTTAATAATTGTAGAACTATATAATTACGTCATATAATATTTTTTATTTTTATATTTTGGAAAACTGCTGGGCGTTTACAATCTTAACCATTTTTAGTGGCATTTATATGGCACAAAACGCAAATTTAAATACATCCAGTGTCGTAATTAAGGTCAAAGTCAATACGGACAAAACCCCCATCATATATACTTTACGAATTTATATAATACCTGGTTTTACGACATTACCAGCTGTGGATGTCCCGAGTGCGTCTGGTTTTTCATTTTTACCTTTTTTTAATAGCCCAAGTGCTAAACACAGCTGAAACTTTTAAGAGACAAAACCGACAGTGGTTATGGCAGTACAGATATTTACGTAATTTTTATAACAACCGTCACAATATGGTAACAAATAACATTTTATTTTAACTTCGAAAATAATAGATCACGATTACGGCTTGATGAGAGTATTACTGAGCAGTAGACTGACGACCGGTGTAACAGACACGTGTTTTTAATGTTCAAAACTTTCAAAGAATATAAAAATGATTTAGAGACAAGAAAAAAAAAATTATGGCTAAAGTGAGTACACTCACTCAAACTTAAAATGTGTATACATTGATGTAAGACAAAATAGTAAAATAAATAATCATAACAATCTATAGTAGTGCACCCTGGGTGTCTTATATGTACTGGGAAGCATTTGCGTTATTACAAAAATATGAATTTTTTTCTTGGAACCCATTGGGTAATAACTTATTCTGGGTGCACTCCGTGGTATAGTAAATATGAGTCGATCCGAGACGTTCTTGGGAAACTCCTTACCAATAATTATTTATCAATGTTTTCTATGAACTAGCGATGATAATTAAAATAATATTTCGGAGCGCCATTTGTCTTCTTTGAACACTGTTTTCGATCGAATTTATTTTTTCCCTAGTAAAATAATCTTAGTATTATTTATATTAAGAGTAGAAAAATAGTCATTGTTCATATTGTGCTTGGAACTCAGTATAGGTATTGAGGTATCTATTTCCAAACAAAACAGAATAATAACAATAATATCGTTTAAACTTTTTATTTTATACTAAAAATAAATTTCAACAACATTTCTACTAACGACAAATAAAACAAAAACTATAAAAGTATAAATAATTAAATATATATTATTAAAACCGCAATATGACCTGACTAAATGTTTGTGTTATTATAAAATATGAAATGGAAGCAATATAAAAACTGCTAATGGCCGAGTCGTCAATTTAAAACAAAAAGGATATTAAAAATAAAAATCATTTTTTAAATATTAAATAAACTTACAAAATGAGTCAATATTTAATATTTAAATGTTAATTATGATTTATTGACCGGATTAAATCTGTATTAAATTTGAATCTGGTACCTAAGCTTTTCCTACACTACGAGTAGGTGGCGTGGTCAGCAGCTGATGTCTCTTTTTCATATCCTATTCCACTTTTTTTTTGTTAGAACCACACAAAACGTTTGTTTATTTATTATTTGTTAGCTAATGTTTTTTTAAAATCCTTTTTACATAAAAATACGATAAATTATAATTTTTGAGTTAAAAGTTAATTATTTCATTTTAATTAATATAAATAAAAAAAATAACTGTCATAATACCTCAATTGGTTATACTCAGCAAAGTATATTAACTATTAAGTGGTATAACACGTAATTTAGTTATTTAGCCATGTACACAGTTATCTACAAAGTAACACTAAAATATATTATATATATAACCAATTTTATCTTTCGTCACGCTGAATCCAAATATACATAATACATTATTTAATAATGCTATCTGTATATTTAGTGATTTATGAAATCAACATGATAAAGTATATATTGTAATACATATATAAAAAACATTTATAAGTGTGAATTTTACGAAATGGCAATAATGCTCAATAATACTTCATGTTTATATGCCATATGAGTATATGACTAGGTATTTTAATATGGTCTTACTTGGTTTTTCTAACCTATCTAATAATATAGGTACACGCATAATTATTGTATTTAGAATTATATGATAAAAAATATTGTAGAATTTTCGTTATTCTTATACTTGTGGGTTAGGATAATGTAGGTGACTTGCGTATCTTACTTATGCATCCACTCGGCCAAGGGCACCTGCATAAATTATAATCGGGGGAAGGGGTATAAAGTCAATAATAACACAGCGCATATTTTTTTGTTTTTTTTTTTTTATAAGTGAGAAAACGATTAATAATAATTAAAATATCGAGTGCCACTCCACCCTGCGGACGCCACTGTACTCGGTGAGGTTATGCACTCGGCACATAATAAAAAAAAAGCGGGCGAGGTGGCTTGTTGTCATGTTAGAGGTGATATGGGAGTTTATTTATGATTAGTTTCGATGAAGTGTTGTCACGCCCGCATAGCATAACAACACACTCTTGGACACGAAAACAAAACGCGGTAATAATAATGTGGTTATCTACACATCGCGAGTTTACCATAATATACAACGATATGGATGAAGGCGCGTTTCCACTATATCCGTGTGGTGTGTGTGCACGTAAAATCTTTAGCAATGTCCAACAACACGGTAACGTGGTTAATCGTGTGGTAACTTTTCCAATCACAACAAAGGATTTATGTGAACGTGTATATAGGTAGTGGAAGCCCACCTTGATGGACGACAGTCGCCTCGGCCGAGCATACCGTGGTTGTGGAGCACTACTGGTACCTATATAATATCTCATTGTGCAATTCTTAGACGACGTGTTAAAAAAATTTTCACTAAAACATAAATTGTCGTCGAAATCCAGTGAGTTTTCAAGCCTTTGCGATATGACTGTAATAAAACGATTATGGTGACCGCTAAATGTGTTATTAAATTAACAGTTCTCATGGTGAACTAGTAACCATGATATTTATAATTTATTATCAGTGTCTTAGAAAAATGTTCGTCGGCAGCCGTTTTCTCGGCCTTGCCTTTGTCTCCAATGATCTCTGATTCTGTGCCACGAGATTCGCACCGTGAGTTAGATCAATAGTCAACCATTTTCGTGCCATCGTTCGCAAATAGTTATACAAATATAATATTATAGTGTAGGTTGAAAAGTGGTAGAAACGAGTCATGGTCATCACCTCCAGCCCAACGACATGTGTAGGCTACATAGTGCATATTATTATGTAGTTTCCCGAAGCCACTCATAGATTATATTAATTATGTATACTAAATATACCAGGTAAAAAAAGTTTTTGTATTATTACATTATTTTACTTATTATGATATAGATATGATAATAATATATGGATAGGTTTGGACTCACTACCATAATTATGCACATACTCGTATAATATCTTTATTGACTATATAATATCAATACTTCATACTCACCAACTTATTTCTAAGTTCATGGCCACATTATAATACTTAGATAGTTAGATGCAAAAGGAACATTTGTTTCAGTCGGATAACGTGTTAATAGGTGTATACTGTATAGGTCCCCATTAAAAATAATTTGTTATAACTTAATTGTTAAATAAACTAATATTTAATTTATAAAAAAAAATAACGTATTAATGAATAATGGAAGACATGATGAGATGTTAAATAATTTTAATAATAACTGTTTTATATTCTTATAATAAGGTTACGTATATTACTATATTTTTTGTGTTGCAATTGTTTGTTCCATAATGGCTTTGGTCCTTAACTTGGCTCTGCCTAAGGTATATACATACATAGTGATACCACTTTATAATTACTGTATATTTATGTATCATAGATCGACACACTTCCGATTCACCAATCGACCAACACGTGCCCGGGGACTTTGTTCCGGCTCACCGACGGCGCCATCGGGTGGTTTTATTGTGCGCCGGCTGATGGTCCTAGACGACAGATGTCCATGGTGTCTGAGACAAACGTAGTGTTAATGGAGTCGTCGTCGGCGTCAACGCGCGTGCCAACGCTGGTGGTGGCGTACCGGGCTGAACCAATACCGGAAGTAGTATCCCAGTGCCCGTACGGTTCCGTATCACTCAAATCTGGACGGTGTCTGACCATCGTCAACGAATTGCTCAACTGGGAAGACGCCGAAGAATATTGTTCGCAAAATGGCGCTGGTGGTCATTTGGCCAGCATCGACAGTCATCGCACGCAAATGCTCATCGACACGATATTGATTAATAGGTATGAAGCATATTTAAATATTTTCTACATAATGTTCTAATTTCCCACGCATTCTGAATCGCTGATATTTATTATGGTTTGTGAAACCTAAGTTCTCCGACAATCATTCTTTCCCGTTTTTCGTCAAAACTGTAATGGCGATCATAATTTGCCAACATTATTCGATTTAATATTTTCGTGATAAGATGGGTAGTGAGTTCTAGCAACAGATAACATGTACTAATTAATTGTGAGTACTTTATTCATTTGATCTTTGAGGAAATAAAACATGTAAAAATATATGCATACAAAAATACTTTCAATGAACAATATAATATTAACGTGTATTGTCATCATCGCAGATGGAGTCAACGGTTTAATGCAAATTATTCATTTTTATAATATATCTAAACGAAGAAATTTTCATCTATATAATATTACTGTAATGTGAGACGTATTGTCGGTGCGCTACTCAAAGTACTCGTTCATGTTCCGTCACTGCTTAGCAATCCTTTGTAAACAAATAACAATAACAAATTGATTATATATTTTGTACTTCAATTATTTGAATAGGTAACAAACAAAATTTCGGTATTATAATATGTATACTTACCTGCATATTATATACACATGAAAAATGCTTAACATTTACGTACTCCAATCACAGTTGTTGTGATGTTCCAATGACTTTAAATAAAAAATTGTATTGTATGCCAACAATGGTGTTACTGTCGTAAATGTCGTACTGTCCTTATCAAGTTTAGTAAGAGGCACAATATCATTGCGATAGGCAAACGGGGAAATAATTAATTAAAACTCCACAAAACTTTCATCACTCTAACAACTGACATGACCAGGTGCTATGAAGATCATACTATTATTAGTGCACGCATTCACAAATTACGAACTGACAACTGGCACATGACTAGCAGTGGCGGCTCGTCAAGGGAGGCATGTGAGGCTCAGCCTCACCAAAGTATTGTAAAAAAAAAGGAGAGACATATTCTATAATTATTGTTATTTCCAATCGAATTCAAGAATATTAAAATACTTAATAATATATTATACATTTTAAAATACAAAATCTTTTTGTTATTAATGTTATTATACATTATTATAATGACAAAAAAAAATGTATTTTATCGTGTATAATATTATTATGATAGTACGTCATACTTCGTCACTGTTATCAAAAATCACGTCGAAGATGTTCGTTGAACGATAGAACGATCTCAACGAAAACCGAAGAGTGCCGAGAGGCTAGTAATATTTTGCCTCAGACGAGTATGATTATAAAATATATCATGGTAGAGGGGGAAGTCGGAATTTTATTATGAAATGAGGCAGAATGATTCGGGCCTCAGAGTTTGTCAACATTATCCATTAGTCATTTGTCGAAGCGACGTAACTTCCACTCATAGAAATAGGAATAGTGTAAGTTTATACCTACCTATAATACTTTTATCACAAACGAAAGATATCGGTTCTTATCTGTCTAGTGTTTAGTGTCTTGTAATTTGTACTACAGTTTAGTAGATCTCTGAGAGTAATAAACTAATAAATAAAAAAATAATTAAAAATTTGCATTACTCAAAGACAGAAGAATAGATTTAATTTATAAAACATAATATAAAATTAATTTTTTTATTGTTTTAGTAAATGAGATTTATGTAAAAAGTATTATTTTTTTTTTAAGTTGACTTTATTCTGATATTTCAGATAATAATAAGTATGGTTTATTATTTACATATTTTTAAAGATTAATATTAAATATTAAATTTAATTATTTTAAAAGTTAATTTAAAACTCATTTTTATATAACTCCCCCCTCCCAAAAAAAAAAATTAATAATAATGATAAAATTTAAAATTGTGTAGTAAATAGCTAAATAGAGATTTAATAATAATAATAAAAATATATATAATATATATAATATACAATTATCTATGTTTAGTGATATATTGACATTTGTTTTGACGCACTCTACCGATGAATTATTATAACAGAACCTTTAAGAATTTTTTTGGTGGGAAATTATTTCCCATTGCCCTATGGTGTGTTTAGATTTTGAAAATATCTGCTCACCCATCAAACGCTTCACGAGCCGCCACTGATGACTAGATGAATAAAATTCTCCTCACAGAAAAGGCGACGAATTACGTGGTTATTAAAATTTTATGAATTAAATATTTCCATCGATGGTAGTTTCTTTTATTACTGCTTTGGCTTATGCTTGTAGTATTCCGGACGTTGTCGCAATTTTTTTATACTTACACAACGCATTGTCTGAGCCCTGAGGTAACTGGTACGTACGTACATGTGTGTGACTCTGACCTGCTCGTGTGTTGTATTTCAAATTTTAAAATGGCGCACACCTTGCGAGCGTGTCGCCAACGCCACCTAATGATTTATCAACGTAAATTCGTGTGCCGGTGATTGACATACCTATAGTTGTAAATTATTTATTAATTTTTATTATTATTATTGTCAACACGGAAAAACTGTTTTAGCTTATAATTGTTAATTATAGATACCTAAATGAAAATAATCTTATAAATTATAAATACTTTGGCGGTATACTGAAAATCTAGATGAAATCATTTTTTTTTTAACATTATATAACAACACCAAAAAAAAATGACAGAACGTAATATAAACATACAAATAGATTATTGTAGATCGTATCGAACTACTGTTTTAACGAAAGATATATTATAATAGACGGTTATCAAAAGTTCAGTACTCAAAAATGTCAAATTTGTAGTCAGTGCTATCACTGTACTCATTTTACTTACCTACTAAGGCAGTGGTTCCCAACCACTCCTATCCTTTCTTTGTAGATTTTCGAAAATCTTGCACCCCCCTCCTATAAATTGTAAAAAATCGATCGCATTTTTTGGTGTACTTCACATATAAACTATCTATATTCTATATTCTATACAATATTCGGAATAAGGCAAGAATTATTAAACAGATAACGTGACATAAAACGATTAAGTTACACGCTGTGGCCAAACATTTATAGTCTTTATCGGTTATCCGTTATTGATACTCGATTAACAGATAAAGATTTTCGGTCAAATAAAAATTGTACTTCGTAATAACTGCTTGCGCCTCCCCAGCAATGTGTACACGCCTCCCAGTTTGGGAACCAGTGTACTAAGGCGTCTATAACATACTATGATATTTAGAACCTATTGTTTTATCAACCTATAATTATTTACTTTCTTATCGTCAACACTAAATACGAAAAAGGTTTGACTTAGTTATGTATTTTGGAATGATCATTATGATAATTATTAATTTAACTAGCACATTAGTAAACATGAAAACGATGAACAACGATATTAAATAACACAATATAATGTTATAGTATAGTAGAGGAGTCAGAAATACTCTCAAAAAATAAAAAAATGGTATGGATAAAATAATGGAAATGAAATAGAGGGTATTAAGACGTGTGTTTTAAATAACGAATAATGCACATTTTAATGATCTTGTATATATAATATATATAAACGATAAGTTTTATGATTTTTTTTTTTTAAAGTCCCAGCTACAGTGACAACGCTCCGTATTGGATTGGAGCTACGGACATGAATAACGAAGGATTTTTCAAATGGACAGACTCATCGCCGTTTACTTATTCAAGTAAGTTTAGTGTGGTTAATGCCTTAATGGTCCCGCATGTAGATATAATATAATGTGTAATTGTATAAAAAGGTGTCTAACCAAATATCTTTACGATCTATTTACTCATTTGTTTTGTAGACTGGTATCAAGGACACATACATCAACCGTACAGTGGGCCGAATTCAAAACAGCCTAACGACGACGGACTTAGTAGACAGGACTGTGTCGAACTCAGACAAGTGTACAGGCCCCAAAACCGATTGCTCAAGTACTTTAATCGAAATTCGTCTTATACTTGGAACGACCGCGACTGCTCTGTGAAAAATCGATTTCTATGCCAAACGCAACAGCACACCTCTTTAAACGATTATGGTAATGATTATTTTATTATAAACCGTACCTTGTATGATGTAATTTTTAATAAATTATATGCATAGGAAAAATTATAAGAAAAAGATTGCATATCTATTCGTTATAAGTTTAATTTGTATATATGTATTTTTTTTTTATCAGATCCGGAAGAATCGAATTGTAATGTAACGATGAAATTAACCAGCGAAATGAGGTTTGCCTCGGTTTCAAGTCCAGGTTTTCCACAACCTTATCCTGACAACCAAGATTGCACTTTCAGTGTAGAAGTACCTCGAGGTTATCAGATCGAAGTTGAATTTGAAGAACTCATGTTGGAAAACGAATCAACGTAAGTATTAAAATACACATTTCAATAATATTTTGCAGGACATTTTATATATATATACATAATATATAACTATCAAAGTGAAAAAGTATATTGTATATTTATTTATAAAAAAACATAAATAAATACAATCTTAAAAATAAACATATCATCTGTTCTTTTTCAGTTGCAGTTATGATTACGTAGAATTAATTCCTGGTGACGACGACGAGGGCCCTAAACACTGTGGAGACAAGAGTGACATACTCAAATTAACTAGGTTCGTCACCAAGAAGACCAAATTGAGAATACATTTTGTATCCGACTATTCTCACTCGTTCAGCGGCTTCAAGGCTCGCGTATCCGCCGAACACGGTAAGTGGTATATTTCGAGCGACTCAGCGATGCCTATTTTTGACAATTATCATTATCAATAATCTTTATAACAATATTATTTACTAAATAATTCATTTTGTCCTTAATAAACAGTTAACAACGAGTGTGACGACGCGAGACAGCAAATGTTCAATGGATCGTGTTATTTGTTTGCTAGTTACCCTGAAGTGTCTTGGCACACTGCTAGAAGTATCTGCAATGGAATTAAAGTAACTAATATAGTGTTATTATTATTGATATAGGTGCATAAAAGCATGGCTTTCAAAGATTTTTAAAATTCTTACGTATATGTGTTGCTCCGTTTGCGAAGGCGGAATTAACGAGCATCCATAATGCTGAGGAAGAACAGTTCGTCGAATCTTTTATCCGGGAGTCGACTGACAGTAGATCCGCAATTTATTGGTTGGGCGGAACATGGAATGACAAATCCTGGTACTGGGTGGATAACTCGACAGAAACATTTTCAGGTTTGTCAGATGTTGTATATGCATTAGGAATATCCTAAAAAGAAATATGTAATTCGAGCAATAAAAAAAAATGTATTACAACCATATGTGTACAGCTTGGTTGGCGACTGACGCAGCGAACGCATTACCTTACAAGGATATCTGTCTCGCAATTAGTTGGCTATCGTCACCACCCGTAAATCTACCAAGGGGCCTTTACTGGACTGCCAACGACTGCAACACGGTTGGAGGGTATATATGTAAAAAAAATCAAACAAGTAAATACCAATAATTTCACAGCAATAATAATAATGAAAATATTATATGTATCTACAACGCGTTGTTACTGTTACTCGTAATATTATATCCAATAACCTAACGATAGAACTATACATGTATGAACAGTAGGGTGATGTTAATTTGACGGCTAATGACAAAACCTTCTCGGTAAAAAAAAATTTGTTTACATATCGACAAAATCACCAACAGGGGCACAAACGTGTCGATCGATATTTTAGATTGAAACCCGGCGGAGTGCATAATAATCTCCAAAATTCGAATTTGTATATGAAACAATTTATTTTTTATTGTTAAACAAAGAAAAAATATTTTTTTAAATTTCCCTAAAGTTTTATTAATCACCAACAAATTGTTTGTCAAAAAATAATCAAAAACAGACTTAGAATCAAAAGAGTAGGACGTACCTATTAATCATTAATCAAACACATTAAAATTTTGCAAAGACGTGTTATTGAACTAAACTATTAAATTTCTTTAAAAAAATATATATACTAGGTACGATAAATAAGTTAATCTTTTTTCTCTGGATCGCTTTACTTAAAAATATTATAATTTTGAGTGAATCTGATTTCCAATCAATTTAATATATTAATAAAATTCTGTTAAAATAATTATTAAAACTTTTAAAAATGAAATATAATGAGTTACCTATTATTGGCTACTTATGAAAATAATAATCCTGATCAGAATTAACGAATGATAATGTGTTATTGTATTATATCAACCTACTAATATTTTTTTGCAAATTTTTGGAATTATTGAATCAAGAATTATCGGATCATTACAATTTAAACACCACAGTGACAGGCGTAAAAGGGATAATAACGTCGTTAAATTATCCTGCAAACTATTATCACAACTTGGACTATTGGATACACGTAGTCGGCGCGCACCAGTCACGCATCGTTTTCCAGTTTGATTCCATAAACATCGAGCCACAAGCTGATTGTCTTTACGATTTCGTCGCCGTGGTGGAACCAAAAGAACGTGAAAACCGAACAATGACGGTCTGCGGTTACCGCGGAAATCATCTGGAAGAGTGAGATCATATTTTTATTACTATTACAACGTCAATATTATAATTTATCTGTTAAATAAAAAAAACAACTATTTTACAATGCCGAATTCTAATTATGTTACAGTTACATCTTTGTTACCGATTTGAATGAAGCGTTCGTGCACTTCCATTCGGACTACTCCGTGTCTAGTTCGGGATTTCATCTCCAGTGGAACACAGTCGACATGTCCGGTTGTCCGTCACAAACACTGTCCGCTCTCGAAGGCCAAGTTCTCAGTCCAAACTATCCGAACTTTATACTTCCAAACCTCAACTGCGTCACCATGATACTGGCGCCGGGTGAGGGCTAGGTCTATAGAGTTATAAAACCACGATTTTAAAACATTATTGTACCACCGTGACTTGCAAGTACGGTATAAATAATATGCATTTTCGGATCTTTCAGTCGGCCACCGTATATGGATTGATTTTGTTGACTACAACTTGGACGAATCCCAAACGGTCAAGTTGTACCTATCGAGAACTGCGGACAATATAACTCCATTCAAATATCGGAACTCAATTAACGACGGTGCGTTTTTATCGGAAGGCGAGAGCGTCAACATCGAATACTCTACAAACCACTTGCCCAGGGGAAGGGGTTTCAAAATAAAGTACAAAATGGGTACGTACGGTCTTATAGCACTATAAGACAACAATGTTATAATAATATGACAATAAAACGTGATTATTAAAAATAACGCATTTTAGTGGTGGACTTTGACGAAGAACGCGCGATCGTGCTGCAGAATGATACGTCTGGATTTATGTACAGATTAAATTATCCATTGCCTATGCATTTTCCCAAATTGCGGTACAAACAGAGGCTGTTGGCTTCGATCGGACAAAATATCCAATTGCAGTTCAACCGCGTGGTACCGGCACAAAGTAAGCGTTTTCAAATATAAATCTAATTATATTATAACCGTCTCGGTGGTTTGGTTAGGTTATCTTAAACCTATTATGTTACCTGTATTATACCTAATACCTATAATAATGTAATAGCAGTTCTTCATCGACATAATGTTATATGTCGCAACTACAACTTCGGACAAGATTTTTCTTCGGGAAAGGGGCTGATGATGGGTCAGGGATCGTAGGGATCTAAACCGTTTCAAATTTTAACGGTTACGGTTTCGGTTTTTTCAAATATTGATTTTATTTTCCTGCATCTAAGGACTGTAGACCCAATTTTTTTTAATTATTGAGGGTACTAACAATTTTAGGCCAAGAAGTCATTATAAATATGCATGTTTTATCTTAAGAACATTTGT
Organism: Diuraphis noxia; assembly: GCF_037042655.1. NCBI lineage: Eukaryota > Metazoa > Arthropoda > Insecta > Hemiptera > Aphididae > Diuraphis > Diuraphis noxia. The sequence continues at coordinate 30,615,496 of NW_028301714.1, read as the reverse complement.
CGATTTTATTACCAATACTCAATAGGCAATAAATAATAACATTATAAATACAATATATCATTATTTTAGTACCTACATGTATTGTAATAGTTAGAACACAGTAGGAAATAAGAATACATTTACATAATTTATATAAGTGCCATTATATTATGAAGTATCTTCTTTATTTGTGACATTATGTCTTTTGTCTGGTTTTCATAAAAAAATGCTTAACTAAAAAAATGCTAAATTGAAACTTAAAATTATGGCTTCCTTATAATGGTCTCATTCAATGTATGAATTTAGTAGCTTAAATTCATTCTCTTTCATCCATTTACAAACGAAAAATTGTATTTAATACTTTTTCTATCAAAACTTATAAGCTATATTACTAATAAATGGATAAAATACAGACGTGCATAGCCGCATAGAGGTGAACAAGATAACATTGTATTTTAATTTTTAATCAATAAGTATAGTAATAATATAAAATATAAATAGAACAATATTCGTATTACCAACTAATATTTCATAATACTGAGTACCTTAATAGCATCGAGATTTTTATTAATAAATTCGAACATTGTATTATTTTCTTCGTATAAAAATACTCGTTTTAACTAGAATCATAAATAATATAATTAACTTAACAAAATTTGAAGAAATCAATATTAAATTTTAATTTTAATCGATTTTTCAAGAACGGTTTTTCAATTCTATGGTTTCGGTTTTAGTTTTGTAAACGGTTTTTTAAAGACCTTGGATTTCAGTTACGGGTTTTTAATCAGCTACTGTTTTAAGGCTTTTGATGTCGGTTCTGCTTATGGTGTTCAATAATGAAAAAACAGCGGTTCTAACCGGATTTTCAGAAACCATTATCGATCTCTGGTTTACACAGAGTATGTTGAACTAAAAGGTCTCCCTTAACTTTAGCATACTGATGTTGAGGTGTTATTTTGGTTTTGATTCCTGTCGGTATATTATGCTATATAAATTTGTATTTTCAGTAACTTTAATAGCTTAATGCTATAAACCATAGAAATAATTTTCAATTTCTATAAAATTTCTGGTAGGGACTGACTTTGGATGCAGCCCGCTTTATATATTCTCTATGTTAAACTAATTTTAAATTTATATTTTTTTCAGTGGACACCACATTAGGCCGTACCGTATGCCCGGGTCAGCAATCAACGGCTGTTATCGAGGTCCATGATCATTACGCTGCTGAGAACGGCACGTGGTGGTTGCTGTGTGAAAACGTCGAACAACCAAAATCCGTTCCAATATCGATCACTTCGTTTCTCAACTCAATGTCCGTAGTCATTGTATACGGCCAGAAGCCAGCGACAGATATAGCATCCGCAAACATTTCAGTGAACGTAAAACCCGGTTCGTATCATACTGTTATTTATTCTCCATGTTATTGTGCAAGAATACAATTGTGCCCGTTTACCGAATTTAACTGATTAAACATAGAAACGTTTTTTTTTTTTTTTTTTTTTTTACTTCCCAAACGATTCAAAGCAACAGCTATTGGGGTTGAAATAATGGGTTATTTTTTCGTATGTTTTAGTTAACTATTTTCCACTGTAATCGACGTGGGTAATAATATGAAAGCTTCAAAAATTTAATACGGCTCGTCTCTCTATATATTTATATTTGTGATTAAAAACAGATACTACTTTTGAAAAATTTATTTTTGTCACAAACTGATATAAAAAAAACACCATCAATCAGGCGCGTAGCTAGAAATTTCTAAGGGGGGGGGGGTGTTATTCAAAATTAATTGAAAAAATTATAAACACAAAATTGATAACTTTACGTAGGTATACGTAGGTATACTTCATCATGATAATCAAATAATCAACAATTAAGAAGTTGTAAACGTTTTCTTACATCACGCTGCTTAAAAATATATATTAAATCGTGCATGAAATGAGTAATCGATAAAACGTCACTGAACGGTCTAAAATAGTAATTAATGCCGGATCCCGGCTTTAGTGCTTTACATTATTTTTATCGTAAATATAAACTAATATACTTAATTTTGATAAATAAGTGTAAATCACGATTTAAGATAATTCATGCTTATGATGCATCTTTATCTTAATAAAAAAATATTAAGTATACCACGGCCGAGGGGGGGTATTATTACACATGTAACACCCCCCCCCTGGCTACGCGCCTGCCATCAATATTTGAAATTTATCACCAAAACTTAGATGACCTCCGGATTTGACACTTCCGATAAAATTCCAACTGTTGTATATTATAATATACACATCATCTAACAGTTTGTGATTTATCTAATTGTTGCATTTCCACTATACATGGTCGTCGAAAAAAATGTTTATAGATTTTTTACACTGTATCATTTATGCCCCACGTAATATGTAGATGCTGAATCCAAAAAGAAACTTGTCGCCTTGGCAAAGATGCCGGAAACAGCTAACAATAGTAGAATCGAGTCTTGCAAGCCCAACCCTTGTGTCAACGGTGGTACGTGCGTCATCCGGAAAGCCACGCACACGTATCACTGCAAGTGTCACGGCAACTATACCGGTAAATATACATTTAAATAACTTCCAAAATAGCTTATAACGTCATATCATTGTTTGGAACGTTTTCACGTGTATTCATTGTTTATAATGTTTAGATAATATTATTTGAGGTAAAGTATATGAAGTGTGTACAATGCCCAATTTAAGTGGTCAAATACACAGTTGAAAAACGGGTCTTCAATGGGTATTGCACAATATCAATAGACAAAAAAAAAAAAAAAATACCAGTCCTATATTAATGTCAGTTAAAAATATTACCATTTACGTATTTTATTATTGAATCTCGAAAAGAATACAATTACATGGTAAACTACAATGAGTACCTAAATGTTTTTGTCCAATATTTTCATGCTTATAGAATTTACCATTTAAAATGTGGTGTGATAAAACATATTAATTATTATTCTATTATGTTGACATACTTTTTATTTGGATCTTATTTGATTAATTACAATATAAATTGTTTAATCTAACTATTATCAATTTTCCGTAGTATCTTGATTTTCAGTAAACTTTTTATCATTTCTAATAGCAGATGACCATAATTTATTGAAATTAATACATCATAAACACTAATTGTATATAAGCTAAAAATATTTGTTTGATAGTATAAATTGTTATATAATATGTAATAAAAATTTCCCATAGAATTTAAAACTAAGTATATTTTTCACATAATATTGTACATAAGCTTAGAAAATATTGAATTTATAAAAATATTTTTCTGGTTGGGCCTTAGGCCACATTATATACTTACATTAATAAACTTTCAAAACTGGAAAATATTACAAAAATGCAAAAGTATTAAAAAATAAAATGATTTAACGATAACAGTATCATATTTATAGAAAAGGTTTTTTAATGGACTTCAATTAGCTTAGTTTGTACTTTTTATGTACCTACCTATTCACACATCATATGTAAAGCTTGGATTTTAAAGCATAATAATTATAAATAACAAAAAAATTATAAAATTATTTTTAAAAAGCAAAAATGAAGCATATTTATTTTTTAAAAAAGCAAAAATAAAGCACAACCAAAAATTAACACGAATTGTTTTTAAAACTGAGTAAAGAAAATTAAAAAAGAATTCTCTGTCATGTATTTGGCAAGATTTTTAGTAGTGTCTGACTTTATTGTCTGACAGAATGTTTTTATCCGTATATAGAAAACCATACAATACAACCATTTAGTCCGTACTGCGTATTCCAGATTTTCTGGTTAATTAAATTGCATTTTTTTTTTTATATTAAACCGTAATAAACAAGATATACAAATTTGAAATTTCACAGCTATAGAATAACTGAAAAAAAGCAAAAAAACATTTATACAAAAAAAGTCAAAAAAATCAAAAATAAATTGGTTTATTTGGAATGAGAATGACTTGAAACTAATTTATATATAAAAATTAGATTCCTATGTTATACATGTATAAAAAAAAAAAAGCATTTGCTATAAAATCCGAGCTCTAAATCCATATGTTTTATGCTGACCATAGTACAGTAAATACAATTATTGTTTCAAACGCGAAATCATGTTTCTAAATTAATTTTTGTATTTTTTGAATAAATATAACTAAATACATAAATTATTTATTTAATTCAATAATTAGGTAGTTTGGATTAGGTACTTTAGAATAAAATATGTGACAGTAAATGTAAAATGTCCAAAACTAAGTTAATTTACAAAATGTGATGACGTAGGTTCTATAGATAAATCCATTGAAGGACGGAAACTTAAAATTGAAAAAGTCAAACTAAGGACAATTTGTCACTGTTCAATTGAACGCATTTAAAAACGTTTTCAAATAACTTATATATTATATAAAACTCTAACGCCATTACTGGATGTATCTTATATACAGGGACGTTCTGTTCACTTACCTACTGTGATCTGGGCTATTGCGTTTTTGGCGAATGCATTTTGGCTGGCAGCAACGGCTTTGTGTGCAAATGCCAGTATGGGTATACGGGACGATTTTGCGATGAAAAGATCAAACCGTGCGAATTAAACCCGTGCAAGGACCGAGGTGATTGTGTGTCGTTAGGCGATTCCGACTACCAGTGCAGATGTTACGCATATTGGACGGGTAAGTACTTCGTACTTAACCATAATATACGAAAAACGGGGGACGAAAAACAAACGGAAATAAATGGATGTGTATTATACATTATATAAATATTACCATATAATATAAGGGACAAGTATAAAACATGGCAACGTAAACGAGTGTAGAGTTACCTTTACGGATTTGACTCACGTCGCGTATTATATGTATTATGTATATAATATATATTGTATTGCAGGTGATCAGTGCGAGAGGAAAATGCTACACATCACGTACAAACCGTTAACGGAACGAATGCTTCAAGAACCATTTTGGCTAGGTCTTCTCACCGTGTTTGTGGTCATGGGCATACTGGGAATAATATGGTGTGCTAAACGGCACGTGCCCGAAAAAATCGAGAAAATATTGTCCGAAGAAGCCGAACGCAGTAGACACTGTGAGTACCTACGAATGGAATTTAATTATCTCGCCCACCTACTGAAGTACCAACTATATAACATATGCGTGTGCCTAATTTTTATACGCACATCTAATATACAATAAGGTAGGTAGTTAGGTAACCTATATTACATTCAATATTGTCAGTTCAATGGAAATAGTAAACATTTGTTTGTTTGTTTTGGCTGTATAAATTATATAATGTATAAAGCTACTATAGCTGGTAATATAGTACAGAATGAAAATGAAATTACGAAACACGTTATTATTATTTCAGCCGAAATTGAGTGCAATTCAAATCATGATTTACTTTTTACGTCCACATATTAACTTGATAAATGTTATCTGCAAGTTCTAAAGTTTTTAATTTATGGCAATGGTATAGAAATAATATGTCTTCCGAAACTATATGAAAAAAAAAACTTTTAATTAAAAAAAAATACTTTTCTAAGCAAAACTTTTAGACTAACGCTGTATAGTTTTTGAAAATAATTGTATGTTCACTAATATATTTCAATATACTTGATCGTATCCCGTTAGTTATTTAAAGCGATTAATTTAAAATGATCAAGTTTGAACTGTCTGATAGTTTTTGGGAGGTGATCTATTTATAATGAAAAATACAGCTATAACTGATTTACGACGAAATATTACATTCGTTGAACATTATTATAATATAATCAGATAGCAGATGAGCCGTAAGAACTTCTCATTTTAGATTAATAAATAAAAAACATAACCTAGTAATAATAATTAATAAATAAAAATATTTTTTTTGCATCTATTTCGCGGTTAATTCTATATCAAAACTATGAATTTCTAAATATTATATTACCCTAAGTCTAAAACAGTTTACAATGTGCGTTAACTTTTCTGAACAAACTGATGGTAAAACACAATTTTTCTAAAACGATTTATTGTGAACGGTTTTATGTTACATTGAAAACCCTACCTACTATAACAGTAGAGTTTTAATAGAATTCCTCCAAATCCTTACATAGGCGCCTAACTTCCAATCAAAATCCAGTAATTCTGATAAATTTTGTGTCGAAATGTCGATCGCAGATATAGTACACAATTTCCTTTATATCATTAACCACAATGTCTTCCTTGAAATCACTTCAATGTATTGTTCATAACTTACTGAGTCATTGTCTTGGGCGTTCAGAGTTTTGCGTTACCCTGGAATACATGAATTTAATCAGAAATATACGTTTTCGATACGAATGCTTTGGGTTTTATAACATGCGAATATAATATAGTTACAGTAAATGCTTCTGGGCGGATGTCGAGTGTACGGGGCGAACTGCTAGTGCCAACTGTGAAGACAAACGGAGCGACACCATCAGAAGGTGGTAACTCACCGCCGCCGCAGCCGAAAACGTTCCTCAGACGATTGGGTATACGAAAACCTTCATTAATGAGCCTCACCAGTCCGTTACAGACGGGCCGGACGGCTCGTACGTTCAGCCTAGACGATTTGCTCAGGCCACAAGTTCCGAGTAAGGTGTCGACTATATGCCCTCTCCCAAAACCCTTCACCACCTTTTTGCATAATCGCATCGCATTGCACTTTACAATGTTATAAATATTACTTCTACTTCTACATTTCTATTTCTATAATTAAATACATTCTTATATTTTATATATACACACACACACACACACATATATATATATAAATTATATATATTGGCACCTCACCTGGACTTGCTCTCTAACATTATTTATTATTATTATTATTATTACCTAGTGTTAATATATTAACGTGTACATATCAGTAATACGCCAAATTGTTTTATTTGTTTTTGTATTATGATTACTAGTACATTAACTATTAATTTATCATTATTATTATTTTAATAATACACATACGTACGTCACGACTCACAACACTAAACGTATTTTAGCTAATATATATTTTATTTAACCTAAACATAGCACGTCGTAAATTTAATGTAAATATATTTCATAATACATATTATATTATTATGATGACTTAAGCGGAGCTTTTATAGATACCTATTGTTGATTAACAACAATCCTTAAATTTTAGGATTCAATCAATATCGTGCCAAGCAAAAAAGCGCATCACCATCAAAATTTCGTACCACTATAGCCGATAAATCGGAAATACTTCAACAGCTCATATCACCTGGGCTTGAACGACAAGCCAGTTTCAACGACGAAATCAATCTAGTGGACAAGTTATCGACCAATAATATCGGACCTAACGATATTCTCCTACCGCAGTCGAACATTTCTCAAGAAACGAGTTTTTCAAACGACTGTTCTATAGGTAATGTACACTACTCTTTTTTAGTATACTCGTGGCTTATGATAAAATGAACTAAATGTTATAATTTTCAATTAAGACGAAGCTGTTCAAAAAATTGAAAAAAAAGTTACGTTTGCCAGGCTGATGAATAAATTTCAATCGGAAATGAGCTCTACGAGTTCAGAGGTAGATGCCCACTCTAAACGAAATTTAAGAAGACCATGTAACCACCAAGGAAGTGATTCTATGTCAAGTCTAGAATGTGCATTAGGTATATTATATATTTACATAGCTTTTACTAGAGTTGATAATCGAAACTTTAGAACATAATAAGTCATAGTTGATTTATTTGTATAATCGTTCAAGATATTTATGATTCTTAAATGACACGGTGATAAAATTATGAATTGATTGGTCAATATGAAACTGTGCTAGCTTTATTTAAATAATTATATCAGGAGTATTCCGTTTTTGCTATAGAAAACCGAAAACCAAATACATTATCACTAAACGAATACCAGCAACAATCGGGCCAAAAAGCCATGAGTGCAGATTCAATTTTGGCCATGTTTCGAAATTTCAACACAGCAATGGCGATGACGGAAATAAGTAATTACTTATCTGCATCCACGACACCAAGTTGCTCCAGTCTGCAAGACGAAGTAGTGGGTAGCGAAGATGAATCGTTGATGTCAAATACTGCTCATTCACCAGGTGGCGGCAAAGAATCCCCCACTCGATATCGCTACTCAAACGTGATTCAAGTGAGTCAATAAGTGACACTTAAGTACATATTTAGTATAATATGTAGTAATATTTAACGAAAATAAAAATAATATCTGTTATTAACTTCTTAATAAAAATGTTTATAGTATTAATTATAATATTAATTTAACATATTTATGATCAGTTACCAGTAGTGGACATGTTAAGTTCGCAACGAAACAATTCAAACAACCCATTGAACAGTTTGCAACACCCTCCGTCCATACTACTTGAAGTGCCCAATTACCGTATGGACTGTCTGTCACCGATTCACGAGTTACCGACACCGGCACCATCACCTTCTCCCACGCCCATCATATCAAGGAAGTCGGCATTTAGTTGTCTAAAAGACATGGAAAACTACCACCACCATCAGCAGCAGGTTTTATTTTATTTTAAACTTAAGTGCTTATACCATTTCTATGAATTTGTTTTTTTCATTTTAAAAACGGATTTTTTTTCTTTATCAAGGAACCGCCTTCCCTCAATGTGCCAACTGAACCACCAACGGGCCAAGCTGAACAACTGGCCATACCAATGCTGGTCATTCAACAACCGACACCTATCAATTCACCAAGTATGGAATTCCCCGGGTCTCCGCCACCCCATAAAGAGAAACCACTCAACCGGAAGATGTTGAAAGACATGGAGAAGCCGATATCGCTAGATCTGCCTGCACCACCGCCAGTCATTACCGTTACGTGTATGAGCGATTCAGATACGGAGTCTGTGACCACAAAAAACGGTACGGACTCGTCAAAAAACGGAGGAGGCATGTGTTACCTAAGTCCATTTTCTATGTGTTCCCGGGCCGACAGAATAGCCTCGGAGTCGAACCTCAGCTCGTCTGGGTACAGTTCGGGACCATCTCGGTGCAACTCGAACACCCGGCTGTGCCCATTGGACTGCGGCGAAGAACCAAGGCGCATATCACCGCTAATCCACACGCCCGAAATCAGAGAAATGGACTCAGAAACGACGTTCTCCGAAAACGACGACGAGGGCTTTGACACAGAAACAGCCGACTCAAAGTTGGGTCATCGAACTAAACACCACTACCAGAACACAGAACTTGAATCAGAAACGTTGAAGCCCGGTGTAACCACCACTGGTTTTAAGGCTTACACTTCTGGCTCGGAACCAGAAACGCTTGGTCGTCACCTACAGCAGCAGCCAGTGCCATCAATCACTGTTCAGCAGTATCCGTCTACACTGCACCTGTCCACGGATATGCTGTACGAGAAGAGCCCGGTGAGTTCAAGGAGTGAAAGTCCGCTTAGTGACAAGACAGTGTTTAGGTTCTCGCCCATGTTCTACGGCCGCATAACCGACTCGGACAGTATATACGACTTTACGAGTTCGGATTGCGCGATGAAGAAGCGAACGGGCAAGAAGAAAGAGCGAAAGAGGAGGCACTTTGGCAGTGGTGGTGGGCTATTTGGGGGACCCACATGCACAACTCCATCGGATACGTCAGCGTGCAATAACAGCGTTTTGCTGTTAGACGTACCCGGCAGGAACGACAGGAAAAAGTCTCGATCCAAACCAAATACTAGGAGACGATCTCGATCTCAGCAGACGATAGTACCGAGCTCTTCGTCATCTACCGACAGCCTAAACGACACCGCAAAGTGAGCTAACACAGAATGAATAGTTACAATTAAATTAATACTAAATATAGAATCTTTTATTATAATATATAAATTATATCATTTAATACAAACATACCGTATTGTTTTTTAAAATATTTTTTTTATTAGATAGTTATACCGATACTTTATAACAGCCGTATTCTGTATTATAATAATTTTTTTTTTTTAATTATCTTCAATAGTGACAGTTCTTTTTAAGTTTAATAGTTGACATTCCAATTTATCATATGAAATAATTACTAGGCGTGCTAAAAAAAAAAATTAGAAAAAAAGACAAATCCAGAGATACATTTAAAAATTATTAGGTTGTGGTATTTTATAACTGAGTTTTAATATAACATTATAGATTACGTGTAATGATTATAATTTTGTGAGCAGGGTTAGTTACGGAAATAGGCACAAACGTTCCAACGATTCGGTGATGAGAAATCTTTCGTCGGAAAATTGGTCAGACCGCGGCAAGAGCGGCGAAGACAAGAAAACCGTTAAGAGAAAAACAAAGAGTAATCGCACTGAAAACCGGAGACTGAGGTAAGTAGAGATCAAACAACCGTGCAAAATCTGAAGGCACATTCTGAATAACTTATATGAATTATAAAAGATAAACCATTCAATAATAACGTATAATGTGGGTCGATTGTCGCGTACCTATAGATTTCAAAACAAGACAGTCAGTGATCAAGGGCATTACGAATCGACGCATGACGAAGAGAACGCTTCAAACTTTGCGTCATTACCATCACTGCTGTCCATTGATAACCACGGTGCAATTTCTGCAGTAGAGGCGGCCATCACGAAGAAGAAATGCCGATTCGTACCAGCGAGATATCAAAAAAGAGTTATCGCTTCCGATTAAGTCTCCCATATATAATATTTTTCGACATATGTTCTGAAAGTTTCGTACAGTGGCAGAGTGGCATGTGTACAGCTTAGGAATTCAAACTGCCGTTCAATTGTATTTCGCTTATGTTATATAGACATGTATATTATTATACAAGGTGAGTTTTGTTTAACGTTGAGATACTCATCGGTTTAAGTCAATTGTTTTGATTTTAGAGAAAAACATGTTTTCCGTAGATTTTGAAGTAATTATGTGTACAAATTATAAGAAATTAATTTCAAAAAAATAATTTATATTATTGTAAAAAAATAATTTTAAATCCTCTTAGGGATACTTCATATTCTGAAATAAAATATTTTTTTATTTTATTTTTTGGGGGAATCTATTACTGCTTAAAATTGTTTAATTAAAAGACTACCACTTCAATGTGTGATACATACCTAATGATAATATATGTGTTATCTTATATCAACAATTTTATGAAAAATATTTTCCTTTAGAATATGAAATTTAATATAATGGAAACTGTTTAAGAAATTAGAAAGAATTTAATTTTAGTGTAACACGTTCTTTAACCGTAATTCATAACAATTGACAAAGCAAATTAGTCTCTGCAACGTTAAAAAATCACTCTGTATACATAAAGGTGGTATAGACAAACTGAGACACGGTACACGAGTCTCCAATCATGATAATATTACCGAATAACCTATACAAAACTGTAGCAATAAAATATTGTTTTTGAAAAACAGTGTAGGGTATTACAATATTATACTAATATAGACTATGAAACAAAATGCCTTACTTTTTCTATCGCTTTTCGATTAGTAAAATCTGTGATATTTTAACGTTAAGTTTTACCGTTATTTTGTCAGAAAAAGGCCAATTGTTTTAAATTATATAAAATTATAATCCAATTTATTAAAATTCATGAATACACATGAATATATGTTTAATATTTATGATATTGTGTTTACTAGAGTGCCTCTAAGATTGTTGAATTGGTATAAATGTATTTATTATTACCTATTGAATACACAATACTGTATATTTAGGCTAGAAGTTCTTGCTCATTCACTCGACTGTTATTTAGGTAAATCACGCTTTACTTTTGTAATTTCTATAATATTATTAATATATGTTCTATATGAATGAATACTATGTGAGTATTTGATGTACAACTTTCTAGATTAAATATTTGGAAGAACATTATATAATAGCGTACTATGATTAAGATTAATTTTTGAAATGTTAAATGAATCTTATAGAATGTACCAATTATTCCTATTATTTAATAATCAGTTTCATAATTTTTTGAATTCTTCATTTGCTCTATTAATAATAAATACTATAAGCATTCTATTTTGTCTACTAATTATGTCAAATAAAAACAATTTCTATTTTCAATTATATTTACTCGATTATTTGTTTTTCGTTCCCCTCACAACCAAATATTTTCAATTCATTAGATGAATAAAATATGTAAATGCGTTTTTTAGTTACATATTATAGGTACTCATTTGTTTTATTTAATACAAATTACTAATTTTTACAATATGATAATAATAGTGTGTAGAACAAAAAATTTTAAAACAGCAGAATAACAATACTAGTTGATGGCCGAAGACACGGGAGAATAACTAGTTTAGATTATCTGTTCCATGAAAGTCCCAGAATGTTTTTGGCCTAGAAAAAAAACAGATATTTAAGTTGTACGATCCCCACTTGGATACATTTCAGTTATGTTGATTCCAATCGATTCTACTTACTGTAGACACTGACGCTGTAACAACGTCTTTGGCGAGCTGAGCATTACTCTCGAGCATTGTATCCAGCTTCACGCATTCCTCAACTGCTCTTCTCACGAAATTCCATGTGTCATCATATCCTTGCGATTTATCTTGCAACAAATGCAGTTCACTAGATTTGTAAATAGTGGCCAAGCCTATACGCCTTGTGTACCATCGAGTCTATATAAACACAAACAAATTAGTTACCTATTGTAACACTGACAGATGTTGCATCAAAAATATGATGAGGTAGGTTGTGTGCACCTAATTATTAATCAATTATGTTTACTGTTGAAATTGGGGTTAAAATTTCACAATAAATGTTTAATTTATAAATTAATAAAAACAAATTAAATTTGTCTACTTTTTTTCTTTTGTAGACAACTATGCAAAAGGTGTATACATTGTATTCTTGTAACGTAATTATTTGATTTTCGATTTATTTTTAATATAATTTATATTATAATTTTAAATTGATGATGCCTTATAAAAAAAAAAAACATTTTAATAATGAACACCAAATCAAAGGTATACATTCGAATTTAGTGGTATGTAATGTATCTCCCCTTCTTATAATGAATAAGTAGATCAAACGCTATACATGAATGCCTATTTTTCTTATCATAAGACATAAAAACAAAAAATTTTCATTTCGAGTATAAAATATAAAACAGTACAAACATCATAGGTTGTATTCAGTGAATTTATAAAAATTATATATATTCAGGAGGATCCATTTAAGTGAGTACACTAATTATCTCGAAAAGTATTAACTTTTTTTGAATTCTTTGTTTTTAAACATGTTTTTCTAAAACTATATAATATTTAAATTTTTTTCACACTTATATTTATTGGTGAAACCACTATCAACTTTGATTTTCAAATTGTAACATATAATAAAAATATTATTAATTAATAAAAGCATTTTTATTATGAATTTACGTGTTGACGTTTTTATTTTTTTTTGATAGGTTCGCGAGATACAGCTCCTCAAAGTATTTACAGTTTTTATTATTAATCCAATAATTTTAAAGACCAGGAGCTACCTAGTAATAAATTGGATATTGTTGAATCCATGGTAACAAAATAAATAATAAAAGATTACTATTGTACCTACTTTGAATCCTATAATTTATTAACTTATTAAATACAAGAGTTATCAATAGGGAACGGATTTGAATGCAAATTGCATTTTTTTCAGAATGTCCGAAAACAGTGGTTTCCAAGCAAAAAGTTAATTTCATACATCAAAGAATTAAAAAATGTAACTTTTATTTTGCATTTTTTGGAATTTTTAGTGCATTTTGTGGTTTTTAAGTCATTTTTTCCACATTCATTCTATAAAAAATTAAAATACCTAAATATGTATTATGTTACGAAATTACGAAATTATTGTTGACACGTGTAGACACAAAATATATACATACGAGTTACAACAGATTATTACCCACATTAAGATAAAGATAAGAGATAAGATACGATAAACTATTTATCTAAAGTTAATTAATTAACATTTTGTTGTATTGTATTTCAATATTTTTTATTAGATTTTTCATAATAATGTGTTTTTTTATAAATTTAAATACAAAATTTTGTTTTTATTGAATATAAACCCATTTTTAAAGTTTTTTAGGGCATTTTTTTAGTGCATTTTTTGATGTTAAAGCATTTTTTTAAGGCATTAAATCGTATTTTTTTAAGGCTTTTTTCTTGTTTTTTAGAGCATTTAAATCCGTTCTCTAGTTACCAATATTGTTACCTAAGCTATTAGGTCGAACGGTATCGAATTTATCAATTGCATCTCCTATAGTCTTTACAAATTAAGAAATAGTATGAATATTGCCGCATTTACTGACTATAACACCTCCTTCAACCATCAATACTTTAAGGAGTTGTATCTCGCAAACCAATCAATGAAAAATAAAAATGTTAACACGTAAATTCATGAAAAAATGGTTTTATTAATTCATGATATTTTTGTTATATCTATGTTACCATTTGAAATCAAAAGTCAAGAGTGGTTTCACCAATAAATATAAGGGTGAAAAAATGTTAATACTGTACGGTTTTAGAAAAACATAAGCCTAGAAGTTTAAAAAAAAATCCTAAAAAAAGTTAATACTTTCGAGATGATAAATGTACCCGTTTAAATGGAACACCCTGTATTTATAGAACTATACACAGTTGGGACACACGAATAGTTGTATATACGTTTATAGGTTTGGATTTTTGCCCTCAAAACACTATACGTACGTCTATGGACCGGTCACCCGCATAATAACAGATGTCGTTGACTAGAGTCATCAGGTTGGACAGAGCGTGTGGCGCGTTGGACGGTTTGGAGAGCAATGCGATCGCCTGCGGCCACTGGTTCAAATACGGCTGGAGCATCAACAGCCTGGTCTTGATGGTGTTCGTCAGGAACGCGGTCAGTTCCGCTTTGCTGTAATTAAATAATAGAGGAATAAAGTACATTTTTAACATGCACGGCCGATGATTGGAGGAGTCAGCACAACAGTACCTTTCATTGGGGCCCACCAACGTGCCGTCCCGGAGGAGTCGGGACAGTGAATCGTTGCTGGCCGAGTAAAAGTACAACGCCAACTCGGCCCCTGGGTCCTGAAAGAGACCGTGCACCGTGTCCGGATAACCGAGGTCTTCGGCACCTATATACGATCGGACAAACAAAATGACTGCAGTTAGTTTAAGTGAACGTTAAACGGAATGTGTAATAATACTAATAATTAATAACAATATATTACAATGTATATATTTATTTATTTAAAACATAATAACATTTGAACATTTTTACCAAGAACATTCTCGGTTTCGGACATTTTTGATTTTGGACATTTTTTTATAATACCTTATTTATTATGTATACATTATATTATTATTGTATATTATTTATGTGTATATTTAACATGTCTTTGGCTTTATTTGTTCCGCACTATTTACAATTGATGACATAAATCGTATTAATGCAGTAGTTGACAATCACACATAGGTGTATGCAGTAAAATATTACCAGGTCGGGTCATGTTTAACGTCATTCTATTACCACACATTTTGTCATTTTCTACGAAAAATAAAACAATTCTTACTATCTGTGATTATATCGCAACTATCAGACGCAAAGTGGACATTTGCTACCTACCAACCATAAAAATAAAATTTTAAATACATTTATTTTATTTTGATATAGGTAATTTCAAAATTTAAAATAATTATTGTTACTATAAGTATACTTCCTTGCTGAAAACTTGATTTTGGTGGTAGAGAACTTAGAATAATTTTTTTAGTGGGGAGGGAGTTTATAACACCGGCAAGCACCCCACCCTATTTTTGCCATTGAAATATGAAGGATTAGACTTTAGTCACTATTATATTAGTTTTTTTTCACAGCTGTATAGAAAAAATTTCTCTGCGATAATAATAAACCTGATAAGGTGACATTGAAGGATACTTGTTTTTTAATTCCGAGTTGCACTCGGATGCAAAAAAGCCCAACCATGCAATTATAAAATATTTTTTTTTATATTTTAGTGTTATAGAAAATGTCCTGCAAATTGCAATTATACACACAACCCATAATAAGTTTGGCGAATGAAGTGTGGGGTTTACATAGCTTGGTAGACGTGAGAGAAAGAGAGTTATCGACAAATTATGATTACCTGCGGCCACGGTATCCCTGGACCATCCGTGTAGGGAAACGTGCGGCAGAGAAGATTTTAGTATCTTAGTTTTGATATCTTTTTCGTAACGATCACCATCAGCATCATTTTCACCATTCGCGAATTGTCCGTTGCCATTGGGGTTACTGCTGCCATCGGGGTTACTGCTGCCATCGGGGTTACCGCTGCCATTGGGGTTACCGCTACCACTGCACGATCTTGAAGTCGACCCTCCACCGATGTTCGGTCGGAACGACGCTCGAAAATTATTCACCCTGGCAAAATTGCCTGTAAAGAAGGGAAAAAACTACAAAAACAAAATGCAGAAATAACGATAATATCTTTATCATCGACAGTTAGGAGGATATGGTATGGATGAGTACGATTTATGCAAACACTTTTTTTAATACATTTCTATGAACCATCGGGACTTTGATAGCCGTACAACTATAATATTAGGAATATAAATTATTTAGCCTATACTCACCCTTTTTGGGTGAAATTTGAAAAGATTTGGAAGAGACATAGACTAACCCTTTCTAAGAATCTAAGATATTGGTACTATAAGCTTATTTATCCTTCTAATTTAAAAAAAAAAATGTTGCTATAGTCCTTCTACCTATTTAAAGACAATTGAAATTATTATGTCGATAGTAATTTTTGTTCCTTGGTGAAAAAGCTTAAAATGCAATATTCAAGATCTCTTGAGCTCATTTTTACTAAAGTAGTTACAAAAAATCAAAAATACATACCTAGTTAGTCACAATTTTCAAAACAAATTAATTTTACAAAAAGTATTAGATAGTGTTTTGACGTTTACCAATAAATAATAATAGCCAATGGGTACATAAAATAGAAACCAATTGAATAATTCAACAAGAAATATAATTGTGTTAATTAATATAATTTATAGTACGTAATAATTTTTTATACAAATTTAAGTCATCGAATCTAAAACAATAATTTGAACATTTTATTAAGCTTTGTTCGATTAAAAATATTTGGAATAATTATATAAATGTATTAGTACAATCATAATTCAAAAGTAAGTACCAGCATACGAACACATTTTTGTATTTATAAAACACCAGCTTCCTCATTGACGTTTTTTCAGGCCAAAGATTTATATTTTAAATTTTTAAATAAATCTATTAAAAAAATATGTATGCCTATTTCTTATAGTTACAATACTAATATTAAATTTAACTAATAGCAGCCATTTAAACAAAAATCATTTATTTATTTTTCAACACGCGCAGCCGAAGAATTTTTTTGAAGTGAACCAAATTTATCGGCGTTGGGGTTTGACTGTGTTTCGCACCATCCGATGTTGCCAAAACCGTATCCTCCAGGTGCACACAAACGACAGACCCATTAGGTGCAATCAGGATATATCTGACTCCGTTGAAGCTATTGTGGAGGACGGTGCTTGGATTTTGTTTCAGGTGTCATCACCATAATATTTGGCATGGAAAAGTACAGTTTCGTCGGTCGACTTTCAGCGTAATACCTTACATGTCCCCGTCCAAATCCGTGGTTGAAGACATGATAATACGATACAGTTATAATATTAAATTATAATTCTTTCGTTATACAGACCGCAATAATTCTTAAAATTATTGTATGATGAAAGACAAATATTATCAACGAAGACACACTATAAAACCTATAACAATTTTATTTATTTCCATAAAGATGACTTACATTTATACACACTAAATATAAAGTTTACATTTTTAGATTACGCTTTTCAACATATTCAAATTTGACTGGACTAATGTTATGGTAGTATTAATTTGTGATAATATATCTAGCTTTTCTTTTTTTGAAAATTTTGGTTTACAATCATCTTCTATTATTTCTTCTACGCCTTTTTCATACTTTTCCACATTATCGTCTAAACGTTTTAGTTCGAAATTGTGCTGTTCATGCGAATAATCGATGGCATTTTGAATGATGTTCACAAATTGTTTAGTTGCATTTGAAAATTCTTCACCCATATTTAACTTTTCAATATCATTGACTGATAAAAAATAATAAAGTGATATTGCGCCCAAGATATGTTCTTTATTGCTTTGAAGATCGAATTTAGGTTTAACAGAAATATTACAGCATAATTGAATTATTTCTAAAAGTCGTATTCCTTGAAAATATCCAAGATCATTATTTGAGTTTAAATTTAATATAATCAGGTTTTTCATTTTAACAATAAATTGATCTTTGATACAAGACTCCAATGGTTTTGAAAATATATATTTAAGAACTACATACTGAGCATCAGAACATAATTTATCCATGAATATCATCAATGAATCAATAGAGTCCTTCCTAATATTCAGATGTTCATTATATACGGCACTATGTGCAGCTTCTAATACAAAACGTTCATGGCATTTATTTAACGAATGTAATGGAATTTCATTATTTTTAAATTTTGATAAAATTAATTTTCCAAAAGATTTTCCAAAATTATTATCATCATACACAGACATGGCTAAGTTACAACATTTGTCCAAGACATAAAACCTATTGTAAATCTTAGGTCCCCATTGCATTCCAGTTTTAAAGTATAAATAAAAAAATGAAGCAATATATAATAGCTCATTTTTTTCTTTAACTTCATCAAATTCAAACTCAAGTAAATAAAAAGGGTCATAAATTATGTTAGACAATAAGTTTAGATACTCAATTGGTTCAATGTTAGCTTTCAACACTAAAGAAGCAACTCTAGCAAAATAATATAACATTGATTGATGGAGTAGAAAATGTTTTTTTAATTTTATTAAAATTTGTATTATGGTTGGCAAAATGTCTTT
This sequence comes from Diuraphis noxia, assembly GCF_037042655.1. NCBI lineage: Eukaryota > Metazoa > Arthropoda > Insecta > Hemiptera > Aphididae > Diuraphis > Diuraphis noxia. Next base: position 30,596,634 of record NW_028301714.1, on the reverse strand, counting down.
CAAATTGTTGATGTCCATTTCAAATAAACGATTAAAAGTACCAACCAATAAATATTCTAAGGACGCTCGAATTGGATTTTTGGTATTCTCCAAAACAGTTACTATAATTAGAACAGAATTTGATAATTTACAATCATCCATTTCAATTATATCTAAAAAATCAAAAATTAGCTCTTGATATTCTTCATTATTTGCCAATTTTAGTAACTGTTCTTCACAAAAGTTGAAATACTCAGGTCTACTTTTAAAATATTCATTTGTTAATCCCATTCCAAGTAATTCTATGACATTCCCAGAATGGTTTATATCATAGCTGAAATTTGATAAAAATGCTGATGCTGCATTTATGTTGAAATTCTTCATGCTTGACAGAAAGTCATCAAATCCTTTATCGGTGTCCATTTTGTATTTATAAGTAAAAAACTTAACACGTCACGACACATCTATAAGAAAGAAATTATAACAATAATCAATATTACCCAGGGATATTACCTCAATAGATTTTATACTATAAATATGTGGAACTTTATTTAAGATTAATCACAACAATTTAATGTTCTTGATTTTTCTAAATACATAACATTTTTAAAGATCTTTTTTTTTTCCTGGGAGTAGTTTACTTTATCATCTGAATCAACTTCTTTATTATATTAACCTAATCTAAATTTAAAACATGAGTTAGTTATATAAAATAAAATAAAAGATATCTTACAAGATATCTAATATACTAGACAAGGCTAATTAGTTACAAACACTAAATAATATGTTCAACCATTTTGTATTTTTGAGGGACCTTTTAATACATTACTAACACAATAATATAATTGAAGTCCAGTACTTATTCTCAAAATGTACATGATTTTTAATATTAAATTAAAGATAGGTTTGTTGATGAAAAAAATACAGTTATACATATAATAGGTTATATATTAATATTTTTTTATTGATTTTATACAACATCAATAGCAGAGATCATAATTTACGAGTTTTTTTTATTAGGTAAATACATAAGATTATACTGACTGGTATAAAAGTAAAGGTAAAAAGCAAAATTAATTTTTGTTATTCAGTACAGAATTTAAAACTAGAAATACCTAAACAATGTTTTTAAGCATGCCTTAATTTGTATGTTAATTTAGAAAATATCTGCAAATTACTGATTGAAAAAGAAAAGCAAATTTTACCAGTCATCTGTATCAAAATTGAAAAAAAAAATTAATAGTAACAATAAGGGACAAGCACCATGTATTTTCTAGTTAGCCTGCACAACTTTTAGGAGAGTCGAGAATACCCCCTTCCCATAAAAAGACACTTAATACCTACTTTTGGGTATTTCTGTTAATAAGATGTGTTGATTCTCCCAAAAAATAAAATAAAATACCTCATTATTAATTGATCAAAACACTTGAGCGATCAAGTTTATACTGTAGTATCATTTACATCACTAGCACAGTGTTGAAAGAGGTATTTATCATGTTACTTAGTCTCTTGTCAACGCTCAGCCTTTTAGTCTTTTATTAGTTGATACGTTATATAAGTATAGTGTCATATTGTTTCTGAAAATATTTGGGAATTTTTAGTAAGAATTTAAATTTTTCATCTTCCTTTATTCAATTAATATGAACTTCAAACATTAAATAATTTTAATTTAAAAATTGAAAATTTTGAACATAAATCTATCTAACACATAAAGGTTTCATACCTATTTACCTGATAAGTTAAAAATATTGACCATTTTTGATAAGGCAAGCAGTAGGTATGAAAGTTTTAGGTATTTAGAAACCTATAATATGCTTGTCTAATAAATAACGATAAAATATTAGAATACCTAATATAAGAATCGTATCTACCAACTTTATAATCAATCCTTGAAAAATCTAAATGTTAATATCTACACGAAACGGTGGAACTGATTTACTACCTATTCTTATTTAAACTAAACTATGTTAAGTGTACTTATGTTCATAGTTCTAAATGTATGCTTTCTACGCCGTTGAATAATGTTAAAAAACTATATGTTTGTTAAAACGGTCAAACAAGTGAAAATATTGACAGATTACCTACAGAATCACTTCAATATGCTTGCATTAATTTCAATGAATTAAAACATCATAAAATATCATTCAGCAGATTTAAGTCAGTTGATTCTTATCTGGATATGAAAACAAAAACGATAAAAAGATATAGATTGTTAAAATCAAAATAGGAAATTATTTACCCAAATCACTTTGGCTACATTTGCGCATTGATTAAAAGGTTTGAAACGAAACAATTAGTAACAACCAACGTGCATTATTACGTTTTGAATCGTCAGACAAACATTATATAATTAGACACTTACCTGTTTTTGAGAGAACTCTGCAAAACATGTCCGTATAAACACACGCCTGGTCGATATTTGCTGATATTCTGTATATTGATTTTGGACTTTCGGTCGTCGAATGAAATAGGCAGAAGATAGAAATATCGAATACTAGAAAAATAGTGTGTAAACAATTTGTATCTAAAACTGATTATAACTAAAAGTATTCAACTTTCACGAGCCGATCATCAAAAATACATAAACAATTATTGCAAAAGAGATAAGTGATAACATCACTGCAAGAATGTATGATAACATTGATTACCGCGTACTATGATAACGGCACAGCAGAATAGATAACCACCGCGGCGCCACGAATGGATCTTCGCAGGAAAAAATGTTTTGTGTCCGTATTATAATGTTGCCTACATTTTAGCCAAGGTTTATAGATTATAGAGGTTGCCTCATAATCATGTAAACAAAGCAATCCCCCGCAGCGCCTTATTACACATGACGTCATCCGTAGGAGAGTTTCGCGGGCGGCTATGGTTTCGTATGTTAACATGCTTACATGCACAATGCTTAATATTCATATTTACAGCCATACTTGACTGCTAAATGCTAATTAATGTGAATTTGTGTTTGACATATGTTTATTATTATGTTATTATCAGGGTTCGGGACTTATAGCACTTGAAATCTTTAAAATAAGCGCTTAAAAACATCATTATAAGCACTCAAATAAGCATTTAAAAAACTTAGATTTGATCAAAAATATTTAATAAAAAAAAGAACTTTATTTTTACACGATAAAGTAGAAACTAGACATAATTTGTAACTGTGCTAAAAATAATATAATTTAAGACTACAAAAAATATTGAAACAAAATGATTAGGAAGTTTCTAACTAAAAAATAAAAAAAAAAAATATTTATTTTATAAAAAAATCAAACTTCACTTTTGAGACGTTATAAGACGTAATAGATTTTCTGAAACAACCATAAAAAGTAGAGAAACTGGTCAAAAAAGCAAAAATTGTAAAAAAAACCTGGAAATAAGCATATTTTTATAAAATCATTGAAAAATGCACTTTCAAATTTAATAATTGAACGTGTTTCAACATGACATACACTTCCATAGCACTCTACTGCATTTTAAGTCAATCCATAAAAATAAGCAAATGCTTTAATTTACGTGCCCTGGTTATTAATGTACCCACCTATAATTTTTAATCATATATTAAAATATTTTTTGTTGAAGAAAGTAGAAACCTATATTATTACCTATATATTCATAACATTATACTCAACACAATTTACAAATAAAGTGTTGACTGATTATAAACTATTGTAATTATTACTAAATGTGTAAAACTTTAAACCCAATATTAAAATATGATACTTTAAATTCATTGTATTATCAATCCTCATACTAATATAAACTAATTTTTAAAGTTTTCAGTTTTCTCATGAATGAGAAATACATTCCAAATCATAATCATAGTCATAATCAATACTATTATTATTTATTAGCAATATATTCATATAATAATTAATTGTACAGATACAATACAACATATTGTTTTATAGGTGCTTCTAAAAAGTTAATGTTTTAATACAAATATAATATAATAAATATTTTAAAATAGTTTATTAACATTAACATTTTTTTGTTTTTCATACATTAGATACATTTCATTTTATATTTTAATATATTATTATACAATTTTTATACTAAAAAAAAAAAAAAATATATTATTATTAATTGGGTAGATAAATGTATACATATTTAAGTCATTAATTTTCTTAATTTACTTATTTTATTTAGTTGAGCTTTTGCTTTTCGTTTTTTTGCTAATGATGCTGCATGCAAGTTAAAATATTTCATTCGGATCAACAACCTTTGTTTGACATAAGACTGAATTACAGGTTTATATTTTTGTGGCATTTCAGTTCTGTTGAAAATCTTGTCTGTAAGTCTTTTAACTACTCTTAGCTATAAAATATGAAAAGCTTTGTTGTCATCAAAATAAGCTACCTACATATTTTTCAGCATACATAATTAATAAAATAATACCCTATTGGAAAAAATTACGGTAAAATTAGGTACCTGTGAAATGAAATATCGAGTCCTTGCTCTTTAATCTTGCTAGCGTAATTCTTGCACGTCGCTACGGCACAAGATGAACCACCCGAATGTTTTTTGTGATTTGTACTGTTTGTAGACATGCTCTACAATTGATAAATGTAATTATTATATGCAAAAATGAACGAAAAAACGATTAACGTAGACAAACTAGTAGTCATGACTAAATAACTAGGTATGATCACATAATTACCAAATTTGGTTCAATGAGCGCATTCATGGAAGAAACAGCTAATTTATCATTCTTTCCATTGAATTATGACGTCAACCGGCAGGTAACCTAACCTAACCTAACCTAACTTTTAGGGCACTGCCAGCCGTTTTGGCGGGTTCGGTCTCCGTTTAAAACAGGTGTCACAGGACCACAGGCGCAAATAACGTTTGGGATTTTGGGGGAAAGCCTTAATTTGATAATATTGAACAAGCTAAAAACTAAATGTAGGAAATGTTTGGGGGGCTATGGAAATTTTTGGGAGGGCTTAGCCCCCAAAGCCCCCCCTATTTGCGCCTATGCATATGACATATTCACATCATAATATCGACAGTGTGTTCCTTGACTTAATATTAGCTTAATAGGTTGCTCATATTGTATTATTATGTATCTAATTTTATATATATGTATATGTAATTTATATAATATTTACTAATTAGCAATATTTATTATTCATATCAATAAACAAAGTAACAATTTGTAAGTCATTATTGTTCTTGCTTTCTTGGTCTTGTACCTATTGTTGTATATTTGAACCTTGCAGTCCTTGTAGTATTAATAATTTATTAATATGTCTTGGTGTTCAGTAAAATACTGTGAAATAAATTTAAAAAAGAACCACAAAGATTCTAATGTACGGTTTCATAGATTCCCAAAAAATCCGGTTTTTGAGAATAAATGGATTTTAGCATGTGGCAAATCAAATGTGAATGCAAAGTCTAGTAAATAATACATATTGTTAATTATTTATTGTTTATAGTTTATATATTAAACTTTTAAATACATAATATAGTCTTTAGTAGGTAGTATTTATTATAATATATAAATTTTAGTGTCGCTTTTATAAGATACAAAAACTTGATCTCTCAACTTGTGATGTTAGAAATTTAGAATATTATGTTACAAGATGTTTTCATTTTAGATTGTGAATCACAACTCACAAGACAAATTAAAAAATACGCGGGTATTGATAAGAATTCCTTCCGGCTGACGTCTTCGACATGCGTATCACGGAACTATGATCATACCTAGTTATTTAGCCATGCTAGTAGTAGAACTCGCAAAAACTCACGTGTAAACTATGTAAACAATTGAAAAGTCTCCTACGGGTGACGTCACGGTCCGATTTCTCCCACTCCCGTTTTTTCAGATTTTCGATATGACGCAACCTCTATAATCTATAAACCTTGACATTTAGCCCCTTTTTTGCAGCTATCAAAATGTGATAACATCATTTTCATTATAAATTATAATGTTATATTTTATTACAATAAGATTTGATGGTTTTATATATTGCTAAATTCAATTTCAGATAGTTAAATAAATTTAATAATACACAATTCGAAAAAAACACAATATTCACTTATACCATTTAAAAGGTACCATTCAACAAGTAAGAAATTAATTTTGTTTTAACGCTATAAGAATGATCGTCATATGAATGAACATTTAAAACATCGTTTATATTATTTTTAGTGAAGAAACGTGTTTGTTTTTCAATTTTGTTTTGTTTTTTTTTTGTTTTTTATGTTAATTGTATTCATATCCTCAGTTTGCATAGGTTTTGATTCGTTTGTATGTGATTCACTAATTTTATTGCAATGTTTTAAAATATTTTTTAGCTGATAGAGAAAAATTGGCAGGTAGCTATATTATTTTATTTCATATAATTCTATAGTACCATCTATACTGGTTCCTACAGGGGCGTATTTAGAAATGTCTTAAGGGGGGGGGGCACAAACAAAAAGTTCAAATTTGCGTACATGGGGTGTAGAGTTTTAAAATTTCTCATATAATAAAAATAAGTATAAAATACGGCGAATGAGCGAGGCACGGGCCCCATGTGCCCCTCCCTTAAATACGCCGCTGGGTTCCTATTCAAAGAGTATTAAATGATGTTCAACTGTTCAAGATTCTGTGGAAGGAACAACATTTAAACGCTTATACTATGAGTGTTCAATTATGGGCCAAATAGTTAATAAAATGTATTTATAATCCAATTTTGTATTTGAAATACTGGACAAGATGATTTTGCATTTAAAAAAAAAATATACAAAATATAGCCTAATTATAACATTTGTATTTTCGCTTGAAGTATTCGCAACGAATTGTGTATTATTAAATGTATTTAACTATTTTAATTTTAATTTAGTAATATATAAAATCATTAAATCTAATATTATAATAAAATATTGTAATATAATTTATAATGAAAATGATGTTATCACATTTTGATAGCTGCAAAAAAGGGGCTAATTGTAGGCAATATTATATACGGACACAAAATATTTTTTCCTGCGAAGATCCATTCGTGCGGCGCCAGCGCTGCCAACGTCTTTTGTTACGAAAAAAAAGCCTGTAGATTTATCAAAATCCGAATATCAGAGAATATAGTACTGATTTTACGGAATTAGCTTTACTATCAGACAATAAACGTATCACAATGTATAATCTTAAGAAACAAATGAAACAATTTATTATAAACAGGGTATAGAAAATAATATTAATCTAGTTATTAATTAATTTGCTTGTATAATAATTATGAAATATTTTTAACCAAATTTATTTTTGAATACTAGATTTATATATTCATAAATTTTTTTTCAGTTACACGTTAGAAGAAATAGTTTATTTAATTGTATAGTTAATTATTATAATTTATTATAGTTTTTATTATAGTTATAATTTATTATAGTATTAAATCATTTAATATTATTACTATTTTTATTATACAGAGAAATTACTCATATTTTTACTTGATGGTAATAAAGTTTGTAATAAAAAAATAAAATAAAAACTACTACCATCTTTAAACATGTAAACACATACTAATGGTGTCAATGGTGGTAGCAGAGAATTAAAATAACATATTATGAACAATTTAATTATAAAATATGAAAAACAGATAATAATTACACATAACTATTGAGTATTTTTTACTTTAATATATTAAAATGCAACAGTAGAAAAATAATTTCTCATTCAAGTACTGAAAACAGCCAAATCTGAATTAATTTATTTTTCATTTTCACAGTTATTTGTTGTTATACGATTTCCATCCGAATAGAACATGTATTTTTTATATTTTTAGGCTTTAAATTTTAGTTTTTTGTACCTATTTGGCTATGATATTGTTTATGCATTTTTGACTAAACAATATTCTAGAATACTCCATTTTTACATCAAATACGTTATTTTCTCTTTTAACTGTTAATTTTTCACACCCAGAAAGGATTCAAAGTTTTTAGTATAATATATAAAATAATTATATTCTTATATACTCATTGCTCATATGGTAACACATCTAATGACTTTAAGTTTTCTTTAGTTGAACCTAATAAAGTGTTTTTACTTTGGCATATCGAAATCCTAATACCTAATTTGTTTTCATAAAAGTTGTAGAGATCTAGAAGCATTACTTTAATACCTTATTTTAATACTAATAATTATTTTATTTTTGTTTAAAGTTGATTATCTTAAATATATTACAAACACCAGTATATTCTCCAGTAATAATAGATTTATTAATTCATTTAAATGTTATACATACACACTCATACTGTAAACCTAATTATGTTTAAACATTTTCTAAAATGTAAACACGTTAAAAAAAAAAAAAAACTATAATATTAAATTATAATTACTGTTGTATTATGTTTGCATGTTTATTTTTTTTTCCATCGTGAATAATATTTGATTTTTTTTGTTTAGATCTTGGCGTTATTTGATTTTTTGAACCTAGAATAAATGGTTGCAGTTGATGTTAATCCGTGTTTATAGCTAATAATAAGTATCAAAAAAAAAGTGTCTGATCTGACACAAAAAACAATAAATATTTTTATACTTGACTAACTGAAATGAGTGATAAGTGTATTATTATTATTATTATTATTATTGTCCTTAAAACCTTCGTTTTCACAAACATTAATTTATCCTAGAATTATAAATCTTTGTTGTTTTTGATCGGGTTCATTATCCGGTTTCAACATTCTAGTATCTAATTTATTGTTATCAAAAGTCCTGCCAAACATTTCTAAATTACAAATTCCTTGCGCAGAACGCCATCCTATAAAACCTGTGAAAAATCATCATAAAATCATATTAGGTAGGTATACAGGAGTTGAAAAAATTACCTGATGACGTTATGGGAATGCACATTGGTGATGGTACAGCATTGATCAACGGTTGAATTCTATCTTGTTTACGTAATTTTTGTCTTCTGAGATCGATAAAATTTTCCGGTAATCCTAAACTGACAGCCTGTTCGCTCCACAACTGCAAACATTAAAGTTAAATAATAAACCAAAATTAGTTGAGGTACTCAGTCCCCCCGAGTCCCTCCCCACGAGTCAACCACTGGAATTTAACAATTAGGTGGCTATACAAATTATGATTATAACTATAGTTTATACATCATCTATTATGTTGTATTTTACAAAAAATTTGAAATTTCTAAAATGATCGCCAGTTCATCTAGTGACAGTCAACTTGATTGAGTTTTAGTTGTTAGTTGCTATCAAATATCAACGTTTTATCACGTACGTTTATTGAAATCATGTCTGTGTAGTCAACTGTATGGTAGGTACCCTATATAGTATATATTTACGGTGTACTTCATGTTTCATGTACTACAGTCAAGTAAGTATAAAATTATAAATAAATCACAAAACCAAAATTTCGCGTGCACAGCACAGTACATCGATTTGACCAGCATTATAGTTCTGGAGGCGTGGAACATTTCACAGACGGCGATTACGGAATAATAGTCCAAGTTAGTATAAATGTGCAAGAAACATACGCCGTTTACAATGATTTGGCTCTTTTTTAAACCCTGCTGAGAATAATAATATTGACCTCAGGGCTTAGGCTTTTAATTTTTTCCACATTTCGTGTTCACTGTTTATATGAATAACCACTGAGTTTTTAGTTTTAAATTTAACTTGCATTTAAAATAGTGTTATGCTTAAATATGAAATACCGCAAGTGATTTTTTACCAGCTCAATTCAACGCGATACTTAAATGTGCATTAAAGATTTCAGTGCCTAATAATTCTATGATTTTAATTATTTTTAATCCTGTCTTATGATGCAAAAATATTTTATAATAAATACCAACAAATAATTATGTATATACATATTACATACTAATAATTAAAAAAAAATATGATATGTATATTTATTCAGGTATAAAATTACTTGAACAATTCTACAAATTAAATTAAAATGTAAGGAATTTAATTATTATTTTTATGTAAATAAAATATTTAAAAGAGTATTAATTGAAAATTATAGATTAATTGGATATTGTAAAAATGTTTTAATTGAAAATGATCAATCTATTAGTTCAGCCAAAAAGTTTAAGTATATCTAATAAGTATCATAAGTATCTAGGTATTTTCGATATTGGTAAAGATGGCTATCTTGATTAAAAATCTATATGAAAATAATAGGTATTTGGTAATAAGTATTAATATTATTATTCAAACATCATATTATTATAAAACAATTATAGTATCGTATAAATATACAAACTTATAAGTAACTTTCAACATTGTGGGTGTTTTTTTGGTGGCAATTGGATCTAGTCTTTTGAGTGGTAGGGTTAATTCATAAAAAGTTAATTCCAAGTAATATTTTTAATATTTGGTTAAATCGATTCGCTGATTTTATGGAATACATATTATACACTTATAATTCAAAAACGAATAACCGTCGTACATAATAACTACTTTCACAAAACATGTTCCAATTTTTTCAAAATATTATGAACCTTTTTGAGGTATTTAAAAGATAATTTTTTTATATAATCAATAATGAAAATAATTTTTTGAAAAAAGTAATTAAAAATTGTATACAACACTATATTACTATACCTATTTTGAACAGCTATTTAAGTGGAATAATGTTGTAGACTATAATAGGCAGCTGGTCCAGCTGGATGAAACCTATGTAATCTTATAATATTATTTTAGCTATTAAGATTATCATTATTACACCAATTCATATTCATATTCTAATCATTAGTTTTGTATTTTTGTATTAACTTTATAAATATCACTAGACTACACAATCAACTGAAATTCAATATAGACTATAGAGGAAATATATAATTTTTATTCCGGATAAATGACATCCGATAATATTTAGTATCGTAATTTAATATAATCGTAGGTATATAATATGTGTAATAATGCTGGTTGTCAGTTTCGAATGCAGGGGAGGAGTACAGGGGTACGTGCCCCCTGTCAATTTTCTATCGACAATTTTTTATGTAACTTTGAGTATCATATAAATCAAAAATTCAATTAAAATAAATAATATAGCGTTTTCCACCATACCGCACTATTGCACCAACGTATCACTGGTACAGTTCACTGATAATCGTCAGTGCGGGCTGGTGCAAGTTTAGATGAAACAATATCTATACTCATCACTGACATAATATAACGATAGTAAAATATTTAATGGGTACCTATTATGATAATAATAACGCACATGAGCTCCTAGAGCTCGCATGTTTATCATTGCACTGGGTGCAAAAAATTGGTGTAGTGCATTGAGGTGAAATATATTATAACAATATATTATATACATATTATATGGAAAAAAACTGTAATTGGAATTTATTTCCGTAAAAACGAAATATTATTATTATAAAAAAGTTCACTCGGTGCACATTAATCTTGTCGATGAAATATAAAAATATGCACTGGTGCAGTCAGTGCAGTGTAGTGGAAAACGCTATTAGTACCAACTATTAATTATTATAATCATTATTTGCATTAGAACTGATAGAAGAAAATGTACAGCTTTAGAAACCTATTTATAATTATTATAACCATTAGCTATTAATTAAAATTAAAATTATACAATTTATATGTGCCCCCCAATCAAAATATCGAAGATCCACCCCTGCTGGTTGTACATTTGTACACGCCGCTATTCAACTTAATATTGCAAAACGTATAATTATATTGATTATTGTCCGTTTGTACCTACTTAACGTTTTTAAGCCAGTATTCACGTCTTGTGACAAAAATATACTCCGAGTTTCGACCGATTTACCAAACGGCCGATTTCAAACGACCAATTGACGTGTAAACTTTATTTTTCTGCTATATAAATAAGTGTTTTCAGACAAAAAAAAACACACACACACATCAATGTAAAACCAATACTACAGTTATCACTCTGTTCAAAATCTAAAATACGAATCAAAACATAATCGATGAAATTATTAGTATAGACCACATACTTTTTCCACGTTATTTTTCGAATAAAATCCCCACCGTTCCGGCCATCTGGCTCGCAATTCATTTTCTCTATTTATTACAATTTTCCTGGGATGAAAAAAAAAATTTATATGATGTCAATAATGGTAAAAAATAAAAACATAACTCTATTTTATTATTAACTATAAATTTCACAACATTTTCCTTTTTTTACTTACAATCTGCCGTCACATTGAACCTTGTCTATCTTTTTATTCTTCCTCCTTTCCTGCTGCTGCTGTTGCTGTGGCTTAACATTATTATTTTTATTATTACTACTTTTGATGTTATTATTGAGTTGTTTCAGTTCCTTGTTCTCTGGGTTGGACATTTTACCGACTCAATGCTGTGCAATTGTCTGCGATAGCGACGCCATCAAGCAAAATATGTACCATGCTATAAAGCGGACGGAACAAGAGCGTCAATGGTACCAGCCAATATACACTATGTGATCGTGTGAATAAACGTTATATTATATAATACAATTTCAGTCATTGACCCAACGTGTTGCTAAGAAACCACACCCACTAAAACATATAATAATATTATCTCATCTATCAAAATCGTCATCGTCATCGTAATGTAAACAGTGAAACACACACAGTGGCGCTATGTACACACTTAAATGTGTGCATCGTGCATTTGAACCGCTTAAGAGTTTTGGATTATGGATGGGTAGGTAAAAATAATGTACTCAGTAGAATTAATGCTTTACTATAGTTACGTTCCCACGTATTAGATTTTATTATTTTTCATCTATTATCGATATACGTTTATACGTTTTATTATAGCGTAGTAAATATTCGTAAAAATATTAGTGAGTGAAAAATTGCAAAATAATTTTGATAATTCTCCAATGTCATTAAAATATTATAAGCTAAAAACCATTTAAGGATGGCCAACTTTACGCAGCTACCCATAATGACCCCATTGTGTCCAATACAATTAACCAAAAACAAAATATCTAATTACAATAACTAATAATCAATTGGCACGGGCAACACCGAATACAAGACAGCTATTACAGATATATGTATAGAGATAAAAATATTGAAGAATGAACTGTTTTTTGGCCAATAAGTTATCTTATTATAGTTAACTTATCTCATGATTATATTATATACTTCCGAAACCATTAATAATTATTATTGTGAAAATAATTAGATTAAACAATCCGTGTCGCTATAATATCGATACTATGTTCAGACTTTCAAAGGAATCCGTGATAAAATATGTATAACTATTAAAAAGGAAAATAACTGACTTAAATATGAAATTATGTTTTAGTATAAGCCGGAGAAATCTGTCTATTCTGATTATTTTAGATACCAAACATATTATTATTAATGATTATGTGTTAAGTTCATTGATGAATGGTTATTCAATGATCACCTTGTTATAACTTGTAAAAGTATAAAATTAATAACAGCATAGGGCCACCCACCATTAAATGCATTTTATGAAGAAAAAAAATGTTTAAATAACTACAAAAGGTTTTACTCAAAACTTCAACATAATCCGAATCGTCAGACCTTTCAGTCATTTAAGTCATTACCAAGCACTGTGGCGATTTACCGATTACTGACTCATCATTTATGTAGCACTCGGTGAATTGCTTAGGTTAACAGAACACAGATACGTTGAGTACGAACGTATAATATTGTATATTTAGTTAGTGTTGTGGGTTCTGATCGCGAAGTAGAGACTAACAACAGTCAACTCTACACGTTTTACATAATATTTTAAATCCATTTAATTTAAGTAGAATAACTTACCTCATAAATGAATCACAATATTTTAGCCATCGTATATTAATAAATTGTATCATTCAGTTCGTATTCCTCTACTCTCGTGATCTTCACAAATGCAACTGTCAAGAACAGGAATACAGGATTACTCAGGTATTGTATTATTTAATTAAAATTTCAGATATTAAACAAAATATCTGAGTGTAAATTACTATATTGTGTTGTTTATGAAAGAAGTCATACATTTCCATGGTATGTAAACTATAACTTAGAAAATTATATTCCTATTAGTCCAACAACCATGTCCATTAGACCGGTATGTATGAGATTAGCGAACCACTACTCATTAATTTAATGGGATTTTATAGAAATATCGACACCCACTCGGTTTGAAATAACTAAGGGGATAATATGTTGCATATATACCCTCCCTGATAATCGTCTACGTCAGTGGCGTGTAACCTAGGGTCCAAGTGTTGTTCAAGCAACACCTTAAATATGGGTGGGTGGGTACTAGGTGGGTATTGCTAGAAGGACATATTATTACAATAATAAACTAATTAAGAGTTTATAGAAAAATACAATATAAATACTCGTATAATTATAGTATTTGAGTAGTGAGTAGTGTCATAGTGAGTACCTACTTATACATGGCTATATAGGTACCTATAAGTATACCTATAGTTTTCTTATTAAGAGGACGTCTAACCCGCATGTGTTGTCTCCGTTTTACACACGTACGACATAGGAAATGTTCAAAACAATAGTAGGTACCTATATTATAATTTTTAAGTTATAACCAGGGTTCGGATTTTATAGCATATTTTGCTACTTATTATAGGATAGAGATAAAAATAGCCGAGTGGGCTGTAAATTTGTTTAATGCACCACGGACTCTAAATATGAAATTTTATTTTGCTATTTTTTGCATATTTGAAGAATTTTAGAATTTTAGTGCTACTTTTAAAGTTTTGGTGCCATGTTTTGCTAATATTCTTAATTCAACGCTTTATTTTATATTTTCATAAATCTCGTGACAAATGGTAATCATTAATGCGAATCAATAAGAATTGAAATTTTATTCTTATTTACTCAGATAATTTTGAATAGTTGCGTACAAACGATGTCATAATTCAAGGTATCAATAGTTAATCAGTATACATACAATTTTTTTTAAACTGCATACGGAGTTTTTTGTTTTTTTTTTATAAATATATGATTTGATAAAGATATATGATAAATTGAATAAAATTTTGATTTGTATTTATTTTTATTTGTTGCTATTTTTGATTTTTTTAGGGAATATTTATAGAGCATATTTTACGGTTTTTTTTTTGGTCATATTATAGGGCATATTTTAGGATTTTTGATGCTATAAAATCCGAACCCTGATAATAAACATAATATACAAATTCGACATCTAAAATAACCTGAAAGAAACAATAAAAAAAGCTAAATTAAATTGGTTTATTTGGAATAAGAATAGCGTGAGTCTAATTTATATATATATAAATTAAATTTCTATCTCCTACCTATACGAAAAATAAGTATTTGCTTTAAAACCCTAGCCCTACTTATTATAATTGTCATGACCTTATGATTAACAATATTATTATGCTACGAAGATGTGTTTAGTGAGATTGTGGTGGCACATGATTGGCATATTGTTGGCTTTTGCCGTAGATAATTAATTAATTATAATAAATAACAAATTTGTAATTAATTATTGTTTCGTATTTGGAGAAAACTTTTGACTTGGAATTTTACAAACTAGCTGTCGCCCGACATGGTCGGTACGTAAATTAATGTGTACACTGTATAACTTAATTTTAACTTTAAAAATCAGTATCACATTTATTTAATAGTTCAAAAAGAAATATATTTTAGTAAAAATATGCATGTGCTTCTAACATTTAAACACCATCTTAAATATTCTTAATCGATAATCAAATAAATAAATTTAAAAAAAAATAATTAAAATAATACCAAGGTACCTACTTTATTTTGTTATACATAATTTTAATTTAAAGTTATGCATTATTTCGGTATAGTTATCTCATTTCATTATTGCCCGATGCTCTGCAATGAACAGATTGTATACAATAAGGGCATCGTTTATACAAAAGTAGTATTATAATATATACCTAGGTATCTATGGATTGCTCTTATTGATTTAGTACAATATAATCCATGGCGATTGTCAAAGTCGTTGCGGAGGACGCAGTCTATTAAAGATTCTAACATTTTAATTAGATAGCAAAGTAGACATGAACGAAAAACATCCTGTTTTCCGTTTAATCTTTTTTTTCATAAATCACATTATTTTTAGACTTCAATTCAGCAGTATCTGAGTATCTGATGCGTTTCCATTTCAGCGTCGGAGTGCATACACGTCGCGGACTCTAACAAAGCCCAAAATAATTGATATTTAAGGTAAGTTTGTTTTAATACCAATTTTTTGCGGCTTAATATTATAAAAGAATTGAGGATAATGACTATAAAATTATCAAATGCTTTTGAACAACAAGAGTACAAGACTATAACATTATGTACGAATTTGAATAATTTATTATTATTTTAATAATATAGGTAATACTTGTTTGAAATACAATGTAAAAAAAAGTTACTCATTATAATTATCATGGCCTTATGTTTAATAATATTATGCTACCTATGGCTTTGAAAATAAATAAATAATAAGTCTAATTTTATTATATAAATTAATCACCATCTTCATAATTTTTATTATTATTATTATTTTATTAGTATTTGTTATAAGTATTATCAATTTCAGATATTTTTAAGTTTTTATAAAAATGATAATAAGTATCTGGAATAAGTTTTACTTTGCACGATAAAATTAAGTATTTTTTATTTGTAAGATTCCAGGCTTTTCAATAAATGCAAATTTCATATGTAATGTATGTTTGATAATTTTATTTTTGAATTTCTATTTTTCTTTAAAACTATAATTTATTGATAATTTGCTTGCCCATAAGTTGTTTAAATTGTTGTAAAAACAAATTATCAGGGAATTCTTTTTTAACTTTAATTAATTTAATATCTCTCTATAAAACCATTTGACCGATAGTATTTTTATTAACCTTTTTAATTTTAGACCTTTCTTATGATGTTCCTGAATTTTTATTTTCCTTCCAGTCCTTGTCAATACTATTATCAAAATCTTCATTATCTAAATCTGTAAACAGAATACAAACTGTGTTGTAACATAAAGTTCATATAAACACGAGAACATTGAGATCAACATAAAATTATTCTTTATTATTAGAGTCAGTTATTTAATCACACTAATAAGTTTCCATTGGCTCCTACTAGCTCAATGAAATTTTGTGAACTTTCATTTGATTTGTTTGAATGTGTCATGTGTGGTTTTCAATGGTAAATCGTCTAAAAGAATATTATAATAATTTATAATATAGCTTGTAAAAAATTGCAACTGTGTAGCTGCTAAGTACTTACTTACTATTCGCATATTCATGTACTTATCACTGAAGGTGTAGTATTTAACCATCCAATATTACTTTATTTGTAATATTAAGTTCGGCATTTTTAATAGCTGTTAATATTTTCATAGAACAAAAACACTATTAAATTAAAATGTATGGTTGGTAAGGTTTAGTACATTAGAAATTATCAGAAAATGATTAATATAATGAATTGCATTCGGTATTTATTAGGGTATACAATAAGCCAACAACTGACATAGATTAATATATATATATTTTTTTTTTTTTGTAAGGAGAATCCGCGGCAACATAGGCCATTGGGTGTGGGGTGGTACGGTAGGGATTATATTTGTATGTTTGTTTGTAGGTTTTTAATTGGGTAGGGTTGTAACACGTGTTTGTGTAAGTGAGGCAAGGATATGTTGCTAAAAATCCCGGGTGGTCACCCATCCGGGAGCTAGCAACTGCGGCCGGTACGTACGCTCAGTGCGTTTCCGCAGATTGAGCGTACGACCGCGCCTCACCAAGCCACAGATTAATATATTATTACCTATTTATACATTATATTTTTAATTCATATTGTTAAAAGTTAAACCATTTAAAATTAAATTAAATTTTTACAGATTTATAGTTAAACAATTTTATATATTATATACTTTTTTTTAATGAGCATATTCACATCGACAACAAAGACCATTAGTTACACTTATTTACAATAATGATATAATATAATATGTAGGTACTGATACAATGGTAAGTTATTTAATTAGGATAAAACATTTTTTTTAATATAAGATTGAACAATTTTGTTTTTCTTAAAAAATTAATTATGTCTAGGTTTTTTTCATAATAGGTCATTTTATATTTTACGTAGGTACCTAATTCAATAATTTATTAAAATTGCATTTATTATTTATTTTCTAAAAAAAACACAATATATCAAAAATTAATAAATAATAAATTGGAATAATATTTTTAAAAATTATCGAAGTAAAATAAATAAACATTAATACAAGTAATTATAATTAATCTTTACGTTATTAAAATATAAACGAACCGGTAGGTATCCGAGTTTTAGTAGATAGCTTGTTGTTGTTAGTGAACTGGTGAAGAAATAATAAGATCTTGAATAAAATATTCAAAAAAATAAATTAACACATTATAACTAGGTAGGGAAGATAAAAATTAAACATTAATTGGATTATTTTAGATGTATAATACCTGTAATGCATAAAAGAAGCATGATCGTAATCAATAATCAAACAAAAATAGGCTAAGAAAAATAATATATTATATTATAATTTAAATTTAAAATTACAAATATTTTTTGGTTATTGTTGTATCACATTTAATTATTGAAATGAACATTATTCATAAACGTGAACCTCCTTGGTAATAGAAGTTTTATTGAAATATTACATATCTCTGGATTTATCCTATTAGCGTAACATAATATAATCTGTGGCAATTGTCTTTTCAGAATCAGAAGTAGCAGTCGATTAAAGATTCTAAAATTATAATTTCAATGACCACTAGAGCAAACATGAACTAAAAAGATTCTGAATTCCATATAATTTTAATTTCATAATTAATAATATTTTCAGAATTCAATTAAGTATCTGACGCGTTCTTACGTCGGTATCGGAGTGTACCCATACACGTCTCGGATTTCACCAAAACCCCGAAAAAGAGTCGATGTTTGAGGTAAGTTTATTTTCATATTATTTTGAGGCTTGAATCTTATGTTAGACTTTAAATAAATATTTAACGTCACGAAAAATATATTCCCAAGTTCCCAGTATCGTTGACGCATATTTTATTTCTAAGCGCTAAGTTAAGAAATACGCGAGATCGAATAATATAAAAGCGCTGCGTCGTTTTTCAGGTTGCCAAACGTATAATAATTATAATTTCATAATTATAACCTAGGTATGTGTTTGTAATCGACATTTTTCAATTTTTATTTAGTTAGTTAATTGTAATATCCGTTTTAACTGATAACTTTAGTATCCAAAACTCATAGGGATCAATTTTAATTCGTAAATGGTAATTTGTTCCAAATCCAACGTTAGAAGTCAGGAATTTAGAAAAAAATATATTTTGATAAATTATGTATATTATAGATATTTAAAATTATTTATAACCTTTATTCTTTATCTTATATCTAATATCATAGGTACTTATTAAGTTATTACATTGTAGGTACACCTATAATGCCCTATGACCTAAAGACTAAAAGAATGTTGACTGAGTTCTGAACTAAGCGGTTATGAAAAATATATTATAACTTAGTTATCATACATGTAATAAATATCTGTTAAAATAGTGTATCTACCTAATACATACACACAGGAGTTATTATTTTCTTCAAAATTGTACAGTCATTATTTATTATGAAGTTACGTAAGGTTAGGTAAATAAACAAATTATAATTTATTGCAATCGAATTTATTCATTTTATAAAACTCAATCTTTCAAAAATTATTATAGAATAATAATTATAATATTCATGAATTCTTGAAATAAAATAAATAAACAAACTAAAATCCGCAATAATAATTAAAGTTTGTATAAATAATTATTAAAATAAAAATGAATCGGTACTAGAGTTTTAGTAGCGTAGTAGCTATACAGTAGGTATAATGTTTTTATAGCTATATAAAATTAATAAGTTCTTGAATAAAATAATCAAAACACATAATAACATTAAACGGATTGTTTAGCTATATTTTATCTGTAATGATAAAAAAAATGTGGGTAAGTGGATGTTGCTCTGCTGTACAGTTTAGGGGGTGGGGTGGACCTCTGACAAGGGTAGGTTAAATTTGAATGCAATGATAGGTATCATTGTATACGAAAAACGATTCTGAACGGAGATGATTTGTCAGTCTAGGATATATTGTATTTAAATATTATCATATATTGTATTTTGAAACAAATATTTTATTTTTTAATTAAGACGCATTTTGCATAAGGCATGGTTAATCAATTTTTCCAAAAACATTGCATGTAGTTATCATAATTCATAAAACCTTGTATTATCATAGATATACATATACTTGGTTTGAGGATAAATCGTTATCATTACGCGATTTCATAAAAATTTAAAACTCAAACGCTCAAAACATTTTTCATATAATGACCCATAAAATTTTCTCTATAACTATTTGAAACAAAACTTATTGAAAACTTAGTGTTAAATTTTATAACCTTAGATATAAATACAAACAATATTATGAATTTTAAGCTACAAAATAATTTGCAAATATTCATGGTTTTGACGAATTTTTGTCAATATTTGAAATTCAAATGCTAATAAAAATTTAATTTTAATTTCCGGTGGACATTTTTTTTGTGATAAAGATTGACAAATTTGTGAGGAATCTTGTATTAAATTTTCAAATCTTAGATTAAAACAGAAATTTTTTATGAATTTCTAGCGTAAAACAACTTGCGAATTGTTGTGATTTTTACGTATTTTGTCAAAATTCAAAATTTGAATGCTTATAAAAAAATTGTGACTATGAATTTAGTTTTTATTTTTCAAATTTTTCAACTGCTATTGTAACAATATGTTAAGAGCCTTGTATTAAACTTTCAAGATTTTCTAACAAAAAAATAAATTTTTACGATATTAATAAAAAAATTAATAATTATCGAAAATTGCATATACCTATGAATAGTTCAATGTAAGTCAAACATTTTTGAAAATTGTATGGTGGTTAGAATATACTTATATAAACATTCGGTGAAAATCGCATGTATCAATGGTTATTTGTTTTAAAGTTAAAGATTTTGTCGAAAACTGGTAGTGCACAAAATCGAAGCACTTTTACTGCCCCAAAACGTGACAGACAAAAAAAAAAAAATAAATTCATGGTTTTGACGAATATTTTTAAATATTTGAACTTCAAATGCTAATTTAAAAAAAATTGTGCTTATGTATTCTTATAATTTTTTAATCACTATAAGAATAACTTATGAGAAACTTTGTATTCAATTTTCAAGTTTTTTTGGGGCAAAAAAATTTTATCGACACCAAAAAAAAATTTACAGAAAAATCTAAAATTTCAGTGGTCTATATATAACTCTAAAATTAAACTGTATATAGATTACACTAACATAAACATTTGGTGAAAATTTCAAGCATTTACAGTGATAAGTTTTTGGATTACAACCATATAAAAAAATCGATTTGGTCGAAAACTGGTTTTACGTAAAAATTCCGTTTTTCTGTCATTTTTTTTTTTGTTTTTCTCGATATTTTTGAAAACTGTTGGAAAATTTTTACTTTTGACCTCTTTAATGCACCAAGGATATTCACTTTTAACCTAACCTAACCCCCAACGTTTGAAGTTAAAGCATTATTTCGACTAGTTATGCTGTACAGACACACACAAAAAAACAACACACATCATTGTAAAATAAATACATTCGTCACTTCGTTCAGAATCTAAAATGAATAGGTCAGAAAATATTGTTGAATATTTTATTGAAATTTCAGAGATGGTATTCATCAGTGAAGATTTGCCAACTAAATATCATATTCGTTGTGAAGCCTGTGTGAAATGTATTAACAATGTTTCAAAGATGAAGTTTTATAGCAGATTCAGATATTAGGTAAGTGATTTTCTATTTTTCAGTAGGTTTATTTTTATTTTATTAATTTATTAATTGATCAGGGGATAGATTACCTTCAATTTTTAAATTATTCGTTTTGTAACCACTGGTATAACACTATTCAAGTTATCAATAAAATCATGATAAAAATTAGGAAATTGGTCAGGTATAATATTTAAAATTTTTTTTTTTAGTATTTTCCTCAATGATATTTAAATATTTTTACCAATTATCAGGTACGATGACCTGTAGGTACTATAGGGACTGGGAGTATGGGGGTGGAGGCAGAGAATGATAAAGAGAAAAGGTGGAGAGAGAGAGAGAGAGAGAGAGAGAGAGAGAGATAGTGAGAAGTAGTGTAGAGAGATGGTAGAGAAGCAGAAGAAAAATCAAGAGAAAAAGGGTGAGAAAGAAAAGGAGGGATAGTAAGAGAGATAGATAGTGTGAGGTAAGGTTAGATTAGGTTAGGTTAGGTAAGGTAGGTACTATAGTGACTTGTAAGGAGAGGGCGAGAGAAAGATAGTGTGAGAGGGAGTGAGAGAGGTAGATAGGATGAAGGATAAGGAGATAAAGTGAATGAGAGGGTGCAAGTGTGAGAAAAACGGGCAGAGGAGGAATGTCAGACGAGTGAGTGTGAGAGGGATAGGTGAGAGGGATGGTGTGAAAGTGATAGGGTGAGAGAGAGGTAGTGTCAAAGGGAGATGATAAGGTTAGGTGGGGGAACAGAATAAAAAGCGAGAGAGAATTGTGAGAGGTTGTGTGAGACAGTGAGATAGGTGAAGGGGAGGGCGTGATAGGGATAGGAAGAAAGAGGGGTAGTGGCAGAGAGAGAGGATTGGGTTAGGTGGGGGGGGGAAGGGAGATAGTTAGGTAGAATAGTTATGCTAACAATTCTGAATATGTAGGAAAGGATCTTAATTGCAAAGGTCACTCGACCCTTTGAGTGATACTACCAGGTTAGGTAAGGTTTACAACCTTCGACTTATGGGATAGAATAAAAAGAGAAGGTTGGTTAGGCCGATTGAGAGGATGTCAGTGGAATTTTTTTTCTCCGACTCATGCGCAATATATCAAATTTTTTGTTCACAATAAACTTAATAATTTCTTAAATTAGAGAAAAATGAATGGTTAGATTTTTATCTAGGGCATATCATAAATTTTAAAAGAGGCCATTTCACTCTAATTTTAGAAATTATTATATGTTATGCTATGTTGTGTGTGGGTCAGAGAGAAAAAAAAGAAATGCACTGACATCCTCTTAAGTGTTATCAAGTCAATAAAGCTCTTGATTGTTGATTGTTTACATTATTGTGAGTCTTGTAAAAAGTATGACTTTGTCATTACATATTTTGTTAAAATATCACATCAATCAAATGAATATTATCTTTAAAATAACAAATTTTGTTTTTATATACAAATTTACAATTTCATTAAACATATTATAGTAAAGTTAATAGTCTTATTATGAAAAGTAATGTAATGCTCAATAAAAAAAAGTATTAGAGTTGTTGCTCGATAAGTAAAAAAATTTAAATATTAAAAATTCTTATTCTCAAAATATTCATCTTAGGACTTCAATTTCAAAATCAAATATTTGAATACTTTTGTTTAATATTACTTTACAAGATTGTACTATGATTGTGATTAAAAAAATAAAATTGAAAGTAGGCATGATTGGAAGTAAAAGTTATAATTAATAACTGTAGAACTAGGACTCTTATGTACTTACTAATAATTCATCAAATATATGCAGTTAGATATGCCTTAAAAAAAATTACATTCTTTTATTACACTATAAAAATTCCTTAGTTAAATATTTCATGCATTTTATCATATGTTTATATATATATACACCGTGTGTCCCACAAAACAGGGTAGGTACTCTTTATCACTCATTACCCATTAATTATACCCTGTAATCAATCATAAATTCTTATATGACTTAAAAATTTAAAATTCTTTTAACTCAAATATTTTAGTGGTTTCCATACAACTTGGTTTTGTTGTTTTTGTAATTGGCGTAGACTTCTACTTATTGTTTCCCATGAGTATTTTTTTTTTTTAAATATATTGTTATGTTGTTTATTGTTTGTTAGATCAGTAAAATGTTTTGTTAATATTTTGATACTCCAATCAAAAGTTTGGTATAGTAGGGATATTTTAAGTCCTGTGTTTAGTATGGCGATGTTTCATTGAATGTTTTTGATTTTGGTTTTATCAAGGCATTTTGTTGTTGTGATTGAATGTTGAAATGTTGCGTCTTCTTTAAATTTATTATCTTTAAATTTTTTTTTTTTTAAATTCATTTTAATGCTGTATATACGAGATAAATTGAGTAAGATTTGTGAAGACGCCTTTTAATATTTGTATATGTTGTTATTGTTGTCTATATTTATGATAAAGTTAGCATCTAGCATTTCCTGGCATAATTATTTATCGTAGAAATTTCTTCTCTTGATTACATGTAGGTATGTAGGTAGTAGAATATCGAACGTCTTTTATGAAGTACCTAATTAATATGTATGAGATTGGATATTAGAATCTCTAATGTATTATTGTTATTTGATGTTTTGTTGTCTTTTTCTTTAGACTTTTGGAATATTTGCTTTATTGTGGCAATAGTGTTCAATGACATTATTCATTTGGTAAATTATTGTAAATTAGAATTTCGTTTTTGTGGGGGTTTAGTATGATCAGATAAGCCATTCCTTGTAAGGATTTCATGATTATGATCTGGAATCTGAATGGATAATCTATTTAATTTCTTGTAGCTTACATTTATTTATTTTTATAAATTAAAAATTTTTATTTTTATTTTATTGTTTTTGAACATTGATTTGTAATTAAATTATTGGTATTATTTTTAGGTGCCTATAGTCTTGTAGAAATCTGTAAATTATGACATTTTAATTGGTTATTATGTTAAATTTGTATTTTTGTTGTAGGTTAACTTGCAATAATATGATTTTATTCTTCTAACATGAATGATGTTTTCAGTTAGTTTTTTATCGAAGATCAATTTTACTTTATAATTTAATTCTGATATTTATTTATTATTTTTTAATTACTTTAAATTAGCCTCTGTATTTTTGTGCTTATTTAGGCGTTTTGCCTATTTGTGAAAATGGAAATTTTATTAATTCTTGGTCACCTGGATTAAAGCTTACTATTCCGTGACTTCTGTCAAAATAATTTTTTCCTTTAATTTGTACCGTTTTTTTTTACTATTTGTGGAATTCCATTCCTTATTTCGTTTAGTTCCTTTAACAATTTTTATATGTTGTAAGGCATGCTTTTTCTGGTATTAGTATAATATCTATTGGAAAATAAGGTTCAAAATCATGCATTAGGAAAAAAAAATGCTATAATCGGTATAATATGGTGTGCATCGTTGATAATATAATATGTTATTTATTATGACAAATTGTCGTGAATTCCTTAATATGTTTTTAATGTTTTTATTTATATTTACTTTGGGTTCATTAATCACTTTTGTTGTAAATGCAAAATTGATCTTTGGAATTTGATGGATTTATGTCGTACATTCGTACCTAATTAAGTGATTTGTCGATTCCAATGTTTTTATCGTTTTTATCGTTTGTATTTATGTTATTGTATTATAGGTAGCCCGTCTGATACTCTGTTTTCTTTACCATTTGTATGTGATATATCAAAAGTAAAATCTTATAGTTCGATATTATTTTTGATAAAAGAAACATTTGTTAATATTCCCGATAATCTGCTATGGATTATGTTTTATTTATTATTAGTCATCGTTTGGACTATAATCTTAATTTTATTTGAATTTTCACAACTATGACGTGTTTAATTAATTTATAAAAATGTGTTAAACATTTCTGGATTATATTTTATTTATTATTAGTCATCATTTGGACAATAATATAGTTATAATATATTTTTATTTTATTTTAATCTAAACATCCCTGTGTTTAATTCTTTTATTAAAATTGTATTAATCTTCTTTGGATTATATTTTATTCATTGTTAGTCTTCGTTTGTACTATAACTTTAATTTTATATGAATCTAAACATCTCTGTGTTTAATTCATTTATAAAAAATGTGTTAATCGTTGGATTATATTTTATTTATTATTATTTAACGCTTGGACTATAATTTTAATTTTATTTGAATCTTAACAACTATGACGTGTTTAATTAATTTATAAAAAATGTGTCAAACATTTCTGGATTATATTTTATTTATTATTAGTCATCGTTTGGACTATATATTTTAATTTTATTTGCATCTAAACATCCTTGTGTTTAATTCTTTTATAAAAAATGTATTAATCTTCTTTGGATTATATTTTATTTATTATTAGTCGTCGTTTGGACTATAACTTTAATTTTATTTGAATCTAAACATCTCTGTGTATAATTCTTTAAAAAAAAAAAAATTGTTAATCTTCTTTGGATTATATTTTATATATTATTATTCAACGTTTTGACTATAATTTTAATTTTATTTGATATTATATTAATATATTTATTTATTATTAGTCATCATTTGGACTATAATATAGTTATAATATATTTTTATTTTATTTGAATCTAAATACCTCTGTGTTTAATTCTTTTATTAAAATTGTATTAATCTTCTTTGGATTATATTTTATTTATAATCAGTCGTCGTTTGGACTATAACTTTAATTTTATATGAATCTAAACATCTCTGTGTTTAATTCATTTATAAAAAATGTGTTAATCTTTGGATTATATTTTATTTATTATTATTCAACGCTTTGACTATAATTTTAATTTAATTTGATATTATATTAATATATTTATTTATTATTAATCATCATTTGGACTATAATAAAGTTATAATATATTTTTATTTTATTTGAATCTAAACATCTCTGTGTTTAATTCATTTGTAAAAAATGTTTTAATCTTCTTTGGATTATATTTTATTTATTATTAGTCATCGTTTGGACTATATATTTTAATTTTATTTGTATCTAAACATCCTTGTGTTTAATTATTTTATAAAAAATGTATTAATCTTCTTTGGATTATATTTTATTTATTATTAGTCATCATTTGGACTATAATATAGTTATAATATATTTTTATTTTATTTGAATCTAAAGATCTCTGTATGTGATTATTTATATTTTATTTATGCTTCTTAGTTTTTTGGTTTGATCTCCAGTAAATTTGGTTGATTGGTATGATCAGATGAGCCCTTCCTTGTATGAGAATTTCATGATATCCAAAAATGATATTTAAAATAGGGATTTCAATTTAAAAAGAATTAAGAAATACATGACTTATAAGAATTTTAAGTCATATAGGATTTTAAGATTGATTTGTCAAGTTTAATGCCCAACAAACAGAATTAAAGATATTTACAGGTTAATGAGCAATATAATGTACCCTGTTATTTGAGACACTTGATATATTGTATATATTTAAAAAAAAAATTAAAATGCTAGTAAAAATTTCATTTTTCTTTCATATTTAATATAATTATACATATTTTGATCCATAAAAATATTTACCTAAGTGCTTGATAAAAGAAAAACAACTTTTGAAGGTGATTAAGAGTTAAAAGAATTTCATTATGAAATTGAAAGCAACTTATATTACTAGTTTTTTTAAAATTAATCCAAATCTCTAATGCTGGAAAGAAGAAATATGAACTGGTGATAGGTAATTTTTCTGACAAATACAATCATTTTTAAAGTATTATTTTAGTTGAGTGTTGGAATCTATACTAGTGTTAATCGTATACTTTTTCGACTAGTCTAATGGAATTTTTAAATTTAAGATTTTAGAAATTAAAAAAATAATTTTGTTGTTCACGTATGTATTTATTACCTAGGTATTCAATATTTTAAGTGACATACGTGTTGTTGTTATTATTAGCTATAAAAATAAAAAAATATTCTTGAACTTGATGAAAAATAGACTTACATGTACTAATTATGTCATATAATAGATATGGTTTCTATATGTTAAAAAAGTAAATTTTGGACCTAAAGGTCAACACATCGACTGTCGTCGCTAGCTCCCGGATGGGCAACCACCTGGGTTCTTAGTGACGAATCCTCGTCTTATTTACATGTGTTTAAAACCAAACAGTAAAAATAGGCTATGCAGTTGATATCTTGAAAACAAAAAAATTGCCTCTGGCCTGGTATATGCACAGCACACTAGTCGTATACTGTGTTTTGGGGTATGGTGTGGCGCGGTGGTTTGCCGTGGTCAAACATCGCCTGGCGTCACTAGCTCCTGGATGGGTGACCACCTGGGTTCTTAGTGACGAATCCTTACCCCACATATTCACGTGTTTCTAAAAAAACACACGCAATATGGATATATAATTGCCGAAGGATTTGTTTAAAAAAAAAAATAAATAATAAGAAACCAATTGTACATTGTTTAATTCTATATGAGATATTATACTTCATACTATAACTTTTTAATAATAATAATTAACAATAAGTACGTAATTTGAGATATTTTAGATGATTAAATTTTCTTCTGGACACTTGATCTTTGTCACAAAAAATGTACAGACACTGTGATGTAAAGATTACCAATCACACAGCAAAATGTTATGTTGAAGTAATAAATAATAATATTTTATTATAGAAAAGATTGTGTAAACATTTTTTTAGATAGTTTCATTTAAAAAATATTAAAAATCGTAATAATTCAATTTCTGGTGTCTAGGGTGGTTTTTAGTAGGTACCATATAAAAATAAAAATAAAATTACCATTATGGTACCACCCGACGTTTTTGGGCCCAGAAAAGCATGATAACTATAATTTTAGTGTGTTGGAAGGGGAAATAATTTAGATATTACACCATTTATGTAATAATATTACAAAAGTTGTTTTGCTTTAATGAGGATGTCGCACTCTCATTATCTTCAACAGGACTTTTGTAAATCGGAGACAGTAAAAACTCATAAATCATTAAAAATTATTAGTTATTACTTGTACAATTTACATCCAATCATACGACACTCGTCGTCATATAAATATGTGCTTAAAGTTATATACATAAAAAAAAATGAGTATGGCTCTATCCATAGGTAATATATTATCTAAAAAACAGTTGCACTGAAGTCCTAAAAATCTAGTTGGGAGAAAAATATTTAAGAGGCTCAATATCTTAATAATAAGACTTATTTCTAAGAGGTTAACAATCAATAGAACAACTTGATAAGTAAACACTTATATCGGAAATCAATTAAGGATCTTTTTATTCAAAGTGTCCTAGTTAACCATCCGTTTGTCACGCGTTACCCAAATAGCATTGATTTTTATACGATCATTTAGATTGATACTTATTAAACCCAGTGTCGTAGTCAGCCTTCCCGAAGGGTATTGAGTGTATAGTACTGTATACACTTATTCCCTCCTCAAATCCTAACACTGGTTACGGCACTGCCTTCCCCGCGGACAAGTAGATGGTTACCTACATAAGTCATACGAAGGTTAGTTTAGGTTAGGTACCTATACACAATGGTAAGTTGAGCTCAAGTGATGATAGATGACTATCATCACAGGTCGTGACCTTTGCATAGAACCTTTCTTACTAACTAACAAGGTATTCGAAATTGTCAACATAACAATGAAAAATATTTAAAAATTAACGAGGAAAATATTAATACTACATTTATACTAAAATATAATATTATACTTATATATTAGTAAATTATACATACTTTTTTTTTAGCTTTTATACTGCATATTTAATACTTAACATGTTATATATACCAGATTAATATTGACATAGTTTGGATCATGGTTTTAAAGCTATACGAGTATTAGTGTTATACCAGTATTTCATATAATGAACTAATGTCAATCACAAAATAATGCGTCCTCTGATCATAATTAGTTCAACAAACTATATAAAAATCTAGTTTATTTTTGTGTTCACAATTTTCAAACATTATAAGCCACTTGCCACTAAAAAACATAATTTTATCATGATTTAATTATCCTTCTTTGTTATAATTTCTCCCATGTTTCTTTTTTGATCCTTAAAAATCATTTGCCTGCGGGATCCACTACACCCTTTCCATTTTTATTTTCAAAATATAGCTCTATTTTTTTTTGTGGTCATCATTTTCAAAATTATTTAATCACCTTCAACTAAAAAACATAATTTTATCGTGATTCAATTATCCTTCATTTATTTTTCTTAAGAATAGTGGAGTCTTCATTGTGTATTCCAAGACCATAAATTTTTCAAATTTCTTTTTTGAACCTTAAAAATCAAATGCCTGTGGGCGCCAGTACCCCTATCCATTTATATATTCAAAATATAGCTCTAATTTATTTTTTGGACACAATTTTTAAACATTATTAGCCACTTGCCACTAAAAAACATAGTTTTATTATGATTTAATTATCCTTCATTTTTTATTTCATTTATTTTTCTTGAGAATACAAAGTGCAGTCGTCATTGTGTATTCAAAGACCATAATTTTTTCCAAATTTCTTTTTTGAACCTTAAAAATCATTTGCCTGCGGGCGCGAATACCCCTTTCCATTTCCATTTTCAAAATATAAATCTAGTTTATTTTTGTGGACACAATTTTTGAACTTAATAAGCCACTTGCCACTAATAAACATAATTTTGTCATGATTTAATTATCCTTCATTTATTTTTCTTGAGAATACTAAGTTCAGTCTTCATTGTGTATTCAAAGACCATAATTTTTTCCAAATTTCTTTTTTGATCCTAAAAATCATTTGCCTGTAGGGGCCAATACCCCCTTTCAAATTTTATTTTCAAAATGTAGCTTT
The DNA here is from genome assembly GCF_037042655.1 of Diuraphis noxia. Classification (NCBI taxonomy): domain Eukaryota; kingdom Metazoa; phylum Arthropoda; class Insecta; order Hemiptera; family Aphididae; genus Diuraphis; species Diuraphis noxia. The sequence goes on along the minus strand of NW_028301714.1, from coordinate 30,566,078 downwards.
ATTTTATTTTTGTGTAGCTACATTTAAATTTCATAAGCCACCTGCCACTAAAAAACATAATTTTACCATGATTCAATTAAAATTAATTTATTTTTCTTGAGAATACATATTGCAGTATTTATAGTGTATTCAAAGACTATAATTTTTTCAAATTTCTTGTTTGATCCTTAAAAATCATTTGCCTGCGAGTGCCAATACCCACTTTCCATTTTTATTTTCAAAGTATAGCACTAATTTAATTTTGTGGACACAATTCTTAAACTTAATAAGCCACTTGTCACTAAAAAATATAATTTTGTCATGATTTAATTATCCTTCATTTATTTTTCTTCAGAATACAAACTGCAGTCTTCATTTTGTATTCAAAGACCATAATTTTTTCCAAATTTCTTTTTTGAACCTTAAAAATCATTTGCCTGTAGGTGCCAATACCCCCTTTTCATTTTTATATTCAAATTATAGCTCTTGTTTCTTTTGTGGACAAAATTTTTAAACTTTATAAGCCACTAGCCACTAATAAACATAATTTTGTCATGATTTAATTATCCTTCATTTATTTTTCTTGAAAATACAAAGTGCAGTCTTCATTGTGTATTCAAAGACCATAATTTTTTCCAAATTTCTTTTTTGATCCTAAAAAATCATTTGCCTGCGGATACCAATACCCCCATTCCATTTTTATTTTAAAAATATAACTCTAGATTATTTTTGTGGACATAATTTCTAAACTTAATAAGCAACGTGCCACTAAAAAATTTAATTTTGTCCAGATTTAATTATCCTTCATTTATTTTTCTTGAGAATACAAAGTGCGGTCTTCATTGTGTATTAACACCGTAATTTTTTTCAAATTTCGTTTTTGATCCTTAAAAATAATTTGCCTGCGGGCGCCAATAATCCCTTCCCATTTTCATTTTCAAAATGTAGATTTATTTTATTTTTGTGTATTCAACATTTAAACTTTATAAGCCACATGCCACTAAAAAACATAGTTTTAACATGATTCAATTAAAATTCATTTATTTTTCTTGAGAATACATATTGCAGTATTTATAGTGTATTCAAAGACTATAATTCTTCCCAAATTTTGTTTTTGATCCTTAAAAATCATTTGCCTGCGGGTGCCAATACCCACTTTCCATTTTTATTTTCAAAATATAACTTAATTTTATTTTTGTGGACTCAAATTTTAAACTATTTAACCATGTTCAACTAAAAAACATAATTTTGTCATGATTTAATTATCCTTCATTCATTTTCCTTGAGAATACAAAGTGTGGCCTTCACAGTGTATTCAAACACCATAATTTTTTTCAAATTCCTTTTTTGATCCTTAAATATCGTTTGCCAGCGGGCGCCAATACCCACTTTCCATCTTCATTTTCAAAATATAGCATTATTTTATTTTTGTGTGTAGACTACATTTAAATTTTATAAGCCACCTGCCACTAAAAAACATAATTTTATCATGATTTAATTATCCTTCATTTTTTATTTCATTTATTTTTCTTGAGAATTCAAAGTGCAGTCTTCATTGTGTATTAACACCATAATTTTTTTCAAATTTCTTTTTTGATCCTTAAAAATCGTTTGCCTGCGGGTGCCAATACCCCCTTTCCATTTTCATTTTCAAAATATAAATCTAGTTTATTTTTGTGGACACAGTTTTTGAACTTAATAAGCCACTTGCCACCAAAAAACATAATTTTGTTATGATTTAATTATCCTTCATTTATTTTTCTTGATAATACAAACTTCAGTCTTCATTGTGTATTCAAAGACCATAATCTTTTTCAAATTTCTTTTTTGATCCTAAAAAATCGTTTGTCTTCGGGCGCCAATACCCCTTTCCATTTTTATTTTAAAAATATAGCTCTATTTTTTTGTGGTCATCATTTTCAAAATTTTTTAATCATCTTCAACTAAAAAACATAATTTTTTCGTGATTCAATTATCCTTCATTAATTTTTCTTAAGAATAGTAGAGTCTTCATTGTGTAAACCAAGACCATAAATTTTTCAAATTTCTTTTCTGAACCTTAAAAATCATATGCCTGTGGGCGCCAGTACCCCTATCCATTTATATATTCAAAATATAGCTCTAATTTATTTTTTGGACACAATTTTTAAATATTATTAGCCACTTGCCACTAAAACACATAGTTTTATTATGATTTAATTATCCTTCATTTTTTATTTCATTTATTTTTCTTGAGAATACAAGTGCAGTCGTCATTGTGTATTCAAAGACCATAATCTTTTCCAAATTTCTTTTTTGAACCATAAAAATCATTTGCCTGCGGGCGCCAATACCCCTTTCAATTTCCATTTTCAAAATATAGCTCTAGTTTATTTTTGTGGACACAATTTTTGAACTTAATAAGCCACTTGCCACTAATAAACATAATTTTGTCATGATTTAGTTATCCTTCATTTATTTTTCTTGAGAATACAAAGTGCAGTCTTCATTGTGTATTCAAAGACCATAACTTTTTCCAAATTTCTTTTTTGATCCTAAAAAATCATTTGCCTGTAGGGGCCAATACCCCCTTTCAAATTTTATTTTCAAAATGTAGCTTTATTTTATTTTTGTGTAGCTACATTTAAATTTCATAAGCCACCTGCCACTAAAAAACATAATTTTACCATGATTCAATTAAAATTAATTTATTTTTCTTGAGAATACATATTGCAGTATTTATAGTGTATTCAAAGACTATAATTTTTCCAAATTTCTTGTTTGATCCTTAAAAATCATTTGCCTGCGGGCGCCAATACCTCTTTCCATTTCCATTTTCAAAACATAGCTCTAGTTTATTTTTGTGGACACAATTTTTAAACTTAATAAGCCACTTGCCACTACAATAAATAGTTTTATCATGATTTAATTATCCTTCATTTTTTATTTCATTTATTCTTCTTGAAAACGCATAGTGTAGTTTTCATTGTGTAATCAAAGAACATAATTTTTTCCAAATTTCTTTTTTGATCCTTTATAATCATTTTCCTGCGGGCTCCAATGCCCCCTTTCAATTTTTATTTTCAAAATATAGCTTAGATTAATTTTGTGTACACAACTTTTATACTTTATTATCCACTAGCCACTAAAAACATAATTTTATCATGATTTAATTATCCTTCTTTTGTTTTTATTGAGAATACATAGTGGAGTCTTCATAGTGTATTCCAAGACTATAATTTTTTTCCAAATTTCTTTTTTGAGCCTTAAAAGTAATTTGCCTGCGGGCGCCACTACCCCCTTTCCATTTTTATATTCAAAATATAGCTTAGATTATTTTTGTGGACACAATTTTTATACTTTATTAGCCACTTGCCACTAAAAAACATAGTTTTATTATGATTTAATTATTGTTCATTTTTCTTGAAAACGCATATTGCAGTCTTCATTGTGTAATCAAAGACCATAATTTTTTCTAAAATTTTTTTTTGATCCTTAATAATCATCTGACTGAGGGGAACCACTACCCCCTTTCCATTTTTATTTTCAAAATATAGCTCAATTTTTTTTATGGTTACGATCTTCATACTTTATGAACCATGTTCAACTAAATAACATAATTTTATCATGATTTAATTATCCTTCATTTATTTTTCTCGAGATTACATTTTGCTGTATTTATAGTTTATTCTAAGACCAAAATTGATTCCAAATTTCTTTTTTGAGCCTTAAAAATCATTTGCTTGCGGGCGACAATACACCCTTTCCATTTTTATTTTTAAAATATAGCTCAATGTTTTTTATGGTTACGATCTTCATACTTTATGAACCATGTTCAACTATATAACATAATTTTATCATGATTTAATTATCCTTCATTTATTTTTCTCGAGATTACATTTTGCTGTATTTATAGTTTATTCTAAGACCAAAATTGATTCCAAATTTCTTTTTTGAGCCTTAAAAATCATTTGCCTGCGGGCGCCAATACACCCTTTCCATTTTTATTTTCAAAATATAGCTCAATGTTTTTGTGGTCACCATCTTCAAACTTTTTTAACCATGTTCAATTAAAAAACATAATTATATCATGATTTAATTATCCTTCATTTATTTTTCTCGAAATATTATATTCATTTTTTATTTCATTTATTTTTCTTGGAAACGCATAGTGTAGTCGTCATTGTGTAATCAAAGAACATAATTTCTTTTTTGATGCTTAATAATCATTTGCCTGCGGGCGCCACTACCCCCTTTCCATTTTTATATTCAAAATATAGCTTAGATTATTTTTGTGGACACAATTTTTATACTTTATTAGCCACTTGCCACTAAAACACATAATTTTATCATGATTTAATTATCCTTCATTTGTTTTTCTTGAGAATACATAGTGGAGTCTTCATTGTGTATTCCAAGACTATAATTTTTTTCAAATTTCTTTTTTGACCCTTAAAAATTATTTGCTTGTGGGCGACAATACACCCTTTCCATTTTTATATTCAAAATATAGCTTAGATTATTTTTGTGGACACAATTTTTATACTTTATTAGCCACTTGCCACTACAAAACATAGTTTTATCATGATTTAATTATTGTTCATTTTTCTTGAAAACGTATAAGGCAGTCTTCATTGTGTAATCAAAGACCATAATTTTTTCAAAATTTCTTTTTTGTGCCTTAAAAGTCATTTGCCTGCGGGCGCCACAACCCCTTTCCATTTTTATATTCAAAATATAGCTTAGATTATTTTTGTGGTTACCATCTTCATACTTTTTTAACCATGTTCAACTAAATAACATAATTTTATCATGATTTAATTATCCTTCTTTTGTTTTTATTGAGAATACATAGTGGAGTCTTCATAGTGTATTCCAAGACTATAATTTTTTTCCAAATTTCTTTTTTGAGCCTTAAAAGTAATTTGCCTGCGGGCGCCACTACCCCCTTTCCATTTTTATATTCAAAATATAGCTTAGATTATTTTTGTGGACACAATTTTTATACTTTATTAGCCACTTGCCACTAAAAAACATAGTTTTATTATGATTTAATTATTGTTCATTTTTCTTGAAAACGCATATTGCAGTCTTCATTGTGTAATCAAAGACCATAATTTTTTCTAAAATTTTTTTTTGATCCTTAATAATCATCTGACTGAGGGGAACCACTACCCCCTTTCCATTTTTATTTTCAAAATATAGCTCAATTTTTTTTATGGTTACGATCTTCATACTTTATGAACCATGTTCAACTAAATAACATAATTTTATCATGATTTAATTATCCTTCATTTGTTTTTCTTGAGAATACATAGTGGAGTCTTCATTGTGTATTCCAAGACTATAATTTTTTTCAAATTTCTTTTTTGACCCTTAAAAATTATTTGCTTGTGGGCGACAATACACCCTTTCCATTTTTATTTTCAAAATATAGCTCAATTTTTTTTATGGTTACGATCTTCATACTTTATGAACCATGTTCAACTAAATAACATAATTTTATCATGATTTAATTATCCTTCATTTATTTTTCTCGAGATTACATTTTGCTGTATTTATAGTTTATTCTAAGACCAAAATTGATTCCAAATTTCTTTTTTGAGCTTTAAAAATCATTTGCCTGCGGGCGCCAATACACCCTTTTCATTTTTATTTTCAAAATATAGCTCAATTTTTTTTGTGGTTACCATCTTCATACTTTTTTAACCATGTTCAACTAAATAACATAATTTTATCATGATTTAATTATCCTTCATTTATTTTTCTCGAGATTACATATTGCCGTATTTATAGTTTATTCTAAGACCAAAATTTATTCCAAATTTCTTTTTTGAACCTTAAAAGTCATTTTCCTGGGGGCGCCACTACCACTTCCATTTTTATTTTCAAAATATAGTTCTAGTTTTTTTTTGTGGTAACAATTTTCAAAACTTTTTTCCCATGTTCTTACTAAAAACCATAATTTTATCATTATTTAATTATCCTTGGTTAAAAAGTTTAAAAATTGTCTACACAAAAATAAACTATGGATTTTTTTTTAAAGGAATAATGGAAAGGGGTTAGCGATGCCCGCAGTTAAATGATTTTTAAGGATCAAAAAAGAAATTTGGGAAAAATTATAAAATATTATTGTATTATTATAGGTTATTATATTTTATAATTTTTGTCAATAATATAAATATACTGTCAGATTCTTCGTTATTGCTGCTTGTTTATGTGGTAAAAAGCAATTAAAGTTAAATGAAACAAACTGGAAAAGACATTTGAAATATAATAGCATAATGCGTGTGTTTTTTGTTTGCTTTCTGTCGTATGATACATAATAATACACTTCACTTGTATGAATTCTACTGGGAGGTGGCAAATTTTGTGATATTCCTAACACGTAATTACGTTTTAAAATATAAATTATTACTGTGTATTTTGTCCTCGCATACCTACTTACCTAACACATATATTATAATTAAACGAAAATACAGCGCAGTAACTTCAAATTAATTTGGCTACCGCACTTGAAATATATTATAATATACATATTATTACTATACGTAATTTACGATCAACGCCGTATATAGGTGGATTGCTTATTAGTATGAAACCAAATTGTGAAAATGCATTATAGTACTACTTAAATAATACCACTTATACTACATTATTTGTACGATAGACGATATTATATTAACGATTCAAAACATAATGTGTTAACTATCGTTTATTTCGTGCGTCGGAGATCGCATGTTCTTGCGTCGTGGTTCAAGTCGCAGCATACGTAACGCGTGCAGAGTAGCGCTGACGTATTTGTGTAATTGGCGAGATAATAATAATAGCTCTGAGAAATAATTTAACAGTTAGGTATAAAAATATACTTTATCACGATATATAACGTCGGGACTATATTTCTTACCAATATATGAATATCGTATAAGACATTAATTATTGTGAGAAAATTATAGTATTATGTTTTAAAGTTATTATAATTTATGCCACCGTAATAATATACTTGAATACAGATGGTAATATCATAATGATAGGGGTTTTGAACACTCAAAATTTAAATCGATGCAATAACAAAATATTATTTAATCGTTTATAAATTATACGTCTATAATACGGTCTAATGAAAATAGTAAAAGATTCATTTTTTTCATCATCTCGTAGTTATAAATTATAAATAATATGATACGCATTTCGATAATCTAAATTAAGTTTTACACGGCGTGATGAATAGGCTATTTAGGTACACCGCAGTCATTTAAATTTTTTTAGTATAACCATTTTATGTACGCGAACAGATTAATTTATCTCGTGTTCCAAGTGCACGCATAAATTGGAGTAATTGTAAAATATATCAGCTGTCTACTCTGTGAGCAGTGTGAAATGGTTTCTAATATAAATTATGACCATTGACCATATAATAAACTATACAGATTAAAGGTATTAACATTTTTAATTTTAATTAAAAATTCAGAATTCAATGAATAATAATATACGTATTTAATGTGAATAAACAATTTAACATTTACATTGTTTAAAAAAACCAATATATACAAATAAACTCTTACTTTTTGAAATAACATCGAAAGTGTATAAAAAAAAATAAATAAATTTGGTAATCAAACACACCTATACCAAAGTTGCTATAATAATTTTTTGAAAAAACTGAGGCAGGAAAAAGTTTTTTGTGCAGTAAAACCCACATGATATAAAATTAAACCCACTAAAATGAGAAAGAGGGGGTTTAGGAAAGAGGAGGTGATTTTTATTTTTTATGCAATGTTGAACACTCGCAAGCTGCAGCTACGGAAAAACATAATGATTTTTCGTTTTAGCTCTCTTTATCTTTATCTAGTAAAGTTTATCTTTTGACGAGTTATTATTAAACCGTAGATTTATAGTATTTATACATATTTATACTTATAGTTTACTGTTTTTAAGATAATTCTTTGATAGGTATTAGGTTCAATTTTTACTTCTATGAATACTATGAATATTTTATGGATCCATTTTTTATAAACTAAATATTTTATTTAATTATACATAATATATGTATGTTATATTGGCAAGTTTCATATATTTATGTGTGTACTATAATTTAAGGATAAAATATTTTAAATTGAATTTATATTATTCCCGTAGTGAGTTGAGAACCGTTGGTTACGTTTACGTATATCATATATAGATAAATAGTGTGAATTGTATACCAACACAAATTAATATCAAAAAATAAATATCAACTGTAATAAATTCTTAATCATTATAATTATAAATTTGGAATAAAAAACAACAAGAAATATTAAACAACTTAATCTATTACGGATCCTTCAATTTGTGAAATGTACTTAGGAGTATAATGTCATAACATTATACCTACAGTGGGTTTACAACTTAAAATTATACTTTGCACGCCTATTGAAAGTAAATTAACCCACGTTGTTTGTTAAATCATTTTTACACACAATATACCTCATTATACTTCCAACTTATATTATACTGCGTGTTTAAAACTTTTATCTATTTAATAATTTATTTAGTTACGAGTAGATACTCTTAAATTTAAAAATATTCATCTATGTGTGTGATATATATATTTAATACTTATATACTTTTTGTTTTATTTAATTATTTGAAAAACATTATTATATTATTATTATACCTAACATCAAATAATGTTGATGATGATTGATGAGAATAGCTTTTCTATTTCGTTTGAAGAATCAATGACCTTAACACAATTGTAAGTATAATTCGTTGCGGTATACAATTTTCTGTATTGAATACTTCTGATGGTCGAATCCCATTATAAAACTTATAAGCCGATTAAAAAGTTTAATTACCTAAGTTTGTGAAATGTACACAATACGATGACATAGCAATTATAAATTACGCGTAGGTACCTAAATTTAGTAATAAAATAATAAAGTGAACAATTAATCTTTTTAGTAATTACAAAATTAAGTACCATAGTATTAATGTATTATTTGTGATCATATAACTTTGTCCGTTTATTTAATTAAAGATGATAGATACATTTTACGTAGAAGTGATAAACTTAGACGTAAATATTAATGTCGTTTACAATTACAATATTATCTTAAAATAAACTAAACGTAATGAGTTAATGCATTTTACATTGTTAGTTTTTAATCTTAAAAAACAGCTATTATGTACATATAATATATGATGTAAAATTCTAACTGTGTACTCTATTGTCTCTAATCTTTATATAGGCGATGAATAACTTGAATTGTGAGCACATTTATTGCAATCAAATAATAAATTAAAGTTAAATCTATAAAAAAAAATGTTACAGCCTAATTGTAAGGTATATTATTTAATATTTATTGTTATACCAAGTACCTATTGTTATGTTTTTCAGATTAATATATCAAACACGGTTATATAAACAATCGATTAAAATAATCAGACATTGTTTTTTTTTTTATGTATTATTACCTTCTCATCAGCCATCAGTATAATATTATTGTAGGTGATTTAGCAAAAAATTGTGTACAGCTACTATTTACACTTTGAATTTGAAAATACAATACATTTGCTAAATGTGGAGTTAGTGAGAACATTTATCTTGTAAATTAAAACATTATGATATTCAATGAAGTTTATATAGTATAGTACTTAACGTTATAGGCTATATTAAGTATTGTTTTTTAGCATACAATTGCATGGTTCGACCATTGCATTCTGTCTATTCAACAAATTGAGATTTATAAGCAAAACACATTCCACGTGATATTGTAATTTCAATGATAATAATGTAACATCTACATGAAAATATATAGATACATATATTGACTCATTCATTATTTAAATTAGTGTAGTAGGTAAGAAATAAGTGGAATATAATTTATGTATAGAGCTTACAATTATGAACCATAACCACCTCATCTCACAATAAATTGGCCTCAAAGACACTTCCGGACAACCCCAGAAGACGCTCAAACGCAAATAGTACAGAAATCTTCTTAACCTATAAAACAAACTTTATCTATCTATATAATATATAAAGAGACTTATCCTGGGTGATACATCAACGCCCAGACCAAACCGCTGGGTCTAGAGACATGACATTTTGTACAGAGATTCCTTAAGCAATGTAGAGGCGCACAAAAGAAGGATTTTTCAAAATTCGCATTTTAAGGGTTGCTAAAACGGGGATTTTGGGATTTATAATGGAAATTTCGTTTATAATTTTCGTTTATAAATTGTTGCTATAAGAACCGGATTTATGTGTTGACACATTTATCACTTTATTATTACAGCTAATAATAATAATTATTATTATTATTAAATAACGCGTCTTTGAATACGCACACTTACAAAGTTTATGCACGGTAATTACGGTTTTTTATTAATATTGAAATGTATTAAAACAGTGGCGCCCTACCATATATTCATGTCTTGCGACTGCAAGACTTAACATTGGGGGTGGGTGTATGAAAATGTGATACTTGGTCATGAAATCTTAAATCGTTAAATCATACATGGACACAAAACACATGGCATAATATTCGTAATACAATAATTAATAATATTAACTACAATACGCCAATACGTCAATACATTGCATATTATATTAAGTATTTAAGTATAATAATAATATAACGTATAATGCACAAAATAATATTTATTTTATACATGAATTATTATTTATATAGTATAATAGTGTGTACTGTGTAGTACATTATTAGTATAGATAATAGGTATACGAATATACGAGTACAATATAGCCAGTGAAGTATAGACACTATAAAAAAAAAAAAAAAAATAGACAGTATAGTAATATTTGATATTATCTAATATCTTATCTGATTCCCAACGAGACTCCAATTAGTCCAATTTCTACAAGAGATTAAAATGTAGATATTTATTTATAAACGTAAATCCCGTAGGCCCGTAGATCGTACTAAATCATAATCGGCTCTTATACGACTATAGCAATACAGCCTACTAAAATAATATTTGTGAATTGTGTTTTTCTTTTTTGTTTATTGGGTTGGTTGTTGGGCATTACTCATTACTATTAGTTATTACTTATTAGCAGTTTTGTACAATTTTGTACAGAGTACAAACAACAGTGTACTTCTCGACGCGTGTACAATAGTTGTCGCGCAAAAATCATTTTATTTTTTGTTACAAACGTTATACCTATACCTATACATTGTAATTATATTATTACATATTTTATTGTACCTATTTACGTCATTCAACAGTGTTGTGTTTAAATTAAAATTTTTTTTTTATTTAATATTTGATTAAATTTCATAAATAATTAAAAACTATGAGTTTAGAAAAAGTTTGTATGTGTGGTAAACGACGAGAAGGACTCAATAAAACAAATTGGACACGACAACAAGTTCGCCGAGTTAAAAAAGTTGGGACAACTCGATGGATGTCTCATAAGTATGCATTAGATACAGTTCTTGACACTTTGAACGCTTTGCTTGAAACATTGAATGTTATACAATTGAGTGAAGGACCATCTGATAGGAGAGCTGGATCAGAAGCAAGTGGTTTATTTGCCTACTTTACTTCAAATCGATTTATTTATTCAGCATTTATTTATAAAAAAATTCTAGAAATTATTGAACCTTTATCAAATTTTTTACAAAGTCCTGATTTTGATTTACTTGCTGCACTACCAATGATAACTGAAAAACTTAGTCATCTTCAAAATCTTCGTAGGGAAGATGTATTTAATAGTTTAATTTCTAAATCTCACGAATATACTGCTAAAAATTGTAACATTGAATTTGTTCCACTTCAATAAAAACGTATTAAAAAACGTAAAAGGATGCCAGGAGAGGGAGTTGATGACAGTCCAATATCAAATGCTTTACAAAAATTAAAAGTTGAAACATTTTATGGTGCCTTGGACTGTATAATTATACAAATTAAAAAACGATTTATGGGAGACAATAATAATTGCAAAGGCCAAACAATTGGTCTCTTAAAAGATTTTTCTCTCCTTTCTAAAAAGAGATTGGATGAAACTCGTTTAGATTCTTCAACTGTTCCATTGGATTCATTTTCATCGTTTTCCCAGATTTATGGTTATTTTATAGATGAAATAATGCTCAAAAGTGAGTATATACAATTTGCTGTAAGTCTTCCTCATTTTCTAAAAAACATGGCACTACCAACATTCTTACATGCCTCCGAGTCAGATTCAGAAAATAGTAATATATCTAGTGAAGAAGAAGAAAGGTATGTCCATGGAAGTACTCAAAATGAATCAATGAACCATGCCAGCCTAGGAAATATTTTCAAGTAATATAATTGTTCAATAATTTTGAATTAAATTAATTTTAAGATCATAGGTAGGTAAATGGTATATTTTATGAATTATATAAGATTTTCTATAAATATTAAAAAAACTTTTTTTATTATTTGGTAGGATTGAAGGAACATATTTAGTGGGGTATTGTGTCCCATTATCTTAAAGATTAAATAAAAACAGAAAATAGTTATATATATAGATACCAACTAAAGCTTATTTTCCAATGTTATCATTATATTTCTAATCTATTATTTGCTCTTATATTATTTTCAGCATATTTTGGAAAAATAAACTTCAAGATGTATTTCCAAACTTATATATAATGGTAAAAATTGCTTTAACTTTACCAGTTGGTAGTGCAACTACTGAACGTAGTTTTTCCAAGCTTAAAATAATAAAAAACAGACTGCGCTCAACCATGGCTGGAGAACGATTGGAAAATTTGATGAAAATCTCTTGTGAAAATAACATTTATATAGATTATGATAATATTTTAAATATATTTTCTTCAAAGAATCCAGGATTGCTTAAGCTATTAACTATTTAATTTGATTTCGATAGTTTATTATATTATATACTATATTTATTTATATCTATTTTGTCTATGGTATTTTTTTTTTTTTTATGTTTTATTATATTACATTTATACAAACAAAGAGTAATACAATTACTATACATAATATAATAATTACTATATAGTAATACATACTATAAAAAATTGTAATTTACAATTATTAATTATAATCTGGCAATCTGCTGTTTTTTGTAAATTTAGATTGAATCAATGTGGTATTTGTTTTTAATTTTAAAATGTATGCATTTATAGTTAAGACATTAAAAATAAATTATATTAATTGAAAACGGCACTTCTCATAATTGTTTAGTCACTTTTTGAAGCAGTTTGTGTTTTTGGAACTTAGAAAAATATTTAGTATTAAATTTATAGCTGATAAATATATACAATATGGAAGTGTGGAGAATGAGGTATTTTTAATTCAATTCATAACAAATGCAGTTGGAAAGCTCCACAGTCCACAAATCATAATAGTATTAGGGAAAAGCCTAAGATATTTGATGTTAGTTGATAACAGAAAAAACCGCCATACCATTTTAAATTTTACTTTATACTTTTATGCTTTATTATTTTGAGTGGGTGGGTGGGTTGATTTGGAATTTGGAATTTGTAATTAACATATGAATATGAATGAGCCAAAGAAAGCTGCAATTTTATATTTTTTATCAAGTAGTGATGATGAAGATGAGGACGTTATCGAATTCATTTTTAATACACCTCTAAAAAATATTAAACCAAAAATATCCAATTATATAATAGATGTTGTACACAATTATTCCGATCAACTAGTAAAAATAATATATTAATAATTTACGTAGTATTATACTATTATACAATAGTGTTAAGCAGTGTCGGTCTGGCTAATGATCGGGCCCTTGGTAGTTAGCACTATTTTTTGTTAAATTTATATAAATTAATTCTTAACATAAATAAAATAATGTGCCTATAAGAATCCTACATTGTTTTTTATGCTTCTAGTTTAAAAATCATTTTCGTACAGCCTATTTTATTATAGACAAATTTGAAGAATCCAAATTTATAGCTGATAAATATATACAATATGGAAGTGTGGAGAATGAGGTATTTTTAATTCAATTCATAACAAATGCAGTTGGAAAGCTCCACAGTCCACAAATCATAATAGTTAGGGAAAAGCCTAAGATAACTGATGTTAGTTGATAACAGAAGAAACCGCAATACCATTTTAAATTTTACTTTATACTTTTATGCTTTATTATTTTGAGTGGGTGGGTGGGTTGATGAAAAACGTAGAAGGGGTTTTAACACATGGCTGTGCGCCACTGTATTAAAATAACAAGATGTTTTACTTATTATTTTCGATTATTAATGCGTCTTCGAATACGTATCCCAGTTTATGTATGATTCTTTAAGTGTATTAAAATACAATTTTTTACATTCTTACAAATTAATAAAAAAATAATTAATATGGCTGTCAATTATTGAACATAAATGGCACAATTTTGCTCCACATTTCATTCAAATTATTGGTGGCGGAGCTTGCCTGTTTAGTGTAATATCTTTTGTGTTATATGACACTTAAGATAAGGCCCAAGAAGTACGTAAAAAGATAGTAACCTATGTGATAAATCACTGGGAAGATTATTCAATAATGTCACATGAAAGTGATGGAAATAATTATCGCTGGTTTGCCGAATACTTTAATGATATGTTAAAATTTAATACTTGTGGTGGTTTATGTGAGCTGGTGGCAGCTGGTGGCAGCCAGACAATTATTTTTGGTATTTATTCAGGTGTACCTCAATGATGAACTGTATAAAAAATTTGGTTAAAAAATGAACCCCCTAAAGAGATTTCGTTTTAGTTCTATGCAAAACCTATCTAATAGAGTTCCATCCTGATCACAAACATTTCATAGACCTTATTAGAAAATACAATAACTGCTTCCAAATTACATTTTTTGGAGCGAAACTAGTTATTGAAGATGGATTTATGCTCACATTCAAAGTGAAAGGTCAGGTATATCATTTAATCGGTAGTTTTCAAGCTTTACCTCAACAAAACCCTCAAGTTCTAGAGATTTATTTCATTGGAGATGATGAGAGAGTAACACGCTTAAGATGTAGCAACTTTGCTTATGTAAAGCAAAGCCTGGTAAAACAATTACAAGCGATATTGCACCATAATAATCCACACATAAAGGACTTTAAAACCACGCTCGAAAGAGTAACTAAAATTAGTAAAAACTTTGAAATTAAAATACACGCTGATAGAAAACTGATAATGCTCACAGAGGACGTTATAATGCCACAGGAGACGACGGATATCTAAAGTATAGATGAAAAGCTCCAGAAAATGATGGTTTTAATGTTGAAATAAATGCTAAGAAAATTGATAATCGTTGGATAGTGCCGTATAACCCAGTGCTTTCACGTACATTCGGTGAACATATTAATTTAGAGTACCTTAACTCCGTAAAATCTATAAAATACATTTGTTAATATATTACAAAAGGAAGTTTGATCAAGCAGCATTTGGTTTTGAAAACGATAATGATGAAGTCAAGTTTTATGAAAGTGGTTGATATACCAGCAGCTCTGAGGCTATATGGAGAATTCTGGCTTTTCCAATCCACGAGAGATTTCCCAACATTCTTCCATCTTTCTGTGCATTTAGAAAACAGGCTTAGGGATTAGTGTTAGGATCACTATTCCCTCAAATATGAGTACAATTATTAGCTCGTTCTCAGAACTAACTTCCAGAATTTAACCAGATATAATAAATATCAAGATAAAACCCATTGAATGGTTTTGCAAGTGAGCCATATTAACTCCAAAGAACAATAAGGCAGTCGAAATCAATGAAATTCTAATAAAGGCATTTAATGAAAAAGCTGTTGAGTATAAATTATTTGATTCAGTGATCCATTTGGATGATGCTGTCTATTACACTTTAGAATTTCTTAATACTCTAAATCCTTCTGGTCTTCCATCACATAAACTTATCCTTAAAATTGGAGCACCTATAATATTACTAAGAAATCTTAACCCACCTAAATTGTGTAATGGAACTAGATTGCAAGTTAAAGTTCTGCACAAAAATGTAATAGAAGCTTTTATCACTGGGTGTGTAAGAGGAGATATAGTTTTAATCCCGAGAATAACGTTGATTCCAATTTATTTTAGCCCCAAAAGGCAGTACCAAAAATACTGTTTGTAAAGAGTTATTGAGATGAATAAAATATGTCAATATAAATATTAATTTTTTTGGTTTATATAACACCATAATGTATATAATAATGTTACAACGACGTTGTAAAACTTAATTAGTTTTAAAAGAGTTTACAGAAGTTTCTATACAATATACATAGAAGATCTAAAAGCAGCCTGTAATAAATATAAAAAGCTGTACACGGGCAAAGCTGAGTTATTTAGCTAGTTATTCATATATTTTACCAAGTTCTCCTTCAAGCTACTCAAAACCGTTTTTTTCTTCTTTTATAAACTAGTTTTTACCATACCATATTTATTTATTGTATATAATGTACATTGTACAGATTGTAAACTTCCAATAAATGCCATTTAAAAAAAAGAGCATGCAATAATGAATGATAGCTTTCAGGTACCTATTGTATAGCCTTATAGGTGTTACAATTCAACAGACATTTTTACACTTAGTTAACGGTAGATAATTTAAAAATTAGTAAGCTGATTTTTTTTTTTTGATCTTAAATACAACCCGGCATCTGTGGCCATTAGTTACAGCTATGGTGACACAAAAGTTAATTACAATAGGGATTCATTATGCTATCGTATTCTAATAACTAAAAACTAAGGAAAAATGAACATAATATTTAAATTGAGTTATATAAGTTAGTTGATTTTAGGAAGTTAATCATCTTGATATTGTCCTCGGATTCTGGTCCCAGTGCGGTGCCGAGTGTCGCGTCGATTCCGATCCTTTGTCTGTCTTGTTCGTACTTGAAACATTCCGTTAAAATGTGTTTCACGGACAGTCTTAAACCGCAAGCATCACATAAAGGAGCTTCTTCCTTGGCCATTAAGTATCCGTGTGTTAGTCTGGTATGTCCGATACGCATGCGGTTTAATATTGTTTCTTCTTTCCTTTTTAAAGAGCATAAGCTAATTTATACTAAAGATTATAGTATTCATTGGTTAATATTGTGGATGATTTTTGATTAGTAGAAAATGGCTCGATGGTTAATTTCTCAAAATAAGTTTCTATAATTACTATTATAGAAGCACTCACTTTTCTTAAATTTCTTAAACTACTTAGATATAAATCAATAAATAAATATTATCGCAAACATCATTACATTATTATTTATTAATTTTTCATACTACACATTTTTTTTTTTACTTTTATAGGTTAGTTCCATCGCCGTCAATTTCTTCAGAAATAATAATATACTTTATAAGATTGTGTTGTGATTTCCTGTTGCATTCTGCATTAAAGAAGAGCTGGTACTAAGTTTAAGCCAGAGACAGCGCTTAATTAAATTATCTTTTATGAATTTTATATAATTTGAAAATCAAAAAGTGGAAAATGAAAACAAAATTATAACGTCAAATCTACACAATAATTGTTAAAGAGTAAGGACGTTACATAAATAAGGACGATTGCCAAACCAAAAATAATATATTTATTCAAATAAATGAGACAAATGGATAAAAAGGTTATAAATAAATTCCTCCCCCATCACCCCCCCCCCCCCAAAAAAAAAAAAATAAATAAATAAATAAAAACCTTATACAAACAATTAGTTCTATTTCATTATGAAATTAGTAAAGATAACATGCACGAGTATATTTTCAATAACTATGTTGTGATTAAATTGTTTATACGACGATGTCAAGTAGCTATATATAAATTGCACACGCAAATATACAAATTATAATATTTTAATAATAATATTATGTAGTGTAGAAAGTAGGTACAGAATATAATAACTGTCACACGTATTAACGACAGACAGTTTATGACACATTGTCTTCTCGTTATCATATTATTATGTTATTATAATAAAAATGTAATATATTATATTATAATATGATAGGAAAACTTGCAAAAGGTATGTCTATAAGAACTGCGTAGGTATGTAATAATAATATAATATATTAAATTATTATGTATAATGCATAAATCAAGTACACACACAGGCAATATGTACAGCAAATAACAACAATAATAGTAATATAGGTTGTCAGTAAGTTGCATTTTGTCTAGAACGTGAAGTGACTCACATGAAAATCGTCCGATTTACCTACGATTTTGTGGTTCGAATTGAATAAATTACAGTCGTTGTACACACACACACACACACACATTTATTTTTATTGATATGGATAGATTATAATAACTTGTAAAAACGATTGTGCTGTACCTACCTACATATTAAAAATCGACAATCTCTAGTACTGTACAATGTACATATGTATACTATAGCCATTAGGTAGTAAAAGCGTATTGTATACGAATTACGAGTATTAAACGGAAAAAGTACATGGAGTTTTACCAACTTTTCTTGGGTGCAGTACCTATTGTAGTTTAACTGCGCGTAGGTTCGATACATACTAATTAAAATCGTTCATATCTGAACGGAGAAAAAAAAATTAATTATATTCTAATTGAGTCTGCACTCGAAAAAAGTAAAAATAGATTATTAATATCAACCCGTTTAAACAATTAAATTATGTATAGATTTACGAATTAATAAATTCTTACATAATGGACATTGGACACTAAAATCAATATTTTTAACTATAGGTACCCTTCCTGATTTCAAAGTTTGTAAAAATGAAAAAAAAGATATTTTTTTCGTAATGTTTAACAAGAGGTTCACTCAATTCGTCCAAAAAAGATTTATTGGGAATTTGGGGCTCAGTCCGTAGCAGCATGTGCGGTGCGCCATTCTGTACGTTTAATATACACACGTGCATAATGTGTTATCACTAAAAGTAATGACATTAAGGTAAAATATAATATAATATACCAGGTATGTAGTACGAATATAGTAATAGTATAATATGCTGTATTATTATATTTAGAACACGGAACAGTCTGAGTTTGAATTTAATTTAAAGTAAAACTTTGAGAACCAAACTCGGGAATTTGGGTCGGAGATGGGCTAATATTATATAATAGTCTCGCGCTCGGCTGGTTTTGACGGTTTTGACGGCACCTGCAACAACAGCAGCATCACCGCCGACGGTAACAAAATATAAACCGAAACTATCTACCATATTATACCACACATATATTATTAATTTATACAAGGCCCCGTCGCATTAATGTGCCATGTCATTCGTACGTTTAAGGAGAGACGTTTCGGTAGTTTTCGAGTTTCAACCAGCCTCAGAGGTCGAGGGCCTTGTAAGTGTCAGATATTGTCGAGGTTACAATATTATGTGCGTGTTATCGGTACAAGATATACCTAACCAGCTCCTATATTATACTAATCGCAATTTAAAATGAACTAATATAGAGCCAGATTGCACACACATTTACATACAATTTTACAACTACTAAAAATAAATGTACATAATATACGTCACAATCGATATACTAATTTATATAAAGAACAAACAGTCTTAATATTATTAATAAATGTTTTAAAATTAAAACGTAAATTTTAGAGTTAGTAAAAAAACTCCTACAATAATTCATTCAATGTCAAAAGAACAATTGATAATCAACTAAGTATATAATTCCAAAGCTCTATTTTCTTTATTTTTTTTCTTTACTAATATTATCACTTAATTATATATATTTTTGAAATACATTATGAACAACATACAATTAATTTAAACTTAACACGTTAAAGAAGTACAACTTTAATATAGATAATCGAAATAATATTCCGGCCAACCTCACAGTTGAGCAAATTTAACTAAACGTAATATTTTTATGAATGTAAATATATACTATATATTTATAACCATACAAAACTATATTATTAACAACAACTCTACATCTAGCCCGTGCCTGATGACAGTTTTCTGTTGTTGTTTTACAATCTTATAATTATTTTCATACCAATTAATATTATTATTTACAGTTTTATCGTAATAATAACATCATTAACTAGGTACCTACACAACTACATTGTTGATTCACAACACAATATGATTCATGAAGCACGAGAATAAATTTTATATGAACAAATTTAAGTGTGCTATTGTAAAAGTGATGGTGGCCAGGAGAGGGGATGATAACTCGCTTCCGTATAGCGCTCCACTCTAGGTGGATGAATACGCTCGTAGCGAGGACTTAAGTACGATTGTCATTTGCAACTCTATAATTTAAATATATATCATGAGAACAAAATTACATAATAATATAAACTTAATAATGTCAACAAGATAAATAAAACGTTTCCGCGCATTCAACATAATATACTCAATAAATAAGGACGGTTACATAAATATTGCTAAGTTTTTTAAGGCACTCGTTGTTTTGATCAGTACGAATAAATCTTAGCGTGATAATAATTGGCGTTATCTAAACGCAAGTACACACACACACATAGCATTTATCATATATATAAATATGTATACATATAGACGCAGGGTAATTATTTTAACGCAAATCGTTCAATATCGGTCTAAAATGTCAATAAGTACCTATACGCAGTTGATACAAAAGCAAGGGAAAATTATAGCCATATATATAGTGTCATGTAATTTATCATTTGCTAGTTATAGAAAAACCTATGGATACTGAAAACGTAGGGATGTGGTTATACAGACTATTGAGCGAAATATCTGCAGCATTCATGTTGTAGGTATCAACATTTTAGATATTTTGACTAATTCACATCAAAATAATTATCTTGCATATAAGTATAATTTATTACATGTATGATATATGTATATTATGTGAAAAGATAATTTATAAATACAAACAGTACTCGAATTGAGGGAAAACCCGGAAGTAAAAAAAAATTATTAAGATAAAATATTAATTATGCGTAACTTTTTAACTATATGTTTTAATCAATAAGACATTTAAATATTCAGGTACGCAAATTTTATTTACACTTTGCATCCCTCTTCTATTTTTCTGAACTCGAGCACTGAATACAAATGTTAAAAATACCTAATATGTATATTTTAAGTAAAAAATATCAAAATATACCCTGTAAAATCTAACCCTTTCAACTTTGGCAGTAAACAAAAATAAAAATGTATTGAAATATCCGTCAGCATAAACGTCGGGTTGATGAAAAATGTTGTTTAAATGCATATTTCGTGTGGAGATGGAGCGGCGGTGTGCTTCAACTACGACGAAGTTCCAAAATTCAAATTTCTACCAGAGTAATCTGATTCACCAGTGCTTACGCGCATTGGTATTCAATATTAATAACATTTAATATAATCTATATAAACTTAAATCGGAACAATCGATAGTCAGTTACGTGACATACGCCCTGTAACGCCGCTGTGCCGGAGAGATACTCTATATATTGTATTAATATAATAATATAGTGTAACGTCATAATATATAATTTTTCACACGTCATACGACGCACATACATAGGTTCATGTTTCTTAGACTAGGTTAATATGACAAACATATCTTGGACACACACACATAAATAAATATACATGTATGTATCAATTTCTTAATTAGGGTGACATAAAAAAAAAAAAAAATTAGGTATAAAAACAGCTGATGTGCGAAACGTTTTTAAAGCCAAGTCAAAATCGATCCTGGTTTATTGTTCGGGTCGATCAACAATTGTACTTCATCCAGTATGTCACTACTAAATTCGTCCCCTAACTAGAAAACAAAAAAAATATCATAATAAATAACCATACAATAACAATGCATGTGAGTTTGGCCGAAACTGATCGGACGTGTTCGCTATATTATTACAATTCTATAGTTCTAATAGTAAGTTGATTGTATTTACTTGAAGCGACGGGACTAAGTCGTCGGTGACATCCAACGTGGACATTTCCTGTGAATCGACTACCGACATGTCGGATGAAGGACCCGGATTATCGCTCTCTGTACACCACGAGTGCATGAACAAAGGAAAACGAAACAAAATTAATAAAAACATCAATACCGTTAGGTCAGGTTACGATATTGTTGTAATAATAACAGCAACAACAATGACTTATCGTATGTACCCACATTGTATTGCAGGAAAAAAAATCTTTGGCCCTTACCTGAAGTACAGTCCATGTTGTCGTCCATGTTTGATGACAAAAAGTCTTCGGGAGTGTGTGGCAGAGAGTAGTTGTTTCCCAGGCCCAAGCCGCTGTGTGCCTCCGTGGTTTACTATTAATCATGATAAATTAAATTTATTATTTAATATTAATTTATTATTTAATTTATCATGCTATTAATATTATATATTAAAATATATAACTTAAAATGAACCGCCAATTTAAACCACCAGTAGCGCTGAAAACTTCAAGAACACAGTCTGTTATCAGTGACATCTTTTGGTGGCCGTCCCCCGACCCCCGCCGACCATGTCGTTTCCAGTCCATTATATCTTAGTCCGTGGCGTACACGAATTATATGCCAGTAAATATTTAATATAGGCGATAAGCACCTATAACGGCTATAACATATAAACTATAAACGGGTGGCGATTCGCGCCCACACAAATTAATAATAAAAGACAACAATTCACGCACGTATAATGTAATACTTTTTTGAAGGAAGAATAATAATTGTTGCACGTCTGCGTTGACACTATTTGCGACTGACTGACTTGCTTGGGCGGCCGTGTTAAATAATAATCGCATAGCCGAAGCGGCGGCATGCGATAGCACCCTTATCTACATATTATTATATAATATACAATACAAATAATTAATAAAAACAATATAAATAAACAGTATGTGTTATGTCAATCGGGTGTAAAGAGGCGCGTGGAGCGGTCGGCGACACTGCCACTGACGTAATAATAATATTGTCGTTCCGGTGCAATTTATCATGAAATAATGGAATTATAAATTAATTTAATTATATACCTAAAAAAAAAAATATGTCTATAAATTATAACAGTAACTTAAAATATTAATCAGCTGAAATGTTGTTGTTAATATATTAATTTAGAACCATAGAAACACAATTGATTGTTGATTATATTAACAAATTTATATTATTTTTGTTAACGGTATTCTAACCGCATATGAAATATTAAACTATAAAATGACTTATTTAAAACAATTTATTAAGAAAAATGGATTTAAATCAATTGGACTTTTTAAGACATGGTATAATGATGCAAAAACTATAAGTTATTCAAAATATACACTGAGCAATTATGGAGATTTGGACCGCAAAAAACCTGCGAGTTTGGAAAGTTTTGGACAGAATAATTCTCACCCAATGATCAATTTACGGAGGTATTTATTAATTTAATACAAAGTTCCTCGTAAGTTGATATAATATAGCAATTAAAAAATATTTAAAATACATAATGACTTTTTTTTATAACCGTTTATCAAAAATAATATTTATAATATTGCTATTTCAGGAACTATGTTGGCGGAAATAATAAATTTAAAAATTCAACTAGCAAATATCGTAAATTCAGAGACTGTTCTTTGTAAGTTGATATACCTACCTTATATCGGTTAAGAAATATTAAAAATACATAACGACTTTGTTATAACCGTTTAATCAGAAATAATATTTATAATTCATGTTTAGGAACAATATTGACCAAAAGATTAAAATTGTAAATGTAAAAAATGTATATACGAATTGTGATTTCAACGACCAATCTTCAAATTATAACAGATATACACAAAAGAAAGTATGTATTTTTAAGAACTTATGTAAATTTAATCAACTTTTTAAGGCAGCCGTATTAAAGTATGAAAATTCTGATTTTCTGATATATTTTACCTTAAAATGAAACTCATTATCATTATAGCACTAAAAATATAAAAATATGCTTTAAAAATTATTTATTTAAAATTTTTATTTAGACATTTATGAATTTATAATAATTTAAATTTAAAGAAAAGTTTTTTTGGGAAAAACTGCCTTATAGTATTATATTTAATTTCAAACTTTTAACCTTAAATTTTGTTTTTAGAAATTGGTATTACCCAATTTTGTGTCAAAAGGTTTTGATGATTGGAATCCAAAAAAAAGTTATGATAATTATGATCATATCCCAAGTAAATATTTATATATTTATTTATTATTTTGTTAATAGTGCCTATACACCAAAACAAACATTCCTACATTAAAAATTGTAAATGTTTGTAAAGATATTGTTATATTTTAGGCGTAAATGGAACTTTTTTGGGTTTGAAAACGAAAAGAAAACTTTGTACCCTATTAGATGGGTTAATTTCCAAATATAACACTTCAAATTACATTCGAAGCCAACTAATCGAAGCCAATCAGACAATTTCAAATTGGCGACAGAGTTATTATGGAGATTTGGACCGCAAAAAACCTGCGAGTTTGGAAAGTTTTGGACAGAATAATTCTCACCCAATGATCAATTTACGGAGGTATTTATTAATTTAATACAAAGTTCCTCGTAAGTTGATATAATATAGCAATTAAAAAATATTTAAAATACATAATGACTTTTTTTTATAACCGTTTATCAAAAATAATATTTATAATATTGCTATTTCAGGAACTATGTTGGCGGAAATAATAAATTTAAAAATTCAACTAGCAAATATCGTAAATTCAGAGACTGTTCTTTGTAAGTTGATATACCTACCTTATATCGGTTAAGAAATATTAAAAATACATAACGACTTTGTTATAACCGTTTAATCAGAAATAATATTTATAATTCATGTTTAGGAACAATATTGACCAAAAGATTAAAATTGTAAATGTAAAAAATGTATATACGAATTGTGATTTCAACGACCAATCTTCAAATTATAACAGATATACACAAAAGAAAGTATGTATTTTTAAGAACTTATGTAAATTTAATCAACTTTTTAAGGCAGCCGTATTAAAGTATGAAAATTCTGATTTTCTGATATATTTTACCTTAAAATGAAACTCATTATCATTATAGCACTAAAAATATAAAAATATGCTTTAAAAATTATTTATTTAAAATTTTTATTTAGACATTTATGAATTTATAATAATTTAAATTTAAAGAAAAGTTTTTTTGGGAAAAACTGCCTTATAGTATTATATTTAATTTCAAACTTTTAACCTTAAATTTTGTTTTTAGAAATTGGTATTACCCAATTTTGTGTCAAAAGGTTTTGATGATTGGAATCCAAAAAAAAGTTATGATAATTATGATCATATCCCAAGTAAATATTTATATATTTATTTATTATTTTGTTAATAGTGCCTATACACCAAAACAAACATTCCTACATTAAAAATTGTAAATGTTTGTAAAGATATTGTTATATTTTAGGCGTAAATGGAACTTTTTTGGGTTTGAAAACGAAAAGAAAACTTTGTACCCTATTAGATGGGTTAATTTCCAAACATAACACTTCAAATTACATTCGAAGCCAACTAATCGAAGCCAATCAGACAATTTCAAATTGGCGACAGAGTTATTTTGGAGATTTGGACCTCAAAAAACCTGCGAGTTTGGAAAGTTTTGGACAGAATAATTCTCACCCAATGATCAATTTACGGAGGTATTTATTAATTTAATACAAAGTTCCTCGTAAGTTGATATAATATAGCAATTAAAAAATATTTAAAATACATAATGACTTTTTTTTATAACCGTTTATCAAAAATAATATTTATAATATTGCTATTTCAGGAACTATGTTGGCGGAAATAATAAATTTAAAAATTCAACTAGCAAATATCGTAAATTCAGAGACTGTTCTTTGTAAGTTGATATACCTACCTTATATCGGTTAAGAAATATTAAAAATACATAACGACTTTGTTATAACCGTTTAATCAGAAATAATATTTATAATTCATGTTTAGGAACAATATTGACCAAAAGATTAAAATTGTAAATGTAAAAAATGTATATACGAATTGTGATTTCAACGACCAATCTTCAAATTATAACAGATATACACAAAAGAAAGTATGTATTTTTAAGAACTTATGTAAATTTAATCAACTTTTTAAGGCAGCCGTATTAAAGTATGAAAATTCTGATTTTCTGATATATTTTACCTTAAAATGAAACTCATTATCATTATAGCACTAAAAATATAAAAATATGCTTTAAAAATTATTTATTTAAAATTTTTATTTAGACATTTATGAATTTATAATAATTTAAATTTAAAGAAAAGTTTTTTTGGGAAAAACTGCCTTATAGTATTATATTTAATTTCAAACTTTTAACCTTAAATTTTGTTTTTAGAAATTGGTATTACCCAATTTTGTGTCAAAAGGTTTTGATGATTGGAATCCAAAAAAAAGTTATGATAATTATGATCATATCCCAAGTAAATATTTATATATTTATTTATTATTTTGTTAATAGTGCCTATACACCAAAACAAACATTCCTACATTAAAAATTGTAAATGTTTGTAAAGATATTGTTATATTTTAGGCGTAAATGGAACTTTTTTGGGTTTGAAAACGAAAAGAAAACTTTGTACCCTATTAGATGGGTTAATTTCCAAATATAACACTTCAAATTACATTCGAAGCCAACTAATCGAAGCCAATCAGACAATTTCAAATTGGCGACAGAGTTATTATGGAGATTTGGACCGCAAAAAACCTGCGAGTTTGGAAAGTTTTGGACAGAATAATTCTCACCCAATGATCAATTTACGGAGGTATTTATTAATTTAATACAAAGTTCCTCGTAAGTTGATATAATATAGCAATTAAAAAATATTTAAAATACATAATGACTTTTTTTTATAACCGTTTATCAAAAATAATATTTATAATATTGCTATTTCAGGAACTATGTTGGCGGAAATAATAAATTTAAAAATTCAACTAGCAAATATCGTAAATTCAGAGACTGTTCTTTGTAAGTTGATATACCTACCTTATATCGGTTAAGAAATATTAAAAATACATAACGACTTTGTTATAACCGTTTAATCAGAAATAATATTTATAATTCATGTTTAGGAACAATATTGACCAAAAGATTAAAATTGTAAATGTAAAAAATGTATATACGAATTGTGATTTCAACGACCAATCTTCAAATTATAACAGATATACACAAAAGAAAGTATGTATTTTTAAGAACTTATGTAAATTTAATCAACTTTTTAAGGCAGCCGTATTAAAGTATGAAAATTCTGATTTTCTGATATATTTTACCTTAAAATGAAACTCATTATCATATTAGCACTAAAAATATAAAAATATGCTTTAAAAATTATTTATTTAAAATTTTTATTTAGACATTTATGAATTTATAATAATTTAAATTTAAAGAAAAGTTTTTTTGGGAAAAACTGCCTTATAGTATTATATTTAATTTCAAACTTTTAACCTTAAATTTTGTTTTTAGAAATTGGTATTACCCAATTTTGTGTCAAAAGGTTTTGATGATTGGAATCCAAAAAAAAGTTATGATAATTATGATCATATCCCAAGTAAATATTTATATATTTATTTATTATTTTGTTAATAGTGCCTATACACCAAAACAAACATTCCTACATTAAAAATTGTAAATGTTTGTAAAGATATTGTTATATTTTAGGCGTAAATGGAACTTTTTTGGGTTTGAAAACGAAAAGAAAACTTTGTACCCTATTAGATGGGTTAATTTCCAAACATAACACTTCAAATTACATTCGAAGCCAACTAATCGAAGCCAATCAGACAATTTCAAATTGGCGACAGAGTTATTTTGGAGATTTGGACCTCAAAAAACCTGCGAGTTTGGAAAGTTTTGGACAGAATAATTCTCACCCAATGATCAATTTACGGAGGTATTTATTAATTTAATACAAAGTTCCTCGTAAGTTGATATAATATAGCAATTAAAAAATATTTAAAATACATAATGACTTTTTTTTATAACCGTTTATCAAAAATAATATTTATAATATTGCTATTTCAGGAACTATGTTGGCGGAAATAATAAATTTAAAAATTCAACTAGCAAATATCGTAAATTCAGAGACTGTTCTTTGTAAGTTGATATACCTACCTTATATCGGCTAAGAAATATTAAAAATACATAACGACTTTGTTATAACCGTTTAATCAGAAATAATATTTATAATTCATGTTTAGGAACAATATTGACCAAAAGATTAAAATTGTAAATGTAAAAAATGTATATACGAATTGTGATTTCAACGACCAATCTTCAAATTATAACAAATATAAACAAAAGAAAGTATGTATTTTTAAGAACTTATGTAAATTTAATCAACTTTTTAAGGCAGCCGTTTTAAAGTATGAAAATTCTGATTTTCTGATATATTTTACCTTAAAATGAAACTCATTATCATTATAGCACTAAAAATATAAAAATATGCTTTAAAAATTATTTATTTAAAATTTTTATTTAGACATTTATGAATTTATAATAATTTAAATTTAAAGAAAAGTTTTTTTGGGAAAAAACTGCCTTATAGTATTATATTTAATTTCAAACTTTTAACCTTAAATTTTGTTTTTAGAAATTGGTATTACCCAATTTTTTGTCAAGAGGTTTTGATTATTGGAATCCAAAAAAAAGTTATGATAATTATGATCATATCCCAAGTAAATATTTATATATTTATTTATTATTTTGTTAATAGTACCTATACACCAAAACAAACATTTCTACATTAAAAATTGTAAATATTTGTAAAGATATTGTTATATTTTAGGCGTAATTGGAACTTTTTTGGGTTTGAAAACGAAAAGAAAACTTTGTACCCTATTAGAAGAGTTAACTTCCAAATTTAATACTCGAAGCCCACTAATCGAAGCCAATCAGACAAACTCAAATCGGCGACAGAGCTATTTTGGAGATTTAATCGACCTCAAAAAGTCTATGACCACGGAAAAAATTGGGGAGAATAAAGTTTGGCAATGGCCAAATTCAAGGAAGATTCGCTTGTGCTACTCAATCATTCTTATGACATTCAATCTCTTAGTAATATTTAATAAAAACCTATACTAGTTTTCCTGAGGCCCTCAGTATAAAAAAAAATCATTTTTAATTTTACTTTTTAAAACAAACCTCTTAATAAAATTTTCAAAATATTTCAACAATTTTTAATTTATTTATAAACATTTGAAATTGTTCGTTGTTTTCATTTTTTTTTGCTCTATGTCTTATTGGCATTATTTTATTTATTAGGTTAAAATCTTGACAATTTATTGTAAATTGATATAATAGTTGGAAAATATTGAAAATATATAGGCACTTTTTTTTATAACCGATTAAGGTTCAAATTTTGACAAAATTTATTTAATTGAAAATTTAAAAATTATTTAATTGAAAAATGTATGAAACGTTTAACTTTAATAGCTAAGGATTGACAATTTTAAACAAGGTTCCATGTAAGTAGTTAATCCTCCAACAAAAAAAATCGAAGAACTTTACAAACACAGATTTTTTATAGTTATTTTAAGTTAAAGAATAATAATTTTAGTTTTATTGTAATGTCGTTAATAACTTACTTAGGTACCTATATTAATACTTTAAAAATAACTTGTAAACAGCGGCGCACGAATTGGCCCACCGGGATTCCGGGAAAGTTCCGTTGGCCGATCCTCGTTTAAAAACTCTGGGTCGATGTACTTGGATTACAAAATTATTTTACAATATTTATCTGCGTGTCAAGTTGTTTGTTGTCAAATACTTGTAATTTAATATAAAAAAGCGGGTAAGTATATGTTGTTCTGTTTGGGAGGCTCCGATGATTTTTCACCATTACTTGTGTTAAAATTGATTGATATTCGCGCGGTTGGGACCAAAAGTTTTGTCTGTTCAAAGTGATTCTGATGGTATAATACGTACATACGTATAGTCCGCACACACCGCCCACACGGACGCCGCCACGACGTCCACACCCTCACCAGCCGCGCCGAACGTCTGCCAACGCTGGAACCAACAACGCTTGCGGGACCATCGGGCGAAGAAGCTGCAGCCGTCCCAGCAGCACCGCCTGGAAAAACCGACATCAACCGCGGTCCCAGTAACCAAACAACCGGGACCACGGAACAACCAACAACAGCCTCCTCACAACCCGTTGATATGGAAATATCAGCGGAAAAAGAGGTGGAACTGTTGGGAGGGCCGGACGCGCACCTTGCTGACGATGTGGACATGGAGGTCAGTCTGGCCTACTTCAGTCTTACCCGTTTTTTTATATTAAATTACAAGTATTTGACAACAAACAATTTGACACGCAGATAAATATTGTAAAATAATTTTGTAATCCAAGTACATCGACCCAGAGTTTTTAAACGAGGATCAGCCAACGGAACTTTCCCGGAATCCCGGTGGGCCAATTCGTGCGCCGCTGTATACAAGTTATTTTTAAAGTATTAATATAGGTACCTAATTAAGTTATTAACGACATTACAATAAAACTAAAATTATTATTCTTTAACTTAAAATAACTATAAAAAAACTGTGTTTGTAAAGTTTTTCGATTTTTTTTGTTGGATGATTAACTACTTACATGGAACCTTGTTTAAAATTGTCAATCCTTAGCTATTAAAGTTAAACGTTTCATACATTTTTCAATTAAATAATTTTTAAATTTTCAATTAAATAAATTTTGTCAAAATTTGAACCTTAATCGGTTATAAAAAAAAGTGCCTATATATTTTCAATATTTTCCAACTATTATATCTTATATTATAACTTTTATCTCAAACCATATTTCCAAAAACGGTAATCCCGGTAAAGGTCATACTTCATATTTATCATATTATACTTATGAGCAGTTTATTTTATTAATGTCTAAAAAAGTAGAAAATACTATTATTCAAGATGTCAATACTTCAAAATATTTTTCAATAAGTGTTGATTCAACACCAGATATTACCCATACTGATAAACTTTCTTTAGTTGTACGGTTTGTTGATAACAACGGTAATGTGTTTGAGCGTTTTTTATGTTTTATGGATGTTGGACATAAATCAGAAGATATGGCTGAAGCAGTGATAACAATTCTGAAAAAGTACAAATTGAATCTTAACTATTTAAGGGGACAATCATACGACAATGCAAGTAACATGTCAGGTAGTTACTCTGGATTACAGGCTAGAATAAAACTGATAAATCCATTGGCCAAGTTTGTCCCCTGCTCGGCTCATTCATTAAATTTAGTGGGACAAAATGCGGCCAGCTGTTGTGAGGAAGCTATTCATTTTTTAACTTTCTTCAAAACTTGTACACATTCTTTTCGGCATCAACTTACCGTAGGCAGATTTTAAATTCTTCAATCAAGAGAATGTCAGATACAAGGTGGTCTGCAAGAGATGATGTGTATTATTCATTGAATAAAAATTGGTCGTCTATTGAAAATGCTTTAGTTAAGATTGGAGAAAATGTAAAAGAAAAACCAGCTATTCGATGTGAAGCAAATGGTGTACTCAAAATACTTAAATCATTAGAAACATCTTTCTTATCAATTTTTTGGGGTGACATATTACATAGGTTTAATACAGTTAGCAAAAAACTTCAAAGTGTAAATATTGATTTAAGTGTTGTTGTTGAGCTTTATCAATCATTAATTAACTATGTTGGTGATATTCGTAAGGATAAAGACTATGAAAATTTAAAAAAAATAAATTAAAAAATTAAAAAATTTAGTGATGACAGTTCAACAGAAAATATTGTCACTGATTTTAAAGTAAATACATATTTTGTAATTTTAGATCAATTGAAGTCAGAATTGTTGAAAAGAAAAATTGCATATGACAACCTTTTAAAAAATTATTACTTTTTTTTTAAACTAACTGGAATGACAGCAGCAGACATAAGGATATCTGCTGAGTTTTTAAGAAATGAATACAGTACAGATTTGGGAACTACATTTTCCAATGAATGTATTCATTTTGGCAGTTATTTAAAAACCATTTCCAAGACTCCTCAAAGTATACAAGATATGTTAGCGTTTATAAGAAAAAATGATTTAAAGGATATCTTTCCTTATGATGATATTGCTTTAAGAGGCCGTCGTGGTAAAAGTGAAAAACATACAACGCTCAAGAGATGCCGTTGTATTCCGTATCGCCGCCGTCGCGGCTGGCCGTAACCACGCGTCCACGCCCATCATCTACGCGCCGCGGCGCGTGTGTTATAATCGAGGGAGCGGTACATTATTATATCACGGACTGTCGTTATAGACGTTTCGCGTCAATGTAGTTGACCGTTGCGTAAATTGTCATCCACTATTTCTTACTATGTACTAGCGCACGGTACGTGGCTCCTAGTTCACGAGTCACGAGTCGCGACCTATTTATTAATTAAAACCCCTGCTTACTTAAGAATATTAATCAATAAATAAAGCATACAAATAATAATACACCAAAACTTGATTTGTATTTCTAACCCAATTACTTTTTAAAATACATGTAATAACATGTAGTAACAATAATTTCATTACGATTAAATAAGTTTTTTTAGTAACTGTTGTAACGGAGTCACCGGAAGCGAACATCCGTTACTTCAAATAAAGTATACAAATGCCTTTATGGTATCATCTGCTGGTTTATTTCTATGATAAGGAAATATTTATATACAATATAAGGGGAGTGGACGGCTCGCGCTCCCACACCGACAAGGTTGTGTATGGATGCGCGGCGGTCCTTACAAAGTTGGGTATAGGTTTAATTGAACAATGAAGGGGCGACCCGGTTGACTATGATCAGCCCGCTCGAATAAGTGGCGTCGATCTATAGTTCCGGATGGGAAGCGTGGCCTAGGCAGGCGTGCTTGGGGGGACAGTACACGTTTGTTCTCGGCCCTTAAAAGGGCCGTTTTAGGTATCCGGCAACTTTACGGATTGAGTTGCGGGTGATGATCTGTTGGTGAGCCGTTACGTTGCTCGTTCTATTGGTGTTGTTGACGGCGCTGACTATAATGCTCGACGAGCCGCGTGGTTTCCGTAAGTTTCTTGCTCGTCTCGGCTCGTAAGCTGCGTCGGTGTTATCAGCCCGGAAACGGGCTATTTTAATAATGCGGTGTGGTCGGCGTTGGCTTCAAAGATCGTCGCCGTTCGAGGGTCTGGACTCTGGCTAGTCGTGTCCGATTCGCTTCTTAATGACCTGCAACGTGTTTCGTATTCGGCTTCGTCGTCGGTCGTTCTCCTTTTCCTTCTTGTAGACAGCAATGAATCTTGTTTTGATGTCTTGAAGGTTGAAGGAGTACTGGTTGACGATCAGTAAAATGCACCCGTATATATACCAGTTTTTGCTGTTGTGGCTGTTTTCATTGGCGGAGAGTTCTATTATGACGAGTGAATATGACCTCGATCCTATGATCTATTCTGCTCCGTTGATGTCATTTTCGCTCGTCATAATCGTTGATCATACTTGTGAAGAATCACCTAGTTCTTATCCGTATGTACGGTTGCTCGTATGATTCTGTCTTGATATGTGCATTAAATTGGTGGCCGTGAGAACGGCCGTTTTATGTCTTGTTATTTGTGCCGTATCACTGTGTCACGTTTTTTACGATATTACTTATTAGTGACCTGAAGTACTTATCGTACGATATTTTCATCTCCAATTAGTATAACGTTTTAAATATTTTTGATAGTATAAAATACATACCTGTTTACTTATTTTATTTTTAAACTTAATATAGGAATATACAGTATTGATTTTACAATTATGTGTTTTTTTTTTTTGTGTGTGTACAGCATAACTAGTAGAAATAATGCTTCGATTTCAAACTTTGGGGGTGGTTTCCGATGTAAAATTGAAGATCCTTGGTGCATCATAGAGGTCAAAAGTGAACATTTTCCAACAGTTTTCAAAAAAATAGAGAAAAACAAAAAAAAAAATGACAGAAAAACGAGAATTTTTACGCAAAACCAGTTTTCGACCAAATCGATTTTTTATATGGTTGTCATTCAAAAACTAATCACTGTAAATACTTGAAATTTTCACCAAATGTTAATGTTAGTGTTATCTATATACAGTTTAATTTTCGACTTTTTTTGAGTTATTTATAGACCACTGAAATTTTCGATTTTTTTGAGAATTTTTTTTTGAAGTGTCAGTAAAAAAATATTGGACCACCAAAAAAACTTGAAAATTTAATACACGGTTCCTTATGAGTTGTTCTTATTGTAGCTAAAAAAAAATTAAAAATCGTAAGTCACAATTTTTTTTTAATAAGCGTTTACAGTTGCAAGTAATTTTGAAGTTGAAAAATCATAACATTTTTTACGTTTACAACTAAGGATTGAAAATACAACACTAAGTTTTCTATAAGTTTTACTTCAAGTAGCTATAGAGAAAACTCGAAGCATCATTATAGGAAAAATTTTAAGTTCGTTTGAATTTTAAATTTTTACGAAATAGCGTAACGATAACGATTTATCCTCAAACGATTTTAAATATTTGTTATTATTCAAAAAGTATAAGTCGTAGATACTTGAAAATTTTATCGGTTATTTAGATTGGCGTTTTCATTACATGATTTAAATTTCAAAATATTTTGACTTTTTTTGAAATTCGAACCAAGTCTTAAAAAATCTGAACCGAACTGAACTCGAACAAAAAAGTTCGAAAATTAAAATAGTTCGTACTCAAAAAATGTATGAACAACAAAAAATAATAACATGTCAAACGTTTCGAACTAAAAATGTTCCCGATACATATAATGTTAAGTAATTTTTTTGGTGTCAATGTAATTATAATGTATATATTACATTAAATAAACATAAATCAGTAGGTATATTATAAAAATAAGAATTGTATTAATTTTTATCAGGTTTCAACAACATAATATATTATATACTTATAGATAGATAATATATAATAATAAATACTGTTGTTAAAAATTGATTTTCCGGGGCGTGCCGACATCAAACAAATTCTGAATTTGGTCAAACAAATACAAACAAATGACGTACTAAATGTTGGCAAAAGAAAATTTGGGAAAAGTCAATAATTAACGGGGTGGGGGGGCTATGGAAACGTTTCCACAGCCCCCCGCACGGAAAACCGATTTTCCGAGGTGAACCGACATCAAACAAATTCTGAATTTGGTCAAACAAATGACGTACTAAATGTTGGCAAAAGAAAATTTGCGAAAAGTGATATGTGGGGGGCTGGGGAAACGTACGTGAAAATTTTGCAAAACACACATCATTGTAAAATCAATACATTCATCACTTCGTTCAGAATCTAAAAATATTTTAGCTGGTAACAAAAATTTTACCAAACTGATTATAGAAATGATAATTTTATTATTGATGATTATGACTGATAATAAATTAATAATTGAGATAGATGATAATATATTATACTAGAGCGCGCGGACTCGTCATTCTTTGCAATGATAAAAAAAAGCTGTCTCGAATTCCGTTCCCCCACCACCACCGAAAGGCAAAACATTTAATTTTTACGTATGAAAGACGTGTAAGTAGTATATATATGCCGGTCCTAGCGCACTCCTTATATCATCAGTAAAAGATCACAAAGAAAACAATATGCAAAAGATCAGACAATTAAAATGCAATATACAATCAAAATTAAGAAACAAATTAAGAAAGCTGTATCACATTTAAAGGAAATTTCTTCCCAAACTACGCTTAGTACTCATCATGCTGTTATTGGAGAAATGTCATCGCAGGTATTATAAAATATTATATTTTACTATAGCTAGGTTACTATACCTAATATAAATATATAACAGTAATTTTTAAATTAAATAAAAATATTTTTTCATATAATTAGTTACCAAGTGCTCTTGCTGCAGATATGCCAAGTGTTCAAACATTTAAAAGAACAATTCGACGTCTTCGACAAAGAGAAGAAGCTTCTCCACCTAACCCAAATAATTTTGATTTTATTATTCCTAAGCAGTATCGAAATACAATTTCGAAGTTTACATATTATCTATCCTTTTTTATATATAACCTATTAATTTTATATGACCATTTTTTAATATTATTTAGTTATTTTATATGACCTTTTTTTTAAAAAATAATATGATATCAATAATATAATAATAATATAATTTTTAGTTATGCGAGCAATTATTTCTTTTCGATCAATTGCCGTTGCGAGCAATTGTTTTTCGAGCAATTGTCATGCGATCAATTGACGGGATACCATCTGAAGTATCAAAATGATCTAACATAATTTTTATATCCTGATAGAAATCATCAGTTTTAATTTCTATTATTAATGAGTCTGTATCAGTATAGTATTTTTTCTTTAGTATATTATAATAAAAATCATACATTAATAATTTAGATAAATCTAAAACACACATTCCTATATAAATTGGTTGTTTGAAAGTTATTTGTGTTCTTTTCATATGGATTGCAGATAAATTTTCTGTAAAAATTGTCCTTCTATCAAAATTTGGTTTCGCAATTAATTTGTCTAGTTTTGAAACATTAGAACAAAATTTTATATCAACATGATTTCTCACATTCATCATAGTACGTCCATAAACACTATTGTTCATTAAATTGAAATATTCTTTTTCAAACTCATTCTTAGCTTTTGATCTAAGATTAGTATTGAAATCAATATAAACTTTTAACCAAGGAGATTCACTAAATTCTAATACTCTATGAATTTTCTCTACCTTTAAACCTAGTTTAATATATACTTTTAATGTTTCATAATGGATTATATATTTTTTTTTTATCATACAAAGTTGTTAATAATTTTGGGAGTTGTTCACTATCAAAATGTCTTTCTGGTGCTAAAGGGAAATCTGAATGTAGATCATGAAGTTCTTTAGGATAAGATAAATCGACTTCTAAAATATAACCTTTAAGTGATTCATCAGAAATTTTCATTACATCAAAATTATTCAGATTATCAATCCATTTGAAATCTCCAGTAGGTAAATATTTACTCATTGCCCATCCATAAAGACTATTTGTATCCAAATATTGTAAAAATATTGATTCCTTAAGAATATTATATTTATCTCCCATATATTTATCATTTGCTTGAGAATATCTTTGACTACATTGAGATAAGCCCCATCTTATTCCGGATTCAAACATCAATATTTGATCAATATCTGTTAATAAATCTAGCTTTACTTTTGTCATTCTTAATATGCTATCCCAAGCAAATCCTGGTGTTGTGTAATACCACAGAGGATCTAATTTATAATTTCTTAAAGAAATGTCTCTAAAATTTTCTATTATATCTGTTAATAGTAAAACATCTATCATATTATATAAACTGGTGAATTCACGAAGATTTTGTATATTAAATACTTTCCAAATTTTTTGTGAGTTTTCATATTCCTCTTTGGTTATATTTTTATCAGTGAGAGAACTATTTAATTTTTCTATAGGTGGTAAACATGTTTCATTACATTTTTCTTCAGAATCCATGTACTCATAAGGATAAGCTAATTTTCTAGTTAGTAAATTTAAATGTTTTTTAGGAAAATATTTACTGAGTTCTTTAAATTGATGTTTTTCAAGATTATTAGCTAATTTATCTTAAGAACTTGGTAAAAATTTAAATGAATCAATAAATCTTAATTCTGTTGTTACTATTGTTTCTTCACCTTTGATAACTTTTGTACGTTTTATAATTTTTGAAAAAAAAAAATATATTTTTCCTCATTATTTGGAATTAATTTTATATCATTGTTATCATTCCCAAATTCTTTTATAAATAGATGAGCATCATAACCTGATAGATTATGACAAACAATTGGAATAAATTTAGGGTTTTGATAAGTAAGATTACATATACAAATGATAACATTCTGTAAATGTATACAATAAGTATTATTGTGACCCTATATATTAGATACCTAACACTGCAATAACGGATGTTAAAAAAATAATCATTCTAGCTACACAAACGTTGATAAATATATAATATAATTTTAATATAATTATTAAAAAATATCAACACCTAGCACATAACATTTAACACCTACCGTTTTACAAACCCCTACCGTTTTGCAAACACCTACCGTTTTGCAAACACCTACTGTTGTTTTGAAAATATTTATAATAGAGTTTTTTCGAAATAAAAAATCGAAAATAAAAAAAAAATTTTTACTATTATAAATAATAGAAATGGAAAATTTTAAAGCATCTTTAAATAAATGCGGCAACACACAATATGATTTTGTAAAATTAGATACATTAGAAAAAGGAAAAAAATATGAGGTGACATTTTTCGAATATTTTGATACAGAGCACATGGTAAAACAATAACTGTTGTATTAGATAATAAAATTAGAGTATTTTTACCAAATAGATATTTTGATAATGATGAAATGACAGATGAAAATATATCGTTATATAAAAATTCGAAAAAAACAAAATTTAATCTTATTTATAAAGGAATGAAAAAATTAAACAAAGGAAAATCAAAGCATTTGATTGATTTTGAACAAAATAAAATAAATTTACTTTTATAAATGGTATTTAAAATGGTAGTATTTATTTTAATTTTAAACAAATTCAAAAAGAATTAAAAAATAAAATTAAAAAAAAGTAACATTTGAAGACCAAAACAATTCCAAGGTAGGAAATAATTTTAAAAACACATCTGATGTAAATCCACAGAAAATAATTAATATTAAACAAAATTTAAAAAAAAAAATTTAAAAAGGCATTATTAAAATCCAATGAAAAAAAGAATGTAATTTTTAAAAAAGATGATGAAGATAATATTAATCAAAATTAAAAAAAAAATTCACATATTCAGATATAAAAAAATAAATCGTCTTAAAAATGATTTAAAGAATAGATTTAGAAATTTTATTATAAATGAAAAACATGTAGCTGAAGAACAAGAAAAACATTTTGGACCAATAATAAACTCTTTAACAAAAGTTAACACAAGAATGAAAGAAGTTAAAGATGTGGCTATTAAAACTGAAGGTGATATCCAAAAATTAAGAGTTCCATATCAGCCTAGAAATCCAGAAATACTACATTTAATGAGTACAGTAGATAATATTCAAACACCGAAAAGTTCCCAATCATCATATAGTTATAATAATTCTCCATTACCTAAAAATATTATAAAATTAGGTGATTTAGCATCAAAATATTTACCAAAGATTAAAGGTAGATGTTTTGGATTATATCATGATGATGTATGGGATGAATTTTATATTGGTAAAAGTTCAGTAAAGATTGAAAATAATGATATAATTTTAAATAGAAAAACATATATAGGAACAACAGGTTTGTGGCGATTATTATCATACAAAGAATTAATAGATTCACAATTTTATACTTCAGAGGATCTTAAAATTTATAAAGAAATATTATTTGAATCAGAATCAATATATCAGAACAATAATAAATCAAGTAGAAATCCTAAATCGAGTGGTTCAAATAAATATAAAATTATGATAAAACCGATGTATGAGGAAATAAAAGAACCAACAAGTAAAACAAAAGGGGGTGGTTTAAAGAAATACACAGAAGATCGTGTTGAATATAATTATATTAGTAATGTAAAACAATTAATAGATAGATTACAGTTTATTTCTGCAGAAGAAAGAGCTGGAAATAATAATTTTCATAATGAAAAAATTGGTATTCTTCATTTACTTAAAGAAATTATGGAAAACATTATTGATACTCCTGAAGGTATTGAATATTTATTAAAATATGTAACATGTTTGCCAAAGGAAATGAAAATATCAAAAGATTCCATAGTAAAAAAAATATATTCTATGAAGAAAACTGAAGAAGAAAAAGGAAATTATATTTTCCATGATGAAAAACTTGATATTCTTAATATTTGTATTAGAAAAATGGAAAAATTAATTGATATACCTATTAATGGTGCAGATTATTTATCAACATATATTTCATGCTTACCGAATAAAATTATAACAGGTTCAGGAATTATTAATTATCTTTTGAATTGCTCAAATTTACCTGAAATGCATTGGCCTGGTTATAATTATTTAGGACCGGGAACAAAATTAGAAAAAAAATAAAAAACCTAAAAACAAATTAGACGAAGCTGCCAGAGAACATGATTATTTTTATAAAGATAATAAAGATACTAAAACAAGACATGTTGCTGATAAAATTTTAGAACAAACAGCAATGGAAAGATTTTATGATCCTCATAGTTCTTTAGGTGAAAAAACTGTCGCCATTATTACGGCAAATGTAATGAATGTAAAAAGACGCCTTGGAATGAATTTAATTTAATATTTTGTATAATAAAATGAATTTAAATTTAAATAAAAATCAAAAAGATAAAATATATAGAGTTTATAATAGTAATAAAGATGTGACAATTCAACTTAATAGTAATCAAATTGATACTGGAAAATATAATTTTTTTTTGATATACAACAAATAACAAAATTAAAAAACGCTAAAAAAATAATACTGGAGTCAGATTAGAACTTAAACATAAAGAAATTAAAGAAGGTGGATTTTTACCATTAATTATTGCTGGAATAAAAGCAGCAAGTGATTTGGCTGGAGGTGCAAGTGCAGTTTATTCTGCAGTAACTGATGTTCAACATAAAAAACGAATGGAACAAGAAACAATTCGACATAATAAATAAATGGAAAAAATTATATCAAAAGGTGCTGGGTTGAAAGAAAAAAAAAAAAAATTGAAAAAATGAATAATTTTGAAATAACAACATTTACAAATAATATTAAAAAATTTGGTTAACAGAAAAAAAATATACAAAAATTGAACCGCTAATTAATTTTGATATAATACAATTTGGTAATAAAAAACTTCAGAGGGTGTTTCATGATAAATGAATTACCTATGAAAGCATGGGTAAATGTTCGTGGAGTTCTTAATTTAAATAATTCTTACCAAGATGGTTCTCACTGGGTTCCATGGAAAAAAATTAATAATAATGAAAAAATATATTTCGATTCATTGATAAACCACCAAAAGAACTTGTAAAATATTTGGGTAAAGATAATCTTTATTGTACTGATAACCAATTTCAATACTATAATGATCCACCATCTGTGGTCATTTGTGTTTAGAATTTAATAAAAATTATAAAAAATTTATTTAAATATAAGATATTAAGATATTTTTAATAGAAATATTTCTATTAAAAAATGATAATTCATTAGTTATTCAAAATCTTGAAAATTGTATCTTGAATAGTAAATTTCTACAATTATTAAGCATACCCTTAAGTTCCTCGATTTCAAGTTGATATTTTTTATATTGTATTTCATATGATTTGATGTGATCTCTTAATGGATTAAAAAAATAAAAATTATTTGTCTTACATTTATTATTTATAAATTGTGTTTGTTTCTCGATCTCACGTTGATATACTTTACATTGTATTTCACGTTCTTTGATTTTATTTTCAACAGTTTAAAAAATTTACATCGTGAAATACACACATCGTTATAATTTTCCATTTCTTATTTATAATAGTAAATATATATTATATTAATTTTCAAACATCGATAATAATAATAAATATATCAATGTTAGATTAGTCATAGTCTACTCGTAAAACCATTTACAAAGATTTTTTTATTTCGTTTTGCATTTCAATTTTCAATTATTAATATCATTAGTTTTATGAAAAATATTTTAATTATTATTGCATTTCAATTTTAATTATTAATAAGTAGGTATTATGAAAAATATTTTGCGATTGTAAATTGCATTTTAATTGTCTGATCTTTTTGCACATTGTTTTCTTTGTGATCTTTTACTGATAATATAAGGAGTGCGCTAGGACCGGCATATATATGTCGCATCCACTTAGTGTAATCGTATTTTTCATGAAATGGATATCCATTTCATGAACTACGATCATATTATCATGTAAGTCAAATTTTAGTTTATGAAATGGACATTAATTTTATCCATTTCATGAAATGAAAACTCTTATTTTACACTTTGTGTAATATTTTTAATTAATTACATCAATAATAGCTAATTTTTCGTGAAATTGAAATCTTTAAATACTACATATTATATTAAACTCTTATTTGTTATGAAAAAATACAATCAGATTATTATAATATAGCAACTATATAATAATATAATTACCTTTATATTATAACTTTTCTTGAAATCGAAATCTTTAAATACTAAATATTATATTAATAAACTCTGATTTGTTATGAAAAAATAAAATCAGTTTAAATTAAGTTTACTTTTTAATCTATTACATTGTTATAATTATTTATAATAATAATAAAAATAAAAATAAATTATAAATTATATAAATATAAATAATTATAATAATCATCATCATAATATTATTTATATAAATAATAAATTATTACTTATTTTTACAAATATTAGTGTTATGGCAACGACTGTTACACTTTACAGAAGCTTTAAAACAAGCACATCGTTTTGATTCACATTGGCGTTTACAAGTACAACTTAAAAAACCTTGTCCCCCAGAAATATGAGAAACTGTTTCACGTAATGTGAGTTCTTTATAATTATAAACTTCAGTAGTGTAAAAAAAAATTAAATGTCGCGGGTTTCAAACTTGCTGAATTGTACCACCCTTTTACTAAACCATATTGAGTTCCGAGTTGGTGAAGTTTATGATTGTTCTGATTGACAATAACTGCAATTACATTATTTTAACTGTGGCTGAATTTAGAGATTTTAGAATTTTTTTAAATTTAAAGATTTCAATTTCACAAAAAGTTATCTATTGATGTAATTAATTTAAAATATTACACAAAGTGTAAAATAAGAGTTTTCATTTCATGAAATGGATAAAATATATGCCCATTTCATGAACTAAAATTTGACTTACATGATATGATCGTAGTTCATGAAATGGATATCCATTTCATGAAAAATACGATTACACTAAGTGGATGCGACATATATACTACTCGTGTACTTATGACTATTTTTGTTCATAATTCCTAATTTATTTCAATTATTTTCTTAATTCTTAAGCAAATTGAATGTAGTAATAACTAATTTTATCTTGTTGTATTAACATGATTATTTATATATTATATAATATCATATTATAATGATATGAAAAAAGATAAAATTTAACAATAAATAAAAATCACATAAAAAAACCTAGGATAAATCATAAAATTAAATTTAAAAGAAAATAATTACACACGTATTTTATAACAGTAAATTTATTATGTGAGCAAGTTTTTTTTTAAATTAATTAAGACCCTTAGCAACATAGGCCATATTGGGTTTTAATTATACAAAAGTACAAAATAATATATTTTAGTATTTCCTTTTGTGCTTTTATTCAAGACAATGTCTGTCGGGTCAGCTAGTTAATACTTAATATATATAATATATAAATAGGTAATCTAAAAACTATTAGAGAGAATATGTGATTGATATTTGGAGTTATATTTCTGGATATACTGTGAGAAGTATGATGAAAAAATTTGTGTACTGATATGTTGATAGAAAATCATCAATCTGATCATAATAATAATACAGCCGTTACTTTTGTGAATGCAGTAATAGTAGAGGTAAACTGATTAAGGCTTTAAAATATCTTCTATTAATAATACAGCATTTAGAAAAAGCTATTAAAGTGTTATGGTCCAGGAAAGTCAATTGCATACAAATTTAGCAGGCAATATTGTCGAATATGCTAAAAAAAAGTACATAGCTGAATAGTCGTTTATTTTTCTTTCTAACTCGCTTCCAATAAATGTGGATTTAGGGGCACTTAGCCACGAATATATTATATTGTTTAAACTAATAAGTACCACGTTTAGAAAAGATAAGAATGCGCCATTACTAGAGGGAATATAATTTGAGAGAAGTATTGAACAATATACCTTCTAACAGTACATCCAATATCATAAAATATGCCATCAGTAGGGAACGGATTTTAATTTAAATAAATATTTTTATGTAATAATAGCATCGGAAAGTTTTCGATGTATGTATACGTTTCATTTAATTTCAATTAATCTTTTTTTACAAATAAATACATAAATTATGTAATATTGTAGAATTTCCGTGTATATTTTAATTATTTTACAAATAAATATACGTATGCTGTATTATTGAAGAATTTCCATTTTTATTTTAGTATTTTGCGATACGATTAGGTCTCTGTACTGTACACCTTTGACATCAAACGACAACGATTCGATATCCTTTCTAGTTATCTAAGTAGTAGGTAGTAATTTCAGTATATGAGTATATGCGTTCATTTTTCGATCAGTATTTGTATGAAATTCGTATTGTATTGGAAAAAAACACATGTTTTAATACTGTAATGTCAATAAGAGACATACTATTAAACAAAACTCCAAATAACAATTATTCAGAAATTGAATACACTCCAAAAGAAATAATGTGTATGAAATATGCACCTGCCACGTCCGTTAATATGGAGAGGTCATTCAGCCGTTACAAAGCAATGTTAAGACCGAACCGCCGCCACTTTACATTTGAAAATTTCAAGCTATATGTTGTTTCTAACTGTTTCCCACATGAAGACTATGATGATTCAGAAGAGATTTTTAATTTTTTTTTATTTTTTA
This sequence comes from Diuraphis noxia, assembly GCF_037042655.1. Lineage (NCBI taxonomy): Eukaryota > Metazoa > Arthropoda > Insecta > Hemiptera > Aphididae > Diuraphis > Diuraphis noxia. The sequence goes on along the minus strand of NW_028301714.1, from coordinate 30,521,692 downwards.
ATTAATTATTTAATAATTCTATGTTATTTTCAATTTAAATATTTAAATATTATACATTTATAAATAAATATTTATTAAGTAATAAACAAATATAATATATTATATTTAAATATTTTTAATTTTATACTAAATTAAAATCCGTTCCCTAGTCATCAGGCATGTAGGAAGTAGAAGATTAATTTTATTATGTGTACCTAGTGTACCTACAGATTTCCTACTTTGCGTGTAACATAAATAATGGAAAATGGATCGGATGCACACGCCACATGGCTTTAATGACAGATAATTATAATATTATAATATATTGTGTTTTAGTCGTCATCGTAATATAATATATTATTCTAATGATGAAATTGAAATAATTGATTGATGGAGTTTTATTAACAATCAAGTTGCGAGTGTGCACAACTATCGTGCTTTTAATGTGTCAGATTTGTGATAATGAACGAGTTTGACCTAAAGAATGGTGTTTATTGTACGCGTTGTATATTATTTGATGTTTAAAATATTTGTACGCCAGTCAAAATATAAATAGTAACATCGATGCACTATAATAATACAACGATACAGAGTGTATCGGTTGGGGAAAAGTGGTAACAGACAATTGAACATCGACAGTTTAATATTCTACGCAAAATTGTTAAGTAGGTACCTATATACCTAATAATATTTGGTATTAGATTTGCACTACTGTGACTGCACCCGTAGCGCTGAATTGGGCGGTTTCGTCCAATCTATATTTATATCAGGTATTTGCCTGGACATAATAAACTGGTTGTCCATTTAATTTTAATGCTTAATATTTTCAATATGAAAACAAAAATGATTATACAAAAAATTTTGTTTTAACATTTTTTCGCAAATTTACCTCTGCGTCAGTCTTGACCGTTAAGCTGTTATGACTTCTTCTTTTAAAGTATAGATAATACCGAATATAATATATTTACTTAAATATACAATTTCACTGATGTGTCTTATAATTTAAAGTCACACAATCAACATGAATCATAAATTCATAACACTATAATTGCGCGGCAATATCTAATTCAAATAATAATAATATCTATATAGTCTTAGAACTCTTAGCGGGAAGTTTACTTTATTATGTAAATATTTATATTGTTTGTTTGAAATTTGGGTCGACAAATGATGTAACGTAATATTCATGTTGGAATGCTTTGCCAAAAACATTCACAGAATCAAATCCAAATCAATTTATGTCATACAATTTTTGTACCTATGTCGGTGTGTCGCATCATGCGCATCACACGCATAATAGTATATTTAAGTATAATCAAACTATTCAAACTTGTACTTAAACCTATAATGGATATCAATATATTAATTTTATGAAGCTCAATCATAACGTATAACTATGTAAGATTGTTTTAAAGTAATGTACCAAGTGGAAGCAGTTATAGTTAATAAAAATTTCATGAAATGGAAACCACTGTTTTATACTCGCACGTAATTTTATTTTAAATTTTCGTTACACCAAATGAATAATTTTTATCCACCAGACACAATTATTAATTATTAATTAACAAATTTTTAAATACATTAGGTGTATCTATAGTCATAAAAAGCAAAATAATGCAATAATGCATTAATAGTAGGTACCCAATTAAAAGTTGTTAATCGCTATATTATGTAGATATAAAAATATGTAAACAGTTATTAAATCGTTTCTAATTTTTTGAACACCTTATTGTATACCTATACGGCCATATGGGACAGTAAATAATCAAATATCAATTCAGATAATGTATTGGAATGTTTATACACATATTATATTACGTATATCTATACATAATGGTTGAAATATCCATTGGTAGGTATAGATACTGAATAAAACATATTTAGTTAAATATAAACCTGAAGTTTAAAAATAACATAATTATTGGTAAATGATAGTTAATACGCTATGTATAGCCAGTGGCACAATTTCAATGAAAAAACTAGAGAGGCTGAAGCGCCTTATTTTTTTAGTTAGCTCACAAATGGCATATATTATGAGGTTAGGTTTCCTAATTTCACCTATGAGCTTAAACTATAATAATAGATACGTGTACCGTGTACCTATCTTATAACTTGATGATTTTAAGTTAATATTTGATAGTTCTGCAGGTAGTATGAAAAGTAGTTATAGTACTAATAAAAATAATAATATAGTTGTTAAATGTTGATGAGAATTCACATTCATATAGCGTAGTTTGAAATCATTTAGTATTTTTTGTAGTTAAGCGGATATTATTTATTTTTTAAACATTAAAAATAGCAATGCGTGAAATTCATCATATTATGGCTTATGGGCATGCTGCGACGTGTGAAATGAGAATAATATAGCATAACGACTTATAATTTAAACAATTAAATCGTTATAATTTTAAAGAATGATTTGTAAAGAGCATATCTAATACAATAATAAATAATCTCAAACATTTCAGAATAAGGTTATCTAAATGATGTTTAAATTGTCTGTTTTACAAAAAAAAATGATAATTTTTTATACATCCATTAATTTTGTAACCATTATAAATATATAAGTGATAACTAGCTTAACATAACCTTATTATATTGATTAGAATAAACTATTTTTAAGAATAAAAAATATACAATTTAAGTGGAAATACCTATTAATCATAGGTACAACCATACAATTGACTGTATATTTTATACAAGTATTCTAAAACCAGTAAAAACAATTGAATTGTTCATCACGTCATTTAAAAATGATAAACATTAACCCAAATTATAAATACACAATACATTTATAAATTAGTCTTTGATTTCAAAAATACATTTCAATTTATACATATATTTAATATGCGAATTAAGTAAAATATATACCTTTATATGACAGATAATTATTTAGAGTGATTATAAGTAATTTAATAAAATTGAACATACAAATCTATCTATACAATATTATACTTGATCAATTATGTATTTATATATAACTTAATATTTGAATGTAATACATTAATATATTAATATATTAATGTAATATATTAATACGTATTATTTATTTATTACTATACTGACACCTAAGTACAGTAGAACCCCTCTAATCCGTCACCTTTGGGACTGGAGATATGGTCGGAACGCGAAAAAGGTCGGATTATCAGAATATACAGATAATTTTTATTTAGAATTGAATATTAAATTTATTTGTATTCAGAAATAATTATAAATAATTAATTATAAATAATTACACATATAAATGTACTATTTTATAAATGTATTATTTTAATATAAATTACTTAGAAAAAAAGTCAGTTATAGATTTTTGTTTAGAGAATGTAATTCTAGACTTAGCTGCAATATTTCTCCATTTCTCGATCCACAAAATGTCCATAGGTGTTGAGGTTGAGCTCTGCTCTATGTACTGAAGGGCAATATCAAAAGCATTCTTGGCATCGGTGTGTGAAATCTGGGTAGGGGGTTCGTCAGCATCACTGTCCGAGTCCTCGTTCACAGTTTCTTCACCGTTATTTTCCAAAACTTCGGTAATAATCTGATCGTCATTAAGATTTTCACTTGTTTCACAGTTTTTGTCACATTGGACAATCCATTCCTCAACTTCACTGGCAGGGAAATTCAACCAACATTTTTAATGGTAAGTAGGTTGACAGTAGTCATGATTAATTTGTACTTACATTTTTAATGAGCGTGACTATTTATTTTTGATATAGTATATTTTTTTATTTGACAAGAATAATATATCTATGTAAATGTGCATTGTACTTAAATAAAATTTTTTTAAATAAAGTAAATGCAAATGTATAATATTGGAAAATGTATTGTTAGTCAACCAATGAGGCGTGGTTAAATGGTTTAGCATTATGTAACTCTGAACGTAATGGCATGCATTTTTATTAAGTAATTTATAATCGCTATATGTATAAAAAAAACCATTAAATAATACTAAAGTTGTTTTTCATTTATATTTAATTTTAATAATATGCACATTGCACATGGTATATACTATATTGATTAACATACTATATTTGATGTTAAAAAATGTCTTATTAATTTTGCAGTATACCTAATTAACTTCATAAAATGTGTATTATACAGATCAGTTTTTTTAAAATATTGAAATTCAGATTACAGATTTTAAATTTATAAAATTTAGCAAATATTATCTGAAAAACTTTTTGTTGTGATTCTCTCTATTGTTTTAATTTAAATTATTATAAATGTGTATAAGATAATTTTATTAATTGTATTAATTATATAAGGATACATCACCTATAAAATAATTTATTAAAAATGATTCCAGTAATAAAATATCAAAATCGTTCATAATATAACCTCAGTATATGATATTTTACTATAATAAAACTCATTAAAACCTAACAGAAAGATCAGAGAGAGAGAGAGAGAGAACTGAATATTACATTATTAATTAGCACTTTAGTTGTTCTCAAACAAGAATACTATTGATTCTGGTTCTCTAATAACAAGCCCTCATAAAAAAAAAAAAAACTGTAATGTGTAATTAAATTACTCATTAATTATGATTGCTACAACTATACATATATAAATATATATATATGTATATATATTATATATATGTATATAAAGTATGATTTTATCACACATGATGTACGCAATACGTACATAAGTTTTTATTTGTGATTAAACTTGTGGAAAGTGAAATCGTCTAGACATGATAAGGTGAATTAAGTAGGTGTACAAAAGATTACATACTATATTTTATTTAAGTGATTTTTAATGAAAATGATAGTTATTACTTATTATACCAGTATGGTATATATAAGCTTCAATAAACCTGTAGATAACATTTTAATTAGATATTTAATATTAAAAGGGTAAAAAGATGACAGTAAAATATTGATTGAGAGTTCGGCTATATAAAGTTAAATAATTCATAAGATTTTAATATATTGTGTCAAAGTTATTGGATTTAACTACAATTTACAAATGGATCACCGAATGGCCTGTAAGTCATCGGTTGTGACAATGAAAAACATTGTTCTTTTTTTATTACATAAATGGTAGGTACTGCAAAAATTTACCATTTTCAAACGACTAACTACATGATTATAATCGTTATAAAAATAAAAAATAACAAAAGTCAATAACTTTAATCAAACAGATGACTATACTGTTAGACCTCATGGACGGATAGGCTTATCGGGCTACCGGGCATTTCCCGATGGGCCCCCCTTCGTATTTCGGTAATGGGGCCCTTTATAATATCATGTATTATTAATTTTTATTTTCATGTGGGGGCCCCTTTTTAAAATTTTCCGGTAGCCCAAAAATGGCCTATCCGCCCATGTTAGACATTAAAACACAACCTGAGAACTTAATATAAAGAAATTAATAATGTAAGCACTGAGAAATATGATATACTATTTCATATTACGGACAGTTTGCTCTTACATTTCGGAGACTCTCGTGGACTCATTTTTGTACCACATACTGCATAGACACAAAAACAAATCATTCAGTAAAACAACTGAAATGTTATGGCATTATCAATGGTGTTATATCACAAATTTAAGGGTGTTAAACAGTTAAGAACAATTTTTGGATTGGTATTCTTGACTAGATTCAATCTGATTAATGATTATACGACTTATTAATTTAGTTAAAAAAAACTGGTTGTATTGAATTGTACTATACTGATATTTTCTAATATACGTCACTTTATTACTTTAACGATATGAAATATGTGCATCGTATGATGAGATGACTATTTTCATACAAAATAAATAAATCAGTGGTATAGTTGATCGTCATTGGTATACTCAGTAGTAATATTTGACAATAAAAATTAATAATAACAAAAAAGAAAAATTCAATTGCTACAAAATACATTCGTAATTAATTAGTTCTCAGTATTTATTTTATGTTAATTTTTAAGCATTTGATATTCCAAACCAATTTGTTTTGAAATATTATTGTATAATGACAGTCCTATAGTTCTATTATGGAACATAGCTGAATTACCCGTCGTTGCCGGGTTTAAGTATAAAAATGTATGTAATCTGGCAAGATTAAATATTGTTTATTCTATTTAAATAAAATGTAATTAATATTGTTGAAATAATATTTTATACATATTAGTTAGGTATTAAGACAATTTTATTATTATCATAACCTATTCCATAAGTTATAGCTTTTGATCGTATCTTTGTTTGAGATACATTTTTGCAGTGAAGGTTTATAATAATCATTTTATTATTAGTTATTATTCAAAATATTATCTACAAAGCTTCTTTGTAGACAATATTCTTCGTTGATTTATTAATAGAAGTCAAAATCACCAAGCTACTGGGTGAGCTTACGCGTGAGCAAGCTAAGTAGAACTGCCCATGTGAAAAACAGTTTTCTCGCAAGTCTATTCCCGCAAATTTGAGAGTCTGGCCTTGCGATTTGTTTGAATTCATTGCAAAGCAGACTCTGAGGGGAAACTTTAATCGTTTAAATTCGAACAGAAGATCATTCGGAATTAAAGGAATTCGTGATACAAATACACTTTCGACCAGACGTATTTTCGGCGCGGCGACACGGACTATACACCTATAATATAGCCGCGGAGTACAACGTGTTAAAGGACCTGTAAACGTGCGTAATGTTTGTTCCTTATTTTTTAAATAAGTGAAAGTGAATTAAAAATACATTCTGTGGTCTGACACCTTTTCTATACGTCCTAGAAATGTAGACAAATCACATTTTTAATTGAAAGTGTTTCCTAACAAACTTAATCCAGATAACAACGAAGACATCAAATAAAGGACTTCAGGAGGTATCCTTAATTAACTTAATTAATTTTAATTTTAAACATAATTTCTTAGTGAATGCCTATACCATGAATCAAAACTACTGTCCAAATTTCATACTTATAGCTTCAGCGGTTCCGGCTAGATGATTTTTTCATTTTTATCTCTTTTACCACTTTTAACCTCCTTAGGGGTTGAATTTTCAAGAATCCTTTCTTAGCGGATTCCTACGTCACAATAGCTATTTTATGCCAAATTTCAGCCCGATCCGTCCAATGGTTTGAGCTGTGCGTCGATAGATCAGTCAATCAGCTTACTGTTCTATACATATAATATACAGAAAAAGAAGATATGGGATTGAAAATTTGGAAATGGTTATTTTTTTTAAAAACGTTTTCATACTCAGTTGTGTTATTTTTGGAGCGAAATGCGAATTATTGGTGTACATTATGGTTCCGATGGGCCCAATTATTGTAATTATACGCCCTTATTCAAACGCTATTACTGTACAATTGGGCTTCTAAAAATGTATAACTACTGTAGCAATATGTATTATGTATAATAGTATAGTACGATGAGTAGTTAAACATAAAAATATATACTTGATATAGGTAGTCATCTTATATGTAATCACATTCTTTATGTTTGACTATGGCTTTCAGAATGTTTTAATTGTATATTTTAACAACACTATAATAGTATGGCGCATATTATGAGGTCGACACGATAATAAAATTATAATATACAACTGTTGTTGATATAATATTATGACTGCAAACTATTTGTTTTTCTACAAACGAAAAAAATGAAAAATAATCATTCGTCATTGTATTAAAGCGATAACTACTGTATATTATATAATACCTTATAAAAATATATGTATATTGAAGCTAATTTCTTTGTTGAAAGTTCGTAGAAAATGTGATGCATCAGACATTCGACCTAATATTATTATGTATTTACTCATGCATGCAGACTATTGACAAACAGAAATTAATGAGCAACAATATACAGAGTACTTCATCAAGCATGTTTACATCGTTTTTATAATTTAATAATTAATGTATTAAAATTCTAATTTTTGGAATTTGTATTTCTGCATACCATTTAAGGAGTATTCTATGACGACACAAAGTACAAACTGCTTATTTTCAATTAAAAACATGCACAATTTTTATTCTAAATTGATAAGTGCATGATTTTTAAAAAATGTATCTGAATTAAGAATCTTAATGTCATTAAATTCAGATCTTATATTTAGTTTAATGTGTAAGCATCTAATTTATTTAAGCATATTTTTAAGTGTATTGTTTATAGTTTAAAGTATTCGTGCCTAGTTTCTAAATAGTAGACGGAGGCCACAATATATATTTAAACAATGAAAAATGTATATATTACATTTTATCTATTTGTGAACTACTATTTTCTAATTTTTTTTTTTTTACTCTAATAATATCCATTAACATATGAACTCTTAAATTATTTGGTAACTTATCGCTAGACATTTTAATCTATTTTTCTTTTTAAAGGTCACTAAGTCATAAATGTTGTGATCCGTATTCATAAATATGTTTGTATTTTATACCGTAGTTTAGTGTTTAAAAATATAGTACCTACAATTTATAGTTGGATCAACTTGTAATATATTTCATTGAAAAATAAAATACAGCACGGCGAGTCAACCAGCGGATAATATACTATAAATTTTAATACTCCGAGTGTTATATTTAGCGGACGTCACACAAATTAATTTCTATATTATACGTGGCTTCCTCTTTCAATCATAAATTTGCTTTATTGGACGATTAATAGTGTTTTAATTTTTAGAGTTTGTTAGGATCCCTAATCTTTTCAATTTAACAAACAAACATGCTAAGTAGTGCCTTTTTGCGGGCGCACCGGGCACCGACATTATTCAACCGCCAAAATCAGGAAAATATACTTAGGTATTGTTTTATAGTTCAAAATCCATAAAAATGTTAATTTTTTTATAAAAACTTGACAATTTAGCATACAAGATTCATCAAAATTTGTTTTATTGTAGTTAATAAAACCATTAAAGTAAAAGGTCATTATATTTTTTATGAGCGTCTTGAAATGCATTAACTACTAACGAAATTATATAATAATTATTCGATACAAAAATCTTTGTTATTTTTATGTAATTAAAAAAATAAATAATCGTGAATACTTCAAACAATTTAATATAACTAAAATGTATAATATGGTGTATACACAATAATATTTGAAAAATATTTAGACTTATTTTTAAGGAGCACACGACACAAAAAAATAAGATTTTTTATTGGAAAGAATATTAAATTCTAAGAATAGTTGTATAGGTTTTACGTTTCTACTCACATTATTCTATAAGTTATGATAAATTAAAAAAAGAAGCGTGACGTCATTGGGCTCTACTCACCATAATCGCCTATCTTATACGTATAAAAGTTTCTCGCTTCTCATAATGATTTACCAAGATTTTTAATATTTGAAAACTAAACGACATATTGAGATTCTGATACTTGCATCGCCTTTAACACATAAAACCACATATTTATAGATATGCAAATTAAATTAAAAAAATTAAATGTTTAGGTTGGTAAATCATTGTGAGAAGCGAAGAACTTTTACACGTATAAAAGATAGGCAATAATGGTGAGGGACCAATGACATCACGTGGCTATTCTATATTTCTTAATATCTCTTAAAGAGATTAAAAAAAAATCTCTTTAAAAAATGTAAAGAATTTTTTTTGTGTTGTGTGCTACTTTAAGATATTTTTATTGTGTAGGTACTTATTTACATTGTTCTATAATAAGTACGTCGGTATAATTGAACATTATATAAGCTAATAAAAATAATATATTATGAATATTATAACATATCATAATTATATATATTATTTATTATGTATAAGTATATATTATTATAATTATTTTCCCTCATTGACGCTCTTTCAACCGACAATGTTAACATAATAAAACATACGATAAATTTTATACTGCAATCAGGCCTCCGAATTTAAGAATGTGAGCTTTACCAACTGTATTATTCCAAATTAATGTACATAATTGTCGAGATATCATAATGTAATGTTAAAATCTCATTATATATATATAAAAAAATTATTATTATTATTTTATAATATGAATACGTTGTTATACAAAACTAGTTAAACATACAGTATAAAAATAAAGAACAATAAGTTATAAAACATAAGTTATATTATTTTTTGTTTGTACTACTAAAATAGTTTTTTTATTGTTTAAAAATTATCTTTCGAATACTATGTTGTTATATTAAATTATTTCATGTAACTGGATCCTAACCCGTATAATGATAATAAAAAAAAGCGGGTAAGTCGGGGACGTCGCTCATCTACTGTACAGTATAGGCTACAAGTGGGTTACTGTAATGGATGGAATTAAATTTGAATAAAATGATATTACATAATTGTATACGAAAAACGATTCTAAGCGGAGACGGTTTATCTGTTTTGGATACATTATAGATTATTAAAAAATTTCAAATCTTAGATTTAAAAAGAAAAAATTTAATGAATTTCTATATAGCTTAAAATAATTTGCGAATTTTTGTGATTTTTATGTATGTTGTCAAAATTCAAACTTTGAATGCTTATAAAGAAAAACCGTGCATATGTATTTCTAATATTTTTCAAATGCTATTATAAAAATATATTAGGAGCTTTGTATAAAATTTTCAAATTTCTCTATCCAACAAATAAATTTTTATCGATATTAAATTTAATAAAACCTGCAATAATGATCGAAAATTACATATGCCTATAAATAGTTCAACTTAAGTAGAACATTTTGAAAACTACATGGTGGATAGAATATACTTATATAAACATTCGGTGAAAATTTCATGTATCTATCATCTATGGTCTTTTGTTTCAAAGTTATATTAAAAACAAAAATTGGTTTTGTCGAAAACTGTGCGTAAAATTTCTCGTTTTTTCCTTAATTTTTAGTTTGCATATCCCGATTATTTAGAAAAATATTGAGAATTTTTTACTTTTGACCCCTGAAAGTACCAACTAGATTCAGTTTCTGACCTAACAAAATACTGAAGTCGAAAATCGAAGCATTTTTACTTCCACAAACGTGATGACAGACAAAAAAAATAAAAAAACAGACATCATTCATTTTTCATTTAATTAGCTCCGCTCAAAATCTAAAATGTTTAAGACACATAATTTATACTTGTTTTCATTTAATCCATTTAACCTAACATAATATACATATTATACTCGATAAACTCCGTTTAATATTTAATAATATCTATACAGGCTAATAGGTATATAATATACTTATTAATTATTATTGCATCGAAGTGCTTTCTCTAGTAATTATATAGAAAATGAACGTTTGAAAATTATTGATGAGTTTTGAGAATGTGAGTGCTAGTATTTTTCATTACCGAGGCACCGGGCTTAACCTACATAGACGGCTTCTGTCTAGCCGTGCCGCCAGTAGTGTAGTAATAAAAATAAAGAAAATTGTTAATCGTTTTCGTTCGACGGAGACGATGTCGGTGAACTTGTTGCGATTCTGGTGACGATGAAAATGATTAAAAAATAAGAACGATATTCTTAAATTCTGTAAGATGCCATAGCTCGAATAACTCCTAAGTCCATATTATATGGTTTTTGAAAATTATAATAATTTAATTAACTTTCCTAATAGAATATGTAGGTATATTTAGAGCATAAATTATAAATCGTTCACGCTTAGAATCTGTATCAAGTGGTGGCAATGTAATACACACTTTGGATGTCGTTTTCCAGCTGATGTCCAATTGCAAGTGTAAACGGAACAATGAACATCAGTAAAGGTAGATGTTGCATGGATTATTTAGAATCTAATAATCTATACACTATTACCGTTTTTCTAACCAAAATAAATAATAAGAAATAACAGCAATAACACTGATGTTTAAATGAGATTTATGCAGGATAGACGATAGTAATTTATATAACTATCGTTATGGGATGTTAAAAATAAGTATAGTATAATATAGCTGTGTACACAATAATAAAACACCAAAGAATGACGAATACTATATTAACTTTGAAATTAGTTGTAAATATTTTAGTTATACACACTATTGTATAGGGCATAGGCAGTTATAAAATAAGTATTTACGTAAGTATATTAGGTATGGTAAGAATGTAAAACGTATTAAGAAAAATTATGTCAAATCTCAATTGAGTTTTCATATAAGAATTATTACTTTTGGCGGCATGACCTAAACATTACGCATAGTTGTTTCCCGTCGCTGGATGAAAATAGGCGATTCCCGGATTTGTTTTATGTATAATACGTATTTTGATATTTTATGGTACCAGTGAGGAGACGATCGTTAAATTCAGAATAATAACATTAAAAAATATGACCAAAGATCAACTCATCATCTCGAAATGCCAGGGTGCCCCCTTAGGCTATTCAGACCCTGCTGCAGACTACAAGTGCGTGAGGTCAAACGACAACGATACGCATCCAATGGCCAATGTCCTCTATTCGACCGGTTTGTATATTTTATATTTTTATTATTATTATCATTATACAAAATATGTTTTATTTGTATTATTATTACTATGCTACTATTACTACTACTACTACTACTACTACTACTACTAAGCGAAGTGTTTTTTTCCTCTACCGGCTCTACCGTTATTAGTATTCACGACTGGCCGTGATCGTGGCGGCGGCAGTGTATAATAGTGAAAAAGTCGTGAACGATGATAACGGAGGACGAGTGGTGGTGGTGCCGGCTGCTGCTGCTGCCGCTGCTCCGATCACGCAGCCGTCGTCGTGATGGTGAGGGGACGAGAGGAGTACACTAGACGGCGGCTGACGGTGAGTGTACGCGTACCGCGTGTGTGTGTGTGTGTGTGTGTGTGTGTGTGTGTGTGTGTGTGTGTGTGTGTGTGTGTGTGTGTGTGTGTATGTGTGTGTGTGTATGTGTATGCGTATACCGTATATAATGTAATATATTATGTATATACGCACACCGCGCCGTAAACACTATCGTCTAGACCTCTAGACGGACGAGCGGGCCGCCTCCCCGCGATAAACACGATCGTGTACTCGCCGCCGCCACATGCGAAGAGGCCGCGCGGGAGGGATGAGTGGGCCGGTCGCGGTGGTGTGGTTTGTGTTGCGTGTGTATACGTAGACGACGGCTCTAAGCGTTCGCGAAGCGGGGAAGAGGCGTATTATACGTATGCACACACAGACGGCGCGTTAGTGTGAGTACGCCGTCATCATTGTCTGGGTCTCGGTGCGTGTGTGCGTGTGTGTGCGGAACGCGTCTGCTCCGTCTGGTTAGAGCAGCCGATCAAACGCGTTTAATTATTTGTGACGAGACAGGGGTTTTTCGTCGTCGTTGTCGTCGTCGTCTACGCCGTCTGTGCACGCCGACCCGCCGCCACCTCGTCGACCCATCAAGACCTCATCGTACCCCCTCCTTAGCTCCCCCCCCAATTCTGGCTAAAGGCTCACACGCGTCCTGGTGTACATAATAGATGCGTACATTATAATAATATTATATTATATCGTACCTATAAAGTGGTATAATACGGCTTTAGTGCTATAATATACCTACATTGTGTTATGACGTACACGTTGACTAATGTGTACCTACTTTGTTATTGCCATATATTTTATACACACTGAGATATAATAATAATACGCGTACTAAAATATAATATATTATAAAAAGTAAGTACTAGAATATAATGTATAACATACCTATACATTATTGAATATCGTATCATATAATCTGCGTACGAACCACGCGTATTTTATAATATTACATAATATTATTATATTAATATTATCATACATTTACGCAATACGGTTTATATAATAAAAGCATGTAGTTAAGAAAAGGGAATAGAATCTAATAATAACATTAATAATGAGCGCTATAGTACACGAAGTATTGCTCAAGCACGCGTATCGTTTATTCCGCGGTCGAAACTATAATTATATTATAATGTTTAACGATTTGTAGCCTTCCTACCATAATACAATGTCGCTGTGGCTTGTGATTAAATGTAGTGTTATACAAGATAATACTGCCCAGGTCTAGTGGTGAACATATTTTATAACCACAGTGATGCACAGTTCCTACTCACTCTAACTACTGCACAGTACATACCCCTTATTATAATATAATAAATATGATTCTTATGTGACTGTCAATAATTACATTTTTTGATTTATGTTTTTTTGCTCACCATATTATTGTATCAAACCACACCTCCCCTCAAAAATAAAATTCCATCATGACGCCTAGGTATCACAAACCCCCGTTCACAGCACGCCAATTATACACCTGACACTCTTTATATGTTTATAAATATTATAGTTTATATATTATAGTTATATAGTATATATATAGTTTATTTATTTACATGTCTATATTTACTGTACTCCATTAACCGACTTAATTCGAGATCATCGAATTTGTTTGAAAGAGCATCATGATGGATGATATAATAATAAGTTAAAACCAGTGGCGGAACTACGATCATTGAGGCCCGTGGATACAATTTTTTTGGAGGCCCTATATCTGTAATTTAAATGTCTAAACATTAGGCTATTTATTTGTATGCAATAAAAAAAAAAATATATATATATATTTATAGTAAATTCATAATTTATTGAATTATAATTTTGGAAAGAGTAATAATAATATTTTATTTACAATGAAAATGATTTTTTTCTGCTACGGTTTTGAGCAAACGTCTTCACCAATAACGATAATAATATAATAATATGTATAGTGATTCTCGATGGAGGTATAAAAATATTAAATGCGAGTCAAGAAAAATAGTCAAGTCTCCGTTAAAAATATGAATAAAATGTTTAATATATTATAATAAGTGACAATCGCGTCCACGACAATATAAATATATTATATATAATAATATAACGTAACGATTTGCGAACACGGTATAATAATAAGATTGTCGATACACGATATGGGATTTCGCATTCACGATATATTTATTAAAAGTAATATGACAACTCATGTAATTGTACTAACTACTTTTTATAAAATTTTAAATTATAAGGTTATTTAATTTTCTTTAAAATTTAATATATTATGTAGATGAAATATATATATATATATATATATATATATGTCCAAAACCATTAGTTTTAATGATTAATATTAAATTTCTAGTATTTACGTAACACCAATGACGACAGTGATTATATACGAATCACAATTTAATGTTGTCTTTCAATGCAAAATAATTGTAAAACTACTGACCTAAGTAACTGGACGTTGTTTCTGACACCAAACACCGTCAAAGGTCAAACACCCAATAACACCACTCTTATATGTATTGAAATCGTTAGAATGAAATGAAAAAAATAATTTCTTTCTTGGGCCGTAGACCGTAGTATATAATCTATTTCTATAATTTAGTATACCAGCTATTATTATAGGCTCCACTCCGAGTTACCGTGTATCACCGCCGCATGCCCGCATATCACAATAAGACAATATGACAATATTATTATTCAAATTAATAATAGTACCTACTAAATTCTATGGTGTATGATTAACCATATAGGTACACGATTAGTACTCACTTATCAGTATACTTTGCATTATTTTAGTATTCAATGGTTTTATTTACTTGAACCGAAATTTTTTTATAACAGTACTTAATTTTGCTGCGAGTTTGCCTTTTTCACGATGAGGCCCGCGGAAAATCCCACCTTCAATCATATGTAGTTCCGCCACTGGTTAAAACAACTGACTAGAATGTCAGGTTAACACTTATGGTTGTCAAATAATATTATTTTGAAACATAATTTCAGATTCTGAGCTCAACGACGAATGTAAATTTTTGTAACTTCATAAGTATTCGTTTTTATGCTCACATGTGCTGTGTGTGCTATTTCATGAAATTTGATTATTGTGTTATAATAGCCTATTATTGGTTAAGAAAATACTTGGTATAGATTGGAAATATTTATTTTAAATAAAAATTAAAGTCAGCAATTCACTTTGATATATGTATAGTAGGTATCGAGTGTAGAAGGTATACCTCATTATGGAGTAGGTTATTGTAATGGATACGTTAAATTTGAATTCAATGATAATGATAAATATTGTAATTCCACACGACAAATGTAAGCGGAAACGGTTTGTACTTTGCAATCTCAACTTTTCAGGACATTTTTTAGATTCTTACCGGAGCGAGGAATGTGTTGATTTTACCATGATGTGTATTTATTATTTTTTTTTGTGTCAGTAATCACGTTTTGGGACAGTAAAAAGGCTTTGATTTAAGTATATTCTATCCACCATTCAAATTTTAAAAAAATTTTGACTTAAATTAACTATTTATAGGTATATGCAATTTTCGATCATTATTTGTTTTTTTTTTTTTATTAAAATCTATAAAAATTTATTTGTCGGGTAGAAAAGCTTGAAAATTTAATACAAGACTTCTAATATATTTTTACAATAGCAGTTGAAAAATAAAATAAATTCAAAGACTTATTTTTTTTTTTTATAAGCATTCAATGTTTGAATTTTGACAAAATACGTAAAAATCACAAGAATTCGGAAATTATTTTAAGCTAGAAATTTATAAAAAAATTTTCTTTTTAAATCTAAAGATTTGAAAATTTAGTGCAAGATTCCTTACAAGTTTGTCAATCTTTATTACAAAAAAATGTACACCAGAAATTCAAATTCAATTTTTATGAGCGTTTGAAATTTAAATTTTTACAAAATTGGATTTTCACTAGATTTCTCATTATATTTATAGTAATTTTCTTATTTTGGTGTTACTCTTAAACAAATGACCGCAGATACTTGAAATTTTCACTGAATGTTTATATAGGCATTTTCTATAATTTATAAAATTTATTTGATTTGTTTTAAGCTGTTTACAAACATTTTAATTTTTCAACGTTTTTAGTTTTTTGAAGTTTTTTTTTTAGCTTGAAAATTTAATTCAAGACACCTAACATATTGTTACAATAACAGTTGAAAAATATTAAAAATACTTAGGCATGATTTTATTTATAAGCATTTAAAGTTTAAATTTTAACTAAATACGTAAAAATTACAACAATGTCCAAATTATCTTAGATATAAATACATAAAAAATGTTCTTTTTAAATCTAAGATTTGAAAATTTTTAATAATCTATAATATAATATCTTAGACAGATAAACCGTCTCCGCTTCTCCGTCTCCGTCTTGTTTTTCGTATACAATGATAAAATATCATTGGATTCAAATTTAATTCCATCCATTACAGTAACCCAATTGTAGCCTACTGTACAGCAGAGCGACATCCACGACATACCCGCTTTTTTTAATGTTGATAATATGAACTGTATATTGGGTAATTATAGTAATTATACATCTATGGATATTAAATATAGGATAAACTGATACAATCAACCGAAAAATTCATATACAGGGTGTTTCTGAAATGAATGAGGAAACTAGTATATACGTACTCAATGTGATGACCCAATGATGATTTTTTTGAAAATTTTTTTCCACCCTCAAAATCTGGGTTTTTTCAATTTATTTTTATAACATTATCTTAAATGTAAAAATAAATACTCAAGTTGTATTTTTTGTAAAAATCTCATACGAATCGAGGTGTCACATCATTTTTGAGCTTGTCGAGCGTTTTTCACGCTCGAACCACCGACTAAAAAAAAAATGGTGTGGCACATCGATTTGTATGATAAAACTACAAGATAAACAGTGGTGATGGTTATTTGTTGAAATTTAACATACACGATTAATTAACACATTGTTTTACATTGTCAACTAATAAAAATGATAAATAATAACATAATTAGGGTTAACAGAGTTTTAAATGATCGAATTTACTAACACACATTTAAGTTAGGTTTGTGTTTTAAATGTACAGGTAATAAAATATGGTCACTTTGATCCGTAACGACATACTTCATAAGTTAGAGATAAAAGAAACTATAACTATTTGTATTCCTATTTACACTGAAAATCCAGTTTTGGATATCGCAGTTACGTAATTATTTTGGCTCGATAAAATAAAAATTTAATAGTGTACTTATTATTAGTTTGATATTATACTTTTATTGTTAATATCGAATTGACCATATTTCTTACATAAGGAACATTAGTTGATTTAAACAACACCATTGAACAACACTACAACAGTACAACACTTTAAATTCGTTTTTAAGATTTAAAAGTTTTTAATTTACGTTTTGAATAATGGAGTACACTAATGTTGAATATGCAGATATGGTTTTCATTTTGGGTAAGTACTAATTAATTTAATAAATTAGATTATTTACAACTAATATCACCAATTTGTGATGTGTTTAATAACTAATGTTAATACACAGCATTAATAACTGTATTTTTTTTAGCCCAAATCATACCTAGTTAACTTATTATAAGTGACATGTGATAAGAAACAAAGTATTTATTTGTTAAATAATTATGACTAGGTTTAGCAGATGAAAGTTTTGCAGCTAGATTATGGGTAGAACGATTTCCTCAGCGTAGAGTGCCTCAACCAAATACTTTTTTAACAACTTATCGTCGTTTGAGAGAAAGTGATAAGACTACTAAATAAATTGGTCATTTTCAATAAGTATGCACTGACAAATTTAAAAAGGTGTGTTTTTCAGGTAACGTGAGACCTGGGAATATTAATCGTGGACGCCCGAGATTCGTACAAAATGTGGCTAACGAAGAATTGGTACTTGGTTTAGTACACGAAGATCCGGAACTTAGTGTCCGACGTATTGCCTCAAGAACTGGAATTTCTCCATCAGTAGTATGGAGAATATTACACCAAAACAACATGTACCAATACCATCGGCAACGAGTTCAAGAATTACTACCACGTGACTATCCTGCAAGGTTGATTTTTTCGCAAACAATTATTGATAGAATCACAATAAATCCAAATTTTTAAAAAAATATTTTATTTACTGACGAAGCTGCATTTACCAAAGATGGGATTTTTAACCAACACAACTCGCATTTGTGGTCAGAGGAAAATCCACATGCTATACGTATAAGGGGTTCCCAATACAAATTTAGTATAAATATTTGGTGTGGATTAGTTGGAAATACTTTATTGGGCCCACATGAACTACCGGCTAGATTAAATGGCCAAGGATTTTTACTTTTTATTATGTATGATCTTCCGGTACTATTAGAGAATGTACCATTGGAAGACCAAGAACAATGTGGTTTATGTTAGATGGTGCACCTCCTCATCATACAAATGCAGTCCGACAACAATTGCATTATCTTTTCCAAACAAACTTATTGGTAGACAAGCTGGAAACAATGCTCAATATCGCCCAGACATTACATGGTCACCCCGTAGTCCTGATTTTAATCCATGTGACTTTTTCTTATGGGGTTTTATGAAGGAACAAATTTATTCCAAAGAAGTCAATAATAGAGATGAACTTTTGATGAGAATACATAATGTAGCTGATATAATTCGTTAAACGCCAAATATGATTGAAAAAACTTGGAGTTCACTACATCGTCGTATGGAAAAGTGTATCGAAGTTAACGGGGGTCACATTAAACAACTTTTGTAGATTAAAATCGATTTTAAAAATAAAGAGTATGTTATTATAATTATTTTACAATGTAAAAAAATGTGTTAATTAATCGTGTATGTTAAATTTCAACAAATAACTATCACCACTGTTTATCTTGTAGTTTTCTCATACAAATCGATGTGCCACACCATTTTTTTTTTAGTCGGCGGTTCGAGCGTGAAAAACGCTCTAAAAGCTCAAAAATGATGTGACACCTCGATTCGTATGAGATTTTTACAAAAAATACAACTTGAGTATTTATTTTTACATTTAAGATAATGTTATAAAAATAAAATGAAAAAACCCAGAATTTGAGGGTGGAAAAAAATTTTCAAAAAAATCATCATTGGGTCATCACACTGAGTACGTATATACTAGTTTCCTCATTCATTTCAGAAACACCCTGTACGTAAGTAGGTATATGAATAATCTAGTTCTAATGATTTTAGTACGTTTTTTTATGGTATAGAAAATCTGAAAAAATTTAAAAAACTAGTTATCAGAACGAGATACTCATATTATTATGGTTAAAATGTGAAATTACGATCCCAAATGAGTCAGTTTCTAAGAATATTAGATACAAAAAAAAACATTAAAATTATTTTATTAATATTTAATTTTATGATATAGTTTTTTTATATCCTTAATAATATAGGTACTTACTTATTTATGATGACTATAAAACGAGATTCTAAAATATAAATATCTTACTATATTATCGATAATTAAGCATTTTGATCATTTTCATTACGTTAAAGGCTATAATATTTATTATAAATTTATAATCCCCACTTTAAATTATTCATATTCACAACACTTCTGATTACATTTATTTCCCAGTCACTGCTATCATTTAAGATAAATTGAATTATAATTAATCTTCAGTCAGAAACTTGATATTATATCGTCACTTGATATTCATTTATTATATGTACCTACGCCATTTTTAAATATTAGCTACCTAGTAGGTAACATTATTGAATATTGAATAATATTATTGGTAGTATAGGTAAGTCCAGATTAATCAAAAAAATACATTAATTATTTAATGAAATTAATTTACATATTAAATGCCACTGTACTTTCAATTCCGCCCTAGATAATTATTAGTTGTAGATACTACTCTTTCTCATTGAATTTACAGTACTACTTTAGATCTGAGAAAAACAGGAAACCAAAACTATTATAATAACTACATCATAAGTAATTAGTATTAGTGCTTTACATTAATGGTCTTAAATTATGTTTTCTAATTATTCGTGAACAGTTATTTGTGTGGCAGAAGTAGTGCTCATAAAGTCATAAACTATAGTGATTTTCGTGTTTATATCAATTTTTGTAATTATACTCTAGTTGATATTTCAAATTGATCATATTTTTTATTTTCTAATTAATATCTTATATTTTTCATAGTGAAATTCATTGAAAATAATGAAAATATTAATAGGTCTTCGTAATTTGTGTATATTGTTCAGCTTATTTTTTTTTTTAAATCTAAATTTAATAGTTAATTATTTTGTTTACAATAATTAGTTTGTACTAACAAATCGTTACTTACGGCACCTAATTAAATAACGATTTAAATAATATGAAATAAACTATATAAAATATATAATTGTTTTGTAAGCGTAAGACATATACATCTCAAAACACACACAAACTTAGCTTATTTTCACAGTGTGGTGAGACAATAATAGAACTATCAACTATATCATATTATAGAAGCTAATTACGACGACTAACGACTAACAACGACTCATGATCTCCCGCTCTCCCACTGAGAAGTCTGTTCACTATTATATTTTACGGTTTCGACGATATTGATAAACTCTTGGCGTTGGGGGTGAACTAATTTCATTCTATTACTTATAGAATGGTTGAAAAATAAAATACAAAACGATTTAATGAAATATTATCGTTATTCCACGCTGGAGACGAAGTCGTTGAACTCACGGGTCAGTAATGCGGTTTGCCGTCGTCTGGTTTCCCGATATTGGAAAGTTACGGACTGTGGTTTCCTAATCAATTTTAATACATAATTGTATCACATTTAAAATTATTTTATACTCTTGGCGGAAACGTTTTTTTTTTTTTTTTTTTTCAGAAACTTCAGCATTGTTGTTTTATTCATTTTAGTGTAGATAAAATATTGAATGTATATAGTATATACGAGGTTAAAGCTTTTTGTTGTATTATAAAATAAATTATTACTGATTATAAGTATAACATTTAGATTTACCATTATGTGGTATTACGCTACATCAGAATCTATGCTCGATCCACCGACTTTATGAGGTTTATTTATCAACTCATCCGTCATCGGAATATCGGATGAAGAAACTATCGAAAATGATTAGTACATGTTTTCCATAATCTAAATTTTTATAAGAAAAGAATAACATTCATATTATATAGATATACATCACTTATAGTGTAAACTGTATAATAATTCTTATTCAATATTCAAATTTAAAATTTGATAATTTACAAATGTCATTCTTAATTTTTTTTAATTATTAGTAGCATATTAAATATTTTCGAAAATTCTTTGTTTGTAGGTTCATTGTAAGAATACAATTACAACAAATAAAACAAACTAGGAAATATAAAAAAAAAGCAATAAAACAAAACAATGAGTGTAAATAAATAGTGTAGTATATCAAATAATACAGTATCTGAACAATATAATATCATATATTTCCATAAGCCAATAAATTATAAAATATAAACACGAAAAAAATACTTTCAGAATTATTTTTATTCTAACACCATAAACTAAAAAGTTTTTAAAACATTTGTCAAATTACATAATATTTTTCAAAATATATTGAATTAATGAATATTAATAGATGAAATAATAATGTTTTTATATTTTTTTTAATTTAAAACAATATATTTAAATGTCTAGAATGTAAAAATATGTCTATATGACAGACAATTTTGAAATTTGTTATAAATTATCTTTATATACTATAATAACTTCTTTTTGATTGTCACAATTTACATGTTATTACATGAGATTAAGTTGTACATACATTTTAACCATGGCATTGGTATAAAAATATATATACGTAAAATAATTTTTTAGTTCCATAGTAAGCTCGTAGTCTGCAATCAACTGTCGTGTGATCGTTCAAATATATACTTATTTTAATTTTATAATTAATACTCATGTTTGTCTGCACTCTGAACTTACTGTGAGTATAGGTCGAGACTCGAGACTGTTGAGAAGGCAGACGTTTTAATATTTTATACATTAAATATATATTTAAATATTCTATACATTTTGTTTTCAATTCAATGTATCGTGTTTTTCGTTATAGTATATATTGTATACGGTTTAAATTTAAAAACCACTTATACATCATTGAATAACTATAGCGTAAAATATTATCTTTAAAATATGCATCTTGATGTACACATTGTATATATAATTCGTTCTCGTAACGTATACGTATGTATAATTATAGTATATATGCATAATATATCATATATCAAATAAAAAATAAAAAAACTGAAATGTTAACAATCCATGTAAAATGTTTTACTTTTGAAGTACTCGTCGTGATGAGTATTTATTATGTATTGATAGAAATGATAATCGGAGATTATTGTATAGATAAGTGCGTATTGTATCTCGATGCGCAAAAAAAAGATCAAGGGAAAAAGTTGTTGGCAGGGATGATAGCCTGTATAGAGTAAACCCACATAGGACTAATTCTGGTTTAACATCTTCTTTTTATCAGATACCTATATTGTATAATATTGTATGCAAAAAATATTGTATTTGTATGTATTACAAGAGTTAACTTCATTCTACTGTATAAGTACTTAACAATTTTTTTCCACCAAAAAAAAAAATTAATGTAAGTTTTCTAACGAAGTTTTTTAATATGTGGGCCACATTTTCATCAAAAAATCTATACACATATTTCGAAAATTATTACTTTTATTGTTTTTATTTAAGTTTTAAAAATATTTCTTAGTTCTGAGGACCAAATTCAAGTATATCCTACCACTCCCATGTCGTAGGATAACTAAACCTTTGCAAACATTTTGTATATATATAATTTGAATGCTAGTTTTAAGAGTTTAAAATTAAAAAAAAAACAAGTTATATCAATAACCTACTTTACTTATTACTTATTATATAATAATATTATTTGGAAAACTGAAAACATATAGGAAATTTAGTTTCATAATTTAAATTCGTTAACTATAAAAAATTTATTAGAGGTTCATCCCCCCGACCCAACCCCGTAAAATATGGTTTTATATCCACTATAGTGGTCTGTCTCCATGACGAGCTACTTACATTCAAAACCTACACTTATACTGAAAAATTACATCGCATTTTCATTTTTCCACTTAAAGAAAAGGTTTAATGTCATCATAATATTTTTATAAAGAGCGATATAAATAATAAATAATTGCATAGTTAATTTTTTGATGCATTTCACTTAAATCTTTACTATAAAACATGATTTACAAATTGGGCAGTATTATAGAATAAATGGATACTTTAAAATTGAATAGGTGTCTAATAGTTTTGAGCTTATGTAACGTAATACTCGCGAAAACACAATATTTAAAAATTGACAAGTCATAAAGCCAAAATAAAAAATAATAGTATACTCTATATAGTACTGTATTCATATATGAAATATGATAAGACGGTATATGCCATCGACACGTGAAAGCAGTTATGCATGATAACAAAGAATCGTATGACATGTGGAAGTCGTTAAGATAGTAAAAAATTCTATAACACGTATTAAAATAGGAATATGCACGGGGTGAGACAGTCAAGGCTGCATAAGCCATGTCGAGCATTCGAGAAAATTTCGTATGGCTGCTAAAATTTAAAGCTGGCAAGAGAAAATAGCCATATTACAATTTTTAAGACAGTTGTATAAATAGTATACTTTCAATAAACTTAATAACATCATTACTTATAATTATTTAATAATATTAAAATTTGACTTATATGAACCGATAGAAAAATATTTCTTGAAGCGCCAAGACTTCCCAATTCGGCCTTGGAACCAGAGTAAAAATTCTTACTGTACAGAAAAATTCTTCTTGGAAGAAATATTCATAGAACAATAAAAAAAAATAACATTATTTATTTAATTAACATGGTATAGTTTAGCCAATCCATAAAATTCCTATGTTCCTATTTTGTAACTTTAATAATTTTTAACAAACTATGGTAAAGTTGGAATAAATGAATAAACGATAAATTTTAGTCATTTTAAACATTTTTGACACTTTCTAGGAAACTGAATGTTGTTTATTCCTGAATTATTTATTATTATTGCTGGTAAAATAATGCATAATATTTAAAGAATATTGATATTATTACATTGCGAATAGTGTAAGGTATTTTAGTGTTTTATTACTATTTTAAATAAAGACATCACGTACCTAGTGAAAACTTTTTCAAAAATGACATGGTGAATGTGATACTCGCATTATTTAATTATATAATGCCATATGGCCGCAGAACTCAATTTGTGCACGTTTCCAAAATTTGAAATTTAATTCTATATACGTAGGTAAAAATGTAATTCCCAAGATATTAAATATGTATTATTCATTCCAAAGTATCTTCCATCGCTCGCGTAAAAATACCGTGATCGTTATTATATATTTTTTCATATTCATAATATACCATCCATGATTTTTTTTTATTAAGACAATATTATATTATATTATCTTTATGACTTATAAGTGGTAACCTAAAGGGATGTTCTATAAGAAAAATGGCTCAGGTATTACTTATACAGAATGTAACAGGAAGACCTAGCTGAAAAATTAAATAACTTTTTTTTAAACTATTATTTCAAATTTTTTTATCTATATAATGTTCACGTCATTCTTATTGCTTATGTTACACGTATTGTTTGGTTAATATTTTTATTTTTATTTTTAATACAGCCAATACAGGAAATTACATTTTTTAAACCAATTTATATATAAAAATAGAACCAATTTTGGCAAAGAAAAATGTAACCTTGGTTTTTAAAATACAATGACTGTAAAAACATTTTGAATTCAAAAAGTAAGCAATTTTGTGTGAGAATTATGAAGTAGGTAGGTAGGTATGTTTTAAAATTTAATTTTTTTTTTTAAAGTTATAACTTAAAAACTTAAAATTTATGAATCTTAGTTAAAAAATTCAGATTTTAAAAAATAAACCACTTGTCCACTTAGACAATTGTTTTTAAAACAAACATTTTTATAAATTCAAAATTTATCAAATGGTCATTATAAAATTTTAATCAGAATTAAATTTGTTTTTATTTTCAGTGTTAAAAATTTAAATTAAAAAAAAAACAAAACATGTTTAGTTAAATGTGTGTAAAACACGAAAGAATATAAATGATAGAAAAAAAAATAGAACAACTGGTTTTTTAATTTATCTGGTCTTTTGTTACAGCCTGTAAATTAGAAATTTTAATTTTATAATAAATTAAAATATTGCGTTAAAACAAAGGTCATAATGTCTGGTTGATCTGCATGGTTTTAATAATAAACAAATATAATACTACCTACTAATATACTTCTCGTACCTGGTAATATTATGGTTATCACTTACCATATTATTTAATTGTTACCGAAAATATTGTGTTATTAAAGCGACTTGCTATAATAGCAAATAGTAACCAGTAAAATAGTAGTATAATTTAGTAAACAAATGTTCTGTCTTAAATGATATTTTTTGAATTCATCCTTATTCAGTATTCTATTAAATTATTATATTATTATACTTTTGTTAAACGTATTTAATTTTATGACTCAAACAGTCTAATGTATAATTTTTCAATGTATAAATCATGAATTAAAAATATTTATAAATTATAATTATAACCTATGATGAAAATATACGAGTAAAAGTCAAAATATTATATTAAAAAATACATTATTTTTATCAAATAATCATGGTGTTTTATTCAAGAACAACAGTTATTGTCCTCTTTCAGATATAGCTGCGGTGTCCGAGTGGTTAAGGAGTTAGACTCGAAATCTAATGGGCTCTGCCCGCACAGGTTCGAATCCTGTCCGCAGCGAAAGAAATTTTGCTTATTTTTTCTTTCGTTCCGATCATTTAATGTATTCAACTTTTTGTATTTTGTATTTTCTACGATTTACGGCGTTTAAGTTATCTGATTATTGATTGTATTATATTATGTTTGCAGACATACGTCATATTCATCTACACAAGCCGAATTTCACAATAATTTTTTTTTTACAACCTAATTTTTAATTTTTTTGGGACTTACGGCGCTTTTGCCTATAACGGTAGTATACATGTACCTTGTACATATATATAAAGAATCTTCCTCAATCTCCCCATAATATGTTTGTTCCGTCATGAAATGTATGCTTACTTTCTTTAGTTACTTAATTTTTCATTTAATATACAGGGTGTAAAAGTAAGACCTGACAAAAAAAAATTATGCTAATTAGCTAATTCAGAGGTATTCAAACTTTTTCAGCACGCGGCTCCTTTGAGTGTTCACAATATGTTTACGGCTCCCAAATTATTATGAAAAAATTGAAACAACACGGATACAATATGGGAGATATGTTATATGGGTGATAATAACAGTGACTTTAGTACTAGAAATAAAACTTCAAATGTTCGAATCGTAAGGTGTGTCGTTTTCATTTCAATAATGATTGCAGATAATATTTATAATAATTATACAGGACCTAGGTATGATGTTGGTTTTCGGTGCTTTGACACGGCTCCCTTTGCAAACTCTCGCGACGCCCCTGGGAGCCGTGACGCACAGTTTGAATACCTCTGAGCTAATTGAACGTATGATAAAAATTGATAATATTACATGATAAATTGATAAGTAAATAATTTAAGAAATATATTCAGAAAATTCTCAAAAATCATATTTAAAAAAAAGTTATTACATTCCAAATTAATTTAATCAAAAAACTATTGAATTTTAAAAAAATTCTAAAAAATAAGCTTCTTGACTTAAATAAATCTTTTTGCCATCAATTTTTCCTTATAATCAGATTCACAAATAGGTTATTTTAAATTTATCTAAACAATTTTTAATAAATTTAAATTTTTTATTATCAGTACTTAAAAATAAACATAAAAAAAAATGTATTATACATGTAGCGCTATAGGTCCCAAAAATATATTTTTTCAGAAGAGTTAAAACACATATTATAGTTATTTTAGAAGCCGAAAGCTAAAACCTATAGTTTCTCAGAATCTAAAAATGAGAAAAAAATTAAGTATAAGTATAATTAGTAGGTAACCCTTGAATTTGGATTATCTACAGGTGTTTTGTAAGCCAGTTATATACTTATATAGAGTGCATGATTTCATGAGTTAGTATACGACTTGCTGGATAAATAAAAAAATTTTAGCCAACAAAATATTTTAATGATTTTACGATGGCATTGTTGTTTTTATTGTGGCTATATAAAAATACATCAGAATATAAAATATAATATAATTCACGATTTTCATCGAGTATAGATTACTTACTACGTACCAATCAAACTCTTTCAGTTTTCTTTATTTTGATCTGATTATTATAGTTTATTCATTTTCGTAATCACCGGCGAGGAAGTTGAGTTTCGATGTCATGAATGTTTTTATTTTTGTTTATATTTATTTAATTTGTACAATCTGTAAGAAAAATATTTACAACAAGCACAATGAAGGGATACATAATAGGTCATGGTTGGCTTGATTGAAGAAGCTATTCAATAATATCACTTTATGACGGAATGGTAGTGATTATAGTGGACTAGTCAACTATAGTGGACTAGTATAGGTAGGTCACGGCACCAGCTACGCTTAAAATGTCGTCCAGGGTCGCTCGGGATTGTCCGAGAAGAAAGGTTTTGGTGATTTGAAAGTTTAAGGTGGAAACGTTTTTATAGAGTTTTAGCAACGTTTTTAAGTGTTGGAATGAGGAAGTCTCTGTGGAAGGTATCATTCGATACATAAAAAGAAGCTTTAGTTTTCTGCAGGACGCGTTTAGATTAAAATGTTTAGATTCGGTTTATATTAAAGTCTATGGCTGATCCACAGAATTGAATTCCATAGGACCAGAAAGGTTTGAGGATTATCTTATACGTCATAAGAATTGTATTGTGTTGTGTGACATATTTGGAAGAGAGTAGGAGACGAAGCTAGCTGTCTTTGCCGATAATTATAAATATTTCTTATGTTAAATAAAAAAAACTAAAAATTTATGTCAATAATATATTAATATGTTAGCAAGGAAAATAAATATAAAAAGTGAGGTTGTACATTTTCCAAAAATATAGTCTATATATATCTATATAGTCGATCATATTTTTAATATAATCTATAGGTAATATAATAATTGTCTTCAACTTTAAAGAAATTACTGTAACACATAATATTATAATACGATTTATGAGTTTGTTCCCTACTTTTTTTATGCAAGCTTGTGAATTGTTGTTTATTAATTTGGTATGCACGTTGTACACCTATATTATATGGAACAATAATTTATCGGAAATAACTTAACACACTATAAATTATTTATAAATAATAGTATTATACCTAGTTATTAATTTGATGGTTATTTAGACAAAAATACGATGACTACAATATCATGGTAATTATATACATAGGTAGCTCAAATGATTTTCTTGGTATTTATATATTATTTTTGATAGCTTATTTATGACCTAAGTTTATTTTTACATGAACAATAATTAATACACGTAAAAACAACGAGAAAATCAAATAAGTTACTAAGAAAACATCTTCAAGAGTTATAGAACTAGGGAGGATTGAAAGTTAAGGGACTGAGTCAGATCAGACAAATTTTAACAATATGTTAAAAAATATTGAACCTATAAAATAGAGAAAATAAGGAATAAACTGGACTCTATTTTTTGAATTAACTTAAAATTTTATGTCTTTAAAAAGAAAAGTGAATCAAATTGGTATTTTGAGGTACTTTTAGTATTTAAGTATGATTTTTTTTTTTATAAACATTTAAAATTTAATATTTTACAAAATTTTTAATATTTGCAAATTTTATTTTTTTTATTAGAAATAATAGCCTCGGAAGCGGAGGCCATTGGTTAACATAGTTTACATTAATTTTTTAGGAAGAATTATTATATATATTATTTATATACACATATTACAACATATAATATTTATAATACTAATAATACTAATAATCTTTCTTGAGAAGTTAGGTGGGGAATGCCACGTGTAAATGGTATTTTTGACTTGCAAATTATTTTGTTAAAAATGTAAAAACTGTTCAATTTCTATAACTAAAGATTGAAAACTGAAAAATATTAATCGTGGGTACTTAAAACTTTTAACGTATTTATTACATAATTATATTGTATACAGTATCACACAATGATATTTTAAAATGTAATTTTTTGACAAAAATGAATTCAACGTATCAATCTACTGTATTGCTAATGTATCATTAGTAAAATAAATTACTTTATAGTAATGATATCATAAAATAGCGATAAAATTGAATATAATTTAACTCATCTATTGTATTTGCCTTCTACTTTCTAGACACCTGTACAGTACAATTTGGATTATTTTGTCCTTGGGTATATTTTGGATGTATAAGCTATATAAAATCTAGTCTTATAATAATAAGGTAGGGGGACGAGGTGGCCAAGTGGTCTACCGCGTCGGCTGTGGCTCAGCCGGACCGGGTTCGATCCTTGACCATCGGGCGGCATTTTTCTCCGGGCAAGCATGGTGTCCGGAGAAGAAGTGCCGCCATCCCCTTCTCCGGGGCATGGCAGAAACTTACGGGTGCCCCAATAGAAATTCTGCCAAAACTCTCACCCACGTGTAGAACCAACCTACAGTTCCATAAGAACCTATACTGTACTACCCCCTTCCCAACGGTCTTAGTTGCTGCGGGATAATTAAAAAAAAAAAATAATAATAATAAGGTACCTATAAGAAGTAACATGGTGATGTAATATATATATACATATTTTTAATTTATTTATTTTAGAAAAATCAATTAAAATTAATTAATTACAATAAATTTCATTAATAATAGCTGCGATACGTTTACAATACCAACACACTTATATAACTGAGTTCGTATCTGGTTACGGAAACCATATATATACCTATAATAGTACATTAGTACCTTAATTTACAAATTACAAGACGCATTTAGATCTGCAGATTTAATAGATGCTGTTTAATACACATAATATTATAATTTAATGTATATTATAGCTACTATAGTAAATTGTAATAATATAGAAGTAGAGGTAATTTATTTTCTAGGAGCCGAAATTGTATGCACCTGTATAATAATACGTATATATTATAGGTTTGTATTATAAATACATTTTGTTCCTATTTCTTTAATATAATGTTATTTTCTTTTTTTGTATACATAATACATATACATTTAATTAATGTAATTTATTATTGTCTGTAAGGTTAGTAATTTAAATTTTACACACATCATAGTGCTGTTTTCATTCGATAGAATAAAACCCAAACATTTTGATTAAACAAGATACGTTTTCTTCTAATGTTAAAAAATAAATATGCGTATTATATTATATTTTAAAACTAACGTATAGTTCTAAACTACATTCCTGCGTGGCCAATACTAATGTTGATAACCATTTAAAATGTTACTATCTATATACATTCACGAAATATTAATCAAAATACATTTACCGTAAAATAAAACAAAATTATAGTTTTGGCAGTATAGTATGATATATGAACTTGTCACAATGTAAAAGTGACTGCAATTTTTCAGTTTTTGATTTAATTTATTATTTCTACTTGTTTTATAATGCTGAAACAAGATTTCTTATAATATGTTAACGTTTACAATCATATATTTTGAGAAAATTGAATATGTTCAATGTTGACATATTTATTTATGGATCAACATTTTTTTTTTCGTTTTCTTTTATATTCTTTATTGCAATATTTTTCTATATTACGGTGATTTGATTAATAATTTAAATGTAAATAATATAAAAGTCCGTTAAATAATATGCATAAGTACTTTAAATTATATTTGTATTTGTTTATATTTTTAATTTTAAGAAAAGTTATTCAACAATTATTAATTGTACAGGAAAACCTTTAGAAAATACTTGGATTGAGTGTGGCTTAAAATATAATAATTATGAGTATATTGATCATTATTTAAAATAATATTTTGGTCAGTATGAAATTTATTGTGTTAAATATTTGCTGGTCAAATTGCATCCCATAATTATCATTATTAATATTGCATTATTGCTATGATTTATAATTAACACTAATATCGTGTACTTGTACTTGAAATTTGATTTATGTCATATATATATATTATTATCGGTCTAACCTCTCATCTGCTACCGATCTTCCCCACTCGACATCGATGCCTACCGTCATGGGTTCACCACTACCGCACTGTAATGAACGTCTGTCATTGAGATCATTATTATAAGCCCAATGCAATATTATAGAGCAGAGGTATTCAAACTGAGCGTCGTGGCTCACAGGAACGTCACGAGAGTTTGCAAAGAGATGAGCCGCGTCAAAGCACCGAAAACCAACATCATACTTAGGTCTTGTATAATTATTATAAATATTATTTGTAATCATTATGGGAATAAAAACAACACACTTTACGACGCCACCATTTGAAATTTTATTTCCAGTACTTAAGTCACTGTTATACCCGTATAAATATTGGCCATATTATAATATTATAATATTTTTTCAGTATAATCTGGGAGCCGTTAAAATATTGTGAACACCCAAAAGAGCCACGGGATGAAAAAGTTTGAATAACTCTGTTATAGAGTTACGTTTAATAATCGTTTTTCGTTTTCATCACTCTCTCGTATACGCGCAGAGAATGATATTATGTGCAGTGTGCATGCGCCATAAGCGCTATGATGTAAACTGCTGCAGTTTAGGTGATACATCGTATATAGTGTTTTTAATACAAATTCTTACTGTGTAATATTATAAGAATGAAATTTGAAGAATATTAAGCGTATATATTATGAAAAAATTTCACGGTATGCCGTATGTCATATAAT
The DNA here is from genome assembly GCF_037042655.1 of Diuraphis noxia. Taxonomy (NCBI): domain Eukaryota; kingdom Metazoa; phylum Arthropoda; class Insecta; order Hemiptera; family Aphididae; genus Diuraphis; species Diuraphis noxia. The sequence continues at coordinate 30,489,205 of NW_028301714.1, read as the reverse complement.
ATAAAAATAATCTATACATGTATTGATGTATACATACTATATACATAGAGCAGAACGAACTTGGCGGAAAATTCAAATTTATAATAATAAATGTTTACACATTCTTGTAACATATTTTGATGATGTTTACATAAAATTAATTTAAATTTAAATTTGCAGCAAAGATATTTTCAAAAAAAAGTTGTATTAGTATACAAATTAGAAATATTTTGCGCTCGGGTGATATAATATATCTATTTTATGAAATACTATGTTTATATATATATATATATATATATATATGATATATGCGTACTGCGTAGTATATATAGATATTAGGTACTAGTATGTATAAAAAGAAACTAAATTTGCGGGGAGAAAGTATGTCCAGATTCCAGACACAAGTATAATTGGAATATTTTTGTTTTTTAAATACTTAAAAATTTGAATTTAAGATCCATCAAAATAAAGTCCGGTTGCGTGAACAGAACCAAAAAAATAAAAAATTAATTGATTAAAATTTTACACGAAACTCTTTCAGTTATATACTTATACCTAGTCCTAGCTACCCAATGATAAATAGCGGACGAGAAGAGTATAATACAGAATTATAGGCGGAGCATAATCTAGAATGATATATAGAATACGGTCGATCGGTGGCCTAAACTGTATTTGACGCGAGTAATCGTTTATTAGAGTAAAAGAAAAAAAAATACCGCGCTTAGACTAAAAAATAAAAACGAACGCATATACTTCAAGGGGGTGAGCGTTACGCTTCGCGGGTCGTGTTGACGATAGAGTGAAAAAAATATGCAGCAGATAATACTGATACATCACGATCTCTGTACACACACATTAATAGATTATAGGGGTGGTTGTATATGTGTGTATCATGGGACATGGCTACATACACATAGAACCCCCTCACCGCCAACCCTGCAGCACCACCGCACCAGTGATCCTTCTCACAAGCGCAGTATACACACCCGTCTAGCACGCCTCCATCATCGCCCGGTTACGGTGTAGCGCACGTGCCCGTTTGGTATATAGCAAATAATAATGTATATTATATCCGTATTTATATGTCTATGCATCTATTATATTATATTATGTTCGCGGGACATCGATCGGCGTCGGCGTCTTTACGCCGCCGAAGTAGTCCCCGAGCGCGTAGTTGTTGGTCACGCTCGACACGTGTCGCCGTCGAGGGAGTGTGACGCAACTGCCGCCGTCGCCGCCGAGCTCGGTGACGTAGCGTCTAGACGATCCGTAAACGTTACCGGTCTGACGGCGAGGTGCGTGACCATGTGCCGGGGAGGGGATGGGTGGGGGTGGTGTCGTCTCTATAATGGTTCGAGTGTTGGTAGTCGCAGTGGCGGTGTGGTACACGCACACCAACAACATGCACACACACCCGCGCAAACGTACACGTACACTACGCACGCTACGCACACGCACGCCGTTATAGTCAGCGGGAGGCGACTGCTGATCGGCGGGGGGGATAAAATATATACCCCCAGGGCGGCCCCGGGGATGTGATTGTGAATATTGCGTGTGCACGCCGCTCGACCGCCAACTCCGCCTCATCATCCCGTATGTATACGACCGCGTATTGATATGTGTGTATGACCTCTCGACCCGCGTCCCGACCGGGCGGCGGCTGCTTTTCTCGCGCGCGCGCGAGCTCATACACACACGCGCGCACACGTACACATTCACTCACCGACAATTTACACACACGCATACTGGGCGCGCAGTCTAGACGGCCGCCGCGCCCCGATAATAATAATTATCTTCATCATCGCCGTCCACTGCCGACAATGTCGTCGGGTCCCCCGGTAATAATTATTATTGTTCGCGCCCGAGCGGCGAGTGTACACCCGTCCCGGCAGTTGGCCTATACATAATTAGAAAACACCTTTGAGCGGATCACCTTTATTATTATTATTATTATCATAGTAATAGTCGTGTCTGTCGTCGTCGCTGCAACAGTTGCATACGCCTCACGAGGAGGTAAATAGAAAAAACAAACTGGCGACATTCAGAGTGTCAGCCAAAGTCACGACGAATACCTTCTACCTACGTATTTTTTTTTTTCGCTAATGCACGCGATTCGTCGTTAAATTTATTATAACGTACGTACACGAAACGACGAACGTCAAGCGTATAATAATAATAATAATATAACAGTCGCCACTCGCCAGTCGCCACCGCCGCTGTCGCCGGCGACGCCGACGACGCCGCCACCGCCGCCGTCACATACAGTTGGCAGTCGTGCGAACGGTTAGGCGGATGCTCGTGTCCCTCCCTCCCGTCGGAACGCCGCGCGCGCTGGTCGCATCTGCTGTAATCTAAACTCTCCCGTTTTCGTTTTCGTGTAGCGCGGCACTCGTTATCGCGTCGCTTTACATGGACTTAGTGGCGAGGCCCACTTGACGAAAGCACGCGTTCGAATCGAAAACATTGCCCACGCGTTTATCGCTCTCTCGCTAAAAGAAAACTTATCGCGACCACAACGTTCGCCGCCGCGTAATAATAATACACGCTGCAAAGGTCTGTGCTCGACTCGCGTTACGAAAATAAATATCACTACCACGTGTCGCGCGTGTGCACCCATCAGCGTAATATCGGCAGACCGCGGGCGCGTCCGCTGGTTCGAGTGAAAGTCTTACATTTTCTTCCTTCTCCGCCGTGGCCCCGTGTTCGTCCTCGTGACGCGCAACTGACATTCACTCGCGTTTCTGTCAGAGTCACAGCGCGCGTTCGCCGTCGGCCTGAGGTACGTAAACGGATATTATACCACGTCTGCCTATTTATAATACACACACACACACACACACACACACACACACACACACATGATACGATATGTGCATAATATCGTTGCACTGCATTGTGTCTGTTTCCGTCTGTTGTCTGTTTTGTGTTTTCGGCTTTTGCTTTGGTCTCTGTTCCTTTCAACTGTTCCAAACTGATGTGCCCAATATATATTAGAGACTTAGCATAAAGATTTCGCTCGAACCGTATACACCTACGTCCTACGTGCATGGCGTGCAAACGCATTACATGATATGTGAGTGCTCGCTTTATAATAATATGCTCGCGTGGTCACCGCGTTAACGAATCGAATATCATCGTACGATAAACGAGAGCAATATTACGACGGATCAATGGTGTCGGGCCACGTCGTGGACGCGGTGGAGCGTAGAAGACGAGGCCGAGCTGTTCCGAAAATAATCGACCATCGGAACAGCAGCAGCCGTAGCAGCAACAGAAGCGGTGGCGGCGGCAGTAGCAGCAGCCCCGGCGGCGGCATGTCCCCCCCCCACCCCCGCGAAATCCGGTCACAAGTCCCGACGACGCCCGCTGTAAAAATATCTTTTCGCTCTCCACTACAGATGATAAAAAAAAAAGACGCGCGTAAGAGTGTGTGCGTGCTTTTACGAAAACATTTGCTTATTGAGTCGAAACGATTTTTATTTTTTATTTCTTTGGACAATCCACTACAGTCACTGGCGTAACATCAGGAGACGGAATACAAAGCATTGTTGGAGGATTCGTTTTCTATTACCAACCCTCTCCCACCAACACCCCCATCGAAAAAAAACAGTGGATTGTCTACCCGTAGGTTCGTTGGCGCCAACGTGTATCGACATTGAAATAGTACCTATATTGCGCATCTATTGTAGAAGTATGAATGATCACGTCCATCACTATTTTACTCGACATTATTACATAATATAGATGTGAATTGTTTCATACTTCAGTATTTTGATATTTTCTGAAAAAATTGAAAATAGATATAAAAAACAACATAAGAAAAAAACAACAACTGGACAATTTATCAATGATCGATAGTGAAATAGTTTAAAGAGTATTAAATCAGTTGTATACCATCACATCGTACAATCACCTCACCTTTACTTTTTTTTCTTACACTGTTATTAATCCGTTAACAACGAAATTATTACGTATACGTCGACATGACAAATGACAATATACCTGTATAAATCAGTATCTATAACACAATATAATTGGAAATATGCAAATCGTGGAAAAATAATAATTTTATATTAAGTTATGAGTACCACTCAAACAGTCTATATTATTATATTGTGAAAAGGAACTCGAGGACAAATTTTAATTTTTGCAGGTGAGTGGTATTTTGAGGTTTTTTACGTAACGTGTTTTTCCCACTTTTCTCAGCATTGTTTATTACATTATTTCGCATAATATAACTATTTTAGCTGTTCTAATGAGTAAGTATAATGACCATCATGTGAAATGCATTCGAGCAGTAGACATCAATAATTTATGTATCCCGATATCCTACATTCCTATCATTCTATCTATGGACAATGGAGTGTTGTATAATTACGAGCTTTATATTTGTTAAGTTTTAACATTATGCTGTTCCGAATTTAATTTAACTTTTCTACAATGGTAAATACAATAAAAATTATAAAATTAATTTTTAATGCAAGTTTAATATTAATTTTATTGTCCTACAAAATAAAATTAACCAATGAGTGGCTTATACTTTTATATTATATCTAATCTCAAAATAATAATTTTATATAATATAGGAATGTCTCTTGAGGCTCGTTTAACGGCCGCAGAAAATTCATAGCCTAATTAATTTTTATATTATGAAAATATATTGTGGAAAGCAAAACTTAAAATATGATTAAAAAAATACGACGGTGGGGGCTTATTATATCTAATATACTAGTTAATAATGGTAAGTAACACTTACCAATATTTAATAGGACTTTCCAAGTATCCAATTTCCACGCGTTATATCAATTTAAATAGGGACTTCTATGTTTAATTAAATTAATAAACAAAATAAAATATAATATAAACAACACACCATGACATATTGACATATTATTATAATATAATATTAACTGTTATGACATGTTATTTTATTATAATGCTGATGTCTGATGTACTATGCATTACTAGCTGATTACTACATAGTACAATATGGCGTACAGCGTACTGTCAGACGTTAAAGTTGTCAGTAAGTTGTCACGAGGTATCGTGTAATCATGAAACATTATATAACTGAAATCTGAATGATAGCTTGCTAGTTGCCGATCTCGGATATGTACATATTATACATAAACATAAACCTTATACTAGGTAGGTAATAAGTATAAGGTCTATTGTTTTGGGTATTGGTTTTGTGATTATACAGGACGCAAGATTATTATTTTACTTCATAAATTTAATGTTATAGGTTGGGTGGAGTTACAGAATACAGGGGTATTCTTAACTTTTGGCTTTTCACAATCACTATTGTGTATTATAAGAATGATTTATTATGCATCAACGTCGGTGTCGGTAATCGAAAGCGATAAGCAAAATAATATTATTTATAGTAGTAATTTTAGTCTAATTAATTATAATTATATGACAATTGATAATAAGCTATAATAGGTAATAACAGGTACAAATTTAATATTATCACCAGTCACCACTCTCCGCTACACCATGGATCGATGATATCGATTTCATTACTACTATAGCTACTGGACTTAACAAATAAAAATCCCAGTTCTGACTAATTAGTACTGATGTATAACACCTCAAAACTTTCTAAAACCAACCAACTTTTAGCAGCTATAACTCGCCGACGAATCAATGAAAGTTAAAAATTTTAACGTGAAAGTTCATGAAAAAATGGCTTTATTAATTTATGAAATTATTAATATAGGTTGCCATTTGAAAATCAAAAGTTGATACCTATTTTAAATATACGAGTGAAAAAAAATAAAACGTTATACAGTTGTAGAAAAACATGTATCTAAAAATTTGAAAAATAATCTATACTTTTTGAAATATTGAGTTTTGTTTGATAAAAAAATCACCCTGTATACGGCTAACGTTTTCGATTTATTAACATTTACTATTTAGTAAAATAATCTAGTCAAAATATCACGATAAGCTATGTATTTATCAATAGTTACCTTTAAGTTGTAAATATTTTAAAAATGAAGTCGAAATCATCAACGATTTTTTAGAATTAAAAAAAATCAAGAGAGAAGTAAAATTCAGAATAACCCGAGCGTTAAGTTTTAAATTACACTTTTACAATTTAATTTAAAACTTGTAAATATAATAATTGTGTTTAAATAACTTGGTCTCCGATATAACAAAACGAATACCTATGTAAATATAATATAGGTATAGGTATGTACTTATATTTATAATATCTGTGATATTATAATAGTGTTAATTAATAGGTATATAGATAGGAAATGTAAACATGTTAACTAGAAATATGCAATTTGGTAGGTATACATCTGGTAGGTCTACAGCGTATATAATACTAAAAACTTAAAAAAAATAATATACAAGTAAAGCAAAAGATTTTATGTAGATTTTGTGTTCTGCATGATTTATAATACAAACAAAATACGCTACTTCAATCCTAATTAATCTAATGTAATCATGTTTTGATGTGCTTATTATATTAATATTATTCGATATTATTATTTTAAATTGTTTCTGACGATCGTGCCAATACATTCATCGAAAATAAAGCTGCTGTACTTATATATTACCTGCTTAGTAGGACAATGTTGAATGCATTTAATGCATTGACTTATATATTATACTTAATAAATTGTTCATTACAACAAATATACATGTTGAGCAATTTATTGGTATACATTGGACATGACGTGAAATAGGCACCTACTCAAAAATATCAATTACAGAGAATCAAGCAATATATTTTGCTTATGAATTGACAATTTGATTATAATATTAAACTATTTTTTAGCCATGTAAATAATTCAAATACATAAAAAGTGAGACATGTTGTAAAAACGTGATGACTAAACGGTTCTGCATCTAAGCTACAAAACTTAAATTGTTCTTATTATTGTTAAACTTCTGGGTAGGTTTACAGTATAGTACAATATAATAAAATAGGTGTATAATATGTGAAGCTTTGACATAATTTCTATAGTTTACTATGCATTAATAAATTTAATTACGTAAATTAATTTTTATCCTAATTAGCTTCATGCATACATATATGATTCCATATCCGTATGCATCAGTAAACTTTTTATTGTAGATTTAAATAAATCGATAGAAATTCATTATAATATATTTATGATTATTATGACGTTTAAGTACTATAATAATTATGTGTAATAGGAAAACAATGTTATAGGTCCATTTAAGCGATGTAGTTTATCATACTAGAATTTTAGTTAAAAGCGCATCGGGGAGACGATTATGCTTTTAGATTTTAGTAAAATTATTTATTTTTCCATTAAATATAATTTACGCTATACTTACTATTTTTTTTTTCATAATGACGTTAAACGTGTTGTTCTGTTGTCTTACATACTTAATATATCTTTTTTTTACGATTTTTTCTACAAATTAACTAACCTATATAATATTTTTATAATAGCTTAAAAAACATTTTGTATTACTGTGATAATGGCTATAATATATTTATTCTTTATATGTTTTATGGAAAAAATAGCATTTTTAAATATTGAAGTACTCTCGAGACATTTCAAATGAGTTACATATAGGTATGATCAATATAATATATGAATGAGTGGCAAAAGAAAAATATTGACATATTATTTCTTGAACAGAACTAAATCTCATATTTCTTTACATTGTTTATAATTTGTTTACTGTATCTGCCATTATATTTTATGGTACTATTACAATTTACTACAAAATTAGATTTAAGTTTAATAATATTAATAAGTTTTCTCTTTATAAACTATTTGTACTGAAAAACGTTAATTTTTGCGTACTCTAAATTTTTAATTCTATCATTGTATGTTAGCTAAAAAAACCACAACCCATTAACTGGCTAATACATTTTAGTAAATGTATACACACCTAATTTTTACTCAATTTTAACTTGGTACATTATAAAAAATTAATTATTAACTACATTACTTTCGCTTTGTAGACTTTTGATATTGAACTTTGCAAGTTGATGAGTTTTAGTATCATTATAATATAAAAAAATGTGCATGATAAATTATAAAACAGTTAAATAATTAAGCATTATATTATGTTTATTTATTCATACGACTTAGTATTTTCTATTAGGAATTTGATTTATATCAAATAGAATAGACTGTTTAATATCATGATAGAATTAGCGTAGGTATAGAAACATTTTTCAAAAGAACCATGCACTATATTTCCTTAGTTAAATATTGTACATAGGTACTTACGAACCACAGATATAGATAATAAACTAGATTGCTAGGTTCCCTGTACTAACCATATAAACGTTTGAAGCCACACATCCGCCATTACTAGTAGGTCATTGGTATCTTATCATGTTATAATTTTGATAACACAATTTATCACTGATTTGTCTTGACTGATTTCTTTTAAACAATAGTCAATAAATGTTTTAAAGTTTAAAGTTTTAAAATGTGTTTTATTATTGAAGGTAACAAATTTATTTTATTATTTGACATTTGTTAAATAATTTATAAATTATTATTGTCTAATTAATTTAAAATGTCGTTAATGATCTATTGAATAATTTCATGTTATTTTTATAATTTATAATAATAATATATATAAACATATACATTGGGTAAGTGTATTATAATGCTATTCTTTAGATACTATTTTATTACCAATAAATTATATTATTATATTATAATTTGTTAATAATACTTAGGTATATTTAAAGGAACAGTTTCTTAACTAGGTAGTAGGTGTATAGGTGTTTTGATAAATTAAAACAATATTGCATACTTAATATAAAAACATAAATACATTTACATGTTGTAAAATAAAATAGTTTCATAATTTATTGTGACAAAATTATACAAAAATCAATATCAATGACAAAAAAATAAAAATACATTAAAAATATTTTAAACAAGAATTCAAATTTTGGTGGGATTTTGGCATGCATTTGGCCTACTATAAATGGCGGATAATGACTTCACATAATATCACTATAGTTAGCAATCTAGTTTATTATCTAAGTATATCTGTGTTACGAGCTTACATGCTATTTTAGATTTTGATAGTGACTGACCGTTTTACAGTATTAAACTCAAATTATATATATATTTTGTGTGCATATTTCAACTTAAAATATAAAATTTATGGGTTTTCATTTTTTTACATTTAGACGTTTTCTTATTATTTATACATAAAATCAATAAACAAAATGCCATTAAAATGTTCAGTAAAATTAACTAGAATTACCTATATTTACGGTAAGAGCAACTACAACGCGTTTTATTGTTATGCTTTGTAAAAGAAGTGAATCCATATGCGCCCACCTTAAAATTCTCTTAGCACGCAACAAAGATATAATAAATATTGATTTATTACTGTAGAATGTTGGTATTTTGATAAACTGACCCTATATACCTGTTTTAATAAGATAAAAGAATATTTTTGAAAATTTCTTTGGTAAAGTTTTTTTATTTACGAATTCCTGCGTTTTAAGTTATACCTAAGTACACAGTTTTCAAACGTAATTTTATCATCTTTTTTTATTAGTTAAAGAAAATGTACAATCTATATACAATTATTAAAATAAGTAAATGTGTAATATCGTCTTAAATACTAAAATTCAGCATATCAAAGCTAATTAATTGTCTTATGCGTCTGTGTATGATATTTCAACATAATAATATCTTCGAGTAAAAGTTATTATATACACAAATAAATCTAATATATATAATATGTGATGCGTATAACGTTATGTAGTCTTATAGATACTAAAAATAAAATACTAGAAAGCACATTTGAGTGAACATTTTAACGTGTGATATTACATAGTGTACGGCGAGTGTTTAGGAATCTCAATTATAACGTTCAACTTCGCCCACATCAAAACTTTTTTTTCCAAGTAAATATCAAAACAATACTGTTGCCCTTTCACAATAATATTTTAAAAAGTGCGCTATAAATTGTAATACACGGCTTTTTTATTATCAGTTATGCTTATATTGAAATTGTTTAAGTATTGTAGGTAAATTTTGTAAATTTTGTAAATTTATAATTTTATTTTTACATAAATTTCATTACGATAAACGATCGATTTTTTTTAAGCACAGATAGCATTATTTATTAAAAAATTGAAAACTAAAAATAAGTAGTAATAACCTAATACTCCTCAACATCAAAATTCAAAATAACGGTTTTTAGAAAACTTAATTATATATTCCAAAGGATTTTGTGGTTCTGTTGTTATATTACTCATGACGTTATACTGCTGCACCCTGCACCATAACGGTTAGCCAGGAATTTTTGGAATAGGTTCCAAATTTACAAAAAAAAAAGGTTTCAGTTCTGATCTGGAAATACCGATGTTTTTCGTCACGTTAGTTTCCGATGTACAGAGATCCTAATTTATATACCGTGGTTAGAAATATTATCCTCGTTCACGTAACCGAAAATAATAATATACAATATCTGTGGGTTTCCACGTCTCGTCCGGGGAATGCGGTTAGGGCCCTCGATTCGTCGATGTGTAACAACGGACCGCGGTGGCGGCAACAACGATGACAACAAAGACGACGGCGACGATCTGCCGCCGGAAGAAAAGTTTTCGCGTGCACTGCGGGATATCCGTGTGCCCTTGCTCGTCATTTTCTTCGCGGCGTCTGCGCATAACGTCTAAATATTACAACTACGGTTTGGACAGTAAAAAACCCTTGTCGTAAAAAATGTCTGTGACGTATGCATTGTACGACGCTAAAGTATAATAATATATCATGTCAACCGAAAAGAACTACAATTATATAGCTCGCGAGTACGAATAAAATATATTAAAAACGTTAATATGTGACGTATGTGACGTTTTACGTCACCGCGCTAACACGACGACAGCCGTCAGGTGTTTTTAATAAATAATTTATTTTCTTTGAAAAGAATATTAATTGCGTATGATTATACATGAGTGAGCACTCGACTGTAAGATATTTTTTGACTACATCGACATTACGACTAAAATATTATAATGTAAGGAACCAATACTATCATAAACAGTTGCAACTCTATACTTACCAAAATAAATAGTTAAATGTTCAAACTTTTTAGAAAGTACATATCTTATATGTGTTTAAAATGTATATTTATACTTCTTAATAACTATGAAAAAGCGATTATTGAGTTCAAATCTTGTCTTGTTCAGTAGTGGCACGATTCATATGTATATAATAATATATACGAGACGACGAGCGCACGACTGAGTTTTACAAATTATGTCTGTGCCAAACGCAAGTACGCATTTCGCATAAGAAATATGTACGACGATAATGTCACGAGAATAAAAGCCGTCTGGGGGGGGGGGGGTTGGCCACATCCCCTAAAACTCGTTAAGCTCGTCGTGGGCATCATTGAACCGATCAAGGAACTATATTATTTGCTGTACAGTATACAGAGTTTAGGGTGGTGTATATTCAGAGGGAGGTTTATGGGCATTATTGTAATGACTTTTCGTCGCAGACTGCTGCATAGGTATGTTGTTATTTTTGAATCTTGTTATATCGATTAGTGCTCCCCACAACTTAACATTATTACTTTATTATTATTACTACGCTTAAGTACCGATGTGGCGTGTAATATTATATTTTATTATGACTTGTGTTTCAGTGTGGGTATTATCATCAGTATCGTTGCCGTCGTATACACTGCCATGATAAGGGTGCGAAAAAAGTACGGGCGAGCCGCCGAGTGTGGCTGATCGATGTGTGGCTGCGGTTATAACGACGAAAACAACGATAACAACAACAACAACAACATAATCATCAACGACAACGAAGAAAGCATTGACATCAACTACGACGACAACGACGATCGGTCAGTGGCTCGAGGCGTCGTCGAAAAACTACGGACGGCGGCCGTTCAAAGCACAAGATATCCGTCGGTCAACGGCCGCAGCAGCAATAGCGGGTGACGATAGCCGCGGTGGTGATCGGGATCATCTTCGCGCCGGCGTCTTCGTGTTGTTGTTGTTGTTGTCATCGTCGTCGGTGGTGGTGGCCGTGGTGCTGGTGGTGGTGCGTTGGCGCGATCGGCAGCACCGCGCGTACGACCACGGCCGGCTGCAAACTGACCGTCTGCGGCTGCTGTTACCTACCGGCGATCTGTTGTCTGGCCGCCGTGATCACGTCGCTGTCGCTCATGCGCTCCAGGGCGGCCGCGTTCACCGACGTTAACGCGACGGCCGACCTCGTCCAGCATACCGCTGTCGCCGCCGGCCGTGATGTCGTTGTCGTCCGCGGCCAAGTGGTCGAAGCCGCCGCCGTCGTCGCCGCCGTCGCCGCCGCTACCACCGCCGCCGCGACCGTCGTGATAGCGACCGCCGACAACGTGACGACCATCACCACTGCCGCCACCGACACGTTATTCCGCCGACCCCTTTCGCCGACGTTGCCGCCGCACCATCAGCCGCAGCCTAACGAAACCGACCCCGCTGCCGCCGACAACGACCGCGTTCATACTCATCATCATCACCATCATCATCATCATCATCATCACAATCAACAATCTCAGTCCCGTGAGTACCTTACACGTAATAATATTATTATTTATCCATCATTTTACAACTATGTTAACTTGCGTATAATAATCACGCGCGATAAACAGTTTTTCCCCGTAAATTTTCCATTTTAAACTACTATTATAGTAGGTACAATATAACACAAAAATTAAACGTCCGTATCGTTCGTGCTGAGTTTTTGAAATAAAACTACTTGTTAGACCAACTGTAAATCATTGTAATAATTTAGATAACAAGACATTTTAAAAATATTACCTAGATACCGAATGAATTCTACTCTCGTCGGAGTATTTTGAAAAATCTAAATCTTTATATAGATTCGAGAATATTTTAAATATATTATTACCTGTAACTTATACACTAACCTTTTTTATTTATGAGCTAGTCTGAAAATGAACTATAGATATTTTGCAAATAGCTAGTATAATAGTTAAAAACTTATTATGAAATATAAACTCAAGAAATGAACGTGCTTCATCATAAAAGTATCTAATAATCTTCAGTTTGAAATACGAATTCCCATATAATATAATATAATATAATATCGATATCATATTGTTTTTCTTTATTTTCCATTAGGAGGCACTATATAATATATTATCAAAAGATCAACACTATATCATTATATTATATATAATTTTATATTATTTAGTACTTATATGCGTGTGAATAGGATATTAATATAAAATATTAAAGTATTTTTATAAAATAATATTATTTGTATTCACAATTATTTCGTATGTTGGCCTTAGTCCGATCAAACGTCGAATCACATTTTGTGGAGTGGTAGGTATTAATACAGTTTTTGTATAGGTAGGTATGTATAGAGATCGCAAACAGTTAATCTGCTATTGTATAGCAAATGCATTATACAACATTGGTTAGGTATCATATGCAGTTATAGTAATTCAGTTTTTGTATAGTTTCATAGGTATGATAACTTATTTGTAATTAGGTAGGTATTACTACTTGTATAACCTTAGAGTTTACCAAATATGATGTTTTTTGTCGTCTTAGTTTTTAATTTTTATGGATAAATCTACATTTAATATATTTTAGTCACTTCTTTTAATATTATAATTACTGCAGAGGTGGTATTAAATATAATATCTCGTGAAATGTAAATAAAAAAAAAAAATAAATTTTTATATACTAAGTTTATTATAAAGCATGACATCGTTAGATATATCCTTCTGAATTTTTGATTATTTAAACAGAATATTTTATTTAAATAATTTTAACCACGAAAATTATTAAATCAATAATAGTCGTTTTTGATATTTAATATACAATATCGAGAAGATGCTGGATGGCCAATGGGTAATAAAGTCACGGGCGCCGATATTAAAAAAGGCACACATTCCCTTCGGGAGGTTTAAAGATACCTATATATGTGTTGTCTGGTGACTGGTTGTGAGATTATGTTTTTTTTTTGTCTGATACCGACAATAAAACAGATGGTTATACATTTATTTATGTACGAGCGTGTCGTCAATGCTTTTATGTAATCCGTGATCGGGTATAAAATAAGCTAGGATATTATATTTACTCGCAGACTGTGTATCGTGCACTCTGTTAGGGTATATTATATTAAATGTACTAAAGGTTATGTTAATATTTATGATTAACGGAATTATTTAAATTGTCGCATACCCATGTAATACGCTAACCTTCGTGTGAATAAAAGTGCGTATTACATACTGTACATAATTACAAAAAAAATAAAATAAATGAACAATGCACTCGGTGCATATAGGAAGTATGCGTGCATGGTGAAAAAACGAGAATCACCGTTTAAAAAAAAAACTAAGCAGACTGTGTGCGTATGCACATTTTGATGTACTTATGTACAATATATGTACAGAGTGATCCATCAATAATTACCACGAGTATTTAAAATACCTAGTCATACATATGTACGAATCTTTCTGTTTTACGATTTTACACAATTTTTGAATAGATTCCGCAACGTAGAATAACAAACAAAGAGGATATTATAATAAATTTTAGTTTAAATAAGCGTAATAATTAAGGAGTACCTAGATAATATAATATTTTATATATAATATTGTGTCTAAAATGTTGTTTTAAATTACTTGGCATGGTTCAAATTTATTTTCAAACTGTCAACAACTATCTATACATAGAATATTAATAATAGTGGATTATTATTGATAATTTTCATTATATTATTATATTTTGTATTAAACAAATTGTGTACCTACGTTGTATCGTCGTTTCGTTCTTACTCTTTGATGGTAGTTCGCCCTGTATATTGTTTAAACACACAATGTACTATATACATGTAGTAATAATATTCTATACGTACGTTGCATATTATACTTTTTTTTCTTTTCACACCGGTCACCGACTGCAGTAGGTACCTATTTTAATTAGGATAACGGTTTGGAGGCGCGTTCGTCTATTATATAATATTATACAATACGTATAGGTACTATACATTACACACACACATATGCCTAATATATAATATATGTATTACAGTGTATTGTTACACCTTTCAAGTCTGCTGTACACCCATAGGTGTTATTAATATAGTCGCGAGTACACACGTTCAACCGTAACCGTAGTACCTTATATATATATGCGTAGTTTTTGTGTATGTAAACAACGGCGGTAATCCGTCGAGTGCATTTTAGCTGTCATTTAGCAGAGCGGTGTCGTCGTTGTATACTGTACAAACGTTTTTTTCTTCTGTCTGCGCTCGAAATTTGTAGTGTTTTAAAAAACAACATAAAGGGAATACATCTGCGACGTGCGAGTGGTGCAGTATGTTATTATTATGATTATCATCATTCGCTTTTAGACTAGCTTCTAGACAATCTAGACAATAGGATACAATTTGCATTGAGGCGTCATATACAAGCGCAATGGATTAAAAAAAAAAACCTTATACATACATATTACACACGCTCAAATGACGAAGTGGACAGCATTCGTATGTAACGCATGTGTACGGCGTGTGACTGAATGTGCTCACTCGCCTCCCCTTACGCCACTCACACGCGCATTTTGCGGACTTGCTCACCCGCACGTCTGCTGCAATATATAATATTTTGTATGCGTATAAAATTAAATATATATTTATGTAAAACAAACAGGCGGTACCGTGCGCATACATAATGCGTCGTGTAAAAATAAAAATCACAGACAATGCCCATAGCAGTACAATTAGCCGATTCGAGTATAATTTAATATTATATAATATTATATAAAACGTAACGAAAATGATATTAATAATAATAATAGCGGAGAGCGATCAAACTGAATAATTTCAGCACGTCCGTGTGCGAGTGGGTATATTATTATACCGTTCTTCGCGCGCCGATGTTGTTCCTTCAACTGTATTATTATTTATATAACGTCATTAGTCATTACTCGTTGTGAGCTCGCGCGCGCACTGTAGTTATACCGCAATAGCTGGCATGATATACCTCGGTATACATAATTAATATTATAATAATATAATAACGTAGTACCTATTAGTCGTGGATTCGTACAACAGCACAATAACATTTTAGGCGAGAGTTCATGACCCTTAATCCTATTCAACAAAAATTATTGTACATTGTTATTTATCGAAAAAAAAACCGCAGACAAAACTGTTGTCTTAATTTAGAATCTTATATTACGTTAGAATAAAAATCCAGACGCACAGCCGTCGGACAGCGTATGTTTTGTTACTTATTATTTATTAGATGATTTATTATCAAAAATGTATCAACTCTTACAATAGTTTTTGCTTATAATATGTTAGTTTAATAAATAATATATTCATTGGCGTAATTCCATTAAATTTCAGCTGGTGCAAAATTTTTATCGGTCCAATAATCGTAATGACAAATCAAGTCATATTACTCATATTTAATGCTAATTGCATTGCTCACGTGTACTATATAGGTATCTTTTTATATTTGATAACAATATAAAATAAACAAATATCAACAACGGTAGGTACCTATATTTTAAATACTATATGTGCTGTATCTATACTATGATAAATTATACATATTATAAAAATATAATATTTATATGAAATTAATTAGAGTGATAGCAAAATTTTTAAATAAATTTAAAAAATATTCAACAAATCAATGAAATATAGTTGATATTGTGTTTTAATAGGTATAAAGTTCAGCATCTGCAGGTGCAAAAGTATATCTTTGCACCTGTAACATAATACCAAGGGTTGCAAGTGCACCGTCATGCACCCCCGTAATTACGCCACTTAATATAATATTTACTGACTATACATATACCTAGTATTTTTAATAATGAATTACCATAAAAAACCACAAACAATTTGAAGGGAGTTTGATCATCCAAAACATCGCCTGAGTAGGTGTATGTGTCTGAACTGTGTAACGTTGATAGGTACGACAAATAGGTTTTGGTTGATATCAGGGGCGTAGACCGTTTGGGCGAATCGACCCAAAATATAGTCTGTTTGGGCGAATAGATATATACCATTTGGGCGAATAGATATATACTGTTTGGGCGAGAATTATTCAATTAAAAATACCACGGTTTGAGCGGTATGAAAATGATTATAATATACACTCAACAATTAAACAAAAGCTATTATCTATAGCTAAAGATCTTTTTGTATTCGGCTCATGATTATGTAAATGTGTTGTCATCTCTAATATATTTTTTACATTACTATCAATTAAGACACTTACTTTACATTTTTTGTTTGTACAACGAAATCGAATTGTTTCATTTTGAAGAATATTTGATTCTGTGTATTTGTACTGTTCGATAACTATACATCTTTTACCTCTTTTCGTAGTTAAAATATGTTCAATTTTTAAATCCATTATAAATGTAAGAAAATATAAAAATTTACAACTGACTAATATTGTTAGAATTAATTTTTAAATAATCGTACGTGAAAGTATTATTCAAGACACTACACATAGCACACTACAGTGTTATTATGTACAATTTGGACAGCGTGTCTGAATCGTAATCTTATTTTCGATAATAGTGATTAATAACGATTAGCAATATTGCAATAATATCATCAGAGTATCTGTCACCCGGTTTTTACCTCGCACAGGTAAAAATAATTTCACTCGCCCAAACGGTACAAATGATAGTCGCCCAAACGGACTACTATTTTTTTGGTAAAAATTATTACCTTCGCCCAAACGACCATCGCCCGATATCAGAGACAAGGGTTTACATTATATTAAAATGTTATACATTTAAATAGTCTAAAGTACTTTTAACAACTAGAAATGATCAAATTATTTAGTATACATTGTCTGGCATAAGAAATTCAATTCAAGTCTCTTAGAATTTTGGACAGGGGTGATAGTGTGTTTAACAGTAATTTTATTTTTGTTTGTTACTTAAAATGGAGTTCTCCGTATTTTCTATGAGGTATCAACGCGAGATCGTATGGTGTTAACCAGAGTTCAATGCGGGAGCGTTATATTTCCCTTAATATTTTTTCTGTGACATTTTTAAATGAATGCAGTATTTTTCTACATTTCTGTATATGTCAATAATTGTCAGCTAGTGATGAAAAAGATAGTATTTCATTGTTGTTAATTATTTATTACATTATGTCTGATTCCTCGTATTTTTCATGTTAAAATTCACTGGATTCCATATAAAGAGAATATATTTATTGGATTGGTAAATAAGGTCAGTGGTTTAAGCCAAAGGATCTATCAGTATACATTAATTTGAATTGGATACCACATTGAACGAGTGAGAGCATATGCCAATATTTGTTATGTTTACTGTCTAGCTGAATAAATATAACCATAGATGTTTATTGAAATTGATGAATTGTATAATGATGTACAGTTGAGAGTCTTACACCAGTTTTGGTTTTAGATGAATTAGTTTAGATAGTAACATTTGGGTATTGTAAATAGCGGAATACACAGTAAATAATTAAATTAGGTAAATATTAGTTGATAAAATACATTTCTATAATAATAATTTTATCAAGTATTTTCTTTTTCGAGTGTTCGCATAGGTTGTTATCGATTTGATGATTTACATTTCTCCTAAGGGGAGCCTTTCTCTGCGCTATACTAATAGACAAAAAATTGATTTCGTTCCTAGTGTGGAAGCATAGAGGGTGCTTTTTTTGTGACCGAGTGGCTCAATGCATGGTAGTAATGACAAGATATTTTGATATATAAATATGTTTGTATGGATTATTGTATTTTGTCATCAAGACCGTCTACCTAACTTCGAGATTTTTGTATGCCGTTTCTAATGTTGTTATACACACTTCTTATCTATTAGTATAAGGTCTACAGGTAGTAGCATGTAGGTTAAGTTCAAGTTTTATTTTTAAAACCTCCAATTATATATTATTATTAAATTTACATAAAATCATTTTCACATAATTCTAATTTAAGAAAAAGGAAAAGTAATAACATTTCATAATGTAGATAATTGCGTATTTGAATGTGCAATGAACTTCCGAGTGTTTGAAAGTGAAAGATTAAGAAATTTAACTAGATAAAATATAAATGTTATGGAAATAAAAATGAATTCTATAATCTGTAGGTTATATACGTATATAGAGTAATGATTAAAAGTTTAGTTAAATCAAAAACTTTGAACTGACCAACATTTTAATTATACTGAATATTGTGTCGAGCGTTTCATAAGGAAAAGTTAAACACATTTTTTCGTTTTGTCAGTGTAATATTTTTTTGGTTCACAAAAATTATGGTGGAAAATATTCAAATAAATAACATTCACAAATTAAAATGGTTATCAAACCCGTGAAAAAAAAACTTACAAGACTTTTTTTACAATTATTATTTATATATTCTTGTATCCTTCTGCAAGAAAATCCTGCACTGGTGGCTGCATTTGTAGTTTACGTTTACTTTACACTTTCCGTAGGGATCAGCCAAAGTAAATATTATAATATGTAAATTGCAAATTCAGAGGCACTTAATATAATTATTCCAATTCAACGATATTCGCCTACGGGCAGTTACGTACTTAGACTTATATCCACCCTCTCTACCATAGATAGGTACGCCACTGCCTACCCGGATAACAATATTGTATGCATGGCTGGTAAACATATACTATGCACATATAATGTATAATATGTACTATGTAGGTATGATATATTTTATTGTTATAACATGCACAATGGTGACAAATGGAAACCCTTTTAAAGCAATAAGTTTATGGTAAAGTTTATAATACAAAATGCCAATTTAAAAAAATATATATTTATCTTGACTTACCAAATGAGAAAAAGGTAACTTATAATTGGCTGTTTCAGGATTAACTTCCCAATAAAAGTCTGTATTCTTGATGCTGTTTGTATGTTTTATATTATTATTAGTACTTTGCTATTTGTATGTATAGTTACTATTAATTAAAATAATTAAAAGTATGGAGAACATATAATAATCAGTCGATATTTATTTATATATTTCGAACATACTTGTTGTTCTTTGTATTTCAATAGAAAATATTGTTATTTAATACGTAATATATGCTGTTTGATACTTTATTTATTTATTTTTCCTTTCTTCTATTTCTGTGTAATAAACTATTATACGTACATGTTACTCTCTAGTCTCTACTCCAACACACAATTAGGCTTAAAAAATTAGATATATTTTTGATACTTTTGATATTCTTGATCTATATGCAATGTATTTATATTTATAAAGACGTTGTCATTAATAAATAAATAATATATAACTGTTAGTTTAGTTACTCGTATACATATTTAAAACTTAGAATTAAAACTTAGTTCGTTACAGGAGTCTGGAAGTTCATGTAACAAAAATTACTTTTTTAATTTAAATTTACTTGTTAAAAACTATATTCAAAACCAATATTAAATAATATCTTGCCATTGCAGCATAAAGTAAACTTTTACTTTTAATTTTTAATTTTTTTTATAAAAATATTTGTAATGAATGTGAAAATTAAAATTTGCTAGTTATAAATAATTATTTGTATAGGTTTAAGAGCTAAATTGGAAGGGAAAATAAATACAAGAAATGTTGAGATATGTGAAACTAACTATGACGGTCGCTCAATTTTAAATAATAATATGAGTGTACGACGTAAACAAAAAAATTTATCCATCCATCACACAGACATTCATAACTACAAAACAACTTTCCATTTTTTATGTTTATAAGGAATTTTATCAAATACCATGTGAATTTAAACTTTATTAAAAAATTCGAGCTAAAAATAAATTGAGCTGCGACACTACGACAACAGCTCTTTAAATACATATATACATATTATATATATATATATTATATATTATATTATATATATATATAATACTATCTAAAATGACAGCATTTTCTGGAAATTACATAAATACGAAATATTTCTTCATTTTTGTATTACAATAATGTAACTGTCGGAGAATCTGGTCATTTTGTGACACTCCGAACTTATTAAAGGTAGCTAGCGTTTGAGCTGCAAATACGGTCACATTTATTAACTTTTAGCGGCGTATCTTGTATATCTATTAATTATTAAAGATTATTAGCTACTACAACAAGTAATTGGTTTAATACCTGAACGTCATATTCGTATATTATGTGATACATAAATAAAATGGGTCAGACAGTTGTCATGTATAAATGTATGATGCATATGGTTTTATAACTATCGCGACTACTGCGCACTAATAAATTTGTCAACTGTCAATTTAGTGCTACAGTAGATACAAATAATATTTAATACGTCATAATCATAATTTAATATGCATACATATATTGTACATTTCGGCGTACACTGTACGATGTATTACAGTAGGTATACATAAAAATATAATTGCGGCGGTATATAGTAGTTTTTTCACCAATTATAACTGTTTTTTTGTTTGAGCGTTTTATGATTTATCGCTAAATCAGTCAAAAAATGTCTATCAACTCCTTACCTAACTGGTGGTTATAATATTTAATAATATATGAATATTACGTAATGTTTTTGCAGGTCTGGATACATATTTTTTCTTGTTTCTGACCGATTTCCGTAATGTTTTCGTTGTCATGGTTACTTATTAACAAAAACATATTTATGATTCATAGTTTTTCCAATCTTAATTTAAAAAGTGTATGTATTAAACAATACTTTTTTTTATTAATATAATAAATTAGTGAATTTATCAGGGAATATTTTGTATGGTTAATTATTTTTAGGCAATTTTTGGTATATTATACAGTTTTTATTATGATAAAACTCAAAATATAATAATATCATTTATTTTTAGTGCAACAACTTGTTTGCCCTAAAATATTTATGTACAGTGCCGTGTTTAACCGTAAAACAGCATTGATCGAGCGCAACGAGGTCGTTACTCGTTGCTCGTTTTTTCAAATTATTTTTTCCGCTGTCTTACCATGATACATTGATACAACTTATACGAGCACAACTATACTTAAATAATATAGGTCCATACTATGTCATAAGTTATTTTACTTCTAATATCCATCAGTACATATATGAATGCATTAAATGGGTACTGATAAGACTAGTATATAATAATAATAATAATAGTTTGACCAAATATAAACGTTTTTATTTGAGAGCATATTATGACTGCAATATTGCACGATAATATTTTATTATTTTTTTAAGTTAACTTAAGAATCTAAAAATTATAAAAAAAAAAATCCTTGAATATTTATTTAATAATATAAGTTTATGTTAATATTGCACATCTTCTAAGAAAAAATGTTTTAATACATTTGAGAGAATGGGTTCTAAACAGTGCATTATTGTGTCTGGGTGGTATTTTGAATATGGTGTGGTGCGTTTGAGCATGGGCAATATTTAACAATGCATTTTACATTTTTAACAGACTTGTATACTGTCCATGAATTCTAATAGTATAATTAAAAATTATTTTAATTTTTTTTAAATTTAAGTTTTATTTATATTGGTTAGTTTATATTAATTATCAACAATTTTTTTTAAAATCTGTCGTACATTAAAATTTTAATACATTCGTATTATATTATACAATATAAAAGAGTATTATTTCACATGACATGTTGTTAGAATAAGTTGTTTGTTAATATTTTTTCTTATCTAATAAAACTTTCATTCGATTATTGTATCTTTTATTTGTATCATTGCGTTTTGTAATATTTTTTGTTTGAATGTGGTTAAATAATCAAATACTCACAGATAGATTATTAATCCACATTCGATACACTTCACTTTGTGACTAATAATACTAATAAAACAACTTTATGTTTCCAATAGTCGATAACGTTACTGATGTTTGTTAATTCACTTATTCGTTTACAACTATAATGTACAACCGTATTTGATAAATTGTAAATATTAGTTGTACCTAATGTTATTACCGTTCAAGAAATAAAATATCGTTACATCCTAAGTCATCGCTTTTCTCGAACGCGTAAAAATGAATTATTTGTACAAGCACATTACGGTATCGATGGACAACCTCGTAAAATAAAGGTAATTTCCACTGTTCTGAGTATAATCACACTGCTGTTATTTTGTTATTTGTTCCTTATAAATTGTGAAGAACGGGAATCAAGGAGTTATATAGTTTAACTATACTCTTAAAGTTTTAATTCTGTTACATTACGACATAACATGTTAATTTTTTAAAATAATTTCAAACTTAATGAGTTGAATTGCAGTTTTTCGTTGTATATAGTTTATAGCAATCAGTTAAATAATTATACAAGTTAAGTTAATTTATCTTAATTTAAGCTCAATAGTTTTAAGAAATATTTTCTTTTTTATTAATTATTATTTTTATGAGGGGCTAATATAATCAGAAGTAGATTTTGTGTATTATTTATAATACTGTACTCTGAACTGAAAATAGAAAACTTATAGACTGACAATTTGTTGAATGCACACATTATGAATTTCAATTAGGATCAAACCGACGTATAAAAATACAACTGGGGGACGAGGTGGCCAAGTGGTCTACCACGTCGGCTGTGGCTCAGCCGGACCGGGTTCGATCCTCGACCATCGGGCGGCATTTTTCTCCGGGCAAGTCACGATGTCCGGAGAACAAGTTCCGCCATCTCCCACTCCGGGGCATGGCAGAAACCTACGGGTGTCCCAATAGAAATTCTGCCAAAACTCTCACCCACGTATAAAACCAACCTACAGTTCCATAAGAACCTACAGTACTACCTCCTTCCCAATGGCCTTAGTTGCCGCGGGATAGTAATAAAAAAAAATACAACTATATAAATTGTCAGTCAATTTCTACTCAGTGGAACTTAACATAAAGTGGTAAATTTGTTATACATACAATTCTGATGGTACGCATTGTGTGGATGTATACCCACCTTAAGTAAGTGGAGCAGTGTGCAGGGTGCTTCTCCATTTGCTCTGATGGAAATGTTTAAGTATAAGTGAGTATGGGAGTGAGAGGTATTTAATAACCCTGAAAATGGCTGTTGTCTGTTATCAAATGTGGATGGTCCGAAGGTTTTGAAAAATACCATACCGTTTATTGAGATATGATCGGTGATCGGATGACAAAAAATCACAGCATCCAAAACCTCCGTAATAATGTAATTATATAACTGTTGATTTTCCAGACAAATTAGAAAACGCACGTCTAAGCACAGCTATTTATTTACTTATGTTTAAAAATAAATATATATATTTTTCTTCTGTATTCGAGAATTGTGTTTATCTGCGCCTTTGCCCACACTTTTTTAAAGCACTAAAAGGCTAATTCAAAACGTGAATATATGGTTAATAATTATGATAAGAATAGTTCTCCGTAAAAATGTCTAGACTTTTTTTCTTATGTTACGTTCGTAGAGTGTTTTTTAGCATATAATTTGCGTAGATAATACATGCATTGAAATAATAGGTATTTACCAACTTCACAGTTGATTAAATGAAATTAATTAAGTTAATTTCATTTATAAGTTAAGAATACGAATAATCATATAATGATTAGATGTTATTATTTTTAAAAGGTTTTATGATTATTATTAATTTTGATAAAATGATTTAATTGCTAAAAAAAAAAAAAAAAAAAAAAATAATAATAATAAAATAAAATAATACGTCAAAATATTGCATATAACTTTAAAAACTGTCCAATCGAAATTTCTAGCACATTTAAAACAATATAATATTATTATAATATGTTATTCAACCATATAATTTAAGTGATATTTTGATTTTTGAAAAGTAGTCGTCTTTTAAATATTGTAGAAAAGTATATTTTATGTACATATATAATATTTCTGAGTGAATATTTGTCAGTTTATTATAAAGCATAAAAACATTTTCTTAACTTAACTATTATAATAACAATAATCCAAATAATTTCGACATATTTCTTGATTTACAAACAACAATTCAGTTAAAATTTTTATCTAGCAATCAAAAGATTTGTTTAGGGGGGGGGGTAGATTGATTTCATTCCACAGGGACACACAAATACGCTTACTAATTTGTTTTCAGTACATCATCATACACTCAAATAAAATTTATCCTGCCAACAGCTTAATGTTTAAAATTATTCTTTAACATTTAATATATTTTGAGCTATTTTAAAAAATTTAAATTTTTAATCATGCAATTTATGTATTATATTAATTGTACACGCTAGCTATATTATAAATATTATAGTACATAACAGTCAAATACTAGAAAACAAATACTTATAATTATATTATAATTATATAAGTGGCGCATATTGGTGCAAATTTCTATGACATAATGTTATGTCAATTAATATATCATCTGGATACTAAATACATGATAATAACATACTGCATATCATATTAATTAGAAATTAATTAGTTTATGTTATGAATTTTCATCCAGTATTAACTTTATTATATAATTTATTGGGTTATCCATTATTAATAATTAATAGGTATATTATGATTTTGTTTATAATACACTTCTATAAATATCCTTTGATATTTTAAAATACATACTAATACATGGCCGACCCATTTATTCTCAAAGTAAGAATTCAAATATCATTAGTGAATAACGTGTTTTTCGTTTTTATGTATATGGATTGAAATGTGCTGAAGTAATGGATCGATTTTTGTGATTGGAATGATTTCTCAGCTCCTTGAACATTAAATATAGTTGTTTCTTTTTAGAGAGGGGGGGAGGATTGAGATATAATATTCGCGTTGAAATTTCTTAATTTTGTTTTATTAACTAATACTATTAAGTAGCATGTACTTATATAGTCAAATGTATTCAATTTCGGGTCTATGGTGTACTAACTACTAACAGACCTGATAAAACGATCTGTAACGTAACTAGATGAAAAATATGATTCATGTAATGATATATAATATATATAATACCTAACTAAATAGTCGACAACAAACTGTCTTTATTGTTTTACAATAGTCGACAAAACCAAAAACAAAACCATTATAGTATATTATAATTTATATCAATATAACGACTATTTAATTGCGCATTGACGGTCATCGTCTCGATTTTGATAATAATAATAAAAACAATACCAACGATGACACGATCATTTAAAAATAGAACATGACAATGTGAACGTCCTCTCATGTCAACATCCCCTTACAATCATTGACAGCCTGCGACGTCTGATGAAGTAGTACTTCGTCATACTTACTTGAATTTATCTTAACAAGGTCTTACTTGAAGTTCACAAACGTTCATCATATTTTAGGTGGGTACACAAAATTATGCGTGAATGCAAAAATATTAATAAAAACCGTCGTAGAGTTGGTATAAAAGGCTTATGCTGTAGGTTTACCTATATAAATATTTGACTGAAGTGCATCTTACTTGACGCAAGGCCCTTGGCACGTAATCCTCGGAAAATGAACGATGAGAACCGAAAATAATGAAGCCTGAAAATATATATATAAATATGATACGTATACGTGACATTGGAATTTCAACGCACTACGCATTACGAGAAACGGATACCCTGAATGACCGTGACTAGGAGTACAACCAATGGAAAATATCATGTTTATCCGTCTTAGAGAATATGATACAGACTAGGTATGCCAAGAATGTGGTACTACGGTTCACCGCGGTATTGACGCCAACTTTTCGTTTCGCGAACGCGATTGTCGACAAAATCCAGTAAGGTCCTGAATTACCTAAACTTGAATTTTTAACAATCTAACAAACCTAATATATTACCTATATATACCTTTAATCTATATATGTATCCTAACCCATAGCCAAGTGTGCATACAAGTCACAAGATGTGTGGTATAAGTATAATTATTGTAATAAATCAAATTTGTAGGTGACGAATAATGGTATGTCTCCGGTTACAGGAATAAGCCGGGATATATTATAATGATACTTGGTGACGAACCTAAAGATATCCTAACTCTAGACTACCTGAACTTTTTCAATCAGCTAGTGGCTGTAACCAGTAACCGGTAAATTGGGAAAGAAGCAACAATACACTCGAGATTTCAAGCCAAACAATAATCACGGGCACTTCTGTACTTAGATTCGTGTTAAGTGGTTGTACCATCATCAATCGGATAGATGATTTAATCAGATCCGTTCCGCGGGGGGGGGGGGTAGTGGCATACGCTCCTGACGCATGGTTTAAATGGGTGCCAAAAATTTGTTTATACTATTTTAATCTTTAAGAGGGCGAATATTTTTAATTTTGCCCTGGGTTCCAAATCTTAATGGCACGGATCTGGGTTTAATTTTGAGTTGTAGCGATCCAGCATGTCTACCACCGGTTGCCCTCGCATGCAGTTGCAATAATCAGGTACTCAACCACTGCGGGATACCCGTGACTCGTGAGTACGTACGTGTGGTCATTCGTTTGTTGTGTTCACCTTACGGGAAACGATCAAACTCGGTTATCATTTTCTGTTTGGCGTTGTGTCTTAGAGTTATTTCCATTATAATTTGTTGCATCGAAATTATAAGAATATATTCTATACATTTATATTAATAGATTAATAAATAATAGAATATCAAAATATATTTACTTCTTATTTAAGTCTTATATTTATATTATACACCGGATTCGATTATGAAAAAAATTATATTTTTTAATTAAATATTTCAACAGTCATACTAATTATAAAGACATTTGATGTTATCTGATATTTAAAACATTTTTAACATAATAACATTGGTATTAAGTATAGCGTAGATTTCAAATTTAGTTTAAATGATTATAATAGGTACAGCTAGGTTTAAAATATATCATTATTCTTATAATCATGTGTAAAAAAATCAGGCTTTATTATATATACCATATTTATAGTTATACAACATATCATGTTTGACTTGTTTACGATATTTTTCGGGGAGTATAGTTTTAAATAACTATCCCCCCGATTTCATATTGGGATGTCATATAATCGCTCTATTTTCTATTTTTGGTGATAACCGAGAAGGGGAGGGTATTTATTGTATTTCAATGTACTAGTTTTTAGTGAGGAATTTTAATAATTTTACGATTTTTCGATTTTTCCATCAGCGAAATCGGGTTATCACCATCTCAGTTTTATAAAATACCTATACAATATACATATAACCTAATATCGAACAAGCAAAAAAAATCATAAATATTATACATCTATTACATAATAAGCTTGTAGGTATGTACTGTTATCTACGTTTCCACTTCTAAAGGTCTTGTAATAATAGTGAGATCACAAATTAGCATAGAACTGGACGTATTTAGAGTTTATAGAATTAGCAGGGGTTAGGACTCGGGAACAGTGGTTTTCAAACTTTGATGACCCTTAGAAAATAGTTAGAGTTTCGTAGAATTCAAACTCTAACCAAACCTCAATTTTTCAACGATTAACTAAAAATAAATAATACTTGGAAAAAATAGTTAGCTGACAAAGAAATTATTCATGTTTATTATGATGCGTTACGATGCATGGTGTATGTATTAATTTTTTATCGTTTTACACTAAGTGTAATAATATTACAAAGCAACTACAATTTGAAATCAAAATTGTATTTATTTTTAACCATCAAGCATTTATTTTAAATACATTTTAATATTTAAGATTTTAAATACATTACATTTTAATATGAATAAATGGCTTTACTCATAAAAATAATTTAAAACTTTAGTTTTATATAATATCTGACAGTTAAATTTGTAAGTGAAGCGGCATATAATTTATTTCTTTATTTTGTTTTTGGTATAGCATATGTGGAAAATACCAACAACTAGATATACGTTATCAAAAAAAAAATAGTAGAGTAAGGATTATCTTTACTGATGGATTTAAGGATATTCGTTTAAAAAAGAGACATAGATCAGATTCATGTTATCACGATTGACATAATCCACTCGTACTGCATAGTAATTATTTATTTATTATTTTTCATTTTAATTGAGTCTCATCAACAAAGGTTATTGGCCTTAAACATTAATATTTTTTACACAAGTATGAAGCATTAACAATAATATATTATACATAACAATAATAACAGTATGAAAAAAAAGGATTGAAATATATCTAGATTAAATTAGTTGGTATAGTTTAGTTTGTTTTAAATAATTAATTAGTTTTTCTATGTTGATTGGCTGTAGACTTAGAGCTTCTTCCAAGTTGTCTTCTATGTTGAGCTTAGCTCTGATGTCGGTGAATTTACGGCAATAGTAATTATTATAATGAATTTAAAGTAGTACCTACCTTATAAAAATAGTCCTTCGAATCGGCATTAAGTACACGTTACTAAGAAATAATTGCCTACAAGTATTATTTATTATTAAAGAGTTGATATATAGTCAAATAAAATAAATGAACAAAAAAAAATATCTACAATATATTTAGGATGAGAAAGGGTAGAAATATATTTTCAGAAACTAAATTGTATCCCTCTATATCTATAAAAAAAAATCAAATGCAGTTAGGGTAGTGTTACCAATAATATTTTATTATTATAACAATTATTTATTATGCGTAAACTCGACTCTCACGTTTGCCGAGTACAACGACCTATAACGACTAAATACCTTGACACGCCAGCCGCCGTCAACGCAATACAATCCCAACTGTTTGTGTGTGTAGTGTCAGTGGCGACGGCCGTTTGACACTGTCTGTCTGCGTTGGGAATTAGTGAAATCGCCTAGTGTAATGTACACGACCAGCTGCCACCACCCGTTCGTCTTCATCGTTATATCCTCGAGAGATATTCATAATATACGGTTAGGGACACTTCTCATTTTCCCATGCAAAGAGGGCACATTTTAGTAGCATAATTGACTATATATCTTTTAGTGAGCACTGTATGCTCCGATTGAGTTCAATATAACTGTTATAATAATATAATCCAGAATGCAGATGATAAAATAAAAATACAATTTCGTATATTTAAATATAATTAATAATACCTTATAATATGTATACTTCATACTACATAATATTTATTTTAACATCCATGGCAGGTTTTAAATTTTAAGTCTTTTAAACTATTGTGTCAGAAACGTGACAGAAAAAAACATCAACAACCGATTTATCATAAGATGACACTGAAAGTTTAGTAGGGAAAAAAAGAAATCTATAGTATTCTTTAAGATGTTTTAAGATGTTTCACCTTAGTGAAAGTTCGCCAATGTCCTAATATTTTATAATATGTTGGAGCGAGGAAGACCACTACTAAGACTACTATGCATATTATAATATTAGGTCTCTTGGTCTCTATATATATAGTAGGAAAAACAACGTTCGTATTGTAAATTGAACGGAGTCATAATCAGTTGAGTACGCCACTGCCCACTGATATAGCTAAATATTGTATAGGTACGTCATGTCGTCATACATAATCGATGGCTATCACATATTATTGTAATGTGTGAGTAACGGTTTTCCTCAATCTGCACGGAACCTACTCACGCAGCCACGCAGGGGTCCTATATGTAGGCCACAGGGAATTTGTTTTGTATATTGTATATGTAATTGTTGAGAGTTTGAAAAGTTCAGGCAGAAATACAAATTTTCTTATATTTTAAATTTAAATAGCGTATTACTAAAAATATTGACTATAATAATATAAACTATCAGAAAAAAGAAAATTCAAATGTTAGGCAGTCATTATTTCTATTTCCAATTGCTTGGTGTAAGTATGTGTAGTCTGTCTTATCGAATGTCAGAAAAATAAATGAAACATTCCGTATTTCACTCTCTTATAAGTCTTACTTTAATAAATTACGTGTCTCTATTATTTTTAGTAAATATAATATATATGTATTTCATATTATTCGAATCGTTTATACAAAACAAAATTGAATAGTGAACTAGGTGAAAATAATGTATATTATGTAACCTTCTAAAATAAATGTTTGAGACTATTATGTTTGTTTCCTTGGCCTGAAATGTATTATTGAATTCGTATAAGTAGGTGCAGTAGGTACTCAAAATTTACTGACATTGTCTGTTAGATGAGCTGCGATATTGAAGGACGTAATAGTTATATGCAAACATATAAGAAAAGAAATAAAAATTCAACGACAGAAATATTAGACATTCGTTTACGGAAACTGTAAAGTGTAGTATAAAAGTATATATATATATACCAAATAGGAATTATATAATGTATTTGAAGCCAAAAACATGACACTGTTAGTTATAAAAAATATTTGAACTTAAAACATTTTCAACACTTGAGTCACAATAAATCAGTAACACACATAATTAAGTTATGAATGAATTATGCAATAAATTAACTGAACATAAAATCTGGATTTTTAACTCAACATGTTATCACTTATGGATCTTCCGAGAAAGCCATATAATGTATGTTACAAGTCTCATGACAAAATTACTCAGAACATATTATGAGCACTAGTTGCTATTTAAAACGTATACAATAAAATTTTATATTTTTTTAATGTTTTCAGTTAGGTACATTCATCACAATTAATTATAATATTAAATTACATTACATACTTCACTGAAACGATACGTGTATAATATACATAAAATATGTATTCCGTAAAAAAAAGTATTTTTTTTATGATTTCTTAATTATTTCAGTGATGTATACACATTTTGCGTACCCAAATTATAATTTATTTCAAGTTTTGTCTGGGTAAATGAATGAATTGATTTTATACAATATTTTGTTTTGGGTGGTCAAAAGTAGAAATTTCCCAGTACTTTTAAAAATTATAGAGAAAAACTAAAAAATAAATCATTGTAAAACTGTAGTACTTCTATAACACCAATTCTTAGGTTCTAATTATATTTTAACACAAAATAATAATAATAATAATATTACTTGAGATTCTCATAAAGTATTATGCAATTATTATTGCATATGTATTATGATACAAATATTTATCTACGAAATACTATAACATTTTCAAAATATTTCAGGTATGTCATAGAAATTTTGAAATTTTAAGTTTTAGATTCTGAACGAAGTGATGAATGTATTGATTTTACAATTATGTGTTTTTTTTTTTTGTGTCTGTGTACAGCATAACTAGTCGAAATAATGCTTCGATTTCAAACTTTGGGGGTGGTTTCCGATGTAAAATTGAAGATCCTTGGTGCATTATAGAGGTAAAAAGTAAACATTTTCCAACAGTTTTCAAAAAAATCGAGAAAAACAAAAAAAAAAATGACAGAAAAACGGGAATTTTTACGCAAAACCCGTTTTCGACCAAATCGATATTTTTATATGGTTGTAATTCAAAAACTAATCACTGTAAATACTTGAAATTTTCACCAAATGTTAATGTTAGTGATATCTATATACAGTTTAATTTTCAAACATTTTCGACTTTTTTCTCGAGTTATTTATAGACCACTGAAATTTTCGATTTTTTTGAGAATTTTTTTTTGAAGTGTCGGTAAAAAAATGTTGGACGACCAAAAAAACTTGAAAATTTAATAAAAGGTTCCTTATGAGTTGTTCTTATTGTAGCTAAAAAAAAATTAAAAATCGTAAGTCACAATTTTTTTTAATAAGCGTTTACAGTTCAAAATTTTACGAAATCTGTCGAAAACGCGAAAATTTGCAAGTAATTATGAAGTTGAAAAATCATAAAATTTTTTGCGTTCATAACTAAGGATTGAAAATTCAACACAAAGTTTTCTATAAGTTTTCCTTCAAGTAGCTATAGAGAAAACTCGAAGCATCGTTATAGGAAAAATTTTATGTGCGTTTGAATTTTAAATTTTTACGAAATAGCGTAACGATAACGATTTATCCTTAAATGATTTTAAACATTTGTTATTATTCAAAAAGTATAAGTCGTAGATACGTGAAAGTTTTATCAGTTATTTAGATTGGCATTTTCTTTACATGATTTAATTTTCAAAATTTTTTGAGATATTTATAGACGACTGAAATTTTCAATTTTACTAAAAAATTTTTTTGAAGTGTTGATAAAATATTGTTGGCCCTATCAAAATACTTGAAATTTTAATATCAAGTTTCTCATAGGTTATTCTTATAGTGATTAAAATATTATAAGAATACCTATGCACATTTTTTTTTAATTAGCATTTTAAGTTCAAATATTGATTTAATACGTAAAAATTACGGAAATTTTCAAATTATCTTAGATCGAAATTCATAAAAGTTTTTCTTTTTAATTCTAAGATTTGAGAATTTAATACAAGGCTCATAATATATTTTTAAAATAGCAGTTGAAAAATAAAATAAATGTATAGCCACAATTTTTTTTTACATGTATTCAAATTTTAATTTTGACAACATACGTAAAAATCACGAAAATTCGTAAATTATTTTATTCTAGAAATTCATAAAAAATTTTCCTTTTATACCTAAGATTTGAAAATTTAATACAAGCCTCCTTACACGTTTTTCAATCTTCATCACAAAAAAAAAATGTTCATCGGAAATTCAAATTACATTTTTATTAGCATTTGAATTTCAAATATTGACAAAAATTCGTCAAAACCATGAATATTTGCAAATTATTTTGTAGTTCAAAATTCATAATATTGTTTGTATTTATATCTAAGGTTATAAAATTTAACACCAAGTTTTCCATAAGTTTTGCTTCAAATAGATATAGAGAAAATTTGAAGTGTCATTATAGGAAAAATGTTTTGAGCGTTTGAGTTTTAAATTTTTATGAAATCGCGTAATGATAACGATTTATCCTCAAACCAGGTATTCGTATTTCGTATATCTATGATAATATAAGGTATTATGAATTATAATAACTACATGATATAACTACACTAATTGATTAACTATGCCTTATGTAAAATGCGACTTAATTGAAAAATAAAATATTTATTTCAAAATAGAATATATGACAATATTAAAATATAATATATCCTAGACTGACAAATCATCTCCGTTCAGAATCATTTTTCGTATACAATGATACTTATCATTGCATTCAAATTTAATCCCATCCATTACAGTAACCTACTGTATAGCAGAGCGACATCCACGACTTACCCGCTTTTTTTTTCTATAAATGTTTGAAAAAATGTACTTATGCTATTATGTGAAAAACTTGGAGATGAAAAAACATTTTTTCCGTAGACATTTTAATTGCACATGTTTCCGAAATCAGATATTCAAACGAAAAACAACGATTTTGGTTATTCATTATATTAAAATTATTTACTATAAGCAATTAAGTTTCCATTTTCAGCTATTTATGCTAAAAATCTATATTCGAATTTCACATTGTTTTTAGGTACATCGCACTGACTTACAAGATTTAAATTAAATACTGTAATAATAGTATAGGAAATAAGAAGAGGTAAATACGGTTGTTTTTTTGAAAAAAATTGTTCAATATTATTCATCGTTTTACTATAATATAGTAAAAATAAATAAATAAATAATTTAGTAATTTTATTATATTACAAATATATTAGAAAGTATCCTTAGAAATAAAGGCTGACAAATGTAATTGTATTATCAATGGTTGATTATTGAAAATAAATACAAATTTTAGTAAGATAATTTAACATATCCATATTATATCCTATACTCAATGAAGAGGAACACTCGATGCCTACATTAGAGAGATTTTCCGGTTTTTAAATATTATATTTGAGTTATCATTCATCATTGAAAACGTATATGCTTGTAAACGAGCAATTATACATATAATAGAGATGTAGAGAAAAGTAATCGATATTTTTAAGTTATTACAATAACTGAAGTAGGTGAAGGAACAAGAATATGAATAATATGATAATATGGGTTTTTCAAATGGTACATATCTAAACATTCTATAGTTAAACTTCAATTTCTCCCAAAGAAGTACATAATTATATAACAGTCTATATTTTATTGTACAATAATAAATATTTACAAACTGAAAAAATGTTCTCCTAGTTTTATGAAATAAAAAGTTTTATAATAATATTAAGATTTCTATTGAAAAAATACGAACACTTTTAGTGTTGAGTTAATAAAGAATCAAAAGAAAATATGGTACAACAAAGGAAATGCATATTATCGATTATAATATGTATTGTACTATTGCATTGACGAATAAAAAACTAAATTCGTTTTAATACCCCGGAGCGTGTAGCGTACACATTATTAAACCTATATACTGATACTGACGTTTTTGTTTCCATTGTGATTGCACTTTACAATTCTTAATAAAATAATATTGTTTTAACATGAAAGGTTAATTTATTATTGATTGTTAGTGTTTTCTATTCTTTGTCAGACGTGTGCAATAATAGCAATAATAATAAAAAAAAAAATAATAATAATGATAATGATAACACAGGTTAATGTGCGTCGTGTATAAAGAACTGGCAAATAGTCAGTCATAAATATATATATTATATAGTTTTAATATAAAAAATATCATGTAGTACATATTATATGTAACGCCAGTGAAGAATTTCTCCTCCCCACTTTACCGGATAATTTAAAAAAAAAATAAAAAAATACTGTGAGATTATTAGTTGTCACTTTGCGTTATAATATGGCAAGCGCGCGTTTATTACGTCCGCGCATTTCAAACATATAATTCCAATCTTCCTACGCTCTTCGCGAGACTTATTGGATCAGTCTCAAAAAGAAAATTCCTTCGCTGGTCACGATCGGCGAGGGTTGTGTTTGGACGGGAGGGGTGGGGGAGTAGTTGTAGCTTCTTTTTTTTTCTTTCATTCCGTTCAAAAAAACTAGGAACGTTATCAAAATCCTGCCAGCCGCGGGCTATGGCTATACGCTCGCGCAGAGAAGAGTATACCTACCTACTATGATGAGCGTATAATATCTCTGTCATAATATCATATTAACTGCAGAAGACGAAAAAGAGGAAGAAGAATAAGAAGGAAGAGAGATAGAAGATGACGTGGATGGAGCTAAGTATGATGGAGTAAGGATACACAATTTCGTCGGGACACCCGTGGCCGACGTCGTTGCTGGTGCAGTCACAGTCGTTGTACAGCTGCAGCTACCGGTTTACATATTATGTTTGTATGATAATATATATATACAATAACGACGGTGGTTGTGGTGGTGGCGGGGGTCGGGGTGTGTTGAACTCGAGCCAAGGTGTCAGACATAACAATCAATGACGACTGTGCTTGCCAATTATTCCGCTTTCGTGCTACGTTTTATTTTTTTTTAATCTCGTACGGTTTGGGTTTCTTTTCGCCCCGAATATTTCCCGCACGGATTTGTTTTTATACACATTTTTCCGTCACGTTTTTTTGGGATCGCTTTCGGGGTGTACGCGTAAGGCGCGGGTGACTAGACGTGTGGATTGGATGGGTAGGAAGGGGAAAAGCAAACGGCGGAGTTCTTGAGAAAAAAAAAAAAATTACGCTCGAAGCGAAATAAAATAACCGAACGGAAAACTTTTCGATAGTGTCTCGGTCACCGCCGTCGCCGCCACCACCGAGCCGACAGGAACGACGGTGGTTGCGGCGGTGTCGTCGTCGCGTAAGTGGTGGGAGCCGGCGGTGGCGGCAAGGTGCGTACTGAACGTGGGCGCAGACACGAAAATGTTGAGGCACCTTGGTCGGTCGGGGGTCATACACACGCGCTCACGCGTTCCGCTCACTAGTTACCAGCAGCGGGAACGTCGTTACACACGCCCGTTTCTTTTTTTAGTCGTCCCGCCGTCCTCACGTTTCACGATTAGACATTAGTCGCCGACGCACCGCCGCCGCAACAGTATATGCACGTCCGCGCAACGGTCCCGACAATAATAACAATATAACAATATTCGTCGTCCCTCCGAGTTGCCAAATACGTCCGCACACCACAACAACAATATTTATTTAATTTCGTCGTTATCATTGTTAAGGCCGGTCACGACGACCGCGTTTAATTTCCCGAACGTCAAAAAGACCGGAAAAATTATCAATGATCCGTATACATTGCCGACGCTGTCGCCGTACAATCGTCATCGTTCCCATCAAGTACAGTTAACATTTGCACTCGTCGACGCACCACGTTCGGTGTACATCACCACAACCACAGCCGCCTTCGTCCTTTCGCGCACAATCCAGAAAGTAGACCGATCGCACTACGAACATGGTAAGTGCGGACGATCGATCGCCCGAGGCGCGAGATTATCGTCGTCTACCTATGACATTATTATAGAGTTAATGGAAAATATTTACAATTTTTCTGGTCGGGGCTTTAAATCGAAGCTTGGCATAATATGTTTTTTTTTCGTCGTTATCATATTATTATTATTCATTGTTATTAAAATGATTTATTTCATAATCGTTCGTCTTTCACCGGGTTCGGCGGTAATGGGTCTGCATGATAGGGTATAGGGTTAATAATATTAGTAGGCACAAGGCTTGTAAATTGTTATCACCGCCGCTGTGCCCCGGTCGTCGGGATGACGGACGGGCGACCGACTCGCGCGCGCGCACACGTACAAATACACAGACACACAGTACAAACTTACAAACGCACACGCTACTGCCTCCGCAACCGCGTCCTTTCTACCACCAGAGCCACCGCCGCTGTCGTTTCCTCTCCCCACTCCGTCTCGCACAGCTGCCGTTCGGCCGGCCGGTGTCTCCACGCCGCGAATCCCCCCGCCCCCGACCGCCACCACCGGCACGTAGGACCGTCTAGACGTCTAGGCCTCGCGGCGTTCATGTTCCGGTAACCTTGTCCAGCCCACCCGGCGGCGGCGGCACCCCTCCGGTCCGGGTCGGCGGCGGTTGACTCGTATCAGACGTAATTTTTTTTTACTACGCGCGCCGCGCCGCACTCTTCGTTTTTGTAGTTACCAACCAATAACACTACAATTCACGCAAATCTGATATTACTATGCTATTATCATTGTTCGACGTATATATTTTAATATTTACCAGATATTGCACTATGATAGAATTTTCCCGACTTGCGCCTATACTGATTGCGGTCAGTGCTTAGAGTGATGTTTTCTTTTGGTCTTTGGGAAAACTTTGTCGCCGGGTGGGCAAATCATCAAAGTCGGCATGATGCTTGTTAGAAGCCGACGGTCTTGATAATATAAGACCTATCATGAATGATGTGGGTTGAATGAATGAAATCGTATTATGATATTATGGTATAATGAATCTGAGTTGTCTAACCCTTATCGTTATTCTTGGATACAATCGTTTAGAAACACGTAATAATAATTTTAATTCTAATTCACAAAATTAGCCTAATGTATCCATCTATCTAGTTTCTAATTATGTATAGAAGATATATGACGGCGTATCTTTAATATTGTATCTATTATGACGTATGTGAGTTCCATTATAAAAACTGCAATAAAATCATATCTATATAATATATTACCCCCGGTATTACACACAAGTAGCATAGTATAGTATTTATATTGGAATTGTTATGCAAAGATTATTTATTTACTTTCTTAACCAACGCGCGTCCGGAGATTGACATGTATATTGTATATATATAGAGGGTTATTTTTAAGTTTTACAGACTGACTGTGTGTACGAATGATATTTAACTTTGAAAAGTTTTTCCACCCCATATGTTTTGCTTTTTGTTTTTTTTTTTTTTTAATGTGCTGCACAGATCTAAAATATATTACTATGATATTACTCGAACAACAATAATTTTATAAAAAATTGTACATTTAATGTACCAACTTCCTACTAAAAATATTGTAAATCTACTGAAGTTTATAGTTTCTTGTCATTATTTTTTATCATAATATTCTTCTGAAGTTAGTAACTTATACTTATATTTTACAAAATAATAACTCCAATTGTACAGGGTAACGCAAAATTAAAATTTTCTTTTATATATATTTTTTTTGTTTTGTAACTGATGCAAACCGTTAATTTAAAATATACGATACGTCGGTAACAATAAACACGGAATGGATAAATACGGATAAATATTCAAATTTATGAAAGTACATTGTAAGTGCTACACTATAGGTATCAACATTACATATTTTGTTGTCGTTGAAATAATACGCTTGTATATGTGTTACCATGAAATGTAAATTACAATATTAATTATGCGTTTGATAGGTAGGTAGGTATAAAGGTACCTCACTATTACGGCCATCGAATCCGTTTAGTATACGAAAATAACAGGAAAACCAACCAACTACAATCATTAATTATAATACATATATAACAAATGTGAAAAATACATAATAAATTCCAGATTATTTGTTTTACACAACAATTATTATTCCGTTCGGCGTAATTTCATTTGCACACTGCTATTGTTATTTGTATAGGTAATGCATTTTATAATTACACGACTATAATCCGAAACCCGAGTACATTATTTTAACACGGCGATTAAATTGTGATAGGTAGGTAGTACCACACACATACACGCAATCGCTGTATTCATTATTAATGTTATTATTTAGTCTGCGTAGCAATGTTAACAAGTAAATTATTGTAAAAATACGGCATTTCCGTTAACCCTAACCACCGTCGATGTATATACTATATTATAGTTTATAATATTTTAATGTTATTATTATTGTTATAACAAAAACGCAACGTAGTGCGAATAATTATGGGAGCACGCCTGAGAAAAGTCTCGACATGAATTCGCACTTTCTTTTATTGTTTACAGATATGACTATTGTATTATATTATTTATTAATAAAAATAAATCTATAATTACTATTTAGACAACACGGATAGAGAATATTGTTTATAAAAACCATAATATGTATAGAAACAATAAAAATATTATATTATACAGATAATAGTGATTCTATCGGTTGTTGTTTTTCAAAAATACAGCACACATTAACATAATATTACAAACATAATTATTACATTATGTGTACGAGACACGACAGACACACGACACCATTATTATGATATTATGTTTACATATACGTCTTGTTATATGCGTATAATATTAATATATTATTATTATTATTGTCGTTGACGATGCGTAGTCTAAACTCTAACATAATAATTTTATTACGTTGTTTATCGAAAAATATGTATAAACAATCAAATTAATTAGGAAGTTCACCGTTTAGTGCCGCTTATCCTAGTGTTTTCCCATGGAGTGAGAAGGTCGTCTTTTAAAACCACAGTCTTTGTGATATCGCCACTGATGACGGGTCACGAAACTGTCGTTCGACAATCTGGATTTCATCATTTACGAGTGAATCGATCGAATTTGACGTGTTTTTTATTATTTGATTTTTATACGCGTAGGTATTAAGGTAAGCGTGTTCATGGCAATAATAATATTAGGTACTCTTACTACGCGTACAAGTTAAGCGTCTACAGTTATTTTTATGCTCAAGTTTAGTTTTAAGGATATAGATTATAATTTATTAGATATTATATCCTACATAACCTATGTAACATAGGTGTGTGATATCTAATTATTTTTGAAAACATTTTTAAAGGCAGCGATATAAATTCAGTAAGATTGTAAGTAAATAAAATATAAAATATAATAGTCGAATGGTATAAAGTTCGTCCCCAGACACTTAGCTAGCTGTAGGTATGTATAATGTATATACAGCATATAACATGATATTTAATATATGATGTGTGTGTGTGTGTGGGTGCTTATGGTATGAGCGTTTTATATTCGCCAGACGTCTGCAGGGTCTTGAGAATCCGTACGCGTAACTCTAACCGAAGAAATTTCCGCTGTTTCCACACCGCCCACTGAGTAAAAAACCGCAAAATAAAATCTCGACCGATGTTATGACCGCGTTTCTGGTTTGTGAAACCGAGTCGCTTGACCGTAAAATCGTTTATTTCCCTCTCGAAAATCGAATTCTTGATAGAATCATTTTGAAAATATTATTATCGAAACACTGGCTACAAAATGCATATCTACATATATATGAGTACCAAAAAGTCTGCAGGTCAAAAATCCTCTCGTGCTTTTCAACCGGAACGTAAAATACCTAACGTATTCATGGATATTTCATGTATTTAATTTCCATTATATTATGTACACCCTTTAAAAGTTCAAACTTTTACTAAAAATATCGAGACTATAAAAACTTGAAATATAAATCACGATCGTTTAAAATGGATACCTAACTAGTAACCATATTACCTATGTACAATACAAATGTATTTACTATTAATAGTAAATATACGTTTGTTTTAAATAATAATGGGAATTTTACTTCAACATTTATTAAATTACGTTTTCTCTGTTTGAATTACTGATTTAATTATAAAATTGTCCATTTTCATTATGAAAAAACGAAGTATAAACTTATTTAATTATGTTTGTTAAAAAGTTCTAAGAATTCAATTATAGAAAAGAACCATTCTGAAAAGTTGCCAGATTAAACTTAAGTTTTAAATACATGACATGATTTTGGTTATAATTAAAAATAAATATTTTAGTATAGTTTAAAGTTATAACTTATGACACTAATTATTATAAGATAACAACTTTTATGACTATATAGCAAGTGTTGTAACGATTTTCAGAAGTATTGTTAAGTACATATATATACATTATACATGATATGTGTAGGTATTTTATTTTATTTTATATAATGTTTGGCTCAACCCAATATTTTGTAGCCAACTACCCTTCACGGCAATTGCAGGTTATACACTTATTATATCTATAGTGATTACTGATTAGTTACCTTATTTATTTGTATTTTTCTACATTTAAAGCAAATGCGATAGTGACCAATAATATCAATAAATACTTTTATAGGTAAAAAAGTATTTCATAATTTAATTTTGTATTAGTATATCCCTATATAAGGGGGGATATTTCATTTGGGCGAATGGCCCAAAATAACATATCGTTTGGGTGAATTTATACATATCATTTGGGCGAAATTTACAATGCCCCCTAATTTATCTAATACATCGTTAGGGCTAGCTATAAATATATATGTACAAATATTTATATAGACTAATAGATTTTCTTTCCCATTTTTAGGACTCTCGGTTAACTCTAACTGGTATGGTTAAAAATTTATTATATTATTATAAATATAATATTTATTATATCAACTAAATTTTAATTAATAAATGTCACACTTCAGTATCTGATAATATTAGACAGGGGAAAAAAATGAAAACCCACACGTCTTAGTACAATCTAAAAAATTATCATTCACTATCTATATTTGTAAATTGGCGAATACCAATCAGCCGAAACGGTATAATAATAATATTTAGCTGTAGGAAATATTATAAAAATTATTGTAGACATAGGTGTATGTTACTTCTCTATTGTTCAATAATTTACAAATTTGCCTAAACGGTCAGTCCATTTCTCGCCCAAATGATATATTGCTTTACTCAGGTAAATGTTGGGTTTTTCGCCCAAATGAATGACGCCCCTATATAAAATAGGGAAATAAGAGTTTTTCTTGAAAATGTTTCGCCTTTTACGATTACTTACTTCAAAATAATAGGTAACTAGGTTAATTCTGAATTTTTTGACTCTTTACGAGTATGTTGATTTTTAAATTAATAATTACGATAATAAGCAATGTTTAAGGTAAACAAAGAATTTGGAATAGTGTCATTTGTATTTGTATATACCTATAGAGTATATATACATAAACAGTATATACTATGGATGCAAGTTTTATAATTCAACGATTTATTTGTACTGAGAGAAAATATTTTGTTATTTTGAATAATTAAAAACCCTTAAATATTATTATTAATACTACAATATTGATAATCCAATTAAAATAGATTTGATTTCTTTGCTTTCGAAAATATAATGTAATACTTGACCGTGTGGTAGTCGGTAGAAATACGATTTATAGATATTTTATTGTTATTATAACTTTGTGTATATATAGGGAATAGTGGTACCGACGATGAAAATGTAGGTCACGGTATAAATAAATCCGTAATCCGCTTATAGTAACTGATCGTGCATTTTATAAAATTTAATAATAAAATTATCGTGCACCAACACGTTGCTATTAATTTATTAGATTTTTTTACTTATTTTTTAATTCACAGAAATTACTTACCATTATTTAATGATTAAAACATAATTATACACTGTCCTGATCTTTGGTGTGCTGGCTGATACACTATCCTGATCAACGGTGGGTCGATTTATACACTGTCCTGATCTTTGGTGTGCTGGCTGATACACTATCCTGATCAACGGTGGGTCGATTTATACACTGTCCCGATCAACAGCTGGTTGATTTATACACTGTCCTGATCAACGGCGGGTCGATTTATACACTGTCCCGATCAAGGGTGGGTCAATTATACACTGTCCTGATCAACGGCGGGTCGATTTATACACTGTCCCGATCAATAGCTGGTTGATTTATACACTATCCTGATCAACGGCGGGTCGATTATTACACTGTCCTGATCAACGGCGGGTCGATTTATACACTGTCCCGATCAACGGCGGGTCGATTTATACACTGTCCTGATCAACGGCGGGTCGATTTATACACTGTCCCGATCAACAGCTGGTTGATTTATACACTATCCTGATCAACGGCGGGTCGATTATTACACTGTCCCGATCAACGGCGGGTCGATTTATACACTGTCCTGATCAACGGCGGG
The DNA here is from genome assembly GCF_037042655.1 of Diuraphis noxia. Taxonomy (NCBI): domain Eukaryota; kingdom Metazoa; phylum Arthropoda; class Insecta; order Hemiptera; family Aphididae; genus Diuraphis; species Diuraphis noxia. The sequence goes on along the minus strand of NW_028301714.1, from coordinate 30,445,729 downwards.
TCGATTTATACACTGTCCCGATCAACAGCTGGTTGATTTATACACTATCCTGATCAACGGCGGGTCGATTATTACACTGTCCCGATCAACGGCGGGTCGATTTATACACTGTCCTGATCTTTGGTGTGCTGGCTGATACACTATCCTGATCAACGGCTGGTCGATTTATACACTATCCTGATCAACGGCGGTTTGATTTGTACACTGTCCCGATCAACGGCGGGTTGATTTATACACTGTCCTGATCAACGGTGGGTTGATTATTACACTGTCCTGATCCTTGGTGTGCTGGCTGATACACTATCCTGATCAACGGCGGGTCGATTATTACACTGTCCTGATCAACGGCGGGTCGATTTATACACTGTCCCGATCAACAGTTGGTCGATTTATACACTGTCCTGATCAACGGCGGGTCGATTTATACACTGTCCTGATCAACGGCGGGTCGATTTATACACTGTCCCGATCAACGGCGGGTCGATTTATACACTGTCCCGATCAACAGCTGGTTGATTTATACACTATCCTAATCAACGGCGGGTCGATTATTACACTGTCCCGATCAACGGCGGGTCGATTTATACACTGTCCTGATCTTTGGTGTGCTGGCTGATACACTATCCTGATCAACGGCTGGTCGATTTATACACTATCCTGAACAACGGCGGTTTGATTTGTACACTGTCCCGATCAACGGCGGGTTGATTTATACACTGTCCTGATCAACGGTGGGTTGATTATTACACTGTCCTGATCCTTGGTGTGCTGGCTGATACACTATCCTGATCAACGGCGGGTCGATTATTACACTGTCCTGATCAACGGCGGGTCGATTTATACACTGTCCCGATCAACAGCTGGTCGATTTATACACTGTCCTGATCAACGGCGGGTCGATTTATACACTGTCCTGATCAACGGCGGGTCGATTATTACACTGTCCCGATCAACGGCGGGTCGATTTATACACTGTCCTGATCTTTGGTGTGCTGGCTGATACACTCTATCCTGATCAACGGCTGGTCGATTTATACACTATCCTGATCAACGGCGGGTCGATTATTACACTGTCCTGATCAACGGCGGGTCGATTATTACACTGTCCTGATCAACGGCGGGTCGATTATTACACTGTCCTGATCAACGGCGGGTCGATTATTACACTGTCCCGATCAACGGCGGGTCGATTTATACACTGTCCTGATCAACGGCGGGTCGATTATTACACTGTCCTGATCAACGGCTGGTTGATTTATACACTGTCCCGATCAAGGGTGGGTCAATTATACACTGTCCCGATCAACGGCGGGTCGATTAATACACTGTCCCGATCAACAGCTGGTTGATTTATACACTGTCCCGATCAACAGTGTATAAATCGACCCGCCGTTGATCAGGACAGTGTATAAATCAACCAGCTGTTGATCGGGACAGTGTATAAATCAACCAGCTGTTGATCGGGACAGTGTATAAATCGACCCGCCGTTGATCAGGACAGTGTATAATCGACCCACCCTTGATCGGGACAGTGTATAAATCAACCAGCTGTTGATCGGGACAGTGTATAAATCGACCCGCCGTTGATCAGGACAGTGTATCAGTCAGCACACCAAGGATCAGGACAGTGTATAAATCAACCCATGTTTGATCGGGACAGTGTATAAATCAACCAGCCGTTGATCGGGACAGTGTATCAATCGACCCGCCGTTGATCAGGACAGTGTATAAATCGACCCGCCGTTGATCGGGGCAGTTGATTTGTACACTGTGTTTTTTCATCCGTCTTGTTACACGTCATTTTTTACGACCTTGAACTTATATATCATATAATATATGAACCATTAAAATGAATATTTAATCGTATATGTTATTACTTATCATTTCATTATTGTAGTATTGACTATAAATATATAAAATGTAATCGATGATAACAATTATCAACTGCATATGTCTGGTGCCAGTGACCTACAACCAACTATAAGCGTACACTTGAATTGAACATTTCTGTAAACGCAAAATCTATTATTTTAGTGAATTGTAAAAAAAACTGGTTTTTAATGTTCATATCATCATAGTAACATAATACATATATCAATATACGTATATAGGTTTCAGATAGGTACGAGAAATTTGGAAAAAAATACCGCTTTTATATTAACGTATTAATAATAACCTTTATAACGGAAAAGATATTTCAATTTAAAATCAAAACTTACATATCTGTCATGTCCTTTTCTCATCATAATGATAATATTGATGTTAATTACTAGAAGTATAAATTCATAGCATATTAGTAATGTACTAATGTAGTATGTAGTAATGCAGTACGATGTATTTTTTAGTATAGATATTTGTCTCATATATGTATTATAGTTACCTTCATCAATATCACATCACGAATTTGAATATCATAATATATCGTAAAATAAAATAAATAAAATAATAATATAAAATATTAACATAATATTATAATCAAAAAGTTTCTAAGAATTTATTATTTTATATTGTTCCTACGCAATAAAAAAAATAATACATAAAAAATAATATGAATGCTATTAAATACTGCTCAGCTTCTTAGGTATGTTCAAATCGATAAATTTATTTTTTATCAAAAAATAATTTAACAGAAGATATAAATTCTTATTTATTTATATCAGAAAATTTGTCACCATGTTCGTTTACCCGCGGCAATTCATGCTACATTCGTATAAATATTTTTTTATTTTTTATTTTTTATTTTACAATTTGAAATACACAATCTATACAACATATCACAATAAGTTATATATGATATTATAATAGTAACATGAATATCTTGAATTAAGAAATCACCCATTGGTGACACTTGGCTGGGAATTAACGCTGTCTAGAGTCTAGAACTTCGTATAAATATAATAGTTGTTTTTTGTTCCAATAAAAACTGATTATTCAAGCATCTGTAAAAATGATGTATACATGCTGTTATGACAATATAGATGATGTGCCATTCCTGATTATGAAGAGATATCAACGTCATTATTTTCTGCTATACATTGTCAATCCGAGATAAGTGAAAATAATCACCTGTGGGTATACGTTCTATATGATGCGTATAATAATGTTATGTAGTATTTCAATGTATTTTAATAATAACTCATGGTGTACATATCGTACGCGGGAGCGGTGAGGAGCGGAAAAATATTTTAAACATTCCGAAACCGTCTAAACAAAATGTAACTTACGGCCGACTTATACCGATTGCCGACATGTCGAGCGCCAACGTTTTTTGACGGCCATGATTTATTATATCCGCGCGGATAGTGCCAAAAAATGCTCTTTTCGGATATATCGACGATACGCCCTCATTTCGTTAGACTAATCAATAATGATCATTATACCTGTATTATATTGTTTATTACGGTGCAGTAGTATTAATATTTATTTTTATTGTCGCATACGCGTATATATTATTATGTCTGTATTGTCTCTCTATTGTATTGATGTGAATAGGTATACGACGCATAATTATTGTTGAAACCATATAGCGCTCAAACTCAAAAGTCCACAGAAACTTCATTCGAAATATCCGTGAATTTTGATTTATACCTATACGGCTTTACGGGTTTATACGTCATATTGATAAATAACTAAAACACGCAATTATAATATGTACCTTTATTTTAAAAAAAATCTAAAAAAATGTATTTATAGGTATTTAAGTGAATTATTATAGACGTTAACCATTCCAAATTCCAATATCAATGACAAAAATAATAAGTACTTACCTATATAAATATTCAAAGAAAATATTCATTACTGTATATATAGGTATATCGTATATTGCCAAGAAATCATATTTTAAAATGATATTTCATCAATCCAATGTTATATAAATTCAAAAATTTTATCAACATTTTGGTTAAAATCTAAAACCATTCATACATAATAACTAATAAGATTTAAAATCACGCAAGTTTAAAAAATGAAATACATAAACATTTGTATTTTCCTATAATGTATTAAAAATACAACTGTATAGATTTAGTATAGATATTGAGATCAGTTTTATGTATAGCATGTATAATTTATTGGTTATAAATGTTATAACAAATTACTATATAACTATTACTTATATATATATATTACGAGTACAAAAATTTATTTTTTAAAGCAGGATATTCGTTTTTTGCTCATCTGTATTTGAACAAAATAATATATAAAATTTTTTATTTATATTAAGTATTAATGAGGTTGTGTAAGTTTTAAATAATATAGGCATCGGGTAGAGGATATAGTGTATGTACAGAGTAGGCGGGTGTGGACGTTCACGAGGACAAACTCTGAAAGAGATATAGGGGTACCCGTCGGATCGATGATGGGTAGATATTGTATTTTATTATGTTTCATATTTTCAACCATATAATTATCAGCACAATATGTCTCAGTTTCAGAAAAGTAACAAAGTATATATTATGCATGGCTTATGGTTTGTTATAGTTTTACTGAAAAAACAAAATTCAGAAGTATAAATACTTTTTAAAGTAAAGTATGTACCTAAATGATCGAAATTTTAGTCTATAGTTTAATGACTAGCTTGGAAATCAATAGTTAATGAAATGGTCTCAACAGGTTGTTGAAAATTAATTCCGATACTTTTCTGGTATATTTTTTTAAAAGCTGTATACGATGAAACACCAAATACTCCCAAATAGTAATAATAATAGTGTTTGTATATACATTTTTAAAATTTAATATTTTTAATAATACTGTGCCAGTGGTAAAAGCCATTGGACTTTAGTCCACTTATTCAAACTTTAAATACCGGAGTGTAAATATTTGTTAGTTATTAGCTGAACAATTAAAAATACCCCCAAAAAAATATATAAATATAAATGTTTATAATATTATCAAACATTTTTTTAAAGATAAGCTTTGACATCTAGGCCATTATTAGCTGATGATTTTGTACTATAAATGCAATTGCCAATTTTATTACAAATTACAAGTTATTGTGTCTGTTAAATCTATAGAATAGAGCAACAACGAAATTATCGGTCAATTGTTCACGCGTCAATCTATTCACGATTGGTTAGATTTCTGCAGTGTACCTATGTTATTTAATTATTTTCGAACAAAAAGAATATTATTTTATTTTATCAAGAATATTCGTATGGACCGTATATAATGTAATATACATAATATATAACATAATATTATAGAAAACCTATATACTTTATAATACTACAGAGAATTATGTATAATATCTTATTTTCTGTGGTTCAACGTGCAGTCCTATGATTAGATGAAGTCGTTTGCATGTGTGTGTGTGTGTGTTGCAGGAGAATTGTATATGCTCAAAATGCTCTATAAACGAAACCTGAGATTCGAATTTTTTTTAAAATTTTATTTAATTCAGAGATCATATTATTTTGTATCCTTTGACGCATTATATATATATATAAATACGTAAGTGTCGTGCTTGTCGCGTCTGATGGGGTTTTTTCGAATTCGTTTCGTATTAAAAAGAAAAAAGGAGAGTTACGGAGTTACATACAAATTAGATTTTCACGTCCATTTATTCCCGACAAAAGAATTACAATATTGGCTGTATATATATATATATTTGTGTGTGTGTTTACAATGTTTACATTATAGACTACAATACTGTCGAACACTCAGGCATCGATATACTTTAAAAAGTATTCTTCGGTATAGTCGCGATAGTCGTTCGTCGTACTTTTCCTTTTTTCGTTGAATTACAAATGGAAATAAAAACTTTACTTTCATCATGTTCTCTAAAACTCTGTTTCATTAAGTACGACGAAAAAAGTCTTATTCCTTTATTAAATAGAACACTCTATTGTTCTGTTTCGCAATCTTCCCTCTCCCACACACACACTCACACACATACACACAAATAACCAATAATCAGAATGATGTTTTATTATTTCGTATAATATTCAACTGCATAAAGTTGGATAAATACCAGTTAAAAAAAATTATATTGTTTTTGAAGTGTGGTCCATGACAGGAAATAACAACCCGCGGCAGATATCATACCATAGAGATGACAAGACCACGTGCTATGTTTAAGGCTGCTCGTGTCTGGTATATGTGTATACACTATATTATATTATTATTTTATTATTGTTTATCGTGAGCGTTTTATAACGAGAGACACACAGTCATTTTTTCTTTATCTAACTGGAAAACAAAAGCTTTTAATTTTACGCGCAATTCCGATGTTATATATTATAGGTGCAGTTGAATATTACTTGCATTTTATGTGATATAAAGTTTTCACCGGATGTCTGTTACAGAAACTACGCTATTTTAAATTTAAACGTTAAACTGTAAAAATCTAAATTTCCAAACAAATTTACTTATTTACTTTTACTAACTCACCTTTTCTGACTCTTACCGCAGCCAGTGTGCTTTATAGTTGCCAATAGTGTTCTATATAACAATATGTACTATAAATAATAATTTTTTTTTTTTTTTTATTGAACTAAAAAAAACATCAACAACAAAGGCTATTAGTTTTTTGTTAAGATACAATGTTAAGGATATTACAATGTTTATATGATGCTAACTACATATGGTTACTATTTAAGTTAATGTTACAATTTTTTTTTTTTTATCAATATGTTTAAATTTTGTTGTATAAATCCGATCCTTTGAGAAAGGCTATCATGTTTGATGTGGTTTCGTTGCTCGGTCCCAGAGCTCCATATAAATTATAATTATATACATACATAAATACAATACATCGTACTATAGGAAGTTATTATTTACGTACCATAAGTATACCTATTTATTTGACTATATTCTATAAGACATTACGTCAATGTTATTCAGACCTCGAAATTAATGATCAAGGTTGTGCTGTTTTAAGTTTAAAGCAATAAAGATACAACAAAAGCTATATTTTTTCTGCATAAAAATGTTATTCTTGAATTGCATTTTAAAATGGATATTGTACGTTAGAATATTTTTTGGCAATGTACATGATACAAAATATTATGCTATTGAACGGCACTGGTTGTGTGTACACATATATACCTATAGGATTAAAATGAGTACCTATGTAAAATTATATTATTATAGATACGTCATGTACAGCTGTAGTGTATGCCGGAACAAAGCGTATTGTTGATTTTTTATATTTTTATTATGTAACCGGATCATTCGGTGAAGGACCATAAGAATACTATAAATTATATTATCTAAGATTAGGTTAGGTATTATCTAAGGAATCTAAATAGCATTTAATACTATTAAATAGTCGGTATAGAGGTATACGAATTCAGGATTTTACATTTACTAATATAATATTTGTGTTTGGAATAATCAGATGGAAAATGGAGAGTAAAAATATTGTTTACCAATGAAAACCGCATCGTTTTCAATTATTACAATATAGTTTACAGTATAATATACATATATCAACTGACAACTGTCAAATGTCAAATGTCACTAACTAAGAAGTTAAAAAATTAATGGGAGAATAAAATTGTTATCTATTCTTAGGTATAGTATATTTATAAATGAGTAGCATATATTGAATAAAAATAGTTTTTGAAAAATAAGTATATTGATTTTGCCAGAATGTTGATCTCGTGTTAGTAACACGATGTTAGCAGCGTTTTTTAATTGCTACGTACCTAATCACAAAATATGTCTTAGAAAACGTCCAGACAATTATTATACAACTGGGAAAACTTTTAACGATATATAAAGGAATTTTGACGTCTTTGTGTTGTCAGTCACCAAAAAAAATTAAAGCTGCTGTATACAAAAGTGTCTTTCCGTTTGAAATAAATACGTTTGATAAAAACGACAAGCACTTTAAAACGTCCAATGTACGTGATAAAACGCACGCGAATTCACAAAATGTATTGATTATTTTATATTATTGCGTATATAATTGAAGTTTGCGGTAGTAACTTAGGGGCACTTTGGTATTGTTCTAGTATGATTTTATATAATGAGTATTGGACATTGGTCGCGACGGTTTGAATTTTTTTTTTGTTTTGCGATTTCGAGAATTTCGTCCAGTTATCAAAGCCGAGTCACATCGAGAGTTGGTTGTGAATTATTTTTAGCTCTTTTGTGCAGATACCTACAATCTATACCGATGTTCTACGCATATCAAATATATATTTACGTGAAACAGATAATTGATAAGTAGTAATATGTTTGGTAACGTGTTTTTATATAGTCTTTCTTTACCTATGTATACCTATTATTATTATTATTTCGAGCGTGATAGAAAAACTTCAAGGATGGATTTTTTTTTGCTCTAGATAGCACGCCGTACGGCCCGTGCGAATAAACAATAATAATAATATAATATTATTGTATAATAATATAATATATTTTGCAGACGACTTCTCGCAAATATTTACCATCCGATTTACACACTCACACACGTCATGACGACGGTGCACATAATTTGTTTAAGCCTTTTCGTCAAAATAATATATATTCACGTACATATACTATATAGGTGTACTTACAAAACGATTTTAGTTTGGAGTTGTATTCATATTTTATTTCCGTTTTGTCTACCGTACCTATTATATGCCTAACTGATTCTGCGGTAACTATTATTATAGGCGTATAATACTGCCCCCACAAGAGCTAGTACAGTTTGTTTTTCCTCGATTCCATTGTCTCCCGATCACAGTTTTCCTCAATATTTGTTTGCATGATAATATACGCGTAGGAGGAAAATATTATAATGTAGCCTCATTGTTACGACGTGCATTATTGTGTACACGTGCGTAACAATTTGACTTGCAATCTGACGCGGCCGTGCGTTTATGAGATGTATTAAATATGACAAAATGTACGATAATATGATATTGTATTGAAATCTCCCTCTAAAATATCATATTATAACAATGTACCAATTAAAATAAATAAACTTTTTTGAACATAACGTGTTTGAAAATCACCTGTAGTGTGAGTGTTTGTGTATGTGTACACTGAACCCTTCTTGTTTAAATTTTAATATTACTCTGTCAGTATTATTGTATTTCGCATTGGTAGACGAGAAGCATTTGGAATGCGAACAACAATAAATAGCGCTGCACTATATATATACGAACATTCTATAATGATTATTGCACGCTTCTTAGGCATTAATTGTGATAAAATACTCTCTCAATGATAATAATAATTGTGATTACCGAAACCTACCTCAGCACGATCATCGGGCATGTTCTACACACGAGACAAATGTTTAAAAAAATAATCAAATAAAAGTTCTTACAAAAAAAAAAAAAAAACAAGCTAAAAAATACTCACTAATTTAAAAAATGAAACGAGTTTACTATATCAACTATTATTATTTCATTACTATTATATTATTATTCAACTGTTGTTTTAAGTTTTTTTTTTAAATTTATTTATTCTTTTAGTATTTTTTAAAGTTTTTATTCGTTTATTTTTTAAAACTGTTTATGTTATTATAACATAAAAAAACAGATGGTGACAAACAGAATGATTTTTTATTTTTTTATGAATAATAGTCAAAACTCTTATTTATTATTCAAGTTTAATTTGTAGGTACATTTTAATTTCAATGTAGTATAATGTAGGATTACTAGCTACTACCATTAATACTTTTTACTACATCTAACTTTCAACAATCTGAATTTTTATTTTATTTTCTGTTAATATTACATTGTTTTAATGTTATTTATTTAATTTTTGTTTGTTCTTTTGTTGTAATAATTTGATATCGTGAAAACATTATACTACTAATAATAATATTATTATTGTCTCGCCGCCGCCGCCGCCGTGGCTTTCCCGCGAAATAGGACCCTCGCACCTAGCTCTACTCTCATCGCGCAATCTCCCTTTCCATCCGGTCGCACTTATGTTCGATGTATCCGTTATATTGGTATATTGTTCACAGTTGGAACGGTGATGGTACTGATGGTGGTGACGGTGGTCGTGTTGGGTACTGTCGGGCTGCTCACTTGCGTGCTGCATCACTACAATCAACAATACAACCCGCCCGTGCCCTGTCTGTCGGCAGCGACCGGGCCGCCGCACCGCAGGCTTACCGCGCCGCCGCCACCGCTGACCAAGAAGAAAAAATCGACGACGACGACGACTACGACGGCGGTGGCGGCGGCGGCGACGGCTGTGACGACGACGGCTATCATCGCATCGCCACCACCGCTCTCGACTACGAACGGTGCCCGTCGTACCGGCGGCAGCTGTTGTAATAGTAGCAGCACGTCCTCGCGAACCGCCGTAAGTGTGCACCCTCCAACCCCGACGAACCGCTCGGTCGGTCGGTCGCTCGCCTAGTCAACTCGGCTTTTGTTGTTGTTGTTGTTGTTGTTGTTGTAGTACGCGTCCTAGGCGGCGGGCGACAGCGCGTGGTGTCGGCGGCGGAGTACCGTTCGCCGCCGCCGCACTCTCATTTATTCACCGCAGTCGTGTTGGCAACGTAGCGCTCCCGAGCGGTTGGATTCAAATGTATTGATTATGATAGGGTCATATGGCTAGCGCTCGTGTATTTAATAGTATACCGTGTGTATATAATATAATATATATACATATATTATATACTTAGATAGATAAGTGTGTGTGTGTGCAGTCGCTTACATATTATGTATATAATATAATACACATAATATAAATATGGTGTGTACGTGTGTGTTTGTGTTTGTGTGTATGGCGTGGCGAAGGGCCGCGCGTGACGTTTGCGGTGGTGCCAAGTTTAAAATGGGTCGTCCCAGATTCACACGCGTGCCGCGGCGGTTCTTCTGTTGTACGACTATGACGACGACGAACGCGTATACGTTAGTCACCGCAACGCCTCCTCCTCCTCCTCCTCCTCCACATTGCCTCCGAGGCCCAACTATAGCTATACGACTAGACCACCATTCCCTGTACTCTGCGTTCCCCATCACTCCGGCAGTAGCTATATATCTTATGTAATGTATTATTATATCATGAGAGGAAAATCGTAATGTATCGGAATGTACACGCGATCGTCTCCCCGGTTTCCGGTTGTACGCGGATATTAAGGCTATATGTATAGTCTGAGAACGCAGCTACGAAATAACTTGCAATACGATAAATTGTATATGTTGCAGGATAGGACTACGTGTTTGTTCACTGTTATACAATAATTTTTCATAGTAAGGATTTGATAAAATCCTGTAGGGTAGGTACCTATATTTGAAATACGAGACACCTATACCGCTGTTGAAATAACGAAATGTACGTTTTTAACAGCTGCTATTATTTTTATATATAACACGCGCGGTGAAATATATATAAATATATATAAAAAATACAAATGGAATGTTTGTGGAAAAACTTGCATGAACTTATTTCAACTACCCAAGTTTGATTTTATTTAGAAACTATTGTTCAACAGAATCGGTGAACTGAAATTCAACTATACCAGTCAGAACAATAAATGACCAACTTTGACCAGTCTTTCACATATAAATTGTGTATTTAATACCTTTAATAATTATATATATATTTTATTTATTCACATATCTGTTATAAAAACGAGTTCCGTTTGTTTATCCATAAAACGAGTATTTTTGACAATCGATAATTTTTTTTTTTAATTTAAAATTTACATCTTTACACTCTCCGACAGAAGATTCTTAATGGTCTGAAAAAATGGACATCATGTACATAAAGCATCAATTTTCTTTTTTATTCGTATTTTATGTGATGTTAAAGGAAATGAAGATTTTTTTATGAGCGTTTACGAATATTTGTGGGAATTATTTATTTGTTTTTTTAATATTATGTACATAATTTACACGTGGATAATCCAAAGTATAATTTAGTGTAGGTACACAAAATTATATTATTTGTCAGTTGCGCAAAAAAATAAAATATAAATATACCCGTAATGTACATGATATTGTCAATTAATAATCAACGTATATATATATATATATACGTTGATAAGATTAAGAATTTTAAAATAAATAATACAGTTATATTATATTTTTTAAATATAATGCAATTTTTTCTGTATTTTTTTTTACTGCTGATACCTTATAAAATCCACAAAATTGTATTTATACTTGCCATGAATTCGTTGCATATACATAATATAATGATATGAGGAAATACATTTTACGATTATATTATATTATAATGATTTAAACGATTTAATTTTTTATTTGAAAAACGAATTATATCTGAGATGCATGTCTGCAGAGACCAACGCTAAATAAAATGACTCGTAATACCGAATAATGAGTGTATTTACGTATGCATATGCTTTAAGGATTTTATATATTGTATAGGTTCTCCATTTCCGCCATCTTAAAATTAAAAGCACTCGACAACTATTAACTCTGACCCGATTCAGCTTTAAGATTTATCGTATATAATCCATATATGCGAAGAAAGAATCGAGTTGCTTTTCCTTCAAAATAATGTTCTGAGCAGAACCATTTTAACCTGCCGGAGACATTAATCAATAAATATGCGTCTGATATACCTATGCATTTATTTATTTTTTATAATTATTATTCCGTTATATTACGTATAAATTATAGTAGGTACTGTATCGTGAAAAATGTCTTAGATCTGAAAAATATATTTAAATAATAATAACATAGTTACTTACAGAAACTGCATTTAGTTTGAATATTAAAACATATATTATTATATAAAACGACCTAGTTGAAAAGTTTGTGTAACAAAGTTTTAAAAAGAAATAATTATAGACTCCTTAAGCTTGTCGCCGCCTCACGCTGACCGCCTATGTAATTTGTATGGTATAGTTAAAAATTATTATAATAATATTAGTTGAAAACGACCGAAGCTTCCGTTTCTAATAATAATATTATCACCTCGCGGTAAAAGAGCAAGCTGAAGATCAAATAATCTGAAAAGTCAACGGCAAGGCTGCAATAACGTTTCTGTGTGTGTACTGTTTATAACTTCTAAAATAATAGATCGTTACGTTTTACTATATTCAATTAATTCGCAAAAGGTAACATGATAAGCGATAGCTTAATATTATTTTTCCAATGGGTTGGCTGGTTGGCATTTGTTTATCGATTGATTTCGTATACTGTTTCCAATGATTGAGATTTTTAATTATTTAGCAATATTGATTGATGCGCACGAAAACCCCGGAGTTAGTATCGAAAATGCTGATGTATTGTAATTATTTGCATATTACTACAATTGATAAATTTTTCACATCGGTATAATCGCGATGTTTGTTGAAAAATAATGTTCAAAATAATTATATGTGAAATGGACATCTTCGTCAAAATTTGAATAGTCTACATGTAGGTACTCAATAGTTTTCTGCTCCTTATTATGTTAAAAAAAAATAAAAATAAACGAGCGCCTAGTCTACAAGTAAGTACCTATACTTCGGTATATGTTCATGGTGGGTTTTACTCACACACGTCACACACACACACCCAAAACCTTCGACACTTTGAAACAATAAGTGTTTCCGTTAAATGATCACTCTGTATATAGTGGCTCGGAGTCTGACTCTTCCAGCCTGTTCCCGACGCTTTCCCGTGGTATACGCCGAGGTAAAACGAAACAAAACACGACGATAACTCTGAGCTGGTTTAATCGTGCGCATGCTTTATATAATATTCGTGTACGATATTACATGCTGCAGTAGCTGTGATGTGGACGTACTGTGTGCGATTAATACTATCAAAAAATACGAGTGTACGGACTGCAGACAATCCCGTTTACGTAGAAATTACTGAAATAAGACGAATTTTGACTGACGGGGAGGGTGAAAAAAAATTAGGGAAGAGAGTGACAGAGGGATCTAAATAAGAGGGGAAAAAAGAGTGAAATAAACGGTCGTGTGAAAGGGAGATTATATATAGTAAATACACACGGACTCGCACACACACACACACACACACACACACACACACACACACACACACACACACACACACACACGCGTGCGCGCGCACAAACTCGCTTACACACACACACACCCAAACTCGCGCGTGCGTGTGTGCCCCCCTTTCATTGTCTGCTGTAGGGGCAATCCGCTCCCTCGGCGCGGGACACGTCGCATCTCTCCGCGACGCCGCCGCCGAGTGAGTTTTCCCACCACCGAAAGGGAAAGGACGATATATTTTTATGTATACGTGTAGCATATATATATATATATATATAAGTACATTTTTTTTTATCGCAGAGGGACCTTTGAGTAACGGTTTTTACTCGGGCGTGTACGTTTCGCCGCCGACGTCGGTGCACGGCGGTGTACAATATATAATGTTTTATTATTATTATTATAATATTGTTGTGTTATTTTATATGTACCATAATAATGATAATAATAGTAGTGACACGCACGTCTCGGGGGAAAAAAAAAGAGTGTGGTTTGAAATGGTTTTCGGTCGGCTGCGATGACGATCGTGCATTTGTGACGCGTGTGTGCACCGGGTCTCGTCCGACGTGAAAAACGACGACCTGCCGCAGCGTATTACACAGTATAACATATTATATACGTATTGTACGTCATTTACTTATATGTAATTTGTCATAACGTTGTCGTACGTTCGCGAGTCTCGCCGAGTTAGAACCGTAACCTTGCCATCCAGCAATTATACCGTCTACTATATTATATAGTTAAATTACACTCGACCAGTATGTCGAATAATGATTATAATGTTTACACGAGCGCGTTTAAAAAAATATATTTTCGTATAATAATATTGTAGTGCGTCGGTATTGTTCTGAAAAAAAAAAAACATAACAAAATTATACACCAAATGCGTTGTCGTAACATAAAATTTACCGCGTTTTTCTGCTGCAGATGTTGACGATGCGTAGCAATAACGGGCTGTCCCGAGAACACGACCGGCAGGTCCGATTGCACTCGGTCCGGACGGATCTGGAATTGGACATGCCGCCCCGAATTCATTTGCCGGACGGCGAGGAGTACCCGTACGGCAGCATGGCCAAGTTGCATTTGCGGAATTCCGAACAAGTACGTGTATAACATTAACGTCGATTATAGTTGTCGACGTGTTTTTAAATATCGTGCTCACGAATGATAAGAACAAAATGTGTATTTAATATTTAATAGTATGTAGATACCAGTCACTTACGATATGAGTGTATCATCCTTGGAAATGTTTTCTTAGACATTTTATTAAATATAATATTGCATTCTATACACTGCCTTTTATATATACATAATATGATTCACCGAATATGATTACAGCTCATCCACATTTTTTCCTTTAAAAATTAACTTATAAAAATAATGGTGATTTATTTGTATACCATCCGAGGAGAGCTAAGTTATTATGTGAAGTTTTTTCGGTACATTTTTAATCAGATTAGTTTTTTGAAAATGCTGATGTATCAAAATACATTTTAACGAACAGTATTTTTGAGTTATTAAAAAATAGTAATATTGAAATTTATAATTTTTATGAATTATAATATTATATTGATGGAGTTTATTATTAATTATTCATATATTAAAATCATCATAAACTCTATATATCATCTAAATCCATTATCAAGGACCTATCCTTTTTAATATAAAAAGCCAAATAACTTAAACCTGATTTGTTTAAACGTTGATTTAAAATTAAGATACATAAAAATTTATGTTAATTCAAGTTTACGATTAACAATAAATTTAATCGAAAAATAATAATTTAAAAAAGTAGTTGCTATCGCCATCAGACTCTCCGTAAGTGGTATAACAAATCTAGATAATTGAATATATGGTCCATAATATTGGTATACTTGGAAGTTCTAAGTATCAGAATTTCCATAATTCACTATTAAAAAAAAAAAATAGTAAGGAGTTGAGCATTCTCGGGAAGTAAATAATTACCTTGTATATATAGATATGTGGTTAAATTTTTGTAGATAGTGGCATGACAGAAAAATAAACACAAGATCATAAAATAAAATGTTTATTTTTCTTTGAACAACAAAAACGTCACTATTTTTCTATTCCTGGTATATGCAAGCATAAAAAAACTTAAATTAAAAAAAAAAGATTCCTCTCAGTCTATTTCAACAACACTATCAACTATAATAGCATCGACTTATCTGATGTGTACGGTGGTTCCCGTTTAATTAATAATAATAAAATGTCGTTAATAGTCTTTGTCGGCGTATACAGTTATAAATACCACTGACGACGTTCGGAATAGGAGCGGCTCTCGTAATAAAAATAATAAAAACAGAATTGCGTTTAGGAGGCATCATCGCCGTATGGTCAGTCGTGTGGTATAATGAATGACCTAAGAAATTAATAGTTTATATTTTTATGATGTCCTTTGATATTGGAACACCATCAAGTCAATAACTGGTAGTACAGTTTATATAATATATTACAGTCTATCTATTTCCTACACAAAATAATTATATGTATTTCCCATTTAAATACACGAATTATAGTGGCATGTGCAGGATTTTTTTTCTAGGTTTAGTTTAGATCAGATTAATAACTACGATATAGTTGCAAAGTTACTAAGAATTAAAATTTAATGCTGTAAAAAAAAAAACTAGGTTTCCTAATACAGTACCTATCTACATTGTATACATTCAATTACCTGTATAGAAATAGTATAGAGTTTATAACGTAGCAATTAAATTTCGTAAGGAGGGTCGTAATTAAATTAGGTGTTCTATAACACGTCTTATCGGAAGGGTGATGAAGGATTTTAGCACTCCGCCACCTTCAATTCCACAAAGTACTGTATGTGCGAAACGTAAGTGTATATGTAAATACAACGGTACCATCGTGTAATAATAACTTCTATTTTTTCTATTTAAAATAATATACTGTTGAGAATAATTAAAGTAATTTATTTAATTTTAATTAACGAAAAAGTCTTTACCTAATATCTTCTTAAAATTAGTCCTTTTTTTGTCGACCATGAGACTTTTCGTTATTGTATGTGAGTTTCACTGTATATATGTATTATCTTGTTGTCTAGCATCGTTTAATTAACGTGGTGTTTCTTGCAGGAACGAGAGATCTACCAAAAGTGTATCAGGGGACCTCCAAACCGGACGATATGGACGTCGACTGCGGAATGTCGGAAACTGTCGCAGCCTCACAGGTCCAGTTCCGCGACCGGCTTCACGTCCCTCTCTACGTCCCTGTCCGAAGTGGACTCGGTCACGAGATGTAATAGCGTCTCCTCGAGGTATGTGTAAGTATACATATTATACGCATTATACTTATTGTATATTATTATGTCAGGAATGGCAATACTGTGGCATGCATGCCTAACGTCACACTCGACAAAATGCTGTGGGCGTCTATTATTATAATAATTAGTTATTTTTTTATAATTGCACAAAAAAAAATTAAGAAATCAGGTCATTTTGAAATATTTGCCATCCCTGATGTTTAATATGTTATATAATAAAAAAAATAAGGCCATCGATTATGCTACCTATTGAAATTATTTACGAGTTAATTAATTTTCTATTACACAACCAACTTATATTACACATATATGTGTGTTTTCAATCGGTATACAAATAATTTGTCCGTTTACCGTGGTGGACGTTTTGAGGAAAACTATGTTATGCAAATGTTCAGAAAATTTGTTTATTGTTTCAAATGTTTCGATACTGCTGAAATTTCATATAATCGTTGTGACGGGTCATGTACAGCTATCTTTTGACGTTATCATTGAACGGGCCATCCCTTTTATGTACGTCCCTAAAAAAACACGTAGTTATACATAGGTAATATATACATGACTGGAGACTGGACGTTTAATTCTACCATAATCTTTTTCACTCCATGTTAAGCTATCAAAATGATTCTTCAACGCGAACACTCGGTCGTTTCTAATAGACTACTTGAGAACAATAATACAACAATACAACATGCGTATAATGGCTTACAAATCATAATAAGTATATTTTAATATTATTGTATAAACTATAGGTATAGACGTGGACGAAAATAGTAAGTGAGCGTCTTATACGTTCAACAAAATATCACCTTGTAGGTGTATTATAATTATGGCTCCAGTGATGGTATAATAAATTCATAAATATAAGTACACCATCATATGTATATATGTGTGTGTGCGTGTTTAGGGGCGAAGTGAAGTATATATAAACGTATGTATTTTTAACTATTGACTCGCGGCTTGAAGAAAATGAAAACGAATTGTGTTTGAGGAGAAGCCGAAAGATTTCAGATACCGGCCCATATCAAGAATCTCTGTATTCGAGATGCCGAAGAATTTAATAGCGAAACTGGTTGTGAAAAACAGTATCGCCGCGCCTTGTACACACACATACACACATAAATATATTTAGGCACTAGTATTATGTTGGGTCCATTTGAAACGTCATCGTCGTAATATTATAAAATACGATATAGGAACTGCACTTGTCATAATAAATACGTTTAAGATAATAATATGTACATTTTTTGAAACGTTCTATATGGAATTTACTCGTGCGGGCGATAACACCGGTCAATTATAAATCCTCTCAGTAACGCCACCGTCGCATACGATTCCTATAAGTTGTATAATTTGTACGCTTAGTCCTGTACACATTATAAAATTACAATATCAAAAGACGAGTGTAGTCTTTGTGAAGTCGCTGCAGACGCAACTCAATTAGGTATAAAATCATATCGCTGACAAATTTTCTGTTAATCGTAATTGAGGATATTTTTGATAAGTTAATAATTTTGTGTTCGTTGACAAGAATAATTTATTTAGATTTCTTTTATTGCTCAGGTCTATATTGTATTCAAATTTAAAATGACAAAATCCAAAACTATATATAATTTATCAAAATGGTTTTAATACTCGTATTTCGTAAATAGTGTCATTTTAATACATTTCATTGGAATCCAAATTTGTAATTAAAAAAAAAAATCGAAATGTTTTGTCAATTATAATCTTAATAATATGGATAAGAAAATGAATTTTATTAAAATTGTATATCTTTCAGAAAAACCTTACAATTTGTAATCATTATAAAAAGAGTTTTTATTTCTAAAAGTAATCAAAAAACTAAGAATGTTACCTCGGTTTTTATAACTTAACTTCATTAATGTTTTAAGTTTCAGAGTATTTTTTTCGGAATTTATCAGCTTATATTATAGATATTGTTAATTTACATATATCTTTATATTATTTTATTTATCATTGCTATGGTGCTATAATACGGCTATAATAAGATAATATTTATCAATTTTATGACATCACAATAATGTATTTCAGTATCTAACTAAGTATAGGTAGTAGGTACATACTATTTTTTATGGCGAATCTGTGCTTTTGCAGCTATCGCTCTACAGCTTGGCCCATATATCACGTGCGTATACATGTGCAATGTGCATGTGCAACGTGCATACTATAACATAATCATCTATAAATCATATGATTTTTTTCATTAAATCTTATATACATATATAATATTATTAATTTATTTTTTGTATTCATTGCAGGTGCTTGCCGAGAACAGAGTTCCCGCAGGTGGACAACATTCAAAGTCTGTCGAGTCTGACCATGGTACCATGTTTGAGCCACGTAGATAAACAGACACTAAGCCAATAGTGAAATAATGAAGTTGTCTCTTACCGTCTACTATAATAATAATATTATACCTGTGTAATAATATGAGGTGCTACACATTGCAGAGACCGCTAAAAATACAATGTTATGTTATATATATTATATATATTTACACAAACGCGTGTGTATGTATATTTCATGATATACACACACACGTCTTATGTATACATATGATTTAATTGTATTATTAGATTAAAATGATAATTGGCCTTTTTATAAGGAAGAAAAACAATTCACGGGTGTGCGTTCGCACACACACACACATACACACCCACCTACACACACATTCACATATTTATACAAATTCAAACGGTCTTCTAATATACCTGCGTGTTTAATATTGTATAAAATCTAAATCTCCGCGTGTATTCATCATGTGATAAAATAAAAAAATACATCTCATTGTGTGTAAAAAAGTGTGTAATTTATAATTGCATTTTTTTTTATACATATATATATATATATATATTACATTATATAATGATATAGTTAATTTGAATATTTATTTTCCTTATTTTTATTGTAATTGTGCGTACGCGGGGTACATAATTTATCTGTTAATTTTATAATACCACCTAACATAATATTATATAATATGCATAATATTCAGTGGAAAACACACGGCCGATTTGCCAGCCAGCACGATGTTTTCGGAACGATGATATAATAGTAAAATGATAATATTATAATATACCGCATTGTCTCATAAGCGTAACTACTATGTTATAATTGTAGGTAATATAATAGGTAATTTAATAATGTATTATTATTGTTGGAATATCGTGTGCGCCGGCAAATCGGTTTTACACTCCGCGAGACACGCCACGTGCTTTCAACGTATTTTATTATTATACAGAATATAGTAAGGATATTTTATTTAGAAAAAATAAACAATCTTACCGAAATTTTTATTGTGGGTGCCCCAACCGCGGCGACAACAGCAGCAATAATAATGATACACTAAGATAACGACGTCCGATAGCTCGAATATTGTTAAATATCTACCCAGTAATTAATATGTTGATAATATTGTAAGTATAAAAATATAACGTCTTACTTTGCTTTAATCGACGGGGGTGGATAATTCGAGTCATATGTATGTAGATAGGTACCGCGATGTGTTCGAAGGGAAAAAATAATATAATATGTTAAAAACGATTGTGCTGTGCTTAATTAGACTTTTATTTTACGAGAGAAACGAAAAATGTTTTTCGGTGGTTTTTCTTTTTCTAATCATTGACGAGTACAATTTGAACGATGTTTCTTATTATTATTTTTTTTTTTCATGATTGGGGCAACGATTGATTTATTATTCGGTCCAGGGAGGCTGTCGTAATTTTATTATGATAATTATAAGTTTTTGACGAATTCTTTTTCTGATGGTGTTTGGGAAGGATGGGGGAGGGGATATTAGGTAGTCGTCGTCGCAGTAAATACAAGTTTTTTTTCCCAAACTTAATCTCTGATATGTATAAAAATAATTGCTAATTTACATGAATCGTAATACGACGACAATATTGTAACGTGAAGAATATAAACAATTAAAAAAAAGTTTTATAAAAGCTTCCAATGTGTCTGTAAAAATATATTATAGTGAAATGAAAAAATATTTATCATATACTTAATAATATCATAACCGCACGTTTTTTTTTTTTTTTTTTTTTAATTGATAATTTTCTTCTTTAGTTTTAATAAAAATGCGCTGACGTGATAATTAGTTTCGGTACGTGTGTGTTAATAAATTTTCCGAAACCAAGCGCTGTCGCTTTTATTTTTTGACGGACTCTTAAAAAAAATGGGTAATAAATTATTATTATTATTACTATATTATTATTATAATAATAATTATTATTATAAATGAAATAGTTTCTAGTCATTCGTTAACTTTATTTAGCAAATTGTTTTGTTGTTTCTAATGACCGAAAATACGCGAGAAATCAACAAATCGGGTCTATGACTATATTATACTGTGTTGGACAACATTTTACCATCAAATTTTTGTGCGTAGTAAAAGTGACTGTACTGTATATTTTATTATATAAGTGTACATAATATTATAATATACATATACATATATTGTGATGTACAAGTCGGAATAATATGATTTTGTCATTGGTGATATTTATAGAAATAATTTAAACAAAATTAACTTTTTTTTATGACCGTGCCGTTTAATGTGAAAATGCTTTACTTCAGAGTGAGTGCGATGAGATATAGTTTTGGCTATTATAATAGTGTGAGATAATAGTGTGAGAGATAGTGAGTGAGGAGAGAGAGAAAAGGAATAAATGATAGGTAGTATAATTTTTGACAAAAGACAAAATAACTATTATTCGATAGGTTTTTCAATACTTTATAGACAATAGTAGAACAGTGTTTTTTTATTATTATTATTATTATGTAAGTAATATAAAAATATAGTTAATAACATGTTCATGCGACCGACATTATTACAACGTTTATAACTTGTATTTTTTTTTTTTTTTTTTTGTTATTTTGTACAAATATAATCTCTTTGGTTTTTGTACGATACAATGTAAATTGAACTATAGTTATCTTAATAATAATAACCTACATTATATTTACTACCAAAAACACTCATATTTAGTTTTATTTGTATTTAATTTATTTATTTGTTATGCTTGTATACAAAACAATATTATAACAATATTCAGTGTGTAAATACAAAAAAAAACTTATGTACATTATGTATGTGTATAAAAACAATGGCATAAATGCAGTGATATGTGGGTAGGGACCCAATTTATTTTATGTAATAATTATTTTGAATTGTTATTTCGGAGCGAACAAGCCACTGAAAACTATATACAAAAAATAATGATAAGAAAAAAAAACGATGATAAAAATGAATAAAAACATTTTATTAGCTAATTAAAAAATATATTTCTGTATTGTCAAATGTTTTGTTTGTTAATCAATTGTCTAAATCTCTCCAGTCTTCGTCGGTCGGGGGTGTAAACATCACCCTAAAAGGCAAT
Organism: Diuraphis noxia; assembly: GCF_037042655.1. NCBI lineage: Eukaryota > Metazoa > Arthropoda > Insecta > Hemiptera > Aphididae > Diuraphis > Diuraphis noxia. The sequence continues at coordinate 30,423,153 of NW_028301714.1, read as the reverse complement.
TCTTGTTCCAGCGCATCCACTGTTGAAGTATTAAGTGGATTATCCTTGAGATCAACTTCGTTCAAATTCTTTAAACATGATTCCAATGTCCTAACATTTACATCTAAAATGTATAATCACAAACATAGTATTAATAGTCATATTAATTTATTAATGACCTACATAATATTTAATAATAGGAAATACATTAAAATAAATTGCATCTCATGGGTTCGTACAAGTAGGTATAATATAATAACATTATATTATTCTTTTTCTTTTTTTTTATATAAAACAAACATTTTATTCTTTATTTAAATATTTAGTTGAATTATTATGTATTATGATTTGATTAATAGGCATATAAAATGTTTTAACTTATATCATTGGAATTAATTCCAGTATCCAGTAGGTGATAGGTATAATTGTATAAACTATACACAGATAGAAGTATATCTTATGTTGTAAACATTCAAACTTACACGATGAGGTCATATTTTAGATTCTGAGCGGAGCGATGAATGTATTGATTTTACCATGATGTGTGTTTTTTTTTTTTTTGTGTCTGTCATCACGTTTTGGGGCAGTAAAAATGCTTCAATTTTTGACTTCAGTACCTCGTTCGATCAGAAAGTGAATCTAGTTGGTACTTTGGGGGGTCAAAAGTAAAAAATTCTTAATACTTTTCTAAATAATTGAGAAAAACAAACTAAAAATTAAGGGAAAAATGGGAAATTTTACGCACACTCATTTTTCGACAAAATCGATTTTGGTTTTTGATGTAACTTTAAAACAAATGACCATAGATACATGAAATTTTCACCTAATGTTTATATAAGTATATTCTATCCACCATGCAATTTTCAAAAAATTTTGAATTAAGTTGAACTATTCATAGGCATTTCAAATTTTCGATCATTATTAGTTTTTTTTAAATTAATATCGATAAAAATTTATTTGATGGGTAGAAAAGCTTGAAAATTTAATACAAGGCTCCTAACATATTTTTACAATAGCAGTCGCAAAATAAAAGGAATACATCGTCACAATTTTTTTTTTACAAGCATTCAAAGTTTGAATTTTGTCAACATATGTAAAAATCACGAAAATTCGCAAATTATTTCAAACTAGAAATTCATAAAAAATTTTCTTTTTAAATCTAAGATTTGAAAATTTTTAATAATCTATAATATATCCTAGACAGATAAACCGTCTTCGCTCAGAATCGTTTTTTGTATACAATGATATAATATCATTGGATTCAAATTTAATTCCATCCATTACAGTAACCCACTTGTAACCTACTATACAGCAGAGCGACATACACGACTTACCCGCTTTTTTTAAATTTATATTTATGTTGTATCGAGCATGTGTATTGTGAAAATATAATATATTAAATCAATTATTAAATTAATTTTTTTAATAATATCATAACATAACATGTGCATAAGTTTTTAACTTAAGTAACTTGTTTAATATGACTTACCTACTATACTGTGGATTATAAATACTAATATTTACTGTGGTCATTTTAAATAATGAGCTATAGTTTCTACATCTATGATAAAATTATGTTTCCTCTATATCTACTTGTTTTTTTTTTTTTGCTAATAATATATATATGCATATATATTTTTTAATATAGCATTTTACTAGTGTAAATTAATTTTCTACGTTTCTTTTTAATAAAAAATGATAATAAATGGAATCACTAGGACGTTTAAAATTAATAACAGTAATTTATGTAATATTATGTTGAAAAGACTTATATGTTTTAAAAATGAGAATGATTGAACAGTCATTGAATTTTAAAAACAATTTAATTTAAATTTTGGAAATAAAAGTGAAAACTGTTATAAATCACGAGAATGACAAAAAACACTACTACTTCAATAATATACTTATTTAACAAGTTATTTAACTATTATCATATTACATATTATTATATTATTATATATAGCCATATAATGCTTACGTAAATACCTATATTCAATTTAATTTTTTTTTTAAATTAAATGTTTATTAAAATACAATTTTAATTAATATAATTAATTGTTTAGGTAACTCACCAATGATAAAATTATTGTTAGCAATCAAAGAAGTTAATTCTCGTAAATGAGCAATTGAGTCTGGCAATTCGACAAATGAGTTATATGAAATGTTCAACTTTTTAAGGCTCTTCATTTCTGACAGTTGGTCCGGCAGTTTACTGATTTGATTGTGAGACAAATTTAGTTCTAAAAAAAAAAAAAAATACAAATTTTATAAATTATACACTAAAATCACTAAATAAATTATAAATATATCAATATAGAATCTAAAAATTAATGAAATTAACGACTTGTTTTAGTCTATGTAATATATGTGTACAATATATAGATATGTAGTATGAACGAGTCTATATGATATATATTTAAAGGTATACGTTATTTTTAGGCGTGCAAACGGTTTTGAATATTGGAAATTAATGTTGTATCAACAGATTCGTTGCAACTCATCAAAAAGTTTCAAAGACTTATTTCTATCCTGGAATCTGTCCTTTAAATTTGGTGTTTCTGCTGGCATGCATGATGAACTTTATCCTTAAAATACATAAGTTGAATTTTTTTTGATTTTATCTGGTTGACATTAATTACACGGAAAAAAACTGTTATTATAAGTATAATAAATATTAGTCACTTACAAATGTTTCACGCCTTATGAATTGACTTGCAAAATGAAGTTTTGCATTTCATAATTTATTACTTAAATATAATGAAAATGCGATTGTAGCTTTATGTATCACCCTCAGGTTACCACGCAATAAATATTCTACTACTGGCACTGCATGTGTATAAAAAATTATTATCGTCACCTAATTTATTATTTATGCATTATATGATTTGTTAATATATGTCATGTGTCTACATGTAATGTGAAATTCAAGTAAAACATAAATGATATATATTTGCGTGTCATGGCTTAAACTACAGAGATGTATCCAAAGATTTATTTCATGATGAAGGAGGGGAAACTGTTAAAAATTATGAACACTATGACGTATGTATTGTACGTGATATTGAAAAACGTAAGAAAATAATCTATAAGAAGAAACAAATTCAAAAAATTCTGTTAATAGTAATTTTCTAGAATAAAAAAAAAAAATTGAAATTGGTTTTTGAAAATGATTCTACAGTTTTTGATTTTTTGATTAGATACCACATTAATTTGCTTAAATTTCTTACCTAAAATCATATGTGAGTTTTGTGACAGAAATATTGTGTCATTATTGGCATAATATATTTATAAATATTATAGCGGTGATCATTGTGGTAGAAAATGTAAAATGACAGCGTGGCACAAATCAATTATCTTAAGGGAAATGTATTTAACTTATCATTTTTTTATATTTAGAGATATAAGATTGTAAAAAAATAGGTTTAGAAAATATTATTTTTGTATATATTATATTATTTTAGTAAAACTATATTTTAAAATTGAATGCATGTCAATGAATATAATTGATCTGAAATACCTTTAAAATTATGAAAAATATTTAACCAAGATTTGTGAATAATTTACACAATATTATACGTATTATACACCAAAAATATTAACAATGGTTATATACACACACAAAAAAAATAAAAATATATTTACATAAATTCAGATCTAACTAACTTTGCACTGTATAATATTTAATATTTCTATGGTAGTTATAATATAATATATATATATATATATATATATATATATATATATATATATATGAAAATACAAAAAAGCAGTATGATGGACAGTAGTTAGTCTTAGTAGGTATGTAAACATAGACGTTTGAGAAAGAGTTATAAGTCCTACACAAAATATCACTCACATAGGTTTGAAATATTATATATTATTATCTATGTAGTAGGTATACTATTACTATAACACAGTAACATATTATGTTCTAAATAAACATTTTTAAATGCCGGAAAAAGTTGATAAATTACAGCTTACTTGTCAAATTTGTGAATTTAGTGTTGATGTATCAGGTCGTACTACTAGCAATTTCCAAATTAGTTTCAAAGTAATAGATATGCTATTCATCATAATACCCGGTAATAATGTGGCCAAATACGATATTATGTAACTCTTTAAATATCCAAATATTTATTGAGGTAAAAAATAAACTGTTTGATCGCATTTATAGGTTCTTTGTGTATGAATATGCTGTAATATTATTATCACTCAGATATGTTACGACCATGCAGGTAAAAGTACTTCAAAATAAATGTTTATGTATATATTATATACATATATTCATTCAGTAACACGGTAACCACGTCACACGTGTGCACATTATGCTGTTACAGCTGGCTATCTAGCAATTTAAACTTTAAATGTCAATCGTTTTTCTATTTACGTATTAATGAGAATACTATAATTAGTACCTATACAACTATTGTATAAAGAATGTATACCTGTGGTAAGCACATCTACTGTGACGTAACTGAAGATTGACTAGATCTTGAATTTTTTTTTACAGTGCCTAATATTCATTTTTTATATTATTATTTAAGATACCTACATTAAAATATTATAACTATAAACAAATTTATCCCACATTGGTCCCACTCGAGTGGGGTATATGAATTCAACCAACACCCTTCATAAGTTCCACTGGGTATCAAACAACGCACAGATTTACAGCAAATAATAAATTAAAATCTTTCCTATAGTCTTGGAGTAGTTTAAAGTTACGTTATTGACCTACTATAGTTGATAGAATTCTCAAGTTCGTTAAATTCATCATTGCATAACTAATGTTTTCTTGCTAGATGCTGGTTACGATGTTACCTATAGGTACTAACACTGTAAAAAAGAATCACCTATAACGGTTTAGCGAGATTTAAGCAAAAATATGCGATACTTATAAAAACTTTTTTGTTATAACCAACTTTTATGAATGCATTAAGAAAATTTTATTTTTTATGCACCAATATGAATACATAATACGACCGCGATCTGAGCACACAGCTGCGTCTATATATGATATTACTGTTGTTATTTTACTATTGTTAGAGTTTTTTTCCTGGTTATTGTACGAATCAAAACTATTTAATTGAAATACATTTATCTGACGGCACAAACGCTTTTGCAAAATTATACAGCTGTTGTCACTGAACTGTAAAAACATAATCGAGTTCAATGAATAAAATCAAATCAAAACCTTGCCAAGTAATAATAAATTTACGGTCTGAATTATTATTATTTAGAAATAATTATTTTGATTGTCATTTATATTACATCGCACTGATGTACGTGTGCTGCAGCAGGGTGCGTAGGTACATTATACATAACATATAATAATATCTTAATCCAACACATAAATCAAACGCGTACTATGGCGCAGTTAACATAGTTAATAATATTATTATTAATACTATAAGCCGGGGAAATTTTCATTCGTCGACCTAAACCGTATAAAATAATAAACTCGCCTGTGATGGTCGGAAATCGTTCAGCGAATTTCACTGGTAGTTTTGAAATCACGTTATTCGACAAATCGCACGCGACCAATTGCGTGTTTTGCATGAGTAGGTAAATCGCATCAGGGATCTGCATCAACTGACATTCGGACAAATCTGGAAAATAAAATGAAAATATATTATGTTTTGTCGTCTTTCGGCGTGACAAGGCGTTTTTAAGGTCCATCACGATAAGTCGATAAGTATATCGTGTGTACACTTCATTGTGTATATTTTTTTATTATTGTAGGTATATATCTATAATCGTCAGACTTGATACTAGCAGGAAGTCCAGATGTAGACTGTTCGAGGTCGCGGTTATAATAATTATCATATTATGGCGGGATATCTTTCCGCGCTGGTCTATTCCAATGGCCATCACCCATATATGGGTGCATAATATCATTTGACGTGAAACCGGAATGACAATACAACAATGTAATGTGTGTGTGTGTGTGTTTTTGTGTATCTATTTACACACGTCATTATCATCATCACCGCCATCGATGTGTTGTAAAATTCGTGATTGAAACATAATATATATTTACTATCGATAGCTAAGAAACTTGTGAATAGGTAGGCATAGTATTATAGGACTGAAGATAAATTCACCCCGTTTGTTTTGTAAGCAATTATGTTACTTTAGATCGTCTAATGCTTATTTACTTTAAGTCATATTACATTATTTTGAAATTTAATAATTATTATTTCTCTTTATATCCACAATAATAAGATACTATAATTATCGATATCTAAAATTTACGTGGTTGGGTAAATATTTTACAAAATCAATTTTAACATTTTTTTAAAAATAAATAAATCAAAGATCTTTTGAATTTGGATTACAAGTTTTTGGTTTGTATGTAGTGATGATAATAATAGTGCACAAATGTCGTAAAAGTTGTGCATTAATAGTTGCGTTTGCGGAAATGCGTAAATTGTCAGGGTCAGATCTCAGATCTGTTTATTTATTTAAGTTTTTACACCGTAAAAAAATGAACATATCTATAGAAAAATCATCATTATAATAAATTCACTTCAGAGAATTTTTAAAGACAGTATCGAATCGAGACTATACTCTGGAATAAATGTTTTTTTTTTTTTTTTTAATAAGATTGCATAAAACCATTAAATCAATTAATAAAACTATACATCACTAGAGATATTACTAGGTAAATTGAAAAACTACATATTTGTTTATACCTGCATAAAATATATCGAGATTTAAACGCGTTCATAATGATTCTAGGTTTGTTGTTAACAATAGAGTATTTATCACGTGGAAATCAAAACACTTTCTTACGTTGTGGTAATAATAATAAACAAGCAACGGTTTTAGTATTGGTACGACAGCGTAATATATTATAATAAAAATAATTAGATTAAATAAGGTGAAAGCGAGGAAACTGGCACATACAGCAAGCGAATATGTGTAATATTACATTCAAAATTAAAAAAAAAAACAATTTGTTAGGAGAACGCGATGTAACCGCTTGATTATATGCAAAAAAAATAATTAAAATATATTCCAAATATGTTGCACAATAAATACATAGTTAAAAGTAATATGTACAATATAGACTTGCACATAATATATTTGATTTAAGCAGATTTAGAGAGGAAGATTTACCTATTTTCTATTAAATTTACTTAGAAATCGGAAACTATTAGGTATGAAATAAACAAAATATTCATCAGAGGTCAGCTGTTACACTTTTTCCGCATACACTTCGTAAAAAATATCAATAATTTTTATGCGGCTAAATCTATGTTTAATCTACCCAAAACTTTTCGATGATATGTGTTAGTTATTACCTAATATTTGTAGTGTGATTTTAACAACAATTTAATCATAATTCATAATATTTCACAACCTGTCGGCTCTGAATCAATAATAGATCCATCAATATCATCCATCGTCGAGGATTTAATTCTATTTGAACACTCCATAATATGATATACACATATTTGTAGTTCCCCAAAAGATATTTGGAATGAATTATAAGAATACGTTTAGCACAACACGAAAGGAACTACACGGTTACCGAGGTCTACCGCGTGTTCGGTATACCAAATGCGCTGGAAACCTCGTGGTATCTCCAGCGGTACCGGACTACCCCCATTTCTGGTATTTACAACGTTTGTGGTAGCAGCGTTTAAGTGCACTCACCCAAATTTTGGCTCTCTTGCGCGTCGTTGCACCGGTTCACTACTCGGATAACCGCGTTACCGGCCAGCCTGGTGGACACCAACATGACGGCAGTTTGCTGGCCGTCGTCCACTTCCACCTCGGCGGCTTCGATTTCCTCTTCGATCGGCGGCCTCATGTCGACGATGAGTGTGTTTACTGATCACGTCAACAATAATAAAACTATATAATGTTTAATATTTTATCAAACGGGTAGGTACTATACCGCAATATTATATTATAACGATCGGTGGTCGACGGGCGAAAATAAAACAAACTATTATTTTTTTTTTGGGGGGGTTGAAATTCGTCGCAGACTCGCTTCGTGCGGCGATCGGTGGTCGGGAAATTCGAAAATCCAAAATACACGACCAACTCGAAGGTGGAAGCGCTCTGTTCGCAAAGTGCAATGGTGTAAAACAAAATGCAGACTGTGCCCGCGTCGACGGCACCGACCGGACTGTACGGCAGCCGTTTGGTATATATAACGATATATGTTCGGCCGTTCGCCGTCGCCACTACGCGTAAAATATTATATTATATGCGTCATCGTCGCGTTGTCGTTCACCTCGAGCGTGCTGTAAGTTATGTTTAGCTTTTGTTATTTTTAGGCGTCCGCTCGCGCTTCAGGGTTGCTTAAACTCCGCAGCTGCTGGGACGACGCGTGCGACTCGATTTTCTTTGTATCGGTTAATAATATTGTGATAACGATATTGCGCATGTATTATGATAATAATAAATTAGAACACTGTCTACAGTGGTTTTCCGGTCCAATATTATGATGACGCTTTATTGTACATTGTGGTCCGTGCTGAACTATTCTGCCTAAAAAAACCGAACGACAAAAAAAACCACTAGAGCTCGACATCGCCAGAAATAGCTGCAAATATATTTCCTTAGTGTAGTACTCGTATATTATTATGTTTTCATTACAAACACAAAAGAAGAAAGGAACTACGCGTTGGCATTGCGTTTGGCCCGCGAAATGTTGATTTTACACCGCAAATAAATACCACATAAATCAGACGTGTTTGTCATACCAAATACTGTATTATTATTATTTTCTTGCAATTGTGAAGTATGCTGAACAGTGAAAACACCAAAAATCATCACAAATGGCTTCAAAATGTTTCAATGCAATATAGGTTGATTAATTGTAGGACGATTTAATTATTAGCAATTATTATGATACCTATACAATTTATAAATTATATATATATATATATATATATATATATATAGATACACAGTTTGAATATTTTAAATTCAATTGTTTTGTTCCTTGGGCACTAATCTACGTGACTACGTATTGTGTATAAACTATCATTAATAAAACAAAGTAATTGCAGCAGTCTGACACACTATCTGATACAGTCAACGACTTTAATTTTAGTTTAAGTTGACAATTCAGTGTTATTTTTTAAATTTTTACGATTTTTACGATTTTTACGATTTTAAAAAATTTCTATTTTTTTTTACATTGTGCAGTTTGTCTATCCGTAACACAAATCTCAAGCCTCAATTAGTTGGTAAATGGAAATATGTATATAACACGTAAAATATTCCTATTTTCTATACCTGTTTTAATTTTATTTGTTAATAAAGTAGAACGGAAATAATATATAACTTATAATATAGGTATTTAGTATGAATGAAATACTATTATTATTATCATATAATTCTGATTTAAATCGTGAAGTTAGGTAACTGTCCATAAAAAGAAACAAATTATAAATTTAATTAATTTTTCACATTCTAAACATCATAATATAAGTTCAATTATTTCTAAATTGATATTAGGTAATTCAAATTAAAATGTTTTTTTTTTATTTTTTTTTTTAATACTCGTATAACAAAATATCTAAGATTTGTGTTTTGACGTCATAAATCAGTAAATACTAAATAAGGTAATTTTAAATTTAAACAATTATATAATACGAGAAAAAAGAATTCACAGTGATTATAACCAAAGCTTTTTTTTTTTTTTTTTTAATAATAACTTAATAATATAATTTTATTTTACAGGTATTATTTTAATTTTGTAGGACTAGGGAATATTTTTGTTACTCTTTCCTCAGCAGAGAAACACTATTAAATCAAGAAAATCTTGCCAGTCCCCGATAAAAAAAATTAACATTTTTTAATTTTTTTTTTTTTACATATTTTTTAGGGCACTGCTTGCATGAAAGTTTATGAAACAAGTTTTGAAATTCACACAAAACACCTTAAGCTTTAAAATCTAAATTACGTGGAAGGTCGAGAACATTTTTTCGTTCCTTTTTTGTAGTAAAAATTTACATATTCTAAATTTTTTTGGTGTGCATATATGTTACTTACTGTTCCCGGAAATTTTCAAGGTATATTCTTAAATTAGCTTGAAATTTTTTCCATCGAAATATAAAAATTCAATAAATATACGGAGAGCGTCAGCAAAAAGTCTCATCAGCCCTTTCAATAGTAACAATTACAATTTCAACAAATTTTTTAAAAAATGTTTAACATTTCAAGAGCATATACTTTTGCAAATTGTAAAAAGTCGTTAATATAGTGTTATGTTATGTATAACATGTAATATAGGTGAGAATATATTTTGGTAAATAATTATTAAAATAGGTTAGGTCAGTGAAGTAGTAGGTATGCGCTGAGGCTTCATTAAAATGTTAATACAATATGCGTATTGCGTATAATATCACCGTATTTGCAGGCATCGATAATGTAATCGTAAAAAAAGTGTTGGATTCGAATGTTGTACGATTGTGAGTCTAGCATACAGTTCAATTTTGATATTATTCAATGTTTGATTTTAAAATTGATAGAAGCGTTTTCGACCGATAACTGTTATGCGTTCTTACCTATTATAATTACTATTTATAACTTATTTAAAAATTGTCATGATTTTATGTATTTTAAAAAAATAATTAATATTCCATAATATAGTTAGTATCACTTGATAATAAATGTTGGTGTAGGTTGGTGTTATGATAAAAAATAATACCAAACTCTAGTGATAATGTTTATTGTTCAACAATGATAGGTAATTCATGCAATCGAACATTGCTCATTAAATGTTTTTTCAGTATGTTTTTGTGTGCGCCGTCTTTGGTGTATTTGTATTCTTAAGTTAACTTATCAAATTTAACTTTGAAACTAACCCAATAAAACGTACCACGGATAAATTAGTAGGTATTTGCAAGTACGCCAAGCACATAGTTGTGAACGCCCAGTTGACTTGTAACACGTGTAAAGTTTTCATGTGAGGCAGGTTCACATGGGTAATTTGTACGCAAAATACTGCTGCAGCCATTCAATAATGGGATCATTTTGTAGAAATGTTGAACACGATAAACATAATACAATTAATGATTGGAAAGCTGTTGTCTCGGAACATGTGCTAATTTAAATGCAAATAAAAATTTGATTTTAATTAGATCCCGAGTCCACAATATATACAGGGTGTCCCACAGAGATCTGACATTGTGACAAATGAAATAACTTTTGTTCTAATCAATATTTTAAAAAAATTTCTTTTAAATATAATTCATAGACACTTGCGTTACATTTTTAGAATACATTTCTTATTTTTTATTTTTTAATACTGAAAATAAAAAACTTAAAAATTGATAAAAATTTTTTTCGAAATATTCAATATAACCAATTTGTAAATCTGATTTTTAGAAAAATGTATATGGTAAAAACACTTATTTAGTCAAATGACTGATTTTTTACAAATTTTTTAAATATCAATATTTTCTTTAAGTAAATTACGGTCTAGTTTATGTTAGAAACCTTGTAATTTCAAATAATAATAAAGTTTTTTTTTAAATATTTTATAAGAACATTTTTAAATAAGTGCATGTTAAAATCTAATTATTTTTTTTATTGTATTTATTTTAATAATATGTGATGTATAAACTATAAATTACTATAATTTACCTAACGAAAATATTGATATTTAAAAAAATTGTAAAAATCAGCCTTTTGACTTAAATAAGTATTTTTACCATATACATTTTTCTGAAAATCAAACTTACAAATTGGCTATATTGAATATTTCGAAAAAAGTTTTATCAATTTTTAAGTTTTTTATTTTCAGTATTAAAAAATAAAAATAAAAAATGTAGCGTAAGTGTCTATGGATTATATTAAAAAGAATATTGATTAGAACAAAAGTTATTTCATTTGTCAGAATGTCAGATGTCTTTGGGACACCCTGTATATATATATATATATATATATATATATATATATATATATATAGGAGTTTAACTTTTAAATTATGTGATCAATATAAATATTATAAATCATACCACCGTCATCATTTGTATGAACAATTTTCAATCGTTAAACGATTTGTTCCAAGAATTCGATTATTTGTTACGCCAATGTGAAAACAGCAATTTATTTCCATATTGTTTTATAAATTCACATATTTCAGCAATCATATTCGTTACATACTTACATGCATTAAATTCATTATGCTGGCCAGTAAATATTAAATACAAATTTTGATATTACATTCAATTATTATAATAATTATTAAAATATCTGAAATAGTTTAATAATCGTATTTACAACGTTGGCAAACAAAAACATACGAGTAGGTACTTTCCTACAAATATTTATTTCTAGATAGCATATGTTAATTTAGTGTAATAAAAATGTAAATGTTAAAATAAATAATTAAAGTTATCAGGATTGGTTAAACATCATGTACTTGTGATACAAACAAAATATTTGTTTATTTTTTAATAGTTATAGCTCCGGTTATAACTTAACTTTTAACTTTTTAACTAGGTATTATATAGGTACGCCCAGTATTGCTGACAGCTACACAGCCGGGTTTTTTTTTTTAAATACCGGGAATAAATATTAGTATAATATATAATAATTTATGTATAATGTTTATTAAAAAAAAAATAATAGTAATAATAATAATAATAAACAATTGTTCCGAGGAAATACAAAGAAGTTAAGAACCTCTGCAGTCTGCGAGAGTGGTAAATTTCCAGCTTCTAAGATGTGTATTTTAATATTGTGTAACGCAATGAATACAAAATTTCATAAAAAGTTTAACAACCATTATATATTTGCATCTTATTTTTAATACTGGCTAGTATATTTTATAATCTTAATATTTTTAATGCCGGTCAGCCTGACTTTTTCACTTTGAATATAACCATTATTTTAAAGGGATTGGTGGCAATTAATAATTATACAATATACATCCAAAGCATAATAATCTTTTCCCCAATATACTAATCAACTTAGTGCGATAATACTTTCGAAAACTGATTTGAGTTTTTTATTATGCCTACTATAGGTTATATTATTTACTATATTAATTATTTTTTGTGTTTGTTGATTTTCAACTGCGGATTGAAGTATAGAATAGTGTAGGTATGAAATTATTTGGTGGCAGTACCAAGGTCATTATTAAGATATAATTTTCTAACACACCATAATGCGTTACAAGTTTTAACCTATATATATTGTTTTGTTTTTAAAATTATAGGCAAGTGGCCAGAATTTTATAAACGTTAGAGTTCTATCAGATAACCCTCTGGATTCTTTATTATTTGCAGGACAGTGTTTTACACATTTTTATAGTTTATAAGTAGTTGATTCAGTGTAAAATGAAAAATTACATGACTTAACTACGGCTTTGTTTAGTTACTTAGCGTCACTGCATATAGGAAATTTTTCTTTAAGGAATTGAAGATGTTTTACTATAATATAATATGCAATAGGTATTTGTAGATTGATCAGTATGATAAATTATAGGTTAGCCTTGCTTTTCCAAATTATCAAAATGCATATGATTTTTCAAAGATATAATTATTAATGGCTTGAGCATATTATTATGAAATATATTCTAATTTCACTGATTTATTGAACTGGTCATAAGTTTCCACTCGATATTCTTTGAAATACTTAGTGATATTTTTCGTAGAATAAAAATTGTTTTCATTAGGTATGTATTTATTATGTGAATGGAAAACAATAATTAACATTTATTTTTGTAAGCGATAAGATTATTGTTTATAAAAAGTAATAGTTCATTCTCATAATTGAAAAATACGAAAAGATTATGACAAGGGAACATATTATGATTGTGTGATTTATAATGTGTAACCAATGATAAACTTAATATTTTACATTTGGTATATTCGTAGTATAACTAATTAAGATGTTTAAATTAAAATAAAACAATGTTATGAGTAATGAATTATTAATATTAATATTTATTCATATCGAAAAATTGGAAATATCAAATAATGGCAGTACATTATTATATTTGACTGAATTTTATAAGAAGTTCATTATTTAAATAGATATTCATGACACTTTGGAGTGGATTGAATTATTTATGAGTATGTTTAAATAAGAGGTAAACCAATTATGGAGTAAACAGTAGAAAGAGGATGATGAAATTTTCAAAACTTTAAAAATCAAGAAATCATTACATAAAACATATTTTGAATTCCAGAATAATTTATTAATTTTATAGTTATATGACGGTATTATTTATTTAAGAACTTTTCAATTTTCACGGGTATTACGATGTTTATAAAATAAAAAATAATTCTGCTGTAAGTTTTGAGATTTAGATGTTTTATTCATATAGCATTATCTGTCTTAGAGAAAATGCAATTTACAATATTATATTATTCATAGTTTTAAAATATGATTTTTCGAAAATGTACCTACCTATAAAACGTATTTTTTCAAAGTTGTGGCATCCAGCTGAGATTTATTGATAGAATAAAGAATAAGTTATATTACTAGTTGATTATCCACCTAAGCAATTTAAATAAATAGGTCATAGAATTATAATTTACAGTAAGTATTCTATACACAAAATGAAATCGTATTCCATAAAATTACACGCTTTTACATAAAAAATCTTGCAGTTTATTTTATGTAAACTAAAAATTATAAATCTTGTTGTATTTGATCTTTTAAAGTTTTGACTTTTTATGTAATAAATCAGAATGCTTTCAAAAATTTCAATTTACCTACTTTTAAAGAAGAAATATAGATTCAATATTATATGAAACTAAATAAATCAATGAGAAATATTACTTCTATTAATATTGCAGATATACGTTTGTAATGAATTAAAAAAAAAAAAAATATTGTACTTATATTTTCATACTGAAATATTTTATTTATTTATTTATTTTTTATCTAGATTTTATACCATCTGTACATAAAAACAAGTACAATAAGCATAAATGATGTTTTTTTTTTAAATTATATATAACAATAATAGTTTATTCAGTAGAATAAAACGGGCCGAGGCCCAATAGTACAGATAGTAAAGTTTGAGTACAAATACAAAAGAAATATAATATTACATACAATAAATATCTTATAGGTATATAAAGTTTACAAAAAACTAAAAAGGAAAAATAGTATTAAATTGATAGGCAAACCCAGCATTACGTATTCACATTGTTCACGTGAACATTTATTATCTCCTTTAAGGGAGAGAAGAAAAAGTCAATTCTCGTTGAAAGTTTATTACATAGAGCCAAAGCCTTAGGAATAGGTGAGTTTTTTAAATAGTTTGTGCTATATACTGGAATGTAAAACAAAGATGTGGGACGGTTATTGTAGGCTGGAAAGCTGGAATAGTAAAGGGGATGCAATTTAAATGATCAGGATCATTGGTGATACCATTATTAATTAACTTATATATAAAGGATATATCTACTATTTCACGTCTGGAGGATATAAGGCTGGAATTTTAAGAAAAGATCTGATTTGTGTATAATCATGATTATCAATGGTCAAATTAAATTTAAACGCTACGAATTATTTTTAAAACCTATTTTGAACGCGTTCAATAAAGTCGATATCGGTTTTGGTGTATGGATTCCAGATAGGAGCCCCGTATTTGAGAATAGATCTGACTAATGCACAATACAGGAGTTTGAATGATCGAAGGTTTTTAAATTCAGATGAATGGCGCTTAAAAAACTATAACTTTCAACGATTTTTTCACAACACTCTCAATATGATCACGGAAATTTAAATTAGTGGTTAAAGTTACTTCTAAGTCTGTAATTGAAGAGACCGATCTAAGTTGGACATCATTATATATTAGCTTGAGTGTCTTGAGGGAAGAACCAACCAGCGAAGACACTTCGGCACTGAAATAATTAAATTAATGTATAATCTATGTCGTAATATTCAAATAAAATATATTTTTTTTATTACAAACAAATTACAAATATGAAAAACTAAAATGAAGATTATGAATAGGAGATCATAACTATATACATACGTAATTTATTCATAATTAAATAATATACTTTCTAATGTTATGAAAAGTGATTTTTATTTTTAATAACTTAAAACATAACAATATAAATTTTCCCATGATTCAAGTATGCAATTTTTTTTGATAAAATTAGATATTTATAAAATATAAATAAATGAAAATTGATCCTAAGTCCATCAGCTATCATCAATAAATATATATTTTATGAATTAGTTAGCTAAGATATTTTTATTAAGTTAGTTAGTAATATATTTTGTTTAATGTTATGGTAGGTTGATCTCATGAGTCATGAGTAAACTTTTTATTACATTCTCAAGCCTCGGCTATACAAATTGAACATTTTATACATATTCACCACAGTATAATTTGTACATTTTTATTGTTCTAAAAATTTAATTTGAGTATCAAATATTATATAAAAATGTTGTATTTCTATAAATAGCTTAATATTCAGAAAATTGTATTATGTACCTATTTAAATAATATATTGGTGAAAATTGTATGTATCTATGGATATATTATATTTGTTTTTGAGTTACACAAAAAAAAAATCAAAATTCCTATTTTTACTAGTTAATTCATTTTCGTTATTATTAAAAAATAATACTGAGAATTTTAATTTTTAACTGTCAAAAATAATAACTACATTTAAAAAATATGCGTCGTTGTAAAATCAATACCATCATTCATCGCCCCTCTCAGAATCTAAAATTTGGATAAGTTTTTAGATAAAGTTATTTTGTTGGAAATGTTATTTGTAAGCAAGTGATTACATTGTAGGTATAGGTGTATAATACATACCAACTTTATACATAGTGTATGCCAATGTCCATAGATGCCGAGGCTTATTTATTTAAATAAAAAAAATAATAAACAATATATACCATATAAAGTTTTTTTGTTTTTTCGTATGGCGCTATATGTCCAGGAGTAAGCATGAATTAAGGCCTATAGTTCGGACACCTATTTGGCAGAATTTCTAGTGGGCACCCGTAGGCTTCTGCCATGCCTGGTTGGGGGGCAGCGGCTTCTCTTTCTAGACAGCGTGAACTGCCCGGAAGCGATGCCACACTACGTGACCGGGATTCGAACCGGCGCAACCGACGCCTTAATCAGCTCGGCTACTACACCCCATATAAAGTCATGTTATAAAAAAAGCCAATAAAAATTTTAATTAATACTATTTATTTCTTATGATGACATAATTGGGAGAAATTTAGTGACATTATTTTTATTACGAACAATACACGCATCGTCTAAATAATGTTACATGCATTGAAATGTAAGAAATAACTATTTTGGCCTTGGAGTGCCCAAATTAAACATATTAATTTCAGTATTAATCTGAAAATTCGTATAATTTTAAATTAATAAAAGCTAACAAAATAGTAAATACTAAATTTTGTAACAAAGTTTATTTTTTTTTAAATTTTTTTCTCCTTGATATTCAAAATATTATTTTTGTATTATTTCATATAGAAATCTCAATATTATAAAAATGTGTTTATCTACTCGTTATTTAAAATACAAAATTAAACACCTGCAGCTATTTATATACTATCTCGTATACGAACAAATAATGTTTTTTACCAATAATATTCCGATAACTATAACGAAGAACTCTCATGGGCAATCTAATGCCTCCTTGTTAGGTTAAAACTTAAATTTTATTTAAGTCTGATAATTTGGTTTTATATAATATTTATATAATATAAAAATGCTTCAAAAAATGTACAAAATATTTCCAACTGATTTATAATAAATGCTTAACGACTGGTTAAACTAAAAACGTAAGCTTAACTTCTTAAAAATCTCTAAGTAGAACATTTGTTTTTATGTAAATGTGAGTTCTTTGGAATAAATCCAATTTTTACTTATAAGATATATTTACTTTTAAAGTGTAATTGTAATTGCTTATTTATGTATACGTTTATGTTGCCAAAATAATTTGTAAAATCTTCATTGAAGGGAGAAAAGTCTGTCAGTATTACAATATTGTTCTTATTTGTCAAAATTATTATTATTTTTTATTTTTTTAGCACAAAAGTATTCTGCAATTAAAGTTAAATATTGTAACATAAAAAAAAAGAAAAATACAATCGTAGCTACATAAGTAATATAAAATTAATATAGGTTGACATGGAAAAAGAAAAAATTGTTTTGTTACGAATGAAATCGTAGTTGTGTCGAATAGATTGAGTTTAGTGAAAATTATGAACAGTGAGCCATAAGAATACCATAATTTGATATACCTACCTATTATAATCATACATGAGTTATAAATATTTGTTTAATTTAATTAAAAAATATTTTATTTTATTTTTCGAAAAATATTAATATTTTATACACTATTAATATTTGATGTATTGATGTTATAATATGACTCTAATAAAGCATAAAAACTAAGGTAAGTATCTGTTATCCCTATTTCCAACATATTAAAAATATATCATTTTCAGTTTAAATTATATTCAAGTTTAACTAAAATATAAATCAAGTAGAACAAAAAACATTTTTAATAAATTAAAACTTTAAGTATGAAAATATTATGAATTATTACAACTTTTATAAATTAAAAATGGATTTTATATTTTTATAAATATTGAGGTATTAAAAACAATGATCTCTAAACTTCATAAAAGAAACTGAAATCGAACATTTATTGTAAACAAATAATATGTAAAAACAAAACTACCTATGTACAAATTATGTAAAAACAATGTAAACATGGTCAGCCAATGGCCACCGCTGCAGAGACTTATTTCTAATAAAAAAAAATAAAAAAATAAAAACAATGATAGTTTTTGCAAAATAAATCTCACTAGTTGGCATTTGTTTTTAGACTTTTGATCTCAACTGATGTTATTGGTTTTATTTGTTTCACATTTTCACTATTTGCTGTTGGTATAATTTATATTTTTTTCATTTTGAATATTTTTTACAAGGTTGCAATTGTACTATATGAATAGAGAAATCCACTTGAATGGTACTTTACCTTTCATGGAGTCACCCTATATATAATAAATTTCGTCCAATCAATATGCGGAGTAGTCTACGCAAAAAGCGCTGAAAAAAGATTGAATAACATGTTTTATCCATTTGAAATTTTTTTATAAAAAAATAAATGTATAATAGTAACATATTAAACTACAAAAAATATTAATATTGCTAATATGATATAAAAACAATGATATTAATTTAAGTAGTGATTATTAGCTGATGAGTGAATATGAAAATTAAATATAATAAAAGTTGTTACTTAGAAAAGTTTTTGGTAGGAATTAATTATAATAAGTTGAGATTTTTGAAGAATTTGTAAAATGCGTGAATTTAATTTACTTAAATGCAATATAAATAAAAGAAGACAGTTAATATCAAATAAAATAGACATTTTTAACATACCATGTATATTGTATATGTATTTTTACTTTTGAATGCATGCCGTGATTGTAAAATCATTGTATCTATTGTGTACATTTTCAATAATAACTGCAAAATTTTCATTCAAATTTCAAAACATGTTTCTATCTGATCCAAAATAAATGCATTATAAGGAGACAGAAATTTATATCTTGTATATTATTGTTTTGAAATTATACTTAGTTTTCCATTTTTTTTTTTTTGAAAAATTTTATTTATTGCAAGAAAATAGCTATTCGACACAATGGACAGTAATTTGAATGCGATATTTCAGATGACGGGCTTCAATTGAACAAGCACATCAATCGAAAAGGTTCACACACATCCAATAAATATAGGTCTATTCTTTGTACGAAAAATGTCCATATGATACAAAGAGTATTTTACCAATGTTGACAATTCGCGTTCATTAGATACAATCAAAGCTTACCTTTATAAATAAATATTCAGTCAAATATCTGATGTATTCGTCTTTATACATGTTTTGTACTTGTTTACTGGTTACATACGGTCCAGTAAGCAACTACAAACGTTGTCTAATATATAGTTTCTCGTTATTGTTTTAGATGACTGAAGAGGACTGATTTAAAATTTAAAATAATATACGAAATGATTCGCTATGCAGCAAGATCATTTTCAAATTTATTATATATATATATATCTAATTATGTACTATAAAATATACTGGAATACTTAATATTGATACAAATATTGTGTCATGCACTCATGCGGCGTTAAAAAGTTGTTGTTTTTTTCAAATGAGTACCCCCCCCCCCAAAAAAAAAAAAAAAAATTATTAAACGGATCATTTTTCTACAATATTTGGTGTTCCATCATTCAAACGAGTAATAGTTATTTAATTACTTAATTTTATGTACTAATAAATAATGAAGGTCTATGATGACGTGGAAGATGAAAGTGTTACAGTAAGCAATATTGAAATATCAAAATTCATAATTTCTAATAATGGCCAAATCATAATAAATACTGGTTTTAATATTACATTTAATTAACAGTTTTGTAAAATATTTTTTAAGGACTGTTATTCTTATTATATGCAAATTAATAATTGAGAAACCACTTGTTTGAATTTCTAATTAGGATTATCAACGTTTTTAGAAAAATTAACCACTAAATAATTTACAGTTAAAAAGAGAGTTCTCATTTGAAAATAGAAGTCTACATCACCACAGAATACTCTCTAAGTTGTTCAAACAATTTGAAAATGTATAATATGTTAAACAATTTAAAAAACTATAAATTGAAAAAATATATTATTGGAGAAAAACACAGGTGTGCATACTTGGTGAATAACCCAGTATTTTATAATCATTTTCATTTTAGATTCTAAACGGAGCGAGGAATTTATTGATTTTACCATGATGTAAAAGTGCTTTGATTTTTGACTTCAGTACCTCGTTCGATGATCAGAAAGTGAATCTAGTACCTTGGTACTTTGAGGGGTCAAAAGTAAAAAGCGGGAAAGTGGATGTCACTCTGCTGTATTACAGTAGGTTGCAAGTGGGTAACTGTAATGGATGGAATTAAATTTGAATCCAATGATATTATATCATTGAATACGAAAAACGATTCTGAGCAAAGACGGTTTATCTATCTAGGATATATTATAGATTATTAAAATTGTGGCTCGGTGAGGCGCGGTCGTACGCTCAATCTGCGGAAACGTACTGAGCGTACGTACCGGCCGCAGTTGCTAGCTCCCGGATGGGTGACCACACATACACAAACACGTGTCACAACCCTAACCACTTAAAAACTTACAAACAAATATACAAAATTAACCCCTACCGTACCACCCCACACCCAATGGCCTATGTTGCCGCGGGTTCTCTTTACAAAAAAAAGATTATTAAAAATTTTCAAATCTTAGATTTAAAAAAAAATTTTTTTATGAATTTCTAGCTTAAAATAATTTGCGAATTTTCGTGATTTTTACGTATGTTGTCAAAATAAAAATTTGATTCCCTCCGCTCAGAATCTAAAAATTCTCAATATTTTCCTTAATAATCGGGATAAACAAACTAAAAATTAAGGGGAAAACGGGAAATTTTACGCACAATCAGTTTTCGACAAAATCAATTTTGGTTTTTGATTTAATTTTAAAACATATGACCATAGATAAATGAAGTGTTCACCGAATGTTTAAATAAGTATATTCTATCCACCATGAAATTTTCAAAAAATTTCGACTTAAGTGAACTCTATTCATAGGTATTTGCAATTTTCGATCATTATTAGTTTTTTTTTTTTATTAATATCGATAAATTTTATTAGTAGAGTAGAAAAGCTTGAAAATTAAATACAAGACTTCTAATATATTGTTACAACAGCAGTTGAAAAATAAAATAAATTCATAGTCACAATTTTTTTTTATAAGCATTCAAATTTTGAATTTTGACAAAATACGTATGAATCAAAAATCTAAGATTTAAAAATTTAATACAAGATTTCTTACAAGTTGTCAACCTTTATCATAAATTAAATATCCACCAGAAAGTCGAATTAAATTTTTATAGCGTTTGAAATTTAAATTTATACAACATTGGATTTTCACTAGATTTCTCATTTAGCGATTTTCTTATATTGGTTTAGCTATAAAAACAAATGATCGCAGATACTTGAAAATTTCACTGAATATTTATATAGGAATTTCATATATTTGATGAGCTTTTCAATGTGTTTTGATTAGTTTTGAGCTGTTTACTGACATTTTTAATTTTTCAACTTTTGAAGTTTTTTTTTCCTATTAAAGAGGACGCCATACCCGCATGTGTTGTCTTCGTCGTACAAGTGCGTGGCATAGCAAATTTTACGCTCAGCAGATCACGTTTATCTCCGTTATTTTAAAATTTAGAGTGAATTGACCTATTATAAAAATTAAAGGCAAGATTATTATCGAGTGCATCTCATAGGATTTTTATTATATTTTAATTTTAAGCCAAGTTATGAGTATTTTTAGATATAAAAATTATTTACAATTTTAAAATACTCATTACTCGCTTTAAAATTAAAATATAATAAAAAGCCTATGAGATGCACTTGGTAATAATCTTGCCTTTAATTTTTATAATAGGTCAATTCACTCTAAATTTTAAAATAACGGAGATAAACGTGATCTGCTGAGCGTAAAATTTGCTATGCTACGCACTTGTACGACGAAGACAACACATGCGGGTGTGGCGTCCTCTTAATGTCAATAAATTGTATTGGTTGGGTCAATAAGCTTCAAAATTTAACATAAGGCTTCCAACATATTATTTAAATAGCAGTTGATAAATATTTAAAATACATAGACACAATTTTTTTTTTATCAGCATTTAAAGTTAACATTTTTACTAAATACGAAAAAATTACTGCAATCTTCAACTTATATTAGGTAGAAATTCATAAAAATTTTTATTTTTAAATCTAAGATTTGAACATTTTTCAATTCAAGATTCCTTATAAGTTTATTTACCTTTATCAAAACAAAAAATAAAAGGTCCACTGGAAAGTCAAACATTTTAATAAGTATTTATATCTATAATAATATATCCCAGACAGAATAAACCGTCTCTGCTCAGAATTGTTTTTCATATACAATGATATAATATCATTGGATTCAAATTTAATTCCATCCATTACAGTAACCCACTTGTAACCTACTGTACAACACAGTGATATCCACTTTTCCGTTTTTTTTTTTTTTATGCAAATGAAAAACTATAGTATTGTACTTGGATGACAGAAATACCGATACCAAATTATGTGGGAGTGCAAACGACATGACCAATAGATGCATGCCAATTGATTTGGAGACAAAGACCGAATTGTTCAAAGTTTTACCTCGAATAAAAAGATTTTTGACGTCTTGTTCTGTATTTTTTATTTTACCTACTTATAAGAAACCCAATTTCTAAAACTTAATGCTGTATTTTTTTAAGATTGATTACTTCGGATCATTTTGTTTTATTTTATATTTTATAGTGTTCTAATATAATACCTATGTTATATTATGCTATGACATATCTGACATAATTATTATTTTTTCATAATTTAACTCTAAAATGAGCCTTACAAGTTCCCAAAGTTTAAGATAAGTCTTTTTACATCTTACTTTTAGTTTAATAAATAAAAAACAACAATTTTGGCATGTTACATAATGTAAACGCGTAACTCTGTAACTTTAATAACAATTCTAAGCGCTGTGAATGAAACTGATGTTATACAAATGCTTAATACTACCAAACCAATTGCAATCCATCACACTGCTGGGGTACAAACGTCTCATAAAATACACAAGTAAATCTGTTTATTGTATTTGTTTTTTTTGAGAATTTTATTGTTTTAATCTTATTTGTACCATTAAGATTTATCGGTCAACGAAAAACAATTGATTGGAAGTTTAAATACCCAATATAATGAATATGAATAATATGAGTTAAGAATTAGTGTTAAAATAAAAAATAAAAATCGTTTTTACGTAAATTTAGTCAACTTTATACCAATTAATGTAAAATGTCAAACATGCATACCTACACTCTTTTTATAGGAAGTAAAAGAAAGGATTTTGACAAAAATTGTCAAAATTGAAAAAAATTTAGAAATTTTTATGTACTTAAAAATGAATCAAATGTTTAATATTTTTAATATAGGTGCCGGATACTGGACGAAAAATGATCGGCATTTGAGCGGTATATTGACGGTGACCGGCTGTAATTGGCAACAACCGAATGTGTTTGACATAGGCTGAGGAGACTCCTTAAAGTCGATAGAATATTGTGCTGCTCGTTTTGTATAATACCACCCGCGGCACGACAATTATATGAGTTTGTCTGACTCTGTGAGATGATAAACATAGTTAAGATTTGAGAAATGAAAAATCTGTTTTTATCCTGTATTAATTTTGTGTTTATCGTGTGATCATCCTGCGTTCATCGCGTGTTCATCCTGACGTATTTATTTTGTGTTATTAATCAAGGTAGTTACCAGGACTTTTTTAAATATTTACAAGGCATGTTATTTATTTACTATTAAATGTATACACATTTTCCATATATATTACCGATAAAGTATAAATTATACCTATTTACAAATCACTTGTTAATTCAATTCGCAACAGGTAGGTACATATAATTAAATAATTAAAACCGCGTTGGTTCTGTCATAACATAATATAATTAACTAAATTAACTATTATATATTTGATACGCAGTATCGAAAATGTTGCCGTAATATTTTATCAAATAAGTTAAAAAAAATAGTTTTCTTTGTTATTGATGGTAAAATTTTAGTTATAAAAATGAATGTTTTAATTTGATGAATGTTTTAATTGTTATTTTGACAGATGTAATAAAATCTACCATAGGTACAACAATAATATTATGTTGCATTATTCAAGTCAAAAATATCGTTTTAAAACATTTAAGGATTTTAAATTATTTGTAGTTGTTTTATACTTCGATTAAGAGTGTGTATAATCCTAAACATAATTACTTTAGCTTAGTTTTTATTTATAAAATTGGTGGAAAAAATCATTAGATTATATATAAATCACGGTTCTGTACAAGTCACTTTTTTTTTCCAAACACAAGTTAAGTTTATATAGAGATTTTTGTACCTAGCTATATCAGTAATAAGTAATAACTTAATATTTATGTAATTTTGTAATTTTGTACTACGAATTAGGTCATAATATTAAAAATAATAATATTGTTGTCAAGAAATGATCGAATACACAGATACTCATTTTAAGTAAACAATTGCATTTTTCATTATTCAAGTATTTTGTATTATAATGCAAAGATAACTTAAATCAATTAAAACTTTTTATCGACAATTGCATTATGTTACCTACAATTTATGTATTTTCAACTTTGATCAAAACCATTTTCGACGGAGATGATTGATCATTGTTTCTAATTCATACAAATAACAGTTCTGTATTTACATCGAATTAATTAAAGCAATGATAGCTCTAAAAACTACCAACTAGTCACTATTGATTTGTAGGTAATTAATTTGTGTATTATTTTTTTAACATTTGTTACTCGGCACAGTGTGTAGGCAAAATAGGTACATTTATTTGTTTTAATACTTTTAACTGACTTAGGAAAATATTAACTATGACCATTGACCACACTCCATTGTAGTGTATTGTTATTTTAATAAAGAATTATTATGATATAGAATAACAAAAATATCCAAATCTTAACACATTGTCAAGGTGTTCTATACATAAATTACTAACTTCAAAAATCAATTATTGTTATATTGAAAATTTAAATATTAAACACTACTTAATGAGTTGTATATATACTATTTAGTAATTAACATTGAAAGGTTTTTGAATTATTATTATGATTTTTTTAAATTGTTATTTTATATTTTAATGCATGTAGTTAATTTTATACAACAACATAATATGAATGGTACCTAATTTTATTATTTTGACTGGTTTGGAACTTCTATTATAGATAATATATTTATAAATTGTAAAAGCCATTCATTTTTTCAATCATTTCAAATAAAATATTTAATTAATTTTACTTATACTCTGGTCATGTAATTTTTGTGTAAGGTATGTTGTAAATTTGGTATGCTGCAGTCTAGATACAGTTTTAAAATGACATATTTATTTTATTTTAATTAAAGTTTTAGAATCAATTTATCTATTATTAATAAAAATGCACCTGTTGTAACCTAAATAAAAGTCCAACAAATTATTGATATTATTATTTTTTTATATTATTCAAGTAATATTTCAATTTGATTAAAACAATTTGTATAAGGTACAAACGCTATATAAAAATTTATAACATATCCCTAACAAAAACATAACAGTGAAAAAAGGCCAAGTTCCAAACTCCCTCCCAAAAAAGTCGTTCTATCAAAGTAGTGTAGGTGTAGGAACGGTTTGGATCTTAAATAAATAAATACTACAACGTATTATTTAGACACACACGTTTATTATCCGAATACAATATATATATATATTACGATTGTCACTGCGTACGACGTTGACGGCGGTCCGGCTAAAGCTGTCGCCGCCGTCACCGCCGCTGGCCGGGCCGGCGGCCGTGCCGCAGGCGGCGGCCAGACCGGTTGTCGGTCGCGATCTCGCGGACGTCGATAGAGACGCCGCGGTCGTTGCGATAACGACCGCGACATACTCCCCCCCGAGTCCACGAGACGCGACCGAGCAACCTAGTCCACGTGGAGGATTACCGGGTCCCCGGGCGTCACCTCCATGGCCTGGATCCACCGCTCCACCGTGGCTAGCTGCTGCTCCTGGGTGCCTGCTGGTGGAGTTAGCTGCTGCTCTGCTGGCTGCTGCACCACGGGCTGCTGGGCTTGCGGCTGCACCACGGGCCGCTCGTCGGTCGGGTCGGCTTGCGGCTGCCCCGCTGGCCGCCGGAACCGGCCACGTCCATCCCGGACGTCGTGGCGCTGGTACGCCGGTGCTGTTCGACGAGGTGGCACTCGCCCGGGTGGTCCTGCCCTGGGCCTGGCGGCTTCGGGCTGTGGGGTGTTCGCTCGGGTGGACCGGCGTCCCTCGGCGAAACCCCGCTCGAACAAGGCCCATGCAGTCGGGCTTGCTCGTATCCGGCCGAACGACGCGGTGGCCGCGCGTTCGGCCGACCAACCGCCCACCGTGTCCTCCGGTCCATCCCCGGAGAGCCTCCTGGCTTCCCGCAACAACTGCGCGGCCATTGCCCGGAGCTTCTCCACGTGAGTGGCAATCATGCCACGGGATGGCCGGTTGTTGCGGTTTGGTGGCGGGTTATTGGCGCGTTCTGCCATCTGAAACAAGGTATGATTAGTTAGTGTTCTCTGACGGTCCTACAGCTCGCTTCATCGCTGAGACATGTAACTTAGTAGGGTGTTTACCCTCCGTCAAGAACACTCCAGTTCCTAGTGGTTTACCCAACTTAACCGGACCTAACCATTTCGGGGCGAACCCCGCGTGAAAACGCTTCTCCGCACTTGACTGCGGATGCGCTTTGTAGTATACCCAATCCCCTACCGACAGATTGTTTCTTCCCGGGGATTCTGGGGGTATATGGGTCCTGGGGCCCTTGGGGCCGGAAACCACCGGGTCCCCCCCCCCCCTCTACCACAGGAATATCATCTGGTTCCACCGGAGAATCTTCGATTTCTACCGGAGGTTTCCGCGCTGCTCCGGACAACTCCGGACCATTTTTGCCCGCGTCCCGGGATCCTTCGGCCAGCTCGAGCTGCCAATCTCCGGGGGCCTTGATCTCCCGACCAAACATCATTTTGGCCGGTGACTGTCCGGTGTTTCGGTTTTCCCTGTTTCTTACGGAGAACAACACGTGTGGCAGGTAGACATCCCACAGATGATGAGGCTTATCAACAAGTAAGGTTCGAAACCCTTTCTTCAACTCTTGATTTTGCCTTTCTACCGGGTTGGCACGCGGGTGGTATATTGGAGTCGTCCATCCTTCCACTCCCCACCTCCTTAGTGCGTCTCCCATTGCCTTGGACACGAACTGCGGGCCATTATCTGACAATAATGCCCTCGGGTATCCGAACCGTGGGAACAACTCCCGTTCGAATGTATCCACAATCGATTTGGTCGTCGCCTTTCCTAAGGGGTACGCCTCTACCCAGCGACTGTAACAATCAGTTACTACCAAAATCGTTGTCTTACCCCTCTGCGTTCGTGGGTATGGACCCATAAGATCGATGCTCAGCACCTCCCAAGGTTGCCGTGGGACTCGGGTGCATATCCGATCTTCTGGTTTGCGATTCAGTGGTTTTACACGTGCACAAACGTCGCACGCCCGCACGTAATTTCGCACTGCTTCACGCATACCGGCCCAAAAGAAACGACTCTTTATGCTTCGGTACGTTTCTTTCCACCCTGGGTGATTCGCTGTATCGTGGTCGTGAAACCTTTGTAGCAGAATCTGGGCCTTGTCCACCGGAACAACCACCCCCTCTTCTCCATGCGCGATGGATCGTGGGTGGCGGTGCAACACCTTGTCCCGGATGATGTACAACTTCCGAAGACGACCGAACCTTGCACCGTCTCCGGAGAGTTTACCAACTATCTCCCGTATGTTCGGGTCATTTTGTTGCCACTCTCGGACAACTTGCCATGTGACGTTTTCGTCATCCCTCTTCGGCTGGATCGCTCCACACTGGGTTGCACCCACACCGGATCCTCCGGACACGCCGGACAGATCACCGAAGACTCCGGAAGTTTCTTCGGACACTCCGGGCCGAATCACAGGGGGATCGTGGATATTGTTCTCCAACGATTCTTCGTCCACTGTATTCGGTCCCACCGGACAACGGGATAGCGCGTCGGCTGCTTCATTTTCTACTCCAGGCACGTGCCGGATTTCAAAATCGAAAGCCCCGAGTTGTAGCGCCCATCGCGTTAGTTTGCTGTTGGTACAGCGGGCTTGCTGTAACCATCGGAGTGCCGCGTTATCCGTGAATAACATAAACTTACCAGACTCCAGATATGGCCTAAACCTGTCAACCGCCCAAACTATGGCTAGACATTCACGTTCGACTGCCGAGTATCTTCCCTGTGCTGGATTGAGTTTTTTGCTGGCGTAGGAAATGATTTTCCTATCACCACTCTCCCCCCGCTGGAAGAGCACGGCACCAACTCCGACTTCGCTTGCGTCGGTCTGTAGATTGAATGGCTTACCCGGAAGAGGAGGGCAGAGCCGTGGTGCGGACACCAAAGACTCCTTCAACTTCCGGAACGCCTCTTGCTCAATTTCTGACCAACGCCATTTGGTCCCTTTGGCCAACAGACTCGTGAGTGGTGCTGTGATCTCGGCGTAGTGTGGCACGAATTGGCTGTACCAACCACAAACGCCTAATACCCGTAACACGTCCTTTGTCTTTTTTGGGACCGGTAGTTCTTGAATCGCCGTCAGTTTCTCCGGTTCCCGGTCTATTCCTTCACCGTCCACGACGTGTCCTAGGAATTTGATATTTGCCACCCCGAATGTACATTTTTTCGGTTGGCACGTCAGACCGTAAGACTGGAGTCGCTCCAAGACTCTCTGCAAGTGGTTTAGATGTTGATCGGGACTCTCCGAGTATACCACAATATCATCCAAATAAACCAACACAAATTTACCAACTAACCCACGGAAGACCTCGCTTACCAAGCGACAGAATGTGGCGGGGGCGTTTTTAAGTCCAAAAGGCATTACTCTGAACTGGAATAATCCTCTTTGGGTCCTAAACGCCGTGAGTGGACGTGTCTCTGGTGAGAGACCCACCTGCCAGTATCCTGATTTCAAATCCATGGTGCTGTAAATCTTCGCTCCACCCATTCCTCGGACCATGTCATGGAGATCCGGCATCGGGTGAGCGTCCGACTCCGTCTGCATGTTCAGACGGCGATAGTCAACGCAGAATCTACGTGAGCCATCCTTTTTCTTCACGAGTACCACCGGTGCAGCCCATGGAGAGATGCTAGGTTCAACAAAACCCTGTTCTTCCATGTCTCGCACCATTTCGGCAATCACCTCGTTTTTCTCTCGGGAGTACCCGTAAGCGTTTAGAGCCACCGGATTTGGATCCTTGAGACGGATCTGGTGCTCTATCACCCGAGTTCTGCCTACTTCTCCGGAGAAAACCTCCGGATATTGGCATAGGACTTCTTTGACCCGCATACCGTACTCTCCTTCGGGTAATCCTGCGGTTGTTAAGTCCACTCCTACGGTGACCGGAGTTACTGGATTTCTCCAACTCACGGAAACACGTCTTTCTTTCCCCAGGTGGATTATGCAACCGCTATAGTCCCAAGCGACTTGTTGCTCCACGAGGAAATCATGGCCCAGGAAGACATCTCCAATGAGATCGTCTAACACTGCCGCCCTGAAGCTTACCTCCAGATCCACTATTCGGGCCCGAAATTCGGAAAACTCCGTAATTTCTCGGGTCCGACCGTCCGCCATCCGGACAGTCTCCGGTTCTTCGGTAAAACTCCGGCCAAACTTCTTTGCCACCCACGGTTTGACGTAAGTCCTTGCCGCTTGGGAGTCCAGTAGCGCTACTACTGCCCCGAGTGCAAACTCTAGTTCTATGGCCGGTAACGGAACATCCGTTACTCTTGTTTTCCCCGTTGACACCGTTGCAATTGCTGGAGACTCTAACCCTCCGGTCCGCAGATCCGAGAAGCGTTGTCTCAACTCAAACTTTGAGTCTGTATCTGAGTCTCTCCTCTTGCACTTTTCCCGTGGATAAGGAATAAACTCCTCGGAAAAATCTTCTGTGACCGGACAAATTAACAACTCCTGTGTTAACTCATCTTGTTCCGCATCACTTGAAATGCTGTCCGCGACATTTTTATTGGAAACATCACTCACCTCGGTGGGATTTTCACTTTTGTCCGGAACACTTTCGACTCTTAAAGATTTTCCCGACCTGTTGTCCAGGTGGTCGGAACCCGTTTCCATCACCGAATCATTTTCCCGGTCCATTGTCACGAACTGTGGTTCCTTTACCGGAACGTCGTTTTCAATGGGTTTTCTCGGGTGATTTCGGCGCTTTCTCCGGTGTTTCTCCGGAGGCTCGACGGTTTTCACCGGACAACTCCTCACTCCGGAGCTTATCTTCGGGTGACCAAAGTTTTTCTCCGGAGGAATGCCGTTCTTACCGGATTTTACCGGTTCAGAACTCTTTTGGTCCGACTTCTTCGGGCCATTTCCCGAGTCTCCGGTCCGTATTGCTCCGAAGTTCCGTTTTTTCGGGTCAGTTCTTGTAATTTGTGGTTCCTGTATCGGAACGTTACTCACTGCCCGAGTTGAACTTCGTTGCTTACCACTCTTCGGACGACTCGTGACTTTTCCGCCGGTTACTTCCTGGCCGGCCGGGACCCGGCGGTCCCGCCGGTCGTTTTGGCGTTTCCCGACTCCGACTTTCTTTTTGGACATGCAGCTTGCCAGTGGTCATGACTACCACATACCCTGCATCCTGCTCCCGAAGATAGTCGTTGCTTCGGATTCGGCACCTGGGATTTCTCAGCACTCTCAGCTTTTCGTTTATCCAACCATTTTAACTTTGGTGGTACGTTGGTGCTCACTCCCGCCTTATCCGATATTACGGCCTTGCTACCATCCAGAACATGGGCAAGCGCTCGTAATTCGCTGAACGATTTCAGTCGCTGTATACGTGCATGAATTCTAAATTCATCACGCATGAGTCCAATCACTGTCATTACCACCGCTTCTTCTGTCAGACCAAGGTTTAACCTCCGATACAACTGGTACTTGTGTAGGACATACTCCCCCAGTGTTTCGGTCTTGGTCTGAGCGGTGCTCAACAATTCTGATTGCAGACTCGACTGCAACTCGTCCCCGTTGAACTTTTCCAATAGTTCAGACCTGAACTCTTGCCATGGTAAGTCCAACGCTCTCATGGTTCCCCACCATGTTCCTGCCTGTGCCTTCAGCTGAGGGGTCAAAACGGTCACCCATCTAGCCTTGTGGATACCAGTTTCTTCAAGTATTGCCTCGGCCTGGAGCAAAAACCGCACTGGGTCTTCCTCCCTCTTACCGGCAAACTCTGGTATCGACGCACGGGCCATATTTAGCTCATTTTGAGGGATGAGCAGGCTGTCCGGGAAATGCACGCGTTTTACTCCGGAAAAACTACTCCGTAACGCTTCCTCATGACTTCCGCCGGACACTTCACCGGACACTCCGGACAGATTACCGAAGACTCCGGACATTTCACCGGACACTCCGGACCGGTTACCGGAAACTCCGGAAGAACTCCGATTTCTCGGGTTTTCCCCGGTCAATCTGCTCCGTATGTTCGCCCATCGGCTCTCAAAACTCACACTTTGAGTTTTGACCGGACGATTTTGACTTTCGTCCGGGCAAATCTGATTGGCTCCGGATATATGGCTGGTTGATGGTTGTTGGGAATTTTCACGGCATGAGCAACTTGCTTGCTCCACCCGCTCGGTCGACCTATGCTTTTCTTCTGCTAACTCCCGCTCCAAGCGTTCCACGCTCTCGCTGAGAGTAGCGATTGTCAATTGTTGCTTGTCGACCGTTGTTTCCAACCCCTCCAGCCTGTCTAACATCTGCTCCATAAACTGATTTATCAAGTTCTTTTCAGAGTTGACCTCATCCTCCTCAGTTTGAGCCTCCGATGTTTTCCCCTCCGGTACCTGGGCTGACGTCTCGTCAGTTTCCCCAAACCGTACTGATCTTGGGTCAATGCTTTCCTTGGTCCGAATATACTCTTCTAAAGCCAAGAGTTTATCGGCCTTGGACCCCCCGGTCTCAATACCACGTTTCAATAATTCCCTGTTAATATCGACAATATTTAACTCACTAATGCATTTAGTAACCATTGTGCAGATTAAATTTAATTGCTATTATCTATCTAATTAAATTACGATGGATACGATATTACGTAACTCGGGCTATCGCTGGTAGAGATATGTACTTTCCAATCTATAAATAGCCTAAACCAAGTTTAGCACTGTAGGAATTACGCTAAATTATGCAAATTTTGCTACAATTTACCACCTTAGATTGGACAAGCCCTTAATATTTTATTAATAATAAAAAAAAAATCTGAATAAAAATATTAGGAACCGGTATGATCAGGACACCTATTGTAGGTTCTTTTAACCTGATATGTGCTAATTTACTTTAATTTACGTAAAATTATTTTTATTAAAATTAGCACTTACTCCTTACTCCTTACTCGACTGCGCCAATGTAGGTGTAGGAACGGTTTGGATCTTAAATAAATAAATACTACAACGTATTATTTAGACACACACGTTTATTATCCGAATACAATATATATATATATTACGATTGTCACTGCGTACGACGTTGACGGCGGTCCGGCTAAAGCTGTCGCCGCCGTCACCGCCGCTGGCCGGGCCAGCGGCCGTGCCGCAGGCGGCGGCCAGACCGGTTGTCGGTCGCGATCTCGCGGACGTCGATAGAGACGCCGCGGTCGTTGCGATAACGACCGCGACAGTAGTGAAATCTACATTGTGGCTAAGTCTGCTATTTTTTAATTCATAACCTCAATGCACTCCTACATTAAAGAGCAACACTTCTCTTTTATTTGTATTGTTTAACACTTGGTCAGTTTCTGAATGAGGAATAAAACATCATTATCGAATGTGCTCACTTATGACTTACGAGGGTGATGGGGAGAAGAAGATTCAGAAAAAAGTAAAAGGTTTAGATTTCTTCTCAAAAAAGACAGCGAATCATAGTAAGTAGTGGTATCTACATTGCGGCCAAGTCTAGTTTATTCCTTATTCAGAAACTGACCTAGTGTTAAACAATACAAATAAAAGAGAAGTGTTACTCTTTAATGTAGGAGTGCATTGAGGTTATGAATTAAAAAATAGCAGACTTGGCCACAATGTAGATTTCACTACTTTGATAGGCCGACTTTTTTGGGAGGGAGTTTGGAACTTGGCCTTTTTTCACTGTTATTTTTTTGTTGGGGATATCATTTATTTTTGCGGGCTTCAGCGTCGTAAGAGTATGTATTATGCAATTTGTCATCAATGTTTTTTGTGACGTTATCACGTAAAATTATCGTTCGCAAACCGACGAATATTATTAAAATATTCTGTATTTGTATGAGTTTATTATATTTTGTATTTGAATAAAATAAATGTACGAAAACATGATTATGTTTTATAAATGTATATATATATATATATATATATACAAGTCAACTACAAACAATTTCTTATTACCATATTGTAACGCTGTTTGAAAGTAAACGTTTATGCGTGCTAAGCGTGCTAAGCGTGCCACTTCATACGTTTAGAAATACACACTCTGGAGAGGCATTCATTTTGAAAAAAATTCGATTTTTAGATTTTTCTCTTTAGTTACACTGTAAAATCTACCTTTGTGCCAAATTTCACGTTTCTACCTATACGGGAAGTGTCTTATAATTTTGATGATCAGTGAGTGAGTGAGTGAATCAGTAACAATATTGCAAATTTTGAAATCCTGCCATTTTGAAATGGCACAATATTAAGGGCTCATTGTCTTACAGCGTTCTAAGCTACTAGAGGTTAATCTGTGTTTTAAATTTCAAAAGTTTATCTTAAGAGGAAACAGAGATATATGGGTTAGGGAAAAAGGGCGAATAGGTTCGTGTAAAGATACCTGGAATTGCTGTAACTTGGCCTGGCGCACTGCCGTGTGCTCAAATTTTTATTATTATTATTTATTAAGTGAATTCCTTGCAATTTTAAAATTGTTTACTTTTATATTTTTCTTATGTTTAAGTAAAAGTTTCAAATCAATATTTATTGTTTATACCTATAACATATTAAATTTGTTTTTAATAAGAAATATAATTTACCCTTGGTCAGTTAAATGGAGTCAATTTAAATTTAAACGTTTTTGAAACAGATTTATTTTATATTTTACTAACGTCGTAGCATTGTCTATGTACCTACCTTTCTAAATAAATACAATCTATTAATACTATATGCACGTATGAATTTAAAAAAAAAATTGAATTAAACAATTTGTTATGGATTAGAATCTTATCATTAGATTTTAAATATAGCTTGTAAAATTATCAAAAAATAAAAATAAAAACTGGTTCATTAGATTTCTTGAATGGTCAAATTAAGTAGTTTTTAATGTACGACCAATCAAGAATACATTATCAAAATATATAGAATAAATTATATTTTACAGTTATTCAAAAAAATCCCTGTATCTTTTATGTTATTTATTTATATTGTTTGCTGTGTTACAGAATCGAATTTTGAAAACGGATTTAAAGTTTACGAAACTGTGAAATAAGGATAAAAGGATTTTATTTAAAATATTAATTAATAATAATAATCCAATTGAATAGATTATTTAAGATACGTGTATTCTATTACTATGGTAAATGAGTTAATAAATTATAAAGCTACCTATTATAAGTTAATATACTTATAGTAGGTAGCTTTATAGTTATTAACTATGTAATATCAAATCACTTAAGATCATTTATTCTTGTTCCTATATAAATACAAAATATCGTGCTTAAATGATTTAATAGCACTCAAAAGAAATTTCTTTAAAATTAAACTATTATTTTTTAATTATACCTAAAAGGTCAAGAATTATTAATGATTCTTAGTGTGTTTATAAATTAAAGCAAAAAGATTGTATTAATGAACAACCTCAGGAATTAGAGAAGTGTAACACATTTTAATCATTCTCAGAATATTTTACCAAACTAATATAAAACTTTTTTTTATGTTATCATTAATGAAAATGAATAATACATTCAGAAAATATAATAATATAATATATTTTTGTTGAATCATAATTACAAGAAATGCTAAAACAAGATCAAAGATATTATAAATGTATTAAGTATATGTATAGTATTAAAATTTTAATATGAAAATGATCAAAATCAATTAACAGTCAGCTATGATCATTCTAATTACTCGTAATCATTTAGTTTATGATCTTTGTTTATTGAAATTTTAACAATTTATTGTACAACTTTTGTAAGGGATATTTTCCATTTAGTTATATAAGATTTGGTGAGCTATAATAATTATTAAAGGCATTAAAATAAATCACTATTAGTAATAAAGCACCTATATGTATCGAAATATGATTTTGACAGATGTTAAATCACATTATTTAAACAACTAACATAATACAAATTAATTTAACTAATTAAATATTAAACTTCCGACAACATGGACTATCGGGTTTACGCAAAAATTCAAACTATTATATAATAAAATGTGAACTTATTATAGAAATTAAATTTGAAGTTTATTCTGAAGGTTGGAGGCTTTGATGAATTAGATATTGTTGGCTATGAATTGGGGGTGATTGTTAAGAGTTTCTACCAAGTAATTCGGGTAAGTTGTAATGTCTGAATTATTCTACACAATAATATTTTGTTATGCTCTGATTTATGGTAATAATAATAATAATAATAATAAATAAAACTGCATAAGTAAAGTCTTTTTTTTTATCGAGGCATGGTAATAATTTCAAGTTTATATTATAATATGTTTAATGTTGTTCATATACACAAGTTTTCAATTAAAATGCCAACTATAAAAAAAATATTATTATATTATTATTGTACGTAATTTGATTTAAATTTGTTATTGTTAATGTGATTGTTAACCTTCAAAGTATCTATGATATTTATTTCACAAAACCTTATTTTTTTAATTTACCATAACTTTCACAATATTATAATATATATGAAGTATATTTATTCAACAAGGATTATTTCTAAATCTTATACAATAATTATTTCATACACAACATTTTATGGAAAAGTGTCTACCTATATTTTGAATACACATATACATGCCATAAGTTTTATGCTGTAATCATTTAGTAGGTACAAAATTATATCAAAAGTATTAGGTTCGATTTTTCTAAGTGCGTTTTATGTGTTTCAGTTTAGGCTGTGGCATTATGGGTTCAGCCATTTTGCCATAAAACTTAAAATACCAATTATAAAGGTCACTAGATTTTAAAACCACCGTCTTCCGTATAATAATAAAAAAGATTTATGAGAAAACTTAACATTTTTATCAGATAAATAGATAATCTCGTTATTAAAGTCAATATCTATTTTCGTCGATTAGATAATAAATAATAATAATAATTTAAATATTCATATTGTTTATAAAAGTAATTAAATTAATTTTTGAATATTTAATATGACCATGATTGCTTGGTATAATTATTCAGATAAGTAACTACTATACCTACACCTGAACCCTATTTAATTTTGTTAAAATATTTAAACAGTATCGCTGCTAAAATTGAATAAATTACAAAAATAAATTTTGGAAATTGAAGAAAACATAAACAAGTGAAAAAAATTAGATTCATAAAATAATTAAGAATTATTCTACTTAATACGTTCTATTATTTAATATTTATTACGTTCCAGTAATATAAAATTATTATGATAATATAATAGTTTAATTGTATTTTATGTATTAACTATTCATTATTTTTAAATGTAATTTTACGACTAATTATTAAAATAATCGTTGTGAATAAATTGAATAAGACATATTATTGGTTTGTTCTTAGGGTGTAAAATTTTTAAATTGTATTTGAATTATAGTTATATGCCTTTTTTCTTTTTAAAAAC
Organism: Diuraphis noxia; assembly: GCF_037042655.1. Classification (NCBI taxonomy): domain Eukaryota; kingdom Metazoa; phylum Arthropoda; class Insecta; order Hemiptera; family Aphididae; genus Diuraphis; species Diuraphis noxia. The sequence continues at coordinate 30,385,634 of NW_028301714.1, read as the reverse complement.
AGAAAAGTTGAAAAGTACTATTTTATTTATGTAGTTATGACATGTAAAAGTAAAATAAGCAAACATAACGAAAAATAAAATGCAACTAATCAATTTTTTTGATGAATTGCTTCTTTTGAATTCGTTTCTTATATTATTTTGATTTATTTTTGTTTTTTTTTTTTATTATTGCTAATATCCATAAATTTGTTTGTTGCTTCAAGCTCTATATTTTAAAATTACTTTGTATCCGTACAACGTCTTCAGAATAACAATCATAATATCAAAGTATTATTCTTCCCACATTAAAATATTACACGATCGTCGTTGTATTATTTTACTCTCGTATTTTTCACCTTGTTTCATCGAAAAAAAATGTTTGTACTGTTACAATATAATTTTTTAAATAAATAATTTCTTATTTTTTGTCCAATAATGTTGCCTGTTTATAGGTATAAAAAAACGAACAACAATATGAATAAAAAATGTAATATTTAATTTATTTTAACTTTGTGTTTTGAAACGATGTGCACATATTCTATCTTTAACAGTATTATCATAAATTTTAACGTGGAGGTTTTCTTAGTTATCAATTATCATTTCTTAATTATAAATGTGAAATGATTACTTACAAACTTGTGATGGTGTGCGATTTGTACGCCACAGTGTGACTTGAATAGGTATAACCTGCATGTGAAATTTCCCTAATATGTTGACCTTTGAGGTCTAAAAGACTTTTCAGATTTATTATTACATACAATGAATATTTTTTTCAGTTTTCACAATTAATCAAATTGATCTATTTTGAGCTGTGTAGTTTTATCGTTTTGTCACTGTGGTATTTTGAACTCGTGGTTTCGATGTCTTACAATACAATAAAGTGTTTTCGCAAGGTTCGATCAAATTAATTAATTAATTTACAAATATCAAGGCACTATTCACTGTAAATGATCTGAGCTCTTTTAAATATTATTTCCTCCAGTTTAAAATCACAGTAATAATAAAAATATTATTTTTCTTAAGATTATAGAATACATTTATTTTATTTAACGATTTCTAGTTTAGACCTTTTTTAAATTTGTTCATTTGAGATCATAACCAGCTGTGCATGTACTCAACTGACCCATAAACTATGTTAAGGATCTGTATATACTGTGAGCATGTCTCGGGCGTGCATACTATTAAACCCAGAACCCATTTCGAGTACAGACGCGTGTGGATGAAAACTGTAGAATCGCGACCGGAATCCATGTCGGTTGGGACACGGGATCGGCGAGTATGTTTTAATTGAAAAATAAATAACTTTGACTGTCAACGTTATTACACAGCAGGTACCACACGCCATTATGTCGATACAAACAATATACGATAGAGCTCTACTTTGCCGTTTCGATGCGTTCACTTCACGTGGACTTCGTATCGTCGACCGAATTAAAGTAACGCCATATTATTTATATAATATTATGAAATAACGTTAAATATAACAACATTGTTATTGTTATAATAATACACGTAGTATCTGTTGGTGTGGCGCACGCAATATAAATCATACTTAAATAGTTAGATGGTCTTCAGGAAACAAAATGTTGTTTACCCCAGAGATTTTTTTTTAAAACGTATTGTCGTCCGAGGCGTAGACAGCAGAACACGCAGAATGTATCGATAAATTATGCCCCTGTTCATAAACTGTTCTTTTTAATATTTTTTGGAAATTGTTTCAAACAGTTATCATTTTATTGGACAGCCATAGTCAAAATACCTATATAATAAAATATAAATCATTTATATTTTAAAAAAAAAAGCTCATACATAAAATGGAAATTGTAATTTGAACAAAATAAATTTGAACCACTTCAAAACAATATTCTTAAATGGCACAATTATCATAGAACTTATTTGATATATTTTCTAAAAGCGTGCTTAAAATTTAACGAGGGATAAGCATAGTCGGTGAACCACTCTGTATATACTTTTTTAATAAAATGGTATATTATATTACAGTACAGTACGTATATGCAGTGAAATTCGGAAGATAGAGATCGCTGGACTCAGAGAAAAAAGCACACAATATTTACGAGCACTTGATACGCTGTGTATTTATATATATATAATATACATATATGTTATATATATAAAAGAAACTGCCTTACATTATGAGGCTGAAAAAGTGTCTAGGTGCTAAATTGCCCATTAAATCTTTTCGCGCGGATGGGAATAAAGTGCACAAGAAACCCCCGTAAAATACATTTAGATTTCCAACAGTTTTTCAGACATCCTATTACATATATTATATTGGCTTACTACTCTGCAGCGAACGACTAGAAATGTAACTACACTATGAAACAATAACATTTGCTATTTTCTATTTATTAATTGTATAACGTACTATTTACGACCGGTCTACCATTATTGTAGAAACCTACACATTAACACGTGTAATAATAATAAAAGTAATATTAATGTTGACAAGTTAAATATTTTTTTTTTTTTTTTATCTCATCGAGTTATGTATAAAAATATTAGTAGAGTTAAAAGCAAAAAGTTATAAGTTAATTGGTAAAAAAGTAACTAATCTTGAATAAAAATCAGTTACTTTTTTTATAAATCATTAATAACAATTGTATTATTTTTATTTAAAAAAAATTTAATAATAACTACTATTAATTCGTAATAATAGTATAAACACAACACACGTCATGGAAGGGTTACTGAGTAAATTAGTTATGTTTTTTATCATAACAATGGTTACTTTTATAATAAATATTCTGTTCAATATCCATTTTTTACTATACATAAAACTTATATCCTGTATAAATATGCAATTATTACATTATGATTAATGTTTATTACAAATTAAGTAATTCAATTATATTCAATACATTTTTCTCATATAATATGTTTTATTTATATTTGTCTCTACACACGAAAATTTAGTCACTATTATAATCATACACTCCAGAAATAGCGAGGAACGCTTCAACCGTACAATCATTAGGAAGTGCTTATTTAGAATAAATACAATATTATAATTTATAAATAGAAATTTAACTCGTCAAGTTAGAAGTTTTAAGATGATTACTTTGGAAAAGTAACTAGTTAATATGTAGCTTAGTTAAAAGTTCATAAAACTAACTTTTCAACTACCTAGTTAATAATTTATTGAATTGTAAACTAAAATCAAATCTAAATTACATTTAATACTAAAACATATATGATATATAATTTTCCGCTGTGGTTCAATTTTGCAATCAATATTTCAATAAACTATTATAACTTTATTTTATAGGTATGTGCCTACTAAATAATGACATGGGCCATACTAAAACAACTCGTATTAAATAGGTGCATCATTAGAATAGTTTTTGTAAAATGTGAATAGTATTTTTATTTTTTTGATATTGATAAAATAATAACCTTAATCCTACCACGCAAAGCCATAGTAGGTATACTTAATATCCCACCTTTCTTTCCAAACCTCTAGAAGTACTCTATCGTAATACTTATTCTCAAGCCATGCAAACCTCCTCAAAATTTTGCATCGTAAAGACCAATAAGTCTTATCTCTACTTTCTCAAAAATTCTCTTAAAAAGACTCATCCTCCTTACTACTGCAACTAATATTATTTAGTACCCCAAATTCGGTTTCAAACCAATCAATCAAAAATCCACCAACTTCATCGCACTGTCGATAAGATCTCCAACGTACTAGAGTTGAAAGAATTCTGTCCCACAGTGTTTCCGGACATCTTGTAGGATTTTTATTGTTTAGATTTTTAAGGGTTACTCTTCAAACTAAAAAAGTTTCTCCCATCATCATATTTCTTATTAATAAAATCATACCTACTCGACAATTATTTAATCAGCTATCGCAGCGGTTCCAAACCTTTTTAGCCGGTGCCCTTTTGCTTGTACACATTTTGTAAGGCGCCCTTCTGTGAACACCACGAAGAACGTGATAAAAATAAACACGTTTTCATTCATAACTGATTTAAGTAATTTTATTGAACATATTATCAAGAAATTATAATAAGTTTGACAATATTTTTATCTATTATCGAATTATTCGATACATATTAGAAACACTATATTTAATATTAGATATACAGATAGTATGCTAAGTAATTTTGTACGTAAAACAATTTTTTGTCTTTTAAACTACAATACATTTTTAATTTTTAATATGTAATTTAATTTTTTTTTTTTAAATTATAGGATGAGCCGTGGTGCCCCTTAACTGAGCTCGCGGTGCATAGGTTGGGAACCGCTGAGCTTTCGTATTAAAGCAGATGTCCTACAAGGTAGTGACATTGCTCCCTTTCTTAATTCCATGTCCATCAACGAATCCCTAAAATACCTTAAACTTTCCTTGGTACATATTATGCCGATGACACTCTAATTTCAGCGTCACATCTGGAATCCTCAACTGTTTGTCGGATGGTCAAAAATCACCTAAATATGATTAAATTATGGACAAAACGGTGGAAAATAAAAATCAATGAAAACAAATCTACTCATGTAACTTATAAAATGCGCAATTCTGATTGCCAGCTGTCGCGATAAAAAAAAAAGTAATTCCTTGATCAGACGAAGTAAAGTACCTTGGGTTAATATTTGACAAGCGCCTTATCTGGAGCTCGCATCTAAAACAAAAACGAAAATCAGTGAACTCTAGACTGCATTTTCTGAGACTCCCATTAGAAACGAAACTTTCTCTAGCCAACAAATTTACGATATAAAAATCGATAATTCATCCGGCTTGACTTTACGGCATCCAAACTATAGGAGCCAGCAAAGCCATCAAACACTAAAACTCAGCAAGCATTCCAATCCATATGCTTACGCTCAATAACCTCTGCCCCTTGGTATTTAACCAAAAAAAACCTCTACAAAGATCTGAATATTCCAACCCTCAACGACTTAGCCAAATCTCATTACATAAAATTCCACTTAAGCTTCGCGTTCATTCAGATACACTAATTAAAATTCTATCCTCTGCCTCACTTATTCTTAGAAGTTAAAATGACAATGGCCAAGAGACCTGCCAGATGCTTAAAACAAAAAATGATCAACTAATGGAGAACTAAAAACCTAATTACTGGTCAGTTGTCACTGCTGGAAACCTTGCTATTATATAATTAATGTTATTTTATGTCACTACACATATTGATTATAACTTGTCTGTAGTTCACAGAAGACTAAAAAGGCAGTGGCCTAGAGACCTGCTAAAATAAAAACAAAAAAATAAAAGCCCACGACATCTAAAATGTTCTTGGTCGGGTGGTTCTGCTGAGTGCCTGCCCCTAAATACTAAATTCTGCTATTTCATATTATATTAATTATCAAATTTGCCCAATGTACATAGTTGTATAGATTGTAAATTACTTAAATATATATAAAAGAATAATAAAAAAAAAACATGTCTGTAGTTTGTGTGAATTATAAATAGATAATTAAAATAATATAAATAATAACCAAAAAATATTAAATTTTCTGTATTATATTTTGGAATTTTCTATACATGTTTTAGTTTTAAAATATTCTAGATTTTTTGATTTATTTACCGACTTTTCATATGTTCGATTTTTTTTAGATTTCTTTTAGAATTATTGTTTCAATTCTCGATACTACAATTACGCCCAACTAAAAAACAATTAATACAAAATAAACAAGTATATCTAAAAATTACTATAAAGATCACTACTCGTAGATTTTGTCACTCCAATGAAAATGCAAATATACAAATACAATCTATTAAACATAAATTTACATTACATTAACAAATTAAAATTAAAATGTAGACTTTAAAATTTCGAAATAATATGAGTTAAATCGTAATTATGTTTCCATTTCAAACGCCATTATTACGATGAAGCTACGAAAAACCTCTGTCCATTGATATCTGAAGTAAAACCGTCGAACCTAACGTTATTCTACAAATACTGCATATAACATATTACACGATTTGCTGATACCTCAAACTGGTAAATTTAACTATTCAATTTTTGATTGGCAAATGGCAATTAATCTTAATGTATAACAGAATTTCGTAAGACATTTTTAAATCACCTAATGACAATATTTGAATTTAAATCTGAAAAAGTAAAAATTGTCTTTTTGTTCTAATGAAATTTAAATTTAAAAGTGTATATTTAATATTCAAAACAATATAATTTCATAGAAGGATTTGAACATTTTGGGATATTTGGGTAGAACAGATAAGATAGCAAACATCGTATTAGTATTCACCACAAGCGGAAAATACCCGTAGCGTATTATATTATTTAGCCGGTTCTGCATTATGCAATTATGCAATCATTAATTCATATTCTAGAACAATAGTTATTTGAAATGATTTATGTTCAAAAATTATGATTTGTCAACTGGTGCAAATAACCAAAATTTTTTCAAATTAGTAAATTACGTGAAGATACATTTTTGTAAATGATAACAAATGTATTAAATTTTTGACGTGTTCATCTCCTAAAAATCTATCTAAGTCATTTAATTTACAATAGCCAATCTAATTGTATAAAAGTATACAAAACTATTTCCAATTAAGAGATATAAAATTCTTTTGTATTATTATACTTTTAAATTATATTATTATACTTATACTTTTGACTTATGAAATAGACATAAATAAAAAGAGCAAATCATTATAAAGAATCATCAAAGCATATTTAATCCAATTTCTTTTCAAAAGATGCCCGTTGAGATCACCACTCAATTATTCGGGCATACTATACAATGGCTCCAAAAATTCGAACTTGTATAGCAACAGATTAATTATACTGTGAAACAACTTTTAACACTGCAGATTCCCTGGACTTCATAAATTATCTTTTTGACTATTTAAATAGCCGTTCACTAAATAATTCAAATACCTAGTTATAAGTTTTACTTAATTATCACAAATATTACACATGTGTATTTAAGCGTTTAATTTTGAAACATGAGAATTAAAATTAAGTACAAACAATAATTCAGATAATGAAAATAAATTATCCATAATTAATAACAATATATTAACAACTAACCAAATTATACGCAACGAGGTTTGAAAGACCATCGAATAAATAAAATAAAATAAATTTTGTTTTCTTTTGAACAAATAAATTCGGCAACTATACATGGCCATTAGTTACAATAAATTATGGTAGGTTTACAAGATTTAAGATTTAAATAATATTTTTTTTTTTTTTTTTAAGAGGTATTTGGCGTAAAAGTACAGTTTCTAGTTTCTTAGTATTTATATAAAAAGGAAAGAAATAAAAACAAAAAAAGGAGGAAAACATTTGTAAATAATTAAATTAAGTTGTAAAGGCTTGTTGACTTCAAAAAAACTATAATTTTATTGTTCTCCACAGCATTGGGTAGGCTTGTTGACTTCAAAAAAACTATAATTTTATTGTTCTCCACAGCATTGGGTCCCAATGCGATGTCGAGGGTCGTATCCTATCCGGTGTTTTGTCGTTCTTGCTGATATTTTAGGCATTCTGTTATGATATGTTTCACTGATATTTGGACACCGCAGACTTCGCATGAGGGAGCTTCTTCCTTAGCCATTAAGTGCCCGTGTGTAAGCCGGTAAGTCACGTGTGTCCTATTCTAAATCTGTTAAGTAAAAATAAATTCAATTTAAAAACAGATTATAAACATATAATATTACAATGTAATATAACAATATTATTGTACTTAGTATATTATAAAAATTAAACTAAATTAATTGTGAAAGAAAAACTTCTTTTATATATATATATATTTTTTTTATATACATAGATAAATTATTTATACAAAAAAATGAATAATACAATTATTTGATAAATAAGTAATGATATATATTGCATGAAAAGAAAAGAGAAAACATTGAAGAAGCCACTCATTAGTGACACACCGATTCAATTACATATTAATATATTATAGATTTCCAGTGGTGATTTAAAGATACAGTATTATAAGAGATCACGACACCATGTTTTTTAGCCTGTGTTACGGATTTCCAAGTAGATTAAGTATATGAACATTTTTATGAGTGGATTTTAATTGGAAGGCGAGTTTACTAAAGACTTGAATCTTAATTTAAAATTGATTAAAAGAGGATCATAAATCTAGCATTAACATTTCATTTATGAAAATATTTTACCTTTAAACATTTAATGTAATAAGTTCGAAATATTGTTTTTAATAGTTATTTATAACCGCGCTAGTGGAAATAAATTGTGCGTCGTAATCAGAACAAAATAACAATAATATTTTTCAACTACATAATATAATATAAAACAATATTATTCTCTCAGTTGGATTTGCCTCTGACTATTTTTTATATTTTAAAAATAGCAATTCGTATGGCTTATCTGCATATTATAAATTCAATGCAATATAATATATAATATTCGTTGCAATTTCGTTGATGGTATTTAGGAATGGGATATTAGAAAATTAGCTTTATATTAATTGTACCTATATTTATATACTACGACAAATTATAGTTAAAAAAAATTTTTATCAATTTTAAAATTAAATTATTCGTCGTTTTGTCAGTATTTCTATAGATCAAATAAAATATTTTTCATCGCAAAATTAGACTTATACGATGCTGTACCTACGCGTGTTTGTAAAGACTATGCTTGAACAGTTAATTGTTCTCGGTAAAATTGCGTAAAGAAGTTTGCTATTTAAAAAAAATGACGTACATATTTACATTTTTTAAAGTTATATTTAAATTATAATTACTGTATTTTACAAATCAATTTCAGTGTACAGATTGCAGATAGGTTCATTATGTATACAAATTAAATGGAATGAATAACAATTATTATTTATAAATTATTATTAAACGCTATTACAAGTGATGCAAAAGGGTCTGTTGGTTCTCTGATAACAATTATTGCAATTATTGTGATTGATTTTTATACTCAAAAGTATTTTACTGGTATTGGTTACATTTTTAATCACATCGAGCTGTGGTGAAATATTTATTCATTTATTCATTATACTAAGGACACGAAACAATTTTTTAAGATTATTATTTTAAATCAAAATACAATAAAATTAATGGATTATATTGAATTTATTTATTTAAGCTTAAGTGATCACATATTTTCCAAGTTAAAATATAATAATACTCATTCAACTTATGATCAATTCGAATCCAATTAAATTACCGATACTAATACTTATAGTTATTCAAGATAACTAAAGTAGTATACAATATAATGTAATATAATATCATGTGTTTTGTTATAGTATTTACTTGGAATAAAGCTCATTAATTATGAACTCTACACAAAAAACTGATATTTTGAATTATATTTTATTTATATTATACATAATGTACCTACCTAAATATTGTTATAACTTATAGATGATACGCATTTTGATCTTAAATTCAAACTTAAATGTATAAATAAACATTATACATATAATTTTACAATAGTTATAATCTATATTTTTTTAATGTAGCTTTTATCAGTTACTTTGAAATTTATAAGTTATTACTTACTGGAATAAAAAAAATAAAATGCTGTTTTTTTACAACATTTTTAGAGAAGAGATTAAAATGTCAAATACTTAAATTTGATTTGTCAGGCTTTCAAATATTCCAATACCTAATGTAAGTTGCAATTTACTTTACGTGTTCGAATAAAATAAAATAATATGGTGGAATATAGTCATGCATGACTTCAAATAACTGAGTTTTAGAAATTATGGAATTTATACACGACAGAACAAACACAATTTTAATCATCTTGAGGCAAGTTTTAAATTCAGTCAATCATAATTAAATAACACACACAACATATATATTTGTATACATCAGATTTATGTCTATAAAACACGTGTATTATGAAAATTGTCAATTCGACTCATAGCAGTCAAAAGTCTGATCAAATGTAAAAAATGGCAGTCAGTCAATTTTACTTTATTTTATATAATAGTTTTTACTAATTTCGATTACTGTAATCTACAGTATGGTATTTATCGATTAAGTGAGCCGATCTATTATCAAATTAATAAGAAATATAGAAAGACAACATCGAACAACAAAAAATAACATCTTCAAGGTTTATATTGTACATAAAATACCACTTTTAATGACATTTTACATTCAGCTAAAGCATCGTAATGACTAGTACAGTCTTGTCATTAATGCGTTTTAAAATTATAGCTACACAAATCATAAAAGGCAACAGAATTTTAAAGGTTTGAGTCAACTTATTTCTTTAAACTTATTTAATCTTCTTTTTGTACAAATAATGAAAACGTTGTCGAAATATATTAATATAATTCCTGTAAAAAATAATATTTACAACTTCTGAAAATTGTTTTCTTTTAAAAGATTGGAAATAGTTGCTAATGGATTATTAAAACATTATGTTAGGTTTTCTGTGTTAATATATCTATTAGGTAAATGAAAATTTACAAGTCTGCACTAGCATTTTAACAGAGTAATAATTATAAATGATATGCTGTTACGATTAATCTAAATTAGATTATGTAGAAAATCGTGTACGTAGAATTGTTACCTACTTAGGGTGTAACAGAAAGACAAAGACTTGACAAATTAAAAATGAAAATAATATATATTATTTAAACGTATGAAAAAATTACGGAAAATAAATAATTTAAGATTTACTTATGTTTGAAAATTTCCAAACAAAATATTTTGAATAAAGTTTTGACGAATCAAATTATTTTAATAAAAAAAAAATATTGATACTAAAAAAAATTGCTAAAATAAACTACTTGGCTTAAATCAGCATTTTTATACACTTTATTTTGAATTAAAAAAAAAAAAAAAATAATTATACATAATGTATACAATATGTATACCTAATACATGTGTTTTATTTTCAGTATGACAAGAAAAAAGTTACGAAAAATGCTTTTTTATACATCAGGTTATTTCGTTCATGGAAACTTGTATATAAATTTATTATTATTTGCACTTATAACGAATGATTGAACACTTTTATCTAAAACATAATGTGTTACTATTACGTTACAATAATATTTCTATTAACACATGTAATGAGTTAAAAATATTAAGTAAAAAAATGATAGTATGGAAAAGTATTTTAAATGTTAAATTATAATTATATATTTTTAACTCATCACTTCATGAAATATATTACGGAGGATAAGTACGAGAGTTTCCAAATAAATAAATGTATTAGAATATTTGTTATGTATAATTTTTACTTACCTTTCGAAGAATCCACTGGTAGAAAACTGTATCTTGTATAATTCAATGTATTGTTGAAATTAACTGACCAGAATAGTGAGATGTATATTAAAATGTTGTAATTGAACAAGTCGGTAAAAATAATTACAGCAAATTGAATGTATTTCTACTTATAAAAATCGACACATATAAAATTAACAAATTATTAAAAATATGATATTGGGTGAGCTACTGGATGACTGAGCGCGGTGTTGATTGTCGTGTTTGCTTTTATAGATATTGATGGCCGACTTTGTACTCGACTTAGCGAGTTGCCACTTTACTCATTTCCGTGACATTATAAGTAAATTGTTATAATATGTACTAAATAATTGATGTTTATACAGCTGCAAAGATTATGATTATTTACTGTCAAGAATCCAAGAGTGAGTTAATTAATAGTAATTTATTTAAAATGTTTATACAGCTGTATAAATAACATTCTATTTATTTTCTTTAATCTAAAAGTATTTTAATGATTAAAGATATTTTATTTTTCAACATTTATCTATGCTGCTGTATTGAAATTTTACTATAATTCTAAGCAATGATGTATCGTAATGTATATATCATTACACCCATTTAATATTTTTAATTTAATATAATTTCCAGATCAATAATAATGGGCCATAAATTTATATATATATATTTTTTTTTTGTAGTATAGGTAATATTATATTGAAGATATTGATGGAATAAACTAATTTTAACACTTTCCTCCATTTTGAATTTCTATTTCTAAAATTATTCACAATGCTATTATTTATTTTATTTTTTATTTTTTATTAAAAAAGAAAATATACAATCTGTAAATATATATACAATAAGCAATTTTGATGGTTTTTTTTAACAAAGCTTGATGACGTGAGTGAAGAGGGTGCCCAGTGACACTACTTCAAATAATTAATACAACATTTTTTATTCTCTGATTGCCAAATATTACAAAGACAAACTGTATTTTCACTATCAGTATAAACAAATATTGTAAAACTGTGGCGTATATATTAATTTCTTATGGTAGGGCGTAGGTAAGCGTTTTAAGACATTTTTAACGCACTAAAAAGGTCATTAGTACTAAAAAAATAATTTTAAGTCGAGGTCGAGTTTTACAATTTTAAAATCCTAATTGCGCTTATATGTGTATTCAGTTATAACAAAAATCATATAGATATATGAAACGAACAATGTATATTTTGAAATTATAAAAAAAAAAAAAAAAACTATACTTTAATAATTAATATAATAAATAATAGTAAGTAGGTATACTATATATTTTTTACATGTATAACATTGCTACACCAACTTTCATAATACGAGTATTGTCTTCACGGAGATAATCACTTTGAGCTACTATGAAAATATTATAATCCGTCTCAAATGCTTTTATCGCATTATTGTGCGTGGACCCTAATTTATAGTATGACCACCTATAATAATAATGTGTTATCATATCGAATTCATATATTACCGCTATATATTATATTATAATATGTATTTTACTGGAAATATTCGTAGAATGTATTTAAAGAAAGATTCACCTCATCATAATATAAGTTATATTGTTATAGCATATTTAATATTGTTCACTGTCACTTTATTACTTCATTGGCATGTCATTTCACAACTGCTTTATAGTAATAATGAACTACAATTAATAATTTTCCTAACAAAGGGTTGATGAACAATTTAATTTGATTTAACTATACTACTACGTGTGCTTACAGTATTGCTGTGAGTAATAATATATAAGTATAATGTATGTTATTATTACTACCAAATGAACTAATATAAATAATGTGCATTCGTGGCCTCAGTGAAATTTATCAAAATGATTAATTGTGCAATATTGATATATATACCTATGTCGCATCCACATAGTGAAATTTTTCATTTTATGAACTGAATATCTAGATTATGAATAATTCGTCCGTATAGTAAATTTTGACGAAAATACATAATATGGACATCCGTTTTATGAAATGGACAATAATACGTATTTATTATGAAACAATATTGATATGTTATTTTGCTATAAATAATTATATCGTATCATACTAACTAAAATATAACGATACTTTTCTATACAGTTCTATGGAGAACAATATTAACAAAATAATTAATTAATTAACTTAAATAATAATTTTAAAAAAAGGGGTTTCATAAACATGGAACAAAATATGGTTTACGCAAAAGGATGTTCAATAGTGAATTTTTAAAAAAATCAACAACTCAATTTCTCAATTCTGATCAAGTAGATAAAAATGTCAAACTTTTGATGTGATAAATTATATTAAAAATATTTCAGGAGTGTAAGGATTTTTGTCTTGTTCGTATAAGGCAAAAACTCCTTGCCAATCAAATAGGTGTGCTTGTTTAAAAATAATATGATATGTAACAGTCGATACATATCATAATCAATCGTCATGTAAAAATAAATAATGAGGAAGAAAAATGTAATGGTACATATAGTTTATTAGTTATTATTTAAATCAATCAATTATTCTGTTAATATTTTCGTTCATAGAACAATATAAAAAGTATAATGTTATGATATCATAGAATTATTTATTCCAAAATAACATAACAATCTTGTTTATTTACACTAAGTATATAATATAGGTAAGTATTATCCATTTAATGAAATGGATGTCCATATAATGTATTTTCGACAAAATTCTGGATATCCAGTTCATGAAAAGAGTGATTTAAATATGTGGATGTGACATATATAACCTGTATAATTAAGCCAGTGTACAACAATTTTTTATTTAAATACGAATAACTGTTTTGTATTCGTTACATCTAAAAGCTTTTTATTTGGGGGCTATATATTATAATTATATTCTGAAGTTACTTGTATAAACATACTTTGTTGGTGCAATAGAAAAGTCGCGTTCACTTATTTTTGTTTTTGTGTTAAATTCTTAGAGTCGTTAATCTCAATCCACTATTAGGTATTTTATGTTGTTCAAAAATCACTACAGAAACGGTGTGTATCGATAATAATACCATGCTCAATTGAGCTCCGGAAAAATAGGTGTTTTAATAAAGTCGCTGTGTGCCTAGTCGGAATATGATATGAGTTATGACCTCTGATGATAGATCGTGTCAGAAAATATTCCGAAGGTAAAATGTTTAGCGTGTTATGTTGCAATTCATTATAATCGTACACCTACCAACAGTAAACCATTTTTTTTTTACTACATTTTAAATGCCAGAACATAATATACGAACAAAGCATATAATATAACGTGTTAAATGTATACACATTATACATATTTAGTTATTAAACGTTTGAAACGATGTACTACAATTTGTTAACGATAATATTTAAAAAACCTATCGATTAGATGGACTCAATATAATAATGCAGTCAATGTTAATAAATTAATAATATGTATACGCAAATATATTGATGTAGATCCGAGATGACATTAATTATTTTATAACAAACATTTTAATTAGATATTATTAATAATGTTTTTTTTTTTTTTTTTACAGGAATTTGATTACTCACTTTTCAATATTAATTAGGTTTTAAATTTTCAATGAACGTTACTACTGAAACTTTTTTGAGTACTCACGATTATACATTATAAGAGTTAAGCATTAGACAACAATTGAAAGGTAATATTCTATTTAATACTAAAGTATATTATTCAACCAAACACCATTAGTGCCTACAGATTGAAATTACTGAATTGTGCTGTCCGTCTAATTTCACTGTAAGTGTCCTACTTGTGAACTTACCTAGAACTATATAATACAATTACAGGATATACTGCGACTTGCTTGTGCGTACAAGCTCTATCTCAACTCACCTATCGCGAAGCCATCAGTATGGATCAGTCGGGTCGTTATTCGATTAAAATATATGATTTGATAACGTGATAGGTGTTGGACATAATATTAACCTTAGAGTGTATGCCAATATAATATTATATTAGTCGCGCTATAACAATAAGTGATAAGTATCCTGTGTAGACGAAATTATGGAATTAAATCAATTCGGCTCCATGTAATTATTGAACGAAAATTGACGTAAAAAGCTTAGCCCCCACACCAACCACCAATATAATTTCTGCATCAACAGCACAATTTAATGTTAATTTTTTATGAAATTGTTACATAATATTATTATTATTATTATCATCATCATTGGTTAATAATTACAATATTAAATTTACTTTCCAGTTTAACGTTGCTAAAAACATTTAATAGGTTCTTTAAATCATAATAGTTTATAAATATTTATGCCTATGTTTTAAATGTGTCAAAATTGTATTGATTATAATTATTTTGCGAACAAAAGTAATTATAAAGTGATGCATTTTTTTTTATTGATATACACAATCCAATGTATAAAGTGCTGATAATAACATTATATAATATTAGCCTTATAAAATCTGTGAGGTCCATTCGAAAACAACAAATAAGTCAACATTGAAATAAATTACTATAAATATTGAGAATACTAATTAAAATAAATATTGCAATGAATCATATCATACTATTATTTATTTATATATATTATACAGATATAAGGTTATTTAAATAATCGTTCAAAACAATAATACGCGTCATTTATAGGGAATTTAAGTTCTTAAATATTTATTCAGTAACTAATTACTCAGTAAAAGGAAAAACGAGTTTTCATTTTGAAATAATATTGTCGAATATAATATAGCATAGTCGTCAGAAACTTATCATGTTTATAAAAAAATTATTTATTTACCAACAGCATAAGTAATTTGATTGCCTATGTGCTTTAAACATTTATATAAAGTCGTGTTTATGGTGTTACGCATGAATAATTTTTATAACATTATTTTTTTTTTAAATAATATATACTCACTTAGGTAAT
Organism: Diuraphis noxia; assembly: GCF_037042655.1. Lineage (NCBI taxonomy): Eukaryota > Metazoa > Arthropoda > Insecta > Hemiptera > Aphididae > Diuraphis > Diuraphis noxia. The sequence continues at coordinate 30,369,567 of NW_028301714.1, read as the reverse complement.
TAATTAAAAATACTGTCAAAGTTTGTCCATGAAACTAGGTGAACATACTTCATCGTCAACTTAAAAAAAAAGGAATATAAGTAAAGTTTTAGAGACGTAGGTATTGTACAATCATACAATTAAATTTATATGTTTTGAAGTTATAAACAAATAATTTTGAAGATCGATTATCCGTGATGCCAAATTGATTCGAACAGTTAACATTGATGAAACAGTTACCAATTGCATATTTAAAAAATTTAATTTCGAAAAGAGTTATAGTGTATTACTCTTATACATTATAGATCCAGTCAAGAATTGTTTGAACATAAACTAGGATTTCAAATCACAGTTCTTAAGTATTTAGGAGCATACGTGTAGTTTCCACTAAACAGCATTCACTTGTCAAGAATCAAAAGATTTTAAAGACATTTAGATACCTATTAACTACTCTAATATATTTTAGGCACCAATGTTTGATATATTTATCACCAAAATTACTGGAATATAACTTATAATTCCTTTGATCTTTATAAATTAGTCGATTGATTGTACCTAGTCAGAACAACAACAAAAAAAAAACTAATCTAAAATCAAATATAGATAGAATATTCATAAAGTTATTAATCACTCGTATGCCATTTAAATATATTTTTTAAATAATACAAGTGCTTAAAAAAAATATTTGAGTTTATTTTTTTTAAATAATTTAAAGATTTTCTAAAAGATCTATATCACAAGCTAAAATTTTAAGATCCATCCGAAACACAACGTAGCATATATTAAGTATATGAGGGTAAAATATAATAAAACGTTTGATAAAGATTGTTGACATTTTTATATCCATTATTTATCAGAATTCGAACCAGATACGATCTCAGTAAGGAGGGTTCCTAGATTGGCTGATATAGATTTTATGGCTGAATTGGCAAGTTTTAACCTCTTTCAATCTTGGGTGTTTGCCTATTTCTATTATTACGTGAGAAACCACTTTTACAAAAGGTTTAATAAATTTACTTACAGTTTTAATTTATTATATTGTACTTGAGGTTAATGATCATATATTTTATGTTTGAACATTTTTTAATAACAAACTAAACATTTTATACATTTTTAAGTAGGTTGATATTGTAAAACGGTAATTTAAAAAAAATAAAAAAAAATAATATTTGTATTTTGAATTCTATATCCTAAAATAGTTAATGGCATTAATTTTTTTTTATTAATCAGGTAACAAGTATATTTTTGATTTGTATTTTTGAAAAAATTTCATCATTGTTCTTAGCGACAAATTATTTCCCATTTTATTATTGTAGCTAGCGAATTGCAAAATATAATTATTTAAAAAAAAAGCTGTATAGACTAGAAATTTAAGTACAATTATTCATGATAAGCATAATATTATAATATTATCATTATGAAACTGCGAAACATCAAAGAAAATAATTTATTATTGCTTGCATACGTATATATAATTGTATATAATTAAAAGTCTCATTTCTTAACTTGTGATCTTATTAAATATACACCAGAAATAATTTACTAGAGACCATTGATCGCACAAAAGTAAAAAGATAATACATAATAATTTATAACCTAACACTGTACTAAAAATATAGTAATGATTCTATAATAGTATAATAGTAAAAAATTATAATATTATGGCTTTTTCCGTATATTGTTAATATAAGATGTTGATACGATAATAGTAGCTAAACATATTATGACATATATAATATAATAGGAAATTATTATTGTACATTGTTTTGCATTTATTTTTACTTTGATTAGATAATCAATATATAATATCAATAAGAGGTCACTCAAAAAGGTCCCATGGACATCTTATGCGCCGAGAAGAACCTGCAATGTGCCTAACCTGCGGAGAACCCTCTTACAGTCAAGCATCTCCTTGTCCACTGCTGTATCCGTATTATAGATACAAGAAAAAGACTACAATTGCCCGACAACCTCTTTGAAGCCCTCAGCCCTACCTATGATAACACCAACAAAATAATTACATTTTTAAAACAAATTGATATGTATAATCTAATTTAAGAACCTATTGTATAACTATATTTTATTATGTTCTAAATACTTAATTTTGTTGCAAGCTAATAACTTTAGCAGTTGAATAAAAAAAAAAAAAAATATCAATATGGATAATTAATTATGTTTAAATTAAAAATGCTACACGTCTAACCATTTTTAAAATTAAGTGTTATTTTATATTATAATAATATAAAATTTGTCACTATAAGTATATTCGACAATAAAAAAAGTCGTTTATTTTTCATAAAAATAAATTTAGCTTATTTAATGGATTTTTAATCACATTTCCATGTAATTTTATTTTAACACGATGTACACCTGCAGTAGATTTTATTTCGCTCACGAACGATCTTTAATTTTGTATTCTATTAATATTGTACTAAAGTAGTATTTTTGATAATTAAATACGTAATTTAAATTATTCTGAATTTTTATTTTAAGTTCTTAATTAAAAATACAATGAATTTTATTTTTTATCGGCGTAAAGGATTTATTTTTGTCTAATAGTTGATAATAAGCTGTTTAAAAGATTGTTATGTTGAATAATTTGACTCGCAATCAGTATTCTTCTCATTTTTATTCCCTATTCTATCAACTTATAATTTATGTGGAATTTTCTCGTTGAATGGGTTCTCTGTTCATTAAAATTTATTATTTTAAATTAACGTTTTTGAACTAACGTTAGTCATTAATGTAACTCTCACTGTTTTTTATTTGTATTATTGATTTAAGTATTTTTTTTCTGGGTCTCATAATAAAGTATACCTACAACAACTACTAAATTAAAATATTTGTTGTAAATCATCATAATGGTTATTATGTAAATTATATTTAATTACATATTAACTAAAAAGTTTTATTCTCGTTGAAAAAAAAAAAATATATCCATTAAGACTTCAAGATACCTTATATAATTAATTAAAAGAAAAAAAAAATAATAATAATTTAACAATTACGGTTCACTTGATTACAATCAGTTAAAACGTAGTTATACTCCCTCGCCTAATGTTTTAGTACTCTGTTTTTATTTACTTGAATAATTTAAATGTTAAAAAATTGAATTAAAATACATATGTACCTAATACCTATACAATATTACTTACGTTTAAGATATGATTCTAATTCGACTAAGTATTATATGAATAATATTTTTAATCATACACAATGCTATTGATTAGCGCTGTACCAATTTGTATAAGCATAATCTATTATTATATTGAAATATTGTATTATCAAAGCACTATTATAAATATCTATCAGAGAGACATCTAAATATATGAATATAACGCAATCCAAAATTAAAATTATAGGTGAAATGATATTTGAATGATTCATTATCCGTGTTGTTTTCAGACGCTTACTACAGTTACGAAAAAAACAGAGTGTTTCAATCTCACCAAAAACTATAATTCACATTTTATCCTTTAATCATGCATTTGTTTCAATTCTGATTTTTGAATATTTTAAGTATACCGAAAGTTCATAATATTTCAAAAGTTATACCATTTGAGCAATGTTCAACACAACATAATAAATTTATATCTTCTTAACCTAATATCAGCAATTTAATAACAGTTTAGAAAGTTAATGGAAAAAATAGAGCAAGCATTGATTAACTCTGTGTAACGATTATGGTAAAAATAAAACTCAAGTTGTGATTAAAAATGGTCTTCAGTATTATTTATATCATAGAAAAATTTAAAAAAATATGTATTTGAATTACACTTAAATAATAATAATAATATCATATTTTTAATTCAACAATAATCTATAAATTTTGTATTATACGTTGGGTTTTGCGTGTTGCTAAGTCGATGATCTAAATGGTAAACGGCTGTTCCCCCCAAAATATTCCATTGTTGTGGTATTCGAGGATTAAGGGCACGATCCTAAATCCTATTTAACATCATACACTCATATTTTATACCTACGCTGTGGTTTATGTGGTGCATGGAATGGAATCATTTCAATTCGTAGCAGATGTGAAATTTAAAAAGAAAGAAAATCCCTCAGTACCAATTTGTCGGGTTGGTCGCATTTTATTTTCAGCTGCTTTGCATACGTACTCGTAAGCTATAATATTGATGAGAATTCCGCACTAAATTCAGCATGTTAATCGATTTATAGTCGTTGTTAAATAAATTGAATCTTTTTATTTTAATTTCACTTAGAAACGATCAATTCCTTCAGAGCGATATGCATGTCTACCGCATGCCTACGAGAATTCAGTTTTTTTGCTTAGAAATTTACCAATAAATAATAATAAGCGAGGTTCTGTTATTCCGGAATTTGTTTTAGATTCTGAGTGGAGCGATGAATGTATTGATTTTATCATGATGTGTGTGTGTTTTTTTTTGTGTCTGTCATCACGTTTTGGGGCAGTAAAAATGCTTCGATTTTTGACTTCAGTACCTCGTTCGATCAGAAAGTGAATCTATTTGGTGGTCAAAAGTATTCTTAATATTTTTGTAAACAATCAGGATAAACAAACTAAAAATTAAGGGAAAAACGGGAAATTTTACGCACAATCAGTTTTCGATTTTGATTTTTGATGTAACATTAAAACAAATGACCATTGATACATGCAATTTTCAACGAATGTTTAAATAAGTATATTCTATCCACCATGAAATTTTAAAAAAAATTTCGACTTAAGTGAACTATTCATAGGTATTTGCAATTTTCGATCATTATTATTTTTTTTTAAATTAATATCAATAAAAATGTATTTGTTGCGTAGAAAAACATAAAAATTTAATACAAGGCTCTTAACATATTGTTACAATAGTAGTTGAAAAATAAAATAAATTCATGGTCACAATTTTTTTTTATAAGCATTCAAAATTTGAATTTTAACAAAATACGTAAAAATCCCAAAAACTCGCAAATAATTTTAAGCTAAAAATTCATAAAAAATTTTCAATTAAATCTAAGATTTGAAAATTTAATACATGGCTTTTATTATATTTTTAAAACAGCAATTGAAAAATAAAATAAATGCATATCACAATTTTTTTTTACAAGCATTCAAAGTTTTAATTTTGACAACATATGTAAAAATCACGAAAATCACGAAAATTCACAAATTATTTTAAACTAGAAATTCATAAAAAATTTTCTTTTTAAATCTAAGATTTGAAAATATTTAATAATCTATAATATATCCTAGACAGATAAACTGTCTTCGCTCAGAATCATTTTTCGTATACAATGATATAATATCATTGGATTCAAATTTAATTCCATCCATTACAGTAACCCACTTGTAACCTACTGTACAGCAGAGCGACATCCACGACTTACCCGCCTTTTATTTATTTATTAATATACCAACTAGGTGATTAATTTTGTATGTATTGTATATACTATATAGGTATTATAACTTAATTTCTCTGTTTGAGGGTTTTTATCACAACAACGTATTATAATATTATATAATGTTTGAAACAATTTTTTTTTTTTAGAAAAGTTTCTATTACTCACTTTTAACACTTTCGATACAATTATTTTCAACTATATTGTGATTTTTATCTAATTATACAATATATCACAAGCACTATTTTTTTTTGTCTCTAAGTTTTAAAATCACTGTATTTTATAGAAAATTATATATACTTATACTTTACTGTTGATTTTATTTCAACAACTTAATTTGTTTCTTTGTTAAGTTTTAGTAGCTATATGTTACGTAAATTGAGATATTGGTTTTAAAACATCGTTTAGTTCCATGAATACATAATTTAGAAAACAATATCTATTTCAATGTTTAATATGAAATATCTATAATAGCTCTATACTGAAAGTTCTAAAAAAAAAAAAATAAAACATGAAATATTGAATGGTTCTGATTATTTTAGTTGTAAAATTTTCAAAATGTATTTATTGGATATTCGTTATGAATGTACGTAATTTTAGTATAGATTTATACTTTGGATATCCCTCATAGTTGGAGGTGTGATAGTTTCCACATACAATACTCTTTGCAGAGCTGTTTTTATTTTTAACTATTGGTTTAAAAATTCTTCTCCACACTTTCAAAGATTAGAAATGTATGATGGTATTAGTTATATATGTCTAATGGTTATAATAATCTTGATTGTTTTGACACTATGGTGGAACATTTTTGGTTATATACTTTAATTCCAAACTCATTATTATTATTCAAAAGATAGACAGTAAGTTGAACATTTCCATGTTATTATTATTGGGTTAAAAGTAATAGACAAAAGAATGGTAGTGAGTAATATATATATATATTTTTTTTTTGTAAAAATATTGATGATTACTTGTTGAATAGATAATGAATAAATTCGACTAAATCTTCAGAAATATCAGTGAAGATTATAATGTAGTAAAGATGTCTTATAATAATCCAATAAGTCCATTATGGAAATAATAGGTATGCTTGGAAGCTTCCATCTGTTTTGACTGTATGATTAATGATAGAGTTATAGTAATATTGTCCACAAGGGTGAATAATCTAACCAAACGGCGTCAACATATGTGTGAGACCGTTGACACCTGTTTTGTTTTGTATAGACATATTTTCGAAAAAGATTATATTATTATTTATATAATTAATAAATAATAATTTTTATTGTATAATATGTTTGTGGGTACAGGAATTCACATTGTTTCATTCTTAAGATTTCAAATTAGTGAGATAATTAAAGATATAAACGACTATTTTGATTTTATAATTTATGGCATTGGATGAAAACATTGGTATGGTACACACTTTTTTTCTTTTTATTTCGTGGCTTGTTTATATAATATTAGTTATGTCAAAAATAATGAACGTAATGGAATGAACAAATTTATAAACCGGAGAGAACATATGGACTTTTATATGACCATGAACTGCTTATTTATAACTAATAATTAAAATAGGATATTTGACTGACTTAACAAGTAATATTAAATTATTTATGCGTTTTAGTAATTAGTATTTATTATTGTTTCTATTATTCATGTATTTTCTAGAAAACATTTTTTTATCTTAACTTGACAATATTATTTTTAATTGATGTATGTAAGTAGGTACCTATATATATATTATTTGAATTTTCTAAGTAAGCATTCGCCCTATAATGGATAATGGATTCGTTATTGCTTGTGATATTACAGTCATAATGCAAGAGATTTGTAGCATAAAAAATATAATTTATAAAACTATTATTATTGTAATATTTTTTATATACTCTGTAAGACGGCGTCTTGTATATGCAATATGACTACATTGCTGACAGTTTCAATATTATTATTGGTTTTTCTTATTTCATAATATAAATTATGTTATCATCATAATTTTAATACAATATAATATTATGCATATGAATATTATTAAAGCTATAAATAAATTACATAAACATATTAATTAATTTTGTAAATGGATAATCGAATGAACTCATTAGTTGATAATAGTTAGGAATTATATTGTTGGAGTTATAATGTATTACCACCAGGAAAATATTATATCGATACGCATTATGATACTTATTTTTTTATTAACACAAAATATACCCTCGGTGACATAGGCCATTGGGTAACACTACCTACATGATAAATAGTTATCTTTGAATTTGCAGGTATGTTCAGATTTACGATTATAATTGTTTCTAAAGTTTATTTGATATATCATAAGTTATTTTAATTGTATAATAATTAAAAAAGTTTCCTCTTGTTGTGTAATAATTGAATAATTGATAAAACTAAACATACTATTATACTTTATAACAGCATAATATTATATAAGACATTTGACTAGATACAACTATTTCTTTTGAAAACGTCTTGTAAAACAATTAAAGTATTATTTTATTGATAAGTCGAACCACTGTATTATTTCAATATTAGGTATATAATACGTTTTATTTTTATCTTATCTTACTCACTTTAGACAATTATTTTTTGATAGAGTTTTTCTAGTACTTTCTAAAATGAATTTTATTTAATGTCCTGAGTGCGTCCGGTGTCACACGAGTACATCCAAATAAAAATGATCATATTCTGACGTGGTCCGAATGCGTCCCACTTAATTTAAGTTACGCTGAGTTCATATTATGAGTAATAAAAGAATACACCAAAAATATTTGGTTGTTATTATTTATTTTATTATTTTAGTTAAGGTGCACCCATTTTTACAAATTTAAAATTTAGGCAAATTAGTGTACGAGTTTTTACTATATTTTACTACATAAATAATCAAATAACACATTTTTTTAAAATAAAAACAAGTGTAACTACATGTCTAATGTGGCAATATTTTGCACATCAGTTCAATATTAATAATTATCAAACGCCATAAATGAGTCGTAGTCGTGCTCAGTTAAAATAAAACGCAGTTTCCTCGCCATTTCCAAAGTCGTTTGATGTAAATATTACGTATATAACTGTACATTTATGACAAAATTATAATCTATGATTGGTTGGTTTTGTCCCTTAAAAGTATTAGCTGCGGACCGAGAATGCATTCGGGCTATTCAATATAATTTGTCGACTTGACTCCCGGCGAACCCGAGCTGTGGAAGAGCTAAATATTACAAGCCGAACGCATACTCATTTTGAAACATGAGGTAAATTTATTTTTAACCTCATCATTTGCTTAGGTAGTGTAGAAACAGGCTTAAGGCTCAATTTGCTACATACGTACACATAAATTGGTACATTGTACACTTATTGTATAATCTTTATTATTTCAGTTTAATGATTTTAACAGTCCTAATATTATTATAGTATTTTCATGTGTGTTTTACAACCATGCACAGCATTTGATAATAATATTATCATTGTGGTTTTGTATACGAATTTTATATGAATATTACAATTTGATTTCTTCGTTAGAAATGAAAACACTGTATGCTTTCTTGTTTATATTTGAATAAAATATAAATATTTATAGTTTGTGATTTTAACACTGTTAGTAATTCAAAAGAACAAACAAAATAATATAAATCGATGCCAAACAGATACATTATAAATTAATGTGTTCAATTTAATCTTACAGTATTTTTATTTTTTTTTAACTAAAATTACCTTATACCGGATTTATATTCTATATTTTGAATGTTTATATAAAATCACTTTTGAATTCAAAACAATAATTGTAACTTATCCAGTTATATTGTATTTCTCGTAAATTCCTCGAGGTTCTAAAATGATATGTATGTTAACTATTAAGATAAAACGCGGCCGTATAAATGTTTTCAATAACACATCGATTTCAATTTTAGAAGTTTTAGCATATGATACATTTTATAATAAAAATAAATCCATCAAATATACCCTTGTAAAAATCTTATAGTGTTTTACACTATACTCAGTAAATTTTTTTCTAGATGATTTGGCTGAGCATTGAAAACAAAAGGTACACTCACTATCATATTAACCATTTTAAAACCTTTTACCCACCTTCACCTTAATTGTCTCATTTTATTATAACGTTTTTGCATCCCCTCTATTTACTGTGTATATTCACACTGTGTGAACTACGTCATATTTGACCTAGTTTATAAAATATAATTCAATAGTTGTTGAAATATCATACTAGTATTTAAACATTATCCTTAAGTCTTATAATATGTATTGCAAAGAATAATTTTCATTATCATATTTTTCATCCTCTTAGTTTTTTACAATATTAAAACAGGAGCTAGAGAAGCGGAAATGGATTATGAATAGAATTCTACAAGGTATGTGCTCACTGGCTTTAATCATGAACTTCATACAGTAATTCAACGAAAACATGACAAGAAAACTTGTCGAAAGCTTTTCTGTAACATAATTTTTAATTTCATGGGCTTTAAAAAGTAATACTTTCGTATTTATGAGATGAAAAATAAGCATTCAATATTTTATATTAATATAATTTATATTACCAACGTGTATGTAAACAACTACTTAACCAAAATAAAATAAAAAATATTTATTATTTTTAATTGTTTGAGGCATCAACTGCATGGTTATTAGCCGGCGTTACATATTTAATTTGCATTAATTTCTTACATACTTGCTTAATTTATACTTATTACCTATATTTACAGATTTACATTTTAATCTAAGTTAGAACATTTAAATCAGTTGACGCATTTCTATACGGGAGTGGGTGATAGCATCTCGTATAGTGTCTCAGGTAGTTTTAGTTCAATGCGCCTTTCACTGAATTTACGAAATTCTGTCAGTATATGCTTGACTATAATGATTGTTCTGCACGTCAGGCATGATGGAGGGTCTTCGTTTGCCATCAGATATCCGTGAGTCATGCGGGTGTGGCCTATTCGTAGGCGGACAAGAATTACCTCGTCTCTTTTAAAAAATATTGTATATATTCTTAATCAGAACAATATTATATGCTATATTTAATAATAAAAAAAAAAATTATTTCACTGTTAATATGCCACCGCCATGGATACACACACATATATGATAATTATGATAATTTCTATATTTATTGCCATCTATTAAGGGTAGTTCTCACTGGAAAAAATTATACATATCAACCTATATTATAATTTATAACTACTTGAAATTCCAAAACTAACAATTTAAATAAACATATAACTAAAAACCAAAATGTCCGTGAGCAAATGTTCGGTGAATCATTATGTACATTTTCGCCGATTACATCGTACTATAATTTTCCCGAAACAGGAACATTTTAAACAAAACATAATTTACCACGTCAATAATCGGAGCAGTTTAATGTATATAGCTAAGTAGCTGTTTTGGTATTGATTAAATTATAAAGTATATTATTTATAAAGGTAATATTACCATGGGTGTACTTTGCATCTGACCGAATACTGAGTACATTTATGCCACATGATAAATGATCACTGTACGTTTCGCGATTCGAACTATGGGACGTTATATTTATTTAATTAATATACCCACTGCAGTTGCGTATCATATGCATATTTATTTTTCTTTTATAATTTAAATGAAGTGATTTTTAGCAAATTTTAATAATAATTATAATAATAAGAAAGTTCAATTGTTTATTTCCATTGATCTTTCGCGATATTTAATAAGGTTATGTGATTTAAAATGTTAAACAAATGTATATTAAAATTTATAAGGTAATAATTTTAGTAAACTCGAAAGTCATTAATGCGAAATAATACTCAGAGAAAATACCTCGTATTATATTATTTCAATATTAATATTATTATTATTACCCTATAATATTAAATTTATACAAATACAATAAAGCATTAACATTATTAATTCAAGAATACTTATAATGTTCTTATAATAGACATCAAATGCAAAATCGAGAAAAAAACCAACGAGACTTACTTTTATAACAAAAAAACAATAAACGAACAATTATTTCAAACTTTTAACACAGTTCCTAGATCTCAAAATATTAATACAAAAATAATTTTAATAATGGTTTATTTATTCTAGTTAAATTACGAAAATTATTTATACATAATATAATATATTTTTTGTTTTTTTATTATCTACGAATAATACGGTACCTAGTTAACTTTTATGTAATTTATCAAAACTAAATCATATCACGTACTGTCATTTATTTTTTTGATAACGACATACGTTTCCATTATATATTGTTCGTACTATATTAATTAATTTTGGATAATTTCTGTATGGGCAATATTGAAGTCAAAACCTTCCATCCGTATAAATACCACTTTATACTTAATATAAATCATTGTTTAGTCCTTTTTGGAGCATATGTTTCGACCCATTGAATCCCATTAAAGCTTTCCGTACCATTTCTCGTCATTTTATTACGTCTACTATAACTTTCAGTTGCCTACACTGTTATGCCACAGCTATAATAGTGCATCGAGTAGTTTGATCACTCCATGACGCATAACCAAATATGTAAACAAAATAATATATACTCGAGAAGTTTAACATAAAAATAACCTTTTGTTTGCAATAAAATTAATGTAATTCATAGGGTTCATAATTTAACTAATGTAAACAATGGGGCAGGTATCAACGGACTGGAGAAAATACATAAATATTTTGTATTTATAGTGTGTACAGTACGTCTTTCTTCGAAACAATAATGCCACTCAAATATACAATAATAATAATAAATATAAACAATATAAACGACTTAGCAAAATGAGTCGTAATTCGTCAACACAGATTTGTCTAATCCACGAAATCGATTTCAACCGTAAACCTAAAACCACTCTGACTTCAGTATTTCAAAGCGTTGTTGGCACGTCAGCTTAACTGCTGATGCCTAACTGATACCAGAATTCATACATGCGTCTAAATTCAACAATACATACTAACATCTAAGGCGTAACAACAACAGTTCATTTGAAATATGGGTTTTATTATTCGGCTTTAATGTCAAGTTGGACAGGTTAACATATTATTAAACATAATATTTTAAATAATATTTATTTAATTATAATAACGACAATAATTCAACGTATGAATTCAAAATATTTTAATGAATAATAGTGATATGGATATAAATATTGTTACGAACATATTTTTATTCGAGTTAAATAAAAAAGGTATGTGATGTAACCTCAGTCCGCATACAATCTCTCGCGTTCGTCATTGATGTGCATATGCTGTAGAGTGAAGGTGCTTTATGACGTGATATTATGTTACATTTGAATTAATATAATTACTTAGTATTAATTATTAATCAAGAATATTGATTCCACTTAAAACGTATTCCCTTGTTACACTGAGTTGAATTTTAAACAATACCCATATGATAAACAAGTCGCAGCGAAACGGTGAGGCACCACGTATATTCTGTAATTTATTGAAGTTAAATCTTTCACTTTTGGTCATCAGATTAATGTTCGAGTTTATTTGTATTATTATAGAGGCTATAATAGAGGTATTAACCCTTTGAATACCACTGGGAAGTATATGTCCCAAAAAGGTTTTTATACATCCCAGTGACCATTTGTCCCTTTAAATAACGTGTCCGAATGTCCCAATGGTTTTTATTGGTTTTTCAACTGTTATTTGACTTGTTTACTCATAGATTGCAGCACTTGTAAAACTAAAATGTGTTATTTTTTGATTTAATTTTGTATTTCCGTTATCATTTTTTCATACCACTGCCGTTTTCTAATTTATATTTTGATAATTAATTATTCTTATTAATTGTGTGCTTGTTTTGTTCATATTTATATTGACTATAATACGTTTGTAATATTTTATTGAGTTCAACATTTTATTGAGTGCTACCTTACCATATTGTTGGTAAACTTTACGAGTGCATGCGGTATTAGGTAAGTACAAAAACTATCTACAATTATTTATGTATTTTTCAATACTATAGGTAGGTTTGTTACTGTTTTTTTTACAAATAGTCAATAATTTTAGTAGGCATAGTATTTATCCTATTCTTACAACCTAATAATGATATTATAATATAATTTATCGTTAGTATCTGTCAGTTGTCATCCGTATATTTTCCAACTAAGTACAAACTTTAGCTCACACTAAACGTAATATGTTGTGGCTCGGTCGGTAATGCGGCTGATCTTTTAGCGCACGGTCACGGGTTCAATGTTGGCGTATTGTTTTCACTATTTTTTTTGCACTATTTCTATTTTATATATTTTCTTTATTATTTTTTCATAAATACTCGTATATTATTTTCATTATTATTTTTTCATAAACATTCGTATATTATTTTCATTATTTTTTTTGCATATATTCTTTATTACTTTCTCATTTAGTAGTCAAGATGAGTCGACAAATAAAACGATCAAATGTCACTGAAGAAGATATTATGGAAATTTTAGAATCAGACGATTCTTCTGGTTCGGATTTTGAAGATTCTGATGATTTTGAGCCATCTGATGAAAGTTCATCGGATGATGACTATGGATCAGATGAAGAGGGTAATAATATTGTTATTCCTAATACCGATCCCGATGATGAATCAGATGAAGAGGGGAATAATATTGTTATTCCTAATCCCGATCCTAATCATGTTATTTGGTCTAAACCACGTCGTTCGTTTACTCCACGGTTTACCATACCTGATGACCGTAAACCTGAAGTATTGGTTAATTTGGAACCTGGTTGCTCAGAGTTGAAATGTTTTCAAAAAATTTTCCCACGCAGTTTGTACATATTTATAAGTCAATGCACGAATGAACGTTTACAGATACTGAGGGAGAAAAAGAAGAAAACTAAAGATGAAATTCGAGATTCAGACTCTAGTGAAATAATGTTAACACTTGGTTGCCTACTTGTTATGAGTTATAATAAATTACCTAATGTGTATGATTATTGGTCCCAAAATCCATCTATGGGGAACCAAGCCATAAAAATGGGAATGGCGCGTAATAGGTTTCAGTTATTGATGTCTAAACTGTATTTCAATCACCCAAAGCCACCTACAAATGCTCCTAAAACGTACTACATTGACGAAATGGTAAATTGTTTGAAGTATACATTTTTGAATGCTCGAGGAGAGAGCCCGTTTCAAAGTTTGGACGAATCTATGACGAAATTCAAAGGTAGATCCAGTTTGAAACAGTATATGCCACTCAAACCTATAAAACGAGGAATAAAGATTTGGGAGCGCTGTGACTCTATCACTGGATATGCTTACGATTTCAACATCTATAGTGGAAAAAACGAGTCAAATGACACTGAGAATAGAACACTGGGGGAACGAGTAGTTATGAAATTAGCCGAGACGATTCGTGAACCAAATGTGGTACTTGCTTTTGACAGATTTTTTACAAGTGTGCGGCTTCTCACAATCATAGATTATCCTGCTCTTGGTACATGTATTATGAATCGGAAAAACGTACCTAAGTTTGATGGCAGATTACAAAGAGGTGAACATCAATTTCGCAGTTGTTCCGATGGATTGATAGCAGCAAGATGGCAAGACAGTAAAGATTTTGTAGTAATTAGTAATTGTCATATGCCGATTGTTGGAGAAATTACACGTAAGCAAAAGGATGGGTCAAAATTGAAAGTGTCTTGCCCAAATTCTATTATTTTTTATAATCAAATTATGGGCGGAGTAGATCTGTCAGACCAAAAAGTAAGTGTTTATGATTGCAGCCGTAAGTCAACGAAGTGGTGGAAAAAGGTGTTCTACAAATTATTGATGTCATCGGTCGTAAATGCATGGATCCTCTACAATGAAGTCAATGAAAACAAAACCAGACTACTACAGTTCTTGGTACCATTGGCTGAACAAATGATGGCAGTAGGAAAGGAAAATAGTGCAGTAAAACGCAGGAGAAACAGTGGAAGACCATCAAAGATCGCGAAAACACTAATCAATGTTGGAGACCATTTACCTGTCGAGGCCATGACTAGGCGAAGATGTGCGAGGTGTTCAATGAAAAAAAAAGAAACCAGAACTAAGCAATTGTGTCAAATGTGCAATTTACCACTATGTAAAAACTGTTTCACATTGTACCATACTTCATAAAAATTAATTATATTATTTCAAAATGTCAATTCACCTAGCTATTATGTTATGTTTTTTGGTAAATAATAAAACGAATAATAAAATATAATACTGTTATAATGAAATTAAAATAATGTTTTTTTATATTTTTTCGTACTTATAAATATGAATGAAAAATTATCCCAGCTTTCCTGAACCATTGGGATATATTATCCCAGCTTTGCTCAACCATTGGGATATATTATCCCAGCTTTTCTCAACCTTTGGGATACATATCCCACACATACAATACTATTGGGATAGATGTCCCACTCATGCAATACCACTGGGACATAAATATCCCGATAAGAATTAACCAATGGGACATATGTGTCCCACCTCCCCTAAATGTCCACCCCTTCATTTTTTTTTAAACAAGAATTGGGTTTGGGTTATTAAAAGTCTCCTAATTCCGTTTTTAAAAAAATTAAAAATTAACTCGAAGAATTTAAAATTGGTATTCAAAGGGTTAAAGAAGTTGGTTTTATTTCACACTTATTACATTTTAAAATCCTCTTTTTCTTTTTTATATTATTTATAATTGTATTATATTTAGTATCGACTTTTGCCTTTAGAATTGCACAGTTTATGCAACGGTGGTATACTTTAAATTAGATATGAACACAGAGAGTATTACATTAAAAATATGTTTATGAATCACATCAAACAAATAGCATAATGATGACGATATCACGTACCTATTAGTTTCAAATAGAATGTTTAAATTTATATTCTTTGATCTCATGTGTACTGTGTATTTGTACATTGCCCGAAGCAATATTATGTGAATTGTGGTTTGTAATGAAAATACAAGCAACGTGTTTTCGACAAAAAGAGAACCAAGACCAGATGTGTAAATTTTTTTTACCTATTTTATCAATAATTTTAGCTGCATTATTTTATTATGGCCCAATTGAAATGAAAAGATAAAAGTTTGGGCGACATCCATGATTTAATGAGAATTGAAAGTTTACCATTATAGATACATTACCTATATGGAAAAATGTAATCAGTTACATCAATAAATAATAATGATAAAAACAGAATATTTAAACTTCTTAATGTAATTTGAAGGGTTAAAAATACTATTTCATCCAAGATATAATGAATATTATGAAGCATTTTTAAAATAGTATAAAAACTATGAATTATAAAAATATTTTAGTAATAATGAAAATCATATTATACATTTAAAACAAAATTTATATGATCGAAAAGGAAAAACAAAAGCTATTATAATATTATGCATAATATAATAGGTATACAATATAAAATACATATAATCATAACACTATAGTATATTATAGTACACATGCATTTTCATATGAATTGATAAAATTTGAATTAAGTAGGTACCTATATATATTATAATATTTTGAAATATATATATATGTGTTTTTTATTGGTTTAATAAGGTTTAAACATCTGAGGTCATTAACCTGTAATAGTTACATTAGGTGTTCTATCATAACACTGCGGGATACATTAAAACGAACAGTTAAAGGAGGTTGTGAAATATATATATTTTTTTTAAATTATTGTGTTAAGCTGACGTTTGTGAAAAAATTATAGATATTTTTAGAGTATTTCTCTTAAGTATTGTTGTATCAATGATAGGTTTCCTAGAATTGGTCTGGATCTGTTGCGCTTAAGATATTCTAGTGTGATGTGTTCGATGGTTAGTTACTTTTCACAGAATTCGTAGAATGGGTTGGGTAGTCTTCTATTGTTACAACTGGGTGTACTGCCTTAAAAGATTCGAGGAGACTTGGACGATTGAGAGGGGGAAGGTGATGTCTGGTTTTCGTCGGGGGGAGGTGATGATATGGAAGCGGATGTCAGCAAGTTTGGTAATTTTTATTCTTCTGTCAATGAGTCTTGAAATATTGTATCTTAATAATGATCGTCCCGATATAACTATCTACGGGATGATATTTCTTATTACGTTTGAATATAATTTGTGCAACCTAGCAGGAATGTTTTTTTTTTATTTATCATATAACATGGATATTACTCAATAACAATTATATTTTATACACGGACATATAATATGAGTTAATGAAAAATGTGAATACAATTTATAATATATTATATTTTGTTACATTTGTTGAATAAATTCGTTTTTCCAAGACATTAGAAAAAATGAAAAACAAAAAACAACCACACATTCAGTTTTTGGTTAAGAATAATATTATTAAGTTATGTTTTGTATTTATAGGTATTAGGTGCCTACAATGAATAATAATTTTAATTTATTACATAAGTAAAATGTGATTTTAATTATTTAGCGTAATATCATAATACTGTAGTAGATATACATTATACATAGTACGCATCGTGATATATAGGTTATTATGATTTGCTGCATATTTTCCACTATTAAATTTCATGAGCACTGGGTTCATGTGAGGCCGATGAAAACATTTTTTTTTTTTTTAAATTACAAACCTTTCAGATTCTGAACGGAGCGATGAATGTATTGATTATGTTTCCTCTTATCCCTCCTCCTATTCCCATTTTCCTCATTCTACGCCTATGACTCAAACTATTTTTTTAAGTATTGAAAAACCCTACAAAAATGGAAATACATGTAACACCATATAGTTATTGAAAAACTTGATTTTGTTGTAATTCAAATAGAAACAACAATAGAGACTTGACATTTTCAACAAAAATATTTATATTAGCATTTTATAGACTCGTTTATATATTTTAATGTTTATAAAATATTTCAGAAATTTGTAGGTATTTATTATAGACGTTAAAATTGACAATAAGCTTAAGAAAATTTAAAGCAATGTTGTTAATACATTTTATTTACAGTGACTTATAAATGTCTAAATACCTACCTACTTTAGAACAATTATTTTTAAGTCCAAACGTTGATGAAATTATATATATTTAAACGAAAAATGACAATTTAGCTAGGTAAATTGTTATAACCTAAAATATATTAACCATAGAAACTTGAAAAATTCCACTATTACTTAGATATTAATATTTTCTATATTCTTTATGTACACAAAGACATTTTTGAAATATTTAGGTTTATTTTGATATTTATATTGTTTATATCTAGCATTCACACCAAAGGCATAATGCGTTATGTTAGTGGGCTATAGATCATAATATTCCGGGTATACCTACAACACAATGAATTCTAAAAATGTAACGAAGAAGAAATGTACAGGGGGGCTATGGCTCTCATCATATCCCCATTATTCAATTTTACGCCTTTGATTCACACTAATCTCCGGTGTTATTAATTCTAAGTATATGTTTTATGATATATTTATATTACTATTTATTTTTAGTAATAGGATGGTACATTGTATACTAACAAATGTGTAAATATATTTTTCAGCTTTTTTGATCACAATATGAACTACCTACCTATTAAATTAAAAGAATTAACCATCAAATTTTCAATTCTAAGTTGTAAAAAATGAACATTTTATAAATGTTCAACTGCATGATTATTTTCATATTTTTCATGATTAAAACGGATTTTTCAAAAGTTTAAACTTCAAATTAATATAATAATCAGTTACGTGTATCTGTATGATTATTAAATAATGATAATAACAATTTTAAAGTTTTTTGACCAAACTAAAGTTTTTTTTATCGATATTAATTATAGAAAATCCAAAAAATAAAATCGAAAATGTCTACAAATAGTTCAAAAAAAGTTTAAGTATTTTTAAAATGATACGATAATATATAGTGTATTATAATGCTATTATATATATGGTTAAGATTATAAGTATTTACGGTTATTCGTTTCGGCTTAGATTCGATTATTTTTTTGTTGTAACGATATATCGATTAGGTTAGGTTATGTAATTCATCCCTAATTGAGACTTTCTCATCAACAAAATACTCACACTCAAAACATACATCTCCGTTATTCTTTATTTTAAGTTCTACAAAAAAATATTCTCATGAAAATATTGACATATAAATTACTTGTTTAACATGAATAGTTTTTTTTATATACAAACATTTTCTGAACAAGTGTTAAGTGATACCGAACAGTTTTTCTAAACTTAAGTGTTTCGAAAACAAATACTCAATATCCCAGTAAATAAATAAATAAATATATATATATATATACATAAGAATCTAATGTTAGTCAAAAAATTATATAACTTAAAATATGTAGAAAATAAAAAAATATAATATAATACAACATAAAACAAATTAATAATTTACTAAAAAACTAATAATAATTAAAATAAAAACCATAAATATATACTTCATATATACATTTTACATTTAAATGTCGAGTGGTTTTTTTCTTTTCATCTAAGCGGATTATCGAAGTACAGTGTAACGAGTTTCGACCATCCCGGTGCAGGGGATGGCGAAGTACGTTTCAACCGAGTACTGCCTGCTCCCCCCGACCCCCGACCCATCACACGCACACCTCACGCCACAAACTACCACCACCGCCATCACTTCACTGCCCTGGTGTACAAAAACGAGGGCTCTAAGCGTTTGCGCCAGAGACACACATACCGGTAGCGCATTTGTGTTCGAGTGAACTCGGCGGGCTGTACGCACACGGAACCACATCAGTCGTTCGCGGACTGCTAAAACTCCACGAGGTAAGTACGTGCACGTATTTAATTATATTATTATTACTACGACAATACTCTCGTGAAAGACCAGTGACTTACTATGACTATATATTAATTTAATATAATTGTACAATATTGATGTTGATGTTGTGATATTAGAATATAATTGTTCATCCTGTTCATTCAAACGAAATAATACGATATATTTTAACTGTTGTATTAAAAAATTCGTCGGTTTTTTGTGCAATCGCTTATTTATTAGTTGATTGATTTCTTGGTATTTTTGAAAAAATGATTTTTCGTCTCAAAAATACGTCTTGCTCTCGCTTAAATTTACGATTTATTTACTGCCCTTTATAGTATTGCCGAAACGACATCAGTTTTATTAACTGAGCGACTAAGCGGATCGTCGTCTCCGTAGTGCACATAATATTATGTTGATATATGTAATATAATATATTTGCTTGAGAGAATGTACATGATAAAAACTGCCTTGGTATATTTAATGAACAAAACAGGGAGATTTGAAAATTCGAAATATAAACTGTCATGTAAATGGTACTGTAGGTTTATATAAAACTTTTAAGCTATTGCCAAATTTTAAGAAGATAATATATTCTTGAGATAGTAATTAATATAAGTCTAATATATTTTTTATAAAAAATGGTCTGAAAAAGTTATGGTATTTCATGTTTTGTATTTTAATATAATTTTTTTCTTAACTAATATTTAAAAAAAATGGTATGATAATATTATCTCTAAAATATTTTTATTTTCAAATTTGAAGAATTTTAGACATAAAGTATTTGCGTAGTAGAATTTCACTATATTTACCGTTAGATAAATGGAAGTAGTTTAACAATACTTTATATTTAATTATATCCACAAGGCGAATCTCCCAATTGCAGTAAACATTAATTATATTGAAAGGAATCATTTTTTTTCGTAAATAATGTTTCACAAAATTTGACTTAGATTTTACAAAACTGCAAGGCTGGGCAATAACCAGTTAAAAAGTTAAAGTTAAGTTAAAAATGAATTTAATTTTAACTTTTTAACTTCATTAGTTATATTTGGATTTTCGTGAACTTAACTATTAACTTACTAAATTAATTTTTTTATTAACGTGAAATTAACGAATTAAATTGTATTAAAAGAAATAAGTTAAGTTAGTTTATTTTGTTTTTAATATTTTTACATTTCACTACTTCAGTATATTTCGTTTTAATTGTAAAAAATATTTACTATGAATTGTTTAAAGTTAAACATTTTATATTTTTAACTTTATCACAAACGCACACACACAAAACATTATATTTGTTTGTAAGGATTAATTAAATAATATTAATTCATTATTATCAGATATTAATTATTATTATTTATAACTTATTACATACATAACTACTGTTCAATTTTAAGAAATGAAAACCTCCATGAAATACAATATACTATATGGAAATTCTATATAAAGTATAAAAACTATAGTTATAGGCTATGCCATGTAAATTAGTTTTGGGATTTAAAAAAACAAAGTACGCTAGCGTTGTAAAAAAAATTAACTTTCTTTTAACTTAATAAAAAGTTTTAAAAAATCGTGTATTCAATTTTAACTTAACTTAAATAACCAAAAATCAAATTAACTTTTAACTTTTTCTTATTTATGCATATTAACTTAAGTTGACTGAGTTGAAAAAAATCTTTAACTTGCCCAGCCTTACAAAACAGCAATTTTTGGTATTTTTATCAATGTAATTTTTTAATTTTTAATTTTTGATAATTGACAACAAAAATTTTTAATTTAATGTTCTGAAACATAATAACGTTCTTAGAATACATCTTATAGGTACGAATGTCGTTAATTAGTTATAAGTACCTACCTATTATAATTTTAGAAAAGAAAAATACTTGACCAAAACCTTCAGATAGATGAAGGAAGAAAAAGTAAATTTCAACTGAGAAAAAATTTTAAAAACTGTTATAGTTGTGGGATGATGAGTACCATTAAAAGAATCATAGAGAATAATAGTATAAGTGTAACGAGTATAACGTCTTCTTATCGCATTTCTATATTTCAAAAAACAATATGAATTACACGTATAACACACAAGTGCTAATATTTATTTCACTATATTGTGTGATTATATATGTAATAGAGTGTTTTAAGTGCATAATATAATATGTTATAATTACGAGTATTCAAGAAGATTAAAAACAAAATTATACATTTATACCATATTTCATAATTGTTGTGTATAATATGCACAAATGCAATTAAAAATTAAAATTATTCTTTTCGGTTTGAACAAAAAATATTAACTGAAGAGCTCATATTATTAAAACTAGTTATAAAAGTTAGTTAAAAATCAAATATTTGTTATGAAAATGGATTTTTTTAAATTAGTGGATAGATAGTTTTTGACTTGACCCATTGAACATAACAAATATTAATTATTATATAACAAATACATTTTTAGATTTAGTATGTAGGTATTATATAATAGTAAATTAATGCTAAAATCTTTAAAAATAGTGTGTCAAAAATTGAAAAACATTACCATTTCCTCTGATTTTTTCTTTATATCATCTGAATTATTTTGAAAAGTTTTACTTTAAACCTTCCAAAAAACAATTAGGTAAAATTTTACCCCAGAAATTACCTTTAAAAATGAAGATTAAAGCTTTTTTACTGCTCCAAAACGTAATGACAGACACAAAAATAAAAACGAAAACAATAAATAAAAAAAAACTCTTACTATTGTACAACCAACAATCAACATATTCATCACTCCACTCAGAAATGGAAGTTATACAATGACTGCTTTTTTTAATAACGAATAGAAAGGAAATTATTAAAATTATTACTTTAAAAATGTATTCTCATAATACGCTTTGAATAAGTATAAATATTAATTTATTACAATATTTTATTTTATATTACAATTCTATGTAACAAGTTTAAGCGTAAATTTTATTCATACACAATATCGGAATAATCTATATTAAGTTCAGAATACCAAGTTGTATTACATTTTTTATTATATCTATCAGCTCGTCCGTACCTGTACACTTCGTTGTACGTCAAATGAACAAAAAAAAAAAAAGAAAAAAATCAGCGAGAAAATAATATTGTTAGTTTAGATTAATGTCACGAAAAGGGAAAATTCCTATTCCATCACGTTGTTTAACTTTTAATTACTCAAAAACCAAGTAGACATCTAATTAAACAAGAAGTATCAACGGTTGGCTGTTGTCTAAAATAATTGAAATAATATAATCGTATGTTTTATAATACAAAATAATATGTAGGTGCATTGATGAATAGTAAAGTAGTAAAGCAGAGTGTATGACTTTTAAATTAAAACACAAAGGGACCCTAATCAAAATTTCGAGGCATTAACGTTCGTCCGTGATTGCTGTAGGTACCTATTTGTTTTCGGTTTTGACGTTTTTTCCTACTTTTTATTATTAGAAGTATATTATTAATTACAATCATCGCCATGTCATGGCGTTAGAATGACGTTCAAGTGTTTCATTTTCCTTAGTTCAACTGGTAATTTTATTATAACGGCATAAAATATCTCCACGGAACTTACAATATATTTACTTGTCAATTTTTGCAATACATTACACACACCACACACGCCGTGTATACTATATGTATATTGTTATCCTTAAATAGTATATGGCTTACGATGTAGTTATTATTAATTTAGTTTTAAATTCGATCCGAAAACATTGTATATAACATCCATGTAATGTATTCAGTATTCTTACCCAATATTCAATGTGTATTAAAACGCATTCAATATACACAGAGATGATATTAATTTTGAAAAAGTATGAATAACTATAAAAAAAAAAAGAATGGCTATACAAAAACAAATTGCATGTATAATTTATTATGTATATTGCTGTCTCTCGGCGTATTGTAGAACATTGAAAGAACGTGTTTTTCTCTGCTCAGAAATGGTATATTTTTTTCAAAGACTGATTGGTATGCTCAACACATAAATCCGTATTGTTTGTCATGTATTTCCTATAAACGTTCTGGAGGCTCTTTAAAACGTTTTTTTTTTTTTATTTCACACATTATATTTATATACAATGTAATTCATCAAATGTTGCTCATCTTCATCATTTACTTTTACGATGAATTTATTCAAATTTTGACTTTTGGAAGTTTTAAGTAGGTATACTTAAAGACCATTTTTTCAAATACTTAAGGCTGTTTAAAACATTTAAGGAGTATCTAATCTATCTGTGAGTATGTATACAAAAAAAGAATTATCATTTTTTAGTTTAGATTTTATATAAATTTTTTTTTTGTTGTTGTTGTTGATGAATTCACATTGAAACATGAACGATTAATTTCCGAGTTATTAAACATGACTTTCAAACGATTTTATTATGATAATAAGTCCATAACAAATGATAATATGTTGAAAATATATTAAAGCTTATGCGATCCACAATATGCATTAGGGAAGTGTGGTAATGCTATGAAAAAATAGTTGTCACTATAGTCCACAATACATTCTTTAAAAGTTTAAATGGTAAAAAAAAAGTTGTTTAAAATATTATGGTTTATAAGTACTTTCGAAAATCACAATTTTAATAAGCATAGGTATCAATCAATGAAACAAGTTGGTAGCCACAGAGTATGGTGATGTACGTCGAATCACTCTGTATAATACACTTTGACGTTTGTTTTTTTAAACTATAATATCTAAAAAAAGATCAATATAAGGTTTCATGTTCTCACCTATATACTCTAAAAGAAATTGTCAAGATACTTTTTGTACAACTAAAGCAAAGTTTTGTACTATAATAAAATCTACATGTTTGCTTGATTGAAAACCTTTACCACTGAATAATTAATATAAACGTATATTTTATTAATTTATACATTTTTCCGGTGAGCAATTTAATTTAGAATGTTTCGTTTAAAAAAAAAAAATTGATTAACAGCTACTTTCAATTCATTTGAACCTTCAATTATTATATCTTGTTATGGAATAATAATAACTCATGAGAAAAAACAACAAAAATTGGTTCAACTTCCAAAATAACATTTTTTTCTTAATGAGCATTGATAAAATATTGAAATATTTTACTGATTTACCTAACATCAACCAATCTAGTTACTAAAATCATCAAAATATATTGTAGAATATCTTTCATAAGTTAGAATTTCTATTAGAAATTCCTTTGTTATTGACATAAAATATATAAATAGACACTAAAATAAATATTACCTAACTATAGTCTAGATAGTGTACGCGTATGTATTATTATATACTAAACCAATCGAAAATCAACGTTGCTATTAGTTTTAATATCTCTATAAAAGTTGTGTAGGTTCAAGATAAGTATTGTTAATTTCCTAAAAGTTAATTCAAGTTGAAGAAAATTGACTAGGCATGATCTACCCAGTACACATTATTAAAATATATCATAATAGTAATATTAAATTATAAAAAATTTAATAGTTTTATTGATTCGAACATTATTTGTTATTGACAAAAAAAAGAAGAAAAAAATTCGTAAACACAAAACTGACACAACTAAATTGGTCAAATTACCGGTTTAATGATTCATAATTTTGCTGACAATAATATTGTAATGTAATATTGAAACACGGAACAATAAAATATTTCACATCGATAATAGTATTATTTATTATTATATGGTGTACTATAAAAATTACATTTTCAATCTTGTTAGACGTTGCGCATTATAAGTGATGAGGAATAGAAGACCCGGAGACCTGGAGACGTTGTTCTAAAGTTGTATAGAAGAAAGATATAAAATATTCAAGGACATATCGTACTTTACCACGGTACTTAAAAATATATAAGTTTTGAATGTGAAAACACACTGATAAATTGTGAAATAAAGTAAAACGGATGGATAGTTTCATCCATCCGTTATATCAAATGTGTCGAATTTGACAAACTGTATAGTACCTATAATGTTTTATTTATAAGATTTTTTCAAGTCGTAAGTACTGAAGTTGCATAATATTTTTTAAATGATTTTTTCAAATACCTACATTTATGTTATTCTATTGTTTACTGTTTTATATACTTTTAGATTCTGAGCTAACCGTTGAATGAATTGATTCAACAATGATGATGTGTGTATTGTTTTTCGTTCTGTCAACACCCTTCGAGGCCTTGTATCACTTGGTTTTTAAATTCTGAGCTGAGCGATGAATGTATTGATTTTACAATTATGTAATGTTAAAAATAATTCATAATTACTTTTTTTAAATATATTATTAGGAGTATATACAAACACGATAATTTGCAAATAATATTAATATAACCTACCCGCAATACAATAACAATAACAATATACATATAATTTAAAATATCTCAGGCTGTTGAACCATCTCCGTTTTAAATTGTTTTTCGTATATAATATTATTATATTATCATTTAATTCAAATTTAATACCATCCACTTCAGTGATCCACTTCTAACCACTGTATAGCAGTGTAACACCCACTTGTCCATTTTTTTTTTTTAACTTCAAGGATGGTTTCCGATGTAAAATTTAAGCTAGTTTGTAATTTGACTGGTTTAAAGTAAAAGTTCTGTTTTTCAAATAATGGAAAAAATTAAAAATCAAGGAAAATCGAAATTGATCTTGAGTAGGTACTTTAATGTTTTAAGTTTTAATTAATATTATTTGCATTGCATTTTCAAGTACTATTTATATTACTTCTAAACAAGTTAACTAAATATCAACAAAATCATAAAAAAGTAATTAGTGTAGTAGTTCTAATATAGTTCTTCGCTCAGAATCAATTTTCGTATGCATTGATATTTCATCGAAATCAAAATTGTACTCATATATTACAATGATTTACCTGCTTTGTCCTTTTTTTAATGTTTGTTATACAAAAAAAATTTTCTGACATGTTAAAATGTAAAAAAAAAAAGTAAGTCATCGATATCGCTCTGCTGTACAGTAGGTTACAAATGGGTTACTGTAATGGATGGAATTAAATTTGAATCCAATGATATTATATCATTGAATACAAAAAACGATTCTGAACGAAAACTTTTGTTGAAAAATTAAAATGTCAGTAAACAGCTCAAAACTAATTTAAATATTTTGAAAATTGTATTGAATATAGAAAATTCCTATATAAACATTCAGTGAAAATTTCAAGTATCTGCGGTCATTTGTTTTAGAGTTACACCAAAATAAAGAAATCGCTAAAAGTGAAAATCCAATGTTGTAAAAATTTAAATTTAAAATGCTCATAAAAATTTAATTTGGATTTCCGGTGGACATTTTTTTGTGATAAAGATTGACAAAATTGTAAGGAATCTTGTATTAAATTTTCAAATCTTAGATTTAATTGAAAATTTTTTATGAATTTTTAGCTTAAAATTATTTGCGAGTTTTTGTGATTTTTACGTATTTTGTTAAAATTCAAATTTTGAATGCTTATAAATAAAAATTGTGACCATGAATTTATTTTATTTTTCAACTACTATTGTAACAATATGTTAAGAGCCTTGTATTAAATTTTTATGTTTTTCTACGCAACAAATACATTTTTATTGATATTAATTTTAAAAAAAATAATAATGATCGAAAATTGCAAATACCTATAGTTCACTTAAGTCGAAATTTTTTTGAAAATTTCATGGTGGATAGAATATACTTATTTAAACATTCGTTGAAAATTGCATGTATCTATGGTCATTTGTTTTAAAGTTACATCAAAAACCAAAATCGATTTTGTCGAAAACTGATTGTGCGTACAATTTCCCGTTTTCCCCTTAATTTTTAATTTGTTTATCCCGATTATTTAGAAAAATATTAAGAATTTTTTACTTTCGATCCCCCAAAGTATCAACTAGATTCACTTTCTGATCGAACGAAGTACTGAAGTCAAATATCGAAGCACTTTTACTGCCCCAAAACGTGATGACAGATACGAAAAAAATTAAAATAAAATAAAAACACACATCATGGTAAAATCAATACATTCATCGCTCCGCTCAGAATCTAAAACCACTTAAAGTCTAATTCTCAAAATTCAAAAGTACCTATTATTGATTATAAATAAACAAATATTTAGATAACAAAACATGTACTGACAATATCGGATCATAATAATATATAAATTCGTATAACATTGAAATATTGTAAATTTTATAAAAATATTCTTTATTGGTTTATCGTCATTTCATTTTTTGTACGTGTTATAGTTTAAATTGGATAGATATTCCTTTCGTGGTACGTGGTTTTAAAATGCAAACGATAGATAATTGTTATTTAACCTTTATAACACATGTTATGCACTTAAAATATTTCAATATTTACATAGGAATTATGTTCGTTCGAAAAAAAAACGTTATCGTGAAAATAGATGTACCAGATGAACCGACGGCTTGTGGAATAAGAAATACGTGTTTAGGAGTTATTGCAAAAAGATCGCCATATATATTGGGATCGAATATACGTAATTGAATGCAAACAAGGTTGTTCGTGAAGTTGTATGCTCCCAGAGTTGAGATTTAGATTGGCTAGGTAAACTATTTCATAGGACGCCGAAAATGTATTGGTGTAGTTTCCATGTAAACTTTCAAAGGTTAGAATGTGTATACCTATTACTATAGTGTTATAGAGCAAAGGGTAAATGGATATAAGTCACGTTTTCGTTCTTGATCATCAATTATCAGACCTTGTAATACATATGCAACGTAATGTTTTATTCGATATTATTGTTTTTTTTCTTCTTCACAAATGAGTAGAAAACAATATCTAAATTAAGATATATTATCTTGGTTTTCTATAGATTTTATATCAAACAAATATCAAATCAAATGTACGATTTATTTTTTATTTCCCGATGTTTAATATTTTTTTTAGTTTCGAGAAAAATTACGAATTATTTAACACCGTAATCATTACGGCGTAATGTTATCAAACATGTGACCCACCGCGCCGCGCGCATTCCCATACGGCGGGCCGAAAACTTTCCGTTTTCATAATAGTTATAAATTTATATTCATATTTTATTTCTTCAAAACTAGGAAAAATATTAAAAATCAGGATGACAATGAAAATAAAATTTTGAAACGTTAATATTTTTAGAAAAATAAAGTCTACAGAATGGATATCTTTAATTTTTTTTGGAAATAATTAAATAAAAAAATATTTTTTTTTTTAAATTTTTACAAAAACATTAAAATAAATTAAAAATGAAATAATTGTAGTTCTGTGAATATCCCTGTGAATCTTATTATAAAACCATAATTTTAATATCTCCATTATTTCGTGAGATATCGCAATGGGTAAATCCTCACGGGACACCATGTATATAGATATACATATATACATGTTGCATATGAGATATGAGTATGGAATTTTATCTTTGGAAATAACGACCGGTTGCAATTTTATCGATATTATGTGGCCGTGAACATCCGACGAAAAACAAATATATGAACTATAAATAATAATATTCACTATAAAACTATAAATATGCATTAATTTTCATTAAATAGGTAAAAACGTTAAAATATGAAAAATAGAATTAGTGTTGTTTTAAAAAGAATGAACTAAATCGGGGACAATGTTCATCAGATTTCATAAAGCTTATTCTAATACATATATGCATTTTCATATAAATCCGGTCCCTAGTTATTTGTTAAATATAATTATATTTGTAATTATAATTAACAAAGTTGGTAAATTTGTATGCATAAAACTAAATACAAATACGTTTGTTTCCATATTGTTTTAATTTTCAGGTGATTTTGACATTGGATTTCATGGACAACATACTTCAGTGGTAGTAGGTACTGTACGTACACTTGTTAGCTCTTGGTTTGCTATGAATTAATTAATTTTAGGCAAACATATCGATGATTAACGTTTTTTGTTTGTCCATTTATCAGACTTACAAATTCCTTAAAATTACAATATTATTTTCTGATTAACATAGGTCATGATACTACTGCCTAGCACCTATACATTGTTTACAATGACATTGCACGTTGCATATTATTATAACATAATTATTATAATATTATCATGATTACTACTATGAAGATTATTATTATAATGGTTCACATAATTTATCAACCTTCTACCTCATCTTCTGTTCAGTACATTGGAATAATTATATAGGAACGTTAATCAATGAAGATTGTTTATTCGAAACATTTTGGGTTAGCCACATATTAAAACCTATGTTCTTGGTTCTATACAGCATTAACTTTTAATTCAATTATTTTTCATTCTTTGGGTGAAAATATATCGGTTTATTTTAAACTTTGTTTTTATTACGATCACGCCATTTGTTTTTCTGTGAACTTCAGTAAAGTTGTAAATTTAGTTCATATTATTAGCAATGTGTTCACATTTTTTATTTTCTTCAATCAAAGTTGTGACTTTCATGATAATATTATATGAGTAAATATTTCGACATATTTTACTCTAGGCTAATTTTTCGAGTTCATAATTACTTATTATGAAAATATTCAAGTTTTACAAAGAATGTGTGTTATTAGCAAAGAATACATTTTTATTACTAAAAACTTTTAATGGGAACAAAATTAAAATGTCGATTGAAAGTACGAGTAATAAAAACTTGTTTAAGACTTTTTGGACTTAAAATTAAAATTTTTTGTTTATCGTTTAGCAAACAAATGTACAGAAGGTACGTACCATGTCCATATTTGGAGGAAAAACGAAATAACAGTATTATAATATTTACCTAAACACCATGGTTCTATGAAAAACTAAATAGTTACCCGTTTGAATTATGATTTGAATATCTCAACATTTTAATTTGTTTATAACAGGGGTGGCGAACCGTTTTTGAGTTGAGTGCCAAAATTTAAAATCAAGTTTTTTGAAATATGCTCACGTGCCAAAAACAAAATGATTTTTACTAGGTAAGATGAAAATAAAAACATGCAATAATTATACACATAATATTAGGTACACATTTATTATTAAATTTTTATTTAATTTATTAATGTGATTTCTGTTGTTGTTTTTTAGAAGATAACATTTTAATGTCTGGAGTATAGTTGGTAATTTTCAGTGAAACACAAACAGTACTAGTTTCATCGATTAATGTATTTCTTTGCTTCATTTTCTTTAGATTCATTATGGAAAATAAACTTTCACAACTATGAGTTGACGAAAAAAATGATAAGATAGATTGAGCAACTTTTTTTAATGTATTAAATGTGTTTGGAAGTGAGTTCAAGACTTTAAGAATTTCAGTATCTGCACTTTTTACCACGTTTTCTTGGAGACGGTTGATTACTATTTTTTCGATTAGTTGTCTTAAGTCAATAAATTTTTGTTTTCACGTATTATAGGATTGAAGATCAATTGACTCAAATTTAAATGTATCTATATTCATCCATTCAAAATAATGTAAATCTAATTAATCGAAATTGCAAGTATCAGGGCATTTAAGATATTTAATATTACATTCAAACTTTTTAAAATCTATAAACCTGTTATTGAACTGTTGAATTGTTTCCTTAATAATACTTAAAAAATTATTTATGTTTTCATCTAGTTTAGGAGTCTCATGGATTTCAATTTCACATTCACATTCCAATCATACGAGGGGCGCCATCGGTAGTAACTGAAACAATTTTAGATAAATTTAATCCAATATCTCCAAGAACATTTACGATAACTTTACATATATTTTCACCGGTAGTTTTAGCTGATATAGATGCTAATTTTATAATTTCTTCATGAATTTCGTCATGAATACAGAAACGAGAGATTATTGAAAGACGCGCAGACGATGTTATATCTTTACTCTCATCGATGCAAATAGAAAAAAATGAACTTTGATTTAAATCGTGTATCAAATATTAGAATTCATACTTATATTCTCTGTTTAATAGCATTTCTACTGATTGACAAGTCTTTAGTACGTTGTATAATTGCATCTTTATTATCAAAGTCGTGAAAAAGGTTATCAGCACAATATAACCAAGACATTTTAATAAAATCTCCATCACTAAACGATTTTCCCCGAATAGCAATAGACTTTGCAGCATCAAAACTGGCAGACACTAAATTATCAGATTTTTTTAACAAATTTGATTAATTTATCAATTTGTGTATTTTTATTTGATATTACACGTGAAATAAAACATTTTAGTTCATCGGCAGATTTTGTTAACAGTGTTTTATGAATAGTTTCAAAATGACGTTTGACAGATGAAGTCCGACATACAACACTTCTGAACACAGTACACATAACGCTTTATTATTTTTCAATACAATACCATATTTGAATGTCCACCATTCTTGAAAGTTTTACAAGTTGATTCTTCTGAACATTTCATTTTTTTTTTTTAAGTGACATATTAATAAAATACTCGTATTATGGAACAACAGATAATCATGATAGTTTACGACGGGTAACTAAATTATAGATTCGTTTAAACGGCTGACAAAAAATGTGCTATTGTTATTATCGCAACGGGTCACGGTATCGGTAAATTTAAAATAAGCTTCTTATTCGAATTTTGGGTACTTTGTACTTTTAATAGCGATAAGAGTACAAAAACCATAAATATTATTTATTAAAACATGTTTAAACATATTTTCTTACCTATTATTACAGACTTTTAAATTTTATTCTTAAAATTTTTCATACTAAAGTTTTAAAATAATTTTTTTTTTTTAAGATAAATATTTTTTTAAGTTTTAAAATTCAGTGAGCTATTGAAATTTGATCAACGTGCCAGTTCTGGCACGCGTGTCACAGGTTCGCCACCCCTGGTTTATAACATTTTTATATCGAATCAAGTTTCATTTCAATTTCTTTCATCAACATCGATATTTGTTTTATGTAAATATTTGTTCAACAAAATGTGTTGAATATTTTTTAATATAAAACTTTAGCAATTACAAAATATTATAATCTAGTAGGTATTGAATAAGTAATTTGTTTTGTACACGAATATAAAAATATTTATGAGATTTATAAAAAATATAAGTTTGTAATTCTAAATTACTAATAACTACTAATAACTACGACTATAACCAATTAATATTTCCACGGGGGTATTATTTTTTAAATAAAACATACCTGCATTTTTTTTATCAAAGATATAACCCTCGGCAACTTGGCCATTGGGATAAGATACATTTTTTTTTTTTTTGTATTACATAATAATAATAGAAAAGGTTTAATAATAATAAATATCTAAATTATATGAGTATAATTATTATAAAGTTGTGTTTTTTCAAATGGTCAAATAAGTTTGTCCAGTCCTGTCTCCTGGAGGAACACGAATATGTCAGGTGATGATTGCAGAACAGGTTCCAGTATGTCATACCTATATTTTAGAAATTGGTTTATGCTGACAATTTCTCAGCAAGTTTAAGTTATAAACAAAAATTGAAAATTAATTCTTAAGTTTATCTTGAAAAATGATAAATGTATACTTTCAAATATCGCGTAGGTACATTAATTATTTATCTCAAGTTTAAAATATAACGTTGTAAAACTCTAAAGTTATTCGTATTTAATAATGCCAAAGGCCATGCGTTTTTGCGTTTCTCGTATAATATATACAATGCATAATATACGTTTTTATTCAATTTAAAATAAAAACAATATATATTCCTACCATGTTGTAAAGCTGCAGTTTAGAGAATGTTAAAAGTTTGAAGCTCATGATAAATATCAGAATAGTTTTTTCTGTGTTACATATAACCAATTGTTCGTCTTTAAATGTGTACAAGTATAATAAAAAAATAAAAAAAAATGAAAGAAAATAACCATCATCAGTGTAGATAATTCAGTCACGAACGAGATAAATATTTCTTAAACGGCAACACAGTGTATTAAAAGACACACGGAAAGATAGAGAAATTTAATAGATCGAATGCTTAGACACCGTGTATGTATCGACGCACTAGATGTTTTTCACAAGACTTTTCATGGTTTATTTCTATCTGACGTTTAAATTTCCGTTTTGATTTTCTTGTTCGCTATTTATACATTTGTAGGATTACTTTACATAATAGTGGTTATACTGGCTAGGAAACAACTATGTATAGGCTCAAAATGCTGCGTCGCGTTTTCGCGCTATATTGTTTTGCTTAATAATGAGAACTGTCGTAATAATATTATAATGGGGAGACGACTTGACATTCAAAATATTAAACATAGTTCGTGTCGGAGTTGTTTAATATTCCATACCTCTTGCGCATCCAGAATAGTGTGTTATGTAAAATAATAGCTTTATTAAAATATTACATTTGCACATGCATCGAAGATGAGTGCGATTTTCGACATTGTTCATCTAATTAAAGATGAAACAGATATTTTGTGCATGTATTAAAATAATTTTTTTTTTCGTCCATTTATACTTATAACTCTGCTTTTATCTTAACAATTAATTCATCTTTAAATTGTATAATATATAATATACCATTAAAATGGGTCTCGTCGTTGGAGAAAATATTAATTATTATTGCCTTGTCAAGGAAATTACTTTGTTTTGATAAACAAGATATCGTATCGTTGAATCATAGTATTGTCGTCTCTTCTGAAACTTTTATGTCAATTATATATTTTAATTAAAATGTGGTTACGTCATGTTTTATACAAACTATTCAATTTATAACAATCAGTTTTAAAAATAACACAACAAATTATTGAAACCGTTTGTTACATACTTTTATATTTTGCAATAATAATATGTATTTAGCTTTTGTGAATACCACACTCATCTATGATATTATTACTATCCCACAATTATGTATTCTATGAATTATCTCTATTTAATTCGAGTATAGGTACGATAAACTATATGAAACAAAATTGGCTTGGTAACATTTTTCAATTTTTTCTGTTTACGTAGAATCGAATTGCGAATTAAACAGAATCTTTTTATTTATTTTTATCTAATATAAATAATCGAAGAATAAATTGATGTAGTCTGATATTTATATATTTATGCATCATGCGTAAACGATCTCCAAACGAATAAGACACTTCCACACCTAAACACTTGATGTTTATGTTTTGAAAGTTTAAACGACTAACACATTCGTCTTTCATTTGACATGTGTGAATTTATTTTTAAACAACATTGATGCGCTCTATTCGTCTTATAACTTTGAAATATAACCTGATTTTTAGTCAATATGATTATACAACGTCATATTACGAGTGCCTAATGGATTCTATCTTTCTTAAGAACAAGTTAGACATAGTACGTGTAATTGAATAAATGAAGATTGGAATATTCATTAATTAGTTATGACAGACCATCAACATACACGAGCTAATATTCATTTTAATATTTTAGGAAATAAGTTAACTTACTTTTGTTAGTTTTTACATACGGTTACTTAATACAAAAATACATATATTTTATCGTGAATCATTTCTATGAAATTCAAATCACTGCCCATATACTTTCTATTTGTTTGTTAAAATACATCAATGTACTCCCAAATCTTTTCTAGTAACCTTAAAACTCAATGAAAAATCCCATCTCGTTTTTTATCATCACATTATAAACTCTATAAAATTTTCTCTTTATAAATATAAGACATTCTTTTTTTTATACTTAATCTTCATCTCATGTAGACGCTGATTGTCTAAATATATCCTATACAATTATCTAAACTCTTTTCCGCTTTTTATAGTCAATAATTTTCTTGGACTACTTAAAATTTTATTTCTCATTATTCATCATAGCCGCTCAATTTATCTCGACTTAACTGCCGGTTCACCATTTTATTACATTCAAAAATTGTTGATACTTTTTACGAGTTGCTTACCTACATTTCCAGCCAATCTTTCACTGAAGATTACAATGGTGATTTCATCGATGTCCTATATTTATTGGTTTACTCGTATATTCTCTTTCATGACTGATAATTTGTTTAATAGCTTCCTTAACTATCAGTGCTTTGCATCTAGTCTATAACATGTAAGCCCGCGCGCCAGTCCTCATTTTACCACTCTTCACAAACCTACAATATTTAACATATTTTCTACTACATTAAGCTTATTTTACAATAAACTTGCTATGAGTTTGTCTTATTCCGTAGATTTCAGTTATAATACAATTACTAGTTACTTGTCCAAATTCTTTTGTAATTTAAATTTATTACCCTATTTAAAATATCCTGGAAGTGTGATTGAATTTCTATTTATAAAGATTACATCCACAATTTATATTCCGAAACAGTTCATTCTCCACAAATGTAGAACTAATATCATACTCTTGTCATATTTCGTGTATTTACAATTTAAATTTATTATTTTGTAGGTGACATTCGTCCCCGTCTATTTCATGTATTACTCATGTGACTTAAAAAATGAAATAAAATACAAGACATATGTAAATTTATTTATTCTGAAAGAATGTTAAGAAAAAGTACCTACCATTTTTATGACCTGGAATTAAACGAACCAACAAATTGTAACAAAATACTAAAACATAATATTTTATTGCCATGGGGTATAACATAAGGAAAGGTAGGGTATCATAAACAGAGTTATATTTTTGATTTTACGCAATGATATTTCTGGATTTTCTGTTTGATCGAATTTCAACATATTTCACACCCCAAAGGATTTTACATTTGCAAACGTATTTTATATTTTTAAGTTTATAAAAACCACGATTGAATTCTTAATGTTATATTAAATTTGATCGTTTATGAACAAATTTAAAAATCCCGCTATAGCCAAGGAAAGATTAGGGAAAAACTTAAAAGTAAAAATAAAACTAGACAGGCAAATATCCTAATTATTTGAAATTCAATAAATCAATTAATCAATCTAAACTTTATAATTATGTATTATACGTTATACTATTATTACTTGTAATTTTAAAAGTTAACTTAAAAATTATTATTATGAACATTATTTTTTTCTTAAAATACATTTTGATTTGACTATATTATTAGATTAAATACTTAAAATTTTTACAAAGTATTTTTATTTACAATAAGAAAATGATTTTTATTACACTTTAGCATTAATTTTACAGGTTTTATTACAAATCTTATTATGTTAAAACTTATAAGGTTTTGAAATTACAAAGTTTTTAATCTATACCACGATTTATACAATTTCTTGAATTGTTATGCTATGCATAATGGAAGTTTTAATCGTGTCTCATCGTGTTTGTGTGTATATAATACATATTATGATATATTTATTTATTTATTAAGCTGTACAGAGTAACATATTTAATAAAATAATTATATTATTTAAATATTTTATATGTAGTCATTGAAATGGCATTTTAATAGCTTTTAATTAAAAATTATATATGTTATTAGATTCCTATTTTTCTACTTTTTCAAACATTCAATCGAGCAAAACCATATTTAGTCATACTTCTTAAATTTATTAAAAATGTTAGATACGATTAATAACGACGAAGCAATATCAGAAACCGGATCTTTTCAGTCCACCCCAATTTATAACCTTCTCATCTAGCTAACATAATTCCTCTCATATAGTATTGATTATGCGATCGAGCAACGTCGCAATGATGTTTAAAAGCGCTAACAAAATTCAATTTCTGGATCAAGATAAATAGTTGTTATATTTTTGATGAGTGATTGGTTTGAACATAATTCATTTTGTTTTAGCCGTTTATAATACGCGGTGGTTAATAATTTAAATGGATGTTAGTTGTCACTTCATGACAAAAGTTAAATTGAAATGTACAATATTCTACCAATCCGATTTACTCCGAAATACTGCAATCAAGGCTACAAATAAATTTCGTTAGTCAGTCTATTTATTTTATAGCGTTATCATAAAATATAACAGGAGTGGCCACTAACCTTAACTTTGGGAGCCGCAAATTTATAAAGGTTATTCGAGGTGAGCCACACACTGTAAAGCAATTTTTATAAAATAAGGATACATTTTTCATTTTAAAACAAATGAAGATATAAATAGAACGTTTATTTACTTTTAATTTTAGTCTAAGTTTGGTTCAAGAGCCTCACGAAATTGATTTAAGAGCCGCATGCGGCTTGCGAGCCTCGTTGTGGCCACCCCTGAAATATAACCATACAATATACGCGTATACTCGTATAGTTTGGACAAGTATCTAAAATATCTAACAATATACAAACAGCCGAAACGCAATATCTCTGATTATAATCAATGGAATGTTGTTATATTAGTTCATTGAAAATCCATAGGTATAGAAATTGAATTACATATTGAGTGTGATTAATATAGAATTTATATTAATAATTTTTTGCCACTATAATATTCCAAGATCATTGAAAAACAAATATATGACATAATATTTTGTTCAGCATATTGTTATTTTCGAGGATTTTATTTTCATATCGAATAAAAATAATATATTGCCAAAAAAAAAAAATATATATATATATTTACATGAAATATAATATAATTTTTTTTAGTGAGGTAATAATTTCATAATTTTTAGAACCATTTAATCCCCTGCTCTATAATATAATCCATCTCCGAATATATACGTAAAATATTATATTTTTTGTATCGTTTTAAAATATTCTGCTTTGGAAATAGTGTTGTTTACAGAACAATGTGAAACTGTTTGCTGTTTGTTTGACGTAGTAATCAAAACTAAACACTTTCCAGGATGCACTATTTCCTCGTCTAAATGGTTAAAGTTTTGCCGACAATGTGGTCCATTATCAAACAATAAAACCATAGATATTATGATAAGTCGTATATTTATTTCCAAATTTCTTTTTAGTGATATCTAGTTTTGGGATAATGTTATCATAAAAAAAAATATATATATATTGAAATATTTGGACATTCTGTGCACGTTCTTATTATTATCTTAAACGATATTATAAGATCGAACATTAGCACTCCTGAATGAGCGAATATCGATTAATTTAATTGAATGTTATATTATTTACATTTTTGATAGAATCAAATTTCCATGAGTAAAATTTTTTTAAATGTAATGTGAAAATATGTATTTTATTATTTTGTGATATAATTTTAATTGTTCAATGTATGAAATGTTTTAGAATTTCAGCTTTAAATTCTCATGCTAAAAAAAAATTTCATCACTATAAATTCGCAACTAATTAATATACATTATATTTTTTTAATTATTCAAAGTGAAAACTTATTTACGCATAAGTAATCAACATGTATCATAAAACGTACTTGTAACTTCATCTAAAGTACATAATCACCTTCCATTTTATTCTTTTAAATGATTGTTTAAGGAATGTTCATTTTAGTTATCTACTTTGCACACCATGAAAAATTGAAAAGTCACTTGAAGCTTTGTTGACCTAACGGTCTACTACCTTTACTCGCAATATAAAACTGGTTGTTGTTCAATACGTCAGTTACTTCAATTTTCGCATTTAATCAATCTAAGTTGACATATTTTTATTTGCACAAACATAAAAAGTATTTTCGTTCAACCGTTTAACTTTCGATGACTTGCAAATATATATAATACATGGCACCTATATAATATATTATAGGAATAAGATACATATATTACTCGTTAGCTGATGGTAAATAATAACTCTTATTCAACTTAGATAGAATTAGGTCACATCCGGTCATCAAATATTGTTGTATATATCAATATGTCACATTATATCATAACGAATTTAACACAAATTATAAAATGTAACTAAAACGAAAATAATTGTAATTACAAGTTTATAGAAAAACTGTCTTAATGAAATTCATGCATTCAACATTACATTGTATTCGATCTTCTACTTAAAGATAGGTAATGAAAACTTTTCCCGATCCGTTTTCAGAAGGGTTCCTGCCGATAAAACGATTTTACGGTTTTACGGATCTGGAAACTCGAGCTATTGATGTGGGGACTGGACGTGCTGTATCTTTTATACCCAGACCAATCATAACTTGCACTACTGTTGTCGGTACCACGCGCGTGGTAGTATAGTGGTAGTAGTTGTCTACGTAATAGGCTGTATTTTTTTCTTTCCCTGAAGGTTTTCGGACATATAAACA
This sequence comes from Diuraphis noxia, assembly GCF_037042655.1. Lineage (NCBI taxonomy): Eukaryota > Metazoa > Arthropoda > Insecta > Hemiptera > Aphididae > Diuraphis > Diuraphis noxia. The sequence goes on along the minus strand of NW_028301714.1, from coordinate 30,329,495 downwards.
TTGGCGGAACGCGCTGTGTGTTGAAAAATCAATTTACTCGGATAAAAAACGGTGGAAACGAGGCAAGCATAAATCTATACCTATATGTATAGTATATTATATAGAGAGATATAGGTGTATGTAAAATAAAAAAAAGGAAAAAATGATAAATAAATATAAAAAAAAGCAACGGTAGTAGAATTTTTTTTACTGTCAGCTGTCGAGAACCGTCAGGCTCGACGGCGTACATGTGGTCAGACAACCCCTCCCACCACCAGACGTAATGCCAAATATAATGTACTTATATATTATATACATATACTTCGCAGTTCTATTTTTTCATCAAATTGTATCAATTAATGTGTTCGTACGCTGTAGCTTGATAGATATCCTGCAGAGTGTGATTGGAATTATATATGAGAATCTAAATGAAATATTACCGTGAATAGTAAAGATGCAGTTCGACGTTTAAGTTTAGGCTGAGGTTGTATGATAAAAAAATATAACTCTAAAAACATCGAAAATGAAACTATCGTGAAAATTACAATAATAGCTTATTGTTATATCGATACTATATCTTTATTATAAGAACCAAATTTTGATAGTTTATTAAAAGTGTTTGAACAGAACGATTCAGATGATCAACTATTATGAATATTTTGCAATTCAGATAATTTTATACACATTTAATATTGATATATGACACACAATGAATACAATATAACTAAAAGTCTAGAAAACGGAAAATTATATGGTGTTATATATATACAGGATAATATAATACTATTATTCATAATTAGGGCTCGGATTTAAATGCCCTAAAAATATCAAAAAAATGCCTTTAAAAAAAATGCATTTATGACCTAAAAACACTAAAAATGTCCTAAAAATATCAAAAAATGCATTATTTAATAAACGCACACCACCGATATAATATTATCGCTCGATAAGAAAATAATCCGATAAAAGTTTAGTTGTGTGCAATAATATCGGCTAATTGGATGGTGTGACATAAAGGTTGTAACAACCGGAAAACCTGATGTTAAATTAGTTAAAATAGTTCAAAATGAAAATAATTTTTATTACGTAGTACTATATTACTATGTAGTACTTATATTTCAATGAGGTCAATTTTTTTAGTCATAATACGACAAATAGGTCAAAAATGTACTAAAAAATTAAAAAATGCATTAAAACCGTCATAAAATGCCCCAAAAATTATTGTGGTTAGATTGCGAAGTACTTGAAACATATTTGTAGCTTGGAAAGCATCGTGTAAGATATCCCAAAAAAAAGATGCAAATGCATTGAAATCCGAGCCCTATTCACCTATTTATAATACTGATATTATATTATAGCTCGCTAATTAAATCAGAATACTACATCAACATATTATTATGTTGGTTGTATATGTACTTACGTAATGATACATAATTTATAAAATTTATAACTATATAATTGGTCTGAAATACACAACGAAAGTCTTCAAAAGTTACATATTGAATAGTAATTATATGATCTAGTTTTTATTCCGATTTAACACGATTTAATTTCATTATTAAAAAAAAAATATTTATTAAAAAATACTCACCATATTTTGTTAAATGGTATTAAACTAAAATCATAATATTTTTATTTTAATCTTATGAACGGATTTAATCTCTAAATTATCAACTTATTTTTTTACTCCAAAAACTGAAGCAAATAAAAACAGCTCTTATCGAAACTGTTTATAAAATGAGTTTTTAAACACTTTAATATTTAATACTTAATATTTTCAATTTAATAACTATCACCGCACCTGTCAAAATTTAACATAATTTCTACGTTTTTAAGACAATTTTAATGAAACAAAAAATATCAAAAAATATATCTTTTTTTTGCTTCTGTACAAAGATTAAACTTTTTTTTATTGCTTTAAAATGAATTAAATTTTTTTAATGTTTCAATAATTTACCATCACATTAATTTCTCATACTTGTAAGTTAAATTTGTATACCTAGGTACCTATTATGATGTGTAAAAACTGAATAAAATATTTGTATTTTATTTTGTATGCATTTCGGGTAACACGCGATAGCGTAATATATTTTTACCGATAAACAACCTGAAATTATAATATGATATATAATATATATATATATACATGTATGTAATATAAATACCATTATATTACATATTTTTGTAACATTATGTATCAAATTTGTTTTTTATTTTATTTTTCAATGTGATTTGGATTTAAATTAAACAAATACGAATTATGTAGAAGTTTGTATCATATTGTTAAATATATACAGAATGTGTCAAAATAATCTGACATATGGAATAATTTTTGTTGTATTAAATATTTTTAAAAAAAATTCTACATAATTCATGTGTTACATTTAAAGTATCATTTTTTTTATTTTTTAATACTGAAAACAAAAAACTTAAAAATTGATAACAAATTTTTGGGATAAATTAAAAATAGCCTACCTATTTATGAATCTGATTATAAGAAAAATTTGGATGGTAAAATGATTTATTTAAGTCAAGTAGTTTATTTTTTAGATTTTTTTTTAAATTTAATATATTTTGGTTAAAATAATTTCGAACGTAGTATTACATTTAAAAAAAATTTGATTTTTGAGAATTTGCCAATATAATTATATTTTTAAAATTATTTACTTATCATAATATGATCTTAACAATTTTTGTCATACCTTTAATTAGCATCATTTTTTTCGAATCATCCTGAGACTATATATATTATATAATTTCCTGTGGATAGTATTTAATTCAGTAGTTATTCATAATAAAAAAATTAAATTTTTTACAGAATATAATGTGAGTCAACATTATTTGATTTGTATTTTGTATTTATCTGATACTATATTCTTTTAGAAAATTGTTTTGGGATGAAAGATGAAAGCTTTAAGAATTTCATATATCGTATATTATATTGACCAAAAGTTCATTAGAAATTACGGGTGGTATAATACTGTATGATAATGTAATTATTTCTCTCTACGTTTCAAATCGACATATAACATTTTTTTTTATGATCATTTAAAATTCGATTTACTGTGAAACATTTTTTTTCCTTACACATCATCATGGCTGAATCAACGGATATTATAAGCAATATTTTCATAATATTTGTTCCATCGGGTCTATCATTATATTGCAAAAAGAATCCTATAAATATAAATATCTTGTATTATATTTATATATTGACTGTATTGGGCGCTATACAGGGTGTCCCACAGAGATCTGACATTCTGACAAATGAAATAACTTTTGTTCTAATCAATATTTTTAAAAAATGTCTTTTAAATATAATTCATAGACACTTGCGCTACATTTTTAGAATACATTTTTTATTTTTTAATACTGAAAATAAAAAACTTAAAAATTGATAAACATTTTTTTCGAAATATTCAATATAGCCAATTTGTAAATCTGATTTTTAGAAAAATATATAGGTATGGTAAAAACACTTATTTAAGTCAAATGGCGGATTTTTTACAGTTTTTTTAAATATCAATATTTTCGTTAAGTAAATTACGATCTAGTTTAATATGTTAGAAATCTTTTAATTTCAAATAATAATAAAGTTTTTAAAAAACATTTTATAACAACATTTTTAAATAAGTGCATGTTAAAATCTAATTATTTTTTTTTTATTGTATTTATTTTAATAATATGTGATGTATAAACTATAAATTAAGTACTATAATTTACCTAACGAAAATATTGATATTTAAAAAAATTGTTAACAATCAGCCTTTTGACTTAAATAAGGGTTTTTACCATATAAATTTTTCTGAAAATCAAATTTACAAATTGGCTATATTGAATGTTTTGAAAACAAATTTTATCAATTTTTAAGTTTTTTATTTTCAGTATTAAAAAAAAAAAAAAATGTATTCTAAAAATGTAGCGCAAGTGTCTATGGATTATATTTAAAAGACATTTTTAAAAAATAATGATTGGAACAAAAGTTATTTAATTTGTCAGAATGTCATATCTCTGTGGGACACCCTGTATAATATATATTATATCTATATGAATCGAGAATCCTCACAAAACATTTTTCATTGTAGGGTATATTATGCGACAAAATAAATTAATTTCTCGAGAGTATTAATATTGTTTCAGATTATTTTAAAAGAATTTTTAATACAAGATATAAACATAATACTTGAAATTAAAATGCATGATTAATTTCACGACATCTTTATTTTAACTTTTAAATGTATAAATAATCCCGTCCCCGTGGTGACCCGTACAAAACAATGAAGTCTGTAGTTGGTCAGCTGTTTTTTTAAATTTTTTTTTTTGAACATATTATATTCACTTTTATTTTCAAATTTCAAATGGTGGTTTCATATTACATTATCAATGAAAATTTTTATGCAAAAAAAAAACATGGTTTCATAACTAATTATCTTTCACTAATTACAAAAAAACATAATAATATGAACAATGTCATATAAATTTAATATTTTTTTATAAAATGTATCAAAAGAGTACAAGCCCAGTAAACAATATAATTTTGGGTATGATATATTATATTCCGTAAAATATGACACATATTTTTTTACATCATGAACCCTCAATGCAAAAAAATTCAACAGTATTTCATTTCTATGAATTGAGATCGGTCGAGTTCAAAGATAATATGAGGCAAAAAACTTTTCTAAGGTATATACCACAAAAAAATCACTTGGCACTGAGGCCCGATTAAAAATCCAACAGACACATAGTAACAGTTTATAGAAGAAACCTGTATTACAGTTAACATATTTTGAACATTTATATTTATGAATTCAAATACCTTTAACTTTTAAGCCAGTATCTCAAATTCTGAGGCTTAATAACAAATTGGTTTAATCATCGAAATACACAATATATAACAATAATGTAAAACACAATGAATCTATATTGTATAATATATACATTATACATATAAATAAATTTACAAGAGCACAAAATGAGTAGAATTATTGTGGAACATGTCAACGTTATGATTACTTATAATACAACGACCAGGAAAGTCCAAATTAGCAAAACATTATCAGGATACAAGCCGCTTAACTTTAACTATATGGTGTTTATAAAATGATACTTGGTAAAAAATGTGAAAGTTCTGCACCTGATGATGGAATAATTTTGACACAAAAATTGGGTATAATCAATCGACTCATTTAACAAATTATCATAACTTATAACATAAAGTTAAAAGAAATCACCACCTATCGTAATCACATAATCTATCAGATAATATTAAACATATTTATATATTATTATAATTGTATTCTATATAAGTAGCATGCAGTCTTTTGAATTACACGAATAAAAGTATTCAAATAGTTAAAAAATAAATAAAAATATGATTAAGAGTTTGATTTATTTTTATTTTTTATTGAGAATTGTACTCAATCGAAAAACCTTATACATTGGTTAAAAAATAAAATGTGTAATTTTAATAGCTACACCAAATAATAAGGTGTAAAATGCTCCACAACATTAACGTAAGCATGAAATTCATGTTCTGTTGATGAATTGTGAGGTTAAAATAGAAATTTATAAAAAAGTTGATAGAAGGTATTTGAAGGTATCTACAAATAATTATTACTAAAGTATTTATTATTATAGATATATATTTTTTTACTTAGTATTTAAAATACGTTTTTAAAAACATTTCAAAATAAGTACTTGTATAATTTTAAGAAGCATCTTCTACAACACTGGAATGATATTACTTATAGACTAAGACTAAATAATTTAAGCTCCGATATAGTTTTGTTGACCTTACTTATTACGATTAATGTTGTAAATGACTTTTGTAAATATGCTGATAGTAATATTATTATCAATCAACCTGATGCATTATTAATAATAATAATAATATAATACGTCATTCTGACATAGTCGAGTACAAAAATAAATGCAAGGAGTTTATTTGATTGCCGTTTTAGAGATGCATGATGGTATTTAACTTAAAACATACTAAAACTATTGATAAAATATTAGGTATATTATTTTTATAATAATATAATATTTTCAAGTATAAGAATACTTTGAATTATACAATTTATTACACTAACTATACACAAATAATCGTTTCAAGTGGTTTTGGAATCATTGTGAGGATTTTTTTTGTCGATTTTCTTGTAATTTTTAATATATTAAATGAAGTTTTGCTGTTCTAGATCAATTAATTGAAAACGATATATGACTAATTGATACTGTAAAAAATAAATGAAGTATTTTTAAATAACGCTGTTATGTATCCCTCTTAAAAACACAAAAATATCAAATTTAAGGTCAGCAGGATCAATTGTTTGTTTTTTGCTTAAATATTGAAATGATTTGACCTATTATCAAACTTAAAAGTAAGAAAATTATCTGTTTACCGAAGTAGAAAAATATATTTTATACAATACACATTGTTTTTACGTTTTTATTTTATTATTATCCAGTTGTGAAATCAAATTATGCAAAATATCATACGAAAAACTAATAACCATGCCTTCTAGCTGCTATCAAAGTATATGATAAATAAAATAAAAAGCTACTTGTATTTTCTCGTTGGTGTTTTGTGACAATATAATTTTTAAGTTATGATTATGTGAAATATTCAAGTATAAAATTCTCATAATTCGCTTCACAATATTAAAATATCATAAAAAACCTATAAAACACAGATAAAGTTCTTATTTTTAAGTTTGATCATAGTTTGTAACTTTAATTTAGTTAACCAACCACTTAAATCAGTCAAATGGTTTTGCTGACCTAAAATATGATAACACGTGATACGTTTGTAAGCCGGAGAAAAACACACGTAGGCCTTCTCTAACAAGAAGTTTGTAATTTATTATCATTGACTTGCATCTATACCAAAAATTGTTATTAAATTTGCTGAATATAAAGCATTAAATTGTCACAGAGAAAAATCTATATTATTTTTAACACTTAAAGTGTATAAATTATATCTCGGTCGTAATATTTTAAAGGTATAGTTGTTTTATTAGGACCATAAACTTAAAAAAAACCCCGTTGGCATTGTTTTGACCATTATCTGTGGAGACATCATTAAAAGAACAGCATTGGAGAACACGATGTTGTTTGTTTTTTCCAACAAACAGAATTGAAACCAAACCTTTTTAAGGTTTAAAATTATATATATATCGGTTTCGATTCAAATAATTGAAAGTAGTAGATAGTTAAGAATTTATTTTTCATTATGGTAAAAAGTTAGACTTTTTCATAATGAATTTTAGCTATTTACAAGAATCTTGAATCTAAACTAATGTAGTTAATGTAAACATGTGTATGATTTACCCTTAATATAATATCTAATTACTATATTCAAAATTGTCATTCTTTATTTGTACGTATTAAGGGTAATATATTATGTTTACAACAATTTCTTTTTCGCCACTTAGTTTGTATATCTAATGTATAAATATAATTGTTCTGCTGCTCCTAGGAGCATTATTAATAATAAATAAATAATATTTACTGTTAAAAGAAAATTTTAAGTTATTAATATAGCACATTGATGTTACCCATAATAAATCATCTAATGATTAATGAATATAGGTATTAGCTGGTATATCAGAATTATGCTTTACTTGATTAGTTTTATGTCAATGTAGTATATCTTGTATGTTGTTTTTCTTGTGATTAATTTAAATAATAAATATCGACTTTGTTCATTCAAAAAAACTCTTAGATATTAAAATATACTTGTATATATTTTATGTAATTGAATCTCAGCAGTGTAGTGTTTTTATATTTGTTTTTCTAATATCATTTTGGTGGTGGTCGATCATAGACTTTTTGTTTATAGTATTATTTAACTTAACATGACGCCGGTTAAAGTTTAATATAATGATGATTAATTTTTTAAACTATACTTTTTAATCTTCCAATTGCTATTTCTAATATTTTTGAGACTGAACCATCAATTAAGTATTATTTACGTAGTAACTAATTTTAAAATTACGTTCATTTAAAATGTACGTACTCACGAAATTCAGTGTTAAAATAATTAGTTATTCAGCGTGATGTATAGTTAATATAAATGCGTAAATGTATTGAATATATATATATATATATATATATATATATATTAAATAACTATCGTAGCAAACAACAATTAACAACTATTACTTACAGCGTTGTTCATAACGTGCCATGTCCAACTGCTTTAAATTAGTTATCCTACAAATGTCTTAATTGTTTATTAGAAAACCTTTGGTATTTATATTAAAATGACGTATCGGATTTGACCAAATTATAAAGTAAAAGCATAACACGTTACGCCTTGAGACACCAATGTTGATGGTGGGGAATATTTATATTTATAATGTACCTATTATTGTGTTAAGACGAGTATTGTATTATCCTATTTAGTTGGAAATAAGAAGTTAAAGCAAACATAAATCAAACTAACAATGCCTTAACGTATAACGTATAATAATTATAGCTGACTGTCGGAATGTCTTAACACGATTGGCGGTATTTTGTTTGTATAATTAGGTATTATGTTAAATAATAAGAAAACTATTATCAAAACTCGTAAAAACGACGTACGTCAGAGATTCGTTAAAGACAGAATCCGAACTCTTGATCATAATAATGCTTTTCAATAACAATATTATTGTAGACCATTTCCGTGGAAATCATATTCAAATAATACGAAACCAATAGGAATAACTGAATAAATTTATTATTTATGAATGTATAATAATATAGTGGACTAATGGTACACGCACGATATCACATTATAGAATGTCATAATCCATAAAAATCACAACCAAAATAAAATATTTTCATCAACTTCTTTGTTTGTCAAATCTATGATTTCAATCAAAAATAACATAAACACGCGAGTATTTCGCTTAAAATAAGTGATAAATTACTAGCGATTTATATTTATTTTCTGCTGCGATATTATTTATCGAGAACATTCAATTTTTAGCACTTTTAGATGATTCTCATATGTTAACCGATATAAAAGTTACGATAAAATCACATAACTTTTTAAATAACTTCCACATTTCGTATTTGTGCGTGTTCCACTATATACGTAAATATAAGTCTTTTATTTCGTTTCGTCATGCGTTTTCATTACAAGCATCACGTGATGTTGAATGTGTATTGTATATATATATATATATACAAATTTAAACCTATGCGAAACACACGACTTACGACCGTACGACGCACTTGTTATTTCGGTTTTTGTTTTATCAAGGACATCCCATTAGGATTCAAAAGTTACTCTCGCACCATTCAGACCACCACCACAGAGTCATTTTCAAGTCTTTCACCCTTCGCCCTTAGTTTTTTTTTTTATTATTATTTCCACGTCGTGTACCTTTACATATGAAGCAGTGTTCTCGTCGTTGTATTATTTATCGTTATTATTATTATTATTATCATCATCATCATCATTATTATACAACGGGTGCGCGTACATCGTCTGCCGGGTATGTATTATAATCGTACATGGCACTATATGACAGTAAAATTTATAATATAAATATATATAATAATTATATTGTACGTGAGTAATTGTAGGTAATTAAAAAGTTAATTCCGTTTGTGCAATAATTTTTGTGCAAGGCACACGCGCGCACAACGGCTTCAAATGTTCGTGTAACAGTATTATCATTATTATTATTACAGACATCATCGCTATGACACCAAAATAAATGAAAACATAGTCGTATAGACGTGTTAAACATGATATTGTGTACCTACTGTTTATGTGAACACGTAGGGATGGACATTATATGCGTTGGTGAGTCAACAAACTCGTGACAAAAACTTTCACCACCGAAATCATAATTTCATTTACCACTCAACGACGTGCGTGTAATCGTAGATAGAATGATAAAAAAATAAAGCGAACAAATAATGTTTCTTTAACTGGGGAGAACACGCCAATTGTTGAATTCGTTGAGACTGCCATAATCGGTTGACGTCGTAGATAAACCGAATCAGTCAGCAGATAATTGCGAAATCTTTTATTAAATGGTACCTATAAATAGGTACCATCGTCATTTTGAAAAAAAAAGTAAAATCATTTTATCACAATTGAGAAAATACAAGTAAACCTGCAGTATATTAGTAATTTTGGAGATTTTTCACATTTATGCATACACTGGGTCTCGAGACCAAAACGTAGATACCTACCGAATTTAAATATAATATAGATATGGCTGGTATAGGTATGTATAATAAGTAGTTTGTTTTTCACAATCGGAGCTTTTTCAGTTTCTATGTCATCGTTGTGATATTACTACTGTATCTCGTTGTGAAAGCTACCTACGTCGTAGGAACTATAATAATATGATAAATTGTATTTGGCAATGGTACAAGAGTGGTATAGTAAATCGCATACAAAATTATATTTTCTCTCTTTTTTTGTGCTAAAAATTATTTAAAAAATTGTTTATCGCCTGAAAGATATAAATAATACATGTATTTGAAGTTAAGTATATATGTAACTAAAGGAGTATTGTAGTGTGTTTAAACTTATAATCGATATTTGGAAATGGTTCGTATTCTCTTTAGTTAAAGAGAGTCAATAGAAACTTCCAAGTATTTTTTACACAATGTATTACATATTATATTTATTTTAATATCATATTTTAGATTCTGAGCAGAGCAAAGAATGTATTGATTTTACCATGGTGTGTCATGTGTGTTTTTTTTGTGTGTCTGTCATCACGTTTTGGGGCAGTAAAAGTGTTTCGATTTTCAAATTCAGTACCTCGTTCGAACAGAAAATGAATCTATTTGGTACTTTGGGGGGGGGGGGGGGTCAAAAGTAAAAAATTCCCAATATTTTTATTAATAATTAGGATAAACAAATTAAAAATTAAGGAAAAAACGGGAAATTTTACGCACAATCAGTTTTCGACAAAATCAATTTTGGTTTTGATGTAACTTTAAAACGATGACTAAGATACATGCAATTTTCACCGACTGTTTAAATAAGTATATTTTATCCACCATGTAGTTTAAAAAAAATGTCAAGTTATGTAGTTGAACTATTTATAGGCATCTGCAATTTTCGATCATTTTTAGTTTTTAAAAATTAATATCGATAAAAATGTATTTGTTGGGTAGAAGAGCTTAAACATTTAATACAAGGCTCCTAACATATTTCTACAATAGCAGTTGAAAATAAAATAAATTAATAATAATAAAATAAATCACATTTTTTTTATAAGCATTTAAAGTTTGAATTTTGACAAAACACGAAAAAATCACAAAAATTCGAAAATTATTTTAAGCTAGAAATTCATAAAAAATTTCATTTTTAAATCAACGATTTGAAAATTTAATACAAGATTCCTTATAAGTTTTTTAATATTTATCACAAAAAATGTCCACCAGAAATTCAAATCACATTTTTATGAGCGTTTGAAATCTAAATTTTTACAACATTGGATTCTCACTAGATTTCTCATTTAACGATTTCCTTATTTTTATGTAACTCTATAACAAATGACCGCAGATACTTGGAATTTTCACTCAATGTTTATATAGAGATTTTCTATATTCTATAAGATATTCAAAATATATTGATTAGTATTGAGCTGTTTACAGACATTTTAATTTTTCAACTTTTTTAGTTTTTTGAAGTTTATTTTTAGCTTGCAAATTTAATTCAAGACACCTAACATATTATTGTTACAATAGCAGTTGGAAAATATTAAAAATTCCATAGGCACGATTATTTTTTATAAGTATTTAAAGTTAAAATGTCGGCTAAATACGTAAAAATTACAGCAATGTTCAAACTATTTTATGCTAAAAATTCATATACATTTTTCCTTTTTTATTTAAGATTTGAAAATTTAATACAAGGCGCTTAACATATTTTTACAATAGCAGTTGAAAAAAAAGAAATACACAGAAACAATTTTTTTTTTACAAGCATTCAAAGTTTGTATTTTGACAACATAGGTAAAAATCACGAAAATTCGCAAATTATTTTAAGTTAGAAATTCATAACAAATTTTCTTTCGAAATCTTAGATTTAAAAATTTTTAATAATCTAGAATATATCCTATACAGATAAACCGTCTCCACTCAGAATCGTTTTTCGTATACAATGATATAATATTGGATTCAAATTTAATTCCATCCAATACAGTAACCCACTTGTAACCTACTATACAGCAGAGCGACATCCACGACTTACCCACTTTTTTATGATTTTTTTTTACTCGTATTTTTTCCCGATCTGTTCTATACTAGTATCTTATTTACACCTCTGTCCATTGTTATACATGGGATTTCATTGTTAGCAAATTTCATGTGTCCATAAAATGATGAAGAATATAATATATTATGCACTATTTTACTCCACACTATTATATTAAGTAGTTATATATATATTTTATATAATATAACATAATATATGTATTATGTATTCATATAAATCCTTAAATTGGATGATCCATCATGTTTATAAAAATCAGTGAATATGTATATTTTATTATTGATCCATTGATCCATTCCAGGTTTCATAATAATAGTTTCAATCAATTTGGAATTTGAAATTGTAGCAGGGAATCCTAAAACCCAGAATGAAATTTTTCAACTGTTCGTTCAGCAAATTTTTAAAACCTCCGTAGAAATATGGGTAAAATACATTATGTACCATTCCTCTTAAATTCAAGTTTAATTATTTATTATTGTTTTCAAACGGCAAGAATTATTTGAAAAAAATAACTCTAATATTAATCCTAAAAATGTATTTTTATTTTTGTAGAAGGCTTAAATATTTTTTTTCTTTGATCTTTAGCCCAGCATCTATGGTTATGCCGTTAGCTATTAATAGATTTAGTAAGCTTACTATAGCGGGGAGGGTAATATGATTGGTTAGAACATGTGTATGTATGGTGAGGATTGTCACTTAAAACATGGTTTGTCACTCTCCAGGGAACTAATAGTGACAACGGCCGATGATTGTACTCAGAATAGGTTTCGTACCTGAATCATAGATAATATGTAATGGATAAGCACTCTGGACACTTTGAGTATATTTTTTATTCCCTGAACATGTGATTTATTGTTTTATTATTTTAAATTATATTTAAAATAAAATAACTATTGAACGGTAATTTACTCGTATATGTTATGTTAGGGTAATCATAATATAACTTGATACTTTTATTGCCATTACTTTCTATTATTTTCATTGTGTTTGAAATCAATATAATTTATTAACAACACGCATTGTAAATATTATAAAGAAATATTATCAGTTTAACTAGAAAATAATACTCACAATTGAAAATATACGTGTGGTTATTATACTTTAGATGTTTATCACATAATAACACATTTAAATATTTTCAAAACAAAAATACCAATTAGAAAATTATCGTCTTATGTTGTATTCAAATTATAAAAACAAAAACGTATACCTGCTATTTGTATTATCATCGGTTGGTATATAGAATATAGCCGTAGTTAAATGTATTATTCCGTTACGCAGAGAAATATTTGACGACATCATAACAATATTATAAAACTATTAGATGATTTTATTGTTTTTTAATCAGTTAAATCCTACGAAAGTCTTTCAATAATAAATATTATTTACCGCAGTAGGTAGGCTATTGTATTGAACTAATTAACAAAAATAACGGCCAAGCCCACGAGGGAATATTATATTATATGTACCTACCTATACTATGATTGTAAATTAATTCCTACATCAAAATATTATTATTAAAATTATGTTATACCAAATAACAAACATGTTAATGGTTGTAATTAACCATTAACTAATAAGTAAACGTTGTATAGGTATAGTTTTATCCATTTGAATAGATCATACATTTATAGAGTGTCAGCAATATATTATATTACAATGCACGTGCATTTCGACTAAATACAATAGCGTACATTGAAAATTAATGCTACAATGTTGTAAATTTATGAATTTATGATGAACTTATGTTATTCAATGCATTGATTTAATAGTCTTTTTTAAGAACCTTATTTGTTTTTAAAATAATTGTAATTTAAATAATGAATATACCTACATTTATTTGTTTGAATTTATTTTTGCAGAAAAAAATGGTGTTTCATGTAAATTAAATGGTCAACGTTGCACCTCAACAGCTTTTTTACGTAATAAATATTGTACATGTATTTAACATGTTTTTAAATTAATGGTCAGTACAGTTTTCTGGCAGACTATTGTTCAAATATAAATTGTAAGTACATTTTTTTTTATCCATTATGCTTATTGTACATTTCTTTTTGTATAGATGACATAAATTCAATTTTATATTTAATTTATATTTATAATTACTGTATATCAAAATAATAAGTAATATCTCAGCAATTACGATACTGATATTTATAACACAAGTCACAATCCTTATAATAGTGATGTTTAATAATATTATTGTTGTTTTATGGAATAGCTTTTATGAAATCTCATTGTTTTCATTGTTCTATTAAAATAATATATTTTTTTAAATTAATTAGACACATTTGCCAATTAAATTAAATTTGAATGATGACAATATCTATTATTTCAATTATCATTTTTTTTACATACTTGTTAAATATGGTTCATTTTAATTCACACAGTATGTTTGGAACGTTTAAGTCACAAATAAATGCACTCAATTAGCCTGTGTTTAAAAATTAATATGGGTAAAGCAAAGTAGATTTGAATTAATTTTATTGAAATCATATTGACAACGTGTAAACCAACAATAATATTTATACTGGAAAATAATTTTTTTTTTATGAAATTATTAATTTATAATGTTTGTGTGCATGTTATTCATATTAAAAATTATAGTATTATAATACAGTTACATCATTTTAGGTAAAATAACAATTTATTAGATATGCTTAAAAAATCCATCTAATATTTTTTATATATATTTATGACTATATTATAATATACGGATAATACGCAGATACGAAATGTGCTTAATTATTATATTTGATGCATTGTGTGATTATTTTAACAAAACCTTAATTAGATTTTCAAAACTTCTAAAATACATAACACAATTAATAATATTATTATACAATGAATGCTCCAAATACGCTTTATAGAAGCGTATGTAATTTTGTCATTATTTCTATACATGTTTCCTGTGAATTATATGTGACATATGTCTGATGTATATATTATCATTAAAAGCAATTCAGCACGAAACTTAAGAAAACGGATGGTAGGTATCGTTACGCTGAAGGTTATATTATAGAAACAGGCACGCCCCTAAGGGTGGGAGGGTATGCGATGGAATTAATAGTTCCCCTGTAAATTTGTAAGCCAAGTTAGGTTATGTTTTTGTTTTAAAAAATATCCATGATTAAATAAACATTTTTAATATTGAAATTTTTTTTACATTTTAATTGGCTATGATTATTATACATTATTATGCTGATAACATCTACGATATTTCCACAGAACACACAGAAGGGAATCTAAGGCTCATCGAAAAACCGTCCGACATTTCTAGATTTTAAACGTGCTGCCACGTACCGAGAAATTCCCTTTATTTTAAGTTTTCTGTGGTTTGTGGCTACACTGTTAATCTGCAATTTCTAGAAATGTCGGTCGTAGTTTTATCATCTCCCATAAGAGCCTATGTTAAATTAAATATGATTTCCTTCTGTTTGTTCTGTGATATTTCTGCCATCTTTTAAGCAAATATACGTAAAAGTTATATCAATCATTGAGGTATTAAGTTCTTGTTTAGTAAAGCGCTATTTAAGGATAAGAAGTTTTACACCTCTCCAATGGGGTTGACCCGAAGACACCTCTCTATGGAAGCTATTTCAAGACTAGTACTTATTTATAAGTTATAACTACCCACTGTACATATGATTTTCTGCTAAATGTGTTGGGTACAGCTCTGGAATGATCGAGAATATTCTCGATCATTCGATATTGCGCCTGTGTCACCGCGACAGCACTAGAATATTCTAGACGCGGCACCCCCTTCTCCTTCCACGCCAGTTAGTTTCTTCACAGTTGCATTTAAACGGTACGGAATTCTTACGGCAGCCTGAGGAACAATGGCCGAGTCAAACTTTAACAGGACTTCCTTCCGAGCATCTTCCGGAGTATAAACAACCAGTCAAGTGTGTGTTACATATCCTTAAATGTAATGAATCAGAAGAGATCTTCCGTCGTTTTTCGTCATTAACGAGAATGCAACGAACACTCGCGTATGTATGGCGCTTCATTGACCGTTGCAAACAGAGGCCTGTAAGCAGGGGTAGGTCCACTTACTCAAATTGAACTCAATCTATCGCTTCTTATAAGTATTAAGCTTACGCAAGATTTTTATTGGGAAGGCTCACGAAAGCAGTTGGAAAATACATCGGCATCGATAACCCCAAACTCACTTACTCAGTTGTCACCATATCTGGATAATGAAGGATTAATACGTGTCGGCGGTCGACTTCGTTTCTCGGTTCTGACCGAGGAAGCTAAGCATCCAGTTCTGCTCCCTAAGGCTGCTCATGTTACGCAGTTATCATTAATTATCATCCATTATCATTTGAGCCTTCTACATGCCGGACCAAAATTAGTTATCATCATGATTCAAAGGAAATATTGGATTGTATCAGGACGTGCAGCCATTCGGAAAATGACACATGCATGTGTTAGATGTGTGCGCCGTAGAGCTGCGTGTCCACAACCAGTCATGTCAGCGTTGCCACCAGTACGAGTACAGCCTCATCGACCATTCGCATTCGTTGGTATGGATTACGGTGGGCCGTTTAATGTTAAAGAAAGCCGTCGACGAGGTGCCAAGACTAACAAGGCTTATCTTGCTCTATTTGTGTGTCTATCAGTAAAGGTAGTCCATCTGGAAGTGGTAAGCGACTTATCCACGGAAGCGTTTCTTGCCGCCTCCGATCGTTTCACTGCTCGTCGTGAAATTCCAGTTGAAATACGTTCTGAATATGGAACAAATTAGTTAGGTGTCACTCGGCAATTGAAAGCTTTGTTCAACGAAGCAAAAACCCGGGACACTTTAATGAGTTCTAATAAAAGGATCCCGTGTCAGTGGTATTTTAATCCACCTGCAGCCCCTCATTCTGGAGGGATCTGGGAGGCGGCAATTAAAAGTGTCAAGACTCATTTGCGAAAGGCCATCGGTGACCAAATAATGAACATGGAGGAATTGACCACACTAATTATCGTATCGAAGGAATCTTAAATTCTCGTCCACTCACTTGTGTCTCCAGTGACCCGAACGAGTTATGTGCATTAACTCCTGGGGACTTTCTGATAGGACAACCCCTCATGGCAATTCCAGAACCTGATTTGATGGACGTTAAGATGAATCGTCTAACTAGATGGCAGCTGATTAAACAAGTGCAACACAATTTTTGGAAACGATGGACCAATGAGTATCTTCAGACATTGCAAGGCCGTCAAAAGTGGTTAAGGCGAGATACTAACTTAAACGTCGGTAAGTTCTTCTTCTCCTTCTGCTGAGCTATCCGCGACGGTCCCTATATATACGGGCCGCTGACGGGTTTTTATTCACCGTGTCTTATTGCGTTGATAAGTTCTACGTAATTTGTTGTGTACTCTTTTATTTTACGTTGATATTTGTCGCGTAAACCTTATTATCGGCTGTTGCAGTGACGCAGTACGCGGTAAGAGTTTTTGTTTACTTTGATTTGCTTATTGTTCTTTTATTGGTATAATTTAATTTCTAAATATTATAATTATTGTATTGTAATTTCGTACAATTATTATTATTTGATATATTTGATAAGTTACATGGATTTGGTTATATTTCAAATAAATTCTTTTGTATATACTATATATGTTATATGTATATTTAATTAAACACATACAGTCCACTTGTCATTAGACATATCCATCAAAAGCGTGGTTACCCCGAACAACAATTTGCTAGGGACATCGCTAACAAAATGTAATAGTTCTATTACAACGACTACCACAGGTTCACATGTGTTAAAATATATTAAGCCGATCTGTTAATTATAAAGAAAAATAAATTATATTTGATTCACGAAATAGGGTAGATATGTCTAACAATACATGACATTGTTCAGAATATCCACTTCCTGAGTATAATTTGGATTTGTGACCCACATATTAGCATACATACTTCCTCGTCTCTTCGATAAAATACTATGATCCACACTCTATAAAAAAGTAAAAGGATGTTATGGATAATGATGTTATGAATATTCATGATGACGAGACGGATCTGGAATAGAACATGTACGACTACAACCATTGTTGTGACTTGTCGGTAGTGAGATACTAATATATAGAGCTAGAGAATTCTACGAGTTGGCATGTTTTCTAATAATTATTAAAACGTAAGCCTTTTGATAAAGCTATGTATCGCATATTCGCTTTATTTTAAGTACATATTTTGATTACATTTTGAAATTGGTATTATCTTGATTCTATACCTATGTATTAAAAAAAAAAAAAAAATGAAATCTTCAAAAGTGTATTATAGATATGGATATAATTTAATATGCGATATAATATGGTATGGTTTTATAATATTTATCGAAACCACTTACACTATATATTTTATAGGAGTGAAAAAAGTATTCACATACAAATACAAACTTTATAATCAATAAATATCGATTATTATATGTATATTTTTAACATGGCCACACCAATAGCATATACTAAGACTATTCTCACAGCTATGTGCGTATATAGTAAATGGAATGACTATTTTGATCAGTCAGTGTATCAATAAGTTAATAACTTCTTCTATTTGTACAATCTTATTAAAAAACTAATTTTTACTATAATAGAAATAAAAAAATCTATGTTTCATTTTTATTTAATATTGATATGCATATTTAAGCGCTTTCGCATAGTTGAAGTTTACTCAGCGTATAAACTCATGATGTATTTCTTTAGAAATGAAGTCCTTAGCCAAACTGATAATTAACAGAATATATTCAATATGCATGTAGCAGTAAGCCCACTCCATTAAATTAAACCTAAACCTTTCGGTGGTCGGTACAGTCAAGCTTATTTAACCATGGATAACATTGTGCACATGAACATAGTTGATATAACGTTGTATAACTTATAACTTCATTGTGATTTAACTCACGGACGACATCTCGCGAAGTTCTGAACCAGTACCTATAGTCTGTCGTAGGTGGTTCGTGTTGACCATAGAACATAATAATATTAATATGTTATACGGTTCGACTTCCGACCACATTGTTAGCGGTTCATGTGGCGAGTGGGTTACCATAATATGCGATTTTCAGTTGATCAGTGTTATTAGCTTTATTACCATTGTCATGTGGCCGTATTTTCAAGTATCAATATCATTCCTTCCTGTTATGTATTATTAATATAAATAATAACATAAACGTATTATATAGACATTTATTGTTAACAGTATAAATCGTAATGACGTACATTATAGTTCTACTCGCTAGTCGCTAATAACCGATGGACAGCCCCCACCGATCGTAATATGATACTTATGATTATTGTTAGTATAAACAACAGTATAGGTGTAATATCATATAATATTAATGTTGAATATGCAATATCTTTTTCCTTAAAAAAAATATAAATAGTATTTTGTGTATTACTTAATCGCTATGTTAGTATATTTGTAAGTTTAATTACATTAATTATAATCACTTGGAGAATATCGCTGAGGTGGTTTTCTAGATCTAATTGGTTTGGGTGTTTTATTTATTATTGTAGTATCAGGATTTTGTTTTGCACCTACTGTTTTGATATATTTAGTATTTTAATTTATTTGTCTAGCTGGTGTAAGTGAAATTGAATTATTCGCTAGTGTCGGCGATTTATCAATGAGTGATTGATCATTGTGTCTCTTCCAATTAGTTCCGTCTTAGAGCTCTACATCGTGTGTATTACAACTAATGGATTTGATAATTTTATCTTTTTGCCATTTATTGTTATTATTCCTATAATCTCTAACTAAAACATTATCGCCTGTATTAAATGATACTATTCTATTACCATCATTGTTTATTTGTGATATTTGTCGTTCAATAACCATTTCACTTGTATTCGGAATTAACGTGTCAAATTGTTAACATGCTGATCGACCTAACATTAGCTTAGCTGGCGTTTCTCGTGTTGTTGAATGAGGTGTATTACGATACATCAAAAGAAATTTATTTAGTTGGGCTTGTAGTCGAGCATTTTTTAAAGAAATTTTTTATTGTTTTTACTGCTGATTCCGCACAGCCGTTTGATTCTGGGTGAAATAGAGTGCCTGTCATATACATTATACCTAGATTTTTGCAATATGCTTGAAATTCAAAACCTATGATATAATTATTTTTGGAATTCCAAATCGTGCTATTGTTTCTGAAAATGTTTGAATAACAATTTCTGCTGTCATAGAATTTATTTGAAATACTTCTTCTATTTTTTGGTTCCATCAACAATATCAAAAAAATATTTATTTTGAAATGGTCCAAGAATATCGCAATGCACTTTAGTTACCGGTTTTTTTGGCCATTTCCAAGGCAATGTTACATATTTTGGTGGATTTTGCCTGACATTAATACAATTGTCGCAACTTTGTGTGTTATTTTCGATTTCTTTGTCCATTCCTGGCCACCAAAAGTATGATCTCGCTAAACTTTTCATACTGGAAGAACCCATATGACATGAATGAAGTTCCTTGAGTATATTATTTCGAAATTTAGCTGGTATAATAACATGGTAACCCCATAATAGGCATAAACTAAAAAATACTTCGTGAATTTCCTCACTGACTGATGATAATAGAATTGCTCTTTTTTGAATATTGTTTTCGATTGTATTGATTGCCAAAAAAAAAATTGTCAATTTTGACTCGAAAATTATAATATCCATACTTGTTTCAAAGTTTCCAGGTGACCCAATAACTTGATTGAAGTTCGTTGTGGATTCTGTCTTAGGAGTTGCCATTTTGTATTAGTATGAATACAAAACTTGAAACTTCTAATGCACTAGTGATTACGATTAAATTATTATTTTCTTCGTCACCAATTTGTTATGTATTATTAATATAAATAACATAAATAACATAAACGTATTATATAGACATTTATTAACAGTATAAATCTTAATGACGTACATTATAGTTCTACTCGCTAATAACCGATGGACAGTCTTCACCGATCGTAATAATATGATACTTATGATTATTGTTAGTATAAAAAGTATAGGTACGTGTAATATCATATAATATAAATGCTGAATATACAACAGGTCCGATTATCGACCATTTTCTATAGTTTTTTTGTTTTGCAACTGCGACTATGTATGTATTCAAGATTTTACGGAACAACTTTATACGTATCGATAAGGAATAGTTACACACCAGATACACGCAGGTCGGTATGTATCGGTTGTGTACTGCACGTGTAACTACTTGGACACTCAAAATGTGACCGATATATATCGATAAACTCTAATTTATTTATTGAAAATCTTGATTCCGTCAAAATTATGGCAGTGAACCACGAAATAACCGTTTTTGAGTTCCTGTTCGTTAATGCTTATTATACTTATTATAAAGTTATGATGTTATTTATTATTATTATTATTATTATTATTATTATTTATTATGCAGTCGGTGAATAGAATCATGACCACGAGCTTAACCGACGATATGTGGCGATCGTTTCCCTAAGATTATACGTACCTGGTGATATGTCACGGTAGGATGCATAAAGTTACATATTATTATAATATTTACTAGTCCCCTAGCGGCAGAAACTTATCTTATCTACACGTTGTTTGTATAAAATATAGTTTCATACACGACTATTATAAATTTGAATTTATTGTACTAACAAATCTGTGATATAATAATATTATAATGGTTTTAGATCAGGAAAATTCAAGGTACACACGTTGGTTGAACAGCTTATTAATCATACAATGCACTGTACGATACGCCTTATTTCTACATAATTTTCACGGATTTCGATTTATGGTTTACGATACATAAAAAACTATAATATTGGTTGACACGAGGGCTACATAGAATAGTTCTATATCATAGTTTATGAAGTGGTTTAAAAACGACGAGTTATGTTTAGCGATCGTTGGTTTTTGAATATATGCGATAGCTTCAAATTGTGCCTATTATTAAAAGCACACATTCCACGATATAATAATAATATAATATACCTATGTTAGTAAATAGTTATGCGTTGAAAACGGTAATATTAGTTAACCGTGATCAATTATTTCAACCAAGGTTTGGATTTTAATCATTAGTATTAATTCATAAACGTAGTATAATATGCTCTTATACGAGGTAAATAGGTATTTACCTATTCAAACCATAGTCTATAGTTAATACTCATATTAATTTTGCTTATGTTATTTGTACCAACAGAAATAACTTACATTACTTTATACACGTTCATAAAATATCATGATATAATTGTCTTAATAGCCAATAATATAATATACTACATAGGCTTGAATTATAGCTGTTTTAACTGTTTTCCATGTACAATAATACTATAATAGTTTGGCAAGGTTAAGTAATATAGTATAACAGTATAAGCGTATATAACATAATTAACAATATCGATAGCATAATATCCATACAAAAACTAGAACTTTTTAAATCGAAAATGTTTATTTAATATAAGTTAACCATATAAGTTGATTTTCATTTGAACAATTAGATATTATTTTATGTATACGTATATGAGTTCATAAAAAAAATTTAAAACTCTCTCAAGCCTTAAAAAAGTTTTATCGTTCTCGATGGCGATGGCGTGTTGAATGTGAATGATTGGAATCTAAATGTTTTTGGCATACAAACTACATTTATTTCTTTAACTGTATTGATATGGTAGTAATATATGACTGGAAAAAAAAATCATGTAACTACCTCAACTCAATAACACTGAACTAGGAAAAAAACATATCGATTACTCGTTAACTATTGTTACTGGTGTGCCAATGATATAACAATAGATAGTTATTTATTGTTATCAAACATGCTAACGTGACTGCTACCCAATAACTTATTTAATAATGTGCATTACAAATATATTATAACCCTTAAAAAGTGCTAAATATATTATTATCAATATACCAACCACAAACAGACCAATTTTTTTCCAATTGTAAACCGTTCTTTTTACAATTTTCATTAATCACTCAGCCAGAATTTTTTAATGATCGATTTTTGAATATTAATTATTTATTTTCAATATTCTTTCAATTACCCACCTAATTGAACAATTATTTTATTATATGGATCTCATAATAATAATTATTAATTAGGTACCTAACATTTATCACTCGTTTCGTAATTTCTCACGTGTTAGAATTTGTCAAATACAAACGATAATGATATTTATCGAAAAAACATCTTTATACTGTATGTTCATAAAATATGAATCCTTTTTTTATTAACAAAATAATTTTGTTAATTTAAATAACTTGATAAAATACATAACTGTATCAGTCTACGAAATCATTAATTGATACTTAAAAATATGATATTTACAAATATGATGCCATATAGGTACCATATAATATAATCATCTGTGTAATATATTATTATTATTATTGTTATTATAGCGATACTATGCATTGCTTAGTATTTAGCATAATTAATAATTTGACGATTTAGTCTCCCAATAAATGGCACTTGAATAATAATAATAATATTTGTATAATGTTACATACCTATGTTAAGAATTGCAATATGTAATAACTAATAATATTATGATAATTTATAATACAGTCGAAAATATTAAAATATATATTTTATTTCTATGTATTTTCATCCTCCGTTATTGCGGACGTACGTAAAATGCTTAAAACAAACGATTATTGACTTTATAATATTATTATATAACTCAATATAAAATGCATACGCTCATATCCGTATGGTAGAATGGAAAATATTATAGTGAACGAAAGAATCTCGCAATAGGAGAAAAAATGCGCCTAACTCGGGATTAAAAAAAAAAAGTTTTTCGAAATTATTAAAACGATTACCCTCAATGCCCCGACATAAAATATTAAAAGTTTTATATATGACATTAAACCATGGCTCCTGTAAATGCACGTCCAAGTATTAAAAGAGTCTGTAGAGCCCTTAAAAAACTTATATAGATGCGTTTGTATTATACTATACTGTCTATACTATAGTACTGTAGTAATATACAATATACAATATGTGCCCTGCAAAACACGCGTCTGAATAATCATAAATCGTATCTCGAAAAAGACATTTTGTTTGCATGCATATTTACGTAAATAATATGTTATATATTACATATACAATATACATGTATATATACTTACTCATATTTGATTTCCATTGACGTCAAAGGAATTTATTGTGATGACTTCTATATTATGTATAGGTAAGTACTAAGTGTTTATAGTGTGTAAAGTACTTTAAGACTGTTAATTAAAAGAGTGCCTAATATAAATGATACATGCACGGTGGTGTAATATTTCATAAATTAACAGTACTTAACTTACTGAAAAAATATGAATAAATTCCATATTAAACTATAACTTGTATTTTAATAAATATGAATTATTATTTATAATATAATCACAGTTTTAACAATTATCACGTATACAACAGAGTCTTTGTAGACTTTTGTGTTGTGATATTATATTCTTCACAATGAGTTGGATATACTTAATATTAATTATGTATCACCTTTGACTTCCTTTTACATATATCCGTCTCGTTTTCAGATACATTATTAGTTTAAACTATTTTTTATTAAATTCCATAGGAATGTGATATTTATTGAAATATTTATACTGAAATCTAATTCAACAAGAATGAAGTTAGTTTGTTCAAATAGCAGATTTAAAAACCATACAATTGAATGCTTCAAAGAATATATTATTATTTAATACAAAGGAAAAAATAATGTATATTGTAATGTATTTGGCCTAATATTATGTACAATAAGCATAGTACATCAAATATACATAGTGTTGACATTTGAAATGCGTATAAAAATTTAATTGGTTTGTCATACGTATTGTCTAACAACTGTTCAATGTTCATTAATAATTAATCTATATGACAATTTGATGAAATTGTGTAAATAAATAACTAAAATTTAAACTTCTGTTTAACCAAATAAACAAAAAACAAAAAACAAATAGTAAATAAAAATTATTCAATAGTTCAATAATTCTATTGACAAAATTTTTTGGAAGTTTTTTTTAATTCATTATTTTAACGACCGGACCTAAATAAAATAAAACAGTCAAGTAGCTGCTCTGTAGTATAGTAGGAGTAAAATGTGTCTTATCAATGAGTAATTCCTAACTGTAATGGATTTGAAATTGGAATTCAATGAAAAACGATTCGTAATTCGTAATTCTTTGTCATCATATCTATCTGTCTACAAAATAATAAATTCACAAGTGAATTTCATTAAAAATTAAAATTAAAATGCTCAAAAAGATGGCTCTATACTAATTTTTTTTATTTTAATACTTGAAAAGAAAACTTGTTAGGTATGAGAAATCATAAATTACGTTTTCAAACCGCAGATATAAAATTTAAAATTTAATGTATTTTTAAATTTTTAACTATAAAATGTTTTGAGAATTTTCCTTTTTTTGTGGTTTTTATCATAAATATTTAAATTCAAATACTTATAAATAAAATGAGTGACTACTATGTATTTTTGATATTTTTTAATTGTTATAAGAAAAACTTCTGAAGAACCTTGTAATATTCTCAAAATTTTTGCACACAAATACAATTTTTATTTTCTATAGGTAAGTTAAACAAATCTAAAAAGGTAGAACATTTAGAAAGACTGTATTATATAAATAACTTGATAAAAATCAGAACATTCTCAGAATTTTGTCAAATATAAAAAATAATAGTATTTTGGTGAAAATGTAATATGTAAAATCTATAATATAGAATATAGATATTACACTTTTTTGATTAGAGTAAAAAATAAAATCAATTTTATCAAAAACTGAAATCCCATAAACTTATTCCAATTTATCGTAATTTTTGATTTGATTGTTGTTTATTTTGTAAAATAGGTATAAGGCATTTCTACTTTTGACCGAAATTAATTTTATCTAAACTTATATAAAAAAAAACTTTTTATTTTTATCCAATACGACCTATCAAAATAGTATTTACTATAGATCCAATTTGCTAAAAAATCTCCCTCAAAGGTGATGATCGTAACGTATTTTTCTTTTATAAATAGACGCAAAAAAAAAAAATAAACATCTTCATGACTGTCAAAACAATAAAATTCCATTCAAAATTCAAAATATTATCATATAAAAAAATATAACATATTATAACTAAAACTAAATATTCCCACTAATAGCTCAAAGAAGGTTGACAGTTAGATCGACTGCACTTACCGATCACCGTGGTTGTTGAAGATCGAACTCGTCGTACGTACAAATTGAGTCTGACGTCACTCTAAAAATCATTCAATTTTATCAGAATACAATCTCATTGGATAATAACTGCTAGCATAAAAAGTATGTTCATTTTCCAGTTGCAGAGTTTTTAAACTTTGAATAACATTTTCTTACGACGTAATAAATTGTTTTCTCTTCATAATTTATTACAGAACTGTTGGATCATTTTAGCCAATCGCGTTTGTTTTGAAGTTAATATAATCTCAAACAGAAATAAAACAACAAAGACTAGAACTAGACTAAATTATTTCATTAACGTGTTATTTTCTCAAAAATCTTCAACGTCATTATTTATCAAAAAAAAAGTTTGCACAGTATCGGACTGGACTCACATGCATTATAATAATATACGCAGATTTATAAATATATTATATTTTTTCTCCGCATTCTTGTATATTGGTTCCCAAGTGAGTAGGGCCAACATTTTGCAGTTTTTCAAGTTTTTTGTGTCTGATTTCATGTTATTTCTCTAACACATCGATATAATAACATTCGGTTTGAGATTTTCGATGGAGGACAATATTATACATATTATATTGTGGTGGTTGCGTTTCCTAACGTGTGGGGCAACTTTTCTACGACTGCTTGGCTTCGGCTTACGATATTATGAAACATATATAGGTACTGTATAATGTAACACCACCACAACTGTACCGAAAGTTTGAAAGAATTCTTTCGTTTTTGATAAAAGTATAAATCCATTAGGTATACGACCGTTTCGGGGTTTCAGATGAGTCTGTGTATATAATATATTACGCCATACTGTAATATTTGTCTACAAGAAATTGCAATTTAATTGGACCATCGTGCTGAAGGACCTCATTAGTTTTTGCTTGATATGACCTTTGATCTATTAAATACCTACCTACTCAAATATTTTATAATCTTTTCTTTATATATATAATTATAATGTACGTGCGTAGGTCACTGAACTCCTCTTAAAAGGCTGGACCGATTTGAATGAATTTTTTTGTATGCGTTTGGGTAACGGTCTGAATGGTATAGATTCACAAATCAATTCACCTCCCAACACCGGGAGGTGCTCAAACAGACACTTTGAGATTTACGAGGGAAATTTTTGTTTGTAGATGGTTGCTTTAGTGAGAGTTGGTATTACTGTGAAAGAAATCATTATCCTTAAATTTATTATTATTTGATTTTATGGCACGTGCGTTTATTGTATCACTAGTTTTTATTGATAATCTTGTTTTTTTTTTTTGTTTTTTTTAATAACGCCATTTCTATGCAGTATCCATTTCTTCCAAAAAAATATTGATTTGTACGATTGATACTTCTCAAGCACGAAAGAAAATGGCAATATGAGCTTCAGAAACAATCGAACAGAGAGATTCAAGATTGGGAAACTCCATAGAACGTCAAGCCTGATTCCGTTCATCTGAAACAACGAAGCAACGAGATGCAAAATTGGAAACCGACATGAAATATATTAG
Organism: Diuraphis noxia; assembly: GCF_037042655.1. NCBI lineage: Eukaryota > Metazoa > Arthropoda > Insecta > Hemiptera > Aphididae > Diuraphis > Diuraphis noxia. The sequence continues at coordinate 30,301,577 of NW_028301714.1, read as the reverse complement.
TGTACATCTACAATATGATGCATCAGCCGATTTTGTAAAACAATTGCTGGAGATGGAGAGTGGTAAGCTAGCTATCGATGAATCAACACGATGCATTACATCCCCATCTAATTTCTGTAAAATAACAGCTTTAACCAATGAGTTAATTGAAAAAGTTTTCCCAAATCTACCACAATATTACGCAAATCGTCAGTGGCTCATTGCATGGGCCATATTGGTTTAAATACCTACAATCAATAATACCATTCTAAAGAATCAATATGAATCAAGAAGAAGTTGTCAATTGTCCAACCGAATTCTTAAATTCACTTAATTCGTCAAACATACCACCGCATGTTATAACATTGAAATTTTTCGTGTTCATCATTCTTCTGCGAAACATCAATCCACCAAGAATATGCAACGGTACCAGGCTTTCAGTGAAAAATTTGACTTAGGAAATATTATCGAAGCTACAATTTTAAACAGAAAGTTTAAAGACGAAGATCCCAATGATGCATCCCAATGATCTCAACATATATGCTTTTTGAATTCAAACTTGGCTTACATAGCTACACCTGAAGTTTTATTTTTAAGGTGGGCACCAAAATATGTGCCAAAATAGACTCCCTAGTCCCTTAAAAATGTAACCACCTAATTATTAGGATTTGAAAATATTTTCTGGCATTCCAGAATTTGATAAATGCGTTATTTAATTTTAATTTTCTATTTAAATATATGGTATTTTATTAATGATATTTTTAATATGTATTTTTTTTACGTTGGAAATCGAAAGATTTTAATTTAATCATTTTTGACGATGTACTATTGTGCTATCTTTCACGATAGCCAGTTTTAATTACTTTCAGTATTTAACAAAAAAAAAAAAAAGGTTTTTATTAGTAGGTAGGTAAATGCTATTAACTAAAATCATGGTGGAATGATGATATTTAAAAATATCACTATTCTAATTATTTACAATATTATTTTTCAATTATTGTTTTATTTATTTACATTATTTTTTTTCTTATTGTTTCGACGACGTCGGAAATTCTTACTAATTTATCATACCATATTAATTATATTATTATTATTATTCAACGGTGTTCAGTTATTGAAACTAAATACAATTTTTATTCTTATTTTGTTATTGTTCATTATTATTGTGTTAATATAAATTAATATCGATATTGATAATTAAAAAGCTAGGTAAATAATTTGTAATACTACAAGTAAAATAATATAGTGAACTAAAATAAAATAATTTTAAATAAATACTATTTTAGAATTTAAGTCAATTTTCTGATATGGCTTATTAATAGTAATATACCTATTATATAATATGTATACAATTTAATATTGTTTTCATAACTATAATAATGTAACTTGAACAAAAGTTATTTATGTACTTTTTTATATGTTTATTTCTATAACCATAAACATTATATATATACACTAAGACTTCATATAAATAAAATAAATAAAAATGCAATCATATTTAAGGTTGACTAAATTCAAAAGTAATTTTTTACGACATGGTACTTATATTAAACTACTAAAATATTATTATATTGCACGAATAAGTCATGAGATAAATAAAATTACATATGTATGTTAAGCGATTAATCAAAAAACACTGCAATAAATGCAATGGTTTTGCGTAAAAAATAATAATAAATTAGAAAATAAAAATATTGTATTGTAGATTTAAATTTAAAATAAATAAGTTATGAAGGTAATATAATTGACACTAAGTGACTAAAAAAGTAGTATACGTATTTTATTTAAATATAATAAGTATTATTGTCAAAATTACGTTTTTAAAATTTTAATTCCCATAGAATAGAAGAAATAGAATAGAATAGAATAGTATAGAAGTTGATGAATATAATAATATAATATACAACCAAATCATTTATTTTTCTTTGAATATACATTTTGCTAACCACTCTATTAAATGTCAAGTAGGTATATATTTTAATAACCATACTATCAAAAAAGTTACTTTTCTCTTCAATTAAATGATACTATCTTATCAATAAATTTATTGCGATGATAAAAAAATTAATAACATTGACGGAGTTTCTAAAACTATCGTTATTTTATGATATCTAGTATCGTTTTAATCAAAGTATGTATAATATTATGTACCTACTTAACAAAAACTGTATCTTTTTATTATTAAAAGGATTCAAATACATATTTAAGAAGACTACAAAATTAATTTGTGGAATTCTAATTATTAATCCTATTAAAACATGAATGTTATCTGTTGATTAAAAAAACAATTTGTTCTTGATAAATTAATATGCACATTATAATATATTGTACATACCATTATTCGGTGAAATAAATATTTTTTTTTTCAATCGATGCTGCTCTTCAGTAGTAATGTATATTTTTTGTTATTGCATAGAGAATATATTTTTCCCTCTCTTTTATATACGCAGTAATTCAGATGTTTTATACGTAGCTTTTATTGATTTAAAATTGTACATAATTTGTATATTAAACAATTAATAATTTATTTTTGAAATTTAAGTTGTATTTGAAATATCACAAAAAAAAATGTGACCATGTAGTTATATTTAAAGTTAATCTGTTGTAAAAATAACCGTTCATTTATTTTGTTTAAATTGAAAATAATTAGATATTGAATTAATGTTTGTATATGCTTATCACAGATTGTATTTACTTACATAACAATGTGATTTCAAACAATGTTGACTATTTAAAGGTTTCAGATAATTATGTTTTAACCTTAGGTTTTTTTCATTATTATTTTCATCCAATTCGTCAATTACATTTATTTTACAATATTTAGTGTTTCGTGTTATTATATTTAGTATGACATGGAACAATTTGTGAATGTATTTCATATACATAATAATATATTGACTGCATAAGAAATTCGATATTATACTTTGGTATAAATATAGTATGTGCTTATTAGAAGAAAAACGATATTTTTTTCAAATTAAATGAATAGAAAATTAATGTATATCATGTATATATATTATATTATGTTGGTTATTTATATAATATATGCTTATTACATTATGAAAACGTAAAACCTTTCACGGGCTCGAAGGGTCGTTTGGGAAAATCGACAAGCAGTCTTACAGACATTGCAACAGTGATTGTTTAAAAGGACGAGTGCACAGCTAGCTCGCACACTGCAGATGTTTGCAGTACCCGATACTATCTGATATGAATCCCTCGAGAGTAACCGGACGTGACTTAAATAAAAATTATAATAATGTATTTTTTTTTTTTTTTAAACAAAAATGTATCGGCTGAGCTGTAACTTACAAATTGTAAAGACACAAGTAAAAATACCAAAGAAACATTTTTATTAATAAAATCAATAACAGATTAATTAATTAATTTGCGTATCGATAGGATTGACATGTACAAATTCAGTAATATACAAGGTGTAACAGAATGGCATAACAAATAAAATAACTTACCTTTCTATCTAACTATCTTGATCGGGAAAACTATGTTTTGACTTAGAAAACGGGTTCATTAGTTGTAGGTACATTGATATAAATTCATACTGGGTTAACATTGCTATATTGCATATGTATTCTATTAAACAACTTAAACAACTCAAAAAATGACTTTTGTTATACCTAATCAATATTAATATAAATATGTTATTGGACTGGATGCATGGTTTTTTGTTTCTGACCGATTTTTGTAATAATATCTTTGTAATAGCCAATTTTTAAATCTAACTTTAGAAAAATTGTTTTGGTAAAAATAAAATACTTATCAGGCGGTTTTGAGACTATTTAGATAAAATTATTTAAAAGACTATCTAGATAACGTCAAAATAATCTATTATCTTTTATGTAAATACTCTAAATACAGCCACAATATTTTATATTATACTTAATTTTTTACGTTTTTCTAAAAACAAAACTAATAGATATTAAATTAAGCAACCTGATGGTTATTTTTTTTTATCATTAATTGATTTTTGATTTTATTTTTTAAACAAGATGTTACCTTTTTATTTACCTTCTTCGCTTAGATTCTGAACGGAGTGATGAATGTATTGATTTTACAATAATGTGTGTGTGTTTTTTTTGTGTGTGTCTATGTACAGCATAACTAGTCGAAATAATGCTTCAATTTCAAACTTTGGGGGTGGTTTCCGATGTAAAAGTGAATATCCTTTGTGCATTATACAGGTCAAAAGTAAACATTTTCCAACAGTTTTCAAAAAAATCGAGAAAAACGAAAAAAAAAAAGCGGGTAAGTGGGTATCGCTCTGCTGTACATTTGGGGTGGGGTAGACCTCTGACTAGGGTAGGTTAAATTTGAATGCAATGATAGGAATAATCGTATACGAAAAGCGATTCTGAACGGAGACGGTTTATCTGTCTAGGATATATTATAGATTATTAAAAATTTTCAAATCTTAGATTTAAAAAGAAAATTTTTATGAATTTCTAGGATAAAAAAATTTACGAATTTTCGTGATTTTTACATGTTGTCAAAATTAAAATTTGAATACATGCAAAAAAAAATTGTGGCTATATATTTCTATATTTCTTTTATTTTTCAACTGCTATTGTAAAAATATATTATGTGCCTTGTATTAAATTTTCAAATCTTAGATATAAAAGAAAAATACTTTATGAATTTCTAGTTTAAAATAATTTGCGAATTTTCGTGATTTTTACGTATTTTGTCAAAATTAAAACTTTGAATACTTAAAAAAAAATATTATGCATATATATTTCTTTTATTTTTCAACTGCTATTGTAAAAATATGAAAGGAGCCTTGTCTTAATTTTTCAAATCTTAGATCTAAAAAGAAAAACTTTTATGAATTTCTATCTAAGATAATTTGAAAATTGCCGTAATTTTTACGTATTAAGTCAATATTTGAACTTCAAATGCTAATAAAAAAATCGTGCCTATGTATTTTTATAATTTTTTAATCACTATAAGAATAACTTATGAGGAACTTTGTATTGAATTTTCAAGTATTTTTATAGGGCCAAAAAAATTTTATCGACACTTCAAAAAAAAATTTTCAGAAAAATTGAAAATTTCAGTTGTCTATTAATACCTCAAAAAAGTCAAAATATTTTGAAAATTAAATTGTGTAAAGAAAATGCCAATCTAAATAACTTGTGAAATTTACAAGTATCTACGACTTATACTTTTTGAATAATTACAAATATTTAAAATCGTTTGAGGATAAATCGTTATCGTTATGCTATTTCGTAAAAATTTTAAATTCAAACGCACTTTTCCTAAAATTATGTTTCGAGTTTTCTCAATAGCTACTTGAAGGAAAACTAATAGGAAACTTAGGGTTGTATTTTTAATCCTTAGTTATAAACACAAAAATTTTTATAATTTTCAACTTCAAAATAATTACTTTCATAAAAATTTGAACTATAAACGCTTATAAAAAAAATTGTGACTAACGATTTTTAATTTTTTTTTAGCTACAATAAGAAAAGCTCATAAGAAACATTGTATTAAATTTTCAAGTTTTTTCGGTCGTCCAACATTTTTTTACCGGCACTTCAAAAAAAAAAATTGAAAATTTCAGTGGTCTATAAATAACTCAAAAATCACATCATTGTAAAATCAAACATTCATCACTTCGTTCAGAATCTAAAAGGTATTACTTTAGGTGGGTTACCCTGGCACCCCAGTGTTCGAATTTTTTATTATTTTTTTACCATTAATTGTACTATAATTTGTACCAATTTGTACCGTAAATTTCAGAATTTGTACCAAAGTATTTCCCCGGAAAAATCGATTTTCCGCTGGGGTGCCAGGGTAACGTTACACCAGCACCCCCGTTGCTAAAAAATGGACTTTTAACAATTTTTTTTTTTACCATTAATTGTACTATAATTTGTACCGATTTGTACCATAAGTTTCAGAATTTGTACCTAAGTATTTCCCCCGGGAAAATCGATTTTCCGCCGGAGCGCCAAACGTTACACCAGCACCCCCGTTGCTAATTTGACTAATAAAAATGTTTGCTTACTTATACAGCTGAATTTGCGCCTTTTATCTGTCGGGTTGAGTATTTAAATGCAGGGTACTATAATATCATGAGCAATATTTGTATTTTGTACTCTAATTTTTCCTAGTACAATCCAGAAGACAGAATAAGTTTGTGTAGTCAAAAAAAAAAATTTAAAAAAATGTCTAATACAATGTATTATTATACACATTTTATACGGTATAAAATTAAAATTATTTTTTTACGTACACAAATTACTATTATCATATAGAAGATAAATATTATAACGAACCTAACCTAACCTACCGATTTAGCGCAAAAAATTGTAACAATTTTTTAAATATTAATTGTACTATAATTTGTAAAGATATGTACCACTAACTTAGGAAATTTGTATAAAGTTCTGCTTTATTATATTATATTATAATACATTTTGTGGTTTTGTTATAGTTATATATATTTAAGAGCGATCAGAGCAGAACTTTATACAAATTCCTAAGTTAGTGGTACATATCGTTACAAAAACGTAAACGCCTGGAAAAACAGAATTTTATACACAAAATCAATTCTTTAAAAAATAAATTGGTTTATTTTTTCCCTAGAGTTGTTTTAATATAATTAATTTGCATCACAGTAGATAGACTATTCCTAGTTTAAATGATTATTTTAATACATTTGTCATTTATGATACAATATAATTTTTATAGTTCTACATTATCTTTTATTTTTTCTATGTAAAAATATTAAAAATGATTGTATAAACGTAGTGTTTTTATCGTTTTTATTGAATTAAGAATTAACACATCCATTACAATTTCCTACCTATTTAAAAATGAGGTAAATTTAACACTTGGGTACTATTCAGAAAAGTTACTTTCACAGATTTTACATAACTATCGATATTATTATTTTAAACACTATGTTAAATAAATAGTTCAAAAAAGTTTTTTTTTTATATTATGCAGTACAGTTGTACAGTTGTCGGGGACAGTTGAAAGGAATGGTAGTTTAACATCTACAATAATATAATAGCTGTCAAGTTTGAACTTAACAAATTCTACAATAGCATTCTTAAAGTGGAGTAGTGGTAGTGACTGAAAACTGATTTTGTTTAACTCTTGTTGCAAAAACACCATCTTAACTTTAACACCCAATAAGTGCATAGTATCTTTAAATAGTTTAATTAAATAACTGCTGTGTTTTTTGTTATGTACGCAGACACTTTCTGAATTTAGAAGTCTTCTTTGATAAATGTATTATATAATTTATATATTTATGTGTTGTAAAATCTTGAGTACCTAAATGCAATGAAGTCAAGTATTCAAACATTTTTAATTATTAAAATACTTTTGAAAAAAAACTTGGACGATTTTATATATCTTGACCAATAATCTTAAAATTAAATAATTTTAGATTCTGTACAAAATGAGAAATGTATTGATTTTACAATGATGTATGTTTTTTTTAAATTAATTTTTTTGTCTGACATCACGTTTTGTAGTAAAACCATACATAAGTAACTAAAAACGGAATTTTTATGCATAATCCGTTTTCTGAAAATCAATTTTTTTATTTTTCTGTAACTCAAAAATTAATCATTGTAAATACTTGAAATGTTCACCAAATGTTTATATTAGCGTTATCTATTTACAATTAAATTTTATAAATAGGTATTTTGACTTTTTTAAGATATTTATGGACGGTTGAAATTTTCAATTTTTCTAAGTTTTTTTTATTGAAATGCTTATAAAAAAAAGTTGGCCGTTCAAAAAAATTTTGAAATTTAATACAATGTCTATTAAAAGTTTTAATTATCGTAGTGAAAAAAAAAACTAATAATCATTATTCGCAATTTTGGTTTATAAGCATTTAAAATCCAAATGTTTACGAAATATGTCAAAATCGCAAACATTTTCATGGAATTATGAAGTTAAAAATTCATAAATTTGTTGTGATTTATACCTTAGATTAAAAAACTCGACACAAGGTTCTCCATAACTTTTTCTTCAAATAACTGTAAAAAACAAAAACTCCAGAGTCAATATAGAAAACATTTTATGAGTGTATAAAAATGTATTATAATTTAAATATAGATAATATAAAGTATCCTATATTATAGACTGACAAATTAATAAATCATCTGCGTTCAGAATCGTTTTTCGTATACAATAATACCTGTCATTGCATTTAAATTTAACCCATGTATTATAGTTACCTACTCACTATCTCTACTATATAGCAGAGCGATACCCACTTGCCCACTTTTTTTATTTTAGTCTACATTTTTCATAATAATATTTTAAATTTATAAATTAAGATAAATTTTCCTAAATTCTTATGATCTTTCTCTTGATCGAAATTTATTTTTTGGTGTGAATAATTCTCAATTCAAAATTCGAAATAAAAAAAATTAATATATGAGGAATATTTAGTTTCACTTAACGATATAAGACAAAAATCCTCAACAAAATCAATGCATAAAAATATTTCTATAAGACTTCATTTAAAATTGATTTTAAGTATGAAAATGTTTTTGTACGTACTCATTTATAAAATATACTTTTAAAAACTATATTTTACAACACTAATGTAGTTTAACATAATATTATGATTTTCATGTTACATGTATAATGGTTTTTGTTTATATTGCGTACGATGAAAATGTGAAATTATAATTTTCAAAACACATTTATTTACTTAGTACTTCAGTTATGTTTAACATATTTAACAAGTTACAATGGAAGGTATAATAAAAAAAAAACTTTTTCACTATATTGCAAAAATAATAATGATATATGCAGCCGTATACCTTCTTCCACAGATTGTGGCCATCTTGTTTTTGGTTAACTAATGTAGCTTGTTATATGAGGAACTGAAGCATACAACTAATAACTGTATATGTAAATTAAAATTCCAATAACCTATGTACCTATTATATATATTATAATCCGAAAAAATGTTTACAACAACTTAGTACCTATAAAATCATAATTACTGAATCTTAAGGAAAGTGTTTGACATTGATGAAACAGAAACAAAATGATATTTTAGAAAAGTATTATTTTCTTTATAATTTCGGTAAAATCTATTTAGTCATGATCATGATTATGTAATTTATAGATATCTATCAAACGATATTATTGGCGAAATGTTACAAAACAACTCGATAGTGATTATTTGATAGAGATCATAATATTCTAAAAATATATATTCCACGTGAAAGAAGTATGATCTTTGAATTGAAATCGATAGGTAATATATATTTGAGATATCTCGTGATCACGTTATATGAAATTGAATATGGACGTGTACAAACGACGCTGCGTAAACGTACAATGTAATATAATCCTTTCCCTGTTGGAATTAAGAAACTAACATTCGAGTCCGCTGAACGTCAATCCTATCTTTTGGTAAACATAATAATATAATAATAATATAATAGGCTACATCTAATACGCACTATCGTGATAATGAAATCTCGATGTGGGTAAGACGATTCCTATCTATATATAATATAAAATTGTAAGTCGTGAGTAAAAGCCTAACTATTTTTTTTTTTCTGGAAACGTTCCAACTGTAATAATAATCAAATGTTTCCACATGGCAAGGTAGATGGCGAAATCACTGAGTCATATTATTAGAGTGGCGATTCCGCCCGAGATGAAGGTTACGCAAACCCTTATTTAAAAGGTAGTGCAGTGGTGAGTCAGTAGGATCGAAATTGCTCGTACGGTGTTAACGCATACTTACACGCATAGCCAAAAATGTTTATTCGTAAACAAGGAGCAGGTTCGTAAACAGTTAAATCGATACGCGTGTGGTCTGGAATGATACACAACTAGGATAGCGTAAAGAAATTTAATGCCCATTTCCGTGGGTTTCGAACGTGAAAATCACGAAAACAGGAAATGTTCACTATGTTATTAAATTATTGGGTATCGGAAAATATGTGTGTATTGTGTATCTAACATTATGTATGGGCATTTCGGTGATGTGACATGTAGTAGTCGATCCGATCGCGAAAACAAAAATTAAATCATAATCAAATCTTTTTCTGTATAAATGTAATATTAACTAAACAGTGCATTAATATTTTATAATAATAATGAACAATTTTTAAAAACCATATCCCCTTACAATCGCCTAAGGCCATAGTTGCCGGACTCAAGACCGATAAAAAAAAAAAAATAATTTTATTGTTATAACCATGATTTTCAATTGGAAATTGATGAAGGACAAAAGACGTTTACATTTTGTTACAACTCAATGTGTCTTTCACTGGTGGCCATTTTCTATAGACCGTGGTTATAATACAGAAATTAGATTTCGTTAGTAACAACAATATATTACTACTTATACTGTACAGTTGTACAGATATATATTTTTGTCCCGTCTGTTGAAGATAAGTTTTATTAACGTACTATTTTCTCGGTGGGCACTTGATATTATTATTAAAATAATATGGAAACTATTTATTTGTTCTCGATTGCATAAAAAATCGTAGAAATATTATGATTTATAATACCACACGCAAACTCATCCAGACCAATTGTCAAAAACACTACTTAATAATGAAATTGCCTCTACAATATATTATATGTATAAACATATTTTTTCATTTTTATCATTAATGCCTACTGCAATTATTTCAAAGTATGGTTGATCAAAAAAATATATAGTTGTCATTATTGCAACACTATAATCATGAAGGTTTTTTTTTTTTTAATTAATAATTTTAATTTTGAATGTGATTGGATTTTGGATTTTGGATTTTGTGTACTTACTATTTAATATAAAATAAAATTTGATCAGCTCTTATTCGTGTTCTTAGAATCTAAGTTTGAAACGAAAGATTACAGAACTTTATGTCTTGGTTAGATAGTTAAGTCTTATCTTAACACAGATATAGATAATAAACTAGATTGCTAGGTTCCCTATACTAACCATATAAACGTTTGAAGCCACACATCCGCCATTACTAGTAGGTCATTTGTATCTTATCATGTTAAAATTTTGATAACACAATTTATCACTGATTTGGCTGATTTATTTTAAACAATAGTCAATAAATGTTTTTAAATTTAAATTTTTAAAATGTGTTTTATTATTGAAGGTAACAAATTTATTTTATTATTTGACATTTTTTAAATAATTTTTAAATAATTATTGTCTAATTTCATGTTATTTTTATAATTTATAATAATAATATATATAAACATTTAAATTGGATAAGTGTATTATAATGCTATTCTTTAGATACTATTTTATTACCAATAAATTATATTATTATATTATAATTTGTTAATAATACTTAGGTATATTTAAAGGAACAGTTTCTTAACTAGGTAGTAGGTGTAGGTATAGGTATTTCGACAAATTAAAACAATATTGCATACCTAATAAAAAAACTTAAATACATTCACATGTTGTAAAATAAAATAGTTTCATAATTTATTGTGACAAAATTACAAAAATCAATATCAATGACAAAAAAATAAAAATACATTTAAAATATTTTAAACAAGAATTCAAATTTTGGTGGGACTTCGACATGCATTTGACCTACTATAAATGGCGGATAATGACTTCACATATTATCACTAATAAGTTAGCAATATAGTTTATTATCTATATCTGTGTATCTTAATGACAGCTATCAATGTGTTTAAATCAAACTATCATAACTATCAATGGGTGTTCGGAATAAAGTCTAACCTGTATATATTTAAACCTGGAGTTTTTTGCCACTCTCACGCATTCTGTTTTCCTGATAACATTAAACTTCATATGTGTACACATTTTTTTGTTGAATGCCAATTGCTAAAAGCTGACCTCAATAGGTAGCTTATTTGTATGGTTTAGTGCATTGGGCTTATCACTAAATCTATTCAAGTGTAAGTTTCTTATATTTGACGTTGGATCCAAACTCCAGTGACGTTTTCTTACTGTCTTAACAATATTCCACGTGTATTTGATTTTTTATCATAACTTTAAGTTTACCTATGACTTATCCATCTTATACTTTGAGTATGATTGTGTATTTGCGTAGTAAGGGTTCACCATGATACAGTTAGCGACTCAATGTAACTTGAGACAGTTCAAAGTTAAAGTTTACATTTTGTTAGCTAAGTTCTAAAACTTTCTTGTCCAACATATGAATATGTCCTGGGAGAAAATATACCTACTTGGTCTTTTTTTTTTTTAATTGAACGAAGATATACTGTTGTAGGTATTGATGAATAGCAAAATTGAATCTTCTAAAATTGTCTTGTGAATATGATTTAAAATACCTCACCATATATGATGACCCAGTCTATAATAGTGAAATCAGTAAAACGATTATAAAAGCTGAATTGGGTCCAAATGAATATAGTATTATGGAGATTATTATTTTTTTTTATAATCCTCACTCTATCAACTACTAGGGAAATAATATATGTTTCCGTAATAAATATTTTACCGAAGGTGGCTTAATATTGATCAAGAATATCAACAGTGTTTAGAGGTTTTATCAAAAATGACCAATTGATAATCGGTATACAATACGCTAAGTATACTCTGAACTACTAAATATTTAATTTTATCATATAAATAAAATAAAATTACAAAATTAATATTGCATTATATGTAGAGCAACTAGTCCATAACTGGTGATTGAAACTAAAATGGATTCCTTTTGCAGATAAAAAATGATATAGGTGACATTGCAACACGATAATACGCGGCTTAAATTATAATTACCTAGCTAGATATGTGTTATTATTTTGACAACATAAGCTGCAATTTAGTAGTATTTGAGTTTACTCGTACAACGATCATTATCAGTTGTATTGAATATTTGAAACTAATCGTTTTTTTTTTTTTTTGGGATGCATTATCTATTACTATATTGTACCTATCTACCTATAAAACCATTACAACTATAAATTTAAAGATGTCTTGATTCGAAAACGTATAAAGTACATACTATCCATTATATATACCCCGTCACTGGAACATATAGCGACATTTACTTTCACACAAAGTGTTTATTATAATATTATTATTATTGGACAGTATATTCGAATTCTTTTGAATACCTTTTCTTTGTATTTTATTCCATCTAGAATACCTACTAAACACTTTTTTTTTTTTACATTCGTGTTTCAAAGAAAAAATATTTTTATTTCGTATTGTAACATTCATTACACCTTATATATATAGGTACACACACTCAACACTTTTCTACCCCTGTACATAATTACTTATTATTAAAAGACACACAGTAGTTAGTTCGACAGTCATCATCAACAGGAGCGAACTCACGAATACACTTATTAACAGCCATCTACATTAGTAAAGTATTATTTTTAATATAATAATTAATATGGATTTATAAACCAAACGTGTCTTATTATTGATAAAATACTTCATACACAGTGCTCTAACCCCCAGCTACGGAAAACTTATCCATAAGGAATATAAAACCTTCCCTGGATAACTAATATTGTAACAATAGATCCTCCGACCACGTTGCAGTATATTACAATTTATGAAATTGGTCTTAAAATAATATTTTATAATGTTTCTAAGAATTTGTTAAGATTTAATTAAATATGCTGTTGACAAAATACCTAAAATTAGTTTATAAATGTTTGTAGTTTAACCAGATAATAAGATAATATAATAGGTATATGATATATTACATCTCAAATCATTAAGAGGACGTGATAACCGCATGTTTTGTCTCCGTTTTATAAGTGCGTAGGTAATAAAACAAATTTTACGCCCAGCAGACCACGTTAAAGATCTGTTAGTTTAAAAATTAATGTGAATTAACCTCTTATAGAATTTCATTAATGTAAGAATATTATTCAGACGGCTTCTTGGGATCTTTACTAAATTTTAATTTAGAAGCGAGTTATAAGCATTTTAAGATGTACAAAAATTTTACAATTTTAAAATATTTATAACTCACTACAAAATTAAAATATAGTAAAAAGTCCATTAGATTTAAATAATATTCTTACCCTTAAATTTTATAAAACGTCAATCCACTGTAGTAACTAACGAAGCTAACGAAGCTAAACGTGATCTGTTGAGCTTAAAATTTGCTATGTTACGCACTTGTAAGACGGAGACGGGTATCACGTTCTCTTAAACAAATTAAAAGATAAATAAATAAATAATTTATTGATAATTATTAATTTTAAATACCTGCGTACTTACATACATTTTAATATTCTACAAAAAGTACTAATAAAATATTTGTATTTAATTTTAAATGCATTTGAAAAATATTCTAGACACTAGACAGTACTGTTATTGAATATGGTTCCATAATATATTTATAAATTGGTGATTTACATGTTGTCCTTATATACTATATTGTAATTCTAGTAGTGACCTCACGAGTTTACAGGTACACAATTTTAATCTGGCTAGGAAGATGCATAGCATAGTTTTTGATTAAAGACAACATCATGTGAGTATAAATTTGTTCACTCATCAAAAAAAAAAAAACATTCTTATAGTAGGTATAGGTAGTGTAATATTATGAGGCCACATAGTGTTATAGTTTTTATAACACTTAGCTATTGTATTGCTATTTCGTTACGATCCTGTCATATATGTGTCATGTGTGGGTCAACAAGAGTTAGTTATATCAACGGAGTATGTGTGTTTGTCATGTAAACAATATTTAAATCGTTTTGATTGAAATCCTGTATGCATATTATTTGTTAACAAACGTTATACTTATATTGTTGTATATTATAATATTGTATATTGGTACGCGAGTGTAAGCTGGATGACGAGGGTAAGATAATAACTACTCTAGATCTGTTGGCGAAAGTTAACTCCACGTTATACTATGATATTTATTTATGTAATAATCTTGTAATGTACTGCTGTAAAGTATTGTTACCATCTGGTTTTTTCTTTCCTTGATATTTTTTTTTTATCTTTTTACGAGCACGCAGCACAGTTTTTATGGTCATGTACTCGTATAAAATATTGTTCATTAAATTAATTTTGATAAAATCATTTGTAGATAAATCTAAACAATATTGTACATTCTGCTTAATGAAATCGTTTGAAATAAAAATAATTATAGTTACATTAAATGATTTAAATGTATTATAATTTATGAATTTATAATACGGCTTTTACTACATTTTTTCGTCTCTTATTACGTAAATATAATACTAACTTATAGAATTTTATCACGATTATATCCCAATTTTTTTTCTTGTTCTTATCTTATAGATTAAACTGTTAGAGTTGTTATCTATGTCCAAGTCTTCAAGTATCTATTGTCATAATAACAATATATTATGTGTTGTTAAATTTTTATGTTTGAACATTGATGACTATAGGGCAGAGGACTTGAAGCATTTGCATTTTTTTTTACAGTCACAAAAATAGCAGAGTATGAATGTGTACAATGCAAACACATCTCATTCTTTCAAAAAGTTAGTTTTTAAATTTTATTGTGCATATAAATGCATATTTTGCGTTTTTTTGTTTTTAAGTCATATTTTAAACTTTTATACTTTTTGAAACATATTTAACTTAAATTGATTTTTTCCACTGTGGCATTTTCATTTCAAACAATACAGTCAAAATATTGGGATAAAAATGTATTGATTTTTAATTTTTGTCGTATAATATTATGGTTTTTGAATGTCCACGGGCACACATTTCTCGTAGAAGCGATAACGATCTAACGTTGTAAACTATACCAACGACATCACAACTTTTGCGCACCATTCGGGTTTTTATTCGATTAAGATTTATTTATAAAACGGTTCTATACACGACAATAATAAATATTTTAGTATATTTTAGTCTCAGTCAGTTCTGCGGAATGAACATTCGTATTATGATGACTTATATTGTTGTTTTAATGAACTTGATTGTATGAAATATTCTAAATACATTATTTAAGTTGCTAGTATATAAACTGTGTATAAAATATATATTTAAAAGAATTGGCTATTTGTACGATTAGGTCAGAAATTAAAGGGCTAATCAAACTGTATTATTTTATAGTAGATAACTGTTTTTAAAATATTTTTATATAAAACTGGTAGGTATAATGACGTCTATATTGTATAATATAAAAACAAGTACGAACTTAAAATAATTTCAATGAAAGCTGGAATCAATACATGTAATGACTGTGCGAAATTGACCTTAACTATATACCATCAATAATCAACATTAAAAATCGATATCATAGCAGCATATATCGCGATCGTTTACATTATTTTCTAAGTGGATTTATGTCACACACGTATTTATTCCAGTTATTCAAACAAGAAACATAACAAATGTACGTTCAAAGAGTATTTAAATGTTACATTGGTAACTTAAATATTAAAGTGAATTGACCATAGGCGTTCGAAGACCTTTTTGACAGGGTGGGCTAAATCAATTATGTTTAAAATATTTAAAAAGATGCTTTTAGATATTTTATTAATTCGGTTTTTCAATTTTTCAATGTATGTTATTAATTATCATTGAAAATTGTAATTTTATCATTTTATTATTAAAGCTTCATGATAAAAACTTACCAGATCTTAATACGTATAACAAGTAGATTACGCAGGGTGCGCCATGAACCATGACACGACTGGCCCACCCCATGCGTATGAATTGGCCAATTTAAATTTAAAAGATACGATAACATTATAAATCAAAGTTTTTTCGTTGGATTTTTACAATATTTTATTTTTAAATCTAATTATGAATATTTTTATTATTTACATAAGCTCATAACTCATTTTTGATGTTTGAACTAATTTTTATTCAGTAACTAGCATTGGTATGTTTAATTTTTTTTTTTTTATTATTCACGAATAACAATTTAGTTGACAAATAAAACTTTGAATTTGTAAAAAAATCATTAACTTTTTTAGAATCAAAAATATATGATTATTTTAGAAAAAATCTTATTTAAATATAAACTTAAAATTAAATAATTTATAAAATCGAATGCAGCTCATTGTTCTAAATAATATTAATGGTAGTATTGTTGTTGAAGTACTATATCAAATAAAATAAAATATATAAAATAAATATCACATATTAAACACAATTAATTAATCATTTTATTAAATCGTTTGCATTCATTGTAATTTATTGTAGTGCGTATAATATACACACACTGAAGTATTTAAATAATTAAATAATATTAAAATCAACTGTGTATATTTTATTTTCCACAATACATTTTTTTTAATCTCATAAGTGCATAAATAAAATCAATTGTATGAGTAGGTATATCATTTTTACCTTTGGTTATATTTAAACTGTTTAGATCGTTGTATAATATCGTGCTTTTTGGATAGATCATCGTGTATATTCTGTACTTTTCATTCATCGTTAAATGTACCAGTTTTAATTAAATTAGTAGGACATTTTCAAATTGTTTTTACGTGTAGAACCAGCGTTTTTCTGTGGTGTATAGTCACAACAATCTCTTTTGGTGGAAAATAACACGAACCCATTTATAATTTAATCAACTGAAACAGTATAATATATTTTTAAATATTTTTCACCTACATAAACATTTATATTTTAAACATTATATATATATATTGTGGTACGACTGGTTAATTCAAATTCGTTATAGTAGCTGTGATAGTTATGTGTTTAACAAAATTATAAACAATTTTAAACGTTCATCTATTTTGTATTTTGTATTTTTTTTATTTATTTTTTTTTGGCATCTAACCAAAAACAGACTTCATATATTATTTATGTCGATTTGGACGTTATATTGTAATTGTAATTTGTTCTTTATACAAAAGTATTATTTTATATCTATAAAATATTGTCAACGTTTGTTTACTATATTGGTAATACAATGATTATATTTATAACTGTGACATTACAAAATATAAATAGGTACACATTTCATAGAAAAATATAATTTTCATGTAAGCAGTATGAACAATAAAAATAATGTCAGTTATACAAATTCATAAAATGAAAATAATATATAAAAACAAGTGTGAATTATTATTTATTATTAACATTAAATGTGTTGAAGATTATATGTTAAAGTATCTACAGAAGTACCTAGTTAATATTTTTGGAAAAAAAAAAAATTAACAATTTAGTATATAAAAGAAAATTAATTGATACAAAAAAAATATTTAACAGAGCTTATTTTTCCAAATCATTAATAATTTTGGACTGATTGGTCATCAAAAATTAAAATTAATTATAGCATTATAACAAACTATTAAATATTCATTTGTTTTTTTACAATTATTTGTATGAATAATTTAATACATTTTAAGTGGTGGTTTGTTGATCAAGAGTGTTTAACACAAATTAAAATTAAATAATTTATAATTTTCCGGAGAATGGTAGTTTTCAGAAAAATGATAAGAGTGGTTACCCGGTGGTTTAATATTATGGTTATACGACAACAAGGGTGTTGCTAACCTAATAAAATTAAAATGGATTTGTGTGGTACTAACTATATATTTCTATGGTTTAACAATCGACATATCCACATAGCCACATTTTAATTTATAAATATAGTTAATCATATTAGTGGTTAAGTACTTGAATACATATTTAAATTAATATAATATATACATTTATTATAAAAATAATATTGATTAGAGGAGTAAAACTACTTTGTAAGTAATCGTGATCCAAAAGCTCATACAATCAATTTCTTAATTAAAACAGATATTTTAACTGTCAACAGAATTAATTTTTATAATACTTAATATCACATTGACGCTTCAATGACTGTCAATAACAGACTAAATCTTGTTTACTCAAATAATTATACCACTGGTTATATTTTATGATTAACTATGAAAAGGTCGCTATGATTTCTACAAAGGAAATTTCCAGTAATAAAAACATATTTTACTCTATATTATGTCAATAGGAAATTACAAAGAAATTTTAAATAAATACAAATTAAGATAAAGATAACATTTACTTGTCACATCGTTAAAGATTATTGGCAGTTAGAGCCGCTAGTGAGAGAGTGTTGAATGAATGGCAAAAAGGTTAAATAGGGCTTAAAAATCAGTATTGCAGCAGACCTATGTATATTACATTTTCTATTATACAGAGTGCTCCATTTAAGTGGGTATACTAATTATCTCGAAAAGAATTAATTTTTTTTTAATTTTCTTTTTAAACTTTTAGGCTTAAGATTTTCTAAAATTATATAATATTTTAATTTTTTTAAATTATTTAAATTATTTTTATTATATGTAATGGTGAAACCTCTATCAAATTATGATTTTTAAATGGTAACACATAATAAAAATATTATGAACTAATAAAACCATTTTTTCAAGAATTTACTTGTTAACATTTTTATTTTTCGTTGATTTGTTTGCAAGATACTACTCCTAAAATTATTGGTGGTTTTTACTATTTAATAATTGTAAATGCCAGAAGCTTGTGATAAATTCAATATCGTCGAATTCAAAATAATAAAATAAATAACAATCAATTAAAGATTTCTATTTTAGGTACTTTGAACCCTAATTATTTATTAAAACTTATCGACTAATTGGACATACACCGAATTACCCAAGAATGAAAAGTAAAAAAAAAAGCTGTTTCTCACAAATTGATAACAAAAAATAAAAATGTTAATGCGTAAATTCATAATAAAACCATTTTTATTAAGATAATTTTACTATATATGTTACAATTTTTTTTTTTTTTTTACAAGTAATATACAATCTGTATCATTAATACATAATACAATAAGAATATATGCTAAGAGTAATATGACAGGAAAATAATTTGATGAAAGGAGCCACCCATTGATGACACTTTCTGTGAATTCTTAATTATTTACTAATTTTTTTTTTTTTTTTTTTATATTATTATTATAACTATAACAAATCACGACACCACTTGCGCTTTAGGCGTCTTGGGGGATTACCTGGTATAGTAGCGGAGGCCAATTTTTTAATAAGTGGATTCGCATGAGTGCTTAGGTGGTTGTAGAATCTTTTATAGAAACATTTGGATTCCTCTGCTATTGTTTTAAGTTTTAGGTCTGAATGAAGGGAAAAATTTGAGACGTAGGGAGGTGCAATTGTTATTTTTCTTAGGGCAATGTTTTGGAATGCTTGAATTTTGTTAACGTTTGTTTTTTTTGCACTACCCCATAACTGCAGACCGTACGTCCACATTGGTTTGAGTAGACTTTTATATATAAGAAGTTTGGTGGACGTGGAGGTATATTTATTATTGCATGTTACAAATTGAACATCAAAAGTTAATAGTGGTTTCACCAATAAAATATATAAAGGTGAAAAAAATTTAAATATTATATGGTTATAAAAAAAAAAACATAAACCTAGAAGTTTAAAAAAAATTCCAAAAAAGTTAGTAATAATTTACGAGATAATTAGTGCACTTTCTAAAATGGACCATTCTGTATATAACCTGATGAAGAAAAATAAATCCAAGAGCATTAAAAAAAAAGCTTGGAAAATTGTAGAGTTAGTGGGAATATAAATAGTTATTATTGTTAACGGAACAAAAGTGGTGATGGCGATAGTGTAAGAGAAATAATAATTTTTTGTGGAATTTTGGTTTTTATATTATATACAAAATAACAAATAATGTTAGAGATCAATTTTTTTACAAATATCAGACGCGTTGTTGTAGAAAAAATAATTAAATAAATAATTCTTGAACCTTCGTAATCCTCAAACAATAATTCATTTATATCATTATTACCTACATCTTTTAAAATTATTATGTAGTTTGATGGTATATATTATTTATTTTATATTATAAATTGTATAACAATTTTTACTATTTATACCTTCTATTCTTTTTAATAGATAATTTTTTTTTTTTTTTTAAGATAAAAATAAATGAATAAATTTAGCCTTTAACCGTTTTCATAAAACTCTGCACATGTTTTACGATTATTGAATATAACAATACCACGATAATTAAAAAATAAGTTCTTACTATATAAACAATTTACCTTCAGTACAATTATGTAATTATGTCGTGATGTAGGTCGTAGGATGGTGCTTACTAATCGAGACTCACATATTTGAACAAGAAAAAATAATATAATAATTGAGTCCTGGTATAAAAGAAAAATATACCAATTGAGTATAAAGGCTGTAAAAAAGGATGTAATATGTTTTATTTTTTAAGTTGATGGGACTCATTAAGTATTTAAACATGGACTCAATTAGTATTATATTTTGATTTTCATGGAAATCCGTTCATTCCATAAGATTTATCTGGGACTCAGTAAATCCATGAAGGTTGCCGTGTATTTTGAAACAATAATCATAAGTTATAATTGGTCATTGCATTACGATTCACAACGAGTTTTCCAAAGTAATTTAGGACTGCTTTGAATTAAAATTGTTATAAGTTATCCATGGATAAAAGTAAACATAATTCAAAACATAAGTATTTAAATATTTTTAATTGTAAAAAGAAATAAAAAAATTGGATTAGTGAATAGTGGGAAATTTATATTAAATTATAACCATTTATATAACAATAATTTTACAAAAATAAGTAATATACTTTGAGTGTAACGTGTAAGAATTATACAATATATGATTTGAACACAATCTATAATATTTACTATTGGTTTTTTTCATTTTAAATACAAAATAATTAAATGTAATATTTCTTATTTTAAATTATTTAATTGTTTCTTATACATACATTACAATAAAAAAGTTCACTGTAATCATAATCCATTATAATGTTATAAATTATTATTTTGTTTTTTGATCGTTCATGAAAGTTTCACTAAGCGTTTATTTGAACCATCATAAAATGAAATATAATTAATTATTTTTATTTTGTAATAAATTAATATTGTCGTGAATTGTAATTTTATAGCTCATAATGCGTGATTACTTAGGTAATTGCAATTGCAGTATTTAACGCAAACTGTATTGCATTTCCATAAGTTAATGTTAGTATTGAGAGTATTCAGTTTTAGAATTTATTATTCAACACCACTTTAATTTTTAATTTATTAGATCCATATTCTAGCCACTCCTACCAGATATACTTGTAAAATTGTAATATTGTTACAAATATAAGCCCTGAGTTATTGAACATATCTCCAATATCCTATTTTATATCACCCAACGTGTAATTTCATCTACCGACCGATTAATTCTGTTTATGTTACGATATGCTATGCAGTAGACCAACTTGTTCACATGTCCACACATAAGTAGCCACATATTTAATGACATAATCTTTATTTTTTATTATATACAATTAACTGCTCATCAACTTCGAGAAAACATTTTAGATTACATGGAATAATTGTGGTGAATCAAAAATAATTAAATCAACAATGAAAAAATTTTCTCGCACCACTTATCGTATATTGCACTTTGTATCAAATAGGACATTCGTGCTTACAAGTTTACAACTACTATCAAGTACTTGAAAAATTAAACAGTTAAATTTCTAATATTTAATTATATTTAAATTGTTTTAAATATAATATATAGTTGGTAATTGTAGCAAGTACTTGTAGCTAGTTTTAAGTACCTGCAATGAGGACCACTCTGACTTAAAAATTCAAATCGATTTAAACTGTATCAGAAATAGCAATATTTACTTACAAACTCTTTTGATCCAACCTTGCAAATCATCCTTGAATAATTCCTTGAATTATGTTGTCCTTAACTTTAAAAATATGCCAGATAGTCCTGCGAAACAGCTATAATTCAATTGATATAGACTTAGCTTAAAATATAACTAATAAATTATGATAAAAAATATTACTATCAAATATTTGGAAAAAAATTAAAATCATTAAAGGTATTTCCATGGCCCAAATAAAAACCATACTTACTGAATCACACGAAATAGCACAGTCAATAGGTTGATTTTCATTCTAACATTAGCGACTCTACGTATATTGGCCCACGATTTCCTAAAATACAAACAATATCAAGAAAAAAAATAGATACCACAAAAAACCTAGAAAAAAATGCATTAAATAGTCCTACCAGTGAAATAATTACTTTCTCATCACTTTTTGACATAAAAATAAATATAAACAAATATTGCATTGATTTTTGGAACACCAAATAGCACATTACCACGGAAAATAAGTTAAGATAAATTAAGCATTCTGTTGGACTCTGGCTGAAATACACTGATCTAAATAGAAAAAAATGAGGTAATTCTTAATAGACTTAGAATAGGCCACACAAAATTCACACATGGACAATAATTGAACGCCTTATGGCAAAGACAGATTCATTCTTTTACCCAACATGCAACGAAAAATACTCCATCAAATACATCATCGTCCACTGCCACAAACTTCAATGAAGCTAGAAAGACTTCAACATTTCTGAAAACCTGTACGAAGCAATTGGTGGTCCATTTTCTAACTATTAAAACATAATTTTTTATCTTATAAAAAAAAAATATATATATATATATATATTATATTACTGGCAATAGTTATTATTTTTAAACTTTTATTTATTTAATTTTTTTTTTTTTGGAGGGAGAGGGGGTGGGGATGGGGTTAAGGCTTTGACAACAAAAGCCATTAGGCTGTGGATTTGTGGAGAAGGGAACTGTTAGTTTGGTACTCGTGGATATTTTTGGCAGGATTTCGAATGGATACTCGTAGGTTTCTGCCATGCCCGGATGGAGGGCGGCGACCTCTCTTTCTAGACAGCGTGAACTGCCCGGAAAGCAATGCCACCCATGACTGTGATTTGAACCAGCGACAAAACTTTTATTCATGTATACATAAATTGCCTATTGTTATTGTAAATATAAATTAATGAATTAAAAATGTCAACCAAATTTAAGAACCAAAAAAAATTATTAACGTCCAACTCTAATTTATTGTAATATGATGTAGGTACTAGGTAGTATGTAGTTATACTATGTCATAAAGGTTATCTATTTTAAATTTTATTATAAGTTTTTCTAGAAGTTATATCATTGTGCAGCCTAAGCTGCCAGGTATAACTATACCTACCTATCTAATATTTCTTTAAAAACAAATAAAAATCAGATTTTACAAAATATTAAATAGAAACATACAATATTAACAAACAAATATAGGTATATTACTAGAATATATTATGTGATGACGTATAACACATGTAATATATCTATCGTTCTTAGAAGAGCAACTATTGAAACAATTATTTTAACTGCGCTTTTATTAATTAGTTTAATTAAATTTAGAGCGTAAATATTAATATTTAATAACATTATTATATATGATTTACAGGCATGATGTATTTAAGATAAAGAGTAATATTAGTATGGGTTACCTCTGTAATTTTGACCTAAATATAAAAAAATGTATTTTATTGTTATTTTATTTTTTTTTAACGAAACCGTTATTATTATTATTTTGTTTTAAAAAAATACTGCTAGGTATTTTTTTTTACAGGGTCAACGATAAATGAAAGAGTAAACTTTTCATATTTTTCTGTACTTAGGATTTTACACAACGTGCGATAATATTACATTTAAAAGACGTGAACACAAATGCAATTTATGGGCATTGGCAAGGTAAATAGACCGTATGAAACAAAAGTGGAAGTCTTAACGTTCTGGGTTGACATAACGAGACACGTTTTAACTTTGAACTTTAATCGCTACAATGATTTCGTTTTTATGATAATATGTAATTCTAACTTCTAAAACAACAAAATTACAACCAAAATAAACGAACTTGGGTTTTACTAAAGATTCAAATTTGCACAAACCATAATAATAACATATTAGTGGAAAAATCAACAACTATATATTTACAATTTTTAAATACTTTCATCTAAGATCTTAAGGTTTTATTTTAAAGAATAAAATATGTATATTATATACAACGCAATATCATAACTCTTAATTTATTCACCAATTGATTACCTCATCAGTTATTAATTTTTTTTATAACAACTTGTTATACGTTTACATTTTAATCTTCTCTTTATAACATAATATTATAACTTATTTTTTACTTTTTTTTTTGACACCTTAAACTCAATTATTTTTCCTTTTTACTTAGTTCATTACATTCAATGTTTGCAGTCCATCATAATAGAAGTGTAGGTACATAAAGACCCATTTATCAAATTAATAGTCTTGTTTGTTCTGTGAATTACCTAACTTGTATAATATACATGTTTAACATGGGTGTATGTTATTTT
This sequence comes from Diuraphis noxia, assembly GCF_037042655.1. Classification (NCBI taxonomy): domain Eukaryota; kingdom Metazoa; phylum Arthropoda; class Insecta; order Hemiptera; family Aphididae; genus Diuraphis; species Diuraphis noxia. The sequence goes on along the minus strand of NW_028301714.1, from coordinate 30,276,419 downwards.
AGTGTGAATATTATGATAATTAATTTAAATTAGAATGGTTGTATTTCTTCTAACTATTGTTGAAAATTATAAAATAAATAATTTAGACAACGAGCTTGTGTGTAAAAACTAATATGTTTATATTGTTTTCCTTCGGGTCTATTTTAGTAAGGAAAACATTTCATCATTGTATTTTTAATAACAAACATGTTTAATATTCACGTACAAAATTCATCAATTATAATCTAAATAACTATATAATTGAGATATAATAAGAAAGAAATAATTTTGTTACCAAAGTATCATTTTAAAATTAACTATTCATTAAAATAACACAATATCGCATGCATTTACACAAACATATTTTTGAAATATTTTCACGCATAAATCAATAATTTCGATGTTTAAAATTTAAATTTAATAAAATAATACGTGTTCGAATGTTGAATATACAATTATTATTAGCATATAATGTTGGTATAACATATTCGTTAAGCAAATATATTAGCTATCAACAGTATAACTCAATAGGTGATATCTATTATAATAAAAGTTAACGTTTAGGATTTAAAAATCATGATACTTCTACTTTCATTAAGCTAAAACTATTATTTTATTTTTGTTTTAGAGTATTTTTCACAAATTTTTGGAGCAATGCAAATGCTTAATGTTTTTCAACATAAATATTTTTCTGATAATAAAGTGAATCTAGTTTGTACTTTTGGATTTTAAGATATTTTCTTGTAGGTATCTACTGCAATAGGTACCTACTATTTTTTCAATAATTGGATAAACCAAAATTTTTTGCACGGTCAATATAACTTTGAAAGTTTGCTAAAAGTTCCTTATTAGTAATTATAAGGCTATTAAAAAATATTAAAGATACAAGTTGCGATTTTTTTTTTAAAATCATTTGAAGTTCAAAGTTTAATTAATTCGTCAAAATCATGAAATCACTTTCAAAATTATTATGAAGTTAAAATTGTATAAAATGTTTAATTTCTAGAACTCAGATTTAAGAAAAGATATAATACAAAAACCTTGAGTAATTTATTCTGAAAAAAAATATGAATACTTAGTAAATAATCAACATTTTTCAATGAACTTTGAAGTTCAAATTTGGACGAAATTAGATTCTTAAACCAAGAATATCAATTTTAATTATTTTATCGTATTTTGTCGTAGGTCGTTTAAAATTATTATTCGTGAGAACTTAAAACCTTTACATCTTAGAAAGTTAGAAATATAAGCTGGTCTAATCACCTTCGTTTAGTAACGTTTTTCGTTTGCATTGAATGATCATTGAAATCAAATTTAACACACACAATATTACAATTGTTGACTCAATAAATAGAGAGTATAACACATCCGCCATAAAAAGAAACGGGGTTACCTATTTTACTTTATTTATTTTATTTTATTTATTTGAGTGTCAGCTTATAATTTTTACTCTCGCCATTATAAAATGTAAATTACGTATTTATTTCCTAAAGTTAACAACAAAGTTTAATAGAAAAAGCGCAAGGAAACTTCATTATCACGATTTAAAATACCCTAGATACACTTTGTAGTATCTGTTGTAATTTATAATTTAAAAAAAAGTTTTCCATTTAAACTAGAATAACCTTTCATTAAAAAATACTTTAAAAAAATATCTTTGAATTCGACACAAAACGTGTAGCAACACATATTTAAATTAAAATTTTAAACTAACTCGATTGTTTGAATATTATGTGTCACATTTTTTAAAAATGCAAACAACATCAATTTAATTGTAAACTTAGAATATATTATATAATTTAAACTTTAAATAATGCTTTTAAATTTCAATGGAGTCATGTTGAATCATAAAATATAATTTACATTACTTGTATTTCAAAAAAAAAAATAAAAAAAAAAAATAAAATTTTAGCCATGAAACATTAATTGCTAATTCATTTTTTATGGCTTTTGAATAAATCAAATATTTTAGTATCCACTACCCATTTTTCTGTAGTAGAGATATAATCATGTAAACAAATTGAACTTATTACTTTCTAGTTACAAATTACATTTAATATCGATACATATTTCTGGTGAAACTTTTTTGATTTTATATAGTTATGAACATGCCTATATATTATTATACGAGTATTTGGGAAGATATATATATACTGTCGAGTTTGAGCTATAATGTAATTACAAGAGTAAAAAATAGTTAGATATTACTTGAGTTAATAACTGAGTATTTTTATATTATATTTGACGTTATAATAATATTATACATAAACTTTACTTTCAACAAAATAGTACAATAATAAAATTATGTTTCTTAAAAACAACATAATACATATAATATTTCATTTTTATATTATTCTATTAATACTTCCTATGCACTGTTGAAATATTGCACTAGGTTGGCGCATGTTATACAAAAAACATTGTACCATAAATAAAATAAAATAAAATATTTAATGTGTGATTTGTATTACTACGCGTAGTTTAAAAGTGTTTAGCACAAAAGTAGGTAGGTACCCATTACCCATACAACGTAAAACGACTAGAGGGATAAATTACAAATTATGACTTATAATGATTTTGTAGATGAGTAAGGTCGAATCTAAAGTATGTTTTATTCATACTTCAACCTTCTTGGCTAAGTCTGTACACAAATGCATGATTAATCGTGCAGGTTTTTAGCCAACGACGCTTTATCGTGGGCAATTTAAGCCTAGGAAGATAGTGCAAAGCCCACGAGTAATACCTTAACAACAACCATATATAATAATTCATTGTAGTTCACTAACGGTCATAAAATTTACTCCGAACTGGGTTTTCCGAGCGATTTTCAGTTTTCACGGATTGCTAGACATAAAAACGCGATTATACTCACATTATAACTTCTGTGCCCTACGATCGTCTATATCAACAGTCGCATAAAATGTATTTAATTTATAATATATTAATGTAGCATACTCGTCCTATCGGATAATAGTTTTGATGAATTTTTTTGTTACAATAAGTACAAGTGAGTGGGAGTTGTTGGGTTGGAGACTTCTTGACAGTTAAAAATGTGTTCGTCTAGAAGGCCCTGGCACCATATGCTTTTCAAATTCCGTCTGGAATGACCCATGATGTTAAGGATAGATATATTTAAAGACGAGAATTGCAGTGGTTGAATACATTTTAGTGAAAGCGTTTATATAAAGTTTTTGCTACTTCTTTCACTGTTGAAATGGAGAAATCATTATGGAGTGTATAGTTTGATACATATAAAAGAGCTTTTGTGATTTGATGGAGGTATTTAGATTATAATGTTTTTATATTCGAAGGCTTGGCTGAGCCCTAGAGCTCTATGTCATATGACAATATTGGTTTCAAGAGGATTTTATAAGGGAGGATTTTATTGTTTAGATTCATGTTTTTGGAAGTTAGGAGAAATCTCAGCTGGTTTGATTGTTGAGAGTAATACGTTTGATATGGCCATAGTGGGCCCAGGTCAGCGTTCAGTCCAGATGAAGACCTTAGATGAATTTAGTAAAGATTTTCATTATGAAGCATTTAACCGTGCAGTAACATGGTTGTATAAACTATAATATTATATTATAACAACATGAAAGCTATTTTATCTCAGTTCATGATATTAACAGTTAAATAGTTATGCAGTTATATACACCAAACAACTTCCTTTGTATAAACTTAAAGTGTATATAGAGTTAGTAAACTGATAAATCAATATTAAATTACGTATATACTATATAAAGATGAAAAAAAACATAAAACATACTTTGTTAGTAGATTTTACAAAATGTCACCAACAAGAGTTACTACATAAAAGTATAAACAACAGATTATTTTAAAATAGTATAATATACCTATTTAGTATCAGTAACAAAAAATAAATATTACCTATATGCATGGAATATAGTGTTTAAAATATTATATTAATATCTATTATTAGTAATTTTTAAATACTCAAGAAACTATATTACTCTCAAAAAAATTCAGTATCGTCTATCTTTACATTTCCTTACATAATGTATGAATGGAGTACCTACATATCAATATATCATATTTATTTATTGTGAGCTTTCAGCTTATATAATGCTCATATATTAAATTACAGTCTGTAGTAGGTAAGTGCATAATGTATACATAGTTCTGCAGAAGTTTCACTTTCAAAATATACGGTACGATAAGCCGTAGTTAAACTTCACTTTTCTTTAAAAATATTACACATGATATTGTACGTCATGCTAAAAACATAAAAAATAACTAACAAAATTAATTACCAGTGGTGAATTAAAAAACCACATACATAATCCATTAGATTTTTCTCATTTACCCCATCAAATTTTATAAATCCCATTAAACATAACTGAATATAATTTCAATTAATTTAACTCTCAGGTATTCTATCAAATGTTTAAACTGCAGTTTTTATAAAAAAATTGATTTTTATAGGAAATGTATACGACATCATTAATAATTAGACTCTATAGTCAATGTTTTTCTACTTCACATACCACAATTCATAAGCATATATTATTGTTATTACCTAGCCTACACCATATACTACCGGATCAGGATTATAGCTTAACAAATCCTAAGTATAATTTCAAGATTAAAATCCAGTGATAATAATAGCATGGGTAGATAAATAAACATAAATTATAAAAGTACATTTACATGAGTTATTCGATTCTAGGGGAAAAAAAAGCTCGGTACCAACTAAATATATAATTATTTTTGTAAACATAATTAAATATAATAATTATATAACCATTAAATTTATCTGTATAATAATTCTTTAACATATCCATAACTAACCATACAATATATAAAATACTAGTTTAATAATTTATGTATAGTTTTATAGTTTTATGTCATAACAATAATATATAGTAAACTAATACATCTAACATTAATCAACTAATATTAAAACTTAAAAATAAATGTTAAAAATTGTTTTTCATTAATTATTTAATCATACAGTGGTCGACGCTTATTGGACCCACGGTTGATTGACTCATTCGCCTATTCGACTCAAAACGGCTGCTCCCGATTCGCACATATACAAATACACAGTAAAAAATCGTCTATTTGACTCACACACCGGTTAATAGGGTCATTTGAAAATTAAATAAATAAATAAAATATGTACATACATTGAACAAACGTGTAATAAATGAGTTGGTACCTTTTATGTATTTTATGTTTATGAAATTGGCCGAAGAAGGGAAAATCCAATCAACATTAGATGGATTTTTAACAAAAAAATTAATTAATTATGTTAATTTTATTTTATTTTTGATTGCGTATAGCTATATTTTTATTTTCATACATACTTTGAATCTCAATACATATTTTTAAGTAAATATGTTTTTAAATTTAAGCATTTTTAAAAATGTTTTGAGTCATTCGCCTTATTGACTCATTCGGTTAATCGACTCAAATGTGAGTTCAATAAGCGGCGACCACTGTATTATAATGCATCAAATGTATTATACTAGCCAACAGCCACTACGAAATACATTTATTTTATTAAAAGGTAACTATATCAAAAAACTTACATTTAATGTAATATGACATTAAACAATAATTAATTTGTCAAAAAAAGTCTTACATGATTATTAATTAGATAAGAAAAATATAGGTATATGTAACATTTAAAAATTGAAAATTATAATATAGACAGAGTACACTATAATAAAAAAGTGTTAGATAGATATTTAGTTAGTACGGGGATTTTTTTCCTACATACGCGGGACTTTTACCGCATTTTGATATCAAAGATTTTTTTTCCAGGGTGGGATTTTTCCCGTGGATCTTTTCCAGGGCTTTTTTTTTACGAATACCTAATTATAGAATTAGGTAGCATTGGAGATAATTTCGAAATAACAAAAATATTTAGAGACATAGGTAATCCTATATTTTATTATGATTGATACTTGTGTAGGGAATTAAGATTCAAGATGACATGTGACGTATTACCTTATTACGTTTTTAAATTTCTTAGGTATTTTGATAATGACTGAATCGTCTGTAGATATGACATTTGGGATAATAATCATAATAATTCGATTAACATTATAACTGTTGAAGATGAATACATTTTGATAAGTGTGAGTGTGTTTACCTCGAGTTTTTATGAATGGTTCATGTCATACAAGTGTTTAGTAACCTTTCTAAGAAGTAGGAGTATGTAAGCCATTGAACCATCGTACCTAATATGGTTTACTCGGATGAAATGTGATTTCCAAAATTATATTCAATAAGAAAGACCACAAAATCTGAAAATTCAATAAGGTCATATTATAACATTGTGAATTATATTCTGATTGAGTTGGAAGTTTCATGTTTTGCAAAGGTAAAATACAGAATACATTTTATAACGTAAGACCCTTTTTTTTTGAAAAATAAAAAAAGATTCTTTGTATCATAATATTTGTTTTTCAAAGAGCCTTTTATAAATCATTTCACTTTCTGTAGGTAGTACAATATTTTTATGAAAACTTTGATGGATATATATATCCAAAATTTAACTTTTGTATAAAAGGATGGTTAAGAATGTGGGTAATATGTGCAACTTTCAATGTAATACTCTGTTATTTTATACTTTAAATGGTTATAAATAAGCTTGTATTGAAATTTGGTAATATTATAATTGATGGTTGTACCATAAATATATTACAATAAACATAAATATTACAAATATTTTACTTTAAACGTCAAACAAAATATAAGTAAAATGTACGATTTGACCTAGTAGATAGTGATAAAATAAAAAAAATGTATTAATACTGATACGAGAAATAATAATCTAACGTTAAAATAATCAACTTGTGCATAATGTCCTTATTATAATTATTTACTTAATTTTCATATTATACAAGATATTTTTTTTCCTATCACTTTTTAATAATTTAATTTTAAATTTATATCGACGATGCAAAATTTATTTAAATTGTTATGCAGTACTAGTTTTGATAATGTATTTTTTGAGTAAGTTTAAAAATAATTTTAAAAAACAGCGGCCACAGAGAACTTGAATTTTGTTTTTTGTTACTCATCGAGGTCTACTAATATCAAATAAATAAATTAGCATAATATAGTCTAGATAGTAAGCCATTTGTAACGGAGTCACCGGAAGCGAACATCTGTTACTTCAAATAAAGTATACAAATGCCTTTATGGTATCATCTGCTAGTTTATTTCTATGATAAGGAAATATTTATATACAATATAAGGGGAGTGGACGGCTCGCGCTCCCACACCGACAAGGTTGTGTATGGATGCGCGGCGGTCCTTACAAAGTTGGGTATAGGTTTAATTGAACAATGAAGGGGCGACCCGGTTGACTATGATCAGCCCGCTCGAATAAGTGGCGTCGATCTATAGTTCCGGATGGGAAGCGTGGCCTAGGCAGGCGAGCTTGGGGGGACAGTACACGTTTGTTATCAGCCCTTAAAAGGGCCGTTTTAGGTATCCGTCAACTTTACGGATTGAGTTGCGGGTGATGATCTGTTGGTGAGTCGTACGTTGCTCGTTCTATTGGTGTTGTTGACGGCGCTGACTGTAATGCTCGTAAGCTGCGTCGGTGTTATCAGCCCGGAAACGGGCTATTTTAATAATGCGGTGTGGTCGGCGTTGGCTTCAAAGATCGTCGCCGTTCGAGGGTCTGGACTCTGGCTAGTCGTGTCCGATTCGCTTCTTAATGCACTGCAACGTGTTTCGTATTCGGCTTCGTCGTCGGTCGTTCTCCTTTTACTTCTTGTAGACAGCAATGAATCTTGTTTTGATGTCTTGAAGGTTGAAGGAGTACTGGGTGACGATCAGTAAAATGCACCCGTATATATACCAGATTTTGCTGTTGTTGCTGTTTTCATTGGCGGACAGTTCTGTTATGACGAGTGAATATGACATCGATCCTATGATCTATTCTGCTCCGTTGATGTCATTTTCGCTCGTCATAATCGTTGAGCATACTTGTGAAGAATCACCTAGTTCTTATCCTTATGTACGGTTGCTCGTATGATTCTGTCTTGATATGTGCATTAAATTGGTGGCCGTGAGAACGGCCGTTTTATGTGTTGTTTTTTTGCCGCATCACATTTCCAGTCTATCTCGTTATAAATATATTATTTTACCGTAAAATACTAAACGAATTTAAAATACTTGAAGTGAGATAAACTAAATATAATACTCGACTAGTATCTGCTATAGTGAGTCAGTGAATGATCAAAACATGTTTCACATAAACTTAAACATTTTTATATAACAACATATAAATTCTTTAAAAATAATATTTAAATAAACAATATTATTCTGTTATTTTAATAATTGTTTTTGATTCAAGATGGCAAAATCATATTATGATATATTTTTTATTTACCAAATTTAATGTCCTAAAATTATTTCACACAAGATAACTATTCAATTGTTTGGAAATTTTGCCGTAGTATTATGTGTATCAAAAATACATTAATGTTCAAAAAAAATCATAAAATATGCTGAATATTAATATTTTATTCTTCGTAATATTTTTCATCAGACGTATTTGTGCTGAGTCACAGTACATATTTCCAAGCGTATCTGCTAAATATTCTTTAATTTTGTTTTCTATCATCGGTAATTAATATTCATTCTAAAAACTATTTTATCACTTGTATTAATCACTGGATTCCAAAGCATCATTTTTATAAATTTCTACGAACTAATCAATAAAAAAATCCTAAATAATATTGTTGCTTTGTACATTTTAATTACAAAAGAGTTTTAATTTTCTTTAGTGTATAGGTTAATGTATAATTAAAGTTTAATTTAATAACTTTTTATCCAAGTACCATTATCGTAAATAATAATAGACACTCGTATGATAAATGATAATCAATCTAAAATATTAATTTATTTTATTATTTTAATGTTAACTTTGGGTTTATCGATAAAATTCTACTTTATAGTTCATTAGAATTTAGTGTTGTTAGTAAAGAGTACTTATATAAATATTAAACATATTATATCCATAGTTATATAATAGTTCATCAGCATATTTTATTACCTATGGTATCAACATCAATGATAATGAATTATGATGCTTTTATAGATAATATGGGTTTGAATTTTTAAATTGTACTATTTATACTTGAAAAAATTTAACCAATACATTTAAGTTTTTGATTGCATATGTTTATAATTGTATTATGATTGTAAGGTTTAAGTATATTTTACTGTAACAATAATTTTTACTTCAACAAAAAATGTTTCCTAATGATTTGTAATGATTTATTATGGTTAAACCCAAAATGTAGTTTAGTGTTGCTTTTTCAGACGTTAACTGCCCTATTAGGATCACAAGCAATAACAATATATTTTTTTTTTTCAAACACACATGAGCCTTATACCTACGTTTTGTTTTAATTTATTGCTGTAACTATTGTACATAAAATAGAGCTTTGCAAAATTAAATTTGATTCACAACGTTGTTTTTCTAACAGTTTCTAAGAAATGTTCAAATTTAAAACACCAACATACAACACAATTTACTAGCTATAATAACATTAAGGAGTAATTATCTAATAAATTTAAAATTTACTTCAAATACCTTTAAATTCTTATGATATTGATATTTCAATAATATTAATTTTTAGAATTAAATATTGTATGCAAACACATATTAATAGAAATAGAAAAAAAATCTATCAATGCTCTTCACAGAAGTAAATTGATTGGATCATAGGCAGTACTACGAGGGGAGCAGTGTATGCAACTACCCCTCCTGAGGACCGTACCTTGACACCTGTATTAATACTTAATTCCTTGAATCTCAATTTCCCAACTTTCTCTAAAAAAATATATTTTTTAAATTTCAATACTAAATTGCTGTGGTATCTTGCTTTAGATCTTAAATAAGACCGTGGTCCAATAATCCAATCCTCGGTTTAAGATGTATAATATGTAACGTGCTCTTATCTTTTCATTTATTATCTATGTTGGTAACTCAATTTTGATAAGGGGACTTATCTGGACGGTGTAGATAGTTTATCTTAACAGTTAACCATGCCAGATACGTTAAACAATAGTAGAATAACTTTAGATCAAATACAATATAATCAAAAAAAATAACACATATTTCGCAACAACAAAAATTTAGTATTAAAATTTGAAAAATATATTATTTTAGAGAAAGTTTGGAAACTGAGATTTAAGGAATTAAATATTAATACAGGTGTCAGGTACGGTCCACAGGAGGGGCAGTTGCATACTCTGCCCCCCTCGTAGTACCACCTATGGATCGAAAAGTAATAGGATATTACACAGATATTATTTAAATAGAGGGCCTCACCTATAACCTAAAACTTAAATATTTTTTTCTTTTTGTAATCATCTATTTCATTACAATTAATAATAATATAATTTGTAGAATACAGTTAAATAACATTCAACTAATTTTTAGATACAGTATATTTAAAATTAATAGTTCTATACGATTATTTTAGAAAAGTTGTTTAGAATGGGTATTTAAATACATATAGGTTTACGTAGTGTTGAGGTTTTTTTTTTAGTTTAGTTTTATATTAAAATCAAGGTTGTAAAATAGAGGTGAGTAGTTTTAAATTATAATTTATGCCTACAGAAATGTATCCAGCATGAGATTTTCTAAATATATTTTTTTTTTTGATAAAATTATTACAAATCGCCACAATTGGTTCACTATAATATCAACGTGACAGAGTAATAAATTAGATTTTTATCATATTATATAGCAATTTGAGTGCACAATATTTGTAAGACCGATTTATCTGAAAAATTTAATCACATAGATTATTGATTAAGCTATTTTATGTTTATACTTAAAATTTAAAATTTAAAATCAATTATATTTTCATGCCTATCGGTTTTCTGTAATACACAGTAATTAAAAATTATTTGTAAAAATAAGATTTAATAAAAATGAATTTAATTTTTGTCGTAAAAATGTGTGAGCTATGATGATTTAAAATTGCTTGTATTAATATAAATATTTTTAATATTAAATTCGTTCTCATTTGAAAATAAAAATGATTTTGTATTGCCACCGCACACAGAAAAATCCTTAAATGGCATACAACATTTGAGTATTTGAAAATAATAGTGTTTTAAGTGTAGTGTACTTAAAAATTCGAAAAGTCAGTACTTGAACAAAATAAATACACTATTAAAGGAACAAATTATGGGCGAGGGTGCTTGCTTAATCACCCTGTATATACCATCGACCGACTTATACCACATTTTATGTGAAACGTTTTTGCCAGTGACTGATATATACGTGAGGTACCTATATATCTACCGACGTTAAATCTTGCTCTGCATAGGGTCTATGTCGTCTAGTAGGTGTAAAAATAGCAACCGCTGTACTAAAAAGAACCGTTTATTTTTTGTTTTTTGGCAGTTCAACCGACAAAGCCGATAAGAGCGGTTGTTCTACGGGATGCTTTTAATATTATATTGTAATAATAACAATAAAGTACATTATAATAATATATTATGTAGTGACTATGATAATATTATCGACAACGGTTAGTAGGTAACTACTTATAATATATATATAATATAATATTACGATGAAATATTTTTTTCTCAATCATTTAAAATTTATATAATACCGTTCGTTTGGTATATTATGGAAAAAAAACCTTTTGGAGAAAACGTGTGAAGGTACGTACCTACGGCCCAATTTAAAAACGTTCTACTCCGTGTTGTTTTAAATTTATCGACATTTGAAACGTTAACAAGTTTATTATATTATTGTACCCTGCAGTACCCGTTATTCCAATTGGCAGCAATATGATAGTATTCGATTTTAGTTGTATATACTTTTCCGTATATACAGTCTGTTATACTATTGCGGCAATTGAACTTTTTAAAATTGTAATTATATTTTATACGGCACTTTGTACTTTTATACGATAGCGCCATAAATCCTTCGAACCGTAAACGCGAAATGCGGGAATAATAAATGTGACGGAAAATTGCGTTTATTATTTTCCACAATACAATGCGTATGGTGTAATATTATACTGTACGTATTTTTGCTTATTTTACTATTATGTTTGTAATGCATAGGTACATTGTAGAGTTTTAACTATTAAATTTGATTAAAAAACAGTACTTAACATGTATTACATTATAGATGCTTAATTCTTAATTTATTTAAAAAATATATATATATACGCAAGTTTGTAATAAATATGTCATATAAAGTCAATTTTTTCTTACATTCTGTAATCAGTAAAAGTATACTAAAACAGTGCACATGTATTCTGTGAAAAACTAACGATACATGACGTGTTTCCAATAAAATTCAATAAATAGTTTTGATCCAAAAAACTTTTCATTTCTATTATTATATAAACGTTATAGGTAGGTACTTTACGTTTTGTTTACTGACGTTACGTTATGTACATGTTTTAGCAAATATCGAATTATATAGATTACATTTGGAGTGATATTGGTTTTTGTAGATATATACACTTAAAAGTTAAAACCAACAAATCCGAATGATTTTTCCACTATAAAACAAAATCGTACAATATAAAATAATTCGAAAACGAAATTATCATTCTATTGCGTATAATATTATATTATTAACAAAATTTAAAATAATAAAATTATGATTTACGAAGTGTACGTACCTGTTCTACGGTATATATTAATGATATATCCAAATAAATAATAATAATAGCCTATTTATCTGATACTCGACCAAGATAGAGAGGAAGTAATAAAATTGTTATACACAACAAATGATACTGATTTAAACTCTCCTCCGACGATACCACTCGTAAATCGACCATTCGAATTTTCTTTTAACAAAAATATTCATTATACTTATATTATATTAAATGTTGATTTAAAAATATTTATACTTTAAATACAAAAATTATGAGTAGGTACGTTAATATAATCAAAGTCTAACTCACGAAATGTGGATCACTTAACCACCCTCGCTCCAAAAGATAAAAATAAAATGAAAACATCGCTGTTATACAAGTAACCTATGAATGTGTTTTGAGTTGTATATATTATTTGCGTAAGCAATAGTTCATGTTCAATAATTTTGTGCATACCGATTACTACTAAATCATAATATTTCGTTTCGGTGAATAATATGATGTTTAATTAAAATAGTCCAAACAAACGACCACGAGTATTAATGTAATAGTAGTGTTATATAATTTCATTGTAATGTAATATATTATATTATTATTATTATTATTATTTATGACTAAACGTACAGTACCTATACATGATACGAGCATAGACAAAGTTATTGTTGAGGTTTGAAAAAAAAAAGACTAAAGAGCGTCCCGTCTAATAGAGCAGTGACACGTTATAAAACACATTCAGCTGCCAACGGTGTATGCATAAACTATTTCAAAATATAATAATATATTTTCATTAGTTTCGGCTTTAGTGGTTATTTCACCTGTTTAACAATTTTCGCGAGTGGTATAATAAAGGATCGAATTTAACCGCAATACAACCGTGATGGGTTTTCTGTATTATACGGTTTGGTATATGCCTAAAGTAAAAATGTTGCCGTTGGTTTAAAATGTTATTTATATTGTATAAATATAAATTATGGCTTAAAAAACTCGAAGTATAAAACGTGTATACGTTGAAATTTACTATGTATATTATTCTGCCATAAATTATTATTATTTTACTATCATTTTTATTTTTTGTAGGCATGGTTTTTGTTTACTTCTACTCTACAAAAATAAAACATCCCAATTTTTACCACATATGTTTCATTCTATATCGTAAAGTGTAAAATACGTTAAAGACGTCATAGTGTATGTGCCTTGTATCGATATCATTAAAATTATGTTGCGCAGAATAAAATATAATGTAAACAATAAATTATAGTCTTAGATTTTTATTTTTGAATACTACGTGATTGATTTATTGAAATGCCATAATTATACCAGTTAATCAATCAAAATCAAATATACTAAAATTGTTATGTTAAGATGTTCTAAAAATTACAACTAAAATACACTTTTTGTTTTTTTTTTCCAGAAATTTATAACTGCCATCTGTCATCATAATGTCTTCAAGTCAAAGTGGTTCTGAATTTCCAACTGCCATAGACCAACAGAACAAAAAGTTTACCACCATAATTATTTATCCAACGGGTAAAGTTTTAAATTAAAAATTGAAAGAACCTAATAATCTTATATGTAGATATGCTTTATAATTTTTTAGTGACTCCGGAGAAGATAATCATACCAATGGTATCGTGTATTTTGGGGTTTCCGTTGTTGGCGCTAATGGTAATATGCTGTTTAAGACGTAGAGCCAAATTAGCGAGGGATCGAGATCGTCGAAGAAATTTAGGGTGAGTATTATTATTGCAGTGTTACTATACATAGTGTTACTACACATAGATATGCATATTATTATGTACGTAATAGATATATATTATAAGTATCAAAATGTGTTTGTTTTATTCACTCTCAAAAGTGTACTGAGGGATGTCCGGTCCAGTAGGAAATCACAGCCACAAACCCAAATATAAGTGGTCTAAATGAGGATAAGCTTCCCCCCACTGATTAGTAGTGCTAGGTGCTGAATATTAATTTTCAAAGGTTAAAATAGTAAATATTTTTGTATGTGTGTATTAAGTAAGCTTATTGTGCCAATATGTATAGATTGTTTATATCTAATAAAAAAAAAAAAAAAAATGTATATAAGTGACAACAATGTCATATACATCGGAGATCTGTGTCATTGAACATCCTTAATTGACTTAATAATTTAAATTGTTGTTCTTTTAAAACATTTTTATAATGATTATTTACGTTTATCGAGATTTTAAATTGAAGGCCGGAAAATTACGTCATTGGTTAGGTCTCCTTATGTATTGTTACTTCTTTGCCAGCTATTATTATAGCTGCTGAACAGTGGTCCTATAATGATATATATATTTTATTATGAAATATAAGTGACTTATAGGTTATAAATTAATTATAGAGTCTTTATAGCATCTACTGCGGTACAGCGCCACGAACATATTTCAACGTTAGTAATTTTCCAATCGAAGGGGAAACAGCCTAAAATTATATGCTGGCTATTTCACAACTATGGTTAACTAAAATTTTTATCCAAATATTATATAAATCACATTATTATAACATATTGTATCACAATTAATTTTCATCTTAGCTTAAGTTATATTTTACATTTAAACAAGCAGTGTACCTAATTAAAATGTAATTAAATATTAAATATTTATTAATATTAATATACTGAGATTAAATATTATTTAAGATATTTTATAAGCACTGTCTATGAGAACAACATTTCATTAGTTTTTTCTCTTTATTTTCAAATGAATATTAATTTAAAGTTTTTAAAACTGAAAATTAATATTTTTATTAGACATATAGCCTGGCCTATGTATACTGTATAATATACTATAATACTATGTACATAAGTAGAAATAAACTCAAACTATACGAAAAATAAAAATTACAATGTTTATAAATATTGCTCTTAACCATTTGCCGTTAAATCTATATTAATAACTAATTTTTTTTTTTTTTTTTTGTTTACGGCCTTTTATACCAAACATAACTGCCTCCATCTTTCACGATTTTGTGCTAGCATATGCCAATCTTCCTAAGGCAGAGAAACTGCTACATCCTTCCTGACACAATCCTCCCATCGCATTAGGGGTCTTCCTAGTGGTATTTTCCCTCTTGGATTCTCTTGTAAGACCGTCTTTGTCAAAGCATCAGGTTTCCTCCATATATGACCTGCCCATTCCAATCTTCAATGAGGAGTTACATCACCTATATAACAGACCGGATATAGTTAAGGAGATAAAAAGAAGAAGATATTAATAACTATATATGTAGAAACTATTAATAACTTAAGAATAATAATAAAAAAAATATTTTTATTTTTATTTTCTTAAAATAATTTACAATAATATTACATATACATATATATATATATATATATATATATAGATTTATTACAAATGGCATGGTGTGATGCGGTAGTACGCTCAACTGCAGAAACGCTATGAGTGTACCTACTACCTATCAGCCGTTGTTGCTAGTTTCCAGATGGGTGACCAGTCGGGTTTTAGCAACCTTTCCATAAATACAAAAGTTGTTCCAATTAACCATTCCATCCTACATAGTACCAGGTTAATGACCATTGTAGTTAATGCCTTAATTCTAATAAAAAAAAAAATACTATAAGTGATAGGATTAACCGTAGTATAATTTATTTCAATATTCAAAAAGAAATTAATACAACCAGTTTTTAGTGACAAATGACAGTTAATACGTTGTATAGAACTTGAAGCATATTTTTATTCTTTGGCACCATTTATCCGTTATGAATATATATTTTAGTGTTTTTACATTGTACACAATATGAAGTAAATTAATTTCATCTGAAATAATAATGAAACGCAAACAAATGTGACAAATAGTTTTTGGTGTTATTGATAAAAATAGAAAAATAAATAATTACTTATTTTTTTAACTTTAAACATACCCAATAAAAGTGTGGAGAAAATGTATTATATTTGCGGGTGATAATTTGTCTTTGTCAGTTTCACATATTATGAATATCCAATTCAAAAATAATATAATATTTAAACATACAATAGTTTTAAATTTAAAGTTATATATACTGCTTTAGTTACTTTTATCTACTATAATATATTCATATATTTCTAAAGTATAATATATTATATGGAATATCTATACTAACTATAATATTATACTCAGAATTAACATACATTTTAATTATTATTTTAATAAATGTTTAATAATTAATTAATTATTGAAGGACATTCATAAGTAGGTACCTATTCTAAAATTTGGTTAATTACTTAAATTCCTTATTTCTCTTTATTCTAATTAATAAATTATATTATAATAGGTACGATTCAATAATAAATACGTGTTGACATTAAAATACCATATAATTTATATTAAAAATAAAAAGTTGTGACAGAGGTTACAACTTTTTGACTTGTCATCATTAACTGTATGAATATAATATTATGATACATAACTTTACAATGAACTCCTTAGATGCCCCAAAACTATATATTTCCATCCATAAAAACTTATGCGTTTTAAAATCCTAGAAATTTCTCTCTCGTAAGCTTGCAGTTCAACTTCTTAAACCCTGGGTTTCGAATGAATATAAAATAAATAAGTTTTTCAGTTATATTATGATATCGTATGGTTGCAGTGCTTACCACCTGTTCGTTGATATCAAACATTTGTTATTTCATGAATTGAAAATCCTATTTTCCCAATGAGGATTTGATGTCAATCGTGGCCCGTGGCCCGTGGGTGTGGTCGGTCACGAAGTCTACGTTGTATAAAATAACACAAAGTTATTACATTCGTCGTGTGTAGTGATTTGTCTCTTTGTATAAACGTATACCTAACAGAAAATTATAAAATCATTTTTTTTTTGCTTATAGATGATCGTTATGGGGTATTTCTTTGGGTGTATATGAGTTGAGGAGTATATATAAAAGAGCAATGATTTTATCCTAGTTATATTATATAGAACTTATACTACTACGTCATGGTTTGACGTAACGCGTTTAATCCTCTGATATACTAATGATACATCTCTGACAAGAACAATGAGTAATGGCAATGTTATTTTCGTGTACCTACTACCTACTCGCTACTCGTTATCTGTGGGTAATCCTGTATTCAAAATGAGTGTTTATTAATGCGCCAATATTAAAAGTTTTCATATTTCATTGATGGCTTTGACAAGCTCTTTTGTTGGTCAATACATACCAGAACATTTTATCGATTTATTATTATTGTGTATTCATATATATTTATCATTATTACCTATCATAAAATGCTTGCTAGCCTTCAAAGATGAAAACACAGTTGCAATCAGTACATTTTTTCATAATATAAACACTAAATACCCATTGTAAATAATAACTATAATAATGTAGTAAAATGTATTCCAAAATTTAATGTATACATATATATATTTTCCTTTCTTTTTCTTGTATAAATGTTAACTAAAGTAAGCTAAAAACCTGTGTTGTTGAAGCCTTAATAAACTTTGAAAAAAAAAAAAAAAATGCTTGCTCCAATTATTATGAGCATTGCTGCTATGTATAAATAAATGGCTAAGCTAGAATTGTATTATATGGCTGATGTTGTCAATAAGAGACGTTTAAAATCAAAGTAATGTATAGGCATAGGTGCAATTAGAGTTTAAGATATAGGAAGAGGCTAGTGGCTAAAACCATACCATAATATTATTATTTAATAAGCTTAAAAGCTTAAACAAAATAGGAAATATTTAAGGGGCTTAGCCACTAACCCCATACCTATTTTTACATATATGTGTATAAAATACGAAATGGCATGTAACATGGAAATAGACAAACAACGTTTCGATAACATACAAATTATTAGATATTTGACTGATGTGGTAAACTCTGCGATCAAATACTGGTTGCCAGATTAAAGATATTCCGAAGATTGTATATAGTGATACAATATACATATTTGATAATTCATCGATAAAATAAGTGTAGACAATATTTATCGGGTTAAGTGTCGATTGATGCTCCATTTAAAGAAAAGAGCCAATGAAAATATCTCGAGGTTTTAATCGCTTTTTAGAGCTGTGTTTTAAACGTACCACCTAATGTATGTAGTAAAATTATAACATACACCAACAAAAACGGTCTTCTTTAGGATTCACAATTACTTTCAGCAATCTACTACAATCATCTACCAGAATCCAACAAACCTATCATGGGGGAATTTAAAAGTTCATTAAGATTGAAACGTGCATTCCCAATATAACCTTCTTCAACAACTATGCTACTCAACATCAACAACAAGGCAAAATCCATCGACAGAGAATCGTAACTATCCAGCGACCGCCACGAAGTATGAATAGACCAAATAAATCTTGAAGGAATTGCCCTTGTTGTCATAACATAGGGAAATTTAATGTGAGTGGTATTCAAAAATTACACAAAAAATTTTGTTCAATAGCATTTTCCACGATAAAATATAGTATACATATACTAGTCACATCGTTATTTTATTTTATGTAATAACGCACGTAGATTTTTAGAATAATTAAAAATAAAATATATAAGAGCCATTATCATAATTGTTACAATTATCTGAATTTGCATACATTTTCATACATACTCGTATATTATACATATATATATATATATACGCATAGAGCGTAGCTACACCATACCTTTACTAATAATTAGGGCCCGGGTTTAAATACATTTAAAACCGTACAAGTTCTAAAGAATAACCAAAAATCTTCTTAAAAATGCATTTTACCTGAAAAAACGACCTTAAAAATGTCATTTATATTTATTTTTTTTATATAATTTGGTATTTTAATTTAAAATTTATTATTTTATAAAAAAAAAAATTGGAAAAATTGACTTGATGCTACTATTATGTTGAAAAATATTTGTTTTGTTAATATTATTATTGCCAAAACAAGTAATATTATTTATTGTAAACATAGATACTAAAATACAAGCCTGGGCATAAACGCGTTAAAAAGTTAAAAGTTAAGTTAATTTTAACTTTTAACTTAACTTTTTAAAATTTAATTTTCATAAACTTAATTTTTAACTTAACTTATTTGAATTGATATAAACTTATTAAATAACGAGTTACTTTTAATCAAATTCAAGTTAAGTTAATTTATAAATAATTAAATAATAAATATAATGAAGTATAAAGTTGGCTATATTCTCTAACAGTTTTAGACTTTTAGTTTCCTGAAAAAGTATTCAGAGTACATTCTTAAAAACCATGTTATTTTTATTTAATAATTTAAAAAAAATGTATAATACTTGTCTGTATTAGTGTATTAATAAATCAAAGGATTGTATTTGTTTCGGCATTTTCAATTTTGTATTTTTTTCATACCTACTACATAATTTTATTAATTCAATACCTATGTATAGAAAAGCTATTGGCTATTTCCTGTGGTCAATAATATTTATGATTTTTTTTATTTATATGGATATTATACAAAAAAAAAAAATAACTTAACTTAACTTAAGTTAATAAGTTAATTGAAAATGTTCATAAAACTTTTGACTTAACTGAGTTAAAAAAAGAATTAGGTTAACTATTAACTTTAAACTTTTTCAAATGTTTTCCATTAACTTAACTTAACTCAGTTAAAAATTATCATTAACTTGCCCAGGCTTGCTAAAATATATATTAATATAAATATTAATAAATATATTAATATAAATATTAATAAATATATTAATTAGTATAAATACGCCAGTAGCAATGGTATGTTGAAAAAATATGCATTAAAACCATAAAAATTACCCAACAATGCTAAAAAATGCTCTTAAAACATAAAAACACCAAAAAGTGCAAATTTTTAGCTTTGAAACACTCGTTACATGAAACGAATCATGTACTTGAAAAGCATTGTCTATGATCAACCAAAAAAAAAAAAAATGCATTTTAAATTAAAATTCATACTAATAATACTGTAGCATGTGATTAATTACAATTAATTGGTAGTATACATTTTTGAATATATTTATGCTTATTTGATAATAATAGTAATAATTATTACCAACATTTTGTATTTTGACCGATATCGATTTTGATCAACATTTCACATTATTTATGTATTATTACCTAATTTTCACTTGTATCAACATTATATTAAAATAATATTTATGTGGGTAGTTATATTATAAAATATAAAATTCGTCATAACTATATTATAATTAAGTAAAACAACCAACACTTTTTTTTTGGTTGTACTTTATAAATTTAGAATTTAACCAGAAAACAAATCAATTAAGTTCGTTCTATGGTTTACTGTTATTGTAGGTATACATGGTTGCAAATGTGCATATAGGGAAGTCATAGCTATTCAATATAGAATACTAGTGTACATTGAATATTTACGTTCGTGGAATAACTATTAATATATCCTTGAAGGCTTATATTTGTGTTGTATCCCTTTAACGTTAACATTTTTTTATTTGGTTCACTGAGATTGTATATTGAATAATGTGTATATACAAAACTATATTTTGGGGGGACGAGGTGGCCGAGTGGTCACCGCGTCGGCTGTGGCTCAGCCGGACCGGGTTCGATACTCGACCATCGGGCGGCATTTTTCTCCAGGCAAGTCACGGTGTCCAGAGAACAAGTGCCGCCATCCCCCACTCCGGGGCATGGCAGAAACCTACGGGTGCCCCAATAGAAATAATGCCAAAACTCTCACCCACGTGTAAAACCAACCTACAGTTCCATAAAAACTTACAGTACTACCCCCTTCCCAATGGCCTTAGTTGCCACAGGATAATTAAAAAAAAAAAAACTATATTTATGTGTTTATATCTTAAGGAATTTAAGTATTCTATTTTTACGATGCTGATTATATATAATATTAGATCACATTTAAACGTGTTTGATACTCCTAATCTAAATGCAGATTTTTAAAGATTATTGTCAATCAAGCCATAAACACAACTGTTATTAAAATATCACTCGTTACTTTTTTGTTTACCATTATAGTCATAATAACACATAATTATATTGATTACTTTTCATTTATGGTGCTATTTCTTTGGTTAAACCAATTCGATATGATACAATAATATACGATGTAAATTTTTTTTTTTATATGTGTAGGTATGTCTAAAATAATATAAATTAATAAGTGTACCTAACCTATGTACGGAAGAATTGCTACATAGGTTGAAACTATGATAATATTTCAAATAATTTTAAGACTGATAGTTAGTTGTTTTAATTATATACGTGTTACGTGTACACAATAATATAAAAAACACCGATTTCAATTCAAAAAGTTCACTTACAGACACGACGCAGTTTTTATTTGAGAAAAGATTTGCAGAACAATAGACAGACTCAGTATAATGGTGTGTATACTCTAACATATTCAGTGCACTAACAAACTTCAAAAGTCTACGTTTACATCCAAAAAGAAAGCACATTATCGACATCATAAAGACAGTTGAAAAAAATTCAATTTTACCGGGTTCCCAGGCATTAAACCCCAGGCAATTACAAAACTATTCGAGTAGCTAAAAAGTTATAACTTTTGATCTAGCTCTAGCAGAAATGAAATACATATACAAACATAAAGTTTATAAACATACAGTCGATAATAATGAAAAAGTTGAGTATAGCGAGAGGGTTTTGGTTGATAGAAGTAAATAAGTGAATATGTAAGATGACTAAGATGATACGCCAAAATCCCGAAATCAATATATCATTTCTAATATAAATTATTCACAAACAATTTACCACTAAATCTAGTGAAAATGGGTATATCTAATGAGGCGAAAATGGATTTGCTGGTGTGCAATATATGATTATGTTACCTACTATACGATTTATGTAATACAGTCATATTATTATAAAACACGCTTAATTTAATATTATATATAATAAATAAAATATAGATATAATATATATATATTTAAATGAAAGATAATCCCTAAAACTTCTAAATTTAACGTAAATTGAATCAAGTGCTACAGACACAATAAATATTTTTATCCAGTAAAAATAATATGGCGAATTTGTGGGGTGACTTAGAGGCTGCATAGCACAAAATATATCTTATGCATTTTTTTTTACTACAACATGAGGATATATATTATGAGGAAACATTATATTATAATAATAACTGAATAACTTTATATTTGTTCATAAATAATCTTCTCATTGTTTATGTGATAAATTAAATAATCAAAGAAACTATATTGACCTAATTAGTCAGGGAGTATTAAAATTGTTTAAGTAATAAGTAAAAACCGATATTATGTAAAATCCAATAACGATAATAATTTATTAAACCTTATGATTTTTTATCTCTTATAAGTTTAAAGCTTTAAAATAAATGTAAATTGCTTGTTGTAACATTTACTTGACGATTTTAAATATTATCAACAGAATATAAAAAGGCAAAACATCGCGTAAAATTAAGAATAATTTTTTTTTTTTTTTTTTTATTAATGATAAGGCTTCAACAATAAAGTCATTAGCCGGAAAAACATATTTACAAGTTATTTACAATCATCTTAATATTAATATTTAAATAAAGGAAGTACAGTATAATACAGGTATATGGTGTTAATGGTATAGGTAACAGAGTAATATATAATTATTTAAATTCTATTATAGAGATTAGTTATTTTAAGGAATGTTATTAGGAGGTTAAAATTATCTATACTTAAAATATCTTTTAATGTTAAGTGTGGAAAGATTTTTCTTTGTTCAGATAGATTAGGGCATTCCAGGAGTAGGTGTGCTGTGGAAATCGGTGCGTTGTTGCATAGTTCGCAGTTTGGTCTCGGCTCTCTTCTCATTAGGTGTACGTGTGAGATGTTAGTGTGTCCAATTTTCATCCGTGTCCATATTACTTGTTGTCTTCTCGTACTTGAGGGAGGATTTGGGTTAGGTGACAGAAAAGGTTTTATTTGATGTAGTTTGTTGTTCAGTTCCTGGTCCCAGAGTCGTTGGTGAATCTTTTTGCTATTTATTAAGGAGTTTCGGGCGGTGTCCTTGAAAGACGAAAGGTCTAATTTGGGGGTATTGATGTTGGTGGAGGCGGCTTCTTTAGCTGCTACATCAGCTTTTTCATTTCCTGGTATGTTTTTGTGGGCAGGAATCCACATGAAGGTTACCGAACGGGGGGCAAGGGAAGAGGCTCTTTCTTGTATGTTTTTTATTATTTCATTTGATGTCCCTTGGTTTTGTATAGCTAGAATAGAACTAAGGGAGTCGCTGGCGATTAAGAAAGATTTTGTATTTTTCCAATTTTGTTCAGTTAGTTCTATGGCTTTCAGGATCGCTAGTGCCTCGATGGTGAAAATAGAATTAATCTCCAGTGAAGAATAATTTATTTTGTATGGAAAAGTACCCATTAAGACATATTGTTATCATACATAAATATTATCATATACACAGTGTACCTACAACTTAAATTTGTTATTTATTACTTTTACCATTGAATTAAAAAACACTTTTTAAAGTTAAATCTAGATAAAATCATAAGAATATTTATCTAGATTTAACTTTAAATATCTTCTGTAATTCTTCGTCGTGTTTTTTTATTAAATTTTATAAACCCTCAAATAGCTTAAAAATACTATAAAATCACATAATTGTTGTAAAAACCTATGTAAATAAGTTTTAATCAAATTTAGCGCAAAATTGTTTGTCAAATTTGTGAATGGTGATTAAAACAATGCATTCTAATATATTATATTAGTTTTTTTTTATAATAACAAGCTCCAATGTCTGTTGCTATTGAATGAAGTGAGACAAATGTCCCGAAAAGCTGCAACAAGTGGTGTTTATATTTTGTCCAGATTTTTATTATGTTATATATATTGTAATTTTCATTGAATAATTTAATGGTAATACTACTCCAATGGATGTATAAATATATTTATATACATGTTGCATTTTACTTGTAATGAAAATTATAAATTACGCATATCTATGGTGATATAGTATATTATTTATTGCTATCGAATGTTCATTTACCGTTTTTATTCACTTTTTCAGAATAGATTTAAGCATATACATAATTGTTAATTGTCTAAAAACTGATATTTTAATCTCAATAACGAGTTTGTTTTATGATTGGGTTTTTAGGTCTGACAAACATTTCAAAACAGCTACCTATAATGAGTTTTATTTCTAGTTAATTTTATTGTAAGTTGTTGAGCATATGTTGTTATTTTACATAATATGATTTCACTACAATATTTTTGATTAATAGTTAAATTATGTTAAGGTATACTAACGGATTATAATTTAAGATAAACGATATCAAATAAAGAACTTGAAATCACTTTTTAGTGCTATAGGAGACTTGCTTTGGAATACATTTCATTCAGAATGTAAAAAAAAAAAAAAAAACAGAAATCTAATTCAATGCAAATAATATAATTCATGACATCTGGCACTCAAGTTTAAAAATGTTTAAGTTTATTTGTCATTTCATTTTTTTTTGTAAATAAATGTATAACATCATAGTGGAAAAGTCACTCTGATTGTCTGTAAGTGTCAAGTGTACTTCGTTATTGAGTAGGTCACTGCATAAAATGACATTTAAATTTGAATTCAATAATAAATCATCGTACCTTTGCATTCAAAAAAAAAAAAAAAAAAACGATATTTAAGAATGATGTCCTGTCATTCTATATTTATAAAGGAATCGCATTATATTGCTAAAAGTACCTAATTAATTTTTCTTTAAATAATTATTTAAGTTAGAGTAATTTTTGAAGAAAACAAAGCACATAATATTAAGTTCAATATTATATAATATTACTAGTTAAGTCAAATATCAATACCAACCTACCGTAAAAGAATATAATAAAATCGTATTGTAAGTAGCTTAAAATTTATCTAGATATTTTTTAATTAAATTATAATTTTCGTATACTAATTAATAGTATATGTAGTGATGATTAGTCAAGTCATTATGAGAAGTATTTTTTGAATTAAAAAATAATAAAAAATAATATAACAATAAAATTAGCTTTCGTTTTAACATACATTTTTATTGAACATTTTAAATCGAAACGTGTGTAAAAAAAATATTTCTATTTAGGTTGTATCAATACAAACAATTTATGGTAAACTCTGTATGAAATTTCCAGCCTCGATAGCTATCAAAGTTGACGGTTTTATAAATATTAAACTAAAAAATAATTTCAAATTTTCGTAATTTTTTACTTATATTATCACATATTTTAAGATTTATATGTGCATTATGTTTAAATATTTTATACTATAAATTTTTGTCGTGAATTTACCGAGTCCTGATCATTTCCCGTGAGTCATATTTATACTAATATAATAACAACAGGCTAAATAATGCATACATTATAGTTTATCGGTCGCATATCTGTGTCTGTCAATAATGGCTGCTTACAGGAAGTTCATCTGCAATTTATATCAAGTGCGTATGATTCTATAAACTCCAGTTAGATATTTTACTAAATGGATACAGAAGTAATGTTGCAGTGTGTCCGTGATGTCAATCGCAGTTATGAATTTGTATGATAATGTTTACGTTATTCCAGGAGATGTTTCTTGATGATGGCCAATTGCTCGTTTATTTTGATATTTTAATTTCCAAATTCTCCGTATGCATTATAATGTCATATATATTATGTGGCCACAGTAGGTTTATAATTCCATTAAATGTCAGCAGACTCACGTGTATATCATATAATACTTAAATTTTAACATTTGATTTGATTGTTGAATGTTGACTGTTGAACGATGCTGTTGTAAATATACGTTAAGGCAAACATGTAAAATACTTAATAATAATATTATTAAGTATTTAAATTTTTAACACAACAAAATGACTAAATCCCGTTTGAGGAAAGATTATTATTTTCTATTGGTTTATCCAATTTCGCCAAAACACAAATTTCAAAAAACTACAAAAAAAAAAATGTGATAAATTTTTATATTTTTTACTGCTATGAATATAAAAACTATGCCGGATTAAGAGTGAATTGCATAAATTTATTTTTTTTTTTAATGTTTAGCACATATATTCATTATTTTTTTTCCATATCGATCGAACTATGGAAGCAAGTGAAGTTTAAGTATGTAAATTTGTTTTATCTACATCGTTTTTTTAATTGTATGTCCATAATGTTACAGTTAAAACTTAAAATATGTGTAATGGTATTTTATGAGGTAAATATTTCAACTTTGGTTATGTTTTTTCTTAGGTGTGGAACTTTCAAAAACTGCTTTAGGTAGCTAAATGTAAATAATAATATAGTTTAAATATTATTTTATCATTATCATTATGTTTAGGCTTATGGCCATACATTTGATTTATTTATTCTGCTGATATTCTATTTGATATTAATCGAATCATCGTTTACATTTCAGATTTGCTCGAGCGTGCACAAGTGACCAAGGAGTGATATCTTTGGCACGGTTTAGTCCTATGCATAAAATCGGTGAGTCAACGTACATATATTAGTTATATTTTATAAGTGTAACTTTAAATAATTAGTTTTTAAAATATTGTTTAATACCCATTGAAATGCCATTATATTTCTTACACAGTTCAGTAATAGATTTCAAATTAAAAAGTTATTTACACAACAAAACGTTAATTGTTTACAAGACCATCAAAATTAATTTTTTCATCGATATTTTACAACTGTATAGATATTAAATTTACCATTTTTTTTTTCAGAACTACCATTATACATTGTGTATATTGTACAAATAATAAATCATTGCATTAAATAGAGTGATTCACAAGTATGTTAACCCCCATTCCTTTAATGAATTTATTCAAATACTAATCTTTATAATTTTCAGTTTTGTAGTTTTTTTTTAATTTTTAATAATCTATAATATATCCTAGACAGATAAACCGTCTCCGTTCAGAATCGTTTTTCGTATACAATGATATAATACCATTGAATTCAGATTTAATTCCATCCATTACAGTAACCCATTTGTAACCTACAACAGAGCGACATCCACGACTTACCCGCTTTTTTCTAACATGATGATCTCTGTAACTATTCATCTTCATATCTTCATTATTCGTTCGAAAATAATATTCTCAGTTGTACTTTTTGTACAACATCATGATACACATATCCATTCTTACGTTGAAATTGTCAAAATATTCGGTGTATTGACACAATTAAATAAATAAAAATAAAAAATAAATTATGTAAAATCTTGGGGAGGGAAGACTTACAACAAAAATTTAATAAGCAGCAAACAAATTCCCTAGATTACATTGACCTCCTGTGTAAATGTATTTTTTTCTAAACATTTCCTGTTTATCAAAAATATTAACTTTTGTGTAATAATCATCAATACCTTAATATTAATAACAATTGATAGTAAAGTTATCAAAGAATCAAATATAACAATACTCTACGAGGTAAAAAAATTATAGTATCAAGTGGTATCTAAATTTTTAATTTGTATGGGATATATTAAATTATCTTTGATAAAATAAAAAGTGTTGACTCCATAGTAATGATATACCTTTTTAAAATATAATTTATAAATAAAAACAAATCGCTCTAATATTACATGCTTTAAAATATTTTTAATTTTTTAGAGCTATATTTTTTTAAATTTATTTCATTAAGGCTACTTTCCTTATTTCAATCGCCGCTTATATGTAATAAATTTATATCTATATGTAAGGTTTATATTCAACGCGATGTCCGTGGATGATAATAATGTAATTTATTGAAATAACCAATATCCTCATCATGCAGAAGTGACATATAATAGGTATATCTATCTAAACATAATACATAATATGCACTACAATTTACTTTATTATAGAGATTAATGTGACCAAAGTCGTCCTTCATACGTATATTGTTTGAGGTATATACTAGTTGCCTCTCAATATATACAAATTATTTCTCATTTTTATTGAAAATGAAATAGTGAATAAATATAATAGTTTTTATTAGTTGAAAATTTAAAAAACGCGTCATATAGGATATAGCTGTCTTAAAAATAAACAAAATTTGTGCTTAAAAATATTTATATGCCTATAAAAAAGCACACGATGGTGGTCAAAAATTGTATTGAAACAAATCATTTGACGACTAATACATATTTTTTAAGAAAATATTCAGTTAAAATGTCAAGTTTCCCAAAGATGATAAAACGATTATTGAATTAAATAAATTAAATTAAATTGTACAAAAATAAATTTGTTAGTTAATTTTTTATTGTATTTCATTTCAGAAAAATATTTAAACAAAAAAAATAATAATAATACTAATAACCTATTTAAATTTAAAGTACCATCTACTATTAAAATTCAACAAAACTAGATATTATTTTCAACACAGTATTACATATTTTACCATTTAAGTGGATCATTATGAAACTTTAAGGAGCACTCAGTTTTGTAGAAAAAGTAATAATAACAGATAAAACTATACGAAAGTTATTTTAATAAATGTAAAAAATAAGAATGTAAGTAGGTACATATTGTAAAACTGATATTAAATTACTTGTTAGTTGCTTTATTCAATTGTGAAATATAACAAAATTCTATAAAATGGTTAAGAAACTAAAGTAAAACCATGTTATTACGCCGTTAAACCATATAAAGTTTGAGCACAATATTTGCTATTACCTACGCTTTTTACAAAAAAAAAAAAATAAATTAAGTTTTATTTCAATTTGACATAAACAGTTATATGATTAAACGTTTTTCATGTCTGATATCAAAAATAATGGTTCACAGAAAGCATTTTATATCCAATATCTAAATACCTACCAATTTTTGCCATAAGTCACTACAGTGTCTTCATATTTTTTTTAACTTTATACTTTATAGTACTTATTATTATAGCATCAGTAACATTTGTTGAAATCACTATAGAAATACTTTTTACAGCCAAATTTTTCAACTTTATATCTAGACACTTTGATTGTATACGCCTATAGGGCATAGGCTATCTGTATTTTATACTTTATGATAATAACAATAGCGTATACGCAGGATTTTATTTTGGTTAGAGTTTTACATGAGTAAATAATTTAAATAATTTGCTTAACAGTTTTTGTATAGTTAGTTATAATTTATATCTATTAAAAATTACCGAAATGATAGTAAATAAAATTTTTTTATAAAATGAAAATACCCTAGAATCCTACTCCCTCGTACACCACTGGATAACAATACAAATACACTACAGTAAAGCCTTGGGTAAATAACAAATTACCTTAGCGTCAAAAATACTATATAATGTAGCAATACAATACAATACAATATCATATGATAAATATAGACGTACAATACCGTTCGTCATTGTCAATGTGTATACCTCGTTCAGGATTATTGTTTTTAAGAACCGCGGTGCTACCAGTGTACCATATTATGTATACTCTTAATTTTTTGAGGAAATAATATTATTTTCTGTATCGTATAATTAATTTGTATGTAACTTTCTTCCGAATAATAATTGGTTTGTGATGATTATGACATTCAAACGCGAGTCAAGACACTTCTCATTTATGTTAATCTCTCGACTGAACTCACTATATGGCATACGTTTTTATTATTTACTGTCTCACACAATGAAAAAAATAATGTTTCAATTGACTGACATACAATAATTTGACTTATAATAATATTTCAAGATTTTATAGTATTTGGAGAAATTTGAAAAATCTCATAATTTTCAAGATATGTTTGCGAATTGCGTGATTGATTTTATGTTAAATTATAAAACTTTTTGTATCGCATAAATACATAATGATTAAATAACAAAGTATATTTGAATACATAATCCACACATAAAAATTTTTTTGAGAGTATACTATATTATTATCAAATATAAATATTTAATACAGTAAAAATATTTTTCTTATGGTTTATAGAATTAAAGCCAGTAAAGAGTGTGTCAATAATATGGAAAAAATGTTTAACCAAATTTTTTATACATTCCTATAATATTATGTATATTTCGTCAATCTTTATAAATATTGTATAATAATGGTATAATATCGATTATGATTGATAGCATACGCAGTATACCCATAATATTGAAAAAAATTCTTGAGAGTATACGGCGTATATGTAGCATACCCTATGGGAACACCCCTGCACATAATATATTATGGAATATATATTCATATGTTAGCCATATTATAAATTATATTCGCAAATCTTTTCAGTTTTTATTGTTAATTAAAAGGTTGATGTCTGAAATAAATTAACTAATGCTAATATTACTATTTACTTATTTATAAATATAATACACTGATATTTCACTATGATTTGTAATGGCCACTTCATCGTGTTATTTTTCTGTATGTTAACAAACAATATTATCTATTATAATACTGTATAAGTTATTAAATTATTATATTGATAACGTTATATTCTAATATAGGTACAGTATAATATTATCTATCTATTATATTATTAAAACGTGAGGCGATTTCGTATGACAGTTATATCTGAAGTTCTACCGGCCCGATTTTTACGTTTTTTTTTTTTTTTTAAACGTGAGTATTTGGTGTGTATGTGAGCCATCTAATGAGAAAAGTCCAAAAAATTAATTATTTAAGTAGTTATTGGAAGTATAAAGCTTACGCTATTGTTACATAGCGACGAGCATTATTTTCCGCGTACACTCACACATCTTTACAACTCCCACTACTCCTACGTCTACTGCAAGAATGCTATGTAGTTGTCGGCACTGCCTGGTATATACATTTACAATTTTGTCATAACAGTGAAATTGTTGTATAATATATTAATATTATTTTTAAATTTAGTTTTTATTTAAAAAGGAATATCAATTACCTACCATAGTAGGTTCCGTGGCATATTTAATATTTGGTACGTAAGAAAAACATTGAGATATTCGAATAAGAGTAAGTTGTTAACTTTATGATATGGTGGTTACATTTATCATTCGACCGTCAGGATGTTAATTTAGAAAAAAAAACAATGAGTCAATGACAGCATTTAAAGATAATGTCTATATTACAACATATTGCACGGTCTGAACTCGACGGATGGTGACGGATAAACTAACTGCTATTACAATAAACTATAAGATATTAAAATAATTAAAAATGGTCTCCGTTTTCATACACGGCAATAACACAAATATAAAAACATAAATACATAGCAAGGTGGATTTATAAATCCACCTTGATACATAGTAATAATAGTTAAAATCACTACATTATGTTTATTTATTTTGATTTTATTAATAATAAGTCCGACAATACTATGATCTATGGGCATTAGCTACAGAGAGGCGCAATCTAGGGGAATAGTGAAGCATCTAGGCAATTGCCCTCTTCATCAACTTTGAACATTGGGTTTAAAAATGTTTATTTTATACTTTATTTATGGTAAAATTAAAATAAAACACTATAAATATAAATTTGATAGTAAAATGAAAAATGTAACACATATTTTGAGTTGAGACATATAATAAGAGGTAAGATTTTTAACGGGCTACGAAGTGCACGGGTTCAGCTAGTAATATTTTATTATATGAAAAAACAATGAACCCATGACCGTGGTGTACCAGATTTGCCTATCTATATCGCCGTGTGATGATTATAATAATGGTATGTGATATTAAAATAAATTAATAAGTCCCCAAAGAAATTCTAGTTTCTTTACAACATTAATCGTTATTATTATAAATGATTTTATAAAACAACGGTTACGCATAGTTAGAAACGATAATAAACGATATTTTAGGTGAATGGCCTCAGCGAATTATCAACATAATGTTGGTTAAATACATAATGTAGGTATAATATTAATGTCATGACATTTTTAAACTTTATTAATAAATCTTCTTGAATAATAAAACAATTGTTTAAATGATAACAAAAGGTAAACGTTGATGTTACAAGTAGTCCAAATCCTATTTATCACTTGTATGTTTAATAGTGTTGTATAAATGTATAATGTAATATGTGAATATGTGATATAAAATATGGATATTATACATTTTACATCGTACTTACATTAGTAACTATTAGGCTAGGTATTTTATTAGGTTGTGTAATGTTTTCTATATTAACTGAAAAGTAAATTCGTTCACTGAACTAAAGAATTTTAACAAAACGCGAACTGAATATAAAACGTAATTATATTATTTACAGCTAGGCAGATAAAGTTTATTTATTGATAATTTTATGATTTCAACCGATAGCATCGTAATGTTTTAGTACATCATCCGCAATAACAAGGCTCTATATAATATTATTAGTTTTATGTTGCAATATTTTTTTAAGGAAATTATATTTATATATATAATATAATCACAATATAGTGTATCCAGGCCCATTAATATTTATTTTTCCTGTTTATGATATTATACTGCACTTTTCCGACAATAAAACAGTTGTAGGTAACCAACACGCATTATACCTACAAATTGTGAATGTAGGGTCGTTAATTTTATGTGCTTAGGACCTAATGGTATTGTGACGTGATTTAAAAATGATATAATAGTAAATTTATATTTTTAAAAATGAGGAAGTCAATATCCTATGTTCATATCGTACAAGTGATGATGTTGTTTTATTTTGAAAGAAAAACTATTCTAAAAATATAATCTATGAAGTTATTGGTTATCTTAGCAGTACCGTATTATTATTTGTGGGCATGCGCTTGTTTATTCTATAGACATTAATATTATGCATACTTTAAATATTTAGCTATGGTTTTGGGTACACCATTAATGCTGTATAGGTCATTTAAGCACGATGAAATCCTATTTCTAATATCTACGCTCGCCAAATGGTTCAACATCACGTAGCGGTTGTGTCGTAAACGTTACCGTACTCTAAAAACCAAAGGTGTAGAAACTATTCAAGTTAAAGTACTACATTTAATTAGAAACAAAAAAAAATTGTTAACAGATTCTTATCAACTACGTCTTTAAAAATATGTTAGATTATTAAATATATCAAATACGTACATAATTGTGACTTTTTTTTACTAAAGCGTTTATAATAAACATAAACATATTAGTATATTACTGTAGATAATACAGATAATGACTTACATTTTTAATAAAAAAAAAAATGTAAAAAATTCACCCATGTAATCATTGAAAATTATTATACGCAATATTAAATTAAGTTTGCGTAATCAGAAAATCAGATTGACTTTTATTATTAAAATAATTTTTTCAAAGGTTACAATACAATTCATACTATACACATTTGAGATACCACGAGCAATAGGTCATTAAATACATTTAAATCCTAGTGATATCAAACAAGAACATTTATATCATATTGTTAATTTTAGTGTTAATACATTTTTTGTTAGATTCTGGTAGGAGCAATATGATTTAAAGAGATATTTGGTGACATTAATGGGATGTTTCAAATTTAGTTTGACGATATCGTATGGCAATAGAACAATTATGAATATGATACAGGTCTCAAAGTTTATAAAATTATGAACATGTTACAAAATTACCAAAAAATGTTTCATTAAAACGTATTTATCGTCATAGATGTTTTATTAAATTAATAATAATAATTTTAGTAAACCTGTAATTCAAATGCTTAAATCATCAAAGAATTTATAATTTAATAATGACATACAGAACTTGATTTTCAAATTTAAACTATAGTTACATTCTTTTACTAAAAAACAGTCTCAAATCCGTTAGTCGAATTTGATTTATGAATTTTAGATTTTATAATGAGTCAAAATATAAGATGTGACTATTATACATGTAAATAGGACGCCATACTAAGTATCAACTTCCATATGTAGTAATAGACCCAAATCTATTACTGTATGATTAACTACACAAATAATCTAACCTAACCTATCACGGTCCAACCTTATTATTTCAATAATACCCAATTGTTTTTATTTAATAAGTATTATTAAGAGTTTCTGAAGTTATAATATCACGTTTTCCATTAACTATTATTATATAAGCAATTTATTTGTAGGTATAGTAATTAATTACACTATAACGAAAAACATAAGTTGTTAGGTAAACAGCGTGTATTTTAATCTTCTTCAGTTCATCATAATGATATTCAAATAAAATAGTATAGATTAAATTATTAGCGTTATGATTTATCATAAAAATTATTATCAAAACATTACCCACACGACAATGCTTTTATAATTTCTGTGATGGCTGTTTTATGTTCAAACTAATAATATTGTTTGAAATTTGATCATTTTGCTACCATACTAATCATGCATGCAAAATATATATCATATACTATTACTATTATAATTTTCTTTCGATACGGTTTATACTATTGGTCGTTGGCAAAGTACGATTTAGAGGAAATTAAATAGACACATTAACGTACAGCTAAAAGGGAGAAAGTTATTTGTCTTTTCCTCACAACAAAGGAAAATTCCAATTATTTTGAAATACGGTTAAAATAATAAAGACCCTTCACTGCAACGCTTGGAGTAGGTGAAACACTTATTTTAATTAAACGTATTCGATTTCAATAGGTCGTTATTTTATAAGCCATTATAGTAAGACAAAATACATATATTATTTATTGCACATTTTATAATGGCACATTATAATTGACAAGGTGATTGACGAATGACGATACTTAAAAATATATACTAATTGACCTACTTTAGGCCAAGTACATCTTATTTTTCTATGAATAAGTGATGTGTCGATTTACGAGCATATGAATATACAATAATGACGACTAAATATTAACGAAATCTAGAATTACAATAACTATAATGAATTATATCGTATAACATTATATTAGTATCGTTATACTAAATAAATCGCGTGGGCAAACGGTATCCTTATAAATTAAGATAATATGGGTAAATAATAAATATAATATCACGCCGTAGTACCGTACTACAATATACAAATACGAGTATAATACAACATCAAATATCATAACGTTTGAAATTATTGACGTCGATTGAAAATTCGTGTTTAACCAATTGATACCACAGGTTGCAATTAAGTTTAAATAATCCAACTCCACCGGCGTAAGATGGTTACAGTTTTTTCGTAATAACAACTAATATTTAATGTGGATATAATCTTTCAGTATCAATCGTGTTCAGTATCAAAAATAATATACTAAACCATACTGGTTATAGAACCTCAAAAAACGCAGTAGCAGTGGGCACTGAACAGAGTAGAATAACATATTCTTAAGCCACACAGCAAGAGGTGATTGATTCTCTCACGGTAAACATATTATTATATAGGTATCTACTATCACCCCTGTGCACTACAAATTAATAAATATAATATGCGTGACGATATTATACACATTTACCTATACCTACCGTATGTATATACCACATACCGTGTCTGAATGCATATCCTGGTGACTGCGTCACGTACATATATAGGTACGTATTTATAATATTATCATAAGTTATGATATACGAATCATAGATAAACGAGAAAATCCAATCCGCTATAGTTGAATTATTTATTGAACGAATCAATTATACTCAGAAAATATCAAACTCCTATAAACTATACGACAGCACACATATTATGACTGTAAGTAAAGTAAATGGGTATATTACGTCCGATGACATGTTGTAATATTTTAAAACGAACGTCAAAGTTAGGACTTACCCGGACGACAATGATTTACTCAACTGTTATCGTTAGGTCCACCTAAATAAATCCTACAACCCGTGCCACTGCATTAGGGGCTCACCAGCTGGGATCGAGGTAATATTGCAGGAGACACAACCATAGGTCACTTTCACTATAGTCTATATTACTTGAATAAGCCCGTTATTAGTTGGAAAACTGTATACCAACGTTGTAATTTTAATGTTCTAGTTTAGGCACTAATCTCTTGGCCATTTGACAAGAGATGACATTTTGTTGATGACAATGATATATTTAGATTTGCTTGGGTTTTGTTAGTTGTTAGATAGGTGTTGATAAATTAAAATTATTCCTAATAATTAAATGCCATGCTTAAAATAATACAATGATCTTTTCCATCAGGTATATAAGAGTTAAAGGATTTGAGAAATGCTTATGTCATGTTATAATTTATCAAAGTAAATAAAATAAGTGCAATTATTTACCTAGTTTAAAATTAATTTTAATGATCGTTTAAAGAAAAACGTATACAAACGTGCACTTATAACATAATATATTGTAAACTATTTAGCTCCCACTGAATTGAAATTATTTCACAAACTTAAGAAATTAATGTCACAATTATTTTTAATTTTAAGTGGTGCGTATAATGTATTGATTAACAATGGCAATTGTTACTTATTACTTTTTTTCCTTTCATCGCCTATTCTGTAGGAATATTATTATGGGTAAATTTAGGAGAACAAAAATAAAAAATGTACAGTGCTTTTCTCAATTATTAGGAAAGTCTGGAATTTTATGAGAAATAAGCTTTTGACTAATTCTATCTTGTTTTAGTTCAAAAACTTTAAATGTTCGCATTATTATTTTTGGGCATAGTATGATAATTTTGAAAATATGTTTCCTATTTTTGAGTAATGTATAGACATTTAATTTTTTTTTTATTTTAATAAAGATAAAACAATATTTTCAAAAAATATAATTTTTGTAAAAGTTGCAAAATTATTTTATTTTTGAAAACACATAACTTTTAATATATATACCTTACGTTTGGCAATATTCCATAATATTTGTATACTCCCTTTAAGTTTAAACTTTGATGAAATTGTCAATTAGTTATTTCTAATGAGTTGATAAAAATTTGAAGAATTATTCAATAAGCTTGAAAATGAAATACAAAGTTCTTCATAAGTAATTTCACTTAACTAGGTTTAATTTCTTACAAAATTGGATATAACGATCTTAGTTATTTTGCTTCATCAAAAATATTATTCATGTTGCATTAATTCAACAATTCATTAACAATGAAATTTTAAAGATATTTATATTCATTTTACCATATAATTTTACATCGATACCACTTTTCACCAATTGTAATAATATAATATAAATAATAAATACATACTATAATCATTAATCATATAATAATTTAAAATATGACAAAATTGACATTTTTTATGCAAAAATTATGTCAACCTACCGCATTAAAGCAATATTAAATTAAATTACTATAATAGTTTTACAGTTACAATAGCAATATAAATATATGAGAAAATATGCTAAGTAAAAATCTAGCAGACCGTCTCCGCTTAAAATTGTTATTTGCATTGGACACAAATTATTAACAAATCCATTACGGTGGCCTCAAAAATTAGATACACTCGGCATCTACCATGCACATAAGAGCCTTAACTGATAGACTGTTTTTATAAAATTTACCTACATATAGAATATTCATTCTTATGAATTATTCGTATACCAAAGGAAGATACGAGGATTTAATATTTTGTTAAAAAACATGTCGTGTGATAAAACGCAGCTTATATGTATATAATAATATACATAATACGTTTATAATGGCGACCGTGCTAGGTGATAACGAATTCAAGTGTTTGACAGTATAAAGACTGATTGAATTGTCGCACCGAGTTTCCTATACACGCTTTTTGTCTGTTTCAGGACTAATTCGATTTTAATTTAGAAGAGCTAAATTATATTCGTTATGTCAGCTTCATCTCCGCTGAAGTCCCTATTTTCTTCCTATATTAAGTGAATAGATTTTCATATCACCGCCAATGCCTGACCTATAAATTATAGGTATTGTAGTGATCTCATCGCCTACAGGATACAGGTATAAGGAACTAAGAATGATGAATAAGGCGACTCTGGTGTGTACTCGAAGAGTATTATTTAATTTATATTTGATGCAATTTAATTTAAATACATATTCGTAAAGTAAATTTTAAATTCAAAACAAAAAAACTTGAATAATTCGATCGGTGAAAATATTTTGAGTTTAGAAAATATTCGATTTGACCAGTTTATTTTCTAAGTACAAAATATTATACTGCTCGAATTATTCTAAGTCCAAATTATTTAAAACAGAAAACAGACTAGCGTGAAAGTGCTCTGGTGTACTTAATCAAATTACGTCTGAATACAGGACGTTTCGGTGGTCTCTTTTATACAGAGTGTCCCGCGAGGATTTACCCATTGCGATATCTCACGAAATAATGGATATATCAAAATTATGGTTTTATCACAGGGTTAAGAACTACAATTATTTCATTTTTAAATTTACTTTAATATTTTTGTAAAAAATTTAAAAAATATAATTTTTTATTTAATTATTTCCAAAAAATCAATGATAGCCATTTTGTAGAGTTTATTTTTCTGAAAATATTGACGTTTCAAAATTTTATTTCCATTAATTTCCTGATTTTTGATATTTTTTCTAGTTTTGAAGAACTAAAATATGATTATAAATTTATTACTATTAGGAGCACGGAAAGTATTCTGCCGACCGTATGGGAATGCATGCGGCGCGGCGGGTCACATGTTTGATAACATTATGGTGTTATAAATAATTCACAATTTTTCTTGAAACTAAAAAAAATATTAAAAATCAGGACATTAATGAAAATAAAATTTTGAAATGTCAATATTTTTAGAAAAATAAACTCTATAAAATGGCTATCTTTAATTTTTTTGGAAACAGCTAAATATAAAAATATATTTTTTAACTTTTTTACCAAAACATTAAAATATGAAACGACTGTAGTTCTTATCCCTCTGAGTTTTATTACAAAACCAGAATTTCGATATCACCATTATTTTGGGAGATATCGCAATGGGTAAATCCTCACGGGGCACCCTGTAGTCCTACGTTCTACTCACCATACCCAACTTGCTCTTGTTGCTATTGCCACGGATGCTGAGTTATCATCTAATGCCAACGGAAATGCTGACTATCCACGCCCTGAAGCAAGCGTGTATCCTGTTGACCACACTTCCAACATAGTGCTGTTATAATATCAAAAATATTTATTATTTCATGGAACTCTTCTCGTGTATGCTCTCATGTGTACGCAATCGCTTATCTATAACTCTTATTTCGTTCATGTATGTATTTGTGGTATATATTTATAATGTTAACATATTTCCATGAATTATTAATTCATCTTTATGTTTTTGATTTATTAACCTATACGAGACGAGTCTTATACCTAATGATTATTTCATTTAGCATCCACCCCTGTGGTATAATGAGCTACCCAGGTGATAATTACCTACCCACTTGACCGTAAACAAACAATACGGGACGCCAGTCCATAGCAATATCATATACCCAAAACTCATTCTAGAATTTTTTTTTCGTTTAGAGAGTTTAAAGGTTAATAAAACTACACCTGCAACAATATCTATACTTTATATATGACATTATTGATGTAGATCGTAATATGTTTAAAAACATTGAGAAAAAATTTAAAAAAAACTTCAGAACTCTTTCAAAAAGGAAATTTTAATACTTATATTATTAATTTCAGTGGGACATGCAGGTGAATATTGATGAAATTCAATTTAAAAGTAAATAAAACTCTTTTGATAATATTGTTATTTATATGCTTATTAAATGATTCAACAATAAGGTACTAAAGTAGTTTTTTATTTCAAAAATAACACATTTATAATACGATTAGTTAAAAATTTAACAACATCAGAAGAAATGGAGGGGAATTCTATTTCACTCATACCGTATTTTTTCTTATTTTTAGAAAACGTAAGGATGTTCATATCCTGAAACATTTTCATTGTTCTCATTTGATCTTTATAATAATAGCGTAGTGCCCACATTTTTCTTATAGTTTTCTTTTCAGTATTTTACTTTTCTATAGATCTACTCAACCATCACACAATGTCAAAATAACGTGGTATGCTATTGTTCAGCAGGTTCTCCAGTGCCTATGTGTAATTACATAAGTGGCAAAAATCGCTAAAAACTACATTAAATTCTCGCCTAAAACATTTAACTACATACGTGTATAACCCGTCACTGGTTGCGTAATTTATTTTTATTTTTGGTCGCGCGGGGTAAAAATTTTCCATGATATGAAATATACTTAAAATATTACTTTAAGTTGGTACTTTATAACTAACAATACTTATAATTAATATACATAAATAATTGTACAATTTGAATTGCATATGGGTCTTTAGTTTTATGAATAAAAATTAAAAAATAATAAAAACTGTAAGGTAATACAATACTATTATAATGTAAAACAATCTGGGCAAATTTCTATCAAGTGATCTCTACATATATGCTTTATGCAATTGGTGCACACTTTAGTGGTTTTTTTGTCTTTCGCTCTTTCACAAAAAGCACATCGGTTCGAACTTCTCAACTTTTGAGGGAGCACTTCTCTTTCAACCTATAATATAAATAAATTTAAAAAAAATGTTTTACTACCGTAACATAATTTTGAAGTCTTGTTTTTAGTGATCTGGGCAGACTGCTAATTGTCATTCTGTACTTTAGTTGATCCTCCATAAGTTGCCTACCCAATGATTTCAAAAATTCTAAACGTGTTTTCTTTACTTGCGTATTTTCTTGGTACACAATCATTGAATTTAGTCCTCCAATATTGAGTAGAGAATAAAATACTATAAGAGGCCAACGAGCACTATGTCTTGCCACACTGTAGTTTTCAGTCATCCAATCCATAGTATCTACACCACTTTTGGTCGAATTGTAAAACGTAATCATTTCTGGCTTTAATTTTTCTCTAGTATTCATATCAATAGCCTTATCATTGTGCATTGTCGAAGCTATCAAAACTATTTTATTTGATTTAGCTTTATACGACACGATTGAATTATTTTTTGAAAAACCAAAATATGACGAATATAAGTCACGACCTTTTGAAATGAGAAATTCGGGAGGGATTTCTCTTTTATTTTTTCGAACTGTGCCTACCACAGTTGTTTTATTTTGGAGTAACTAATCTGCTAATGGAAAACTAGTAAACCAATTGTCAAATGTAATATTTCTACCAGTATTCAAAATTGGGTTTGCTAATCGTTTTACAACGCAAGATGCAGCATTATCAACTAAAAATGGACCATCTGGTTGTTTACCAGCATAAAGTTCGATATTGAGTGTGTAATAATTAATACTATCTACTAAAGCAAACATTTTTAGTCCATATTTTGCGGGCTTATTTGGCATATATACTCTAAAAGAACAATGACCTCTGAATGATTGTAATTTTTCGTCAATCGTGCAGTATTCGGAAACAGTATATGTATTTTTACAATTATTTACAAATAAATCTCGGATTTCCTCGGATATCATCAAATCGTATACAACGAAGTAAAAAACGGAATCTATGCTCCGACATAACACATGCTAAAATATCTACTCCACACCCATCTATTTTCCAAAGATCCTCAGTGGATCTATGATTACATTTTATTGCTCCTAAAATAAAATAATAAATGATAAACAATTTTTAAATTTTTTTGAAAAAAATTAACTTACCAATTGTATATAATAATATAATATGCCCAAAAGTGCTTTGATTTCGCGAACACATGTTTCCGAAGCATCTCTTTCTCTATTGTAATTAGGTCGAACTTTTTCAATATATATATTCGTCATTTTTACTATATGCTCTAACATATCATTTGAAAAAAATAGCATCCAACACTCCAAAATTGTTTTTGCACTTTTAGCTATAAGTTTAACTCCTGATTTTTCTGTAACTTTATTATAATTCACGATTCTTACACGAACCTTTAGTTTTCTATTCCATTTTGTTCCGTCTTTTCCAATAAAAAAGTTGCGTCTCATAGATATAGGTAAATCATCATCAGATTCATGGTACGAATATTCAGAATCTGATTCATTAGAAATATTTCCGATAGAACTTGCACTAGAAATTGACTGTTCTGTATCCGTATTTTGGTCATGAGGTTTATATGTTGGTGTATTATTATCATTATCATCACTTGAAAAGCCTCCTAATAAATCATCTTCTTCTGTGCTTTCTAAAAGACACTCAATCCGCCGTCTCTCAATTTCTTCCATGTTTTTTATAATAATAATCAAGAGAAAATTAAATTTAAAAAAAATGTAAAATAATAAATTAATCTTCAGTCGCGCGGGGTAATTATTGTCCAAACAAATAAATTGTTCTTGACTCGCATGCACCGAACAAACTAAAATAGTTTTCGATGAAGTAAATGTCATTATCGAATTATGATGTGATTTTGATAAGCTAATCGTAATTACGAAACTATATTACAGATAATTACGGAAAAACACGTACTTATAAATAAACTTGGAGATTATTTACCCCACGCGACCGGTGACGGGATAATAGTAACATAAACAAAAGGTATATCATATTAAAAAAATTATTCATATATAATAATAGTAATATTGCAATAATTATTATATAATTTTGTTATAAAAATAAAATCATGTAGCCAATCTATGAACAGGTATTAATATACGCGGTGGATAAAAATAATTCCCAAAATATATTATTATTTCATAAATATCTGTGCAAGAAAAACGCATTCATTTTTCGTGTTATATGTTTATAGTACTATAAATTACATTGCCTGGCTTTATGTCATATTAATATGAGAATCATAATGCAGTTTCCCTATACCTATAAACTTATTCCTCTCAAGATAACTCACCGCTCTTCCACCAAAATGGAACCAACGGCCACTGAATTAAAGTATCACTTCTAATAGAAAAAGGTTTGATTAGACTCTGAATTTATTTCTTATCGATCCTAAGCTACCATTATTATTATTATTATTATTATTATTATGTATCTAAGGCATACATTTTCAATTAGTTATTTAATGCCTAGAAGGCATTAAGAAATAGATTTATACCTGAAAACATTAATTCCTTCTCTTTCCTATCTTAAATTTATTTTAAAGTACCTGCTCGTTTCATAAGATTTATTCCTATTGTCATTCATTTTTAAATTACTAAATAGGTAAAGTATAAATATATAATTAATCCAATCGATTAGATAATTCGTTTGACCAATAAACGCAGTGCATTATTCAGATCATAACGAATAAATGTACGAATTGTATAATTTACACATTTATATCTGTGAATTATCCACAATTATTATTTTTTCTTCAAATTGTGTCTACTATCGTACATGTTTAATAATATAATCAATAATCAATGTAAAATTATATTAAAGGTATGGAGTATGTGTTTTTGCAGGCGTATACCTAGCAGCAGGGGCGAACGCCAGTGGTGGTGCATTGCCGTCGCCACTATCATCCGGTGGTCGGAACCACCCGCTGCGCAGCGAGAGCCGATCGTACGCGTCCTGTGACCTGGATCCCGTCATGGAAGAGCGGAGCGAGATGGACAGCAGCTGTGGTGGAGCTACTGGTAGTGGACCATTGGCCGGATCAGGGACTGTGGCCGATGGTGATGGAGTCGTTGGCGGCGGAGCGGTCGAGGCGCTCGTGTGTCCAGACAGCTAGCAACACGTGCTGGCCATCGCCAGGATATCGGTGGCCGTACAGACGGATAAACCGCCACCCCGACCAGTCAGGTCACCACTGTGGAACACGCTCACCAACAACCCGCCGGACGAGGTAGTCAGCTGACATCCGGCCCGACCTGAACAGCTCAAGGCCATCGCAATTATAGAACCTTGATGGGCCTGACTACGAGATACACTCACCCTATCTCATCAACGGCTCATTCACCAACCGGCAACCGGTATAGGCGAACATTTTCGCAGCTTTATAAACTTTATTGTACCATCTTGTCATCATGATAATACTATGTTATTATACCACCCGATAAAGATAAGTTCATACGAAAATGCCATATATTATGTACTCGAGCATTGCAATAGTTTGTTTTATAATGTTATGCTCGTATTATGTTCGATCTAGTTTGAGAGACCGTTTAGATATTATCTGGAAAATTAAGTTTGGTGGCGATGTATATATATATATATATGTTATTAGTTTATAAAATATTAGTTTAGTTTGTATTTTTTTTAGTTCGTACAATGCTTACCAATCAAATACCTGCAGAACGTTAACTTCTATGAGTTTTTGACGGACTGTTCAACTAAAATATATCCGATCAGACCAGTGAAAACACATACCTTAAAATTCAAATAATCCGGATATTTGTATCTTAAAATAGGTACTTGGACTTTGATGAAATTCACACAATATTCTTCTTTACTA
The DNA here is from genome assembly GCF_037042655.1 of Diuraphis noxia. Lineage (NCBI taxonomy): Eukaryota > Metazoa > Arthropoda > Insecta > Hemiptera > Aphididae > Diuraphis > Diuraphis noxia. The sequence goes on along the minus strand of NW_028301714.1, from coordinate 30,231,727 downwards.
AATCACTATCTCCTCCTCTACTTCTACCTGTATTTCGTTCAAATGGATATCACCAACTCGTGGAAAATTTCAGTTTCAGTCTGATGGGCATAAACTTTAGCTTAACTTTCCAAACAAACAATCTAGACCACACCCACTTATACGAGTATATATATAAATACTTATGCGGGTATGTATGTGAACACAATGTATCTATCACAGCTGTTGAGCTGTACCATACTCTACTTCTACCCTCTACCATGTCAACCCTTAACATGTCGCCATCATCACGTGCCACTTTATACTAATATTCACACACACATAATTACTTTTCAAACTTTTATCGACTGGATACCGAAATCATGTTTGTTTAGGTGACGGTAACGAATCGGATAAATCCTAAAATAAACTTTAAAAACTACATTTTACGATCATCATCCGTTTGGACCAACAAACCAACTTATTGCTCTCTCTTTTGTTATTAAGTGTCACAACGCAGCCTTTGTGACTTGACAGTTGACAGTAGATATATATTTTTGCTTTTATTAGGTAGATAGATACATACATGGAATACCTATATGGTTGTATGTTATATTACTATGTAGGTACTCAATAACTACTCCTGTTTGTAACTTATAGATAGGTAGAATTGAAGCTAGATGATAACTACTTACCACCTAGTATATTCCTTATTTGTTGAATACATTTGTCTAGTGTATATTTTTATCATACTTAATATATGGTAACTATAATAATATATAAATTATTTATATGTCCGCTATTTTTCCAATTATTATTATTTCCACAGGATAATTAGAGACTATATAATAATGATGATAATAATAATTATTATATTAATATGGTTTTCACTAATGCACTTTGATGCGATGTGACTTCGACAGATATTTAACTAGAGTATAATGTAATTAAGATTTTCAACGAAAAAAACGTATCATTACATAATTAGAAATTATTATTTAAGATCTTCACAGTTTATGATGTTAATTTTAGTTCATTTACTTTACATTTTTGCGTCACAACTGATTTATTTTGACGACCTCCGAAAAGTACCATAGAAACGAGTTCGTTAAATTCCATTTATGACACGTCGTGCATAATTTTTTTTCAGACACTGAAATTCTTAAAATATTTTAAAAATTATATATCTAAATACAAATTACATATATTTACATGAATTAAAATTTTAAAATTATCGAATACAAAAAAAATTGATTTTTATAAGTAAAAATAAAATACAAGATAATATTATATTTTGAAAAATTAACCAATTTGATATTATATGAATATAATTTAATGTATATTATTAATAATTCAATTAGTTATACAAAATAATAATATTAGATTTAAGTCCTTCAAATAAAAATTAAACCTTAAAAAAATACTAAATTTTCAAAATGTATTACTTTATTGATCGAAATTTAGAAACACCTGTGAATAGCACTTGACCAGTGTAAAAATTGATTATTAATAACAAGATAATATCACTAATAATATTAATTAATTAACCAAAAATGAGTATTATTAAATGTTCATTTGAGTTGTTGTGTTATTAAAAATACCGGATACTCCGCGAGTAAAAATTTAACATTATAAAACATTATTAACATTACAAGATGCTTTACAAAAGTGCTAAAAAATAGGTACTAAATAAGTAAGTACCTATATGATAGGTACAATAAATCGTACTTGATATTTTGAAATACTTGTTGATTGAGTTCGAAGTATTTGAAGAGTATAATAAATTGTATTTCTAACAATATTATTTATTTTCCTGATAACAAATAAAACAAAAAATTTAAGCATGTTAAGATATAACCAAGAAAACACTTAAGATTTCATAATCAATAACTTTTTTTTTTATTATCACTTATAACCTTTTCTTTCGTTTTCGTTAGTATAGAGAACTGGAGGAGAAACCATGGTGCTAGTACTTCTCCTCCGTTTCTCGTCGCTTATTGATAATAATCAATTACACATTACACATTTATGTAGCTGTGACGGGCCAATCTCCCGTTCGAAGCTATTACAATAGGTAGTGATGTACAATAATACCCGAAGGCTTGCCTTCGGCTACATTTTTAAGAAACTTTTAATACGCAATCATTAGTTCGGTAAATCCGGAGATATTTCTGCGGCCTGACGACGTGGTTCCTTATCCTCCTTTGCAGTAAGGATGTTTTCCACCATTCGTTGAAAATGTTTGAAAACTTCCTCCGCTTCTTTAAGAACCACGTGCTTCTTGGTTGGATCCAGCGGCAGAGTCTTAAACACTGGACCTAGGATCATGTCAAGCACGTCGATGGTGCTCGGACGACGGCCTAGCCCGGAGGTTAGTGCTTCCTGAAATCATTCCCAGAAGACGCACTAAAATAACGTGTGTTCGGTGGTGTAGCGTGTCCATCATCAAGAGAGAATCGTAGGCGCCGTTCTATAAGACTGGGCTAAGAGCAGAACCCTGTGGCACTTTGCAGGTCACCGGCCTTTCCACCATCTCTTCACCAGTTAGCAGCGTTCTATCGGTCAGTCAAGACCGGAGCATCTCCACCAGGTACTCCGGAGTGTTGATGCGCATCAAGACTGCATCAATTACAGGCCACCTCAAGGAATTGAAAGCATTCTTGACTTCCAAAGTCACCGAAACGCAGAGACTCTTCTTTCTCGGGGTGCTGGCTGCTTGTGCGATGATGCTGAGTACCTTGCCAATTGCAGACTCCGTGCTCACTCCCTTCCTGAAGCCGAACTGGTTCGGGGCTCTTCTCAGTCCCCCGTTCTCGTCCAGATGATCCTCGAGTCTTTGGAGAAAGAGTCTCTCGAACAACTCACCTGGAGTGTCCAGCATGCAGATCAGCCTATAGCTCAACGGGGCGTCCGGAGGTTTGTCTGGGCCCTTACGAAGCAGTACCAGCCGTGCCCTCTTCCAACATATGGTGGAAACGTCAGCGCATCGAGTCAGTCATTGAAAACGCTGAGGACTGCGTCGGGCTGAGCGGACGCGGTAGCTCTGAGGATCTCGTTGGGAATCCCCGAAGGTCCTACCTACTTTTCCAGTGCGAGCCTCTTGACCGCTCTACTGAGTTCTTACGGATTGAATCCTTGAATGATTCTGTTAAACTCTAGCATGTTCAGCACCGGGTCAAACATCTGTAAGATATTGTGCACTACTGGGAAAGAAGCCAAGACCCAATCCGTGACGGGGTGACCAGTCGGGGTGGGCATCGGCGTGGAGTTCTGCTCGAACCTGGACCTGGGCCTGATTCGCCGTGCTAAAGCAGACGTACAACTACGTCTGCTTTCTGACCCCGGTCACTCGGGGTTTCGGTTTCAGGTACCTGCTATTCCATGACGTTGACACCTCGGTAAAACGTGACGTCCATTATCGAGGTGGCTGTCTCTCTCATGAAGGTTGGCGTGGTTCTCGAGTCGGCCAGGATCAGTCCCAGGCTTTTGGCGAGATCGAACAACGGACCGCCTCTAGGGTTGTTGGTCCTCGACCCCTACTCGACGTTCCAGGCATTGAAGCCAGCAGAAAACATGCATTTCCAGCAGGCGCCAGTCCTGTCCTCTTTTGTGCAGGTTCTGGCGTTGTGTCCAAAGGCCTGGAACCTGAAGCACATCTCTGGTGGCTGCGTCCTGTACTGGAATCGGAACATAGTCCACCCGATCGGAACCTTGGAGATTTGGATGGCAACGTGTTTAAGCATTTTCGCCGTGGCAATCTGCTGTCGTGTGTCCCATATCCTAATATCACTGACTACGTCCCGGTCGATCTTGACAGTTGGGTCACCTTGGCCAGGGATAGCGTTGCGGAGTGCTTCTAAGACTTCTTTTACAGTTGCAGTTGCGTTAATGTCCAGCACTTCGATCTCCACTTGTATGCTGAGCTGAAGTACTTTACCCACGGAGCTTTAACGACATGGCTGAGACTATATGTTTGGCTGCTGTGACCTTTGGGAAGCTTCAGAAGAAGACATCCATCCCACGTCTGCCTCATGGTGACACTGGTGCCGGTTTCTGCTCTGGTCAAGCCACAGTTGCGCACCGCCAGTACTGTGTCTCTATAACTCTTCCCGTCGACATTTTTGATGAGGATCGCTGGTGATTTTTTGGAAAAACCTGAAGGCTGCGAGCGGATACCCCGGAAAAATATCGCGAAACAATAATAATTATATAGAAAGAAATAATACCGTCATACATTATTATCGCGTCTGTGTATGTATAGCATTTAACTTGATCTTATCTAATCGTATTCATCTTTTACTTAGCAACGCATTCAAGTATACTGGTTTTTCATTTTATAATTTCTATTATGTAATAATTTTTATTGTTACTGTGACTGACACTTTTACAGTTTTACGCTTTTATAAAGTCTTACAGAGTTAAGAATTTGTGAAGAATTTAACAAAGGATTTGCTCATTTACTTTCTACTCAACATCCTTCAATCAATAAACTTATAAATGGTTTGAGACGACAACAAAACCTTAATTTTAATTAAAATAAGTCAAAGTATAGTAAGAAATCCAAATACACCAAATAAAAAGAATAAGACAGTCAGTTGGGCTGAACGAGTAAGGAAAGTAGTAGCAGATTATCATAATCGAGAGTTTGAAAATTATCTTCAAGGTATTTCATTGAATATATACTTCCATTAATTAATATTCATGTTTAATTAATTAATTTTTTTTTAGTATATTCATCAGTATATTGATTACTTATATCAATTTTATTAAATTATGCATATTTTTATCATTTTTATCAATTCTTCTATATATTAATCTAACAATATTATATGCTTGAAATATATTATTTATTAATAATTAAATTACTGCTATATTTTATGCTGGCGATATGTATACTGATGATATTTATTCCACGCGATATTTTAGTTGCAATAATTTGGTCACGCGATATTTTACCGGCCGATATTTTGTCTGTCAGCGATTCCTGCGAGCGGGAGCCGGTGGTGGGCTGACGCGCCGCCGTCGTTAGATTTTTCCCTAACCTCGGCTGACGACTTGGGACCATACTTCTGTGTCATTTTCCATCGCAACGTCCGTCTCTACTTCCTGCCATTGGCACCTTAGCTTTCCGTGTTCTCTTGCGAGCATATGTTGCCTTCGACTCTATGACTACGTCGCTATCCCAATAGCCCGAGATCAGAATCATATCCGTGGAGGCATCAGCAGTAAAAACGTTTTTATTGCTTGTATGTTCTGTGTAAGATGGTCTGAACTCTGGTAGGTTCAGTTTATAACAAGTTTTGTAAAATAAATTTACAACTTTCCTTATCGCCAGTAGTGTAACATATCTCATGACTATACTTTTACGAGTAACAAACAAAACTGTTTTTAGTTATTAATACATCTTTTGTGAAATTACCTTTTAATTGGTATATAGTATTTTAAGTACAGAATTATATAAAATACAATTATTATATTTTCAAGAGTATATACATGTTTTAAAAATAAACATAAATATACAATACAATACCGAGTGCCCACAAATATAAAGTATAGGTACACAGAACAAATTAATTTGTTTCACATACACAAAATAAAAATTCAAAAATTGTAAGTTATGGGAATTTATAACCCAAAAGCTAAGTCATACGTTCCACAAACAGAATTCAAAAATCTTATGTAAAGGGTATTGAGTAATATAAGCAACTGAGTTATAGAGTGTACCCTGTTTTTTCAAACACATACTATATGTATCTGTACTTTGTAATTTTCATTAGTTTAATCCACATGATCACAATCCATACTTTGAAACGTTGAGCGTTGTAAATTAATTTGTTGACCAAGCAAATAATTTTAGCATTAGTGAAAAATAGGTTAAAAAGATAAAAGTGTGAAATCGTGCTTTACGAACTTATTTGTAAGCTCAACATATTATGACGGACTCGATAGTTTCGATATCGAAATAATTTCTGGCCTCGGGCGCCAATAAATACAATTCATTTTCTACTTCTAATTTTCTAGACATAAGAGGTTAAAACTCGTAACAGGGAAAGTAATATACAATTATATAGTATTATATAGGTGCATACATCTCGAAAAACTTTTAATGGTTTCGATGGAATGATATAAAAGTGTGTAATGCACTGCGCATTGCTGGAGTTATACAACGTGGTAACTTAATCCGGCTTTGCAACGGTTTACTCTGGAGACGTGTCGGGACAAATTTATATATACGTTTGGTAAATAAATTAGGGTCGAATTGAAAAATAACTGCTACTTCGGTGGTTAGGATAGGTATTATATTATTATTATTATTATTATTATTATTATCATTATTATTAGTCTTGGCCAGGACAATTCGTTATTATAGAACAGCCGTACGGAGAAGCTCTCAGTCGTCGTAGCCGTGGAAACGGTGAGCTCGTTAATATTCCATTAAAAATATAGGTCTAAATGGAAATAGATATATAATAAAACAAAATATACAAATTCGTTGTTGTGTTTGTTTGTTCAAGTGTTTATAAATAATAATATTAGAGTTTGGCTGTTGTTAAAACGGCATTATTACTGCCCTTCAATAAGTAATCAAATATGAATGACAATCATTGGTCATCGTATTTGTTGGCGTATTTGCAATGTGTAGCGATATACTATAATAATAATTATAATTGAATCTAGATGGTTAATATTTTGAAGGTTTCATTGATCTGTTGGTTCATTTTTGTGTTTTCCAATGAAAAGTACCTTTGTAAAATACATCATGCACTACATTAAAATATTATTGTTTTTGTTATTTGGTTTTCACGTTTTTTTTTTAAATCTAAATTTTCCAATATTGTATTAATATTTCACACCATAAGCTAATCATAATATAAAATACTTATATAAAAATTGAATATACAATATAATTTTGTATAAATACGTGTAGTATTATTATTTATAAAGAACGGTCGTATAATATATACCTAATATTATTAACTAGATATATAAATATATATATATTTTTTTTTTTTTTTTGTAACCCTCGGCATAGTTGGCAATTGGGCATGTGTTGTGAGAGGGTAGTTACGATTGGTACCTAATGCGGTAAGTGTTGCATTTATTTTTATGTGGTACAAGGATTCGTCGCCAAGAATCCGAGTGGTCATCCAACTGGGGGATCCAACGATGAAAGACGATGATTGACCATATCGCACTTTAGCGACTGCAGCCCACCATCGCGTCACACCAAGCTCCTATTGATAAAATATATTGTAATATTATTATTATTTAACAATCATATCTTTCATACCTAATACCAAACATGCTGTGAATATAAAACGTTTTATTTTATCTAAATTGACGATTTTACCTGTCTTGATAAGTTTAAATAAAACTTAAACTACGAAAATTAGTTCGTACTTTAAAATAAAATTATAAATTATTTTCATTTTTTGTTTTGTTTTTTTTTGTTGAGATTTTAAAACTTATCACGCTGTGTAAATAAAAAAAAAAATCAATAGTAAGACGAATTTATAAATTGTCAAGTACTATCGCGGTAATTGTTAAATTTTGACGAGAAAATAAGTAATAAAAACTATAAGATACAACCAATTTGTAATAACATAAAAAATCATACCACTATAATAAACGGGGCCAAATTCGTAATTATCATTTTCATTAAAAATACTAAAAACAAGCTGAATATTTCTATATCTATATTTTGGTTAATGATTTGATTTTTTGCTAGCCTATTGATTTAGGCTCAAACCTGTGTATTATTGCAAATGACCAAGCCACTTTTTTACGATTTAAAACTAATAATTTGAAAATCGATTTAGACGGTTATACATGGTCGTACTTACATTAAATGTAAATTGTACTAATCGTAACAAATGACATACTCCTGAATATTGTAAATACTATAATGTATGATTATATATATTAAGCATAACCGGGTTTTGTACCGTTTACCTTGTGCCAACCGCAGTACAATCACAATACTATTATAGTTAGTATTATCGATGTTCACTCAATACATATTTGTGTGTAGAGTAAAATATTTACTTTTAGGTTAATTAAATATTTAACGTTGATTGATATTATGTTTGTTTTTTTTTAATATAATAATATTTTAGTTGTAATAAATCGTATTACATATTATGTATAATACAACATGTAATAAACATTTTGAAATATAAATGGAATTTTCTCTTATTTATTGACAAAATTCAGTTTAACATATCAGTATGTACGTAGATATACCAGTGTTAATAGAGATATGTTGAATATTAATTGCATTTTTTCATTAATCTTTCCCAAATTATTAAAAGCAGTAGCACCTAGTTTATTTAAAAATATTGTTATACCTATAATTAATTCTTGTCATCGAATTATGTTTTGAGATAATTTTATGTTTTTACCCCATAGAACATTCGAAAATTAATATTAAAAAAATAAATATTATGAAAAATATTTTTATTTCATCAAAAGTTATTAGACCTTACAGGTTACAGGCATAAACTAATTGGTTTTTTTTTTTATAGAGAATTAATTTAAAGCAGCCACCAAAGAAAATTAAATTGCTTCCTTCGCTCACATTAAAAAGTGCAATAAAACAATTCAACTTAAAAGTGAAACATTTTAAAAAGAAACTATAGAAATTTAATAATGAAAAAATTATAACATTTTTTTTTTAATGATCTTGAACCAGCCACTATGGTCATTACTCATTAGCTATTGGAGGAAGGGTGATTGATTTTTAACACATGTGTGTGTGGCAAAGATTCTACACTAAGACTCCGGATGGGGTGCGCGTCCGGTAACTAGCAGCCCTGGTACTTAGAGCATATTTGTAATTGAAGCAAAACACCACACACCAATTCACAATATACATTTTATTAATATACCTATTTTAATTTTACACCCTAAAAACTTTGTTAACAATTTCATCCAAGACGACAAAATTTATTAACCTTTTCTCAACACTTATCCATCATTAAACTTTCTTCTTAAAATACTTCTTGTGAAAAGGCATATCTAAAATATGATTTTAAATATTTTATAAGTGAATGTAATTGAATTATATATTTCTTCATGTTATGCACAATTTTTTTTTTTTTATTAGAAAATATTTACAATCTGTATACAATTAATACATGCACAACATTTAAAAAAACTGTTTTATAAATCGAAATATTTTCAATTCACATTTAAATCCAAGATGACTTTTAGCCTGGATTCCAGTGGTTGGCATTAAGATTAAAAATTAATTTTACTGACTAATTTTAACACATTTTCAGATTCATATTACAAAAAAATACAATTTTCTGGTAATTTTGTTATTTATAAAAACAAATTGGGATGTTTATATTCCCTCGTGGCATCGCCATCGTGCTGAAAATTTGCTTGTATTTAATACCTAACACTTTTTATAATTAACGGTTTGCATAAAAGCATTGGAAATAATCAAATATATTTGTATAATAAACGCATTTGACTTGATATCTGTATGATTGTAGACATGTTGTAAATTCCAAAATAAATCTACAGTCATATAGGTAGGTTCAAGTCTAATCATTGGTTTTACCAGTTATATAACACTGCAGAGAGGTCAAAGAACTATGAATAGTTACGATGAAAACAATTCAAAGACATATCTAATATACCTACTAATAACTACCGACATAAACTCATAACTTTTAAATTATAAACAATATAAGAATATAACCATATATAATTAAATAAAATGATTAAAATGAAGATAAAAAAAAAAATGTATACCTTTATACATTTTTACTATGTAAACATATTAGGCGTTCAATTATTATTAACCAGCGTCACCCCTTGTCTACAAAATTCAACTTAATCTTATACCTGCAATACATTAATATGACAATAAATTATGAAATGTACTACTAGCACTAAACCTGAATACTGAAACTATAACATAACTTATTTTAATCACCCAAAGTGTCAAACTAACAAAATTTAAATTATAAATTGAAAACATAAGTTTTGAGCTTCATTTTCTAGTTAGGTTATATTGATCAACTGGAATAACTCATGTTACAAGTCAAAGCTTTTTAAGAAATGAAATACTTGGATGAATGTTGACACAATATGAGAACTATAAATAGTGTTTCACCAAACATACTATTCACCAGTTTTCTGTTGGTAATTTATTTATTCGAATTCCGATTATTTTAATTAATAATAGTTAAAATATGTACGCGTTTTTGATTTGGGTTCTGGAAATATCAAAATTTAAAAATAAGTTTATGGCGCAAGAAGACACTCCTTAAAGCTTAAAAATTAATTGGTATGAAAAAATTGATGTGCTTAAAAATATTATGATCCCTATGGCCTATGTACGTATACAAATACCAAAATCAAAGTTCAAATAAATTCATTATTATAGGAAAAAATGAATGAGAGAATGCTCAACGAATCACTCTGCGGCCGGTATAACTAATAATACGTAGGTTATTTTGATGGCTATTCAGCGCACATAACAGGTAGGTAGGTACTTACATAATTTATTCTGGGAATACTTTGAAATCTATTTCATGTACAGGTCGATAATAATCTATAAATTTAATACTATCATACTTAATATAAAATGAGATCAAAGAAAATTAAATCCATATAAATCCTACTTTGTTTGTAGCTTTTTGCGTGAATGTGAAAGTTTATTGTATTAAAACGCATAGAGCTTTTATACATTTTATATGTACTGTGGTTCTGGGTATACCACATTAATAAAGAATATTGCTAATAAGTTTATGTAGAAATTTCAACTGTTCTTAATTAGTCATTAATTAGTCTTCCAATGCCTTATTCATTTATTTTATGCAATTCTGAAAGTCTGGGTACTTTTCTTTCTCCATTATTATTGTTAATTTTAAAGAATTAATCATTAGTTATTTGATATGTCTTAGAGCTTTAATAATATACGGTCGTAACACGTTTACATCAAAAGTGTGCCTTTCTCTTTTCCACTATTGTAAATTGAAAAATGTAGGTGCCCTGTTTTAATGAATGTTTCATTAATTAGTGAAAACTTATTTAAGTTGATCAAAGAAGTGTTTTTTTTTAATTTATCTACTCATCTAGAAATAAAGTAGCAAAAACAATAATATCTATCTAATAATGATAAAGTATTAAAATATATAATTTTATAATTGTACCTCATCATTTCAGTACAGATTACTAAGTAAAACATCTTGATATTCTCACAAATTCAAATATTCCGAATAGAAACTCAGAAGGTGAATAGTAGGTACTAACTGTAACCAGTGGCGTGGTGAAGAGGTTTTTAAGAGAAAGTTTTTCAACTGGTTGAGGTTTGGGTGGGTCGGTGGTTTGAGTAGTTACGGTAGTTATACACCAATACATCAATAATAGTTTTGAAATCAGATGTTATTTAGTTTTATAAGTCAATTTTGATCTTTCAAGCCATATTTCACATTTAAGATTTAAAAAAAAAATCTTACCTGAAAGTTAAAAAAAGTCTTGTATTTTTAGAAATTAAATGAATATAAAAATTGCAGTTTTTAAATTTGAATCAGAAGGTCAGATATAATATGTTTTATTAAAATGTTGCTTCATACGAAATAATTATTTAAAAATAAAACAAAAAGTATATATGTCCATAATATTATTATTATTACTATTTTTTTTTTTTTTTTTTTTTTTTTTTATATTTTAATTATTTTTGTTTTTATATATGATTTAGTAGTAAATAATTGATCGTTTAAATTTAAAATCACTCATAATAAAATAAATTCACATCGTATGGTCTAATACGTGGTATGTAAATACATTTATCTATGTTATAAAAACCAAGTAGGTACTTTATAAAAATAGTAAGACTTAGTATTTCCAATAGTTCCATTATAATTTTATGATGATTAATGAATGATAATTCTTAAATTTAGTCAATTTAAAAATCAATTAGTAATGAATATAGTGTTGTTTATTATAACTAGCCTGTTTATTAGGTATATTATTTGTTTTTACGTATACCTACTTACACATTCTACTCTATACTCAATAACGTACAAATAACGTACGATAAAATTATTTAAAATTATCTACCTTACTATACTTCCTATATTCCGACTTAAAATTGTTAAAACAATTTTTTATAAATATTATAATTTTTGTTATTTTACATCTTTTTTAAAATAATTTGCACACTACTTCAACTTTACACCAATTTAGAGATTAATCACGGGGAGGGGGGGGCTACAATTTCTAAATAATTTTAGTATAAGATTTAATGTTATCTCTTAAATACTACAAATATTTTAGTGAGTGTCAATAATAGTCAATAGACTTTAAAGGGTCTAGCTCGTAGCTAAAAAATTTCAACAAGCTATTGCCAGTAACAATAAAATATTACGTGGGTAAAAAAACTGTACGTGTTGAAAACCGTTAACGTATAAATAATGCGTAAAGTATTATTACGTGTAATACGTAATAAACTATTTACGTTTATACGTGTAAAGTAAAAACTTTGGATTTATTGAACCGCACACTCATTCGTTAGTTTTAATCCAATAATCTCTAAATATTTATTATCGTGTTATAAGTCGGATTTGAATATTGTTATTTCAATTGTTGTTGACTTTTGCATTGTATTTTTAAACGCAAATTTTAATTTTAATTTGTGCATAAATTAGGAACGCATTTTCGATCGGAATTGGGAAACGTATACTAAGTAGAATCTATGTAATTTCCACTTGATAAAAATGTACATGTACGATTTATAATATTTACATTTAAACACCTGCTCTTAATTTAATTATTAACTGTATTAAAAATGAATATTTCATGCACGTAATTCGTAATATTACTAATAACTGCTTAACACACGGTTTGAAAATGGCAACCCGATTAGTTTTATAAGTTGCAATGTTCACCAACGTTCTACATCAGTTAATTGAAATTGAACTATTATTTTGCTTGTGTAAATTGAATGAATCGATCTTTTATGATCATTCGAAGAATTGTATGAGTAAAGGTCCAGTTCCCAATACTATTTCGGATTTTTAGACTAAGGTATTGAAGTTTCTATTTCAATACACTATCCTTAGCTAACAAATATATAAATGTTTAATGTTATTTTTAAATTGAGTAAGCATTAGAAAATAAACTTGGCTGCCCTTCCCCTCCCTACTAATGAAATTTCTAGCTACGCCCTTGTTGTCAGAAAAATGTTGAATATTTATACTGCTAAGGTAAATCATTTACGTCATGGTTTTATCGTAAATTCGTTTCGTAGACGATTGCACACGTAACGTTTAATATAGACAATGTACGAGTATAACTGCAATAAAAAATAAATAAACTTTATCAATCATTTGCAAACTTTAATTAGTCGAAATAACCAAGATGAGATTAATAACAAAAACCACACGTCATGTAAAACGTTTTAAATTGAAAAATAATATTCTTTTAATTTACCTGGTTACAAATTATTTAGATAATTAAAATTTAAAATCGAACAAAACGTGATAATACGCATCCACAGTATCTTTTAAATATGTCACTATCAAGAAATAGATTATTTATTTTATAGTACGTTATAGGTACATCAGTAGTCATATAATTTTTAAAACCCATAAATATTTTTTGAATGATAAACATTTTACTTTTTACTTTTTGACAGTTTTGTATCATATTTTTTATTTAAAAATTTTGATAAATAATACATTTTTCAATACCTTAATAATTCTTTTTAGGTTTGTTAATATTATTTATGTTTTAGTTTAATATTTAATATTCTTTTAAGTTTAAAGCTATATTATAGATCGTTACTCTGCTAATGTTGGAGTTTCTTCGTTTTCCACAATCCAATATTGACCGGAACAACCTTGTTCCAAAATATAAATTAAAGCTTTGCCAACATTATCCGATCTAAAAAAAAATTAAATAAAAAATTGTTAATTTCTGACTTCAATATTATTATTTGCTAAGTAAATTGTACTTATTAATTATTCATACTCAACAAATATAGTAGGTATACACTTACACATTTCTTGGACATAATGCCATGGTTCTTATATTCAAGTGATGTGAACTCCGTATGTCCTAATAGAAAAATAAAATGATTCGATAAATATATTGATCTTATGATTTGTAGGAGGAAAGTAAGAAGCTAATTATCACGTAATTATTAATTATTTAAATGTATTTTCAATAATAAAATAAACATATATTCGATTTTTTAATTGTTGCATTAACAAACATAAGCTTTTTTTATTTTTGAATCAATTCATATTATGCTAAGCTCGCATACGGAATTAAAATATAAATATAATTATAACTTACAAAGCATTATTTAAAAACAAATATTTAAAAATATATAATTTCATGTTTTAATACCTAGTACCTACTTACATTCTACTGAATTTAATACAATACACATTCATACTATCTATACTGTGGTCGGCAGTGAGTCATCATTCATATTTCATACTATGACCGCATACCTAATCATTTATTTATACATGCTACTGTGGTAGGTACAATAATTTGCACATATAACAATAGTACCTATGTTAAAATATATATCTCGGAGGTACTGAAATGCAGAATTCATGTTATACGTTTAAATAGCAAACATATTCTATAAAATGTGTAATGTAATAGTCATGTTTTGGGACTTCAAATAATAAGCCTTTAAAAACCATTCAATAGTAGCTTCATTAAAAAACACTAAAATAAGCAAAACAAATCGATTTCAATTTTAATTCTCTACCCAAAAAATTCAAAATAAAATATAGACATATCCCCATGAAAACTTTCATAGTATTTCTCTTTTTATGTAGTAAAATATACTCGGAAATTATACCTGCACTGAGTAGGTATAATCTTCTATGACTACTACTAATTATTTTTTGTAAGTGGCTATCATCTAGCTTCTTTATAAAAAGCAGAAAAACTAATAAAAGGTATTTTGAAAAAACCAATAAACACTTCAAATTGAATAATCAAAATTGTAATAATATTTACATCAATTTAAATAGCACTCTTTTAAATATTATGTTCATATCAAAATAATCGGCAAATAATTTTAAGTCCCGAAACCAGGTAATAAATAAAATAATATCTATGTAACGTAAAGTTTCGAATTTGTGCAAATTCTGAAATTATTTTAATATATTTTTATTTTTATATATCCTAAATTATTTAAAATAGGTACATTTTTATTTCGTAAAAAATAAATAATATTTATACATTTTTTTCAATTGTTTGTGGTATATTTGATGGTATTATACAAGAATTAGCGATATAGACCATAACCTAATCTAATGTTCCCATTTTGAATTTGTAATATGTATACCCTTTTTTTTTGGCCTTATTATACTAGCTTAGTTGTACTGTTGTAGCACTTATCGTTGGACACCTCTTGTTATATATTATCGTTATATTTTGTATCACATGACACACTTTATAATATAGTACCTAGTTTTGAACACAAAAAATAAACTCTATTTTCCACAAATATGAATTATTTCATGAAAACGCAAGGAGAATTTAAATTCCTAATTAATTATAATTATAATCATTATTTATTATAATGATATTATATACGTTTTACAATACAAACGGACGATTTTTTTCCACGCGCTCTACAACAGTAATTTATAATTATATCTGTGATTTTGAAAAAGTTTAGATTACGATGAATAAATACGTATATGTTAATAGCACACCTATGTCTAATATATCTGCACAAAATATTCTACGGTCTTGCTAAATAAATCTAGTTTTTTCTATTTGTATTGATTAATTATATATCCAACGAGTAGTTAATGAGTAATAATTTCATATACGTTTTCAATGTAGTACTGGTATCAGTATCAACAACAACTATTATTTATTGATACCTAAATGATGAGTACCTTCCTATTATGTATAAGTACCATGTCTCGACAGTTGCGTGCGTCTAAACTCAATCAGAATGGATGCAAAGGTGGTGGTAAACATTTATTTTTTTTGTTTTATTACAACTTTTGATATTATTATGTTTATATTATGAAGGTTCACACCTCGATACCACATAACTACACAATACCTAAGTGTTACATGTCTTGAATTCATTTTTTTTTTTTAGCGATTGTTAATTTATTCTAATTTTACATTAATATCATAGCAATTATTTTAAATACATACAAAAAATAAACCAAGCCTCAAATCCCATTGGGAAGGCGAACCACCCACCCCCTCCCCCTCCCCCTCTCCCCTACATCTCGATAAACTTACACCGATCACTCTCGTGTATCCGACAACGTTGCTAGTTGCCGATTCGCAGCATGTGGTCTGCACCACAGTTCCACCTTTACCTCCGTTTGGAGCTCCCATGTACTTGATAGCTAGAAGCGTTCCACTGACAACTCCACCCTACAATCACAATGAGAATTATAGAATTTAATGAAAGTAGTTACCTACACCGTTGTTGTGAATGATCCTGTAGGTACAGACAATGTGCATGTATTATCTAACAAATAATCTAGCGGTTATTTATGCCTACATAGTGTACACGCATGATCGCATCGTTCATTTCGTCCCGTTCGTCGATTGATAAGTCGATCTGCATGCCAGCCGTATTGTTGACGACGATATCTAATCGCCCAAAACGATTTATGCACGAAGTGAAAGCGTCTGCAAAAATCATGTTACAAAAGTCCAGAAATAATATCATAGTCACGACATTTGTATACAGTTTTTATGTTTATATCGTATGGTACCTATTGTACAGTTTTTTTTTCTTATAATTCAAGATACCTATTTTATAAATAAGAATTTAAAAACAGGTTTTGGCGTTTAAAACTTTTAATTTGGTTACATCTTACATCATTGATTTTTAAACAACTTACTAAAAAATAAATAAATGGTATCCGGACAATTTCCCCCCGGACATTTTCCCCCAATATATTTTCGATGCGGACATTTCCCCCCATTTTATTTTAAGTTTATTATTGAATAATATAATATTATTTATTATTTAATAAAAAAATTTTTTTTCATAAATATAATCAATTATACTATAATTACCTATTATAGAAGATGTATATTTTTGATAAATTCAACTACTTGAAACAATAAAATAATAGTAATATTATATTTAAAAGATTTATAGTATAATTTTATAAAGTTAATTATAGTATAATTGATTATATTTATGAAAAAAAAAATATTTTATTAAAAAAAAATAATTTCTAATTAAATAATAAATAATATTATAGAATAGAATAATAAACTTAAAAAAAAATTGGAGGGGGGGGGGGAATGTCCGCATCGAAAATATATTGGGGGAAAATGTCCTACTACGCCAAAAATAGTCAGGGGGAAAATGTCCGGGGGGAAATTGTCCGCCATTCAAATGAATAACATATTTCTTAAAATAAACAAAAATCCGTTTAATATAATTAGTACACTCGCCCAAATTCATAGGTGAAAGCTAAAATATAATATATTATCATGAATAATAATCACAAAATATTTTTGGGGCGTAAGCCAGTTCACCTCCTCGTGGTGCACCCTGAGTGACTCTAAATTAACTAGCATGCACTAAAACTATGTCAAAAATATTACTTTTTTATGGGATCGCAATCGGGTGTTACCTTATTTTGAACACACTCGTAACATTTAAAATTTTAAAAAGAATGATTTCGGGACGCATTCGAGAAACTCCCTTTTTATCATTATTTAACATTATTTAACATGATCACGTGATGAATATCACCACCATTAGCAAATAGACCTTTTACACTCTGTATATTATAAAACATACTCGTATTATTAATAGGTACCTTGTAAAATAATTAATTTAATAGTTTTTGTTCTTAATGATATAATATATGTATGGAACCTAATCACATGTTATATTTTTATACAAACAAAAATTAACATTGATCATTGACTATATTATATAATACGCGCTGTTTGGAAAAAACTTCATTATGATAAGTGAATTGTTTGATACATGTTTTATCTTTACATTAACAAAAAAGTAGGTACCTATATTGATTATTGAGTATTTATAATATTTATTTTTTTCATTTATTGTTAATATAATGTTTTAGCACGTTATGCTCTTTTACAAGTACCTAATAATAATATAAACCTATATTTCGTTTAAAACATAATAGTTTAGAAAAGAACAATTATTTTTCACCATGCCAATAATGATCATTATTTGTTTGTAAGACCTAATCAGCCTGTAATTGTTAATGAAAATTTTGAGTTAATATCAAATTCTTTTCTGAATGCATAGAAAACCTGTAGCCATGTAGGTATTATTATATTGTATTGTTGTAACCTGTAGCCTGTAGATATAGGTATAATTCAATATAGCATACGCACAATACACATATCATTTAGTGCGCAATCAGGTACTGCCACTTATAAAAGGTATATGCAATCAAAATAAAAGTTAAGGATATGCTGGATTTAACAATTTAAGGCAAGTAGTGAACTGCAAATATATTTAGTTTTTTTTCATAAATATTTTGTATATGTATAGATTTATAAAACAATCAGTGGTGTAGGTCTATATCTATTGACTATTATCTATTATCTGATTTTGTTAATCTCTTTTGTCTATATAATATAGTATTATAAATTTATAAATAAAATATTTCAATTTTAATATGCAAAAAATATTAATTCAACTTACTTAACTTACCCCGAATATACTATATAAAAAAAAAACGGGAATGTGGATGTCACTCTGCTATACAGTAGGTTACAAGTGGGTTACTGTAATGGATGGAATTAAATTTGAATCCAATGATATTATATCATTGTATACGAAAAACGATTCTGAGCGAAGACGGCTTATCTGTATAGGATATATTATAGATTATTAAAAATTTTCAAATCTTAGATTTAAAATAAAAAAAATTTATGAATTTCTAGCATAAAATAATTTGAACATTGCCGTAATTTACGTATTTAGTCGAAATTTGAACTTTAAATGCTTATAAAAAAAAAATTGTGACTATGTGTTTCTTTTATTTTTCAACTGCTATTGTAAAAATATGTTAGGAGCCTTGTATTAAATTTTCAAATCTTAGATATAAAAGGAAATTTTTTTATGAATTTCTAGCATAAAATAATTTACGAATTTTCGTAATTTTTACGTATGTTGTCAAAATCCAAAATTTGAATGCTTGTAAAAAAAATTGTGCCTATATATATATATCTTTTATTTTTAACATGCTATTGTAAAAATATGTTAGGAGCCTTGTATTTAATTTTCAAATCTTAAATTAAAAAAGGAAAACTTTTATGAATTTTCTAGTTTAAAATAATTTACGAATTTTCGTGGTTTTTACATAATATGTTGTCAAAATTCAAACATTGAATGCTTATAAAAATAAAATGTGCTAATATATTTCTTTCATTTTTCACCTGCTATTGTAAAAATATGTTAGGAGCCTTGTATACGATTTTAAATTCTAAGATATAAAAGAACAATTTTTAATGAATTTCTAGCATAAAATAATTTATGAATTTTCGTAATTTTTACGTATGTTGTCTAAAATTCAAACTTTGAATGATTGTAAAAAAAAATTGTGACTAAGCATTTGGTTTTTGATGTAACTTTAAAACAAATGACCATAGATACATGAAAATTTCACCAAATATTTATATAGGTATATTCTAACCACCATAAAATTTTCAAAAATGTTTGACTTAAGTTGAACTATTCATAGGTATATGCAATTTTCAATCATTATTAGCTTTTTTTTAAACTAATATCGATAAAAATGTATTTGTTTGGTAAAAAAGCTTGACAATTTAATACAAGGCTCCTAACATATTTTTACAATAGCAGTGGAAAAATAAAATAAATAGATTGTCACAATTTTTGTTTATAAGTATTTAAAGTTCAAATTTTAACTAAATACGTAAAAATTACGGCAATGTTCAAATTATTTTAAGCTAGAAATTCATAAAAAAATATGTTATTTTAAATCTAAGATTTGAAAATTTTTAATAATCTATAATATATCCTAGACACCTAGACAGATAAGCCGTCTTCGCTCAGAATCGTTTTTCGTATACAATGATATAATATCATTGGATTCAAATTTAATTCCATCCATTACAGTAACCCACTTGTAACCTACTGTACAGCAGAGTGACATCCACGACTTACCCGCTTTTTTTTTAAACTCAAAAATATTTGAGAAGGTTAACTTAAGCTACTTAATATTGTATTCATTAAATACTTTTTTAATTTATCTATTTAATATAACACAACTGTGGATTTCGATATAGTTTTTCTGGTCTCTAACAACCCTGTAAATTATTTCAGTAATAATAATACAAAATTATTTAATAATGTTTATTTTTCTTACAATACATGTAAAATGTAATTACAGTGATTTTCTGAGTAGAGGATTCTCTCACCTACGAAAGCAGGTGGAATATATTTTATAAATATTTATAGTTGCTACAGGCTACAGTATAAAAAGTGATTAAAATTTTAAACTGAATGATTTCAAAAAAACTCACTTTCAAGTTGCATTTGGTCTGCAACAGCGCACTCCAATGCCAAAATTTTTTCAACACCAAACTCATTCGATAATTCATTAGCTACCGTTTGACAGTCTTCTAAATTTACATCGCATAATGCCACCTAATTGTAGATTGTAAATATTCAGAAAAATGTTTTATCGGAAATTTGCTGCGTTCTAAATATTATTTTAACTATTAGGAAAATCAGTGCTGTAGCTAGGAGAACACTTAAGGTCAATTTCTTCCCTCCCCGAAGTTTGTTTTGTGAACTATAATGTGATAAAGCAACAGGTGGCAAGTAGTCTAGTTCTAAAAACTGAAATTAAGGCCTCTCTGAAAAAAAAAACAAATGTTCTACCTTTGACACTAAGATGACAATTTCGAAATTTTGACTATAGATTTCATATAAATATAATAACATAGTTACATAGGTAGTAGCTTTAATTAATTTTGAAAAAAAATCAGTTTAAGCTCCGACTATTTTAAGAATAGAAAATGCCTGTAGAATATTTAAAAAAAAATTATTACACACCGTACACAGTGCACACTACATTCTTATTTATTTTATCTCTTAACCCCACCACTTCCCTAAAGTATCAACAAAGTCCACTTTGATAACTAAAAATTTGGAATTATTTTGGTAGAACCAATAATACATTCATACCTCTCCAATCAGAGTCTAAAATATATTTCTAAAACATTATTCAATACAACGACTGTCAACTATTAAAAACAAATCAATTAGGTACTACCTGGTAATTGGTATTATAATATTATCTACCTTGACGCCATTTTGGAGTAGATATTTGGCGTATGTGTATCCAATTTTAGACGTTGCTGAGGTGATCAATGCTACTTGATTCTCAAGTCTGGACATCGTATACAATTTAGCAAGGATCAGCTATACCTACACTGCAGTGCTATTGGAAATTTCCTTTAAAAAAGTAATTGGTTCACGTTCATCTTGTTGAAAAGAAACTAAATCATTTCTTATTCTTGGCTTAAAGAAAGGAACTAGTTCCTAAAAATAAACCATGTTTCATTTCTCGATAATTTTTAAAACATATTGATATAATTTTGTGAATGACTAAAATGTTGCGAACATTGTCAATGTATTATCTTAGATAGGCTTAATTATATACCTAACTTATTATACTGTCTAAATTTCTGAAAAAAAAAAAAAATGCATAAGACTTACTCTAAGCATTATTAAAATCCCCTTTATTTATGAAAATATAAATGAACGAAAAAAACCGTTCATGACCTCTAAAACATGAACAAAATTCCAAAATGTTTCTTAACATGAAGAATAAACTATGCTCCCGTAAAATTCTTGAAAATTGAACAAAATCATTGAAACGAGTTCTTTTGAATATATTGCTTCCAAGCCCATACAGTATTATACTGATTTGTATATTTTACACGGCCGTACAGGGTAGGTACAGAAAATCCAATAATATACCTTAGAGGTATGCAATCTACACATGGCTCCCGTAGTAATTTTATATGTGGTCTACGAATGATATCTATATTTTGTATAAAAAATCAAGAACTAATATAGTACAATTTACAATCAACAGAAAGCTGGCGGATAAAACACTCTGAAATTCTGATAGTTATTATAGTAATATTATTCGTTTTACAATAAATATCAAAAGTAATGATTAAGTTACCCACCTGAGTAAAGTCAAAAATTGCACCTCAAATTAATCGCAAGGTCAGTCGTGCTTAACGAATTATCACAATGTGATGCAGTTGCAGTATAGGTATAGCCATATAGGTAAGTATATAAGTACTATATTATATCTCCACTGGTCCACAGCATTTCTCGTCGGAATGTTTCAGCTTTCAGCGACGTTGACCATTAAAATTATTGAAATTATTGTTTTAATATGATTTGATGCAGGTAATTTGTATCATAACAATAAGTAACAATAGATAACACGTAAAAATTTACGTTAAGTAGGTAGTAGGTAACCTTCCTATATATTTGCAGTTGAAATGAGTGTCACACGTAGTCCATCTATAGACTATGGGTACCTAAGTAGATAATGAACAACAGTGTTTGTGGATAAAAATATTAAAACATTGATAAGTACACCTACCAAGACTTAAGTAGGTAGTTCTAAACGGATATGTAAATTGATAAAGTTCAAAACCTATAGGTATTTAAGTATTTTAGATATCATGACTGGTAAACGCGTAAATGCGCAAAAGATAATATTTTATCGGTAAAGAAAACCAATTGGTTAGCATACATATATATAATATATATATAATATATATATATATATATATATATATATGATAATCATGTTAGTGAAATATCCAAAAAATGTTGTTCGAATTAAATTAATATATATATTATATCACATAGGTAGTAACAATAGACAATAAGTATGGGTACGTATATTAGTTATTGTCAGTTGGTGTGGGTAAATAGGTAGTAATACTAGGTAGGCACTTAATTATAGTATTTCGACAAAACCAATGAGATATGGAAATTAAAATTTTAGAGTCTGGCCGGCGCGGCGCGAGGAATGTATTGATTTTGCTATGATGTGTGTTTTTTTTTTTTTGTGTATCTGTCATCAAGTTTTGGGGCAGTAAAAGTGCTTCGATTTTTGACTTCAGTACCTCGTTCGATCAGAAAGTGAATCTAGTTGGTACTTGGGGGGGGGGGGGTGTCGTCAAAAGTAAAAAATTCTCAATATTTTTCTAAGACTTAAGATTAACTATACATAGGCTAATATAATTATCGATCATTATTAGTTTTTAGATTCTGAACGAAGTGATGAATGTATTGATTTTACAATGATGTGTGTGTTTTTTTTTTTTTTTTTTTGTGTCTGTGTACAGCATAACTAGTCGAAATAATGCTTCGATTTCAAACTTTGGGGGTGGTTTCCGATGTAAAAGTGAAGATCTTTGGTGCATTATAGAGGTCAAAAGTAAAAATTTTTCAAAAAAATCGAGAAAAACAAAAAAAAAATGATAGAAAAACGGGAATTTTTACGCAAAATCAGTTTTCGACCAAATCGATTTTTTCATATGGTTGTAATTCAAAAACTAATCACTGTAAATACTTGAAATTTTCACCAAATGTTTATGGTAGTGCTATCTATATACATAATACATAATTTTTGACTTTTTTTGAGTTATTTATAGACCACTGAAATTATCGACTTTTTTTTTGAAGTGTCGGTAAAAAAATGTTGGACGACCGAAAAAATTTGAAAATTTAATACAAGGTTCCTTATGAGTTGTTCTTATAGTGATTAAAAAATTGTAAGAATACATAGGCAGATTTTTTTTTAATAAGCGTATATAGTTCAAAATTTTACGAAATCTGTCGAAAACGCGAAAATTTGCAAGTAATTTTGAAGTTGAAAAATCATAAAATTGTTTGCGTTTATAACTAACGATTAAAAATACAACACTAAGTTTTCCTTCAAGTAGCTATAGAGAAAACTCGAAGCATCATTATAGGACAAATTTTAAGTGCGTTTAAATTTTAAATTTTTACGAAATAGTGTAACGATAACGATTTATCCTGAAACGATTTTAAATATTTGTTATTATTCAAAAACTATAAGTCCTAGATACTTGAAAATTTTACCAGTTATTAGGATTGGCATTTTCTTTACATGATTTAATTTTCAAAATATTTTGACTTTTTTTGAGATATTTATAGACGACTGAAATTTTCAATTTATCTGAAAATTTTTTTTTTAAGTGTCGATAAAAACTTTTTGGCCCTATCAAAATACTTGAAAATTTAATACAAAGTTCCTCATAAGTTATTCTTATAGTGATTAAATAATTATAAAAATACATAGGTACGATTTTTTTTAAATTAACATTTGAAGTTCAAATATTGACTTAATACGTAAAATTACGGCAATTTTAAAATTATCTTAGATCGAAATTCATAAAAGTTTTTCTTTTTAACTCTAAGATTTGAGAATTTAATAAAAGGCTCATAATATATTTTTACAATAGCATTTGAAAAATAAAATAAATATATAGTCACAAATTTAATTTATAAGCATTTACAGTTCAAATTTTGACTAAATACATATAAATTACAGCAATGTTCAAATTATCTTAGATATAAATTCATAAAAGTTTTTTTTTTAATTCTAAGATTTGAAAATTTAATAAAAGGCTCCTAACGTATTTTTACAATAGCAGTTGCAAAATAAAAGAAATTCATAGTCACATTTTTTTTTTATAAGCATTCAAAGTTTGAGTTTTGACAACATATTATGTAAAACTCACGAAAATTCACAAATTATTTTAAGCTAGAAATTCATAAAAGAATTTCCTTTTATACCTATCTAAGATTTGAAAATTTAATACATGGCTCCTATCATATTTTTACAATAGCAGTTGAAAAATAAAAGAAATGCTTAGTCACAATATTTTTTATAATCATTCAAAGTTTGAACTTTAGACAACATACAAATTATTTTGTTGTTCAAAATTCATAATATTGTTTGTATTTATATCTAAGGTTATAAAATTTAACACTAAGTTTTCCATAAGTTTTGCTTCAAATAGCTATAGAGAAAATTTGAAGAGTCATTATAGGAAAAATGTTTTGAGCGTTTGAGTTTTAAATTTTTATGAAATCGCGTAATGATAACGATTTATCCTCAAACCAGGTATTCGTATATCTATGATAATATAAGGTATTATGAATTATGATAACTACATGATAACTACACTAATTGATTAACCATGCCTTATGCAAAATGCGTCTTAATTGAAAAATCAAATATTTGATTCAAAATAGAATATATGACAATATTTAAATATAATATATCCTAGACTGACAAATCATCTCCGTT
Organism: Diuraphis noxia; assembly: GCF_037042655.1. Lineage (NCBI taxonomy): Eukaryota > Metazoa > Arthropoda > Insecta > Hemiptera > Aphididae > Diuraphis > Diuraphis noxia. The sequence continues at coordinate 30,206,396 of NW_028301714.1, read as the reverse complement.
CAGAATCATTTTTCGTATACAATGATACCTATCATTGCATTCAAATTTAATACCATCCATTACAGTAACCTACTGTACAGCAGAGCGAAATCCACGAATTACCCGCTTTTTTTAAAATTAATATCGATAAAAATTTATTTATTGGGTAAAAAATCTTAAAAATTTAATACAAGGCTCCTAACACATTGTTACAATAGCAGTTGAAAAATATTAAAAATACATATGTACCTACGTGTTTTTTGTAATCAGCATTTAAAGTTCAAATTTTGACTAAATACGTAAAAATTACGGCAATTTTCAAATTATTATATTGTATTAGATAGAAATTTAGACGAAAATTCGCAAATTATTTTAAATTAGAAAATTCATAAAAAAATTTCTTTTTAAATCTAAGATTTGAAAATTTTTAATGATATCTATAATACACCTAAACAGATAAACCGTCTCCACTCAGAATCGTTTTTCGTATACAATGATATAATATCATTGGATTCAAATTGAATTCCATCCATTACAATAACCTACTGTACAGTAGAGTGACATTCACGACTTACCCGCTTTTTTAAACTCGTAATAATGAAACACATATTATACCTATAATAAATATTTGAACCTACCCTCTTTTGACTATTTTGAGATATTGAGATGTACAAGTAGCCATCGATTAAATATAAACGGATATAAAAATGATGTAAAGATCAAATTATATAAACACTTACAGGCGGCTTCGAAATTTTAAAGTTCGGTTAAATTGTTTTCATATTAGGCAAATTCTTCCTCTCTTTTGTAGGTGAATCTAGGTTAGAATGAAATATATTTTCAAGTAGATAGTTCTCAAAAATAGGTACACAATATTTGTAGTAAATAGGTAGTAGTGATAGTACAAAACTGTTATGGAAAAATTCAATCAAAAACATGAATTTCTTCTTAAATATTGCATAGACATAAAATATTTGTAAATAGGAAATTGTTTAAAAAAAAAAAAAAGATTAAACTAAGCCAACATTTTGTGCCAGTTCTCAACTTGTGGAAAACTGATATAACATAACATTTTGTTAGTAAATATTAAACTAATTATATTTTAATTAATTATCAAAATTAAATGCGGAATAAAATTTAAATTGCTTTTATGCTTTATTAAAATATTAAAATAATATACAATAATGTATTATTTAATGTGTAGACCGTACAATATAAATTAAATATATATTTTTACCTATATCGTAGTTCTATAACCATGTAATCAGATAATGAATGAAATTACATTTTACTTTATCTACATCCTGTGCCTAGTGCTGAATATTATAATTTATACCTAACTATGAGTTATGACTAAATAACTTTAATTTAATTTGACCTCATACTTTTTGTCATTGTCCTATAAAAGTCTCTAGAATTTATTTTTATAGAAATGAGGGTAAATCATTTCATAGATATTGATTGCATTTTACTTATCAAGTACCTATGTTTCATTTTACCATATTTTACTTGGTCAGATTTTACTTATTTCCAGATTAATGTAAAAAAAGCGGGTAAGTCGTGGATGTCGCTCTGCTGTACAGTAGGTTACTGTAATGGATGGGATTAAATTTGAATGCAATGATAGGTATCATTGTATACGAAAAACGATTCTGAACGGAGATGATTTGTCAGTCTAGGATATATTATATTTAAATATTGTCATATATTCTATTTTGAAACAAATATTTGATTTTTCAATTAAGACGCATTTTGCATAAGGCATATAAAAGAGATATCTGATCAATGATAATTTATATTAATATGATTTTTTATTTTTATTCTATTTTTTTGGAAAAGTGAATTTATAAACAGAAATAGTTCAAAGCACCTTGTTTTGAGATACAACTTATACAAGTACTCAACACCAAATATAAGAATTTCTTATCCCTCCTTAAAAGTATTAACACTCGCCATCACAAGATTTTTATTTTTATTAGGAAAAATACATACACACACTATACCAAATGTTGAGAAATATTGTTATAATTTATGTTTATTCATACTGTACACAATACCCAAATAATTTTAATTGTTTGAAGAACATTTAATAATAGAAAAAGGATTATTGACATGTCTTAAAACATTTTGTAGTGTTTATAAATATAAATTAATTCATTAAAATTTTAAATCTTTATCCATAACTACAAATGATGGGACTAATGTTTCATTGTACTCTGCTGGGTTCAAGTAATCTCGTTCAGTGACTGTGTCAAGAGTGTCATTAAGTACTTCAGCATGTAAATTCGATGACTTCAAAATCGGTAGACGCCCAACACTTTCAAACACTTTTTGTTCCATAGCTAAACGTAGTGGCATGTGCATTCCTTGTGTGATCATCAAGCCTTTAACAAGAGTTCTATTTTCTTTTGCATTGTACTGAAACACAAAAATAAGCTCTTAGTCATACTAATTATATAAATACAATACAATAGTTTTATTAAAAATAGAGTGACAGAATGGAGGCGCATTGATTTTAATTTATAAGTATTCTGAGAAAAATATACGTTGGCATACTAAGTTGCACAATGCATACATACAAAATACTGATTAATCAGTACCTAGTAATAACACTAATAATTTATTGAATTTAAAATGGATTATGTATTGAGATTGAATGAACTCAATTATGTCTGATCATGGAATCAAAGTTGACTTATTTAAAAATAATACTATTTATTCATAACCTAGGTTGTTTACATATTGAATACTAGAGCCAGGTTGTGAATACATAATATCCTTAACCTCTTCCCACCCGAAAATAATATGTTTCTTGACAGGGATCAATCATCAGGTATCAAAAATAAGTATATAAATTATCCGAATCTAACTGTTATTATTATTGTATCCTACTTGCACATTATATAGTGATATTTTTTTTGTCCTAAATATTATATTTCAATGATTCATACTTTATCCAGCAAGATAACACCCAGATTCCGAGAATTTCCACTCTAAAACTGTCATAAAGATTGATTCCACTATGGGCTATGGTAATGTGTTGTGGGTTTCACGGAAGAATAGAGATTTTTAAACGATGTAATAAAGTAGAAATAAAAAATTGTACAAAAACTGTTTGTTTGATCAGTTTTAACAAAAGAATTTTGTATGTAGAGTGTACTTACATTTCTCAAGTTTTGTTGAACAGGATGATAAATTTCTTTGAAATTCTTTGGCCTGGCAGTGTGAGCCCTAAAATTATGTAATATGTTAATTAATAAGATATTCACTAGTAAGAATAATTTTAATGATATAATTTATAATATAACTTACCCCAAGATGGCATAATTACCGAAAGTATTATCGATGGCATCCTAAAAACAATTTATAATCATACAATAGATTGTATACAACATAGTTAAAACAATGAATTAATTCTTATAAATAAAATTAACTTACCATGTTTATTATGTTTTGAAAAATTGGTTGAAATAATGTTCGACGTTGTCCGTCAAGTAAATTAAGAGAATTATTTAAATTTTTTTCTAAATTCAAACTTGATACAAATGTTAGCAACTGAAGAAAAGGTTACTTGCAATTTTAGATGAATGATGATATAACATAAACAATACAATGAATATGACATTTAAAAATTTTAAATGATAACCTGAAAAGTTGATATGAATTTTTCAGTGTGACCATTTTTGTATTATATAATAATGTAGCATTGTGGCTGTACAATACAATTGTAGTTGCAGTTCTAATAAATAGATGTCGCCCTGTATTTAGTTTTTAATTATCCGCATAACTTAGTTTTTCATCGAGATTTTACACAACCAATATATTATAGACATATTATTGACTATTGTTCAGTTCAGTTATTATTTTTCTGGGTAATTTTCAAACGAGTACCTATTATAGTTGATTATTAGTTATAATTGTATAAGTTCATATTAATTTGTAATTAAATGAAGTAGAGTAGCGGATTAGTAGCCCACTGATCAAGTACTCGTAGCTCGTAGCTCGTAGTGTAATACTACTTCACTCCGCTGGTCATAAACTTTAAACACTACACTTATCTAAATAGTATAGGCCTTAAAGCCTATAACTAATTAACTAAAGGTTTACTTGTTCGAAATCAATTTTATAAATCAAATTTTAAAAAAAAAAATCAAGGGTCAGAATCTTTTTTAAAACTCGAAAAAATATGGTATAATATATAAATAAATATTTTTTTGTAAATAATGTAGTTTTTTTTATGTCTTCAAAGTATGTAAGATTTATTTTTCAAAAATTTTGGTAATTTTCAAGATACTGGATGTTTACTATATAAAGAATCAGCCAGTATATTATTATAATTTTGTTAAGTAGATACTATTAAATATTATCTTTGTTTTTTATGCGTTTTGTAAATAAAAGTTTTAATGCATTAAGCTGGTTGTTTTTATAATATAAATTTAAACAAAAAAAACTGTGTTGTAAAATTTTTGTTACCCACAATATGTGTTATAATTATTACAGTACTCTGTATATTATATCATAATGTGAAACATTTTCACCCGTCACTCGACACTTAGTTGTCCTGCAGGCAAAGTTACTCGTTCACCCGTACCCTTAGGATTTATAAGAGAACATAATATAATAACGGTCACATTTATGACAAATGTTACTCATCATTAATCTTCATTTAAATTTTAAATTTGTTGCTCATATTTTTCTAAACCGAAAAATAAATATAAAACCTTTTTTATTTATTTATTATGAATAAATCAAATGCAGTAAATGCACCAATAATTAAAGTAAATTATACAAATTGTATAGCGTTTAAATTATTCCACTTCTTATATGCCTGACATCATGTGTGAATAATAATATTAAAAAAAAAAAATCTATTCGACAAATTTATAATAGGTGTAAAGTAAAAATAAGTATACAAACAATATAATAATAACGATTAACATATATTTTTTTAAATAAGGTGCGCTAAATTTTTGTTCTTTTAATAAATCTTATACATCTTAATAAAAGATTTATTAAAAGAACAATGAAAAGAATCATGAATCATGAATGAATAAATGAAGAAATTTAATTGTAATATATTTAATTGTTATATACTAAATATATAATTTCATTACTATATCTACAATATGTTTGGTTTAAATTAGCTATTTAGGTTGTAATTGGTATTAGGTTTTATTGTGTTCGTGGTGTACCTACCTATCTATATAAAATAAAGTTTTAATCAGTATTTAAAAATTCATGATTTTAATTTTAATTTATATTTAATACACAGAGGCCAAGAAAGTGTCTGAATTAATTGAGATAATCACTAAATGATGCGGTGAATCGATCAGGAACGAAGGTAGGTACCTACCTATTACGGATTAATGTAATATGTAAATGATAAACCACCTTGAGGAACTTCTACATTTATACATGCTATTTTAGACATAGCATACCAGATTTTAAATTATTGATCTATTATCTATAAGATATCTACAGTTCGAGCAGTAGGATAAGGTTTTCAGTTTATATATTATATGTAAACTCTTAAGTCTTAAGGAATAGCTTGAGAAATATCTATAAAATACAAAATTAGATAAGTATATTCAAACAGTGGTACTAACAATCAAGCTATTTATATTTAACACGATTACTTACCTATATTTACTAATTTAGTATGATATATTAAACACCTTCTCTTACATAATCACAAATTCACCGCTGATTAAATGGAAACTGGTCTAAAGATCTCCTAAAGTAGGGGAAAACATTTTTCTGAGGTTCTGATAATGAACGGTTTCCTCTTCATGTTATTTATTTTTGTATATTTTCTATGTTATCCGTATTACTTATTGTTTTTTATAGTAAACAGATTGAATATATTTATATAGAAAAATGTATGATATTCCTGATAAAATTAAACATTTCGATAATAATCGGATGTAAATTAATTTCCTATTAAAATCCAACGTGGACCCCTCCTTCATCTTTTGAATGAAATTCTGTATTATAAATGTTTAATGTAGGTTATATCTTGTAAATGTGTATGTGTTTTAATTGTTATAGGAGGGCACACTCCATTTAATCTTAATAAATAAATAAACAAATAAATACCTATAACAACCATACGTTGTAGACTTATAATATTAATCTTACTGGATAAATAATTTTTACCTATTTACCAACACATCCGCTGAAAAATGTTAATAGGTTCAAATATACCTCCTCAAATTGATATAACGACTTTTTATTGCACCACCTATTGAGTTCGTAATCGGCGTTACTCACTGTTTAGATAATAATATAATGTTTTGGAAGATCGTAATTAGATGCTAAAAAAAAGTATCAATATTTTATACTGTGATACTTTTTTAAGTAAAATGTACCGATAGTACCTATACTTGGTATATAATATAATGTATTAATAATCATATGAAATGTTTACACTTCTAATATAGCAAATAATATATTATATAACATTTGATTTTATACCTACTAAGAAAAAATATAATAAATTGTTGTAATTTCGTTTATTTCAATCGTATTTTATAGCCGCATTGGTAGTAAAAATGTTAACCCCTCCAGGAAAACAAGCGTATATAATACAACAGTTGTAGTATATTGTACAGTATGTGCACTGTGCAGCTGATATGGTTAAAAAATATATATATATTTCCAAAAAGTCCATAATTTTATATAAATCCTTCGCTTACTTAGTTTCTTGGATTTATTCGACGTACAAAGATTTAACTACTCAAAGTAATGTGTTTATATATTATACACAAGCTATTTTCTCTGTACCTACATTTGACATAATATGGCAGTCATATATACATGATATAGTGAGTCCAGTAAAGTAGGTATACCTACCTATGCAATAAAGTTGGGTTATTGCAAAATTTAAAACAAACGATTTAACTTTAACCTTCATAATATATAGTATATCATAATCTATATTATATGATGCATGCAACTATAAGTTTATTTTTTTAATTAAAATTAATTAAGTTTATTAATTATTTAAATAATACTTGTAATAATGATTTGAAAAATTATTTCATTTCACGGCAGACGTATATTTACATAGGTACCTATACTTATGAACCTTTCATCAGATGACGATTAATTTATGATTAAGTCAAAACAACCAACTAAGTAATTCAAAATGTTAAACCCTATACAGGCACTGACCAATCACATACTATAATATACTATAACTATACATATCGGTGTAATTTCTATTGGAGTCCGGAAGCTTAAAATAATAAATAAATGAGGTCCAGTAAAAAAAAAATGTATTTCAAATGTTCATATTTTTAAAATGGTAATATGAAGACAAAACAATTTTAAGACATGTTGACGGTCCTATTTTCTTCCTTTCTACACGGTCCGCGGATTCGGATCGCGGTGCTCCAGTTGCCGACCGTTATTGCTATACGGAATAGTTTACTAAATCAATCCTTTACTTGAATTTTGAATATATTAAAAGACCATATATTTTTCAATTATCCACTTAGATATTTTGTTGTATCATTGAAAAAGAGTTCTTATAATAAAGTAAATAGTAATAGTCCGATATGTTATTAGTTTCAATGAGGTGGGGTAATTGGGGTAACACAAGTAAACGCAATTTGATTATCAGTGTTTCTTTTGTGCGAATATAACAAACATTCGTTATGATTTTTATTTCAGTTCAGAAAATGTTATAGCTCTTAGTATATCTATGATTGCTACCTCTGACAGTAAAATACAGTAGAATACACAAAAGAATGATCGCTCGGTATTTTAAAAGAACAGAAAATCTTATAGCTTCGTTCTACCGTGAGTGAAGATCAACCATTGTTGTGTGTTTGATGATTGATGGGCGTTCATTGTCCGTGGATTGACAGTATTAATGACAGTTTTACGCATAAGATACCATAAATAAAATAGGATATTTTAAGTTTTAAAATAATCCACTTTATAGAACTAATATTAATCATACACATAGACCTAATATTGTTACTAGGTACCTACTAATTATTAAAACAATGAATAGTTAGCATGCTAATATTAATTTACTTAAATTAAAATTTTTTATTTTATTTTTTTTTACCTACCTACTTGTCATTGTGAAACGAATACATAGGTATACGTCATGCTTAAGAAAAACAAGAACTTTTTACTATGAAAAAACGTCATAATAATAATTGAAATTAATCCTGCATACTATAATATTACTAAACAGTATTTACTCACTAATTAGAAGTATCATACACCAATTTACCTATAATAAAACTTTTATAGTTTAAATTTATGCAATTTATAACCTTATACAATACCTATAGGCTATAATATGTATACACACAAGGCACAACACACATTAAACACATTCACAATATAGGTACTAGTATTATATGATATAACTATATAATAGTATTGACCGTTTGCAAGAACCGTATGTATAAAAAGCATGTCTTACTTCATCCACCTCGGCGCAGGATAGTGATGTATTATAATGATTGTATTAATTAATGCTATAGGTACATTTGCATACATTTTCATAGGTACTTAAAATTGTCCTGAGCAGTGCTTAGTTTAAAATAACATATAATGATATTATGATATACCTACCTATTATTATGTGCCCAACGGCCAACTCCATAGGTTGAATTGTTAAAATATACAAATTATAATAGTTTATAATATTACAGGTACTTTTTAAATTACATTCCCTTATGATTTGTATTTAGAAAAAAATCATTTTAATGTTAAAATTAAAAAAAAGTTAAGTAGGTATAACTAATTTTATGATATTGAAGAATAATATTTAAACATCCGATAAGCTTATCTACAGATTCAACATTCAACATAATATTATACATACACTACATTGTTTAAACAGACATAATAATATAACCAAGTCAGTTAATGTTGTACTTATACTTGTTTTAACGTTATACGTCTTAATGTAAGTTTGCAAACATTATTTTATTCATGAATATAATTGGCATAAAGTATTTTAACTAATTTTATATCAGATTATTTCAAAAAATGTTCATAACTGTTCTTAAAAAGTCATCCACGTTATCAGAGTAATTTACTCTCTGATTATTTACATACAAATATTTTAATATTTCAGGCATCTAAAATAACTATAAACACAAAAGAACTAGGTATTAAAATATTATACCGTTGGGAACATGGGCGTAGTATATAAGTTATAGTTTATAAGTGACTAGACTTTTGATCTCTCTTTATTTTGCTGTAAGACACAGGGGACACATTTTATAGTTGTCATTATAAAGGTACACAAGTAAGATAATAATATGTGTTTTTATTAACTTCGTGAAATTATTTATTATTATTAATATTTAGTTTAAATTATTTGAGCTTTGAATTACTGGACTATATAAAGTATTATATTTAAGAGGACGCTACACTCGCATGTGTTGTCTCCGTCTTACAAGTACGTAACATTGCAAAAACTGTTTCGCGCCAGAAAAAACCGAGAAGGCTACAGTCATAATTAAAAAACGTAATTTTCACCATAGATAAAAGGGAATTTCGAATGTGCAACGTTGTTTTTATTTTTTTGATATTAGAACTGAAAAAAAAGTTTTTCGAATTTGAAAAACGCAAAAATAATGAATTTTGAAACAATAAGAACTTTTTTTCTATTTGTGATATCAAAAAATTAAAAACAACGTTGCACAGTCGAAATTCCCTTTTATCTGTGGTAAAAATGTCGTTTGTTAGTTATAGCTGTAGCCTTCTCGGTTCTTTCCCGCGCGAAACAGTTTTTGCAATGTTACACACTTGTAAGACGGAGACAACACATGCGGGTGTAGCGTCCTCTTTACATTTAATCTAGGTACAATTGTACTATATTACCCATTCTTGGTTTTTGAACAGGAAAAAAAGGTATAATTGTACCGCTATTCGTTTGTCTTTAAAAAGCTCTAAACTGTATTGCATTTTTTTATAATTTTTATTTTAGTTATTATGTTCATTTAGTTAAAAATACTGTGAACTTGTTTCTGTGATAAGTACCTACTATTTTATATTAAACGTTTATACATTCTAGAAACAAACATAATATATTTTTGTTTATTTCTAAATAAATAGGTAATGTTCATTTCGTTGTAAAGCAAAGCACTATACTTATATTGTTATTAAGAGTATTTTATTAAGTAATTGTGTGTGATATAAATTGGTTTTTTTATTTTTTAGTGATCATGAACTCATAATATATTATAGACCTGCATTTTTAAAATAATTTAAAATTTATGTAGTACCTATTTATATTACATAAGCCTATATTGAACTAAACATCATTAGTCAACTCCTAAAAAAAAAAAAAATGGTTTTTTAACAAAAACAATACTTTTTTTATTTGTTACAGCTGACTCATGTGGACTTCCACTTCCTTGATAATCTTTTAGAAGATTTTTGTATTACAATTTTACTATGTAGGTAAAAATTTTTTTTTTTTTTTTTTATTGAAATTGAAATAAATCTGATGTTTTAAACATCAACAAGTTATACCCTAGGAAATTAAATAAATAAAGACAAATTTCTGGTAAAGATATAATTATCTTCTTATGTAATTATAAAAAAAATTTGATCTACGACTATTATATCAATTATAAAATTCAATAAAAACAAAAAAATAAAATAAGATTTTTGAGCAATTTCCATAATATGTCATTCTCGTTGTTTATAAATACAATAAAAAATATCTTTAAAAAATTGGAAATTCGTTTAAATAGAATTTGTTCACAAAATATCACTGCAGAAAACCAAAATCTAGACACTGTGAAAATATAATACAACTGACTACTGAGAACGTTTATTGTTGAGACACATATAATGACTAACCACGAATGAAAAAGGAAATGAAGACCACACAGTGCAATGCTTTCAATGACTACACCACTAATAGTGTATTCAATGAATACACAGAGCGCAGATAGGAACTTGAAACGAATTTATAATCATTAATAGGACTAACTTAATGGAACTCTTATTATAGTTCACTGGATATTAATAACAAGAAAAATAGAATTAAATCTGACCGTTTAATGAGAAGTACAGTATTGTGAACTCGATTCATCCATCTAATCGATACATTGTGACAAAAATAAAAAGCGGGTAAATCGTGGATGTCGCTCTGCTGTACAGTAGGTTAAAAGTGGGTTACTGTAATGGGTGGAATTAAATTTGAATCCAATGATATTATATCATTGTATACGAAAAACGATTCTGAGCGAAGACGGCTTATCTGTCTAGGATATATTATAGATTATTAAAAATTTTCAAATCTTAGATTTCAAAAGAAACATTTTTATGAATTTCTAGCTTAAAATAATTTGCGAATTTTCGTGATTTTAACGTATGTTGTCAAAATTAAAATTTGAATGCTTGTAAAAAAAATTGTGACTATGTATTTTTTATTTTTCAACTGCTATTGTAACAATATGACGTTAAGAGCCTTGTATTAAATGTTCAAGCTTTTATACCATTATACCCAACAAATAAATTTATCGATTTTAATTTAAAATAAAACTAATAATGATCGAAAAGTGCATATACCTATGAATAGTTCAACTCAAGTCGAAAATAACACGGTGGATAGAATGTACTTATATAAACATTTGGTGAAATGTTCATGTATCTAAGGTCATTTGTTTTAAAGTTACATCAAAAACCAAAATCGATTTTGTCGAGAACTGATTGTACGTAAAATTTCCCGTTTTTTCCTTAATTTTTAGTTTGTTTATCCCAATTATTTAGAAAAATATTGAGAATTTTTAATTTTGACCTCCTAAAGTACCAACTAGATTCACTTTCTGATCGAACGAGGTACTGAAGTCTAAAATTATAATCGAGAAAAATTATACTTTCAATAAAATTACAAAAAAGCAAAATGCCTTAAATTAAAATACATTACATTTTAAAGATCATCAACTTCCAGTAAATATCAAAATATTAATAAATAAATAAATAGTTACAAAAAAATAACTTGGTAAATAGCTAGACACTTAGATACGTACCATTAAATGAATTGAAAAGTAAAAATGGATTAAATAAAAATCAAATAAATAAGAATAAAACAATAATGTATGGACCATAAAAAACTATGATCATGCGATAGTTCACATACATCAATGAATTATAAAAAGAGAAACAGTGCAGAAAAAAATTGGATTGGTAATTATTCGGAAAGTGACGGAAACGCAAAACCAGAATTAATGATAATATATTATATTAATACTAAATGCATTGATAAACAGTAAGAAATTTATATTTTAAACGTAATATATAAACAAAATAGGTAATGTATCTTTGAAATTGTATAAATATTTTATTTTTATTTATAATATTATAATTTACCTATAAGTTTTTTTCAATTATTCATCAAGAATCAAAAATTATAATGAAAAGTAATTTAAATTTTCTTAGCTCTTCAGGCGAGATAAAATAGGAATACTTCTGTAAAAACCGTTAGTTAAAAATGTTTATATAAATTATATTGTATAGATATCCCAAAGTAAATTAAAAACACGTAATATGCATATAAAATTTTCCACTAACTTTTGCATTTAGATAAATACAAATTTTATTTGTATTTAAAGTTTTAAGTTATAGCGAATAATGTTCATTCTTGTATTGTTTTATATATAAGTACCTAGGTAAACCCAAAACATTTTTGTTTGAATGGCTGGTTAGGTTATATATAGTATATAGCTAGTTTAACACTTATACCTATTAGAATCGTCAGACCAGAAACGTAATTTTTTTTATACAACTACTAGGTAATCTGAAGTTTTAAATTTCATAATGGTCTAAATATAATATCAAATTATTTTTTTTTTTATAAATTCATCTTTTTTATATAGATATAGCAATATATAGTATATAAATATAGCAATATTTCGGAGAATTAATTTTTAATCAATTGGTTTATTTTTGCTTATAATTAAAATAATAATTTATTACAAATTAAATTGAGTGAAATGAGCAAATAATGGTACTGCCATTATTATTATTGTTATATTATTTCGGTATTCGGTGACATACAGACATTCTGTACGCCATATAATTCGAGTTGAGTATAATAGTGTTATAACATTGATTATGATATTACCGGAATTTATTGGTAATACATAATACTATATTAATATATTATAATATTTTAAATTCACAATTTGGTATCTAAGTACCTAATTGGTAATTTAAAATCCCCAAAAATCAGCGTAAATAATGCAATCCACTAATAAATTGATCTAAAAATGAGGTTCTTAATTATTAATATACAGTATGCATATAATTATAGATATACATTATATTATTGTGTATTATTAATTTAAGTAAGGGATCATCGAAGAAGTTTCTACGAATACTATTTTTTATAAATGACAACAAAGTAATTAAAACCATTTGAGAATAAATCGTGATTATACTTTGTAGCTACATGCTAAGAAAAATAAACAAACCATTACATAATGAATTATTAATAAAAAAAAAAAAAAAAAATGAATTAAAATTTGAACCTTAAAGACCCATAAAAAATTCATGAGGATTTACGCCGGACGTTTTTTTTTTAAATTTTAGTCCATCAGAATTGTAAATATTTTGTATAAAATGTCATTTAACTTCAAATGTTTAAAAAAACTGTGATTCATGAATATGTTTTTTCAATAATTATAGATTTCCATAAGAACTGTAAGAATAATGTATGAGATACGTTTATAATTTTCAAGCACAAGGTATTAAAATTAAAATTATATACATTTTTAAAAAAAATTGTGACTTTGTATTTTCAATTTTTTTTTTTTTTTTTTGTAAGAACAACTTTTAAAACAACTAAAAATAGGTTAATTAAATAAAAGGTGATTTATATATTCATTACAGAAATCTGTAACTATATCGAAAATAAATTTATCGTATATACCATATACGTATTCGCAAATTACAGTTTTATTTTATTTTGTTTTTAACACTGGTTTTTAGAAAATTTACTTTTTTCCTCAGTTGTTTGAAAAAATACAATGGATTTTGTATGAATACTAAATTTAATTTTGTATCCGAAATCACTCATAGTATTCATATAAAATTCTCATCACACAAATAAAAAATAACACACACAATTGTAAAAAGAACAATAAATTCATTACTCCGATCAAAATAGAATAATACTATAACAAAATTTAAATTAATAATATAACAAATTGAAAAAAAAAATTTCAAACCTAGCTACTATTGTCTAACACTATCCAGTACCAAATATGTTATCTATGATTGTCTTCTATCGATCGTCATTTATTCCCGTAGTTATTCGTGCTTAAATATTACCTTCTATAGTTTCTACCTACATCGATGCTTACAAAACTTCAATAACTTGTAGATACAAATTATTTTGGTAAAATACTCTTGTAGAGTTTTCGTATATGTTGTCAGAACTCAACTATACTAATTTATCATTCACATTTTGTGATCAGAAGTTAAATTAAATATAATTAACTTCATAATATGTATTATTGTATTAAATTAAATTATAATTTTAGTAACATTAATCTGGTTAATATTATTAAATGTCGGATTTAATGAATTTTATCTCAAAACTGTACATATTTCAAGTATAATTATTTAAAGTGTAAGTTGTTTTCGTAAATTTATTTTGAATGTTTAATCCAATAAATCAAACTAAATTTTGTTTATCTAGCATCCGTAATTTAAAATAAAGTTAGTAGTCTTACGATCTTTATTTACTACCAGTGACGTTTCTAGGAATTTAAAAAGATGATTTGAGAAATATAAGAGAAGTTATACAAGTTGTCTATAGTTGTCATTGTTTATAATGATCCCATGTCTTTTGTAAACAAGGATTTTTTTCAAAGATACATTATTCTACAACCGTTATCATGGATATTTCATATTATTTAGGTAGGTATAGTTATTTGTCTTTAAAAATTTTTCATCTTCATAAATTAAATTATAAATATAAAATATAATTTAAATAAAAATAAAATTTTATTTCATAAAATAGATTACACGAGTATAAATACATATCCTCGTATATCATTTACATACTCCAATATTTTACAGCCTAAATGCGTTTGAATTATATTTCAATTAGGTGTAGAGTATGCGATAAATTCATTATTGTTTTCAAAAGTGAATATGTTCCACAGCCCACAGCTCACAGGAACGAAATCACAAAATAATCCAATATACATGGTTACATACATACAAATTATAAATGTTTAATATATTGTGAAATTTATATACTATAATAAAATTACCTAAAAAAACACAAACACCATTTAGCACATACGCTATTTTCCCGATTACTGCGTCAATTTAAAGCAAAATATTTTTTAACCATTCAATATAGAACGAGACAAAATCATACACATTCATTATATAAATACTAATACATATTACATTTTACTAATGTTATATCAGGATTTTAATGGTATAAATGATTCACTGAATAGATATCTATTTAAGTAATATAATCTTTAGGTATGTCAAATGCCTAATATAATATAATATAATATATGTATAGGTTTATATAATTCAATTCAAATCAGTGATTTTTACATGCAGTTTCACCATGAAAATATCATTAATAAAGTTTGTTATAATTTCGTCATATTATCAAGTGGAAAATTCAGTTATTCATGCAAATAATAAATTGGATAAAAATGTATAATATAATTTATTATTATTATTTTACTGTGGTACCTAGTTTACTTGTATTTCTGACAAAATCATTTATCTTTTTTGTTTTTGTATAAATAATACACTTATAAATATAATCTCTGTTTTAAAATTATCTAAAACGTGGAAAACAAAGAAGGTTTTGTAAAATCTTAAATAACAGACACCATATTATT
Organism: Diuraphis noxia; assembly: GCF_037042655.1. Lineage (NCBI taxonomy): Eukaryota > Metazoa > Arthropoda > Insecta > Hemiptera > Aphididae > Diuraphis > Diuraphis noxia. The sequence continues at coordinate 30,190,551 of NW_028301714.1, read as the reverse complement.
TTGTGCGATAATTTTAAACAGGAAATTGCGAACAACTCGAGCTTAACATATACTATACATAGCATTGAGTTTTTATTAAAAATAGTCAAAGTATTTGGACTAGTATATTTAAAAATAAAGTGAAGGTTCAAACTTTAAATATGGTTTATTCAGAATGGTCATAACCTATAGGTTTATTTTTTATTTATTTGCAAGCCAGGAGTCCAATAAAATGCAGAAAAATTTGTATATATAGTGAGTGTTATGCATGCTCAACTTTTACGTGCTTAATATTTTAATACGATTCAGTTAAAATATAATGAAATTAAAATATACGAGCACTAAATACAAATGATATTTGTTATTATTATAATAAGTTATAGCATTATAAGTCACTATAACAAGTACGGGTGCTCATTGCCAAGACGTATTTTTTTACAAATCAGGTGGATATTATCTTATTATTATATAATGCATATTATTAGTATCACATTTACCAGATTAAAAGTATTATAAGAATTATAAGTATCATTAAACATAATTTAGATTAGTATAAATGTGTGTTTGAAACAATTTAACAATGAATATATTAAATATATTTAGATTTGGATTATACTAAGTAAGAAATTATAGTAAGTATTGAATAAATTAAAATTTAGGGAGAAAAAAAAATACTAAATTCATCAAAAGTTATAGAGAATCTATTATAATAAGGGGCTTAACTACAAAAGTTAGGCATTATTTAAGGCATTGTGTAGAAGATGCGTACAAATGAATTATGTTGAATTACTCTTACTGAGACAAGTTCAGCGTGGACCTAAACATCTGACTGGGTCGACCAGAAAGAGAGTGCTTCTCCACTAGTGAAAAGTCGTTTACAATCTTCCAAAAATTGTTTTAAAACATCCTGATGAACAAAAATAAAGAGGAAGACTGCAGGTGGTAGAAAAACGGCATGAATTTCAGTTATAGGATGTTAGTAGAACGCCAAGTCTAGGCCATTGGGCTAGTTGAAAAGATACAATTATAGCCTAAGAAGAGGTGATGAAAATTTGAGTTTGAAGGGTGGTAGATAAAATATCTTATATAACAGGAGGTAGTTTATTTATAAGAGTAGAATAGTCGAAAAACAGCAAAGTTGTTATTTATTGTATGATAATAAATAATGCTACATAGGGGCCGAGTCATGTACAAACATTCAACCCACATATAGTGGTTAAATAGCAATTATAACAAAATAGTACAGTGAGCAAGTTAATTCAATAATCTTTAAAGATACAAATATATTTATATCCCGTATAAACTATTTATTTTTTTACTTCTTTTACGTGTGTAAGTAGTAAGTACTAAGTAGAGAGAAGGATATGTTATTGGTTTTGAATAACATGTGAGTATATGGAGTGAGGATCCGTCGCTAAAATCCCAGATGGTCATCCATCCAGGAGCTATAGCAACGCCAGACGATGCCTAATCAATGCATACATTAGCGACAGTGGATCCCCTTTCCACTTATTGGCTATTATTAAAATAATTATGCGATATACGATTATACAAACAATTAATTATATAAGTGAATTATATTGTAAAATGCATCAATCTAAATTTTGTTCTATTTCTTTAGTTTTATTAATGTACTCATAAGTACTATCACTTGATTTAAATATTATAATATGTAGGTACATATTATGGATATCGATTAATAAGAAAGAAAAAAATATCAGTTTTTCTAAATATATTTTTTAAAGTAAATAACTACTATTACAGAAATACAGAGAAATTTAAATGTACCTACTAAAAATAATATAAATAATTTTTTTTCTGTAAAAGTGTTATCATAATATAGTAGCGTTTTAATAAAAAGATTATAAGAAACATTTTTTGGTTTTTTAGAATTTTTCTTTACTTTGTACATCACGAAATAATGTTTTTTCGTACTATATCCATTATAATGTTATCATGCTAATTGAATAGAATTTTATATTTTTATTTTTATTTCCTGAGGGTATTTTCACGTAGAACCATATTAATTTAAATTCTTAACTATAGTGAAAATATAAAAATCAACAAACTATAAAACAAAGAATACAAAACATATAATTCATACAACAATGATATTTATAGCCATAAAAAATAACCTAACCATATTGTTGGTTTGAAAATATGTTTTGTACATATTTCAAAAAATGAGAACCTACAGTTTGGAAATCAGGAATACTTTATAGAGCCAGTTTTTTTATAATGCACATAATTTAACATTAAAACGGTTGTTACAATATCATATACAAATCTTTAAATTTGGCCATAATTTCATACCTTTAAACTTCTAAAATGTTGTCCATATATGATTTATCAGTGACACTTTATGCCAAACAGAGGGAATGTAAAATGATTTTGATGTTAGGTAATAATTAAATTTGGCATTTAATTGTTAAATAGAGTAAAATTTATTAATGTATTTTTATTTATTTTTCTAGCACTGTTTTAACAAGTTTTAATTTGAAAAAAAACATAAGTTTTTATTGCTATTAGAAACTCTTTAGTAAAACATTCAATCTCAAGTATTTAAAATATCGTCTTGAGTGCATTTAAAATTTCCAAAAACCAGAATTTGATTGTATTATGAAATTAAAAAATTAGGGTGAGCATGCTTTAATGAATAGCTCTATTTATATTGTTTTAATATTTTTTTATCGCTAAAGACTAATTATTTCCAAATTATCATTGCTCTAATATTTCCTTGGCCTATTATCATTTATAATTAATATTTAGTAGCTCAAAAACTACTTTTTTGAATTTCAATTAACAATGTATAATATACTTCCCTTATTTTTTTAAATTTATGCTATGAAAATAGTTTTAGTCGTACATTACATTCGCAGATTTATTCCTAAGGAGGGTATCTAATTTAATTTTTTCCTTGAAACAATATAAATATGTATTAAAATCTACAGAGTAAACAACTATAATGAATACAGGTATGTTATTTTAAGATTCAAAAGTAATATTTCTATTGTTTAACTAAATGTTAACACTCACTACGATTAAATTAAGATTTTATTGAATTATATTATTATTATACTATATGAATTGTTTACATTTAATTATTATACTTGGTTATTAAGTTGTTATTACTTTTAAAATCCTTTTCAGTTCATTAAGTATAAATGTATAATGCATATTCAATATACCTAAACTCAAAAATAAATAATGCGGATTTAGCAACAATTACATTGTTTTAATATAATAATATATTTACCAATAAAGCTTCCTTTTTGGGCATACGTATCATCATCATATGGATTCCCGGACATTCGGGTATACTAGGAAACGAAATCACCGACGAATAAGCCTCATTAGCCGTTAACGATAATGAAACCTTGTTAATAAGCCAAATGTCTTACAACGACGCAAAAAATCTTATTAATGTATATACAAAAAATAAATGGTTAAGTATCTGAAATACGCAAAATACCAAACTTAATGAAATTGAAAGAGATACCTATCGTTAGGTAAATCCAAAGCTTAACCGTAAATAATATACAGTACTCAACAGACTTCGCATTGGACACACTAAAATCACGCACGGATTCCTGATGGCAAAAGAAGAGCCTCCCATTTTTCAAACCTGTGGAACTATTATGTTAACCGTCAAACACATAATTTCTGACTATTTATTGAACAACCAAGAATGAGTTGAGCACAGGATATCATACAACCGGGACTCCGCACTCGGTCCCTATCCTGAAAATAACTTAGATTTATTGAATTTTTTTTAAAACATTCTAAACTGTATAATCATATAATATATTAAAAAAATATACATCCCATTTTATTTATAGCCCATCTTTGTAAATATCGTTGTAAGCACTTATTCATGCATATTTTTTTAACTTTCTGTAACTAACGGCCTTTGCTGTCGATGTTTTTTTTTGTGATCGATAAAAAAAAATATCTTTACTTAACTAGATAAGGTGATGAATTATTTTTTAAATACGCATTACATAAAAATATGATTTAAAATTAGATATCTACCTAATAAAATGTATTACTAAAAATTAAAAATATGGTTTTGTTTTATAATAACAGAATATTTCTTAGTTCTTAATTTCTTATAGTTCATATTTCCGTAATAGCAATACACACTAATACGATTTTGTATCTTAATAAAATGGGTATTGAAAAAAATGTTACAAAATAAAACTGTATAGCTACGCAAAATTGCCTATATACTTTTTGCGTTACTCAACTTTTTCCGAATAAAGTATCGTAATTAATACTATCATTTTTTAATTCAAAATCGTTATAAACTTATGTCGGAATATACGTTTAGCATTACATTTTTGAAATGTTTAATGACGCCTAAATACATATTCATGGCAAAATACATGTATCATACATGTATTTCTTTTACCACTGCATATATGCCAATATTATAAACGGTATAAGTCTAGTAATACAAATGATTTTATTTTTGCAGGGTGCAAACTTAGAAATTTATTAGCCAGCACCCACCTCTCCATCGTTAATTATTATAAGTTATATGAATTTATCATTCAATATTATACTTACATTTATAATAATATACATACTTATATAAATTTTACCAGCTATTAAAGGATTCACCATATAGGTACACACAAACTCACCACCAAATCATTTTTTTTCGGAGGGAGAAGTGCCTCTCCTGGTCTCCTGCACCCAATAGTTTGCGCATTGCGCTACTGTACGCGCCTAATGAAATTAAACTCATTTATCCAATGTAATAATTATTTGCGTGTATCAAAAATCAATAGTCACTCTAATGACAATGAAATCAAAAAAAAAATCAACCAATTCACCGTCCATTTATGCATAATATACAAACATAGGTTCAACAAAAAATTGTGTTAATATAGGTAATACACATTCGCACGTTATTTTCTAGCTTAGAGAATATAGTTGTAACACTGTATGATGTTAAACATTAAATTTAGAACCAGAAATTGGTTAATTTTTATTGACTGTAGGATAAGGTTAAAATAACAAGAACTAATGTTTGAATTAAGTATAATGACAATTGCAACCACAATAACGTAGAAACTATTATTAACTACTTTAGTTACTTGGTGAATTAGCTATCATCAATTGCTGAACAAAAGAGTACATTACGTAAAAGTTTAAAAAAATAAGGCAAATTAGCTATTATTTTAATTGTTAATTAATAGTTAAATTAGCAACTGAATTTATTATTTAATTGTTAAAGTTCAAAAAAATGTTGCGAAAATAAACCCACTATTGGAGTGAACGCAGTATGATGGAAATAAAATTGAATCAATCTGTATACATATTATAATGAAAGGTAAACAAATGTATTGGAATTATATGCCTTTCACTAGATATTTTCTGAAAACAATTTTTATAGTAAATTTATAAAAATGAATTAGCATTCAACAAAATGTATATTATTATATTCTTGTTTTTAACCATATGAATACTTAGTCGTCTATACAAATTAAGCCATTATTTTGAAAAAAAAAAACTATTTGCATTATTTAGGGCTGTTATCATAATATCTCTCAAAATTTAATTTAACCAACAATTAAACAAGCGTATAGACTAATGTATCAGGGAACTTAGCAGGTGATCTAGAATAAACCATTATTACGTACAATTTTACCGTAAATACAACTATAACCATCAGTTAAATAAATTTAAACATAATTAACATTTTCATTGGCTCATAATGAATCAGCTGTTAATAACAGATGTACTGATAACTGAACTTTACAGATTTTTCAATAAAGGTGAATACATTGTAGTATAAATATATAACAAATAAATTGATAATACATTATTAAATTAATATTTTATTCATACTACATTAATATAAAAATATAATATAATATAATAGAAATGCGATATACAAATAAGTTTAAAAATACTAGTTTGTAATCAACGCATAATATATGCATAGCAATTGTTAAATGTTTGTTTCTCATTGTTAATTACGAAAGTCCACTTTAATAAAAAAAAAAAAAAAAAATTACATCCCATTTTTGTCAATATTATCTTATAGAATCCGAACGTACTCGCATCACAACTTAATATACATTTTAACCAGACTTGTTGGATGTTTTACACATCTGACTCATCGTTTTTAGCACACAGGAGCCTTCATTTATGGAAAAAGATCGGTGAAGGGTCATTTTCCAAGGTTTACTTGGCCAAATTCGGAGATACCGAGAACGATAAAGCAACACTGATCGCAACAAAAGTGATCAACAAGAATCGCGTTTCCACTAAGTTTGTGGAAAAATTCTTACCCCGTGAACTAGACGTGATGATCAAACTTAGACATCCGTTCATAGTGCAAGCAAGTATAATACTTATGAAATAGACGAATCACACGTTCCACAATATTTTACTTTATGGTGCATTGAGGTAAATTGATTTAAGATAACAACGATAATATAATAGATACCACAATACCAATCGTGAATATAAAAATCTGAAATGTTTGAGGATGACTACATTTTTATAGAAAACGATTATAATATAATTTTGTAAATTATAAATATTATAGATTCTTATAAGTTCTTTATAGATTTAGTACCAATATCAATTTCGAGTTGCATAAACAATCGCTAAACATTTAACGAATCAATAGTGAGCTATCCCTTAAACATGATGATTGGTCCATTTAGTTTTATAAAACTATTAAATTAATCAATTTTTCATGCAACTTGGGATAGCAATTTTATTTATATAGATTTTAAGAGACATATAAAATACAAAAAATACCAACCTGAATCCACACCTAACCTATACCACTTCTAAATCATAATTTTTGTGAGCTGTTTCCCCTTTTTTTCGCCTCATTTATAGTACCCAAAACGAGTGTTACATACTCATTTCTAACCATTTAAATGTTTATAAGTGTATGTTATAAAGATGCGTCCCAATGGTATGATGGAAATATTTAAAATATTCTTCATTCAGTTAAGATTATTTTGAATAAAATTATTGTATGTAATGTGTATATAGGTGTTTGTATGGTAAATCACATGGACTTTATTTAGCCCACTCGCATGCTAACCCATGCAAGTGTTTGTCGAAAAGATACATAGTTGATATTAAATTCCACCAAATAACTTTGTCATTCTCAAATGAAACACATTATTGGAATAAAGTAATTTACAAACATGAAAATAATACTCTAGTCAGAAATAGACCCACACAACACAATAATCAAAGGCAAATAAATTTCAAAGTTAACATTTTTAGTGCTAAGTTAAGTCCCTAGTAACACTTAACGAAAACATATAGCTTTTTGTCAAAAACGAAATTTTAGTACTATCAATTTAAAAGGCACTGAAAAAATAAAGCTATCTAATTTTTTGTCACGTCCAAATATTTTTTTTACTTCACCAAAGTCACATAAAATATATTTGTTTTCGTTGAATTCAGCCACAGTATAAAACAAAAAAAAACATATTTTTTAAACTAAAAATGAAATTATTTTTATTTTAAATATGAAATATACAAATAAATGTAATTGTTTACATTAATCGCAAGATCAGTCATACTTAACAAATTATTACAATGTGATGCAGTTGTAGTATAGGTATAGCCATATATGTAAGTATATAAGTACTATATTATATCTCCACTGGTCCACAGCATTTCTCGTCGGAATGTTTCAGCTTTCAGCGACGTTGACCATTGAAATTATTGAAATTATTGTTTTAATATGATTTGATGGTAATTTGTATCATAACAATAAGCAATAAATGATAACACGTAAAAAAATACGTTAAGTAGGTACCTACCTACCTATATATTTGCAGTTTCGCTTGTAATTTGAAATGAGTGTCACTAGTAGTCCATCTATAGACTATGTTTACCTAAGTATAAAACAACAGTATGAACAACAGTGTTTGTTACATTGATAGGTACACCTACCAAGACTTAAGTAGGTAGGTAGTTCTAAACGGATAGGTAAATTGATAAAGTTCAAACCTATAGGTATTTAAGTATTTTAGATATCATAACTGGTAAACGCATAAATGCGCAAAAGATAATATTTTATCGGTAAAGAAAAACAATTAGTTAGCATACATATACATATATGATAATTACATTAGTAAAATATCCAAAAAATGTTGTTCGAATTAAATTAATGTATTATATAACAGAAATACATGATTAGGTACAGCATTCAAATTTTGATTTTAACAAAATACGTAAAAATCACAAAAATTCGCAAATTATTTTAAGCTAGAAATTCATAAAAAATTTTCTTTTAAATTTAAGATTCGAAATTTTTTAATAATCTACAATATATCCTAGACAGATAAACCGTCTCCTATCAGAATCGTTTTTCGTATACAATGATATAATATCATTGGATTCAAATTTAATTCCACCCACCACTTATAACCTACTGTACAGCAGAGCGATAACCACTTTCCCGCTTTTTATATATAATATTATGATTATGAAAATTTATAATTTAAAAAATATTTCGTAGTCGCTGAATGTTATTTTAAAATCTAATATATATTTAGGAATATTTTTATAACTACAGTATTTTTATGATATAATATGTTTCAAAAGTAATAATATTATACCTACAAACTGATATTTAATATTGGAGTGTAGATCGCATCAGTAAATATTAAAAATTAGATATTTTACGTTGATTTTGACGAAATTATCAGTTGTTATATTATCCATATTATACAGTCCCTAAACGATTCATTTTCATCTTATTTATGAATTAAGAAAAGAGACAAAAGTCAAGACTTCACGGGGAACAAAAGTAGTTTTTTTTCTAAAAACATTTGACGTTCAGAATTATTAGTTTTTTGAAACAATTTTCTTATAATATAATATTTATGTTTCCATTTTTTAAATTTCATTTTTTCTGTTATCGTTATAACAAGCAACCGGTAGAATTTCACGAGCAATATTAAATTTGGGTTACCACGTTAAAATTATACCATATACAGTAAAATAATAAAATATATATTATATTTATCACTACAGGTATACAGTGTGTTCCAAAACGGCTACAAGATCTACATAAATATGGAGTACGCGGAGAACGGTGACATGTTCACGTACCTTCAGAAGACGAAGTTAACGGAGGAACAAATCCGTTCGTGGTTATTACAGATCCTGTGGGCGTTCTCGTACATGCACAGTGTAGGTGTAGTGCACAGGGACTTGAAGTGCGAGAACATACTGCTGACCAGCAGATACAATTTACGGATAGCTGACTTCGGGTTCGCTAGGTTTGTGGACCGTGGACGGAATCCTGGTGCCTACACGGTGTGCGGCACGATGACCTACTCGGCGCCTGAGCTCTTGTTCGGAAAGCGACCTTACAACCCGGTAGCCGCGGACGTGTGGGCAATCGGTGTCGTGCTGTTCATAATGTCCAACAACGTACCACCATTCCGCAACAGTAATAAAGAAAACTTATATAAAAAACAGGTGAGCTGCAATTTTATAATACATTCGAATAAAATATGTAATTAAATAAAAATATTCGATTAATAATTTAAATACATTTCGACAAGAAAAAAACTGATCAAATATGCGTCGTCAATAATTGTTTCATTCGATAAAAACACTAAATATTATATTAGTTGTTTGGTATTTTATATTTTTATATATAACTATAAATCAGCCATATCTTATATATTATTATTTTATTATTATTATTCTATACATATTTTGTAGAATGTAGTCAAAAAATTAAAGCTTATAATTGAGTACATTTGAAAACATCAACATTTAACTTTACAAACGTTAACAAAAAAACCTACAGTTTAATACTAAATGATGCCTTCCTCGGTACCAAAGTAATTTTTCAACATACATATACTTTAGGTATATGGTGTATTACCTATCTTATTGTATTAAAATACAACCTCTGAAAAATAATTATTTATTCATTAAATATAATGTAAAATTTAAAATATACCTACAAGTTAAATAAACAAAAAATAAGAATAAAAGTTAAAATATAAGTTATCGATTAAAATACTTGTATAAATATTTGTAATTTAAACTAATATACCGAAATAATTTCGTCTATAGGTAACTTAATAAGTTATTAACTTATAATACTATTATACTTATGTAAAATGGTCACTAGTTATTAATTTCGCTCTATTAAACACATTATATTATTATGATTAAAAAAAGCAAAAGTTGTAAGTATAATTTTTTAGATTTATTTTGAAACATCACTTGCCATCACTGGGTGATTTATAACTCATAAATGGTCGTAGAATCCGGAAAAAAAACAAATTATTCATATTTTGTCGTGGGTTGATGCATAAATTATTAGAAAAACATAGTGTTATATATTAGATGGTTATAAATGTGTACATTCGGAATTACTTATTATTTTGTTTACGATCTATATTTGTGAACACATTTGTTTTTCTATTGTTTAATAAGTATGACGTAACTATAGTGGTTTTACATTACTTTACGAAGTGACTGTCAAAACAAAAGTAATATGGTTTTAATGATTATCAAAAAAATATAGAAGCATGTTTATTGTATTATCAAAATACATATAAGTAATACATACGCTTACCATATTTAAATCTTTAACACATTTTTGGGATCTTAAAAATATTACAATAAATAATTAACTTTTCTTCTAACTATATATTAACAGGGTTCCCAGCAGAACCCATATTTTAGTCCTTTAAGGACGTGCTTAATACTCATTGACAACATTAAATTTTGAACTGTAATAGATAATTATTATACCTATGCCAAATAACAGGGCGTCGCCTGAGTGCGTAAACCAACTAGTATTCAAGACAAACACAGTTCATTAAATTAATTAGAAATTAAAACATTTGATAATGAAACATTTCTTCTAGTGAATGAGAGCAATAAAAACTTTATTTATAAGTATAATTAAATAACCAAATATTTTTGGGGTATAAGCCAGTTCACTTCCTCGTGGTGCACTCTGGGTAACTCTAAACCAGTGATTCCCAACGTGGGCGCTACCACCCCCTTGTGGACATTTTTTATTTTGAAGGGGACGTTTTTATGAGGGGGGTGCTAAAGGGGGCGCTCATCTATCATTAAAATTTTTTTTGTTTATAACTGATTGTAATGAAATGTATAACTGCATTCGGAACATTAAATAAGGGACATTTTGGGACGCACTCGGGAGTTGTCTCGAATAACATTCTAGTTGTGACCAGAGCCAGTTTAAGTATCTACTTAACCAAGAGTAGTGGTGTAGCAGTATGTATTTTATATAATTATAATAATTATTACAAAAGGCTATTCAAATGTTTTTTTCGTTACAAAACTTCATAGCCTACACATTATAATATACAGAAGGTCTTGTTCACCATCATAATCAGTATATCCTATGTGAATAAATAAATAATATAAATCTTAAGTTTTCAAATAAATCTATAAAACAAATGTAATAAGTTATGACATTTAATTAGAATATATTGTAATACACATTATATTACAGTAGAATATAAAGTTCATTAAATTGTTCTTATATTAACTTTGGTTGCAAAAATTGTGTGTTTTAATTTCGGTGTTTTACGAACATAGATGGAAAAAAATTTTACATTTCGGAGGTCATTGGTTCGAAGTAGAACATTGAAAGATTTGACTTCCACGTTCTTAGAACCAAATTTTCAGAAACGCACAAAAATAAAGACGGCTTTGCAACATCCCTGGATCAAAGAAGGCAATATCAAAATACCCACAGATGTGATCGTAGCAAACGAATCAATTACAACTAGTTTGAGTCAACCAATAGTCACTGAGACTTCATTGAAGGTACCTGCATTTCATTATCAATTGTCAGAATACGGAAAACCGATTAGTGCTGATAACATTTTGTTCACGGCAGTAGCAGCGGAAAGCGGAGTTATTAAACCTAAATCTAAACATAAACTATTGAAACTGAAGAAATAATTAGGTATAAATGTATTTTGAGTGGAAAAAATTTGAGAAGTACACCAACCAACCAAAATTTAAAAAAATTATGATTTTCTATATTGATTAATGGCGGTAGATAAACCATAGCTATAGGGGTTGATTGCAAGATGTTAAATAGTTCTAATTGAGCAATAAATAATGGTATTATAACAGAAATTAGTGCTAACTTTTTTTCGCTAACTTCACGCACCTTGAGAACCCTTAAAAATTTAAAAAAAAATTATGGTTTTTTATGGTGCTGATATATGGCGTAAGAAAAAGGTTAGTGTAAAATATTTAAAAATGAAGTTAAATTAAATGTAGGTAAATAATAACTACCATGTAAGTATATTACATATAAGTTATGTTTTATATATTAGTTATTAAATACATTTAATTGCTTTAACATTTCACCCAACCTTTATTATTAATAAACTTAAATAATTTAATTTTTAGATATTTTACAATAAAAATAGTAAGTAGTGACAGTTATGTATTTAAAGAAAATGAAATCAATTAGTTAAAATGAGATGAAATCGACATTTTATTATATTATTAGAAGTAAAAACATACTCAATGTAAAATCTTACAATTCCTAAAATCAATTTTTTTTCTTTTTTAGATTCTGAGCGGAGCGATGAATGTATTGATTTTACCATGATGTGTGTTTTTTTTTTATTTTTTTTTTTTGTGTCTGTCATCACGTTTTGGGGCAGTAAAAGTGCTTCGATTTTCGACTTCAGTACCTCGTTCGATGAGAAAGTGAATCTAGTTGGTTTAGGGGAGCGGGGGGTCAAAAGTAAAAAACTCTTAATATTTTTCTAAATAATCGGGATAAACAAACTAAAAAATAATGGGAAAACGGGAAATTTTACGCACAATCAGTTATCGACAAAATCAATTTTTGTTTTTCATGTAACATTAAAAAAAAATTACTATAGATACATTAAATTTTCACCGAATGTTTATATAAGTATATTCTACCCACCACGCAATTTTCAAAAAATTTCGATTTAAGTGAACTATTCATAGGTATTTGCAATATTCGATCATTATTAGTTTTTTTTAAATTAATATCGATAAAAATTTATATATTGGGTAAAAAAGCTTGAAAATGTAATACAAAGCTCTCAACATAATATTGTTACAATATAAGTTGAAAAATAAAATAAATTCATGGTCACAATTTTTTTAATTTTTTTTTAATTTAAAGAATAAGGATTCAACATCAATGGTTATTACCCTGAAAAGTTACATATTATATGTTTCTTAAAATTATGTGTACATTTATGAAATAATAGTTTTTTTTAAATTGTTATTTACAGAGTTTACAATTTTTCAATGATATTGGTAATGTTTAGGAATTTAATGATTTTTGACGTGTTATGTTCATCAAGTGCTTTTGAAACATTGGGTGGCATTTTCAGGTCGGTGCATATTGAGGTTTACAGTGCGCATTCCTCCACTTAGTGTTTAACGGTTAGTATTTGGTTGCATGTGTTGCATATTGGTTGGGGCTCTTTACTGATAAAGTATAAATGTGTGAGCGCAGAATGTCCGATTCTGATACCGGTGATTGCGGTGTTTAGGCGTCTGTTAAATTGAGGGGAGGTGGGTGTTCCACCTTTTGATATTTTTTTTTATGTTTTTGAGTTTGTTGGTTGTTGATATTAAATTCCATTGGTTTTGTCAAATTCAGAGTATTTTTTCATTGATAGAGTTTGTCCTTGGAAGATATGTTATTTAAAGTAGGGGTTGAAATATTTTTTGTCGCAAGGTCAGCATATTTGTCGGCTCTTTCATTTCCTACAATGCCAGTGTGGGAAGGGACCCACATGAATTCTATATATTTTTTTGTTTCCATTATTTTTTATTGGATATTTAGAGTTATTTCATTTTTGATGGATAGATTTTTAAGAGCTAGTAGGGTGCTAAGAGAATCACTGATTATAAGTATGTTATTAGATTTTTTTTATAAGCATTCAAAGTTTGAATTTTGACAAAATACGTAAAATCACAAAAATTCACAAATTATTTTAAGCTAGAAATTCATAAAAAAATTTTCTTTTTAAATCTAAGATTTTTAAATTTAATATAAGATTTCTTACAAGTTTGTCAATTTTTATCACAAAAAAAAGTCCACCGGAAATTCAAATTAAATTTTTATGAGCATTTGAAATTTAAATTTTTACAACATTGGATTTTCACTGGATTTCATATTTATCGATTTTCTTATTTTGGTGTAACTCTAAAACAAATGACCACAGATACTTGAAATTTTCACTGAAAGTTTATATAGACATTTTATATATTTTATAAAATCTTAAAAATATTTTGATTTGTTTTGAGCTATTAACTAAGATTTTAATTTATCAACTTTTTTAGTTTTTTTTTTCTATAAATATTGATACAAATTTATTTTTTGGGTAGAAAAGCTTGAAAGACAATGTTCAAATTATCTTAGATAGAAATTCATAAAAGTTTTTCTTTTTAAAACTTAGATTTGAAAATTTAATACAAGGCTCCTAACATATTTTTACAATAGTAGTTGAAAAAAAAGAAATGTATTGTTACAATTTTTTTTTACAAGCATTCAAAGATTGAATTTTGACAACATACGTAAAAATCACGAAAATTTATAAATTATTTTATGCTAGAAATTCATAAACATTTTTCTTTTTAAATCTAAGATTTAAAATTTTTTAATAATCTATAATATATCCTAGACAGATAACCTGTCTCCGTTCAGAATCGTTTTTCGTATACAATGATACCTATTATTGCATTCAAATTTAAACTACCATAGTCAGAGGTCCATTCCCATCCCCCCCTAATGTACAGCAGAGCGATACCCACTAACCCGCTTTTTTTTTTAACATCATAAAATGTTTCAGCACCCATGGTGCTATTATAAGTAATTATTTTTTAACAATGATGGATTCAATTATACTAGATACATGCATTTTTTATATTGATACAGTTGAGTAAATTATAGTTATATATAGTATGAGTGTAAGTGTCTTCTGATGATGATTCTTTGCTATCCGTTAGGAGAATGTCCTGAGGGAGTCGAGGTCTAGACGTCTGTTTATTGTTTTTTTTTTTTAGGTTATAGTGACGGTTTAAATTGTTGTTAGATTTTTGGAATTGCGTCTTTATCCATTTGTTGATGAAGGGTTTATCCGTATCATTGTGAGTTTGACTGTTTCTCGCTAAAACCATAAAACTGCAGAAGTTTTCCCGACAAATTGGTTGTATCGAATATTTATGAATTTTTTTATCAATTTAAAGTTTTTATTTTCAGAATTAAATAATAAAATATAAAAAATGTATTGAAAGTGTCTATGAATTATATTTAATTTTTTTTTTTTAAAATATTGATTAGAACAAAGCTTATTTCATTTGTCAGGATGTCAGATCTCCGTGGGACACCTTATATATTACAAAATTCGAACCTATACTTACAGAACTTTTCAAATATCTGTTTAATTAATTCATACAAAAATGAATAAATAGATTTATACTTTGTACCTACTTATATTTTATACCCATTAGGCCGGCATGTATTGGCAAAATTAAACCTCGTCGTGGGGTGGCTAACCAATACCGACCATAAGCATAAATTTGTATAATTGACCGTATCGGTATTCTCTGTGTAAATCCTGTAAGCCAATGAATAGTTGTGTGAATGTATTTCCTTAAATCCTGTCGATGATAACTTATAATTATATAGTTATGCAAGTAGGGAAAGACATATCGGCTGTCTAATACATTATAACGCGCTGTTAAATGTCATCGTTTGATAGTTTTAATACCGAGTACCAACATAATATTTAATCTGAAGATTAAGTACTAATATGTAGTGTGTTTAAATGGAGTAAGCCAACTCCATAACATAGCGTCAAGTATTTCAAATTATCAGTGGTCTACAACATCTGGAATGTGTACCTTTATCTATTGCAAACTAAAATGTATAATATTATACGAATTATTTCGAAGAATGTTCACAGAAAAAGATAATATAAAAAACTAATATAAAGACAAAAAAAATGTAATCAATGTAACATTTACGACTAATAGCCGTTGTCACCGATGTATTTTGATCAATATAAAAAAAAAAAAACTAATTTTAATTATATAATAATAACATCATTGTATGAAACCATTACGCCATTACGATTTACTAACATTTTTAAATTATTTTCATACAAAAATATTTTATATTACAAAATATATATCGTTGTTTCTAAATATACATTTTGTGGTAATAGCAACAAATATTTTGGAGCTTAAAGTTTAAGGTTTTTCTAATTGAAGTTATTATGTAGGTAATAATTTTGCAAATTAAAATTTATTATTATTATCGATTTAATGCTTAGGTCCAAATGAATATTAAAAATCTGTAACAGAAAAATGTAATTATGATCCAAACAAAACGCTAATAAAATAATTTCAAATAGTCTGTAAAAAATATGGATAATCATGTACCTATTGTACCTACTATTAAATTTTAAGCAATAATTATAATACTACATAGTAAGCTATTTGGTTAAATTTAAATTTATGTTTATATTTATTGCATGCAATTTTTAAATAAAATAATGATTCTCAAAAATTGTTTTTTTTTTCATTATTATATCATATTAAGCTATATTGCTCTTGTGTTTTTCTAGATGTAGCACAAGCGTTCGACAGAGTGTGGCATAAAGTTTTGCAATTTAAACTTAAAAAAATTCTTCCCTTTTCATTATACTTATAAATTAAATCATATCTGACTGATAGAAACTTTCAAGTCCAATACAACTCATCGATTTCAGGAATCGCACCAATTAAAGCGGGTGTACCACAATGTGGTATACTTTCCCCTTTTCTCTTCAACGTCTACGTAGCTGACCAACCCACCACGCAACAAACTATTGTAGCCGATTATGCCGACGACAAAGTAATTTTATCCATTAATAAGAATTCTCTAGCTGCCTCCCCATCAAGCTAATTGTGCTAATATTGTACAGATTGTTTATATCTAATAAAAAACTAAAAAAAAAAAAAATATTATATTAATACACTATTTAATCGATAAGAACTAGTGTTGGACAACAATATCGATATCGTGGGTATTTTCCAAATAATTTCCATATCGATATCTAAAAATAATTATCGAAAAATCGCAATATCGAGATTACTGATCACGGCTCAGAACATTGAAATTGACGGATTTTCAAGTTTTTCAATACTGTACACTTACCCTTTGGTGTATTGCATATATATATATATATGTATATGTTACGTTAAATGACGAAAAATAATAATTTACGTAATTTACCGGTAAATATCGTTAAATCCATTTTTAATTTATATGAGTAGATTTTTGGGCATAGCCGTTTTCGACCAAAATCGTACCTTTCCCTTTTCGGCCGCTTCACTTTTCGACCAAATTTAAAAAAGACTTATTCCCTTTACGACCAAAAACAAATTTTTTTGTAAAATTATGGCAATTATATAATTATGTAATTTTGACAAATTATTAAAAGTATAAGTTGGTACTGAATAGTACCAGGACATTTGAATTCGATTTGAAAAACCTTCAAAATTTAAATAAATGAAATAATATGGGTAATTTTTAGTGTGTGTGTAAAATTAATTTCGTTTTGTAAATAATTTTGTCGTGAATTGTATTTTTACGAATATTGTTATTTTACAACATTTTATGCAACTTATAAAAAACTACATTATGTAGCAGCAATTATTTTATTTTTTTTACATATATTATATTATAAATTTTTGTTTTGGCCGAAAAGGGAATCAGTCTTTTTTAAATTTGATCGAAAAGTGAATCAGCCGAAAAGGGATGGGTACAATTTTGGTCGAAAAGGGAATCGACCTTTTTTAAATTTGGTCGAAAAGTGAATCGGCCGAAAAGGGAAGGGTACGTTTTTGGTCGAAAACGGTCTCGCCCAGATTTTTACGTCAATTACCGGGAATTTACGATACAAATTATACAAATGATGGTTATTGTTGTATTTATATAATATATTATTAACTACTTATTTTTACATGGTAATGATCCATGAAATTTTAAATTACAAAGTTTTCCTGGAGAGCGACAAGCGCATTTATTATTTTTACGTTTAGTTTTGCAGTGACATCATTGGTACCCTTGAGTGTCCGAAATACTGATCAAACTAGCTATCTCTCGAAGATTAAGCTCTTTTTCTTTGATGATTTTAGTTATGTCGAGAAGTTTTTCTTTACTAGGTACTAGCTCAGATCTTGTGGATTTATGTTTTAGGTGTCCATTTTCAGTATCTATATTAAAAGTATAACATTTATTTTTTGTAAATATTTGAATAATTAATTATATGTGAGTACTCACCTAATTTGTAAAGATCATTTTCGACATGTTTAACGACTGCTAATAAATTACGTGGAACTCCGCCAGCACGATCTACATCTGGTATCGATACTCTAACGGTTGAACCTATTTCGAGTGGATCAAATCGAGATAATGATGACTTTAACATATTTTCTGCTTGTTTTTGCAAACATGAGACTGATTTTTTTCGTTCATTCGTTATTTTGATTTGATGTTCGTTAACTAAAATATTTTAAATGTTTTTAATTTTATTTAATGAAAAAAATTATATAAAAACAAACCAAGTTTTGCTTCATCTTTAGCATAATTTTCACAGTATCCATCACTTAGACTTGAAATATTTTCAGTGTCTTCAACACTATTTTGAGTTCGTGTTAGAATTGATTCAATATCCTTCTCAGTACACAAACTTTCAATTTAATTTGTTGGAATACCAATTGAGGTTTATCCTATCTTGCTGGACATCCGAACACCGCTTCATACGGTGATCTACCAATACCTATATGGTAATAATAATACATAATATTATGTAAAAATTATAAGTATACAAACTAACATATATAGAAAATAAAATTAAAACTTGATTATAGTATAAATAGGTTAAGGTTAAGGTTATAATATAAATTAGTACAATGGAAAGCGTGATTTTTTTGAAATTGAATACATTTTAAGCCATTTCTGTTTTCCGTTTCTATGGAACCTTGACTTTGGCTATGCCGATTTCACGTCACTCTCCACAGTTATTCAGTTATTATTGAGTTCACAAATTCACGTTAGTTATAATACACGTCTACAAAGTTGTGTCATAGACGAATTGTAGTCTTATACATAACATTTACCAATTTGTTTGGTGAATATCAAAAATCTCCATTTTGTATATATATTTACGATAATACCGGCTAATTACGCAATTTTCATGTTTTACATCATTCACCGTATATAATAATATTTATATTTATATAATTAATATATATCTTTTATTATTATTATTATTATTACTTTTATCTACTATATAATAAATTATAGCATATTGTGATATATTTAAAAGAAATAGTTCACCACACCAAACAATTTAATCTAAATTTAATACCGGTTGTTAACTCGTGGTGAGACCTCGTAGTTATTTTATTTCGTTATTACGAAAAATCATCTCCAAGAAATGAAATAGGTAGATTACCTCTTTAGCGAATCAATCAACTGTTATTTCTGAATTCATATTTCAAATCAAACCCAAGTTCTGAAACAGTGGCGTGTATCAAAAATAAAATTGGTGTTGCTCAAATAATTTTAGGTGACCTAACCCTCATACTTTTGTTATACCTAGTACCTACCGATAAAATGTCGCTAAATTGTATTCCTATTATTTAATGTAATACTAATTTAATTTAGTAAATTACATTTTTACACTAGTTGTATCGGTTTTGAAAAAAATATATAAATAAAAAAAAAACGGATAAGTGGGTACCGCTCTGCTGTACATTAGGGGAGGGGGTGGACCTCTGACTAGGGTGATAGATATCATTGTATACGAAAAACGATTCTGAACGGAGATGATTAGTCAGTCTAGGATATAGGTATTATATAAAATATTGTTATATATTCTATTTTGAAACAAATATTTTATTTTTCAAATAGGACGCATTTTGCATACGACAATAAGGCATGGTTAATCAGTTTTTCCAAAAACATTGCATGTAGTTATCATAATTCATAATACCTTATATAGTTATATTGTATCATAGATATACATATACGTGGTTTGACTGGTTTGAGGATAAATCGTTATCGTTACGCTATTTCGTAAAAATTTAAAATTCAAACGCACTTAAAATTTTTCCTATAATGATGCTTCGAGTTTTCTCCATAACTACCTGAAAGGAAACTTATGGAAAACTTAGTGTTGTATTTTTAATTCTTAGTTATAAACACGAACAAATTTTGTGATTTTTCAACTTAAAAATTACTTGCAAATTTTCGCGTTTTCGACAGATTTCGTAAAAAATTGAACTATAAACGCATATAAAAAAATTGTGACTGACGATTTTTAATTTTTTTTCGTTACAATAAGAACAATTCATAAGGAACTTTGTATTAAATTTTCAAGTATTTTTGGTCATTCAAAATTTTTTCACCGACTATTCATAAAAAAATTATGTGAATCTTTTTTGATCCTTTAAAATAATTTAACTGCGGGCACCAATACCCCCATTCCATTTTTATTTTCAAAATATAGATCAAGTTTATTTTTTTGGTTACAATATTCCAACTTTTTTAACTATGTTCAATTAATAAACATAATTTTATCATGATTCAATTATCCTTCATTTAGTTTTCTTGAGAATACATATTGCAGTGTTCATAGTGCATGTAATTAAATAATGATAAAATTATGTTTTTTAGTGGCAAGTGGCTTGTTAAGTTTAAAAATTGTGTCCACAAAAATAAACTAGAGCTATATTTTAAAAATAAAAAGGAAAAGGGAGTATTGGCACCTAAAGGCAAATGATTTCAAAGCATCAAAAAGAAATTTGGAAAAAATTATAATCTCAGAATACACAATAAACACGGCAATATGCATTCTTAAGAAAAATAAATGAAGGATAATTGAATCATGATAAAATTATGTTTTTAGTGGCAAGAGGCATATAAAGTTTAAAAGTTGACTACACAAAAATAAACAAGAGCTATATATTAAAAATAAAAATGAAAAGGGGGTATTGGCACCCGAAGAAATATGATTTTAAAGGATCAAAAAACAAATTTGGAAAAAATTATAGTCTTGGATTACACATTGAAGACTGCACTATGTATTGTAAAGAAAAACAAAAGAAGGATAATTGAATCATGATTAAATTATGTTATTTAGTGGCAAGTAGGTAATAAAGTTTAAAAATTGTGACCACAAAAATAAACTAGAGCTATAATTTGAAAATAAAAATTGAAATGCGGTATTGGCACCAGCAGCCAAATTATTTTTAAGGATCAAAAAAGAAATTTGGAAAAAATTATAGTCTTGGAATACAGTATGGAGACTGCAATATGTATTCTCGGGAAAACTAAATGAAGGTTAATTGAATCATGATAAAATTAAGTTTTTTAGGTGAAAATAGTTAAAAAAGTTTGAATATTGTGACCACAAAAATAAAGGACAGCTATATTTTGAAAATAAAAATGGAAAGGGGGTATTGGCAACCGTGGGTAAATGATTTTTAAGATTCAAAAAAAAAAATTTGGAAACACTTATAGTCTTAGAATACATAATGAAGACTGCACTATATATTCTTAAGAAAAATAAAAGAAGGGTTATTAAATCATGATAAAATTTTGTGTTTAGTTGCAAGTGGCTTATAAAGTTTAAAAGTTGTCTATACAAAAATAAACAAAAGTTATATTTTGAAAATAAAAATGGAAAGGGGGTATTGGCGCCCGCAGGCAAATGATTTTCATAATTTAGAAAAAAATTATAGTCTTAGAATCAGTATAAATACTGCAATATGTATTCTCGAGAAAACTAAAAGAAGGGTTATAAAATCATGATAAAATTTTGTGTTTAGTTGCAAGTGGCTTATAAAGTTTAAATGTTGTCTATACAAAAATAAACAAAAGCTATATTTTGAAAATAAAAATGGAAAGGGGGTATTGGCGCCGGCAGGCAAATGATTTTCAAGGATCAAAAAAGAAATTTGAAATAATTATGATCTTTGAATACACAATGAAGAATGCACTATGAATTTTCAAGAAAAATAAAAGAAGGATAAATGAATCATGATAAAATTAAGTTTTTTAGTTGAAAATAGTTAAAAAAGTTTGAATATTGTGACCACAAAAATAAAATAAAGCTATATGTTGAAAATAAAAATGGAAAAGGGGTATTGGCGCCCGTGGGCAAATGATTTTTAAGATTCAAAAAAAAAAATTTGGAAACAATTATAGTCTTAGAATACATAATGAAGACTGCACTATATATTCTTAAGAAAAATAAAAGAAGGGTTATTAAATCATGATAAAATTAAGTTTTTCAGTTGAAAATAGTTTAAAAAGTTTGAAAATTGTGACCAAAAAAATAAAATAAAGCTATATTTTGAAAATAAAAATGGAAAGGGGGTATTGGCACCCGCAGGCAAATGATTTTTAAGATTCAAAAAAAAAAAAATTTGGAAACAATTATAGTCTTAGAATACATAATGAAGGCTGCACTATATATTCTTAAGAAAAATAAAAGAAGGGTTATTAAATCATGATAAAATTATGTTTTTAGTTGCAAGTTGCTTATAAAGTTTAAAAGTTGTCTATACAAAAATAAACAAAAGTTATATTTTGAAAATAAAAATGGAAAGGGAGTATTGGCGCCCGCAGGCAAATGATTTTTAAGATTCAAAAAAAAAAATTTGGAAACAGTTATAGTCTTAGAATACATAATGAAGGCTGCACTATATATTCTTAAGAAAAATAAAAGAAGGGTTATTAAATCATGATAAAATTACGTTTTATGTAGCAAGTGGCTTATAAAGTTTAAAAGTTGTCTACACAAAAATAAACAAAAGCTGTATTTTGAAAATAAAAATGAAAAGGGGGTATTGGCGCCCGCAGGCAAATGATTTTCAAGGATTAAAAAAGAAATTTGAAATAATTATGATCTCAGGATACACAATGAAGAATGCAGTATGAATTTTCAAGAAAAACAAAAGAAGGATAAACGAATCATGATAAAATTAAGTTTTTTAGTTGAAAATAGTTAAAAAAAGTTTGAAAATTGTGACCACAAAAATAAAATAAAGCTATATTTTGAAAATAAAAATGGAAAGGGGGTATTGGCGCCCACAGGCAAATGATTTTCAAGGATCAAAAAAGAAATTTGAAATAATTATGATCTTAGAATACACAATGAAGAATGCAGTATGAATTTTCAAGAAAAACAAAAGAAGGATAAACGAATCATGATAAAATTAAGTTTTTTAGTTGAAAATAGTTAAAATAGTTTGAATATTGTGACCACAAAAATAAAATAAAGCTATATTTTGAAAATAAAAATGGAAAGAGGGTATTGGCAAATGATTTTTATGGATCAAAAAAGAAATTTAGAAAAAAATTATAGTCTAAGAATCAGTATGAAGACTGTACTATATATTCTTAAGAAAAATAAAAGAAGGGTTATTAAATCATGATAAAATTAATTTTTTTAGCTGAAAATAGTTAAAAAAGTTTGAAAATTGTGACCATAAAAATAAAATAAAGCTATATTTTGAAAATAAAAATGGAAAGGGGGTATTGGCGCCCGCAGGCAAATGATTTTTAAGATTAAAAAAAAAAAAATTTGGAAACAATTATAGTCTTAGAATACATGACATGACATTAACCTTAGAATGCACTATGTATTCTTAAGAAAAACAAAAGAAGGATAATTGAATCATGATAAAATTATGTTTTTTAGTGGCAAGTAGGTAATAAAGTTTAAAAATTATGACCACAAAAATAAACTAGAGCTATAATTTGAAAATAAAAATTGAAATGCGGTATTGGCACCATCAGCCAAATAATTTTTAAGGTCAAAAAAGAAATTTGGAAATAATTATGATCTTAGAATACACAATGAAGAATGCAGTATGAATTTTCAAGAAAAACAAAAGAAGGATAAATGAAACATGATAAAATTAAGTTTTTTAGTTGAAATTAGTTAAAATAGTTTGAATATTGTGACCACAAAAATAAAATAAAGCTATATTTTGAAAATAAAAATGGAAAGGGGGTATTGGCGCCCGCAGGCAAATGATTTTCAAGGATCAAAAAAGAAATTTGAAATAATTATGATCTTAGAATACACAATGAAGAATGCAGTATGAATTTTCAAGAAAAACAAAAGAAGGATAAACGAATCATGATAAAATTAAGTTTTTTAGTTGAAAATAGTTAAAAAAAGTTTGAAAATTGTGACCACAAAAATAAAATAAAGCTATATTTTGAAAATAAAAATGGAAAGGGGGTGTTGGCAACCGCAGGCAAATGGTTTTCAAGGATCAAAAAAGAAATTTGAAATAATTATGATCTTTGAAAACACAATGAAGAATGCACTATAAATATTCAAGAAAAATAAATGAAATAAAAATAGAAGGATAATTGAATCATGATAAAACTAAGTTTTTTAGTTGAAAATAGTTAAAAAGTTTGAAAATTGTGACCACAAAAATAAAATAAAGCTATATTTTGAAAATGGAAAGGGGTTGTTGGCAACCGCAGGCAAATGATTTTCAAGGATCAAAAAAGAAATTTGAAATAATTATGATCTTTGAAAACACAATGAAGAATGCACTATAAATATTCAAGAAAAATAAATGAAATAAAAATAGAAGGATAATTGAATCATGATAAAACTAAGTTTTTTAGTTGAAAATAGTTAAAAATTTTGAAAATTGTGACCACAAAAATAAAATAAAGCTATATTTTAAAAATAAAAATGGAAAGGGGATATTGGCACCCGCAGGCAAATGATTTTTAAGGATCAAAAAAGAAATTTAGAAAAAAATTATAGTCTTAGAATCAGTATAAATACTGCAATATGTATTCTCGAGAAAACTAAAAGAAGGGTTATTAAATCATGATAAAATTTTGTGTTTAGTTGCAAGTGGCTTATAAAGTTTAAATGTTGTCTATACAAAAATAAACAAAAGTTATATTTTGAAAATAAAAATGGAAAGGGGGTATTGGCACCCGCAGACAAATGATTTTCAAGGATCAAAAAAGAAATTTGAAATAATTATGATCTTTGAATACACAATGAAGAATGCACTATGAATTTTCAAAAAAAATAAATGAAATAAAAATAGAAGGATAATTGAATCATGATAAAATTATGTTTTTACCTGCAAGTGGCTTATAAAATATAAAGGTTGTCTATAAAAAAATATATTTTGAAAATAAAAATGGAGAGGGGGTATTGGCGCCCGCAGGCAAATGATTTTTAAGATTCAAAAAAAAAAATTTGGAAACAATTATAGTCTTAGAATACATAATGAAGACTGCACTATATATTCTTAAGAAAAATAAAAGAAGGGTTATTAAATCATGATAAAATTACGTTTTAAGTAGCAAGTGGCTTATAAAGTTTAAAATTTGTCTACACAAAAATAAACAAATGCTATATTTTGAAAATAAAAATTGAAAAGGGGTATTGGCTCCCGCAGGCAAATGATTTTCAAAGATCAAAAATGAAATTTTAAATAATTATGATCTTTGAATACATAATGAAGAGTGCACTATGAATTTTCAAGAAAAATAAATGAAATAAAAATAGAAGGATAATTGAATCATGATAAAATTAAGTTTTTTAGTTGAAAATAGTTAAAAAAGTTTGAAAATTGTGACCACAAAAATAAACAAAAGCTATATTTTGAAAATAAAAATGGAAAGGGGGTATTGGCGCCCGCAGGCAAATGATTTTTAAGATTCAAAAATAAAAATTTGGAAACAATTATAGTCTTGGATTACACAATGAAGACTGCACTATGTATTCTCAAGCAAAACAAAGGAAGGATAATTGAATCATGATAAAATTATGTTTTTTAGTGGCAAGTGGCTAATAAAGTTTAAAAGTTGTCCACAAAAATAAACTAGAGCTATATTTTGAAAATAAAAATGGAAAGGGGGTATTGGCGCCCGCAGGCAAATTATTTTTAAGGATCAAAAAAAAATTTAAAAAAATTATGGTCTTTGAATATACAATGAAGACTGCATTATGCATTTATAAATAAATAAATGAAATAAAAAATGAAGGATAATTTAATCATGATAAAATTATGTTTTTTAGTGGCAAGTGGCTTATAATGTTTGAAAATTGTGAACACTTATATAAACTAGATTTTTATATAGTTTGTTGAACAAATTATGATCAGAGGACGCATTATTTACTGTGATTGTCATTAGTTCATATGAAATACTGGTACAACACTAATACTCGTATGGCTTTAAAACCTTGATCCAAATTATGTCAATATTAATCAGGTATATATAATATTTTAAGTATTAAGTTTTCATTATAAAAGCCAAAAAAAAAGTATGTATAATTTACTAATATATAAGTATAATATTATATTTTAGTATAAATGTATTATTAATATTTTCCTCGTTAATTTTTAAATATTTTTCATTGTTATGTTGACAATTTCGAATACCTTGTTAGTTAGTAAGATAAGATCTATGCAAAGGTCTTGACCAGTGATGATAGTCATCTATCATCACTTGAGCTCAACTTACCATTGTGTATAGGTACCTAACCTAAACTAACCTTCTGATGACTTATGTAGGTAACCATATACTTGTCCGCGGGGAAGGCAGTTCCGTAGCCAGGGTTAGGATTTGAGGAGGGAATAAGTGTATACAGTACTATACACCCAATTCCCTTTTTGGAAGGCTGACTACGACACTGGGTTTAATAAGTATCAATCTAAATGATTGTAGAAACTTTTTGTGTATTTGGGTAACGCGTGACAAACGGATGGTTAACTAGGACACTTTGAATAAAAAGATCCTTAGTTGATTTCCGATATAATTGTTTACTTATCAAGTTGTTCTATTGATTGTTAACCTCTTAGAAATAGCTCTTATTATTAATATATTGAGCCTCTTGAAATATTTTTCTCCCAACTAGATTTTTAGGACTTCGGTGCCACTGTTTTTTAGATAATATATTAATTATGGATAGAGCCATACTCATTTTTTTATGTATATAACTTTAAGCACATATTTATATGACGACGAGTATCTGGCCGCGATGAGTGCATAAATGAGTATACGTGAAGGGAACTGTTGTTAACACATCCATAGTACATTCTATCAAGTCCTAATCAAAAATTGTCATCTAAACTCGCAAGTATGATTGGATGTAAATTGTACAAGTAATAACTAATAATTATTAAAGATTTATGAGTTTGTATTGTCTCCGACTTACAAAAGTCCTGTTGAAGATAATGAGAGTGCGACATCCTCATTAAAGTAAAACAACTTTTTTTAATACTATTGCATAAATGGTGTAATATCTAAATTATTTCCCCTTCCAACGCATTAAAATTATAGTTATAATACACTTATTATTTATTATTTCAACATAATATTTTGCTGTGTGATTGGTAATCTTTACATCACAGTGTCTGTACATTTTTTGTGACAAAGATCAAGTGTCCAGAAGAAAATTTAATCATCTAAAATATCTCAAATTACATACTTATTGTTAATTATTATTATTAAAAAGTTATAGTATGAAGTATAATATCTCATATAGACTTAAATAATGTACTATTGGTTTCTTATTATTTATTTTTTTTTTTTAAACAAATCCTTCGGCAATTATATATCCATATTGCGTGTATTTGTTTAGAAACACGTGAATATGTGGGGTAAGGATTCGTCACTAAGAACCCAGGTGGTCACCCATCCAGGAGCTAGTGACGCCAGGCGATGTTTGACCACGGCAAACCACCGCGCCACACCATACCCCAAAATACAGTATACGACTAGTGTGCTGTGCATATACCAGGCCAGAGGCAATTTTTTTGTTTTCAAGATATCAACTGCATAGCCTGATTTTACTGTTTGGTTTTAAACACATGTAAATAAGACGAGGATTCGTCACTAAGAACCCAGGTGGTTGCCCATCCGGGAGCTAGCGACGACAGTCGATGTGTTGACCTTTAGGTCCAAAATTTACATTTTTAACATATAGAAACCATATCTATTATATGAGATAATTAGTACATGTAAGTCTATTTTTCATCAAGTTCAAGAATATTTTTTTATTTTTATAGCTAATAATAACAACAACACGTATGTCACTTAAAATATTGAATACCTAGGTAATAAATACATACGTGAACAACAAAATTATTTTTTTAATTTCTAAAATCTTAAATTTAAAAATTCCATTAGACTAGTCGAAAAAGTATACGATTAACACTAGTATAGATTCCAACACTCAACTAAAATAATACTTTAAAAATGATTGTATCTGTCAGAAAAATTACCTATCACCAGATCATATTTCTTCTTTCCAGCATTAGAGATTTGGATTAATTTAAAAAAAACTAGTAATATAAGTTGCTTTCAATTTCATAATGAAATTCTTTTAACTCTTAATCACCTTCAAAAGTTGTTTTTCTTTTATCAAGCACTTAGGTAAATATTTTTATGGATCAAAATATAATTATATTAAATATGAAAGAAAAATAAAATTTTTACTAGCATTTTAATTTTTTTTTTTAATATATACAATATATCATGTGTCTCAAATAAAAGGGTACATTATATTGCTCATTAACCTGTAAATATCTTTAATTCTGTTTGTTGGGCATTAAACTTGACAAATCAATCTTAAAATCCTATATGACTTAAAATTCTTATAAGTCAAGTATTTCTTAATTCTTTTTAAATTGAAATCCCTATTTTAAATATCATTTTTGGATATCATGAAATTCTCATACAAGGAAGGGCTCATCTGATCATACCAATCAACCAAATTTACTGGAGATCAAACCAAAAAACTAAGAATTATAAATAAAATATAAATAATCACATACAGAGATGTTTAGATTCAAATAAAATAAAAATATATTATAACTATATTATAGTCCAAATGATGACTAATAATAAATAAATATATTAATATAATATCAAATAAAATTAAAATTATAGTCAAAGCGTTGAATAATAATAAATAAAATATAATCCAAAGATTAACACATTTTTTATAAATGAATTAAACACAGAGATGTTTAGATTCATATAAAATTAAAGTTATAGTCCAAACGACGACTGATTATAAATAAAATATAATCCAAAGAAGATTAATACAATTTTAATAAAATAATTAAACACAGAGATGTTTAGATTAAAATAAAATAAAAATATATTATAGTCCAAATGATGACAAATAATAAATAAAACATAATCCATAGCAGATTATCGGGAATATAATTAACAAATGTTTCTTTTTCAAAATAATATCGAACTATAAGATTTCACCTTTGATATATCACATACAAATGGTAAATAAAACAGAGTATCATACGGGCTACCTATAATACAATAACATAAATACAAACGATAAAAACATTGGGATCGACAAATCACTTAATTAGGTACGAATGTACGACATAAATCCATCAAATTCTAAAGATCAATTTTGCATTTACAACAAAAGTATAATAATATTATTATCAACGATGCACACCATCATATTATACCGATTATAGCATTTTTTTTCCTAATGCATGATTTCTAACCTTATTTTCCAATAAATATTATACTAGTACCAGAAAAAGCATGCCTTACAACATATAAAAATTATTAAAAGAACTAAACGAAATAAGGAATGAAATTCCACAAATAGTAAAAAAATGGCACAAATTAAACGAAAAAATTATTTAGACAAAAGTCACGGAATAGTAAGCTTTAATCCAGGTGACCAAGAATTAATAAAATTTCCATTTTCACAAATAGGCAAAACGCCTAAATTAGCACAAAAATACAGAGGCCAATTTAAAATAATTTAAAAATAATGAATAAATATCAGAATTAAATTATAAAGTAAAATTGATCTTCGATAAAAAACTAACTGAAAACATCATTCATGTTAGAAGAATAAAATCATATTATTACAAGTTAACCATACAACAAAAATACAAATTTAACATAATAACCAATTAAAATGTCATAATTTACAGATTTTTACAAGACTATAGGTACCTAAAAATAATACTAATAATCTAATTACAAATCAATGTTCAAAAACAATAAAATAAAAATAAAAATTTTTAATTTATAAAAATAAATAAATGTAAGCTACAAGAAATTAAATGGATTATCCATTCAGATTCCAGATCATAATCATGAAATGCTTATACAAGGAATGGCTCATCTGGTCATACTAAACCACCACAAAAACAAAATTCTAATTTTCAATAATTTACCAAATGAATAATGTCATTGAACACTATTGCCACAATAAAGCAAATATTCCAAAAGTCTAAAGAAAAAGACAACAAAACTTCAAATAAGAATAATACATAAGAGATTCTAATATCCAATCTCATACATATTAAGTAGGTACTTCATAAACGACGTTCGATATTCTACTATCTATATACCTACAAGATATCAAGAGAAGACATTTCTACAATAAATAATTATGCCAGAAAACGCTAGATGCTAACTTCATCATAAATATAGACAACAATAACAACATACACTAAAGATAATAAATTTAAAGAAGACGCAACATTTCAACATTCAATCACAACAACAACAAAATGACTTGATAAAACCAAAATCAAAAACATTCAATGAAACATCATCATACTAAATACAGGACTTAAAATATCCCTACTATACCAAACTTTTGATTGGAGTATCAAAATATTAGCAAAACATTGTACTAATCTAACACAAGGGTGTCGCATGAATAAACAACATAACAATACCTATATTCAAAAAAAAAAAAATATACTCATGGGAAACAAAAAGTAGAAGTTTCACCAATCACAAAAACAACAAAACCAAGTTGAATGGATACCACTAAAATAGTAAAATATATGAGTTAAAAGAACTTTAAGTCATATAGGAATTTATGATTGATTACAGGGTATAATTAAAGAGTAATGAGTGATAAAGTGTACCTACCCTTTTTTGTGGGACACACGGTATATATATATATATATAAACATATGATAAATGCATAAAATATTTAATTAAGTAATTTTTATAGTGTAATAAAAGAATGTAGTATTTTAAGGCATATTTAACTGCATAATATATTTGATGAATTTTTAGTAAGTACATAAAAGTCTTAGCTCTACAATTATTAATTATAACTTTTACTTCCAATCATGCCTACTTTCAAGTTTATTTTTTAATCACAACCATAGTACAATCTTGTAAAGTAATATTAAACAAAAGTATTCAAATATTTTAATTTGAAATTGAAGTCCTAAGATGAATATTTTGAGAATGTGAATTTATAATATTTAAATTTTTTTACTTATCAACCCACAACTCTAATACTTTTTTTTTTGAGCATTACAATACTTTTCATAATAAGACATTAACTATAATATGTTTAATGAAATTGTAAATTTGCATATAAAAATAAAATTTGTTAATTGTTATTTTAAAGATAATATTCATTTGATTGATGTGATATTTTAACAAAATATGTAATGACAAAGTCATACTTTTTACAAGACATATAATAACGTAAACAATCAACAATCAAGAGCTTTTTTGACTTGATAACACTTAAGAGGATGTCAGTGCATTTCTTTTTTTCTCTCCGTCCCACGCACAACATAGCAAATATTACGTTCACTATGATCATAATAATTTATAAAATTAGAGTGAAATGGCCTCTTTTAAAATTTATGATATGCCCTAGATAAAAATCTAACCATTCATTTATCTCTAATTTTAGAAATTATTAAGAGTATTGTGAGCAAAAAATTTGATATATTGCGCATGAGTCGAAGAAAAAAAATTCCACTGACATCCTCTTAATCGGCCTAACCAACCTTCTCTTTTTATTCTATCCCATAAGTCGAAGGTTGTAAACCTTACCTAACCTGGTAGTATCACTCAAAGGGTCGAGTGACCTTTGCAATTAAGATCCTTTCCTACATATTCAGAATTGTTAACATAACTATTCTACCTAACTATCCCCCTTCCCCCCACCTAACATAATCCTCTCTCTCTCTCTGCCACTACCCCTCTTTCTTCCTATCACTTTCACGCCTTCCCCTTCACCTATCTCACTGTCTCTCACAACCTCTCACAATTCTCTCTCGCTTTTTGTTCTGTTCCCCCACCTAATCTTATCATCTCCCTTATACACTACCTCTCTCTCACCCTATCACTTTCACACCATCCCCCTCACCTATCTCTCTCACACTCACTCGTCTTACGTTCCCCCTCTACCCGTTTTTCTCACACTTGCACCCTCTCATTCACTTTATCTTCTTATCCTTCATCCTATCTACCTCTCTCACTCCCTCTCACACTATCCTTCTCTCGCCCTCTCTTTACAAGTTTCTATAGTACCTTACCTAACCTAACCTAATCAAACCTTACCTCACACTATCTATCTCTCTTACTATCCCTCCTTTTCTTTCTCACCCTTTTTCTTCTGCTTCTCTACCATCTCTCTATGCTACTTCTCACTATCTCTCTCTTTCTCTATCTCCCATCTCTCAATCCTTCCCTGCCCCCACTCTCACACTCCCAGTCCCTATAGTACCTACAGGTCATCGTACCTGATAATTGGAAAAATATTTAAATATCATTGAGGAAATTATTAAAAAAAAAAATTTTTAAATATTATACCTGATCAATTTCCTAATTTTTATCACGATTTTATTGATAACTTGAATAGTGTTATACCAGTGGTTAGAAACGAATAATTTAAAAATTGCAAGTAATCTATCCCCTGATCAATTAATAAATTAATAAAATAAAAATAAACCTACTGAAAAATAGAAAATCACTTACCCAATATCTGAGTCTACTATAAAACTTCATCTTCGAAACACTGTTAATACATTTCACACAGGCTTCACAACGAATATGATATTTAGTTGGCAAATCTTCACTGACGAATACCATCTCTGAAATTTCAATAAAATATTCAACAATATTTTCTGACCTATTCATTTTAGATTTACAATGATGTGTGTTTTTTTTTTGTGTGTGTCTTTACATCATAACTAGTCGAAATAATGCTTTGATTTCAAACTTTGGGGGTGGTTTCCGATGTAAAATTGAAGATCCTTGGTGCATTATAGAGGTCAAAAGTAAACATTTTCCAACAATTTTCAAAAAAATCGTGAAAAACAAAAAAAAAAATAACAGAAAAACGGAATTTTTACGCAAAACCAGTTTTCGGCCAAATCGACTTTTTTATATGGTTGTAATTCAAAAACTAATCACTGTAAATACTTGACATTTTCACCAAATGTTTATGTTAGTGTAATCTATATACAGTTTAATTTTAGAGTTATTTATAGACCACTGAAATTTTAGATTTTTCTGAAAATTTTTTTTTGAAGTGTCGATAAAATTTTTTTGGCCATATAAAAAAACTTGAAAATTGAATACAAAGTTTCTCATAAGTTGTCCTAATTGTAGCTAAAAAAAATTAAAAATCGTTAGTCACAATTTTTTTTTATAAGCATTTATAATTCAAATTTTTACGAAATCTGTTGAAAAGGCGAAAATTTTCAAGTAATTTTGAAGTTGAAAAATCATAAAAATGTTTGCGTTTATAACTATGGATTAAAAATAGAACACTAAGTTTTCCATAGGTTTTCCCTCAAGTAGCTATAGAGAAAACTCGAAGCATCATTATAGGGAAAATTTTAAGTGCGTTTAAATTTTAAATTTTTAAGAAATAGCATAACGATAACGAATTATCCTCAAACGATTTTCAATATTTGTTATCATTCAAAAAGTATAAGTCGTAGATACTTGAAAATTTTACCAGTTATTAGGATTGGCATTTTCTTTAAACGATTTAATTTTCAAAATATTTTAACTTTATTTGAGATATTAGATAAGTGTTGATACAATTTTTTTGGCCCTATCAAAATACTTGAAATTTTAATAAAAAGTTTCTCATAGGTTATTCTTATAGTGATCAAAAATTATAAGATTACCAAGGCACAATTTTTTTTTATTAGCATTTGAAGTTCAAATATTGACACCAATTTGACAAAACCATGAATATATTTTTTTTGTGTGTCTGTCATCACGTTTTGGGGCAGTAAAAATGCTTCGATTTTTTACTTCAGTACGTTATTCGATCAGAAAGTGAATTTAGTTGGTACTTTCGTGGTCAAAAGTATTCTTAATATTTTTGTAAATAATCGGGATAAACAAACTAAAAATTAAGGGAAAAACGGGAAATTTTACGCACAATCAGTTTTCGACAAAATCGATTTTGATTTTTGATGTAACTTTAAAAAAAAATGACCATTGATACATGTCATTTTCACCGAATGTTTATGTAAGTATATTCTAAGCACCATAAAATTTTCAAAAATGTTTGACTTACATTGAACTATTCATAGGTATATGCAATTTTCGATCATTATTAGTTTTTTTATTAATATCGATAAAAATTTATTTTTTGGTTAAAAAATCTTGAAAGTTTAATACAAGGCTCTTAACATATTGTTACAATAGCAGTTGAAAAATAAAAATAAATTCATATTCACAATTTTTTTTTATAAACATTCAAATTTTGAATTTTGACAAAATACGTAAAAATCACAAAAATTCGCAAGTTGTTTTAAGCTAGAAATTCATAAAAATGTTCTGTTTAAATCTAAGATTTGAAAATTTAATACAAGATTCCTTACAAATTTGTCAATCTTTATCACAAAAAAATGTCTCCCGGAAATTCAAATTAAATGTTTATTAGCTTTTGAATTTCAGATATTGACAAAAATTCGTCAAAACCATGAATATTTGAAATTATTTTGTAGTTCAAAATTCATAATATTGTTTGTATTTATATCTAAAGTTATAAAATTTAACACTAAGTTTTCCATAAGTTTTGTTTCAAAAAGCTATAGAGAAAATTTGATGCGTCATTATATGAAAAATGTTTTGAGCGTTTGAGGTTTAAATTTTTATGAAATCGCGTAATGATAATGATTTATCCTCAAAACAAGTATATGTATATCTATGATAATACAAGGTTTTATGAATTATGATAACTACATGCAATGTTTTTGGAAAAATTGATTAACCATGCCTTATGCAAAATGCGACTTAATTGAAAAATAAAATATTTGTTTCAAAATAGAATACATAATAATATTTAAATATAATATATTTTAGACTGACAAATCATCTCCGTTCAGAATCGTCTTTCATATACAATGATAACTATCATTGCATTCAAATTTAACCTACCCTTGTCAGAGGTCCACCCCACCCCCTAACCTGTACAGCAGAGTGACATCCACTTACCCACTTTTTTTTTATCATTACAGATAAAATATACCTAAACAATCCATTTAATGTTATTATGTATTTTGATTATTTTATTCAAGAACTTATTAATTTCATATGGCTATAAAAATATTATACCTACTGTATGGCTACTAAAACTCTAGTACCGATTCATTTTTATTTTAATAATTTTTTATACAAACTTTAATTATTATTGCGTATTTTAGTTTGTTTATTTATTTTATTTCAAGAATTCATGAATATTATTATTATTATTCTATAATAATTTTTGAAAGATTGAGTTTTATAAAATGAATAAAAATTCGATTGCAATAAATTAGAGTTTGTTTATTTACCTAACATAATTTGTACGTAACTTCATAATAAATAATGACTGTACAATTTTGAGGAAAATAATAACTACTATGTGTATGAATTAGGTAGACACACTATTTAAACAGATATTTATTATATGTATGCTAAGTGATAACTAAGTTATAATATATTTTTCATAATCGCTTAGTTCACCACTCAGTGATCAATTCTTTTAACCTTTAGGTCATAGGGCTTTATAGGTGTACCTACAATGTAATAACTTAATAAGTACCTATGATATTAGATATAAGATAAAAAATAAAGCTTATAAATAACTATAAATATCTATAATATACATAATTTATCGAAATAAAATATATTTTATTCTAAATTCCTGACTTCTAACGTTGGATTTGGAACAAATTACCATTTACGAATTAAAATTGATCCCTATGAGTTTTGGATACTAAAGTTATCAGTTAAAACGGATATTACAATTAACTAACTAAACAAAAATTGAAAAATGTCGATTACAAACACATACCTAGGTTATAATTATGAAATTATAATTATTATACGTTTGGCAACCTGAAAAACGACGCAGCGCGTTTATATTATTCGATCTCGCGTATTTCTTAATTTCGCGCTTAGAAATAAAATATGCGTCAACGATACTTGGAACTTTGGAATATATTTTTCATGACGTTAAATATTTATTTAAAGTCTAACATAAGATTCAAGCCTCAAAATAATATGAAAATAAACTTACCTCAAACATCGACTCTTTTTCGGGGTTTTGGTTAAATCCGAGACGTGTATAGGTACACTCCGATACCGACGTAAGAACGCGTCAGATACATAATTGAAGTCTGAAAATATTATTAATTATTAAATTAAAATTATATGGAATACAGAATATTTTTAGTTCATGTTTGCTCTAGTGCTCATTGAAATTATAATTTTAGAATATTTAATCGACTGCCACTTCTGATTCTGAAAAGACAATTGCCACAGATTATATTATGTTACGCTAATAGGATAAATCCAAAGATAATATGTAATATTTCAATAAAACTTCTATTGCCAAGGAGGTTCACGTTTATGAATAATGTTCATTTAAATAATTAAATGTGATACAACAATAACCAAATAATATTTGTAATTTTAAATTTAAATTATAATAATATAATATATTATTTTTCTTAGCCTATTTTTGTTTGATTATTGATTACGATCATGCTTCTTTTATGCATTACAGGTATTATACATCTAAAATAATCCAATAAATGTTTAATTTTTATCTTCCCTACCTAGTTTTAATGTGTTAATTTATTTTATTTTTTGAATATTTTATTCAAGATCTTATTGTTTCTTCACTAACCACAACAAGTTATCTACTAAAACGGATACCTATCGGTTCGTTTTTATTTAATAACGTAAAGATTAATTATAATTACTTGTATTAATGTTTATTTATTTTACGCCGATAATTTTTAAAAATATTATTCCAATTCATTATTTATTAATTTTTGATATATTGTGTTTTTTTTAATACATTTTAATAAATTATTGAATCAGGTACCTACGTAAAATATAAAATAACCTATTCATGAAAAAACCTAGACATAATTAATTTTTTAAGAAAAACAAAATTGTTCAATCTTATATAAAAAAAAAATGTTTTATCCATATTAAATAACTTACCATTGTATCAGTACCTACATATTATATTATATCATTATTGTAAATAAGTGTAACTAATGGCCTTTGTTGTCGATGTGAATATGCTCATTAAAAAAAAATATATATATATAAAATTGTTTAACTATAAATCTGTAAAAATTTAATTTAATTTTAAATGGCTTAACTTTTAAGCAATATGAATTAAAAATATAATGTATAAATAGATAATAATATATTAATCTATGTCAGTTGTTGACTTATTGTATATATTTTGTATAATATAATAAATACCGAATGCAATCCATTATATTAATCATTTTCTGATAATTTCTAATGTACAAAACCTTATCAACCATAAATTTTAATTTAATTGTGTTATTGTTCTATGAAAATATTAACAGCTTTTAAAAATGCAGAATTTAATATTACAAATAAAGTAATATTGGATGGTTAAATACTACATCATCAGTGATAAGTACATGAATATGAGAACAGTAAGTAGGTACTTAGCAGCTACACAGTTGCAATTTTTTACAAGCTATATTATTATAATATTTTTTTAGACGATTTACCATTGAAAACCACACATGACACATTCAAACAAATCAAATGAAAGTTCACCAAATTTCATTGAGCTAGTAGGTGCCAATGGCAACTTAGTGTGATCAAATAACTGACTCTAATAATAAATAATAATTTTATGTTGATCTCAATGATCTCGTGTTTATATGAACTTTATGTTACAACACAGTTTGTATTCTGTTTACAGATTTAGATAATGAAGATAATAGTATTAAAGACAATGACTGGAAGGAAAATAATAGCTCGGGAACATCATAATAAAGGTCTAAAATCAGAATTTGATGACATTTTAACTAGAACAAGGTGTCATACTAAAGATTTTTGTAACAAATTTAATAAAAATACTATCGGTCAAATGGTTTTATAGAGAGATATTAAATTAATTAAAGTTAAAAAAGAATTCCCTGATAAATTGTTTTTATAACAATTTAAACAACTTATGGGCAAGCAAATTATCAATAAATTATAGTTTTAAAGAAAAATAGAAATTCAAAAATAAAATTATCAAACATACATTACATATGAAATTTGCATTTATTGAAAAGCCTGGAATCTTACAAATAAAAAATATTTAATTTTATCGCGCAAAGCAAAACTTATTCCAGATACTTATTATCATTTTTATAAAAGCTTAAAAATATCTGAAATTGATAATACTTATAACAAATACTAATAAAATAATAATAATAATAAAAAACTATGAAGCTGGTGATTAATTTATATAACAAAATTAGACTTATTATTTATTTATTTTCAAAGCTATAGGTAGCATAATATTATTAAACATAAGGCCATGATAATTATAATGAGTAACTTTTTTTACATTGTATTTCAAACAAGTATTACATATATTATTAAAATAATAACAAATTATTCAAATTCATACATAATGTTATAGTCTTGTACTCTTGTTGTTCAAAAGTATTTGATAATTTTATAGTCATTATCAGTTTAGAATATATTTATTTTTTAATTTGTCATATTATTTGTTACTTTTATACATAAAAATAAGCTTATTTACAAGTAGTATTTTATTTTTTGTTTTGTGTTTTATAGTAAATTATTTTTAAAGATATTGATTAGGTACATACCTACAACTATTAAATGATTAATTTTCATCCTTATATATATTACCTTTACAATTATAAATTATAACATAACAATTTTAATCAAATTTCAAAAAAACTAACAGTTAATAATATTTTATTATTCGTTAATAATTTAAAGTTCAATACTGCCATAGTTGGATATATGACACAAAAATAAACATAGCTTAAATTCAATACTGCCATATTTTGGTATGTCTGAAAATCAATTTATTAAATTGTAATATCAAAATATGACAGTCTTGCAAATTGTAAAAGGCCATAATAAGTATGACTTTTTGGGTTTAAGGGAATATTTTATTATATTTGAAAAAGTCACAATATAAAGTATGTTATAATAGTGCCTATTGTAG
The DNA here is from genome assembly GCF_037042655.1 of Diuraphis noxia. NCBI lineage: Eukaryota > Metazoa > Arthropoda > Insecta > Hemiptera > Aphididae > Diuraphis > Diuraphis noxia. The sequence continues at coordinate 30,151,210 of NW_028301714.1, read as the reverse complement.
TTTTTAGTTTCAAATGCATAGGTGAAGAACTCTTTGCAAACATTACCATTGTACGAAAAAGTACGTAAAAGTGTACGAACGTGTACCTCAATTCTTTTATAATATTAAGCCGCAAAAGAATTGGTATTAAAACAAACTTACCTTAAATATCAATTATTTTGGGCTTTGTTAGAGTCCGCGACGTGTATGCACTCCGACGCTGAAATGGAAACGCATCAGATACTGCTGAATTAAAGTCTAAAAATAATGTGATTTATGAAAAAAAAGATTAAACGGAAAACAGGATGTTTTTCGTTCATGTCTACTTTGCTATCTAATTGAAATGTTGGAATCTTTAATAGACTGCGTCCTCCGCAACGACTTTGACAATCGCCATGGATTATATTGTACTAAATCAATAAGAGAAATCCATAGATACCTAGGTATATATTATAATACTACTTTTGTATCAACGATACCCTTGTATACAATCTGTTCATTGCAGGGCATCGGGCAATAATGAAATGAGATAACTATACCGAAATAATGCATAACTTTAAATTAAAATTATGTATAACAAAATAAAGTAGGTACCTTGGTATTATTTTAATTATTTTTTTTTAAATTTATTTATTTTTTATCGATTAAGAATATTTAAGATGGTGTTTAAATGTTAAAAGCACATGCATATTTTTACTAATATATATATATATATATATATATATATTTCTTTATGAACTATTAAATAAATGTGATTACTGTTTTTTAAAGTTAAAATTAAGTTATACAGTGTACACATTAATTTTCCGTACCGACCATGTCAGGCGACAGCTAGTTTGTAAAATTCCAAGTCAAAAGTTTTCTCCGAATACGAAACAATAATTAATTACAAATTTGTTATTTATTATAATTAATTAATTATCTACGGCAAAAGCCACCAATATGCCAATCATGTTCCACCACAATCTCACTAAACACATCTTCGTAGCATAATAATATTGTTAATCATAAGGTCATGACAATTATAATAAGTAGGGCTAGGGTTTTAAAGCAAATACTTCTATTTTCATATAGGTAGGAGATAGAAATTTAATTTTTATATATATAAATTAGACTCATGCTATTCTTATTCCAAATAAACCAATTTATTTTAGCTTTTTTTATTGTTTCTTTCAGTTATTTTAGATGTCGAATTTGTATATTATGTTTATTATCAGTGTTCGGATTTTATAGCACCAAAAATCCTAAAATATGCACTATAATATGACAAAAAAAAAACCGTAAAATATGCTCTATAAATATTCCCTAAAAAAATCAAAAATAGCAACAAATAAAAATAAATACAAATCAAAATTTTATTCAATTTATCATATATCTTTATTTAATCATATATTTATAAAAAAAAAAAAACTAAAATCTCAGTATGCAGTTTAAAAAAATTTGTATGTTCTGATTAACTATTGATACCTTAAATTATGACATCGTTTGTACGCAACTATTCAAAATTATCTGAGTAAATAAGAATAAAATTTCAATTCTTATTGATTCGCATTAATGATTACCATTTGTCACGAGATTTATGAAAAATATAAAATAAAGCGTTGAATTAAAAATATTAGCAAAACATGGCACCAAAACTTTAAAAGTAGTACTAAGATTCTAAAATTCTTCAAATATGCAAAAAATAGCAAAATAAAATTTCATATTTGGAGTCTTGGTGCATTAAGCAAATTTACAGCCCACTCTGCTATTTTTATCTCTATCCTATAATAAGTAGCAAATGCTATGAAATCCGAACTCTGGTTATAACTTAAAAATTATAATATAGGTATCTACTATTGTTTTGAACATTTCCCATGTCGTACGTTTGCAAGACGGAGACAAACACATGCGGGTTAGACATCCTCTTAATAATAAAACTATAGGTATACTATAGGTACCTATATAGCCATATATAAGTAGGTACTAACTACTCAAATACTATAATTATATTTATATTGCACTTTTCTATAAACACTTATTTAGTTTATTATTGTAATAATATTGTCCTTCTAGCAATACCCACCTAGTACCCACCCACCCACCCATATTTAAGGTGTTGCTTGAGCAACACTTGGACCCTAGGTTACACGCCTCTGTTCTGAAACATTGATGGAAAAACTGCTCGAAGTATTTAAATGCAGCCACGCAAGTTTATAAGTATCACCATTGATTATAAATACTAATTGTATTTATAATCAATGGTATTACTATTGCAATATGAATATGTTTTGTGTAAGTTTTGAGTTTGTTTATGCATTGTGTAGTGGTACAAAAATAAACCACCGAGCAGTAAAGTATTATTTTTTCGTGGATCGACGACGATCAAAAGAATATTGTCATATCTGTCCTATCTTATCCTATCCTAATATTTTTCCGTAGTCCTATTGAACTAAAAATAACTTATCGATTTGTACACTTAATCGGAATTTATTCCATGTCTCATGTGTACATAAATATATTACTCTGAATTCTGAAAGGTGCTTATAATAAATACTTTTTTTTTTATGGGAGGGGGGTATAGCCGTATAGGTAAAATGTTAAAATATTTTATCCCCCCCCCCCCCCACAAACATGGCCAAATTACGCCACTGATAAGTATATTAGGTATACTTACCAATAGTAGTGTAAAAAAAAAAAATGATGATTCATAAGTTTTGAACTTAAGCTAAAGAGTGCATACTACAGCTAAATAGAAGATACCTATCAACCTATCACATGAAGATACACATCATACTGCAGCGTGGTCGGGAGACCTTGTTACGATATTAGTTATCCAGGGAAGGTTTTCTATTCCTTATGGATAAGTTTTCCGTAGCTGGGGGTTAGAGCACTGTGTATGAGGTATTTTATCAATAATAAGACACGTTTGGTTTATAGATCCATATTAATTATTATTATATTAAAAATAATACTTTACTAATGTAGATTGCTGTTAATAAGTGTATTTGGTGAGTTCGCTCCTGTTGATAGTGACTGTCGAACTAACTGCTGTGTGTCATTTTAATAATAAATAATTATGTGCACGGGTAGAAAAGTGTTGGGTGTGTATATTATGTATTGGTTAATCATAATATAGTGTGTGTTAAGTGTGGGTATAATATATATAAGGTGTAACGAATGTTACAATACAAATAATCAATATTATAAAACTTGAAATCAATTATTAATAAAAAAATATGAAAAATATATTATTACGTTCATGAGTCATGACGTCATATTAAATAAGAATGAATTGAATCTTGACTGCAGAAAAGAAGTGGGAGTCAACGATGATACTTCAAACATTTAAATAGTGAGGAAATTATTTTTTCCGTTAGTTATATAAGTAGTCTGATATTTCCTTCACAGTTTTTTACTGTTGGAACGAATCAATTTTTTCTAAGTCATAGTATTTGTACGTTATTCTGATCATTCTCAGCATCATCGACAAATTGAAATTTCAATGCGACGAACTGATAGTGCCTATACGCTTTTCGAGACTATTGGGGTTTATTGTATAACCGTTTGACATATCAGTTCTCCACAAAATCGTAACTAGATATTTTAAAATGCCTAATACATTACATACTTGGCTTGTGTTCAATAAGGGGAAGTTTATTGCATATTTCGTCAATAGTTTCGAACTTAACATTTACTGCATACTATACGAGATAAGAATTTCATAATAACAGAATGCTCATGTGGCATTTATGACTTTGGTATAAATGTTATTAATGGAATTGTCAAAGGAAAAGTTGTTAACTGTATATCGTTGCAGTCAACGTCACATATATTGGTACGGATGAAGGATGAAGTCTCTTACCAATAGGCAATAACTATTGCAGGTAAGTGTAACAATGTAAACAAAACTTGTCGAGGTGTGTGTTTTAATCGTGCTACGCCGGATTGTTTATGACACATTTTTCTTTTTTTCTTTCTAATTAATACAAACTGTACTTGTTTTTAAACTAATAACATAATGTAATCAGTTTTAAAAGGTTTTGTTAAAATTGTTGGATTCATTGATAATATAATTTATTGTTAGGTAATATCACCCAAATGTGGAAATCCCATGGTTTTCACAAAGTCTACGCAATGCCAATCTATCTGACATACAGTATACCGGTAGTACTTGGAGTCTGTTAATTTTTGAGGCAATGTCACATATTATAATATATTAAATTTTAGATTCTGAGCGGAGCGATTGATTTTACCATGATGAGCACATTGATGAGGTTTTGAAGAAGTAAAAACGCTTCGTTGACTTCAGTACCTCGTTCGATCAGAAAGTGAATCTAGTTGGTACTTTGGGGGGTCAAAAGTAATAAATTCTTAATACTTTTCTAAATAATCGAGAAAAACAAACTAAACATTAACACGTTGGCTACCAGACTTGATTTTAAAAATATTTTTTTATTTACGATGAGTATCACCCGTGACTCTCAAAAAATATAAGTTTTCTTGGTTATTGAATTCTACATAACTTTAAGAAAACGAAATACCTGAGAGTTACCAGCAACTCACACGATACACACATAATGACGATTTGTGAGTCCCCCGTGACTCTCATGGTACATAACCAGAGATCGTCAAAATTATATCTATTGCATCATGGTGTGAGACACCCGTGATACTCATGGTAGCCAACGTGTTAAGGAAAAAGCGGGAAATTTACGCACGCTCATTTTTCGACGAAATTTGGTTTTTGGTGTAACATTAAAACAAATGACCATATATACATGAAATTTTCACCAAATGTTTATATAAGTATATTCTATCCACCATGCAATTTTCAAAAATTTTCGATTTAAGTTTAACTATTCATAGGCATTTGAAATTTTCGATCATTATTGGTTTTTTTTAAATTAATATCGATAAAAATTTATTTGTTTGGCAGAAAAGCTTGAAAATTTAATACAAGGCTCTTAACATATTGTTACAATAGCAGTTGAAAAATAAAAGAAATTCATAGTCACAATTTTTTTTTATAAGCATTCAACCTTTGAATTTTAACAAAATATGTAAAAATCACAAAAATTCACAAAATATTTTAAGCTAGAAATTCATAAAAAAATTTCTTTTTAAATCTAAGATTTGAAAATTTAATACAAGATTCCTTAAAAGTTTTTCAATCTTTATCACAAATAAAAAGTGCACCGGAAATTCGAATTAAATTTTTATGAGCATTTGAAATTTAAATTTTTACAACATTAGATTTTCACTTTTAGCGATTTCTTTATTTTGGTGTAACTCTAAAACAAACAACCGCAGATACTTGAAATTTTCACTGAATGTTTATATAGGCATTTTGTATATTTTATAAAATTTTCAAAATTTTCAAAATATTTATATTTGTTTTGAGCTGTTTACTGACATTTTAATTTTTCAACTTTTTTAGTTTTTTTTTCTATAAATATCGATAAAAATGTATGTGTTTAGTAGAAAAGCTTGAAAATTTAATACAAGGCTCCTAACATATTTTTACAATATCAGTGGAAAAATAAAATAAATATATTGTCACAATTTTTGTTTATAAGTATTTAAAGTTCAAATTTTGACTAAATACGTAAAAATTACGGCAATGTTCAAATTATCTTAGATAGAAATTCATAAAAGTTTTTCTTTTTAATTCTAAGATTTGAAAATTTAATACAAGGCTCCTAACATATTTTTACATTAGCAGTTGCAAAATAAAAGAAATGCTTAGTCACAAGTTTTACAAGCATTCAAAGTTTTAATTTTGACAACATGTGTAAAAATCACGAAAATCACGAAAATTCGCAAATTATTTTAAACTAGAAATTTTTTTAAACATTTTTTTTTTTTAAATCTAAGATTTGAAATTTTTTAATAATCTATAATATATTCTATACAGATTAAACCGTCTTCGCTCAGAATTGTTTTTCGTATACAATGATATAATATCATTGGATTCAAATTTAATTCCATCCATTACAGTACGCGACATCCATGACTTACCCGCCTTTTTAAAACACAAATATCAGAATAAATGTTTTCAAAATTGATTCATTGGTTCAGCAGGGGGTGCAAGATAAACTAGGTACCTCTAATGCATATTTGCAAGTCATTGCAAGCATATCTGAAATTTGAAAACTAAAATCAAATTTTTAATTGCTTGTTTTAGTGTTAATAGCATTTTATAGAGAGGATAAATGAAAATACTCATACTTTAAAAATATCATTATTTTTTACAATATGTTATTACAATTACAAAATTAATAATTATTATTATGTGTTTTGGAAAAATTTAATGATGTGTTCTTGTAATTGTTACAAGTAGTATTTTGTTTAAAAATATCGTATTATATTAGTTGTTAGTTTGTTACAATAATCCAAGTTAGACGTAAAAATGTTAATAATAGAGAACTGAATTAATTCAAAGAAAAAAAGTCATTAGTAGTCATAGTGCTGTTATTGAGATGTAAAAGGGTGAAGTTAAATTAGAATTTAAAGTAATTAGAAGATAAAACTTAAGTGGATTTATTTAAAAAAAAAAGTTTTTATTCCAATTTATTACAAAGAAGACATTATATACATTTGTTTTAAATGATCTAGATTATTGTTTTGAATATAATATATTCCTTACGATCTTATTATTTGATATTATAGAGAAATTAAATACATTTAAAAATTTAAGTTTATCAAGAAATTTGAATCGTTGGTAGTTTTATAGTAAAAAACAATAGGGTTAATAATATTGAAATGAATATTATTATGATATGTCTGCGACTGATACACCTCCTTTGCTCTCTCAAACCAAGCGGCTATCAATATTTATATAAATATACCTAATACTATTTAGTTAAAGAATAGTTGGTTAGCTATTTCCACTTCACTTACCTGTCTTTAGAACCAGATTGTTGGATCGATATAAATAATGTTTTCGAAGTCAGAGGTATTCAAACTTTTTCATCCCACATTTGGGTGTTCACAATATTTTGACGGCTCCCAAAATATTATGAAAAAATTGTAACAATGCACGGATACAATATGGTCAATATTTTATATAGGTTATAATAACAGTGACTTTATTACTAGAAATAAAACTTCAAATGGTCGCATCGTTAAATAAGTGTATTTTTTTCATTTTCATAATGAATGGAAATAATATTTACATTAATTATACAAGACTCAGGTATGATTTTGGTTTCTGGTGCTTTAACGTTGCCTCCTTTGCAAACTCTCACGACGCCCCTGGAAGCCATGATGCACAGTTTGAATATCTTTGTTCTAAGTTATATTTTAAAGGTCCTCAAAACTTATGACGACCTGTGTTCATAAATCAATCGAACACGATATATAGCAATGGGTAATCAAACTTCAAAGGCTTATTACATGTTTTTAAATAGTAATATTATTATACAATAGATACGCTACTACCAGACTAACCTGGTTTTTGAGAGTAATGTATAGTTGAATATTACAAAATTAACGGTGTACGAATTGAAACAATATTAAAAAATTATATTACAATATTACAACAATCTATATAAGGTAGGGTATTATATATAGCTATAGTATATTGTATATTAGATAATAATGTAACTTAGACAAATGTAAAAATTACTGTTAGTCTCTAATCCATGTTTCAACTCCAACTAATGCCCGCTAGCTGTGCCTATAATATGTACGCTCGTATTCAATGTTCCTGTGTTCTGGTCCTAAGTAAATTCGCTAAGTGCGACATACACGACCAGTCAATAATCTTTAAATCCTTATATACACGTCTTAGCAATAATATATTTTATAAAGTAATAAGTAATATAATAATTGTAAAGTTTTTAATTTTATTTATTATTTTAATATTTCAGAAACACGAATTAATTGTTTTGTTTAGGTTGATTAATCGATTAGTTTTGATCATTTAATATTATTAAAGTATTAAAATAAATAATTGATAAATGTTTAATAATTGTAAGGTTCATAACCGGACAGCGCTGTCAAAAACCTTCTGGAAAAATTAAAAATCGCTTATTTCTAAAAAGATTTTAAATTAACCCATCAATGTTTGAGAACTAATCTTCTTAGTTTTAATCTCCATAAGTAGTTCACAATTGCATAAAAATGTTACTTAGATATTTGTAGACACAGAGTCGAGGATCACTCTTGAGTCAAACAGTACGGTATATTATTTTTTTTTCTGGCTGAATCTTTTGTAAAATGTTTTTTAATAAGTATTTTGGTATCTTAATCTATACTTGTACTAATAATTGCATACTACGTGTATGTATATAAGTCATTAGTACTTTATAAGATCAGTTGTTTATTATGAAATGCATCGTGGCAAATAAATTGAAAGAATGGAATAAATAAATAAATATTTAAAGTATAATGAGCCATAATAAAGCAAGAACACAGTACTTAGTACGTAGGTAGGTACGTTCGTTATATAATTTTTACCTAATAATTTTCCTATATTAGACATTTTATAATAGAGTAGAAGCAATAATCTTGGGTTACTCTATTTTTTCCCGTCTTTCCGAGGTATTTCGTTCAACGTTGAATAACGGTTTGTTTGCATGGTCACCACATTATAATAGACGTATGCACCAGAAATGAAAGACAACACTTCCCCCCCTTCACGTCCCATACAATACTGACAAATTAACTTTTAATTTTTTATAGTCAGAAATTTGCAAGCCTCAATTTTGGAATTACAGCTGTCAAATTAGAAATTATTATTTCTTTTGTTTTATACTTGTTTCATTGTACAACTTGGTAACGTAATCAATTTTTTTACAAATAACTATTTTCTGAAATCAACTTACTCTGATGGTATATAAATTTCAAAATTTACTTTTGATATTGTTTTTATTTTTGTTCCATTTATGTTTGCTCAACAATTTTTTTTCTATAAATGTTTATTCCAATTATTACTCATTAGTCATTTCACCTAATTTCTTTCGATTAAATTTAATGTATGTTTGTATCATGGCCCATAATATTATATACTTTAATACTTGTATTTGTTCCATCTTCAACAAAACTTATGTGGTACAAACAAAGTGAAACAAAACAAATTTACTAACTCCGAAAAATAGTCATGGACTATTGATTAACCAGATTACAAATGTGTAGATAAAATAAAATAAAAGTAAATAAATATAAATTTAAAATCCCATTTTATAAATAGTAAAGGAGGTTATGATATAGGTACAGGGTGATTCAACAAGCAAGCTCAATCCCTGCATTTTTTAATTTTTTTAATTAAATATATTATAATGTCTTAAGAGTTGGGCCCAAATTTATAAATACATACATTATTTTATACTACATATTTAAAAATTACTATGCCGTTTTTATTCTAAATGATAATCAACCTTATTCATGTAAATTGTATTAATTTAGTTTTAAGGTAAAATTTTATAATTTGTTAATATTGTCTAACTATAATAAATACTTATTGCACACCAATTTAAAAAATTTTTAATACCTTTTTTAAAAACTATTATATATTTTGATAAATATTGATATTATATTAATCATAAACTATTCGTTCGAATCTGGTTATCAAATTATTCTGCAACAAGAGGTGGATCACATTTTTAAAATTTCTTATATAGTATAAGATAAATATAAGTAATTAAATATATGATGTTATACACTTATACTTATACTTATGAATTCCAAAAAAAAAAACAATTTTAATAACTTAGATATTGAAGGGCAAAATGACGCTGAGCGTATAATTGAAGAATCTATCTGTATTACAAATACCCTATATGTACACGAATAAAGGTGTAATGTATAGTTTTTATTGTATTATATTATGTTACCTTATTATAGTTAGTTTGGTTTCATATTTAACAGATGGTAATACAATGTAAACACATTTTCCTTCAAAAAAATGTTTTTTATATTTCAACACAAAACAATATTATATTATAAAATTAGGATAAATTATACGGTTATATTATTTGTGTGTAAATAATTTAATATTATTCGTGATCCTTGCAGCTTTTTCCTTCTCTGATATTACATTCAGAAACACAATAAATATTATTTATGAGGTTTCAACAGACGGACAATAAATGAATAATACATACCTAACTTATATGTAAAAACAACAAAGGTAGTATATTAATTTAATTGTCTTAAACTGTCCACTATTAGTTTTCATATAAACATTGTGTATGTATGTATTAAGTCTTTTAGTATTTTTTCATGTAATCATTCATTTTACCTTAGGTGCCATTCTCCAATATAAGATTGATTTTCTATTTAATTAAATTTTCTTAAAAACAGTTATATGGAATCTTAATGTATATTATATTTGAACATGACATAACGTTTAATATTACAAGGTTGAAATTATATGTCTTCAATATAAATGGGTTTAATTAATTTAATGTTATGAATTGAAAACAAATTGCATTGTGCTATTAGCTCTTCGATATTTGATATGAAATACAATATTTGCTAAATTAAGGATACCTAATTATATACCTACATTATATATATTTTTATTTTTCAGTAATTATGTTCGTTAGTTCATAATTCACGTAATTATTATATATTTTTTACATACATGTATAAACGCATATACTTGTTAGTCAATATCATTGTTTGTTTATATATAAAAACTATTACTATCTATTAACAAATATATTTAACTCTGTACATTATATAATATATAATATGATATGTTTGTATTATAAAGTCTTTAATAGATATATTTTTACTATTGAAATTTAAAAAGAAAGTTGTACCTATATATTATACTGATATTGATTATGTATATTTGTCAGTATATATTACTTACATCAAATTTTGTTTAGATATGCAGTGTTTCTAGACGATCTGAGAGTTATGCTTTCATTTGTAGTCAGTACTCCAGCTCATTCGTGGTTATGACAGATTTTAATTGAATCACCAACACAGTATTAATATGAATTATCTACAATATTTTTCTCGGATAAAGCTAGCTGTAGTGATTTTGAAAAAAAAATGCATATTTTAGTATACAAGTTAGGTAAATACATTAAAATGTGAATAACTTTTATGAAGAGTTAAACCTCCCTTGACAGGCACCTAACCATATATGTAAAAAAATAAATAATTTCTCCTATTATATATACTAGGTTTTATAATCTGTAACCTAATACGAAAAAGTTTTTAATTTCGATCGTGAATCTCAAAACCAATTTGTGAGCACCACTTTAAAATTCGAAATTCGGAAATTGAATTTGCAATACAACTACAATATGGTGATGCCATCACCTCTACAATGTCAAGTCTTTAGCTATCATAGTTTAGACCAGTGATTCTCAACCAGTGTGCCGCAAAAAATGTCTCATATTTCTTATTATGCTGGTAAAAATATTAAAAACAGTACTTTAATCCGTTACATTTGTGTGAGTATGCCGCGAAAACGTGTGATGTATAATAGTGTGCCGTACTGCCGTGAACCGAAAATTCTTGAGAACCACTGGATTAGATTATACATTGGTCAATATGTATGTCCAGGTAAGGAACTTATGATTTATAAAAATTATATGAAAACCTATTTTTCTTTTGGTCAACGTTTTTTAATTTTAATTTGTTTATAGCTAAGATTTGGCTAAAAAATAACGGTCGTATAAATGTCAATAAACGTGGTGCAACGAACTGATATACACATTAGACTCTGAGAATCAACGAAACAGATCTTTTAGTTGATACTTTTTACGTCATTTATACTGTTAACGTAACAGACTCTCATTATTTCCAAAAGTATCAATGTTTTTAAAAATATATTTTTATCTTTCTAGTTTTTCAAGTTTTTTTTTTTTTATAAATAATATGAATAAAAACATACGGACACGGTTTTAATTTCATTTACGAAACCAAAATATTTTAAATATATAAAAATCGTATTTAAGACTAGAAATGTATGTGTTATAAAATGTATTTAAAGTACAGTTTAGTGAGATAGAATAGAACGCGGTTTCCCAAAAAAATGTTAGTCCACAACTCTGCTATTATAAACTTAAAATGCTTATAAAGTTATAATTCATATACAATTCATCCTAAATTCCATTTTTATGTATTAAAATACTTAGGAAAATACTCTGCTTTGGAATATGAAATTAAAACTGTATGCTGTCATTAATAAATATAACAAACAAAACATTTTTTTGCATTTATATTTTTTGAATTAAAAAGTGGTTAATGATAAGATAATTACCTGTTATGTGACAATTCCTAGTGTTTCAACGAATTATAAACTAATACTATTTAATTAGGTATTCAAATTATGTATTAATTATTATATTGAGACATTTCTTATAAGTTACCTAAATAGGTATCATATAATGTCAGGCGCGGATCCAGAAAAATTTAAAGGGGGTGCTCAAAAAAAAAAAAATTGTTACACCTTACTATTTATTTAAATATTATCATTTTTTATTTGATTTATTAGTGCTAACTTTTTTTCATAACAATTGTTATCGGTGCTTTCCGCCGTCGACGCGTGTCGTTACATACGAGTATACTTCGAAAACAACAATAGTTATTATTGTGACGACGATAACGAAAAGCACCGATATTATTATTTTTATTTTGAAAAATAACGAATTATATAATTTATAATATAAATTTATTTTGTTGGTGGCTAGATGACAGGGGGTGCTTGAGCACCCATAGCCCCCCCCCCTGAATCCACGCTTGTATAATGTGAACGCCAATAACAAGAAAGATCATTAATTAAGGCTGAAAATATTATAATAAATTTAATATAATCCTAATGCTACATTATGTGTTTATTTAATATTTTAGACTGCCATTATAATACTCAATTTTATTCAAAAAATAAATTTCACAATTAATTGTACCTATTTATTTATGTCTGGAGAACTAATTAATGGTTTCAGAGGAAACGACGTTTATACGTTTCTGATTTAATATTTCTTATTTAAACAATGTAAAATTGTAGTGCATATTTTATTTTGTATCGGACTCAGGAATAAGATTTCATGCTGTGTTACATACTTCCATTGTCTGTGCGCTATATTAATAATAATTATTAACTCTGGGTAGGACCATTTTGAGCTTAACATATTTTATAGATATTAAAATGTTGATAATGCACGTTGAAACAATATCTGCGTTGCGATTTCTAAAGGTACAATAGTACTTCTTCAGTATTATAATGCATATAATTCCGCTATTTGAGGGACATAAACCCAAAACGTACTATTGCCAAAATCGACAAAGTCAACTTTTATATATACAGGGTGTCCCACAGAGATCTGACATTCTGACAAATGAAATAACTTTTGTTCTAATCAATATTTTAGAAAAATGTCTTTTAAATATAATTCATAGACACTTGCGCTACATTTTTTATTTTTTATTTTTTAATACTGAAAATAAAAAACTTAAAAATTGATAAAAAATGTTTTAGAAATATTCAATATAACAAATTTATAAATCTGATTTAAAAAAAAATTTATATGGTAAAAACACTTATTGTAAGTCAAATGGCTGATTTTTTACAATTTTTTTAAATATCAATATTTTCGTTAAGTAAATTACGATCTAGTTTATATTAGAAACCTTGTAATTTCAAATAATGATAAAGTTTTTTAAAAATATTTCATAAGAACATTTTTAAATAAGTGCATGTTAAAATCTAATTATTTTTTTATTGTCTTTATTTTAATAATATGTGATGTATAAACTATAAATTACTATAATTTACCTATCGAAAATATTGATATTTAAAACAATTGTAAAAAATCAGCCTTTTTACTTAAATAAGTGTTTTTACCATATAAATTTCTCTGAAAATCAAATTTACAAATTGGCTATATTGAATATTTTGAAAAAAAAATTTATCAATTTTTAAGTTTTTTATTTTCAGTATTAAAAAATAAAAAATAAAAAATGTATTCTAAAAATGTAGCGCAAGTGTTTATGGATTATATTTAAAAGAAATTTTTAAAAAATATTGATTAGAACAAAAGTTATTTCATTTGTCAGAATGTCAGATCTCTGTGGGACACTCTGTATTATATATATTTCAATTATTAGGAAAAAACATCGATAAATAGATTTCCACAGTCAGAATAAATCAAAACTTGCTATTACCTGACCAACTACACTGGCTAATTCAAAACGAACGTTTTCCATACATAACATTTATATTTAGATGATTAAAACGTACTTTTCTCTGTGTTACACCAAACGTACTGTTGCCTCTTTTAAAATAATAGGCGTCAAGCATTATACCAAAACAAACTATTTCCGTAAATTATTCCAAAACATACTTTTATAATGTTATGCTACAACGTACTATTATCCGTGTTATGAGTATAGAAAAGTAATATAGTTAATCCAAAACGTACTAAAATTAAATTTTTTAAATTTGAAATTAAATTATTGGACACGTTTGAATCGTTTTAAATATAAATAATTAAAAAAAACATTATCTTAAAAATAAAATGTATATTTATAAATGTTTTTTATTTGTTGGAAATGTTGAGAAATAGAAAATCACTTCTCTTGGAGAATTTTGACAATTTTACATTTTGGATTTATACCTCTTATTTATGCATCGCAATAGGTATGTATTTACATTATCAGATTTATTTATTATAAAAGTTTTTTAATATAATATTATTATGTAAGCTATACATAGAATTCAAGGTTATATTAAAATGGTCCTACTACTTAAACATGCCCAAAAATGTATGTTTTATCGATTTACTTTTTAAAAACACAACGAAGTACGATTGCACACGAAACCTATATAATGACGAGCGTTTTCGGCATACTAAACTACATAGTATGGTGTACTTGGTATTGGTAAAATGTTTAGAAAAGGGGAAAAGAGCTGAATTGTTTTGCACCCATATCAAAGCTGCTAGCTTCACTCGACAATGACTTTATCGTCTACTACTTTGTACAGCGCACTTATTATTACTATGTTGTTGTATATTACATACGTACACGTATAAATCCAATAGTAATAATAGTTATGTTTATTAATATGTCAATGCATAATAGACAACACGCAGTTATGGGTATACTACACATGAATCCTGCAATAAAAGTCGGGTTCTGTCTTCGAGATTTATTACAATATTGGCGATTGCTTTATATTCGTATTATGTAAAGTAAAATATAACGGGATATTATACAAATACATGTCTTAATAGTTAATGCACAATCAATTTGAATTAAAAATTATTGTATTATGTATGTTTAAGGATGTAGGTTTTATCCAAATAATTCCCAACTGCCTTATTAAAAGCGGCACAATTGAATTGGCTCCCCAATACAGGTAGTTGACATTTTACCCTTAATAAGTACCTTTGAATTGTCTCCCAAGAATTTACTATTGAATTGGATCCCTACAATTTTTTTCAGAAATCGATTGGCTATAAAAATGTTGTTAATATTTTAAAGTCAGGTAGACATTATGTCCTAGAGTAGTATAGCACAGTTTAATAAAAGTATATACTAGATGTGATGTAAAATAATATTATAATAGTAATTTATTAAATTTTATGCATATTATTATTGAATATTATTGAAGTTCATTGTCTAATTATGGAACTTAATAAATATGTATAGGGATAAATAAAATAATATAGATATATCCTTATTATATATTTATTATATATTTGGTTGATGTCTCAAAAGTAAATGTATGAAAATCCCTGGTTAAGTAATAATATTTTACAGTTTAGGGAGCCAATTCAAACAAACATTTTTCAGGAGCCAATTCAAGGGTTAATTCATATTTACTCAAAATTGGGAAAAAATTCAATAAAGCCCATTAAAAGCTACCTTAACTTGTTTCTTTAAAAAGAACTGGTATAGGGATCTACTCTGTTCCTAAATGAGGCCGCAACGGTGTGTCGTTGGTGGGTGACTTCCCGTTTCCGTCATCCAAATTCATCCAATTCACCTATTGTGTGACATTGTAAATCCAGGTTTTAAATAAAAATGTTCTCAAAAAAAATGTTGGTATAAGAAAAACATGTTCAAAAATGTATCTACCTACATATGTGTTTATAGTAAAAAAATGATAAATAATGCATGTTGATGGGTTTTGTTTTTGTTTTTTTGGAAGAAAGGAAAGCGGGAATAGTAGGTAGGTATTAATTATAGCTTAGGTAAACGGAATAATTTTATAAACCCTTATAAAATACTGAATAAAAATAAAAACCTAATGATTAACATGATAACATGGCTGACCGCATATCGTCAAAGTATTATCATTCATATAATGTACTGAAGCGATTGAAAATACTGTAAAAAATAACAGTAAATACATAAACATAAACTATTTAATGTATATCAAAATTTTAATTTTTAAAATAAATACATTATCTGCATTATGATATCAAACATTTCTCGTCTTAAAAAAATATTGTTTTCAATTGTTTTTTTTATTACATAAGCTTGAGAAATATGTTGGAATAAAATATCGATTGGAGAGGGTAGAAACCCAACCACCACCAACCATAAAATATATGCACCACTCATGCATAAACAGTGACGGAAAATAAATAATTAGAAAGATAAAATATAACCATAGTACATTTTAAGGTGTTGAGCCAACCTACCCTTTAAAATGTTTAAAATCACTAAGTTAGTATCAGTTCGAACAGTAAATTTTTTTTTTTTTTGTGAGATGAGGAGGAGGAAGGCAGCGTGAAAATTACTTTCCCTAAGACAACTTATTTCAATGTAATAATGTTATTTTTCTGTATAACAAATAGATTTGTATAAGCGAAGAAGACGAATTGCATAAACATCAGTGAACGCATGTTCTCCCCATAGACGTTTCATTCTCAAATATTGTTGTGTGGCAGGCAATCGTGAAAGGAAGGGTAGAGGGTTATGAAATCGTTGTTCAGATATTTTGCTACCATTTAATCCACGGTTGTCCGGCAAAACTTTTAAGTACATAGGTATATAGCAGTCTAGCAAACTGGATTTTGTGGTTACTAACGAGTTGATGAGCTTTTGCATGTATGCATTGCGTGTGCAGGTTAATTTAATCTTTGGAATAGGATAACATTTGTTCGGTCAATTAAAGATGATAACGGCTTAACTTTTAATGCTTGTGGTACTTTGTGGAGTATTTTCACGGCGAGTAACAATCGTAGGTCCTGTATATTATAATATGGTTATAAACATTTGTAAATCAACAATACGTTAACATTTGGATTTGGTTTATAGCTAAACAATAATAGATAGATATTGTATTTAGATTATATTATATTATATTATATTTAGATATAGTATATATAAGTTTTTGTTATTAAAATTTCAGTAAAAATAGATTGGCTAAATATACAATTTTACCTATTCATAATATTATATCCTTTTAATATACAAAAACTGCAGTTTTTGTTTTTTAATAAATATGTTTGGTCTAATTAAAAATTAATTATACCTGCTACAGTTGTAAGTTTAAAGCGTAGTTTGTTAGCGAGTGGTTATAAGACAATGCCTCCTAACATTTATTTTAAAACAAACTGAACTCTACTCCAATCAGTATTTTGCATTAAGAAAATTGAGAGATTTTGTAATTGACCACGCGAAGTAAATTTAAGAAAGTTTCATGGGGATTGGTTTGGTACAGTAATTGCTTGAGGAAATATATTTGTTGTATCTATCATGCACGTTAGTATATTATTACAGAACAGCAAAAACTACCAACTTTACGTTCATCAGTATGATCAATGTTGTGAAGTAGCAAATATTATGAAAGCGAAATAATTATTGAGGAGAAGTGTACATGAGATCATTCAGTCAACTTTTTTCATTTTAATCTTAATTATTTTTTAAATAACAAATTACACTTGAAACATTTTGAAAAATATTTCATCAAATATTTGGAAATAAGGTAGTTAAATTATTTTTTGTTTTAATGGCCTAATGGATATCAGATACATTTTATGTTCGATTCAAATCTATCTATATAATATGATATCCACTTTACTCATCACTAGGGCTCGGATGTTGTTCCATTTGCAATTTTTTTTCTATTGTTCGGATTTGTTGCTAAGTAAGTTATAAATTTATTTCAAACGAGTACCAATTAATATATAAACATTTTAAGTGCAACTTTTTGCAATTTTTGACCTTTTTCAATTTTATTTCAATTTTGTTGATTGTCGTCATTTTCAATAAAATTTTATATATTTTTTTGTTATATATATGTTTTCACTTTTTTTTGTTAGATTATACAGTGCAATAATTATTAATTTTTAAAGTAAGGTAAGGTTATTTAAAAAAAAAAAACAAATCAAAAATAATTTAAATAAAAAGTTTTAAATTTTGATAAAATTATTTGTAGATTTCTGAAAAAATCTAGACCGCACAATTTACCAGTTTTTAATGACAACTGACGAAAATTTGAATTTGAATCTTTTTTATTATCTACTCATTTAAAACCTATCCAATAAAACTTTATAATATTACTTAATAAAATGACTTAATCCATTTCATAAAATAATTTGTTAATATATTTTTTTAAATTTTTTTGGTACAAAATATTTTTTTATTGCAATTTTTAAGTACAATTTTGGGTATTTTTCACAGCAATAATGCAATAAATTTTATGACATTTTTAGTGCAACAATATCCGAGCCCTACTCATCACTATATCGTACGGCCTGACATATGAAAAATTAGTAAATTTTAACATGTCACATGTGTGAAAGAAGAAAACAAAAATATTGTTTTCCAAGCCTTTTAACCTATCTTAAGTGAAATTAAATTCCAAAAAATATTGAATCAAGTCATGAAAATTTATAACATAAGATTATGTTGTCTTATTAACTTGTGACTACGGAAAATCTATACGGTTTATTTTGTTATTAATTTGTTCTCAACCAATAGTTAGGGTGAGTTCATATACTGTTCCAAACGTTGTATGTATGTTCTACTATATTCTTAATAATAAAATCTAATTACTATTAGATTTAATTTAATAATCTACTACAATCTACTAATCATTATATTATGTATTCTGTATTTATTACATACTATGATTAATTATTCCGGTTAAATGGTAAATTCGATCTCTTATCTTTAGTTTGTGTTTTACATTTAAAAAAATATTAGGGGTAAATTCACAGTATTTTTTATACATTTGAATTTAGAATTTTGATGAAATTTTCTAACTATTTTGTGTTAAAAATGCATACAAAATTTCTTTTAATATCTAAGATTGAAAATTTAAAAAAATGTTCCCCTTAAGTTTTTCTATATTTAACAAAAAGAAAAAATTATACATCGAATTAATTTTTACTATGGTGTTTGAAATTAAATATTGGATAAGACATTGGATATTCACCCGTACGTCACCAACAATTTTATGTAAAAATTGTCATATTTTGTTGCTATTCAACAAATAAAAACCACAAGTACTTAAAACATTCGTCAAATGTTATTTTATTAATTGCATAACATGTTATCATGTATTTTCAAAATATTTTGGATCATTTTGATAGAATTTAAAATTAGAAATTTTTTTAGTATGCCAAAACGATAGTAAATTTAATACAAGAATCATCAGAAAGTATAATAATTTTAATGTGAGAAAATAAATATATAAACTATAATGATTGTAGTAAAAATATTAATATCAAAGCATAATAAATATTAATAACTGCAATATTTCAATAAAAACTTAGTAAGCAGACGTAAATGATTGTAAATGAACGAATTGTTGCATTTTTAATACAATAATTACTATACTGTTTCACTATAAACTGATTCTTTAATGCGATTAATTTTATTAATTTAATAATATTATTTTTATGTTGGGAATTTGAATATGAGTCAATATTTTTATACTGCCTATCTTTATGTATTCATAGGCTAAATGTAATAGGTAGTATAAAATGAAAATATGGTTTTCAATAAGCGTTTCAATTCAAATAAAAGTGAACTCGTTTCTTTTTTGAAATAATATTATTAAAGTGCTTATTTTCTCTTAAATTCGAAAATAACATGATAGATATAAATTATTAACGTTATTAATAGTGTTCATTAACTCACAATATCTGAATAACAGTTGTGAACAATTCTTAAGTAAGTAGATATAATCTGAGATAATTTTCATCGTGTACATTTTATTGCATAAGAAATATTAATTTTCGTTTTAGTACTAAATTTATCAAATATAAATACAGTTTATATCGATAAATAATTATGTACAGTTAAATTGAACCACTAATAGGTAGATACTTCATTATTAATAGAATAATTTTTCATTTTATACTCAAGGTTATTGAATTAAACGTTAGTAATAAATATTATCAATACTAAAAACTCAATGAATTAAATACATAAATAATATATGAAACAAAAAATATGCTTACTTATACTACTACTTAGCAGTTTTTGATTTTTAATATGGCAGTGATTTAAAAAAAAAAATTTTATACATTTTTAAGACAAATACATGATGTGGTAGTGCTGTTGTATTCAGAAGTTAAAGTGGGAAAAAATTCCAGAGGGGACTAATGTCTCCATATAGTTTTAAGCGTTCCATATATAATTTTATGTATAATGTCAAATGTATAAAATCCTAATTTGTTAAAGGGGACGCTTTTTAACCGCCGTCAGAGGTTAGGGGACTGAGTCCTCCTGCGTCCCCCCCCCACTTTAACCCCGGGTTGTAGTATAGTACAAACTGTTATGCAAGTATTTGTATATTAAACCTAATATTAACGTATAGTTACGATTACATTTTTTGTTACTTACCTCTCGTAATAAAATTATAGTTGTTTAAATACCTACCATACCTACACAATAAAATATTTGAAAAGTTGGAACCTTTGAATAGTTGTAGAATACTGAATAATGCATAAAAATATACTAAAAAAAAAAAAACAACTGCAATAATTACTCTTCCTCATTCGATTCTTCGGTTCAAACTTAATTGTAATAAAAATAATAATTTTAAGTATTTTATTTGAAAAATAATTTTTTTTTATTAATGGTTTGAGGCATCAAATGCTTTAAAAATAATGTTAAAGTTTTAAAAGAATAACTTAACCTCAATACTAAAACTCCAAATTAAACATTAAATACACACACGCAGATGAAATTTATCCTAATTATTAGAAACCAGAAGAAATCATGAAACATTTACACATATTTTTTTTATTATTATTATAAAGTGTATCTGACATATACTCGTAACTATATTAAGGTCTTCAAACTTCTTGATAATATAATAAAAAGTATAACATATATAATTGGTAAGCGAAAATTAATTACATTATTTACAACAAAGTTTTATAATAAATATTATAAACCTTAAAAAAAAATAAAAAATTTTTTTATATTGGTACAGCATCAACAAATAAGGTGATTAGTTTGAACAATAATAATGTTAGAATATTTTAAATTCTTAAACATAACTAAAATTATTTCAATATCTATGGATGTCTTAAAGGATACAAATATTATAATTATAAAACAAATATATTACAGTTTGTAGTTAAAAGTTTCCATAAAACGAAAAGAGCTAATGTTTTTCAAAATACCTATAGTCAAGTTAATTTTAAGAAAATAACCTTTTATTTAATTTTTTTTTTTTGTATTATAATTTATTTTAAGTTAGTTGGAAAAAAATACTTTGTAAACTTGGATTAAACAATACTTATAGATATTTTTCTGATTAAATATTTATAACGGTTATCTTATTTGTAAACGATACATCATAATCTAACTTTTTTAATTTTAGCTTATTGAAAAAAAATATTGTATGGAAAAAGAAAGTTCTCACTATAAAAAAAAAAAAAAATGGATGTCACTGTATTACAAGAAGGTTACTGCAATGGAGGGTATACAATTTGAATTCTATGATATACGAAAAACGATTCTGAGCGAAGATGTTATATTAATTATATTGTTATTATTTATAAAAATAATAATGATACCTATAAAATAGATTCCAAATTAATCAAACCAGATACATTATGTACCCGTCTCACTCAGTCATTCATAGTACTCGTATGTACAATATACTATAAAGTATATAATACAAGTCATTGACGATATTAACTATTGCCAGGGGTGAACGCAAGGGGGGGGGGTGTTTAAACACCTCCTGAAATAGTAGGTACAAAAAATAAATTATCTGACCTACAAATGTATTAGTGTATTACTACAACATTTCAAAAAAATTAAAATAAATTATTAGTTATTAAAAAGTTTCCCTTCTCCCGTGGTTTGTAAATTAATGGATACAGTAAAATCACAAATAAAATGTATGATAATGCAGTTTCAAAGTGAGTATGACAGTATGTTATAACTTATTAATAACTGATCGACATCGAAGGCCGCCAATCCGATGATGTACGTAATGTAGACAGACGACGAGTGTTATTGCCGTTAGGTTAGGTTAGGTTCCTACAACTAACCTACACTAACCTACAAATTGTAATAATTAGTTATTAATTATCATCTATGATATTATATTGTTATGTAATATGTATATTATATATGTATTATGTATTTATGTATATAGTATAAGTGACTAAAATAAAATATAGAAAAGTGTAATACAGATATACAGTATAAATAATATGATATTTATGAATACCTACTTTAAATTTTTTCAAACCTCCCCCCCCCCCGAATTTTTTTTCTGCGTTCCCTCCTGACTATTGCAATTAGCATAATATAAAGTATACTCTATACATTTCAAATACTCACAAATTATATATTTAAACTACAATGTTTTTCTTAGTTATTTATATGTACTTTCATCCAAATTTAAACTTAAAATAACTATACAAATCTTTGTGTTTATATCGATCTTTTATTTTACAAAAAATATACAATCTATACAATTTAGCACAATAACTATATGTGAGATTAGGGTAACAAAACATATTGGGGTTACGTGAAAAAGAAGCCACCCATCAGTAGTACTTAACTTGTTTATTATGTGATTACTGACAACTTATTCAACTTATTAGGATTAAGTTAGATGATCCTTACACCATTTTCTTTTCAGCCTTCGACGGGGATTTCCAATATACTGATTTTGAATTTTTTTTTTCAGAATTAATTATTTACATAAATTCTTGTTTTAAAATTTCATTCCTTAGCTATAAAATTTAAACTTTTATAAATTTTTAACAACTAAATAATTTGTTAATTTTCAATTTAATAAATGTTGTCCAAATTTTAACATTAAAAAAACACCTGCCTATTCATTTATCCAACTGCTATCATATCAACTTTATGGGAAACCTTGCATTAAATTTTCAAGCTTTTTGATCCAATGAATAAAATTTTATTGACAATTATAGGAGAACAGAACATTTCAAATGTTTATAAACAACTTAAAAAGTTTTGATATTTTTTGAAAATTTTATCAACTATAGAAATTGATGAAACGAACATATAGTGTAAATTTATAAATAAAATTAACGTTACAAGAGAAATCGAGTAATTAATATCTAATGTTATAAAAATTTGAAATTCAAATGCTAGTAAAAATTTAAGTTGACTTTCTGGTAGAAAATTTTTTTGATAAACGTAAACAAACTTATGAAAAATCACGCATCGAGTTTTCAAATCTTAGATTTAAGAAAATGCATTTTTATGAATTTCTAACTCAAAATGATTTGCAAATTTTCGTATTTTATCAAAATTCGAATTTTAAATGCTTATTAAAAAAGAAAGTGACTATTTTTAATATTTTTAAACAATATATCAGAAGCTTATACTCAATTTTGAAGCATTTTTTACCCAACGAATAAAACTTTATTGACATTTATAGAAAAGAAAAAATGAAAAAAATGAAAATTTCTATGAATGACTTTTAAAATTTATCAAATATAGAAAATATCAATATAAATATTCAATGAAAATGTCTCTACGGTGAGAGTTTTAGAGTTACGTCATTATATAAAATAGATTTTCCGTAAAAATTCCCGTTGTTCCAAAATTTTATTTTTATTTTTTCCGACGCTTTTGAAAACAACACTTTTGCACCAACTATATTCACTTTCCCACTGGAAAAGCTACTGAAGTTGAAAATCGAAGCATTATTTTGACAACTTTTCGTATACACAGATACAAAAACACACATACACATCATTATAAAATCGATACATTCATCGTTTCACCCAGAATTTAAAATAAAATTCTTAGGACCACCGGATTATGCTGACTATTATAGTCGAGGATAATAATTGTATTAATACATTTATTGATATATGTTTGTTAAAAAAAAAACTGTTTTCGAATAACAAAAATGCAAAATTAACTAATAAAATTTAATTTTCAAAAATCGGTAAATTTAACACTATTTTTAAAAGAGTCATCAAAAATTTAAATGATTTTTAATTAAAATATTTAAAAACTTTAATATTGTTTAATTACTTTTTCTTGTCTAATCCATCTATGTCTGTATAATATGACAAGTAGATAGGAAACTTACAGTAAAATACCGTGAGATTAGGTTAAGATATTTCATAGAATTCAAAAAACAATTAAAATTGGACTTAACTAACTAACTATATACGCTTGCTAATATTTCTTTAAAAATGTTCTACAATTGTCTATAGTTTTACCTAACGCTCGGATAAAATCTTGAAACAATTTTAAAATTATCTCATTAAAGTACCATCTAGAATCTAGATAGACTTCTAGTAAAGAAATATATTATACTTATGTCATTTTTGGATTATTACGTCCAAAAGAAAAATCATTCACAAACTAAAATAACAAAAAGAAACATTGTATCCAATCACACATTTTTATCGATTAACTGAGAATCTAATATTGATTAATGATTTAATATACTACGATTTACGGCTATGAAAATAGTGAGTGATCACATGCAACACTGCAGCCTTTACTTTCTCAACTTATAAGTTACCATTTTAATGAATATACTTTGTTGGTAAATAAAATCTAAAACTAATATACCACTATAGTATAGTGACTATACAATTACCTATCATAATAATATGTATACCACCTAAAATAAAATGTTAACTTAACACTCGTAAAAACCATCAATTATCTAGGTTGATTAAACAATTTATATATTTTTTTAAATGTTATGATGTTGATATATTCAATCTAAATGGTATTGCATATAACAGATAAAGATAAACATTATCGGTATTTTCGTTTTATAAATTAACTGAACTATAAAATATGTAAGAAAAAAAAATACACGTACATTTTCTAAAATATCTTATATTCTATCATTGATTAGCGAGTCAAATCGACATAATATTATATTACATAAAAATAAAGGTACAAACAATTAAAATTACAAAATCTCCAATATATCTACCTAAATATCAATTACAAATATTAATAACTGTTAATTAAAAATTGTTCGAGAGAATTTTTTCTCACAAACAACCTTGATTAACCGTATGTAAAGGTTAGGTTGATGTTCTATGTGGGCCATTAAATATGTTACAATTAACAATCTAAAATATGGGTATTAGAGATATCCATAACTACATACAATTTAAATTACATTTAGATCATTGATTTATTATAACCATACCATATTATAATATTATGTTGAGTTTGCTTTACTACACCAATGTGTGCAGCATAAAATAAGCGATTTTTTAATATGGATTTAACATAAGTATTTGCAATTAAATACAATTCAATTATGTATATGGTGAGAAATCACAGATTTTGTAGTTATGTGACTGTATTGTATAAAGTATACATGTGAAAAAAAATACATGATGATAATATTACACGAATTATAATGTATTGCATAGTATACAGGTAGGTACTGTACAGACAATCAAATTTGGTTGCTTCTTTTTTAAGTTAATTTTTATTGGCTACAACAGGTTTTTTTATCATGTGTCTGATATTTAATATTATTACCTATTCAAAATTATTGAAATCTTTTATTTAACATAATACCATTGTTTAAAATCAGTGATAAAATTTTCATCAAATTAGTTAATTCATAATAATATATTATGTCTCATATATGAAAATAATTACAAATTTTAAAACTTTTCTACACGCGTTGAAAACATTGGTTTTGTAGTGCAGTCAAAATTAAATTTGAAAATATTTATTGTTGTTAACGCTCATACACTTGTTTAATATAAAATATCATTAAAAAAAAAAAAAGGAAAACCATTTAGTTTATTTGTACAACAATAATTTTTAACCTAGGTCAACGACCAAGAATGTTAACTCAAATAATATAAAATATAACGAAAAATGTGAAACAGCCAAAGTGTTAATAAATATTATAGGTACCCACGACACGCGCGTTCCGGTCTAATGTCATCAAATTAGTTCCGTTTCACGAATGTAAATAATTAATTACCTAATAATGAAATCAGGATGATAACATTTATACAAATTTTAGTAAATTAGTCGTATTTGCAGTCTTAAAAAATAAATATAAAAATAAATGAGAAATGATGTAACAACTTTATTTTATTTTTAAAATACATAATAGTATTATAATATGTATAAACAGGATGTGGCTTCGCGTTTATTCACGTTTATAACTTTTCTATCCTAATTGATTTTTTTGAAATATTCATATTATGTCAGAATATGATTACCACATAATAGTATAAAAGTAACCATAATGTAATTGTTATTCCTAGTATCGAACATTAATTACAACAAGCGAAAATAGATTCAAATGAAAGTAAAAAACTACTGTTTTCATCGTGTCTGTTAAAAAATCTGAGATCACAGTCAATGTAATAAAGTCGATTTAAGTAAATATTTCAGAAGTTGAATCACTTTTCATTGTATACTTAAATAGTTGATATATTATAGTCTTTTAAACAACCTGAAATGGTAGTTAATGACATGACAGTTGGATTGCATGTCATGTCCGAATTTGTTCTCGCTGTATACCAGTGAGCACGCTTCGTTGCACAGTAAAGATGTGATAAATTTAAAATATTTTGGCGGTACCTACAGACGGACCTCACAGACATTGGTACATGCACTTTTATTCGAAAATTTACAAACCTGTTGCACAATCATTATTTACCGCACGGCCACGACCTGACCGTATCCTTGAGGCACCACCCGACTCGTGTTGTCATTTTTCTCGATTTTCGTGGTCCGTTTGACTGGCTTTTGAGTCGGCAACTGCTGTTGCTTCTGATGTTGCTGCTGCCGCTTCTTCTTCTTACTCTGCTTTGAAAGTCCATGACCGTTTTTCTTGCGGCCATTATTGTGGTTTACCTTATTCTTGGGTTTCTTCTTTCCGTGGTCCACGTGCTCCTCGTCGAAAAACTGCTGCCTCTTCGAGTACTCATTTTTCTTGTGTATCTTGTGCTTGACCGGACCGTCCTCGCTGGTTGCATAGTTCTTGTTTTTGCGCCCAACCTCTGCATATTCGTCCCGACGTGGTTTCTTGGCGGTAGCTCCCTCGCGCATGTCACCCGTCGTCGAAGACCCTACCTGCTCCGCATCTCTACCTCTGACACCATCGTCATCATTCGTGTAATCGTCTTTGCGTGCCGGCAGTTTCCTGCTATTCTTCTCCTTAGGCTTGTTTCTATTTACCCTCTTACTGTTATTGTTATGATTCTGCTGGTGTCCTAGCGGCCGAACGTCAACATCCTGAAATCGTTCGCCGCCTTCGTATCCATCCCGGCGCCGGTCTTTCGCAGGCCGTCTGTTATCACCACCACCGCCACCGCCACCGTCATCGATAAACTCAACGTCGTCTCCCGGTGGAAGTCTCTCAGTTTCCGGAACGTTGGACACTTTTCCACTCTTCCGTGGAGGGTTTTTCATGTACTCGTACGTGTTTGGAGACTCGTACAGAGCGTGACTCCGTTCTTCCCGGATCGGCTGAATCGCTCCCCGGACAGCCGACTCCGGTATAGTCCTGTGCCCATAACTTCCATACGTACTGGCGGTGGCTGTTGGAGATCTTCCTCCGTAATGTCCGGTCGACCCGTCGCCACCACCTTCGTAATTTCTGGATTGGCCACCAACACCACCATAATATCCGGATGATTGACCGCCAATACCACCGTAATATCCGGATTTGCCACCGGTGTTCCCACCGTAATATCCGGATTGACCATCAACATCACCATCGTAATATCCGGCCGGGTTGGCGATGTTGGGTATGGCCGTTGTCAGGTAAACGATCGGTGACACTGTTCTGGAGTCCAACCTGTCCGACAGGTACAACAGCGTTATGCCACAGCAGACGAACAATGACGAACGCTTCATATTTGCAGAACAGTGACGACAGGTGCAGTAAGACTGTACAATAATAATGATATCTGACCACGGATATAGAAACCACGAAGTGTATAACAGTTACGCTTTCGCGTGGCGGCGGCAGTGGCGGCGGTAATGTAACGTTCTCTTCTATATCCCTCACCACTCGCCAGCCATTGCGATATTGTTCTATTGTATGCATGTGTAGTAATAACATAATATCATGATGTTTGCCCATAACTATACAGGGTGAATCGACGTGAATACGGTTTAATTCGTTTTTCAATTAATTTAATGCTACATTTTTTTTTGAAATTTTTAGATAAAGGTCCGTGAATACCATATTATTATCAAATTTATAAACCACTTAAAAAGTGTCCTGTTACGATAAAAACTTCTGTTCTTTTCATATAAGAATCTCCCTATTTGATATAAATTATATTTTAGTGGATAATATTTTTGAAAATGTGAATGTATGGATAGGTATATATATATATAAATAGTTACCTAGTTCAAAATTTGTAATAATGGTTTCTTAGTAATTAACATTTTTATACCAAAGCTTAGTACTAATCCCTTCAAAATTTAAAAAAAAAAATATAAAATCAATGCAACAACATTCAACTTTATTATACTTGGACCATTTTTAAAAATATTAAATCACCATAGTCCTCATATTATACAGGTGTCCCACGGAGATCTGACAAATAAAATAACTTTTGTTCTAATCAATATTTTAAAAAAAATTTCTTTTAAATATCATTCATAGAATTTGGGCTACATTTTTTTTTTTTTATATATAGTCTATTTGTAAATCTGATTTTCAGAAAAATTGATAATATGGTAAAAACACTTATTTTAGTCAAGTGGCTGATTTATTAAAAACTTTTTTAAATATCAATATTTTCGTTAAGTAAATACGATCTACTTTATGTTAAAAACATTTTAATTTCAAAAAATATACGAGTATTATATGAACATTTTATAGGTCCATGTTAAAATCTAATTAATTTTTTATTGTATCTACTATTTTATTATAATACAATTATTTGGTCAATAAACTCATTTTTTAAAATTAAATTGATTCTAACATAACTAGATTGTAATTTACTTACCTGACGAAAATATTGAAATTTAAAAAAATCAGCCATTTGACTTAAATAAGTGTTTTTACCATATAATTTTTTCTGAAAATCAGATTTACAAATAGGCTATATTGAATATTTTTTATTTTCAGTATTAAAAAATAAAAAATGTAGAGCAAGTGATGTCAATGAATAATATTTAAAAGAAATTTAAAAAAAATATTGATTAGAACAAAAGTTATTTCATTTGTCAGATCTCCGTGGCACACCCTGTATACTATAAATCTTTTATTTTTAGAACTCAAAGTAAAATAACTCAACAACTATTGGTTCAACATTTTATTTTAATACATCAAAATTTTCAGAAAAGTTATCTGCTAAATTATCTACATTATATAAGGTAGATTCTCATTTAAAAAACGGAAGTTTATATCTTCACTGGTCTCTCCTTAAATAGTACAAATAAATCTCAAGAACTTAAAAATATATCTTTAAGCTTTTAATGTACAGTTAAAAATTCCAAAAAAAAGATTTCCAATAATTGCAGTGTTGATAAAAACTGAAAAAATGATACTTAATTAATGTATATTTAAATTTGATGTAACAAAAAATAATGACGCTTATAATTAACTATGTAATAACTTTTGTCTAAAAAAATATCAATTTTATTATTGTTTTTTTCATTATTATTATTTTTATTATTAATATGTTTAAGAATTTTTTAATATATTTTTATATTATAAAGAATATAATTTAATACACTGGTAGTTAATTTAGTTTTTCAGTCCTTTCTTTTACACCCTGTATGTATTGTTATAATATTAAACGTGAGTCAGTTTATGGTTTTTCACGGTGCGCTTATTTTGCACGGCTGTCAGCATACCCAGCTGTATATTATTGCTATAGATATTAAGATTGCCAATCACCGAGTATGGCGATATATTTAAAAAACACAATATTACTACAGTCCTGGATTTCGAAAGGACACTGCATGATTGTGCTGTATTTCGGTATTCCTGCATCAATGTACTCACGACCATAGGTAGAAATTCTATTGTCACTAAAGGTACCTAGAATTATTGTATAAATGTCATTATTTTAGCGAATTAAGTTTTTTTTTATGATGTGTATGTTATTATCATTTATTTTGTACCTAATAAAATATGAAATTTTAAACAAGATCTATTATTTAGAATAAATACGAATCGCCATAAATCTATTTTTCAGTAAAGTCATTAAAACTAATCTTATTTTACCCCATATTGATATAGGTAATAAATAAATTTAATTTTAAGTAAACAATTAAATGTCTAACAATTTTGATTTAGCTGTAAATCTGCAAATTAATTAATAGTGTAAAGAACATTGGTGATTATTCGATTTCATAATATTATTAAATTATAATATATATAAATAAATAGATGATGTAATAAAATTAATAAGCAATTTAATGACTTAAAACTCTGGAAAAAAGCATAACAAACTCAATTTGTGTAATTTTTTTTTTATTGTGTTAAAGGCTTCAACATCACAGGTCATTAGCCTAAGATTACCAGGTAATAATTTTATGGGGGGACGTTATGTTAGACATAGAAAGGGGAATGTAAATTATATTATGTACCATTTTTTTTTTGTGTATGTACATTTTACTTGCCTGTAAAAATACATATTCAATAATAAAAATGTTTTTAAATCATTAATACATTAATATTTATATAAGTTTACGAATACGCGTAGACGCGACGTGTATTATGCGATCATTATAAGTGATACACTATTCATGATAATATCACTTCAATTATTAAAAATAATAATAAGATAACCTGATAATATTATAATATTGTAATTCTCAATACAATAATATTACTAATTTTAATTGTTGAAACTCGATAAAATTTTAGATTCTGAACGGAGCGAGAAATGTATTGGTTTTACAATTATGTTTATTTCTTTTTCTTTTTTATTCTGTAAACACTAATTCTTCCTCTAAACTTGTTCAATAGTATCAAGCGTGGCATCATTTTTGAAAGGTAATGTTTTTGAGCTGGTACTTTAGAGTGGTCATTTTTCGATTTCCGAAACGGTATTCGAAATAAAAGCGGTTAAAAGAGAAAAACGTACGACTTCATGATTTTATAATATTAAAAAATTATTACGGACGACGTTTTAGATTCTGAGTGGAGCGAGTAATGCATTGATTTTACCATGATGAGTGTTTTTTTTTTTTGTGTCTGTCATCATGTTTTGGGGCAGTAAAAGTGCTTCGATTTTCGACTTCAGTACCTCCGTTAGATCAGAAAGTGAATCTAGTTAGTACTTTAGGGAGTCAAAAGTAAAAATTTCGACTTAAGTTGAACTATTTACAGGCGTATATAATTTTCAATAATTATTAGTTTTTTTTTTTGAATTAATATCGATAACAATTTATTTATTGGGTAAAAAAGCTTGAAAATTTAATACAAGGCTCCTAACATATTTTTACAATAGCAGTTGAAAAATGAAATAAATTCATAGTCACAATCTTTTTTCATAATCATTCAAAGTTTTAATTTTGATAAAATACGTAAAAATTACGGTAATGTTCAAATTATCTTCGATAGAAATTCATAAAAGTTTTTCTTTTTAAATCTAAGATTTGAAAATTTTTAATAATCTATAATATATTCTAGAAATATAAACCATCTCCGATCAGAATCGTTTTTCGTATACAATGATACAATATCATTGAATTCAAATTTAATACCATCCATTAGAGTAACCCACTTGTAATCTACTGTAATGCAGAGCGACATCCACTTCGCTTTTTTATACTGCTTAAAAAATGTATATGATTTTAACAATAAAGGTTCTAGGAACTTTTCATCGTTACAGCCAAACCAACCACTATGCTTTTACTTATTAGTTATTAAAATTAAAATAATTATTTATAAATTATGTCAGATGTCGTCAGTGGTAGTGGTCATAAGCAGGCCAGATTTGATTAGCAGTATTTAACGCATTTTCCCTGGCCTCTCAAATTTTTAGAGAATCCTAGTCCCAATATATATAAAAATTGTAATATGGGTTCTCATTCTATAATATATTGTAGGTTTTAAAAATAAAGACATTACTTTAGGAAATGTACCTACTTAAATAGTATACAATATAATTAAATTACCACAGAAAAGTAAAGTGAATAACGCTAATTTTTAAAACTCAGCATTTAAAAAATAAATAAATATTATTAGAACTTCAACGGATAAATATCGTTTAAATTTTTATCAATTTAATTGAATTGATGCATTGAAACTGGACTATTGGTCAGTTTGCCTTTTTATGATAATATAGAAGACTTAGCGGGGAAAAAATCAAGGAATGTATCCATTTTGTTGATTTTGATACAATATGTTTGTATTCGTTTTTAGTCAATCTTTTTTAGCTTTAGATCATTATGATAAATAAACTTGTAGTTTAATTTAAATGTGATACACTGCAACAATTAATACTGCATGAGTTTATAAAATTATGATTCATAAATATTTATTCATAATTAAAACTAAAAATATAGTTTACACGGGGTAAGTATTCCATTTGTAATATAGACCACTAAGGAGCCCCAATATATCCCTTAACTTTTTTTCCTTAAAATTTAAATCCAGTCCTGACCATACGTTAAAATTGAAAGACTTGGGAGGATTTAGTTTTCCAACAGCTTAAAGAAAGGAGATTAGCTGGGTAGGTTCATATTTCAATATATTTGGTTGTTCAAACCTTTAAAACATCAACATAATTATAATTTCATTATTTAGTAATGATAACATTACAAAAGAATCATTTCAGATAAAAACTAAATAGGTCCAATCTGATGACGTTGAGAAAAAATCAATTCGTCAGTGTTTTTTACAATTGAATTAATTATGATGACGCCAATAAAGACGTTGATGGTAGCAAAATTAATGGTGTAGATATAATAAGCTTGGTAAAATAAAAAACTGCGAAACAAAATCAATGACGTTAATCGTGAAATTTGAAATTCCAATTTTATTGTATATTAGACATTTTATTAAAAGTAAAAATATTAATGACAAGCCCACCAATAATGGTTTCGTAAACGAAAATATTGTAAAATTCAAGTGTCTAAATAAATGAATAAAACCAACTATTTATGATAATTATAGGTATTTGTGTTTATATTAAACTTTAAAGGTAATTAAATGGTGAACATTTTATTTGTTTAAAGTTACTTATTCGACCACTTTTTTAAATCTTTTCATTACCCTTAGCTTCGTGCAAATTCAAATATTAATAGTACCTAAATCACAATTTATTGCACAGTTAAAATTAATACTCCAATGAAATAACCAAATAAATCTTCAATTGTACCTATCTACAATGCCTAAAAAGAGAAACAGCGTTGATACAACGATTTTATTCACTAGAAACTCAAACATCATAAATTGTTTTATTTATTTTTCAAAAAAATAATGGGATTTGACAAATATCTATATAATAAAACTAATTGTTTCAAGATATTAGTTTTGTTTGGACTTTGAAGGTATAGTAACTTCAGTAAACTTATACAAAGCAATGAAATATACTATTCCACAGCAAACTGTTTACAGCTCAGTGATAAAAACATATTAAAAACTATTTAGTATATTATATTTTGATAAAGTATTTAAAGTAAAGTTTGTTTTAGGGATATGTTTATCAAAAACCTTACAAAAAGTTTATGTTTCAACTAGTTCTAACCAAACATTTTAAAACTTATATCACGTGGCAATATTGAGTAAAATATAATAATACTACTAATAGGTATTACAATGCAAATAGACCAGTCCCACTGATGTAAGAATTATAAGGTTTCAACAATATTTTTATTATTATTAGTCATAGAAAAAATAATAGAAAATAATACAACGGTTTAATCGTTTTATGATGAATTTTTCTCATCTGAAACAAAACAGATTAAACTATTCCCAAAGTTTATATTTAATTTTATATAAATGTCATAACATCGAGAAAGGTATCAATTACAAAAACACAAAATACTTATATTATGGTAGAGGTTATTTACTGAGGTTCTAGAACATATTTTTTTTAGACCACTCAACATGACGTATACTGTATATCCACGTAAATGTTTTACCATCCTAATTTTATACAAAGGTTAAATATTTGTTTTATTTCCATATTATTCTTTTAAACTGAAGTATGCCAAGAAGAAAACGAATACCTAGGTATTGAATAATTTTAAATTGGCACAAGTCAGACTTGTCCAGAACTTGTGCAGATTTAAAAAAGTTAGGTATTTGGCAATTTGAACTTATGAAAACATAATAGTGTTATAAAATATTACGTATGATTAACTAATAAGTTTATATTCAAAAGGAATTCATGCATTTTATTAAAACCATATTTCACGATTTTTAGGCACATATATAAATTCGAATTCTATTAACAGGTTTTTAGAATAGGTATTTTAACAATATCGATATCTTTATCTTTTAATACATTAATTTTATTATTTTGTTTAAATATTGAAAAAAAATCATTAACGATTAATTTGTATAACAATTAAATTAAAACATTTAAATATGCCAGTAGGATTTTGTAAATAGTTGTTTCTATTACATAAAATCTTTTGTTAGTTAAAAGTAACTATATTACTGGATATTATAAGTATAAGCCCCTAAAGGTAAAAATTAATAACAATGGATTATTTTTAAAATAAACAATTGAGTATTAATAGAACCTGACCAAACTTAAATTGTAGTAACTATCGATCTTTTATCATCAACCTCGCCATTATACGTATTAAATGTGTATTGTAATTATTAATATTATTGCTTTTATTTTTTCTGAATACTATTGATAGGATTTTATAATTCAATTTTTTTTCCTATACGAACATCATGTATATTCAAGGTGTATATTATAATGGACTGTTAAATCACTTTTATATAATTTTTAAACTTAATTATCGAGTTGACAATCAATTTAAATTTCTAGATAAAATATGATTCTGCTATTAGTGAAATTTATTAAGCTACTATCTTCAGATGCACTATTATTGGATAAATCTTACCTGAACAAGTTGCTCCATTTTCAATATAACTCTTATACTGAACCAACTAGGATTAATATAGAAGTAAGATCACAACTCAACCATAATTATTTTCATAAAGAAACTTGTGTTAAACAACACTATGTCAAACGTTTTCAACCACAATTTAAAGTTAATCTTATATTAAATATTTAAATTAGTACAGTCAATCATAATAATATAAATTCTCAATTTAGCTAATAAAATATTAAAATATGATTAATTTAAAAATTGATTAGAATATATGGTACTTGTTTAAAGCAAATCTTTATATGGCATTGTATAATATGTATTATTAAATTTGATAATGATTATAAATTTAGTTACTCTAAAAAATCAAAAAATTATTTGATTTTAATTTGGAATATAAATATTGTTTGTACAAATATTTTATTTTAGCTTAGATTCAGGTTTGGGGGTTTAAAATGTACTAAGCTATAAAATGTTAACGAAGGCGAATTGATTTTTTTTAATCAATCCCTGGTTGCAG
This sequence comes from Diuraphis noxia, assembly GCF_037042655.1. Taxonomy (NCBI): domain Eukaryota; kingdom Metazoa; phylum Arthropoda; class Insecta; order Hemiptera; family Aphididae; genus Diuraphis; species Diuraphis noxia. Next base: position 30,115,347 of record NW_028301714.1, on the reverse strand, counting down.
AATGTTATACTTTTTTTATTATAATTATGTTGTTCAAGAAAATTCAAAATTTATGTACTTACCTACATAAAATATAATACAGCGACATTATTTGCAATGATGTATAAATCACTTGAGATCAACTAATTATTAGTACTTTAAAAATAATTATAAATTGAGTATAATTTTAACTAAAGATCAAAATGCGTGTCTTACGTTTTGTACACTATACTCAAATTATACTCAAATTATTTACATAATATTACAGACAACGTTGTAGGTAACTTATAATTTAATTTAATTATATTTTAACTCCTATATCAAAATAAAATAATACGTAAAACAATAAATTAATCGATCTAAACTTCTTACACTAATAATAATTTACATATATGATTTTTTTTTTGTATCAGATAGCATTCCGATGGGCAAATATTATTATAATAATCATAGAATATTATCCTTGAAAAGAATATTTTATGTACAATGTGGCTACAACTGTTATAAATTAACGATACACAACAGAAATCATAAAAATATTTACGGTAAAGCGCGGAAAACATGATAAAATTACAAGTAGGCTGCAGTGAAATCATTATATTATCTACTGTTGTTAATGCGAATGCTGAATGATTATAATTCGTAAATATAAATGTATACTTTTTACAGTCTAAAAAGATGTTAAACTAAAGGGAGGAGTAAAGGGCTGAAGTGTATAGTGTGGGTACGGGGTTTGAAAATAAAAACACTGTTGGCGTAGAAGAGATGTGATGTCATTGGTCCTGACGTCACGGAGGGGAGGCAAATTTCGATATAAAGCGAGAATATCACCCCTCGAGTCTGTCCGACGAGAACTAACTGGCCACTTTGAAAAGTTGTTGTTAACCGACGACTCTATCCTAAACACATACCACAGCAACACGGTAGTTTTTACGTGCTCCAGCTCCGAGATTATACACAGGTAAAACGCTTATACTTTTACAGTAGGTACTTATTATATTTTGTTTTATAATATAATATTAGTATGGTATATTTAAATTTAATTAATTTAGCATTATTCTAAATACTATGTACAAAGTTAATGAATAAAAATAAAATATAAATATTTTTCGTAATTACCAATTATGATTTTTAATTTTTTGTTAGTACGTAAAACGATAATTTTAAGATTTTGATCGATAAAATAATAAAATTACATAGGTTTATACCTCAATTATACGTTTTATTTATTTATTTATAATTTTTTTTTTTTTTAAGTCAACATATTTTTTTCAAAATTAAAAATATTATATTCAGCAGAAATTTAAAATTTAAGTCATTTCTAAGAAAACAATATTTTATTTTTAAATAAACTAATTATTCGTAATAGTGTTACAAAAATAAAATACTTTTACCTTTTAAACTATAATATAGTGGTATGTATTTATTTGTAAGAAAATATATACATTTTAAATATAACATAGGTACATGTAATGACGAATACATGCATCGCGTAGTTATAATATAGACATTTTAAGTGCGAATTTTAGTGATCTTTTAGTTCTTTGAAAAGGTTAAGCTTATAAACTTTTATTTCATTTTGTTATCTTACGTACCTACCTAGTTATACAAAACAAATCATACTTTTGACAAAATTTAAAATCACTATTTTTATCAAGGAACTTTGTCCTAATACTTGTGTATTGTAGAAGCACCATTAAAACTTTCTGTAGAGGCTTAAAATAAAGTTAAGTACAGTTACTCTTAAGATTTTAAGTGATAATACGTACTTCAGTAACGCAATATCTGCATAAAATAATAGAAATATTGTACTAACTGTCATGCCCATTTATGAAAAATATAAATGAAATAAATCTTTAATGGAATTAATGATTTTTATTCCACTCTGTTCCTAAAGTGTTTTTATTTTCGTAAAGTGTGTGTACCATATACTTGACGCATTTTATGAGTGTAAAAAAAAAATAAATATATTTTGGGTTCCACAATATAATATATTGATTTGTTTGATAATATTTTATCAAACAAACACGTCATACTTGCATTTGTATGTGAATATGCATTTGTTTGATAATTTGAATAGATATATGATATATGTACATAATATTATGATTTTATTTAGCGATTGGTTCGACAACACGTCTGTTCCGCTTTCCTCGTGCGCAGTTTAAAGACCCCAAGGCAAGTAGTATTAATGAGTCTGTTGTCTAAACGCAAAGAGTCTTCAATCGCCCAATAAGTGGTGACGGTGTTAAGGATCACCTTACTAACCTGAAGAGAAGTTTCCTAACGAAAACACTATCTATCCAATTTCGCTGAATGTCCGTCAGAATATACGTTTGTACGTATGTAGGACGTAGGTGCGTGTAATTCACAATAACAATCACTCTAGTTTAATTTTTTGTAAGTTATAACTACTATACAATAATCCAATTTCGATTTTTGAAATTTTTTTAAGCCTACTTAAAGACCATACTTTCATAAACTGCTATTTAACGAGTGAACCAGCAGTGGCTTGACATTTTTTTTTTTAAAGTAGAACCACCTTTTTACTGTGAATCGTTAAGTAAATTATAGGTAGGTACCCTTGAATCTAAATCAATATTATAACGAGTAGTTCTGAGTTGCTAAGCATTATGTACCATGGATAAAAGTCCACAATAGTGAGGTTTAAATACACCGATGCCCATGTTATACAAACATAAAGTAAAATACCTATATTTGAAATTTGCAAAAATTATAATTTGAATAAATGCTTAATTTAATGATGAAATGTGGATAGGCGTGAATCACACTGTATGTATAGAGTAATATTCACTGCAGGGTGGATAACGGCATAATCGGTACGCAGGCAATAGTATTATTTAATCAAGACACATAAATCGTGGATACTTTGTATTCCTTCGGTCCGGGCGCATAGTACCTAGGTGTATAAATAATATTATTGTTGTTATAATTATTATTATATCTCTCGGACCGCGGTGGTTAAGTGCAGCCGATAAATCCCGCGTTTGTTTCTTCTTCGGCTGTACACGACGATCAATTAAAATAATATCCCGGGCTAATACCCCACCGCCATATCCCGTTCGATAATGGCCTATCGTCGTGTTATCGCAGGTAGTTATATATTTTATAGGTAAACGAAGTGTATAAATTTGTGTGGATGCGTGTGTTTGGGTAGCTATAGGTGGCTGGGTGTCAGATACCACCCAACATATTAATATACACCAATACATTCCATAATATATTAAAGTTATGCTAATAATCCGCGCGTGTTTATCTATAATATTATCATTATTCCAGATTATAAATATTATTATTATTTTTTTTTTTTAATTCATAGCGACTACCTACGGCCATTGAATTTTAAAATGAATAAATATTAAGTAGGTACTATTAAATTAAAATAATGAGTTATTATATTTATTTGTATTTGCGTCGTCATGTTAAGCATTACTCTAATTTAGCCAGGTTGCATGATAAAAAACAATAATTTAAAGGACACGTTACATGGGTCACACAAGTTTTCAACAATCAAAAAATTTGGAGGATTGGAGATCTTAGATACTCGAATCTCTTTTCACGATTACGCCATATCAGTAGTTAGAAATGTGTACGATAGAAAAAATAGTACCGACCTAGGTCTTTTTTCACGAGATGTTGGTGCGTGACCTAACCAATTTGGGGTTTTTTGACGGATGTTTTTCTGGAAATACTCAATAATAAATTTAATTAAAATGTATATATTATTTTTTTTTTTTACGATTTAATGATAATTAATACTTATAACAAAAATTAAATTTTCGGGAAAGACCACGGCATTTTAACATGTTCTTATTATTTCATAGTTAAAAAAAAAAATTACCCCCTTGCTCCGATATGAATATGTATTTAAAACTTAATATTGTATGTAACCTACTAATTAACGCTTGTAATATTATTGAAATTATTTATGTTGATTTATTTATAAAAAAAAAACTCCTTATATGTCTTATATAAAAATGTAATATGTACCTACCTAAAATGATAAGAATTATTTGTAATCTGAGATAACCCTGAGCCTCCACATGAGTTTTTTCTCAGTGAGTCCCAGTAATCTTTCGATATTAATTTAAATAAAAAATAGTGTTTTTGTGTGTGCATAATACATGTATTATTGGTTTGACATGTACCAACGTTCACCAAGAAGTATACACGAACTTTTCACGAAATATACTATTAAATTATTAAAAATTACACGCACACCGTCTGAACGTGTAGGTTTAATGATTTAATATACCCGATATATCTTTTATTATTGAGTTTTATCATACGTTTTTATCTACGTTCTATAATGCTTTAAACGTTGTTATATTATAATTTAATATTATATTTGGCAAGATTAAAATATGTTTCAGACGGCTATTTGAAACGATTAATCGAAGCGTTCAAAATAAAACGTTATTTTAATCTGCATAATGATTTTAATGTGGATCTTGTATCATATGCCTTTTTCTATTATTTATTCACAACGCATACCACGTAATCGGCCACCATCTACAAAAACGTTAGGTAAATGAGAGTTTTTACGAATTTTTTCGATTTCCGATTCGAATATTGAATATTTTCACGTGGAAAACTTCTGAACTATGTATAGGTGCACGACAATAGCGTAGTGACTGCGTGGGACGGAATCAAAATCCCCGATTTAATTTGTTTTATTTCGTATCGTTTCTCTGGAGAACAAATCCAGTTGTTGGTACCTACCCTTATAGATTGATATTAACAAGTATTTATTTTTATTATCAACCATTGTTTATTGGTATTGTGATATTTTACTTAATGCAACTCATAAATACTTTGTATAAACATTTTATATTAATATTAGTTTTTGTAGGTACCTATATTACTTGCACATAAATATCATTGCCATTTGCCACTCTAAAAATGAATTAAATTTAACAATGAAATTTTTTTCATGTATAACTAATTGGTTCTATTATAGTTTATAATATCCAACAAAAAATATTATTTAAGTCCAAAAGTAATTTTAAAATAAATATTTTTAATCGTTAGTATTAGAATATTATAATTTTCATTAAAAAAAAATTATCCAAACGATTCATTCATTCTTTATAAACACTACTAAACTGCTAAACGAATCAAGTTTTAAGATACGTATATATATATATATATCTTAAGCTCCTAAAGAGAAGGATAAAATAAAACCCTAAAATGTAACAAAGAAAAATTTTTATTTTTACAAATACTAGAATAAAACTCCATCCATCACCAAAATAATTAATTCAACTTAATTGTAACAAATCGTAAAATTATAAGATTTTGGGATAAACGTATACGACTGGCATGGGCTAAGTACTCAAGTCCCATAAAAATGAACAGAACAACAGTGAATCATGGACTACATCAAATACGTTTTTGGTTAATCCGAGCTCTATAACAAAAATAAAATATAAATTATTGTTGATGATTAAGTTATCTTAATACATACTAAATATTATGGTTTATAATTATAGGAACTTCAAAAACCTTCAGAATAAAAATAATATAAACATTTCTTTCAATATTCAAGAACAATAACCAATGACCCATGGCATGTTATTAAACTAACCCTCTACAAAGATCTGAATATGTAATGAGCATCCTTAAATAAATATATAAACATCACAAACGAATCCATAAAAAACTAAATCTACACTTTAATTCTCCTATTCTCTATTCGTCTAATAAGTACCACCAAATCGTTTTAAAAGAAAATGGTTTAGGGCAGTGACAACTTGAACATATTTCTTCCTTGACTCATATTTATTATTTTTGCACTAGGTACCTACACTAAACATTTTTTCATTGCTCTCCAAATAGGGGGGTTATAAGTTGTAAGTGGTTAAATAATGGTTAAATAACCTTAAAAGTACTTCAAATTACTTTTTCCAGACACCAATTAATGTTTTTGTAAATCACATAATTAAAAATAAATATACCTCCTTGAATTTAAATACCTCCATTAGTTCAATGACCATCACACAATAACTTACCTAATTATATTAAGAATAAAATCCAATTATCCGTACCACCATATTCGTTATTCTATAATATCTTACAAATCTGCTATCGTAGCCTCGTAGGCCTATACTTACTCTTAATATATACTTGTTACATAACTCCGAAACTTTTTATTCAAATTTAGATTTAATTAAACCAACATTTGAAAAAAATTAACGAACTAAAAATGTATAGAGGAAAATGCGATTATTATTTGGAAAAAGTTTGTGTTGCTACAAGACGCAATTTTAATGGTATACAAATCTAAATATTCTAAAATATAATCTTGAATATAATATGAACTAAAAATTTTAAAACCAGAATTTGAATTAAATCACTTATAAAGGAATAATTGGGCTGAGAATGCTTGATGAATCAATAACCACACAATGTTTACACTATACCATATTATGCATATATTCACTTCTCAGTAATACCAATAGATATATTCCCTACTCACGTTCTTTATATTTATTGAAATTACTAAACGTTCATCAAATGTTATTATATTGTAAATAGATCAATAAATAGTAAATAGTTCTTGTAATAATAAAATAAATTGTTAGTGATCGTTCAGAAGTAATGTTACAATCAAAAAATATAGTTAGATTTTTTTATCAAAAATATTCATCTGAAATTATTAAATAATTTGAAAAGTTTAAAAAAAGTGTATCAATATATAAGTTTCTAAGACCAGTAAATTTAATAAAAATATATTTATTTTGTTATTCATGCGTTCACGTCGATTATGATATGTTAAATGTTTATATCTATAAATAAATTATGTTTGTTTATAGTACTGTTAAATAACTAAACATAATGAGTTTACAGTTTGAAAAATTTTCTTCTGACCACGGACAATAATAATACGATGATTTACATAACTTATATTATAATTTAATAATAATTTTAAGTTTTATCTTGATTAATATTAATTATTTTTGTTTAGGTTGATGTAAAATTTAGTTTTTTTTCAGTCTAGTATGTAAAAATAAGCTTTAATTTCACGTTGGTATAATAAATATATTTTCACTTGAAGAATAAATAAATATTCCGAAATCGATCACTCTATTTTTGAAAAATTAGTGATCTACCAGTGATGACTTCACATTAGATACCTACTCATAAATATATTTTTCTTTAACTACTACAACTTACTCAAATATTACTAAATATTAATAACTGAAGCAATAGTCGCAACTATGAAAATGTAATAGAATGTTAGATATACATAATAATACTTTTAGATTTATGTTAAGACTCAATAACTGATTAGTGATTTCACATTTAGCATGAATATTTGATTTACCTATTAATTTACAATGTATTTTTCTATTGTTGATTATATTTTAAATAAGATACAATATTACTACATCTTATTATTTTGCTCCGTTAATTATAATAATATAGTCATATAATCAAGCCTATTCATACTAAATCATATATATAGTCTCTTTTCACTAAAATATTTTTTTATGTTTCACCGACATTTCTTTAAGGGGTTCTATATAGGTAGTAAATAATGAAAATAAAAATATATTTATATTAAATAAATTCAAAGCATTTTATAGTTAGTTAAATGTTATTGTAGTTATGAGGTTGGTTTTTGCATAAATACGAAATTATTAAAAATGCATTATGAACACGATGACGTAGATCGTAAATTATAGCTTCTACATAATTTAGTGCGATTTCAGAAAAAGAACATTATTTTACTATAAAAGAGAAAAGTAATAATATTTTGGAGAGAATATAGAATTTGAATCCCTATATTAAAAAAGTATTCATTTTACAATTTAAGAAATAAAAAAATATGGTTTTCGTTATTTTAAAGACTGTAATTTTCTTTAAGTCACTGATTTACAATAAAAAAATAGGTTTGACAAGAATGCCAAAATATTGTTTTCTTTAAAAATTGAAAATCGTGTATTTATCTAAAACCACTATGTAAACATGTAAACTTTTGAATTACTGATTGAATAAGACATAAGTACGCTGTACTGCGTATTTATGATGAAAAATTCTAGCGGCATATAATAAGATGGTTCTCTAGATAAATATTATTTTTTTGTACTTACATTGAAATTGTTATTTGAATTTATTAAATAGTTCGTGGGTTACATAAAAACCTACGATCGCAAAATATAATAATATGATCAAAATGAATGAATAAAAAAATTCGTTTATAATTCTGTTTTTCACGACATTTGCCAATTCGTACAATAATAATGTGTCACGCTGAAGTACTGGTACACGCACACGACCGCAACGGTAGATTGAGAACAGCTCTCAAATCCCTCAAATCCCGATACACATAATAATATATTAATATGACAAGTCTACACAAGCACCTGTATACAACACAGTACGATATCGTAATCCGAAATATGATAAATTAACAGCACGTACCTATATTGATTGATCGATCGAACGGATGAAAAAGTGTGGGCGATAAACGGCGTTTTTTTTTCTTTTGCAATTGGTGCGTACCACTATATAGTACTATATATATATATTACTTTATATATACGTACTAATAGTACTATACGATATAATAATAATATTAAATTCAATGGAAAAACACGAATTTCTGTCGTAAGTACAGCTCTGTTATTGTAATAATATCATATTATGATATTATGTGCTTTCGCGTCTGACGTTTACATACTAGTCTTGTATGACGTGCACGGTGCGCTCTAATGGACACATTTATTTGGATATATTATTATTATTGCGAAGAAAAGAGTCGTAATTTTGGTAGGGTGGGTGGAGGGAGGATTGCTTCGAGTACGAATTATTATAATAATCTGTTGCTTGCAGTTGGATTCCATGTGAAGTGCTGTCGCACGCGCAAGTGGGCTAAAGTGGTTGTCACGCTGCAGATACCTAATGAGCCGCATTTAATGAATATTAATTCAAAACCGTTCTACAAAATTAATGAATCCGTGTACATTTTGGAAGAGTTTTTACGCGGTGGATACTCACACACGCCCTATTATCATATATATTGAATCATTGTTTGGTTCCTCGCGAGTATTATTTTTTCATTCTCGCGCTGATCCTAAAATAATAATAGTGTACATGAAACAAATAAATAACTGTTAGTTATACCACATTCTAACCCAGACCATAAATAAACATTGTGGTGTCTTACACCGATACACGAATAATCAGATTGAATAATTGTATCTATTTATTTCTTAAGTAATATGATACGGGCTTAACAAAAGTATCCAAAATAATGATAATATTAAAGAAATATTAACGCAAAAAAAAAACGATTTACTTTTCAATAAGAAAAATTGAGATAATCTTACAATTTACAAAATTGTGATGAATCATACAATAAAATTATTATCATAAAAGTATAAACATTTTTCATTCAGTCTAAACATGATGAATTCTAGTCAAATGCATAAATTATAAGATATATTCTATAAATCACATAATATATTTGATAAAAAAATATTTATTATGTTATTACCACATTATTATTATAAAATAACATTCCTATTTATCAAATAAATAAAACTTATTTTATCCTATTATTACAATAAAAATCATTAAAAAATGTAATATATTATGTATATATCAAAATATGATGTAAAATTAAGTTCTCGATTTTAGTGTATTGATTTTGACAATGAATATTATACATACAGTTAGAAATATCCTATTACCTATACTATATTAAGGGTTTGAATTTTAGTATTGTTGTGATATTAATATAATATGTGTACCTAATAATCCCTTCAATATATGAAATTTAAAGTTTTATTGCTATGAATTTCATTACCTACAGTATAATACTATACAATATATAAAATTTCGACTGTTGTCGATGTCGATGTTTCAATAACAATTAGTTACTTGCCTATATTAAATTGAATTGATAAATTAAAAAGTCATACAATTGTTGCATAATATTTAACAAGTCTTGATAATATCCTGCGTTTAATAACTCATATTTCAAATGGATTATTACTAGAGGTAGGATTTATATTCTTTTAAAATCCTTAAAATATGATGTTTCTATATCGTTTAAAATATGTTATATATTCTCTTAATATTCTTTTAAAATACCATATAATATATGGTATCTTATATCATTAAATATGCAAAATATTCTTTTAGTATTAAACAAATTAAAAATGTATAATTTATTAATTTGGTTTTATAGTAGGTATTTAATTTAATTCATTTTCCAATAACAAATAATAATTATATATTGTTCCATATGTTCTGGTGTCACTTTAGTACGCCAGTTTGTATGGATTTTTTGTATATGTTGAGGGACATCAACCAATGATACTGGAGAATATAGCAAATCGGCTACCATAGTTGGGGAATAATTTTCAGAAAGTTGTACTGTGTTATTTCCACCAAGAACAAGTCCAATATTTTTCAAAAATTTGTATTTTTGTTAAAGTTGCAATATTTTTGTTTTTACTACTTCTCTTTTTTCTTCTGGTATCTGCTCAAGTGGTGTAAAAGTGCTTTTGATAATATTTATCATATCAACTAAGGGCGAATATGATTTTTCTAAGCTTTTGATAGTTGTAACGATTTTATGAAAATTAGTTTCATTAAAAATTAAATAATTTTTACAGACTGTAGGTGTAACATGTTTTTGTATTTTTCAATACTGACTGACAACTATTCTTCACTTAATTTGTTTATATCATTTTAACATTTTTCAAACCATCAAAATTATCACAATTAAATATAGCGGCTTCGAGCCAAGTTTTCCACCTAGTTAATTTGGATTCTGGGGGTAATGGCACATTGGGAAATATTTCTGTGTAAACCTAAACATGATAGGGTGCTATTATTTATTTATTTAATTAATTGACGCCCGTCGGCATTTACATATTGGTGATATAACAGTTAATGAATAAAAATGTTTAACATTTTATAAATATGAAAATTATAGATAACATAGATAGTATATTCAATTTAACATAATAAAAACTTAATAATTAACATCATCAAAAAATATCTATGAAGTTAACAGCATCCTAATTCTGAACCTGGAAATAAAACTAAGACACGAAGAAATATAATTTTGTACAAAATTAAATACAGTTTTTGGTGGTGTTAAGGAGGCGGAGCATGCTATGTACAGGATGGTTATGGTTGTAGTTTGTACGGTGAGAGGGAACGTAATATAGGAAGTGGTGTCTGGTTGGATATACAGGAATACGAAAAGAAATGGAAGAAAATAGATCGGGAGCATCAATAGAGCCATTAAGTAAAGATTAGATAAAGTGGATGTCTGCATCAAAACGACGAGAGGAAAGAGTAGAAACATTTAAGGATGAACTAATAGAAGTATAGTCTTGAAAAGGATGAGAAATATTTAGAACACAAGCAACATAGGCAAGAAATCGATTTTGAACCCGTCCAATACGTAACTGGTCCTTTGCTAAATATGGTTGCCACACAACTATGCCATATTTTAGAATGGAGCATACTAGGGAGAAGTAAAGGGAACGAAGGCAAGGGATGAACGTAAATAGTCTAGTGTTGCGCTTTATAAAACCAAGTACTTTTAGAGCTCTACAGCCGTATTGATGTGATTTTCAAAAGAAAGGGTAGGAGTAAGGTAGAAACCTAAATCTTTAACCTCAAAAACGCGTTTGAGTGGAAAGCCATTTAGAGCGTAAGGATGGATAAGAGGAACGCTTCCTACTGAAGCTCATAAAGTGAAATTTATTAAGATTTAGTGTAAGCCCAATACGTTGGGTCCACTTGCAGAAGGAGTCAAGATCAGATTGTAATTGGAAGCAGTCAGAGAGAGAGAGAGAGAGAGAGGAAATGTTAAGATAAATTTTGATATCATCAGCAAATAACAGGACTTTAGATGTAGAAAGATAATTATGAATGGAGTTAGTGAAGAGAATGAAAAGAAGAGGACTTAGATGTCTCCCTTGTGGAACTCCTGAGAAAATAGATGACAAATTGGAAAATTCATCATGGACTTTAACATACTGCTTTTAAAAATACTTTGTTTAGATTACTGATTAATTTGGAAACATTTGGAAACGTTTCTCTAACCTTCTCTGCAATCTTGTTTAGCATGTAAGCTAAACACATAAGACGTAACGTGAATTAAATAATTTGAGTAGAAAACTTATAGTGTATCATATCGGTATTTGTCATGTATGGAGCTGCATCCAATAACATAAACAACACTTTTTCGTCATTTTAATAATTTTAACCGAGCAACAGTGGAATGATTATTTTTTTCCAATACTTTGCTTGTCAGGAAAAATGGGCGAGTCGGAGTATTTGATTTTAATACTCCCACCATTAAATTTGAAACATAACGACCGTTTGTATCTGTAGTGTCATCTACAGCAATCCAATATCTTCACCAATTTAATTATTAATTTCCAATAATGTATTATAGCAAGGCTCGAGATAATTTTTACGTTACGGACTTTCATCTGGTATATGTTTACCAGTGTATTTCTCTTAAAATGTACGAAATTGAGGAACTTGCATTTTATACCATGGTATATTAGCTAGTACTAGGCTACACACAAGTCTTTTTTTGAAATCATTTAAATTGATTACATTGGGAGTAGCTTCTGATAAAAATAATTGTTTTGATGAAATATTTAATTTGTGTTTTAAATCATTTTTGTGAACAGCCATAAGAAAATATAATTATTTTAGCTCCAAAATTTTACTTTAAAGTAATTCATTATAAATTAGGTAAGATTATTTGTTATGAAATTAGTCCATCATCATAATATGAAATATAAATTCAATTCAAACAAGCAACTTCATTTTTTTCTATTCAACTACCTTTTAACTACACTATTTTAAATGTTATGACTAAACAAACAATTTGTTATTATATAAATAATATGTTCTAAATTTAAAAAAAAGACACATATAACTAATGGCTTTGTGATCAAAGTTATTAAAGAACCATATAAAAAACAGCTTATGACTTATTTCAATAGACAATAAGTATTCAATGAGCATTCATATGACAATATGTATATATCATTATTATGCTAAATGTTAAATCCTTCTTAACCATCCCATAAAAATACCTGGTTTAATCATGAACCGAAAGAAATTTAAAAGAATTCATTATATTTTGTATTTATGTCTCTATTTTATGGAATGTGATAGACTCAAACTATTCAGCTTTTAAATTCTTTTCGTTATTTATAAAATATGTAAAATATTTCATGTTAGTTTTAACTTTTAATTCTTAATTAATCAGTGAACTCGTTTGAATAATACATTTTTTTTTTTAACACGTAATCAAAAAAGGCGGGTAAGTCATGGATGTCGCTCTGCTGTACAGTAGGTTACAAGTGGATTACTGTAATGGAAGGAATTAAATTTGAATCCAATGATATTATATCATTGTATACGAAAAACGATTCTGAGCGAAGACGGTTTATCTGTCTAGGATATATTATAGATTATTAAAATTTTCAAATCTTAGATTTAAAAAGCAAAATTTTTATGAATTTCTAGTTTGAAATAATTTACAGATTTTCGTGATTTTTAAATATGTTGTCAAAATTCAAACTTTGAATCCTTGTAAAAAAAAAATTGTGAACATGAATTTATTTTATTTTTTAACTGCTATTGTTAAAATGTGTTAGAACCCTTATATTACATTTTCAAGCTTTTCTACCGAATAAATAAATTTTTATCGATATTTATAGAAAAAAAAACTAAAAAAGTTGAAAAATTAAAATGTCAGTAAACAGCTCAAAACAAATATAAATATTTTGAAAATTTTATAAAATATATAAAATGCCTATATAAACATTCAGTCAAAATTTCAAGTATCTGCGGTCATTTGTTTAAGACTTTTAGAGTTACAACAAAATAAGAAAATCACTAAATGTGAAATCCAGTGAAAATCTAATGTTGTAAAAATTTAAATTTCAAATGCTCATAAAAATTTAATTTGAATTTCCGGTGGACTTTTTATTTGTGATAAAGATTGAAAAACTTGTAAGGAATCTTGTATTAAATTTTTAAATCTTAGATTTAAAAAGAAAATTTTTTATGAATTTCTAGCTTAAAATAATTTGTGAATTTTCGTGATTTTCACGTATTTTGTCAAAATTCAAATTTTGAATGCTTATAAAAAATAATTGTGTCTATGAAGTTCTTTTATTTTTCAACTGCTATTGTAACATTATGTTAAGAGTCTTGTATTAAATTTTCAAGCTTTTCTGCCGTACAAATAAATTTCTATCAATATTAATTTTAAAAAAACTAATTATGATCGAAAATTTCAAATGCCTATGAATAGTACAACTTAAGTCGAAAATTTTTGAAAATTGCATGGTGGATAAAATATCCTTATATAAACATTCAGTGAAAATTTCATGTATCCATGGTCATTTTTTTTTAAATTACATCAAAAACCATAATCGATTTTGTCAAAAAATGAGTGTGCGTAAAATTTCCCGTTTTTCCCTTAATTTTTAGTTTGTTTTTCTCGATTATTCAGAAAAGTATTAAGAATTTTTTACTTTTGCCCCCCAAAGTACCAACTAGATTCACTTTTTGATCGAACGAAGTACTGAAGTCAAAAATCGAAGCACTTTTACTGCCCCAAAACGTGATGACAGACACAAAAAAAAAACACACACACATCATGGTAAAATCAATACATTCATCGCTCCGCTCAGAATTTAAAATGATATGAATATTGTTAATATTGTTCACGAATGTTTGTTATTACTCGTAAATTGATAGTTTGATAAAAAAAATAATAATTATAATATCTTAAGTAAGGCTGTTAGTCTGTTACTGATAATATTATCGTATTACACATTCACGCACACGGCATAACATGGAAAATTACATGGTATACTACATGGAATATTTATTTTTCGCACTTCAACATAATATAACACTAAAATATACCTTTTAATAAGAGCAAATAATGTTTACAAAAACAATTTATTAGGTAGATAGATATATTTCTGCAGCACTATTGGACACTTTTACAAATCGTTAGGTATAGGTCATCTACCCAACACGACACGAATAATATTATTATAACAGTAGGAAATCTGTTTACTTTGTGTGTGTGTTAAATTGGGGTTATAATTATTGTAAAGGATTTACTGAGGCTTATCCTCCCAAATAAATTAATTCACTATCCCTCCTCTTCCTCTTCATCGACCCCAAAAAACAAATGTCAATCTTTTAATAGGTACGAGTATCATACACTCAATGTTAATGTCGTTCTCTTATTCTTTTTCCAATAAATGTAGTTTGATTATGATAACACAATAAATTCAAACTCTTTTATTTTTTTTAAATATGTTTCTTAAATTACATTATGTAGGTATATCTACTTAATTGAACGCACATCTTTTGGTCTCGGATTGGTTAAAATCCATCCATTATCAAGCGAGAAACAAAGTTTTAAATTTAATGATTTAATTTTAATGATGTATAAAATGAAAGTGTTTAATTTCACACGATTAGGAAAATTTTCACAAATAAAATGTGTTGAATGAAAACATTCTAACTTTGTGTAACGATATGTATATAAGTATATTTAATTTTAACAACTAAAAAGGTAGTTCAATCTCTAAAACTATTTCAAATTTTTAAAAGTCGGTATTCAAGTTATCCTTATGATTTTAGATGCTTGCATGAAAACAGATATTCTTTATTTACTTGGTTATAAGTTTTGTTATTTTAAGCCTATGAGCCTTAAGTCTTAACAACATATTTTTAAAAAAATTCAGGTTTTTGAATCAGGAAATTCAGAATTCTTTGAAAAGTGTAAAAAACAAATGGTTTTGTATCTACTCCTTGTCTAATCTATAATCTTATGCCTATAAACTACACTCTGGAGTATCATCATTGTATGGATTCTACCTTCAAACCATCAATTTATAAAACATCTAATAAACCTCAAATAAGTTCATTACCTACACAATATATTTACAATTTACAATTAAAAAAAAAAAATCACCCTAAGAAATAAGTTAATTACCTAGTGTATAAAACAAATAATTGTAGGTGAGAATCAAGAGCAAACAATTCAAAGGTCTAGTTATGCCTATTTGTATGCACTTATTATAGTACATAGTTACATCAATGACGTGTGGACTTTTAAATAAATATACTACCAACCTATACATATATATACTTAATAGACTTTATTTTATAATTAGAGTATTGTTGTTGTATTATATTAAATTCATATATTGTCATCTTGTATTTGATGAAATAACTAAATTTGCATATTAAATATTTTTTTCAAGCTTTTTAAAAAAACATTATTTCATAAAATATTTCAAAAATCAAATAATCATGAAGGACATGAACCCTAAATTTATAGACCTCTAATCTCTATCCATCTAATACTGAAAATAAACAAGTAGCATAAATTCAATAGCATTCAACAAAAATTAAAAAGTTTATCATAAATTATAACACAATAAACTTGTATCTAATGTTGTTAATTATTGCACAATGCATAATAAATAATAATTATTAATGATTATTTTTATTAGATAAATTGAAATAATAAAACATAAATAAATAACAAATCGATTGAAAATGCGGTTATGCGAAAAGTTTTGTTTATTTAAAAAAAAAAGATCTCCCTTAAAAGCTGCGACGAGTCTGTGTTCATGTTCTATGTTATGTACTCCATCGAATCGAATCATCATAACGTAATATAAATATTTTATTATGATAAACAGATAAAATAACCGTAGCAAATGACTATAAATGGCTATAAAGTATAAACAGCTGTATTAAAGGTGATCCGTATAATCGGCAATTATCGACTAACTTGCGATGGTTGCGGCTGTTCGCAGCGATAAAATCTGCAATCATTTCAATAATGTTATTATTATTGTTTGCCTTCGATACCTATACCGTATGTAAAACACTTGTACCTATACCTATTGTTTCTTTTTTCTTTCGTATAAACCGTTTAACATGTAAATCCAAACGTTGGTTCGTGAAAGTTAAAGTTTGGTTACAACCTATATAAATTCACTGCATAGCTGTGCTAGTTTAATAGCTGCTGTACACTTGTAAAACACACACGAGTCGAAAAGTATATGTATATTTTATCGTACCTATTTTATAGTCCAGTTCGTGAACCGGAGAATCTGTAGGGACGTTTGCAAAAATGTAACATTTACACAGGGTGATTCACCCCAAGCATGCTCAGTGCTTGTCCCTATTTTGTCTTACGTTTATGCATATTAATTTATTCTAATTCAGATGTTTATTAATTTTAAGTATGATTGTAATATAAAATAGCATTTTTTTCAAATGCTTGGATTTTTTAGGCCGTTAAACGAGTATCCAATGCAATTGAAACTACTTGCTTCAAATGATAACCGTTATGTTTTTATTATACATTTTTACACGCAGGTGATTTTATTGAAAATGATGAGGTATTTAAATCATCAGTTTAACGTGTACCTTAATATTACTAAATATCTGCCTAATTTAACTTTTTTTATTTAAGGACAATACTTATTCAATGGTTTATTGAACAAATCTTATATTTACCTATACTTATTATAGTCTTGTACTAAATTCCACACAATAAAACGTAATAATAGCTTAACATTGATGAGAGTAATTTTTAATATTTATAGATACAAAAAAATAAATTGTTTGACAGTAAATTTACAATTTCTCATTTGGAAAAAAAACATTTATGTAACTAGTTAAATGGCATATAAAATACGTTTATTTGAAATATAGCTTTATAGCTTAATTATAATTAAAAATTCCAAAATTCCAAAATTCAGAATTTAAATTAATGCATCATTTAAAGGATAAAATGGCAGGCGAACACGCTTGGTGTATCACCCAGTATAAATAAACATGTAGGACTTTTAAAGCCGTTGTTTTCTGAGAAAAAACAACTGAATTTGCGTGTGGGTTTGAGTTGTTTAAATCGAAAATCCGAAAACTTGATACACATGTGATTTACCTTAATGATCTCAGAATTGTATTGGAATATATTGTATACAGCATATTATTCTTGTCAGTGTAATACAAGAAACTGTCGCCTTGTATCCTACATTTTATAAATAGGATTTACCAGCCGTGGCGGTCGAGAACACGAGAATGTTAAAAACCAATATTTTCCAATATAGGAATCAGATTACTATTATAGTGACCGTTTTCCCAATGGGATAAAAATGATCAGCTGCAAAACGGACACTATGGTATGATATTATAAATGTGCTGAGGAAAAATTCATTATGACTCCCTTCCACGTATATAACTATTTTTCTCAATCCTCCGTTTTATTTTATAAATCAAAAATAGTGTTTGGCTCTTTTGTTCAAGGAAATTAAAAGCGTGTGCTAAAAATACAAATAAACAATATATAATGATTTTATTAATTTAAACCTACCTACATATAATATGCACTAGCCGTAGGTACTTTGTTGCCCGTTATAAATTCCAACTATAAATGATTCAAACTTTGTTTAATTAATTATATAATATTCGATGCAATGGTATACAAAACTTAAAAATGTCCATCAATCATCTTAAAATGAGAATTTCGAAAAATGCTCTCTTATAAGTGCTCACTTACATGGTGGTACGATAACGGTTTGTTTTATATACCATAACACAACTTTCAACCAAACTAGAATAGTAATATACTAAAGAACTGTTGTATGCAATTAATTGAAGCGTGGACGCGTGGTTAATAATTAATGTTTCATAAAAATCACAATAAATAGACACAAAAAAATTAGATGATTTCATAAGGATACTTCATCGTCTCGGGTCTTGACAATTTTTTAAATATTCAATAATATTTTTTCATTGTAAGAATTTAATACATATATTATGTGTAAATATAATATTAAATAACTCATTTGTATAAATATATTTTTTAATGATAACATTTGTAAATAGGAACGAACTTGACGACACTTCATACATAATACATAATATATCTAATACAACAAAAGCATTTTCAACTGAAAGTATTTATCTTGTTCCTATAAATATATCACGTACTAAACTTTACTTAATGTGAAATATCGAGGTACATAGAAAATATGTCGATCATTATTATGTAATTAGACTAAAATAGTATGAATAATAAAATATGGTTTAATATTATCACAACTATGAATGCCAACGGATAGTTGTTGTCTAATCAGGGGGTTTAAAGATTACGTATAAAAAATTGGTATAAATAGGTATATATCATCACTATTATTTATTTAGGTATTAATAAATTATGCATAATTGTAAAAGAAATAAACAAAATAGCTGACAAAATTGGAAATCATTTTTATATAGTGCGGATGAGATTTAGTTACCATTTTAAACAATAACATCGTAAACGAATTATTTATAAACGTCGCAGCACCTAGTAAGTAATAGGTAATAGTGATAATATAAAAAACAAGCTGAACCCATGCATTTCGTAACCCGTTAAAACTCCTACCTCTTATATGTCTCGATCTGTGTGCTAATTTCGTTCCCTGTGATTTTTCTAGCAATATACTTTTATACATATAGATAGATATTGGTTAAAATATACCAAGTAATAATCTTACAACGATGTTCAATTTAAATTGTTATTATGTTATTTTATTTATTTTATCAAAAACATTCTGGCAATACATATATTCGATTGAATGATATTTGGGCCTATCACTTTTAATTTAGCCTATCTTCTGGCCATAGGTCTAATATATCTTTGTACCAAATTTCATCACAATCGGTTCAGCCGTTTAGGAATGCATAAAGAACAAACAGACAGAAATCCATCTATATACATATAGATTATTGAATTTCAATAGATTTCTTATGAAAAATTCTCATTGATTTTAATAGAGTATTTATAAATTTATAGTTATAATCTACTAGTAAATTAATATACTTTTCATTTTATCGAGAAAAAAAACAGTGCACAAAATGATTTCATATACTGCAGGTTATTATTACTTGAACGTAGGATTAAACTATTCATTACCTAATCATTATATTTTTATATTATGAATTATTTTCTGGAAACGTGACTTAATGAATTTTTATTTAAACTAAGAGTCGAGCGATAAAGACTTATTTGCATAAACACCTTAAGAATAAACTGACTTGAGTACTGAGTAAAATTTAAAATATTATTCCCCTGACAATTCGTTTGCTAACAAGGTATACATACGTATTAAGGATAAATTTGACATACTTTAGTGACAGTAATGCGCTTATTATATGCTATTTAAGTCTGCCGATCAACCGTTTATTGATACTCGCTTGATATTCTTCAAAGTTCAGTTATCAAAAATGTAGGTATTGAATTTCCAAGAGCTTACGAAAAATTTCAATTTTTTTACATTTACATTACATTATAAACCTATAAAAATTATCATTCATTAATTTATTTTATTTGGTAAAAATTATTTAATCTCTAGTATAGTTTTGCCTAAACAATTTATATGATTCAATATGTTGCAATTGTAATAATAATAATAATTAAACTTTCCAATTTATAATTTATAATATTTAAATTTAAATAAAAATAGGATATATCTTAGATAAAAAAATAATTTAATAATACTCGGTAAACCATGGTATGTAACATTTTAATAAAATGTTTCAAAAAAATAAAAACAAATAATGCTGAATTGATAATATAATTATTTAAAGTAACCATTTCGTAACTAATTTTAGTTATAAAATATTGTTAAAATTGATCCCTATGAAAAAACGTTAAAACATATTTTATTTCTATAATCTTATTTATAAGGGACCAATCAAATTGAATAGTAAAAATTTACCTACATTAAATGCATTGACATATTTTTTATCCCTATCTCTGTTTTATACGTATTTTCATCAAAATTACTGAGAATATAAAACATATTGAACAATTCAAAGAAATATTTAAGATTACGCAGTATTATAAAGATGAAACGCTGACATATAACTTATTGGATAAGTTGACATGTAATTCTGCAGATTACAACTCGTCTGTCAGACTATGTCAAAACGAATTATCCCAGTGTATAATTTCTAGAAATTTTGGTCTCGACAGCCGGAGACATTGTTTTACAATAATCTCACAAAGAATGCGGTAACCTAATATTTATGAGTACGGCGATCCTTTTCCAACAGCTTTTGAGTAGTCATACTTTATTTACTGCAAAAAAGGCAGTACATTATTTTGTAATGGCGTTGATTAAAAAAAATAAATAACAAAGCACAAATAAAGGTCCAATATTCTAAGTTCGCAACTACCTTCCCACTATACCTATCGGTCATTAATTATAGATTCTACAGACAGTAGAGACATTTGATATATGCCGATAAGATTTTCTCGAAAATTACTTTTTTTTGTCTTCTCACAATCTATTACCTACTTATTCTATTTTTCTGTACACAAAATGATGTACTTTATCTCAAAAGAAAATTAACAACATAAATCTGTTCAGACGCTTATTAAATTTATACTCAAATGTTCCTAGTACAATCGCTTACTTGGATTTCAAAGAAGTATCAACAAATTATTTTAATTATAAACTTCTATTGCACATTGCAAACTAGAGAAATACTTGTAAATTACTTACGTCAATCGTCGTATACGACTTAAAATAGTTTAAACGTTAACGTTCATATCATGAATAACATATCAAGGTTTATAATTTAAATTCTATTATCTATAAGCGGTATGGAATTTTAAAAATATCTCATACGATGGATCGGTAGTGTCTACAATAAATGTAAAATTTAACGTATGAATTGAGAATATTCAAATAGTATAGTTGATTATATTTCCATGTATACGCAAATATTTTTGGCCAATCCAATGACGGTTTACAAGTTACAACCATATCTTTATAGTCATTTTTTACTACCTATACACGATCGGAACAGTATTTCGTATGCGTTTTCAATTTTTATTTCAATCCGGTAATAATATTTAAACTTGACAAACACGATTGTAAAACAAAGATAGTTTTTTTATGAAATATCAATCATAATCCTTCCAGTTCTACTCAATTCTACAGCGTATGGGGCACTTTGTATTTTATCAACTTATTCGGATCGTCAAAAATAGCAATTTAAAAAAAGTTAAAACCGATATTTTATGTTTATTTTCGGTAGAATAAAACTATATGAGATATAATAGATTTATTCTCTAAAAAGTTACAAAGATATATTTTGAAAATCATTTAAAAAGTACTGCAGTAACAATCTAATATGCGTAGTTTTTAAAAATTAAATAAATCTTATTCATACTCTGATATCCAAATATTTAGAGTAAAAACAAAATATTTTTTTTTTTTAATTACTACCAATTATTTTTAACATTAATTTTTGTTCCTTCTGTCCACGCGATACCTTGCCTAAGTGGTACCTGTCTCGATGGAATATTATCACCTATAGATACACAGAATCGGCGTAGTTGTATCTTTGGACAGGGTATAGTTTTTCCTTAAATTTTAATTTACTTTCAAAATAATTTTATCTGAAACAACGAGAATGTCGAAATACGTACGTGTAAATAAATTAAATACGAAATTATTCAATTAATACTGAAACTTTTTTTTAATTTAATTTAATTTATTGTTTCAACATACTTAGTATAGATACCTATAGTAATGTTTTTACAAAGTTTTGTTTTCAATAAATACAAAGGGAGAACAAATAAATCTTCTTGATGCTTTTTTAGAAAAATGTCTTATGGTGACTGGTAAGCATGGTTTTATTCGAGGTTTTGATCATATTTTGCCGATTTTCTAATGGAAATAAGTTCTTTCGGTTTTATATAAGTTGAAGTTTTTGTATTGGCTCATCATCCATTTTAACGGTTAAGGTAATCTCATGTCGCTATGCTAACCCAAATCTTACAATACAGTTTCTTAGAAATTTTGTTTTGTAAATTTTGTAAATTTTGTAATGTACAGTTTGCAATTTTTTATTTTGTTGACGAAGCGGCAGCCCGTAATGAGCATGCATAAGTCAATAGTAAGTCCTATATTATTGATACCAATAAAAAGCATTTCATCTGAGGTGTGATTTAGAAGAGGATTTAGAATTTTCATCCTTGTGTATCCTTGACTTGGTTTTTTTTTTATATGGATTTCTCAAGTAATATTGAAACCTACCACCCTAATTCTGATACAACCAATAGTTTAGTGATTATAATGATTTAGAAGTATAATTCGTTTTGGAATAATCGATAAATATTAAATTTAGTAGGTCAGCAAATTAATTTTGAAAAATAATATTAAATAACACAAAATTCTTTATTCTAGTTCAACTTAATTATAAGTTAAACAATTTAATAAACTTAATCCTCTTAATAATTATACCTAAATAATATAATATAATAAACAGGCAATGCTGAACAATAATATTATATTAAATATTAATATCATAAAATAGAACCCAATTAACTTATGAATTGAGTGCGCAAAACCTATCTCAAAAACAATCAACATATTGTGACTTCCATCATTTTCTAATCAATACGGTTCTTAATTTTTAGAGGTAGCTTGCCATAACACTGTGATTGCAATCAATTGCGAAACGTGATCTGAGAGTAAACATTAGCTAGTGCCACTAGTTCCCGGATGGGTGGACATTCGGGTTTTTAGTGGTAAATCCTAGCAACGCACAAACACATGTATCCAAAAACCAACCTCCCTCACAGTAACATACCTACTAAAAACCTACAAAACCATAATTTCTGAACCTAAATTCAATAAGAAAAACAATTTTCTGACACTTAAATTTGTATACAATTTAATAAAATTATATACATTTTTATTTCCTTTCCTATTCTGCAAAATAATTGATCTTTTTTATCACTTTTAAGTGGCTTTAACAACATATTACACATTGAAAGTACCTATGATATACTCAACATGATAAAAATTTTAAGTTACCATACGTTTGGTTTACTTACACCCTTAATAAGAAAAGATATATTTATTAACCCATGACCCCGTCTGTATTTGTAAAAGTTATTATTAAGTAAATTTATATTTGACTATTCTTATAAGAAAAGGTTGACTTTTCTCAAGGGATTTATGCCGTATATACGATAAATTCATTGTGTTAAAATAATAACAAAGACAAACCTGTTGTTTATCCGTATGAGTAAATATAAGAAAAACATATTGTCAGAGTATAATATAAAATTGTATATTATTTGCATAAATTTGCAATAAAACAATGTATTTAAAAATTTAATAAGTTAATCAAAAAAGAATTTTATTAGTGCACCTTAAAAAAAAAAACATACTTTCTTAAAAGTGATAAATAATGTATGTTCAGTTTTTATATATCATATTATTATTTTCTGTAATTTATATTGATCAAGAAAAATATTTAATATTAAATTATAAAAAAAATTCTATGGCTTGATGAGGCGTGGTCGTATGGCTCAATCTGCGGAAACGCGCTGAGCGTATGTACCGGCCGCAGTTGCTAGCTCCCGGATGGGTGACCACCCGGGATTTTTAGCAACATATTCTTGCCATATACACAAATACGTGTTACAACCCTACCCACTTAAAAACCTACGAACAAGTATACAAAAATAACCCCTACCGTACCACCCCACACCCAATTGCCTGTTACCGCGGGTTCCAAAAAAAAAAAAGTTCTTAGATCTTAAAAATACGCAATGAATTTTATGTTGATTAATTTAATTTAATTTTTATTTTACAAACAATACAATTTATTTTTTTTTATTTTTTAAGAGGACGCCACACCCGCATGTGTTGTCTTCGTCGTACAAGTGCGTAGCATAGCAAATTTTAAGCTCAGCAGATCACGTTTATCTCCGTTATTTTAAAATTTAGAGTGAATTGACCTATTATAAAAATTAAAGGCAAGATTATTACCGAGTGCATCTCATAGGATTTTTATTATATTTTAATTTTAAGCCGAGTTATGAGTATTTTTAGATATAAAAATTATTTACAATTTTAAAATACTCATTACTCGCTTTAAAATTAAAATATAATAAAAAGCCTATGAGATGCACTTGGTAATAATCTTGCCTTTAATTTTTATAATAGGTCAATTCACTCTAAATTTTAAAATAACGGAGATAAACGTGATCTGCTGAGCGTAAAATTTGCTATGCTACGCACTTGTACGTGGAAGACAACACATGCGGGTGTGGCGTCCTCTTAAGGGGAACCCGCGGCAACATAGGCCATTGGGTGTGGGGTGGCACGGCAGGGCTTATTTTGTATATTTGTTATTAGGTTTTTAAGTGGGTAGGGTTGTAACACGTGTTTGTGTATGTGTGGCAAGGATATGTTGCTAAAAATCCCGGGTGGTCACCCATCCGGGAGCTAGCAACTGCGGCCGGTACGTACGCTCAGTGTGTTTCCGCAGATTGAGCGTACGACCGCGCCTCACCAAGCCACAATACAATTTATTATTATAAACTTTAGTTGTCACATGACTTAAGACTTTTTTAAGAGTAACGTACGAGTGTCGAATATTATGAGTAGATAATTGGCAAATATTTATAATATTTTTTTGTAATTTTAAATTTGAACGTAGTTTAAAATGTGTAAACAATAATTCTATCAACAAATATCGAATAATTGGACATAATGTGCCTATGTATAAAATAAGAATCAATCATATACTGACTAGATAAGGAAATACAATAAATAATATGTTAAATGATTTATTATTTGCAAAATATCCGAAATCAAATACTGTACATCGTGACTAAATAGATATATTTAGTCATGCTGTATACAATGCCATATATAATGGTTTTCATTATTTAAATTCATCTAAATAGGTGTAAAGTTTATAAACAATATGTTAATTACCTTATTTTAATGTTAAATACATATAGTCAAAATTCCCAACTATAGGTCCCGTATTCAAAAACGACTAACTATCTACTAGCTGAAATTAATTGGTTAGGAAATTTTGGTGGAAGTTAATATTAACTTCTTAGTAGTATCTAATTATTCTAATTCGACATTGTCCACTCATAAACGGTAAGTGGAATGCTCTATAATTTGTATGCGTTACGGTAAACTATTATTAATTACAAACTAGAAACGATTTTAGTCATAAAATAAATAAATAATGAAAGAATTTATTATGTGTCTGGTGATAATATTTTTACAATTACGAATGTTTTTTTTTTTTTCATAGTTCTAGCCTCAAATCATAATTTAAAATCTGGTTTACATAGTTGGTATAAAAACTTATCCTTAGTGTTTAACTCATCTACCTGCATCCAAAGTCTAAAAATCCAGTTGGCTCTATAGAGTCCACAACTTTTGTTCCCCTAGGGTTTTTGTCCCCTCTCATTGGCGCCGAGCTATTCTCTCCACGGTCATATATATATTATGATATTAATATGTATTTATACACCAGATATAAATTAAAAGTGAATATATTTTTTCCTACAAAACACAGTTATGTTTATCACACTATAATTCTGAAACAAAAACAACAAATATCAGCTTTCTTAATATTCTAACGTTTAAGTTGTATTATCAATATTTTAGTTCCATTTTATAACAAATGTTTTTGTGTAATAAACAAAAACTGTTTTCTTTTGCGATGATTTCTGTTGTGTTTTTATTACAACTTTTAACTTTAAAAGAAATTAATGGATTTTTAATTCTCCAAATAATATCAAGTATCATGTATAAATACTACATTATAAACCTTTTAATTGAAACTGAGTATTATTTTTTAAATATAGCTACAGTGCTACACAAATATATAGTGTAATATACTGTAATTATTACGTATTTTTTTTATGTTAAAATAATGGATAATTGCATCAAGCTATTATTTTAACACGTAAAAATTAAATAGTCTTACATTTTTAACAATTAATATTTGATTTCAAATATTTACATATGATTTTTTTTGTTAATTGGAAATAGTTGTAATAAAATTTTTAATAATTTAGTACCTATAAGTTTAAATTTGTTTTTTATATTATATAATAATATACATTACCTACTCAAAAATAGCTATACTTATTAATTTTTTTTTTTTGACTAAAATATGTCCTTTTTATTTTATACTCGTAATTACTTTTTTAAATGCGACTAAAAGGTTTAAAAATCAAATATATTTTTATTTATACCATTTCCTATTTTAATTTTTTTTTTTTTTAATCAGCTTTTAATATTAACTATTACAACCTATTTTAATTAAAATATCATAATCGTTCCAACTCAATAAATATTTTTTTTTATTTATTTTAATAAATGTGTATGATTCTAACTAGCTGGGTATTTAGTGGTACAACATTTTTTTTTTATTCTTATTATTACCTGCATCGTCCCAAAATTATCTTTAACGAAGAAAAATAATAAATTTAAAATAACTAATAATATGCTTAATATTCATATTTGTAACCGCAGTTTTTTTTTGTGTGTTTGTTTTAATTTCTATTTTTCATAGATTATTTTCTGCAATCTTTTTTTTTATTATTTATACATACAAATTACAAATAATCGATAACCAAGATTAAAGAGTAATTCATTTTCAATATTCTAAAACACAATTTACTTGAGTTATAAACAAATGGTTAATTTCGCTAATGATTATAATCTGTTAATTAAAAATCTAGTGTTAAAAAGAATCCAGTAAAAGAAATCATTTTTATTCTAAATTAAATATTAAAATGCATTATATGTTGTACCTATTGTATGTTTACTGAATATTATTGGTAACTTAATAAAAGTGAATAAATAAATATTTAAAAATACTTAACTCTATAATATATATACAAGTAACTTAATTTTATTTACTGATACAAAAGTGAGTGTACAACTTATATTATAATATTCACATTAATATTTGTTCGGTATACATAATTTCAGTAACGAGTAAGTACAAAATACAAATAATAAAAATAATTCAAAAAAAGATTACCCACTCTGAAATAATAATTACCTAATAAATATATACATTTGCTATAAGAATATTTTTGCTGTCTCTTTAAAATGATAAGTAAAAAAGTGATTTTGTGTGAGATTAAAAATGAGAGTTTTATGCTGTTGCAAAAAGCAGAGAACGTAACGAGGAGGCGTTTTTCACAGGCCATCAGTAAGGCCATAAATTATTTCAGTGTAAACGTTTTTCGTCAGATTAACATTTCAATTTCTCGTTTATGTGTTGTCTGATCAAAATTGTGGTGAAAAATAAAACATAAAATTATTTTTACTATAAAACTCTCTTCTTTTAATACTTTGTTGGCAGTCGTATGGGGATGTTGAAGCGATTGAACGTTGATTAAAACAGTTTTCTTGGTTTGGTTTGGTTTGGTAACAAATAAATTGATACATAACAGATGGCATCGCTTCAATAATAATGCTTCGTAATTATTGTTATGATGATTATAAAAAATATAGTCCTTAAATGATGGCTGAATTATCTTTTGGTCAACATAACTGATTAATTTTAATCTATTATTTTCTAACATTATCGTATAGATCATTAAATTGTTGTTACACATAGGTAACCTAAATAGCATTGACATAAATACCTATAAGTGTGATAGGATTATATTTATATATGCTTTTAAAAACAATCAAAACATTTTATTATGATATAATAACACAAAAAATATTAGATCTAATAAAAGTATATTATGATAAATTAAAGTATTATAAATGTTTTTTAATACTACTAAATTTTATTTTATTAAATATCTTAATTTTCAGTATAATATAAATTATAATAATAATTTATACTAACAACAGTCTGACTAGTTCATATAAAAAAAAAACCCCTTTACTATATAACTAATACCAAATAACCGACGACGATTTTATTATTATTTACTTATTTGAGTTTATTCTTACATAATGAGGAAAAACTTTAGATCAAATTCCCATCATAAATTATTGCTTCCGTGTGTGCTCCTCTTTTAAATCGTTTTTTCATTCCAATTCCCAGACACATCTTTTCTATATATCTACTAATAAATATAATATACTAATAGGTATTTTAATAGTAGTACAAGTACATAGAACGTAGGTAATAAAACTAAAATAGTATAGATATTTTATTAGACAAACATTATGCCATCTCTTTCTACAAAGTACATAGATACCCTATATATCCTTAAAAAACATAAAACCAAGGTCTGAAAATGTGATTATATAACTATTTTGTAAATTAATTATAATCGTAGAACATTTTATAGGTATAAGAAATAGATTGTAAGGAGTACTTTAAATAACATTCTATAATACAAAAAAAATATTAATATATATAAATATATATAATGTTATAATGTTTATTTGTATTAAAAAATCAGATTATTTTTATACCTACGCTAAGTTTTTAAAGTCAAACAAATAAATATTGAATTTATTATTGCAGATACATCTTACATAATCTTGATTTAAAACAACTATAATTTAAATATTAGATTTACGTAATTGTGTAGTCACATTTTTCGAGGCTTGTTAATGGTTGAATAACGTCCATCAAAAATGAACAATAAAAAAATAAATATGATTTGCGATTTCCATCGTATTGTGTTTATCTTAGATTTGCACGTTTTGTTCAGTGATTGTTTCGCTTCAATGCTGATGTATGGTGAGACCAATCAACCATAATGACGCATTGACGATAAATCCTTTCCAAATTTTATAACTTTTACCTTGGGTGAGTTGAAACTTCACAAAATCACTGATTTTGGTTTTCAGTTAACTCTAACAAATTAGCAGAAAAAAAAGAAGTTCTAATATTGTATACTTAATCAAATTGTAAGTGCCTACTTTAAATTTTAACAATAATGATTCAAAGTGCAAACAATACGTAAAGCAATATTATACAACTTTTTTCGACCAATTCTCCCCTCCAAAATTGAATAATTTTGAAATCAATTCTATTTTTCATAGTTGACCAAATAAATTGAATATCGTAAATATTTAAATATTTAAACCTCCTACCTCTTACATCATCCAAATATTATTAGGTAGGTATAATAAAATATTATAGATTATTATAGATGATACTCTTATATTAGTACAAAATATAATATAAACTAGGTGAAAATTATTTTATGATACAGTTTTAACAGAGCAAAAGAATTGATGTGTAATATTGAATGTACAATATTGAATGTACTTTAATATAAGCTTAAGGCATAATTTATGGAATGAAGTGAACATGCATTTCAAAATATTAATCATCAAATTTTCATTTAATCTTTCATTGCGGTTCACTGATTCCATTATCCATAATCCCATATGAAAACATAGAAAAATAACTTTAATGACAACTCACTCATACGCGTCCTTCTTCAGTTTTCATTTTAAAGTTTATCCTATATAAACTATCTATAAAATATTTAGTGCTACATTAATTTCAATCTATTTTTATTTTATTTATTTTTTTTTTTTTTTTGTAGAATAAATATTATTTTGAACAAATATTACATTTAAATTTTAGTTAATAATAGTATATATAATATAATAATGCCTTAACAACTTTTACCAGTTCGGTGGAGTAAGATTGCGTGTGTTTTATGTTTTTGGGCATACGATTACGCGCGGTACCGAAATAACCAAGAACATGCTTTTGACTATTCAAAAGCGTACGATTACACGTGAAATTGGATGCGACGTTGTCAACTTATTATTAAAATTAAAAAAATTTGTTATTTATCGTATATGTTGTTATTGTATTTATTTCTAGTAACATTATAAGCGTGCGTCATACGACAACTAATCAGTCAAAAATAATATTCAATAAAAAAAATCGTTATAATAAAATAATATAAATAGAATAATTTCAATTTTAAAGCCCTGATACCTATTTCCAATCATGGCTAAATACTTAAGTAAGTTTTCTGGTGTTTTATTAGATATTCTTCGTATTGTTTACTTATAAATTCGATTTCTTTATTAGTTCTTCCTTTGTATTTGGCTTGATTACTTTAAAAATAGTTGATAATTTAATGACTGTTTCTGCCTGAGTTTCCATGATAGGGTACTTATAACAGTTATAACAACAAATTTAGGTGAATGAGCACTAGTAAACTGGGCGTTATATGTTTTATGGAAACTTTCAGCTCCGTTTGTAGTTCTGAAAATATATAACTATAGTAAACAATATTTTTTTTAGACTTATTAGTAAATATATACCTAGGATTTAATTATGGCGTTTCAGCCCATAAAATAAGTGGAAATAAACAACCCGGTTCAACATACGTTTCCAAAACATAATCAGAAAATAGTTGTCCATCTGCAATATTTTGACACGTACTTATAAGTTCTACAAAAGCATCCTTCACGTCATCTGGGGCGATGAAAGAAATTCCAAAAAATTATTTAAGTCATAATCGTAAATCGTTATTTTGATCGTTGTATGTCATTCTTAGCTTTGTATTGCCATTAATCTGAAAATTGATTTTGATTAATTATTTCTAAAAATATTCATATTGATTTAACTTACTTTGCGCCACCAAACTTGTCCCAAGTGAAAACAGCATGTTTTACTATTGTTGCCCCAATAGAAATTCTGCCAAACAGGCGTCCGAACTAGGCCTTCGGGCCTACTCCCGGACATAGCTCCATACGAAAAAAAAAATGGCATCTTCTAAAAATGAAGGGTGAGAAGGAAAGTTTTTTCTCCGTTGAATATACATAGCCTTTCTAACTGATTTTATATCATCATATTCTAACTCGGTACTTACGCTTTTCATAAGTTGACTTCTAATTAATTTTATTGGCCGGGTAACTATGGAACTTGTAGCTTTACGTTTACAATTTTCCCTTAGAACTGTTTTTTTTAGTAGAATCTACAAGGTGGTTATACTCACCAGCAATTTCTATCAATATTTTATTGCCACTTGTCATTAAGACTGTACAAGTACACTGTTTTTTACAGTATCTCCATCTGTTATTTCCTTCAGCCCGCTGTCTGACGTGTCAAAATTTGTGTTTCCCACCACTAACAAATCACTCCCCATTTCTGAACTTATTTTGAAAATTTCATTTTCCATTTAAAAAAATTAATTATAAAATGTCAACAATGCGAAAAATATTGAATACGAACACGAACACAACTGACATTTCAGTAAATACGTATAGACATATAATGCGAGATCATAGTTTGAGTATATTTGTACATGTAAGAGAATTTACAATAAAGATAAAATATCCAATATAAAAGTATGATCTAAAATATAATTACCTACTATTCTTTGTGATGGAAAGTTTGTCTAATATCGGCAATAATAAGTAATAAATAACGTACTACGGATCGCCAAAATCGGAACCTAATCGGATATTTACCGTGCACTTATAATCTGTATATTTGGCCACGTTGATTAGAAGCAAAAATAATTTAGCCCGCGCAATCGTACACCTAAAAAGGTACTGTATAAGGACCACGCGCAATGGTATTGTAGCCTACCAGTTATACCCTTATCAACTGACCAATTATTTCGGTTGACATTGTCTTAACTACGTATATTATTTACACGTTCTTACCAAACTATAAAAAAATGAACCGACGCGACCTGATTGATGACAACCTCATAAATCAGTGATATACTGAAAACAATTTTTTACTACTACTATTTTATAGTTAACAATTACTGCAAGAACGATAGTTACTTATCGTTGTGAATAATAGATATATTATGTAAAATAAAATATTTCGATTACTACAATAGGTACTTACTGACTACAAATGATTTTGTCGTTCAATTATCTGTGTAGAGTCATTAGGACAAATGTTTAAATAATATTAATACATTATAATGATAAATTACTACCTATAGTGGTTTTACAAATTATGTTTTGCATATATCACATATTATACAGTATACGTAGTTTATCAAAGTTGTTTGAGTGTTTGACAAGAAAAATATCGAGAAATCAGTTCAAAACATACAAATGTCATATTTGTACTTATCTGGGAAGCAAATCGTCTCGACCTAACAGAAACTTACACCGTAAGTTTGTATTTTATGGTATATTTTCAAATTTATCATTACAATTGTCGTGTATTTTTCTACTGTATTTTTTTCTTGTTTATTACTCATGTCGAGCAACCAAAAAATAATGTGACTTCGTGGCAGTGGCTTTATATACATGAATATTATTCTTATACTACATACCTCATCATTTATCCGTCTGGCGTCGGTGAAAAACATATTTTCACTACTGCTTCTTGGAGAAAACATATTCACCAACCACACATTTTATCTTACTAAAACTAAAACTTCCTTTTTTTTCACAGTATGTTCTCCGAAAGATGTTTAACAACACCAACACTAATGTCAACAAGTGAAGACATCACAGCATTTAACGATGATAATAATTAATTTTTACGGTGGTAGATAGCCGTAACAAAGTTAATTTATTCTGTCCTCCTATTTAAACACTCCCAAGGGACAATTTTCCATACAAGCATTATTATCTGGACCGATAACAATAAAGGACTAATGAAACTTCATTGTCTTCTCCCATTCAGTGGGTTCTGTTTGTTGGCAGATAGTAATTTCCAATATAAACATCACAGATTCAATGCCCTTACAAACATGATAAAAAGAATAAACACTATTACGTTTTCTTCGTAATAATGAAAAATGTGTTTTTTTTTTTACTTTTAAACATTTTAACTTTAGACAAATATACTTTGGCTACAAAACGCAAAACGTTATAGTTAGAACAATATTATAATATGTTTCTATGTCGTAAAAATTATAAAATTATAAATTTAAATAATTTATACTATTCATTTCAATTATAATACTATAAAAATAAAAACCACACAATGGAAATATATATTTGCTGTTTGAATCAATTAAATATAAAATAGCAATTATAATTCAATAATGATTTAAATCAATTAATTCGGTCTTGAACTATTTTATATTTTTATTACATAAACGAGTATGATTATAATTTTAACTTAAGTAACCCAAATCCTAAATTATAAATAAATGTGTAAATTATCTTTTAAATTAATGTGTAATAAAACGATCGAGATAACTTTCTTTTAACAGTAATTTTTATATACTTTTTTCTTGCTGAAAACATATTCATTTAAGCTATACCCTACACATATAAAAGTTCTATTTTATTCAACGACTAAAATACTCAGAAAATGGGTTATGGGCGGAATAATAATGGAAACACTTTGGTAAAAATAACGAAGAATTCTAAAACTGTAGTATGAATACATTTTAAAAGAGTTTTTTACTTATTTGTACACTTTATTTTAAAAACTAACGAAAATACTCTACAAAATATGAGATTTATAAATACTCATTTTAATAATAACCTTAAAGCTTCAATAGTGAATAACACTTTATGTTCTTCCGATTAACAATAAAAAAATATACACTTTTTATTATGCAAGAAAATATATTAATGTATGTATATTTAGTATACCTATACTGTCTACAGTTGAAAATTTTTTTCACATAATTTATAAAATATATATCTAGTTCATTAGAAAAACTGTTGTAGAAATAATTTTAAAAAAGTATGTTTAAATAAAAATAGAACTTTTTAAAAACTTGCATTAGTTTTATAGCATAGATAATACATAATAGATAGGACGTGCTTGTGTGAATCGGTACCCGCCGTTTTTCCCGAATCGAAATTCCCGAATGAATTTTTTCCCGAATAGTATTTTACCTGAAAGTCCGAAAATCCGAAACCTGTTTTCCAGAACACCTTTTTCCCGACGTTTATTATTCCCGAAATAAAAAATTTAAAATTTAGTTATTACTGGTGTATTTTCTATGTATTATATTTTATACCTATATAAGATAAAGATAGTATTTACGAAAAAGTACGGGTATTTTACCTTTATCGCAATTTACCGTCGTTACAACGATATATGTATAATATACATGTACTATTACTATCTTTGCCACTCTAGCATTTAATTGATTTTTATTTTACACCTATATCATCGTGCGCTTGTGATACTATTATCACAGATTATATAAAATCTTATTATATATATATTATATACAGGGTGATTCTTTTATCAAACAACACTCATTATTTCAAAAACTATTGAATTTTTTCAAATTTTTTTTTTTTCAAAATTGTGGAACCATCTTGTTCTAGAACTATATATTTTTTAAATATTTTCTCCCTTATATTTATCAGGTTAACCATTATCAACTTTTGATTTTCAAATGACAACCTATACTTAAAGTTTGATAAACTAAAAAGGCTATTTTTTCAATGAATTTTCACGTTTAAATTTTCATTTTTCGTCAATTCGTTTACAAGATATAGCCTCCCAAAGTTGGGTGGTGTTTGTGTGTTATAGGTGTATGTTAGGTGGTATTTACACACAAACACCATATAAGTGTTGTTTGATAAAAGAATCACCCTGTATTATATATAATCTGTGCTATTATTATGATTAGTATCGCTTGTATATCGTTGTAATTGTTGTAATCGAAAAGTCTCGTTATTCGCGTACTATTAGTTGTGGTTATACTTTCGTTTTAATTTTCAGTGCGTTATATTGTATAAGCTTTTTTAATTTTATTTTACTTCGCCATCATGGTGAAAACTAAACATTAGGTACATTACTGGATTTATTATGTTATTATTAATTTTACCAATTCATTTTTATATTTTATACGACATACGTATTATAATTTAATTATTTAAAAATATTTTATTACACTACGGGATTTATTATATTATTATTAATTTTACCAATTCATTTTTATATTTTATACGTATTATAATTTATTGGTTTTAAAATATTAAACATTAGGTATATTACAGGATTTATTATGTTATTTTTAATTTTACTAATTCATTTATATATTTTATACGTATTATAATTTATATTCGGGAAAAAAGGTTTCGGGTTTTCGAATTTTCTGGTATAATACCATTCGGGAATTTTGATTCGGGAAAAAGGTGTTCGGGAAAAAATCCATTCGGGAATTTTGATTCGGGCTATTTCTGGTTAAAACCATTATAGTGGTATCAAAATAAAAATATATTATAACAAAAAATATTTATGTTATTTAACCAATAGTACAATAATATTACAATATAAACACCAAAATAATTGATCTGTCGTCACTCGTCAGTGCCTACTGATATCTAACTATAATTAGTATGATTACATTTCTATTGTTTGCAAAAATAAAAATTAATTATTATTGTTTTAATGAGGTTTAATTTAAATCCAAACGAATCAATTTATAAAGATAAGTATAATAACATAATTATTGTGGTTCTCAATAGTAAATCAGTTTAATAATAAAGTGACATGGCCTTAAGCTAAGTTAAATATTAATATAAAAATTACATTATCTGAATACCCAAAAATGTGATTTAAAATATAATCACAACACAATTACACAACATTAAAATATTCTTAAATTTATATCGTAAATAATAACGTAAGGTAACCAAGTTATACTTAACAGTTACCATTAGATTTAGCTTGGAGAACTTTTGGCATGCAGTTTGGAGTTGAATTTCTTATCCACCATGTATTATCTATGTTTTATGGTAACAAATTTACCCCCTCCTCCCCCCCCCCCCGAAAATAAATCAATATTGATTATACGCATAAATATTTTAAACGTTAGTATATAGATAAGTTACCTATTCTCTAGCGTATATACTTTTGGTATAATATGTAAGAAAAATGAAAATTAATTTATTATATAACCTGTTTTTCATAAATTTCTGAATCTCATTTCCGAAGAATTAAATATTAACATTATTACTTATCAATTATAATAAATCTGAAGAAGCCAAATAAATTTATGTTTTCTTTTTTTTATTATTTAAACTTTAGGTAGTAACAACCTTTGTACTATTGTACTAATACAAATAGCTAATTAGCGAGTTAATTTTAAACCCAAAATAAATTAATTACATAATTTACAAAACAATAAACACTTTATATTGAAACCGGACTCTAGAAGTAGAAGTAATTTAGATTTTAAAATTAAATACCACTTTATTTTTTAGGTCAAAATGCATCATAGTTGTTACATGTGGATTTTAGTCGTCGCAACAGCGGTGTGGACGGACGCAATCACAGGACACGAAGACAAAGTCGGGATCAAAAGTCAACAGGCGCAGCAACAGCAACAATCTGATATTATGCAAACTATGGTGGACGGTGGTGGGCATCAGTCATCTCCGGCAGAAAATTATTTCAATGACCCACTGAGTCCATTTGGCTATTTGTCCAAACGCGCGCACAAACAATACGGATTTGGACTGGGAAAACGTCTTTACAGGCAATACGAGTTTGGATTGGGCAAACGGTCAGCGTCAAAGCAATACGGATTTGGTCTTGGTAAACGGGCTGCGCTTAAGCAGTATGAGTTTGGCTTAGGAAAACGGGCATCACCAACCTTCTATAGTTTTGGTCTGGGACGACGAGCTTCGCCGCAGTACAGTTTCGGACTTGGAAAAAGGGTGAGATCTTAAGACATTGTAAATAACTTATTTTTAATAGCAGTACAATATTTTATTGATTCGTTAATTATACTTGAAATAAATAAGAGGAATGATGAATTAGCAATTACTATATTCTTGTAACACAGAATGAATTATTTATATATTTTCAAAATCTGAACCTAGTTTATGTGCGTGATTTTTTTTTTCTTCTTTTGTCTCTTAGTAAGAATAAAATAGGAATGGATTTCTAAAACCCTTAAAGTATAAGTTGTGTGAAAAATATGATAACTCTAAATTAAATGGGCTTTAAAATGTGATCAGAAAAATACATATTTTAGAAATAACAAATACAGCAGATTCTTAATATGTCGAACGTCGCTATATCGATTTTTTCATTATCTCGAACTACTTTGAATTCCCCTTGAAAATACTATTACACTTAATAATGTTTTGCTCTCGATAACTCGATATAAAATTTATTGTTTTTCGTTATCTCAAATTTACAAATAATTATTGTGCAATACATTCAGTATAGTGATTGTGATTTTGTGACGAAGTTTTATCAGAAACTATCGAAAATACCAGTGAAAGTGAAGACAAACCACAAAATGAGGAAGAAATCATTTTTTAAGTTACAATTCAACAAGCTAAACATGCTTTAAAAACACTAAGGAATTTTTTTGAGACTACTACTGGTATGGAAGATAAGGTTATTTCTGCATTATTTAATTTGGAAAACGTCGTGGAAGAAAGAAGTAATATTGAGCAAACTTTAATGACAGATTTAAAAAAAAAAAAAAGAATTTATTCAGTCATTTCAGCATTTTAAGTATTCAAATTATGTATTATAGGCATTCATATTATTTATTATTCATATACATTATACAACATACATTTATATAATTATTTTTTTATAAATTTCGATATCTTGAAGTTTTCGATTTCCCAAACTTATTTCTGTTCCCCTTGAAATTCGACATAACGAGAATCTACTGTATTTAATTGTTATTGATAAAATGATAACTAAGCTTAGATATTACAATACAAATTATGTTGTCGTTAATGATTGTTTTAAATTGTATCGAAACTCTGTCTGTGTCCTGAATCTAACAATGTAAAATATAAAGTAAATATTGTAAAAAATCAAAATTTATCGAGGAACAAATATATATATTCATAGATATTTTAAAATTCCTTAAAATTTGGCCGAAGGGTTAAGTATTATTATCTTAAATTATTCTATAACAAATGAGTACGATCACTGAAGGTATGAAAAATATACCTATCGATAATTAATGTGACGATTTAAATTATATTATATGATATTATACAAACACTGTACACTGTAAGTACACATAATACTAGTATAAAAGACCATTTTTGTTCATTATTTATCATACGTTATAACAGATATTTTCACATAGGTAATATATATTTATTAAAAACAAGCACGACAATATTTCTAGATTTTATTTTTGTATCAACGCAATACATAGTATTATATTTTAAAAAAATGTAGTGGATATCCTAATGTATTTTGAGGTTTAGTATAACTTCACAATATCATTACTAATTAATTACCTATCTACGTTACAATATATCGTGTGT
The DNA here is from genome assembly GCF_037042655.1 of Diuraphis noxia. NCBI lineage: Eukaryota > Metazoa > Arthropoda > Insecta > Hemiptera > Aphididae > Diuraphis > Diuraphis noxia. The sequence continues at coordinate 30,076,312 of NW_028301714.1, read as the reverse complement.
TAATACTTGTTATGTGCTTATTTAGACAAATATGTAATACAGGTATAGTATATTAGTATAATGTAAACTAGTTTGAAAACAATTTAAGACTTAAGTCGGTCAAACAAAAAAATAAATGGTTTGCTTTAACCAAAATTAATTAAAACATTGAACCTAACTATATTTTTTGAAGTAAAATAAAATGTAATGTTTGAGTTATTTTTATTTCTACAATTATATTTGAAACACTTTTCGTTGAATTAATTAGTTTTGTGGATCTTAAAAGTGACTGGGAGAGAAAATTGAATCGTTTTTTGATTAAAATTTCAATTAAATATTTTGCAGAAGTAATTTAATTGTATCTTAATCGGTCGACCATTAATTTTCAGCTATGAAAATAAAATGAAAAAAAAAATATTATTTAATCATACAACTTCTGAAAATATAATGATAATTAATATAAATAACAATTATGGTTTAATTTATTAAAATGTGCGTTTTAAGGTAAATTTATTAGGAAGCACAAGTATTAAATCATTAAACACTTATTTTACAAGGTGTAACTAATATACTTGTATTATTAATTATAATGTAATTGATAATTATATTAGAGGTGTAAAATCATAACCATGATCTAATAATTACTTCAGTATTCTGTTTTCACCTATAATATTATAGTAGTATTGTCTGAACAAACCATATGATTAAAAACTAAGCTAACCTACCTATATCCTAACTTTTTTTAGTTTTTTCGTAAACAATTAACATTAGTTATTTATCGTAATCAATTCATTTTTATTTTTCATTAAATTTAAGTACTAATAACGTTTTAGAAGCATTTTTGAATAGAAATAAAATGTACTTATGTACCTACATAATATTATATACCCTATAATTTATAAGTAAATGTTGGTAGGCACTCTGTACGCATAATACACGACAAATACGCCTCTGAACATAGAATAAAATATATATTATTATAAATACCAAGCTACAGTAAAGTTACTACACTATTAGATTATATAGGATGGCAACGATATAATATTATGTTGAATATAATGAACACGAGCCCGGGTTAGGAGAGGGAGCAGATACGATCGATCTAATGATTCGAGTATGCGATAAAAAATCTGAAAACAGATTCAGATTTGTCATCGGAACTGAAATCAATTTTCCCACATCCTTGATTTTTTTTGCTGTCCTAAGTTAAAATAAAGATAAAATAAAAAATGTGAAAGAATCGATCACAGAAAGACTAAATGAAAAATTCAAATCAGGATCCTTAAACCGTATCGTTAAACATGTCAAGAAAATGATTCACTTCTAACCCCTTGTAGTAACAGAACTGTATTTTTATTTTTACTTCAGCCCTTCACTGTCAGTGGACTTAATCCGGGCTGGGTTGAATTTAAATAATAGTGCATTATTAGTATTTATAATATTTTGCATATTATTAAAATATAACTATCATAGCCGTTCGTGATATTATATGGTCAACAGGTGTCGCACCCGTCATTCCTAAACGTGGACGACCGTGAATCGGACTACACGTATAACGACTTGTCGGAGGAGAAGAAGAGGACGGCGGACGATATGAGTCACGGCCAGCGGTTCGCTTTCGGACTGGGCAAACGAGGTGCGGGGGCGGAATGGGACGACGCCGACGGTGACGGCGACGACACGGCGCCCATTTGGCACCCAGCCGTCAGGCGGGCTCGTCTCCAGTACGGTTTCGGGCTAGGCAAAAGGGCCGACCGCGACTATGACGCCACCACCGGTACTGAGTACGCAGATACGCTACAGTTGGCTGATGACGTCGCTGCTGCTGACATCAACAACTAAAAGAAATAACAAATGTTCACCCAAACAACACACACACACCAAACATACACACACATACACAAACATTGATACATACATCATACAAACAGTGGTAAACTTATTATAGGTGGAGATTAGTGGCGGGGGAGAGAAAGTTATCCCTCAAATACAATTGGTTTCAACGTTTAACTAACATCTTTAATTTTATAGCACGTAATATAAGAACCTTTTGCTATTCACTTAAAATATAGTTTTTATCTTTGGTCCTACTCCTCAACCCATCTCATACTGAAAATAAAAAATTATTTATTTTATTAAAAATAAGTAAAATTGTTACCTTTATTCAAAAACAATTGAACAATTGATCATATTTTTGATTTTTTGTTATTATTGAAATTATTATAATATATTTGATAATCATCAACTTTCTTTAAAATAATGTGTTGTGTGCTAGTGTACATCATAGTTTATCGCAAGAAATATTCAATCAGTAATATTAATGATAAAGGGCATAAAACATTTAAAATAATATAGTAGTTTATTCGTTTGCCTTTTAAAACGTGCTGATTGTTTAAAAAATTGAATTAAGCCTCTCCCTTGCATTTTACTAATTCTCCACCTATGAAACTTATACGGTCATGCATAATGTTTTATAAAAATCAGTATCTACACGCAGCTCGCAGAAACATATTATTAAAAAACTAAATAAATTACATTAATAAAGAAACAGACCGAAAATTTATTTTTTGTTTTTCTTAAAATGCCAAATAATAATACTAATTACATAATATATTTTGTGTGTATATGTTTACACATTCAAGACTTCCGTTTGCTTATTATTACTATTTTATTAATACGATTATTTAATAGAAATAGTCTAAGATTATGTCTGTATGCGATTTATATTGTTACCATATTACGTGGATTTTATCTAACGGGTTAAAACTTAAAATTACTTTTATCATTGTTTATAGAAAATCGTCCATGGTTCAATAATCAAATCTTATGTCAAACAAATTGTATATGTCTAAAATACCTACTTAGTATAATATCAGATATTAACAATATTACAGTGCGCTTACCTACAACAGTTGTTTTACATATAATTTGAACGCAATACAGTAGCAGCTATTATATTATTATTATTTTAGTGATACTATCCTCAACGGGGCATCATTCAATTTAAATATTAACAGTGATGAAATATTAATCGTAGTAAGTGAATTTGAGCAAAATAAACATATTATTATATCCTTTAACATCTATATTATTTTCTCTATATACTAGATTATTTTGCGAAGCCCAGCAACCGATGTTTTGTGTCCAACAATTAATAAATATTTAAAATCAAATACAAAAAATTCAATCAAAGTGTGTATTATTTTTGTGGGTTTATTTTATAAACAAAATATTAAATGTGAAACTTTAATTGAAATAAATCGCATATCCTTGCATTAATATGATTTGTAAATTATGATACTCTTTATACTAATATGTCTTTATTCCATTTATTTATACATGACACATTGACATTGTAAAATACGCAAAATCAGTTATGTAAAAAAAATATGAATGTTTTAACGTTAAATCTACAACTAATCAGTATATATTATTCGTATATATAAATATAAAATATAGTATTATAAAGTCTAATCGCTTTAATATAATAGCTTACAAATAAATAATATTCTATTAATTTTTTTTTTATTATTATTTTAAACCATAATCACAGTTTATCTACTTATATCAATATACCTAGACTATATTCAACTAAAATATTATTAAATGTTTTATGAATACGGTTTTATAGGTGCATTATTTATATATTGTAATAATTCTAATACTTAACTAGAATATAGCATAAAAATTCTAATAAAAAATTAATCCCTCTCGGAAATTAACTTAAATAGTATGATATGTTTCTTGATAACTTTATAATATTATCGATAGTTGAGATTGATTTTTTTTTTTGGCCCCTAACACCTGTAGCTGGGATAATTATATTGTATAAGTAAGTAACAAATTTATTTATCATTTCATTGCTCTATCTGATTTTAATATCCCAAAATACTAATATATTTCACATTTATTTAGAACTGTGTATAGTTTCTAGTATTTAAACTAAAAAAAGCAATGTTAAATTGGTTACCATTAACTTCAATCCCATAATTATTATTATTACAATCGCCATAAAAATTATTTATATAATTTTCTTGTAAAAATTGGTTTTTCTCTTTCCTCATTTTATTATGATTTCATATTTTTATACGACCATAAAAAATTATTTCAAGAATTTTCAATGTATAAACGGTAAATGTTAAGTCTGGCTGTCTGTTGATCACTCATATTTTACTGTTACTTGCTGGACTCGATATAAACAAATTATTAGTTATAATAATTTATTGTTTTAAATTAAAAATTAAAACAACGGTAAAAGATTGCATTTGAAAAATAATTGAAGTTGGCGCTTGGCAGCTTGGTATACTACATTATAGTGTAGCTAATATATGAATATAATATTCAACAAATATATAAAACACAAGGTGCCTACTACCTACACAAAAAAGAAAAACATATTAATGGAGATTTAAAATTCTCTAAACATTTTTTATTTAAAATAATCATTATAGCTTAAACTAAAGAGTGCAGCTGATGTTGGTGAAACAAATTCTTAAAATATATGTGACAGAAATTAGTCATCTGAATCAAACTGTCATCTACAAATTGATAAAAACAAGTAGATAAAACTAATTAAAACTATGTCAATATAAACAGTTTAAAAATTATCTTTCTGTGAAATAAATTCACTATAAATTGTAAGTATTCTATAGATATTTAGCGAAACGAATGGAGGTATATACAGGTGCGGACTGGCTGGGATGCTGGGATGCCACAGCATCCCTTGCCCTAAAATATATTCGATTTAAAATTTGATCTAATTTATTTTTAATCTAATATTGTACAATTTTGTTTGAATATTTGTTGTAACTTGGTACCTATTTACGAATTTTTCTTATTTTCAATATTTTATACATGATCTACAGTGTAGATTCCACATATTTTAAATTTGCTCCACACATTTTTGTTATTTGCCCTTTGAATTATGTAGCATCCCATGCCCTTTTTTACCACTCTGGGTATATACCATCTAGTATTGCATACACATCTGTATTAAAGAATATAGACCAGTGCAGTGATATAATTACAGTTATAATTGCGGGGTTAACTAGTTTGATTGGATGTCAAATCCCCTCTAGAAGTTTTTTGAATTTAAAGAGTAGCTTGGTGAAGTTGTTTTGTTTCTAAAAGTGTTCTTGTGATAAAAATTTACCCAGCACCCTGCCATATTTTTGACACAAGTGGCTGGTATAAGTAAATGTCTATCATAATAATATCATTAATATTATAATATTTCATAGTATTCAACAACTTAAATAATAAACGAAATATGGACCTAATATCAATCTACCCAAGTAAATTCGATGGAATTACGTAGATTTGGAAATAAATACATTCTATATTTAAACTAATATTAAAAGGAAAACACAAAGACATTTTAACAATTGTAATGCTACACCTTTAACCTATATTTTATTAACAGACTACAAATATTGAAGTCTGAAATCTAAATATAGAAATTAATACTTGGATACTTATAAATTATAAATAATAATAATTAATTAACTACTCATTCCTGATAATTAATCCGAAAAATATTCAATTTTTTTTAATACGAAATTGCATTGTACTTTTTTTTCATTTATTGATATTGGGTTACGATTAATTTAAATCTTGTAAAAATGAGTTTAACTTTTAAGATAATGATCATTGTAGATAATAGATCATCTTGTATACCTACCTAAATGTCTTAAATTGTTAAAGCAATATTTTTCTTTCGACTTTACCTAATTAACCTATCAAAGGTATTTAAACTTTTTCATTCCGCAGCTTCTTTGGGTGTTCAAAATATTTTGATGGCGCCAAAATTATTATGAAAAAATTGAAACAATACATTGATACAATTTTGCCAATATGCTATATGGGTGATAATAACAGTGATTTTAGTACTAAAAATAAAACTTCAAATGGTCGCGTCGTGAAGTTTATCATTTTCATTTCCATAATGATTGCAAACAATATTAATTATAATAATTATACAAGATCTATAGGTATGGTTTTGGTTTCCAGTGCTTTGACGTTGCTCCCTTTATCGCAAACTCTCGCGACGTCCGCCTGTTAGCCACTAGCCCGCGACGCACAGTTTGAATATCTCTGCTATATATTTATTATTTCAACTTTTAAATCCATATTGTACTTTTCGGCTAATATCTATCTAGTATAAATTGTTAGCCATAACCATCATAATTGATAGTGTTAAAGTCGGTAGGTATGTATTACAGTAATCTTATCAAGTCTAATCGTGGCCGCGTTGACTTATTTATCCTATTTACTACACAAAAACGTGTACCCTTAGTACCCATCTATTTGTTTTCCACGCTTCACATAGGTAATATTATTATAACAGACACGTTTTGTTGTCCAAGCCTCTGAGGCTTTGTTGTCTCTACCTAATTCCTACTCTATACTGTGTAGTGACTATGGTGACTATAATGTAGATGTTCTTTTTTTTTTTGTTCATTATTTATTTAAAGCTTTCCTGACAATAATCATCTTAGCTTAGGGATACAGAAGTAGTTTTTGACATTTTGTAAATCAGATAATGTTAGGTATAAGTAAGAACTATAGGTACCTATGTTTTACTTTTGATAATATACAGAAAAACGAAAATTATCACATTACGAAGCAGTTAAATAAACAATTATTATACAATTAGATAAATACACATACATATAACATATATAGGTACATAAAAACAAGTTTATTGATTTAAGATTGTCATGGGGACGACCACGTTGGAGTCTGCGATTTATTGGACGGATATTAATATTAATAATAATAATAATACTGTGGACCACTTGCTTTTTGCAATTAATAACCGAAGAAGCTTATTGACAGTTCCTTGATATACTCTTTGATAGTTGGTAATTTAAAATTTATGTGTAGTGCTTCATTTCGAACAAACCAAGGGACATTTAAGATTACTCGTAAGACTCGTAGATTGTAGGACTTGAATTTTTTTATGTGAGTCGTAGCACATTGACCCCAAACCGGGGTGGCATATAAGATTAGAGGACGAATGATTTGTTTACATAACAGAAGTGAGCATTTCCAACTTAATGAACGTAGATGTTCTCAACACACTGATCCGTAATATAATGAGTACCTACTGGTTCGTATTATAGGTACTATCAAAATAAAACATTTTTGAGCTAAAACGTTCTTATTAGTTATTACTTTAAGCAGTTTAAGCAGTTTAAGCAACCTATATAGGCACAACTATGACCTTTTTTTTGGAAGGAGTAATGGTGTAGCCGTCATATTTTCTTTTTATCAATTTGTTAGGACATTTTCTCTACATATATATGGTCATTTTCTAAGTTGGTGTGTTATATTATTGTTTATTTATTATTATATTATATTATTATGTTATATTATATATTAAACCTATTATGCAACTGGTTAGTAATAAATATAAGTTTAGGTACATCATTATTTATCCTTTATGATTTACCTACCCAGCATATACCTACACAATTACACCCCCGTTATTTCCTTAAATAATGTAGGTACCTATATGTTGAATTCTGATTATTGATACTTAACGACCATATTTTCAATTATAATTTAGATTTATTAGTTGGTACCTACAAAATCAACTTAATAATTTACATTAAAAGAGGGGTTGATTCTCATATATACCTCGTCATATGGAAAAAAAATAAATAGAATCGCCACAGGAATAGGTACTTCTTAAATGGTAGGTAAACATTTACTTAACAGACATTTTACTGCTGACTTGTAGGTATTAATATACAAAGCAAGCGATGAGGCAGCAACTTGTTTGCGCACATTCTACAATTTTTACCTGAAAAATCGGAACTCGATTGCGCACACGAAAATAAGGAGTAAGGAGTCAATAGAATCAGTCGAACATCGCATAAACTTATGGACAAGATATAGATCTGGCGAAATAGACCAAATAAAATACATAAAAATAATGGAAAACTGTTTTTACGGAAAATAATAGACACGTTTACCAATCATATCATATTAAAATTAAAATTAAAATTTACACAAACAAGTATTACCTATATTATATGCATTTTTAACATATTATAAATTTATTAACAATTATTATTAAAAAGCAAGTTAGTATTAACATGCATTTTTAACCATACCTATGAATATATATTCATAGACAGTCCTAAGTCTGTCAAGTGAGAAGGAAAATGTATGTAAGTACTTCAATAATTTACATATAAATAAACAAATATTAATATGCTAGGTATTAAACTATTAAGGTCTAAAAGGTAACTGTGCCCAAACCATGTGCTTGGTTACGGTTCAACTGTTCCCAAACGAGTGGTGGTTTTGTGCTCAAACAAGTTGTCTTTTTGGTATTTGTGCGCAGACCAGTACCGCCCAGCGATGAAACGAGACTAATTAGTTCCGACATAGGTACGTACCTATTATTGTAACGTCCCTTCTCCCACATGGCAACATCGCTCCGTACTGATGTACATTATTTTGCCTATATATTTACGAAGACCTCAGTGTGTGATATTATAATACTACTTATAGTTATCAGATTATCTCTGCAATATGTAAAGCAAAGTAGGTATTCAACGTATATAATATTATAGATATTTGATGTATTTTAATGTAATTATCAACTAACTATTATTATTAGGTATTGTATAGGGAACGGATTTATATGCATTTTGCATTTTTTTTTTTCTGGTAGTCCGTGGAATTCTGGTCGGACATTAATTACGACACGTACGAAAAAACCTAATCAGCATAAACATTTTCGACCACATTTGCCATCGCTCGGCTGCATACTAGTTGCGTCCCGAAAACATTTACGAAAAAAGGTCTAATCCGAATTGCGGCCCGGGTTTTTTCAATTTTAGATAATTTAATCTTAACCGAAAGACTTATCATGCAGTGACTTGGTATACTTTATAAGTACGTCCTGATATCTTCAACGGATGTAGAACGAATGTTTTTCTCGATTTTAGAGTATATTTACTGAAAATTTAAGTCTTTAGTAGTCAACTGTAACTCTTCAGGTAACTTAGAAATATTAAAAAATATACTTAATTTATTTTAATTTATTATTGTTCATGACTTTTTATTTAGATGAGTGAATGTTCAAAATGCAACATCCTACTTTATACAAAATACATAGCTAAATATCTACATTAGGTATACATCAATTATTTCAAATAGATATATATTTAATACATTTTTTTGTCCATATTACTCATTTAATGAATTATACATATATATTTGTCATTTTTAAATTAAATAAATTTAATTAACATGCATTTTTGTTAGCATATTTTTGCATATTTGAATGAAAATCAATGCATATTATAACATAATAAAATATAATTACATATATATAATTAATTTAATTTTAAATTCCGGGACGCAATTCATAGGTAACTCAAAAAAACTCGGGCCGCAATTCGTATGCATCCCAAAAAAACTCGGGCCGCAATTCGGAAGAAATTTTTACCGCGGGACGCAACTAGTAGCCACCCCATCTCTCACACCCGACAGTAATGGTGTCTCAACTAATGTAAATTAGTGGTGCCCTACCTACGGAGTAATGTAAGATGTCGATGGTGACAATCTTTACATGTAGGTACACTCGGTTTGGGAGGTCAAAATAACGATAACCGTATTGGTGGTGGTGTTATAGTCGGTGTTTGACGTTTGTATATCTAATAGACTGAACGATTATTAATATAAATTTTATAATATTATTCAACTTCTATTTAATAAACGTATAAGAAATTTAATTCAAGGTTTCTTAAACGTTTAATTCAAGTTTATTGAATGAAAAAGTTTTTATCCAGAATAATTTAAAGAGATATAAAACAAAAAAATTGGATGATTTACCTAAAAATTTAAATAGCTCAAAAAAGGCAAAATATTTCAAAAATGTTACCATGCGGAAAATACTAATATTTAGTAAACATTTCAAAATTCTATGGTTGTTCACTTTTAGGATATAAAAAATTTTAAATCGATTTATTTAAAAATAACTGTTTTTTCACTTTCACCTGATAAAGTTACGATTAAAAAAACTTAGGAATTTTCAATTTCGACCTTTCGAAAGTACTAATTCACTTTTCTATCAGAAAAAAAATGTTAATGTCGAGAATCAGAGCATTTTAATTATCACATATTTTGATGAAAATAAAAAAAATACACATAATTGTAAAACCAACAAATGTATTTATAGAAATAGAGTAGATAACTAAGTTATATATTTTTTGTAATGATATTATTTTAGATTCTGAGCGGAGCAAGGAATGTATTTTTTATTTATTTGTCCTTCATTCACTAATTAATCTGAGTCATTAGTCATTACTAAGATAAATAAAAATATAAAATCACAGGATAATATTCATAATTCTAGTTGTTAATTAATTTCACGGCATATAACAAAGTAAATAAAAACAATTGTTGGTTATAAAACGTAACAAATTTTACAATATATTTGACAGTATCAAATCTTTCAATTATTATCAATATCATTATACATAATTAATTATTAGGTACATAAATGAAAATATATTTATAATAAATTAAAATTATAACATTTTAATTTTTTATTAATACAAAAACATGTAAGAAACAACAATAACTTTTTAACAATTTACATCATATAAGACAAATAATTTATTAAAAATCCTTAACATGGGTAATTTGGTTTGGAAGATATTTGCAATAAAACACTTAAATATAATAATACAATTATTCAATTCTGTTAGTTTAATCTCATACAAATACAATCTACACAACTGTTTAGGCAGATAATTACAAATAACAATTATACAATTTTTTTAATAATATATTTGGAAAGTTGAATAATTCAAATTATTTGTCATTATTACATACAGCATATAATTTGTATACTGTGGTTTTAACAATTTATAAAATAAATATTTCATTACCTACTCGAAGTACAATATTTAAGAAATTAAGTCAATAAAAACTATACAAAAGAATTCAAATAAATATTAAAATTAAATTAAAATATATATTTTAAAATCAAAACAAATTAATGCCACAGAAGAATAAAATAGCCATAGAAGCAACAACATAATAGTCTGCTGACAAATAATTAAAATTTGACCTTTTTTAAATGTAAATACAAGAAATAAATTACATTTACACCTCAAACTTATTGTAATAGTCAAATAAGGATATTATGAGATATTACTACAGTGTGTTTGTTTTGTAAAGATAGAATGTTGAAACTCTATAAATAAAGAGTATTATAACAATTGAAAAATTGAAATTGTAATCATTAAATTATTGTCTTCTTCTAACTGCTTTAGCTTTACGTCTTTCACCGGCAGGAGCTGTTCCCATAGAGAATAACGGTTGACTTGATCCTGGCATAACTTTAAATAGAAAATAAAACTATTAGTTGAATAATGCATTAAATTTTTATAACTGTCCATTTAAACATACCAGTTGCAGACATTGGAGGTGATCCAAAACCAAATGATCCTATAAGAACAAAATAAGTTTAAATATTAAAATAATGCAATATATTATAGCAATTAATACAATTAGAAAATGTTGTACAATAATAAGAAATAAGAATAGTAAACTACTAAAATGTGTTAAAAACCTTAAGTTAAGAGTAAACAAATTAAGTATACATTTTTAAAATATACAATAATTGATTTAAACTACCAACACTTAATGTTCAATTATTAAAATACCACTATAGAATAATAAAAATAAATACAATAAGTACAAAAAATAATTATTGTACTTATATGTCAGAGTTCAATATATTACATCTTAAAGTGTAAGTTTACAGAGTGGTTTTATTTTTAAAAATAGTATGATGAGTTATAACGTATAAACACACATGTTTAGTTTAATTAAATATAAGGTATCTATAGATTAAATTTGGTTTTATAGAATAGCCAATATGGGGACAGTTAAAATTATAAGAGCTATTGAATAATTTAAACAGTACAAAAACAAAAAATAAATAAATAAAAAACAATTTTAAAATACTGGATTTTGCGATATTGTATAATACACTTTGTTTAAAATGCCCTAGCGAAATCTATTTTTTTTTTTTCATAATCGGATAATTTTTTTTTTTTTAGATTTTAACCTATAGTGATTTAATATTGTTTAAGGCCAGTTCTTACAATGTCCAGTTAAGTGTTCATTAACAGTTAATTGACAGTTAATAGGAGTTTTACAGGCAGAATTCCACAGGTTAGTGTCCTTTAACTTTAACTAGACATTGTAAGAATGGCCATTATCAGTCAAGATTTTTAAATGAACACCATATACCGGGTGATTCTTTTATCATTGAACACTCATTATTTCAAAAATTATTAATGTTTTTGAAAATATTATTTTACATAGTTTCAAGTTGTTAAAAAACCAACATTTTTATTAAAAAATTATATTTTTAAATATTTTTTATCCTTATCATTTTTTAAGTTTTTTACTTTTTTGAATGACAACATAGAGTTTTAATTTCATATTCCAAAACAGAATATTTTTCTAAGTATTTTGATTCATAAAAATCGAATTTAGGACGAGTAGTTTATGAGTTATATGTATTTAGAGTTTAGACAAGCGGAGTAGTGGACAAACATTTGGTGGGGTAACCACTCCACTCTGCCAATCTAAACTTTAAATACTTATAACAGTTATAACTCATAAACTACTAGCCCTAAATTCGATTTTTATGAATCGAAATACTTAGAAAAATATTCTGCTTAGGAATATGAAATTAAAACTCTATGTTGTCTTTCAAAAAAGTAAAAATCTTATAAAATGATAAGGATAAAAATACTTAAAGATATAATTTTTTAATGAAAACGTGGTTTTTTATAAACTTGAAACTATGTAAAATTATATTTTCAAAAACATTAATAATTTTTGAAATAGTGAGTGTTCGGTGATAAAAGAATAACACGGTGTAATATATTATTAATGCAATTCTGATCTGAATAACTTGAATTTAGGTATTATAAGGCGAAAATATAAATGATGAAATGTAATAAATATAATGTTAATATTATTATTTATCACTTGAGATCAAAATTATATTCATTTGCTTTTATTTTATTATTTGCATACTGAAATAACTTAGTTTACTCTAATGATAACATATCATTGGCACCAGTTTAGTAGACACAATAATATGTCCGGTGTCTGTCATTGTATAATTGTATTTTAAATTAGTTGCTTATCATTATTAGTCTCATTAAGTAATTCTTCAAAATGCCAAAAACCTGAACAGTAGATATGTACTATTGGTTAAATAAAAAAAAAGTGAATAAGTAGAAGTTGTTCTGCTGTATAATAAGTTATAAGTAGGTTACTGTAATGCATGGTACTAAATTTGAATTAAATGATATAATATTATTGTATATGAAAAATGATTCTGAGCGGAGACAGTTTGTTAGTCTAAGATATTTTGTACTATATTAACATTATATTGTAATTATTTAAAAACAAATGTAGGTACCAATAAAATAAATTCCAAATTAATCAATTCAGATTTATTATGTACCCCGATACCCGACTCACTCAGTCATTCATAGCATATTATACAATATATTATCAAGTATTAGTATAAGTCATTATCAACATTAACCAATACAATTAGAATATAAAGTATACTCAAGAAATGTTAAGTAACCATCAATAATATTTTAAATTACAACAATACCTAAAATTGTTATTCTTGGTTATTTAATGTATAATTTTGTCCAAATTTTAACTTAAAATAACTATTTAAAAAAACTGTATTTGTATAGTTTTTAGATTTTATTGTTACAGAATTAACTACTTACGCGAAACCTTGTTTTAAATTTCAATCCTTAGCTATAACATTTTATAAATTTTTAACAACTAAATAATTTGTAAATTAAGTTAAAAATTGAACTTTAAACAAAGTTATAAAAAAAAGTGGATGTATTTTTAATATTTTCCAACTACTTCTATATAAATGTATGAGGAACCGTGTATTCAGTTTTCAAGCTTTTGACTCAACAAATAAAGTTTTATTGGCATTTATAGAAAAAAAAACCACAAAAAAAAATTGAAAATGTCTGTAAATAACTTAAAAAGAGTTGAAATATTTTGAAAATTTTACCAAGTATAGGAAGTGTAATTATCAATATATTGTGTAAATTCCAAGTTTTTACAGTTATTCATTTTTGAATAACAACAAGATAAGAATCTCGGTACAAAATAAATCAGTGGATATCCAATGTTGTAAAAATTTAAAATTCAATCGCCCATAAAAATTTAATATGACTTCCCAGTAGACATTTTTTATTTGATAAAAGTAGACTAACTTATAAGGAATCGTACATTTGCAAATCTTAGATTGAAAAAGATTAATTTATATGAATTTCTAACACAAAATAATTTGTACATTGTTACGCATTCTATCAAAATACAAACGTTAATTACCTATAAAAAATTGTGACAATAGATTTTTAAAATTTTTTAACTACCATTGTAACAATATAATATAAGAAGCATTGTATTACATGATTTAGCTTATAACATTTTATTAAAATTTATAGATGGCCTAAATTAAAATGTTTCAGCACATTACATGCTATTAAAAATATTAAATGTTTTTAAATAACTGAAAAAGATTTGAAATATTTTGAAAATTTAAACAAGTATAGGAAATGCCAATATCAATATTTAGTAAAAATTCCCATGTATCCACGGTAATTTTATTTAATTACACCAACATCCAAAATTGATTTTGTGCAAAACTTCCTGTTTTTCTTAATTTTTTAATTTTTATTATTTGTTCGTCTTCCTGGCGCTTTTGAAAAACTACTGGGGAATTTAAACTTTGACCTTCTCAATGCACCAACTAGATTCACTATCTCATCAAAAAAGCTACTGAAGTTTCAAAGCATTATTTAAGCAGTTTATCGTATACACACGAAAAAACACACACACTTCATTGTAAAATCAATATATTCATCACTCCACTCAGAATCTAAAATAATTCATTAATATTAAATGGCGATTCTGGCCAGTCTCTTTTGTCAAGTTTATAAAAAATACATTCTGAACCAGGATCTGATCTAAAGAAACTAAATTTTATAACTTTATAAGGTGTAAAGATAGATATGTAAAGAAAAAAATTGAATATTATTATTACTTTTCACTAAGTGTAGAGTAGTAACTCAATTTTTATAGGAAACATAGTTCAAAACATTATCTTTATAAGCAGAAAGTTGACATTCCTATGAGACTAGGTTTATAAATATATTAAAAACATTTAAACAGTGAAATGAATAAATATATTAAGGATTAAAATGGTAAATACCTTGATTAGGTTGTGTTCCTCCAAACTGTGGTGTTGACAATGGTGATGGGCCTTGGCCAAACTGGAATGGGGAAGCAGTTGTAGAAGCAGCATTAAAACTAAAAGCCCCATCTGGTTTAGTAGGTTGTGTATTACTGCCAAAGGTAAATGTAGATGAGCTAGTAGGAGCATTGTTTGTACTACCAAACTGAAAACTTTGATTAGTTCCAAATGTATTAGATGGAGGTGATGCTACACTACCAAATGTAGGTACAGCCGTTGGGGAAGTTATGTTGCCAAATGGAGATGGTTGAGGTGGTTGAACAGTACCAAATGTTGTGGTTTGTTGAGGTGCTGTATTACCAAAACCACTAAATCCTGATGTAGGAAATGTGTTAGAAGTTTGGCCAAATTTTACTGGACCATCATCAGTTTTATTGGCACCAAATTGAAATGCATTACTCGTTTGGACTGAACTTCCAAATTTGAATGGTTCTGTTTTTTCAGTATTATTTGCAAATTGTAATGGTTGGTTGGAAGTAGGAAAAGAAGTTCCAAAAGAAACAGGTTTTTCATTCCCACCAAATTTAAAGGGAGCATTTGTATTTTGAGTTCCAAAATCTGGAGCTGGAAACTGGGTTTTTGTTTCTTCTGTTTTTTGAGTATTAAACTGAAATGCTGGTTTATCTCTTAAATCTTGTGGAGCAGAAGCTCCAAAAACTGCTGAAGTTTTGTTAGAAGAGAATGAAAATGAGCCACTTGGCGTCTCAGAAGGTTTATCACCAAGTTTTGATCCAGAACTGTTAAATTGAAAAATGGGATTTGCTGTATTATTAGCAAACCCTATACTAGAAGCAGCAGAAGTTGTTGGTTTGTTTTCAGCTGTTTGACTACCAAAAACTAATTTTGGGCCTTGATTGATAGCAGATTGACTAACAGAAGTATTAAATTGAGGTTTTGATTGATCTGCTGTAGATGCTCCAAATACTGGTGTTGGCAAAGCGCCAAATTGTAATTTGGGAGTTGATTTTTCGATTGCAGCATCATACTTTGGAGGATTACCAGTAGGCAAGGTAATACTATCTGTTTTACCAAAACTGAAAACATTTTTACTTTGCGAATTTGACCCAAAAACTGCATTTGTAGATTCTGTTAAAGGTGTACTATCAGACATTGAAGCACCAAATTGAAATTTCACAGGATCAGCTGATTTTGAATTTTCTATAGATTTTTGATTACCACCAAATGAGAATAATGATTGAGTAGATTTTGGGCTTTCTGATTCTTTTGTTGCTTCAAACGGCATTTTAGGCGTTGATTGTTTATCATCAACTTTAGGCACTCCAAATTGAATTACAGGAGTTGATTGTTTTTCATTGCTAAATGAGAATAATGATTGAGTAGATTTTGGACTTTCTGATCCTTTTGTTGCTTCGAACGGCATTTTAGGCGTTGATTGTTTATCATCAACTTTAGGCACTCCAAATTGCATTACAGGTGTTGGTTGTTTTTCATTGCCAAATGAGAATAATGATTGAGATGTTGAGGTTTCTGACCCTTTTGTTGCCTCAACAGGCATTTTAGGTATTGATTGAACAACATCAGTTTTGGGTAAACCAAATTGCATTACAGGTGTTGATTGTTTTTCACTACCAAATGAGAATAATGATTGAGTAGATGTTAGATTTTCTGACCCTTTTGTTGCTTCAAATGGCATTTTAGGTGTTGATTGAAGGGCATCAGTTTTGGTTGCACTAAATTGCATTACAGGTGTTGATTGCTTTTCATCACCTTTATTTGCACCAAACTGCATTGCAGGCGTTGATTGTTTATCGTCAGCTTTAGTTACATCAAATTGTATGGTAGGTGTTGATGGTTTATCATCTACATTAGTTGCACCAAATTGCATTACAGGTGTTGTTTGTTTATCATTAACTTTAGTTGCACCAAATTGCATTACAGGTGTTGATTGTTTTTCATTATTAATAGGGAATAACGATTGAGTAGATGTTGGGGTTTCTGACACTTTTGTTCCTTCTGACGGTGTTTTAGGTGTTAATTGAATGGCATCTGTTTTAGTTGCACCAAATTGCATTATAGGTGTTGATTGCTTTTCATCAGCTTTGGGTACTCCAAGTGTAAATGATGGCGCTGCTTCTTTCTTTGAATTGTCTGTTGACGTTCCAGTTTCAAATTGTATATGCAAGTTGCTATTATTCATTTTAGAACAATCACTAACAGTAGATGAATTTGTTACAGATTCACTTGTTTTAGATGTCGGGACAGTCGACTCAAATGATGGTTTATCCTTGTCATTATTAAAATTATTTTGACCTCCAGTTTGAAAATTATCATCACCTAAACCGAATTATTTGAATAATTATTAATGAACATGATATGTTTAGGATTTTATTATACTTATACATTAATGTGCACGAGGATAAACATTTTAAAACTTTTAATACTAAACTATGGTTACATTTTCTCTCAAGAATATAATAACAGGTAATTTCCATTATTTATTTATATTTAAAATATAAAAAAAAAAATGGATAGGACATTAACAATTGAGGCTACTATAATATTTTTGAGATCCTAAACTGATAAGAAATTGAGGCTATATTTTTACAGTAATAGATATTATTGTATTTAGATTATATGACAAATTCTTTTTAAATTCCAAACAATTCGCCTCAATTTCATAAAATCTGATGACCACCAATAAAACAAATGAAAAACGTCCAATCCATATTTTTATTATCTATGATTTAAAAACATTAACAATTATAATTATGATCATACAGACTTAAATTATAGATAATATAATATAATATTTTAATAAATTAATATTAAAATATTAAATATAATATAAAATAAGTTACCTTTTTTCAGAGCTTTTTTCTTTTTTTCTTCAAGTTTTTCAATACTTGTATATGGTATAGGATCAATGTCATCAAATACTTCATCAAGTATAGTTTTCATACATACTTTCTTAACAATCTGGGTTTTACCACTTCTGTTAAATATGCGACTTGCTGCAACTGTTACTAGATCATCAGCCATGTCAGTTTCTGTGGTTTTGTCACTTTTATTGGAATTATTCCAGTCATTATGAAGTAAAACAGTAGAACCACAGCATGTACAGCTTTTACAATGCTTACGATCTGGTGATTCGTCTTCTTGATCTACAACATAGATATAGATTATATAAAAAGTTGACAGTTTGATAAAAATTAAGATATTTAACTGAATTTCTAATAAATAAATATCTAAATATACAGTTTCAAAAGCTATGTTAACTCAGTAGCAAATCAGAAAAACGGTGAGTTATTTGATATAGATACAAATATTTAATAATTAAAGAAATTATTATATTATACTATAAATCGACAAAATTTACCATAGATTAAGTTTTGAAAAAGTAATGAGATCACAACATTTATACACTTAATTCCAAATAAGTTTGGAAAAACTGCACAGTTTCAGAACTGTATGACTGAAGTGATTGGTTAGTAGTCACCACACACTAACAGTGGCTAGCAAAACTGTATGTTGTGGTCCAAGATACGGGCAAACCGGGCGGATGCCCGGGGTGCTTTTAATATACGAATATTTTATAAATTTTAGCGTAATATTAATTATTCAAATTGCTAAATGACTAAATTATCTATGACGGAATATTCTATAATACATTTTTTTTTAAATAAATTTTACTCCACTTTCCAGTTTTTATCATTATATTACAAATAATTAAAAATAATATACGATATAATATAATCATTATCTCGGGAAAACCAAAAAATTATGTGTTACAGCCGATATGTCTATAAATTGTATCCAAATAAGTTTTGCCGTCCTTTACCTATTCATAAATATAAGAATTTTAAACAAAATATGTAGGTAAGTATAAAAAGTATTAAATGTATTATGGAACATTTGATTAAGGGCGCCTTTCAAAAAATTGCCCGGGGCGTCAAAATACCTTGAGCTGGCCCTGTACACAAACCACTAATTCCCTTATAATTTTTTTACAATCATAATTGGAATACAGTATAGAACTAAGTACATACCTATTGATTTTTTATATTTCTTCTTTACAATTTATTATAACATGATTAAGATAAAAAACTAACAATATTTTGAAGTTGAAATATAATTTAGAAGGATGACATACCTACATGTATTGTCCCTTACAAATGTACTGTACACAAAATGTTATATTGCTAGCTTTAATATTGGAGTGAGTTAACTACAAAGACTTAAACCACAAGAAGGCCTCACTCTAAAACATACAGTTTTTAGTTATGTGAGATCAAGTTCAGGACTACATTGATATTACAAATTTTAGCACTTCTGACATTTTAATGGATAAACGCCTAGTCTTCAACATAAAAGTAATAACAAAATATCTGTGTTAATACATCAATTTTACATGATATTTCAATTTGTAAACAAGATAATAGAACAATATTTCTAGTTAAAAATTGTGGTAACTAGGACTTGAAATTATATGTATTATAAAAACTAAAAAGGGTAAATACTAAATATACAGGGTATAACAAAGATAAAACCAAAAAAAAATGATTCTTATTTAACATATGACAAAAATTATATGTAAAGTAAATAATTTAAGAAATATACTCATAGCAGGAAATTACCAAAAATGTTTTGAAAAAAATTATTATGTTTTAAATTAATTTACTTCAATGAATATTGATATTTTAAAAAATTCTAAAAAAAAAACCACGACTTCGATAAATGTTTTTTGCTAACTTTTAATCAGATTTACAAATTAGCTTTTTTGTAATTTTAAAGAACTATTTCCAAATAAATAAATAAATAAAAATGAAAATAATATACTATAAAATATATAGTGCATATATAATTTTTTTTTAAATATTGATTGTGTTATATTTAAGATTCAACCGTTATAATTAAATAATAATAATAACTCGGATTAATATACATAATTAATAATTAACTTTTATTATAAAATACAAATAGTTGGGATCTTTTACAAAGTGCATACTCAGTTTGTAACTGCCATGCCTCCTGATCACTATGATGTGTCAGTGTATATAAACCTCAATGTAAATACAATGTGACCAACATTACTTAACATAAAACATTACAGATTGTAACGTAAGTTATTACATTAGATGACTGATATTTTTGTTACATTTTGTAGGCATGTTATAAAAAAATTCTTTTTAATATACTATTAGAAAAAATTAAAACATGGAAGTATATAAAAATACAAAAAGTAAAATAAATATTGATGACAATTATTTAGCTCAACGGTTTAGTCTTAACCCAAATATGTAGTACCGACAAGAAGAACACTAGACTTCAACATTTGCAATGGGTGTAAATTTTATATTTTCAATGTCCAGACAGTTTAAACCAGGATGACTTGCTACAATACCATGAGTATGATTTTGGATAAATGAAAAAAAAATTATTGTTTGGCTGAGTCAACAAAACTCGATCACCTAATCAATATTGATCATAAATTTGGTTTCATGACAAATATTATTATGTACACGTAATTTTTAGAACACAATATTTTCATATAATTAAAAAAAGTTATATACTTAACAAAATACAATTGTATAATTTCCAAATTGTGTGAATATTTAGGAAAAAAAATGGAATTATTGAGAGTTGTATAAAAAAAATGTAACATCAAATTATGGCTCATATAAACCATTTGAAACAAATTTATCACACGCTCAAATTAAATTATCAGAATAATTTATACATAAATCCAAGGCCTATTCATATCTATCAAAAATTAAAAAATAAAACAGACAAAAAAACAGATATCTATATAAATAATTGTTATTACCTCTAATTTACTCCAACCTAACCTAACCTGTATTATGTAAACACAATGTATACAGATATGAACAAAACACCTTGTATTTCATCGCATTGGACACATTTAAAATAGCATGTAAGAACAGAAATTGATCATACTAATACTCATTATATTTGTTGGGTTTATGTAAGACACCACATAATATTTATGTTAAAAACCCTAAATTTGCAGTGTTAGCATGTATTTGGTATGTTAGGTTAGGTGCTATGTAAGTAAGATAGGGACAACACATATGGGCATTATGTCTTCTTAGTATAAGAGTAAATACTATGCTATGGCCATCGAGAGAAAGTTTCTAGACGGCGGCCAAAACTCGTTTGTTTTCGCACCAAAACGGTGACAATTAGGAGGTAAAGTGGATAAAATTCTGGTACAAAAATGCGGAGCACAATCATTTAAATGAGTGAAGGAGTAGCTTTCTCTCTCTCTGAATGGCAGTAGTATAATAGTATCAACCATTTCCAAAATAAATTAACAAATATGATATTATAATAGTTCTTCAATATTCAACATCATTAAAATTACCATATGGATAAGTCCGTTTTTGACCAGGCTTTAAAAACTTGCTAGAACTATAGGAGCTCAATATTTCATTATTCCGAGTCCTAGGTTTCTTCTGAGGATGACAAATATTTGTTCCAAAATCTCCTTGTCTTACAGTTCTAATAAAACAAATAACAAGTTAGACATAAAAATATAGGTAATGATAACAGCTTATTAGATTAACTATTGTAATACTATTTTAGACAGAAAATACATAAATTACTGACATATTAATATAAATTAAATAACTAAATGACATTAAAAATTGAGTTAAATTATAAATCTGTTTTTAAAATAGTCAAAATATTTGACCAACTTAACAAGGAATATATTATGTAAAAAGACAAGCATATTTTAAACATATTATTATCAGTGGCTATTACTAACTTTTTGTTTTCTACTTTGGCACTTGAAGAATTTGTTACTGTTGGGGTAGGTTGGTTGAATCTATGATTATGCCCATTCATCACATGGTCAGGTGCATTAGATTCACTAATAGTTCTTCGACATCGATTAACAAATGCATCAACACCACTCTTTAAAATTGAATTGAATATTAGTAATTAAAAAAACAATCAGCAAAATGCACTTTAATGGTCCCATACATTTTTTTTTCTTTTAATATCTTGTAGGCTTAATATTATGGTATATAAATTTTTTTGTTAGCTATATTGCTTTTAAAAGTTTGTCCCTATACGTTATATTACCACTCAAATCAATTCACATACATAAGTTGTATATTGCTACAAAAAATATATACATATATTATTATAATAGCTTTATAGAAACAATTTTTATACCATAATTTTAAGCATAGAAAAATCAGGAACTTGACAAAAAAAAAAATATTATTTAAAAAATCTTTTTTTAAGGCGTTTGACAAATTTAATTAACTGAAATTCCAAAGCAAATTATTGATAATTTACCTTATGCATAGATAAGTATTTAATTTGCATTACTTACACTAATTTGTTTAAGTTTAATATACTATTAAATTAAAATAAAATAATGTATTAAACTAATCTCTATTCATGATAAGAATACCCACTTCAACACCAAAAACCAGTTAGCGCTGATGTCTGCCGCCACATCACATGATGTGTACATACTGAGCTAGAAATGCTAGAATATCACATAGTTATCATGATACTACACTACTAGTTTACTGATTCATTCCGCAATGAATCAAAAGACGCACCATTCGATATTTCCACAATTTTTTTTTTTTAATTTTGCTATTAATTATTATTAAGTATCAAAATGGCAAGAAATGAAATAATATGTTGTTATCTATATACACAGCAGCACCAGAATCAAATCAGAGTGTCTGAACAATTCTGGTAGTTCAGTAAGCATACATGGAAGTGGGCATTATTATTCAAAATATAGTATAAATGCATGTTTTATATTCAAATTAATAATGATAGTTCAATAATGCTTTGATCCATATTAAGCAGATGTACTTATAAATATTAGCTCATATATTACCTCTTGCCGAGTTCTTTTTCTCATTCCAAAGTTATCTAATGTTTCCATCAATTTCCGCTTCTTATCATGTAAGTCTTTTGATGTGTTATTGCCATAATTTAAATTGTTACCATTCAAACTATTTCTAAAAAAAATCAAAATAAGCTTAACATTTATAAAATTAGTAATAGGATTTAGGTATTGAGGTATTTAAATTAAAATTGTTATACTTTAACACTACACAGAACTGAAATTATTAATTACCTAATACAAAAATAAAGATTATAAACAGTTTTCAATTGAAAATGCTTTAATTAAAAAAGAAAAATCAACCTTTTGATGTGAAGCAAATGGTATACCTACTTTGATTTGAAATATTTAAATACATGAGAATTATCATCCTTGTTAATATTTTTTATTGGAGTATACAAATAATTATTTAAAATATATTTATATTAATAATCTGCAAAAAAAAATATGTAAATATTGTTATATTATAATATTTTAAATTTAATTTTATTATAGCCATGTTCGTTTGTTTATCGGCAAGCATTTTTTGAGATTATGTGCAATTTAAATAATTATTTTAAAATATTATAGGAAATTAATTCAAATGTGAGCCATTTTTAAATTTTTACAACAAAATCTTATCATAAAAACAAATAAAATATGTGACATTCAAGGATCTTCAAGAGATTTTTTGAGTTAATTTATGTGCACTTTTATTAACTATGTTACTAGTATTTGTAAACAATATAAGTACTTACTTATCATGACTATTTATTTATATTAGAAAATTGAAAATGTTATAACAATATACAGAAATAAATATACAATATATCATAGTAGATTGTCACCATGTGGGAGGGGGATGATCAAATGTATATGGTATGATGGCAAAGCAATAACAAACAGATACCTGAGTATTATTTAAATATAATGAAAACCTTCATAGTTATTTATTTATTATTATAAGTTAACATACAATTATGATTATTTAAAAATCCGATAAATATATAACATATTTTTTTAACTCAACTTTAAGTATAGCTAATAATCCCTGCATCTGGTAAACTATTAAATTCTAAAGGTAATATTAATAATTGAAAATTACATTAAGGAGCTCATGATATCAAATTATATTTAAGCAAAAAAAAGTGCGGTCACTGGATGGTGCCTTCACTCACCTTATTCATGTTTTTAAATTATATTGTAGCACATATTCTTATTTTGCCTTTGTGAATAGATTGTATATTTTTTTTTTTTTTAATTTAAAAAAAAAAGCTTATGATATTAATACACATATTTATAGAATTGTACTTATGTATGTAAATTACTCAAGTATTACATTTTAGACTTAAGTACATGTATATGTATATTAGTCTTACAAAAATATAAAATTATAGCTCCAAAATAGAAAATACACTTTTTTTTTGTTAACATACCTTAATGAAGTTCTACTTCCATTTGATTTTGGTGACTTATTATTAAAAACATTGAGAGCCCTGGCCTGTGGACTATTTTGGTTTAAAGTTTTACCATTTAAGCTGTTGGGCCCCTTATTCTTATCAGCATCCGATTTAGAATTTAAAAACTTCAAAAACGAAAACATAATAAGTTACGGTAATTTTAAACCACACAATAATTTAAAAACTGACAAAATGAAAAGTCAATAGTTGAATTGATTGAGAACTAGAACGTTTAAGTTTAATTAGTACAGTATACTGAAAAACGAAAACAACGTGTTATTGAATTGGTAGTTTTAACTTTTAACAGTAAATACTTAAATGTGTAATAGTAGTAGTGCGTTACTGTAAGAATGTTGAGAATGAGTGAGGGAGTGTGTGTATCGTGTGTGACGCACGACTGTCGCACTGACATTATATTGTTTGTACCATGATAAAAAGTATTATTATTCAATTATTGTACTGTTATCAGTTTAACGTTATCAGCTAAATGAAAAACCGTTGAAAAAGCAATCTGGTATATCATATTATACCACGGTTCGCGAAGAAATAAGCAAAATATACAAGCTCCTGATCCGTGATGCACTGCTTATCAGAATACCTATAACCATTTAACCTATTAAAATAGGTCAATGCCTATAACCATAACAATAAATGGCTTTCTCATTGGTACAATGTTTGGCGCCATAAAATATTTAAATTACTTCTTTGATAATATTTTAGCATAGGCAAGTAGTACAATAAACCTGCATTTTGTTAATTTTTGTACTTGAAACAGTTGAAACTGAATATTGTAAATGATTAATTAATAATGTATAAGAAATCGAAAAGTGGGTTGATTAATTGCATACAAAAACTAATAAATGAAATGTTCGAACTACAGTTAATAATGGAATGCTTTTTAAAAGTAATTTCTATGGAATAACGTGTTATTTTCCACGTTATTGAAATAAGTTATCACTTATTAACGTAAAAAATATGAAAAAATCTAGGAGCTAGGATATTCGAAAAAAAATTTAAATCAATTAAATTTATTTACGATTCTGAAAGTGCGATTGGTTACATACAGTAAAAACTGGATAATAACCAAGCAGTTGACATGCCTTAAAAAAAATGCGTGTTGTGTGTACGCATGGATGAAGTGAAACTTTCCAAAGGTTCTTAATAAAACATAATAAAAAACCAATCACGGGGTCGAAGACGACTATAATGGTTATTTTTCGTACACTCTGTAAAGAATTTTCACTTCAATAATAATACATAATTTAAATATTTTATTGTACCAAATATTAACCAATATTAATATTTATCAACCAATGAGATGAGAAACTCCCATGGGTTTTATTTTATAATATGCAGAATGGTAATATAATGCCACCACGGCTAAATTGCATATACCATTAGGTACTCCACAATAATTATTCATTCCATTTCACGATGTAGAGAAGATAAGTAATATTTTATATTAGTGATTATTTCCAATAAAAGTGTTGTGGTACTACCACATAATTTTTAGAACAATTAATGTTCAATGGATTTTAACAAAATATAACGGAACAGGAATAGACAAATAAATCAAAAAAATTCATTGAAATATATAAAAAATAAAAAATAGCGTTCTTGTCGTTCTTAGAACAAACCATGGTATTTTGTTCCCACTTCCGTTCCTAAATATTGGTATGCACACGGATAGTAGCCAGCAGGATATGCAAATATGCAATAATGACACTATATTCAACAGTAATAGTTTCTTCTCTGATTTAAATACTGTGATCCAACGAGTATAGTTCTGTTGGTTTTGCCATAATTGCCAGCTATTATATAGTTGAGTTATATAGCCATACAGCAGGTAATCTTCCTATTATAAATAAACCGATTACGCCTTGCCACTATTTTCTCACTAATGAAACTAAGTATGGGTACCTACATAAGTGATATTAAAATACACTATATTAATATGTATAACGTATAAGCCCCTTTTAAGACCAATTTTGATCGGAAATTAAAAAAAAAATTTATAAGAGAATTACTTTTGTATATTATTATTGAATGATTAAATAATTTTATACATTTTAACTTTATTTTCACAAATATTATATTTTATAAACTAATGACATGCCTATAAATATAATAATACCACATTTATTTTATAAATAAAAATAAAAACATATTTTATAGTATATAATATGCTATATATACGCCCATAAGCACGATTACCTACACGAAATGCATGGGGTACCTACGTAATATTATGTACCTATTGTTTTATTAATTTTTGCATCCCATGGAATGGATCATGGGGTGCTTGAGTGTTACAGCACCCTAACAATCAGCACTCATGTTCAGACGCACTCATAACTACAATACCTTTGTACGTACCTTGTACCGGCTGTATGACATAAACGCCAAAGGTACAAAAATGACCTATCATTTAATTTAATATTTTATATAAGTATTAAGTAGGTAGTTATTTAAAAATTTCTATATCTTATAAAAATTATATTATATTAATATTATTATGTCGATAGTAAATTATAATATAGGTACCTACCTGATTGATGATGCACATCAATATTCAATAGATTTAATAAATTGGTCGATTTTTTATAATACAATACTTGTTATAACACAAACTGCTCATACACTGTCTATTTGACAATCTATCGTAATCAGATAATACATATTTTGTCGATTAAAATTAAGCGTTTGGAGTTTTTGAGCGATATAGTTCTAAATTTAATATCTGTCATTTAATTTCTGGCGCTTTTGTACGATACGAATTGTTTTTCTTATCCCATTTTGGCGCTTATGAACGATACGATTTTGGCGCTTTTGTAGGATACGACTTTTTTTTCTTATCTTATTTTGGCGCTTATGTCTTCCACCGCTTGTACCTATACCTATATAATATTATTATGATTTCCAATGTTAGTTTTTATATAAGATTAATTTATGTAGAAAATGTATAACCACATATTATATTATACTGATGCGTTTATTTCCGGTTACATTATTTTTTAGAACACAATATCATTTTTTATTTAAAAATAATCACTTAAGAATTACTATCAAAAAATAAAAAAATATAAAAAATATAGAAACCGTTGTTCTTGCACAAAGTTGATTATAAGAATAAATGAGGGTCGTTCTGTGCATGAGTACCTATACAAAAAAAAAAACTTTTTCTTTGTTTGAATGATGCCACTGCTCAAAGCTTTGATACAAGTGGCAGTTTAAAAAAACCATTGACTGCAAAACTTTTATATTGTAATGCCTACTATTTTTTAAGATTCTGCCATCAAAATGAGTTTTTTGACATTCTATGCAGGACTTTCTAAAAAATAGGATAAAATCAAAAGACCCATGTTATCAATAATTGTAAACTCAAGTATGAGAAGTATTTTTTCCATTACCACAACGTTTTAGTTAACGTAGTGACTTAATTTTAATTAAATGAGAATGTATTTGTTACCCTATTACAATATTGCATTCAAAAATAATTATTTGTTTTTATTTTAAACATTTTTAAAAAATATGATATTAAAACAATTTGTAGTTTTAAGTAGGTAATAAGTTATCACCAATAGTTATCACTGATAACTATTCAACTAGCCCAACAAGGTATATACTATAAAAAAAATAGTTATTAAGGATAGTTGTCAGCACTCGGCGCAGTGCGCACTATTTTCCCCTTTCCCTCCGCTTTCTCACTCACTCTATCTGTTTGTTTGTCTCTCTCTCTCTTTCTCTCTCTGATCTGAGTACAACATAGACATTTTGCTTTTAACCAGTACTTTGTTAGCAATGATAATTAGAAAGCATTTTCATATTATAATAATAAATATTAATTGGATACACCAAACCAAAAATTAAGAACAGTGGGTAGGGTATCCAAGTCTGTTATGAATTTTTCTATGATTCTAGTAGGTATAATGAATGGTATCCTCTTCATTAATGTTTTTGTATATTATACTTATGTGATTTATCATCCTGATTACTTAATGTTTTTGTTCTGTAAACATCCCTATTACTTAATATTTTTGTTTGATAAACAGAGTGAAGTATATTTAATTTTAATGATAAAAAAGTTCGTAATGTTTATATTAGATTTTTTTAGAATGTTATCTAAATAACTATATAGGTATAGTATAAAAATACTCAGAGGATTTCATTATTTTTCCATACTTATAACTTCATAAGTTATTAATTATCTAGTCTTACTTTATAATCTTTATATTATTATTTATTTTATAAATACTAAACCAACAATATTACTTTTTCAATACTTAGGAAACTAAGAGTTTTATTTAGAATCGTCTTTTAATTTATTTGATTTTTATTGTTCCCCAATTTAGAGTTATAATGAACGATGGCTAGTGTCGCGATACGTAGGTAAAACTATGAAGTGTCGAAATTTCATGTAACAAACATTCAGACCATTCAGTGTTCCTCAGTTTCTGTTGGCACCTATCTCACCAGAAAAGTAGTAATTTGTTTCATCATCAAAATACCTATTGACAATTCAATAATTCGCCTGAAAAAACATTAGATATATTATTAATATTCATTAAAAAAATATATTTGTTTTGTTTTGTTTTTATTTTTTGTTGACAATAGTACAAATTTTGATAATAATATAATTTATACACCTCGATTCTTAAGAATATCAAACTAATAAAAAAAAATTATTTTATTTTAAAGTACAATTTGTTTATGATTAATAACAGTATAAGTACTTTGAAATATAATAGTTTTTAAGTTATAATATATTTTAATATCGTTGATTAAATTTCATTAAATTCACATTCAATTTATATAATAAATATAAATTGTAAATCATATTTTATATATATAACAATTAATCACAACTTCACGTATCAGACATATAGATAGGTAGGTACTAAATCACTTCTATGCAGGCAAATAGGTTTTTAATCTGATCATTTAAGTTATATCTCATATATGATGGTACCTAGCTAGGTAGTTATATGGTAAAATATAAAAAGAAAAATTCGATAAAATGTCTATTTTAAATTGTATGTTATTTTATATTTTATTATACTGGGCGGTTATACATAAATATATTACATTTTGACTAAATTTGAAAATATAAAAATTTCAAATAGTAAAAATTGTTCAAGGCAGTTGTTAGGAGTTATAAGGACATCTAAGATAATGATAAAAGTTTTATAATTTATATTCCATTATTGAAAACAACCTTGGTACACATTGCCCTTCTCTTATTAAAGCTGTTTTGTACAAGACTTAAATTATAAAAAGAAAAGTTTCTGTATCACTTTGGACAATCCCTTGTACCTAATATAATAAGTGCTTTTCGACCCATTTTTTGGTCCCTGCTTTTAGGAACATATTTATGTACAGGCCTAAAACATAAAGAAATTACCCCATATTGGTTTTACCCCCAAATCGGTCACTTTTTATACATGAGATCATTCCTTCAAGTGTGTTTATGTTATTCCTACTCTAAAATTAATCGGTAACAAGGTTAGACGGCAACCGATAATAGAAAACACTACCACGGAAAACTTCAACCTGAATATCTTATTATACGTTTATTTACAGATGGAAAATGCATATTATGCATAGGTACCTATTACCTTCACCCTAAAAAATAAGTTTCATTACAAATCTGAAAACTTGATCATAAAAATTGATGTTTGTCGGTCTTTAAACTTATATATTATATATACAATATACAGGGTAATCCACCAAGCATGATTATTCTAATTTTTCCTTAAATAATAAATTAATCAAAATTTTCCGATTTTTTAAGTACCCATACTTAAGGACAATATTTTAAACTATTTGAATTTGTTAAAAGTATCATTCAAGAGTGCCCTATGGTAAATCATTATTGCAGCCCTAACCTATTATTGCATACATCTATAGAAGGTAACTTTAAAGCTAGGGTGACCATTTTTATAAAAAATAAAAAACGGGACAAACAGTTGGAGGTAAATATTCTTAAAAAAAAAAACAATTTCAATAAAACACGTCTTGTTTGGATTAGTTTTTGTTGTGAGGTTGGAAAAATTGGTCAAAGTATTCTCACTCTTTTTGGATTGATGTTGATTACTCATCATTTTTTAAATTATAAATCATCACAATCAACACTCATTCCACAAAAACTATTATAATTAATAACTTTCAAGCTTCAAATTTTAAACTGTATATTATATTGTTATTTTTTTTGTACTTATTTCTTTGATTCATTTTTTTGTACACATAATAATATAGAAATAATGGAATTAAAACGGGACCATTTTCTAAAAAAGGGACAAAAAGCGTCCTGTTTAATGTTTGTTGGGTACCTATGAAAGTTATAGTTATATAAAGTCAAATAACTCAAAAACTATTCGCTAAAATTTCGTTTTTGATACATCAACAATTTCAAAATAGTTATCTACTTAAAAACTTTTATGAAAAATAGTTATTTTCATTTGAAACTAATAAGTTTTTTTAACCACATCAGATATTTCTTAAATTGTGTAAAAAATTCTAAATATTTAAAAATATAATGGTCCTTATTGTATAATTAAATATAACTCCGATACAATCAGAATCTGAATAAGTTCTTTATTAAAAGAAAAACCTGGGTACAGCATGCTTGGTATATGAATATGAGTACCTATAAAATGTTTGTAAGATGTTAGATGTATTTCTTAAATCTCTTGAAATCGTTCATTAAAACCAGAAATATTTAGGACTTTTTATAGTCACAGTAGATTTCAGTACAATGAATAGAAAATTATAAGCTCCACAAAAATATACACAAATTAATCATCAAATGGTTTTGTTTGCAAACATTATTCATTATTTTTACAGGTAAAATGTTCTTATAAAATTCAGCGTTGAAAATATTAAGGCCGTGTTAACCTATACCGATTGTTATTATCTCCCTGTACATTTTTCCCGAAAATTACTGAACATATTGCAATTTTGTCAAAATCAAAATAACAGATTTCTTTTTTAATTTTAATTTATAATCAATAGACGTAGTTTATGAAAGAAATATGTTTTACTTCCTTCAACCCGCTTAAAAGCTAATATACTTATAAACTAATATCATGTACAATAATATACTTATGCCGTATGGCTATTTGACAATACGTTACTATTACGTTGGCGTTAGACACATTAAAAGTTAACCAATTACTTATGAAATAAAAACAAATATTTAATTTTAGTACCATTTATTTTTCCCCTGCTGTCACTATGAAATAATACTATTATATTATGGTTTTATTTATTTGGTAATTTAATAACAAATTTCAGCTACCTTAAATGTACATGACACTAAACCAGTGTTTATTTATAATATGCTATGATAATTTTAACATCGGAAAATCACGTGTATCGTGTTTGAATTTAAATAAATATTGAAGTGAGTGTATTTTTAGTATAAAATAAAAAAATTAAATTTTTAGTCAAATTATTCAAATTACTGTTAAAAAAATAATAATAATAATAATCTCGTCCATTGTCTGTCCGTTCATTGATAATAAATTACACTAAATTATTAGTACTTGAACATACACGATACACCTAACATATTATATTTGGTATTATTTACTGTTGGCCTTTATGTATAATGATAATGATGATATCGAACACGTTCTCTAATTATATTTGGCTGAAATCCCATAACGCCTCTTTGCAAACAAGCTTTTCGAATCGTCTTCCTTGCAATAACCTCTATGAACCACTCGATCTTTATTGTTCATATATATTATTATTGTTATTATCTTTATTACTATATTTATTTATATTATTATTACTATTACTATCATTATTATAATATGGATATGGGCCGATGAAAAGCTATACAAACAATAGGTCGCACGCGTTCATATTATATTATCATCAGTGGCGTAATTGGGAAATTTACACAGCTAGTATTAGCACTTCTGTTGCGCATTGCAAGGATATTTTTTAGATGATACATTTTTTTTTTTTTTTTAAATCGTTTCAATATTATGTAATATGGCAGGTACTTATAAAGATGATTGTTCCTCACACCGCGAAAAATATCGATAAAATAAAAAGAGAGTTAAAAAGTGCCACGGAGACAGATTTGGATGCTTCGTAAATGCGCCTCAGCATGTCTTACGCCACTGATATTCACGTAGGTACATTTCACCTATGGACATTATATGATATAACATGTTATACAAACGTTAAATGTTATACGCGCGTGTGCCTTCGTTGGCATATTAAATAATTTATAAAATACACGCTTATGCCTGGATAACCATGTGGATCCCGCGAACAGTCTTAAAATCATTTTATTAATTTTTTTTAGTTTTTTTTTTTTTTTCAATAAGTTTTAGTGTTCTTTATCTAGCGGCCTTGCAGCTCCCACGCACCTTTCTGCTGCACACCCTACATTCACCGTGCAATACACTAGTGGTGGAACGTTCTCCGACAGTTTTAAACACACGTGTATTACGAGGTTGCCCTGTCATAAATAATATGAATGAGTATAGTAACCCGTAATGTAACCTAACACGGACAATATACGATTAAGCACACTTTTATTTTCAAGCTACACTTTAAATGTTATTAACAATTGAACACGCATAATTTTTTTTCAATATTAAAAACGTCACCAAAATTATTGAAACGAAAATCGTCGGTGACTCGAATATTCAACTAAAACATAATATTATTCTCACACAAATTGAGATGGCAATTTATTTTTTTATTATAAACCACAAAATCGTAATCAATTATATTTTATATTCCCAGTGTTCGATACCTATTCCGTTGATGTGCTTATTATGCTCAGTCGGCACTCAATAGTCAATAATTCACACAATCAATGGCTCAATCAACGTGCTCAATCGTATATACAATAGCACGTTTGTCGGTGGTGCATGATAGTGGGGGAAAGGGCCGCGCGACGAGAAAAAACCGAAAAAAACAAAATTGTATATAATAATATATAAAAGTAATATATTATTATCTAAACATATGCGGACATGCGGTAACTATGGCGCTATATGGCCGCCAACCGGTGATGGCGGCGGTCATTATCACGCGCGGAAGTGCGGTGGCTGTCTGCGGGTGTTCCACTTGCACTTGAGTATTCGCACGTAGGTCATGCGGAACGTAGCGTTGCACAGGGCGTAGCACACCGGGTTGATGGTGCTGTTGATGTAGCACAGGTAGTAGAAAAAGTCCCACATGCCCTGCGGCACCCACTCCTTGTTGCTGTCGCCCTCGTGTCCGCTGCCGTCATCGCCGCCGGTGGCCGCCGTGAACGGCTTCAGCAGCACTAGTATGTTGTACGGCGTCCACGTGATGATGAACGTCAGCAGTATGGCCGACAGAGTTTTGGCCGCCTTCCGCTCGCTCTTCTTCTCCTGGAACTTCTTCTTCTTTTTCTCCTTGGCCTGGAAAGCGGCTCCCTGCGCCCGGGTCAGCTGCTTGGGCTGCACCATTTTCGCCGCGCTCAGCGGCAACCGCATGTCCTGCGACGACGGCCTACGTGACATTGGGCCGCCCGCTCCGTGCCGCCGTGACTCCTCGTAACACCCGTGATATTGCTTCACAGACGGCGCGTCTTGGAGGTCGCTGTCGCCCGGCAACTTAATCACGATCGTGTACACCTGCACATTTTATTATCGAACGTGGCACGAAAAGACCACGCATTCATATTATTATTACTATTATTGCTATTATTTTCACTATTCTTGTTATTTTATTAGTAGGTAGTTGATATTATTGGTATTGCTGTCGTGTTTGAGCTGATATTTTTAAAACTAATAGTATCGATGCGCTCAATGATATTTTTAAAACTACTACGATTTTTCTTCAAGAATATGACATTATATTAACAATAGGTTTATGGTGAGAGGGAGATGATTTTGGAATGAATTTTAATCAAAATAATAATCATAGTCTCATGTCAAAACATTATACGCACCTTTATCGTATAACTTTATACGTGTTTTGACGTTTTTAATGAGGTCATATAATATAATAGAGAAATAAAATATATATTATATGGACAACGGAATTGTGTTAATATCTAAGCGTTCGAGAAAAATTGAAAAAAATTATACTCATGCAGATATCCTCCGCATACTATATATTTATATGTAACTTAAAGAGTCTTTAGTCTATACGATAACAACGATATAATTTAAAAAGGAGGAAAAAAATGTCTATATATTATCGTTCGACGTCTGTCTTACTTGAAAATGCCTTGTAATTCGATTACCGTCATTTCTAAAAATATTAGGAATCTATTTGATATACCCACTCGACCTTCATCTTAAATGTCCATGTGTGTTTACAAATTTGCTTTTCAGATAAAATTATGAATTTCGAACATGGTAGCTATATAAAGAAGTATTACAAAATAAATAATAAAACAAAAACTCATAATGTTATGTTTTGTGATTATATGACATTTCAGATTCATGACGTACAATATCGACGTGTACGCAATGATAATATTTTTGAACTTTGATTTTTCATAAACTTAAAAATACATCGGATGCCGAGTGGCGTCACTTAACGTAGACGGGAAGGTTACTATATATAGTAGATTATTATAATTCAACGTGAAATAGAATTAAAATACATTTTCATACTATTGTATCCTCTTTTAATTAATAGTAATATAGATAAAACAATACTAATACATAAGTAATATATTACATAGTATCATTGGCGCAACTAGGGGGGTGCAAAAGGGTGTTTAGCACCCCCAAGTTCTAATTTAGCACCCCTTGATATTTTAGATCTAACTATTATAATTATAATAAAATAACATCAATTTTATGTTTTTAATAGTATAGCACCCCACGTTTTAGAGGTCTAGTTGCGCCTATGCATAGTATACTATTTCTATCGACAAATATTATTTAATTGATGGCATCGAATTGATTTCGTTGGTAAAATTTATAATATTATGTAAATCCGAGCGTTATTATTTTTTCAACATTTTTTTTTTTATTAATAGCTTTTGGTAATAAACTATAATAGCTCGACAGTTAATACAGATAAAATTATACAAAAAATAAGACTTAATATAAATAAAAACAATAGAAATTGATAACAAGAAAATCGACATTTTTAAATGCAATAAATTCCTGATTTTAAGGTCTTAAATGACAATTATTTTTTATAAATATTTATATAAATAAATATATTATGCTTGTGATTCGTAAAGTTTAGAATAATTGTAGGTAAAATACTAACTTAACTAGCAATTAATAAAAAAAAGTGAGCCGTCACGGGATGTAAAACATCGAAATTATTTTGTATAGAAAATATTCGTTACATTTGACAGGGTGGTACATTAAAGGAAATAAACATGGCATAATCCGAAACAAATTATTTAGATTATCTAAGAAAAATTATTATTATTATAAAGCACATATTAAGATGTTTCACGTATTGCGTGCTTTTTGCGCATGCGTACGTTATGAGCGTCACCAAGCCAACAGCCGGTCTCGCCCGCCGCATTATACATGTTTCACATCAAAAAATATACTAATTGTATTTTTCTTTTGAAATAATAAACTTGATGACAATTTTTTAAATAAAATTGGAATTCAATATAAATTAAGCATATTTTACTTGTAGTACCTATATCAGATATTTATTTTTATATCAAATGCATAATTATAAATATCAATTTACCTATACTATAACCTAACCGTCCTAACCTATACTACCTACATACCTGTTACATTATAAATCAAAGTTAGGTACAGAAGTTTCATGATACTAACAGTTTTGTTGGTATAATTTTAAAAGTAATAAATAATAACAAAAAATATTGTACTAATCTTGTTTGGTATTTTATTTGTACTAGCTGTAATAATATTTTCTTGTTGCATAATATTGTAGAGCTTTCATAGAATTCCTAATAGAAGCTAATCAAAAAAAAAACCAAAAAACATCAAAAACCCAATTTTACAGTAATAAAATATAATAAGGGGTTTTTCGCTTTGTTTTAAATGATTTTCAATGGGTTTTAGAACTTTTAAATAATATGTACTCTATTTAGTATGACAAATTAACGGCGTACTTACCGAGTCGTTTGACAAGGACCGATTGGCCAGCCGGTTATTGTTGTTGACCGCGTGATAAGATTTCATCGGCGTCGGTGTCGTGGGCTGCTGCTGGTGTATAACATTCAGCGACGTCGACCTGGACACAGTCGTACCGTAGCTAATGCCACCGGGCACGTCACTCGGCGTCTGGTCGTCTTCCTCGTCGTACTCGTCGTCGCGGCCTGAGTGCCACCAGTCCACGCACCAATCACGCAGCCACGACCACGTTAGCAGGCGCCTCGCTTTCTAAAACAATATACCGAATTTCTGTTATGGTTGGTTAGCTGGTAAGCCGTATGGGCTAAGGAGTAGGTATTAGGAGTAAGCGGATAATAATCGGACGTTCGGACGGCGTTGTCCCAAAAGCTGTTCAAAAACGCTTAGTGAAAAAGATAAAAAAATAAATATAGTAAATCTGAATAATATATTAATTAAGTAATGTAATTAATATTGTAACTCAAAAGGCCTAAAGATATGTAAAAATAAGTTTAATCATAGGTTAGAAGTAATAATCCTTATATTTACTTAAAATAATATATTATATTATATGTATAATATATTACGGGTGGAATAATAACAAATACTGTGGAGACAAAAATACGTTTAGGGCTTAAAAGATTTTATTATTCTAAACTGAACGCCGTGACATGCAAATTTTAGTCTTTGATAAACAAACCATTTTTTTTTCCTATAAGACCATTCACATATTTTACATGCACTTGCATCAATTTATATCCTCGATAGGATTACTCTTTACCATAAAATATTTACTTAATATCTTATCGAATATAAATAGAATCAAAATTGAAATTCAAATACGGTAATATAAAATCACACTGCTGCATGATTACTTAAAGAAAATAGCCTCATAAATTCACTCATAAAAACCTATTTCTGTGTCAATGCTCAGTAAGCCGCGTTATATAGCTGTTATCGGCCGTTGAATATAATTTATTTTTTCGAACAATATGATAAAATTTCATGTTACAAGTTTACTGTTTATGAAGAACGTTATAAATAAAATACAAATTTATTTATGTTTTCTGACATAACAGGGATTCTCTTACCGAGCAAACGATTATTATTACAGTCCCTGTGGGAATTCGTTAGGTTTCCGTTCCCAGACTAAGCCACCGGGTCGGTCCTGGAGGAATGCACGCGGTCAATACGCGCGCTCTAGGGTTGGACTATATGCTCTGTATATATATAGACTCGCCGTCTCGGGAGTTGCTCGCATTCGACGACTAACAAAAACGAATTATTTCGGGCTGCTCCCGGGAACGACTAATCGGAAGTAAAAACATCCTTTTAACATAAGAATATATGTCTTATAGCTAATTTGATAATCCGTAATTTTATTGTCACTATTAACGCTTTTGAGGTTATTTTTTAATAGGTATATATTCTTTTATCTTATATTTATATATATTATATAAGAATATAATAAGAGACAATCCGATGTCTTGATATTTTTCCTACATTTCCACAAGGGACATTTTATGCGAAATAATTGTTTAAAAATATTATAAAATGTACTAAAAGAAAATATTAATTTTTTAAGAACTTTTTAACTTTTCGTTAAGTACCTATTAAATTTAATACCTACCTAGACGCGTGTACCACTGTACCTAATAGTATTCTGTTAAATATCTTTAATGGAAACATTAGCTTATTTTATTGAAATTAAATTCGTTAGTTTATAAATACCAATGAACACTGAGAGTACGCTTTGCGCAACGAACTGGTCTCATACATTTCCCGTCGATCCAACGAATTCACTTGATTCGATTCAGATCGTATGCGACCCCACGATTCCTCGTGTTGATGATCGCTAAAAAGAGTATTAAAAGATTAGTAACCACTGCTCCATGAAAAAGATTTTTGGTGTTCTTTTCTAAGTTCTCACTTGTGTGGTTTGTTCATGGCTTGCAAATTTGGAAAATCTTTTTGTCTCTTTTTTGTCTCTCTGTATATTCGGAAATACAGAAAACACATGACCGTTACCGGTACGTAAAAGGCGGCAATGGCCGTGCCGAAAGTAATGTACTGATTGGTCAGTATGAACTGTATGTAACATTGAATTTCTGGCACGGTCCGACGACCTTCTATGATCGGCCACAGATAAATCCACGGTGGCCATAAGCCCAGCGAAATAATCCAGGCGGCAGCTAAAAATAAAAAAATCATATTAAGTAGATATAAAAACTGTTATGCGAGTCACGTGCACTTCAAAAGTCACGGTGAACAATACGCCTTAAAGATATTATATATCATTATCGTAGTACATTATGACGAAGTTCTGTATAATATCAAAAAATTTTATGAGAATCCAATTTAACAGTTCGTTTAAATCATATGTATGTTTAAATTAAATCACGACAACACGTCATTGACTAAATATAACTTGCCATCAAACTCTGTCCACTTAATGAAAACATTTTTTTTTTTAAATATTTATTTAATTATATAAATAGGTAAATTACTATAGCTAGATACTTAAACTGAATGATAATTCTTTGATTATTCTTAACTCATTTATCCTCTGTATATATATATAACTACTAGCATACTTCAACACAGCAACAGTTTTTGAATTAGAGTATTAGACAAACAAAAAAATAAAATAAAACGAAAAGCTATTTGTAGCTAATATTTTTAATTTTATACCTGAATATGTTTCACGTCAAATATATTAATTTAAAACCTACGTTTGATTTGCTACTATTGTATAAAACAAATTTTATTGAAAATGCACAACTAAATCATAATTATTTGGTTATATAACATAAAAAAAATCTATTATCAGCATAATACTTTAATATTTTTCAATCAATTAAGTATTTAACTACAACTATACAAGTTACCACGTATATTTTATAAATTCGGGATTTGGGACTTGTAGCAATTTGTTATCAGTAATGTATATAAAAGTAAAGCAGAGTCTATGAGACATATAATCAATATTAGACAAATCGATATATACTTTTTGACAGTTAAATTTTACTTAACATATTTGCATGACTTTGATACCCTAAGTCATACATAACGATTGTTATATTTTTAATGTGTTATATATTCATTAACGAACTTTCAACATTTAAAATATAATTAAAATTTACATTTACTGAATAAAGTTTAAAAATGTTAGAAATCTGTTAGGTCACAAATTTAATGTTTGGTATGGTGCAATAATATTTTTCAAACTTATATAATTTTTTTTTTAAAACTCCTTTTAGAACAACATTATGGGGCTGCAATCTGCAAATATTTCTATTAGTCCATTTTCAAATTATAATTTATAACTGTTTTTCAAATCTTAATCCACTAAAATTGTGCGATGGGACACGTCTACAGATTATTGGTCTAAAAAAGAATTTGATTGAAGCTTTTATCTTATTCCTCGCATACCAATGATACCATCAGATTATTCATTCCAATTCAAGAAAATGCAGTTTTCTGAAAAAGTATGTTTTGCCATGACAATAAACAAATCACAAGGACAAACCTTGAAATTTGCAGGGATCGATATAAGAGAAGATTGATTTTCACATAGCCAGTTGTATGTGGCATGCTCCAGAGTCCAGAGTCAGTATACGCCCACGAGTTTAGTTATTTTGGCACCAACAGGAATTATAGCTAATGTAGTTTATAGAGAAATATTACAATAAAAATCAGCTTAATAAACAATTAATGTAATATGACATATTTTTTTAAACGATCTTATTTAAATTTAATTGAACTAGACAATATTTAATCTTACTAGATAACATTATTTAATTAACAACGACGGGTAATTCAGCTTGTTAAATTATAAACAAATATATTTATTTATATTTTTTATTTATTGTTATTCAGAATATATATTATTTTGAAGCGTTTACAAATCATATAATTTGTAAATATACTTGTGCTTATTTATACGAATTTGGTCCATACAATTACATAATTGGTGGCATATAGAATAAAATGAATATTTGAAAATGTTCTGTGCTTTGTACCCCTAACCGTGATAATAATAATATGATACGTTT
This sequence comes from Diuraphis noxia, assembly GCF_037042655.1. Taxonomy (NCBI): domain Eukaryota; kingdom Metazoa; phylum Arthropoda; class Insecta; order Hemiptera; family Aphididae; genus Diuraphis; species Diuraphis noxia. The sequence continues at coordinate 30,035,564 of NW_028301714.1, read as the reverse complement.
CGCTGTTCGCTGTTCGCGACTGCCTATCAAACGCTCTACATTAATCAATATTTAATTGCGACATCTTCATCACGGTCCGTAATCCGATGACTATCTGCATTATAATATATATTATGTACTACCATGTGGAGGATATATTGTCATACAGCAATCTACTCGTTACTCGGCACTGTCAAATCATCTGATACTTGTCCGTATAAGTACCTATGAGTTGTGTATAATACGCGAATTCGACAACACTTGTTGGCAAGGATTAGTGACAACGCCCGTAGTAACCAATACAATACTATTTACAATAAATTTACATTGTTCGTGTGGGACCTACATTATATTATTATCGTATTAAATTACATAGGTACGAATTTTCATTGTATTTCCTGGTTTTACGTGTTTGGCGGTGTATTTGTCTATGTGTATGTACATTATACTATGCAATACATTAATCTTAATATAGTCTTGAACGATAAAATACATATTACACAATTTAATTTACACTTGTCATAAGGTTATTAATTATTATATTAAAATATATCTGTATGACAAGTTTTAAAATACATAACGCGCAGTATGAATATAATGAATAATATAATAATATAATGAATCGGGTGGAAATTCATAACTCTAAATAAAAACTCAAGGTGTATGGAAACATAGATAAAGCCACGAATAATATATATTAATCATCGATACATGATGCTCAACTCTAGATTGTAGGTTTCGAGTGATGTATACATTGAGTAGATCACTGTAATGGATGAGTTGAATTTGAATTCAATAATAAATCTTAAGTCAGCATAATATAATATAATTAAAAATATATATATATATATTATATTTCTATAAAAAAATTATTTTTCCACTAGTGATCCGGTGGATTGAACTAATTTCTGGCAAAAACACATTGTGTAGATTATATTCTACTCATACAATAAATTTCAAGTTCCTACGAATTATATTTAACCCTTGAAATGTCCTTATCAAAAATGTGAATATATGAGAAACTTTGTATTTAATTATGAAGCTATTTTAACCAAAAATAAAATTGTTGTCACGCGGCATTTTCAAAAAAACAAAACAAAAAGAGTAAGCAATTTAAATTTTCTATAAATAACACAAAATAGCTATTATAAAATATATTTTTTAAATTTCAGTGAAGAATATTAGTTTACCAATATTTATTTTTCAATTATAAAAGAAAACAAAATAGATTTTATAGAAAACTGGTTTAGCCTTAAAATTCTATAATTTTTTTTTTTTTTTTTTAAATACATTGAATTTTTTGCTTTCCAAATTCGATACCCTAGCCAAAGAATTAGGTACTTCATGCTGGGGTTTGGGACCTGTCTTCATTTGAATGCTGGCATGCTGTTCAACAGAACTATTCAACCGACACGCAGTGACCACAGTTGCAGATAAACGTCAGCTTACACACGTGCAAAGATTTCATGCGCGTTTCCGGTTACTCGAACTTTATTGGTATCACGACGACGACGCCGATCTGTTTCCGCTGCAATCTAACCTTTATTTTAGGTTTTTTGAATGACTGCCTTGCATTAGCAGTGACGCCTTGGCAGCCAGCGAATCTTCTTTGAGAGCGGACTCCTTGGTTTTATATAATTTTTTACTTGTATGACCATGGGCACACTTTGTCAATTTAATTTTTTTTTTTTTTTTGACCATATTATAAACAGAATACAATGAAGATTTTTTTTACGTTATTTCAGATTAATACTGGATTTGTTGCAGCAAATGATGGTTGCATACTACTTATACATACTCCATTAATCCACAACAACTTAAATGATTTTTGTTTTTCATTAATCTGTTTTAACTTAAAAATATTTAATCACTCTTATATTTCCATCGTGTCTTTAAAAATATTTTTTCGATATACACTGTAATCTATAAACTGTAAATGGATTTAATTTTGAAACCTTACAACATTTCGAGTAGAAACTTCAAAAATATAAAATTTGATTTTTCCTTGTAGTGTCGTAATCATATACATATTAGAGCTCCATTGATTCATAGACACGACGCAATCGTGCACTTATAATTACATAATTGAACGGATTTTTTTTAAATTTTACTCCATGCAACTTTGTTGTATGTCGTATGTGATAGGTACAATCACGTACCACGTGTTTTAAGTATATCGAATGGTATATATGTATATATGCGTATATGTTTATGAACGTACTCATTAACATAATTTTTTTCGAAGTTTGATTTACAATCAGTTGCTCAGAGAGTCTGAAATAAATTGAATAATGGAATAACTTACTGATAATCAATATTCTAAATAAGATTTATATTGTAAACTTGATTTGTGTTAACAAAACTTTATAATTATACTAAAGTATCTGTGATCAGTATTTTATAAATACAATTCTATTTTAGTATCTTGAAGGGGAATATTGGAGAAATTTCACAACAATACAACTATTTAAATAATAGAAAACATATTTACAAGCTTTTCATTCCGTAATACGCAATTCAAAAGATTATAATTTATAGAATATCCAATATAGTATTATATATTTAAAGTCAAAATAGAAATACTTCTGTTTTTATCCTTATCAGGTACTTCTTCTTAGTGATGACTCAAAAATATTTTATACTATTTCGGAAATCGAAGATTTTCTTGTTCTTCAAGAAATTTTAGATTATTTTAAGAATTTGTGCAGTAATAATGTCAGATAATCTCTCAATCTCCGTCAACGAAGAATAATGTGGAATTATTCCTTTTCTATCGCCCATCGAACACGTGTGGCGTTGAAGTAAGATTATAGTCCAAATAGATTACTACTGGACCACGTATACCAAATGGCTTACGGCTTATATATATGATTTATCCTGATCCACGTGTTTTTTTTCAGTACGCCCTATTAGAATGTTGTGAATCTACTATAGGGAAAAGGTGTAAGAGTTTTAGAAGATGCAGTAAGTCTGGGTAAGTTTTAAATGGGAACTGCCAAGTATTCCATATGGATAAGTCACGCAATAATTTAAAAACACTCAGTATTCTGGTTATGTTTTATTTTTCTCTCTGTGAATAATCTTTGTTATTTTTTTGTATATTATATACATATTCACATAATTTATAACTAAAAAACATTCAGCGTTTATAATAATTTTCTTATAAATTATCAATTGTCTTCAATGTTTATTTAATCTTCTCTCTATTTATAATAAAAATATATTAAAATTATATAAATATTATATATTAACGACTTATATTATTGGTTCAAATAATATTGTAGGTAATAAAATAATACAGTTAGTTGTGTATTTTTTATTCCAAATAAAAACACTAATTCTTGGAAATGTATTAGGTACAATGTACATTTATGGAATATATTATAATAGTTTTTAGCAAATTGGATTTTGAACTACGAGTGCACACAGTGCAGTATATATACTAAATTTTATTGAAGTTGGAACTAATATTTGTTTTGTGTTTTGTAAATTCAAAAACTTTTTATGCAATAACTAACACAAGTCATACTTAATAATGTAAAGAGTATCTGCACCTAGATAGAACTACATCATGTTAGAACTAGGGATGGTTGGCGTAGTGGGTAGCAAACTAGCAAACCTTATTTGGCTCATTTAATATTTACATAATAAATACCACATAGGTATTATTAGAGATGTTGAATCTAGTAAGCGATTCGTTATGCAGGTATGTCCTGCGCTTTATATATACACGCGAGTACCTATTATATTATATTATTATTTATTATCATTATACTTATACACAAAGACATAGTAATATTTTAATTAGTTTTATATTCAACTTTATTTTAAAGGAAATATATTATCAGTCGCGTATGTGGAATTCGTATTTATGGTAGAGAAATGTTAGCAAAATGCAAAAATATATTCAAACGAAATTGTTAAACAATATTCTTACTAAAAATTAAATATACAATTTCATTGTAGAAATAATTTCAATGTATATTTTATTATGTAAGTTAACCACTGTTCACAACGCATGATGAAAAAGGTGTAATATAATTGTTCATTTAACGATTTTCAGTGTTTTACTATTCAAACCCTAGACTAAAAATATATAGTACAGCCGTCTACAACTTATACCGTTGATATATTATCGTGATCGTGTATCAATCACAAAACGTTTGTTAAAAACGATGACTTATCATACGCGTATACTTACATATGAACAGCAACGCTTTGCCTTTGGTCCGCTTGGCCCTGTACGTCAGCGGTCTGGTGACGGACAGGTACCTATCGAAGCTGATCAGCAGCAGGTTGAGCACGGAAGCGTTGCTGGCCAGGTAGTCGAGCGCCAGCCAACCGTCGCACACGTGACGACCGAACGGCCAGTAGCCGAGTATGGTGTACACGGTGAACAGCGGCATGGATATGAGCCCGATGAAAAAGTCGGCCATCGCCAAGCTAAACAAGAAGTAGTTGCTGATGTTCTGCAGCTGCTTGTCGATCTTGAACGACACCATGACCATTATGTTGCCGGACACGGTGACGAAGCTGAGCATGCCGGACACGAGCGCGATGAACACCGTCTGGGACAGCGTGAACCTGGGCTGCAGCGATCCGCCGTCGGGTTGCCCGGCGGCGGCGGTGGTGCCGTTCGAAACAACGGCTGCGGCCGCCGACGCCACTGTTGTCCACGCATGGGTGCCCGCCGCCTCGAGTGACGACGATGACGTCGACGCGGTGTACAGTGCAGACAACGCCGCCCGAGCCGCGAGCGCGTTCATTACGCGGCCATTCTCGTCTCCATGGTGTCTCCACAGCGGGCTAGGCACTAGCTGCAGTGGCCGTTGCCGTCCATACTACCGCCGCTGCCATCGCCACCACTTCCGCCGCCACTGTCGACGCCGCAACCACCACCGCCGCCGTCGTCGTCGCAGCAGTAGTCGTATTCACCACCAACACCTCCTCCGACGCCGCCGCCGCCGTCACTGCCTCCTCCTCCGCCACCGCTACGTGTTTTTTTTTCTATCGAAAACAAATTAAGACAGAATAATAATATATTACTATTGTTATGGTCGATTCAATTTTTATATTATAATTTAGGACTAGGTTGACCGGTAGGTACCCATAGAAGATTTTGTACCTCCGAAATAGCTTTTCAAGTATCTCAAGTACTATACTTATACTGTTGCAAGTATACTGTTATAACGCAACAATCAACAAGTTCAAATGTTCAGTTTTAATTTCGGATTTTAACAAACGAATGTTTACCTTATGTTCATGCATGTATTTTCTAATTCGTTTTTTGCCTTTTGACCAGTATTGACATATTATATAAGCATATGTTTTTAAAATTTGTAACATAACCAAAGAGCGCAATTACGTACCTATAATATACATTATACATTTAACTGCCAATGTTATTATTTTTAATTTTGTAACATTTTACATTATAGACCAACTTTTATTGTAAAGTTTATTTTTGTATACCTTACTTAGGACGTGTTTGTAACTACATCATCCCTAAAAATTAAGGTGATGAGAGTGAAAAGTGAATATGGTACTTACTTGGTTGTTCTGAAATGAAATATTTTTCAATCCTATAATCGACTCTCTAAGTAACACCTGTATATTCTTAAAGCACTCCTCAGAAGGATTAAATATAAAAAGGTACTGTTTATGCTCCATTAAAATCAGATTTTAAATAACAAATTCAATGGACCATAAGGAAATATAGGTACCCCTTTTTGTTAGAGTTAAATGTAAAATATGTCCTCATATTATTCGGCGGAACGAATAACATTAATTTCCGCGAGAACGCATGTAATCAACTGACAGATGAACTAACGAATATTACAAAACAGATTTAAACATTGCATCAAAATTATTTTAGAATATATTACATTATTACTGCTTTGTAGACGAAAATCTTCAAAGTTATAAAAAAAACAATATTAGAAGAATACAATAATTTCACGAGATTTTCATATTCTTTTAAAATAATTTTCGTTGTCAGTGTACACTGTACAACATTAAATATATGCTTTAAACTAAACTATAGTCCCATGTCATCGTAATTTTTTTTGTATGTACGTTCATGAAATGTAAATATTATCTAATTTAATTACCGCGCATTCAGCATCTCCGGTTGAATACAAGTGATTTATAAATGATATCTATCAGCCTATCGGTATACAAATTAGTTTAATCTTAATTAGTTAAGCACAACGAAATTTAGCGAGATTATTTGTATTATAGGTTTAATTAATTTTTAGTGCAATCATCTCTTTATTATAATAATTTGAAAGTACCTATATCAAAGATTATTAGACTTAAAAAGCTCACGTTCAGAAATTATTATATCAACATAACTGTATCTTTTTAACTTGATTTTACTTTTTATTTTTTTAATATTTAGTCTTTTGAGATAGGGACCATATAGGTAGTCGGCTTTGTGCCGAACGTTATGAATAAAAACCTTTTACGCCCTAATGTTGTTATTTTGTAAACGCTTGTAATGCATATAAATGTATACAAATACATATACTTATACGTATGAAGTAAAATCCATGACATAAATCCAAGAAGTAACTCTCCATCTCTATCTCTCACACAAACATCCCATTCTACCGTCACTCATATAGACCGAGGTTGAATCACAGAAATTGAAATATTTTGAAATTTAACTGATTGATGATCATAAATCCAATAAAAAATGGCTTGACTTCGATTTAATAACGAATAATAATTGTTAATATTATACGCAGGTACACGTTAATATTGTAATATTTAACTAGTTATAATTTATTATTAAACCATATCATTTTTAATAAATGTATTATTATACTATTTAGAATGATATATTATACGTGTGCGCCAGCAGTTGAAGGATAGGAAAGGTAGCGTGTTATTATATGTCATGTATGTTGTTAAAACTCCCTCCGCTCGGTGACGATCAATTTACCATCGTGAAAACGTTATAAAAATAATAATCATATCATAAATAGTAATAAATTATAATATACAAATAAACAGGCCAATTTGTAAACATAATAATCATTTTCTCAGATATTTTTTGTGGTTTTTAGTTTGAAAAAATGTATAGGCAGTATGAGATTTAAATACAATCGCTATAACTATTATCACTCAATAAAAAATGACAGTGAAAATTTCTATTTAAAAAATATATATTATATTTTTATAAATTAATTTAATCTGTAGTATATAGCTATAATCTATTTACCGATGTGCAATAGACACCTGAGTTGATATTATATAAATAATTAATAAATTACATAATACGTTACTTTTAACACACGTTCAAGATTATCCAGAACAGATTATAGTGTTTTGTATAGAACCACATTATGAATAAAGGTTTAAGAGATTATTTTTCAAGATTTTTTTTTATGATACCACTAATTTATTTAGGTATACGTGCGCTAGAGTTAATCGTTTAACGTTTAATGCCGGTGGTATAATAAGAAATACACTAAACCTAAAGAAATTCTCAAATTTCGAGAGATTTAGAGTCATGTACATTTCTAGCGATATTTTATTATTAACTGGTCTATATACCTGACCATGTATGTGTACTCGCGTATGCATAGTAGGTATAGGTTAAATAAGTACTTTCGAAAATTTACTACTTTAAAGTTTAAGGTAATAAGGTGATGGGATTAATTTAACCATCTCAATATGTTTATCACACATTTACAGTTCACACTATGTATACTATATCTATGCATACGTCAAAATCTTCGTTAGACAGACAATGCACAGATGTACAGCTATAGCCACGACAATTATACGAGTATTATGTAAATTACATACAATATGCATAACGATTAAGTTTGTATCATTTAGTATTTAATGAGTTAATTTTAACTTTATTATGATATAACTTAATAACACGTATTTACACCAAATATAACACTGCAAAGTATTCCATCGTAACATAGGTACAGACTACGACATTTATTACTATACTCGATATTATTAATAATATCGTCGTTGTGACGTATATTACATATACATAACATACGTCATACAATAACATACATGACATACCTAACTGTAAATTCGTGGTAGGTACATACATCGAATCTAAATCTAACCAACCGCTTTTAAGGTTTGGAATGTTCAGAAATACAACTAATAATCAGATACCACTACACCAGGACTTGTGACTATACAATAATAATATATTCTATTCATATTTACTAATGTAAATACCAAGCAAGTCTGTGGTTTAATAATTATTTTGCAAACATTTTAATAAGAACACCATTAAAACTATAGAGTACAAGGTAGGTACTTACTTTTACACATTGCCAGGTTACCTGTTCTAACTAATCACTAGGGCCTGAATTTAAAATCATACAAATATGCTTCAAAAAATATCTAAAAATATCTTTAAAACATGACCTTAAAAATCCCACCTATATGTTTTTTTTTTTTTTATACAAATCGGTATTTTAATTTGGAGTTTATAAATAAAATATAATCATTATTTATTGCTTTATTTAAAAAAAAAAAAAAAAAAAAAAAAAAAAAAACAGAAAATTGGAAAAATTGATTTGATACTTTTCTATGTTGTTGATACGCATATATTTTGGGGCAATATTATTTATTCTAAGCATAAGTACCTACCAAAATATAAATAAATAAATAAATACGTCAAATTTGTATAGTTTATTTATAATATAGTGTATAATATACTATATGTTAACCAAAAAAATGCCGTAGTAGTGCTAAAAATGCTCTAAAACTTAAAAAAACGCTGAAATATGCGAAAAAATTATTACATGAAACGAATTATGTGCTTGGAAAGCTTTGTCTAAGATCAAGCAAAAATATATGCACTTTGCATTAAAATCTGGGCCCTACTAATCACTAATATCTGATATCTAATTGTATTGTATAGTTATTATAAATTTATACAAACGTGTTCAATTATTTAAATGCCAAAATATAGTAATATATGACATATATATATATAGTAACATTATAATATTTATTTAATAGCCTGCGAGGTTAAACCAACTGAATATATTTTGTATTAATAAATACATTCTATTTGAAAAACCATCGATCATTTTTACAAACATAAACATAATCTAGTGATGTCTATTCGATTGAAAAAAGAGTGAAAAATGAATACTACCGATTTATGTATCTATATTCTATAGTAATACTCGTATACTAATATGCACCTAACTATAAGGCTACAACATATAATTCAGCCATGATATTATTCATAAAACAACTTATAAATTTGAAGCCGTATTGTTATTGTTAATGCACAATTCTAAAATTGGATTACATGAACAATTTCTAAATTTAATATAATTATAGTGAGGTAATGGTTCGTTTAGAGAACCTTTTAAATACATATTTTATGTGACTTAGCAATAGAATATTTACAAAGAACTAATAATCAAATGTAACTTAAAAAACTATACACATTACTGTCATTGGTAGTATTAATGATTTTAGTATGTGTATAGTTGTATATTGTAATAAACTTACAACTAATAAAAACAATTAATTTATCAAATAATACGTATAACTTAAAATACCATTAATGTTTTTGAAAATATTTTTTTATATATCTTTTGAGTCACTATAAAACAACACTTTTGGGAAAAAATTTAATATTTTTTAAATTATTTATACTTGACATTTTTTATGTTTTTACTTTTTGAATGAAAGCATACATTTTTAATTTCAAATTCTCAAACAAAATGTTTTTCATAATATTTTGTATAAAAATAATTTTAAATGAGTAATTAATTAGTCATAAACTTATATAATGTATAAGTATTCAAAGTTTTGATTAACCATTTACCCTCTACTCTACTTATCTAAACTTTAAATATTTACCTTATTCTAATTAACTATTATAATTGTCTGAAATTTGATTTTTATACAACGATATATTCCGAATAATATTCTGTTTAAAAATATAAAATTTAAAATGCATGTTATCGTGTATAAAAGTAAGAACTTAAAAGATGGTAACGATATAAGATAGGAAACATTTTGTTTTAGGACGATATAAAAATAATGTAATGTATGTAAAAAAACATATTAACAATACTGAATGCTCTTCAATAAAAAAAAACCACAAAAATATATATATTTTTAGAGAAATAACAAAAATAATTGAATTTTTTAATCACAGATAAAGAAGTGGAGTAATAATAAATACATACATATTTCAATTTGTTGAAGGAAAGTGAAATGATATGGAAATGGAGGAAGGAAGAGAAAACTTGTATTGACGTGTAAATGAGCTGTAGGTGGATTACTGAGGAAATGAAAACAAGACGGAACCATTAACAGAATACCACTACCTCCGTTTTAAGTTTAATAATTTCAATAACTGGAAAATATAAAATTAAATAATATCATCGGTGTTTATACGTTTATTTGTGAAATTATGTGAAAATTAAAGAGCAAAGAAATTTTTTTTATTCATTTAGTGTTAAAAACAATTATTCAGCTTATACATATAATTATATAAATTGTATTATAACATTATATAATATAAAATATGTTAAAGCAGTACTAATTTTTAAAAATCATTATCATATTATTATTTATATCACAAGGAAAAATCTAGCTATATTACGTAGTAGGTACCTAGTTACTTTATATTTGTATAATATTATGTATTATAAAGACCATTAAAATAATAGGTAGGTAGGTACGTCTTATAACTTTATACTTTTGATTATTATAAAATATGCATGCACTATTATTTTAATTGGGTATTTGGCCTATGTGTATTGTATATTATATATTTTTATATTAATATTTGATTATTTTATAGTACCAATAAGACTAAAAACGACCAACATATTTTAATAATATAATAATATATTTAAGTAAAATATGAAGATCAGAAGATAACCAATAATTATTTACTTAATTGACTTTTATTACATTTAAAAAAAAAACAGATTTAACACGTCATTTACCACATTGTAAGGTGCATAAATAGATTATCCAATTAAAAATAAATTGTTTAAAATTTGCTATAAGCCTGTCTATAAGGTATCTACCAAAATTATAATCAATAATAATATTAGTACAGGTATCATTTTACTGTACTATATTTGTAGGTATATTACCAACCTATATCTTTTTTTTCCGTTCAAACAACGGGAACGGGTGGGAAATGTTTAGCACAATACTACCACCCGGTCCCGTATCGTTTATTCACTACCAACCTATATCTATTAAACAATGTATTGTCTAAATATAAAAACTGTTTATTTCTCTTCTAAACATTACTAACCAAAATAAAACTTTAGGAAAAACTTCACTCTTCAGAAAAAGTGAGAAAGTAAACAATCAACTTTCTAATAATTATACTGAATTAACTGATGAAAGAAATTAAATTAGTTAGGTTTAGAGGTTGTAAAATATTAATATTGGATAAATAATAATTAATGCTACAATTTAACCCAGAAATGCTGCATGCGTGTTCTAATCAACATGATGACAAATAAAAATTAAGCCACTTAAAACAATAAACTGTTAATCGATTAATATTTCTATAGAAAACATTACATACCTAGGTAATGATTTTAATATTATAAATCTATTAAGTTCAATAAATATTTTATTTTTAGATAAATAAAAGTGAGAAGTATACATATAAAGTGTAAGAAATATTTTGAAAATTTTATAACCACATTTTTTTACTATTATTAAATTTAATAAAGCAAATATTACTGTAGGTATTTTACGTGATCCTGTATTTTCAAAAAAAGGTAGTAAGGAAAAGTGTAAAAACATTTATCAATAAGATTGTTGTTACAAAAATGTAAAATAAGAATTTAATTTAAAAGCAGCTTTATTTTGTTTTTTTTTCTTATTAAATAATTTTCTCAATGCAATTTCACTTTGTACTAGTAAAGTAGTAACTATGTTACCCCGCGAGGGTTGTCTTGGAATACGCTTCAGCCGTTTACTTTTCCATTATGCGTATATATTTTACTCCGGCGGCATCTCTTTATATCAATTTATATTCACGAAAAAAAGCAACCAAATTCAAAATACTCGATAAGATACATGTAGAAAACGAATAATATATATTTTAATATAGAAATAATACTTTTTAATTCAAATTATTTTTAAATAGAGTATTTATCACTTTCAACATTTTTTTTTTTGTTTTGAGATAATTTTAGTTTACGTTACCATTGAATTATTCCAATGCTAAATTTAAAATTTATAAAAAATATATACATACAAAGTAACCGCACATAAATTCAAATTAAATTGAAATAACACTTAGAAGAAACTAGAAGATGGGAATTAAAATACATGAACAGAGCATAATAAAATTGTAAAATAGAGTTTTTCGTCAGTTCTTAAATAGGTGCATTTTCTCAAAATTTTATTCTTTGACTCGAAATTAAAAGATTAAAATATTTATTATTATTTTACAGAGTAAAAATAACAGTTTTAAATTTTACACATAATCATAAAATTAATTAAAACATTTTGAGATTCATCGCATACGTTGGTAATCTGCGGTACATTAATAATTTATAAATAAACGCGTTATAAGTGGTTTGACTATAATGTATTATATTTATGCAACTACGTACGCATAGTAAATACTAAATAATGTATTATCATACAGCGTTGAACGAAATTCATTGATTACTTATCTTACGTTTACAATATACCTTTGTCGTTAATTTATCATTTTTGATGGTATAGGTACTATTATAGGTACCAAGAGATCAGTCATGTAGTAATGCACATACACTGATCATGATGATGTGCTTACTTAATACCTCCGTTTTACTGTTTTGTTGTTGGAATATGTATAAAAATAAGTAATAACGTGTCGATAATATTAAATAATTTGACTTAACATACAAGTATACAACCGAGCTATTTCAATAGTGTACAAATCCAGTTCATGACAACATATTTTGATTTATATTCCAATAAATCTTAAAAACTATCCAATTCAAAAACTTTTTCAGTATTTCATATTGACGGCAGTTAATCCATATGACAATATGACATACCTATGAATTTAATATTATATTATATCACCTATAAAGCATAATTTAACAATTAAATGGATTATCGAAAAAAATACAGAAATGTCTACAATTACTTTTATAATTTTCGTTATACATAAATAATTGACGTTATTCAATATTTGTCAACTACGTCCTCAAAATATAACTGATAATTTAATATAGTGCAGCTTTTCCTGTTCATAATAAAGTTCACTCATTTGATTTTCATACCCTGTATTGGATTAATGTTTTAATAATACTTATAGTTGAAGCACACATTTTGAGAACATAATTTTTAGTTTAAAAACGTGTCGTAAAAAATACGTATACCTACTTTAAAATAAACCAACTGTTGAGCCAATTAGTTAAACAAACACGTTTTATTGGTTTTAACGAGCTAACTAACAATATCTCGTCATTATTCAAAAGTTTAATAATTTAATATATAAATAAAAAGTTTTTATGTACCGAACTGCTGATATTCGATATTTCATAATTTTTAAATATAATATAGACATTTTTTACCTTGGTTCTACCTTATACTAGCAATGAATAAAATAATACAGTAAATAATGAAAAAAGAATCGTAATAAAATGTAGGTAAGTACTTAAAATTATAGAGAATTTAAATTTTAAACACAGACTGACAAAGTCCTAATAATAATTTGTTTTTATACACACACATGGAGATGTTTTAACCAAGATTAACCTCGCCTTATTCTTAATTTATAATTATTTTATTACATTTTTATTATTATTATTATACTATATTATGTTATGCCCGTCACTATAAAATGACTACCAGCGCGTTACGTGACTATCTACCGGTGAAATTTTCACCGAGGTTGGATTTAGATCATAATAATTTATCTAAGTACACATGCTTACAATACAATGATTTGTGAATATTAAAATAATTCTAAAACAGTAAAAATGGCAGTTATGATGGTCGTAGAAGCGTATGAATGTGCATCCCTACAATTAACCAGTGAATAATAAATAGGGGACATTATATTTTGCTTTATAAAGCCAGGTTTCACTATAGGTACTGTGTATTACAGAGTTGGGCATTGTTGAACTTTTAAGTAACGTATATTTAACCAACATTTTGTTACCTTTCCAACGTGGCTACCTGCGTTTTAGATGTACACAGAACCCAAGACAAAACGGTAAAGTGGAAACCAGGCATTACCTCGACGCACCGCCCTTTGCTTCTCGTAATCCTCGGAAAATGGGCAAAGCGTTTTGACGGACCGGAAATTAGGCTCGCATAATATATACGTAGGTACATAACTTATTTCACTGGAATTCATTGTAATACAAACCATTATTAACATGCACTCGTGGAACGACAGTGCGAAAACGACTTGAACAAGAACCAAATAATTTGAAGGACGTGGAAAATAAAAATTTTAGGAAGACCGCGGAAAATATTACTGTTAACCGTTCGCAGAATACAATATAAATACATTGTGAACTGTGGTAACCAAATGTATACCGTGATTGACTGGGCAGACTTTGTTATAGTATGGTTTAAACCGGGTTTCTATATGCAACTGCAGTAGTGCATATGAGTACCGTGTACCGTGTAATAATTTAGCCCTCCTGATTGACCACAACATTCATTTGATATAGGTACCAGATATTTCCTGGTTTCATTTTGCGGTAATCCGTACTAATCAGTACTCACATACCAATATGATACCGTGAAGTTGGGTTATATTCAACTTTTCACCATGTGGTTATAATAAGTGTTTAATAGTTACTATATTATTATGTAATATACTAGGACGAATTTATTTTTTATCACAATAAACGTATAACGAGACATGGTGCACAGTTGTGAGGAAGCTCTTAAGACAGGACCTTCATCTGCATCGTCTACATCGTGCCGTTGTGTTTGAAATAAATTCAACTTCTAAAGTAAGTGTCGCGAATATTTTATACGTATTGACTATATTATACAAAACATATAGAGTATGTGATGACGCAAAGTGAAGGCACCTTATGTAAAGCAAATTTCCATTCGCTACAAAATGACAGTAACAAGTTACCATTCAACTCTATACCATACGGTAAGTGTATAGGTAGTGGAAATCTAGCTCTGCTCACAGCTAGATTACAGAGCTATAATATTTCCTTGGTCAGTCTTAATAGAGAATGGTGACCATAAAGTGACCAGACGTCCCGATTTTGGCGGGAGAGTACCGATTTTCAAGTAGGTATCCCGCTAAATATTATGATCAAAGCGGGACAGTAAACTGTACCGACTTATACTTTTCGTCCCGCTTTTGTCCCGCTTTTGTCCCGATTTCAAATAATAGTTAATTGGCTCTTATTTTCAGTGAAAATGTTTCACTTATTATGCCGAGTGTGTTGTTTATTTTATGTTCCATCAGATCATAATATGAGATTATTTCGGACAGTTCTTACTATCTATACTATGTATAGTAACTATGGCTATATAGTATTATATTATATTAGTTTAGAGAGTATTTAGCCAAATGAATAAAATATGGACAAATGAAAAGTCACAGTTTAAAATAGAAACTCGTAAAGCAATTTTAGTTACCAAAACAAATATAGATATGAATTGTTCAGAATTTTATAATTTTTTGAAAAAATCTCCTATATTGCTCAAAGTTATTACATCAAATGTTAAATACCATTCTCATAAATAATAAAATATATTATTATTATTATTATATTACTTTTAATGTTACTTGCGTCTATATTATAATTTATAACATATGATTATCTATATGATAATAATATTTATCTTTTTTTTTTGTTATTACTTATTTTATTATATAATATTATTATTTAACTATAAAATTATGTTTTTTTTTTAAATCTAATTTTAGCCTATGGTTCCTTTTGAAAACTTGTCCCGCTTTTATAGAATTATTATCTGGTCACTTTAGGTGACCAGCACACCATCCGATTAAAACATTTTTAAGTTAACATTTGAAAATCCGTCAAGTTTTTTATAATGTGACTCGACAATCTACTGTGAAGAGAGTTTAATATACACGTATATTTACGAGTCCACTCACTTTCGGTCCTACGAATTGAGTTTCACGAGGATTACGAGCAAAGAGCGGCACTTGAAGTCGGTAAGTCCCACATAAGTCACCAACCTATGAAGTAATTATGCATATGTTTACAGATTTCTATTGTACATTCGTAGTGTATTGTCTAGTACTCTAGTACAGTCTAGTACTCCTCTACGAGAAAGTTCATTTCTTTATAAAGGTATTCAAAAAATTGTAAATATTAAAATAAAAAACAACTGTGAGAGCAAAGCTCAGTATGGATGTAAACAATTTAAAACATACCAACTACTCGAACTTTAGCTTTATTATTGATTCAGGTTGATCCGTTAATTCCAATAAATTCCATGAATTTCTGGCACTTATCATCCGACAGTTAAAATACTATTAAAATTACCCATTAACGCACCTAAAACATTAAAAATTATCACATTCAATCGATAGAGTTAATTATGATAAAGTAAACTTATTTTAACTAAACAATTTAAGAAATCCTGAAAACTAAGCAGCTGTTTTTATTTTTCAGGAAGCACTAAGAAGCCTTAACAATATTTTGTCCCATAAAAACTGTTAACACTATAATTATTTTACCTTTGTGGTTTGATAAAAAAAAATCCTATACTTCTTTCTCTTCTAGTTTAGTTAAAAATAAAGCTCAATAAATTTATATGAATAATAAAACTAAATCATTATGATAAGTTATCATTTACATATAGAATAACACATGATACGCGGGTATACGCGAATATAAATGTCGAATGAACCTTATTGATATGACGGTTTCCATAATCAAAACAGTTGATTATATTAAACGTATTTATATTTCATAGTATTTTAGTATATTATATATATACGACAGCACGACACTGTAATTAGACATCATTATCTGAGAGGTATACTGACTATAGAGTTATTTATAAACATTGCGGTTAAACGTATTATATGCAATTGATAAACTCTACACAACACCACCAACACACGGTGTTAAGAGGACATTACACTCGCAAGTGTTGTCCTCGTCTTACAAGTGCGTAACATGGCAAATTTTACGGTCAGCAGAACAATTTAACTCTGATAGTTTAAAATAGGCGATGCCCGTTTCCACCAAAAGTGTACCTTTCCCTTTTCCACCAATACCCGTTTCCACCAAAAGTGTATCTTTCACTTTACACCAATATCCGTTTCCACCAAATAAAATTATTTACCACGTTTTTAAAAAAAACAATTGTATACTACAATATTCTACGATTAAAAAAAAAAATATCAACCAATTATATATTAATATATAAGTAGATACAATATATACATAACTAAATACACTAATATAACATTTTTTCAATCCAGCATTAGTATTTTATATAAACTTATGACCGTATTAAAGATTTTAATATAAGCGAAGTATACAAATTATTTTGGTAAATTAACCGTGGTTAAATTATAGGTAGATCTCATTTGGTAGTAACGGATATTGGTGGAAAAGGGAAAGATATACCTTTGGTGGAAACGGTTATTGGTAAAAAAGGAAAAGGTCTACTTTTGGTGGAAACGTGTTACGCCCTTTTAAATTTAGAATGAATTGATCCCTTATAAAAATTAAAGGTCACGTTATTATTATCTCATAGACTTATTATTATATTTTAATTTTAAACCGAGTTATGAATATTTTAAGATATACAAACAATTTACGATTTAAAAAATACTCATATTCGCTTTAAAATAAAAATAAAAAAAAAGCCTGAGATGCTCTAGATCAGTGGCGTACCGACGGGGGGGGGGGGGGGGGGTTAATCCCCCCCCCCCAAGTGAAATACGAATAATGATTTTTTTTATGGAATTTAGGCTAGGATCATGTTACGCGTTTTGTCGGTCGGTCTCTTCCCGATATGGTAACCCCCCCCATTAAAGAATTCTGCGTACGCCACTGCTCTAGATAATAATATAACCTTTAATTTTTATAAGATTTATCCACTAATTTTAAACTAACAGAGCTAAACATGATCTGCTGAGCGTAAAATTTGGTATGTTACGCACTTGTAAGACGGAGACAATACGTACGGATGTAGCATCCTCTTAACTCTTAAGAAGTTGGCTGATCAAACACAGATCTACAAATGATAACAGATATCCAAAAGTTGGACAGATAAATTTAAATGAAGAAAAGGCTAGTTTGTGGAAAATTCGGTAGTTAAATTATTTGCTAATTTAAAATATATTTTTTTTAATTGTCATTTGTTTAGTATTTTATAAACTAAGCATGTTAGGTGCCTTAAAAATACCAAATTTAACAGTATCTTTAAGATAGATTTCAAAGGAGATGAGATAAATTTTATTTTATATTTTTAATATTTTCCTATAATCCTGTTTCTTGTTTTTATTGATTAATATTTAATTATATATGTAATTGACACTTACAAATCATAATATTTAATCAAAACTTAATATAGGAAATTACTTAATATTATTTATATCTAAGAATCATAGGTAATCATAAAAAAATAAAATGTATATTAGTATATTTCTAGTTGTATGATTCCAAATTGCAGAGGATTAATTGCGACAGCGTAGTAATAAAGTATATGCAATGATAAATATACACATAATAACGTAGTATATAGGGTCATAAGGAGTGTTGGGGGCTTTGCCCCCCACGTTTATATATCAAGCACATTTAAGCGTATACTCACTAAAAAATATACGACTACAATGATGATAACTTATGAAATTTGAGAGTTCCATAATAAATCTAAATCTAAAATAGTTTTTTAAGAAGCTATTAACGACGGTCTGAAAGTGAAATCGCAATCAACCTGTAACAATTTAGGAAAGGAAACACTCACTTACATAATATACCAAACTTGAAATTATCTTACACCCATCGTACTACTTTTTTTTGTAGATTAATAAAAACTTAATTTCCCACATTATTAATATTATTATATAAAGTAAATTAATAAATTGTTAACATTGTAATTAATTAAACCTGTAGACTTTACAGCTACAGGTTTAAAAATTATAGCCGATAATACATTGAATAATATAAATTTTTATAAAAAAGATTACCGCTTTTCCATGGTGAACGAACTAAATAACCTCAACAGAATATTGAATAGCTTAGTAAATCGTTTGTATACAAAGGTTGCCCAATAAGGATTTTACTAATCATTGAAGATTGTAACGTAATGAAGTTCACAACCGTTTCTGCCGCCCGCCACTTAAAAATTGTAAATCTTTGCATGGCATCACTTAAAAGTAATATATGATACGCTCTTTAAAAAGGAAATGATCAA
Organism: Diuraphis noxia; assembly: GCF_037042655.1. Taxonomy (NCBI): domain Eukaryota; kingdom Metazoa; phylum Arthropoda; class Insecta; order Hemiptera; family Aphididae; genus Diuraphis; species Diuraphis noxia. The sequence goes on along the minus strand of NW_028301714.1, from coordinate 30,016,208 downwards.
TTTTAAAATAATTCCTCGTACTGTGTGATCGATATTTTAATTGCTTACATAATATTTTTAATTAATTAAAATATGTCTAAATATATATCATATATTTTATTTTAAATTTAAAAATATAAGCTTTAGAGATGCTTAACATTGTAAACCTAAATAAGAAATGTTTATCCGGACGTCCATTTTAACTGTAAACCTGCAGTAGATTTAATTTTTTTTTGTTTCGCAAAATCGTAATATATTATACCCCTTAGCTATTTTTCTGAAACTCTACTTTCCACTAATTCAGAAGAACACGATTTGAGTTAATGTCACTATAGCTCTTGTCTATGTATTCACAGAGAATATCGACGTTAGTTATTCAGTATATACTGAAAATATATACGAAGTATAATAATGAATGAATATAATATAGTGTTTAAATAACATAGATGATATATATTTGGTTGATGCTTAATTCTCAGTATCAATATCAATAAAAAATAAAAGTAAATATGATAATATGTTGATTAATTTTTTTAACGCCATGATAATGAACTATGATGGTAACGATCAGATAAATATTTATTGATAACGGAGAAATGTAATATGAGTAGTAACTAATGGTAATAACTAATGAATATTTACTATATTACATTTTTGTAAATTTTAAATTATTTATAATGACAGTCACAATACACATCTTTATAATGTGTGTTATTGTACGATGTACATATTTCTATAGCTGAATGTCTGAATGTATACACTGCAGTAGCTCAGTACATAAATACAAATATATGCATAATATAAGGTGGCATGTAAAAATATATATTTATATAATTAAAATATTCATCCAAACAACTATCACAATTTATTATAAATATTGATGGAAATCAATAAAATGGGTTTAATATTACAAAATAATACAATAAATTATTTTCCAATTCTACTTTAAGTGCTCTGATTGTTCATAAAAAAAATGTATGCATACATTATATTATAAATATGAAAACAGCAGATCACAGCTATATGATTCAGGTCGTTGTTAGTTGCTACATTGATCATAGAAACAGTTCATTAGGTATAAAAAATAGTGTCCAATCTAAAATTACATAGTGATATGAGAAAATACCCACCATATTTAATCTTAATCCATCATAGTATAGAGACATAAACAGCCACGCTTAAGACGATACACCAAACACGCTCAACCCCTTTTTTTCTTTAATGTTCAATAATAAAGTTATTTTGAAACTGAATTTTGGAATTATTAAACATATCCTCTTAAAGATCATATTTTCAAATTCTTAAAATTTGCTGTACTACTTCATGTAGAGAAACGATAACTTCTCTTTTTCAAATGAAACCCCCGTTTTTCTACCATAAATTATTTATTAGATAATTTTTCTTAAAATATTAATCAACATTTAAATGAGTTGTTTTAAAGTTATTTAACTTTGTGCACTTAAGTGAACAGATCCATAGTAATGAATTTGTAAGATATGAGGGCTATTGTGATTTAAACATATTAGTGATCCGTAATAATAATTTGTAACTTGTTCTTTGTAAATCGTTTATATGTAATAAATAGGTAATAAATCCATTATTGTATCTATTTTATTTGTAAAATAATTTTTACGTACCATAATTATCATAATAGTATAAAGATTTTAATAACTAAGGAACCAACTCGTTCATATTTTGAATTAAGTACATACATTGCAATTTTCAAAAAATATATCTACTAAATAATATGTAGTAAAAACATTAAATTTGATAATTTAAAAATACTGTCTTTTTATTTATTTAAAAATTCCAAAATTCAGAATTTCATTAAATTCATTATTAAGAAAAAAAGAGGGTGGCATGCTTGGTGAATCACCTTGTATGTCTGTTTTCTCCAAACTGAAGATTGTAAAACCTAAGGTCCCCATGTCTCTTTATCTAACTTGCTTATATTATTTTGTAGTAATTCACTTTGGTACTTTAATAGAATAATATAATTGTATATTATAAGATTTGTGATGTATTTCGTATAACGAATGTAATTCAATTCCTAAAAACTGGTCAAAAGATCCAATTAAAGTCTATTCATTCATATTTTCAACCAAAAATTAATGTCTTTAAATTACTATAATACTATTAAAGTAGCTATGTAAGTAGTATAGACTCGTGCTACTGAAAACAGACAAGATGACTCACACTGTGTTCTGGGAGCAAAATTTCGTTTTAAATTGGTTGGTAGGTAGGTACTAATAATTATACTTATTCCATATTTTATTCTATAAATTACCTATCTATAATATTACCGATACCCAAAATGTGTAGTTTACGGCCACAGAATAATTATATCCAATAACATTTATTTTATTCAAGTGATTTTTAAACTTCATTAACTAGTGAGTAATAATAAGTATTATCCTAATAGTTACATTTCGAAAAGTACTACTTAACCATAAATAACATGTAGGTAAAGCGTTATTTAACGAATAGGTACCAATTGTTTGTGGTTATAACTAAAGTTTTTTCTTTACATTGTACGTGTTATTATATTATACAATAAATTGAATGAATAAATTTAAATACTATAATAACGATAAAAATATAACGAGTCAATTAATTATATAACGGAAAAGCGATAATAATAAGCCTATATAGTCAAAATAAATGAGTTGAATGTAATAAGTAACTTAAATTGTTCAAAAGGACATTATAAATATAGTTAGGGTTGCGATGTTAAACAAATAATTATCCTGTATACAATATATATATATATATATATACATATATGATATGTTGCATCCTTTTATTGAAATTGCTCTTTTCGTGGATGTCATGAAATGTATTCATTTTGTGAAAATTATATTTTATTACATAAATTGGATGATTTTTTGATCTTTTAGTGAAGTGACAAAAATAATTTCATCCACATTATAAATACATAATAATTGTTATACTTTTGAATTAAAATATTTTACTATATAATTGTTTTTATACAATTAGTAATTTCATAACAAACAAACATTTTTGCTGTTAAACAAGCACATAATGTAACAAATTATTAACTTATATATATTTTTTTCTAAATAAAATAAAATAAAATACAAATTTTAAAAATATTGAATATAAGTAGGAAGGTATAAAAATATATTACAAATTTAACATAACATAGTATTTGGTTGTTAAAAATATAATTTCTACAATTCGTTATCAGAAAATATTATAAGTAATATCCTTATTAGATGATGATTTGATGTAAAAAGTTATAAAATTTATCAACACAAAATTTGTATCTCTTTTTACTATGAAAAGTAAAAAATCATTAGAAGTTATATTATTAAGACTCATTTGCTTAATATTTTTGTGTGATTTAAGAACCAAGTTTACTACAAAGTAATAATGGCCTAGAGTCTATATGAATTTTGAATTGAAATCACATTGACTAAAGATTGTGTTTTCCTACACGGACGTCCAATTCACCCACAAATAAACCAATTAAGATATCGAGCACATGCTAAGATCGCGAATGAAAGACGATGAGTGAAAAATAGTCAGTAGTCAGTTGGTGTTCGATTTGTTCAATAGTAAAAAAGCTATTCACGTGTCACGTCATCATTCATTAAGTATGTAGTAAAAAACATTATTTGCAATAAATCAAAGTTGGATTGATGAGTTCAAGACTACCATTTGGGTTTGTTAAAGCAATTACAATTTACAACTGACGAAGAAATACATTTCTATATATTACACAAACATGTGGTTTTACTGTAAATTATCAGTGCTTTTTATGACTTAATTAAAACCGTGTTTACTGAAATAGAAACTACAGAAGAAGAAGAGCAGAAGCAAATTATATAAACCAAATTATTAGTCGACTAAGAATCGGGTACACAAAACTTACATACGGATTTCTTATGGAAAAATAAAAATATTTTATATAGTTATATGTGAAGCAAGTGGTATTTCATTCACAGTAAGCCACTTACTAGCGGAATATCAACGACACGAACTAGATCGATGGGATCTCAACATGACAGAAAGCCTAGACGCTACAATTAGGCCCAACCCTGAACAAAACAACAAAATTATAAACTTCTTAAAATCAAAAATTTATTTGTTTAAAATATAATTAAATGCTAGGGAAAATTGTTAAAGGTACAATTTTAATCTAACTTAATATATAAAAATAAAGCATAAGAAAATCCATACGTCATACAAACGTACCAGACTTTGATGTCAATGATTATTGTATCGTTAAAGCTATACTCAAAGTCAACAGAGAACCGGCTGATCAACCAAACATTTTAAATGTAATATTTAAAAAAAAAATGGTTTGTAGAAATTAGGGACAAAACACGGAATGATCAAAGGATGTGATAAGCATAAAAAATATGGTGGCGACCGCTTGAAAAAAATGTGAAGTGTTCTCAAAAGTAAATTAAGTTGATTCATTGGATAAAGAGCTGACTATTCATTCACATCAGGTGGACAAGGCTTTTCTTTTTGTTTATGTAAGTCAAAAATCTAATGCCGAACATCAATATGAACTTGTTTAAACCACAAAAATATTTGTTTGTAGGTAATGTAATTGTATAAAACAATAATATTATCTTTGAATATTCTAATTTAATAATATAAAAATAATTGATTACGCCATGTAAATAAAATTAGTTTTGTCAATTTTACAAAAAAATAAATAAAATTAAGCATATTATTCAATAATTGTGTAGTATAACGTTATTTTTTACGAAATTGATGCGACATTAGTATACCTATTTTAAGTGAAGATATTTATGATATTTGTTAACATAAACAAATTTCTGCCTGTTGGCTATAGGTAATGACGAAATAATTATTATGATAGGTGGTGTACCTAAAACTTTTATACAATATATATTATCATGCGTAATAATAGATCTCGAATTCGAGATTATCATAAACTGCTAGATACAACTAAACAAGGTATAACAGATAGAACTGACTTTTGGAATAACTTTTGTTCGAATTAAAATTTTAATTTTTAATTTATTTTTTTTTTTGTTCATTAAGTGACCCTAATAATGGACAATAAATTATTTTTTACGTTTATATTTTTAACAATACTGAAAATAAAGAACTTGAAAATTAATAACATTTTTTTTTTTTTTTTTTTTGATAAATTCAAAATAGCCTAATTGTAAATCTGATTATAAGAACAATTTTGATGGTAAAAAGATTTATCTAAATAGTTTATTTTATAAATCAATATTTTTTTGGTTAAGTTAATTTGGAACGTATTAACTTTTTTTTAAAACTGATTTTTGGTAATTTACTAATATGAGTAAATTTCTTAAATTATTTACTTGTCATAACAATTTTTGTTATACGTTGAATTAGCATAATTTTTTTTTTTTTTGGTCAGATCTTTCTGTATAATCATGTATATAGGTATTTATTATAATATAATATATAAATAAGTATGTGTGATAAGAAAACGCCACACCATTTCATAATCGACGTGATTTCGGGTACACCCCCGAGAACAGTAATCAATAACCTACCTATTTATATATATATGAATCATAATTGCTAATAAATGCACAAACTAATATTATCGTTGCTACAGTAAGTTTTACATTTGAGATCGGCCCTGATTTACGTATATTTTACTATTTATATAATATGATCGTCCTTTACGTATATAGTCCTTTATACGTGAGCGATTTCTGACCAGTAAATAATATCACGTGACTTTAACACGACCGGCGAGATATTATGAATTACGATTGGTAGATGTATAGAACCAGCAAAAGGCGATGCGATTTATGATTCCCGGAGTAGACATATTCGTTGTATATTAAATACACTCGTTTAGATTACGATAACGGTTGTGGCGGTGGCGGCGGCGGTGTTGGAGGTAGTACCAAGCATACCAGATGAAGACTATAAATCGTCACACATAGTCATAGAACTATATTACAGTGCACTCTACTTAATAGTTATCGTATATATACTCAGGTGATGTGTAAATCGGATTGAATTTATAGCATGAAAAAAGTATATATATATATATATATATATGTATAGATATGTACATAAATAAATACATAACGATATAATGATATCATACACACACACACACACACACACACACACACACACACACACACACACACACACACACACACACACACACACACACACACACACACACACACACACACACACACACACACACACACACACACACACACACACACACACACACACACACACACACACACACACACACACACACACACACACACACACACACACACACACACACACACACACACACACACACACACACACACACACACACACACACACACACACACACACACACACACACACACACACACACACACACACACACACACACACACACACACACACACACACACACACACACACACACACACACACACACACACACACACACACACACACACACACACACACACACACACACACACACACACACACACACACACACACACACACACACATATACATATTAATTATATTTGTATGTGCGTAGATGGTATGTGCTCAGAAAATATAACAATATAGTTAATATACACGTCGTGCAGATATCGCCGTTATCAAATCGGGCGGAACGGTGCGTTTGATAAAAATTCAAAACCCAAAATAATACGTCGCGTGTAACAGACGCAAACAGTGTCCGCGGCATGCAAAGGCAGGGTGCAGCGCGTGTCGCACACGCGTTATCCGCAGGCATAGGCGGAAAAGCGATCCGATAAAATAACACTGTGCGAGATAAAACGCCGCGTGCATGCAACATTATGCGAAGAGAGCGAACAAGACTTATTACAGTATTATTAGCTGCAGGCGTGCACGGTTTGTGTAAATCGTGTACGACTTGCGGATATCATGGTACGACGTCGGGGATAAAATGTTATAGATCCAAGACCGCTGCGCTGTAGCGAACGGATCGATCGTCGACGGGTGTGAAAACCGAAAGAAAAATAACGAAATAAAATATAATATATTGGCCGGTTGCGCACATGCAGCCGTTTCAGTGCGAAAACCGTCGCCGTCCGACTACGGTGGCGGTGCTGCGGCGGGTGCGATGACAAAATAACCGTCGCGTAAAGTCACGGTTTAAAATAAATTACAAGCGCATAACACCACACCAATGGTCACATATTATATTGCAACAAAATAATGCAACATACCTAGGTCCTGTCTTATAGAATTATATGATGCACGCACCTACGTAATATTACACTACAATAATATAATATACACTAATATAGAAGTTATGTATAATATTTAATACTTAAACATACACACAAATAAATGTATACACATACACACACATATATACATAATATATAAATATATTTAACACTACCTACGCACTATATATATATATATATATATATATATATGTATGTATATATTATGCACACGTGTATACTAATAATATATATATACACACATACTAATGACGAGTACCTGTGCAGTTGTATATTGTATACTTTGGTAAAAGGGCACATCGGTCATACGCACGTGAACACACTGACTTACGTTGTTATTACTATTATTAATATTATTATTTTTATTATTATTGTTGTTGTTGTTGTTGTTGTACTGGCATGCGCCCGAAAGTCGTCGTGCTCATGCGGCGGCCGCTGGTCCGGGACTGTGGAAGCTGTGCGAGCAGTCCCACCGGCAGGTCAGGGGGCTCATTGATTTTCGGCACCCGTTGTCGTCTCTCCAGCCCGCACGGCCGTGGCCACGCGCGCCCGTCACCACGCGCGGGTCACATTGCACCGAAGCAGAACGATTCACGCCCAACCAATCGCCGAGTGCATCGATTCCGAAAAATACGCCCCGGTGGCGTCGTCCGTCCCCAGGTCGGGGTGATGTGAGAGGGAGGCTGTGTGTGGATCACCCTCGCGCCTTGGACGCGGCGGCAACGAAGAAGAGAGCGTTGTTGTAGTAATATAAAATAATTATCGTTCCGGAAGGGGACTGAAGTAGGCAGATATCACCAAGTCGACCGGGAAATGAAAACAATATGGCACATTGGCTGTTGAAAACAATATTGTTTCGTTGGCCGTTTATTTATAGCCCACTGATGTTCGCAGTCGATGAATACCACATAATATTATTTTTAATACCTCGCATCATTATTATAAATATCTAGATACATAATAATATGTTATAATATGACACATTTTTATTATTGTCGTTATTACCGTTACATATTGGTAGTTGACAAGAAAATGATAAATCGTGCAGTCCCTAAAACGTGTTATTGAAATACGACGCGACGTAAATTATTATTCGTTCGGTGTAGATCATATAGCGAAATTATTACCACATAACCCATTTATACCTAAAGTCTTCATGTTAAGCACGTGCTCGCCTTTAAGACCTATATACGACCGTATTCAATCAATTATTTAGGTCGCAACAATGAAACTTTTGGAAAATTATTAAATAAAAAATACATCACCTGGTTATGTTATATAGAAATATCTAATAATATGTAGTTACAAGATATTTATAACAATAATATTATTATCATGTTCACATACGTATACAATGCAAGCTACACACTAGAGTAGTGAAATTGCCTATATTAAACGCCGTCCTTCGTTTAGCTATTGAATACTATCTACATATTGTCAACTACAATGGTCACAAAATATATATGACATACGAGTGTTAGGATGTGTGAACAGTTCGAGGTAATCAATGTCCTCATTTTTTTTATTTAATGCGTGTTCTATGTTTTGATTTACATTAACTATGAAAATTAAATTTGATAATCTCGTGTACAGTGTAAGAATAATACATACCAGTCAAGATTGTTTAATATTACCAATCAAAGTAATCCAACTCAATCCAATGCATTAGAATAATTATAAAAAAATATTTGCAGCAATGATAAAAAGTACTACATTAAGGAATAAATAATGTTACCAAGTAGAGAAGAATATTTTATAGTTTATTTATCATATGCAGGTATATGTTATATTATAATATATTTATTTTTGAATCAAGTAACAACAATCATTTGAAAATTAATCAAATTATTTAAAGTTACTGTTTACTATTGACTTATAATTTATAAGATGTAGAATATAGATAGTTATGGATTTTCTTCAATACTTTAATATTCAATACAAAAAGGATATACATCCGTACATAATAGTTCATCAAGTTTAGGTAGTTAATTACACACATAAATATTTGACTACTATCAATTTTAAATTATAGTTTATTATAGTTTATAGTTTATAGATTATAGTTTTTATTATATTTTTTGACCAAGTATATTATGAAAAACAATAATAGTAAATTACTTTGGATTATTCATGCCTATATTGTTATACTATTCAACGGCAATCAACGTTGATATCATTAAATCATTTCATGTACCTAAGAAGTTATTCTTAACTATATTCTAATATATTATTTGTGTATACGTTTTGATTATAACTTATAAATTAAGAGGTTTATCCTCATATCCTAAAACCATAACTTGTTGAATTTTATTCTTAATCCATTTCAAAGTCGTTTTGTCGTTGTATTCGATACATTTCTCATCTCCATGAAAAAAATAACTCGAATGATGTTCATCCTATGCCAAAAAAAAAAATGAGTATTCAAAACTTTAAAATCGTTATTTAAAAAAAAAAAATGTTATATATTATGTTAATAGTACATTCGCTCCGCCACTTACTTGCCGAACTTTGAAGCTTAATTTATTTTCTTCAACTGTTGGTACATCTATGATGTTATCAACATAAATACTCCATTCGATTTCCCACGGTCCCTTAGTACGATATTTTTCGGCCAAAATTACTCGTCTAAAATAATATTTAAATCAGTAAAAAAAAAAAAAATGTCAATACTAAATTTTACATACCTTAATGTAATAAGTAGGACTTTTTTTCCTTCTGGAAGAAAACTAACGTGTGCCCAATAACCATCATTTGATAGAGAACGACTCAACATTTTAAACAAATGTAGACCGACAGCTTCATACATAGAATAGCTTTTCATTCCCTAAAACATTTATTTTATTTATTTATTTATTTAAATATTATTAATTTACACAACAAACCATTGGATTGACATATCTTGGAATTCGTGTTCGCATCACTACCTCTTCGCCTGACTCAATAATTCTAAAATCACACAATATATTTTGTGAATACATTCGCAAGTAATGTAGTTTATAATACCTTTTAACTCCATCATAAGCCATTGACACCTTGTCGGAAACGTTTGATTTTGACAGAACTGCCAGTAAGTTCCGACCAGGACCTCTGAAAAACGACTCTGCAGCACTCTCGTCCTCTCCACCTTGATATTCCATATTAAATGAATAATCACGATGTAATCTATGTAAACATTACAAATAATACTCACCAACATGAGGTCTTTGTATTGCACCAGACATAGATAACAAAACAGACATTTCTGTTCCTTTGTGAGCAGAAATCATCTGTTCAGGAAATGTTTCCTCAAAATTCCATTTTTCTTCACTTTCAATGAACCTAAACGAACCTTGTACTTCTTCGACAAAAGGTCCTAAGTATTCCTGCATTAGTAAAAATAAAATAAAATTATTGGTATAAAGTGTTGAAGAATGCGTAATTTTCTGCTTACCTCGAAGTTAATTTTTTCAGCATCAATCTCGTTCATTTCGTAAATATTTTCCAATACATCCAAATTAAAAATAGAAACATGGCATTGTTTTAATAATTGCCGAGCATAATATTTTAATCCGTAGCTAAACATTGAGTTAAATGATTCTTTATAAAGTCCTTTTCGTGTTAAGCCAGTCACACTAAAATATTTGAATAAAGAATTAATATAAATTACATCGAACAATTACCAAATCATACTTGAGATTTACGGCTTTTATGTCATTTAAACGGTTCGAATGGCCATCAAGTACATACAAAAGAGAATCTGTTGTAAAACTATTGGAACTCTTCAACGGGCTGAGTTCGGGTACTTTAGCCGAAAAACTTAATTGTACATTAAATGGAGAACAATGAAAATACTCAGCAAACACCTTACCAGGTTTTCTTCCCTAAAATATATTCATTGATAAAATCATAAAAATAATATAACTACTAAATACGTAATATCCGAACTACCTGTAAGAATAAACTGAAAATTTACTGGACTATGATAGCATGGTATTTTCTGTATTATATAGAAGAAATATGGTTTTTCGTAATTTTTAAAATTAATATAAATATACTAATTAATTTCTAACGCAATACATTAGCACCACTACACAGAGGTATTATTAATTTAATATATGTGGTAAACTGGCAAAAAAAATCTCGTTAATGCGAGAAAAATGATTATAATTCAATAATACATAAAACATATCTAATATACCATAATAATTATTAACTATAAGTAAGAACTAAATTATATAATAATAACAATAATATTAATATATAATTTAATACCTATTATTTCATAACGTAATATTTTTATCATTTATTTTCGACTGTATTTTCTCTCGAAACAAAATTGATTTTATTTTTTATTTAATGGAAATAATTATCTAAAGTAAAAATATGCAACATCAGTGGTAATCTGATAAATTATCAACCAATACAGGTAATTTGGATATTATACTCAATAATCTATTCAATTAAATGTCCTTATCCTTACCGGTGGTATATTAGGTGCATGAAGTGAACTTACATCTTGTCTAAATCTCGCATCTAATGGGCATTCAAAAACTGCAAGGAATGGTGATAAAGTTTTATGCATACAAACCACAAATGTTCTATCGAGTTGTACGGTAAAATCTTGAAGACTTATATCAAAATATCTAAATTTATTTAAAAAATGTAGTGAATATTTTACTTTCGTAATTAATTAGAAATGGTATAAGTTTAACACACTTGTAAACGTCGTAATGATTAGAAATTGTTGTTTTAGTATATGATATTTCCAAAAATGATTTATAACATCGAGGAGATGTCTTACACATAGGTGTTTGATACAATGCAGTTTTAAATGTACAATCCGATAACTGATTGTCCAACTATAAAATTTTAATAACATGCAAAACAAATTTATATTATATAATTTATGTATAAATATAATTTGTTTTTTTAATCTCTACCAATACTGATACTTATATGAGCCTACTACACATATTTTATTATTATACAAGTATTATAGAAATATTTGATTTGAATATAAATAAATTCTAACTGTACTTGTATTCTATGAATTTTGAAGGACACGGTAGTATTTTTTGAAGTCATTTTGCATCGAACCCGTGCAGCAGGATTATACGAACGACGAAGTTGTCCAAAAAACGGTCTTATCATTTGCATTTTGTCAAAATCCACCTTTGTAAAACATTTATTTAAAACATGTGTTGAAAGTTTAAAATATGTTAAATACTTTCTTACGTGGACATAATCTTTTAAATGTGCTTTTTTATTATCGCTTTTCCACATATCTTCTAACCAACATGCGAGTTCAACTGTAAAAGATTTCCAAATATTTCCTACCCTCACCATCCATTCAGAAGTAGAATCTGTTAAACTAAAATAGGCAATTTCCTCTGTGTGGACACCATGAGAAGTGCTCTGAAATATATAAATTATGAAAAAACCAATAACTTAAAATGTTAAGCATAGGTATAATACCAAAGATAATCCCAGTCCTTCCATGGATACAATTAAGTCAATACTAGATTTATTATTTTCAATTTTTTTACGAGCAGCTGACGCTGCTTTTTCATCTTGAGTAAAAAGCAATACTCTTTGACCTGCGGCATCCATATAACTTACCCAGTAAACCACAACCTTAGCTTTTTTGGTTCGAGGTAACTAAATCAAATCATTAATCAATCGAAATATTAAAAAATATAAAACAAAAATATTCTCAATATTTATTCAAAATGTTTTACTCTAATAGGTGGCCCTCCGTCAGAATCTGAATCACTCGTATCACTTGTATCGGGTGATTCAAGATGTTGATTTGTTATTAATTTAATAAAATTTAAGTTAATATTTGCAATTTCTGCTGGTTTGATTTGACAGAAACTTATCTTTTTTTGACCAAATCCATCTTTTTCAAACTCAGCTACATAACTTTTGTTTTTTTTTGCTATACGCATTCCAGTAAAGCACACGTTCTTCAGTAGGATCATCCCAAGTATACAAAAGGGATTGATTAGGACTTAGTAATGTTACCTATACATTAATTAGAAATTTGTTAATCGTTTATATAATACTATAATAACACAAATAAAAGAATATTCACATACTTGGCCCAAATTTTTTTGATGAATTTTTAGGAAAATGTCATCACACATATTGTCAACTCTTACTGGAGCATCATTTTGATGGAATTTGTGAAAACTTATTAAAAACGGATTTTCACCACCACCTGTTATTTTAACTACAAGAGCTCGCTAAAAAAAAAAAAAAATTATTTTCTTAATTTATATAACCTTAGTATTGTTATTTTTACTCCTTTATCCATTCTAAGAACAGTATGCTGTTCTTTAATAATTGAAAAATGTTGTGATCCAGATTTGCTATCTCGAAGTTTAACAAACATCCTCATTGAATCAGTCTCAGGCCAAAATGGTAATGTCTTCAATAAAATTAACATAATATCATTACCTATTAAGATTATTTGTGTATTTACTTTGGTAATACCTGTCCTTGTAAAATGTCTGTCCATAAATCTGCGTCTTGATTGTCCTCCATGAACCGTAAACTTCTGTTGGAACTATTTACTACAGAGAAATTTGGTAAAAATGTGACGATCGTAGTTAAATGAGGACATAAGTGAGATAAAACTGGCTTCATTAAAATTCTGTATTTTTTTTGTCGTTCTTTATCTTTACAAATTACAAGTCCCGGGCAATAAACCGTGTCCATTGAAAATGCTGAAGACCAATTTGAGTGGTACGCCCTAAGTTTAATGCATCTCTTTTTTAAGCGTTTGTATGAAAACAAAATCGGTTCTTCAGTGTGTGATTCATACACAATATCTGATCGAGAACCCTAGAATATAAAATAGTACCTATTGATCCACATGTCACTTTTAAACTTCGCTATAGATAAATTTATACATTACCCTTAATTGTAATGGTAATCCTGTTTTATTTACAATCCAATATGGTGAATGTATAAAAATACGACAAGAGTCTTCATTCGTAATTTTTATTGCGATTTTTAAATGTTTATTACCGCCGTCAGTGTCATGTTCAGTACTCATGTTTACAGTTTTTTCGTTTATATCTTTTCGCAAGTTAAAGCTTCCGGACCACGATATACCAAGATAAGATGGTACAATTAAATCTGTTTTTAAAACCTTATTTGTAATATTTAACATGTAAACATCAATTTTCTCGGAAGCCTCAATATGATGCTTGAAATTTGGAAAACTGAATTCTATAGCAAACGGGAGAAAATTATGTATGATGACTGGAGGAACTGCTCTTAATGTATAATTTGGCACTGTTCTAGAAGCACGGCTAAACACTGGTACTCCTTCTTCACAAACGACCTAAATATAAGTTATGACTAATATTATATAACACTATTAAACACATAATAATTAGATTAAGTATGTTCGTATTCTCACTCGAATAGAAAAATTTGGTTGTTCATCAACTTTAGAAGTGACACATAATAATTCTTTTGCACAACTGGTATCAACGGACAAATCTGGCCACCAAACACCACTATCACTCACAAGATAATTCCTAAAATAATTATTTTACAAAATTGTATTTATAAGTAGGTACAATAGCTTTTTCATTATAACTTATAAATATATAATATACTATTCTATAACTTACTGCAAATTAGCAGGAGATAAGAACAGTTTTGAATGATATGCTAAAGCTATTGGGACATTAAAAACTGATCCTGCTTCAAGAATTGCCAAAGTACATATTGATTCAAATGGATTGTCAGACTCTTCTACAACTCCAGAATCCATTTCAAAAGTATCTATTGCTTCTGTACGGTTATAATGGATCATCAAAGGGTATGATGTGTCATTTTTCAACTGAAATATAAATCAGTCGTTATAAAATAATTAAAAAATAAAATAATTTATAAAGTTGTATACCATCAGAGGTGATCTTATTGTTATTATGTGACTCAGCTTTTTTGATACTACAGACACCATAATCCAATACCGTGTATCATTTTTTATCGGAGAAAGAGCATGTAATTTATTGCTTGTACGTTTAGGACAAACCACAATCAAATCATCAAAACCTAAACATTTTATTTGATAAGAATACATACTTTTTTTCCATAAAACAATTAATTAGCTTATTATACCTTCAACTTTTATGTTAAGTTGATAATCAGTAATTTTCTTGTAGATAATTTCACTAGAATTGTCATCAATGTTATCATAATTCTTTTTTTTTGTTAAATTATTTACAAAAGTACAATCGTTGGACATGCTAGAACATAAAAAGTATAATTTTACTTGTTAAAATACCAAATTCATAAGTCAGAATAATCTGATATATTATAGTTATATTACACACTAATATTTCCTAAATATGCAATTTTACTATTATGTACTTTAAAAAATAATTCCATTCGACTCTTTCATTCTTTATTACTTTTTACCTTTGTCTAGATATTGAAGATGTTCTAGAACCATCAATTGCTTCTAATATTTGTTCTAATCCTCGCTGAAATAAAAAAAAAACATGAATTAGATTAATTTTTGTAAATTATAAACTTTAATAATTAATCAAACTAAAATTTGTATAAAATGGTTTAATGAACAAGTTAATAATGATAAGGTATAAAAAAAATCTTTAGTCTTTTAATATCATTGTATTTCAATAAGTTGATTCCATTCTGTTGTAAACTACTTAAAATAAATCTTATAAATCAAAAAAATATAAATACAATAAAAAAATACAAGTTTTAACTGATTAATTTAAATAAATATTATTTATTTTATTTCATTTCATTTCCATACTAAAATATATCAAAATAATAAAATGTATTCTATGTAAGAAGGTAATGATATATTTTAGGCAATAAGATCTATGTTATCTAGGTTTTTAATAATAACAATGATGATTAACTATTAAGATTATTATTATATTAAGTTTAAGTAGAGTGCAGTTAATAATGAATATACATATATGTACACGACAGTCGAATTAAATGAACAAAACAACTAAATTTAAAATTAAAATATACAAAAAACCTTAAGGGTGTCCTTAAATAATATTCTTTCCTACCTTTAAATTGTACAAGATAATTCACTTTAATATTAAAAATAATATGTTAAAATAGATTATACTTGATGTAAAGTTTGTTATTTGAGCGATATAAAATGGATACCGCAGTACCACACATGTTAGAATAAAGTTAAGTTATACGTTAAGTTAAATATGCTTTGACAATCACAAAAGTTAGGAGTACCTATTATCTCAATTGCAATTACTTTAACTGCTCAACAACAAGAAAGTATAATGTAAAAATGTTATGTATCTATTTAAAAATTAATCATGGACAAAGTAGAAAAATATCTTGTTATAGGTACAGTTATTTGTAAGCACAACATTTATTTCCAGAATTACAACCCCTTTAAATGCACCAAAATTATTTAATATTATAACTCATTTAACATTTTATTTTTCTTAAATCAGATATTGAATGCTAAGATGAACTGGGCAGGTTATATATAGTATGGTATGATATTCACAAAAATTTAAATAAGTGGCTACTGAAATGAAACTTCTAAAGCTGGTATTACACTGGTTTGATTGATAAAAAAATGTACTTTGATATTTACTGATGTACAACACGTATCAAATCTGTGTAATATCAGCTAACAGTGATTTTGATTTTGATTGATTTTGTTTCAATAAATTTGCTAAACTATATTGCATATAAAATTAAAGATTTACACATAATAATATTGATAGTTAAGTAATGTTTAATAATTGAGATATTTTGTACAGACATTTGATTAGATAATGATACCTACTGATATTACCTTAGTTTAATTTTAATAATTAAAAAACCGATTCTAAAAAATAAATATATACTTCAAGCATAACAATTTTATAAAACTTTTGGGGGTGGAGTGGCCGAGCGGACTAAGGCGTCTGTTGCCATGCACGCAGTCGCTGGTTCGAACCTCGGTCACGGGCGGCATCGCTCTTTGGGCATTACGCGGTGTCTGGAGAGAGAGGCCGTCGCCCCCCAAACGGGCATGGCAGAAACCTACGGGTGCCCATTAAAAATTCTGCCAAAATACCCACGTGTTTAAAACCTACAGTACCTTCCCCTACAGTTCCCCCAGGCTAATGACCTCAGTTATCGAAGCCTTAACCCTAAAAAAAAATTTATAAAAAGTTATAACCATTTTAATACATTATATTTTAACTAAATGAGCATTAAATGGTAATTTTTTTCTTCCATTTTTAGATTATCTTAAAAATTCTATATTTTCAAAGTTGTAATTAATAAATGGTGTAACTAAGAAAATATAATATGTATAGTGCAATAATAAGATAATATTATAGAATATTTTTTTAATCATTATAATTATTTAAATTATTTATAATTTATAAAAAATACAACTTAAATTATAACGTACAAATATAAACTCTTATGCAATGAAATTTTTATACAAATTCTTAATAATTAAAATAAATTATAATAGTTTAGTAAGTTTACTATTACTATATAAACAAAATTATTTAAATTAATCGGATATTTGCAGATGTAACATTTACCATCTGAATTTTTTCTTCAGTAATTATTGATTTTTAATTACCTAACATACAAACATAGCAAAATATATATTATTATTTACCTCAGTTTTTTGATATAACATAACAATAGATCTCACTGCAAGATCATTAACAAGAACAAAACTTTCTGTTGAATCACAATCATCAGATTTTGGATTATACAACGATTTTATAAGCGTGTCAATAACAGATAAATTAGCTGGAGTAAATGATACTTCTAGTCTTTCTGTTTCAATAAGTATATATGTTGATGTTTCCAGTTCTTCAGAATCATTTTCTAAACCAGAATCACTAGAGTAACCTTAAAAAATCCCAATGTCAAAAATAAGTAATAACTCAATCAAATTACCAATAATAAATTATTAAAAATATTTATTTATAAAAATTACTAATTTTTTTCTTTAAAATCTTTTCTTGATTAATATTTCTGGACTCCTGTTCAGCTCCACTTTCATCACTTGAATCTGAATTTGTTAAGTCTTCATCACTAAATTCACTGTTCAAAATTTATTCAAATTAAATTCTACGTCTTTTAAATTATTTTTCATATCATTTCACATACTCGGATATTAAATGTGTAACAGCTTTAGCTAATTTATCCATAACTCCTGTTTCCTGATCAGAATCTGAGTCATCAGAGTACCATTTTTCAAGTGAAGTTTCTATAATATGTATTTATTTTTTATATAACAAATAATTAATAATTAATTTCATTGAGGCATAGACAAGTTAGCAAGTACTGCAACTGCTTGTGCTCTCGATGGTAGTGTATGTCACACTAGTGTCACAAGAAAGTTTATAAATTTATAATATAAACTTTAGTCTATAATGATAAATTTCTCTGAACTACAGTGATTAATAAGTGAGTATAATTGTGAAGTGCAGCAAAAATCTGTTTTTAAAACTTTAAAATTATCTTTGTGCTCCACAGATTGTCTTAATATGTTCTTATATTTATTAGATAAAAATTAACATTATGATAATCACCCCTTGACTTCACTGTTTTTCTAATAAATTTCATTTCAGCTTCACTTTCATCATCTGAACTTTCACTCTCGCCTTCCACAATAGATTGGTGAGATGATTGTACCATGTCTCCAAAATCCATGTTTTTTATATTGAATTTTCCCAAGAAACCCTATTAAAAATATTTTTACCATATGATTATATATTTTTTTAATATTTCAGTATACATACTTTCAATTTTATATTCCAAGGCTCAATAAAAGGTTCCCAAACACTCAAATTACAATTAAAGTATGATGCTTTTAAATTTAGACCCCCTATAAATAAAATATATAGGTGATAAAATATAATTATATACAATCATATAGCTCAAAAACTTTGATGTACATTACCATTTAAATGAAACTGATCTGACCAATCTTTTACTTGAATTTTTAATGATGATTTTAACATGATCATAGGAATGTCCTCTAAATCTAGTTCTTCTAATTCTAGAAATATGTTTATGTCTTGTACATAGAGCTCAAGATTTTCTGATTTCACATCCATAGTATCAGAAAACTTTGATTGAAAAAATGAAAAAAATGTTCCTTTAGGTAACACTTTGTTAGGGACACGACTGGGTACTATGGATTTTGGAGTCCATAAATCATCATTTTTAAACTCCCAATAAGATGATCTATCAAAATCAGGATCTTCTTCATAATTAAAATCAATGAAATCAATTGCCTTTTAAACAAATTCATATATTAATTATTACTTTATACAGTTTTGAAAAAATTGAAAAATATTTACGTACATTGAGAATAATGTGAATAGTACTAGTTGATAAATGTACATTTAAGGGACTAGAACGAATTAAAATTTCAATGGCATCACGGTCACCTGATTTTAAAGTTCTTGAAAACTCAATGTCACATGGATGCAAAACCTATGAAGACCAAAAATTAGAAATAACACATATTAAATGCATTAATGAAATCACTATCATAGATCATAATATAGTATATACAATACACAACACACATACCATCTTTTCGGCTCTTCTTTTTTTCGACACTGCTAAAATATGAAAATTTGATAATGAACAAACAAGTCTCTCTTCATGTCCTGGATGACGACCATAATCTAAAAGAAACTCTGTTCGACATAAAAGTACTTGATCTCGAATATCTAATTCTTCTACTCCAGAAGGCAATATTGCTATTTCAGGACGACCAAAACGAACAGATACAGTTAAAGCTAAATAGAAAAAAAATTTCATTGGTTAATAGTTCTACAAATTTATATTAGTATAATTATTTATTTGTTTTACCTGACTGCTTTTCAATATTCATTGATTTTCTGTCTACTGATCGCTTTTCATATGGGTATTTTCTATGACTATCAAGATTGATCGTCGGAGACGCTAAGGTTCTATCAGTATTTTTACTTTTTATTGGTAAAGAGTCCAATACAAATTGTGTTAATTCCACAACAAATGGAATAGATAAATTCAATCTAGTTTTATCCAAATGAATATGGATTGTTCTATCACCTGAATAGGTTTTTTCAAAAGATAAATCAAATAATGGTGGAGTTGATACAGATATATGTACTTCATTAGATGAATCTGATGGACCAACAGGTTCAAAAATCCTAAAAAAGAGCTTAATTTGTAAAAGTTTTGTGAAAAGTTTTAATATCATTAAAACATTAAATCATTAAATATTACTAACATTTTTTCAGATTTGTTAAGCCTCCTGGTATCTTCTAACATACATCTTTGTACTGTAGTATTTGAAACTACTCTATTGTCTGAAAACATATCTATCTTAATATTTATTTCATCCACATCAAATCTGCACAATGAATGATTTATATCTCTGATCGGAGAACTTAATATCTGAAAATGTTTTTAGTTTTAAAATAGTTAAATATTCTATTAATCTATTATTGAAATAAATCTATGTATATTATATTATATATTATATTTACTTCATCTGAATTTGCAAAAAGTGCAATTTGGACACCATCTATTGAAAATTTGAAATCAATTTCATGAATAGAGGTTTTGTGATTGAAAAACACTTGAATTTTTTTTAGATCTTGATCTTCCTTCAAGTTCCCATAAATTTGTGGCATCTTCATACAGAATATTTCTACAATAAATTCACCATTATCAAAATTGTCTGCCCAAACTTGTAAGAATATTGCAAAATCTTTCTGTCCCAGATTAATTTGAATATTGTCAATTCCCCCATTCATCCAATATAAAAGTTTGTTTGTAGCATTTCTTTTAATATTTAAACGAATTCCAAAAGATTCGACTATTGGTTCCTATAAAAAATATAAAATTAATTATTTTATTGTATGATAATTTCTAATTTTTAATTAGCTATTGAGGTACTTGTGTAACGAGTGTTCCATCTAATGTCATAATAGCTCTAGATACACTAATTGCATCCCAATTAGCTAAAATATTATCAACAATGTCTAGATTGTCATAATCTTTTTTTGATTGTTCTTTAAAAAAGTTTTCTACTGTAAGATCTCCCAAACTGCATAAAATAACATTGGGAGAGGTAGAATTCTGTGGGAATAATATCACAGGAAAATGTATACATATCGACAGATGCATTTTGCTCTTCCATCCATTTCGAAAATCAGGAGTAAACAGATGAAAAACTTCACGTAGACGCCGACCAAAATCAACAAGTTCTTCAGTAATAATTGGATCTATAAAAAACTAAATCAAAAAGAATAATTAATTAAATAATAAGTTTAGAAATGTATGATATTATTAAAGTTATTATTTTTTTATTTTTTATTAAATGCATACTTGAAAATCTAGTAAAACACTGCATAAAACTGTTATGTGTACTTGTCCTACATATAACTTTATACTTCCATCTGATTTTACGTCATCTGTCTGTGCTTCAATGTTTGTTTTATAAAGTCTGGGGTTATGTCGTACATATTTGAATTCCAAAAGCTTATCTTCGTCTGTATATAGTAGCTATAAAATATTTTTATTCATGTACCAATTTGAATATTTATTTTAAATACACATTGAAATTATATTTACCTTAGGATACAAAGTAGTTTGAGATAAATCATCAATGCTCATCTGCATTACATAAAATCTAAATACCATACGATCATTTGCTTTAAACGTGCAATCACTTTCTAAGCCACCCACCTAATTTAAACATGCACATTAGTGAATATTATATAGTACTATTTAAGAACTCAGGTTAAGAAAAATTTACCTTGACAAACAAAAATTCAAATTCAGTATCACAAATTAACATTAGAAAATTTGAAATTCTAGCAGAATAACTAAACTTTGTGGCTCCTTGTGGCACAGGTGGATCATTGTTAGAAAAATAATTGCTCACACAATTTTGAATATTTTCAGTTGATAAAGATGAAAAAATACGCCTATTACCAATTCTGAAGAAAATATTTTTTTTTAATATGGTCAAAAATATATTGTTCTGCTAAGATTAAAAAACTCACTTTTGTGTAATATAGTGCATATATTTGTAAAATGTTATGAATGAAGTTCTATGAAACACACATGATACTTGATTTAAATCTAATACAAGAGACTTTTCTACGCTGTGGAAATGACTTTTAAAATCAGGACAGTCAGCTTTTACCTAAAAAAAATTTACTCAATTATTATAGGAGTATGTACCTATGAGAATTATTATATAAATACTTTCATACTTTTCTGTAAAGTAAATTAGTAGATTCTTGTACCAAACAATTGGATGTTATTGAAAATAATTGAACGGTTTGACCATTTTTGCAAATATGTTGTAAATCAGATAAAATAATTGATCCAATTGACATTTGTACAGCTGGCCCATACTCCATAATTGCCAAATCACAACAAAAACGTTTAAATGTCAAATTCAAAAAAGAATTTTCTACTATCTCGTTTGAACAATATAAATTAATAGAAATCTAGAGGAAAAAAATTATTAATTAACAAAGATACATTTTAAATTGAAAAAAAATTACTTCTCCAATAACACATCTAAAAAGAGATGTTATAGAATTATTTGGTGACACATTGTCATCAAAACCTGGTAAATCGACTGTACGCGCCCACAGTTCAGCAAATTCCTCATCACTAATTTCTGATGACACGATGCTTCTATAAAAATAATAATACAATTTAGTTATTTATATTTAACAAAACAATTCTGGTACCTATAAAATTCAGTAAGTATACCAATATTTTTTAAATACATCAAAAAAGTAAGTCCAATTTAAGTTTTGGAGCTAGAGTGCAGTGTACTGTGCTGTGACCGTGCTGTGACCGTGTCCCATACCTAATTAATCCTTATAAAACAAATTTGTTGTTTTTAAGAAAATAAATAGGATAAGCATGCCTAAAAAAATCACCCTGTGTGTTACATATGTGATATGTCTATACACTGGCTATACACCTGTGGCCACAACTTGCATGTACTTAAAAATTCCTAACTTCATTTACTGTAAAGTAAAAATTATATCTTACCTAAGCATTGTTTAACTAGCCTAATATTTTGATAACTTACCTTTTATCTACAGCCTTAAATGCTTTTTTTACTTCGGCTCTTTCCTCAGTTGATCTGGTACTAATGCCCTTAAATTGTTGATACAATGCCAATGTGGATTTCAATTCTTGTAATTCTTCTATCTTTTGATGCAAATTTATCTTTTTGATCAGATAAATTTTAAATTGAAAAAAGCTATATTATTACAGTTATATTGCAAAAATTAATTAGATGTTTAGATCACAAACCATATCTAATGCGTAAACTTCATCATCATCGCTAAAATGTTTTTTTAATGTTGCTGAAGAAACATGGTTTATAGGTATTGGTGTATTTTCAATGAAATCTAAAATGGAATTAACCTTTTGATCAGATAAGTTGAACCTAGCACTTAGTACAGATATATTAATTTTTCTTTTTGCCAATTGTTTATATTCTGGTCTTATGCTATTCGATACAACAATTTGTGTAACAGTTTTTCCCAAAAGGTGCAATGATGAATCCATTTCATTTTTTAAACTTCTCCAATCATTTCCTAAAAACCACAATACACATCATATACACTCATATTCGTAACTTTTAATGATTTAACCATGGTATGTAGAACACCTTAAAATTATAACATTTAAGTTACCAAATTGTATACTACTTTAAAGTTTGTGGTAGTTAAATAAAAATATTAACCTGAATTACAAAATATTAATTGAAATCCATCAATATCAATATGGTATCGATCATATAGTTTTTCCTCCATTTCCATTTGTGTGACATCATCTAAACAAATGGTTTCCGGTTGTAAGTCGCTTTTGATTTTGAGCCCACCAAAATCGATCACCATTATATTTTCACCCCTATCATTAGAATACATTATAATTTATAATAAGTATAATTTTATTAATTTCAAATATCAAATTAAAATATTACTTACCTTTGAATAGAGCCAAATTCTGGTATTACAATATATGGTAATTGAAGATCAATGTTTAAAAGAATTTTTCTGAACTTTGATTCTGGTCTGTTTGGATTAAATAGTTTTCCAAACATTTTAGAAATTGTCTTTGAAAACTTTTCAATAGTAGATTCAATGTTTATTTTTTGATTGTAATAAAAGAAACTAAGTAACGCAGATATAGCAAACTATATAAGAAAAAAAAAATCCAGACAATAGGTATAAGAATAATAAATACTGAATTGAAAACCTACTTCATGATAAACAACTTCCACGGATTCTGATGTTATATTCAATCCATAATCTGCTTCTGAATTGAGTGGATTCTTTTCAAAATCAATACTCAAAAAATATTTTGATGAATTTCCTAGTGTTTTTACACATCATATAATAATTAAATTTTAACTTTAATTATAAAATATTTACCTCTCATTGCACATGTATCAATTATCGGGACCAAACTATACTCAACAGAAGCTTCAACATTTATGCTTTCAACTCTTGTAGATATTTTGTACGCTTTACCGGATGGTCTAGTTTCAAGACTGCTCATTAAATGGCCAATTGTGATTACCATTAATTCATTGGAACCACTTATTAAACTAACTAGGCAGTTAGCTATTGTTAAATTTATTTTATGTTCTAAACAAATTAATTTCTTTTACTGTATAAATAATTAATAATTATTGTAGTCATCCACTATACCAATATATTGTTTAGGCTTATCATATTTGAGTGTATCTGATCCGCCAGTTTTACACAGTAGATCATTAAGTCGATCTTTTTCTGATTGACTCAGTAAATTCCAAAATGTTTTAGATTTATCGGATGTTAAACATAGGCGATACCTGGGCTTAGCATTTATTGGACCCCACCATTTTGACTGAGATTCTTGAATTGTAACACTTTCTGGATTCTCTTCACAAAGCTATTTAAATTACATTTAATAAAACTTCTTGAAAATAAAATTAACTATCAAACCTCAATTTTAGCATGTTCTCGCGCTAAAACTAAATTAAAAATATCCAATTCATCTTCCTGCATTTGCAAATCTATTTTTAACTCAGTATCATTTGGATTTACAAGAACTTTTTTGTACACATTTATGTAACTCTTATAATTTTTCCTGAAACACATATGTTATTTATAATGACATAAATTTTATTTTATTTATTTATTTAAACAATTATTTACCTATGCATTTTAATTTTGTTCCACAAGAATGTAACTCTTTGTCGTAAAACACACTTATAAGCATATATCCACCAACTTTTAATATCTTTTAATACAGTATTTGTAGGTCGAATATCCCGAAATAATCTATAATAGACAAAAATAAAGCCAATTAAATTAAGTCAAGTTAAAATGTTTCTAGTTCTTATTTTACAGTCCACTAAAAGTTACATATTTTAATTGTTATAAATATAATCTATTAGCTTTGTAAATTTTAAATAAATTATGTTCTATTATATAATGATGTATATTGTTAAATTTTCTGTTTAACGTTATATTATTATTGTCAATTAGTAATTACCTTTTTGCTGTTT
Organism: Diuraphis noxia; assembly: GCF_037042655.1. Taxonomy (NCBI): domain Eukaryota; kingdom Metazoa; phylum Arthropoda; class Insecta; order Hemiptera; family Aphididae; genus Diuraphis; species Diuraphis noxia. Next base: position 29,990,426 of record NW_028301714.1, on the reverse strand, counting down.
TTTTAAAGTTAATACATTATTTTTTATGTACATGGTGCAACTAAAAGATTTAATGAATGAAAAATTAAAAATGTGTACTAGTGTTCGTATGGAAAAAAATATGAAAATTATATGGACAATTAAAGATTTACTTTGGCTAAAAAATTCCCAAAAATAATGTCTTGATTCAATTAACTCAACATTTAAAAATATTAATATTTTAAAAATCAACCACTCAACTTAAATAAATGTTTTACCATTAATATATTTCTATAAATCTAACTGTTTCGACAAAATTTTTAAAATATGTGTATGTTTTTAAATATTTTATATCATCAACATTTTTAAGTTTTTTACTTTAAAATGGCAACAGAAATTTTAATTTTATGTTCCAAAACAGACTATTTTTCTAAGTATTTATTTTTTATAATTTATTGGGAAATGTGGTTACTGGGTGGCTTATTTTAACAAGTTTTCATTTTCTTTGTTAATTTTAGCCCAAATTTTTATTTTTCCTCAAGATACAGATCGTATATATCTTTTAGAAATAAAAAATAAAAATGTATTAATTTTTTTAAGACATACAAAATCTGTAATACCTTTAACGGCTTTAACACAATAAGAGTAAGTGGTGATACAACAAGAAAAAAATTGTTGAATTTTAGAGCAGGTACCTAATAAGAAGCCACCCATGAGTGGCACTTGACTGGGAGTTGTTTAATTATTTAATTAATCTATATTGGTATTTTTATAAGTACATAAAAATCTAATTTTGGACTATTAATAAATTAGTTCTAAGTATTTAAAGTATAGATAGTCAAGTGGAGCATAATGCAGTTACGCCGGAAATTGTTGGTCCACTACTCCGCTCGACAAAACTACTTTTTTTGCGTATGGCGCCCTTAGATAATAATAAATAAAAATAAATAAATAATAATAATTTATTATCTATGATGGCACCATGTTCGAGAGTAGGCTCGAAGGCCTACTTTAGACGCCCTACTTTGACAGATTTTTTAATTGGCCACCTGTAGGTTTCTGCCATACCCGGTTGAGAGATGGCGATCTCGTCCCCTAAACAGTTGCCTGTCCAGAAAGAGATGCCACCGTCACCAAGATTCGAACTGTCGACGATGCACATTATCAAAACTATCAATAAGTTATAACTCATAAGCTACTCGTCCTAAATTTAATTTTTATATACATATCGAAATACTTAGAAAATATTCTGCTTTGGAATATGAAATTAAATTATCATTTTATTATTCAGTAAAGCAAAAAAAAAAAAAAAATTGAGGGTTAAAAACATTAAAAATTATATAGGTTGGTACCTTTATTTTTTTATGTTGTTTTTAACGACTAAACACCGTCCAAAAAAAAAAATGTTACCAATATTTATAATTTTTAAAATAAAGAGTGTTCAAAGATAAAAAAGTTATCTGGTTTATAAAAATAAAAATTAAATACCGATTGAAAAAAACAAAAGTTATTTGTCAGGTCATACCTGTTATACCTTGTACAATATATACATATTACAAGGTTTATATGGTATATTTATATTAATATTTTTGTTCTATACAACTTCTTACATTTAATTTTTGTATATTTATCTGTTAAATTGGGCTTCCGCCAATTTTATTGCATTATAAATATATAGTACCTATCTATTATTAGTATTATTATTACTATAATATTAATGCAATTATTTTTTCTTGTAATATCTATTGTAATACATTTGATAGATATCTTATATTATATATTTATCTATTATGAATTTATTAACCTATTAATCTCTGCTAATTTCATAAATTCTGCAGTTTCCACCAATGCAACAAATTGTTTTCTAGACATTTGTAAAGCTGCGTCCTGGAGAACAAAGTCAACAAGTAATTTAGGAACTCTGACTTCATTTGACTTGTTGACAATAATTTTGATTTTTAATACGACTGGTTTCAATACTAATTAAACAAAAAAAGTAGTTGAAAATAACTTACCTATACAGATAATATAGGTAGATCTAATACTCACTGAATTCCAAAGGTTCTTCATTTATATTAAAGTTATTAAGACCTGATCGCATTTTATCCTGCCAATCTGATACCATAGTTTTATTAGTATACAATAAAGTTGAACACATTGTATTACAATAAAATGAAGCAGAATCAATTTTGACAATTTGATACACCGAAGTCTGCCCATTTTGTTGTGACAAAATTGGCTTCCACTTGCTGAAATTAAAAGATAACTAAATCATAAAGGTTCATATTTTTTCAATAAAGCAAATAATCTAAAACCTGTTAGTTGTTTCCAGTGAAATTGTTTGTATACATAGACCTAAGGCTCTAGGAGAATCTGCATTAGTTATTGAATCTTCAAATCGAATATGAATACCTCTAATATATATTTGCAAATTATTCATAACAGTTGTTATAAGGGTTTCAAGAAACCCGCCATTTTCCATTGAACCTAATTATATGTATTCATAAAATTAATTTTTCGTTAATATAAGATATTAGGTACCTTGTACCTATAGTTAAAAGATACCTATAAACCTGCTACAAAGTTAAAATTCTATATCTAAAAGGAACTAATTAATATAATATTCATACTAACCATTTCCGAATATTGATAAATTGTCGATACTCTCTAAAATTCTTTTCTTCGCAGCTCTCGCTAAACGTTTTTCCAACTCTGTGTCCCATTCTCTATCGATTACTTGCCCCGCGACTATGAATATTTCCTAAAAATTAATCATTTTAAAATTCAGTTTAATGATAATAATGCGAGTTTAAATTTTAATAATATTTTAATACTTCGATTTTTATAACTACTGGTTGGCTTGAAAGCCCATTCCATGGTATGTTCACATTGAATTTTCCTATTGATCCAGCTTTCACTTCTATAGGCAGTCCAAGTTCGTACTAAAATCGAATACGATCATAATATTTTTATTTAAATATGAATAAATGTAAACACCTTACCAAAGCTTCAGTTTTTAACTTCAAATTTGACAAAAAAACATTCCCTCCGAATATGCCTACATTCAAGTTTTCTAAGTCCAAATCTTCGATATACTTACCCAAGTATCTGTTCAGTAACGATGCAACAATACCCTCAAACATGGCTTAAGGATATTTGCATAAAATACCGATTTTATTTTACTCTTTTACGTACATATTGTATTCAAATGATTGCAAGCGAAAAGCTTCCGTATGGAAGTCAGGACTAATGCATGTGGTGAACCCTAGCGAGAAGCTTTGAAAGTTCGGGCATTATTGATCCATTTAAACACGTGGGAACGGGCGCGTTGACGTCATTCGGAATCGGAACTAATATGTAGCTAATATAGAGATTTCAAAAATACAAAAATAAATCTGCTAAAACTACTTCAAAAACTTTATCATAAATAAAACATTTGTTAATATCTATATGTATTTAAGTGTATTAAGCTAATATATATTAACAATGAATAATGAATTGCAGTAACTTTTAAGGTTTAATCAACAAGTTAAAATTGTTGACATATTTAAAAAAATAAGTTTGTATTTAATAATATTCACCATTACTGTTTATTTTACATAAAAATGTGTTTTTACAGATTGAAAATGTTGAAAAATAATGATTCCTTTAAATTAATATTGTATAAGCTAGCAATACATACATAGGTACCTACTAAAATTAGTATAGAATTATATTTAATCAAAAAATATCGGTACCATTTGTCATTTAAATATCATTCAAATTATTTTTGAATAATTTTAATAAAATAACTTATATGTTAAAGTAACATTTTTCATTTTTAATCTATAATCTATAATATACAGATATTTTGTACCCGTATATAATTTTTATGTATTGATACATTTTTGAAATATAAATAAAAACGCAATGACGTTGTTTATGATTATTGAGGACCACTTGACTACCTACGGCCTTGGTTTGATGCATATATAGTACGAGAAACATCAATATTAATTCATATTAAAATTTAAAATAATATAGCTATGTCATCAACAATTACTGGTTAAATACAAAAATTATTATTAAATACTAGAGAATATTATTTAAGTTTTATAACAATAGCTATACCCAACATGCATACTTGTTAATTGTTAATTGTTTTGGTCCATGGTGTTTTTCAAAATAAGTATTTATTCTAGATGGTTATTGGTTTCCTGTAGTTAACCTTAATAACGATAAATAATTACCTATTCAAACAATTGTTCCGAGCCTTGACAAAGATTTAATAACTAAATAGTAATTTACCATACCTATATGGCATTTGTCTGTATTGTATTTTTACATAGAACGGAAAAAAATTATGTATAAAAGCAAATGAACAATACATCTGAAGTTAGTGTTCATTTTAGAGGATCTACCTACCTTCTAGTTGTCACTTGTCAATTCAACTTAATGAGATATTAATTTAACGATTAAAATGCAAAAAGTCGTTTTTATATGTATTTTTGCGATCATCTACCAAACAGTATTTGTAAGTGTGTTAATATTTTTGTATTTGTAAATTAAACAAAATATAAATAAAACTGAAAATTAATACCTAACAAAATTCTAACTACTATAAGATACTAAAAAAATATCTCAAAACTTATATATTTTTATAGACTGTTGGGTACGAGAGAACATGGATTTCACGCCAAAAACGAATGACAAATGTTGACGAATGCCAAACTCTCCTGCCTAGCTCGGAAAAGGTATGTTATATAAATATTGAAAAAAATTAAAATCTTTCTTTTTCATAACATGTAGAATGACTTAAATACCTGGAACTGAATACTGATCTGTGAACCTTTTAAATCGATTTAATTTTGAATAGGTATTTTTGTTCATAATTATTGTACAAAAGTGTAACTGAAACATAACAAATAAATATAGGACGCAAATACTCACACATCAACACAATTTATTACAATAGTCAATTTTAGAACCGGCTATGACCATTTAAGATATTCAGTGATATTTTTAATAATATAATAGCATAATTAAAACTATCAATATAATTACTATATTCCATCTCACCACCCATAATTATATGTAGAATAAGAAATGTCCTACCTACATAATATGAAGTAATATAGGCCAGGAACCACTGTTATCCGGTTGAGATATATTTTAAAATTTTGTTTTAGGTATTTAAACATTTTTTTATTATAGTTTTTGTCACAGGGAGTTTTATCTTTATGACATAGGATTAAAGAGATCAAAACACTAACATCTTTTGAAACGGCGGTGTGGTTATCAGGAATTTATGGTAATAATGGTGTGTAGGTGTGACTGCGTGACATTAATGAGTTTGAATGGTAAAATAGTGTAATAATTTGGAAATTGATATTACATTTTTATAGGTTTTCTAAATGGTCGACAGTCTATATATCATATATGTAACTAAATAGGTAGGTAGATACTAGATACCTATTTAAAATTAATTAAGTTTCTGATAAGAAAAATAGAATAGATCATAACTGAAAAGGTATAGAAGACAGTACCTATATATTATAGTTATCCCCTTATTGAGAAAATATATCCTATACTTCTATTAAAACTTAAAACTATTACTGACAATATACCTTTTTTCAAATATTCATAACATAAAAAAAAATAGATGTAGTAGGTGGGTACTATAACTAGGTACCTATATCACTGTCACGGTAATTATTTTAGATCTAATAGTAGGTATTAAGATTTAAGTATTATAAGTATTTAGAAATATCGGATTGTTAGGTAGGCGAAATGTGAGGTATAATCCAAATGGTAATATATTATTATTGCAAGTTACTATACCTATACACTACTATATTATAGTTCTGTTTTATGAACTAATAATATAAGTATCTATTATACCAATATATTATACAATTTATATTTATTTTATGCAAACAAGCAAATCGATAAAAAATAAATAGTTTATATAGAATTATGGAGACGGAAAATATTTAGATATATATGAGTTTGGTCGACACAGGTAATGCCCAAATAGTATACCACAAATTTTTAATTCTTATGATAATACATAAAATTAGAATTTAAAATATTCATTATTAGGACTCGGATATTGTAGTAGGTATATCTACTTAGAAACTAGTTAAGTTAATTGCACTATATTGCACTAAAAATAACAAAAACTCCTCTTAAAATAGTATTAAAAATTGCACTAAAAAATAACAACCTTTTGTTGTAATTTAAATTTATTGTTCTATTTATATTTACTTTTATATAACTTATAATCTAAAATTCTACTAAAAATATAATATATATATATATATTTTATTACTTACAATATTATATTATAATCATATAATATAATTATCACTGTATTGCACTATTTGCACTATAAGTGTTAATTTTTAATTTTCGAAATCGATCATTTTCTAGGGATAAATCATAAGTGGAACGTATTTAAAATAGGCTATACCTATCGCTTACTGTCAAGTCTTCGGGTAAACTTATATCGAACAGTTTTTCTTGTTCAATATTTGATTATCATTGATTTCAAATCCGGAAATCTTTTCAATAATTTTCTTAAATTTTAATGGACTGAAATTCTAATTGTACAAAATATATCATCTAATTTATTTTTAACTTTTTTAATCACCCCAACGGCTTCAACTACCATAAGTCCTTGATTTTCTAATTTTATATTTGCGTCCAGCAAAAATCAGTAATTCGAGTTAATAAATACTAAATCAGCTGAAGTTGAATAATAATTCCGGTTAAAAACATCATGAGCGATATTAAAGTATAATCTTATCTATAACACATTAACACGGCGGTCGAGGATCGACTATAATCACTAAAATATTTGTGCCTATAAATAAGAAAATTCTAGGAAATTGCAATAAAATTCCAAAAAATTCCCTTCAAACTTTTAGATTTTGGTTTGTTTTTACACGACATGCATTTCAAACGCAGGCACTTAGCAATAAATTTGAGCAGTAGAAAACAAATTACAAATTCAGCTAGATCCGCGTCCTTTCATTACTATTTACCATATACTAACCCATAGCGGTATAGCCGTACAACCTTTAATATAAGCACTTATGAATTTAGCTATTATCATTTATTCACATGAAAATGCGCCTACTGACCTACTGCCTATATAATATTATAATTGCTAAATTATACATATATAAGTATTACCTATCATTTAAATTGCTTATAACCTGTAATATGCAATGAACATAATTAACCGCGTGTATTCGTATTTGGATTTAATTGGTAGTTGGTACCTATTAAAATTATTTTGAATAAATGTATGGAAAAAATAACGGTACCCATAACCTAAAATTAACCCTAATAAAAGTTATAAATTATAATATTACCTTCAGAGCAGGCTGAGAAATAAGTGTTCCTGACTAGATGACAAATTTGCGCCCATTTAATCCTAAAAATTGTATCACATGTTGCGCTCCTCCACTCATTTAACAATGTTCCAATATGCTCTCAGTTCTGATTTTCTATAAAGTACCTATATAGCAATGTATAAATATTATGTATTTTTATTCATATTATAACTAAACAGAAATTACCTTCATGTTGTCAAATGCCAAATATATTACCCGGCTTGGACAGTACTTGGGAAAAATGTTTTGAGACATTCGTGCAGTTCAAGGATAAACCTGAAACACAAGAATACAAGGAAATGTCACATGGAAAAGGTAAATCATAGAAATACCATTTGGTATCTATTTGGTGTTAACATCATTCAGAGGCGGACTAGCTAGGAGAGTTACAGATCTCCCTGGGCTGGTGAAAATTATACTCATATGATGGCTCTGTCCAAAAACCTTGATAATTAGGAAGATCTAAGATGAATCATAAAGTATTATAAAAATGTTTGTTACATTATCAATATGCCTACCTATTAAGCCTAAATAAGTGACAGACGTTAATTTATTTTCTACATCTATCAAGTTTTGACGATAATATCATAAAATTTTCAAAACATGGTCATGTATATGCACACGAAAAAAAAAATGTGAATTACTGGAATCCAAAGGAAATGTTCTTTAATTAGGTAAATTGCAAAAAAAGCTTCAATGAGTTAAAAAAAACATTAAATGGAGAATTTTCAGTTTATTGATCAGGAATTTGAGAATAAAAATTTAGATATATTTATATAATATATAAATTTTATTATAAATAAGTGTAGTTATAGCTATTGAAGGAAAAACATTTTTAAGAAATACTAGAATGTACGAAGTAAAATTCTCCATTAACATAACAATTATTTATTTAATTTTATTTTAAATTCATTTATAATAAGACATTTCTAGCCTATAAGACTATCTACACCAATGGATTTAGTTAATTAAATAGGAAGTTAAAAATAAACATAACAATGCTTTTCGACTAAACGTATGAGTGTATATAACTCGTATACCTAACGTATATAAACTAATCCAGTTTTTTCTTATTACCTACCTATAATTAGTATATTACTAAATTAGGTACAAGGTGTAACAGAAATAGGTAGGTACCTACCTGACAAATGGAACTTTTTTTCTTATCAATATTTAAACTTTAAACATTTTATTTTTATTTTTCTATTGAGATTTTAACATTATAATATCTCGAGGTATGTACAATGTACATACATAAATATTCGTACATAAAAAGAATTGTTAAAGCTCATACTTTTAGATTCTGAGGCCTGACTGCATTTTAAAATTGAGCGAAGTTTAATTATCATTTTGTTTTATATATTAATTTAAGACGATTATGCAACAAATACGGGATACAATTACCTAGTTTTTTATTTTTTAAATTGGTACCTACTGATATTTAAAAATGAAAACTTTTAAATTGTATATCAATTTTTTTTTTGATAAATTCAAAATAGCTAATTTTTTAAACAAATTTTGATGGTAAAATAGTTTATTTAAATCAAGTAGTTTTTATTTATTTTTTTTTTTTTTAAATATCCATTTTGTTTGGGGTAAATTAATTTGTAACACAACATTTTTTTCCAAAATATGTATTATTTTTGGGAATTTCTTGACATAAGTATATTTCTTATCACATAATTTTCATATTTGTTATATGTTTAACAGGTAGGTATCAGATTTTTATTAGTCAGGGTTTTTGTTACACTGTCTATAGTTCCTTCTTTCTCCTTTTCCAGTTTTAAAGGTCATTAACCATTAAGGCCCATTGCTGAAAAACAAATCTCTTTCCATTTATCTCTGTTCAGAGCTGCTTCAAAAATATTGTTTACCTCAAGTTGGTTCAGTTCTTTCTTATTCTTGTCCATCCGCCTCTTTTTCGATCTTCCAACCGGCCTCCTTCCCTGAGGGGTCCATCTAATACATGACCAAGCCAACTCAGTCTCTTGTGGCGTATTTTTGCTATTATTATGTATGGTCTTCCGAATAGTTCCTGCAGTTTGCTGTTAAATCTAATTTCCTATGCCTGGTCTTAGTTTCTTTTTGGTCCGTTTATCCTCTTCGGACTATCCGTGATGATAACTATAATCTATTCTCATCTCCTTGGGTCGTGGGCCATTTCTTACATATGTATACATTATCACTGGTCTGGTTAGTACAGACCTGCAGGAAGTCGTTCTTTTGATTTTTTTGACAGTAGCTTCGACCCCAATAACCCCGAGAGGGCGTACAAACATTTGTTCCCTGATGAAATGCGTTTTTTTATTTATTCATGGTTGTCATTTGTGATACTTAAGTTAGTGCCTAAATATTTAAAATCATCTACCTTCTCAAACGACTCTAACCTATATCCTCCAACCTACAGTCCAGTAGTATTTCACATCATTCCTACCGGTTCACATGTCTATAGTGTATATTATACTATCTGCTGTTATATACTATAATGACATAATTAATATAGGAGTGGAAAACTTTTGAGGAGTCTTGAATCATATATCCTCCTCTCATTTCTATCAGTTGTCAATAAAACTTATTTAAAATTTGGAGATACCTAGTTAAATTTTTCATCACAATTTTTATAAAAATTGTACAAAACCAAGGTTGCTTTATAAATCAGAATAGATGTTATAGGTAACACGTTTATCTATTAAAAAGTACATGGGCTTCTAGATTTTCGCATCTCCCTGAGCTGACGTGTTACAGGCCCGCCTCTGATTCATTACTCGACATGCAAACTATTTTTTTAATTCAGATCGTAATTGTGTTAATCACTATAAATTAAACATATGAATATTTTTTATAACAGATTATACTTAGGTATATATTAAATAGGATATGTATTTAGTTTTGCTTTTGGAAAAGTTGGTGAAAATGTATTATCACTTGCTTAGCCTTGACAATCGACTGTACCTACTGAAAACCTGGAAAATCTGTGTATAATATCTTATTATTTGATATTTATCACGTACAGTGGTGGGTTTAATCGCTCACCGATGGTGGGGGAAGATAATTAATGATCAAGAATTTAGTTGTTGTATTTTAAATCTATATAGTATATCATACAATTTTAATTAACATAATATATTTTTATTAATTTGTAAATATTTTGTTATCAATTTTCATCTGAAACCATTAATAAAAATGAATAGTTTAATTGAAAAATATTTATATTACATTATTAATTCCAAGTTTCTTTTTTAACTTTTGAAAATCGTTTAATGATATTATCTGTTGAGAGTTGAGACCATTTTGTCCATATTCTTCAATGATGATATTAGGTACCTATTATATAATAATTATGATAGATGTATCATAATACTTGTCTTAAAAAAATAGCTTAGTCCTAGGGGATGCTAATGCCCACATTTCCGGGGGGGGGGGGGGGGGGGGCTTAAACCCGCCACTTTACACGTGTTTATGTCCTCTTCTAGTACAATATCTAACAAATAATAATTTTAAAATGATCAAGTTAATTTATATATTATAGAACCACCATGTCTTTTTCAATGTATTTTCATGAAATCTGGATTAACTGTAAGTACAAAATAAATACACACAATATATTATATTGAAATAATTTTAAAATTCAATTTTAGACTAGTGAAGGAAAGCTCAATGAAGATGCTATCACTAAAAAAATGAATGAAGGAATGAATAATAATGAAAAATGGAAGTCTACATGGCGGGATTCTCTAAATAAATGCTTTAATGATGGTGAATTAGTATAAATGGTAATAGGTACACATCATCATTAATTAAAATGTAAATATTATGATTTTAGTTAAACAAGAAGATAAAAAACAAATTGCTATTATGAATACCCCAGCTGGAAGATTGATGAAATGTTTCTTAAGAGATATTTATATGGTAAAATTATTATTCTTTAATTTATCCATTTCAGAATGATGAAGTTGTTATTTTTAAAACTATAACACAATAGTTATATTATATTAGATAATGTTTTTTTAATTTATAAATGCTACTTTTTATAGCTTTTCATTTTTAAAATTGTATGTAATTTTGAAAAAATTTCAACTACACATTCACATAGTGAAAAATCAAACATCAATAGATCTAAAATAAATTGGGAACATCAAAATTACTTAAGACAGTTAAAACTGAAAATATTTGAATTAAATATAATAATAATTGTTATTTTATGAGATATAATTATCATAAATTACCATGTAAGGTTTACTAATTTAACAAGAAAGCATAAGCAATTAAGATTACACACAACTCTTAAAATGTCACACAATAAAATTGTTGAACAAACTACTAAGTATATTAGATTTATTAAATCTAAACTCTATATTCAATTAGAAAAAAATGATGAAATATTAACATTATTTAAACTGATTGTAAATTAAAACATAAACTGCTCTACTTTCTATTTCTGAATAGTGCTATATATTGAACACCATAGATATCATATTATACAATGTGTACATTTACCTAAAGTCAAAATTGTTTATTTCAGAACTGTCCCAAAGATATATGGGTTGAAAGTAAGTAGTGTTAAGGAAACTGTTTGCATTAGTTTAACTATGTTTTAAATTTTAACAGGCACAGAATGCTTGAATATGAAGAGTTTGGTGCAAAAATGTCCAGAAATGCCCCCGCCAGTATTCAAATCACCACCTAAATTAATTTAATTTGAAAATTACTCGTCTGTAGCAAGTACATTATAGATTAAAAAAAAAATACTTACTTTATGTTGAATGTAATTAATTTACAATTTTAACGTGAAAATAAACAATAAACACAGAATTTAAAAAAAAAAACTGTTTTTTATTTTATTATTTTTAATTTTGTTGAATAAATTTAATTTATGTGATAGAAATTGAAACATTTTAATATCTTAATATCTATCTTAATTTAGAACGATGTAATGAACATCTATGAAGGGCATATGAAATAATCAATATCAATAGGCACATAAGAGAGGAAAGTGCATACTTCTTGGATAGACAAGCTATTACATTTCAAAAATAAATACAAAAAACTATATTTAAGAATTTATTGAATTGTTCAGACTCATAATAACATCCCGTATCCAAACGTTCTTTTAATTGGTGTGAAGTAATATCTTTCCCAATTTTGACGAGTAATAGCTTCATCACTGAAAAACGTAATGTTTAATATTAACATAAATGATTTTTACAAAAATAATTATAAATATATAATATATAACCTTTTGGGAACTCCTACTAGAGAAACTCTAACTTTAGTATGGTCTTCTTGTTGATTAATAGTAACAGTAACAGTTGAGTATAACCAATCGGGCCATTGTTTAGTTTTCCAATTTTGGACAATTTTTTTGCCAGGGCACTGGAGTAAATAAATAAAGACAATGTGCATTAATATACATTAACTTAAGTGATGATTAAATTTACTTACAAGTTCTATGAATTCTCCAGTAATATTTCCATCAAACAATTGAAATTTTCCCCCTTTAATTGCTTGAAATGTAACAGATTGTTGAGTAAAAGCTGATACAAGCTAAAAATAAATAATTTATAAGTTAAATATAAATATATTAAGGCCATTGGGAAAACATTATTGAGTGGCAAGTTTTGGTCGCCTGCTATCGCATATATCCTATCACTAAACCATCCAAAACAAGAGCCGCCATTGCTTCCATCACTGACACCAACAACAATGTGGTATACTCTTTTTCACGAGAGAACGGGTCCGTTTTGCGCATGTAGAATGAGCTCTGGCCGGCTCGCCCTCCTGTGAAATCCCCACCACCCAGTCACTAATTATTGTCAATTTTGTGTTTTTGGGTGGGGAATGTGCCGCGGCGACTAGTTTTGGTTGGAATCTTCCAATGATGGTCCCGTTCTTTCGTGAAAAAGGGTATAGTAGATATTTAGGTACAAAACCACAAAGCTTGATGCACGAAGGAGTAGAGCTCTCTCAATGGCGGTAGTATATATTTTATTTTAATTATAACACTATTATACTGACCTCTGGTGTTGTGAGCGTATTGTAAAAATCTTCGCCAGAACACTGGAACACTACATCCATTACAACAGTAGTAGTATCTATTTTAGATTTAGATTTATCATCTTTTGCACCCTATAATAATAACAATTATTTATTTATTGAACAAGTTATATCAATATTTATAACTTCAACAGGTCTTACATCATTGGAATTGTGAACATCTTTCAAAGATTCTTTTGACAATAATTTTGGTTTAGAAGAATTGTCATTATCTTTTTTGGGCAAAATCATGCCTTTTGAAAATTCTAGAATATAAAAATTTATTAATTCAATAATTATATAAGTAATATATAACAAATGTAAAGTAATTACTTTATAATCTTTAATAATAATAAATTGTATCCATCAACTTTAATACAAATTTAAATATATCTGATTTATGACAATTTTTTTTATTAGTAACCATTTAAAAAAAAATAGGGACCAACAAGGTGTAAGTTACTTGTTGCGAAATACCAAGCACAAAAAAAATAAAAATTACCATCAAATTAGTAAAAACAATATATTATTAGACGATTTTATAAAAAATAGAATAATTGGTACTTCTTACCATATAAAAACATAAAAATATTAAAAATTGATTGGGATCAGTTAAAATAACAATCTAATTGTTAATTATTATGATATATACAGGGTGGTGCTTACCGAGTAAGAGAAAAATTATAAGAGTACTCTAAACATAAATAGTATAAAAAAAATATTAAGAAATGTTTAAAACTGGACACCTAAAATTCAAATCAATACTTTGAAATTATAAGTTAAAAATATTCATTGTATAATGTATAATACATTGTATGGCATCATCAAAAACTCAAACTTTCGTTAAATCATTATTTGTATTAAACAAAGATAAATAAATAACATAATTAAAGTTTTTGGAAATATTTTTTAATCAATTTAACATTTGTACCTTCTTTTAGGTCCTTTATATATTTTTCAAGCTGATCTCTGATTTTATTACGTCCTTGGTGGTAAAGAAAATCTTTAACTATAGTTGCTTCATTAGAAGATTCTTTCAATGAAATATTTATCTGTAAACAAAGTAATGAACTTGTAATAATGCTGATTCTGTTCTTATGAACAAATTATTAAAATGTCTAACAAAACAACAATAATAAATACAAAAGCTATAACCAAATTAGAATTAAGTAATACCTCAATTTCAGCTACAGTATTTTCTTCACTTAAATTTGGTATGTTTATTGTGCCTTCTATCTCTTTGACACCACCACTTAATTGTCCTTTCCAACTTAAAGTTAAATCCCACTCATAAAAGAATATGAGCTTGCCCTTTCTATTATTTGCAACAGCTTCACCTTCACAACTTTCAATCTTTGAAATCTCACATTTAGCTACATCATTTTCTAATACCATACCAACTAACAAGGCATTAAGTTTGTCTTTTGACCATTGGCATGCATTTTTTTCTGTCCTGAAAAAAAACCACAGTTTTGTTATAAATTACTTAATTTATCAGGCTTGAAAGTACAAATAAAACCTACCTATAGCATTAGGCCCTATAGGTATAAGTTATATCAAAACAAATAGTGCAAAATTTGAAAAAAATAGTCAAAATATTTTTTTATTATTAGTTTAAAGAGGTCATATTTAAATATGAATTAATTTGACTTATTTCTTAGTCAAAATAGAGACTAACTAGGAAACTACACATTCAAATTTTTATTTCGATAAGTCGTAAAGATTCTCAAAATAATTATCCACAAAATAATTTACAGTAAAAAAAGATTCTTATATAATATATATATATATATCTCAAGAATTTGAAGATATGGTCTTGGAGTATATTTAAAGATTCCAAAAATCAGATTTTGAATAACTTTATTATTTAAGAAAAAAAAGTGGGTGAGCATTCTTGGTGAATTACTCTATATATATATATACATACTTTAAAAACTAAAATCTAAATCTACTTTAAATTTATCTTATTTGTATCAAGTATTAACTTCACATAATTTTAAAATTAACTAGGCATCTTATTAGGTACATTTTCAAGTTTTTCCTAACTTGCAATATCCATGTAGATATTCAGAATATTATAACAATGATTAAGCATTTACAATAATATGTAATAAAATTATTGAGTCATTAAAAACAAATTTAAACCTATGAATTATTAATTAAAATAGAATGCATGAAAATAATTTAACAAATTACCAATGCCAGTTGTTTACATTGGTGGCGTCTGGGCGTTCCTCGACAATCCATCGCGGATCTCCTTCACCCCACTTAGCCATCTAAAAAATTATAAAATACAAAAAATACAATTAAATTATATGTTAATGATGTACTTAAATAATTTAAAGCACTAATGACAGATAGGTTTAATGAATTATTCACATAAGAAATACATCACACTAGATAATTTACAAAATTAATAAGATTCTTACCTTGAATTGAAAATCAATCAATAAAAAATTCTCAATCAAATGTTAATAAAATATAATTTTTGAAGAAATTTCAGTAGCTGTTCTGTACAATCGCAAATAGAATGACGGAGAGACCCGTGGTACAGACAACAGCTGCGAACGCTGTGGTAGTGCGGCGGAACCGTGGAACAGCGCTTATATTTGATATTTGAGTGAAAGAATTGAATCAAACTGAAACATGGAAAATTCTAGAATATTTTAACAGTGTGACCAATTTGATAAGAAACTAAAACACCAGAACGGACTACTATCGATATTAATTATATTATTATTATTTTTATTATCATTCATAAATTCATAATGTTGGTGCACCTGCTTTTGAGTTCGGCCCCGATTTATTCGTTTATTCCATGAAAATTATTCTGCCTGTTATCTCGGGGCCGAACTGTACTAGCCCCGTAATACGAGTAAAAAAAACAAAATCAATTAAATGTAGTAGTTAATTATATTTAACAAATAATAATTCAGTCGGAGTAAAATAATACAAAGATTAATTACATAAATTAACGTTAGAAAAAGTTTAAAACAATGCGTTATATTTTACAGGTTATTTTGCGACTTTTCGGCATTTCATAAACGAGTAAAAAAAAGAAACACGAGGTTAAAAACGACGACGTACGTCCGTAAAAAAAGAGTGAGAGCGCGCGCAGTGTGCAATGCTGACAACGAGAGGGGCACGGCTGGCAGCGGCTGACGAGCCGGTACCGCGGTTACATTGATAATATTGTTGTGGTCGCCACAGAATCTTAACATGTCCACCCTACGGACGGCGCCATATTGATTCCAGTTTCATGGAATAAGCAATAATTCATGGAAACATTATACCGCTATTTTTTAAATTATGTTTTTAGATAATCAGAAATTGGAAAGGCTATTCAAGGAACATTAATCCGCTGAACTGTAGATATTTTTTTATGAATATTTAAAGCTTCCTATTCTGAATACTCAATATATGTTGAAGTTGCAATTTGACAAAAAGAAGAACAAAGAGTAGAGACTACCCAATAATCAAAGTAAATTTATAAATGATGTAACTAATTAAAATTATTAATTGTAATAATAAATGTACAAATTCATTTTAATAATAAATGTGCTTATTTTAATCAATGAATTGTTTTTTCTTTGCCTCATTGGGTAATTTTTATGAGTTTTGACTGATCTATAGGTGCGTTTTATATTATAATTTCAACAATATTATCTCTGAAATCGGTAATCACTTCAGTGATTTTCTATGTCTAGGGCCTCCCCAGCTGGTTGAAAATGTTATTTTTGAGATTACATTTCAATTTCAATTATAATACGATTATACCAGTTATCATTGCATTATAAAACAATTAGGCTGGTTATGATTGATAACAATGATAACATTCTATGAAAAGTTCCTACAATAGGTACTCTGAATTCTGAAAACTAACATTCTTATTTTACTTATGAAGGTGTATAATATTATGTACAAACTTTAGTGTTGTAATTAATTATACCCATCTATACAAATTCTTAACTGTTTCAACATTTATGATCACAAATTAAATGTCCAAAGCTTAATTAATTGTTAAACTTAATTAAGAATCAGATATTAAATTCTATTTAATATGGTGCGAAAATGCTGTGTTCCAAATTGTGGATTGGAAAATGTCAAAAGACTTAGCATCATGTTCAAGTGATCTACAGTATTTTTATTGATAATATTTGACAAATAATTTATGAATTATATTATTTTATAATAGAAATAATTTTAAAAAAATGTTCCATAAGCTAAATAACAACTGATATATTAACTTCAAAAAGTTAATTTTTAATACATGGTATAAATGAAACTGCTATTAAAATATGGTAAATTAAGCTATTGTAAAATACTAAAATTGGCTGTAATTTTTTTTTTTCATTTTTTTTTTACTTAGGTATAAACTAAATAACAGTTAGCAATATATAAGAAACATACAAAACATTAATACAAAAATGTATTTAAGAGACATTAATACCAAATATATTTATGATCAATTGACACTTAAAAATCCAATTTGTACAACATTTTATGAATGTCATTTATAATATTTAAATACATTTTTTTAGTACAATACAAAATATTAAAAATAAAATGATACAATTTTAAATGCGTAAAATATACTTAGAATTCCTTTTGGTGATATGAAAACAGCAGACCAATGGAAAAGTGCTATAGGGTTATTAAATATTGAACCAGGAAAAAATTACTTTGTATGTCAGCATCACTTTTTAAACAGTGACTTCAATCAAGAAGGAGTTAATGTTAAATGTTAAGAATTTTTCACCAGCATTATGAGCATTTGCATGAACTCTTAATTTGTACTCGCCTAAGGCGTACCTTTTTGTTAGAACTGAATTTGGATCAAGTCTACTTCACAGAACAACATTGAGATCATGGTATCACGAAGTAAAAGTTAACGAAGGATTTACTACTGAATCATTTATAGCGCTTAAAATAAACAGTGAAGAGTATAAAATGTAATGGTAAACAGTTATTTTGTTCTTTGATGTTAGATGAGATGCATATTAAGAAACAAGTAAATTAGTAGGATGGTAAACATTTTCATAGAATTCAGTGATGTCTATGATGCATTCATTAGAAGTAAAGTTGGCGATTGATAGGATTTAATGGCATATATTATGATTATACTTTATGCGGCTATATGCGGCAGTACTCAGTACTGCAACTCCAGTAGCCAATAGCAATAGATATTTGGCATTTTCCTCCAATGACAAGTAACAAAACTCATCCTCCAAACCACAATTATGTAAGGATCTTCTAATTTTATAAATTATAAAAATATTTTACTTATTTTATTATTTACATTTTGTTTTTAATGACTAGGTTATTAAATTCTAGTATTGATATCAGGTGGGGGGGCTCTAGCGCTCTGCCACCTGCCCTCTACAGGTTATTTAGAACTTTGGTTTTCTTTTTATAGGACTATAGCCTCTGTAAGGCTGTTACTATTAAATCCTAGTTATGCTATGCTCATGAGGAAGATGGGTTCAGTCTATTAGCCCCACTCCCCCTTGCGTACGCCACTGGCTAAATGGATAGATTAAACATATACTTATAAGATAGTAAGATGTGCAAATTTAGTACAAGATTCCACATGAGTTTTTATACCTTTATCGTAAAAAAATTGACTAGAAAGCGAAAATCACATTAAGTTTTTAAAACCGTTTGAAGTTTGATGATATCGAATGTTACCCTAAATTAAGGATGGGGGGGGATGTTGAATGTTGATGCGGTGTATTATATACAAAAATATTTCAAAATATGTCGACTGTTGTATAGAAATGATTTTAAATATAAAAATCTGAAGTATATTATTATTGAATAGTATATACCTATAGAAGATTATAGATACTGTGATCTGTGAATAATGTTATTTATATGATATAACAAAAATAAATTAATAACTATTTTATTATCCTTATACCTATTGGTAGGTATTTATATTTATAGTAATTGTAGTAAATTTTACCATTTTTACTAAAGTAGTTACTATGGTTACTAGTAAGTACAAATGTAATGTATAATAAGAGTATGGCGCTATCGATAAATCTGTCAAAATATACGGTATAGTGTTACCAATTGCCAGGGATAAGGAATTGCATACGTCAGTCGCTATAGAGCGCAGATATACACAATAAATATATATGACATAATATTATATTAGCTAATAGCTATATCTTTTCCATAGAGCATCTTTATTATATGACCCGTGCTACGTTTTCAAAATAACTTCATAAAATATTGTATCGTTTATAATATGTATTTGAAAGCTACCTACGTTGTTCACGGAATGTTGATATTTATATTTTTGACTATATAGAAGTCCCTATTATTTGTAAAATTTTGGACTGCGCACTTATTAATTTTACTGCTTTGAATGAAAATTGTATTCTCACAATTGTCTTATTAGCAAAACCAATAAATTACACACACACACATATATATGTAAATATATATATATATATATATATGTATATATGTGTGTGTGAAAAACATCAAAATGTAGGAAATACTCATATTTTCTTTTAGCTGGAATATTATTCAATTTTTGTTTTGTAGACAGTAGTGCACACACGTTCAAATCGTAGTGCATGTATTATGGTGGACATAAAAATAGGCTCTGCTATATAGTTTTGAACTGTAGGGTCTGTAGTTAAATGTATAAATATGTATAGGTAATATAAAAAGTAAGTAGTTATTTTAGTTTAACATGATTATAAGTCAGATTATGAGTTCTGATTCTATTGGAAAAGTCCATCATGGCATAATTATATTATTTAAATATTATAATTTTTATACCTACTTTAAATTCACATGTACTATGTACATCAGTAGGTAGCATTTTTTGTGTACTGTGGTTTTTTATTTAATATATATATTGTATAGTAACAGATATTATAATAGTATTGAAAGACGTTGGTTTTATTTTATTAGGAACTCCAGCATTATGTCATTACAAACATTTTTTAATGCAGAAAAAGAAAGTTAAATAAGTATAATTAATAGTTATTATTTATATTTTTAACATCATATTAACCGACTAATAATTAATGTATAAAATGATCCATTCTATTTTTTTTTAAAGAGAGATTTTCTTCGTGTTCTACTTAAGGGGTTTCCGAATACCAAAAGTTGATAATCAATTGAATGAATCAATGAAATACAATAGTTTATATATAGAGTTATGTTTTTTCATCGAATTTTATTTTGTTGCATTATGTTTATTGCTAAGAGAAAATTTAAATATCGCGGGTTTTTAACGTAAGGGAAGGGGCTTATGGAAATTATTTACCGAGTCCTTGGCATCTGGTCCTCAAAAAGTCTACTACGAGTACCACAACCACAGAATAGACCAATTAATGATCCCCTTACTGTGATCAGACCGGCATATACATAATTGTATTTGTATACTAAACTGTATACGTCTTGTAACTTTAGGACTTGAATCATGATGACGTAGAGAAGATATCTTCTTTACATCGTGGCTTAGATCATATTATACCAAAAATTGTATTTTTTTATAATTTATTTACATGCACATTACTATTTACTCATGGAAAAACGCGATGTGTAACGATTACCACGTTGGCAATACTGTACCGGTAACGGCGTCATATTCTCCTTCATCCGTCCAAAAACGTACACCGCACTCTCCCCCTACCAAGACATAAAGTACCACTCCGTTAATGTGTTTATACTTTACCAAGCGTTTGTGGTCGGCCATTTTATTCGACGATCGACCCTCTGCTTGGTCGTATGCTGTGACTGTACATTTTTGAACTCATCATCTCTCGTTTTCATTTCGCATTACATTGAGTCAGTCGCTTACGCTTCAACAAACTCATTTTACTTCACCAGTCCCTCAAATCGTTCGATTGTTTCAATTCAATTCCATTTTGTGCAGTAACGCCATGGCGCAAATCAAAGATGAGAAGATCAGTGACACGTCGTTAAATGGCCCTAACGCACACCACGGTCCCAACGCCAATCATAAGCCTAAAGAAGAATTCCACGGTGGTGGCCGAGGTGGAAGAGGCAACCGCTACCAACCGTATGGTGGACCAAATAGAGACCGCAAAGGTGGTCCGCCAAGAGACAACAATATGGTAAATATCATAGTTGTAATAATATGTAGTTAGATTTCTCAATTTGTTTTCTACTACGCTCTGTACTGTACACAAACGTACGACGGATTCGAATTGTGCGGCTGTCGTACGGTCTTTTACAAGACTATGCCATCTGTGCTCAAGATTGGTCTATTATAAATGCTAAGATGCATGCGTTATTGTAATGACAAATAACTGGTTTATATTATATTATGGTGGTAATGTATGTGGTTGGTTAAGATATCGAAAATTCTTAACGCTTCGCTGTACCCTAGTGTGACTGCTGGAAAAAATGATCTTGCTCTTAATGAAAGTCAATTATGTATTGATATATATATATTGTAGTTATTGTAGTTACTAGTTTCACATATTTTGTTATTGAAATATTTCATATTCTTGAATTCTGAGGTTAATGATTATGTTTATACAACTGTTTAAACCAGTGTTTCCCAAATTTCTTCTTATAGGTTTGCCATAAATAGGTAAAATATTAGAATTGAGTAGGTTAGGTTATTGCTTTATCAACTATTAGGATATAACCATTGATTTCATAATATAAAATGCTTTAACTAATATAGAAATCTGTCATATGCTACAGCATACTAATTTGAATGTCAAATAATGTTATAGCTACAATAACTGAATTAATTTTTTAAATAACATTACCTCAAAAACCATATTATCCACTAACCATTTTTTATAATTATTTAAATATTCCTAACTAAGTTAAAATATTATAAATCAGTGATGAAATTGCCATTCAATTTGAATAAAATCTAATTGATCATTATTAGTATAAGGGTTTGAATATAAATTACATTTTATGAATTAATTAAAATACATAATCAAGTGTATATTAATTATTCTTCAGTATTTAAATAAATACAGTTTGTATGATATTTTATGTAGCTAATAAATTGAACTCAAATTGAGCTATAAATAATCTAAGATATCTCAAGTCCCTTTCGCCACGCTATGATACTTGATTATTGAGTTTCATTGTGCCAATTTATATAATTGAAAAATAAAGGGTAAAAAATTGTCCTACTAGGAAACACAATGAATTGTTTTATATGTGTGTCGACATTATGGGTACAAATCTTAAAAAAAATAGTTACCAAATTATACTAAAAAAAATAATTTTTGCTTAAGAGATGTTTTTCAGTTTTATCTTGCCAATGGCCTTTTGTATTCTAAATTTGTTTTTTTTTAAATACAAGTTTTATGCATATTTTATTCTTAATGATGAGATATATCTCTTATTATTCTGATTATATTTGATGACAATTTTTTCATCACCACCCACCTCTGAAAGATTAGAAAAACATGTGGTATTCATTTTGTATGATGACAACATAGTTCATTTGAAAAAAGATGAAATTTAGCTATATTGCAATTGTCTTTCGCTCCTATCTGAAATATAGATACTTATGTATACAATTTATAATATAAGCCCTTTCGCCACGCTATGATATTTTATGATTGAGTTTCATTGTGCCAATTTATATTATTGAAAAATAAAGGGTAAAGGAAATAAATTGTCCTACTAGGAAACACAATAAATTGTTTTATATGTGTGTCGACATTACGGGTACAAATCTCTAAAATAGTTACCAAATTATACTAAAAAAATGATTTTTGCTTAAGAGATGTTTTTCTATTCACAAGGTTTTTCAGTTTTATCTTATCAATGGCCTTACTTTGATATTCTATATTTAATTTTTTTTTTAAATACAAGTTTTATGCATATTTTATTCTTAATGATGAGATATATTTCTAATCATTCTGATTATATTTGATGACAATTTTTTCATCACCACCCACCTCTGAAAGAATAGAAAAACGTGTGGTATTCATTTTGTATGATGACAACATAGTTCATTTGAAAAAAGATGAAATTTAGCTATATTGCAATTGTCTTTCGCTCCTATCTGAAATATGAATACCTAATTATATGTTCTTAACTACTAAAACTAATATTATAATCCCTTTCGCCACGCTATGATACCTAAATTGGGTTTTATTGTGCCAATTCATGTTATTGAAATATAAAGGGTAAAGAAAATAAATTGTCCTACTAGGAAACACAATAAATTCTTTTATGTGTGTGTCGACATTATGGATACAAATCTGTAAATAAAATAATCATCAAATTATATTTAAATAAATACATAAATACACAAATTAAATATTGTTTTTATTTTTTCGATATCAGCACTACAAAAAAGTTATTCATGCTTAAAAAACACAAAATTAATGTATTATGAAACAATAAGATTTTTTTTTTGTATAAGTGATATCAAAAAAATAAAAACGATATTGCACAGATAAAATTCTCCTTTTTATGTGGTGAAAATTTTGTTTCTTAGTTATGAATGTAGCTTACTCGATTTTTTCCTGCGCGAAATATTTTTTGCAATGTTACGCACTTATAAGACGGAGACAACACATGCGGGTGTAACGTCCTCTTTTGATAAATAAACAAACTGGAAATGCTATACAACTAAGGTAATATTAAATATTATTATAACCTCTACTTAATAGTTATGACTAAAACAAAATGCTTGAATTAGTAAAATGTGTATTGTATATTTTTAAATTTATTTAACATCAAAATTCAATAAAGTATTCCAAATTTACTTGCTTCAATTAAAAAAAGTTATCACTATAGTTCTTGAAATTTTAAATTACCAATCATGATTACTTGGCTTTTTTTTCTTAAGATGTCTCTCCATGCATATGTTGTCACAGTTATATATTATCTATAATATTATACTTAGTTATTTTATATAGACTTTTTTTAATAAATAAGTTATATATATTTTATTCTTAATGATGAGATATATCTCTTATTATTCTGATTATATTTGATGACAATTATTTCATCACCACCCACCTCTGAAAGAATAATAAAACATGTGGTATTCATTTTGTATGATGACAACATAGTTCATTTGAAAAAAAATGAAATTTAGCTATATTGCAATTGTCTTTCGCTCCTATCTGAAATATGGATACTTATGTATACAATTTATAATATAAGCCCTTTCGCCACGCTATGATATTTTATGATTGAGTTTCATTGTGCCAATTTATATTATTGAAAAATAAAGGGTAAAAAAAATAAATTGTCCTACTAGGAAACACAATGAATTGTTTTATATGTGTGTCGACATTACGGGTACAAATCTCTAAAATAGTTACCAAATTATACTAAAAAAATGATTTTTGCTTGAGAGATGTTTTTCTATTCACAAGGTTTTTCAGTTTTATCTTATCAATGGCCTTACTTTGATATTCTATATTTGCTTTTTTTTTTAAATACAAGTTTTATGCATATTTTATTTTTAATGATGAGATACATTTCTAATCTTTCTGATTATATTTGATGACAATTTTTTCATCACCACCCACCCCTGAAAGAATAGAAAAACATGTGGTATTCATTTTGTATAATGAATACATAGTTCATTTGAAAAAAGATGAAATTTAGCTATATTGCAAATTGTCTTTTGCTGCTATCTAAAATATGGACACTTATGTATAATAATTTAAAATTTAAGCCCTTTCGCCACGCTATGTTACCTAAATTGGGTTTTATTGTGCCAATTCATGTAATTGAAATATAAAGGGTAAAGAAAATAAATTGTCCTACTAGGAAACACATTAAATTCTTTTATGTGTGTGTCGACATTATGGGTACAAATCAAAAAAAATATTGTATAGCCAATTTTCTTAAAAATAATTATATGTTAGACTTCATTAATATTGAGGAAGAACCTCTTGAGGCAACTAGTTTTTGCTGAGCAGGTTCTGCCAACACCTTGGTTGTCAACCCTACTTAGTCGAAAATCTGTGTCCACGTCTTTTCGTGCAAATTAGTAGCCACTAGCCAAGGTTCCTCTTGATTTAAATAAAGTATAGATTTTTTACTTAAGATAATGTCTTACACCTGACTGTTATCTCAGTAATATCTATGGTCATATCACAGAATAATATATGGTATATAATATTATATATAAAATATAATAATAATGTTATATTATATTTTTTAATAATAGGTAATATAATATATTTCAAATATTCTTTGGTCATATAACCGAACTTTGTTATTTTATTTAAGCTTTTTATATAAATATATTATATAGATATACAAGGTGTAACAGTACTCTATTTGACAAATATAGTTATGTTTGTAATGAAAATTTGTTAAATGGTTCTGTTACACGTTATATAAGGTTTATGTAAATTTTGTTCTTTATGATGAGATATATTTCTTATTTTTCTGATTATCTTTGATGACAATTGTTTTATCACCACCCACCTCTGAAAGAATAGAAAAACATTTGGTATTCATTTTATATGATGACTACATAGTTCATTTGAAAAAAAGATGAAATTAAGCTATATTACAATTTTCTTTCGCTCCTGTCTAAAATATGGATACTTATGTATAAAGATTTATAATATAAGCCCTTTCGCCATGCTATGATACTTGATTATTGAGTTTCATTGTGCCAATTTATATTTTTGAAAAATAAAGGGTAAAGAAAATAAATTGTCCTACTAGGAAACACAATGAATTGTTTCATATGTGTGTCGACATTATGGATATATATCTTGATTTTATTAATTTTAAATTTCTTTAGGAGAAATTAATCAAATATTTAGTTTTACATGATGATTATTTATAAATATATACTACCAAGATCTTTGAGTCTATGTGATAATTATAAACATCTGAATTCTTATTTATTTAATCATAAAGACTTAAAGTTCTAACAAAATTGAATCTCTCCATAATTTAACTTTTTGTCAATTTACTAATGATCAATCAACCATACATTTCAAATCAATAACCTTGCAGTCGGTTGATACATGTGGTACAGAGATCTTTTGAATTAATTAATTAAATTCTCTTGTCTAGTTGTCTCTTGTCTCCCTAATATTTCCATCACTGTTTTTTCTTCATTTACCTTTCAAGCAAAGATCACTAGTGGTTGAATTCTTATTCATGTTTTGTCTCTCTTCCAATATAGCTTCCCATATACTTAATATGCTAAACTATACTTTAGTATATATCTTATAAAATTTAGAAAAAATTTAGTTTTTTGCTTAATTATTAACTATAATACTAAAGATAATTTAATTAATTTTTACTAGATGGCTTATCTATTTAAGTCATAGATTAAATAAAAAAATTAGTAAACACACTAGTAAATAATACAGTATTATTTACTTTGCTTTTATTATTTTTATGAACCTATGTTTTAAATAGGTATAAATTACTTTTTATGAGTAAATTAAGGTACATAATCAAGTGTATATTAATTATTCTTCAGTATTTAAATGAATACAGTTTGTATGATATTTTATGTAGCTAATAAATTGAACTCAAATTGAGCTATAAATAATCTAAGATATCTCAAGTCCCTTTCGCCACGCTATGATACTTGATTATTGAGTTTCATTGTGCCAATTTATATAATTGAAAAATAAAGGGTAAAAAAAATTAAATTGTCCTACTAGGAAACACAATGAATTGTTTTATATGTGTGTCGACATTATGGGTACAAATCTTAAAAAAAATAGTTACCAAATTATACTAAAAAAAATAATTTTTGCTTAAGAGATGTTTTTCAGTTTTATCTTGCCAATGGCCTTTGGTATTCTAAATTTGCTTTTTTTTTTAAATACAAGTTTTATGCATATTTTATTCTTAATGATGAGATATATTTCTAATCATTCTGATTATATTTGATGACAATTTTTCATCACCACCCACCTCTGAAAGAATAGAAAAACATGTGGTATTCATTTTGTATGATGACAACATAGTTCATTTGAAAAAAGATGAAATTTAGCTATATTGCAATTGTCTTTCGCTCCTATCTGAAATATGAATACCTAATTATATGTTCTTAACTACTAAAACTAATATTATAATCCCTTTCGCCACGCTATGATACCTAAATTGGGTTTTATTGTGCCAATTCATGTTATTGAAATATAAAGGGTAAAGAAAATAAATTGTCCTACTAGGAAACACAATAAATTCTTTTATGTGTGTGTCGACATTATGGATATATGTTGTGATTTAATTATTATTATTAATCTACAATTTTTCACGAAAGAATATAATTAAATTTATCTACTTTTTTAACATGATGATTATTTATAAATATATACTACCAAGATCTTTGAGTCTATGTGATAATTCTAAAAATCTGAGATATACCTACCTTTATTAGATTTTTAAGTATACAATTATGAATTATTATGTTTGATGTCATGCTTAAATATCATACATGATCATTTTTGTGACAATCAAAATTAATTGATATACAGGATAAGTAAAATTTCACTAGGAAGCAAGGAAGCGCATAGTATTGTTTCTAAAGTGTGTCAACGTCATGGATACAACATGTGGTTAAATATATCTTATTGTCTTTCGCTCCTATCTGAAAAATGGATACTTATTTACAATAGCTTAATTTGTAATATTAAAGCCTTTTCGGTATGCTATGATACCTAAATATTGGGTTTTATTTTGCCAATAATTCATATTATTGAAATATTAAGGATAAAAGAAATTGTCCTACTAGGAAATACAATGAACTGTTTTATATGTGTGTCGACATTATGTATACAAATCAATAAAATAATTTTGATTAATTTATCACGATTTGGATTAATTTTTTCTAAAAACTGACATCTTTTAACTGAACTTGTTGTTTCAATTATAATTTAGTAATTATCGTACTTAGCTACTTTGTATTGCCTATATTTTTTTATTATTTAGAACTTTCAGTATACAACTATTATAGTTTGACGATTACAATATATAATAAAGATATGATTTACAAAACTATATTTTTAATATTGATGTTTTATGTATTTGTTATTCTTTATCAAGAGATAAATTTCTTATTATTCTGATATCTTTGATGACAATTATTTCATCACCACCCACCTTTGAAAGAATGGAAGTATATTTAGAGTTTTTTTTTTATAGGATAACAGGAGAACTGCATAATTAACTTAGAATAAGGTGAAAATAAGCTATATTGCAAATGCCTTTTGGCCCTATCTGAAAAACCAATAATGCCCTTAAATGTATGATTCGTTTTCCCATATTTTTATACCTAAATATTAGGGTTTATTGTGTTGATTCATAATTTTGAAATTTCAGTGCTATGGAAACTAAACTATCTCAATACAAAGTTATTAGTACAAACAATGAGTTTTATTATTATTATTTTGTAATTATGTATTATGTGTTTTAAAGAAGCAGAAACTATTCACTCTTATATTCTTTTTATATGATCATTATTTATAATTAAATACTACCAAGATCTTTGAGTCTATGTGATAATTAAAAAAATCTGAGTTTTTAATCAGTACGTTTTTTTCTAATGATTTACATATTTTTTCAAACAATTACTACCTTATAATTATTATATTACATTTATTACGAACACATTGGTTTATTTATGTCAGATTAATTAATTATTTAACTACTATACTTAGTAAACATGCATTAATTATATATTTACTGATTAATTAAATAATAAATAATAATTTAATATGTACCTAAAATGATATTCTGTTATTCTTATAATATTGTGTAATATTATTTTTGTAATAATGGTGAGATCTGTATTAAGATAACTGGTCATTGTTGATGACAATCATTTTATCACCACCAACCTCGGTAAAATATTTAATAATATGTTACACAATATCCAGCTATTATAAAAAGATCTTAGTCATTTTAATATGAATGTATTACAATTTATAAGATATAAAATGAAAATAATTTAGTCAAACTGTTAAAATAGTATTTGATAACTTTTTATCCCGTAGAAATAATTAAATTAGTTTACTTATAGTATCATAATGTTAATACCTATTTATATTCTGATCATTTTTGTTAATTATCAATTTTTCAATCAAATCAACCAAAATTTCATTATTGCCCACTTCAGAAAGAATAGATAGGTGTTCGGTATTCATTTTGTATGATGACAACATAGTTCATTTGAAATAAGATGAAATTTAGCTATATTGCAATTGTCTTTCGCTCCTATCTGAAAAATGGATACCTAAACTAAATACATAATATTAAATCCTTTCTGTATGTTATTAATTATTGATTTTTACTGTGCCTATTCATATTATTAAGATATAAAGAGTATACAAAATAAATTCTTCTAGAAAACACAATGAATTGTTTTATTTGTGTGTCAACATTATAGATGCATTGTATGATTTTATCACTTTTACTAACCAATACATTTTCCTCAAGTGTTGCTAATCAAATACCTACTCCTCTTACATGATGTTAACTTATAAATATATACTACTAAGATCTTTGAGCCTATGTGATGATTATTTACATTCGAGTTCTTATTTGTTTGACTAAAAAGATTTTAAAAAAGAGTTGTGCTGCCATGCTTTCATTAATGTGTTATGTTATTATTGTGTTAATTTAATATAAATTATAACTAAAATTTAATTTCTACTTAATTTCAGCCTAGAGGAGATTTTCGCAATGATAATAATCATGGTGATAATCATCAAGGAGATAATGATATCATGAATAGAGGCAATCGCAATCATTCTGAAAGTGGAAGAGGCGGAAGACGTGGTGGTGGTGTTGGTGGAGGAGTTTTTAGAGGAGGTCCACCAAATCGAGGAGATGATCGTTTAACTAGAGCTGATGTGGGTCACTATAAATTAATAAAAGATTAAAGGTAGATTAAAATGTATATTTTCATATTTTTCAATTTTAGGCTCTATGGAATGAACGTTTAATGCAAATAATGGGTCCAACTCATGAACTTCCACAAACTGATAACACTGAAAGAAAGTTCCTTAGCCAGTGTCGTCTTTATATAGGAAACTTGGTGGATTGTACTGAAGAAGAATTGATTGAAATGTTTAAACCTTATGGAGAAGTTTCTGAAAATTTTTTGAACAAAGAAAAAATGTTTGCCTTTATCAGATTGGTAAGTTAATAGTTAAAATAATTAAAATTGAATTGTAATTAATGTTTAAATGAGGTCTATTGTCTGTGTTTACACAAGTGTAATATAATCAATTTTATAATACTGGTTCTTATTATAGTTTAAGTTAACTTATAGTTAATATTAAATCAAAGTTAGATATTTTTGGACTGGTATATGAGAAAATAAAGTTTAAAGTAAAGATTTTTTTTTTCATATTTAATTTTTTAATGGGTACGCTTGAGTAAATATACTTAAATAGTTATTTTTTCAAATTCATAGAACTAGTTAACATGCTCATGTGGATGCTTTTATAAAATTTTAAATTAAGATACAGAGCATATCATTGTTTTTAGTTGTATTTTGATTTTAATGTGAGATGAGTATTTTAAGATGTAAAAACAATTTATAATTTTAAAATACTCATATTGAAAGAAAAAAATTGTCTACAACTTTTTAATTATAAACAATTGTTACTAAGAATTTGCCTCATAGATTTACCATGTTATTTGTGAACATATGCAAGTATGACATACTTATAATTAAGAAAAATGTATGCTTGTTGAAATAGGATTATCGCGCCAATGCGGAAAAAGCCAAAAGAGAATTAGATGGTCAAACACGTAAAGGGCGTATGTTAAAAATAAGATTTGCACCCATTGCTGCTGCTATCAAAGTAAAAAACCTTACTCCATTTGTGTCCAATGAACTTTTAGAATATGCTTTTTCAATTTTTGGTGATGTATGTCGTTTATTTAATATATCTTAATATTTTTTATATTTTAAACTTCATTTTAAATTTTTAGATTGAACGTTGCCAAGTGATGGTAGATGAAAGAGGTAATTCAACTGGTGAAGGAATCATTGAATTTTCACGCAAAAATGCAGCAAGTAATGCTTTGAAACGTTGTTCAGAAGGTTGTTTCTTTTTGACCAGGTAATAATTACTCTCTTTGTGATATTAATTTTTATAAATACTGAGACTTTTAAAATGTATATTTATTTTTTAGTTCACTTCGCCCTTGTGTAGTTGAAACTTATGAGTTTGTGGACAGTTCAGATGGTCTCCCAGATAAGTTGTTGCCCAAAAAAACAATGGATTTCCAGAAACAAAGAGATGTTGGTCCGAGATTTGCCAATCCAAATTCTTTTGAACATGAATTTGGTACTCGTTGGAAACAGTTAGCTGAGTTGTATAAATCTAAGGAAGAAGCATTAAAACGTGAGATGAAATTAGAAGAAGAAAAATTAGAGGCCCAAATGGAATATGCTCGTTATGAACATGAGACTGAAATGCTCCGAGAACGTAAATATTACTATAATTTAACTTTTAGTTGCAAATTTTATACTAACAGTATTTGTTTATTTAGAATTGCGCCAACGAGAAATGGATAGAGAACGACAAAAAATGGAATGGGAAATGAAGGAACGTCAAGCAGAGGATCAAAGACTTAGGGAAGAAGATATTTTCAGGAGACAAAGCGAAGATTTAAGTATGAGAATGCATCATCAAGATGAAGAGATGAGGAGGCGTCAACAAGATAACTCATCATTCATGCAGGTAAATGATTAAAAAATATGAATCATATACCTAACCTTATGATAAGCGGGAGACACAAAGCGGCCCAATAAAATCTTCTGCACATCCCCGCCCAATATTCAGTGAAAAGGAGAAAAACCTCTTTAATATCAGAGTGATGTGGGGGGGATGTAGAAAATTGGTTGTGTGTTCTCTAGCTGAATAGAGTTAATTATTTTTTAGGGTATTTGTTTAAAAGGCATATGCCACGACAAATGGAAAAATTACACTTTTAAAAATGAAAATTATGTACATAGAATTGTTGAAAGGGCTTATACCACATCAAATGTATGATTTGTTTTAAAAGGCATTTGTAAAAATTAAAATGTTAAAAAATACCTAAATCATATTCATTATTTTAAAATTAATGTAGCATTAATTATAAATGTAGTTTAGGCAATATAATAACTAATGACGTGGGGGGTTGTAGTGGTCTGGCGGATTAAAGTGTTGGTTGCAACGTGAAACGTAGACGGTTTGAATCCAGTCATGGGCGGCATCACTTTCCAGGCAGTTAAAACTCTGGAAAGAGAGGCCGCCCCCTCCCCCCCCAAAAAAAAAAAAAAAAATTGCTAATATGCAATTATATTACCATGGAGTCTGATGCTAACCATAATGTATAAATAAATTTTCTATCATTAAAATTGAATTATTAATCAGTTCCATTTGCTTCCTGAAAAAAATTAAAATTTGGTAAGCGCCCTTTTAATAAAATACATTGAAAATCAAAATAAGAACAGTAGTTTGAGTATTTTTTATCTGCAACAGTCAGACACTTGCCTCACTGAGTCGACATTCGAGGCCTGTGCATGAAATGAAAATCCGCTTGTACTTTTGTGCATGAATTGGCAACCAATTATCATTCTTATTTTGAATAGAGATATTATGTTTAATTCGTTAAGTATATATATGTAGTATGTACATATCTGTGTTAGGGATGTCACTTATTACCATTTTCCTATTTAGTATGAATAAATAAAATAATTTTTGGCATAAACCATTAACAGATAATTTAAAACTGATATATAATATTAGCTCTGATGATTATCTAACATTTTGGTGGTATTGATACAAAAATAAAACTACTCAAATTATTGTTGTATCAGCTAACCCCTAATTTTAATAACTCAAAATATTATAATTTATGTATATATAAATACATTTTTTTATTATAGGATCATAGAGGAGGACCGGGTAAACCACAATTTGATGGACCTCCTATTCCTGTTGAAGGTATGTCTGTTCGTGAACTGGAAGCGTTAACTGGTAACTAATCATTAGTATATATATATATATATATATATATTAATGCTTGTATATTGTGACCAGATGCCCTGATTTAGCTGTCAGAAAATCTCTGATATTTACTAGCGATTGTTAGTTAAGATACTACAACTAACTAATTTTCTTAAAACGTCTTTCTCTTGTACTAATACCATATTTTTAATAGAAAAGCATGATAGTGAATAGAATATTGCTAATATTAGTAAGTAGTTAAATCTCTGGTGGGTTGTAATTTATCATAATACAGTTTATGTTGTTGCCTCTAGTGCACTGTTTGTTTTCTCTCTGGTTCATGCACACAACATAGGTATAACTTTTATGTAGAATTTTTTTTTTTTTTTTAGTGAAATCAGCTGTTTGATAGTTGAATTCAAAATGAAATAATAATAAAATATAAAATCAATAATCGAACCTCAAAAAGATTATCCTTTTGGTCAACGAAATTGTTAATTATAGTGTATTAGTGTGTTCAAATATCCTGCAGTGTGTTAAGTTACAGTTATAAAAAACAGATTAGTCGTCAATAATACATTGTGTACAAAACACTGTATGTTAATTATAATTATTACAGTTGACGTAGTAAAATCCACTGCTGCTATTCAGCCATGTAATAAAAACATTGATGGTATTAAATTATTCAGGGGCAATCAGAAATTAGGTTTTGGACTTAGTTCAAAGTTAGCTATTTTTGATGTATGACATTTATTATGGGCGTAATCATTGTTTTGTGACACAGTTGCCTGGGGTAAAGAGCAACTACTTGTCATTTAAATTATATTTAAAAAATGTTGAAGGTTTATTATTTAACAAAATAAATTAATTGTCTCCAGTTTTATAATTATGCAAAAAATATCTTCCATGGTAAAAGATAACTTTCATAAAATGATAAAAGTATTAACAATAATACAATTTTTAGCACCAGTCCTATGTAGAACCTACACGTACATTTTTGGTCCAGCGTGTGACCTACATAAAACTATAGACCTATACTGCATTTTTAATAGTTATTATTATAAGTCATTTCTCGTTCATGCCTTATATAAATAATTTGTCAAATATAGTTTACTTGTTTGGGGTAAGGGATCATCTCCATCACTCCTCTTTAAATTGTCTAAGTCAGTGGTCGGCAACCAGCGGCTCGCGAGTATTGAATAGGTAGTCTAAAAAGTTTGCTGACTACTGGTCTAGGTAATAATGAAGATGCGCCATTTGCGCTTATTTTATATCGCTTAATTTGTATTTTCCATTAACATTCCATGGTTTGGTTATTGGCATTTCCTACCATAGGTCATACATTCAACCGGTGCCAAAGTTTTATAGTTATTAAAATACTTCCAGATCACTCATTTCTCCCCTCCTCTTAGTTTGCTGTTTGGTAATTATGTATACAATTTACACAGAAGTGTTCAAACTTAGTTACCTCACACTCCATTGTGTTTTCAAAATATTTTTACGGTTCCCAAATTATTATAAACAGATTTAAACGATACAGATACCATATGACTAATATGGATGATAATTATAGTGACTTAAATACTAGAAATAAATCTTCAAATGATAGCGTGATGTGTATCGTTATTATTTCCATAACTATCATAAATAACATTTATGTTTATGGTTATTCAAGATCTACATTAATGTTGGTTTCCTGTGTTCTGATGCACCTTCTTTCACAACTCACAGTTTAAATACATCTTCATTCATCTTATTTCATGGTCAATACACACAGAACAAATTTGTTTCATAAATATTTTTTCACCTACCCACCATTTAGTTCACCCAGCTCATTTTAGTTGGTCTAAAGATGTCGTCCGATGATGACAGTGGTGGTTAAATCGAAACCAATAGGTATTAAACTTTTGCATAATTTTTTTTACATTTTTACTATTACCTATTGATATTTGTACTTTTTCTGATCCTTTATAATATAAAAGATAGTTTAAAAAGGTTGTTATTACTATAATATAATCATAATCAATATCAATATAAACTATCATATTTTTACATACCTATTTACGTCGTTAACTGTGCGGGAGTTGATAAAGTGAAATGACGAAACAATTACATATGAAACTTGTTTACAAAATATTTTTGCGATAATGTTTGGGAAACAATGGTGTGTGTTGCTCCATTTAAATACACATGTTTTCAAGTAACGAAATAAATTTCTCATGTGTGTCACCGGCCTAAAAGTATATTCAATAATATTTTATCAGATTTTTAACTTTGTATAAGTAAAACAATTTTTAAAATTGCTGTCTAATAACAAATGGCTTATTTCTTACATACTAAATTGTATAAAAATATATCTATTATTATTATTATTTCTATAAAAAATCTCAAATTTACATTAAAAAATTAAGGGCAACTTATCAAGATATAATATAGTCTATAAATTCATGGGATTTTGTTGCTTTCTGATGAAAATTTTACAATTAATTAAATAGTTACAGAGATTAAACCGATTAAATGAACAATTTTTCTTCATTAATTTGTATGTGTATTGGTTTTTGTCATCGGTGTGTATTTTATTGTTCAACAATTATTATATAATATGAGTAATGAGTATAATATTCTATTGGTATATTAAGTATAATAAATTGGTGTACGCGCAATGCATGAGATTATTTTTATCGATAAACTTCTCGGAAAAATTCTTATTGTTCACCTTTGGACAAAAAGGATAGGTTTCAGGTAGCTGAAAACCCACGAGTCCTCATGAGCCCGTGCCGTGCTGCACAATACATATTGGCAATGAATAATTATAACTGTCAATTACTCCACTAAAACGCAACAAATTCTTTCTTATTGTTCGGTGAAAATATGAGAAGAACCTCTATTCCAAATTTTGAGTTCGTACGTTGCGTAGTTTTTGGGTTACAGAGATCAGAGAGTGGGTGGTGTTTGGATTTTATATATATAGACTTAGAAATAATAATTTTTTTAAATGATTAGTATATCTTCCTATATATTTGTAATTAAATATTAAAGATGATGAAAATGTTTAAAAAATATAAATTTTATCACTTTCCACATGAAACCACATGCTGCAGGTAATATTTTTATCCTGTAGTTCTTTTGGTGATTGACTTTTATCCCACAATTTCTGTAATATCTGTCAGGTATATACAAAAAAAAAATCTGGTCACTTTATGCAAGTACTAATATTTATTTGTAAGGTTTCAATTTTTATTTTTCATGCTTTTAACATGTTATTACCTATTTTAAATTCTTGTATTCTTATAATGTAATTTTTACGCCATGATAAATTAATTTTTTTAATTTTAATGTTTTACAGCACAAGGAGGAATGGTAATGTACCTTTTTTTTATTACTATTTTAAGTTTAGGATATTCTTGTTTTTTAAATTTATTGCTACCATTTTTAGTAACGCAAAATGTTAAAAATGGTCTTAATGATTTTAAATTATCAGTTTACATTTATTAACAACAATAATTAGTTATAAGATAAAATAGTAGATAACAGTGAATCAATGATTTTAATACTAAATACTTATGTAACTAATATAAACCTCTTAATAATTATTATATACATAATAATTATTCCTCGCTTATTCCCTAACAGGGTGGGGATAGCCAAGTGGCAAAGCAGGTCAGTCTTTTAAAGCATGAATTAATATTTTAATAATTATCTATGATTTCTTAGTAGTATGATTGCTTTAGAATTATAAATACATATATCTTGATTATAACTCAAATTTTATAATAATTAAGAATGAATCGTCGTCGTGTTTGAAGTATGTGGTAGAATTTTCAGGAATCATATAGGTATGAACTGCTATTATTTATATATTTATATAATGCAGTTGAAAATAATAACACTAGTATTTTTCAAATTAAAAACATTACAAATGTTCCAAAAAAAAAAAATTGTTTGTAGTATCAGGTTGAGAAATATTTGACATCTTCGTGATTTTTTTGCTATTCAAAAAAGTAATGTCATGATATAAATGTGTGTTTAGTTTCACTTGTCATATTTTAAGAATGAATTGGTGTTGTATCTAACAATTTACTTAAAATCACCTCATTATCGCTGATTACAAGAATTTGACTATTTGTGGTTATATTGATCTATTTACACTATTTACAAGAAGACATGTGACTGTTTTTACTATTAAAAATATTCTAGTATTCTGTTTATTAATATTGATAATAATCTATTATTTGGTGTATAAAACATTAATTCATACACTCATTAACTTATAAGAGTTAAAAAGATAAAAATTTTAATTTTTAATAATACAAATATATATTTATATAAAATATATATTTATTTTATTATTTTAATAACTGGTTTTGAAACTTTTTTGAAAATGTTTTTAAATTTCAGTTACAAAATATACTTATATATAGTTTGTTAGATATATAATTTCAATGATTTATAGTAGAATTATAATGTACTTCTATAATATTTTGGAGCAAAACCCTGTTCAATGAACTAAAAGGTTTATTATAACCTAAGAAGTTAGTTATTTGTAGGAGTAGCAAATATTTCTAGTTATAATGAGCTATGTATTTTACATCCTGAAATTTCTTGAAATCGTTAAATACAAGAATATATTTTAATATTAAATATAATTATTTATAAATAGTTACTACATTTAGAATAATATTTAATTTTAAAGTATTTGAGATTTTAAAGTACTTCTTCCATACACAATATATTATGTTGTATTCAAATTTTCAACAGTAATGTCTTAGTATTTAAAATATTAAATTGTATAAATACTTATAGTTAAAATATTGTCAAGAAAAAGCTAATATATGAATACACGGTGTTCTTACTTTTAACATTTAAGTTTGATTGGTCAATTAAGACTACTATTGGAAATAACATGAAATTGATTCGGCTTAATGCAAATTTGTTGAGGTTGTAGGTTTGTTAGATGAAGACAGATGTCAACTCTGATAAAATGAGTTATTAATGAAATATTCCAAATTTATAATTTTTAAATTAATATATTATTAAAATAGATCCATTTTGTAACGTTAATATAAAATAACAAGAAAGTTGGATTTTCGTTTCTTAAATTGCAGTTGTAAATATTTAAACATTTAGTATTGTAATTTTAAGGATAATAAAACATGCATTATATTATTTAAAATATGTATACCTCGGATCAATTTATATTATGAGAATATTCTATCAATTAAAACAGTATTGACAATGTTTATTTTGTGGTAAAAATAAAAATATATGTTATTTAGTTGAAAAACAGTCTTGGAAATGTTTGTTGTATAGTAAAAGTAAAAATATATGATATTTAGTTGAAGATAACACATCAAAACTTCTGATAATATTATAAACAACATATTTTTTCCATTTGAGTATTTTATTAATTTTTATTTGTTCATAATCATAATGCGTATTGTTTAATATATTTAAGCATTATCTTAAAAAGACAGACAATGGTTTTTACTATTGAGTTCTTTTGATACAATTATAATTAATAGGATTTCTTAATATTTATGGGAGATAATTCATTCATTATTTCATTTTAGATTAGTCATGAAGTCTTAGGTCTATTTATTATAGTCAGAAGAATTAAAATTGGCCGTGAGCAAATATAATAGCAACAATTTTTATTTCGATTAACAGAGGTTCTCGATTTGAGTAATGCAAATCATGATTGGTATAAAATATATTTTGTGCGGTATGCCATCAACCAGCACTAAGAGCAGTTTTGTTTTTATAGACCTTTTTCCCTGTTTATTTTTATTTTTTGTAGTTGCCTATTTTTACCTTTCTAAGTTAATCTTTTTTTCATTATTTTACAAACCATCATAGAAATTCACTATCTGGGAGCGTTCACATCATCAATTTTCATTCTCCTGACTATAAAAGAAAAAGACATACATACTGAAGTGGTGTTATATTTTTTGAAGTAAAATATTTTTCCTTGGGGGTTGTTTTTATTTCATTTAATGAATTCAAAAATATATCTACTTACTTGATATTTTTTTTATACATCTGAGTTTTTTCAAAGACATCATATGTTTTATCTATCAACTTATCTTTTTAGTAAAGAGTATATTGTATGCTCATAGTATTTATTTGGATTTTGAAATCAACAACATTCAATTCCAATTAAAATCCAATATTTTTTATTTTAAATCTTCAGTACTTAGCTATTTCTAAAGTATTTAGGGTACTTCAATTTGTCAATGCATATCTTTTTGGTATTCCAAGTCTAATAAAAAGTTTATAAGAACTTACTTCTCTTTGAATATTTTATTTATTTTATTATTAGGTAATTTATTGTTTACTTGACTAATTCCCTATGAATGCGTTGATTGATTTGATAACCGATAGGAATCGACGCCGTTCGTGGAAACTTTTGTACGTGACAATCAAGGAGTATTGCCGCCACCAGGCCTTTTCGACGCTGGCCCTAGAGGAGACAGGGGCGGAAGGTGGGGTCAAGACAGACGTAACGGCCAGGATCGTAGAAGATTTTAATATTTCAAAAGATCCTAAGAATAAACAGATTATAGAACAAAAAAAAAATTGGAAATGGATAATTAAATCTCTTCATTTAAAGATGAAATGATTATCTACTATCTACTCATTATTGCAATATCACATAACCGCTTATGATTCTTGATATAGGATAAAACTAATTTTGGTACCTATCTTATGAATTATTTAGGTATAATCTTTTTTAGTCAACTGATTTTTACATTAATGCAAATCATACAATTTATTATTTGATGCTACAATTTTCAACATAAACAAAGACCAATTTTGATCCTGATTCATACTGCATTTTTTTTTTCATTTATTGTTTTTTTTTTATATACATATATTGCTGATTTTCTGAATTACTATTTAAAACAGCAGTATTTCGATTACCTACTATAACATGCTAGTAATTTTTATATAATTTAATGTTTTAAGTGGTTTTATATTATTCTTGACACTGCATTGGTCAATGGTCTTAAAAACTATTAATTTTTTTATCTTCTTGATTTCGGAAATTTATTATTTATTTAATAATAAATATTAACTGTTATTAATATAAGTACTAATATTATAGGTAACATTGCAATAGGCAATCTTAATATCGTCTCAAAAACCATTACTTATCGTTATGGATAATCATATAAATGATTTACAAATTGGTATTAATGTAGTGGCGTGATGATTGAGAGGCCAACTTTTCTTTGATTTTCTATGTAGTGATTAATTTATTGTATTTTTGGTATAGAATATACATGAATATTTATTTGCTTTTATGAGGTTTTAAATATTTTCTTAAAATGTATTTAATAGTTCTTAATTGAGTAGATTTAATTATTGTATTTTTGAATAAAATACTTAAGTTGTAATAAAAAGTAATTGATTATTCGTTAAATTAAATATTGAAATTAATTATGACCGCTATTTTTAAGGAATACTGCAATTGGTAGAAATATGTCATACCGCGAGTGTTACTTGTAATTTTTGTATTAAATATATTTACTTATATATTGAATCTAACAACGATAAAATATGAAGATTGATTTATGTAACAGAAAGGTAAAATTAACCAAATATACTTAACTGTAAGTCTTATATTTATAATAAACTGTTCATTAAATTAACTCTTTTCTTGTGTGTGCGTGTGTGCGATTGTGTGTAGATCAATTTCAATATAATCTTAAGTAAAATTAGGTGCACGAAATAGTTTATTCATTTAATATAATTAATAATCATACATATATTTTCAAAATTATACTTCTTACTAGAATTATGACTTGGTGTTTGATTTTTTAATCTAAGAAAATAATGTTCAAATAAGTAGTTACCTCATTTGTTCAAACTGGAGTTAACTGACTTATTTAAGTAAAAAAAAAAAAAACTAATGTTAAGCTCTTAAAATTTAAATATAAATATAAATTCTTATCTTAATGAAATGTTCCTTATTTTTTTCTACCATATTTACCATATTCAGTATTTTTCTCTAACAGTTCAAACAATAATTAATGACCTTTTTTTCAATTTTGTAACAATTGAATTAATAATATTGTTATGAAATTACTTTAATAATATGATATTAAAAAGGTATTATACATACTCTTAAAACTTAGTACATGAAATGTTTCAATAGTAAACACATTTTTGGGTTCACGTTTTTTGTAAATAATATAATATATATTGTAATAAGTTCAGTGTTAGTCTGATTTTCTACATTAATATTCAATATATTTTACATTTTTATACCATGGATTTTTAATGATCTTGTAGGGCTGATCTCGTACCTATATTTCAATTGGAAGTTTTCAAAAATGAATGCCATTTAGGAATTTTTTTCTTCATTTTTCGGATTAGGTTTTGCTGACATATAAAAAACTGGCAATTAGTGACTTCAATAAATAATCTGAATATTATGTTTTATTTAAAATAATTCACACAACAATAGTGGATGTTTTCTCAATAATTCTATAAAATAATAACGTGTAACAATTATTATGATGCAACGACAACTCATGCACATAACTATATCCGGTCTTGCTTCTATATAGTATTTTGTTTAGTTTTACACAAATAATTTTTTCCTGATGTGTTGAAAACTTTGTGGTAGGTAGAGCCACCAACTTTCAGTTTGTTTGACACAATATTATAGATTGATTTCACTTAATTTATGTACTCGTATATCCAAGTGTAATATATCAAATAAATTGTGATATTAAATTAAAATATTTACAATAAGTTTGTGGCTCTATGAGTACTTATTTGAGTTCTGGCTACTTTACTTTTATAGTATAATAGTAAAAATTTGCCATTATCTATTGATTCAATAATTATTTTTCAAAACTTGAATTTATTAAATAACTATGTAATAAAAATGTACATAAAATAAAAATTTAAAAATTATAAAAAATAACATACTGATTAAGAGTTAAAATAAGTTAAATATTCTATTGAAAGTTCTTCGACGTTGTGTGACTATAGGGCACCTTTTTTTTTAATAATTACTAATACCTATTGGATATTATTATCAAAACTGGACAAGTTAACTATTATAGTACAAAAGTAAGAATAAAGTTAAAAAGTTACTTTTCTTTTTTAAAACTTGGAAAAATTGTATGTTAATTAGAAAATAAAAGTGACTTGCTTAAAAATCAGTTTCATTTTTCCTTCATTTGAAATTCCTTTTATAAAGCTAACAAATAATGTAGAAATCGTATGGAGGTTTTGCCGAGTATAATATGAACTAAATTAAATCAATGTATGCATTAAAATAAATTTCTATATTTTGCTTTAAGTACTTAAATAAATGACAATCCAACAAAATAATTATTTTCATGTGTTTGTTTACCGAATTGTCAACAAATATATTAAATTATAATTGCTATGAACGTATAAAAATACAATAATAAATGATAGTTATTAATTTTATAGGTGAGTATACAAACTGTATAATATACTGTGTTTTAGGATACCAAGTAAATATTTATCTCATTTTGTCAACGACGTGGGTTTTCTCTATCATTTTTATGATAATGATCTTTGAACATGAAATATTATAACAATTTTTTTTTTCAAATCGGAAATATTTTAAAAGTGGTCTTAGAAAAAAAATAACAAAGTGACAATACAATTAATTTACTTCATAGCATGGAAAAAATATTTAACTCCTTACTTCTAATAAAAAAGTAATTCTTTATGTAACATAGTTAGAAGTAACTTAACTTTAACATCTTAACTTGTTTTAATGTCCTCCCTTGAAAATTATACAAGGTAAATAATTAAAATATGAGTTAATTATACTCTTATCATATTTATTGACTTATTTTAAACATAATAATATATCGTGTTTATATAATATGATTTGTATGTAATTGATAATATTTTAACTTGTAGCTATTAACAATGAGTTATTATATAATTAATAATCATAAAATTGTAGATGAAATGATGAGTTATGACTAGGTACTATGTTGTTATTTTTGTTGGTAATTAACGATTGAAGAATTAAATTGGTTAATGTCTTAATGGTAGTATACATTTTATAACTAAAATTATGGTATAGATATCTTCTAAACATAGTAACTAAAATTATAGGCAATAGATAAATATTTATTTTTATTATAGAGATTATATTATATTTTTAATTTTTGTATGCATGAAGGCAATACCATTCATAAAGGTTAAAACTGATCTCTTAAGAAGAACAATTCCTCTTAGGATTACATCTGGTTATGCTAATCCAAATTGGTAATTCCTTAACCTATCCATTCACAACAATAATTTATTAATACTAAACAAACATAAAAAAAACAAGTTGTGTAAAATATATATTCTATTAATAGCAAAGCGGATATATTCCATGGGGAGAATGCTAAAGTTTTCCTAAATAAAATGAGAATATTATTAACTTACTATTCTTATACAAATTTTGAATTTTCATTAAAAGTGGTTTAATCAGACTATTTTTATATTATATTACAACTTATGCAGTAAGTAGAACAATTAGATCTAAATTTTAATTGTTTATACCAGATGTATTCAAACGACATTAAGTCTTTCAAGAGTCGTCACAAATATTTGTCCGAGGATCCATGACAGAATTGTGAAAAAAAAATATTGACAATTAATATAATAGACGTGAAAATTTAATTTTAGTTTTTCATTCATAGTTATTCAATTCATTGTTTTGGTTT
Organism: Diuraphis noxia; assembly: GCF_037042655.1. NCBI lineage: Eukaryota > Metazoa > Arthropoda > Insecta > Hemiptera > Aphididae > Diuraphis > Diuraphis noxia. The sequence continues at coordinate 29,946,416 of NW_028301714.1, read as the reverse complement.
AAAATATTATGTATATTTTTAATTTTCTTTTGTGTCCTTTATAATTTGAGAGACACTAAAATATTATGAAGATCGACGAAGCCATGGAATAAAATTAGTTTGAATACATTTGATCTCTATACTATTCATATTTTCTGAGAGTTTAAAATATTAAAATACGTTGTTTAAGAAAAACAAAAAGTATAAAATATTTATTTAATAGCAGTTACCTAACTAAAGCTTATTACTTAATATTTATATTATTATTAATATTATATTATAATTATCGGCGTATTTAAAAATGTTTCATAGATCTGGTCAAAAGCAATTTTGCGATATTCCGTATGTGCTATCAATTTCCAGCAACAAAAGGAATCTAAAAATTAGTTTTGAATAAATAGAAAATTGTAGGTCTAGCTATATTATCAGTAGCCAGAGATGCCTAATGTTTATGATAATGCATGAAAAGAGTTTCCTTTTGTTAATGTTCAATAGGCTAGTCCTGAATCTTTTATTCCTTTAAATTACTTGAATTTCCATAATAAAATCCAAATTTATCTTGCATCTAGTTTCTGTTTTCATCTCCTACATACAGAATTTGGAACATACATGCAGATGCCATTTGAATTGACCTTCGAGAGCAACATCGTTTGGTATTTATATAGCGCTCTTAAAACTGACGAAGAATTAAAAAGTTCTTCGTTAATTTTGTCTGAAGATATGTCTTATGATACGTACGTTCATAATTTTAACGAAGGTGAGCAATTATTACCTGACAATCTTCATATTATTTCACTGACATAATGTTTTAAAATCAGATGATGAGACAGTTTTATCTAAACTGTATTGATTTTATTAAAATTAAAATTAAGGTATAGTTATTGTGTATATCACAGTTTTGTATGTCGTATATGCTGTTTAATAATACATTGAAGATTGCCTGGTTTTATACTAATATTATTTTAATATTCAATGTATTTTCATAATTTTTCAGCATTTTCAATATGTCAACGTTGTGATTTAGAACTTGATGTAGACAGTTCAATTGAATAATTGAATCAAAACAAAACAATTGAATTAATATACTTTGTGTGGTATTGTAAGTAGGTATTTTACGATGGCTCTTAAAGTGTATTTAAGAGTAACTATCACGCGAGTCACATTAGAGAAGAACATTATTTTAAAAAAAAAGAGTGTTTCAGTCAAATATACTAGTTCTATACTTTGTTTTGATGATGATAATATAATAGTTAGTTAAAGTCGCTCAACTTTCTTTGTAGATTTTATCTTTTTAAAAACCTTTAAACGTGTTTTGAAAACTACAGTATTATTTTTGGGCCCGTGAATCATTTTAATAGTTCCATTAACAAATGAATTGATAAATTTTTAACGATATTTTTGAATTTTAAATATCAACCTTAATTCATTTAAAATGTTGAGTTAAATTCTATTTATATTATGTCAAAAAGCCTTGTAGTTTATCGTTTTTAAAAATTATTATCGTTAATTATATTTGATTATACCAAAACTAGTTATATCTAGGTTTCCAGAAATATGATTTTAAAATTTAAAAACATACAATTGCTATTTTTTTTAAAGTATAGTTAGGTCAATAATTTTTTAGGGTTAAAGTACAAATAACCCTATATACCCTATATACCTAACCCCTGTTACATTAAAAACAATTTTAACCTCTAATGTAGGTATTGAATTACTATATATTTATTATCTATAGAACGAGAACATGAAAACAGTTGATTACTTAGTGTGTATTAATAATGATGTGACATACGAAAACTTTCTAAGTCCAAAAACTTAAGACTTATAAGCGTCGGAAAATAGTGTGGAAAAATACCGTTCGAGATGTTGATGGTTTTTTTTGGTGAGAAATAAAGGCGTACGCAATATTAATATCCCTTTATACTACCATAGTACAACTGCTGACAAAATATATTCACAATTTCTGTCTCGTTTTAAAAATCCGTCATGAATCGAATGAAATAACATAAAAATGCGTGTTTAAAATGAAGTGTCATGTAGGTATCAATAACGTTTTCCGCCCGTTATTGTATGTACCTAATTATTTATTTATTATTAACAAATTGTGGACTTAAAATCGTACCATAACGTTTAATTTGTATATTTCATGGGTTATATTTTTGAATATATAAAATCTTCAATAGTTTATTATTTATTATGTATATGACGGATTAGATATATATGCCAATGCATATACTTACTATATTTGACTTGAGAATTATGATAATAGATTTTTTTCATAATTACATATTCAAATGTTTGACATTCTTCCGTTGTTGAAGTTAAAAACTCTGGTTTTAATTATTAAAAAGTTATAAAATACAAGACCATAATATGAACCATGAGATTTTGAAACAACCGTTTTTAAAAGGAAAATTTACCGTCTCATGTTATTAATATTTTCTTCAAAATATTTAATGAATCGTTAACTATATATGCGATGATTTCAACCATTTTTTTTTTTTTTCATAGAATAAATAAATGTTTATTTTTTAATGTCTAAATCTGGTTCAACTAATATAAAATAGGTATCTAACATTGTACAATGTACAGTTATGAAACACATTTATTATTGCTTTCCGAACAAATTAAGATATTGGTTATTATATAGAAACTGGGACACTGGGTGGGACAAGTGTGTAGAATTGATTCCGTCATACTATCAGTTAAGATGACAATTTAATATATGATTATTTTTCAGCTGCGCGCCGTTATTTGGACGTGAAAAAAGTCGTTCTCAGTTTTTAAATAATCATCTAATCTTGGTTACAATATCGGTGTGTGCACATCTACATCACGCGCCGTATTATTTTATTACATAGTCGTTTTTATCAAATCCAATGGATCCGAAAATTAAATTAATATATAGCCAGAAGGCGTTGTTTCACGTGTTGTTAAATGACGTTGGAACTATTGTGGTAAGTCTAAAGAAAAAAATTATTCGTTGCAGAGAGATAGAGCGATGATCATCCACTTAATTAGCGTCGAAATGGGTGTCGGCTAAGAAGGTGGGAGCAGAACTAAATAATTTATTATGCACCTACAATGTATAATAATACATTTAAATACATTATTACCAAACAGTAAAGTATTTGAAATTAAATATTTTAACTTTTTTTTTTCGAATTCGTTTAAGATGAAGTATTTAAAATGTATCTGAATTAATGCATCTTTTATTAGTGTGAAAATTACTTGGTATATTAACACGAATATTCATTATATATTGTAAAAGTGAATCTTAAAATAGTTCATCCCTCGAAATTTTATTTTTAATATAATAATTCTAAGACCAAAAACCCTGTCATTTAAACCAAAATTTTGAAGAATGTGTTAACATAAAGTTGATGTGTATTAGGTTTATTGAATAATAAGTGTTGCAATAAATGTTAATATGTAATGGATACTTGTTGTGAGAAATGAATTAAATATAAGTTACACGTAGCCATAAGGGGACAGGGTTTGGAAAAAGTATATCAATAATTTGAACATAAAATGTTAAAATATTTGAATACATTTTTAAGTATTCGAATAAATATTGTTTACTTACTTCGATGATAAAGTTTTTCTTTCACAAGATTATAAAACCATATTACAGTGTTATTTTCTAGGCTTACGTACAGCTAAATATTATGTGTCTTTCAACTCAAACTTCGTGTGATGTAATTTTAGTCTTGATTATATTGTATGTACATGGATGATGTTTGCTTAATAGTGAAAATGTGTTCGCGTATAGTGCCGTATGAATTGCTAAATTTAGTCAAAGATAACCAAAGATTGACTATACCTATACATAATACATATCTATTTATATTTTATTTCTAAACAGCGGGTTTCTTGGTAAATGTATGTGTTTTTGAAGGTATAATAATTATTCTGAAATATCTGTTGTTATTGTTTACATACTCAAGTTTTACTTGTCAAAAGCCGGATTCCCACGACTGGCGTACTTGTAAAGTACGCCAATACTGGAGCACTTGTACAAGTAGCCAAGTACACTGTTTCCATTGCTGGCTGTTATACCAACCGGTCGTGGGATCAGTAGTACAAGTATATTGACCGTTCCTTTGACTTGTGTCACATTTACCGACAATCGCCGAGAACGACACCAGTGACAAATAATTGTACAAGTATGGCGATCCGACGGCATGGCAAGTAACCACCAGTACCAAATATTGGCCAAGTACACCAGTCGTGGGAATCCGGCTTAATATCCATAGTCCACAAATATATTTTTAATATAACTAAGTACTTATCAAGTTGGTAGGTTATAACAAGAGCAGTAAATATTTTTAAATAGAATTTCTTATTGAAATCATTAAGCTTATATTTTGTTAAAAAAAAAGTAGGTTAAGAACTACTTTTAATTCAGATTAAGTAAAAACTTCATACAGTTATTATAATATAATCATAAAAATGGAGAGAAAATGATTGTTTTAAGATAACAGAATCATCTGTTCACATACTATATAAAAACTGTTGTCTTTTATGAATACCTACTATTGTGATAGAGATAGGCAGTATAATATTTATTTAACACGAGTTTGATTTATACACACAACGTGCTGCTAAAATATAACCAATTTATAGTCATACATTTTAACGATTTCTGTTTAACCGGTCTGCACCTTAACCTATAGGCCCTAGGGTATAGAGAAAATATTTCGTTATAGCTATCCGATTTTATATCAATATTACTTACGCTAGGTACATTGTACATTTCATGAGACAAAGTTACTTACAATTTATATATATAAAATATACAATATTATGATATATTTAAGGGTGTAGGGTGTAGTTGAATAAAGAAATTTAATTATGTTTTTCGTTGTTACCTTTATTTTTGTTCATTAATACATTTGACTAAATATGTATCATGTCCTATATGTCATATTGTAGGTGTATATACCTATCTAAATGTTTTTATTAATAAAGAAATTATTAATCTCCTCTAAATGGCAAAATACAACATTGTATATAATATTTGTTTTGTATGTATAGCCTAGTATTATATAACATAGTTATAATTCCTTAAATAGTTAAGTTATGTTATAGTTGCAATTTTAGTAACCTTACGAGAGCTATATACATTTCTGTTACGATTTATTATCGCGAAAACAAAACTTCTTCCGCCTCTGGGTGTCGTGCTAGTTTTTTTTTTTACTAGATGATCTCGATCTCAAAAAGATAAATAGCTTCTAAAAGTGTCATGGGAATTGTAGATATTACTCTGAGATTTTCCTATTTTTACTGTGTACGTACCTACTCGTATTATTATCCCCACGGATGGCGGCCGTGCTGGTGTTATCTGATCTGCAGACACGTCAGTCGTAGTTACACGTATCATATGTGCATAAGTATGTATTTATTATTCAAAACAAGAACCGCAAGGATATCGTAAGAAACCTAAACATAACATTTATAATGTTAATGCCTACATATTTTGATGGTTTTTTTATCAGCATGTTTCGAATTCCATTTTTGAAATGAATTTTGTGCGAGCAATAATAATGTTAATGGTTTCACGGTGTGATGGACGACTGCGCGTTTCACGCATTTGTGATTTAAATTTTATTGGACATTCGTGGATTAAGGTTTTGACCTAAAAATTAAGTCACGAGACACGATTTACTGCTTTTTCACACAATATATTACGTACATTAAAAAAGCTACCTTCTACCGAACCAGGAAGATGGCACGGTAATGTTGTTGTAGGCCATCTTGTGTGTATATGTACTTATCTTGAATTTTTAAAGAAATAATAACGAATGAATATAATATGTTTGCCATCTCTAAATTAAGTGGCGTATTAAGGAGTTGGAGCTGGGGAACAGATAGATCATTCCATAACCTCGGTTTTTTGTGTTGCTTAAAATTATCAATTTTTTAATCAAGTAAAAAATGAATATTATTAATAATATTAATACAGTCCAGGAGGTTTATGATTATGGAAGATAATTCCAATTTTTAAATATTGTACATCCACCCGGTATCCGCAACGACGCGCGAGGCGCCTATCTACATTTTTACTAGGTGTCAATATGAAATGTATTAACACGTGCATTGGTTTGTTTTACGTTTAATTTACAGGTTCGACTCTGTGCGGCATTCGGTTAACTCCGTCGTTTCCTCGAAGAATCAACTGGAATAACATATTATGATCGTGGAATTATGGTAGAAGTCTGTAGTTTCTCTCATGGAATGTGTGTACGAGCATAGTACGTGTCATACGATGGCCATACGTGCATAGTACTTCGTAACGGTGAGATATTGATTTTTGAAATATTATACTTAAGCCTCTCCACCTTATTCATATCACTGCAGTATGCTATCCAATGCACCATTACAAGGTATTCACTTAATTAAACTAAAAGGATTACTAAACCTCGAACCCATCCTTTCGCCCTTCCATGTAAATAAATACCATCGTAGAATACTGTTGTAGGATGAATGTGTCTGCAGCACGAAACCTCATGGCCATTGTTGGCAACGGTTTATCAACTTTTTTTTTGTTTTTTTTATAATATACTTTTAACCAACCCTCCACTTCACAAAGGTCGACCCATAAATGGGTGTGCCAAATTTTACACTTTAAAAAAAATAAATTTGGCAGCATTAACCTTTCGAGACATTTATGATATGATTTATAATTTTTTTTTTTTAATTCTGCAGCTGAATTGATGGGATTAAGCGTACGTCATACATTGTTTGGTCTCGGACCAACAATGGTCCGTTCACAGAGGATGCTGATTAGTGTAAAAAGAAGAAAAGAAATAATGTTTTATGACGACTATATATCAATTGAAGACTTTCAATAAAGTACACATTTCATAACATAATCAATCTTCTTTAATATATTATTTCCTTTTGCGTTCCATTAAACAATCCATCATACGTCTGCTTTCAACATTATTTATTTATACTCCACGGATCTCTCCGTTCCATAATTTTTGGCTAAATTTCGAATGTATTGCGGAATATGTTAATTTATTTAGTATAAAACAAATACATTCAAAATTAATTACTCATCTAGACTAAGCTAATGCTATTATCAACAAACTACGTGTTAAACAATTGCAATAGATCGACTTGCATAAATCTAAATAAACTTAATAAAATGCTTAATATATGTTTTACGTTTTAAAATAGTTTAATTAATTAGGTAAGTAGATTAATGTCATACAATTTCGTCAATAGATTCAAATAAAAATTACATTTCAATAGTCATCGCTGAGTGATGAAAATATGATAAGTTATAAGAACAAATAATTATGTATAAATTGAAACTAAAATCTAGTGTTTGCGTGGAGAGGGGCTTCATTATTACAGCGTATGACATGTTCACTAGTCCGGTTTGTATAATATGATTAGTACTCATTGTGGAACTAGAACAAACTACTAACACAAACTATTGGTATCTCGGGTGAAACTTAGTGTCGTTACTACTATACTTTAAGAAAGATAACGACTATAGCATATTATGATATCTATCATGATCGGTGCACTTGACCAACACCAAAGGTCAACGAATGATCAAAGAGGAATTTTTTTAGCGTACTACTGGAAACAACCAGTACAATACATTTAAAATATATCTAGGCATTCGAATTGGTTGTTGCTTATGGATCGGTACTGGGTAGAAATGAAAACTGTAAGAATTATACATCTAATAAATCCTTAATTACTCGAAACTTTAACTAATGTTAAAGTAGACTCCTTTATCAAGATACCTCGAATAGAAAACAACTACTAGCGAAGAAAATAGGTCAGCTTTATTTATTCACCAAATGTAATTAGAACATGCTCGCTAACGCATCAAACTCTTCTAGGAAACAGGAAGGAAATACAAGTTGTTACTGAAATTAACAATTTGATTGCTTCTGTTATTCGTATTCATTATAAAACTAAATTTTATTCTAATCTTTTAAGTTGCCGCAGATATTATAAATATATATGATGTACATTGTACATACATTAAAATAACATGACAGGACACTTCAGCTTAAAACCAAAATCTTACTACGAGTTACACATCAACAAATATGCTATTTATGCATAATAACGTTAATGTATTTTAATTGACTGTAATATAATATTGTATAATGCGTTATGTATGCGCTAAATGCCATATGTATAAACAGTTGAGAATTTTAATCACATTTTCCCATTTTTTTGTTTCGTTTATCATTTTTTATGGGCTGCAGGCTTTAAAATAATTTTGAAATAAGAGTTACGACTCGTATGTATAATAGTCGGTAATTTATTTTTGTTATAACTATTTGACATTTAAAAAAATCTTATAATAACAAAATCCCACTACACCATGTCATTATTACAATCAACTTGTATAGTACCAAAATATGAAAAATTAGTTATATTCTAAATTAACGTAAAAGTATGATTTTAATGTTATAGTTTGTTGAAAAAAAAACTGTTTCCACAATATTATTAAATATCAATTAAAGTTTATTTCTTATACTATGTCAACCGCCAGCGCTGTTCTAGTTAAGAGTAGGAAACTTTAGTATTGCACAATTCAAACATTTTTATTAAATAGTGTTGTGGATAATGATTGTGTTTCTTCAGGTGACTTAATATTTAATATTATTTATACACTGCTCGGAGACAGGACTGATTTCCCTTATGAAAACTATGATTAAAATTTTAATATTTAATACTATTAAATATTAATACTGAAAACCATGATATATTTTAAATAGAAGTAGAATGGTTTTACTGGACAACAATACACTCAAAACCTGTGATAATTTGTACTGCATTTATAAATATGTGTACATTTTTTATCGTACAAATTTATAAATTTAAGTATGTTAATTTTAAAATACAAGGTATTTCTTTTGAATATTTTAAAAAACCACCAGTTAAGCGTATCTTGGAAATATATTTTTTATTTAGTTATTTTACTTATACATAATAAGTAATAACTTATATTATAGGTACTACTGCAGAGTATGACAGAAAGAACTGACATAAGTTATGGAATTTTTAATTTCTATAATTGTCAGTTCCTACTGTTAAGTATTAATACCTAATAGTTTATTAATGACTACACTAAACATAAAATGAATCTAATATTTGATCAAGTTTTTTTTTTTTTTTTTTTTTATTTAGAAATACGCCTCAACTACCAGGGTTATTGGCGTTTACATGTTACAGTTTAATTATATTTACATAATGATACTAGAGTATAAAGAAGAAAAGTATATAAGATAAATAATATGATATCAATAAATATATAGTTATATTTTTTGTAGAAGGTTCGTTTCTTTGAGAAGTTCTAGGAGTGAAGATGTTCTTTCCGTGTTTGGTGCTAGTATTTCACATAGGTTGTTGGGGAGCATGAGTTTTTCTCTGGCATTAATCAAGTTTTTATTATACTAGAAAATGTTCATAAGTTACAAAATTCAAATAAATTATTAATTAAAAAACTGCTCGTTTGAATTTTGATGTATTATACATTTATACTAATAATTTTCAAAAAAAAAAACCATCTTAACCATTAAAAAAAACGGGTAAGTGGGTACCGCTCTGCTGTACATTAGGAGGTAGGGATGAGACCTCTGACTAGGGTAGGTTAAATTTGAATGCAATTATAGGTATCATTGTATACGAAAAACGATTCTGAACGAAGATGAATTGTCAGTCTAGGATAAATTATGTTTAAAAATTGTCATAATATATTCTATTTTGAAACAAATATTTTATTTTTCAATTATGACGCATTTTGCATAAGGCATGGTAAATCAATTTTTCCAAAAGCATTGCATGTAGTTATCATAATTCATAATACCTTATATTATCATAGATATAGGTACATAGGTATACCTGGTTTGAAAATAAATCGTTATCGTTACGCGATTTCATAAAAATTTAAAACTCAAACGCTCAAAATATTATTCCGATAATGACGCTTCAAATTTCCTTTATAGCTATTTGAAGAAAAACTTATGGAAAACTTAGTGTTGAATTTTTTAACCTTAGATACAAATACAAACAATTTTATGAATTTTGAACTACAAAATAATTTGCAAATATTCATGGTTTTGACGAATTTTTGTCAATATTTGAAATTCAAATGCTAACAAAAAATAAAATATGCTTATGTATTCCTATAATTTTTTAATCACTATAAGAATAACTTATGAGGAACTTTATATTAAATGTTCAAGTATTTTGATTGGGCCAAAAAAAAGCTATCGACACTTCAAAAAAAAATTTTCAGATTCAATTGGTCTATAAATATCTCAAAAAAGTCAAAATATTTTTAAAATTAAATCCTGTAAAAAAAATGCCAAAAGTATCTACGACTTATACTTTTTAAATAATAACTAATACGAGTATTTAAAATCATTTGAGGATAAATCGATATCGTTACGCAATTTCGTAAAAATTTAAAATTCAAACGCACTTAAAATTTTTCCTATAATGATGTTTCGAGTTTTCTCTATAGCTACTTGAAGGAAAACCTAGAGTTGTATTTTTAATACTTAGTTATAAACAGAAAAAGTTTTATGATTTTTCAACTTCAAAATTACATTCAAATTTTCGCGTTTTTGACAGATTTTGTAAAATTAGAACTATAAACGTTTATAAAAAAAAAAATGAGACCAACAATTTTTAATTTTTTTTTAGCTACAATAAGAACCACTCATTAGGAACCTTGTATTAAATTTTCAAGTTTTTTAACGACACTTCAAAATAAATTTTCATAAAAATCGAAAATTTCAGTGGTCTACTAATAACTATAAATAACTCAAAAAAAGTCAAAATATATAGATAACACTAACATAAACATTTGGTGATAATTTCAAATATTTACAGTGATTAGTTTTTGAATTACAACCATATAAAAATTCGAATTGGTCGAAAACTGGTTTTGCGTAAAAATTCCCGTTTTTCTCTCACTTTTTTTGTTTTTCTCGATTTTTTTGAAAACTGTTAGAAAATGTTTACTTTTGACCTCTACAGTGCACCAAGGATATTCACTTTTACATCGGAAACTACCCCTTAAGTTTGATATTGAAGCATTATTTCGACTAGTTATGCTGTACACAGACACACAGTACACACAAAAAAAAAAACACATAGTAAAATCAATATATTCATCACTCCGTTCAGAATCTAAAATTGTAGGGGTAAGCATACGAAGATGATACTTTGTACTTTTTGAGACAATCAATTGAATGATGCATTACTATACAATAAGTAATAACTAACAATAATATCGATATAATAAATTGATAAATTGAGACTTACTGCCTACTGGGTCTCCATTATGTATAGGATAATCGATATTCACGTTGAACACATCCCCGTTAACTTGATACTATAATATTAAACTGTAAGATTATAGTATTTGATTTTTAGTTAATATGATGTAGTAAGTATAATTTCTTTATAAATTTACAATTCGTGATGTTATGATAGTAAGAAAAACATGATACCATTGATACCTATATATGATAATTAGTCGCTGCTGGTCAACATATTTTAATGAATTTCTATAAATACCTATACAGCACACCACGCCACTACTTATAATTGTATTCTGATTTTTATCTAGATTTATCATATTATATTATATGGGCTATTGTTATATTCTAACCTAACCGTACGGTATCTATTACTTACTATTACTACTCTATACTTACTATACTAATATATAGTTATATTTTCAAAGTTTTTAATTTAGTTGGTGTTTTGTTAAACTGTACGTCTACACTATATTAATATGATAATATAATAATATATATATAGTATGTCTTAAAAAAATTCATATGTTTTATGGACAATAATCGTAAAAAAAAAAAGATTAAAATATGAAAAAATATCAATAATAATAAACAACCACCAAACAAGAATATTTCAATTATATGCGTGTACGTAGGTAATGAATTTATATTGTGTATTTATGCATAAATTTTAAAATGTCTAAATATTATTTTAACCATTTCGCCTTTCAGTTTTTATCCGCTATTATATATGTGCATGTAAAATTTATTTTGGTGCTTGTGACAAGTTAACGATCATTGTGACATGAACTTTCGTTTCCTTCAAAACACGCCACATTTTTCTCGCTGACCTTGTTTGAAGCAGTGATGTATTACGTGATAAAATATTAAGTTTAATTTTGGAAAAATTTACATAAACATAAAATAAATCTGAATAAGTAGGCAGTTAAGTTACCACTTAACAGCTACCTACCACACAATTGTGCAAAAATATAAAAATAAATATACTATGTACCAATATTTATCATTGTTTTAAATAATTTTACAGTAGGTATTCCTTACATGTGGGAGGGGGTGATAGCTTATACGTTATAGTATGTCAGAAGTATGTTCTCTGGTTTTAATTTTTAGCTCAATTTTAATTGTCTAACAAGAGAGTAACGATTTTTTATTTCAGGCAAGCCTAAATAATGGATTATCTGCTATGTCCATAAATAGGCGCATCGCGCATTAACTTACAGGTCGATAAAATAATTGACGAGCCAGCTAAAAAAAAAACCCCTTGAAAACTAGATATTTTATTATAATCATTCAATTTGTTTTTCAGTGCTAGTAAAACGTTATTAATGATGAATACTCTTACCACCCCCTAAATTAAGGATTTAGTTACGCCACTGAATTACCGTATATTAATCTAATATTCATCCAAGTGGATATGTATGATTGGGCGGGCCCCTTTTTGACTAAAATGTACCCTTCCCTTTTCGGCCACAGTCACTTTTCAGCCAAAACTTGCCGTTCCTTTTTTGGCCAGTGGTTTTTTTTAATTAAAATTATTACCTACAACTGCAATGTGAATAAAGTATAAAATAAAACAATTGACTATAAAATGTTATAACATATTAAATGAATCGAATAAAAATTAATATAGTCTTACAATACTAATAAAATATGCATAGGTTGAGAATAAAGGTTTCCTAATAAAATAGTTGAATAAAAATTAGTATAATTTTATAATTCCTATATAATAATAATTTTGATTAAAAAAAATATGCGTTCGTTGAAAATCAAGTAATCGCAGTATTATTTTAATTTTTTGTCATCAGGACAGTCTGACATAAAATCATTGACTAAACATTTGATACTACACTATAACTGATTGGTTCGCGTTTTACATTAAATTATATCAAACAAATAACAAGGAATAATATTGGATTATCTTTATTTCCAAAACATCAACTATGAACCAAATTAAACTTACATTGAAAAGTGCAAACTATAATAAAAGTAACATTTTTTAAACAAAACTAATTATTAATTTATGCGGCTAAACTAATAATATCTAAAACTTTAGGTACCTACTGGCCGAAGACTGAAGAGGGAACGGTAAGTTTTGGCTGAAGGAAGCGTACATTTTGGCCTAAAACTGTGACTCCCGTACAATTTTACGATAACATTTTTGGATCTACGGAAAAAAAATATTACGGAAAAAAAATCGTACCTATATCATAGCTACCTATTGGGTAATCAATAGGTACCTACCTACTTACAATTATTAATCAACGGTATACTTAAAATATTATTTTTAAGACGTTAATTCATTAGTTTCTTGATTGAAGTTAACTCGCTTTTATTAATAATAACCTAGACAGCTATATAGTCTTAATCGTTTTATAAAAATTCTTAAAGGCACTAGCGATCCTGAAAGCCATAGAACTAACTGAACAAAATTGGAAAAATACTAAGTCCTTCTTAATAGCCAGCGACTCCCTTAGCTCTATCCTAGCCATACAAAACCAAGGGACATCAAATGAAATAATAAAAAACATACAAGAAAGAGCCTCTTCCCTTGCCCCCCGTTCGGTGACCTTCATGTGGATTCCTGCCCACGAGAACATAACAGGAAATGAAAAAGCTGATATAGGTAGCAGCTAAAGAAGTCTCTACCAACATTAATATTCCCAAAATAGACCTTTCGTCTCTCAAGGACACCGCCCGAATCGCCTTAAAAAGTAGCAAAAAGATCCACCAACGACTCTGGGACCAGGAACTGAACAACAAACTATACCAAATAAAACCTTTTCTGTCACCTAACCCGAATCCCCCCTCAAGTACGAGAAGACAACAAGTGATATGGACACGGATGAAAATTGGACACACTAACATCACTCACGCACACTTAATGAGAAGTGAGCCGAGACCAAACTGCGACTCTGCAACAACGCCCCGATTTCCACAGCACACCTACTCCTAGAGTGCCCTAATCTAACAGAACAAAGAAAAATTTTTCCACACCTAACATTAAGAGATATTTTAAGTATAGACAATTTTAACTATTTAATAACATTCCTTAAAATAACCAATCTATATAATAGAATCTAAATAATTATATATTATTGTTACTTATATCATTATCACCATATACTTGTAATATTCTTGTATTTCCTTTATTTAAATATTAAGATGACTGTAAATAACTTGTAAACATGTTTTGTTCCCGGCTAATGACTTTAATGTTGAAGCCGTATCAATAAATAAATAAAAAACAAAACAATTCTTAAAATACTAAAATTTTATCAAAAAGTATAACTTAAAAACTTAAATTTTTTAAGTGGTTAGTGATAAATTGTACCTATTACTTATTATTTTATAAACATCTCCGAATACCCTTACATAACAAGATAAAAATGCTGGTCATGAATTTATATTGCATACGAAAGTACATACAAAATTTACTTAAACTGCACTTACTATAGAGATTTGGATTGTAATTAAAAGTTTAAACAGTCAATTTTATTTATTACCCTTTCAATCTGACAATATTGATACCAATGCATAAATTTATAAAACTTTATTTTCAAAAATTTACTTCTTTATATAGTATTATGGTTTTGGAGATTTTATATAAAATGACAAACGAACGTAATTGTTGTTGTATTATTTAATACCTATGGTTGTAGTAGTTATACCTGTGTTTGAAATGGGTACTTAATTTTGATTAAGATATTCCAATGTTATATTTAATTCACCGTTGATTACATTTGCAATCTTGTGTATCAATTATATAATTTTTACCTATCACCTATGGCTATATATATAGTATTGATGTATTGATATAATATGATATGATGGTCATGGGTCAAGTATATAAAAAGGGGTAACCATGCACCACTAACCACTCGGCTGTAAGTACAGCATATGTGTCAGGTATACGGGTATACCTTATAAAAAGTCAAGGTAATGTATGTGTTAAATTTGAATCATTCCATACGAAAGATGATTCTGAGGGAAGACGGTACCTATGGTTTTGATTAGTTTAGGAATAGGATAGATTAACCTAACCAGCTATCGTTCCGAGGACTGTACAAAGTACCGAGTTAGTCCAGCTAAATGCGCGCTCTGTTCTGAGGCACACACGACCAACTTCAAAGGATGCCGTGTTTATCAATCCGTTATCAAAAAACGCATTAAAGTTAAACCTATAATATCCCATAATAAGTTCGCTTATTCCGTTAACAAAACCTCTGATTTCCTCCCCAATATTCCTTTCAATTCAAACCCTTCCTATGCTTCTGGTCCTCAATCCCACACATCTCTAATTTAGAAATAATATTATCTAAATTTATTTCCGATTTAACTTCTTTAATTAATTCTTTCCTCATTTCCATATTTAATAAGCTAACAAATCCATAAATTATTATTCTCATTTTCAGTATATTGATTATACCTTCGTAATCTATCTTTATATTATTTATATAATTGTTATGTTATTGATAATAACTTTAAAATGTAAACTGGCCACTTAATCACTTGTGTACGATTAAGATTCTTTAATTGTTGTTGTATAATTATTATTTGTACGTTATAATTGTCGAGCTATAATAGTGTTCAATAATAGGCCAGTAAAAGCCAATAAAAAAAAAAAAAAACCAATAATAAAAAAAACCTAACCTGCAATAAACCGTCAGCCTAAATTACACTAAGTAGTATACTTCGTGAAAAAATCTTAAATATTGCTATTTAAGTTGGTAATTTATATTACTATTCATAATATTACGGTAGGTTGGTAAATTAATTTTCTTATAAATTTCGAAAACATTGCATTAATCATGTCAATACTGCTTTTTACCAGAAAAAAACTAGGACCGGGTGGGAATTGTTCAGCACAGTAGTACAGTACTGCCACCCAGAACTCCTATTTAATTATTATAAAAGTATAGGTACGTTTTAGATTCTGCGTGGAGCAACGAATTTATTGATTTTAAAATGATGTGTTTTAATTTAATTTATTACTGCAGAGCGTTATCCACTTACCCAATTTGTATGTTAAATATCAAACTTATAACAACTACGTTGTAAAATATAAGAGATAAATAATTTGAAAACTGAGACTAGGTTTCATCTAAAATAAAGTAATAAAAAATATTTTTGTTTTTAATCTGTAGGCAGGGCTGTCCCGAAAAAAAACTATAGGGGGGTGTCATTTTATTATTATTTTTATTTTTATTTATCAGTTATAATATTAATATCACCCATAGTTATTGTATGATATTCTTATATCTACAATATTATAAATAAAGTAGAGATATTTTTCTTTTTCATAGGAAAATACTTAAACTATGAATTTTATTGTATAATATAAATACAATTTATGGTTAAATATTATAACAAAATTCTTAAAATATTATTAAATTGCCGACTCAAGGACCTATTGATGAGCCATTGTGCCAACTGGGCCCAAATATAACTGTCGTGGGGGATGGCCCACCCCCTACACCTCCCCTCCCATCAGGACGGCCCTGGATATAGGGGTATTATAGGCATATTATTACTAGTTTTAAATTAAAACTACCAACACTAGTTTAAATTCTCTGTTTTGATAAACAAAGGGAGTTTTCCTAAAACTATTATACCTACTGTGATAATTTAATTAGCCAACTGAATTTATTTTTAAATTTTGAAGTTTGTACTGATTATATTTCATTTTAAATTTTAAATTATAGAATTTGGATTGCACTATTTGATTATTTTTTTTTAAACTCAAAATCATAATAGATGTCCACAACATTGAATACATATACATATTAATATATTATGTTAACAATAGAGTAATATAGTAAATAAAATCAGTGAAATTTACATAAAAATTAAAATTCATTAAATTCACTATTATGTTGCCACCGCATAACGGTAATAGGTATCTATATCGTTAAGTATATTGTATATATATTATCAGTCACGAAAGAATAGCTGGTTTCACACACAATCGTTTCTTTTTTGTTTTATTTTTTTTTTTTTATAATTATTATTGAATGTGTCTTGTGAGTTATGTAATAATATGTAGATTAAACAGTGGGTTATTGCACGTGGCCGCGTCGGCTGCCTGAATATAATTTTAACACTGCTTCCGTGATTCTTCCTTATAACCGCGCGTACGTTGTCGTATGCCAAAATAATATATTCCTTTTTTTTTTACTTAAGTACCTAGTAAAAATGTTTTTCTTCTTATTTATATTGTTAAAATTGTGAGTCATAAAGACTAATTATTATAATCTCCTTAAAGTGCTAATCACCACAATATTAGCTAAACTGTGGGCGCAAATCACCAGATATTTTATATTGTGTCATATAGCGTCTCATAAGTTATTGCTTCTCCAGTGATTCTAACATCTGCTGTTCAAGCTATTACACCACTAGACACACCCATCTTGTCCTCTATAATTTTAAGACTGGTGTTAGTGGGGTGCAAAAATTAAGTTAGTATCCGGTTGCACGTATCACTACTTTATTTACCCTGTCCTTACCATTTAATTAGATGTTGGAGGTGGTTTAATTTATTGAAATGTCGTTGAAAATTTTTACTTACTTTTTCTTAATATATTTATTAAATCAGGGGAATTTTTTAAATGCAATTACGGTCGTTGATGAAATGGTTATCAGAAGCTGTTGGATAAAATGATCGCTTTTCTAGGCAATCGATGTCTGCTATAACGTCACTACGTTACAATATATATAAAAAAATAAAAAAAGCTACTAAATCAGTGAGAAGAGACTAAAAATTATGAATGACACTATTAACATTTGCATAATGTTCAATCATCGTTTGCCTACGATATAAATTTGATGGGTAACATATTTAATATACTGATCTAACACCCTCGCCCTAGGCATTTATTTAGACACACGACTGGCACTATGAAAAGTCTATCTATGATACCTACCTAATATAATCTCTGTAGAATCTTTAAATTCATTCAAAATAGCATAGATGCTAATACCAGCAATCGAAAAAAATGAACCCAAGACAGAGATGTAGCTAAATAGCCTATCCAGAGCGCCGTGTGATCATAACTTTTTAATATGATTATGTAAAATGAATAAATAAGCTTCATATATTTTTATAAGATATCGAAAAATGGACTCTCCTACAATGCAGTTTTACTTCTTGATCTACGCCGAATAAGAATGTTGCAAGCTAGGCATAAGGCATAAGCTAAATACAACATATGCTGTGAATATATATAAATATATTATACATATAATTTATAGTGCACTGCTGTTGTAAGATGTGCTATGCTTTTTACTACCAGATAAGTTTTATTAATAAATGAGTTGGAGCTAAATAAAATAAAATAGTTTACTGTCTTATGGTTTGCTATACATTCATCGCCATTATAATATCACGTATCCATCCATTAAACCAGTAGTAAAATCGTAAAATGGGCACAAACAAATTAAAAAGTTATATTGTATAATATACTTATATACCTAGTATTTGCTTGGTTCCAAAAATCATATATCGATTAGCAGCCTCTTTTATGTTTATTATTATTTTTTAATATACTTGGCATTTATGTTTATCAATTATTTGCTTTTTTTCATAGGCGTACGCAGACTTTGTTTGCAGGGTATACGGCTGATAAAATATGCCCCTCTCCCACATATATAAATTACCCTAAAATTAATGAGCATGACATTTCATCTTACATTTTTGGTTACTAATTTGTTCATGGGCTCCCAAGCGTCTGCCCGAAGGGTATGCAAACACATACCCTGCATACCCCGTGCGCACACCTTTGTTTTTTGTCTATAAGCACTTATTTTAGATAACAACTAAAAACCTTTAAATGTACCGTGAGTTTTCAATCCTTGGAGTTATTTATATTATGTCATGTAAGTGTGTATAATTAAACGTTAATAGAATTAAATATCCTCTATATAAAAATAAGGTAATATATATGAAATAGGTGGTAGGTATTACAGTCTATTTTTGAATTTTTTTCTTGTTCAACCATACTAATACTATAACTAGTATAGCCAATATAGATAGGTACCGTTCCAAGATTGAAAAATGTGTTCCACAACTATTGAAGTCGTGTAGGACCAAACAAGAAAAATCCCCATCGGTCTATGGTTAGATATGACTCACGGATTCTACAAGATTTTATTTATAGACATTTATATGTTACAGTATTTTTTATACATAGTCTTGTGCCTATATCTATACATAATATTATACAATTTACATCCTATATCATCGAATTCATTTTTCATAAATAAATGTTTCTTTATTGGTATTCCTGAAATTTGATAATTTATATATTGCTTATTATTAAAGGTCCTAAATAATATTTGCATATGGTATTTTTTAGTTTATGTGCTGATAATAAAACTTAACAACTTTTGTTTTTGAGTTTCTTGGGATTCTGGGATATATGAACTAGTAGTTTATAGTTTTATACCTCATGTAATTATATATTAAAAGTTAAATTATTAATTGTCATTAATTAGGTGTTCGTATATTAGTGATGTAGTACATTTTGAAGTTTAGGCTGGAGATGACGATATATAGTAGAGGAATAGGCAACCTACTTATACATTGTATTATATACAGGTATATGTATAAGAATAAACAATTAATTTGCATCTTTGTGCTCTGTACCTGATACTAAATAAGTTATTTTATGGTTTAATAACATAGATAAGCAATCTTAATTCATACAGAATCGATAGTTTGAATTTAAATAATATTCTTTTATCAAATGTTTGAGGGATTATCGTTTGATATTAAGAGCGTCGAAGCCGACACCGTTTTTAGTACAAAAATTCTTACAGAAAAAACTTACGACATTAGTCATTAGTCGAATTTCCTTAATTTATTTTTTTTATTCATAATAATAGAACATATGACAGGACAGATCAAAACCAGATTTTCAAAATTATGAATATGGAAACTAAAAAATACTTATACACAATATTAATTATATTTTTCTAACACTGTTGAAAGTAAAATTAAAATTCGGGGTTTGAACCTGGAAAAAGTTCTAATTTTTCAGATAAAAAAATATTAAACTTAACATATCAGTGAGGCGAGAAAGTTTTTCCTGTGAAGTCATTTTCGTTGATATAAATATCTAATACATCTATCAATCCTTTCCCCTAATTATAGGTAATGGGTAGTAGATTAGTGGTAAAGTATTATGATTAAAGTATTAAAGTAGCAGCAACTAAAATATAAAATGTAATTCCAAATAGTATAGAATTACAGAAAATTGGAAAAACCAATCAGTGCCTACGATCATTATAATATTTTTTTTTTTTATTATTATTATTATTGAACTTAAAAACATCAACAAAGGTTATTAGTTTTTTGTTCAATACATATAATGAGTGATTTCTAGAACTAAAATTATACGATTGATATGGTGTTAATTTTGTATAATTTCCTCTCATATTAATATTATGGTTATCGTTAGCAAAGGGTTTAAATTGTATTGTATAGGTAGATTTTTCTTAGGGGAACGTGCGACCGCCCTGATGGAGAACGAAACATCCAGAGTGGTGGACTCCGGTCGGCTCGCCAATCGGATGACAGGCACGCGAATTCAAGGGCGGTGGACTCCGGTCAGCCCGAGAAGGACAGGAAGAAGTCAAGTAAAACTTGTAATGTAATTAATATTTGATAATGTCAATAAACGATGGCGGCGCCGTGGAAGCAATGCGAAAGCAGATCCCGTGGCGTCGTCGGTTAAAACGAAAAAAAAAAAAAAGGTAGATTTTTCTTGGGAAAGTTAACATATTTGCGATGTTTTCGATGCCTGGTACTAATGCTTCATTCATGTTGCCTGTTGGTTGGAATGTTGAATTTTCTGAGTTCACCGGAATATTATTAGCACTCTGTTATTATGTGTTTTACAGATAAGCACTATGGTATTACAACAATTTTATAAATGTATAATATACCTATGTCGTCGTACATATTATATCGATCTTAATAGTTCAAATTATTATACTATAGAAATTTTATAGTGCGGATTTATAAGAGCAGTATCTATATGAATAAACATACAGATATTAATTCAATTTGTTACTTAAAATTACACGTTTTATGGTTTCTCATAATTTATTTAGAAATAACGAGGTCGTATCCACCATGTATATTGTGTATTATACTGCAATGGTCAACGTAGTAACCATTGTCTTTTCTGGATATTGTTCACTGTAAATAGTATACGATATGTGTCGACGGGTGTATTTGGACATTTAATTCGAAATATAAATAAAATCTAGATTACGGTTAAAACAGTAGGTATGTCGTATGATATTTATTGTAAAGTCTTCATACCCCGCCATCGGTATAGCATTTATGTGGGTGCTCATACCTAATTCTTAGTGTGGCCCGAGCCTTAGCTCAAGGTTCGAATTACGCGATAATTGTGTAATCACTGTATAATATGTACCAAATACTTATATAGAATTACGATAGTCTATACGACAGCTTGTACATCATGACGTGCAAATTTATATTTAATTATTGTTCCGAAACTACAAAACTAAAATAAATAACGAAATAAATATTGCAACAATATAATACTTTATTAATGACAAACGACTTATTAATGTATTTCTATTTTTTTTTCTTATAACCTAATGTATTAACAATACTTAGTAACATAAAATATTTTAAATGATATATGTATTATTTTTGTTTAGTTTTGAAACAATATTTTATTATTATTAGATATTTTCACTTATTTTTTCCTCGTTAGTTTTATATATTAAATAAAACAAATAACAACCCATATATTATATCGGTAATGCTAGTTTGTAATACCCACGAAAAATATGTCATCATAAATGCTCGCATCGTTTATTTATTTTTTTTTTCATTTTTCATGGCGGATAGTCTGACTTATAAGGGTTAAAAAAAGTTTATTAAAAATTATATTTTGTAATAAATTATACAAATAACTTCACTGAAAACCTTTGGAGTTTAACTATTATATTTCCACTATACCCCACAATAAGCGTTCATTTGAATAGTAAATAATATGAAATCAGGCTGAGTGACAAATTGTTTTAATGACTCCAACCGAAACCCAACGATTACGAGAAATGCGAATCAATTGCGTTAATGATATGAAATTCATGTTCGTTTCGTATTATAAATATAAATTATAACATCATAAAATTAACATTTATGCGCACAATAAATTAAAATCAATGATTCTATTAATTAATTTACTATATTGTATTTTTTATTTAGAAACTAAACTAATTACAAACAAATCTAATAACATGTAATAGTTTAAGTGTTAAATTGTTCTATGATGTATATTGATGGATGTGTTTTAGATTATTTTATTTTGTTTTAGTATTAATATATAATCAATGGTTTTAGTATACTTGTATACATTTATACGAGTTGGTAGATAATTTATATATTTATATTAGGTATGAGTGCTATACGAATATACCGATAAAATCAAAAAAATAATATTATACCATCTTTTTATTTGTTTCTTGTCTTTAGTCGACGTGAGTGAGATAGCGATGATATTCTACGAAAAAGTATACACATAATAGTACCTACTACCTAGGTACTTGAGAACAATATATAATATAATATTTTTGGCAAATTACATTTGAAGTACAAAATATTATATTACAATCACTGCAACGTATATAGTACTATATACGATATCCATTCAAATATAATATGTAAAAAATCTTTATAAGTTATAAAATATTATTATTATAGAAACTACCAATATAACACGCGAAGCGCAAATAATAAACTGTTCGTGCATTTATATTTATATTACGATTTCGAGAATAGAATCCCTGAGCTATATAATTTCCACACCATAATACCGTGGTAGGTAGGTACTCGCTAATAATTTATTCCGTCGTTATAAATATACATTGTTGTATTTTATTAATTGCTAGGTACTGTTGTGTTACTATTAGGTATCCTAAAATATTTAACGTCTGAAAATGTACAGTTAATAATTATAATTATTTATAAATGTTACACACCAACTGTAGAACATTGTACGATGTTTATTTACGAAGTTTACGATGTATGTATGTATTATGTAGGTAACTAGGTAATAGTAATAAAAGTGCAAAAATGTACATCAAACTAGTTTATATTAATTAAAAGTACTCTGTACTCTACTCTTTCCAAAATGGCCATCGTAATTCTTGACAAAAACCAAGTATACTACAATACGAAAACTTCTTTAAGCATGTGTTGGATCTAGATATTATTTTCTTATACCACTCGCACTTTGTTAGCTCTTGTATACAAAACTAATTTTCACATTTACACATTATTCGAAATGCATATTTGTGTTACTGCAGCTTGCTATCTTAATTTTATTGTAGACTAAACATGAAAACTTTGATATTGTGTTCCTCTTCAAATCGTTGCATATAGGACAAAATATAATGAAAATAATTAAATAACGTTAGAACATGCTGAAGTGGACAAAATTACTTTCTATAGGTACATCTTAAATTTGGTACAATAAGTATAAAATATTTTAGCAAATTTAATATTTAAAGGTTAGTCTAAAATACTTTTATATTTTTGAAGATAATAATATTGTATTACACTATGACATCTGCAGATTCGATCACAAGTGTAAAATTGTTTTCATTAAACACTATTATAAGTTGTTATTCAAATTTTTCGTTCATTAATAATCGATGCATTAAATATGTTGATTGAAAGCGTTAAATTTTTCAATCAATTAGGTACTTATTTTTATCATGCATTCACACTTCGCTGTCTAATGATACACCATACACGTATAATTAACAACATGCGTAAAAAATAAAACAAAAACATTTTAACTTTGTACTTTTTTTTCTGAAATCACAATTAGCTTAAATGTTTTACTACACATTGTGAACATATATTATCATTATATAAAATAAAATCATACATTATATTAATATGTGTTATGTGTTATGTTGAAATTACAAAAATAATAACTTATAATACTCAATAATTAATATAATAATCATTTTCTAACTTTTGCCCACAAGTCTGCATGGCTACATCAGTATCAGAAATGAATATATTATAAGTTTCATGATTTATTATCTGTTGAATTCGATTATCAAAATTATTATCATTCTGAATTTAAAACTATACCGAAGCTATTTCGTTTATTTTATATTATTTTATGAAAGAATTATGAAAATGTTTTAAACATACTATTAGTATTATTTATGGTGTATAATTACTAATTAGAGGTACATATCGTACTTACTATTGGTTATAATATCTTTAACATTGAAAATTTCGTAGTTCACAAATATTCTGAAATGTATTATTATTTTTATGTTTTCTATAGGTATTTGTTACCCATATTTTAGCTATAAAGAAATACTTTAATAATAACTTATCTAGCATACTGAGAGTGCTAGCCCTTTTGTCCACTTTGTGGTGACATGCACCCCGTTATTGTGTAATAATTGGAATAGCTTGAACCGAAATCAATTGTCTCTGCAGTTGCTTATTACAACCTCAGCAAATATGGTGTGTGGTACGAAATCGGTAAATATCGGTTGTCAAACTTTATAATTATTTATCTGTTTTGAAAATAGTATTTAATTTGTCTTTTGTTTTTGTGCACGTCTATGTAGTATATTATCTTGTAATAAATTATTACATGATAACATGATTACATTATTACGCGATAAATTATCGCAATATCTATGTTTGGTTTACGATGAGATCTATCACACGGTTTAATGTAAGTGAATTTTAATAAGAACAAAATCGTAAAATACAAATTTAACGTTAAATTCCGTCGCTGCTGCCATCGTCGTATATTATAGTACCTACATAGTTGTAGACGACACCGTGGTACGCATGGGTTGTGTGTCAAAACATTATTTATGAGCATTATTATTATTATTATTATTACTGCAGTCCGCCACCTGCGCCGTCGCCGGTGGTATATACAGCACTTTTGTATTGTTTCGAACCACTTGTTCCCGTCAATATATTATATTGTTCGACGTCAAATAGGGACAATTTTCCTACTCGATTGTCTCGACTTAATTAGTTTGTTAATGAAACCACGTGTCATTCAAAAATTGTATACAATCTAAATGTGACACAAAACAAAAAACGGTTTAAAGAGAACGTAATTTGTATTGCCAAACCGTGAACATAAATAGAAAATAAATAAATTATATACAATCATAAGTATAACGCTTAGTAGTATGTACTATAATTTAATTGTATTGCAGGTTATATTATCTATTGTATATAATACAAAACTGTTTGAGGAAATAAGAGGCTCGAGCCTATTGTAATTGCGACCATATGGAAGTACGATTGGACATCAGCCATTACATTACAATGTAATAACAATTTATAACACTAAACAATTATGTTGGAAAAATATAAACCGTTAACGAGTAATAAATAACTTATCAATTATTCAATAATGCCGCCTTGTTTATTATCAGTACAATATAATAGGGGTAGCAAAAATTTAGTTATGTGGGTAAGAAGTGTGAATAAGTATTAGTAGTTTTTTTATCAAACATTAATAAACGATGGCAGCATAGGAGTAGTAGTGTTCATACAGATCCTTCTCTGCTGTCGGTTTAAACGGAAAAAAAAAAGTATTAGTATAGTAAGTTAATGAATGTACAAATTTGGGAATACTTTTTGAAATATAATATTACATTTTTTGCTTTATAATCACTGACTGTATAAATTAACTATTTTTAAAACATTAAACTAAACATTTTTTATTTGAACGATTTTCGAAAATATTTACTTCAAACTATATATTTTTCGATAAAAAACGTGTTCGATCAGATGGCATTTCGATCACTTTTTTTCAGCCACAACTTCTCTTCTAGCCACTAGAAGTTCGACCGGATCGGTAGAAGCTCCCTGCTCTTTTTAAGTGAGCCTTGAAGGCTAGAGGTTTAGAGATTTAGAGGTAATCAATAAAATGAACTGTCCATGCTATTTCGTATTATCTGGCCTATAGGTAATAAAGATAATTCTAGAAAGAATGTAATACATTAAATTTTATCGCCACGTGGGAAAATACCTACATATTGGTATATTTTTGTTCATCTAGCTTCAAATAAATTATTAATTGACGGATAATTTACCTTCGATTTTGTTTCTTAACTAAACATAAAAATAATAATACAGTGTGACTATATTGTGAAGTGTTTGATCAAATAAAATTTGATTTTTCCTATTATTACTATTTATTTTATATACCTAATATATGGACTAGATTAAATTTAAATTTAAAAGGAAGTTTGTGTTTGGAATAATTTTTTTTCGTGTGGAAATTTACGTATGGGTGTATATTTTTTCGCGAGGGAACTTACATATTATGTATCCGCTTACTTGCTATGTTTCATGTGGGAACTTACTAAACCCTACATGAAACTAATTAGATACAAACATTTCTGAAGTTCCTTTACAAATACTCAAGATTTGGTACATTTGGTACCAACCTTAGGTTTTTTCGCCATAAAATAATTTTCTAATCAAGACATTTTTTCTGATACCAATTTTGTTTTTTAAGTTTTTTGTGTGGCTAACTTGTTAAAACGGCATTACTTAGCTTAATTATTTTTCCGTTCATGTATATGCTAAAATGATAATAGTAAATGACAAATGTATCAACCTAAGTCTAAAAAAGTTGATATAACAATCAACTGTTATACCATTTAAAGTATGAACCATAGTTATATATATTAACTATATATTTAACCATATGATTCAAATTTAAAAATAACTTAAGCAACTACCTAATTAGTAGTAAATTAAATATTTTTATTCTCGAGTGACTGTTTAGCAGCAGGAACAAGCATTGCTGCTGTGTTGATAATAATTATATTTTATTGGACACGATAAAAGAAATTGTATTTTATAAATATTAAAGATTTAAAATAATCTTGATTTTACATTGATTTGATATATGATAAAAATGTCCATGTTTCTTGATTGACAGATGAGTAAATAAAAGTAATGATGATCTCCAGAAACTCTTAATACGTTCCTCCTTGACAAGTCATGGCGGTTTCAAGCCCATACATATGTGTATAGTTAATGTAAATATTATAACTATTATTATTTACTATTATAATTTATAATATGCATACTGAATTCGGTTATTATTATAAAACAAATATTATTTTAGATTTTCATCAAGTTTTTTGATAAAATAAATCTTTTAAAGTACCTACTACAAAAATATAAATTTCAAGTTTTTGTACAGTATATTCAATAAACAATATATATATATATAACCTTTATATTTTTTTTATATGTGACTCTTCCACGTAAAAAAACGGTTTTCGACATAAAAGAAAAGCTCTTGAAACAAATATACTTTCACTCAAGAATTTAAAAGTTAATCAAAAGCACTTTAGGAATTACATTTTTTTTTCTGTTTGAGTTAGCTGATTGGTTTTTATTTTATTTTTTTACATTATACTATGAAATACAAAAATCTATCTCGTAATAATGAACCGTACCTCATTACTATATTGTTTTAGGTTTCAATCGTTATTTGGCGGGAAGAAAATTAATAATTTTTGTGACTTTCAAGTGGTAATCATGTTAGTGATATTGAAATATACCTATATATAAATTATAAATACTAAAAAGTATCGACTATGGTCACTGGTAAGTACAAAAACAATATAATATCATGTTTGTAACTATAACATAATAACAGCACGTGGTACAGTTGCTAGCTTTCCAAGGATTAATCTCTTTTTCTCGTATACCATTTTTCTTCATACCTACTATATAACGTACCTGTTACAATACAAAGCACTGGATGGGTTTAAGTGCACCTAAAATAGTACTGGCCACTTAGGAATTCTTCACACATGAAAATCTGTGAAAAAATCAAAAATCGAAATTTTTGGAACTATGTAATGCAATCTAATAACCAAGTTGTTGGCTTTAAAAAAATAAAAATAATAATCTGCTAAGACCCTAGTCTTCTGCTATTTAAGGAATTTTTTAATTTTTTGGAATTCTTTAAATGTACATATAAATTATACAATAAATTGGTGAGTAATTGCGTCGAGTAAAATGAGTAATGATTACGACTTCTATATAGTATATACATTGTAATATACCGGCAATAATTTAAAGTTTTAAATTTAATTATATATGTGTCATGTAATATCTTCATACAATCATATTATCTACTATTAATTTTATAGAATTGTATACATTTTGAATAATAATCATAATATAATTATAAAAAAAATATCAAATACAAAACGCATCAGAAACAAGATTGTTAATACACATTTTATTATTTTGATAATATACTTATATAGAATTGCGAATATGCCTATATTACGCATTTTAAAATTTGATCTATTTTCACATTTCTTTTTAATGTTGAATTATTATGATTTATGGTATCGATTATACCTACCTACACTCATTTTTCTGTGCAGTGCAACAATACGACTTCAGGGTTTAAATTATTTGTTATGTGCTTACATTATAAATTTTAATGCACCTACGTTTACATCATAAAATTAATACGAAAACGCGTGTCGCCGAGTATCCAGTGTCCACTGGTAGACTCTAAACTCTAAAGTATAACATAATATAGTATGCATATTATACAGGCGAATTATTCCCCGAAGTCTAAACCAAAATTATTATCCGGCGGCGGCGTCGGTGTCCGTTTTGACAAGCCTGCTGCTGCACACCACCCCGCTCGATCTATACGCGTCGGCCACCGCCGACACCACCGCCGCCGTAATCGATACTCGCGGAAACGACGACGACGCCGCCGCCGCCGCCACGTTCAAGTATTATATTTCGCGCGTAGAATTGAATATACCGTGTTCGCGGTCATGTTATTATACAGCGATACGACGACCACTTAATATGTTCATCGTTTACCGACGATCCCATATGTATTATATATATATATATTATTATGTAGGTAGATACTAACAATATGACGTACAGCCGTGCGCATGCGTGCGCGCACGTGTGTGTATGATTTAAAGAGATACAGACGGTAAACAAGTGAAACAAAATAAGAAGGAAACGAATTTTTTTCGAGTGCACCCTCGAGGACACCCGTTATTATATTAAGTTTTTTCAATCGCAATCGAAACTATATAACATCATCGGCAGGTTACAAGTACCTACGTCCTACCCATACCTCGTGTTATTATATGACGTGTGGAAAATATAAATTTATATGTATAATACGGATAATTGAGTTATGATAAGAGCGATCTCACGTCAGTCACGACTGTCGACTATATATATAATATAATATATGTGTCACGTATTTCGATAGATATTATTATAAATGTATAATACACAAAATACACATACACACACACACACATAAATACCATGAACATAGGTTGTGATATATGTATAGATACCATAAACACTCGCGTTTCGTGAGTAGGTACCTATATTTTGTTGGTTATGAGTATTAAACACAATATTATATTATATACTTATAGACCGCAGATCCAATAATATTATAAATTTATAAACCATACGAAAACACTAGTAACTGTAGCAAGCAGGTAACAGAATAGGTTGTGAAAGTTCTCATCGTTATCACTTATTATATGTGTTTGTGTGTGTGTGTGTGTGTGTGTGTGTGTGTGTGTGTGTGTGTGTGTGTGTGTGTGTGTGTGTGTGTGTGTTCGTGTATGTGTATGCGTCACGTATCTACAATATAATACAATATACAGTGTGATAATAATGTTATTATGATTTGTCACTTGTACATAGTTTATAATAATATATTTATTCACTATAATATAATTATAGAGATTGTGCAGTGTGCGAGAGAGGGCAATAAACAGTAAACACGCAGCTACGATCTAAATGCGCATAAGTTATAATATTATCATATATGATTAAATGCACCTATATAATTACGTGTATAGGTAGGTTATAGTAAGTTTATGTACAGTGCGCCTATTTACGAGTTTGTGTGTGTTTGCTCGCGCTATTGGTACATTGTGTACACGTGCCGCCGAAGGACTACAATATATTATTACATATTATTATTATTGTATTATCGTACGCTGCGTCACACGCAAAACTACATACTATATAGGTATACAACAAATTGTGTGGCACTCGCGTGTATTGTATATAACATTAGTGTAGGTATTATAATAATAATATAGGTACGTTATGACGTCCTAGCCGAATTGCGCGTCTCGTTTACCTACATAAATACGTAGATTATACAGCCGTGCACAGTGCAGTCTATGTGTGTATCGACTATATCGTATAAAATTTGTTATATTTTAATGTTTTTTGCCATACTAATATTGTTTGATATACATTATACACCATAGTATTATGCGTGTGGATCGTGTGGTATGGTTTGACGTTGAGCCCAACGGCGGAAATAACTTAGCCCCCAAAGTCCCCAAAGTCTTTCAAATCTTCACCCACCCACCACCCGCCACACGGTACAAATAATGTCGAAAAATAATTCTATTAAAACGCACGTGATCCATGGAAAAATATTTGAAATACTTCCACAGTGAGAATTGCCATATATTTGGAATAGAAATAACAATTATTAATTTTCGACAAACTGCAGCATGAATGGCAACTAGCCGTTATTATTTAAAAAATAGTATATTTTATACAAAATACGTATGAATAAAAATAAAACCACCGTCGATATCATTGAGAAGTAGGATTACACAATGCATGTCGTATATATTTATTTATTTAAATATATTATACTCGTATAATACCTATTCGGCTGTTTACCGAAAAAAAAGTATTTATCTGTCATGAAATTGTAACAATATTTTTTTTAAGCTAACATGGAACATATTTTTATCGAATTTATTTATTTTAAAAGGTTAGCCTCCCAACCACCACCGTCCACCACCAATAATTGTACCCAATTACCGCGTATGGCTATAAAGTATAAACCAAAATAATAATAATAATAATATACAAAACATAACATAATAACAATAATAATACGCAAATTTAAGTGCTTAACCGACGGTTCAGGGGCGGTGGTGTTATAATCTCTTGCCGAGGTCGTTATTATCTAACATAATAACGAATAGAGAAAAGCGAACGTCTGTGGTTTTTTTTTTTCAGTTTTCCCTTAATAAACTTAATGGTAGGGAACGCAGGATGTAAATACGGTTATTTCTTTTGCCGGGGCGTTATGCGTGCTGGAAAAACCGTCATGGGTCGCGTAGACGAGGAGGATTTATAATATAAGCAAACGACGTGCTGCGTATACATAATAGCATAATACGTAATATGTGTATACGCCATTATATTGTGCAATAGTGATTTATTATCACAAAGCGTAATGTCCCACCACCGCCTTTTCTTCTATCGACGGTGCATAGAGACGGTGGCGGTGTCGCGTTCGTTAATGCGTGAGCTATATTACAATATGATCATAGAATTCCGGTCACGGGAATAATATGATAACAATGCAGCGACGCCATACGCTAAAAATATTTTGTACCCACACATAGGAACACTGTTGGTGCAGATCGTCTATACATATTAATGGGACAGCTTAACCGCACCGATCAACATTTTGCTGCAGGGCATAGGTCCTTCCAACGTCTAATACGGTTATCAAAAACTGTTATTTTAATCGATATTATATTTTCTATATCAACACATTTATAAAAGTATTAATATAAAATTAAAAATAAAGAGTTGATTGATAGATACGAGTAGTTAACCATTAAAGATAATAATATATGAAATATAATAATGCCTGCAGTGAGCTTAACTTAAATTATCTGAACATTTTGAAAAAGTATTTATGGTTCCTTCTTCAAAGTTAAAAAATATATTTCGTATCGCTAATGGATTAATTTATCCCCCAACAAAATCTTAACCGTTAAAAAAGGTCAAGTTAAAGACCACTTAAAAAAAAAAATCAGCCAATCGAAGTAGTGATATCAACATTGTAGTAAAGTATTTTCTTTTTTTTAGTCGATAACTTTAATCTACTCCTACTTTCTTGAACAACAATACTCTTTTATTTTTGTTGCTTAACACTTAGCCAGTTTCTGAATTTGTCTCTTGTACTCAGTTGTACGTTTTCAACACCTGGCACAGATTCCCAAGCGTATTATATCTTCATTTTTCAGCGTCAACATTTTTTTAGTTTTAGTTTTTTTTTAGGCATAAAACAGACTTTGCCAGAAAACTCCTTTACTTTGATGACCTGACTTTTTTAAGGAGGTTCTGGAACTCTTTCTTTTTTCCCATAACCCACTCGCTATAGGTCTCTAAGAATCTAGGAACTCTACAAATCGAGCATGGTATTATACACGCTCAAACGCATCACTGCACGCGCTCGCATTTAGTGTGGACCACGGGTGAGGCGAGCAAGCGCTTGTTTGGCGGTGGCGTCAAACCAGGATTACATACATATCATAGGCGTGTCTACAGGGGAGGCAGGGTGGGCCCCGGCCTCCCCAGTGACTTGATTCTTAGCCTCTTGGCGTATAATCTACCGTGGTTGAAACACAGATTTCTATATTTTTTATTTCTATTTTTTATTTTTATATTTGTGTATTATTTCTATATTATAGTTAGTAGTGCTATATAATTTCAATACAAAAATAAAAAAATCACAAATATAGATTATAAAATACAGATCGTTGTAGTGAATAAAAAATTTAAATTTTATTAATGGCCTCTCTAGCCATGGAGGCCTGGACACGCCTATGATACATATTATTATGCGGTTAAGTATAGCGCCCCTTGTGGTGGTCAATTGATTTTATCATTAGGGAGTGGATCAGGAATTTTCTCATTCCCAACACGTATTTTCATCTGATGAGTATTCAAATCATCATCTAACAAGCTACAAATGCAATACCTACAGCAAGATAGATATTAGATGGTTATTTATTTTAGATATAATAATATTGTTAAGTACAGTACTTGATTCCACAGTATGAGTAACTATAGGTAATCTATTCAAATTTTATCATACTTTCAATATGGTATTGAATATTGCAAATTTCTTATCATTAACAAGTAGATAACAAAGTAATGTCTAATACACTGTACAGAAAACGAAAGGCAACATTATTTTAAATTGAATACAACTTCCAAACTGAAATCCGTTTGTCAAATATAACGACGAAAAATAAAAACGTATACCTAGTGATAATACCTATTGATATAATTTACTAACTATTATTACGCTGTATTTTTGTATCGTTTGTAATAACCGCAACAGCGCAACGTCTATAATAGAAGGCGGCCAAAAACAGTTGTTGCTGCTGCTGCTGCTTATGCTGTTGATGTATGAATATCATTGAAATCGCAGTAAATAATAAATCGTGTTATGTGATTATCGATGAAAATATATTTAATGATGCGGTTTAAGATATTAATCATTTCAAAAAAGGTCACGGAGTGGGTGGGAGGGGGAGTCGATATATCATCCCTATCTAGTTCGTTTGCTTCCAAACTCTCCCTCAACGTGGCCCGAGTGTTTTGTGAGCATTCGTAAAATTGTACTCTCGCGAGCGCGTACAAACGTGTCGGCGGCGGCGGCGGTGGCCATAGAGGGCATTTGTGGTAGTGTGGATCGTGGAGGGGGTGTATAGGAGAGAGACCCTTACGCTCGGAAGCGGGGCCGGCGCTGGGCGACGTCGAAATTTGGGGAGTGTTCGGGCACGGCAAAGCGTTAGGGGGGTTAATCGATGTCGGAGGGCACACCGCCATGGAAATCCCTACGCGACGGCGCTTTCGCGGAACGCGCGCCGTCATGTGTACGCGTGTTCGACGCGCGCACGGGCCGCGGAATGCTGTCGCGTGACCCGTACGGACGCGCGGACCGGCCGGCAGAGCGCGACTCCGCCGGAGCAGCGCTATCGATTTTTCGCGTTCGCCGCCGCCGACACACGCACACACACACGCGCGTAGTCGCTCGCAACCCCCGGGGAAAACCCCGACGGCGGCGGCGGCCAGCCCCGGGCAGTGAATTAAAATTCGTAGCACCGTCGCATAACAGTCCGTAGTACAGTGGGTGCGTTGCGTTCCGGGTCGTCATCGAGGACCGTGGAGGAGGTGGTGGCGG
The DNA here is from genome assembly GCF_037042655.1 of Diuraphis noxia. Classification (NCBI taxonomy): domain Eukaryota; kingdom Metazoa; phylum Arthropoda; class Insecta; order Hemiptera; family Aphididae; genus Diuraphis; species Diuraphis noxia. Next base: position 29,912,026 of record NW_028301714.1, on the reverse strand, counting down.
TCCGATGGGGCGCGATAGGGGGAGGAGGAGGCCACGCTGCTCGCCGAAATTTATTGCAGTTTTTAGCGTACGATATTATCGTCATCGTCATTGTACGTGGTTAATATGCAAATCCAGCTATTCGGCCGCGCGTGTATAATGATTTAAATAATAATTACTAATATAAGTAACAGCGGTAATGGTAACAACGACAATAACGGTATTGTCGTGTGTACAATAATAATAATACCATACATTTATATACTATACATATTATATACTAATATACTACTACGATTAGCGTCGGTCGTCTGTGGCCCGAGGGCGGTACGGACTCGTGTTGTGTGTTTGCGTGCGCGCGCGCGCGTGTGTGTGTGTGTACATGTATGTGGATATGACCGAGTGGTGGCATTTAACGGGACCAGGCGAGGCGGCTAGGAATTTAGGGGTAGTATAAGGGGGTAGGGGATGTTTTCTGCCGGGACCGATCGGACGAGCTGCGCGTACCACCCGTCGCCGTATTATATTATAGGGTTCTGTACACAAGACGGGGTGGGGGCAGAAGTGGTCCCCGGAACGGTGGGGATAATAAAATGTTTTATTGCTGCCCCCCGCGCCTTCCACACTATGGTGGCGGTGATAAAGGGTGTAAGAAATATATGCGCTGGTGTACTAGATTTGCCTATCCGAAACGCCTTCCCATCGTATCCAGACGTACCTAATACCTAATCCATGTAATATTATCATATGCACAGTACACACATATCATCTATATCATAGTTATAATATATCAAACTGTAAATACAATATTATTATTGTTGTAGTAATAATTTAACGATAGTAATAGCAATTATCATTATTTCTATTAATGCGAAACGTTTTGAACGGAGTTGTCATTGAATTTCATGACCCAATACTGTTACGTATTTTGCATTGTATTCACTGTTCACGTTGTTTTCGTTCCTGTATGTGTATTTGTGTATGTTTGCTGAAAGGCTTACAACGCGTAGGGTTCATCCCGTTAGCGCACACGATGATTGTTATGGAAATTCGACAACACAAACGAGCGAGCAACGTAAATCCTGTTTGTCAATATATTATTACTACTGGGATACCATAAATAGACAAATGATTGCAGAAACGATTTAAACGGTTTTGTAATAATTATTTCACGCTGATGGTTATTTATTTGAACTCGCCCAAAATAAACTACCACCGCCTGCAGCTGCACACCTCAAGCGCTCGTCCTTTGTGCCGATGACAATCTATATCGACACGAATAGGCACTAATTAAATTAAATGAAATATATGCCAACGCACAATATAATAAACCTATATATATATATATATATATATATATTATATACTTAACCTATTATATTGATTCATTGTATTATTTGTCATTTATACTTTATACGCCTCTCCCCATTCTTTACACACTTATACACACACTACACATCACACCCACATTTATGTATGTCTACGAGTTGATATTTACGTACATGTTTTAATAGTTGTGTTTTTCACTTACCTAAACTTTTTCTATAAAACTTCCAGTCTGGAATAGGATTATTGTTTTCCATTAATTTAATTAGATCCATAGGCGTAGTAGACTTTCATGGCCAGGAAAGCAAAGCTTAAATTTATAATATATAAATCTTTCCAGTCTTCAAACCCGGTCGTAGGTATATTCCTGGACAACAAATTATTGTTGACTTCAATTTTTTTTCTCTATTTCCACTCTCCACTGCTGAAATAATATTTTGAATTTAAATTATAAAAAATTTTCATATTTTTAAAATATAATGTCGTTATGATCTATTTACAAAAATGCAATTGTTGCACTATTAATTATTATGGAATGTTAAAAAAACTAAGTCAATATCAATGAATGAAATGTAACAATAGATTAGGTTCTTAGTAGAGTTATGATATTGTATTGGCCCAACAAATAAGTTTTGGAGTAGAAAATTGTATCAAGTCGGTTCGACTTTAGAAATAAAAAATGAAAAATTCAAAGTACTTTTCAAAACATCAATTTCCTCAAATATTTATAAATATCGATATTTTTATATTTTTTTCCGTTTTACATTAATAAAATACATGTTTCTACTTCAAAAAATTATAAAATGTAATACAAGGTTAATATTGCATAATAATGAGTACGAGTAATTTGTGCACATTTATATTTTGTAGAATTCGTTATGAGCACAACTGCACATTTATCTTTTTACTTTAATATAGGCTTAGGAAGTTAGGACTATCTGTTTAGCATATACTCGTGATTAAAAATGTGTATGTGTGCTTGTTCTAAATACATATAATATTATGCTATTAATAACTACCAGGTAATAGTAGTGTTGTATGCGCCAACTAGTTTAGTGCACACACACAAAAAGTAATTTAAATTATAAAAAATATAAAGACAATATCAATTTCTTAATAATAGGTCAATGAAGCAAATGAGCACTTTGTAAAAACATATTTAAAAACGTAAACACCACGGTAGTGGGGCAGTGCCTACTGGTCTGGTACGAGACTTATGTTGTGGTGTTTCGTTAAGAAATCATTTTCTGTGTTTTTGTTTTAAAAATAATAAAAAGACATTCGAATAGTTTAAATTATTAATTTTTATTTTTATTGAGTGTACCTACTATCCGATAAGGCAGGTTTATTTGCTTTACTTTATTTCATCTTTCTCAAAGTCACCACGAAAATTTCTTAAATTTCTTATATGGCCGTTAATTTTAAGGTATACGACAGTAGTCAATTGGTTCAGATTCTACATACTGCTAAATAAAAAATTAGTATTTTTATTATACTAGTCTTAAGTCCAATTTTCATAATTCAATTTTAACGATCAAATGTGTGTAAACCTAAACCAATTTCCTAAATTAAAGCTACAACTAGCAATCTTGAAGTTAAGAAATATTTGCTTTACTTTATTTCATCTTTCTCAAAGTCACCACGAAAATTTCTTAAATTTCTTATATGGCCGTTAATTTTAATACATATGTTTTAGAAATTGATTATGATAATATATAGGTGTAGTTGTGGTAATCTTCAGCTAATTATGTAATTGTTTTATAGGATAAACTTATATTGCCATAGAATAGTCATAAATTGATCATTTGTATCGATAATTCAATTCCTTAGTTAAGGCAAGCCCAAATTTAAAAATACAAAATATATGCTTACGTAAAGTTTTAATCAAACGAGTAGTTCAGTTTTAGATTAACGACAGATTAGGTAAAAAATATCGAATTTGCGCATACGAGTTGCTCCCCTCCATAATTGGTCACTTTTATGATACATAAAAATTATTCGAATCCCAGTCAAATTTTCTTTTGGAGGGTTAAAGCTTAGAATTTAAATAAAATTTGTCTAAAACTTAAACATTTACAAATTATTTTTGATTAAAATTGTATTAAATTTTAACTGTAATAATTGTATAAAGCTTGAAAATTTAATATTAGTTAGGTATATTATGTTGTTCTTAAGCAATTTAATGATATCAAACATTTTTAAACAAATAGTCATTTTTATTTAACATTTTGACCAATTAAATTTTTTTCTAACACTTGAGAACGAATAACAAACACATGTGCTCAATTTTTTAAATTTATAGTTTTGAACTTTTAGCACTTGTATGGTTATGACATACTTTTTTTAGACAATTAATTATTTACGGACGATAGTAAATTGGTATTTAACAGTATAGAAATGGACAATTTATTTTCGTGTTAAAGATTTAGTTTCAAAATACTTTTAAATAAAACCGTGTATTATAAGCAAAACATAATAAATAAATAGTTGAAATTTTCTAAAAAATATTATTTCTGAATGTAATTGTATACATAGTAATATTAGTTAAATTCTTGATACAATTGTTGGTTATTATTTTTTTTTAAGTCTATCCTACTACTTATTTGATATATAAATAGTTACTATTAATTATATTTCAATGATTATTGATTTGTATTTATTTGAGGAAATATTATGTAAGCTTGTAAGCATTTTTATAACTGATCAATAAAATGCATTTGTTATTTTTCTCGATAGGTTTAAAATTATGTAGGTAACTGACCAACACAATGAAATTAGTAAAAATGAATGTGCAGCAGTCTAAAAAGACATAGATATCGTGATCTACTTATCTAAAAAAATATAGATCATTATTACATACAATTGCAATTCCATGATTAAGTACCTCCACATGGATGCTTCTTCAATCTTATTTTTCTTGTTATTATTTATTTTAACTATAAAGCTTTTTTTTTCCAGTTTCTGTAAAATATGACCTAAAATAAGAAATTATATTTGGTATAGATATTTTTTTACAATTTCATATTTTTGAAATCCAATTTATTTTTAAACAAAATGTCACAAGCTTATATGAATAGGTAATTCAAAACTATTTTTATACCAGGTAAATATTTCAGGGATTTAGAATCATACCATATGCATACATCTAAATATTATTTGCCTGAAATGGAATTGTTCATGATATTTGTAATATACAGTAAAATTGAATTTGAGATCTTTCACCCTAGGTAGCTATGTTAATTTTTCTTTGAAATTTCATATTCTTGTTTACAATTTACCTACTTCAATTCTTTGACCCTAAATCCCATGGCACCTTCTCATTCTTGTAGGTTTAGTTACAACATTGCGTATGCTATACGATTGTATTTGTTTATATATTTTTTTCAAATTATAAGTATACTCCCAGGCCCCAAGATGTAACAAAAAAATTAATAATAATAGAAGTGGAACAATTTAGTAGATACGCGAAGAGCCATGTTTTGCACGCATTATACATAATATTTTTAAGTTTGCGACATATTATGTATACGGTATACCCGGCTACATAAATAATATGTAAAGATAACCAAAAACCTAAGTAAATATAATATACTACATAAGGTTAGGTTACAGCACACACGTTTGATATGAGAGGTACTGATAAAATAAAATAGTTTATAAGAATACATTTTTTAACTTTTTGTTTTACCACTTTTATACATAAACATATATATTTCTTAAACATTTATTGGAATATATACATTAATCTGTAATAGTATTTACAACATGCATATAATATGTGCATAATATATTATACAAAGACATGAAGATTATATAAAGAGAGAAATCATCCAGCAGTAACTCTTAAATTTGATTGACTACATCAGTGGTTCTCAACCCAAGGGCCACGGCCCACTTGTGGGCATCAAGCAGCATGGTACTGGGTCGTGAAACATATAATATTAAATATGATTTGTATATATTTTTTTATATACCTTATAATTTATATTTTATAATATTTCTGGTTATAATAATATTTAGTGACATTTTGTTTGAATGTTCGAAAAGACTATCCAGCAATTGCTAAAATCGCATTGAGTAACTTGATGGGATTTTCGACAACTTATCTGTGCTTTTTCTACTTTATTTTATTTTTTTAATAAATATTATAGGAATAAACTGAATGTTGAAAATGATTTAAAACTAAAACATTCAGATATTAACTCTCTCGTGGATGACAAGCAATGTAAAAATCACATTAAATTGTTTAACTATTGTAATTAAGTTGAATAAAATGTTTTCTTAATAAACAGTCGGGTTTTTAATTATTTTATTTCTAATATAACTGCCGTATGTATATACATTTATATATATAAATGTGCTTACGTATATAGGTGATATAGTTTAATTTTTTTTTAAACTATTTAATTTAATTAAGCAAAATCACAACATCAGTGCTTTTTACCAGCTTTCGGTTGATTACCAGGAATGTTAACAAAATTAAGTTCAGAAATAAATGGATTTGGTTGGTTTGCAAGGTGGCATGGATGCGCTTGTAGTAAGGTGTGGTCACTTCGACGACAGTCTGTATACCAAGATCTGTGTGCAGTGTATGATTCGCAACATAGAAAGAAGTGTTTGTAATTATACGGAGTGAAATAGATATTGAAACGTTTGTATCAAGAGAATTTTGTAAAGCAACAAAACATATTACTATAAAATACATTCCATAGGAAACAATATGGAATTATGGAACCATAATTTACAAGTACTATAATCCATAGTTTCGAAATAAAACGATTGAGTATGTTACAAAATATACACAATTTATTCGAGAAAAACTACGTAACTCAAATTGAAAAATTGATGTATTTAGTTTAGGCTAACAGTTTATTATTATACATGGGAAATGTTTACATTGAACTCGTTGTGGTAATAATGACGTGCCAACTTTTAATACTTCTCGTGGCTAAGATGACTAATGGTGACGCATAAAGACGTTTCATTATAGTATGGTATCTGTTCCCTCACTTTCAGTTAAATAAAGTTCAATAAACATAGTTATATAACTTTATTACTATTTCATTTCACTATTTTTCTTCTCACGAATTAGAAAGAATGAATTCGTTTAAATTAGAGACAAAAACATTTTATACTTTAACTATTATATAAAGTTGACGAAACAATCTTTGAATACAAATTAAATAAGTATAACATTTCAAATGAAATTTATGTGATATTAAGATGATAAAATCATTAAATTATATTAGTTCAATAACTAATAGCAACTATCTTCAGAAGAGTTATCAACGTTAAAGATAGTATGATTTATGACTATATTATAATATATGGGTATTATACATCACATTAAACATTACGTCAGTGTAAATTCATGATTAATTTAACAATTATAATAACACTAAAATGCAGATACCACAGATAACTGTCTTTTGTGGAGGTTCACTAATTTAAATTGAATGGCTGCGGATTTCATTATCACAATGAATTTTCAATTAACAAATCTTCTTACAATACCCTATGATTTTATTATGATTTCACAATACTAAATCCATAGTGCTCAATGTTTTTTGAACAAACTATATGTGACTGTAGAAAATTAAACTTAGAAAGAAGATAGATACAACTATGTTGATTTATAATATGTATACATGGTAAATAAATATATAAGATAACGAATAACGACTAAGGTGAGTATTTAACAAAATAATGATGTATATAATATTATTTATGTCGAATAAACTTTTTTTTTAATATGAAAAACCACACAAATAGCGAAACTTTTGTATAATTTATGCTCAGAGAAAATATCTTTTGTTCGCTTTCGAGAAAAAAACTCACTTGAAATATTCATTCATCTATATATAGCCTATAGGTACATTTAACATTCATATGAAAAACCAGATTCTATACGATATGAAAGAAAAATCGTTTTCATGAAATATTTATGAATAAAAGAATCATTTACTTGGAGTTATGATTTACAATGATACAAATAACTACCTTAAAAAATACCGTTTTCTTATAAATGAAACACAATATATCAAAACATTTTCAGAAATTTAAACGATATTATGTTATTTGACATAGTGTTTTCTTCTTTCTATACGTAATTGACAACACTTTATTATTTACTAAGTATTCGTATATAATTTATGATGAGTTGCCTGTATTTTCTCGAAACACTTTTTTATTTTTTTTTCATTTAAAGCAAAATGGCCGAATTGTATTCATTTCTCGGTAGACCGAGAGTGAGATTAACATATAATTATGTAGGTATTTAGATTTCGAGTTATGCCTGACAACAGTATTTGAATGAAATGCCTCATTTTTTTGATAAACACAGTGTATCATCACGAACAATTTATTCGAAAATCTCTATCATATCTATAAACCTTCGATATACCTTCACTATCGAAAGTACGCGGTGCATAATCGGTATTATAAGTAAGCGTATTATAATAATATTACGAAGTCATAGGAGTAAAGACTTTAGACAAAAAATAAAAATTCGAAACAACACAGTGTCACGGCTCACGACTCACGCGTCACCACGTCAGTGCCTGTATTATATAGTTTACTCGACTTAGTGGCGTGTTTGCGTTTATAATGTGCGCAGTGTATGCCTTGGCTACTATTATATATACACTTAAAATAAACGCTTTCTTTAAACATCAATATAAGATTAATCCCCCAATAGTGGTTCTAAGCACGAACACCACGTCGAAATTATTATATAATATTTGTACATATATCAGCTAATAGTTATGTTTCAAACGATAATAAAAATATAATATTTTTTCGATAATAAACGCGTGTTAAAAGAAGACAGGTTTTCCTCTAGGAAATTGCAAAAAAACACGTTAAATTTAATATCGTAATCGGTACCTATAATTTGACGTTTTATATTCGTGAATAATATGTGTAAAAAAAAAAAATAAAAAAAAAAGAACGGGTATAAGTCGTGGATGTCGCTCTGCTGTACAGTAGGTTACAACTGGGTTACTGTAATGGATGGAATTAAATTTGAATCCAATGATATTATACCATTGTATATGAAAGACGATTCTGAGCTGATTAAAAATTTTCAAATCTTTGATTTAAAAAGAAAACATTTTATGAATTTCTAGCTTAAAATAATTTGCGAATTTTTGTGATTTTTACGTATGTTGTCAAAATTCAAACTTTGAACGCTTATAAAAAAAATTGTGACTTTAAATTTTATTTTTCAGCTGCTATTGTTAAAATATGTTAAGAGCCTTGTATTAAATTTTCAAGCTTTTCTACCCAACAAATCAATTTTTATCGATATAAATTTAAAAAAAACTAATAATGATCGAAAATTGCATATGCCTATAAATAGTCAACTTAAATCGAAATTCAGAGGTACTGAAGTTGAAAATCAAAGTACTTTTAGTACCCCAAAACGCGATGACAGACACAAAAAAAACACACATATCATGGTAAAATCAATACCTTCCTCACTCCACTCAGAATCTAATATTTAAATATTTGATTTAGGTATTACATTTTGGCATTTTGCTTTCGTGTACGGTAAAAAAAGAATGTGAATGTGAAAAGCAAAATAATAATTTCACTCCTACGCACCGATGTACCAACCTACCTGGCACCTGGTACCTGGGACCTATTATTATTATTATTGTTATTGTCGTATAATTTATATCGAATAACAATAATTGTGACGAAGAAGGAATACGATAAATTTTTACTAGAACAACTACCATGCAGTGTGCCAATTGAATGCTTAATGTATACATATCTATAATCGAAACGGGGTAAAAGTTTGAGTTCACCCTCACGACACATAAGATATACATCATCATTATGAATTTAGACACAACCACGATGATTGGTGTCATTCATTTGAAAAGCAATCGCCTACATAACTTCGACGAATGCGTATACAACAATATAAGACAAACTAATTTATCAACACTGCACCTGTGTGTTGTTGTTACCTTTTGAAATATACGTTTTAACATTGTATTTGTTTTTTTTTTTTTACAAAAATCGCTTGCTTATTCATTCCACTATGTTTACTCATCATTTTATTATGACTTAGAATTTTTATAATGATATGTCAGTCTTCAAGTTTGGGGGTTTTCGTTTATACAACTATTAGGTACTGCTTGTTATAAAAATAACTAAACAGAAGCTAACCCGTGATAATACTCCTGCAAAATCGCTAGTCAATTAAATAGTTTTCCGTTTTTCTCGTTTATATATTTTACATTTTTACATATTTCGTTATAATTTCCATTAAATTCTGTCATATTAATCGAATTTTAATGGTATAATATAATAATACTATGTAGGACGTCTAATTCTGATTTTTTTCACAATTGGTTATTATATTGTAATAAACATTGAAGAATTAGTCATGCATTGTAATTTGTATTTTTTGCGATTTATAAAATATATATCAAAAATTAGTAATTTCACACTACTAATTTAACCCTCACTGAGGGTGTCGTTTAAATAAATAAATAAAAACAGATGTTTATATAGATATACACTACAATGCTAAGAGCAAAATAATTCACTCTGTTAATTACATAATAATATCGTGATACAAAATTAATTGCATATCACAGATTACGTTCATACGTTTTAATTAGACAATTAAAATCCAGCCGTTACAAAATTGTAAATATTACGAATGCGCAGAGTGCAAACCCGTGTTATAACTTGTTACTATATAAGAATTCCCGTAGCAGTGTAATAATAATTATTATTTTCAGGGGAATTGAAAATTCCAACTTTTCTCGAGGCATAGGTACATTTTAAACGGTTCAATATGTCTTGTAATTTTTTCCATCGCTTTATATATAGCGCGTTACGCCAAATGGCTACATAATGTATTTCAGCAAAAAATAGTTGTGAACAATTTATATTATTTAAAATAATCGATAAGTGAATATAATATTATACCGTTTTTAATAATTTCTGCAGAACTCTTGCTTCTATTAAGTTATACCATAATTTTGTGTAACAAAATATTAATATTAGTATAAAAATTAGGTTTTTTGATTTTAAGAAAGGACAATTATAAATAGATGATAAAATTCAGCTTAAAATTAATATATTTACCTAACTGCATGTGTGTAAAATAAGTAATATTAAGAGATGCGTTACTCGTGCGCTTGTTGTCTCTATCATACGACATAACAAATTTTTGTTCACTAATTTCCATAATGTGATTTTATTTTTTATATTAGAGTGAGTTACCACAAAAATTTTAAGTTAGACCACTATCTGTGCTTAAGGGTGTGATTCATTCGATGTTTTCATTTTCCAGCGATGTAGGAGCATTTTTAATTTATATCTGTCTTGAGAAACTTCTTAATATCTAAACTAGATATCCAAAAAATCATCAATGCTCAAGCACAGACAATGTCCTAACTAAAAATTTTGATTATTACTATACTTTCAAAATTAATGTCACACAATTGAAATCAGTAAAAAAGACAACTGTTTTCATCGAGCGTATAGGTAGCTAATTTCAGATTCAGTAAATCGTTTAGTTATAACGTCTTTAAAGTCTGTTACGTAAGCTAGCCACGTTACAAATATTATTGTATATCATTTTAAAAGTATATTTAAAATATAACCGTACAAATTCATAATGTGCACCTATACAATCGAATTTTCAGTACATAGTATATACTGAATATAGACATATATAGAAACAATTAATTGAATAAGCTCTATACATTCTTTATTATTCATGATCATATGTTTAAGATGCGCATAATATAATTGGAAGAGTTAAATAAGTATATATTATGACTAATACTATTAATGAATTATTATATTAATATTAATTATTAAATATTATATGAATAAGTACGAAATACGATTACATTTTGACACACAATTTATGTGAATAATTCAATATCTAACACTCGTTATATACACAGATAATTATATACAATGATACATATAAATATAGATTTAAAATATGTAACTAGTACCCAAAGGCTATAACGCGCATTAGTTCAGTTCACAAAATATCAAAAGTTTAATGGAATAACGTTTCTTGTATTTTACTTTTTCGTTCACTCAAAGCAATTTGGGAAATATACTGTTTCAAATTCTGAAAATAACAGGATATTTATTATAATAAACGAATATGCGTGAGTCAGTGAGCGCGCGTCTATATATATATATATATAACGTACTGAGTATGATTTTGGCGTATCGAGTGTATCTGTGTATTATTATTTATTATGGTAGCATTTTATATTTATTTTTTTTATGTGTATTCAGTGGTATTCCGGTTGACATTTCCTGAAAAATGTCATTTTTGATACGCGCAACTTTTCACATATTGTTTCTTTCAAAAAATAAAATTAATCGAAAAAATCAATCTACTTGAATGTATTTTTATTTTTTGCTTTATGTAATAATTTATCGTTAGTTGTTAAATTTGAAGCAACAATTTCAAATCGTTATCCGTTACTTTTAAAAGTTAAACGTCAATAGAGAAGTTCCTAACAATACAATTATTTTTCAAAATTATAAACTTATGTACATATATGTATTTTATAAAAATTGAAAGAACTGTACATACAGTAAATTCTAAATCTTACTATTTTCATTAATTGGTGTATTCACTATGGTTGGTAATAATTGTTGTAAATAAGTAAATCAGAGTATTTAAAGATGCTCATTATATTACATAGCGTAATAATTAATACATAAATAATATTATGTATACATTTATAGGTAGTATGAGTGCAAGTGTAGGTGTTATAACTATATAATTATATACACTAGCTTATAATGTATAATAATGTTTATATTAATGACTAATGACTGTAGTGACTAATTAGTACCAAATATTAAATATGCTATTAAAAAGGGGAGGGGAATGTAAGTAATCCCTCTGCTATACAGTGGGTGTCGAGTGTACCTCATCATTGGGTAAGTCACTGTAATGAATATCATGCTAAAATTGAATTCAATGAGGATTCATTAAATGCAAAAATGATTCTGAGCAAAGACAATCCTACAAAGCCTATATACATCATTCTATAACTAGTATGACTATAGTATATTTACATTGATACAATGGCATTATACGTAGGCGTTATACGTTATAAATAGGCTTAAAACGAATCTAAAATTGTTGAAATTGTAATTGTGTGTATCAAATATTATAATTCACGTAAAAGTTTGGAGTACTAACATCGTTATTCTTAGTTAGAATTTTTAATTCAGTCCAAAACCTAAATCTAAAATATTACTAGGTATGTATAAAAAATTTTAATTTTTTAGATTTTTTGATTTAAATATACAACACTATTGAAGAATCTTGAATTAATTTTCTAACCTTAGTTATGCACATTAAAAATTAAATTAATTTTAACTACCTACAAAATAGTGTAGGTACAAATGTTCATAATATTGATAAATGTTTAGTAAAAATTTTAATGCATAATATAATAAAATATTACGACTATGTATTTGTGGCAATGTTTAATTAGTGCATAAATAAGTGTTACTTAGAAACTGTGCAATTTCTGCAAAATAAGTAGGTAATACATTTTTTTATCGACATTTATTGAAGGAAGATAAAAACAATAACATAATAAATTTAAAATGTCTATATATTTCTTAAAATGAATTAATATAATATAAATATTTGGTGATAATTTCAAATATTTTCGGTATTAAATTTTTGAGTTACGCCAAAAATATATACCTATGGAATTTGGTTTTAGTTCTAGTTTAATTACTTTCTTTTTTTCCCAATAGTTTTGAAAATAATTGAATTTCGAATTTCATCTCAATAAAATGATTGCTTAGATCCAATTCGGTATCAGAAATTCAGAAACTACCTTAAAAGTTGTTGAAAATTGGACTATTTGTTTTTACTGTTCAACCTATATTGTATTAATAAATATGACGTTTATGTTTTATTACAACCACCATATAGATGTATAGATGCAAGTAAATATCATAGGTATAGCTATAACTATTTAGATTAGGTATATTTAAGGACTTATTTTAGTAATTCAATATTTAAAACTAACCTAACTAATTTTACCAAATTTTGTATACCTAATCAACTCTTTGATAAAAATATCTGTTTTTAATCTTTTAAGTGAATCTAATTCATCTATAGTATATTGCTTTATACATAAAATACCATTGTTTAATTCTCGTGCAATACACAATGTGTATAATGTATAATGTATAATGTATATTGTATGTAGGTATGTTATGATATTCTCTGTAAACTTAAAAGCTATTTGATAATAATTACATTTTAACCTAAAATTGCTAGACGTGTGTGTGCATACGCTATAATAAGGATGTGCACTGAATACAATGAAATTAATTAACTGCTCTATTTTCAACAAGCTATATTCAACAGCATTATTTACAATTAAACAATCTAATATTTTAAACGTATTGAACATTTCACATTTGTATTCATAACTATGTGAATTACGTCACTGTATTATGCATATAATAGTACGTGCACTGTTAAAACTTGTATATGTAGATATACTGCAATTTGTTATTATATATTATTATAATGGGTTACAATGAGATGCTAGAACCTTTCGGGGTTGTAATAAAAACCATAACTGTAAAAACATCGTCTAACTATTAACTAATATTAAAAAAGAAAATTGTAATATATATAAATAAATACATTTATTTTTTAATAGACTGGTTTTATACGCTAGTAAAATGTAGTTTATTAGTTTTAAAAACAATGGCTAACTTTTTATACTTTTTTGCAGAGCATATGCAATATGACTTTTTTCTTGGAAAATGGATTTATTTTATTAATGTTTTTAAGGTTTATATCGTACTATACAATTTCGTGGGAACCAAATTTAAATTATCGCAACGAACTTTGAATATATTATATAGGCGATTCGATTGATGAATTAAAGTTTAAATGTAAACAGATATTACATTTTTATGAACGTATTTCTTAAACTACATGGATTTACTATAATAGATATAATAAAATTATACATTAAAAAATATAAAAATAAAATAAAAATAGACTCGACTTCAATGGAAGCGGGATTTTTCATCGTCTACTAACTTAAATGCACCACTACGTGTAATGTACATATTTTGTACACTTGTGGTCACTAAAAAATAGTAAACGATATATTTACCAAATCTCTATTTTTTTTTTTTTATGTAACACACTAACATGGTACTATAGGTATAATAGGTAGTATAACACTATCTAGCTCGTATATTATTAATTTGCTCATAGTTTATAACACCTTTTTGGTTTCACCTTAAGCTAGAAATTAATTTACTTAAGACGTCTACAATCACTCTCCTATCAAAGTATATTGCATTTGTAAATATTTTTAAATAAGATCGATTGTGTCTTGAAATGAGGTATCTACTTAATTACATGAGTGAAATATAATTAATAGCCGTATATAGGACCTATATAAGTAGTTTTATTTGTAGCTGTGAAATTAAAAAAAAAAAAAAAAACAATAATCAAGTGGCACCAAAAATATTTTTGATATTAAACCACCTAAAGTCCTAAGATAATAAATATAATTTTATATATAAAAATATTTCATTATTACCAATTTTGATAATGTAAAATATAGGTGTTTATTGTTTTTCTATACATACCTGATGTAATAAAATATATAGTTAAGTAATAGGATCAAACAGATCAAATATTCACACATGATTACATTTTTATATTTATGGAATCAAATGAAAAACAAAACAGAATAATAAAAAAACATATTGGTATCGAACTAAAAAAGAATGTTGGTTTTTACATGTTATAAATTAGTTTCTGAAATTTATAACAACATAATAAATATTACTATACACTTTCAATACAAAAATATAATATTTAAGTGTTGGTCTAGGTCGTATACTACTCCTTTTTATTTCTTATTCGGATCTGTGTCCTCATAAAGTTATAAATAAATATGATTACAATATAATAAAACAATACGAAATTTATAATAAATATTCGGGAATGTATTGATTGCGCTTCACGTCATAAATTGAGGTGGGTTGAACCTATTATTGCCTCCACAAATTATTTTTATTTTTTCTATCATTTATATTTATTATTATTATCGTTATTATTTAAATTAAAACACATAATAATGTTATATGATTGTGGGCATGGCAATAAATTCGCACTAACAAAGGTAGACAACCAAAGCTCCGCTTTCACTTTCAAATCTAATTCTATTGGTTTATGCTAACGACGAATGATCTCCTCCCATTCTATTATCTAAATATATTGTATGTAGATGGGATTATGGTGACGATTAAAATTTTTAGATGCTCATTATTTTATGGATTTCAGTACACAGAAGTCATGCCTGGAATCGTTGTTTTAACATAATATATTAATATATTACTGGATTTGGTTGAATCAATCCAAAAAAATCTACGTTATTATCTTTAGGTTATGCTTTTATAAACTTGAAAAATAAACTACACAATTTAGAATATAAGCTTACTGTATAACATTTGATATAAATTAGTTACATAAAATTTCAGTTATATTTTCGTAATTGTTTAATTGTTTTTAGTTAGGTATAGACGACCTAGTTTGAGAAACAACGTATATTTTTAAATTATGAAAGTACTCGCGCCAGTAATTTGTTTTTCTCGCTATAATTAACACTAAAAATATATGCTATATGTATATGAGTAAGTATACATGAGAGTTGTTCAATAATTAAGAACATGACATACTATATTTTTTAGAATCAAAATATTGACGAATTTAAATATCGATTTTATCAAACTTTTATCCCAATTCTTTATTGATTTAAGGAGAGTTCAACACTTATAACTTGTATAGTAGCTAATTAAATTTAAAAATATGTGATTTAATTTTTTTAAACCTCCAACCTCCATTATAGGTAAGTATTCTATAATACATGTATATGTCTATAATATTTCTGTAACAGTAAAAATTAATTCATACAAAAAATATGTAATTGAAAAAGAAGAGTTAGTGAAATTAAATATCGTAGTTTATGGCGGATTGATGGATTATATATATTTTATGAACAATATATAGTCGTTTAGCTTTACGAGATTATAATATTACATATAAAAAAATGTAGGGTCACCATATCGGTCTCTCGTAAACTAAAACTATATTTTTTAAAATTGGTTGACGATTTTATATTTTATGTATATATTTTTAGACGGAAATATTATATATATATATAACATCAACATAGAACGGATATTTGATTTCAAGCATGGTGCTTTTTCAGCCGAACTAAAAGATCTACACCATTGGCATTCGTATTCAGTACATGGATATAATTTATAATCATAAAATATGAAATATATTTGTATAATGTCATTTGCATTTAAATAGCACATTTGAAAATACCCATATAAATTGAAAAATCATAATATAAATAGAATAGCAAGTTTATCATAAATATAAATTTATCGATTTTATTACGATAAAAAACTCATTGTACATTTTTCAAATTATGTTAATAAATAATGATGAAAAACTTAGACGACGAATCTATTTTTCATATAGATTTCATATATCATATCTATATTTCTACGAGTAGTTTATCTCAAATAGCCAATAGGTGCTTCTGAATAATTAAAATATTTACCATAAAATACTGGTGCATCGAATACATTCATCATTTGTTCGTGATTTAGTATGAAAATGTAATGTGGTTCAAGGTTGTTTTTCAAAATACAGGAAACACGGAATAAATCGAATCAATTGGAGCAATACCTATATATTGAGGCACACATACACATGTTATTTTTGATCTAATAACGAAAATGAAAGGCCCACGATATACTTTCCATGGTAAATAAGTCTCTAGATTAAATTTAATACATTTATAAAGAAGATCGTTTTAATTTTTGATCCATACATTTTTGTAAAAAATATCTTTTACTACAGAAGGCTGCTAAGTAAAATACAAATTGAAGTGAACACAATCAAATATATTCAATTATTTAATCTTTTTTTTATAATAATTGAAATGTAGATTTTTGATTATAATAATATAATTATACTTAGTATCTACTATCCACAGAGAAAAATAGAATGCTTCTAGCTGTTTTGTATAATTTTCAACCCATACAGTAAAATTCAACTCGACGATAACACACTATACTTATTTGAGTTCCAGAAGAATTTTATTTACAGATTTATATATTATAAGACAATAATTCTAATTTATTATTTCTTAGGTACCTACCTAAATTATACATTTTCTTAGGATGTGACGACTATATAAAGTTGGTATAGCCGCCAATGAAGAATAAAAATATATAATACAAATTGACAATATATTATATTATAATAATATAATATAGGTACTGTCTATTTAAACGGAAGGAATACAATAGTTTGTTATAACCAGCGTTATTGCATTATGTTAACTTTTTCGGTTTATTACATGGCGAGAACAAAAGATATATAAAAAAAAAACGAAACAATAACATTTGTGTCAACACAAAATTTACGCACATTATTAAATTATTTGCAAGCACATTTCTGGTGTAATGGAAACCATATTATATTAAATAAAAAAATATATAAACCATATACATAGGTACTTGAACTGTGTCTTATCGTACTTCCGATCTATTTTAAACGGGAACTTGCAGTTCATATACGTGTACGCGCACTATATAATTTATTGTTTGTGAGTGAACTGAATAATGCATTTAATAAAATGTCACGTCCTAATATCATAACACAATTTTTCAACTTAATAATATACATTTTTATAACGTTGCAGTGCACATTTTTACCGCAGTACGATGATTTTCATTCACTGGTAATGTCTGTTTACAAATCATATACAAAATCAACGGTTGATTCGGAATAATGATTAAGGAGGGGAATAAAAAAATAAATAATATATGATGACCATACGTTTAAAACACAAAATAATATTATAGCTATATATTTGATCTTCCACTATATTATCATGAAACTTGATGGTACAAAACGATATATTTTTGGTCCATACAAAATATTTCAATAACTCTTGTCGCATTCCTATTGCTTTTGAAAATTATTAAATCGAGGTCAGGCCACACGTGAATTAAAAAAACAAATAAATCTATAAGAAATATATAAGAAATATATTAATTAATTAATTAAGTAATTTACTGAACAGTGCACATATGATCTAAATGAAATATAATTTATGTAAAATGTTTTCTATGTCTATTAACTATATAATATATATATACAGTGATGAATACAATAAACAACTATAATGTCATTAAAATATGTATTATTATTATTATTATATTAAAATTTGATATCTCAATTTATCTGCTCAGTTCACTTCATTATTTAAATATTCAACTCAAATTTGTACATTCTTGTGAATAATAAATTCGTGTTCCTTACAAAATAACACATCGAATCGCTGCTAAATGTAATTAATAATATTAATTTAATATAGTCAAAAATAGTATCCCCTCGGATAATCTTATACGAACTTATGCATTCAATCTGAAACTGGACCAAAGATAAGTAATACTAATTACATAATATAACATATAAGGTCTAATATAACATAGAATCATAATATAAGTAATCAGGGCTTGGGTCGTTCGGGACTTAAAGTAATTGTATTTATAAATCTTTATTGGACGTAAAGTTACCCTTAATAGAGTGATACCTGTATACTAATTTGAGAATATGTTTTAATGTTGGCACAGAAAAGTGGTACAACCAGTAGTGGGGGATCTGGAGGTTATATGTTTTGATTAATCATAAGCTTTATACAAAGCCGTAAGTCTTCTAAAAATGTTTTTATATAATTTGTAGTACTTAAAATTCTTAGAAAGAACAGAGATAGTGGATTTATCGTAAAATTTGATTACAGTAAATTCATTGTAATTGTAGTATAAAAACTAACAAAACTAAACGGGCAGTGCGCAGCTGTATGTAAATTGTCCATGTCACGCATTTGTAAGACGGCGACAACGGCGACAACAAATGCAAAAGGGGATTCCTCTTAATCAGACTAAGGATCAATTTAAAATTAAAAGTATTTTTTTTTAAATTCTCATTATTTAAAAACTGTAATGTCTATTACAGATTTACTTTATACTCGTAATTTTGATCACATAGATGCGTTTTGACCCATAAACTAACTATAAGGTAATTAATACCGATCCAGCGGTACCATAATTATACCATAGTTTATAATGTCAACAATATTTTGCTGGTACGTTATTTTTGAATATTTTAAAACAGCCACCTAATTCAATACTTTTACCTTACAAATAACGTTATTGAATGATATCATATGATTACTCTTTAATATTTTTGCACACTATATTATTGTTACCTCTAAAAATTAATTTGAAATTATAATATTGTAAAACAAATATTATTTTATTTTGTATTTTATAGGAAAGATTTTTGTTTAAAAAATGTTTTTGTAGGTATCTTACCATTTAAAGTTCGTTATTTTACTAAATAAATGATTAAAATAATATTTCTATGATTACCTATGCTGTAATAAGAAGGATAAATAATCATTGATTATTTTAGGGAAAATGCCTTCATTTTTCAAACTTATTTTTTCGGGAAGTGAATTACACGAGTCCTTTTTATGTAAATTTCAGTAGATGGATACCCAACTTATACATAACTTTATGAATCTGAATAATAAATAATAGGTAAAATGTATGATATTATAAATACTAGCCAATACTTTATTTTGATAGGTAATTAAAAACAAAGTTTACTACTTTACGCAGTAAAAACGTTTTTCGTAAAGGCAATTATACAATAAATGGGTATAATATTATTTACATATTACAAATAATATATTTTAAACATTTAAGTATTTAAATCCTGACTTTGTGAGATAAACATAGGAAAATCTACGATTATTATAAATATTATAATTTTGTAAAAAAATTTGTTTGGATTATTACAACACTATAGCCTGTCTATATAATTTTACCATTATTAATATAATCATTAATCTAACTATCATTATTTCCTAAAAGTATTAAAAGCTCAGTAGAATAATGCTATCACTATACAATACGAGTATGTATAATATGAATTTACAGCCCCCATAATAACATAATTATTAAGTCATAAATTATTTATGATAATATGCTAATAAATTATGTATCAGTGCCTTCTATAGAAGATATTATATAAATATTAATTTGTCATGTATATCACATATTATATATTATCTACGACCCATTTGGTATAACATTATAAAAATATTTTCTTGTTAAACATTATTTATTTTATATCTGCGTAAGAAACAAAAATATTTGTTTATTTTAGTTATGTACTTTTTAGACGGGTAGGCAGTAACCATAAAATATCACTCATAAGACTTAGAACTTAATATTTATATATTTTTTTCAGCTAATTAATTTAGATAATTACATCAAAACAAATTATTAGTTATAGATTATTATCTATAATTTATTTATTATATGATATTATATATATTATGTTTGTAGTAGATTTTTAATATAAATACACAACATTATTATAGCCATATAAAATAGTTACAATTTATTGATAGTAAATAAAAAAATTAGCATAGTTTTAGTATTTTATAACTTTCTTTTTTCTATTGTATTGTTCTTTGGATGAACCTGAAACGTGATAAAATAAACAGTATTAATTGGTTGGCATAAACATAACTTAATATTTTAAATCTTAAATCAGGTATTGAATAGGTATAAAAATGTTATAGGTTATATAAAGGCTAAAGTTTAGTTAAAATACATCATTGGAAACTTTGATCTGTAATTTTATGATAAATATTAAATATATTGGATGTTATTAATATTATTTAACTGTTTTTGTTATATTTGAATGTACCTTCATTAATAACGCAATCTTATTTAAAAAGTTAAAAACTTTTAACAGTTATTTAAAATAAAAAAGTGAAAATGTAACCAAAGAAACTTGAATTTATTTTTACCATTAATCACCATTAAAACTTTTGTTAAATTAAATAATATGTATTGTGATATAATTGATGAATTCAAGGGGCTTAAAATAACTATTGTGCCCATTCCTTTTTATTGTTATATAACAATGTAGTTATTATTTATCAAATATAACAGATTGCCCCCTCTGAAAACTATTTAATATGAATAAAAATAACTAAATAAGTAGGTAATTTATTTTAGAGATAATTTTAAACTGAATTGTTATCATTGTGCTTTTCATAAAAATTATCCATTTATAGCCATAAATATACTTCTTTAATTTGTTACATTAAATAATATTTAATTTATGAGTACGACACAAAGAACAAATTTTATAATTAATTTTTAATTGACTTGAATTTGCTTTTTAAATAATTTCTTTTGAAGTATGGACAGTATAAAGTATGTAATTGTAATTCTTTTATTTTTTCTTTACTCTTTTATAAAAGTAAAATGTAATTTAAGTAATAATGAAAATAAAATAACTAATAAAATTATAATATTTAATAAAAAGAGAAATGATTACGTATTTATTGTTTTATTATAAATACTGTAATAAAAATATTTTGCTAATGTTTAACGATATTTTAGTATTGAATAAATATAATAATTTTTTCAAGATATACAGCATATGCTGTTGAATATTTAATAAGTTATTTTTCAGATGTTTTATGTAAATTTCTCGAGAATATAGTTTTGAAAATTAATAACGTTCTCGGAGGTTTAATTAATTTCGTTTCGATGCACTGAATAAAGATGATCTTAAAAATGTGACTCAAAACGTCTTTTATGATAATATTATATTTTGATGGCCATGTTTTAATTTAGTAACCATATTGTATAACCAGTGTCCAGTATAATATGTTACTGAAAATTTCGATGTATAATGATTGTATAGGATTTTACTAGATATTAGTTACTAATCTGTATCACTACCGTGCAATTGTTATTTCAATAGGTACTCCGATCATCTAAATACTTTTGATATTTATAAGTTATAATAGTTATTATTTATTTAAGACAACTTTTAAGTTATAAATTATAACTAATTAAATTAGCTGCACTAATACAAATTTAAATTTCCCTTCTCAGAAAAATAAAATATTTTGGAATGTGAATTTAAAACGTTTTAGAAATTTGAAAGAAATTATATGAATAGAAAATAACGGAAAACATCATTTATTTCGTTCGTGTTATAAATTTATCATGAAAATGACAGCAGAGTGTAGTAGTGATAAAAAAAATCTGGCCTTTGCACCGTTATACCTATACTCGGCCAAAGGACACTGTCAGTGGATAAATCTATAATATACCGCTGGAGAGGAAACCATTACTATATATATATGCTCACAGTAAACACCACAAAATCCCATATATATAATATCAAAAGGTTTTGCGAACTACGACCCTTTCCCTCGATCCATTCTCGCCGCGGTCGACCCAACACGCGCACACAACCATATAATATAAGCTATGTATATACCTATTCTTATAAATTCTTAGCTCATCGTAGTCGTCTTCGTCTGTGCACACACAATCTGCCCGAACAATAATCAGACTATATAATATGCAATATATATTGTCAATATATACATACATTACCTACATATATACACACACATACATATATATATATATATGTACATTTATATTGCTGGTATATACATTTAACTATGTAAGCGTGATACACGTAAGTTTTTGTTATTTTTACCTCGTCGTGTGTTATACGACTTTGTCCTCGCCGCCACCGCCATCGACACTCACCACACTTTTTTTTTATAGGCGCACGTAATAAAAATATGACGCAGAGTTGTGTACTTGTGTGTTATGTTCTCTTGCACTTCCACACAATCTCGCCGGTGTGGAGTGAACCTATCTTTATATAATGCCTACCTACTATCCACCTATACCTTCGACCCGTTTATTTCTGTCGTGTATATTGTATAATAATAATAATATTATGGCTATTATCTAGAGCCCAGGCTCCATGTACCGTGTGCGATGACGACTAGCGGCAATAAACCCTCGAGCATCGCGCCCACCCACTGCAAATCTGATAAGACGAAAACGTGCATGATACAAGACGTGTGGGTATGTGTGTGTGTGTGTGTGTGTGTGTGTGTGTATAATATAATCGCATTCTTTATGGCGACGGGAAGCTGTGAGGAAAAAAAATCGTATACGCTGCACAACGCGTCGTTGTCGTCACATATCGTACACATCATCGTTTTATTGTATTGTATATATAATCGCATACGTTATATACGTGGGGACACAAGTTTTTATTATTATTATTATATTCCTACAGGAAATGATTCGTTATGATATGTATAGGTACATCCCCGCAGTGAGAGCTACACTCGGCTTCACGCTTCCACGATTGTGATGTTGTCATCTCGTTTTTTTTTTTTTTTACTGTCGTACATTCATATATTGTACTATTTTGTTTGTTGACTTAATTTTTTTATTTTCCAAACCGACGTGGTTAGTCATCATCGGTAGACGGTAATTATTCAAGGTCAGCCCAACCTCTGCAAGATTAGACGACAGAATACAATAAACGTTTCGTCATCAGTCGCTACCGTTAGACTTTAGACAATTACAGAATAGGTAGTATACCATATTATATTATTATTATTTTAATATGTTATTACCTATATACAGGGTGATTCACCAAGCATGCTCAATCTCATGATCAATCCCATGTTTCTCAATCCTTTATTAACAAATTTATTAAAATTATTGCATTTTTCTTTGTACTTTCTATTTAATGAGTGTCTTGTGACTGTACAAACTTAACCACATTTTTCAAATGGTATAAACCCTCTTTATTTCAATGCAAATTATTTAGTGAATAACATTTTTGTAACTGTTGGTGTATCAAAATCAATATTCCAATGAGTACTTTCTCTGTTGTTAAAATATTTATACGTGAGTCTAAAAAAATTGTTTTACAAAAATAAAAGATAGATATTTTAATATTATATTGGATGTAGTGTTTTTATGCATAGGACATTTTTACAATTTATTATCAATCTGGATTAATGTTAATCACTAATATTTTCAAATCACCATACATCAGCATTTTTAGAAAATTATCTATTAAATAAATAATAGATTCTCATTTGAAAAACAGAAGTTCATATCTCAACAGGACACTCCATGAATAACACAAAAATCTCAAGAATTTGAAAATATGGTATTTAAGTATAGGTACTCGTGTTTAAAAATTTCAAAAATCAAATTTCGAATGACTTCATTATTGTAGAAAAAAGGGGAAACATACTTGATTTATAACCCTGTATATAATATAAAAGAGAGTTTTGGAAAAAAAATTTCTATTAAAAGGGGTTGGATGACGACAAGCAATTCAATTTTTAATTAAAATACCATCATCGGTTTAGTAAGAAATATCCTTAAAAATCTCACATACCGACATACCTACGAAAAACAAAAAATAATGTCTACGATTTAACTCATCGCAAACTCTAGACAATTGTCTAAATTATTAGAACGGAAATCCAGTTAACGCCCTGTATATTTTATAATATATATTAGATAGCCATAATAATATGGTATACGAGAATATATGGTATATATCGTACAAATAAATGTTTTTGTCATCTAAAAATAATGTTTATAATATGCATTGTTTTTGTTTTTTCTCTTGAATTTAACGATCGAACGTGTCTTGGATTTTAAATCAAACACCCATTTCCCATCGGATGGGATATTTACAAATTACAAATTGTGTGTTTTCTCTAATATCGTAATTATATTTAAACGTATTATTGTTATTGCTTATTACATAGGTATAAGGTATATGTTACAAGTACTTACATCGACTTCACTGTATAGTAATAATGTATCAATATGTAAAACGAATTAAATTAAACGTTTGTACAGGTAGATGTATATATAGAAAAAAACAAATCTATGGAACAGACGCAGGCGTATTTATGTGTTGCACGTTACATTTGTTCGTATTTATATTAAGAAAATAATATATTGGTTTTGACAAATAATTGGATTGTTTCATATCCTGTTTAATTATAAATGCATGTATAGTCTGACATGACGTCATGGAAGAACATTTGGCATACCTACATTTAGAATACATTTAACGACAAAAGATTTCCATCTCAAAATATCAGTAATATTTCATCAACTAGTGACAGATGACAAGCAAAAATAACTCATTATTAACAACCTAGGTAGTAGGTACCTATATATTATCACAATGAACAAATTACTGAGATTTATCTTAAAAATTACATAAATTATTAACACCTCAATCATTTGTTTTCATCGTTTAAAATCTAATTTTTATGTTTTTAGTTTAACTTTACAAAGAAGATTTAAAAATGAATAATTGTCACTAAATTTACCGAAAGAAAAAATAAGAAAATATATGAAAATGTGTTGCATTATACTAAGTATCACATTGTTTTGTACCTATATTAATTTCTTAAATAAAATTATTACAAAAATATTTTTATTTTTGTATTAAATACAAAGAATTATTAATTTAAAATTTTTAATAATTGCATTGTATGATATTTATTTTTGTAATTTATAAATTTAATACTTAAAATATTTAATAATTTTTTTTTTAATTTAAAAATTATTAAAATATTTTATGTTAAGTATAATATATAAGTTCTTAATCGGGAATAATTCGGATTTCAGAAACTAACAACTTTGAAATAATTCTATGTTTTTTAATTTCCCTTAAATTTTACGCATTCAGCAAGCTCTTTACATAAGCATAAATTGTTGTTATTTTTATATTTTTCAAGGAAATCCTTCTAAATTCCGTTTGCACTTAAAAAGAGCAAATTAATGCCAAATGTCATTAATAATAAAATGACTAGTACTTACATTATTTAGGACACAATTTTTTTATAATAGTGTAAAAATAATATCTATGAAAAACACAACTATAGGTATTTAATTAGATATGTGTACTTACATATTTTTTTTTAAGCGTACAGATTTCACTTAATAAGTACCTACTTATATTACCTTTCAAAAAATAATTGAATTAGTGCCTAATGAAAATTGTAGGTAATTATAATAGTTTTTATAATAATTTTATTAAGAGTACCTCTACATACTAAACATAAATATTACTATTATTACTTCATCAAAGGTTTGATGCAAATCAATACTGTCCATTTGTCCAAATAAATAGGATTCATAAAATGTGTCTACTGTCAATCAATTAAAACGCGCACCTATTCTAAATCGGTTTAATAGAATATTTCAACGACACATTTTTAAGTAGGTACCCATCTATTAATATTTATGAAATATAAAATATAAAATTAACCGATGTTTACCATTCCCGTGACTTTGGCCGAGTGCCCACTCTAAATTTACTTGTTGCGAAAAAAACCAACAACAACAACAATAATAATAATAATAATAATAATAAAAAAAATGGTAAAATTATAATATTATAATTATACGATTAGTCCAGTATTATTTATTAGTGTAAGAATAACTGAAACTCCTCTAAACCTCCCCTTTTAGAAAAAAAAGTTTAACATCTTACAAATCGCATAGAACCTAAAATAATTTACTGTGTAATATTTAAATTTTGCTGCCAGAAACTTATAATCATTTTAAAATACACATTGATACAGTTCTAAAACTAAAACTACAACTCAATTATTTATACACAGTTCAAATAAATACTTTATATATAATTTGTAAGTAATATATTTTTTGATTTAATTAATCCAGCTGCAGCTATAACTTATGATAACAATTTAATTAAGAGGACGCGCGTGTCGTCTCCGTGGCTTACAGAAACACAGCATTTATAATTGAGTAAGTTGATCTGTTATCAAACTTAAAATTAAAAACAAAATCTGTGCGTTCTTTCATATTTTTCATAATATTTAAATTTTAGGCGAGTTATTATCAGTATGTAAAATATTAGCATTTAAAAATGATCATAACTCGTTTAAAAATGAAAATATTGCAATGAACTGACGAAGGAACACGAATAACATGCTTAACAACTTACAGTTTTGTAAAAAGTCAATTTACTATAGTATTAAATCTATAAATTTAGGATATTTGAAAAATAACCTCTCCGAAGCATAGGCGCACATTAAGTCTTAAACTAGGGATTGCTAAAATGTTTTACCTTAAAGTGACCCGTGGGAGGCTTCGTCCCCATACCCCCTCCCCCCGTACGATTATATATATCAAACATACATTATTATTTTCAAATAAAATGAGAAATAATTAAATTTTAAAAAAATATATAATTTTTAATTTAATTAGTTTTCAATAAACAATGTTTTTTTCTGTCTTATATATTATAAATTTATAACCAACACTGCAGAATACATTCCTTTAGTAGGTATATGAAATCAGTTAATAACAAATTTTTATTATTTAATATATTGTACATTTATAAATATAAAAACTGAAACAATTAACAAATTAGAAAGAGATTATAATAAATCTAATTTTCTAGATTTTTTTTGCAAATTTGTCGATGATATTTTCATTTTTTAATCAGTCCTCTCTCTTAATCGGTCGTCAGTTCTCTTTTTATATACAAAGATGAAAGATTAGTTAATCTAGATTGCACCATACTAGTACTTAACCAATTTTTTATACGGTGCATGGAAGAAAATGATCTTTCGCACGTTGCCGAAGAAATAGGTATAGATAAACCTGAGTTAAAACAGCCGAAAAGATAACATGCATTATAAATAAGTACCTAACATAATAAGAATAATATCTCAAACCCAAATAACCAATACTGTATATATATAATATATATATATGAAGTATGTATGTCTGTGGCATAATGCATTACCAATAACAGTAGCTGGTATTTACTTATTCTTATAAACGCAAATTTACACTTCAAACAATATTTTTAGCTTAAAATAGCTGGGGATGCTAGTTTAAATTTTTGGGGTGCTAAGCACTCCCTGGCACCCCCCGTATGTGCGCCAATGCTCCGAAGAAAAATCTGTAGGTTGGATTTGGATATCGTATTACAATATAACACAGTGCAATTTGAGGTTTTAATTATCCCAAAAAATTATTTGAAAAAAACACCACATTTTTAGATCGATAACTCCTCAGTTCCATTCGGTGTTTCTAAATAGTGAATTTTAATATTCTTAAAACGGTCCAGCTAATTGTTATGTATATACCGTACATAACTAATAACCTGCAGGATTCAGGTTTTACATGAGTAGTATATCTGTATAAAATGTTGAAGAAAATGGCAGAATAATAAACGAGTTTGTGTTAATGATTATGCATATTTTTAGGATTTCGTTGCGTTATCCACGATTTTTTTCATAATGCAGTATGATGGATAAATATTCAAAATTAAACTATTCAAATTTTTAATGGAATAATTAAAAATATTAAACAGTTCTTTTAGGTCTCAAATATAATAATATACAGAGTTTGATAATTTGATCACGCATTCACGCAATCAAAATTGTTCAATCAAACTCTTTGAATTCATTATTCTACGTATTTGTTTGAACACTATAAGGTATAAACCTACAGTTTTAAGAAAAATGTACAATCTTTTCTTTTAATAATTCATATTCAAATATAATAACTCTTTTTCACTTAATAGGCTATAAATTATTATAACATACAATATGTCTTGTTTGTTGTTCTTATAAGACGTTTAAAAATTAATCAAAATTAGTTGTGTATATATTTTTTTGGTTAAATTTTGGAATTTATTTTAACCTTTTTTAGCGTTACAACTTAAAAGTTCCGAACAATTGCGAAAATGATAATACCGATAAATTGTGTTACTACGATATATTACATATGTATATACAGTAAAATTTAACTAGTACCTAAAGTAAATATATGTATATAGCAGAAAATTAGTTGCGAAATATAATAATAATATAATGATCATCATTAAGAGGATGTCATATCCGAATGTGCTGTTTCCATCTCACTAACAAACAATATACCAAAAACAATTTTTCACGTGGAAACTTTACTCCCTATGTGTTAGTAGAATTACCAAAAATCCACTACGCATAGGGAAGAACTCAAGAACTTTATCTGTTTCGTTGTTTCGTAGAATTATTATTTTGTTGATAGCACTAACCAATAATTTTTAATAGGTGATTAAATGAAAAAAAACTTATGTTCTCAAATTAATACCTAATTTTTATCGTATTTATGTTATCCAAATAATAAAATCGCTACGATACAGATAAAGTTCTTCCCCGTGCGTTGTGGAATTTTGGTAACTCTACTATAAACGCAAACGAAGTAAAGTTGTCCCACGCAAAACAGTTTTTTCTATGTTATACGCGTTTGTGAGACGAAAACGACAAATGCGGATGTGGCTTCCGCTTGATCATCGTCATCATCAACAACATATTTTAATGTCAATTAACATCATAATTTTGATCCAAGTAGAATAGAAATCTTATAAATATTTGTGTTTATTTATTAGAAATATATAATCTGAGCCCTAGGGCTCAATAAGAACATAATATGCTACAGTAATATAACATGAATAAAAAATAAAAATGTGAGGGAAAACGCCATCCAGTTATAGCACTGCTATCTTAAGTCTTTACATAAATATATATATATATATTCTCTCTTTCTGTTGTTGTTATTGGTTATAATCATTAAGAACGTCTCTAAACCAATTTATTTTCAGACGTCGTGGGGAGTTTCAAGGGACTGTATGAGTGGTTAAATCAAATATCAGTGGGTTGGGATGGAATAAATATAATATATTATTCAAATTCGTATACCCGTGATCTATATATATATATTACCTAAATATTTATCACAGTTAGAGTATAGAACAGTAATATTTAGTTGTTAGATGAAAATGCGTACCACCAGCACGGCCACCACCACCCCATCTGAACGTATTTGTTATTATATTGTTATACACTCATTGTGTACCTATATAGTATTTAGGCGCGCCTCTCATCCATACAGTCGACCACGAATATTAAATATTAATATATAATAATATTGTGTTTCGAATATGACTGCGAGAAACGACAAGTTAAACGTGCAAATTAATAGCGTTGTTTACACGCGTTGCACAAGTATAATATTATATACACTATAGTACTATACAGTAAGTATACAATACCCATCCCGGTTAGTTGGCAGGTTGGTAGATAATAATAGCAATAATAATAATAATTATAATAATATGTCAAACGAGACGAGAAGAGAAGGAATGATAAACCGCCGCCCGTCGTCGTCCTTATGGCTTATATCATATTATTACTGTCATAATGTTAGACAACTCGGTTTGTTGCCGGGAGCCTTTGTTTAAAGTAACTATATAATATTATGATACCTATTTTGAGTTTAAAACGCTTATAGCATCTGTATATTTGGATAGTTAATGAAAAATTACCGTTCGTCAAAAATTACGATATTCGTAAAAAGATGCATTGGTCAAATTTGTCGTATATTTAATCGATCTATTCCTACATTTTTTTTTTTTTTTTTTGGTTCGAAATTCCTCGTTTTGCATCTTACGTTTTAATGCATTTTAGAAATCTCTTTTTTCCAAATATTAGGACATTAGCTCGTCATGTTTCCTATCGTCTGGTACTAGTTTAAAATTTTTAGCACAACTAAGAAGGTTTGAAAATAGGTTTTCAGGTAGGCAAGGGATTAACTAGTAATGGTGCTGTATTAATACATCGGAAAATATTATGGTGACGTAAGTCGTTTATATAATTCGATGTTTTGTAGTGGCTTGCAGGTAGTAACTTAACGAACGTCAATATTTCGTCTTATTAACAGCAGTTTAAATAAAAAGTATGAAAGTTGCACGGAATGATTCCTAATACGCACAAAATTCTAAACAGATTCTATATCGATAATTTCTGATATCGATAGTAATTATGACGGTCAGAACTACAGAAAACGTATACCAAAAATTATTTTATTTCATGACTTAATTTTATAATACGTGCAATAAATGAATAAAAAAAAAATATGATTTTTATTCGAAACTAAATATTTGACGAATTACTTTTCGTGTTTTTGATTTATTACGTGAGAGAAGACGTTACATCGCTGTTTTTTTACGAAAATATGTTTATGATTAACTCTGTCCTAGATCTGACACGTATTATATATAATATATTATAATGTATTATACGACAGCAGGCAGCGTTTCTGTAGTCGTCAGCTTGCACATCACATCACCTCCTCCCCACCAATGTTAGCTGTTTTTGTGTGCAATATTTTGAAAATGCAAGTGCGCAGTAAATAGAAATATATAATTATATACATTCCAAGTAGGAACAACATTACAAATTCTTCGAAAAACAAAAAAAATAATATATATTCTGTAAGATAATATTTTATGGGGATTGGGACTTTTACATAATATACGCTACTTGGCCATATGTGCGATTCAGTCTTTTTGTTGTAATGTTGCATTTTGTATTTTTTCATAACACGTCGTTAAAAAGTTGTGTGTGTTTTTTTTAAAATTGCGTTTTTGTGATGGTATACAATGATTACATATCTGCAACACATTAATACTTTAACAGTTCAACGTGGACAATTTACGAAAAATTAAGGTGTAGATCACGTCAAATTTGTTGTGGTGCAGTATGGGAATAGCGAGCAGAACAACATTTTGTACAAAACAATATAATAAGTGTAGCAATATTGTCACCATTATTATTACCGATAACGGTTATAAATAACATTTATCCACTAGCAATTTTAAACGTATAATATCATATTAGTTAATAAATAACGATATTAGACGGCTATTATGACAGCTTACGTCTCGTTTCGTCGAGACGATAACTATAAATAAACGCCACGTCTGCTTGCGTGCTAAATAATTATTTCCCAGGAGTGTTTTCGTTTCGTTCGCTAACACGGCACCAAAGACGTCTAATACAGACAGATAAACCCGGATGAGCACGTGAATCTTCACCGTATATCTTTCTACCGATTAATCTCCAACGTGAACCATTAAATAAAAAACGATGAACTACCTACTAGTTACGATATAACCGATAAAACAAAACTGGAACAGCGATGTATTAAATATTAGGCACCTGATAAATAAAATATGATTTCATGAGTTAATACAAAATATGGGTAACCTCGTATTAACGGCTCATGCCCACTTACGCCTTTTGAAATATTAACTATTTTTGTAATCATAATGATATTTATTTTATGGATTGATTTGCGTTACATTTTAATAATAATAAAAAAAAAATCGTTCTAACGTTCGTTGCTGCAGTTCACGACAAATTACATTTGCGACGGCCGACGATAATAATATTATTATATCACCGGATATTTAATCGACTTAATAATATTGATCGCAACTCGCAAGGCATATGGTATGTAATCACGTCGTAATAAACTGTACAAATAAATATATAAATCAAATACAAATACGAATGTGGTATTTGAGATTATTTCTCCGCGATTAGGATATTATATAACAGAAAAATGTGTTAAATTTCTAGATTCTTGTTTATTGTACTTTACTGTGTATTGGTTAGGTAAATTTAGGAATTTGGTTCTGTGGTCTGGAACCCGTCTGATTATAAAATGAGCTTTATAAGGTATACGCATACCTCCGATATTGCAAACCGAATTGGTCGCGGTTGGTAAATTAATACTATATAGCCGAAAGTATTTTGAAGTATTGTACGCGTACAAAT
Organism: Diuraphis noxia; assembly: GCF_037042655.1. NCBI lineage: Eukaryota > Metazoa > Arthropoda > Insecta > Hemiptera > Aphididae > Diuraphis > Diuraphis noxia. Next base: position 29,879,024 of record NW_028301714.1, on the reverse strand, counting down.
TAATAAACAGGCCAATAACCTTTGTTGTTGAGGCTCATTTAAAATTAAAAAAAAAAAAAAAAATTAATAAACGCTATGATTAACTGCCCCGAGTTCTTATCTCCAACTGGTTGTGATTTTAGCCACTGATTTTGTTGTAAGAAATAAATCCAGCTTTCGTGATCTCTTTAGCACCAGGAATGTAAATTATATAGTGCATTATCATTATGTCACTTTTCCAAGTCGTGTAATTAATTAATTTACTGATAATGAATTTTATAAAATGTTGATCCTGTCACCAAACTAAAAACATGTTTTTAATTAATTTAATTAATTTAACTCTATTATATTGTATGTTAAGATTAAGAAACTCGCCGTACGTCTACCCTTCGCGATGTCAATCAATATAAATAAATAATACAGTTAGTGGTATACCTAAGGAAAACACTGCAAGTTATTCCGGTGATGTCTCCATCGGCAATCGGACCAATGCCACAATATATCGATTATCAACCTATCTGCTGCGGTTGCAGCCGTTGCAGGTGGCTCGTGCGTTGCAATAAGTTCATGGCAAATCGCATGACATTATTATTATCATATCGATGGATATTTAATCAATTTTATAATGCTCACGACAGTAATGATAATATTATAAAACCGACCAGGAAGCATTGTATAATTTCGTCGTAATTGGAAAAAGTAAATCAATCGAATGCAAGTATACACATATAATATTATTATTAGGTGTGATTAAAACAGCTGAAATAAAATTTTTCGCATTTCTCGTGAGTGTGATGTTATACACGTAGAATATATAAAATACAGCACCACACAATGTATAATATTGTGACGTGTACAATGGTATTATTCGCAGTATACGTATTATGTGCATTGTGCAGTGTTATAGTACATTGCAGCAATGTTCAACAAATATCATGCACAGATGCACATGTACATAGACACTGGTTGAGTCGATAAACAGTCTGTTGTACAACTACTATAGTAACATTCCCGTACGTGGCTGCAGTAGTAATATCATTGGTACAATATTATGCACGTTATTATGATATACCGCATATTATGTGTATAAAATAGTATACGTAGGTTCTACATAATAATTCGTGCGTACCAATACAATTTATAAGTACAAATCGCGTATCGGTAAGATTGGGGATTTCGTTATTAAAATACAAGTCAGATAACCGCATATCGATACGTTCAAGTTGCAGATAGTACCTGTGTAAAGTTGTATTTTCCTACACCAAAAACTACAAATAATAATAAATAATAATTATAGAACTGCGTTAAGCCATATCAAGGTGCCCGGGGACGTATATTTTTAAGCGCCCCCCTCTTAAGGCTTACACAGGGATGATTGTATGTGGGGTTAATCCTATTCTGGAAAATTATATTCTTTTACATAACAACGAGAAAAGTAAACATAATTTCATATTATACTATTATAGATTGATTATGTTATTTATTTGTTGACGATTTATAATAATTAGTATTTCCATACGAAATATCATCATGGGTACAACGGGTCTTTGGACAAAATTGATTGATGTCATATGACATATAATATTATAACATAATATACTATATACATAGGTACACCTGTGATAACTTGCACCATAAAATATAAATTATAGTATAATTATAATGCTTATAGTCATTATATTACTATAATAGTATCTAATATTAATGTAGTATAGAAATATTCAAATATGTAAAGCGCAAGCCAATTTAGCTATTAATTATTGTACAAACATATAGTATCTATAGAATAACGAACATAATTCATAAGATAGTTGATTTTATTTTAAGTTTTAATCTCTTATATTGAGCAGTGCGCCCTGTGGTTTTAAAAAACTGTGACATCCCGTGGAGAAAATTTCCCATTACCGGGGGTAATGGGAAATACCCCCCCCCCCTTCCACCTTTATTACGGCACTGAATTTATAATATTGTTTCGAATGAAATAAAATTGCCCAATTTTTACGTTCATAATTTTATTATTTATTAAATAATACAAACCAAAACCCTATTTTCTGTATCAATTATATACATCTATAATACATATATCTATACCGAGAACGCCTGCTGTTAAAAATTCTTCAGCAACGGAAAGTAGATAAACTAATTTGTTAAGTAGCTACACCGTATAGTGTTTAGTAACTATATATAGTATAAGCAAGAGAATAGCACCCAACACATCGTTTATTTTTTTTTTGCCAGGTTGCCGGAGACATCATCCTTCTATAAAACTCTATGGTTGCCCTCGTTACCAGCTAATAGCTATACACGCCTATGGCCTGTATTTCAATTTATTGAATTGCACTAATATTATTTCTGCGTTTCCTTTTTAAAAACGAGTTATTCATTCAAATTTAATTATGAAGTAACTTTATACAATTTAAATATTTTACAATTATAGATATTTAAATAAAATAAAATGAAAATATAGGTACCTACGTTTTTAAAATTTTAAAATTAGTATTATGTACGTATTTTTGCAATAAAGTCATTGTAATAATAAACACTATTTGAAAACTAACTGTAGGTATCTAAAACTATGTCAATCGATAATCAATATATACATTTTTCAACTAAAATTAATATTTTAAAATTCTACGGAATAATCAATTACTATTCGAACATATGACCTGATTTTAATGCTAGTTTAATTTGACAATTCCTGTAAGCTTTAACAGAATATTATAGAATTACCAAACTACGCTTACATATTTTAATTACTTCCATTATTATTAAATTCATACATTTTCACCGAATATTGATTTTTATATACATAAAAAAAAAATAGTAATATTGGTAAAAACTAAAGTTATTTAATGGCAATTGTTAGATATTTCTGTTACGCTCATCTGTAGTCTATACATGTTTGTATTGGTATTTGGTTGTTTTATTCATTTGTTCATTTGTAACCGCGATCCGAATCATTTTATCGATAGAGAGTGGATGGTAGCGGATAATTGAACTTTTCAATTGAAATCGTATTAAAGCCATTTTTCATTCGTACATAGGCAATATAGCTAAATAGCTACCGACTATAGGTATAGGTACAATAATTGTGTCTTCGTATCACAACTAGAAGCTGTCATATCAATACGACGTTGTGAATTATGAGTAGGTACGTGCTTTGTAAAGTAGAGATGGGTGGGTCATAACTCATGAGCATATGGTTTATTTACAGTAATACAAAACGTATAGCTTAACCATTCTAATAAATTTAACATTTACTTTAAAACAATATTGAGACTTTGGTGATAAATGAAATAAGTAACACCAATATATTTTGTTGGGCAATTCAAATACTTCAAAATTCACAACCATTGTAACAATCATTATAATAATATGAAGTTATATATTGAGTATATTATATCATATCATAACTATATAATTATTAAATATAGTGCATAGTAAAATAAGTACTATAATATATAGTTTTATGTTCGTCTACATTTTATTAGTTAATTAAAACATAGCTATAAAATAATGTTTATTTAACAATAATAGTTCTAGCTTATTATTTAATATTTTTATTTTTTTTTTTTTATTGATCTTTATAGATTCGTAATTTACATTATACTATTCTTAAAACTATATTTATTCTAATTAAATGTATTAAATATTTTGGTTATCCTGAGGAATGACATGATTTTTTCGGGTTGACAGTCGGGTCCAATTGATTCGTATAAGTTGGTCGATATATCTAGTTTTTCTCTTTCTTCTTCATTTGATCGGCATTCTGTCATCAAGTGTTTTACTGAGAGGTTTACTCCACATGTGGTGCATTCTGACGGTGGTTGGTTCTTCATGAGGTGTCCATGTGTGAGGTGGGTGTGTCCGATTCTGAGTCGGTTTATTATTATTTCGGTTTTTCTTGAAATTTTGTATTGCAGCCAGGGATTTATGTTGTGTTTTATTTCACGTAATTTGTTGTTTTGGTTTGACCAGTGATTTTGCCATATATTTTGAGTGATTATTTTTATGTGTTTTTTTGTTTCTAATATTGTGTTACTTTTTTGTTTGGAAGTTTCGGATACTATGGCTTCTTTTGCGTGATGATCGGCTAATTCATTTCCGTGAATTTTGCAATGTCCTGGTGTCCAAATTATCTGGACGTTCTTGTTTTGGTTTTTTAGATAATCGATTTGATTTATAATGTTGGCGGCAATGTCGTTGGTTTGGAATATATTTTGGATGCTATTGATGGAGCTTAGGGAGTCTGTGAATATATTGAAGTTTTGTTGAGGATAGTTTTCAATATGTTTAAGAGCTGATATTATGGCGATGGCTTCGGCAGTATTTAATAATAATTGTAATTAGTGAAATCAATCTGTATTGTACAATATAATAGATATAGATAAGCTAATATTATTGTATAATATACGCAATGCTATACTATACCTACCTAGTTCTTACTAATAAAATAGGTAATGTAATTCTTAAAAAGGCACCACAGTATAATGTTTTATACACCTTACACAAGTCCAATATAATTAAATTTATGTGTATTGTCCATAGAAGCTTTGTCTATGCTTCTAATTTATAAAAAAAGTAAGTACCTATATAATAAGTATAAGCAGATGTCAAAAAAAATAAAAATAAAATACTATAGGTAACTGCTTTCTTAAAAATCGAAATATTAATAACATTTTCTAATAAAACACATATAATATTATTCTCTATAACATTGAAATAAATAATAATAGGTAGCAATAGTTTATTTTTAAAATGTACCTAATCATTATAAGTGAAATACGGAGAGAAGATTTTTAGTGTTTTATTATATTATACGAGTGCAATAACACGGAGAAAAATGTTTACCTGGTCTTTTGATGTTTCTAGTTAGTATAATTGTTATTTTATATAATTAGTTGAATAATATGCAACAGATTTATGGATCTTTTTTCCGGAAATATCATACGGTTGATTACGAGTTGGTTTTAATTCAAATTGAATATAATGTGTTGTACCAGTAGGTAACGCTGTAATAGCAACTTATTTGCTATTCACATAGCTAGGTACTAAAGTTGTATTTACGAAATCCTCACTTAAAAGGATTTAATTCTCGTTATGGTTGGAAAAATAGACTAAGTAGTTAAAAACCAATTATATAAATACAAATACAAATTGAAAATCCCTTCTGTTTAGTTCACAAAACTCGTTACATGCAGAATTTAAAATGTCCATTTAGGTAATAGGTTATACTACTATTATACTTGTGTATATAATTGTGTATATATCAATATATTTCTGTGTTTTATACGTACGTCTGCTGCATACTATAATAGAGAATAACGAAAAATGTCATAAATAGAATTGAACAAAAATATAACCGTATTGAATCTAAACTTATAATGTGGGGCATGTTACATAATATTATGTTAATATTAATTAAAAACTATATTTTAAAATTGACTTTTCAGAGTAAAATTATTTTGATCGTTTGAAAAAAGTAAAAATTTGTTTTTTACACTTGTGTAAATACATGTAACTCCTACATGATTCAAGGATCAGTAACACTTAGCTATCCATTATATTATGTCATATATTTTTAAAATTCCGATTTTTATACTGAAGTTAAAATAAAAAGATTCCATTTTAAAGTACTAAAATACACAATAGGAAACAGATACCAGAGAACCTTTTTGAAAATGCACAAAAGCCCTTGAAAGTCAGAATAAAAATAAAAATTTTAAAATATCAAATTATTAAGCTGTATAAAAATGATGAGTTTGTTATTTAAAAAACTGAAATTTATTAGATACAAAAACTGTTGTCGAATGATATTAAAATACATATTTTTAGAAATATTTCAAATATGCGTCAAATTGTTTGTATAATGGTCAAAGAGCCAAAGTGTATACACCACGATATAATGTTTGTGAGCCTCGCAAGAAAATATTTCTCATTATAAGGTCTATTAAATTTAAATAGTTTAATTAATCTCTCTGCTGTTTGGATATTCCAGCTAATATTTTTTCTATACGTCCCAAGGAAATTACATAAAAATAAATAATGCATAATATACATCAATCATTCACGCGACAATCTTTTGATTGTCAAAGAAATTATATCTTAAGATTTTCCGAAAAGTTAACATTATGAATAATGGATATGAGTGCGTTTTGCGTGTGTTGATAAAATAAAGTTTTGGTGTTAAAAAACTATTATACCGCCATACAATTTATTATGCGAATATAGAGTAGCTAAACGGAAAACTTTTACCGTTAACATACATGTAACAAATATATAGAGTTATTAAAAAAAAAACCTTACTCCTATAATTATTATAGTACCGTCACAATGAATTTAATTCATATTATTGAGCTTATGTATTGTTGTAGTTATAGACTTACAGTGTAGATATTATCACGGTTAATTATCATTATTACTCAAAATAATTAAATTTAATCGTATTGATGAAGCTCATGTAATTTATCATTATCAACACACCAGTAAACTATATAGTAAATTAATATTAGCAGGTATCTATTTCATAAGACATAAATACATTATTAAGTTAAAAAATTACCATAAGATATATATTGAATTAATGTGTTATTGTCTTAACGCAATTATGAAACATTTCAGATTCTTCTTTTTGTTTAAAAATACTTATTTATTTTGACAACTGTAATAAATAAATAATAATAGTTAATACTACTGCGAATGTTAATCAATTTCGAAATGGAATTTTTGTCTCTCTCACTAAATTGTTTTTTAAAGCTGCACGAATATAATACTTGCTACTATATATATACTTACCTCTAAATCGGGTAATACGCATTTGATCTAATAATATAATATAATGGCTCATTTCAAAAAGTAATACTCGTTCGTTATTATTTGATACAGTTATCCGTTTGATGCAGTTACCAGTTACTCTCAAATGAACCATGAAAATTTATCGAGCTCGTTATTATTGGGGGATACCAATCTGTGCTATAAATTTAAGCGTGTTCTCTCCCCTTTGATTTCCGGGAAAATACCGTAGGAAAACGACAAGACCAGGTCTCGCTGCCAAAGAAGATCAATAGGTTCTTTTAGTGTTGCCGGAAACTTTGTTCGATGTAACATTTAAAAAAAAAAAGAAAAAGGTATGTACTTTTTATAAGATTTAACACGGTTTTGAAGTTGTGGTTTTACCCTTAAATGGTCTGACGATGAGATATACATGTATTTACATACAACCCTATATGGGCTATGACTTTGTACCTTTCTTACAAAAACAACTGAGAACTAAAAACAGAATTTTATATCTAACACTAAACAGCAAACATTTTACATGAATAGTACATCTCTGAAAGCTAATTTTTCAACCATGACGGTTTCAGAATCCAAATGTTTTGAAGAGTCGTCTATGATGTATTTAATCGAATAACCGTAAAATAATAATCAACGCGTCTTTTTAATGGATTTTAACAAGTACTTAAAAAAATTAAAAATAATTAGTGGCAATAAAAAAATTAACGTTTTTTATATATCAATATATAGAAGGGAGGAGATAGAACTGATGAAACTTCAGAAGCTTGCTGAATACCTACTAACATTATTATAGTGGAAAATTCACGGGCGGATTGGCTTATCGGGAAATCGGGAATCTTTCCAATGGGCCCCGGTTCTTGTGACGGCTGGCAAGGCCGCTATAATTATTATTATAATATAATTACAAAAAAAAAAATTATATTCAAAAAAATGATCTAAATATTTTCAAAAATTCTTGTAATGAAAAAGTGTGCAAAAAGTGTGCTGTTTGCTGCTTTAATGTATATTGATGAAATATAAGCTTTACAGTGATGTATATATTATCAACTTGCATTAGGGTATAAGTATCTACTTACATTTCCTTCGACCCAGGTAATGCTTTAAATAATATTTCTATTGTTTTAACTTAAATGTTATATATTTACCATACATTGCACTGAATTTATTTGCTTTAATATTTATTTATAAGCTAGGTGGTTTGCGAACGCTCATTTTAAATTTTAAAAATAATTAAAACTCGCTTGAGAAATACTATGAACGAATATAAATAAAGATATTTTAAATAATTTAGATTCTGACCAAGTAATTAAACTTTTGAAAAACAAGAGCAAATTAAAACTGTCTATTTTTTTTTTATTCTTACTGTATAAGACAACTGACAAAGTAATAGGTATATTATGAACAGTTGAAGAAACAATAAAATGTATTTAGTATTTACCTATATAAAAGGATTAGAACATTATGAAAGTTTAAATTGAATGTCTATTAGTTACAAAATATTAAATGATATTTTCTGTATAAATATATTTAAAAATTAAAATAAGATTAAACTTCAGGTTCAAGTTAGAACAGTCTGAACAGGTTAACCTTATCTGACTCGCCCAAAACATTATAGCATTAATGATAGGTAGGTACCTAACATATTTACTTATATTTACGGGTGACATTAAACAAATTTTGAAATTTAAGATGATGACCATTTTTTTTTCAGATGGTGGTGGGGGGGGGGGGGGGTTGCATTTGCGGTGCAGGGCCGATTTGATCCATATTTCCCGAGCCGAAAAAATTGCCCATCCGCCCCTGGTGGTAGGTAATTAAACCTTAAAATGAATGTTATTGAAGAATCTATTTGAAATTAAAAACATTTAGTACTATGTATAATAACGCATTACTAGACTATATAATTTGATAAAAGATTGATAATAATTAAATTGTATCATTTAATTATGAACTAATGTAAGTACTTTAAGCATATATATAGATCAACACAATAAATATCACCATAAATATCTTATGGTGTTATTTCGAATAATTTATAATGGATGTGTAGGTATTGTAATATTATACAATATTATTGTAATAATAATATTATTAATAATATTATTATATAATATTATATTGTATAATTCAAAAATATATGTAGTCAATACATTTTAAAGGTTTTAAATTAAAGAGGTTTAAGAAAAACTATAAATACCATCAGATGTGCGGTGAGATAATGTATAATTTAAGTATAAAATATTCTTCAGACTTAAATTCGATCATCTATAATCACTTTTAAAATAAGTTACCTACCAAAAATTGATTTTCTAAATTCTTTCAAAAGTTCAAACTCTTTAACTTTCATTAAGAATCCTTTTAAAAACCATGAACAAAACTAATATCACTACATAACTTTATAACTTGAAAATGTTTATTGGTAGATATTTATTAAATTACAATGTATTTGTGCAGTAGTAAACAAATTATACTCATATAATGTAATTATACGATATATGTCAGCAGTCGGATATTAATTATCATTTGCTATTGTCTGAAAAAAAAATCATAAAATAGACGCAATACTGTAATAAGTACCTATACAATATTTCATTTTTATGCGTGTACACATTTATTTATAAAATATTTTTTGTGGTAAAATGGTTTATTTTATCTGTCTACGTCTATGATGGTGCCTTACACTTTGTACCATTGTACCTATATGTATTGTATTAAATAAAAAATAATTGTATACTTAAACAAATATAAAATATACTTTTTGGGAGGTGGAGTGGCCGAGCGGACTAAGGCGTCTGTTGCCATGCACGCAGTCGCCGGTTCGAACCTCGGTCACGGGCGGCATCGCTCTTTGGGCATTTCGCGGTGTCTGGAGAGAGAGGCCGCCGCCCCCCAATCGGGCATGGCAGAAACCTACGGGTGCCCATTAAAAATTCTGCCAAAATACCCACGTGTTTAAAACCTACAGTACCTTCCCCTACAGTTCCCCCAGGCTAATGACCTCAGTTGTCGAAGCCTTAACCCTAAAAAAAAAATATATATATATATATATACTTTATAATTATAGTATTATAAAGTTATCCTATCTGAGATGAACGAAGAAAACAGTTTTGTAAGACGTTATTGTTATTTCTAAATGATACATCGGCTAAACTCAAGCCCCAAACGGCTTAAATTGAACTTTACGGTATGTTTTGTATGGATAAGAACACCATTAGAGTAGTTTGAAAGTCAATATTTACTTAACTAAGATTCAATATATGTGTTGGACTAAAACAGAAAACCCAATTTTCATCTCGATCTTTGTACAAACAGTTGTTAAAGCCTTAAAGGTAGATATATTGATAATAGTCTAAAGCTTAAAGACCTGTCAATCACCATGTATGTATTGGTTATTGGAACAATAGTTACAACGTTCGGAATAAATAACGTATTACAATATATGCAATACACAAAAGTACTTATAATCAATGGTGATATGTAAAAGATGATCCGTCATCCGTGGTTATATTATATTCTACGTGTAGTACCTACACAATGCATTATACCTGAATAAATCAGTGATTATCTTTTTAAATTAAATTTTTTTTTTTTAAATCGATATAATTGGAGTGATGTTTATTTATTATCTAATTACCTTTTTTTTTTTTCCTTTTGTATCAAGAGCCAGAGAAGGAACCGCGTTAGCATTACTTCTCCTACTTATTACCTACCAAAATCTTTCAAAGCACGAGTTGTCAGCTAATTAAAAACTGGTTAGGTTAGGTATTTATTTACATAAATAAATATTTTTGTTTTTCCAGATTATTTTGAAAAAAGCTGAGAATTTTTTTACTTCTATCAATCACTAAGTAAAAACCAGATCCACTAAAATCTACTCTCAAAGCTGAAAACTGAATACGTACCTATACCTAAAGGTGACGATGAAGACAAACTTTTTTTTTTTAATAGACATCATTGTATAATCAATACATTCATAAATCCGCTTAAAATCTAAAATCAGATTTAATGCAAAAGGATATTTAAGTGAAAAAAAAATAATATATCATTCAGTTACCTAATTGAATTATTATTATAATTTTTATAAAATGTAATATATATATATTAAAGAAGAAAGCCTCAATAGCGTGCCCTTTGGCTTTTTAACATATAGCCATATAAGTACTTAATTATTTTAAACTAAATTGTACTGATAAATATTTTTCATAAACAATAATTTATTTTGTATGGATTCTTCGTCGGGAGTGCGTCATGAAGGTGCTCAGGTATCTTGTATTTTTGTCAGACTTCTTGCGTATCATTACATTCTGTGATGATGTGTTCGATAGAGGTCGGATATTTGCATGTAAGGCATGTTATTGGTGGCTTGAAGAATTATTTAATTTACTAAATCAATCTATAATTTCTTAATGATGTAGAAATAATATTTTAACTATTAGCATATTATTTTACTTAATAGGACAACCAATTTAACTTAATTTAACGTAGAAGTATATTCATTGTTATTTTCAACAATATCCATGTTTTTATGAAGAACGTATTTTATACATACAGTTAATATTATTATTTTAGTTAAAAAGTAATGAAATAATCGATTTAACTACAAAACTTATGATATTTTATTTTTTATAAATAATTCTAGTTAACTTCTTATGTGACTCTTGCAAAGACAAAATGTTTTTTACAAATCTTAAAAGAATAATATGAGCATATATTATATGTATTTATATCTATATACTCTGCACAAACATTAAAAGTCAAAAGTTAAAACCAAGTGAAGTAAGAAAGTATTATGATGGGGTTTCATTTCTCCAATTTTTTTCACATTGAAATATTTCATCGTCCTATTTAATTTCTTTCGAGAGTTATGGCGTATACTTTAAAAATAAATTATATTATATGATATACATATATTCTAACCATGTTTAGACCGTATATATATCCGTAAATAATAATTAATATTTTTTGCAGACGTAATATTTATAAAAATATTTTTTTAAATAAAAGATTTATATATATGTACTTATTTTTAAATAAAATATTAAAATCTGGGATATTTCTTTATGCATCGATTTATTTTTTATATTCAAAAAAAGTTTTATTGCATAATATTCCATCATAATTATATGTCGTCCACATGAATTGGTAGTAATAATAATGCAATACGGTTTGTATTTGGTACCTGCAGTGTACCACGTGTGTATTTATTATGTGATTTTACTTTTCCAGTATTTAGAAATAATGTATTTTTTGATAAACATTTAGCACCAACGCTAAGTGTGAAGTAAAAATAATATAAATCACACACCGATTTAATTGTGATAAAATAATTATTTACAAAAAATTTAACAGATATGCAGAGTATCGTAAATATACTCGTAATAAACATGTTATGGAGTACGCAATTTTACTTTTGAAGGCTTACTAACATGATTATTATTATTATTATTTATTTTTTTATTGATCAAAGTACATCGACAACTAGGCCATTAGTAAAAGAAATTTTTTTTTGTTACATTTTTAGTATTTTATGTATACATTTTCTACATTAAATTAAATTGTACAATTCTGTTTTTTTTTAAAGAATAAAATTAAGTTTTTTACATCCTGTGGGTTTGGTCCAAGTGCTTGACAGATTTGTTCGGATATGTGAAATTGATTTCGATACTGGTTGTATTTTTGACATTCGGTGATGATGTGGTTGACGGTTAAAAGTACACTGCATGACTCACATAGTGGAGGATCGTCTTTACTCATCAAGTAGCTACATGATTATTATGTATACCAATAAATGAGTTTGTCGAAAAATTTGTTTTTTCATATTTCAAGTGTGATTTTTCACAATGTTGGTCTGGTCTCTAGGGTTGAGAGGCCCCTTTTATACTGCTCATCAAGTCAGTCGTTATATTCATAAATACATTTACGGACTCATTACACTGTACACTGAAATATGTATCGACGGTAAAATATAAACGAAAATTGTGTAACTTAACATTTCAAACGGTAAAATGTAAACATATCCCTGTCAAATTACGACGCATATTATATAATAGAATAATATTATAATTTTAGCATTTTAGGTGTCCGAATAAACGCAGGATAGTGGCGCGGTGTTGTACACTCGGTGTTATGCCTTATATGTGCGTATTATACCTACGGGGGTATAGATACTGTTGGCTCGACGGTGGCGGAGTGAGGCCACATAAACGTTTTGGATTATTTTTGGGGAGGAGGGTGGTAGCGATGGGCTAACGTCGGGTGTGGGTGGTTGGGGATTGGAAGAGGCGCCCGGGCTGTGCGACGTTTCTTTTCACTTGGCCTATTTGCAAACCACCACCACCTCCACCATCCCCACTGCCACTGACTATGGCTCGTAACGGCCGGATCGTGTATATATTTTACTGTATAATATAATAGAGGTGACGGCGGCAGTGGCAGACACAAAGCAGCAGCAGCATCAGCTTCCGCCTCTCCTCGCCTCTGCAGCCACTCCGAACTACACGCATCGCTGCCTTGTTCTTAAAACTCTCCTCGCGCGAGCATTCATTCGGCATGTTGTAGTGTACAAGTATACATAATATATATGTATTATGTATGTATTTGTATGTATTTATTATATATATATATGAGCGAAGCAAAGACCGCCGCCACCGTGAACGAGAAACCGAGAAGTAGTGAGTATATGTGCGACGACGGGTGGAAGAAGCAGGGGGTTCGGCAGGCGAGCGTTAGGGGTTTGGGGAAGAACAGGGGTGGGTAGGTGGGAGTAGTGGGTAAGATACCAGAGAGGGGGGGGGGGGGTGAGTGAGAGAAGAGAGATATGCGCGCGCGTAGTAAAGCTTCTCCACCGCGGAGTTCCACGTCCACCACGGGAGGTAACACGGCGAATAGGTCGCGACGACGGCCGTGCTTTCGGGTGCGGCATGGGTCGAGAAGGGTTCGTAAAAACAGGAACGACGGCGAAACGAGATCGATACTGCCCCAGTCCCGGGGACGCGGTCCAAAAGCTCCACCGCCACACGATCGCACACACACACACACACACACACGCACACACACTCACACTAGCAACTCCATATAGAGCTCTGCCCGGTTCGCCGACGCTTTTTGGCCTCGTTACGTGCCGCGAATGAGAGGCGTTTCACATATATACATATTATATATGTATTATATTATATACACGCAAAACGTATATAGCGCTTTTTCCCACCAACTCCCGCGCGCCATCATAGCGCTATACCTACCCGTCCTCGTTTAGAACCCATACACTATTATATAGTCAGTCCCGGACCATCCACCCCTTACCTACTCCTTGTAGCCCATATACACACAAACACACACACACACCAGCTACCTACCCATTATACACGACACCATCTCCGTGTCATCAACACGCAAGCGGCAAGTTACCCGCGCAGTATATATGTCACGCGTGTGTGGCAGACAAAGCGGAGCGTAGTGAAAGGCACATAACGCTCACCCTCTCCGATGTACCGCTAACGCGCTCCACACACACACACACATGTACGTGTGGCTATGGGTATAATGTGTGTGTGTATTTTATATATTTTATTATATATAAATATATATATATATATATATATGTTATTTCAATCAAAAACACGCCAATGGCTTCGGTGGTGGACGAAGATGATTCTCTACTTCTTTCTTTCTACAACTATCTTCCTCTATCTCTCTCTCTATATAGCTATTAGCTATATATATATATATATATGTATATAGCTCGTACAGTATATAGTGGGGGCGTGGTCTGCCTAATTTTATTTTTTCACGGGATAATTTTTATTGGCCCTCTATCAATACGTCGTACATATATCATATATATCTCTCGCGAGTATATATACGTAACATCATTGTGTCCACGTGGAGTTTTCGAAAAGTATGCACCACTTCTCGCCGTCAAGTGGTGTTTGCCAAGCAGCACATCCCTCTAATCACATCGTCGCTATAATAATATTATTATTTCACCATCAAATAATATGTATAAACCTTTGCTCACACATACGCACACTAAGATATTACTATACGTACACGCTACACAGAATGTGTCGTGTAATAAACATTATATTAGATATAAATTATGTATTTATATTATTACATGACAAATCATTATTTTATATTCCAAATAATATATATATAATATTATGATGATGGACGATTTACATCATTCTTGCAACTCATTATTTTTACAACTCATATTCGTCACTGCTGCAGTCTTGGGCGATGTGATTTCAATCTGCGTTCATAAGTATGATATTATGGTATAGAATTTGAATATTGTATGAGTGATTTTTAGGATCTATATTTCATCGAATGTGCTAGCGCACTCCCTGTATATCGTGCCGTTCGCCATCCTGACAAATTAAAGTTTCCGTTTTATACGATATTGTTATCCATATTTCGAGTTTTATTGCTCGTATAAGTCATAAGCTGTTGCTTTAGAAATATATATTTATTATTCAATATTATACGGGTATGAAATATTAACTATTTTCGTTTCAAACCAATTTTATTCACAACATTTAGTACTAACGTGACACACATACCGTTGGTCATAAACCTTTACCTTATAATAAACCTAACTTGAAAGAAATATATATTTGGTATTTAGAATAAAAACAAATGTAATTGTTATGTATAATAACTAATATAATAACACAAAATATTGTATAATAGAATGCTGAAGTTTTGTATAAATATAATCAGGTCACATGGTATTATATTTGAACAGCTTATATAATATAACTTAGGTACAACATTTCCAAATTCATAACATGTTTTATGTTCATTGGCCACGTTATAGTGTTCAATGCATTGAATTTTTGTTTTAAGTTACAATCAAAAGAATAAATGAGTTTTAGTCACGATATAGGCTTGCAGGTTTACTATAATATATTCTGCAAAAGCAATGTATAACAACAAATTAAATAACACCTGTAGTTGAGAAAAAATGTAGGTTGGTAGGTTGGTAGGTAATTGTTTTATTGTTTTTTTTTTTAGTTTAATATTCCTTAATATAAATGTATTTATATTATTAAAAATACACGAACAATGCATTTATGCATTTATTTTATATAAGCTGTAATAAAAAATATTTTTCAAAAAAAAGTTTGTTCTCAAAAATGTAAAAAAAAGTACAAACACATAAGGTCACACTAATACGTTTTAAAAAGATTGAGCGAGGGAATTTTACTAATGTTCATATTTTAAAGCTCCCTTGCGGAGCATCTAAAAAATGCTCAGTCGTCAATTGTTTACACCGGAATATATTTTTTTTAGTAAGAACGAGTGTTCTGATTGTTGCAAAAGTTAGGAATAGAAATGTTTTTTTGTTTTCTGTTAAGTCTGTTATTCGTTTTTACGAGTATTACTAAAATTAATGTATTTTTTTTTAACCAAATAACCAAGAATTTTTTATGAAACAAAATAAATTTTAAATTATGTCAAACGTTTATACACGCGTTTATTTCAATATCATTACTATCGTGGCTATACTTAACATTTTGGCACAAATAAAATCTTGAATTACCATCTAAATTTTTAGCTACATTACTTTTGGATAGAATTCGTACATTTTAAATTCTCTAATTTACTTACCCCATATAATTGCTTAAGCTGAAATTTAAAAAAATATGAATTTATTTTGAACATTGTTTTATTTTAATGTTTGTATAATTGTATTTATAATGTTAGTTATAAATATACATATATATATATATATATATTCAATTTTATTTAACATAGCTTTCGGGAACAGTGGACAGTGAACAGTGGACAGTGGGCAGTGGAGTGTATGAATTTACATAATATTATATGATTTGTATGACCCAAAACTTGTTGAGTAGTAGATTGGTGAAAATTACAGATTGATTGAATGGTTCGGCCAGTGTTTCCTGAAGTTTAGAATTTTTTTCTTTCCTGGGTATATTCAATATTGTGTGTGAAATTAAATGTGTTTTATATTGATATTGAGCACCACAAAAAGTGCATGTTGGAGAATCTTCTTTTTCCATTTAGTTGTTGGGTGGCCAATTCTAAGTCTTGTCAATAGTCATATTAAATGCATGTTAAATATTTTAAAGTTATTAGTCTATGTCTATTTCAAAATTCAAACATTGAATCATAGTAGTATAGCATTTATATTACTTGAATGCATTTTTAGATAATATTACAATGATAACTTTTTATCTTGTTTTCAATTTCAATGTGTAAATAAATATTGGTTTGTCGGCAGTGTAATAAAAATCACATTTTTTTGTTGTGAATCATATTGTTATATTATTTAATTTCCATTTAAAATTATAACAGTTTTATCAAGATAAAATAAAATACAGGTATCCAGACTTAACATTGATTTTTACTTTCCATAAACGGCATAAACATACCTAATATAATAAATAATAATTTACAATGTAAATTCATGTCATAAACTGTAGTGTCTTTTTATGTAACAACATTTAGAAAATCCCATACATACAAAAATTAGTTCCAACTAGAATTTATGTTTATTAAAGTTTATTGCTTTACTATTAAAAAGGGTTGTTATTAGTTTATTACATTTGGAATTTTTGTATTTTGACTAAACACATTTTGGCATCGTTCCCATTAGGTAATATTGAATGTACATGGAGTTTACAAACTCAGAATTATAATCACTAATACGATTAAATGTTGAACAAAACTAAACATCTGTTATGTATAAATGACCTTTTTTCTTTTTTATGCAAAACTGCGGTAGGTTTTGAAGCTCTAGTTGTAGTTTTAAATTCATCTAGGTTAGTTCAAGCAGGTTTTATAAAACCATTGTCCATATTTTATCTTTAGTAAATAAATAGCTTAAATTTTTCATTTTATTCTTTAACTGTGATATTGGGTTTCAAAAAAAAAACTAACTGTAACACATTTTAATTATATAAAACTGCATGCTCTTAAAATAGTACAGAAATTATAATAAATAAAAAAATGTTAATTGTATGTTTAAATATACAATTTCATTAACATTTAAATTTAAATGTTTATAAAAAGTACCTATAGGTAGATACATATACTTACTATAAACTTTATTTCAAAAATTGTATTGAGAAATATATGTAGGTTCTTATGAGACATCAATTAAAATAAATTCCAAGCCTTATGTATTGAAATTAAAAATATGATGACTTATACGTATACAAGTAATTCAAAAAAGTTTCTATATTTTTTTGCGATTTTGATGAATTTTATTGAAAATAGTACTTCAAACGCTTTTCTGGCTTCAACAATTGTGGCGACTATATGTGTTAGTGTTTTTGGTATATTTTAACAGCTTTATAAACAATTGAATATGAAGAACCTTGTATTTAACTTCTTAACTTTTAAAATGTTATTCAAAATATATTTGGTGAAAATTTCAAGTATTTATATGGATATTCATTTTTAAATTACCTATAGCAAAACAACAACGTTTTGTTTTAAAAAGTAATATTCCGTAAACATTCAGTTTTTAATTTTATTTCTACTAAGAATTTTCAACTTTATCAGTACAATTCAGCGTACCAACCAAATTTAATTTGATACAGAAAAGATCTTCGAAATTAATGATCAAAAGATTTTTAGCGCTTCAAATGTTAATAATAGACACAAAACTAGAATTTAAAAAATACCCTCACATCATTGTAAAACCCATACATTCGTCGTGCTTCACTAAAAAAAAAATATATATATATATATAGCAATCATATATTTGTATGTTGTTCATTTTAATCAATTAACATTACCTATTTAGCATGGTCATTATTAAGTGTACGAGTATAATATGAATAAAAAAATTAATTTAGTTAGTTAATTTTAATTTTGTGAAATTTATAAAAACATAATTACCTGTGTTAATAAATTAATATTTTTGAACATATCAAGTTAATAAACGATATATCATGTAACTCGTTTTGCTATAATTGACTTATATTCTATAATCAATAACGTGTTAAAATGCTAATTCAATATTAAATATAATGAGAAAAAATAAGATTTTTTTGATGGGAGGAGTCCAATTCATTTTTAAATACTACGCTTTGTTATTGTTTTGCTTCTTAATACGTACATTTACAATTATTACGTTTGGGGGACCATCACAATTTTTTAATATGTAATATCTCTACTTGGTTCTAGTCACTGAAAAAAAAAATCAAAGGGGCAACTGGAAATCCATCATGATAGCCTACTGAATAAATAATTATAACATATGAAAAAATATTTGAGCAAAGGAGATAAGTAACTTATGAGTAATGTCTACAATTATACGTATTTTCTTAAATTGGAAAGTTGAAATAATTTTGTCTTCAATATTGCATAAATAAATAAAAATTAATAATTTAAAATTGCTATATGTATACATTGATAAGAGGTATAACATATTGATACACATATATTATAAACATTTTGTGAAAATATCAAGTCTTCAGCCATTAAGAAGCCATATTGTATAAATGTTGGACGATCGATTTGTAGAGATGGCACACGATAGCAACGCTCACTTCACCATCAACACTATTGTATTTTACCCAATCTATAACCTAACTTATTTTAAAAAACGTCATTGTAGAACTAAACATCATTCTTGCTCTGTTCATAATCTTAAAGGTACTTCCATTGATTAAATTCAACGTGAGCTTTTTCAAATATATATAAAAAATGTATATACATATATTTGCCTTCATAATTATCATTATTGTTTTTGTCACATATTTACACAAGATGATATGTATATGTTTAAAACTTAAAGATAAATTACTAGTACTCTCATTATATGACCTCCTAAAAACAATGTTGGATTAACTCAATTTATTTACTGTATATTTTTTAACAATTTAATAATAATTTAGATTTTCAGCGTAAAGAAATATAATGAGAGTTCAGCATAGGGAGAAAAGCTTGTCAACTCCATATAGATTCGTAAAAATCACCAAAATTTGAGTAAGTAAATACAAATTATAAACTTAAAATATGTCTTATGCTATTATAATATAGTATTACAATTTGTAAAAATTGTATTTAAAATATTTTAAGTTTTTGACGTTCATAATTATAAGAATTTAACAGCCGGTAATTAAGCTATTTTATTTGAATATCAAATTTTCAATATTTTTCCATTATTATTGCAATTTATTGTATTAGGATTCATACAATTAATAATAAAATATTTACAAAAACAAATTGCAATACATCTACTTTATTTTAAATTGTATACTCGTCATTAGTTTAGAATGTTTATTGATAAAACTAAAAAAACATACTATTAAAAAAATGTTTAAACTGTTTAAACTATTATTGTCATACATGGTTACATATATATTATATATATATTAAAGTATAGACTATATAGAGTACAGTATATAATGTATAGATCCAATGTACACAAATATTAATTAATTAATTAATATTTCATGTTTGAAACATTTCTAAGTCTGTCTCGTGAATAAAAATATAAAGTACAAATGTATACGGAAATAGACTGTAGGAAATTACCTACATCAAATGAAACCAAAAATAATTATATTATCAGGTGCAAATACGACAATAGTATGGTATAATATGTAGAGCAAGGCCACAAGCGATTCAAATAGACAATTTACACGCAATCGATCCATAAGGTTAACCATTTGTATCATACCGTACCAACGACTACCACCCCTTATCCTAGAGAAGAGACAAAATTATTTGAATTTATAATTACATATGATAATACATAGGACTACAACTATGCGATATGCAAGTGGATACTTGAAAACAAAGTTAGTAAACTACCTATTCATTTTGTTGCTATTCAATATTTTTCTGCTCGAGAGTGTATATGAAATAATGATAAAGTAGTATTATTATATACTTACAGATAGGTACTGTCGGTTTATTATAAATATTTTAAGTAACAATTTCAATTGTTTGGTATTACATAATTTGATTAAAAGTGTCGTTAATAATAATTAAGCTAAATGACAGAAAATATTAATTTAACATAATATATTTTGAAATACAATAAAATCGAAAATCATCTGCAGATTGCAGACAACAGTTGAAGACAGTCCACGACATTGAAGTAGTCATCGCGTCGAGCAAGCGCACACGTGGCAAGTGGAAAAGTGAAAAATACGTGCTTTGTTATGGAGTTGAAATAACTGAAAATATTAATTAAAAATTTAATTCTTTAATTCAAATGTCAAGTAAAAATAATACTATATGCTAGGCGCATATATACGTAATAATAAATAATACAAAGAAGAGGAATATGAGGTCAAAAAGACATCATCAACAAAGAAAATCAATATTAAATATATATATGTTATGTATAGATTAGTACACTAAGTATTTGAGATATTACTGAGTAGAGATTTCCAGTAGACACTTCCTGCTATTTCAAAGGGTTCTCAAACATTAATAGCTACTTGTTACTATTTAAAACACAATATACATTACGATACTAAAAGCATATCTATAGCGATGTACAAAGAGTTAGAGAACCCTTGAGGTTAAAAAGTATTCTTTGAATGATTACTTATTATATTTACATAGAGTTCATGGAAGAGACTACGCTCGTTGTCATTAATTCTAACATGTATGTTATAAATGTCCATTCTCCAGATACTGCTCAACAACTGAAATATTATAGCGACACTGGTTTATAAATAGTAATGACACTGAGTCACTGACACAGCAACAAATGTACCTACTATAGTTGCTCTTAGCGAAACTAACAAGACACTTCACAACTCATGACAAACATTGAAACATGTGTTAGGTACTGAGTATACGAGAAATAATATTTTAGTTTTATAATTATAAATATCAAGTGACAAGGTTCAAAATTATTTTACATTTTTACACAAGCGCCACAGACTTATTTTAACCATCAATGCTACTTAAAAAATATTTATTGTATAAATAAAAAATGAAAAAATTGGTTTTTTCTTACTTTTGATTACGTTACTGCCTAGTGTTCGTAATAATCCTTCAAATACGGACAGCTCCACACCTTTGTTCAATTTTTACATAATATTTTCAAGCACATTTTCAATTTTTTTCTTGGGTAGACTAAAAAAAAATTACTCTAAACAAAGCTATGCGGCGAGGCTCCATCCTCATAACATTCTTAATACCAGTTTTAATCATTTTTTTTTATTTTACAAGTGACAGGATTTTCACGCCATATTCTATTGATAAATAGTCATTACTACTCAAATATGTTTTGTAAATGGGTGTATAGGGCACCACCGCCACCACGCACACATCTACAACGAATAAATAAGGAACGACAAGAAAATATTACTAGCCAAAATCAAAAAGGAAATGATCGTTACAGTATAAGACAATTTTATACTGAGAGGATAAAATATCAACGCACTACATTTTGTTTTCTTTTTCTGACTCACGTGCACATGACAAATTTTTGTTTAACCGAACAAATCTATATTTTTAGCCTGGATATGAGAATGAATTTATTTATCTGCTATCTAACTTTAAGTTTAGAACATTATCTATGTTTATAGTTTTTTTACGTTGGCTATGTTATGATGTATCAATTCGTCAGTGATATAGGTACTTTGAGAGCATTTGTATAATGTTCTTCAAACTCATATAACAGGCATACACATTAAAAAAGCAACATACAAACACAGATAATGTTTTTAATTTTAAGTTCAATTTTTAGTAATATTTAAACTAATAATTTAGTTTTCAAAAATTGGAACGTAAGGTTAAGTTTCTCCCCCGATGGCAATTATAACAAAGCGTTTGGTATCGATCAAGAGTCTATTTCCATTAAAAAAGAAACAGAAATATCTTTTTGAATCTATTGTTAATATTTTTTGTAAATTCATGTAATAGTTACTTAGGTATCATAAGTAATTTAAGATTCATCCTCTAGAGTATAAAGTATACTTAGTAATGTTATTACCTATTGTAATTTATTTCATATTTAGCTATAATTATTATAATGGTAATAAAGAATAAAATAGATACTGACAAAAATATAGATTTTGTCCACTTATTGTTTCGATTCGTTTTCGTCATGACGCTAGCCATTGTATTATTAAGTTATTTATTATAAATTTGAAAACAATGATAAATCAATGACTTCAAAAACAATTATAAGTGACGCTGTGTAAGGTATTCAGTGTTTATACGGTACGTGTTTAAAATTACATATGTGCTAAAAAAAGATGGAGTTTTAAGATCATTTGAGTAAAATTGGAATAATCTATACAAGATCTATTCATTTATATAACATTAAATGACAAATATAAAAATCTATTATTTTAATCTCTCATTTGAAAATCTAATGAACTACTAGTTTTAAAGTGGATTTATTTTGGAACCCTACTGCATTTTGGGAAAATAATAACAATTTTAAGTTGGTTGGCATGTAAGTAAGATTTTTATATAGTTTATATTTTATATTATTATTATGTTATAACGATGAATTTATTTTTCAATTATGTGATGCTGTATTGTATTTTTATATTTCTAATTACGTTATACGTTATAATATCTTATCATAAACATATTTATAGTAAAATATTGTTAGGAAATATTGACTTACCTGAGAGTAATGATTCTATTGACTAAATTAATATGTAATAAAAGTAAACTTATTTAAACAGTATAATATTATAATGTTTACGTTCTATCCTTTTTGGACCAGATTCTACAGAGTATATTGGAAAATCCATGTCTATAATATAATATATATGATAATACCACGTATCATATTTAACTGATATTATACAGATTTGGTAGATGCTAGTATATAGTATCATCATGTACTGGTAGAAAAATAAATCTAGTTGGTAGTTTTAGAAGTTCAAAATTCAAAATTATCAGATTTCCTAATAATAAAAACAAATAAATAGGAAAAACTGGTATTTTTACACAAGACGAAGGATATATTTTGCTTTACCTAATCGAAACATGAATAACCGTAGATACATAAACATTTACAGAATGTTAAGACTTTTTATATGTGGTTTAATTTTAATAACATTTTTACACCTTTTTTTAAAGCTATTAGACGAGACGAATGTCTATCTTTATTTAGTTCTTTTATAAATATCTATGAAAAATATTCTTTCAAATATATTTTTAGTTTTGAAATTTATTATTTATATAATAAGAACGATTTGAGTTATTTTGTTGTAATTCAACTATTATTTTTCGAGGGGATTAAAAACATTTACGTAATATATTATAATTTTTATTATACCCAGTTACGTTTTCATGGGTAAGTCAGTATTAAATATTGATTTACAAGTTATGAAAAATTAATATAATATAATATAAATACATGCTACATTAATTGCAATAATGAAATATTTCCTAATAATATGATAAAGATAAATGTAATGTTTTAGTCAAAAACAAATAATGCAATTTCTATAGATAGTAGGTACCTATTGTGTACCTTTATATGTAGTAAAATATAAATAATAAATATATCATAAAATACACTTAGTACATGGTATATCTAAACATATAATATAAACCTACTATGCTTACGATCTATCGGGTTAGATTAATATGCTTATATTATATAACCAAACATAACTGGACTGGTGCCAAATTGGTTCTCGTTTAAAAAAGATATTTTATTAAGGTAAGCTGAATTGGTTCTCGTTTAATTACGCATGTTTTCCTACTCAATTTTACAGGCTTAAGACTATCAACTTTAAAGTAGGCTTTAAAATATAATATTGAAAATTTTAAATCGTTGATTTGGACGAAAATCAGTCATCACTAAGGTAGGTACACAAAATAAAATAAAATAAAATAAAATATACAAAATGTATTTCATTACATTTTCTTTTTAATTAATTTATTCATAATTGTTGTCACACGCAAGTGTATTATCACCTTTCTTTTCGTAGTTTTATGTTAATACTTCTTAACTTAAACAATTTCATGTAAGCTTTACATGGAGGTATCAACAATAATTTAGTAAGACATCGAAATAACATTTTTATAACATATATAATTGAAGCTACCTAATTTATATTTTGTACCAATTATACATACATATGATTTAATATTGCAATAGAATGTTTAAAATGCAAATTAAAATAAAATACATATTTCAAACGGGAATTAATTTTTTAAATGGGAACCAATTCGGCTACTGCCCCTTACATAACTCATCTTCGTTCAGAGTCATTTTTTGTAAACAATGGTACCTATTTATAATTGAATTCTAATTTAACATAAACATTATAATGACAAACTCAATGATAAGGTACACTCGGTTTTCTACACTAGCTATTTTTTTAATGTTTACATTATAATAATTTAATAATATTTATTTTGATTAAAACTAATTACAGGAGCATAGTTTCATAAATATATTGTTTTATAGAGATACTGTTACTACAGTCTATAACGAATAAGTACTCTTTACCATTATAATTTATAGTGGTACACTGGTAAAAGAGTCTAATTTGAATATTATTAAAAAAGTCAACATTTTAAAAGGCCTATTAAAACCACTTTATTTTATAAAAAATGTATAGTAGGCACCTAAAATATACTGCTTATTATAAACTCGAAATATATAGATACCAGCTACTATCAACTAATTAATTCCTTTACAATTTATTTAAATACTGAATTTAATCTAAATTATTAAATAAAATATTTAATTTATATACGTTCTATGAAGGAAAAAAAATGGAGATGCAATATAAAATAATTTTTTAATATTACCTCCGTATTTTGCAATAACTATTTTAATTTCATTAAAAAACTTTTCTCTTAGGTATTTATTTAAAATATATTAGGTATAACAGACAGCTACCAATAATAATTATTGATTTATTATATTCCGAGGCCACAAAACAAGTTTTTTAGGATTTTAATTAAATTTTTACAATTTACAAATATTAAAGTTTTATATCTTAAACATATTTACACTTATACAATGTACCTTACAAGTGGTTCTGTGTTAGAAGTTAGAACTATTGTTTGTTATTACACAATATTTGATGTTCCAAAATGGTTATTCTTTAAAAATCACTACAAAAAAAGGGGGGAGACGTGATTCTGCTATGCAGATAAGTCTATAAAAAACTATAAAAAGAGCAAAATTATTATAAAAACAACTATATGTAACTATATATAAAATGCTTTATAGATACTTGATGAAAAATTCTGGTCAATAGTTTTTCATTTTTGAACTACGAAATTAGTGAAAAGCCCGAGTATTTTACTTTAGAGTAAGTACTAAGTACCAAAAATAGATATTGAATAGAATTTTTCTCCAGAAAGTATAAAACATCCTCAAAGCTTAAAATCATCTTTACTCCTTCTAAAAATGACGTCATATACACACACAAAAATACATCAACGTAAGTACAATAAGGTTAGGTAGTCAAAATAAATTGTAAAAATTATTGATAGAAATTAATCCAAGGACGTAGGTGAAGTTCATAAATGAATGTTCTAAACGGTTTTCAGGCATCTGAAGTCAAAGAAAATAAGTCAAAAGTATAGTTTATTCGAGGGAAATATTGCAATTAATTATCACATGCTTAAAAACATTAAAGTTGTATTTAATTAATTAATTATGTGATTTAACTACTATTTAAGTAAAGTAGTAGTATATTACCTATACGGCTATACTATTAACATTAAGACGTATTTATAATTTTATATACATTCTCGTTAATCGTTACTATATTGTTGCTCAATATAATGTCATTAGGTCTCATAAAATTAATAGCCAATACGTACAATATTATAACAATGCATTAAGGCGCCTGGTGCCAATGTAACTTTGTTTATAAAAATACGCTCTACGGGAATAATGATTCTGTTATATATGTATATATTGTATATATATATATTGTTTTGAACTAATAGAGGATAATATTTTATATGTTGCATTGAAATCCGTTTTTTAAATATCAAATAATTGTACGAATAAAGATTATTTTTAATTTTTAATTTTAAATAATTTTACTTAGCATAAAAGGGATATGTTCAATAATATATATTACAACCTTAGCTATATATGAATTGGACATGTTATCTGCTTTATAATTGTGTTTTTAATTTTTGATTAGTTATTTAAGAAGCAAGCGTATAAGAAAAAACTACCAAAAAATACCGAAACATGGTAAAATGTATGGCATAAATTTATATTAAGTATTGGAAATTAAACTGTATGATAATAATTAGGTAATAAATCACTGCCCTGCGCCGCAGCACTGCAGTAACTGTACCTTTCTTTCCTAAATGCTGGTTAATCATATTCCTATATTAGAGTGTATGGTCTACAGGTATTAGGTAGGTATAAAATATATTTTACATTGTTAAAACTGTTTGTACCATTTTAAATAAATATGATATTCTTCAGGTTAACCATATGGTATACTTCCAATTGCACAGATGGTAGTTTTAAAAAGCAATTTATCATTTTAAAACAATTGTCTTATGATAACTTGCTACATATATAAACAATTCAGTATAAAATAACGCAAAATTAAATAGTACCTAGACTCAATTATCATACAAAAATTACTTTTATATTAATACCTATTCAAAACTCATTGTGAGAGTCAAATTGATATAGTTTCTTCTATCTATAAAATATTTTTAAACTAGTTTTATAATTTAGTAATAAATATTAATTTTATTTCATTTTATTGTGATTATTTGCATTTCAATCATTTTCAATGAGGATAAATGCAGCAAATGCAATATGCATACTAATTGATACCTTTATAACAATAAATGGCAAACAATTTTATAATTAAAATGTATTCATACTTTATAGTATATAATTAATAATTATTGATTCTTCCTGCAACAAAGTGTTATCTGTTAGATGAATAATAAAAAAATTGAATAGTATTATTATTTAAAAAAATATATTAAGTTTATTTATTGTATATAGTTAAAAGCTTAGTTGAATACGAAATGCAGACAATCATTTAATTAAAATACCAGTATTACTTTAATATTAATTATAAAAATAGTTCATTTCAATTTTTCTAACACGGATTCGAATGAAACTAATTTATTTTCCACTAAACTTTAAATTAAAATGAAATATCAATGTAGGTGAATAGATATGTAGATATGTACATTATTATATACCAAAACTAATAATTGTATTCAAAATTTTAAATGTATAATTTATTTTCATTTTCCTGTACTTATACTACGTAGGTATTCAAAAACTGTAATTGTTTATTTTTTTTTTAATGAATTGTTGTAACTTTTAGTTTTGAAACAATAACAATTTATTTTACATGTTTTTATGGCTAAAATTGTGCGTATAGTCTTTAGTTTATTCTGGCCACATATTTTTCTGTTTTCTCCACCTGACAGCTGTAAATTCGACTTCCTAAAAAGCAAAATGCCCATGGTTGAATTTATTTATCATAATATTTTGTCTTATCCTTTTGTACTGATTAAAAAATATTTCGATTGCAAATTAAATTAATTTTTTTTAATATTCACGTTTAAAAAAATTTTAGATTCTGAGCGGAGCGAGGAATGTATTTGATTTTACCATAATACCATGATGTGTATTGTTTAAATTTTTTTTTTTGTGCCTGTAATCAACTTTTGGGGCAGTAAAAGTGCTTCGATTTTCAACTTCAGTATTTCATTCGATCAGAAAGTGAATCTAGTTGGTACTTAGAGGGGTAAAAAGTAAAAACTTCTCAATATTTTTCTAAATAATTGGGTTAAAGAACCTAAAAATTAAGGGGGAAACGCTCAATCAGTTTTCGACAAAATCGATTTTGGTTTTTGATGTAACTTTTAAAAAAAAATACCAATAGATAAATGAAATTTTTACCGAATGTTTATATAAGTACATTCTATTCACTATGCAATTTTTAAAAAAATTCGACTTTAGTTTAACTATTTATAGGCATATGCAATTTTCGATCATTATTAGTTTTTTTTTAAATTAACATCGATAAAAATTTATTTGTTGGGTAGAAAAGCTTGAAAATTTAATACAAGGCTTCTAACATATTGTTACAATAGCAGTTGAAAAATAAAATAATACATAGGCACGATTTTTTTTTAAGCATTTAAAGTTCAAATTTTGACTAAATACATGAAAATTACGACAATGTTCAAATTATCTAGGCTAAAAATTTTTACTTTTAAATCTAAGATTTGAAAATTTTTAATAATCTATAATACCTATATCCTAGACAGATAAACCGTCTCCGCTCAGAGTCGTCTGTCGTATGCAATGATATAATATCATTGGATTCAAATTTAATTCCATCCATTACAGTAACCCACTTGTAAACTACTGTACAGCAGAGCGACATCCACGATTTACCTGATTTTTATTTCGTATTTAATAATCATTTCATTTTTATTATGTTCCGTTGTCCTCAACTGAAGACGAGCATGCAGGTCAACTTTCTAAGTTTAATATCGTCTAGGGCAACAGGTATATATATATATATCTATAGAAGGTACGCGTTTACTCTCTTTTTCGATTTTAACCAAACACTTTCTCTTTGATCATTTACGCCTATGCATATAATAATAATAGCAACGTTAAACGATATATTTTAAGATAACGCGTTTATATCGACATATTGTAGTGTTGTACCGCGTGACATTACCTATTTATATCTAACAATAAAAAATGGTTAAACAATCAATCTAGGTAATTAAAACGCAGTTTTAAAAAAAAAATAAGTAATGCAAACAAAAACTGTTTTTATTGTATACCGTTTTAAATATTCAACTAAAATGGTAAAGTTTGGGCTTAGGTATAACTTGACGAAAAACTAATTTTGATTTTCACTCATTAACTGCATATTATTACACTTTATCATTTTCTCATACATTAAATAGTTTTCCAATAAAAGAAAAATAGTTTGAAAGTGGCGTATTTATGATTGGGGAGTTGTTAGATACACCTCTTACATTTTTGGGGATGTTCCAATTTTTACTGAAATACTTCCTTTCTTTTTTTTGATCATTTAATTTTACCAGATTCCTAGATACTCCACCCTCATCGTTAAAAAAAAAATAAATATAACTAAATATATGACACTGATTCAGTTAGAAGATTCTTAATTTAAAGTACAAGTGTACGTTTTATTCGTAATGCAATAATATAACTACATTATTGAAATCTTAATATAACACCTAATAATAAATACTGAAAAAACTAATAATTATACCTATAGTACCTATTCATGACTGTTACATGTTTGACATGGACACGGATCAGGTTAACTTGAGCCAGTCTCAAAAAGTAATACATAAAGCACAAAATACTAAGGGTAGTAAGTGCATTATGTATGTAATTTTGATATATTCTTATATAGATCTAATTATGGGACGGGATGTTTTTTGTAACTGTAAAATTGTTACAAAACAGCCAATACAGTGGACTCGGCGCAGGACAGTTGCAGGTACGAGTTGCCCGTATCAATTATCGTACTCTAAAATTTTGACCAAGTGTTGGCAAGTGCGGTAAGATTTTTGAAATCATTAGCGTGTGGCGGCGGCCGACGCTCACCGTAGCTCTGGTAAAACCCGGCGTCGCCCCGAGTGTGGTTGCGCCGCTTGGCGCATTGCAGGTGCCGGCGGGCCAATGGCTGGCTGCCAAGGTCCGTTTGCCTGCAAAAATCCGATACACCGTGGCGCGCAACGCGTCAACCCAAAAATATTCCGGCCGGGCGGCGGCGGAGAGGTTACCTAATCGCCGCCGCCGGACAATAAATTATTAATGTAAAATAATAATATGACGACGAAATAAATACCGTTTTAATTTATACCTACACAATATTGGTCCCGACAATAGATGAAAAGAAAAAAAATTGTTGTTACCATACTTAAATTCTAGTAAAAAAAAAGCGAAATAATTTTAGGAGCTGTAATTTAATTCGTTTGCCATCGTTAAGTAGTAAATAGTAATGCTGTGCAGTGGTAGTAGTAGTCGTAGTGGTGTATGTCGGAAGGTAGGTAGTATAATATAATATTATCGTATTATATGTGCGTACGTTGTGTAGTATATGGTAGTAGTAGTAGTAGTAGTAGTAGTAGTAGTAGTAGTAGTAGTAGTAGCAGTAGTAGTAATAGTAGAAGTTCAGTGTGTGCGAGTGTTATTTCGTATTTCTCCTGCGCAGAGCCAGAACACATCCGGGGCGTACGGCAGTGCGCGCGCCGCCGGTGACGTGACGGCCGCCACCGGTATCGCCCCGGTCGCGCTTACTCCTTCCACACACCTACCGCGACGACCAACACCAGTTTTACACTGAAGACTGAACACGGTTACTGGTACTACACAGTCTACCTTTCGCGCACGATCCCACTACGACACCAGTGCGACTACAGACTATACATACAACGCTGCCGTGTTGTAGGTACTACAGTGGTTATATTTTCTCTCTCGCACACGCGCGCGCCGGGTCGCTTCGCATCGTTTTCAGTTGTTTTCCGTCATTAAACGGCATACATACCGTCGTTCGTTCTTCGAAATAAAAGTATTCTATCCGTCGCGTCCGACAAACTACCGACGGCACCCCACGTTTCGTTGATACGATACGAGAAGGAGAGGCAGTGAGCAGTCAGTCATCGAGTTACCGAGTGAGAGGTAAACGGTGTTCAGCGGCAAGTATCCCGGCCGGCAGACCTGAGCATTTCATTGGAAACGCGGTTATCGCGGTATCCGTCGGAAGCGCGCGCGTTACTACAGAGTAACCACCGCCGCTTGTCCGGGTGACATACGCACTCACGCACACATACACTCGCCGCGTCAGAAGCAACGCGTCGTATACTCGTATACCACGCCAAACGTGTCCGTTATTGAATTTCTCGTCGACGTAACACCGACATCATAACCAAAATGGTGAGTGACATCAATACAATGTTATAACATTTACAATTATTATTATTATCATTAGTATTATTTGTTACGATAAGATATGGGCGGCCGCGTTTGCGGCCAGTCGGTGTCCGTTAAAAAAAAAATAATTACCGAAGGTGGCGGCAGCCGCGGTTGTTGTTGCCCAGGCCGTTTATTTTTAGACGAACCGTTATGATTTTACTTTTTTTGTTTTCTCGTAATCGGTTGTACCGTTTGTGGTCGTCTAGACCGTCCCAACTGCCGCCGCCTTAGTCGTCGCCAAGCCGCCAAGGTGTTCAACATGGCGCTGCCGCTGTACATATGCGCCTCATTTGTGGCTGCGGCGGCGGCCGTTTTGAAAACGTTTTTATTAATCGTTTTCTACAATTCTTCCTTCCAAAATCAATTACCTAGACTATATATTTTATATTTATACGGTCTGTCAGTGTCGGCGGCCTTGACCTTTGCGCGACACAAAGATTTTGTTCTCGCGTAGGTAGGTATTTATCGTGGTCGGGTTTTTTCATTCGTTTTAATTTAACGTCGATGACGGTGGCAACGGCGGCTGACATCGACGACTACGCGGTTTTCTGTACAGTGTGCCGCACTGTGTTGGTCAAAAAATTCTCGTCGTTCATTATGATTTTATTAATTTTTCGAATCCTTAAAACGTGCGTAAACGCCGTCATGCATTTTTATTATTTGTCGCACGACGACGACGATACGGTGTATAATGTGCATTATATTATTATTAATTCCCCGGTCGTCGGCTGACCGGTGACAACGATTTCATCGGCCGTTTCGGCGGATACAGTGGGAGGCTAGGGGCTGAGGCATTCTGGTAGCGGGGCTCCTCTGTCTGAATATGCGGCGGCCGTGGACATTCTCAGAAAGTGCCGGGTCGGGTCGTCGATAACTCGGCATACACAATAAAAATAATAATGGTCTGCCTATATTATTAGACTCGACGTCTTTTATGAGTTGAGTAAAAGAATATAATAATAATAATAAACCGGCAATAAGGTACTTGGCGGCGTTTCGAGTTTTTTCTTTCTTGTTTTATTTGCCTCGTTCCCCGCACCCACACGATCATCGCATTACGTGATTGCTCGTGAATTGTGTTGGTGTGTACTGTGTTGTGTAGTTGTGAGCTGTAGTTTTCCGTCAAAGGCCCCCGAACGCTATCTAGCGTCGAACGTTTGCACATCGACTACCCTCCTCTTATCCCCTGACCGAGCCTTCCCCTTTTTACCTCACGATAAAGCCACCTTACCAAACCAGGATTTTATGCGCGTCCCTAGGGCGTTTCTTGTGCCCTCTCGCCCCCCCCCCCATTCTGTTTTTTTTTTTTTTTTTCGACCAAATTCAGCCTATGGCGGTAACATTCATAGCTTTTGGACACTTTTCGTTTTGACCAATATGTAGACAACATTTTTTGTCGAGTGATTTTTACACCAGCCAATTTCTCAACTATTGTGAAAATCTAGAGGGCTATCATTTTTTTAAAACAATCTATTTTAATAATTATGAACAGCCCAATGGCTATTGTTATAACTAACTTGCTTTTTGAGTGCACTCTTTTAACAGAAATATTTTTACTGTGATCAATTTTATTATAATTTTTATAAATAATGCTATAGTTTTGTACTGCCTATCCTATTAACATTTCTGGTGGATTAATTTATATCTGTTGATTATTTTTGTTAAGACAATTGCTTAGCTATAATAATTATGACACTGATCTTCTGATAAGTAATAACAAATTTATCTCGTGGGGTAGTAAGGATATTTTACCTGTTAAAGGTTATGACCTTGGCCTTTTCGCCTTTGATTGAATTTTTTTCAATCGTTGTTGTGTTTTTGATTCTGTTGACTAGAGTTTGTGTTTTGTTTTGGACTTTGAGGCTCAACATAAGTTCATAGACACCTAGGTTTATTATTATTATATTATATTATTTTATTATTATATTTATTATTACTCGGTTTGATTTATTTTTCATTTTTAGTCTATAATCTACCTACTTACCAAAATTAGACCAACCTTGCTTAAATAGGTATTCATAAGTATTGTCATCAATAATATATAGGCAAATACATAATAACTAGAAAAATAACCTAATGTATGAAATCTGTGATTAAAATTCTAAAGTAGTACCTACTTATGATTATTATGTATCTATCATTAACTACAATTTTAATACCCTTGTAAATTAAAACAACAAAATTATCAAGTTTTATGATAACTTTATTAGATAGGTTTCTGTAGTTCAATTTTATTGCATTAAAATATATAAACATCATTGACTTAACTATAAATTAAATAAATACCAATTAACATTGTAACTACTTGTTTGTTTTATTCAAAAGTTTGTGATAGTGCTAGTAACATTTTAGAAATGTTATTTGCTCTTTTACATGCATTTAAAATAATAATAATATACATTTTTAGTCGTATTTGGTTTAGCTAATCTAAATGTATATTGATATTATTCATCCACAGTACATGGTATTGCTTTTAGCAAATTTATGTGTTTAATATTAATATGGCCTAGTTTATAAAGACCTACCTATCAATAATAACTTTATTGTTAATAATATGATTCCTATGCATTTTTTTCATAATTACTTGTACAAAGTGATTAAATTAGGTACTATTACTATTTACTTTTATTTGTTATACATATTATATAACCTGTAATTTTGTTTTTGATGGTTGAATTGGTACCTACAAATAAAATTATGTACCTAATTAATGAAAATTATTTTTTTATAATATCTTCGGGGATAAAAATGTTTTTAGTTTTCCCTCTTAAACTTACAATAAGTACTTATGTTTTTAGACCATTTACTCATAGACCCCCAATTTGTTACCAAGTTCATTGATAGTCACATTCCGACATGGAACAGTGATGTAGCCCGTTTAATATATGTATTGTACCATGTCAGAGTAACTCGATTACTGAAAAATCAAAACCTATCTGAACAAAGTGGAAACATGAAGCAGGCCGGTTCATTAAGAAAAGGTCTATGAATAATAAACAACAAATTGTTACATTGAAACATAATATGATAAGAAATTCCTACTTATTTAAAAATGTTAGAATATTTATTTTATCCAAATAATAAAAAACATTAAATATAGATATGTAATAAATTTGGGTGGGTACCTTGATGTGAGTATGAGATTATTTAATAATAATTTATATTAAGACAATGTAACTTTACTAAAGAAAGGTATTCAATAGTGGTTTAAGTTACATTTAATTGATATATAGATTGATATTATATAGTTTTTATTGTCATCTAGGTATCTTATTCAAGAATTTAGTAATTTTAAAACTTTAAATAATGTTATTTTATTTTAAATTTTATAACAATCATTAGGTAGGTACCTAATTTTGAATTATTTTGCATTGGGTATCTTACATTTTATATCTGAATTAAATAGTACTTTGTAAATTAATAATCAAAATATTTAAGTTGTAATACCAAAAAGTGGAAGGGAAAAATAGTTGTGAGGGTTTTAAATACTTAATTTTTTTTATTGCTACTTCTAAAACATATGTTATTAAATAATCTAGGCTGATCAACTAACAGAAGAACAGATTGCCGAATTCAAAGAGGCATTTTCACTATTCGACAAGGATGGAGATGGTACCATCACTACCAAAGAACTTGGAACCGTAATGCGGTCTTTAGGCCAAAATCCGACTGAAGCTGAACTCCAAGATATGATTAACGAAGTCGATGCTGATGGTAATGATACATTATATTATATTTTACTAATTTTCAACTAAATAATTTGTTTATATTTTTCATAGGCAACGGCACGATAGATTTCCCAGAGTTCTTGACTATGATGGCCCGCAAAATGAAGGATACCGATAGTGAGGAAGAAATTAGGGAGGCTTTCCGTGTATTTGATAAGGATGGAAATGGCTTTATTAGTGCAGCTGAGCTGCGTCATGTGATGACTAACCTTGGAGAAAAACTCACCGATGAGGAGGTTGATGAAATGATCAGGGAAGCTGATATTGATGGTGATGGTCAAGTCAACTATGAAGGTATTTAATGGGAATTTAGATAATCACATAATTATGATATGTTATTACAAAATATGTTATAATTGCCTATCGATTCTCTATGTGAGACAATATTTTAATATGGGAAGTGCTAGCAGAGAAGTGTATAACACATTTAACCTCTTGTTGAATATAATATTGTAAATCAGTTTAATATTATTAGTATTAACAGATTATATTGATTCTCACTCATACTATATTCTGGACCACAAAAGAAAGAATTTGTTTTTACATTAGTGAATGTTCCAATGCTGATTCTCCTACTCAGATAGTGGATAGTGGTTTATAAACATGTTACAGCATTATTACCGTGGGTACTTGTACAAATGGGCAGATGCAAATGCTTTTCTTGTTGAAGTACATTTTCCTTATCCTATAGGTGGATATAATATAATGTTATGTTAACAATAGTGGGTAGGTACAAATTTAATAGAAAAAAAAAATTATATTTTCATACTACTTATCTCATAATTACTTACTGGGGTATGGAGTGGTTGAGCAAACTACGGTGTCGGATCTAATGTGTACCATTGCCTGTTCAAATTCTGGCCATGGGCGGGATCTTTCTCTGGACAGGCAACCGTTTAGGGGGGGAGACGTCATTTCCGAACTGGACATGGCAGAAACCTACAAGTACCCAAATAACTAGAAATTCTGTTATATAGACGCCCAAACAAGGACTTCAGGCCTACTCTGAACATAACGCCCTACGAACAAATAAATAGTTTCTTACATTGCCAGAGAACAAAATCATATCCTGCTAAAAATGATTCATCCATTGTTTACAGTAGTTATTTTTATTTTATTTAAAATTTCCATTACAACTTTAAATATTTACTAACACCAAAATTATTTTTTTTTTTAAATGTATTGGTAAATCATTGAAACATTTAAAAACTTTCTGGAGTTGAGATATGTTATATTTAACTGAAAAAATGTATTATGGATTATTTTATTAAACATGCACCTACTTTAAAATTTAAGTTAAACTATAAAAAAATATACAATACATTGTCCATCTAAGTACAAACGATTAATTTATCTATATTCTATATGTTCAACTTGATCTATTTATTTTTTTATTTGAGTAGTAATGGTTTGATATTCCAAATATTTGTGAATTGTGTTGGTTCCATAAGTTGTTAGATGTATAAAATATTTCTTGTTCCACTTATATAAGTTTTAATTATTTTTATCTAAAGTAATAAACTATTGGATCCTATCTGCATCAAAATGTCTTACGGAAATTAAAAATAGATGACCATTTAAAATTTGAAAGAGTTTGATTTATATTATATTAATGGAATATCCTTAACAATAATATTTTGTTAAATAGCTTATCCCATCAATTATTATTTATTCTGAGACATCTGAGTGCCACATATACACATTTTTCTGTTTGTTATATTGAATCAATATTAATTGGATTTAAAATAATTGCTTTAAAATTTATTTTGTTAAAAATGATTGGTAGTTAAGATATTATCTAAATTCTTAAAAACAGTTTTAATTTGTTTGTACAAAACCTGTGTTATAGTTAGTTATTTACTTATTTCTAATATGCGTTAATGGTATCAACAATTTTTAATTGTTTTTATTATTTATCGTGTTTTAAATTAATCAGATTGTTCAAAAAGTATACGACTCAATTAAATATTTATATAACATAAAATTAATCAATTTATTTCAATTAAGATGACATAATACCTACTATAGGAGACAAAATGTTCAAAATATTAGTAGTTTACAGATAGTATTTATTAATTAATATGCTTTTTCAAATGATACCTATTAAATTAAAAATTTTAAATTAATTTTATTAATAATAATTAAAACAGTAATTTAGTTAATTCATATTAAATTGTTTTCAATCGCTTTTATTTATTTAAACACAATTTTTGTTTGGTAATTAATGAGTTAAATGTAACAATATTTGTAGTTACAGCCTAAAATATAATATTTTAGTTGGGCAAAATGTTATCTTAATTAGTTAATCAGTTTAGAAATGTTTGAAATATTATGTAGCCATTGGCATTTGCTAATTATTGAGGACACAGATAGTTAGGTGTTTTAGATTTTTTTCTTTTTAACTTTGCAGATTTCCATACTTTAGCTCGGACCATTTTTGTACGTACTGTGACTGTGGTCAGTGCTCATATCTCTATTTGTGTTTTTTTTTTTTTTTTTAATCCCATTATAATTACATTTGATATCTCAATTCGTTGAATTGTGACGTACCATCATTAATGTGTTATCAGTATTTGATTGACGTTATCAACCTAGTAACCCTACCTATTATACTAAATGTATGATCAATATTTTTATTTTTTACATGATGATACAATTTCTAAATATATTATGCATGTAGAAATAATTGATTGAAGTGAGAATTTAGATGTAGTCTTGTGTTTACGCATGAGTGTTACTTCTATTTAAATACATTTTTCCTATTTATCTTTGTTTATTTTCCTTTGTTCCTTGGTTGTGTTTCTTTGTTTTTAGCATACATTTTGTTGGTGAAAAATCAAATGCAAAAGTACCTTCTAAAAAAAACACCACAAAAGAAATCAAAAGGCAAAAAGAACACTTAGAACCTTCCATGCACCCTATTTCCTGTACTTTGGCCATTCAATATTTTTACAAAATTTTCTTTGTTTCTAATTTATTAGGTAGAATTTGTAAATGATTGTAACCAACTATATTATTGATATTTTATGTGTTGGTATTATAACTTATGCAACTGTTTGTATTTTGTTTCAGAGTTCGTGACCATGATGACTTCTAAGTGAAATGTGTTTCATTATTAATTATTATTATGTAATTTTTTATCATATT
Source organism: Diuraphis noxia (assembly GCF_037042655.1). Taxonomy (NCBI): domain Eukaryota; kingdom Metazoa; phylum Arthropoda; class Insecta; order Hemiptera; family Aphididae; genus Diuraphis; species Diuraphis noxia. Next base: position 29,840,462 of record NW_028301714.1, on the reverse strand, counting down.
TTTTTTTCAAAAAAAAAAAAAGGAAGAAATTAACCTGCATTTTTTTTTTTTTTGTTCGAGTAAGCTTTAAAAAGATAATGTGATTATCAAAAAGTAAACAAAGATTAATTATCTTTTTACCACATGTGGAACTCTGTGAACTTTTTTTTGTGTTGAGATATTCGTTATACTATCATCTATATGGTTAATTTTTTTTCAATTTCACCAAAATCAGTTCTTTTGTTTAGCAGTAAATCTGCTGTGTAAATTTTGTAAAAAAAAAACAAACATAAAAAAACAAAAAAAATTATCCGACGGCAACGTGTTTTTCTTTTTTAAATATTACAATTTTTCTTTTCAGTTTTTGCTAGCAATGTTTTCATCTTAACATATTATATTATTATACATAAAATTATGATAATATGATATAAAAATAATAATAATAATCTTAAGTATGAAAAATTATATTATAAATAATTTGTTGTTTTACACTTTAAAACATAATTTTAAAATCTTGTAATTTTTACGATTAATTATAATCTCCAGTGTTTTAGTAATTTATTATTATTATTATTATTATTATTATATAAATATTAATTATTAAATATTAGGGACGTTTTCACATTCCTCACTCACCGATAAAGTTAAATTTTTTTTTTTTAAAAACGAGCTATAATAAATCAATCAATGATATTCAAAACATTTTACATACTATTTTGGCATGATAATATTTATTAGCCTATTACAAGTTATTGTAATTTTTTTTTATGATTATTATAATTTTTGAAAAGTATACAAAAAGACACATTAAACGTTTTATTTCTTCACTTGTAAAGAGAAAATTGAAATTTTTTATTTAATCCTCATTTAATTTCAATTTTTATGGTAACATTATAATATGCACGTCTGCCACACACGCATACACACCCACATCCATTTGGTTAAATGTAATATGCAAAGAATACACTGTATTGATGTATATACTATAATATATATATTATATATGAATACACATAATATATTTTATTGTTTATATACCATTTCTTGAGACAATACTATACTGTTTTGTTTTACCTTAACCTTAGTGTATTAGTCAAAAGTCAATGGTATATCATATATTGTGGTGTCGGACGTGAATAACTATTTAATTTTTTTTATACATAAATACCTGATGTATTCGAAATAAATTATTTATTAATATATGTTTCTGCGGTGCATGGTGTATGTCGAAAATTATTTGTTTCATTATAATTAAAACGTCTATCTATAATGGAGAAACATGTTCAGATAAGAAAGAGTACCAGTTACAGAAGTGCCATGTGTATCAGATGATTGCTGCCATTTATCGACTTGAGCTTTTTTCCGTTATCTCTTCACCATCCTGCGCCTGCAGTATTATAATAATTGTTAGTTTGACGCGCATTAGTGTACTGAATTTGAAATTTTTCTTCGTATAATATATATATTTTTTATTTATTTACTAGGTTATATTATATTTTAATCTGTTTTACTAGACTTTTGTTTGATAACCGCAGTTGTCCTACTTTTTGTCTAATAAACACATTTTATCATTGTTTACTTGTTCTTGGAATGGTATAATAGCTGAATAAACACCTTTTTTTAGTAATTGAAAAAGTAATATACCTACTGGAGTATAAAGGAAATTTAAAACAATAGGCAATTGGCCGACTGGAAGTAAATTGTTTTTGGACAGAGATTAAATATACTGGCTATCTATAATTGATTATTGACATTATTATTATACCAACCAACTGTACAAAGTTCTTTGTTCAAATCTGAACCATTGTTATCTTTTCTGTTATTGTTTGGAGATAATCTTTTTTGAAAATATTGATGTAGGGTATGTACATCAAAATTTAAACGAGTAGATTTTGAGTCATTCACTGTATACTAATATAGGTTCAGTAGATGTATTGATTATTATGATTATAAAATTATATAAATTAATATTTGTTTATCGAAATATTATAGTTTGTTAAAATTGTCCGAGTACATATAATAAATATTAGATTCAATGTTATGTCTATTTTAAATTTTTACAGAAGTAATAATAAATCAAAACGATGCTTTAATTATTGTATAAACAATAATTATTTGATAAATTATCTTTAAGTACACTTACAAATTCTAAGAAGAGAATTTGAATAAATTATTTAAAGAAAAATGGGAGGCTTTGGTGAATCATTTTGTGTATCATATTTTATATTTTCAATACTCTTATCTATATTTTTTGTCTGGATGTCAATATTTTATTTGAACTTATGATCTATAAAAATACAATCCTTCCTATTGAAAATTTCAATAGTTACATGCATATTACTTTTAGCCGTGGCTTACATATTTTAATTTATTTATGAAACCAAAACTTGTTCTAATATCTTCACTATATTTATATAATTAATTTTTTAAATGATAATCATCTGAAAAAATATTCCAAATTGAAAACGTCAGTTTATTAATAATGAATGACGAATAATCATATAGACAACGTCCGGACCCCCCTCCCTCCAAGTTACGGCCTTGAGAGCTGCGTTAAGCTATATACTTTTTATATTATGTTGATCCTCAAAAATTTGCCACCCCGAGGCAATTTTAACCCCCTTGTTCCCCATTAAAACGTGGCTCTGCAGTAGGTACCTAAATATAATTAATATCATATATATGTAGGTAGGTACTTGAATAATAACAATATAAATTTAAATATAATAATTTATTAAGATAATACAATATTACAATGTAATTGTATTTATTGTCAGCGGTTACCTGAACATTTTCATTCACTGAGCGTTTTTTAAGCAGTGTTTTCTCGTTAAGCCCTAAGAAATATATTAAGTCAAATTTTATTTGCCTGTGCTCTATGAAGCATATTATACGCTATATGTATATATATATATTATATAGGTAAGAATAACAAAATCTTTATTAATAGAACTGGGGAAAATATTATTTAAAATTTTAATGTACAAAATGAAAACCAAACTAGTGAAGACTATTGAAAAATAATAGACCGTTTCACGTATACGTCTTAATGTGAGCAATGTGCCTAATTTTTGTGACCAAGTTCGTCAATGTCCACTATCACAGAAGTCAATTCAAGACGCATATGGCATATCGTCACTGGGTCCAAACGGGCTCTATAATTTTGTTATGTATCTGTGCACCTCGAAAAATCTGTTTCACAAAAATATGAATTATCAAAAGGCCGCAGTAAGAGAAATTTAGCCTTTGAACATACTATTGAAACATCTTTCTCTAACTGAGCCTAAAATTCAGAAATTGGTTTGCTTTTAAATGATGTCTGATATAGTGGCTGTTTATATACCTATAGGACGTTCTCTTAAGTTGCTTCGTGCTGCGGATCTCTTTAATCGCTCCTACCTTGGATTTGTCACCATGGTTCAGATCGTACACCTCGTCTATCAGCTTTGCGACCAAACCATTCACCATGACTTGTTGCTGTTTTTGAAGTTGATCGATTATCATAATATTAAAGCGGTTAAACCTACTTCTATACGACTTGTTCACGGTCGTTTAGATTTTGTCAGATTCGTAGAAAACGATCATCGTATTTCTCTTGTAGTGTATAGACTATAGTTTGATGTATATCTACTATAGTATGATGTAGGTACTTTGAGTTTCAAATGAACTTATTCAAATATCGTACCAAGCAGTCACTGAAAAATAAAATATTTTCCAGATGACTGGTACAAATCGTTTATTATCTTACGCTGATACGAGTATAAACTAAAACCGTTTTAGTTGTATTGATATTAATTGTCTTTATTCACTTTATTGTATGCATTGTATTAATGATTTAATTGTATGCTAAGATTAAGGATCTTGTTTACTTCTACTCCCTTCCATTGTTAATTAAATGAATAATAATATTATGTTATACCTAATTTTTTTGAGAAGGATACGTATTTCGATTCGCTTTATTTTGTTGTTGTTTCTTTTACTTATACATTTTCAACCATGTTTAACAAATTCAATTTTTATTATATCATGGATCTCAAACATACTTTTTTTATGTGCCAATAATATTAGCCACGTTTAAAAATTCTAAAAAAATCTTGTTTGAGGCATTTAATGCCATTTTATTTGTTTCAACAATACAATTATTACTGTTTGTCTAGGTGCACTAAAAACGTCGCTTTTTATGTTTCATACAAACGAACGACGTTTATTTATTTCAACAGAATAATAGGTCCCATTGAATAATGAATATTATTACGCTTATATGAGACCAACGAAGAACTAACTGACAATGTTTTTGTCATGTATCTTCTTACTTAATTATCATTAAAATATGTTGAGCTTTTTGGTCACGTGAAAGTATAAGCTTTTTGGTGTTTATCGGTGGCCCTTATGAAAAATTAATTGAGGTATATAGCTTGTACCTATAAGTATATTTAAAACAGACTGATGCATTTATCAGTAATAATTATTCTTGAGCCGGTATATTCTTAATCGAATATGTAAAGTTCTAGATACCTATATGTAATATATATTACATTTATAAACTGTTGCATATTAAAAGAATATTAATAATAACAACACTAGGAAGGTAGAAAGGCAATTATTAATTATTATAAACAATAGTAAAATAACGAAAACATTACAAATACAAATAATATGCTTGTGCACATGCAGCAAAGCCAAACCTGAAAATCTTTTTTCATCTATTCTCGAAATGAACGAATTTTTAGTCAATATAAAATAATGATAAATTATGTTAACTACGCATTACACATATGTCCACCGTGCACAATATTTTATAATTTTTTACATTATATATTTATTTTTTTTACCTAAAATTAGAATACACGAATACACCTGAAAGAACATAGATACAAATTTAGTAAAATACGCTTATTATTTTGGTTAATATAGGTACGATAACGATACCATATAGAATTATACATTATAAAGCGGAAACGACCTTCATCGCGTGTGTTTAACGTTATTTATAATAATAATTATATTTATTTACTTGAAACACATATTTTAAGTTATTTAAATTAAAAAAAAACTGGATAATGTGATAGATTTTTTTTTATAAGATTCTAATTGATATTTTTTCAATTTTGGAAATAAATGTCGTGGTAATCGTTTAACAAACGGCGTCTTGGAAGATTTCTTCACCCTACCCCCTCTCACAACCACCAATCCAGCTACAAAACCTAAATTACAGAAATGGCCAAATGGGAAACTATAGCCAACAGACACAATAAAAGATGTCAGGAAATAAATAGCGTTTCGCCGACCATTATATAATACGTGTAACCGCTCATATATAAATTTGTAAACAACCCTCTGCAGACGAGTATAAGAACCCAACACCATTGGAGAACCAAACAAAAAGCGTAATAGATTCTAAATGAAGCGAGAAGGAATGTAACAATGTATTATTGGTTTAACAATCACGGGGTTTATTTTTTGTGGACACGTCTTTTTCGCGCTGAGATCACAGTTTTTTGGAAAGCCACAATTTGTTGGACAGTTTAATTCTTGATCCTCATATACAATATATATATATATATATATATATATATATATATATATATATATATATATATATATTATATATTGCAGTAGAAAATGGTTTTCTAGAATCCGTATATACATCGAAAACTGCAACGTTTGCTACAGAGCACACAATTCAATTCTGACATTTTTATTTGAAACACAAAACACAATGATATTATTTTATGCATAATGGTAAGTAGAACATTTTAGATTCTGAGCGGAGCGATAAATGTATTGATTTTACCATGATGTGTGTGTGTTTTTTTTTTTTATCGTGTCTGTCATCACGTTTTAGGGCAGTAAAAGTGCTTCGATTTTTGACTTCAGTACCTCGTTCGATCAGAAAGTGAATCTAGTTGGTACTTTGGGGGGTCAAAAGTTAAGAAAAATTCTTAATACTTTTCTAAATAATCGAGAAAAACAAACTAAAATTTAAAGGAAAAACGGGAATTTTTACGCACACACATTTTTCGACAAAATCGATTTTGGTTTTTGATGCAACTTTAAAACAAATGACCATAGATACATGAAATTTTCACCGAATGTTTATGTAAGTATATTATATCCAACACGCAGTTTTCAAAAATTTTCGACTTAAGTTGAACTATTCATAGGCATTTGAAATTTTCGAACATTATTAGTTTTTTTGAAATTAATATCGATAAAAACTTATTTGTTGGGCAGAAAGCTTGAAAATTTAATACAAGGCTCTTAACATATTGTTACAATAGCAGTTGAAAAATAAAAGAAATACATATTTACAATTTTTTTTTTATAAGCATTCAAAGTTTGGATTTTGACAACATATTATATATGTAAAAATCACGAAAATTCGTAAATTGATAATTGAAATGCTAGAAATTCATAAAAAATTTTCTTTTTAAATCTAAGATTTGAAAATTTAATACAAGATTCCTTAAAAGTTTTTCAATCTTTATCACTAATAAAAAGTCCATCGGAAATTCAAATTAAATTTTTATGAGCATTTGAAATTTAAATTTTTAGAACATTGGATTTTCACTTTTAGCGATTTCCTTATTTTGGTGTAACTCTAAAACAAATGACCGCAGATACTTGAAATTTTGACTGGATGTTTAGTAGAATACATAAAAATCGATTTTCGAACGAGTAGTTAATTAGTTATACTACGTTTATATAGGCATTTTATATATTTGATAAAATTTTCAAGATATTTAAATTTGTTTTGAGCTGTTTACTGACATTTTAATTTTTCAACTTTTTTGATTTTTTTTTTCTATAAATATCGATAAAAATGTATTTGTTCGGTAGAAACGGTTGAAAATTTAATACAACGCTTCTAACACATTTTAACAATAGCAGTTGAAAAATAAAATAAATTCATAGTCACAATTTTTTTTTACAAGTATTCAAATTATGAATTTTGACAACATACGTAAAAATCATGAAAATTCGTAAATTATTTTATGCTAGAAATTCATAAAAAATTTTCCTTTTAAATCTAAGATTTGAAAATTTTTAATAATCTATAATATATCCTAGACAGATATATTATCTTATAGCGTCTTCGTTCAGAGTCGTTTTTCGTATACAATGATATATCATTGGATTCAAATTTAATTCCATCCATTACAGTAACCCACTTGTAACCTACTGTACAGCATAGCGACATCCATGACTTACCCGCCTTTTTATAGTTATAGTTTATAAATATATTTATATTGAAATTGATGTGGAATAGTTTGAGTTTGAAATATAATACAAAAATAGAAAATCAAGTATACATTATAATATTAATAATTACCTACTTATAATATTACTAGCTGATGCACTCGTAGTTTTCAGTAAACAATAAAAATTAAAAAATTCCATCTCTATTACATTAAATGATTCAAACTTTGTTCAATTCAGTATAATGATGCTTAAAAATTAAAAATAAGAAAAGATTTAATTTCAACTTTGATATTTATTCATTTTTAACACATTGCAAAACATTTTATGAACATTTTATCATACTTATTTGAGTTTTACATGCATTACAACTTTTATTAATATATTAATTCATTAATTTTTTTCTTATAAAATACCTTGGTATGATAACCTCGGGGTTGCCCTGAGATAAATAAAACTTGATCCGACTATTCATTTGTGCCATTTGTGGAGGATAGTAATAATTAATAACTAATTCATTTTTTTCTGACGTAGGTATGTAGGTACCTATAACCAATAGCTAGCAAAAATAAATGAATATGCGCTTATGATTTTAATATCATTAAGATTCAAACCTAAAATAACTGAGTTTATCAGATATTATTGTGTCCAGAATCCAGATACGAAATGCAAAAATACGGGTCTCAATCTTTTTAAATTAATTAACGTTTATTTTTAATTTAATGTCTTAATGCTTAATCATAATTAAATAATGTAACTTATAAAAATAATAAAACAATCTTTTTTGGATATTTGTCCAATTATAAATATTTCTGATGGACTGACATTACGATTGAAATCATACACCCATATTCAAATAATTGTATTATATTATACTCGTATTATGCTTTATAGTTAGTCTTTCGCGACGTTTTGGTCGTTGTCGCCTCTATGTGGTGGGCTGAGGATTGTGATCCATTTTAAAGAAAAGCAAAAATAACTATTCTCGAATAATCGAATTATTACACGAAATATATACAAATCAATTATCATAATATTACAACAGAAACAACATTATTCTAAAAATGCATAATAATGCATTTATTGATATATTATATTATTTTGTTTATTAAATAAAGTTTCCCCAACGTAGATCATCTTAACTCATTGTTGAATAAATTACAATTTTTTTTATCTATTGGAAAATAGATAACAATCAATAATAAATATTATTAGTGATAAAGATACTATCGGCTAAGTTTTAAAGAATTTACGAATAAAAAGATAAAGAAAAAAAAAATCAAATAAATAATAATTATAATATAAAGCCGTGTGAGCGTGTGGGGGAGGGGGTCACTTAGTCTCTAAAACAGCGGTTCTTAACCTGTGGTCCGCGGCCCCCTGGGGGTCCGCCACACTCATGTCGGGGGTCCGCGGCAACTTTACCACCTAACATAAGTCAATTTGTGACATGAGTGTATTATTACAATATTTTTCGATTATTATTTTTGTTTCATATAAAATTATAAAATATATCTTATATTGTAAGAGATAGGTAAACCTAGCTTATCTTTATTACACCGATTACAATGTGGAATTCGATACAATTAAGTATCTAAACCTAATAATTTTATTATTAATATTTATTTATCAGTTTCTTGTTCATACGAATTTTATAGGCATACAGCATTGAAGTCGGCACTCGATAGTCGTATATTTACTACCAATAAGTGCAGTTGATCAGTTTTATACCTACATAATTTCAATTAATACGTGATTTTTTTATGTGAAAAAGCATTCTCCGCCCTCGTTTATATTAAGAATAAGTTTCGAAACCGATTAGAAAACGTAGAATCTGAACTACAATTAAAGCTTTCTAGTATTGAGCCCGATGTTCAAAAACTAGTAACTGCAACATCAACCATCGCATTAAAACTTATTAATTAAGTAAATAAAAATTAAGTTTTAAGAATATTAAGAATAAGATAATAATAATAATAATAAATAATAAAATAATTTATATTACAATTTTTTTTTTTAAATTTAAGTCTTTAATGATGTTCAAGTGTAATAATTATAAATGTGTACATTTTGTTATGTCTACTTCTATAATTTGTAGTATAAAATAGTTATGATAACTTGATATGTTTTGTAAAAAAAAAGGTATTTGAAAAAAAATTGGTAGGGAGTCCGCGATCTCTAAAAATCTTTCATCGGGGTCCGTGTTCTACAAAAGGTTAAGAACCGCTGCTCTAAAATGTCGCACTGCGATCAAGAATTGATGTGGTTGAAGAAGTTGATTGCTAATTACTTTATATGTATTCAATTATCCAGGTACCTAGCTGAAAGTCTTTGTGAAGTACATCATTACTAGACCGTGGGGTGCGGATTATATGCATTTGCATATAATCGCCTTTTTTTTTTACCGAGTATGCATATTTCATTGATCGCGATGTAAAATGGAATATAATTGTATTTTGAAACAAAAAACACATCACTGATTAATATCACATATAGTACATACCGACCGAATTAATTGGCCGAAATTAAGAGTTTCTATACTGCCGTCGTTATTTATGTATCTTATCGTAAACTCGATAAGATATCGTTTAATCGTTTGCACGTGCCTCGAACAAACACTATTTTTGAAAATTTTTGCTACTACACAATTCATTAAAAGTTATAGAGAAATTATTGACAACAGCATTTAACCTAACCTGACGTATCTTCAGAAAAAATCAATATAAAGATTACTCGATTACTGAACACAAATCCAGGCTATGGTTCCTTAAGTATAATCGACGCTTACATAAATAGCACAAGTACTGTTGTACTGCCCAGTACAATAACGAGCAACATTGGCTTCTAAGTAAAATATTGTCCTGTGATGTTGAACGGTCATTTTCTGCATTTAAACTTAATTTGGACGACAAGCGCCATAGTTTTACAATGCACCACTTGGAGCAACATCTATACTATATAGGTAATACACTGCTACGATAACTATAGTTCTGAATAAATGTATTCATAAATGTAATATATTAAATAATAATAATTTTTTTTTTTTGCTAATAAATTTCATCATAGTTTTTTCATATTGTTTTTAAATTTAATTCTTAGTGCATATTTTAACATAGTCTATGCACATAAGCGTGCGTAGGTATTCTTGGCAGGGGAGGCAATACCTTAGCTAAGGAGGTCCAGACTCCAATCCCCCCACCCGATTTTCCCCAATTGGTAGGTATAATATTATATTTTGGTGTAGAGGAAAATCTCGCAAGGGAGGCAGCCGCCTCCCCTGCCTCCCCCGTGCGCACGCTTATGTCTATGCATATTTCTGTAGTTTATGCCGCATGTAATAGAGTGTTTTCACTGCATATATAATTCGCGGTCTAAATTCATTACGTACAGACCATGGTTCTCAGAACTTTGGATTGAAAAACTGTATTTTGTGTGTGTGGGTTTTAGCACTATTTCACCACACAGGGACTGCGTATTATAGGAGTAACGGTCGTATATGATTTGGTTGTATAGCATAAGCGGACATCTCATGCTTAATGCAGTTTGTTGGTTGATCAATGGGTATAGAAATTGTATCCTTTGGGTTTGGAGGTGGATATGTGGTTTCCATGTTAATTTTCTGACCAAAATCACACCGAGGTATGTTTGATATTATAGGCGGCCAAAGAATACTATTGCCGTACAGTTTTAGACAACCTATAGAGTTTTGGGCCGACGGTTGGTGAAGAGTACCGCTGTACTCTTTTTGAGGGTTTATTATTATTTTCTATTTTCCTCCCCGTTTTTGAATTTCGTTCAGGTGAACTTAAATGTTTTGGGTTATCGTTTCAACGTCTTTAGAGCTATCGATTATATATCACTGTCATCAACGTTATAGCACTATACATCAGTAATATTCGTTGTACGGAAGACCGAAACGTACAAGTTAAGAGTAAAGGTGAAACTGTTGATCCTTGAGGTACTCCTGCGTTAATATTTGTTCTTTTTCTGATATAGTTTTGTTGATTCGAACTTCAAAGCATCGAGCTGAGAAGTAGGATTTAATATTAGTTTGTATATTGCAGTTGGAGCGTATTGAATGATCTTAATTTATATAAAAGTCAATCGTGACAGACCCGATCAAAGACTTTGGCTACGTCTAGTTTTTTCTCAAATCCATCATTTATATGTTTTTCAGGTGCAGAAGTTGTTGAACAGTGGAGTGGTTAGACTTAAATCCAAATTGTAAATGCGGGGAAGTGTTTGTTGCATTTAAGTAATTTGTTAACCTTGAGTGAATAATTTTTTCAAATATTTTTGAAACTAAAGACTTAATATTTTACATTATAAATCAAAATTCATAAAGATATTTTAAGCTGTATAGGTATTATTAATTTATAACACTCTAATGATCAGTGTAAATATTATAATATAATATAACCATATACGTATTTTACCGATAATTAACGTTTCTGGGTGTTTTACACACTCCGTCGTTGGTCTCACAGAGAGCACCACTAATTCATTTTGGGGATGAATAGGATAGTTTATTTATCATAATTAATATAACCATTGATTATAAATACTATAATATATATATATATATATATATATGTATTAATATAATATGTATATAAATAAATATATTATATTAATATAATATGTATTTATAATCAATGATATAACTTATGTTCAATATTCTTTTAAAAAAGAGAAAATTGTTAAGGTTCAGATAGTCAATTATTTGCAAGTTATTTTTCAAGTGCATTGGTATTTTAAGCCCAATTAATTAAATCAAAATTAAAAAATTATTTTACAACACAATAAATTATATAAAAATAATATTCTATTTATATCATTCAACATCAATTAGTGAATACGCTTTGATTTAAAAATCACATACATTTATAAAATAAAAATATTTAACTGTAGGATACTTATAGTTGTTTATTTCTCAACGAAATAATTTATAATAAATTATTAAAATTATTATTAATCATAACACACCAATTGGCAAATATTCAAAGCACAAGTAGGTAATAGCGCTTTAATGGATAATGGGCTTACATGGGAAATGTATTTGTATAGAATATGTACCAATATGCTATATTGGTATTAACCATTACCAATATGCTATATTGGTATTAACCATTACCAATATGCTATATTGGTATTAACCATTACCAATATAATACGGCATGGAATTTGTAATTATTCAACTTCGATTACCATTCAAATTAGTCCACGGTAAAGTTATGAGTATGAAATATTTCACATGAAATTTTCACTTTGAAACATTTCAAACTTTTTTGTTTTTTGTATGTTTGACAAAATCATCATTAGATGGTCACACTGATTTCATAGCTGATTAGTGATTATCGGTTCACAATAATTATGTTTTTCTTTGATATTTATAAATTACAATGATAATTGATAATACTTATGTTATATTATATTTATGTATTATTATTATATTCATGATACCTACATTAGTATACAAATATGACATTATATCAGCTCTATAGGCTGTAAATTATAAATTATAACAATACTATTATACTAAGCATTTAATAAATATAAATATTTTATTTTATTTGAATTAAATAGAAATACTATGTAAGGTTTTAACTCATAGGTTATTATAATTGGAACTTTGGTTATAACTATATCTAATTAGTAATTATAAAATATTAAATAAATATGAATTGAGAAATTTATATAGGTAATTCATGCGTTTCGAATTTTTTTTAAAGTTTCTTTATGAATTTTATGAAATTTGTATAATGTACTAGGTATGTAAAAAATATTTCAATACAATTTCTACTCTAGATTTAAATTAAAATGATTTTTTTATTATTTTTCATCAATAAATGAAATATTTCATAAAAGTTTAGAATCCTAGTTAATGGGAGAAAAAACTCAGTAGTTGAATAGAAATAATTTTTAAGAGTAGTATTTAATTGTTTAAAAAAAAAATTATACCATCAAAAAATTAAATAAGATTGTATAATATTACATAATGATTTAAGTATCACTACGTATTTTTAGTACCAACTGTTACTCAATGGTTATTACTATTTATACACTTTACTCAATAGTAAATAATAATAAATATAATATATTTTTTTTATTGATCTTAATCCTCATTAAAAACCTGGGTGGTCACCCATCCGGGAAATAGTGACGTCAGTCGATGCTTGATCTCATATCACGTTTGTGATTGAGGACAACTACCAAGCCACACTTGGCTTTCTTAAAAACTAAAACATAAAACTATAGAAATGCGAAGCCTAAATCGTTTGCAAACATCGCAAACATTGCAAACGTCATCGCCATGATCCAGCACTTGGTTTGTTTAACTCTATTAATCAGAACTGTGGTAGACTTTGTTTATACTTTAGCGGCCATCTAATATTATGACTTATCATGATTAACAATTTATGTCTAACAACCGAGATTAGATTAGGTTAGGTCGAGCTTATGAATTTCAATTTTACAAACGTTTCAAACGTTCGCGTTTGTATTGTAAAGCGGTTTCCGCTATGGTATTTCTTCATAGTATTTTTATATAATTATTGGAATTATTAATTAATTTAATATACCTTCTGAGAAATACATTGCCATGTGTTAAATACAATTTAAAATTAAATTAAAATATTAAGTACTCATATTTTAATATTTCAAAACAATATGTGTTAAGTATCGAAATAAGGACATAATGCGTGTAACTAGGTATAGAATATTTTTATATACGAGAAGTCAATCGTCGATAATCATTTTTGGTAGACAATTATACATGTAAAATATAGGTTTAAATTGTTTCATAAAGTTAGATATTACTTATCAGTAGATGGTATTCGAATAATATATTTTTCGTAAGACGGCGCATTAGATATGCAATTCTTATACATGTGCCGTTTTGCGTCAAGCGAAGAATACTATTAGTATGTTACACGAAAATATATCTATCGACTATATGAATGATGTCAACGTATAAATACAGAATATAAAGGATCGCATAATTACTAATAAATTTCCTAATAAGTAATACTACTCTGATTTACTGAGACATTGTGGCGGTAGTTCCTATAATTTGATAATATTTACAGAACAAACGATACTGTTATCCGAGATTATGTTCTCAATTATATTGTATATCAAATAATATGAGTCTTAGCTATATCTTCCACTCGAGTGATTCTATCTCACGTAAAACAGTTTTTAGTATATTGTACATTTTGTTAGACGGAGACAACACATGCGGGTGTATCGTCCTCTTAAGTAAATTATTTTATTTTGATCTCATTTAAATTAGTTGTTTTATTAGTGTGTAAACTACAAGCGAATTGTTTTGTACCACATGAATATATATTATAGAAAGAGAACAAAAATAAAAGTGTACATTGAAAATGCCTTAACTTATGTTAATACTAATGTTCATATTATCTTTATAAACTAACTTGAATTTTGATTATTTTCGTTCTTATATTTATCACAGTTTATTTTAATTAGTTTTCAAACGAAAATATGGCTTCTCATACGCATTCTAGTGCATATCATAAACATGTAGATTTGGTTATGAGATTGAACAAACTTCAAAGTATTGACGTAGGTCCCTACTGGTAGGAAAAGTATAGTAAACAAATATTTCATAAACTTACGGTTCACAGAAAGTAAGGGCCAGCGATAATTAACATGGTAATTAAGTTCTACAATTTTCCTATTCTGTTCGTTAATTTTTTGTTGAAAAGTGGTCATACAATGCTAAAACAATATTTGTTATGCTGTAATATTTAAATATTAGTATATAAGTTGATAAGTTATGAACAAACATAAATTTAACGAAGTCAATACATATTATATAGTCACTTCATTATTTATACTATACCATAATTATTTATTCTAATTTCTATATGACATGAACAAATAAATATATTGCATATTGTATGGCTATACGCCTATACATACTACAAATATTTAAAATAATAAATAATTCTTGCATGAATATATATACTAACCTCGAATTTCGTCCTGAAATAATAGTGTGATTTTTTTTAATCTATCTGGACATCTACAAGATATACATCAATATCTATACATCTTAAACACTATTATATACTAATGATCCACCACAATTATTTATGAGCCGAAATTATATTTTATTCTTTTAAGTTTTGTATCACAACAAATTCCTTGCGTATTTTCCAATTTATTTGACGTCAAAGCGAGCGGAACTCGCAAAGTTTAGCATACTATTACAGTAAGTGTAACTCTAATAATAAGTATTGAAATCATAAAACTCATAAATAATACATTTTCGTATTATATTTCTAAAAATCGATGTGAATAATTCGTAATTTTAATCGTGTATCACTGTATTGTATAGTTATAACATTTTGTAAATCAGCTTAATCTAAAAGCGCTTAGTCCTTAAAGCCGTTTCGAAAACTAACTATTTAACATTGTTTTCCAAACTTTTAATAGTTAATAAAAGTATCGATCAATATCGATAATTCCAAAAGAATTAAGCTTAATAAACCTAAAACGACTTTCAAAATTTGTAACTTGTAACGAGCTACAGAAGTAATTAGATTCCATAAGGTTAATTTTACATTAGTTACCTATCTACTCCATTATATTAATATTATTATACATTGTATAAATTTAAAAAATGTCTTACCAAGTTTTTATATTGTTGTTAAACATGACTTTCGAGAAACCGAGCTTAAACTAATTTATACCGCATTAAACATTAGTATAAAAGTTTTAAAATATATGTGACAGATGAGAAGTAGCAGAAGGAGTTTTCAAACACATAATTTAATTATAAAATAACATATTTTGATCATCTGAGCTACCATTTGTTCTCGTTTAATTTTTTGAGAATAAAAAAATAAATTGTACTACACTTTTACATAATATAATATGCTACCTACCTATGATAAATCAATTAAATTGGTCAAAAGTATATACCCCCAGCTATATTTGCGTTATTATTATCCAATGAGACTAATTTGATTTATTATTAGGGTGTCTAAAAATATGGACTGCCAATATTTATTGTTTGCAATTTGTAGGAATTAAATATACATCGAAACAATTGTAAGGTTAAAACACAACGGTAGACAATATTATAATAATTTTTCACAAATAAAATATGTTTTCTGTAGCTATAGTATGCATCTAGACTTGAGAGCAGTGGCAACTTGAACGTTTTTATTAATTTAAAAAGAATCATAATAAAATTATTATATTTATATTTAAATGATATTTATTCAAAAGTGAATCGTGACTTAAAATAACTAATACTAATGTGCCGCAAGGGAAAATAGTTTCAGAATCACTGCTCTAGAGGACTTTACAATTAGAAACTTAAATTACTGAATTTCAATATTTCCTAGCCACCGGTATATAATATATGAGATATGACTTATTAAAACATGTATAATGCATAATGTAAAATAAATGTATACACAATTTATATTTATACACATTCAGCTATCTATATAATATTATTATAATTTATAAAAGTCACTATAGGTACGCTAGTATAAACTAAAATTAATTTGAAAACAGTGAAAAGAAAACATGGTATGTACAAAAACTAACTTGATACGCTTAGATTTTGTGTAATGAGATTCATTTACAGTCATCGAATGCATGTTGGATTAATCCATGAATATGCAATAATAATAATAGTAATATGGCGTTATCTTAAATATTAAATTATGGAAATGAATAAGAATTTCAATCTGTGAATAAGGGGCCTTTCAAAGAAAATCAATAAACAGGGAAGTAGAAGCCCATTTAATCTAACCTTCTGCTAGTATTTGAATTACGTACATGTGACGATTGTACTACACTGTTATTTTTTAAAATTATTTTTAGGGGCTTGACCTCTAAAGCCTCCTCCCTATTTTGGCCTCTGCTATGAGCAATTACGATGATAAATAATATAAAAAATTATTTTTTTTTTGCAAAAATATTATAAAGTGTAGCTGATTAAATGGAATATTTATACAGTACAGATTATTGAACTATGAACAAACAAAATAGCCTGGTGCCCAAGTGTAACTGTAGGTTAAAATATTAATGCTATTATTTATTATTACAAATAGTCATATAGAGTTTAACTTAAAATATTTGATATTGTAAGTACATAACTTAAAAATAATGAAAAATTTACATTTATTATTACAACTAAATTATAATATCGTTACTTGAACTAATATAAGAAATATATTTTTTTAGTTTTCCCCGACTTATTTATTTAAGGCTGTATTTGTTGATTTTCCATATTCTATACAAACATATTATGATAGTATTATTTTTTTATTTTTTTAAAGTTATCGTTCTCTTATTTAAAAGATTTAACAAAATAATTTAGAATTTTATTAGAATATTGAAATAATTTTAAATTATATAATATAATTAATAATAGATATTATTAAAATATGTGCAATATGAAACCATTACAGTTAAAATTTAACAACTTATAATTGTATTTACTAATTAGGAATAACTACATTTATATTAAATTTTTGACTAGGCTATATAGTCATTCTTCTGATATTATGATAAACCTGAAAATATAATTAAAAAAAAAAAAATAATAATGCATAGATACCCGTAGCTCGTAGTGCCGGTGTATTTTAAAATATATATTTTAACTAATCTATCGACTTTATATAGCCATTTAAGTAGTTGATAAACTGATAATACGGGACATCTAGATACTGTTTGAAAATTGATTTCAACGTGGATTCTTTAGGTCCATTATAATGTTAGCGACATATTGTATGAGCACATATTTATTAACATCATGGTTCATAAAAAAATAACTCATAAAAATTGGGAACATTTCCCCAATGGCGAGAGAAAAACAATAAAAAAAAATAAATGAATTTCAACACAACTAATTTCTATACCATTGTGTATTTAATAATAATTACAAGAATACTTTCTCAGTTCTTAGTGGGGATTCTGAACCGTTTTCCGTAACTGTGCCACAGTTACATAAGCCCGCGGTGGCGTTGTGAAGATATATAAGTAGGAAACCATGTAAACATAACGACGGTGTATAATATAATATGGTGTACTTGGTTACATCGACGGCACATTGCACAAATAATTTCTTACTCAAATGATAATGTGCTCGACTGTCGTTAGGCGTACGAGTGGCATGCAAATTAAAAATACATATTATACATGTATACATACGTACCTCTTTAATACAGAAAAATATCATAAATTATTATAATAATCTAGGGTTGATGTGATTTTTGTCCGATAAATATTTTCAAACATAATTTGAGCAAATAATACGATATAGTATTACATCAACGTGTATTGCGTCCTACAGATAACAATCTACGCTTAGTAAAAAATAAAACGTGTACAGGAAATGTTTACATATAGACTTACGGACTCTGCGCGACCTAATCAACATGATTTCGCCCTAAACAAAAACCATCAATGATCAATATACATGTCTTGCCCGATCTGCGTTATATTAACACCTCGGGCAAGTTTCCGTTCCGGCTAAGAGCTCGATCGATTAAGATGAGCTTTTGAATTGGCGTTTGTACAACTGCGGTTTGATGACTCTTATCTCCGTGGTTAAAAGAAGGTACCTATTATTAATATAGCCAAACAGTTTTAAAATTGTGTTTGCAAAGTGGTTATGTTTGTTAGAAAAGGGTAGTAAATTCAAAAAATCGTTACAAATTGTCCACCCGAGGCAGTGTATTTACTATTATATTTGTATCAATGCGTATATTGCATTTGTCTATATTATGTATAACTATTAAAAAACTGAACGTCGGGTCTTCTCCGCAGGGAAATTCACTGAAATAAAAAATAAAATGTATTGTAAATACGGGACAATCGATAACACACAAAACAGTAATAATCTTCAGTCGTCGTAGATTTAAATAACACTCAAATAAAATTTATTTTCCATATTTTTCTTGAACGTGTGTAAGTAATGTATGTGATAATGAATATTTTATATTGAATCAAATGTCATTAACTATGTTAATTAGTTTATTTAAAAAAACATAAATATAACGATATGGTTATAATATTATTATAATTATGTGTTTATAAGTTTATATAACCTCAACTAGAACAATTGAATTGGGTTCAATAATTTATATTATAAAATAGGTTGGCAGGTAGGTAGTCAATGTTTTCAGCGGATAAAATTACAGCCACGGTTTCGTGTCCTTTGGGTAATGTTGAAAAGTTTACTATATCACTATCGAAGTTTACTAATATCACACTAATCCAACCCTGTAACTATTGTAAGGCCTCCAAAATAACATCTGTGTTCAGTTTCTAAAATGCTTGTCTATAGTGCCAATTCATATTTTAAAATATTGTTGAGCTTTTTCACAACCTACTCAAAAAAAAAATCAAAAAGTCTAAACCAAAAATAAAGCTCTCGTCATATCATCATGAATATTCATGATGTACATAACAAAAAATCAATAGCTTCTTCTCTCATCTCTGAATCTATAGAAAAAATGTTAAAAGATTGACTTCAAGTTTTATTTATTATATAATATAATCCATATATCACTAGTCATGAAAATTTTTGAAAGTTGTATGACGTTACGTCATGTAAACTTTACATTGTAAAGTATGGGTAAACGCGATCTTCTTATTTACTCCGTTCACTAAATATTGAGAAAACATAAACTGATTAAAATCACTTAAAAATAAACGTATAGGTACAGACTGTTTTTTGTCATAGCTTATAAAATATATGATTTAGTCTCGATAATAATACATACCTACTCGTATTATACTCAAATATTTTTAATACTATTATTTTTAACACTTTGTTTAATCAATAATAACATGTGTAAACATAACAATTATACAAAGTTCGTTGAGTGCGTTTTAAATATAAAGATACAATTTCCATATAAGTCTCATTTTATTTTTAACCTCCTTTCAGCCATGTGGAGTAAATAATCTCCTAACTTAAATACAAACGTCATTATAAGTTTCCCGAGATAATGTGCCTATCTAATAAGTCGTATTCCTGTTGATACTATATATTATTTATCAAACTTAATGAGCCAATCATAGTTTTTTTTTGAACTTTTGAACTTCTTTTATTTTGTTTATTGAATTTAAAAAAACAATTTTGTATTGAAAACAGAAAAATGCCCTCTAAATAATAGATAATTAAAAATTGCTAATTATATAATATGTCAATACTGCAGATTGTAAAAATATCAAATGGAATATTTTCAATTCTTGTGATCACATAGAATATTGGCGTATATACACACACACATATATATATATATATATTTTATATATAATTATTATATAGTTTCGGTTTTAAATTCGTGCAGCGAGGCCATGGTAAAAGTAAAACATATATAATATATGTATGTATATGCATCTATGTGTGTGTGTGTGTGTGTGTGTGTGTGTGTGTGTGTGTGTGTGTGCGAATGGAAATGAGACACTACACACACTTTAATAATTTCTTCCACTACATAGCGAGAATAAATTTCAATATCTTAAGTTTAAGAACTTTAGCCTTTAGAACGTGCATTATACGATTGTTGATGGTTGCCGGCGGGCTACTGTGGCTGTTTAATATAACAATATATTCTCCGTTATATTAATATATTATAAAAAAATACAGGGTAATTCACCGATCATGTTTGTCAACGTTTTATCTTATTCCAACGCATATTTTATTAAAGTAATAATTTTTTTAAACTTTAAGTACTTACCTATATATTTAAAGACACTTTATTTTCAAACACTTAGCTTGTATATGCCATTTAGCGGGAGTCTAGAACCGATACAAACTAAATTTTTCAAATCATTACTGTTCACTTTTACAGTAATTTTTTATGCGTAAAGTCAATATATTATTGAACATTTTTTCATTTTGATGTATAAATTGAAATTAAAATGAAGGATTATTGAGTTATTAAGCTTGGAGTACATAAAATGGATCATTTAGTATAGGTATGCTTGAAAGTTCCAGAAATCATGATATTTTAACTAAATGCATAATTGAAGGATACCTAACATCATGTGGGTAAACGTGTTTGATGACTCACGTTGTTTATATTATCATGAGTGAACCGTATGTACAACAAAACAAATTGATGAGGCATACTTATTTATAATCGACTAGGTTTATACGGCTTTATAGCTCAGGGTTATCCACACCCACCATTCAGTATAATATATTGTATACGTCTACGTATATTAAAATAATGATGATGATGATGATGATGATGATGATGACGATAATACAAGACCAAAGCTGCACACTGTTAAATGTTTCCAAAATTCAACCTTAAAATACATAAAACAGAACTCAATCCACGTGATGGTTGGATTTTTTGATAGTGTAATAATATTTTTCTTATACCGTCACGGAGAATTGGACTCGTACACATAATTATTACATGAAATACTTTGTGACTTATCTGCAATATTAAAGGTAGTTGAAGCAGTGTTCTACTAAAAGTTTCAAATACCTAGCCGTTATTTATCAATTGCATCTATCAACAATCGTAACTTTACTATACGTATTGGTAATTAACGCGTGAATCAATTTATTGATACGAAGATGTTTTAGGGGAAAATCAAACATAGTCGAATGACGTTATATGTTTTTGGTTGACAAACATAAATACGTTTGTAGTTTTGTAAAATAAACAAAATAATTGTTATTGAATAATTTACTTATTTAATAAGTATTATTCGAGTTGTGTTTTGAGAAGGTGGATCCTTTTTTGTCGAACATGAGCCCGAGATACTTACTTATTTTCAGTGGTATAAAAATAATAAAAATAATATATCTAATAAAAGAGATTCACATATAGTCGGCAACACGGCGCATTGTTTATACAATTTTAATACACACACGTTTAAATAATCCGAAATGTCTATAGCTCGTGAAAAATTATGTGAAACCCTTCAGCTATTTTTTCAAGTTGTTTTATAGTGTCGTGTTAAGACTATTTCTCTGTCATAAAAGCTTTTCTTATTTTTTATAAGTTAATTAATGTTTATGAACTGTAAACAGTACGCTGTACCTATAGTATAATATAATGTATTATGCACTATACATAATATACATGTTTTATATGTGTAAAACATTTTTAAATTCCATGACACTATTGCCACAATGACAATAAACAAATACAGTTTTGTTTATGAATATTTATAATTCATAAATTTATTTTTAATTCAAACGTTACTCTTTTCATCGAATGCCACTGAACCCCACATAAACTTCAGGCTGTCAAGTCTGACAGTGTTGATTAGTAATAACATAAAAAAAGGTAGTCTGTGAATAAATGTACATTTTTAGTTACAATAAAAGGCAATATTAACGCTGCTCTCTGGTTTATTGCAAAATATTGCAACATTCTAAACAAACAGTAAATAGAATAGTTATTTAGATAATCAAAAAGTATTTTAGTTATAAAGCTAATGCAAATTACAATATCCTGGAAATTGTATACCTGTAATATTTACAGGATAATTTCACATACAATACACTTGCTTAAACAAATAAATATTTCTTACAATCATTAAAATCCAAAAACTTAAGTAAATTATATTAGTACAAAAACAATTAGGTACATAATATTATTTGAATTTATTATTACTACAATATCAATGATTCACTTTTAGTTAAATTTTAAATGTATTTGTGTTATATCATTTAACACATTATGATATGCAATATGCATAAATACATTTTTTAGTTGTCTCTACTCGTCACATATTATGATTAAAAAATAAATTACAAAAATATACTTTTAAAATAAAATGTAATAAATAATAAAAAAATACCCTTTGAAATTCTATTCAGTTACCCTTAAAAAATCCATCTATATTATAATTTATAAAATAAATTACATTTCTTATAAATATGTAAGCCAACATAATACATTTTGATATACCATAATAATATATGACCTTTAACTCATAATTTCTAAACATAAAGTACCTACTTTGAGAAGCGAATTCATGAAAATTGTTGTCCGATACTCTGTTTGTCTTAACTTTAAATGGTTAAAACTAAAAACATTTTCGTTCTATATTCAAAATTATTATATACTATGTAAACCTATTTTTTTTTAAATTGGTATGCTTTACGTTCTACAATGTAATTTCAAAACAATTATTTCCATTTAAACGAATTATTTTCTCAAATGTGCATAATAATTAGTCAGTTGTCAGTTTAACAAAATCGAAAATCGAGTGAGTACCTACTTTGACAATTAAATTGGCATATTATATAGTAAATTTAAAAAAATATATTTTTTTTTCTTTAATAATAAATTTATTCAAAATCTAATTTATAAAATTTACTGACCATACATTAAAATTCTTAGGGTATTTCCTACTTACGGAATATTTTGCGATGATACGTAAACTTTTATTTTTAAATGACAGCCCCCCCCCCCCGTTGTTTAATGTAAATTATTTGGTGGATATTTTTTTTGAAGATTTTGACATATTGAAATCGAAATTCAAACTAAAAATGTTGTAGTTATTTAAATTTGGGTTCTAAATGTCAATAATCTATAGGTCCACGATAATGGGTTTGGAAGATATAGAGGTAATTATAATTAAAACTGTTAGGTAATTTATGTTGGTTGCTTTCCTTACTACCTACACCGTTTTGGGAAACTAGCTTCCCCGTCGTGCTGGTATTGCGGCCACGAATCAGACAATACGTACCACACATTTTTTGTGTGTGACGCATGGCACTCAAGGCGTACCAGGATGAACTCGATACTCGGGAGACAGATCACGCCAGATAACATGACCGAAGTGATGTGGACAAGAAAAGACGCATGGATCACCATAGACGACTTCGTCAACGAGGTTCTTTGTAAGAAAGAAGAAGAGGAGCGAAGGCGACAAACTGCAAATCAGCTATAAAATAAATTATTTAAGTTTAATATATGTATACCGAAGGCAAAAACTTGCGAGAGGAGTAGAGGCCTCTCACCTTTGTTGTATTTTCCCCCCAAAAATGTGTAATTTTCCTTGATGTTATTGTAATTTTCTTCAATAAACGATGTTGACTGGGGGGTGTAATGACTAACGTCGGTTCCACCCCCAGTTATCGATTCAAAAATGTAAAAAAAAAAAAGGTAATTTATGTTGATCCTAAAAATGATCTAAGTACAGGCCCCTGAATCATATTTTTGATAAAAGTATAGAACTAAGTCTGGGTCCCGAATATTTTTCTAATATAAAGTGGAGTAATTTTGATGTAATTATTAACATGAACGCCAGGCCCTTTAAAAGTCCGGGCCCCAGTCCCATGAATTCTACTGATCCCCTCTTGTGGAGCCCTGCCTAAGTATAATAAATACTAGATCTGATATTATATCTATTTTATGTCATTGTAAAATAATTTTTTTAGTAATATCATCCTAAATATAATTATTGTAGCAACCGATAAATTACTCGTTCGAATTTTGAGCTAGATATGTATTCCAATATTTTCTACAAAATTATTAACTAAATAATTAACAGTAAAAAAGGAGGTTTATTATTTGTGAAACAGAAGTTTGAATTATTGCAGAGTTGTTCATAAGTAGTACAAAAATGTCGAGGATTTGAAAATATTGTCTTTATTTGTCATAATTAAAGATTTTCCTAATAAATAACCCCGAAAAAATAGCCCCGTGAAAAAATAACCACGGAAAAAATAACCCTATAATAAAATTGATTTTCGCCTCCTACAAGGGTTGTCCCGTGTACAAAAATATTATCAAAAACCAAGCTAACCTCAAAGCAACAAAATATAATGAACTTCTCAAACATAAGAAACGTTTTCAGCCGATTCAACAAAAATCAAATTACTTAAATCCGAATACTGCTCCTACGCTCCCCCCTCTCCGAATTCCTCTTCATCTTCCCGAAGCTTCTTATGCCTCTATCACCAATTCCAATAATAGTTTATCACAAAATAATTTCCCAAATAATAATTTGTTAACTAAGTTTATCACAGAACTCTCCGCTCTAATAAATCCACTCATTTCCCTCCTCACCACTATTCTACAAAAACAACTTACACCATAATCCAAATTCCATTTCCCCTAATCAGCTCATTATATATTATCATTATCAAATTAACTATGCACTCATCATGATTTACGATTCTTTTTCATTACTCTTATACCATTAATTAATATTATATAAATTATCAAGACTCTTCTCAATGTATAATTTCTCTATTCTTATCTATACTATTGTAAATGTATACTTTTGTAACACCACATTGTCTTTGTATCTATATCATGTAGTATGTACTTATATAATTGTCGAGCTATAATAGTTTTTACTGGAAACAAATAAAAAAAAAAAATTGATTTGTAAGATGTACCTGCAGGCAATTTCAATAATATAATAATAATTTAAAACAAATTGTCAAATTTTTCAATTACGGTAAAAACGAATGAAAATGTCAATAATATATAAATAAAAAATATTCACCATAAATGTGTAACACAATGATGTTCATGATCAATTTTAATTAAACGTTTTTTATCCAGGGAAGTTTTTAAAATACATGGACATTTGTGACTATTTTTTTTTGCAGCATTTCCCCCTTATAAAATTTAAACACTCTTTGTGTACAACATACATATACTTTTTAAATTCCAACTTTTCTTTGCCCTTCTGGCTCTCAAAAATATCTAGTATATCCATATTATTATTCAAATAGAAATTAAAACAAAGCACAGAGAAATATATAATATACGAAAGCACACTGTAGTACCAAATACTGAGAAATGAACTCACAGGACTTGACAAATTTTATAAATTACCGCTTCTATCAGAACATTAAAGATAAAGGTACCTTTCTTATCCATTATAATATTATTTCACATTGTCGTTGTACCTTGTTATTATATATCTGATCGATATCACAAACAGACTGGCATCGTGCTCTGAATCGTTTTTATCGTAGGTAATCAATAATTTATCATTGAATCCAAAATTAACGTTATTTGTGGGAACATAAAAATTGTTCGTAGGTAATAGGTATATTAAACATTTTTAAATTTTTTTCACGCAATGACATAATAACACCAATATTTAGATTAATTTGCAAAATCTCATTTGGGGTTATTTTTTCACGGGGTTATTTAATCGGGGTTCTTTTTTTCGGGGTCTAAATTTCCGGGGTTATTTTTTCGCGGTACCATAATTAAAAATTCGACAAATCAGAATTTGAACAAATTCGTTATTAAATGAAAAAATTGGGTAAGCATGCTTATTTAATCACTCTGTTTATAAAGTAATTATAACATTATATAATTAATTCCATGTACTAGGTTGAATTATATAATATTGTTATATATTCATAAATCACAATAGTGCTAATTTATCGTTTATTTTTCCTTACATTGCTATAATGCTACTCTTTAGATGTTGGTAAGATCAACTGATTACATTATACCTATATAGTATATATAATATATATATATATATATATATATGTTTGTGTTATGTGTTTAATGGTTTCAACGCATTAGTGTAGACGGTTAACTGCTTTAAAAAATAAGCAAATCATTAGATATATAAGGTATTATTATATCCCACACATTATTGTTGTACTAACATTATTTTTCCATCAAGCTTTCGGTAATACAAACAAATGCAAATATTTGTTAGGATAGGCTAATTTATCTGAATAACGGTAATAGTGCACCTACACTTATAATTAGTCTATTACTGTACGTAATAATATTAGGTCATTATTTATTTTATATATTCGTGTAATTAATTTCAATCTTATTTTCAACCTAAACAATTTCATGTATACACGCGCATATATCACATTAAGGAAACAAATTTAAATTTGGTTAACAGATTGTTTTGACTGTGTTATACATATTATGCAAATTATATTAATATCATGTCGATTTAATCGCTAGTTACTGTGTAGCGTAAATTATATAAACAAAAGAACTTAATGCGTAAATAAAATGTATAATTTTGATTTAAAGAATATCAAAGGATCACTGCTGCAAAATGTATTCACTATGGAATTATATTTTTTTTTATCTTGTGAGAATTTGTGACGGAACTCAGCGGGTTTTCTCTTAGTTTAAAATTGTATTGTCGTATATAAATCTGTAATAAGTATCTATTTGAAGTAGTAGGCCGATTAACAATTTATATTTAATGACTCAATATGAATGCAATAATAATTATATGTTTGTACTTCATAATGAAGGTACAGTATATATTAAATTTGTACATTTATTTTTAATATTTAGTTACGCCAAAATGTCTGGTTGTACTCTAGTACAATGTATATGTTTATTATGCTGTTGCATAATATTGTGATCAAAAAATTATTGTTTTAGCTTCACATATATATATATATATATATTCCGCTTTCAACTTGTGATTAAAAACTCGTATGTTTCCAAACATGAATAATACAAATAACTTTCTATTTAACCAGCAGTAATTATTCATGTAGTAGGCAGGTATGTATAATATTAATGAATAACATTTTTTTTTTTTGCATTAAATTAAATAAATTCCAAAATATAGAATATTTAATTTTTAGATTTAAAAAAAATGGTGTGTTGGATGAACGTATACTAGTTACTGATTTTATAATGTTGGGAATGTTTTTTTTTTTAAATAAAATATAGCTTTTTATTGCAGAGTAAAATTTTTAGACTATATTATTAGAATATAAAAATAAAACATTTGGTAATTTTTTCAAAGAGGTAATTTTTAGAACAATATTTTATTTGAAGAATTAAATTAAATTTTTGTGGACTTGCGGTGATTCAAAAAATAAAAAAAAAAAATAATACTTAAAAGGCCTTTTATTTTTTGTGATTCCTTAATTTATTACCTATTAGATTAATTCATCCAGTATTTGAGGATATCGTTGATATGTTAGGTTTTAAAAATACCTATTTTTGAAAATTTTTAAACTAAAATAAATGTATTTCTTTTTCAGTTTTTATCCATGCAAATTGTTATATAACACTTGTCTTAGAATACTATTATCATTGCAACGAATTTATTGTTTTTAAATTCATAATATTTACACCTCTGCAAGCGTGGGAAAGAGTGAGCGAAACGAGGTGGAACACTCAGCTATATCTGTAGTATCTGCAGTATCACCTCCTTACTTTTAATTATTTCATTTTCTTTAAATATATATATATATATAAATTATTATGCTTTTCAATAATTATTTATTTAATTATGTACAACGAAAATGTATACATAACCACAAGTTGTAATCTCAAGAGGGAGTATACTTTATATTTAAGAGTTTTTTGAATCTTATAACCAAAACAATTTGCATATCTTAGAAAACAGGCGCAATTGTGTTTGTTCGAGTTAGCTCATCATTCTACAAGTCTCTGTAATACTTGAAGTGTGTGATTATTAATTATTATTTTTAGACAAGGACGAACGTGCTCGTAATACTTTCGGGACTGTCGCGGTTTTAAACGAAAGTAATGATGGTTGAAGTTTAATCGTGATCTAGATAACCCGATGATTTGTTGACCTGTAACTTTAGACCCAATTTAACATATGAACATTAGTATAACAATACATTTTAAAATAAAACAGCTAAAAGCACTTTGTGTCACTGACAATAAATTGTTTGTTTCTATACTATTGTTTATATACTCACGGTAATATGGTTATAGTGACAATACTAAAAGTTCAGCTACCTTTGTCATCGATCATTAGAAGGTGCTGAGATCTGAGACAGTAGACCTTAGAGCCACCATTAAAATATCATCTTTGATATTCATAAAGTTACTTATTGTGAGGTATAACCCTTTCATACATACATCCTAAATGAACCTGATCATTTATCTTGAATTTTTTTGTTTTAAATTGTTTGTTATTATTATTTAAGACACGAACGCAACTTAGTAGTATGCAGCTGGAAAAAAATATTATCAATTAATATTATAACTATAATCATCCAAGATACTCTAAGTATAATGTTGTTTTGTTTTTGAAACATAATCTTTTAATAAATGTGATTTTGCGTAATTTTATAAGTTCACAGTTCTCAATTTTGTTTAATTTACATATATGTATTTTCACTGTTTCTTCTAGAATTTATGATGCAAAAATATTAGTTAAAAATAAGTTTAGGTATATGTATATTTTTTTTTAATACTACCTAAACTCTATTTAATCTAAAATATGTTGTACTTTATGTTATATTATAAATATTATAACCACATTAAGAACACAATAGTGACAGATTGTATAAAAAATAAAAAATAAAACAAATTCAGAAAACATTTTTAATATAATGTAATACATATTTCAAAAATATGTTTTAAATAACTATGCGTGAACAGGACAATGACGAAATAAATTAAAATCAATTTTTTTATTTCTATAAAATACCAATTAACTTTTTACCAGTAAAAATATATGGTATTTTTGTTACTTAACTTATTAATAATAATAATAATAATAATACTAATACTCTTGATAAGTATTACTTTCTACATTTTTTTACTACCTGGGTATTTATGCCATTAACGAATAGGAAAGTTGCAATCGTACAAAATAACAAATGCATAATCTTTGTATTATTACTATATCTTAAATTATATTTGTTTTGTATCATTGTAATATGATTTTAAAACTCAGAGTTTATGTGATTATTACCTACTTAAGCATATTTTCATAATTATTGTTACTACTCGTATTTATATTTGTCTGTAGGTATTATAATTTATAAATTATTAATATTGACGCTCATTAAACATTGTTTTGTTTTGTATATATTTGACGTCTAATAGCTGGATGAAAAGGGTCTTATAAAAAACAGTTTAATAATTATAAGTCGTTTTTAGCATACAAATATAACAAAATAATACGATTATACGAACATCAATTTTCAACAATTGTTGCAATAGAAATACGTGATAATTGTGCTAAAAATATTCTCGATTTTAGTCTGCAGAAAGCCAAATACTTATAATCTTCAAACTTGTATTGTTTTTTTCTTACTTATAAAAGTTTCAGTGAAATAAAATAATATTATGTAGATATAAATATGTATTTATAATTATATAATATAGAAACAGCTTTATAATTTTCAACAAATATTGCAGAATATACAGATAATCTATAATGTTTATTATTCCACAATAAATTTAATTTTATATACTTTAAACTTATCTTATAAATGAAAGTAATTGTATTAAACATTAATGAGATAATTAACTTTCAGCGAAGAAACCTATTAAACTGAACAATGTTTTTTTCCACAGCTGACTAAACAAATGTATTTAATGGATAAATCTGTTGAAGAAAGAACGTTGAATACTCTGAAATCCCAATTAATTTACACACTTATATCGCCTATACATTTAAAAATCTTTCAGAACAGATAACAAAACATAAAAACGTTAATCAATAATCAAACTATCATTTAAAGTTTCTAAATAAAGATATGAGAAAATATAAGTTTGAAGAGAAGTTGTTGCTTGTTATATAATGGTTTTATAAATTTATTAATATATATATAAAAAGTATGATAGAACTTAATATGTTTCAAAATTAAATTATTAAGTTCACAATTTATTCCGTTTCCTTTATTTTTTCCCATCACATTAAATTTATTGCGTTATAAATTTAAATAAAATTATGTTTGTATTCATTAATATGTAGTAATATTATTATTGTTGTAAGCGAATAACCTTAGTTGTTGATGCTGTGCACCAATAAAAAAATAAATTACGCATTAAGTCCCTAACAAGAAATTTAACTATTGAGATTTTATATTTAAACATTATAAACCATTAATAAATAATAGTTTATTTTTATAACAAAAATAGGAAAGTGTTCACACATAATTCATTAAAAAAATTTGCTTAAATTAAAATCTATAATCTAATAAACTTAATTCCACAAGGATAAAAACAAAAAAAGCTATTACATTTTTGGCTAATAAATTAAATTACTGTAGCTGAATGTTGAACTAGAGGTTTAATAATAAGTCACGTATCATATGTACCTAATCATATAAGGAGAGATCCTGAATTATATTTATATAGAGCAACTACAGTGGAATAATTTTTATCACGTATAAACAAATATAAAATGATTGTCCACAGGAAGATTTTTATTTTGAAATTTATTGAAATCATAAACAAAATTTATTTTTTTTATTTTCTTACTAGGCATTTGTGTACATCAGAAAATAAAGATGGTCTAGCAATATATTTTATATACCGAAGTATCATTATATACAAATCAATACATTTTTTTAGTATCAAGAACTAAAAATGTATGATGTTTTTTTAATTTATAAAATAAAATAGATTTAATAAGCTAGTACAACTTTACATACCCTAGGTAGTTAAAATCATTTTTGTTTTTCCTCAAAATAAATTATGGTTAATATTATTTATACAGCTCATTGCTCATGGGTAACTTAAATGTTAATATTATTATAGCAAAACATATTGATTTCGAATTAATTTCCATTTTATACAAGCATCTTATCTTTTGTAAGGTAAAGAATTGTGTGAAGTAATGTACCTTTGTCATTTTGGTATACCTATACGGCATTAACATTCCATACAGATGTATCAATAAGTAAATTTAATTTACTTAACTCGCTAATAACTTAGTTTTAATTTGAAAATATTAATTAACAGAAATATACTAATTAATAATGATGTATAATTTTTTTAAATTCCTGAAATCTTAGTTTTCTATTTATAAACCTCAAACACGTATCAAAATGATTATGACATGAAACAATATAAATGTTAACATTTATATCCTATCACCCACATTGCGCTAATGGTTTATAGGTTACTAACCACGAGCTACATTATAGTCGTATTACAAATAAGTAATCACATACATATTACTCATCACGCATAAGATATAACATGTCTGTAGGTCATCAGGGTTTATTGATTATTACCCGCATAATAAAAATCATACAACAATATGATTCATAGACTTTAAAAAAAAAAAAATTAAATCTTAGAGATAAAAAAAAAATCGAGAAATTGGATGTCGCTCTGCTGTACATTAAGGGGCGGGGTGAATCTCTGACTAGGGTAGGTTAAATTTGAATGCAATGATAGGTATCATTGTATACGAAAAACGATTCTGAACGGAGATGATTTGTCAGTCTAGGATATATGATATATTATAATATTTAAATATTGTCATATATTCTATTTTGAAACAAATATTTTATTTTTCAATTAAGACGCATTTTGCATAAGGCATGGTTAATCAATTTTTCCAAAAACATTGCATGTAGTTATCATAATTCATAATACCTCATATTATCATAGATATATGTATACATATATACCTGGTTCGAGGATAAATCGTTATCGTTACGCGATTTCATAAAAATTTAAAACTCAAACGCTCAAAACAATTTTCCTATAATGACACTTCAAATTTTCTCTATAGCTATTTGAAGCAAAACTTATGGAAAACTTAGTGTTGAGTTTTTTAACCTTAGATATAAATACAAACAATTTTATGAATTTTGAACTACAAAACAATTAGCAAATATTCATGGTTTTTACGAATTTTTGTCAATATTTGAACTTCAAATGCTAATAAAAAAAATTGTGTTTATGTATTCTAATAATTTTTTAATCACTATAAGAATACTTTTGAGGAACTTTGAATTAAATGTTCAAGTATTTTATTGGGCCAAAAAATTTTATACACTTCAAAAAAAAAAATTTCAGAAGAATTGAAAATTTCAGTTGTCTATAAATATCTCAAAAAAGTCAAAATATTTTGAAAATTAAATCATGTAAAGAAAATTCCAATCTAAATAACTGGTAAAATTTTTAAGTATCTACGGCCTATACTTTTTGAATAATAACAAATATTTAAAATCGTTTGAGGATAAATCGTTATCGTTACGCTATTGCATAAAAATTTAAAATTCAAACGCACTTAAAATTTTTCCTATAGTGATGCTTCGAGTTTTCTTTATAGCTACTTTAAGGAAAACTTATGGAAAACTTAGTGTTGTATTTTGAATCCTTAGTTATAAACAAAAAAAATTTTACGATTTTTCAACTTCAAAATTACTTGCAAATTTTCGCATTTTCGACGGATTTCGTAAAAATTTGAACTTCAAACGATAATAAAAAAAAATTGTGACCAACGATTTTTAATTTTTTTTAGCTAAAATAAGAACAACTCATAAGGAACCTTGTATTAAATTTTCAAGTTTTTTTGGTCATCCAAAATTTTTTTACCAACACTTCAAAAAAAATTCTCAACAATTTCAAGTATTTACAATGATTAGTTTTTGAATTACAACCATATAAAAAAATTGATTCGGTCGAAAAATTCCCGTTTTTCTGACACTTTTTTTGAAAACTGTTGGAAATTGTTTACTTTTGACCTCTATAATGCACCAAAGATATTCACTTTTACATCAAAAACCCGCCATCCCCAAAGTTTGAAATTGAAGCATTATTCCGACTAGTTAGGCTGTACAAAGACATTAAAAAACACACATCATTGTAAAATCAATACATTCATCACTTCGTTCAGAATCTAAAACAATTGTTTACAAAAAGAAAAATATATATCTTGTAAATCATTAAGCATTTTAAATTATCTGAACTAATAACTCATCAATATAACTGACGCCAATCATAGAGGGTATTCGCTACTCTTATATAAATATGTTCACTAAAATAATATGGAGCTGGGTAGGATTTTTGGTGCAATATTGATGTTGCTAATTGTTATAGTGTAATCTTTAAAGTGAAAATATAACTGTGAAATTTTAAACTATTAAACGTTAATATCAAACTTAACATAATAACTATGTATATTCAAACAGGTATTCAATAATTATATTGTATATACTATATAGTATGGATTGATATGGTTATATTATGGAAATTGGTTATTAATTTTATCGACAGCCAAATATGGGTTTGCACTTAGGGTTATTCGCCATAACACGATATTGTATTGATGTACCATAAATGAATAATTTATCGACGTCTCATCACAATAAATGTAATTTCAACTTTCAATTTTTCTTTTCAAAAGTTTACATGGCGTATTGTGTAAACAAATTAATAATAAACTCACAATGTTTTCTGTTGACGAATATAGTGACAATGTGACATATAAATGATATCTTATGATGAAATACTAAAGAACTAGTTATTGAATCTAAAAAAATGTTTTAATTTACATAACATGCGTATTACACTTATTATTATATACACGTCAACTTACGATAGCTAGGTTTATAACAGTAACAATTTGAAAAGTTTAAATTTGACATTTATGTCCACGTGTACATGAATATAGATTTACACAAACATTACAATTTCATGTATATTTGCATGATGCTCAATTTTACGAGTGAATAAATCTAAGTAAGTTTACCTAACGCTAATGACCAAAATGTTAACTATTCGGTCTTATTTATAATAACGTTTTCCGCGAACAATGGATAACTATATAATTAGCTTGTAATAAAAAATACACAAATATCACTTAGAACTTTTTCTTAGTTTAAATAAACTTAGTTCAACGAATTATTGTTTTGGCTTTTTAGCATGAACTTGTGGTATTACAATTTTTAACTGCCGTTAAATTAATAGTTGTCAATATGATATTATGTGATATGTGATGCATGTGAAAATTTTTGACATGACTTCACTAACCACTTATTATTGTTTGTACACAAGTAATAAGGATATTTTGCCATGAAATTATATAGTCAGACTTCTTGCGGCGTTTCTGTCGCATATGAATTTACACTTATTTGTATTTAATACCGGCACGATTCTTATCTAGGTACTTAATTTAATTAATGTTTACGATATTCGATACGTTAATGATATTCCATATTATAAATTTAACACAATCATATTATACATTTATAAGTTGCTAAGTTGTACTCATCAATTCAGTACCATACCCAAGATTTGTTTTTGGGGAGGGGGGAGCTTAAACATTCATACTTAACTCTATAGGAAAAAATTTAAAAACATATATATATATACACATACTATTTAATGTATTATACATTTAATATATTAATGTAAATTGTCACAATTTTGAATCCAAGTTCACCCGTCAACATTATTACTATAATATGAACCCATTACGCATTATTAAAAGATTCATGGACATTTCCCCGTATAAGATATTTCCCCGTCTAATACGTTTCCCCGTACGACATATCCCCGTCTATTATAAGTATACTCATAAATATAAAATATAAGTAATAAAAATACAAAAAATTACCATAAAAATATAAAATATTTTAATGTTGTAGTTCTAAATTATGAGCGATTTCAATTATTAAGTACTCATCTAGATCACGTTCATCATATTATGTAGACACAATATTTTCTATACGTCTACATCTAGATATTTTATTGTTATATATGTTTTCGACTAATATTTTTCGTTATCGGTGTAAAATTCAAATGATTCGTCGATAAACATTATGATTGGTATCTCTAATATTATCTACTATTTATTCGACGACAGAGATAATAATCTGATGACGGGCGAGCAGTCGTCAGTCCGCTTTTTCACGTTCATCGATTTGTTTATTGTTATAACGCGATTTACAATGTCTATAAATTACGTTAAAAGTTCCAAAGGAAAAGACTTGTTGGTGTACTCGGGATATATTTTTGAAAAAGATTACATGAAAAAAGAAAAAAACTTATTGGAAATGCATCAGATACAATACTAATAAATGCCATGGAAGGGCACATACAAAAAATGGTAAGGTTTCTTTTCATAAAGACGATCATAATCATACACCGAATGCTGAAGAAATTGGTGTTAAAATATGTATTTCACAAATAAAAGAAATGTCAAATCAAAGTGAGTCAACTCCCCAACAAATTGTTACTCAAATGTCATGTTCTTCTGAAGCAGTAGCTGCCGCTTTACCAATAATAAATGCAATGAAAAAACTATTTCGCCTGAGATTTCGGGGGGGGGGGGCTTAAGCCCAAAAGCCCAACCTTTGGATACGGTACTGCATAAATGGCTGTAATTTCTTCGTTCTAAAGGTTAAAGGACTGAACAAATAGTAACCACTGATTATAGGAATAGAGAACGAGACAACTACTAAATACTAATTAAACGAGAATTGATGGCTTGAAGCTTGAACCCTAAAATTAATTCTACAAAGCAAAAAAGGAACTTCAACGTATTAGCCATTATAAAGATTTAATAAAAAAAAAGTAGATAGATATTAAAATTAATTATAGTTTTGTTAGATTAGTTGATTAAAAAAATGTTTTGATTGTTTATACACATCATGTGCTTGATCATAATATTATCTACGTGTATTCAAACAACTTGAACCATTTTGTTTGTTTTTTGCTAATAGCATATCTACAATGATTGATGAAATATATATCCTGATAATAATAGCCTATAATCCTAAGTAACTATAAATTCCTTCTAGCTTATAATATATACCACTAAAGTCTAAAGAATGATTCACCAATACCTAAGTATTGATATTGTTTGCTTATTTTTAGAGACATTTTGATATTGGGTTTTTACGATAATAATTTAATTGTTGGCTAGTTATGTGAATTTTTAATTTTAATATTTTTAGTGTCTCATTGCCTATTTAAAATTGAAAAATCGTAAAGACACAAATTTAATGATATTACATTATTTAAATATTAAATTTGATGGTTTGATAATTTAATTTTCTACAAATAGCTATAGTAACGGTTGTTAGACTGAGACAACACGTGCGAATATGAATCCATAGGTTCAGTCTATGTATTATATTTAGTCCAATTATTTTTCTCTCGCATTCAAATGCGCATTTGTATTCCATGTTTCGTATTTATTTTGAAATATTTTTGCAATGTTCGACAAACTAAAAGCATTTAATATAACATATAATATGTAGGTATAGATAATAATCATTAGAGTATAATATGTACTAAACTACAACATATATTTTGGAAAAACTTTGAAAAATGTTTATAATTTGTTCGTAGTGTTCTTCGTTAAATAATTTAGAATCGGTTATAACTTTTTAACTTCATTATTGATACATTCTACTTACGCGGTTAACGACTGACTTGTTCAGTTGTTCGATCGATTATGGGCAAATGCAATTTTTAGATTTTGTGTAGGATACTACACTACTACTTACTTTGTAGGTATACTCATAAGAAATTGTTTATAATATGCAAAAGATAAAATTCATTAACGGATAATGTATCTTTAACAATGGTTTTATCAATAATATAGGCACAATAATATTTATTTCTACAGCTATAGAAGAAAATTTAAAAAAAGTTTAGTTAAAATCTCATAGTTCGATGTCTTATATATTATTCCGATGTATTATCAACTAAAATGTATCCAAATAATTGTTATCCCCGATTCATAAAAAACATTTAACTATCCATATTAAATATTTAAAATTATATAATCCTAGGCGTACTATAATTAAGTATTTTCGGTTCGGATACATATTAAATATTTTTTTTTGTATATTGTATTGATATAATTAATAAATATATAATAAGTATATATTTTTTTGATTTATTAGAAAATATTTATTTTTTTTTTTGTAGATTATTTTATGAAATAGCCAATAAACGGTAATATAATATCCAATGATTAAAAATATTAGTAATTATTATCAACATAACGTTAGAAAGTATCTACACCTATCTGTTTAATAATATTATTATGCATTATATGCCAAAGACATAATCTAATTAGATATTTATATGTAAATACACCATGATAAATATTGTTAATTACTATCAGTTATATTCTCTTTATATAAATGTTTAGTTTTTAAATTATTTTGTTAAAAGAACATGATTTAAATTAGGCCCATATTATGTTTGATAGGTATTATTTTATACAAAACTATAAAAATAATTAAGTAGGTAAAAATAAAATAGTTTAAACTAAACAAGTCAATTAATTTGCTAAGTGGAAACTAATATGTTCCTTTAAAAAATATTATATAGAGTATAATTCCATTAATAATTATTTGAATGGTAATGCTATAATTTATTTAACAGTGTTAAAATAATAACCAATCGAATATTTGATTACAAAAAGTACCTAAAAAAGACAAATATATTGTAAATAAAGTAATAATCATCAAAAATATTTGCACCTAACTTACATCTCTTTTAATTTGAAATACGTACCAAATTACTGCTGAACGTGAAGTTTTGAATCATAATATTATCATATAAAACAAGATGTTTCATTCGTCCGATATTTATATCAAAATTATAGTGATTTAATAATTTAAATAAAATGGTATAATATGATAATATTTGTGTTTTAAACAAATCTTTGCTGTCGAAAATAATGAAAAACCGCGTAAAATCTCTATTTCAAAACATTTATAAAATGATTATACGGTAGAAATGTTTAACTTGAAAATCGTTTTATTTTTGAAGGATTTAATTGTATAGGTACATTTGCCAAGAGTACAGACGTATAGAGTAGGTGAGAAATGAGGAATACGTTCCTTTTATGTTTTGAAAAAAGTAAAAAAATTACACGAGATCTGCTGCGAACATTGAATGATTGAATAGAGTACATTAGCAAAGCGTTGGTAATACCTGTTTAAAGTGAAATGTTTAAATATTTGGATTTGTGAAAAGGCATTATACAGTTTTCTAGGAAAAGTTAGGGTAAAAAAGTCTCTTAAAAGTGTTCCATGTCTTCTGTTTACGACCGTTTAAAATAAAAGCCTATAAGTAAATATAATGTATATATTACAATTTCATTATAATTGGAGGCGTAAATTTATTTTTGTTTTTGGTCCTAATTGGTCCTAGTGACCTAGCCTATGCTGATTTAGATTATATTTAAGATTATAATACCAAATTGACAAATGACAGTCCGTATGATGAAACTCAAATTATGGAATAAATGTAATTTATCAGCTGATAAATCCCATCGTCCACGTAAATATATGGTTTGAATCAGAAGTATATATTATATCCTTCTAAGAACTTTTGTATTTTATTATTTTTATTTTTCAAGCAATAAATAATTTCAGAAAATTGTTCACCCACCTCACGATTCAGTCATACGAGTATTACTCAAATACTCAGACTTGAATCACTACTGGAACAAAGGCGCACGGACTTTGTGTCCGCTGGTTTAGCAGATTTATATTTGGTTTGATCGAGGAACGAATTAATGTCCCACGACCTCTAAAATGGCTGAACAAAAAAACTGCAACACCTAGAATCATAACTCATTTTATCTTATTTTATCCACAGATATCTAGTGTATCATTAAAAAGTTCTTAAATTTCTGAAGACAATTATTAGATCTTATTATAATTATAGAATATTTATATTATAGTTTATTTTATTTATATGTATAAAAGCATACAGGTACTTGTTAGAGGTGCAAATTGCATGTACCTGGCTATATAGTCTACTAGTCTAGCTTTATCATCCATAAATTTAATTTCATCATCAACCTTCCCCCCACCCCAATCTTTCTATTCAAAAATCAAGTTATGTTACTGCAGGTTGTGAATATAGATACAGAAATCTAATAACAGCATACAACATTTAATAAAATAAGTTAAATTAAAAAAAAAAATAATAATAATAAATTCTAAACATAATATGGACACACGCCCTGTGTATTTTATAAGTTCATTATAAAGGGGACGTTACTCGAACATTTACTGGTGTCCTATATATGGGTTTATGAAAAAAAAGTCACTTCTCATTTCTATCATGGAGGATACCCAAGGTTTATAGGTTAAAATAAGAGTACAATTATTTATCATCAAATTTAAATGGGAGAATTAACCTAACCTACGATCGTACTAGGTATAATCATTTATATAACATTTTAATTTCAGACCACCCTCTATCAACCCTTGGTCAACATTCACTACCAAGAGACGTCATGAAATCATAATTAACAGACTCAGAATCGGCCATACGTGGCTTACACACGATTTCCTTATGAGACACGAAAATCCCGTCCAATGTTTAACCTGCGGTGAACCTCTAACCATTAAACACGTCCTTCACTGCCGCAATGATTCCAGAACACCTTTATAAAGCACTTGGACCAGATTATGAAAATTTTAACAATATTTTAACCTTTCTAAAAATAACCAAACTGTATAATTTTATATTTTTTCTTTGTTCTTTTTCCTTTTCATTGCACATATCAAAAATAATTATATTGTAATTTGTAAAATGTATTGTAAATTGTACCATAATGTAGAAGTAATATTTAAATATGTAAGCTAATAACCTTAATTGTTGAGGCTTTAAAGAAATAAATTTAAAAAAATGTCAGAACAAATTCCAAAGTAACTATTACACATGAACCAATAATATATAACATGGTTATACGGAACATTAATTCCCGTGCCCTATTGTTAAAAAATAGTATAATTTTTATCAATGATGACGGATTATCTCAATATTATGTCGACGGACACACTGGAAAATTTTTTAGTTTTTATATCCCATCGAAAATATAAATATGGTAAATCTGGTGAAAAAGACTTATATTATGCCACAGTTCTATAGAAAGATTATCTTTAATATGATCGTGTTCAAGTGAACTCGAGGGCCATTCATTAAAATCTAATGATATTCTAAACATTATTCCCGAGTTTGTTTTGATTGTAAATAACCTAGGCTAATAAATTCTACCTACTTACACTGATACTAAACATTAAGATCATAGCGGGCGTACTGAAATAAAAAAAATCATAAAAATTATATTCTTTGAGTATACTGCATAATATATAATATTTTCACTGTGACAAATTGATAAGTTGTGGAAAATACGAGTATAGTAAAATATGCATGATAATGTATTATCTTATTTATATTCTATATATTTATATTAAATATAACAGTAATTAGCAAAGTATGTTTATAAATAACTAGATATCAATACATTTGGTTTAAAGATAATTGATCTAAATTTTATTTGTATTTATGTACTAAATTTTGAAACAAAATAAGCATAAAAAAGTATTTTTAAAAATACGAAATAGTTTAAACTTTAATTTTAAATTAAAAATTAACATAACAAGAGTCACTCAAAATGTATACACAACAGTACAACACACATGATTCAAGACTTGAATTAATGATGAAAATAAGAATATTATAGCACATAATATAATTATATTTAAGTTTTATGAAAAATAAAATCTGTAGAAAACTGCAATTCAATAGATTACCTAACTAATAATTCAAGTGAATAAAACATCTAAACAATTAATTGCAAGTTTAAACTACAAATTGTAAAAAAAAAAAAACTATATATCAATATAATATGATCATATTTCATTATATATATGCTCAATGTTTTTGAAAATCATACGATGATGATAAATCGTTATTTTTTTTTTTATTTAAAAAATCCACCAGGTGAGAGATATTATTGTTATAGTTAATTTACATTTAAAATTATAATTTTAGAATCAAATAGTTATTTTTATCGCATTAAAGGTGAAAAATAAAATGTATGTGCTTACAGAAAGCAAACTTAGTTTTATTTATTTTTCAACTATTAAAAAATACGTGATTATCTATAACCAAACACAATATAACTAATAATATATAAGTGCATACGTAAAAAGTACCTATTATGTTTATTAAGCGGTATTTTTTTTCTCGTAGATGCGATATAACTGTTGCGAATTTTAGACAAACCCCCAAAGGGAGGTGGGACTTGTTGCGCACGCTGAAAGGAGAAATACAGAATATTACCCCCTCAGACTGATCCACCCGTACGGATGCGTAGTGTTCGTAACAACGTAGGACGTACCTATATATTTAAACGGAAAAGTAGATTTCACTCTGTACAGTATCTTTGTTTGTACCAAACTGGTCGCGCTCTGGGGCACAGGTAAGTGGTGTTTAATATTTTTTCTCGCTCTTTTACCGTTTTTAAATATAGCATTTATATGAAAAATTTACGATACATTTTCCAAAACAAATAGATGTGTAGGTTCTATTAGTTCTGTTTGAATATTCAAGTATGACGTTATGTTAAAAATTAATTATATTAAATATATTAAATATAACTATATTTTTTAAATGAAATGAATTAATGAAATTACCGATCTCTATTTAATTTAACATGGTAAGATATAAACATTATAATAATATTGAAAAAAAACATTCAACTAAAAAAATAACGATAACCTAAAACAATTTAGACATTTTTATGGTAAAATAATAAATTAAAACATTTCAATAAATATTTACTTCAAATTAATTTTAGTTATTTGATTGTAGGTATATGACATAGTATTTCGGAATATTTCAGCAGCTTATAATAATTTTAAAATATTATGAAGTTTCGATTCATGCGTTTTTTTTCTAGACAAAACATCAAAACTATATAGTTAATTAGTTAATAATAAATAATTTACAAAATTATATTGAACTTAATTAATAATTGTATTAAATATTTATGTTTATAACATAATATAAATACGCATACTATATTATATCGTTTGTTATGATACAGTTATACTCGGTGAACTAAAATAAAAAATATCCATTATAATATTGAGGAAAACACAGAATTTTATTAAGTATTTAATATTTAATTTTTATACAATTTGCAGTATGTCAGTATGTTAATATTTAATATGATAATTTTTCTGTAAGGGCTTAATACAAATTAAAATAATTTGAGTACTAAAAATGACTACAACAAAACATCTAACAAATACTGAGAGAAGTTTAATTTTTCCATAAAAGATTAAAAGCCTTGTTTTACTAGTGCTGCAATTATTCTGTTTCGTTCGTCTCATTATGATATGCTATTAATTCTTAAATTAATTCAACATTTCATTGTTCTGATTGTAGATTGTAGAACAAATTTTTAACTGCCAATTGTTATCATTGAATATACTCGAATATACGTATAACATTTTGTAATTGTATTTTATGTTTATTATTAGAATAAAATAAATAACACGTATAACGTTATACACTGGAACAAAGACTAAAAAAACCAACATTCTTTTTAGTTTCTGAATTCTAGAATAACAATTATTGTAACCGAGTTAATTTGGCAAATTGTAGAGAAAATTATTCATTCGATTTTTAATATCTGCAGATTGGATATCTTTTTACAAGAATACTCGTGATAACTTTTAACCTTTTTTTCATTTAATTTTTGTTTTGCTTTGAAAATTTACCCATTGGTGTTACACACATCTACATTATTATAATAACTACTAATCTGTATTGATAACTAATTATCATACGGATGAGTGAAAAATAAAAACAACAAACTTAATGTTCTATACAAAATTACATAAATAAAGTTGGATAGTATGGTTATTCATTATGCATAATATAATATGGAAAAATATATCATCGTAATAATAATGTTTATTATTATTATAGTTATAGTAATGGTAGTTATAGAGTTCACATCGTTCACGATAAGTATTTATAATAACAACAACCGTGATATTTATAATAATGATAATAATATGTCATTTACTTTGACTATGTATATGATATTATATAGACCTGCCTAATACCTATGGGCGCGGGCGTAGGTTTATTTATATCTAGTGTATAGATTCATTTTATAAACGCGTATGCATTGTTTTTATCCTGGGGATTGAACTCGGACATTCTGCTTTGTGTACTTATTTTTTGGGTTTCAATTTTCAAATTACATGCATTCGACATGTTAGATCTTTAGACTACTACTACAAGTATGGCAGTTCTTACGATTCATCATTAGGTTAGCTGATTGATTGTTCCAGAGATATTTTTCATAAGAACATACTATTTTGTTCATTTTTTTTTATTATTTTTTTTTTTTGTTACTTCAGCACCCGAAATCGACATTTTAAGTTCACACCACTAGTCACTACAGTGAAACATCATGAATATCCTCACTTATGTTGTTATAGTCACAGTGGTAACTGGTATTTCGCTTTAAGGCATAGTGTTTTAGAACATTTTAGTACCGATTTTAACGTAGAAACACCGAATATACTAAATGTTAATGTTATTATGCCTAAGTAGGTATAATTCAATTCAATTCAAATGCACAATATGTTTGTTAAAGATGTTTGTCTACCTTTATTGATCATAAAAATGTATAAAATTTTATAATGTGTTCGCTAAATTAATATAGAAAAAGAAAAAAGTATAAATGCATTTTAAAATTTAAAATTAATACTAAAAGTTATCATATGTATAAAGCTTCAATCATTCTCAATATAGCTCTATAAAATAATATTTATTGTTGTATTATCTTATAAATGTGGTCAGAATTTCCAATCAATTACCTTGGTTCATGATATAATAATTTATAGTGTGCAATAACTAATA
Source organism: Diuraphis noxia (assembly GCF_037042655.1). Lineage (NCBI taxonomy): Eukaryota > Metazoa > Arthropoda > Insecta > Hemiptera > Aphididae > Diuraphis > Diuraphis noxia. The sequence continues at coordinate 29,795,895 of NW_028301714.1, read as the reverse complement.
ACTATAATATTAATTTAAAGATAAATCTATATTTTATACAGTAACAGAGAAAATATTAAAATCTACCAATATTATGTTCAATCTTATTGAAACGTATATAATATATATGCACTGTCTAATTGTTTTGAAAATGAGTAATTTATACTTATTTACTTTGAAATAGTTTATAAGAATTTGTTCATTTTTTTTATCATGCAAAATCTATATTTAAAATCGTACCTTGAAAAATTGTTTTCACACAGTGAAATATTAAAAACCAAAGTTGAGCAATGGAATATACTGAATATACAATGGATATATGAATACTTTTATTATTCATCTGCATTATAACACTATTCTTTAGACATATTATTAATAGGCTTATAGACTATAGTAAATGCAATTAAAATTGATTAATGGATATTTTAATTTTGAATTCATTGATCTGTATCAGCTCTGTAATAACTTGTCTATCTACTAAAAATAACAGTAATATTATTTTGTGTTCGTCGGAATACGATTTTAAACAAATATTTACCAATAGTGTTTGAAGTTGATAAAAAAACATATTATTTTTGTAGATTAACTTTGGAACTAATTAACCGTGTTAAAATAAATTAATGAAAATTGTTTACTTTATTTTTTTCTGAAATTATTTTTTTTCATAAGTACGTTATTTTATATTAGAACTAATGTGAAACTAAGTATTGAAAAATATTATTTGAATTAAAACACAAAACCTTGTTAAAATTGTTAAAAAATAAAATTCAGGAAAAATATATTTATTTATTCTTAATAACATGATTTTTTATGATGATAACAAAAAATGTCTGCTTCTATAGGTACTAAAAATATCAAAATTAATATTAGATGAGGTAAGTTAGATCTTAAAAACTATCTAAAAATCATATTATATTTTTTATGAACAACTGAATTTTTATTATTATTTGATGAATTAGTAGTTTTTTATAGTTGATATTCTTAAGTCGTTATAGCTGAAAATAATACTTTGTAATTAGTACTTAAAATAAATAAAAATAAAGCTTTATGTTCAATTGCTTTAATCATATTTGTAAGATTTATTACTATACTAGATACATAACATTATTTATATTATTATAGTCAGTGTTATTAAAGTTATGTGCATTTTTTCATTTTTTCATTCTTTTAAGATTTTTGTATGATGGCTTGGGATTTATGTAATTAATACAATTTTTATTAGATCTAAATTTTTGGCGTAAAAATTCGTAATTACACGTAGGTATACACTTCACAGAAATTATGTTCACTATAGAAATGTCATAATAATTTAATTTACATAGTTTTAAACTGGAATTATTTCGTTAGAATTTGTACATTTCTTTAAAATATAAAGTGTATTACGTAAAAATTTGTTTTATGGTTCAAATAATGGAAATTAAAAATGTATTTTACATTAGCTTCGCGTGATATTTAGTGGTTTATTTTTTTATTTTTGTGCTACTAGTTCCAGCCATATATTGCAGAATTTTTAACACATTTATAATTTGTATTATCGAAGTTTCTAATTTTTTTTTTTAATATTTACAATGTTTGGTTTTGATTCTTAAAATATGTGAAAACAATATAACTTCATCGACTTCACTCACCATTCCATGTTTTCGACTCTTGACACATTCCATATAGGTTATTTCAAATAAAATTGACTGTGAGAAAGTTGCAGTTGTAATGGAACATTTGATTTTATGCACCAGAATGACATTTATATTGTATGTATAGAAAATTAATTGTATTTGTATTTGTTTTTTATTTGGCTCTAGACTTTGCGTTATCTCAGAATTTAGTTTAATATGTCCACATAATTTCAAAAGTGTGGTTTCATTGTAAAAGTTTAGTTGGACGTTGATCGGGTAATTTTCATTATAGCATTTTCTCTAAAGGGTCAGAGTTTTCAAAAACGCTTGTTTAGTACGTATATTAACTCTGTTTATATCCATTTCGGACTTTATTTTGTTAGATCCTTCATAATAATTTTAAGGAGCTCAGTTTTTTGTAGAATTGAGTTTTAGCAAATATAACGGTCGTGAAAGAATGAAAAGTGAAGATCACGTTAAACTATTCGTTCTTTAATTTTATTTATTGATGTTAGCTTTGAAATATGACTGTTAATTTCTCAAAAAAAGTATCTTATAATATTCCTATAATAACTTTATCGTATTGTAATGGTTGACACATTATGTATATGAATATTATCGTAATTTTCAGAGTGCTATTATCAAATTCAAATTGATAGTACATAGTCATTTGCGAGGATTTCACTTACTTTTAGCAATGCATTTATAAATTTTAAAATAAGTTTTTTGTATGTCTTCAAGAAAATGGTTATGAATACATTTATAAGTTTTATACGCATTCTAAGACCTTACATGTGTGCTACTCGTATGAAATTAAGTACCTAAGTTTTGAGTATATAATGGAATCGTATATTGCAATAAAGCAGTGGTAAATTAGTGACCTGTGATAGAGAAAAACCGTTCATAGCCTCTTTAATGTTAAAATATATCATTGAAGATAGTTAATCGCCGTAAAAAGAATGGCCATATCACTTATGTATATTTTTTCAACACAAGTTTGTAGAAAAGTTTCACAATAGTTAGGGTATGAGTATAATACTTAGGGAATAATGTTAATGTTTATGTAGAACAGGCGGAACAGCTGTGAGCTATATTGCTTAAGATATAATACAATTAGGTTTTTTAGAAGAGAAATGGTCTGTGACTAGGCGTTTAAAATGCAAAGACTGAATATTAAACTCAAACATTATTTAAATCTACTTAAATAATTTAATTGAACATTTGTAATATCTATTATTAAAAGCTACAGTTAAATACATTATATTGGTTTTAATATATTTTTCAACAACTAAAAAGAAAAATTATCAACATCAAATTGTTTTATTGAATTGATTGTAAATTTGTTTAACTTACACATTTTGTGTTTACTGTTTGGTTAGTTCAATTTACATGTTATTATCTATTATCTGATTGTTAATTATAAAATGGTGTAGGTATTAAAAATTGTATAAAAGTAGTGTAAACCCACTATTATACTATTTATATCAGTGATGCCCAACCTTTTTTCCTCGGCGGGCCACTTTGGTAAACATTTGTAATCGAGCGGGCCACCAAATATAAAAGTACTCATAATCTCAATCTTAATATAATTTAGTTACACATCGTAGGTTGCAATATAATATGGAGGTACGTCATGTTGGACTGATTTTCTTATCTTTTTTATTGACTATAGCACAGATTACAAATTGAGGTACACGTTGTAGGTACACATTAACTTGATCAGTACGCTCTTTATAGTGCACGGGTGATATCGATTTTAAATCATAAAATTTCTATTTTAAAATGTCCGACAGAAAAAAGCGCAAATACAATGATGATTACCGAATTTTTAACGAAAAATGGTCAATAAGTTACTTTTTCATTGAAATTAATAGAAAAGCTGTTATATTTTGTTTTATTTTAATAATTTGTAACGGGCCACATGGAATACCTTGGCGGGCCACATGTGGCCCGCGGGCCGCGGGTTGGGCATGACTGATTTATATTATAAATTAAAATAGGGGATATACCTTTTGGCATTATTTGGTTCACATAATAGCCCAATTACATAATATTTACTTTATGGTGTTAGTTTATTTTAATAAGATTTCTATTATATGTTTTCTGAGTGAGTACTGTATAGTTTATAAAATTATTTTTCATTAAAAATGCAATTAAACTGCTTATGATTTTTATTTTCTTCAAGGTAATATCACAGATTATATAAAATTAATTTTATATAATCTGTGGTAATATTGTGATTAATTAAATGAAAATTAAATTTAACACTAGTTTTGTAAGTAATATTATGTATTACTGTTGAGTAGTTTCTTCAAATCATTCATGTTCAAACAAATAAAAATAACTTACGTAAATCACATACTGCAGTGATTATTGTAAAATAATCTTTACAAAAACAAAATGATAATTTGATACATCCGAAGAAGTAGATTTTCTAAAACTAAATTGTTTGATTATTAGTTATTAGTTATTTCTACAAACTTTAAATATTCTATTTAACTTTTTCTTGAATAATAATTTAAAGAATCTCGTCAAATGCAAACAAACAGAAGCTGCAAGAACCAAACAGAACATCCCAGAATTTCTATACCAATCACTAGGTCCAAACGTTTCAGCCATCAAACGGACACTAAATTTCATAAAAGAAACTGAAATCAAAAATTTATAGTAAACAAATAATACAAAATAATATGTAAAAACAAAACTACCTATATAAAAATTATTTAAAAACAATGTAAACAATGTCAGCCAATGGTCACCGCTGCCGAGGCTTATTTCTAATAAAAAAGAAAAATTTAAAGAATCATTGAAATTTCCAGCGTGAGTAAAATATAAATTAATACTCACTTAATAGGATCAAAACATATGCCTAAAAAAGAAAAGTGTAATACATTTATGGAGATAGTTAAATGTTTTATAGTATCTTCACCTTTCTTAAATAAAAATATGGAAAAATAGTTGATATAATAAGTCTATATGACTCCAGTAGCTTACACCGATATTTTTAATTTGGAGGAGATTCATCAACAATTAAATGGATAAATTTTATGTATAAATATCAAAATATTCTATTAATTGTATTCATTTTTATATATCTATAATCTATACGCAAAGTTAAAAAAAATTCAAGGGGGAGTGTGGCTAACACTTGTATATGTCGGTATAAGGCTTCACATTTACTTCAATAACCTTGGAATAGTATAGTGTTGTCGTTTATTAATATTAATATTTAATTCGAAACGAAAGAGATATAATCACATTTGTAATTTGATTCTACCTGGCGGTTTCAATTTAATAACACGTGTTAGTCGTTTATTGTTTTTACTTAAATGATTATAAAAAAATGCTTGTTGAGATTTAGAAATTTCATAAACACGATGTTATTTAATGAGGAGATGGATACTGTTGTACATGTTAAATAATATATACCGAAAGTTTATATTTGATAAACATAAACAAAATATTCAACCACACTATATATTTCAAATTATATTAAAATTAAAATTGAAATAATTTGTATGGTACATTTAACCATGTTTTTGCTATTTCCCATAGCAAGCAGTTCTGTTGTAACCAATTCAAAATTTATTCACATCTTAAAATTTTAACCATGTCAGTTTTAGTATTATAACAATTTATTTTTAAGTTTTATACACGAGTAACGAGTATTTAATTTATATTATATTATGATATATGATTAACAACTAAGAGTTTCAAAGAAAATTATTAAGGTTATTCAAATGTATTTTATATGATAATTTTAAATAACTAATAAACTAGTTTTTATATCCTATGTGTTACAAAAACAAAATATCTGAGACGTTGCATACGAGTATTATACGTGGAATTAAGTATTATACGTAATAAACACGCCTTTACCTATACAACTTATCTGCAACTTATTAAGGACTCAACAAAATATTCAAACATTTAGTACGGAAATGTCATTCTACAAATACTCAACAGATCTTTATTTTTGATAAACTGTCTTGGTAGGTATTTATTATTCACTTGAACACTTGATGAGATTTTTCATTCTATTTTCTGGGTTACGTGAGGTGATCATTTTTTGAATTTTAGATCCATCTTGTGTTATAATAATAAATGCATTTAATAATTTAAAAAAATTCACAAAAACTGCGGTTTTCATTTTTTTAAATATAATGCAATCAAAAATTCATATAGCTCAACTTTTTTTATGCTTATATTGTATTTTTTCTCTGAATTTTGAGCTTATCAACTACTTTTAATTTGTATTCATAGATGTTTTTATTGATTATTTATTATTAAAATACTCAAATTAAATAAATTGTTAAAATCTCTGAATAAATATATAAATATTGTAGTACTTGAGATGTTTTAAACTTATTATAATTACTAGAATAAACATTGTATGTTAATACTGTATTAATAAAATATTCCTTATATAATATGTACAAATTACAAATTATCAATAATCCATTTTCTTAATCTGGTTCGTAAGGTAGGAATAATACTTACTAAAGTTATTTTAAAACTAATTCATATATACAGTAATATATTATACAATATTCTATTTTCAAACTTTTTAAGTCAGTTGTTGTTTGGTAGTGTTCAGTCCTTTCTCGCCTAATGAGACTTAGAATTCTGCAACCAAAATAATACTATATATAATAGTTACGTAAGTTAATATTTTACTTATATCTCATATTACCATTTTTTTGTTTTTTTTACTATTTTGTTAATGATTTTTTTTTTTTGCTGAACAACACGAAAAATAAATATAAATTTGTATTATTTTAATCATTGATAAAAATGTATTTATTTAATTTCTTGTACTTATAAAACTAAAATAATGAAGTAGCCTTATTTTTTCCTTAAATTTCTCATAAGTACTTCTATGTAGGACATAAAATTTACCCAACTACCTGACGCGACTTTTGAGTTCAGCTCGTAGATGCCTGATGGGTACTATAAAATCTTAAGACTACAAAAATATGAAGGAAAAAAAATATATTTTTTTCATATTTGTTCTTAAATAACTAATTTAAAAAGATAATAATAAAAATATAAATTTTCAAAGTTGTTCAAGCTATAAGCAGGAAAGGGTTAAGGTTTAACTCATAATTACACTGAAACAGCTGCTGCAGTAGCGGCCACAACTGTTTTATATCAAGAATCAGGACACACATTTTCATTACATCAACAATTTCTCCACCAGCACAATACGCTATACTTTAGATTAGTTCTGAGCGAATATATGAATCTATACCTATTGGTCTTACAATCATGTGTGTTTTATGATTATTATTAATTAATTTACTTGGAAAAGTAAAATGCTTAAATCTTAAATTCTGGTTGCCAATCATATCTTCAGTTGGTGGTACTGTTAGGGTCAACAATTGCGCGTTATTTTTTTAATATGTGAAAAAATCCATATAAAATAATTACGTGAAAAACACGAGTGTATTTTATGCAACACAAATTTTTGACAACATTTTTTTGGAATTAAAAAAATATTTATCTTGAGAACTTGAATTGTTTCATCAAAGTGTTTAAAATTTGAATGCAATTTGTATAGTGCACATTAGATATGTATACATTTATACAAATTATTCTCAAATATTGTATACAACAGTATTATATATTTATATGTATGCAAACTTTATCATCGTTATTAAACTGTGAAATAGCAATGCATGTTTAATTTACATAAATATATTGTTAGTCATGAATATTACAAAGTTATTTAAGATATTTTTAAGCAAATTCAAATATTTATTATACAGCTATTAATAAATCACAAGCACTTCTTACAGAAATAAACTTTTAATTTCAAAATGTGCTTTTATCTAGCCATTATATTTAATTTGATTGTACTCTAAAGTTTTAAAATTCGTCAAATTATCTTGTAAATCGCACAATTGATCACACACTCTCTGAATAGACAAATAGGACTATTTTCGATATTAAGCATTTTGTTCCAATACGATAAGTCAGGGTTGTCTTAATACTTTTTCATATGCAGGGCCACTTCAAATCCGCTAACAAGTTTTAACTAACTATAGAGGATAATCATTAAATAAACAACTATCATATATTTATTTGTATTAAGTTTTAACAAATAAGTATAACAGGAAAACAACCATTGAATTTGATATAATTTTAAACATAAAAATTAACAAAAATAAATGTGTTGAATTGCCTATAAGACAAAAATATTCAAGTAAAAATTTTAATGTTTTTCATATAGATACTTCTTGTTCTCGTGTATCTGGAAAAAATGTTGAATTACAAATACTTGAAATACTAGTTACTTGTTATAAGTCTAACTTTTATTCTATATGCAAAACGTGATTTGTAATAAAATCGAAAACCCTTCGATTCTTGGATTTTCTGCAGAAATGATTGTTGAACTAGAGCGACGTGAATTTATACCCGAAGCGTTTATAACCATTGTTTATTTTTCTCTAATATATTCTAATAATAATTACCGATCGAAAACTTTTCTATAAATGTTGTATAAGGGTATCTAGAGTCAATATTGTTGTATAATATTTTCTAATATGTATTTTGTACCTGATTTAAGTTTAATGTTTAAGCTACATATTGTTTTTGTGAGTAGATACATTGATTATACTACTGACATATTGTAATATAAGTTAAACATGCGAATATATAATATTATGTTCATATAATATTATAATAAATCGTTATTACCAAAGCACCGAATCGTGCGCCTTGGACGTTTGTCCGCATTATTTCCACGTGCTAATAATACACGTGTTTGTGGTATTAAATCAAATTCGAAGGTAATATTATTGCATATAATTGTTAAACGCTATACTGATTAATCGCGAAGACCGCCTACAGTAAACGTTCTGGGAATGCATCGGAATCGTATCGCACAGATATATACACCGATACATGTTACATTAACATAAGATAAATTAATGAGTAAGCGTAGTGTAGGTACACGCGAATCCAGTTACCGAATTTAGACGTTTTAAGTGCAGGATATTACGATGATTACCTACCCAAATATGTTATTGACGACAGTATAAGCCATAGAAGGGATTCAATTTACCAACGATTATTTGCAAGCTACTTATTGAATTCTCGACGTCTGGTGGGAAAATCATTTTCATTTATTTTTTTGTTACTCAAAAGATAAGAGTCATAAAACAATAAATGTTTTGAAAATTTTAAATAAAAATATTTTTTTTATTTCTGTGTATAAAATATTTGTTTCGACTTTCAAATTAAAAACCCTTGATAATCGAACACAAATTTTTTCGTTATCTGATCTTATAGCAGTTAAAAATTATTGAAAATACACAGCCACACAACTTTTTTTGGAAACCCAAAATTTAACATAAAAATCACAGGAATTTGCTATTTGTTATTTAAAAGGTATTAACTAGTTCAACTTTTCTAACAGAAATGACTTTCAATGTTGAAAGTTTAATCATTTTTACAGTTCCAAAAACAAAATTTAATCAGACGGAAAATATAAAACTCGTCACCATAAAACCAATTAGTACATTTCTCGCTCTACTCAGAATCTAAATATTGAAATATTGAATCAATGATTTCTCACTATAAGCTATCTAGACACTCAGAAAAGAAGCTGATCAATTATAAAATTTTTTTCTTTTTACAGTAAATAGTCAAATTTTTAAAATACAAACATTATTTTACATATTCTGTTGATGTAGTCCTATGAACGCAGAGGACAGTTGTACTGATATTTAGTAATATATTTAATCTCAACCGTTAATATTTTAACCTAATTCAAAGTTTGTAGTATAAAAAATATATTTGTTAGCTCAGGTTCCCTGTGCTATAATATAATACCTATCGAGTGGTGGACGTTATAACTCTCCTATAGCCTCATATCATTATTATCATAGATAATACAATAGATTTACAAAAGATTAGGTATGTAAAATTGTAATTTAATTTGATGTTATTATTAATCTATCCGTATTAGTAAATGTGAATTTTTAAAATCTATCATTCTGTTGTTCGCTATTACAATCACGTGGGCAATTATATTAAAAATTTGATAATATTTAATTACATTTTTGTTAGTCGATTAAATTTAAAAATTTTAAAATCACTCAATATAGGTATATTTCATATTAGTAAATTAATGTATTAAGAAAAAAATTATTTCTTAAGCCTTTAGTATAAAATAATAATAGAATTTAAATTCAATATATTAACATTATAGATTCTGAGTGGAGCAAGGAATGTATTGATTTTACTATGATGCATCATACGCATGTGTGTTTTTTTGTGTGTGTCGGTGATCACGTTTTGGGGCAGTAAAAATGCTTCGATTTTCGACTTCAATACCTTGTTAGATCAGAAAGTGAATCTAGTTGGTACTTAAGGGGTCAAAAGTAGCGGGTCTCATTTTACTAAATAATCGGGATGAACAAACTAAAAATTAAGGGGAAAACGGAAAATTGTATGCACAATCGGTTTTCGACAAAATTGATTTTGGTTTTTAATGTAACTTTGAAAAAAATGACCATAGATACATGAAATTTTTACCGAATTTTTATATAAATATATTCTATCCGCTATGAAATTTTCAAAAAAATGTCGATATTAACGCTGAACTATTTATAGTTATATGCAATTTTTGATCATTATTAGTTTTTTAAAATTAATATTGATAAAAATGTATTGGTTGGGTCAAAAAGCTTGAAAATTTAATACAAGACTTCAAAAGTATTGTTACAATAGCAGTTGAAAAATATTAATAATACATAGGCACGATTTTTTTTATAAGCATTTAAATTTCAAATTTTTACTAAATACGTGAAAATTATGGTAATGTTCAAATTATCTTAGATAGAAATTCATGAAAATGTTTATATTTAAATCTAAGATTTGAAAATTTAATTCAAGTTTCCTTATAAATTAATAAAATGTAATAAGAATCTATAATATATCCTAGACAGATAAACCGTCTCCACGCAGAATCATTTCTCGTATACAATGATATAATTATATCATTGGATTCAAATTCAATTCCATTCATTACAGTAACTCACTAGTAACCTACTGTACAGCAGAGCGATATTTACTTTCCCGCTTTTTTTTTAATCTAAGCTTTTTTCATATAGTATTATTACCTACGTATATAAGGTGGAACCAAAATTGATGATATTTTGTGCATGATAAAAGTTACGTCTAGTTTTGAACTCCTAAAAACCAGTATTATTTGAACATATTTTTTTTTATCATACAAAAACTTTTGTCTTATAAATAAATTACATTTCTTCAAAATGTTAAGACATAAATCACGGATTTTTCCTCTCTAATTTATTTTTCATCTGACGGACATGTTTAATATTCCTTGTTTACAAATTGATTTTTCACGCTATGTAAAATTGGTAAATACTAAATACAGTTATATCTGATGTACCTATGAATAAAGAAGACCGTTTTTTTTTTTTTTTTTTAGAGGTTTTTACATACAACTGCGATCTAAACGTAATTATTTATTTTCTCTAAATTCGGTAATTCTAATTGCACAGAACTATATAAACGGTGAAAAATCTACCAAAGATATTTAAAAACTATTAAGGATCACAGATGTTGGGTTTGAAGTTCTGTTATCCATTATAGATGGGCATTTCTTTAAACTATGGTTTGAAATCAATTGGTTTAAGATGACGTTTATTTGTTTTTCTTAATTTTTAGGAGCAAATACAATTTTGGAAAAAAGTACTCTCTAAAAGTTCTGTATCATTCCTACATATAGAATGAAACACAAACGCAGTACGACCTATATTTTATAGTCGAGAACATTTTACTTTTTAGTATTACCGGAAAAACTGACGGATCTCACAGAATGTTTTTATGATTTTCAGCAGATTACTTATTTTGTATTTTATAGGCACATAGTTTTCAACTAATTTCGTAATTTAATTTTTGATCTCCAAATAAATTTAGAATGATTTTACTTTAATAAAAATAATATTAGAATTTTTACGCAAATGTGCGTCAAATTTTTTAGTGTTTTAAAAAACCTATTTAGTAGGTACTTAAGTAAAATTAAATTTATTTTAAGAGTTAACTTATTTAGATTTGGACATTGTTAATTTAAACTATTTACAAGAACATAGCTACTTAAAATAATTATTTATTCACTAAATAATTAAATAATAGTGTACTTTTAAATTCAGACATACATTATACTAGATATTTGATGTATAGAAATAAACTTTAAGAATAATTTTTAAGAAAATGTAGGTACTTCAAAATGATCAAATCAAAAAAAAAAAATAGAAAATAAATTCAATACCAATATTACTTACAACTTTGAATATTATTATTACCTCGAGATGCCCGTAATTCTCAAACGTTCTTTTGTGATTTTCTATAGAATGAAAAAATGAACACAAATAAGTTATCAAATCATTGACAAATAATAAATTATTTAAATTCTTTAGATATTTTGATAAAATTAACATCAAAGAATAGAAAATCCGACGAACTTATGATTTTTTATGATTAAGATGAAGATCTGGTTTTTAATATTATTACGTTTAGAAACATAGATATTATATTGTATGTCTCATAAAATCTAATAAAAATGTGTGTGTATCTAGTATCTACTTCAAATCGGCTAGATAATTTGAAAAAATTACTGTGATCATGTTGTATACGCACATACGTGGTGTGTAATATATTATGTATATTATTGTTGTTCCTAATTGTCTCTCTTATGTTTTAACAGCTCAAATTTTCAATTGGCCGTCGCGTTAAATATTAGCCTCTGTCGTACCTAATAAATTTTGACACACGAATTAAGACTTACAGAAGTGGTTAGCTGCAGAATATCACTTAACGTGAATCATTAATTAAAGGCCGGGTGGATTAAGGCGTCGGTTGCGATGCGCACCGTCGCCGGTTCGAATACCGGTCATGGGCGGCATCGCTTTCCAGGCAGTTCATGCTATCTGGAAAGATAGCCCCCCCCTCCGGGCATGACAAAAACCTACGGATACCCATTCGAAATTCTGCCAAAAAACATCCACGAGTACTAAAACCCACAGTTCCACAAGCTAATAGCACTTGTTGTCGAAGCCTCAACCCCAATAAAAAAAAACAAAACATCTTAATACAAAATAATTGTATATAATGATTCGATATAGTTCAGATACTTAAATTATATTATCATACAAATTTATAACCCACCAATTACAATTTAAAAAGTACACTATACCTTATATTTATACCAATCATAATTTAACAATAAAATAAACTGAATTCACAACACTTTAAACTCGTTGTACGAATAATTACAAAGGCTGTTCCTTAAAAATAACATATATATTTCAGAATAATAATATATTGTATTTAATGTAGATACAAAATATATCATTTATAAATATAATGCATATTATAAACTTTTTCTTTTCAATATACCTAATATATTATATTGTTATGATTGATATATTTTCAATAAAAACTGATTATTAAAGTATAGGTGTATCGCTTAAATGTTAAATTTATTTAGTAACTACTGGTCTTATTAAATATCATATGGAATATTTTGATTTTGTTTGTATAACTTTTCATTGTTACTTTATCGTTTTCTTAAAAATAATAACATTTATTATCATGTATTTTATATCAGTTCAGAAAATTAGTCTAATATTATAGAAATTATAATAACATAAAATTATTAAATATTAAATTTTATTTACTTGAAAGTTGAAATTCAATGTAATATTAGAAGTAGTATATTATTAAATTATAATTTATAACACAATGATATAAATAAAAAAAATCTCAACTGTGAATTCTTATAATAAATATATTTATATATATATAATAGTTTTTGCAATGATATATTATGTAGCTTGTGATGTTTATCTTTACAAATGTTTGAAAAGTTTTAAACAAATTGGCCATTGATACTTGCTATAAATATGTAAACATTCCACTTATAATAACGTTTGAAGTCAATGATGCATGTGTTGTGTTTTGCTGCTTCCGAGATAATAATTTTAAAAAAAACAAAAAGATTTTTTAAAAACGATGATATATTATTGTACTGTTACTGTTAAGTCATTTACATTGTTGCGTATTAATGGTATTGTGTTAATGAAAATAACGAAAACGTTCAAAACATTTAGTAGCTATTATCTATTTGTTTAACAGATGTTTATAAATTACATACTATCGGAAGTTAGGACTTGTGGAGAATTTATGGAATTACTGCAATAAGCCAGTATGACATTACAACGTTATATTTTAATATATCGGATACTCGATGCAATTTAAAATGTGTATTTATGAATTTCAACAACGTAATATATATTATGATATATCTGACATATAATAACATAATTATTACATAATTATAATTATAAACCTGCAGAAATAAATACTTACGTTTTAATTTTTTGTAAGATAAGCGAATTTCATATATAAAAAAATAAATTTTTGTTATACATCATAAGTAGGTTTATCTTAACTTTTATTCGAAATTCATATAAAATAACAATTGAGCCATATTTTTCATTATGAATAGATTTTGACGCAAATTTAAACCAACCAATTTCAATATACTGAAGGTTTTTCTAAGTTTTTAAAAATATTGAATAATATTCCATAGGTCGCAAGTAAATAGTCATGCACGCTTTTGTTATTAATGCGTTGGTTTAAATTCTTAATTAGAAATGAAGTGATAGAAGATCAGTTTTTTTAAATTGAAGTATAATTTTATTTTCTTGATGGAAGTAGGTATGGTGAAAAATATTATATTGAAATATAAACGTAAAGTATCAATACAGTGGTCTAAAATGATAAGTTTTATATATCTTATTTATAAAATCTTATTTATAAACATAGGTATTTTATTTCGACTTTGCAATTTGTTTAGGAGATAATAATTTTGAGAAATATGTAATTACAAAGTAAACATATGCTTCTTATTAAACTGATTCTTATCAATTTTAAAGTATCATATTGTTAAAATACCATGATAAAACTTAGTTTTTAAAATTTTGTTTAAATTATGTGTCATGTGACAACATTGAAGTAGAATAATTACTGAAATATAACACTGACATAACATAAAATGGTAATTAAACAACAAATTATCGAAACGTCCAATTAAAATATAATTAATGTGACAAAATAAAGAAATATTTACTAAATAATTTAAAAAATGTAGAATGATTATACAGAATAAAAATATGGATTTAATAAAATACAAAGTTAAATATGGATGAAGGATCATAAATTAGTAAACATTAATTTGTTACATATCTTCAATAGCGTTATTAGTGTGGGGAGGAGAACTTAGTGGGAATCAGCACCTTTTCTATTTAATTTTTAAAGGCTATTAGACCTACTAAAACCTACGGAAAAAAAAAATTTGTAGAAATATGTTATATCGGTAGATATGTTATAATTATTAGTAAATTTCCTGCACTTAAGAAAATTATCCCGTAGTTTTTAGTTTTGTTGACTTCTGTAATATAGATATTAGATATTATATTTTTCAGTAAAGAGACTGAAAGGGGGAAGCACTCCCAGAAATCCCAAGAAACTAAATATTTGACTGTATGGTCAAAATAAAAGCGATAATACCAAGTACTACCTTACTAGGAAAATTGAAACAGAAAGGGGTAGACCGAGAGTAGTAAATTAAAAAAAAAAACATTTATTATTTGTAAAAGAGCTAGGCAAAATGCATCTCTCTTCTATTAAAACTTAAAATTACGATGATGATATAAGTATTTCATTATACATGGAAACAAAAATATATTTTTTATTTTTTTTGTCCTGGTGAAAATCATGACTATAGTCGGAAGGACTACGCCAACTTATGACGCCGAGAAATTGGTCGGCAATAAAATGTTCGACGCAGATTTGGATATTTGGATCAATAATAGTCGTTAAATATACTTACTTCATTTATCCGACACTACGCCGTATAACTCGATTTTATTGTTCGAGCTACTGATACAATTTATTATCGTCGTGTTATGTCGAAAAGAGCGTTTTTTCCGACGTCTGCATAGCTGGTCGTCACCGGAAGAGTGTTTCCGTAAGCCTTTAATTGCGTTTTTATTCCATATATAATATATAATATTATGTGTCGTTCATATATATTTATGCCTCCGACTGGATTATATTATAGTTATTAAAAGTAGTGTACCTAAAACATATTGTTCATTGCACATACCGTGATTTTATATTATGTACGTTTCGCAACCGTATTAATGGTGTCAGCAAAAGACCTCTTGAATTCGATGTAACGTATAATATTTTTTATTTTTCAATCGATCTGAACATTTTTCACTATTATTATTACGTTGCTTTTTTTTTTTTAATCCACTATTGTTGCACGTACCTTGTACCTATGTGAAACGAGAGCGTCAAGTAGACGAAAGGCCATAAAATTTAAATGAGTGAAAGGTATAATGTCGAGACTGATTTTCTACTTATCGCAAGTCAATATATTATCTTCTTAACCGGTCATTATACGGTTTTAGTTTTTATTTTTTTCAACTTCGAAGGGCTTTACATTTTTTTTTTTTTTCATTTTCAATTAAACAGTTTTACACTTTTACGCTTATATCTAAAAGTCGAAACAAAGGATAAAATTGTTTGTCACCTGATTCGCCACACGACAGAGTTTAACGAAAACCATGCATAATAACAATAGTATTATGTAAATTAAAATTAAAACTAATTTTGGTGACACCGATGATACCTACATTCGCATACATGCGTAGATATTATTTTGTTATCCTTATCAATATAAATTGACCGATTTCCGATACTACCGGATGTAATCAATTATGTTATATAGAAAGAATAATATGTATTTTGGCGAAGTGTGCGTATAAAAAATAACAATTTGTATGTATATAATAGCCCAACGGGGTCGAGTGGATGCATTGAAATAAAGTTCACTCTCACGGCTACAACACATAAGTCGTACGTCGACTTCTTTATTTGGTTTTCGCTGCATTCGATTATATTCTACTCCAAACATCATTATTTGCTGTACAAAAACAAACACAATATAAAATATTATGTTGAGCAGCACTGCAACGATGCGGAATCGTAGGTACGTATAATATTTGCTGTGTATATACTGAATCGATTGTTTCAATATCGTATACTTTCGACGAGTCAGTTGTACCTAGTCGATACACATGCAGTATTGAATTTGAATAATAACTATATATGCATACATACATACATACATTTAATATAATATTATAATTTGATATTGTTCGTAAAATGTCACGTTTCCCTCGGTGGCCCTCGCCGCCACAGTGAATGCGCAACTTATTGAACTCGTCAGATACCCAAATACGTTACTCTAAAAAACACTGTAACCGTCCGCTGGCGATTCTGTTGCCATAATATTAAATTTATACAATTTTAGGTAACACTTTTGTTGCTTATCGTGTATCGCGCATACATCGCACATAATAATATATGAACTGTGCGTATAAAACGAACACAGCACATATGAATTTAATATATGACAATGAGACTAACGTCGTGTCCTACGTGAGTGCGGCGAGTGCGGCGAAAAACAAAACAGCTTGTATTTCGCCGCATCGGACGCACCACACTGTGGCGGAACAGCATCGTCAGGATAGAATTCGTTCGCACTCGCCTCACTCGCCAGATTCACGTAGGACACGGCGTTAGACCTTATCCGTGGAACTTCGTTATGAAATACAAATAAATC
The DNA here is from genome assembly GCF_037042655.1 of Diuraphis noxia. Lineage (NCBI taxonomy): Eukaryota > Metazoa > Arthropoda > Insecta > Hemiptera > Aphididae > Diuraphis > Diuraphis noxia. Next base: position 29,778,573 of record NW_028301714.1, on the reverse strand, counting down.
GAAAAAGAGCAGGAAATTCAATGTGCGTTTATCTAACAATTATGTAACTGTAGTAATAGGAAGGAACTTAACTACATAAAAATCAAATTTGAATTTTCAATTACATAGATAGGTACTACAAAATACATGTTATTCATAACAAATGTTTTATTTTTTATTGTTCAAGATGTTACAAAACTTTTATAAATAACCAAATCTTAAATCGCTATATAGAAGTTAACGAATTTGTGAAAATCTATTTATCATAAAATATTGTGGTTATTAATTTTCTAATTGTTTTAAATATAAATGGTTAAATTTATTAACGGATAAGTCATCTAAAACTTTTATCTATACTCTGCTTGCTAAACGAAACTCTTACTTAACCCACATTATACAGAAATAAAGTATACTTTCTTTTTGGTTGAGACTAAAGAAAGTTTCTTTATCTTTACTCCGAAAATCTGTCTTATATAAAATTATATTTTTTGAGCTAAAATACAATCGCAAAACATCAATAATCATTAACCAATATATAATCTATATGTAAATTATAATGCGTATTCTACTTTTAAAGCACATAATTTTTTTAATGGGTAGATTTTATATACTTTCAATTGAAAATTTTTCAAATTTCTGTTTGATTTAGCAATACTACATGGAAGTTGTCTTTTCTTGAATTTCCAATAAATATAAAATTCGAAAAAAATGATGATATTTTATCATCAGTATGGTTTTCAAAACTTAAGGTATTGTAGATGACTCTGCGTGTCAATGCGTGTACCGACAGCTATTTACGTTCAGATCAGTCGTGATTATGTTGTCTTTTCCATTTTAGTCACTATAATTTACGTCATCTTGAACACAAAAATCCAACTCTCGCGTTACCTACTATAATACCTCAATCCAGCACGTACAAGGGCTGTAATACTACGCCAAACTTTTAAGAAGAAAATACCATATTGTGTCGAAATCTTCTAGATTGCGTTACGTATGGTACACATTGAGTGTTTTTATGGAAGTCATAATATATTTTTTTCACAAAAAGTTGATTTTATTAATTGAATTTTTCGTTTAAACTGATATTATAGGTACTTATGTTCTTTCGAAAAATAATACTATCAATTCTGTTACCGGGCAAAAAAAACTAAACAATTATACGGAATAGTTTTGGAATTGAAATTGTTCGGCAACTTTCCAATCAAAACGATTAGGTATAGATATTGAAAAAACGAACTAAATGTCTGTATTACCGTCTGTATTAATAAATCCGTGGATATTCTTTGGTCAACCAGATAATCTATAGATTAACTAAAATAAAAAAATTTGCATTGAACAGAAAAAAACGCATTTCATGTTTTTCTAAATCGTTTTTTAATTTTTATATGATATATTGGGTTATCCGTAGGAATTAGGTCTGTTAAATATTTTATATAAATCACAATTGTGTATTATTTTGAAAAAAATTGGAATAACAATCATTTATAGGTTATATGTACATAGGTACACATTTTTCATTTTAGAGCTCAACTGAAATGGGATATATTATACTTGTTCATTTCACAATAATGTTTTTCTGTTGACATTTTTTTGGATCATATACAAGGTTTTTGTATCATTTTTCTGAAAATAATTACAAATATAAACCGATATGATAGGTTTTTAGATTATATTTATAGATGGTTACTAGGTTTTACTGTACTAAAGATATATAAATACTAGGGTGTTCCTTAGCCATATGAGAAAAAAAAATAATGATATTTTTTTGGTCTAACCCCCTAAATCGGTGTGTATACATATAAAAATGAACTGCAAACATTTTTAGGTCAATCAAATAAAGTTAACCCGTGACGACTTGAAGTTAAAATTTGACCTTCCCAAGATTTAGGATAGTTTTATAAGAAGCCATCATTAATTTTGAATCGAGAAAATAATTTCAAGCTACTTTCTGATAGAAATTCATCAATATTTTTTTTCTGAAAAGATGGTAAATTGATTGTTTATTGTTTTATATTAATTTTTAATTTTTTTTAAATCTATTAAATAAACTAGATGTTTTACTTACCTAAAAATGTATTATCTATTTGGTTTGGTTGAATAATCAATCGTTTAGTTGGGTTTTTGGTTGGTTTGTAATTTTATTAGTTCACCACGCTCGCAACGGTATGATTCTCGAGCTCTGTGTATAGAAGTCTAGTTTATTACGTAATCATCTATATTAAAATTTAAAGTTTCTAAAGTAGCCTGGAGAACATATACAGAATCTCATATTTATTAAATACATTTAAGCATCACAATGTACTTTTCACAGAATCCACTGAAGTTCTCAAAATCTACGATTTAAGTCTGTTAATTTAAAGTGAATAGTGATTGGAGTAAAGCTCATTATATTATTGTATATCACATAATTTTAATGGAATTGATCAAACTTAATATACCTAGGTAGTTCAGTATTCGCTAGTAGCATAATTAGATGCTACATTCAGTTATAATAATTATCATTCTATTCAATTATAAATTATAACATAATTCCTACAAGAAACTTGCATGCGCAATTTGATATTAATGTTCACTTAATGATACGTTTAAGATAATTTGTATTAATATATTTTAATAGTACCGAAATATAACTAGGTATAGAAAAATTATTTTTTAGATATCCGTTATTTTTGAAACGATTTAAAAAATGATAAGCCACAGTGCTAAGAAAAAGTTATAGGTAAATATCATAAATAATTAACTGGCATTATATTATGAATTCTGATAAATAAAATACTAAATATGTATAAACTTTATAATAGAAACGTATATATAGTTATATACAGCCACATAATATCAGTGTATATAAAAAATCTTTATTTTAAACTATCGCCACTTTTAACAGTACCTATACCTACTAAGTAAACACAACAACAATTATTATTAAGTCGTGCAGTAATGGTGTTTCATTACAATTTTTAACATAATATTATAATATGTGGATTTATTTCTCTAACTTCTGTTGATTAGTTACCTATTTATTTTGAATTCGACATAATATCAAACAGTTAGCGGGTTTTAAGGGAACTTAACGCGAGTAGACGTTCCAGACATATACCTCACGCCACGCTACATAAAACGAATGACGCACAATATTAATTACGAAGGTGATCCGTCACCAATATCATAGGATATATTATTCTATTGTATTACCTGTTATATATAGTGAACGAGACGCGGATACTTACTGTCTTTGGTCGTTTGACATTTAATACCTGCAGGGTACTCGATCTGCAGTCGGTCCACTCGTCGGCGTGATTTTCTCGTGAATGATAAAATATCATCACGGGCACTCAACCACTCCACGAAAAACAATAAATTATCGCAGCTAAATAAATTACAGATATTCTGAAATAACGTCGTCGACTCCTTTGTACTCTGAACCATAAGAAAAAAAAAAGTGAAATGAAGGAATGAAAAAATTTCATCTTCACCGGAAATGCAATTACGTTTTACGAGATGTTATTAAAGAAGATCAAGATCACTTTGAACTGGGATGCATATTTTATTATTTCGTCGTACTATATAGTACGTGTAGTGATTTCCCAGATATTTATTATATTTTAATATTTCATACGCACATAATATTATATTTTTTTTGGGATTATTAAATTATTTTTTATACTTGTGCGTTATTGTTAGTTAGCGTTTTTGCCGACATCGTATACGTTATCTTAGACCATATAAATAATAATATTATAAATACATTACAAGACATTTATCGTTCTTTTGTATATATAAACTATCATATAGGTACCTACTCTGAAATATGCCGTTAATGGATATCCGAACTTTTGGGGTGGAAAAAATGTAAAAATAATTTCAAGAAAATTTTAAAGTCATCAATATCTTATAGGTACACGCGATTAAACTGTCGCGTATATATCTGCGAGTAACACGTGACTATACACTTTTTTCTCAGCATGTCCCTTCGACGTCAAATCCAAATGTCGGCAAAAAAATCCGATTAAGCTGTTCTTTCTGTTGTGTGTCGTGTTTAGTGTTTACAATATAATAATATATAAGAGCATGGCTTAACCGTTTCACCGTTATTATATATCTATGATGGGCTTAAATGATTATAATAATAATATATGCATCATATGTCACACTACTATCGTTTGAGGTTGACCCTTTTCCAAACAGATTTTTTTCTACCTCGAATTCATTTACATTTCATACATATTATACATAGACTCTTATTAAAATTCAGATTTTGTACTTTTCGTGATTAAAATATTTTAATGTTGTCCGTAATTAGTATTTGATACATGAGCCAAACACAGAATATTAATTTAGTATAATTTTACAATATCTATGCATATAACTATAAGTATGTAGCTAAGGTAAATAAATCGGTTCAAATAATATCAATTTAAACTACTTATATACATAGATGCGTGATACAGTTATGAACGATGTCAATCAAATGTTATCACACTGGAATGCTATTAAAGTTTTAAGTTTCTGTGCGGTTTTATTTGCAAATATTGGTATTATTCTTATGTTTTAAAATAATTAACGTTCAATTAATTCAATTTGAAAGCGCTAAATACACTCCACAGGTAATTCACGGTTTAAACAGTTGATGATCGGCTCGCTAATGATTGTTTTCTGTGAATTTATAAAGTAGTGCAAATGTCTAAAAAACACATTCAAAGGGTCAGAAAAGGAATAATGTATGTTTTACACTCGATGTTATTTAATGTCAGTATTATTGTATACGACTGAGTACTTACTATTATTTTTTCCAACAAGCTTTTCTATCAGACAAAAAAAAAAGACATGTCCTTATTATCGTTTAAATACTTTTCTTTAAAGTGTAAGTATACAAATCATTATAGCACCTAATAGTATGGTATATTTTTTTTACGCCCGTCGCCTACTTATACTTATTATTATTTATTTCAGAACGTATTGTCGAATAATATATAACATATGCTGTGTGTGTATTGTTATTTAGGGATTATTTGACGTATTATTTTTATCTGAATAAACTGAAAATTGTAATTTTATTACAACAATACAATATGAAAATAAGCTTTCGATCCATTTTACGTAAATGGATAAGCTGTAACATATATAATACATATTTCACAATTCAAATGTATATATTTAAGTATGCATTTGTAAACGTATCTTAATATAGTTTTTTTTTATAAAATCCAGTTCTCAATATAAACATTGAATATTCAATATATTGCCAAAAGTAAACATAATTTAAAATACAATTTTACCAACTGAAATTGTGAACTTATTATTACCTATACTCATATACATTATTTTATAATATATTATACAAAAGCTATATATTTGATGTTCATTCAACTTCTTATAATTAAAATTATTATTTTTACGAATATTAAAACATCAACGTTTTCAAAAATTATAAACACAATAATGCGTCTACAATTGTTTTTTTCATCTAATAACGTTATAGTAAGTAGTAATAATCTAAATTCTAAAGAGTTAAAAAAATAATTTTTACTTTACTACCCTTATTTGTTTTAATCGTGACATATAAATACAGTTTACAAAGTTATGAGTATTTTTTTTTTTAATGTATTTTACGTCTTATAAGGCTCATCGCGTTGTATTTTAAAAATATATTTTTATCATAATAAAATAACGTAAGTATAGTAAAACACATATGACTTCATGAATAATATAAATATGTATGACGTTCACCTTTCTGGATTTACTTTATAAATGGGACCTATTATATTTTTTTACGCATTGTATTCCAGAGTATAAAGAAAAACAATATTGAAATAACATTGTACTACATACCTAGTCGTTTTTACAAAATTTTAAATTTACTCTTGATAAAAATTTACATTATAGGACAATCTACTAAATTATCTTATTGGAACTTAATACGATTTGAATAATTTAGGATCAAAAGGTGTTGGTTGTTGATGTATCATTTACAATCAGGTTCACTGTTTTCATAACAATAATTATAATATTTAATTGGCTTCTACAAATATAGGGAAATTATTAAAATCATAAATTATAAGATTTGACTAATGACCATTGATACATCAACATACATAATAATTTAAGCGAAAGAGTATCAAAAATATAAATTATAATATATTCTTAAATCTGAATGATAAACATCTACCAGCTAATTTGTGTCTTAGCATTATATGAAAAAAATCAATATTACATACATTATTATACTTGGTCTTTTTGAACTTAGTTATAACAGTTGTAAAATATATGTATGAATAATCAATAACACTTTTTGTTACAGTAGAAAAGTTTTAAATAATTTTTCAGAGTTAACGCCAGGATATTTTTAACTCCAGTTACCTATAAGATAACGCGTCCCTACACAAATACAAATAGTATACTAACCTAACATAGATAATAATTATAGGATACTAATGGCTATTCGTTTTTCGTAAGCATTGACATGTCATCAGATAAGTGACGATAACTATGTATATAGAACAAATTACTTAATTAACTGTAAAAATTGCTATGAAAAGCCCTGTGTGCAGTGGAGTGCACATAAAATAACTTTAGTTGAAATTGATTGAGTACCTGTATATATATAATACCCACCTAAATCAAACTTGTAATCATTTTTTTTTTTTTTTTTGTGATTTACTTTTAAATAATAGTTTTGGGTTTTGAGGTGAAGTTACATATTGATTTCATTGCCATATAGATTCTAGTAATTTTTAGATGGTGATAGCTTAAAGGAAAACACTCTCTTTGGTTTCGATCAATATTCTTCCGAAACTTAAATACAACAAATTAAGCATTACATTTTATCACAAATAAAATTTAACTAGGTACTTCAAAAGATCTAAGTATGTTTTATTTCAAATGAATTTTAAAAATATCCGAAATAACCATTTTCAAGTTAAATAATTAATAAAACAACACGCTTCATTATATAAATTATGTTCAAAAGATATCCAAACGTCTGAACTTTTCATTTATTTAATAAGTTAAATAATAATTTATAAGACATAACAGCTAATACAACAGTAAGTTATGATATTAACATACATAAAACTATTTTATAACTCTTGAAATTAAAACTAAAATTAGGTGTTCATAGTATTTGTAGGTACTCATCACAGTCGTTTTACTATAGACGACAGCTATGTGATATTCACCTATGTACGATTACATAGTATATTTTGTATTACGTGCTTCAACTGTTAGACGTTGTCTGGCTTCAATAATGAAATAGAACGTAAAAAAAATAATATATTCATAAGACCCGTGACGGTTAAATCTAAAAACACGGGTTTTAAAAGATTAATTTTTTACCAAACACGTAGGTTAGTACCCATTCGCATCCATGTTACTGTCGGTGTCGTCATCTGATGAATTCAAAGTATCTATACCTATGTGTATTGTACAAACAAAAAGTTTTATTCGCTGTCAAAAATTACAGTCACGGCTTGGCATGACTTCGAAGATACCACGTATAATCCTAAAATCCCAACACATACCTATATTTATACACTTATAATATACAAATATTCAATATAATATATATATATATATATTATGACGTAACGACGTTCACGTACGCTATAATTATAATAATAATTTAATATATGTATGCATTCGAAAAATATTTGCGAGGAAAATTTTATTTTCGCGATATATTAAAAAAATATTCAACATTTTGAAATGCATACAAACGCAATAGTATTATTACACGATTTGGTATATAATATTATACAACGAATAAAAGTACCTATTATTAATAAAGCCAATGACCATTACGTCACGTCGCGCTGAAACTTATTGTATATTAAGTTTGCATAACAAAGATTTTTCAATCAAATGAGAATTATATTTTCAAAAATTCTTTATATTCTGTAAGTACTTACTTCCATATTTATTGCCAACCCTTCCACTCATACTTGAAAATAGTATATTACATAACAGTAATTTAATAAAGTGGTACATATATTAATTAGTTAAATACTATTTTAATTTACAATCACGAAACTGTAACAATATTATGAACAAGAAACCAATTATTATTCAGTATTTCTCGTGGCATACTCTTTATATGTAATAAGCACATATCCCTAAATGAACATAATATTATATAGTTTAAGGTATTATTATAATATTATCAAACAAAAACGAATATGATTTAAACAGTTTTACATAATATATTATTATACGGAAACGTATATGTTATTATTATACTTGTGGTGTATGTGTAATAGTATTAGTCGAACTTTCGGGAGAACAATATCTGAAAGAATCCATGATAGTAAGGATGATATAATATTATACAGAATAATTATCTTCTATGTTCCATTCAATTTCAATTCATTAATTATTTTTGTATTGTATATCTTCAATTAACTTTAACATTCATATATTGTCTTAAAAAAATTCAAAACATTTAAAATTCTCAATAGCAAATCAAATATGGTATTTTGAAAATAAATGTCCTCTGAAATTTACATTTAAATAGTAGGTATCAATAAAATATCATTGACTTATATAATATTAATTAGTACACTTAGGTCTTAGACAATGACTAGTTTTTTTTTCTATTTCTGTAAATTAATTATGAGATCAAACATAAAATAAAAAAATACAAACACTAAGATTAGATCGACTCCAAGAATCTGCGTCAGTTTTCAAAAATTTGTTTTCAATAGGACAATCATGCTTATATCAAATAACAATAAGTATTTATGCTACTTGTCCACTTTCATTCAAATATTAGTCTCACAAAATTTGTGTTTTCGATATTTATTTTATTTAGCTATGAGTATTAAACTGTTAATACATTCAAAGTATACATATTTTAAATTAAAAAATATTAATTGTCATAATTCCAAAAAATATTTTAAACTGAGTGCATATCTTAAGCTATATATTTTGGATATTGATTGTAACAATTATTGACTTACTTTAAAAACTTAAATCATTATGTCATAAAACATAATAATTTAGAAAAATTAGAGAAATGATTTTGAACTTTACCAGGTTCCAAAAACTTGAATATTTATTTTTAAAATCTAAAAAAAATCTGGCATGGACGCACAGTATAAATGGGTTAACCAGTACAAAAAAAATTAAGTTTTCCCATTGCTCGATTAAAAAAAATATTTTGTATTTAAACATCTATCAAAATGATTGTTTATACTTTGGATTTTGACACGATATATATTGTAATATATTTTATGGGTATAAATTCCATTAAGCTTATGGTGAAATACAGGGTTTATTTTATGACTGTACAGTGATACTTGCGCTTTCATAACATGTAATTAAAACATACCGAAACTGCAGTATAGCTGTTATACACCATATTATCAGCTGTGTGTAGCAACTACACGATTCCACCATTGATATTAGATAGCACTTATACTGTAATAACATAAAAAGGCGACTGCAGGCTGTCTACATTTAATGTTTTTGTCTATATCACTGAAAGGTCGTATTTGTATGAATAACTCACCATAGTTTATCATCAAACAAACGATATTTTTCATTAAGCTTTTCTAATTGTACACAACGATAATAATTCCAATATTGACTTTTTTTTTCATTTAGATAGTTTGACTATAAAATATTATGGAATACATAGCTACTATGACACCAAGATCTACATCCTACCTACACGATATGTTTTTATATTTTTATGTAACACACACATAAGATTATATTATATAGGTAATTTAGATAGAAATTTAGCAAATTCTAAAAACCTAGCAAACAATTGAAAATTTAAGTTAATGCCAAAATAGGTGTTTTTAACTTATAACTTTTGATACATTATATTCTAAGGCATATGCATATTATAAATTACAAATTTATTTATGTTTATACTTATAGAGACCAAATGTATTGGAACGCAGTGCTTCTAATGGCCTGGTCTTTGGCCACGGTCTCCGCCATTTTGGATTCCACCAGGAGTCAACGTTACTGGGAGGACACGAAATCCGATGACGTTGGTCGTTATCAAATTGACAACATGTTGAAAACCTATATGGTCAAAGGAGGAGGAAATAAACATTTCGTTACTTCCGTATTCCCTGGTATTTAATAATATGTTTAATAGTAAATTATTTATAATTTTATGACACATACAAAAAAAGACGTCAACCACCTTCATACTAAGTAGGCAATCTAAATGTTTTACAATTTCTTCGTAAATACAAAAAGTAATAGTCTATAAACAAGTGAACTTAAATAAGATCTCAACACCCAATTTTTGATCCTGTCTAGCTCTGTCATACGAATTAAAAATGATAAATCTCATGACATTTTACATCAAAAACAAGACATAAAATTAATTTTATAGTACCTAGACTAAATACTGTCTCGATAACAATTTATAAATAATATAGCTTATAATAATAATACACATTATTTATTATATTATTTAACATATTATAATATGCATGTATATATTTATTTTATCAAGACTTAAAACATTAAAAAATAATCAATTAACTTGAAAGTTTATTTCAAATATTATTATAGATTTACTATTTACACTTTGGCATTTTGACAGTTTAATAAAAGTTGACATTCGATATTTAAATTATCGCTCAAATAATATTTAAAAAATGAATGACAATATAAAAAATATATGAAACTTTTAGAGAACTTTTAAATATTTTATATGGATTTCGACTTATTTTGTTCTACATTTTATAAAGAATATAGAAATAATTAGCTTATCTTTTTAGGAATATAATAATTGATTTAAATTCTTTAAATACATTTTATTCAACTGCTATCTTAAAGGAAAGCTTTAAATGAGTTTTTTCTTATAAAGGTATATTTTCTATACATTTACTTTTTCTCTCAGTTAAATGTAGATATTTTTTCTCAAATCTAATAAAGTACAACTATTTTATCACAGAAAACCAAAAAAAATATATATATTTTAACGATTTCCTGAGAAAATGACTAAGCTCGTTTTAAATTTTGACGCATTCTCATTTATAAAAATAATTGTTGTTATATTTATATTAGTCCATTGGTTTAATAGTAGTTATCTAACAATAATTCCCATTGATAATAATTTAAACGAAATGGATACAGTTAACTGAACTTATTGAAATTATTCGTATATAATAATATTAAATGTTACTACCCAAGTATTTATTTAACACATTACCTAAATTTACGATTCTCAAAGTTCTGTTAAAATATTTTTGACAATATATCTTACAGAAATGGATGCCAGAGGATTTCATGAATATGTCTTCGATGGACTACAGCCGGATTTTCAGTGGCCGTCAATTAAATTTAAAAGGAACTATTATCCGCAAGGAATTACGTCCCGAGGATTCAGCGATGATATTTTTCACCAAAGCTTTGGAATGTTCGAGCCTTTAAAACGGTATGTAGTGGATATATTATTTACTAAATAATAAACAAATAAACTCATTAAATGGTCAAGTTGAAACTCAATAAAATAAAAAACAGTAAATACTTTATTAATAATAAATCTATACATGTAAACACTATACTATAGAAGTCCATAAAGTATTGTGATGATAATTAATCAAGTTAGACTTGTCCATATTTTAAAAACCACAACTTATAGTTTACCTATACAAATTATAAATCTCATAATAACTTATTTGTTATTAATAATTAGTAATTACAAACAACACGCACAGAAAATAATATCAAGCTCGTTAATGCTTAAAAAAAAATGTGAAAATAGATTAGAGCTTACAAAGTGGTGTAAAATATAATTTCTCCTCTTTAAAATATCTGGAGGCAACCATTCTCCTCTTTGTATCGTCAGATTACGCCAATGCTAACATCCACTTAAACGAAATACCGTACAAAAATCATTCACGCTGCAAAAATATACAAATTGATCGTTATTATTAATCATAAAAAGCTTAAAATTTTAATAAATATAAATATAAGTGGTATTTTTTTTTAGATTTTTGTATATAATTTTATTTCATTTCAAATAAAACATTCCTTCAAAAAATTACACATCTGAATTTAAAAAAAAAATATATTAACTCTGAAGAGATAAAAATGATACAAAAAAAGGCGGGTAAGTCGTGGATGTCGCTCTGCTGTACAGTAGGTTACAAGTGGGTTACTGTAATGGGTGGAATTAAATTTGAATCCAATGATATTATATCATTGTATACGAAAAACGATTCTGAACTAAGACGGTTTATCTGTCTAGAATATATATTATAGATTATTAAAAATTTTCAAATCTTAGATTTAAAAAGAAATTTTTTTATGAATTTCTAGCATAAAATAATTTATGAATTTTCGTGATTTTTACGTATGTTGTCTAAAATTCAAACTTTGAATGCTTGTAAAAAAAAAAAATTGTGCTAATATATTTCTTTTATTTTTCACCTGCTATTGTAAAAATATTAGGAGCCTTATATAAAATTTTAAATTCTAAGATATAAAAGGAAAATTTTTAATGAATTTCTAGCATAAAATAATTTATGAATTTTCGTGATTTTTACGTATGTTGTCTAAAATTCAAACTTTGAATGCTTGTAAAAAAAAATTGTGACTAAGCATTTCTTTTATGTTTCAACTGCTATTGTAAAAATATGTTAGGAGCTTTGTATTAAATTTTCAAATCTTAGAATTAAAAAGAAAAACTTTTATGAATTTCTATCTAAGATAATTTGAACATTGCCGTAATTTTGACGTATTTAGTCAAGTTTGAACTTTAAATACTTATAAAAAAAATTTTCAACCGTTTCTACCGAACACATAAATTTTTATCGATATTTATAGAAAAAAAAACTAAAAAAGTTGAAAAATTAAAATGTCAATAAACAGCTCAAAACAATGCCTATATAAACATTCAGTAAAAATTTCAAGTATCTGCGGTCATATCTGTTTTAGAGTTACACCAAAATAAAAAAATCGCTAAAAATGAAAATCCAATGTTCTAAAAATTTAAATTTCACATGCTCATAAAAATTTAATTTGAATTTCCGGTGGACTTTTCATTTGAGATAAAGATTGAAAAACTTTTAAGGAATATTGTATACATTTTCAAATCTTAGATTTAAGAAGAAAATTTTTTATGAATTTCTAGCTTAAAATATTTTGTGAAGTTTTGTGATTTTTATGTATTTTGTCAAAATTCAAACTTTGAATGCTTATAAAAAAAAATTGTGACTGAATTTCTTTTATGTTTCAACTGCTATTGTAATAATATGTTAAGAGCCTTGTATTAAATTGTCAAGCTTTTCTGCCTAACAAATACATTTTTATCGATATTAATTTAAAAAAAACTAATAATCAAATTAAATCGATAAAAATCGAAAATTTCAAATACCTATGAAAAGTTCAACTTAAGTCGAAAATTTTTGAAAAATTGCATGGTGGATAGAATATACTTATATAAAAATTCGGTCAAAATTTCATGTATCTATGGTCATTTGTTTTAAAGTTACATCAAAAACCAAAATCGATTTTGTCGAAAAATGTGTGTGCGTAAAAATTCCCGTTTTTCCTTTAAATTTTAGTTTGTTTTGCTCGATTATTTAGAAAAGTATTAAGAATTTTTCTTAACTTTTGACTCCAATGTACCAACTACATTCACTTTCTGATCGAACGAGGTACTGAAGTCAAAAATCGAAGCACTTTTACTGCCCCAAAACGTGATGACAGACACAAAAAAAAAACACACACACACATCATGGTAAAATCAATACATTAATTGCTCCGCTTAGAATCTAAAATATGATTTTTGATAAAATATATTAAGCCTGTGGTATCATATATATCTTAAATTTTTACTAATACTTAATTTAAACACATTCTTTTGTTTCAGAAATTAAAAAATTAAATTTGACTTGGGTATACACTACAATATAAGTTGTACATTCTATATTTTCGACCCATGAATAAAAAAATTAAAAACTCTACAAAGCTTATATTTACATATTACATACATTTAGAAAATACTCTTAGGTACCTTTTGCTTACTATACTTAGACGTATGCATTTTTTTTTTTATTGTTTGCTGTTATTATAAAGCTGTGTAAAATATTGTCGACTTTCTCAAATTTTCGTTAGAAACAGCTAACTCGTACTATTATTATCATTATTATTATTATTATTATTATTATTATATTCCATTACCAGATTAGAGTAAACAAAAAAGATAATATTTTATAGTTTATCACCGTGTGGTATGCATATCATACATATCATACACAGGTAGGTACTTATATATTATTATACGGAGTAGTCAGTATGTACATATTAATATTATATATTATAGTTAATACATGTGTTACGTCTAAGTGTAATCAATCTATAAGAAAGATAAATCATATACCTTACTAATTATAATCAAAACATTATCTGGTAAATAAACGTACAGCATTGTTCTGTTTATTACGAAATAATGTTTAAAATTAGACGAATTCTGAGTATATTTTTAAAACTCGTTTCTATTATTAATTTATAGTTGCGTATTTATGATTGATTAAGTATTAAATAATACTAATAAAGTATGAAAAACAATTTGAATATAGTTTATGATATGAAATAGCGTGAACGTTTCACAAAGTAAGCATACGAGCAAATCGTACGAAAATACCGCTAAGTAATAACCGACGCTAGTCGTGATAATTATATTTCACGTCGTCACGTCGGCTGATTTAACTTTTGGTTAAATTTGGTTAAAAAACTATTCGAAAATATAGTTGTGTTATAAAAAGCAAATTATTGACTAATAATGCGTATATATATATATATATTATATATATTAGCACAATAAGATTTATAAACAATATTTTGTAAGCCATGACTTCGATTAATTTTTGTGCGTATTCGTAATGTTACTTCATCATAAGACAACCGTGACAATTGTGGTCGTCTAGTTAGGCACATCTTGAAATACACATGCAAAGATTCATATATTATGTATTTAATACTATGTGTACATTATACAGTAATACCTACATCGTTGGCCATTAATCATAATAAACAAATAAATACAATTAAGACTTGTGTTCACTTATAACTGGACCTTGCACCAAGATAAAATATCCGGTGAGTAGTATTAGCAATATTACTCGTCTAAATCATAAAAATAATATGCATTTTATAATCCAATTATATACATAAGTATAACTTATGAGTTATATAACATTGTATGATATTTCGAATAAACTCGAGCAAAAATCGTAATAATTATAAATCAAATCTAAATAATTAAATAATATATAATTCAGAAATCACAATAGAAGAGATTAGATTGAACAGTATTATAATTAAGTATTTAAACGTAAATTATACATTCTGATTATTATTCTGTGGTTTATATAAAAATACGAGTGCGTAAAATACTATTATTATTATTATTATTATTATTATTCCCTTATATATATTATATTAAATTGACGAATTCGTTAATATTTTTTTACGTGAAAATATAAGTATGATTACATATTTATCATAATGAATTTGGTTACAGTAGGGAAATAATATTTAATTTGACTTTAATAACTCTAACCTAACCGGTAAAAAAAAACTTAAATTACAATCGTATTTAGATTCTTGATTTATTTTCAACTCGAAATTGTTTTACAAATGACTGATTTCTTGAAAAACGTTCATAAAATAAGAACATCTTATATAATACGATAATCAAGCTATAAAATACATTATTATATTAAATGGTTAAATAATTATACATAAAAAAAATAAAAAATAAAAAATCACTTATTATAAACGTGAATCACACATTGAATTAGTTCACAAATGTTTAATTACTGCAGCTTACAAGTTTACTGTGTCAACGTGTTGGCCGTGTGGAATATATACGTATATTATAATAAAGTGAAAATTAATTTTTATATGAACAACATATTATGAAGGAAAACATTTATAATCCTATAACAAATGCATACAAAAATTATACAAATTGCCGGTAAATTTATAAGTGGTTTATTCTTAAACATTTTGTCTTTTAATCTGTATTTATTAAGCATTTTGTTTAAATGATTCTTTTTTATTAACTATTTCGCTTTAGTTAAGTAGATACTAAACTAAATTATTAATGTTATCATGCATTTAGATATTTTCATTTGTTATTTTTATTCACCCATTTGAATTATTTATAATTCATTATTTTCATCAGTCAGTTTACTCATTGGCCATCGAATTATATTATGCAAATGATTAGTTAGTTCATCGACACATAGATCAAAATGGTTATACCCACAAAATAATTATTTAAAAAGTAAATAATAATTGCATAAATTGTATAACATCAACCTAATCATCTAATTGATTTGTATTAAAAAACACTTTTCACATTATTTATTTGTAATGGAGTAAATATTTTTTAATAAAACTTTTTTCAACCATTGAGGTTCAAAATTTAAAATTAATTTTAATCATCCGAATTCAAACCTGAATTAATATTTTTGATTAATTTGATCAACTTTTCGGTGTAAATATTTTTTATTGTCATTAAAATGAAAAATGAAATAACTTTAATAAATTATTATATTTTATTAAGCATTGTATTTTTATTTTTTCGTGTGCATTTCTAAATTATAAATGATTTTTATTAAAATATATATTAGAGTTCATTAATATTAATTACTATTAAACAAAAATAGTTTTTACTAGCAAAAATGTTTAATGATTTAATATTACAAAGTTTTTCCTTTTGTTACATATACAGTACAGTGTGATAGTTTTGTATAAGTACTTGATTATTTGATTTATACAAATATGTCATTAAGACGAAACATATTTAGCATATAAAACATATTTGAACATTAATTATCTTTACAACTATATAATAATCAACCCGAATTATAAAACAGGAACACAATGTTACGATGCTTCATTTTTGTAATTTTTATTTTATATCATTAGAGTTGTGATTAAAAAAAAAATTGTATATGAATGTGCATAAAAGATGACTAAAACAAATGAAATCATGTCCCAGATAAAAACAATCAACTATTTGATAAGTATACTAGATGATTGGTATGTAGGTTGCTATATTGTTTCTTACATGACCTACGTACATTGCACGCTCATGCAATACATGCGCATATGTTTAGCCCCATTTTCGAGAAAGATAACTTAAATTGTGTTCGTGTCTTACAGATAACCATAATAATTATCGAAAATGAAAAAAAAACCATAACAATTTTCCGTTTCATGTTAAAATCCAGATACATTGACCTATTATGTAGTATTATGAAATCAAAAGAGTATTATTATGTATTTATGTACTAATATGTGTATACCTAGTAGTGTTTATATCTAGATATATCATAACTACGTTTTCACTTACTATATCTATTTATTCTATTTGAAATTTATTATAACAGCAAATAATTTTTCCTAAGCATTACACTTTCATTATTTTTTTTTTTTTTTTTTTTTTTTTTTATTAAAAGAAACTTTGTAAACAATTAGCTTCGACAATTATGATTATAAATATTACATATGAAAGCAAGATTAACAACAAAAATAATATTACAGATAAATATTACACTTTCATTATAATAGGTTTATTTTTATATTGAAATAAAGTTTATATATTTACAATATGTATTTACATGTTATACAATAGGCAAATTTGATGATATTTGATTAACAGGAGGGGGAAATACCAAGTGGCAGCATTCCGTGGAAAAGGATTTAAGGAGAGAGTAGGTCCCTACACCAGTCCCTTTTCAGGCATGATAGGTGATTAATCTTCGAAAAGTGAAAACGAAATACGAATTCGTCTTCGGACCTTCTCAGCGATACCTATATTTGCTTTTTAAAAAATATATTTTTTTTAAACGTCAATCTTAAATATCTGCAATGATAAGACTGCTGTAGTTGATAGTTTATTATATTATAATAATATTGATATTTACCTAATATTGTCATTCTATTCATATCATGTCTGTTTATGTTTTCAATTTGATTAACTTTTATTTACGGTTTAAAATCCTATATAATATTTTTATTTATTATAATATGATGTGTTATGAGTGTTATGACATATCAAATGAATACTAAAAACCAATTAATAAGCGGTTAATGCTGATTAGTGATCAAATTGTGTATAAGATCGATAGTTATACTATTTATACCGAAGATTGTCACGGTTAAAATAACATTTTTGAGTAAAAAAGTAATAATGAATCGACGACGTAGCAATTAGTATTTGTTGCAAATCACAACGACGAATTTATGTCCACGCTCGCTCGTTACCCGAATGGACGTAACAATAATGTTATTAAATATTACTAAATATGACATTTATAATAAATTCAGATTTCCATACGTACAGTATCGTCATGTCATGAAATACAATTTCATGCTATTTTTTTTTCACCAGCAATTAAAAATATACATGTGTACCATTTAGTATTTAGTGGATGCAAGGGTGTGGATTTATTTACAGATTTCTTGTTGAAATCGACAAATGTTTATCCAACATAAATATAAATATTTTTATAATCTAGGCTCTTCTAATGAAAAATCATATATTTTTATCTTATAAAAATCAGAATCATTTCAAAGGTAAATATCGGTCTCCCAAATCAATTTTGATCGAAAAAATTATTTTATAGCATAACCTTATTTGTTTTGATTTGTATTTAAGAAAAAGATATTCTTATTGATTAAATAAGTTGTTCAAATTATTTTCATTTTTAAATTTGACGATATTTTGTGACCGACCTTGGTTATCAGTAAATTATTTTTCACTCCACGAATGTACTAAAATTCGATACCTCTGAAATGATGCAAAAGCAAATCAAGTCTGCTTCTTAATGGACGATTTTCACTAACGTTTTATAATCATTACAACAACAACAACTGCATTATAGTATACGATATTATAATATGATAATGATAATATTATAATAATACGTCATGCGATGACGGTTTTTTCCACAGGTCGGTGTCTAGAACATCACCATCGGTTGCAAACATGTTGCGGCGCCTATACCCGAAAACAGGCGCCAGCGGTGGAGGCATCAGACTGCGCCAACCTGAGCACACCCAGAAAATAGCCACGGCCAAGCGCCGGCCCGAGATGGACGCCAACGGTTTCCACGGCGATTCGTTCACTGGCGGTTTCGACCGGTTCGACACGATGAAGCGCAGGCCCGAAATGGACGAAACCGGTTTCGAGGGTGACTCGTTCACCGGTTTCGGCGGGTTCGAGACCATGAAGAGGGACGACGGCGACGACAAGAACCCGGCCCACCCCACGTCGTCCGCCCACGCAGGTCGGTTGTTCAGCGGGCGACAAGAGTAGGCTACGGTGGCGGAATTTCACCACCACCGTCACTACCCCAACGTCATCCACAGAAGGAGTACTCACGTCGTCGTTGCAGTCGCCATCGCCTCCGTCGTCATCGTTGTCGACGTTTTTTAATATTATAATACAAATACGAAAATATAATATACGTATTTATAGACAGTAGAAATTGGATTCAAATATTATTATATTATATAGAGAGACTTATTACCGTAGGCGGAAATCATGTGCACGTCTATTGCTATGAGAGAGACCATAACATATTAAAACACTTAATTCATCTATTTTTCGAGACAAATAAACAAAGTTACGATTTCATAACAAACAACATTTAAAAAAAAATACTTCTGTGCTTTTTTGATGGATATACTCGTCTATATTATATTATATCATGTACTGCTGTTCAGTCTCCCATGTAATTTATATTATCTGTTAATGAATTCTTAACACGTTTAGTAACCTACGTTTGTATGGGCAATATTTCTAAGAGCAAAAAACAATATTAAACACAATGTTTTAAATAAAAAATGTTCAATCTTTAGAGGCTTTGCTAGCTTTGAGGAAATCTAAATTCACTCTCCTTGCACGACTTCCGTCAATGCTTATTACTTTCATTATCATTAATATTATTATTGCAATTGATTGAAACGATGGACGATCGGTGTGATATATGTGCGATGTTATATACCTATTATAATATTATACATAGTCACATAGATGTGTATAATGTGTCGATAACTACTTTATTATAAACTAATTTTTGTTCTAAATTATAATCTGAAATAAATGAGATATGTACACATTTGTTGGTTTCTATGGTTACACGGTGTGACATAAAAAAAAATTGTTCAAGATGTTTTGATAAATGCTATACTGTTGTGTCAGAGCTGCAGATGAAGATAATGTTGATAATAAACAAACGACAATATTTTTCACGACTACTGAATAAACTTTACGTCTTATTCGCATTTTTTTCGAAACAAATGACCTTCGTAGTCCCTTTATCCCAGCACTTATATTGGAAATTGCTATTCTTTGTTAATCACGCCAATAGTCATTTGAAATAATTAATTATAACTGTAAAGTATACATAATAAATCACACATATAAATTATATATTTTCAGTAAACGCCAGTTATTAAAAAAGATATCTGTATAATATACATGTTAGTATTCAATAAACCTTTTAATTTTATTCATGAGTCGATTCAAAATTTAATCATGTTAATTTATCTTTTTTTTTTGAAAAATATTTTTTACAATTTTTTAATTTTATCCACTAGTTTATAATTAAATTAAACAAGTGGGTTTGCAGTTAAGTTTTAAGCTTACAATTATTTAAATTTAAAGCATCACGAAAAATTACAGCTCTAAAAACCATGAAGGTAAAAATATAAATATCGCTCGGTTATTCTAAATTATTGTTTTAAACTAATTAATAACATGATTCAATATGTATGCTATATGAGAACTTTTAGTATATAAAATAATATGAGATGTTGACTAAGTATTTCCTATATTTCCTTGTTGAGTATTTTAATAATATGTTCAGTAGTTCATTGTATCATAGTCAATAATTTACGATTTTTTTCCAAACACCAATACGTATAAGCTCACATGTTTCAAACTTGAATAAACTATCAATACATAACTACTTATTATGCTATGAAGTTTGGGATGTTTTTTTGTTTTTAAACTCTATATATAGTATGTGTTTTCTAAGCAGGAAATTGTTTGGTGTAGTTTCGGCACGTAAAATATGTATACAAACTATGAGTTTCCGATATCTATACGAATACTTACCTATACTTATATGATAAATAACACGTTTTTACCAATATAGCTTGCGTGTAATTCACGTAAAAGCATTTTTGCACATCAAAGCAAACCATTTTGAAAATACAACGCATAGTACCCCGTTATACTTAGGTAACTGCCCATAAGTGATACAGGTGTGGTGAAGGGGGCTTATGTATACGTGTCTCTTGCAAACGGGGAGTCATTATACACAAACACGGAAAGTTTCACACGGTCTGGTGAGGGTGAAAGCCTTAACAATATAGTAAGCGGAAATGAAAACGTCCGACGTCGACGGTCATCTCTCGAAAGTTGAATGTACTCACTAATACCTACTTGCCGGTAAGTAAATGATTTGTTTTTAAATTTTTTTTTGGCTAGAAAAATAATATTATGACGATCCATATGTCGTGTGCATGTGATGATGACTACACGCTGTTACAGTAAAACAACAAAGCTGTATACGAAATGCATAAAATAATATTTATCATTTCATTCTTCTCCGACACGGCAGGTTCGTACCAATATAATATAATTATGGTATCTATTTATATTCGAAAAGCACCTGTTTAGCTGTTATTGCGTCCATAATATATTATAAAATATAAGTACATTAACCCCAATCAATCTTAATATACTGTTATAATAATAATATATTACCATATTTATGTACATAATATAATAGCTTTGATAATAGCATTAGGTAGATTTACCAACTGTTTATTTTTTCAATCCGAGATTGGTTTGGTTTTTTAGTTTTTCATACTCGGCTCCCCTCCACTCTTCATATCTTTTATCCCCTCACAGCTATAGTCCCTTCAACTCGGTATTGCTTAATAATGCGGCATTGGAAATCTTTTGGTTAACAGACGATGTTTTAGTTTAATTTTCCCTCAATTCTCCCTTCTATTATTCTATAAAATTTAATCCATATTTCCATGCCACAGTATGTGTCAAATCATGTCCCATTGTCTTACTATTATTATTCTAAGTATAATGATTTCTCTGTAATCATTTATTTCATTGAGCATGCTATAGTTCGTTGTTGTATCCAACACACACGTAACATCCTTCAATCTTCTCCAGCATTATATTTCAAAACGTTAAAGAAGACAAATAATATCCGTTACTATGGTGGATCTTGGAATTATGACGATCCACGCCGTTTGCTTCGACCCGTTGGAAAACCTAAATGAAACTCGTGAATGCAATTTTTTGAGAGGAGGGCAACATTTTTATACCAGAAGAATTTCTTACGACTTCTATATTTGTATTTAAGCTGAAAATTATGATTTTCGGGTACCAATCCGACCTCCCTATTTCGATATCGACACTACTGCAAGTGCCAGTGGCGCAACTTGTAATAAAAACATGAAGTACACTTTGGAAAAAACTTTCTTTGTTCTTATATAACAATGTATAGGTAGTTAATTTAATATTTTAATAACTGATTGAGTGCCAATCATAATAACTTAAAATTAAATGTTTAAAATGCTTACACTTTCAATTTCAATAAATTCCCTTCCTTAATTTATATAATATGTTAATATCATCAGTGGCGTATTTAGAGGGGATTTTAGCGGTTCAATCTAGCTTCCGAAAATTAAAGTACGAGTATGCGTGTATTAAATCATTATTATTAAGTATACCGTCAGGAATTCCGGCTAAGAATTTATAATCCCCCTTCCCTCCCAAAATTAAATCTCGTATATGCCACTAAATATCATACGATGATAAATCTGATGTAGGTATATGTATAGACTTATAGACTTTCAACCTTCATCAATATTTATGTTATGGAATTTGTAAAATTTGACCTCTTAAATATTTATAGATTTCATATTGAAATAGGTACATCACTACATAGTTAATATATTTTAAGGTTAGATCTGAATAATTAGAATATAAATAAACATTAGTTATTGCTCATATCAATATTGATAACATGTCCTTGAGTCTTAAAATAACTTTTAGTTAAATATGTAGTGCCAAAAATTGTGTTTTAAATTTCAATATTATAATATATTTTATAGAAAAAAAATAAAAACATATATAAGCTATTAAGTAGGTATAATGAACTTTGAATATTAAATCTATGTACACTCAATCATATCAATTAAATATGATAAAAAATTAAAATCGAACAATAATTATCATGATATCACTTTGAGTAGTAGGTGTTTTAAAATTTTTGTCTCGATAATATTTAAATACGTTGTTTACACTATAAAACCCATAATAATGAACCACGATAAAAAAGTAAAAATATTAAGCATTAATTAATTTACTACGATTCATCTGTAAGCATTTATATTTTATTCATCCAACACATGAATTATATACCAGCTACTACCAAATTAAAAAAAAAAAATGTGATCTCAGATAATTATTATAAAAGTGGATTTTGTTTAACAACTGTATCAATTAAACATGTCTTAAATCAGTTAATTCTATGTAATATAATATACCATTTTTAAATTATTATAAAATCTTTGATGGTAAAATTAATTATTTTTTATACAATAAACTGAATTAAATATTTTCGTTATCAAAAGGTAAAGAAAATATTTTCATTTAAAACGAGATTAAACATAATGTTATATATTATACTGAAATACTTATGCCGGTACACATATTGCGCTGTACATTTTAATTTGTAGTTGTGGTAAACAGTTTTATTTACGCATTCCTAATATTAGATATTATACTTCAATAACAATACAAAGTTAATAATAAATTAACTGATACAACTTTTTACGTTAAAAAAAAGTTTAAAAAAAAATATTTAATTATACGTTAAACTATCATCGCAATAATTATGATTCTTATTAGTATATTAAACTTTAATACGAGTAATATGTACTAATTACAAGATATCGTCTCACGTAGATATCTGAAGTACACAATACACAATATAATATAATTATTATAACATATTATGTTCATCACGAAATGATTATCTAATTTCGCATAGTAATAAATTCGTTTAACAAGATTTTTGATAAAATTAGCGTGATTTTACATATTTTGTCAAAAATACCTACATGGTTTTTATATATTTCACAATAAATTATTCAATTTTTTTCACATATTTTGACAATTTTACTATTTTAACGCGTTTTATGAAAGTTTAGAGTAGGTAATTAAAAGCTTATCATAAGTGAACCAATAGTTTAAGATTTGTGCAGTTGAATATCATCGGGTCGGTGGTGTCGACTGGGCTTATTTTTTGACGTGACTATACGAGTTCCGCGCGGACAAACAATCATGGCACTCAATTTTGTTCTATTATGGTACCACAATCTACATAAATAATATTATATTTTTATATTTTATCGGTTGAAATATCAAATATCTTATCGTATTGTATTAAGATTAACATGTAGACATGTAGTGCGTGTTTCGTGCATTTAATCTGTGTTCGTTGTTCGTTATTTACGTGTATTATAAAACCTTTAGATGATGCCGAAATTATAAACCAATTTTACAATACTACCGGTGATTCTTTGAAATTGAAAATTTAAAGATGCTTGTTGTTATAAATTCCAATTAAGATGATTAATCTTTATTTTTATTACAATTTGTTTTATCATTAATTTATTTTTGTAGATAACACATATTTTACATTTTTTTAACACTTATATTTATGTACCTACATACTTTTGTTGTATAAATACATACTTTGGTTATATCAATACATATAAATCCGATCCCAACTCATTATTAAAAATTAAACAATGTAATATGCACATGAAAAACTTTGAACTTCTAATCGGAATTCAATTGACCTGAGAGAATTTCGAAGAGTTAACAACTATGGGGCAACTTATTATTACATTCTATTGCAGATTTTTAATTTGTTATCCGAAAACACAAAACTTGAACAGTGCCCTTTTTTAGGTATACACTCTTAGTTCAATTTTCTAATCTACAAAGATAGAAAGCGCTACATGAAACTTTTTGAACGTTTCTCTGGTCTCCTATTTCGAGGGGATAATATCCCTATAGACCGAATTAAATACACAACAAGTGGCCACTGCCACGAGATAACAAATTACAATATAATATATAGATAACGTGTTTCTATGGTTAAATACATTTATTAAAAAGTCTAAATGAGCAATACATCCAATTTATGCAGATACATAAAATGTATTTAATCGAATAACGATATAATTAAAGCAACGACAGACGAGTTATTCAACTCTTATTTCTATAAAAAAAAGTACACAATTTTTCTTATATTTTCTATTTCATACTACAGAAACCTGAGGAAGAAAATTATGTTGGTGTAAGGTGTTTATGCGAGGAAATGAATTTAACCAAGAAAAATACAAACCGCGCCTTCATAATATTTCAAAATCGAATGCTCTCGTGAAATGTTTCTATAGAGCTGTTTTTCGGGGTGGGGGAAATTTGCATAGAGTGAGCAAGTGCTTTTGCTATAAAAACTTAATTTAAGTTTAATAATATGTATATAACTCTGAACGGTATAAATCAGAAATAGATAATCTATGTGTTATATAATCAAACATGTCCTAACCTAACCTGACTAATTAACTGACTGTTTAATGTCTAGAGCTTATAAACTATGATAGCTAAGGCTTAAAATGTAGTACCACCATTATACCAACATACCATCGTACCACCATGTAAGAAAATGTTTTTATAAACTCACATTGTCAGGATTTTCTGAGCTTCTACCTAAAATAGAAAATAAACAGTATCCAGAACAAACTGATAAAGTTTTAATACCGGAAACATAAGGAAAATTGTAATTAATAAGTAGTTTAAATCAAATTATAAGTTCACTTTATCCTGATATTTATATAATAAAATAAAAATAAATGTAATGGTTCAGTTAGTGCGTGTAATTTTAGCTCCTAAAAATGACAGAGAATCTGAAATTAATAATCAATAGCTTGTTCCATTTGAAAGAGTTATAGTAAAATGAATGTAAAATTATCAGTTAATAAGGTAATACAGCATTTAATTGCCAAGTAAAATTTCTCAATTCAATTAACTCACGAAGATTTCCAGCACATATAAATAAATAATTCGTCTAAAAGTAGGAACACTATAGCCTACTTATTATTAATTTTTATTATTTATATATTATATACAGGTTCCTTAACTGATTCATTAGATTTTGTCACTATTCCTGTTATGAATATTTGTTTTAATAATATTTTTTTAACCTAAAGCAAGAACTAGTCACTTCAGCAAGTGTGTTAACTATATAAACTTCCCCAAGCTCACGAATCACTTTTTAAGTATATAAATAAATCAATTTACTATTATGCATTAAAAATGATCTTTCGATTCTAAATATAATATAATATCATGATGAGGGTAAAATGAAAAAGTACTACCTCGTCGACCGACTCTGCCGGTTGTGACGATGGAGCTAGATCAACATCTGAGTGTCATTGTGACAACATGATTATAATAATTCAGTACATACCAAGCACGTACACCTGAGTACAATACTGTCTCCATTTATGTGTAATAATATATTATGATAGCACATTATAGACAACGAACGAATAACATGACAAATACTTGAAGCTCTAAGAGAGGATTGGACAGTTAAATTCGCAATACTATAACTATTAACTACTGCATATAACAGTAATGCAGTATAATATACTATATACCTACTATGTATTTTGGTTTATAACACTGTTTATACAATGAAGGGTACAGAACTTGCTTATAGTACATACCTACTAGTGACAAATTTCATCGACAAAATATAGGTGGCCACGCAGTAAAATATCGTGCATGAAATAGTGGGGCCAATACATTAGTCGTATACCCCGGATGTATAATAATACTAAAATTGATGTTAATAATGTGTAAAAAAAATATTATAAACCAATCGCCTATGTCGCCGAAGGTAAATTTGTGTTAATAAAATAAAAAAATTATTTGGTTTATATCTTATGTTAACATTTTAATCAACTTTACAATAGTTTCAAGTTTCAGTGTTATAATACACATATTTTTTAATATAATATAATAATAATAATACCTATTAAATATTATTAAACTAATAACAGACAATAGTGTAATATTGATATTAACAGTGAAAACTGTTCTCCGTGTTGTACACCAATACACTAATACGCAACTGATGCTGATAAGAAGAGCCAATCGATCGATCAGGTCCATAGGTCGACACGTCTGAGAAGTTGGCCGATTTGATGGACCCGTTTCAAAAGCGGCAGCACCAGTGTGCCGATAACGAGACAGAATACTATTATAATAAATACCTATAATATATAATAGTAATAATAATAATAATAATAATAATAGTACAATACAGTCGAACGCCGGACGTCGCGTCGCCAGGAACGATAATTACTAATACAATAATCATTATAATGATGTGATGGTATAGTAAGACAAATTATATTTTTTACTACAGTGCAGTTTAGTGCAAGTGGGTTAGTTCTAACTCGCGTTTTTCTGATCGTTTCGTCGTAAAATTATATAGGAATTGCTCAATTCCGGTCCGTGAAACTGTATAATACGATTATATCAAATTTTATAAAATTACGCGTATTGTTATCATTTCCATTAACGCGCGAGTGTTCACCATAATTGTCGTCGTGGACGTCTGCTGGCGCACAGCTGTCATGTGACCGATCGTCAGAACTGAAACAATAATAATAATAAAAAAAAATTAAAATTAAAAACCGAAAAACAACAAATCCGCGCGTACTTAGACACGGACATATAGTGGGACAGTGTGCGTTTGTGCGTGTGGTGCCGGTTACGCGTGTGCAGGACACCTCGCAAAACACTGCGACACGCAACAACGACATAATAATAATAATTATAACTAAGTAGTATAATTATTATACTCTCACCGAAGTCGTCGATTCCACGACGCAATGCACGACAGACTGGTCTTTATAGTCGCCGTTGTATCATGTGAGTACCCTACCCGTAGCCGCATGTATATTACCTATGTACAATGTAGATTTTACATAAGGAATAGATTTTAACGGAAACGGATGTTTTTGTCGAGGGCTCTTAAGTATGATATCGCTTTCAAGCACACAAAAATCGTTTCGTGTACATCAGAAAATGTAAACATGCATTTAATCCGCTCCCTATGTCCCTATTATCGTCAACAATGACAGTAACAGAACTCAGGCGATGGCCGATTATCTACCTTATAACATTGTGTTGTATTATTATTATTATTATTATGCAATATAATATTGAACACGTCGTATATTATACCCATAAGGAGAGAACATTTTAACTTTAAATAGGTAATTTATATTGGTGCACGACTATTCCCTCGAAAGATCGACTCTAGTCGAAAAACTGTGTATAATCGTGTCCTTTACATTACATGACTAAAAAGGTGTTAAATAGGTACCTAAACTATAGATATCAATACCAATAGCGTGTTGCTAGGGAGGAGGATCAAAAGGGTTATGACACACCCGCTCACAACCCACCGTATTGATGTGTTTTATTTACATTTTAACAGCACGTCATTTTATACATCATATACGTATATTTTATTTTAAAACAATACAAGCTATGAACCAGGACCCAGAATCAAAATTAATCATATATAGGTTAGTTTCATTTGATAAATACAATAACATAATACTAAAAAGAACAAATATAATATAATAATAAGTAATAGTAAATAATAATGGTGGGTTCAACACCCAGTTAATGAAGTTGTATAAGAATAATTAAATGAGAGGTCTTTATATATTATATTGATATAAGTAATATGTTATTAATATATTATTCTATGTTAAACACTTGGAGTCATATACTTGTATTCAGATTCCAAACTTAATGAATGGACTATGGAATATACGTACCTATAGGTGATTTGTGGCAAGTAGCTATGGAAAATTTTTAAATTGTAAGAGGTTTTTATATT
Source organism: Diuraphis noxia (assembly GCF_037042655.1). Classification (NCBI taxonomy): domain Eukaryota; kingdom Metazoa; phylum Arthropoda; class Insecta; order Hemiptera; family Aphididae; genus Diuraphis; species Diuraphis noxia. The sequence continues at coordinate 29,749,570 of NW_028301714.1, read as the reverse complement.
TCCCCCACCCCTTTTCGAAATCCTGGCTGCACCACTGATAAATACAACAAAGTTTTAATAATATAATATTATAGCGAATTCGAGATAGGTATAACATGAACGTAATAGCTAAGTAATATAATATCAATAGTCTTAAAATGCAGATTCATCAAGTTTATCTACTTTTAAATTCCTTCGACAAATATGCAAAGGTCAATAAAATAACATTATTAGGTATACTGTACTACCATGCATTATGCTCTGATGGCTATAATAGAAAGAGGGCAATATTAAAAATAATCAATTATTAGAAATGAGTAATAAACTAATAACCATAATGAAAATGTTTATTTTATTTTTATATTTAATAACAGATTAAATTTCTTAATTTATTGTCGATTGGAATTTGCAATATAATATAATACAATATATTATTAATATATTTGAAGTATTGTAGTTTTACACGGCATTTATAGAGGCAAATAGTAAATCTGTGATTTCCCTAAAATCTAAACTCTGTTCAAGGGAGGCTGCCTTAGAAATAACTTCTCTTGTTCTCCAACTATACGTCTAATGGTCGTCAACGGAACTGATTCTGTGTCAACTCGTTATGTTATGCTAATCTCCTCATGTGTTGTCCTTTAAAAAAAAACTGTAACGGTTAAAATCTATTAACGTTTCTGTCGGGTGTGATATTATTATATCTAAGTATGACATTTTATAATATAAGCTGCGGATTTTTATTAGATATAAGATCGCTATTTGACATTTTGATGGCCTAAAAACTAACTAAGGCGTGGACACAGTATACGCATGCGTATATTAGTTTAAAATTCAGAGATAGTGTTGTATATCGTGGACTATGACATTATACAATAATATAATACTCGACTTCAATAAATGCAAACTTTACTGTCATTTTGTTGATTTTGCCATTTACCTACGCTCATTTGAAATCAATATTAATATTATTTTAAATTACATTTGCAGTACTAATACTTATATTTAGATTTTAAGAGGAAGCCACACCCGCGTGTGTTGTCTCTGTTTTACAAACGTACAACATAACAAAAACTGTTTTTCGTGATAGAGAACCACTCAGGCTGCTGTATATCAAGCTAGACAAATTTTCATATTATAATTATAGTATAATTTATAAATAGGAAAACATTTACTGTACAACTGAGTTTTTTATTTTTTCGATATCACACAAATACAAAAATAATAAAAATAATGCATTTTTAAACAATAAGATGTTGCACAGTTAATGTTCTCCTCTTTATAGTGTAAATAATTGGTTGCTTAGCTTTAACTAAAGCTTGAGTGGTTCTATCCCACGTAAAACATTTTGTACTATGTTGTACGTTTATATAACGAAGAAAACACATGCGGGTGTGGTGTCCCCTTAAAAAGATATAATATCCACTACATTGTCATCATTTTACAAACGCATAACATTTAGCGTTCTGAATAATTTCATTTAACACTGCTGTTAATATGTTTAATTTTAGTGTGAACTCACATATTACCAAATTTAGAAGTAAGAATAAAATGTTCCAAAGATTTATTTTTTTATTTTTTTAAGCCTATTTACGACCATTTTAAAATAGTAAATTATTTGTACATTTTAAAATGCTAAAGTCACTTTAAAATTAAAATGTAAAAAATTAAGAGAGTTAAATCTAAAATTAAATATAACAAAGTTAAATTAATTATTTAGAATGTACTATTTGGTATGTTATGCGTTCGAGAGACGGAGACAATACATAATATAGATATGAAGTCCTCTTAAACCCAACATTATCACACGATAAACGAAATTTTATTATATAATCATACAAGATATGCTTAAAAATGCCAAAAAGTGTTCGCCGCCTCAAAGCTAAAATAAATAAAATTGTCGAAATAGGATCTATTCAGTTAAACAACATCATCAATAGTAAATTATTATTTAATAAAATACGACGAATAATTTAAAACATTGTTCTATTATGTTTTTAAAACTTCCTTCAAATATAGGAACACGCCTACCACAATAATCTAATAAAATATGAAATAAAAAATAAAAAACAACGAATGTCTATCAATAACAATTTATCCAGTGACAAATCGCATACTTATAATTGCATAACAATAGATCATCATTGTTGACGTTATTCACTAAAAACACAGTCCTACAATACCAATAATCAATATACTTAGGTACTTCCGTAAATTAAATAATGAATAATTTATTATTTTCAAACAGTTATCAGAGAGTGTAAAACTAAATTCAAAACTATTTTAATGTTGGTGCACTGAACAGATAGAACCAAACATTATAATTTTAGCAGTTGTCCCTCTCTATGAATCAGGAGCTCTAATACAAATCAAATTAATTGAATCGCAAGAGGAAGGGCAGAGCTGCCAAATACGGAATGATAAATAGCATTATTGTTGCACAAAACATAATTATTTCTGAACGATTTGTATACGCTCAGTTGAATAAAAGTAGACATTTCCGTGATTAAGCCAATCATTATCGACATGATTGGTAGTCAATTTAATATTTAATTTTTTTTTCATCTATCAATCGGGATCCACTAGGAATACGAATAGAGCTTTACATAAAAAAAAAAACCATAAAGTTCTCACTCAACTTGTCACCGATGATTTTTGAAAATATTAATCATAGCTCGAAACGGTACAAGTGAAAGTCTACATTTATATGATATTTTATTTTTTCATTTAAAGTGTGCCGAAAAAAAATTCATTAAACATTTAAAGCACCACTTGAAATGGTTGTTTATTTATTTTAAAAACCGTTTCGTTTCAGAATACTATAAAATATAAACCTAGGTACTCAGCTACGGTATCATTTAAAACAATATAATATGTAGGACGTGCACGTTTGTTTCATAAACACGTTTTTCAAATACCTACAGTTATCAACAACAACAACAACAACTGTTTGGGTAGTCTTCTAACTGTACTTTTTTGATAACAATATGTTTTTTTCCGTCATAAATCATAACAGTGCATTATATTTTATACACATACTATTGTAACGTATACTTATATTATATTTTAAGTCATAACTAATATTGTCCAGAAATATTTTACATATAAGATGTAACGATATTTTAATCAAATTATAGACAATCGTCTTCGTCTTATCAGTATTTATATATTTAATGAACAATGAAAACTATATTTTAAAGTTAAAAAGAAATAAAACACTAAATTATTTGTAATAGTATAGCATTAAGAACATGTGAATCAAATATTTTTTATTATGTTTACTTTGTATACGAGATTAATAATTATCAGTAAAGAAATTTGTTATCATGGTCATTAGGATTCTTCACTTTCAATCATAATCATTAAATAATGAACAAACATTTAGTGGCCAATTTTCATTTACTAGGTACTATACGTACTTATAGATTATTTCACTTGCATATTATACAAATATAACTTTTGTAAATAATACTTACAATAAATTAAATTTACCTTTTACTGAATTTCATAGATGGCACATTATATTAAATCCTTATTTTTATTTTTATTCCTGGAGTTTAAAAGTACTAAACATTTTTATTTATAATTTATATGTACATATTAAATCATGTACGCGTAACTAATCTACTGCAGTACTGCATTTAACATATTAGGTTAGATAACTTGTATAATGAATATGTATAACTAACAGAATATATGATTCGTTTTATATTTTTTTAATGTTTTACAAGATTTATATATAAAATACCTGTTTTCGACTACCTATATATTATTATTTTGAGACATTTGTTGATAAAATAATGACTACATTTTTCATATGAATCGGTTATAAAGGTAATAATATCAAAAATATCATCAAATAGGATTATACAAAAATATTATTGATATTATGTTTTATACGTTATATAATTTTTTTAAATTATCATAAAACAACCCGCTCTTAATTAGACTATTTCACATCTTGCTAGTCGTTCCAAGTAGTCATTAGTCATTTATAAATACCTGTGAATGAATGACAACAAAATATATTTTATTATAGAATATCATGAATAAACAGAGTATATTATATAAGTAAAATAAATATAAGGCCTGGATACTTTTTAGTGAGTTGTTTTTTTAATTGATTAGAATAACATTATTTTAAACACCTACTAATTTATATATATTTTTATTAGGTACCTACTCGACGCTCGACGAGATGATGTTTTCAGTTAGGGTTACAGTGTATTTGTCGATTTTCTTATGACATAAGACTTACGTAAACAAAATATAATACCTATGGAAGAAATAATTAAAAAATAAATATAATTCAATGTATTAATTAAATATCATAATGCTTTCCAACATTAAGAAGCTTTTTTCCCTAATATATTTCGTATAATATGAATGGAAATAATTTTGATTATGTGCATTTCCTAGGTTTTAAACATTCCGAATTCAATTAAAATAATAATAATAAAATAATATCTCATTCAAAAACAATAAATCGTATACAAACACACTATTTCTCACTTACGCAATCATAGTGTTATATAATATGACAAATTGCACGTCTTATAAAACAATATTAGAATTTAATTTCGACAATTAAATAAATTAATATGCGGACACGTTCTATACAATAAGTTTATCAGGTGAGGTAGTAAAATAAATATGTATAATGTATTTAAAGGTACCTATAACATAATCATGATTATAGCCAATCTTGTATGTTTTTTTGTTTAGAAAAATACACCATAATAGAAGGTATGCATTAAGTTACCATAAAATATTTCAGCAAAATATGTCAATTTATTGTACTAATGTGATTTTATTTTTGAACTTTTGAACTGAGTCAGGCAAAATTGTAATTTATACAAATTACATTATTATTTAGTTTTATTAAGGAACCGACGAACGCGTTTTTGGAACGTGTAATATAATGACATTTTTACATCTGATATTAAAGTCTGAAGGTGTACTATATATTATTATATAGTTTGGCGTCTTGTGGATTAAAACTTTATACCCGTGTTTGTAGTATATAGGTATATTATATATATATATATATATATACACACCGTAATGGTTTAAACGTAAATACAATATAGTGTCTTAAACTGTTCCTTGCATTTTATATTTACCTACTCACATTCAAAGTAGGAGTAAATTAATTCATTTTTAAATTCAACCAACATCACTAAACAGTTAAAACTCATCAGTTGTATAAATTATAAAGTCGAGTTTTCTCAATCGAATAAAAAATCGAATTCAAACCAATCATCAATTTGAACTGAAACGGTTCGAATTCAATGAAATGAGTAGGTATAACTTGTCTTTAAAACTTCTCATTGTTATCATTAGGATAAAATAAATTTATTACTGTGCTGTTATTATTCATACAACGATGTTATAATATTATTTTCTTTTAAAAGAGTTACTTCAAAAACTTAATCCAATTTAATTAAGTTAATTTCCCCCCATCGAAAGTTTAACCTAACCGCCCAAACTGGAATACTGCAAACAATAGTTGTAATAATAAATATTACCATTTTTACATACATTAAATTTTTTTTTTTTTAGTAACGAAAATGTTTTCATTTAACTTAATGTTAAGTTCCTAACCATAGTTAAATATTTATTATATCATTATGTTATACTGAATACTGCATTGAATATAAATTAGCAAAACACATATTATATAGTAGTGATGTTCTATGTTTACATTTAACTACCACTTTAATATCATACTCAATTACTTTACCTACACCATCCTTCTATTTTATTATGATAATAATAATATGTTTTAAAATACGTTTCTTTATAACGATAAACATTCTCCCAATATTATCCAATCTTCCGTCAAAAATATATATTGGTACTTTTTTTAACATAAAAATTAAAATCACAATGCTTTAAAACAAATAACTATCTCTCTATATCTTCGTAGTAGATGCAATGTTTGTTATCAAGCTAAATGCATGGCAATCACTACATAAGTCGTCATGTTATATTTTATTAATGGTTTATACATACAGTTATTATTATATTTTAACTAGTATAACTTAACATATTTTCTAATAATGATGTCAATTATATACATAATTACCTACATTTTATTTATACAAAGAGAGAGCTATTTGGTTTGAAAACGAGTATTTTATTAAGATACAGTGGTGTAGTTTTTTTCTTAAAATCTCTTTTTAATATAGTAAAAGTAACTGAAAATAACACGACCTTAATATGTTTATTGGATTTCACATACATACATACTAGACTGTACTTCAAAATACATATTTTTGGATAAGAAAAAAACATATTCTATCACAAGTACAAAACAAGTCATGCATAATTTTTTTTAACATTATAATATTATGTTTTTTTAATAACGATGACATTAAATACAATTATAATTCCTCAGTATGAAAAATAAAATTGACGAAATACTTTCCTAAAAAAAAGTTTTTAACGTTGACAAATTTTTATTATAATTGGTTTATCATTAAGAATAAGAAAAATAATATATCAGCGTTAAGTTCTAAACCAAATTATATACTGCACCACAGATATAATTAAGAATTAATCTACAATATATTAAGTCACGCGTGTTTTATTAGATTGATTAAGTTATACACAATCTAATTAATAAAAATTATAGCTTACTTGATAAATATAATTAATATTTTCTTTGTGATGAATACATTTATTTTAAGAGATGTGTGTATACAAGTTTATACAGTTTATAGTAATGTAAAATTTATGTACATGTTAACTGAATTACATATTAAATACCAATACACTATTATAATCTCAAAATACTAACGCATAAAAATGATGTACGTATTCTCAATAATTACACTCGATATTTCGCGTTTAACACAGGTTATCTGGTTCAAACCAGCTTTTGCAATCGTGACCTGTTTCCGGAGGGCGTTCAGCTAGGTTACAGATGGAAGGCAACTACACATGTGGGTACCGTGTTCCCTTCGGAGCACTTGACCAACTATTCAGTGGAAGCATATTTTTTAGTTCAAAACGATCAAAATTTTACAAACTTTCAAGTATGTATGAAATGAAACGAACTATTCGTTAAAACAGACGAAAAATCGTAACATATAATATCATCAATAGACTAGATTATAGCAATAAATTTCCTGACATTAGATCAAAGAATTCAAAACGAGTGAGACCCAACAAGAGTACCCGTGGATTACGCTGCCGTTCCGATGTGTCTACAGAGACGGCGAAGTACAAAAGTTCGAGAGCGAAAGCGGCGACGTGACTGGATCACTGAACATCAAAAGAGCATTGGCCACCATGTTTCAGCTGAAATTAGATTCCCTAAAGCGACCATCGTTCGTTGCACAAGAGGTAGGTACATATTGATGGACGAGACATTTTAACAAAGTGTTCCAACATCATACAGAGTTGGGCCGAAACCTTAATGAATTCTTGATTTTTGATTTCTAAAATCTTAATGTTGGTTTTGATTCCAATTTTATTTTTTATTTTTAAATCATTTCTGAGTCTCAACACCTGATCTATCTATATAAAATATACATGTTAAAATATCATAGATAATTTAAAACTAAAATTACAGACTGGAGTTTATGGAAAATGCAACGTTCAGTACCTTGTGACTAAAGAAAATAACAACACAAATGTAAAGAAAATAATCAACTTTTCGGCTTGTGACAATAAACTTGGACAGCAGTGGAGCAATACTCCGGCGTTCACGTGCCCATCGAGTTATCAAGTAAAGTTAATTTTAAAGTTTAAATGAGTGTTGAGTATACAAGGGTGGACTGGCCCACCGGGAAATTTCCCGGCGTCCCGGTGGGCCAGTGCCTAATGTGGCCAGTGGTCGTTGTTGCCAAAATTAAATAAAAAATAATTAATAAAAAATTTCGTTCATAATAATATTGAACAAATTTTATTCTCGATAGGCACATCGATAGTAAATTTAGTATGAAAGAAGTTTTTCGACTCTAAAGTATATATTAAATCGATTAAGAAATTCATTAAGCCAACCTAACTTAGAAACATTTATACTAATGTCATGTGAAAAAGATATATTAACTAAACTTAATAATGATTAAATTATTAATAACTTAGCTATGACTAGTGAACATTTAAAAAAAAAACTTTTGTTTTAATTTTAAGACGCTTTTATAATAAATTAGCTAATAAGTAATAAGGAATAATTTGTCAAATAATTTATGTGTTCGATGTTATATTTTTTAAAAATCTGAAGAATGTAAAAATGAGTTCTATTTAATATTTTAATAAACTTTTTTATGTTCAATCAATAAGTATATATATGTGACCACTCTAATTCTAAATCCCGGTGACATTTTTAATCCCAGTCCGTCCCTGTGAGTATAGAATATTGATCAATATTGAATTTTTAGGACGGGAGCATGAGCCATAGTGTTCGAAGTTATAATCTGGACGAGATTAATGTGATTCAGTATTTGAATGTTATCGGTACAGTAGAGTTTCAACCATTTCAAGCATTAGCAGAATCTCATCACATTTTTTTAAAGTAAGTAAAAAAAAAAAAATATTACACACAAACTAGATTCTTTATCATCAGATTCTTAACAGCCAAACATTTGAGCTGGATGACATTTTTCCGATCGGAGAACCAATCACGTTGGTAGGCAAGTTGGAAGACTCGATTGAATACGATTTTAATCACTATGAAGATCCTACAATGGGTTTCAAGCCATCCAATAAGTCTCTTCTTTTGGCAGAAGTAATATTTATAAACATTATTTTATTAACTACCAAATAATGTCTATAATCTAAAAATTATGAATATAATATAAATTATCTTACAGATTCTCGATACACTTGGCCAACTCACAGAAAGTTTAAGCTGGGAAATTGGAACAACTAACCTAGACAACCAGACTGAATTTAGAGCTTTAGAACTTATGTGGTGGTTAGATACATCTGATTGGACTACATTATACGATACCATAAAAATCGGAACTAGTTACTCACAAGAAACCATACAGTTCGTACGATTTAAACTGATAAATTATTATAGCCATATGTCAATATTTTACTTACTCTTTTTCTAGACACTTCTTTTGGGACTTGGTACCACAAGTTGGATCAGCTTCTTCGGTTGAATTTATTCGTGAACTAATTAAGACACAAAAAATAACGAGCTTTTTGGCCACTGGATTGTTAATTACGTTTCCGTATCACGTTAGGTATCCAAACGAGAAACTTTTAAAAGAATCCGAAATTTTATTATATCTCGATAGAGATCTAGAAAACGAAGTTAGAAAAGTAGCGATTCTAAGTTTTGCTTCGTTAATACATAAAACGTGTGGTAAAGGAATGTGCTCAGACGATACGCAGAATAAGTACATCAAATTATTTTTAGACAAATTCATAGGTCAGTAACATTGTTTTTAAGTAACTTTATTTTGTATTATTACAAAATACTATAGATTTTAACAATAATAATAAGAATACATTATATTTTTGTCATTTGCTATTACTTAGTACCTACTTTCGTTTTTTCAATTATATAGGTATTTACTTTATTTATTTAACACTTTAACAGAGAACAAAAAACATCAGTGTATTTGACTTTTGGCACAAATATATAAGTAGAATCAACAATTTGTTAGTATAAGCCAAATTATTGGTTTGGTCCTCAATTAATTTATTTGCATTTTATCAATTTCACAAAACATTGAGAGCGGCCTAAATATTCATATTTTAATTTATTTTTTCATGGATGGGCAATGCAGACCATCATATATAATTGACAAGACGGCTTTATTAATATTACAATAATGAAAATAGCTTATCGTTTTGAGTTAAATCGACAATTTTGTTGGTTAAGCTTACGATTAATTGCAATTATTAATTTTCATTATTACAAATCTATCGATAACAATTTTTTTACCATTTTAATTCCATAACTTTGAATCTAAAAATTTTACGTTTAGAATCCACATCACACAGTCGACAAATGTTGTTCATCGAAGCGTTCAGCAACATGAAAATCGACAATATACTGGACTTTTTACAACCAATTATTACAGACCATAATCGTTCCAGACACATCCGATTAGTCGCTATTTGGGCCGCAAAATCGGCTACTACTGCCCACCCAGATAAAGTAGATTACATTATTATATTATATCATAATATTTAATTATTTAACTTAAAGTAAGAATTCAAATGTATGTGCAATAAAATTGATTTAATAGACGTATCAAATAATGATAATAATAATGTGAAATATAAATGTATTTAATAAATAGTTATATAACACCTGTGGTTTATATCCCTACTCAGGTCGCTGAAGTGTTTTGGCCGATATTGACAAACCACTCTGAACCTATGGAGATCCGAACGTCCGCACTAAACATGCTTATGATGTCCCAGCCGACCGTGTCTCGGTTTTTGACACTCTACTGGTTCATGCAAGCCGAACCTAGCCAACAGATTTATAACTTTTACTACACGACGATCAACTCAATGGCCAACTCCAAATATCCTTGCTACGACAAATAGTTAGTTACTATCTACGTACAATAACTACCTACTGGGTATACTGGAGTAATTCTTTTATGTCGTTGGACGCAGAAGTTTTTTTGAGATGCTTAATTATTATGACTTGTGAAACTAAGATCTTAGATTTCAGATAATCTATTTTGCTTCATAAATAAATTTCAAATCTTTATTCTCGTGTAAGTTAAATCAACATTTTCAAATATTAATGATGGTATATCAAACTATGATAAATTATTATTATTAAAACGGAGAATCCGGAATAATGTATTGGACGGCGTTACGTATAGGCAATATAGGTACATAACTGTGTTGAAGAACATTCTAAAATGTCTATGATAGACTCATTATTGCACACATTTTGTGACGAAGTATAAATCTAAAATTATTAATTCTTTTAATTCTTTAGTATTTAAATTTTTCATTAAACAACAATTTTTAAATTTTTAAATCTACACGTACAACGACACGAGAACCGGTAATAATATTATAAGCATGTTCATCGACAATACGTGCAGTTAAAATTTAAATTCTTCCCTCAGCAGTAAAATAGCCGCTCAAATCGTAAGGTTCGTACAACACAAATGGCATCATTGGGCCACTGGAAACTACCTGTTGGATTACGAGGATCCGATGAGGGGGTATGGCGGAATCATCCAGACCATCTTAATGGCCAATCAGCGCACCGGGTTCCCGTCCGTGCTCCGATTGACAGCCGAACAGCACTCGTTTGGCACGTCGTCTGAATTTCAGATCCACATAAAAGCCGAAGGATTAGCCGATAGCTTGAAGAAAGAACTGTTCAATACCATGGTGAAACCGTCCAGCGAAACGACCGACACTTTCAAGAACCTGCAAGACGTGCTCGAAAAGGCAAAGTTCGCCATCCGGGAGGACGAAAACCTTCATTTCGAGACAATTATCAAAATCAACGAGCAGACCATTTACTGTCACCACCTGAACCGGACCACGTTTAAGAACTTCGCCCACGGTACGGCCTACATAGTTTAATAATCAGTGTCTTTCCGAGTCCATATATGTCAATAACAATTTTTTCAATCAATATATTTGGACTTGGTGTCTTGGTGTAGGGGACTCGAATACTATTCTTATTTTTTCAATGTTTTATGACATAACATATGATATAATTACCTAAAACTTGAATAATTGAATGTTCTATTAAATATTCAAATAGCTATAAGCTACTAATATAGCTAAGAATTACTTAACAAATATAGCCGATATCAATAAATAAGTTTCATAAGAGAACATATAAATAAATGTGTAACTCTATTTGTGTTACTCTAATTCGGTAAAATTAAAATACAATAATTAAGCATGGTTCGCGTAGTTACCTATCATATACCTATAGTCAATAGCTGCAATATAGCCCATTTTTCATATATCTGAATTATTGTTTGCATGCTTGAAGGATTTTTAAGAAATGTATTCAAAATAAAGTACAAATTGTGTTACCTTTATAATCTTATTATGTTTATTATAGCGCGACATAGCTCCAAAAATGTACTTAGGGTTAGATAATCTTCGAATATGTATCTTAGTGGTGAAAGAAGCTCTTTGAAACTCTTGTATAGCCCTCAAGTCACCTCCCCCCCCTCCGATGACTACTAATGATGATGAAACAATATTATAAAGCGTACGATTTTAAAAGTAAATAACGTACCGATCATACCGTTTCAGTGTTGAAAAGGTTGAGTTCGTTGTATTTCCAGTTCAGTTTGAACTACCAGCGTCTATCGTTCCCGCTACGTTTCCAGCGAACGTACTTTACCGATTTTGGAACTCCGATCTTACTACAGTTTAGGACGGCCTCATTGCTGTCATTAAGAGGAAGCATCAAGCAGACCGAGAGTGGAAAGTCCAGGGATGCCGAACTTGACTTCCGGTAAATACCACTTACTGACTTCGATAGCGTCAGACATGAAAATTCAAAAAAAAATTCAAGAAATGTGTTTAATGCAATGTACTACGTTTCGTAATTTTTTTTCCGTTTTAACTGTATACTATAGGTACTCCATGGACACCGTGACCAGTCTAAAAACGTTCAACCCACTAAGCAGCACTTGGCGGGGTGCCGACCGTTTTCGATGTATCCACGCAAGGATACCGTTTTCTACAGAGATAATTACACACTTTTTTAGATCTTACGTAAAAGCATCAGCTTACAGGTACAAAAATTTCGTCGATGGGTCGAAGTTGGGAATCGTCTGGCATTCCGCTACCAAACTGGTTCCACCAGAAAACACGTTACCGGTCGTCAAGAAAGACGAATTACTTACTGATGTAATTTTCCATTTTTTCTTTCTCTTCATTCTAAATACTTACTCATTATCACATCATAATATTCTTAACACATATATAATATATAATATACATATATATATACAGTATTGATATTTTGTATAATACGATTTATTATACATCTTTAGGACTGGGCTTTTGAGTCAAGAGATTTGGGTGCAAAAATAGCCACAACCGTGTTCGACTGCCAAGATGAAGGAAAATTTTCCAATTCGTTAATCATCATCAAAGAAGCATTTCAGATTAGTAACAAAAACTATCAGTAAGTTTCTCCGTTTGAAAATTAATAATATTTTAGTATGTACATAAAATTATCAATCCTCTGGAGAAATAGCTAATACTGCCCTTCCCGTCAACAACTAACCAAATAAAATGGTACTCAACGTTCTTTATTTTAACTGAAGTACATTACACATTGCACATCTACAAAGGAAATCGTAAATAATGAAATAAACTACCTACTTAACAAATCAATACCACAATATAAATATTAAATATTCGTTTTCCCTGTCTTATATTATTTTGTTACATTAACAACTCAAATGAAAATATAAAAATAATCCGAAATATTGTAAAGTTATGACAAGATGAGCATTCAATAAATTTTGTATATTCTATATTTTATATTATACGAGATCCGCCTTTACGGATTAGTAAAATATCTTCATAAACCTCGGCTACATATATTAACACAATACCCGTTCATAGTAGTCATATAATTCTCCTTCTTCTTCCTCACAACAACATTACAGACACACGCTAGAAGTGGTTTTAAAAAACATCCATGTTTGAGAAAGAGAAATTTAGTATTACCTGTGGCCCAATACAATATGAAAATAAATAATGTTTTCATTCACTTGCCAAAGACTGACCAAAAGTGCGCGATCACCTCCATCTAACTCAAAATCCCCGCACTGACACACACATATTCCAACTTCCATTATGATATGATTTATATTATGTCAATTGATACTTATATTATATTATACTTATACCTATTATATGATTATAACTAACTTAGCTTTTAATATTTACCAGTAATATATGTAGTAATATATGTACCATTATAAATATTTAATAATATCTATACAACAAATATATAAAATTCTAACCATTTTTGTTCATCAGGGCCATACCCGGCGGCGTTGCTTTTCTGGGCATCTATTCACTCGCCAACTATTTCACGTTCATTCCTCCAGAAGATAGTTGTGGTCTAATATTGTCCCTGTCACCATTGCAGGTTTGTCATCGAATTCTTACATAGCATAATTTGTTTTATTATCTATATTATTATATGTATCTAATGCATCAGCTGATAAAAATATTATATTTAGTTCAAGTTGGATTGTTTTTAAATGTATTTGATGTACGGGTGGAGGAAGTGGTTGTGAGGTTATATTATAATAGGTATATAATATATAATGAGCCTACACAACAAAAATATTAATTAGTCAATAATCTCGTATATACTTAGTATTAAATTCTCGTAAAAACTCCACATATTTTGCTTATCTTATGTACATATTTTATATTTATATATTATAGCATAACCTATCTGGTCTCGAGCCATCTAAAATTTCTATTGTATACATCATTTAAATAGGCTAAATTTGGAATTTAAATAAGAAGAGGAGAATTGAATCCCTTGATATTTTAAAGTGGAATAAAACATATCATTTTAAAATAAAATTTATAAAATCTAGGTAATCACAATGGAATTTAATCCAATTAAGCTAAATTGCCTGAGTAGTGAAATTCAACAAATTAATTCATATATAAATATTATATAGTAGGTACATAAATATAATATAATATGGATAGCAATAACTTGAAATATTGTCAATAATACCTATTAGAATTCTATAATACTTCAAAGGCCAATATTTATTTTGATGTTGAATTTTAATGATATCTTTGTAATCGCTAAATTATTTGTGGGATAGAAGATGAGCGTCCAACCCACTCATCCCCACTGGCTTACTATATTTTAAACATAATGTATAAAAATTATTTTTATATTTCCTTCCCCTTCAAAAAAAAAAGAAAAGAAGAGAACTACTTCAAGTTTCACAAGTCTCTATACTGTGTATATACTATATTATATAGAACATAGGTATATCATATTTGTGTAGATATCTACATTAACTACCGAGGAGTTAGAAAATAGACTTTTGGCTATATCATAATTTTATAATTAGGTACCTGTTTGTTTAATATAAAAATTAATTTTTATATAAAATGTTCATACTAAGGGTTTGTACAACAGCCACGGTTTTAAATTGATGGTCCCTTAGCACTTTTTCAGTGCGAATTACAACCACTGCTGCGTATTAACATAATATTATGAACGTGTGTCCTATATTACCTCTACATTCTACAGGTGGTTCCCGTGTTCGTCCAAGAGGGCAACACTATGCACATCACAATGAACCACTATGACCAGACGCTGTGGGGCCTGATCGCGCACTACGCGCGCATCGCAGACGGCAACCAAGAGATATCGTTCAAGCTGAGCCATTCGAACCGCGAGCGGAACATCACCATCACCAATGGTTACTGGAGACTGCTGCGGTTCGAGGGATCGTTCATACTGCCGTCCCGCAAGTCCGGAGCCCTGCACCCGCCGCCGCCATTGCACGGTCAGGCAACCGTATCGTGGGGCTACCACGACTCGGCCACCACGATGTTCGTGTCCATCAAGCCGGAGAACGCCCGCGAGGAATGGCCCGAGCAGTGCGTCATAGATTCGCCCACGTGTCTGCAGACCGCCAGCGACATATCCACCAGTCAAATCATATCGCTGCAATTCGTCAACG
The DNA here is from genome assembly GCF_037042655.1 of Diuraphis noxia. Classification (NCBI taxonomy): domain Eukaryota; kingdom Metazoa; phylum Arthropoda; class Insecta; order Hemiptera; family Aphididae; genus Diuraphis; species Diuraphis noxia. The sequence continues at coordinate 29,733,932 of NW_028301714.1, read as the reverse complement.
TGAGCATCACAAACGCATATAATATATACCTACGATACCAAACGATAATATTACACGATGCTATAATAATTGTATATTAATAATATAAATCCACGGATTTTCCGGAGGATTTGGCGGCTTATAATGTAATAGATCAATTAAATCGAGCTAATATAATATTATGTAGGTCCAACGTACCGACGATTTAAACGATCAACCGTCAAATCTTCCTAGGTTACGCAAAAGGTATCATGTGTTTAATATAGCTAATATGTTATATGTCATTGTACCTACCTACCTTGTGTGATTCTATTAGGTACCGCAACATATCCTTCAACCTAACTAATATAGGTTCGTTTTGACGCCTCTAACTTATTGTATCATCGAATATAAAACGATGATATAATACATCATGTGATCGAATAATCGTCCATTACATTGACATATTATATTTTATTATGTAACATATAGGCTATAATATAGTTTTTATGATAGGTAATACTATTGCTAGGTACCTACTATTTCGTAACAGTAAAATATTATAATGGTAAGATTTTGGTCTGGAAGTAGATGTTGGTATAGGCGTAGCCATAGACATGATAGCTGAGTGCCCGAACACCCATTGAAATTTGTTCGAGGAGCTGAGCACTCCATAAAAATTAGGATCGAATTTTCTATATTATATTTATTAATTTACGTACATAGCAATACAGAAGTAAAAACGGATGCTATCAATTCTATCAATAATAAATTTAAACTCTAAAAATCACATACATTAATACGACATACTTACATAATAAATTATAATCATAATATAATATTTCGTCTTTAACATTCCCAACAAATATTGGTACATTGTGGAGTAAAAATAAATATACATAAGTTATCGTATTATACGGGGTGATTTATTTAGCACGAGACACTCATTATTTCAGTAAATACTAACGTTTTTAAAATTATTTTTTTTACATGATATTAAGTCATCACAAGACTATATAATATTTTTTAAAAGGAATATATATTTTTTTTATCGTTGTTGTTTTTACTCTTTTTAATAACATTTCAGCAGTGTAGGTATAATTTCTAATTTCATATCTCCAGAGAGGGATAATATTCAGAGTATTATGATCTGTAATAATCAATTTTCGAATAAGAAATTTATTTGTTATATTTTTAAGTTTACGTGAGCGGAATAGTGGACCAACATAGGTGCGGCATACAACTCTGTTCCGTTCATCTATGCCTTAATTAGATACTTATACCTTATGTTATACTACAACTATCAGTCGAAATTCGAATCTTACGCAAGAACGCATTCTAAAAAATACATAATTCTACAATAATAAATTAAAAATGCATTGCCATTAAAAAAAGTAAACAATTTACAATATAAAAACAAATAATATGAATGCTGTTTTCTAACGAATTAAAATTATATAAAAAAAAGTATTTTTAAAAAGCTAATGGTTCTTTAAATGATTAGTGTGTTATGCATAGGCGCACATAGGGTGTGAATTTAGGGGGTGCTGAAATAATTTATAGTACACAGACCCGTGGGGAGCGAAGCCCCCCACTACACCACCCTAATACTATAATAATTGCATTGCAATAATTATAAATTTTATTAAAAATAAAAATAAATATTTTGTAATTATATTACAAGTTATAATAACATGTAATCATTAATTATTAATGTTAGACAAGATTTAATTTTCTGTTTGATATTGCAAATGTTTGCAATATAATTTCCCCCTCTATTTTATTGGTAAGATCACTCTCAATGCTAAGCGTAGATAGCTTGGTAAATCTTTCTATCTTTCTTCGCCCATATTGGTGCGTAACCAGTTTTTCAATCTACGCATAGCTGAGAAGGAGCGTTCACACGTTGACGAAGAAATTGGAATTGTTATTCCCAATAGCTTACAGACATTTGGAAACGAACTTTTATAACATTGATTTTTCATGCCTTCATATATAAAGCTGGCTAGTAGACTATTCATTAAAACCATCATTTCTGCTGATAAACTAATTGTTGATATTTTCAAAATCCGAATCATAAAAATTCAAGATCATATAAAAGCTCTAGCAGAAAATTTCCATAGTTCACTCCAAAAATCAACTGGCTCAAAACACTTCAACTTATACATACGTCCACCACCTCAAAGACGACTAAAACGCGGTCGCCCGCACGATCTTATTCGATAATGCTATTAAATAACTAGTCACTACTGTAATTATCGCTCTTGATTGTAATTGTAAATACTTATATCATGTTAAAATTAGTCAAAAAAAATTATGTTATTTATCCATAGATGTAGATAGCCTTATAGGCTAGGAATGTCTTATTATAAAATAAAAAAAATAAAATAAAAGATATTTTCAAAATATCCTGATATACATAAACAGATTTATATAATAATATTTCAAAAGATATGACTATGTAATAAATATTTTAAATAGTTTATGCGGTGCTAATTTTAAACCTGGGAGTGCTAAGCACCCCCAAGCACCCCCCTATGTGCGCCTATGGTGTTATGTTAAATTAATCACCCGGTAAATTAATTTAAAATCAAAATTTGTTTTAAACATCAATAATCACACATAATTAAACTTATTCTAGCTGCCGAGTTGGATGATAATTACAATGCATTCATTATTTTCTGATTTTGTAATGGACGAAGGTAATATGACCACCGTCAAATTTACTTTTCCGACTAAACTTCCATGGACTACTCGGGGTGAGTATTTAGCTTAGTAAGCAGTGTTGGAGAGGTTACTTTTTTTTGGTAATTAAATTACATTACTAATTCCTTTTCAAAATTGTAACTAAATTAGTCTTAAGTTACTTTATACAAAGGGGCGTCAAATTACATGACTTTCGAGTTAAAAAGTAACTTAATTACAATAGAAGTTACTCTTTTTAAAGTAACATTGATTATGTCAAATAGGCAATAAGAATAGCTATAAGAAAAATATCACAGTCAAGAATATTTAAAATATTCAACTATATATTACACATAATATATATCAATAATTTTTTATCATAATAAAAGAAAAAAAATGTAACGAGTAGTTTTGTAACATTACTGCCAAAAAGTAATTTGAATTATTTATAAATTACAATCAAATTACTTAAAAAGTAATTTTGTTACAGTAACTTAAGTTAATTACTCCCCAACACGGTAAGTAAGTAATGGCGATCGAGAAGTACGAAAACTAAACTTAAAACATTTGATTTTAGGTATCTGTGCAGTTAATTCTGTGACGGCGTTAAGTTTAGATAATTCTACAACACACAATTTCAAGTTAAATCAAGACTGCTACACAATAGCATTAGCAGACTGTTCTTTATCATCTCGTTTTATAGTTGGCATTAAAATGAACGCTATTAATTCAACTTTGGTGAGTAATAAAACATTTGTTAAAATAATATAGGTATTGGATTATATAAAATATTGTATTTTTGGTTTTGTAGAGTGTGCGAATATTAACACAGAATAGTGTAATGGACATGGTTCAAGAAAATTCAGATATAAAAGTATACATTAATGGAACTGAAATTGAAGTCACGGCAACTGGAGTTCAATACCCACCGAAAAATAAAGATGATATTTTTATTTATAGGTAGGTACACTGTTTTTTGCTTTAAACTTCAATATTTATTTTGAAATAAAAAAATTTTTAGAGTTAAAAAATGGGATGAAGAAATGACTGATCTTGAAATTAACTCTGGAATAACGGTTCAACATTATGGGCATACAGTAATTATGTTGGTTGAAAGTAAATTACGAGGATTTACGTGTGGCTTATGTGGAAATTTCAACAGTGAAAACAGTGATGAATTGAACGAAACACCAAAATGTATACAGTTGTAAAAAAAAAATAGACTTATTAAAAAAATAATATTTAAAATATTGTATAACTTTCATATATAAATAAATGTACTACATACATAAAATAAATACGTACATATATAATTATTATGTAAATAAATTAAAATTTTATAAATTAAGAAAAAACAATAATAATATTATCACGCAATTGTATAAAGACTATTTAACCGGTTCCGTTGTACATTTTCAACAAATTTTTCAGCTCTTGAACTCAATCGTTTAGTTGGTAATTTATAGCGTATACACGCTCTAACATTTCTTTGGTACATAAAAATAGCAATCATAAAGTCCCATGCAGTAAATTCTGGCCATAAGACGGGTGTAAAATAAATGTAACTGTAAGAACACTGAAAAAATATTTTAAAGGTATGTTAAAACAGCATTTTTTCTACTAAATATATTTTCAAGAAATAATTATTTACCTGCCACAACATGAAATCACTTAGTCTAGTCTCACCAGATGTGCGTACTAATAAATCAGGTGGTGGGGACGGATAGGTGTACATACAATTATCTAGAATTTCAACTGATAAATCTGATTCCTCCAAATCATTATTTTTAATACCATTAGATATTTGATTGAATGCATTTGTTAATTCATCGTGTCCTAAAAAAAAAAAAAGATACAACAGGTATTATTAATATATATTATATACTTGCATAGGAACAATATTAATTTTTCAATAACAAAATTTTAAATGAATTATAATCTAATAATAAGTATTTGAATAAAGAATTTTTATATAATTCTTTATTCACATATTAGGTACTCAACATGTAGAATAACCAAGGCTGGGCTGATTTTTTTTAGCTCAGTTAAAGCACATATTTAAAAAAATGTTTTTGTTAAAAAAAATTATTTTTTTTTATAACGCTAGCATAATTTATTTTTTACAAACTCAAAACTAATTTATAGATTATATACTATAGTTTTTTATACTTGATATAAAATGTACATATAGTTTATTGTATTACATCGAGGTTTTCATTTCTTAAAAACGAACAGTAGTTACTTATCTAATAAGTAATAAATAGAGCAGAGGACTTGAAGCATTTGTTTTTCACAGTCACAAGAATGGCAGTGTAAGACACAACATCATTTCACGCTTTTGCAAAACTAGTTTTGAAATTTTATTGTGCATATAAATGCATATTTGGCGTTTTTTGGTTATTGTTATTATTTTTGTATATTTTACACTTTTATACGCTATTTTATACTTTTTGAGACATATTTAACTTAAATCAATTTTTACACTGTGATATTTTTATTTCAAACAATACAGTCAACATTTTTGGGTAAAAATGTATTTATTATCAATTTTTGTCGTATAATATGGTTGTTGAGTGAGTGCGGGAATGCATTTTTTGTAGAAGCAATAACAATCTAACGTCGTACACTATACCTACGACATCACCACCACAGCTTTGTGCGCACCACTCGGGCTTTTATTCAATTAAGATTTATTTATAAAACTTTTCTAGACATGACAATAATCAATATTTTAGTATTTAGTCTTAGTCAGTTCAGCGGAATGTACATTCATGTTAAAAAAAATGTTTGCATATTATGGGGATTTTAAGTGCATAAGTGCTTGCATATTTAGAGCTTTTTTAGAGCTACAAGTCCTCTGCCCAAGTAATAAATATTAATTAATATCTGAAAATAATGAATTAATATTATTTAATTAAGAGGACATTATACCCGCATGTGTTGTCTCCGTTTTACAGGTGCGTAACATAGAAAATGTTATGCTCAGCAGAACACATTTAGCTTCACAAGTTAAAAATTTAGAGTGAATTGAAATCTTATAAAAATTAAAGATAACATTATTATCAAGGGCTTCTCATTATATTTTTATATTTTGAGTATTTTAAAATTGTGAATTGTTTGTATATATTAAAATACTCACTTTAAAATTAAAAAATGTGTACTGCTGAGCGTAAACACACTATGTTATACACTTGTAAGACGGAGACATTACATGCTAGTATAACATCCTCTTAAGCCTCACAAACAAATATAATTTTTAGTTGTACGCATTTGTGATAAAGTATTACACTATCACAATATGTTTAGTAAATAATCACAAAATATTTTAAAAATATAAAATGTTTAACTTAAAACAATTCATGGAAAATATGTTAACATGAAAACAAAATATACCAAAGTAGTGAAATATAAAAATTAAAAACAAAATAAATTAACTTTATTTATTTTTATTTTAATAAAAATTAATTCATTAATTTAAAGTAAATTAAAAAATAAATTTAGTAAGTTAATAGTTAAAATAATGAAAATCCAAATATAACTAATTATTAAAAGTTTAAATTAAATTAACTTTTTAACTCGTTAATGCCCAACCTTGAGGATAACAGTAGATTCAACAAAGTAAGTTAGGTTAATCCCTATAACATAATTTCAGGTTGCATACCTAATCATTAACCTTTTTATGAATAAATCAATAGTGCATTAATAGCTTTTAAACATGATTTAATGGCCCATAATTGGTCCATTAAATTTGATTAAGCAATTATAGTTGTTAACTAGAACCTATGTTATTACTCTAATAAAATATAATAAATACATAATAAATTAATAAATTATATTTAAATATACATTATATACATTTAATACATTATAAATAATTATATAATGTTAGAAAAATAAATTATAAATATTATCAAACTTATCAAGAACGTCATAATCTGTGTTCTTTCATTGGATTTTTACAAACTCATAACTTTCTTTAAAATTAAGATATATTAAAAACCAACAAAAAAACATAGAAAATGGTTTTACCTTTAAGTTTGACAATAGATCAAGTCACTTCAATACAGGCAACAATTTTCAATTTTGGGTGCAAAAAAATGTCAATCCCTCCTTCCGGGAAAAATTATTTATAATGTCACAGTTTTAAATGAGACAGAGACAACATATTATATAAGACCTCTTATTCTTAATTGAATTCAGTTATAATGTAAGAATACGATTTAAAATGTAAATTATTTCAACTAACCAGTATATGAAAATGCAACATTTAAAAATGTCTTGTTGTTTTGTTTTGTTATTAACATTGACTCTGCTATTAACTTAACCAAATCATCAGGAAGTTTTTTAATGTTACCAATAACATTAATACACACACCATGCTCATTCAACTTATCTCTAAAACAAAATTAAGACCAATAAATTATTAGTATAATTATTGTTTATAAAACTATTAAATTAATTAAATAATATTTAGAGTTTGGATTTAAAAGTAATTATTGAAAAATAAATGAGGGATATTTCTCAATTAATAAATTAATGGGAATTTTCAAAAACAATGCATTGTTAATGTTATATTTCAAAATTTTAAATAAATAATATACTAGAAAGTACCCACATATTATACAATTATCGCAAAAAGACATTGGGTAATAATCAGCACTAGTTTTGTAAGCATCTATCTATCAAGTTATTTATCAAAGTAACTATAATACCTATATAACAAGCTCTTAAAATGTGTTTTTAATAAGCATATTCTACATCACTACAATTGTTGACCAATATAATATAAACTATAAAGTTGGTTGGTAACACATTGGTACTATTAATTATTTATCTCAAATTGTATGTGCTTTCATAATATATGTTAACTTAAAATAATCTAACGTCCTACTAACAATATTATTTAAATCGATAGACATAAATACTGGATGAATAAATACAAATATGCTCACCACTATTTTTTTTATAGTTTACCCTTATATTAAGCATTTATTCAAATTCTGTTTTGTTGTTTTTTTTTTTTTTTTTATTACTAATAACAGTCTTTGTAATTTTATTATACAAAGACCCACCTCTTCAATCCCTTCAATTGAATTGACAACCCTAACACTAATGAGATTGAGTCATCAATCAAAATAATCTATAAATTAGCATAATAATGTTAAATTAATTAAATACATTATGTTTTATTAGTTGATTAAAAATGTAAGTCTGGTGTTTGTTTATTAATTTTTATACGTCATATTACCTATATAAAATAAACATATTTAATAAAAAGTAATATGGTTACTAAGGTTCCTAAAATCAGAATTTAAATAAATGCATAACTACAAGTTAAAAATGGGCTAAGCATGTTTGGTACATCATCCTGTATAATACACAATAACATCCACAGAAATATTAAATTATTTAAAAATTTATTAGTACCATACGATAAAAGAATGATTTTTTTTACAATGCCTGAAAAGAATAATTTAAGTATTAAGAAAAAATATAGATTTAAGTCTCTAAATTAAATCCATTCATTTCCCTCCTCACCACTATTCTACAAAAACAACTTACACCATAATCCAAATTCCATTTCCCCTAATCAGCTTGTTATATACACGTGTTTCAAAAGTCTTCATCCGATTACGAACTGATATAGTTCGGCGACGGTTAATCACAGGTTAATGACCAATGTATTAATGGAAAGATTAGATGATCAAGTTTATTTTAAGTTATCTAGTTGATAAATTTGGCACCGTAATGGTTAGTGAACTAGGAATCGTTAGTTTGTTTCGTTATGGCGACTCCGCAACAGAAAGCATTTTGCGTTTTACGTTTCAATAAGTGCAAGTCGGTGATAACCGTTCAGCGTGATTTTCGAAGAACTTATGGAACTGAAGCTCCTACTGCTCAAAGCATTCGACGTTGACACCAAACTTTCCAAGAAAGTGGTTGTCTGTGTGCACAGAAACGCTCAAGTCGACCTCGTACCTCTGACGAAAACATCGAGCGAGTTCGACAAAGTTTCGTTCGAAGTCCACAGAAGTCTACACGTCGTGCAGGCCTAGAGCTAGATCTCCCACATTCGACCGTTAGGCGTGTTCTACGACGTCGTTTGACATTGAAGGCATACCGAATACAACTGTTACAAGCCCTCCTGCCGGATGACAAACAAAAAAGGATTGATTTTTGCAATTTCATATCCGAAAAACAAGAAGAAAATGAGTCATTTGTCTCACGCATTGTTTTTTCGGACAAAGCCACATTTCATCTAAGTGGAAAAGTCAACCGCCATAATGTCAGGATTTGGGCTTTTGAGCAACCACACGCAACTGTTGAGCATCAAAGAGATTCACCAAAAATCAATGTTTTCTGTGCAATTTCCAGTAAAAAAGTTTACGGTCCATTTTTTTTTTTTGAAGAAAACACAGTAACGGGCAACACATATCTAAACATGTTGCAAACCTGGTTGTTTCTACAGTTACAAGCGGATAGTGATGAGTTTGTTTTTCAACAAGATGGAGCACCACCGCACTGGAAGTTAGAAGTTCGCCGGTATTTGAACGGTGAACTCCCTCAGCGGTGGATTGGGCGTAAAGGAAACGACAATTTGGCGATTCATCCCTGGCCACCACGTTCCCCTGACCTCACAGTGTGTGATTTTTTTTATGGGGCTACATAAAAGATAAAGTGTATGTACCACCATTACCTACAAACTTGGAAGAGCTTAAAATCAGAATCAAAGATGCAGTTAATGCCGTGACACCAGATTTGATCAGCAACGTTTGGGAAGAATTTGATAACCGTATAGATGTGTGTCGGGTGGCCGGTGGGGGTCATATTGAACATTTGTAACCAAAGTATTTTACTTTATTTAACCCTTATATCTTCATTTTTAATATAAATATAATATTCTGAAATCTGATGAAGACTTTTGATACACCCTGTATTATCATTATCAAATTAACTATACACTCATCATAATTTACGATTCTATTTCATTACTCTTATATCATTAATTAATATTATATAAATTACCAAAACTCTTCTCAATGTATAATTTCTCTATTCTTATCTATACCATTGTAAATGTATACTTTTGTAACACCACACTGTCATTGTATCTATATCATGTACTTATATAACTGTCGAGCTATAATAGTTTTTACTATTAATAAAAAAAAAAAAGTCTCTAAATAAAGAATTTAAACTCCTTACCATGAAATTAGCCCCATGTCTCATTTACTTCAAGAATCATTTATTCAAAATTGTATTATATTAACCAATTGTATTTAAGTCAGTGAAATAACCTAGACAATTTTTGAAAATGTCCTACTTAAAAATTGGGCGGCAATACTTGTAGTGCCTTTTATGGATACCCCGAGTTGTTTATAAAACATAAAAATCTTTGGCTAAATGTAAAGAAATGTACAGATATAAATATGTGTTAATGGTTTCATGATTTTACATTTAAATTGATTATTATTAAATAATATATCTTTGAATTTTGATATTTCATTTTAACGATAACTAAAATATATTACCTTTCTTCCAAAAGTCTTTTAAATTTCTCTCTGGCAAGATCAAACAATGCATCGATTTCTTCTTGTGTTCGCTTAAAGTTATCTAAACTGAATGCGTACACAGTAACTTCTTTAATACCTAAATGCAAGCACCACTGCAATGTTTCAGCCAATTTATCAAACCTAGAAAAGTATGTGCATAATTAACAAATCATAGTCGAAATTATAATACAGGACATATTTGGTTAGATCTGACAGTTAATAGGACTAGTATATTATTATAATGTATTAGCAACCTGATAGCATTCTAAATTTAAAAATATACTTTCATCATAATATTATAATAAACCTATCTATTTAATATTTAATATTAAAAAAAAAAAAAAAAAAAAAAAAAAAATTAAAAACCCTAATTATAAAAAATAAAATAAATAAACTCAAACCCTAACTTCTTGTCAGGTGGCACTGCTGGGAGCCTTCCTTCTCTGTTATTAATGTTATTTATTTTTTATTTTTAAGTCACCACGCCTACTTATTATACACTGTATGTATAGATTGTAAATAAACTTTTATCTTCAATAAAAAAAAAAAAATGAAAAAAACTATTTAACATTATAATATTGTATAAGAATAACTACATTGTACAAGATATGATACACAAAATATGAAATTATTGAACAGATAAGAATCATAAATCTCAACGAACCCACAAACTTGACAGCTTATGCAGCATTAATATTAGTTTTTAATAAATCTTTCAACTCAAATATCACTTAAATAAAAGTTACAAATCATAAAAATTGAAACTCTTAATTACCTAAAATAAAGCATTTAAAATCAATAACTACTTAAATAACCTAAATTATTCTTTCAGTTTAGATAGGTATCTACTTAAAATATATTAATCAAATATGATTATTATATTCTAATTAAAAATATATTTTAAGTTACAGCGTAATTACACAATTATTCCAGTGGTACCGCATGGGAATCCAAATTGGATATTTCAACAAAAAATAACAATTTTAACACAATGAATTGATTAATAATTAGTATTGTATATAAATATTTTATTCACAAAATTTTATTCTTTATAAAAAATATATTTAAAGTATATCAATACATCGAATAATTTATCTTTAGTAGATATAAAATTTATGCAATATCTCATAAGTGGGTAAGTGGCTTGAGTTGAAAATATTTGAACGAAACACAATCGTACAGCATTGGACACTAGCTTTAAAGTTTATGAAGCTTACATGGTTCTCATTAGTTGATCTGGATTTAGTTAAAAAGCACATTTAGAATTAGAAAGGTTTAATGTCTTGGTGTAACAATAGATCTTGAGCTAAAAATATAACTTAGCTATAAAACGTAATATATCTACTTATTTTTAAAATAATTTTCTATTCACCAAAACATTAGAAAATGAAAAAATAAATTCATGCAAATGTGTATATAATATTAAGCTAAAACTTATGATCAAGACAATAATTAGGTAGGTATATCATGATGGAACAAAAAGTGAATCAAACCCTACCCAAAGGTTATTAAAAGTGTTTTTAAATGTTGCAACTCACCCTCGAACATGGCCTTCTCGCTTGGCAACACAATTTTTTTTAGCATAACGTCTATTACCGTCCATTATAAATGCTACATGTTTTGGTATTTCTCCATATGTTAGCACTTGGGCGCAAAAACGTTGCATCCACGTCATGGAGTTGTCGCGTATCCAAGACATGTCCGGGTATGTGAGAAACAGAACATCTAAGCCATTGCACGAATGATATAAGTATATAACCGAGCAGTTGACCTTTGAACGGTATTTTATCTAAGCATTTTCTTTAAAAAGTACATTATTGAGCACTAAATTTAATAACGATCAAATTTAATATACGCCTAATTAATTAAAGTGCAGAGTGCATGAATAAAATAAGAAATACGAGTATAATAAATTATTATGAATATTATTCGTGAAAAGCTTAAAACAAGGTACAAAAACCTAAATACGTTTAAAGTGTCTGTTGATTAAATTATTTAAATTTATTTATATTATTTATTATGAACTATCAATTCAAGGTAGTCGTGGCCCTTGAGTAGAATGTTATCAAAATAATTTGAAACAAATATACAAAATTGATAAAACGTTAAAATACTTTGTACTTGACATATAAAAACCAAACCTAGAAAATCTGATACGTGTTTCAAGTTGTATGGATAAGACGAAGGGCGTTGAAAATTAATGGTAAACTGGCGACACTGTAAGTCATGCCGACTATTATACATTTTATTATTTTAAAATGTACCTATCCATGAAGTACCTATCATAGCATAATTTATTATAATTAATTTCTATGAACTTTCGTAGGTTCTACCAAGACCTAAAGTTGTGTGCATTAAGTACTGCAAATTGCAATAGCACTAGCAATTAGCATACTTACACTAGGTGCAAATGTGGAATAACTAGAAAGCTAGAATGAAATGTGCAGTTGTAAATTAAAAAGTATGCAATACTGGCAAATGGCAATACTTCTATGTTTATTCAATTTTGAACAATACTGTAAATTTATTATTTTAAAATATTTTATTGAGTGGAATTGGATGTGCAGTTGCAAAATTTATAAATTTTAGACTCTGTGTTCAACCAGACTATAACTTTAGGAACCGACGATTTACATAATTAACAGTTATACATTCCTACTAAAATGGGTTTATAGGTACTTTATATAGCACAGTTTAAACAATAATATTATATTTTATATTTTTATGAATAAATTATCAGGATATTAGGACCATTAGATATACATACCTAAGGTATTACTGTCTACTATAATTTACTATTAATGCCTATAACGTATTATTATAGTCATAGCTGATTACCGGTCTTTAACATAATGCAAAGAATAAATTATAATATGTAGGTAACCTATACATACCTACCTAAGGTAATTGCTAATTTTTATTCATCTATACCAGGGCCAACATGGCAACATGAATACGTCCACGAGCCACATGAATAAACACAATAATTTTGAGAGCCAACATTTTAATAAATACAATTTATAATTTTATCGTTATTATCAAGTAAATATTGTTTTTTTTTTTAATAAAACTTGAGTCACATTCAAATATAACGAGAGCCGAAAGCTGGTCACCCCTGCAGATCTATACTAAATTGTGCGATTAAAGAATAAACAATAGCAAGCCTATCATAAGGATTTATTATTAGTATTATTATTTCACCCTAAAAAAAAACCTTGGTTTTAAATCTGATTAATACAGTATGTTGGAAGATATCTTCTAAGACCGTGGTCTGCACTAGTAAATTGCAATCCATAGGTGTCTGCCGTCTGGTAATTAATAAAATAATTTATTAGAATAATCTATTTACATTAAACTGTATAGTTAATGATCTAATATAATATATGATTAATAACTGGTAAATATAAACAATTCAGTTCAAAAGGTTAGGTGAGCTTATCTATATTATTTATACATAATACATATATTATATATATCATTATTCATTTATAAATTATAATGAAGTTGGCTTAATAGGTAATGCAGTGGTGTAGTTATGGAGAGGGGATGGGGATAGATCCCCCCAGAGCCTATTTTTTATGTTTAATGCATTGACCTAGATAGTTATATACTGATATAAGATTATTTGGTTATAAAATTACCCATATTCAGTGGCGTACATTCAAATTTGCTCTGGGAGGGGTTTAAAAAAAAATATTAACACTAAAACCTTCTCTTTAAAACTGTCTATCTAGAATCTGTTTTTTTATAAATATAATATTAACAAATCTTTTTTGAATTTTTGCATAAACTATGCACACCCCATCAATGCTATTCGATGTTTATAAAATATTTTTTCTATTTATTTAGTTTATTAATCGGTTGAAGGATCATAATATGTTTTTTGATAAAATTAATGATAATTAATAATTGATTAATATAAAATCAACATAATTCAGTCATCACTCATCAAGACGTAATGAGCGAACGCTAAAAGTGTTTTAATGGCAGTCTGTAGTAAAATGTCAAGCGCGGTTAATTTGGTGGCGGACGTCTTCGATTTATTCCTCCAAGGTGTGCAACAAACGCCGTTTCTTCCATCAACCGATATCGTAACTCACTGCCAGCCGCCGGGTCGGCCCTCTCCAACCCCACCTCACCACATTACTGGACGATTTTCGTTTCATTCCGCGGTTGCCTAGAGTTGAGTAGTGGCTACTTGTTATTTTTCGATCGCTGAATACTGCAAATTGCCGGTGATCCGTTAGCAAATTTTACGTTTCCCGCGTAAGTCGAATAAGCTTTTCATTTTTGCACAGTTCGGCGACAATACATTGCAATTCGCAACTAGAACCAAGTACCAAGGAGTAAAAACACAACATGACCACTCAACAGTAAGTGAATACCTTTAATTTTTTTTTCTGTCGCTAGTGTGTCCGTACGCGCCATATTGAGTCTGGACTACGGATGGTAACGGGACATGTTGGGTATAGACAACGGAGAGACCATTTGCGCGAGACGTTTGTTTGGCTTTAAGACGCTTGTGCCGTCGACGATAAGTGCTTCCGCTACCACCTCGTGCTCTGGTCAACTGCGCACACGTGTACCCGCCGTTTCCGTATTCCAACTTCCCCACGTCTTGAGATGAACTGTTAGCTTTCCCGAGTTAAGTTCGGGCATCCCTGCCAGTCCCCTCCTCCTCTAAACTTTGACTTGGTTCCTCTCGACATCCGTTTTCTAAAGAACCGCCGACTTCTGCCAGAAGACGCTTGTGTCCTAGCAAGTTGGGCGCGCGCACACCGGTAAATTAAGTCATTTTCGTTACCCAGTTGTGTGATTCAGTGAACCGTTGATCTTTACTTATGGATCTCTCAAATTCGACTCTTAATACTTTATCGATCAAACGTGAAACGCCTCCTTCCGTTCCGCCCCCACCACCCTTGACACCCTCCTCTCTTAAACACCTTAACACTCGCCAATGTACCATGGGAACAAAAGAAATGATAAACCTTTTTTTTTAGTATTTATCTTTGAACCTTGAGGTGTGTAGCTCTCTTACTTTATGATGACTGATTAGGGTTTTTAATTATTATTATTATTATTCTGTCTCCTCTATCAGCGACGAAATTCTAGTGAACAGTGTTTTTGTTCAAATCAAGTACACCCCATTGTGTAACATTACTTCTGACAATAGTATCAAATTGCATGTAGTACTTAAACAATCAATAAATGGTTCGTGACTAATCGTTAATACATATTTAATTCTCCCTATATCTGTACTTAAAATTCTAGTTTATTTTATTCCAAGGCAACCTAGGTAATTATTGTTAATTTATATAAAATATTTTTTTTTTTTAATGGCATCATAATTTTATTTAAAACATTAGTTTCAATAAATCAATACCAAGTACTTAATTGTATTAAACGAGGTATTAAAGACATATGAGAAGATTTCCTAAACATTTTATTTTAAACGTTATTTATTAAAAAATCAATGATTTGTCGTAAATTTACAATATAATTAGGTATTTAAAGTGCTTCTTTAGTTTTCATAATCTGCTTTAATAAACATTTTTATCAGTATCAATAAGGTTTTAAAAACATTTAAAACATAGGTACTCAAAAGTTAAACTCATGTTTGATTTTTAAAATTAGTACCTGACTATTAGGAGGATACTTATTTCTTATATCTAGGTTAACTTAATTTTAATGATTAAAATATTGGTAGATATGAGAATTGAGTATTTAAGTTAATAAAAATGTAATATATATATATATATATATATTATTTTTATTTTATTTTTTTTTATTACTTTAAAGCCTCAACAACTAAGGTTATTAGCTTACATATTTTAAAATATTACTTATATATACAGGTACAATTTACAATACATTTTACAATATTACAATAAAATTATTTTTGGTAGGTATGTATAATTAAAGTAGGGGAATATCAAGGAAAACATATGAAATTATATGAGGTTATAAAGTTTGGTTATTTTTAGGAAAGTTAGAATATTAATAGAATTTTCATAGTCCGGTCCGAGTGCTTCGTAGAGGTGTTCTGGAATGTTTAAGGAGGTTCTGGTATCTGTAAAATTTCGGCAGTGTAGAAGGACATGTTTGATAGTTAGAGCTTCTCCGCAGGTTGTACATTGGGCAGGATCGTCGTGTCTCATGAGAAAGCTGTGTGTAAGCCACGTATGCCCGATTCTGAGTCTATTAATTATGACTTTGTGGCGTCTCTTGGAAGTGTGTGTTGGCCAAGGGTTGATATATATTATTGTTAGTTAATTATTTCTGTTTTTAATAAATATAAAAATGACTTATAACTGATAAATATTTTTAATGGACAGTTTATTAATAATAGGCTCAGGTAAATGTACTGTAAGCTATGTTATGAATAATGCTTGTGCTGTTGAAAATACAATTATTAGTTGTTAATAATTATTTATTCCAAAAGGAAAAATAATAAGTAATTTTTAAAATATCAAATACAACATTCAAAATCAATAAGATGCTAATACAAAGTCAAAAAAGTTCTGTAGTTTAAGTGCAAGTAAGCAGTTTAAAAACTTCATAATGTAACATTTAATTTTGACACTGATTTGCAAATAAACAAGTCATTTAGGTTCCTATAAAACAAAGTAAAATATATATAATTTAATTTTGATGTTCATAAAATAATTGTGTTTAATTCTTTAAAACCATTGCCTTACTTAACTTTTTACCTATATAGGTATGTTTAATATTAATATTGCCTATCATTTTGTGTTAAAATAATAAATATACTATTTTTTTAATTGCCTGCATTGTGACTTTATACTAGATTTAGCTTGTATCTTATAATTTCTATGAGCGTTAGAATAAAAATGTTCTAAAAATTAGGTATATATATATATATATAATTAAGTATATGAAGTACAGATTGTACTTCTGACACAACACTTTTGAAATAAATCTTGATTTATATTAGGTATAATTAACAATATTGATTATGTAACTTTTTAATGAAAACATATACTCCTGTTATTCTGAAAAAATATAATATTTTTTATGATTCGATGTTTAATTTATAATATTTGAATTTGTTTTTTTCGTATCTTAAATTAATAATCACCAATATGAAGAACTGCTTATTTTTAATGTATATTTTGCAAAATCTAATACCTACTACATCTATGACAATGGATAATACATTATTCAAATTTTTTCTTTCAGGTCTTTGATCCCTCCAGTCGTTTGGGCACAACGTAATGATGTTGTATATGTTACCTTTTGTGTAGATGATTGTATAAATCCAGACATTAAAATTGAAACTGAACAGATAGTTTTCCATAGTGTTGCTGGCTTGGAACAGAAAGTATATGATATTACCATACCATTATATGGAGCAATAGAACCTGAAGTAAATTTAATTAATTGATTTCATATTGCCTATCTATTTATTGGTAACCTTGTTATTTTTAATGTGTTTTTTTTATATACATTTATATTAAAGATTAGCAAAACAATAGTTGGTGGTAGATACATTGAACTGATTTTGAGAAAGCCAACTACTGACACGAAATATTGGCCACAATTAACCAAAGAGAAAAAGAAATACCACTGGTTAAAAGTTGATTTTAAGAAATGGAAAGATGAAGATGATTCAGAAGATGAAGCTGCAGCAGGTGGTGGTGGAGGATTGGGTGGAGATGGTAACATTGACGATGTATGTCCAATAGATCAAATAATAACATTAATATTATGTTTTATTTAAAATATTTATTTATTTTTGTAAACTAGATGCTCAATATGATGGGCGGTGGTGGCGGCGCCCCTAAGTTTGGTGGTTTAGGAGGAGGCTTGGGAGGAGACTACAATATACCTTCTGATGAAGATTCTGACGATGAAGAAATGCCTGAACTTGATGACATTGAAAGTGATACTGCGGTAATTAATATGCAATTTCTTTAAATGTTTAGCTGCATATTTTACAATGACATATAATTTTTTATTAATTAATTAATTATTCTACAGGGCAAAGGCAAAGAGAAGAGTGAAGAAACCCTGCCTAACCTTGAAGAAGTAAAACCGAAAACAACCGCCTAATCTACTATTGTCATTATCTCATTCTTCCGAATTTTTGTTCACATAATAATACGGTTTAATTTAAATGATTTTGTATGTGTAATTTTTACATCAATCAAACATAATTTATGCTCTAGTGTGTGCATTAACATTTTTCATTCAGTTTAATGCCTATTATAGTTCACTCTGCCTGATTTATTTGTGAAAATATGGTTGAAACTTGAATTTTCTTCGTCCCATTCCTTTTTGCACCCCTAGATGAAAACTCCTGTAATTTTGTCATATAATTTTTTTTATTTGTTGAATGATAATTCCTTCAATTCCTATAGAAAATCAATTTACAGAAAGGCATTTTAGTAATGAATACTTTTTAATGTCACCTAACTTTATATTGTTTCATTAAACATTGATAATGAAAATTAAAATTAATGCATTCTGTTTTAAGTTGTCTTATGATAAATTTAATTGTCTATATTAATTATATATTATCTTTTTAAGCTACTAGTTTTTTTCAGATCTTATATAGTAGTAAGATATGCAAATGAATAATTGAATGTGAAATTAATCATTACTCAACTTAAAATATTGCTGTGGTTTTTAAAAGTAAAATATGAAGGAATCTAGATATATCTGCTCAATTTTTAATGATCATTATATATAATTATATAGACTGAATGTAATTAAAATATTTTTTAGTTTAAAGGAATATACTTATTTAAAAAAAAAAAAAATTTATAGTGATAACAGATCATAATTTTAAATTTCAAATACAAAGATACTTGTTACCTAAACAATTAATATTTAGTATGTTTTTTTTCCAACATCATTTATTTTTATATTTAATTAACATAATGGCATTTATAAGTTAGTCATCTCCAACTTCTTAAAATGATTTAAAATTTATTCAGATTTAATTTCATAATTAATGTTATTACTTATTATATTATATTATAATTAATTCTTTGAAATCCTGTCATTGATGAATGATAACTATTCCAATATACCTAGTAATTAAAGTTTCTAATATACAACTAAACATAAATAAACTAACAAATATTTATTTTTAATGTGGTAATTTTACAAAGGTACACATCAATTTAATTGACATCATCATTTGATAATAATTTTAGAGCATTTTATGATGATATTCAGGATTTCTGGTATCTACTATTTTCAGATACGTATAAAATACATATCTGATTGTGTAAATGTGTATTCAAAAATAAATGAAATTTCTATATGGACATAGATTTGAAAACATTCTATGTTTAATAACATGTGTAATTAATATAATTTCTTGATGAATCTTTGAATGTGATTTGAATAGTTGCTGATAATTATAACTGCTTTAAAATATTACATATTTTAAAGTTTTATGTAATTTTTATCACTGCGATTATATTATTGAAACCAAGAGATGCATACTGTTTAGTACACATATTAATTAATAACAGAGTATTTGAGATGTTAAATATTCAA
This sequence comes from Diuraphis noxia, assembly GCF_037042655.1. Classification (NCBI taxonomy): domain Eukaryota; kingdom Metazoa; phylum Arthropoda; class Insecta; order Hemiptera; family Aphididae; genus Diuraphis; species Diuraphis noxia. Next base: position 29,714,205 of record NW_028301714.1, on the reverse strand, counting down.
ATTTGTGCATATTAAATGAAAATCACTTAGCATCTTGATATAAGTTTTTTTCAAAACTAATTAATAAAGTGAAATTTGTGAGATATTAAATTTGACATTAATGGACTGAATTATTTATATATATATATATATAAATATCTTGCTAAAAATTAATAATAAACTGTTCTAATATATTGGAATATACAATTAAATTTTAAAATAGTTTTTAAATTATCTATTTTATACGTATTTGTCTAATTATAAAATAAATGCATTGTTTATCAACTTGTCTATATATCAAATAAACATGACTTCATGAATATATTTATTCTACATGTAAGAGTAAGTTCATGTAAAGAAAGCGAAATAATATTGTTTATTGATTCCTTAAAAATTTTTAATTGTTTTATAATTAAATATTACCAATTTAATTTATGAGGATCCCTTTCAACAAATGTCTTGGTTTTTGGTAAAAAGTTCTAGGCAATTAAAACAAAAATATTATATTGATGTATAGTTTCTTATGATTAATAATTATAATTTAACTGATATAAATCTAAGCATTTACAAATAAGTAATGCAATTTTTACGATAGGAATCCAAACTATCTACTATGACATATGTCAGAAAAATTAGGTGATCGACGCCACTATACTAATACTAATAATGTATAATAATTAATTATACAAATATTATAAGTTTATAATATATATTTTTTTTTTCCAAATGCATTATCTCGGGGTTTAAATCCCTATAATATTTGGTGACTAAATTTGATAAATTATTTTTACTACAATTCCCAAGTTCAAAAACGTCTAACCAATAGCATTTTCTAACGTTTTTCCACAATTAAGCGTAGCATGACATCGTAGACCTTAACCTTAACGTAACATTGTCTACTGACTGAGAAGCGGTCCCATTTTATCTTCTTAGACCTTAAACAAAATAAAGATTTCTATAAATATTTTTTAACCCTAGGAGCTTCGATATTTTGTTATGTGGGTTGGTTGACAGTTGTCAACCAACAATAAATTATTGATTTAATTATAAATTAAGTTCTTAATTGTTCTGTGGTACTAAGTCAGTGGCGTATATAGGGGGGGGGGGGGGGCTAGACCCGGGCCCATAGTGAAATTTTATTATACAGTCGTTGCCATAAAAATTGAGACGGCGGCATGGGCGCTTTTTGGTGTAGGCTGTTTTTGTTTAAATTCATCTAACAGCATTCCAAAAAATGCTATTGAAGCTTTAAAAAAATGTTACAATGTTGAATTTCCACCAATATATGGCCTGTTGAAAATATTATGTCCCATACCTGTTACTAATGCATCTGTTGAAAGGAGTTTTTCAACACTAGGTCGACTTAAAACATTTTTGAGAAATCAACAAGGAAACGTTTGATTGTCGGGCCTTGCATTGATGACGATGTTGAGGATATTGTTAATATTTTTATTTAAAAAATAGAAATATGAATTTTACATAATATTAAGACAAAAAAATGTCAAGTCTACCTACTGTAGAAAAATGCTTAATTTATTATGTATCTTATTTAATAATAAATATATATTAATACATTTTAATTCCTATATTTGTATCATTTATGTCATAATTAAAACCACCAGTTCCCAAAAAAATTTTTAGTTGTAGCTATGCTGGGGATAAATTGGCCCATAATGAAAATAATTCTTATATACGCCACTGTACTAAGTAGTCATGACCAATGGTGCCACTAGGATCTATTTTCAATGGATATAACCCCCGTATACATATAAAAAAATGGTTATCTTCACGTTAAAATTTTACTTTTAAAAACATTTCGCCCAAACTAAATGACCTTACGCCAGTTCTCGGAAAAATGCGAGGGGACTGGGAAGTGATGAAAATCAAAACCATAAAACTTTAAAATGTCTAATATATTTTAATTTTTTTAAATAAATAATTATTTATGAGGTTGTTTAATCAGTGAAAATTGTGGTTGAACCCTTTACTCCTTCCCAAGGTACTATTGTAATTAGATAATTATTTAAACATAAAGCTGATGTAAAATTAGTTATTAATTTGAGGTTAGCTACATCTTTGTAAATGCATACATTTAATTCAAAAGGTTCCTTCTATCTGAACTGAAGAACTTTTAGGTTCTCACTAAAGATGTTTTGACATTAAGTTTTGACTAAAAAAAATGAACTGCTTGTGTTAATGAGGAAAAATTTTGTGAATTTTTAGATGTGCTGATTAATAAAAAACGTTCAAAATGTCTCCTAAACAATTTTATATTTTGATAAAATACCTTTTGGTTCCAATCCAACGTATACTGCTCAATGGTATAGGTACTTAATGTAAGGTTTTAAATTCGGTAATAATCATATTGTACCCTATTGGCAGGGCCGCATTATACTAGGTGCAAATGGAGCATTTTCTCCAGGCGGCAAATTTTGAGGGGCGGCAAAATTTGCACTACCAGTCTAATAAATAATAAATTACAATATGTTAAAATATTTTTTTACTATGGATATTTTTAAAAATAATTTGTAAATTAAAATTGAAAATGATGCTAAATTATTTTTATTTCTCAATTTTGAATTCTACTTATAATGGAATCAAATGTGAATAATTGTCGTTACAATAATTATTGTCATTCGTCGACTATCCTAATTCTTAAATTAAGTATTGAAAATTGGATTCGAATATCGTACGGTAGATAAGATAACACATACATTAGAACGGAACCCGCATGTTGACGTTAAGTAACGTATATACGATGTCTTATCGATTTCGATTACAATAATTCATAGAAGTAGCCTATCGGCTATAACTTATATAGGTATAAGCATTGATTAAATATTATATAATTGTATTTTTGATCGAATATCTACAATTTGTGTTTAATATCAAATCTCAATATCTGCAGTCGCTTTAGTTGTAAAAAAATTATTTGCGATCATCTCTTATACATGAAAAAATGTCAAACTTGTCGATATTGTGCATTGAATCAGATTTGGTGAAAAACATGAAGTGGGAAGAACTGATTCATCAATTTGCCACAATGAAATCCAGAAAAAAAGATATTTAAATTCAGAATTATTTTATTTTAACTATTTACCATAAATATGAAATGTAAAATATTTTGATATAAATACTTAGATAATAAATAAATAAATACTTACATATTACTTCATGTTTTTTTATGGTTTTTTTGGTGGTGGTGGAGGGGGTGGCGGCTGGAGGAGCGGCAAAAAATGTTTGCTCCATGGCGGCATTGGGCCTTAATCCAGCCCTGCCTATTGGTAGGTACATGATTCATAATTCTTTTTAATCAAGCCCGAAATAATTACTACAATGATTTAATGTACAATTTTGCCATGTCGTATTAGATTTCGGATTTATATGCACTGAAATAGGTAGGTAATCAAAGTACAGTAGAATCTCGGTATAATCCGAAACATATCAGACCACGCTACTGCAGGATTAATGTGGGGTTCACAAAAAACGCATTTTTACTTATTGAATTTATGTATTTCTACAACAAAAATCTTTACAAAGTAATCATTTCTCATAAATTGATTTTAAATATTTTATTGTAATTCAAAATCCAATAAGAAACCGTGGTCATAATATTATTATGAAATTTAAACTAAATTTTCGAATTTAATAAACACATTTAAATTTTTGTCGATAAAAAAACATAAGTTTTATGTAAGACTTCTGGTAAGGTTTTTAATAGCATCTTAAAAATATCTAAGGTACATAAGTACGAATAGTACGATTATTTTTATATGCATTTAAAGTTGATAAAATTTGTATAATACTTTCAGTTAAAAATAAACTAATAGAAAAAGCATAGCCAAAATAAAAAAATTAATATAAAGTCCCCCACAAGTTTTCCTGCTTAAATAAACAAAAACTATACCGAAAAGTTATGCTATTTAAAGCTTAGATATATTTTCGATTTTAACCAAATATTTTTAATTATTTAATTTTTTTTATTAAAAATTAGTTAAACAAGTGTGATTAAATTTTGGATAACATACCATTTCTGCTCAAAGTTGTTTTTCTTGTATAATTAAAAATAAAATCCAACCCATTCTTAACAAAAAACATACAACAAAGCGGTACTCACTCGTTCAACCTTTTTTTCTCATGTTAAAATCAAAATTTCTGTTAATAGTTATTGAATATTTGAATTCATACATCCAATTTACTAATTATTCAAAAAACAAATGAAGGAAAGAGTATTTCAGTCTTGGCCTATGATTGGGTATAATTTTAACATTTTCCCGGGAGTAAAGAAAATAAAGTTTCACTTATATTTGAAGAGTTTACTAAGAAAATTTCCGTTTGAAAGTGTGGTAGCTGATGAATGAGTAAGGTCAGCGTGAAATGACTAATTGTAAAACGTGTTGACAATAATAACTAAAACATAATATTTTCTTAAATTTGTAACTTATTCTTATACCAAAATATCTAATAAACATTAAATTTTTATCCCCTCTGATCATAACCAAACTTTACAACCACAATCATATTCAATTATACATTTTAATATTAAAGTGTTCTGTAACATATATGTACTTATCTGATGTTATGGAATAATATTACACATCATATAAATAAAAGCACAATGTAATAATGTTTTGGTGTATTGAGATAAATATATAGCTGTAAAAATTGCTTTACATCTTTAAAAAAAAATTATTTTCCATTCATTTAAATTATAAAATACTGGAAATATTTTTAAAAAATATGGTATTTATTAATTTTTTTATGTATCAATAAAAACATAGGTATTTAAATGTTTGTTAATTTAAGAAAACACATGTTTTGAATTTAATCAGTTTTATTGAGTGTATAGATATTTTAATAAAAAAATGATATTGTTTTACTAAAACAATTTAATTTATAATTTAAAAAAAAAATTAATCCATAGTAGCATCTCCTCCTTCAAATTGTTTTTCTTCATAGATATTATCATAAAATTTTGGAAGTTGATCTCCAAGTACCAACTTTCTTTGAATTTTTCCAGTTTTGTTTATTATTCCCATACGCACAACACCTCCACTTGAACCATCACGTTTAATTGCCAATGAAATAGCTAAACAAAATATACTCATAATTAAGTAATAGTATTAATCAAAAGTAAACTTACCGTTAAGTACAAGGTTTTCACATTCTTGTTGGGTCATTCCATCTTTATATTGTGAATCCATAAAACCATACAAATAGGAACTACCAGATCCACCAATCGCAATGTTTTGTTGAACAATTGTACCACTTACATTGATTGAATATACCTATGATAAAAGAGTGGCATATTTATAATAAATTTTAATAATATAGATACTAAATCAGTCATTATTATAGTGTTTACAGATAGAAGAAATTATATATAAGTTGGTTTTTTTGTCTTAATATTTCTATTACCATAAATTTACTTTTACATATTTAAGCAAAAAAATTGACTTAAATACTAGTATTAAATTTATATTTGAATAAGTTAAATATATGTCTAAATTGTGTTGTTAGCATAAATGTTCCTATACTATATCTTATACCTACAACACTTTTTGAGTTTGAGATTTTCGAGTGTAAGTAAAAGCCTCTTAGGCATAGCCAGCAGCTGGCTAGGACAATTTTTTATTTAAAATATATTATTACATAATATAGATCTGAATCAATTTTTCCATTAAATAGATAATTGATATTATGTAAAATTGAACCTATACTTTACAATACCTAACCTAACAAATTTTTTAAATTTTTTTTATTGATTTTTTGACTATACAATATAATTTGTAACACATATTATTAAGATAACATTTATTATATTTGAATAAAAAAATACAAAGTAAAATTAAAAATTTTTAATCTGTGTCCGATGTGTTCTCCGTCGACAGAAGTCTGAGTTGTTTGATATTTAGCGAGTATCTACTCATAGAATTGACTACATGTCATGTTATCAAAACTTGTTTTAATTATTAATGAAGCCTCAACAGTACTTATATTTAATTTATCTTGTGATTTTGTCCACGTGCTATTCATTGATTCAACTTGTTATTTTATAACTACATCTTGTATATATTTTGTTCATAATTATCTCAGATCTTACTTGTTACTTTTTTCGATTAAATGTCTAATAAAAGATAAAAGAAATTATGGAAGTCTCATTCCAGGACAATATGCTGTTTTGAAATACATTGTTGTCTAAAACAAACAACAACGTAACAAGTTACGACAAATAGGTGTTTAGTCAAGATTACGAATTATATGATAATATAATAACCATTGTAATAACAATAACACTGCCTGCCTGTGTATCATACAATTTATAATTTTGACTAATAATAAAAAAACTGGTCGCTTTAATCTGCTTACATCAGCGATTAAATTTTGCACAAGCTTATAGTGTTTAGTACACTTTTATTTATTCTAAGAGAGCGCATACAAAAACAATAAATTTTAAGATAATATTAAATTTATTAATTACTTGTCCACCAAATCTGCTGTCCCATCCAGCTACAATAACCCCAGCAGTCAGCTGATGTCTGTTTTCATAAATTAGATTTTTAAACACATTGGCAGCAGCTCTGACAAGAGGCGGCTCATTCATTTGAATGCTATGAAATAAATATATTTTTTATTTGAACATCTGTTAAACAATATATTATTAATTACCTTGTTAAATCCATGTAGTATGCAACAATATCAGTGATGGCTTGTGTATCGGCAGCCGAACCTGACCGGCAACAGTAAATATTGTCACATACTTTTGTTAATTTATCCGTAACCCGGTTAGCAATATATGCTCTAGAAAGCAAAACATAAATGATATCAGTATATGAATCAAATCTATCTCAAATGTATTAAAAGTGTGTTTTAATTATCAGTATTTCAATTACCCAGTCGTAGTACGAGAGTCAGCTCCGATTACAACACCGCCGTCATAAATAGCAGCAATAATGGTAGTCTAAAATTTTTAATTAAAAAGATACATAGGTAGTTACGATTCGTATACAAATGGTGTACACAAATATAACGATAAAATAAAAATGTGAGTAAATAATTTATTTACGAAAATTAGTAATTACATACACCAGTGGTTACTTCATCCTTTGTGATATCGTGAATGCCGCTGTCTTGAAATCCACTATAATGAAGGAGAGACATAGTTTTAAACTTTTTCGAATTTATTAGAATTCAACAGTTTGGAACAGCGAGCAAGTACTAACGTTTATGATTATAAAAATTATAAGAATTGAAATAAATAATATTAAATTATGCTGATAATACTTCAATTATTTGTACATAACCCTAAAAAAGAAATCGCATAATCATTGCTAAGAAGAAGAACCATTACCACAGTTACGGTGTTAACGGTTTGTAGATTTGATCATAGATAATAATTTATTATTGTTAATCATAGAGCAGGCATGTTAAACTCAAACCACAGATTAAGACAAGTAAAATAACCTACTTATTACTTAATCTGTGCTCAAACTACAACTGTGCTTAAGTATCAAGCGGGCCGCTCATAAAAGCTTAATAGTAAAAAAAAGTCTCGAAAATTCGTATTCGATTACAGTTTATCAGAAGATAAGACAGTATAATTTTGTATACCAGATAAACCAATCTAATATATTATAAGCAGACTAATATATTATAATATAATATAATAAATAATAATATTAAAAAATTTAAAATAAAAAATAAATATTATATTAATAATATAAAAAAAATGTATTAATCAAAATTAATTTAATATTTAATATTAAATATAAATAATAATATAATACAAAGATACTCATATAACGGCATAATATGTATATATATTTATTAACGCGGGCCGCGTGTTTCAAATGCCTTCCATAGACCTTATACTATAAATTATAATTAGTAAAGCATTAAGCATGAACCGCGGCTTAGATCTTCTAAGGCCTAGGCATGAACTAAAATAGTACTAAATGCATAGGCGCAACTAGCAGACCTCTAAAACTTGGGGTGCTATACTATTTTAAAAACATAAAATTGATGTTATTTCATTATAATATTATAATAGTTAGATCTAAAATATCAAGGGGTGCTAAAGACCTTTTTGCACCCCCCTAGTTGCGCCAATGACTAATTGTATAAGAACTATGCGGACTATGCGGCTAGGTGATAAAGTGGAATATAGATTATATAAGAACAAAAGTACATGATTTATCATGGATGAGAGGATCTTCTCAATTGATCCTTTTTACAACATCGAGAGTTGTTTGATCAATCCATCTTGGTTTTAGTTTACCGTTTATGGTCTATCGGCCTATAAATTATAATCGGATAATATTAAGTCTAATCAGTTGTTCTTCATATCTAACTGACCGTTTATTATCTATATATAGGTACTAAGCAGTAAGCACGGACTAAGATATTTTAGTCCGTCGTACTAAGCTCATGCGGTTCACAGCCGTTAGTCAGTAAAGTTGTACCTACCATTGGCGTAACGCGCAAACAGGGGGTAGGGGTGTTAACACCCCCAATTTTAAAATTAGCACCCTCAATCTTCTACAAAAAAAAAAAAAAAAAAAAACTAAAATGAACAAAAACATAGCTTAAGCACTCTTAATTTTTATTGACCCTTAATGAAATTGTGCATATCGCATAATATGGTACATTGGTACCCACTACCCACAGTCAAATTTGTCAATACATTTTCACCTAATCGTCTTACCTAGCTATAATGATAAAATCAAATATCATACATGAAAATACGCAACACTCTCGGCCAAAACAAGAGATCCAAAAAACCCAGGTAATTGCCTATAAGCACATCTGTTTTGTATAATATTATATGAATAATTGCCCTATGTACATTTTTGTAATATTGTATTCTTTTAGCCGTTTAGTGATAAAATAACGAAATATTCAAAAAAATCATATTACCTAATTAGAAACAATTAATGATCATCATTTACCACATAATTACCTACATATGGGATATGATAATTATAATAATAATCAATTAATTGTTATTTAAATGGGATAACAAATTATGCATATGCATCTTAATACTTTTATATATAATATTGAATAGGTAACTCGTAACAATATCTCCGGTAAAAAATCGCGTGACCAAAATATCGCAAAACCATTATATCGTATTATCGTAATGAAATAATACTGCGTACATTATTATCGCGTCTGTATATTGCATTTGACTTAATCTTATCACATCGTATTCACCTTTTAGCTAGAAATGCATTCAAGTATACTGGTTTTTCATTTTATAATTTCTACTTATTAATACTTTGTACTGTCACTGTGACACCGTGACTGACGCTTTAACAGTTTCACACTTTTATACAGATTTACAGTTTTTTTTTTTTTATTTATTTTAATTTTAAATGGAGTTAAATTTTTTAAAAACTGCAAGTCACAAATTTAATATCAATTTTATTAAATTATACATATTTAATCAATTGTCAATTGTCATTTTTATCAATTCTACTATATATTAATATAACAATATTATATGCTTGAAATATATTATTTATTTATAATGAAATTACTGCTGTATTTCATGCTGGCGGTATATATGTATAACTTTTATATAATACATTTTATGTTTTATTGGTATTATTTCATACAGTAACAATAAGCATTTAAATTTAAGTATAAAAACATTTAACTAATCAATTCGATCATTTCTTTTTAAACAGATTACCGTCACAACACAATGATATAAGAACTCGATGAATAAGTAATCAATCAATATCATTATTATTTTCATATTTTAGCCATAACAATTATATTTCCAATCAGTGTCGGCCTGGTACCTACTTAAAGAGCCCCGGACGCATTTCTTCAGAAGGGCCTCCAAACATTTTATTTCCATAAAATGATAAAAAAAAAAATGATTATAAGTAGTGAAATATTATATTTTGAATAGTATCGGGGCCCCTTGACATAAATAGTAAATACCGCCGGGGGCCCCGAATGCGTTCGCGGCCTAGTGGCCATGGCCAGGCCGACACTGTTTCCAATATAACAATTATGTATAGTGTATATAATTTGGAAATATAATATATATGACAAAAATTAGGCTATAATATTAAAATAATAAAGGTATTGAGTGATAACTTAGACATTGAGAGCCTAAGTCACTGTGTAGGTATGACGGATAATAGGTGTAAAAAGAAATTAAACAATTGGTTAATTTAATAATGTTTGTGTTCTTCAACGAATTCTCTTTAATAATTTTGGCGATATCCATCCTTCTTGTTCTCCACAAGGAAATGGTCATAGCTGAAATTAAATAATGTTATGTATTTATTGATGAAAAAGATAGAAATTAATAAATATCGTAAATAATCATACCCATTAAAATAATTTAGGGCCATAATGCTGATTTTTACCTTTGTATCTTTTTTTGTTGGTGCTGTTAAGTATAAATTAATACCAATAATAACTGATTATTTTATAAACATTTTATGTGAAATATTTAAAGGAATGAAAAAAAGTATTAAAATATTAGTTGTTAATAGAAATATGTTACAATATAAAAAATTACCTCGTGCAACAAAAGCTTTTTTATGTACCGTACTTACCGTACTTACCGTATTAACGGTTTAATTTTGTCCTGGGCGCCAAATCTTAACGGCACAGCCTGGTTACATGCATTTATATCATTCACCATAGTATCTATTTTATCTAATTAAATTGAATTGTACATGCTGTTAATACCTTATAATAATCAATAATATATATTTAAAACTATATATATATATATAGTTTAGCATTTTTTAATTTTTTAACATTTATTCACGCTAAATGCGCTGCTGTCTCGTAAAAATGAACTCGTTGGTATTTGGTAAATAATAATTCTTTTATTTCTGTGTAAATATAACGTTATATACAAAAATGAGGAATCGGGGACCGATGGCGTAGCGGTCTTCGAAACCTTGAACAAACATGGGAACAACGTGTTTCAAATGTTCAATATATAATAAATACTAGCTCGTAGTATGTACATACATTGGGTGGGGAACGAGATCTGATCACGTCGGGGCCTATGAAAGTGGCATCCGTTTCGTGAGTCTCATTCGGATAAGTGTGACCTAAACAATATAGAGGTTGTCCTGAAAAGGACAATTTTGGTTCCACTGAGACTAGTCCTAATCGGCGTGGGGTATATTCGTCGGTTGGTCATTGAATCGTCTTCAGGGTTGTGTGTCGCTGGTGTGCAACTGGTTGACAACTGGCGGTCGTCGGGGTTGGGTATCACAAACGATAACGTGCAGCAAGCCTGCAATTAAGTGGATCAGTCGTAAAATGGCCGTTATATATGTCACTTGGTGACAATAATATAATAATATATAAAAATCGGGATACGCTTCAGGTATGCCACTGGTGGCACCTGATTGTACTATTATGTTTTGACAGTTGAGGGTTAGGATGAAGACTGATTTAAGTTTTGTAGCTGCACCGTTGTCCGTTATATATAATGCATTTATGGGGAATTCCGGTGCCGGTTGGTTGAGTTTATTAAGAGTGACGAGAGAATGTCGCACTTTTGCAGTGGTGCGGGTTACTTGATTGGTGCGTGCGTTTTTCCCTCATCAGCCTCTTGTAACTTATTTCTTTACAAACCACCTTCGTCAGTCAAGTTTCCCTGACAAAAGTGTGAAATTAAATTGTCAACGTGTGGTTTCGTACACACTGTTGGTCTTGAAAAAGACCTTTTTACGCGCTTATGTGTATGTGCGCCGTTATAACTTTCATTTTCGCAAAAGTGTTTCAATACCCAGATGGCAAGCATATTTTTGGCGTCATTTTTTGAAGAACCTACATAAAAAAGCAACGATAAAAGTGATTAGTGATTATTGTTGTAACAATTTTAAATATTAATACTATTATTAATCCAACCAATATTTGTCGTAATAATCTTTTTTTTAAATCTTAAATAGACATTTTTTTTTTTTTAGATTAAGATAATCTCGACATTAATTTTTCGACAGAAAATCGTTTATATTATTATTATACATATTAAAGTGATCATATAAAAATCATACATTACATCTAAGTGAAACTTAAATTAAATATAATATTGAAATTAAGTCATAGTTTATATTAAAATTGTCAATATCTACAATATAAAAATATTACTTTGTGCATTAATAGATTGACCATTGATGACACACCCCACCATTATCACTGGCGGAGAAATCGCTATGACGCTGACTGTGTAGTTGATATATGGATAAATTTCATTTAATAAGAGAACTGGTCGGTACTTCAATTTGTATTCAAAGTGGTTCATCACCTAAAGAAAAAATGGTTTAAGTTATAATATTTACTATTATATCTAGTGTAATAATGAACATTAAACTGTATAATTTAATGAACATTAATGTTGCCAATACAAGCATATTTCGTAATATAAAATCAAACTCAACCAAAATATATTAAAAAATAAAAAATATCTAAGTACCTAATTGAAATGTTTTATGTGTGTAAGACGAAGACAACAATTGTCCATGTGGCGTCCTCTTAACAAATGAATGCTTAAGATTATCAATTTTTTTTAATAAAATGTTTTAAAATATTATCCAGTAATTATTAAGATCTTGATCGTTCTAAAGTTTTAAGTCACAATATTCTATAAAACCTAATTGCGGATATATTTAAAAGACATATTAATTAATCATCTTACATAATTATCATTTGTTGATATGCCGTCGTCTATATTTGCAGGCTGAGCAGTTGAAGTACTCTGTACATTTACGAAATCTTGATCGTTCTAAAGGTTTAAGTCACAATATTTTATAATACCTAATTGCGTATACATTTAAAAGACATATTAATCTTACTCTATCAGTCGTTGGAATGTCGCGGACGTAGTCTATCGTTAGTTGAGCAGCCGAAGTACTCTGCAGTACATTTACTAGATCTTGATCGTTCTAAAGGTGTAAGTCACAATATTTTATAAAACCTAATTGCGTATATATTTAAAAGATATATTAATTGATCATCTTACATCACTATCATTTTTTGATATGCCGTCGTCTATATTTGCAGGCTGAGCAGTTGAAGTACTCTGTACATTTATTAGATCTTGTTCGTTCTAAAAGTTTAAGTCACAATATTTTATAAAACCTAATTTCGTGTATAAATGTATTTAACTTCTACGTTTGTAAAAAATTAATTTATCTTTTCGATTATGCTGACATATTCGGCATAATTATGTGTACCTTTAAAAGTCCTCTTGCTTTTTTGTACAAAAATCGCCTGCTCATCCATACCAATCCTATACCGGCTATTGCTCCTAGTGCTATAAATGATTTTGTCTTCATCTTGAAACCCAGACAATTGTAGTTTTCAATAAGCAATAATAATTAAGTCGTTCACTATATTTTGTGTATAAAAATATAGGTACTAAAATAACGTAACGGTCCGTGCAGGCGTTAAATTGTCAAATATTAATTTTAATTGTTACGCAGATAATATATTCTTGGGTACCTAGTGATGTATTTATAAATATTATGCTGTTTATACTTTCATTTAAGTCAGATAACATGATATAATAAAAAAATACCAATGCTAATGAAACTACTCAAACGATTTTAATAAGATTTTATGTTTGATGTGGTACCTAGCTTTTGTTCGACTTAAAGTATAGGTCATTATTAATCCTTCGTCGGGTGGTCCTTAATTGTTTTTTTGAATACCTAATAATGGATTTTGATGTCGGAGGAAATTTACTGGTGTCACCTTGTTGAGTAATTTTTATAATTTTTATACATTTTTTTTTTTACACGAAATATATCCTCGGTAATATAGGCGATTAGGTGACAAAATTTAAATTGTATTGGGTTGTATTTACATTGAAAATTATATTATTTTGCAGTGTTCATATTTTATTTTGAAGTTCTGCCTAATAACTTAATTTATTATACTACTGTTATTAAATTGACTGATGCAATTCAAGTTTTGTTTTATACAATTTACTTAATCATATTAAATTTTTGCACATACCATGATTTTTTTTATCAAAATGTGCTCAGGTGTCTACTTCTGACATTTCAAATATTTCCATTAGATCAATTTTGATTTTTAACAGTTTCAATCGTATCAAAACCTATGACATTTTGAGAATTTTTAATAATAGTTAATTATTAAATATTCGATTTGTAAGTGTTATTAGTCAAACTTCATTAAATAAACGTATTTTGTTCTTTCTGAATTTTTTATCAAATCGCATACGTAGAAATACTAGAAATATATAATGTACCATTGCACCGTGCTGACTGTAATTTTATTTAGGCACCTCCACATATCCGTTCGGCCCTAATATTAAATTATTTATAAATATTAATAATACTTATGTTATAATATACCGGGTGATTCTTTTATCATTGAACAATCATTATTTCAAAATTACTAGTGTTTTTGAAAATATTTTTTTACATAGTTTCAAGTTGTTCAAAAACCAACGTTTTTATTAAAAAATTTATTTTAAAATATTTTTTATCCTTATTATTTTTTTACTTTTTTGAATGACAACAAAGAGTTTTAATTTCATATTCCAAAGCAGAATATTTTTCTAAGTATTTTGATTCTTAAAAATTGAATTTAGGACGAGTAGTTTACGCAGCAAAATGTTTGTCCACTACTCCCGCCGCTTGTCTAAACTTTAAATACTTATAACTCATTAACTACTCGTCCTAAATTCGATTTTTATGAATCAAAATACTTAGAAAAATATTCTGCTTTAGAATATGAAATTAAAACTCTATGTTGTCATTCAAAAAAGTAAAAAAATGATAAGGATAAAAAATATTTAAAAATAATTTTTTTATAAAAACGTTGTTTTTTGAACAACTTGAAACTATGTAAAATAATAATTTTTGAAATAATGAGTGTTCAATGATAAAAGAATCACCTGGTATAATACTTGTAGGATTTAAAACTTTAATACAATTATAAACGTACATTTCGCCAGCCCCCCCCCCCCCAAGTATGATTTTTTAATTTTTTTTTTGCTATACCTTAGTGTGCCATTAGTGTGAATTTGTGTGACTAATTTCAGAATTATTGTGCGTTATTGGTTTAACCGTAAATTCAAAAATATATAAGGGGGCTGGAGAAATGTTTGTGAAATTCAAAAATCATACTGGTTGGGGAGGGGGCTGGCGAAATGTACGTCAATTATAATATTTTTTACTGTACAATGAATCTAATATATTATTAAAATTACTGGATACTACCTACCGTCTACCAATTAAGGGTACCGCCAAGGGTATATTTCGTTTAGTAAAAAAAAAAATAAAAAAATATCTACTACTACAATCAGTCAAATAATATATGTATACTAGCGATATTTATTCCATGCGATATAATGGTTTCGCGATATTTTAGTTGCGATATTTGGTCATGCGATATTTTACCACTCGGCACTCATCACTCCTAGTTTACACCCCAGTTACAGTCATCCCATTAGATTATGTTTTCAACGATTTTCCACGATCGTAGTTAGGACTTTGGTTGTATATTTTTATTGATAATAATTAATATTTAATACGATTTAAGTATAGAACATACAAAAATTATGATTATATAATATAATGTCTTTTGCCCACCGTGGTCCGTCACGCATTAGTGATTAGTTCGTAATCCGAATCAAACCGAAGCAAAAAAAACTTTGTTGAAATTATTTTGGTAAATGTCCCGGTTAGTACTTGGAATTTGGTACTTTTATTATAACTCTAGCCCCTAGGCCACCTATGTAAGTGATTTTTGTCATTAACTTTTTTTTTGTAAATTGTCTAATAAATAACTTTTGTTTAAAATTTTTTTTAATATTTATAATATTTTTTGAAATATTAAAAAAGCTCATAGGTATTTTTAAACTTTCATGAGCTTATAAAAAAGCTCCAGTCCGATAAATGGGGACTTTTATAGTATGTTATAGGGCATATACTATCAAAACTTAAAAAAAAAAATTTTGGTTGGGATTTTTTTCTTTGCCTGGCCTATATTGCATATTATATCATTTATAGCATTTGATAAAATAATGTCTGTCGTGTAATGTAAGATGTAACACGTTACGATGAAAACGCAAAATAGAATTCTTTCACAATACGTTTTCCACCATGTAGGGGAAAACAATGTTCGCGGACGAAATGCGCAAGCAGTCCCCGCGGCGTCTTTGGTGCAACACACCTCCTTCGACTATCAAAATTAAGTGGTTGTCGATATTTATACCAAATCCTATCCAGTTAAGGAGTAGTTGGTTAGCTATTCCTACTACACGAACCGGTCTTGAGAACCGGGTTGTTGGATCGATACAAATAAAGTTTCCTAAGTTATATTTTACAGGTCCTAGGAACTTATGACCTGCGTTCATAGACTAACACAATAGAACACGATATAGTAATGCAAAACAAGAAGTTATTAAATAACTGAATAATATCTATATAGTATATAGTACACTATCACCTGAGTAACCCTGTTCTTGAGGTTAGTATATTGAAGATCACAGGAATAGCGGAGCGCGAGCTGAACAATTATTAAATGATTTTTACAAGGTAGGCTTCAATGTGTTTTGGACACGACCGTGGTTTAGACTCGACTGTCTGACTATATTTTATAATATACATATATGCTCGTACTCTACGTTCCTGTGTTCTGTTAACCTAAGCTAAATCGGCTAGCGCGACATAAATGATGAGTCAGTAATCTGTAAATCGTTACATTGGTTCAAACAGAAAAAAAGGGGGGAAACAATGTAAGCGGGGCTACCTCTACTCCCCCCCCCCCCACAAAAAAAAGATAATAATAATACTAAAGAAAAATATTGAAAGCGCTTCCAAAATTATTAAACATTTACAAAGCCCTCACTTTTTATTTCGTTAGAAAAATTTAAGCCCCCTCTAAAATTCAACCAAATTTCTACCTATGATAAATTATCTAATAGCATAGGCGATGAGGGCAAAGCGAACTTGTGCCTTCTACGCCACGTTGTTTTGGAAGTTTCAATTCTAACCAGTAACCACCGTATGCCTAAACAATCGTTTATTTGTATTTACGACTTGTGCTCAGTACCTATTCAATAACATTAATTGTTTTTTGATAATTTATTGTCAGTCTTATCGATTATAACAATAACAATATTTACCTACTTAATAACTAATAAGTAATATCTTCTTCTTCTTAGCCTTAATCCCAACTATTTGTAGTCGGCCACCTTTGTCCTACACCTCCATTTTTCTCGATTTTCCACATCTCTTATGTACACACAAACAGCCCTCATATAGGTAATATAATATAAAATAATATTAATATATTATAACTTTTAGTTTTATTTGAGCCTGTCACTCATTTAATTTGTCATTTTGTCCTTTTTGTTCAATTTCTAATAATAATGAATGGGGAATTATATGGTGTTTCCCAACCTTTTTGTAATGACTGCCTACAAATTTACTACTTGTTGGTTACGTGACCCACCTCCACCCTCACGAAAAAGAAAAAAATGTGATTATAATATGTAATAGTATTATTAATTATCATTTTTATTATAGGACATTTTACTATTGAATTTTAGTACAATACAATACTCAATAATAAATATATGATTCAGTTTACTAATAAGATTATTTTTTAATTTTTGGTCGGCGGTGTTGTCGTCGCGCGCGCGCGCGCGCGCGCGTGTGTGTGTGTGTGTGTGTGTGTGTGTGTGCAGCACGTGTGAAGATAGCTCGGTACCAACCATAGGCCCACATGTCTATGGTACCGCTGTCCAAGCATAGTCAGCATACAATCACAGTAATCACACTCACACTAATCATCATTAATTTAGTCGTCGGCTAAAAAACACAAATGCCATGATCGGTGGCAACGAAATTGTATATTGCCCCTTTATAAAGACACTCGAGCATGCCCTATGAACGTGAAAAACCAACTGTGAATGTATATTTTTTTCACTAGATTGCGCTACCCATAAACAAAATTTTAATAATTTTCATAATAAAAAAAATGAGATAGTCGAACAGGATTTTGGTTTACACCGTTGTTTGATTTACAACCGACAACTGTTGACTGTTTAGAGTGTTTAGACTACCGATTAATTGAGAAGAAAAATGATCGTGAATGTTTTACTTTCGGACAATTTACAATCTACTCCATTAGTTCAATCATGATTCATGGCTAATATTTACGCTTGCATTATCTAAAATTATACAAAATATCGTAGGTACACAGATTTCGGTAAAATACTAACAAGCATGGCTAAATATATATTTATGCAGCGTGACGTCATACGCTGAAAGCAGTATACCAGTGTATTTAAATATGAATGCAATGAAAACCAAATAAAGTTCTAACAATTTATCCATATTGTGAATTGTAAATACCATTTACCAGGAGCGAAGTCAGAATTTCATTTTAGGGGGTGTTTTCATTTTATATTGAAATACAACATGCGAGAGGTCTTTTGAAACTTTTTATTAGAATCATCAATATTTATATCATTATTAATATAAAATTAAAAAAAAAAACTATATTATGATCATATTTTGAAGACATTTTCATCATATATATGTGCATATGATATTATTGTATAATAATTTTCGAATAACACCCAGCTATCACTCGTATATACTATACATATATAGATGTATGAAAGCAGTGGTGAAACTAGGGAGAGAGTCTAGAGCATAGACCGGTTCCACCTATATCATATATATTATATACATATTGTATTAGTATATGTATATATTGTACTATACCTACTAGTATACCAGAGTAACTCAGTTATCAAAAAGCGCAACCCATCTTGACACGGAAGAAACGTGAAGAGGGCCGGTATAATAATAAAAGATCTAGGGTCTAGAGGGCTTGGCCATGCAGTTTCCAAACAAACCATTTCCCTATTTTTTAAGATACATAATATAATATTGATGAAAATGGTTTAGAAAACAAAAACGCTATTGTATCTAGCATATGTATTTATAGTATATCTACTGACTATTCAATACACATTATTATTCTATTATAAACTCATTTTTACTTAGTAGTGTGATTTGTTACCTAATGTATATTTCGCAACGAGAAGAGTTAAAATAAAGGTACGAACATTATGCGTTCATAGGGGAGGAGGTGCGGCGTATGCAATTACTCCCTCTACGGAGCTATCATAATAATAGTTTTTAGTTGTAAATTTTTTGATTTGAATCATTTCATGAAAATGGTGGATTTTGACTTCAACCATATTATCATGAGTTAGCAATCTATTTTATTATTTATGGGAACCCATGTAACTATCTGATGTTATGAACTAACTTAGTTCATGGTTAGAATTTAAATGTATATATTTTTTTCTTACAAAAATATCGGTAGTTGAGACAAAATCAAATATTAATTATGTTTCATAATTATATTTTTAATTATTTACACAGATATAGATTTCTATGAATAATTAAATTAATAAAATAATAATAAAGTCTAAATCAAAATCCACAATTTTTGTAAGAATTATGGGTTTTGTTACACAACATTCTGGACTCTGCACTTTTGCTTATTTTCATACCATCAAAAATAAAAGAATTTTGATTAATTAGATCATAATTTTTCCTCGTGAATAAATTACCATCATATTACGGGCATATTTTTATCGGGTTCTGTACTATCGACATGTCGATAAAAAAAATACTCGGCCACTCGGGCAACAATTTGGAAATGTAACACAAGATTCCTCATAAACAGCAGTTCATGCTGAAACCAAAGGGCATAAAAATAAATAAAAATATTATATTATAATATGTTATGTTTTCTTAAAAAATTAAACCAACCTAACATAATAATATAAGATAATTAAATTATATTTCTCAATTTAAACATAATATAAAATATCCTAGGCTGACTAATAACAAAAATTAGACTTAGTGATATTGGCTAACGGTCTTTCTCTATTCAGAAACTTTTTTAGAGTATACCTAATGATATATCTCCTTGTCCATTTAACTTAAATTTAATTTATCCATAACAGTGGCCCACCTATAATGTATAGCAAAGTAGTCACTGCCCACCATCAAAAGAAAAGATATATACATGAACGGTTTTTTGGTATAAACATTGTTTTATTATTCAAATATATTTGGGGATATAGCCGAAGTCACTACTTTCAGGCTACACTTAACCTCCCCCCCCCCCGCCGATTCTATTTGCGCATAATATGTGTTATGAAACTGAGTTCGTTGATAATGGAAACCATTTTAGAGATGTACAACTAAAAATGTTATTTATGATGATAAATGTCAAATATACACACTGCACATTAATATTATCTTGTAAGTAATTATCTATGCATCTCAGTACTTTTAGGTAAGGAAAAAGTGAAATAAATAAATTGTTCAAAAATAAAGCATTAAAATAAATAATTAATTATTGTAACAATAAAAATGTTTTTATATTTAGACATATATATAAAAAATATGGAGTAAGAATTGGGGGCGTAAAATTTGATATAATTAAATTTGAAAATCTAGGGAGGGGGCGCAAATTTTTATTTTGCCAGGAGCGCTGTTATTGATCGTTCCAGCCCCGCTCATCTCCTTTAACTTTGAAAATATGAGCAATGAGCCAATGACTACTGATAACAATACAATTATTCATTATAATTTAAAACTTAAATGAAAAATTAATGATATAGTTGGTATATTATCTAAACATTTTGATGGAGTGTCTTCCAAAATTGGACGAAATTAAATCCAACTACAAAAAAAATGAAACAACCAGAATCGACATTTTAAATATAAATATTATTTTTGGGTATGTCAAGAAATCATTTATTTATAAGCTTAAATTAATATCAGTATTATTTAAATGGTATTACAATTCTAATCATCTACAAAATCTCAATGCCGTTTTAGAGAAGTATGACATATGGATATATTGTTTACCTATCGCTGTTTTATTTTTTATTAATGTTATGTTTATAGTCTACCGAGGAATAACAAATAAATTGTGAAAATTATAATTCAATATAATTTTTATATATTTAATATGCATTTCAGTATGATTCCTTATAAGTACAATAAATAAATTAAAATCAATAATCTAAATATACCACACAACATACGCGTGACAGAGGAAAAACATATTTTATCAATGTGTATACTATTTACATTTACAAACAACTTAAAGTTGACTGCAAACTTTTGAAAAAAAATAGACTCTTATAAGAATGGTGTAATTTTTGGCGGGGGAAGTGAAAATTTACCCCGTTTAAGTTTAAAGGAGTGCTGAGTTAATATTGAAATTGGGATTGGCCATTCGCCTGAATCATGATTATCTCCTCAAAAAGAAAAAAAAGTTTTAATCAATTATAATATGATGAGCAATTTAATGTTTTTCATATATTATATATACATACTAAAAAAATAATTCTTTAGTGTTTATTGACAATTGATATTAGTAGATTTGTATTGCAATTATTATTTTTTTAACATTTATATGCTTTGGGACTAGATACAATATTTTTTTTATTTCTGACTGATTTTTCGGAAATCTGATTTTTTATTGGCATGGTTATAGGTACGTGTTAACGAAAACATATTATATAATTATGATTCCAAGATTTTTTTTGTAGAGGAAAATATTGAGTAGTGCTTTTTTATATTATATTATTACATTTTGTGTTTTACAGTTTTTAAAGACCGATATAATGAATATAAAATATTAAGACCAATATGGGTAAGAAATACACAAATATAACGATTTTTGATACCTCACTGGTTTAATGAAACAAGCATAATAATCTATATCAGCGGTTCCAAACTTATTTTTAAAACTTAACCTTGCTAGATTGTAACACTTGTATAACTTATAAACTTTTTTCACAAAACTAATCTTAGAATGTATAAAAAAAGTAATATAGTAACTAGTAACAATGAATTATCTATATATATATTATACTTTTATTTAAAAAAAAAATGTTTATGAAAATGAAATGTTATCTACTTATTTAGATTTTTGTTTGTGTTTTTGAGTGACATATTGTTTTATTAAATCTGCTTCAATTGATGCAAAATGCAATAATAAGCCTGTCTTGAGGAGTACTAGGTAATTAATTTCTTTCTATAACAAAATTTAATTTTTTACCGTAACATATTTTAACTATTGATCCATATACATATATTAAAATATAAATACATTTGAATAATAAAATACTAAGATAACATTGGTGCATCTAAGTTGGGTTCTGAATACTAAGGATTGAACACTGCAGGTACTACAGATTTTTGTTATTACCTACTTATTTATACATAATTTATATAACTATTTTAACCATGCCTGTGGTCTAATATAGATCATAATAAGCACTTCTAACTTCTAAGTCTATTAAAATGGAAGAGAAAATGTTTAGTCTATCGTTTAGTACTTACCAAAAATAATCCCAGACCCTACTAATGTAGCCCCTAAAATAACCCTGGGCTCGCTAGTATAGGAATTTTAATTTCAAGAATCAACTCGGTTACAGATAATTAAATTCATTTTATATCATAAACGTATATATGGGACGAAAGATACATAAATACTTATTATTTATAAAATCTAGTAAAATTTGAAATGACAACACTTGGCAACGACTTTTCTAACCATTTTTAATCATTCTATTATATTGTGTTTTAAAACCAAATTTTACATTTTATAGCAATAAATCTAAAAAAGTGGATAAATAGACTACAACCCCACTTTGCTGTACAGTAGGCGACAATTTTACTTTGTCATTGAGTAGGACAATGTAATGAATGTATTATAGGCAATAGCTTAAAAAATAAAAGTTAATTTGAATATTTTGAGCGTTTGATTGAGTTGCTTATTTTTGAATTATAATTAAATAAGAAAATTAATTTTTCAAAAACTAGTTTGTGTAAAAATTTCCGTTCTATCCAATTCTTTTCTTCAAGTAAGAAAATTTCTAGGAACTTTATGTTTTTGACCTCTTAAAAAGCATATTTTCCACTATTAAAAGTGTCTTCGGACAAAAAAATTCAGAAATTTTTCTCAATCAAACAAATAAATATCTCATTTAAAAAATTCTTAACTACCCATTTAATTTAACTTAAATAAATTATATTTTTTTGAGTATGAAAATGTATGAAATAGATTTTATTATAAACGGGCATCGGTTTGATGAAATATACTATAATATATTTTTTCGTAGTTTTTAACGTAAAAACTAAAACTAAAAAACTAATTGTAACAATAAAATAAAAATCTATTTTTTCCAAATTCCAACAAAAGGTAACATTTTAAATGAAAAATTTACCATCTTATGATACTTCGTTTTTCTATACTAACATAAACATTTAATTTTCTATTGTGTCTTAAGTTATTAACATCCTATCTAACCTCTGATCTATTATTTCATTATTATTGTAACATATTAGGTAAAAATTAATATTTACTTATTTACGTATTTATTTATTTTTTCACAATAACCTTTTCAATTTAAATAAAATTACATATCTATTTTGATTAATTATTTATAATTTTTGTGCAGTTTTTCGAAATAGGTATTTATTGGTTCTAATGACACGATTGAGTTTTTTGATTGATGAAAATTCATATGTTCAATATTATAACACTTAGCTGTCAGGTGTAACTGGTTGACGCACAAAACTAAACAATATACGGAGCTGTCCACCTTTTCGATAACCACGCCGTATTCACTACTATACAGTAGGCACCTTAACAATAATTGTATTTGTGAACTCAACTCCAGCATATATATCTCGTTGAAAAACATCGTTGTAGTCTGTTTGCGGTGACGGCGCGGTGGTAGTGTTTATGCTATTATCTGGTATTCTGCAGTATTTTGAACGACAGATGTCCTTTGAACCCCGTGGGAAACTCTTTCCATAAACAAAAATTTCCACATGATTCGTTATTATATCATTGTACAAAATGATCAAAAATTATGTATATTACCAAATTAAACACAAAGTACCTATACTTACTATAGGTGTGAAACATATTATAATCGGTTGGCTTAAAATATTGAATACCTACTAATAATATAAAATCATCCGAGTTTCAAAAATATTTTAATATTATGCTGGTAAATAAATAATAGTCCTGTTAAATTATAAAATGTTTTTAATAATTTATCATTTAGTAAAATAATACTGAAAATATTGTAAAAGTATTTAATCTCTATCTAATGTCTACAATGACACGGTTAGTGTGCTTTCATAGTTAACTAAATTAATCAAATATTTAAGCTTATTTATTTGGTTTTGGTATATAGTTTTTATTCATCGTAATAACTGTTAATAATATTTATTTAATCTGATAAATTATTAAAATAAATTTATATACTTTCTATGTATAATAGGTAACACATAAACTGCACTAGTCTAGAAAAAATACCAATTGAGCATTATTCATTTATAATATTAAATATAAATTTTAAATTACATATTATATTGAATATTATTTTATTTTACATACTTTATACCTACGTACTCAATACGTATATATCATACATTTATGTACCCAAAACTCATACAAGGTGTACGATACAACGGTGTTTAATATATTAGCTTACGTAAATTAATAGCTTAAATAAAGGTTAATAATAAATTGGTAGGTAATTTGTTAGTGTTGTACATAAATTCTACCCTAATACATTATAATTTATATTTAAAATTGTAATTTAATTAGAATATGATTTTCTTTTACTTAGAAGTTGTGATAGTCTACATTACTATACGTCCATACTTAACAAAATACGTATATTACCTGCACAAATAATGCAATAAATTTAATTGATTTGTTTATTTTGTTGCAAACTCTAACAATTTATAAAAAAAATTTTAAATATATACATTTATAGATATTTATCGTCTTCCTTATAAATCATGAATTATGATGTATACAATTTATATGTATTCATATTATATACATATACATTATTATTGTATTCAATTTTTGATTATTGATTAGGTACACCTACACATTTTTAAGACTATGACAATTTTCAGTTTTGACAATCGAAAATGTTGAGTAAAATGTTTTTAAGTAGACATAAAACAGTAAGAATATATTGTCAATTTGAAGTAACTCTGTCGTTGTGATGAATTAAATTCAAATTCAAATCTGCTAAAATTAACAAGTTTAGTCTGAATACTGTGTTCTCCCCCCGATGTCATCTAAACTCCGTTCACCCGATTGACGGTCGATATTGCCACCTTAGCTGGTATTTACATATATGTTCGTGACAATAGAACGGTCACTGGACGATAATAATACCTACTCTGGTTCTCTGAAAAGCGAAAAACAAATTGTAACTTGTCTAGTATACTGTAAATTGTAATAATGTATTATATATTACATTAATAGCATGTTTAAATGTATAAAACGAACGCTTATAATCAATTATTGGATGTACGAGACATCGAATTTTGATATTAAAAATTAAAAATAATTTGCCGACAAATTTATTATTTTGATAATATTATTTTCCAACTAAGAGTATATTATTTTAAGTCACTTAATCTGTTAATCATAATTTATTTATCATGAAAATTGAGTAACCAAAAGTTTCACTATTATTTTTTACTTTTTTCTTCTTGGAAAATCAATAACAATGTAATTTTATCTTAATACACATTTGTCATTTACATTAAAAAAAAAACTATTAATTTTTTCAATTTATATCAAAATAGGTACAACATATTATATAATTACTATGTAAAAATAATAATATATACCTACCAATATACCTACGCTCAATCTTTGTAAAAAGTTATTGGATATATCACATAATATAGGTTTATAATATTCATGTATAGGTGATGATATTGATTTTTATTTTATTTGTCGTCCACCTTGTCCGAATTCTTGAAACTAAGGAAACTATGCATTTCGTTCATACCCTGCATCCCCAAATACCTCGATGTTCCGTTAAAACAGTCACCAGGTTGATTTTAAACGTTTTGGTATCATTTAAAAAAATTTGTGATTGGTTTTAATTTGAAAAGCTATTTTATTATAATATGTAAAGAAAAAATTTTCACCTAAATGAGAATTGAATTAAAAATACACTTAATGTATATAGGTACTTGGTTATAAATAGAAATAATCTAAATAATTTCAGCATACCATTTTACTATGTAGCTATTTGAATTATCTTTTTTACCTAATTCGGATGATGTTTTATTTTTTAGAAATATTTCTTACTTTCAACTCATATTTCTATTCTACAATTTGTAAGAATTTGGTAATTCATTTTCTGTGAATATAATGTTACGTAGCATATTAAATAATCATTTAAACACAATATGAACTTAAGTATATATCCCTAACTAAAGTCAAATTGAAATTTTCCTTTAAATTATTTGGTTTCTGAATATTTGTGTGTTTGTATAAATGTATATATAATAATACACATCAAAATTATTGTTAATCCTAAATTCTCGTAATTGTATAATATTAATTGCAATTTGCATGTAGTTAACTGTAAAATGCTAGGTATCTACTACCTATGTTCTAAGACTTAAGTAGGTATGACCAAATGTTCAATAATATTGTGTTTGATCTCACAAAACAAAATATTATTGTTTACATTCTTAATCATACATAACAATTTATATATATAAGCTAGCTTATAAGGCTAGCTATTATACGCTATTTCTTATTTATATTCAATATAATCATTAAAATCGTATTGGAAAACGTATTAAATATTAATTCAAATGTGAATAAATCACAATATTAGTGCGTAGTATTTGGATCAACTAATATTGAAATAATGTTCAATATAGAAAACACAAACTAATTTTCAAATAATATTCTGAAATTAATGACATTTTAATTTAATAACACACAATTGGATAATTATTTAAGATTTAATACAATGCATTAATTATCCAAAACAAATATTAAATTTTCAGAACGAGAAATGTATACCAAATCGCATAGTTTTTAGATTTCATTTTTAATGTAATCGAATCAGAATTTAATTATTGCATTCGAAAAACATATACAAACATATTTTGTCGTTGTCTGTATTTGTAATTCTCACAAAATCAAAGAATTTATTCCTTTTTAAAGTTCAACGTGTTACCGTTGCATTAATCATGTTTATAACGATTTAACAATAATTTAGTATTATAATATTAATATTGCAGTTTAATTTGCCGCGTAAAGAAGAGAATTTGTTTGAAATTAGCGTATAATGATTTTTATTAATACCAATAATCCTGTTCCAATACTTTTTTTATATTAATAAAAAAAATTGTATTAATAAACGTCAAATGTTTTATTTTTTATTAATAGACAAAAACAATTTTAGGAAAGAAACTCTTTCTTAAATTTAATAAAACTACAATACCATAAAAATCACATTTCTATAAAAATACATATAATTTAGTAAGTAAAGTAAAAGTTGAAATTGATTAAAAATTTAACTTTCAGTAAAATAAAGTATTTTACTTTTTATTGCACGCTAAAAAGTGTAAGTATTTTTTTTATAGGAAATATTTCATAAGCAGAAAGTTTCTAGTATCATTAGGGATGATTTCAAGGGTAGCGATTGAGGCTATCGCCTTTATACCCTGTGACTTAGTTAATTCTTTTTAATACAGTATGTATTATTAAAAATAATAATTTATGGCAATTCAATGGCAGGAGTCAGTGAGTATTATAAGAAATTTAAAATAGAACAAGAATAAAATGTAATTACGCTTTGGCAGTCTTTACCGTGAAGATGAAAACAATTTTGTTTGCATATTTTTATTTTTTTATTTTTTTTATCCATAATAAAAGCGAAACATTTAAATTCAAACACCTACTTCCTTGAAGTTTTGTGAAAACGACTACCTCACTACCTATTATACTGTACAGTAAATTCTATACACTGTATAATATAGTTGGTATATATCATTAGTAATTTACGTAGAATTAGTTATTTTAAAAACGAAATCGTTAGTCTAGACTCATTATTCATAATTTGATAGTACCTTAAAGTCATATGTGTACCTTAGGTTTATTATAATATATCATAAGAAAAGTTACCTATACTAGTTTTAGATTATAACACGATAAAATATAAATACACATATCTTATAAAATTTAAACAAATTATACTTTGCTAACGGCGCGTTATTATAACTATATAGTAGTTATTCATATTTATCTCTCGATAAATGTTATTTTACAACAAAAATCATATCTATCCTCAGTTAATCGCTGGTGATTCGATTATTTCGATTGTGTGAGAAACGTTAACCCGTAGACAAGTAAAGCCAGTTGAGGATTACGGTCGATCGCTCGCGAAATAAATACATGTAATTGTTTCCGAAAAGAAAAACAAAATTAGTATGAAAAGTTTTATGGGATCCCAAATAATATATTTCTTAACCGCGCGCATTCGTCGTCGTCGGTGTCCTGTGGCTCGAGGCTCGACGCTATTAAAATTTACAGTCACTTTAAATCCGCGTACGAGCACGCGCACACTTTTGTGATTTACTGAGAAATAATTTCACAAATGTCTAGTATTATCATCGTCGACCTAAGCGTACCTCTAAACAATATGTGCGTATGGGTGGACGACTTTCTAAAAGCGCTATTTCAAACCTATTATCTCAAACGCGCGCATTGACTATTTTACGACCAACCGCGACGTTTGCACTCCGGTATCCTAATCATTTTATACTTCAGCCGGGATGTTTCTTTCACAATTCCCTAATGTCGCGGTGTTATTGTCCATCAAATATAATTGGTATGTAGGAAGTAGGAAGTAGGCACTCGTAACATCAAGACGTTGCGCGATATTCTTTCCGAGCCTTCGTCTCCCTCCGCCGCCATCCCACGGACATTATCAGGCGCATAATTAAAATGTGAATTTTATAATATTTCTCGTGGTAATAACGAAAATGCAGAGTTATTATCGCAGCAGCAAACATAATATTATATTATGGCGGAGGTGTATACATCGCGGGCACTAAGGTGTATATAATACATATTATAATATAATATGCGAATAGTGTGTGTGCGTGCGTATATAGTGAAATATTACGCCGAATCCGTGGCCGTGGTGGTCTGGGCGAAAGGGTTGGCATACCGGCTAACATGGTAGTTTAATTACGCGGTCCCTTCCCACCCCCTTCCACGACGTCGTCCGGCCTCGCCGCCAACACCACCACCACCACCACAACCGTGTTCCGTCAACCCCCGCGTTCGCGCAAACACACACACACACGTAACGCGGCCGGTCGCGTTCCTGCGATAAGACAACGGCCGGCAGCACAGCAAGCATGAGCGGACGTTGCGGCGCGGTGGTCATAATGGACGTCGCTGACGGTGGTCGGCGGCGAGTAGAATCCACGTATATATAGCCTCCGCGGCGGTGGAGGAGTAGCAGCGGCAGTATAGGAAGTGGTGGAGGAGGTGGTGGTCGTAACCAACCCTCCCGCCGGCGCGCGGCGTTTCGAGTATGTAACTTGCATACTGAGTGTCCGGCCGCGTCGGACACGCGGCTCGGCGAGGCGATCGTCGGCGGGCGGCGGTGGCGGTGGCGGAGCGCCAGGACGGGCGGGGGCGGTGTGAGGGCCCGAGGGCGGTGGTGGCGGCGGTCCCCGGCCAAACCTCTGCGGGCACGGCGGAGCGGAGCGGTGCGGTCTCTGCTCTGCATAAGATGAGCGCGCGGGCCTTGGTCAGCCCCGATCAATATGGGAGGAACGTTCCCTAACGTCGACGAACCGAACTACCCCCTCCCGCCACCGCCGACGCTTGTCCCTTTGCCACCGCCACCGCTTCACTTCTTCTTTCGCCCCACCGCCTTGCCCAGCAGCGGTCCGACGCTCTTGGGTCCACTTTACACTGCCCACGCCACGGACCCTGGCGGAAAGCGTTTGTGTGTGCGTGTATGAATACACATGCTTTATATGCATACGTGTGCGTGTGCGTGCGTGTGCTTATAATAATATATGTACATTGTACGTGTACGTGTGCGCGCGCGTGGTCCGATCCCTAACTTTTGTCTTTTGCATGCGCATAAGTGTGTGTGCGTATGTCCGAAGGGAGATTTTCCGTTGCTCGGTGCAAAAAAATATATTCGTAGTAGGTACGCCCGGTGACGACCACTACGATATCGACCACTTCATAATGTTACATACATATATACTGTAATAATGTTATATGTTTAGGTGTGTGACGCACATCTTAACGCAACTGTACGGTGGTGGTTGACACGTCGAAACGATAATTCTTTAATGTCGTGAAACCCGACTGAACCGAAAACACAAAATCGTTCTCTGTAATAGTCGTATTATAGGTAATATTCTGGGTATAACGCACATTACGTATTTATTGACGGTAGGATAATACCCACTAATGTTGGCGAGCGTTTTTTTTTTTTTTTACGTCACGCGTGGTTTGTTATTAACGTCGGATTATGCGGGTAGGTACCTGCTTATAAGTTGTGGGATGAGATCGGTATCAGACAATATTATGCTGTACGGAAGGAAAATTGTGAGAAAAAAAATTAATCTATTTTAAGTCGAAAACTTTTTATGGCGCAAAAATAGTGCGAGAAAACAAAAACAACAGATTAACCCATGACGAGAGCGTAGAAAAAAAAAAGAATTTCGTCGGAAAACAATTGAAAGAAATAAGCGTGCCGCGGTGTAAAACGCGGAAAACTTTAGGGGATAAGGGTTAGTCGTCGGGACCGTAAAGCTTCGAGGGTAGCTGTCATTAAGAAGGTAACTTTGTTATATTTTTCCTTTCCTTTTCCTTTTTTTTTTTCTTTTTCTTTTTAACTGAAACAAATCGTCGGCACGGTGGCGAACAGGTAGTCGAGTGGCATGCCGCGACGTCTTTCGTTTCGATTTTCCATTGACGACGACGGGTTTTAAACGGTTCAATCACCTCACCCCTGCCGTGCAATCGACACCTCTGTCTACCGCGCATCGGGCGCACATTTCATACTCATAAATATAAATATAAACGTTGGAAATCGGCATCGGCCGCGGGTGAGGAATTAAAACCGGTGACGGCCGTTGCCACGGCCGGCGGGGAGAGGATAGTGGGCTCGTCCGGACACGATCGGCACACCGGAAACCGGACACGGTGGCGGTCGGACACCTCTATTTTCCGGGGTAGCTTTTCATCCGTCCATACCCTGCTCCACCCATTCAGTCACACCCCGCCACGCGCCCGTCCCGCGCGGTTCGTCTTTAAAACTGTACCCGAAACTAAATCGCGCCTTTCTCCCTTTTCCCCGCACCGCATCACAACCATCACCCGTCCGCCATCCAGGCGGTACTCGAAGTTTTCAAAAACCGTCTAGACGGACTGAAATGCACGCCACGTCGCATTGTCTTATTGCCGGGGTCGTTTCATTCGTTTCCGGTCTGTTATTTTCCTTTCATCTCGCGCACCACTTTATTATTTGACCAACCGCGTTTTTCCACCTGAAGCGATTGCAACAAACGCCAACTCCGCACAAACATACGCGCGCACGCATAAACATTTACGCATCATGACACGTTATGATAATATGGTTTCGCGTGGAGTTAATGTGTGGAGTTATATTGTTATATATATAATTATATATACGCGCTCGTGTTTGCGACAGCATCGCGGCATTTGGGATGAAGTGGTTTTGTGACGGAGAAGTAGTACAAAAAAATTAAAAAGAAACCCGCCCAAAGGGCTGTATACACACTCATCGTATAATATACGCTGGGTGGAATAAAATCGAACGGAATAATATCATACTCGTATACATATTATTGCGATAAAAAATATTACACGTTTGCGGCGCGTGTACGTTCCTGCGAGGTTTTTAGTGACAAAAGAATGGGTATTGATCGGATCTTGTAGGTGAATATCCGAGCGAGTCGCTCGAGGGGGAGGGTGCCGTTAAAGTCCACACGCTTAAGTTTGAATAATTAGCTCGGCGAGGGCAGTGGTGGCAGTGGCACGTAGCGACGGCGGTGCGAGCCTCTACTCACGTATATATCTACATATATATATACACATATATACATCGTATACGGCGGGTGGACTTTGGCGCACACGCGGGACGATAGAGGCTCATCGGGCGGCAGGCTAACGGCCAGTGTGATGGCGTGGAGGCGGCGGCAGTCCGAGGTCCGGCGGTGGAACGTTCGTATATATTATTATGTATATGTACATATAATATGCATATACAGACACTCACACACACACACACACACACATACATATATGCAAACTAGTTGTGTGTGTGTGTGGACGAGTAAAAGCCGGTGGTGGTGGTGGTGGCCAGTCTCTCCGTCTCTCTTGCCATTTATCAATATGCTCACGTGGCCGTCCGGCAACGGCGGCGGTCCACCCCGTTTTCTTGACACCCCTTTATTGAAGAATCGATTAGGTTAGAGAGAAGGGAAGCTGCGCGTGGGCGGCGTTGGATGCTGAGGAGTGTATACTGTATATTTATGTATATATATATATACATTATTCTGCTCGTGTACACACACACACACATATATATATATATATAATATACATATTACATACATACGTATATATACATATTATATGGGCTGAAGAGGGGGATACGTAAGCCGGCGGTGCGGTGGTGGAGGGTGTCACCCGGAGGCGGTGGTGGCGGACCAAAGTGATGGCAAAAGCACAAGCTCTCCGGAGGCGAAGGCGACCCGCGACGCGATGGCGAGAGGACCGGTGGCGACGGGTGGTGGCGCGCTCGGTGTGTACGTTGTATTTGAATAATCGCGCGCGGACGGCCGGGGGCGCGCACACGCGTGTTCTCTCTCGGACATCGGCCGGTGTCGGCGGCGTGGCGCGGAGAGAAGTGCGTATAGAGGTATAGTGTCTGCGCGCGCGCGCTCGCGTGTGTGTGCGTCTATAGTGAACGCGCGGTGGAAACGCCGTCCCTCCGGCCCGCTGCTTACTTCGCTTCCTCCTCCTACGTTCACCCCTCTCTTGTATGTGTATATATATTCCTCTTCGGCCACTCGCTCGCCGGCCAACCCGTCCGTTAACGGTGGTGTGGTCTGACGGTGTGCGGTGGCGATGGACGTGGCGCGAGTGGTAGTGTCGGGGTTGGAGGTGCCGGTGGCGGTGGTGGTCACTACGTCACGTAGTCCGAGAGAGCTTTTCTCCGAAAACCGAGTCGCAACCCTTTATGCCCCTCCGCTGCCGCCACCTCAGCCACCGCCACCGCCGTCGATTCGAACGATTTCCATATATGTACGCGCTCGCACGGACGGTTTTTCTTTCGAGGCTACGGTGCTCTGCCCGGTAACAGCGTGTCAGATACAATATATTTCTACACGGCGCACACGCAGATAAAAGGTGACTTTTTTTCTGCAACGTTCTGTCACCTGGAGACTTAAAGATCGCGAGCACCCATCCGTCGCACCATCTTTTATATTATAATATACATATATAGAATTTATATCTCGTGTATGTGATAGCAACCTAACCTAACTCGTAAATAAATCGTGTGCGCCTCAAACGAAGAGAAGGCAACCGAGCAACCGACTCATACCATACTAGTGGACACTCATTTATAATATGCTGTATATGATCTACTGCAACGAGAGTAAAACTTTTCGCAAACGTTCGTCCGATTGATAAGTTTCTTTTTACTTGTCGATCGTCGTTTCGCAAACGAATATTTTTTCCACTATTGTCGAATGTGCCAAGACGTCTCTTAATATGACTCACAAAACTCGCGTGAATTATCTTAAACTTTGACTAAAACTTTACTACTTATACCACCTATAATATAGAGTTTGATAAAAATGTCATCTTTGTTGTCATAATATTTTGTTTCACACGCAAGACACTTAAGCTTATAGATTACCTCGTTTACTTAACAACACTAAACGTAGTTAGTAACCAATAAAATATTTATGTTTATAAATATGTATAGTCATATTCTAATAATATTAGTAATTACGAGTACTCTAGAGCCGCTGTACACAAAGCGTGACGAATTCTCTGTGTGTGCACATAAACAAACTTATTCACAAAATCAATAAACAACTGAGCTGTAAATGCACACGAAAAACTTTTTGTTTGAACACTTTGTAAGTTTATCAGATTGGAATTTACGTCAATTGACCCCAAAAAGAAAAACACAAACAATTATTATCTTATAGCCATCTGTTCGACTAAATTTCGACATTCTTCGTAAAGATAGGTTTCTTATTTATTTTAAATCTTGTAAACTTTTAAACTTTTCAAGGTGATATCCTATTGAAAAAAATGATATTTTGTTAAAATTCCTATTCAAACATTTAAATTATTATATTTTTATTTTATCGAAATGTGTTAAAAATGGAGTGTTTATAAGATTATTTCTACTATTATTTAATAATTTTTGCATAATTTTTCTTCCAATACAATGTTATATATGTACTATCGTCTATCTTGACATATAGTTGTGTTATTTTCATTAGTAAATGGCTTAATTTATTAAAGTATTAAATTGAATTATTTATTTACTTTTATTTTTATATACCTATCATACTATTAGAAGGTCGTTACACCCACACGTGTTATAAGTGTCT
Source organism: Diuraphis noxia (assembly GCF_037042655.1). Taxonomy (NCBI): domain Eukaryota; kingdom Metazoa; phylum Arthropoda; class Insecta; order Hemiptera; family Aphididae; genus Diuraphis; species Diuraphis noxia. The sequence goes on along the minus strand of NW_028301714.1, from coordinate 29,679,661 downwards.
TACAAACGTATAATATGGCTAATTTGTGTTCATTAGAATCAATTTTGGTCGTTAATATTAATAATTAATTCAAGGGTAAATTGACCCTTAATGAAATTAAAATCTAAAAATATTATATACATATATTAAATAATTTGTCGTAAGTTTTTATTGATTTTTAAATTTTAAGTGCTTCATAGATTTGATCATTTTACATAGTTACACTCACTCACATCACATAAAAGCCTACATGTTTTAGACAATATTCTTGAGAACATTATCTGAAACAATAACTAATAAGACATCTTGAAATTATTTGAAATAAAAAATCTTGATTTTATGTACGTGAATTTCAACGGCTTTGAATATTATAATAAAGTAGGCCTTATATTTGTATACCTATATTAAGGATTAATGTGGTCTATATTATTATAACAAGTAAAATTACTAATTTATGCAAATGTCTTGGAGTTGATTTTGCTTAAATTATTTACGAACTACGATTGATCTTAGATTTATAGTTAGATTAAAATATTTGTCATAGATTTGTTTTGAGTTGTTAAATATTCTTCGAATTTAATAAATATTATTTATCAGTTTTAATGAAAATATTGAAGAAAATTGTTTCACAATAAATGTACCTGTAGCTTTTACTATAGTTAAACATTTTAAAATTTTATAAAGATTACCGTAAGAAATTATTAAATTAAAATTACTATTATTTGGTAGGGGTCACACACTGTATATATAAATGTCAAATTGAAAAATAAAATATAAGAAATACAACATATATATATATATATATATATATATTGTTTAGTTTTTTTATTAATATCTATATGAAATTATATATTAACAACTATATACTAACTATATTATTGTTAAAGAAAAAAAATATATGTTCACTATATATATATATTTAATATTAATTAAATATTATAATTATTTTATGTAAGTAAAATATACAAATATGATATATTATGTGTAATAAAATATCAAGTCTAATAGGATTTAGGATTCAAATAATGATGAGTACCTAGTTCTAATAATATATTAAGACAGACTACATTAATACATTACTTTTAATTAGAAAATAACAATACACTTACATCAATGCCTTAATTATTCAAAACTTTAAGCTTACATAAGATGTATATAATATACTATACACGACTATCTATAGTAATAGATAAGTATATAATGTAACATATTAAAACGATTAAAAAATGCATGTGACTATACAGATAATTATATATTTTATTTATAGTGAACATTTAGTAAAACATTGTATTGAATATTTTAAATTTATTAACCTATTAAACAGTACAACAGTATAATCAATTTTAACTGTCGCGGTATTTGGTGGTACATTTATACTTTAAAGCTTAAAGTTATTCTTTCTATAATATTTTTAAATGATTGTTTTTATTAATGATCCAACAAATAACGTGTAATAGTATTATAAAAACATATTAGTTACCTAAATCATATAATTTAATACCTTTTTTTAATTTTATACCATGTATTTTATTTCGTTTAAACACTGTGAAAAAATTCACCTTATAGGAAGATTTATTATAGACACATATTTTTGAATTTAAAACCTCATGGATTTGGATTTTTGAGGATATTACTAAAGTAATATTTTAAAGTAAATGTATATCATATGTTTTCAATTAAAACATAATTGAGTATTCTATTTCATGTCATAATTTTTATGCTATCTTAAACTACTTTCTTAGTAAAAATCATCTTCTTAGTTTCACTCTTTTAAGTTTAACAACGCTACTCTCTTACTTTATCTCAATGAATAATTACCATTATTGAACGTTTGACCGTTATATTTGTTCACAATTTAATAATTGATTATAAACTATCTTTACATTATTTAAACATTTGTTCGCATTTTTGCTACTTTTCATTAATTATATATTAATAGATTATAGGTGGACTGCAGTGTTTGTTGTTCTTAACCTGAAATTTTTTATACTTTAAGTGTCTCAGCAATTGGTGTTTTGGTATTTATTAAAATATAAAATTTAATTAAAATTTAGATCTTAAATTATTTGGTAGCTTAAAAATTACGTTCCACATTAATTATTATGTCATCAATTTGTTCGATCCACTGTTACTTTTATTAACCACATTACTTTATAATCATTTTTTTCGTTATATGGAACTAAAATATTATGATAACTACTTCATTTGATGTTGGAATTTAACAGGAATTGTTTTTATTTCATTATTAATCAATTTTATCAAAACATTTATATATCCATTGATTTTAAAACAGTTAATTTTCTCGGTAAACTTTATAAACATAGGTTTATTTTATTAAAACATATTTTTATTAATTCTGTTATCGCAAACACATCGCCTAAGGTTTTTATACGCAACAAAATAAGTAAGAACATCAGGCAATACTATAGAGACAGCAAAAATAAGTTATTGTATTGTAGATAATCTCGATAATATTTACATAAAACATATCCAGATTTATGTTTATAATAACATCTAAAATATATAGTTAATTTATATAAGCTACCTAATAATATTAAATAACAATTTATCTCGTCATCCCTTCAATTTTAAGTACATTCCGGCAGTATTATGGTTGTGATGGATTTTATGTATGGTGAATGGTGATAGTACTAAAATATGATTATTGGTTTTTTCTTTTTTATCGATTTAAAGTGGTTAGACCTAGGAGAAAAGAAGAATCAAATTAGCAGACATCATTATTATCTTCTTTGATGTCTCTAAAAGACCTTTAAAGTACACATTGCAATAATAGTATTACTCTATTGTAGGCTTTATGTACAAATTAAAATTGTTATGATAATAAAATAATAAAATAATATAATTATATTATATATTATGTCACAGAGAAAAATATTTCAGAAAAACATCTGTATTTTTCATATTATGTGATAGTCTATTTGTGAAAATATTTGATAATTTATTTATATTATATAATATATTTTTTTAGGACATTTTCGGTGAATGATATAAGTGCAAAAATGAGATAAGGAAAAAAAGTCACATAGCACGAAAGTGCCAAAATCCTAGATAGGTTCTATAGGTCTAACAAATGTTAGATTTAGTTATGTATATTATTAAGAACTTAAAAAAAAAAAACCAAACAATTAAAAAATGTTATTAGAATAAAGTATAACTCTGACTTCTGAGATGAAAAAATTAACTTTTCTTTCATGCTGAGAAATTCTGTCTGATATTCTATGCTAAATTCGCCTGGCCATCTCAATCAACAGTATCGCACATTTATTGTATAAAAATAAAATAACATTTTCACGACCATTTTTTTTGTAACAAATTTGACTTGTGAATAATTGTACACCACGACTAATTAACGAGACACCACGGGTCGGTTCGCTTGTAATTCTAGAACTGTCGCTGTAATGTTGTGTAGGTACTAGGTACCTACTATATACTGGTATAATGTGTGTACTCGCAGGCTCCTATCCACCCACAGTATTTGATTAATTTGTTTACAAAACATATTATTACCAAAACAAAATAAGAATTGTAATTAATTTATAATTGTATGCAACTACTCCGAGCATATATTTTTCATAAAATGTACCTATAACTACGTAGTTGATTTCACAAGCTTTGATTAAGTTGTATAAGAAAATTAAAAAATGGTGTAAGTTTTTTTTTCAAATAATTTTTAACATAAATTTAGTATGCATAATTTATAATAATGTCAATCTATTGCAAGGTTTTGTAGAGATCAAAGATTGTACACTGAGCAATAAGACTGAGTTTTAAATGTTTTAATATTTTACAATGATACGCAAATTATATTGAATCTTATACACAAATCCTACATTTCGTGATTTATCATTAGTGGATGATTGTGTTATATAATTTGAAGTTTAAAATTCTACAAGCGCAATCGTTGCTTACCTATAAAATTTGATCATTGACGTTGAACATTTTAATCTTTTAGCCTTTTAGATACCTTACCTATATGTATAATATGACTATATGTATTTGAATAAGACATTCGTTGCCAGCTTTATGTAAATTATCACCATATTATTATATTATTATCCTTCAATTTATTATGACTAATATGTCATATATATATTCAAAAGATTTAAAGAGTTTATAAACTGATATATAGAATTTAGAGAAAATATAGTAAGTTGGTATTGTATTCAAATTATATAAAATTGGGATAATTCGGTATACTAAAAACATAACTAGAAAGTATAATATACAATGACAGTTGAAAACAAATATTATTTTTAGTAATAATTATTTAGAATTAAAATCTATTTATAATAAGAGTAGGTACACTATATATTATAGGTATTGAAGTAGAATATCACATAAGTGTGCATAACCACAGTCTGCAAATTAGTACAAAGTAATTTTATTATAATTATTTGAGCTTATTTTTTACAAATTATTTTTATGTGATCTTAAAGACTAAAATTAATTAATCTTATATGTTAAAACAATTTAAATTGTATTAATACTTGTAATATAAAATAAATTAGAATATACTTAATACTAAATTTACTCACTTAATAAAATAAATAAAAAACTTAATATTTTATTTCATGCGTTAAATAAAATTCATATTAAAAAAATCTAGGTACCTATATAAATCGATTTGAAGCATTTTATAGTTATTCATTTAAATTTTAAAAAATGTTATACTTATTATTAAACAATATTAATAGCTAATAACCTGTGTAGTTGATGTTTAAAAAATAAAAATAAAAAATAAATAAATATTAATAGATTATTTTATTCTTAAAATTTATGGTAATAAGATTTATGATCTAATTTGACTTGGAAGTTTATCCTGATAAATTTGTTTGATTGAAAATTATTATCTCTATACTAAATTATAAATTCGATAATCAATAAATGTAACTACTAGGAATTAATTATCAAGAAAATGCATAAGTTATAACTTACTAGTATGACAATCTTATACGATAAACGTGATCAAATATCTATTTCAATTTTCTGTTAGTAAAGAATCTTATATTTTTTTTTTTTTATTGGTCTTGAAATTTACAAAGAATTTCCGCTTCGACAACTATGGGTCATTAGCACTGGATTAATTTATAGAATTAGAAAGAAAGAGAAAAAAAATTTTGTTAATTTTAATATACAAAATAAATATGTAAATTTTTGAACATTTTGTGTCTTATAATTATGTACATGTCAAAATTGTTGTTGTTAACTTAGAATAATCTTATATTTTTATAATATTATAAAAGGTTAAATTGTTTTATGAAAAGTTGTCTACCTATTATAAGCCTAAATAATTTATGTAAACTACCTAATGTACAATAATAAGTAACACGCATACTCCATAGAGTTTAATTGAGAAAATAAATAATAATGTATCTTAAATGCATCTCCATGATGGCCCCATTTTATTATCCAATATTTGAGATAGTTATTAATTTTATGAAGGGTGGCATTGAACTATTTTCCCCTTCTGTTTTATATTTTAATAACGTCTGTTTTTTTTATGAATTTTTATCAATGTTTGTTGGTGTATATAGTATAAAGTTTAAAGTCAAACAAAAACAGTCGCAAGACTTTTTTGCGATTTGACTAAGATTTGTTTTCCTTTTTTTTTTGTACATTTCCAACGATCCTTTTTGCGAGGGTCTATTTTTTCGATAAGGGCGTGTCGCTGTGTAAATTTCAACACTATTTCAATATTATGTACAAGATGTGTGTAAGGACAAAAGTACTAAACTGTAGTGTAAAAATAACAATGAAAAAAAATATTTAAAATACCCGCTATAATTCTATTTCTAATATTATTATTAGATAATAACCAATTACAGGGTACCTTAAGGGTAGAAAAGTAGAAATGTAAATATGAAAAAAACTTCTTCGATCTACTCGACATGTAACGTAACATCGCTTGACCTGGCGTACCACCCTGTTACCGGCTCTGAAACATTAATCCGACACGGTTATTCATTATTATTATAAATTCAGGCACCTGTCATTATTCACCGACACGTATTTAAACATACACGCCCGTAGTTTGATACTTTGGCAATTATACGATTGTTCCCGATTAATATAACATTAGACACTGAATAAGTTATTTTGAGCGTCCTAAAAATATCGTGATTGTGATTAAATTTTAGGATTTTTATTAATATTAAAATAAATGTAACAATTTTATCTTTTCATTTGGTTACAGTATAAATAATTAATTAGTGGCCTGCAATAGGAGGTTAAATCGTCATCCAAGCTGAATAGAGAAAATAGGTCGTGGTTACCAGAGATACGGGTCAACAGAATGGACTTGGAGGATCGGAGAATCCGTCGCAAAACACCAAAAATTAAATGTCACGAAAAAAAAATCATCCGTAAAGAAACGTATAATTGGAAGACTAAAGGAAAAACAAGGTAAGTCAGCATCAAAATTAATATAATTAGCACCTTCTTAAAAAAAAAAAATATTTACCAATGAATTTTACAATTAAATCTAAATAGTATTATTTTTAACGTTCAATTCTTTAGGAAGTGCATCATGATACATTTTTATGATTTCTTATTCAAAATTAAAGTACAACACAATTATGTATAATAGAATACGTTCATCTACTACGTTCAAATCTTATTAATTTTAGAAAAATCAACTAAGTTTTATAAATTTTAAAAATAAAACTATTACATATAATAATGAAGAAACGTATTATTTTTTCTTATATAAATTATTATACACTTTATAATATGGATCTATAATGAAGATTCTATTCAAATGTTCAAGGACATATCAACGTAAGAAGAGTAGCAGTAAACATTTTTTTCCAAATTAATTATCAATTTTAAACAAAAGAACCAAGAGCAATTTATTTCAATTTCTATATAAAAAATAAGAGATGCTGATTTTAATAAATAAAAAGTTTAGTTTTTGCCAACTGAATATCTTATAAAGTTTGAATATCAACCATTTCAAATTACGCTTGGAAATAAGATAAAATTAATTTTTTTATTTAAATATTTAAATAATTTATATCCTGAATATCGTAAAAATTAAGCAAAAAAACATTCTATGTAAATTATTTTACGTAACTCATAAACCACCCGTTTATATATTTTAATAATGACGCATCGTTATAATAAATGAAACAAATAAAAACTGAATAAAAAATTACTGTCGGAAAAGGGTTACGATTTTAAAATTAAGAGTTTGTGTTGTGCCTTGATTCTGTTCAAACAGTAAAAAAATATTATCAATAACTGAAATATGTAATTTTATAAAACTAGATATTTGTATCCAAGTCAAAACAGTTTGTAAAGATATAACTTTTACAATTCTATAATATATATAAAATATATACGAAGTTAAAACTTTTGTAATATACAAAGAATCGTCTTAACTTATGTAGTGTAGACTAGTAAGTAAATGAAAGAAAAATAAAATCTCTAAGCAATTTAATGAGTTATGTTCCAAAATCATCTTGACAAAATACAAAAATGGGCGAAAAATGGAAAATCATTCTCAATCCGACTATAAGCACAGAAGTTATTTTCACATTTCGTAGACTCGCTAATTTTAATTTCTTAAAAATCATCGGACAAAATATACCATGGTCTCATAACATAAAATATCTTGGAGTTATTTTGGATAAAAAACTTATCTAGAATCCACATATTATATCCTCCAAAATACAACAAGAATACCAACGATTAAAAATTGTATACCCATTATAATAAATCGGTAAATATCATTGAGCTGGAAGCAGGGCCGGATTTAGGGGAGGGCTGAGTGAGCTGCAGCCCAAGGGCCCCCACAAATGCAGGGCCCCCCAATGTTATGATATTTAAATTAAGATACAGAAAAAATATTTTATTTATATATTAAATACTCATATTTACACATATGTAATTAAATAAAATTGAACATAATTTTGACATTAAAAAAATGTAATTTTACTAACGATAATAATAAATGTATTCGCGTTTGTTGACATGAATGGTGTCTAAGAATCTAGATAAAATAGGTTTTTATGCCATCCGTAATCGGTGTTGATTTTCAAAACATTATTGATAAGTTTGTACAAATGAAATTAAAAAAAAGTTCCAGGCATTTAATTTTAATTACCTGACATTATTATTTTCATTATTCTTTATTTAATTACTTACACCTAATATTATGATGATATTACTTATATTATAGTTATACTTGATTTGATTGTTTTTATAATTATTTATTATTAAATAAGTAGTTAAATTGTTACTACTATAGTAGTATACTAAATATGATAATAAATGTTATTTAATAAGTAAAAAAATATATTTTCTTATTTATGTGTAAGGGGCCCCCACAATGCATTCCGCCCAGGGGCCCCCACATACCTAAATCCACCCCTGGCTGGAAGTGTTCATTACTTCTATGCAAACAAATCATTCGTTCTATACTACTATACGCTGTCCCTGTCTGGGGTCAATGTGCTTCAACCCACATAAATAAAATCAAAGTACTTCAATCCAGAGTCCTCCGTGTGATTTCAAATGCCCCATGGTTTGTTCGAAACGATGCGCTGCACACCGACTTCAATTTACCTACAATTAAGAACTATATAAAAGATCTATCGGCAAGCTTCTTCGGTTATTTACGCAAAGCAAATGGTCCTAACATTTCTGGTTAAATGTCTCGGCCCCATCAATCGAAGACTAAAGTGTGGTCGTCCTCATGACGTTCTAAATTAGATTATCTTCAATGAAAATTCTATTGTAGATCTTTCATTACTTGTAACACTATCTTAAATCTATTAATGTATATCGCTAATTTGTTAACCTAGGTAGTTATTTACTACATATTATGTTATTATCGTTTTTATAAATAGCTAAAAATTGTGTACATTATACCTAAGTTTAGATGACTTTGTCAGGAAAACTTTATAAATAATAATAATAAAAAAAATGAGTTAGGTATGTGCCACGTGGTACTGTGGTAAGTATATGCATTTTGTAGCTTATTTTAGTGAGGATATCTGATCATCTGCAATAACACAATAACATTTTTTAATTGTATAATTTATAAAAAATCATATATTTTTAAGATAAGAATTTAATAGTTACGATATGATTTCTGTAGGTGATGTTTTGACAATAATTAACAAAATATTTGTTAAAATTTGTAAAATTACTAATTATATTTCATAACATAGCTATACTCATAAAAATATTTATTTTTTTATAAATTATCATTTGTTAATTAGTGGCTATATTAGAGAAACTTTTATTAATATATATATCCTTAATCGCAAAATTGCATTAATCCAGTCAATTACGCGGCTCACGAAATGTTCATAATTTATACAAATGTAAATTCGTTAAGCACGTACATACAGTTATCATCTATTTTATGTTCTTGTATTTTATCAGTAACGTTTTTATGTGTTAGAAAATGTATATAAAATTAATTAATTTTAATTTTGTTATTTAAAAAATATACATGGACTTCACTCTTGTTATAATAATATATTTTTATTTATATTTTAATGATGTTATATTTATAAATTCAAAAATGTATTTCCCCGTCTTTTAATTGTGTTTTTATGCCATTAAGTTATTAGAAAGATATTACACAAAATCATAATTAAATTCAAGATTTGTAACAAAATTTGTTGCACCACCAAGATGAATTTAAGTTCTTTAAAAAAAATAACCAAGCTTCGTAAATCGTATTTTAATTATAAAACAATTTAAATATATAATAAAGTTACCTTTATATGTCTCCTATCGTAAATGATTAGATTTTCTTGATAAAAAAAGATAAGATTAAGATTTACCCTAGTAAGTCTAATTTTTAATAATGATTAATTATATTTATAATGAATTGCTATTTATCATTTTTAATTTATTTAACAACTAAAATAATGTATTTAATTAACAATCATTTAATTTACTTGAATAAAACTCATTGTTATAATTTTTCAAAAGTGAAGATAAATCTAGTTTTCTTGTATTTTAAATGCTTAAATAGCTATATAATAAAAATATATTCAAGGTAAAAATTCGGAATTTTAAGATATGAATTGGACTTTGGAATAACTAATAGCAAAAAGTTAAAAAAAAAAATCAGGGAATTCGGTCAGCTGCATAATAGCAGGTAGATCTGGAGTATTCTTTACGACCTACATGAATTTAAAATGTATTGATAAATCATTTTTGGTATTTGAAAAACGATTCTAAGCAAAGACTATCTGTCAGCATATTTCTAAGAATGTTTTACTTCACAATTGTATTGTTATAAGAAATTGATTTTCTATTAGAAATATTGTAGATAAAAATAATATTAAATTGTAAAGGTTGATTCACTAAATAGACTCCCTCACTTTTTTCATAAATAATACATTTATTCAAAATTATGGCGAAGTTACATAATATATCTCCTTAAAAACTATATGTCTATATTTTAAAATTCTAGAGATTTTTTTGTACTACCTACTTAAGGGATAAATTTTATGATTTTTCTTAAAATATTGATATACCAAAAAATAAAAATTTTTCGTATAACTTGGATTAAAATGTAAATCCGTAAATATGGGTAATAAGTAGAAATTAATGTAAATTAAATATGTAACGCTGGCTAATAACGATGCAGTTGATGCCTCAAACGGCTCAAACAATTAATAATAATAAAAAAAAAATGATTTGTATGAAACTAAATAACAGCTCAAATAACTTTAGTGAAGAACTTGTGAAATATATTTTGAATACGCTGTCTATCTATTTGTAGCAACTTATATCTTGTATTCAGTATTATGATTACTTCGGAAGAATAAGAATTAAATATAGTGTTAGATATTTGTTTCCATTTGAGTAGCTTAGATATTTTGTTTAGTATTTTTTATCCCTATCGATAAATTAATTACTTATTCAAGTTCATGTTTTTTTTTTTGATATTACCTGTGCTTTAATATTGATTATTGGCTACAAAAATTAAAATTAAATAAATGTTTCTTAAAATTATAATACTAGGTATCTGATACAAAATTGTAGTATAACTTGAATAATGATCCATAAATTATTAATTGTTATACATATACTTTTATTGTGCATTTTTATATTTCTTAAATAATAGTATAATTTATACTTTTTGTGAAAAAAAAACATTTTTGAAAATATGAAAGCAAATTTGTTTTTATAAATTGTAAAATTGTTCATTTTATTGTGTATAATTTAGGAATAATTAATTAAGTTGAAATTCAATTAATTAATACAAAAGTTATATACCTAATAGACTTTCGAATTGAATAAATTGCTTGTGTGTGTATATAAAAAAACTGAACAGATAGATGACGTACTAATATATACTACAAGAAAGAAATTTTCGAGATTTTGTCAAAATTTGCACATAATCTAACGTGAAGAGGTAAAATAATTGTATTTTATAACTACTCATTGATCAATTATTACTTGATATATAAGCTGTTTTCATTAAACATGAACAAGTTTCTGAAAACATAATATACTGCATTATATAATTTTTAATATTTCCAATGCTAACACTATTTCTAGAATAAAAGACAAATTGTTTACACCTAAACTATGTATATACCAACCTTTGCCTTTTGATTGGAAATAATTTATTAATTATTGACAATTTGGATAGGTTAGGCTAGAACTGTATTATAGTGATATTGTTGATGTGTGTTCAAAGCCACTATAAGATGAAAATGCAATTAAGTACATTTATGGATGACTTATGTACAATTCATCTAGAGTATATTCAATTAATTTGTAAAAAAATTGATTTAAAAAATTTAAAAATATTGAATTTCCCAATATCGAAACATACAAAGAGGTAATGAAAAATAATAACATCATGAATATAAAATGAAATATCGTAAAATATTACACAATAAATAATAATGAGTAATATTCTTAAATAAATAAAATAATATAACCTTAGGATTCTTTTGATATACTATATAAAACAAAGAAGAACATTCTTTGTAATGAGAAAAATAAATTGCTTATTAATTATAACAAATAGCAATATTCAGTGATATTGTTATATAAGTTTAGGAATTCTAATGAATTATTAAATTAATTATGTAATAATTGTTATAATAATGTTTTTATGGTTTATTATTGAAATTGTGTATAGAACCAACATACTATATGGTAGTAATCTTTTCTTTGGTTAATTCGCTCGCGATCACTGTTTATTCAAACATGTATAAGTTGCCTGAAAAATAGTTAAATTTAAACTGTACTAATTGCTTATTTTTTTTTTTTTTTTTTTTTGTCAATTTCCTCTCCCTACACCTGCTGAAACGTCGTTGACGGTAATACATTAATTTTATTCGTATTTTGCAGGTGCCCGGACAAAGGGACGATGAAAATCCAAAAACCTGCTCAGATCAACCCTCTAATGACGATACTGATGAGTTCTCGGCCTCAACTTGACCAACCAACCAGCAAAATCCGTTAATATATTTATTTTTTCTATAAACGTAATATATTGAGATTATTAATAATGTTTAATGTTCTGTTTTGGGCATAGGCAATGTAACTTGTACTGAGAGAGTGCCGTTGACTTCGTACAGGACTGTGGTTTTGGAACTTCCCGAAAACTTTCAATACAAACCTGCCGTAAAGAAGTCAGCTGTTGCCTGCAAATTAACAACCCACAAATGCATTGTGCCTGATCCTAATAAATTGAAATTAAGCTTGAGATGGTAAATGTGCGTGTTGTAAAAATAATGATTATATATAATAAGAAACAGCGATTAAGTCGTGTCCTTATTAATAAACGTGGTCGGTCGGTTTTTTTGTGTTTTAATTTTATTGAAAAGGGCTGAGTGACCAACGGCTTTTGTAAGTTTTATGCTTACTCGGCGCTCATTAGCTGACCCAGCAACATTGCAACCAGGGTATACCTATCCCTAGCGAGTGATTTATGAATTCTATTCAAGGCAGTATTCAACGTGGGGTTAGAGAAAAGGAAAAAAGAACAAAGTTGTCGACCGTTTTTCAATTAATCTCCGTTGAGGTCATTTCATCGTATACTCAACATTATATAACACGCTTATACTAATGCGTCTACACATTATACACATATATTATGAACAATATATAATATGCAGATTATTATAACCGGTTAGAGTTTGGACGACCCACATATGCGACACTCAGCAAGTGTACCGGTTCAGATGTGAGGTTGGCAACCTTGGGTGTATCCAACTAAATGCTTGTTGTGTGAGGTCGTGTTATATTTGTTATATCAACCCCCACCCTAGAATCGCTGTTAGTGTACAGTCTTCTTGTGTAAAGTATTCTGCCGCACGTGGTGGCGTTCAAGTCTCCGAAGGCCACCACCACTGTAGCACTCGAAAAAACAGGTTGTAATGAAGGGTCGCCTAAAATTGTTGAACTAGGCCAAACACCGCAAGAGGTAAGAATCGTAAGCAAAAACAAAGATGTAAGAATGACTAAATTTATGGCTAGGCATCAACTTATCGGGAAAAAAAACTTATAAGTATTACTATGGCCTCAAGCTGGGTGAGATGCTCTATTAATTATATTTTTTAATAGTAATTAACGTTTTTAAACGAAATATATCAGCGTTTAAAATGAAATATGACTCGACTGAAACGCATACGGCGCACAAGCGACATATAGTTATAACCTAACCTATGTAAAAACAAATCATTAAGTTGTTTAGAAAATTTCGTAAACAATAGCTAGTATTGACTTGGTTTAGAAGGAACACTGCCAGTCTTATACCGTGTGGGAAAATTCGGCATGAACACACACAATCGTGTACATCATATGCGTTAAATTATTATGATTATTTATAGTATTTTTAAATTGATAAATCGTTTTTTCTTTTTTACTTATTATAGTATATAATATACTATACTATATATTATGCTACATCCAGAATTCATCTGGCAGATTCTCTTGTACAACACAACACACAATAAAACATATTATAATGGTTATTATTATTATTATTATTATTATATATTTTTTGGCTTTCGTTTAATTTAAAAATCTCCCTTGCCCCGTCATAACGTGTATAACAGGTAGGCGGATCACTAGCATGGCCAATATTTTACGCCGACTGGTATACGCGTACAGAGAAGATGTACACCATTATAATACGCGTTTTCGAGAGGCGCCAGTTTGGCGATGGTTTTGTCTGGAACTGTGCGCGGCGAGCGGTATGATGGAATCTAGAGGCTTGGCCGTCCGACAACATTATATTGTACACATGTGCGTGTGCGTGTGTGAACCGAAGACGTTGAAGCGTAGAGGGTTGTTTTCGAGGACAGCGGTGAAGTGAGGGGGTATAAATCTGTGTGTTTGTGTGCGTGCGCCCTGTAGTTTCAAGGTCGGTCGGTTTCGTAGTCATCATTACTGAATCGCCGTGAACGGTAGTGGAGGGGATGGGAAATGTACGAAACACCCTTCACATTATGTGAGTGTTTATATACCTATACCTATACAGGCTATACATATTTATATGCGTATATAATATTATATAATATTAGATATTGTATATAGGCACTATATATAATATAGTAATATACAATATTTAATAATTATTATTGTTATTTTTTTTATACCCTCCTGGAAAAAAATAACTGTCTGTTCGGATTCTCGGCTAATTACATAATAACAGTGATCTGATCACAGGAAAGACTAAAGAGGTGGGACTGTAATTTTAAGAATTTGCTTTTTTCAAAAACAAAAATATTTTTAAATTAAATACAAAATGCGTTGTGCGTAAAACTAACTCAAACCATATCGTTTTGAAGTATTCGTTGAAATAGTTAAATATTTTTACATAGTCTGTGAGTAAATAAAATATAATATACACTATAGTTATGGATGTAGGTAAGATACATAGTTTATCAAACTAAAATTTAAAAAACGTGGAATTAAAAACCCGCGGGACTGCAGATATTCAATTCTTCAATAAAGATGTCTGTATAATTGTTAAACGTCTTAACTCTCTTAAGTAATTAAAAAAAAACACTTATCATTTTTTTATACAGATGTGGCGAGACATAATAATTAAAAAATAATAAAATGTAATTATTTAATTATTTTTCTTTTAAGATTGAACAGTTACTACTAATTTTTATATCAAATTTAAAATTTAATTAACTAAACGAAGAAGTTTAAATTAAAAAGGATTTATAATATTGAGCATTTAAGATAAATGCTATGATAGACAATTAATATCATATAAAAAGCAACGTTATTCATTTTCTGGGAATATTTTATATTAATATGATAATCGTTTTTAAGCTAAAAATGTATAAAAACCAAATGTGATAGTTCATACTATTAATATTTAGGATAAAAGTATTTATACCAGTATGTTTTATTTAAAATACAAAGCATTTTAACTTAAATATGTTTTTAATAAATAAATGTAATAATAAAAGATGGTAAATTTTCGATGATATAATATTATATATTGTTAATGGGAACGACCAATGAATGTATATATGTATATAAATGATGAAGGGCAGGAAACCATTGATTCGTGTCTGATTTCGGGTAGAACACATGCGCTTACCAGAGGGATAATGTTTCATTGGAAGTTACAACGGAAATCATCAATTGCTGTTTCACGTTTAAAGCAAATTTCGTTCTGATTTATTTTGTCATGACAAATATTTACCAAATCATTGAACAAACTCGGCCAATTGCCAACCAAGATTTTCTGACTTTCACCTGACTTATATCTGGGAACCACACGTGATGTCGTGTGTTTTTCATCTGTCGATTGTTGAAGAAACGTGTGAACGAATAAATTAATATTAATAAAAAACAAGGTTCGATTAATGCCCCCATATGCTACCACCAACACAACAACCAATAAAAACATAAAACTCTAGCTTCTTTATATGGGTACTGCACCGCAGGCGTTAATGCGAAATGAAATTTTGATGGTGGAACGACATTATAATATAAGTCTAGATATTATAATATAACATAAAGCTTATAATAATAAGTTAGTTGTTCCGTATAAGCATAATATTGGCATTTTAAAATGATAAATAATATTCACATTAAAATTATATTTGACCGGTTCTAAAAGATTGATGGAAATCAATTGGAAAAGAATAAAATGAACATTCGAAATTGCCAATTGGAATTGAAGTTATCTGCGTGCTTTTTATTTTATAATTTTCAATTCACTCTGTAATTAATTACAAAGAAATTAAGTTTTCTGTTAAATACATTTCTGATTATTATTGATTAGTGAATAATTGTATTTACTTAGCTAATAAGTAATAAATATTAATGTCTGAAAAATAAATCACTAGGTATTCATTTCATTTGCAATCAACAAATTTTTATAAAAATAATTCATGAAGTATATTTTACCGTATAACCTTTAAAAATTACATTTCGTTTCAATAATCGATTTTCAATAATATATTTATATCCTTAAATTAAAATAATAGGTACATTTATATTTTTATTAACAGGTTGCCGGTTGGACATAAAATTGTTTAGGCTTTTGAGTCATTTTTTAGATTTTAGTATTCGAAACGATTAAATGTTCGTTAATTTTTCGATAAAAATACTTTTATAATATATAATTTAATAGTGTATTTAAATTTTAAAATGCATATAAAAATGTAATTTAAAAATATATTATTATTACCTATTAAATAATTTATACTTTGAACTGCTTAACACTTCATTTCCTGGGCACAATTTTATTTTAAACTTTATACCTAAAAATAAATTAACAGATAGGTAATTGTTTTTTAAAAGTAAAAAAGTTTAATATTGGAATTACTTGTTTTTCATTTGAATTAATATTATTCAATACTACGACAGGAATTCAGGTTGCAATAATTAATATTTTCTTTTCGAGCATACATTTTTTGTTTGATGGTTCACTTAGAAAATATCGAATTGTCCACCTATTTATAAGTTATTATATAAAAATATAGGAAAAATAACTGTTGAAAAACTTTGGTATTATGCAACTTTCACAACCTAATAAAAACTAAATAAGTGAAGAAAAAAGTCTGTTAGTTTTTCTTTGATATAATGATATCTATCTATATAATGATATCTATATATATCTATCTAATTTTCTTCCGTATGATTTTTCCCCAACGAATTTTTAAAAATAAAACCAAAGAAACAAATATCACGCTCACAAAATATTGTCCAGATCGTCAGATCAGCGGTGTTGTGTCGTCTACTATTAGTGCTTATACTAACGAATATAGTGCCTGTATTATTATAACACATTATTCATTATATTTAATACATAATACTATATAGTTGAATATATACTTTTCTCCCGATGGTTTTTGTATCGTTTTTTAGACTTCCTGTTTATGTGCGTTAGACACACGCGCGCACAAATAACAATAATAGTGCGCGCTATACACGGTGAGACAAAATTTTTTTAAAAAAATCGTAACTTTTACCCACGATTTTATTGTTTTACCACAGTGTACGTACTACACACGTAATAAAAATAATAATAACAATAATAATAATTTGTTTTCGGCAGAACCTAAAAAAAAAAAATATTAAAAAACAAAAAAAATCAATGTTTCCAAGAAACAAGACGTGTAGCCACTCCTGCCGCAGTGGTGTCCAAAAGCGAACACGGGTCGCGGTCAAAAGACGACAAGGGAACCTCCACTCGCATATATTCATCATCACATCGTCTCGTGTTGCCAGTTGCTATTGTTGGCTTATGATTTTTACTCTTAAGTATATGGTTTTTTAGGCGGCTTGTTGTTAAAAATTATATCGTTGTACGGGTTGCAGTGGTGATGGCAGTGCGGTGGTTCAAGGGCGCGGCGGCGGCGACCGCCCATAATATTTATACACATAATATAATATTATTATATTATACATAAGTGGTATTAATACACACGAGAACCGCCAAAAGAGAGCTGCTAGAAGGAACGAAACAAAAAACAAAACAGAAAAAAAACCTATTATAACCGCAACCAACCACCGGGAGAACGTGCGGCGGCGGCGCCGCGTCCGTTTAATCATCTGCGGCGATATTATTATTATTGTACGACGTTCCTGACGTATGTATATAATATGCTTATAGGTAAGAGGCGGCTATATCGCCTTGACTGCTTGTAATAATAATGTCGTTTAGTTTTTCAACTAATCCGCGAGTTTTTCGCCGGAAATTCTGTACCGATGAATCATTGGCGAGGTTACACACAATATTTTTTGTGTAGGTATAAGACATTTATTGCTTCCGCAGAGCCGACGTGACGAGCGTCGGGCACTGTTGCGTTAGCAGCCATCAGGTAAATCCACCTGTGTTATTATGACCCGTGTGTAACAACAGTTATAAAAATAATGATTAAAGCGCAGTACACATAAATATATATTATTCATAATATAATGTATACATAAAGGCGCGAAGAGCACTCACAATGCGCCGGGATGTTATAGGTGTAGGGTATAATAGTGTTATAATATGTATCTAAAAAATATTATGACGACTTACGATCGGATGACGAGTATTTGGGTGTAGAAAGGTATAAAAAAAAAGAGCAACGGCGACGAGTCGTTCATGAATGGGTGAATAGGCATTATAATAATATATATTATTTTGTAGTATAATTCGGCGTTTTCATATAATGTATGAGTGAGTGAGAGAGAGAGAAGGATAGGGGAGACCCGAGAATCATCATACCTATATGATATTATAGTATATATGTCGCGGTGTTCCGCCTATATATACCGCCCCTCGCGCACAGCATTTATACCATCACAATGACGCGGTTAACTGCGGCGACGCTTGCGGACGAGGGAAGAAAAAAAAGGTCTTTTCGGGTCATGTAAATGACCCTCGTGCGGAGTGTTGGGAAAAATAAAAACATCGCACACGAACAACGGAGATGAAGAAGAAGAAACGCGTGTGTGACGCAAGGACGCGAGTCGGCGGTCAGAGTATAATAGCCGCGGTGCGAGTGTGTGTTGTACGTATTATAATATTATTACACGAGTTTGTCAGTATATTATGTTATTATTAACCTACACCGACTCTGCACCGGTGTGAGCGTTATATTATATTATGACATTACGCCATTGTGTCTCGTTTAGGCTCGTGCCCCTTTGCGCGTTCAGTATATTATTATTACTATCGTGCACATAATGTAGATACATAAATATATCGCCTCGGAAAGGTACCTGTTCGCGATGCTAATTTCTCCGGTCGACGACAATGCGAGTTTTCACCCAGACGCGTTGTCGTGTGGGTCCACTGCAGCGATCCTTCTCGCCCGTGGCGCGGCGCATAATAATATTATTACTACACACGCGCGATGAACATAATATTATATTATATTATATACTTATACATAATATAGGTAGCTGTATACAATGAGAGTATGTCCACTGGTGGTCAACACGAGGCTGTGTATGAATTATACCATTATTATATAAACGGCCAAATATGACGTATTATTGTACGCGAGAGACCTGCTCGAGGTTCACCGGACATTCGGGTGTTCTACAAAATATTTCGCAATCCGCCTACTACTGTACTCGCAGCATTGTATAAGCCACCTGCGTATAATAATAACATGATTTGTAAGTATATTGTTGTTCAGACGGTCCGTCGGTAGCATCCGATTTCGGTATGTCATGCTGCACTCCTTGGTTTCTTCAGATGGCTTGCTCACAGAGTGCTTGAATTTACGCGAGGAGATGGAGTCCCTCTTTCAAGTCATCTTTAAAAATAAATATTTAAGCATACCCTTCTGGTTGTATTTTAATAAGTATAATGAGCGGTAGATGAAATAAGTTTGAGAACCTGTCTCCATAATCTTTATAACATGTTAAATGTTCAGGTTGGTACGCAAATTTTTGTTTTAACACATTTGCATTCCTCGTATTATAATGTTTCCCAATTCAATAGTATCGAGTTGCCCGTATTAGGGAACCATAGTTCGTGAACTTGACCTATTACCTATAATATCTTGTAAGTGTCCATGTCCGGACGAATGGACGACCGACTGATTTTTTCATTTTCCTAATAAAACCTGTACGTCGCCCGAAGACCGAAATCAACACCGTCGACTCCGATAAACTCACTTTAAGTCTAGAAATCCGTAGAAATCCTTATTAACGGGGTTAGTCGGGTCGAGTACTGTTAATCGCGAGCAGAATTCGTACGTCACTGACTGGCATGGTTTTAGAAATTGTCAGCAAAGCATAACAACACTTCAGTACCATACATAATATACGTTATATACAAGATCGGCCATTAACTAATGTTATTTGTGTATTGACTTAAGTCAATCACATAAATCATATTATATTGTATACATATGTGATAATATATGTTGTACATTAATATGCTCAAAAGAGAGGTATTTCGTCTCGTTTGTGGTTTATATAATCTCTATGTATAATCTTCATTCCGGCCGTTTGTCGTTTTCAGGTCGATCGTGCACTGTTTGTTGTTTGAACCAACATATAGGCTTAAACGGACTAGGGAGTGTGCAGAATTGCTCCACCGCAATTGGTTTTCAGTTAGACGATTTATTTTAAGTCTTGCAACGGTAAACTTAACTTGTTCGTACAATTACCTACCTCAATATTAAAAAAGTATCGTTAAAGTTATTAACAGTATTGAATAAGCATCGCATATAATCAATCAAGCTTAAACACTATATAAGAATAAAAATCTCTTAAAATCAAATCTCAAGCTATTGCTTATGCAGACGAATGAATAACATTATGGAGTAACGGTTGTCAAAAAACAAAAATAAAACAACATTGAGTATTGTTTTTCGTTTTGACATCGTATCACAACAATACGGAAGTTATAAAGTAGTTGGTAAATAATAGAATGCTATTTTGATAATTTTAATGTAATTGATGTACTACCATTCACACATCACTACATGAAATCTCTAAAATAAAATGCGGTTAAATAATTATTGTTATTTGTTAGTTTGTTTTTCTACGTGAAATACAAAAATATATAATTCTTGTACTAAAATGGCGCTTATATTTTGTTTAATATTTAAACACATTATTATAAATGCCACGATATTTGAAATACTATTGTAAAAATATCCAATACGTATTTACATTTTACATTAATGTGGACACGCGTACGAATTACATTCTTTAATTATTGAGTATGTGTGTTCGATGATGATGATGATGATGATGTGATGAGGATTTTCTAATAGATATACGTTTGTCTTTTTTATTATTTTTATTTCCAATCTGACAATTTATGTATAATATTATGTAGGTAGTATGCGTTAAACGCCACCGGAAATTTTACAATGATAGTATTTGGAAAGAATTCACAACTACTTAATATATCATTCGTGCACTAAACGAACAAACTTAATTTTGACGTTGCAGGTAAATAATGTTTTAGAAGATACACGTCACAACATAATACAATTTTATAAGGTAATAATTGTTTTTGCAACACATTTATATGCGTTGAATAATAATTTTAAATAGACAATTAATAATAATAATTATAAATCAATTCTGTTTGTGACGGCGGTAAAACCACAGATTAGATTAAAACCTCGTGCAAAGCGCGTAAAATATCCAGGTAACAACGTCGTCCTTCGTAATCACTAATCGATATTAGGGTAGATTTACCTGCTTGCTGCTGCTGGTCCACTGGTATTAAAAGTATTTTCTTCTATTATTATACACGTCGTCGTGTTTTAATCGTTTTCACAGCGCACACATTGTTATCGCGTATAACAACCTCGCTGTATATTATACCTATTACTTAATTCTTATATATATACATCATATATGTATATTATTGTACATATATGTATTTATATAGTATGTCACAGGCGCGGAGAGCTGCGAGATAAAGTTTTATCATTATAACACGTATAATATTATATTATTGTCGAAAACTGCTATACAGACGTTGCCATCGTCTACTAGTGCTTGTCGTCTCGTATTTATTTTACCATTTTTTTTCACCTTATCCTATTACTCGTCGATAATCAACCGTCAGTTCAGTCAGAAAGACATTGTACATTGTTGTACGTATTCAGCTCTCGCAGCATCGCAAAACACACACACACATACGCTCTCAACACGTATTTTCGTATTCACACGCGATATATTTACTGTAAAATATTATGTTATTATCTTAAGGATATTTGGGTTTTCGAGTGTTCCGTGTACACAAAATTCTCAACGCCACTTTGCACGGGCGCATACAATAATGGTGAAGAGGAGGAGGAGGAGGAGGAGGAGGAGGAGAAACAAATCGACGGCGCAGACGATAGAAAAAAATATATAATATTATGAGAGAAGCAGAAAGAAAAAACCGGTTTTCTAATGGCTTTGTGCGCTCTCAGGGGGTAGTTATTTGGTCGGGGCTGAACATTATTATAACGGTCCGATAGAGACTGCGATGACGCCGACCTTGTCTTCCGTACACTGTGTTTTCGTATTTTATCTCAGCCCGTCTCTCTCAAGCTCGTGCGTGCATCCTCCAACAAACACTGGCTCTGCACCATTGTCTGTCGTCCGCATCAGTACTGTTGAAACGGACCTTTGGAGATTATCACGTTTTGGGGCACGTAAATTTAATTTTGTCCTCTAACGCACCGTAGGTGGTAGAGCTAGAGAGACGAATCTGTATGTATTATACACATGTATATTGTGTGTAACATATACAATGGATAAATGTCAACAACGCATTGATAAATTGATTGCGTTCCGTTATAATATAGAGCAAGCACGGGACCCGGATGTACAAATTTCTTAGTAAATTATATTTTTTTTTCCTTTTCGAAAACGTTTCGTGTCTTTTATTATAGTATTATATGATGGATTTTATAAAATTTTTAATCCGATTGACCGACACCGTAGTAGTGGCGTATAGTGCTTATAGGGTCCAATTGTATTTCTATGCGCTATTATACCACACGCCGACGCTAAACACACTATACCTACCTATATATACATAGTGTAATATATGTTACACATGCATTGTTACACACACGGCTTGTCAACACATATACGAGCTACACACGCTAAATACGAGTATATACATTAGGTTAGGTGTGTGTGTGTAATTTATATACACATACTCAATGGACCAAAGGCAAACACGTACGAATTTGTTTTTCAAATACCGCATATACGCGCTACATATTAATATATAGAACTATAGCTCTATAACACTGTGCAGTATATGTGATGGTGGACGTATTGAAAATTCTTTCGTCCCCCGAGTTTCAATCACGGAGATGAAGAAACACATTTTTTGGCTGGCCAAAATGGATTATTAACCTCGAATGTAATATGTATTTTATATATGGCTTAACTTGGTTTCCATGTGTGCAGTTAAACGTTTTCGAGTGCATTCATCATATAGTCCAAATAACTCACATGTGTGAGCGTGCGTGGCAAATCCGGTCACCGGGGGATGACCGGCCGGCAGCCACTCTATATTACGTACGAGATGAGAGAGATTCTCCACATC
This sequence comes from Diuraphis noxia, assembly GCF_037042655.1. Lineage (NCBI taxonomy): Eukaryota > Metazoa > Arthropoda > Insecta > Hemiptera > Aphididae > Diuraphis > Diuraphis noxia. Next base: position 29,656,182 of record NW_028301714.1, on the reverse strand, counting down.
ACCAAGATCTAAGACGATATATTATATGACAGTGGTTAATATTTTATATAGAAAAAACCGAATATATTAAAAAATTGTTCCTGCGAGTTATTCATATCACAAATATTTCTCTCTCATACATTATTTGGTTAGGATTTTTCAAAACTCATATAAATAAATAGTTGGAATTGTATGAAAACCATATTATGTAATTCTCATAATTTTTATAGTCCAATTATGCCATTACTTATTTAATATATACAATGGAAGCAATTATTTATGATTTTCGTGAATTGAAAATTCCCCGAGTGTTTTTCTGGTTTAATTGAACACGAATGAAGTGTTAACGCTATAATTAAATGTAAATCATAAAACGATTGAATTTTTATAAATTAAATTAAAATTATTTTCTTCAGTAATAATATCCAGTACCAAAATAATTCAACTTTTTGGATTTTATATTATTTAATTGAATTCTAATAAGTTAAGACGAAAAAAAAATACGGATTATTAATAGGTTTATTATTGTAATCATTTAATTTTTTTTTAGAGATTGTCTTTCACGACGTTACTAATTTATCTTTCGATCTTTTTACCGGCCCAGCATTCACTATATAGTATATACCAACCACCTACCTGCTTTCATCCATCGCTCACCCCATTTCTGTGCGATTGTTTCGCATGGTTATTACGCTTTATCTTTTATATACATTTTATATTATATAACAGTTATTACTTATTAAAGAGATTTTTTTTCCTTGTTATTTCGTGCTATGGCCTGCGATACAAAGACCTTTATAATAATCATTGTATAATATACTATACAATATAACACGAAAATATAATATGTTTATGTATATCCAGTTATATTTAATCAGAAAAAAACACGAACGTATTTTGGTTTTTTAGTTGTTGTAACACACTGATGATTCATTGTATAATAAAATATATATAATTATATATAAAATATAAGTGATGATAATATATTATAATAATACGTCGATTTTCGTCAGGGAAAAGTAATTAAAACAATTTTACAGTTGAATACATACAATTTATGCGTCATATATTACTTATATTAAAATTATTATTTTATTTAAAATTGTTACAATTAAATAATTATTGTTATGAATATGTACTATGTAGTAGGTACGATTTGGTTATTGCTAGTTTTATAATTATCCAATTTTAACATTTTTAAATAATAATAATAAATATAACATTTTCCATACGTTTTAAGATTAAAGTTGGTATAATATTCTAACATTCTTGTAATTTATTTTAAGCTGGAGTAGATTTTCAAAAAAAAAATGTATTAAATCTTGATTGATCTAGCTACAAATCCCAATATTAAAAATTATATTATATCATATTATGAATCCTGTTTATTTTTGTAGTATATTTGATAGTTTTTTTTCCATGTTTTTTTGCTGTTTACTTATTTATCGTAGTTGATAAATAAGAGTAGCTATTATCACTATGCCCATACTCGTAAAAGTGTTTTAACAGCCTAATGTCGTCATGAAGAGTATTTTGTATTCAAGAATGATTCCTTAGAGATTTATACGATATAAAATATAATATTCATAGTGAACCTTCTACGTCATCACATCTACCTGCTCTTGATTGTTTTAATTTAGAATCCTAGATTTTATGAGATATGATCCTTGGAGATCAAGGTATACACTGTCGATGTTTAAGTTCGTCATAAATAGTGCTACATAAGAATTTTAATGAAAGTGGTGTCTTCTGAAACTATTTTATCATTATTATATTATTATTATCATCAATTTTAACAACAAGTTATTACAGCACTATAGTCTATCCAGTTACAAGATAAAATATAGTTTTATTTATTATCATGTAATATAAAGGTAGGTACATGGTTTGTAAATAATATATTATATGTAATGATATTTAATAATAATAAAAGGAAATCAAAATAAATGTAACATAAATGATCAATTAAATATGAATTATAATATTAAAAATATTATCTACGAACGTTATGATGCGATAGTTCATGAGTTAATCTGAAAAGAAATGTATACAACGAAGTATCATTTATAGAATTGTTATTGTTTCGTATTTTAATACTGTTGGATTCTAAAACTGATGCAAAAGAGACATAAGATGTTTTGAACTGCAGTTCACCATATGGTTAGGGTGGTTAGGGAAGAGTAAAAAAGAGACGCCTCACACCTTCGTTACACGGCCGTATGTTTTTTTGTTTAGGAATGTGATGGATTGGTTGGTTAATTTTTTGAAGCTTAAGAATAGATTTGTACTTTGGATATCCCTTATAATTGTGGATATGGTTGTCACTGAAGAAGGTGTACTTGGCAAGACTGATTTAATAAGTGAGTAGGTAGGTCTAAGGAATATGTTCCTTCTCATGTATACTTTTATGCACAATGTACATAACAATATATTTTGAATAATTATTTTACGCAGATATAGATACATCAGTAAATAACAATTATAAATTAAAGTAAAAAATCTTCTGTCGGTTTAACGATATTTTATTTGCATTTAAATATATTATGCAGGGTACAAATTGAAGAAACACAATTCAACCGACATGGTGAATTTTTAATGTCCCTGTATATACCTGTATAAATATTATGTAGGTATAAGTTGTGTACAGCGAATGTTCGGATCTCTTTTATTTTCATAAAAACAGAAAAAATTATACAGATATTATACCTATATATTAGTCTATTAGTCTATAGATATAATATTCTGTACATATCCGTATAGTATTTGCTCAACGACTTCACCACACCGTATATATATTGTCAATATAATATTGTATATATATATGCGAAAGAAAACGTGTACACACTAGCTAAAGCACATTGCCAATATATTATTATTGTTGTACCGAATCGAAAAACGAATTGACAGCTTTAGCAATAACAACCCACTACTACTACGCATGTAATGTAAACGGTAATCGGATAAAATAAATATGATATCAACACGCCAATATGTATATATTATTATTATGCTTAGAACGTAAGTAAAATTATTGTTTTGATCTACACATATAATAATATAAAATATTGTGTAGGTCTCTCCCTATAATATATCATATGTTTGAAATTTTAAATGTTTAAAACATGAGTTTTATCGTTGTCAATCTTGACCGTTTACGGCGTATGTACGTATATGCGTTCTTATCGTAATCTTACAACATTGGGTGCCTAGGTAGAGACCCGTTGGTGGTTTTATTTTTAACGTAATAGTTGCATTTATATACCTAGATAAGTCTTTACAACGATTCTGTCCCGAAAGAATATCGTGCAATTGTTGTGACTAAAGTTTTTCTACGCCCCTTCGTCCACACATAATATTTAAAAATTTCTATGATATGTATATGTACCTATCTATAATAAGGACCATGTTCCGAGCTCTAGCTGGGTTCGTGAAATCTCCGGGAGTGTGTTTGGATATTATATTATATTTAACTTTACACCTCATTTACTAGCATAATACGTAATAGAACGTACAGAAGAATTAGTATTTAAAATTATTCGTATGTTTGATAACCGAGGAGATTATGACGGCGTTTGTGGCTTCTTTGTCAGCTACTGATTACTCGAGTACTTACATTTATTATTATATCTCGTATAATAGAGCAAGTCCACCGGTGGTCCATGATATAATAATATTGCAGATAATTGCGCCAAGACTCTTCGTCACCAAAATATAATGTCAGCGTTGCCAACCTAGCCCCCTCCTCATATCAAACTTTGGAACAATCGCTATTATTTTCATTTATATATATAGGTATACGGGAGCGAAAAGATCTGCTAGTAGATTCGTGAAAGGGTAAAATAAAAACAAAACAAACCGACCAAATGAACCGCCTGAGAAACGCTCGCGTTTAGGGCATTGGAAATTACCTTTTGACTTTCCTCTAGGGAAATTTAATTTCCATCTACATACAGCGTTCGGACAATGTCCGGAATCGCGTATAATATATACTTGCACTTTTGTTTTAGTGTATGTTATTGCTACGCACTTAGGCGGTAAAAAAAATTAATGAGCTGTGTACGACGTACGTACACTTTAAATCGTCAATTGCGTACCTATTTGTGTCGTAGGTATACATGTGTATTATATTATCGCGATATACTTTGCAATATTAAATAAATATAAAAATGTTACTTGTCCAGGTATAATATTATAACGTTACTGTTACTGTGAATCTACTTTTTAATGAATAATTTAATAATATACTATAGTTAGAAGTTAGAACACATCTTATAACGTGTATTGTGTACTTATACAGGATACGATTATTACATGTTCCAAAAACATATTGAGATTTATATGCAAGTACTGTAGTTATATTTCAAGATTTATTCAATGGTTTAATACGAGCTGTCAACAGTTGGGTATGTCGGTATAATAATGATTAATATTTGAAAGTTCAAAACAATTATATGCATAAATATTTATAGAAAAAAATTAAAATTTTCACTTTTGATTGTTTAGAAAACTTATTAAATTTGTACACAGTTAAAAAATTAATGCATTTAGCATCTAGATATCTAATTCCATAATTTATTACAAAAATCAAATTTTAAGCTGGTGAGTCTAATATAATGGTAAGTTACTGACATCAAACATCACGGTGTAACGCACAATATAATATATTATATTATAATATATATTATATTATATTATTATTAATATTTCATATTTTGTAATTATCATATAATACCATTATACCTATATATTACAAATTTTCAATAAAGGTATAGCTGATAGCTGGTGGGAACTATTAGGAAGTATAAGTTCCTTAGTTGTTTAGTACCTATGAATATAATTTAATAATCATGAAATTTGTCAGATTCCAGAGGATTACCACCGGATGTCTCAAAAAGGTTGCAGATGACGTACATCAGTCACCTAGATACCTATATTATTTACAATATACATGATGATCCTTTTAATCATACCGAACATTTGAAACACCTCTGTTATTATCTCTGCGATTTCTCAATTATTTCGAATTTATCGTATTTAGGGTTCAATGTGTGTATATTGTAAATATGCTTGGAAATTCGAAGTGAAACAATGTGACCATTTAACAATAGTTGTGTGGCGTATAAAAATTAAGTTTTATTAAGCATATTAAAATTGTTAAATTTATTCAATTGTTGTGTCAGCGACAACGATATAATTAAGTATGTGAAAAATTCGGTTGGGCGAAAGACAAAGGTACCCAAAAAATTTGGGTACTGGGTAGTCTATTAGTTTCTAGGTAATATATGTATATCAATACACAATTTATCATAAAAAAATATGACAATTTATTAACGAAATATAATATGATGTAATAATACTATTTATAAATTTCAAAATAAATAAACAAAATAATAAATAATAAGAATGGATGCATGTAGTAAAAATTGTCAACTATCTTTAATTCAAATTATTTATTTTTTCCTCTCGATAAATCGAGAACCTTAGTATATCGAATTATCAGTTTGGGCTCCGAATTTCGACCCGCATTATTAAAATTGGCCCAAACTACTTGCAAAATATGTTTAAATAACTTTTTCAAACTGGTATAAACATACTTTGATTATTTTAAGAAAACTTTTGATATGTAGATACTATTAATCACATTATATTAGGTATATTACATAAATTTATATTTTTATTCGTTAATTAAGAAAGAATATTGTTTTTTATAGTATTATATTATGCAAACACGTAAAACATATTTCTTTGGTTTTTTCCTCGGCTTATTCCGTTGAGCCGTATTAAGGTCGCTGAACAATAATAATATTGTGTAGGATACACTACAACACCATGGTTATGAACTAAGACCAGTAATACCACACGAAAGCTATATAAAATTAATAATTATCCATATAATATGATCACTTTTATTGTTAAATAAAAAAAATATTTTATCATTTTGAATACACATTACATATTTCAAGGTGGTAGTGTGATTGATCAATTTGTAGTAGTAGCAGGAATTGCAGTTGATTATTTTTGTATACTCATCATTGCTATAACCATAGGTATAGCCATTTGAAAGAAAGTGTATTATTTTCCATTGTATTATTATGTTTTTTTCTAATAATATTAAAAATATTCTTCAAAAAAATTCATGGTTTAAAGAAACCGTATACCTGTAACGCATTTATGTACCAGGGTAAAGTATATAATAATAATATTAATGGGAGGGGACGCTTGGCGAGACACACATATACCAATATAATATATAAGATGTTAGATAACATCGTAAATCCCTTTATATTATTTTTTTTTAATCGACAAAAATGATATAGTACATACAGCACGGGGGAGATCATCATCGTGATTAATAGATATAGACTGTGACGTATCGCATTGCAAATGATGTTTTATAACATGAATACAATAAAGTGAGAGGACACGTCTTATAATTTTTGCGACGCGCAATAATGTACAAGGGAAATTTCAAATTTCCAATATAATGGTCAATAATCATTATTATCGAATCGATAAACATAAAATAACATATGTGGATGCTTGGTATACTCGTATACTGCTCGAGTATGCTTAAACTACCTATACGTCCAAAATACTCGTTTGTATCTCCTTTTTTTTTTGCATTAAGTTTGGAATTAATCTTTCTAAGTTTACATAAATGAGTATAATATCAAATTATTTATATTTTGGAGCCTCCAAATGGCTTCATAAATTATCGATTATACTGATAAAACGCCATAAAACGCAGTTTAAACACTTTAAACTTCACACTATACGAAAAAGAGATTAACAATACATTAATATCATTGCATTATCGTCATCATCATCATCATCTTCATTTGTGAAATCACCATGAATCACCCGTCTTACAGTGTTTGTTTAAATGCTCAAACGAATATCGTGTAATATACTGCACATAAATATATATACATGATACGCGTAGGTATATTTAAACAACGCGTATTAATAACTGTAAACAGGTATCTATAATAATTCGACGTACCTTTTAAAAATGTCACGTGGGACCATAGCAAACGATTTCTAACGCACATAGTGCATACACGTGCACTTACATATATAAGTAGGTATATAACCTGCATACATGCGAATATATAATGTATATACATATATAGCCATGTAAGTATATACACGCGAAAAAGCGGTGAATTTTCCGAATGGACTTTGATAAAATGCTGTTGACCACCCACACGCACTCGAAATGTTCCCCGGAGATTTTCTGCGCACCGCGGTACACCGTTCTTGCCACCTTTTTCACTTTTGCAACAGTAATATTTTATTACCCGAGAACCGCCTGGCGGATTCTTGCCAAACGGCAAACGACCTTCTAATTAGACGAGGTTTTAAATGAACTCTCTTATACCACTTCGAAACACATATAAATATAATCTATAGAATTACGCTACAGTAACATACAGAGCGAAGTAATAATAGAAAGGGTTACATAATAAGATACTTTTAAATGTATATAGTTTAATAATATATACATTTTTATAATACAAAACCCACTGCCATCTTTTTCGTTACATACACAATTTTGACGATTCTGTGTGTGGCACAATAAAACAAACGGATTTAAATTTTAGCAAACAAGACATTTTTTTTTTTTTTAAGTTTAAACGTACGGTTAAAAAATGAATTTAATAAAATATTAACATTTTAGAAGAAAATAAAATTAAAATATGTACGGTAAGAAAATATTAGATATATCAGTTGTAATAATCGTGTACTATCTTTATTCTATACATCTTAAATAAAAGATTATCCTTTTAAGTGTCTCCATTAATTATTTTGAATTATTTTTTATTATATCATTGAATAATAATAATATCTTTTACTTTTTTAAAGTTTTCACTGTTTTGAACTACAACATAGTCAACATACAATTTTATTTTATTTTCCTAAGCATATTTTATTTTGGAGTAGTAGTGTAGTAGAATACATAAAAATCAAATTTCGAACGAGTAGTTAATTAGTTATACGAGTAGGTCTAACTATTTAAAGTTTTGATGGGCAGAGTAGAATGGCCACTGGGATACCCGAAAACATTTGATTCTCTACTCCACTCGTCTAATTTTAAATACTTATAAAATAAACTTTTACTAATTAACCACTCACTTAAAATTACATTTTAATGTATCAAAGTATTCTAAGTGAAATTCTGCTTCAGAACTTGAAACAAATGTACCTATATTGTTATTCAAAAATATTGAAAATAACGAAAAAATTTAAAAAAAAATTTAAAAACGTTTTGTATTGGCATTAAAATTATATAAGAGAAATATTTTTCAAATAGCTTAAACTTTTCGAAATAATAAGTATTATAAGCTCTTAAATAGATCACCTTATATATAGTCAAAACATTTATACCTATAATATTCTGTTACAAATATTTTTTGTTATTAATTTAACTGTTAAAAAATATAAATTATCACTTATAATTTAAATAATTTAAATATCTTAGGTAATTGGTTTTTGTTTGAACATTTTTTAATATTTTATTACTCTATAATACTATTATAGGTTTATTGTTTTAATATACACTGATACCAATTAAAATTAATATATTATATGAGTATTAAACATTTAAATGCTATCCCTTTCATGTTATACAATCTAAGTAATTTTATTTTTAATTTATTTGTTTATATTGTATTGATCTTTATTGGACTTTACGCGACAACTATGACCATTAGCTAGCTATTGTTGAGGTTGCGGTTGGTACGATTGATACGGTAGATTCTAACACTTGTGTATACGGCAAAGACTTGTCACTAAGAACCCGGGTGGTCACCCATTCCGAACTACTGAGTAATTAAATTGAAACTAAATCAATGTAAATTGTGCATGTATTCTAAAAGTTTATTTTTTGTAGTATATTATAGCTTCAGAAGTTATATCTCATATAACCGAGTATTTGTGTAGGTATATTGTATGTTTAAACTTTAATTTATATTGATAGTTAATTACCAACCTGATTATAGATAATCTATTCGTATAATAGGTGACAATATTTAAACACGACTGACCTCTATATTATATAGTTATCAAAGTATAAGGAGCTACTTTATAAGTATTGATTTTATCATCATCGGTTTAAAGGGTGAAGACAATTTTTATACAATAAAGTATAGTGACAGATATGTTATTCATTATTAAACAATATTATTAACAATAATAAATTAGTGTATAAGAGATTATACATGTAAATAGATATATGTAGTTAATAGCCAATAGTCATATAATGTTTAAATATAATGTAAGCTATAAAGTTAAAATTAAATGTACAAATGACATTTAATAGTACAACAAAGAACACTACGCTGTAAATACTAAGTAAGATAGATAGACAGTCTATTAAGATTTAGAGTGTAGTTGCGGCACTAGACTTAGGAATTTAGGATGATAAAAAATATATCATGTACATTTGAAAAAACTGGTGGTCACTCTGCTGTATAGTATGTTTCGAGTAAACCATCATTGACTATTGAGTACGAAAGACTATTCTGAGCGAAGTCTGTCAGCCTATTTTACTATAAGTATATTATTTTATGATGTATTAAATATTCATATTGTTATTAAAGTAGGTAATTTATTTTACTAATGGTAATAAAATACGGTAAGTTAAATTAATTTTTGGTGAAACTTTGAATTGTTCATTTTAAATCTCATTTGAATTGAAATTGTTATTGCGCATGTCAGCTTAATATATGATAATATACGTTAAAATTTTCAAACACCCACAAATAATATTTTTAAATAATAACAAAATAATTAAAATTATTAATATATTACGTTTAAATATCTAATTTCGTTCAAATTTAAAATATATATCCAACCTAAATATTTTTTTTTTTAATTTTGGTTATTGTAAGATTTAAATAATTTGCAATTTTTCGTGGTTTTGACGAATTTCGTCAAAATCTGAATTTTTAATGCTTATAAAAAAAGCTGTGATTATTTTACTTTTTATATTTTGTATTTGTTTTAAAAACAGCGTATGAGAAACTTACTACATTTTCAAGCATTTTGACTTCGGGAAAAAACTGTTATCAACTCAAATTGAAAAATCTAGAAAAATTGTTTAACCTACCCATCGAAAATATAAAAAGGAATCAATTAGGTAATTACCTTCAGTATTGAAGATTGAAGCATTTTTTCTAAAGTAAAAATATTTTAGTTACAAACAAAACAAGAACCATATACTATATACATATTGGTAAAACCAATACATTAATCACTCCACTCAGAATCCATAACTATAGTATTCGTTTGGCACTTTTTTTTTGGTAAATTAAATTTATTGTTAGAAAGTTAATATAGAAACAAATTGAAACTTGATATTATTTGAAATTTTTTAATGTATTTTAATATAAATAATATAATAGGACGGAAAATAATAATTACATTTAATATTAGTATTTTTAATCGCGGATGTCTATAATTTTGTCGCGGGAATCAAATATTTCTATCTAGAAAATTTGATTACTTAAAACTATTATGTTTTTTATATTCGTAGTTCGTACATATAAGACTGACGAGTTAATAATATTAATTACTGACTTATAATGTTGTATTACAATACTTATATAAAAAAATATATAGTTTATTCTCATGAAAAGTGTATTTTTTACACAATTCTGTACAATTGTCGTTTTTGAATGTGGTACCTAATAACGCGTTTAGCTGTATAGGTCTAAATTAACATTTCTAGTCCCTAAATTAAAATATATTTATGTATATTATGTATGTATTATAAAATTATTAGGGTCTTTTCTTATTTTTTTCCTCCGGAGATGTAGTACTTTATGATATATTTTAAAGTAATGATGGGCTATTAGACGGAGGGTGTATTTCATTATAGAGTGAAAAACAATTTTAATTGTTCAACAAAATGTACTGAAATAATTAATTTTTAGTTTTTATATATTTTATAAAGTAAAAAATACCGTTCATATATACAGAATGCTATCTGTATTTTTGACCCCATGCAGAATTTTTTTCTTGCTTTTGCAGTCCAAGTTATATCATTATTATATTATTGCATGGCACTATCAATACTCAAGATACTTTATGTATATGTATAGTCATTAGTCATGCAATCAACCTTGTTTAAAACAGTCTCGTTCTTTAAGATTTATGACTCAATCCCGTTCAAGTTTACGCAAATACATATAATATATAGTAACGACTTTACATGACATTTACTATAGTGCACAAATTATACACCATTATTGTAGACATTATACGCAGGAGGAGAGTTTTTTTAATTGTTTTTTCAACTTTTTACCAATATTTATAAACTAAGTGAAATAAGTTATATGATAAATAGGCTATTAAGTACTAGTGCACATTATTATACGGTGTATTCACTTATGGCCCAATACACCACATAATATTAATTAAAATGTATAATGTGTATCAGAAAACTGTACTGTTAAATCTTAATGCATTTTGACATAGTAGGTTTCAAAGGCAACTTTTAGTTTCATTAAGCGAGAAATTCCAATTATAATAATCCCGTGGATTGCCGTTTGTGATAAGCTCCGTCTCGGAGTTGGAGACCACCGTTCATACTGAGTACGGCACTTGCGAACTGAGATATTTTCGGTTGATCAGAATTAGAGCCATCGACTTTTTTTTCAAGTTCATTAATTGTGCGATTTTCGATGATTTGTAATCAAACCGTTTGTATGTTACTGTCTGAGAGTGCGTATAATGGAATAATGCAGAGCAGCTGCAGTGCGACGAAATTCAGGCAGAACGAGTGTTGTACGTGTATTTACTAGTCTCATCACTTCCGGTCCGACGAAACGCGCCGCCCGTTTTCCAAGGATTACATTCCCTATACCCTACGATAAGATGCACATTCGTATCCGTCACCAAGTTACTCGCAAGTTACTATCGTATAGGAATGGATAGTTTCGTAGATATCTATATTCTATATAGTCATTATTTAGAACATATTCTAAAACTGCAGTTTTGTATTAACATATTTTAAGTTAAGCATATACAAGTTCAAAAAGCCATTTAAAAACTTGATAGAATATCGCGTAACACAAGCCGTATGAAGGTTTTTAGTTAGTAAATAGCGAATTATCGATATTTTGTTTATTTATTATTGCATCAACGTGTAATAAATGTGCGTATACTATGCGTATATTTATATGTATCTATAATATTATATATAACAAAATGAAAGCATAATACAAGCTCGTATAATCTACATAAAGATTTGATAGAATTGTCTGTCTTAATAATAAGGGCCAAGAAGATTTTGAGTACGGGAGGTTCATTAAATGTCAAGCTTAATATTATAAATTGTTTTGGTATGGAGTAGTGCTTCAAAATATATAATATAAACCTGCGTGGATTGCTGAATTTGCACGTTTATATATCGTGTATAATATTATTATATAGTCGCTGGATCGGTGAAAAAAGGAATCACGTAAAAATCGAGCATATAAAAAATGATACTATATATAATAAGGAGCGTTAATTAAAAAAAAAAAATAAAAAAAAATACAATAATAATACATAATATTATATAATAAAATAATAATAGTATAGCAGCAGCTCCGCGACCGCCGTCGCCGTCGCCACCTGTACAAACATCCGTTGAGAGTCAGCTGTCCCAACGACGGGAGCGAGTGAGAAAGAGTGATCGGGTCGAGAGAGGCTGCGGAGCGTACCTATATAGGATTCATTGGCGATGGCCAGGGGGTGGCGGGCGCGGTGTCTTCGCGAAGACCGTGAGAACATGGGGCGTGCATTGTGTCAAAGGGGTGATCTCGGGCGCTATAGCCTTCCACCGCGACGACGACGGTGGTGGTGGCGGCGGCGGCATTGGCATCATTGGCGGCGTCCTTCGACGAGAAGCAGCAGCAGCAGAACCACCACCACCACCGGCACCGACACAGGGGCAAACAGCGCCGCGGAGACGACGACCGGCCGTGGTGGCGTCGAACGCGTGTATACACGGTGGGGATGAGCTGAAAAAAATATATCAAAATCCGATACAATCGGTTCGAGAACATATTATAGAAACGATCCGAAATCGCGTACCCGGAATAATGGAAGTAAACGGGTGCAACATCATCGGAGAGGGACGGAGAATGAAAGAAGTGTATATTATTTCGTTACACGCACACACACACACACACACACACATGCTCGTGCATATTATGCATGTGTATGGATATTGTGTAGCAAAATATAGCGCGCAGCTGCGGAACAGACACCGTGAGAGAGGGTTGAAAATGATAAAGTGGATTTTTTTGAATTCAGTAGATTGGAGAAAAAAAATGTGGTATCGGCGGCCCCGCCTTCTGTTTTTTGAATTTGCCGATTTTCGACCAGTGGTACACAAAAACCTGTGAAATTTACCGTATATATCGATAAATACAAAATGTGTGTGTGTGAGCTCTGACAATTTAATACTTATTGTCGAATCGTATACGCGTTTAGATAGTTTCCCGCGGAAATGGTTTTGCTCAGATTCCGTGATCTGACTGTGAATACACGCTCAGTAGTGCGGGTCGTTATGACCGGATAGATAACAGGACCAGATTTGGGAAAAAAAGCCACGATAAATATTTGACTCTGAAGTCCAGCGTGAAGATTTTTATTTGCGCCGATAAAACGTCCGTGATCCGGATGGTTGATGATTATTAATATACGGTTGAATTTCGATCTTTTAAGTATTGTAGTCTATATATACAATGTAATATTGTATATTTTTATGATAATAATAATATGTAGATACTTAACGTGGATCCATAGTAACATATTTAATATAAATTTGATAAAATTAAATCGAAAAACTATATTATACTGGTTCCGATACGATAGCGTTGTAGTATACTATTAAACGAAAATAAAAATTCCCTATTACATGACTCTGTGGGTGTAATACACGATGAGACTACACGATCGTAACCTTTGTTTAAAATTTGACATTGGTTTACACGCGAAACGCGACCTGTTTTTATTATTATTATTTTTTTTTTTTTTGGAATTTTGCACTTAACTGCAGTGTAGTAAGTGTGCCATTCCTTAAAATAATTCACGAAAAAACGTTATTTCGATAGCAAAAACCACAATACTAATAATAAAAAAATATATATATAATATATAAGTACAACAGACAAAAGTGTTTAGAAGAGCTTAAATTTTTAAAACATTTTCATTATACATTTTGAATCAGGTCAGCTTGCGGTAGTGTTAAAATTATAAGTATCGTGAAAATCTCTAAAACCTAGTTAAAGTCATCATCTCGTTTACGTAGCGAATCCGCACTTTACTGTAACATAACAAATATATTATAATATGTCAGTGGAGTAGCGTGCACTTTTAGTTCGGAGAGACGTTAATAAAATAAAAAATCAGGCATAAAGAAAATATTATTGATATTCAGATTTATAGACGATCACACCGGGAAGTAGAAATAAACAAAATGTAAATTAAAAACCAACCGGAACGATTTTATTTAAATGTAAATATATGTTAAAAATCAAATTATTTCTGTAATAGTCGAGCTGTCATAGTTGTATACTAATAGCTAATAAAAAAAAAAAAAAAAAAAAAATCAAATTATTTGGCTCTATTCTCTGTAGACAGACGACAGACCGCTTACTTATTTTCTTCTAGGAAGTTTTTTTTTTTTTTTTTTTTTATTAAGAATAAGCCCTCGGCGACATCGGCCATTGGGAACAATGAAATTACATTATTTACATCTATAATTTACAGTTTTTACATTTGAATAAGTGTACATTTTTTTTTTTTTTTTTAAATTTTGTTTTGAAGTTCTGCCAATGAAATGAAGTTGAAGGTGACTGCGAGTGAAGAGTTGTTGTGGCCAAGTGATTCTGCCAGGTGTTCAGGAAGATTTGATTCCAATCTTGAATCGGTATATGATAGACATTCAGTCATAATGTGTTTTGTTCGTGCCGCAAGTTGTGCATATCGGGGGATCGTTTTTACTCATTAAATATCTAGGAAGTTTTGTCATCAATAGTATATATTTGCGTACATTTTAATATAATATTAAATTTTTTTTTAATTTTTTTTTATCGTGTGTTTTATACTGTATATTCGTAGTATCTATTTTATGTGTAATAATATAATGCGACGTATTATAAACATATTATTATAATATCCGCGAAAAAGTTAATCGCTTGCATATTGACCGTCAATATTTTCAGGTTTTTTTCTTTTCCCCATAAATTCAAGTTCACCTATTATTGTATATGGACCGTTTCGATGTACCATATCACTGGGGTGGTCGCCACTCCATCCACACACTCGGCCCGGTAAATATCACAGTGACCATCACTGATACTTTAAGCCGACCCGGAATTACACACACACCCACACACGCGCGCGCGTTTGTCGGTCCGTGTTTAATCGGCGGAAATTACTCGAATTGAACATAACTTTCGAAACCAACACGGCCTACACGCTACACCGACGGATGACGCGCAAGATGTAGACAAATATATTTCTGGAGTGCAACCCTGATATAAATTTATATGTTGTTAACATATTTTATATCATTAAATCGTATTATTTAAATACAATTTAATACGGTAATAAGTCGCACCGATCACGTCGTCAACGTCGCCGAAACGTTATTTACATCTCAAATTAAGATCCGTTAAAAGCAAAAATACCGCAATATCTCTTTGTGATCTGAGGAGAAAAAAATTTATACGACCGTCAAATTATTATTGTCAACCGTTTTTATTTTATTTTCCGCGATTCGATAACGTCGCTTTTTGTTCTCCCCTTCCGTTCAAAGCTAATCCATTTGACATACCCGTGTCATTTCGCACCGTTTCGCTAAACTATCGCACGCCTTTACCCATACAATATAATATTATTTACCTCGCTCGTATACAACGTGTTTATTACAAATAAATACATGGCGATTAGCCGAAGTGGGTATAAATAATGTATTTTTTGAACATTGAACGATTAAAAATATAAGAAAATAAGTACGTGTTTAAAATTATCTGCACAATATACGTGTTGTGATGTAATTACAGAATATTAATAATATATTATGAGTTAACACGAAACTGCAGATAAAAATTAATAGGATATTAGTTGTATATAGTTGCACAATATTTGAATTTGAGGAACCTTTTTCGAATAGATAATGAAAACTATTTAGATTTAAAAAGTTCTGTTTATATAGATTGCACCTTTTTATTTGTTGGTATTTTTGCGTAAATAAGACCCTTGAGGTGCGTTAGTGATAAATTGTATGAAACGTCTGGTTAAAATGTCGACTTTATATTATATTTGTTTCAGTTGCCGATGATAATGCTAAGTAGTTAAGAGGCTCAAATAAAATCGTCGCGTTTTATTACTCTATAATAACTGTTTCTTTTTCAACCCGCACAGTGTATGATTTGTCTTTACTGTTTACTAGTTCTTTTACCAATGCCACATCTAACACGAAAAACTAAATTTTCTTAAAAAATATATGTATACCATGGAAATTAATTGAATGTAAATAATATTTTAGATTAATTATGAATAATTATAATCTTGTAAAAAAGGATAAATAAAAAAAGGTGGACAAGTAGGTAACTATTCTGTTGTGTATATCAATGTAATGAATGTGTTAGATTTGAACTCAATGATAAATCGTAACATAAAAAAAAAACGATCCTAAGCAGAGACGACACGACTGTACGTGTTTCTAGCATAGGTACGCGTGCATGTACAAAAAAATCAAATTTAATAATTAAAAACCACTTTATCAAATATCGTAAAACTTTAAGATCAAACGATCATTTTATTATAATTCTGACCAGTGATTTTTTTTTTTGAAAAATTTAAAAATCTTGTATTAAAATTTTTAATGTTAGTTATATAAAAATATTAATTTTATTAATTTCTAAATGAAAAACAATTTGACAATTTTGGGATTTGGATGAATTTTTTCAACATTTGATTATCCTACCTATATGTATTTTTAATATTTTTTAACTGCTATTAAAGCAACTTATGAGAACCTTTGCATTAAACTTCCAAGGTTTTGTAACAAGTGAAAAAGTTCATAAAATAATCTTAAAAAATGTACTAACTGAAAATTTCTCGTTGTTATAAATAGATCAATAAGATAATATTTTGTTAATTTCACTATGTATACCCATGGAAAATATTAGTAAAAAAATTTGCCGAAAATTGCATGTGTTATATGTTAATGGTAATTAGTTCTTGAGTTCAACCAAAACATAAAATCGATTTTTTCAAAAATTGGTTTTGTGTACAAATCACATTATCCCTTCATTTTTTCTCGATTTTTTCTGACGATTCAATTTTAATTTTTCAAAAGCATCAACTAGATTCCCTTTTTTTTAGAAAAGATGCTGATATCAAAAATCAGAGCATTTTACCCCAAAAGTTGATGAAAGAAAAAAACACATCATACAATATATTCATCGTTACGATAATATAATCTTAAAAATAACTTTCATTCTTTTAATATTATAAAATAATAGATTTATTATTTCCATTGTAGACAAATTTAAAACAAATTACCTATAATTAGATAATTTTTCATCGTCGAGGTGACGTTTTATTAACTGGTCAAAAAAAAATATACAAAAATACAACCGCTCGCTTCGAAAACAAACCATTTCCGCTTTCTTCTCAATACTACAATATTATCATCTCACAAAATGTTATATTTATTAATAGTATTACAGGAATTATGCATGAATGTATCAACGATCAACATATTATATACAAATTATACCAAGTAATTTAAAGAGCAACAATGTAGGTCATATTATATTATGTTATTGCTTATAACAGAGGTTCTCAAATTTTTCAGGCCAGGCCCCCCTATTAGTTAACCCCAGACCTGAGCCCCCCCCTGATAAAAATAATTTTAATAGTCATGTTTAGAGTAAAAAAATGTTAAAAACAAACAACAAATATTGATATTAAGATTAATATTACAAATTTATTTTAAAATAAAATATATTTTTTATAAAATATTTTAATTAATAGGTCAATTTTAATGTGATGGGTAGGCTTGTTTTTTTTCATCACAAAGTTTGGTGAAACGAGGAGAGATATTTGATAAAGCTACTCTCAATTCTTTACTGACATCCAGTCTTCCACGGTACTTAGACTTCATTGATGCTAGGGCAGAAAATCCTGTTTCGCACAAATACGTAGTTGCAAATGGGACTAATATTCTCATGGCTTCTTCAAACAATATCGGGCACTCTTCTTTTACACTTACCCAGAATTTTGTTAAAGAGTTGTCTTTTTCAAATGTAGCTTTCAAAAACTCATCACATTGAAGATCGATGAGCTATTCTAGTTCTTCCAAATTCAACGAACCACTTTCCTTCAGCGGCTGAAATGGCTGTTTTACCCAAAGAAATGGTTGCAGGTGTTCATAGTAGTATTCTTAACTTAACTTTTTTAAAGTTGACAGATGATTTACAAGACATGCCGTTAGTTCTTGAGGAATTTCCTCACACTCAACTTCTTGCACCATGTTTAATAACGTTGGAAAAACATTAAAGTCCGGACAATAATGGTTTATCGATGAAACAACAAACCTTTTATAGATAATGGCTCGTGTTGATTGTTGCTGCCTGTATGTGATGTATAAATATACCGAATTGTATACAATGCAAAACGCGATTATTATTACGGACATTTCACAATTTATTTATTTTTCTACCAATGTAATTGATTTTTAAAATTGTCTTGCGCCCCCCTGGAGGGTCGCGCCCCACACTTTGAGAACCTCTGACTTATAACATTGATAACAGTATTGCCTTATGATATTAAGCGATAGCTATAGATGTTTCCTATATAGATCTCGTGTAGTCAAATATGTCAATAATTTGAAATGTTTGGATTCAAAGGTGTAAACATGATGGTTGATGTGGAGGATAGATCTGTTCGTGACTTATTTTTCAACTACCTAACCTACCCATCTGATTATTATTGTTGTATTGATAGTGAATATAAATTCACAAAACATATCTGATTTAATATAATATATAATATAAAGTAAAATTTATTACACTAGTAAAACATTAGAAAAACGTATTTACGACACCAAAACCAAAACAACGTCTAGGTATAATGTAAAAATCAATGTTGCAAAGTAGGATATACGAAAAGCAATATTTTCAAGGCTAGAAACTTTACTAAATACTGGAATAGATTCCATTAAACTTAGCAACCCATAATATATTTCCTGACAAATAGCAATTATTAAAAACATTTTACAAAATCCCTGTGTCAATGGATACACCTGAGTAAATATTTTCTTGACTTGAAAGGTTTAAAAAAAATTAAGAAATACCTCGGGTGAAAAGTAAGAATCTGTTGTTTTATTTAATAATTGGCAAAACGCAAAAGCTTACTAGATAATTTTAATTTTAAACTATATTATGTTAAAAACCTATCTCAGATAATTGACCATAATAATAGTGAATAAATAATATTAATGACTTCAAAAAGATATCAGATGATAATTCGATGAATTCGATAATTATATATTAGGTACTAATTTTCATCTATTTTTTCAGTTTTGTTTAAAGTAAAAGTGGTTCTATTTGTCAAATTATTGTATTATTAAATGCTTATTTTGTGACTAAACAATTTGATTCTGTTACGATATGAGTAATGACATAGTTATGAATAATACACTAATACACTGATATGCAATCGATTCATTTCTGTAAAATATAATTGATTAATAATTTCATAATCGTCTCTTATTTCCACGAGGAAACATGTCACTTTATTGGTTTAGGTTTATTTTTGAAACAATACACTCTGCACAACTATTATACATATTTTATACAGGTAATTCGACGTTAAGACGTTCATAATCCATTATTAATCTTAGTAATTATATTGATTGCAATATATACCAGAATGTGATTATTTAGACTTAGACTAATATATAGCCTCTATGACGTACTATTTTATATAACAGCTATACACTAGATAGCGTTTACCCATAAATTTTAACATTATTTTACACACATCGAGAGCAATGCGGTTTGCTTTTAATACCTGCAGATTTTATAAGGATGCCATACGCCCATGCCCAATAATCTAAGTATTTGCATTTTTATGTGACGGCCCATAATCGAACACTAGCTAGTTATATTATGAACAAGAAGCGTTTGTGCGTCATTAATCCTCCTATACACTGCAAATAAAAAAATACCTATACTAGTTTGCAAATTGCGTATCATATATAGGTAGATACGTAATAATTTGTAATTTTGTAATTTTGTTGTTAATGGTGTAAATAATGACTGATCTAATCAGATTTAGGTAGGTACCTAACGACATTTTATTATATATTTTTTTTTAAATAATAGTTGTACTCAAACGACCAGTTAAAAAAGTTAATTTGCAACAATTGCGATGCGCAACCTATCCTACACCCCAAAAAAGAGAAAAGTGGTCAAAATTCCGCCCCAAGTAACGCCACAGACTATTATTCTTTATGAATATGTCATATAATGTATTATTATTCATATAAAAGCGAATGATTTCTGTTTAGTATATTAAGACTTAATTTGTATACATTATTATTATAATTATCGTACCTTTGTTAACTACACAAATATACTTAAGTTCTTACGTCTTACTACCTAATACCATGTAAGTACGAACGATAATCTAATTGTTTGATACCTACACTATTATCAATATAATAGAATAAAATATAGGTATTATTTTATAAATATATGCAAGGTGAATTTTTAAGCATGCTTCTACCCACTTTATTTTAATCCTTAATTTATACATATATTCGAATTCGATTTTTGGAATTTTTAAATAAATTTGAAGACCATATTTTTGAATCCTTGAGATTTTTTGTACCACTTAAGGATGATCCTGTGACAATACAAATTACTTTTTTTAGAATAGAATTTTCCTTTTTTCATTTTTAATTATCAAGCAGATAATTTTTTTTTTTTTTTGAGAATTTTGATGTATCTAAATAGTAGTTTTTGAGTTACATAACTTGTGCACGAAGGATAATATATCTTAATAATAATGGGTTAAGGAGATAGAACAGACGATTTGAAAAGTAATTATACTATTGATTTATCAATAAAAAATTGTTCGCAAAATGATCTAAGCATAACAAACACTATATATCTAATACATATTACAGTTATTATTTTTATAAATCCATTTTTATGGATTACTATTCTTATAAGTTATAATATAAACATTTTAATAATTCAGAAACTACTCATTAGATTTTTGATTTAGGTACATCAAATTTTTCAAGAAAATCAACCGATAAATGATTTGCAATTAAAATCCTCAATTAAAAAATAGAAATTAGTATCACCCCAAGACACTCCTTTAATAGTACAAACGATATCAGAAATTTGAAAATATGATCTTTAGGTATATTAAATATTCTATTAAATAGAAAAATGGGTGCGAGAACGCCTAAAAATCACTGTAGTCTGTACACAGGTGATATTTAGTATAATATCTATATATCTACATCTATATTTTTATCTACGATAAGTATTTTCATAAGCTTACATAAAAATAAATATTTTTTCTTACTAAAATAATGTACGTAGAAAACATCTGATATACGCCAACACATTTTACTTCATATTCTACAATAGAAAAAAATTTTCAAATGCCATATTTTGTTTTTCTCGATCGTCTACTGTCTTACTAAAATACAAAACTTCCAATTCAACAGCTACATCATAATATAATATGTTATATTAAAGTCACACTGTACAACCTAATTTAAGTTAACTTATCTTTTTTAATTTTTTTATGAATAGTCAAAGAAAAATAACGTGACTTAATACTGTTCTATTATCCTAGAAAAAAAACAAAATGAAAAAAAAAGATGGATTTATAAGTAAAAATGATTACTTAGTAAACTTATAAGCACTTACCTGCTCACATGAATTTTATGAACAGTAATTTTCAGTGGATACTATATATATAGGTGGTACTGTGCAGGTATAGCAATATGAACGTCCATAAATTATTATAATATAATAGGTAATTATTATAGTATTTTAGTTATACATATTAGGGATTTATAGGGCCACTATAGGTATCGTGTCTACGGTGTTCGACGGTCAATAGCGAGTTACCGACGACGGTAGAAGGCTTCGATTATTTCGTATTCGCTGGTCAACCGTCGTCGGACCTAATTTAGTAACGTTTCTTAAACTAAATATCACCTACTGTATTATAATACGATATCTGACCAATACGTGTTTCGATACGTCCATTTGCTGCTGTATCATTATTATTTATGACATTTCACTACCCTGCCGTCACATATATATAGGTACCTAAGAACTACACTTTATATTCTACTCTGTATATTTTATATTATATATGTAATGTGTTGTGTGAGAGAGGTAGAGAGACTCGTGTGTGTGTGCAGGCAGTGGCATAATTTATATTGTGAGTATGTGTGTGTGTGTGTGTCTATGGCACACATACAATGTATATAACCTTTAACGACGGTGGTCAACGCAAACACTTGTAAATATTTAGACGTCATTTGCTCCGTAAGCCCTCCGCCGCGGCGGCCGCGCTAGAACGGTCTCGAAAAATGTAAATTTCTGTCGGCCAACACGCCCGCCACGTACATTATATACGAAACGCTAAGAATATATATATATGAGCGCGTATAGCGCACAGGAGGATGATGAGGTGGAAGAGTTTGAATAGGTTATGGAGGTAAACGGCAGTGGCGGTATCGTGAAGGCGGAAAAGCGGTGGTCGGGGTGTGCTACCCGTATTATAATAAAGCGAATATAATATAATACATAGCGAGCATAATCTATATAGTATACTTACCTAACCTATAGTGCCTACAGCATGTAACTAGAAATGCAAACACAATTTGGGTTTGTAGTCGTGGTTTATGGATCATCAGTCGATTGATAATTATTTTATAATACTGCGATGATAATATATTAATAGTTACGAATATTATTATATAATCATGCGATGGCTGTAGATTCAAAATTAATTTATCATAATATGCTGATACAGTTTATATAGTGATATTAAAAAAAAAAATTTTATATGCATTTTCCACGATTTACCGATTTTTAATCGCTGCGTGTCCACTAAAAATCAAAGGTTTTCCAATGTTCATTACATTATGGTGTAAATAAAATTATTTTAAAAATTAAAGGATTTATCTACAAATCGTTTTCTATAGGCAAACACAATGCGTATATGTCGCACATACTATACACACGCTTGCGATTAATAATACACAGAGTATCTTACAAAAGTATAATTTACATAATAATATGTCACACTATCTAAGTTTATTTCTATTTGTTTATAACAAACCTTGAACGAATGCGTGTCAACAAAAATTATTTAATATAATAATGCTAATATATACCGCTTATCAGGCCCCTGGTATAATAATGGTGTGAATTTCCAATGAAGTCTTTCTACTAATTCTTATAATACCTACCTATTGTTCCTAATTAATTCTTTTGTATTTTTTGTTTTTGTTTTATTTCTTGATGTTAAATTAAAATAGTCTCATTTGTTAGTATTATTAAAGTAATTGTTTACCGTACTTACTTTTTTTTAAATGTACTTTTAATAAATAAAAATAAATATTAATAATAAACCTTGTTGGACGCTACTCGATGTGTAACCAGTAATTTTCAGTTTATCCAAACTTATATAGCTAACAATCGGTGGCAATTTCGCCCTCAGTCGGTTTGAAATAAGTGTACTGTAATACCTAATAAAATACGGTTAAGGGAGGAACGGCAGTGTGGAAGCCGCGAAGGGTTATAAGAATCACTTCCCATCCCTTATTATATACCGGCAACGACTACAACGTATTAAAAGGGTCTATCTTGGGTTCAAAATCCACGACCCTATCACCGAGATGGAGCGAGAAGTGTAGGATGGACGTGGGAGAAGGGTGACTTCACACACTTATTCCTTGTAAAATCAACCTATTTAACCATATAATACGTATATATAATATATATATATATATTATTATTATAGATTATAGGAAAATCAAAATCGCACATGTCGTATACAAAACATGTTATTTCTAATCAATCTTTATTATTTTTTGTTTTTATTTACAAACTTATTGCTCGTTAAAACATTATATAATAATTTTGCTAATTATTAATAATATATAATAATATATAATTATAATTGTTATTGTTATACTTATAATTATATAAATTTGTTTGTTGATACCAAGTAGTAGTAGTAGTAGTAGTAATAGTCTTCCACAATATCTACGAGGTACTTTTTTGTACTATCGATATTTGTTTTAAAATAAATCAAAAAAAAAAAGAAAAAAAATGATAATAATAATAAACACTTGGCGTAATAACACATAATACTATGGACAATTAATACAATTAGGTTTGGAGAATAGTAACAGAATTTTGTGTATATGTGAAAAAACTTAAAAAATTCGCACCGAGGACAAGGGCGATAAAAAATAATAATTAACGCGTACATCTTACCGCTCTAAACAAAAAAAAAGATCTACTTAAACACAAAATAATATTATAATGGAGCACAAAATTAAAATATCAGTTTATATATCCAATATAATATTATCATACATTTATAATATTATATAGTTAATAGCAGGTACGAAACAAACGAATGTTATAAGTAATATAATAATAATAATTCTAGAGCGTCGTCGTGTGATATGTAACATGTGGGGGATATGTTTTAACTAATGCAATATTGGTACCCAAATCAAATGAAAATAAAATATTTAACAAATGAAAAAAAAAATGTATAAAATAATAATAATACATATATTATATTAGGAATATTATAATATTTAATGTAAGAGATTGAGCCATCAACAAACGACGCAACAATAGGGCAGGGAATTTTTTTGAGGGGGTGGGGGGTATGGTTTAGGGTAGGATTACATTTGGTTTTTTGGTGCGGGTTGCAAAATATATTAATTAAAAAATTCTTAACAATATTGTAATGCCCCTGGATTTAGGATTATTATTATTGTTATGTACAACATAAATTATAATATGCAAAGTCAATCTCGAAAAGTGTTTTCAGTAATTATCACGGTACCGGAATGCCGGACCGGTCAGTTTCGGAAACATCGACACGATTTTTATCGGACGAAAAAATGACCGAAATAGTAAATCGATACAAGTATATAATAGTATACAGTACCTACATAGTCAAACGTTCTCGGACGTGTCACACGGCGGTAATATTTCCGCAGTGGTTTGCGTGACACACTTGTGTAACATCACAATAATGTTGTCACGGCCGAAATTAAAAATGAATAAAAAAAAAAAATAATAATAATAATACAATTTACAATGACGGTGCCGTCGCGTCGTCTACTCCCGCGACATTATATTTTTATCTCGTAAAAAGTTATCGCGTTTACGAGGTAAACGTACAAAAAAAAAAAAAAAACCGCGCGACTTACTATGATCGCATTCATCAATACGTGTTTTGAATGTCTTACGATTGAAGTTCGCCAGTGAGCTGCTGCCGATGTGTGCCACCGTGGTCGTGCCAGCGACTAGTGTCGGCCATCGCCTTCTTCTTCTTTTTCGACTTCTCCACATTGTCGTCGTGCGTCTTCTCGTGGTGCCGCTTGTGGTCCAGCCGCACGAACTTCTTCTCGCACTGCACGCACTGGTACGGTTTTTCGGCCGAGTGGCTGGACATGAAGTGCCGGTCCAGATCGTTTTTGAAGTTGAAGCTCTTGGTGCACACCGTGCACGGGAACGCCTTGTTGCTGTCGTTGTGCCGGAGCTCGTGCACCTGCAGCAGCTTTTGCTCGCCAAACCGCTTGCCGCACACGCCGCACCGGTACGGCTTCTCGCCGCTATGGAACCTCTGGTCGTGCTGCGTCTTGTAACACTTGTCCGTGAAGTCCTTGTTGCAAATGTCGCACGTTACGCGGGTGGCTTTCCGGAACTTTTTGGCCAGCGCCGAGTGCGACGACGACAGTTCCGTGCAGTTAAAGTTCGGCGGCGAACCGGTGTCCAGGTCGATGTCGCTGTCGCTGACCATCGTGTCATCGTCGGTGGCGGTCTGATGTAGCGGCAGAGGCAGCGATGGCGGCGGCGATGACGGCGATATGGGCGCCACCACCAACAGGCCTTGATACTGCGGGCGATGATTGTGCAGCTGCTGGTGTTGGACGTGTTGATGATGATGATGATGATGATCAATGCTCGAGTCCGGGCTGGCCATCGGAGTGTCGTCAACGTTGTTGTACTCGACCAGTTCGGATGGTTCCTGTTTGATGTTGCGTTGCTGCAGCACATGCAACTGGCGCTGATGGGTTTGTTGCTGCGGTTGTTGGTATACCGACGGCTGCATGGTCGTGGACGACGGTTGTTGATACTCGATGATTCGCTGATGGCGGTGTTGGTGGTGCTGCTGACTTTGATGCGACGGCGGCAACTGGTGCTGATGCGGATTGCGAACGACCACGTTGTTGACATGGTGGTACGGCAGCTCCTGCAGCTGGCGATGGTACAGATGGCCACCACGGCCGTTACTGTCGGGCATAGTGGTGTACAAATCCGTGTTGGTAGTTTGTTGGATCATAGAAACCTGGGTGGTGTATGGCTGGATGGTATCCGTGATCGGGTGGTGCAGGTATGCCGAAAGCGCTTGTTGACCCGCTGTCGACTGCCGGTGGCCGTGGTACGACGTGGCCTGGCGGCGGTCCGTATGGTGGACCGCCGTTAGGTCCGCCCGGTATTTGTTGCTGTTGTTGTTGGGGTAAGAAGAAATTTGCATCTCGTCCGTGAAACCGGCCGTACTGCTGTTGTTGCTGTTGCTGCTGCTGCTGCTGTTGCTGACCGGCCGACGGGCCGGTAGGAATTGGGTTCCCCCCAAACTGTCCGAGAGGCTTGCTGTCAGGTTTGGGGGAGTCAGCTCTAAAAAAGAATCGGTGTTGAACGATGACGTAGACGTGACGGGGCGGAAGTCGGCTGGCATCATCATGGACGACTGTTGCTTGTGCAACGACGGGCCGTTCTGCTGCTGCTGCTTGAGCTTCTGTTGCGCTACGTATGCCGGGTCCCGGTACGGATGATAGTGATGTTTCATGGGCAAAAGCGCGGGATCTGGTTTGCCACTCTGCTTGACCGCGTTCTTGTGCAACTGAGTGCCATAGTGCCGTTTAAGGTGACCAGAACTGGTGAACCATTTATCGCAAGCCGGACACTCGTAAGTCTTGGCGCGCCTCGCCTCATTCGACTTCCACGACCCGTTCCCCTTGGTACCGGACCCAGACCCTCCGCCGCTTCCGCTTCCGCCTCCGCCGGGCTGTTGGTTCGAATCGACCGCATACCCGCCACCGTCAAAGTTGGCCTGGTACTGTTGCTGTTGTTGCATGTCCGACGGCGGTGACCCGCCCATCATCGTCGGCGGTGTGGTGGTTGTGGTCGACACGTTGTTGTAATCGGGAGACAGGTGCTCGCCGGACAGCGTGTTCTGCTGCGGCTGAAAGTAGCCGGGCCACTCAACCGCCGGCGGCGGTGGAGGCGGTTGCGGCGGTCTGTCGTAACCGGGTGGCACGACGACGCCCACGCCACCGTGCTGCAAAAACCCTTTGTTCGTGTCCTGTTGCTGCTGCTGCTGCTGTTGTTGTTGCTGCTGTTGTGACATGACTTGTTGCGAGTCCAAGTCCAGTATTTCGGTCTCCACTTTGGGCGACACCTGCTGTTCCTTCGCCGCGCACATGCCGCACATCTTCTTGCCAAAATGATGGCCACTGCCGATCACCGATAGTTCTATGTAGCACCGGTCACACCGTTCAACGGGCATGGCGTGAGTGACGCCGGCCGAGTCATAATAGAAGCCCCCCAACCGGTCAGGGAACATGGTGTTCTTGTACGATGGCATGGTGCTGACTGGTGGTATAGCGCCGGGAAGCTGGAACGAGTGCGGTCCCGTCGCCATCGAGTGGTACAACGGGAACTCGGACGCGTTGCTTATCTGCATCTCCATGACTACGTGCGCTGAAAACGAGAAAAAACACACGAAAACGCGTTAGTTATGATTGTTGCACATAGCCAAATATTATCGGACACACGGGTTGGTGGGTGAATGGGTCACAGATCGGTGATATCTCCGTACGAGATGTTTTACGAACATAAGCGAAATATCTATAATTCTTAGATCGTTGTGGTGTCTTTACGTGTCCGAAAATATGATATTTAAATTCTTAATCGGCGGAGTGAAAGCATACACCCCGCCGAACGTCCTTTTGGATGCAAACTATACACCGACTGCGTAATAAATATAAATAATAATATATATTTATGTACATATAAACGGTATAATGTATACAAAGTCGCGACCCCTCGTCGCGGGCGCCGCCCACCCGCTGTGACAAGTGTAGTACACGACCTGTGTAATTTACGTACGTACACAACTCACGCACACACACCACACACAAACCCACACTACACAAACACACACCCACGCCACACAAACACCCGGCCAATTAGTCGGCCTCCCCAGCCCTCGACCCCCACCGAGTGTGTATCACCTGTGCGCGATGTGCGTTTGTGTGTGGTGACATGTGTAACGTCCGCGACGACAATCGCTGTGAAACGCGTTTCATACAAATTATGGCAATAATAATAAATATTGTCAATTTATTATTATTATTGGTACGATAAATCGATATATTTTAATATTTATTGATCCCAGCTAGTGTGAAAATCGAAACTGCGATTATAATATATTACATTTTTATAATGTCGTCGCCTACCGATCACTGTTATAATACCTAATAATAAAAATACGTATTTATGACGTTTCGGTCCAGTTACGTTCAGACGTGTGTACACTTACGCCGTTTCCGACGGAAATGCCTCACTAAACTGAGGCACGGGGACGGGGTATGTCAAGGTCGGGGTCGAACGATAAAAACTTCGAAACACTTTCGCCGGCGACGACGGTGCGCGCCCGCGATGTATTACACCCGCCGTCGCTGTCCCAGACACTAATATTATTATTATTATAACGTCGACATTTCTGCCGATAAACAAGGACTTCCGAAATTATTTTTATTTTCTCTATTAAAACTCGATGTTGTCTTGTGTTTTTACGTGAAAATATCGATTAGCATCGCGTCGTCACGTCATAATAACCGGCCACAACGTTTTAATATCTTACATTTTATCATTATCTTTTACACAAGGGTGGGGGGAGGTTTATTTTTTTATATCTCAAACGCGTTGTGTGAAAAATAACAAATTTTAATTACATTTTTATGGCGTTTCTGGTGTGTGTATGTGAGTGTGCACGCGGTTATTTCAATAATTATATAAAAATATTATAAAAAAAAAATCATAAACTATACCGCAACGGTGTGACTGCGGTGCGAGCGAGGAATGACTCACGATAATCGACATACCTGTAATAACAGTCATCATCATAATAATAATATAAAATATTATGAGTAACTTTTTTGTTTGGAATCCCTCTCTCTTTTTCTTTTTCTAATGACGTTTTAAATAATATTTACAACGCGTATTAATACGTTTTCAATCGTCGACATCGTTATTGTACTGCGGTACATCAATTATATTACAAAATATATTTTATACTATGTCTATACCTTGATACGCAATAATGCGAATAATAATTATAATAATAATAATATCCATTGTAAAACGGTTTGTAGATAATACGTACCAGGTAGCAAGTACGACATAGTCCCGCCGCCGAAAAACAGTGTACAGACGAGAATTTGAAAACTCGCGTGTCCCAGGAATAAATAATATTATTATTGTTGTAAAAACAGCAAAAACAATATGCAACAACGTGCAATACGAACGTTGCTAATTTACTGAGCAGAAATTCAGTCACGTGTGTCGTGTGTGTGTATATATATATGTATGTGTGTGTGTGTGTTCACCTATATAAATAACTGGCGGTTCATACCTACACAAAAATCGAAAACACAAAAACTGTTCGGATATAATTTAACAATTATATTATTTTATATCGTCGTACGACTCGTACGTATGACGGCTTATTGCAATCGACTACGAGCGCGCGTCGTGTATCTACAGCTGTATTAATAACGTATTAACTATTAACGTGTAATCCACACCAATATCGGAAAAATAACAATATTCGTGACCGCTAAAATGTACGAATAATAATATAATAATATTGTTATCTCGGTCGATATGTGTCGCTCGCCGATCGCGCTTTATTGCTTTATTATCGTTCGATGATATATGTAGGGAAATTTAATACGCGTCCGATGTATTTTCGTCCCGCCGAAAAAAATATTATATTGTATTTATACAAACTCGAATAATATCGCATTATGTCACAACCACGCTATACATACAGTAATGAAAAATAATAATAATTGTTATTCGCCACAGAGGTAGCCTTTGATTTAGGCAAAGATCAGGGGAGGGTTCTTACACTTTTACAAAACCTTGGCCGCGTCGAAACAATATTTTTAGGTAGGCTTTCTTAAAAACTATTATTATTATTAACTATTTATTTATTTCTAAGACCAAATATGTTTATATAAAATCAATAATAGTAATCGATCTATATTTTACTATAATATCTACTAAATGTACCTACCTATAAAACTAGACATAAACGAGACTAGCCAATCGGAGAAGCTAGTCTACCATCCTATGGTAATAAAACATTAAGCTTTTCACAAAATAAGTGGAAATATCATTTTCAAGAAGTTACTGGTAAAGTGGTAACATTTAAACATAATATTAATTAATATTACATTAATGTCGGGTTGCATGAACAATCACTAAATATATATTATTGAATCAATAGAGAGCTAATAAACCCTTAAACATGACTTAGTGACCCATAATCGATTCATTTAATTGAATTGAATCATTAAAAAACTATGATTTTTTCGTGCCAACCCGCGTTAATATGATTAATATTTATAATTAAATAAACATTTCATTATAATAAATTAATAATTATCATACAAGACGTCTGTTGTGTTTGAGTGAAAAAATTCTTTTTGATAAATATGTACGGAGGTGTAAGAAGGCACACGCCACATGTCCGTATAATACGCTAAATAATACTGAAGTCCCCTTAAATTTGACATAATCTCCAACAATACCGAGGACATCGACGATAGGAAAACATATATCTCTATCGTACATGCTTTCGGTTTACATTGTGTGAATAATATGTATTGCTAATTATTATAAACGATTCAGTGATCTCAAAAGAAATAATAACAAATCACAATATTTACGATGACGATGATCAGTGCTTTAATAATATTGCGAAACTATTATATAATAAATTACGCGCATAAATCTTAGTGAAGTACGCCTAAAATAAGAACTATATTATAACAATAGACGATTATGGCGTTGCTGAAAAATTCGACTTGTAAGGGGAGTAATAAAATAATATGAAAATTTTATACTTACGTTATTAGCTTCTCCTTCGGCGTGCGAGCACATGAGAATCAGCTGAGCGTACTGTTTTGTTGTCGCTAGAGCAGTCCCGTAGCGGCGTCGGTGGTGGTGTGGTGGTGGTAGTAGTAGTAGTAGTATCAGTAGTGGCGGTGTTGTAGTAACGACACTCGTCGTAGCGGTGGCGGTGATGCCGCGCGCGAACGGTCATCATCGGCGTGACGCCGGCGTGTCGCCGGGTGGCCGCCGCCGGCCGGCTAAAACACGTTTTGGCGAAAACATAGCGAGAAAAATTAATAAAAAAAATTCAAAACGTCCACGGGTGGGTAAATGGACGTGTTTAAAACAAATACGATCACGATTCTAGCGGACGACTTTTAATGTTTTTATCGTTTCTCGAACAGATAAAAAAAAAAAAAAACCAAAATACGGAACCGATAATTTGAAAAAAAAAACCGAAGAAATCTCGACGGGTCTTTCAGCGATGTGTGGCGCGCGTTCGTCGTCCGTGCGAGCCGGAGCGCGCGATATTGTGATGTGTACTCGACGACACGGGGCAGTCGGTGACGGAGGTACGAACGGGGCGAAATATCGCGTGTGTATGCCGACGGTCGTGCGCGCGTGTGTGTATACACTACACGATGCGATGTCGCTCGGCGGCGGTGTTGGTAGTGGGGTGGCGAAGATGGTAGTGGTAGTGGTAGTGGTAGTGATGGTGGTGGTGTGAGAGCGCGCGGTGTGTGCGTGTGCGTGTGTACGTGTACGACGACTACATCGGCGGCGACGACGACGATGACGACGACGACGACGACGACGACGACGACGACGGTGTCGGTGGCGATGGTGGTAGCGGTGGTGGTAGTGGCGGTGGTGGTGCGCGCACCGCCGATCGACAGGGTGCTGCGTGGTGTGCCTCGGGGGGAAACATGAAACGAGTGCCGACAGAGTGACCGAGAAGACTGAAATTTTCGAATGCCGCCGCCGCGTCGGTCCGCGGGCGCGAGCGTGGCGTGGAGCGGCGACCGGCCAGCCGACCGACCGACCGACCGGCGGGTTGCTACGGTCCGGCGGATGGTAGGGGGGTTTATCGTGCCCGAGTGGCGGGCGGCGCTGCGATTGGGGTGCGGGTGGAGGCGGTGACCGTCCGCCCGCCCGATGACCAACACACCGCTCACCTAGGTACGCGTAGTGGTTAGGGACGGCACGACCCTCTGACGGCGGCCGGAGGTACTACCCGCGCCGGCCGAGTCGAATTCCCGTACACTCGGTCGCTCCGTCTCGCTTTCACGCACGCCGTTACGACGCGTAAATACATACATATACATATTTATATATATATATACACACACAATACGTACAATATACGCATAATATATATTAGAACGGAGGGGAGAAATGTGTGAGTGTGTGTGTGCGCGCACGTACGTTGGCCTGTTGGTGTATGTGTGTGTGCATATCTGAGAACCCCACACATACACACACAGACACAGACACACACACACTCATCCACACAGGCGAGTATATAGCGTCCGAAAATGCGAATAGCTTCCGAGAATAATATTCATCCCCCCAGCCCGCCGCCGTCACCAACCATCCCCGTCCATGTACACCCCCGTCATCACACCACCCGCTCAAAGCCCTTATGTATATATATATATATATATATATATATATATAAATGTATAATAATATGTCGTTTCTACGCGAGCTGACCACCGCCGCCGCCGCCTTTGCATCCGCCTCCACGTCCTTCGACGACGACGGCGACCGTGCGTGGTCTCTTGCGCGACAACACCGCAATATACGCGCGCGCATAATATAATGTATTCCGTGTATTAATTCGATTCAATCAATGGCCAGCCGCCTCAGCAGCACAAGCGTGCGTGTGCACGTATGTGTGTGTGTGTGTGCGTATGTGTCCGTCCGTCCGTCGCTTAATATAATAATATTACGCGGACGGCCACCCTTCTCGACCACCCTCTTCGCGCCGCGCAACCCCTAAAGTCCGAGCGGCGGAGGAGGCGGTTTTTTATTTTTATATTTTTTTTTTTTTTTAAATCTCTGTATCGATCGCGTATATTATAATGTAGTGTGTACGACGGCGGTGGCGGCAGCGACGTATATGCAAAACGGACTCGGACCGACCGGACTACCACCACGACGGCGACGAAGGCGACACCCTCTGTAGAGGCACGGGACGGTCGTGCTTTCGAGGACCCGCAAACAAAATAACAAATAAAATCGTTTCGTCCCGTGTATAACGTGTATTGTAAATTCATAAAACTATTGCTATAATTGTTATTATCTATAAGTATATTATATTTTGGAGCTATCGTCCGCACAGTAAAAGTTTATGCGGTTCGTATTCCGAGAAACTTCTATATAATATATTAATATGCCGTGAATTCACGAGTGCGTTTCAAACGCAATTTTTGTCAATCAGGTTTATATGACATATGTTTATAATTATTTATATGTACACATAACATGTGTAATTGTGTATAATATATAACCGTCTTACTCGAAATCCAGCGTTAGCAAACGATCTTTTCGACTGCATACCTCCACCGTGAAGCCACTCAATCTATACAGGGGTATTCAAACGTATAGAATAGTCTTGGAATTCGAGTAACGTCTCAGAGAAAAAAATGCCCTACATCTCGTCAATCTTTTAATGATTGTCGTTATATACTTATACCTAATAATATAATATAAAACTATGTCACGGACGGACGAACACGTGTACGCAGAGTATTATAATATACACTTAGGGCAGATGGAGGCGTATGGTTGCAATAAGAAGTGATATACCCGAGTTACGAGGAATCGCCTCGTGGTGTGTGTGTCTGACGTTTCATAAGCGATGTTTTTTCGTTGAAAAAATTAACGAAAAATACAATTGCACGTCTGCACGTACAGTGCACTATAATATTATGGAGTTTAATCACATGGACGAACGAAATAGAGAAAATAACATTGTTTTATCGTGAACTGTACATTATACATTAATAATATTGTTGTATAGTAGGTCAAAATAATTGTCTACATGTATCCGTTAGTATTATCATAGTTTAAGATAGTTTAGACAATCCAACAACTCAATTTACTCGCATGCGATTATGTATCCAATGTAAAAAGGAATAAACATGTTAAAATGTTATCGCATATTTCGATGCTATATAATAATGATTGATTGGGTTGGAAGGTCGCCACTCGAGATAGTCCTCGGAAACGTCTAAATAGTAAATAAAATTAACAGCCGGGATTCATGCTTTCGGTCAGTATCACGGAATGTTGGTTCATTGGCAGGTGTATACTAGACCTCCGACAGGTAGATTATCCGTAAGTCCCAATTTCCGATAATTTGGCGACAATAATAGCTGCTTCTTGTTTTGTTTTTTTTTTTTCCGGTAAACATTATATTTGACATTTTTTTTACTGTTGTTATTTGTTTCATATAGGTATTAAAATAATATAATAATTTATTATATAATATTATTTATTATTAATAATTATGTTGTATATTGTTTCCTATAAGCCTATACGAGTATAAGCCTATTACTCGTGATTTTAATAATATTATATTGCAATACACTTACTATACCGCGAGGCACAATAAATACATTTATAAACATAATATTGTATAACAGACAATTTATGTAATACAATATTAAAATATTAAATTTTAACATTTAATGTTCACGCAGCGTTTTTTTCCAGCTTTGAGCTTTATTCTTGATAGGAGTGTCACAGTATAAAGTATAAACAATTAATATTTTTGCAGAAATCAAAATATATGTATAGCATTTATAAAATATGGTAGACTACCAAAAAGTCCTAGGAAAAAAAGTCCGAGTAAAAAGGTCCGTGTTTAAAAAGTCTGAGGTATAAAAAGTCCGAAACATAAAAAGTCCGATATGGGTACGTCAAATAATTAGGTAAAAGGAAAAATTAAGACTTAATTTAATTAGGAAATAATTTTAATATATAATTATATTTTATTTGTATGATTAATTATTTTGATTGTTTAATATTTATTTATATATTATAATTATTATCATTGAATTTTGAAGAATTTTTAGATAAAGTTGGTCATAATATCAGAACAAGGCCTAGATAAACATTAAAATTATTGAATTTTTTTTTAATATAATATTATACAGGACTTATTTTTATCTCCGACTTTTTGTTAAATACCTATATTATATTTCATATGACGATAGTAAACACTTAATTTAATTAAGAAATAATTTTAATATATAATTATATTTTATTTGTATGATTAATTATTTTGATTGTGTTATATTTATTTATATATTATAATTATTATCATTGATTTTTTTGATAATATAATATTATACCGGACTTTTTTATCACGAACTTTTTAGGCTTAGGACTTTTCTACGGCGGACTTTTTTACTTCGGACTTTTTTCCGCGAATCATAAAATATATATATATTATATGTTACACTGTAACAGTTACAGTTAAAATGTTGACTTCCGTTATTTTATGAAATAACTAGGTAGTTCATGAATTACCTATGAATATTAGTTAAAGCATGAAATAATACATGAAAATTATACTCTAAAACTAGTTATTTCATAGAAAATCTAGTTATTCTATACAATAATTTATTTTAGTTATATATACGTTAAAATATATAGAATACATTAAAATTTAAAATATATTATAAGATTTTATTTATTTTAAATTAAATTAATTATACAAATTAGTTATTTGTACATGCTTTTGTGACATTTAGAGTACATTTTTTAATACAAGCGTACTTAAAAAACTCTAATCAGTTCCTAGTGACTACGCAGTTGCCGCAGATCTTAATGTAACACTATCATTATAGTATGATGGACAGTAAAATAACGATATTGTACATGATATTTGGTATACAATTTGACACATTAACTAAGTGATTCCAGGTAATATATAAAATAACTAGTTAAAGTATAAATTATATACATTACCTACACGTTTTAGGGATTTTTTAAATTACCTAGTTATTTCATAAAATAACTGATTCAACACTTTAACTGTAATATATATATTATATATATATATTATTTTGTACAAAGCGGGTCCATAAAAACAAAAAGTTGTAAAAATGTTTAATTTGATTAAAATCAAAAGAAAAAAAGAAGAATTTGATTGGATTGCAAAAAGTATAATATATATACTTAAACTTTGTACAATATAATACACTTATATACTTTTACTTCTCACCAACTTACCACCACTGTCAATATAATCGCCTAAATGACGAATAAGGCACATGCTGACGTGAGATTAAGGTGGATGTACGATTATTTTATTATTGTCATAATATTATTATTATACATCACAAGACATAAATCTTTTTTAACGCGAAAACAAGGTTCTTTATAATCTTTTGCCGTTTATCGGCAGGTACACCTATAAATTCATGCACACGCTATACGCATATATCAATATAATATATTATACATAATGTACTAATGTACACGCGTACACGTATCAATGAAACATTTGATAACCCAAATAATTTTAACCGAGTATAATATACATATCATAATAGTCATAATAGTGATCACCAAAATATACTATTATATATCCATTAATCGTTATAATATCATGATGTTTTTATTAGAGTTATGATATGTTAAGCCTGAATTGGGAAAAAATTACGAGGAAGATGCAAAAGTGCGAAAAAAATGTGATAGATATCTGAATGTCTTTTTGATCTTCAAGATAGAGGGTATTATTTTTATTATATCTATTATTTTATATAATATTGATTAAATTATATTAGGTATATGATAATCAGCGGTAAGATATATAATTATAGTAGTTAGAAAGCGTAAGCATCAACTTTTTTTTTTAAGTAGAGAGACTCCGTCTTCTCTCCGCGTCCCTTCAATCACCGACATAATATTATTATAGTGTGATAAGTGTTCATTATTATCATTTAAGTAAACGAACAGGTTATTGATAATAATACTATAATGCATGATAACATACAGAGCAAAACGACTCTTCACGGTCATACAAAAACATGTTAAGCGACCGTCGTGTGTGAAATGTCGTTTTCTTGTCGGATAGGTTAGCTAGATTACTTGGGCGGGGTTGGGGGAACGGAGTAAAGTCCGTTCTTCTTACTTTTGCAAGTATAGACCGTCGAAATTTTAAGTAATGCCCATCGGCGTCGGAGGCAGAGCAGAAGAGTGCGTCGTATAACCCACCTATATATATATAATATATACATATACATATATATATATATATATATATATATATACATATACAACGACGAGAACCGTTCGTAAATCGATAGCGGCCATACGCATAATATAATTCTGCGGCCGCCCTTCTCTTCCTTCTCTTTATTCTGCTATCCGTCGACGCCGCCGTCCATCGTCCATCGTCGGCGAGTTTGGTATTTATTTTTCTCGCCATCTCCTGTTCTCGAGATAACAGCGCAGAATAATATAACCGACAACTGCGACAAGCGTGGAACTAGAAATCCAAAATTAGAGGGACTATTTTTTTTTTTTTAGAAAACACTTTACAAATAAGATTTGATGAGACAATATTTAACACAACTGTATATTATATTTATTTTACATATTATCTATTTTAAAGTTTTGCATTTTAAAATGTAAGACTATTTACTATATTATTATTTATTATAGATGATGGATACATGATACATAATGTGCCTAAGAGTGGGGATAGGCCAAGGCCCATTAGGTGTTATAGCTACACCCCCCCCCCCCTCGAACCGCATCTGAACGATAATAATAGCAGTCCCTCACCGATGAATTTCGATCCGCACGCGATGTGTATATAATAAAAATCGCAGAAAAATACCAACGGAAAACCCCATAGAAAAGAAAAACGGAGGAAAAACTCACCCAAAAAAAGTGCACGAACACCAAAAACCACAGACAAAAATTTACAAATCATAACACTATATTATTATAATGAAATTTTCCATTTCATTCTCCGTTTATATTGGCTTCAAAGTCTAAATTTTATTTTGAGCTTAACGTTTTTTTTTATGCTCTTATATTTTATTTTTTTCGTTGCTCGAGTCGAATTTCGTACATGTAATGGTTTAGATGCAAATATTACAAAAATATAAATTAAATGAACTGTATACTTTGCTCAAACCATTCAAAATGTCAAAATTTTTTTTTATCAATTATCAGATGATAAAAATGCGCTCTATTGAAAGGTATGTTGTGTATCCATTCAATAAACGTAGTATATAACCTATGTAAATAGGTATGCCCAACAATGTAACAATAATACAATACGATAATATTGTAGTTCACTATAGTACCTACAATTATATGGCACTCACGCGGACTTCTTCCATATGGGGTTTTTTTTTTTTACTATGGGCTATTTACCGGGGTGTGTACGTTTATTTTCCGTTAGATTTTTTTCTTGGTTTTTTTTCTGTGGTCGTTTTTTTTCTACCACCACCATATCTATATATAGCTACCAGAGGTACCTATAATATATAGATCGGGTTGCATTATATACGCCACGGGAAAGTCGTTGTCCGACTGCTGACCGATCGACCAATTTCTCAATATATCCCTTCCGCTCGTCGTCGCAAAGGCCGAAAAAGTTGGTGATTAACATTGTTACATCGATAAGGGTGTTGTGTTATAATATAATATCATAGGTGGCAGGTGCCGCGTGTTAAGCGTTTTCTTTTGGGGCCGGTAGTTCCTATAAACGCTCGCGTTCACCGAGGAGGGGATGAACATGTTATAATATTTAATATTATATATTATAATTACTAATTAGTCGTAGGTTTTTATTTTTTGTAATTTTTTTTTACCGGCGGGCAAGTAGGGCGAATAATATTGTATACCTATTAAAAAACGATTACGACTTATTTCTGTGGTTATTTTTTCCGCGGGCTATTTAGCCGAGGTGTTTTCATTTTGTAGACCTTTTTTACCATCTAATACCTTTTTCATGATCATTTTTCCGACTGCCATATTATTATGTTTTATTATACTTGTATATAGATCATTATTCATCATGCATACGTCACGAGAACGTTGTTGTCCGGCAGCCGACAGCGGACCGATTGAGTGATTTTTTCAATATCCCGTCCGCCCGTTGTCGCAAATGCTGACAAAATTTGTGCTTAATATTATTTTTAACTTTAT
Source organism: Diuraphis noxia (assembly GCF_037042655.1). NCBI lineage: Eukaryota > Metazoa > Arthropoda > Insecta > Hemiptera > Aphididae > Diuraphis > Diuraphis noxia. The sequence goes on along the minus strand of NW_028301714.1, from coordinate 29,616,529 downwards.
TATACATCGATACGGATGTTATTGTATTATATTATAGAATATAAATAGCAGGTGCCACGTGTTGTGAATGCTTTTTGTACTTCGTTCGGGGCTGGTCGTTCTTTAAGCGGTCGCATGGACCAAGAGGGTGAACATAATATTGCATTTCAATATTACTAATTAGGTATCGGTTTTTATTTTTTATTTATTTTAATTTTTTTTTTATTTTTTACTACGACTCACCAACCGGCAATCGAGCGTAGGATGAATAATATATACATATTAAATACGTACACGGGCTATATTATGATAATATAATATAATACTCGTATATATAAGCTATTCTCGTGTATATAATTTAATTTCGTCTCGAACTCTCCGCCGCCGTTCTCCTTCGAAACCACCCGCCGTACTACATATACATGATATTATGCACCCGGGCGGGGGAGATTCGGCCAAAACTCGGCGTTTCGCCAGTGTTCTTATTATGATAATAATAACGATGACGATGACGATGATGATAAATAATAATAATAATATAATAACAGCACCGTCTTTGTTGGGACCGGCTCGATATAATATAATAATAATGGTATTACGACGAGTGGCGTAGCCCGTAGGTAATATCTGTAACAACTAACAGTCGTGTATAGGTATATAAATTTCCGTTTCCGAATAGACCCGTGTCCGCGCGAAATCGTATACACACGACTACACGACGCATTCGACTCGAAATAATGTCGTAACAATATAATATTATATTATAATAATACATTATCATACGAACGTATTTGCCTATCTCATACAATAAGCATAATAATAATAACAGCAGCAGAATGCAGAACGTTTCCTAAAAGTGTTTGGAAATACGGAGGAAAAAAACCACGTCCGGTCGTCGTCTCGTCGATATCAGTCGATCGCCGTTAATGCATTGTACGGGTTAGGTCGTTAGGTGGAGGATGTATATATGATATCGTCATGGGTCTCCCTAGACATTTTCTTATGGTGGGAAGGGGGGGAAGTGTCAAAATTTATTTAAAAATAGGTAAATTAGGATCTTTTTATACATTTAATGTTTACATTGTTTACATAATTACATTTTAAAAGAATCTTTGTTTACTAAATTAGCGCTTTACAGATATTTCTTTGGAAAATAAATTTAGAAATCTAGAGGGCCCTAGGCCTACCTGCCCCCTTGGGAACGCTAATTATTTTTTTAAGTTTTCCTGACATTCATCATCTAAACTTAGGTATATAATAGAATTATATTGTATAACATTTTGTAAATCAGATCACAATATGGTTTATCGTATACGTAAGAAGTATGAGGGATATAAAATGTTCAAAAGAATAACAATTTTTTTTTACAAATTTTTTTAAACATTACGAAACCAATTATACAAAATAAATATGTATATACAAAATTAGTAGGTAAGTTATTTTGATTTAATCTTTTAAGACGTCGTGGAAACAACCATGTTGGAGTTTGCGATTGATTAAACGGGCATTCAGAGCCTCTCCCCCCACATTATCTCTTGCAAGTTGTATATAAAGTGTGTAATACGAAAAAAAATATATATTAGCCTCTGGTGTGCCCGTCTGTTGCTGCGTTTTAACGACGTTCATAATGACACTATTATAATAATTATAATATTTTAATCTCTTTGACAGTCAAAGTATACCAAAAATCGCACGTGCACGAATTCATAAATTATTGTGTTTTCGATCGTGGAGGGCAACTATATATACACGGTCAATCGAGCGGAGTCGGGGCGGTGGGCCAGAGTGGCTACTGAAAAATGTATCGCGACGTTATTTTGTTTTCGCAAATTTTGTTGGGGGTGAAATAAAAAAAGGTCTAAACTATACATACAGATTATATACGTATATATCATTATATTATGCATACGTACGCCATATTACACCCAGTTGATGGTCGCGAGCGTGAAAATACGGACTCGGCGTTGGCGTGTAGGCCTCGCTGCCAACTGATCTAACGAATTTTAACTTTTTTTTATAAATTGTTTCGACGCTAAAAAATAAAACTGGTAATTGTCCGAAAGTGTATGATACCTACGCATTCAGCAATATACGAATAGTAATGATGTCAACAATTATTATAATTTATAATACACGAATCACACGAAAGGTCTCTGCACGACAGCCGAGCTTATTCCACGCATGCAGTATTGTGTAATGACTGTAATGTACTGATAAATGGATGTCATACTCAATTTCCATAGGCGTTTTAACGATAATATCATCACTTCATAATTGCCCGATTTTGTGTACAACAATATATATTTATTTTGATAGTGCGATTTGTAAAGGTAAAGTATGTAAACACTAAACAGTAATGATGAATTTCCGTTGTATAGTGTTATAAATTATAATGTTATATTAATGTATTAATATTTTATATTATAATAGTATGTATTATGTGGTTTTTATATGGTTCTTATTAGGGACAGCGTTAGAAAATTAAAGTATTATTAACTCCTGAATATGTACAAAAAAACCTCTAATTATAATAATCTTATGTAAAAATAACCTTTTTTAATTATTAAATTTAAAACTTTTACAATTAAAATAAGTTTGAACCTAATAACAAATACAATAACTTTATTAATTGGAAATATTTCAGTGAATTTTTTTCTTTGATAAAATATCACTACTATTATATCTAAACTTTTATAATTTGTGAATTTCTTCGAATAATAATATATTTTATATTTGTAGCGTTCGGAATTCTCGTATAGTTACATAATAAATTGTACTTTAAATACACAGTTTGAACGTAATAACAATGCATGATCATTAAAAAAAAAGTATTTTAAAAATAACGTGAAATGAAAATCATCCATGGGATCGAAAAGTACTTACTTACACATACACGACCATGCATAGAAAACACTTAGATTAAATTATAAGATTCTAAAGTCAGGTGTAGTTTAACGTTTAAGTCTTGTACAATGTGATTTAGCCAATGAGGTATAGTATTATAATATTATATTTATATAGAGAAATTTGTCAAATAGAATTTAATAAATTTGGTTTGGTTCTCAAAAATATTTCGTTAAACAGAATATTTTGTTAAATGGAGTTCGTTCTACGAAAGTTTCACTCTATTATGTTGTATATAATATGCTGCGGTTCTTAATATTTAATGGTCGTCGGCTAGCAATGATTTCGATACAATTATATATATTTATATATTTTCACTATATTATGTATAATATTACTTATGCACGATTTTTTTATTTTTTTTTTTTGAATTGGCCTAAACATCTGGGCCACTTCCTCACACTTGGAATACTACACTTAAATTACAACAAATTATATAAATTTAGTCCACCATGCGTATCAATAATTATTGCTGTTTCATCTGGTCTCGATCACACCTAATAATATAATACATAGCTATCACGACGATTCACGAGCCATATGGGCTCACCCCCGTTGTGTATAATAATGTGTTCGTTCAAATATTCTGATTTCCTGAATTATTATTTACGATTTAAGGAGAATCCTGTGGTGATTCAAACTGATCTTTTTTTCAAATGAGAATAATTATATTTTGAGAATTTTGACGTAACGATATGTCTTAATCAAACTTCAAACAACTAGTTTTTGAGTTGCCTTTTTGCACAAAAAACAACCATTTTCATCTACATTCTATAATGCCAATGTAGTATTTTTCTACTCTCTATTGTATAGTTATCATTTATTAATAATATTAAACTTTAACACTTTTTACAAATTATAAAATTTTAATACATATATGCATTTACATTATTTTATTTTCATATCATCATAGCTCACATCAAAATATTTACTAAACATCTTATTATTATGTAATATTTAATCATTTTAATCCTTAGTTATTAAAAAGCTTAATAACTCAAAAATTACTCTTTCGATTATTGATTTAGATATACATTGACGCTTTCAAAAAAAAAAAAAAACAAATTGTTTCTTGACAAATTACAGTAAAAAAATATATATTTTGAATGAATACAATTTCAAAGCAAATACTATCCTGTGTGACTGTGTACAAGTTGGTTGTTCGTTAAGTTTTTCTTCCTTCTGATTTCTGTATTCAGTTTAAAAGTTATATGTTTGACATTTATTAAATTTATTTGCACTCCACAATAGTGGCACATATAAAATAGGTTCCTAGTTTTTCATTACACAACCACCCAGTGAGTTGTATTTGTTTCAATACGACGGCGACGTAGGAATCTGTATAAAATCAAGTATATATATATCATCTTTTTTTTTTTTTGCCTTATTCGGCGTAAATAAATATTTTAACATTTTATTTAGTTTCCGTCCACATAATAAGTATATAGCATTATCATTTATCACGGACTGCGAATAATAATGTTGTATAGGTACGATTTTTTCCTGTCAAACAAAACTCACCGTCAATGGTTCCTAGAATTCGAACCTATCGATATATTATTATTATTTTTGTAAAAGACGTTTATATTATAATACAATATGGTGTACTCGGTATAAGGTATGGTCTGTTCCTCGGACGACTGGATTTCGTACATATTCGACGTATATTGTGGTGGGTCACAGTTGGAAGACCACCAGCTGTTAATTATTATTATTACTATTATATATATGAAATCGGGTCCGGAAGTCTATATGCTCTCTGTCTCATTTTTCACCCGATCCGACACGGCCATGCTGGGCACTTATGGATTCAAACTATATAATGATGTTTATGATATATTCGTCTATATAAAATAATGTAGTTCACACTTAACGCGCTTAACACGGTACCTATATATATATATATATATATATATATATAATATAGTGTCATCCTGCAGGGTGTGACTTCTAAGAACTGTATTTTTTCTTATTTCTCTTGTTGAATTCGAGATGCGAAACGACTTGCGATTGAAGCTGTATAGACATTATTATTTATCGTTGCCTTATTGTGTTATACGTACGCTTTACCTATTCAATAATATTGTATATAAGTATAACAATGTGGGCAAATAGTCTAAGGTCAAAATACGCTTTTTCAAATCCAGGTTGTTTTTAGGGATTATACATGTATTCGATTAAAATACGCTTATATACATTTATATATATGTGTGTTATGCTCAACACCTACATATTATTAAATATTATATTGTTATTAGGTACTTATAAAATATGTATATAGTATGTGCCTCTCTGATAGATTTGCCATTTTGCTGACAAACCGTAACAATAAATCGAAGTTCGACAAGAAGTAACACAGCCGAGAGGATTATTTTACTCTAAGATTAATCAAAACCCTTAAAAAAATGTTTTGTGTGAATGCGTTTTGTCCATGTTTCGTTTGCAGAATTCTTAAAATTAATATATACTTATAGATACATAGATAATTTGTAGGATGTAAAACATTGTAAACTGTATTAAAACGGAATAGCGAAAGTGCGTACCTATGAAAATCTGCACCATAATATAAAATACAACATATAATTTAGGACACACTTTCAAATTGAGTTACTAATTTTGATACCTGATAAATTTACAATGCTGTAGTTATCAATTTTAATATACATAGATGAAGATAATTTGGTTCCAATTTAAGCCGAATGCATTTCGTTGTTTCACATTGCTCGCGTATAATTCACATTTTGAATTATGGGTGAGAACGCAGGTCCCCCAAATTTAAAAAAAGATAATTAATTTTATAACATTTATTAATTATTACTGTCGAAATATCGAAAGATAATTAAATAGCAGCATCGTGGTATTCAGTATTTACAGTTACTTCGATATTAGTCGCATGAGCATTCATATTTCACGAGAAAATCCTAATTGTTTATTGAGTAATTGATAAAAATATAAATTAAATTATTAAGGTATACAAGAGACAGATTTTATTATTATGAGTATTTGTACCTTTCATATATATTTAGAAAAATTGATGAATTTATAAACATCGTTGATCGTTCAATACGATAACGTTGTACTGTCCGAATTGGCACGGATACAGTGATCAATTAATTTTATAACTTACTAGTTGTAGACAATTATGTATTTGTTTTAAACACATACGTATACTTTATATTATTTACTTTGACTTTATGTCTTTATGTACATTTTAATTATTCTTGAAATGCATCATTTTAAAATAAACATAATCGGTGAATGATTTAATATTAATATAGATATTATTATATTAATAATAATAATAAGTCTAAAAGATATGTATTAATTATTCTTTAAAGTGGCGAAATTACCATTTTGATATGTTGAAAAAAGGGTGCGAATTGAAATTTGAGTAGTTACAGGATTGTACAGATTACATAATGCTTTTTTATTTAGTTTCATGAGGTACAAATTACATTTTATTTATTTATTTTTATTTTCAGTTGTTTTTAACGAAAATTACATACACCCCTTATATGACTATATAACTGAAATTAAATAATACGAGACAATAGATAATCTCGATGCTTGTCTCGGTCAAATTAGTGATTTGTTTGTGTTTTACAATATTTTTTTATAATTTGATTTATACTTCAATCGTTCAAACTAACTGACTAAGAGATGTAGAGTGTATAGTTAATAGTTATTATTTTATTAAGATTCAATTTCATTCTAAAAATACGTAAAATAAAATAAAATGTTTTGTTTCGTGACGAATTTTCAGTAAGGTAATATATATTTTGTTATATTTATTGTTTCTTCAGCATAAATTAATTACTATTTAATTTAATTAAAACATAATATTTAATAAATACATTTATTAAACAAGACGGTTGTGGTGTACATACAGACATACAATATACGCCATTATATAAACAGTGAACACGCAATAAACGAACGAATAAATATTATGCATTTCATGGTTTTTAATCAATTTCATATTTTATAAATCAAAATAAATTATTGTATTGTATACACGTAATGTTTTATAATATTAAATTTTACTTTGTTTACTGTTTTTTCTTGTTTAAAATCACAAATAAAGTGTTCTAGAATTAATTTTTAATTAACGAACAATCTTTAGTATTACATTGTAGTCATTGTACATTTACTTGACGACAATAAATACACGTGTTGTACACCAATGAGAAAATCGATATATAATTGATGAGGAATGGTCCACACTGCACATCATAATAATACACTGTACATTTTTAAATACAAAAAATGATTCTAAATTATTTTTATTTTCAACCAATTTACTTTAAAATTCTTTGCTTATGCAATATATACACTAAATAAGTATGAAAAAGTATCCCAACAATAAATTCTAGTTAGTTATAAAACATAGTCTTCAATTTTAATTTTCCATGAATTATAATAATGCATTTTTCTATAACAGAATTTAAAAAATAATAACCATTAACGGCGTTAACATAGTATACTTGTAGGTACATACTATTGTAGGCATTTTTATGCGAGTATTAAATTGTCTTTTTTTTCGTGGAATCAGTCTCTACACTGCACGCATTTAATTTAAACCTTAAATAATATATCTACCTACCTGGGATTAAGAAGCCAATGAAAAAAAAATCACTGCACAATAGACAACACCTTTTGTAGCATTATAATAATTTCGACGATAATTTATTTACAATAACGCGACTGTATGATGATAATACGGACCACGCACGATACAACTATTTCGCACAAAATACCTAATATGTTATAAGTTATATTATACGCGACGTTGTCGACGTACTATTAAGTTATTAATTTTACCCGTTACTATTCATATCATTTTCGTCGGCGTGTACCGGATATATAACACGCGTGTCACAAATAATATCGCGTACCTACAATATAATAATAATATCATATATATACCTACTTTGTGTGTGTAAACCACTGAATAGACACGTTCGCCGGATTAACTCTGAAAGCTATGGCCATTAATATATTTTTTTTTTCATTTTCGACAGCAGGGTCATCGTAAAATTATCGACTTCGGTCGACAAGTTAAATGGATATTATGCTCAGTATTGTACATATGTATTATAGATATATATTGTATACAAAAGATCAGTCTTTGTGACGCTCATTCTTAGAAATTCCTGGACAATTGGTTTCAGAGTTGGACACTTGTCAACTGTGGTCATGGTTTATTGGATTCGAATAATTCCGTTTTGTATAGATATTGTAAGATAAATACACAATGTCCACACTAGATCAATTGTGAAATTGTAAAGTGTCAACAATCGACTGCTGTGAGTATCCGCACCAAAGTCTGTCGATAATCCTGTGGAGCACGCACATTATACTTAGCCATGAAGAGATAACAGGTACGAAAAAAAAAGATTTACAGTAGAATTTGCTAGTCCCTAATAATACATTTCTGATTCACTTAATATTATTAATAATAATAATAATAATACATTTGTTCTTTTTTCACTTGGTTTTTTTTTCCGGATATTCTTTATTCCCTCCATTTTCCCTTAAAAGTTAAAATCACATTTTATGTATAAATGAGTTATAATACGTATTATTATGAGTTTTATAATACATAACATATCAGTATGGCTATATTATTATTGGGATAAGTTGAAATTTTGAATGAACATAATTAAAATAAAAAATAAAACGTTTACGTTTCTAATAAAGTAATAAACATGTATTATATCCTTACAAATAAATATACATTGTATTATATTCCGATATTTCTTTAAGAAGACCATGATGGAGTGGAGGGGAAATAGAAATATATTTTCTATACAAAAATTCCAGCCGAATTAAATATTATTTAGACGATAACCACGTTCCGCTTCCACATTGTATACCTTTATTATAGCGTGTATTAAATTTAATAAAACCAACTCCTATAATAAATAACAAACGAGCAATAGTATTTTCTTTTAAAAGGATATAACGCTAGTTAATTACATGGAAAAAAAGTCATAAATCCTGCATGTACAGCTGCGGTGATCGGTGATCACAAAATGCACACTTTAACACGAACGGAACTGGGCCAATCGTAAGTTCGATTTTTCTGTACAATGCAATTTCCTCAGTTTAATTAGGTTAGGTATCGTAAGTTCACACTATATTAACCTATGTTTCTAAATTCAGCAGTCAGTCGCTTGAATCGTGAGTAGGTATTAGGAAACAAAATTCCATACAAAACAGGTGCCATTGATTAAATATTATATGATATAGTGATATACTATATCAGATATAGTATATTTAAATATATTTGATTAATGTCGGTACAAAGTTGTCCACGCTCCGACATATTGTATGAAGTGGTGTAAGTGGGGGGGGGGGGGGTATGAGAGATGGCATCACTCTACTTTTTATATAATTTACATTATTCCTCCACCAACCATTTATATTGAGCCACTTCGACTCTATGTAGGTACAGTGTGCATGTATACTCATCTAATATTATTCACCAATATAGGTATTGGCGAATGACATGTCATAAGTCATTTGCTTCATAATTATGTTGTACGTGGTGCGCATCACACGTGTGTATTTTAATAGAGCGATAACCGATGTAATAATATCGATAAATTATTATGCCATGTTGACGGGTATCAGGATTGATGTCAACACTATTGAATATCGTTGATAAAATATTATATGAATACAACGTTTAATAAAAACAATGTCAAACATACATAATCAATTATAATTTATAATATAAAATTATATTGTTTTTGAATAGGAAAAACAATAGAAAGTTCCCAGGTCCCATACACAACATCGTACGATTCGTACGTGCAATTGTGCAAATGTGCAAAAGTTCTATCTTAATCGTGATTCACGTACAAATTGTTCCTATAACTCGCTACGTACATAGGTATTTGGTGTGTGCCCTGCGTCCGTGGAAATCGTAAGAACAATCATTAACGTCATACCTACATTTAATTTTCAAAATACAATGTTTTTTAGTTTGATGATAATATTTTTTTTCCCGTGATCAATAATAGGTGTATGACCTCGGTATATCAGTCGTATATAGCGGTGAATTGACGAAAAGGTGAAAACTTTGATTATTGTGCAGCTTGAAAATCTGTGAAAAACTGAAATTTTCATTTATCCGCGCACTGCCCGTATAAATGCTCGTGTTATTAATATTATCGTCGTTGTCGGTTGGGTTGGAGACGGGTAGAGGGTCGAACCGTGGTTTAATATAACAATATAATATTATTATTAATTATTATGATGTATAGGTGCCATTATATTGGAATTATTATTATATCGTTGGGTCCGTGTCGCCAGGGTGGGCCGCGGGTGGGAACTTAAGCAACGGCGATGCAGTGGCAGAACGGTCAACGGGCGCACGCGCGTATTGAAAATTACGTCGCCTTGCGGATCGCCGGATTTGTCATTATTTATGATCACCCCCAACCACCGACACACCACCGCCCAGATAAACTTTTGTCGCAAACTTTTCCACTTCTTCGCTGTATACATATTATATAAAATAATATACAGCTATCCACACCGTTCGCGTATTTATCGTTTCCTCCGCTCACACCTGTACGGGCCGCGATACCGGCCCGGTGTTATTACTATTATTATTATGTTATTACATAATTCAGAGTACGATTACTATTAGTTTCCTGTAAATCCGGATGCGCTCAGGCGGCCGACAGAGTTATAATATACGAACGACGACGACGACGACAACGACGACGACTTGATAATAATAATGTAATATTCAGAATCCCACAGAAAAGTAGAACTAGCTAGCTTAATATAAATTTACCCGAATGTTTTCAGGTGCGAACTCCTTTGAAGACTATACGTTTTCTATACTAACGCGAGTTCTGATATTTATAACAATTATTAATACATAATATTATAATTTATTAGACTCCTATAAGTTAGCGCTGACGTATTTTTCAAAATCATTGATCCGTCATTGGGTAAAATATGATAAAAAATCTGCAAATTTAAATGGTATGCGCGAATCCAATAATATTATTGGTCACTTGTCAAATTTGTTATATTTTCACATACGTCGGAGAATAGAATATTGATTAGCTATTTATCTCATTTATATATATTATTATTATTATTATATTTCATCACCAACTACCTATACTATCAATTCTAGCTAAGTATAATAGATACCGGTAATAAGTATACAACTGTCAAATTTCACAATTCCAAACGAATATTTAAAAAAAAACAACGATGAATAGTAAACAATTTTTATTACACGATTTCCAGTGAAAAAATATATTTCATGTGAATATGACAAATTTTAAATACTTTGAAAATAAATACTAATGACATTATAAATCTAATGATATAGAGTGTGAACGTTGATATCATAATGGCACTTCTTATTCCGAGCCTACACATTTTTCAAAGGTATAATAAACAATTTATACTAAAATACACAATTCGATTTTGTAATTTCTGTACTGGAGCTTTTTTTTTATTATTTGTAAATAGGCAGCCAGGTAGACATCTATATTTTTGGTTATTTTGACGACGTAAATCGCTGATTGTTTTTAATATATTACTTTATTAATGTTTATAATTTTTTTTTACATAATTGTAATTTTTTTACCATCAGCAGCATTTTTAAAATTATAAAATCATATTACATAAAATTTAAATTGTATCATATATATATATGATATGATATAGGTATGTTAATATAAAGTATAATGTATAAGCACGCATTAAAGATACAGTAATTGAGTTAACCAGGGTTTTTTTTTAATTTTTTCTGACTGCACAAACTTATTCCCACTAGCTGTTGCGTTATAGTTGGGAATTTGTCTACGGCTTACGCTGACCAAACCCTACAGACCATTATCCGTTGAACTATCAGGGTTGGCTCTAGCCTCCCCCCCCCCCCCCCCAAAGCTGTATTTCTAAACAATTGTATACTGTTAAAAACAAAATTACCAAAAAAAATCATCGACATTTTCTGAAAATGTCTGAAAAAAATCCTAATCACGTCTCTGGAGCCGCCCCTGTCAACTGTGCTGGCTATACGCCTATACTATACCTACTAACCTACTGTCTACTGTATACTGTACTAGGTATCTACATTTTTTACTTTCATAAGACTACATCAGGTACCTACTCAAAAACGATATGTAAAAACATATAAATCCCGACTCAGGATAATATGTATATCAAATAAATCATTTTATACTAATGCACTATTTTTAATAATTAAATTAAATAATAATTTTTAAATTTTGTTTGTAAATATAAGTAATAATACTTTTAAGAAATATTTACTTGAAACACGTAATTTGTAATAATAATAATTGTTTATAAAAATAAAAACAATCAATTGACTAGGAAGGTAGGTACCTAATTTCTTTATCATTTTTGTAATATACTTTTACATCAAATTATAGTCAAAATGATAATTTTTACAGAATCAAAATGCGTCTAGACCACTACAGCTTTTACAAAGAAAAATTGTTAGGATATGTTTAAGTAAAAATACTTTAATTGGTTCAACTAAAGAAAACTTTAAGTTATTAGATGTGTTACCATTTTAGTTTGTATAAAAAATAACTACTATATATATAATTAAAAACTTTGAATCATAGATTATCTAGATACAAAACACTACAACTTAATACCAATAAATATAAAAAGGGACATATTCTATACATAATATTCAAGATCTATACAGAAGGGAATCGTATAACTATATAGAGATGAAAAAAAAATCAGTTTTAGTTATTTTCAATACTTGAATAAATAATAAGGAATTATATTATAAGATAGTATAATAATTATTATACTCAAATATTAATTTTAATAGAAACATTTTTTATTTTTTTTTGAAGTTTATTCAATTATTGTTTTATAGTATACAATAATATATCCTATCACCCTGAAATTGTTTTTTTGTACTGCACAAAGTAACAATTTTCACTGCACAATTACTTTTCTCACTGCACAAAATGTGTCTCACTGCACACTAAAAAAAACCCTGGAGTTAACTCCAAACAACTATGCTATTATGCTAAATATCTATTGATTTATATTTTATACCCACGACAATAAGACGTTAATTATAATGTTCTGTATAATATATTAATATTCGATATGCATATATTGCATTATTGCAACCAATTTGAAATGCCACGTGACCAAATTTTCACGATCATTTTATATACACATTTAGTAGTTAAGCATACTTGTATACACCATTAACCTTTAGGGCTTGGAAATATTGGATATTTTTTAAAAATCTCGGGATCACCGTACAATGATAATTTTGATTTTGTATAGCCTGTGCGTTTTTTATTAGAAGCAAAAATGTATATTTTAATTAATAATTAATACAATACACTACGAAAACTATAAAATAAATAAATTAAAGTTAAAGAGTAATTGCTAGATATAAAACACAAAACAATTATTTTATTTATTGATAATAGATATAACCACGGTCCATGATGTATATAATACCTATAAGTTGATTTCATCTTTAAATCGCTATTATGACCAAAATTAATTTTGTTATTTGAAAATTTAATTAAATAATTATAAACATAACATAATATAGCAATGAGACGAATGCGACAACTAGAGGTGTAATGAGATTTACCTGGTTTATGGTTTTCACACAAATAATTTGCTTTTTACTGTAGAATTTTTGTAAGACTCCTTGCTTGGATTTGCTCTTAAATGAATTCAAATTTAATTTGGTTGATTCATTTTTTTTGTCTACAAATGTGAAAATCCCAATTCCTAGTTTACGTAAATAAAAATATGATATTAAAAACTGTTGTTATATACACTATAAGCTTTATGGCCAATATTTACATACATTTTTTCAACATAAATCCAAAATTAATTACGATAACGATAACAACCGATATATTATTGTCTATTGAACAATAAACGTAAAAACCCACTGGTATTTAGTATCACACTGCAAGATTAGTTTATAATTATAATACTGTTGTAAACATTTTTTTTAATCTCCAACCTGGTGGTCGTTATCATATCAGATGTACTTAGTATACGACGTAAATGATTTTTACACTTGCCTCACGTTTTATGGAAACTTCCAAATCCTATGAAAGTGTACATAGATTTTAGGTACTAAGTAATAAGTATGATATTCTATATTTGTATATTTAAAAGTTAAAACTTATATAACTGTGTACAACGATAATTTGTAATTATTGGAAATAGTATAAACTTTAAATGGAAATCAAATTTTCCTAAAGCACCGTATTACGATTTCATAAAATAATATACATCGAACTATTTAATAATGGTTAATTAATTATAATTATAGCTTGTAATGGACAAAAATAATTACGGGTAACACTGTAACAGTAACTATTAAAATAGATAAAGAATGTGGTTCGTTAGTCCTCTGCAACAATCATCCATCTATAATAAATCTATATTAATCCCAGATGGGTTAGATGTTTGAGACTGGATTTTTCAAATTTATTAGAAATGTTTCCTGAAAAATTTCATATTTGAAAAGTTGAAATTATGTTACAATTTGGATGGAATTCATTATTCATTTGAAACTTAAAAGTGTGGGTGGATATAATCTGGTGTCACGGTTAAAAATCATAATTCTTACGAATATTGCATTAGTTGATTTACGTTTAAAATACAGCAGCCAGCAGTTAAAAGTTTATTGACTATTAATTATAAAAGAAAATAATTTAGATCCCGGATAATATAAAATATGATGTTTGATTTAACGCTCTTACGCCGTAAAATATATATTATATGTTATTACATTGGTTATCGCGTAAACGAAACGACATGATACAATATTATATAAAACAGAATAGTTACCTCGTAAAATCAATATAATACAACAGCATTATGGTATACATTTATGATTACCAGTGTCACACACATACGTTTATTTTAGATACCTTTTGACGAAACTGCTTCGAATGCACAATATATATAATATATATATGTTTTGTGTGTGTTTGTGTTTGTTTTGTAGAGACTCTTTAGACTTTAGTACGGCCAAAATAGTTCTTTCTCTCTCTCTCTCACACACACACTCTATCTTCATATCATACACACAATCCACCTTACAAACGTCTCATAAGTTGTACGTCACGGGAATGACCTTGGGGAAAGTTTTTTCGGTTCATTTTTTCCGTGGAGTTATTTTGTTGACCGTAAGCATTTCCCCGAAGACGCGGTACTACACGTACGTATTTCGATATGCTAAACGGACCCGTCGCAAAGGACCACCACCGTCCAAGGTAAAATATAGTAAGTATATCGACGTGCGGTGAATGATAAATTATATTATGCGGTTGTAAATTATTACGAACGGCAATAAATCATTATAATTTAGAAAAAATAACATATTATTATACATAGATATAGATATACTATAGTGATACTCGTCGAGTATTGCGCAGAAGTGCAGTTGTACATGTTGATGTTTTATTACCGACGGTAACAACAAAAACTAACAGCCCAAAATCGCGAACATTCCGATCCGAGTTTTGGCTACAAGAGTACAAGACCGTATTCACGATGTGTGTACATTGTAAACTACAAAAGTGGCACAGAAACAAAAGTTATATGAGCCACATTGATGAACGAAATTTATGCAAAAGTGAAAATAACTAAAGTAAAACATAATTTGATATCACGAGTTTTTTGAAACTAAATAGCTTATAATCATCAAAAATCTATAGAGAAAACAAAAAAATTTTAAATTAACTATTAAAAACCTAAGTAATTATTAATTATTAAAAATTGTAAATGTTGTGTCAAAATGTTATTTATTCACATTTCTATACGCGTTTATACATTTGCGAACGAACTTCAAGTTGGCAGCCTGGTTATACTCATCGGCTATCATCCTTGTTACATTAAAATTTATTATAACAATTAATACTGTTGACATGCATAATATGTGCTATATATAAATAAATAATAATATTAGTCGGAAGTCTATTATCATGCTACATTTGTATATTATCAGCATGTCAAGCATATTTTGAAATAAATGTAATATTTTACGATAGTTTTATTTGGATTTTAGGTATTTATACTTCAACGTCGCCTATATACCCTCACATAATATAGGTACTCAATACTGAGAGTCAGGCGAGTCGACTCCATTTAGTGGTGTATTATATAGGGGTGAGGGTAAATGTGGGCATTTATTATTCTCCACCTTGTCAACGCGAGCTACTTTTAAACGTCCATTATATTTTTTTACAACTTCACACGTTATTGGTAATTATGTCCTGATTTTCGTTTTTATTATTGTTAAATATAATTACCACCTCTCTGTTCTCCCCTCTGAAAAATCTTGAATACGCCACTGTGCCGTTTTAATAAATCTGCAGTACCATAAATGAAGCGTATAAATAGTATAAAATACGTCTTCAAAATAGCCAATATAGGTATAGGTCCGGTTTAAACGTGGTTCTAGTGATTTTAGTTACCTAAAATCTAAGGTAACTTCGGTACGTATATACCATAAAGGATTATTACGGGTCTTTTAGTTAGTGGAAATACTTGGATTTGTATTGAAATCATAGTAACGGGAAAAATTTTACTGATTATTTTAATAATAATATACATGATTCGAATACATTAAGATTTAAGAACACTCAATATCTCACAAGTTCTTGCTTAGTAATGTCTTAATATATACATTTGAATATTTCAAAGTAGTTTTAACATTTTGTTTGTATTACTCTAAAGACAGTTCATATTTTTGTAATTTCATATTTTATAGTTGTGTAGAATTTTGGTCAGAAAAATATGTCTATGTATAAAATATATCAATATTATACATTGATTGAAACAATTGAGTTTATAAAAATTTGTGAACGAAGTAAAATTAGAATACAACAATGTTGATTATCATCCCTGACCACTCAACTCTTCTAGAAGTTTAAAATGCTTACAAAAAAAAAAAATCAAACATAATCAAACGTTTTCAGAAAAATATTTTGCTCCAGAGTAAATGTAATTAAAAATGTGTGTCTTTTGGTCTTTAAATAAAGAGAAAATAAGTATACATGCGATAATTGGTAGTATAGCTAGTAAAAATATGAGTGTTGGAATTACTTCATATTACGCACCATGTGGCACCATAATCACGTATTTTTTTTCACAATAGCAAGACAAAAATTGACGTGAGATAATGAGTGCATCGCGTTAAAATAATCCCACCGTGTATATAATATTTATACATAATAGTATGTATATAACAAGCTGTCGCACCGCAGCACAGCACACTTTGTAAATTAATCATTGTGCATAATAAAATATGTACAGACTTGGTAGTTCGTGTAATAACCTCGGTGGAAATATTAATACATTAATGCGCTTAGGAAAACAAACGAAAGGTAGACGTTTTATTTAAAATATTATTTTTTCCAATAATATTTACGTATAATGTATAAACAGAATATTATCGTATTCTGCAAATACAGGCGCAACTATATATAGACCAACATATTTTGTATAGACATTTTAACGGATTCCCAGACAAGCTAAGACCTTTCACACTGCTAACATATATAAATCGATAATAATTTAAAAATATTTATATTCTAATACTATATTTTAATATAAGTGAAGTGCAGCTTTTTACCACTTAACAAAAAAAAAAAAATTGTTACGACTATTTTAATATGATTTTTCAGTTCAATAATTTATATTATATTCATTTAAGTTAGTTAAGGGCGACTCTCGATTGCTCAAGCCAAAAGTTCCATTACAATGAATTATTTTAATTCAGTAGAGGAGTATTTTTAATCGGGCTGATTTGAACTAGAAGCAGAACGGCTTGAAACTGGAAGACTTGGATCGTTTATTTAATATAAAGTTTTTTTTTTACAATTACTTTATATTTTGTTAACTATTTTAACACTTATTAAAAAAACCTAGGTATTATTAATCCTTTAATATTATTATTTGCTGTAGAACATATGTGATAATATATACATTTAAATATTTTATTTTCATAAATACCCATACAAATTTGTTGAACAACACAATTTAACTGTTTACTTGTGTAGTAGGTAGTGTTAAAATAAAGTATAAATAAGGAATTAGTGTAAACGTGCTTACATTCAAATGCAGTTCTGCATTTTGCTAAAGATAAAAAGAAATATCATAACCTATGTTCATGTAGGTTAACATACTCATCCAAGTTATTTTATCGGTATATAATATAAGAATATTATGATACGAATAATAATTACGTACAAATCCATAGCTTCTGTTCAATAAAACAGTATTGATAAACTAAAGATTATTTCATAATATTATTTTATAGCTGGGAACATAATATTATGATTGTTAAATGCTTATTGTAATATTTTTCAACCTACGGTAACGGTATAATATGTAAATTGTAGGTAATAGGTATGTAGTACAAAATTCTCGTATTTATTGATAATATTTAATCCAAAATATTCTAAATAAAATGAAAAATGATTTTTTGGGGAAGCACAAGTCCAATGTTCCCCATCCTCTATTATAGTTGCGCCGATAATCGTATTACGAAATTATTGATAATAATATAATATTGTTGTATGTACTTAAACGGTTTTCAGTGACATTTGCTGCAGCATCCGTTACTTCTATATATAGGGTGTTTCATTAAGAACGCCGGATTAATTTTTTTGTTCTAACTTTATTAAAAAAAATTATTTTGAAAAAAAAATCACATCAACTTGTAGTATAATATGATATTCTGCGATTTAAGTGTGGAATATCATATCTGGCATATATATGTCCATCTAGGCTTCGCTGGCAAGCTTTTGCTGATCTGACGAGATTTGTTGTCACTTGCTGACAAATCTCCGGGTCTTACCATGGTCACAGAATACTATTAATTTGTGCCATGGTTACAAACTTACAAACATAACCGGAGAGTTTATAGATAACAATTACAAAAGAAACAAGTCAGCGAATACACAAAGCAAAAAATCCCAGCCAAATTAAATCCGGCGTTGTTCAATGAAATACCCTATATATAGGTATTAGCTATATTATAATTATTAACGTCACTGTTACAATAATAAAATGTAAGCCTCAATACAAAATATGTCCGTGGTTTGTGTAATGATGGAAATGTATTGAATAAAAAAAATCTTGAAGTGTATTCGCACCCTTTTAGTTTACAAAAAAAAAAAAAAAAAAATGGAAACAATAAACACGGAAAAAGGTGAGGTGTTAGATGAATCACCGAGGTTCACTCGCTTTTACTAAAGTACTAAAACGTGTAAGTGTGTGCGAGTGTGGAGAGGGATAAATAACAAAGGAAAGTTCGCGTAACAATATCAAAAAAGTTGTAATCCAATTAAACTTATTAAACGTGAAATACTGGAGTCAAACTAGTGAAAATGTCAAATTCGTATACAAACCTTTTATAGTTTTAAAATGCAAAAAAAATGTATGACAATTATTAACAATAATAATTAAGATCAGACCTTAAGTCCGAACAGTGTCGTCTGACGCGACCGAGGCTCTGAGCCTCTTTTTAGTTTATATACCTATTACTTATTTGCGTATCGTATGGTTGTACTCATGGACCAAGATATACTACATTTTCGAAAAGTCGAGGAGAGTAAATCCCCCAGCTTTGGCCCTCTTCCTATTACTTACAATATTGTAGGGTTTGAAAGCTTATGCATTTGCATTATGTTTTTAATGAGTACATCAAAAAGTTTACGGCTACACATTTAAAACACAAACTAACAAGTTCAAAAATGAAATTTTAGTTTGAATATTTTAAGATTTTTTTCTTAAATATACATATTTTAAAATACATTTAAAAAATAAATAATATTTCATGAAAATGACCTTCCATATCTATACAGGTGTCGATTAAAATACCAATAATCAATATCCGATTTCAATACTGTCAACCCAAACTCAATTCTGTGAAGTATACTCAATACCTTCTATATAGCAGAGCGACTTCTCTGGTTATTGTAATTTAATACAATTATTAATTATTAATTTATATGAGTATCATAAATTGTATGCCAATATACTAAGATTGTAAACAATATAGGTAGTAAATTATAAATTTGTTTCGATTGATCGGCGTATATAAATATAGTTATAGGTTTGTGTGATTTAATTGCTTATGGAAAATAATAATTTAAAATTCATATAAATGTACACGACGTTTAAGAATAATATAAAGTTTTGAAAAATAAAAGATAAATATTAAAATTCATAATTAATAAAAATTATCATTGGATTGCAATATAATTATTTTTTAATACCAATAACCTACAGTTTAAAATTTAAAATTGCTTAATTTTTAAATATGTCACTTTTCATCCAATATAAATGTATAATATGAATACATCGCACGTCCAATATGGCGCACTTCATTATTGCGTATATGTAATACTCTTTTTTTTATTCCATAAAATTGATATTTACATTTGTCATATTGAACTTGAACGGTAACCGAATTATAGTCTTTATATTTAATTATTTTATCGCGAATAATGTTTTGCTACATGTTTTAAAGTGATTAAAAAAAAATTACAATACAATAATATTTTCATTAAAAACATAATATTATATTTATCGAGTTCAAACAACATAATCATGTTATATTTCAATAGTTTATCCAAAATGCTATTAGTTTAATTTAGTCGACTGCAATTTATAATATTGAATAATAATAAATATAAAATACTCCACTGACCACCACTCACATCAAAATATAATAAATATATTGCAGTCATATTTTTCTAAACGTTCAATTTCATGGAATGATTTGTTTATATTTAAGTATTTTTAAAATTTATTAAAATACTAAAAATATTTATTTAATTACAGTATAGCTATATTTGAATCTTTTATGCGTTTGTTATTTTGTTGTGTGCCCACTGCCCACCTTTATAGACATTTAATCGAGAGTCCTTTTTGTAGAGACTACGCTTTCGATTATAATAAAATCGTATGACTATGGAAAATTTAATTTTTGCTGCTTGTGTATTTTAGATTCTGAATGTATTGATTTTATGATGTTTTTTTTTTTTTTATGTCTGTGTACAGCATAACTATAGTCGAAATAATGCTTCAATTTCAAACTTTGGGGGTGGTTTCCGATGGAAAAGTGAATAATCCTTGGTGCATTATACAGGTCAAAAGTTAACATTTTCCAACAGTTTTCAAAAAAATCGAGAAAAACAAAAAAAAAAAATGACAGAAAAACGAGAATTTTTACACAAAACCAGTTTTCAACAAAATCGATTTTGATTTTTGACGTAACTTTAAAACAAATGACCATTGATACATGAAATTTTCACCCAATGTTTATATAATTATATTTTATCCACCTTGCAATTTTCAAAAATTTTCGACTTAAATTGAACTATTCATAGGCATATGCAATTTTAGATCATTATTAGTTTTTTTTAAATTAATATCGATAAATATTTATTTTTTGGGTAGAACATCTTGAAAATTTAATACAATACTCTTAATATATTATTACAATAGCAGTTGAAAAATAAAAGAAATTCATAGTCACGATTTTTTTTTTATAAGCATTCAAATTTTGAATTTTGACAAAATACGTAAAAATCACAAAAATTCGCAAATTGTTTCAAGCTAGAAATTCATAAAAAATTTTCTTTTTAAATCTAAGGTTTGAAAATTTAATACAAGATTCCTTACAAATTTTTCAATCTTTATTAAAAAAAAAAAATGTCCACCGGAAATTCAAATTAAATTTTTATTAGCATTTGAATTTCAAATATTGACAAAAATTCGTCAAAACCATGAATATTTGCAAATTATTTTGTAGTTCAAAATTCATAAAATTGTTTGTATTTATATCTAAGGTTAAAAAATTCAACACTAAGTTTTCCATAAGTTTTGCTTCAAATAGCTATAGAGAAAATTTGAAGCGTCATTATAGGAAAAATGTTTTGAGCGTTTGAGTTTTAAATTTTTATGAAATCGCGTAATGATAACGATTTATCCTCAAACCATGTATATCTATGATAATATAAAGTGTTATGAATTATGATAACTACATGCAATGTTTTTGGAAAAATTGATTAACCATGCCTTATGCAAAATGCGTCTTAATTGAAAAATAAAATATTTGTTTCAAAATAGAATTTAATATGACAATATTTAAATATAATATATATTATCCTAGACTGACAAATCATCTCCGTTCAGAATCGTTTTTCGTATACAATGATAACTATCGTTGCATTCAAATCTAACCTACCCTATAGTCAGAGGTCCAGCCCACCACCTAATGTACAGCAGAGCGACATCCACTTACCCGCTTTTTTAAGTTTTAACTTATTTTTTCGATTATGTCATGTACTCATGTTCATTATTATTATTAAATTTTTCTAGTTTGTGATATCGTACCTTATATTTATGCGATTGATTCATTTTGTGTAAAAACATGTTTGTTACGTATAATACTTACATTCGAAAATAAGGAACTATAATTATTAGTTAGAAATGTTTAGTCTCGTTTTTGTGCCGTGTTATCTTGGGTAAGGTAAATCCTTACGATAAAAATAGGTTTTTAGTGTGATCCAGCACTAAATCAAATTTACTTCAAAAATTAAAATTGTGAGTGTGAGGCAATTCAAATGAATTTATTCTACGATTTTTTGTGATTCAGTTTGTTGAAAAAAAATCACGGTTTCTTTTGGCGTACTTTTTTTCGTATTTTTGGAATAATTATTATAACCCGTGTAGTATAAGTCATTTGTTGCATAGTATATTATGGTTTAAATGGCATTTTTATTTTTAATCTGAAATTCTGACACATAATAATTTTATTCAATATAGATTTCAATGTCAATTCTTTGAGATGTGGTTTATTATTTATACACGGATTTGTAGCGGTACAGTAGATAAAATAAATTTGAAATAAAAAATTTAAAATTTGGTGTTTTAAACACTTATAGATTCATCACTTGTGGAGGTTATATACCCAACTGATATTATAAACTTGGTACATTTTAAAAAGTGAACCAAATAAATATATCATGGTGTTGCAGAGTAATCAAGCCAGTAGATTCTCAGCCAGTGAAAGGCAAAGTAGGCAGTTGCCAAGGCGGTAGATTTTTAGTCGCGGCAATTTTAGGCTAAAATGTTTTTGGGTATACTAGGTTTTTTAGATTTTGTAATGAAGGGTGAGATTATTCTGAAGGATGGCAAATAAAAATGTTAAATAATAGCATGAACTGATGAACTCAGAACTATTACCGTTTCGATCTCTTTTCATTTAGTAATTATATTATGCATACAAAAATGTATTCAAAATATTGGTGATAGGTTATACTTTAATAAATATTGTATCGGTGTACTATTTTCTTAATCAGGAGAGTTTATAAACATAATCAATAATTGTTGTTTAGTATAATCAGTCTTAAAAATTTATTTTTTGTTGTAGTTATATTAAATAAGTACATAAAAATACGTTTTCTCATTGATAAGTTTAATAAGGCGGCAAAATAAAATTTGTATGCAATTGTGTAAATCTATTCTGTGTCTCAGCACTGTTCTTCGTTCTCGGTGTACCCACTTGTGAGGCATGACAAACAGTTGTAAATAACATATTATTATTATTATTATTATTACGTATATAAAAATACTAAATCGTATAAATCAAGAATATCAATAAACTACAATGCACACTCCGTTATACCCAGAGATTCGACCATGGAGTGGATTTACGACCTATTCGAAAATACAATAACTTTATTGAATGCGATTCTATGTAGTTTATACACCTATATGTTACGTATATATATATATAATTTATATGTATTATAGTTACCGTTGCGACTAGCTCAAAAGAGCCGCAACGGTCAGACATCACGTTCACAAACAATAGCACACCGTCAACACCGACACCGTACGGTTAGATTAAAGACGAAGTCCCGTAATACAAAACACCCTTAAATTCGTTTTAGAAAGTCTTTGAAACGGCGAGACGTCTTCTTACATGATCCAGTGAATTTCCCTTGTAACACATTTATTGGTGCCTATAACCGCCCTTACCACCCGGACGGCGATCATTGAATTCAATCCGAGCCATCCGAGGACGACTGTTCTGGGCTTCTGGCCGTTCTGGACACGTGTGCATTCTCACTTCTTTTACAAAATTCCCATCTAAATTATTTAAAATTACACTCATACTTCATAATATTATACGTATAACGGTCTATATAAACATTCAAATGTTAGGTTTTTACATTTTATGATGTGTATTTTATCGACTTGTTATCCAGATATCTGCAGAAATATTGCCTATAAAATATATACATGTGAAATTAAAATCCATTATACGCAACAATAAATTGTTTTATAGTTAATTGTCATCGATAACTGATAAGTGTGGAGAAACAGAAAATATAACTCCTACGATAAAATTGCAAGTATTTGCCAGCTATATATAGAGATGGTATAAATAACATTTTTTCTTTCGTACTCGTTGAACAATCAAATGAAGTATGCCAACAATAACAAATGTTATCATTATTTATTTATGTAGCAGTTAGACTACGCGATGATGACATCCAGGTAATTAATGTATACTCGTATATCTATGCACGTTTTGATAGTAATCGTTAAAATACGAATTTAAAATTTGAGAGATTTATTTTGTTTGCCAAAACCATGGAATATATTCTATGCCAAAACACGCATTTTCTATTAAGTTTTAATGCATTAACTGCATGTACTCTGATTGCCACGTTTTCTTCTTTGCAATATAAATTATTAGATATAGATAATGTTCTCGGATAATAAATGGACATTAATACCGATTACTGATTACTGATTAGTTGGTATTGATCAAAAATGTAATCAGCCTTTCAGCCTCATATTATATTTTTCGGTATTTTTCACTTCATCACAAGACTGTTATATTTTCCGATTGACAGACTAATTTTGAGCCTACATAATAATCGATTATGTACAAGATATAACTTAATATACTTATTACTATATTATACAAACCGGCAAATATATACGAATAACTGTGATTTATAAACGTATAGATAAGTGCATCTCTCTTGATATTGACGTTTATATTACAGCCGAATGTGTCGTATAGTTTTCACATATTAGTGTTCGATCATGATTTATATCTCCCCCTCTCTCGTCATAAGTCTATTACTTTGACAGAGGAAATAGGACGCCTTAATTAAATAATCTTAGGTTACCTATGTCGTATAGTAAATAAGCCGTCCTTGTCAATTCTTGAGTCTATCACGTTTTCGACGCCTAAAGGTCGGTAATAGCGTCAATGATGATAAATCAAAGAGTTTTCTTAACATCACATTAAGTCACTCTTTAGATTTCCCCTGAAGTTATATACAGTATTTGTAAACACATTATTATGACTGTTGGGCATCAGACATTTAAAAAAAAAACACCGTACTAGTTAATTTACTAAAAATACTAATATCACGTTACATTTTTATAATATACTGTACAATCAACATTTAGTTTATTTCCAAATCTCTATTGCATGGTATACTTAATTGCATTCATATGACTTAATTATGTCTTATATTTATCTAAAATACCGTGTGTTCATTTTAAAGGTAAACATTTCGAACGCATTATACTTAGAATTTGATTCGGTTTTTTTTTTTTATAGAAAAGTAAAATTTAATTTCGTATTTCTTTATTAAGAATTGCATTTTTTCGCTTTTAATAATATTAATCATTGTTTGTTTTCACAATATTATTGTTTATTAACTTCAAGTTTTGGTTTAGGAACCATAATTACTACAAGATAATAATTTGTTGAACATCAAAGCAGTTTGTTATTCAAAATATAGATAGGGTTTTGCGTACTTGTTTAAGTTTAGTTGAAATTTATTTGTAATATAATTATAATTTGTGCTGTAATTTAATAAGTACTTTATCTATTACTAATGATTTTATATTATAAACCTAAGACAAATAGATGTAACTAAAATTGATTTATTTTATGCATTAGGCATATTATATTATATAATGGGTATACGGTATACGGCGTATACCAATGCACATAAACTTATTTAATAATCCTAGTAATTGAAGCCTTTATGTTAATAAAAAAAAAAAAAAAAAAAAAAACTTATTTAAATTAATCTGCTATATACAGTTACGTATACGTCTCAAGACTCAAATACAATGCATCTATAACTGGACCATGGGCCATGGGTGTTATCAAATTAATTAATATAACAATTACTAAAAAACCTATTTCTGATAAAAGATATATTATAGCGACCGTACTGACATAATTCTTTATTTTTAATTTATTAGAAAAAATTACCACGATTTAACAAAATTTATCATTGGATTGATCAGCGGATTTCAGTCATTCGTTGTTGACTAAAAAATCGAAAAGTACTTATCAAAAATGGGCTTCCGTTAATGACTTTTCCATAAATGTCTTTAATTTTGTTTTACGGTTTCAGAGAGTTATTTCTGGAAGCGTGATCAAAACACCTGCGATCTATATTTGGCACACATATTAGGTGTATGCAATTTCATAAAAAGGCAAATGGTGATCATTGGTGATCAATTCCATCCAAACTGTATTGTTTCTACAGACGTTTAATAAAGGCATCGTTCGATTTTGGTTTTTGCTGAAACTATTTCTACTTGTCATTATCAGTTGAAAAGATGATATAATTCTAAATCACTTTAAGTACAGCTGCTGTTATCGGAGACCACCAAGCCGTGTGTAATGTGAAAATAATAATTATTGAAGTACATCACAAAATACGATCGTATCAATATTTAAGTACTTCCATATTTTAAGTAAGTTAACCTAACCCATATGTGTAAACTAAGGCGTGTAGGTACTCCCTTTATCGTTGTTGACAATCGATTTGTCCGTGAATTATCAATTGCCGGTTTTCAAAGTCACACGATAACGTTTAAGATGAATTTATTGATTTTACAATGAAGTGTATGTTTTACGTGTCGGTTTACTGGGTTTAGGTACACGATAAAATGTTAAAGTAAAAAAAATTCTTTCATATTTAACTTTGAGTGTGGTCAATGGTTATTTATATGAACAAATTAGATCTATTTGGTGCACTTTAGAAGTCTCAATTGAAAATGTCCAGTATTTTTAAAAATAATTAGGTAAAACAGCGGTTATTTTGAAAAGTAATTTTTACTTCTCAAAAATATTAGCAAGCTTTGCGTACTTACCTGGACAGAAGTCAAAGTTGAAAACCGAAGCATTTTTTTCCCTATAAATCATGCTCACATACACAGAAGTCAATAAAACAAATTTCATAGTACATACAATATACACACATCACTCCGCTCAGAATCTATTAGCAGAACTGTGGTGTACCTCTATATTAGCAACTTGTATTTTTAAAGTTGCAAAAAATACTGATAGGTGATTTAAAAAAGATCCATTTAAAATTACAAATTGTTTTATGTGCATTCTAATATTTCTTTTGTTTTGATTTTCTGCAAGTTGCAACTAATTAGTAGGCACAACTAATATGATGTAGGTATATAAACTATGAAGTTTTAAAACTTTAGAATAATAAACTCTGCAAGCATGACACGAGTATTAATATATTTTATTCTATTTTAATGTTACTAATTTGTAATTACTAATTATGTAAATAAAATGTATGTTAAGTATAGGTACAATATAGTCTTAATCCGATTTATTGAAACACTTTTTTGATCGATTATTCGTTTCCTCCAAATCGATTTCATATACACTTTTACAGTGTGGTAAATCGATAAAAATAATTGATGATACCATATGGTTAATATGTTTCGGCGTCGGTCAAAATTAATTATTCTGATCACACATAGCGATTAGTATAAGCTATTTAGGTACATCAGTGTTGTGGGTTTACTTTAAGCTATCAGTCATCACTCATCTTTATGGTAGTAACGTAATTAATAAAATCAATAAAATGTTTATATTATAAAAAAAAAATTGTGGAGAATGTGTTTTCGTGAATATCCATAAGATACTACGGTTTAGGTATTTATTATAAATTATTATTGTCCGTACTACGGATTTTCGTGAAACTTATATTTTATCATTTTAAATGGGTAATACTGGTAATGGTATTGATTATATAAACTAGTTATTTTTAATTAATGATAATAAGTGCATACTACATAGCTGCGTAGGCGTGTTTCGTATAAACAGGGTGTTTCACCGAGCATAATATTTTTCATTCTCATTTACAATTTTAATAAGTTATTTAATCAAAATCTGAGTTTATGACTTGAGTATAGCTACTTAAAGTTCAGAATTTCAATAAACATAGTTGTTTTTAATGTGATTTAAGGAAATTACTTATACAAAATTATTTTTTTCAAACGTGAACCATAACAAAATATCTAATGTTTTAGAGTAACATTTGAAAATTAAAAAAACTAGAAATTTATAAACGCATTATGAAATGATTGAAATAAATGTGAGCATACTTGGTGAGTCTTGGTGGATCACCAAATTGTGTGTAAAAAAAAGTCATATTATAATTTAACCTTATTACTTTTTATCGAATTAGAAAATGTTTCAATTTGTGTTCTTGCAAAAAACAAGCAATCGATGTAATATTATACAACAGTATCGTATATGTATTATTACGTGTACCTGTACGAAGTCTGAAAACGATAAATATAACATATTATTATTGTATTATATAATAACGATAAGCCTCTATTTGGCGTTTGCGAAACGTGCGATTGACGTGAATACAGTTACCCAGACATAGTGCGTAGGTATATAATATTATGTCTGTAGGTGCATATGTTATATAGTGCAGTGCCGGGTGTTGGAGTGGAAAGGGAGAAAGTACAATTTGATGCAATGCGGCTTATAATATATAGAATTACACGGTTTTCCGGGAAATCAAGAAAGAAAATAAAATTTTTTAAATAATAGACAGGTACTTAGAATGGAAAAAGAATAATAAGAACTAACGACTATATACTACAGACGGTATATTTCAGTCGGTTGACTCGTGAATAATTTATGTATAATGTCTTATAGAACAGTATCGATTAAACACGGAGACCATCGGTTATATTATAATATTATATACCAACCTCATTATTTATACTTCGGATCTATAGTAATATATACCGCAGAAATGTCCGAGCCGTCTTTATTTTCATTTTATCAGTTCATAAATGTATAATATAATATTATAATATAATTTTAATGATTTTGAAGAAAGTGGTGAAATATTTTATTGCACATGTTGTCAGTATAATATTAATATGATATCTATTGTTTACACGCCGTCGCCTATGTGGTGTACCCACAAGGAGTATATTATGTTTAAAATGTGTTCAGATTTTCAAAATAAAAATACGTGACACGTTTATTTGTATGTACCTGTTTGCATAGTGCTTAAATTGAAAGACAATTAGAAGGTGATTGTCGCAAAAATGTGTAAAAAAATATGCTTACCCGAATATTTGCATTAGCACATATTATAACGGCTGTTATAATATTATTGATTATGATATAATCAGAAGGAGTAAATAATACGCAAAAATATATTTAAGAAAAAGTGAGATTGATTGAGTCCTCCCGTGACCCCTCGATCTAAGCACTAGGGCTGTTTGGCGACCTTCTGCAAAAAGTTTGCCGCTCAGACCGTAACACACTATATTATATTGACATCCACATACACGGTATAATAACAGCGTAGGTATATTATTCTGTATGAAAGTTTAGTTTATTTTTAAACGGATCTTGTTCCCACCCTTGTTCATTTCTTGACATGAAAACTCGTTCCAGTCCCTTGTTCCTGTTTCAAAGAAGGAATTTGCTCCAAATCTAGTTCTTCTAAAAAATAATAACTTGTTTCAATTTTCGATTCTTTTTTAACCACGATAATTTAAAAATTGTGGTTTTAGAATATAGTATCTAAAGCCCTATATAGGTAAAGAAAAACAATAAATAAATCATTTAAAAATATACCGTCTTACCCATAGTAACGCGTAAAAAAAATAAAAACTAAATTTAAATTTAAATTGACTGTGGTTTTCGTTGGTTCCTCAAAAAAAAAATATCTTAAAGCTTAAAAAAGTAGTTTCAAGCATTATTCCAATAAAAAGAGTTCGTTTCAGGAATCCGTTCTTTTTGTAATTAGTTTCTTCTCAACACTGATATTACCATGGTATACATTTTTACGATTGTAAATATTAGCCATTTGATATCGGTAGGTATACCAACTATAATGTATATTCACTAGTCAATGGATACCATTGGTAGTATTACCATTGGTTATATTATAATATTTTATACTTACCTACCATATTGTTAATATACCCCACAGCTATATAAATATACCTAGTGTGCTACAGAACGAGCCATTTTTATTTACATTTTATGCGTATAATAATATATATATTTTTATACACATTTTAAAATTTATAATATATACACATCTATTTATATATTAACGATTTTGCATACATTGACGAAGTATTTTCGTAAATGTTGTCAAATAATAATATTATATGATATTGTATATACGCGTGGTTAAACTTGTATAGTGTATAACGCACAAGTGAGATAGGGTGCATTCAGATTTTTAAAATAAAAATATGTGACACATTTTGACATGTTTATCTATGTACACTTTAAAAATACTTGTATGATGGTGACCCTCCGCTATAGAAAAAAGTTAGAGTCCATCCAACACACTATTTTCATATCATCAGGTTAGGTAGCATCGTTTCATAGCATCGTCGTCAAATTACGGCGTTCATTATTATATAGTAAGTTTTTTAAGACTATATAATATAATATCATATTTACTATTTGGTACCTATACTATTTTATATTCGCGAGTCATGGCATATCGCGACTGGTTTATAAACGCATTATCGTGTTGATAGACTTTTATCGCTATATTTTATTATAGCGATTAAATGGTCTCACTATGGATGTGTTCAATAAAAACCTCTCGTCAATATTCATCAAAATTTAATTTTTCGGTGAGGGGTAAAATATTAGACACGCGTACCGAATAAGGTAGGTATGATACTTTTCTAATAATATATGTAAATTGTATGATATAAATAGGTTTACTACCAAAACTTTCAGTGTGCGAAATCATTTTTTAATTTCCCCCTTTGTGTATCAAACATACTATTAGAATTTCTATTATTAATTGTATCAGTACTACGCATCAGAAAATTGCAAAAAACCTGTTACCTATATTTAATATTATGCAGTGCATATAGGTATAATTATATATACGATTGCCGATGATAAATGTTTTGCTTTAAACAATCCAATTTCTTGGATAAATGAGAAAATTTCGTTCTGTTTTTTCATTAACTGTCATATAACCGATTAAAATTTAAATCATTAATAATAATCACATCTACTTATAGGATCGTTTTATCGTTGAATTTTTATTTAACACATCCGCATTACAGTGACCTACTCAATGACAATAGGTGCACTCGAAATCTACATAGCCGTGTGACGTGTTTCCTGTTTTTTTTTTTTTTTTGCGGAATTCGGTGTGCAAGAGACAGAGACAAAGACAGACAACGATGGCATTATAATGCGTTTTTATGAAAATGACGTCGTTTGTATATAATCTGGAATATGAATAATAGTTTTTATACTAATTAATTGACTTTGATTTTAAAATAAAATACTTTGCTGATTTCTTACCATATTATACAAATCAATATTATAACAAACATATAATATTAGGGGTTAATATACTCTTACTAACACTTATGTAGTTAACCTATAAAAATCCTATAATTATAATTTATTAGTAGGCGCTATATTATAGTGAGTATCATATTTTTATAATGTAGTTATGTTACTCGAAACAGATTATAATAAACGCATTACGCGTATATAGGTTTAATTCTTTAATTATTCAAAAGACTTCGCGTTTTTTACGGGTGGGTAATTTTTTTCAAGAGTACATCGCGTGTCTGATGGTAAATTAATACTAATAAACTCGTATATATTTTTTTTGGTTAAAGTTGTGGACGTGAACTACTTACATCCAGTCCGCAATACGCTCGAAAACACTATAAAATGACGTAATATTCAATCTAAACCTCTGTCACCAATGCAAATGGAAGTCAAAAGTTATTTATTCAAAATATAATATTCTTGTACGACACTATATACAGTACCTATACATATAAATGTATTATTATGTTAAGTGGTTATGACGTTTCGTAGATGATAAAAACTGAATTAATCGGCCACAGAGGATGCCATGACGGACTTCTCTTGTTCTATAGCCATATCACGCGTATCATAATATAAAAACGAATAAATAATTTTTTTCATTTACGTAGGTACTTAGGTACTTCATAAATTTGTATGGAGAAGTTACACTGTCGTCGTCTGCTGTAGCTTCGAGATGTGGTTTTGACCATTGCTCTTAAATTAGTTACCTATATATATATTATAGACTATAGTATGGTTTATAAGTCCCTATAATCTCTATTATTACTTATATAGACGGTATCTACTACCTTATATACCTGCAGACTGGAGGCTGTATTTTGTCCCGTCGTTATAATAATATGGTATAATATAATATAAAAGTGCCGTCAACGGGACATAATCACTATACAGCGTTATGGTATATCAGGACAATACAATTTAAAAAAAACTGCTCTTCCTACTCGTCCTTTTAAGTAACCACGAATTTTCTTCGGGGGAGATTGTATGATTGTATTTTATACCGAAGGAATGAAACTGTTTGAGTTGGCCGAATCGTGGGCTTGAACACAGTGGCAGTAGGTAAACGTTTCCGTAACTCGGGTAAACCAACGTACACCCTCAGGCTTCAGGTTGGTGCGTGAGATCATTTCCATTGATGGATCAGAATTATTCAGATTACAAGTAAGCAAGAACCCGATCAGCTGAACGAGTGTGGCTTCTATATTGTTCTTTGTTTATTTAGTAAACTACAAGTGGTGAAGACTTTAGTAAAGGTGTGTTTATGACAACTGTAATGGTTGGTATGAAGGCGATGCGTGTAAATTTTTACTATACATTAGATACGTAAATATTTCATAGATTTGATGGCATACTAATGATTAATGAATTGTTTATATACATATATAATAAATTAATAATAATGAATACTATCAGCTCAGTGAAGTCTGACGGTTAATTTGCATATCATGTAATATTTTATATTTTTAAATATTGGTGTTCTTGCTATAACTTGGGAGACATGAGGGCGTTACGGGTATAATTTTTTCAATTAAATTACTACCTACTCCAAGATATTAGGAAATAAGAGACCAATTATTTTGGCCATTGACTGTATAAGTAGAGATTTGATTGTATTTTAGAGAGGATTTGAATCTTTCTTTATAAAACAAGAAGTGGAGGTTTTAAAAAATGTTCAATAATTTGGAGGGGGCTAGGCTAAGCTAATGACCATTAAGCATACCTCAATCATCACCTTTGCCGTTGAGCATCAGATGGTATAGTTTTTGGGAATAACTGCTGCTGCAATGCTTTTCGCTGGATTGACGACAGTGTTTTGTCTTTATACCTCTTTAGGATTTCATCGAGATCAGTTTGGATGTTTTCGATTACGTTTTCAACTATACCAGAACTAAATATATGTCACTGATTCACAATCATTCGAGTATAGACTTTTATTTCAGTGTTCATATGGTGAATAGTGAAAAAGTCATAAACATATATAAATTTAATATGAATGAAGATGATTATGAACTTTTTGCAAGTACACCTGCATTTATTTGTTTAATAAGCGAGTTGTCTGTCATTTATTTGAACGCTAAAACGGTGAGAATAGATAACAGATTTGATGAGGTTGAAGATTACTCTGGGTGTATTGAGACATTTTAATTTGTAGAGCAAACCGTCGAACCAGACGTTTTGATCGATCGCTTGCAGTATATCTAGAAATAAGGCTGTTTCGGTTTTTTTCTCGAACCCATTATACCCACATATTATGATATTATAATATCGTATCTATGTATGTAATATTCTATATACTTATCAGTTACCGCTGTAGAACATTTTATATTAGCACATCATCTATATTTTATTACTTTAGTCTACTATATAATATATGATACGTAGAATGCCGCTATAGCACCTGTACAGAGTCTAAAACTTAAAATTTTAATTTTTGAGTTCAATGATCATTATTATTCATTATAGTACCTACACATACGACGTACTATAAAAGTTATTTTATTATATAGCTCTTATGAAAATATTGTATACTTGGGTATTTTATTTTGTTCAACCTTATGTTCTTATAACCATGGAATTAATATACATTTTTGTTTTTAAACGTCGTATAATATTTATATAATCTGAATACAATAAAATAATAATCTTGATTTAGGCAATTAGGCGTATATAGTTATCATATTATACTGAATGAAAAGTTTCATATTATTAACCAATGAGAGTTTATTATAATGTTTTGATAAGAGGAAAGTGATAATGTAATCCAATAAACTTAAATTTAACACATTTACGGTGACCTATAGGTACTTAATGACAAGTTATATTAAAACCTAAACTATACTGCGGATCAGGTTCCTCTTTTTTTAATGCATGTTTATAAAGCAAGAGACGCAGTTGTACTTTCTGCAGCCCTTTTACTCCGTGTGGCTAGTTATACTATTCACATAATCTCCGATTGGCATATGCAATTTTCAATAATTATTAGTTTTTCTAAAATTAATATCGATCAAAATTTATTTGTTGGGTAGAAAAGCTTGAAAATGTAATGCAAGGCTCTTAACACATTGTTACAATAGCAGTTGAAAATATTAAAAATACATAGGCACGATTTTTTTCTATAAGCATTTAAAGTTCAAATTTTGACTAAATACTTAAAAATTACGGTAATGTTCAAATTATCTTAGATAGAAATTCATAAAAATTTTCCTTTTATATCTAAGATTTGAAAATTTGATACAAGGCTCCTAACATATTTTTACAACAGCAGTTGAAAATAAAAGAAATACAGTCACAATTTTTTTTTACAAGCATTAAAATTTTAATTTTGATAACATACGTAAAAGTCACAAAAATTCGCAAATTATTTTAAACTAGAAATTCATAAAAATTTTTCTTTTTAAATTTAAAATTTGAAAATTTTTAATAATCTTTAATATATCCTAGACAGATAAACCGTCTCCGCTTAGAATCGTTTTTTGTATACAATGATATAATATCACTGAATTCAAATTTAATTCCATCCATTATCCATTACAATAACGTACTGTACATCAAAGCGACATCCACGACTTGCTCTCTTTTTTATATATTTTTTTACTAAATTACTAAATTTTTTGTATTTTTTTACCTAATTACTAAATGTTTTTAATATTTTTTTTATTAAATAAGAAATATAATATAATACAGTACAAAAACTAATTATTAAATAAAAATTGAATGATTTTCAAAGTATTAAAAAACTAAAAAAACAACATTTTTGAGGAACTTGTCAGCCAACCTCCTCTTAGTGTTTTTTGGGTTATGCAAATAGGCTAAATATTTTACTAAGCATTAAAAAAATGTATAATGACCCGGGATTCAACTCGTACGCAGCTGGACTTATAATACCTATTACAGTATTATCTGTCCAAACCAAAATTATATTCTGTACTGTATGTACTTTCCACAACACGGATTTTCTCTTTTATCATCGTTTCATTTATTATATTTTTATTAAATTAGTTTACATGTACAATTAATATTAAACGTGTAATAATATTTACGTCTATGAACTATTTTTTTTTCTTTTTTATTAAATTACAGTAATTTGCCATCAGTGCGTAGTATGTAAACATTTCCATACGAACACGCATCGCATGCATCCATGCGATGCATATTATTACTGTACGACAGAATATATCAATATTATACCATTATATTATATCGACGACAAATAGACTTAAATTTTTTATCGACTCGTGTTGAAGACTACGGTAATAGTCTCCGACGAAGCATAAGTATTAGGTACACGGATATTATATGGTATGGGGTTTCATAATTTATTATTAAACTATGTATAAAAAAATCAGACAATTTTTTTGTCAGGTAAGCAGAAAAAAATGCATATTTATATAGCAATTTAGACCCAAGTATATATTTTTTTTTTATAATGTAATATGCTCATAGAAACCGAGTTATATGGGACTTTTCCAATGTTGGCTTGTAATATTATTATAATATATTGTATTGTTCGCACGCTCATAACATTGAATACTACGACGATATGGGTGAAAAGGCCGCGGACCACCCTGTAGTCATATATATATATATATATATCAGCTGGTAACCCGTGCGAATGTTGATAATGTAATTTATAGTGTTTGCGCAATCATTTATACATCATATGTATGCGAATTTTCGGGGTATATTATAATATATTATATATTTCTATATGCTGGGTGTACCACAGTCCTCAATACCTGCTGCTTGCTCGCCCAAGGCTTGAACAGCTTACGACGATAATAAACATGAAAAAGTTTAGGTAAACCACACAATAATAATAATAATAATAATACGAACCATGTGCGATCATTGTTCATCTTTTGTGACTCATTCGAATTTGACGAAGCCGGCAGTATGGATTTGTCGCCGAACGATTGTCACTACTTTCATTGTTTTTTTTTTTTTCTGATTTGTTAAAACATTGGCAATTAAGACCATTGGACATTAGGAATCCATTCTATACGTGTTGTAAGTAACAGGCTTGGCTTATGTTTATCATTGCATTGAAATGTATTTATAAATAGGTATACTCAATAAGATAAGTGTACTGTGCACATACATTATAATATTGTATTTTTTTATAAATCGTCTAATTTATTTCTATATTAAGTTCAGAATTTCAAATAATGATAACGCTAATAAAGTAAAAAAAATATCTTGTAGTTCAATTCATCAATGTCTTGAAATTATACATTTTATAATACAATATAACATTAATTAAACAATTTTATTCAAATAATAACCTTACCATTTAAATTATAAATGAAAAAAAAAAAAATTCTTCTGTAATATATAGGTCAAAATAGTAATGAAACGTGTTTATATGTGAGTACGTAACTTATTTTTGTGATCGGTGATCTGGGGGTTATCACCAACTAGATTCACTTTCCTACATAAAAAATGGTGAAACAGAAAATTGAAGCATTTTTACTGCCTTAACAAAAATGATAGTCATAAAATGCTTTTTTTTAAAACACACTACTATTTAATCAATACATTGATCATATTACGCTTAGAATATTAAATATTCAGACATATATGGACTACAATGCACTACATAGTGTAGCCAAAATAACATCCAAAATCGTGATACGAGACACGAGTATTCGGCAACTAATAACGTTGACACGCAGTAAAAAATTATCAAATAATTTGTAATATAAGTACATCGGCCCAGAGTTTTAATATTAGCATCAGTTTATCAGGAACTTTTTCAGTATCTCGGTGGATCAATCCGTCACTGGTTCTGGCTTAAGAATTCCGAAAGATGCGGCTGCATATTCCTAATTATCTCTTTTTCTTTTACGTATGTATTAATCCATATATAGCTATCGCAAAAAATTGCAAAAAAGTATTACTTATTAGAAATACTAGCTGGTTGGGTTTTTTGTTTTTGGATTAAAAATATTTATACATTTTTCTCACTGATATCAAATATTATATGTACCTATAGAATTTTAAATCTCTTGACCTGATTTTCTACCAGCGCAGGTTTGAAAATATCGTTTTCCAATACCATACTATTATGTGTACTATATAGGATATTGTGATACTCGAAATGTAACCAAGAAATTGAAATTTGCAGCACCATTAGAATTGCGCCATGAAAATTAAATTTTTATACTGAATAATAGGTGGTGAAAAGCAACAGAACAATAATACGTTTATTATTCGTGTTATGGACGTGTAAAAAGTGAACATTTGTAAACATACAATTTACACTTGAAAACTAGACGGGAACGAAAGTCATGGGATTCGCGTGGAAATAATCTATTACACAAATTATTCAAAATTAAACCCTATAATATTATATTAATAACACGGTAAGTATCATAAAGTCTTAACACAAAACGTATATTATAATTGTGATAGCGATAGCATGTGTAACGTATACGACAACACGCACACTACTACACTGGTACAATGTGTACTTAAAGTTTTTTAACTTATCAAATATTGGTCTGAGCTGTCTTCATAAATGTATAATTAACTGTTTTGATAAAATCGACTAAGTGCGTGTGCGCGTGTGTGTGTGTGTGTGTGTGCGCGCGCGCGTGCGCCTAACAGTAAGTACGTTTACTGTATTATAGTAAAATTGTGGTTCGCGATAAGACAGAAGAAACTTTTATTGTTTTTTTTTTTAACTTTTGTAAACAATATATAAATTATAACTTATACTTATGCTTTAATCATTCGACGTTATTTATTCGTATTTTTGAAATAAATACTTTGTCCAATCGATACATAACATCATAGAAAACTACACCATGTTATTTTAATTACCTAAATTGTCAAAATTACCTAAATTCTAAATCATAATTTATAATATAACATTCTAAATATACAAGAACAATAATAGACAATAGTACGTGTTTAATTCTCGTAGACGGCCCACGTGTGTTTACCATTTCAGTCACTAATTGTGTGCACGCATTCATAATGCTTCAGAAATCGCATTGCAGTAACAATCCATGAGAACAAGGTATGGGATTTTAAACTATTTTATGTATACCTAAAATAATGAGGAGATGGGAAAAAATGAATTCTCCAATATCTCCCAAAGGGGTACCCAAAAACAAATTGCGAGCCATCGAACCACTCAATTGCCTAAAACACCAATTAAAACTACCTCTATACATTTACCAAACCACAAAATCGTTAAAATATCATCTATGAAATCAAAAACTACTCAAAACACAATATAATCGAACAATATTAATTTGAAATCATCAAATCCAATAAACGAATCAACCAGACCTAACCTAACCACAGAAAGCCCTTAAAATCAACTAGAAATAGCATAGAACTATGCCACAGCGACAGCGAAAAACAACATCCCCCAAAAAAACTAAGTAATAGTCATTAACATTAAAGATAACGCAGACATAATCTTACAAAAAGATTGCATTATGGCTATGGCTAACATTATTTCACCAAAAAATTTAGTTTTTATATCACGCATATCGAAAAACAGACTTGTATTTCTTTATCAAACAAAAACTGGGTCGATGAATTAACTAACAATCATGAAACCATATACATAAGCGATAAACCAATTAAAATAAGAAGATATCATAATAAAAAAAAAAAATAATTATTATACTATCCAATGTATGCCCTACGATTCCTAACAAAATAATATTACAAGCATTATATTCAGTAAACATTACACCAGTCAGCTTAATCTATAATATATAGGAGCTGGAATACACAAAGTAGAATTTTAACATATTCTCACTTTTTGTAGACAAATTTACTTAATACCAGATGATTTGGATAAAGTACCCAGTTCTGTGCTAGTCTTTCATGGAAACATGAACTATCGAATATTTATGACAGATCAACAATTAACATGTTTTGAGTGTCATTAAAAAAACACACCTCCATACGCTGCGCTGTAAATAATTCTATCAATACTAATGACGCCACAAAAACAATTAATAAAATCCCACAAGCAAATAGCACACAACATAAGACTTATATAAATAATGAACATAACAATAATAATAATAATATATCAGATATCGCTAATGATAGTAATGATGCATCTCTAATTAATCAAATTTCCCTAACCCCAGGCAAACAAAATAAATACAAGTAGACAAAGAACTGGAAAAAAATAATAAACTCCCTGAACTATCATGAACCGCTTAAAAGAAAAGGCAACTCATCAGTTCATATATCTGAGTCACAAAACAGCAGGAAAACAACAAATATAAATACACCGACTGAATATAAAAACGAACAAACAAGCAATAGTATTAAAGCACACAAAATAAATAAAGTAAATTTACCGAAAGCATAGATGAACTACTAGAACCAGCAAGAGAACCATATAATAATCAAAATGATATACCACTAACGTTTGAGCAATTTAAACGCCTAATCGAAAATATACAAGGCCATGGCCAATGCATTCGTTCCCTCTAGAAGTCATAACACAATGCGGTATCGATAGCATGCAAATGATTGAAACTCTGGAATTAATAAGACCCAAACAAAAATCTGTATGTGCTAAAAATAATATCACAAGAGTAACAAACAAAATTTTCAAGAAAGTCGAAACGAACGAAATGGAAACTGAAAGTGAATTATTGGAAACTTACTAAAACAATAAGACACATTTTCGGTCTATTATTTGCCAAAGAAACACAAATTCTCCAATTAAATATAAGATTTCAACACTAACAACTAGGTATAATTGTATTTATATATGTATTTTTTTTAAATATGTATCTCATATATTTTTTCCTTTGTATTATATTAAATGTAATGCTAATGGTCTTTGTTGTTAAAGCAGAAATTATTAATTAATTTCAGGACCAATAAAAAAAAAAAAGATCAATAATATAGTTTTGAATAGTAATTGTAATTGTGTTTACTATGTAGGTAACATAATAATAAGAAATATTTATGATAAAATTGTTGTCATGCTGTGCCTATAAAGGATGTTAATATTAGTATTAAGATTAAGCTTGCAAAGAGTTATATATAAGATAATGTCTGAATTTTGTAATTTAAATTATGTTTATATTATATTATACTTATTATAATATAATATTATGAAAAATTGTGGACAATAATTGATTATTTTTTCC
The DNA here is from genome assembly GCF_037042655.1 of Diuraphis noxia. Lineage (NCBI taxonomy): Eukaryota > Metazoa > Arthropoda > Insecta > Hemiptera > Aphididae > Diuraphis > Diuraphis noxia. The sequence goes on along the minus strand of NW_028301714.1, from coordinate 29,575,753 downwards.
GGGTATATTTTCTCATATTTACGAGATCTCAGATCTAATTCATAACTTTAAATTTTGTATTGGATATTGTGCGCTTAATCAGATAAATCATTTAAAGCAAATCTAATTCTTCATTTCACACAGGGAAACAGTCCACTGGACACATTTTTAATTATCCAATTTCAATCTCGGGTCTCAGAATTTGATTAGAATGAAACAATTTAATGGAATCAATTTGCATAAATATAAATTCTAGAGTTTATTATATAAATTATTAAAAAATCGTTAAAAGCCCGTCTGTTGAATAATTCATAGTATAGTATTCGACGAAATATTCGCATGTCTTGCGGACTTAATGATAATTTTCTGCTTTAACACTTTTCCAGCCATATACTTGTGCCTATTTATAATTGATCCTATACGTTTACTTATATACTAAGCTTTTATTTTATATAGCACGTTAGCATTTGTGCGTAATTCGTTTTTTGATTAAAATAATAATTAATACTTCACATCATCTTCAGTGTTGTAAATAAAGTTAAATATATTTTTTATATCTAATGTTTAATTTTAGATTCTGAGCGGAGCGATGAATGTATTGATTTTACCATGATGTGTGTTTTTTTTTGTGCCTGTCATCACGTTTTGGGGCAGTAAAAGTGCTTCGATTTTTGACTTCAGTACCTCGTTCGATCAGAAAGTAAATCTAGTTGGTACGTTGAGGGATCAAAAGTAAAAAATTCTCAATATTTTTCTAGATAATCGGGATGAACCAACTAAAAATTAAGGGAAAAACGAGAAATTTTACGCACAATCAATTTTCGAGAAAAACGATTTTGGTTTTTGATGTAACTTTAAAACAAATGACCATATAGATACATGAAATTTTCACCGAATGTTTATGTAAGTATATTCTATCCACCATGCAATTTTCAAAAAATTTCGACTTAATTTGAACTATTCATAGGCATTTCAAATTTTCGATCATTATTAATTTTTTTAAATAAATATTGATATAAATTTATTTGTTGGGTAGAAAATTGAAAATGTAATACAATACTCTTAACATATTGTTACAATAGCAGTTGAAAAATAAAATAAATTCATAGTCACAATATTTTTATAAGCATTCAAAGTTTGAATTTTGACAAAATACGTAAAAATCACGAAAATTCGCAAATTATTTTAAGCTAGAAATTCATAAAAAAATTACTTTTTAAATCTAAGATTTAAAAATTTAAATGGCTGTTTACTGACATTTTAATTTTTCAACTTTTTTGGTTTTTTTTTCTATAAATATCGATAAAAATGTATTTGTTGGGTAGAAAAGCTTGAAAATTTAATAAAAGGTTTCCAGCACATTGTAACAATAGCAGTTGAAAAATATTAAAAAATACATACACAATTTTTTTTTTATAAGCACTTAAAGTTCAAATTTTGACTAAATTCGTAAAAATTACGGCAATGTTCAAATTATTTTATATAGAAATTCATAAAAGTTTTTATTTTAAATCTAAGATTTGAAAATTTTTAATAATCTATAATATATCCTAGACAGATAAACCGTCTTCGCTCAGAATCATTTTTCGTATACAATGATACAATATCATTGGATTCAAATTTAATTCCATCCATTACAGTAACCCACTTGTAACCTACTATACAGCAGAGTGACATCCACTTTACCGCTTTTTAATTATAAATTTTAGTGATTGTATTGTTAGTTATACAAGCCAATATTGTTATACTACGGGTAAAAAATATTTAGAGAAGACTATAAGACTATAGTGAAGTAAACAATTAATTTTTCAAGGTTCTTAATAATAATTATCTCGTTTTGTGATATTATTTATGATATTTATTGTTGATATGTTATGAATTCAGAATTTATGATATGAACGTATATATACGGAAAATATTGTTCTACCTGCCACCCACCTATATGAGGCATTGACAATAATAATTCTATATTTAAATAACCGTTTTTACTCAAAACATCTTTAAAAGTTATAATTTTATAAAAAGTAATTTAAATTCTACTTTCGAAACCAGAATATAATTAAAAGTCACGTTTATACGAAGACCAGACATATCATTATACAAAAACTAAATACTATAATGTTATCTTATCATTGTGGCTTTAATAGCGTTAACCCATTTTCGGTAGAATTTCTCAGTGTGATACAATATACGTTATGGATTGCCGAAATTTAACCTTTTGGCTTTTACATAATATAAATTTAGTTTCTATATTATGCACAGTCGTTTCCGGCTCCTTTAAATCGAACAAAGTCCTTTGTGTAGTTTCCCATTTTGACGTACAACATAAACATATATTATTATTGTATATTGTACATTTTGTGTGTATATATGTATATATTATAATATGTGCATCCGGTAAAAACGATTTTTTTTCGGTAGAAAGCAAATTGTATCACAATTATTAAATAGCTATTTATATTCGTTGGCAATACGAATTATGTAGTGTGTATGAACAACAAAATATAATATATTATTATTATTATTATTATTATTACGTATGTAAAAATTGAAATTTATCTATACTACTAATCGGTTATGTATATAATAATATTATGTAACGCTATAGCAGCAGCGAAACCTATTTATTTACAAATAATATACATTATATGTATATATATCACGTACTTATGTACAATAATACATTATATTAAATTCGTTATATCCCCGATGGTACACTGTTTAATTGTATTAACTAAAATATGTTGAACGATATCAGAGTAATCGTCATGATTCGATAGGTGATTAAGTTTTATAGGCGGTATTTCATGACTAGTAAATCGATTTCATTCTATTCGTAGACAATAGTATGATTTGTCACTAATGGATGCTTCAATAATTGGCAGTTGCCATAATATAAAATCTGTAAAAGATTTTGTGTTTGACGCTTTGACGACTAACGTATATAATTATTATTTGAAACTTTAGTCACATACTATGATCACACGGCGTTTAGGATAGGCTTTTTTGCTACACCACTGACTTGTTGGTCTGTTTCCCTAGTTTTATAAAATGCTTGGATAATAGTTAAAACTTTAATACATCAAATTATCATAATCTAAGTAAACGAGTAAAAATCTATGTACAACCTAGGTGAAATAATTATTCAAATTAGTAATTCAGTTTTTTACATTTTTATCTGTTTTGATTAAAAATCTATAAATTAAAAAAATTATTTAAAAATACAAAACGATAATGTTTATCAAAATAAAAATTAACTATTAATAGTAATTATTCTAAACGTTTTCTTAACCCGAATGAGAATTAAATAGAATAGGTAAGTTAGGAATCGGTATTATATAAATATCATAATTCTATATTACGCAAACGGTTTATTGTATTATGATATAATATTTAAATCTTTAAAATTAGAGAAATTTTAGAGTAGAAAAGACAGATTGTTGAAAAATGTTTAAATACTTCTTACAGTCACATATTATACACAAAAAAAAAAAAAAAAAAATAGTACTTTATGACTAGCTAACACAATTGTATTTATTAGTATATAAACAATTTTTATTTCTAAATCTCATAAAGAATATAAAAAAATTGCGTAAAAAACATTAAAATTGCGTATCTAAAAAGGGTGTTCAGAGAAGTTAATAGTTCCTAAGGAGTGATAAGTTAAAGTTTTGTCTTAAATATATAATATACGTATAACTTTATGTTTATGGATCTGACCTCACTACTATGGTCAGAACTTATTTAGTTTAAATTAAATCAAAAGTAACTTTTAGATTATTTTTTTAAGTGCTCTTGACCAAATCTATGAAATAGTTTTGAACATGCTTAATATTTAATAGGTATTATTACACGTATATCATAGACGTTTTATACATTTTTCCGACTGAAAGTATTTAAAATCAAATTATTGTAAATAATAAAATACTCCAGTGATTTCGCGATACTACTTGATGGGAAGCAAAAACTCCCCCTCACCCCTATAACCACCCCTTCTGAGAATATATGATCTGTATTAAGGTTGCCGTGTATATAGTGAAGCCAAACCCCTACGCACGATTCGGAGGCCGAGTACGTTTATTAACTTAAATTGGGACTAGAATTTGGGGTGTTATAAAATATGAATAAATGGCACCCTTAGCTCTCCCGCGGTTTACGCCAACGGGTACCACCATAAGAAATAACACGACCGTTGCTTTGGTTGTAGTTTCGCCAGTTTCGGTTAACGTGACGAAATGGAGCCAGGCCAACGGATCGGTTTGCTCTAGCGATGACCAGTTCGGCGAGCATGATAGCAGCGGCAACGGCGACGGACAAGCCAAAAATGATGAGCAATCCAAGTACGTGTCCGATGGTCACTTCTATGCTGTCAGCTTCCGTGATCGTCCAGTCACGGAATTCCCGAGATAGCCATTTCTTCTGTAAGTAGTCCACCACTCCGTTGGTGAGCAACGACACCATACTGCGCAAGAGTCGATAATATAACCGTTAAAACCATATACATTCATATATAATATACACACATATATATATATATATACATAGTGCAGACAAGAATTAATTTTTTATATGATAAATTGTATAGTCAGAAATATATAGCTAGAAAAATTCTCGGGTATACCGTATACGCATCCTTTTTTAATTACATATAGGCGACAATGGTAAAAATTTAAAAAAAATATATTTTTCACTTCACTCGAAATTGTTATTTTCTCCGCGTAAGTACTTATTTTGCAAATCGTATATTCAAGTATAGTTTGTAAGGAGGTCATTTTGGGATATTTCTTGTAGCATCTTTGCATAACCAATTTAAATTACCTGAATTATAAATATTTGGACATAAAATATTGGGTATTATGTTTGGTGGTTTGATAATCACCTGATATCTTACTAGATGAGTACCAACTACCGTAAGTTTAAAGATTCCCAATATACCACTGTATATATGTACCTACTGCACTACTGCATTACTACTGCTTACCTTAAATATTAAATACTTACCCCATTATTTTGTGATTATATTGATTACTAAGAATTTTTACATTTATTCAATCGATAACGGATTAGCAAATAGCCATAGTTATTTAAAATAGGTACAATGATCAGAGTTTATTCCTAAACAAATATTCACGTATTTATCGTCCATAATTATTGCAGTGGACATAAAATTGCTTGATCGCTTTTCTTTTGACGTCGTGCCAATTACGTTTTAACAGTACATTCCTCACATTTGTATTCAGACGGTAATTAGGTATCTTATAGATATATATTGCATATCTTTTGATTAGCGATAACCACTCTAACTACTACTTTGGGTTAGAAGAAAATCCAAAAAGTAGTATTGTGGTATAGATTATTCAATATAGTCACATTTAAAGTAATAATTGATGTGAAGTTTTATCTTTTTTAATTTTAACCTTAAAAGTACCATAGTTTCCAATGCGTTTTGGGGAGTGGAAAAAAAACGATAAGATCGTGGCCGATTTCTGATTGAAATTTTGAAGTGAAGGAATCTGTTACAGCAGCAGGGTGGCGTAGGGTATATCGGCCTTTATAATATGTAAACTGCAGAGTTTTCAATATCTACTATATTATATAACATAATATATGGGTCGGCGTCACTGCAACAGCTGCCTATAGACTTGCGTATATTATTACCATCGTAATAATATAATATTAAAATGGTGTGACACCCACCGTTATGGCGTTATTACTTATTGTAAAAATATTATATCATATAGAAATAGGAACGAACTAAATTCGATACGAAAAAAATACTAGCATACGAGCATACCATATGAAGAAAGACCGAATTAAATTATTTTTTATTTTTCATCGAATCTGAGGGTAGTTAATAGTACAGTTTTGATAATGTTCTATTAAATGTAGGCCGTAGGGGTTGTAAGTGTTGAGGTTTTGGAAATTTGTAAGATTTAGTTAAGCTTGAACAATAATTTATTAGGCAAATTCGTAGATTCAAGATTTAATTTACCTTTTATAAACCTATATATCTATCACAAATAGCTTAAGTGCGATTAGCTAATAACTCAGAAATTGAATTCCACTAAAATTCCTCTTCACTCTTAAGAGGCTTTATAATATTATACCTACTTACCACTATTACGCCTCTTATTAAATTGTCGCTTGTTCTGTACTTTGTGATTACTATTATTTGTTATCGGGACGTTTTATCGATTGGTCGGCCGAATAGTGTAGCTGACAACTGGTGTTGATATATAGCTATAGGTTATAATAGTGTTATTATATTATTATTAAATCACGACGCGGAACTCTATCTGGCGGACGGATAAGGTCTGTGGGCCGGAACCGATAGTCGAGCAACGGATCGCGCTAGTTTTCTCGCCCACACACCCGAATTGAAGATGTTGCGGCGACGGCGAACGAAAGGCTAAAACCCACCCGTAGAACCATATCGGTAAGTAGGTAACTCACACGATATTATAATACCACAGTATTATTTTCGATCAGACTTTTTTTATTTTCACGTGTGCGCGATCAGCGAAAAATCGTGAATTTCCGTCGCCGGTACGATGTTATTATTATTGCGCAGAGAGGTGTATTACTATGTCGAGAGCGAAAAAAATGATATACGATATTTTTTATTCGAATTTTAAACGACGGTAGCGTGTCGTAGCTGTTTCTCTCGGCACCTCTCGACATGTCCCCGTGGGTCGAGTATAGGTTGACCGCTTGTGCATAACTATATAGTCTAATACCATTATATAGTAGGTAGGTACATCATAATATGTAATATATAATATATATATATAGTATATGATATATTGTTTTCTATATAACGTGCGCACAGGGTAGTTTTTTATTTTCCAAGTGGGTTTATCTATTTATAATACTGAGGAATCTTGTGAAATATTCATATTTCTGTTTGTTTTATTCTTCAATTTTATTTTATACAGTTTTTCACATAACCGTGCTACTATTTTATCATAAAAATCGTCCGATATCGCACTGACAGGCGACAGCATTTATATTATATGATTATTGTTAATTGTTAGAAGTCGTGATTACATAGATTGTATGAGTATACCTACAGGTGGGTGTCTAGTCAAAATTAATATTCTATTATATAATACATATTATGAAATAGACAAGAAAAATGTTAAAATTCTTCGTCAGTTGGTAGAATTAAAATTGTTATGAATTTATGATTAATGATCCAATGTCTGGTAAAAAACATAGAAAATCATTCAATTTTAAAAATTACTATTACCTACCTGTAATTGTTATTATTATCATTTATGTGTTCGTATTTCAAGAAGTCGAATGCAGTTTTTAATTATAGCAAAACAGGTATAATATAGGCTTTGTTCTAACGGACAAGTGTAAGTAGCTACTTATGTGGTTTAAACCATTGTAATTAATAACTAGATGTCTAGGTATATGAATAAATACGCGTAGTAACGCGTTAATATCATTTCGTAGTCGTGTGTAAACGTCAAGGATAGTGAATTTCCGAAACAAAAATCATTTTAATATTTTCTTCGGTATCAAGTCATAGAATAGTGTCGAAACGGTTATTATATTATTTGACAAGTTGATGCGGTTGTCGGTCAATATTGATAATATACTCAATTCAAACCTCAACAGCACCTAAATATAATATATATTTGCATATTATATATATATATATATATTGTAATTAGTGGCTTGTGGGTGAATGTATCGCAATATAATATGTGATTTATATAAAATATGGATTTTTTTCATTTATGACAACCCAAGTCGTGGTGGAGTGGTAGTTGACAGGCGAGCATCAATAATTAATGATATTCGCGCCGCGCCCTTGAACGAGATATAGATGATTACAGAGGAGACATAGGGACATCATAATAACATTGCGTGAATTACTAACTACGCCTGATGCGTCTGCTGTACTATTGTAAAAGTCAAACTAAACTCGCACTTTTTACTGAGATTTGGAACCTCACGTTCACAGAAAAAATTGAATTTGAAAATGTTGTGTTTCGTGTAGAAATAATAAAGGGATTTCTAAGAAATAAAATAGCGATATATTTAATAAACGAATAAATGTAGTGGTTAAAATATTATGATAACGGGCTATATGGTAGGACAAAAGTTCAAAACCAAAAAGTACGTAATACTTTTGGAAAATCTCGCGTTGTTTGAAAACCTTGTTTCATGTGCATAGCTCATATTACAGCTTTGATATGCGTGTTATCCTTACCGACATAATTTTTTTTGGTGTAATGTAAAGATGAATGACTACATAATTTTTTATGCTACTGCTAAAAGATGGCCCGATTCTTCTGAAGTTTGTTGATTTCGAATCAATTGATGTTTATAGCAACAATTTGGTAAGTTTATTTAAAATACACTTGTAAACATAAATTATTACATTGGGCTTCTCATTTTATTTTTGTCCTAGACCTCAAAAATTCCAAAGACGACCCTGAACATATTTTGCATCTTTACACCGTGTTTTTTGTATTATTATAACTCCATAAGTATAAGTTTACTTGCATCTCATTGATCTGGGATGTGTACGGCGATCCCTTGACCGTCAACACTGATGCGTAGGCAACCGCGTGACGACCGGTCACTGACATTACTCGACACCCGTTCTGGTGACTCATAGCCCTGGCCATCACCATAGGTGTCTCTAACACCAAAATGGTTTGATCGCTGCAAACCGACTTGGCCATCACTTCGATGTCACCGAACTCGTACTGGGGGCACGGTGGCTCGTTCACCACTCCCAGCCACCGGTCCATTATAAACGCATCCGTCTCGTTTGCCTGCGGATATAATCAATAATTAACAATAATCAGCACTAAACTGAAGTGTAACTGTAAATAGTAGTAAAATCTTTATTAAATAATTCTGAGGTATGGTGGCTAAATGATTAATAAATAAATAAATATTAAATAAAATAATATTCAATTTAACTTTTAATGTTCGGTTGGAGTTCGATAAAATATTTGAAGAGTTCGGTTCGGTTCGGTTTCGATTAAAAGTGTATAGGTTCGAATCTGTTCGAGTTCGTTAATTTAAAGAAAAGTTCGGTTCGGGTTCGGTTCGACCTTAAATATTATGGTTCGTAACATCTCTAAAATATATACTATATTAATTATTTTATATTGTTGAAACCTGATAAAAATTAATGCAATTTTTATTTTTATAATATACCTACTGATTTGTGTTTATTTAATGTAATATATATTTATATTATATTATTCTCTTAATTGATATTATAATAGGTTTATTATATAATTTACCACGCTTTTAGAACATTTTAAAGTGAATTTCGTGAATCATCTTATAATATAGTTCCTATTTTGCATTGTTTATAATTATATATTGACACCAAAAAATTACTTAAAATTATATGTAATAAATACGTGTTTAGGAAAAGCATCCAATAGGTGTTTAGTTTTTGTGTACAAATATCTATACTATATGTCTATATCTATGGGTTAGTGAATGATGTGAACAAGAGATAGAAATATATGAGTGTACTAACTTTCCTAATATCGTGTATACTTGAAATAAAATAAAATATTCATATGTAAAAAAGTTTGACTTTTAATCATCCATTACCCAGTATGATCAATTTCGATGAGTTACTTGTTAGGTTAGTGATAGTACTAATTATTGATTATATATTGAGATTATAATGATTGTTTTTGGTTCAGTACCTACGCGTTTAATAATAACCGAAATACTTCAATTAATTTAATTCTTAACTTTGTGAAAAACAAAAACATTCCATGTTTCCATTATAGCATATTGTATTCACTTTTACAATTTAATACTTAGTATTATTATTATTAAATTTATTATTTAAACTATTAACGCTTAAAAAAAGAAATTGTGACTTACGATTTTTGATTTTTTTTAACTACAATAAGAACAACTCATAAGAAACCTTGTATTAAATTTTCAAGTTTTTTTGGTCATCAGACATATTTTTATCAAGATATTTGATACAATTTTCAAAATATTTAGATTTTTTTTGAGCTGTTTACTGACATTTTAATTTTTCGACTTCTTTAGTTTTTTTTTTCTATAAATATCGATAAAAATGTATTTGTTGGGTTGAAAAGCTTGAAAATTTAATACAAGGCTTCTAACACATTGTAACAATAGCAGTTTATGTCATAACTAAAGACCAGATTTATTCGTTTTTACATATCGTTACTGAGCCTATGCAGTTTATGAGAGTAATGTGGATGATTCGTTCAATACTGATATATATATATAAAGAAAGGGGATGATTATCCGGAAAATATAAGGGATGATTATCCGGAAAATTAGGGATGATTATCTGGAAAATTTAGGAGACGATTATCCAAAAATTTAGAGGATGATACTCCGGGAAATATAGGGGATGGTCATTCGGAAATTAGGGGTGATTATATGGAAAATTTAGGGGATGATATTCCGGGAAATATAGGGGTTGATCATCCAGTAAAATTTAGGGGAACATTATCTGGAAGATATAGGGGATGATTATCCGTAAAATTAAGGGGATGACTATCCGTGAAATTTAGGGGATGATTATCCGTTGCATATAGGTGAAGATTATCCCTGAAAATATAAGGGACGATTATTCAGTAAAATTTAGGGGAACATTATCTGAAAGATATAGGGGATGATTATCCGTAAAATTAAGGGGATGATTATCCGTGAAATTTAGGGGATTATCCGGAAAATTAGGGATGATTATCTGAAAATTTAGGGGATGATTATCCGGAAGATATAAGGGTTGATTATCCCGAAAAATTAAAGAAATACTATTATAGAATTAATTTTATATGTCACATTGATATCAAAATTTAAAAATTTAGTACTCAAAATAATGATGTTAAATTGATATTATGAAAAAAATTTAAAAGGATTATTATTGGTTCTGAACAGAGTTATTTGAATTTACAATTATGTTTTTTTTAAATGTTTTTTCTCTGTATACCAGGTGATTCATTTATCATAAAAATTATTAATGTTTTAGAAAATATTATTTTACTTAGTTTCAAGTTGTTTAAAAACCAACATTTTTATTAAAAAATTAGATTTATAAATATATTTTATCCTTATCATTTTTTAAGTTTTTTACTTTTTTGAATGACAACATAGAGTTTTAATTTCATATTCCAAAGCTGAATATTTTTCTAAGTATTTTGATTCATGCAAATTGAATTTAGGACGAGTAGTTAATGAGTTATAAGTATTTAATGCTTAGACAAGCGGAGTAGTGGACAAACATTTTGCGGGGTAACCCCGTACCACTCCACTCTGCCAATCTTTATGAATCAAAATACTTAGAAAAATATTCTGCTTTGGAATATGAAATTAAAACTATGTTATCATTAAAAAAAAAAACTTAAAAAATGATAAAAAATATTTTTTAATAAAAACGTTGGTTTTTGAACAACTTGAAACTATATAAAAAAATATTTTCAAATACATTAGTAATTTTTGAAATGATGAGTGTTCAATGATAAAAGAATCACCCGGTATAAAACTTGAAAAATATTTTGAATCATGTTGAACTATTTAAAGGCATATGAAATTGAAAATTAATTAAAAAAAAATTTTTAAGTCACAATAATTTTTTATGATAGTAATTTTGACAAAATTCGTAAAGTACAGTGTGCTATTCGTTTTATTGTATCATTTTATTCGTTTTGGAAATTCAAATTAAATTGTTATGAGGATTTGATATTTAAATTTTTAAAACATTGGATTTTTACTGGATTTCATATTTAGCAATTTTCTTATTTTGGTGTAACTCTAAAAAAAAAACGACCGCAGATATTTGAAATTTTAACTGAATGCATTTTATTTTTGTAATTTTATTGTATTGTATTATAATTTTTTTTGTGTTTTATTGTTTAATATAGGTATTTTCTATATTTGATAAATTTTTCAAAATATTTAGATTTGTTTTGAGCTGTTTTATTACTGACATTTTAATTTTTCAACTTTTTTTGTTTTTTTTTCAATTAATATCGATAAAAATTTATTTGTTTTTTGAAATGTTATTTAAAAAAAATTAAACAGATTGTTATTAGCCAGTTTTAATTTTTTTATAAATTTTTTTTAATAACATTAATTATGATTCAATTTATATGTAACAAACTATTGTATCTTATACAACTTTATCATAATATTATGCAATAATACCTAATACCTATGTATGTAATAATATCAAGAAACAATTAAATACTTAGATTTATTTGCATTTTTATTTATTGTTGCCACTTTTAATCTGATATGTCGTAAAACTCATTATTTCCAAAAATACAATCTGGTGATGGTATAAACTGCAATAGTTAATAGGTATATTAACATATTCAATTTTATTTAAATATTAGTATACTTAGACATGCAATAACAGAAATGTTAAGATCCCTAAATAATTTTGGCGTTAGTAAAATAAATGCTAAATTGACCATACTGGGTAATGGATGATTAAAAGTCAAACTTCTTTTTATAGTTTTTATATATAAATTTTTATTTTATTTCAAGTATACAAGATATTAGGAAAGTTATTACACTCATATATTTCTATCTCTTGTTCACATCATTCACTAACCCATAGATATAGACATATAGTATAGGCATTTGTACACAAAAACTAAGCACTATTGGATGCTTTTCCTAAAACACGTATTTATTACATATAATTTTAAGTAATTTTTTTGTTGTCAATATAATTATAAACAACGCAAAATAGGAACTATATTATAAGATGATTCACGAAATTCACTTTCAAATGTTCTAAAAGCGTGGTAAATTATATATTAAACATATTATAATATCAATTAAGAGAATAATATAATATAAATATATATTACATTAAATAAACACAAATCACTAGGTATATTATAAAAATAAAAATTGTATTAATTTTTATCAGGTTTCAACAATATAATATAGTATATATTTATAGATATAACGATATTATATAAATACTGTTGTTAAAAACTGATTTTCTGGGGCGTGTCGACATCAAAAAAATCTGAGTGTGGTCAATCAAATACAAACCAATGACGCACTAAATATTGATTATGAAAATGTCTGCAATGTCTATTATTTACAGTGGTAAGGAGGGGAGAGTTTCTAAGAAAACGTTTCTCCAGTCCCGTACACGGAAAACCGATTTTCCGAGGTGAACTGACATCAAACAAATGACGTAGAAAATCTGGTAAAAGTGATATGTTGTGGTGGGGGGGTGGGGGGCTGGGGAAACGTACCTACGTAACCAAATGGCTAATTCAAATATTTTTAGAATTTATAATACACAAAGTTCCAATGGTAGAGGTAAGGCAGTAACATTCCTATTATAATTTTTATACATTTATTTTACACTGAACACGGCATCTATCTCAGGTTATGAAGGAAATTGAAGCAGAAGGCGTCCCATATAGATATGATGATGGTTTTTCTAATTCTAAATTGAAAATTGAAAAATATTTTATATTTCATATTATATACAGGTCAATTTGATACTAATTTAATATCAAACAAACATTAATTCAATATTATCTGATGATAATAAAATGCTGAAAAAGGTTAGTATTTACACAAATTTGAAATTCCACCAAAAAATGCAAACGAAAGAAGTTAGGCCGTTAAGGTGATTTTTGTGTTATTATTTATATTTGAAATATTATTCATATTAGTGTTTGTCGAATTGTTTTTTTACGTTTTAAATACATAAATACAATATTCATTTCGACCATTTTTATGCAGTTGTCACTGGTCATTGGTCAAGCAACGGGAGATCTAATTTTTAATCGTTTTGGACGCAGACAGATATTAATTATTATCCACATATTCGCTTTTTATCGCTCGATTTTTCTTTTCATTGTGTATTTTTAACGGAAAAACACTCCAAATATTGTTTTTAATAATTTTGAATAAAGGTCTGTTTTTCGATTTTATCTCGAAAACAACCCATCAACGTCATCATGTAAAATATGTGTGGTTTTCAAATTTAAAAATGTAGGTGAAATAATTTAATATTATTGTTTTCATATTGCGTTGCAGCAAGTGATGTTCATAGTTCATAATATTTACTGATATACTCGTATATTGTATTAATTATTAATATATACTAATTAAATATAATATTTCATTTATTCTATGTATATGTATAACAAGTGGTAGTTGTCATAAATTTTTGAAATCTTAGTGTTTTAACATGGATATTCTTATATTTTCCTGATAATCACAAATTAAGTTGTTTCTTTATATTCAAAGAAAATTAATAAAAATGTCAATACATTGAATAAATTAATAAAGTATACTTCTCAAAGAATCTAAATGATTCGTTCTATTGCTTCAAGCAGGCAGCATCCACAATTCAAAATTATGAACTTATTACTTTAAATCGATATTTTTGTTTTATTAAACGCTTTTAGATTTAACTTAGATGACCGATATGGTGATATCAAACCTTTTGAAAGTCGTATATGGCGGCGTTTTCTTTATTATTATTATAAATATAATATTATAATGTATATAATTACTTTGAACAGCAGGTATCCAAAACTGTTGCGCCGCACGCACAGCACGTGAGTGCGCATCCTGGACAGCGAGTCCAACGATGGTATAACTAGGTCGGACTTGTCAACGGTCAATCGGGAGAACAGCACGGCTGAGTACGACGCACTTATGCACAATCCGAACAGTAACGTAACCCAGGATACGACGCGCACAGAACAGGCGTTGGCGTTGACAGTGTGAAGTCCTACGAATAATAATGATAATAATGGTTTAGATGATGAATTTTGTAACTACTGACCACTATGAATCTAAGAAAAATTACCCGGGAAAGAAATATGCACAGAAAAAATGCCCTAGGAAATAATACCTGAAAGAAAAAATACCCTTGGAAATAATACCCAAAATCAAAAATATCCAATGAAATATAGGTAACCCATTTTACATAAATATTTGAAAAAAATAATAATTATTATTATAAACATATTAATAAGTACATTAAAATAAAATATATATTTTCATATTTGATATTATTTTGAGTAAATTTAAAAAAATTGAATACAGATACACAAAATAATATTTATCATAATAATATAATAATAATTCGACAACTTTTATAAAATAATATATATTTTATATTATGTTAATAATTATTAATATCACAAAAAAATGAATACAGTTATATAAAATAACATTTGTCATAATTAAATAATAATTCGGCTACTTGTATATAACAATAAACGAGTGTTAATAATTATTAATATCTAAATCAATTTTAAGAAACGTACTAACATTGGGCAACTAATATAAAATAATTAAAAATATATTATATTATGTCTATTTTAAATGTTTTATCACATAACTTGCTGCAAGTAAAAAGTTATTTATGGTTTTATTACCATTATTATATTTAGTAGTTAATATTTTTAATTTATTTAAATATTTTCATTTTTTTTTTTTTTTTTTTTTTGTGGGGGGGGGGGGTGGTTGTCCTATTTCTCTTTGTAACAAATGCGTTTTGTTAACCACGACTTCTAGACGCATTTTTTCAATTAAATGTCATATGGATGGATATGTTTGATTAACAAGTTTAAAAAAGTGATGATTTTATCCTTTTGTTTGATTGTTTGTCCGTTCATTATCATTTAAAGTGATTAAATGAACATTCCAAACAGAAGGAGGTAATAAAGGAGCCGGAATGTTTTTAACTTTAATTATTTTATTTTTATCTAATATTTTGGAACAACCATTTATGTATGTGGATTCAATATATTTTACGAGGTCTGTCGCTTCATCCGGCATAAGACTTTTTAAAAATTCTAAACCATTAGGAACATCAAATATGCTATCCATCTAATATACTACAAAATTGATTAAATATTTCATTTTGTCTATAATGACGTTCTAAACCTAGTGTTTGGATTTTACGATGTGATGATACTAAATACAAATTACCACCTTTGCTTTTGTATACTTTATATTGGATATTATTTTCATCGGTATTATTTCCACAGGTATTTTTCTACTGGGTATTATTTCCACGGGAATTTTGATCAGTGAGTATTTTTTACAGGGTATTTTTTCCATGGTTACTTTTTCCTCGGGTATTTTTACCGATTACCGACCACTATCATTGTACACATTAATATTAATTTTAAATATATTAATTGCAGCAGGTAATATGGCCGGTGTTGGTTTTTTATTTTTTATTTATGCCAATATTGATTTATTCAAATCATGTGCTGAAAGATAAATTAAACAAAAATCCTAAATTTATAATTTGCTATAGCATGTGCTAATTCAGTGACCGAACTACGTATTTTGGATCCCTGGGAAATATTTTAGGTGGAGCATACATTTTTTTTCTCTGCATGCTATAAAATTATGAAAAACAAATAAGTAGACATGCCCCCCTCTGACCATGGGGCCATGGTAGTGTCCACTACCTAGCGCCGTCACTGTGTTAATAGTTAATTGTTACATTATACTGTTAACATAAATATTACTTAAATAAATGGAGTTGATATCCGTAATAAAGATTCTCATTATAACTGCATGTTATTATTATTATTATTACATGCTGTGAAAACGATATAAAATATGTTTAATAATACGTAGTATACGTATGTAACTATAAGATAAGTACTGTCTAGCTCTAGAAATTTGTTTTAACTTTCAAATTATTTATAATATAAATTATAAGCTGTATGCAATAATCATGATATTATTTTGTTATTTTGACTTATATCTATTATATTTTTAATATTTTACCTAATATAATATGCAAGAAGTACGAAATAATATTTTCATTTTCTTTAACATTTTTTTTTTCTGTCAGTGAAATATAGTCAAATGTCTATATATTAACAACATAAAATTATGTTTTAGTAATTTATATGACATTTTTTTTTTAGTTACTATTAAGCCGCGAAACTGTATTGCAGTTTGAAAATCAGAAATTGACGTTAGAACGTGGACAACAAACAATTTATGATTGAGTTTTGCAGAGATCCAGAGAATATAGAGACTCGGAGATAAAAATGTACCTCTTTCGTATACCTACTGTAGGTATTAGGTACACGTATTAACAATAATTTACATTTTTGAGTTGTGACACTGCGATAATTACGACCGTGTGTTTATTGTTTCGGAGGTAAACTATATACGATTTATCACGGGTGCTAAAATCGCCTAGCACCGCTTCGATCTATGTCTGTGCGCGTTTTTCTATACACATGTAACACATGACGGATATAGGTACCTTGACTGCAAATCGATCCCCATACGATGAAGAAATAAGATATAAGGCTAGGAGATTCGGTGGTCGATTGCTGCTGCAACTTTAACACGGGTACGTCGTCCTCCAATGGCATTATATGTCTGAAACACAATAACTATAGGTATATTATTCGTGACAATATTAGTGGATATAAGATGTTTCCAACTATTTTATACGCTATACATGGGTACAGGTCAAATCGATAAGATTTTGCTAGTTTACCATCAGCTGTTTCATATCACCTATTCTCCACTATCTTTCGTTAAAAAAATCTCATTACGCTATCGATTGTACAGAAAAAAGTACACCTACATCGATTTATTTCCATATAAAATGATCATATTTTAAGCATACGTTTTTCAGTCTCGTGCCATTCATCCTCTGAATTATTAAAAAAAAAAGATGGAGCACTTGCTTAAAACAATCGAAAGACATGTCATTCTTTCTAATCGAATTCTGGTAAAAAAAATAAAAATAAAAAATGCGTGTATATTATTGTCAGGGTTCGGGACTTATAACACTAAAAAACACTAAAATGTGCGGTTAATATGACCCGATAAACATTAAAATATGCACTAAAAATGAAAAAATTAGCACGTAAAAAGTCATTAAAAAAGGATTTATTTCATATAAATATTAATAAATATATAAGCAGAATAAATTATTATTATTATATTTTTTGCTTGTTTATCGCTAATATACATCACACAAATCAAAAAAGGAAATGTTAATATTAATAATATTATGTCGAATTGATAATATTTTGATGAACGATGTTCTAGAATGAGAAATAAAGGAAGAAGTAAAAGTGTACTGTTTGTTTTAAGCGGAAAAGTTCGAATTGTCAGGTGGACTACACCTACACGCCAAACCTCTGAGCGTGCTACAGGATCCTAAGATCCTGGTACAAAGCTTACGATCACCCTGGAGGGGTGAAAAAGGTCCGTCACACACACAAGCTCATAAACACACTCATACATATATACTGGGCTATTGATTTTACCCTTCTCTGATAATGTACGGAGACCCTTTTGTACGGGCATTATACGAACATTTGCAAAGGTTACATTTGCATATTATTGTACCGGCTTGAATAGATTCGTCTTAGTATATATTTTACATATATATTGTATAATACTCGTTTCGACCGACGAACCGTTTAAACCGAATGGTCGAATGGTTCGATTTAGGTTTGGTGTAATAATTAAACCAGATTATCGATAATTTTTATGTGGCACGTAGCACAATATTCTCGAGAACACAATGGATCTATATATTAGCTGACCATTCAGTGGAGGCATCAAACCACTGTTTAATTTGTTTGACATAATATTCTATTACGAGAATATGACGTTAAATTTTGTAACCAATATCAGTTCTAAAAATATACCGTCAATAGAAGATTTATAATATTATTCATTTTGCTACATTTAAAATTCTAAAACGTTGAAATGTGATTAATCTAATATATTTTACAGTTAGACGTGTGTCATGTATGATATATAACACAAATATTTTATGGAACCGTTGTTTTTAGTTAGAACTATTAAATTGCATTTAACAGCACCGCACACCGCACACGTGAAAAGCTTAAATAAATAATCCTTTTTTTAAAACATTTCTCTCGTATAAATACATTAAAATAATATTCATACATATAGCTTGTGTTTAAGTTATAATTTATTTAAAACTTTGTTGTAGATATACATAACCTACATAACCCAAATAGCATATACACAAACGGTGTATTTACCTAAGTTATTTAAAGTTTTGATAAGACAAGTAAATATTTATATTCCCGCAGATCCATTGATGTCTTTACGGCACTAGGCACTGAAATTAAGGATGAATAGCAACTTAATTATTAATGATAGTTTTATTCAATTGTTTACTTTTAAAGCCGTAGTTTGATACAAAAAAAAAAAATTAAACAATTTATTATTAATATAAGTTGTACTTTTTCACACGATATGATGTATTTTTCGGTATCGTTTTAATGAGTTCGATCTGTTTTAATTTTTTTTATGTTGAAAACCAATATTGTGCAATATTATATCGTTGGAATTTTACAAACTCAAAATTTTAATAAAACTGAATAAATATTAATTTAAATTTATCACTAAAATAATACATATTAGTATATTACCTATTATATTCATTTTTATTAAAAAATGTAGGCCAGTGGGTAGCTTTGCTGTTCATTATAAAGGTGTTATAGGTGTTGAGTAGGTGGGTTATTGTAATTGATGTGTTAGATTTGAATTCGATGAAAGGTATATTATCATTGTATACGAAACACTATCTGAGCTGTATGACAGCTTATATAGAGCAAATATTTTCATACCATATTTTAGATTCTGAACAAAGTGATGAATGTATTGATTTTACAATGATGTGTGTGTTTTTTTTTTGTGTGTGTGTGTACAGCATAACTAGGTAGTAGAAATAATGCTTCAATTTCAAACTTTGGGGGTGGTTTCTGGTGTAAAAGTGAATATCCTTGGTGCATTATAGAGGTCAAAAGTAAACATTTTCCAACAGTTTTCAAAAAACTCAAAAAAAATGACAGAAAAACGGGAATTTTTACGCAAAACCAGTTTTCGACCAAATCGATTTATTAATTATATGTTTGTAATTCAAAAAATAATCACTGTAAATACTTGAAATTTTCACCAAATGTTTATGTTAGTGTTATATATATACAGTTTAATTTTCAAAAAATTTTTACTTTTTTTGAATTATTTATAGACAACTGAAATTTTCGATTTTTATGAGAATATTTTTTTGAAGTGTCGTGTCGGTAAAAAAACTTTGGATGACCAAAAAAACTTGAAAATGTAATACAAGGTTCCTTATGAGTTGTTCTTATTGTAGCTAAACAAAAATTGAAAATCGTTACTCACAATTATTTTTATAAGTGTTTAAAGTTCAAATTTTTACGAAATCCGTCGAAAACGCGAAAATTTGCAAGTAATTTTGAAGTTGAAAAATCATTTTTGTGTTTATAACTAAGGATTAAAAATACAACACTAAGTTTTCCGTAAGTTTTACTTCAAGTAGCTATAGAGAAAATTCGAAGCATCATTAAAAGAAAAATTTTAAGTGTGTTTGAATTTTTACGAAATATCGTTGCGCGATAACGATTTATCCTGAAACGATTTTAAATATTTGTTATTATTCAAAAAGTATAATTCGTAGATACTTGAAAATTTTATCAGTTATTTAGATTGGCATTTTCTTTACATGATTTAATTTTCAAAATATTTTGACTCTTTTTGAGATATTAATAGACAACTAAAATTTTCAATTTTTCTGAAAATTGTTTTTTTTTTAAGTGTCGATAAAATTTTTTTGGTTATAAGTTATTCTTATAGTTATTAAAAAATTATAAGAATACATAGGCACAATTTTTTTTATTAGCATTTTAAGTTAAAATATTTACAAAAATTCGTCAAAACCATGAATATTTGCAAATTAAATTGTAGTTCAAAATTCATAAAACTGTTTGTATTTATATCTAAGATTAAAAAATTCAACACTAAGTTTTCCATAAGTTTTTCTTCATAAAGCTATAAAGGAAATTTGAAGCGTCATTATAGGAAAAATGTTTTGAGCGTTTGAGTTTTAAATTTTTATGAAATCGCGTAACGATAACGATTTATCCTCAAAACCGGGAATATGTATATTTATGATAATATGAATTATGATAACTACATGCAATGTTTTCGGAAAAATTGATTAACCATGCCTTATGCAAAATGCGTCCTAATTGGAAAATAAAATACCTTCAAAATAGAATACCTATATGACAATATTTAAATATAATATATCCTATATAGACTGACAAATCATCTCCGTTCAGAATTGTTTTTCGTATACAATGATACCTATCATTGCATTCAAATCTAACCTACCCTAGTCAGAAGTCCACCCCACCACCTAATGTAAAGCAAAGCGACATCCACTTACCGGCTTTTTAATATTACTATTAAAGTAGGTAATTTATTTCACTATTAGTATCATACGGAAGGTTGATTACTCGTACATGTTTACGAGAACATTGTATTTATTATATAAATTAATATTTAATTCATAAAATATAGTATATCGCTATAATATGTTACTGTTGATTTTTGTTTCAATAACTGGATACCCCCTAGGTACCGTAATAGAATAATGTGAATATATTAATATAGGATAGGAGTGGTGTATAAATAGTAGCTATAGTATAGTGGTTATAGTTTAAAATTAATCCTATTATTTTGAAAATGTCAATAATAAATTATGATGTAAAAGCTCCACTAATAATGTTTTTGAATTGTATCCAAATCATAAACATTGTTATTCTTTGTTTAAAGATATAATTCTTGTAAATTTTAAATTTTGAATCTAATGAATTCTGTGTTTATAAATTTTTCGATGACAATACTATTATCTACCCATGATAAAACCTTGTTTTAGATTTTAAATTTTAATTGTAAAAATTGTTTCAATTTTTATTAAAATGTAAACTCTAAATGCTTATAAAAAAATCGTTCTTTGGTAATAAATTATGTATATCTTAATATTTTTAAAACGCTATTAAACCTGATTTTTAAGATTTTTGATCTAGTGAAATTATCTTTATCGATTATATACAGAAAAAAGCTAAAAAGAGAAGGCAAATTCCTCATTTCTATAAATAGCTCTAAAAGAGTTAAAATATTTTAAAAACTCTATATTTTATGAAAAATGTTTTTTTGTTTATTTGTTTACCTATTACAAAAACAAAATCAAATAGATTTTATCAAAAAACTGGAAATTTTTATTTTTTGCCCCACCCCCGCCTTAAAATATCAACTAGTTTGATTTTCCTATAAGAAAAAATGCTAAAGTAGAAAATCTAAGCATTTTTTTGCATCTATATCGTATAAATATTTTTTTTTGCCGCCGGTGAAGGGAATAAAATCGATCAATAATCGATTCGCTACGACGGTCATAAAAACTCATAACATTTATGACTTGTAACTGCAATATATTATATATTATATTGGTACTATAAGTACCGACCTTTCTCTCAATAATTCTCGCGTGACATCAGCAGCCTAGATATACATAAATCGCCACCTCAGCCTACTTATTTAACAATTATAGCGGAATACAACGAGATAATCACAAAACTGAAAATGTAACTGCATATCATACAAAAAATTTTACTTTTAAATCATTTGTTATTATTATTAAGCTTTATCATACTACAGCAGACCTGATTTTCATGACAAACCACATGCATACGACGATCACGAACATCGTCAACAAGAACGCAGCCCATACTTCCGGACTCCAGGTTACCAAGTACGACAACGAAGTGGCCCGGTTGACGGTATACTTTGCGTAAAGTTCGTACCTGCAAGACCAAGCAGAATTTAAGGCCAGGTTGATTCTATATGATTAATTTAAATTGGAATTCACACATGTATAAGACTATACGGTTTGCAATGAACATACCTAGTATTATTTTAATTTGTGATATTAAATTATAATTTTTAATATGCGTACACGCATGTCGGCATGTATATTAATATTATATAATTGTTTTTCAAATTTCGTATTTTAATAGTTTCTACAACGTTACAATAAAAATAAAAATTTTCAATATTGCCCTAGTCTTGGAATTATGTAATACACATGTTATTATTATTATTATTATTATTTCCTACGATTTTTATCACATTTACCATTTACGTATTGTAAGTAGTTGTAGTACACACACATACACCAACGTGATTAACTCGTTCACGTTCAAATGGCTTTCGTGATATTGTATATTATTATTATGTGCGTTCGAGATTTTACGGTATTGCGATAAATAATTCATAGTATATAGTTATAGCACTTATAATATGTAGGTAATGCATTATTCGTTGCAATAAAATTAAATGCACTTGCTCAGAAAAAACACGTAAACAAAAATATTAAATATAAGAATAATGTATATACCTATATTATACATATTATATGTATACCTAGTATGCCTACGATCGCATTATTGTACAAATATATGGCGATGTAGGATGTTGCAGAAATCGCACGTACTGACGTACTTATAGATATTAAATATTTTCCAACGAAAAAAGTGAACAATTTATAAAATGTTCGAAATGACGAGCGCTACTGCTATGAAAATAATTACCGTTTACCGTAATAAAATAGGTACTAAGCATATTATAGTATAATATGACGAGCTCGTAATTTACAATAACGTACCACGTTTTGAAAATTGGAATTGAGAAGTCGAAATCCTGTACGTCAATAGTGGTGACCACGATCGGCACCAAGAGAATGTCACCGGTGTTTTCTTTCAACATTGATCTACCCGCCTTAAAGTCTCCTTGCACGTAATTGCTCCTGCTCGCAAACAGATGTAATCATCTTTTTTAGTAGACATATAATATATTAAATAACACATTAGTATCATATTTGAGGGGGACAGTGATTAGACCAAAAATCCCCCCCCCCCCCGGAAAGTAGGGATATGTTTTGTTATTATTATTGTACACAATTATCAAATATAAAAAACGGTATTTAGATTAAATACAGTTCGGTCACAAGTTCACAACGTTCAATGTGAAAACAGGTACCTACTTTGCAATCGTCTGCCCTCCGTTATCGTCGGAAATAATCATTTGTCCTTGATTAAACCGCAATAATATCAATTTTACCTAATAATAATAATGTCATCTATATGAATAAATCTCAGAAAAACGGCATCGCGGCCTACAAAAAGAAACTTGTCCAACACATCAATTTCGCCTAGTTTAAATGGCATTTGGTTTTTATCTCACCAAATCGTTGCGCCTTACTCGACACTGATGAAAACAATGTATTCACCACAACCACGAATAACACGATGGAAGATCCAGACTGCTTGCCTCACAAAAATCACAATATGGATCCTCTGGCCACAACCACGTCACATAAAAAAGGTAACACAAACTTATCTGATTTCAACACTGTCCTAAAAAACAGCACTAGTCCAAATGGTTTCACCTGCAGTAAGTCTACTCTATTATATCTTTATATCTCACTAGCTGTACAACCCTCAGATCCTCGTATAGTTAAAACACAATTATAGTTCATTTACGTGAAACTAAAGCTAGTTTCCATTTGTAAACCCCTCCTAGTCACGAGTCATCGTCATAAGACGAGCGAGTGTATACCAAATACCGAAATAGTCTCGCTAAAAGCGCTTTATGTACCTTAGACCACACCGCGAACTTCAAGGGATGTCCAGCATTCAAGTCAGCATTTAAAAAGTCTTCCTCAAAAGTTTAATCAGTCAAAAACTCTTGATTTCAACACTCAACCCAGGAACAAATCATATGCAGAAGCCACCAACAGTCAAAATATGAACATAGACCAAATCTCCAATATCTTTTCAAACTTTATAACAACTCTTAATTCATTAATTTCCAATTTTCTCCAGTTCTAAATGCACTAATCGCAAAAGGCACTATATCTATCCATAATCCGTTATCATTGCACAAAACTAGCTATTATAGATATAAAATCTTATCCAGCACTATATCACCAAATTGGAATTTTTAAACTGTATACATTAACTCGCATTCTTATCTTAATTTTCAAAACTACCAATATTACCTATGCTATGTTACTGAAATTATAATTTATAATATTAATAGGTAATAAAAATTGTACAAAAGCCAATACTTGTAAAGTTGTAACAGTACGTAATGTGCTGAAATATTTTAATTTACTATAAATAAAAAAAATTATTTAATACAAGTATAAAATGGATATCAATTTAAAAATAATAATTGAGAGGTTGATAATACATAATTATATATAGACGTCAGGGGGAGTTTTACATGTTCTATTATATCTTATTTTACGATATTTTAATTTTTAAGTGAGTTATGGGTATGTAAATTATGAATATTTTAAAATGTTCATAACTCACTTAAAAATTAAAATATCTTAAAAAACCAACGAGAGAATACAGATAATGTTGCTACCTAAAAGTTTGATAATAGGTGGATTCACTCAAATATTAAAACTGACAATATCCTATTGAAACTAGCAAATGATAATTTTCTAGGTCGTGCGTGTGTAAGACGGAGACAACACATGCGGGTTAGACGTCCTCTTAAAATTAAAAATTACATCGAACGTTTTGCGTTTAACTACATATATAATATCTAATATATTATTATTTCTGATTTTGTGCATATACTTACACACACTAATACTCGTATATATATAACCTACACCTACGCGAAAGATACACATTTTAATATTGGCATTAATTACACGTCGCTAGTTTGGCAATACAGTATGTACAATGTACATACATAATAATACGTGTGTACAAACCAGTTGTCATAATAATAATAATAATAATAATAATGTCATCAACGCATCATAACCGCGGTCGTATGCATGACGAATGGAGATGAACTACAGTACTTTATACTCATATGTATATATATACACTTATTATACATATAATACGCTAGACACACACACACACACACGCATCAGTATTACCTGTCGTTATTTGCTTGACATCGATTTATCGGTCTCGTCGGGGAAAAAAAAAAATGGTAAACACCTCGTTTCACAATTTAAAATTCGCAAACACACGCGTGTATAATTGCCCGACGACATTTATATATATATAAGCGCGGAGAGGAGGTACCTACTTATTAGCAATGTATGTATGTATGTATAATTATCACGTTTATGTGTATAAATATATATTATAATATACGCTGCACCGGTACCAGAAACGCGGTGATATACAATAGCGCTGTTCTGACATTTTGTTTTGTTTTTTTCACGATGTTTAGGGTTTTACATATTTTTCAATGACACGTTTATTGTGTTGTACGCGCCGAACATATTATAGACATAGGCATATTGTTACGACCGCGTCTCTGTACGCGCACGCCGCGAGAACTGCGGGCGCCATAATATTATAAATTTCCAATTGACCGTCGTGTTGTTTCGAACGCCGACGACGAAGCGAAGTAGAAGACGTATCCGCCGCCGCGTGTACCTTCGTAGCTATTCCGTTTCGTGAGAAAATTGTTCGTCGTAACTACAACACAGCAATAATTAGTATAATTTATAAGCATTGTACACTGTCGTAATAATATTATAATTATCATCGGGTCGGAAATCGCAGCGACGCCGCCAACATGAGGGGACATTGGATTTTCGTCCTTTTGTGCTTGTCGTTTGTCGGACAGCTAGTGCTCGGCGTAAGTTATTGTGTCGTTGTTCGTATATTATAGCTATACCTACTATATATTATAATATTTTGTTAGGTGATATGACCGTGTACGAGCAGTCACTCCTGATTATTATATTATTTTATTACCTATATGTTATGTCTAATTTGGTAATGTTTTACAGAATAAACAGAATAAACTTCAATATTGTTAGGTAGGCAACCTACTAGTTTTCTATAATTTATGATAATAACTCGGTAATATCATACGCTGGCGATTAATGGGGCACGCTCGATTTTATCACAAATTTATAACTGTGCACTATTTAAATAATTGTTTAGAGGCAACATCAACTTCTGTAGGATCATATTTTCCAATATAATATTATAATAAATTATTCTTGGATATATCGTAAAATGTTAATAGTTATGATTATACCAACTAATAAATATAGTAATATTTATAGTTGAGTGCCTATACTGCGCATTACACTATTTCTTAGGTATATAAAATTCAGACGATTAAAAAAAAAATGTAAAACTAATTTATTATCTGTTCTATCTACTTATCAAAATCTTAAATTTTACATACCTAACTTTGAGATCATCTATGTAGGTACATTGCCCATATATATTATATATCCATTCAAAAATCCAATATACTTTTATAATTGTTTTGCTTAACTTTTATAGTACTTACAAGTTTAACTAGGAATATTTTTTAAGGAGAGGAGCTAAAATTGTATCAACAGCATAAACGCCGATCATTAATATTTTAAACTAAAATTTGAATAAAAAACTGTAGGGGCTATGACTATAAATCGTTTGTTTTTACACTAGTCTTAGTTCTTAAAACTCATTTAATGGCTTTGAAACCGATCGTAGGTACCCATAATTGTTATATAATATTAAGTACCTACATAAGATTTTATTTAAAAAAAAAAACGATAAGTCTAAAACTCGTTTTAAATGAATAATTTGAAGGTAAATCGATAAATGATAATCTTGTGATCATTGTAAATTTATAAAATAATATTATTGTGTTATTTTGTAACCCAAATAATGCGATTACGTTAACAATACGTCAAATATTATTCAACAGCAGAAACGGGATGTACTTTATGCAATATCTAATTTCAGAAAAAAAAATATCTTATAAAATATCTGTATATACTTTCCTATGTTAGATCATGGACCAATTGCGCATAAAACAAACTTTGTGTTTTTGGATAAGTTAACCACTTGAATTCCTTTTTTACTGTCAATATATCAATGCATGCTCATCTTTAAGTTTTATAGTTGTGAATATAATTGTTTTATATTTATATATTATTACTGCATGCGACCCTATTAAATATATTTTGTATTTGAAAAACAAAAAAAGTTGTTAATAGTTAATTCGGTGCCTATATTCTCTATTAATATCGAAACATTCATAAAACATTATTGTTTCATTATTAGGTATTAAATAACTAAATTATGAATTTGAGTGATAGAAGAATACAAGTTTTCATTATTGTTACATATCTATTAAACGACCAGATTGGCATGTTACACACTTCTATATTTATATATACAGAGTAACTCGATTATGATAACAGATACTTTTATGTGACCAATATAAAATAATGTCATTCTGAATGACTCATTCATTTATATTTCACCCAACATATGGCTTGTATATTTACTGAAATTTAACAATCAAAAAGTGTTCTAAAAAAACTAAAAAACTTATCTTGTTAAGTATTAGTAGGAATTTCGAGTATTTTGTTTTGACGTTTCATTAATAATTTAATATGGAACGTGTTCAACAACTGTTGTCTCAACTTTGAAAATGACTGTAATTTGGTCTATTGACTCTAAAATGTTTTGAACACAATTAGTATATTATGAAAAGGTAATTTGAAGCGCAATTGGTAGAGAACCATGTTAAATACATAATTAATATATATTGAATTTTCTCTTTATTTTAGAAGAATTAATTATCTATGCAGATGGTATATATAGGGGGAGGGGATGGTGCCTTTGCTCTTTTGCAAAAATTCTTAAGAGATCAAACAACCCCTTACAATGATTACGTCACTAAAACTATTACTAAAAGTAGAATAAAATAGAATCAGAAACTACATAATTAATCGAATTTCATATTTGAAAACATGGTTTTTTTTAGTCCTAACCTCATTGATATAGGTATACTCTTATACAGTGGCGTGCCCAGGAAATTTCAATGGGGAGGGATATATTTTATAAATTTTTTAGTAAAGTAGGTACATTTAAATTAATCATGGTTATCCAAACACAAAAATTGCTAAACATATGTACATTCATGCATATTGAGTATCATTCTACAATTAGAATTAATTTAAATAGCCACACACTATACACTATTGTTTAAGTAAAATGGCAACATTAAACTAAAAACATTTATAACCTTAATTAAAATAATTAATATACAAAAGAAAAATAATTCTTAAAAACAACTTAGTTATTCGTTATTCCAAACGAAAATTTATATTTATACTTTTAGTCTACGTGATAAGCATGATCCATCATTCTATCTTATATCTTACCATAAACATAATTAATTATTAATTATTACTTAGAGGATTTATTGCTCATGAACATGAATGCATAATCACTGATCTATAATCAGTATAATCCGTATAGTGAATGTTTATAATAGCCAACGGGAAATAATTTATAAGCAATAACTTATTACTGATAATTTTAAAAGTAATATCCATATCCATATATAAATGTTTATATATGTCAATGGTAATATCTAATAAGTTGAAGTTAACAAAAAAAGCCAATGGGGGGGAGGGGGGGTATAACCTCTAACCTCCCCCCCTTGGGCACACCACTGCACTTATAACACAATCACACGTCACCAATATTAAACACTGTAATTTGGCGGTATACTATTTTTTATGTTTTGATTTAGAGTTTGTTTCCTCCAATCCCTCAGGACCCTTCAACTGCAACGCACACAGACCCCGTGCCTACACAACAAGAAGTAAGGAACGTGTATTTTTAACTGTCTAAACAGTTTTTATGTACATTTTAAAATGCAATGTACATAGTCTAGTATTAATCATAAATTGAGTATGATTTAAGGTCAATTGGCCACCAAACAATATAGCCACACCTGAAGTGATTGTCATCAGAGAAGCAGCCAGTGCCACGCTTAATACCAGAGGTTTCAACACGGAACAAACTAGAGACAAGCCATTGGAAACCAGTTCTTCAAAATCCGAAGAAATATCACCAAAAGTTATTGTTAATAGCACTGAACAAAAAGGACTTGATGAAATTGTAACCAAAAATAAC
This sequence comes from Diuraphis noxia, assembly GCF_037042655.1. Taxonomy (NCBI): domain Eukaryota; kingdom Metazoa; phylum Arthropoda; class Insecta; order Hemiptera; family Aphididae; genus Diuraphis; species Diuraphis noxia. The sequence goes on along the minus strand of NW_028301714.1, from coordinate 29,545,925 downwards.
GCAGAAATAGAAACTAAAAACTTAGCCTTGACCAACAATGGATAACAATTCGGTTAACACTACACTTGATCACATTAAACATAATGTAACATTTTTTTAAACTATAAATATTAATCACGATACAAAAATTAAAATTGGAGAATGAAAACATTATATATCAAATTACCTGAAATCCAGACGTTTTTCAATGATTTTCCAAATTTCACCTACATATCCTGAGATATCATTAATGTTACCGTTCTCTGTCATTAACAACAAATAAGGTGGCATCTATATGTCAAGCAAAATTAAATAAGTATAAGTTATATTTGGAAATTTATAATCTAATTAACTATTTAAAAATTAGCAGAATACAATCTTTAGCTGATAATAAGTAAGTAAACATAAATTAACTAAAAACCATTTAATCTGTACCTAAATAATTAAACATTTACTTACATGATCAACTATCACATTGAGTGTTACAGACATTTTAAAAAACTATAATGGATTAGTATACAAAGTGGTCACATGACTGTATATTATAATATATAAGTAACAATAAAAAGCTCAACAGTCAACATAAACATTTTAACAATAAAGATAGGTCAGTTTGATAATATTATTTTGTACCACCATTATTGTTAAATGAAATTCTTTTTTTCGAGTTATTCACAATAGTGTAACTAGGTCAATAATAATAATGTTAATTAGCCTATATGGGCTATATATTTTAAATTATAAAAAGAATTAGCTTAGTATAAAAATCTAAAAATTCTATAATATTTATATGTACAAGTTAGTAAAATACACAGCAGTAAAATGTATGAAATAAAAAGTACATAGAGAACAACAGTTAAAACATAATATTATATAAATACACTATAGTATAATTTATAATATGTGATATATTGGTTATTCTTTTGTGTTGTATAATAAAGCTAACAGGCCTTGGATATCTTTGTTCTGATTATACAATGTTACTGCCTTCATAACTATCTGATTATGCGGAATAATGTCAATAACTGTGCATGAAAACATAAATAAAAATTAGTAAAAAAATTAAATAAATGTCAAATAAAATTAAATCTAACAGTGATTATATTATTGTGTACCTAATACAAGGGTTAAAATCATATAAGATTACTCTTAACTTATGAATCATAACTGACATAAATAAACAAGATATATATGTATATTGTATACACAATTTTTTTTTTTAAATTAAACTGTAAATGTTACAATTCATTGATATTTGATAATCAAGATGAACAATATTAAAAACAATATTATTTGTATTTCATTTATTCATAGTTTTGATTAATTTAGATTAGTATATTTTAACTCAATTCTACCAATTGTTTAAATTATGTTTGTTATACTATAATAACTTTTTTTTGAAAAATACTTAATAGACTTTATTTTTAATAAAATGTGATTTTATCACATGCAATTATGAAAATTTTATAGTAAAATTTAACTAAATTAAATAGTAACAAGGAAATTATAATTACTTTATAGATATTATTTTTGGTACCTTAAGCACATTTTTGCAGTGTGAAATATCTATTTTATCTATATTATTATTTTAATACAAAATTATAAAATAGAGATATGCATAAAATTATATTGATGATATTATAGTATTATAATCTTGGTAGATCTTCAAAATTCTATAAAATTAATTTTTAATTATCTGTTCATATTATAATTAGGTTTCATAAATACAAACTTCATCACAAAATACTAAATAAAATAAAATAAAATAAAAGCAGGTACACAACACTTACCTTTGAAATTGTTATCATTTTCCTCAAAAATGATTTTGTAATCTGAATTATTTTTTACATTTTTCATGTTAATATTGATAATGGTATTTATTTCATTACTTTCAATATTCATCTTCAACTGTAAAAATCGCTCATACATGTTTACTCCAGTTCTGAATGAATTTATTTCTCTTTTAAGTTTTTTTATGCTTGCTTTTTTTTCTAAAAATTAATAAATAATAACTTTTAAGATAATAATGAAAAAACAAAACATTTTTCTTCACATGTACATACTATTTAGCATGGCTCATTATCTTCTCTAATGAATAAACAAAAATAAAATGTAGAATGTATTGACATAAATTATACGTAGGTTACCTTTATATACTTGGGTGAGTTGCTCTTTGGTTTTATTGATCACATCATTCAACTCAAGTTCTGTAACTTCCAAACTATTACATTCATTATTAATAGACTCCAAGCGATCGTTTTCTGTTTGCAATATCTGTTGTTCACATTTGACTTTATCAGATATGTGCTGTAGTGTATCACGGCTCTGGTTAATTTTGTTATTTACATCCGTGAGATTTTCTAAATATAATCAATACAAAACATTGATAATCTATAATACATCTGGAATTATAAAATACATACTTAATGTCTTGCTGTATTTATCTATGTCCTGTGAGTATAATTTCAGTATATCATCATCAAATCTTTTTATTTCATCGGTAAAGTTTTCATATGAATTTTGGTATGCTAATTCATAATCTGTGGTTATATTATCAATATCAACATTAAAATATCTCGTCATAGTGGAAACTGAAAGTAAAAATAAATCAATATAAAGTTTATTTTTTATCAAGTCAAACATAATCATTTGTCTACAGTGCAGTTTAGTTACATATCATTATTTTATAATAATATGTTTTATTATATCAGTTAAATGTCATTTTAAATCGTATTTGAATGAAAAGTTTAAACCAGAAGTCAATATGCTTTAGGTGTCTTATAGGTTGTACGATTTTTTTTTTAATTATCAAACGAGTGACAATATATTACTCTGATCGACATAAGGGCATAATACAATAGTTGTGCATACCATTGTAATATTGTTTGTTACACATTTTACAAATGGGTTTCGGAAACTGCAACTGAACATGTATTAATTGACAGAAATTATTACAGATTTTACAAAACTTACAATATTATATTAAGAGTTCTAATGTCGGCAAAAGGCAAATGATCGATGACCGGATGCGATAATGGTAATGAAATCTATACAACTATGCCTATGCGGCTGTTGGCTGCTTGTTGACTGTAGTCTGTAGTTGTTCAAGTTGTTGTCTTGTTGATGGCTAATAATAACTACCGTTGACACTCTAATCAGTAAATTAACTCACTTGAGTACTTGACTCGACTCATTGATTTACCTAATGTTTATCTATATTCTATACACATTCTACATCTACATTAATCACGACTGGTTTCTACGTCTTGCTGTTGTCGTTGATAAGAGGAACGATAACGGTCGTTTGAATATTTGAAACGATTACACCAATCATGCGCATGCGTCAACATTTTGCGGATTACGACACACCGCGCCATCTATGTTTTACTATCGCGTTTCGTGTTCCTTTTTGTAACTTCACTCTTGTCCCATAGATCCCGCTTATATTATTATAGTATTTCTTCAATATTATTCATGCTATTTCTTCAATATTATTCATGCTATTTCTAAAATAATGAGGTTTTCCTATAACTAGCGCTCGAAAGTTAAAGGAACTACAAGGGCAAAATATACTTACAATTAATTGTCCTAAATTATTGTAAAACAAAAAACATCTGGAATAATGGTGTTATTAATCACCGTCGTACAAGTGCATAGCATATAGCGAATTACGCTCAGCAGATCACGTTTAGCTTCGTTAGTTTAAAAATTAAAATTAATTGACCTCTTATAAAATTTAAAGTTAAGAACATAATCTATGTTCGTATGTTTTATGATAGGTATTTTAGTTTTTAGTGTGTTATGTAACTTATGTGTTATGATCATTTTTAATTTACGCTATATTATGTACACAAAACTTGCTATACAATTATTGTACTATAGTAAACCTGGGCATACGAACACAGATAATGCTTACCTTTAAATTTTATAAGAGGTCAATTCACTTAAACTTTTAAACCAACGGATCTAAACTTGATTTGCTGAGTGTAAATCTGCTATGTTATGTACTTGTAAGATGGAGACAACACAACACATGCGGGTATGGCGTCTTCTTAATAATTATTTATTAGTTATTGCATTTTGTTACTAGGTACATTGAAGAAAAATATTTTTTTAATAAAACGTATTTTATATTTTCTTATAATATAACAACAGTAGGTAAACTTATGAAGATTTAATATTTTTCTGGTTTAAAAATCTCGTATGATAATTTAACTGTTTATTCACGTGTAATGAATTATCATTGAATTCAAATTAACACGTACATTTTCTAAAACATTGTATTTGTACACGAAAAACTATTCTTAGCGGAGTGTATTTGCTTAATTTTCTTGGAGTGTCCTGTGGCGATCAAACTTTTGATTTTCAAATGAGAACCCCAATTTTTGATTATAAATTATTTAGCGGATAATTTTTTTGAAAATTTTGATGTATTGGCATCAAAATTCTAATGAGTAGTTTTTGAGTTATTTACCTTTGTGTTATCAGGATAAAACGCCACAATTAAGGTTTATAAGATAATATATGGTCTATGGTGGATTTGAAAATATTAGTCATTGATATTAATCTGTCAACATAAATAATTTGTAAAAACAACCTAATTAGCATAAATACTAATTCCAATAATATGAGTATTTTATACTTTTGTAAAACGATTCTTAAGGACTATTATCCTTAGCACAAACATTTTAATAACTAGGGAACTACTCGTTCGAATTTTTATTTCGATACATCAAAGTTCTCAACAAAATATCTGCTAAATAATTTACAGTAAAAAACTGGGATTCTCATTTGAAAAATAAAAGTTTGTATAGGACACTCCTTAAGTGGTATACAACAAATCTCAAGAATTCATAAATATGGTCTTTGAGTATATTTAAAGATTCCAAAAATCAGATTTTGAATAACTTCATTATTAAAGATAAAAAAGGGGTGAACAATGAACATGTTTGGCGAATCACCTTCTATACCTATTCCATGACACATTGCTGCAGACAAGGTATGTTAAGTCTCTACGAACTTATAGTTTTTTCATAATTTATCAGTCTTAATAAGATGATAGGTTGAAATAATTTTTGTCAAAAATACCTCAGAGGTATAATATTATACTTGTTATAATAATACCTATAATAATTATATTGTTACCATCTTATATACATCCTTCGTATAAAAAATCAAATTGTGCTCAAAGGCGCAATTTGTACCTATATTTCTTTCAAAAAAAAAAAATTATAATAATAATAATCATTAATCTTTGAGATTTGAAACTTTCCAACAGTACGTATATGACTATATTATTATTTATTACTCGGCGAAATTTTCAAAATATTAATGCTAATTGTATTTTATTTTATTTTTTATGCCTCGAAACCTATACATACTATCTTACTATACACGAGTACATATGTTATTGACTTTTAATTGTAAAGGAAGAAGCCACCCAGTGATAGCACTATACTTCACTTTAAATACATTATACCATCATGATAGCTAAAATCGTTGTTTCATTTAAATATTCAATTTTTCTAAAAATTAGAGTTTAAAATAAACAAAACACGAAAAATAAAAATAAAAACACATTTATAGTTTGGAAATCATACAGACGTATAATACTGTACAGTACACTAGTACAGGTGGTCTTACGGCTTACACGATCATTAATTTCAATCGAACGATTTTATTGAATATTCATTTGAGTAACCGTGGTCCGTGGCTGATGTTTAGTGACGAACAATTCCCGATACTATTTTTATACAACACAAACACGTCATACTAAAATGGTGCAATGGTTTGGTTTACAAAATAATGCTATGCCCGAGTTCTTAAGTCTCACCAATAGGTATATACCATTTGTTCAACGGTCTTCTCAAAATATCCACGAAGATGTTATGAAGCACGAGGCCAAACGATTTGTTTAAAAATTTAAATTGATGTGAAATATTCCAGACACAGGGCCGGCGTGAATGAATAACAAGTGGGGGGGTGTGCTATGGTAAATTTGCCGACTTAAAAAAAAAAATAATAATTAAAATTTGTTAAAATGTTGTCATGTACTCATGTATTTATCAAATTACTTGCATTCAAAATATAAAATATGGTAGGTTATACAATACACATAGATTATAATATTTCTATAAGATATTTAATTTTTACATAATTATTCTTCTTTCTTTCAAAAGTGACCATTTATCAACAAGCATTGTTATATTAACATTATCCAAAATATCTTTGTTTGAGTTCAGCAGCATTAAATTTTGTAGGCGATCATTAGACGTAGTAGATCTTAAATAGTTTTTACTTTAACTTTTCCTTTTACACAGTGCAGATGCTGCTATAAATGGATTGTCAGGAGCGCCAAAATGTTTCACGTTTATTCTGTTACCACCGTGTACATTTAATTCATGTTTTCTTCTATAATCGTCGTCGAATGTGCTACCACAGGTTAAGCATTCGAGTTTTGTCCTTTTTCTCTTTTTACTCGTATTCATTTTTAACAAAATTGAAAATACCAACAATATAACACAATAACAACACAACAGGAGTCGATAGAATAAATTTCAATTTATAAAATGAAAACGATAACGTCGATAACAACATTTTGATGTGTATTGTAAAATACTAAATAGGAAAATACAACCAATGCTATTAATAATCTATTTATATCCGCAATACTGATGATAATAAATAAACTGATTGCACTGTTGTAGTTTCAGCCGTTTCAGGGTGCCTCAAAATATGACATAAGCAAAAAATAATCTACCAGACCTGTGACTCATCAAAATTGTGAAACCATAATAATTAATAATAATATTTAAAATTCACAATTTTTTTTTTGTGTATCAATAATCAATAATAAATAAGTAGGTACTTTTTCTACTTTTTACCTTTATTTTTAAATTTGCCGACTTCTTATACAAATAATAATTTGCCGACTAATTAACATAAAAATACCAAGTAGGGGGGTGTGACACCCCCCCACACCCACCATTAACGCCGGCCCTGTCCAGACATTCCAGATGGGCTTTACTCATTTGTTAACTGTTGGTACATTACATTATATTAATAAACGAACGCGAGTTTAATTTTATTTCGCTATTATATTGTTCTTTTATGGTATAACAAAAATAACGATCTATTAGAAATTCATATTAAAATAATATGCTTATGAGTGTTGATCATTGTTATTTAAAAAAAAAAAAAAACAGTATAATTATTTTAATATTGTTAACATACCCTAATATCGAAATATATATAATATATATATCTTAATATCTAATGCATTTGTACATAACTTGAAATATACATATTTTTTTAATAATCATTAATCAGTGACCCAAAATATCTACGTCTTACGAACTCTGAGACTGTATATACACTTGTTATTGTTTATTTTAAAAATAATATGGTCAACCAGTGGTGCCAAAGTTTTCAATTTAAAATAAGAAAAATTTGGATAAATTCAAATAAAAGTATTAAATAGCTACTTTTTTACATTTTTTATGTCAACCTATTCATATTTTTGGTATAACACAGTAAAAAGAGACATGGTGCGTTTGACAGGGTGGTTAAATTATTTTTTTTTTAATGAGCTGTGATCTATGTTGTCAATTAATATCTGGTGTAACATGATGAGAGAAGACAGACAAGAAGGTAGGTAGTTGTTAGTATATTATTTTTAAGTTTATCACACTGTTAACTATAGACCACGTTATGCTATATATGAGTTGGTCGGGATGATAATAAATTAATAACAATAATAGAGTTGTTGTTGCTCATGGTTGCTGTGAGGTTTATAAGAACAGTACAGCAGCCGGTGGTGCCGTGGTGGTAATTCTTTAGCCGTCTAAGACGTTGCCCGGTGTACACTACGTGGAAGCGAATTACCTTTGTACCTACCCTTTGTATACTTGGGCAACACTAAACTGTATCAGAACTGGTCATGGTAGGAGTGGTGACATGATGTACAAATGGGAACTGCGTGACAATGTGACGTGTAACTGTGGCTATGAATCCCAGACGATCAATCACATCACCACTGAAATACTGAATGTCAAATTCGTGAATTTAAAGGCACCATAGAAGATATCCACTTGGCGAAGGAAAAAGCGGTGGAATAGATGTGAAGCTATAACATGACCCTATTACATTTACCAATTGGGGAACCATGTTTTATGTGTTTATTTATTTATGAGTTATATCACTGTAGATCATCTTTTAATTTTTAATTTTAATTTTATACATGTTATATCTTTTAATGTTCTAAGTGTTTTTGATGTTGCTCATAGACGTCATACGAAATAATAATAATAACATTAATAACAATAATTATTTAAAATTGCTATAATATAGTACCTATTGTACAAGTATAATTTACTGAAATTAAATTTCGTTTTCATGTATATAAATTACTTAAGTATTGTTAACTACAGAGTTGTTAAATGTTTTACGCTTTTTAGACAATAAATGCATACAAATACCAACTTATATGTTTATTATATTTATACAATTTAGATGTTATAATAGGTACCTACTACCTACTACCAACCTACCTATTATATTATTAGGCGTATAATAATAATATGCATCGTTATCTATTTGATGTATGGTTATTTTAAACAATAATTACAATTATTGTGTGACATATGAAATTTGTTAATACAATTATTCATAACAATAATAGTTGTCAGCTGATTATAATTTGTCTTTTTACATTTTAATATTTTCATTCATTTTAATTATTTCTAAATACATTTTAAAAGAATTTTTCATAAAAAACTCGTTTTATTAAAAGTTGAAAATTATTATAAAAGTGTACCTACTACCTACTAGTTACTACCTACTACTAATCTTTGCAATAATATGACAATAAGCAATTCTAATAAATCAATAATCATTAAATCAATAGATAATACATTATGGACTATGGTAACTGTTTGGTATATGAAAATTATGACAAAATGACTTATTGGTATATCTTTTAATTAAATTAATAACATATCTCTTAATCAGTCCACACCATTTGAGTTTTAGTTAGGGTTATTTTTGGGGGGAATTGTGGTATATTAACATAGGTTTGAGATATACCTAAGTGGATTACAATGCATTTTTACATTTTGTTAAAAAAACATTTATAAATTGTTTGGGATAGTTGTTTTTACTGAATATTTATTAATATATATTATCTATCAATAGTTATTTTTTGTCAATAATAATATTAAAAATAAGTATTTTACACGATGGATTTAACTTTCTTTTACCTGTAATGTTCTATGTATATGGTTAGTAATTACTTAATTGTATGTATAATAAATCATCGATTTTGATTTATTTTGTGGCCTTTAGTTCTTATCACATAAGACATACCTATTACCTATATGGCATTATGGCTAATCAGAAATATACATAATTAATTATTTAGTATTCTAATGCCTGGTTGCCCAGGTATTATAGGTACCTACTTGTACAATTGTATAAATATACCACTCTGTTTCTCTCAATTTCTGTAATTTAATTTCAAAATTGAAATTCTCAAAACAGAATATATTTCAAGTAGGTAATTCAAACAACTTTTGAGAATTTTTAGTATTTCTAAAATATTAAAATACTATTTTATGCTATAAAAAGTTTATCACAGCAGAATACACGACATTTATTATATTATAAACTATTACGCAGTAATTCAATTTTTATGTTACATTGGAATGAGGAATTTCAATTGATGCTTGTGACAGTATTAATATCATAAATTAGGTAAATATTTTAATTAATACGAACTTTAATATTATTCTGGATTTCATTCAATTTTAAATTTTAAATACAATATTATAGTAGTGTTGGTATTTTACTATATTAGTACCTATATTATTATGCATTGTACCATGGTATTCGTGATAAGTAGGTATAGTTTTGTTTATCTGTATTGCGTTAAATCAATGAAGTATATTAAAACAACAATATAAAACAAATATTTCTGTCTAATATTATATTTGTATGCATAATTAAAACTTATGAATCTTAGTCAAAAAATATTTTAATAATACTACCATTATTATTTTTTTGTAACTGGAAATACCATTCAATTATACAATATCTACTTAGAGTCATTATAATATTATAATGATAATGATAAAAAAGTTATTTATAATTTATAAAAAATAACAATTTTCTCTTAAGAAAAGTATTAAAATCAATTAAATCTACCACAGACTAAAACATACATTTATAATTAATTTTTTTGTAATAATACTTCTCAATAGTCCCGTTATAATTTTTATGTATTAGGATTTCAATAAGAGAAAACGACGGAATAAAAACGGTTATTATGTAGCTTATGATTTGTTGCAGTTGGAACTGTTTGAACGTTTGAGCCGTTTGAGGTAAGGTGAAACTTTGTCATCATTCACTATAAAAAATAGATGTAAATGAATGATGTCGATTATTTGATAACATATATAGATTTATACAATATATGGATTCGATTTTATTTTAAAAAATTTGAATAGTATTTTATATATTTATGAGTGTGGGTAATAGCCAATAGATACTAAATAAGTAGGTAAGTTTTTTAGCTTATATATAGTTAAGTCATGTAGTTTCAAGTTACTTGGAAAACACACATAAGTATATTATAGAATACATTATTAAATAACGACGAGTTGTTCATATAATAGATACTGTCTTTTGAATAAATTTAAAAAGGTCAATTGAAGAAAACTATATGGTTTGTTTACGCAAATTTCCTGTCTTCTTTGACAAAAACGATACTTTCGAATTATAGCGACAATGATCATCGTAAAACCTTTAAAAAGAAGTTGAGATACGATCAGGGAATTTATTACTTTTAAAAATAATATTAGGTATACGATGATATTTACATACCTACTCTTCTATTATGTAAACAGTTTTGTTTTTTTTCTAGACTCAACCTGATCGTGAATTTTAATAACTTCAAAAGGTGGTACTGTGATAGACATCAAACATTCATGCGATACACTCAATACGTTTGTTTATATTAGGTATAGGTTTAAGGACATAACCACATAAGGTATATTATAATGTATTGACATTTTTTAAACCGTAATTAGGACGCATTATGTCAGATTTGAAATATTTCATTATAATTTTCGGGGAAAAGTATCAAAATATTAAATATTTACATGAACTGTATGGACGTACGCCAATTTGCAAAACTTGCGTGTTTTCTGTTTTCTAAATAATATACACGTAATTTTTGACATTTAATGACTGCTTGGAGTCGGACAAATACAATACTATATTGTAACTGGTTCGTTGCACTTTCCACGCACACGCATAAAAACAACGTGTGGTTATTATTATTATTATTGTCAGTGAGTTAAATAATTGTTCGAAAACGCTAAAATGATTTTGTACCTATACGACGTTTTCGATTTCAGTGATTTTATTGGACAAAACCACAAAAACATAATATATGTTTTGGGTGTAAAACGTATACAATATTTCAATACTGTGCTTAATGCATGCGAATTTATATACAAAAAGGATATTTCATAAGTTCATAAATGAGTTAATAAAATTGAATATTTATCATAATAATAAAAATAGTACTAATATATTTAGCAACAATAATACTTATTATGTATAATATGCAAAGAAATATCAAATAACATACAATAAAAAAGTTCCAAGCATAACCAAAAGCATAAAATGATTTGAACGGTTGAGCTGAGTTCAAAATAAATGCGTTTTTAAGAAAATATGAATATCAAATCAAAAATAAGTGAAAATATTGGTAATATAAGTACCTAATTCTTGTAGTTATTAAAATTCACAACATTTTTAAAATTATTATTGTTATTACGAAGCGAATAAATTCCTTTGTATTGGATAACTCGTACCAAAATTTGTTTGATTAAACGGTACAATAAAATAACAGCTATTAATAGTTTTTGTATTATAACAAATTGTTGCAATACAAAAAAGTTACTAATATTGGGTAAATTTAATAATATTAATTTTATACATGTATCACAAATCATGTCGTCTATAAATATGAATAAATGTACTAACCGCTTAAGCTCAAAATAAATTGAGTTAGAAGAATGTAATCTAGGTTTATTAAGAAAAATTTAAACTAAAGCATTTATAGTTTTAGACCTTTTAGTTGCTTTTTTTTTGTTGGGGACTATCAATAATGCATTAACACTAGTTTGAATAATCAAAATAAAGTGGCCACACCTCGATTTATATATTTTAAACCAGCAACGGATATCTACATATATGCAATTTAATTTAGGCGTGGGGGAGTTTAAAATTTCAAGGAGGGTCTATGTCTGGAATGAATTCCTCCCTCTCGATGTTTAATTCTAATGCTACATCGATCAATATACCTATATAGTAATCTAAGGCTCCGTTAATTGAATACGACGTATATTTTTGCTTATAGATAATAAAGAAATGAATGTTACCAATGTTAGTTAGGAATGAACTTTTAGGAAATAACTGTTTTGAGTAAGAGGTTATAAAATCAAAATATACAATTTACATGATATTTGAGTTTTTTATTTTATTTTTTTGTTGTTGCTTGTTACCTGCAGATATTATAGAATCACACATTAAAATAGTATAAATGAGGATGAATAGAGTAAGTATTAAACTTTCGATATTTTCATTAAAAAAAAAAATCCCTCTTGATAAGATCAAATAGCATAATTATTTCTTTACTATCTATGGCCTTGTAAGTCTTAATGATTATGGCTTTTAAGTTTTGATTTTAAATACATCAGTGTAAAATTTGACGTATTAATACCAGAGTTATTGAATTTACTTGCACTACTTGCAGCGTTTCTTAACGAATCAATTCACACTTAGCGCGTGGTTTTGTAATAACGACTATAATGAGTACCATTGTCCATTACTATACCAATACGATACCATTGTTTAATAACATAATATATCATAATCTAATGACATTACATTAACTATAACTATATACGACAAACGTGTCGTTTTGAATTTTTTGGTTTTTTTATTTATGCGATTGTGAAAATGAATGTTCAAGCTTTTTACTATTACTATACAATATTTATACACGGACCAAACGCGTCTGTTCATTATTGAGACCAAAATCAAAGATTTGATCTCATAAGTCTTCATAAATTATGAGTGCCAATTTTGTTCAAACCAGAATGACAGGACCGCAATAACACACACGCACACACACAAGGTTATTAAATGTAATTAGAACATTGCACAATAACCAGCCAGTGGAACACTCCGACTTTCTTGTATAGTTGTACCTAAATATATAACATATACATAGTTAATTCTCGAAGTTTATTTTACTAATCTGTTATGCACTTATTATATGTAGTTTAAGCGTGTACAATAATTAGGTATAGTATAATTAATACGCACTGTCCTGTTCTATAAATTTACATAACATGTTTATTATTTGCGATCAAACAGTTTAATAATAATAATACAATAATACAACTAATAATATAATGTGCAATAAAACAAAAAAATTTGTATTGTTTGTTATTATATTGTACTAAAACGATAACTTTAATTTTCGAAATGTCAGCAGATTATTAAAGGTACTTCTATTAATCGTTTTTACACTTTTTTTATAGTTAACAAATTATATAATATCACTACTTCTTATACGGTGATTTAAATAATTAGTAATGTGATACATATCTTCATGGGTGACGGTTTTATAGTTCGTCAAGATTAAGCAATAAATATTGTATAAGATATTTAGAATCATAATATATGATAGAATTAAAAAAAAAGAACTAAATACAAAATCTGATAGAATAAAACTAGTATAGACGATTTTTTTAGTTAATAAAAACGTTTTGTTAATATTTGATTCTTTAGATTTAAATTTTGTTATAATTTTTTTATCAAAAATCTTCTTAGAGAAGTATTTTTTTTTTTTTTTGAAAAACATCAGAGCATGATATATATAATGTCTATAACATGTAAATATTTATAAATATGTAATTAGAGAAAAGTTATGTTTCTTATGGTCATTTTATTTACAATATACTATAATAACTATATAACATATAACACGCTTAATCTTTCAAAACTAAATTAGGATCAAATCATTAAATAGTATGAATTTGTAAGATAGAAACCGAACAGTGAACGGTCTGTTAGCTGTAAAATTATGTAGGTATAATGATTTTTTATCTTCTATTTATCTACTCTAGGCTTATATTTCCGGGATGAATTAATATATACATTTTACTACTCAGAATTACGAAATATTCTTTCGATCTCTTTTTACGTAAGTCTTACTGCAGTTGAAAATAAACAGTACGCCATGTTTTGTTTAAAGTTTTCTAGTAAAAAATACATTTTATTTTCAAATAGTTCTTTCTTTTAAATGTTATGTTTTTTTAAACTATTAATTTAGAAAATATTTTAAAGAATGTATATTGTTTTGTTCGTTAATTGATATTTACGATACACTAATGTCAAAAATATTTATAAAATGTTATGTGTTGTACGTTAGAGCTATGTTATAGCCATCGAATATATTTGTATTTTATGAATACTTCTCATCTATTCGTATGAATTGAAAAAAAATATATATTACGTGTTAATAGTAATAAACTTCTCGGATAACTTTCAATAAGTTATGAAATAAATGCATAATAATATATTGTATGTATTTAGGTTTTTTTAATTATGTTTCATTAAATGTTGAAATAGCTGCAGATTATTATAAATATAGAATCGTATCGTATTCCATTTCGGAACGAGTGTTGTTGACAAATCAGTCGATGGGATGGAACCTATACCTACTAATAAAATGCGTTTAATATAAGATATTAAATATGTAGATGTATATTATGTTATGTGGGATATATACATTCATATTGTACGCATAATCGTATAAATATATAATAAAATTAAAATTCTTTTTTATCTTTCTGGTCATCGACTCTGTGATATTTAACTACCTATCTACTAAAAAACACCGTCTGAAGAAAATATATAATGTTACATTAACCGAATATTTTCATCCGTTTCTCGTATACGATATTTTATGTACGCAGATAGGAAACCTTATACTTATCGGATTGTCCGTGCTATATCCTACTATTTTCAACAAGTGTGTACGGACTGTAAAAAGTATTACATGCACGTATATACGATGTTATTTTATTATAAAATTACGACGCAACGATCGGGACGGTGAAGTTCGCAATAAGTTCATTGGACGCGTATTTGTGTTATTAATAAAATATGATATTTACATTAGGTATATCATCATACAGGGTGTTTGTCCACAAAGTATATAGGTTTGCACATTTTCTGGTGTATTAATGATCCTCAGTAGATAGATCGACTTTAATATCATTTGGCGCAAAATAAAAAAAAGCTAAAATAATTTTTCGAGTTTCGTTAGCGAACTTCTCAAATAATAAATTTATCTTATTACCTATTTAAATGAAACAAATTACGATTGTTTACGCGAATCCTTAAAATGTCCTTATTCATTTACCGTTGCACTGTACTATAATATTACTATAATATAATATCTGAATAACTCTCCCCTTATACGTGTCTTAAGCCCCCTTGACAACCATACGTCGTCAACGACAAAGATACGTCTCTTAACTTTTGATTTATCTAAATGACTTTACCTATCGCTTATGGTTACCTTAGGTTTAGGTGATTATAATATGGTCACGAGGGTGAGTGTGAGGAAAAACTGCACGTTCGGACACCCTGTATGTAATAACTATACAGTAGGTATACCTAGGTATATACGTGTATGGTTTTCATAATGTGTTTCGTATAATAATTATCATTATCGTTATTATAATATATTGTAACAGAGTACGGGCGATGCGTGAGTATAATATTTACGTATGTACACGTAATAATAATATTATTAAAAATCTAGAGTTTCAGCAGGACACGTATCGAGTACAATAATAATACAATACTATAAATTATAAAGAGTATAGGCCAGTGGTTAAGGAAACGGGTTCCTGTACAGTTATCCGCCGCCGCTTCTGATGGTGACCTTGTTGTACAAACAGTGCGTTTTGTGACTACAACGACACATACGTAATATATTATCGTATTATATTAATTTTGATTTGTCATTAGACAAAAAAACACTAGATCATTATATAGGGGGATTTGAAAATCACGCTTTAACTGCAATAGGTAATCCATATAATAAGTTATGATTTTTGGGATCTTTAAACTTATGTAAATTATTTTATAATAAAATAATATTTTCAAATACATAAGTATATAGTCCCGTGTCAATAAATTTTTTCTTTTTGACTGCATTTTTATTGAGATATATATATATTTTTTTTCAAAATGTTTTAATCAATATATTTAAATCAAAATCTGAACAAGTATTTTTAGAGTTCTAAGCCTTATGAACTATAAAGATGGTGTGTTATACAGTCAATTACAATACGTTTTAAAGAAACGGGACTATGGTTATGCATTTATCAAATATAATATTAAATATATGTACCTACTTAATATGATATCAATATAGGCTAGTGTTTATTACACGTATTCAGATAATATTTGTATAAATCATAAAATACTATCGATTTCTAAAATGTTTCAACGAATAATAATGTAGTGGTCAAATGTTTATTTGAATTAAAATCTAGACATAATAATTTAATGTTTTAAAAACACTTATCTATTTAACAACTTTTTGGTTAAAAAAAAGGGATCCTTGTTTGAAAATAAAAAATTTTATCGCCACCAGATATAGGTAAGTATTTTTTAAATATTAAAAATAAGCCATGAGCATTTAAAAATTCATCTAATTTAAATACCTATGCTAGAACATCCAAAAATCAGAATTTGATCAAATTCTACATAATCGACGGACAAATCGGGGGTGAGCGTGCTCGGTGAATCACTCTGTATAATATAATAAGATGTTAGTACCTATAGTATAATATTATGTGTATGCCACCGTAACTCTTCCTGTCGAAATTATGTTTACATTATGTACACATCGGTTTTTTTTTCATATAGGTACCTGTGTACATTAAATAGGTACCTACGCCCTTTCCTGTAGCAGTGCACCGTTGCCAGTCATTCCGAAACGATACGATGATGATATCGTGATTCGTATTTAAACGATAATTAGTCGGTTAATTATTCGTGCGGTATAATAATAAATCAAAGGTAGGCATTGTCCGCGCTGACGGTCACGGTGTGCGCGAACATTGCGACGAAATCCCGAAATTAGGTCATCTCCGCCTCCAATAGGATGTCAATTTAGGTTAGATATATATGTATATAATATATATATATTGGATAAATGTGTTACTGTTTATTATACTGTTTAAGAATTTAAGTGTAAGGCTTCACGTGGTATACGGTATACACATGTCTATAAACGTTTATTATACACTGTCTACCATGATGATAATATTATCGTCGTCGTCGTCGTCGTCGTCGCCGCCGTATAAATCGCAATTTAATTAACCGTGGCGGTCGCGGAATCCATGATAACTCCGATCACCAAGGTTATGCACGGCTTCCACGCATCCGCCATAAGCGCAAATCTGGCAGGTTCGTCTGTCGGCAAGCGATCCTCAATCATATGTGTCAGTACGTCTTTGACGACCTGCATAAAACACAAACAGCACACAATTATTAATGATCACAACAGCTGTTATGACGTTTACTATTATCACAGAACAATGATGTACGATATCAATTTGTCGGTGCCCTCAGACACTTGTACCGAGATGGAGGGAGGAATTTACTTATTAAATACATATTAATACCTAAATGTTGTGGGATGCTTATCAGGTAGGTATTTTTTTATAACTGTGACATTTATTTTTCTTCGTAAAACGCACTTTCAATCTGCTGTCATAGTATATTCGATTTAAGATTGACGAAAATTACGCGTTATCGTTACGATAATATAATTTTAATATTAAAGGTGATATTTTATTACCACAATTAGAACAGCCATTTTCTCGTAACAGTTAATTAAAAATGGTTTTTAATTTTTATAACTTATTTACAATATTACAACTCATCAGCAACAACTGGATTGAAATTAAATTTGTAACTATAGAATATCATCTTGTAGATTGTTGTAGCATAAGAAAAAAAAGGAATGATAGGTTTTAAAAAATGCTAGTTAACTGTAGTTGAAAGAATCACCCGGTATGACACGTATCCAGTCGTACGGCAATACAATTTGAGACACGAGAATATAATAAGTTACCTTCCTATCATTATTATGTCGAGTGACACGTAGAGAATTGAAACTGTCGATATTGGAAAAAAAAGAATCTATTGTATTATATTATAATATATTAGATGAATATATAATAATAATATTCAATTATTACGAACGTTCTTTCTGAAGCAGACTTGACCGTAATACATTTACGCGCTCGAGTGTCTATTATAATAATATAGTCATAAAATAGTTTATAATTTAAAATGTATATATTATACAATGTATATATACATAAACATAATACATGCAGTATATTATATAGGTACTTAACCTAACCATTTACGTACCTACTTACCTACCTATAGATGCAGCACGTCCGATCGGATTTCCGTTAGATCGTTTGACACGTTCTTATAAGTTACTCCGCGAGTTGTACACAGTTATGTAATTTAAACGCATTTCTATGACTTACTAAAACTTACGATATCCGCACACACACTTTTGAATCTTCTTTTTGCTCAATTTTATCACTTTTTTTATTATGGTGTGATCGTAGAGACTATAATATGTAAATACATTAATATTACAATGTTACCTCAATTTGCAGTTGTTAGTCTTCTAGTCTAGTGCTTCTCAAACTTTTTTTTGTTGTACAGGAAAAAAAGAAATAGAATATATGAGTTTCCTCAGAGCAATGTTTTGAAATGCTTGAATTTTATTAATATTTGATTTTTTTCGCATTACCCCAATATAATGATATTAATAATAATGTTATTTACTATTAATTGCATCGTTACAAAAATAACCAAATAGTTTTAATTATTAATTACTCACCAGACCAATGAAAATATATTCAGCTTATATTATTATTACATTAGTCACTAATGATTAGTGGCACGAAATTAACATACATGTAAATAATAATGATACTTCCACATTTCACACAATATTTAATTTTAATAGTAATTAGTTTGTTGAATACGTAATTATTTGCTTCTTTGTTAAAGTATTGATATGAATATATGAGTACTTATGTAAACTATCATTATAATATATTGAGTCATACTTTGATTTTCAGAAAATTATTTTTATTTTATTTAAAATGTATTATTCTATACAACACATAGGTAAAAATCATATTAAAACAAATATTGAATAAGTAATAACTCTTATATAATTGAATTTTATGGTTCATTATTAAAAATATCAATAAAAATAAATTTTGTGTATCTACAAGTGTAACAGAAAAAACTGACTTATACAATAACTAGTTATAGTCGATATTCAATTTTTTTTTATATATATAATTTGTAAACACTTGCGCCATATTTATAGTGTAAATTTTCTCAGTTTTATTTCAAAAATCCGACTTTTTTGAAAAATTTCAAAACAGCCAATTTGTAAATCAGATTATGCAAACAATTGTAATGGTAAAAATATTTATTTATTTTAAATGAGTACATTTCTTAAATTATTTACTATCCATTTATTTTTTACAATTTTTGTCATACGTTTAATTAGCATCAATTTTTTTTAAATCTTTCTGTAATAGGTACTGTATATATAAATTAATTCTATACATAAAACTTAATTGATTATTTCGTTTAATAAAAATCTATTTATTTTGTAACAGGTTTTATAATTATCAATATTATGAATTACTATATGATTAATTTTGTATTTCTATTGAATATATTATACATTATCGTCAGCAAAAAATGAATTACCTAATCCAATAATCCATGAATAATAACCAGATTTAAAAAATCGAACTAATAAATTACTGAATTAATTCTTTGGCAAAATGATTATGGATAATTTTTGTTTTTATTTACCTCGAAATGTTCAGCCGTAAGACGAAATTTGCGGTGTTTTTCTCCCAAATCCACGAGGACTTTGTTTAATTCATCGGGTGTTTCCAAGAGTTCAATTGCAGTATTAAATGCAAAGCCTGTCCTGAAAGAGTGTGCCGTAAAGTGAACGTTTGATTCAAGCTCATCGAATTGAACATGAGCGAAACGATCGAATTGTAATTGATATGATGGACTTCTCTTGAACAGACTTCGGGGGAAAAAAAATATGCATTTATAAATCTATACATTTTATGTAGTGTACTTCAAATACAACTAGAAAGTATAGACACTTTTGTATACTTAATATAAAACGAAGTCCAAAAACTATTTGAAACAATCATCGGCCATGATTGTTTCACCAGAGCCGTCTGAGACTCGTTCAAAAATCGTGTAGACTTCATACTAGTTATGAAAAAAGTACAATGACAAAATTAGTAAGTATGGTTTTTGTATTACTTATATTATTATATAATTTTTAATATTGTTTAAGTTTAGATAAGACACGTAGTTGAGAATTTAATAGTTAAAAGAAAAATGTATAGTAATACATATATTTTTTTTTTTACTTAACTAACTAAATATGGAAATAGATTCATATGAGATATTAAATACATAATAAATAGGTAAACAACTAGCAAAAGCATATTTTTCTCGTTAAGTAGTTATGAACTTTCTGTATGTATATATAAAAAAAAAAAATGAATGCAACGCAGTCAGCTGCAGGTTGTCTGTATTTAATGGCTTATAATGGCTAGCTTATTATATTGTCATTATATACAGCGATCTTTTAATTAATTTGATTCATATATTATTTCGAAATATTTTCTTCCTTGAGATTTATTAAGGTGCTTAGTATGAGTAGATACTTAATTTACTATACATTATTACTCGACTGACCAACTATACAGTTTCAGTGTAATATTACTTTTTTAAATTTGTTTTTAATAAAATATAAAAAGCGTAACGTTAATGATTGGAATGGCCGAGTTTTTTTGTTTCGTAATCAGTAGCGTTTTACTTTACTCTTTAGCAATTATAATACAGCGATAAAGTGAACATTTTCTAAATTGGTATAAGCCCGCATAGTCATATTGAATTTACTATATTATTATTATTTGTTTTCGTTTAATTTTTATATCAAAGGCCATATTGAAACTATTTATTGATGTTAAATACACAAAATATCCTTAATTAAATAATTATATGGCATTTTAATGGAGATGTAAATATGCATAGATAGTAGTCACTAGTCAGGCCTCAGGCTGTAATAGATTTATCTACCTATTGATTACTGCTTGGAAATTTAGTAATTTATTTTCATTTTTCGTTTGTTCTCACTACTTTTTTATCAATTAATATTGTTTTTTCAGTTAATCTTTATTCCTAAAAAAAGCACAACTTAATGAGTTCATGCTCATCATCGTTGTAAATTATGTGTTCACAATATTTTAATAGAACTTAAAACCTTCTTAAAGTATACTAATAATGCATTGTTGAGTCATATACATATTAATATATTATTATTCGTATCATGGTATACATGGAGTTAAAAACCATATTGTCATTGTTGTCTGTGATATAGAAGAGTGCTTCTCAACCTGGGAGCCGTGGCCCCCTAGGAGGCCATGGCTATATGACTTAGGGGCCTTAAAATATTTAATTAATTTATTAATCATTGTCAATAAATTCTAATGTTAGATTACTATTATTAAATAATAATAACAATTTTAGGGAGGCCTTGACAGTCTTACATTAAATTCAGGGGGCCTCTATAACAAAAAAGGCCGAGAAGCACTGAGGAACGTATCATAATGTGAAGATAAAATATTGTTAGTTTTATAAACGAGCGAAGGCTTATATATATATATGCGTTACAACACTATTTTTTAAAAACCTGCAATGTTTCGATTGCCAAGTACGTATACATAATTATTGATGTTCGATTGGAAAAGGGTAGGTAGATAATTTACATAAAATTTCTGTAAATTAATTTCTTGTTTATGTACAATAATGTATACCGTAAGGTATAAAGAAAAGTATTATTGGGGTTTTTTTATTATAATATGTTATTTATATTTAAAATAATTATTGAATAATTTACATTTGATTTAAAGTTGATGTTATGTTAAAATTATTAATACTATTTGTTGGGTGATTATAATATTATAGTTTTCTATAATAGTACTAACTACGTCAATGATTATACAACACTAATATGGTCGGGTAAATAAAGTTCTACAGTATTTTTGAATGCTACTATATTTAAAATATTATATTAGTTATTTTTTTAATAAATTGTAAGAGAATTAATTGATTGTAAATTGTAACTCTGAGACACTACTATAAGATATAATATCTAAAAAGGAAATACTCTAAGGATTTGTTGAATAATAGCACGTGGGTTTGGTTGTGGGTAGTTATATAATGTGTGTAGGACATATAGGTACGCTAAACTCTGACTCTCAGCCAAATTGTTTGCTATCTACCTACATATTTTAATTTGTGAACTGTAAAAATGTAATATAAAGAATACGCTATAGTATGGTTTTCATCTAATTATCTTGCTTTGTTGGCTAAGCCGAAGAAGATGCGTAGACGTGTCGATTTTATTGTTTTTGTCAACAAGTTGCACGTTTAGCTATAGAACAAACCACGACGATTTGTCGCTTCTAGGTCAGCATTAAAAATTATAATAGCAGATTATATAATATCGATAAAATTAAACAGAAACAATTATCCAAATCACAACCTCGGTCTGATTCTTTACACGTTGACTATTACAAAAACGTAATTATTTACGAGAATCGTGTTTAATATATTAAGCTCCGGGATAATTTAAAAAATGTTTAAATTATTTTTAAAGTTTCACGAAAAATACTTCATGATTCATCTGAAATGATCACATAAGTTTTGATTTTCATAAAATGTCACCACAATATTATAGCTTATATCATAACACGCATGGTGTAGGTATGTATAAAATATAATGTTGTAATATTCAACAAGTAAACCACGTGGCTTAATGTGAATCAAATAATTTTTAGACTTTATATATTTATATAGATAAACAACGGTTAACCGGCCGAGTATGTGCAGTATTATCATTTTAATAAAATAATAATAATATTATATACTTCCATGACCGTACTGAGTCCTAGTAAAATTGTCTAGAATGACGGTAAATTGTCAAACTAAACAAAAACAAAAAAAATGTAAGTCGAGTGATATGACAGTCATACGCAATTAAATATTATTTTGAATTCTTCTCACAATATACCACACACATCATAAGAAAAAGAAATCATTATTGTTGATATATTATTTTATTGAGGGAAACGCAATATCATATTATATTGTACGGTGGTGTATAGCTGGTATACCGTAAAATTATTATACCCGCCGTCTGTGGTTTTGCCCGATCTAGAACTCGTTGGACGGGATGGATATAAAAAAAATATAATATGTCAACATTCGATTTGATACACTGCGCATAATAATTATATATATATATATATATATATATATATTATGTCCATGTAGGATTTTGTTCTAAATAGTTCGTGTTTACCTATATATCCAAAATCGAACGAACCCGTGACAACGGTAGTTCAATTCAAACGATCTGATTTCAATTTCACACGTTAAACCACTGATAAAAATTACACAGCAATTTGCGAGTTTTGCTTGCACAAATAATGCACTCTGCGATACCAACGAATTGTATAACAGGAACACATGTACATAGAGATTATGGATTCAATTATTGAACAAACAAGATATTAAGAGTCGAGTATGTAAGGTGCGCGTACTGCGGATTTTTCTTCACTCACTGTAACGTTGAAAAAATCATTTAATTATTAATTAATTATCATTATTTATTATTAAACAATGACGTACCAACTACAGAACAATAGAAAACAACTGCACACATTATTATTATACAATATTATAACAGTCGCTATTTTGGTGCGATGTATTTTTTTTCACCGATAGAAAGTATTTAGAAATATCACTGCCATAGTTTTTCAGCGCTTTAATTTTTACAATATTATTCTGTTAATTTTTAAAATAAACATTGATGATCTAGCGGATAGTAATGATGCATTCATAATTAATATTTATGAATATAAAATACGATTATTATTGAGATAACAATATTATATTATATTTATGCGCTTGTTTATATATAGAAAACCGTTAATATTTTGGTTAACTGCATCTTCGCACCAATTTGAATTGAATCAATAAAAATAAAAATTACACCAATCAGTATGTATTATTTAATACTTAAAATGCTGGTCTTGTAATATACATATAATGGTAACATTATTACTAATCATATTAATAATGTATATTATTATTATTAAATAAATTATAATATAGTAAAATATATTGCCATCGAATATAATAATGCTTGTTAATAGTAGGTATCAAACATAAAAAAAAATGTATAATAACTGATGTGTTAGAGATGATGAAATTACTTAAAATTCTTATCAGTTTCATAGTATTCTATCGCATCATAAAATATTGACGACTTGCATTATATAATTATGGGACCTACCTGTATTATACACAGATAATAACCAATATAAAGTTAAATAAAAAATTGTAAATCTGCTAAATATTAACTATTAGAATGAACAATTAGTAAAAAATATACTATATTTGATACTAAGTATTAGTTTTTACTATTATTTGGCAAATGAGAATAGGCTAATTTACATATGGATCTATTTAAATAATTCAGATCATTGTTGAATAATACGTATTAAATATTTTGCCTATAGAAAATGAAAAAATGAACTACGTAACTGTATGAATGTAAAATTTAATATCAAAATTGTATCCATAGACAAAATATCGAAAATAAACCGGTAGTATATAAACCTAAAGTAGAAGAGGTTTTGAACACTACTGGAATATTTTATTTCGATCGAATACAATGAATAATGATGTTCTAAATCATACTGCTGCAGCATGTCTCAGAATTCGAAAGTCATCATTAACATTTAGTATTTACTATATGTATACTGCGGGTTAAGAAATTAATATTTTTAAATCAGTTTCATAGAAACTAACACATGGTCTGAATGGATTACAGGCTACAGCATTAACAATATGTATCACACTTAAGATTTTCAAGATTTAAATTTTTTTAGCATTAAAAAAAACTTCACGAGTACATAAAATTTTTACATTTCAACCGATTGCAAGTTTAATTTTTCAACATTTTTCTAGAAAAGTCGATTTCAATACTAAATATTAAATTAATAGTGCATAATTATTTAAATGTGTAATTTCAGTTAAATAATTTGACCAGTGCTTGAATCATTTGAATTGATATGGTAAATAGGACCAGAGTTTATTTTTCAGTTTTAATACGTACGTAAGTACTTTAGTACGTAATTTGTGTAGCTATGTTTTCTGGAAAATCGTATTAAATGGCTTGGGGATCAAATAGGTAAATAGGAAAACATAATAATATTATGAAAAGGTAAAATATTATTTGAGCATAGTTAAATTTTTCAAAATAAAATATCGGAAGTGCACGATATTGTTTTAGTTCACGTGGTTTTGACTGACGATGCGAATTACGAATTATCTTTAAAATTATAATTATAAGTTGTAACGTATAAGCAAATATTTATACAACTCAACCCACGTGTTACTAACGATTTACAATCGATCTCGGATCTGGAAGAAAAGGTGTACCAGGACACGGTCCTGAAGACCATCTCTTTGTACAAAATATTTTTTTTAAAGCATTTTACAGATACGATGCATTAAATTTTTTTAGTAAAAATGTTTAAATGAATATTCATAATAAATGTATGTTTGATAACAATATGGAAAATTTGTTATTAAGCGAAAGTGGGAATAATTGTGAATAATGCGTGATATTATCATGCATCTAATATTTATATTAGGTGTTTTTGACCTATTTACGTGAGATACATTTTTTTTTTTTATAATTGTAGCGTGTTACACTTAAAACTCATTTTATTACTGCGGTAATAATATATATTTTGTTTGAAAAAGTTATAATAATCGTTTTTAATATGTGTAAACATAAACCTAATTATTTTTGCTAGTCATATGAATTTTAAAAGTTTTTTGTATTAATTTAAATGGTAGTTACTAAATTACATAACACATGGAAAAAAGTGGTACCCAATTGAAAATGTTTTGAAACAAGAGAGTCTGGTGTCCCAGAGCTCAATGAACCTATAACCCGGCGTTGTGGGCCTATTTTAACCTTAATTTTTAGTTTATATTAAATTCTGTTTCTTGCACGATTAATCCACTGGAACATATTTTTTTTATATATTTTATTGATACGATTTACGTACGACGTTGTCATTGCCGTGGGAACGCTTATGAATTACAGTAGTATGCGCCAGATGTACACTATTTTAAATTGTGCTAGTCGGTAAGCGCATTGATGTTTATTTATTTTACTGCAGAATAAAACTACGTGTTATCGATGCCATAATATTATTGTATTGACATTTCCTGTGACTACGACTGTATTATAATATGACGTGTATCATATTTATTTTTCTGCTTCCGGTGGGGGAGAGGGGCTATCACGTCGTTCGCGGGAAATAGTTAATTTATTTAGATGACGAGTTGTGTTATAAGCATATAGGCGTATATTATATAGGTGAGGTGGTCCTAGGATGTGTGACGACCATAAATGAATATATTTTTTTTAAGTTGTAGTAATCTCTACAGTAGAGTGAGATGGACAATAGCATTTTCACGACCATATTCACAAATCGTTCTTCTATACATATCGAGTACCGATCACAATTTGAAAGATATTGGCTTTTCCAAGCTTTAAATGCTTATAATTCACAGGAAAAAATATTAGAGCTAGACATAAGTAGTTTAATTATTAACAGCAAACATATGGATACTAGCACAATGTTGGTTTTCTCAGACCTGCATGCATTATATTACGTATAGATAAAACGCAGTTGTTTAAAATCGTTTTTTTATAATTTTTTAGTAACCAGTTAAGTTAAATCACCAATTATAAAAATATTGAGAACAATATTATTGTTGAGGGTTTAAAGGTATTAATCGAATTTAAAAATAATAATAAAACTTAAAAATAATAAAAATAAAAATTGGATATTTATTAAATCAATATTAAATTGATTTGAGATAATATTTAGGTAAATCGATGCCATACCCTCTAAAATATTATTCTCTTGCAGGATTTTTGTCATGGGCGATTTCGAATGCGTTTTGTTTATGTTTTACGTGAATCAGAGAAAGAAAACAAAATAGTATGACATCCTTAAGGATGAAACAAATTTGAGCAGACAAAAAAACACATACAAGGCTGATCACGTGGTAGCCTTAAAAAATATAGACACATTATTATAATATTATTATAATACAGAGTATACATGTATTGTGTTTTCGTGTTGTTTATAAACCGATGGTGGTGCGACGGGGGGAAGTGCGCGGACGGCTGCGTGCGGCCACATGATAATATAACAACACTAGTGCGCGAGTGCGTTCGCTGAGTGCCCCTCTCTCCGTCGGCCACCAAACCGACCGCACTTCCGCCACCGCCTCTGACACCGAACGGGTTCTCCTACGTGGAAAACGATCGTCAAGTGGTCCGCCGTGCCGTGGTGAGGTTTAGTACTCCGCGAACAGCAGGTTACCGTGCCGGCGACATGTGCGCGTCTCGACGGTCGTCTGCAGCCCGCCCGTGAAACTCACTCCAAAGTCCCGAAGACTTCCTGAATTTCGTGCGACTTTTTCCATCTCGTTCCGGCCGTGTGCGATTTTCTTCAATCGGACCGCTCGGGTAAGGAACCTCTCGATGATAATAATATTGTTAAATAGGGCATATTATCATAATATTGTTTATTAATATTATAAACGACTCTCGAAAACTCGAATTTGATTCTTTACCCTTGAAGTGTTTTTGAAGCGTATAATTCAAAAAATACACAAGTAGAATTATATGTTTATTCCCCTCGAGATTCGAGTTATTGAGACTCGACTGTGAATAATAATATTTTATTGTCGATCGTTTATCGATCGTTCTCGAGATACTGGACGGTTATTGTCATTATAGAACGATTTTTGATATTAAAATAATAATATTATATTATAGTTACACTATAATAGTATACTATTTATTAGTAGTGATAGAGGTTGAGACCGATTGAGTCTCCAAGGTTGGTATTCAAATTCGAGTAAGAACCTATAATATGCATAGGACACAAACAAACTATAATAAGATATGACTATATGAGTATTATCTGACGGTACAAAAACGATTTTTGGTATAATATCTTTTTTTCGTTCTGCTGGTTATCTCTCACAGCATACTATGATGGAACACGAGATACCTTATAGATTAGATGTATTATAATCAGATTTTATATCGATTTCACGCGATCGTGCTTTTATCGCGTCGGTAATATACATGTATATATTATATTATATACAACGATTATGGATACACTATAAACATGCGCCGCTGTTTCATGACATACATATTTTTTTTTATTCTCGTGATTTCACACAGATTTTATTTGGCAACAGAAAGTAATGATAATGTTTATACACTATTATTTCGAAGACACGCGATGTACCGTACTCGTAAAAGAATATATATTAAAACACCATCGTTATTATAGATTCATACGCAACATCTCTACATAATCAGCCATTATAGGTACCTATTTAATTAAATAATAATTTTCGTTTTCAACGTCATCGTAGTATCACGCCGAGTTCATTATATTTTTATCACACGAAATTACACGTGTCACGAGCTTTAACCAATTACGTGTTAGTACAGACAATTTGATGTTTTAATTATTTTATACGTGATTGATAGCAATAGGTTATTGTTTTTCTTATTTTTTTATTTCTTTTATAACAAGGTTCTCATTCATTGACAGTCTTATTCGACTAATGCACATCATTATTTATTATTATGACGTTTAAATAATAAGTATTTTCGTTGGAATTGTTTTAAATCGAAAATCGTATTAACGGGAAACGAAAGCGCGCTCATTTACCACACAAAACAAAAGATTTTTTTTAAATTACAGCTAGTAGACTTGTGGTTTTTAATGTACGTAGAACATTATGGTCGCAGCTGGGATTTTATGTAGATACCGATGTCAATATAGACCATACGTTAAAATAATAGTTTTATCTTTTATCGTATATTTTAGTATATTATACTTTGTGTACTTAATTTTCGTGACTTTTTAACTTGAATATTCATCGATGATCATTGTGCGAAATATACTTTACACGTGCAGAAGTTTAAATATAATTTACCCCACGATGTTTAAATATTTTCCCGTGGAGGGGACTGATATATATATATATATATATATATATATATATGCGTGTGTGTGTTATATGAACGAAGTTCATAAATGTGTACATACACTTATAAATAAAATGAGCTAGCACTACACTCCAATGCACGCGTATATACAAAAAACAACCAATGATGTATACAATGAACATCTGTTATAATTTTATTTTATACTTTTATTATTGATTTACAAAAATACTTAAATTTGTTTTTGTGCTCATGGAAAAGTGAGCGAGCAATAAATTAAATTATTTTGAATTCGTTTAGAGTTTGTAAAACACTTAGCAATAACAAGTCACGGTGGATGGAAATATTCAATTTACTATTCGGAGAATTTAGGTTTCTATACTATATATAAATATATATATATACATATTTAAGTATTCATTGAGTATTTTCCTGACTCTCTGTTGTTTCCAAGCCTAGCGCGCTGCAAATTGTAATGTTAAAGGTTAATTATTACAACCGAGTTTGCTTAACTATTATACAATTATTAGACTCACGTACTCGAAATTCGATAACACTTTAAAATAATTATCACTCCCACTGCTACTACGATGATTTTCATTTTGATGAACTTCAATTTAATGAATTTTATTTTATTAATAAATATAAAAAAAAATAATTTAAATTTTTTTGCATAACATTAATTAATTATTTTTATAATTTAAATTATAAATGTGGTGCTGTAAAAGAACTTCAAATGTACGCACTAGTCGTGGTCTAATACCGTTAAATTAAAAATGTTTTCTATAGTGGAAATAATACGTTTGTATTATTATTCTCTGTAAATAAATAGCAAAAAATAGATTTTTTTATGCAACATTCAAGTATACAGTTTTTTTCTGTTCAAAGTACTCGGTATTGTTTCTGAAATGTCACGGGAACAGGTTTTCCAGATATGAAGCCCATTATTGTCAGTATAGAGCTGAATTATAGTAATCAGACATCGTATTGATGTGCGAGAAAATTTCTCTTTAAAATGCCGAGGTGAATGTGCTACATCTCGCCGCAGCAATACATCATAGTTATATGTTATATAGCGTGTAGTGGTCGCAGAATGTATAATCCGCGTGGTTCTGCCGATTAATAGAGCGTGCTAAAATCCATTAATTACAGAATTATTCTTTAAGGTAGAAAACGATGATTTTGATAAGTATTAAATCAATTATTTCATTAAAAAAAAAGAAGCACAATGCGCAGCGTTGTTAACAACTCAGAGAAAGCAGATGGCCTTGTTCGGATGTATCTTGATGGTGGCCAGAGTGGACATTACTTTCAAAACAACTAGACCTAAATCGGCGTCTGTTTGAGGGTTCTACAATAGCTGAGTGCCCGGCTTAACCGGTTTCGTCTATTGACAAAAATTAATTTTACCTTTTCAATTTTTATGCGCGCACACCACCACACACGCATTTGTATATTATGTACTACATATATACATACGCATAATATTATTATGTGCTTATTAGAAAGCTGAATTCGATTTTGTTGAAATATTATAATTATATTTGTACTCTTCATGTTTCGCAGACATTCTGTCGCAATGAGCACAGATAAACGAAGCCTGTCCGGCAGCAGGAAGGGCAAATTGAGGTATACGCTCAGAGGAGGATTCGACTTCGATACTATGGTAAGTGTATGTGATCAAGACAACCTCGAAACACACCCTCCCGGGAGAGAGCTCACGAAGAGTGGGCAGTGTTTTTAATCGGCTAAATATTTTAGGGCCATTCAAGATATCATGAATTGCGTAAATTTGTGAAAAAGGGCAATGACTTTTGCAAAGAACTTGGAAACATTATGCAAGAAAGGTATAAACTCTAAACAATACACTTAATCAGAAATGTCGTATTGAATTATTATTATCTATACCTATGATATTAATAAAATTATACTATCGCTTATTTTTTGATTAAATGTTTTACAATATTTTTTTGTAAAACAATTTAGAGTGGAACTTGAGTTGCTTTATGCAAAAACAATGTCTAAGCTTTCTGTAAAACTCATGAAAGCAGCACAAAAAGGCGTCGGTTCAATACAAAAAGCTTGGTTAGTGATTGGTAAAGAGATGGAAACCGATGGTCAAGCACACCGTTGTATTGCTAATTCATTGGAGGACGATATAGTGAAACCACTTAAGAATTTGCAAGAAACACATTGTAGAATAAAAAAAACAGTTGAATGCAATGTTAGCAAAACCAGTAAGTTGCATTATAATGGAGAAAAAAATAGTAATTAAGTATTAATAGTAACATTGGTGCGTAATAAATAAGATATTTAACTTAGAGATGTATTAAATAAATAAAAAAGAACGATTTATTAGAAATTTATACTACGTCGTAAATAGTAAAATATGTATATTCCTATAAGTCTTGCAGTCGTTGTGAATTTCGTTGAACTACCAAGCGTTTTTCCACCAAAAATTATTCTTACTATATGATTTTGATTGAATTACAAAATTTTTAAATAATTGTCCTCCATACCACTCATATTAAAACATGTTCAAACTTCATATTTGTGTTTTAAGTTTCTTAGTAGTATTCTATAGTACTTTATCTTGTTATGTCTTTCATATAATTGTTGAGCTGTAATAGTTAAACTGAAAGCTAAAAAAAAAAAAAAAAGTTTCTTAGTACAGTGGTATAAGTTAGAAGTTTTTTTAAAAATTTATTTAAAATTAGCCTTTATTTTTCCAATGCTCTGAATGATAGTGATATAATATTATTATATCAATTATACTGGTTGTAAATAAAACATTTCTAAAACAATATTTTAATGTAGGCGATTTAATATTATGTAAGCTAAAAGTTAAGCATGATGAACATATTACATAGATATAAAATTAACTTTGATGTATTCAATAATTAGAAAAGTGTATGAACAAATGGAGAACCGATGAACGAAGAAGTAAAAAAGAAAGTTTCACTGTGGCTAGAGAAAACGAAAAAGTTCAAGACATGACTAGTGATGCTTCTTATTCGATCCTCACAAGTAATTCGAATTTAATCAAAGATGCTACTAAAGTAAGTATTTAGCTTTCTGTCATATGTTATACGCCAAAATAATAAGCAAGTTTTTTTTTTTAGTTGGAAAACAAAAAAAAAAAATTGGAAGAGTCTGTAAAAAAGAGTTATACAGAATATTATACATATTGTGTTCGAACAGCTAGAGCCAAGTGAGAATATTATATTTAACTTAAAAAAAAAAAAAATGTTTTTAATATTATATAGGTAGGTTAGTACTAAGAAGGTACTGATAAAATTACATTATTGCATACGATATTTTATTTTAGATTCTGAGGGATACAAAAAACGCATCTTATTAGAAACAATGATGTGTGGATTTTAATTTTAAGATTTGTATTCATATAATATTTTAGACTATAAAATGTGCTCCAATCTTCAACGTCAAGGATGGTTCATTTTTATATTCACGGGGGGTATAATTGTTGGAAAACCTCAGTAAATTTGCAAGTTTCCTAATAGTAGTTGGAAAAAAACTCACTTAGTACAGCATAAAAAGTTTATATTATAATTTATTTTGTATGAATTTAATGAATTATTTATCATTGATAAAAATTTAATACGTCCATTACAGTGAGTGAACTATTTAATTGCGTACTAGGTATACATACTAAACCAATACTATCAGCAGAAATGAGTTTTTTAGTTTTAGTAATAATTTTTGTATTTATAGTGCTTTGTGATTTTGCAATATTCATATTCAGATATTCTAAAAAAATATATATAAAAAAAAGGAATACATATACCAATGTACAAACACTTAGTGTAGTTTTATAAGTGGTGTTTGATATTTTTAATATATGAAGGAAATATTTTTAAACTGGACCCAAATCAACCGACACTGACCACATTGTTTTTGGGAGTTTTAGTTTTCAACGAGAGATTCTCGGGTCATGACCATTATCATAGTGTTATTATTCCACTAATAGGTTATAATATGATGTTCAAATTTCCGTCAAAATAAATAAATATATTTTTTAAGGACCCCTTATATTATTACGTATTAGAATTAACCGCATACTAACATTTTTGTAATTTTTATGTAATTTTCTTTCATAATTTATGATTGTACTTTGACGCTAAACTAGTGTCATATGTTATATTATTTAACATTTAAATTGCATACTATTTACGCAATAAGTAATACATTTTTAAGAATCAAATTTTAAAACTTCATTTCTTTTAACATATACACAACTATAATAGCTATATTTTTATACCAATATGCTTATATGCTGTGTATTATTATTATTATATATATTCAGCTAACACCATATACGTACGTTGGGAAATACAGTGGTAAAATTATATTACTTAATACTTGATATTATGATATAGAGACTATAAAAGGCGAGGTGTGGTGAGGCGTGTACATCGTAATTATTACGATTTGATGGATTTAAGTTCAGGGGTTCTCAAAAATTATCTAAAAATATACATTAATTTATTTTTGCGGAAATTGGAATGTATAACCTTGGTTAAATACGGCGAGGCCCATGATTTATTATTTGTATAATAATAAGCACTTGAACACTGTTCACAGGCTCGAATGGGAGATGTCTGTAAACGACGCCGAAAAGAATTTCATGACATTAGAGGAAGAACGTTTGCTGAGGCTAAAAGAATACGCCCATCACGTGTCGCAGACGTATCTACAGCTTGTTCCGAAAATTTCTCAGGTAACTTCATCGTCGTACTTATATATCTCACCCAATTCGTATACTTAAAAACTGCTGGGTTTTGTTTTTTAGTTGTCATCGCGACTCAGCGAACCGACGTACGAGTGCAACGTGTCGCAAGATTTTACAATAATCACAGACACGGTGAATCGATACGACGAAGATCTGAGCGTACAAGTGCTGCCCGACTTTTATCCGGAACACACGAATCTGGCGATGAACAAAAAGAGAAGAATATCCGTGAGTGATTTTTTATGGGCGTTTTCCCGAAATAACAATAATAATTATTAATTATCAATAAAAACAAAATAAAAATATTATTATAATATTTTAGGCATTGACGAAAATACTACAGCTTGTTAGACAGGATTTGGACCGTGAGCGGCGCAGTAAAAAAGGCTTGGACACGCTGGCCAACGCGATGCACCACCACGCTTCTTCCGGTTTAAAACATGACGACTCGCACAAAAACGTCTACGAAAAACTTCACCACGTTAGTCCAGAACACAATTTTTTTGTATCTATACTGCATCATTTGTCCTTATCGGGACCATCGCAGGCGTCGGGCGCACCCGTCCACGATTCGGAACGTTGTATAATTACAAGTTACAACTGGATCTTCCTTATTCGGAAACGCACATAAATATATACAGGATAATCCACTTAAGCATTATGCTCATCTAAACATTTTTTAACTCATCGAATTTATTCAAATTAATCTTGTTTTAAGGTACCTATTTTAGGATCACGCCATTTTCAGTTATCTACTCAGGTTTTCAAATTATCATGGATGCCATATCTTCTAAACACATTATCATGGAGCTATTATTCGTTTGGAATTTTGAACTTTATAGAACCTTAAAATTAAGATATAATATTTTTAAATATTTAAATAATAACATTCAATTAACTACAGTTTTTAGTGGTTTTTATAGCTATACAATCAAAAATATATTTTTTTGGCCGCAGCGTATTGACATGAGCGTTTGTGAGAGTTTAAAGCGATACAGAAGACACACACACACACATAATGTTCAATAACTAAAACTCATATATTGTCACAGCTCAGGTGTAGATACATGCTGTGTGAATTGCCTACATATTATTACTTTTGAATTAAATTCTACGCACCAGCAGCCATAAAGTATGTTAAAAAGGTCCAAAAATTTAGAATTAATTTGAATAATTTGTTATGGACAAAAAAAAAAAAAATGAGTGTAGCGAGCATGCTCAGTGTACCACCCTGTAGAATATCATGAATAACCACACCAATTTTCGTTTAGATTTGTTTTTTAAATTATCATACCTATCATCTCGTCTTGGCCACCTTCAATTATTAAAGGCGCGTACGAGTCGGGTTACGCTGAAGTAGCAGTAAAAAACACACTCAACGCCTGTGTAATGATTATAATAATATTAACATGTCACGTGCGCACTTTGTTTTTCAGACGAATTTAATGATACTGTACTTAGAAGCGGTCAATTATAAAATAGTTACAGCACTAGCTACTCTGGAAGGTCACCCGCCCTCCGCGTCCAACACGTTCTCGCAGCACATCGAGACGACCAGAGACAAAAACGGACATCAGATGTCTGTACTCAAAGTATGTACCCACGCAGATCGCGAACATCGGTCGTTGCCGCCCACCGAGAATTGTTCGACGGTCGGCAATTCGTTTACAAAATATTTTTATATATCGCACTGACCGGATATTGGGCCACGGCGAAAATATGTTTAAATGGCACCGGAATTCGAGCCATATATTTAAAACTCAATCAAAATAACTTGTAACTATATAAGTTGGATAAGTTCAATCTATACACGCATATTTCATTTATTCAATTAAGCCATTGAATAAAATAAAATTACGTATAAAGTATGATACACGTTTGGTTAAAAATCATAATAATAAGCCACATTTTTTTTCTCGGAATAATGAGATTAAAAAACATTTAATTAATATACGGTTTAGTGATAATATAAACCTCGTGATACCCTCAAAATATTATGTCCCCAAATAAGTATAATATGAGGAAGTTCTAGAAAATATTCAAGTCGTGGTACCTTTTATAAAAAATATGCTAAATTATAAGAGCTTAGTATAGTTACCGGTTTCTCTTTTAAAAAAAAAAAACAAAGGTTAATTGTGGCCGCCCAATTCTCGGACGTCCGATTTATCATAAAACTTAAACCATCATGATTTATTAATGTTTTCTGTCCGTTATTCAGATGCCCGCATCAGTGTGCCAGAAGCTGACGTCCTCCGCAGCTCCCATCGATGCCCTGCTGAACGAGTCCATGTGGTCAGATCGAGGATCCGCGGATGGTACTGACATCGGTGGGCAATTTTTCCATTCTGCTTATGCGAATCTCTCTGGATCAAGTTCCAATCTGGTCCATACTCGTTGTTATATATGTTTAGACAGACAGACGACGGTCGATAGAAAAAAAGCGTTCGATGGAAATTCTTAGAAAAACCGTACCTATCGTCGTCGTCGTCATAATACTATTGAAATATCAGAAGTCTCACACAATTAGTCAATTAGTGCCATAAACACCTATGATGATAATTATTTTTTTTAACACGAATTATTTTGATTTCCGTGTTATTGCTATTATATCGATCGTCGGTGTATTGTTTTATTTTATTCACCCGATCTGATAATTGTTGTGTGAAACTTGTTTCGAAAACAAAAAATGGTTCACCAAAAATCACGTTCTCGTTTACCACCAAAATGTAGTTGCGATTCTCCACGAAGAGTTATTATTATGATAGCTGTTTATCGATAAACTGTCTCGATTGTTTATAATCACAAAAGAATGCAGATTCATCGCATAATTTAAACAGATATCTATCGCATAATGATTTAACAGGATAGGAGAACAATTAACGGTTTTCGTTTTATTGAAAATACCAAGTAGCTACATCCTTTTATTTATGAAAGCTGAAAATGATTGTCCAGAAGTTATGAATATTAATAATTGCTTATCAATAGTAGCTTACGGAAATGCATTTCCAAAATAAAATAATTCTAAAAAGTTTGTACAAAAAGTTACAAGGTATATACCTATTACGCGTTCATTGAATATGCATAAAATATAAGTACATTCAAGTAATCTAGATACATCAGATTAATATACCTTCTGCATGACCTATAAAGAGATCAATGTTATTTTTCAACTTGAGCTGCCCTAAAGTGAAAAAAAAAATTTAATATTTTATTCGTCGGAAAACCAGAAATATATTTCTTCTACTATAAATAAATCTAACTGTCTTTCGTTGACTTATGCAATAGGTATGATAAGGTTTATTTTAAAGTAGTTTTTTACTAAAATAATTAATATGATTCAGTACTTGCTTGATCTTATAAACATAACGTTTATATAAATTGTAGTTGTTAACTATCAGGTGATAAACTGATAACCATGTACCACCGTGATGCTTCCAATAATATGACCACGTGTTATCAAATGAAGAAAAATATAATTACAATTAAACTATGATCGGTTCATTAAAAATTAAAAAAAAATTATTCGATTGTTATATCACTCTCATAATATGTTATCATCTGCATAATTTTATATCATTAAACATGGTCATTATAGGTTAGGTTACATTTCATTACATTATAATATTTTGTAGTAGGTATTGTTTGTCAGTCCATAGCTATAGTATACTAATCAGGAGGATTTGTTATATAGATGATTTCTCTAGCGACGAAGACGATGCCGATGATGACGATGACGTTGAAAACATAAAAATACCTCGTTGTAAGGCTCTCTACCAGTATTCAGCGAAATTAAACGATGAATTGAGTTTAGAACCAGGTAAGTCAAACATAAAAACTTTCACCGCTGTGGTGCACATTTGCGGATAACCGAATGGTGTTGTTTTAACGCTTTGTAAATATGTTTTAGGTGATGTTATACACATCCACAGCAAAAAGTCCGACGGCTGGTGGTTAGGAGAGCTGAAGGGCGCTGTCGGAGTATTCCCAGCTACATACGTTGTAGAAATTGACTGAAATGTGTTTAAAATATTTATATTGTATATAATTATAAGTTTACCAAAGATTATTAGAGCCTAACAAATCACACACAGTTTATGCATATACCTTTATGTACAATATGTTGTTAACGTTTAAGTATTAAGTATAATCTTATACAGGTAATTATTACAAAAATAAAACATTTTCTTAATTTTGTATTTTTTCTGTTGTTATTGTTAAATAATGTATAAAAAAAAAATGTCATAATATACTTTATACTCATGTTGTAGACTGTATGGGTATTAAACTATATCGAACTTTTAAAAACAATAATAATAATAATAATAATAATACAATACCACAAAAATAATAATAATAATAAAATATTGTATATAAATAAATTACCACAGATAAAGCTCGCTGGAGGATTATAGTGGGCCAGAGGATGGGGAGGGAAATCTGTGGGAGGGAAGAGTTAAGTCGTCGACGGGAATGTTTTTTTGTGGGGTGACAAGTTGGGGGGAGTGGTACGAGTCAAAGGACTGGTTTGATCGTAATCGAGTATGTAATGATATTTTACACTTATATAACATTGTTTTTGTGCTGATGTTACATTATAAGGCGCACGAACGACGAGATTTTGTAATTAACACATGTTATTATGATCATCATTTCGCATGATAATCACAATAATTATAATTATGATGTTGAGTGTTCGGTCGGAGGGTGGTCTCACCAAACTTGGCACTTCTTGACCGGGTTCATGTTGGAGCCAAGCGGACACCGGAAGTCGTGACTGAAGTCTTCCAGGTTGGAGAACGGGCCGATGATCCGGAAGCGGCCGGGTGAGTGGAAGCCGGTTGTGATGCGGTTCTTGAGTGTTTCCGGTCGGTACTTGGAGCACCACACGTTGGCGGCACTGATCCAGAACATTTGTTGAGGTGTGTAGTCCTGAAGTCCGGGAAGCCGAGGTTCGACGCCGTTTCGTTTGGTCCACACGTTGTACGCGTAGTACGCTTCCTTCACACCACCGTTGTCCGCGATATTCTCACCCTGCGTGTTGATGCCGTTCAACTGCGGAAAATGAGTCTTAGGATTAGGTCATGTGTATACAGCTAGTGGCCAGTGTGAAAGTGATCCGAGGATTTTAAATAATCAATTATCGGATGGTATGGTGCGATTCGCGAAACATTTTTAAATACATTTAATTCGTGTTATACAAAAATATGTCGATTAAAACTCAACGCAATCAGGGATAAAAATCTAAGTCTTTTACGTGGCGACTGTTTGAAAAGAACGAGATATATAAGGAACTGGGAAGTACCAAAGACAATAAGACGAATATTGTAATGTTGTATTATAAATTCTACGGTTTAAATAAAAATGTATAACTGTAAATTATAATATCAATAAGGAAGTTGGTGCTCTTGGTGTCTCTTGTTTAAGGCGGAAAATGTAGGCAATTTCTAATCTTATCGTCACTGCTCGTGATTTACTAGTCGTTAACGATTATAACTGTATAGTATGAGGTTCAATATACGAATGGACGTGATTATTAAATTTCTAGTACTTCATCGGACAATAAAATATTTTTGTACTTATGTGACAATGAATAAGCCTGGTAAGTTGGTAAGTCATGTAAGCTGGCGAACAGTAAATATATACTAATAGTTGTTCAATTTTAATTTTGAAAAATAATTTGAATTCAATAACCTATTCTTTGTGTTTAGTAGGCAATATATTTTTGATATGTTATGTAGTATAATTCAAAATGAATTTAATTAACTTTTCAGCATAAAATAAACTAACATGCAGGACAATAAAACAAAAAAATTAAAAAAGTTTTTCTTACAAAATATAAAAAATGGACTAACAAATTCAAATAATTTTTCAAAATAAAAAAATGGACTACTTTAATTATAGTTTTTTTTC
Organism: Diuraphis noxia; assembly: GCF_037042655.1. Classification (NCBI taxonomy): domain Eukaryota; kingdom Metazoa; phylum Arthropoda; class Insecta; order Hemiptera; family Aphididae; genus Diuraphis; species Diuraphis noxia. Next base: position 29,505,903 of record NW_028301714.1, on the reverse strand, counting down.
GACAGTTTATTGTCTGAATGCATCAAAAATCTAATCGTTTTGAATCCTTTTATAATAATAATAATGTGTATTACAAATTAATGATATGAACGATATAATAATAATATTATGTGGGTACAATAAACGATAGGTATTGTTATTTTCGATAAAATGTAATTGGTAATTGGTTTTAAACGCCTGTTTATTGTAACTTATAGTTTTGAATTTATAAAAAAATCTGATTTTCTTATCTCCCCACTTATGTCAAAGTCAATGTCAATGACGACTATTTGGTGTAATGGGAATATACATTTTTATGTGAAGAGAATCTATTAATAGTATTCGCGATTCGTTCCAAACGAGTATTAGAAAATTATAACATATTATTTTTCGAAGAATTTTTTTGAATTCATAATAAATTAACAACTTATCGATTGTTTGGTGAAATCTATAATGGCGAACAATAATTCGAATTTTAAACAGCTGGGTATTCGAAATTCAATAAAAATAACAAATTTAACCTCGAAGGTTATGCGCGTTAAAACGTTGTCTTAAGAAACTTATTAATTTTATTACACATACCTTGAGACCGACTTCTTGAGCCGTGTAATTTCCATACTGTTTGATGATGCACAACGCCTTCTCCAAGTAGCGTTTCTTCGTCTCCTCCGCCCACCAGTCCACCAGATTACCCTGCTTATCGAACTGTCTACCTTGGTCATCAAAACCATGGGTGATCTCGTGACCGATTACGAACCCAATGGCTCCGTAATTCATGTATCGAGGACGATCGCTGGAGAAGAACGCCCCTTGCAAGATACCGGCAGGAAACTCTGGAAAATGTAAAATCGTTTACATTATAGTAATTATTACACGGTCTTAATACAACCCTTGTATATTATAATTTAAGTATAGTAGTTAGAATTTAAACATTATACATTTTTGAAAACACTTTTTAAAAGTATTTAAGTAGGCATCTATGTATAACTCATCGTGTTCTTTTATTTAAAATATCACATTAAAAGATTATAAACAACGAATTTCGGTTTGTTAAGTATAGTGTTTAATGGAAGAATACAAATATTACTAATAAACATCTTAGTGTTATCTTTTACAATAATTTAAATTTAATTATACTGTTCCTAAAAAGTCACCCAAAAGCCAAAATATAGTGGATTGGCTGAGAATATAGTTATTGTTTGTTGATTACTAAATTTTGTATTTTAATTTAAATGTTAAACCGGCTAATTGGCAACAAGGGTTGACGCTGAATAATTAGGTATTCGTATATGATATAAAAAATAGTATTTATTGCGATATTACTTACGGATACTGTTTTCAATTGCACTATAAAATGCATTTACAATTGCCGTTTTACTGTGAGTAATCCAATCCGATTTGTTAACAGGTTGCCTTAATTTTGAAAAGCTGTAGTCAGTGCCAAATTTAGTCAAATTCAATACTGATGTATAATAGTCGTTGTCGTTGACTTCAAGCTAAGAAAAAAAACAACACATGTAATTATTATTAAAAAATTATCTTAATAAAAACAATTTTTTAAATCTTATTATATCGTTTAACTATTTCCTATGCGCTCTAGTTAGGTCACAATATATTATAATTAATTACATTTTCATAGAACGCATTCAACTTGCTGTCGTCCAATAATTCATCAGGGTATGCAATGTGACTGGTCATCGATTTTGCTTTGTCTATTGCGTTTTTCCTGTAGTAAAAAATACAAAAATTATAAAATTATAAACATTTTTAATGTCGAAAGAGATGCACACGTGAATCAAAATTCAAACTTTACCTTGTTTCATCGTCCATCCAATCAATCGACGTTAATATTTTGTACATTTCCTCCCTGATACCGTTCACCATTTCTAAAGCGTTCTTTTTAGCGTTTTCGTCAAAGAACCGTCTTACGTATAACGACCCGATGGCTAGTGAGAAACTTCCTGAACTTATGTCCACGCATTCCTTCCATCTGGGTTCTCTTTCAGTCCTACCAGAGAGCTCGGTGCTGTACTCCAACTGTCTTTTTCTCATTTCTTCGGTCAGATAACTGACAGACGCTGCGGCAGCTCTCCAAATCACGTAATTCGCTTGGATCCTGCCGAAAATAAAATAAAATTAATGATTGATCCGTTAAGAGCGCTTAATTTTTTAAACAGCTGAAACTTTTATTGATATTTTCAAAATTATAATATTATATGTCTTTATATCCAAAGAATTAATTATATACTTTACATTTTGCTTCAATAACTGCAGTAATACAAAGAGTAATCACTTTTCTTATTTGCAATAAATATTTGGAAATAAAACAATTTAAAGTTTACTTAATATTACATCATATAATAATATTTATGAAGACCTAAATCCGTACGCAATATTTGTATAATCTTTACCTCTTGGGCGTATTACTGAGTAAGGCTTCGAGGTCTGACAAGTATTTCGGTGAATTTACAATTATAATGTCGTCTTGCCGTATGGTCAACGGGTTTAAAAGTTTGTTTAGGTACTCTTGCCATGGTATGCTCGGGAACTTTTGTTGTAGGTCGGCAATCTTCATCGGGTTGTACAGCTTGGCGGCGTCTCTTCGCTCTTCCAGGGGCAGCGATATCTTTGCCAATCCTATCTCGAAGTCCAACGACTCTCTCAGCTCCTTGGTGGCTCTCTGCCGTTCAGCGCCAAAGAGTACCGCGATGTCTACCATGTACCTGTAGTACGCGGCCACGATTTTGTCGTCAGTGCCCTTTACCAGGTACTCCCGGCTGAGTCCCAAGGACGCTTGATCCAGCTGAAATATATCGATCGGGCGCAAAAAATACCCGTCAAACGCATTATTATACACACTCGAAGCAATAATAATATATTTTTTTTAAACAATATTTTTAATCAGCTCACGTCAATGGCTCTCATCGTTGTGTTTTTTAAATCTGTGCTAATGGAGAAGTCGATGAAGTAGTCCACGCTGTAGCCCGCCAATCTGAACTTGTACACGCTGTCCTTCCACGTGAAATCCGCGTCGTTCCATTTATCTGCTTCCAGCACTGGCCATCCACCGAGGCTTTTCAACATTTCCTTGATCGGTCCCAAGCCTTGTTTTTCAATTTTTTCTGTTGACATAAAGTTTTTAGCGATTATATAAGATGATATGCTAATATATACCTTCACTGTTAATTATGTTTACGATATACTCGTAGATATTAGATACTCTGTGTCAATCATTTATACCTTTGTCCATGCACGATTTATATAGTAATTTAGCCATTTTGAATGGTTTTTGTTCATTCGGTTGAATGGGTTCAGTGATTATCATTCGGAGCTTGTTTAACAGCGAATCGCTAATCGAGCTGAATGTGGTTTGCGACGTTTTGTCGTCGTCGATGATTGTTTCTTTTATAAAATTACCACACGCAAACTGGTAGAAATCATCACAAGGATCTACTGATGAGTCCATGTTATTGATTACGGAAGCCGCTTTAATGGTAAACAGTATATTAGTATCATATATTAATGCGTACGTGATTATAATTATCAATTAAACAATACAGACATTGTATTACATTTACTGTAAATAAGTATGATATATTAATCGAGTCGAATATCAAATAAATTATGCTTACCAGCTTTCACACAACCAGTTGTAAGACAAATGTTATCTTTTTCGTATTCTCTGTTTTGGAACAGACTTCTACCTCGTGATTTGCCAATCAAACCATTGTTTTCAGCTGATATCGATGGAAGGCTCTCTGTGGACGTACAAAATTTATTAAAAATCATAGTCGCTTAATCTAATTAAATATTATCATTAAACCTAGTTCATTATGCAGTATAATAATGGCAATCATTGTAAATATAATATTAACATGCATCGTGAATAGTATATAATTTTATTGCATATTATATTTAATCGACATAACGTCGTAAATCATTTAAGTATTGGTCATATTTTTAGAGTATTACAAAATAATAACTAAACTGCAGCTATTAAAATTACCATCAAATAAAATATTGTTTTTTTTTTCATATAATATATAATTACTAAACTATAGTATATTATAGTTGCGATAAACTGCGCGTGCACCATTAAGAAAGGTTATTATACTAACGTAGTAACATCTAACTGGCTTTCGCATCGATACGATTTTCAATAATTTAATTGCAAAAGCAGGTATTAACACGATACGTATATTTTCATATGGCCATTATTTACACTTCTGTGTATATAATATATATTTTGAATTGTGTAATTAATGGATGGTGTAGTGAATAATGCATTTAATGTATACAAAAAACGAATTGTAAAAATAATATTTTTAAAATACAAATTATTTATTTTTGACGAAAAAAATAAACAAAATTTTTTGTTGTATTATCTATTGGAAAAATATGATTAAGTAGGTTCAATGAGAGTTGATGCAATATGTTTTGATTTAATTATAGTATCAAAGTAACGATATTTTTGTGTCTAAAAATCATAAGGCTTTTTAAAGTTGATTTTTTAATTTATTATTTAGGTACTATAACACTATAATAATATGACAGATAAAATATTAGATATTATTTTTAAGACGCAATAATAAATTTTACAAAACAAGCATAACACGAAAGATGTACCCTATGCCAAATAATCATTATATTATTAAAATGTAATACATTTTCATTAACATATAAACCATCGTGTATTTTATCATAATCATTATTCAATGATGAATAGATTATATTATATTGTTATGCTTATGTGTTGCATAGATATGTTGAAACTGACAGCTATTTATTGTAGGACTATACCTACTCGTACATCATCATTAAATATTCAAGGCTTATATATACATATATATAGCCATACAGGTTATGTTTATTTGTAAAAAATTAAATTATCAAACGATTACAGGTATATGACGTACTTGTATGAAAATATTATCATCATGTAAACTGAAAAAAAAATGTAAAAATACGAGAGAACACGTGCAAAGATAAAAACGAAAATCTTCCGGGATTTCGAGGAAATTACCAATAAATATTATTATTTATACGTGATTTGTGATCATTTTGAAAACTATAATGATATTACACGAGGTGTATATACAATATAATTCACTGAGGAAATCGAAAAATTATACATTTCCTTTCAATCCTATTCGACTAAATCCAGTTCCGGCTGTCGTTGCGTCTGAAAACGAGTGATTATTTTTAATTTTAATTTTCTTGGAACACCCAAGATTAAAAATTTTCGGTTGACACCTTGTCGCGATAAGATTATATTTTGCATTACAAAATGCTAAACCGTAACCACCTGACAATTAATAACTTTTGCAGCGAATATGATTCATTAACTGCGGTGGTATTATTACCGTATGGCGTCTGCGTCGATATCTGCGAGCGTTTAAGTTTTATTTCAGTATGGACTATGAACGCGTTTAAGTATTATTTTAGCTGACATATTATATTGGTTGCGGTCCGTTATAATGTGGAGCACAGCAACTGGTTTAATTTATAATATTTTGCCACACTATGTCGACGACCGAAGTTGAAACTAGTTTATCGGGTGAGCTTTGTTTTTAACGTGCATAATATTTACGGTTCTTATTAAAATAATGTGTTAATGTAACATAATTATATATTATGTATGACCATAACATTTAAATATCTGTGCTGCATTTTAAAGGTGCTGACTTCGTATATCGTACACTAGATTCTTATTATGTCAAATGTCGATATCTTGAATTTTTCGCAATCTCGGGCTCAATTGAAATTCCCTTGAAATAATTATAATATCATTACGACAAAAGTCGAATTTTTTTCTGTTTCTCTCGAGTTTCGACATTATGAGTGTTTATAATGATATTATTGCAACTTAGTATATTTAGGTACGTATAAGATGTGTCTGGAGGATTTGGAAAGCACCTGTATGATACATGTATACTGAAGTCACATTTAAATGTATCACACGTGGTACCCTGTGTTTGCAGCTATCATGACACCTTTAATCGATATCAGATTTTATATACCTACTCGTGCTTATAAAATATGCGGCCGTGTATTATTTTCGTATCGTCTGTTTACCTGTCTCAAAATATCGTTTGCTCATATCTGTTTTCCTGCACCAAATTATCGAACATCAAATGTGCATTAATATTCTGAACAATAGAAGGGTATAAAAATTGTATTACGCGATGTTATAATATCATATAGATAGTGAATAGTTTAAGATTTTTAAACTTAAAATAATAAACCTACATAAACATTTTCAGTTCAAATTTTGACGAAATTCATCAGACACTTAAAAATTTAATTCTACAAAATTACATTTGTACTTGGTACATTGTGATATCCCATTATACCTATGCGATATTTGAAAATTTGATATTACGTGAGTAAATTTAGAGATGAGCAAATTTTAAGTGCGCACACTAGTTGTCTACCGAAGTCAAAAAGGCCCATCATTTTTATACGAATTGCCTCCCGACTATATACGAGTTGCCTCCCGACGTACCCTAAATGTTATCATAAACGAAAAGGGTCTAGTACTGGTAAAAAACACGAGCCTAAGCAATGTTATAAATAATTTAACATTATATACATATTACCCATATTAAATTATTATTACCAAACATTTATGTTATTGTCTTATTGACTAATAATAGGTACTACTTCCTATTTTGTTTGACTTATTGATTTATCATTTTTATAGTTGTGCAGTTTTTTTTTTATAAATTATGAATAGTAAATATTTTTTTTAAATGTCGTATCTCAGACAGCAAATGTTTGTCTTCGTAAAATTACTATTATAACATTATTCTATATCTTATACCTAAGACTGATGTTTTTAACTGCACTGTATATTTTTAATTAGTAGTAAAATACCTATGTTTTATTTGTATTGATTATTTTTATATTTTTATTGTTTTTATGAAGTCTGATATTTTTAATAATGAATAAACATAACCTATTTATGTGGAACTGTTCAGTAAAGTTTATGAATTACTACTTAATTCTATATGGGAGGCAACTAGTGTGAACATTTTAGGGAGGCAACTCGTGTACAATTATGAACTACCTGGTCATCGGAGGCAACTAGTGTAAATTAACCTTTTTATTTACGATAAGGGCGGGAGGCAATTTGTATATTTTGGGAGGCAACTAGTATGCGCCGAATTTTAAGACCAAAGTTAGAAAACAATTTAGGTTTTTGGGTGTAGGTATACACCTGTTTTCCATTTATATTATTAAATAATTTTGATCCACTAATGATTAAGGACCTTTTAAACTGTCAATGCACAAACTATGTGTAACCCAATTAATATCGAACGCCACGCGATTGTTTTACAAAAAATGTCAAAACTAACAATAGTGGATACGTAAACGATAACCAACGACACGTGTGGCCAATAATCTATAGTAGGTACTATTTCATCGTTGTTAACGATTACGCTTGTTATGTCGTTTAATCAAACATCAAACGTTTTTCCTCTTACCCATGTTGCAGCTGTGGTTGAAGTACAACGTGGACAGAGCTAGGGCCAGGAACGAGGACGCCAATAGCATTCCTCCGGCGATGATGGTCAGATTCCGTTCCAAGTTCGTCCTCCTTTTCCACCACGTCGGGTTTCTGAAACAGACCAAAAATCAATTATTATTCTGAGGCAATAAAATTATGTTAATATGTAAATTTACGCATATGAATAAAATGTATTACTAGAAGCGCAGTTTGTAGAAGCAGCTTGCAAGTCGTAGGTATGTCAGCAGTTAAAACTGCGAGTAATTATAATTATTTTTATTACGCTCAGGTAAACACGTATCGATAACATAGTATAAGGATACAATAATGAAATATTAAGATATTATTTATTTATTTTTGTAGTAGTAGTTTAACGTTCTTCGTTAAGACTTACTATGTTTAGACGTGAAATACAGGAAAATGTCAAGACGACCGTTTTGCGCGATCGACTGTTTCAAAACATATATCCATATATATCATAAATCAGAATATTATATTATAATAATGTTAATTGTTGTTGAGGCTCATTTAAAAAAAAAAAAAAAAATAACAATAATGTTAAGTAAGTATTAATTGTCGATTATCCTTGTTGTAGTTGCTATTCTTATGAAGGCGATGAAGACAAATCGTCAATATTGACTATTGTGTGATTTATTAGCATTTAGCATAAAATTATAGCACCCACGGTGATATTTTGCAATCTGTGATGTGTGTTACATTATATTGTAATAATATAACGTTATGTTTGATGTCTGTATGAAACATATTTATTTGATCTATGCGTAAATGCCTGCAGTTTATTATCATAATAATATGCATTGAGTGTTATTATATAATTATTAAAGATTTATAAGCAAAATTGAGAAATTAGGGTGAGTATTATTTAATTTTTTTTTATTATTTTAAATATTATAAGATATTCCTAGCCTAAGGCTAACCCTATAATATCTAGGGATATTTGACAATTTATATTAGTCTTAACTAATTGACGTGACAATTAAAAATATTTTTATAAGTACTAAGAATATAAGATTAATTTATTAATAAGATAGTTTACAGAATTAACAATGTGATTACAATAATGTTCTAATATTTACATTTATGTATAATAATTTAATAACCATAAGTAACAGAGAGGTGGTAGAGTGATCTGGAAGAAGCACATGTGTAGAGTGAAAATTTGGATGTTGAGAGGTGGCTTAAGGCTGTGTATAATAATATAATTACTAGTACACACATTGGATTTTATAATTATAGAAAAATCAATATAAATATTAATAAATGTACCTAACTAGATATTTATTTATCTAATTCTGTATTTTAATAATCGATCACATTAATGAATTGGTAAATGCAATAGACGACGTTTTTATAAATGTTAATAATTAATATGCATGGAATTTTGGATCAGCTTATTCGAGTTCAATAAGCTTACTGGTTCGATCTAATAATCTGGTATTTTTTAGGAGTCCAACAAGTGGCGATTAATGTATTCAAAATTCAAATCCTACAGGTAGATCCATCATGTGGGTGACGGTCTGTTTTGAATTATATAAAACAGGCACAAATTAAAAGATAAAAATATAATGTTATATACTTAACAAATAGGGTGATTGTTTTGTTGCGTGTTCGTCGTATTATACGCCTCTAAGAGTTTAAAATCAGCTTCACATTTTAGTTGGGTTTGAGATGGGCATAGTTTCTAACTTATCATGATATTATAATGAGCACATAGCAAAATGTGCGTGTGGTATGCAAACCCCAAAATAAAATAGTATTATATTATAGTTTCAATTTTAATTTCAATGTTAATTTTTGTTAATTAACAGGTCGTATCATTCGACCTGGTGAAAACAAGGTACACGTGTCACGTATATTATGTATTCAGATTTTTAATTTGTATTTTATAAATATTTCGTTTGCATTACATATACGCGTGCACATTGATAATTTTCGGAGACCGTTAAAGAAATCATAAAGCCATTGGTTATTTAATATAATATTACAACAATACGATACAAGAGTATAAAGCCGATGTCTATAGTGTCTTAGTACTTACTAATTTATATTAAATAAGTGCCAATTATGTTTGATGTATGTGAATTTTTAGTAGTAGATAAAAATCAGATTTTTCGAAAATTTTTGAACTTTTTAATTGTTTGTTATTATTCTGGGTAAAGACCACAATAAAAATGCCTAATATGATAGTTATATGTTCTTCGGTTTTCATATTCAATATCGGCTGCCGATGTATTCTACTTTATTTCTTTCTTAATTAATTAATGTTAGGTACTGATTAATGACTTTTAGTCGATTTGATTTCCCAAAAATAATCATGTACCTACTATTTTTAATATCATCGCTGTGTTGAAATATTATTGGCGTAGCGCAGTTCACTGATGATATCGTGACGTGAATCGACGCATAATTGATACTTTGGAAAAATTGCAAAAACGTTTGGAGGAAACAATCGCTGCAATGGATTATAATATTATACCATATTATTACGCGCAAATACAGACGTTGATGTTATATATATGATTTATGTAAATCATTTGCAACGGATATAGCCGCGGTGTACAACAGTATTAATATTATTATATTTGTAAAATGTATTATATTCGGTGAAAATTATGACGAACCTGAATACGTGAAATCGACCATGACAAATCGACCATACCCCCATGTAATTAAATGGGCACTGTCTGCGTTTAATGTTTTTTTTAGCTGAAAACCAAAAAATAAAGAGAGAAAAAAACGAAAAAGTGAAAACAGGAAAAGACTCATACCCACATAATAGGTAGCCACACGAAAATATAATTATTATCGCGTATATTTGTTGTAAATGCCTCCGGGCACGTACAATACGATCATCAAAAGTATAATATTATGTTATCCGCCGACCCGAGTAAAGTGAGTTGTAAAAACAAAAGTCGAGTCTATTAGAACTAGGACTCGTTTTTGAACCGAATTTTCGTTCGAGTGACATACGGAATTTTCTCACTCCTTGTCAAAATCGTGTTGCTCACAAACGTTTTATTTTGGAAGCCTATTGTAGCCATGAATTATGTATTTTGGTTCTATATTGTTTGAAAAGTTATACGAACTGTGCAGGTACTTTATATTAAGTGTAAAATATATAAATTGTTATAATGTATCAAACATTCAACTACCATTTTATGTTAAAAAAAGTGCTTTTTTTAAATAGATATTGTAAATTCTTGTGATATTTAGTATTATGTATTAATCTAATAGTTCATTTTATCGTGGAGTTTACATACAGCTAAATACGCAAAATTAATGGTATCTGTATTAATTATACCTACTCCTTCCTATTTTCCAGTTCGATGAAAATATTAAGTTTTTTTAATGACTTGACTTTAAAGCTGGACAAAAAAAGAGACAAAGCATCCAATCAGTCACTATCATGATACTGTTATTAAACATGGTATACAGGACATACCGTCCAGACCAGTTTGGACTACTTCAAGATCAGTGACCGGGGAACGGGTTTGGTCAGCACGAAAAAGGAAATTAAATTTTAAAAAGACGTTTGACGTATTTGTATAGAAATCACGAAAATATCATATTATAACTAACGCATTTGCGTACAATTTACCAAAATTTAAGACAAGCCGTTAAAACGATTATGCGATATCGTATAATATTATACACGTCAGCTGACGGAATTCTGTGCTGGCTCGCATCATGTAGTAAGTATGCACTGCAGACCCAACGTTTAAACTATTATGCTGGATATAAGTGCAAAATAATATGTATAATATTTCGTAGTTCTTTATTAATTGTGTCAGGTCGAATTTTAATAACTTAAGAATTCCACCGATTTGTTATTATTTCCCGACCAAGGGAATCCACCCACTTGGGGGCAACAACACCTCTGACATATTATATTATTATGTGTTCTACCTAATGTACTTACCTATATATACCACATATGGTGTACATATATGTAAAAAAGCAAATGATATATTACGATTGCATAAACATTGGATTATAGCTATTATATATATAATATCTATAATCGATATACATATAGTAAAATGAGTAGTATATTGTATTCGTTCAAATCATATTATGTGCAGATTTTGACGACAAAATCTCGAGAAACTGATGGTGATATTATGATATTTTGCGGACAGCCAGGAAACGCTCTATGATGAAAACAATTGAGTGATAAATAAAAAGTTGAAATTAAAATGGATTATCATACACGTATGGTGTACACGAGATGATGCGAGAAATGATCTAACTACCTAATTATCGATTAGTTTTAATTATAAAAATAAATAAAAAAATTAATAATCGAAAAAATGATCTAGATTTACATTATAATATTAAATAATAAATATTTTATTGATATTCGATTGGAAAATATATCGAACAAGGTGTTACGTCAAACGGGTATTATACACAGATAGTTAGGTCGCACGTATTCGTGGGCCTGTAAGAGTAGCAATAAGTAGTAAAAAAAACCAATGTTTTACAATTATACGTATAATAAAAAAAAGCTATTTGGCTTTTATTCAATGAATTTAATTATATATTATTCGTTGTGAATAATTAATTGTACTAATAATATTTCAATACTTCTTGTTCATTTCACAGTAAGTTAAGTTTAAACGCAACAAATATCAACTTTAAGATCATAAATATTCATTCACTTTATGGGTGTTTAATGTTTATAGCATTATTCATAAAAAGTAATTATTGTAAGGCTTTTTTTTTAAAAAAAACAACATTTATACGATTTCTATTAACTGCATTTTATGTCTTTTCGAATGTTATAAGAATGTTTTTGAATATATTATATTCTCATCACCAACACTGAGTTTATAATTTTAACAATATTTAACGGCACCTCAATTAACTGTAATTTAACGCTAGTTACGCGGCATCACGCGCAACAGTATTGCGTGTTGGTTTTCGACTAATTTCATTATCCTTCAGTACTTTTTCACCACTTTGAGCATTGTCGAATCTCATTATTTATTATTATTAAAGCTGAGTTCTAGTACTCAAAAACCTCAAAATGTGTATATACATATACCTACATTTAAAAAACAACTAATATGCACTTAAAATATAGGTAGGTACTCTAAAAAAAAAAAAATTAATATTATATAAAATGTAGAACCTAAATAAATATTATAATATTTATGTGAAAAAAAAATGTAACTTTAATTAATTGATAAAAGCTTGAAATATTAATTGCACGACATAATCAATCAACAGTATGCTATAAATTATAACGGACATCTGAAGTTTATTTCCTACAATACGTGACATAATATGTTATCGACCAGAATGCCAAAATACCCAGTAAATTACTTAAGCGATAATATTTTTTATTACATATAGGAAGATATTCGGAAAATATTATTTTTAAATACAGATTTTGATGTTATTTTTTATTACATTTAATACCAACATTTTACAAAGTTTACCTGTATATTTATGCTCTTGTTTTGGTCTTATTCACTCTAATACGCATTTATACGCAATAACGACACAATTTGCAAAATAAAATTTTAAATATAACTTTCTTGTATTATTAAATATATTTATACACCATTTATATTATTTTACGATATTTATGAACAAATTTGAAATAAATAGAAGTCCTCAAGCCTAGATCTTGTAAGTTCTTGCATATAGATTTTCCATGAAAAAGATTTATCAACTAGTGTATGAAAATGCAGTCTCGCGTTTGAATAAATCTTATGAACGTTTAATTGTATTTTCAATTTTGATCATTTTCATTTATACAAGAATTATAGGTAGGTAGATAGGTATTGTATTGTATATATTATGATATCCAAATATTAGAAATCCTATAGGCACTTGAATGTATCTCAAACGCAACACACTAATTGATGACATCATTGAACACTGCAGGTATGGGGTAATTAGAAGTATTTTTTTTTTTTTTTTAATATTGAGTTTAAATACAGCAGGATATTAGGTATAATGTTGGTAAATTATTATATTTTCTGAATGACGATGACGGGTCGATATTTTTTCACTACGAATCCTAATCCAAATATATCGATAAAATATTGTTCTATTAAACATTATTAATGAAGACGCATTGATTTGGTTTAGTCGATCGTGATTTCTTTTTAGATAGGTTTCTCGTAGTTACAGACCGAAATGATATTTTCAAGATACCGGTTAAGGTCGCTTGATTAAGTATTTTTCTTATTCCTCGCAGACTTCTCCGACGACCTTTGGTCCCAAAATAGAGACGTTCCGGCCAATTGCTTTCTATCCTTCAAACCGTGGCCTTAACTAGTGATCCGAATTGGTGTTTTAAATAATTGATTTAACATGTTATTACATGTAACTGCAGTGTTAAAAACGATATTATCAAAACTTAATGAAAATCCTGCATGGTGTCAGTTCATATGTATCGTGTTATATGATTGCACAGAACATATTATTATTATTATTACAAATCTTATTAATTTACATTACAGTATTATTATTATAGTGGAAATAATATGTCACGATCCTTAAAATGTATACGTTATATTATGTGACAGTAATTGAGAGCTGCACCATTTAAAATAGTAGCTTAGGTTATAATGATTTGTTCATATCGGCGATAATACTATAATTTTTCACATTACCCCATAAAAATCACATCAAGTATCATTAAAGTTGTAAAATATTATTGTTTACTGTGAGCCATTATAGATTAATAATAGTATACAATATGATACATACTAGTACACTACATGATAATATAATAATATATACCCATTAACTATGTATATGAATATAATTATATGATTGACTATACTCGTATAGTAATATTAAACTATGAAAATTAAAATAGCTCATCCTGAGAACAACACGAGCTTGGAATAATATTCGCTTCACCGCGATTAAACTATTTTTCTAGTTTTACTGATATTATGTATTGTTACAGTACACTATTTACTATATTATTGCCTTTGTTCTTTCGTTTGGAAAACTTATCGATTTCATTTTCATTAATCGAAGTCAAATTAAATAGTCAAAATTACGATAAAATTGTATACTATATGTACTAAAATATTAAAGTGATCAATTAAAATGTAAACAGTTGTTAAAACATTATGAGACCATGACTATGGTCGATTTATCGCCAAGTTATACAAACGATCATGTATTTTTGATGTATCAAACAATTAATGCACTTAAATAATATACATATGTGCACGTGATCCATTACAACATCAAGTCAGAGTTGAGAGTAATCTAAAAAATAATATTAAATCATACTAAATAATATTACTGTATCATCATGTATTCGTAATGCGAAATTGAAATGAAACGTTTATATAATTATTATAAAACATAATATCTAATATATTATCTATCAATTAGATTATTTGAAATGAGTAATATAGTAATGGTATGAAAAAAAATTAATATTTCAGATTCGTTTTCACTTTTATTTTTGAATTGGAATTATTTGTTAAAATCCAATGCACTCACAATTGAGACGTACGACTATAAACTACTTTTCCATTTTGAGGACGTTTGACATTGACCGAATTGACAGGTATATACCAAACAACCAAACCTAGAAGGATCGTTGGCTGAATTTTAATTAGACATAAGACCATCAAAAATTTAATATGATCACATTATTTTATACTAACTGGTGATAAACAATGAAATTGGCTGACAAAATGCATTGTTTGCACAAGAAAATACCCAGCTGGTCCATAGTATGAAAATCTTTTGTAGTAAATAACATTCACTTGTGTTTTTAGTTTAATTTTTTTTAATTGTTAAGAAAAAATATTAGTATAATTGACTAAGTAATCAAATTAATTAGGTGCAGCAGCTATAACAACCCTTAGGTATAATCATTGTTATTTTTTTCTCTAACTTATGTGCTATTGTTTGAAATAATAATTATTGTTTTAATTTATTATTATCATTACTGTTATTAAACCACGAAAGCCTTGATTTTAAAAACTATTTGTTGTATTTGTGTATAATAATAATAATAATATACTCGTATTATGATGATGTGATGTACGAATACAAAATTATACAATATTGTTATAGTCTCCTTAAAACATTAAAAGGTAACAAACGAAAAACTAATGGGTAACGTGTATTATGTTTGTATATTATTTTTATATTTTTATCATATCGTTTGTTATACAAACTGCGAACTAAGTGCGCGTATTAATGGAAAGATGATTATTGATACCGAATATGCGATTACAATCTAAAGAATAAAATCCTCGTACCTCACCCAAATTCCAACGTCTAGATTAAAATGTTATATTATTGGTTAATTGTTATTACATATTTTTATGTACCAATGGCTAATGGCGATATGATGTAATGACAATATCAAATAAAAAACTCGTGATATGAATTTTACTTGTTCAAACAAATATGTGGCACAATTTGTATTATGGTCCGCATTAAATGTTGAGACTTAACAATATTATATTGCTTCAATAAACAAAAACAATTGAAACGGAATTAATATAATTTGAAATCAATAATATGTAATATTGATAATATATACAGTACCGTCACAAGTTTTTGATTCAATTAGATCGTTCGATATATAAACGTTTGTTTGTACTACAGTTTTAAGTTTTTCTACATCATAAAATGTATAAACAACACTACACAATAAACGTGTATAGAGTGAGTATAAAATAATATGTATTTTGAATAGTATTTAGTTCACGCATCGATTATATAATAATATCATCTGATTTAGAATAATTAATTTTCGTTTGTTCTTTTTTCCAGTTCGTAATTTTCATAATTGCTGTGTAATTGTTATTGCACATCGTAAGTTTCAGTGCATTAAAACAAAACAAAACACATAAATAATATACTAAATTATTTGGCGGAGAACAAACGATCTATAAGTTCGCATAACCTATGCTGTATCTACCGTCGTATAAAATAATATTCGTTTTGATTTAAATATTCATAAAAGACCTTGGTCCGTTCCATGCTACTGCAGAAACAGCAAACCTCACGGTCATATTATATTATCAAGTCCTCTGCGGACCCAAACTTTTTGGACATGGTCCAAATGTCTCTCATCTTATCGTAATAATTTCACAAGGAAACCGGATTCAACGTACTCGTTTTAATTCGACCCTACATACTTCATAGTATACCATTGCAGAGTTCAAACGATAATATTATACATCATAAATGCAATAAATAATAATCGGTCAACGACACGAAAATAATTAGTTTACTGTATTTATCGTCGATTATATAGATTCATGTCCTCCACACTCTGCGATGCGTAAATTTAAAATTTAAAACGCTTTATACTAAAGTTTATCGAAACAGTGATTCTGCGTATATTGGTGATTTAATTCGTACTAGTATTATTATTTATTATAATACGAGCACTCTGCTGTGGTTACAGTGGAACTTCAATAACTCAAACGTCTTTAAGTCGAATTGCCTTTTTTAATTTTCTTGGCCCTTGCATTTCAATAGTTAAACAACATTTTGTACATAGCTCAAATTCTCGAGGACTAGAATTTATTTTTGACTCCCACTGATTAAATTATCCGGGCTTCATTATGTATATATTGCCTAGGATTGTTATCGTTTCGATTCTGAGCGTGTTATTTTGTACATATATATGCGTCGGAGAGTGACCTAATGTCATACTCTTTGGAATAATGTCAACATAATAATAAGTGTTTTTATATTATAATATTACTATACGATCTATTTAAATAAATAATAATAAATAATTGGTGTTAGGTATAATCTGTCGGTATAACCACAACAAGATATTATAGGTACCATCTACGAAATACACCTTAATCTATGTATATTATCAATTGATCAATTATCAAACTGTTAACTTAGGTATGAATTATCGAATTATATGATTTTCACGTATTTCTCTCTACTCCCAGCCAGGGAAGCTAATGAAAGGGATTCAAATCGATCCATACATAATAATATTATGAAAAAAAAAACTGGTAACTCGTGGATTTCGCTTTGCTGTAGTAGGTTACAAGTGGGTTACTGTAATGGATGGAAATAAATTCGAATCCAATGATATATCATTGTATACGAAAAACGATTCTGAGCGGAGACGGTTTATCTGTATAGAATATATTATAGATTATTAAACATTTTTAAATCTTAGAATTTAAAAAGAATAAAAGTCGCACAAATGTTTTGAAAATTTTACCATGTCTAGGTAAGGCTAATATAAGTAAACAACCCAAATTTCAAGTTTTTACGAAGTTTTTAGCCGAATTACAACAAAACACCCACAAAAATTAAAATGTCTATAAATAGCGCAAAAATCGCAAAAATTTTCCGAACACTAACTTTAACTATTAAATCGTGAAATCATACGTTTTTTCTCCTTTAACCGCTTTTATTTCGAGTACCGTTTCGAAAATCGAAAAATGACCTCTCTAAAGTACCAGCTCAAGAATATCACCTTTCAGAAAAAATGCTACACTTGAAACTTTTGAGCAAGTTTAGAGGTAGAAAAAGTGTTTACAGAATAAAAAAGAAAAAGAAATAAACATTATTGTAAATCCAATATATTTCTCGCTCCGCTCAGAATCTAAAAAAATACGAAAGTACGTTTAAGATTATTTATTTACTTTTTATTCTTAACTGTAGTTATAACAAAATAGAACCAGACTAGACGATGCACGATTTTCATTGTATTAATTTAAAATTAATATTTTTGGTGTATGATTGAAATGAACGATTTTAATCACTTTCTCTTCCGTGCATTCAAGTCAAAAACTATGAAGAACCTGTGCGAACGTCCGATGTATATGTTTTGTTATAATTTTTTTTTTTTTTATGTATAAACATTATATTACACTATTACAGTAATATTAACAATATAACCAATAACTAGGGGCTTTCTCTAAACTCTCGCTATCCACGACAAATTCTTATAATAATATTATTATGATACATGAACATATTAATATTGTTTAAAATTAAATTTATTAGAAAAACCTATCTAATCAGGCGTTTTATTGTTAAACGACGATTATGAACGTCTATTTACGATCGATCTCTATAATAAACATATCACATTATACCATAGTTATGTAAGCAACGTTGGTTTCTATTACAACAATACATGCATGTGAAATATCGACGTAAATTTCAGTGATATAATACCGCTGGTGTCGTATACGATGACTTAGCATTAATTTATCGGTTGAATTTTTCAGAGCTCATCGTCTCAAACGTTCACCATAATAATAATAAAATTATATGACATCATTGGAAGTGCATAATACCTACCTACGGTATTACTATTAGAGCGTGTTTCGTAGTTACAACATTTCCAAACCCAATTTAACTTAAAATCAGTGTTGTCTTGTAGTTAATTACGTAAATTTATTTAAGTCCTCCGAATATAACGTCATACGTCTTTGATTTAAATCGAAGTAATAGACAACAGGATATGGATTGTTCTATTAAATTTTATATTTTTGTTTCGAATTTCTCTTTTTTCTATATCTACCTAATACTAAAAAAATACTTCTGAATTACGATGTCACTTTAAAGTTTCAACAATTGACAACAATATTGTACTTGAGTATGAAAACCGAAGAATAATGGAATATATTTTATGATTGATAATATTGTATATTTTGTGTATTAATAGGTTAATATTGAATTTGGTACCTAAAAGTAGTGGAATGGCGGATATTGTGATAGAGAAAAAGTCGGGTTGTTTGAAATATTGTAAATATACAAATAGCTACAGCACTGAGTGAACATTTCATGTTATAGTTTTTTTTTAATAGATATAGGTACCGTTTACTGGTTACGTATCCACTAGATCACTAGTATAATTGATAATTTTAGACGTTTTTCCCGTGAATATCGACGTTTGCGATTATGAGCTAAGAATAAAACGATGTCCGCAGTATCCAGTAATACGATATTAAATTCATATTAATATGCTGTTTCGGGTAATGTAGGTTAGCAGGTTTTCAGATGAGTGTCGCGTTTTATACTTACACTTACGTTTGCGTGTTCACATTTCGGCCTACACCGGTGTACAACTTTTAGAAAGCATAATATATTGTACTATTATTAGTATCGTATATCGCGAGGAAATATGCGTGAAAAAAATCAAAATCCATTATATCGCGGCGTTTTTCGCATTCCGTACTATTTGTAAGGAGCATATACATCATAATAATATAATTCTTTCGAAACGCATAATAATACGCATACCTGCAGCACGGTTGTTGTGTATACCGCAATATTGTGCCAGACGCAGAATATCGAAAGTTTTGTCAGTAGGTGTCTGTCCTATTGATACCAATAATAATATATTATGAATTATGATTTATGATATTATATTTTATTATTCAGCCGTAATATACATGTACGACAATAAGAGATCACAGGCGGATCTACATAATAAAGAATCCATACTTGATGATGCAGCGGCGTTGGATTCGTCACGATTTTTTTTTCAAAAAAAAGCCCGCGGCTGCAACGGCTGTGTGATCCGCCCGTGATAGCAAGGCTATAAGTGCACCTTCCAAACCACGAACGGCGCCAGATTCGATGGCCAAGCTTTTTCTGCTTGTTTCACGAATGCGTTCACAAAAATAAATTTAAATAATATATTATATTTACCTACACCGCAAGTTATAACACATACACGTGACTATCTCCTAATATTTTTGTTTTTGTTGTTGTTGTTGCTGTTGCGCGAGGTACGTCTATATATATATATGTAAGTACCCACTTTAGCACTATTTATATATTATATTATTAATTTTGACGGCTCGCCGACGTGTCGGAAACCACAACGCGAGAAAGTCTCTAATGCTGACCGCCGCCGACACCTGTTTATTTATATATCATATTATTATGATGTACACCGCGCGAGTTTTATACACGTTTAAGTAATATTGCATGCCGTTCACGCCATGTAGGAACTTTTAAAGCGAAAGTTTAGGTATCGTATTAGATTTAGTATTAAAATATTCGCATCGCTTTTTTATTTTCGTTGCCATTTACTAAACCGTTTGGCCGTGGGCGTATGATATTTATGGAGAGATGATCTTAGTTATGAATGTTATGATTGGAACGTCTCTTTTCAAATGATTTAAACTCATAAACAGAATTAATAAAAAAAACCAACGAGTAATAAATGATTTGTACTTTCTGATTCATTATGTTTTTCCAACAGCCATTGCACAATATTGTAAAACTTTGGCATCATCAGACCAATAAAAAAAAAAAACCAAAGCTATATCTCCCATGTTCTTTTTTTGTTCGTAAAAAGTCCGAGAACACCTCTAGGTGCAGTATATATGATGCATTACAAACTATGCGGGAACACGGCTGCTTATGTTTTAACTGTTCTAAGCACCCGTGCAAAATTACGGACAAATCGCTTCGTGGGAAAATCCGGAAAACGATGGCCAAAGTTATAATGAATGATGATATTCAGCTCGCTGACACCATATACCTATTCAATATTATGTATAGATATTATGTAGTCAAGCTGCAGGTGGGTATTTGAGTAGCTCAGAAAAACGGATAGAGAAAGAGATCACTCTTTTATTACATATTTTCTTAACCCACAGTACCCATATGCGTGATTTAATGAAGTCATGTGATTGTGATAATAATACTCTGCAGTAGAGTTTAGTCGTCGACGATAAAATTGTGTATAACGAGAGTGTGCGATAGGTCAACAATTGACAGAATAATCGATTGGAAAACATTAATTTATTATGTAACTATAGGTACCTATAATGTGCATGATGATATGAACAATAGGGTACCATATACACCTACTTTAGAATACGACGAACTGTAATGGTAAGTTGTATGGGCTCAGGCTGGCAAAACACTTTCCCATCCTAACTAACCTATCGTTACGGTGATATTGTTTTAATGCTATGCAAGCAATACGTCACAGAAGACATAACGTTGCGTATTTACATAATAATATAATATATATATTTGACTTAAAAAATTGTAATGTGTGCCCCTCGGTTCTTTTATTTAGAAACCGATAACAGAAAAAAAAATACGAAATGTGAGACTGCAGCTCCGTCTGATGACATGAGTATAATTGAGTACACTTGTACACTGCTATGATACATAAGTCTATAAAATAAATGATATGATAATACTATCTGATCATCGATAGTGCATCTACAAAAGCAATAATAATTGTTATATTTTCACGATTAGATTTATCACGCCGCTGGTTTTGTGGTAAAATTTTGTCGGAAATCGTAATATACCTACGTATATAATTTATTAGTTAGTATGCATACTTGTTCCTATTATGTGCACTCTTTCAGCATTTCCATACTTAATTAAGCCAATTGTAAAAATAGAACATAGAATATTTTATTATTTATACTATAAGTCTTTAAGTGTTCAAAACCCGAAACCGGCTGACCCGAAATGCATGATGGCGACTAAAAACAATACATGCCTAGTGATATAAATATGATCAAAATTGTATTTCAATACCTAAGTATTTAACTTAATGGTATTATAAATAATACCACTAATACCAGGTATACCTCATATGTGTAATAAAAAAAAATTTTCGTGTACAATGTATATTAAAATCTTATACTAAAAATTTAAAACTATCAGAAAATTTAACGATTAAATTAAATTGTAATAATATATTATAGATAGCACATTTTATGGTTTTGAAATAAGACAAATAAGTCGATCAAATATAAAATCATCATCGAGTGACATGTTTGTTTCTGCTGACCAACACTGTGCAAAATAATATTGTTTTTAAAACGCGCGGCATAAATTATGTTATTTTAATATTTTATTGTAAATTCAAGTGAAAAGTTACTTGTTGTAAAAAAAACCAAATGATTCGTCAGTGAAAAAATGCTTAAAATTGAATTTTGTTGTTGTTCAACTGAATTTTTTTTCAGAAAAAGTGGCTTTTAATAGAACGTCCACCATTTTTAGTTTTTGTATTTTAATTTTTTTTTTGTTTTAAATTGACAAGACTAATTGTTTTTACAGTCTAATAATAAATAATTAAGTTTTTTTAAATTTCATTAACTCTACAATAAACATAAGAACGTCTTTTTGGACCGTACCACCGAAACATGATCCAACCTCTAAGAGCGATGTTGTTGTGTGATGAAGTGATTTTTTTAAACTGTTTTATATTATTTGCGACGTAGTCAACAGAGCGTCTCGCGAAGCTTTAATACACACCTTGGTTGTGTAAGCTTTCCGCATCCTGAACTTTAAAACATAAATAAACGCAATACGCAAATACGTAATGAGAATTAATAATTGAGTTTTTTAAATGTGAGCAAAAATTATAGCCTCACGAATTGACCATCTTGAATAACGAAAAAATCTTTAAGGATTTCAGGTTTATTATTTAAAAAAAAAAAAATCAACGATGGAAAGTACACAATACAACCGGCAACCCGTATAATACTTTTGTTTGTTAAATAGTAACTATGCTCAAACTAATTAATGTTAGCAATAAATACTAATAAAATGTGGTAAATAATGTAGTCGTGCATATAACAATAAGAAATATACTTGAATAACAAATGAAATTTCACCTATTTTTTTTTTTTTTTTGTTATATTGAATAGAATTTACATGGCTTTTACAATAAAAATTACTATGAATTTACCAAATAATTTGGTAAATATTTTAAACTATTACCATATATCATCATAATTCTTTACTCATTTTATCCAAAATACAATTTTTACAAGATTAAAATCTTGAATCCAATAGTTTAGTTAATAAATTGTAAGTTTTTAATCTAGAAAATGATTTAAAAAAATCGTATAATCGCCATCAAATTTTGCAATAAAACCACCAAACATACAAATTAAAAAATTGTATAATTTGGAAATATGTCTTTGATATATATTTATATAAAACTGTGAATATGCAAAAGGTAAATGTTTAAGCTTAACCCAACGACAAATCTTAAAATCGAAAAAAAATCATTTACTAATACAACAATGTTTGAAATCTAGTTAGGTATAGATTATACTATTAATTACTTATACTGTTCACTATATTATACGTAATGGCTATTATAAAAATAACATATTTACTTGATCACTATGGTCGGTTGGTTGGTCATTTCGACTGCTGGCGATATTATCCCTGTCGTCGCGTCGCTATATTCAGTCAGTCACTGTATGTATATTATAATATTATAATATGTATTGCAGTCTGCAGCACGCGGCTGACAGCGTCCACGCCACCTAACGATAATAGGATAACGTTAAGCAATTGAATATTTTTCAACATCGAAAACAATAACTATAATAATAATAACAATGATAATATTAATGCTGCGATGACACGCTGTTTTCGCGGTCCGTCCGTTTGAAAACAGAGCGGGTCATCATCGAGTCGTAGAAATTATTTAAAATTGTCGGGAAAATCACAGTGGCGGATGTCGCCCTTGCTGTGCACGGAATAACCATTAAGCATAGATATAGTAAAGTACGGTGTTCTATCAACGCTCAACGGTGTGGCGTATTTTTATGGCGAAAAAATTGTTACGCACCTCGAAGACAGAGATATCAGGCAAATCGAAACATGTACGAACAATATTATTTTGCGATGATTTAATATTTTGGCAGTGGCTTCGTGCACCCGGTCGGTGGTGCGTCGATGGTGGAGCGCGAGGTGGTGTCGCGTACTTGGTGCAGCGTGATGTTATATACTGCGTCCGACGGCCGGCGTGACGAGAGTGACGGCCCGAGAGACTGCGACGACGGACGGACGCGGCGCGGTCGTGTCGCGACGGTGCAACGGCAGCGGGAGAGTGTACACTCGTACAATATAGTAGTATAGTCGTATTTGAGTATAACGTTTACGCACCTTCCGCAGACGTTGCCGAGCCTGAAACTTTCGGATCCGAAACGGCCCCTCCCCTCGACACGACCCCCTCCCCACCCCAATTCGGCGGAGTCAGTTGATGACCGACCGATATACGAGGTAGGTATAACAAAAATAATAATAATCATTATTATTATCATCATATTATATGCACTAATATTATGTTGAACCATCAGATTTGCAGTTCATTTATGAAGTGGACGGAGGCAATAGGGTGTTCTAGAACTCTCCATTTTTCGTATCTTTTTTTTAAAAATATAAGAGCCTATATACATTCCATACTATTAATATACCTACCTATACTAACTACTATAATTTTATAGATGGAAAACAATATTTTTCTTGTTATTGTTCTAATTTAATTTGCAGATTATATTTTCATACACTGTTCAGATATAACTACGGTGAAAAGTATACCTGAAACAAATTGTCTGAAATTAATCTCATACTCGTACAGGATTACGGATGACATTTGAAAATTTCAATTTAAAATAAAACATCATCCGTCAAAGATTTGAATGATAAAATATTTTGAAATATTCACTGATAATATATCGTATAATATATAATATAATGATTACTATGATATCGTTAAGTGTTTTGTAAATATTTAATATTTAATTGGAGTTGTTTTTATATTCACGTACATTGTTTATATACGTAACCTATCAAGGAGTTTGAAAAATTTGACTGTCACTCATCATATTATAACGTTTACTCATACGATTTCGACATGCCACCATGCCGGGGTACTATTATAATAGTGTTTAGTCCACGGATGACGAACTTATGGCACACGTTACAAAGGTGAAAAGTTTGCCAAATTTTAACAGGACGTAATATTCTTATTTAGTTGTTAAATCTTGCATTTAATGACAAAAGTTCTTTATTATTCTTAAATAATATTGTTAGATACTAACTTTGAAACTTTAGAACAGACTTAAGAAAAATGTGTCTATTCCATTATATTGTTTCACTCAAAAGTCATTATCAGTGACAATAAATGTGTATATTTATTTTTCACGATAGAGATTCCGATTGAATCAAATGTAAAAATATTTCATAATTATTAGATTATTTCTAAAATATATATGCATTATTGATGGGTGAATCGAGTTATACTTGTGTTTTATTTAAACCAACGACCCTCCCCTCCCTTTAAAAAACGGTTTGACAGTTCACCACCACTGGTGTATACTAAAAAGTATAAAGTTTAAAGTCAATACCTAACGTTGATGATGTATTACAATTAGTCAAATATAATCAATTATGTCAATAATATATACTTATTCACGTTTGAGTACATAGGAGTTTTTATGAGCGTGTTAGATCGTTTAGAAAGTTGGTGTGTTTGAGGGATATAATGTCTTACTGTATTATTTGGGACCTATAGTGTCTTAGTACTTACCAATTGATATTAAATAAGTGTCAATTATGTTTGATGTATGTGAATTTTCAGTAGTAGATAAAAATCTGATTTTTTGAAAATTTTTAAACTTTTTGATTGTTTGTTATTATTCTGGCTAAAGACCACAATAAAAAGGCCTAATAATTATGTGATTCCTATGCGCGAATAAAAAAATAATAATTAATTAATTTCACTTGATGAAATCATTGGAAGATAGTTAATAAATAATATTATTTGGTGATGTTGTGCAGATGCCAGGTAGGTATACATTTGATTTTGATTTTACAATGATAACTTTTTTTTTTTTTAATGCCATTATTGTAAGTCACACAATTTCAAGTAGCTAACGTACTGATAAAATACTACATAAGGGAATAAATGATAATACCAGTGAATAAGTTAAAAAAATGAAAAAAACCTTAAAAGTACCTATGTGAATAGTGTTGTATAATCTATCGGTTTATCGTAGGAAAAAGGGCATATAATACTTAAATAGAATTTTTAATGTGTTTTATAATGCACTTATAAGTTATAAAGTAATATGCACATCTCACTTTATTTTTTTAAACATTATAAATAGGAGGTATATAATTATAACCATAATATTATTATAGTTATACCTTATACTGTGAGTTAATTGACCAATAACTACGCACTGAAATTCTATTTTTGAAACATATAATTTTTTGTGTCCTCGTACGCAATTAATGATTATATCGCACATTACTGGTGCACGTACACCTATATAATGTATATCTGAATAATATTATATACGCATGCCACACAAACACACGCACATACATATTGTTTTGGACTGTTATCAAACGCGGGCGTATAGTATTTATTTGTTTTGCTGACGAAAATTAATTCAAATTACTATCCGCGCGAGAAGTTCAGAGATAAACGGTTTTATGTGGGTACTTGCATTATCCAATTTCACATATAATATAGTCGTATCTGTGTATCTAAGTACTTGAAGACGATTTAATTCTCCGGCAATATAATATGTTATTGTTTATTATTTTTTTTTAAACGTTATGTACTTACCTATCATCACTAGGTACCTATTAGGTATACCTACTTCCATGTGATTCACCAAGTATTATGCTCACCCCCATTTTTTCCCATTTAATAATGTATTCATTGAAGCTGTGATAGTTGTTATTTTGAAATATATAGTTGATGACGTCTTTTTAAAATACTTAAACTTATGTCATGATGAAAGCTTTTCATTTTTTCAAACGATAATAAATCTTTTTATTGTAAATATTGTTAAGAAGCTGTTTTTTAATGTTAGTGTTCGTACATAAATCAAAATTCAAACTGTTATAGTTACCGAGTTATTTAACTTTAATTATTTACTGAGAATAATAATCTATGGTTATAGGCTTAATATACCCCGCTATGATTATTGATAATTATTATAATAATTAATATAAATGTACTAACAATTATATAGTACTAGATTAAACATTAATCTATTTTATATTTTATATTTTATGTAAAACCATTATTAAGGACTATAATATTATTATTTTTGGTACATAGTATAGTATTAAGTTTAATAATTCTAAAACTTCAAATTTCGATTAATAAGTATCAACATAAAAAAAAAACTTAACAATTAACTATAAAAAGGGCGGCTCTCGTCTGAAAAAATGAAATTGGTGTCGATACAAGATATACCTACTTCATAAACCGCATAAATAATTTAAAAATTTGAAAATATGTTCTTTAAGTATGCATAAAAATTAAAATAGGTTAGAATTTGAATAAATACATTATAAAAGGATAAATTAGGATCAGCAATGAGCAGCAGTGTTAACATTTACAAAACAATATTTTATCAGCCTCTATGTCCTAGTATTTGGAAACTGCATGACATAGTTACTGGTATGATAGTATATAATAATTACTATATTATACATAATTAATGTTCATTTAATTTAATCATAAATTTTCTAGACGGTTAAATCAAAAATTTAAATTTAAATAATGAAATAAATATCTAGTTTGTTAGTTTCTACTTAAATCGTTGTATATTTCTACTAGTTTGTGCTTTCAGCATTTGCAATTTAAATATAATTAATATACAAAATCATAAATGTATATAAATATTTTAATAAATGGATTATATCCACAAGTCACAATTATTTTTGATGGTTTGGTCGTGTTATGAGGGTTGATGTTTCAAAAACAGTGGATGACATATTGCTATGGAAATAAATGTTAAAGGAAGAGGAGCAGGGAAGATCAAAGAAGAAATGGTTCGATAAAACTAAGAATGACATGGAAATAGCTGGTGTGAGTAAAGCATAGATATAGGGTACAGATACCTCTGAAGGCGTACTGCAAGTGTGGCTCAACCCATATTATATAGTTGGAATAGAAGGGAAAATAATAATAATAATAATAATAATATGATATTATTAACAAAATGTTAGGTTATAGATGAAACTCAAATTTCAGAAAGAGTTTAGTTGTTGTGCACAGCTTTTAAAATAATATTTTTATCAATTAATTTGAATTGTAGAACTAATTGCAGTAGTCCAAAGAGTAATGAACAGCAATGTCATTCGAATGTCAGAATGTCATTAATGAGTGTTGTGTAGGTAAGTATGTCTATTAATAAGTATATTAAGAACGATACAAATATAATGGAATGATTGAATTTGAACTAAATTTATAAATATATCATATTCGTATATTAATAAGCAGTTAAGTGTGCACTAATATTACAAAATGTTGGAGACAAATCCCTTCATTGTATTACTACCAAACTACCTACACATTTTAGTGCAGTGGTTGCCGGTTGAGTAATAAGTAATAACTAATAGATTTTGTATAATTGTCTTAGAATTATTTATTGTTTGACATGCATATGATTAGAAACAGAATCATGCTAGCCATGATGTATCAATGTCATCAATAATTTATATTTTATACTGTAGGTAGGTTCTGATCTTATGATATAGAAATATACCAACAAATTACAGTATAGTAAACGACTTACTAAATAAAATATTTAAAGAACAATACATTAATTTTAGAATAATTTAGATACAACTGTCCATTAAGGAATGTTCACTAAGACTGTTTACCCAACTTTTTTTATTTGTTCGTTAATGTAACTCTTAAGTACCTACTTGATATTGAAATAACTATAGACAATAATCATTATTACATAATATTATTGTTTACTATAAGAATGAGGTAAAAAACAAGGCTTTGTAAGAACAATTTTTTTTCGTGTAAGTAGATGGAATCTATAATATGCTTAAGTTATTTTTAATGTTAATTCATTACAATTATCTACGTTATTACCCTGTAGAAATATTTATTTATAAATAGCGACATTTCATATTTACACACACATAAAATGTATTCAACGCATCATAAGAACTTATGAATCGAGTCACTTTTCACCATCTGTAGTTAAAGTATCACGATTAAAGATACATAAAATATAATATTTATTCGTAGTTAACATTAGAACGATATAAACTAAAGCAATAATTCGACGATTTGTTATAACTTCTAACTAAAATCGTATTCATCCGTATGAAGGGTTTCTATTATTATTTGTTAACAACTTTAATTTTCTAGAAATCATACTTGCATAATGCTGGAGTAAAGAGTGTTGTGAATTTCATATCTGTGAAAATATTTTTATCTATCGAATAAACATTTATCGAGAACATTAAATATTTAATTATAGGTTAAATATAAAATATTAAGTGAAACATTATATTCGTATCTTATCAAAATACAAATTGTTGAAACAACATTTAAAGCTAAAGTTAATTTTTATGATACAGTTTGTTATTAATGGTTTCAGTTATTTAAATTAAGCTTATGAATAATCTAAAACGTTATCATAATTTTACCCAAATAAAATTATATTTTTAAATTATATGCGTTTATTTTATATTTTTTATTATCATAACAGTTTTTATACCGATCATTGAGGATTGAGAGTTGGTTTAATCAGTTTAATGTAATCGTTTCTAAACTGTATCAACTATCAACGCTTTGCACTTATAACAAACATATCTATACATATTTATTTTGGTTAGAGGTTTAAATTTTATCATTTCTATTATTTTAAATTGCATAATGAAATAAATTAAAATATTTTGTGAATCTTGATATAGCTAGTATTTTAATTACTTAGCTTTTTTGAATTATTTTCTACAAGCTGGCACAAAAATTGACAAATTCTTCAGAGAACATTATAATATGAATCATATAAAAGAAATTTAATAAAAAGTTTTATCCAAAAGATAATTTTGTAAATGATTTCACCCTTTCATCCCTTCAAAAAATTTTTTTAAAATTATACCTTTTGTAAAATCAACGTGTGATGAACTTTCTATAAGTGTCTATATTATATTATTATGAATCTCAAAGGAATTCGTAAAGTGATGCATAAATCAAATATAATATAAATTTGCTTATGAGGAAACAAAATAAAACACTGAGAAATTCCTACATTAATTCTATACGCGCGTGTCTGAATAATATAAGAAGGTATTAATTTACTAATGGAAATCGGTATATCATACAATTTAAATCACCATTTTTTTTTTATATATACAACTAAAATGTATATAAAACTAAAAACAATTATTTTCATTGAATTAAATAATTACATATTTAAATGTTTAGAAATTAAAAACACAATAGCTTATTCTCTAGTAGAACACAAGAAACACTTTATTGCACAAATACATTATACAGGTTTTTTTACCTTGATTTTGCAAGTTAATATTATTTTATTTTATCGATATGTAGAATTGAAGTATATTATAGGTAAATAGGTTCTTTGGAAACCAATATTTTAAGTTAAAATTGTATAGGTAATAAAATAAATGACGAAAAACACAACTGTGATATTTAAGTGCACCATTATTTTTACTCAATACTATAACATTATTACAATAGTTAACATTGCATCTTGTTAAACAAATTATAATTAAATTTGTATAATAATTATAATTCATCGAATACTGATAGAAGACCTTCTATTTGTTGAACGGCCTATCCTTGAATGATAAAGTCTTGACCGTAAAATCCATTTTTAAACATGAATGACCTATAGTCTATACTAACTCTTTTGGGTGTCGGAGAGGAATCTAAATAATTGTTTTTGTGGTATATTTAAATAAATTTTACAGTTTGAATTGTATAATGAGCATCGATGTCTTATAATAATAATTAATAAAATATAGTAAATTCATATCATAGAGATTTTAATGAACTTTTTCACTGCTGTGCTGAATTAAACTAAACGATTGGAATAACATGGCATAATATGCAAACATGTTATTTGAATAATACTAGATTTGTTACTATTATTTTTATTATCTGTGTTCATGGCACTAAATTAAATTGAATATCGTTGTTAGATTATTACTTAGTATATTTTAACCATTATCAATCAATATTTATAAAAGTATACTGCTAACATAATCACAAGTAACGAATTTAACACACAGTTTGAGATATAGGTATAAGTGGTAGTTTTTTTTAGTTATTTATTTTTTATTATAATATATTATATTATGTAAATAATAATTATTCTGGTATATAATTTGATCGATTTTTTTTGGTTAAAATGTATACTATATTGTATAAAGCGAGTAAAGTACCTATATATCATCAAAGAAATTCTTTCTCATATATATTTTTGTTTTGATATTTATATTTCATACGGACCATATTATTAGACCAGCTTTTCTAAAAATAATATTTGTTTTATAGTTCCTGATCACCTGCATTTGGATTCAATAATTTAATGTGTTATAATAATTTAAAAACCATTAACTGAATTTATTAAAATTTAATGTACTTCAGAAAAATTAAGAAGCTACAAAGAGATATTAATGGAATTTATGGACATAATATATGAATGTATCATGTATGAATCAAACAATTCATTAATTGGTTTAATAATTGTATCAATAAAATGTTTGTTTTTTTTTGACAAATTTGCTTCTAAATTGAAATATTCTTGGTAAAAAAGTTATTAGATACTTTTAAATATTGAAATTATTATATGTATAACGTGGAGTGAATTATTTGAAGGGGTTTGATGTAGGCAATTCCTATGAACAACAAAAAAAACTAAATAATTCCCTGGAACCATCTAAGTATTAGAAATCTATGACGATAATATTTTTCGGCTCCCGAGTTTTTAATGAAAGATTCAGGTAAATTATTCGTCACGTGTAGTTAGGGATGCGTTGGATGGAGTAATTAAATAATATCACTCAAATAACATCGTAACAGTTAAAATTACAATAAATTTCTTAAATTAAAATGTGTAAATTAAATAACCGAAAAAGAGTTAAATTGGTTCAAGCTTATTACATTTGCATTTCTGGCACTGTTTGTCAATGAGAACTCATTGATCCTCAACTTCTGGAATCTGTTGAGACAGCGTTCCAAGGCTCCAACAGTGGCAGAATGCAAACTTCTACGTTTTGTGGTTCCCGAAATGATGTGCGACGCGGTAACTTTACAGGAGAACCAAGCTGCCGTGCAATTTTATCTGTTTTTAAAATAAATTTTTTTTTTTTATTAATTTTTTTTTCGTGTTTCAGAAATTTTTGACCTCTAATAGAGTTAAAATCTCTCAAGATCCTCGAAGATCACTTAATACAACTTTTTATCTGCACGTTGGAGAAATGTACTTTAAAATTGAAAAAATTGATAAATATACAAGTATTTAAGATTCATTCAACACTAGTAGAACATCTGAATACATTTCTATCGAAAAGAAAGTCTCATTAAGTTGTTTTCGCAACAAAAGTTTGATAGAAGCATTTGGCAGTATGGAATTGACCATATTTTAAATATCAATAAAAGATAAATAGTATCTCTTTCTAAATAATAAAGCTCAATGTGTTTTAATTCCGTATTCGACTTCTTATATGAGCAAATTTGGGATAACCAATATCTTCACCAAACAAAAATCAATGTGGAAAAGGATGTAAGTGTCTACTTTAAATCATAATTTTTTTTTTTTAATTGCAGTGATAATTTAACTGATAATTTAATATATAAAAATGAATTTATAAATCTTAATAATTTATATAAATTTATAAAAATTATATAATTTCAAAGAATTAATATTTCAAATTATCCATTACAATCATTTCTGGTTTTTATTTATTTGTTATGATAAGTCATGCTATGATTTGTATAAAAGAGCAATGAGAAATTAAGTTCAAATAGGGTGCCGTGAATAAAAAACAGCGGGAACATCTGTGACATAATAAAATAAGTTTTTACCTGAAAATAAAAGATTCGATTTTTTACTTGATGATACAAGTTCAAAATGTCTTTAGAAGTCATAAGTGGAAAATAATTTAAATTGTATTACTTTTTTACTTATAAAGAGATTTTAAAAACATGTATTTGACAAACTTGAAATAACATAGGTAGGTATTTCAGTACTCGTATATATAATAATTGAAGTTCTTTTCATGAATAGACTGCAAACGCATGTTGAACATTTTTATGCACTGTGTATGAAAAGTACAAAGGTATCGAGGATTCTCTAATATAATTTTATACAGGACAATCTCTCTCTCTCACGGGTTCATGACCTCAAAGATAAAATGTGATAAGCATCCATATTATATAGGTTAACTTATAGTAATTTTTATATCCAATTGTTACCAAGTACAAAAATAATTAACATGAAATTGTTCTTACAGAACGCAACTAATTTTGTACATAGTGATTACTGATTAGCATTTAGCGTTGCCCTAAATTTCAGACAAATTATTTCTTTTTAAAATTAAGATAGATACCGTTGTATTCGAATAATAGAATATTTGTTATCAGCTACTATACTATCCTATATTTTAATTTAACCTATAACATTATAATAAATATAGATACCAAATTGAAACAATACCTAATCAATAATAAGTCACAAGTTCTTAAGATTACCTACTTCCAACCAACATAACAAGTGGGCTGTATAAAGTGGTTTACAATATATTAAACGTAATCGAATACGATTCAATATATTAAAAAAAAATTCTAAATTTTATTGAAATTAATAATTTATTTAATCATGTCCAATTTAAACATTTTTTTTTTTATTATTAGTTTATAATAAATATAAAACATTTATATTAAAACTGATACTTTGAGCTAAATATATATATATGTTTACGTCTTTATACTTGACATTGATTTTAATTAAAGTTGGTGGAAAATCAATAACAGTTCAAATAAAAATTAATTAATTCTCAAAATATATTAGGTACCTATATAAACACGTATTAAGCTAATTTTAAAGTTTTTCGAACATATTAAATTTAAAAAATAATAAATCCTCGAAATGCTATGTACCTATATAAATTCATTTTCATACAGTAATATTATATTGTTTAATATATACTTATTTATTTTTATGTTTAATCAAAAATGAACTTTTAGATAATATTCATATTATTTTATCTTATATAAATGCAAAATTAATTTTTTATACGTTCTCGTTTAGCATTATTTTTTGTATAGGTACCCCTGGACATAAAATCAATAAAATAAGGTCTAAATTGTCTGATGAATAGCTGTTATATTTTGTAATTAATTATATAGTTAACCGATGAAAACAAGTTATCAAATTTAATTAATTTTTTGATTTTCTAAAATTTAAATTAGATCATGGTTCCCATTTTTATAGTTATTATAATTACTTAAATTTTATAAAAATATTTTTATTAATATGTTGAACGACACATACAAAACTTAAAAAAAATTAATAGACGAACAAGACGTATAGAATGCACTACGTGAGGATAAAATAGTCATAGCAACAGGTAATTTTTTTCACCGAAGACATGCACCGTTTTTATATTAACTATATGAAAAATGTATAACCTGTATGGACGTTAAAATAAAAGAAAATATTTGTCTGAACATTCTAAATAGACGCAAGAGACACAGAGATGTATTCGTCAACAATATTGCTCGTGTCACGTTGGTCATTGTGAAATAATATATTGAAGTCAAATAGAATATAATAATGCTACGCCGAACTAAAATATTATTGTTACTTATCGACAATAATATTCATATAATATTATGTTCTCTGGCTTAAGGTGTAGTATATTCAATATTTTAAAATAAATGAACAGTGGCTTGCTCATTAAGTATAATTGCGGAATATTATGTTCACATACATAAATTTAACATTTGCGAATAAAGTATAACAACGGGAGTTTTTTTTTTTGTGAAGAATATTGTGCATTTTAACAATGACTTCCAATAAATATACCCTTTATTCTATCTCGTTAGAACAAAACCTGTTCTGTAAACTGAACTTCAACAACAAGTAATTTCTAATAGTGTCATGCATACGTATTATTCTGAACTCCATTTGAATGTTATATAGTGTATTATTGGTAAAAAATATACAAGTATAAAATATAAAGGTAGGTACCAGGTATCTGTATTTTTACAATATGTGTTTTAATTGTTTTTTTGTAAACCAAAACAAACCGACCAACTCTATTGCATTTGATCATCTCACAACGGTTTATACATATATATATATATTATCATTATAATTAGACTTCAGCAGTACAATACCGTTATAACTTATTAGCCTAAAAAATATATGCTCATAAACAATGTGTGATTTTAACAATATGCTCACAACGTCGGTTGGTATATTTTTTTAAATTTGTATCCACACCACGTAATATATTATACTGTTTGAAATTGATATTTTTCTTACATAATTTATACTGAGAAAACCACGATGAACCTTAGTATTTTAGTTAGTCAAACAATTTTTAATTTCTCGTTCTTGAATAAGGGGCTTGAAAACTGGTTTCAGAAGGTCGGTAAACCTTAAAGGCCTTGGGTAAAATAACACTGGACCACCAAGTCACAGGGTAACTGGAAGAAACGTTTACAGCCATAGGTCGTATTTATTTTTAATTTAACTAACTGTAGTTGTCACTGTTGTCAGCATGTATTGTAAAATGTTATAACATGCAACACGAACTTTATATATATATATATATATATATATATTATTTTATAAAAGTTATGCATTTTCTAATGTTAAATTAATTTATACAACTATACAAGTACTGCAGAAAAATGCAAATGTGTAAACTCGAAAGGATTAGATTTTTATTTATGTTAGACTTAATAAGATATTAAGTTGAAATTTACTATGTGAGGTGAGATTACATTAAATAATTAAAAAATTAAACAAGGATATAAGCACAATCAATAACTTTAAAAAATAAATACAAATATTAATACCATAATATATTATATTATATAAATTATTAATCCTGATATTTATCCAAACACGCGTTTTTCTTCAAAATTACTCACCTGTTCTTACTAAGATGAATCTGAAATCATCACTTTTAAGTGTTTTAACTCTTAAAGCAGGCAGAATAAATGAACACATTTTGGCCGTTATTCATACTTTCACCTATAAACGTGTTACACATATTATAATATAGATATACCTACCCTATTTTCCTATTTTGGAATACAGATGTTGAAAGCATATTTTGCTCTAATAGTTTAAAACGATGTTTTATCAGCTTAAAAACATTTTTAGTACCTACTATTTATTTTTTAACTGACAGATGTTCTAGAAACCAAAAATAAAATACGTCTTATTTAGATTAGTTAATAATTGTTATTACTTATTAGATTATCTTTTAACTATAAAAGTACTGTCGTTAAAATACGTTAATAATTATTCTGAGTGGTTTGACAAAGTAAACTGGAGGAACATATTTATAAACAATAATACTGTTTTTTAATGTTATAATAAATTATTTTAGTGAATAAAACACTTAGAACAGATTTTATTCGTTACAGTTACGTTTACCTAACTGTTCAAAATGCGTGTGCATAGAAAATAATGGCATACGAGTTTATATTCAAACTTATAAGGAAGACATGGAAAATGATCAACTTTGTTAAACTGTTTTATAAGTTTTACTATACTTACACGCAATATTATTTATATGTTTTTAAAATTCATAAAATATATACTATTTTTAAGATTCATTATACGTAAGGTTAAAATAATTTTATAACTGTAAAGTTGTTTATATATTTGAGATGCGAATGTTTATAAATTTAACAACTTATACCTTGTCTTTTAAAACCAGAACTATTAATTTGAATTACCATAATATCATATAAATTATAAATATGATGTAGGTATCAGAAATAGTTACAGTGACAGATTTAAATATTTTATCCTCAATGTATTAATACTTCAAGATTTTAAAATGGAGTGTAAATTTAACATAAATTATTTGTATGAAAAAATATTTTTAAGTTTTGTCTCGAATTTAGATACAATACGACTGACTATTTAATATTATATATATACTTGGAATAACTATGGTATATATAAAAAGTATAGAGGTGCGTATATAACTATATATATTATAATGAATTATTAATATTCATTAATATGATTGATAACACACTTGTTTGAACGGATTGATAAAGACAAATAATAGATGCACAGTAGTGACGATAAAATACCGGGGGGGGGGGGATATAGTTGATTTAACATGCACTATTTAATTGTTAAAATATAATTGATGGTTATCAAATATTAAATATTGAAAAAAAGGCCATGGGGAATCTATCCCTCTCAACCCCCTCCCATCTATCTTGACCTTCACCAGCGCACAGTTCAGCTGAAGTATTGATGTAATGTTAACATTATAGTACTTAACCAATAACATTTTTAACTGTGAACAAAAATCATGCTCATGACGAAATGCATCTTTAAAAACATTATGCGTGCGTATTATAATTTCTGTGGCTTAGTGGTTAATAACTATGAATATTATTATAGTTTTTGCATAAATAATAAATTGTTTACTTACAATTATAATATTATAATACCTATAGACTATAGTATAGTCGTTTTGAAATACACGTGTCACCGTATACACTAGCATTTCATCTTAATGTATCGTTGAAGTGCGACTCTTTCCACAAAACGACTTAGGTACAATTAGTCATATATCTGCATAGAACGTTAAAACGTTAGTTCTGTTAACATAATATTATATAATAAACAATAAATTTCGCGAGTTTCGTCATCGAGCACGCACCAATTCTATTAGGGCTTGTCGCCTGCTCTGGATATATTCGTCTCGGCTGCTATTAAATATACGTCTTACAATAATTTATACAACGTCTATTCATGGACTAAGATAAATTTTTCGTGTAAGACGACGATAATAGCTATTAGCATTATAATATTGTATATTATTATGATTTTATGATACCTACCCATAACGATGGTCAGATGCTAACAGCTGTTGACTATATATATAAAGCTAGTATGTATAAGACAATAAGACCTATAAATTATCATTATATTTTGAAAATACTAATATAGGTACCATAGAACCCTATGTACACTAAACACATTATTATTACCTGTAACAACCTATAACGTGTTATAAGAGAAAAATATTATTTTTTTTTTTAACTGTAGTGACATAAATAATTCTGATAGGTTATAAATAAAAACAATAATTTATATTTTTAAGAAACCTTCACATTTTTTTAGTGAAAAATGAAATATTAAGTTAAATTTCATAGAATGATTAGGTTAGTTCTTGTCGACATTTTTTCATATTGTTGATGAATAGAAATATGTAGTTGCACGCTACTTCATTGAGTAGGCCACCGCTTTAAACCAATGTCGAAGGAGCACATAATATTATAACGATAAATTAAAATGTGATAATGATATTTACGAAAACGATAATATTATGATGTGCCTACTTATTACACATAATATATGTATATCAGCCGACTGGTGTTGTACGTATCATCTATAAAAATCGAAACGGTCATCGTGAGGTCAGTGTCGTTCGAATTACTGTTGAGAAGTTGGACGAATATGTCACTTAAAAATATTTTATTTTAATAAAGCGTATTTTTCTTATAGTGTATTTCTGTGGTAACGTATTGGCAAATAATCTAATTGTACATTTATCTGTATAAATCTTCGGTGCCCTATATCGGCTACTAAAGAAGTGCTTACGCCGTAGTTGAAAAAATTAACTAAATATTACATATGGGTATAACCTACACATGTTTTCTATTGTTTCCACAGAAAATATATTTAACAACGTGTCAATATTGCAGTATTAGGTATACCTACACATTAAAAAAGAGTACTTCTCATATTGCCTTTAAAAGATCTAGATTCAGCATACAGGACACTTTTTAAACAGCTCAAATGATCAAAATTGAATCTATTAGTATAGATATTTAAAAACCTATTTTAAAATGTCTTGATTTATGGTAACTTAAAAACCCCAAATATCAAAATTTTAATAAATGTTAGAACAAAAAGAATGGAGGGGTGAGTTTTGAGCATGTTCAGTGAATCATCACCTTGTAAGGTGTACAAAATACTTTGATACGATTAAACAGAGAACACGAAAAATTAAAAACTAACTCTTGGGAATCGCGTGAAACATAGTTTTAAATCATCGGATGTTCTCTTGTCTGGAATTTGCTCAGAAAAAAAATTTGCTTGCAATAAAGTAAAATATAAGAAAAAACAACAATCGGGTTGTATGGTGTATTATAATATTGTTATGTGATCATATAGATACCTTCTACTCACGTCGAGATGAACGGTTTCGAAACGGTTGTCACGCAGTATCACGCCAAACGACCATGGATCGCGCATCATCATCATAAATGCATATTATAACAATACTATCGCGATATAATTATAATAGCAAAGAAGCGCATAGCACCGTGGTATCATGATAAATATTGTAAAAATAATAAAATGTGGATCATGTGTGTGTGTGTGTGTGTGTGTGTGTGTGTGTGTCTCTACACAGCCACTTTCGATTTTACTATATGAGATTTTTGTTGCTTAGTAGTAAGCAAAATAATAGCAACAATAGGCGGTACGCATAATAATAAGAATATGATGACGGGAATGAAAACAAAAAAAAAAAAACCATCGGGAAAAAAATGCACATACACAAACGAGACGACGATGTGCCGCAGCTGACTGACTGGGCACGTTTGTCTATATCATAATAATGTAGTATATATATATATATATATATATTATATGTAGATCGGCTGTCGGTGCAGCGGGTCGCTATGTATTTTGACTTGTAATTATCACGAAAATCGTGTGTAGAAAAACCACTGCGGGGATTCGGTGTGAACTAGTTAAGCAAATGACCATTTAACTTATATATTATATTTCTACATTGATTTTTTTTTTTACTCTCCTATATTTTTTTCTTATTTCTCTCTGGTCGCCCACCGTCAGCAGTGGCTACCTAAATCTATATACCATATACCTTCTTCCTCCCACCGAGCCGCATCTGCGCGTTTATATTATATTGTGTTTAGTCCCATATAGTTCATTGTCGAATTCGTTATAGTCACCGTGTTTATTTTTTCTTCTCTCGGTATTTTTTCTCTTCTCTGTCTCTCCACCGCAGAGGCACTCCTACCTCCACAATCCTACAGCTACCCACACCGACTCCTCCCCTCCGTGGAGGGAAAATGACCACGGGAAACAGCGAATTTCCCGACGACGCTTAGACTACTATATAGGTATACACTGCAGCCGTTACCTACTACAACTACTAAAAATAATAATAATAACAGCGACGATAGTAATCACGACGATGGCTGTCTTGAGCGGGGGATGACGAGGGGCAGCAGCCACGCCAGTGCGAAAGCGGTGGCCAGGATCGATTTTTACGTCACTGTCGTAGCCGCCATCGCCACATAGTCTCGTTCCGTCGACCACCGGCCGCTATCCGAGTGTATATAACCAACCGACTATACCGTGTACTGTAGCACACATTATAAACCAGGTTTATACCTAGACTCGGGCGCTTACCCGGCCGCTTACCAGACCGCGGTGTACCAGGCTCGCAAAACACCCGCGTCGCGGTCACGCCGCTGCCGCTGTCACACATATGTCGCCCGCCATGGCGTTTCTGCTGCTGTCGTCCACGTCGCTGTTAGCGTTCCGTGGTGCGTCCGTCGCCGCCACGTCGACCGACGACTGCGTTATAGACCTAGCCATCGTGTGTTTGGACGACAAGTTGCTGGTGTACGTCAATTGGCTGGAAAAGCGGGACAAACTGAACGTGGTCGGTGACATCGTGACGATTGTCAAGAAGAAGGAGGCAGGCCTTGCCGAAGACAGGTCCAAGCTGCAGCAGCACAACAGCAAACCGCATGTGCAACGGGTGAGCACGTCCCTGGGACCGGCCATCGACGAGTACTTCGACACGCACACCATCCGGATATCGTTGCCTTGGATCCTCGACGACGACATCGATCTGGAACTCGACCAGCAAGGTATAACTTCATATTATATACCTTAACATTGATCTGCTTCAGAAGCGATTTTTCCGACTCCCTAGCAATTATCGACATCGTGCAACGATTTATATTATAATATAAGTGGGTGAACGGAAGTGTAGTTTAAGGACAAAATCGTATAAAGTCTGCACATCGCGATCGACCGATGCGATGGATAACGTATAGTAATTAGTAGATCAGCATTTAGCTTTCGATTTTA
Source organism: Diuraphis noxia (assembly GCF_037042655.1). NCBI lineage: Eukaryota > Metazoa > Arthropoda > Insecta > Hemiptera > Aphididae > Diuraphis > Diuraphis noxia. The sequence goes on along the minus strand of NW_028301714.1, from coordinate 29,464,470 downwards.
TTATACTTAATATATTATATTAAGACGAATGGGAATTAAGAGGACAAACTCATACTTCGTGTCTCGTGGTTAAAATCTAAGTACTTAAACGTGATGTATTCTAGACTTTTAGAGGTCATGTTCGATGTGACAGAAACGCCGATGCGTTTAATAGGTTAAAATATATTGCAAAATACGTCGGTATACTTTATAAATAATAGCAATATTTTAAAGTGCCGTTTACAAAAACGTGGAATGATACACCAACCACTTATACCTGACTGCTGCAGGTTACCCGTTTTCTCTGTTAAAGTCATCGTTGTTGTTGATGTTGTCAATAATCGACGCGCTCGCTGATAACCCGTGAATTAAACGAGAACTATGGTTGGATTTTATTCGGTCAACGATCTTTAAATTTTAATTTCGAGCGACTGTTTCTTTAGAAGCACCGTCAATTATTTGTCGTGGATACAATGACTCCGTCGTTATATATTGCAAAATTATGACTTTCTATATATTGTTAGTGCGAAAACGTAAAAAGATAGGGAACGTATTGAAAAAAATATACTGCAGTATTGTTCATCGTGAATATTGAAATGTTAATTTCGTATAGGATTACTCTAGTTATTAAGAGAAAACCATACCTGAATGTGTTGTTTCCGTTTTACAAGAGCTTAACATCGGAAATTTACGTTCAGCACATCACGTGTAGTTTCTTTAGGTAATTTAAAAATTTGAGTGAATCGACCTCTTATTAAAGTTGATGGTAAGAATATTATCTGTGTTTGTAATTTGTATTATATATTATTTATGCTATTTTACATACGAAAAACTTGTTAAAAAATTGTTCCATCATAAAAAACCCACGTATACAAACACAGATAATGTTTCAAAATAGGTCGATTCACTCTAATTTTTAAACTAACGGAGCTACACGTGATATGTTAAAATTAAATTTGCTATGTTACACACGAAAGATTGAAACAACAAATTACAGTGTTACGTTCTCTTAAAAGGATTGTAAATGGAATAATTAAAATGTTGCTGAAGTTTACATCAACGTGTATTAACATGGCTTCATTTGACATTTTGTTTGATGTTCGAATAGTATTGATTACAATAATAGTATACTAATCACGAGATTTACGTTTATCATTACGTTTTCCTGTACATATACATATTATTTTACATATTATTATACATACATATTATATATTATTAAACCAATAGGCCATAATCAATTTTTATGTCATAATGTCACATCGTATTTACTATAAAATTATGTACTATAAAATCAAACTCATTTTATAGGATTATACATATTGCATATTTGCATACTAGAATATCATATTATACAACCATTAGGAAAACGATTTAGTCTTATTAAAATATAAAATAAAATAATGTTATCATGATGGTAATATTTGTCTTATAAACTCATTACTGTCAACATAGATAAAACAGACGTCACCATTTTTAATTACCGGTCAAATTTATTGTTATTGTTTAAATCACTTCAACATTAACCTAATTTAATTTCTGTCAGATATTATTTCATTGTTTTTGCTTTTTTGAAAAAATATTCTATCTTTTCAAATCAAAACTATAAGTTTTTTGACCGGGTTGGAATTTATATGCATTAAATAGGATATCTAAATGGTTTCGTTTAAACATTATATAATATTGCATAACAATACGTAATTTACTAATGAAGTTATAAATACTTATAAGGATATTACTTATATCATTTAAATTGACTGTTCGTAATTAAGTCTATTATTATTGATCTTTGTTTAACAAAAGTTATAAATTAGTTAAAGCTGAGATAAACTATAAAAACCAAAAAAAATAATTAATAAAAAAATAAAATATTCTATACATATTATGAATTAAATACTAAATAATATTTAGGTATATAATATAAACGTTATCAAACAATTTTTAACCTATTTTATACCACGCAAATATAAAATTTTACTTGGCTTTATTTTAATTAAAAATAAATTAAAACTTAAAGGAACTTTATCTGTAATTACAGTTATTATTCCATAAAAAATTCTTCGTTTTTATGTTGAAAATTAATTATGTATTTTAGTATTCATACAAATTCTCAAGGCATTATAAAAAATGTAAAACAATTGTACATTTTGATCAATCAATTTTACTATAATAAATTTATTAAAAATTTTATTGAATTTCGTAAATAATAATATTAGTCCTAAAAATGACAATAATTAGTGCATTCATTTTTATTGAACGGAGATCTTATTTTACATCTTATTTTTATTATATGATTTTATGTATGGTTATTATCTGGAACACGACAGTTAAAACCACAGACTTATAGAAATTAAACCCTAAAATTGTTATGTAGAACTTTTTAGGCTATACATAAGAAATTTAAAAACAAAAATTGTACTTTATAAAGAGCCAAGTCTTCGAATTGTCTTATTCATTTTAAGATTAATGAGCTATAAATAATGTAAACTAGATTTAAAAATAGTTTTTTGGTTGATCCAAATTGATATTTAACCTTAAGGATTTCCTTTTCCATAATATCTATGCTCTCGGTTTCTTAGGTAGTCATTCTGAATGTAAATTCATCGAAACCATCTACTATTGAGAGAATGAAACAATTATCCCAAGTTTTAAATTTGACTCTTTTTGATTTGGATATCTTCGTTTAGCACCAATAAATGTATACTTATTTTTGATTAAACATTTCAAAAATTAAATTACAATACATTTTGCAAAGGTGTGAACAAAATACAATTTTATTAGGCTATTTATGTGATTAAAAATGCTCTGTATAGAGTTAATTTAAAGTGAATTAATGACGTTATTTCACAGTTTGTTATACGATAGGTCAAGTATCAAGAAATATTATTAGGTTTTAATAATACATTTATATATAATATATTATAATTATTATATTGTATACTCTTATATTATTATGTATTTGATTGAAGATTTACTATTTAATTTAAACGATATAATTCGATGAAGGACTGTATTTTATACGGTCAATGTTATTTTAAAAATAAATATAATAATAAAAGTAATAATTTATTAATATTTTTGAATGTCTATTGTCCACATTACTATTAGATACCAATGATACCAAAAATGATACAATTAATATTACTGAAAAAATAATGACTGATGATGACTGATGAGTATTGTATATAAGTTTTCAACAAATAGTATTATAGTTGGTATATTATAAGTATAACCTCATAAAATATATTCTACCACCTACCTTGCGTAGATAATTTTTCATCTTAATTTCAATATGGGTCAATGAACTAAAAAATAATATTGTGAAGTCATCGGAAAAAAGGGGTTAATAAAGGCTATTGAATAATAAATTAAACACACGAATGTTTTTGATTTTGTTTTCCCAATTTTTTGCTTATTGTGACTGTACTAACAAATTAATTAATAAAGTATTTTTTTCCCTAATAACTACGTGTGGAATTTTTCTTTGGTACTATCCGTTATTTTGACAGTAAATTTTTATCTTATCATATGGCAGATGATTAGGAATTTCTCAATTATAAATTAATGGAAATACTACATTAAACACCGAAGCTAACATGAATAATTTGTCATTTTAATAAGATCAGTTGACAGTCTATTTGTCACGGAAAATATTTTACTAGATTATATTGTTATTATATTACGAAATGTAAGATGTTTCTGTGGCTCTAAACAAGCTAAGACAACTACTCCGCTCAAAAATCTCACTTGAAAACAAAATGTTAATTTATAAACAATTGATACGCCCGGCAATGACGTATGGCTTCCAATTATGGAGCTCTACAAAAATGTCTAACCTCAAAATATTCCAAGCTTTCCAATCCATAAACCTTCGTCTCCTCACAAACGCCCCATGGTATGTAAGTAACAGATCCCTACACCATGATCTCAACGTTCCAAAGATATCTGCACTAGCTTTGTACAACTATAATAACTTCCACAAAAATGTCCTAAATCATCCTAATCCTCTAGTCGCCAAGCTAGCATCTAAAACCCTACCTGACAACCCTCCCCGTCGTCTAAAACGAAAATGGCCACGTGATCTTCTAACTAAATAAATCAAAACTTATATTATAAATACATTTATTATGTAAAATAAAAATTTAATTTTATCAAAGTTCATATTGGAAGTAGTGTCAATGGACTCTCCCTTCCCTCAAGACTGGTAAAAATTTTATCTAAATTACTTATTGTATTATGTTATACAGATTGTATATTTTTTCTATTTTAATAATAAAAAAAAAAAAAAAAAAAAAACAATATATACGTTTACAAGACGTCGGGGGTTATTTAACATCATAAATCTCAGATCTGCACTCGTGTGACGTTGTGGACGTATAGACTCCATTTAATCTTCATTACACACGATTAGTATTTTAGAGTAGTAGAATTAAATAGGTAGGTATGTCAATATTTTGCGTGGGCATTCACAATGAATACACATACGCATAATATTCCTTACGAAATGGATCTCGTCATTCTTTTTTACTGCGAACTATGGACATATTATAAATAATATAACTATATAATTTGTATTATTATTATAGGTATACATAATGATATTATTAGTTATAACTTTATATTACGCAATTTCAAATATATAAATATTTATGTATTTCTGCTCTTACGCATAGACAGACTTTAAGTAGCTACCTATACAAATAATTTCTGCTAACTGATATCGATTGTAGCTTTTGAGCTGTAAACTTCTCAGTAACCCATCAGTAATTATTTCTGACCATTCGGCATTTAAAACCATAAGCCCAACAACAATTATTACTCTGAAGATTGACATAATGAAAACTGTTTTTAATATGTACATACACTCCAAGGATATAGCTTTCGGAATTCTGGGAAGAAATAGAGGGTTAAGTTTTGAAATTTGCTTAGAAACGTCTATCAAGTTTGAAAGTCAAACCTTGGAAAATAACTTATGAATCAATTTACGTGTTTTGCGTGCGTAGTAGTAATATGGCGGTAGCCCGTGAGTTGCGGTTGCTTAAGCAGTTAAAACTAATTTCACTCGCGTTAACGTTAGGTTAGACAGAAACATCGATCACCTTCAAATACTCCGCAACTACCACAGAATAATTAAAATAATTATTTCGACGTGTAAGCAAAACCTATTCTTTTCCAAATAAATATATTTTGTAGTAGAAACTAATTTAGTAAAAGAGCATATTGAATGAACAAAATTATAGAATAATATAGTATTATACATTAAAGTTATTATAATAAGAGTTGTATAATAATATTATAAATTAGAGTTAGTTTTTTTTTTTTGAAAAATAAAGTCAATTAATAATTTAAAAAAGTATACTTATTCCATTATATGCATACGTATATTGACAAAACAAGATTTTTAAATTTCCTTTATACGTAAATATAATGGTAGGATATTGAATGTTTATTTGTGCTATTATAAAATTAATCTAAAAATAAAACATTTCTTTCATAAAATAGTATATTGAAATAGTTAAAAGTTTAAAGATTGGTTCGATAAAGGCAATTTTCTTCCCATATTTGTCATTTTAAAGTACCGCTTATTAAAACATTGAATGCGATTCAATGTCGCCTTGTCAGTGTTGAAGATAAAATTGCGAATATAATTTATTATTTTTGTATTATACATTATTATTATTCCATATAGGTCTCGTTATGGTGTTTTATATTATTAACTATGATAAATGATAATTAATGTTATGTATAAATATTGATAATATACAAAAAAAAAAGACCGTATAGTAAATCGCTAATATAAAGCTGAACAATTAAATAATTTCTAAGTGTGTGAAGCTGAAACTAATAGCCAATTGATGATACAAATAATTCGTTCAATGCATCTTTTATTATAGCGCATTACCATTGAGAGGACTAGATGACACCATGCGTTTGTTGTCTCCGTCTTACAAACATAATATATTACATGCAAAATTATTGTTCATTAGTTTCAATAATGTGCTGTTAGTTTTAATATATTAGAGTAATATTACCTGTTATTAAACTTTTAGGTAAGATCATTGACTGTACTTGAGCGTTGGTAAATTTTTCGATGTTTTAATTTTCACGCAAGATAATGAGAGTAGGTGAGTGAAACATCAAAACATTTTAAAATTCTCATATTTCGCTTGAAAATTAAAATATCGAATAAAAGCCGACGCTTAAGCGCAGATAATGTTCTTACCTTGACAACAGGAAAATTCACTCTAATACCTATAAAAACAGCACACTATTGAAACTAGTAAACGAAGATTTTCAATGTCGTACGTGTGTTGGATAGAAATAACAAAATATGTATGTATAAGTAACGTCCTGTTTACAAAATTTAACCATTTTGTATACATGGCTAATTATTTTAGCGTGAACACAATATCATCGTTGTCCCACGCCTGTGTTATTAATTATTATATTGGAGCGTAATAATATGTGTAATTCGCATCCGATTTTCCGACTGTTATTTTTTCATCACGATCTTGGTTTCGAATGTCTTGATACGTCTTATTTGTAAACGGCACTATTATAACACGACCGATCGAAAACGGTTTCATTTTTCTCCTCTTAAACAAAAACTTCTATACCTATTATTATTGTACCAAAGTCTTGTACAGATAACGACATAGTAGCAGTTAGTCGCAAGATTTTAGCTGAAAATAACAAAACGACAATACGGTTTTTGACGCACTACGCTTGTATATCTATAAGACTATAAATCGTGTAAACACTCTACCGAATAGTCTACAATACTGTATAGACGATAACAATAAAATAATAATTATAATATTATGGTAGGTAGGTAGGTAAATCTTTTCAATGGGTATACCGTGTATAATTCATTAGGACGGATGAAGCCGATCTGAGTGGGTGCCGGCAGCGTCCCGACAAACAAATCCGATCGGCGGTGGTGTTGATCATTTCTAATAATATTATAATTGTTATTATCGCTGTTATTGTTGTTTTCGCTTCACGTCAGTTGCGCCGATTTGCAGCGCAATTGTTATTTTGCTATGTCCGGATAATTGACCGTCTACCGCATCGGTGTGTGTTACCTACCCATATTATATCGTGCGATAGACTATAAGAATGTACGACAACAATGTTGTCGTATATTTTCGTTTTTTGTGGCGAAAGCGCTGGTTCGCGTTTCCGAGCAAACATTGAACGGAAGTCGACCGGCAATAGGTGCAGCGTGTCACACAATGAGGCTCATGTCGAATTTAATATACATTGGATATAATATGGTACAATATTTCTGCTAACCAAGTGTTTCTTAAAAAATCATTGATTGTCCTGGAAGTACTAATTAAGCTTACTTTCAAGATCCCCAAGTTCTAGTCGTGATAAATTTATTCTTTTTTCATACTTCATTGCACCAACAACATTATTCCCATATAATAAACCGATGTGTTCAGGATGATGTGTACTGATAGTAATTACCCTTCTGCTTATTTCTGTTGAGATTATGTATAAGTGCATATTGTATATTATTCTTGAATTTGGGCCACGGGCTGTTATATTATATACTTATTATATTTACCATAAATGAAATGAAAATATTATGATATTGAAATATCATAAATAATAGTACAAGATGGCAAATAGTTGCGAGAGAGGAAGATATTTCCTCCACGTGGGTGTGTATATCTCTCCTTTCTCGGTCTTATAAATATCGGGAAAATATTTGAGGTCAACGGGTTAGTCAAATGACAGCGGTCGTCACATACTTTATTATAGTGTGATCGAATACTCACGATCGTACGACAGCATATTTTCGATTTTTGCGATGATATTAACGAGAAAGTGCCGGTTCGCTTTTCCGAGCAAATACCTACTTATGAACGGAAGTCGACCTGCGATAGGCGTGTGTATCACAAAAGGGTCCTATAGTCACAATTAATATAATATAAATATATAGGTAATAAATATATATATTGCTATAATGATATATTGTTATAGTGCACGGAGGTGAATAGCTGCGAGAGGAAGATATTTCCTCTACGCACGTCTCTCTCTCTCTCTATCTCTTTCTCTCCGGGTGCAGAATGTTAGGAAAAATGTTTGAGGTCAACGGGTTAATCAAACGACGGTGGTCGTCACGAGTCATTGGGCGATAGCTTCATTATAATAACGTTGGTGGTATATTATAATGCACGGTGTATACTATACATTAACAATACCAGCACGTTATACTTACTAGCCGACTTCCGACTCCTCAAATCGGCGGCGCATACCTGTACCTATATTTGTATAGATTATGCGCGCGCGTAATTACTCTTGCAGTCCAATTGGCCGCGACCGACCGGTGCACCGCACGCGCAATTACTGAAACATAATAAATAATAATGTATACAACGCGTTATTATTATAATAGTAAAATAATATTATTATCTTACGACGAAGACGACGACAACGATAACAATGCCGGAATGCGCCGCCGTATCATTATAATACCACCATCCACGTATTTATATATATTTTTCGCGCGATTTTTTTCCCTTCCGTTTGTTCATAATATTTACTAGGCATTTATTCTCACCTCACTTACGTTTTTCGTGTGATATATATCTGTGTTTTTTTTTCATTGCAATCTAGGCCGCGGCAAAAAGACCAAATTGAAACATCTCAAGAAAATGATGTCAATGTTGGGCGTAATCATGTGCGCCAAACTGTCGCTGATGGGACCGCTGGCCATGGTCATGATTGGTGCCAAGGCGCTCAAGGCCCTGTTACTGGCCGTCGTATCACTGACAATATCCAAGCTCATGCTGCTCAAGAAGTTTAAGGGCGGAGGCGGTGGCGGATACGGGGGTGGATCCATAGTCCAGGCTGACTGGTCGTCGGACAAGGACGACCGAAACGCTCATCTCCTCGCCTACGCTGGACAGACTGCCGCTGCCTCAGCTACAGCTGTCATGTCACCTTCTTCACAACAGCCACTTCAACAGATGTACCCTTCGTATGAACCTCACGGCTATCATGGGGCTACCTAAAGACCGTATCGTCGACACCACGACCACAATCATAATCAACCCCCTACCTATACCAATACCATCACCAGCACTACTCACTCATCAACGACATCCCCTCACCACAACTTCCGGCTACCGAATATGAAACATTTATATTATATATATTTAACACATTCGTGGATATCCGCCCGGAAGTGGGTGGGTGTGGGTGGACGTCATCCGAACGCGCGTGTCCGTCAAACTAGTCACCACTTTACCCCTTCGGTTTTCACAAAATAACTTTCATCTCCACCTCTACATCATACTACATCAACCGTTATAGTTTAGCTATAAGCTTCATATGTATCATTTGCCATCCCCGAAGTCACTAAACACCAACCATCACCCCCTAAAATTATTATAATGTCTTGGAACGTTTCTGCTACAGGTAATTTTATAATTTTTCGGTTTTTTTCTTCAGTCTACTGTGTTATACATTTATAAATTATTATTTTTAATGTTATATTATAAATGGGCGTTATTATTGTTCTTACCGCACAAATGATTTTTTTAATCATAATGTACTCATTTTCTTAGTCAATTTCAGTGTTACGTACATTGCTTTTTGTATCATTTGAATAGTACCTAGGTGCTTATGAATTGCAACAATAGAAAAGAACAAAGTTTTAGTATTTTTTAAGAATTTCCTTTTTAGACTTTGTTTAAAAACGCTTTCTAATGGTAACTCTTATTTTTAGTTCATAGTTCATGTTCTTAAAAACCTTACTAGAATGCTATTTTTGTGAAAAATTTGTATCTACGAATATCTGAATTTATATATTATTTATAATTATTTAAAGTTTGTTTTAGATGAATGGCGTGTTAGTGGACACTTTACGATCATATTTGGTTCCTACTACACCAGTCATCATTAATAATTGAAATATTTATCGGTTCAATATTTTATTTATTTTACTTCAATAACATTTTAAAATCATAATTTTAAATATGAAACTAAAAATATGAATTGCCATAAAAAACAATTAGCCTAAAATAAATGAAAAATCCAATGATTAATTGTGCAAGTGCTTTGTTGGAACACAAATGTATACCTCTTTTATAATATATAGCCATGACGATAGTCTTTGAGTTTTCCGTATAGCAAACATTTGTACTTCTGAAAACTATAAAATATTAACGTCATTCACCTCTATGGTTTGTAAATTTGATCGGTTGATAATTAAAATATATAATTCATCATAAATATCACGTGCGATAACAACATTCTCTAAATACACGTCTATAATACCTTTTTGCAAACACGGTCATTGGTAGAAAAATATCAAGTCGATTGGAAAAATCGTTTAATAAGCGGAATTCAGTGTATTTTTCACATTTTTTTTATTTTAGAATATTAAAATAATTAAAGTGGTTTGAGTCTCAATAGTATAGGTAATATAATTATTAATTACCCATACATATGGGCTTTCATGAGTACACGCTTAACCTCCATCTAACAAGATCGATGAAGAATTATTTGTATTATGTTTTAAAGAATATTTTCGTGAATATGACCAATTTACCATCGTTTATTCAGTTTATTGTAATATTAGACATCAGTTTTGGGCAACCATTGGATACAGATGAAATTGATACGATTTTAACAATTATCATCACTCTGCGACTAGGTCGTTTCATATTGTGATCCTACATATAATGTAAGAATTTACGTTTACAGTTTTTTTTTTGCTTTCGCGATTCTTATAATATTCATATTAGTAATTTATTTTTTTCCTTTTAAATCCATTTATATAGTTTTGACCAATAATAATCATAATTGTATATTATATGTATTTATACGGTTTTTATTGACGCGTATTATTGTCCGTTCTTTCGTATGTATACATAAACCTAAGTTTTTTATGAATATTTAACATGACATATTTGTTATTTATTATAAACTATGCATAAGTAATAAAATATAATTATTTATAATATTGATGTAATTTCGTTCTGCTGAAACCAATTGAAGGCGTTGGCATCGAAAAGCGATCATTTACGCAATAATGATTGCCTATCAGACCGCCTCGGTGAAGTAACATTGTGTTTTATTTTATTTGTATTACTTACTTTACATTGTCCTCATTAAAAAAATAACATTCCGCAAAGCATGAAATTTATATATATATATATATATATATATATAAGAAGAAAAAGAAATATATATGTTCCCACTTGAACAATCTATCGATAGAAATTATGCTTATAATCACGTAGGTATTATACATACAAAATCAAAATTAGAAGACAAAAAATATTGGCCACTTTAATACACTATTTCTTGGTAAATGACGAAAAAAAAATAATTACAATCAAAAACTTCTATGTAGTGGTATGGAAATTGAATTTAGATTAATCAATTAGACACACAATAGATCACGGATAACATAAAATATATAATATAGGTACATAGCTGGACGTTTTGTGTGGATAGTATGCTTGAAAAATATAGATCTACACTTCAGGAACTATGATTATTTTAGTAAATTAATTCTAAAAATTACGTACACTGAACAATCGAAGGCCAACTACCGTTGATAATATATTTTAATAAAATGGAAAAATTATTTTATTTCGGTATACTAATGTTGTTTATTCATGATTTTTATATTTTATATTAGCTATGAATACAGCGATGAGTAGTAATATGCAATTAATGGTATTTTACGAATAATTAGTTTTTACATCAGCTCACCGTGAACAGATTTGATATATGGAAACATATTAATGACAAAGTCAATGTTATTTTATTGAAATAAACTAAAATCACAAAAAGCAATTAATAATGACTTGATTTAATTATATTTATTTTACAGAGTGATATTATATTATGAAGTTTTAGATAATACATTAATTTATTTATTTTACCTGGTTTTCCAACCTAACCACCAAAGAATCTCTCTAAGTTTTTATGGTTTGTATACGTTATAATACGATATACAGGATTGTTCACCAAGCATGCTCACCCCCTTTTTTCTTTAATAATAAAGTTATCCAAAATCTGATTTTTGGAATCATAAATACCTCTTCTACAATTAAAGATAATATTTTCAAATTCATGAGATTTTTTGTACTACTTAAGAAGTGTTCTGTGTAATACGTATAAATAAATAACGTATAATACGTTATAAATTATATAGATTATTAAAAAAGTATTGATCAAATACTAAAATGTGTTCCCAAGTCATTTGATGATTATGAGCATTTTGTGTAAACTCCATTATATTGGCATTATATTTTGCTCAGGTTATATATTTTAATTTTCTGGAAAGAAGTTTACATTTTTAAAACTATACTACTACTATAATGATAACGAGAATATAGATGTAATCAGCACATATCTACGATAAAAATGAAACATATTTAATTGTTTATATACCTAACAGATGAATCATCGATTATATGATGATATAACGTATATATTTAGGTACATTTAATTATAATATTTATACATCTTCAATATTTAAATCATCAATAATCAGAATATCTGGAGATGTCTATAAGTTCAGTAATATGAAACAACGTTTTTACACACAAATTGTATATAAATAAACCTAACCTATAGAAAATAGTTAAATGCTAATCCACAAATAATAAACATATAACGTGTTTATTTTATTTATTTATTTATTTTTTATATGAAATAGAAAAGAGGCTTCAACAACTAGGATTATCAGCCTTGTGTACATATTAAATTGTGTGAGTTACATTAATAATTAAAATTCAAAAGTTACGATAGTCTTAAATTACGAATACATGTTAGTCAAAGATTATTTACAATATTGATTTGTGTGAGAAAATTTAAGATTTTTATGGTGTTATGATGTTGTCTAACTCTGTTTATTATATTAATAACCACATTAAAAATATTCAATGACCAAGATAAATTACCTAAAGACAATAAGTGAATTAAACTGAAAAATCTCAATTTGATTTAAAAATACAACTTAGAAAACTATTATAGTCATTTATAGGGGAAGAGTAAATAAGGGTTTTTTATGTCCCCAGTACTAAAAGAACAAACAAAAAGTTTCTATTTTTAATGCATTGTTAAGACAATCAAACAAACGCAAAACGAATATTACAGTTTATTATATATTATAGTTTGGATTAATACCTATGTATATATTATGCATTATAAAAATGATAAATATAATTGGCAAATGAAATCAAATAACTAGCTTACTGTGTCAAATAGTTATTAATATTTTTTTTTACGTTTAATTGCTAATTAAAACTGTTGAGTCTAAACCTACGTTGAAATTTTACAGAAAATTATTATTATTTATGACTAATGAGCGTTTAAGACGCCTAATGTCGTTTGCCAATGCTGAGCCTTCATTCGACGATTTAACATATTTTAAATATATATTCAACGTAAGTTATTATTGTCATCTGATAAATGTATTTTACATTAATGTAAGCTGTATAGATTTAACTTACTTTTTTCTTATTGTACAATTTCTGATATAAAAATATATATTGTAATGTCAAAAAGGCTAAGCCCGTATAACTAATAAAATAAATAAATAAATTGCAACTAACATAATATAATATATCATTAAAATAAAACCTCAGTGGTTTAATACGATGTAAACCATCACCATTTCATATTTTAAAACAAATTATGAACAAAAAATAATGACTTAATTAATACAATCATGGTATCATCCATGTTAGAAATTATTATTATTATAATTATTTTTTTATAACATTTCTAAATGCTCTCATAAAATAAAAACTACTTTAATTAATTATTAAATGAGATATTAAATATTTTTTACAATTACGTATTTTTAATTATAATAAAACAATTAGCTTCAATGATTATTGATTACTTTTAATTATAATAGCATTTTTCCAAACTTGAATATCATAAAAAATATTTAAATATGGTGCAAAAATGGACTAAATTAATTCAACCTATTAATTGTGGAGAAAATTTTGTAATTATGTTCGTTATAACTACATAAAAATTTCAGACTAATTTTTATCATTTTGTGAAATCTGGATGTCATGTTTGTTCATTGGTATACTAGTATACAAGTATAATTATCTAATTATTAATTATAAATAAAATTACAATTGATTTCATCTTAATATTACAGGAATCAATATTAATTTTACCATCATAATACAGTAAAATATTCTTTGTAATCTAGATTCGTATTGGCATATTATGTTTTTGGACATAAACTATAGACACTATTTTTCGCAAGTATACGTCTTGCAAATGATAAAAGAGCATGAAACAAAAAATATAATGTATATACCTATCTATATAGCATACATAATGCATATTATATTATATATGTTAGTAAATTTATCATTATAAAACGTTTATATTATTTTATTTTATCGAGGAATTAAATAACATTAACATAACATGAAGTTCTTGAAAGTTATCAACTTAATAATTTTTCGAACTATAAGTGTAAATTAAATGTTACTCTTAACAGTTGGGATTTTATATCACATGTATATTTGTATTAAATGATTATGGTTTATGATAAATCTACCTCAAAATTTAAACTTTAATTATATTACAATTTAGTAATTTTGATGCCTAAAATATGTTTGAATAAAAAATGTACAGCCTAAACCGAATCTTAATAATTTCAAAAACAATATTAATGTGGCATGAACCCATAATATTATATAAATATGATTTATTATAAAATACGATCATCAGAAAATTTACCGAAATCTCAAAACGTTATTTTTTTACGTCCAATCATAAATCCAATCGTTGTATTGCATCCCAATTAGTTAAACATAATATTATACAATATTCATCACGAAGATAAAATATATATAAACTCAATTTTACTATACATCAACAGTTTTTATTATTCAATATATTTCCATTTTTATTTAACTTTCTATATTAATTAAAAAAATTAAAACAAAATATTACTTCTTCAAAATTCACATTTACAACAGTGAATATTAGTCATCATAAGCTATAATGTATGTAAGGATAACTATTGACTATTTTTACCTACAGTAATTTACAGTTGCGAAATTAGTATGATAATACTTAGATTCGATATTTCTTATAGGTACTGAAATTGCAATAAAATCACCCTATCACAGTAATCACATAATAATATTCATGAAAAGTCTGACATTTAAATGCTGAAGTTTTTGCTGGTTAGAACACTGATGAATAATATTACCTAGATTATTATATGAATATTATATTCTAAAAATGAATATGCACTTCACGAGTGTATAATATTATATGCTTACATATTACAATTGTATACAATAAATAGCATACATATTTAGAATATAAAAATATTTTCACAGAATAAGAATTTATTACTATTACAGATACCAACTGCCAAATACTGAAGTAGGTAGCTAATATAGCTAGTTTATTCCATAATATTATAAAAATACTCATCCGAATATAAATATATTTAAGATGCAAAATAGTAAATAAAAGATCATATGGGAATTCATCTTCATACCCCCCAGTAAAGTCACTGATATATCTATTTCTTTATGTAGGTATATAGTAATATATTCCATGTTCTACAATCTAAAATTTTACCCGACTGTACAAAGATTCGCACTTTTAATATTTGACCAATGACCGTACAAAGTGACCTAGATCGGCTAGATCCCCAGGTGTGTTCGAGTTACACAATTAACACATATCGTATAAATACTAAGAAAAAATATTTAAATTATTAAGAACTCACAATCAGATTACAACAATTAATGTTAAATCACAAATAATATTTTATCCAAAGATTGAAACTGGCTTTCAAAAAATAATCAACTTAATACACAAGTCGACACGCGTCCAATTTATACTTGACAAACGTAAGTAATAGTACCAATGGCTTAGACTCAATTCGTTAGTATCTAAACAAACTAAATATAATTGTGAGGTGTCGTTATTGAAACAAATCTTAAAAACTTTCGGTAGTAAAAAACTATGTTACTTATAACCATTTTTATTTTTTGAACGAAATGAATTATCATAGATTTCTATTACAAAACTACTCATTACCTGTCCCACCAGATTTTTCCATCAGCAGTTTGTTTTCTTTGATTTTAATCTACTAGTAATGCCAAACAAACTAACGGTAAAACATTTAAAAAGGTAGGTAGTAACTAGATTAGATAGGTGCGGCGATTAAGTTATATACATTGTATTAAAATACAAAATTTCTTTTATAATATATCAATACTATAAAGGTATATATAATATAAAAGGCATATATCATATATATTTTAAACAATAATATTTTTTTTATTTTTTGAATGATTGATGAGGATAATATAATAATTAACTTTTATTCATGGCTGAACCATAGTTCGCCACATATTATAATGTATATCAATAAATTAAAACACTCGAATAAAGTAATGCTTGGTTACGCTTTTGTGTTCGAGGTAATAATGTGTTTTACGATAATTAGTAGGTACAAAAAAAAATTAATATCTACAGCTACAGTGACACCGGTTTTTATCAAGTTGTTCATATAATGTATAAGTATATAATCATGGTATAATTTAATAATTATTAATTAATGAGTTATGCGTGGCCATCAGTATCAGCGGTGCATTTAATTTAGCAATTTGATGTGGGGGATATGCATGTATCCAGAGCTCAAAAGCTCGAGGTAGTTACGCACTACTTACACTTAAGTTGACTTAAAATTTAATACCCTGCACAGCTCATCACTTGAAAAGTTGAAATGACTAGTCGACGAAAATGTCCAAAATTAAAAATATAACGGTCAAATCGTTCAAAATTAAATATGTCCAATATCAAAATGAGAGTATCGGATTAGAATAACAGTGAAACATAAATTAGCTAATTAGTTTGTATTAATTGGTTAAATTTAGGTCAAAAAAGATCGGGCGAAGAAAAAAAATCTATATTGATTTGCAGTAAAAGTTTGAAGAAATATGTGTTGAGTATAAAAATAATGAACATATGGATATTGTTTTAATTAACCTTAAAACATTTTAAGTAATATGTTTTTATATGTTAATTATCTGATTTTTTTTTTTTTGAAGATCAGAAATTGTGTTTTGTAAGTAATAATATAGTAGTAGGTAGGTATAATAACAATTTTAATTAATTTTCACCATAAGATTTAAAAAAAAAAATGTAATTGTTAATTTTTTTAAATATAAATCAATTTTATAAATATATTAGTTAGTTATATGTCATATGTGTATAACAATAATTTATTTCTATAATTTCTTTCTATTTTTGAGCTTAATTAACCAATGACGTCATCTGTTATAATTTTTATATTCCGGTTAAAAGCCAATAAGGCCGACCCGTTTTGTTAATTCTTATCCATGCGAGATTGTTCGATTAGTAAGCAGACTCGAGGCTGTACTTTTAGAAGGTATGATAATGTCCCATATTATCATAACTCTGTCAGAGATAAATCAGGGTGTCAGAGCTAACTACAGATAGTTGTCTTATGGAGTATTTATATCTACTTCATTGATGTAAAATGTAAGTACAAAACAATTTGAAACTTCATATTTAATTCACACATGACTTTAAATATACAATAATAATTTATGAGAATTTCAAATATCAAACAAATAGTAACTTTACATTAGATATTTGTTTAGACTTCATCTATTAATAAATGAAAAAAGCTAATTTTTAATGCGGGCCACATCGAATGGGTTCGTTGCCGCATATTTGATACAATTTCAATGCAATGTACATCAGTGTATACTGAGATAAACGGTATGATTATGTGTTCGTAAACCCCTAAAGTCCCGCGTTTTTAGATACCAACAAGCTATGCAATAATTATTTTCAATTTGATAAATCATTAGGTTAGGCACTTCCGAGAAGTTTTGAAAATGGCTGAACACTGACAGTGCCAACACTAACAAATTAAAATTTTTTTCTATTATAATTTTTTGTGAATATAGACACACATTTCTTAATTTTGAGAGGAGTGAGGAAATTATGAAATTGACAATTGTAATAATAAGAATAGATAAAAATATTCTTGAGGTAGTTTTACTGACAACCCCCCCCCCTCCGTTTTTTTATTTATTCGCTAATTACCATCATGGATATTCATACCAAGATATACATTTTAACCCAAACTACATATATATTAGCATTAGGTGTCCAAACATGTTTGACATGGTGTCTAAAAATCTTTATTGCAACTTTGACATGTCTCAAAAATATAATTCGTTGTTACTCATTACAAATTTTTATATGCATCATTTGATAATTTACGTTATCTTTCAATGGTATAAGCTCTCGTTTTCATTAAATTTATATTCATATAATCACTAGACTTTAAGCATTTAAAGTTGTTTTTATATGACTTAACTGAAACACGCATCAGTATCGCAGCTATTGTTAAATATCAAACAATTATGTATAATTATATCGCTAGAAATATTTATTTACACGCACATGGATTGCTAGAAGTACCTACGTGTCTTTATTAGGTAGTTCAAATTCGTCGTTTGACTTTCTCACACGCCTCTATATAATATTATACTTACAGTCTGTCTCTTCTGACCGGCGTTCTTCGGGTTGTTAAATACAAATCCTTTCTCCCGTCCGCTATGGTTCTATATGCAATACCTAAATAATAATATAGTCTCGTGCAGCATACGCGCATGCGTCCACACACACACGCACGCACAAGGAACGTCCAGACCGGTTTCCATTTCATCCGGCTAACATATTTTACAAATTTGAGATGGTTCACTTATTTTTTCCTATCAATGATGTACCTATATTTTAACTTGAAGACATAATATATAATATATACCCGTAAAACCGACGTGACGAAAGAAAAATCCAGCCTCTTAAATCAAACAAAAAATAGAGCGTAGAGTAAACTAATCAAACAAGATTTATTTTTATAGATTTCTATTAAACCCGCATTATATTATTGTATACTTATTTTCATAAAAAATTAAAAACAAAGGTTTTACGAGATTAATATTCTATGCGGGTCAGAATAGAAAATAACGAGGATCAAATATTTTGAACGAATTATGTATATGCATCTATAATAATAGTGTAATGATATCTCGTATTATGTTATTTATGATATATTATTATGGCTGTCAAATGACACATAGGTAAGTGATTTCTAGAAGAAAAAAAAAATTGTGTTGAAAATAACAATACATATCAGAACAAATGTATGAGTCAGTTATCAAATTTATTTATTTTTTATCAAACAGTATTGATGTTTATTTACAGGTAGGTATTCGTAATTTTATAATGATAAACAAGTAATAACTAATAAATCACTATCTTTAATACGTTATATAAATCTTAGTTCTTTGTTGGAGTGTCTATCAAATATCTATGTTTGTTCTCTATAAATTATAATACTATATTGGTACGTCGGTAAACTCTCCCGGTGTATTATTTCAAACATGGCTCAGGTCATGATTTTAAGTTTTGAACCCAGTCAAGGGTGGTCTGATATGTGCCAAGTGGAATACATGAGTACTTTCATACTCAATCTGAATTGTTTTTGTTACAATTAATATGAAAATAGTATGGCACCGTTCGTCGTTAGAACGCACCAATTTATACTCAATTCGTTTTGGTTTAAAAATGTTATCAGACATCAGTTAAACCTTGTTACGCCTTTTTGTCAGCAAACGCGTATTGTATTTATTTAATTACTATTTTTCTGGGATTTTCATAGCATTCAAGTCTATTTTAAACACTATTTCAAAATGTACATTAATTATACGATTTTGATCAGATTTTATATCAAGTTGACTCGATTGACAAATTTATTTATAATTCATTTTAATATTCACAGGTCGATTGATGATTAAAATGAGCAAATTTAACTTTGCTGCTCATATTATACAATATTAAAATTCTTCTCGTATCAAAATATCTTACATGTAAACCGTTAAAAATCAACATATACTAATAAAACATAGTAAGTAGGTACATATTCGATGTATTTATTGGCTTAAAATTCTGGTGATATAAAAAATTATAATTTATCATCAATAATAATTATAGTAATTAAATAATTATATGAGAAACTAATACGTGCTATATAAATATTATCGAAAAATAGAAACAGCCTGACGTCATACCAGCGGACGCATCGAGAGTACTTTACCATGCGATCGGTCTGTGACAAATTAAAGTATTTCAGTATCAACATCATACACACAGTAGCCATTAATTTGTCAGTACATCGGCGCACTCACACAATATGAGTTTTCTTCGGTGTGCGTGCGTTGATGTACTGTCAAATGATTATTTATTCTATTGAAAGATTTGTCACAGTGTAGCATGGGAACGGTTTTTTGCCTGTTTGACGGCACCCAAGTTAAATGTAAATTAAAGAAAAACCTTACACGTGCGACGTATGTGACAAGTCGTTCAGTATAATTAGCCATTTGACAGCAAATCGGGGCAGCCGCACTGGTGAAAAACCGTACGCGTGCGATGTATCCGACAAATCATTTTATCTCTGCAGAAAATGGCAGTTTGGAGGTACACAAACGAACACACTGGCACGCTGATCAGATTGCTCAAAGATTTATGATCCAAAGAATTCTATTCTATTTTATCAAAATAGGATAAATCATTTTAACATACAATTATTATTATATATATATATATTATAATAATTATTAAAGTCTAAATATTTAGCCATATACGTGTATAGTCGTTTCTAAATACTATTGCTAATTTGTTATGATATGCATAAATAAATATCATATTTCGTATAGTAAAACAAAATAGTAATCAATTTTCTATTTGAAATTGATACAAACATAGTGTGTTTTGGACTTAAAAAAAATAATTTTAGTTAAAAATATTTGGGATCCCGCCACACACCATAAAATGTACCTAATATAAACTCAATTTTTATCGAATTATTGTTTCGAAAATAATAATTTGAGGATCATCAATGTAGTGTTATAAAGTATTTTAAGATTTACACATTGGCTAATGATTAAACTGAACAAATTTAACTTTACTGCTCTTATACATTCGTCTTGTATCTTTAAATGAAAGCTGACAACAAAAGCATACTAATGAAACACAAAAGAAACATATTTATTTAAAGGTGTAGGGTGATCATTTATTAGTGTAATAACAGCATAATTAGTACATCTCACAATTGTCATAACTCATAATTATTATTGTGGTGGCCTGATGAGGATCAGACGAAATGATTTATTGCTTCACCATGCACGTCATTGAGTTGAAGGTATGTATTTTATATTTTTGTAAAACCATTTTTAAGAACCATTATCCTTAGTATAAACATTTTAGCTGCATTCGATTTATAAAAATGTCTGAAAAATAATACATACATAATTGCATATCCACCATGTACATATTTAGATCATAATAGGTATGACATAACAATGAGATTAGCTTATTTTGCATTATATCAATGCAATTTTCAGTGTGGTTAGGTATGAAGTGGCTTTGAGATAATATATTAAATCTTCCATTAATTAATTTAAATAAAATTGTTAAAATTTTCAATAGGATATACAAAACAGAAGAATATTCGAGAGTGCGAATAGATAACTAAAAGTCAGTCATATATTACTGATATGCTAGTGATAATGTTAAATAAGTTTTCACTACAAGGATCATCAATTATTGAAAATAATAAAGAATTAGAGATTTTGACAGTAAGATAATTGGACAATCATATAAAAAAATAGCAATTACGTTCATAATCAAATAACATAAAAAATTAATCATTTATGTACATAAGTACATAACGATAATAGTTATAAAAAAAGTAGATCAGAATTTCGGTGGTGGATGTTTGTTCATCGTCCCTTCGATCCTCGGACAGGATAGTGTAATTTTACTGTATTCGATTTGAATGCAATGATTGCATTCGATAAAAAACGATTCTGAGCGGACGAGAGAATCTTTTTTACTTAATTTTATTCGTTTCTATGGTGATAAGCAAAGCGTTATAAGAACAGATTAAGAACGATTTATATAAAAAGGTAGTTTATATAATTATAATTATAATTTATAATTAAGAAATATCATAAAAATGAAAAAAATATATAAAAGAAAAGAAAAAGCTAAAAAATCGCTCAAATGTTTTGAAAATTTTACCATGTCTAGGTAAGGCTAATATTAGTAAACAATCTTAATTTCAAGTTTTTACGAATCTTTTTAACCGAATAACAACAACATTAAAATGTCAATAAATAGCTCAAAATTGTTAAAATTTTCCGAACATTAAACCATAAGGAACAAAATCCAAAATACAATAACAAAAAACTCTTGTCATTTTTCATTTGAAGCAATATTTCTGGTAGAAATCGTCGTTCGTAGTTATTTAATATTATAAAATCGTGAAATCGTACTTTTTTCTTCTTTAACCGCTTTTATTTCGAGTACCGTTTCGAAAATCGAAAAATGACCTCTCTAAAGTACCAACTCAACAATATTAACTTTCAGAAAAAATGCTATACTTGATATTTTTAAGCAAGTTTAGAGGGAGAAAAAGTGTTCACAGAATAAAAAAGAAATAAACATCATTGTAAAACCAATACAAATAGGCGCAACTAGGGGGGTGCTTTAGCACCCACAGCCTTTAATTTAGCACCCCCAGATCAAAAACACCAAAAATGGAAAAATCATATGAATTTTTTTGTTTTACGTAAGGTTGTTTAAATATTGAATGAGATGTTGTTATAAAATTACTTCTTCAGAAATATTGGAAATATATTCCAATTTCACTAATAAAAGAAAAATAGTATTAGTATAAAATAGTATATTATATATTATGTATAATATTGTTTATTATGTAAACATACTAACATAGTATTTATTACCTAACCTTTGAGATGATTGTGCCTCATGTAAGTGACTGCTAAAAATGTAAATTGTATAATTATTTTGACATCAGTTATTTAAAAATAAATAATATTATTTATCTGTTTATACTAGGTCATTATTTGTATCACCTAAATAATAATATAGGTAATATACCTAATGTATTTATGTGGTAAATATTAGTGTGTTTATGTTTTTATAATGCATTTAAGATTGGTTATAGTTAATAGTTATTATAAAATTGAAATATGGTACTTGGGGTGTGTGGGCGTAGCCCCCACGGGTCTGTTTCATCTACATAATTTTAGCACCCCAAATGTTTGGCCTCTAGTTGCGCCTATGCCAATACATTCCTCGCTCCGCTCAGAATCTAAAAGAATTTATAAAATATGATCTATCAGTTAAATATACTAATACATTTTTTGGTCATGGATTTGTGGAATACCTAAGCCCTATTTATTATAAAATCAATATAAAATGTTTATTATATAAATGTATAATTTTAGAATTGAATAATAACGTGTTTTAATATTTTATTTTCATTGCTAATTGTTGAACTGTTATGTTTGATTGCTTAAATGTTATACCTTTTAATGTATTATTAATTTATGTATCTATGTCGATGCTTTATTCTTTAGTAAAAATAAACTTTTTCTTTATGTTTCCTGTCTTAATAGAGCTATGTAATAAAATAATTAATGCACTTAATACTACAAATTATTACCTAATTGTATATTTTTATCTGTGTGAATTGCATAACTCCCTACCTTCAACACAAGTTTTTAGCTTACATGAGATAAGTAAATCAAAACTGTAGGTATTTGTTTTAAATTTGTAAAACTGTAAGCATTTCTTTTTTATTTCTAATAAATAAATAAATAAAAATGTTCTAGTTCTTACTTTTTAGAGTTAATTTATTCTGTATTCACATATATTATAGGTACTTCTATTGATATTCGATACCAAACCTATTTCAGTAAGACTTGAGTTATGATCAGAGGATACACCGACATTCAAAAAAAAAAAATTATACATTAGAATATTACACAATAAAAAAGAGGATTTATATTTGAAAAACAGAAAATGATATTATTACAAAA
The DNA here is from genome assembly GCF_037042655.1 of Diuraphis noxia. Lineage (NCBI taxonomy): Eukaryota > Metazoa > Arthropoda > Insecta > Hemiptera > Aphididae > Diuraphis > Diuraphis noxia. The sequence goes on along the minus strand of NW_028301714.1, from coordinate 29,440,510 downwards.
AGAATCTCGAAAATTTGAAAATATGGTCTTTTAATAAACTGGAAAATTCCAAAAATTATATTTTGGATAATACTAAATTATTAAAGAAAAAAGAGGATAAGCACGAGTGATGAATCACCGTGTATATTATAATGTGAGGAACATTCGCTTCATTGATTAAAATATAAAACATTATTGCCCTTCCATTGCATAAAATAAACGATCATTTTTTTTTTTTAACGGTTGATTAATAAATTGTCATCCACTATATCGCAAAATGTAACTTATTTAATTTTAAATATAATACAAATGTTCAATAAAATTTTAATCTCTTAATTTTGTACAAGCTTTCAGGTTAGATACACATTATTTACGTTGTTTATAATCTTTCAAAGAAAAAAACTTAAAACATATTTTATATAATATATTTAAAGACCTATGTACCTATACTATACAAATATTTATATACTTTTTCTGCCTAAATTTATGAATGGAAAATTGTTGCAGTTAGTAAGTTTCTTACGTTATAGTAAACATTGTGTGTCGGATGATATGATGGGGATATTTGCATATTTTATATGGGTGTTGTTTGATAAAAGAATCACCTGTATATATTATGATATAACCTAAACAAATTGATATGTACTTTATCCATGGTATATTATTTTAGATACCTTACATTATGGTTTACATAACCATCGACCGCCATTATAATGATATCCTTTACCGGGCACGTTACAACAGTTCAATACACAATATTCAATATTGTGATGATAATATAATAATCGTGGATATTCGGAACTCGTATTATTCATATTAGTAATGTTACTATTAAAAATTAAATAATCGTTTAAAAATATTATCATTATTATGCGTTATTCGTTTTAATAATACTACTTTAACCTATTAGCTATATTGTTGTTTACAAATTACATCCATGGATAATGGCTATGGTATAAGACTGTTAATATAATAATTATTTATTATTCAATAACTATAGACATGTGAATAATACAATTAACAAGACGCATAATATATTTTTGTTTACGTTTGAATAGCCTTTTAAGTTTTGAAATGATGTTCTAAAAAATCTATTCTGAAAATATAATATGAATAAATTAGTAGTGCATAAAAAGATCGATAAAATACTATGTATTAGGTATATAAGTATTTGCACCATAGATAAAAAAGAACTATTTAGTATCCATACAGCTTATCGAACCTATACGTAAAATGTATAAGCCATTGAATGATTTTAATGATTGAATTTAATCAGTGAAAGATATGTTTCACCGATATATGGATTATCCAGCTATGTACTGACGAGATAATGACCGTAATTTTGACGATTACAAAAATGAGGGCAAATGTAGTTATTTTAATCTGGCGGTGTAACGTGTTTACATCATTGCTGTTGCGAGAAATAGGAAGAGAAAACACGAATTGTTTTTTTATTTCGTATCTTCAAAAGTAGGCGATTATTAAAGTAAAGAAAGGAAAACTGCAATCATAAAATTAAGTGTTTGTGTAAGTGTGGTATGCTTTTACCAATATCAGAATACGCAGAATGTCGTAAAGTAAACCACGGTAGTAAGTAGGCGCGTGTGAACTTTAAAAGTGACATTCCAGAATGTGATAGCAGATTCGGATAGCTCCATATCACCGTTTATCGGGCATTAGGATAGAGTAGAATTTCGATGTTTCGATGTCGTTACTTTGCTACCCATAAGTGCAACGAAAGCGTTGTTTATTTAACATCTGAATCTATAAGACACATGTATTATGTTTCAACCCATGGTTTTTAAAACTTTTAAAAAAAAAATACGCATTGATTCAAACTCGAAAATCCGGATCTCCTTTCAAAAAAAAAATTTAAATAAAACTAAACACTAGACGGACTTTAGGCTGTTTTTGTGAGATAACACGGTCATTTCCGGCAAATATACGCGTGAATCGAAAGATCTTGACTACGGCGACGAGGAAGAAATCGAAATGCGTCTGTCGCAAATCGGGGTCACCATATGCACATATGTATACATATATATACCTATTTGATGGAATATAATTATAATATGCACGTGTATACATACACATCATATACATTCGATTCGTTTACACATCTCGGGCGGCGGTGGGATCTATTCATTCTTAATATACGTATGTTGTTCTTTCTCGCTCGCTCTCTTCCTTTCTCCGCGCCAAACCGACACTATCTCCCTCTGGCGCGCGCGTCGCTCAAAGAAACCGGTGAACGCGGACTCCTCGGACTCGCCGCCGGTTCGGTCAGTGCGATGCCAACTGTGTTAGCGTTCGCGTTACACGATGACGAACGTCGTCAATCATCATCTACCCTCGTGGTCCGCGGTCATTGTGGTGTCGATCGTAGCCGTCTCGTTGGCGCCGGTGTCGCTGTGTTCGGTGCAGCAATCCAGCAGCGGCAACGGGCTATGGGACGATCTGATGGGCAAGTGCGACGGTCCAAGGAACACGATGGACTGCGTGCGCAGCCGGCTGTACAATTACGTCGATCACACGTTCGAATCCGACTTTAACATCACCGACGGGCTGATATTCACGAAGAACTCCAACAACTACGAGTCCATGTGTCCCGAAAATAACGAGACAACCACCACGTCCTATCGGGAAGCCCGAGCTCCTGAAATGGTAATTTAGATTTCTACAAATTGTCTGCGTTTCCGAAAGCATTTTCACGATCCTCCACGGCTACAACGATCCGTGAAACGAAGAGGATTTTTCATTTGTCGCTTGCTGCTGCGTCGGTTTTACTTAATCGGGTGGCTGTCGATTAGGTCGCGCCTTGACCGCTAACCGCAACAACCGCAAACCGGGCCCACTATTTTGCCAATACGTAGCATCAGACATTATAATAACCTATAGGAATCGCTCGTTTGCATTCGTCGTGTAATTTTACTGTGCTGTGACTGCTCACCACAGTCGCGTTAAATAGGACCTAATGCAATAAGATTATATACCAATATGAACATTTTACCGTAATAATAACATTCAACTTATTAAAACCGGTCAGCAGCAGTTTTTCTACCAACGACCGTCAACTGGTTTTTTGTGAAATAACTGTTTTAATCTGGTTTAATAGCAATAATCTATAGTTTATTAATTTATGCACACCCCCATGGAGGTGTTACATCATATCGGGAGAGGGCTGATTGTTATTTTGTTTTTCTGCAGGAAGAAGAAGAAGCAGTAGTCGATGATGGCTGGTCCGACGTCACAGAGCGGCTGTACAACAAGGGTGCCAAATACTTGGCAACCCACGATTTTGAAGCCACTGTACCAAGTTTTTTGGGTGGCGGACCCGGTGCTAGGGTTCGTCTGTCACCCAAAAAAATTTTACCCGATGGCGGCATAATTCTGCGAATGGACGTGTTGCCGGCTGCAAGAGACGCCAGATCGCCTAGATTCATGCACAAGATGATAAGTAAGAAAATCTGATTATAACAGAACTCTAGCAATCTTATTCTATTGAATTATCCTAATTAAGTCAATCTGTATAAGTGGGCGTTATTATAGTGAGTCATGCTTAAAATAATTACAGTGATGTCCGTAAGTGTATCTTTGTAGTATAGGTAATATAACTGTTAAATATATTGCGTTCAATAGGTACTATAAAACCCAGCGGGTAGGTACCTAGATTTCAATTGAAATACCAACCTAGATCTTAAAAATCAGTTTAATTTATATGCATTACCTGTAGTTAGTCAAATTATGGCCAATATTATCATGAGGCCTAAACTAAATATATACCGAGTGTTTTATCTACTCTATCCATGTTCATCAATTTGAATTAAATTACAAACATCAGGCATGTTTGAAGAATATTGCCAAAACGAACATATTTTTAGACGTAGATGTTAAATTCACTTAAAATTTTTTAATTAAAGCAATTAGTAACGAGCATATTTGAATACGTTATTAAAAAGAGAAAGCATTGAAACTGTCTATAAGGGGCCTTGAACTTGATTTGGCTAGAATCCAAGTACAGTGACTCCGATTTACCATCAGTGAGTTGTAATGTGTGTCAAAACGATGTCTAATCGTAAATCCACCATATATTATCTTCATTATGATTAAATATAACACAACACTACAATATTAATCGTTTGTTTGTTATTTTCATATTTTCATTATATTTTACTCTGCTTACTGTTTCAACTAACTATAGATACATATTTCCAAATTATTTATGTTTTAACTTTAATATACGTTATAATATTTTATAAACACAAGTAACATACAAAAAAACTATTGAGTACAAGGAATAATCATTATCTTAAAATTTAATCATAATATTATAAAATCATTTTAAGAAATACATCTTAAATATTAATAAGTATAATATGTATGAATATTGGTTGTTACATTCATTATACGTATAAAAAGATTGATCTAGTATTAAAGTTAATCCAATCATTTATCTGTTGTTTTTTTTTATACAACCTAATACATTAATATAGTGATTTTTATACTTGGTAGGTATGTTTAAAAATGTAGTGGAGCAGGTTAGTACAGTAGAAATTTACATGATATACAATTAGTTTCCTAAATCTCCGTGGTATGCTCCGGTTCACAAATTATTTAACTGCTATGAGTAGGTATAATTAGGTATTAAACAAGTTGCTTTAATATTATTTGGTAATTACTGTAGTGTTTATCGAAAAACTAATATATATATATATTAATGCTATTTTTTTTAAGCTTAATATGATCATGTTATTTGGCAGTTACAGATTTCCCGAACAGTTAAAAAATACTAAAGTAAAGTAGATTCTAAAATCAAGAACTCAAAAATATCAACATTGTTCTTTTACTTCTTTAGCTTCAAATGTTAAGCATGTTTATACTTTTAAAAGTAAATCAACATAAGACATCTAAATCATAAAATATATTAACCACAAAGTGATCACATATTTTTACTATATTTGGATATAAATCCCAATTTCATATTATGTATTTCATTTTTAAATTAAAACCCGTGATATTATTTTAAACTCGAAATGTAATATTATATTCTAAACTCTATAAAATATTTTGAATGATGAAAATTAATGTAAGTACACCTTCCATCTTAACTTGTAGGTACATCGTACCTAATTTATTTCATCAAACAAATGAACTATTATTGCTTGACTGGCTGGTAGGTACTTAACTATAAATTACATTCAAAACCAATATTATTGACTGAATACACGTTAAATAATAATAATACAAAAAACGTGTATTAATTAAAAAACATTAATTTATTATTGTATCTTGATATTAACCTGGAATAGTTATTATAATATAATATTATGAATCAAAGTATATTAATATTTACAATTAAATTTATATTCAAAAAATATTCTCTAAACTAAAATAAAACTAAATAGTAAACTTAAAGTCTAGAAATATTAATTTTTTGTTTTAAGTTACATCCAAGTTATCAACTAAATATAAGATTTTCGTTGAATTATTTTAACATAATATAGTTCTTTTCCATACAAACGAACGGGCTGAATTATGTTTAGAGCAATATCTCTATTATATTATTTCAAACTAAATATTAAAATTATTTTTGTAAAATTAATATTTATTGTTTTTGAATTCAATAATTTGTGTATTCGAACAAAACGTTAACTGTTGCAATGTTTCGAGTATTTCTGTTAGTATTGTAATGATAACATTTATTCAAAATAATGAACCAAATTATGTTCAGAATATAGTTAATTTGATGGGAAACAAGCCTACAAATCTACAATTCATTCAAAATAGAAATAGATAATAACTATCATAAAAAATTTGTATCATATAAATATTTAGAAAAACGATTGATCATCTTTAGCCATCTTAAAATATTTATTGGGCATAAAAATCGATTAGAAAAGTTTTATTTAATTATTGAATCAAAATGTATCAATTAAGGTGTAGAATTTATCTATGTCAAACATTTTACTCGGTAACTCTTTCAATACGTTTTCAATTAGTTTCGGTTCGTCGCGCGTCGTGTGTGCGACAATTTCAAATGATTTTCACGCCAAGTACCTATAAACACGCCAGACGTCGCATCCAAATTGTATGGAATTACGTATTCGTCCGTCCTCCCACTTTTATCGTGTATTTAGCGCTTTTTATGGAACCCACGTGATCAATATTAATAATTAGTTAATCATCGTGTGACAGTAATAATTTCACTATATTATTATTATTATTATCATCATATCATTACTCCTATCGTATTCAAAATGTTAGAAGACATAGCGTGAACGTGAGAAAAATCGGTCATTTCTTTGAGCGTGTGTATACGAATTACCATAATAGTATTATTATTAATTTGAAAACCGACAGTGCGTATCGTGTGTTGTAGGTATACACTTGACAACAGGTGAATTAAATCTGCTTCCTGCTGCACTTTTACTGGCGTGCGGCCGCGGCTGTTTTGGAATAATATCTAATGTATTTCATTAGCCTAGATTTTCGTGATGGTAATAATAATTGCTATATTGCGTAGGTACATGAGTTTTATAAAACCGAGTGAAAAATTAAACGTAAAACAACAGCCTGACAACATACCATTTTTCGTTGTGCTTATGAATGACTCGAAGGAATAATATCGCCTAATAATACAATAAGACGATCCAATGACATCCGTGAAAAGATCCGTAGTCAAATAGTGTCGTGTTTTACCTATATAGACTGTTAAACTGATAACATTTAACACGACTTATGACTAATTGGTATGTTATGATAATACTAACCATGGTTCGGAACGTGACGGATTTGCATATATTTTGTTTGGAGAGTAAATAAAAGAGAAATCTGATTAGATACAAATGTGTTTCACGATGTTGATAATTACAATTTGAAAAACGATTACCTACCAATTGTAAATTTTAGCACATGTTGGTATTTGTTTAAAATTGTGTTTTGAAGATTATTATAGTAAGGAGTTTATGTTTTTTATAGTTGTTAAATAATTAATAAGAATTAATAATAATTTTTAACAGAATAAACTACACCCAGAAAATATTGTTAATGAAATTTTTATTTTTTTATACAAAATTGAAAATTTAATAAATATTTAAAAAAAAATAATGTACTCATGTAAAAATATAGATAATCAATGAAAATATAAGCATTTAATTAAATTTATTTACTCTTATTAATTTTAATTATAAATTATTTTTAGTAATTTAACTGGTTTTTTGCATAATTATTTATAATACTTAATCACATATTTCAAGTTTTTTGTAAGTGCATGTATCAAAATTGTTTAGCGTATAAAAATTAAATGCTCTGAATCTTGAAGATAATAACAGACGTGTATATTGTATGATTTTTCCAGAGCAACTGTTCAAAAAGAAACTCATGTCTAGCGGAATGGCTCTGATGTTAATCATCAAACTCATCAAAATCAAGCTGATATTCCTATTGCCGCTGTTGATCGGAGCGAGCGCCGCCAAGAAGATACTGCTCAAAGTCCTACTGTTCATCTTCCCGCCGTTGGCTCATTTGTTCAAGCTATGTTCGTACTATCATCATCATGCCTCCAAGTTCTATCACTTCCACCATCACAAGGTATGTAAAAATGTTATCAGAAAAAATGCGCCCTCATCAGTCCGTATCGTTTTTAACATAAAAAATAAGATTTATTCATTAGTTGATTTTAGCCAAGGCCAAAAGATATTTTTAGATACCTTGTGTCTTCATCCTTAGTTTGTCTTAACTCTTTGAAACAATTCATTTTGGAAGTAATATGATCATAATTTTTGTATGCCATGATTTCAAATATGTTTTTTTCAATCGTTTCATTATTTCAATATTATTATATAATGATACAACTATCAATAGGAATTGAAACTGACAACGTTACTCGAAAATTTTTTTGCAATCGTTATATCAAAAATATGAAACTTCACAATCGTACATTATATCGTAGAGTACCTATGCGCAATTTTATATCAGTCGATATACCAGTATTGTGCATAAATCCAACTTTCGATCGTACGTCGATAACGGTTTGTGATTAAGTTCGTTGTCTGTGGCCTATCATTTTTAAGGAATTACAATTACCTTATCCTATTTTTTGTTCATATTGACTGATGTGAAATTACACACTCATCTTCTAATTGAACATAATTTAATTGGTACAAACAGCACCTACAAATGTATAGATTCATATTAAACATAAAACTTATTCGAAATCAAATTATCGAATGAGCCCACGTTGTTATACAGTAATTTTACAGAATGACGATAAGATAATAATTAGTGAAATTCTATTCATTATACATGTAGAGACAACGATGACTTAGGGGGTCATGAAACATATATAATGAAATAACTTATGTGTCCATTTGTCATAATTATACCATCACACCGAGACTTCGTTACGTGCTCTCGTCGTCTCGTTTATAATAATGTACACATTAAAAACATCGCTTTCTTGCAACTAACAGCTCTCATTAATATTATTTTAACCATCGCTGTTTAGACTGTCTTTAGATTATGTGTCATCATATTATTATTTTGGCGAAAGCGACATGCGCTGTAGGTATTCGAGATCCATTCAATGTATAAATAGTTAACGCGCATGTGCTTTTTAATAATTCATAATCATAATAATAATAATAATATAACCGTGTCATTGATTTATGATATCGATTGTTTCAGGTGAAGCACCATCACCACCACCTCAAGATCCCTGTACCGGTACCTGTTCCAATCAAACCACCACCGAGCTACCACAGCGATTACTATCCTGCAGGTCCCACGTTGGATCATCCTCCGCCACCAGGACCATACGACTCTCCCGAGGTATACCTACTTACCTACCTATCATAATGTAACATTTGTTTGGTTATTATTGCGATGATAATATTCAAACTTACCTGACCACAACGCAATTTAATTGTTTAATTATGAATTTTATTGATTTCGACGATCGTTTTAGACTTTGGGTGGCGGCAGTGACTATTACAACCGTAATGGTTTGGAAATGAACAACGTGGTTTCGGACCATGCAGACGAGCTGGCCAGTTGGGGGTTGGGTGATTACGGGGAAGGCACGTCACAGTACGACGCCCCCAAATACTCTTATTCGGCATCGCCCGCGCAGTACGAACCACTCAAGTATGGTGGCGACGGCGGTGGAGGTCCTCCACCATCGCCGTACGCTGAGAAGTACGTCAAGAGGTTGGACAACAATCCCGTAAGTATTGATCTTAATTTTTCCAATTAGTGTACCACATGACCCGTGGAGAACTCGATGATTAGTAGTAGTCGATATTTAGTTTTTTCTCTGCTAAATTCTAAACCGACGTGTTCGAAACACATATTATGTATTCATAATAATATATGTCTAAATGCTGCAGGGCAGCAAGGTCGAATAATATATATAGTAGATATGAAGTAAATCCTCGTCCAATATGAACGGAGCTAGATGTTTTTATTCGCTCGGTTTGACCTATAAATCTTATTACAGTAGACAAATATTAGGACAAATAATGCACACATGGACACGGAAATAAAATAATATTGTCTTACGTTTTAGTGAAAATACATGTCAGTGGCGTGACGAAGGATTATATTTGAGGCACGTGCCTCAGTTTGAGGGGTGGTGGGTGTCCTCAAAGATCATCCGATGTGTTAAAAAAAGTATTATTATTCAAATGAATAAATATATTTTATCTTAAAAAGAATGTTTAATGTTTTTTGTGATGTGTACCCCATGGCATGGTATGGTGGTGGGTCTGACAATATAACTGTGCCTCATAACAATAAAGTTCGCCACGCCACTGATACATGTTACTAAATCAAAAAACACAAGCGTTTTGACAATAAATTAATATTTAATTACCTACCTATCAATATTGATGTTGAGTGGAAGAGATTTTTAGTTTCCGAAAGTATACTGCACTGAAATACCTATAGCATAATGACGTATAGCCTGTCAAATTAATGTAAATATTTGAATATTATAATCTGTGTGACGCTGCCCGCGAATACGCGATCAAGTTTAGCGCTTAAGGTATTTAAACTCTTCGTTAGTAATAAATAATAAGCTAAACTTGTTCCGGGTGTACATCAACACATTACATATTATGTAGTTTTATGGGCGACTAGAACGAGTTTCGTCATCATCAATAGTTCAGCGTATAGCCGTATAGTATTGGTATTATACCTTCCTTTTTCGTTTAGACGACAATGTGGGAACTGTTTGTGTAATATATTATAGCACTTCCTTATCTCTACCATCGTTTATCATCGATACAATTACACATATACATTACTTATATACATTATCTTAGTGTTCAGTTTCTATATAATATATTACACTTCAGACTTATAATCAAGGCGAACTCATACTTTTTGAGAGGGCGTGCAAAAAAGGGGTAATTTTTGTTTTCCATATTCATCGTCTCATTGATGCCGTGAATAATGATGTTAATTATACTTATGTATTGATAATATCTTGTTTGTGTTCATTGTTATGTTATGAACTAAACGCGACCACCGACGCATATAATTTCAGGCCTTGGTGAGACCGCCGCCCGCGCTGCAACAGGTGGCGACGCACGACCCAGTGTACACTCCGATCGTACAGAAATTGGATGAGATATTCCATGAATTGGCTGTGCCCGAGGAATCATGCAAAGAGAAATTAGTGTGCAAGATGTACGGCGACCCCGGCAGATTCAGTCCACACAGCAACCTGGTGTCCGCGCAATTGAGCAGGTAATATCGTATTGATGATTTCTGATTTTAAAAATTGTTATGTATTACGTGCATAAAACATTGCGTTATATACTGATAATTTATCATATTTTTATAACGTACGATATTGTTGGTTTCGAATTTACGTGTTTACGGCTTAGGAAGCGGAAGGGGATTTGAGTGAGGTGGGAAAGAGGGGAAGTACAAACCCGTTCACCTACTTCCGGGACATTTTTTCTTGTTTCCCAATGAAGAAAAATATAAATAAATAACGACATAAAAAAATCGACCCGCGCCGCGCGACCCACTTGTATATAACCTGTTCACTACCCGTCTGTGGCTGGGATGACCTACTTTGCGCGCCGCCTCCGGCCGATGGGATTACTAAGTTATGATAATCCATTATAGGTCACGGCCTTGAACTTGTCTAACACGGGTCGGATATAGTATTTGTATAGAAATCGCATCGGTACGGCGTTCGCCGCCGCGAAACGAAAAACTACACAATATATCGATGGAAATCATTTTGTTGCCATCGTAAATATACGACAATAATAGCATTATAATTATATAAAATATAGTATTAAATTATACAATATACATAAGTAACAATTTAATACAATATTATAGATACAAGCCGTCCATAGTTATATAGATGAATGATGATTGACGACGAATTGTACACACGTAAATGTACAAAAACGCACCCGGGGTTAAATATGTGAAATTTGCTCTATTTTAATGCACCGAGACAAAATTTAATTAGTTAATATTTAATATGCTTTGAAGGTACAATATTGTAACATGCGTTTATCTGTGAAATGGTGTGAAACGGTCTCTTGAAATGGTGTGAAACGGTCTCTTGAAATGGCCCGTAAAAGAGGAAATTCGTTGGCCCGTCTTAAATTTGGCATACTTCTAAATTGAATTAGAATTACAACCCTGGTGTGGCGTGTTTTATATTATTATATATTACTCACTACACGAGTTCTCTGACAAATATTTACACATGTCGCTATATTGTGAGTGTGTGTGAGTGTCGTACTGTCATCACATATTATAATATTATGAGCCTTTTACGCGCCGCCACAGTATAATATATACATAGGTACCTACTACCTACACCTAAAAACCATAACGACGTGTAGATTTATCAGACCGAAACCACATTTGAACGAAGCGTATACCGCGAAAGTGTACGCGAGAAGCACGTATGGTATAATTTTGTGAAATTTGATTAATTCAATTGCGAGAAAAAAAATTTTAAAAAGAAAAGAGATACTCATCACTGTGTAAATATAATATTTTTATGATGCACGCGTGTTCTACATAATAATATTATGTCTCATCGATTAAACAATGCACTAACCAGTAGGTATAATATTTTGGTTGGACGAGTCCGAATCATTTCATTATTGGTATATTAAAATCATTTCTGGGCCGATATTTTTTCTATAATAGGTATTATTATGTTTATTATAACATGATTGGGATATTTAAATAAATTAAAATATTTGTTGAAATTTGATAAAATTAATTTTAAAGCGTTTCGTCATAAATGTAAGTAATTATAATTATTTGGGATGACATTGAAATCGTACGTTATTTGCCATCATACTATTCACATTTAATTTTTTATTAGGTATTTACGATATTCTTTATAAAATACAATATAACTATACAATCATTTTAAGCATAATGTATCTTATAGGTAATTTACCCTATCTACCTAACTAAAGAATTACCTTAACATTCTTTTGATCATCAAAAGTATCACACTTTTTTTGTGTGCAATAAATTAAACGAAATGCATATTAACATATTATAATCAATTTAAAAATATATAAGTAGAGATGTATTATTTGATCGACTAATTATCGACATTAGTTGTACCTACTAATGTTTTATTTTATATTGAAGAAATTCACTATAATAATTTTAAAAAAACTAAAACTCAACCGAACAGCTCGTTTATATTTAGTTATACATTTGTATGGTAAATAAAAATTATTTTCACAACGATGTTATCGATCAGGCTAATAACAGAAATAATTATCAGGTATATTATATTAAAATATATTGTTTTATCTGTATCGATTTCATCTTAATCCGTTTCGTTCGAAATCATCTCATTTAATAATAAGAATAACTACTTATAATGGTAAACGAACGATCCATTGGTACTTATATTCAACACCGGTGATTATAGAATGTCAAATGTTAACCCGCCATTTCTTTCGACGCCCATAAATAATAACTGAACTGGCTCAAGAATAAAGTCGTATATTAATTATAAATTAAAACCTAGTATACAGATTTGTCATTATTTCAATAGACAATAATACATGTAAGTGATTAAGAACTAGGTAGTTAAACATGAAATACGCGTGGGAATAACATAATTACCATGACTCGTAGTATATCGTTATTGTCTTTTATGATAATTGCATGAAAACGACTTGTTCATCACAAACGACAAACAGAATGTATGTTGTCATAAAATAATACAAATAACCACAAACATAATACATATTATAATATAGTATGTAATAATAAAACTTAGACATTGTTGGAATAAACAGAATACAGATGTAATTGACTGTCTTATATTAATCGTATTTGATTTGTCCACGGTACAAATATAGGACAATGAAAAATCCAAACCCAATGTATACAATAATAGTAATAATAACAATAATAATAATAATAATAATAAATAATAATAATAATAATAATATTGAAATCTCCTTGCCATAGGTCACTTTCTTTGACATAATAATGCGTTATAGATACCTCTACTACACCATTGCGATGCGGCACGTATTAATTATTATGATCGGGCTAACAAAATATAATTTAAAAAAAAAAACTAAAAAACAATGTCCTTGGGTACTTTCATTTCATCTCTTCAATAATTCCGCCCACAGACAGCAGGTTTCTTCTGAACATCATCACAACGTCATACGCACGCAACTAATACAATTTCTTTATATTTTCATGATTCATAATGGATCGCTTCCTCTCCAGTCATTGTAACAAATGTGTTATTATTTCTATCACTATCATTATCGTTGTTGTTATTATTATTATTATTATTATATTTTTCGTACGTGATTTTATTGTTAGCACATTGACATAAATTCGTTGCCGATTCATTGACACATACGTAGATACTAGGAAAATGTCTGCACAACCAGCTTGTCATCCCGTAAAACTGGATGCATTATTATTGCCCTCGTGGCACACGCTCAGGAATGGACATCGCGGGCAGCCATCTTCAAACCTAATTTTTCCGACTGTTTTAGATACGAAAATACTATTCCTATATTCGACGAACACAATTAAAACGATTGCGTAAATAAAATCTAGTTTTTACCATAAATACACCACTTCAAACGTGTTGAAACACTTGAAACCTATTTGATTTTATTAAGAGTTGAACGTAGTCTCGAGCTATAATATACCACATAAAGACTACTCTAGATTCTCCGGGTTGATTACGATCCAAGTAAATATTTGTGCGGCTATTCTCCAATAATGGCCAAGTGCGTATACCTATTATCTATAGATACTGCTCGATAAAATTTAACATTAAATTACTAACGATGAAAATCCTATTAAGATGCTACGACTTCTGGCGGAGTGTAAGCGATTGTTGAATATTAGTAGCTGGGCCCAGATTTTCAAATTTAGTGCAATATGTTTAATTTCTGAAAATAATTTACCATGAGGTTATTCTCATTAAACATCAAAAATATACACAATACAATTATGAATAAAAATAAACAGTATCATACAAAATACACATAATGTTTATTTATCCGGATACATCGTCATAAATCATAATGCATGGCTGTTGCATCTACTACAAAACATGTGAAATTTATTTTTATAGTTTTACTTTACTAATATGCTATATATATTCCAATATTCTAATATAAGTATTGGTCTCCTAATTAAGATTATTTTTTTTTATTTCCGGTGAAAATGAAAATTAATTTATTGTAAAATATTTATATTTTTGGGACTTTGTACCTATATTGGAATAGTTCATTAAACCTATACATTTTACCATTGGTTTTAGTTTGTATTGGCACATTTTAATTTTTTGACGGAATATATTAAATTCTATTAGTTGATTTTAAAATTTAATTTAAGTACGTAAATAATGGACCTTTTTTATCATTCATGCTATTACCGTGCTGGACATATTTTACAATTTGCACGTGACAAAAAAATTCTTGAAATTACAAAAAAAATAATTTATTTAAATATTTATTGAGATATTATATTAGTAGGTATATTACTTTCATCACGTGCTTATGATTCATTTAACATTTGTGTATGATGATTTTTTTTCAGCGTTGAACTGGTTATGTGATATTCCGCATAAAAATATATGAAATGTTTTTTGGATGAATATAAAAATAAAAATAAAAAAATTCAGATGCGCTCTACCTAGTAATATATAGAACCAGTTTATCACTATGAAATAAAACAAAATATTAAAAAACACTGTAACTTCACACGCCACGCCCACTCGTTAATATAAGCATGATTCATAGTAAAAATATAAAATATCATTTCAATACGCAAACTATAACTGTAAATGATTTTTTTTTACCGTGGTTAAAATGAGACAATCCGAGTAAGTCTATCTGACTTAACTACGATATAAAAAGTGCACAAAATGTCGAGTTAATATTATTAACTATAATAATAATAATAATAATAGCACAATGAAAACTACTTGTAATCTACCTACAACAGTCTTCAGCGCGTGTTCGAAACCGTTGCCTTGCGATTTGCAGTGTTGTCCCATACAATATAGGTTCATTTAGAGTAATATATTTTTGGAGAAAAAAACCTAACACTAGCACATTAATGGCAAAGTACCATTTTGGTGGCATGGTTTTTTTTTTTATAGCAAAGGGGTTATTCATTTTCAAAATATGAAACAATTCATTTCATGTTTTCGCGACCACTCCAGCACTTATAATACGCGTCTTGATTACTCGGGTAACCTGCAGTTGGACGGTACAATACGCTTACAAGGTTGTTAAAATTTTCGCTTCTTTGGTCGCGGTCACTATTTGGCCATCGAAATCGTTTTTATTTCTAATATAATAGTAATTTGTCATGCCTAAGCTAAAGTGCGCTTCGCCGTACACTGTAGCGTAGCGTGTAAGTACTGATGGATTACACGTTTTATAATATAATAACAACTACAATACGTTTAAGACTGATTGTTCACCATGACGTGCATAGGTACCGGTATCCTATCTATCGTGATGTATAGAACCTAATGACTTTAATACAAAAGCCTTCCAACATCTGTTCTCCAGAGGTTGCGTTGGGTGATCAGTGATCACTGTAATGTTATAGGTCATGTTTTATGATGTTCGTCGTATCTATACCATATGGTGGTGCGGGCATGAGTCCGAGAGGAACTCCGATGAGATATTTATATACCGTTAAAGATTACAATGGGTACCGGGCACCTACATTAATCTCATTAATAACTCTGTTTTTCTTTTTGTATACAGCGAGACGGCTGCGAGTTCCGGAGGAAGAACGGGCGTCAGCGCGGACGCGGCGAGACTGTGGCGTTATGTACAAGCCGCAAAGGAAGGCCAAAATGGAGAAGACTGTCGCATCCTCTATCAGACGTGCAACATGATCGGTCTATGATGACGACTGACTAGTGACTCACCGAATAAAAATTAAAGATTTTTAACATTAATCAAAAAAAATACAAATACAAAATTTTTCTACTCGGTCCACCACCGCTCTGTGCATAAGTACAGTTCACACGATTTTAGTAATTAAGGCGTTACAGTTATTCATCCTTGACAATATCGAATCACTTAATTATTATTATTTTTTTAATGCGCTTAACGCTAACGAGGCACGCGCAACATTTACGTATAGGTATAGAACAAAGTAATATAATAATAATATATTATACACACACATCTAGTCACCTCAATTCGTAGATATAGGGCAGCGGTCATAGACATACCTAACCAAACAATAATAATTGTACAAAGACAATCGATCATTGGTTATTATGTGTATCTACCGTATACGTATACAACTGTTGAAATTTGACTTAAAAGTAAATAAAACTGCTTATACTTATATTATAAAAATATATAGGTGCTAAAGAAGCTTATATGAAAATGTATCGTAATATTATTATTCTTAATAATATGATTCAAACAAAATGTACCTATCGAAGCGCAATGCTCAAACTAGTGCTACTAATAATCCCCTTAGACAAAGTTATTTATGTTATCGTAAGGTAAAAAACACTCGATTTAACCACTGTTAAATATCACACATATTATTTTAATAGTTTTTAAGTAAAATTATATGGCTGTTTATCCTTGGTAAATCTCTGCACGCTGCTCTTTATGCGCAATAATGTCTCTACTCTCAGGAGTCAATTATTATTATATATATTATAGTAAACTAAATCGATTTCAAATATATTTATTATACGCCTTACAATCCCGGTTCTCACTCTCATTAGCCTTATAACGTAGTACTGTATTGTTTAGTCAGTAAGTTATTTATTTATTTTTTTTTGTTTCATAGTGCGAACTGTGAGATTTTTAGTACAGTGTATCACGCTATGGGTTTAGTAAAACACATTGTTTATTATTTTATTTATTTATCAACTTATAATATAACAATAATATATTATAATATACAATTTTATTTGACGTGCCCATAAATTTTGATTATCTTATAAGTAATTTATTGAATGAAATAATGTGATAGTTTATAGATTACATGCGTCTTAGTATACCTCTTAAAATGTACATAATACTTTATGATAGGTAGTGAATTAGGTGTGCTTTAAAATATTATTACCTATATAGTAATTTATCATAGAAACTATATAATAATATGATCATATCACTTATATCAATATTCGAAAACTGTATGTATTTTTTTTTCTGCTGTTTAAAACCAAATATTGTAACTTTATAAATAAGTATATATAATATAATAAATTTACAATGAATATTTATTATTATATCAACAATCGTTTTCACAAAAGTGAAGACGTCAAAAATTAAGTAACACTAGCGCAATTCAAAGAGGTACCTACTTTAAAAAGTAAAATATTATGAAGTGTTTTTAATTAAAAAAAAAAAATATATATATATATATATATATATATATTTATACAAAAATCGTATTATTTTTGATACATAATCCTCTATTAGTATACATTTTCAAATAATTACTCTACTTATGTTACAGAAACAAATCTTATATTTGTTAACTAAGTTGTACAGATATGTTTTTATCTAAACTTCTTGATAAATAATTATATGTTATTGACAAAATAATATATGCATTTATCTTAATATAATATTTTGAAAAATATGAAATACTTTTGCATACGAAAATTATTTGACCTAAACAAAATATCTAATAAATTATCATAAAAGTATACACGATAGATAAATCATGTGTTTACTCGATCAAAAGACAATTGTCTATCGTCTAAAATTGAACGGTATTTTTATGTTTATCGAGATCGTAACCTTAATTAATAAAAATGTGTGATGTGATGAATTTGTTCAATAAGTAATGATCGTATTAGACGAAATACATAATATCTAACTTACGACAAAGTTTTGAACTGTTGAAATTGTCCTAGTAGAAAAATATAACGAAATGTATAATCTATAAGTATAATATTTTTTATACTTTAATATCTGTTATTATATTTTATAGAAGAATTTAATATTTTTTTATGTATCATCGATGTTAAATAAAATCAACCACAGCATACGAAAAAAAAAATTATTTAAGATAAAGATACTCAAACTATAACAAAACAAAATATATTATTATTAATTATTAACACTTCGAGTCACAAAGGTAGTATTATATTATCTTCGAAACCATTCAATTATTATTATTTGTTAATATTTTATAGAATCATATTATATTCTGGTAGTGGTATACATTAAAATATACCAAAAACTATAGTCTCTAGAATCGACTGTACAGTTAAAACGTGATCCAATACTTAAACACACAATGAGTAATGTATAATATTTTTATGCGTTATTTATGAAGAAAACCACCGTTAGATAGGTACTTTATATAATTCGGCTATGTGTACACGCAGATTTGAATAATATCAATTATATGTAAACATGAACTCAGCGTGAGAATACAACCTTAAAAACTAATTATAATACTAAATAATCCTCGCTTTTAGAATAATGTATTATTGAAGATGTAGAAGCGATTATTAGCTATCCCATTTGTTCATTGCGTGTTTAAATTTAGTTTAATTTTAAATTTTATGATGCAATTTTTTTTTTTTTTTTTGTTAATTACCTATTTAATAAGTACTTATGACTTTATAAAGAAACTATATCCTACTATATGCAAATCGATTTGAAATGTACTACGCATCAGACTTAATTTTGATTTGTCTAAATAATGTTTACATTAGGTATATCGTTGGTAGGTACCTATTTATTCTAATACAGTGCTCTAAACCTTTTTTGTTATAAGGCCCCCTATATTTAATGTAAAACTGTTGAGCCCCCCTCACAATTTTATTATTATTTAATAGTAATCTAACATTAGACCTTATCGACAGACGACAATGATTAATCATATGATCGGTTATAATATAACTAAATAACCAAAAATATTTTAAATGAAATAAATATTTTAAGGCCCCTCTGCAGTCATATCGCCACGGCCCTCAAGTTGAAAAGCACTGTTCTAATAACTAAAATAGATTAAATTATAATAATTATTTTTAAATATTTTTTCAATTTTAATTACATTGGTATATTTCTATATAGGTGTACATAATATCAAATCGAATGTAAAGTAGCTATAATCAAAATCAGTAAAATTATATATAAAGTTCTACACGAGTATAATTCATACATTAACAAATAACAATTATTGTTATTAACATTTTTATAAAATAGTATACCAACGTCATGCAGTAAAGCATATTTATTCATATTTTGAATTTGATGAAAATATAAGCCATCCAAAGTGTGACTACTTTAAGATATTTTAGTTTTGTAAATAGCCTGTTTATACTAAGAAATCAACTTCATGCTTCCATTTACGATAGGCAATGGTTGATTGAGAGTAATAAGTGGATTACACACTAGGCAATTCAAATGCTCGCATTCGCGTTTTTAAAAACGCCGCGATTTAAAATCGCGAACGCATCAAATGTACACACTAGGATAAAAATAATTTTGTAATAATATACCTGGGTGTTTAATTACGATTTATAAATATACAATTTTGTAAAATAAAAAAATAATAACACCTTTTTTTCTAAATAGTATGAAAATGACATATTTTTAATATATACAAAATGATCTGGTGCAAGTATTTTTTTAAATTTTCATATAACCCAATGAATAAAAAAAATTGAAAATCCTTGCTTTCTCAAATAGAAAAAATTATTTGTTTGGTTATTATTTTCAAATTTTCAGCATTAACATAGAAAATTGAATACAATAATATTTTCAAACTCGAATATTATGTTATATGTATATTTTTATATTTGTTTTTGAATACCTAGTCAGAATTTGATGTATTCTATCACATTTATTCAAAAAAGACCGCCATAAATATGTTTGATGTATTTCTCTATGAATTATGAATGAATTAATACCACTAAATCTCTATAAAGTTATTACTTATATATTATATGCACCTATGCCACCTATATTATGCACACTTAAAAAAATTTTGAAACATTGCAGCGCAGTTCTATTGGATTATACTGTAACTGTATACAATTAAACATTTATCATTATAGTTTATGGTTTGAGATATTTTTAAACCACTAAAATGATGGAATATTACTACAAAATAAGTAAATACATGTTTGGTCCTAATTTCTCGTTTCGTTACATGGAATATTATATATATTTATATTTTTGATATTTTAATGTTCTTAGACGAGCATGGATGAAACATGTTATCTATAGACGTTGGAACATGAAAACTCAACTGGCATCAATAAACATTTGTTTATATTATTTTGATGTTATTTACTTATTGTTAATAAAAAAATAAAATTTTTCTTCATATACGTGTACATATATATTTTTTGTATTGTTTTGTTATTTGTTATGTTAAAAAATATAATTTGAATATTAACTATAAGAACATTATATTGTGAAAAATTCAATAACAAAGTGGTATCTTTCTAACCCCTCTAATATAAAAAAATGTGGAGTTAAACTGAAGTATAAGTACTTCGTCATTAAGCTACCTACGTCACTGTAAATGTATGTGTTAAATTATTTGAATTTAATTATTTATCAATCATTGCATACGAAAAAAGATACTGAGCAAAGAAGGTGTGTCAAACTATATATAATATTACTGTCATATTTATGTTGTTATTATATTAATTTATTTTACTTTTAGTTATATGTGACGAATTAGTGAGTTGATTTAATTTTAACAAAAAATATTTTATTCATTATGTTATTGATATTAAATCATTATGATATATTGATATTACAAAATTATAGTATTAATTATTTTTATTACTTATTAGATATTGTAATTGACTTTCAACTTTGTTTCGTGTATAAGTGTGTAAAATGAATACGTCGTGAATAGTTTTGTAGTATAGATAGGCTATATTTTAAAATGAATCTAAATTCTAAATGTTTTGAAAATTACATCGTTTTATGCCAAATATAATAAAATATGTAAAAGTTTCAAATCCCAATGGGCCAGGCCTCTCTAGTCTCTATGGACGAGGACTCATTTTTAAGCTATAATAATATTATGTCGAATAGGGACAAATGGACGTAGCCGTTTGGACGTGGTTGTTTGGACGCGGGGACAATTGGACGTCAAAAAAAAAAAAAAATAATTATTATAAATTAAATTTAAAATTTATACAATTAAAAAAAAAAAAACTAAAAATTAAAAACTAATAGTTCTTGTTTATATTTTATAGGTGTTTACCTATTTATAAATTATAAAACCATTGATATTATATTTGTTAGTAATATAACTAATGGTATCGTATCATAGCGAACATTATCGAACATTATCGATTATTATTGATTATCACGTGCCTATTACCTATAGATTAAATTTTATCGTATTGGCAATAGGTACACCTATAATAAAAATAGGTATAATATATAACTTTAAACTTATTGGTTATTATAACCATTTATATCACATTTTGTAATACACGAAAATACACACTTATTATCTTGTTAGTTATATACAAATTGTGTGGTAGTGTACATATATGTAAAATGTTGTTTATTATTAATTCGAATCGCGATGGGTGAAGTTTTTTTGAATGACGGTTTTATGTATTTATTTGACGCTTTTAGTTCTGATGGTTTAAATGTTTAAATTTAAAACGGTTTTGGCGATGTAGATATAAACTGGTATAACAGACTTAGTTATTCTTAAGCACATAAACAATCACACTCACGACTCTGACGCTGCTAAAGTGGAAGCAAATATAGCAGTGTGTAATATTAAAAACGTACTAGAGAAACCATGGAACCAACATCTACAGTGATAAATGAGTGTATTTCTGAATTATCACAAGCATCTAAGGTACTTAGAAAATATTAGATTTTACACAATTACACAATTTTTATTACATTTATAATTATTTATAATTTATTATATTTATGAAAAATTAATATTAATAATAATATGATCTTCAACTAGTCTGTCTGTGTACTCAGTTGGAAAAATACATTTAACGTTCACATCTGTGCCACTAATCACTATGATGTGGACTTTCCATAAGCTTTAACAAAAAATTAATACTTAGCACGTCAGCGATTGTCCAATTATTAGGCTATAATGTGTAGATGGATACTTACATCATCGATCATGTCTTTCAGTGTTGAATAACATTTCTGCTCTGGAACTGTATTATCACCTCCCATGATATTGCCTTTATTGGCTTGTGATTTGCTTTTGGGTTTCCAGAATGAACATAATTTGCTTTTACAACAACGATGCGGACATTTTACAATCTATAATAATAAATTGATAACTAGAATTCAGAGATCTTCTTAAACCATATTATATTAGACTCTAAAATTTAGATGGGTACTTACTTTACCGTTTCTGTACCAAATCGGAGGATTAAATATAGGGTTTGCTACCGGATATTGATCCTTTACGATAATATGGTCTTCAACTAGTTGTTTTCTGACTGTGTACTCAGTTGGTGAATCACTTTCAGAGTTCACATCTCTGCCACTATGATGTGGACTTTCCATAAGCTTTAACAAAAAATTAATACTTAGCACGTCAGCGATTGTCCAATTATTAGCCTATAATGTGTAGATGGGTACTTACTTTAGCGTTTCTGTACCAAATCGGAGGATTAAATATAGGGTTTGCTACCGGATATTGATCCTTTACGATAATATGGTCTTCAACTAGTTGTTTTCTGACTGTGTACTCAGTTGGTGAATCACTTTCAGAGTTCACATCTCTGCCACTATGATGTGGACTTTCCATAAGCTTTAACAAAAAATTAATACTTAGCACGTCAGCGATTGTCCAATTATTAGCCTATAATGTGTAGATGGGTACTTACTTTAGCGTTTCTGTACCAAATCGGAGGATTAAATATAGGGTTTGCTACCGGATATTGATCCTTTACGATAATATGGTCTTCAAATAGTTGTTTTCTGTCCGTGTACTCAGTTGGTAAATCACTTCCAATGTTCACATCTCTGCCACTATGATGTGAACTTTCCATAAGCTTTAACAAAAAATTAATACTTAGCACGTCAACGATTGTCCAAATATTAGCCTATAATGTGTAGATGGGTACTTACTTGACCGTTTCTGTACCAATTCGGAGGATTAAATATAGGGTTTGCTACCGGATATTGATCCTTTACGATAATATGGTATTCAACTAGTTGTTTTCTGTCCGTGTACTCAGTTGGTGAATCACTTTCAATGTTCAAATCTCTACCACTACGATGTGGACTTTTTATAAGCTTTAACAATAAATTAATACTTAGCACTTCAGTGATTGACAAATTATTAGACTATAATGTTTAGTTTAGATGGATACTTACTTCACTGACCATAAACAACATTGTTGAACAAAACAACTGCGGCTCTAGTACTGGTCCATTTGTATCATGTAGTAAAATTTGGTTCACAATGGCTTGTGATTCTTTCTCCGTTTGTGTGGATAAGTTGTCACTTTTGTTGTCCTTCGATGTACCTCCATGATGAGGATTTTTTGTAAGCTATAATCATAAATCAATATCTAGCAAGTCAGAGACTGTTCAATTATTACACTTTCATGTATAAATGATATTTACTTGACTGAGAAGAGTGAGAATACTGCAAAGCGTAGTATAAAATATTGGTGGCACGGATATTGGGCCGTCTGGGCCACACAAAGTCATATTTTTTTCAAAGTCTTGTGATTTGTTATCCAAGTCCTCAAATGAAGTGAGACTATCCGTATCCTTTGATGTTTTGTAACGATGCCGATTGTCTATAAACTATAATAATAAATTAATACCTAACATGTCATAGATTGTCCAATTATTAGACTTTACTCATGTACTTACTGCATAAAAATCACGTGATTTGCTCACCACGGACGAGTGCTCAGAATCAGCATCAGATACATTTTCTGCAGCATATAACATGATTGATATTATGTTATAAGTATATAATATGTACATTATACTATAATTACCTATGAAAGTGTTGTCGATTTTCAAGAGCTTTGTGATATGATCGTCACCATTATCATCAAAAGATCTTTTTCGCTTATCCCCCATATCAGAGGATAACAGCGCTTTTGGAATTCCAAACAAATCGTATTTTACTAATTATAGTAAAAAATACAATATAATGCCGCAAAATCAATTGAGGTATTTTAGTACAAGTACAAATGATTCTGTTATTGGAATTTAACTGAATGATATTTATTTTAATATTATACATAGGAACATAGTTGCTTGCCTGGTTGAGCGTTAAATGTTTTTTTTTTCTTTTCAGCCATTGAAAATACAAACAGTTCTATTAGTTTATTACTTTTACTCAGATTCACACTTAAATAGTATCGTTATAATTGAACTACACGCAAAAGTATCTGTAATTTACTGACACACTCAACTGCATTTTTATGCATTTGCATTATACGAGGAAAAACGTATTTACTTAACAACATTATCTATTTAACAAAATAATTGTTAAAAGCAAACCCAATTAAAACAATGTTTGTATAATTTAACGAATTTTTATAAATGATAATAAAAATTTTATATTGTCCACGAAATATTTTTAGGTGTTCTGCCATCTTTAGATAAAATATCCAGACCCTCGTTTTTTAGTAACTTTACTCGTAACTCGTAGTTAATAATACTATATTGAAACAATCATGAGTTACATTAAACTCTATGCATTCCAAGTTATTAATTCATCATATAAGCCCAATATATTATTTTAAATATCAAATAGTATTATTACAGTGGTGAGGCTTAAGTCTAACGAATTAATAAGTTTAAAAATCAAATACTTTATTAACGATCACGGTTCAATTTGTTTTAATTATTTTATAAACTAACCGATGTCCGACGACTATTTATCTACTCAATGTATTATCATGATGTGATCCACGGTTACCAGCACGAGCTAATATATAGAGGACTGGACACGACATGGTAGAAGGCTGTGTGGGGTGTTTCCTTCAAATATATACAGTGGCCGAATAATGGATGATTTTTCCACCTTTTAGCTTCACTAGCGCTCCCGAATCGATCAGAGGCCAATAATAATAAATAATAATATATAGTAACTCTATGACAATTACATTGTAAATAATAAAAAAAACAAAAATGTTTTACCAATATGGCGTTAGTGTGGCAAAAAGATGGAAAAATCACCTGTAACTTTGCCACTGTACTTACTTTTAGGAGACTTTATTTATCGTCATGTCCAGTCCTCTATATCTTA
Source organism: Diuraphis noxia (assembly GCF_037042655.1). NCBI lineage: Eukaryota > Metazoa > Arthropoda > Insecta > Hemiptera > Aphididae > Diuraphis > Diuraphis noxia. Next base: position 29,414,788 of record NW_028301714.1, on the reverse strand, counting down.
GTTTGTGGTTAACAGCTAACGGGTATACGAGTACTTCCATATCGAAATGTAACCATGGAACTATACTATGATATCAGCAAACTGACTATAGGTATTTACACACAAACACCTCCCTGTTCAATAAATAAAAAAACAAACTAAGTTTAGGATTAGAATAAAAAGTATATAAAATCATGTCCTTACCTTGCACGAATAAGACGGTTAAATGTGTTAGAATATTATAACGGTATTCATAGACGGTTGAAATCGCATTACGGATCTTAGGAATACTATAAACACAATGTGTTTTTACATGACTCTAACCTTAATAAACATAAACACTTGTGTGGTGGTCAGGAATTTTCAATGAGGATATACCCTTACAAGGGTGTTATATATTTTTTCTCTCAGAAAAATAATTTATTCGAAAAGTGTTTGAATAATTTTAAAAATGAAGTGTTTAAAGTATTTAATAAAATATAATATTGTATTCAAATATTATAATTTTTGAGGCTATAAATAAGTAATTCATTCCTTTTTCTATACTTTTGAAGATTATACTATATCAAAAAGTAAAATAAAAAAAATCAAAAAAAAATCGAAGGTTTATCATCCCAAAAACAGCAGTCAATTTCCTCCCTCATTAATTCTATAGATTTAAAATAAATACATTTTATATTTTAAATATATAACATATTATATAAGTATTATGATCCGAATGTATTATCTAGTACAATATTTTTGTAGACCACAACTAGCTTAACTTCCTGACCTGTCAACGTATTTGTTAAAAATCATAAATTGAAATCTAAATATCCTAAATTAAGCTAATGCCGGGTGATTCTTTTATCATTGAACACTCATTATTTCAAAAATTATTAATGTTTTTGAAAATATTATTTTACATAGTTTCTAGTTGTTAAAAAACCAAAGTTTTTATTACTTTTTTGAATGACAACATAGAGTTTTAATTTCATATTCCAAAACAGAATATTTTTCAAAGTATTTTGATTCATAAAAATCGAATTTAAGACGAGTAGTTTATGAGTTATATGTATTTAGAGTTTAGACAAGCGGAGTAGTGGACAAACATTTTGCGGGGTAACCCCGTACCACTCCACTCTGCCAATCTAAACTTAAAATACTTATAACTCATAAACTACTTGTCCTAAATTTGATTTTTATGAATCAAAATACTTAGAAAAATATTCTGCTTTGGAATATGAAATTAAAACTCTATATTGTCATTCAAAAAGTAAATAACTTAAAAAATGATGAGGATAAAAAATATTTTAAAATAAAATTTTTTAATAAAAACGTTGGTTTTTGAACAACTTGAAACTATGTAAAAAAGTATTTTCAAAAACATTAGTAATTTTTGAAATAATGAGTGTTCAATGATAAAAGAATCACCCGGTATATACAGAAGCTAAAAATGTGATTCACACGATGAAAAACATTTGAGAAGAAATCATTATTTTACAAGTGAATATCTAATTTTCTAAACATTTAAATTTCTAACGCTCATAGAAAATATTTGTGGAATTAGGTACTCATAGACGCAAATCACAGAGGGGTTAAGGGAGCTTAGTCCCCAAATTTATTAGTGCCCCATTATTATTATTAAAAACTCAATGTATAAATAATAGCCAGGGCTTAAGCCCCCTACCAAATTGAACTAATTTGCGCCTATGGTTCTACTTTTTTTTTCATTTTACCAGGAACCAACCTCAAAATCAAAAATTGAAGAATTTTTATATACAATATGTCATATGACGTGGTGAAAGTTGAAAGACAAAAAATAAATATACAAAAAAAAAAAAAACCCAAAACACTGTAAAATCAATGCATTTATCAGAATATAAAATTATTTTGTTTAAAACATATCACTATAACAAGAAGTAAATCTTAATAATTAACTATAAAAATTTAAAAAAATATTGAATGTTATCAGTTAATAAATATTCTTTTAAATTTGTGTCAGTTAAGCAGTTAACACATGTTAATGCATAGGAAATTTATATAATACATATTAATTCTTATTAATTCTAATTAGTTGGTGGTTTTTTTGTCGCATTAATTGTGAGGTCATGGAACACATTGCTGATATAATACTTAGTGATATTAAATCTAATATCCTAATCATCGGGCCACCGGGGTTTAGTTTGTAAACACAGGAGTCTAAGAAATTGCATACTCTGAACCGTAAATCATAATGTTTTGTAAGTTCCAATCCATCAAATTATTATTACACTGTTACGTTCTCGAATTAATGTATATGACTATATATATATATTATATATATTTTTTTTTAATCATTATTAGCTGCTCTATATTTTATTATTATGATTATGTTTCTATTTTACACTTAACTAAATGTTCTTAATTCACAATTATTTAAAAATATAAACAATAAATCAATGAATATTTGTTGTAATTTTAAAACATGCAATGAAATACAATTATATATTATGAGAAAGATTTCGAACTAATGATCTTTAAATGCCAACAATATAAAATAAGCACTTATTTATTATTTGTTCGTGTTTATTTATTCACATTTGTAAATTATATACAATATATCCATATAGGAGAAAAACATATAAGTTACTCATAAATATGTGATAACTGATATCATCTATTCAATTTCTAATTTAGACATCACAAAACACATTTATATCGAATCATATTTGTTATAATATATTTTAATTTACAAACAAATATGCAAATTATAATCTGGGATGGATGCTGAATGAGCCCTAAATATAAGCGATATTATAGTTGTATAAATATTAAATAGAATATTCTATTTTTCCTATAACTATGGTTAATACCAATATTCCCGGAATTATTTTTAATTAATTGAATAAAAAATTAACATGGTGAGATTAAAGTTAATATTGAAAACTATTAATTATAATATTATACGTTTATGATTAAATTATTTTACTATATTTTTTCATAACAGTTATAAATATTAAATAACGATTTTAAAATGGTTCAAGTCAGATTTTAAAGTTATTATACATTTTAAATATTATACAAATAATTTTCTATAAAAATAATCTAGATTTAAATGCGTTTATATTGTTTTAATATTTTGAATACATGTTTACTTTTATAAGATACAAATAAAATGTAATAAAATTCGATGTGAATTAATCTTTTAAATTATAAATATACTAATCGATATTGAAATTATGGTCTTAAAAGATCTTGAATAATGATATTTTCCAATTAGGTTTCAACGGAAATACAGTGTTAGATACCTATTTTATGTTATATATTTAATTCTAAACTTTAAACGTGAATTAAATAAATAATCATACATTTGCTTTAATAGATTTAGTTTTAGTAATATGTTCGAAGTATATTTTCTAGATCTATTTTATCTACTATTTCAATAATCTATTAATGATTTCTATTTGGTATTGTTGAAAAATATTGCTTACATCTTTAAAGTTTTAACAGTCGCATTGCCATGACTGTTGATGATATCTGTGTCGAATAATTATTAAGCTACACGTACAGTAAAAATGCCACTTATGATCTATTCGTCACTGAGATTCGTATTGTATTACATAGGATTTCGAAATAATGAGGATTGTTTATCATTATTTCTCGATGGACAATAATACACAATAATCGTGAATTATTTGTAAATTGTAATTACCTATTATACTTAACGTGACGTAACTGCAGAACATCCGTAAAATAGTTAGATATTATAATATTATACTTGTCTTACTCTAAAAATCGTGAATAATAATGTAATATTGTGCTAGTAATCCCTTTGTAGAATATGTGGGCTGTATGTCAAATAAATGTATTATTATATAATATACCTACGACCGACGTGTCTAAGTCACGATCGCTACGTTAATGTATACAGACAATTATTCAGGAAGCACGTTTAACCCAATTTTTTCCTTTGATAATGTAATTATTTATTTTACAATTTTCGGAATTTTAAATTAAACTTGAAAATGTTATTTCAAGTAGGTACTAAGATTTTGAAAGCTATAGTCAAGAGGGCGCAACACCCGTATTTGTTGTCTTACAAACGCGCGCGTAACATAGCAAATTTACGCTCAACATTTCACGTTTTACTCCGTTAGATTAAAAATTAGAGTAAATAGACCTATTATGAAACTTGATGGTAAGGACATTATCTGTGTTTCGTTAGAAGTATTTTTACGATAATTCAGTTTTAAGTGAGTAATGCGCTTATAATGTAAAATAAAAATACTCATAACTCACTTAAAAAAATGAATTATCGTAAAAATACTTCCAACAAAACACATATAATGTTCTTACAATCAAGTTTCATAATAGGTCTATTATAGTGAATTCACTAATTTTTAAGCTAACGGAGTAAAACGTGAACTTTTGAGCGTAAATGTACTATGTTCCGCGTTTGTAAGACTGAGGCAACAAAAATAGGTGTTGATCCCTCTTGATGAATGCCCTGTGTCAATTCAAATGAGAACCACAGTCCTTAACTGTAAAAACTAAAAAGCAAATGATTTTTATAAAAAATAAATATATTCATGTACTTATTGTACTTATATAAATCGAAATTCTAACGAATAATTTATGAACTAGGTCAAACATGGTATAATTAAATCCAAAAATAGTATTCCATCAAATAATATATTTAAAAAAAATGTGGGGCTTTGATTGTTTAGACATTTTAATAATTAATATTTTATCGTTTATAAAATCGTTATGAATATTACAAGCTAGTCTAAATAATATTGAATATTATCATAATATTATATCATATTACATTGAATATGATATATTCTATGTAAAACTATTATGAAGAACTATTATTGGAATTATTAGTACTTAGAGATTGATAATTCATAAACTAATAGTAACATATATGATATATATACAATATACATCAACATTACAAAATAAATAAACATGATATTATGTCACCCGCCAAAGGAAACCCTGTACAAATTGAAAATAATATGCTCTTTTAGCGTACTCAAAAAATTCCAAAAATAAAAATGTGAATAAATGCATCATTAAAGGATACACGGAGAAATAACAAAATGTTCGGTAAATCACTCTGTGCAGTCATATCACATAATTATTATAATCATCTGTATTTAGTGTACTGAGTTTCAAGTGTAAGTATACAACACTACACATAATGTATCAGGTATCCAGTACATATAATATAGGTATATGATGTTTTTCTGTTATACTTGTCTGTGCGGTGCACAAAAAACGAAAAAAATACTCTGGGTATATTAGGTATGTTATTATACAGGTAGGTACTATATAATAGCGATATCACTGTAGCTGGTATTCGAGCTACCCGGTCAATCAAGAATAAACCTCAAAAAGCATCTCATGCATGACATTTTTTCCGATATGAGAGTATATTATTTTCAGTAAAAAATAATACTATTGATACTTATATCTGTAATAATAAATATAAAACTTATCAAATAAAGTATAAAAATAAAAAAATAAAAACTGATGGTTTAACCAATTATTGCGAAAACAACTAATTAATTAAGTCCTTAATAATTAGTCGAACAATATTGTGGGTCAAACTATTATTGTATTATATTTGCATGTTTCAGATACATCGTATTATATTGTACAATGGACACGAGATATGATTCGGTGATATTTTGACCGGTCACCGGTACGTTTGCGGGCGTTCCAATAATCGAAACCAAAAAAGGATCATCGACGTATAATATAGTAGGTAAGTATACAATCGGCACCGCACGTGATTTGAGAAAATTTCAGCCGAAGAAAGTAGAAAGGGTGTCGTCCGCATTCTGTAGCAGTGGCTGGCCACGGTGGGTGCGATTAGGCATTCAGGAGGCGATCGATAACTCTGCGACACACCACATTATAAGCACGGTACCGCGTGTCCAGAGCGTTCATTCGTTCGATCAACCGGCTCCACGATGCATCGTCTTTCCGTCTTATGTTGCGCCGCTGCCCTGTCGCTGTTCGCCGCCGCTCAGGTAAATAAAGTGACGACCGGAACAGTCATTGTCTCGGCAAAAGCGACAATCATTATAATTATTGTTTTTAATATTATTGTAGGTATTATTTTCGTCATTTTATTTATATATTATTATGTTGTGTGTATAGGCGACGGAAACCGCACTGGAATTTGGCGGAAAACTGTTGGACGACTGCGGTACCGATTGGTCGTGCGCCAAACCCAAACTTCTCAAGTTCATCGGTCAGACCGCGGAGAAGGCCGAGTTCAGGCTGACCAGAGATCTGTCCCTGAAACGCACCCACGATAGCAATGACGAAGATCAAGTCGCCAATTCGGTATGATATTTAATAACACGGATTTGAATCGTCCTCGTACCACGTTTTACTGTGTGGTCCTACTTACCGAACGTGTTCGTATCGTGGTCGATAATATTATTATATTAATATCATACTATGTACACTATATCGCAGATTCCCAATGGTGAGGAGTATAAAAAGGCAGTTGACGGTAACTCGGCGCTCCGCATGTTGGACAGAATCGATGACTTCCTGAGCACTCACGAGCTCCATGTCAGCCTGCCCGAAGAACTTGGATCGTCCGTCGGGCAAGTCAAAATGCCACTGGTCGACCAAGGACACTCTGCCGTCGCCCAACAAGGCCGAAGTAAGACTCGTGTACCTACAATATTATTATTAACCTACGCAGGTTATGGTCGAATAACGAACTACACAAATCGAGCACATTATCATCAATTGTTTTAGACATTTCGTGCCATGATTGTCATCAACTTAACTTTACTCTTCTTATCTAGTTCGTATTCTTTCGCATCACTTCTAACTTGCTCGATATTTTATAAAAATAAAATGTATTCATCATACAAACTATGGGTGTGCAAAATAAAACTTCTTTATATTTAAATGTTAGATTACTGACATTTTAACAGTAGCATTTTAAATATCATATTTTTTAATTATTGAATAATAAACTGAGAGATGATTTTTTTTTTTTGAATTTATCAGATTTTTTTCACATAATAAATCATTATCAGCGTTAAGATATAAAGTATTTTTGACATCGATATAAAAAATAAATATTCAGAAAATATGTACCTATTTGAATATATTATAAACAAATGTTGGCGATATATTAATATATAATACCATGCAATGTTAGGACTCGTGAAAACTAAATAAAAATAAAAAACTAAATTTAATTTACTTTTTAGGCCGCGGTTTCGTTCGTAAAATAGTCATCCCGTTCCTCTTGGGCCTGAAGTTCAAGACCACCGTACTCATTCCAATCGCCATCGCACTGATTGCTTTGAAGACGTGGAAGGCTCTTACCCTTGGTCTGCTGTCACTGGTCCTGTCCGCTGCAATGGTCATTTACAGGTTCACCAAGCCCAAAGTGGTTGGCGTGGAAATATTGCACTATCCGTCGCCAGTGCACACCCACCACCACGATGGATACGCTCACGCCAGAGCGTACAGCGCGCAACAGCCCGAACAGTGATGCACCACAGCCTCGAATTGTAAACGGTTACAATTGAGTTTACGCAGACATATTATAATTGTGTATTGTTTATTGATTTTATTTTTATATTTATTTTACCTTTGTAATTTAATTATTTATTTATTTATTTATTTATTATTTTTATTGATTGGAAAAAAGTAAGCAACAATTAAAATCTAAAATTTTTATGTACGATTGAGTTTTATTGAAATCACCAAAATTTGAGTTGAAGCAACCGTTTTAATATTACACCAAATACTACGTAATGTTAATACTATTTGCATCAAACAAATTAATTATTATCTCATTTTCCCTTTTAAGTGTGTAAACTTAAATAGGTTATACTCATAGTAATCACAGTTGATTATTATTTCCATATATATAATTTATTGCAGATCCTGGAAAAAATAATCAAGTATTGTCTTTAGTATACTTAAAATAATCTTGCATTCTTGCGTATGGCACATACAAATTTTATCATGAAAAAAAAACATACACCAATTGTATATAGTCGTATAGAAAACGTCACACATCAAACATATTATTATGATAAATTGAGTGAAGAGTGTGATACTTTAATCAAGTATTTAAAAATTTTACTTCCAAAATAAGTATCTAAATTTTCCACCTTAAAATAATAAACTAATAAGTAATGTAGTGTGATATTTTTCAAACATGACAAACTATCGTCGTACAAAATATTATAACAAGTATTATCTTGGGCAGAGATAATACAAATACCAAAATAAGGTGACACGATTGTTCTGTAAGATCTATTTTGGGCGTCCTTTTGACTTTTTAAGTTTCAATATTCATACAGTGTGTTTAATTGTATGATTTATATGTCTTCGTTAAACTTAAATTCTGATGCACACACACACATATATACATATATATATATATATGTATACATCTGTTTATTTATAGGAAGTCTAAGATTTAGCTATTAAAAAATATAAAAGTTATAAAGAATATTTAGGTAAAAATTGTTTCATTATCAATTAATTTATTTTAAATTATATTGATATTTAAAACAATTAAAAAATAAATAAATTGTCATAAATTAACGTTTTTACCATCAACATTTTTCTAAAAATTGTAATAAATTAAAAATGTTTATTTTCAGTATTAAAAAAAAATGTATACTATAAAGCATGTGTCTATAAATGACATGTATAAAAATATTTATATTGATTATGTAGAACTGTAAAAGTTTTTTCATTTGTCAGGTCAATCTATACTATAATTATAATGCACTTAAAATAAATTGTCATACAAGTATGAAGGTATATCAAATTATTAATTTGGATATAGAAACGTATTATTTAATTTGAATTACCTATTCGTTATAAATAACTTGCAAAAAACAGTGCAGTCTGTCTTTGTTTTTACAAATCATTACCAACTAGTCAAGTTTTCATGGTTAAATGTGATTTAGTTTATCTGGTATCCTTCCAACTATATTTAAATAATATTTATTAAAGTACACGTTATTTTGGATACCTAGTTTGTTTTGATTAAATTGAAGTAGAAACAAAAATCTCTCATTAAATTTCTTACTGTTGGCACGAAATGCATGATTCAAAAATCAACAATGAAATTGTTATCCCAGGTTTTTCATCAGAGGAGGAAAAGGCTGATAAAAATAATGAGTACGAATTCCACGACGCACAAGTCCTTATTTAACTGAGAATTTTGACACGTGCTGTGCAATAATATAATGTTAAGTGTTTTTTTTTGTCAAACGACCTAAACGCCTACATTAAAATCAAATTTTGCGTAATTATTTTACGACCATTTCACGTGCGCAATGTCATAATAATTAAAAGTTGTATTCCTGCTTTTAATTGACACTACTCAATACTTGAAATTCTAAAAAATATGAACTTTTGAAGCCATCATAATCAAAAAATTAGCAACAGATGAATATTTTTAACAAATTATTAGTTATGCATATTGTAATATATATTCCAGGAATGCTCTTAGCTATACAAAGACGAAATTAAAACAATAACATATCTCAATGGTAACTTCAAACTTATAATAGCTTAGTCCACACAGGTTCCATAACGTCTTAATATTTATGTGCGTATTCATGAGACATATTGATATTATACAATATACATATATTTTCATTAAACGTTTTATTCAATATATTATATTAACTTTGAATATAGTTTTGCATGATTTATCAATATAGTAGTAAAATTTTAATTAAATGTCATAATATTATACACTGTGGAATTTAAAATAATATTTTTTTTTTTTTGTTAACATATTATGGTGAACGAATCTTTTAATTGTGTCAATATTTGACACGTGAAGTATACGTAGCATACGAAGTCTTCGTATCCTGTTCGTGTTTTCTTTTTATTTGTTAATATTCATGAAGTACACATACAATATTTTTTCAAACTATCCTTATCATAATTAATTTAAGATTGATATAATATAGTACTTAATACGTTGTATATGATTTGTATTATTTTCATTGAATTATAGAGCAAAATATTCGAAAAAAATATGACTTAATAACTTAATAACATAATATTGTTTTATAAGTTTCGTAAAATACATCGTAAATAGTTTCAAATTATTGGAAAATAAAAATATACAGTACATATTATTATAAATATTATATAGAAACATAAAGCATAATATACAGATTAAATGTATAATTTATTAAGTACAATACAGTACATAGAAAAAATCTATTGGAATTCAACAGTAACAATAAACTAACATTTCCATTAGGGTCGATAATAAACAGACAAATATTTGGCGAAGTTCCAATTAAATCTGATAACGAAAGTATAATAACTGTTGAATGGTATGGTTACAACTGAATGATTTAAAGCTGAAAAGTCTAACCAAGGGCTCAAGACATAAAGCTTAGGTGACTTAAGTTAAACAATTAACTTTAAAGATAAAAAATAAATAATAAATAAATAAATAAAAAATAATAATTGCTAAAACGTTACAGAAAAGGGAAATCAATTAATATTATTTTATAGAAACACAATTTAGTGTTACAGGATGAAGCTACTCGTGGTATGTATGGCAATCGTGATGATATTACATGTCGCATTTTCACTGATCAATATTCATAACTGCACAATCGAAATTGGCCCTAACTCTATGTTCGTCAATTAATAATTCTATTTAGAACTTCCGTCGAACCCTTTCTATATTTTCTCTTGAAACAATCGGTAATTATTATGTGTCCATACAGAATATAGCACAGAATTATCTAAAATCGAATAGTTATAAATTTCTTTTTTTATACTGGACTATTTTCTAATGTTATATTATGTGTACTATTCGTAACTTTTTAAGATTTAATTTTCTTATACAATTTTATCGGGTACTTAAGTATGTATTTGAATCGCTCTTATATATGTTTATCTTAATCAATTACCCTCCAACTTGAATGGCAGGCACAGCGTTTTAAGAACATTTTTCATCCTTTATAATTAATACTAATACCTATTTTGTTTTCTATAATAGCAGTGTTTTTTCATAAAGTGATTTACTGTTTAAACTTAGTCCTAGATTTACAATTACAGGGTAAGTGTGATTATTAAGAACTCCCATAAAATAATATATAACCTACAAAATATTCTCTGAAATGAGAATCCCGTTATCAATAGTTCCAGTTATATGCATCACATAACATATTTTTTTTATCTTGAATAAGATAGTACGTCTCATGTATTAACTACCAATTTTATAATAATTTCATATCTTATTTTATTAACCAAGATTTTCTATGTATAGTAATTAAAATAAAATACTGTCATGAAATCATTATGATAACTGATGAGAAGACGTTTGTACCCACATGTATTGTTTTATCCGTCTTACAAGTGTGTAACATAGCAGATTTTAGGCTCGGAAGATCACATTTAGCTACGTTAGTTTAAAAATTAGAGTGGATTGATCTGATATAAAATCTTAAGGTTATATAATTATCTAATAAATCTCATAGGTCTTTTATCGTTATTTAATTTTAACTCGAGTTATGAGTATTTTAAGAAGTACAAATAATTTACAATTTTTAAATACTCATAACTTGCTTTTAAATAAAAATATAGTAAAAAGCCTGTGAGAGGTCATATTATTCTAAATTCTGAACTACAGCGCTAAACGTGATCTGATGAGCATAGAATTTACTATGTTATACGAATTTGTAAGACAGAGACAACGCATGCGGGTATCATGTCCTATATACAATATTATATTAACATGGTAGGGAGACTTATTTTTTTTACAAAAACATTGCGTATATTTTATATTTATAATTATTGTTCCTATCTTATAAGTTATAACTTATAGCAATAAAAGCCAATACCATCGTATTGTAAGATGGTGTGAATATATAGAACTAAACAATTATGAAAATATCAAACATATATAAATGAAACAAAATATTTAAACAAATATATAATGTCTATACAATTTTTAAGTGAAAATTTCAAGATGTTAAGTTTCTGCAATTATTCTTATTAAATTACGAAAAACAAATCGATGTAAAAATAGTAGGAACCAACAAAAATTAAAAGATTAAATTAATTTTATTACTCCGAAATTTGATTTCTGACGACAGACACAAAATAGTAAATTTTAAACGTATAATTTTAAAACAATACAAGTCCCACATATTATACTATGATATAATATCGATAATACCATCAAGACGATTTTCTAACACTTGGCTTTCGTAACGATATGCAAATATTACTTATTTTACATTAAAATATCTTAATATTACTGTGGAGCCTAATTAAATAAAAAATATATTTCAGTATACTAAAATAAAGCGACGACGTTGTAATCTGCTACCGGTGGTAAGTATCTATAGTACCCGCTCAGCTGTTGTCGGTGGAATGTCTTACACGTTTATATATTATACACCATACCTAGTTATTATGTAGATACTATTTTTTGTACCTATTAAATATTAATTAAGTACTTTATCTTATTAGATGTGATAATATTTGTTAGATGCACCTCAATGTTCCTAGTTGTACACAATATATTATATTTTATACAATATGATGTGTCATAGCCATATAGTAAAATAATATTGATAATAGTAAACATTTGATTATTTTATAAAATATGAAAAAATTAATTTACTCTAATCAGTCTAAACACATTCTTATGAAATCAAATCTCAAACTTGGCATTATTAAATATTTTTCACGATTTGGTTTTTCAATAAGTATATCACAAATTACTCTTTTCCCTATATGGTTACAATTTTCAAAATTAATGTAATTGAAAAAACTTTGAACTCATATTCACAATAATATATTCTTATGATCCTCTCAAGTTAGAATCGTGTAAATTTATAACATTATTTTTAGCTAAAAATACAAAAAAAGTTTTATTTTTATATCTAACATTGGACAATATTATTCTTAAAATCCCTCAGTAATTTATCTTCTGTAGAAAAAAAATTACCGGAAAGACATATTAATATTTTATGTGCATTTGAATGTCAAATTTTTGTAAAGTTGAAATACTCATCCGTAAATTAACAAAAACACAAAAAACAAATATACACAATTTTTCTTTAAAAAATTTTAAGTTAAAATGTTGGAAAATTCTTCAAAATCATGAAAATTCACAAATTATTCTGTGGTTAAAAATGTATAAAATGATAAATTTGTATGGATAAGGGTCGAAAGTTTAAAATAAAGTTTCTTATATACAAATTAGCTGTTATCAAAAAATATATTTTGAACACAATATTTTCTTATATGTATGATATTTAGGTTCAAATATGAAAACGCATTTATTTGTTTTGTTGCCTATTAAAAATATTATTCATGAGTAGGTACTTGAAATTAGGATGTCCCGGGTACCCGGCAATTACCCGATGGCCGGGTACTCGATATCATATTTAAGACTCAGCTCTTACTCGGTACCCGACGTAATACCTACATTTTTACTTGACTCATATCCAATGGCAAACGCTGAAATCTATTTATAAATTTATGCATACCTATATCATCTATAATTAATATTATAATGGGAGAAATCTAAAATTCTAGGGTAATAAATTATAATTTATTTTGGTACATATTAGTATATTACTGTATTAGAATAACTGAACCGATTTACAATTATAGCAAGTTGATTATAAACAAATCATGTTTTTCTTCTATGAATTACAAAAATAAATCTCGTATTTAGTATTTACTGTCTAATGTTTATATATAAATTATATGATAAAAAAAATTGTTATAAACAACCTGCAATCAAAACCCGTATTATTCATAATTTTTACTCGGACAATACTCGATACCCGGCAAGTACTATTAATTTTACTCGGCCAATACCCGATACCCGGTTAGTATAAAGAATTTTACTCGGCCAGTATACTCGGTACCCGGCTTAGTACCAGATTTTCTACTCAGAACATCTCTACTTGAAATTATATTAACTATATATAATTATATATTTTATATGTACAAAAAAATTAAAAAATGCAATATTTCTGGCAAAAGTTAACATAACTTACTGTATGAGATATTAGTCTAATACTAATAGTAAAATAAAATGCTTTAATAGCAATAATATCATAAAATGTACTAAGTGGTAATAAATATATACTGACTCACATTTTTTGATTTAGAATCATTTTTTTTTATGCAATCATTTATCATTGAATTCAAATTTAACGCATACGTTAGATACAATGACCCAAACTACATCTAATGTACAGTAGAGAAGTACCCACTTGATCAATTTTTTTTATTTATTGTATCGTTTAGTCCAAGATGTTAATATTTTTATTTTACAAATTAACAAATAAAATTTTATTATTTTATCGATTTACAATTATTTCCACACAATGATCAAGGTAGGTTGAATGCTACGATTTTCTGCTGTATTTGTCTAATACATGTATTATATACAGGACGTACTGGAATTTAGATGTTTGATACTATATTATGACCAAAATTTTAAAAACAGATTTGAATTTTTCATGCAAAGTGAAAAGAAAATAGTGTGTTCGATACATTATTTTCATATTTTACATAATGTATGGATATGCATTTCTTGAAACAGTCAATTATCAGAAAAACGAACGACGTCACTAAGAAAGACTACGGGACATATTATATACGTAAAAAAATAAGCAGCTATTCGCGAAAATCTATAACATATGATATCTGGTACACGCCACACATAATAATTATAAGTAGTGGCAGTCTAACATGTTATATTATACGTTCTCGTGACCTATCGTCGATAATAATTTCACCAGCCTGAGACACACATAATGAACATCGGGGCCCCGATTAATATTCAGACGCGCTCCGGACAGCTATAGCTGTCGAAAACGTGATTAAACGGGGGACATCCTATACGCGTCCTGTATGTATCCCCCCTAACTCTACCGACAGTTTTCGGACACGGGGTTCTTGGTATATAACCCAAGGACGCGGACGACCAGACACCACACTCGCACCACCACAGTCGGTAGTCGCACATACTTACCAACTCAAACCATAAGCGCACCCAAGCCATGGCTCGTTTCTCGTGTTTGCTCCTGTCCGCCGCCGCATTGATTGCCGTCACGTACGGATCGCCGCTGACCAACGACAGACAACTACAGGTATCTATCTATCTACAATAGCGACGGCGATCGGATCGCACGATAGATCGACACGACATTTTATTTATTTATTTATGGTAAATACGGGAAGTTTTTAATTATTCTTATCTATTACAGGACGGAAACAACGGAGATGATTTGGGAATCACGGAGCAACTGCAGGAGCTCATTGAGAAACGCGACGTGTCCGTGGAACTCGGAGGTGCTACCGTCACCTTGTCACCCAGAAATTTGGAAGAGAACGAACTTGGCCTGACCCTAAGACTTCCCAGCTCCGCCGAGCCAAGAAGTGAGTACAACAGTCGTTTACGACCGATACAATAACCGCGATCATTCGTATTACACTCTTATTCGTACTCACGACGCGCCCACCCGTCTCGTTCCAGGCAAACGCCATAAGTTTAAGAAAATCCTCATGCCCATCATGGTGTTCGTCATGCTCAAGGCCCTCACATTGATCCCACTCGCCATCGGCGTGTTGGGCTTGAAGGCATGGAACGCGCTGCAACTGTCGTTCTTCTCGTTCGTCATTTCCATCGGTCTGGCCATCTTCCAACTGGTTAAGAAGGCTTCCGAATCACCACCATCGCTGACCACCCACGACGCCGGAATCTACGGTGCCCCACCAGCACACTACGCCAGGAGCATCCAAGAACACGCTCAACAGTTGGCCTACGGTTCCAACCAAGTCAGATAGGTACGAATCGCGATAACTTAACGATAATAATGAATTATATACCCTATACTCACGTATGCTGTACTTGAGTACAGGTTGACGAATATGACGTTTTAGTATTCCTGTACAGTGCGAAGATGTATTGCAAATTGTATGATATTTTCAAATAATCTACATATATCCGCCTTCAGCCTTACTCGTACAGCACTTGTGCATAGGGCGACGGCAATGTCGTTTGACTATACCTGTAGTGCACACATATATTTCAATCGATGATTGCTTACAACTTTTTGATATTTATGATAATTTTTTTAAAATTTATTTTAGACGTTTTCCGACCACATTGACACGACTTGCATCGCGACTCGTGTGTGTGTGAGTGTGTGTGCGTTGCGGCTCTGGTCATCCCATCACTGCAGCTGCATCTTCCGCACGTCAATTATACCGCAAGAGAACAACATTTATTTATTTCGACTATTTATTATTATTATTATTATTTTATTATTACGAAACACGCGAATAATTGTAAATACATTATATTTAATGTCCTTATTGTTTTGTAAATCCGGTTACTGCAGCCCCTATTATTGCTTCCGATTGAAAAATATATTATAGTTTATTTTATTAATTTAATACCATATTGTTGTAATGTTATACCACACCGAAGATTATTCCTTTCCAAGTCTTTGCATAATTTATGACGATAAAACTTTGGAAAATCTTGATCCACATAGTATACTATCGTTTAAAAATTTAAAATAATAAACTATGAGTAAGGAAATTCAAAATTAATCAACCCAAATCGGTGATTAATTGTATAAAGCCTATAGGTTTAACATTTCTAAGATTATTCATTAGATTATTCCATTTCATAACTATTAATCAGAAAAAAATCTATTTATCTTGCACATTAATCATTGTTATAATGAAGTTATAATAAACTAACTTTTCATTTTAAACATTAGACTTCTTTTGATTAAATTAATAATAATAATTGTGAAATAAAATTTCAAAATATAAGAATAAGAATAGTTGTTTGAAAAAAAAATATTTTTAGTAGAGTTTAGATTACTATTACAGTAAAACTCACGTACAAATGGACAATTCTTATGTTTTCATTATGCATAATTCAAATAATAATAATAACAACAATTAATAATCATTAATAATCAACTATCAACAATTATTATGCAACTTAAAAAAAAAAAAAAAATGAATCCAAATTACGTGTGTCAATTGATCAGTATTTCGATGAATATGTTAATAACTGGTAATAACTCTAAAACAAATTACTATGTATAAATGAAATTTTCACTGATTTTTATAACCATTTAAAGTTAAAATTTTAACAAAATTTATTTAATTGAAAATTTACAAATCATTTAATTGTTAAAAATTTATAAAATGTTTAACTTTAATATCTAAGGATTAAAAATTTAAAACAAGGTTCCACGTAGGGGAGACCAGGGCAAGTTGACGAAGCGGGTAAGATGACGAATTGATTATAACTGATTATAGATTATATGAACAATCAATGTTATAAGATAATTTAATAGTATGAAGTTAGGTACGTCTATTTTATTTTATTTAATACAATTTTGATAAGAACAATCACTTTTATTTACAAATGTGTGTTATCATACTTCAAACTTTTAATTTTACGCCGCTCGGCATAAGGATTTTTTCATTAACAGTAAGTAAAATTTATAATTCGTTTATATTGATTTAAAAGATAATTTTGTGAGGTTTATTTTTATGTAATTATGTAGTATATTTGATTTGTTTGAATTTAAAAAATATTGTGTCTTGTAAAATATTATTAGTTGGGGTAAATTGACGCGGGTAAGATGACGATAGTCAATTTACCCCAATGAGTAATATTTACACTTTATAATATTTTGCCATAACTTATAAATAAGTAGACATAAATTACTTACCTACCTATTATTTAAGTACCAACTATTTATTATATTGTAGACACCATGTCGAGGGTATACAAAAGAAAAACTGAGACATCATATGATAAGCATCAACTATTAAATGCAATTGAAGACTAATTTAATTTAATTTAAGGTTTGTTAAAATAATTTTATATCAGTTAATTTCAAGACTTAAAAAATATTTACTTAAGAATATTGTCATATCAAGTTGTTTTATTAATAAAAAAAACTATATTTAAAAGTTGTTTAGTTTATTTATATTTGTATGTCATCTTACCCCAGGGAAATGTCAACTTACCCCAGTAGGTGGGTAAGATGACGAATTTCGTTTTTTTTTTTTTTTATTAAAAAAAAAAATAGTTTAAAGTAAAAAGTTGACTCCGATATTTTTTTTAAAACTTTCCCACAAGTTAAACTATAAATTGTCATAGAATTTGGATTTCTATCATAAAAATTGGTCATCTGAGAGAACGTCAAACCTTAGATTCGTCAACTTGCCCTGGTCTCCCCTAATTAGTTAAATTTGTAACGAAAAAATCTAAAAACTCTTCAAATATAGTTTATTTTCATAGCGCTTTTAAATTTAAATTTGGATGAAATTATATACTAAATAACCAAGAATAACAATTTTAGTTATAGGTATTGTTTTAATTTAAAAATATTGTTCGTGGGTACTTGAAATTTCTAATGTAAACTTTATATTCTTATTTTAATAGGTAGTTATAATGTTGTTAATGACTTATATTGACACTTTGTAATAAATTGTATATACTATGAAAGACTGAGTTAGTTGGGTACATAATACATCTTATTTGATTAATTTGGAATTTATTTTAAAGGAACCTACATTTTTTTGTTTGAAAAATATAACATTATAATTAATATAGTAAAAAACATCCTAGACTGACAAACCATTTTCACTCAGAATCGTTTTTCGTATACAATGATATTATACCACTGAATTCAAATTTAAAACCATCCATTACAGTAACCCACTTGTACAGCAGAGCGACATCTACTTACCCGCTTTTTTGATTTATATATAAGTCACATCCCCTTGATGAAATTGTCAATTTCATGAAAAGTTTTCAAGCCATGAAATGGAAAGCTTTTTTTTCCACTTAGTAAAATAATTAATAAAATATTTTAGATGTTTCAAAAACTTACGAGGAGCCTTGAACCTTGCATTAAATTATTAAACTGAAATAATGCCTAAAAATTAGATAAATAAAAAACTATAAATGTAAGTTTCAAACGATGATGACACACTTAAAACAAAATATAACGCAGATTATTGTGATACCAATATCTACATTGTTCTATTAAAAATCTTGAAGTACCTATATTAATACTAAATGAATATATACAAATATAATTTTATGCTTCATACATGTATTTATTGAATACTTTAAATTACTTTTCATACTATTTGCTATAAATGATTTGTGGAGGATCACTATGGTTTTACTAAGATTGTTGACATAATGACCTAAAAATCATCACATTTTTAGTAATACGTAGGCTTTGTTTATAGTAAAAATATTTTTTTTTTTTACGTGAATGTAAAGGCATTTTAGCTGGTATAGTTTTACAAAACTTGAATTTATTCATAAAATTACCTATATTAACGAATTTACGTTTGAGTAATTATAATGTACCATCGTGCCTACTCGTTATGCATACTGTGTGCGACAACGAAAGTCATTGGACAGAAGATTATAAAAACAATACGAGATAGTTTTATCGACTACCTATTCGAAATTTTAATCATTTTTAGAATAAATAACTTGCTTCTTTTTTCTAATTCTTAGATAAATATTATGATTATATCATTGTTATTTTATTTTATTTTTATTTTTATAATACGCATTATATATGATAATTCTATTTTATTAATAAAAGTATTTACAATCTACACAGTACAATTAGTATTATAAGCAAATTTGATAATTAATATATTATGTCATTGTTAGAGATTATAGTGTATGGGCAGGCATTCATCAGTGCCACCCAACCTGATTATTGTTAGAGAGGTATTATTTTATTTTCATTTATTTTTATTTTACTAAGCCTCTTACCACTGTATTTCGAGTCTTCTATGTACATTACCGGGAAGTAAACTGAAGGATAGTTATTTAAATAATGGGTTACTGTAAAAATTTAAATTTGTAAGAAAATTTAAAGAAATATAATTTTTCTAATTAATTGAGAGTAAGATTTTTTAGATCTTTGTAAAGATTATTGCTTGTGCAGTACCAAGGACAAGACGTTACTTGTCATACGCATATGAATTGAAACTCCTGAAACATTTGTGTATTGGATGGCTTTGCAGAACCCCATGGCCATAGCTTAATAGACCATATATCCAAATTAGTCGAATTATTGACTTGTACATGATAAGTTTTTAGGATAGAGAGTTTGGATTTCAAAATTCATTTTAAATAGTATATTATTCTTAAAAATTGTATACTACTTATCAAAACAAAAATCGAAACTTTATTTCTGTTTAGAAAACATTAAAATACATAAATAACAGAGTACTTCCGACCGTGGGTAGATATCTAATCCCGTTGGGTATTACTTGTTAGAGTGATATGTGTCTTATGTATATATGCCTCGATGCCTTATCGTCGCGCGTACACTTTGAGCTAATGGCTCTCTCTAAAATAAATTAGATCAGCGCATTTAATTCCGTTTAGGTATAGAATTACTTTTTTTGCCAAAATATTTATGATATTATAAATTATTATAATGGTATAAAATATATTACTATTAACATTAAATCATGGTAATTTAAGCACGCAACGTGACACATAACCTGAGTGTATTGAGTGTGTACAACATTAGGTGTTAGGTATTTTTTGGCAGTTATATTTCAATATAAAATTATAAATAAATACTGTCAAACTACTGCAAGTCATTATATAATATATAAAATAGAGGACCTCAAAATATCATAAAATATTATAGTTATAGATTACTGGACCTGATATTACTCTCGGTTTGCCCCTGTGACCCATAGCATCTAACAACAACGTTTTTAAAAACATTAATCTAAAAAAATATATTTAAAATAAACACCACATTTCATTGAAAATCTAATACGCTTCGCTTAGAATGTATAGACAGCGTTTATACCTAGCATTATTATGTGTTGAATAATAATAAGATGTTATATACTATAGTCGTCAAACAATATTATTGTAAAAAAATTGTAATAGAATTTATAAAATAACAATTTTCAAAGTTATTTATAGGTTAATAAATTAGTTTTATATTTGTTTAATGGTTATCAATATAATTTAACGCCTAATTATGAAAAGTAATACAAATGAAAGCTAAAATTTAATATTCTATACTTATCATTATGCGTACCAAACTAATTGGTTTGTTCAACTCGTACTGTATTATTGTTCGGTGTTGGGCATATTAATTCAAATCCATAATATGCTTGCCTACTTATGATGTACGTGCAAGTGTTTTTATTTAATAAATACCTATCATACCGCTATAGTCTATAAGAGGATAACATAAATAAATATAATTATAATGTTTCTAAGGGTTCTGACTCATCAATGAAATATTATTTTTGTATCCAAAAGACTATTTAAGTCTAATTTATATATTTTATAAGATACTTAAATGTTTAAAAACGGATTCTTTATGTTAAACTTTTTAAAACGTACAGAAAAATAGAAAAATAAAATAATTGACACAAGATATAGACATTGAGTTTATCAGTTCCTCGGTCCTTTTCGATCAAACACAATATATTATTTTGAATTTTTCGTTATTATTTAAAATTATTTTACATATTACAAGCTTTAAACTTAAACTTAAATGGAAAAAGTTTAAAAGATTATTTGGTAATTCAAAAACTGCAAATGATTTTACAAAAACTTAATCTTTCAATAATTTAATGTTTAATCATCACAATATTTTTTTTTTTAATTTATCATATAAGCTTTTGCAAATTTAGGTTTCAATTATTAAGAATTTTTTTTTAAATATACATATAACACCACAAATATATTCACTGCAGTGATAAAAATAATCATTTTATAAAATTCAATGACGTTACATATACACAATACCTAATAAATACATTTTTAATTTAATTTATAAAATTAATTCATAACTATTAACTACTGTATCTAAACTGCTTCGATATGAGCAAATTGTAATGAATACCAACCAATTTGTCTGTAATCCCTACAGATATTATAAAATATATAAGTATACTAAAAAAAAAGTTATCCGTCAATATTTTCAGCAATATATTTATATATATTATAACCAAACAGTTTTCGGATTTGAAGATGAAATTTTTGATGATTTTATACTACCTATTTATTATTATTTATTAAGGTATATTTGTTCATACACGCTGCATTATCTGGTACGATTTTCATTGTAAGACTTTTAAATATGTTTTACATGAGAGATGCATAAATCGTTGTTTGCACTAAAAGAACTGAAATATTTTTAAAGTTGATTTCACATACGAACAAAAAACTCAAATATATTCATAAAAATTGACAATAAGAAGTAACTATAAAAAAATTGACTGTTGGAAAAAACGAAGTAAAGACACAATATTTATAGAAATTAAATAAATATCTTATCGATTTTTTATCACATAAGGATCGATTAAGTTAAGATTAAGCTTATTTAAAATCGATCAGTCTAACTAAAAATAAAGAAAAAAGACAAAAGTCGTTGAACGTCGGTATGATCAAATCGTTATGCTAACATCTGAACGTGCCAATTCAAGTTCACCAAAAGATTCAAATTTGAAATATGATCAATCAACTCACCAATTTTTTTATAGGTATACAAAAAAAATTTATATTATATTAATGTAATTAATATCGCTGGTTTTTCCGGATAAAAACAGATATATTATGAATTTTTCATAAATAGTTCATAATATCACTAACAAGTCGCGATATACCCCCATATCCCAAACTTAAGTGTATGTACAATCTTTTTATGTAACATATATGAAATAATTACAGTAAATCACAAATTATCTTCTTCGAAGTTAGATTATTGGAAAGATATCTCCGTATAGCGTGTTCTATATTTTCCACTGACAGGATCAAATTTAGTAGGAATCTAAAAAAATAACAAAACGTGATCGCAAATTTATTTGGCAACTCGACAGAACGAAATCGAGCTTATTCTTGAAATATAGTTTTTAAATGGCATAAAGAGGGCCTATAAAATTTCAAAAACGAAAATCGCGTCTAAGGCTGTCAAAAACAAGCAATGGTGCTCGCTGCAGCAGATTCGATACGACGGCTCGTGCAGATAATACAAGAGGAAATCGATCGGATGAATATGAGGTTCGTGGGATTTCGAATCTAAGTTTTCCGTCTGAAGTCTGCGTGTGCGTCGATACTATACTCGGATATAATAATAACAATACAATACGAGACGAGACGATTTCCTTCAATCGCATTAATTGTAGTCACGGTTTGCCGCCGTCATTTGCATCGCGCGACCGCCGCCGGTTCGCCATTCAGATGTCCTGTACGAACCCGAAAAGGACGAAGGACCCGCGCCCGCGCGCGCACATAGAACGGCGGCATCCGCTTAGTATTCCGGCGGCGACGCGCGTCGACCGTAAATGCGGAGAGATTAGCGTATTTGTCACGCGCCACCCGCAACCGGTCTCGTCCGGCCAGCCGTCGTTATGTTGGGCAGTGGGCCAGTGCCGGTGGTATATAATGGTCGCGCGGAGAGGCGTGGCCAAACATTCGTTTACGATGCACAGCAGAAGAACAACAGTGTCCGTGTCGTCGCTCTCGGCGGTGGTGCTAGCCGCGGTCGCACTGGCCGCGGCCGGGGTCGCGGTTGCCGACCGCCCGGTGGACGGTCTGCTGGACAGGGTGCTGGACAGGTGTTCGCTGGGACCGGGAGCCGTGGGCTGTCTGAAGGGTAACGTGTTGGAGTTCTTGCGGGACGGTCGCGCCGCCAACGCGGAAGCCGACGGTGACGTAGACGCAGAGCTGGTGCGAGCTGCCAGCGCGTACATCGAACGTCGTGTCAATGAACCGAACGTCGTCGAAACCGCTCCGATGCGGGACGCCCGGGCCATGGACAACGAAGCTGCTCCAGCCGCCGCTGCAACAACTACCACCACAGCTAGAGGTTTGGATATTTTAAGTATAATCGAATTTCTCAAGGTTATCCGATCTGTATATAAATTCGTTCAGTCATTACTGAAGCTCAAACAATCCGAACTCAATATTGCGTTTATACCGTTTGTAGCTGACATGGAAATGGGCATGATGCAAGACAAAATGCTGATGCCACTCATGATGATGATGAAGATGAAGCTCAAGATGCTCATGCCCATAATGATGGCCCTCGTCAGCATGAAGGCCACCAAGGCGCTGGTGCTCAGCAAAGTGGCTATAATGCTGGTCCTAGGGTTCCTCCTCAAGGAGTTCATGAAGAAGTCAGGCATTCCCGGGCTCCCGTTGCACCTTCCCGGATTCCCGGGCTCCACCGAACCATCGTCAACTTCCGGACCTCCCCCCATGTACGGACCACCGCAGTCTTCCGGTTATGAGTCGTCCAGCTCGTGGGAGCCCACGGGTTACTCGAGCCATTCCTCCGATTCCGCTCATTCGATGGCCTACAACAGTTACCAGCCATCGTCGTCGTCTTCGTCTGGTTCGTCGGCGAGCCTGTCGTCCAACAAATATTGAATTGGTCTTAGATTTGTATCCTAGGTACCTTTACTAAATTATTGTTTGGATTTATATCATTATTTTATTATTTATTATTCAGGTTTAGCTAAATTTATTTATTTATTTCATGAAAATTGTTTTAAAACAAATATATCATATTTTCGTCGTGAACAACCCGAGTGTTCTTATTCTCGACATATTTGTTTATTTATTTTTATTTAATATAATTTCTAATTGATAAATAAATAAATATTATATTTATACCTATCTTGCTAATCTCAATATCTTTAGTAGTGAAATTGATTTAGAAATATTCCTTCGATGTAGTTAGTAAAATCACTATTAAACATTCTCAAAGACGTCATTGAGCATGATATAACATTTTAAACAAAAATAATTATTTATCGCAGACAAATTACTATATTTCATCACAAAAATTAATTAATCATAAAATGTAGACTTTAAATAGGTGCGAAAAAAAAATACAATAATATTCTATAATTGCATAGACCATTAATATACAGATAGCACAATGAACATTTTATTAAGGTACACAATAAATTTTATTATTTTTATATACTTTAAAATAATCAACTTTACGAAATGCATATAAAAAGATTTTAAGCACATTTTTTAATTGCCATTTTATAAGATCATTTTAAACTCAGACAAAATAAATTATAATTTTAATTCGTTTTTCATGTATATAAATAAATAACAGTAAATTAAAAAAAAAAAAATAATTGGCTTATATATTTATACACATACGTGTCGTAATTATATAATATAATATAAACTTAATGTTTTATTTCCCTTTCACTGGGTCTCAACTACTTTAAATTTTTTAAATTATTGACCAGTTAAAATATCTATAAATAACACATATTTCATCAAGGAACACCAAAATTTTTTTTTCGAAGTTTTAACACATTTCAAACATTTTTCACTCACAACATAATTTTCATAAAAAAAATCCATGAATAATTGCTCATTTGAAATTACCCAATAAAACAAAAATATTAACACAAACAACTATACATATTGATGTAGTATACAGTTTTTATTTAAAACTTTTATAGTATAAAAAAAGTACATTATGTATATAATTAAGGTAACTCAATTGGAAATGCAATTATTTTTAAAATTTAATAATTCTAAATTTACTTCGTTTTTTTTTTTTTTTTGATTTTACAACCCATTATAAAAAAATATACCTAAAAGTAAAATAAAAATAAAATAAATGACTCATAACAGGTATGAATTAAATTCCAATTACAGTTGATTAAAACTAAAATGATTTTTTAATAGTTACGATATCGTGTCTTAATAGAAATAAAATATGAGTAAAAATGCATCCCAACTAATACCCAAAATCCATATTAATTTACCTGTTCTAAAACCAATTTATGTATGAATTTAAATACATAGCAAACAAGTGATATTATTTTTATATTTTAACAGGTCTATTGAGTTTCAATAATATTAAACTTGACGTTTTGAAACGTTACAAGTAACTTCTAACCTTTAATACATTTACACATAGATTTAATTAACTCTAGGTACCTATCTATTTTTCGGACAAAAAAAAAAAAAAAATTAAAATATTCTTTACAAAAATAATGTACGATTAATATTATTATTAAGAATCAACCTACTGCAAATATAACGTAGTTAAGTGTTTCTATTGTGATTGAAAAATTTACCCTAACTCATAATAACATTATAATATAATATCGTAATCTAATATTGCATTGAATGACATTATAATAATTATAATATATTTATTGATGTAAACAATAATATGTACTAAATGATTGGTGTGTTGGCAGTACTTTTGTATATTTTAATTACATTCTATTGTTCTTACAATACATATTATTTTAACTTCGTCTTATACTTTAAACTTATCTATGGAATTGTTTTAAGAAATGTACCAAGAAGACATTTATCATTCGGATATTCCGAATATTTTTAGTGGTTTTCATTAAAATCACATGTGGGCGTGTTCTGTTTCGGTGTTGGTGATATTTTCTGTACCGTTGACGACATCGTTTATACTTTCTTCTGTCACGTCTACTTGACCGTCGTTCATATGAGTTTTATTAATTTCAACGTACGTTTCACTTTGAACATTTTCGACTTCCGCCCGCTCTTCGCCACTATTATCGTCAGCTGCCAAATCACAGTTTTCGTTTTTATTTTCAATGACCACATCATTGAAACTATTGTTTTTTTTTGTCTCAGTTTTGTCATCAATAATTAAACCATTCACTCCTTCCGATATGTTATCTTCTACTTGATTACATTGGATCTCCATATTTTCTGAAATTTCAATAACATTATTAACTAATTCTCCTCCATCGAATTCATCTTCGATGCGTTTATTACAGTTTGAGTTATGATCGTCATTGTTTTTCCCGACATTTTCGTCATCAAACATTTTTACGTCTATTAGTTCGTCACGATTTGTTTTACAGTCGTTACTAATTCCAGTTTCTATAACCAGTGTATTATCATTTGTAACTTCTGATGATATGACATTTGGTTGGTCATCTATCGTCAAATGATTAGTTGATGTTTGATTTTGTTCTTTTTCAGACTCGCGTTTAACTTGTTTTGTTTTACTGGATGATTTTTTTTTTTCCACTGGCTTCGACTCCACAGGTGCCGATGATGAGTTTGCCTGACTTATGTCGTCTTTTAATATTTTGCTGATTTCGGAAATGGGTTTTAACAGAGCAATAAGTACATCGTCATCTCTTCTCTAAAATAAAAACAGCATGCATTTAGACAAATAATTATACAAGTCACCAGCAATAATTATCATAAACACATAACAAATAACATGACTATGTATTGATGTATGCATTATACTATTTAGTAAGTTTGCAAGTATGTTATCGATACTGTTGTTTTGATTGTAATAAGTAATAACTAATAAGTAATAATAATAACAACGTAGATTACTTGCTGTTGTTGACTGAATAATCAACACGCATTTCAATAATTTAGCAATATTACGACACAATAAACGGTTTTAATAAACAATGGCGTATGAGTCAGTATAACGAAATTGGCATTTGAATCATTTGTTTAGCAATTTCTTGGTTTAGCGGAAATAAAACGTATCACAATATAATTAGCTGTAAAATTCAATTCGGGCCGCAAGCCAAAGAAAAATTCTGCTGGCACACGCGCGATTGATAAACTTTGTCAAAAAGGATTTTTTCACCTACGCCGCGGAACAACAGGAAGGGACAAATGACAAAAAAAAATGTAAAAAAATTACAATAATAAAAAAACAGCATATGTGCGTAGATTCGGAACTTTTATTTCACAAAACGTTGCCAAAACATGTCTCAGTTTTCATTTTACTGAGCAACAATACAATGTCTAAAAAAACTACACGATATATATTCGGAAACGAGATGCAAGTACGCTCCTATATAGGTACCTACATTATAATAATATGGAGGATCACGTGTGACCGAGCGCGGACTTATGTAGGTCGGAATTGTGTGGAAATTTATTACGTTTGTATTATAATTTGTAAACGATTACTACTGACATTGGGACTGTGTGGAATTCGCATTTATTTTGTTTTGTCGAGGAATGCCGGTGGCCATGTGCCAGGGGACGCTCCGGCTTAATCATCACCGGCCATCGATCTATTTCTGTATTCAAGGTGGACACGGCCGTTTTAGTGAATTTACGATCAAATCCTATTTAATTTTTTTTTTTTATACATAGGCCCATTCACAAATGTGCACGTATTCGAGATCGTATCTACGACGCAGATACTTACTTGAAAAAGTATTTCCCGATCGAAATACACGAAACCACGGCGTTTTGCTGCAATCAACAGACCCACCACCTTGTCCGATATTTTCGTGTAAATCTGGAAAAAAAATAGTATACATTTTAAAATATTTCATCACACGTTTCGTGGAATTTGTATTGAATTTATTATTATTATTGAATATAGACTTGAATAGGCACACATAGAAAATACTACAGATGTATTTGCGCTAGCGGAGTCAATCGACGTGCATTACTTCTGGTCTGAGAATATAATGTATAATATTTTACTCGACTGATGAGAAATTATTAAAATATATTAATTTCGTAAAAAAATCATACATTTTTTGAGTTCAACAGGAAAAATGTTGACATCACCCCTGCGGTATATTATATTTTATTTTAGCAGCAGCGGTACTCACCTGAAAAAGTTCACCAAAACTAACGATAATTGTATCATCGTCGATATCTTGGTCTTCGTCATCGGGGGCTCTTTTTTTCGTATTGTAAGTGCCGACATCGTGTATGACGGTGCACAGTTCCAAAATCTCACGGCAAATGTGCGACTTTGCTTTACGTCCTCTCAGATCTGTCTTAGAGCCCGCTATAGGTCTATGGAACATCATATCAATATAATATGATTGAAGTATACGGAAATCGGCAGGAAATTGTATTATGAAAAAATTATAAAATATTTCTGTACATTTATAACGCGTGTGTGTACTCACTTTCCGTATTCTTCCCTGGAAAATCGAGGCGATGGCGATCTTGACTGTTCGAATTGTTCCGAAAACGGGTTCAATGACTGCGATTTTGAATGGCTGTCGGCTTGTTGGTTGAATTTCGAAACGATATCGAGAAACGACATGGTGAAGGGAAATTTTAATACAAATATTAACAATAATTAGTCGTGTACCCTAGTGTATCATCCCAACACTATAGTGCTATATAATGAGCGCTCAACTGACGGAATTGAAGTATTTAAATAGAAACAGGCTGCCAAGAAATTCCGCGCAAAATCGTCACCGGCGATGCAAGAGAACCCACGTGGTTTATGATGTTTCTATTTTTTCGCAAACGTCATGAAACCTTACGAAACTACACTCGGCGCCCGGCGCCTACGTAACAAACGTGTGATTTTTAAAGGTTCATAGGAAACTTTTTTTTATTCATCGTACTCCTCGACACGAGTTACGCCATAATGTTTAGAAAAATACTTTTCACGTTCCAGATAACATAATATAGTACAGCATTTAATCGATCCTGGCGCTGATCGTAAAAAAAAATACTTGCGTACGGAGCCAAAATAAAAAAAACAAGATTTCTTAGTTCGAGTGGTTTTTATTCATAAAATCACTTCGGACCGATTTGAATGATTCAACAACTATAAATCATCGTTAACGCACTTGTGATTCGCGTTTTGTATCATGACGCGAGTCTAATACTGAACGTTTTATTTGAAAGTTTATAATTTTACTACAAGCTGCAGCCAGGGTATTTAAATGGCGAGCATTCTTCAGTTATTTGTAGCTAAATGAAAGGGATTTTGGCAAAAACATAACAGACATACTGCATTTTATCTCACCGGGTAATTGAACATTTTGGCACAAACACGTTTATAGTTTTGATTTTCGGGTTGAAAAAATCCGGTTCATCGTTAGAAAAATAGGTCTATAGTTACGTGATCACCTATAAAGTTATTCAAAGAAATTTTTTTATCTTTCAAAAATGGAAGTATAATATTGTGCTGTATTTGTGCTATAATATTAGATAATAAACATTATTTACTCAAATAATATAGGCGGAGACAATAATAAATTTAATTTATTTTTAGCACGTACGGATTAAACAACACTAACATTTTTATCCAAAAATGTTTCACCTTCTTCACTGGGGTAGCAGCCAAATAATATTTCAATATATATAATATATATGATATGTTCAAAAATATTGCATAACAACCCTAAGTAATAATCAATTAATTAATACTGTATTTCTAGTTATATATCAAAAATTATTTAAAAGTGTATACTGTATATCTATATCAGAATACGATAAAGTATAAATAAAGTATTTAGATATAAATAATAAAAACAAATTTAAATTAAAAAAATATGTGTTTCAATATTATGAGTAAATATCAATGTATTAAAATATTGTTATTGCAATTTTATGATACACTAAAATTCGTTACCTAATGTAATTGATTTAATATGTAGTACTTATATAATTAGTAAAATATGACTTAGGTTAGGTTATAATTATTTATATTTATTATTTTACATTTGTCATAATCCTATAAAAAGATAATGTTTACACACTTTTCAATTTGTTAATAGATAAACGGCATAAACAAAATTCTAAACATAGATTTGGATATTATTTATAATTCTGAACCGTCAAGTTTGGATACTATTATTATTTTCATTACTGTATGTATTGTTATTTGTTACTTCATTAGCGTTTTTTAATATTATTATTTCTGTTTTTTATTTAAATTATTTTTTTTCAATTAAATCATATAAAAATAATATATTATTTAAGATATAATAAATAAATAGCAGCAGACAAGATTAAAATAAACAAACTTAATGTAATATCTATATTGATATTTGATATACAATAAGTAAGTTTATTATAACTTATAAATTAGGAAATGAGGAACTCAGTTTCTGAATGAAAAACTCTTATTAAAACGTGATCAATGACATATATCATACAACTTTCCAAACTGAACCATCTCCTTAGTTATATATTACACACTCATAAAATTGAATGCTAGGTACTTGAGGACATTTTATAATAAAAGTTTTTTCTTTTCAAGTATATATATATATATATATATATATACCAGCTCAGAAATATAAAGCAATATTTTACTTATACACTCCTAAATGTTATATAATACCTTAAAACAGTTTTATATTAACAATTATTGTTGGCATCGTTTTATATTTGTGTACAAAAGACAAATAGAAACAAGTTAAAAATTGGTTTTGGCAATATCATTAGTCTACAAAAAACGTATAAAAATAATAATATATTTTTCTCCTAAGATAGTAACTTAAAAAAAAAATACTTAATAAGAACTTTAATAGTTATTTACTATAACATGCATTTAGAATAAATATGGTTATAATTATATAAGCTTACATTCTTAATGTATATTTACAATATATACATTTAAAGTTCCGTTCTATAATTTTCTCGACTATAGTTCACACTAGACATCAGTGGTAATCCGCTCCAAAAGTTATACTCGTCCATAAACGGTCTTTCGGACAAAACAGGCGTGGATGACTTTATCAATAAATATTTCATATCCTTTTTGTTATACCTTGGCCAAGTATTGCCCGTACTTTTTCCGTCAATTGTCAACTTTCTAAAAACAGTTCAAACACATATATCGTATAAAAATAAAACAAATGTTCTTATTATTCGTCATATAATAAGAAATATAATATTTTGAGTAATATTACAAATATTATTTATTAGGAGTATATTAATTAATATACACCTACCTACTTATTAAATATCAAGTAGTGGGTAAGTACATATTGTAATATAGATTATAAAGCAAAGGCGTAAATATGGTTACAAATCTAGGGGACAAAAAATACATCGTTATAAGTACCTACTTAAAAAAAAAAAAAAATGTAAGACGTATCGTTAAAAAAAAATTAAATACCTATGAATTTAAATCTCAATATTAAATACTTATAATCGAGATTTTAATTATGTATGTCCTGTAGTGTATTGTTGTTGTGTTGTATGTACGTTACATTTATTAATACATTTCGAACTATAAAATAAATTAACCACTAAACGTAAACTATTTTCTTTAAGATAATTTGTTAATTATCACTGAAAACTGCGGTTACGACAGTTCAAATTTTAAATAAACCGTACTCAGAGCTGGCGAAGTTTGTCCAAATGTCCACCATAAGTTTAGACACATTTTCGTCTTGTGTGTTTAACCGCTTGCCTAAGTCGAAAAGGCTAATCATTTCATCACCGTGAGTGACACCTAAATGTTTTGGACATGGTCCGAAGAATGTATTAAATGAATGCTTGTTTGCATAATCGTATACATAAAAGTGTACAGGTGACATTACATTATTGGCCATGTCAATAACCCCTTTTAAGAATGTACCACCAGTAATCATCTAAAATAAATAATAATATTATATACATTTTTTAATAAATTACTAAAAATTATAAACATGTAAGAACCAATAATAAAATGTTAAAATTATGATAATATTACTAACATCAACTGTTTTTTTAGGATTTTCTTCAATTGAGGTCCCTTCTGGAAAGTAATGTTCTTTCAATTGATCACTAATAAAATCAACATCTTTGTATGAAGCGGTAAAATGGTAAAGCAGCATTAGAGGTACTATTCGTCTGAAGTTTTCTTTGAACTCAGGATAGATAAGACCATTTTCATCATACAACCCTAATTATATCGTAAAATAATAATAATAAGATATACCAAAAAAAGATTTTTTTTCAAACTGTGAACATGGGCAATTTTTTTTACACAACTACAAGTTAAACTGTGACATTGTAGAATTTATTAAAACGCTTCACAATTTTCGACTTAGAATTACATAAGTTATTTGTTTTTTATCAATTAATATTGCTATATGGCTATATTGTTTTGTAATCCAAATAGTGATTTTTAGTTTTATAATATCTTCAAGATTTTATATGTTAAGAAAAGTTTGTATACTACGAAATTAAATTGTAAGTTACATCATTATATAGTGCATAAAAATTTAATTTACAATATTGATATTGACTATAATGTTTAATTATATTTATTATTCGGTTGTTAGAATAGATATTATAGAAGAAATCCAGTAGGTTACTCCAACGGCTGAATCTATTTTTGACATTAAACTCATCTCGCACATTTGAATTACCAAAAAACAAAAATTAATTAATTAAGATTATACTTACGAGATGCAAAAATACCACCTTCTCCAGAAGTCATTCCAATTATTATCGGTACGAGTGATTCTTGTTTATAATATTTTAAAGGATAATTGCATAAAAATGAATCTTTTTTCTTGTGACACTTTTCCACAACGGCTGAAAAAGTGACTGATGGATGAACTTCCCATTCCTGAATTAAATTATTTTAAAATGCGCATATTATGTACTCGTATAATACTACGATAATTATATCTAATTTTGTGTTGCATTTATAGCTGTGACAATAGTTATTACAATTAAGTTCAACTTACATAAAAATTTCTATTTAATTGTACAAATGAATCGGCGGGTAAGAGCCTTAAGCATTCAATCATATCTTTTGAATTGGAAGGACATCCAGTAATTGTAGCAACAGCTTTGGCGCGCCGCTCAGCTAAGCCGGGTGGCAAGACGGCCCATTGACAAAAAGGACTTCCACTTTGTAAAATTGCTTTATGAAACAATCCTACAAATAAACGAGATTACAATTTAGTGTATTTAATAGTATGAGGTTGGTGGTTTGGTCGAAGTTTATAAAAACGTTGAAGCATACCTTTACTTAATGGTGACAGTAAATGCAAACCCACACTCACCGCTCCAGCACTCTCACCGAACAATGTAACTTTTTTATTGTCGCCTCCAAATTTGGCGATATTATCTTGAACCCAACGGAGTGCTAATACTTGATCTTTCAAACCATAATTTCCCGGTGAAATGTCATCTTCAGTACTCAAAAAACCTGTATAATTTATACTCATATAAATAATTAGATATTTTTTAAAAAGTGCATATATAATTAAACTTTCTTACCAAGAAGTCCTATCCTGTAATTTATTGTAACCAAAACAATGTCCTTATCCATTAGATACTTAGGGCCATAGAGCCTCATACCACCATGTCCTGAACTAAAACCTCCTCCAGGGATCCATACCATGACAGGTAAATTTTTAACACCTATTTTGGGTAGCTATTTGGCATATTTATATATTATGATACTAATAATAATGATAAGTAATTTATCTATGACATAAATATAAATGTAAACCTTAGGTGTATAGACGTTTAAATATAGACAATCTTCACTGCCCAAGAGGACATCAGATGTTTGGTACATGAACAGATTCTTTTGAATACACATCGAAGGTTCCGATGTAGCATTCAATACGCCTTTCCAAGGACGAACTGGTTCTGGAGCCTAAAGTTAACGTATAAAAACAATAACTTAGGTTGATTATTATATAAATGTGTTTTGTGTATTTTATTAGAATTAAGAGTTCGTTTACTAAGGTAATTAGCCCGGTACTATGTGAGGGGAGGACGGTTGGTTGGAACACATTTTGATATGTGTAACAAGGATTTATTGCTAAAAACCCAGGTGGTCATCCATCAAGGATCTAGCAACACTCTCTGATACACACACTCAGAGCATTTCCACAGTTGAGCGTACGATCGCGCCGCACTAAGCAACATAAATGTTTTGTAAATACCTTAAATCGGAGCGGTCCCACTGGTGGTTTTGCATACGGTATTCCTTGAAACGCAAAAAAATTCCGTCCATTTCGCGATAAGAACTGTTTTCCTTTCAATTGGCCTTCGTGTACGTTTATCAGTGGACCGGTGCAAAAGACATATTCAAAAAGTAACGTAAAAACAACCAACACAATGCAATGCATATTCAACTAAAAATTAAAACTATATAAACAAAAAAAAAAAAATTACCAAAAATAAATAAATAAATAGCAAATCGTATCAAAACCAAATCTATACCTATAACCTAGTATTTTGGCAGGTGCGCGCAGAATAAATACTCCGACTATCTTTAGTGCATCATACACGTTAGTAGGTCTCTATTTAAAATTGTTGTTTAACAACAACGACGTGCAACAACATTTATTAATCATTATAGTAGGTATAATGGTATAGGTATAACTATTAATCACAATTATTATTACACTTCGTTTATGATCGGCCTTCGTGCGTTGTTGTACCTACTATT
The DNA here is from genome assembly GCF_037042655.1 of Diuraphis noxia. Lineage (NCBI taxonomy): Eukaryota > Metazoa > Arthropoda > Insecta > Hemiptera > Aphididae > Diuraphis > Diuraphis noxia. Next base: position 29,379,590 of record NW_028301714.1, on the reverse strand, counting down.
AAAATTAAAATGAAAAAATCTATATACACTATTGAGAGTTATCTATTAGCCATTCAGAGTTGAAATGTGGATATTATATGTTATAATATTATGGTTTATCGATAGATAATAATTGAATTACATAAGGTTTATTATTATTACTGCGTGTATTTAATCTCTTATAAAATGTATTAAATTATTATTGTAAATGATCTATTAAATGTTTATAAATAATATATAAACAATTACTAACCTATATCCTATGATACATCGATACTTCAACGATGATGTACTTTGATTATTAACGATGCTTTGGCACGGTCCCGTGATGAATACAGTTTGACGTTGATAAAAATTGTCTTTTGAACACCTTTGAGATTGTACGACCTTTAACAATTAGCCAAATAAATTATATACATATTAATGAATTTCGTTGGCAATAGTACTTGTTACTTATTTTTTTACAATCATTTTGACTTAAACCTACATTTATATTACAAAGTGGCATGTAAAAACTGTAGAAAAATACTGTATAAAACAAAAATATGGTATTCGAAAATATCATTATTATATCGAAAATATAAGTTATGATTAACTTAATTTTGTCGAGAATTCTAAAAAAATGATAACTTACTGTTCATATTATAAACAAATGACTTTATTCGAGAAAAGGAAAATTGAAATTTTTTTACTTTTAAATATCTCACATAAATAAAATGAACAAAATGTACTTTTTTAGATTCAGAGCAAAGCGATGAATGTATTAATTTTCATAGGATGTTGAAATACGCGTTATACTCGTAGTAAAAAAAAGTGCATTGATCTGAAACTTTGAAGATGATATGTGATAAAAGTTACTTAGATATTTTTTGGATGTCAACATTGAGCATATACAATAATTTTAAAAATCTTCAGGAAAAAAAAGATAAAAACGGGTAAGCGGGTAGCACTCTGTTATACATTAGATTTATAGAGAGTTGCTGTAATGAATGTGTTAAAAAAACTTAACATTGACTTCATAATATAAAATTTGCAATGCATATAAAAAAAATTCTGAGCAAAAATAGTTCACCAGGTTTATATAATATTACTAAGTAACTTTTATGATATTATTGTGAATAAAATTGTGAATATTAGTTATTGTAACCTAACTTAAGACAAATCTACTTTTATGATGCGTAAAGATGTCTTTTGATCAGGCACCATCTGCCTCTCTTTGGTCGGCATGTCCGTGTCGTCGCTTCAAAGAGTGCAGGAGAGCACAAGCCATAACAGTAACGAACTTCCAATTCCGAATCCTACGAGCAGTGCTGTGTAAGCAGGATTTTTCAATGGGGGGGGGGGGGAGGCTTGAAAATAAAAATCATCCAACGACACCGGATTGTTGATAATATCAGTTTGATAGAAGTTATTGTTTATATTTATGTTACGGTAAATGATGTTATATCGGAAATTAACGTTATTCGCCGGTTATTTACGTTATTTACCAACGAATGTTTGAATTATTGTTATTTTCTAGTGAATAACGTTAATAACCGTATGATTTGGGAAAATATGTTGATTTTATTATAAAATAATGGCCAACGAGCAATGATAAAGTGATTGCTAAAATAATTGTGGTACTAATTGGGTAGATCAATAAAACTTTATCGGCCACAGATAAGGTAGACACTGAACCTATACAGTATTGAGTATACAATTACTATACAATATATCATAACATCGGTGGAGCCGTGGAGGTTACATTTGAAAATATCATACCTATCGAAAATTTATATAGATTATTATCTTAGTATGTGTACAACTGTCATCGTATTTACCACTTATTTAAAATGGCTATCGATATACAGACTGCCCTCAAGGGTTCCAATGTTGCCATTGCAAGACTGGTTGTAATAATAAGCGTTGTGCCTGCCGTGGGGTTGAAAAATATGTAATAGTAAATTTCATGGGAATACAACTTGTAAAAACAAATTTAAAAAAATGCGGGTACGTAATATCAGAAATATCGAAATGTTATTAAAATGTTTGTAATCAATAAGCAGACATATAGGAACTAATATGAAATGTTTCAGTTACGTAATTGTTATTAAATGTTAGGTATTTTGCAATAAAACATTTTGTTTCAATGTCATATTTCAGAAACATAAATGGAACTATATGATGTTGTTAGGGCTACGAGCGACAACTGGACTCTCTATGTCTCTATGGTGAGCAATAATCTGTGTATTTAATTATTTGGATTCGAGTATATTGATTAATAATTACTTTTTGTGTCTCTTAATACTGCTACAGCATAGACCGTAGGCAACTGCGAAACAGGAAAGGCATTTAATATAATACTTTTTTTATATTAATGACGATTATTTAATTGTATGCATATTTTACATGCAATTATATTGTACGATGTATTTGACTAAATTCTCGAATACACGATCTTGAGATCTCTCCAAACACTTGGAAAAAGGTAATATTTGGATCTGGTATCATTCTCCAGCACTTATAAGAGTAAGGAATGATACAGGTTAGGTTAATTAATTAACCAGGTCTTTAACTTTAATATAACATTTTAATATAACTATTGATAAGTCATTTTTATATTTATTCTATACATTTTTAATATTTATTACTTGTCATTTTTTTCTCTTTTATTTTTTTCTCGTTTTCTGTCATTACAATCACTTATACCTAATACTCGTGTTTCGTAATATAAAAAAAATATATTTATAAAAAAAACTAAGATCTGGATAAATAATAAATAAATAAATAAATTATATGAATTTGTGAGACATCTCCTTGCACTGCCTAACTATCTATATAGTAAAATAATTTAAGATATATCAAAATGCTTTAAAAAAAAAAAATTTAAATCTATTCAAAATAGATTATGTCAATTAGATAGCTCTGCGTATTTTAAATAAGAAAAACAAAATTTTGTTTTAAATGTTGGAGTAGGTGATGAGATAAAAAAATACAAGGTACAATGATTTTATTTATTATTCGTCCTAAAACTTGCAGTTAGTACCATACAATAGTAAGTATACGATATAATTTTGATATCTTATGAAATAATTTATTATTCATGTGAGTATTGTATCGTAACAAATATTCAGAAAGTTACTAAACGACTGATGAAGACGTCTCTCTGCACCAAGGCGCAATTTTAATGAAAAAACTGGGGGTTCTGAAGCCTATCTATTTTTTTTTTCATATTGTCTTATGATTATGGGTATCTGCTTTATGTTATTTTGTCGTAAACCAAATCTTTATTTCTATTGCGGATTTGAAACTTTTACGAATATAATTATTATATTTGAAACTAAATTTTGTAATAATTGTTTGATAATGCCTATTTATATCATAAACCTATTTACACAATTTTATGATAGTCAATAATTAAGGTGTTAAATTGTGTACATTTTCAACTAATTAACTTTATTTTAATCTACTATACTATACAAATTACAAACTGTACTTTTATATTTTATAACACTTAACTAATTCATTATGATATAGTAGTATACACGATCTTCTTAAACTATATCATGAAATAAAAATTAATAACTGTCTATTAATTACTACAAAAGTGTTTAAGAACATTTACCTACTACTTGATTACAATTTAATAGACACAATAATGAAACAGTTAGTGCTTGAGTATAAATAATTTTCTTATTATTATTTCTTTTTCTTACAACTTATGTTTTAAATGTTAAAATAAACTATAATAGAAATGTAGTCCATATTTTTTTTCTACATTTCTTGTACTATCTTTACTAAATATTTATAATATTTATACAATATATCATTATTTTTTGTATAATTTTCAATATCAACTGATTTAAATATAATCTAAGTAATTAAGGCCAATTAAACTAAATATTAGTTAATTAAGTTCATTTGATTATAAATACGGAATCAAAGTTCAGTTTTAACTGACGCTCGGGCTTCATTCAATCCAGACAACAATGGCAAACTATTCCAAAATTCGTATTCATCAACATTCGGTCTCTCTTTAATTAAAGGAATACTTGTATTAATAAAAACATATTCATATTTTTTGGTGTTAAATTTCGGCCATTTTTCTCCCTTTTTCGAACCATCAATTGTTATAGAGCTAAACCAAAATTTTAAATTGTATTAAATATATTAGTTGTGTACGCAGACACCATCATAACCAAACAACCATGATAACGTACTCGGTGATCGCAAAATTTGTCCATATGTTCACCATAAGATTAGATACACCAAGGTCCTCTCCCAGTAGGTCTCCACGATCCGCTGTATAGAATAGACTGGTTACTTCGTCTGTGTGTGTTACCCCTAACTTTTTTGGAAATGGATAGGGTCCATACAACGAATTAAATGATACATAATTCAAGTGATCATATATGTAATAATACACAGGTCGTGATAACTTGATTGCCATTTGAAATATACCGTGTAAAAATATACCACCAGAAATCATCTATAAACATTATAAATTAATTATTAAGGTAAATCATTATAAATTACTGTATAATTAACTGCAGTATGTTTATTTTTATTTTTTATTATTATATAATTGAGATGATCGTCAAAATTCATCACAATACCTACACTATATTATAAACCTGCTATATATGTTGTTAAATTTAACTATTTGAATTGTAAAATAATTTAAAAAACATTACAGCATTACAATTACGTTTGACTAATTATATGTATTTTTGTTACATGAATACATAATAATTAAACTTACTTTAACAGCATTCAAAGGATCGTTCAAAGTCCCGTCAGGGAAGTATCGTTTAAATATCCTGTCACCAATTATTGAAATATCAGAATACTTTGTTGTATATCTATACATTAAAAATGACGATACGTAATGATCGAAATTATCTTTTAACTCAGTGTACACAAGATCGGTTGCGTTGTACATTCCTTTAAAAAAAAAAAAAAACAAACAAACAAATATAACCTTAATTCATTTTTTAACACATTTCAATCGTAATTATATATTTGAAAAAACTAGAATATTTTAAAGATATATATTTATAATAAATACTCATAGAATAAAACAAATAATTATAAAATGACATTATTTAAATCAATATTATGCATAAGAAATTTCGGAACGGATGTTTCGGTGATAATATTATGTTTATGTCAATTCGACGATGTCCGTTTTGGATTTTCATTCTTAACCATTTGGGTGAAAATAAATAGCAAAAAAAAAAATTATATTACAATTTTAAAATATAATAAGTAATTTTAAATTATAAATAAATAAATAAGCCAAAAGAATTATAATTATTTATAGTAATTACAGTTAAAAATATATAAACATAAATATTAATATCAATGGTATTAATATATACCACAATCACTATAAATCATAAATAATTAAATCAATATAATTATAATTATTTATACCTAGTTGGAAAAAATAAAATAAAATTTCTTTACCACACGCCATACGGTGAGGCTGTGTTACAAAGACAAACATAAGTAAATTGCCGTATCACTGAAACGGTCACACGCCGAAACAGACATCGTAGAATTAACTTATTGCTGAAACGTCGTAGATCCTTATGTATATAGCAATTAAATCAATAATTGCTGTCGAAATATAAACATAGTTAATAACTTACGAGAAGCAAATATACCACCCTCTCCAGAGTTCATTCCAATTAAAACTGGAACTTTTGATATTTGTTTAAAGTCCAATAAAGGATATTTACACAAAAACGATTCTTTTTTTTTACTACACTTTTCAGCAACAGGCATGAAATTAATTACTGGATAAATTCTCCATTCCTGTAAAAATAAATAGAATAGAATAGATTAAAACATATAATTAGTCATAGGTTGACGATTATGTTTGATGATGATGATGATGTCGGAGGCCGTGAACCTCTAAATCCTTCGACAACAATTTACAACTATAATTACTAGTATGAGGTATGCAGTAGTAACAGCAAGATGAAAAACTCACATGATTTTGCGTCAAAGGTTATAATTTCATAAATATAATAAATATAGGTATAAAGTGTATAAAATATATTTAGTACTAACTAAAAAGTGTATCAGAGTTTCAAATTAGGTTTTCTATAATTGGAAAATGTCTTTACATTAATCCATGCATAGTTCACCTTATAACTTTCTTAATGTTAAAGCTTTATAATATACTTACAAATAATCTATTATATAGATTCACTAAAATTTTCGCAGGTACTTCTTTTAAACATTTAACCATTTGTCTTGGTTCTTTGGGACATCCAGCAATAGTTGCAATAGTAGAAGCTCTTCGTTCAGCCCATCCCGGTGGACTTACACCCCATAAATTTAACGGCGACGCACTTTCCATGATTGCTTTGTGAAACAAACCTATAGCATATAATATATGTGCATGATTGTATCTTGATATTTTTAGATACTTGAATTTACCTTTACTCATCGGTGATAACAAATGTAAGCCAACACTAGCACTTCCAGCACTTTGTCCAAGTAAAGTAACTTTTTTTCGATTTCCTCCAAATTTGTCAATATTTTGTTGGACCCATTTTAGTGCTAAAACTTGATCTTTCATACCATAATTACCTGGCAATACATCATCTTCAGTACTTAAAAAACCTAAACATTTTAATTAGAAATGTATTAAATGTTTAAAGTTATATCACTATGTTTTAGCACAGTTACTTAAATAAAGATTAACCATAAAAATTAATTACTCAAATAAATATACCTAGAACTCCAAGTCTGTAATTAAAGGTGACTAAAACTATGTCCTTGTCTAACAAATATTGAGGACCATATAAACTTAAACCTCCTGAACCCGCAAAATAACCTCCACCGGCAATCCAAAACATAACTGGTAGCAATTTTCTATCACCTTTTTTTGGTATCTATACATATATGTAAATTATATAGTATATTATAATATTATTACTAAACAAAAATTATTTAAAAATTGATTACTTTTGGAGTGTACACATTGAGATACAGGCAGTCCTCTGCACCGACAAGAATATCTGCTTGTTGATAATAAAACAAATTCTTCTGAATACACACTTGTGGCTCAGTAGTAGCATTTAAAATACCTATCCAAGAATCTGCTGGTTCTGGATCCTAAAAACAATTATCTGAATTACATTTTGTTACTGCCAGTTTTAAGGAGTTTGCTATAGGCAATAAAGTGTGCAATAAGTGTCACATTTTATACGACCATCAGTGGATGTAGGTATATAGATAGATTATATCAATGCTCAATTACTACTAATCCATCACTTTATTTTTATTTCCGCACATATGATATATCCATGAAGTCATTTAACGCGAGTGAGAACGGTTTCTAATTTTTTACTCTTCTTGTTTAAGAAACACGATATATTAAGATTAACCTTAAATCTAAGATCCCCAGTTGGTGAATTGGCATAGGGTATTCCCTGGAATGCTTTGAATTCTCGTCCATTTCTTGTCCTCAAACTACTACCAGTCAACTTTCCTTGTTTTAATTCTAATACTTCATCCGCACCAAATACGAACCCGAATAATAATAATATATAAATAACAAATATTTCCATCTTTATCTGAAATAAAAATATTTATTATAACAAGTGAAAAAATATTATAAAGGTAGCTATATATTTTTGTTCATAACAGAAAATTAATTTTTTATTAATCACGACTTCAAGTGTCAATAGTGATTAATTATTATAAAAATATTATGTAAAATAATTTCATACAAATATAAACTTTTTTGGTGCATGGTATAGCCACATACAGAAATATTTGTGAAGAAATGTATCCATTAGAAAGTTAAAATAATGGCATAATGTACAACAAATAAGCATAACCGATTTACCAGTTTATGATGTTATTGTACATATCTGCCTAAATCACAGCTTAAATTGAATATATAAACGTATAAGATAAATCGTATTCATTTACCTTGTATTTAGTATAACAATTGAGTATATATTGCATAATATACATGTATTATACTCAAAAGTCATAGATCCTAGGTATAATGTTATTGTATAGTAAAAATTATCATCTTAATATCACATTAATAAAGAATCAAATAAAAATGATTCAGTATCAAACTTATTCTGAGTGCCTACATTACTATTACAATATGCCTACCAATATATAATATTTTATACCTTTTAAATTCTAAACGAATTGATAAATTAATTAATTTACAACTTTTGTTTATGTCAGATGTTTATTTGTTTAGAAGCAAAACATCATATATTAGTCTATAATATATAAATAATCAGTTAAATCTTTTTTTAAATTTATAAGTCAAATACGAGTATATTGTGTAACTAGATAACTATAGACTCTAGAGCTATAATGAAGCTCAAAACTAAATCTCTAACAAATAACAATAAATATGTTAAAGACAAAAAATGTTATAGAGAAAATAATACATGGATTAGTCATTAATAAGTATTTACAATATTATTAATAATATTATTATGTGCAAATGTACAATCTAATTCACGATTTTTAAATATAATGTAAATATATAATAAAACAATCGTATTTTCGTATTACCATAATGAATAGAAACATAAAACTTACTTCAAGACATATACTCAGCATTAATATTTGTATAGATAAAGCAATATTTTATGTAATACAATTTACTAAGTATTAAAAGGACATGGTTAATTCAATAAAATTAAAAATTTTTATAAAATGTGATTATTATTCTTAAAATTCGGTCCGTATACTGTAGAAATAACGTTAAGTGCGACATTAATTAATTTATTTGTTCAAATTAAACCAAATATGATTAAAACACTAGTAAGCGATATTGATATTATATAGCCCCATTTTATAGTAGTCAGCAATCGACGGTGGGTATCTATTGATTACAATTTTATTAGATCAGGTCAAGTTTTTTAATCATTAAAAAACTAAATCTATCATAATAAATTGTCTAAAATAAGGGTTAAGAGTTGAAATTAAATGATAAAAATAATAAATACTAGTTATAACAGATCAAAAATGGTTAATTAAGTTTATACTTTTATTTGACTTCTATATGATCTAAAAAAATGTTGATAAATCTCTTTAATTTTCATCTACATGTGTTGTAATAACGAATTACAAACGGAAGTAGAACGACTGTCGGATGCATACTAGTTTGGTAAACAAAACTACATAAATTAAATTTTAAAAAAACCAAATAAACATTATATATAGAAAAAATATATATATATACATATTATATACTTGTTAGAAATTAGAAATTTGACAATTTATTAAACAACTGATCAACTTAATTTAAATTGTGAATATACAATTTAATACAACAATATTCGTCAAAACCTTGAGGGCTGGTTTACATTCGAAAAAATAAATTCAGTTAAATTTAGTAACGATTCCGAAAAATTTAAGCTTATAAATGATCTACATATTATTAAAGATTACAGGAAATAATGTTATTAACGGAAAATAAAAGAGTTCAGATTCAAATTAACTATAAGCTTTAAATTATGACTTAAAATAATAATTAATTATTATTTGACATTTATTATTGATCTCAATGTTATAGGCTTATACCTTGATACGGTCCGCAGCGACAACCATGTACAAGTACGGTACCATATCAAGTGTTCGAAAGTCAAGTGTCAGGTGTCATAAAAATCTTATGTTATAAAACGTCTTCTCACAAATATCATGAATTACAAACAATTCTAAAATTGTATAAGTAAAATTTTGTCCATCGAAATTATTTGTCTTATCATTTCAATAATATTTTATCTTTACTCTTTTAACCATAAGTATCATTCTTTATCGTTTTAATAACATTTTATCTTTAATTTGGTACTACTAACACCAAATGAAATACGTTCTCAAATTGTTTATGCCATTTATTTCGAAGTTCGAAAGTATAGGATTTAAACAGTCTCAATTAAAAATTAACAAAATAAAATTATTTATTAAGTTTTTTTATATTAAAATGGAATTAATTTTGACCGTCACTCCGTCTGTTCGTGAAAAACGACATGTTATAAATGGCTATTTATACATATTATACAGTAGACAATATCAAAGAAAAACTGATGATAATATTATGTTTATTTAGATTTGTCGATGTGGAGCTCGTATACCTACAGTCGATTTTTAAAAATAATGTTCATATTATTGATCCAAAAGGAAAGTCTTTTTTAACTAACGACCATTCTCGTGGGCTAGACCCACAATATTTACAAATTAAAAAAGTCAAACAAGGTATCAAAAGAGAAGCTGATGAAAAAAATGATACTACATCTAAAATTTATCAAGAGTCAATAATGTCCACATCTGTAGCTATTGTATCACAAATTTCTAAAAATTCAACTAGATGTTTGATAAAACGTCGAAGAAAGGGTCAGGCATACAATGAGCCAAAATCAATTAATGAAATTGCTGTACCCGAAACACTTAAACATACTTCAATACTTTAGACAACAAATTATTTTTAGTAAAATCATTTCATCGGGACACTGATTTTGTTATGATTTTTAATACAGCTAAAAATTGTTTACTTTTAAAAAAACGCAACATTTTAGATAATGGATGGTACATTTAAATCTTGCCCTACATTATTTAATCAATTATTTGTTACACACGGTTCAGTTAAAAGAGGAAATAACAAAACTTTTGTAACATTAGTTTATGCATTGATGACTTCCAGCGATCAAGATTTATACATTCAGTTGTTTACAAATATTAACAACTTTGCCGTTGAAAACGGAATATATTTGAATGAAAATAATTTGGAAATAATTACCGATTTTGAGTTAGCATCAATAAATGCCATTCATAAAGGGTTCAATTTTGCAATACATTCATCGTGTTCTTTTTATTTCACTCAATCAATTTACAGAAAAATTAAAAACGTTGGTCTCAGTAATAAGTATCAAAATGACGATACTTTCAATCTTACTGGCTCAAAAAATACCAGCATTGGCATTTCTTCCTGTAAATATGATAAACGATGCTTGGATTAATTTAAAAATGGAATTTAGTAATGACAAAAATGAACAAAAACTTGTATCTCATTTCGAGGAAAATTTTATTCTTGGTAAAATGAAAATGCGGTATCGAAATAATAGAACACCAAAAAGACATGAACCTATATTCCCTCCTGAAATGTGGTCTGTCTCTTCAAGGACATTAACCGGAATTTCTAGAACATCAAACTCTGCGGGAAGTTATATCGCGTACAATGATTTTGTCGTCGTTAATTTTAGTAGGGAGATCGCTTGACGTGGATTTAGGTAGACCATAAATAATGACATTAAGCTTGCATCGATCTCGCTCGGTAAATTCTTGTAAGACATCTGAGTGGGGTGACGGTATGTGGGTTTGATGTGTTTAACTTAAGAGCAAGAATCTTAGATTCTGATAGGTCGACTTTAATACGGAGCTCAGAAATTTCAAGTGAGAAATAATCAAATCTCGGGGTAAGAGCGCTGATACTCGTTTAGAATTCAGTGCCTATGGGTTTGTGACCTGCAGGGACTGTAAACGGACCGAAAATAACCGGTTATAGAACCGGGAACCTTGTGTTAATTATTAACCGTAACTTAACCAAAACCACTATTTTCAAATGTTTAAATAACCAAACCAAAACCCGAACCTAATTTTTAAAGTTCAATTTTTTCGGTTTTTAAAGGTTTTTGTCGGTTATAACTTTCTTATTTATAAATAAATTTTTCAAAAAAAATATACCATTTTTTCTACGCTTTCAACATTATTTATTATTTTATTTATATTTTATTCTTTTCAAGAATATTTTATATTATGTAATGGAAAATAAAAATCATTGCCTGCAGTATACAATCCACAGTCTAATTATTAAATTATTAATATATACTTTACTTTATTAATAATTTGATAATAATTGATTGTAGTTTGTACTGTTTGTAGACTATAATATTATATGCTATAGCTGAGCGATACTGAGTACTGTCAAAAAATATTTAAACGAAATTATTGAGAGTTGAAAATATTTTTTGTTTTCTTGTTATGAGAAGTTGATAACAATAATTGTTAATTAAGGTGAAATGTAAATAATAAAGCATAAGTTTATTAGTTGTAATTTTAAATTGGAATGTAATGTTACCATACGGTTTTCGATTTTTAAAAGAGCTGTCTATCCCTATACTTGGTTGAAAACTACCAGATTTATCTATACCTATGTATATTTTTTGGTTGTATTATTACGGTTCTATAATCGCATAAAGTTTTAAAATATTTATTTTTTTTTGTAGCAGGTTAAAACCGGTATAAACCGCAACTGTGACCGCAATTTCATATTTTTAAAATGTATAATTAAAACCGAAACCTTAACAATATTATTTTGGAAAACCGAAACTGAAAAAAACATAAAGGTTACAAACCCTGTTTGTGACCAGCCAATAATTTATCTTGAGATGATTGGATACATTCAATAGCTTTTAAAATGTCATCATTCGAAGTGCACTTCTCAGAAGTAGTGAAAGTTGAAGAAAGCGAGCGAGTAATGACTGATGAAGGCTTGGACGTACTTTGTGGCATAATAAGTAGAAGTAGGAAAAGAATAAAGAGTTTTAGTTTAGTGACAGTAGGGTAACACTATGACACCATTGTATAAGAAAAGCTTCTGAGTACGCAGTGTATACAATGGGTGTGATTTGGTCGTATCTCAAATCGGCACTTGTAACTGAGCGGCGTGAGATAACGCAGACCGTGTGACCTTCGGGCATGTAAACATTTAAAATAACTTCCGTATTTTCGACAGCCGTGTATATCTATGTGGAAACCACAAAAATTATTCTTATGCAGAGAGTTTTGGGTGGACCGAACATAAATCGACACCAGCCTAAGCATGCACTTATAACAGAGTAGTTACAACAAAGAACGCAAAAAACTGGTAATTATTAACGGAAATATATGCGAACAAATAGAGAGAAAATTTTACTACTGCGACGCGATGTCATAATATATAGTAATTTATATTACTTTGCCAATAGTTTGATATAATAGTGATATACTGATATTAAAACCAAAATAAATATATGCAATTAAAATAATTCATTTTTATTTGATATCAAACATATCACAAGACTTCTCGTATTAAGAAGTAGTATCTCATAATAAGTAAGTACTTATACTCATCAAAATATTAAAATATAGAATTACAATATAAAAAAATAAAATTAAAATAATGTATCTGGGTAGGTAAGTACCTACTTATATAAAATCTACATATTTATCAGGTAAAGCATTATCAACTTTTGATTTTCAAATGACGACCTATACTTAAAATTTCATAAACTAAAAAGGCTATTTTTCAATGAATTTTCACCTTTAAATTTTCATTTTTCGTAAATCCGTTAACAAGATATAGCCTCCAAAAGTTGGGTTGTTTTGGGTGATGTTGGTGTCTGTGTGTTATAGGTGTATGTTTGGTAGAATTTACACAAAAACACTATAAGAGTGTTATTTGATAACATAATCGCCTTGCATAATTTTAGATGTACACCTAAGTTATAAAATAAAGTAATAAATACATCAATAAAACTGAACCAATATAAACATATAAAAATAATATAAATTGGCTATTCATAGATAAGTATATTAATTTTGTACAATAATCAAATAATTTAATATCCAAAATATTCCAAACCATTTAGTTTCATATTTAATTCATAAACTTGTGGATAAAACATAATCAAGTTTCAATTTTAATTGATCCTTGATCTTATGTTAAGTTAGTCAAGGTTAATTTTGATCTTCGTTCAATCCAGACAACAATGGCAAACTTTTCCAAAAGTCATATTCATCAACATTCGGCCTCTCCTTAATCAAAGAAATCCTTGTATTAATCAAAACATATTCATATATCTTAGTGTCAATGTTGGCCATTTTTATCCCTTTTTCGTGCCATCAATGGTGATGGAGCTAAACCAAAACTTTAGGGTTGTATAAAATGTATTTAATCGTGCACACCTACGCTTATAACTAAACAATCGTGATGACGTACTCGATAGTCACAGAATTTGTCCATATGTTCACTATAAGATTAGATACACCGAGGTACTCTCCTTATAGTTCTCCACGTTTCTCTGTATAGAATAGACTGGTTACTTCGTCTGCTAACTTTTTTGGAAATGGGTATGGTCCATACAACGAATTAAATGACACATTATTCAAGTGATCGTATATGTAAATTCAGATCATGATAACTCGATTCCTATCCATGACTACTTCAAGGAATATTGGTTATAAAATATAATACTTCCTAAGACCAATTAATATTAATTGATGCAGTGGAAATCAAATCAATTAAAATATGATATCATAATTTGAATATAATTAACAAAAAATAACTCTATAATATTATTGTAATACTATTTTTAAGATGATTTAATTAATTTAATAAAATATTTAAATTATTTGTAGTTGAAAAATTACTCAGATATTGAAAGATCGGCAGTTTTCATGTATTTTGTTTCGGTTAAAATAACGTTAGGTATAACGTATAGACTCAAATGGAATCAACAGAGAGAAAAACACTATTAAGTGAATAATTTATAGTTTCGCTAAGTTATAAAGTCAGCAATCGATGGTAGAATATCTATAGTTCAATCTATTATTGCTAATTTAGGTCAATTTTTTTAATCACTGAAAAACTAACTAATAAATATTTGGGAAAACTTAGGGTAAAGAGGTGAAAGTATACATATATGAGATATATCTATTATCTATGCTCTATGGCCTCTGGGTAATAAATATTAATTATTTTCAGCATAAAAAAACTTATTGAGTTTAAATTTGATTAATAATATTTTCATTAAAATAGTAAAATACATACTCCAGACTACCAGGCCACATTTTTTATGTAAAAATCAACATTCAATTTTTGAGTCAAGTACCTTCTAATATAGTCATTCGACATTCAATACAACATACTAAAGTCTAAAGAGCTGTATACCTATTATTTTGATGTTAGGTTTTCACTTTAAAATATATACGAAGCACATTTTTTAGTGAACTATAACTACTTATTATAAGTAAAGTAATTTGAAACTGAATTTCAGTAAAATTACTAACATTGTTAAATGTTAATCTTCGTTTAAACATGTAATTTCAACCAAATTAAAACTCCAAATATCTATAAAGAAAAATTGTGTATATATTTTTCTAGAATTTTCGTTGTCATTATGAACTACGTACTTGGAATATCATACTAAATTCCCAATTCTAATCTATACAAATTGAATATAATGTTATACATTTTCAACTACAATATAATTTTTCACATTTTCATGATTTTAACGAATTATGTCAAAATTTATAACTTTAGAACCTCATTAAAAATATTTTGTGTAATATACTAATATACTAACGCCCTTAAATTAGGTACACTTATAAGAAATTATGAGGAACCGCTTGTACTACATTTTCTAGTAAAATATTATTCATCAACAAAAATTGAAAAAAATATCAAAAACTATCTAATACTCATAAAGTCATAAGTAACTCCAAAACCAAAGCATTTTTAAAATGTTATAGTGAATAAAAAATTATATTTATATATATACATATATATTATATATGGCATATGCGAACATGAAATGTACAAAAAACTCGGACAATATAGGTTTTTGAATGACAGAAACATTATTCTATCATCTTTAATAATAGTATAGTACCTCAATTAATTTAAAAAGTAGTTATACTTAAAGAAGTGTTTAAATATTTATTAATCATCGCAAAATATTATTATTATCAGAAGACAGAAAGAATATCAGTCCTGTTTTTAAATATTTTTTACAAACCTCTATTAAAATTTATTAAAATTTAAGTACCTATATAACTTAGGCTCGGATTTATATGTGTACCGTCATTGTCGGTAATTCCGGCATTAACGGTAATGACTATAGGCAATGTCAGTATGCCGGTGCATACCAGTCATTGTAGGCTATTGATATATATTTCCGTAATTAACTGGTAAATATAGTCGATGTTATATTATTGTCATTTATCGATATTTTCCAAGGTGGTTATCGATTAGTTATCTTGATTTATCGCGTTAACTATTCCCTCTGACAAAATAATCGTACATAATTTTAGTATCCCTGATGTTGATAAGGCTAGAGGATCACCTCGTAATTTATTAGCCGTTGTCACTGATGTTCAAGATGGCTTGTAAAAACTATGTAAGTGGTTAAATTTAAAAATAAGAAAATTATAAGAAAAAATTAATTTTTTATTTGTACAATATTAGGTACAGAAAATGGTTTCTTAAAGCAGAGATACACGTGAACAGAAATAGTTCCATGTGACGAAAACTTTCTCGATTTTAAGAAGACCACAAATTCCGCAAAAGAAAGGGAAATTACTCTCTGAGAGGCTGCCGGGCATAACAGTATTGCTGGGACTCAGGGATATCAAAGGTGTCATTGTAAAACAAAATGCAAATTAATTTACGCTTAACAACTTCATGTTAAAAATGTCTAATATGTCAATAAGTTCGATGACCTTGTATGTCAAAAACACTTTAAAATAATAATAAAAAACAAAACAAAACGCCAAAATGATCAATGTGCTTGTCGAGCAGCTAAAAACTTATGTAATTCAAAATGCCATAGTAGTTTATCTTATGAAAATAAATAAAATATATTTAGATAATACGTAATAATAATCATGGTTATGTTGATTTAAATTATATAAATAAATAAAAATAAAAAATAAAATAAATAAATAATAAATAATAATATATTACCCAAATTAACTATCGATTGTAGGCATTTTATATATTGCCTATAGCCATTGTCTTGTCAGTATTGCCTTACCTAATTAGCCATTGCTAATATTGATTAGTAATTACTGATAATAGCTTATTTCTGACATTGACGGTAACATATGTATTTATATAACCAAAGTATGTATGTATATTTATACAACAAAAAAATGTTCATAAATATATGCTAAAAAATTCATATATATTATCAAAAAAAAAAAAATTTTAATAATAATAATTAATAATATAATGAATTAAAATTTAAAAAAAATATATTTATACAACTATCTAGTTATCAATAAAAAATAATAATAATAAATAATTTAATGAAATATAATAAAAAAAAAATAAATATTTATTCTACTACCTAATTATATTGAATAACGAACAACGAACACAGATTAAACCCACGAAATTAAAACACGACCAATTCGTTAATGTAGGTATACTGACTTACCGTCAATAGTTCAAACGCAAACACGTGTTAATAAATCGTTATCTATCATCTATTGTTTATTGAAGTCATAAGTATCAAACATACATCGACTGTAGATATTTTAATACTATGTATTATTTTGCTACTATTTTGTACTTTTTGGAAACACCGGAAATTTAAAAAAAAAAATTGAAAAATACAATCGTATTATAGAATTAATAATTAGATAAATAATAAAATATCTTAAATGAACAAATTGTCGAAATATGAAAGAAAAATGGAATTATTGAGAAATATGTAAAAACATGTACTTATGACAAAATATATAAAAAAAATTTAAAATAAAATATAGTTAATTTCATTGGAAATCCCTTGAAACGAATTTATCACTTACCTAAATTAATTTATCATGTCATAGTAAAAATATGTATTTACATATAAATCCGAGTCCTATATATAATCAATCCAAAAAACCATTTAGCTGTGCGTATAATCTAATGGGATTTTTTCTTTTTTATAATAGCACGGAAAAGTTTAATTCTGTGTTAAATTTGTTATATTTTTACGTTTTAGAAACTTTCATCAAATCAACCATTACGTTATTACACAGAAGCCAAAGATTTACTGCGATCGTATTATATGCAACTGGTGGTTTCAGCGGCT
The DNA here is from genome assembly GCF_037042655.1 of Diuraphis noxia. Taxonomy (NCBI): domain Eukaryota; kingdom Metazoa; phylum Arthropoda; class Insecta; order Hemiptera; family Aphididae; genus Diuraphis; species Diuraphis noxia. The sequence goes on along the minus strand of NW_028301714.1, from coordinate 29,361,738 downwards.
CTATAATAAGCATTGTCTGTTTTTTATGACCGTACCGCGATTATTGTAAAAGACGTTGCACATCACCGGCAAAAGACAACCTCACTGAACAGCGAGGGCCGTGAAAATGCAAAAGTCACAGAAATACAGAATATAGGTCTGAACGGACCCAACTAGTGTTTAACATTTGAAATTAATTATAAATTGTAACTATTTAGAATAATGTATTTCGGCGATTCAGCTTATTATTTGATATAAACGTAAAGACTTCGAAGTTTAGGCTCTTAACATTTTGTGGTTGCTTTCGTAAGTATTCGGGAGTGTTACATGTCTATGTTTCGATGTATATATGTTAACATGTTTTTGTTCCCGGCTAATGACTTTAATGTTGAAGTCGTATCAATAAATAAAAAAATATATTATGTAATTATAATCATTTTAATACCACATTATTTATCAAAACATGAAACTATTTTTAAATAATGTATTATTTTTCAGTTAAAACAATATAATATGGTTATATTTAGTGGTTAAAATACTTAAAAACAGTTTCCTGGTTAATATTGCAGGTTATTAATTATTTTTTCTGTTATTGGTCATCATATAAGACTGATATCTCAGTGTATAAAAAATGTCATTGCTTACAGTTATATATTATTATAAGTTTATTTTTTAAATCTTATGAAAATTATTTTCACCAAATGTCTATTTTATCATTTCCTAAACATGATATGAAATAATCATGAGAATTTTATTCTGTCCCTTACAGGTAATCAACGTTATTTTAATTTTCATTTGAAGTATAACATTTGAAACAAAAATAAAATTGTAAATGCCACTGAAATTAAACATAAACTTATGTTTGATTATAAGAATTAGTTAAGTTACTGAAACAAATTATTACAATTTTGAATATTTATTAAAAAAAACTACGATACAATTTATTGGAAAATATGAACTAATGTTACGTAACATAATCATTATTAAATTAATCAATTTTAAAGCGGATAAAAGGTGCAAACTATTTTAAAGATATTATCAACATATGATTTCTCCTTAACCAAAGAATACCTATATTAATCAAAACAAATTCATACTTTAGGGTATCAAATTTGGACCATTTTTCTCCGTATACTATATCGTCAATGGTGATGTGACTTAATCAAAATGTTAGTTTTGTTAAATTTATATATTTAATTGTGTATATTTGTAACCAAACAACCATGATATCTTAGTAGGCTGCTGTGAAATGTACCTATATGTCAACATTTTATCAACCTACTAGTTAGTGAATTTTCTAAATTAATTCAGTTAATTTGAAATATAGTAGGTGATGGACTGAATCAAAATTATAGTTTTACAAATCAATGATTGTGGTTAAAATTAATTAGACAATGATTTTAAATAATAGTTAACAAATAAATATATTTCAGTTTGATAGTAGAAGATACAATCAGATACAGATAAATACATAAAATATAATCGGATAGAGTCCTAAACCACTAAAATGTAAAATAATAAAGAACAACATAATACAAAATTTCACGCTTACTGATTCTAAATGTTAAATTTTCAATTATTTTATCAATAAGTTTGATGATATTGTATGTCAGAAACACTTGATAATAAAAATTAAAAATTAAAAAGGTGCAACTTCCAAAGTTGCACTGAAATCACTGACTTGTGACTAAAAAGCAATCAACTGTTTTCTCAAATGTATTACATATTGATGTCGAATTTTCATATTTAAATAATGCATAATATATTATTTGGTAACTTTTAACTTATAAAGTTATAAGTTATAACATAATGTTCTAAACGTTGTCTTATCATTGACTAAGGTTATTTTTTTTCATTAACATGTCCACCATTTAGCTATTAAATATACTACATGTAATACAAATGTGTTATTTAAAGCTAATCTTGCACTCCAGATAATAGTGGCAAGCTATTCCAAAAGGAATACTCGTCAAAGTAGGGTTTCTCAGATATAATTGGCTTACTTGAATTAATTAAAACAAATTCGTATTTCTCGGTAGTGAATTTTGGGAATAGTTTTTCTTCATCTGTGCCATCGATGGTGAGATAACTAAACAATATTTAAAATTTTTAGCTCTCTGTTTACTCAGAAATCAATAAACAAGAACAAACATACTCTGTTGTAGCAAAATTGGTCCATATGCTCACCATAAGATTTGACACATCAAGATCCTCTCCCTGTAAGTCTGACCGACCGGCTGTATAAAATAAGCTTGTTACCTCATCAGTGTGCGTTACTCCTAATTTTTTTGGATATGGATATGGTCCGTACAATGAATTGTAAGAAAACATATTTGTATAATTATACACGTAATAATAAACTGGTTGTGATAGCTTGATGGCCATTTGAAAGATACCGTGTAAAAATAGACCACCGGTAATCATCTTGAAGCGTTTAAAATGAATATATTTAATAAAACTTTGTATCAACAACTAGTAATAATTATAGCAAGGCTGTTGTTTATATAAGCAATATATTATTATACACAACTGTATTACATCCAATACTTACTTTTACAGCACTCAAAGGCTGATCTAACTTCCCGTTAGAGAAGTACCGTTTATAAATTTTTTCACCAATTAATGGAATATCTGAATAATTTGCAGTATATCTATACTGTATAAACGATGACGTATAATGATTGAAATCTTCTAAAAACTCTGTGTATACTAGATCAGTCGCATTGTACATCCCTTCAAAATATACAAATAAAGGCTAAACATTTTTTTTCTTAGTGGAGTATAAAAAACTATCAACAATTTAGAATAATTTAATCTAAAACAAAAAACAATAATAACTTGCACTAATTTGATGATAAAATTTAAAAATTAAATGGTTAAATTTCAACGTGATTATCAACAAGTTACCTATTCTCAACATTTTAGAATTAAATATAATCATTACTCACGAGATGCATAAATACCACCTTCTCCGGTGTTCATTCCCATTAATACTGGAACTTTTGTAATTTGTTTTAAGTGAAGTAAAGGATAATCGCACAAAAATGATTCTTTTGAACAATTACATTTTTCAACAACAGGCATCATATTTCTAAGCGGGTAATTTCTCCATTCCTGTAAAAATAAATAGTTATATTGAGCATATGTACAAAATTTCACTGAATTGTGTACATTTTTTAAGATTTGTGACACATGATAAGTTAAAATAAATATTTGATTGTCTAAATTAAATTTCATAAGTAAAAGCTACTTGAAAGTGGACCACAGCCATTTTTCTCTAGAAAAGTAATCTATTCATTGGTCGTCTATAATTGTCCCCAAAAATATAATATAAAAAAACAACCATTTTCTTCAACCACGTTCTTTGCCGTTAATTATAAAAATAATCATTAGCTTCTCAGTTAATTATTTGTAAACTTATAATGCACGTATAATTTTTTTACTGGCCATAAATACATCTGTATGAACAATGGTAATTTAAATGAAAACGATTTAAGATATTAAACGTTCAAAACGATTTATTCTTAAACGACTAATATTGTTATATTATATAACAAAAAAAATTAAATTAGAACATAAAATATTAAATTATAACTTTAAGTATATTTATTTAGTATAACCTTATTAACACAATTTTTCTACTTTTGAAATAGAAAAATTATACTTAAAAATAGAAAAAATATACTTACGAATAAATTCTTATATACATTCACCAATACTTTTGCAGGGACTTCTTTTAAACATTTAATCATTTGTTTTGGCTCTTCAGGGCATCCAACTATAGTTGAAATAGCAGAAGCTCTTCGTTTTGCCCAACCTGGTGGAGTTACGCCCCAAAGATTTAACGGTGTTGCACTTTCCATGATTGCTTTGTGAAACAACCCTTTAACATAGTATATAATGATTGACGTACACATTTATATATAGGTACATAATTGTATTTTGATATTTTAAGATATTTATTTACCTTTACTCATTGGTGATAACAAATGTAAACCAACACTAGCACTACCAGCACTTTGTCCAAATAAAGTAACTTTTTTTGGGTCTCCGCCAAATTTATCAATATTTTGTTGGACCCATTTTAGTGCTAAAACTTGATCTTTCATACCATAATTACCTGGTAAATCATCGTTTTCAGTACTTAAAAAACCTAAAAATATTAACTACAAATGTATTAAAAATATAATACTTAAATAGATAATATACCGAGAATTCCAAGTCTATAATTAAATGTAACTATTACAATATCCTTATCCAACAAATAATGAGGACCATTTGAACTTAAACCTCCTGAACCTGCGAAATATCCTCCACCGGGAATTCGAATCATAACTGGAAGTAATTCTGATTCATTGTTTTTTGGTATCTAAAAATATCATAAATTATAATATAATATTGACCAAATTTTTATTTTTCAATAACTAAATCAATATATTATTATTTTCAACTAAGAGATTAGGTGCTTATTGTTGAGAAGAGATTTATTTATTAAAATTAAAACTGTAATGTATTTTGTATTATTTGATTACCTACTTTTGGAGTGTACACATTGACATATAGACAGTCTTCTGCACCGACAAGGATATCCATTTTCTGATAATGAAATAAATTCTTCTGAATACACGCTTGTGGCTCAGTAGTAGCATTTAAAATGCCTATCCACGGATCTGCTGGTACTGGATCCTAGTAACAATAATCTTAATTACATTTTAAGGAATTTAGAGTAGGCAAGTTTCAATTTTTTAACGACCATTAGTGTATTTTAGATGTAGATTGAATGTATAACCCCAAGTGACTGTCGTCTATAAATACAATATTTTAAGTATAAAGCATTATGTTTGCCTGCCTCAATAAAACAAGGCTTGGAACTGTGCAAAATATTATTTAAAATACCTGTTAGCTTAAAAATATAGTTTTGATTTCAAATATAAGCTTAGTACTATAGTCAGTGATATTAATTTAATTACAGGTCTAGATAATGGTTTTGATTGTAAATCATGTTTCAACCTTGGACGACTCAAGATACTTGGTTTGAAAGAGAGCAAAGTCATAATTTTTAGGAAAACTTTCGATATCACTTGTGTGTTTTTTTTTTTTAGCTATATATATTGTCTTAGAAATAGAGTGATGGGAGATAGTCGCGGCCTCTAGGGCCTTCCGGAACCACTCTAGTTTCAATATAGGTCCATCATTACATGTACGGGTAACCAAGGTTAGGAAAATAAAAAGATTATTACTATTATATTTTTCTAGAAAAAGAATAATTATACTGCTATTAAAAATTATATTAATTAATTTTTAACAAAGTTAAGTTATTTTTTTTTTTTTACTAAATTAACTAGCAAATTGTACAGCTTTAAAATAAAATAGTATAAATTATCACGTTATACTTAAATTACATTTTTGCATACCAACTTAACTTACTGAGCTAAAAATATAAGATAACTTTACTAGCTATACATTAAAATAATTACCTACCTTAAACCTAAGATCTCCTGTAGGTGATTTAGCATAAGGTATTCCCTGAAAAGCTTTGAATTCTCGTCCATTTCTTGATCTCAAACTACTACCAGTCAATTCACCTTGATCTAATTCTATCACCTCATCCGCTCCAAATACAAAACCAAAAAGCAACATAAAAATAATGAATATTTCCATACTTAACTGAAATTAAAAAATGTATATTTGCAAAACATTAGTATTTTATTATACAGCAGAGAATCTTTGTTCAAAAAAATAATGTAACGTTACTGTTTAAGCAAAATATTCATTCAAATGTTTGTTTAAAACAGAAACAACACTTATCAATTATTATTAAAACTTGAACCATTGTCCTATATGTCCATCAATTCAAGTAAAAGTGTTTAAAAAAAATGTTTAACAAATTAATTCATAGTTTAAAAACCCGTTTAGTATTAAATAATATTCATTATCTTGTATAGGCAAGTATAAATTTATCTTACTAAATAAGTGTCTAATAAGTAACATAAATATTAAATAGCTGAATATTTCACTGAAATTAAAAAATATTAATTAAACGTTTAATAAATACTAATATCGACCAAATGCAAAACGAAATTACTTTTAAAATAATATTTTTGATAAAAGATTCAAATGACATTTTTTTAACACTACAATCATCATTTTATGATACATTTCTTAATAAAACTTAAGTCCTTGAAAGCATATTAAATTATGTTAGTGGTCAAATTCTTGCTTTAAAATATTTAAGCCTTTAACGGATAAAATAAAATAATTTATTTTATAAAAAAAAATTAGTGGTTAATAATTATAAATAGGTATTATGCTGTTAAAAAATGTATATAAATATTACAAACTTTTTGATTATGTTTTAACAGGTATTTGGTTTAGCATATATCAAATAAAAATAGCAGGTAACTATAATGTGAAATTTACTACCAGCAATTTTGGCGGTATCAACGTAAATGAAAAAAAAAATACAATAAGAATTGATATGCTAATTGAAAATCCTATCTACCTGTCTAATTATATTTAATTGACACCTGTAATCTTCGAGCTATTAGCATATATCACTCTCTAAGCACATAGCCGATTCAAACGCTATCTTAGTAATTAACATTATTTAAAGAAATAATATTTACAATAAACACAATACATGATTATAATATACTTTAAAATTTACATATGCGCTCGATTATAGTTGGTTAATGTACAAGTGATCAGAAATTCGCTTTATATAATTTGCAGTACAATATACTATTATAATAATCCTCACCAATGATTATGTGACACAGATTAGTATGATTTGGAAAAATTATCAAAATAATTGATAAATCGAAATGAATGATATTATTTGATAATTAAGTTCAAGTATTTATAAACAATAATTCAAAATAATATAATCAGGTGTTATTATACATGTATCTAATAAATAAAAACCATATATTTTAATTATTATTTGATAGGTTAGGTAGTAATAAAAGTGCATTATATTTAAAAGAAACAAATAATAAGTGTTACAATATGTATAATAATTGTTTCAGAAATAGTTATAATCATCTATGTATAAGTATATTCTTTACTTCTGGTTCACTTTTTTATATGATACATAGTATATACTATATAGCTGCTAACAATGATTATTAATGTGGAATATTTACTTAAATAATTAAATAGGTATAATATTAAATCAATTAAATATTTAGATATTGTTCCTAAAACATATTCTGGGATTTTTTCTCTCGACATTTATTATTTATATTAGAAGGTTATTTTTTCAATCATAAAGTTTAACTAACAAAAAAGTTATAAGGGTATTCGAGTATTTGAAAAAAGAAGAATATAGCTATTTACTCAGTATCCCATATGAGTTTTATACTCATTAATATTAATTATTTAATAATTATTACTTATTATTAAGGCTCAGATTTTAAAGCATAATAAATAACAAAAAAGTATAAAAATTTTAAAAAAGCAAAAAAAAAAACATGACTAAAAATTAACATTTATTAGTTACTAGCTGAACCAGTGTACTTCGTAGCCCGTTAAAAATTCTATCTCTTTTATGGTCCATATAGTTCATATTGTGTGTTAAATTCATTTCATGTGATGATGCTATCAGTATATTTTTATACATAATGATAGATAGTGGTTAAAATATATTATAATGTTACAACGATATTCAATTCCGTATATCATTATGTAATTTTCTTCGTTTTTTCAATATAATGTTGACAATTTAAATATTCAATTCAATGATATTTAGGCATAACACTTTCTAACTTACCATATCTTCTGCCCATATGTCTAATAAAATTCAGTACCAAATTTTTTCACAATCGGTCCAGCTGTTTAAGAATGTATATAGGACTAACAGATAAATATTTACAGAGTGTATCAAATAGAACTGACTAAAAAAAAAAAAAAATTATGCTAATTAAACGTACAACAAAAATTGTGAAAATTATATATTTAATAACTAATTTAAGAAATATAACTCATTTCAAAAATAATATTGAAAATAATATTTGAAAGAAGTTATAATGCTCCAAAGTAATTTATGCAAAAAAATATTGATATTTTAAAAAATTCTAAAAAATAAACTAATTGATTTAGATAAATATTTTTACCATCAAAATATTTCTTTTAATTCAATTTACAAATTGGGTATTTTGAATTTTTCCAACAAAAATTTAATCAAATTTAAATTTTTTTATTTTTACTGTTAAAAAAATGAAATTTTTTTTATATTGTACGTGTAGCACAAGGGTCTCTTAATAATCAAAAAAAAATATTAAAAAAATATTAATTAGAACAAAAGTTATTCTAAAAGTCAGTTCTATCTGTTACACCCTGTATATAACCATCACTAATAACACAGAACAATAATAACCGTCACTAAAGCAACCATTTATAAATAAACAAAAATGTCCATCCTAAAAATAAGTTCAGCTGCTCTCGAGAGCCCTTGTTTGTTTAAATGGTTGCCTTTGACTACCAAAACATATTAATATTATTTATTTTATTTTTTACTGGGCAGATGGCGCCACTTTAATTTCATCACACCCTCATCATATTTCTCCAACCCGATAACTTTCTCAAATTTTTCATCCGTAAGAACCTTCTCCTGGCAATTAGGACCCAAACAAAAAAAGAGTGAGCGAAATCGGTTCAGCCGTTCTCAATTGATGAATTGTTATACATTTTTGTCTCCATTTTTATATATATAGATAATTTTATAAAACTGAATGAAAAAAAAATTAAAGTTAAAAAAACAATTTACTATTAAGTATTAGCAAGATTTTCAGTAGCGAAACTTACTCTATATATTGTCCGATAAGATGTTTTTATACATAGAAAACGAACGCTCTGCATCCACTGAAGTAATCAGTGCATAGATCATGCAAGAGGTTTTGTTTAAACCAAACTCATGATAATTTCGTTTGATGAAACGCCACATAGTATAGTATTTATGCCCAGTAATTGTTTCCAGCATTTGTTTTTCAAAAGAACACGATTTAGTTTACCCGTTATTGCAGTTGCAATATCTCCATTAGATATAAATATACTATATTATAAATTATTATTGCATGTTTTCACATTTCTTATTAATTAAATTAACATTTTTGTTTGGAATCAGAATGACGTGAAACGAATTTATACATAAAAATTATATGTTTATCTTATAAATATATAAAGAAACATTTGCTTTAAAATCCGAACCCAGCTATTTTTATACATATATTACATATTTACAATTATATTAGCTTAATTAAATTAGTTGTTTGAATAAATTTGATGACTATCATGTTCTGGTCCGGGTTAGGTCCAAGTATTGTGTCCAAGGTTTGGGTCATGTTGAGGTTGTGTCGAACTTGGTCATATAGTAGGCATTCCGTCATTATGTGTTGCACAGTGAGATGACAACCGCATGCTTGGCATATAGGGTGATCTTCTTTTGCCATAAGGAATCCTTGGGTAAGTCTGGTGTGGCCTATTCTTAGCCGATTTAAGATAATCTCTTCTTTTCGTGATAGATTTGGGGTTTCCCATGTAAATTTTGTGTTTTTTTATCCCATTTGGTTTAGTAGTCATACTATTTTAAAAGAGATGCCATTTTTTACGAAGGAGTAAATTGATGTGGGATTTAAAGTCGTCGTAGGGAAAAACTACTTATTATTATATTTTTATTCATTCATAGAATTACAACTGAATTAAACTATACTCTAATAATTTTTTTGATAACTATAATTTAGTATAGTTATGAACCATAAGGTAAACAAATATATATATACCTACATAATATTATATTGTTGGATTTCATCATCGATTAAAGTATTAATGTATATAGGTAAGTGCTAACTGCAATTCATTTTAATGTGTATTCACGTCATACGTTTATTTAAAACAGTAAGACAACTTTATTAAATTACTGTGTTAGCTTTGAAAAAATGTGTAATTTTTAATTTTATAAAAAAAATAGTAAATCGTTCTTAAGTAAGTTATGTTACTAATATTTTCTAATTATCTTGCAACTTTTAAAAATTAAAAAAAGAGAAAAACTACTTTTGACTTAAAACGTTAAAACTTAACTTTTATTTCTCTATATTAATTCAGGAAGTTAAAAAAACTCCTGTTGACTTTCCCAGCTTTGGAATATACATTAGTTAATTATTTTGCATTTTAGTTGCTTTCGTTTGAGATCCTATGATTTTGAAAGTCCTCGTAAAGGTGATCTGTATAGTATAGGTATTAGGTTCTATATTTATATGTGGACTAGTCAATTATTTTTTTCGATTTTCAATTAGAATATATACATTTAAGGGATTAAGGGCATACATAAAATCCTTTGTTTTAAACCTATAATAATTATTTCCAGGTAGGTATGTTTAAAAGATTCCTGCTTAGAAAATTTTTGGTAGAACTTAATTAAATTATAAATCCAATTTTTGTTTTTTTCATTTTGATATTTAAGTTATTTTTAAGATTATACACAAATTATACAATGAGTCTATAAATAATTATTAAATGTTGATTGATATAAATAAACTGTATGGAACCCCGGGCTACAGCCACCAAAGCTCCCCTTTAAGTAGAGTTTTGATGTTTAAAAGTCAATAGATAAAAAATATTGTCTAAAATACAAATCAATAAATATATGTATAACTGCATAATATTTCAAAATATTAAAATCCGAGTATTTATTTAAATTATACAGTAATGATATTATAAAACCAATCAGGTTGAACATTTTTTTTATTTAATCAATTTGCTTGATTAAATTAAGGAATTTAAAATCAAAACATATGATTCGTGTGAAGATAAGTGGCTTTTTATCGACCTTGAGTAAAATACTAGATAAATATAAATATATCGTTAAATTGCGTCAACCACAGTCGTGTAATACACTAACACTTCAGTAATACTCGCATAAAACCGTAATTAGGCTTAATTACTCCAATACATTAAGTTATAAGTTTATTTTATTAATTAGGTAATGATATGATAATAGTTTTCTACTGAAGTAAATGTGCATATTTATTGATCAATCTTTCGAACTTTGTTTTTTCTCATCACGCATTAAATAAAAACAAATTGTTCATAGTCTGTTCTTATAAAAACTCTATCATATGGATATTATATTATATAGACATATAGCCTAGGTATAGTTAAAATTATTTTAAATAATACTTGTTAATTTGTTGTATAAAATTATATCCCTTGTTAGTTGGATTTATTTTACATTTTACCCCACAGAATAAACATAACATAATAATAATTTATAAAAGTTATCACTTTTTTTATGAATTTATATAAAATGTAGGTATTACACTCAATGTGTATCGTGTATGAATTTGTATTTGATTGTTTTTAAATCAAAGTTCATTTTTCAAAATCTCTCCGGACTTTTTAAATGCTGATAATAATGTTAAACCTTTCCAAAATTTGTACTCTTCTATGTATGGCTTTTTGTATATGATAGGTTTACTTGAATTAATCAACAAATATTTCATACTTTTAGAATCCATCGGCCATTCTTTTCCATTGTTAGTTCCGTCAATCGTGGTTTTGCTAATTAATATCATAATAAAATCATTTTAGATTCTGAACGGAGTGATGAATGTATTGATTTTACAATGATGTGTTTTTTTGTGTGTGTGTGTGTGTCTGTGTACAGCATAACTAGTCGAAATAATGCTTCAATTTCAAACTTTGGGGTGGTTCCCGACGGAAAAGTGAATATCCTTGGTGCATTATAGAGGTCAAAAGTAAACATTTTCCAACAGTTTTCAAAAAAATCGAGAAAAACAAATAAAAGTGACAGGAAAACAAGATTTTTTACGCAAAACCAGTTTTCGACCAAATCAATATTTTTATATGGTTGTAATTCAAAAACTATCACTGTAATTACTTGAAATTTTCACCAACTGTTTATGTTAGTGTTATCTATATACAGTTTAATTTTCAAAAATGTTTGACATTTTTGAGTTATTTATAGACTAATGCAATTTTTGATTCTTATGATTTTGAAGTGTCGCGACCACTGAAATTTTCAATTTTTTTTCGAAGTGTCGGTAAAAAGATTTTGGATGACCAAAAAAACTTGAAAATTTAATACAAGTTCCTTATGAGTTGTTCTTATTGTAGCTAAAAAAAATTAAAAATCGTTGGTCATAATTTTTTTTTAAAAGCATTTATAGTTCAATTTTTTACAAAATCTGTCGAAAACAAGTTTGCAAGTAATTTTGAAGTTGAAAAATCAAAAAAAAATTTGTGTTTATAACTAAGGATTAAAATACAACAATGAGTTTTTCTTCAAGTAGCTATAGAGAAAACTCGAAGCATCATTATAGGAAAAATTTTAAGTGCGTTTGAATTTTAGATTTTTACGAAATAGCGTAACGATAACGATTCATCCTAAAACGATTTTAAACAATTGTTATTATTCAAAAAGTATAAGTCGCAGATACTTGGCATTTTCTTTACATGATTTAATTTTCAAAATATTCTGAATTTTTTGAGGTATTTATAGACAACTGAAATTTTCAATTTTTCTGAAAATTTTTTATTGAAATGTTAATAAAATTAGCTTCAAATAGGTATAGCTATAAAGAAAATTTGAAGCGTTATTATAAGAAAAATGTTTTGAGCGTTTGAGTTTTAAATTTTTATGAAATCGGGTAACGATAACGATTTATCCTCAAACCAGGTATGTGTGTACAGGGTGATTGATTTATCAAACAACACTAATTTTTTCAAAAAATATTGTTTTTTTTCAAATTTTTTTTTTCAAAACTAGATTTTTTACACTCTTCTTGAATTGTATATTTTTTTATATCTTTCACCCTTATATTTATTAGGTAATACACTATCAACTTTTGATTTTCAAATGGTAACCTATACTTAAAATTTCATAAATTAATAGGTAAAGCTATTTTTTTATTAATTATTACGTTAAAATTTTGAATTTAGCGCTAGTAGTTTATGAGTTATAGGTATTTAAAGTTTAGATTGGCGGAGGATTGACGGGGTTACCCCGCAAAATATTTGTCCATTACTCCGCTTGTCTAAACTTAAAATATTATAACTCATAAACTACTTGTCCTAAATTCGATTTTTATGAATCAAAATACTTAGAAAAATATTCTGCTTTGGATTATAAAATTAAAAAACTATATGTTGTCATTCAAAAAAGTAAAAAACTTAAAAAATGATATGGATAAAAAATATTTGAAAATATAATTTTTTAATAAAAGCGTTGGTTTTTTAACAACTTGAAACTATGTAAAAAAATATTTTGAAAAAAGTCAATACTTTTTAAAATGATGAGTGTTGTTTGATAAAAGAATCACCCTGTATAGTATATCTATGATAATAATATAAGGTATTATGAATTATGATAACTACATGCAATGTTTTTGGAAAAATTGATTAACCATGCCTTATGCAAAATGCGTCCTAATTGAAAAATAAAATATTTGTTTCAAAATAGAATATATGACAATATTTAATTATAATATATCCTAGACTGACAAATCATCCCCGTTCAGAATCGTTTTTCGTATACAATGATACCTATCATTACATTCAAATTTAACCTACCCTAGTCAGAGGTCCACCCCACCCCCTAATGTACAGCAGAGCGGTACCCACTTACCCGTTTTTTTTAACGGTGTTAATTATTAATAATAATCATTACGTACTCAGTGATAGTAAAATTAGTCCATGTTTCGATTATAAGTTTAGATACATTAAGATCATCCTCTTTTAATTTGGCCTAAATAAGATAAGAAAAAAAAGTCGTATCGTACATAAGTGCCAAAATCCAAGGTACCCGTGACCAACTTATTAAATTTATATTGATATATATATATTATTTCATTATTTACTATTTCCATTTTTTTTTTATAAAATCGCAACTGATTTATTAAATTCATATTTATTTGCATTAATATAATACTACGTTTCAACAATTTATTATTGACATTTTTTTTATGAAATAGCAACCAATGTATTAAATTTATATTGATTTGCATGTATTTTATAATTCAATAATTTATTATTGATCATTTCTTAATTTAATATAATTTTTTATAAGATAGAAATTTTTAAATAACTTCTTATATAAAATATTATTTTTGGCGGAAATGACACGTCATTTTTGCATCTTTGGCGCTTATGTCATAATAGCCTTGTCACCATGCGTTACTCTTAATTTGGTGGGACATGGTCCTAAGTATGAATTAAATGATATTTTTTATTGCATGTTCATAGATATAATAATACACCGGTGATGATAGTTTGATGACCATATCAAATATTTCTTGTAAAAAATTCAGTTATGATATAATTATTTTTATTTCTAACTCTGAATGACAGTTTAACTTGATTAGATTACGGGTATAAGATAAATAATTCTGATATATCACATGCAGTACCAGTTCCAGAATTTTTTTTATATTTTTAGTCTTCAGAGTCGATCAAATATTAGGGTCCCATCTGATTCCTGTTCACTATCTGCTTATTCCATCATTCAGGAAGTAAGTTTGGTATATTAAGGGTTAAATTCAGGGTTTTTAAATCTGCTGATGCCATTGGAACTGAATTTTCTTTTTCTTTTTTCTCCTAATCATTTTTCGTAACCTGTCATTATTTTGAAGGTTTCCCTTTAAGATGATGTCGTCCCTTTTGATTTTATGTAATTTATTTATTAAATAAAAGTCTTCGACTAAAATAAATTAAAACATTTATTATAAAATGTGTTGATCATTTTTATTGTCTTCGCATACATTACAATAACTATTCATGAATTCATCATCTGTCCTTATAATGAACCATTTGATATAGATATTAAATGATTATGATTATCTTAAATAATAACTTTTATATACACAATTATATACCCAGCCTTTAGGATTTTTAAACATTTTTATCCCATAAAATAAACTATTGATAATTCAGAATAAGATATCACATTTTTATGAAATTATACACATTTTATTAACATCAATATTTTTTGTGTATGAATTATAACTTGTGTAATATGATTGTTTTCAAATCAAAGTTCAGTTTTTAAAATCTCTCCTGATTTTTTAAATGCAGATAATAATGGTAAACCTTTCCAAAATTCGTACTCTTCTATAAATGGCTTCTTAGATATGATAGGTTTACTTGAATTGATCAACAAATATTTCGTACTTTTAGAATCCATCAACGGCCATTCTTTTCCATTGTTAGTTCCGTCAATCGTAATTTTACTGAATATCATTAAAAAACATTATTTTTTACTTATTTTAATTATTAACAGAATCATTACGTACTCAGTAATAGCAAAATTAGTCCATATTTCGATCATGAGTTTAGATACATTAAGATCCTCCTCTTTTAATTCATCCTGGCCCTTAGTAAAGAATAGACTTATCATTTCGTCACCATGCGTTACTCCTAAATCGGCGGAGCATGGCCCGAAGTATGAATTAAATGTCATTTTATTTGTATGATCATAAACATAATAATACACCGGAGATGATAGTTTGATTGCCATATCAAATATGCCTTGTAGAAAAATTCCACCGCTAACCATCTGAGAAAAAAACATAAAATGGAGTATACCATATTGAGTACTTAGTGCATTTTTCTATAACATGATATTACGTGTACTAAATTTAAATTTAATTTATTATTACGTAATTCGGTCAACTAACTTTAACAGTATCTAAACGATTGTCCATATTTCCTTCAGTAAAGTAACGATTGTATATCTTTTTACTAACTATGGGAAGATCGGACATCTTAGTGGTGTATTTATAAATAAGTAACGACGAAATATAATGATCAAAATTATTCTTCAATTCAAGGTCAACTTCACAGTTTTTATTATAAACACCTATTAAAAAAATAAAAAGTTATATATTTTCATTATTTTTTATGGCATTTCCAAAATAATATAAATTATTCATAATCATACCAATAAAAAAATTAATTGAAGTATAACAATGTGCGTACAAACTACAAACAACTAATATTTTAATTTAATAAACGAATGAATGATTTAAATTGTGTAATAAAAAGGTTTTATTACTTAGTTTAAAGTCAGGATAAGAGCCTGTAAAACCTAATACATATTTTAATCTAAATTTCATTTTATTTTATTTCTTGTGTTTACATTGACTTATTCATTGAATACTAATTTATAACAAAAAAATGTGCAGAGTTCTTCCTTAAAAGGTTAAAACACGTCATGTCACATAAAATTGATTTATTTTCATGAGCATATTTTTTTATTTTTTTTTTTTTACATGAAATATGCATAATAATTTTAAAAAACTAATTACTTATTTATATATATTTGTATATTGTACTTATTATTAATTATTAAATATTAACGTAAAAAAGAATAACTCACGAGCAGCAAAAAGACCACCTTCTCCTGAATTCATTCCCATTAAAATTGGAACATTGCTTTCTTGTTTAAAGTCGAGTAATGGATATTTACATAAAAACCCTGTTTTATTTTTACAGTTTTCAACGACAGGCATAAACGTAATTGCCGGGAACACTTTCCATTCCTATAAGAATATCATGTATTTGTATAAAGCTTATTTTACACAAATGACATTCCTATACTTCAATATTTATGTATGTAGGTAATAGTTAACTAAACAATCGATTATATTATTATAGTATACCTAATTTTGATATAATTAGTGTATAACATTTGAAGATTATATTCATTCATTTTTTCTTATTGTATAAAATCAAAACAATAAATACCAATATGGATTTGTAGACTTAAAAAAAAAAAGTTATACATATGTAAACACTTACAAAAAAATTGTAGTGAAGATTCACTAATAACTCTGCGGGCATATTCCTCAGGCATTTAGCCAACTGTTCTGAGTCTTCGGGACAACCAGAAATGGTGGCTAATGATAAGGCTCTGCGTTTAGCCAACCCTGGTGGAGATACACCCCATCGACACAAAGGAGTCCCACTTTCCAGAATTGCTTTATGAAATAATCCTAAAAACACATTATGTGAGCAGCAGCTATAGTACCTACCCATATAAAATTTCGAATATGTGACCAAGTTATGCGTTTACCTTTGCTCAGTGGTGATAATAAATGTAAGCCAACACTGACTCCTCCAGCACTTTCACCAAATATTGTTATTTTATTCGGATCTCCGCCAAACTTTTCAATATTACTTTTGACCCATTTCAGTGCTAAAACTTGGTCTTTCATACCATAATTTCCCGGTAAAATATCGTCTTCGGTACTCAAAAACCCTAAGTATAAAAATATAATAGTTGTATTGCTATTCTTTATATCAAATATAATTCATAATAATAGAAGTAGGTAAGTACCTACTATAAGTCATCTAACCCTAAAGTATTTCAATAATTTACCTAGAGGTCCAACTCTGTAGTTAAAAGAAGCAACAACGACATCCTTGTCCAGCAAATAGTGTGGTCCATACAAACTCAGACCTCCATGTCCTGAGCTAAAACCCCCACCTGGTATCCAAACCATAACCGGTAGCAACTCATTTTGATCTTTTTTATTGATCTATAGATTATAATATAACGAAATAAAATTTTGATTTTTACATTTTGTCTAATTTTTAGTAAACTTTAAAAAAATCATATATTAGATCTTGGCAATATTATTAAAACAATTTTTTTCAATTAACCCAATTACCTTAGGGGTATATACATTAATAAATAAACAGTCCTCAGCACCTAAAAGTTCATTATATGATTGATACATGAACAAATTCTTTTGAATACACATAGGTTTTTCTTTGGTTGCATCTAAAATACCATTCCACGAATTGGCTTCTTCTGGATCCTATAAAAAAACCACACTTATTACTTATAAGTAATAGGCAACAACTAAATTACAATTAGTTTTAATATCTACAATGAAAACTCAAAACAAATTTAAAATTTTAGATGTATGATTTAAATACATGTAATCTAAGATCTCCAATCGGTGATTTTGCATAAGGAATTCCCTGAAACGCTTTAAATTCCCGTCCATTTCTTGACTTTAAAATGCTGCCTTTTATCTTTCCTTGGCTCAAATCCAATATATTATCCGTACCATATACGAATCCGATAAATAGCATAAGAACACCAAATATTTCCATTGTAATTATTAATTTACATAAAATTAATAAAAAAATACAAAATCAAATAAAGCTGCAAAATAAATAGGAGTTATTTTTACTTCTATCCTAATATAAAGTCAATAGCTAGTAATCTATTTTATTATTTAAACACGGTATAAATAAAATAGTAAATTCTCAATTTTGACTCATACAAAAATGTGAATAAAAAATTTACCTCATAGGAAAACCACTCATATATGTCCAGATACTAAATAAAATAATTAATATGTACCGAAGTCACGGAGAAGATTATAGACACTATTAATGTCTATAAACGTCTACTGCAAAGTGTTTGAAATTATAAACAGCTTATATATAAGTATAAAATATACATTTTAAGATGACAATGTCAAACATATTTGCCCTGCAAAACAGTTAATTATAATAGTATTTTAATTATTATTCATGAATTGCATTTTGACCTTCGTATTTCATATTTTTGGTCTCTGCATTTTGGCTATGATAATATTATTGTTGAATAAGTTAGTCTGTAATTATGAATAATGAAAATATTAGTAGTGCAAATAACTTTTCAAAGAGGAAGCTCAAGAACAATTGAATGGATAATCTTAAATTATAATAAACAGAAAACATTATATTCATTCCATTATAATAAATGTTGACTACCTAACTAGAAATAATTTGATAAAAATAATTAAGTTTTTGGATTTATTTCTCAAACCAAAACAATGTTACATAACTATACGTGTCAGTTGATTTTTTTACACGAGTTCTCTCACATTTTTTGTATGATAATTAGCTTAACTATTTGCATTGTTTTGGAATTATAATAATAATTACAAATAAATTATTTTAATATTTTAATAGTTCAACAGTAAAAATATAGATATTAACAAGATATTTTTTCAATGTTTAATTGGACTAATAATAGATTTAATTTTAGATTCTAAATTACTGTAGATACATGCAATTTTCATTGGACTGGCATTTTCAATTCTTGATACAATTTTCAAAATACGAGTATTTCAAAAAATTTTAAGTTATTTATAGACATTTAAAATTTTCTGTTTTTAGTTTTTTATTCTATAATACAATTTTATTCATTGTGTCAAAAAACTTGAAAATGTAATACATGGTTCCATAAGTTAATATAATAGCAGTTAGAAAATATTAAAAATACATAGACACGTTTTTTTTATTACAATTTAAAGTTCAAATTTTAACAAAATGTATTTAATTGAAAATGTGTAAGTTCTCTAGTTGTTAAAAATGTATGAAACGCTTAACTTTTATAGCTATAAAATTTAAAAGTAATACCATTCATCACAGTAACCTAATGTACAGCAGAGTGACATCCACTTACCAGCGTTTTATTATTATTTCTAACAAAAGAATAGTGCATTGAATTGAAATCACATATATCCTCAAATAATTAAATTAAAGTTTAAATAATTAATAAATAGTATTAAAGATATATGTTTTTTGTACAAAAGTAATAAAATTAATTAATTTAAATTAAGAAAATCACATAATAATTCACAAAAAAAGTTAATTTTAACTTTTACATAATTATAAAATACAAATGTACTAATATTAATTTATTACAAAACAACACTAAATTCGATATAATTACAACTCATTTTTAATTTGATCTGGTGGAAACCTATTTTTAGAAATTGCTTTCTCGAAATTAGAAAGGAGAGGCAAACTATTCCAAAAAGTATACTTTTCTTCAAATGGATTTTGTATGATATCTGGATTATCTGAATGTATGTGAAGTATTAATGGCCTCTGTGAATTAAACATTGGCCAAGGTGGACCATTTACTGTCCCATCAATGGTAAGTGATCTGAAATATTGTTTAACATAATGTAATTAATATATTAGGCAATTTTATATTTATATTATTTGTTAAAAGTAACATATTATTTTATATTGAAACACATTCAATATTAATATATTTTGATCTGAAAAACCATTGTCAATAAACAAGTTAGGGTAATATCATTATTTTCTAAACACTTTTTATATATATATATACAAATATGAATAATAACAAGTGCGTAAACTATGAAATATTCAATAGGTACACCGCCATTATGTACATCCTTAACTGAATCATTTTCGAACTAAACCTAGAACATTTTTTTTATTTAACTGAATAATTTTTAATAATTATAAGCTTTAGAACAAAATTGTAGCTGACATAAAAAACTAAATAAGATCATTTAAAAAAAAAAGAAAATTTAATTGCATGTACAATTTAAAAGGTAGTTGTTTCTAATAATTTTGTGTATTTTAATTTGACTTTTTAAATGTATCCATACTAACTCTGCTGTTGCGAATTTCGTCCAAACATCAACCATAAGCTTTGAAACAGCAGTGTCTTTCAAATTAATTTTTTTAGGATTTATAGAGTCCGATTTGAATAGACTAGTCAACTCGTCGCCGTGAGTGATTCCTAACTTTTTATTACATTTACCATATAAAGTATTATAAGAAAATTCGTTTTGGTAATCGTATAAATAAAAATACACCGGTGACACCAACTTAAGAGCCATGTCAAATATGCCATGAAGATAACGACCATCGGTAATCATCTAAAACATCAATATATTTAATTTTGAAAACTTATTCAATAAAGAACAAACTCAAAAGTCTTATAAATATTACTTCAACAGTTTTTAAATGCGAATGATCTCCGATTTTTCCAATTGGAAAATATTTCTTGAGTACTTTTTCACCAATTTCATCCAAATCGTTTGTGAAATGCTGATGTGACAGTATTATCGATAATAAACGATTAAAATCCGTATACAATTCTGGGTATCGAAGAGACGTGTCGTTGTATAAAGCTAGAACAAATATGTATTGTTACTTTAGATAAGATTGTAAATCAAACAAATCCCACACATAATTGACAATTTTTTTTTTACGATGGTAACTCATCACTTTTTAAAAATGCTGCCACTGACAATATTCAATTTCTGGGCACCAATTTATAACAACTTACAAGAAACTATCATTCCGCCTTCAGCTGAGTTTAGTCCGATAATGGCCGGGACGAATGACTCTTGTCTGAACTCCTTTAACTGATGACGGCAGAGAAACGCTTCTTTGCCCGAGCCACACTGCTCCACTACCGGCGAAAACAATACAGTAGGAAACGAGTGCCATTCCTATATTATATTATATGTCGAAGAAAATATAATTACTTAAAGCCGAGTTATATTTACTAACAATTTCGGTAGGTTTAATAATATAAAGTTATTAATTTTCAAATGATTTTTTTTTTTATGAAAAACCAAACGTAATTAAATTTTCTTACTCGAAGTTTATCATAAACGTCACTGAAAAAACTTTCCGGCAATGTCTTGAGACATCTCAATATATATTTAGAAGATGAGTTTCCATCACATCCAGCTAAACGCAAAATGATTTTACTTCGACCACGCGCTATACCCGGTAGAGACGTACTCCAACGACATAATGGAGTGCCACTTTGAAGAATGGCTTTGTGGAATAGACCTTTACTCATCTGTGATAACATGTGATAACCGGTACTAGCTCCACCAGAGCTCCCGCCGAAAATCGTCACTTTTCCGGGATCACCGCCAAATTTAACAATGTTTTCTTGGACCCACCGCAATGCCTCAACTTGATCTTTCATTCCATAGTTGCCGGGTATAACATCGTCTTCGGAACTCAAAAAACCTATTGCGGATAAATTTATAGTATATTCATACCATTATATAATTATAGGTTATAATTAATATTATTACTGTTATAATTTATAACAGTAATAATATTAAAATAATACTATATACCATCATATACATATACTAATAAACGAATGTAACTAACTAACTTATACAATTATATGTAACTCACCTAATACGCCTAGTCTAAAATTAACCGAGACCAAGACTACATTTGAATCCATAAAATAATCCGGACCGAACATATCCGGATTACTGTGTCCCAAATAAAACGCACCTCCGTGAATCCAAAACATAACAGGAAAATCGCCATCAGTACTTGGTGTGTATACATTTAAATACAAACAATCTTCACTGCTATTAACTTCAGATTTTTGGACACAAGCATTTGAATTTTTAGTGGCATCTAATATACCATCCCATGGATCGACTGGTTCTGGAGCCTACGATATTGTAATATATATTACATTGGTACCGTAATATTATAACGATTAATGGGCGAGGTACCCACCTCAAATCGAAGTTCTCCAACAGGTGGTTTTGCATACGGTATACCAGTGAATGAATAATAAGGCCGTTCATTTCTAGATTTTAAAATTCGACCATTTAAAATTCCTTTAGTAATTTTTACTTCTACTTTGCAAAATGCCGGACTCAAAAATAATATTATCAAGGCGTACAAAAGCTTTTCTCGCACCTTTGTGTTAAATAAAAACATCTCAATGAATATTCAAATATTTTTATTGTATATTGAAAATAACCATGTATAGTGCAATGCACATACCTAATATATATTGTATTATTTTTAAACGGTCACAATGTCATTTTATACCTATATGGCCATATCGAGTATTCAACGAGGATTTAAAAGAATATAAAATAAAATATTAATCAGTTTCAATAAATGCAGAATATATATCATAGACCTTAAAAAAATGGACCCAAATGCCTGTATATATTTTACTCCTTAAAATATAGTGATAACTAAAAGAGAGACAGGGACCAATATTTCTAGAGAAATAATGTACAACTTAAAACTTTCTATAGGTACGCATTAATATAGAGAGATAGAGAGTAGAAGTTTAATAACAAAGATTACAACATTTTTAGAAAGAGAACATATACCTACACAATTATGCACTCTTTAGGTTCCGAAACACTGTAGTACGCAGGATTTTTCAATAGGGCCCCGGGATTAATAACTTTTAGTTGTCTCAACTCACAATATTAGCTTTGACAAATAAATTAAGTGTTTCTATAGTTCAAACTAATAAAAAAATATAAATATATAATATAATATTAAGAAATACCTACACAAAAAAATATATTTATATAATAAAAATAATTGGCAATAAAGAAGAATTTTATTTTTATTTTGTCCCATCTATATGATAATTTCAGACGTTCAAGTGAACTATTTGAAAATATTTGTTCAACATAAATTTCTGTTAATTGTTCTTTTTTTTATTTATATTGATTATAACTAATTCATATATGTATATACGGCTAATTCGATTATTGTATATACGTCCTTTCTTACTAGTTTACTATGTACGTGCGATTTGATAAATATAAAACAACAACAATATACTCGTAATCATAAAACGAGAAAGTGGAGGCTTTAACTCGTTACCCTCTCCACCCTGCCCACATTCACAGGTATTGACTATCACTCCCTCAACAATCTGTAGCAAGGAGACACTCAGCAGTCCATATATTATATTAATATAATGTCTTTAATTGATAAAGATGTAGAATATACTTGTAAATTTTTTTGATTGGTTTAAAAAAGTTTTTTTCTAGATTACAATGTTTGATGCATTTTCAATACGGTCAATTTGAATAATCATGTCTCTTTTTACTCAATTTAAATACTTATAAGTTATAAATATGTAAACATTATAATAGTATAATAGTTCAAAAATATGTATTTATAAATTTATTTAATACAATATTTGTTAATGTAATTGTTTCATTAAACAATATTATTGGATAAGGTACTTAGTATTTTAATTTATTGATTTAAATTTCAAATTTATGGAAAATGGGTTAAATTATTTATTACATAAGCATCTACAAAAGGCAATAAAAAATATTATTTTTTCTTAAATTCGAGCAAAAATCTTTTTGATGAAAACAAAATATTGATTTTTCAATATACCATCCCTTTAACTATCTAAAAATATTACAAACTCAGATGTAGATTATAATTATTTTTAGTCATCATTAATTTATTTTTAAAGTAACATATATAATTTTACCTGATTTAATGTCCACGTTCTCGAGAAATACATTATAGTCGGCTACGTATAAAAATGTAACTAACTAAACATCATTATATTATAATGAATATTAATTAACTATACTCTGTTCAACGAGAGAACACGTTGGTTCTAAACATTCCCCCTGCGTCACGCTACCATAGTACCATCGACACCATGGTTTGGTCTATGGCAAAATGCCGCGTGGGGATAAGAAGAAGAACATATTTTCGTTGGCTCATGATATGTTCTTTCGCTGAACAGGATATAGAGAAAATTACTTATGTATTTTGAATAAACTTTACTTGTACAATACAATTTTTAATGTAAAATAAACAGTTAGGCAGAATAGAAAGGTGAAATCATGTCATATTGTGTCAAATATTGTATGAGCATAATGACCATATTATACTTAAAATTTAAATTTATTTATTTTAATTTAAACTATCGTTTTTTATATACATACGTCATACATATATAACAAAAACACTTAAATTCAAAATAATAAACTACTTTTTATTGTTATGCGTATATAGGAAATGCCAAAATGAGAAATGTGAGTAAAATTAAGTTAACATAAAATAGTAGGTAAATTGTGTGAATATGTGTAGTAATCAATAAAAAATATTCTAAATAATTTTTCAATACATTGCATTTTATTATTGTATAAATGGACATGTACTTATAACTTATATAACTACTAAGCTACCTATAAATGCATATTATAAAGAGTAAAAAAATCTAATAATCTAATCTTTATAATTATAGTATGTAGATTACATATTATTATGTAAACATATACTTCAAACAAGGTCAACAGTTCTCGATTAGGTGAAAATGATATACAATATGTTAAAATACTGATATTGTTTTCAAATTATTTCAATACCCAAGTTGTAACAAAACTATGAATTATGAAGCATTATAAAATATAATTATGCATATAACACATTAGATATTCCTAAATATTAACTATATATAAATATTTCTATGTAGTAAAATAATTTTAAATACTAGAAAAAAAACTTTTTCACCAAACCTAATCAGCATCAGTTCAGTAGAAATACTTAAAAAAAAATTATGATAACAAATAAAGCAATAACAATACTACTATAATATAGTACATTGTATTGAATAAATACATATTTTTGAACTATTATACAATTTTGATGTTTATATATTTATAAATCATAGGTATTTAAACTGAAAAAATTAAAAAGAGACATGATTCTTTAAATTTATCGTTTTGAAAATGCATTAAACATTGTTATCTAGAAAAAAACTTTTTTAAACCAATCGAAAAAATTTACAACTATATTCTACATCTTTATCAATATTATAGACATTATATTAATATAATATGAACTGTTGTGTTTCTCCCATATCTTGCTATACATTATCGAGTACCAACATTGTAAGAAAGAACCTGTGAATGTGGGCAGACGGGGGAGGGTAATGACTAATGAGTTAGAGTCCCCGCTTGCCAGTTTTATGGTTATATTGTTGTTGTTTTATATTTATCAAATGTCAAGAATAATAAACTAATAAGCAAGGATGTATATATAAGAAATGAATTAGCCGTATATACAATTTACATATACGGATTAGCTATAATCAATATAAATAAAGAAAAGAACAATTAATAGAAATTGATGTTGAACAAATATTTTCAAATAGTTTACTTAAACGTCTGAATTTATCAGATAGACTGGACAAATAAAAATAAAATTCTTCTTTATTACCCATTATTTTTATAATAAAAATATATTATGAATATTTTTTTCTATATAATATTTTTTTTATCAGTTTAAACTATAGAAACACTTACTTTATTTGTCAAAGCCAATGTAAACTTTTGCAATAGATATTCAATACAAATTGCTTAAGAAATGTACACAGGATGGTACTCTGTATATGATGGATTTTCTTAAATACAAACTGAATACAGGTTGTTTTATTAGATTATGGTGAACTTTTAATTTTGTGTTAGTGATAGGTAGTAATAACTACCACTAAATTAAAAGTAATAAAAGGTCGTGGATGTCACTATGCTGTACAGTAGGTTACAAGTGGGTTACTGTAATGGATGGAATTAAATTTGAATCCAATGATATTATATTATTGTATACGAAAAACGATTCTGAGCGGAGACGGTTTATCTGTTTAGGATATATTATAGATTATTAAAAAATTTCAAATCTTAAATATAAAAGAAAAACTTTTATGAATTTCGATCTAAGATAATTTTAACATTACGTTTTCAAGCTTCTTCTACCCAAAAACTACATTTTTATCGATATTAATTTTAAAAACAACAGCGACCACAACGTGTACACTTCCTAATGCATTTTATTAGATATACCAATCCACATATTCGTTAAAAACCCATGACCTTCAACTTCAGGTATTTAATATCATTAAGCAAATATAGTCTAAAATAATTGCATATAAAACGCAAAGATGTTACCATGCGGTAAATTTCTGAAAAACAGATACTGATTTATAAATACCAATTTAAAAAACCGAGTGCCAAAAATAAAAAAAGCGGAAAAGTGGATGTCACTCTGCTGTACAGTAAGTTACAAGTGGGTTACTGTAATGGATGGAATTAAATTTGAATTCAATGATATTATATATGAATATAATTATATAAACATTCGGTGAAAATTTCTATGGTCGTTTTTTTTAATGTTACATCAAAAACCAAAATTGATTGTGTGTAAAATTTCCCGTTTTTCCCTTAATTTTTAGTTTGTTTATCCCGATTATTTAGAAAAATATTAACTAAATATTTTACTTTTTGACCCCCCAAAGTATCAACTAGATTTATGATCGAACGAAGTACTGAAGTCGAAAATCGAAGCACTTTTACTACTCCAAAACGTGATGACAGACACAAAAAAAATAAAATTAAAACACACATCATGGTAAAATCAATACATACATCGCTCCGCCCAGAATCTAAAATAAAATTTGTAAATTTCAAATACTGTCTTTAAATAGCTTAATATTATTCATTGAAAACTACCTATATCATATATTGAAAATGTTTTTCAAATTCAACATTTGGTGAAATTTTACGGTGAAATTCTGTACAGGATCAATATTAGATGTTTATGATATTTAAAAGCAAATTCACTTTTACAAAGTTTAATTTCGAGTATTATTCATTATACAGTTTTTTTCTTCATTTATCTTAATTATTGGCAACTATGGGGCATTAGCATTTTGTGAGGAGGTAACGGTTGATTGAGGAACACGTGTGTGTGAGGTAAGAATTCGTCACTGAAAATTCAGGTGGTTATCCATCCTGGAATTAGCGATACCAGCTGACGCTTGACCTCAGAACACTTAATAAGTGACTGAGGCCAACCACCGAGTAACACCACACCTTATTATATAACGTAAATATGTAATAGGTTGTTAAATGAACATTTTAGATTAAAACAAATATCCCTGCCTACCCGTGCGTAATATATTTATATAATTTGATAAAAAAAATATTCAATTAATTTCTTATAGATATCTATTATTATTTTCTTTAATAACTGCAGATGAATTTCCATTGACTTACGATACTTTTTCAACAAAGTCATAAAACAAATTGATTGTATTTAATTTAAATTAAAATATCAATTTGATGACTTAAAAGTACCTTAAACACGCTATACTATATAAAAAAAAGTGTTTTCTTATAAAATTATATAAGTTTTTTCCAAAATTCATAGGCATCCATACACGGATTTTGAATAAGACTGGGATGATTTGAATTAAATAGAATCATTGATTGGTCTAGTTCTGTAAATTTAGGCCAAGGTAAACCATTTTCTGATCCATCAATGGTAGGATTACTGTAAAAAAATAAAAAATATAGTAGTAAGTTCACTATACAAAACTAATATACACACCAAAACTATTAAAAAGCATCAGAAGTTAAACACAATTTAAATAGGCATACTAAATAGATTTAAATGATTTATAAAGTAGTAGGTAAGTAGGTTTAATAAAGTAGTAATTTAATAGTTTAATATATTATGTAATAGTTATTCATAGGTGGATAGATATGTAATATGTTGTACATAATATGTATATTGTTAATTATATATTTGTAAGTTGCACGTACCAACTTTCTAATTAGACATCGCCCATTTGCGCTAAAAAATATTTATTCCGTTTTGGATACAATCTATTTGTTATATAAAATCATACCTTTTGTATTTTGGCGCAAATAGGCTCTGCCCAAAACTAGTTATTTTTTTTTTTTTTGGGACCAAGTTATTTTATCTAATTAACAATTATAATTACAATAATTTTAAATAATTTTAGATTTAAAATATCGAGTTAAAAAAAAAATTAACATTAAAATTCATGTAAATATACTTACTCAGATGTAATGAATTTATACCAAATATTAATAATTAAATTTGAAACTTCGAGATCTTTTGCGTTTAAATCATCTGAATTTAAGCTATTCATTTTGAAAATACTATTTAGTTCATCGCCGTGAGTGACTCCTAAGGGTCTCTCACATGAACCAAATGCTTTATTATAAGAAAATTCATTTTGATAGTTATACAAATAACTATACACAGGAGATGACAATTTATATGCCATATCAAGAATGCATTCTGTAAAACCTGAATCGGTGAACATCTAAATTACAGAAATAAATCGATTAACTATATAGAATGGTAATAAAGTAATTTTAGGTCTTAAATATATTATTGATTATATTGTACCTACTTTAACAGCATTAACATGCGTATGATCATCCATACCTCCAGATGGGAAATATTTTTCAAGCACTTTTTCTCCAATTTCGTTAATGTTCTCAGGTTCTGTGTAATAATTATAATTCAACATTATCGATATCAAACGACTAAAGTCCGTACGAAGTTCTGGATGAATTAATGACGTATCGTTGTACAGAGCTGTGGAAATAAAATTTTATTTAATTAAGTGTTATTATTATTTTTATAAATTCTACTAAAATATATATTATATATTACATGAATCATCAATGTTTAATACAATATTCTATTAGACCAAATAATTCCGAACGATTTTTTTATCTTATCAAATCTTTATTTTTTTAGTATTATGGGTCAGCAAATTTAAAATTTCATTCAAGTACCTATTTAATAAATGTGATTACAGATGACGACCCTCTATTAAACGGAAAATGCCAATAGTCTCAGTGCAAATAATATATGCGATTTCTACCTCTCTATGATGGAAAACTATTAATAACGGAAAAATGTTTGGTCCCATGCGATTCCGTTATAGAGAAATTCACTGTATTAGTTTCAATTTAACTCACCGGCAACAAACAACCCTCCTTCGGCTGAATTTAAACCAACAATAGCGGGTACGAACGATTCTTGATGAAAGTCATATACTGGATGATGACAAAGAAATGCTTCTTGACCAGAATTACAGTTTTCAACCACAGGATTGAATAAAATAAAAGGCTGATTAATCCAAGTCTAAAAAGATTTTTTTAACAGTTAAAACATTAAAAAATAAATTTTAAATTAATTATCTAAAATTCATATTTTTCAACATTTTTTTCAACAATTTGAGATTAATCTAAATACCACTGTATACTAATTTCAAATCAAATCAAACAAAATTTCCAAAGACTTATTGACGTACTTTGCCAAGTTGAAATACATTACCACTAACGTCAAATGATCTATAGATTTTTTGACACATTAATCTATTTTTAAATCATATTAAGTAAATTATACTCTATATATTTAACCACATTTCACTTTTTTCTTAATATAGTTAAATTCGCTTAAAACGTTCTTCGAGAAATCAGCTCAAAAGAGCGTCTTAAACAGGAGCGTCTCAAGTGAAATTTATCAAACACTTTTTTTTAAAAACTATTTGTTAAAACAAATAACATACGAATAATTTAGTATGAATATCTATCAAATGTTGAGCTGGAACTTGTCTTAAACATTGCAATATGTCTTCGGAAGTATCGAAATTACATCCTGAAATAGTTGCCACTGCATGGGCGCGTTTACGAGGAAATCCAGGAGGTAAAATTGCCCATTTACAAACCGGTGCACCACTTTGAAGTATGGCTTTATGAAAAAGACCTTTACTCATCGGTGACAACATATGGTATCCTGTGCTGGCACCACCCGCACTTCCACCGGAAATCGTCACTCGATTAGGATCGCCGTTAAAATGCACTATGTTTTCCTGCACCCAACGTAATGCAGCAACTTGATCTTTTACACCGTAGTTGCCCGGTATTACATCATCTTCAGTGCTGAGAAATCCTAAGCAATTTTAACGAGACGTTTATTTTATTTCTATTTTACATTTACAATATTATAACAATCATGGGAAAAATTTAGAAACTACAATACTCGTTCAGTATTGAAAAACGTTTAAAATACTAACCGAATATACCAAGTCTATAGTTTATTGTAACTAATATCACGTCCTTGTCCATAAGATAATCTGGCCCGTATAGACCAGACCTACTGTGGCCCCAAGTAAATCCTCCTCCGTGAATCCAAAACATTACTGGTAACAATTTTTCATTCGTTTTTGGAGAATACACATTTAAATACAAACAGTCTTCCTGGCCGTCCGTACTTCCCTGTTGAATACATATATTTGATTCTTTCGTAGCATCCAATATGCCGTCCCACGGTTCTACCGGTACTGGGACCTGAATTATAAAAATATAATAATAAAATTGTATAAAAATGTTTATTTAAGTCAAACGATGATCATGTTTATAAAATTATATTTTTTTTTTTTTAAGTTTATTAAGGCTTCGACAACACAGGTTTTTAGCCTAATAATATTATATTATATACCTTAAACCTGAGCTCTCCAAGTGGTGGTTTTGCATATGGTATTCCGGTATAAGAATAATAAGACCGCCCATTTCGAGATTTCAAAATTTGCCCTTTAATTACACCTTTAGTTATTTTCAACTCCTGTGATATACAATCCACCAAATCTAAGTACAACGTAACCGTAATAAAAGTCCATTTTATAATAAACTGAAATATTAACAAATTATTAGGTTTATTTATATTTTGATGTATAATGTATTCATATGGTAATTAAAACAGAGACGTATTTTTAAATATGCAAAGTACCTGCTTGATAGTAGGAATAAATTCTATATTCTATATTCTATATAAATTCCCGAAATTTCAATAATCAATTTCAATTAAATTTTGTTTTATTATTATAATAATAAATACATTACAATGAGTAAAATAAACTTGACCTGCCTCTGTTTAAAAAATACAAATTGTTTTAGATATACATATTAAAAAATATACGAACCATAATATTATTCCTGTGCATTTTTTTCTGTTGCTTGGAACAAAAAAATGTATTTCTTTAAATTGTTTTCTAAAACATAAAAATTATAATTTTTTGATTGATTCATTAAATAATTAAGTAATATTTTTATCATAATAAAAAATATATATATTATTCTATTAAATATTATAATTATTTACAACCTTATGCACATATTTATTTTCCCCAAAAAATCATAATGTTTTTAAAAATTTTTAAGTTATTAATTTAAGTTTAACATTTTTAGGCATTAATTTATCTATCCCGATTGGTAAGTCTTTGTCAATTTTAGCTCCATAATATTATTGTACAAATAAATAACATCTATATAATTTTGAATACAACAAAATAAAGTATTAAAGTAAAACGTTGAGGTTTGATACGTGACTTATACATTTAATATTATCAACATAGACCTACCTAATTATGAAAAAAATACATAAACCTAAACAGAAAATTGTTATTATCATAATTCATAAGCTATAAAAACAGCAATACATTTGAATATTCCAAGAATACTATCACCGATTAACAATCAATTTTTACTGATGTATTGTGCCTATACACAATTTGTACACTACTTTTTTTATCAGTTTTATTAAACCAGTAAGTACCTACTCATTAAGTTAGAATATGTAACACATCTATTAAAGAAGCAACTTAATTTTCAAAATAGTTAATAAACAATACTCAAATCGTATTACATTGGATTAACGTTAGATCAGTGGTATAAACAATTATACAATTAAATCATATAACGTGATAAAACAAAATCATGAATTAAATATACATTGTACAATGTAGGTACATATTTTTACTATAGTAGACATTTTATATTTATATTAAGAATTATTAGAAAGTCTGTACAAGTACAAGTAACTTTAAAATACTATATCTTATGTACAGGTTTGTTACATCAATTATTCTAAAAATACAAATCTAGTATTAATTAAATCATTATTTTCATTATAGTACAAATTTACTTAAAAATTCAAACATTATAGTAGTAAATATAAATAAAAAAATATAATATTTATTTCAAATAAATTAAAAAGTATTAATGAATATTACATTTTACATAATATAATATTTACTAAGTTAATTGAATTAATAAAATATTATATATATACATATATATATTACCTGTAATAGGTGTTTTTAAATTAAATGATTTCAATGAACTAGATACCAATGGTATCATGGATTTTTTACAGATACAAATACATTAAATTAATATTGCTTGAATATTTTAATAAACATTATTATTTTATGTACATCAGAATATACTCTGTCTAAAGTCGAAAATCGGATGATGATGAGTTTCACCGATCTCATTCGATGTATGAAATAACAAACCAAATGTAAAAGCTTTAAGACGTAGGTATTCAATTAATACATACTTATTAATTGAATAACGCACAATTTCTGTAGAAATAACAAACTAGACTGCCGTATTACTAAAGACTGAAGTAATACTTCAAAACCTGAAAACCATCACACTTTTGTCAGAGAAATTTATTTTACTTATCAGCGAAGTTTTTAGTGTACCAATTTGCCATGTTATGCAAATTTAAATGATTGATTATTAGACAGAGAACGTCTAACAATATTAATAAAATATTATCTTATCTTTGTGTGTAACTGTTCATCAAGTACAAGTACGTACCCCTTAAATTTATTTCATAAGAAGATATCAGCAAACTATTTGTTTTCTCTCTTTGACCCACACGAAACATAGAAAACTTTGTTGTTAATTGTTAGCTTTAGTATAAGAAACAAAAATAATTTACAATCGACCTTAGACCTATTATCAAACTTTAAAAGAACATGATCAGGTATATAACTAACAGTATTTATTAGATGTAAAAAGTAAAGGTACATTCTAAAAGTGCATTTTACACAACTTGGGAATTTCCCATAAAATGTATCAAATATAATTTTCATTAAATAATATTATGATTGTAATATTTGCATATCGTAATGCTTGAATTAATTAAATATCAAATAGGTCTGTACATCTTAGATATAACAATTATAAAATTAGTAATTTAAGAAAAAAAAACAGTTTTTGTTTTGAATGTATAAAATAATTCTGATAATAGAAAAATTGATTAACGAACAATTATATATATATATATATATATATATAATAAATAAATCGTATGGAGTATAGGTCGATAAATATTTACTCACAACACGCCACTAATATGATTAGATTATTATTTATTATTTTTAATATAAATAACAATTATAGTTTATATATATATATATATATAATATTAATTAATTAATTTTTATTTTATAATTGCATATGAATACTGGGCCTCACTGAGAGAACTCGTGCCCAGGAGTTCAAAAATATCGTTACATTAAAATTACAGGTTATTATATATGTAAAAAGCGGGTAAGTGGGTTATATTATAATTAAATTTATATTATCGCTCTGCTGTACATTAGGGGGTGGGGTGGACCTCTGACTGTAGTATAAATTTGAATGGAATGATAGGTATCATTTTCAACGAAAAACGATTCTGAACGGAAACGGGTTATCTGTCTAGGATATATTATAGATTATTAAAAATGTTCATATCTTAGATTTAAAAAGAAAAATTTTTATGAATTTCTAGCATAAAATAATTTATAAATTTTCGTGATTTTTACGTATGTTGTCAAAATTAAAATTTAAATGCTTTTAAAAAAAAATTATTCATATATATTTCTTTTATTTTTCAACTGCTATTGTAAAAATATATTATGAGTCTGGTATTAAATTCTTAAATCATAGAATTAAAAAGAAAAACTTTTATGAATTTTTATCTAAGATAATTTGAACATTGCCGTATTTTTTACGTATTTAGTCAACATTTGAACTTTAAATGTTTATAACAAAAAATTGTGTCTATGTATTTTTAATATTTTTTAACTGCTATTGTTATAATGTGTTAGGAGCTTAGCATTAAATTTTCAAGTTTTTCTACCCAACAAATAAAGTTTTATCGATATTTATAGAAAAAAAAACTAAAAAAGTTAAAAAATTAAAATGTCAATAAACAGATCAAAACAAATCTAAATATTTTGAAAATTGTATCAAATATATAAAATTCCTATATAAATATTCAGTGAAAATTTCAAGTATCTTGGGTCATTTGTTTTAGAGTTACACGAAAATAAGGAAATCGCTAAAAGTGAAAATCCAATGTTGTAAAAATTTAAATTTCAAATGCTCATAAAAATTTAATTTGAATTTCCTGTGGACTTTTTTTTTTGTGATAAAGATTGACAAACTTGAAAGAATTTTGTACTAAATTTTCAAATCTTAGATTTTAAAATAAAATTTTTTATGAATTTCTAGCTTAAAATAATTTGTAATTTTTACGTATTTTGTCAAAATTCAAACTTTAAATGCTTATAAAAAAAATTGTGACTATGAATTTATTTTATTTTTCAGCTGCTATTGTAACAATATTTTAAGAACCTTGTATTACATTTTCAAGCTTTTCTGCCTAACAAATAAATTTTTATAATTAAAAAAAACTACTAATGATCGAAAATTGCAAATATCTATACGAATAGTTCAACTTAAGACGAAAATTATATATTAGATAGAATATACTTATATACACATTCGGTGAAAATTTCATGTACCTATCTATGGTCATTTGTTTTAAATTTACATCAAAAACCAAAATCGATTTTGTCGAAAACTGATTGTGCGTAAAATGTCCCGTTTTTCCCTTAATTTTTAGTTTGTTTATTCCGATTATTTAGAAAAATATTAACTGAATATTTTACTTTTGACCCCCAAAGTACCAACTAGCTTTACTTTCTGATCGAACGAGGTACTGCAGTCGAAAATCGAAGCACTTTTACTGCCCCCAAAACGTGATGACAGACACAAAAAAAAGAAGAAAAAGTCGTACAAATGTAAAAATGTTTAAACTGAAAATCAACTAAAAATTTAATTGTACTGTATTGGCAAATTACTGTGATGAATTATAAAATTAATTCATCATGAGACTCCAATAGCCATAGCAAAGTTCTTATCTTAAATAAATTGTCAGCTGGAGTGGTTATTATTTCAGATGATAGTCCGTTACATAATTTGGTACCGATAACTTAAAAATATCTGATAGACGTGGTATTTTTGACTCTTTTAATTAAAAAATTGTTTTTAGCGTATCTTTTGTTTATTCCATGTATAATAGGTTGTAATAAATTATGATTTTTTTAAAATATAGCTGTTACTTTTAAGTATATAGTTTCCTAACAGGGAGTACATTAAACTCTGTATATCATTTTCTTGTTGGGTACAACCGTTCTGTATTGAGCAGTAGCCTAATGATTTGATTTCGACAAATTTGAAGCTAAGACAATGTATTTTCAAAAACGCCACCCCAGCCTATTATACCATATGTACGTATCGATTCCATCAAAGCTAGATAATAGTTTGCCGATGTTTTGGTAATTCTATAGAACTAAATTTATTAGTATGTACATCATTTTTCCAAGATTTTACATAATAGTATATAATATGTATTTTCCTAGAGTATGCATTCACAAATGTTCTGAACTTAAAAGTGTTTAGTACCCAAATTAATACCTTTACTACCTATTTACTTGATATTTATTCAAATATAATTTCCAATATATACGATGATAAAAATATAGTTCAGTTTTTATATCTGATGTTTTTTGTGACATCATTTGATTTAGACGAAAATTGTAAGGTAGTTGGTTCCAAAATTTATATTTCTCGTCGAATGGATTTTGTATGAATTTTGGTTGCCTGCGGCTCGCACCGTCGCCGTTCGAATTCTGGTCACGGGCGGCATCACTTCCCGCGCAGTTCATCACGCTGTCTGGAAAGAGAGGCCGCCGCCCTCTCACGGGCATGGCAGAGACCACGGGTGCCCACTAGAAATTCTGCCAAAAACACTCACATGTTCCTTCCACCACCGTTCAAAAAACCTTCATTACTAAACCCCCCCCCCCCATTGGCGGCTCGTCAAGGGAGGCAAGTGAGGCTCAGCCTCACCTAAGTATTGTAAAGAAAAAGGGGAGACATATTCTATAATTATTGTTATTTCCAATCGACTTCAAGAATATTAAAATACTCAATAATATATATTATACATTTTAAAATACAAAATCTTTTTGTTATTAATTTTATTATATATCATTATAATGACAAAAAAAAATTATTTATTCGTGTATAATATTGTTATGATAGTACGTCATACTTCGTCACTGTTATAAAAAATCACGACGAAGATGTTCGTTGAACGATAGAACGATCTCGACGAAAGCCGAAGAGTGCCGAGAGGCTAGTAATATTTTGCCTCAGACGAGTACGATTACAAAATATATCATGGTAGAGGGGGAAGTCGAAATTTTATTATGAAATGAGGCAGAATGATTCGGGCCTCAGAGTTTGTCAACATTATCCATTAGTCATTTGTCGAAGCGACGTAACTTCCACTAATAGAAATAGGAACAGGTAGGTTGTCGTATTGTTGTTTAGTGTAAGTGTATACCTACCTATAATACTTTTATTACAAACTAAAGATATCAGTTCTTATCTGTTTAGTGTCTAGTGTCTTGTAATTTGTACTACAGTTTAGTAGATCTCTGAGAATAATAAATAAAAAAATAATTGACAAATTTGCATTACTCAAAGACAGAAGAATAGATTTAATTTATAAAACATAATTTAAAATTAATTTTTTTATTATTTTATTAAATGAGATTTATGTAATAAGTATTATTTTTTTTTTTTTTTAAGTTGACTTTATTCTGATATTTCAGATAATATTAAGTATGGTTTATTATTTATATATTTTTAAAGGTTAATATTAAATATTAAATTGAATTATTTTAAAAGTTAATTTAACTCGTTTTTAAATAACTCCCCCCCCCCCAAAAAAAAAAAAAATATATATATATAATAATATTTAAAATTGTGTAGTAAATAGATAAATAGAGATTTAACAATAATAAATATATATATATATATATATTATATACAATTATCTGTGTTTAGTGATATATTTACATTTGTTTTGACGCACTCAACCGATGAATTATTATAACAGAACCTTCAAGATTTTAATTTTTTGGTGGGAAATTATATCCTATTGCCCTATGGAGTGTTTACATTTTGAAAATATCTGCCTCACCTATCATACGGTTCACGAGCCGCCACTGTACCCCCCCCCCCCCTCACCACAATGGCCTATGTTTCCACGAGTTAACATTTTTAGCTCTATTACGTTTAATTTAAAATATTTAAATTTTTTTAAACTAAAATTATTAACTCCGACAAATAATAAAAACGTGCAAGCATAATAATTACGACATGGTTAACAATAATAAAAATAAGCAAAAAAATAGTTTAATTTATGAATGTGAATTGTACATTTATTATGATAACAATAATGAATTCCAAATGGGATCAACTTTCAATAATTATAAATCATAATTAATTAAACAATATTTTATCATAGGTCAATACTATGATAACAATTTAGATTTTTGTAGAGCATAGATTGAAACTTATTTAATCTCGATACTAAATTTAATGATGACGATGCAGTCGAAAAACAACAATTACATCCATTAAGAGTTAAGAAACAAACACGCATTGAAAACATTTTGAATCATCGTAATAAGATAATTAATGACATAGAAGATTATTTAATAATTTATTTAAACAACTTAGTTCTTTTGACGCTTTTAAAAACGCAATTACTTCTTTCAAAGTTTTTGAAATCAAAATTATTATATTTGGTATTTCATCACTAACTTTCTATATTATTGAGATGAATACGCCAAGTTCAAACGGTGTATTACACGGAACTGTAGCACTGGTAACGGGTGGTGGTCAAAGAATGGGTCTCGCAATCGTCGACGAGTTGCTAAAAAACGATGCACATGTAAGTAACAAATGAATAAGTAATGCAAATATAATATTTTACCGACATTTATAAAATTGGTTTGGATATTTTGTTAACTGAAAAAATAAATAACTTGAAAAACGCATAAAATTTCACCAAATGTTTAATTTGAAAAACATTTTCAATATATGATATAGTTTTCACCGAATAATATTGAGCTATTTATAGATAGCATTTGAAATTTACCAATTTTATTTTTATATATAAATATCGATAATAATTGCGCTCTGTAAAAAGGTTGACAACTTATTTGTAAGGATTCGTATGTTTTTTATACTGAATTAAAAAAAAAAAAATATGAAAATCTAATAAGAATTCTTCAACAATTTGTTGATATGTAATTTTAAAAAAATTCAGCGTAAACCACATACATGTTGTATAAGTATCTGAGATAAGCTTCAATCATAAAATAATATTTTCTCATCAAGCATGTATAGTGTTTTTGTTGTACTTCAACAATTATTAATCGTAGACATTTGAAAAATTCCACTGTTACTAAAATTATTAGCTTTTATACTATTTTTACATACAGGGTGATTCTTTTAAGTGGGTAAGCTAACTATCTCGAAAAGTATTTACTTTTTTCAAAATATTTTTTTACATGGTTTCAAGTTGTTAAAAAACCAACGTTTTTATTAAAAAATTATATTTTTAAATTTTTTTATTCTTATCATTTTTTAAGTTTTTTACTTTTTTGAATGACAACATAGAGTTTTAATTTCATATTCCAAAGCTGAATATTTTTCTAAGTATTTTGATTCATAAAAATCGAAATTTCAAAAATTGTAAATTATTTTTAATAAACAAAATTTCATGATTTCTATCGTTAAAAACATTTTCTTCACATCATATAAAAAATATTTAAAAACATTGATACTTTTTGAAATAGTGAGTATTTTACGATTAATGAATCACTTGTTATCTGTATAAAATATTTAAATATATAGATATATATTTATGATACATATGTATATTGTATATAATATAATGAAAAATATATATGGTTAACACAAAAACGCGTTATACAATCATATTGCTAAATTAACAACTAGTTTTACAAATCTTCGGATTGAAGTCGTGAAGCACAACTGTATTAACAGTGTAAATAAATTAAATGTGAGCAACTTTTTATGCTGTTATGAAATGTATTTAATCATGCAATTGGAGAAATTTTGAAATATACACTACACTTTTATGTATCAAGATCGTCATTCGGTGTACATGTCGTAACTGAAAAACAACCTTTACGGTTTCTAAGCAAGGGTTATATTTCTGTAAATGGTTCAGTTTATAAAAACTTTAAACTTATTATTAATGGTAAAACTCACAATTTCAAAATACCTAACATGTATACAAACTTAAAAGAAGATTAAGGTGTGGTATACTAAAAATAAGTAATTAATTTAAATACAAAAACTTGTAAGATCAAAGTTTAAGTTGATAATATTTTTTTTTATTTTATTATTATATATATTTTCTTGTAATGCAGTTCTATAATGCAGTTTTTTTTTTTATGTAAGAATTGTTGTTATGTTCAAAAAACAATTTAATAGTAAATTAATCATTTAGAAGAGTTCAGCACTTTGAGAAACTGAACATCAATCAGAACCTTTTTAAAAAAAAATGCATAATCATATAAAATTATTATCATTACATTCAAATTATTAAAAATAAAAATTCAAATATTCATATTCGATAAACTCTATCCTGCGTCAAAGTGAACAAAGTGAGTCAAATGTCTAACACTTGGTATCTGAAATATATATTTCTTGCATTTTGGCAAATACGTGACTAAAAAAAATTAATTAATTTTCATGGTAATGAACGGTAAAATCAGTCGTTATTTAAAATCGCCTCGAGTTTATTTTCCAAGTGTATATATATATTATATATGTCATGATTTTTAAACGAAATGTTTATGTTTTATTATTATCTTTTTTTTATAGGTGTCTTTAATAGATATTAGTGAAGAAATAGGAAATAATGCAGTCTGTGAATTAGAAATCAAATATAAATCATCTTCAAGAAATAGATTATTATTTATAAAGTGTGATGTTACCAATGAAACAGAGTTCGAAGGTAAGTAATTAATAATATTATCAAAGGTGGGCATTAACTAGAAAAAAAGTTAATTTTTTTACACTTTTTAACTTTATTAGTTTATTAATTATCTAATCAACTTATAAACATAACTAGTTTAAATAATTTAGCTTTTCCTAGTTGATTTAAAAATAGTCCATCAAGTTAAAAAGTTTTGAAATTTTTCGTTTATACTAATATTAACATAAAATAAAAATAATCCAATTCTACAATAACACAAACATTTCTCTTTTTTCATGATAAAATAATTTTATAAATAAATATATTTTATTCTATTATATAGACTCTCTTTATGTGATTCACATGATAATTTTAAAAAATAGACTAACTTAAGAAAAAAATTTTTCTGAGTTAAGTTAATATTTTTTTCCATATTAACATTAACATGACGATCATGTGTCCTCTTAACTTAGCTTAACTTGAGTTAATTATTTTCATTAATTATTTGCATATTATCAATAGTTCATGCTGTGTAAACATAACAAAGTACAGTTTATTTAGAATTCAGAACATTTTAGATTCTGAACGAAGTAATGAATGTATTGATTTTACAATGATGTGTGTGTTTTTTTTTTTTGTATGTGTGTCTGTGTACAGCATAACTAGTCGAAATAATGCTTCGATTTCAAACTTTGGGGGTGGTTTCCGATGTAAAAGTGAATATCCTTGGTGCATTATACAGGTTAAAAGTAAACATTTTCCAACAGTTTTCAAAAAAATCGAGAAAAACAAAAAAAAAAAATGACAGAAAAACGGGAATTTTTACGCAAAACCAGTTTTCGACCAAATCGATTTTTTTAAATGGTTGTAATTCAAAAACTAATCACTATAAATACTTGAAATTTACACCAAATGTTTATGTTAGTGATATCTATATACAGTTTAATTTTCAAAAATTTTGACTTTTTTGAGTTATTTATTGACCACTGAAATTTTCAATTTTTTTTTTGAAGTGCCGGTAAAAAAATGTTGGACGACCAAAAAAACTTGATAATTTAACACAAGGTTCCTTATGAGTTATTCTTATTGTAGCTAAAAAAAAATTAAAAACCGTAAGTCACAATTTTTTTTATAAGCGTTTATAGTTCAAATTTTTACGAAATCTGTCGAAAACGCGAAAATTTACAAGTAATTTTGAAGTTGAATAATCATAAAAGTTTTTGTGTGTATAACTAATGATTAAAAATACAACACTAAGTTTTCTATTAGTTTTTCTTCAAGTAGCTAATGAGAAAACTCGAAACATCATTATAGGAAAAATTTTTAGTGCGTTTGAATTTTAAATTTTTACGAAAAAGCGTAACGATAAAGATTTATTCTCAAACGATTTTAAATATTTGTAATTATTCAAAAAGTATAAGTCGTAGATACTTGAAAATTTCACAAGTTATTTAGATTGGCATTTTCTTTACATGATTTAATTTTCAAAATATTTTGAATTTTTTTGAGATATTTATAGACAACTGAAATTTTCAATTTTTCTGGCCATATCAAAATACTTGAAAATTTAATACAAAGTTCCTCATAAGTTATTCTTATAGTGATTAAAAAATTATAAAAATACATAGGCACAATTTTATTTTATAATCATTTAAATTTCAAATTTTGACTAAATACGTAAAATTTACGGCAATGTTCAAATTATCTTAGATAGAAATTCATAAAAGTTTTTATTTTTAATTCTATGATTTGAGTGTTTAATACCATGCTCATAATATATTTTTACAATAGCAGTTGAAAAATAAAAGAAATATATAGCCACAATTTTTTTTTACATGCATTCAAATTTTAATTTTGACAACATACGTGAAAATCACGAAAATTCATAAAAAATTTTCCTTTTATATCTAAGATTTGAAAAATTTTAATAATCTTTAATATATTCTGGACAGATAAACCGTCTCCGTTCAGAATCGTTTTTCGTATACAATGATACCTATCATTGCATTCAAATTTAACCTACCCTAGTCAGAGGTCCACCCCACCCCCAATGTACAGCAGAGCGATACCCACTTACCCGCTTTTTTTAATTTATATACATATATATGTATTAGATTCATTTAAGAAAACCATTGAAAAATTTGGAAAAATAAACATTGTTGTTAATAATGCTGGTATCATGACCAAGTATTTGACTTCTTGGGAGCTAGCCATCGATTTAAATTACGTAAGTAACCAAGTATGATGATATATCTAAACTGTATACCAGTAATATTTTTGTATTTCTATGAACTTTTTAATGTACTGTTCAGTTAATATTTATACGTTTCGATGAAGATTATTAGGAAACATAACAGGAACAACTTAAATATTATTTTTATTAATTTTTAAAGTAACAGTTCTTATTAAATGTTTTTTATACCATCACATTATAGAAAGCAGTTGTTCGAGGTACCATACTTGGTCTTAAATATATTGAAAACAAAGTAGATCAAAACTCTGCAGTAATTAATGTTGCATCGATAGTTGGATTATCCAACACTGTCTTGCCCATATACCAATCGACCAAAAGAGCTGTTATTGACTTCACAAAATGTATTGGAGTGAGTATGCCGTGAATATTTCGATGAATGCAGGAATTTAAAAAAAAATATTAGATATTCTTATGTTAAGATTACTCATAAGAGTATAGGAGCTATTGTTTTTTCTTTTAATATTAACGTTTCAAGTGTCCGTTCAATTCAAAAGCGACCGGAAATAACGTTAGAGTCATGGCCATTTGTCCTGGTGCCACGTTCGATGGATTTGAAAATAACATTGAAGGGAAAAATGCGTTAGAACGTGAAATTGAGGAGCTGATTACGAGTGGTGAAGAGATCCCAAATCCAAATAGAATACTGATAATACAGAGGTAATGCATCCAATCACAGGATTAAGTTAGTGTATTATACGTACTACGTATTTATTGTAAAATAAAGTTATAACATTTGAAAATTGTATTACAGCACTGATTACTATAAAGCTGCATTTCTCCACGTTTTGAAAAATGGCAAAAACGGAGATGTTTGGATAACCGAAAATGAACAGCCCCCGAGACTCACACATTTCTCCACTCAATATTAAATAAATTAAATATCAACTTTTAATTTAATGTAATTTTAACAAACATGAAATAGTCATAAGTAATAAAAAATTAACTTATAGAAATAAACACCAGTGATAAGATGTATTCTTATTATGAGAAGGTGGTGTCCAATTTGACAGATTGCATACGTCTACAGATTGGTTAGTTTGACATATAATTTGTAGGGCATCTGGAATTTAACAATCTAAAGTGAAGTAGTAAATGGATTGAACAAGATTGACCAAAAATTTAAATTAATTAAAGATAACTGAGTTATTGAATCAATTGTACCAGACAATAGGACATATAGAAATATTTGGTTAGCGATCTGTCAGTAAAGAAAGGGTTGGTGACAGGCATGTATTGGTAATCCAACGACTTTTATCAAACAAAATTTAAATTTGACCCGACTTCCTAACTAATTTGTTTCCCTGGAGCTATGAGGATCTAAGATAACCAATCCTTCCACCAAGATTTCTCGTACCTACAAGTGTAAAATGCAATGATTTAATTAATGTTTGAAACTGAAATATATTACTATTAGCCCATTATCAGTTTTGTCACCAACCGTTACTAAGGTCAATTTACATACTAAATGTTTATTCATACCTACTCGATTAAATAATATCAGTGATGACTATAAAAAAATATATACATATCACAGCAGTCAGCAATTATATAATATACCTACAATACATTTTAAAACTTAACTATTGGTACCTCAATATTTTA
The DNA here is from genome assembly GCF_037042655.1 of Diuraphis noxia. Classification (NCBI taxonomy): domain Eukaryota; kingdom Metazoa; phylum Arthropoda; class Insecta; order Hemiptera; family Aphididae; genus Diuraphis; species Diuraphis noxia. Next base: position 29,317,469 of record NW_028301714.1, on the reverse strand, counting down.
ATCATATACAAGATAATATGAGTATTGTATTTTTTTCACTTATCTTATGTTATTACATTATAATTTCAACTCTCTCTCTCTCTCTCTCTCTCTCTCTCTCTCTCTCTCTCTATACACACTTAATTAATAAATAGTTAAGATTTAAGTTTTCGAAGTGAAATATTAAAATTTTATTATAATTTATACACAATTTAATAATTTATAAAACAAAAAATTAAAAAACCTTTTTAATAAAGGCTAAAAATAAATTTTTGTACAATTTAAGACATTCCAAAATCATAATTCAAACAATCCACGCCTATAAAATATTGGAAAATTATAGTAACATTATTAAGTATCGTCATTCGATTATTAAATTATAGTTATGGCTAAAGCGGTATCATACAACATTATAATTTTAAATATTTAAATTTAAATATATCACCTAATAATTGAAGAATCTAAAATTTAAAACATAAGTCTATAATCATTAAAAATTAAAATAACACTACAATTCGTTTTTTATATTTGAATTTTTTGGTGAAATAAATTTATTTAAACCAGATAATAAAGGTAGTTCACTCCAAAATTTATACTTCTTCTCAAACGGATTTTTTACAACTTTTGGTTGGGCCGAATCAATGTGCAGTAATTCTGATTGTCCAATAGAAGTAAATACAGGCCAGGCTTGTCCATTGTCCGTTCCATCAATAGTAGGTGTTCTAAAATAAATAATTTTGCCATAGTATAAATTTTTTTTAAATTTTAGCACCCACACAACCATAATGAATACACCTAATTTTATCTCTTTAAAAATTTGAAATTGTTGGCGATTTATTATTAACTTATATTGAACAATGTTAAATTTATTTTTTATTTTTATACTTGCTTTTAATTAACTTTAATTCATTAATATCATACTCACTTAGATGATGCGAACTTGACCCAAATATTAACCATGAGCTTCGAAATTTTTATATCTTTGTCATTTAATCCTTTTGGATTCAATTCCTTCAATTGAAACAAGCTAATCAATTCATCAGCATGACTTACTCCGAGAGGCTTTTTACAATCGCCATACAATTGGTTGAATGAAAACTCATTTTCATAATCAAATAAATAAAAGTGAACAGGTGAAGATAATTGAACACTCATATCCAAAGCACACTGAATAAAAGTTCCGTCTCCGATCATCTATAATGGATTATTTAAAATGTTAAACAATTTATTTTAATATTCGTAGAATTGATTTATTTATAAAATCAAATGTAATATAATAGACTATAGTACTTTGACAGTATCCAAATGCGAGTAGCTCTCCATATTTCCCGATGGAAAATACGTTTCCATGATCCGATTACTAATTTCATCCAAATATTGAGGCATTGACACGTGTTTGTACATTAATAAAAGGGGCAAAATACGATTAATATCGGTAGACAGTTCAGGATATTGAAGAGAAGTTTCATTGAATAAAGCTGAAAATAATAATTTCTAAATTCAGGGTCAGATTGGCATATCGACAAATAGGAAAATGTTTGGATGGACCGGTCTTTAAGCGGGCTACTTGATAAATGTTTTATGACAATCAATTTTGGTTTGTCAAACTACATTTTAGGTATAAGTACTAAGTAGGTATGATCAAAACATTTTGTACCTACTTTCAAATCGACCAAATTAACCAAGGTTGAAATATTTATACAATTGATCTATTTAAAAAGTATATAGAATAAGACTATAATAACTTAAAGTTATACATATCAACAATTACATGGAATTATCTTCTTTTGTTTCTTTTAACTCGGGTATTGGCATTTTAAATGTTTTAATTGCGTATATTTCTTAATATAATTCATTAAACAAACAAAATTATTTTTTTAAATTTTGAATATTTAGAATTTTAAAATTAAAATTAAATATATTGAAATTGAAAAAATATTTAAAAATTGTAAGAAAATCGTTTTCAAGACGTTCATTTCATGACGAATTCAAATATATTTTTCAAATATCTTATTGGATAAATACGTTAGTTCAGTGTTTTCCAACAACATTTATTCTACGCCCCCTTGTGAATTTTCAAAATTCTCACACCCCCCTTAAATTAGAGTTTAGAAGATCTTTTTTGACTATAGTAATACAAAATAATTTTGTATTATACTATATAATATAACATATAGGTACATATAAGTTATCAATGGACAACCATTAATTTATTATTATTAGTAATATTTAGTTACAAAAGAATGTTTCCGTAGTGGGTTTTTGATAGCAATATGCATGTGAGGGAACGCTAAACTATATTTTTTACGTACAATATAACGACGCACTTACTCTACATGCTATAACTTATTACACAAATATTTAGAAAACGCATACGCATACTCATTTAGAAAATTGCCTATATTTAACTCCTTAAAAAATGATTCTTATCGACTCCAAAACGCACAATATAATAATATTTTTGTTACTTACATTAGTACCGATTGCTGAAGAAGTAAAAATAAAATTTAAAAAAGATTGCAAAGTCCCTTCATAATGACTTTGTAAGTCATATGTAAATTGTACAAAATTTAGATATTTTAGCCCTTGCCCACTAAATACTAAAGGCGTCTGTATAATATAATTTATACTATATTATATAAAGTGTGCCAGTACCTTATACCTATAAATATAGAATGCAGACTGATTTTTTTTACCCAAGCTTCTTATTGCTATAACTATTTTATTATACCGTATTTGACATTTTTTTCGCATAATTAATAATCAATAAAATATATTATATATATATATAAATAATTTTAAAATAATTTTTATTTCTACTAGGTAGTTAGATAAATATAGCAGCTTAAAATTATGTGTAGAACAAGAAGTTAATTAAATAGCTATAATTGTATTTAAAGTTTAGAAGAGTGGAGTTCATTTCTTTAATACAAAGAAATCAATAAATTCAATTTTGCAACTTTAATTTTATAACTTTTTGTATTTTTTAACATTTTTGATATATCAGATCTGTTTGGTCTTTATCGGTAATCTTTTCAATATCAATACCTTTTTGATATTTTTATCATTTTCGGCTTTTAAAACTTTAAATATTTTTGAAAACGTAAATATTTTATGAAATTTAAGCATTATGATAAGTTCCTAACATTGAATGTCTTGCATTAAAACATCATCTGTGTATAGTCAAGGCCTTGTAAATATCCTGTTTTATTCGTAAAAAAACCGGTTTCTGGACTTAAATTTGTTAAAAGATACAGCGACACTCATAGTTATACTACGCAACAGCATTAGCTATGAAATATATAAATAAATAATAATTTAATATTCGTGATAAAAAAAAAAAAATGATGCACCCTGAACTTTATAGCTTCATTATTATTTGGCTTATTGTTAACATAAAAATATATCTTCGTTAATAGACATATAATAGATGTTGTTGAGGGCTGTTGGTGTGTGCATGGAGGATGTGGAAAATCGAGAAAGTGAAGATGTAGGACAAAGATAACCGAACCCAAATAATTTGATAATTTGGAGAAAGGCATAGGTAGAGAAGAAGAATAGACATATAGTAGAACAGTTAAACTTAACAATTTTGATATTAAGTAATCCAATTTTTAATTCTACTTACATGCTGCAAATACACCACCTTCGCCCGAATTCAAACCAATAACTACAGGTACATTAGACTCTTGTTTAAAGTCAGTAATTGGATGATTACATAGAAAGGATTCCTCGTTTGAATCGCATGATTCAACCACAGGCGGAAATATTATGCATGGATGATTGATCCATTCCTGAAACACGAAATACTTTAATATCTTTAAGTATAATTTACATAATAAACAACTAATATTGTGTTTTAATATATTATTAACTATCAGAATCATTCAACAACAAAAACAAGATATATGAATAATTTTGTTTTGTGTTTAGTTGAAATCTTTTTTTATTGTAACCGCCAATTGGTACCTATTCTTGATAGTTTAGGACATAAATAAAATTAAAATGCGTACGAAGTAACTAGAAACACATAAGAGATAAAGGCGTCCATTGAAATGTTATACTTACAAAAAATTTATTGTGAAGTTCAACCATATAATTAGCTGGAAGTTTTTTTAAACATTTCAATATTTCTTCAGAAGTATTGGAATTACATCCAGCGATAGTAGCAACTGCTTCGGTACGTTTGCGGACTAGCCCAGGTGGAGAAACAGCCCAACGACACAAAGGTGTGCCACTCTGGAGTATGGCTTTATGAAACAGGCCTTTACTTAACGGAGATAATAAATGATATCCTGCACTGGCACCACCTGCGCTTTCACCAAATATTGTCACCTGTCCGGGATCACCACCAAAATCAGCAATATTTTCTTGGACCCAACGTAATGCCATGACTTGATCTTTGAGTCCATAGTTACCTGGTATTACGTTATCTTCAGTGCTCACAAATCCTAAATAATAACAAATTATTTGTACAAAATAATTATATCAAAACAATTATTTGGTTTAACGAATCTTACCAAATAATCCAAGCCTATAGTTTATAGATACCAAAACAACTTCATTGTCCATAAAATATTCAGGTCCAAATATGTTTGAACCGCTATGGCCAGCAAGAAATCCTCCACCATGTATCCAAAACATTACTGGAAGTTTTCCATTTATATTTGGTGTGTAGACATTCAAATATAAACAGTCTTCTTGGCCAAGTATTAAGTGTTTAATTGCCGAGAAGAAATGGTTATTTTGCGTACACATATTTGATTCTTTAGTGGCATCTAAAATACCCTCCCACGAATCCACTGTTACTGGAGGCTGCAATCAATCGAAAAATATTATTATGCAGGATTTAAAATGATAATAATAACATAATTAACAAATTGACAAATAAATAATAATATACTTATATCTAATTATATATTTCAACTAATGTTACCTCAAATCTAAGTTCATCAATTGGTGGCTTTGCATATGGTATGGCGGTAAAAGAATAAAAGTCTCGACCATCTCTTGATTTTGAAGTTAGTCCTTTTATTGCACCTTTTGTAATCCTTACTACTGGATCACTAATTACAGCACTCAAAAATAGAATGCTAATAAAAGAAGCCACCCACATTTTTAACCTAAACAATAAATAATTCTTCAATAAATTCCTATTTGTATATAAGGCGATTCATCAAAAATATTTATCCTCATTTTCCTTAAACATATATTTAAATTCAGATTTTTGGAATTTGTATGTATACTTAAAAGTTAAGGACTATATTTTCAATACTTAGATTATTGATACCATTTAAAAAAATCCTGAGATGATACAAACTTCTATTTTACAAATGAGAATCAACCTTTTTTCTGTAAATTGTTTATTATATGATTTTTTTGATAATTTTGGTATATCTAAATCGAAATTCAAACGATTAGTTCTTGAGTTTTTTAAGTAAAAGTAATACATGCATGATAACAGGTTTCAATGGTATGGGAATGATGATTGTACTAATTTACAAATATTACTACCTACATTATTAAGTAATATATTCTATCTACATTTTATAGTTTGTAAAAATTGTATAAAAAATTCAATATTAGATACAGCAGTTTTGTATTTTTGTAAAAAGATTTTAAGGAATATCATCATTTAATACATTTTATTTTTATAATAACTCGAACACTATTCACTACCTACCTACTTGATTGAATTTTAATTAAGAATTAAGATACATCAACATTTAAAAAAAAAAAACATCTGCTTCACAATTTAACAATTTACAGTATAAAATAAATTAGATTCGCCACAAAAATCTACTTAAATGGAATAAATAATCCAAATAGATTGTAAATATGGCCCTTAAGTATACATAAAAATTCAAAAAAACAGAATTTGAATAAATTCACCATTAAAACGAAAAATAGTGATGAGCAATGGCCAATAAGCATTCTGCGTAACTTTAAATTAATTTAAAAACCAATTTTAATTATAGTATTGCACAATAAATATAAAAATGTTTAAAAAATATTTATACAATCATTTTCATAAATAGTAACTTATGAATTGATGAAAATTAAGTAGCTAAAAAGTGAACCAAAACAGATTTGCCACTACCTATTTTCCAATATTTTTTTTATGGTAATTATTATTTATTATATACATAATATATTGTGTTTATTCCGATAATTTAAATTAAATAATTATAATTAAGTAGTATTTTAAATAATTTTTTTCTTATTTTATAATTACCTAGTTCAGATGTATGTAGATATCAGTGTTCAAGTAACAGTTAAAATTTATAAGGAATAATATATTTTAATTCATACGTTATACATTGGTATACACTACAAATATCAAATATGCATGCATTCACGCAGAAAATAAAATATAAATAAAAACGAAAGATTAAAACGTTATGTTGCTCTCACAACCCCAACTAACCACATTCTGAACGCATTCTTATTTAAACCTAACAATGTAAAAAATTGGGGAGTATAGAGCAGGTGCTAAACTGCTAACTGCAGATTATTAAGCCTTAGGCTCTTCAAGTGTGTTTACAAAACAAAAGGTAGACCGATTTATTCACTAAATAAAACTAAAATAAATATTATATAATTCAGGGGTGGCCAACATTTTTTTACTAAGGCCTTCAAAGAATTGATTTTTCTTTTGAGGATAAACTGACACAAAAAATCAGTTTATCACTAATATTAATAATAAATATTGGTACTTGTATAAATAAAAAAATTAAAAAGTAAATTTATCCAAACATTTTAGTATTTCACATTTAATTTTAAAATAAATAAATATTATTCTGTTCGCGTAGAGCGCATATCATTGCATATCGTAGACTATAGTTAATTACATAAACTGCTAAAGTGCTAAACGAAGGCGCTGCTCTAAATAATCATCAGAAAGCGTAGTTTGATATTCAGCTTTTATAACTTTCATGTAAGAAAATATCATTTTACAAACATGCTAATCCAAAATACGTATGTAACTATGTCTGTTAAAGATAAAATAATAAATTTTAACAAATGGCTGTCGACTTTTAAATCATCCGAGATCGACTACTAATAAGTATATATTATATTATTTTGTTTAGTGTTTCATTTTTATTTTATTTGAAATTAGGTGTCAACCACTTGATATAGTTTCAATTTTATTTCATATTTCTATTTCATGTAGGTAAGTATATATAAATAATATAATTATATACCCTTTAATTAGTAGGTACCTGTTGATTTGCACACGTATTGATAAGAGAATTTATTTATTTTATAATACCTAATTAATAACTTATTAAATTTAATGAATGCTTTTTTAAAATTAATTATTATATACTATTACGTATCTATCTAGGTAACAATCAAAACAATTGTTGTTTGTGTTGTGTTATCAAGCAATCTAGCAATAAAAATTAGAATCTTAAAGATAAATGTCACTTTTAGGTACAGTTCGGACATTTACGAATATAATAGATAAACAAACTGAACAATAATATTACACATAATTTTATAAACACACACTTTTAACAAAATAAATGTACAATTTGATAAATTAAACACTAATTTCATTAAAATTATTATTACACATGCAAACGTAATAGATAAAGATATATTTGTAATTTCAATAAAAATATATGTACATACCTACCTTTCAAATAGACTAAAATAGTTTAACCGTTAATATTTTTTTAATTAAAAATACAATTGCGTTAATAAGCTATTGATGGTTTTTATTTTAGTTATCAACACACATATTTATGTTCAAACATTTTGCTAACAAGCGAACCGTATTAAAAAATATAAAATTCATATCAATAAATTAACCGCAGTTAAATAATTGCTTTAAGACAAAAATTTCAAAAGTAAAAATAAGTTTAAAAATAATTGGTTAATAATTAGTAGGTAAATAGTTAGCAAGCTACTTACTATTTCGTCTATAAAGTTGTAATTCGTTTAGTTGCTGTTTTCGTACTGAAGGGCGACAGTGTGTATAAACTGTTAAGTGTTTTGTAGATATCTTAACATCACTTAACGACGGCCAGCGATTGTCTGATTGAGAAAGAAACTTGGTCTTACCCGTCCCAACTAGATTAAAATAGTTAATATAAAAACCTACTCAAACATTGACGTCGACCGCATATTATGATATACACCTACATTTTTCAATCTGTTAGGTCATTCATTTTTGTTTTTTTTATTAAATTTCCGTTAAAATCTAATTATAATCGTTCTCTAAAATGATTTAAAATAAAAGGCACTTCTAGGGAACTATGTAATACCAAATATATTTATGTGATATATTATATTTTTTATGATATTAGTGGTTCCCAAACTGGGGAATCATGGTTCATACGGAAATAAAAAAAAATATTTTTAAATGATCGTAATGATTTTTTATTTATTTCGATATAAATTTTTTGAACAAATATAAATTCATTCATAAAGTTATCGAGTACTGCATAAATACAGAAAGCATTACACGCATGACTTACCGGGATTGACCTTGTTAAATTTTATCAACTTTCGTATTTGGTATTTTTTTTATTTTTTTTTTTGGTTGGTATTTTTACGAAATTTGATGAGCTTTAAATTGATAATCAATGAAAACAAGGAATAGTTTTCTCATATTTCTCGTAGAGATCACAGCAGGGCGTGGCTGAATTTACTCTGAAACAGGAAACCGCATATGTTATATCATTACAGGTTTTCAAGTGGTACCTAATAATGACTTCTTAACTGTTATACACAAAAATATCACTCCGTCTATAACACTGCAGTAAATTGAAAAAAAAAAGAAATTATGTGACATTTTTATTTAGATAATATGAAGCGCCTGTTAATTATTATATTGGATACAATAAACTAATATTTATATATATTTTATACATATGGATTGTGCTTACATATTTTTATAGTCAATAACTTAGTGGGAAGACTGGGAAGTGTTATAACACAAAAATTGTTTGGTAGGTACCCTACATTTATAACTGTGTTGATAATATATTATTATAATTGGCAAACATTTCAGGTGAGCTATTAAAAATAGAATTTTGTTCTATTGCAGTGTTCAACCTTTTTGACGCTATGGACCAATTGAAAAACTCATCAAGTGTTTTACTGAGAGGGTTACTCCGCATGTGGTGCATTCTGACGGTGGTTGGTTAAAAAAAAAAAAAAAAAAAAAATGGTATTAATTTACACGGTAAAGCACAATTGAGCATATAACTTTTTAGTAATTATTGTTTAATATAATATTATAATAATAAGTTATTTAAAAAAAAAAAAAAAAATGTTAGGTACTTAAATATAAATTTTAAAATTTACTCATAATTACTATGTCGATCCACATTATAGGGGGTCGGTCGCCACCTTCGCTCCCCCCACAAAGACGCCCCTGGTATAGGTACTCTCACACTGTAAATCTGATCACAACAAAAAACCTTCAGTATTATGATAAATAATAGTATAAATATATTTAATAAGTATAAACATTTTTTTTTAAATCTATAATATTTTTAAAAAAAAACATAAAATATTAAAGTTGTAAAAATAGTTTACAAAAAAAAAAAATAAATTTTTGACCAAAAAATGCAAAAATAAAATTCTGTATCAGTGAAGTATGAAACATAATATTTATTGCTTGCTTATCATTCTAAAGGATTAAAATTTAAAAAAAATTTAAAAGTCATCAACGTTCTATCACTAATTATCGCCAATAATTAATGTAGCCACATAACCTATGAGTCTACAACGCGACTTTTTTTTATTTAAATAAACCTTGACAGCTGAGCCATTGACTGACAATTTTTTATGACGATAAGAACATAATAATATAACTTTATGTACCTACATATTTGTTATCATCACAAATTCTAATAAATTATATGTATATATTTCTTTGATAAGTTTTAGTTTCACTTGACTTTTATTATAAGTAGTTACATATTATGTAGATAATATATATTATAAAATATTAGATATCTGAGTATGTCGAGTATGAAGCATACCAGAATGGATGTATATAATTGGTGCGATTTGCTGTTTGATAACCGTCTGTAACTATTATTCTTACCTAGGAACTTATAACAATTTTTTTTTTTTAAATGTCATGGTAATTTACATGAAAATTTAAATTTACCTTACATTAAATATAAAATAGGTAGGTATAGGCACATATATTATATTTGTTTGAAATATTATTGAAATACTTATACTTAGCTAAATAAACATTCACACAGGGATGCCTTATGAATAACCAAACACCAACGGAATGCACCTCATGCGGAACGACCCTCACCATAAAACTTTTGCTGACCTAGTGTAGATCCTACTAGGAAATAAGAAAAAAGCAGAACATACCAACTAAACTGTACGATATTATCGGTTCTGACTGCCAACCAGAAATCATTATATCATTCCTAAAGACCTTAAAATTAGAAAAATCCTATGAAAATTAAATAAAATTAAGCCACTAATAATGTATAAAAAAAAAAAAAATTGAAAACATATATATAAATATATAATTGTATACGTTTCTGAGGCTAACGGCCTATGTTTCCGAAGCTATGAAGCTATATATAATGATCAATAAAAAATTAAATAATAAACATATAGAGAACAAAGAAAAATATATTTATATCAATGTAACTATTGCTACATATTTCTATATAAATGAACTTAAATCGCATATTTGTATGAACAACAATATCAATCCAATTTACTATAGGTAGCTATACAAATAAGTAGGTACCTAGCTATGTAATAACGTTTTACATCAAACTTATGTCATTAATAATTATTTATTAATTTATTATACATTTTCTTTATTATATTATTTATTATAAAAGCTACTAATATGTAACTATGAATTATGATAACTAAACAATTGGGCAATTATACTATTTAAGTGATATAATTATTATCACAATGATCTAATAGCATATGTGATATTTTATTTACATAAATTGCATAACATAACTAGGTTAAGAGGACGCTACACCCGCATATGTTGTCTCCGTCTTACAAGTGCGTAACATAGAAAATTTTATGCTCAGCAGATCACGTTTAGCTCCGTTAGTTTAAAATTTAGAGTAAATTGACCTCTTACAAAAATTAAAGGTAACATTATTATCGAGGGCATGACGTAGGCTTTTTATTATATTTTAATTTTAAAGTGAGTTATGTGTATTTTAAAATTTAAAATTGTTTGTATATCTTAAAATACACATAACTCACTTTAAAATTAAAATATAATAAAAAGCCTACGTCATGCCCTCGATAATAATGTTACCTTTAATTTTTGTAAGAGGTCAATTTACTCTAAATTTTAAACTAACGGAGCTAAACGTGATCTGCTGAGCATAAAATTTGCTATGTTACGCACTTGTAAGACGGAGACAACATATGCGGGTGTAGCGTCCTCTTAATAAAATCATTTTTATTTAGTAAAATTAAATATTTGTTGTGTATTTTAGTTGCATGAGATTCTTTTTTTAATTTTAATTTTTTCCATGTAATTATTTATTTCACAAACTTGTTTAAAAAAATGCATGATGTGGTACTTCTTATAAATATAGTATTATTTAATTAATAAAAATTACATTACCTAATATATAATTATACTCGATATCACGAAAAAAAAAACTATATAATTATACTGCATTCAACTATGCAGTATAATATGCAAAGCTAATGCAGTACATTATAAATTATAACTTATGACAATATAGGCTTATATAGCTAGATAAACATGTCCTCGTGTCCATATACATGTTGACTTTCATTAATTCAAACCTTCAATGGTTCAAAACTCTCGGCAGGTAAGTATTTGGAGATATACATAATTCGAAGTAAATGCTCACGTAAAAGTCCATTATGGTAGACGAATTACCGTTTAAACCCTTTCCACTCAATGTTTCGTTATGTTTAGAAAAAATAATAAAAATATATTAATTGAAATATTGCGGTGTGCTTAAAACATTTAAGTGCGTGGGTAATGAGTTCATGATTTTTTATTTCACATTTTTAATGTGAGATCTGCACAATATCTCATGTAGGTACCTACATTCAGATATTGATAGAAATAAATGTCTTAACTTCCGTTAGATAAACTGAACAGTAGTATGCGCATAGGGCAACTAGGAAAAGGTATTTTTGACGCTCTTTATAAGAGCAATATAAAGACCGGTTCCAAATGTTTTTAAGCTCCATCAAACATTTGCAACATTATATCTGTTACATCGTTAGCTCTTAAGACTAAATGGATTAAGATCTTTAAATATCAAATGCGAAGACTGATGGCAGTTGCAGAGGTAGTTATGGAAAAATTATCATAAAATCAAAAACGATACAATAAATTTATTTTTAAATCTTTTACTTTTCTAATTATTATTATTATTATTATGGACCATATTATATATCATTATACACTGACATTTAATGTATACGTATTAATTAATTTAATAATTGATTAGAATAATAGTTTTAGTTTGTAAGTAGTAACTAGTATGTATAATATTTAATATATTACGTATACGTTTATAAATTATAGTTAACAACCCCATTGACCATTACGAAAATCCTAGTATTGAACATTAAGTTGTACACTTGTACCTAATAGTTGTATTGATTATGGATGTATGAAAATAATAAGTGCATATACTATATAGTCACTTGGTTAAAATATGCGTACCTATAATTTATATTAATTAGCAAGTAAAGCCGTAAAAGTAACCATAAGTGTTGAGACTTATACATCTTACCCCTTACCCAGATAAATAGAAAATCGTTGCAAGTTATCTGATAAAAAATAAAAACTCATCTATTTAGATAAATAAAAATAATAACATTTATAATACATGCATTTTACACTAATAAATAATAGTAATAACAATAACAATTTATAGATACTTATATAGCAAGTAAAACCTTAAACCCTAGTCTTGAGTCTAATAATTTCTGGAGATATGGGTCTTACAAACAATAACTTACTTGAAAAAGTAAGTATTTTTAAAACCTACGGTCCTCAGCTATTATATAAAATAGGTAGGTACCTAATTATCAATCGTTGAATATTTTCTATGCCCTATGTTTCGTATTGATTCGTTAAGTTAAAATAATATAGGTACAATAAGTAAACAACGAATATTTTAAAACGAACATTTTTAAACTCTTGCTAACAGCACACTGTTTTTATTAGAAACTGGTCGAAAAATAAGAACAAGATTTTATAAGATCTAAAATAAGTATACCGCATCTACCTATGCTACAAGGTCAAAATACGGTAACCCGCCAACCATAGTACCTATTAACGACTATTGTAACTATATTATTTGCATACCTACCTATGTTAATGTCGACATGATTTATTGTATTGACATTAATATTCAAGGGCGTAGTTCAGGGTTTGTTAGTAACTCTTCAAGTATAATTTGCCTTAATTTTTATTTTTATCTACTGGACACAGTATTTTGGAAGCTAAATTAAGGAATTTAGGTACAGCTGTGTAGGTACCATTTTTTTGTTTTTGGTAACCGTACCTATTTGGTTCATGAACCAAAGTGAAAAGTGATCATTAAACGTAAAATCTTAATTAGATATGCTAATTTCTAAGTACAAAGTATATACCTAAATTAAACAATGGAAAATATAAATTAAATTACAAAAACATATCTAGCCACAATGGCTAACGGGCTTAAGCCCCCCTACCTATTGCCCACGTTATATTATTATTTTTAAACATATTTATCTAGTTTCAACTGTCGTTAAGTGGTAAGCAAGGACTTAAAGTTATAAACGTCTTACCGGATTAGCTTGACCAATATCTATAATAATATACAGTGTGTTCACGATATGAGGTACCACTTAATATTTCCTCTGGATGACCTTGGATTGAAATGGGATTTTCAGGAGGTAATAGGGTGTACCTAAATACACATTGTCAGGCAAAATTCAAATTTGGAACTCTCGTTACAACTTACTTTTTTTTTAATGGCAACACCAATTTTTTTAAACGGATTCAGGTAGAGTATTTTTTTTTCAAACAATTTTTGTACAAAAAGTTTTTTTTTTAATTATAAAATTGGCAAAGTTACAGTATATGGTCAAATTTAATATTTATGTAGGTATAATCTAATTTTAATGACATTTTAATAATATTCATTTTATAATAGAGCTACCCATTTTTTATATTTTTAATTTGCTACTTACATACAAAGAAGACTAAAATAAATTATTTAGTACCGACAGTACCGTTATCTACAGTCGCAAGTTAATAAATAAAAATAGTTGAAGGTAAAGAAAATTAAATTAATTAATACTACAAATTCGTTTATTTAAATTTTATTGAATTAACATATCTAACAATTTTAGAACTTATTTCTAGGTATTGAGTTATTGTTATTGATACGTTTTATCTATTAATAATTAAATTGTTCAAAGTCTCCACCTTGATTTTCCAAATATATGATTCCAAAAATCTCAACGATTCTCGTGATATTGCTACTTTTATTTGATCTTCAGTCAAATAATTACATGCCACTAGAATTTAGTTTACTTGATTAAACCTGCATAAATATTAAATTTGACCATACTGTAACTTTGCCAATTTTATAATTAGAAAAAAACTTTTTGTACAAAAATTGTTTGAAAAAAAATACTCTACCTGAATCCGAATATAAAAATTGGTGTTGCCATTAAAAAAAAGTAAGTTGTACCGAGAGTTCCAAATCTGAATTTTGCCTGACAATGTGTATTTAGGTACACCCTATTACCTCTCAAAAATCCCATTTCAATACAAGGTCATCCAGAGGAAATATTAAGTGGTACCTCATATTGTGAACACACAATATACCTAGGTAGTTGAATTAATTTTTGTGGTACCTATGCGTAAACATAAAATTTGCATTCAGGAGCGTAATTTGAGGGGAGGTGTGCAGGGTGTACATTTGCACCAACTTTTAAAAAAAAACTTCTTCATTTGCCTGTCAACAATAAATACATGCGCGGATACAACTAATTGGTTTACACTATACACATATATATTATATTTTATATTTTTTCATTACTTAATCACACAAATCCACTAATCTCTAAATTATCAACGAACACACTCCCTGGTAACTCACGCCGTAGAATTGACACCTCAAATATAATCCAAGGGGGGTAAAAGTATAATTTCCCCCCTGCTATATTTAAGTTAAAGGATATACAATCGTAAATTATGTTTAATTTATACGTTTGTGTATTCAAAATTGGTTTCATTTTCATGAATGTGCGTAATAACGTTGATTAAGTATACTTAATCAATGGTAAAAATAATACGTTTTACCCCCCACTTTCCCTCATGAAAAATAATTCCTGCACCACTAACCATGAAATACATAATATTGTATAGGATGTTTCATTATGACCGCCAGATTTAATCTTGTTATAACTTAATTTTTTATAAAAGAAACAAGTTAGCCAATAAACAAAATTAAAAATGCCAGGCAAATTAAATCTGGCGATTTTAATGAAACACCCCATATAACCTTATCACTGAACAAATACATTTTTATTGATATTTTTATTTATATTATTGTAAAACTAATATATTTCCTTATAATTAGCTACTTAGAATCAGAACATCAAGGTAATTAATAATTGAAAACAATTAAAAAACATTTTGTAAGATTTAGATTAACATTTAATATGATACATTGACACAACTTTATTTACTATACACTAGTATAGACATTTTATAATAAAGTATTTATTTACATCAAAAAAAAAAAAAATAATAATATATGAAAGTAAAAAACGTTTGAAGGATTATAAATCAAACCACTTCATAATAAATTAATACTATTTTAAGAGTTTCAACCATAAATTAATTTTATAAATAAAGCTGGTTGAATTATCTTAAGTATGACACAATGATAATAATTAAATTCTATTCTTTTCTTTTCTTCTTTTATCAATTATAATATAATATATGAGACTCAATAAAAAAAAAAATGTAATAAATAATTACTTAAAAACTGCATATTAATTTAGCTTTTCAAAAAACAAGATTGGTGATAAACTGATAATCATGTTAAATTTAAAAAAGCAAAATACAATTAATAGATTTCTCAATTTAAATATTTAAATTTATTAAAGGTACCTACTTTAAATGACTAATATAAATTTAATTATTTGCTTGTTGATGTGTATCTTCTCTTGTATCAAAATCATTCATATCTTCGTCATCTACAAAAAATAATTGTACATTAAATTTAAAAGATAAGTCTAATAAATAGTTTAACTATCATTTACTATGTTTACGTCATCACGTTAAAACAGTATGAAATTTAATTGACTTTAAAATAGTTCGAGCATTTTAACGCCATCATAAAAACATAGTAATTATGTGCTTATAATTTACTAAACATTGCGATAAAGCCTATGTAAAAATTATTTTTTAAATGAAATTAATAAAACATACTTTAATCGTAAGTATAAGAATATGATGTTATATTTTAGAATGAGGACAATATGTAACCAACTATTAAATTGTGTGATCTTCCTCAATTTGACACTGTTGACAAGTAACATTCATTTGTCGTTCAAAAATAAAAACATTAAATCACACTTAGGAAAATTCTCATAATTTACTTACAAAGTTATAAACAGTCTAAAATATGTACTTATATACTTTATGCAGAATGATAATAATATATAATATCTTTTAATTTATCTAACAAAAACTGACGCATAAATCAAATTTAGTTAACAAATCACATATTGTTCTTATTCTGATTTTTTTTTTTAATAAACAAAACATAGCATACTGTCTATCTCACCATCTTCTTTGACATTTTCTTGTTCGTATTCATATTTATAGGAATTATTTTTTTGCTTAGATAGTTTTTCTTCTTCATTACTAAAATATGATTTTATTTAATTCATAAAATTAATAAAATAAAAATTTTATGCTTTGTTTGGAATTACCTATATTTATTTAATGAATCTTTCTTGATAGTCTCCTCTTGAGGTGGAGCAGGCATAGCTTTCATGGATTCATTTCCACCAACTATAGATTCCTACCAAAAAAACATACACTCCAATAATTTACTAATAATGTTAAAATTACAAATATAAAATAGTTATTTAATTTATAGTATACTACATTGGTATTGATAACTTCAAACCAACTTAATATTTTTCACATTTTTTTAAATTTAATTTATTTATTCATAAAGATCAGATTTTTAATTTGATTAAAATATTCTTAATTGGTAGTTAAAAAAAGTAATGATACGATTTTAAACATAAAAATTTGAAGTTAGAGATCAATATTTAGACAAAAATATGCATAATAGCTTCTTTTACTTAAAAAAATAATATTTTAAGTGAAACTAAATTTACAATTATGATGATTTATATAAATATACTTTTGAATTTAACATTAGCACTGGAAATCTAAAATTAATTATACTGGTAACTTACTTGAGTTGAACTAGTATCATTTTGTCGGACCAAAACATTATTGGGTACTTTATCAGAACTTATGTCTAAAATAATAGGCTGGTTAATTGGATTAGCTTCATCCTATGAAATATTTAAACAATATTTAATACATTTAAAACAATCAAGTATAAAAACAAAACTCAATTTAAAATTATTTATACTAAATGTATTACATTTTCAAAAGGTGATGATTTGTTTGTAGAAATCACTTTTGAAATTAGCTAAAACAAAAAAACAAAGTGTTTTAACTAAGGATACCATATAAAATTAGATAGTGCCATACCATTGGTGTTGAACTCTTAGCAGTAGCTCCGTCAATTGCTTGTGGGTTAATTGCTGGAGTTACTGAACCACTTTTTAACTAGAAAAAAATTAGTTGATTAATAGTTAAATTATGATACATTGTGGTTAATTGTGATATAATAACATACTTTAGTAACATTCATAATATCATTTGATTTCTGAATAAATTTTATATATGATAATTCCTTTGATTTTTGTAAGTTATTAATTTGGTCATTTTCTAAGTTTTCTTTTCCACTTTCTAATTTAACTTTTTCAATCTTAAAATTAAAAAATTATATATTTATAATATTTACAAAATGTATAATATATTTACTGACATTCAGATTTTGTATTTTATTTTGAGCATCATTCAATTCTTGAGTAAGTTGTTTGTTTTTTTTTTCTTCTTCCAAGAATTTTAATTTTAATTTTTCCAATTCTTCCCTTAAATTTTTTTCTTCTTCCTTTAAATTATATCAAATTAGAATGAGTATACCATAAATTAGATATATATATTAGGGTGGTCCTTATTTATAGAAGTAAGAAAAAAATATTTATATTTTTAATGTAAGACCCCCTCATTTTTTTCATTGTTATAAGAAAATAATTTTGGTTAATTTTGGTCGTGACTACTCACTCCCTTCCCGTGCCCCTGGGGGGTTGAAAAATAGCCAACAAG
This sequence comes from Diuraphis noxia, assembly GCF_037042655.1. Classification (NCBI taxonomy): domain Eukaryota; kingdom Metazoa; phylum Arthropoda; class Insecta; order Hemiptera; family Aphididae; genus Diuraphis; species Diuraphis noxia. Next base: position 29,299,042 of record NW_028301714.1, on the reverse strand, counting down.
GGTAGTTTTATCATTTTGTCGACCTAACTAAATAAATATGATACCTAGCGAAAAAATGTATAGAACTTAAATTGTAGAACGTAAAGTTTTCAATAAAAAGTTAAAGTATATTATTTATTGTAAGTCTATTACTTTCGAAGAAAAATAACAAAGTACAACATTAAAATTTTTTTTTACCAAATTGATAATTTGTAGTTATTTGAATATATTTGTTGAACGGATGAAATTATAAAAAAACATTTTCTATAAAAGTTATGTAAAATTAAATTTCTCATTAAAAAGGTTATATGTAAAAAGTTCATATAGTTGTCCATTTTATTGTTATACCGGACTATTGTAACATATTTTAATATTATTGAAGAAAATTATAATTTTGTTATATTAATTTCAGTTAAGTAATTTACTATAAATACCTTTTAATAGGTACGAGATATGATTAGATACAAAGTATGAGTGTTTAATAGTTTTATCTTATCTTATCATGTCCATTATTTAATGGGTATGATAAAATAAGTTGATTTTATACGTATTTCTCAGTTACTGTGGAGCGTATGTTAGTACAGTACGAGTGTCCCAACGTCGTCACGTTGTTTAATATTTGAACAGCTCTAATTTTATTCTATATGTTTAATAGTTTATACCTATTTCTATTTATTGTTCTTTTTAAGTTCTTTTTAAGATTAATAATGGCTGCTAGAATATTACGATGTAGAGAAAATTATTGCAATACCAGAGTTAGAATGTGGTACAGGAAAAGAGCAGGCGTCTGCAATTTATGATACATTATTAAATTGGAATATTCAAAAATCGATAAAAGCATTAAGTTTCGATACAACTGCGGTAAACACTGGTCGACTAAATGGTACATGCATATTATTGGAACAACTTTTGGAAAAAAATTTACTATATTTGCCATGCCGTCACCAAATTTTTGAAATCGTTCTTCGTAGTGTTTTTGACGAAAAAATGAGTAAGTCAGTAGGTTGCGATGTACCCATTTTTAAAAGATTTCAAAAAGAGTGGAAAAATATAGACAAAACGAAATTTAAACCAGGTATTGAAAATAAAAAAGTAAATGAAATCCTCAAACCTTATATTAACCATATTGTTTTTTATGCCAAATCAAAATTGTCTGAAAATCAACCACGTGATGACTATAGAGAGTTATTAGATCTAACATTGTTTTTCCTTGGTCACGGTGCTAACCAGACATTCCATTTACCAGGAGCTTTTCACCACGCAAGGTGGATGGCTAAGGCAATATATTGTCTAAAAATATATTTATTTCGCTATGAATTTAAATTAACAAAAATAGAAGAGAAAGGGTTATGTGACATTTCAATATTTTTGGTCTTAGTATATATTGAAGCTTGGTTTGATGCAACGTTAGCTTCGACTGCGCCTTATAATGATCTTAATTTTATTAAAAAACTTTATAACTATAAAACAATTGATGATAGTATATCAAGAGTTTCATTTAATAAATTTAAAAATCATTTATGGTATTTAAGTCCTGAATCAGTTGGTTTAGCTTTTTTTGATATCAATATATCAGTTGAAACAAAAAAAAAAATGGTTAAAAATCTTAAACTTGAGAAAGAATCACCTGGAATGTGTAAACGAGTTCAAGTAAATGACCAATTTATTGCGTATTTTATGAAATATGAAATTGAACATGTTATATCAAGTGAAACTAATGAATTTTTTAATAGATTCAATTTTGATATTAGTTTCCTTCAAAAAGATCCTTCTACTTGGCCTCTTGACGAATCTTATAAAAATGCTTTTGATATTGTAAAGAAACTAAATGTTGTAAATGATGCGGCGGAAAGAGGTATAAAAATCATTGAAGACTACAACAATTTGCTAACAAAAAACGAAGAACAAAAACAATTAGTACTGCAAGTAGTCAGTGACTATCGTAGCCATTATCCAGACTGCAAAAAAAATAATTTGAAAAACCCATTATAATTTTATAAATAAGATTGTTCAAATTAATATAAATAGTTAATAATAATTGGTTTGATATATATTTAAGAATTAAGTGTGTAAATTGTATTAAAACATGTTTAGTTTAGTATTAATTAGCATAGAAACATATTTTTTTTATGTATTTATTAGAAGATGACTGTTTTTTTTTTTATCTTAGTATTTATAATATTTAATAAATCTGACTCAAACAATGCAATGAAGGATCCAATAAATATTTTACATATAACCTTTTTAATGAGAAATTTAATTTTACATAACTTTTATAGAAAATGTTTTTTTATAATTTCATCCGTTCAACAAATATATTCAAATAACTACAAATTATCAATTTGGTAAAAAAAAATTTTAATGTTGTACTTTGTTATTTTTCTTCGAAAGTAATAGACTTAAAATAAATAATATACTTTAACTTTTTATTGAAAACTTTACGTTCTACAATTTAAGTTCTATACATTTTTTCGCTAGGTATCATATTTATTTAGTTAGGTCGACAAAATGATAAAACTACCCTTGTTGGCTATTTTTCAACCCCCCAGGGGCACGGGAAGGGAGTGAGTAGTCACGACCAAAATTAACCAAAATTATTTTCTGATAACAATGAAAAAAATGAGGGGGTCCTACATCAACAATTTCAAAGTTCAAAAATAAGGACCACCCTAATATATATATATTATATGCATAATGCTATTAGAAATAATTCAAGCTTTTAAAAATTATATTAGTTATTAAAAATATTAAAATATAGTAAATACCTATAAATTAAGTTAATATATTATATTTATTTATGAGTAACATAGTTTTTACGCGTAATTTTTAGAAGCTGTAGTTTGAGCTTTTTAAAAAAATTATAGTAATTTATAGTTAAATATATTTATAAGAAAAATCTGTATAATCTGCATTAAAATCAACTAGACATTATACAATCATTTAAAAATAATATGCATACATAAAATAAATTGAATATTTAAAAGAATAGGTATATATTATTTGTATTGCTAACAGCCTAATTTCTATAATTACATTTTTCTTAGTTCACAAAATAAATAAAATAAATCTTATAACTATTTTCAATAATATATTAATTATTTATAAAGGTTTTTGTTCATCATTAAACCACTTTTACATTGTCCACTTTCTACAAGAATATAATATTGCCTAAAATCAAAATATAGTTATAGACTGGTAAAACAGTAGAGCACATACAAGATAGACATTATTAATACCTATTACATAGTATTCGTATAAAATATACTAAATAGATATATTATAAAATATCAATAGATACTGCCTCTAATTTTTATTTTTCTTGCCCAATCCTTATTTATTATACTTAACCAAAAACCTAAAATTAATTGATGAAAATAAAATTAGTTTTGATAAATAACAAATAAAGCATTCATGAAAATACAATTGAAATGTTAGTATGGTAAATACTAAATAGTAATTGACTAATAATTGTTATAATAATAAAACTAATTTGTTATTGTACAACTAATATTGCTTTTTTTCAAGTACCTACTAAATAAGTACCTGTTATAAGTACCTAATAAGTAAATTTGATTAATTAAATGACCATTAAAACATAACAGAATAATTTAATAATGCAAGTTATTAATCTAAAGTATATTCAAACTTGAAGAACTATACTGACATTATTGTTTGTAATACTTCTAGACATGTTACAAAAATATATTCTACCTGTAATACTTCATGATTTCTTTCAATCTCATTATATCGATTCATAGAGTCGACATTTTGTTTATCACGCAACTGTTTCTCATCTTGAATTACTGCATTGAGGTCCTCCTTGGTTTTTAGATGTTCACGTTTTTCATCTTCTAATGACCTCTCCAATTTCAATTTATGTTCAACGATAACTATGAAATAATTGTAAATTATATAAAACATAACTGATCAACAAATACGGTACCTTGTAACTGAGACGATATAGACTCAAGCTGATGTGTACAAGAGGAAGCAGAATTACGGACACCATCTAATTCCACTTGTGTTTCATGAAACACGTAAAGCACCGCCGAAAAAACCAAAACCATGCAAACGAAACCAATTAATCTCGTTTTTCCTCCTCTGGCCACCATTTTCGAAGAAACTTTGTGCCTGGGAAACAAAAGTTACAGTCTTATTACAAGAATAAAACAACATTAATATCGTTATATTATTAATTATTCTCGTCTCTCGATCAGGTATCTACTTTCAGAGCGTTTATATATGAAGTATAATCCAAACAGCCAATAACTAGTTCGTAATTCGTATGCAATATTGTCATAATCTGTGAACCATCTACAAGGCACCACCTGTACACACTGTCACACTGATTTTAAATAAATATATTTGAATTAATAAAATAAATGTTTGCTTTACGAGACGAACTGGTCGAACTGACGAACAAATGACAAGTTGTAGTTGTAGAATACAGATACGGATACGGAATAATATTATTAATATTATGGTTTATTTTTTTTCGGTTTTTATCAGTACGTCGTCAAACCTCAAAACGGTCAAACATTGAAAATTTGATTAACTATACGCTGATATTCATGTATCAAAATCTAAAAAGTTATTACGAGATAGCGCCCCTTGCCACGATACCCGAAGTAGAGAAGACCTTCTCTACATCATGCTTTAAGAGATATCTAACATCTAACAGATTTTAATTATTTTAGTCCAAAATGAAAAATAAATTTCATAATTCTGTTATTTATTCTTCAGAGGTTTTTGAAAATACATCATTTTTATTTTTGAATAAATATAATAATAATAAAAAACAATTTATATATTTTCGTTGGAGCAGTAATAAGTAATAACAAGAACAAAACGTTTTTGTATTTTAAACGAAAAAATTATGAGTGTCACAATATTTACCAAACTGTTGAGGGATAATTTTTTCAGCTGTGGACTTGTGGTTATATAGCCCTGAGCATATAGATGAAACATGATGAATATTTATATTGATGAACCATAGCCTATCATATTCATATCTGCCAGTCCGCCTCTGATAGTACACGAGTACACCATTATATTCTTAAAATGTGAGTAACTAAAAATGTACGGGATGGGCGTTCTATAGTCCCTAAAATAGTAAGACCCCCCCCCCCCATTATACACCTATGGCATTGAGATATATACAAAATGGGTACCTTTAAATTATATTATTTTATCTAGGTACAACCGTGATCAATACGTGGCTATAAAAGAGGGAATGTGAATACTCCGATACACTATCTAGGTATACTATCTATATTAAACATTATATCATTTTATATATTATACATTTTAATACTCAGGTAGTCAGGTCTCATTTTCACGGTGATATACGCTGTTATGCCTTACGCTTCGCTGTCCACAACTGTAGACATCTTCAATTGTAGAATATAGGAATAATAATAAAAATGTTAATAAAGATATAATAATAATAAAGATTGAACAATAATTATTTTAATATTTTTCTTTAAATAAATATTGTCAAGAGTCAACACTCAACAGTTACGTATTTGGCTCCTCAGAGAATGGCGAGGTGTGCTTTTGCCCTAATCTTATTTTTAAAACAACTCAATCCAGTGGCGTATCCGGAATTTCTACAAGGGGGAGGGGGCAAAAAATTTAATAAAAACGTTCAAATAAGTGTTCTTAATTTTCCAAATATTGATGATAATGACACGCATATCAATCTATACGGTGTTTTGGTAAACAATTAACATTACATTTTTTTTAAATTTTAACTCCCAACCGGTACATAGCCAAAATTGATAAATGTATGATTATTTTTTATATATTATATGATACAGGCGATACAGCCCATGGGGGACGCATGGCCCCTTAGGCCCTCCCCTGGCTACATCACTGACTCAATCGGCCAATTTTCGATGAAAAACACGATTGTATTTTTATAATATTGACTGTCGAGGAAGTATAATATTGAGTGGAATGTGGATAAAATTATCTACTGAAAAATTATTGTTACAATGATTGAAATGTATAGATTTTTAATTGGAACGCATAGATGTGGGCATGAATATAAATCTGCATTCCCATGATTGAAGGTACCTGTCTATTTCCAAAGTTCACCACTTCATTAGTCTATGAACAAAATCATCCCGGCGAGATTTTTTCAGTGTTCTAATCTAGTATATTCTATGGTTCTGTTGTATGCACATGGTTGAAATAAAATACACGAGGTTCTTCAGTTCTTGCAATATATTATGCCCCTTCTCAATCAAATATTTGATAATAAAAACAAAAATGGCAGCGTAAAAGGAGCCAATAATAATCAAATATATATGCGCGGGAATTTTGAATTTGTGGATTTCAGCCATGGTTCAAAACTCTCCTCCCTAACCTAGGTAATTAAACTAAATTATACCACTAAATATGAAATTTGTTATCTATAAATAATATATATAAATATAATAAATGAAAAAAATGCTCATTTTTCATAACTTAATTTAATCATAATAATATACTAATGGGGTGTTAGATTGTCGGTGCACTTTTTGTTTTCTCTCTCTGACTCTCCCACAACATGGCAATTTTGTGTTCAACAGATACAATTTTGTGTTTAACCAATAACCATCATGTAAAATATTATATATTGAAATGCTCTGTTCTGTTCTCAAAACTCACTTTAAAATTAAAACATCAATAAAATCCTGTGAGATGACCTAGTTGTTAATATTTTTCAGGGATGGAAAACGTTTTTGAAAACGTTTTTAAAAAACGTTATTAAACGGAAAAAAATGAAAAACGAAAACGAAAAAAAACAAAAAACGAAAACAATTAATAAAACGAAAACGAAACAAAACAAAAAATGAAAACAATTAATAAAACGAAAACGAAACAAAACAAAAAACGAATACAAAAACGTAAAACGAAAATAAATTATAGTATTAATAGTATTATACATTATTTAATTATTTATATCACGAAAAAAAAAAATCTGTTATCGAAAACGGAAAAACCCGAAAAACTGATAATTCTGATAATATTGTTGACATTAAAATATATAAATAGCATAGAAGTATAGAACGATTATTATTGTAGGCCACGCACACACACGCACTGCGTGTAAATTACGCACTGCGTAATATTAAAGATATTTGATTTGAATTTTTAACTTTTAAGTGCATTTCTATATTGCGAGTTACTATTATAACTTAAAAGTTAAAAGTTACGAGTTATAAGCTATAAGAATATATTATATTATATATATATATAAAAAAAAAATTACCAAAAACGTTATTTAGAAACAATAAGAAAATAACGTTTTTAAAAACGTTAATCAAAAACGCTATGGAAAAATAACGTTTTTAAAAACGTTAATCAAAAACGATATTGAAAAATAACGTTTTTAAAAACGTTAATCAAAAACGTAATAACCAAAAACGTTTAAAAACGTTAAACAAAAACGATATTTTTTAAATCAATAAACAAAAACGAAAACGAAAAAATTAAAAACGTTTTCCATCCCTGATATTTTTACATTGAAGTTGGACAATATGTCTAATAATTTAATATTATTAAGCTAACAAGTAATAAGGTAACATGGTATCTGTTTATCGTTAATGTTCTATGTTACCTACTCGACAGAATACGTGGGTCGGAGAGAGAAAACTCAGTAGTAATAATTATAAGATTAGATAATTTTCAATTTAATTAATACATTCATGTCTAGGTTACTATCTAAGTCTTATGATGTGTTAATATATTTTTTCTTTTAAACATAATTATACGATATCATAGTAAAATATTAAAATAATGGTTTTAAAGTGGACAATTAGGTCTGGACATGTATTACATCTTAGACAGTAACCAGGTCCGTATTTAGGAGGGATCTACAGAGTACTGGGTACTGTTGCCCCGGGCGACTCAGCGACTGAGTAGGAGAGGATGGCTAATTTTTTATAATTTAAATTTGTATTTTTTATAATGATTGATGAGGCGTATTTTATTTTTGTTGCCCCTTGGTGTCAAGTTCCTAAATACGGCCCTGACAGTAACTGGTGGTGATTACTCTCCAATCTCTTGCCCCTCCTAGATATTTTAACTTCTATTTTAACTGGTGTATGAGTGTAGCAACCAGACCAAATTAGTATCCCAATTAAAATTTAAATTAAAATTATTTTAGAACACAAGTAATATACTTACAACATTGTGATTTCGACCACATGGGCAATGGCCTGATTCAAATTTTGCACACATATACATATTATTCGTCGTAATAGAGCAGGGGCGTATTTAGATTTTTTTTGGGGCTGTGGTATTTTCTCCAACTGAAATTCCCAATTCAGCCTATGTAAGTTAGAAAATTTACATTTGATAGGACATAATAAGCAAACTTCATAAATAATTCCTGGATTTCGGTGGGGGGGCTGAAGCCCCCTCAGCCACCCCCATAAATACGCCCCTGTAATAGAGTCATAGGTACAAATAGCATTTGTGATTTGAGGAGGGGGGGGGGGCTAATGCCCTATTTTAATACTATGAAATCCGCTTAAAACAGTATTTAGGTAATGTTTGGGAGGATCATGGAATTTGTTGGTGTACTTTGTTCTTGGAACCCTCCCTTCAATTTACACCGATGATAAGAGTATTTAATTTTGAATAGAAACCACAGTAACAGCTATCGCTGCCTATTATCTATATGATGTATGTATTGAAACAATGAACCAGTTATTTTAGGATGGCTTCACACTATTTATAAAATTAAAATCAAAACCGTATATATTATTCATTTATTTCTGATTGCAATTGGTTATACACTGTAATTTACACGTTAGAATAATAAAGATACCTATTAGTTATAGTTATCAGTTATCCACAGCAGGTAGGCTGTCTATTTCAGTTTCGTCTTTCAATCTTTCATACATCCCCGGGAAATGTTGATTGTCGAGTAGTAGGTACAAATTTACAGCTAGCATATTAAATATTAATTTTTAGATAATATCACTGTATAGTTTATTATATGGGCCATCTATTATTTTGTATGCAAAGGCTTATGTTTTAAACGTATGCCTGTAAAAAAGAAGGCAACAGATGGCGCTACTTTTATCATATAAACCGACTTATAGACATCTATGTAGAGGTAGACCAGCGATTCTCAACCGCCGGTCCGCGGACCAACGTCCCACTCCAGTCCACAACAAAAAAAGGAACCAGTCCATGTTAGTATATTGGACAAAGTTATATTACATTAAATATTGTTTTTTACATTAAATTGTACTTATTATGTATTATATATTAAATGATACACCGGTATTTTTATATTTTATTTACAATATTTATACATAATATAGGTTATGATTTTAACTTTTTATTAAATTTAATACACTAATCTGCATGCAAAACTAAATAATTAAAGGATAACTTTTTTATTTTTTGAACCAAAATCCAAAGTAGTCCGTAACCCTACTTCCAAAAGCTATCTAGGTGGTCCGCGACAGCAAAAAGGTTGAGAACCACTGATATATTATAGACCTATATTGGCTATTATAGTCCATTTCCACATTCGATCATACAGACTGAAACAATAATATTTTTATAACTTAAAAGAATTACTATTTTATCATATTATAGCTTATACTGTCTAAACCACGATGAAAAATAAGTTCTTTCTAGGTACTTGTGATCTGAATTGTTATTTTAATATATGATAATTTAATTGATTTTACTAATCATTGTGATTATAGATAAATACAATTTGTACAAAAATCTCACAACTAGTTATTGATAATTGGTATGTCGTGAATGTATATTTTGTATTATGCAAAAGACAAATAGGTACCTATTCTATGTTCTATGAAATATGAATCAGAAAAAGTGCAAAATTGTGGATGAGTAAAATTGTACATAAGTACCTATCTATTCCAGATTTCAGTATTGTTAAAATGTTAGTTCACTTATAACTAACAGACCACAGTCTTGTGCACGCTAAAGTAATATAATTGTGTCATTGAGATAATATTATAGAATGATTAATTAATTTAGGACAATCGCTGGTAGATATCGTAAATTAAAATAAATGATAATATTAGTATTATTAGGTGCTTATCAATTATCATCTATCAAACCCATATTCCTAAAATGCATGCATATTTTTTTTAAGTAATAAAAAAAATTCATATAAAGAGATTAAAATATACATATATATTTTGATATAGCTAACAAAAAACAAAAATATAAAAATGAAATTAATAATATACATTTGCATGAAACTGCGTTCTACTCATTCATTTTTACCGACATATATAAATTCATTTTTTTTTTTAAATAATGATACTATTTAATTTTTAGTTTTTATACCACTATAGATGAAGTAATTAAATTGTTTATTTTGATCTAAAAACTGGGAATTTAATTTTTAATAAGTACCTACTTTTTTAATAATAATCAATAATTCATTTAAATACCTATAGTCCAAGATAACAAGCATTCAGCAAATGCAACCATAAAAAATGCACAATTCAATAACCTTAATATACATTTATCTGGTGTTATATCGTTACAGCGTTGTATTTTAGTATTTACGATTAACCTAACCGATATTTAAACTTTAATAATAAATATAAATACATACATAAATTTAAAGACGGCGCTTTAGATAGGCAATTCAGGGTCATTATAATATTATTGTTAGATAAAAATATATAGGTTTAACACCTGTTTAATTATATAATAATATAACATATTATATTATTATATCACTAAATAATAACTAATAAATAATAATATTTCTGCTCATCTGTAAACAGTTAATGTTACATTCCACCATAAAATATATACAGTAATATTTTAAATAATTGATTCGAAATTAATTGTCTATCAAACACTTATTATAATATTATCATCCATTTTCTGTTTTCGAACTAAAGTTTTCATTGTATTAAATGGTCGAATCGTTTCTACCCCGCTGGCTTCGCCTATGTTTATACCTACACATTTTTGTGCATAATATAGTGCAATGACTAAAATATAAAATTCTAGCGAAACATGTCTTATACGTATAATTGCACTCATCGCTAGTTTCCGATTCGAATAACTTGTTCCCGAGAATTACGCATTTACGTAACGATCGATGCGTCAAGGTAAGATGCATTTTGGTCAACTTATATTACTCAAGTATTCTTGGAATAGACTACAGTAGTTCCATAAACTACTTCCACGACTGACATTTAAATTCTAATTCTATTTTATTTTGTTTTTTTTTAATAAAACTTCTTTAGGTACGTTTGCAAAAAAAAAATATAAAATTTACTTATTATTTTATTATATTATTACAGATTGTAAATATATGTATATATAAAAAAAGGGTACGTTTGCATAATCGCCAGTCGGATTTATGGGATCATCCGTAGCGACCAAAAAGCATAACAAGCGTGTCTTATTCAACATTACATTTTTCATGGTTATAAATAAAAACCTATTTGTCTTATATTTCAATATTTGTATAATGATAGTGAATTAATTTAATTTTAAAATTTTGATGTATCCATATAGACTTAATGTTTGACTGTGATGGATGATAACCATTTTTCATACCATCTGTGAAAAGTTTCACTCCATCCATGAGTAATATTGCAACACTTGCTTTTTTATAATATACATTTTTTATTGTTTAAAAATAAGATATTCCTTGCCTTGGGAAGTACGGAAGCTATATATATCTACGGATATTAAATACATTTTGATATTGCTAGACTATATTGTGTACTATATATAAATATTTTTAAAATCAAATTTTAAATCCTTGGTTAGATATTTATAAGTGAGATATTTCTAAATATTATAATGTAACGTTATGTCTATGTAATAACTTACCTATATATTATACTATACAACACAATATATTATAATAGAAAAATATCATTATAAAAATATATTGTTATATAGTTATATTATGAATGTATTTCTCGGATTCTTTTCTTGGACATCATAAAATGATTAAGGTCCTTCGCATTGAAACGTAGGAATATAATAATAGTTTTCATGGTGAAACTGTTGACAAATGACCCGTCTTCCACCCACCTATACCGATGAAAGTGTACACTCATCGGTATAGCCGGATGACGAATAAAGATATTGCTTCTCTGACGCCATCTGTTGTCCCGGCCGGCCTTCCAGGCCATTCCAACAGATGTCTCTGCGGTGTTGTCGACGACGACCAACACGGACGGTACACGCGCGCGCCCTCCTCCGCTGCAGCCGCGGCACCCGCCACCACAGCCGCCGCCGCCCAGTCGTCACCGACACCGACACCGCCACCGACCCGAGCGCGTGAGGGAAGCCATTGCTGTTCGACTGACTCTCACGTTTTTGTATGTGCGTCGCGGCAACGAATTCGGCACATCGGCGTTATTGTCGACCGACAGCCGTAGTGTGTACGCTGCTCTTTTCGCCGGGGGGGTCGTCGTCGCGCAGTTTTTTTACTCCCCCCCAACGCACACGTCGTCATCGTCGTCGCGCTTGTCGTAAGTATAACACAAATAATTTTATAATAAAATAGGTACATGCAACATAAATTATAATATGATATCATTACAAACACACATTACGCATTAACGTGAAATATCCGACGACGTTAGTAAGAAATAGTAGGTACCTATCATATCTATCTCAACGGCGTACCAGTGTAGTACACACTCCAAGTGAGTGGAGTTTACGCGTGCGGAAGCACCGAATGAAATTGATGGATAGATCGGAGCGGGGTGGTAGTGTTGAATATGGTCGCTAAACGTGTCAGGGGGAGGGGAACTTCAGGTTGGAAAGTTTAACGAGCCGCCGTCGACCCCGTGATGTTTTAGGGTTTGTAGTTTCGTCTTTCTGCACTATAAAATTGTCTATTAGGTACTACACAATAGTTTCTATATTATAGTATATAGTACGTATTCAGATATCGTTTGTTGTGCATAAATTATTGGTTACTGTCGGTGACGTCCTGTCTTACGACTAGAACACGGTGGGTATGAGTACCGAGTTCAACGACGGGGTCGATATATATTTATATAGTACCTATACACACGCGCTTGCTCATTCCCATCATACTCGTAAGTCACATATATACCCTAAATGTGTATGATATGTATGTCAAGCGGTGTGTGTGTGTGTGCGTATTAGTGTGAGTGTGGTTTTCATACACCACAACATTGCACTTCAACACGATGGACGCCCATCTAGATTTTAGGCCTATCATGAGTGTGTGTGTACACGGTATATACGCGCATATTATGATCCCTCTTTGTGAATATATAGTATCGAAATTTTCCCGAGTGTCGTTGACACCGAGTCTTTGACGACGACGGCGGTCGGTGCCTGCCCGCTGTATATTATACATTTTATCATGACCTTGAACGGAATTGATGTATAACGATGTCAATGTTCGTCCGAATCTGTCTGCATAACCTAATTTTATTTACCGAGTTTTTGTGCCTACCCCGATATGGCGATATAATGTCACAATAATATTAATTTTTGTGTAGTGGTCCTATAGTTGGTGTCTCGGGAAGTTTTTTCGTGTTCTCTCTCAAACTCTCGTCGCTATCCTCAATCTCCGGCTTTGATCTCGCACCCCTCGACGCTGAACGTTTGATTTATCCGGCCACGAGTGTTAATTTATTATAATTGCATATGCATTTATGTATGCACGAATACATTTTAATAAATATGACGCGTGTGTGCGTGCTCCGAGATTACGTAGTAGGGGCGTCGCGGATGAGGCTTACGTCACCTACGCCGCCGCCGTGAACGATGAATATTATATGCTATATGCACCCACACCGTGGAGTAACGCACCCACGACGCCAGCCAAGTCGTCGCCGTCTGTCATTTTATCGACTTTTACCTGACCATTGGGAGTATCCGATTTCACGCGTATTATATTTTTATCATATTTTTAAGTAGTCACTGCATCATTATCCCGCAGATCGTGCGTCGCGAGACGACTGTGATGTTTTTCTCGGCCATGGATCCCAGCGATCTACTTTTGGATATCATCACTATTGTCGGAGAGACATTTCCGGCGACGCCTGCTGGGTAAACAGTTGCTTGCCTAAAACCTATAGTAACGACATGTCAAACAATAACAGCATACAACAACGATACGTGAACTTTTTCCGTGCCATCCCTGCACCCCCTACGCGCGTACCGGTGGTTGGTTCGCGAGAATATCACACTCATTCTGATGGGATCGTACTTAATTGTCCACCTTCACATTATCGTCGTTCACTCGTCTATAATATTTTCGGTACGTTTTTCGCGTCTCGCTCGGACTTGTCAATTTATGTTATCAGATTAAAATTTGCTAGCGGGGTAGTATCGGCGGTAGCGTCCCGCTACCTCGTTCGGCTGTTGCGCGCGCGCCGCCACCTCACCGTGCCCGTGGGAACTTCGACAACCACGCGGCCGACAGACCATGCCGCGTAAACAAGTTTCGCGCTTTTACAACGATAATGATGATTAAGAACCGATTAGACGCAACGTTTTTTAGCCGACCGCGGTGACGGCGACGTTTACGCAAGGCGGACGGTGAGTATTCGTAGACGCCCAGCGCACTCTATCGTTTTGTCATCGCAACGTCGTCATGCCAAATACGTAGTCTTTGTTAATATTATACTTGCGTATGTACGCGGATAAAATGTAGTAAATGTACAAATGACGTATCGACGTAGACGGTACACTAATGCCATATTTTACTACTACTGCTACTACTACTTATAAAACTACGACGTCGACGACTATTAAGATTAACACTACTGTGTATGGTGGCTTATCAATGCGCCGCCGATAGTGGTATTCTGATTTGTGAAATATATATGCACATATGCACATATATTTATATAACAATTATCGTCCACGGCACACTATTATATTTTACTGCCACGCAGGATCGATGATAGTGAAATGTACCGCGAACACAGAGCACTGTGAACCGTTGTTGCGCGCCGCCCACATTTCGCGCTATTCGTGTCGTTGATGTGACTGTACACAAATGATTATAATACCAGCCATTTGAAGACTTTTGGTGGAACGCCCGACTTCTGGTATGTGTGTGAGCGTGAGTGTGTGTACCGTAAAGTGTATAATGTTTTTATAACCGAGTGTGATTTTCAAGGTTATTCGTAGTTTTTATCTTGCGACTTGCTATTATTATAATAATAAAATTGCTCTTGGTTGTCGTCGTCGTCGTCGTCGTCGTCGCTGATTCCACCGTCTCTTCTGAGCTTAGACAAAACGTACGGTTTGTAACAAATAATAGAAATTGTAAAGTATAAATCATCTGGTTTTCTACTATTAAAGTATCAATTTTTTTAATCGAAACATCATACCCGCTAACAACAATATGATCATGGTAACGCCGTTTTCACTGGCGTTCGGGTCCGCCCGACTAGCAATGATACCCCATGTCCGCCACCATAGCTGCTGTATAGGTATGGTAGGTATATACTATGTCAAGGAGAAAGACTACACACGACAACAAGGTCGCGGTCGTCAATCGCGCGAAATAATGTAACACTAGTAATATTATTATTATCGTCGTCGTTAACCGTAATTTGCTCGTTTGTTAGGTTATATATTAATATATTATTATGACTATATTATGCTTCGCGACTGGATTAATTGATCGGTTATTCAGCTAGGTCCCTCGGGCCGTCGAAATATATATTTTTTATCGCTCGAAAATCAAGGTGGTGGTGTCCACGAGTGACGAATGGTGACCGATGCGCGACAAAGACGTTTTTTGATTGAGTCCGCCGTCGCAGTTTTCCGTTATTGTTCGGTACTTCGTGTATATTAACCGTTCATTTTAAATACGTGCCACTACTTAGCTAGGTATGTTTAATCGTTGGTAACACACGACAAAGAGTCCCAACGCAAATACCATGGTCGGTTGGGCTTCCGTAACCATTTTAACCATAGGTTTCGTATTTCCGCTGACACTAAACTTACTGTCACTGATCGCAGGGAGTTTTACGCCACGACATGATGCATTCGCGGTTGATCGATACGCATTATTATTGTTGTCGGTTACGATTTTATGCCGAACAAACGATTTAGGTCTAATAGGTCATCATAACTGCAATACTGCATCGGGGGGGTACACCACGCCTACTTCCCCGCGTGTTTCCGTAGACGAAATAGGTACATTTAAAAGAGCATAAGACCAACGTGTTATACTAATTTGTCCCGCCGTATATATTATATATTTTACAAAATAATACTTTATTATTATTGTTGATCTTCCATGGTGTTTTAATATATATTATAAAAACAAGTTTCCCACCAGATCGATGAGAAAATGTCCGCGCTTGATTATTATCTAATTCGATGTTCTTCATCGACGTATTTTTAGTTACTTATTTTATATTTATTTAAATATTTTTTTGATTATAAATACCTGACCTGGTTGTGATTATTTAGTTTTGTTTTCTGTAACGTATACATCTTTAAAACTTCCTTTTATCTTTTTTAAAAGTTAATACCCTAGACATTTTCACGTTTGTGACCATTAATTCTTAAAAAATGACTACTTTCAGTTAGGTTTAGTCACTAGTACAAGTTTACTTGAAATTACAGTCTTTAAACATACATAGTTTTCTTTAAATTAAATTCAACCATGTTTGTATTTGATTTAATATAATGGTAAGTAAAAATTAATAGATCGCAATTTTCGAAATGTGTGTACATAAAAAGTGTGGATATTTTCATACAGTACTGTGAATCGTAAAGATGTAATATGACTCTTATAAAATGTCTACCATTTTTGTTATATGAAATTCTCATTAGAACAACTGACTTAATTAATGATGTCTGGAAAATATTTCTTAACTTTAAAAACTACCTGTAATTTATAAGCCGTGAATTGTTATTTATTATATTAAATTTTCGTATTTCTTTTCTACGACTTGTTTGTATCCATTTTTTATCATAAATTATAATCTAACAGTTTAGTAAACCACTTTTACGGCATGGAATACAATATATTCAATAAACATTAATTGATATGAAAATGTACAGAGAAATTCCTTTACCTTTACCTATTCATAGTTATATATTATGTTTGAAAATATTCGGTATTTATTAAAATCAAATTTAGAACCAACAATTTAATCATTTATTTACCTATTTTAAGTTCAAACTAGTAAAATGAAGTAGTAAGTTGTAGCTAGGGTATATTTTTGCGAGATTTTAATGCTGATGCTTTGTGATTCATATAGTTGCGTATATTTAATTAGCTTTGACAAATATTGGTATACATTTTTATAAGCTTTGCATATTATGTTTCAAAATCCACCTCCTCTAAAAATGGGGCCAGGGAATCTATTGGCTGTAGTTATCAAAGGGATACCATACATTACTTATTTAAACTTTATTCATGATCATTAATAATTACCTAATTGTTAGTTCAATTTTCTATACAAAAATAAATAAATATATTTTTGTAGCATAAATGTTAAAATATCGACTGTCATTAAAAAATAGAAAAAAAATAGTTATTTAATTAATTGAATTTTAAAATGCTAACGAGAGTTTGATTTAATTTATTTAAAAAAAAAAAAATTATAACCAAATTATAATGTAAAATAATTTTTAGACAGCATAAAGTTGCGAACTAGTTATCATTTATCTACATCTACTTGCAAATAGTCATTCTCTACTATAGCGACTAGCATTATGAAATTGGTAAAAATTATCTTAATTTTATCTTTAAATATAAATAGCCTCTACTAGGACCTCTATCAGACGTCTACAGTGGACTCTACACATACAGGTATAATAAAGAAAATATACAAAATGTATGTTCCTATTTCGAATACCAATTTTTGTTTTTAATACAACAGCAAAATTTACGTATTATCAAACTTAAATATTATAGTTTATAATACGTATCATCTTTTTTGATATTTAAATAAACACTTTACAATAGAAATTGTCCAATTGTGTAGAAATCGACCTTTGAATTACACACTATTATCATAATAGTCATACTATAATAATAATATGTTTAATAAAATACACTCTTCGCTAAATTAATCAATTATTTCTTCTCTTATTTTTATTTATAACATTGTTATTTATTTTAACAATAAGAATATTGACCGAAATTAATCGTAAATTTAAGAATTCAAATAATGCATGTGTATATTATATTTATATACCATTAGTATTTATTCAGAACTGACACCACTGAACGTTGGATACTCGTTATCGTTTACACCTGTTACCTGGTATTCACACTTGAATAGCAGTAGTACATGTATATTATATGTTCGTCTTTTCCAATGGGTATAAAATCAAATATTAAATAGATATTTAATATTACGCTAAAGTTAGTCCTTGTGTATTATAATATCACATTATTGAAAAATCTTAAAAAACTACTGTCAACACTCAATAGAATAAATAAAAATTAACTGATAGAAATAATTACAAAAATAAACATCGAGCTTAGTTATTATGTATTATATATAGCTCCTAACTCCCCTAACCACTAGCTTCATCAAATCAATTAGTAAAAAAACATTTGATTCAACTATTAAGGGCGTAATTATGGGGAGGGGTATATCCTCCTTCAGAGCCTTTTTTTTTTTAAATAACCATACTTAAATTTCCGTGAGCAATTGGCTTTAAAAGGTTTTAAGATTGTAAAATAAGAAATAAGAATTAATGGGCATCATCATAGTTGAGGTTATTTTATTAGTTTAAAACTATGATACCTCAACAGTTATAGTATATCTATATGACAAGAAAATTGTACGGCTCATAATTAAAACATAACTCTTCGAAGGTTTACCTCATTTTATTTATAATAGCAAATCAACATAATACTATCAATAGATATAGTATACAATATATAGAATACTTAATTTGTTTAAAATTTAAGTTAATTAACCTTTGTTAAACTATTCAAAATATTTGCAAGTATGTATTTAATAGTTTTAATATATGAGTACTCAAAATATAAAGTACTCTTAATATTCAAACTGTTTCTTATAATTAGTATTTGTTTTTATAAATTTACCTCATCATCGAGTAGGTTTTCATTTTACCTATTTACTACATTACTTTATTTCAATGTATGTATGTTGGATAAAATTTCCTTATTTCAATTATAAAATATTATAATTGATCATTTTGTTTAAGTACTTGCCATTTTTAGAAGATAGGGTGGGTTTAAGCCTCTAATTCTTACGATATTTGATAATTTATTTGGATTACTCTTAGTAAGGTAGGTAGGTATATTATCTAATTGATCTATTTAAAAAAAATATATTGCATATATTATATTATATTAGGTACTATAACTATAATCCCAGCTTCGGCTAAGAAAAAATAAACAAAATATAAAATACGGCACTATACAGTATACAAGCAATAATGGTATAGTGGTCTCGGTTTTACTAGTTCATGGGAAAATCGGAGTCACACCAGTACCGTAACTAACTTTATGTGCGCCCTTGGCAACCAATGTTATGAATTAATAATGAATTTTTAGTATTTATATGAAATAAAAATTGCACCCCTAGCGCGATCATTTTAAACTGCGCCCTTGGCCACCGCCCACCTTGCCAATTCCTAGTTACGGCACTGAGTCACACCTCGCTTTGTGAACTAATTCGACACAAATGGACAATCAGATTTATTTTTGAACGTAGTTAAAACTACTCTACACTTTCCTAATACCTATGAGATCAGTCTCTAAAATTTAAGTCAAAGTCTGATGAGTATAGTGCTTGACGCTTGTGTATGTAAACTTCAATCATATATAATTATAATACAACATTTTCTTATTTCTGTAACCAATGAATCAATGCAACCCTATAAAATAAACCAAAAAGTATACGGTATTTATGAGACAATATAACATTTTCTGTGTGATCCATAGCAACTTATAAAGATTGAAAAACGAAGGTATAAACATTCGTAGAGTCTCAAGATTTATCTTAAAATTTGATGTCAATTGGTTCTGTATTACAATTTTTGAGATTCACGGATATAATCAAACGCACAATAGAGGGGAGGGGTTTGTAAACAATCTCCAACAGTTTATCTACTATACCAATGTAGATAGATTCATTTAAACTTTTGGGCATACCTGTTATTATACTCGTTAATAACAAACTTCAAGTCTTCAATTGTATAATTTAAAACACTAATAATTTTTAATGCAAATAGGTTCTTGATTTGATTATAATTAAAAATTGCACGCCAATTAATCTAATTTCATTGTCGTTTGATGATTACATAAAAATGTAATCAACAGTTGTTTTTTTATTATTATTATAATTAAAGTTTTACTGGCTTTTTATGTAAACTTATTCTAATTACAATTAAGAGCATTCTGTAAGCATAGTATTGTATTATATAATTATGTTATCTATATACATTTCTTACCGATAGGCTTATAACAGTTCAGAAATGCTAAAAATTATTTAACAGTTTAACAGCTAAATTTACATATTTTTAAGACTGATCAAAATTAATTTTAAATGAATAAATTGCATTATATGCACTCCTTTTACTTCAATCATTGTAATATATTGGATATATAGTACGAGTGACACGTTGTAAATGAACCACACGTTTTTTTTAAATAAAAAAAATATATTCTGCTTAAAAATCGTTTATACCGTATATAAGCAGATTCCAACTGTAAAACTTATACGTCCAACTGTGAAAAAGGGGTGACTTACAGTATTTTAATTGAATGGTCCATAATAAGTATAACATATAGAACGAGCAAAGTTGTATTTACCTACGCTGTAAAAATAAAAGTTCTTTCCTTACACAAACATTGTGCAGTTAGATCTTCGAAATTTATGTAATTGATGTTCATACAATCATACATTCATACCTATAGACTATAATATGTTCATGTTTTATGATTAAATATAGGTATAGTATAACACGTTCACAGTGGCGTAGCCAGTTGTTGCTGTGGGTCTCTAGCCCTCCCCCTGAAATTGTTTATAAAATTACAAAAAGTATTGCTATGATGGTCTTATGAAAATTACTGCATTATCAGCATCCGCCACCAAAAAAATAAATATATATTCTGGCTACGCCACTACTTTATAATAATGTGTGATTATAGGTGACATATTATATATATCAAATATATAATATTCTGTAAAGGTTGAGTAATTATCAAACATTAAGTTAATGATATTTTAAATTATCGTTAATTATTACAATATCATTAAATTTATTGCAAACTGCAACTTTAACAATACTTTATAATCTAGTGTGTAAATAATTATATTAATTATTATCTTTGAAATTCGAAGTTTTCTCGTAAACAAACGAATTGAAAATCGTTCATTATTCTTTGTCATAACACTACAGATTACATCAAAATGTTAGTCATATTATTTTATCACCCAATGACCAATAATCTTCGTGGCTCGTGTGTAATACATTGCATTTGAACGAAGAAAATATTTTTTAAAAACTTTAATATTTTAATGTACCGCACACTGCTAGTTCCGTAGTTTTCTTTGTATCTTCTTTTTATGTTGATATTATATGATTAATTTTTATGTATATCAGTATAATTTTTATCAAATTAAACGGATTTGTAAACTTAAAGATAAAACGCTGATAAATTGTTTATACGTGACCTTTTATTTGCCTTATATTAAGCATATTTTTGAATAGTAGAAAATAATACATGCATGCTTCTAGCAAGACCATCTGTCTATGGTATCATTAATCTAAAAACATTAAGAAAAGGTACATTGAGGAGTAAATCATAGTATTCTGTAAATGTAAAAATACCTAATCATAAATATGCAATGAAGTTAACTAAAAATGGTTATAGGTAGTTGAGAATAATAATAGTATATTACATTTGAAAAGGTTTGAGTGATTAAATTTGTATATTTTTATTTTATATTAACATTTGACCAGTCGCGTTTTCGTAAATAAACAAATTAGTCTGTCTACCATTTTGTTTGTTTTTTTTTTAATGCAGTTTATCTTTTAATCCCAACTGAACTAATGTAATTGTTGAAGCTTTAATTAATATTTCTCATAACAACTCTAGTTCTCTAAAACGTTTAGGTAGGTATATGAAAATGCATTTTTTATTTCCGTTAGTTATTTTAATTATACTTATGACTATTAAATACCTATTATAGTATAACGTTGGATGTCTGGTATAAAGTAATGACATACAGGGTCTAACAAAATGAAATTCCAGTTTGAAGATTGTATACCTTCATTTTTGAGATAGTAAATTTAATATTATGTACAATATTATAATTATTATTATTATAAGTGCGTAATATTTTTAATATAAAATATAAATGACAATATGAATAATATGTTATATTCAACTAGAAACTATAAGCATAATTAATTTGAGTATTTTAATTAATAAAATGAATAATAGTGATGCATACACAACACAAAATATAGACTTGACTTATATATTTTTTACTCATTATGGACTGCAAAGGTAGTATATTATATAGTATATACAAGATACAGTACACACACTTAAGGACTTATAATATTGACCTAACTTCTCAGGAAATTCATAAATCATAATATTAATATTTAATATATCGTGTGATACGTAACTCATATAATGAATATAAATACAATGACGTATTCTCAGTCAATCATGTATGTAGGTATGCACTGTTTATTATCTATCGTTATTACTAATATGATATACACATAATAAAAATATTTACATCTGTTCTCATTATTTATACTTTTTGTATGAATTTTTAATAAACATTTAGGTATATAGTTGAGCTTACATTCAATAATATTTTTTTTGTTTATATATCCTAGAACCAGGTGTTGTTACTTTTTATACGAACAAGTATCCGTTTACACTTTACCGATTTTTTATTGGAAGCGCATTATAAGAATAAACACTTAATCAGTGTAACAAATTAATAAATTATTAAATAACCTAGTACTGTTTGTAGGATAAACACGATCGGTTTAATAAGAATTTTAATTTTGTTACCCTGTACGGCTGTACTCGACCGTTAGCTTATCTAATCTCCAATTCCGAGGCCATCGTGAAAATAATGTCTTACCGCTTGTACAATTGTAATTATTGTTGGTCCTCTGTAAAAAAAATCACACGCAGTATGTAGTAAATACGTTCGCAAACATTTTCTTTTCTATTTCGGGTCGGTTCGTGATTCGTGCTGCGTTTGGAAACACGTTTCCCTTAAGAATAAAGGGTAGGTTATCTTGTAGCGGCGGTGGGAAGGGAGGGGAAGTAAATGTAGGACGCCGCTTTCCAATGTACCTACACCGGTGTGCCCGGTGCTCGAATATATAAGTAGATACTAGATATAGTAGTTATCTTATATACCGTAGTGCGCCTTACTACAAAATTGCAGAAGTTTCCTTTCGCCGATCAATCGGTGATTTTACTTTTTGATTTTTTAACACCGTCCATCGCGTATAAATGAAAAATCATATGATTTGTGAATAATATATGACATGTATAGCCCCCAAAAAACTGCGTGACATGATTTTGCACTGAAACAATTTACATTATAACCATTCGTAACCAAAATAATAACGGTTCAAAACCTTCTTCTCTCCCTACCCATTTCACAGTTGTGAAGAAACTAATATCGTGCATATTGTACACGATATTAAAGGAGTTAATGATGGTCAATATAGTCAATACACTATCTGGTCAGGGTAAACGAATGTATACAGACACGCACACATTTTTTTAACCAGATTTTTTGTTTTGTACGCGTTAAAATGTACTCGAACGGGATGTTATCATCGTTTTTCTCAACCTCTTCCTACTTCTCCTCCGCGGCTCCTCCGCGAGTTCGGCAGCTAGCAACGTTGCCAAACCGTGCGCGCAGCGTCACCCGACTGCGTGAGTGATACGGTTGGTCGGAAAACGTATCCGCCGTGTCGTGCATCATGCATATACTATATAGTTGCCACAACGAGATCGGAAGAAGGAAATTGGAATTATTGAAATAAGGTTAACCATACCGTGGGGCGTACGCGGACCACGTTTAGTATTAAAAATGCAATATACTTCGGCTACCTAGACACCGATGACAATTACACCTACCAACCAACTCCTCTACTCGGTACTCTGCCACCCTCCCGGTTCCATCACCACTATTACACGACTCGTACTTTGACAAACGTTGTGCAATTCGAAGCCCACACGACCGATCATTTTTGAGGGCACCCGATCGCCTACCAGACCGGTGGGATTCGTGCGTCTCCGACCGTCGAGTTCGAAACGCTACGAATTTGTTGCATAGCCGGTGCGCCCGAACAATCGTAAAAAATTAAAAAATACCCGCGCCAACATTTTCACTATACGGAACGCTGTGAGAGGGTGTTCACCGTGGAGGGAGGGGAATTAACAGCAACTTTTTTTATGAAACTATTATAATATCAAATTATAATAAAATAATATAATAATATGATATTATTATTGTACGACGTACCGTCCATCGTCGTCGGTTTGTCGGTGTTCCAACGCGTCAAGGCGGGTCCTTTCCCCTACCTCGGGCCGCGCGCGCACACATACACACTCACACAAACACACGCACGCCGCGCCCGCGCCCCCTTCACGTAGCATACACGCACGCACCGTCACCGCCGCCGTCGACGTAGTCGTCGCCGCTGCCGCCGCCGCACTCCACCACGTATCGCGGCCCCGGCTTCTCCGCCTGTGCTCGCATAAACGACATCGTATCATTATATATATTTTTTCGTATATACGCGTTTCCCGTTCGCGCGGCCGTTCCGCACCGCACATAATATACTGCACATCGTACTCTCCCCTTGCGCGCGCGCGGCGCTCGTTCGTGTTTGTGTGTGTGTTTGCGTGTGCGTTTCTGTGCGTGTGCGCGAAAATTTATTTATTTTTCTAATTTTTTTTTTTTTCGTCGTGATCCCCCGACGTGGTGATTTTATTACAACGGACGTCCGAATATCTTAACGACGCCATGTACCTTGTGCGTAAGTGAGTGAGCGTGTGTTATGTCCATGTACGCCGACGTCCACGGCGGCCGTCCGCGAGGCGTATTGTCGTCCGCCTGCACTGCCGCCACTGTCGCCCGCTCGGCGTAAAACCATCCCTCGCCGCCGTCGTACGGTTCACGCGACGGCCGAGGAGCGCCAGCCTCTGCGTATGATTTCAACGCCCCGTACACATTGTCCCGTACCGGAGAAAGAAACCGTGTGCTGTCGTCCCCACAACCCCCTCGGACACGTAACCACCCCAGATCGTGATCTTTTCCGACACCCCTCTCATAAACCGTTTGTAACTTAACTAGCAACCAACCCGCGCTAAAAGTTGGACTTGACCCCGACCCACAAGGCCACAACGTAAGTCGTATCATCGTTTGCGATGACTAGGTGACTTAGCTATGGTTCCGGGCCGACAGAGATGATAACGGTGTGCAAAAAATGGTGATAACATCGTCATTGTTGTTGTTCCATTACTGCTGCTGTTGGTGCGGTGGTGGTCGCGCGGTCCAAAGCTGACACACGACACTCCGCGCCCCGCGAACAGTCCGACGAGGTTTTCAGGTAAAACTCTCAACTCTTAACTGTTTTTAATATCGACTTAATTCTTTTTCGTCCGGTTGCTGATGATCGTTTTTTTGTTCACATTGTTCACTTTGTTCGTAAAAATGGGTAGGTATGGAATTTAGTTGTTTTCTTTTCGCGTTAACGTCATCGCCACTTGACTCGCTCGTGCGCTTTCGTGTAATCACTGATCTCTCATGGTTGTTTCCTCAAGGATACATTAACTTACGCGCTCGTGTAATATATAATCCTGTAACTATAACGTTAATTTACAGTTGTACTATCATGGTGGTGTACTGGTGTATGACTTAATTGTATTTCGGTATACAATGAACAGAGAAATCTTGTGCCAAATTTGCCATGTCTATTAATTGCGTTATTGGGGGGAGGGGGTAGGACACCGATAAGGCATTCTCCATTTTCTCTAAGCTTTTGTCAGGAGCAGTCTCTTGCTTTCAATTTTTCTATCACCATTTGACCACTGTTCAGCACTGTAGTAATTAATGTATTTGCGTTAAATGTGCCTTTCTCATACCTTATTGCTAATCTAAATTAGGTTTTGACTTGTATTTAGCTAAATAGGCACAAATTCTATATGAATAAAAATTTCTAATTTGCTATTATTACAATAATAGTGGCTATTTTTGCTAGTAGTATTGTGTTGTAATTAATATCTAATAATCTTCTATATTCATGACTTTTAAGCTCTTCAGTTACATTAACTAGTTAAATAATTCCTCTACCTACATTATTTTAATTACTATTTAATATAAAAAATTTTGAATTGTGTTATAGATGGATGTCAGTAATTTTTACAGTCTATGACTTGTGTTTGTTTGTTTTAAAGTTCAAAGTACCAAGTATGTTTTATACATGTTATTTGTTTAAGATAATGGTTAAATGATGAATTATTGCACAAAGAAAATTCAATTATACAAATATGCCTTCCATTTAAATATAAAATAATACAATTAGTATCTATTCATGTTTATATTATTTTCCTCCATTCAATTGTATTAAATATTAAGCTGTCACTTTAAATAAAATCATGAAGAGATTCATAACTTATACATTATTATTATTTTTAATTAAAGTATAAAATATTCTACTTATCAAGGCAGTAAACTATTATTTTATCTGTTAGTGGTATGTATAAGATACCTAAGTAAACCTTTTTTTTAAATTGATTTAAAATTTTCATTTTATATTTGGTAAATATTAAGGGATACTAAATTCAACATTACCTCTATTAAATCATGATATCTTAAAAATGTATCCCATGAGAAATGACCAATTTAAAGTGGTGGAGTAATACACTATTATAAATTAACCTTTAAACTCCACATTCATTTTGCCTTCTACTATCCTTATTTGTATTTCATCCTTATATTCATTGAAATTGTATGATATTATTAACTAATTATAATTCTAAAACATTTCAGTAAGTACACTGCATGCATTCAGCGAATCAATGATAATTGTCTTATTGTCTAGGTATTAAAATATTTGTACATTGCTATTAAAATATCCAGAGTAAAAAAATTAAAATGTTTTTATTGTTTAAATACTTAGTAAGTATGCTGAGTTGTGGTACCTGGTACTAGTGTCTTTGCTAACTATCTTACTACTTAAGTATGACTTTCAAAAATAATTATTAATTTTAATTTTACAAAAATAAAAATTAGTAGTTTGATCTCATTAATTATCAATTCTTAACTAACGGTCCTGAGGATCCTCAACACTCATATCAGTGGTCTGCAATATTATTAATCTTTCTGGTTATGCATAGTGTATATAATTTACAAAAATAAACTTTTGTATAAAAAAATGTGCAAATTTTAATAAAATTAAAACTATGAAAATAATTGAGCCACTTAAAATAAATAAATATCTGTAGGTATAACAATTAACTATTGATATATATTTGTTTAATCGCTTACTTAGAAGGTCTGTGGCTTCATATAGTGTTTGTATAGGGGTGCATACGCCTAAAAATATTAAGAAATGCTCTATAATATTTAGAATTTAAATATACCTAGGTACCATATATAAACACCAAAAATGAATACAGTTGACTTAGGTAGATTCAGTCGATAGATTTTGGAAAAACTTCAAGGGTTAGGGAAAATGTTAGTACTGTGGAACAGGGAAATGTATAGGAATAATTGCTTTCATTGTCTTGCGAAAGACTATCCAAGCCAAGCGTACCTATTACAGAGGTAATATTATTGTTATTTTTTAAAAATTCTATAATATTTACCATTATTAATTGACATAATTTATTTATTATTTTAATATTTATATATTAAAAAGAATCAACCCTAAGTCCCAAATGGAATTTCCTACCCCTTAAAATCACCACTTAAATCATTCAATGGTTCTTAGTTATATTAATGTAAGTTTATTTTATTTTTTTTAAATACTATTCTGATAAACTACCTTTATTTTAAAGTAAATTATTAATTCTTATTAATATAGGTAGATTCCTACATAATTATATTGAATTTAATAATATAGAAACTCAACTCAACCAATAAAATAACAACTATTTTGAGATACCAACCTAGCTAAAGTAATAATGTCAGGTGCGGGAAATAATATACCTTGCAATTTTAATTAATCATATTTATATTACCATAAAATATTATATATCTTAATCTATGATATGTATTTACTAGGCACAGTCATATTGATTATCATGGTTGACTCAAATATTTTTTTATTTTTTTCTAAGTAAATTAGGTGTATGGATCAATTTATATTATTTATTTTTATTACATATTAGATTAATTTTTAATGGTATTGAAATTAATTAAATTGATATCGCCGGTTTAGGTACCTATTGGCTATTACATATTATTACAATATTATTTTCTTATTAGGTATCTATTTCATAGACGTTGATTCTATTGAAAATAAATTAGGTAACTCTGGTAACTGAATTCTTAAAATCAATTAAGTTTTAATACCATTAATTTTTACGTTACCTACATAACTTTTCTAATATGAATGATACATTGATACATACCTATTTATTAATGAAAACATGCAATTTATTTGTAGTATAACGTATTTTAATAGTTAATTTTTATTCACCTAATTATAATTTTGAATTCCCGAATTCCCGATCCGGACCTTCCTCCCTCTCCCCGTCATTATTGTCTGTATGAAATATTATATTAAATGAATATTAACTTTTAACATTTTTGTATTGTTTTAATTTTATGATAAAGAAAATAATAACTCTATTATGATAGCGTTTCGTAATGTTCAGCTCATTATCATAACATAAAGAACCCTTTTTTTAGAAGTACTAAATACGCATTCCAAGAAAAATTCTAGGGACTTATTATCATTGATTTCCACAAATACATATTTTTTTATGTTTGAGCATTAAGATTTTGTTTATATTTAAAATGTAGTAAATACCTTTTAAAAGTTTTCATTAATTTTCTTAACAGCTATTTTTCGTTACAAATATATAATAGACAGTAATAATCTTGAAATTTGAAATTCCTTATACAAATATAGCCACCTAATAACCACCATCTTTTAAAATAAAATAAAAAGTTTAATTTTCGGAAATAATTTATTTTTATACATTTCAAATAGTACTTGCTTTATTTATTTATTTTTAAATATATAAACCAACATATTACGATGTTAAATAATAAAACAAAATAATACACCGTGCTGGAAAAAAGTTTGATATTTTATGTTATGTAATAAAAATAGCAAAGTTAAAGCAGTTGAATTTTTTATTTTATTTCATTTATTTAAATTGTGTGGGACGTGGGTCATATTCCGTTATTTCCACTCAAAATAATTAAGACTATGATATGAATTATTTATTAAAATATTAAAATTTCAAAATTCAAAGAATTTATTTAAAACACATTGGGTGTATAAATACAATAAATACAATTGTAATGTATATCATTTAATTATTATTATACATAATATAATATTTAGTGTTTGATATATTCGTATTCATAGAAAATGTCCACTGAAATAATTGTAAATGTATTTCATTCAACCCGTGCTTTATAAAAATGTATCTATGTTATTTTTTCGATGTGACTAGGTATATTTTATTAAATAAAATGAAGGTACCTAACCTATTAATATGGGATATACAGAAAACTAGTATTATTGCGTAACAATGACCTTCGTGATCGTGGACAGTCGACCAGGTGCACTATTTATGTTATAAAGAAAAAGGCCTTTTGTGTTTAGAACAAATCATCGAATCATTTGTTTTATTATAATATCTTTAAATGCTTTAAGTATTTACTATTTATTGAAATGATTAACAACTATTCTATTATTCATTTTTATTATTTTGAACAGTTAATATACAACTTTTTCATATTTCACTTAAAAAAACATAATTTTTACCAGCAGCAACTTTTGTTTTCTTTATTTTAATTCATTGATTTGTAGAAATAAAATAAAATATTTCGATCACTTGATACACAATTATAATTTACTGTCACTATTTTAGCAAGTTGACGTTAAGTTAGGTTTTTTATTTACTTTTATTGATTTATATTGAACTTAAAAGCTGACTGTTTTGTAACTCGTCAATAAAAATTTATTAATAATTGTTCCGCAGAAAACTTCGATTTATAAAACAAATTACAACTTTAAAAAAAACGATTTGTACAAAAAACAAATTGTATACCTTCACACACATATTATAATTACCCGATTTTAATGAAATTGTATATAATTTACTAAGCTTTTTACGAATACCATTTTTTTAAATTTTTTTGTAACAAATAATCATTTTATTATTAATTAAATTTATTTTTGACTTCAAAAATATTGTTACCATATCATATCAGTAGCAAATTCGAGAGTCGTACGCACGTAAGTTAATATTCGTAATCTTGCTAAAAAAGTTTTAACTAATAACAAAATTTCAAAACTTAATAAACATCTATATGACCTACCAAAAATATTTACAAAATAAAACATTTTCAGATTTTTTTTATTGAATTGTTAACATATTTCAAAAACTATACATATATTCTCTTTGATACACAACATTATTTTAGTTCGTTATTTATTTATTTTTTGACGTAATCAAAATATTATATCTATTTAAGTAGCAAAATATAAAAAAGGTTTCTTTATATTCAGCGAAATGCAAGGTGCTACATCTATATATAATCTATAATTCGAACTATTTTGGTTTTACGAGAAGGTGATTCAGGTATTTGTACTATTTGTAGGATAAGCGATAAGCACATTCAATTATGAATGCTGCAGTTTGATTTTGAAGTTTGATTGTCTACTTTACTCCCTAAGAATTAAAATTGAAAACTGAATACAGACAACTGCCGATAACACATGCAGAGGGGTTGCCGCAAATCAATTTTGTTTAATATAATATATGGACGGTCAGTGTGAATGACGAAAGTGTCGCATATATAATAATATGATAGTATGTATCTTCGCTCTTACACTCTTACCTTATCCTCCTTTAAAAAATATACAATATTCAGCATATCAGCACATGAGCTGAACAAATATTTTACGATGAAAGTTTTTTAGACGTTTATTTCGTTATTAATTTTCTATTATTTTAGGCTATGAATATTAACGTGTAGATGTGTAATACCTACTCGGAAATTGTAAGCACATGTTTTTGTCTTTCGTATAAATAAGGGTTGAGTAATATTTTACGTCACGGGATGATCGGCGGCAGCGAAACGGCCCCAATTCCCAAGAACCAATTCAGTGATGCTGTGTTTCCGACTTGCGCAAATCTAGGTCACGTGTTAGAAACACGTGATTCACGTTCATGATTGCGCACCTATATAGTCAATGTTGCAGACATTAAAATAAATATTACGAGATCGGATTATATATTCAATATAATTTATAACATCATTATATTTGCTTGATTCGGAAATGATAGAAAAAATAATTTCAATGGGGGAAGGTTTTATGAATTATACTTAGTTTTATATTTTATAAACGTATGTGTCGGTTCATTGGTTGACCTTTGAAAAATATTCAAGTTTTTTTTTTATGAATTTTTTGTCCTCCATCAGAGCAGAGTCTTGTATAAATTTAACATTTTGAACCTGACGAATGTCATCTTGTAACAGAAATGGAAAAAACTCAAAAAATAACTATGACTTCGTTGCATTGTCGTGACATTCTCCGACTTTCTCTCCACTCAAACCCCTATGAAACTGCTTCTCCGTTGTCAGTCGCGTGTATGAAATGCTTATACTTACTGTTAATTTACTATCATGGTGTTATTTCAGAAACAAAAATTGATTTCCGTATTGATACGGTATATTTTATCATAGTCTATAAGGGTTGTTTATTGAGATTTTTTTAAACATTATACCAATGCCTCGTTAATGTTGTAACAATTAATCGATCTGTTTTTAATATAAAATTTAAATTAAAATATTTTTCTTATTTTTAACTAATTATTCCCCTTTGCGTGTTTGTGAAGACCTATCTCATATTTATTATTATTAAAACACTTTATTTTATTCATCTTATTATAATTTTTAATGTTTTTATTAATATGGTATTTATATAACAATGTATACCTATTAACAATTTACCAACTCACCACTAACGTACGTGTTTATTTTATGTTTTAGATTTACGTACATGTTCAACAATTCCATAAAAATATAATATGTTGGGAAGCAGTTTTCACCACCATCGGAACATGTCATTTCCTCATGGTGGTTAGTACTCATAGTTCATACCTATCTACACTGAACTTATCATTAATTATAGTATTATCAATCCTTCGATCATATACATGCATAGACCTTTTACTAATAGATCGGCCCTCTTTACATTTCCACCGTGTAAAAATAGGTGGCGCTTTTCGGTAACTGAGTTACTCTGATATGTTACTATTTATTATTATGCGTATATATTAAAATATAAGCTGCATCACTGCACCATGTCGGCAATCGGCATGCGACTATCATTATATTTGGTATCGGGTGGCCTGGTCAATAAGTAAAAGGTTTATGTATGCATAGTATTTCATCTGTAATGTATTTCTGTGATCTAAGTAAGAAATATAGTGATAACATTGATAACTATTATAGCATCGGTAGTAATAACTAATAATACTTTCTTAAAAATTATTTATAATCTTATTTTGGTAAGGCCTAAAAGTTTTTAAAATTTTTCCATTTTATTTTATTCAAAATCTTATAGTTTTTACATAGAACTCTTTACTCCTTAGTACTTACCGGGGTTGTGTATGAGGTATTGTCCAAGGTTGAAAAATGATTTGTTAGATTAACTATTGATAGTGAATACAGAATATTGTGCTAATATTTAAGCAACGTTTGGTTTTACATTAAAATAAAATAAAATACAATTTTCTTGTTAAAAATTATTGAAAAATCATTATATGTAAAGATTGAGTATCTACTGTTTCCATCATAAACTTAAATTTGCGTTAAACAAATCTTTATTTTTTAATTAAATTACCAAATTATGTTAATAATATTGTTTTAAATATCCAATGTTTCTGTGTCTTCAAACTAATTGTATCAATTTTTGCTCGAAAAGCATTACACATTTTATATTATTATTTTATGGTTATTTGATATATTTTTACAAAAATATTTACTTTATTACAATATTATTGGTAACTAAAATAATAACTATTATTTTAGTTAATTCATAGAAAATGTATTAATTATAACTTAAGACTCGTTTTATCTAGATTTTAATTTTAATTTAATTTTTTCACAATTATAAATATTGATTAGGTATTAATTGGTTTTAATTTATTATTCATTTATAAACAATATAATTTACAGCATTATGTTGTTTAATGACTTCCTTACTTTATATTGTTAAGTAAAAATATTTATTATTGATTAATTGTTAAGATTTTTAACAATTATATCAACAAAATGTTTAAATAAATATTTAATTTATTGTGATTCTACATCATATCATGATTTAAGGGTTTCTATACAAAAAATTTAAATTTAACTTTAAGAAAAATGAATATTGTCTTATAAGGTGTTTCAATACTGAAATACATAGGGTCATACAAAAATATGGAATATGATGGAAACTTTAGTTACATTATTTATGTGTAGAGTAAAAATAAAAGAATATATAGTGGAATTTTATTATTATTATTATTACATTCAGTATTTACCACTTAACATTTCTATTGTTTGATTAACTGTGTTAAATATTATTGGAAGATTTTAAATCAATAGTACTGAATCTTTTTTATTTATTAAAGCACATTTAAATTTCATATTAGACTTTCATTGATTACTTGATGCACTAATATATATACCTATATAAATTATAAGTATTTTTAAAGTTAAGTTTTTTAATCTTTGATTAACCATAATTATTATAAATATTGAGAGAAAAAATTCTTATTTCAAACCAAGTAGTTTTATTATATATTTTGTAAATTTTTCAGGTTCTGTGATACATAATAATATGCCTCCTACCGTAAGTAAAAAAATGGGAGGTGGCAGACTGAATGCTGTAGTGAACAAACTCCATTTAGCAAAACAATGTTCAACAGATAATACTTTCCCAGATATGGTTTCTGAAGAAAGTCGTTTATCTATATTACAAAATTTATTGAATCCTGCGCCATTGTCAAATTCAGAAAAGAAAAACTTACGCGCTCCTCCAGCATTGTTTCCACTTACTTCTGAAGTAACGATCCAACGTTACCCTGTTGTTCATCCAATACACGATAGACCATTGGATGTTTTCCAAAGACTTAAACGTCTTGGAACGGATATTGAAATGGAAGAGATCGGAAATGAAACAACACTGAGTCTTATACCAGTTTCATCATCTCAAAGTGCTTCTGTTTCATGCATTCCAACAAATAGTTTCCAAACTAACTCCCCAGCTACCAGTCTCATAGTTCTACCAAAAACCAATGTGTTCAATAATAGGAAAATACCAGAGCCTTCTGTTGTTCTTGAAATGAAAGTAACTCAAAAACAAAAATCTCAAAATCTATTTTTTAATGAGAAAACAAACCTAAAAAATTATGTGTTTTCAATTGACCAATCACAGATAAGTGTAACAAGTAATGGACAAAAATTATACTCATGTAATGTATGTTCAGGCATATATCAACGAAGAGGTGCTCTAAAAAAACATTACTTAAAGGCACATATTAACTATCATTTTTTGACATCTCGTGACTTGCAAATAGCTGGTTTTAAAGGTGAAAGACTTGAAAAAATGATAGAAAAGTGGAGGAATACAAAAAGTTATGTTGGTTATTACCATTGTCATAAGTGCTGTATATCATTTGGTACAGCTATAGATTTACGGCATCATGTGATGAATCATCCTCCTGCTTTACAATCTACAGCTTTGAAAAAAATACCTGATGTTGTTACCAAAGTTTGTGAATTATGCTTGTATTGTGATAAAAAAATTGAAAATGAAGAAGATCGAAAAAGTCATATGTCTAAGATGCACCCACCCAAAAGAAGAAGTCATATATGTACGTACTGTCAACTAAACTTTTTTGATTTGTACACATTACACAAACATATGTGTACCTCTCATGAAGACATGTACTATGGTTGTGCTGAATGCAAAGAACGATTTATATCTAGAGAGTTAGCCAAAAACCATAAGACTATTTGTTTAAATAACTTATGCATAAAATTAGAATCAGATAATAATGTGAAAAAAGAGCATTTGAAAGAAGAAGCTCCAAAAATCGAAATAATAGAATTGAAAATAAATGAACCTATTAATGTTAACGTAAAAAATGAAATATCGAACGAAGAACCAAAAAAAGAGGAGTTAAAGAAAAATGAAGAACAAAAAAAAGAGGAGTCCAAGAAAAATGAAGAATCAAAAACAGAGGAGTTCAAAAAAAACGAAGAGCCAAAAAAAGAGGAATTAAAAAAAAATGAAGATCCAATTAGAGAAGATCAAAAAAAGAAAGAAGAATCCAAAAGATATCCATTTTACTGCCCAGACTGTAAAAAAGGATTTACTCAACAACCAAACTTAGCACGACACATGAGTTTAGGACATGGTAAAAAATTGGAATACAAAAAATCTAAAAAGTTATTACAGCCTTCTAATAAAATAATTTTGTCCAAAAAACTTGTGAAAACTCAAGAAAAAGAATTAAAAGACGAGATTCAAGATTTATCAGCAAATGGAACTCAATATGTTTTTTTGAATAATAAAAATGAGCTAGTCACAAAGCAAGGAGTACCGTTTGATATTTCTTACATGAACCTTGAGATTCAAACCCGCATCAGGCGTATGGTACCTTCATTGAATCCTAGTTCATCTCCAATAGAAGATGATATGAGTTCATTAGAGGTTGATGCAGCTTCTTCGTATGGTTTTCCAAGTTCCCATGGTATGTAAAATTAGTTATGATTTATTTTTGCAATCATAATTTTAAATTATTTAAAAAAATTGTTATCATTTATGCAGATGATGAAAGAAAAAAACTCGAAGGATTCAGTGGGGAATGGTTGTATCCACGTAGTTATATTTGTTCAGCATGTCCAGCTACATGTTCCAATATTTGGGATATTTTCTATCATAAATGGAATGTACATCCTAATGTGGTTTGTCATCATTATGATATACCATTAGATCAGCTTCCATCTCAAAAATGGGTAATTTTGTGATTTAACTTTATAAATCACAATCATTAATTTAATTATTAATTTTGAAGCGACCAGAAAGAAATCTGAGCAGAGTAGGGTTGTTGTCTGAATGTGAGGAACAACAAACTAGTTTGCCACAATGTACAAAGTGTGGAAAAATGGAAAATGATATTGCTCAGCTTCATAGACATTTATTAGATTGTGGTGGTGATACTGAGTGGCTCAAGACAATGGTCCATACAACCAAATCACCTAATAGCAAAAAGTCCAGGTAAAGTCTTTTTTATTTTACTCATTAAAAAAAAATTAATTTTGATGTCTTATGTAATAGAAAAAATTGGCGGCCTTTTAATTTCCGAAGACGTAAGAATGGTAGGGCTAGACATGGTCTTAAACGAACTCCTCCTACACCACCTTTACCAGTTGTAAAAACTAAACCTGGTGATGGTAAGTTATCAATATTCTTTTACTGTTTTATAATTTTATTGTTTAATCTTATTTTTTTTTACAGCTGAAAGTGTCAGTCGTATGATTGCAGATTTGCCTCCTAAAAGAGTTACAAGACGTTTAGTATTTGAGGCTCCCAATGGGAATAATCAAGCAACAATAAATAGCGTAAGTAAAATATTATTAATAAATAAAAGTTCATAGACTATGTATCATTATGATAGACAGATTTTTGTTAGTTTTTTCTATATCTATTTGTAATTACATTTTTGGTAGTGGTTAGTTATAATGATTTATAATATATACTTAAAAATTTACACGCTGCTCTGAAACACCAAGAAGTCTGTATGCTCAAAGGTATATTAAGACACAAAAATGTTGGTAGTTAAATATTGATTTATAATCAAAAGTTTCTACATTTTCAGGTTCCTATCGATATGAGCAGCCGTAATCCGACTGTTTCAAGTTCAACCACATTATTTAATAAGAAGGTTAAAAAGCCATTGCCAGTTGTAACTGAAACAGATATGCTTATTTCTGACGCACCAGATTTCTTACGTAGTCTTAACATCATGCGTGCTCCGCCAAAGTCAGCTGAACATTCACTTCCCAGTAGTAAGACTGAAACTGAAGAAATAATTGCTGCTATGAAAGAAACTTTAATGGCTTCACCAGCACCCATCCCTGTTATTTTGCCTAAGAAACGTAAAAGACCTATTTATGACTTTAAGCAATTAGCTGAGAAAATTGCCAAGCACGACCATAATGAAATTCTTGATTCAAAAGTCAAAGAAGATAATGACAACACAGAAGAGCCAATTCCTATTCCTGTGGCTGTAAAAAATAAAGGCAAAAAATTAATGAATGAAATAGAGGTTGGATTGATAAAAGATAATAGGTTGCGGAGGAAAAGAGAAATTCCATCCATACCTGAAAAAGTAGTCCCAGTCCCATCAAAAAAACCTAAAATTGAAAATAGCACAAAGAGTCCAGTGCAAGCCATCCCTATTAGTAAATCCAAAAAACAGGCTTTATCAAAAAAAACAGCTAAAGTCCTCGAAAAGAAAACTATTGATGAAAATTTTGTTTCTAAAATACAAACACGTAATAGAAAGAAAAATTTTATTGAAGAATCTATGTCCAATGAAATATTACCTTTGGTTAAAGATGATTCTTTAGCAAGTAATAATGAATTGTCTAATAGTTTTGTTGACTTTGAGTCTAGTCAAGAAGTCTCTTCATCTGAAGTTCCTTCAAAACAAAAAACAGTTAAAGTGAATCCTTTTAAACCAAAAGCTAGAAACAGAAGAAAACCAGGGGTTTTTTTTGGATCAAGAAAACGAAAGCGTAATTTAAAGACTGATAATAAAAAACAACAACCTACTTCAAGTAAAGTTGATGATACGCCTTTATTATTACCAAAGTCTGAGTATTCGGATTCAAATAATCGTATAGTTTCGGATGATAAGGTCTTACCTCAAGAAATTATCAAAAATGATAATACTGTACAATTTACACCTCAGGAATTAAGAAAACCTATTGAGAATGAATCCTTAATGGGGAATGTTAAAGAAGAAAATAAAGCCACCGCTCCAATTAGTGCTGATACGACAGAGTTAAAAGAACCTGAAGAAGTAGCAGAACCACGTTGGCATTCACAGTCTGATTCTTTTTTTGACTTACCTTCTGCAATTAGTTTAGGATCAATCTTGAGCTCAGTAAATCAGGTTAGTTAATTTTGATTAAATTTAAGTATTGTATGTATTATATTTGATAACTGTATTATTTGAATAGATATTGGAAGGTCCTGACTGTAATGTTGCAAGTACAGAAGTAAATGATTATTCATGGACAGAGTTACAACGTGCAATGGGAGCCACTGATGAAGAAATGGCTATACTGCAAAATTTTGGTTCCAACTCATCTGAAGAAAGTCAAAATGTAACTAGTGAAAATAGTTTAAATCTATTAGATATGGACTGTGGAGAGAATACCAATATCAATCAAGTAAATAAATTGTTTTTTTTTTTTTGTATTTAATACAATGTAGGTCAATAAAGTAACTGGTACAAATATTTATTATGCAGGAACAAACAGATACTCAAGTCAATAGTGAATTGAATTTCAAATGCAAAGTATGTGATCAATGTTATAAAGGTGTTGCAGCATTTCGTATTCATTCACTTGATGTCCATAATATCGAAGATCCAGAATTAGGTAAGTGACAGATATTTTAATATAAAAGTATTTGGTTAATGTAAATTTAAATAGTTTTGTGTCAACATATAGTACGTATTAAGTTCCTATTAGAACAAATAATGATAAAAATTCTGAATATTTTATTTAGGATAACATTAAGATACTTTGATAAATATAATAAAAAATGGTACTTGTGCGTAATCGCGACTACCGCCGACTCGTCACGACTACCTTAATTTAATCAATTTTCCAAAAAAATCAGTAATTATTTTGACACTATGTGGCATTTTTTATGCTGAACAATTAATATGTTATATAGTAATAATAAGAAGTGTAACAGTAGGTAAAATGGAGTACATAAAGTTCACAATCACTTATACATTAAGTAGAGGAATACATTAAATTTAATTTAAAAATGATAGCCAAAAAACTAAAGTTATTTATTAAACTGGCAAAGCATTTTGTTTATAAAGAGATTGTTACCATACAGGATAGTATGTGATAAAACGTAGCAAAATGAGTGATTCCTTGTTAAATAGGCTGGACCCCATGGTGAGATTGATACAATATATGACTTAATTTTTTTTTTTTTTTTGAAATAATGTTGTGGTTTGCCATCTGTTATAATCTATATAAGCGGACTTAGGTCAATTTTAATATATTTTTATATATTTGTTTTTACAAAATTTAAAATTGTTTGTTAATCATGTCTTGATTTGGATGAAAAAAAATTGTAAGTTAATATCTAAAAAATTGTCTTAATGTTTCCAATAGATATAGTAATTATTTTTTATTACACAAGTACATTTTAATGTATATATTAAATTGCTATAATTATTGGAAAAATTAAAAATGAATAGCATAAAAACCGTGGATAATATTTTTGATGAATATTCTTATTTTTTAGTTAATGTCATTAAATCTGATTATCTACTCGTTTGTTGGGTTTGTAAGCTCATAATGGAAGGAGGAGCAGACGAACTCGACGAGCACATGGCAAAAGACCACGAATTTGATGATGCTCCAAATAGGTGAGTATATACTTGTGACTAGCTTGTAAAATAAAAACAATTAATTTAAAAAATCTGTTTAAATTAGTGAAAATGGAAAGGAGTTGAAAAATAAAATGGTTAGCAAGTTGGGTGAAATATTGGACCAAGCCTTGAAAAATCTGATTTCTTCTACACAAAAACCGTAATAACACTTATTGTAAAATTATAATATGCTAATATTATAAACATTAATTTTTAAACCATTTAATTTCAGTTGTGCTGGTAAAACCTGGAGTGGTGGTGCAATAACTTTGTTGGGAAAACTTTGTGCTCTACGCAACAATGAGAAGGGCACAACTGTATCAAGTAGTGTTGCCAACTCTGCTCTTGCTAAAGATTTACGCAAAGTAATTGGACGTAACAACAATGGGTCTGGTGCCAGAGCTCAATCTAGAAGATCAAATACGGCTCATGCCCTCCAACTGAATGCGCGTTTGGCGGCATTGTCGGTAGCTGCCAAACGGCTAACACCTTTGGTTCGCGATGACTGTTCGTCCAACATTTACAAGTGTCCAATCTGTGACATTGGGTAAGCATTAGACATTTTTAAAACACGTTTAACGTGGGATCGTATTTAATTGGACTTAATTACTCAGGTTCGAAACTACGAGTACTAGAAATAAGCACATTAGTCGAGCGCACAATAGCCCGCAGAAATCGAACCATGTGGAGACGGCTGTTCAACGTGAGTAAATTTCTGAAAATTCATAACATTTTATTACCAGGCGCGTTGTATAGGCAATTTCACTACATCTATACGCATTGTTTTTGATGTATTTTTATCCGCGTGTACGTACGCTCTTTTAAAATGAGATCGGTACACGGTGGCAACCGGTTTTCGTGGGCGGCGCGCAGACCTCCTCGGGACGTACCACAGCACACAGGCACGCCCATGCGCAGTAGATGGCATCTGTACCGATCTCATTTTGAACAGAGTATAGTATGACACTTAAAATAATATAACAACGTACATTTTAGACCTATATTTATTTTTAATATTTTCCAACTGCTATTATGTCAACTTGTGGGGAAATTTTAGTAGGGAATAAAACTTTATTGACATTTATATAACAAAAAAAACTTATCGTGTACACACTTATCTAAAAATAATCGAATACATTCATCGCTCCGTTCAAAATCTATAACTTTATTGCAAATAAAATGTTATAACGCTATTTTTAATTTCTATAAATATACCAAACCATCTACATATTCCCACTTACCCGATTACGAGAGATTTTATTTTTTTATATACATTATTTAGAGGATATGATACCCACACTCTCCGTCTTACAAGTGCGTAACATACCAAATTTTACGCTCAGCAGATCACGTTTAGCTCCTTTAACTTAAAAATAAGAGTGAATTGACCTCGTATAAGGTAAGACTATTATTTAAACGACCTCGAGGGCTTTTTACTATATTTTATTATAAGTATTCCAAGATGTACAAAATATAAAGTATAACTTTGAAATACTTATAATTTACTTCAAAATTTTAATATAGTTTTAAGCAAATGCGATCGTCTAAATAACACTCTTACCTTTAAACTTAATAACAGGTCAAGTCACTCTAATATTTTAACTAACGGAGCTAATGAGCTAAACGTGATCTGCTGAGCGTAAAATTTGCTATTTTATGCACTTGCAAGACGGAGTCAACGCATGCTGGTATTACGTCCTCTCAACAATTAACATAAACATTAAACAGCAAGAATGATAGGTAGTTTCAGATTTCATAAAAATGTTTAAAAACAAACACATTAATGATAAAATTAATTCAAAAATTTCAAGTATTTTAAACTTTAAAAATACGATTTTGAAGGTGCCGTCATATTATTCATGGAAAAACAAAAAATTTAAAATTTCCAAAAATTGTTTGGAAGCTAAACCTGCATTTAGTTCCTTGTTTTATACAGTACTTAATGTCTCATAATTTTATTATTTCCGTGCTATTCCCTTTTCTATCTGCCGTTCTGGCCTGGATTATTCTAATGATAAAACAAAATAATAATTTATGTTACAGCCGATTCAACACCACAGTCATTGCAGTCAACTGTACTGGAAGAAACACCCGAACCTTCTGACAATGTGCAGCCCATGTTTGCACTGGGTACAATGAACCGTAGGGGTCTAAAAAAGTTTAATAGTACTTGCAGTGAAGAAGTGCGGGCACGTGCAAAACAAGCATTGCGTGACCTAGAAATTAAATCCAGATTGAAACATTACACATTTTCTGGTGACCACCAACCCTCGCCCAATTGATTTCACTGTTTGTCACTGCCCTTCTGGTCACCTTGTGTAATATTTCCATGTTAATGGATTGCCAAACTGTGTTCAATTCACCCGTAACTTGTTTATTTCATTTCTTATCAAATATAACTAATATGATATTATATATAAAGGTAGTATATTTTTAATTTTTGTTGTAAATAATTGATATTACAGGTTATAACTACTCGTAAATTATGTTCATTAAAATATTCCCTATAAAGACATTATTTTTTTTTGTTTTGTTGTTTTTATTCTAAGGTTTTTTATTTTTACCTAAATGCTTTCATTTTTTTAGGCAATTTTAGACTGAATAGCGTTGTTCATTTTTATCATGATTTTAACAAAGCAAAAGTTATTGTACCTAATGAGCTTAAAAAAACTATTTTAACTCCATGATTATAGTTTTTTTTCCTGTATTTAACTTCTAATTAATTTATTATTTCTTTAGTGATAATAATGTATTATACTTAATCTATTACTACAAATTGTGTAACTGATGTGCCTTTGTATTATATAAATAATATTTTTATTTACACGTTTTGTTGTAACATATCATTTTACAAAGTCACTTATAACTTGTCAAGGATAGAACAATATTTTCATCTGTCACTTTCCACTTATGACTTTTGTATTTTAGTTTTAAAATTATAATGTATAATTGGGTAACTATGTTATATGTAATTATTATTTTGATAATAATAAATAGTTAATACTTAAAATAAAAAAATTGTTATCATCTAGACAAATATCATTAATAAGAAAAAAGAAAACAAATTTGTACTAGATTTGAAATATATTATGTAAAAATTGTTTGACAATTTATTTTTTCCCTTCTCTAGGTTTTTATGACTGAAGTTCAATAAAAATAATAAATATATTACAGCTATCTTGTGTGTATGTTTATACACTTAATTCCATTTAAACATTTCATTGCAAATTACCTGAGTTTTGTCTTGTTGACTTGCATACATATATTGTATAGTATATTTAAGTGTACACAAAATTGTATATAAAAATTATCGGAAGTTAATTTTTAATTAATTTCGGCTTAATATTGGAGGGTTTTTGTGTAGTTTATCAATAAGGCCACTAAAATTTGGAAAAATTAACAAGAAACACGAACTTATCAAAACATAAGCTAAACGTTTGTTAAGGGTTTTATGCTGGAGCATTACAACAGCTAAATAAATTCCACGTCTTGTAACATCGCTGCCCATTAAATGCTTCAATTCATCTAAATATATGTATATTAAAAAAATATTAATACATTAAGTCAACAATTTTTATTACTGATTTACCAGAAACAGAAGACATAAGTGCACATTTAGCAGCCACAAGTGTTCTAAGCTGTACTTCTGCATCTCGAAATTGTACTTCTGTAGCACGTACACCATCTGGCCACAATGAATTTCTACATGGGATATTGGAATAGTCATTAAAAAAGTATGTGATCATACAAATATTATTAGTTAAACAATATATACTTGATTGCAGCAATCAACAATGACACCCTATAAGGGTCAGTAACAGTCGCCACATACTCTTTGAATCTTCTGTTAACTACATGACCGAATGAAGCCCTAATAATATGTTGTAGCAACATGACAAATCGTTTCCGAAGCCATTGTTGTTGTTCATCTACTTCAAACACTTCAGTTAATAACAGCAACACTGCACGCATAGGCATATTGTCATCATCCTACAAACAAATTGAGTCATAAAATATTTTTATGTTTTTGGATTCTGAGCTATGAATACATTGTATTTACAATTATGTATCTATATTCTTTTAAGTTAGTGTACACAATTTAAAGTAAAAAAAATACTTCTATATTTAACTTTGAGTGTGGTGAACTGGTCTGGTACTTTTAGGAGGTCACAATTACAAATTCTCAGTATTTTATCAAATTGTAAAATCAATACATTCATTATGAATCTAATAACATATTATGAAATATACTTAGGATCAGTGTTGGGTAGAAACGTAACAAAAGTAACGCGTTACTTAGCTTGTAACTAGTTACGTAATTTCATTAGAATTATTTACAAGTAACGAAAATGTATTGGAAATTACTTTTGATAAGTAATTTCTATTGAATAACGTGTTACAGTTTTGAATTATTAAATACCTACCTTTTGCGAATTGAAAAAAAAAATATGTCTATAATACGGGTATTATTATATTTACCAATCTAGTATAGTAATATACTATATATTATATTTATTAAAGCTCCTTATAGAGCTGATCTCACTATTTTGAATTCAATGACATTAGTAAAGAATATTTTTATTAAATACAACACAGCTTTACCATCCAGTGTTTCTGTAGAGCGATTATTTAATGTTTCAGGGGAAATTTGTTCTAAAAAATTTTCAATTTGAAAAGTAAAGTAATTTCATTACAATTTTATTGGAGTAACGAATAATGTAACTTTATTACTTTTTAAAAGTAATCTACCCAACACTGCTTAGGATATAAGCTAAGAAACCATCGCTGCTCAGAATTAATTTTTGTAAACAGTGGTATATTATT
Source organism: Diuraphis noxia (assembly GCF_037042655.1). Taxonomy (NCBI): domain Eukaryota; kingdom Metazoa; phylum Arthropoda; class Insecta; order Hemiptera; family Aphididae; genus Diuraphis; species Diuraphis noxia. Next base: position 29,254,341 of record NW_028301714.1, on the reverse strand, counting down.
TAATTCAAATTTAACACATCCATCAAAGTGACCCTTTAGATGCTTACTGTAGAGCAGAACAGTACCCTTTTTTTTTGTTTTACTTACTTCCTCAACCAACATTCTATTAACAGGTTTGGATGGACCAAGAACTTTACTGATATTGTCCATAACGCCATCAACTGTATTAAATATATTATCAGGTACTGTTTTCACAACGTTTCCAACAACCTTCAACGGGTTGAACAAGAGATTATCAACAGTCTTGACAAGATGACCAGATAACAATGCTTTCTTATCTTCAGGTCTTTGTTCGAGAAACTGTTCAACCATAGTTTGTATCCCAGGATAATTAGCAACAGTTGACGATTTCAATAGATTATGTATGAACTGATTAAGCATCATCATTCGCTTTTCTAAAACCCGTCTGTCTGCATTATGAAAGGTTTTTTTGGCTGGGAATGATAATTTACCCAGTTCTGAATACTATAAGAATAATATAAATTATTATTAATTTCAAATAATAATTTGCTAACAACTTTACCTTATCTTTTACTCTTTGGTAGAGATCATAAAAATCAGAATATCGTTTATAAACATGCCAGTTCTCTTCTTTTCCAGACATATAAACTCTAGTAATCGAAACAGCATAAACACCAAATGTCTTTCCACCCTCATGCACAAGTCCTAAAAAGTAATGGATTTGTCAAAACTTCAAAGTGTATTTAGTTATTGTTTTAATACTAACCAGTTTCAATTATGTCCGCTGACAATATTGATTTGTCATATTCTGATTGACCAGGACTTAAGGCTTTGCTGCCCGATAGGAAATCACTTACTTTATCTGAAAAATAAATGACATAAATAATACTATAGAATAAAAAAAAAACATAACTTACCTCCAGTTCCTTTAAAAAGTTGCTGCACAGCATCCATTGGTATTAAAAAATCAGAAGCTGGCATAGCTATTTCTGGTTCAAAAATATCCTCTGAACCAAATGATTTCATTTCCAAATCAGTTATTAACCTTGAACAACATTCATGCTTGCCGAAACCAGATATAATTCCTTTTTCAGGCTAATTAAAATGTTTAATATTTTAATTAGTTTTAATCTATTAAAAATAAAAATAACTACGACAACAAATCTATTGTCGACTGTTATATTTATAATAGCAAATACCTTTAAAAGTGTCTTATACAATGCATTTTGAACTTCATCAAACCATGTTTCATCTACTGAATCAACTTGAATTTTTTTCGCTAAAGATTTTACTATATCATCTCCAAGTTCATTTTGAATATCGGGCTAATTATAAAAACATAAAGATATTTTTATAATTGCTGAAATTATAAAATTATAATTGATCTGAATTTTACTTTTTGACCAATGTACAAAGAGTACAACTTTTTCGCTTCGTCTCTTATATGATCCACTGTTGCTAGATCAGATGATGAATATTGACTAGGATCTCCACTAACATTTTGCATCTGCTCATGCACAAATTGTTTCCAACCTATATTACATTTTACACCAATTCAATAACATAACAAAATATATTCCTTCAAACTTGGCCTTAATGATTTTAAGCCCTTATATTTATAAGGATTATAGATTAGATAAATAGAATAGAGGATTATAGCCATTCTGCATACTTCACCTAAATTGATGTATCTGTGACTTATCCTATATTCTATTTAACTGCCCTGCCCTTCAAACTTAACACATTATTTCATTTAGCATACTTAAAACTCTTAATATCTCCCTTAATATCTACTCCATACTCAACACAAAATCCACTACCGCCATTAAATCAGTAATTTTCATTATATCAGATGTTGGCTTTGTTAGGTATATAATATTAAAATGTAATGTATTATGTATAATTTGTAAATGTTGAGCTATCATAGTTATATACTAATAGCAGTAATAGCTAATAAAAAAAAAAATATATATATATATACTAAAAACTCACCATCAATATTAATATAAAATGATATAAAACTATCACAATTTATTGTAGTCAAATAATCAATAAAGTATGGCAAAGCAGTTTTACTTTCTAGAATCCACTTTAAAGATAATGAATCATTCTTTGGAGAGGACATGGAATGTTCAAATGACAATAAAAAATCTAAAAAAATAATTAAACTAATTTATGGAAGGACTTATTCACAAAGATACATACAAATATAATATTATAAGCAAATATGTTACCTATAGATTTGTCTGATTGTTGAGGAATACTATTAACAATTGACTTAATTAAATCAGATAAGAATAAAAGACTGCTCAGTTGTTGTTTTGCTCTGCTATCTGATTCACCTGAATCTCTTGATCGCTAAAGTATTTGTTATGTTTAATATTGAGGTAATAATAACACTATTATTAAAACATACCAAATTCATAATTTCTTTTTTGACTAAACTGTGCACAGCATTTAATTGTTGATTTGATTTAGTTGATCTTAATACTGTAAGAAATGTCTCATTAGTTACTGGATAGTCGCTGCACTAATAGTATAACAAAAATATGCGACATTAAATCTTCAATAAAAATTAATTGAAGTTACTTATCAGTTATTTACCAGCCATATAATTAATTGATTAACATAATCTGGATTACTAAGCATGTTTATAGTTGTTAAAAATAGTTTATTTGATATTATTTCACGAATCAATATGCGTATAGTTCGACACTTAAAATCATTTTCATGAGTAACATGATACATTAGGGCTTCCGATATATCCCTCAGCCATTCTATAATAATGATATACCAAATCAATTAATGCTACACGTTACATAAGACATTATTATGATTGAATATTTCTCTCTATAATATTACTTTTTTCATAGTTTTCATCCAAGCACACGTTTGCATGTGATGTACCTAAGCGGTCTACATCTTGTTCATGTTGGAAAAATATAGTTTCAAAATCAATTTCTTCAAAATTTTTCGTGGTTGTAGCTTTCAATGATTTTCTATAGATACGAATATGTTTGGCTACTTCTTCCGACAAGTTTGTGCATACAAATTGCAAAAAATCAACCTGTTGTAATCGTTTAGCCATACAACTGATCAAATAACTAGTTGATTTGTGTATTTGAATAGGAAAATCTTCATCATCACTTAATTTGTCATACCTTGGATCAATTATAAATACAATTATATATAATATACATTATCTGATAGACCATACTTAATAATTAAAAATAAAATTTATTTATACCATGGATAGACATAGTCCCTTAGTATGTAGTCCATAATATCTGACAGCTGGTGATCTATATACTCGGAACCAGTCAAGTTCACATCATCTTCGTTTATTTCTTTATTAGAAATCTTAAATACATGAAAAACATTGCATTAAAAAATCAAAAAAGAGCATTTAAATATGGAAAAATTACAGATTTGGGATCAAACAGACTGTAGACTGTGTACTCAGAGTCTCTTTTCAATGATTCCATGTACAGAGCTGCTTCTTCTTCGACAGTAATGTAAGCAAAACATATCACACTAAATAGAAAACCAATAAAAATTACTATACATTAATGGCAGCGTAATCAGAATTACCTCAAGAAAAACGCCAAGAGAATGGAAACAACGATTGTAGTCAACCACAAACCGAAAGTTGTCACGCAAAGCGCAACCAACATTAAGATCCAACAGATCATGGTTGTCGACCTTATTTAGTCCACTCGAAGCAGTTCATGGAGATCATTGTCGTGTAAATCGCCAGATCGGATGACGATTTATTGACAGTAACAACTCTGGCATGAGAGTATCAATATTTGAGTGGGCTAAATCAGTAAGTGATGAATAACAGACCATTCGTTCATTTCGACGTTATTGAAAGCCAATATTCAAATCGTCACGGACACGACTTGTGTATCATTTGTATATGGAACTATGGAAGAGTCAGAATTGTCTTACGAAATTTCAGACAAATCAAATATTCCGATTAACGACAGTGGGCAGCCGCAGCTGTAAAAGCGAAGAAAATAGATAAGATTATAATTAACAGCCCGCGAATAGTTGTTCGAGAGGAGTACCAACTGCCGAGCATGAAGCAGCTTTTATCATGAAGTACGTAACCACGTCGAGCATAAACATCATGGTCTCATTCTCATGGACAATAATTTAATAATTTATAAATAAATATGAATACATAATTATAATTTATAAATGGCACGAAATTTAAATGTCTATGATGAACAACCTCGTATATTCACGATCACGGCAAAGATTATTTAAAATAAAAAAATGATATAATTTGTGATCACGGGTTGATGATTTCAACTCATTTATTGGGTGAGGCATGCAATGTGCAATGTATACATATTGAGTAATGACCACCATGAAAAAAATATCTAAATATCATATTTAGGTATATTCTTATTTTGACATAATCACAGATATATAAAATACTAAAACTAGTTTTTTTTTCAGGAAGCGGACTTTAAATTCTAAAAAACAAAACACCTTTGAAATACAATTTATTGTAACCTATAAGAATTTTATTTCGAACAAAGCGAGGGTCTAAAATTCCTCTTCAAAAAAGAAAGAGAAAAATAAAGTATAATTTTTGATTTTTTTTTCTTGGTTGCTGACAACTTAATTAAATATTACATAATATTTATAAGTATGCCGTTTGTGGTCTATTATAGTGTACAGTCTGTGTTGTTATTAAGTTTATTATAACTTAACTTGTGTTTTATTTAAGATTGTTAATCTAAATAAAATAATTGTATTTATTAATGTATTTTTAAATCATAATTTTGTTTTTTTTTTAAATGTCTAATAAAATAAATATTGAATCAATAAACCAGTGCAAGATCCGTGAAATTATAAAATATTTTTAAATTGTGGAATTATTTACGTTCAATAAGTATTGTAGGAATAAAAGCATTTTTCCATTATATTCATTATTATGAAGTACCTAAATATTGTCTATATAATACATAAGTACAAAACTGACATTGTTTTCTTTTTAATAATTATTATACATTTATGGTGTAAAATCTTGAAAATGTAGTATTAGATTTCTCATAAATGAATAGTTGTGTACTAGTGTAATAAAAACAAGTTGATTGTATGTCCATAGACAATAGTATTATAGTAATTTTCTTATGATTGGTAGAAGTTTGACAAAACTCATCAAGATCGCAAATATTTGATAATTATTTTTTGGTTAAAAATTAAGTTTTTTAATTTTATTTTCAAGGTTGGTGTATTTTAAGTAGACTCCAAGTTTTTCTACCTTTTTAAAAAAAAGTTTACTTTTTTGAGCTCTATATTTCATAAGCATTTATTTTGAAAATAAAAGTTTACCTTGACAACCTATTATATTAATTTGATCATGATACATGATTCAGTCCTTATCATTTATTTGGTAATTAAAGCTCTAGAGTCTAGGACATGACCAAATAATAGTCTAGGATACTTAAGACATTAATAGTTATAATATGATAATTTATAGACACCATAAAATAGAGAAAAGATAAACCTAATACTAGATCAATCCACCTTGACTTACTATAGTATGTTGTATTATTGTTATAAACACAAATAAAGATAGCAAATATATAATTAAATAATTTATTATCTGTGGTTATAATATTGCATATAAAGTATAGGAACTAACAACAGTAAAACAGTTATTCACATTTTAGTAAACAGCATTGACATAAAATTATAGTCAAATTGTAAGTAACCATTCAATCTTTTCTTTCCTTACCTCCACGAAAACGCATTTTATATCAACTGTATTTTATAAAATGATTAATTTTGATTTATGTCTATGAAAATAACATACATTTTACACGTTATGAATAGAATATAAGTATGGAAATCTGTAAATAATATTTATGTGATTTCCCCATAAGGCACAAAATAAAATAATATTATGATATTATTTGTATCATAATTTATGATGAACATGAACTCACTTAATCATAAGCATTCAGCGTCATAAATCATAATCGGATAATCGTAAAACTTTATTATTTTATTTTATGCAATTATTGCCAATAATGCAGCTAGTACTTAACTGCAAACCACGATAGTGGAGTAGTGGACTGATTAGTGGTACATATTCCACAATCAAATTACTGATAACCTCAGTGGCCCGGGCTCCGGCTGATGATCTATAATGTCTTTGATTTATTTACATGACGTTCGTTATCGTTAGCTGATCGTACTTATCATTTTACGGTTTTACATTTTGCTTTTTGGTTCCAAATCAACGATAAAGTATAAGCACTATAAACGTCATTACTTATTATTCATTATTACTACCTACTCTTAAGTTTTTTCATATTCCATTTCCACTTGTTCACTACGCTTTGCTGCTGTTGGTCGTCTGGATTTTTGTCAGTTGTTTGTAAAGAGTAACCATATTACGGTTGGCGGTTGCGATATGACTATATTTATAGCGACAGACTGACGACTGTCGTTGTGCCTGGACGTGCTCAGTTCTCACAGGCTTTAGCAATTAGCCTTAGCATAGAAAACTAATAAAAGTCTTAAGCCTACGTTCAATGTCAAAATGGCGTATTTGGTGTAATACTTAATCGCCTACGATGGGCAGCATACTCTCACGATTTAGAGTAAGTCTTGAAAATATTCAACTGGCTAATAATATTATTAAACACATTAAAATACTTATTTTGAATCAACTTAATAGTAATATATATGTAGGTAATACCATCAAATTATTCTTACTAATAATTTCATTTGTGTTACACAAAGTTTAATTTAAAAATTTTATGCTGGATTTTTTGCCACAGGTGTTTCTTCTTTCTTCAATTAAATTCTGTTGATACTTGATCCTAAAATGTTTTTCCCACTAATATCTCATAAATTTTAGTCAAAAACATACTTTGATTTAGTAAATTTATTAATTAATTATGATGATTTGTTACCACTTCAATGATGTATAGGTAGTATAATATATGAAAATCAAAAATTAAATAACACTATTAACTTGGTACGTATAACAATTTACCTATACTTCTGGTTTATAGATAAAAATAAATGAATTATTGGGATCATTTTGAATAATATACTTGTATCATATAACCTTACTTACCTATATTTTATTCTTTTTTTTATTATCTTTGAAGTCTATAAATATTTTTGAGTCTTCTAAAAAATAACGAAAAAGAAAAGAAAAGCATGGTTATTTTATAAATTCATTGGTTCTATCAATAAAATGTACATGTTATTCTTTTATGACTTATAATGTTTCATAAATGTTTGTTTTTTTATATAGAAAAAAAAAGATACAAAAGCAGTTTTGGAATCATTAGAAGATGTAAGTTAATATTGAAATAATTTGTATTATTTAATACTATAAATACGAATCAAACTGTTTATTTAATATTCATACTGTTAAAACATTGTTTCAGGAAATTATGTACATCGAAAACATGACTTCAAATACTTCACCGATAAATTATTATAAAATAGTATTCCATTCAGTTCTCATGTATGGATTTGTTTATATAATTTATTATTTTGGTTTAATATCTGATGAACGGCTTAAAAATAACTATATCATGGCTGTTTTTGCAGCATATCCAATCATGTATGATATAATTTAGTTAATTTTTATGTATGGTAGATTTTAATATTAGTTATTGTTTCAGAGCTCTATACTATTATAAATTTGATGTTTGGTATTATAATCGAAAAATAGTGACATATAAAAAAAAATTAACAGAATTAAAATCTGTAAAGAAAAAACTTCTTGATGAGGTAATGGAAAAAGAAACATTTAAAGTAGCAAAAGAAATTTTAGAAAAATATGCTCCTCATCAACTTCAATCCATGACTTCTCAACATTTTGTAAGTATATCTAAATTTCATTTTATTCATATTCATTATGTTAGATAGCATTTTGGATTTAGATTACCCAAAGAGCACTTTCATCTACGAGCAATAAGCCACCATATGCTTCTTCTGGTAGACCATTGATTACCGCATCAAATGTGGGTCATCCACCATCAATAATGTCTTCGACAGTTAAGCCAAGTGAGCATTATTTAATTGTAGTGTTACATATTTTTTAATTATTAAATTAAAACTATTTTACTCAGGGTTAGCTCTTCCAAGACCACTACTTTCAAGGGACCGTACAATATTTGATCGTTTAGCTGATAAAGTTCTTGGTGATGGACCTCAAAATCGATATGCATTAATTTGTAGAACATGTGGTTCTCATAATGGAATGGCTCGTAAAGAAGAGTTTGACTTCTTAGGTATGAATAATAATGATAAATATTTACATTAAGATTTGCATGAAAATTCAATAGTTTCGCTAAATAGATGCTTATGTGAATTTGATTTAAAAAAATACTGAATTCTGTCTATAACAGAAACTTTGTTAACACCAGTTTTACTGTATTATCATTGTTTACATGAATTGTGTTTTTTCTATCCGATTTTATTTTTATTGTATAAATTCAAATGCATTTATTACTAGTTGATAAAAAAATTGTATATTATGATTCTTTCTTGGATAATGTTTGTATTTTAGCATACAGATGTGCATATTGTTCTCAATGGAATCCATCTCTTAAACCTAAACCTCAATTAGCAATTAGTTATGACAACAATGCAATAATGCAAAATGGCTGTGTTACATCTACTGAAACTATTGAAGAAATAACTGATGAGATATCAAAAAGTGATTCAGACACAAACGAGAGTGAGCATTCTGAGCATCAACATAAAGATTTAATAATTAGTAAGACTTAAAATAATATGCTCTGTTATATTTTATAAAACATATAATGTATTTTGCTAATCCAGAAGATTCAGGTCCAACAATTGAAGAGTTGGTGGATCCACCATCATCATCACATAATTCAAATTCTAAAACTGGAGACCAAGTAGTGTTAAAAGGTAAGCAAATAGTTAACTAAAGAGAATTCACGCCCATAGACTCAATTTTAGGAGGTACTTCACTCCCAAATAAATAGCATAATCAAATTTTTTTGGTTAAAATATTATATCGTCAGTGGCATTAAGATGCATCTATTTCTAAAACTATCATTTTTATTTTCATAATAATTTTGTTCTATAGGTAATTGTATATTACAATAAAGCTACACAAACAATTTACTCTTAAGATGATGTAATATCCACATGTGTTGTATCTGTCTTACAAGTGCTTAACATGGCCAAATTTGTTTCGCGCGGGAAAGAACCTAGAAATCTACAGTTATAATTAATAAACCAAATTTTCACCATGAAAAAAGGAGGATTTTAACTTTTAACTGTGTTATAGCGTTTTTATTTTTCGATAAGACCAATATATCAAAAGTTATTGAAGTTTGAAAAACTTAAAATTATCAGATTTTTAAAAGTATTATAGCTTTTCTCTCATTAAAGATATCAATCCAATAAAAACGGTACGACACAGAAAATATTATCTCTTCTATATTGTGTTTACTTTTTATGTTTCTACTAAGAGTACAGACTGAGTGGTTGTATCCCGTGCCAAACAGTTTTTGCAATGGATGCGCTTGTAAGAAGGAGACAACACATACGGATATCATGTCCTCTTAAGGTGTTGTGTTTAGGCGATCATTTCTTTCTTTGCGGTCAATACTTGTTCTTGTTTGTGTAGTAAATTAACATCATAACTGTTTGTATACTTGATCCACATCACACAATTTTGTGTGCATTTTATTTAGTTAAGTAGTGCCGAATGAAATTTTAACTGGTAGTTCAAATAGTTTAATTAACCCATCTACTTCTTCATGGTTTATATTATTTATGTATTTTTATTTGTATTAAATGTTTTAGATGACTCTACACCAGTAGCTGAAGAATCATTACTGCAATCACAATAAAATAAACCAACCATTGTGGGGAAGGGGTTGTAGAATGGTGTCATAATTAATTTAATATTTGTTGTTGTTTTAAACTTAATATTAAATAGAAATTGCAATTAACTCCATAATAATATGGGAATATTTATTAATACTAATTCGTAACTAATTCTCTAACATAACATTTGTTCACAACTTAATAATGTATACAGGGTATTTTAGTATTATATTTTTATGATGTAATCAATTATAACTTAAGTGTTTGTTAAAATACAATGTGTTTTAGAAGTATTTATTAATACTTTGCTTTTAAGGAAATTTGTATGTATCTATCATAAAATGTATATCTTCTGGTTGATGTAATACACATGTTTATTTTTTTATTACCGACTGATAAATATGAATATATTAGTTAATTCTATATTTTGTATTGGTTAATACTTAATAAATTATTTTATGTATACATATGAGCTAAGCTACAACAGAATTTTACTAGTGGTCGGTTTGTTAATCATAGTTGATCCATCACTATAGTATGTTTAAATGGATAAATTATGCTGTAACTTCCGATATCTAAGATTTTTAATTTCAGTATCCTAGAATATTAGCAATTAAAAAGCAAATAAGTAGATAATGCTCTGACATTCATTTATACAATAGTTGTCTAAAAAGTCACTGTAGCTAGTGTGTTACATTTTAATTCAATGAAAAATTCCTTGTATATGAAAAGTAATTCTGAGTGAAGACAATCTGTCTTCCTATAATATTACTAACTGATATATTTGATTGAAAATGTATTATTAGGTATTAAGGTGTAAAGAACATACCGTACTAATATAAATAATTAGTGGAAATTTTGTGCATTAAAAAATTTTTTTTTCTGTTTGTTATTCCCAGTGCTTTTGTTAACTACTGAGAATTTAAAATTTAAAACCTCTCATACGCTACAATTACAAACTAAATGCATTTTGCATCAGAAATAATACTGAAGTTAAAAATTGAAACTTAAGTAAGATTAGTTTGTACACACAAAAACAATCATTGTAACTGGTGGACATCATTATGTGTACTATGATATTGTATTTATATAAACTAAAGTATTATAATTCAATATTTCAATTTAAAACCTCTTCAAATAACCACTAACACTTTGAACTCAAATTAACTGAATACATAATGTTTAAACTGTATTGTCTGATTGTCATTACAAATAACTAAGGTGAGTAGCTGTATTATTTGTTTTGTAATATTTGATTGATTTTTTTAAATATAGAATAGAAATCAGCCTAGACTTCTAGGAGTTATAGCATGGACATGAATGCATACAATACATTTTAAATAAATTATCTTATTTAATTTAATAAAAAATAATCATTTATTTTTAAATAAATAACTAAACATAAAAAATAAAATTAATAAAAATTTAAATTATATTTATTTATTATTTAAAAACTTAATAATGATATAAGTAATAACATTTTACAATAATGTTTCTATATTTATTAACAATATAAATAAATAATACAAGAATATGAGTAACAATAAATTAATTAATTTAACAAACTGATTTGGCATGTAACTATGGTAGCCAAACTTTAATTATATCAAATTTATGTCAATATTTAGTAGTTATTATTCTAAATTGGCCCAAAACCAGGAATGTTTAGTAAACTACATTTTGTTAATTAAAATATCAATATTCATAATTAAATTAACATTTAAAAATTATGTGTTATTAAAAACAAATGTATTATCAAATACAAAATATGAGATACAATGACTGAAGAAAATGTAATGAAATGTAAAATAGTTGTCTACATATTTAGACTGGGGTAAAGTTAAAATTATAATATCATAATAGGTGACTGTGGGGGTGGTGGAGGAGCTTCCATAGGTGGAGGTCCAATATCGCATTCACTAGATGGTAAAGGTGATGTAATGTTTTCATAGGAATGTAATTCAAATCTAAAACAGAAAAAACTAGTTATTAAAACATAAAACAAAATGAAAATACTTATAACTGTAAATCAATTTTATACTAGTTTTCTATTGAATACAAATTTAAAAAGTTTAATTTTGGTATCAAAATGGTGGAAACACATACGCATTTTAATAACTAATATAAAACTAACCCAAACATACTTACACGTTAGAAGTAGGTGAATTAGGACACGAATCTGCCGTAGTCACTATAGCCGGTGTTGGAGTATTTGGTTTTCCGGGGTCATAGCCAAGGAGTTCAACAACATTTGATTTGTCTAGAGTAGGAGAAACTAAAGGTGAATCGGTAGTAGGATAGGTGTTGCATGTAATAGCATTTTTTAAGACCCTCTGAGCTGTACAAGGGTTTAAGGTTGGCACATTTTCTTCACCTACAACTGTCGCTAGTTCATCTGTATATTTTATGTTCAAGTATTCTCGACCAAACATTTCAATTTTCTGAAAATAACAAAATTAAAAAAAAAAACTCCTAATTTAGTTCAACAAGAGAAAAAAAATTATTTATTTAATTACTAACCTTTTCAGCAGATATTCTTGAACATACTGATTGTACATAGTGATTTATAGCTGTATATATGAACTGATATTGTGCTTCAGATTGTACAAGTCCAGGACGAAAAGATCTTACCAGATGAGTGGTGCGTTGAATATCCAACTCACAATCAAGACCTTACATAAATAAATAATCATAATACATTTTACTGTTGTTTATAAGTTTTAATACTTACCTTTTCGGTTTATTAAACCAATAAGAATGTCAAGAACAACAAATGTACCAGTCCTTCCAATTCCAGCACTACAATGTACAGTTAGAGGATGTGTAACATCTGAGTGAGCTTCTATTTCAAACTGGCGAGCATTAACTACAAATTGCAAGTCAAGAAGCGACCCTGCATCAGAAGGAACTCCATGATCCGGCCATCCCTAACAAAAATTGTTTATTTTTAGAAAGAAATAATTTAAATAAAAATGTTATATTAGAAAGGCAAGTGTAGTAGGTGATAAGATAAGACAACATCATGGCTATGATTTTCATTCTTTAAGCGACAACCACCAAATTAAATATTAAATTTATTGTAAATTTTTTCTAGGAATTTAAAAGTATTTTTCTCACATATAAACAAATGGTATAATGGCTTGTTCATGATCTTAAATTGAGAATTACTTATCTTTAGTTAAGCTACCTTCTGGTAAAACAAAACAGTTAACTTCCTAATGTAAAAACCTTATCAAAGCCTCTACTGTTAAAATTTAAAGTGCTTATTAATAGTAAGGCATCATCATCTGTACAGAGAATTATTAACATGTAATATTTATTACCGTATAATGGTATTGGAGTACTCTTCTATGTCTGTAGTTTGAAAGACTAATATTAAACATTCTCACAACCATATCTTGTTGATGGGCATACTCTCCAAGATTTTCAACAGTGATTTTGCTGTACTCACATGAATGACCTAGATCTGGCCAATACTTAAAACATTTCTCCTAAAAAATAAAAATTGGTTTTAATAGTTTATAAATAACTTAAAAATATTACTTTAACATACTTTAGACTTTTCAAATAGTTTTGTTATCATAACAATTATGCGAGAATCTTCTTGCCAAATCATTTTCCAAAAGTCATCAACTGTATTATGTAGACAACCTTGAGTGACAATGTAATTACGTGTTTCATATTTTTCAGCCAAAACAAATGGCTCAAGCTTCAAAATTATTAACGTATTATTAGTTTTAATCTATTTAAGGAAAAGTAAAATAATTACTTTTATCATGTTTGCATTGATATAGTCTGCACCCGGTGAACTTTTATCACAACATTTTAATACAATTCTAGAATGGTCATCTAAAACAGTTATAAAAAAAAATAAGCAAATCATTATTATGACTTTTAAATAACATTAACATACATGGTAAAATGTTACGATATCGATTCTTGGATTTATTTTCAATTAAAAAACCAATATCTTTTGTTGATTCTCGTTTAGTTTCCCATTGTTGTAATACATCAAATTCTTCCCAAAACCCACCAGTACCAAAAGCATAATGTTGATATTTCTGATGCTATAACACAAGATTAACATGTATTTATAATTAATTATTATTAAAAAGACGTCAAGTAGACAACCCCTCTCCAGTACAATATGTACATTGTGTAACTCATCAATGAGTTAGGGTCACCATATTTTATATAACTTAAATCAAGTCAGTTCATATAAATTTCATGGAAAAATCTTACCACTGCTCTACGGTATACTAACAGTTTTAGTATTATATATTTATAAACTGGAATAGCATGCACAATGGTAACACTTGACTACATACATTTATAAAGGTAAAAACTATCTCAACGTTACAAATTGAAATGAGTAACAAACAAAATTATAAATTAGTAACAAATAATGTAACAGGAAAACAATATATGTATTCCTCAATATTGGTCATCAATAAAGTTTGGATGTTCTAGCACAAAAAACATTTTAAAAAAGCAATAAAACCTTGACAACCAAAGCACTAATTTTTTTTATTCTTAACTCATAATTTGATAACTTACATTTATTTATTTTATTCAATATACATATATCTTATCAGATAATATGACAGTAAAAATGAATACAATACAGTTACGAAAAAACTTAAGAAATACAATTAAATAAAATAAAACCAAAAAAAATTTTAAAAATGGCTAAAAAAGTAAAATGTTTTGAGTATTAACATTACGTAATATGAAATAAATGTATTGCTAATGTAAATTCATGTTAGACCAATATAAAAAGAGGAAATACCTACAACACCCAAACTCTAGACATCATAATGCTGAGAAAATAACGCAAGAAGTCAACAGTTCATCAAATTATCAACTAAATTATCTCATAGAAATATACAAAAATAATTTTATTTTTCTACTAGAAATGTATAGTAAAAGACAAATTATTAAAGTTTAATTCCGGGATAACCGAGCATCCCATAACACAATATATTAAACCAATATATCGGCCAAGCCAAGACATAATATAGCATCACTACATTCAAGTCACAGACTCACAGTAATGGGAGTGTTAAATTTGAATACAATGATTTATTTTGTATACAATGAAAAAACAATTCTGTGTGAAAACACTCTATCTATTTAGAAGGTTATTAAATTATTTTAATAATAATAATATTAAAATTCTAATAAATGTTAAAATAATCTAAAATAAATAGGTATGATATTAAAAAAATTAAAAACTTGATAACTTATCTTTATTCAAACAAAATATTTTATGGAGAATCAAAGAAAAATAAAAAAATTAAGAGGTTGCATTCTAAGTAAAATGAGTACAATCACCTCGAATCACAATATAACTCACCTTCAGTTTAAATACACGGTCAACTATTCCAGCAATACTAATTCTTGTTACATTTACTGGATTCATCAAATGCATAACAGATCCATTATGATCAACCATCGGATTAAAGCTGTAGTATTTCATCAAATCATTCAGCGACAAGAATTCTTCTCCACCACCAATATCATACTTTTCTCCCTTAACATTTTATACCAATATATTTTTAATACGGTTAAACAATTTATTTTAAAATAAAATAAACACCATATTATAATTATAATTTATTTTATAGTGACTAAAATAACTTATAGTAGATTAAATATTGTCTAAGTTTAAATTAATAAATAATCAATCTTTAAGACAAAAATAACTAAGTCCATTAAATGTCATTATTTGTATTTGTCAGTTAGTTTCTGTACTGAATATAAATAATAATTAATAGTTATTTAGTAGATAATTTACATTATCAATGATCCACATATTCAAGAATTCTACATACAAATTATTACATTTTAATACTTACATTAAATCTTATTTTAATTTCAGCCACTTTATCATCAACATTAACAGTTAATACATAATTTCCAGGATCAGATTGTGATTCTCGTACTAAGTAGCTACCAGGACGTCCTTTTTCTAAAATCAAATACTCTGCTTCTTTTCTTGACATTTGACCATGAAACCATCTTTCATTGGTTGGTTCAGGTGAACCAATTGGTATTAATAGAGGTAGTGGTATGCCACCTTGTTCTTTGAGTACTCGTGGATGTGTCATATAATGTTCAACAAGATTTGTAAGTGTATTAAATTTTTCACCACCATTGAGATCAAAAAGCTCGCCATCATTATGAATTTTTATATGGTTAACCTTATTGCCATGCCTATGACAAAAAATAAAATAATGATCTCAAAAACGTGTCAAAAATAAAAATATTTTATATTTGAATTTACCTAACAGATAAGACAAATTGTCCTTTTCTGCTGTATGATTTCCGGACCAAAAATGAACCTTCAACACCTTCATCTAAAAGTATACGTTGAGTGTCCATGCCATTTAAATGGGAGTGGAACCATCTGATTAAAATAATAATAGAACAGTAAAATAAATGAATAATAATGAAGCAGTAAAAAAGTAAGTCTAACCTTCTGGACATTGTGAAGAGTTACTACAGAAGCACAATGTGCAAAAATTCGGATTTTTACTTTACGTACTGCAAAAAGAAATTTAAAAATAAATCATAACAATTACACAAATACGTATCACGACAATATTTCCTGTAACTAGGAATTATTTTCTGGAACGAATTTAGTTTTTCTAAAAAAAGGTTTTCCATAAGTACTTACATAATCTCATAGCCTACAGAAGGCACTTTGGTGGTTTTGTCAAATTGATCGGAATAATGCGTGAACCAGAAACGATTTCCTACACATTTGGAATATTAATGCGCCGTGTGTCCTTCATTGGAGATGACCATCGCAATAACAACGACAGAACAATCGTCTCGTATAATACGCATAATTAACTAGGAAACGATTGCAAGATGTCAAAAACAAAGTACAAGCGAACCGTGTATTTAGTGACAATTTTAAAACCTGTGAGTAGAGTATTGTTATTATTACTTTAATAAATAAAACAAACACTATTCAAACGAGTTTGCGAAAAGAAAAACTGTTACGACTTTACGAGCTTACGACGAAAATGATTATGAAAATAACAATAATAATAATAATAATAAATAATACGTATATTGTTATTATGGCATTGTACTTAGTAAAGTGGTAGTGGTATTTTGCGAGTCAATAGTTAACTTCGCAAAGTTTCGAAATTAGATAACATTGATAACAACCCACAGCGGAACTGCGGAAGGAACTGCAGCCCAAGGTCTCCGCTACGGCGCCGCGCCGCCAGACGATTGCGCTCACGGAATTATATATATATAGTAAGATTTTATATCCGGATTTGTTATCACTGATTGCGTTACTCACTGATAAGCGAATATACAGTCGATTACAGCACCAAAGTGTTATCATTTTTATTTTATCAGTGTTATCACAATAATATGATAGTGTCACCAACTATAATTATAATTATAATCTTAGTTCTCACTTCTCAGTGGTTCTAATTCGTTAATTAACTCAATTAAGTATAATAATAAATATAAAATAAAAAATCACAATAATAAATACAAATTAGGTTAGGTTTAATTAGTCTTTTGATTTAGGTCTTAGGTCTTTTATGGGTTTTCGGTAAATCTAATAATACTGTTGAACTACGTTTTTTAGGTAGCAGTGTTAAACCATTATGCTTTATAACCATTTCACTCATTTTATTATGGACATTATTTAAAGTATCTAGTTCTTTTGACAATTCTGGATGTTGTTTTTCGTCTATGATGTAAGTTAAATCAATCATTTTCTTAAGTAATTCTCGACATTGGGCTGGTATATTTGAAATATTTTCATTGGTTCTATTAATCATTGGATTAATAGAGGTAATGACATTTTCATTATTTTCATTTAAAACTGTGACACTGTTTTGAATTTTGATTTCATGATCTGTATTATTAGTAATCGAATACCGAGGATCAGATGATATGAAAACATTATTTTGAAATTTTTGTGGTAAATCTTCAAACGAACATCCTGGTACATAAATAAATAATGCACACACATGTTTACATGGCCAATGATATTTTTTAAAATCTAAACATGTACAACTGGGTACAATTGATTTATTCTTCGACCATCATATAAGCTAATATAGCTTATATGGTCGAAGGATATATTATGTCTATGGGTATGCAACAACACTTAACTCTATCAATGGTATGCAATATGTCGCGGATCACTACCATTTGTACCACAAAAACGTTTTTTCAAAGTTAATTTGATCAAATTCGATTATAATATCAAAAATGTAACTATATACGTATTTGTTCCGAGAAACACTTGTTCCGTCACTTATTTATTTCAAAAAATATTTTTAATCTAAAAACCAAAATGTTACTGTATATAATATATATATGTAACCTGTCTAGTCATATGGTATTCAAATATGGGGGATGGCCAAACCCTCAAACATTCGCCCCATCCAATCTTTCCAAAATATTGCCCTACGCTCTATAACTGGTGCTCCGGCGCTCCTAACCTAACGACCTCAAGGCTCAAAGTAATAAATGTCACTGACTACGCCAAAATTCAATACCACCGTTTCCACTCCAAATTCAACTCCAGTAATCCTCTCATTAAAGACATGATTTCACTGTATATCCAAGGCAACCCCCCACGCAGGCTTAAATGTAATTGGAATCGCGATCTACTTAAGTAATCGTAAATCCAACTAAAAGTTAGTAGGTGTCACCGATAGGTGATTTCCTTAAAAGCTGTTTCTTTTTCAAATTATATGATATATTTTTTTAGATTCTGAGCGGAGCGATGAATATATTGATTTTATCATGATGTGTGTGTTTTTTTTTGTGTCTGTCATCACGTTTTGGGGCAGTAAAAGTGCTTCGATTTTTGACTTCAGTACCTCGTTCGATCAGAAAATGAATCTAGTTGGTACTTTGGGAGGTCAAAAGTGAAAAATTCTTAATACTTTTCTAAATAATCGAGAAAAACAATCTAAAAATTAAGGGAAAAACGGGAAATTTTACGCACACTCATTTTTCGACAAAATCGATTTTGGTTTTTGATGTAACTTAAAAACAAATGACCATAGGTTATTATTATATATTATTTTTTTTATTAATTTATTATTATAGATACATACAATTTTCACCGAATGTTTATATAAGTATATTCTATCCACCATGCAATTTTTAAGAATTTTCGATCATTATTAGTTTTTTTTAAAATTAATATCGATAAAAATTTATTTGTTAGGCAGAAAAGCTTGAAAATGTAATACAAGGCTCTTAACATATTGTTACAATAGCAGTTGAAAAATAAAAAAAATACAGTCACAATTTTTTTTATAAGCATCCAAAGTTTGAATTTTGACAAAATACGTAAAAATCACGAAAATTCACAAATTATTTTATGCTAGAAATTCATAAAAAATTTTCCTTTTATATCTAAGATTTGAAAATTTAATACTAGATTCCTTACAAGTTTTTCAATCTTTATCACAAATAAAAGTCCACCGGAAATTCAACTTAAATTTTCATGAGCATTTGATATTTAAATTTTTACAACATTGGATTTTCACTTTTAGCGATTTCCTTCTTTTGGTGTAACTCTAAAACAAATGACCGCAGACACTTGAAATTTAGACTGAATGTTTATATAGGTATTTTCTATATTTGATTAAATTTTAAAAATATTTAAATTTGTTTTGAGCTGTTTACTGAAATTTTAATTTTCCAACTTTTTTAGTTTTTTTTTTTGTATAAATATCGATTAAAATTTATTTGTTCGGTAGAAATGCTTGAAAATTTAATACAAGGCTTCTAACACATAGTAACAACAGCAGTTAAAAAATATTAAAAATACATAGGCATGATTTTTTTTTATAAGCATTCAAAGTTTGAATTTTGACAACATATTATGTAAAAATCACGAAAATTCGTAAATTATTTTATGCTAGAAATTCATAAAAATTTTCTTTTTATATCTAAGATTTGAAAATTGAATACAAGGCTCATAATATATTTTTACAATAGCAATTGAAAAATAAAATAAATATATAGTCACAATTTTTTTTTTCTAAGCATTTAAATTTCAAATTTTGACTAAATACGTAAAAATCACGAAAATGCATAAACAATTTTCCTTTCACTATTAATAATTATGTCTATGCTATAAGCTACTTATATTTCCTTATGTTCCGAAACTCAGCAGATTGTTAATCCGCTGGAATTAGTTGTTCCTAGATACAGGCATACAGCAGTTTTTCAATCCGCTGTAGGGGAGGTAATCAATCGGATTGCTTTATCAGGAATCATAAAATTTCCGGCTGGATAGTAACAAACTTAGATCATATACTAGTATATGATCTAAGGTAACAAACCAGATTGATTTGATAAGAATTTACGCGCCAAATTTTCATTACTGATAATTTTTTGATTTCAATTTTATTTTGTGTATTATTCTATTTTTAGTTTTTACCATAGGACATAGATACCTACAGTAATTCCATCACAATTGAGTTTGACTCGCGTTTTGTATGTAGCGTTTGAGGCGTGCTCAAATAAAAAAATTTATTTTCCCACTTTGGTCATGCGTAGAAAATAAAATGGTTTTACTTCACACATTAAAACCTTATATTTAAATAACAAAATTATATTAGTATACAATTTAATTCAAACTCATTATGGCCATAACTATTCTACTTACTTCAATTGAACTCCTTGTAAGCCTAAAATGACTTTTAAAATCCAAATGGTCATACATATCTGAGACTAACATAAAATTAGTTATACGTATTTTAGAATTTAAAATCGACAAGCGATGATGAAGAATTTTATTTTGTTTATCTAAAGACTTATTTCTTTCATGAACATGTTTTAAACCAAAAAACAAAACAAATAAGGGCGTACTATTGCCCATTTTAAGAATAATTAAAAAATCGGCAATTAATAAACTATTATTGATTATTTTATTAATATTTTAAATATTTAATATATAATAATTATCTAACTGATAAATTTGATAACTGATTGTTATCATAATCACTCATTATTATGATTAGGGCATGGTTACGTAGGTTAACCATAAGTCTAAGTTTAAGCATTAACCATAAGTTAAGTTTACCATAACATTAAGTTTAACCATTTCATCTATTCTGTAGTTTAAGTTCGTGGTTTAAGCACAATAGAAAAATAATGTGTACCTAAATTCTAATCAATCCGCTGGATAAGCTGCTGGATTGGGTGATGAATTTAGGAACACACGAATGTCCGCCTAAATGTTTATTTTTATTGTTCCATGATAACCTTAAACTCAAGATTAAATGGACAAGACCCGAGACCGAAGAAAAACGATTAGAAAACTGTTATCATTTGAAAAAAAAATTTATATAATAGTGTAAAGTAATAACTATATAGTAATACAGTTCTTAAGTTTATTGTTATTTATTATTTTTTTTGATTGTTGTGTTTCTTTAGTAAACTATTTGGTTTTGGTAAATAGGATTCATTTAATCTAATATCTATTATAGTTTTAGAAATATGATTATTGATATTTCTGGACAACGTTAGTGTCGCTTGTACCACAATCTTCAATCGTGACTATCATGGACTCAAATTCAGAAAACGATCTTTTAGAAGAAGACTATTACTCTGTATTGAACCTGCCCAAGTCTGTTAGTCAATAATAAATACAGATATATTTCTCAGCTTTTTATTAGATGTGACGATAATTGTAATACTGAATATTTTAGGCAACACCAGAAGAGATTACGTATGCTTATCGACGATTAAGTAAGATCTATCATCCTGATAAACATGTGGAGGAAGACAAGAAAAAACAGGCTGAAGTGTTATTTAACAAAACTCAAAAGGCTTATGAAGGTATATAACCATTATGTTGGTTTAACTTAATTTTAAAAAAATGTGAATTTTTTCTAGTTTTAAAAGACCCTCATCAAAGGGCAATCTACGACTGTGTCGGGGTAAAAGGTTTAAAAACTGAAGGATGGGAAATTGTTCATCGTACCAAAACCCCACAAGAAATTCGAGAAGAATACGAAGCGTTAGCAAGGTAGAAAACAAAAACATAAATATAACAATGAACATAACATAATTAATTTAATTCTCTATCAGGGATCGAGAAGAAAGAATGCTACGACTTCGAACAAATGCTAGAGGTGTATTTACTGCTAAAATTGATGCTACTGATATATTTGAACCCAACCAATACATAGATTTTGATAATGAGTAATGTTTTTTCTTACTCTCCTAATAAATGTTTTGACTAATTACTTTATTAATTTAGGGATGATAGTTATCTTTATATACCTGCCATTGAGGTATCGTCAATGACTATGTCAATGTCTACCGAAGCACCAATTACTTTACGTGACACAATTGTGCTTAGTGGAAATTTATCATCGCGTTCAGGTTCAGGTATACAATCAAATATATATATATATATATATATATATATATATATATTTAATGTCTAGTAGATATATAAAAACAGATCTGAAAAGTTAATTATTTTAAATGACTTTAGTATCCAGTAGCTATAAAAGGCTTTTGAGTACCAATGGATGGGTTAAATATGATGTTACTGCTGGAAATGGCCTACATGTGGGTGCTAAAATATTCAAGTAACTATAATTTATTTATAATTATTCTGATGCTGCTTATTATACATTACATTGACTTTAGAATGATAACAAAAACAATATTTGGAACAGTTGAAGGAAGTTTAAATGATATATCGAGTGGCATGTTAAGACCTGTTGGCCGAGTATTGTTAGGCACAAGTTTAGGCCCTCGAACTACTGGTTATATATCTCTTGGTGGCCGTTTAACATCAATTAAACATACTAGTTTATCAACTGAAGTAGAGCATAATACTGAAAGAAGTTACTGTATGTGTAAGCTAGAAATTGGTCTTGCTCCAGCTATAAGTATGTTATATACTTGGAAATTTATTGAACAAGACTTGTTACTAAGAATTTATGCAAGGTATTCATAAGATATACATGTCTAGTACAAAGTACAATATTAATTTAATTGTTTTCTTTTATTTTATTTTCAGAGCTGGTGTCTTGAATTCAAAACTTGAATATGGTGTTGAAAAAAAAGTATCTAAATTAAACACATTCGCAGCTACTGTTCAAATTGATGTAATAAATGGAGTTACGCTTAAATTAAAGTAAACTATTAGTTTATTAATATTAGAATGATTTTTTATTATATCTAGTAAATGTTTAAATTTAAACTGATTTTAGGTTTGTAAGAGCTAGTCAAACATATATTTTTCCAATTCTTCTAAGTCATGATGTAATTGCACCTCCAATATTTTATGCAACTTTTGTACCTATTGTTTCTTGGTTTGTAGCAAAAAATGTTATTTTGGATCCAATAATGAAGGATTATAAAAATAGAGAAATTAATAAACAACGTGAAATTAATAAAAAAAGGTTGGATGTAAAATTATTTTATTGTCTTTTTAAAATGTATATTAATTATATTTATGCTGTTAGAATGGCAGAACTGCGTCAAGAAGCACTGTCAGCCATCAATTTAATGATGGCTACAATGGAAAGAATAGTGAGGGAAGAGACTGAAAAACGTGGATTAATTATTGTATTTGCTAAATATGGTAATGCTGAATTAATAAATCAATCCGGGGAATCGTTTGACAATAATGATACATTACAACCAAACATTATTGATGTAACAGTCCCATTACAGTGTTTAGTTAAGGATTCACAATTAATACTCCACTCCACTACAAAAGTAATTATTGAAATATTTATTAAAAATAATATTTGACCATCCAAATAATAAATTATTTTTATCATGCATAGGTACATTAACATTAACTCAATATACTATTGATTACATTTTCTTGTTTGTTGGTCTGTCATAACTATTTCATAAATTATTAAAACAGTAGCAACTTAAATAATACTGAATTTGAAAAAATATCTCAACAGTCGACCAATGTCAAATTAAATAATTTTACTTTTTAGTAGTAAATTAAATGAATATGTTGCTATTTCAATCTATGAAGTCAGAATTACAAGAAATGTCATAACCAATTTAGATATAGTATATCTGTATATGTATAAAGTATATTATACAAAATTCTCTATCTTTCTCTGTGATAAGTATATTACAAAATTATAAAATTTACTGACGAGTATATCTTATTTAATTAGTTTAATATAATACTTATATTAACTGATCCCATTCCAAGTATTAAATTTTCCAAATAAAGTAAAAAAATACTTATGTATATACAGAGTGTCCCATGAGTAACCAATTGTGACATCTCTCGAAATAATGGCAATATTCTGGTTTTGTAATAAGATTCACTGGGATAAAAACTACTATTATTTCATATTTTGTTTTGTAAAAAAGTTAAAAATATATTTTTTTATTTAATTATTTCCAAAAAAATTGACTATATCAATTTTGTAGAATTTATTTTTCTGAAAATATTGAAATTTCAATATTTTATTTTCATTAATTTCCTGATTTTTAATTTTTTTTTCAGTTTTGAGAAAAATTGCTAATTTTTTAACACCCTAATGTTATCAAACATGTGACTCGCTGCGCCACTTGCATTCCCATACAGCCGGCCGAATACTTTCAGTGTTCCTAATAATTATAAACTTATAAGTTATAATCATATTTTATTTCTTCAAAGCTGGAAAAAATATTATAAATCAGGAAATTAATGAAAATTAAATTTTGAAACGTCAATATTTTCAGAAAAATAAACTACAAAATGGCTATCTTAATTTTTTTTGAAAATAATTAAATAAAAAAATATATTTTTTAATTTTTTTACAAAAACATTAAAATAAATTTTAAAAATTTTAAAAATGATAAAATTGTTGTTCTTATCCCTGTGAATCTTATTACAAAACCAGAATATCACTATTATTTCGAGAGATGTCGCAATTGGTTACTCATGAGACACTCTGTATATACATAAATATTTTTTTACTTTATTTAGACTCTTATTATAAAACCAGAATTTTGATATTTCCATTATTTTGTGTATATTGCAATGGGTAAATCCTTGCGGGATGCCCTGTATAACATGCAAAAAGTAGTAACCAAGAAAACATTTTTAAGATTTTATTTTCAAATTTTAAATTTGTATTACTTCAAAATTGTTTAATCATTACACTTACTTCAATTTTTGCATAGTTAAAATAAAATAATTCTAAACATGAAAAGGTGACTAGTGAAGAAAATTTAGATTATGATGTTATAAAATTTTAATTTAAAATTAATTATAACAATTTTCTCTTGGTCACTTTTTGATGATAAATTATTAATAATAAAAACTAATACTAACCTATATTGTATACAATTTTATATAAAATATTTTTTAGTGTCAGTTACCTGGATTTTATGACCCGTGTATTGGAGAAGATAAAGTATTATATATTGAATACACACACAGAGATCAAAACTATGAAGTAAAAATTAATGATAATGAAGCTTTACGAATACCAAGACCTCATTGTAAGTATAAATTGGTGTTCATTAATTAATTTGAAACCCCCCTTCCATTATTATAATAACATACATATTTTATAATCAAACATTATTCCAAATGAATATTGCTTATTGATAAGTTAAGATGAAAACACTCCTAGTAAAACTTATAATATATTTGACCTTATAAAAATTTAATATTTTTGTTTTAAAAAACCTACAATTATTTTTTATTTCGGTATTTCCATTCTTTAATGTAAATAAAATTATCTTACTAACAAAAAATATGAAATAAATTATAATTATTTCAAATCAGCATTTTAGCATTTTAGTTTAATTAACTTCTATATTTTTAAAATTAAATTTGGTACTAGATGTTTATATTTTTGTTACAAATTTACTAAAATAAATATGTTTTACATATAATACAATCAATTATAATAATAATAATAATATAATTTTTAAAGATTATATTAATAGCTAGCTCTAAATGTATTTAGAATCTAAAATATTTGATCTACATCCCAATAGAAGTCAGATTTATTTTTTATTTATAAATAAGATAAATTAATTAAATAAAGTACTTTCTAATGTATTAATATTTGAATCTAAAATACATTTTTACGGTGAGTATGTTAATGGAAATTTGACATAGTGCTAGTTTGATTTTATGGATATATATTATCTATTGACATATGTGTTATTGCTAAAATATTATTTTTAATTTTTGTCTGACATCTGTAGTATTAATTTTTTAATTGTATTGTTTAACTCATAACAAAAAAAAAGTCTGTTACACCATATTTTGTTCATATAAAAATTTTATTTTCAAAAAAAGCAAAAATTTAGCTGTTCTGGTATATTTTATCTGCGTATCCATATATATGGCACATTTTTTCATACAAACTTTTACAATACAAATACAAAAATTGTATGCTGTTTTATTCTTAAAAATAAATGATTTAAAATATATTTTTTGTTATTAATTGATAAAAAATATTAGTTTTAAGGTTGAGAAATTCTCATTTACACGTGAAATGTTATTATATAAATTACTTAATTAATTCCAACATAACATAATTTTTTTTTTTTAATTCATGCATGAAGCGAATATATAGGTAAATAATAATTACAAGAAATAGGTTACATTTATCTTCTATATCTATAACAATAATTCTCTCTTTTCTGAATTCACCATAGGTATTTAAGAAATTTTTAAGTATTAATTTATCAACTATCAAAATAGTAAGTATTGAAGTATAGTGATTGCAGTAAGACATTTAAAGTTTTATAATGATAAATTTAATAATTTTTGTGTTATTCTATATTTTATTAATCATAGTGGACCCTAAATAGTAAACATTCTAAAAATAAATAAATATTTTTATGTCCTAGATAATAACTAAATTTGTTAAAGTAATTATATCATGTATAATTCAAATAATTTTAATACTAATAAATAATTTTTATTTTTAGCTGTACTGGTTAGAACTGCTACACCGCCATCTTGATTGAAGAATCAAATAAGTTAAAATTTAGTTTGATAAACCATTATTATTCACTTTTTGTGTTGAATATATTGTTAAAATTTGGTATGTTTATTGGTAGATAATAATGAATAAAATTGTACAATTTAAAATTTACAATTTTTTTAAAAATATATATTTGATTTGTTTACCAATCAATAGATTACATTTTATTTAGTTGGTTACTTTAAACTGTTTAACTATCATTAACAATTAAATACATCATTTAAATTTATTAACAAAAAAATTACTATAATTTAAGTGTATTGTTACTAAAAGAGCAGTTAAGTTTACTCAATTTGATCATAAGAAAGTTAAAAATAATTTTAATAAAATGTATTACCATAATTAAAAAATTAATTGTTCATTGAAGAAACTAAACTATCTACCAATATTGTGGTAGTCTAGTGAATAACATATTTACTCTTGTATACTGTTATGTGATCAGTGATCAGCTTAATCTATTTGATAGAAAAGTTATATCTCCCATTAATTTGTCTACTTCAAGTGTATTTCAGATCCATACTAAAAAACAAAAGATTGGACTCTACACTTTTTAAATAACATTTTACACTGGTATATTTATTATTTATAAAAATAATATAGGTAGTTTTATGATTTTTAGTGCAAAAATATTTATTGATCTGATGAATGATAGTTAACTGAATAAATGAGTATTTTACATCAAATTAAATTGTAAATACAATATTTATGATTTATACAACATAACAAATACTTGTAAGAGTTAACTATGCTAATAATTATTAGAAAACAATCTTCCATATTTAACTAAGCTGAAATAAGCTTAGAAGACTTTAAGAACTCATAAATATATTCACCTGTACTCCATGGTATCACTTTTGCTGGAGTTATATGTGACTTCAGCAATTTTTCCAAAATGTAACCCAACCTTGGAAAGGCAATATCATTTTTAGTCAATTTCAAAACTGGGCATAAATCGTTTTTACCATCGCCGAAATATAATATTTTATCGTATTTTTTATTTGTATTTAATGCATATTCCTCCACAATAGCTCCTTTACACATATTTGTGGTACACCAATTGCATTTGTGTTGAAAAGTATAAGGTTCAATTTTAATGGCACTATTTACAATTAAAGCTGGATTTGTGTAAATGGATGAAACTATATCTGATAATTTATTGTGTTTTAACCAATTGTCAATAAACAATGAATTTGAATCGGATGCCACTATGATATCAACATTGTTTTCATAAAGCGTTCTTATTAACTTTGGCATACCATCATTGGGCCTCATTAAGGATACAACATCTATTATTTGTTCAGCTGGAATTTCAATAGTTTTTATTATATCAAAAACTCTTTGCATATATTGAGTCCAATTATTTGGGAAATCTTTTCTGTTTGGAACAAGACTGGTTGGATTTATTAAATCTATAGCAACTACATCAGAATTGCCATCAACTATTGTGTGATCGAAATCAAAAACTGCCAACATATTTTCAAGTTCCTAAAATAATATTAGACATGTCATTTAAAATTATTTTTAAACATAAAATTATAATATAAGGTGGGTGTTATGAATAAGTTATAGTAGTGATGTTACTAGAAAATTCTTTAACCACATAACTAAAAAGAAGAACATGATAGGGATTTATAATACCATGAGCGTCTCCATACATTTTTCTGAAGGGGAGGAGAGTAAAATTAATTTAAAAAATAAATTAGATATTTTTATATACTTAATGCTTACATTTTAAAAGTTATCAATGTTTACAAAATTGGCACATTACAGATAATGCTTTAGAAAACAAGTTTTAAATTCTAAGAGAGAATGCTCTGTTTTGCCCTTCCCAGGGGACGCCCATGAATAATATTATGTGAAAAAACAACAAGAGTAACGTAAAAAAAATTGTGTTTATTTATATTTTAAATTTACAAGAGCATTTTTTTTATTTAATTAGTGTAGCTGACATGCACGTATCGCAATGAGTTGTAATACAATGAATATGGGGGACATAATTTCTGAATAATCTAGATTTGAAAGTCCTGCTAGTCTTCTGCAAAGTAACACTTTAAATAAAGACCAAACAAATAATAAGGCTGATGACCAAACAGTTCTTGTAACAGCTTCTTTGATGTGACCTTCAATGTAGAGACGTATCAAAACAATGACATTAAAATATGTGCATAGCGCGTCTGCTATAAATAAGGGCGAAAACACTATCCATATATCATAGGAACCTGGTATAGTTGATGCAAAAGCGACATCATCTAACCGTAGTGCCAAAAAAACTGTAAAAACCAACAGGGCAATAAGATGCACTAACATTTCGAAGACTGTCAGCCCCAACCATCTCACCAGCTCTTGCAATGCGAATAACATTTTTACTTGGTTATTTTTATATGTATTGAAGATAGGGAACGTGTTCTCGTTTCATAATCATCATCTTCATTAAGTGGCTCTAAAATATCTAAAAACAAAAAATTATTTAACAATATAAAATAAATATACTCTGTTTAGCAAGAGAACATGCCTCGGTTCTTTAGCACCCTGTCACAAGTGAACCGCAATTTAATTGGAGAATCTGCATTTTTTCAAGCTTAACAGAGTAATTATGGAAAACCATATAAAATGTTATTTTTTCACACAATATGTTTTATAACATACCTTTTATATCAGCTGTAGATGTTTGTATATCCAATTTGATTGTGTTGTGAAATTTTTCTTGAAGCTTCAACGCAACATCAATTGTTGTGTTGATGGCTTTTCCAAGACCATTTAATATTAAAACTGAATTATCTAACTCTAGATGTTTGACAGCTCGTGTTAAATGACACTAAAAAATTTTAAATTTAATAACTAAAGCCAAATATGTAAAATAATTTAAAGTTGATAAAAAAATGTTATGTAAAAATAATGATTAACATGAATTTTTGTATTCTAATTTAATATTTTAAATTGACACTATTTTATTATATTGATTTATTATGCACACATAATTTTAACAAGTAAATAATTATAACTTTAACAATAAATTACCATGATAGTATAAGCACATTAGTTATAACTATTGTTTACAATTATGGATTTCACAAAATTAAACAGTATTGCAACTAAAAAGGGATATATAAACTGATACGAATATACAATATTTTATTAGGTTAATAATTGTTTTATCAAACTAATATTTAAACAAATGTGTTATTAATATTTGTTTAAAATTAAAAAAAAATATTTCATGAATTTACTTTTCAGGTAGTGAGCATATAAGTGGCTAAATATAATAATATGAAAGATCAAGTGTAATTTTAATGTCCAAAAAATAAAACAAAAGTATTGGTAATAATTGTTGATTTAGAATTCAATACTATCTAAGCTCTAGTCAAATACACATTAAAGTCTTCAAAAATAAAATATTCATCTATCTAATGCACAATGGTCATGTGTTGGTTGTTGATTTTCAAGCATGAGTGTTAGTAATAATGTTCTTCATGACTTTACATATTGACTACTAAGTACCTAAATACATACTATACATTATAATATATAATTACCTGAACGGGTGTTTTTGATGAAACAAATAGTTCTTTCACCAAAACTGATTCTAATGTTGATAAAGAGGACATGGAAAATTATTTTAAGAATATTAGGTTCTACTGTTCTAGAATTTACTATTTATTCAATTTAATCATAACTCTTAAGGTTTGCCGTTAAATTAATGTTGATTTGTGGTATCACTATTCACTGGAGTCTTGAATGTTAAATGGCGATAGTTGGTTTTACAGTGGTTTACTCGTATAGTCGTATATCAAGTCCACAAATAAGGAAAGATTAAATATAGGTAGTAAATACTAAATACTGACTGATTCTCGGGCTGATCGTTTGATACTCAGATTCAGAATTCAGATCACGAATCACGATTCACGATTCGACGATTTACTAGTAGTTGACGCTACCAATAATACCCATATCAAAACCTTGCATGCTTTTTGATTCACAGCTGTTTAAAATGTATTTAATCGCATCACTAATTATTGATAAGATGATAACGTTTAGAGAACAAGCCATAAAGCTTGATAAAATATTTTATCATGCCATAAAGTAATACCACTAATACCACAGATAATACTCTATTGAACAAGCGAACTATTTTTATTTTTTTTTTTATAAAAGAACTTCTGAGGACTGACTACAGATATTATAAGTATAGTATATTTCTGTAGTACTGACTGGCGACTGCTGACCAATTACAGTCAGTACAAATCATAAAATTTTAACACACGGATACGGGGTAGTAGGTTTGTTTCTAGTCGTCTGAAATTTATAAGTACGCGTGTCTGACCATTATTGACATTCATCACTCGAAATTATGAGCGGTAGAGGTGGGCAATTCAGATCATTTGAACGATCCGAATAATTTGAATCGAATCGAATCTACTGATTCAGTCCGTAAGAACGTTAGCAAACTGTTAGTGGCTGTATATTGCTGTAACGTGTCCGCTTCAGCACTCGAATTTGTATTGGAGGTATAATAAAGATACACGGATTTACATTAACATAAAGTATTTTATTAATAACAGCTAATCACTATATTACAAGTACATTGTCGTCTCGTATCTAGTAATCGACTCCCCGACTTACTCTATGACTTCCCTATTTATGCTACGTGGAGTCCTATTGTAATCATGACGTCCGTCTAATCAAAGGTGTATGCTATTTCCAGTTTTCACCTTTGATAACGCTATTTCCTATAATCTGGTTATTTCAAAGTCGATGAATGTCAGTGAATATAAATACATAACTACATATATCAATTGTTTTACATATTAAAATAACAATAATGAGGATCATTACAATATGTATGTCGTCGTCTGCCGGTGTCGTGACTGGGTAGAAGATGGCAAAGTGATTCTGCGATTATATAGTCGTCACTACTCACGGAATAAGATAAACAGGACTGTAAATGATCGTCGAGTACTTAATTAATAATAAGTTTTATGCTTACAACAGTAAAGTTTAACTTGGTAAATGTTAATACAAACCAAAATACTCGTTCAATTTATGACTTATGAATATTATGACTTGAAAAAAAATTAATACAATGTTTTACTGAGTTAAGTTTATTTTATTTTATATCTTAACATCAATTTTAATTTATTTTAGTTAATTATTTTCATTAACTTGCCCACCTTTGCATAAAATATATCGGGACCGAACTCATATACTCCAAAAAAATATACCGGGATACAACTATAATGTAGGTACTCCATAATATATACCGGGACCCAACTCATGCTGTTTTTTAAATCTGGGACCAAACTCGAATTTGTCCCCTTTTTTAACTTATATATTTTCCTTTTAACAAATCCCTTTTAAAAAATAAATTGAATGTATAAACATTGTATTAGATAGTTAAATATTATAAACAATTGTATTTATTATTTCACTTCATTACAATTATATATTATAATTTATATTTTACATACTTCAGCAACATCAGATGGTATTGAATAATCAGAAAAAATATTCAGAACAAATATAGTTTAAGGACTTGAATTGGTTGTTTATTGTATTACTTTCTGCTGATTCCCAAGCTATTGTATTATAACTATTCACTTTGAATAGTGTTATTTTTTCTCATTTTCTCCACTTTTACATCCAAGAATTGAACATTTACGCTTATTGAATGAACAAAATATTTAAATATGTATCATACGATTTAATATACTAGTTAAATATGATATTTTATGATTGAACTACTATATTTTAGTCCGTGGACTAATTATTTTTTATTTATTCATTCATTGACTAATTATTGACATTTATAAATTGGAGGGAAAGTTCATAATTTTTTTAATATTAAATGGTTCATGAATATGAACATAGATAGAGCGCGAGCTATATTCGTACTTTTCCCCCCTGATAATATACGTCTCCTTGTTTGTTCTTTGATACTACCACAGATTATATAATCTGTATTCTGTGCCATCCGTATCAGCCATCAGGACCGAAAGGAAAGTTTCATTAAAAACCTTCTAAAGATCTAAAGAAGTAAAGATCGTTATTTGATTAATGATTTGACATTTTGACCGAATATTTTAAGTACATCATTCGGTCGCGATTCAGTCACTCGACAGATTCGTTCATTTTGATTCTTTCAGTCGCGACCATCACAACTCAAATGAGCGGTTTAAGTTTGTTAAAAAAAACCATTCCCAGGAATGTGTGCTTATTTAAACAGATTCGACCTCTGCATGTGTCATCAGCACGGACTAAGTCAGTTGCTCCAAGAGAATCACTGAACTCCGAGTATGTACAACCTTAATTTTACTCATGACCGCAACACATTTGATTTGTAAAAAACGTTCTATCTGGAAAGCCCCAATACATCCTAGATGGCTTTGTAGCAAAATCTTTCCCAAAACAACTACCCATTATGTTTGAAATGAGTTGTTAAAAATAATCTTAATATTTAAATCTATCAATTAAACTTAAATGCAGTGCTATAATCTCAAAATGATTAAATGTTCTCCTCTGTTTTGAAGATAAAAATAATATATTACATTCTCAATACCATTGAGTTAAGTAAAATAACTTATTTAAATCATCAAAAATATACATACAATTGTATATAGGTATATTTTTAAAATGTTTGTAGGTACTGAATAAATTGTTAAATGTATTATTTTATAAATTGCAATACTTCATTATTATTTTAAGTTCTAACAAGCAATTATCATGTGAATAATGTATATTTACTGATTTTTTTTTAGCTATGTATTAGATTTGAACTATGATTTCCATTACCGCGATCAAATACCATTCACTGCAAAAGATAAGAGGAATAATACTATTGCCGATGTTTCAATGGGAGTAGTTTTGGCTTTTGTTTTGTATAAATGTTACTCTGAACCTGAACATTTGCTTGTATGTATATCTAATGTGACATGGTGTTATTTTATAATATATTTTTATACCTGGTTTGTATCTTTTTAGGGAGATTTTCCGTATCCTGATTCCTCAGAATGGACTGATGAAGAATTGGGAGTACCGCCAATTGAATAATTATATGTTATTATTTATTTAGTTAAATGTAGTATATATATAATCCAGAAAAATAATCTATGAAAAGTGAATAATCCACTAATAAATTTACATTGATCGTTAATAATTGTTGTATGTTTTTACATTATTACTTATTGCTATATTCTAATTATACCTTAAAAACGTTCTGTACACATTTAATATAGCACTCAAATTTTAAAAATAAGATAATGTGGTGCAGAATGTTATGCATAAACCAATACAAATTTTAAAAGACTATTAGGTATATTTTATATGTTAATATTATTGGTAAATGATAATAATATATTATATGATACAGGTCAGTAATAATATTTATATTATTTATAAAATGTTCATAATAAACACGCATTTCAAGCATAATCAGTATTCAAATATGTTGTAATGGTTTAAAGGCTTTTTATCATTGTATAAGTATATAAATTGGATTAATAACTTAATTAGTATATTTAACTTAAATGCTATACATTTTAGTTAATAATTCATAACCCGTATTACTGATCATCGAGGAGAACAACTGACCAAGGTTGAGATAGAGATGTTACCCCTATACAGGTGAGCTCAGGTATACATTAGCTTCACCATAAATTCAATATATGGCTATAATATGGCTGAGCCTAGACGGATCTGGGGCATTAAGTTCCTGAATAGTTAGATACAAGGTAATATTGACTCTCCCATTTTACTTTCCTTAATTTGTTTTAGAGTACCTCAACATCATTACCGATCTATTTCTCCTTTTTATGTTCCTTTCACTAATTACCTTAAAAATGAACCTATTACACATATGATGTCAAATGCTAATGTTGACCCTTTGTTTCTTCTATGCCTGTGATTTACTGTCTAGCTCTTAATTTTATTATTATATCATAAATTGTACAATTAATGTGTAGCTATATATGCATAATGTGTTTATATGTTCAAAGGACTTATCCCGTATATTTAATAAAATAAAATAAAATATACACATTACCAGTCATAAATTAACAAATTTAATCAAATAAAAATACATTTAACAATTTATTAGTTAAAATTTATGTTCCACTGTATAATAATATGTTGTAATCTAATTACCTATTTGTCATTAAACATAAAGATTTAATCAAGATCAAAATTAAGACAAATTTACAATGAAATCTAATTAATTTTAATTTTTTATATATATTTTTTTGAGTTTCTCTAAAAAGCATATCATTATTAATTTTGGAGTGTGTAACCAATAGTTTCCTAGTCAGCTTTTAATAGAGGAAAACTATATGAGTTGGCAGTAGGCATCCCCTGTCACTAGGGTCTATGGTTCCAAATAGTAATTTCTTATATATTTGGTTGGTTATTTTCAAATAATATCTCAGTATTACATTATTTAATTATTATTTAAAATATAGGTAATATCAGTACTTCAGTTATAAGCTAATAAACAATACACATATTTTTAAAATATCAAAGGGTTTGTTGGTTTAATTAAACATTAAAAAGACATTTTATTTTATTAATAAAATAAAGGAATATTTAAATTACATACTAATGTATATTGTATACAATATATTTTGTGTTTGCTTGTAATATTGTATGAAATTTATTGTCTAATGGAGACAGTTTTGATTTCCAAGTATTCTTTTAAACCATCTTCTCCTCTATGAACACAACAATGGTTTAATATTTGTCATATAAAAAAAATTAGAATTTAAAATTCTTACAATTCTCTACCAATTCCAGATTGATTAAATCCACCAAATGTGATTT
Organism: Diuraphis noxia; assembly: GCF_037042655.1. Taxonomy (NCBI): domain Eukaryota; kingdom Metazoa; phylum Arthropoda; class Insecta; order Hemiptera; family Aphididae; genus Diuraphis; species Diuraphis noxia. The sequence continues at coordinate 29,218,720 of NW_028301714.1, read as the reverse complement.
GTGCCGAGAAGACAAGGTAACTGTTAATCCTGCAATTTATTATGAACATTTAAAAACTTCTTTATACATATATAATATATACTAGCTGAATAACTCGGCTTCGCCCGTGTACAGTTTTTTGTGTTACCTACTATTACTTTTATTTTATCAATTTTTATATTTATTACAGGCTGCTTTTAGATATGTTGATCCTAGATTGCCCATGCATTGTATAGAAATTTCTGTAAACTCTTAAAACTAATTAGGTTTTACAATGTCATTGTAACATTAATATATACATTATGGTGTTATCTAAACCAAAAAAATTAACATATTTTTTTCGTCTCAATACCTCTTTATAAACAGTATTTTTGGTACTGCCTTTTGGGGCTAGATAACCAAACTACTGGCAGAGATAACTCTAGAACATGCAACATAGAACTGTCCATGTGAAAAACATTCTTCTCTCAAATCAACCCCTACCATGCTCAATGATTTTCCTTGAGACAGCAAAGCAAACTTTGAGTGGGAATTGTATTCTTATAAACTCAAATGGATCATCAGTTGGAATCAACACTATTCTCGGGATTAAAACTATATCTCCTCTAGCACACCCAGTAATAACTATAGCTTCTATTATATTTTTGTGCAGAGCTTAAACTTGCAATCTAGTTCCATTACACAATTTAGGTGGGTTAAGATTCTTAACAACATTATATGTGCTCCAATTTTAAGGATAAGTTTATGTGATGGAAGACCAGAAGGATTCAGAGTATTAAGAAATTCTAAAGGGTAAAGGACAGCAACATCCGAATAGATCACTGAATCAAAAGATTTATATTCAACAGCTTTTTCATTAAATTCGTTGATTAGAATTTCATTGATTTCGGCTGCCTTATCGTTCTTAGGAGTTAAGATGGCTCACTCGTACAACCCTTCGATGGATTTCATCTTGATATTTATTATATCTGGGTAAATCCTGGAATTCTGGAAATTAGTTCTGATAAAGAGCTAACAACTGTACTCAAATTTGAGGGAATAGTTATCTCAACTTCCAATGATGAGAAATTTCAGTCTCCTATTTTAAGTAACATTTCAGCGAAAATTCCAGCAGATGTGTCACCTTTCAAATGGACCCTCATATTTTTATGAAGTGCAACTTTCTGGATGTGTGGCCACAAATACGAAGCTTTTAGACATGACTTTACTTGATCAGCCCTTGTACCCCTAGGTATAACGGGTAATGTTTGCTGAAAATCTCCTGCTAACAGCACAGTGAGTCCACCCATCAAACTATATTATATCCTCTTATATCTTTTAATGTTCTATTGAAAGCTTCAAAGCCACTATTGTAAATTTATCCCAAACTATTAACTTATAGTCTTTTAGAACTAGATAGATATATAGATTTAAGATAGATCAGATTTCATATATATAAAGAGACTTGTCCTGGGTGATTCATCAACGCCCAGACCAAACCGATGGGTCTAAAGACTTAAAATCTTGTATACAGGTTTCTTTGCAATGTAGAGGCGCACTAAGAAAGGATTTTTCAAAATTCGCATTTTAAAGAGTTGCTTAAACGGGGATTTTGATATTTATGATGGAAATTTTGTTTATAAATGGTTGCTATAACAACCTGATTTATGTGTTGACACATTTATCACTTTATTATTACAGCTAATTATTATTATTAAATAAAGCGTCTTCGTATACGCACACTTACAAAGTTTATGTACGGTAACTACAATTTTTTCTAAATATTTAAATGTTTTGAAATAACCAGGTGTTTTACTTATTATTTTCGATTATTAATATTATAGCGTAAAGTATATATATATATATATTTATTTTAATAGTTCAATATTATTGAAAGTTGTAAAAATGCCAACACAATAAATATGTAATTGCAGTATAAACCATGTAAAATATTAGTAGACTAAAACCTACTCACCTACTTACATAATATTTATATCAATACATTAACAGATTTTTTTTGTAATAAATGTGAATTATGATTAAAAATGAAACTTCTTTGAAACCCAAAAAGTATACTTTTTCACAAATAATTTTACTACTGTATACACAATTTTAAATAAATATACCAAGTCCAGTTAACTAATTTCAAAATTTGGTGTAGGAAATTTAAAATCAAAGTTCTTAAGCCAATAAATAAATGTTACCAATAAACAAATATATATTCCTATATTACCTATATTACCTGTTAATATTGATTCTTGGTAATGAGAAAATAACATAATGATTTATAACCTAACCTATTATACCAAAGGCGGGTAAGTCGACTAAGTCGTGGATGTCGCTCTGATGTACAGTAGGTTACAAGTGGGTTACTGTAATGGATGGAATTAAATTTGAATCCAATAATATTATATCACTGTATACGAAAAATGATTCTGAGCGAAGACGGTTTATCTGTCTAGAATATATTATAGATTATTAAAAATTTTTAAATCTTAGATTTAAAAAGAAAAGTTTTTATGAATTTCTAGCTTAAAATAATTTGCGAATTTTCGTGATTTTAACGTGTGTTGTCAAAATTTAAATGCTTGTAAAAAAAAATGTGACTATGCATTTCTTTTATTTTTTAACTGCTATTGTAAAAGTATTTTAGGAACCTTGTATTAAATTTTCAAATCTTAGATAATATAAAAGGAAAATTTTTTATGAATTTCTAGGATAAAATAATTTACAAATTTTTGTGATTTTTACGTAGGTATGTGGTCAAAATTAAAATTTGAATGCATGTAAAACAAATTGTGGCTATATATTTCTTTTATTTTTCAACTGCTATTGTAAAAATATATTATGAGCCTTGTATTAAATTCTCAAATCTTAGAATTAAAAAGAAAAACTTTTATGAATTTCTATCTAAGATAATTTGAACATTGCCGTAATTTTTACGTATTTAGTCAATATTTGAACTGTAAATGCTTATAAAAAAAATTTGTGACTATATATTTCTCTTATTTTTCAACTGCTATTGTAAAAATATGTTAGGAGCCTTGTATTAAATTTTAAAATCTTAGATCTAAAAAGAAAAACTTTTATGAATTTCTATCTAAGATAATTTGAAAATTGCCGTAATTTTTACGTATTAAAAAAAAATTGTGACTAACGATTTTTAATTTTTTTTAGCTCCAATAAGAACAACTCATAAGGAACCTTGTATTAAATTTTCAAGTTTTTTTTGGTAATTTAAAACTTTTTACCGACACTTCAAAAAAAAATTTTCAGACAAATTGAAAATTTCAGTCGTCTATAAATATCTCAAAAAAAGTCAAAATATTTTGAAAATTAAATCATGTAAAGAAAATGCCAATCTAAATAACTGATAAAATTTTCAAGTATCTACGACTTATACTTTTTGAACAATAACAAATATTTAAAATCGTTTCAGGATAAATCGTTACGCTAATTCATAAAAATTTAAAATTCAAACGCACTTAAAATTTTTCCTATAATGATGCTTCGAGTTTTCTCTATAGCTACTTGAAGGAAAACTTAGTGTTGCATTTTTAATCCTTAGTTATAAACACAAAAAATTTTATGATTTTTCAACTTCAAACTTACTTGCAAATTTTCGCGTTTTTGACAGATTTCGTAAAATTTTGAACTACTCGTATAAACGCTTATTAAAAAAAATTGTCTTACGATTTTTATTTTTTTTAGCTACAATAAGAACAACTCATAAGGAACCTTGTATTAAATTTTCAAGTTTTTTTGGTCATCCAACATTTTTTTACCGACACTTCAAAAAAAAATTCTAAAAAAAATTGAAAATTTCAGTGGTCTATAAATAACTCAAAAAAAGTCAAAAATTTTTAAAATTTAACTGTATATAGATAACACTGACATAAAAATTTGGTGAAAATTTCAAGTATTTACAGTGATTAGTTTTTGAATTACAACCATATACTATACTGTAATTATAAATGAGGGGGAGGAAGGCACCAAAAACAAACTTCTGAAGACCGCTAAATATTTCCTTAAACTCAAATTTATAAGTATAATAAATTATATTATGTCAATTTATATTTCAAGTCCCCCCCCCCACCAAGATTTTAAAGATTTTAGACTATATTTTTGCCACGGGTAATGAGACAACAAAAAACAAAAAACACTATTTACTATAAATAATTACCAGACTGCACCAGCATTAATATTGTCCATATACTTCATTGCAATATCCATATTCTTAGTTAGTATTCCAGCAGCTAATCCATATTTAGTGTCATTAGCTCGGTTTATCACTTCATCTAATGTTTTGAATTTAATAATCTGCTGAACCGGTCCAAATATCTGAAAAAATGCAAAGATTACTAACACATTATCCTTTTTATAAGATGTACCTACTTAATATTGTAAAAATTATACTTGGTACATTAGTTGATAAAATAATATCATATATTCTGAAAAATCATTAAAATCAGTAGATTTATAAAATTGTATATTTACTTCTTCTCTGGCAATTTTCATATTGTCAGTTACGTTTGAGAATACAGTAGGGTACACATAATAACCTGTGTCACCAACTTTGGATCCACCAGCTTCTAATTTGGCACCTTCTTTTTTACCAGATTCAATATAACTCAAAACTTTGTTGTATTGTTCTTCACTTACCTGAGAATGTGATTAAGTAAAATAATATTTGGTATAATTTTATAATATAATTTATTAAATTAGGTAATTGAAGGTTGACAAACAGTATGTATAGTAAACATACCTACATCAAATGTTTTATATTTAGTTGTTAATTTGTTAATATTTTAAAACCTTACTAAAGGCCATATTTGTGTATCAACATCAAATTGGTCGCCAACTTTCTTATTAGATGCTAATTTTGCGGCTTTCTTAACAAATTCATCATAAATGTTTTCTTGAACAAATGTTCTAGAAGCAGCACAACAATTTTGACCCATGTTGACAAATATTGAATCATGAGCAATCTTAACAGCCTCGTCAACTGTGTATATAAATAATATAGAATACCGTATGTGTGTAGTTTAGTTAAAAATAAAAAATTCACAAAAAAATTTTCAAAATATTTACCATCAAAATCATCGAATATTACAAGAGGACTTTTACCACCTAATTCTAATGATACACGTTTTAAATTAGACTTGGCAGCTTCTTCCATAATTAATTTTCCAACCTTATTTTTAACAAAAATATATTAAATTTAAATTATGAAAACAGTTATTTAACAATGAATGTTTACTTCTGTTGATCCAGTAAAGGTCACTTTATTTACATCCGGATGGCTAGCTATAGCTTTACCTGCAGTTGGACCATACCCAGGTACAACGTTAATGACTCCATCAGGAAATCCCACCTAAAAGATTAAAATGTTGCACATTATCTATGCTAAATATTATGATATTGTATTTATTTATGTATATATTTAAAATGTTACCTCTTTAGATAATGCAGCCAGATACAGAGCAGTAAGAGGAGTTTGTTCAGCTGGCTTTAATACAACAGTACATCCAGTAGCAAGTGCTGGTCCCAATTTTATTGTGGCTATAGCAATTGGATAGTTCCAAGGTATAATTGATCCAACTACTCCGACAGGTTGACATTTGGTGAAAGTAAAATATGGCCCATCTATAAAGGTAATATTTTATCAAATAATAACAAATATAAGTACAAGTGAACATTTTTAATCTTTAGAAATCTGAAATCACAATATAGCATAGAATAACATCAGATAGTTTCCATGTAGACTTTATGTTTGTGTTTTGAACTCTATATTCATATACATATATTAAAGTGTTCAACTACTTTTTTTAAAAGTCCTCTTAAAGAATAAAATATACATGGTGATTCTTATAACATTGGACACTCATTATTCAAAAAGTATTTATGTTTTTGAAAATAATTATTGTTTTAATTCCATCTTAAAAAGCAGAATATTTCAACAAATAAGAATTAAATTTAGGATGAGTGTTACTTAAAAGTAATACTCTATGTATTATTTGAGTTATAACTTTATAAGTATTTATAGTTTAAACAACCCAATTGACAAAACTCTTGTATACAAACAATTCATTTGTCCTGCATTGACATACGGTATTCAAATCTGGGGCTCAACCAAAAACTCAGACCTAAATCTTCTCCAATCCTTTCAGTCGATTAGTCTCCGTCTTTTGACAAATGCATCTTGGTATGTTAGTAATCATACAATCCATAAAGACCTGGTCATTCCAACTCTTCACACTCTCGTTTCAACACAATATAAAAAATTTCATTCTAAAACAAATAATCATCCAAACCCGTACATTTCAAACCTCTCCTCTAAGACTCTCCCGGATAACCCTCCCCATCAACTAAAACGAAATTGGCCTCGTGATTTACTTCACTGAATAAAAAAAAATAAAAAGCCAGTTGGGTGTAGTGTCAATGGACTATTCACTCAAGCCATAGAACCTTGTAAAAAAATATCTCAAATTAACTTATTGTTTTATTATATTACAGATTGTAAATACATTTATTTATAAAAAAAAAAACAACCCAAATGTTGCAGAGTAACCATATATCACTTCACTTTGTTTATCAAGACTTTAAATAGGTACTTATTAAGTTATAACTTATAAATTATAAAATAATAACGTTTTTTAATATTAACTATATAATAATTTAAACAAAAATATATTGTATTTTAGATTGTATAAAGTTCTGTATATATTCATGCACCTATTAAAATCATATGATAGGCATAAGGCATATCAATAAAATCAATAATAGCCCTGAATAAAACTTTATATTCTAAAAGCCCATATGAACTATGTGTAAGGTTGAATACAATATTTCATATTAAGTATAATAAACCCAACAAGGTTATACTGAAACTTTTGCATTGTTAAACAGAACATGAGGATTTAAAATTCTACGAAGTAATCGCGATACAATATTAATAAGGATTTACTGTATTAGAAAAGATTCGTCCATAAATTCAAAGTTTGTAAGTCATCCCTCCAATTATTACCCCTAAAAATAAAATATTCTTGCTTCACTTATTTATATAAATAACTATCTACCTGATGGTATAGTTTTCCCATGAATTTTATCAGCAAATCCAGCATAGTATTGAAGAGTTGAAACAGCCAACTGTACGTCTAATAAAGAACTATTATAAGGTTTTCCATTGTCTAATGATTCTAAATTTGCCAAATTAATTTTGTTTTTTTCAATCAATTCTGCAAACTTATAGATCAATTTGCCTCGCGCAGATGCGTCCATTGTACGCCATTCAGAATTTGGTTGAAATGCAGCCTTTGCTGCATTAACAGCCAAATTAACATCTTCCTATAGTAAAACATGGTAATTTAAATATTGTTTTTAACTTTCATTTAATTTATTAATATACATATCCATAAGTGTACCTAAATATAAAGTTGTAATTAATTTATACAGAATCAAAAATTTTTTTGTATTTATTATATTTTTAATAGATATTCACAGAAGACTGGTAAAGACTAATTATAGTAGTAACTATATAAAGTAGGTACACAATACAATATAATATGATCTAATCCATTCAATAAAGACCTAGTTCCATTATTTTTTTTTTTAATGTCATAATTAAGTAGTAATAATAAGCGAAATTGATAGTGTACTATCTTTAATTGACTAATAAGTGATTGACACAAATATCAAAACTATTTACACTCGTTAAAGATTTATAATTGTTAGAAAATCATTGAGACATAATTTAACTCAAACACATTAATTAACTAATCCACTTATCTATTAATTTAATAAACTAATAATACCAAATTGTACTTTACTTATATTAAAGTAAATGTTGTATGACCAATATATTACAAACACTAATTTCATGTAATATATATCTTACTTTATCTCCTTCAGCAACATTGATGATTGTTTTTTTATTAGCCGGATTGATAGTAGAAAACGTTTTTCCACTAACTGAGTTTACGAAACTGTTGTTAATAAATATCTAAAACAATGAAGAAATACTCAATTAAAGTTATAATTTATTTGTGAAGTATAAATAAGTCACAAAAATATATAAAACTTTAGATTTTAAGAGGAGGGATGAATGTATAGAATATTGATTTTAAAATTATTTTTATTCAATTTCGTTAAATTTTGTCAGTAAAATGCTTTAATTTAAACACTGATGGTAGTTTTTAAAAGCAAATTAGAGCTGGTTAATACTTTAGGTGTTAAACATTTCTCAATAGGTACTTTTCAAAATAACTAGTAAATTTACAATTAAAAGTAAAAACCTTATTATTATTTTTAGAATTTTGAAACTTACCTAGTGAGTTATAATTTAGAATTAACCAATAAGTCAAAATGCTTTATTAAAATATTAATAAAAAAAAATGTTATTCCAATCAAATATGAAATTGAAAGTCTAAAAAAATTTAGGTAACTTTATAGTAGGTATAATATATTATAGATAATAAATATCTGTATGCAATTATGGATTATAAAGTAGGTAGGTAAGTAATTACCTGGTTATATTGAATTTTCACATTTGGGTTTGCCATCTTTATATAATTTATTAATTTGATTAAATGAACCTTAAACGAAATAAATTCTTATAATGTTTCAATCGTTTACTAAAGAGCTTATGACAGAATTTTACTACACTTGTAACTTTTGACTATAGGTACCTGCTAAATTACCATAAAGCGGACAGTAAATAAATCTAATATAATATGAATGTGTTGCAGTATCCACAGAGGTATACATAATAAATATTGGTACGTCAAACATACATAGGTATATAAGGTATAACTGCATATTTGTGTATACCATAATTCATAATCATTGTCATACTCATTTCATTCTCTCAAACAATGGTGGGGATATCATATATATTAACATTTAACATCGTATTATAAATAACTATTACTTTATATTATTTTTTATAGCTACACCATACAAACAATTACCAACATTTATATGACATGATAGGCACTAGGCAGTGTTGTAAAAAATACTTTTAAAAAGTATTTAAGTAATTACTCAAATACTTATAAAATAAAGTATTTAAAATACCACCCAAATACTATCTATAGTAAAGTATTTGAGTAATACTTTTAAAAGTATTTGACATAATTTTCAAATACAAAACAAAAAAATCAATTTAATTCTGAATCATTCTTAATATATTAATATATAATATTAATCGAACATTTGTGTGTTGCATTTTAAGAACATAATTTGTTCGAAATGCTTATCAGTCATAGGTATTAGTTCTTTTTTTGGTGATTGTTGCACCACCAACACTAAACACTCTCTACTGACGCACGGCTGATATCAAATTATCTTTTGATAGTTAGAAAGTGGACCAATTGGTTCGTACAGGTTGTCAGGGATGTCGAATAACCGTAAATTATTATTATTATTATTATTAAGATGCAATGTTACATTTTATAACGATCACACCTGTTGCGACTGTGAGCCCAATGGTAGTCAGAAAAAAAAGTCAAATTACAATAATTAAATATACCTATAACAATTAAAATTAAGGTATTAAATTAGGTATTATTTAAAAATTGTTTACACATTATTGGTCAAATATATAAAAAATAATTATAATTAAATATACCAAAAATTAAAAGTACCTATCATTAAAATTTTTTAAACATTGGTCATATTGTATACATATATATATATATATATATATAATTATTAATACACAGGTTATATGTTAATTAATTTAAAATTGTTAACACAGTTGATCATATATAAAATTGTTAATATTATAATATACATTGAATAAATATTATAATACAATATTTTGTGGATATTATCTTGAAATCAATTGATTTATGTCTTACACCCTAGATATGTATAAGTATAATGTATATACTTTGTATAGGGTTATTCTTTTTTTTAAATGTACATATTGCAGTATGAAATACATGCTATCTTGAAATAAATAAATTTATATACCTACCTATATATATTTTTAATTTAAACTTTTTGTTTAATAAAATCAATACATTCATTGCTGTTTAGAATCTAAAATATATTTATTACTATGAATAATAAATGATAACATATAACCTGTGTATTAATAATTATATGTATAATATATAATATATATTATATGTATACAATATGAGTTAGGGCTCGGAAGTTGATGACCTTAAAAACAATAAAAAATGCCCTAAAAAAATGCAAATATAACATAAAAATGGCGAAAAATGTCCTAAAAAATTACAAATATTAGTTTTATATTAATAAAAATACATTTTTTAAAAATATTTTACTCTATTTTACTATAAAATTCAAAATATGACATAAAAATGTCCTTAAAAATATTTAATATATTAATAAAAAAAAAATATTTGTTTTATAATTTTATCAAAGCATACATATTATTTAAAAATTAAAATCATTGCATTGTACAATTAGAGCATATTTTATGTTATCGAAAGTAAATGAACGACGATTATTTGTTAATAAATATTTATAATTGGAAAAACTTCTCTCTATGTCTACTGAAGTGATTGGGGCAAATCTGAAATGTACCAAATAATCAGCACTGAAATCATCCGGAAAACACTCACTTGAAGCTTCTTCACCATTTAAAATTTTTGAAATTGTTAACAACGACAAATGTAATCGTCGAGATGAAATTGGATAAGTACTAATCTTAGCCTGTGGTAATATCCAAGTTTTAAGTTATCGGCGTAATAATCGTCGACAAGAAACTATTATAAGAAATGAACTAGTGTGAAATCAGTAAAAATGACTAAAAATGTGGGAAAATGACCTAAAAATGTCAAAAAATTACTTAAAAAGTAATAAACACCAAAAAATGCAAAATAAAAATTAGTTATTCAGATTCACATGCTTATGAAACACATTTGTAGCCAGTAAGAGTATCGTCTAAAAAGTTCCAAAAAAAAATGCAAAATGCATCAACTTCCGAGCCCTAAAATATTATTATATGACCAATAATGTGTAAACATTAATTTAATACTTTAATTTTAATTGATATATATTAAATTATTTTTCCCGTGGCTCTATTTTCTGTGGATTATTTTTCCCTGGAATTTTTTTCCTACATTCGAGCCCAATAATTAGATTATTATCAAATTATTACCCGTATTTTATTGCAATCAATTATCTCAGGACCCAATTTGAGTTTGCCCCGTTTTAATTTAGAGCGCAAGCGAATAGCTAAGAGAAAAAAATCGTAAGTACAATTAAACATTAAATAATTATCGATTTCAGAAATTTAATCAGCACATTCAACTAACACATTCATTATTATTTATTAACAATATAAGGTTGTTGAACAATGGGCGAGTTAGTGAAAATAATTGACTGCAGTAAAAAATTAAGTTAAATCAGTAAATTACCTCCTGTTAAAAGTTAACAGAGAAAAAATTTAATTCGATAATTTTAAAGTTAAATAGGAAAATACAATTATTTTCAAGCTACGATATTTTTAGGCAATACCTAATGAATAAAGTGCTCTAGTATTTTGATTTACACAAACATTTATCATCAAGACGTTTAATACTACAAATATCAGGTGTAATAATATATAATTAGAAAACATATTAACAAGATGATACGAATAAAAAATTAACTTAACTACACGATAATGATGAACTTTTTAACAAGTTAATGACTACCTACCTTTGATTATTAAGTGATTTAGTGATAATCAGTATATACGTATATAGTACAGTATATGTATAATATTGTGTATACCGTACGGTTATAAAAATATGTTATCCAATGTTTAGCCATTAAATTTATGTAATATTAACTTTTATAAGTACACATACATAGTGCAATTAACTTAAACATTTCTTACCTATTCGTTTTTTTTTTGTCTGACCCTATACCTATAATTCGGTATTTTATTGAAAATGAGTAGGTAAATAGATATTTGACTATATCTAAAATTTTAAGCAATACCTACATTCATTTGGTGATTAGTTAATATTGATTACAATAAAAACAAACTAATTCTTGCAGTCAGATTTCTATATTACATTATTTTAATTGCATTATAATGTGAGATCAAAGTATCAAACATCAAAACCAATGAGCTTGACTTGATAGTAAAGACAGTAATGTCACGGTCTTATATAGTGGATCGACGAATTTCTTGGTCTTGAATGTCTTGATAGTTATGCTGCATAACTTATGCATAGTAATTTATCAAACATTATGTTAAGCTAATATATAAATATATGCACTATATAGATATATTACATATTTAAATAATAAAACATTAGGTATAATTTATATTGAATATTTCGAGGAATAATCGAGTGTCTTTATAATCTGTTAGCGTATACTGTATAGTAATGCACAAATATTAGGTATGATAAATGATTGTAATAATTTGTTGTTTAAAGTTATTTTCGTCTTTTAATCTTGACGGATTTTCATAAAACCATTATCTTTAAGATTAAGACGAGTTAAAATACAATTTTAATTAGGTACATTAATTAATGGAAATAAATCCACAATTCACTATCTAAGTACAAGGTAATATTTTTCTTGATTAATTTATAGATTTCATATTACTATATACTACTCAAAAAAATACTTACACGTTATAAGCTGATAGCGAACATATTAATATTATTACTAACAAATCTAATATAAGTAGGAAGCTAGTTCTTAATGTTCTTATATAAAATGCAAATGGATTAATAAACGTGGGAGTATCCTTCTGATGGTCGATGGTCCAAACGGAACGAGTGAACTTAGAATGGATTTTAAAAAACCGTCCAGGGTGATATAGTAACTAAATGGCAGAAGCAGTGGCGCACCAAAGGGGGAGGGGAGGCTTTGGGACTTAAGCCTCCCCCTAAATATTTTTTTCATTAAATTATACATTATTATAGCAAAATATAATATAATAGTATAACAATAATGATAAATGATAATGTTATATTTTCAAATTTTATTATGTTAGATACACACATAATATATAATAATAGTTCAATATTACGCGATAAGGTTAGTGGGAATCGCCGATTTCTTATTTAATACACAGAATATTTATTAATAATATTAATCGTTGAAAGTTAATTTTAGATTTATAGATATTAGAGTGTAGTGACTAGTGATTATGTATAAGATCGACTTTCGTTAGTAACTACGATAACAATGATAGTTATGAGTGTTATGACTTTCGCCTATCTGTCGTGGCATGAAAAACTCGTTTAGAATGTTTAAAGTTTAGATAATTCAGTCAGTTCGATTTTTTCTTTGTGATAGCTGTATTGAATGTGTTTATGTGTAAAAAAAAGCTCAAAAACGAAAGAAACCTGAAGTTGGTACTAGTAGTACTCTTCTTAATGATATTAGTGTTAAACCAAAAATTTCAACAATCAATTAACCGCCCAGTCCTCAAAAACTTTTTGCTTCACCGTCATAATATAATATATAACATTGTATGGTGATATAATAAATAAAAATGATTATTTAAAAATTAGTTTTAATTGTTTACTTGTGTGTAATTATTGAGCCTCCCAAACAAAAATTCTGGGTGCGCGCATGGGCAGAATACTACAAATATTTAACTAAATTAGTTCTTATACGTATTTAGGTATTATACAGGGTGTCTCAAAGAGATCTGACATTCTGAAAAATGAAATAACTTTTGTTCTAATTTCTAATCAATATTTTTTTTAAATTTCTTTTAAATATAATCCATAGTCACTTGCGCTACATTTTTAGAATACATTTTTTATTTTTTAATACTGAAAATAAAAAACTTAAAAATTGATAAATTTTTTAAGAATAATTGTTGGATCACAAAAAATTTATTTGAAAATTAAAAAATTAATATTATTTTTGGCAGTCCAAAAAATATATATCAAAAAATAAGAAGGTAGTTAATAGTTATGAAGCACATCCTACGGCCGTATTGTCTTCCGGTTTTCTGAATAACTTTATAATTGTTGACATTTTTATCTGTTACTTCTTTCTCCTCTTGGAAATGTGAAACCATGTAATACCTACATCATTCGGAACTTTATTAACCTATAATATTAAATATTAATTACAATATACAACGAAATACTAATTTTTTGTATATTGGTGTATATGGTTTTTCCATCACAGTACCAAATGTATTATTAGTTATTAGTTTATTACATAATGACGACCCACTTACGAATAATACCGTTTTTTGGCTTTTAGTGGTATATTTTATCTGGTACCGCGAAAAAATAACGCCGGAAATTTAGACCCCGAAAAAATAACCCCATAATAAGAGTTTTTGCAAATTAATCTCAAATCAATACAAAATGTATAAAATACCTATTGTCCTCTTATCTAAAATTGTTATGCTCCCACAAATAATATTAATTTTTAATTCAATGATAAATTATTGTATACCTACCATAAAAACAATTAAGAGCACGGTCTGTCTGTCATATCGATCAGATATACCATATTATACAATAACCATTTAATCTATTCTGTGCAATAACTAGGTACAGTGACGTATTATAACGGATAAAAAAGGTACTAAATACTGGTATTAATAATCAATGGTACTACTAACAGTACTGCGGTAATTTATGAAGTTCGTCAATTTTTTGTGTGTTCATTTCTCTATAATATTCGGTACCACAGTGTTCTTTTGTATATTATATAATTCGCTAAGCATTTGGTTTAACTTCTTTTTGAATAGTTATGGATAGTCTAGATATTTCGAGAGCCAGAAGGGCAATTTAAATTAATAAAAACCCGTGTAATTATATTTACACGTGATCCATATTATAAGAGTATAAGTGAATATGTAAGAAATATACGATTTTAAATACACGTGTCCTTTTAATACCAGTAGGAAATCGTAAGCCCTATTATTATATAATAAAATATAATATATATTGTAAAGGTACGGTTTGGCTAGAGCGACAGCGACCGCGACCGTACTACGACCGCGACCGCGATTTTACTGCATTAATGAAATTAAATGTACCCGGTTTACCTACGGCGACCGCGACCGGCGATTTTGGATCGGTCGCGGCGATTATAACTTCGGTCGCTACAAGAGCGGTCAAATCGCGGTCGCTCCACATATATTCGGATTGAAAACAGTACGGCGGCAAGGTGGGCCTAATAACCCCCACAGAAAAATTTCAGAAATTTTAGAATATAAGAACTTGTATACTTTATATAATATAATAATAGCTATATATAGCTATAATAGTTATATGATACGAAAATTATGAAAATATTTAAATTTTATTTAATTTTATAACCCTTAGTATTTGTTGAAAAAACTTTAGCACATGAAAAAAAATATTTACCTGCTGCCCCCCTCATTAAAAAAGACAAGCAAACGTACAATAGCTTAGCTCATTCATTGAAAAAAATACTTGCTAAACTTAAGACAAATGTTTAGAAAAATCACCTAAAACGAATCTCACTCACAAATATGGTAGTATCTGGAGAAAAAAAAATAATTCGCTTTAAATGACCAAATCTTCCTATTAAAAATCTGTTAGGTTTTCTTAGTATTATTTTATACTTCGATACAAAACTTAAATAGTCGAATTTATTAAGTCAAACATAAATTCTCATATAAGTATTCGGCTATGATTATTGATTAAATTATTTCTGTTATCAATTATCATCCCCTCTATGACAGAATTTTTCATTTAGAAGCGGTCGCTATCGCTGTAAATAAACCATGTTGGCGATTTGCGACCGCGACCGCGATCGCGATTATTATTCAGTCGCAGTCGCTGTCGCTCTAGCCAAACCGTACCTTAACGTAGGTGAAAGGTGTTTTGAAAATGAAAAATGTTAACTATTTGACACTGAACTGTATACTAGTATACAGTTCAGTGCTATTTGATAACCACAGTGAAAATAATGAGAGGGTAATAATTTTTAGTACGTTAAACAACTTGAAGTTATTAACATAATATGCAAATACCTGGTATGCAGATGGAAATTTTGGTTTAGCCCCGAAACATTTCTCGCAACTCTACATCATACGAATTGAAAAATATAGTAAATTTTTTACTGTTCTTTACTGTTTACTTGAAAAAAAAATCAATCTACTAACGAAATAATGTTCAAAGCTATTTTATCAGTCTGAGAAAAGAACTATCTTTTTCTCGATCTTTTTTCAGATCCGCAAAATATAAAAATAGACTTCGAAAGGCAGTAATAAATAAATTATGTGGTATGTTAGATGACTTGGTTTTTTTGCCAATAAATAGGTTATAAGAAGGTGTTGACTATTTAAAATAAATTATTCCTCTTGGTGCCGAGGAGTTGTTTCAATATTTTGACGAAACCTACGTGAGTGGAACAATACGTCGAATAAATAAACAAAACACTCTAAGTTTAAGCGTTCGACGTTTTCCAGCGATGTTCACCCTGGAATGTTCACCGAACCAACAATGTTTGTGAATCTTGGAACAATCGATTTTGCCATTTAGTTGGAGGAAAACACCCATGGGTTTGGACGTTAATAACCAAAATAAAAAATGAATGGTCGGTAGACCGTCCAAAATTTCTGCAAAACATAGGAGAGTCCAAAACAAAATGCTCCAAATCGAAAACCGTCAAAAAACGATTAAAAATCTTATGCGAACAGTTAAATACTAACCAAATTGAAGTGGATACATTAAAAAAAAAAATTTATTTTAATTTAAGTAAACGACTATAAAATTGACATTGTATTACAAATTTATACTTTGTTACTTACAAATCATTTTTATTATAGGGTTATCTTTTCCGTGGTTATTTATTAGGCAAATCATTTTATCTATGGTGGCACGGTGCTACGGTTGCTATTCACGTGATTGAGTGTACCAAGTGGACGGTTGGAGTTTCACAGATTACGTACTACCCGGCAGTTATTTAAATTTCATTTTAATAAATTAATTAGAAATCGTAGAATAACGCTAACGACTTGATACCTCCGCAGTTAGATTAGGCGTTTTGTGAGCGATCAGTCCTGACAATTTTTTATATTTTATATTTGTTAAGTCCGTAGTACAATAGAAGACGGTCGGGGTTTAAGTGTTTAACTAAGTACGAGGAATCACCCGGCATTTATCGAAAATTTTATGCTTAAAAATTGATTTAAAATGTAAAAATTGTGCAATCGTTATGAAACTTGTATCATTAGATTACAAATTTTCTAGGCTACCACCCTTGATATTTTCATGTTTTAGGATAAAAAATCCTGTCATCAAACACAATATGGAAGATTATCCACTCCAATATTCCATAAAGTTAAAACTTTGAACTGAACCTGACAACCTGTAGTGATGATGATATCATACTCTCATAGTTTATTAAAAATAAACGAAAATAAAATCATAACGGTATTCAGTATTGACGAATTTGTCAAAATTCAATAGCTCGATAGATAATAATATGACAAAACATTGCATTATAGCGCATCCTACAGAAAGTAAACAAAACCAAAAAAAAGTCAATGGCATGGGATCTGACCCCCACGTCATCCCTTGTATACGCCACTGGTAAGCGCCGTGCTCGAGTGTATGTCGGCAACGACAAAGACTTTATACTTTATCATTAATGACGACGCGAACAGGGCACAGCGCTTATTATTGTGTGGTGACGCCGTCTACTGAACAATGCATCATTTATATTATGACCACCTCCTTATTATAATATATTGTGTGTACTGCATGCGCGAGCGGTATGAAATCGTATATTTGTAATATTTTAAACACATTACACATTTGAATCAAATTATAAATAAGAGTAATAATTCACCATATTAATATCACCTAATCTTTTTAAAAGCATTAAAAAATATAATTCTTTCTGATTGCGACTGATTTTAATTCCAAGTATTCTTTTAGACCTTCTTCTCCTCTGTAAACAATAAATTAATAACAATTAAGTAAAAGGAATATGTTTAAGTTATGTGCTTAAAAAAAAAAATATATATATTATTATAAAACTAAATAGCCTGTAATCAAAATCTAAAATCTAAAATTCTAAACTATAATATAATATAAATATCTTACAATTCTCTTCCTTGTCCAGACTGCTTAAATCCTCCAAATGGACACTGGGCATTAACAGCATCATAACAATTAACCCTAATAGAAAATAATAAACAATAATTATAAGTTAGGTTATTTAATGAAAAATATCTATGCTGTAAATTTATATTTTGGAATTTGGAATTATATCTGGTACCAGTGGCGCACAGAGGTACCTATTTTAAGAGCACATGCAGCTAAACAAAGTTAGCCACCCACCCACCCAATTTTTTATTTATAACAAATATTTTCACTTATTTTTCATTGTAATTCAAAGAAATCAATTAATATAGACTATAGTTTATGTTATAAATTTTTTAATTTCCCTGTGAAATCTTCAGTAGTACACACCCACCCCCCTCGAGAACACATGCACTTGCATTCCTTGCTAACCTGTCTGGGCGCCACTGTCTGGTACCACTACCAGACATCTAAAGATCTTCATTATTTATTTTATGTTGATACATTTGAAAATTTAAAAATATGAAAGTAGAATTAAAAACTTAATTCATTTACCAAACTGAACCAGCATTAACATTTTCCATGTACTCCATAGCAGTATCCAAATTGTTAGTTAATACTCCAGCAGCTAGTCCATATTTAGTGTCATTTGCACGTTTTATCACTTCATCCAAAGTTTTAAATTTAATTATCTGCTGAACTGGCCCAAAAATCTAAAAAAAAATTAATGCAACATATATCAAAAATTATATTTTTTCATAATATATAATGTATGTAAACATAATATATACAAGTTAACAAGTTAATAGTACATACTAGATAATAGAATTTAATTTTTGCCACAGTATTGAGTAATAACTAAATATAACTAAATTTAAATCTTCCATTATGAAAATTAGTACATATAATTGTATATTTACTTCTTCTCTAGCAATTTTCATGTTATCAGTCACATTTGAGAATACAGTGGGATACACAAAATATCCTGTATCACCTACTTTACACCCACCGGCCTCTACTTTGGCTCCTTCTAATTTGCCAGATTCAATCATATTTAAGACTTTATTGTATTGCTCTTCGCTTACCTAAAAACATAATTTATAATTATATTATAATAATATTATAACATATTATATATTATATCATATAATGATAATTTGTGTCATAATATTAGTGCCAGAATTTTTATAAAAATTATTAGTTTATGTGTTAGGTTTTTAAAAATGTACTAATTATAATTTATTTTTAAGTATATTTATTGATTAGTTATGAAATAATCAAAATGACAAATAATAAATATAGTATTATATGAAATATTCAGAAAACAATAAAATTATTTGGTAGATTGTGTGATGATTCAATGTTCGAATATCATTAAGAAAAAGCTACACTATTTATTATGTTGTCTACGTCTCACAAGTGTATATCATACTAAATTTATGCTCAGCAGATCACAGTTAGCTCCATTAGTTTAAAAATTAGAGTAAATCAACCTATTTTGAAACTTCAATGTTAAGAGCATTATCTGTGTTTGTATGTAAGTTTTTTTTTCAATTTTGTAGCAAGTTATGCATATATAAAAATACTTATAACCCACTTAAAACTATTTATTGTAAGAAACCCACATACAAACATAAATATTGTTCTTACCATCAAGTTTCATAAGAGGTCAATTTACTCTAATTTTTAAACTAACGGAGTTAAACGTGACCTAAATTTAAATTGCTACACGTAAATTTGCTATGTTACGCACTTTGAAGATAGAGACATAAAACATGTAGCGTTCTCTTAAGCCTTTACAATCAAAAAAATTGATCACATTATGAGAAAAAAGTTAATTATATTATTTAATATTTATGAAATATGCAACTTTTATGGAACTATTTTAAAATACATAATTTATTTTAATTTTTACTCAAATTTTAAAATATGTACAAATATTAGCGATATAATTCATGCTCTAAGAAACATCAATATATTTAATATTCATATTTATGTAGTATTAAGTATTAAAGAATATTTTAATATGCCTTTACTAAGTCATAATATGAAATTCAGAGTTCATATCAAACATAAATGAAATATGCTGTGCAATAAAAGTACACATTAAAATCTTACCAGAGGCCCTAGTTGCGTATCAGCATCAAATTGATCTCCAACTTTCTTTTGTGATGCCAAACTGGCGGCTTTTTCAACAAATTTTTCATAAATACCTTCTTGAACAAATGTTCTAGAACCAGCACAGCAATTCTGACCCATGTTGGCAAACACAGCATCATGAGCAATCTTAGCAGCTTCGTCAACTGTGTTTAAATAAAAGACAAATACAATATTAAAATAGTTACAGTCAACATTTTCAGAAGAAAAAAATTACCATCAAAATCATTGAATATTACAAGAGGACTCTTGCCACCTAACTCTAATGATACACGTTTTAAATTAGATTTGGCTGCTTCTTCCATGATTAATTTTCCAACCTTATTTTTGACATACATTAACAAATTTTGTTAAATTGACATCATATAAAAAAATAATCATGTTAATTTGTTTAGTATTTAGTATTTACTTCTGTTGATCCAGTAAATGCCACTTTATTTATTTCCTGATGGCTAGCTATAGCTTGACCTGCAGTTGGACCATAACCAGGTACAACATTAATGACTCCATCAGGAAATCCTGCCTATAGAAAAAATATAAGTATATTATTTTACATAAATACATAAATATATAATGTACTGTAATGCTTTTTTTTTTAAATTTTATTTTACTTCTTTTGATAGCGCAGCTACATGCAAGGCAGTGAGAGGGGTTTGTTCAGCTGGTTTAAATACAATTGTACATCCAGTAGCAAGAGCCGGTCCCCATTTCCATGCCAACATTAAAATTGGATAGTTCCAAGGTATAATTTGTCCAACTACTCCAACAGGTTGATGTTTAGTGAATGCAAAATATGGTCCATCTATAAAGATATGTGTTAAAATAAGTTAATAAATAATAACTATTAAAATCAATGGCACCGAATGTAGTTCAATTGATCAGCCTTCAAAAGCAGCTATTTAAAAGAAGCATTATTTTCTCAATATCAAAAAAAAAGCTACAGAAAATAAATACAAATGACTTCCACTCATTGCTCACTTAATTATAATGAAAATAAAATGTTTGAGGATTTAAAATAAGATTAAAGATCAACTCAGGTATAACCAGTATAGCTTTTAAAGGATTTGGGAAACGAGGAAAGCAATTCTACTTCTGAGAATACTAATAGGCTCGGGCCACACATAGCGGTCGAGCCGCAGCGGTTCAACTGCCAGATTATCGTTCACATATGCGCGGTCAAACCGCGTGCGGTTATACCAAAGTATTGGGTGATTGAAAAATTATTATATTTTAAAGCTTAGTAATTAATAGTACCATATACTACAGTTGACATGCTCATAATGAAAAATTAGTTATATCTAAGTAGTAAGTATATTATCTTTATTATGTGAGGCATTTTAAAATGTTATTATATTATTACATACTTACTTTATATACCAACATATTTCTATACGCTGTTCCAAAAGAAAATACACCAGATATTCATGTATATAGATTTGATAAAAAAAAATAAAATTATATTTTAAAACATCAGTTTTTTACAAATAAAAAAACAGTGTAATTTTAGGTTATGAAAGTTACTAGAAACCTTAGGCCCCACTATTGGAATTCTTTTTTTAATGCAAATGATCTTTGAAAAAATGAACCGCGACTATGTGTGAACGGACTAATTCAAAACAATGTGTTTTGATCATTTGGGCGGTCAAACCGCACGTGGGTCAACCGCGACATGTTGCGGTCGATTTTTCGACCACAGCAATTTCCGCGGCTGAACCGCGTAAGTGTGATCGCGTATCGGGTGGTTGCATTTAAAATAAAACAATTTAAATTTGGTGAGCGGTTGAACCGCTGCAGCTCGACTGCTATGTGTGGCCCGACCCATAGAATAACAAAGTAGATAAAGATACATTTATAATATTTTTTTAGTTTTTGTTTGGCAGATTTTCAGAAAATATCTAGTAATTGACTTTAGGTATCAGAAGCTGATGCCTACATAATATCTACATGAACCAATCAGCAAAAATAATAATAAAGGACAAATCAGCTACATTAAAGGTCTGGAGAGGCACTATAATCTAATCTTTCAAGGTTGAACAATAAATAAGCAAATATTAAGTATAGTCAAAGTATCAATGTACATGTCAAAGTATTAATATTTAAATACATTATGTCATGTAACTACATGTTGCTAACATATTAGTGATTGGGACTCAATTCAGTTTTATAAAATTTGTTAGTGCTTATTAAATACAAAAATATTTTGAGTACTTTAGGGTGCATAACCTTTGTAGCTTGTAAGTGTATAAAGCATTAAGCCATTAAAGTTATTATAATTTAATCATACTTAAAATTTAAATTTAAAAAAAAATGCTATTCTAATACATTTGTTTAAATGCTAATTTAGCTTTATATACTTAAAAGTTAAAAATCAAATATAAGATAGGTACAGTCATATTGATTCCAAAAATTTGTAAATAGAATTTTCACAAAATACTTAGTAATTTATTTACTATAATAATAAATACCTGCTGGAATAGTTGTTCCATGAATTTTGTCAGCAAATCCAGCATAATATTGAAGAGTAGAAATAGCCATATCTATGTCCAATAATGAATCACTATAAGGTTTACCATTGTCCAAAGACTCTAAATTTGCTAAATGAATTTTGTGTTTATCTATTAACTCAGATAACTTATACATCAATTTGCCTCGAGCAGATGCGTCCATTTTACGCCATTCAGAATCAGGTTTAAATGCCGTTTTTGCAGCATTAACTGCCAAATCAACATCATCCTACAAAAAAATAGTTATTTACATTAATTTTATTTAAAATTAATTAAACACATAAACATTTACAATTAAGATGTTATTTAAATGATATAAAAGGTATCACATATTATTTGTTTGCTGTTCTATATTAACATACTTTTTATTGTTGTTTTATTTTGAAGTGTTATTTTACTATATAACAATAACATTATATTCTTACTTTATCTGCTTCGGCAACATCAATAATTTTTTTTTTATTTGCAGGATTGATAGTTGCAAATGTTTTTCTACTTAATGAGTTTACAAAATTATTGTTTATAAATATCTGAAAAATAAACATTAAAACTCTTATAAATATTATTTGAACATTAGTAGAATGATGGAATCACCATACGATTATACTAGATGTTAAACATTTAGTTATATATATATATGATATGCAGATTATATAAATCTACATTCATACTATAATCAGAGGTTGACTTGGAAATAAAGTAGTAGAGGTACTCTAAC
Organism: Diuraphis noxia; assembly: GCF_037042655.1. Classification (NCBI taxonomy): domain Eukaryota; kingdom Metazoa; phylum Arthropoda; class Insecta; order Hemiptera; family Aphididae; genus Diuraphis; species Diuraphis noxia. Next base: position 29,195,369 of record NW_028301714.1, on the reverse strand, counting down.
TACTTTTAAAATGTAGCATCCCTAGCATTTTAATAAAACTTACATAATCACGGCAGAGGGGGGTTAAAAGTTTACATAACGATCTATCCCATGCGTTCCCCTATAAAAAAGAAGTAGGGGTACGCTAGACTATCCAAAAAATTAGTTGAGGTACTCAGTCCCTCCAAGTCAACCATTGACTATAATTGTAAAAAGTGATCAATAAATGTTACAAAGATGTCTTAGTTACTATACAGGACTGGAAAAATGCAAATAGCTACTTACATAAGTAGTTATATAGATAATGTCAGAAGCGGTTTGAGTATACTGTTTTTGGTGCACTGCACCACCAATGTTGGGGGGGTGGGTGGTCTTGGTTGAGCATGTGCTGACCGAAATGTTTAATTTTAATGTTCAATAAATGAATAAAGTAATAAAGTACCTAATCAATGACATTTGATAAATGATAATCGTGGCTGAAACTGAGAAAGCGTAGAGTTAAGAAATATAAGGGCCTTATAAACTATAAACTTATAAAAAAATATTTATTTGTAATTTCTATGATGAAGGGGGGGGGGGTGTATATGTATTGTCTTGCACCACTAAGTATAATACATTCAAACCGCCTCTGGATAATGTCATACGTACCACTAATAAATTATATTTTTCAAATTGAATTTTAAATTTTTAGTAAACATTCAAATAGGTATATACTATGTAATAACTTGTAAATTTATCAGAATAATTCAAATAACAATTGATAAGTTATTAATATATAGAATAATAAATAAACAGAAACTTTTCAAAATAAAAGTATGTACCTAATGTGCAGTAGATTGTAGATTCTATTACATATTATTGTGAATTTGAACATATTTTTGATTTAACTGATTTGAAAATTTTAATATTATAAAATATAGGTACCTGATTATATAAGACTTCAACACTTGGATTTGCCATTTCTAGATATAGCTGTGTAGGTATGTAAATTATGTATATATAACTATTTAAATAAACTGGAAATTTATAAATAAAATGTTAGGATATATAAATAATATAATATTAGATATTTTTTTTAAATTTAAAAAATTATAAAGTAAATTTTACTGTCGTTGAACAAAACAACACTAAGATAAAGTCATACGTGAAATGACTGGGGCAGCCCTGACGTAGATATCGGCACTTAGCTTCTGAAGCAATTAACATGATTAATTACTTAAACAAAATAACAAATAATTTACATTTAGTTGTATACCCAACATAATATTAACATAGATATAACATATACTAATAAAATAAATCCTTTACGTATATAAAATCAATATACAATATAAATCCCGCAACTCAATAGTCAATCTCAATACTGTAGGTATACAGAGTAATATACAGAATATTGCATTATTACTATAGTTCATACCAAAGTAAAACTTATATGTAATTAGAATTTAAAATAATCAGTTATCAGACATGCGTACAGCACCTTACAGCTTAATAGTAAATGGCTTATTAAAATATTAAACCGGTCGACCGACCTTCAATCCAAGCCGAAAAACATGATGAAGTGTCCTATGTAGTATGTACAATGTACAGTGTACTGTGTACACTACAAATTATTAATTAATATTAAAAATAAATAATAATAATTTAAATAAAAGTTGTTATTATATTATGGCCATTATAGGTTTATGATAACTGATAAGCAAACTGCCATGATACTGTGATACTGATAAGACGCACTCGTAGTACCAACCATGAACATATAATAAGTTGATTAACATTTTCAAGCTAAATGGCGAATACGTATTACTATTTAGGTACTTTAGAAAAATTATAACTACGGACTAAGAATTATTATTTATTAAGATAAATATATCTTGGTCCGACGTATTGTGGTAACAACACTAACAACTATTAAATATGAATGTACTATTATTAATTAGTTACTCTATAAAAAAAAAAAAATAGTAGTCCTTATTGTTATTGATAATATTATAACAAAATTGAAAATATAAGTTATTTATCTTTCAATTTTATTTTTAAATGGCAAAAGCTGAACTGCTGAAATATAAAATCTGGTGTCGCTAATTTTAATAAGTATTTTTTTGACATAACAATAAATTCAAACATTAATTTTTAGAAAAATCTCTATGCTTGTAAGTTCAGCAAGCCAATTAGGTTCTGAATTTATAAGAAATCAGTTTTGCTATAAGATCGTTGTTGCAGCCATTGATGATAAACTAATAACCGTTGTTTATTAAATATTAAACCTTATATCCTAAAGCCGTTCTATGATCTTGGAAGACATATTTTAAGATCATGCTGCAGTATAGTAGATTGTCTATACTATAAGGTCCTTTCCTTATACCTTATGGTTATAACCCATTTATAATTATTATTCTAAATCTTCCCGCCAATCGCCATATTAATAAGCCTTGTAGTTTGTACATGCAACAGGTTAGGTCGTTTGGTTTAAATTATTGTGTTCAGAGGACGTTTCACCCGCATGTGTTGTCTCTGTCTTAAAAGTGTGTAACATTGCAAAAACTGTTTCGCGCGGGAAAGAACCGAGAAAGATACAGTTATAACTAAGAAACGAAATTTTCATCACATAAAAACGAGAATTTTGTCTGTGCAATGTCGTTTTTATTTTTTCGATATCACTTATACGAAAAAAATTCTTATTGTTTTATAATACATTAATTTTGCGTTTTTTAAGCATGAATAACTTTTTTTGTAGTTCTGATATCGAAAAAATAAAAACGATATTGCACAGACAAAATTCTCTTTTTTATGTGGTGAAAATTTTGTTTCTTAGTTATAACTGTATCTTTCTCGGTTCTTTCCCGCGCAAAACCGTTTTTGCAATGTTACGCACTTGTAAGACGGAGACAACACATACGTGTGAAACGTCCTCTTAAGTACGAACTGTATAGTAACTATGTAGGTATTTTGGTTTTAATTAAATTAATAATAGGTAAGCTTTAAAATTTAATATTTTAATACGATTATTATGTTTAAAAAAAAAATATTTTGTTCATTATTGGTACTTGGTTATCAAATATAACATATTTTTTATACATAAAGACGTGTAATGTGTATAAATATTGAAATCGCAGATTATATCCAGTCCGTGATTGAAATTCAAGAAAATATGACATAATTATATTCTGCATGGATATGACTTAATTTTAAATTAAATTGCCGGGTTTTATAAAATTTGAAATGACGTATTATGCAATATAGATATTTGAATATTTTACAGCCCACAATTCATAATAAATCATATAATGATCAAAACACGATTTTTATAACTTGATTATAAGATACGTCAATTCTATATAAAATTTAATGCCTTAGATCATGGTGTTAACCATATCGTTAACGAATTAAATAAAAAATTTATCAAAAATTTTAAAATAATTATTTTTATTTACATGCACATTTGGCAACATTGGAAACCTTGAATTTTCATTCTGTTTTGTCTATAAGTTTTAACAATAATTATCTCAGAAGTTTGTAAATTTGTATTTACTATTTACTATTTAGTATTTTAGTGTTTTGTAATTGTAATCAACTGAAGCTCAACTTATTGAGAAATAATTTAATATTTGAACAATTTTGTTATTATTTGTATTCATACATTTAAATGTATGTATTTAAAAGTCTTATGTTTTCAGTTATTAACTTTTTTATAGTTTTAAAGCTAAGTATTATCAAAATATGATTGAATGTATTCATGAAAGAAAGAACAACATGTTTGGCTCTAGTACTAAGCTAGATGTTGATTCTTCTGGTAAGATTTTTTTTTTATTACTAGGTATATACCTACCTATATTATACACCATTAATTACTTATGAAGTAATAAATATTTACCGCTGAAGTTTAAAATATCACGGTATGAACCTATTATTAAGTATATGCATTTACTTAATTTAATAAACAAATATAGACTTTGTGTGTGTAATAATTGTTTGTTCAATTAACATCCACATACAGGTACAATAGTAAATAGGTATTATATATTTATACCATTAAAATGAGAATTTTTTTTTATGTCTGTCAAGAATGTAGAAATTAATTTCTTACGTACTTTTGAATAATAGGAAATTTGGCGCATAGTGCTAGTGTTTCTAGTGACATTTCAAATCGTACCAGAATGGATATAGTATGTATCATTGATGTCGTCCAGTCTAGTAATTTGGCACATCGTAAAAGAGCTTTGGAGGAAGTGAAACAAGCATCTATGATTGTTAATGCTAACTTATTTATTATTTCGGTAATACTTATTATTATTTATAATTTGTTACTCTTACTTCCCTTTTATGGAATCATTTTAACATCATTTTATTTTATTAATAATTGTAGTTTGAGAAATTAGATTTTGGAGAAACTGCGGAGTTGGATACTTTTTATAACGCAGATGTAGCCATTGTTGATTTGTCAATACAATATCAACAAAGCTCATTGTTTTATCATTTGGGTTTACGTGAGAGTTTTGGAATGAAACAAAACATTATGTTATTTAATGATCTAGATACTGAAGTTACATTACGAGTAAAGGTTTGTAATATTTTTTGTACATATTTTAATGAATTCTGTACATTTTTTCATTTTTTCTAGTTGTCATGTGGTTCATATACATTTCTTTCATATAAATTAGCAGATTGTGGAACTTGTCTCACTACCAATACTTCATTTCAAGACGAGAGTGGTGGATCTGCTTTTGAACCTAGAGTACCAGTTACAGTAAAATTAAAAAAGTTGTTACAAGATGTTGAAATTCAGACCAAGTATGATTATTTAATAAAAATCATTATTATAAACAAAATTGTTTTTTACTTGTTACAATAATAATATGTTATTAACCACAAGTTGTTATTTTGGTTTGATATAGAGTTCATATTAAAGAGAAATTTTTATCAGATTTAAGAAAAGCAAGGGATAATTACTCTGGTGAAGAATTACGTAAAAAATTGCTTATAATGAGAAAACGACTAGATGATCCACATGTTCTTTCTGGTGATGTAGTTCATACTATGTTGATATCATTTAGAGATGTACAGGTAGTTAAATAAATTAGCAGATTCAATTATAAATAACTTGTCCAATATTTTAAAATTTAATTTTATATTAGGACTATGATGCAATGGTTCAACTTGTTGAAGATATACAAACTATTCCCAACAAAAAAAATTATGTACAAACACCAGCATTGCGATATTTATATCCTTTTGCTTTAAATAGGTAACTAAAATAAATGTTTAACATTATTATACAATGACTTTATTTAATTTTGTTTATTTGTATTTACAATATTATGATATGTTTAGACGTAACAAACCTGGAGATCGAAAAAAAGCATTGCAAGTTATTGAATTAGCATTGCAAAAGAAAGAAAATCAAATACCTGATATGGTTTGTCTTTGCGGTCGCATTTATAAAGATAAATTTGTTGAATCATCATTTGAAGACAAAGCTGCCCTTGAACATGCTATACATTGGTACCGTAAGGGATTTGAAGTACAACCAAATGAATATGCTGGAATTAATTTAGCCACATTATTACTTGTTGCTGGAAATGAATTTTCCAAGTCTGATGAACTTCAACACATTGGTATGTTAAGATGAATAAATTGGGGAATAAAAATCCTCTGATGAAAAACACGGTATAAAAATTCCTGGAATGTACTTTCCCATACTGCGTTTTTCTAAGAATGCGATTGAATATATATTTTTAAAACTTAGGTTGAACATAACATAAGTATTTGATATTTTTAATTACAAATACACATGGCATAATTCAATATAATATGTTCTATCGTTTAAAATCAAAATCAACTAATCCCAACATTTTATTTAAATTCAATTATTATAAAATAATAATTATCAACCCATAAAATTTATATATTGTCATTAATGATATTTAATTAATCTAGTAACAACAATAATAATAATAATAATAATAATAAGACAATATTAATTTTTTTATAAATGTATTAATAGGTATGGTTTTAAACAATTTGATTGGGAAAAAAGGAAGTTTATCATCTATTAATGAGTACTGGGATGTGGCAACATTTTTTGAAATAAGTGTATTAGCAGAAGACTATAGTAAAGCAATTCAAGCAGCTGAATGTATGTTTAAACTAAAACCATCAATATGGTAAGTTTATTATATTTAGATTGTATACAAATATGTAAGTCTCAATGTACACTATGTTTTAGGTACTTAAAGTCAACAGTAGGAAATATTGAACTAATTGATAAGTTCAGGAAAAAAAGTGAAGAAATTGAATACACACTCGAAAAAGACATCTTTAAGTTTTGGATGGAATATTTTGTAGAGGCCACAAAAACAGAAATTGCCGATAGCATTCGTTTTCCTGTGAGTTAAAAAAAAAATTAAATCTTTAATATTGCCATAAGTTGTAAATACAAATAATTTTGAATTTCAGATTTTAGTTTTAGAACAATTAAAAGTATATATGCCTAGTTATGTTGTGGTGAACCTTGGTGCTGAAGAAAAATCTATCTTCCTATGCAATCAGTGTTTAAAATGTACTAGAAATACTTGTAAACAAGTACATAAGTGGTTGTTTGTTGCTAGTATGATAAGGGGTGTTAGGTATATTTACTTATTTGTTAATGAATTACTTTATAATATTAATAATATTTTTATTTACTTATAGTTTATGCAAAATCGATGATAGGTGTCTATTTTTATATGTTCATGCGAATTCTGATGATTTTCAAATGTATTTTCCATCTTCTCAATATCGTCAAAGGTTTTATGATCTCGTCAAAAAAATGACAGAAGGTGAAGAAGGGATGATGACTAACTTAGATGAAGATTCAGCTGAGGAACAAATCAATGTAGATTTTCGTTTTCTATTGTTAATGATAAATATCTCATTATATTAACATTAATTCTTAAATTTGTCGTTTTTCTAGTTTGAATATGAACTGAATGATTCACAGACTAAAAAAATTCTTGGTAAAGGAACTTATGGTATTGTTTATGCAGCTCTTGATCTCAACACACAAGTGCGAATTGCAGTTAAAGAAATACCCGAGAGAAATATAGGGTATTTATTTACTTGACATTAAGAGGATGTCTGCGCATTATTTGTTTTCTCTCTCTGACCCACACGTAACATAGACAAAACGCATTTACGAAGAATCATTTTTTCTATGTCTTTAAGTAATTTTAGAGTAAAACCTTCCATTACAAAAAAGATAAAAAATAATATTTTTGAGGGAATGACATATTGATTTTATATTTTATTGATATTTGACTTTGTATTCGACTTTCAAAATAAACAAAAAAATACTGTACATTTAAATAATGTTTAAATTATTTAGAGACAATATTTAGACAAATCGATATGTCATTCCCTCAAAAGTATTATTTTCTATCTTTTTTGTAATGGGAGGTTTTACTCTAAAATTACTTCAAGATATAGAAAAAATGATTCTGCGTATATGCGTTTTGTTTATGTTACGAGTGAGCCAGACAGAGAAATCAAATAGTGCGCTGACATCCTCTTAAGAGGACACCATACCCGCATGTGTTGTCTCCGTCGTACAAGTGCGTAGCATAGTAAATTTTACGCTCAGCAGATCACGTTTATCTCCGTTAATTTAAAATTTAGAGTGAATTGACCTATTATAAAAATTAAAGGCAAGATTATTACTGTGGACATCTTATGGGATTTTTATTATATTTTAATTTTAAAGCGAATTATGAGTATTTTAAAATTGTAAATTGTTTTTATATCTAAAAATACTCATAACTTGCTTTAAAATTAAAATATAATAAAAAGCCCATGAGATGTCAACGAAAAATCTTGCCTTTAATTTTTATAATAGGTCAATTCACTCTAAATTTTAAATTAATGGAGATAAACGTGATCTGCTGAGCGTAAAATTTACTATGCTACGCACTTGTACGACGGAGACAACACATGCGGGTGTGGCTTCCTCTTAATTCAAATTTTTGTTAAATGAATATTCAAATTTTTTTAATGTCAGTAAATTATTTTTCAAGTTATGTTCAGCCACTACATGAAGAAATAAAACTTCATTCCCAACTTTATCATCGAAATATTGTTCGGTATCTAGGATCAATATCTGAAGATGGTTTTTTTAAGATAATTATGGAACAAGTACCTGGAGGTTAGTTTCAATATTTAATTTTTTTATAATTCGGGTAAATGTTTAATGAAAAATCATTGGTTTTTAGGAAGTCTTTCTGCTTTGCTACGTTCAAAGTGGGGACCATTAAAAGGAAACGAGCCTACTATTGCATTTTATACTAAACAAATTCTTGAAGGATTGAAATATTTACATGATCAAAAAATTGTACACCGTGATATTAAAGGTGATAATGTCTTGGTTAATACATATAGTGGCGTAGTAAAAATATCTGATTTTGGAACTTCTAAACGCCTTGCTGGATTGTGTCCTAGTACTGGAACATTCACTGGTACATTGCAGTATATGGCTCCTGAAGTAATAGACAAAGGACAAAGAGAATATGGCGCTCCAGTATGTTAAAGTTATTATTAAAAGTTATATTAATCAAATTGAAAATCTTAATAATTTTGAATTTATGTAGGCTGACATATGGTCATTAGGGTGTACAGTTGTAGAAATGGCAACTGGTGAACCACCATTTACAGAACTCGGATCAGCAGTAGCAGCTGTATTTAAAGTTGGTTTTTATAAAACACATCCAGAAATACCGGTTGAACTCAGTGACCGAGCTAGCAATTTTATACTTAGATGTTTTACTGTTGATCCTGACAAACGAGCTACAGCTACTGATTTATTAGAAGATGTATTTATGAACGAGTATGCTAAATGAATTATATTTATAAATAGATTTTTTATATTTCATAAATTTCTTTTAAATTTCAATACTGGTATAGCCAATTCTTAATTTTATCAATTATAATGTAGAATTTAATGAATTTTACAATTAAATTTAAATATATTAGTTTGTTATCATAATGATAATGTTGGTTTAAGGAAAAAGAAAACATCTAAAGCATTAATAGCGCCTCTTGAGTTCAATCGCAGTGTATCTGTACCAGTAGAAAAAGGCGTAAAAACTACAGTTTCAAGTAATCAAGAAAATATCAACAAAAATCCTAGTAAACAACATTTATTAAAAGAAGACAGGTAATACTATTAAGTTATTTGTATATAATGCTCTGTAATCCAGTTTCAATATTATTTAATTGTATTACTAAATATTAATACTCTAAAATTATTTGAAAGGTTGAGGTTTTAAGCATGTTTTTCTTATAATTTAATGATTGTTTTTAATACCATAGTTTATATTAATCCTTTAATATTTAGTGTTTACCTAAAACTTGATTAACTATAGAAAATATAATTATGAACAAATTAAATACTTATGCATTTATTTCAATTCAATTCAATATTAATATCGTAAATTATTTTATAATGGATTATCTGTATCTGTGCTTTGTTACGCTATGTTGCCGCCCCAGGACAAATTAAAATATGTCATTCTTAATTTTGTATTTTATGTTGATCCTCCAAAATTTGCTGCCCCGGGGCAATTGCCCTCCTTAAACGCGGCTCTGATCTGTTTATTATTATACAAAGGCAATTATTTAATATTTATACTTTTGTTTAAAAACAATTTTGATGTTGTTAACTATTTTTTTAGAATTTTCCCATAAACATGTATACTGTGCGTTATACATGTGTCAAATATTAATTACAGGAATTATATTTATTTATTACAAATTAAATGTTTTGTGATTTAAATGTATATTTGTGGTTTTAGGTATTATGTTTATTTGTTAGTTGATTGAACAATCGATAAATGTGATAAATGACAGTTTTTAAAGTACACGAAAATTTGTTTTTGAGAAATAATCTCTAATACAAATTTACAGGTACATTCAATACAACTAATTGTGAATATATTTTCTATTTTAAACTAGTTTATGTTTGTAATTTTAAAGCATATTATTATAAATGTATTAAAACCTCACATTTATTATCTGGCCTTTGCACTGTTTTTTAAGCAAATATCAATTCTTTAAACAGTTAAATCCTTATTGACTAGCATTAGCAAATAATATGTTAATTAAAATTTGCATTATATAACGTTGCTAATGACAAATGCAAAAAAAAAAATGCTTCAGATTTATGCTACTAATGTGTTACTTAGTGAGGGCGCTTACATTGGAGTGTGTTTGTATACAGCTGGTTAACAATATCCCAACCCGAAAAGATCAAACAAGACCAGTTCCTTTCTTCCATCAGCTTACCAAACATGCAGTACTCTTACAACAGGTATATTTTACTAAATAGTTACAATAAACAAATATAATACTTTAATAATATAATTTACACATCAGAGCATTTAACTATTTAATATTAATAATCTATACAGCACCTGCAAACCGCGGTGTATGTATAATATATTTGACAATCAACTTATATCGATTAATAACACCCCGTGCGATTGCGTTTTTTTTCCTGGTCAAATCCATATATAGTCTCGATGGTCAACAATATAACAGGCGACAGTCTTCGGGTGCGTTGGCGTCGCCTGAAATTGACATGGGCACGGCGGGTAGCACAGCAGAGGCGGAACACGATGGGTTCTACAGGCTGAAAAAAGACTCGCAGCGGAGGACAACGCTGGCCCGAGTGTTGGCCCAAGATCAGGCCACGTTGGGCAAGGTATGGCTTCAGTTTATTCGCCGGGAATTTGGGCAGCCCAAGTTGACCGGTGAGCACCTGGAGGTGTTAATGAAAGGTCTTCGAGATTACATCACAGACCAAAATAGAGACGTCGTTGAGCAGACCATATACAGCCTCAAGGAGCAACTGAACTTTGACGCGGTCGCCGTGCACCAGTTGCACATATCATTGTGCTTGTTTAAGGACGCGGTAACTATAATATTTTACATGTATATATCTATATAATCATTACTACTATTGCGAAGGATCATCATTCAGTGACTAGAGAAGTTCCCGCGAGGATATAGACTGTCTTACAATTTTATGTACATATATTATATGTATATGAGCGCTATGGTGCAGGACCGGATGTTATAACCTAGAACTATATAGTGGCCGTAGATATGGCTTTCATATCAAACTATCCATACTTTATCCATAGAAAAAATATCTAGTGTCTTATAATATCAAAATGGCTAAACAAATTTATCATAAAATATTATTCTTTAGTATTATTTAATATAAAAATAAGTATTCCTATTAAAATTTCAAAATTTCATTTCATTGGTTCCACGGGTCCTTAAAATAGCCGAGCTCTGTATTCTAGGTCCAACAATCCTCTCTTGTAGGGACCCTGATTGTTGTAGTCCTGTAGGATATGAAAATGAAATTCAAAGAAAGTTATTTTATAATATTTATAAAAATTATATAAAGTGTCATTCTCTGTGTTTCTGCACGGCTATTATATATAGTCGGTATTCTATAAGTGTTTCATTAAAAGCTTCCACAGCCCACAATAACTTTCAGTTTGGTCCCTACTGTACCTATAATCTATATGGCAACATATTCACTGATACAGCCATGTAGGTTCAATGCTTGTCGTATATTCTCTACCCAATTTATATCTTTATTATTGCGATTTAATGGTAATGAAGATTAACACTCTTTTACTGCATGATATAATTTTTGGTCGTGTATTCAATCATTGGTCTATAATTCATGGGTTCACACATGGTTTTATATTTTCACGTCACGTTTTTAAATGTTTGCCCAAAGGATTGAAAGATTGTGGCGCCCTTTGAGGCTAAAAATTGTGGAAAATATGTGGGGTACAACTCCAGACTTACTTACAAGGTATAATATAATAATATAGTAACTATTACAGGTATCTCATTGAAATGTAGTGGATAGGTTTGAATAAAAAGTGACGCGTCGATAATATTATATTTATATAGTTATATAATTATTATTTATATTAAATAACATTATTTTTAATAATATATTACTTTATGAGGATTATTTTTGGTCAATAAATCACTTTTACAATTTTTACATCATCCACTTATTACGAGAATATGATATTGTCGAAAATCGGAAAATATAGTTGTTGAGAGGTAAAAACAGTACAGCGCATACTGCAGTCGTAATGTTTCAGCCCATATAGACACATGCGACAAGATAGCCAAACTTCACTAACTTACACAGTTGTCTCAATGACGTAATACAATTAAGGATGTTATGCGTCTATATATTATGTTCCTATAATTGTTTACGTTATTAATTATTATTAATATTATGTACTGGTAACATTAGTACAAACCACAAATAATGGAGATTATTCTATACCTATGTCTTTGTTTCAGGCCAAGTCTGTATTGCGGCTACACAATATTAAGCCCCATTGGATGTTTACACTCGACACGTTGGTGAGCAGTGCCGTGGATGCCGTCATTTCCGTCCTTAAGCCTGGTATTTATTATGCTTTGACGCACTTAACCTACCTTCCGCCTAGGGGGAAAACTACGAAACTTGAAACTTGGATGTTGAAAATGTCAAAAACATATTTATGTTCCATCTTTAAATATTAAACACCATACTATTTAATATTTATAATACTAGAGCGTTAAAAAATGTCACTGAATAGTTGTATTTTTTTAATGTGTTACTTGTATTCAGAATTCTAGGCCTCTTTCAACTATTATCATGGTGGTCAAATACGAAAATTATAATTTTTATATGATAACAATTAACAATACTTTTCTCTGTTACACTATTACTCTTTTCACTTGGTCCAGACTTGTTATACCCATAGGCGCAAATCACCAAAAAACATTAGGGGGGCTTAAGCACTAAAAATTTTTGAGGAAACAGACCTAACTCGTGAGGGGCTTCGCCCCTCACACACCCCAATAGTACTATGCTATACATTATATAAATAAAAATATAAAATTAAAATTAAACAAACACAATTAAACATTTTATTATTATTATTTATTTATTAAAAATGTAAAGGCAATGTGCGCTTATTTTCAGCAAACTTATTTAAAATTATGTCTTTATCAATGACTAGATCGCTCTCTAAAAATTATTTTAATCCCATTTATTACTATATATTACTCACTGCGGGTCTAATTAAATAAAACTATATACCTGTAGTGTCGTGTTGCGGTCGGTCTGCGTAGATTATAGATACTCCGAATTTTAATATTTACATACCTATATGTTTAACAATTTATTATTTCCCGTTAATATCATAATTTCACAATTATTATGATATTATATTATAAATAATTAAATAAATATAAAACTGTTTTTGAATTTTTAATAAATGTAATTATTTTGAAAATGTGATGGTAATAGTACTATAAGTTATAATCACGGGATTCGGGGTGCTAGCTAATATCCTCTAGTCTGTATGAACTTTGACCGACGGTTAACTTTAAAGAAAAAATAGCTTATTGAAATATTACATTTTTTTGTGTACTTAATTATTTCCGTGTTTCGACCTAACGGCTGCGTGTGAGTTGCGACCCGACTTGTCGTTCCCTGTGTTGGAAACCGCTGAATTCCGGCCTAATAATATTTTAGATATAGGTTAGTTACGGCCGAGTAATTATAATTACCTATATATTATATATACCTATTACCCATGTCCCTGGCCAATGCGGTGTTGGATATATATAGCGATAAACGAAATGTTCAATACGTATGGGAAGTTATAGGTATTTTTGTATAATATGATAAAGATAATATAGATCGTTTTATCGTATGACTTGCATTGACTTGGATAATCGGATAATTTAAAATGGCAAAATGAAAATTATCAATGCGTATTCAGTCCGAAATCATTGTTCGTATAAGTTTGTTTTGTTTATATAGTAATTTTTAGTATAATAGTGTTATATTATACACTATGGTATTCTTATAACGTTATAACCATCATAGGAGCAATTTCAATAAAAAAAAACTACGGGTGCTTATGCTATACATTTTGTCATTTTAGTTTTTTTTTGAAAGAAGTTTTTGATACATAAGCACGATCATTATTTGAGGGTGCTAATTTTAAAATTGGGGGTGCTAATATCCCCTAAGCTCCCTTCTATTTGCGCCTATGCTTATAATACAAAAAAATTTACGAATACTTTTATTTTTTTACGACAATTAATGTTAGAAAAAAGGTAATATTGTAATGTTTATATACTATATATAGACATATAGTATTTAATATATACATTATTGTATGACCGCAATTCGTACGTACCTCTCATAAACCCTGACGACCTGACCGTAACTCGTATTTTATTTAGGGATTGGGCCGCAACTCACCAACACTGGACCTAACTATGGCCTCTTTGGTCCCTTCGTCGAAGTTTTATATTAGGTTCTTTTTTTGTAGAGTTCGAAGACAACCTGGCGGCAAAAGATACCAAGCTAGATGGTAGCGTCTTGTCCGCCATCACGGACGATACGAAGAACAGCTCACCGTCGTTCGGTTCGTCTATAAAATCTCACAAGACCGACGACAGCTGTTACCTAGACGGGCCGTCAACGAAGAGTAGACGTGCGATTATGTTTCAGTCTGAAAACCACAGGTAATTCGTCTTCCTCGTCTAATTATTCAAATGTAATTAAATACCTACTTATATAAGCTATTCCTTATTAAGTGCCTTGTGCGCAAGGCGCAATTTGTGGTAGTAGCAGTGTAAACTTTTTTCAGTGAAGTGACTATTTAAAATTAGTAGCCACTTACCAGTAGTTGTTCCTCTCTGTAATGTGGTCATTTAGCAGATTGAAAATTATTTTAAACGCATAAAAAAAATATTTCGGGATAAAAGGCCCCCGAAATTAATATGCTCGAGGCCGTGCCCCCTGAACACCCCGTAATCCGTGCTTGGTTGCTTCATAAAGTAGCTATACACGTCACCACTGGGTATGCTATAATAATGGTGTATTTTGTGAAATTACGTCTAAAGTGACGTTATCAATATCATAATATTATACTAGTAATTACGAAACATATGAAAATAATTTTAAAATAACGATTGTTTTTTTTTTTTTTTGCACGTATAGCTAACATGGGTTATCTGAGGTTTGTATGTTATTTACATGTTATGTACATTTTGTGTGTGTGAGTTTGACCACAATTTTCCCGTTCAAAAGAGTGACACATTTTGCCTTTCTATATATATTTTATATATATACATATAATTAGTGATACCTATTGTATGCAGCTGATGCAGCTATTAAACGCATAATAATTATTAATTATTATGCTAATTCAATTTATTTTTATGTGATATTAGTACCTATTTAATAGTAAAATAGCATTTGAATACATCTTTTCATAAAATATATTATGCACATATTGTATAGTTATTATTGATGATTGAATAATGTAATGGTTAGTTCTTTGTTATTGTCGTTCAAAACCATAACTTTTATTTTTTATTACACGAGTTACTTAATAAACTTAGTATTTAAAAGTTTCTCGAATTCCCGACAAAAGTGAAACTGCTCATAAAGGGTGACGCAAATCTCAAAACCCGTTCAATTCCTGTAAATGCGGCGTCCTCTTGATATTATTTTAATATATTTTACTGTATATGAAAATTTCGATTTTAATAGATTTCTGGAAGAAGTGTTGGATTGTCAAAACGGTTTACTGAAAAAAATTGTGGAAGATCAAAAAGACCTGATGTCCATGTTGAAATGGACTGCTGAACAGAACGCTGCCATTCGCGACGATTACTGTTGCAGCTCCTGTCGGAATTGTTCTCGAGAGTTCAGAGATTTTGACTATGAAAATAGTGCGGACGGCTGTTCCAAAGATCTAATCAAATGGCTTCGCGACATTGGTATCGACGAACATTCAATAAAAATAGTAAGTTTACAAATAATTAGAATTTTTAGGATCACATAAAGTACTGACATCATTTGTATGCCAAAAGTAAAGCAATGTTGAAATTTAGAATTTTGCATTTGTCTGTATAATACAGTTAATAAATTATTATCCTGAACCATTAGTGAATTTTGTCTCCAATCGTTTTTCTTTTTTAGTTAGTCAACGAACAATTTCTGTTAAACCAAATACAACTTGACGTCACAAGAGAAGATTTAAGAGATCTTGGATTGAAGTGAGTAATACTGCGACTGATTGTAATTAATTGTTCTAACACTGTTACATTTGTATCGTTTAGACGTGGTATTGAGTTGAGACTGTGGAAAGAAATTGTGCGGCACAGAGAAAATAACTTGCTGTCATCTGGTGGGACAATGTCTGTCTCACCGCAGTCTCTTTCACAGTCATCTACTAACAACAATAATTATACCTTTGATGCACTGCACTCAAGTCGCCATATGAACAATCACATTAACAATAACTATGTATAGCAGTAATAATAATGCTCCATATGTTACACTTATAAGTTACCCATCACCATTTATTCAAATAAAAATATGAATAAATAGGTAATGTTTTTTTTTTGTATATTTATTACAGAGTTTACATAATAACAAATTGAAAATTGTTAATGGAATAATTTATTCTAATTATATACATAATATTATTATAACCACTATGTGCAATGTCCTTATTATTATTATATTAATATAAACAATATAGTATTTTTTGTTATTTAAATGTGTGTTAAATTTTACATCTTTAATTAGAATATCAGACAAAAATAAAATACTTCAATCATCAACTTCAGTGACACAGGTAATTTATTTTAAATGACTGTATAAAAACTAAATTTTCTTCGTCTCTTGAAGTGTGTTTGGGATAACTCAAATAATAAAAATTAAAAAGTCAATTTTATGTTTGTTCCCCTTGAGATTTGAATTACTGAGACTTGACTGTAGTTCAGTGATGTAATTATGATTTTGTTCAAGGGTGTTTTAAAAATGTATAATTATAAGTATGACAAAAGTAAAAAAAAGTATATTTATTATGTATTTGTCATTCAGATGATTTTACATTGTGTTTATTCTCTAAGCAATTGATAACCTTAAATTGAAAAGTTTTTTTTTATTCATGATTATATAATATATAAATATTTGTTTGAACTATTGTCCAATATATGAAAAATATACAAACATTGAAATTCAATGTTTTTTGTACAAATCTAGAACACTGTACGTGATTATAGAATGACTAAAATTTAACCATAGAACTTATAAAATATTTTTAAGAAAAATAGACTTATTTATAAGGATATTTTGTATTACTAACACAAAGAAAATTTTGATCTATAAATGGGGTTACTTATTATTAACTTTGGTATTGATATAATTTAACTGTTTCCATATTGCATATAACTCCATAACTTAGAACACTGAATAGAAAATAATATTTAGATAATTTGATTTTACTAACATATTTTGTTATTGGTATATACCTTTATAAAATATTTGAGTTATAAAACATATTATCAATACATTTATATAATGAGAACATAGATAATAACTACTAAACTACATACTATTGTATATAAGTTAATTTATTTTCACGATTGTTATCTTCTTTCTAATATTCTAAAAAATTATTGAAAAAAAAATATATATAAATAAATAGGCCACTTGACCATACATACTATCATAACATTAAATTAATCTTAACAACTATGTCCAAACCAGCTATTTCACCTCTTAAGAGGGCTATGAATTTATGCATTAAAAGACATGAATTAAAAATGTCCAAGTAAACAAAACAATTTCAATTATGAACATTTAAAACATTGGAAGGTAATAAGTAATAAACTAAATGCAAAAAATATTAGATATGTTTACCAATTTAAGTATTATACTAAAGACTAAACCCTAAGTAAATTAACGATCAAATCCCAAAAATTGTACATAGATGTTTGTTTAGATCCCTTATATTATAAGAAAACACATCACAACTTGATATTCCTACCACACCACTTAGGAACAAAATTATTCTAAAAATATTTTTTATAAAAAAATAATGAAAGGGAATAATACAAATGTATTTAAATAACAAGGTATAAAATCTCTAAAAAATGTATAAATTAGCTATTCTTAATAAAGACAATGAATGTAATTAATAATAAGTTGAATAAATGATAAATCATGCTAAATGATTATGAAAATTAGTAAATAAAAAGAAATGTTTAAAAAAATACAAAAAACAGTGGTTAATCTTCTTCATCTTCATCATTTCCAAATTCTAACATTTTGTTTATTTTATTTGAAGCTGTTTTGAAATCAATTGATTGTTTTTTATTTTGTTTTTTGTTGAATTTAATTTCATCTTCAAGTGTAATTTTGGGAGCTTTGACTCTTTTTAAAGCTTTGGCCTCAATTGATTTACTCAGTGGAGTTGGTGGTTCACTAATGGCTAGAGATTTAGCTGTTGAATTCCATTGATAACTGAACAATGGAGGCGTCACACTCCTGGATTGATCATTACCTGACACTACACTTAATTTGCCCGGAGATGCCATAACATTATAATCACTTACATTACCATAATCAGCATGGTCTACACAACCAAAAAGGTCCACTTCTGTCGATGAGCTGTTTGGGCAATGCACTTGTTTTGTTTTAGATTTATCTTCTTCCAACTTTTTATGTACAACACTATTCAAACCTTTATCACATTTTTTCGTCTTGGATCTGATTGTACTTATGCTTTTGTTTTTGCTTTTATTGAGTGAAATTTCTGAAGCTGATATTTTTTTTTTTTTAATTTCTTTAACGATGCTTACATGTTTTGTAGCAGTTTTATTTTTAGGTACTTGTGGTGTTGTTTGTTTTATGGCTTTAACATTTTCTTTAGATTTGGAAAGTAAACTTGTTTTAAGTTTAGATTTGTCTGCACTATTATTGGTAGAGTTTATGGTAGTTTTTATTTTAGATTGTTGCTTGGTATCGTTTTTTGTCACAGATAAGTTTTCTAGTGTATTATTTTTTGATTTTTTACCACTGCTACTATAACTGTTTTCATTACTATTTTTTGTGTTATTTATTGAGGTTTGGTTGGTATGTTTTGTACTGTTATTACTTATCAATGTTTTTTCAGGTATTTTTGGCTTCAAAAATAGGTTTGTCTGTAATTTTAAAATAATGGAATGATTAGTGAATAAAACTATTAAAAATGTGTTAGACAAATAGTAGTTGTTTTGACTAGAAATAATTAAATAGGGATTTATAAGATAAGATTTATTTACCCAAATATCAATAATATATTTGAAACACTCAGTTGAGAGATGGCCACAGAAGAATACATAGCTCAAATCTTAGTACTCAAGTACTAATGTCTATAATAACCCTTGTCTAAGAGGTTTCATATTTTTTGTCAAGTAAAATAAAAATTAATGACATATAATGATAATTTGGTGCTAATTCGGTATGCACTCTACCGGTTTTTGTGTTCTACACTCGCTCTACCTTCGGTATGCGGATATTGGACTGCAATTACTGTATAATGTGCGTTATCTGCCTCGGTTTTATATAATATGTTGGGTATTTCAACTGTTAATAATAACGATTATCTCTAAATTCTAATGATCTTTTGGTACCTTAAATTTGAATGAATATAAAATAAATCTCAGTCAAAACGACGTATAACGACTGTAGATCATACAGACTCAGACACTAGTCTATAAAGAATCATTAATAAAATATAAAATAACCGACTCTGTCACTTGTCTGTAAGCAGTTATCAATAAAGTAATATAAAAAAATATAAATATAACAACTAAGACACTTTTCAGTAGAGCGCACACCAAAACAGAAACTTGTTGGTAGAGCGCATACCGAATCAGCACCAATAATTTTAAATATTATATTATAACTGTATTTAATATGAATTTTTAAAAACTTTGTCTGACTTTACAGTCTATTAAAAAATGGTATATTGTTTAAACCATACCCAAACCTAATTTTAAAACGACTGAAATGGCTTTTGTCAAAATGGTTCTCGCCCATACAATTATATTCATTCTTACATATTCAACAGGTTACAACCATCAGTTTTGTGCCTTACATTTTTTATACACTATTGAACTATTATTTTCAATTGGGGTGATATTTATAATCTTTAAAAATTTTGTTTTTAGAAAATGTAAAATAATTATGTGCATGCTTTTGATTAACATAATGTAATATTAATTGTTGTTTCTTAAACCTTAAGCTTAACTTAAAATTGATAAGGTACCTTTATATCACAACGTAAAGATGCACTAAGAAATGGATTTTCAAAATTGCATTTTAAAAAGATACTCACACAATGTTTTTGAAATTCAAGATGATAGATGCAAATTAAAAATTAAAAAAATGTTGTTGTACATTAAAATATATTTTTTTTAACATCAATGTTTGTTTGTTCAATCTGTTACATAATATATTTGATTTTGCCAATAATTGACAGGAATAAGATTTTGAGTTAATGACAACAAGATATCCTGCAAGTAGCATTAGAGGAATACATAAGCAGTACACATATAACTAGTGGAACCATACATTATTAAAGCATTATTATACATTTTATTTAGTTATAAAAACTAGTTAAATGTGGCGGGGACTCATGATTAATTCAGCAAAAATGTAAAAAGATTAACACTGCAGTAACCATTTATGTTGTTATGCTGTTGATATTACAGACACTTAATTGATGTATGTTATATAAATGTATTTGTATAATTATACCTGTTCTTTTGACTGAGATTGTCTTTTTTTGTTTATTTGGATAGAATCGTTAATATTATTCAGCTTTGGCCGTTTGTTTGGATTATTGCTTAGATTCTGACTTATCTTCTTTCTCAAAATTTGACTTGGAGTTTCAAACATAGTGGGTTGTTTTTTGGGTTTTTTTGGTGTGGATGCTAGTAACAATGGTGTATGTTCACAGAATTTACGATGTTTAATTTTTTTATGTTCAGTTTCTCCATATTCTGACAATTTTCTTTTTATATTTGTATTGTGATTTGCAAGAGTAATATTTTTACTATAAGTTGTTCCTTTTCTGGTCATACTTGCATCAAGATTCACAGCAGGTTTTATTGATCTACCAATTGGACCTGCGGGGGAACTTATTGAAAAATCAAACATTTGTTTTGTTTTATTTTCAACCCCAGTTAGTTGTTTCACAATTTTTCTCCATGTCCGTGGAATGCCATTGTTAGATAAGCATGTTTGATATAGTTCGTTAGGTGATCCACCAATGATATTGCCAACCAAACGATATAGTCCATTTTTGGTTTTGACTAAGCTATTTTCTTTTCTGCCTTCTAAAATGCCAGCATCATGACGCTTTTCTACAACTGTCTGCTTATCTTCACCCAACAAATTTCCTAAAATACAAATAATTTTGGTTAAATTATATTAAGAAATTATAAATACATCAAATAAAATAATATATTAAATTACCAGTTAGAATTAAAACATATTTTGAAATATTTGATTGTTCAGATGATTTGATTAGTTTCATATTTAAAGACCACATGGATAAGAATTTTTCAACATTTTCTAATACACTTAATTGATTATTATGATGTTGACTTGCATTACTCTTTTGTGCGGTTTCATTTTTATTTTCTGTTAATCCAACAATAATTTTGAATCCAACACCTTCAAGAAGTGATTCTATTGAATTATTATCATCATTTATGTTTTCATTTTTATGCGATTCAGATATTGAATTATTCTCTTCAAATGTTACATCAGAATATGTATTACGTGCAGTTGGTTGATTTATTGATAAAGATGTAGATTGTTGAGGAATTTTATGAGTATCATCTTTTTCAACAGTTACATTATTATTTTGGCTTACTTTAATAACTGTGGAACTTGTAGAAGGTGACTCATGAGATATACAATTTGACTGTTCAATACGAGATAATACCACTCTAGGTTGAATACAATCTGGTGGTTTAAATGGATTTGAATGTTCGATAGGTTCAATGGAATGAAAATTGTTTTCTGGTAACCTCAATGCACTATGGTCGTTAGAGCTAACCATAGACATAGTTGTTGGTGGTCTATAATTAAAACTTGTAGATGGCCTGTAATTGAAACTTGCTGATGGCCTAGAGTAAAGTGGAGCAATATGTGATGAATTGGCAATCCGAGAGACATTAGAACCAGTACGATGCCCATCAATTATAATACGTTTTACACGTTTTAAAAACATATTAAATTCAATATCAAATTTACGATAAGGATGCACCTTCAAAAAATCATTCAATATACTGTGAAGTGCAATAGTTTTCTCCTCTATAATGTCTTGAAAAAGCAATGCTTCTGATTGAGAGGGATAAATTGGAGGTGCCATAGGCATTTTAAATGTTGAATCAGTTGAACTTGTTTGGTTGTTCATCTTGAATTGGTATAACTAAAAAATTAAAATTAAAAACGGTTAAACAAGTTAAATTAATCAAAAATAAAATATATATACTGTATAAACTATATGTATAGACATTTGGGGATTATCTGTTAATTTTTAATTCGATTAATTTAAGAAAATAAATTTAGTCAAAAATCGGTTTTGTTTAAAATTTACTGTTTTCCTAAATAGTGTTATTTTTCTAAATTATTTAGAAAACTACTGTAGATTTGAATGTTGACTTCTTAAAAGTACTAATAAGATTTACTTTCCTACCAGAAAAGATATTAAAGTTGAAAATCAGTGTTTTTATACTAACAAAAAAAAAAAAAAAAATATATCACTATAAAATTATTACATTCATCACTCCATTTAGAATCTATAATGGCTATGATAAATTTCTTTATATATAAGTTATTCTGGGGTTATTCTTACAGTAATTGAAAAATATCAAAAATAAGCACTTACCTATATAATCACAATTTTTTTTATAGATTTATCTTCAAATGTTAAAGAAATTGTTATTCAATTTCTTTATAAACCTACTTAATCACTAGGTTAAGGAAAAATATCCTATACAGCAGTTTACAAAGAAGAAAACAGAAACACAAAACAAGTTTCAGCGACGGACGACTGCAAAAAAGTTAAACGTAAAAACTAAAAACGCGGGATACCGAACAATGAACCGATATTGGTATTTGGTGTAAGTTGAATAAGTGGATAACTGGATAATAAAAAAAAAAAAAAATATGAAATATAAATATGTGATGAAATTTCAAAAATTCAAATTACCTGCAAAACATAACATTCACTAATCAGTCGTTACAAAATGGGGCGAAAACAATGTAGGAAAGAGCCGAACCAATATATGGCAACACGCAGCGTAAGCGCAGTGCGACCAACCGGCCGGCAGTGTTTTGGATGTCGTTGCGGTGATACCGTTTAAATACGTTACCGTTTGAAAAGTAATTTAACCATAGATAACAATGCATAATATTTCTGCGTAGTACCTATTTTTACATTAAACGCAGACATATATTATGGTCAGAGGATTTTCCACTTCGGTCAACGCTATAATTGAACAGTAGGTATATTATCTACGGATTTCTTGGATTTCATCAAACCTAACCCGAATTCGCCATATTTATTATTTTATTCTATGGTGCGATCACAATAATTCATTAATAATCAATATTCAATATAACAATCAATTATCAATTCATTTCTCAAAATCTCAATCAAACATTATCACGACCGAGTCTAACACATACTACCGCGCTGAATGTTTATACTGGCATTTCCTATACTTGATAGCATTTTCAAAATATTTCAATTATTTTGAAGTTTTTTAGAGACATTTTCAATTTTCAATTTTAGATTCTGAGCGGAGCGATGAATGTATTGATTTTTGATTTTACCATGATGTGTGTGTGTTTTTTTTTGTCTGTCATCACGTTTTGGCGCAGTAAAAGTGCTTCGATTTTTGACTTCAGTACCTCGTTCGATCAGAAAGTGACTAGTAGTTTGGGGGGTCCAAAAGTGAAAAATTCTTAATACTTTTCTGAATAATCGAGCAAAACAAACTAAAATTTAAAGGGAATTTTTACGCACGCTCATTTTTCGACAAAATCGATTTTGGTTTTTGATGTAACTTTAAAACTAATGGCCATAGATACATGAAATTTTCACCGAATGTTTATATAAGTATATTCTATCCACCATGCAATTTTCAAAAATTTTCGACTTAAGTTGAATTATTCATAGGCATTTGAAATTTTCGAACATTATTAGTTTTTTTAAACTAATATAGATAAAAATTTATTTGTTAGGCAGAAAAGCTTGAAAATTTAATACAAGGCTCTTAACATATTGTTACAATAGTAGTTGAAAAATAAAAGAAATTTATAGTCACAATTTTTTTTATAAGCATTCAAAGTTTGAATTTTGTCAAAATACGTAAAAATTACGGCAATGTTCAAATTATCTTAGATAGAAATTCATAAAAGTTTTTCTTTTTAATTCTAAGATTTGAAAATTTTTAAAAATCTATAATATATCCTAGACAGATAAACCGTTTTCGCTCAGAATCGTTTTTCGTATACAATGATATAATATCATTGGATTCAAATTTAATTCCATCCATTACAGTTACCCACTTGTAACCTACTGTACAGCAGAGCGACATCCACGACTTACCCCCATTTTTTTAGTTTTGTATACTATAAATGTCGATAAAATTTAAGTAGGTACCCTTAATTACTTTCTTAATTATTTCAACTTATTCAATTACTTTCTTGTATTCACTATAATAGTCAGTGTAGTATTTTATACAGTGAAACCTCTAAATACTGAACAGTACTCTCGGTCGCTTAAATTTCGTCCGCTATTAAGAGGCAAATACAGTAAGTTCACACTTCACCGTTCCCAAAATTCCGTCTGTTATTTGGAAGTTGAGAGGAGTCCGTTAAAAGAGGTTTTACTGCATTCATAACTTATAAATAGTATAAGAATAAGTAAGGTCATAAGGATGTCATGGTCCAATGAGTAGGTAGGTAAATAAGCTTTATTAGTAAAAACCAAATAAAATTATGTATCAAAGTTAACGAACGTTTGAAACATAATCAGATGATATGTAACAATATATCAATAAAATATTTTTCACGATATTAAAATTCATACCTATTGTTAATTTTTTATTACTACCACTTTAGTTGTAAAATAAAACACTCAGACACTCTATGATATAATGAATGCCCATTAGACCATATAACTGTATCAATTAAATTTATATTTTATTGATGTTATTATATATTTATATTTTTTGATCATACATAATATTATACCCAGTTTAAACAAAATATGACAAAATTGAACCAGTTCCAACATTTAAAAGGATCTAATAAAAGCAAGTCACCTCAAAGTCAAGTTGTATAAATTTTTATTTAACTTCTGAAAACAAATAAACATAGAAGAATTAACAGGGTATTTTTGTCTTAAATTATTTATATTATGTATAAAAGAATTTTTGGTGGTCACACAATAGAAAAAAAATTACATACATTTTTTTGATAGGGAGGGTTTGGTTTTTATAATTCGCTAAATATAATAATTAATAATTTTACTTTTTATCCATATAGTCTTTATACGAATAAATTAACAGTCTTATAATAAAAGATTAGTGATATTATAATGATAGGAAAAAAATTGTGATTGACATCATTTTTTTTTCTATTTTGTATTTGTTACAACTGCAGATAACACGTGCAATAATATTACTAAAGATGGAAATGGATAACAAATTCAAATAAATAATGTGGAAAAAATATATAATTAATGAGCGTTAATTATTCCTGCACAATAAGCAATAGTTTTGTTTTATAATAGAAATAAAACAAGGACAATATTTTAATCTTCCCAAAATAAAGATTGAACAGTAAAAATGATCTATTAATTTTTTTTTATATAATAATTAAAATCTAGTAGCTATGATAATAATGTAATTCAAATTGAGTGAATATTGTTAACAAGTTTTTTCAATCAATAATATTTAATTAATTTAAACTATAAAGAAAAAAAATTAAGACAAATGTTTAAATTTGCAGGACCTAAATATAAAATTCATTTTATCGTAGATATATTAATATAATGGTTTTATTTAAATATTATAATATATACAAAATAGTATTAATAAAGAAATATTTATAAATATTAATGTATGTATATAGTATAAATAATAAAGATATACCTATACTAAATTAATTATATGTATTTTTTTGGTTTTTAGATTTGACAAAATTAATGGCAAAATATTTAGCATAATACATAGGCTAATGTGACGCATCACATTTTACTGCACATTGCAATTGATACGTAATATAATGATAATGTGATATATGTCAAAAATATCTTTGATTTATATTGAGGTAAAAAATTAAATGGGAAAATTAATATAATTATTAGTTAATAATAATAAATATAATATACTCATTAATTAAACGATATTTTGACATTATGAAAAGAGTGTACAGTAAAATGAAGAGATCGTATAGCAAAAGATATTATGCTTTAGATATTTATAAAACAAGCGATGCACAAGTATAGTCCAATAGATACCTGACCATTCTTATTTTAAACTGAGGTTTAAGATTTGAAATAACCATACAAAAAAAGAAACAAAATAATAACAAAAACAGCAAATTAAAATCATAGAAATATAAGACAATAATTTACAAAAAAAAAAAAGAAAATTATATTATATATATATTATTTATATTGACATAGTTGTCCCCAGGAACTTTTTTTTAAGGTGCCAAATATTTTAATTAAAAATGTATCATTGAAATGAATATGATAAATTATTACAATAATTGTAGTAGTTGTTGAATTGAATAAACTGTAGACTGTAGTAAGGAGATAACAGTACATAGATCCTGGTATAGCTAGGTAATCTGAAATCTTAAAATAGAAGGAAATTTTTTTTAATTTCAATTAGATAATTTAATAATTATATATTTTTTAAGAAGATGAAATATTAATTAAATGATTCACCTAAACATATGGCAATCATGAATGAGTGGTATTTGGTAATGGTTGTTCCGATGATGTTGGTTTCTGAGTGGTTGATGGAGTTGGCGATTTCTCTTCTGTTACAGGTGTCACTGCAGGTGTAGTTGATGATGTAGCTATGTTAGATGGCGAGCACTGGTTAGATGGTGGTGTGTCTTTGCGTGGAGGCATTCTTTCATTAATTGCATCAAGACCTTTTGCCTCAGCAAAAGAAGTAATTTTATGGTTAGGCGAGAAACCTTGTAGTGCTAAAATATTAGTAAAACATAGATAAATCAAGACAAATGCCTAGTTGATTTTAGATATGGTTATTAAAAATATGTATATTATACAAAAAAATCTTTTACCATTTTTTAACGACGTCTTGCCACCAGATAGTGCTCCGAGAGGGAGAGCACCAGTTGGAGTCAATCCCTTTAGCTGCAATACACTCTCACTTTCTTCCCTAAAGGTACATTGAAATTATAGGTTTTATCATTGATTTTATATTATACAAATTAATGTAGATACCTATTAAAAACCGTTATAGAATATTTTTACCTCAAAACCGAGAAGACTCTTGCCATTTTTCCAATTGCTCTTATTTTATTTCTGATAACTTCTTTTCTCAAATTGGCTGCATTAACTGTTGAAAAAAAAATATTTATCTTAATATAAATAAAACAAATTAAAAAGAAGGGTTAAAAAACACAAAACAAAATAAAAATTATAAAATTAAATATTGAAAAATAAAATATTTTTAAAAACCAATGCTAGGTATCTAAGAAACGTCGAAAACTGTCCAAAAAAATGTCCTGAGAAAATCTGATTTTAAGATGTATTTGGATATCTAATAAGTACCTAATAAAAAGATATAAAATTGTTTACAATTATTCTTTATAAAATGTGAACAACAAGAACATAAAAATTGAAAACAGTTTAATAATCATAATTCATAATAATCTATGGATTTTAAAAATAAACAAAATGTTTCAATATTCATAAGATAGGGGGATATGGAAAACAATTTTTAATTTAATAGCGTACCTACCTATTTTTCTGGTGTATTTATTTTTTTTAACCCGAATTTCTAGTAAAAACTATTGATAATAATCATACAAAATTTAAAAAAATATATTAAGAAGTTTATAATATTGTCTATAATTGATAATAGTGAAAAAATATTCTGATTCGATTGTGAACACATTTTTTCATACTTAATACAATACGATATTTTTTAAATACCTACATTAAAAAGTTTTAAGTCTCCTTGGAAGCTTATAAAAATCTATACTGAAATCCATTAAAACGTATTAATTAATTTATCTAAGTATCAGGACTTTTTTCTGTTCATAAATTATATTATAACTTATAACACCACATTACATAGGTAGACTGTACACTTGTCACAACAGGATCACATAACAATATAAAAATATACTCTCCTATAAATATAGGATACCTAAATTGAAAATATTAGATAGGTAGGTATAATATAAAAACCAGAATACGATGTACATGCAGGTGAAGAATATCTATTACAGGCGTTTGTTCAGCAATATGTCAGATCAGGTTCAGGATACGAAATGTAGACTGCATTTTTAAATGATATTTTCTTATACTAAATTATGATTATAATATAATTTAATGAAAGAGTTGCCGTTTTCTTTTTATAGGCTACGAATGTTGGAAAAACAAATGAAAACACATTTGTTAAAAATTCAATCATTTTTAATAGCTAAAAATAATGGTACCAAAACGTCTCACAAGATAAAATGTGTTTGTGAGTATGTGTCGTGTGTGTGCATAATTTATAATTTATCTTCATGATGTATTTGGTACCCTTTAATTTATAGCTAACGAAGTAAATTCATCACATCAACATGCTGTATCTATAAAAGTAGGTACCTAGGTACAGTTATATTGTTTCTTCGCATAATATTATGTAAAAGCTTTGACATACAGCACTAATAAAATACTGCAATGCATGTATGTATGCATATAGCCTAGCCACTTAGGTGGTTATTTAAAAAGATATACATAACACGACGAGCACAATACATGCCAATATATATACAATATAAGTGGAAAATAAAAAAGCGAGATATCGTCGTATACTTACCAAATGTAAAGACGTGAAAAAACAAGTGAAATATATGCAATGTTGTCATAATAATATTTTTGATGTGCCGTCAAACAAGTCCGTATGTCCGCATCAAATAAAATTGTACATCAAAACGAAAACAGAAAAAAAAAAATTAAAATTATAATAATTGTAAATCAAATTACCAACGAGTGTGTGTTTAGGGTGGCTGGCGGGGAGTTGAAGTTATGGTATAAAGAAAGGCTTTGTGGAAATACACAAAATATATTTTAATATTAAAAATAACGCAACTCTACCCTCGTAAGTAGTTACCTAATCAATAAATATATTATATAATATTATTATAGGTATTATATGATGCATCTATATATTTATTGTACAGCAATATGAAATTAATTGGCGAAAAATTAAATAGGTAGATATTGTAATAATTAGAGATAGAATTTTTACGACATTCATTTATTTTCTATAAGTTCTATACCTACAGTAATAACAACTAATTTATTTTCATTGATTATAAACCCTTATACAAGTAGAGTAATTAATTACCTA
The DNA here is from genome assembly GCF_037042655.1 of Diuraphis noxia. NCBI lineage: Eukaryota > Metazoa > Arthropoda > Insecta > Hemiptera > Aphididae > Diuraphis > Diuraphis noxia. The sequence continues at coordinate 29,165,834 of NW_028301714.1, read as the reverse complement.
CCTATATAATTTTTATTTTACATTTTTCTTTCTTTATGTTTTGAATGTAAATTTTATGCATTAAGCTAAATTTCATAGGAATATTAATTAATCAAAAATCGTCACATTCTCTTATTTGAAGATATAGATTTGTTTTTAAATGTATTTATTTAATGTATTACCTTCTTTATTACAAGCAAAATTAATGTACCTATATCAAAAAAAAAAAAAAAAAAAAATTGAAGTAATATTTTTTTGCCTCATTAAATTTAATCATTTAAATGTTTTTGGTATTTTGGTCGTTATTTTATGTCATAAAAATTCTTTCTCTAATAAATGTAATCATATAATATAAAAACAACAAAAATACTTCTATATTACATACGACGTTTAACAACTTACAAAGTTACAACTGTATATTTTGTTAAATAGAGTATGCTAACAACAGTCGTAGTTATTGCAGGTTAGTATATCCTGCACTACTTTTCTCAGTGAGGTTTTATTTTGGTGTTTGGAATATAAAGTATAAATGTAAAAGTATATGTTAATACGACTTATATAAGTCTAAAATTTTCAATATTCTTATTTTAGGCAAGTTTTTAAATATTTGATGTATAAATGATTTCGAAATATTCCAAAGAAATTATTTATAATTTAAGGAGGTGGGTTAATTTTGTGCTTACTAAATTTATCCACGAGCAAGCCTATTAATTGTTATATTATAATATTCAAGTACATGGACAAATGGCAATGTTTTTCTTCATAACGTGATAGTATTTGGTAGGTTATATTGCTTATATATTATAGGTAACGGCGTAATGCGTGTGTTAGTCACAGCTATACATTTCTAATAAATTACGATAAAACGTGTCCATATGGCAGAAATTATTCAACAAAAGTCTACTTCAAATAAAAAAATAAAAACTGAAACTATACATTTTTAGATTCTGAACGAAGTGATTTTACTTCAACGTAATTGATCGATAATAATCGGTAAACTAGTAAATATAATAGTACCTATACATATTATAACATATGAATACTGCGTAAGCTCAAGAACCGTTTTATAAGATGAAATCACGTATTATTATGTTTATCCAACAATACGTAGGTCAATATGTACCTACATTATATTAATATTTTGTATTTTTGTTTGTTTGCTTGGTGTGATCAATCATCGACATTAATAAATCGTTCAGTTGAATGAATAATTTATTTAAAATTTAATTTCGTTTAATTAAAAATACTTTACCTGCAACCTACAATGAAACGATAACGTAACATTATATAAATATTATATAGGGCTTATATAATAAATATATGCATTTCTTAAGCTAAAAACGAGTGCAATTTTCCAGGCCTAAAATAACAATCTTATGGTTTGTTATTTAAAAGTGTATGTATATTACTTTTTTAAACAAGTTTTCCGATGTATAATATTATCATACTGGTGTAATGCCAAACGAATAGATGAGTGAAGTGTGTATAGGTAATAATATGCAAAACTATTAATAATCATAATTTATTTGTATAGCTCGTGTTCATCGGACAAGTCGAATGTCGATTTATATACAATATTATAGTGCCGTTACCTCCAGTATTGAAAAGTATTTCGGTACCGAAAAGTGTAATATAAATATACATGTAATAAACGTCAGTGAAATAAATAACTAAATACGCGTTATTGTGTCAGTATATGTGTCTGTATATTATATTATATACTTAGATTTAAACGACATCGGAGTGGGTCGGAGATTTGAAATTATAGTTCTACGGGTATAAATTGGTATAACAACTTTGGTTTTTGACAAATTTCTAAACAAACGTAAATACTTTTTTAATTTAATTTTAATTATTAGATAAAATAAAATTCTATAGGAAACCTAAATAGTAGGTGGTGATGTCGGAGATGGGGACTATGTATATTGTAACAGCTTTACTTATTTTTAAACGAAGCGATCGGTCATAAAATATGACGTAAAATGTTTATGAAGGTATCTATAGCAGGTAGGAGGATATATGTTAGGTGTTTTATTACATCCGCAGTTCTGCAAGCTTGACTGATCCTTTTTCAGGATGTTAATCGATTCAAGGGAAATACCACAGAAGAATAAATATTTCCTACGTTTTTAGAATCAAAAACGCGTAATGTCTATTCAGAATAATTGCATGTATGCGAGTATAATATAATTTATTATATTATATAGATGTAATAGGTACTGAAAACGAGAGATGACTACTAATATGTAATATAATAATGTCATAGCTAGGTACCTATGTTATAATAGCTGAATAAAAAATTCCTATAATCGTCTGCTGAACTCTCTTTTATTATTATTATTTATTAAATTAATTAGTATACCAACATTCAAGCGAATTAATAACACTCGGAAATATAAAAAAAAAAAATTGAAAAAATTAATGTCAACATATATATTAATATAATATTAAGTGTTAAATACGAAAATAATTATAATTAATAAAAAATAAAAATAAAAATAATATCAATAAAAAAATAAAAACAACAACAACAACAACGAAAAAAAATATCTAAGGGCTGCTAAAAAGAAAAGTGGAAATAAAAACAGCAAAATTGTAAGTTATGTTGATATGTTTGAAAATTAAAATAAAACAGAAAAAACAATTTCGGGAAGAAAACTTACCGGGCATTTTCGGAACTATCGGTTTAACAACAATGGCTGTCGATCGGTCGGTCACAGAGAGCGAAAGATTTTAAAAATATAAACAGAAAAACAAAAGAAAACAAAATATATAGAAGATTGAAAGAGTGCGTCCAAGAATAAGTAAAGTAAGTAAGTACAATAGCCTATACATCTAATTACTTAATTCTCAATTAAATAAAAATTGTAGTTAACATTTTAAGGTCAGAGAATAAAGATGAAGAAAGATAGAATAAGGTGAAAATGTTATTTATCATTGTTTTCAATTTTTTTCTTATAGTTTCCATAGGTTGAACATCACAATAAAATTATAATGTACATAAATAATAAATAGGTATACAATTATATGATTAAATAGATAGATTTTGAAATTGAAAAATTATCAACTTTTGATTAAAAAACAAATCTACAAAAAGGAGTATTAAAAATTCAGAACTCAGTTTATACAAATTTTTTACTCCCAAACAACATTAATTCGGCCTTATTCTTTTATCATAAAAAATATGTTTGCATTTCAATGATGTAGGTAATTTATTCAAAATAATTGAACTTAAGTTTAATAAAAAGTTTACCGAATCAATTTATTAAACTGCAGTTTTACATTATTAATTATTTTAAAAATTATGCCTTTACACAGGGAAAAAAATTATTAAATTTTGTTTTAGATTTTGAATATAAAATATTTTATTTGTTATGTGATAAATATGATCCATAATCTACATAATTTATAACTTTAACTAAATATAAATTTTTTGTTAAATTAAACGATAATCAAAAAAGGATTAAATACAGAGGTTGGGTGTGACTAATAAAATAAAATGTCATACGTTGAGTACATGTAAATTTTCAGATCTAAATATACTTGTACTCGTCTATCATGGTTTCGTTTAGTTTAATTGAAACTAACTGTTCAACTATTTGTTATTTTAATCGCTGCCAATTAAATATTGATGGTTTTGAAATGAGCCAATGTACGAAAGGTCAATAAATTCAAAATTATTGTACTGTTTATTTTTTTATAATGAAATTCATCACGTTTACGTTTTTTAATTATTTTTGTCATACAATTGGCTATGACTTTATTTTTTCTTTATTTTTACTATCGTAGGGCAAGTACAAAGAGCAAAAGAATAAAATAAAAAAATAAACATTCAAGTGAGTTAGAAGGTTTGTTGTATAAAAATCCATAAATGGTAGCAACTCAAAAGTCAACAAATAAAGGGAAGTAAAAAAAAAATAAAAATAAAAATATTGAGGTAGGAGTTTTGAATATCTACGTAGGGAGCAGTCAATTTTTCTAGCGACATTATTTAGTGTTTTGTCCTCTACTTAAACTAAACCAATATTAATAATGTAATATAGATATTTCTTACCATCAGCTGTAATCCCAGAGAAGCATAAATTAAGATAAATAAAAAAAAGCAAAGTATACAAATAAATGAATAAAAAGTTATTATTCAATACAATATTAAATTAATAATATAGGATGAGAATAAATTTAAAGCTAAAATTTGGCTATATATTAATATAGTATTTAATATAAAAATTTAAATAAAAATATAAACTGTCCTACTGTGAAAAATGCTTTCTCGATCAGTGTTGCTAATCATAGAAGCTCGAGCATCGATCGAGAAGGCAGTAAAATATTATTATATCTGTACTCGTAAAAAAAAGTAATTTGAAACATATGTTTGGTGCATACATAATAGAATTATGTGTAAAATGATAGTACATACCGTCTTCGAGTGTATCTTCACCTTCGGTCATTAATTCATCGTCCGAACAAATATTCAATAGGTTCACTAACATCTCGGTAACTAAAAAAAAAAACATTTAAATATGTTGATGTGATATCAAAATGATTAAAATACCTTTTTCGCCGACGAATGGCAAAGACCAAGTAAACACATCCATGAAATTTGGCAACCAGTAAGGGTGTGGTGAACAGTTGAATTGTCTGATGTTCATAACATTATTTTCATATTTTAAAACGGCAGCCTATAAAGTTTTTATAAAGTAATAATATAACAAATATATAAACATAATACAGCAACATATATATAATTGGCGCAAATAGATGGGGGCTTGGGGGGACTAAGTTCCCCCATATTTTTGCCAAGTCCCCCAGTTCAAAAGTCAGTAATTAGTAATTTTTAGAAAACATTATAGGAGGGGCTTTAGTCCTCCCAAAATAATTTGTCTATTTGCGCCTATGATATATATATATATATATATATATATATATATCAATAACACTAAAATTATGTTATTTCCTTACTTTGTTATTGTATACATCTAAGTAGTTGGGTGCGGAGAATATCGTGATTAAAGATGGAAAACCGGTCGTTTGACTTTTTCTATACATTCGGTATCTAAATCAAATAAGCACAAATTGTTAAAAAAAAAAACTAAAAAAGTTGACTTATAATAATCATTAACGATATGTTCGAAACACACCCTGCGTCTTGAGCTTCGTGTGCTCTTATGATGGATAGTAAATTGTTGCTCTGAAGAAAATCACAGCATGCTGCATAACTGAAATTTTAATTGATAAAAATATTTACAAATTAGATTAGTTGAATTAAATAAATTCTTATAACCATACTTTTTAATTTATATTCTCATGTTACATTACATGATACATCTAGGTTTTGTCCCCTTCAACCTCAACAGTTTTATTTATTTTTTGATAATCCCCACCTATTATTTAAGCTCTTTAACCGTAGCCTTATAGTACCTACCTTTTAATTCATCAAATTTGGTTTATTGCTGTATTTATTAAAGTTTTTAACCTAAATGCATGATTTATGTGCATCCATTAAAAAATATTAAAAGTAAAATTTTTATTTTTTTATTGGTATCTAGCTGTCATATTTTTTTTAATGTTTCATATTCATGGTGGACTTGCTTAGTTAAATAAAAAGATAATTTTCATTTGAGTGTTTCATTAATTATCAGTTAAACATATTTTCCTAATTATTTATTTTTACATGTATGAAATCAAAATAATTACATGGCTGTATAACTGATGAGTTTATGGACACATTTTTGGTTATTAAATAAAATTCGTGATTCATTTATTTATATGTTAATTGTTATAAAATACTATAAATTACGATAACTGGTGGATTATTAGTAATACATTTCAGTTTATAAAAATAAAATAGTTACTGAATTTAAAATATGTATCACTTATGTTTCTATGATTTTAAGAAATAACATGTAAGTTAATAAGTATTATTACATAATATACGAGGATATATGGGGTAGTTATTTTATCGAAGAATACCAATATTTTAAAAACTAATAATTGTTTTTTTTTATTCAACTGCAACCCATTAAAAACATAATTTTTCTAAAAGTTCTATTTTACTATTCTTTAATTTTTTTAAAAGTTTTTTTTATGATAACATTAATTTTAAATGGCATATTCAAAAGTCTTCAGAGTACTTATTTTAATACATAAAAACCAAATTTTGAATGAATATAGTTGATGAGGTAGTATTGTTATTAAATGCTTAGATGGGCAGTTGGGTAAGACAAGGCATATCACGAAAAATGTTATCTACTACTCCACTTATATAGCTAGGTATATTTTAACTCATAAACTATTATTTACTGTCAAAAAATTAAATTATTATGTATCGAAGTACTCTAAAAAATATTTTTCATTGACATATACTATCAAAAATGCAAGTGGTCATTAAAAAGTAAAAACATAATTATGATAAAAATACTATTATAAAATATAATTGTTTTAGAAAAATCATTTTTTTTTCATGACTTCATATTACATAAAAGAAATATTTTTGAATCTATTAAAATTTATGATAAGTGCTCTTTGAAATAGAATCACTTGCTTGTATACAAAAAAAGTGATGAACCATTAAAAAAAAAATGTTCTTAAGTATGTTTTATGAAATATTTAAATTGATTACTACAAAATATTGATTTATTATAGATGGATTCAAATATTTGACGAACGTACCTTATGGCATATGGTAATTTCAAATTACACTCAGAAATAAGATACAAGGACAGCGAGAATGTATCTTAATCTATGACCTTAGTACTAAGGTAAGTTGTTTCTTTGGTTGTATATAACTGTAAATGTTTTGAATTTCGTAACATAATGATGTTTTTTCATATTCTGGTATAAAGATTAAAGCTATTCGTATTGTATTGGTGATATAAAATCTTAATTTTATATTTATTTTCTCGTTTTATATGAAAGATTTATATTTATGTTATAAGAAAAGTATTATAAAATATTTGGCACATTTGGATAATTGCGTATATTTTTGCGTAAACGATAGAGTTTTTAGGATTGTGGTTTTTTCTTTGAGTAGGAAAACAGTTAAGCGCATTAAAAATGTTACATAAGTGTCTTTTATGTCTTTTATAAACTGTATTTTAATTGGAAAATGTTCACAGTATTTAACAAAGGTTAAAGGATTTAACAAAAAAATTGAAAAAAAAAATTAGATTAAGTGTCCATCAATGCATCGTAAATTCTAACAACTGTTGGAAAAAGTTTGAAAATATTTTTTTCGTTGTCAATGTGTACACGTATAATCTTATACGATTCAAAAAAATGCGATTGTATATGTATAGTTTAATATTTTGAAAGTTGCCAAAAATTCGAAACATTAGATGTTTGGACTTTTTGAGTATGGTAAATAATATTTTTAATCATTTATATTCTCATATACTTGCAGCTTTGTGCATTGTTACATTGATTTAATAACTTTAATTTAACACATAAAATCCGATGAAACTCTTGCACTTAAAAAATAAAAAATCTCGAAAATTGATACTCAATGATTTCATGTAAAAAATAATCAAAATATTTTTATTTTTATATAAAATTGTTTAATATTAAAACGCGAGTAATTTTGCAAGACTTGTTAACACAGAGTCTATAGTACTTTATAAAGAGTCTTGAGACTCTGGAGTATGCATAATATTGTATATGTACCTGTAAAAATACGAACAGCCTCTAACGCTATTGTGACTGAAATGTTCAGCGTTCTTTTCGCTGCCGAAATCTTCTAGAGGATCTGACCAAAGAAGATCACACATGGGACCAAAAGCTGGAGGCTCTTTGAATCGGTCCAACTGGTCAAATAAAGAAAACGCCGTATAATAATAATGATATATGAACAATAGAAAAACGTAAATAATTATACGTCAAAATACACTTAATTTCAGTGCCGACTTACCCTTCTGATATCGTCCAGATTATGTATTTCTGGCGAGAGTCCGCCGTGAACACAAAGGAATTGTTGATTCATGAGCGCAGCGAGCGGTAGACAATCAAAAGCCTCCATACAGGCGTCATAAACTCGCTCAGAATATTTTATTTTACCTGGAAAAGTTAATAAGATTAAAAATCTGGTATAGTATACGCAGAGCTGGAATAAAAACCACTAGTAAATATTTTATTTTGGCATCACAATCAGCTATATACAATATAATAATGATGATAAACCTATAGGTATAAGTACAGGTCTAGTTAATATTTGATCAACGTCGCCGTCGCGCGTCGGTAGCGGACTCTTATGGACTGAATTATTCAGTAAATTATTATATTTTTTAGCCTTTATGCATGAATGCATGATATATAATATATACGACATATTATGTAGAACCGTACAGGTTTAGCTGAAGAAAAGTCATATATTTATCGAATGTTTATCCGTTCGTCTGTTCGGATACCACCAATTCAATTTTTAAATTCTAATAAATCTTTGAATCGTATTAAACCTGAGGCGAAGTAAATTAAATATTTGTATTTACAATATACCAAGGAAAAGTAGTGGAAATCGCTGGGGAATTTCGTCGTCAATAATATATACGTGAGTAATACTACCGATATCACTATTTGTATATGTCCCTTAAGTCGTAGTTTTATATACACTGCATAGGTCATCTAATATATGAAAAAAAAAAAAATAATACATATTGAACTTAGAGAATTTCTTTATAATATTGTCGTTAAGAAAATACTTAAATACCTATAAAGTGATAGTGCAGAAAAAAAATGGCAAAAACAATTATTTTATGTGATGCAATAAATAGGCACCCAAAGATATTTTTATTTAACGTATTGTATCTTTCACATATATATTTATAAAACAATCAAAACTTTTAACACCTATTTACATAGCAATAAATTATAAAATAGATATAGGCTATTTTCGTTTATACGTTAAATATTAATTTTAATTCAGTGTAATAGGTCTGTTAATGTAAGAATTTTACTCATCCATCAAAAAAGTAGTATCTCACTGTTTGAAATTAACTATATATACCAAGGTATGATATTATATTTTGTTAACCATATAATTTTATTGTCCATACAATATTCATATTTGGATGAAAATCTTAATTGAGTAAATTAATTTGTAATTGTATCAAAAAAAAATTTTAAAAATTAAATATTTCTTTTGTTTTTAGATATCTAATCAAGAATTGTATTCATATGTATTATTTTTATTTTTATTTCTATTATTTTGGTACTCATAGAGGGTTATTTTAATTTACAGAATATTAAGAAATTAAATAATGCAATTTTACGTAAGTAGTATTTTAACTGACTGAATAACTATTATAAAGTAAATGTACAAGACGGATTTGTTCATTTCAAAATAATTGCATTATTATTAAGTGACAAAGTAGTTGAAAAAAATAAGTAATTATGATTTCATGAAATTAGAATAATAATATACCTACACGAATATTGGATATGTTGAAGATAACAATATTTAAACGTTAATTAGTTATTGCATATAGTCATACATATTGTCGCAGTTTCTATATATTATATGAAAATACCAATGGAGTCGTACAATATTATATTGCGTAGGTGATACATCGATTATTAAATTAATTCAGATAAAATCAGTTGCATTAATTTGATTTACTTACATTCTTGTTTAAACGTGAAGTATTCGGTTAGATGTCTACATTCGTGGTTTCCTCTTAATAGAAACAACGTAGTGGGATGGCACAACTTCAAAGCCCACAAGTAAAGCACACACTACAAACAAAATAATCATTTATAAACAATATATATAACTACTTAGAAAATAACAAACGCAGGTGCAGGTAAATTGCAGTGGAATTATAATATAGGTATGTAGATACCATTATTATAATTAATTTTACGAGAAGTTGGGGTAGGTTGATTACCTGCCCTCAGAAACAACAATACAAATCTTAATTCTTGGTATTGTACACAATTTCATAATATATAATACATAAACATAATGATTAATAATAGCATTGTTATTATTATTATTATTGTAGAGAGAAAGTTGTATTTGCAAGTTTATTTGTCTGTGTACTAGATTTGTCGAGGACAATATTATAAGATAAAGATTAGTTTTGAAATCTCACGAGTCAAAATACAATTTTCCTCCATATTTTTTTTGTATATGATTTTACATTTTCTAACTATTTTTCAGCAAACGTTGTGTATTTTTACTATTTTTATATTCCTGAGAGGTTTAAAATATATTACACACAATACACTGAAAATGATACATAACATAATATTATTTTTGTGTTTATTTCTATACAAATATTGATTTATTGAGAGTAGTACATTTGAGAAAATATTATTTTGATACAGTTAAGATTAATAAATAGCTTAACTTTTATTTGCTCAATAGTGAAATATTTGAAAGCATTTTCGGATCTTTTTACATAATATATCGGTATAGGAAAACATTTAAACTTCAACAACTTTGTCCTAAATTTAAAACTCTAAGGTCATACGTTTTTATTGTTTTTATGATAAAAATAAAAATATAATGATCATTAAAAATAAATTAAAATTAATATTTTCGGTGATATAGGTTAATTTTAAAATAATTAATATTAAAACCGATGTTTAATTAAATGTCTTACTCTCGTCTCTCACTTATTATACTATGCAGTAAACACTTAAACTTGTAATTTAATGAAACTTAATTGTATTATACTAACGCAAAAATACTGAATGTACCTAATATATGTGTACAAGTAAACAATATAATTGAATAATATACAATTACTATTATTATTATTATTATTCATATTGTAGTATTGTACATATACGAATTTTATAATAAGGTTGAACTCTGATAGTATTATTATAGATTGACATATTTATATCGGTTTTATGACGTTAAATGATATTAGGTAAAACAGTGATAATCTGTAGATTTAATAAGTATAATTATTTATTTATCTCTGTTTAATATGCTCCATTTTTATTTTTATGTGTTCTGTACAACGGTACAGTGTTTGAGGGAATTTAAATTTGGTTTCTTAATGCACTTCGTTGCCTCTTAACCAAAACATGTACAGGTGTGGTGTGAATATATAATAATTTTGCTGATATATTTTTAAACACTTATTATGCAAGAAAAAAATCCGCGTCACTGATGGACTGTATGAGAATAATTTAGGATGTACCTATTGTACCTTATTAATTAGTTTGATTAGAACATTAAATATCTGATTTTATGGAAATTTAGCTATTTTATATGGTAGTTCAAAAAACATACAAATGAATGATAACTGTTTGAAAAATTATAAAACTGCTCAACTTGCAAAATAAATTATCATGCAAGCGTTGGTTGCATCGGGATAGTCGAATTGCACTTATTACTTACAAATAAATGGTCGAATTGCACTTGGATTGAAAAAAGGTAATGGCCAAATTGCACTCGTGCTAAAAAAAGAGTTAAAATGGAAAAAAAAACTTGGAAATTTGTAACGAGTAGAACGTGTATAGTGAAAAACTGAAAACCCCTTAAAAAATTTCAGTAAATCATTTTCATCACCATGCCCAAATGTATTTGTTTTTATTGATATTTTAACACAATTAAAATCGATACTTATATTTTAATGCAGAACACTGACACAAGACCAAGCAACAACACGGTACCAGAAAAAAAAATAATATTGAAAAATATATTGACTTATTGTATACTAATAAGCGTATTACCTAGCTAGAATTTTTGAATACAGTTTGTCATTACTACAAAAAAAATGATCAAAAAAAAAAAAAAAATTAGGCTAATAACCTAAGATTGAATCTTTTTTAAAATAATTATAAAATAAAAAAATTATAATATCGACAACAATTAACACAAGTCCAAGTGCAGTTCGATTACTAACAATTTTTTACCCGAGTGCAATTCGACCATTACCTTTTTTAAATCCAAGTGCAATTCGAACATTCCCGGTTGCATATCATTGTTCTATAAAATATTTAAGATTGAGATGAATTCCTATTTTTTTTTTTCAAAACCTAACTCGTTCTTAACACACGCCACGGGTATAAAAATATGGAAATCCCGAATTCCCAAACAGTTTCTTTCTAAAGCCTTTAAAGTTTTAAGTCCTGACTAAATTATTGGTTTGATGTGTACGATGCACTTTCTTTGTTAACGATTATAATATATGAATTATACGCAAGAAACCTTAAATATTTTGTACCTTTATAAACATATAAAAAATCTATATGATTATTATTGTATACAAAATTTTAAAATGATAAATTATGATAAAAGCAGCATGCATTGAGTTGAAATGGAAAGAAAAGCAATTAAAGTAAGAATGTAATCTATTGCTATACCAATTAAATATAATATTATGTAACATTAATAAATTACCTCTATACTGAAATACCCTCTGTCCACGTAGTCACCCAGAAATAGGTACTTTGTTGTCGCAGGAGGACCGCCGACTTCAAATAACTTCATTAGATCGTAAAACTGGCCGTGAATATCGCCACAAACTAAAATTTAAAATCAAAAAATCAGAAAAAAAATTACAATAACATTAATGTCAAAGAACAGTACATAGTACATAAAAAGTAATTGTTACCAATTGATTTTTTTTTTTTTGTGGGGGGGGGGGGGGTTATTTCATACTATTATGCGTACCTACTTCTCCGTATAAAAATAAAATCATTAATAATTATTGTTTTCTGTTCACAATAATAGGTACTATATTATAGGTAGGTATATCCTCATTGTCGATTTGATTTTGTAATTAAGTAATTTGAACTTTTAAAGGATTTAATAGTAATTACAGCAGTATGAAAAAAGTACTAACACTATTTATATCAAACAGTTAATGATTAATTATGAAAATACAATGTTTATATTATCTAAAAAGACGCACAGATATTTTTTAACAGTTTCATAACATTCTGCAGTTATAACATTTTTATAATAGTCATCTATACCAGACATCTATCACTTTGTAGTTTGTACAATAAATTAGTCTTAAAATACTCAAAATATTATACAAGCAATATTGTATAAAAAAACCCCCGAGATAAAACTTTAACATTTTTTATTCAAACAACGATTTAAATTTGTAAGTGTATTAAAAAAAAAAATAAATAAATGATTTAACCTCGGAAGTATTTTTATTAGATTTAGTTGACATTAAAATGAAAATAATAAATGTACTTTGTAATTTAAACATCTTTAATTCATATTAATATTTAATGTACATAAATAATTGATTTGTTCTTAATTAAGTTAATACATTTTTTTTTAATAAAAAATAAAGCACGCACATTATATATTTGTTTTAATATTTGGTTTTCTATTCTACAAGGATACATATTATCTAAATTTTATCCAAAAAATTATAAACTTAATTTAGTTGATGTTTCAAAAACTTAATGATTTAAATAATTATAATCGATTTAATATGTTCAGTTACATAAAAACTTAACTAATTGCCTCTCGGAGTTAAAAAAAAATACAAACAAGACAGTCAATTTAAAATCCAACAATGAATTGATATTTATTTAAAGTATTTATTTCAAACATGTGATTAAATTAATGTTTGTTTTTTAATAATTTAATATTAAGTTTTTTGTTATTGAATGTTTTAAAACTTTTACTGGTAGCGATAAGGAAAAATATGATATTATTGTATTATTATACTATAAAATACATGGCGATTCACTAAGCACGCTCAAAATTTTATTTTATTTTACAATGCAATTATTAAAAATCTGATTTGAAATCTTTAAATATATATTTTGAAATTCTTGAAATTTTTTAACAACTTAAGTTTTTCAAAGATGAACCCTCCTTTTTTTACTGTTAATTATTAAGTGGATATTGTTTTTGAAAATTTTGATGTACCCAATTCAAAATTCAAACAATTAGTTTCTCAGCAATTAAAATGTTTATCCTAAAGATAATAGTTCTTAAAAGTGGTTTTAAAAAAGTATTAAATAGATGTAATATTGAATCTAGTATTTATAATATAATCGGACCATTTTTACAAATTGTTAATGTTGATAAACATAACACATAAACACTAATCACCAACATTTTTAAATCACCATAGAGCCCTCATATCTTCCAAACCTATTATTATAAACTAATTATCCTTAATACAGAAAGTTAAATAACTCAATAATTCTTGTTTGATCTTTGATTCTGATTTGGTAAATAATTTATATTTGAAAAGGGAGGACTTAATTGTAAACAGAAATTTGATAACACAGTTTATTTCTTAAGTACTAAAAAAAAATTAAAGAATTAAAAAAATTATCTTTAAGTATATTATATATATTTTTTTATTAATTAATTGTACAGCTTCAATTAGGTATTAGGTTATTACTTTAATAGTTTACAAGTTTCATAGAGTGTACTTAGAAATTTCAAAAATAAAAATAAAAATTTTTATCTAAATAATTTTATTATTAAAGGAAAAATGGGGGTGAGCATGCCTATGAGTCATTTTGTATTGTTGAGGCATATTATATAGTACAGAATATACAATATACATGTACGAGTATGTATAAAATAATTTTTCAAGATTTTTTAAAGTCAAACATTTCAACTTAATTATATATATATTTGTACTTTACTGATATATTATATTAGGCTTAAATTTTAAACTTCGAGCGATTGTAGAAAAAATCACCAAATTTACTGAAAACAACTCGCATATAATTAGATAAAAAAAAAAGGATTTAGGAAGTTTAGTGTGTGACGCGTATTAAAAGTTATTTGAGCCAATATCGTATCCAATAGTTAAACAGCTAAACCTAATAGTTAAACACTAAATGAAACGTGCTTAGAAAACAAAATCGTGCATATAGGATATTATTAAATGCATTGTCAAAAACAATAGCATTATTCTCGGGATTTGTAGCAGTCATTGTCACATGTGCGTGTGTATATATCAGTGGCGCGACTAACAAACGACCTACTTCAATATAATATACAAATGATAGACGAAATTTATATAACGCGATTTACTAACGTATAAAACACGAATAAGACGTATTCTGGTAGCAGGATAACCTTGCAGGAATAATATATGAAGGTATACTGGGTGGCTCTGCAGGGAATAATATATTTTAAAATTTCGAACGCGGTCGTTTATTTAATGTCAAGCCACTTCATGGGTTACAGTTAGGTTAGAAGAAATTATTTTCGATTTGGAGAGTTATTAAAGAAATTATAAATCGTGTCGAATACGAAAGTCATAGACTGTCTTTAAAATAGACTTGATATAGATTTTCTGGTAATTTCCGAGATAGCCATGAACAGGAAAAGAACATGCAGAAATAGTGCACGTCAGTTAAAAGCACAGATTGTTTTCAACTCACCTGTTTACTAGCTGAAAATGTGTTCCTTTCAGATTCATTTTTCTTAATACAATATAGGATATATAGACTATATGAACGTATTATATATATATATATATATATTTAGAACATTATACAATAAAAAAACTAAAAAATAATAGTTAATTTCATTAATTTCAATTGCATCATTTGCTGATCAATTTCTCTACTTTCTCCTCTCATTAGACTTGATTTTAAATTTTGAAATTATTTTTTCCTCTCTCGGTCTCTGTTGCTTTATCTCTGCAAGTTTCAAAATTAAAAATTTTTTTCTATTTTTTCTAATGGTGCCTTTCAAATTTCAATATTAATCTTATCATAATGATTCAGCTACAATAAATCATGTCAATATGTTTCATTTACCAATTTTAACTATAATTATACTAATAGTTATAGGTAGGTACATCCCTGGTTTGTGCAAGCTCGAAATCTGCGATGATATTTTTTTCCTACGGGATACGGGATGATATCATTTTAGAATACAGATTATTTATTATTATTCCGATCAACTTTTGTGTTTTTGATATAATAAAGGATTAGGTACTATCGTCTATCGCTGAAAATCTGCAATGTGACTAGACACTCGTATTTAATATTTATAGTTTAAACGACCAAAAAGTTACATTTGATTTACGACGTCTCACAATAATATATTATACAGTTCATTTGCACCCACCGGTAACAGGAGCTTCGATGTCTATCATGGTTTTTTCGGATCTGAGTAGTGATGCACCTTCGTTGACGATGCGCAACGCGGCTGCTTCGTCTATCCGACCCTCGAGTATGAAGTGCTGTTTCAATATGTCTGGTCGAGGTTTGTTTGTCCTCGAGTCCCATATTTCGGCAGTGGTCAACTTCCGGCCTGGCGGAAATGGTACGCCTATAAACAAAATAGGTAATGGTTATATTAATGGAATAATATTATTTACTTTACTATATAGTTTCGAGTAGTTCTTAATCAATAAGAGTTAGAATAGTTAGATATGCAATTATGATTTATAGACTTATAGTCATTACAATTCTATTAATATTAGTAATTTTATGATGATATCTGTTGGTACTTGCAATATGCTATTTTCAGTTTGTACGTACTTTTTAGTAAGTGAGCAATATACATAATATACAATAAGTATTTTTTAATTAGTTATATTTATGTGACAATATATTATTACCATCTTAGTGTCCTTAGTTAGCCATACACGTAAGTTTTTCTTAGTATATTATATTCGTTAAATTAAATAAATAGATAATATATATATATATATATGTACAAATTTAATTATACGATCGATTCAATTACAAACGATGATTAAACGATTTGGTTCCATCTATCGGAAGAACAACGCATATAGAATACATTCAAACATCGGCTATGAACGATTTGCTATTATAAATAGTATAGATAATATACGTATTATATTGTAATGACTGGATTTCGTTTTCTATTTCTACAAAAATAATTTGAACGTTCTAAAGTAAATTTTTTTCGATTTTTATAATTTATTTTATGTTTTGATTCATTTCGCCAAAACTATAATATTTAAACCTTTATAAAAAATATAGCCAATAGGTATATTTTAAAAAACGAAAAACGCCAAACAAACTGAAATAACGACTCTGACTCTAAAAATAAAAAAATTTAAATTGAATTAAGATATAATGTAAATCTGAATTCTAGACATCTTTCGTTCATTAAGGTAGCAATAGGCACTTAATGTTTTGAAATAAATAGAATGTATTAAAATAAAATTGTTAATGTTTGATAGCTAGCAGCACTAATAGACGTATAGGAAATTACGATATAATATAATATGTTGGTACATTTCGTAATAACGGATTACATTTAAGGCCAATGAACTTTTAGGAACACCAGATGATGCCTATAGGAAACATAATAGGTATAGTAAAAGTTGATTCTTATACTAAAAAGCGATCATAATAACATACAGCGGACTCATCATCGATATGTCGTCGTATCATTGATTCGGCTGGACCACCATTATAATATTATGAATGTTTCAAGGTTTTCATTATTCTTTAGAAAATACACCATGTGCTAGCCAGCCCTAATGTGACAAACATCTATGGTTTGATTATATATTTAGAACTTGGCCAGTGCATGGGACACGAGAGACGGCTGGTTTGCCAACTGACCCGCAAGCAAGCCATGTTTATTATTGTAATATACTATAAAATGTTTTATGGTAATATATATGAGAATAATAATATAATATTTTATGATAATATGACGTACTCGTTGTTATTACACGTAAATCATCGCGAGCAAGATTGATTAACATTGTGTGCGGAGGTGCAGAGGAGGTGGAAGGTTTTACGACACAGACATATACGAATATTATATTGTATTATACATACATATAATTGTTGTGCACGGCTATAATAATAATTACTATTTGGTAAACAAATGCCTCGCGATAAAACTTTATATACCTACCTCACACTTTCTTATATATTAAAGCTTATGTTATTGGGACTTGCCGAGCGTGCTGCCGATGGGAACATCACCGTTAGTAGTTTTCAGTACACATTTGTCTAATCTATTTTATCAAACTATTCGCCGACCTGATTATTTTTTACTGTACTTTTAATTCATGTGTTAATATATTGTGTACTAAGGTTGTCGTCTGAAAAATGAAACCCTGTATAACATCGAGCTAGGTTACCGTTAAAATAAATTGTATCAAGGTACCAAATGCATTTACAATGAACAATGTATTAATTATTTATTTATTAAATAGTACAGGCCAGATCCAAATGATCAATTATGAATAAAATAAAACAACTATAACAAAACACTTTTTTTAAATTATTTAACCAACAGTACCCATAACATTTAAACAATAGAACATAATATTAATATCAAACAACGATATAATAGGGGTACGCTTGATTCTCGTCAATAGATTATTTTTTAAATAAAGTATACGGTTAATTGGAATGAAAAAGCAGTAAAAGCGGCAATAGTTCCGCAGAGAGACAAAGACAATTGACATTGTTCTTCAGTAATACAAGAACATAAAATGTATGATGTAGGTATACTTACTTTCACGAAGAAATTAAATTTAGTTACTAAGTATGTATGGTATACGTAAAAACATTTTACATTTGTGTTTGCGTACGATTTTCTTTTGAAAATGCTATTGTAACAATACATCACTACTTCATTTGCTACCAAAGTACTACTATTAAAACCACAGGTACATTATACTTTATAAAATTCAAAAAGTTTTGTGACAAAGTTTATTGAAATCTTAGTAATGCATATATTATTTATACATTTTCTTACTTATTAGCTACTTTTTATGTATATGCAATATACTATATATATATGATTCAAAGTTCTGAGTTAAAAGTATTTCCAATTAAATAATTGACAAGTCTCCGATTGAGTTATACAATCAAAGTAGAATCAAAATGTTATCTAATGTTTGTTTTGAAAAATTGTGTAAAAATGTAGAAGGATAGCTAAAATTTAGTAAGCCTCATACAAGTCTTAATAAAGAGAATAAACTAATATTAAAAACATATTTCAATTTAAAGAATCTGTTGTAGAATTATGATTTGTAATATCAATACAGAAATAATTCCATAAGGTACCACAACTTTTGTCTGTATGATAAATTTTATTGATTATTGATAACTAAGTTAGGAATGTAATTTAACTTTTAGTTTACATATTGCAATTTATTATTAGAAAATTAAAGTTTATTAAAATGTAAAAAGGTATAGAAAGTGTAAGTACCTAACCCATATAATTAAAAAAGTCAACAAATACATGATATTATACATGTGAAGTTGGTTTTTTCAAAAAATAAATGCATTATGAAAACAATTTGCACTTGTTTATGTTAATTCGCTAGTCATTGAATATTAAAAGTTGAAAAACATAAAATTACACTAGAATAGGTTGCTCGATGTATTAAAGCACTTCGTGCTTTTTGATTTAACGTTATTTGTACAGGGGTGGTCTCATTGCCCATATTGCGTGCCCGGCGATTTTCCGATCCCCTATCTGCTATCTTGCGGTAAAATATAATTAAAAAAAATCAATAAGCTCACGGGAGCCATGGTGTCCTCCAAAAAGAAAAAAAAACAACTCGTTTATAATAAAAATCTTACGGTTTACCACAAGTTCTTGCGGTAAAGGCCAAAAGGAAAAACGATGGAATGGCGGGCACGGGAAAACCTTGTGCCAGAACAACTGGGCACACGCCATCCCGGTGTCGATTAAATATAAAGGAAATGAGTCGTAAATTATTATGCCGTAGACCCTTTCTGCGAAGAAAAAATGCGCTAAACAACGCTGTATTATGTAACATATAAAATGTAAGTACACACACGATGATTTACGCGGAGTGGAAGAGAACATATAATGGGGGCTTTATTTTTATAAAAGTTATAAGAACTTTGACGCAGCAGAAATTGTATTATAGCAACTCTGTTACTATGTCTCCGGTATAATATGTAAAAAAAAGTAAACAGCCACAATGGCGGAATTAATGAGAGCATTTAAACGAGAATATAAAATTAAATAATAAAATTATATTACATGAACGAGCAGTACACGACGTGATCGCCAGGGTGTGTAGGACGCCGCACTTGACGTAACCCATTTTTAGTGTTGTATAATGTTATCGCTTTAAATTTAAAAACGTATTCATTGATGTTATACATATCACAAAGATTATAAAGTATAATTGCATTCAGAAAACGGTACTTAGGAGAACACGGCTAACTGCATAATAATAATATGTATTACAACTTCATAAACCACTGAAGCTATTGTGTGTTCATAGTGATAATTGTGACGTTATTTTAAGTGCCACATTTCCATTATTTATTGAATATTATACCTGATATTATAGTAATGGTAGTAATATTATGTGAAGTGGCTAGTGGATGGTCTTGTATTCAAATTCAAAGTCTTGAAAACCTTAGGACAGTATTAAACTAAATCTAAAAACATTAGGCACATTTTATCGTAATCAACTTTAAAATAAATTCACATATCATGAAATGAAAAAATGAGAAATATTGTCAAAGCCGATTTTTAGTGTACCTCGAATAATTATTACATTATTAACCATGGATTAAAAATATGATTTCAAGAAATAAAAATTGAAAATGTTATAAGACGAAAACAGCGATTCCTGGTCCTTACAGATATTGTTTTTGGAAGGTCGCAACAATAAATTTTATTTCTCTCTCTTCATAATATTTCGACTATTTTCTATGTTCTATAAGTGAGGATTTCAAAAATGTTCATAACATGTTCAGTCGTATACGAAACGATTAGCGATATTTCCATAACCGTACAAATGCGATACTGAAATCAAATAAAATCAAACCACCCGGGGTGTTCGGAATAATGTAAAATTTACTGTTCCATAGCAGTCTACTTCATGGTATATAATATTTTTGTAAACAATAATGCGACACAACGCTTGAATAATACAATAATAATTATGCCAATAATATTCTGTATCGCGGGGCTATTGTTAAACACGCGCGCGAAATTCATTTATAATATTCTGCTGTTCTCGACAGTGAACAAGTCATTTTATTATTATATTATAATATTATACATTATATTGTGTCTGAAAACTTTTGTATGCAGCCGCAAACTTCGCGCGAAATATTTTCTTAGGCGGTACATAACTCAGACGTACATATATAACCACAGTGTATACATAATATGTATATATACGCCAAGTGTTGTTTACGCGTTTTTCACGTCAGACCAGTGGCGATGGCGTAACGCCAAAAAAACCTCACGAGACCCATAATCTCCAACTATATACATACATTTTTATGTATTGAAAACTTCCACTTTTTAACAGCATTTTCCTTTATACGAGTACATTGCACACCATATCCTGCAGCACGGTTTGAGTCTTTTTCACAATTCGTATGTGTCTGAACTCTGAATGCATTATTATAATATTATTACACTCACTGGGTGCAGCATGTTCATTTATATGTATAGAAATCCTCCCGGTGAATTTTTTACCGTGCAATATAATATTATATGCATAGATGGCGTCAATCGGAATGGGGAATATACGTTGTATATTATATTAAGTCACAGACGAGTTCAAAACGCGAACAAATATAAATCGATAAATAATTTATATATGTTATTCGAATAAACGCGCATAGGTATATATAGTAGTTGACATATCAACATTTTATACGGTAGGTATATATACGTATAATATTGGCGTCGTTTATGCAGAATTTATTCAACAATATACATAATATTATAATGTAATATACCCACGTTTAAACGATCGATTTATTTTTTAGTGGCAGACACTGCGATCGTACTCGACAGTGATGCATTTAACCCCTCACACTATCTATACCGCGCTGAAAAAATATGTACAGTATAGAAGGAAAACATTTCTGTCACTTTTGGCGAAAACGCGTATTTTCTTCACGGTGACTATTAAAATATTTAAATTATTATCATCATTGCCGAATACGACCGTGGAATATACTTGTGCGGACGACCGGAAAAGCCGTATAAATAACGTCGTATATGTAGTCATCGAATCACAAAAAGTGCTATAACCGACCTATTATACACTGTAGCCGTAGAGGAACGCGTGGCGAAATGTTTCGAAGTTTCGATTATTGTAGGCGCGTAGCCAGGGGGGGTTTTACAGGTGTAATAACACCCCCCCCCCCTACTCAGCCGTGGTATCTTAATATTTTTTTTATCAAGATAAAGATGCATCATAAGCACGAATTATCTTAAATCGCGATTTATACTTATTTATCAAAATGAAGTATATCAGTTTATATTACGATACCAATAATGTAAAGCACTAAAGCCGGGATCCGGCATTAATTACTATTTTAGACCGTTCTGTGACGTTTTATCGATTACTCGTTTCATGCACGATTTAATATATTTTTTTATGCAGCGTGTAAGAAAACGTTTACAACTTCTTAATTATTGATTATTTGATTATATGATGAACTATCGTATACCTACGTAAAGTTATCAACTTTGTGTTTATAATTTTTTCAATTAATTTTGAATAACACCCCTCCCCTCCCCTTAGAAATGTCTAGCTTCGCGCCTGGACTCAAATATAAAGATATAATAAAATGGTTGTGTATACACTATTCAAGCACTTAATTAATTGCCTATTATGCGAGTACCACCGCGTAGAACTACCATTGTCTTAACGACATACCTATAATATACAGTATAGAAGAGGTATATATTTTAATAATTAACTGGACGCTACACGGAAATTTGTTATCTCCGTCTTACACACGTACGGCATACCAAATGTGCGTTCACCGGTTTCAATAGTGTACTTTTATCAAAGTTTTAGGTTAAAACATTATCTGTGCTTGAGGTTCGGCCATCTTTTCGATGTAGTAATTTTCATATGTGTATGTGAAATATCAACAATTAAAAATTATCATATCTCGCTTGAAAATTATCAATACATCGAATAGAAGTCGATGCTTTATAAGCACAGATAATTTTCTTATGTAAGTGGTAAAAAAAAAACCGTTAATTCACTCTAATATGAAAAATAACGGCACATTATTGAAGCTAGTAAACGAAAATTTGGTATGTCGTACATTTGTGAAAAGAAAACAATGAGCAAGTGGGTAGCACTGGATAAACACTAGAGACTAGACACAGACTTTTAAATTTGATTATACATTTATACATAAATGTTTGTTTGCGTCCGTACGACTTTACTCTGCACTCTACACAGACATAACACGGAAAAATTTAGAAAATAAGTGAGAAAAAAAACAAAGGTAGACCGCGGGAGGAGACTTCTTTGAAGTTTATAGCTGTGCGGATACACAGCGACGGCGACGGTTATTGTGACCGATCACCGGCGAGGCGGTGGTGGTCGTTAATCATTCGTTTCGCACGATCACAAGCCAAATTAATAGCAGTATTTATTTTTACCCGAGTCGGATGTTGCGTATATTATCATGCGGGTTTACTCTCACGCACATAACGACAGATTTCATTAACCGTTTCGTTGGACACGGACAAAACATAACATGTGGAAAGGAAAATAATATGCAGCGCAATGATCCAATGAACAAATTATCGCAGTGTTATTTTAGTCACCGGGACTTGTATGCATAAATCGCCAATCGAAAATACGAAATTATGTAAATAATAGCTCTCGAGAAACGGTCTAATACGATGTCTATATACGTGTAGGATAATACACGATTTATTATTTTTATTGTTGTTTAATATGAGATACGTCAACGTAATACTATAGAATAATTAAAAACTAAATAGCGTAAAACAGTATAGAAGTTAATCAAATACTTAAAACTGTTCCGTTCTGTAAGTGTAAGCGGAAGTGCGCGGGTGAACCGGACGAAAAAATCTGACCTGGATCCGTCCCGTTGTACGGTTGCGCTATAGGAGCGATAGACCTTTATACTATATATTATTATGTAGTTGTGTCTTTTTTCTAATTTTCCGGCGTTGGGGAAAATGTCAAATTTACAACTAAACATTCTGGTGTTTCGTCTGAAACGTGGAGAACCGTCAGTTTTTGGTTCAACGTTGATGATGATTTATCATTGTTTCCAAATTTTAAAATAATAATACAATTTGGCTCGAGCCACAGAGGAGGTGGGCGAATGTAGCTAAACAAGTGTGTATATGTACCCGCCACATAATATTAACCGGTCGCTTTCTTACATCACGCACACACACACACACACATCAGTACAGCTGTATGGCATATACCTACATTTTTTGTTGTATACATTTCTATTTTATGTTTATATGTATATACACATATGAGAGCGTGCTCTGCCAGTATAATATAATATATCGCGAGAACGAAATATAAGTTTTTGTGCGTGCGTCGACTCGTCATATAATCGGTAAACACACACACACTCTAACCACACGGTCTTTCCGACTTAACGCCGCACGCACTCTCTCGTCGTCCGTAAACCATTTTCCGCACAAAGTCCACTGCGCTTTATCTTCACCCAGTTATCCGTTTCTGCACAAAGACATTGGGTCGGCTGCGTCAGATACCGTATCCCATTTGTCAGTCGCCTTTGTCACGCATATTCCGGTGTACCTACCTATTCGTACACATTATACAAGTTGTACATAATATCATAAACTTAGTTAACGTTTATATTACAATAGGGCATAGGCGTGTATTTATGAACGACTAATATGCATTATAATACCGCGAAAACTTTATATATTGTAGGCATTGTTAATTATTGTGTACCTATAATAACTTTAAATATTGTATTATAATATGTTGTCTGAGTGCGAATTAATATTGATCGAATACACGATGTCGGGGTGATTGAGGACCAATTTCACAGCCGGATGCGGACAACTTGCGTGCCATCATAATAATCCTAATAAAGTCGTTGATAAGGGTATAGAGTCATGAATATTAATAATATAAGGCGACCGTCGTGAACCGAGACAGAGAAAATATCCAGGACAAAATACCCCAGAAATTAATATCTATAGAAAAATGATATTATAACATTAAGGTTGTACAATGAACTTGTTATAGTTATTTTATTATACGTGCAAGTAAGTGATAAATACAAGTGAAAGTGATGATACAACCAATATCTTAGAGGTTTTAAAACTATTTATTTATGTTTTCTTTTAGTATAATATTTGCATTTACGTATAGATGCGTTTACGAGTATGTGTGCTCTGTATGAACATTTTATAGATACAATTCGCACATTATAATTTAAAAATGTGATCAAAGTAGGTATTTAGTACTATTTACCATTGCTAAGCTTGAGTACTATTCGTCTGTACTTAATGTGTTTTATTGATTTAAAATATTCTTTACAAGTGACTATGCATAATCTATAAGGGCACACGGCTGTAACCTCTAGACACCGCAGCCATTAACTGAGGGTTACCTTCTACGGCAGAGGACACAATTTTCCCCATCTGTGTGTTTCCAGCAGCGTTATAATATATTGCGATGCATAATATTTATAGTAGATATATTGGTGCACAGCAGAAGCGTTCCGTGGATGGAATAATAACAATATACCGCAATACACACAGTGTATCGATCATACACATAATTTAACAAATTTAATTTATTAGACTACGTTAATCGCACGTTTTCTCCCTCTCCCTCCCTTCCCCACACCTAAATACCACAGCATCGCGTCTGCAGAAATATAGTCATGTTGTGTATATATATATATTATATATAAAAGCCTATTCTGTCAGTTACCCTCACCGGTAGGTACCTACATTACACTATTAACCATCATCCCTTTCTCCCTAGAGGCGATAACCCAAGTCACCGGTGACGATGGTAACCGTTAATTTATCCAACCCTCTAATCGTTTAACCACCCCTCCTCACGTCATGGTAGTATGAAAATTACCTACGCTCGTCGCTCATCGATATTTTATAGTTTCTACATAAAAAAAAAAAACAGATTATCTCAGCAGTAAAAAATATATATTGATTTAAACAAAATACTAACAATATACCCACCAATAGAAAGACATCACATTATAAACGGTTGTCAGATTTGGTTTTTTTTATATTACGGTATTATGGCAAAAAAACGATTCAAGATAATTTTCTTATGATATAATAACTACCTTATATAAATTTTAGGTCGGAATACATGATATATAATAGCCAATAGGCAATATCGGGATACTCATGTCTCGTGAGTTATGAAGAGTCAAGAGTATAATCATAAGTTGATGTGTCGAAAACAAAAACATACAAATTAGTTTGGAAACTATATTATTCTCACGCGAGAAACTCGGCGCAAGTTTTATTTTGTTCGTATCTCGTTTCCAGAACACATTGCATAAAACATGACTAAAGCAAACTCTTGGTATAAAAAAGAATCGTAAAACATTTTACCAAGCAACGCTCCGCGCGCGTTTCTTCGGTTTTCACAAAACCGTATTAATTTTAATGGGTCAACAACAACACCCACACGCGAAAAATAAATAAAAACTGACTACTAAATTTATATGCACTCGTTTCGCTAATATAACCAGGGTAGTGGTATAGCCTAGCCGCGGTGCGTAGAACGAGCGAGTCCCATAATAATATTAAAAGCCGCGTTATTTTTATTTTATAAATTATTTACGATATACTTTGTATTCATATACATAATATACGAACCTGTTGGTTGTAAATATGGCCGTCGCGTATCAATTATTCACCTAAGTTCGAACAAAATTAACGTGCACCGCCGCCGGTGGCGGTGAAAGAGCTCCTTCGCAAAATGGTTTATTTAGGACGTTTGAGGTGCTTTTATATATATACAACTGTTACCCCAATATACACAGGTAGTACTATCTATATAGCGTAGGTACCTATATATAACACGGTAGTCGTCTTGATCGCGTTTCATGTTCGGGGCAGCGGGCGCGTAAGCTCAACTTTGCTCGCTGTAATTCGCGCACTCGCATGTATAATTAAGTACCTACTCTGTACAGCTTTCGCAGCAGTATATATATTGATATACTTACTCCGCAGCTGATGCATTTATGTACAATGTATTAGTGACTATAGTATATACGTATTATGTAGTATTCGCATAAGGATAGCGGATAGCGGACAGGCTGTAAACATATATATATATATATATAAATACTATGATTTACAGCCGCCGCGAAGTGTGTCGGTATTATATAATAATATTATTAAATATATATCATCAAAAATGGTACCTATATAAATATAAATGTAATATATTACAAGTATATTATAATAGGTACTGTGGTTTTTCAACGATAGGGTGCGTAGTTTGATGATTGTCAGTCATCACTGCAGCAACCCAAGCGAGAAATCAAATCTCTGAAAATATATAATTATTTAATTATTATGTACTTCTATCGGAAACCGACTAGAGCATTAAAACTTCGTGACTAGATTTCAAGTTCGTTAGAACGATATAATATTTTCTTAAGACTTTTTTTTTTTTACAAAATCATAGATGCCTGAGTCCTCTTCTTAAGTCGGGGAAGTTACTGAAACAGTCTTACGCTGTACTATCCGCTTTCTAAACACTCGTATTTCGGGTTATGCCTATATAGGTAATTCAAAATGTACATATAATACATACCGATATACAATATACTCGGATTGATTTGATAAAAAAAAAATTTTTATCCGATCGTGTTGCCCAAAGGTGAGCTATTTTGTATTACAATGTATAATACATATATATATTATATATATATATATATATATATATATATATATATATATATATATGTAATCATTATTATGTGTGCACGCGTGTCGCATTGGCACGGGATTTGTGCGGTATACACGTGGCTTTATATATATATAAGTATAATGCACGGTCGGATGCCGTCGTCGGTTGATAGTAGAGAGGGATACAGATGAAAAATGCCAAGTAAGAGAGAAAAATAAAGAGAGATGAAAAAAGCACATTGAAATTAGAGACTGCGAGAGTGGGCGCCTGGCTGTCGGGCCATTTCTGTTTTCGCTAATATAGCAAGCAGGGCCTGCCCGAGTCCCTTGTACGCGTGCGCACACATCATATGAGCGTCGTGTGAGTATCCGAGTATGTGTGTGTGTGTGCGTGTTGTTTGGTGTGTATAAGTGTATCTGCGTTTTATTTCGCATGTGTGTGAGTGTGTATTGGTGACCGTCAAGTTGACGCCCGCCCGCCCGCCGCCGATTCTATACACTGCACTATGTATATATTATGTTTATACCAACTATAATACTATAAAGACGGACGAGTGCGCAAAGGAGATGGTATTCATATTATATACAGGGTGTCCTGTGAGGATTTACCCGTTGGCCGTTGCGATATCTCCCGAAATAATGGCGATTTCGAAATTCTGGTTTTATAATAAGACTCACAGGAACTACAATTATTTCATATTTTAACGTTTTGGTAAAGAAGTTAAAAAATATATTTTTTTATTTATTTCCAAAAAAAATTAAGATAGCCATTTTGTAGAGTTTATTTCTCTGAAAATATTGACGTTTCAAAATTTTATTTTCATTATTTTCCTGATTTTTAATATTTTTTTTTTTAGTTTCGAGAAAAATTGTTAATTATTTAACACCAAAATGTTATCAAACATGTGACCCGCCGCGCCGCGCGCATTCCCATAAACTGGACAAATACTTTCCGTGTTCCTATAATATAGTTATAAATTATAATCATATTTTATTTCTTCAAAACTAGAAAAAAATATAAAAAATCAGGAAATTAATGAAATAACATTTTGAAACGTTAATATTTTCAGAAAAATAAACTCTACAAAATGGCCATCTTTCAATTTTTTGAAAATAATTAAATAAAAAAATATATTTTTTTCATTTTGTACAAAAACATTAAAAAAAATTTAAAAATGAAATAATCGTAGTTGTTTATCCCTGTAGTGAATCTTATTATAAAACCATAATTTTGATATCTCCATTATTTCGTAAGATATCGCAATGGGTAAATCCTCGCGAGACACCCTGTATATGATAATATAAAATAATATATATTATTATATTATATACCCACATCTTATTTATCTTGTATAGTATATACACTTTAGTATGAATATATGAGCTTATTATGATTTGGAATACAATTGGAAAACAAACACTTTTTTCCTGGGGACAAGGTTCGTCGTCGTTTTTCTACCTCGCTTCGACCATATCTATATATTATTTTTCCTGCAGCGTTAACTCTAGGGTGGCTCTCTAATAATATGATATTATATTTCAAAAGAGCGTATAATATTATGTGTAGCCAGGTGTGAGCAAAAATTCATATTACAAAAATGGTGGTGGAAGATATCATAATACGTGTGTAGAGCAGGATAATCATGCCACATATATAGGAGTAATAATTTTCTTCCATCACTTTATTATCTACTAAGAATAAAACATAGATTCTATAATATTAAACGTTTTAATCAAACAATATATAAATACAAAAAAAACTTATTGGGTTGGTAGGTAATATACACGCTTAAAGTGCGTGTATATTACCCGCAAAACAAATTTCGAACTTTCCTCGAAGTTTTTATTTTGAATTTAATAGGTAGTATAATACACCTTACCTACACAGTAAGTACGAAGTAAAAAGGAGAAGTCACTTGAGACATTAGAAACTGATTTTGAAGTGTTATAAACATCTGTAATAATTGTAAATTAATTTGAATACCTATAATAATGTGAATATTTACACACAATATCGTATAGAATTATTTTTTGTCTTTTGAAAGTATAGAACTAACCTCTCGAAGTCACCCAGTCATTTTTTACACAGGAAAGTTTACTGCATTTCAATAAAATATAAAACCAAAGTACTATTACTGACTCATTTATAATCTTCAAAAAAAATTCAACCTTTTCACTTTTGAGAGAGCAACTAAAAACAAAAGGCTATAGGTATACTTTCAAACTTAATATTATATATATATACATCATAGATAATATATTATATAATATTTATATAAATCATAAATTATAAATTATAATTGATAAAAAACATATATAGTTTAAAATGTTTCAGTTCAATTATAATTGAAATAAAAAAGGAAGTATTTATATGTATAGCAAAAATTCAAAACGTTAAAAGCTATGGCGAACCAAATAATATGGTACGTTGCAGATTGCATTTTTATAAAAAAAACGGTAAAATTATTTATTTCTCGGGAAATTTGATTTACACAGAACTCATCACAAAAAAGTATACATTTTATTAATTATTTTGTTTTAAAAAAATTGAATAGACTAACGTTTATAAAAAAATAATGTTAAATATGCCTACGTGTATTAAAAACGAAATTAATTAAAAATCGTAATGGAAAAATTATTTGTGTATTGTTACATTTGTAGAGAAACGCATTTGATTATTACTTTTGTTTAATATATTATGTACA
This sequence comes from Diuraphis noxia, assembly GCF_037042655.1. Classification (NCBI taxonomy): domain Eukaryota; kingdom Metazoa; phylum Arthropoda; class Insecta; order Hemiptera; family Aphididae; genus Diuraphis; species Diuraphis noxia. Next base: position 29,135,570 of record NW_028301714.1, on the reverse strand, counting down.
TGAAGGTGGTATAGCTGTGGACAGGTGAACATGATATGAAATCGTTCAATACAAGGGGATGACGGAAATTATTTGAATAAATAGATTGGCTGAGAATTTTGATCATCATTGGTTAATTTAGATGTTGTGTCTGTATATTAAACAATCAAAGAAACGATTTTAATCAATCTCTCATAGGCTGTAGTATAAGGATTATATGTATACTTGTATTATAGAAGCGCTATGTATTTTGTATTTTATTATTATTATATTGTATTTGAGTATATATATAAGCCATACGTGTGTCTAAATATAAATCCAAACCCTTGCAATCACAATATTCAAATTAAATTGGTGAGTGATATAGGTATATATATATAGGTACAAATCTGCAGTTGCATAGATTTTTATGTCACCATTAAAATATAATGCAGGTTTTTTGATAAACTATAATGTTATTAAGAACAAAATCTGCTGAACAAAAATAAAGAGTGTAAATAATAAATATGTAGGACATACGTTGAGACACTATAATATAAATTTCGGACTATAAAAATATTTACTTGGCAACGTTTGTCAAACCATTGGAAAACGAAATTTTGATATATTTTTAATGCAATATTCGTCTCTCAAGTTTAATATTGTAATGAAAGCTAATACTATGTATGCGATACCTAATAGTTAATAGGTTTTATGAATATGATGTAATCGTAGAATTAAAAACATTACACGAGTGTTTTTATTTTACGGCCTATTATACAGTTGAGTTTAAGTTGTACACATTTAACGACTATAAAAAATGCGTGTAATAATAATACAATTATAATTTATTTTGTATACTATAAAGGGGACAATGTAATATATTTACTACATTTTGTTTAAATTCAAAGAAAAAGAAAGGACACCACTGTCCCGTTGAAATTGTGAATAATGCGTACACATTGCACAATGTACACCGCAGTTAATAGAACAATTGTGGATAAATTAGGAAGAGTACCTACCAACTATACGTGTGCGTTAATAATAATAATAATAATATGTAAATACAATATGGTGGCATTGATATTATACAACTTGTTAGTTTGTTGTTGACTTATATTATATTGTTATACTTTTGAATTTGTACATCTATGTCCGGTGAAATAACCATAATCCCTTGAAAAAAGCTAATCGTTTAATTGGTTTATTTCCTACGATAAATTTCATGGACTCTATGATGATGTACACAAGTCACACTCACACACGAACTCATATATATTTTATAATGGTGGTCTACGAAGAGTGGATGTCGGTTATACGATTACTATACGGAACTATACAGAAATCGCTTTAAATTTTTTTCCTATAATGCAGTCCACTAGCGTACATATACAGTCCAAGTTTCGAACTTGCATGTTGGATCTGAACAATTTCAATACGAGCGTACAGTGTATACACAAGCGGGTGGCAAACTCTATTATTGTTATGTCTGTATGCATTGAGCATGCTGTAGCTGATGAAAAAACAAAATATTATCTAATAATCATATATTTTTGTTCTTATACAGCTTTAGTAAAAATTTAATTTAATGTTACGAAGATTTCAATTTATTATAGTTATTCAAAATTGTAAATACGTTCACAGGTTTTAAATAGTTTTTAAATCAAATTCTCGTGCCAGGTTTCAGGATAAATAGTATATGAATAAAGATACGACAGGGGAAGGAATTGCGAAATCACTTTTTTTTCTGTAAAAAAATAGATGAACCATGACGACGAACGAGCTGCCCCTATTAATATATAATATATATTATTATTATATTTTAATTTTGCACACAGCTGTTTTAATATGTGTTTAAACCGTTTGTAAAATCGGTAATGACTATGCTGAATGACAGCCGTAAATACAAATGTACCTATATATACTGATACATTTTTAAAGTAATTTGTTCTCGTGTTTGACTTTTGAACGAGTAATATGTTATTTAATTATATTAAACATATTATAATGTGTATTCCTATACAAAATTTTATAACACTAAAACTGACGCATAACATTTTAGAGTTGTTCATCGTTTTCAATGTAGGTACTAATACATAAATATGCAAACGAAAAAAAAAATAAGATAAAAAACCGGTGGTACCCGCGGGCCGCAAAAAGACGTGCCTGCGCATTTATTATTATCGTTACTAACGCATAGAAGTTGTTCAAGACCATCGGCTAAATATCTAATTTAAATAAATAAAAAGCTGTTTGGTCAGCCGATTATATATATATACACTGAATTGGGCAATGGTCGTTGGCTGGTAAATAACTTCGTTCGGTTCACATATATAGTTAGGATAGCACCATAACATTACTGCGTTATACTATGAGCCAATATACGTTGTTGTATTATTTAAGGCTTAAAATTATAGAAAATGAAGCGTTCCAAAACTATGATCGGTACCTTTATGAAATTTAGGTATTTGAAAAAAACACAATTAAAGTCTATACGGTAGAAATGGAAAAGATTGTTCTACTCCAAAATGTGAATATTTTAATAAATATTTATATACTTAAAATTTGTTAATAATGATATAAAATTAAAACATTAGAGTAAAATGCATAATTAAAAAATATATATACGCAGGTTTTACCTAGTTTTCAGAATTAACGATTCCAAATTTCATATTGCACCATGTAAGTACAATATTTACTATACACACACACACATATATGTATATATATTGCATACAATTTTGGTCCCTGGATTCGTGTGTACGCACGATCGTGCCGCACGAAGCTCTTCAAACTTTTCGATCTGTTTAAAACGTTTTCCTATAAAGGACTGCACGACAGTACGTGCACATAGTGACGGGTTTTATTTATTAATATTATAAGAATATTACATTTTCCCAACACTGAGCTACGGGATTTCAGTTTGCCGCACAATTTGCTGCTGCAATCGCGTAAGCTAATAATCAAGTTTTGGCGTGATCGTTGTCAAAACGATATTGCTCTCTCACCCCCTCTCTCTCTCTCTCTCTCTGTTGCGTCACGCGACAAGTACGCGGTACCCTCTCAGGCTGGTGACCGAGAAAAACCATCATATCATCAGCAGACTGTCACATTACATATTATTCACATTGTTGTTGTCGTTCCGAATCGATATCATGTACCATACATATACCTACAGATATTTATATATTATATTATTATAAAACGTGTAAAATCCAGTACTTTAGCTGTGAGGCGTGATGATCGCATAAGGTTTTAGATTTGAAAACTTGGACGTTTCACATAATATCATACAAAAGCGTTGATTTCAAGCACGACTGAACAAGCCATATTTCACTATGTTAATCCCAAAATTCTAAAACGGTTTATCAAATAACTTTTGTGTCGCACATCTGCAGTAAAATTATTAATATTAGAATGTCGCGAAATAACACACTACACCAATAACCTACACTTGGTATATACATATACATGCTTCCATGCAGCAAGTCACATTTTTTATTCCGTCAGTTTCGTGATGAGGGAACATAATATTATATACCTAGGTAAAATGTATTCACTCTGTGTAAACTATAACGTTTAATTTGGACATAATATATCATGTAGAAGCTGCTAGAGGTGTCGGTGAATTCTTGGGGGAGGTGGCCCTATATTACGACACGATGGTTGCTATTTCAATCTTAGGGCTCGGTGGGACAATGTTTGCCTATTATTATTATAATATTACTACCTAAATAAAACATGTGCGTGCACGCGAAAATCGGTCACCACCCCACCGAGAGGACCGCGAACGACGTCAATTATTGTACACGCATTGTCAATAAGTCGAAAACAATAATATGATATAATAATCGTACAACAATGTAACAACCGTAAAGGCACTTGATATTAATTACAATAAATAGAAACAGTGGCGCAACCACGTTGGGTGTTGGAAGTTATAACCCTCTCTAAATTATTTTTTAGTTGCGTCAGTGAATAGACAAAATGTGATAACTGTGATAAAAGCATCATGCACGTCGCACGATGTACAGATCACGTGGGCACCGAAGAAAATATTTCATTGAACAGAATAAAATATACGTAGGGGTTGTTGTATTTTGTTAAACAACTGGATTGTTTAAAATATCACATTAAGCCAAAACTGAGAAAATTAATAATTGTTTATGACGAAAAAGCACCACGTTTAATAAAAAATAATAATAGATCACTATGTTTTATAAATGATGTATAAACTATAATTACCAATGTTATGTCGGTCACCACCGTGCACTCGTGACGAATCTATTAATTTATCTGGTAAATCACGATAAATATTTTTAATTAAGCTTCTATAATAATTACTATGCAAAATAAACTTAATACCAGGATATCGTTTTTATTCTTTTATATAATATATTTTAACATTACTTCTGGTATTAAGTATTTTATCGATAATTTTAATCGACTGTAATAACGCCTAGAGACGTGCCTATTATTGTTAAAAATCATTTTTTTCGTGTTCAAGATAAAGTGTAATTTATTCTTATTTAATATTTATATTTTCAGTTTCTTACTGCTACAGTCTTAATGTATTTTAATCTCCAATATTCAGTATTATAAAGTCGTATAATGTAACCATTATTAATATTAATCATTATTACACATAATTTTATAAGTTACAAGCAACCTTTTTTGTTTTGAGCGTGTCTTAAAATTACCAAATTAATAACTGTAATTATTAATAATAACGTGCTTTATATACATTCTTATCTTATACATTGGTGTATCTGAGTAAATTCTAACATATACATAGTAAATTGAACAAATTACAAAATAATGGTCGTTGTTTTTTCTTTACGAATATTATGTTCTATTAAATTGTTTTGTAATATTTGTAGAAGTTCGTCGTGTGCAACTGGTGATTGAAAGTTAAATACCATTGAGCATAATTGACATTAGCAAACAATAATTGCTCAAAGCCGCAAACACGAGATTATAATCTCTTGTAATTCTCTTTTTATATCCGATTACGAACACAAAACAATATAAATTATTAAATTAAATTTTCTATTTCATTTTGTTTCATACTTTTCTGCCGGCATTCCAGTGAAGTAATATAATTTTTAGAGAACAAGTCCCAGTGACAAAATAATAATAATTTATTTCCACGTTATTACTAATAATCTACTAATATATTAATTATAGTCAAATTATTAATGATATCATAATCGAAAACTAAATGTTATACATTAGTATACTATTTGAGTATTAATATAATTCGCAAACCTGTAATAAAAATAATTAATTTTGAATATAAATCATCTTAAAACTTTAAACTTTTAGAAAATTAAGACCCAAAAAGTATATGATTATGAAAGCGTATAATTATTACTATTGCAATAATAATCACATTTTTTAAATATTTTACTGGAAAATGATCACAACTTGATTTATGGGTTTATTAATAACTAGTTGTCGGGATGGGATATATCAACCACTTTTGAAACTTTGGTAATTTATTAGTACTATAAAAAACGTGCATTAGCATTAAACGGACGAAATTATGGAGGAAAAAAATCCGTTTAATGATATATCGTTCAACTTCGTATATTAATTATAAATTTATTATTGATATCAGGTATTATAATGGTGCGTATGAATAACGAGGCGGATTCTTGTGTATGCGCAGGAAATAATGTAATGTTTATGTAAATCGAAATTACAGTCGTCGGCTGTGTATAGGTATAATGGTAGATTTAATATATTTCCAACGTTAGAAGAAATTTAGTGCATTGTATTGATTTTTCTCATGAAAAATAAATAAGCACGTTCAATCTTTCTCAGGAGAACCGTGTATATACCAGCTGCTATAATATATTGTACTTATACGGCAGAAGAACGGTATAGCTGGTACTTACATAATATATTTTACACGACATTGTCGAGCTGGTTAAATCACTCGGAAACGTCGAAAAAACAACGAATCTTTCTTTTTGTTTTATGTGCACAATAAGATTGTTGGTGGCTGGCTATGGAAAATATTTTTTATTCCTCGGAATACTCACCCATATATGTAACGGATTGATCACTAGATCAAAATGTTTAATATGATAATAATATAACATTATTAGTACTAATATTATAATATCAGTTAACCGTTTGTAAGAAAATGTACAAAAACAAACGTAACAAACTACATAATATATATATATATACCTATATCATCGTATCATTATAGTACGTAACTATACGATTAATACGAATTACAAGTTATGTATATAGTCAGTCATATTTTATACCATATACGTATACGAGATGTGAAGTTCAATACTTGTTTTCAACCCCTTGTTTTGTGTGTGTGTGGGGGGGGGGGGGTATAGTCACGTAATTACTCTCTATACCGTAGAGTTTAGGGTGCATTATTAATTACGTTTATTCGTATATATATATATATATTATAATACATAGGGTGGAAAAAGCTGCTCTCTAACAGATCGTACAGAATGGATGTATTGAGGATACGCAAAGGTATATTATTATTATTATTATTTTAAAGGATGGGATGTTACACTGGGGCAGGCGGCCTTTGCGAAATATCCATTAAGCCGCGGTATCCGCTTGGCAGCGGTCCAAACGCTCGTCGTCGCGTGTCGTTCGGGAGAACTCGGTCGTACCTGTTGCCATGGCGGTTGACCCGGCCCGCCGCCGCCGTCGATGCCACTCCGCCACCGCACCACCACCCGAGCCACCATCGCTGTCGCCGGCACCACTGCGGCGGTATCGATTGTCAGCTTCATGCGCGCGCGCGCTTACTACAACACACGGCGTTTATACACCACACTCGGTCGGCGTCATCTCTGCGGGCCGGCACCACCGCGAGCCAAGTGTATATTATATTATTATATAAACATCTCGACAAATGTCGATCGCTGTGATAATAATATTATTAAACATATCGCTGTCGTGGTACGCGATAATTATACATCACAACAATATAATAATTGTACCGTTTCTTTTCTTTTCATAATACGTTTCCGCGTCGGGATTTGGAGCGGGCCGGTCGCAAAGACAATAACCCTTCCGCCCAAAATAATATTATATTATTAAGCCGGCTGACTATCCATACCACCACCACCACTTACCGGATAATAATCGCGAGCGCTACGAACGAGGTCAACCCGGGATTACAAAATACGTGCGAGTGTTCCGTTGCCGCCGCCCTTTCCATTAATTTTCTTTTTATTATCAGCTCTATCGGTCGTCACGAGGACAACCGCGGATTATTAAAATCTAATTTCTGTATCGGTCACACGAGTTTTCACTCCTCAATACTATGATATATATCAATATGTTCTGCAGTTTAAGGTAAATACCTTACACAAGTGGCGCCAAAGTCCTAAAAATCTAGTAGGACAAAAAATATTTCATCTTAACATTGGCAAAAATAGCGTACCATAGAATGCTGAAAGAAATGTGGTCTATATGAAACGGGCCTATCCTAAATTTTCAAAATATTTCAGGCCATGGTTAGACTTTAACACAGGGTTTGACCCCACTGCCGTACACCATTTTTGCAGTTATCAACAATAAACACAAACGTTATTTGTATGATACGTTATAACAGCATTGAAAGTGCGCGAGGTGTCTGGACACCCATCTCGTTGGTGCTGAAGATAATTACGCGACACGAATGCGGAGATCACACCGAAAGTAGATGGTATAAAATTATAGCCCACCAGTACACACCGGTTCCTATACGGTTATATACGACGATGGAATAATAATAATAATAATAATATATGGTAACACAACCATATGGTTATATACCTGCAACGTGCGTATCGCAAAAACTCCATTCGCCGGAAAATTTGACTATAGGTGCGGTGCGGAGGGTGATATAAGGGATTTGGAGCGGGTTCAAGAGGTGGTGCTCGCTCGCAAGGTGGGTGAAGAGGTGTGAGTGTGTGTGTGTGCAAAGCCTACGAATATAGTATTATAATGTATGTTTATGTATGTGTGCGCGTGCTCGAGTTACCGTCACCAAATGAAACAACGACGACGGTGGTGCGATTTCCGCATAGCTCGGGTCGTAGCATAAATTATAGAGCTTCGCTTTGTAAGTGAGTTTTATTTTTTTTTGAAAAACATTATTACGTTATCGCGTGGCTTTAGTGCGTGTTATATATTTACGGTCGAGACGCGGAGTCGATGGAATCTTATCCGATGTGTGAGAATGAGAAAAAGAAGAAACTCGGGTCTATTAAGTATAATATTTTGTTTTCGTCTCGCGCGGAGTACAATCATCACGTGATCCTCACCGCTCCGGCTGCATATGGCGATAGTTCCACATATTATTATTATGTTATTATTTACTATACACGTCGATCAATATAACAATATTTGCGTAACGCCTATTGTCTAAAGGTACTGTCAATTGTCATAATGTAATAAATTGTGTTCCACTGAAACTGGCGATTTGATATCAATCAAATTTCACGTATTCAGCGATGGCGTTGATTATTTGATAAATTCGGCGTAACATAATATCATCCTGTAAAGGGACGAAACTTTTCAAGAGAAAATACCTGCCTCATTGGTTGTCTATACAGTATACATATATTGCATATTTATTCCTATAGACGTATCTGTAAAATATATAGATAATAGATGCGTCAGCTGTATTGTAGTATAGATTATTATTAATCATGATAATACGAAAATATGTGAACATAGTGCTAATTACGCCAACCAAAAACCTGATAGAATTAATTAATTTGAGGACACTAAACAGTGAAACTCCGATAAAACAAATCATGACGTTTCCGAATATTTGAATTGAACAACAAAGCAAATATTTACTATAGATATATTTTATACTGCAACATGTACCTACATATATAGATTATAGGAAGAAATACAATCTTACTGGTCACTATTATAACATTTTATAGATTGCCTATCGTATGTCACTATGTACCCACGACCAATAACAATTAAATTGAGATACAAAAATGTTAACATTAAATGTCTTAAATTACATTGATAGCGGTTCGGACTTTTCATTTCGTCAATACTGCGATAAATAATCGATAGTTAAGTATTATAATAAGAATTTTAAGTTCGAAGTTTAAGATGAGGGTTAATATATTTGTGAAATGAGATTCAAGCGCATTTTAAGAGTGGTGAATTGTAAATGTCTTGAGGCGGAGACATATGTTAAGGCCAATAATTTTTTTAAATCATTAAAATTGTATAAAATTTACATCAACAAGCAAGAAGACTTTTTTATCACGAAGCATAATAATATATACATTTATACCTTTTAATGCACTACACTGATGTAACAATATTTTAAAAAGTTGACATTAAAATGTATACTACAACAATACTAAATACCTATACTAATTTAAACATTTTTGTAATTTTATAAATATTAGCAATTTCAAAATTATGACGGATACAGACCAATGTTGTAAATGTTCTGATATCCGTCTAAAAAAAATATATTTTAAAATACCAAATTAAGATGAAACTGAAAAAAAAAGTCTATAATATATTACACACAATAATAAATTATTTTGAGAAAATTTTAACCACCATTACTTTTGTTATGATAATCGTTGAAGTTTATACGCATCTTTCTTGACACTCGAATCTTCCTAGTTAAAATTAACAACCTCTTGTCAGTAGAATATGAACAACTAAATGGGGTACCTCAAGGTTCGTCTTTGTCCCCAACGCTACTATTTCTTATAGCTATAAACAGTATTACTGAACAATACTGTATCTTGTATAAAATGTAGAATAATTATAGAGCATATTACATTATATATAATACTTGTGAAGCACAAAAATTATTAATTTGTAGGAAAAAAGTCCTGGCAGTCTAGCACATGATAAATAAATAGGTAATTGCATAAATAACATACAAGGTAATTATTTTGTTATAATAGACATAATATATACTGCATTGCTATATGTATAGATGTATACACTGAATATATACAAACATTTTGTCTTAAAAAATAAAGGGGGTACTTAAATTATAATATTTTTTCGTAATACATTTTATTATATACTAAACGCAAGTTTTTAAGTCTATAAATAGTACCTATTATTTTTGTACATGTATTTTACATACTAAACAGTTTTAAGACAGGTCATCTTTTCCTTGCAGACAAGGTTTGGTGCACCAATATCAAAACACCAATTGCAGTGTGCAGATAAATATTGGCCCGTGCCACGCCGTTGGACATGGATGAATTTTTATTGATTTTCCTTATTGCACGATCGGTTAACAACAGAAATAGGCCTCGTCTATACATGTTATTATTATTATGATTATAACATTCTCTATACAACGTTTCATTTTGATTTCGTGTATTGGATATCCATATAAATAGATAATCGTGGTCACATAGGCATGTAAGCCTTGTCGTACATACACATTATACACACTGTACACGCACATTTAACTGATATATATCTGACTTTCGGTCAACCCGTTCAACAGGTAAATGACGAAATAGTCTCAACATGGTATTCGCAGAAAACATATACAATATATAACACTTAATATTACATACGTAATGTTATTTGACCATAACCTTATTATTTGTATATAATAATAATATAATATAAGTACGATACCAGTATAATATAACATAATATTACTGCAGCAGTTTAGGTATTAAATCAAAGCCAAACAATTAACTAGGTATATACATTGTGCGTATAGCCTTTAGGCATTGGAACACACCGTACGAAATATTCGGCGGTGAAGTATAAAATCTTAATGATATTATAATATACAGTATAATAATATAATGTCGATATTCGACCTGCAGTCATTTGCACGACAAGAAATTGACTATTCAGTTAATAACAACCCTTTTCCGTCCTAAATACATTACATGAACGGTTTTATAAAAATGTATTTAGACGTGGAAGGTAGTAATACTATGTTTTAGATAGGTACTATGCAGATATATAGTATACAATAATAAGATTTTTTTTTGGAAACTTTGTTAACAACTAGTTTCGACAATTATAATAAGAGTTTAGGAATCCGTTTTAATAACTTATAATAATTTAAATTTTTTTATCCAAAATGGTTAGATCACTCGACAAACATTTCTCCACACCTTTTATGTAAGTAGTTATACCAACTACATTGCAGTCATCTCATAGAATCTCAATCACATGCATGCGATGTGCCTGACCGATGAAGCGATGAGTTTTATTTATTTTAGTGTTCAACATTTAATTTACCTACCTATATATCTATTTTGTGTCTTACCTAAGTACTTAAGTATCTATCTACTTCTAAAACTTAGCTATTCATAATTTATACCTACCTATATACTATATAGGTGTATTTTGTCGAATTAAATTAGACACGAGTACGTATTATTCACACTATTTTGTTTAATTTTGTTCAGGACACCAAATATAATATCAGTACTTTTCATTATAAATCCATAGAAAATTAACACGAACCACTAAATTCATCGGCTTATGTCACATTCACATATATATTGTTATTTGCCACGCTAACCAAAAACAGTCACCCAGAACGTTGGTAATTTAGTCAACTGCAGCTTTAATCATCGTATAATTTGTGTGAGTTCCCTTTAAAGTAGATTTTATGGTATTAGAGCAGGGAGTAGGGGGCTTAATTATTTTGAAAGGCCATCATAATATACCCAGATTTAGATTGGACGTTTGAAAAACTCATTTCATTAACTGACATATACCACTATTCGGTGATTTTAGACATTTCATTAACTCGATAGGTATAAAACTTATTAAAGTTAAAATTAATTAGAATAAACAGATTGAAAATGTCTATATACTCACTTATGAGATATTTTAATTCAGTATTTTAGTCAAAACCGATTATACCCAGCCGTTGTTTGTAAACAAATTAAAAACTTTAAGATATTAAAAGAAATCATCAAATCAAATTAGATTAATAATATAGTCTGAAGTTTTTAATTACATTTGGAGTTGTTTTATGTTAACTAGATAGATAAGAAAAACAAAAATTAAATTTCCCCCCTTATTATTTTCTTACGCATTTCTTTTCAAAATACAAGTATATATTATAAATATATTTTTGTTTTTTCTATATTATAATATGTATTAATTTTTAGTATATCTCACTATTACTTATAGTGATACTTACTATCTCATTATTATTTTATTGTAAATTGGAATTTTATTCCGTTAATAAAATATTATTATTATGTGTCTTATGCAATTTTTATTTTTAGAATCCGTTCTCCTTCGAACTACTTCCATCATATTTTTCAAAATGTTTTTATATAGATATTTTAGCGACTAATATAATTAAATCCTATGCAATCTATCCAAAATGGATCTCTATGAAACGGAAAAAAACGTAATAATATCAATGTGATTGTTTTGTGCCATATTGTCAACAGGTTTATTATAATGCACCCAAAATTAAAATTTTAATTCACTTATTTTAAATCAGAGACAAAAAAAAAAATTGTTCAAATTTAAATATTTTTACATGAAAAAAGACAATTCATTAAAGAAGTATTTTTTCCTTATAAATTAAAAAAATTGTGTTGACAATAGAAAACACGCCGGTAGGTATCGAAGAGTTGGTATTCAATAAATGATGTAACGTAAATGCAACGAATTATCACACAATGGTATCACATTTTTATTTTTGAGCTAATATTCTTCAATTTAAGTCATTTAAGGCAATTACATTGTCATGTATTGCGATCGGTTAATAAACGAAGTTGATAAAAGGTCAATAGAGGTCAATTTCGAATTGTGATTAGTAATGTCAATATAATTATAATATGATATTATTATTTTAAATATTTTTAAAAGAAAAGTATTTAAATATAATAACTCATTAGAATCAAATTTTTAACTCAAGCGACTGGACAATTATTTTGGTGTTTTAAATCGCGTGATTAATTTTAAAAATCACGATCAAGGAAAGTTCAGTAGTTAAAAAAAACTCTTAGCACGCAACTTATTATGTGTAAGTTCAAGTTGTAACCAGCTAGTTCTGTGAAAGTAGCATTATTCAAATAGGTACATTTTTTTCTAATACTTATTAAACACGGAATTAATAAATTTCATACAAAATATCTTTACCTAACCCAAATACTTTAAAGCTTATATTATATTATGTGTGCTTTTCGTGTTGCTATAGATACTACACAAGGTAATTAATCAAAAAAAAAAAAAAAAAACAGTATTTTTTGTTCGTAAAAAAACATCAAATATATAATATGATTAACTAAATACATATTTTTCATATTTTTCATATTTTTCATTATATTCATACATTTTTAATTTTGTTAGATAAGTAGAACTTAAATTTTTTTTATTGAATGTGAACACTACAATACATGTTACGTATGTTCCAAAAAATGTTTTTAGATCAGTTTAATATGAAATTGAAATTTGAGATTTGATTATCTTACATTCGTAATAGTTTCGGGAACAGTTATAATAATTTACTAACCAATCAGCAAGATACTTAAATATATTTTGCTCATAAGCTAAAAGTTTTATTTATATTTGTTTGAATATTGTATGTGGAAAATATGTTAATTATTTTATATGTTAACGATATTCTTATATTAGATAAAAAGAAATATTACCAACACTTAATTATTAACCAAACTTCTTACCAAAGTAAAGCAATAGTCAGATGTGATAGGTATACAGATCAACAGTTTTATAATATTATATATATATATATATATATAATATTAACGCAGTATTTAAGTGTTTTTTAAATCAATAAACTTAATTAATAACTTTGTTTAAAATATTAAACAGCACTTTTGAGTGACTTGTAATAATACTTAATCAAAAAATATAGGTAATTATACTAAAAGCATTATTATATTAATCATTGTCATGTGTTACTAGTTAGTTATTTTTAAGAAAATTATCATAATTGAACAATAAAAACAATACAAAGTAATAGTCTAATAAATATTTAACTTAATTTATACCTAAACAACATTATGAACTGTAAATTAAAAAGTTTGGTCGATAAAAAAAATAATAAATCGGAATATTATCGACACTAATATTGTGCCATGACAACAATACATACTTATGTTATCGCCTAAAATTCGCGTTAATTCGATTTTTAGAAAGCTGCACGCATATTATAGTTAAAGTTTTTTGGAACAAGAGAGAAAAATATCATAACATCCTAACCGTTCATTTCGTTATTAGTAGGTATGGTATAACACCATAGAGCATATATGTTTAACAGTGGCACGGGCGTCTGATATGGGCAGTGGGCATGCACTGTCTTTAAAAATGGCTAATTATAATCGATAATTAGATTTTATACCTACTCGTTGAAAAAAGTTTTTTAGTTCCATATTGCACATTTAAATAAAATTTGGACGATCGGATCATATTATTTATTGTAGCTATGTAGTTAAAATATCCCACTACGCGGGAGAAGGAAGAACTATATTGTGATGTCATGCAAGGTATACGAAAAAAATCATAGATGGCAAACGTTTCGATTTACATTCAACTGTATACCATACATCATATTATTATTATGCTCTATTGCTCCATCATCATGATTTCGTGTGGTCGGACGGTATTTTCACAGGGCGTGCCACGCGTATACGACGACGACCTATATTATACAAACATCTGTGTGTGTATTTAGGTCCATTGATACGCTGAAGCTGCGCGAGACAAAGTTTTATACGCGTATTTTTTTTTTACGGGATGTTTTTCATCCTCCTCGTTGATGCAGTGGTCCGACGGTTTTGGCTTTGAGACTACGATTTGTTTAAGTTTCGTCAAGCTAAACCCACCCAAGTAGTCACATTGCACAGCGAGTTGGAAAAGTATATAAGAAAATAAGATGAATTAAAAACATCGGAATAAAAATGATGGCAGATAATGCAGATGATGCAGATAAGTATAATAATAATAAAATATAACAATATTGTTTTTATTCAAATATGGCAATATTATATTTTTACACGATTAATATACCGGGGTTGGATCACCTTGTTTTCCCATCTTTTTATACATCATGCAGCCAACAAACACGTGTGTGTATAAATATATTATAATACGCATACGCATATAGGAGACCAGAAAAACTTTTTTATATAAATTATATGAAGCAAATGCAGTTTTATAGAAATAACACCATGTTTTCGGTATGAATAAAATATAATAATTTCAACTGTTGAAGACAAACAGAATATATCAGACATAGAGTAACGCCCCCAAACCGTATATATTGTATCAACACTTAGATTGATCCCCAAACCTCGTTTTGCCATAAGGCATTGATGAAGTTTGCTCATATCGATTTTATCGTTCATGTGTAAACATAACCGAAAAGGAGTGCACTAACCTGTTCAAATAGCAATGAATAGTTATTTGTTTAGTTGGCACTGGGTGCCAGCCATACACGCGCATGCATAATATTATGCTTGCAGTTAAATAGGTATAAAGATTATACAGGTATATATTATACTGTGGTATACGAATATTGGATTTTTTTTTCATCCACGGGAATGCGATAGAAAGAACTCGATTGTTGATAGGTACATACAAAATTAAGCGTAATTAACGAGGCACACGATGAGTAAGGAAAACAATCAAGTTCACGTATCTTTTTCGAACCTAAAATACATTTTTATTATAAAACACTTCACACTCTATCATTTCCACTATAAGAGGTACCTCTATATACGTATAATAATATGCTAATAAATGTATGCCACGCACGTATGAAATATAATCGATAAGACGCCACACATTCTATGTCACATCCGACAACTCGAGACAATAAGAAAACCACATCAAACAATGCCTTGATGCAGTACTCATATTATATTATACGATTAACGAATAGTAACAAACATTAATGTGTATACATCCGCAGATGCGCACTCACAAAACGCGGTCAATTACAAAGGTTGCTCACCAAGCACTTAAACTTCGTTGCGAGAGTTCAGATATCAACGAAAAAAATTACAACACAACTATTGACACAACTTTGTTAAAAATATATCCTTTCTTCCATATCAGATATCATACGCATCAGTGACAAAAACATAATGTATATTGTTTACACTCGACACTCGTACGCGATAGTATAATGGGCTTACTCGTATATATTATAATAATTACAATGAGTAATAAATAAATAAATAATTAATAATTAATAAATAAATAATAAATAATCATAAAGGTATTTGAGATCTAAAAATCAAACGGTAAAATTAAACTATAATAGTATCGTCTATAATTTTGAATTTTTACCTTTTCAGGCTAATGACCTCCGATGTCGGAGCCTTATTCTAAACAATAAAAAAAAATTTTTGAATTTTAAACGTGATCGAAAAGATAAACTTAGGTCGTCTTATGTAAGACTTAGTATAATACGGGGTTTAGACATCGAGGCCAATGTATACATAACACAATGTCTGCGTAGAAATACAAATCATAAAAGATCTGCACAAATTTAAAATAATGTAAAAATATCTTATTTTAAAGATAAATAAGTGAATTTAAAAATCTTGTTAAAAATAATTTCTACATGGTTTATTGACCGACAGAAATGTTAAAAATTATATTTGATGGTAAAAAAATTAAAATTAACGAGAATGGTGAATATTAAATTCTGTAAATAACTTGAACATCGGAAATAAAAAAAGTTTATATTATTTTTTGAAAGCTTGAAACGATAATGTATTTCATAATAAAGTGCTATATTTTTTAAAACTTATTGATGATTATTAGTTTATATAAATCCACAGAAAATTAGGTACTTAACAGTACCTCAGTAAATTGAAATCAAATTCGTTATTTTCCTTTGCTTTTTTAGTTTTTTATATGTTTTTTGGAAAATTATAAGAATTTGGTTTTAGCATTCTACCCAAAATTATAATATAAGTATTAAAATTTTAAACTAAATTAAAAAAATACAAATCATTGTATAAACAATATACATTGTTTGTTCCGTAAACAATAGTATAAAATAGTTTACTTATATAAATATATGTACACTACAATCATTAAAATCAGTAAATAAACCATTAATTAAACTAGGATGAAAATAATTGAAAAACATGTATAAAAAATCTGTTTAAGAAACATAAAATCAATAATGTATACTTAATAATTATATATGGATATTAAGTTATAGGCAATAAAAGTTTTTGAAATGATGAGTATTTTATATTCAAAGAATCAATCTGTGTACGATTTATAATAATATATATATATATATTTTATCGTTATAAATGTATACGTTCTATGATATTTATGAACATGACAATTGAAAACTCATTTCTCAGTATTATACTTATAATAAGTAGCTATATGAAATTTTTACTTAATATCAAGCATTTAAAATTCAAGAGAAATTCGAATTTATTCATAATGAATCTTGAGAAGTACATATATAATATTTTACCGAGGTCACCGTGTTAAATATAGATTTGGTGTGCAACTAACAAAAAATTTCAAAAAAAAAAATTCGTTTGAGTAGAGATATTTCTGCAAATGAACCAAATTCTTGGCTGTAATTTCGTTGAACAAATTTATAATTTAAACAAATTGTATTTGTTTTACTCTATACTGTATTATAAGTATAATATTTATTTCAATGTGTGTTAAAAGTTAAAACTAAAGTACAGTTACCTAAATCTAACCATATTCTAAACTATCAATAATTAGAAATAGTTAAAATGAATAACAATAGTATTATATTTTTTGTAAGCCTAATAAACATAATAGATATAATATATTATATTCAAAAAATTTTTTTTTACTTTTTGTATTTTCTACTTTTAAAATTAGTTATGATCATAAGTCAAATATATATGATCGAGTGCAAGGTACAAACTGTGTTATTGTTTTTTAACACCTGGTGTTATCCGAGATTTTACAAGTTAACCAAAATTTGCAGACTAATTTATTTAATTTATATTATTGCCAGAACCATATTTAAATGATATATACCTAACAACTTACAAATACATGTAGGCATGTTATATGGTGATACGTGAACTGTATTACTGGCGCTTAGAAAAAAAATTGGAAATGGCCCAACCACTTCGTTGTATTATAAAATATAAGCCAAATTCCAATATTTAAATTATATATTATTATAATTTAAATTTAAAATCTCAGTAAAGGGAAAAAATATATTTTTGAAAATGTATAAATTACATTCAATAAAATACATCACCGCACTATTGAAATTAATAACAATTAACATTAAAAGACAAATTTAAAATTAAAAATAATTATTAAATAAAAACAAACGGTATTTTAAGTTGATAAAAATTGAGTTTAAACTATAGGTATGAGTCTATATTGTTAAAATAATTATTTTGCAATCGTTTTAACAAATATATAGTATAATCATCATAATTAATTTAGTCAAAAGTTATACCTAGTGTCTGTTATTACAGTTAAAAATCTAAATATATTCCATATTTTTATAAGTCATGGAAGTAATAATATGGTATTATTACTGAATACTTTTACAGATATGTATTATTACTAATTGCTACAGATTATATATTTTAAACACGTTTTAGTCTGTCCTAAACTCGGTCATATTAGGTAAAGCGTAGAACAATAACACACATGGCATTGTTAAAAAGGTGTACTTGATTTTAAAAAAATATATTTTAACATCAAAACATTTATTTGAAATAAGCCTTGTTAAATGAGAAAATTAATTGGTATAAAGTGGAGTCAAAATAAACATAATTTTTCAAAAATTTTAACATATTTTAAAATTTAATGCAAATATGTAAATGGTCATATAATATCTAATTAATACAGTTAGGAATTACAGAAAATATGAGTAGTTAGAATTACATTTTTACAATCAAATATAGGATACGTTGAACAAAATTAAAGACCAATAAGTCATAAAAATTGAACTCATTACACTGAAATGACGACATATATAGGTTCTACTGAATAAAATATAATTTATATCTTTCAGAAACACCTAGAATATTTTAAGTTAAAATATAGCAAAAAGCCTGTTATAAATGAAAGTAATATCTGCATAGTAATAAGAAATCTGAAATCATCATGCACATCTTTAAAATATGTAACATAAATGTATCAAATTTTATGATTTGAAGCGGCGGGAATCATCGAAGAGTCGAATCGTATAAAAATGAGAAAACATTTGCATCAAAAGTACCATTTAATTTTAAGATACTGATAACATTTTAGGATCGTACATGATATTATTATTATATCGATACGGTATTGTAATTTCTTTTACACAATACTTACAGCAATAGCGGGATGCGCTTATGCGAGAGGGAATTTGCGTAATAAAATAATACTGTTAAATGATAATAGCGTGGACCCCCGCGATACGCGTTTAATAAGTATATTACACATATAGGTACCGAGCAAACGCTAAAACTTAATAATAATAGTAATAACGATAAAAACAAAACCATATAAAAGCCATACAATATATGTTATTATTATTATTATTACGCGATTTAGATTCGTGTACCGCAATGCGGAATGCGGAATATTACGACGACGACGAATCGAAGATAAATAATCTTATTATATTTTAATACATGTTATAATTTATCATGCCAGTGTAGACCCTAGGACTTTAGGACCACCCGATTATATTACTATATATTAATATTTCATACTATTTCATACAGAATTATAATATCATTGCAGCAAGGTGTCAAAGTGGCGACCGAGTGGTGTGTGTGTATGTAATACATTTTAATGTACTTTAAATGGGCAATGATAATTGGTTTGTTATTTGGCATTCATTTATTAATATTATATATTTTGCTTTTTTTCACTATCGTTCTTTTTTTTTTATACTGAAACAGTGACCTATTTCGCCACACTCCCTTTATGTACACTTAGTGAACGTCGGCGTCGCGCATTAGCAGCAGTTATATTGGCCTACAGAGACATGCAAGTTATATATTTACTGGCGCTGTTAACAAGGAAATACACTGTTTGCATTACGAAAACGCGTACCTATATACCTGTTTTATAAAATATATAATATTTATGTACGAGTACATAACAATATACAACAGTAGGAGAATTCGTCCGTATTCGCGATTGTACATATTATTATAATGGCGTAATTATTATTATAATGTTAATGAAGTGTGAACGGCAGAGAAGAAAAGAAATGAATATAGCATTGGTTATTAGATTTTCGTTTTGAGCTCTTAAATTGGGTGGGTAGTTGTTTACTTGGTAAGCTTTATTGTGATCGAAAGTGTAACGATAATAATCTTATATACATTTATTATTATACGACTTACAATGAAACTCGATTGTACATAAGGTATTCTGGATAACATTTTAGGAAGTATTCAAATCATATGCAACTCGATTGTCGAGAATGAACCTAAAAAAATTGTTGGAAATAAAATTGCGAATTTCTCTATGGTTTTGGTGATAGCAATATTTAGATATTACTATTGTATTTTTTGTATTCTATTGAAAATATGTGAATAAAACCATATATAAAGTCCTTACTATTCTAGTTGAGTGGAGTTTAAATTGATAAATGATATAGTGTATAATGTATAGGTAATATATAATATGATGTTATTATAATTAATAAACGAGTTTATATAATATTCATAGATAATAAGCGATTTTTTCGTAATTATTTGTGAGATAAAAAAATATCTATATTTTTTTTATTCGATGTGCTATTAAATTGTCTTTCCATATAAATTCGATAAAATTAGTTGTGATGAAATTAAGAAATATGAGATCTTTCTTTTTGATTAAAACGATTGAATTTCAAAGAACTGCGTGAGTGTGTATATACAAGCAATGATTAAAATCCTATCAAAAAATAATTAGTCAAATTAATTTAATCAATAAAATGAATTATTTTCAGAAACATATAATGGCTCAGATACACGGTGGCAGGACACAGCTGGATGTATTGATTTTGTGACGGGCTAAAAAAAATCAAGTCTATGACACGTACTGTTTAGTACTTGAGTTGTTCCCTATGTTGAAAACTTCTACTGGTATTTCATTGTTTTTGTAGTCAAGTAAGTGACCTCTGCACCCCTTTTTAAGCCTGTACAACCAATAAAGTAAACTAATGTTTACTTAATTGCTTCAGTTTTAATCCTTGAATTTGTTTAACGAAACTTAAAAATATGGTTTACTTTGATCCAAAGACCAAAGTCTCTGACATTTTGTACGCATAACGAACACTCAAATGTATAAATATATTTTCATTATTGGTTATATTATCGTGACGAAGTTTAAACGTGAGTGTGATGAAACAAGTCGTCATCACGGTAGGCTAAACATGTCATTTAAAAAAAAAATATGAAGTCTAAAAACTGCTAATAAAAATAATTTATGTGTAAATAACATACAATATTTAGTATTTATCAAACGTATGAGCTAAATATAAAATTATTTATGTTTGTGTCAAACGTTTTTGAAAATAATTAAAAAAAATAAAAATAAGCGACAAAATACTTTTTAATAAATTTTTATTAATTATTAGTCGAGTTATTAGTATTATTAATAATTAATATTTGTTTTAACTCTCTCTTAGCAAGTACCTATCGAAAGAGAGTTTTGTTTTGTAAAACAGATAAATAAAATTGTATAGGTAATACGGTTTAAATAAATATTAGGTGCAACCATTATCTTGTTACAGAAATCGATTCTATATACCATATTGCCAATATCTGACAGAGTACTAGATGAAAATAGACAGATGCATAAACATGTTATAAGATTTTATAATATCAGAAAACATTTAAAATCCCTATACAAAAATACTTAATAGGTACGCAAAAATGTTTTATAGTAATGCCTAGAAAAATAATTATTAGGATTATGTAAATCAGTTACACGTAAAAGTATATATTCCATTTCTTTAACAAATAATAATTTATATATTTATGTATAAAAAAAAAAAATATTTAACCAAAATATAAGAATATGGGGAATGTATACAATATTTGTTAATAATATTATTGTATGTGAAAAAACATCAGACAATATATAGCTATAAGGGAGTCAATGTAGTAGGTATATACTATATACCAAATATACCCATATACCGTAATACCAATTCAACCAACAGTTTTATAAAAAACTAAAATACCATTGAGTTAAATTAAGCTATTTTATAGTGTAATTTTAAATAGTCACGAAATATAAACAATATACAATTGTTAATGTGACGTCAGTGTAAAATGTATTGATTTTATCTATCCATATCATGCATTCATACTATACCTAGTCTGATCATCGATTATCTAAAAATGTTGTTGCTAAACCATTCAGCTTAAGATGGTTATAGCCCATTGCAAAAATATTACTAATAAAGTGTTGATATATTAAGTTTAGATAGATTTTTATCGATAGATATATTAATAGTATATAAATTAATAAAGAAACTACGTCAAAAGTTATGTATATAATATACTACAATAATACTAATATACTAATTTATTGGTAATTTAAACAAGTATTATTGTTACAAATATATAAAACACTGAAACGGTCTATACATAGAGCATTTGTTTAACACTTCGTTAGTAAATTTTAATATATGTTTTGTTTACCTAATTTGAAAAGTTTGGCTATAAACGAAAAATGTGCAAAGATCCTGTAGTTTTTCTTTAGTGACTGAAACAACAGATGTTACACTATTAGGTAGGTACTCTTATAGAATAATAAAAAAAAAAAAAATGGCTTATTCTAAACATAATAAATCTAAAACTATACCTAGTTATAGAAACTACAAATTTTGACTCAAATCTCTTCATTTAAGCTTTAATTTACGATGCCAAGAGTTCAAAATAATTATTTTAATATCTATAGCAATATTTTTAACAAATGTTTTTACATTTTCGAATATGAAAAACATGAAACTTTTTTTATGAAATTAATTATAGTTATATCACAATAATATTTTGCAATAGAAAAAAAATGAAGTTAAGTGCAAATAACTGTATACAAGTATACACCTGATATTGATTTATAATGATATAAATCAGAATTGACGAAGTTCATCAGTCAAAGACTGCATATTATGAATATATTGAGATTGTATCAGAATGAAAGGGGGTGGGTTTAATGCGTCGACTTTTAGAAACTGATTATTTCTCTTCTTAATTATTCAAATTCCATGGAAGTTTTCATCAAAAATTTAAATACGCATTAATTTTAAGTTATAACTGTTAAGAGAAAATCAAAAAAAAATAATCGATGTCGATAATGTTTTTTATTACTTTGTAGAGCAATAATAACATTGAGGAACATTTGCGATATTCCTGCGGAATAATAGAAGAACAGAAAGAGTTGATAGGGAATATACCTACTTGGTTTTGAAAAATTTTTTTTTGGTCGAACTGTCGTTACTCTTGACACAAGTTGAACTTGTATGCTGTTCAGAATAAAAAAAATCGAGTAGGGATGGTTTCAGGCTTTTTAAATTTTTACATTATTCTTTTAAATATTACGTCATAAATTATTATTTGTGTTATATATTTTTTTCTATTGATAGGTATATGCACAAAATACATATAATACATTTACTATATTATTATAGTCAATATACGATATAGACCTTATATAAGTACATATTATGCTTCAGCTCCTCTCAAGGAACCGAAATATCATATAGACGTGTAAAAATCAAACAAGTGCGCGTACAATATAATACTAATTTTAATTTTCGCCGTCGTCTATAGTTTATTTTAGGAGTAAGGAGTAAGGAGGTATATTATATTATTATATACTGGCAGGATAATACCTATTGGTTATTATCTATTGAAACTACGCTCTACGTTAGTGGCGCGTGAGTGTGTATGTTTCCCACCCGCGCTTGTTTCCCATTTACACGACCTTCTTTCTAAACGTACACTTGTTCTTCGTGTTTCTCTTTTACGGCCATTGAAATATCTCTGTATACACACACAAGCACACACGCGCGCGCGAGACTGTCCCTAACAAACAGCCAACACGTTCAACTACAAATTTATAATTCCGCAATGTCAGCGCTGTGTGACGAAATTTACATTTTTACTTCAGACTCTTTTCTGACCTAATTAATTTCAAAATCAATACTTTAACATGCGTACATAGGTACATAGGCAGAGATTTGATTATATTTTAGAGTAAGTTGGCTTAAATCTTTCCTTATAAAATAAGAAGTGGGAACATTGAAAAATGTTCAATAATTTTAAGGGACTTTCAATATTTTTGAGGGGCTTAGCCCCCCCCCCCCAGAACCCCCTATCTCTGTCTATGTATGTGTATGTACCTATATACATAGAATAATATTTTACATTCGAAAACGATATTATTATGTATAGATTCATATTAAAATACCCATATTTTTTTGAGAACAACCGAACGGGTCTCTGTATACGACGGTAAAGTTGGGTTAGAATAATGCGATATCGAATTAACGATTCAGAATTAATAAAAGATTGTTTTGACTTTATCACAATAATATTAAAAGTATTATTTTTTATAATAATCGATAAACACTGATTAAGTTATAAAACTATACCATTAGTTGCTTAGTAGTCAGGTTATTACATGTACACTGTACACTGTACAGCATGTCAATATATTATAAATATTTTAATATTAAAATATTGTTTAAATTTTGTAATTATGTATATTATGTTGATTTAGCTTTGAAAATAACAAAAAAATACAGTAATAAAATATTGTGTTTTATATCCGTACAAAATTAACAGTAATTATTATAGGTGCTTATCAATAATAATTCTATAAAATAATAAGGTCATTAAAATGTTTTAAATTCGTGGAATGTACGCTATACTATCATCACGCGCAGGATCTATAGAACATTGTGAAAGGATCGATTGGAATTAATAATAAAATCGTTGTCCACATAAAAAATGCGTGGGTAAACAAATTACCGCGTTTAAATAGCATACATAATATTATCGTATATTATATAAATATGTGTTACATTCGGTTATTTTCAAGTGTGTTAAAAATTCAGATTGATGCACATGTTATTGTTGTTCGTATAAAAATATAACAATTTACTATGTATTATTATTATCCTTTATAAATAACGGGTACCGAGTAAATGGCGTGTATCATTAATATTGTATATTATATGATTGAATAATATTATTGGTGATTTGACGGAGATATTTGGAAACATCTGGGCTGACATCGTCAAAATCGATGAAAAATGATTATAAAAAAAAAAAATGGATTTATCGAGTTCACCGTCGCGGTCGCTCCTCCGCAGCACCGATAATATTACTAAAGGGTTAAAATCGATCAACCGGCAGTAATATAGAAGCCGGAACCTAGGTATATACTATATATTATGATGTGTACCTACTGTACCTCTACGTATATTACTGTTATACCTAATATATATATATAGAATGGACGTGAAAAAACTGTGATAACGCATTTCCAGGGCAAACGCGGCGGTAACCTTTCCCACTCCCGTAGATGGCCCGGGCGTGTTTATTATGCGCCGCCGCCGCCAATTTTTCTAATCTATAGGAAAATTCATTAGAAACGTTTATGCGTATATTATGCCCGTGCTACACGGCCGCCGCCGTGACGTAAGTATTGTTTTCGTTGAGAACGCAATATTATAATGAATTAACGCTCGTTACTTCCACACACATCGTGAGGCGTGTGGCGATACGATTTAACGCTAATCATTATTTTTTCCGTGATTTCGATATTGTATGTTTTGATCGAGCTTCGGCGTTCTTTATTATAATACACACCATGCACGTGAATTATTAAAATTGTCATCATCGTCCGTCCGCGAGAACGGTCGACCCGATTTCGACGGGAGTTGTTGGTGGGGAGGATCGTAGGGGGAGTCACGTCTTTTAGCAGTAGGAGGAGAACGTGTCATATGCAGACGATGACGGCGGAAAGGAGCTACAAACACATAATATAATTATTATAACAGCAGCTGGTGCAACAGCCACCGTTCCGTTATCAGAGTAACCAGTAAGTCTACGGTCAAATTATTTCGTGATATAATATATTATTATTATATAAGCAAAAATGGTAAGTGACGAGAATATTTTGCTGTAACATAACAACAACAAAAACAACTATAATGATAATAATATTATGTTGATAATGCGA
Source organism: Diuraphis noxia (assembly GCF_037042655.1). Taxonomy (NCBI): domain Eukaryota; kingdom Metazoa; phylum Arthropoda; class Insecta; order Hemiptera; family Aphididae; genus Diuraphis; species Diuraphis noxia. The sequence continues at coordinate 29,109,440 of NW_028301714.1, read as the reverse complement.
AAAACTTGTCAATCGGCAGCACCCACGCACCGATATTTAAAGTTGAAACAGACATTCGGGCGAGTGTATAACAGCGATCGTGGTAGCGAGGGTGGTAGTAAAAAAAAAGGACGATCGTTAAAACGAGAACGAAATGTAGAAAAAAGCAAACATCGAAAACGCAATAATATATTATTATGGGTTATGTGCATTATTATTACTAAATTATTACGCTATAATGTTATTATTTCGCAATAATATTATCATTTATCGGACAACTCACTTTTTATAACACGCTCGGTGGTCGGCAGCTTCTGGCTGTTGTTCGACATTGTTGGACTGACGCGATCCTCGTTCGCCACGATGATGTGGTGCTACGCCGATTTTGTTGGTGCTGATTGTTCGACGCTCGTCGTCTTCGACACGTACCCGGTCGTTGTTTCTGCCTTGTGTGTCGCGTCCACGGGTCGTCGTCGTCACACCGTGTATACCATTAAACGCGTAACGAGTAATTTTTTTTATCTATTTATGGCCATGAAAATAGAACAGAAAAAAAAAATAAAAAACTACGTCAACAACAACAACAATAATTTATCAAATATAATTATATATTTTGAAGAAATGAATTACGAAAAAAATATGCCGAAAGAAACTGTATAATATCATTGTTATATGTGTTGTTGATAATAACAATATCTCATAAAAAAATGGATGGGCGGGGTGTGAAGCGAGGGTTGAATGATGGCGAGAGGGAGGGAAGAACATTAATATATTATAAATATACATATAGGTAAGAAAAAGAAACGAAAAAGACAAAATAAAAAATGTTTAGAAAAAAAAAAACTGAAAATATAATGATTGCACGCACCCGGCCGATTTCCTCTCCTCTTTTTTTTTTTTTTTATCAATTTAAGGTTCACACGTATCGTCCGTCGCTAGCAGGCCGCATAATCGCGGGGCACCGTGATGGATTCGTCCGTGTGTACTACTACTGCTGCGACGGCCACAGCAGCAACAGCAGCGGCGACGGCGGCGGCGGCGTCGACGGCGGTGGCAGCAGGCGCGCGCGACGCGGCGGCGGCGGCAGCGGTGACGGCGACGTCGGACGATTTCTTTTTTCGGTCAACTATTGTACGCGTACGGATGATGATGATGACGATGATGACCCGGCGGCCAGCGCGCGCTCCGTGACGATGGCCATCGTCGTCGTCGTCGTCATTATCGGGTGAGCTTGCACTGTTCGACGACGTGTACCGCGTGAAAAAAACAATATTATTATTATTATTTACAATATTATTATATAAAGTTCACGCCCGCCGTCTAGTGTGTCTTTTACGACGATGGTATTATTATAATATACGTATAGACTGGACACGCACAACACTGCGGCGTTGTCACTCGTTATTTTACGATAATTATATTATATTTTAATCAATTATATTATTATTATAGTATTATGCGTATCTCGATATTTTATTATTTTTATTATAATATATCGTCACGCATAAGTATGCACGCGCACGCACCGCTGTTGAGGGCAAACGAATACGAGACCGTGTGTGTGTGTGTGTGTGTGTTTGTGAATGTATGTGAAAAGGGAGCGAGAGAGAAGTGGGCAAGCGGCCATGGAACTATGGAACTGAGTGAGAAATGGGCGAGAGGCGACCGTGCGGGGAGGGCGGAGGGTGAAAGCGAATGGATATAATGATAAAAAAACACCGCCTCCACCGTCCCTCCACTTCGAGGCGCAACTCCGCACCACGCCCGCCCCTAATTCGACCACCGCCGACCCGACAGTCACCGCGGCGCGCCGGGTTTGTTATAAAATCGTTATGGCAGTGATGTGCGCTTGCGCATCACGCTTGCTCCGCATCAGCGCCCTCTAGTTCGCCCGGTCCCGAACGACACCAGGATTCTCAATCGTCGTTGGAAAATACGCGCGCGCGCGCGCGCGCATGCATATAAACAGCGCGCTCGTCGCCGACGTGCTGCTTGAACGCTGCGCGCGTGTTGTCGGGACAGTTCGAAACAAAAATCGTTCTCTCCCGAGGCCCCCCGCGAACCACACCGCATGACCACCGTTATACCAATAGGTAGTAGGTACTAACGCGTCTCTTTCGCTCGTCGAGAGTTCCAACTACGAAGCGTTCGTTTTTATTTTTTTTTAAATTTATCGTCGCACCTAAATAATTTGATAACCAGCTGCAGCTGTATTACGATTATACTATATACATGCGCAATATCAATATTTTATATCCTTTTATAAGTGCAGAACGCATTTCAGTGTTCTATATACTCTAAATTGATCAAAAAATATTGCATTTTTTTTACATCGTCCAATAATCTTTTTTATTATTATACATAATATACGAGCAACGAATCTATAAAATATATAGTTTTTCTTTTATATTACACGTGCCTTCCTAACATATACATTCTCCGTTTTAAGTAGGTACCTGATAAAAAAAAATTGGTTATTGTCACGTGACAATGTACAGCATCTAACTGAAAAACCTACTTAATATTATATTATTATATGCAAGGGAACTCAAGACGATATACTTTTAATACTTATAATTCATTGCCCTATTATAATATTATATTGTATTTTTAATATACCTAAATCTTATTTTACATATTCAACTATACTTAAGTGTAAGTAAAACTTATTTTAGTATAAAACTGTTACAGGAGATTTAAAATATAGTCAAATTGTGATAAAAACAATTTTTTTGTAAAATCATATATGTCCCGTAATTATTCATCATATAGAATTCTGATACAATTCGGGGGTATTATTAAAAATTAAAAATAAATTATGAATTCGATTTGCGCAAAATGCACAATCTATAAAATTAAATATAACTGCAATAAAAAGTCGGAATATTTGGTAAGCGATTACAAGAAAAAAAAATTGGATGACGTAATGGAAGAATGCGTCCATTATGGCGTTATAGTCGAGTAGTGTTCAGAAAATACATTTATAACATTCATTTTTCTAATATCTAAAAAACACACCCTAAAAACAAAATATTACATGACCCTATTATTAGGTATATGTCCCACATAACCTTGGGTCATTATTATACACGCCCCACGGCCACGTAGACTAATTATTTTCAATATCGAGCTTACACAATTTAACACTATACAGTCTATACATACATTTTTAATAACATTATACAAAACTAAACTAATAGTACTGTACTATAAAAATAAATTAGAAAATTATTTAATAAGGTTTAACTAATTATTATTCTTAACTAAGAAATAATTTAGATAATATATATGTGTAAAACTGTATATGTAAAAACTCTGATATTAATAATTCATACATCAATTAGTTATTATTAATTTCATATAAAAAATCATCTAACCCTATAAAGTAATCCAATAATAGTTTATTAATATGTATTATATAATAACTCAACCGCTGACTATGATAGAAAAATCTAGTCGTTTAATTTCACTTTGAATACTCAAAATTATATCTTTCACCCCATATCCTCCTGACGACCTGCTGGAATGGGTATCATTATTGTGTGTTACTTTTATAAAATATAAACGTGTGTGTCAACACTATCAGTTATACGAAAATTAAGAGCGATAAGTCTGTTGTGAGACGAACAACTTTCTAGTATAGTCCCCTAACTGTCATCTGCAATAATTGGTGAAAAGTTTATGTCAAGAGAAACGGAACGAATTGTCCAAAAAGAGGGTTCTGGTAATAATGGGATCTGCAGTATAGTTTAACAATGTCATCCCCCATTAATTGTAATCACTATATTTTAACACTGTACATCGTATATATTGTATAATTAACTACATTCGCAGTGCCGAAAATATGTCAAATTATCAAGGGGGCTTCTGTCGCTTGATATATATATATATATATATATATATAATTTATAAGTAGGTATTACCATTGATTAAATATACATACGTTATTTAGTAAAATGTATGGTAACACATGGTTATGTATGGTACCTATGTATAATGTAGGTATATAACAGGCGTCAAAGGCCGATCATAACTTTTTATTAAAATTAATTCAGGGTAAGATTTATGTACCTCGAATCTTTGAGCGTATAAGCCTTAGAGTTCCACCCATACTAGATCCTCTGAGACCTTTCACATCCCGACTTTCCGTTCAAACTTATCGAATGATCCTTTTGTTTTAGAACAATACGGAGTTTGAAATATGATAAGAACGTTGATATATGACCTTGAATTTTTGTAATTTTGTGTTTTGTTTATATTTAATTTATTAATATTTTGTTATCTATAATATGATTGTTGTATAATTAATTTACCAATTAACATTTTTAAATTTTTTAAACCAAGGATATTAAATAATACAAATATAATAACAACTATATATAGAGTCCACAAATTTATAATATATAATATGCACTAAAAACCAACCAATTATATGCATTCAAAAGTAAAAATATGCATAAAATGCATTGCCGTTTACAAAAAAAGATATTTTACTTATTAATTATTATACCTATACCACCTCTGACTAACGTTATACATTTTATCTGTAGAACGTTTAACGGAAATTATTTGAAAAATGTTTCCCGAATGACGTACTTATATAATTTTTTTTTTTTTAAATTTTACCAATAAAATAAACATATTAATAAAATCTATAGGAACGAGAATCGGTAAAATCGCATTAAAATGCCTGGAAATAAAAAAAAATTGAAAATTGAAAATTTAGGCACTGTATTTTAAGAACAATTTTATTATATACCATGCGAGACATACCTAATGTGCTCAAAGCTCATTCATATCATCGTATTAGCCTATCATATTATGATCATCTAGAAAAAATATGCAAATGCATATAAATTCATGCTCTAATAAATATATTACTAAATTTATATAACTGTTATAATAATGATTTGGTTAAAACATTAGCCTAGACTAGAGCAATAAACAAATTCAGCGATAAATAGTTATTGAACTTTATTTTATACAAAAATAATAATTACTAACTAAAATACGAAATTTCACGAAGTACATTGGTATATACTTGATCGTTCTATCTTCAATGGATTAAATAAAAATGATACATAAATCATGAAAAATATGAGCATGAGTAAAAACACTAAAAACATATAAATATATGTCACTATTGGGCGCATAGATTATGCTTGCAATAAATCATATTATACATCGGGACATGGAGTCATATTTATTGTTTTTGTTAAAAAATTCAATAAAAAATGTTTTATATTCAAATAACGTAACTATAAATAAGTACATTTTACATATAATATTGCAAATGGTAGTGGTATTTTTGTGACAATAAACGAAAATTAAAAAGCCACTATCATATTTTTATCATAGATTGTAGGTGATGTGTATAGCATGAGAAATAATTATATTGTTCTATTAAAATAAGAAGACGTTACCAGGCCCGTGTAGACTTACAGAATTTTTTACGTTGGTATAAACTCTATACAGATCACTAAAAAAAAATTTATATTTATTGTGTTTTTAAAGAAAAAAGGCCAAAGGGGAAAGTATAGATAACCGCTCTGCTGTACTGTAATAGTATCGAGTATACCTGTGTATCTCGCCATTATGGAGTTGAGTAAGTCAATGTTATTTGTGTAATATTAAATTCGAATTCAATGATAATTCATTGCATTTGAGAAACGATTCTGAGCGAAGACGGGTTGTCAGCTTACATGACTAAGTATATTTTATGATATATTTATAATTTATATTTTACAATTAATATTTATTATTTAGTAATGCTAATTAATTTTGGTTGAAAACTTTGCATTTTGATATACCTACCTTTTTTGTATGTAACTATGAAATTTAATAATATACATTAAAATTACCTATTAATAATATTTTTAAATTACGGCAAAATGTCTAAAAAGGTGTTCCTACTATTTTTTTAGAATTTTTAAATTTCAGTAGGACTTACTTATGAAAAAACATTATATGTAGTTAATTATCTAGCCTTAGTTATAAAAATTGAACATTTCATACATTTTTAACTAAAAAAGATTTTCAAATTTTGTAAATTTGATGTATTTTATCAAAGTACCAATTAGATCAAATCTGCTACTCGATCTAAAATACGTACGACATATCAAATTTCCGTTCACTAGTTTCAATAGGGTGTTGTTAGTTTTGATATTAGAGGAAATTGACTCACCATAAAACTTTTATGTAAAAAAATTATTAGTGCTTGAGTGTCGGTTTTTATTCGATATTTTAATTTTAAAGCCAGGTATGGGTTTTTTAGCAAGGTATTAATTTTTGATATTCCACATACCCATCTTGCTTGTTAATGAAAATATAATACAATTGCCGATGTCTTAAGCATAGATACTGTTCTTATCTACAAATTTGATAATAGTTTAACGTACTCTATTAACAAAACTAACAACACCCATGTTGAAACTAATGAACGAAAATTTGCCATGTCGTATACGTATTTAAGACGAGACAACAAACGCACGGGTAGAATCCTATTAATTGATAATATATTATTTATATTATGTCTATAAGATATTATAAACATCAATTTAAATTAAATATCTTATACAATTCTTTTATAATTAATAAAATAATTTTGTTATTTATTTATAATATTTTATTATTATTATTATAATATTATTATTCGCTATATTTTGCACAGGGTCATTGAAAATTTTGATTTACATTTAATTTATTTTTAATTTTTATTGAACGTATATACACCGGCTACTGGGCCATTAGTTGTAGATTATATTTTAAAATTACATTTAATTTATCTACCTGGTGTAGTGGTGTGACCAGGATGTCGAATATTTTATTAAACTATAAACACAGGTAGGTACTTATAGTTCATAATGCTTAGTGATTACTGAACATATTATAGAAATTCGGAGTTTCCGTTCATATACACAATGCACACGTCACACACCCATGATATAATTAACTATTATATGAAAGAGACACATCATACACCATGTCAAGTTCAGTATAGGAAGTTCTTTGTCAACTACATCTAGCACACTAATGAACTCGGGATGACTATGATATGTAAATCTTTTGAAACCACATTGTGTTGTATCTTATTTATCTATGCATATTAATAAATTTATGTAAACTATAACTTCATAGTTTTTGAACTGTATGCATCTTGAAGCTCCCTACGGTTAAAATTATAAAAGAACATTAAACTTCTCGCTGTCTTAGCTAAATAGTAAATACAACAGGTTTCCCAAATAGTAGTATAAGTTACAACTTAAAACATTATTAGTTCTGCTTAACATTTAACTTTCATTAATAATAAGACTTCAGAGTTTATTCTGCTTTAACGAAATTAATGTTACACAGTTCATAAGTAACTATAAATTATATAAATCATGTTTACATATTTAGAAGATCGGGGTTAGGTGTTACAATATTATAAGTTATTGAGTAAAAAGTCGTAATTAAAACGTATTTAACGTAATTACGTAAAAACTTTTGATACTTGCATTTTATAATATATTGTACAGCTATCGTTATTTATTATTATTAACTAAATTACATGTAAGTACATAAACGAAACTAGATAATTTTATTAGGACAGGCCAAATGATATGTATGAAAAAAATTCTTAGTACAAAATAAGTCCTTTAGTCAAAACTGATCTAACCCACTAACCCGTAGTTACACCTATGATGTGTAAGTAAATTACAACAGTATATTTATACCTATATATCTTGGTGTGTCATTTTCGACTGCACTCAATGATAAATAATAAAGTTAAATTGTTATCAACTATAGTAGAATGATGACTAACGAGGTTTGTTTCCACAAATAATGAGGTTGTCACTTATGTTTAAAAGGTTTGAACATAATATTATTTAAATTTGTTACATTATATTAACTTATTGTTTATTATTTATGGATTCAGTTTATTTGCATTGAACAGTATAAAATTTGATTCAAATTTAACGTTAAAACCAAAAGTTTAACTTTGATGTTAATCATATTATTTTGATTTACCTGTTACAACTATCTGAACTAACCCATATATGGTGTGACAACCAACCCTATTGTCAAGACGAAGGGTTAAAAATTCTATATTTAAAAAATAAAAATAAAAATCTATTTTTACTTAATATTTGTGTTTTATTTTCTTATAGGATATTCTAAAGATGACATTTTGAATAATATGGCAAATGCTACTTGAAAAATAAAACTATTGTGTTTACAAATAAAAAACTGTGACAACTAACTCTGGTCTTTCTACTATATAGGTACCTTTCGAATCATATATATATATATATATATATATAGCTATAATAACCTCAAGCCTCTTATAACTCGGCTTGTAAGTTTATTTTGTCTTTGTCTTTCATCATTGTCTATATTGTGTAATACCTCTTCAGTTTCATATAGGTATATAACTAAATATAAATTGCACGATTTTTTTCTTTTTACTCACCCAAACTTAGTACCTAAACCTAATACCTACCTATAGATTATCTACATTTTTTAAAAGAACATATTTAGTAAACAAGCTGTACTTGAGTACTATATCTAAACGATGACTAATAGTAAATAAAAACTACACAAAGTACCAATAAATTATCTATATAATACAGAGTAGGTCACCGTATTTTTCTGTTTTCTGATAAGTCTAACACGGGAAAATGTGGTGGTCCACACTGTATATATATTACCTATACTTATATACATAATTCGTAAAAATAATAACTTTTATAAATATACATATCGATAACTACTCAAACTTTAGTTTAAAGATAATGTATTATGTCGTATTATAATGAATTAAATAATGCATTAAAAATAGGAAATAATTTATAAAGATATTTACATAAATTATCAAAAAACTGGATTAATTAAAATTATGATTTCAACTTAAAATTATTTTAAAACACAAATCAAATGAATAACTTGTATACTAAGCTGTAGACATGTATTATTGTATAATAATATAATCTAATAACTTTAATATTAAAGTAGTTAAGCACTGTAATTGAATACCTATCACATTCTTATTTTACTGATTGTTGACAACACCCATATAGTCATGTATGTTATTATATGCTTTTATGTATTCGGTATTTTGTACGGATATGAAAAATTAATGTGGTATTTTTTTTTTTGCGCATTTATTTTTTTTTTTTAAATACTAAAAGTATAAATACTTAACAATTGAAATTATATAATAATATAATATACTTTATAATAAAATTAGATTTTACTTTTATTAATATTCTATATAAAACAAATATAATAAAAATAGTTGACTAAGTAGCACATATTATATTTACTTAAGATACTGATATAATTTATTTATTTTATTTAAAATATTTTCAAAACTTATAACTATACGTGAAGTATATAATCAACAATTGAACTGCTCAAGTATATTATGGTAAAAGTAAATATTTAACTGTAGATTTACCTTATATGTTTAAGAAATGAATTAAAATATACAAGTAGTTATAATAGATTCAATAAACGAATCAGTGTGAATCAACAATGTTATTTATTATCATTTAAACTTTAAACATATTAAATATCTACATCCTATAGGCTATAGTGTTATTCCTTATCTATAAATTGACAAATTTTCGTTTCTAATACCAACAAGGTTGTTTGTTACTAATATTATTTGTTCATAAGGATCATGCTAATTTAATGTTTGTTTTTTGCTATTTACACGTAATTTTTTGTTTTCTGTAGCCAGTAGGTATAAAAATTTTAAAGTTCTCTTATTTATATATATAAAAATTCGTATTATATGATATATTAACTATTTATAAGGTTGACATATTTTACATAAGTTACTCATAAGTATTAACCTATAAAGTTAACAAATTTACTATATATAACGTAGATAATAGGTAGCTACATAATGGCATACTACATACTATTTGATACAGCCGACTTATCGTAATATTGAGTTGTATTCATGTATAATATGTGTATTAAATACCTATTATATTATAATATTATGTCTTATTGTCTTATAGTTTCATCAAATAACAATTGCATAAGTATAAAGTATAAAGAAAAGTTTGGTCTCCCTCTTAATATATATATATATATATATATATATATATAATGGTAAAATATATATTAGTAATGTTAGAAGCCAGTAGGTATCTGCCTCTAAGGTGAGGATATTTTATAAGACAATCATATAACTACAACTAATTTATTTTTCTATAACTAGTTTTAATAGGTTGAACTATTTTTTTCCAAAAATATTATATGTATATATTATAACCACATTATATAATTTTAAATTTCAATATTATAATGCATGTATTTTTAAGTTAAAGTAGAATATTTAAAATGTGCATCATATATAAGTCACTCATAACTAACTAATAACATAACTAACATAAGTAACTCAATAAAAATTAAAAATATTTTTTGTAAGTGCATACTGTCATTGTCATAATATAGGTATATTATACTATACTGAAAGGATATATGAATACTGAATAGTCATATTTAGTATGATCGAGTCACCACTATACACGATTAAAAGGTATAATAAATGAATATTGTATTCAAATCGTTTCAAAAATACAATGATTTAACAGTTATTAATCTTTAATTAAATCCTCATAATATGAATCATGATGCATCAAATAATCGAAATAATAAACAATATTATCTCAGAATTCAAATAAAGGGTTGTCCTTATATAACATCTATAGATATAGTGAATAGTAGTAATTTATTATTTAATAAAATGACTAGTCAATTTTTTATTTATTACACTTAAATTTTTTGTAAGAAAAAGTCAATTTATCTCAACGTTTAAAAAGTTTCAAGACAATTATCACTTTAATTTAACTATTCATAATTTATTTGATTTTAAACATTAAATTGATCAAAGGATCAAGATAAACACGATTTAATAAACCAAACTTTACATTTTTTTAGAATCATGTTTTACTACACTAGATACTCAATAAAACAAATTAAATATTGTGCATTGTTATAATTAAATTAAATTTGAATGTTTATAATCAATCAAAATTGAATAAATAATAACTATTTTAATTTGATGGGTACAAACTTCAAAGCGTTTTTATATCAGATAAAAAAAAAAAAATCTAAAAACCTTAAGTCCTTAATAACTGAGAAAATATTTTCTCAAATCAAGACTATTTTCTGTTTAAAATTATTCATAAATCGACTAATAATCATAGTTATAGTTATAAATATTTTTATTCGGTATGAAATATTCAAGACTTATAAAGTAATAATAATTGATAAGTAGTTAGTTATAAACTAAATGTTGTAATTAAGTACGTATTTTATATTTGTTACCGTAAAGATTATTTGAATAACAAAAGCATAAATACTTATTACTTTTACTATATTTACGTTAAATAAATAAATTTAAAAAAGCTCATTAATATTTTTGAATTATATTATTTATTTATTTATTTATCACTTATATGTTTAAAGTATCTAAATATATAGAACAAATAATATACTATCCAATACTAATTGTTCATGAAAAAATATGGTAGGTATTCCTAGCTGGCTACCCATTGCAAGAAGCTCCTAACATATAGTTATATTAATGTATATAATTTTTAGGTATCACTTATTTTATTAATGTGTATAGGTTTTAAATGCATTCGAGCATTCTTTAATTTCTTATTTTTTTATAGAACACCAATTTGTGAAATTAACGCTCAACTTATTGTACCCTACTCAAAAACTACAATAGTTTGGCCAAAAGGTAACCTAATCGCGTAACGAGTATGAACTCGCGTTTTAAATTCAATTGCTCAGCGTAATAACTTTTGAAGTGAATGAAATTAATTAAAAAATAGATTCATTTTTAAAATGTAATTAATCATTGTTTAGGTAACTATAAAAACGAATGGTATGTTTAAAGTATATAAGGCTTTACATTAATTATAAATTATAATAATTATTTTATGAATAATAAATGAATTCCAGTATTGGTAGGTGCACGAAAATAATTAGAAAAAATATCACTATTATACAATATTTTTTAATAAGCCACATACAATTTATTTTAACATTTTTATGTTTAAGTTTAATTACATCATAAATAAGTAGGTAACCACTTTACCTACTTTTTAAACATGATAAATGTAAATATTATAATGAGCGATATATTAAACATATTGTAAAAGAATTTAAAATTATTTTTGATGAATCATGTAAATAAGTATTGTTGAATGTTTGATAACATTTTGTATGAACTTAAAATACGGGCAGAGAAGTAAAAGTTTATTTTATAATTACAATCGCAATATAAATACATGTATTAAAGTATGCGCTACTAGTCACATAAAAAGTATCTAATTCCCAAACAGCTGTCTGAGAAGTTGTCCGAAATATGGTTTTGGGTTTTCAATCAAACATTTATGATATAGCGGTTATGGCCCATGGGGATAAAACATCAGGTCGAACATTTAAATCTTAAATATTAAAATTTATCGCTTTAATTCCAATAGAAATTATTTACACTTTGTATGTTTTATTTACTGACTCAAATGAAATATATAATTTAAATAAGAATTTTATGGTTAAGGCGCATGGTGTGTATTTAATCTTATTCACAATAATACATTCTGCGGGAATAATGTCATTCTGACATGTAGTATCTATCAATTTGATCATTTAAAAAAAAAAAAAATTATGGGGTAATATTCTACAGGCCAAATTGAAATCCGTTTTTCAATATATTTAAAAATAAGATAACATTAAGATTTTTTACAAATTGTTTTATACCAATATTTGGAATAAAATAAAGTAAAAATCGGAATCAATGCAACCTGTAAGAAGTCTATGTTCAGATAATAAAATAGTTATCAAAATCCAAAAATACTACAAAGCTTGACAGTTTTTTGTGTGGAGTATTATTTTTATTTATTATTATTATTTTTTTTTTTTTGATGCAACACACTTTATAATCAATCACTTTTAAATAGATTACCTACCTAACAGTGGCGTATACAAGGGGTACATGGAGGTCAGATCCACTTTCATTTGCTTTTTTTGTTTTTGCTTAAATTATGTAGGATGCATTATAATATAATAATTTGTTACATTATTATATATTTGTGTTTGATGACAAGATGTTTTATCCTTATACATTAAATTAACAGGATATTAGCTAAAAATATGTGTAATCTAATGGTGCAAGTTTCAAAACAATCGCACAATTTTTGCATTTGAAATACATTTTTAAGCGTAAAATTTACAATAATTGGTCGGATGATATCTCGTACTTGATCAAAATCCAGTCGTCTTCTATTGTACTATAGGCTTTTCAGGTCTTAAACATAAAATAAAATTGTTAGGGCTGATGTCCATTACATGCCTAATCAAACTGTGAAGGTATCAAGTCAATAGCGATGTTCTACGATTTTTAATTCATTTATAAAAGTGAAATTTGCATAACTGCTGGGTGACTCCACGTAATCTGTGGAACTTCACCCGTCCACTCAGTGACTACAGAGTTTTTGATCCTTGTACAAGAAACTACCATACCTTATACTGCTTATAGATTACAACATTTGCAATAAACTTTGAAAATTTCAAGCCGATAGCGTGGTTGTACTATTTTTAATGAATTTTTATATAAACGAGAACTGTCATCATACACCGTAGACCGAGTCTTCATATTTACTAATTTAAAATTTGTGAAAATATTTATACATGAATATTTCGATAAATACCGGTCTTAGATGGAGGGGGATTTTCCAATTTTACCCTTCCATTAAGCTGTGTCGTTTTATTTTTTGATCCTTCCCATGTCTATACCACTGCTACCTAACAGTAGATTATCTAGTCCTAGTGAAAAAGCATAATTATAGTTATGGTTATAACCTAACCAAAATATAAATCTTATAGAATTGCTGAAAAATCAGCATCAGCCTAGGGTATGGATTACATAATATTATTGTATATTATCATATAATATATATAATATTATAAAAATACCAAACAGAAATTGATTTTGATAGGAAAATGTTTGGGTTACATAAATCAAATATTAATGCGTAATGTGTACTATATACATAATACATGATATGTACAGAGTTGTTTTATTGAAATTCTAACGAATATCGAATGTATACGTACTATATACATGTTTAAATGAATTTTATGATCAATTTCGTTTTTCGTATTATAAGTCAAAAATGGTATTACAATGTGATTTGATTTTATCCTTGCATGGTCGTTTTTTTTTTTTTTTACATTAAATATGCTCTAAATATTTTAATATTTTAGAATATTTTAGGCAAATAACATTACTATAAATACTTACTCTTTCATATTATATTAAATCGTGTGTAACTGATGTTTGTTCTCTGTAGAGTACAAAGTTGATAGGAATAAAATGAAATATAAAGATATATGTATACGCATGATTTGAGTAAGGTGAAGTATCGATGAAGTCTTTCAATAATTTAACAAACTGCAGATGACGTTATTTAACTTGGTACTAAAGTATATGTAAAGCAGTTCCAATAAGTTTTCGAAAACCATAAATAATTTACTAATATTATTACTTTTTCTCTTTTCCGTCCAATAAGGACAATAAAGTTTTTAAAGTTTTTAAAGGTATTAATTATTTTTTTCTTCAAATATATTTTACTTGTATATTTTCTCCATCGATTCACAGCCACGTTGATTGTACTTAGGTATACTAGGTAAATTAAAGTTTTGTAAAATTTATAAATAGATGATTTATTAGATTTGTCCTGTACTTGTTTGGATTTTATATGCATAAAGTATTTATTTTTGACCTATAAAACTGAAATTGTATTATTATAATGAGTCATATATTATGCAATTTAAGATAAAATCAGCTACAGATAAGGAAAACTGCGTAATTATTAATTCATGTCTCATTCGGTGGAGTGTATAGTACTTTTAAATATATTATGTGCGCACAGTGCACTAAAACTGATAAAGAATTCAGATATGTTATTTGTCCCACAGGTGGCATGTAAATTTCACCGTTGTCGACCTTTTAGATTCCAAACCGTCATTTTTATTTAGGGATTTCCCGTACTCAGTTCTCCAAATCAAAATTGTCCCTCATCAAACTATATACGATTACACACCACATGCCTTCGTGCATAAGACAGGTTATACGATATTAAACATTTCACCGAACATTTTTTGTGTTGCCAAACCAGGCTGAAGAGAAAAAAAAGTTTTCATTGATTATGGGAGGACCTATATTTAAGAATATGTGATTAAAGATATGCGCATGAATATTTAAAATACAAAGATAATAACATTTTAACTCTTATAATATTATATGCATTTGGTGAAAATTTAAATTCTAATAAAATTGGGATATATATAATATATATATATCATATAATATGATATCATAAATTGTGTAGATATATAAAACAAATTATTTTTTCTTTATATCCGTCTACGTTTTGACAGGAATATAAACATACATTATGGTATTATGCAGTAAATATCAAGATTATAATATTTACTTATAATAACAATTCGACCATTGGTATTATCTAATATGAAATAATTACTGTATAACAGTAAGTAATCTAAACAATGTATATTTCCGTATATTTCACTACAATTGATATCTTATTTAAAAGCGATTAAGATAATAAAAAAAAATTCATACATGGTAGTGAATATTGAAAACGTAATAGTAACAATGACAAAAAGAAAGACAATATGTATAGTATATTTTTTGTAAATAAATAAGACATTTTCATGTTTCCATTTTATTAAACAAAAATTTTATTTTTTTATTTTATTAATGTTTATTCTATGTTGAAAGTGTTAAGAGTTCTGGTTTTATTCCAAAATATAAGAACCCATTTAGATTGCAGTTATGAAATATTTATTTTTTCTCGGTAACGCATATTTCTTTTGTCTCAATCTCTTAACGTTTTCTTTTTGTTTCTCAATTCTTACAAGTATAGGTATTGCAACTCTTAAAACTCTTAATTAAAAATAATAACAAAGAGTTAAGATTAAAAACAATGAGCAAAAGCGATCGTATTTTTTACTTGAACTAGTGATTACTGCTTATACACTAATGGTCATGGCTATTTAAAAAATGTAATATTTGATTTTAAATATCTTATATGAACAATACAATATAAAGTTATTGCTTGATAAATAGTTTTTGACTCTATACAAATAAAATATGTATTTTTTAATTTTTAGTTCGCTATATAGACGTATTTAAATTCTGAGTGGAATAAAAAGTTAAGTTGTGCTGTAGTTTACAACTAACAGCATTATATAAAAGAATATACCCTGGCTTATCCCAGGAAGATAATAGATCGACCTCGTGCAATTTTTGACCGAAATAGAAAACAATACATCTTCGTTCTCGGGACAAAGCGTTTCAAAAGCAGAGTTAATAATAATTAATATATTAAATGTACTAAAGTCTATAATACAATCTCTGACTGCTGTACAATATCCGCTTGCCAATAAGGTGCACAAAGGGTTTGGATTATTATCTGGCTAAGTAGTGATTATTATACATAACTACTGATTAACTAGGTATCTAAAGACAATTAAATATAATTTATTATTTATAAATTTATTATATATCTACTGGTTAAGTGGTTTTTCAACAATTTGTTTGAATTTATTATTATTGAATCGTTGGTTCAAAAATTCAAAAATTTTTTGATGATATTAAATGATATTATACGAAAAAATAAAATTTCAAGATCGCCTTTCTCGTAGTTGTTTATACGAGTGATTCACAGGCAGGTCTGAGGCTGTTAATACGCAGTTCAAAAATATTTGCCCAACTGAATTATATAGTATAGATATACGCAAGTACATAATATTTTTAACTTAGTAACTTTATAATAACCAATTTTATTATAAAGCGAATTCAATTTCTTTTTCTCTTCAAGCGATTTAAACATATTTTGTTGATTTTCCGTATAAAATTATTTGTATACAACAAAATGAGTTTAACTTTTGATTGCTATCCTAAGGGTTCAGTTTTGGTGTAGTTTAAAATATGAATCAAAAATACAATTTCAGTTTACAAATTGTTAATGTATAAAGATATAGGTATCTCTAGCTATATTAGAGTTAAAATGAATAATATATTATTATATGTGTTCAGGTATTCTATATTTTAAAATACGCGTCTGCATATAAGAGTTTTATAGTTTTACAAATTCATTTGTGTGATTAAAATAAAATAAAATAACTATTTATGTTATATATGTAATTAATTAAATCGTTATCTTCATTAAGTTTCGTAGATGAAAATGAAAATATTATTATTTAGATAAATGAAGGAAGTTATAATGATATAATGTATATCAAATAATAAACCAAATAACAAAAATATATAGAGATATACGATGGAAAAGTAGGTAGTCAGGTACATACATCATACATAATTTATCATAACATTATTAGTCTTTGTAAAAATAACATATTTTTAAACTTTAAAAACCATATTTTGAACGATAAGTTTGGTATAGTTTCATAAACGATCATTGTATACTACAACAGAATGACGCTAAAAACAAACAAACTGCCTGTGCAAGATTAATGAGAACTATAACCTCGAGAAACTGACACTTTGTTGGGATCCCTGGGGACAAAATTTCGAAAACTACAAATGATTAAGAATAACTATCGTTCAAAATTAACTGTATACCGTTTAACAAGTAATTTTTTTCAATTTTAAATTCTGTATAGATGTCCCTTATTCACTTGGTCGTTAAATTTATTGAAATCTGGTTAAGAAGACACCACATACGCATGTACGAGTATGCTGTTATTTCCGTTTTATAAATTTACAACATGGTAAGTTAAGAACAATCCATTTTACTCTGTTTTAAAACTGAGACTTATGACAGCATTTAAAGGTAAGATTATAATTTTGGGACATCTTGGAGTATTTTATTGTATTTAATGATTTTTACAAAAAAATTACAATTTAAATAAAATCATAATTTACTTCTTAGTAAAAATATCAATACAAGGCTCCAAGATGCCTTAGATAATAATCTTACCTTTATAACAGATCATTTCATTATAATTTTAGAATTTACAGAGTTATTATTGTACGTTTGAAAGATGGAGACAACACAATATGCGGATGTGGCATCCTCTTAAAAATAATGCACATTATAGTTATATTTGTATATTATACGATGGACGAACTCCTATAGAAAACATAATAATTATTAATTACATAAACATTATTATTATTAAGATAAAGATAAATTTACTCTAAAATTAAACGATAAAACTGGTTATATTTGTGTATAAAATATGTATCTGAGGCATAAAATACCTCGCTATATATATATATGTTAGCGGCAATGTGTATAACATATTTAATATATAAAATGCCTAGGAATTCTATATAATACCAGGTGGTTTTTAAAAAGTGTATAATAATTTTTTTTGTTATACACATTTCCTAAATATTCTGTATAATAACTAGGCATTTCATAAAATGACAAACACAAATTGGTAATCTGTAGAATAGTGAAATAATCCAAAAAAATAAATTTCCTTCTATAATAATTAAGACAATTATTAATTTTATTAGCTCACAAAAAAATATTTATTACAAAGTAGGTATGAATTTAATATTACAGAATATAATGCATAAAAATGAAAAAAAATAATAATTTGTAAATTGTATGGGTAGTGTACTAACATGCAGTTATTAATTATTATTACTATCATATTATTCTATAAAATACAAAAATCTATGTAGAACGTAATTAAGAATAAATAGAATATACTTTTTTAAATTTATTTTAAACTTTGTTAAGACAAAAAACAAAATAAATGTTAATAATAGGATTCTATTATTACAAAAAAAAAAAAATATATATTAATAATTTCATATGTTTAAATTAATAAAAATTGGTTAAATTTATTTATTGCAACACTGTAAATTAGGATGACATTTTGAATTACAATGAATTTTATTTTTTAAACGCTTATACATCTGTTATTTTGACATCTTGTTGAACATGAACATTTAATAAAGCCTTGTCCAGGAATTCTACTTCATTAAATTTATTGATATTACAGATTACTAATGGATTTATTTTAGGTGAAGTTACATTGTCAAATATCAATAGGTACTGATAATATGGATTTAATATATTACCTATACATAGTTTGGCATTTCATATAATGCTTAGGTAATTAAAAAATTTTTATAAATTGCCAGCTGTAGTTGGTGTTATATATAATTCCTAGACATTTTATAAAATACCAATATTATACACATTGCCGCTAACATATATATATATATCACCATATGCATTTACTTATATTGAAGGAAAGTTATATTTTGATAAATGGGTTAGCATAATTTTAACTACTTAATATTATATAGTATACAGAGTGATTTTTTTATCGTGAACCACTCATTATTTCAAAAAGTATCAATGTTTTTGAAAATATTCTTTTACAAAGTGGAGTAGTAGACAAACATTTTGCGGGGTAACCCCGTACCACTCCACACCACTTCTCTAAACTTTAAATACTTATAACTCAAAAACTACTCGTCCAAAATTCGATTTTTACGTATCAAAATACTGAGAAAAATATTATGCTTTGGAATATGAAATTAAAACTCTAGGTTGTCTTTCAAAAAATAAAAAAATTTAAAAAATTATAAGCATAAAAATTATTTAAAAATATAATTTTTTAATAAAAACGTTATTTGTGTGAACAATTATTTTCAAAATCATTAATACTTTTTGAAATAATGAGTGGTTCATGATAAAAGAATCACCCTGTATATTATATATACATTACTTTACATGAGTATGCTACGCCATACAAAATAATAACGATGGTATATTTATTGAAGATAATATTTTTCTATTATAAATATAATATACCTATGTCTATGTCTGTATTTACTTGTATATTCAACCATTATGACTATTTAATATTTACTCGAGTTTACGTTATGTTATGCATGTGAAGAGCATTTATAATTTTACATGATAGATATTGGGTACAATAAATTGATTAGTACGAATATGCGTTTAATGTTTTCAACATAAAACCAATGCCTTTACTCTCAAGATTTCACTTAATAATAATATAACAATATTAACTATAATTTCATTTATTTAGTAGTACCTATATTTAAATCTTCTAATTTAGTTAACCAGCTAGCTTCAGTGATTTTCTGGCAATAATGTTATGAAAATGTAACTTTTTTAATGTTATTTAATATTATTATTAAAATAATTTTGTTCGATGAACATATTTATACTTAAGTAATTAAAGTTCATCAAAAGAAAATATTTACTACATTTACTAGTATTTATCAGTGTATCGTGTACGAAAAAAAAAGTAATTACTACAATATGTTACTAACTATCTAATTTGTGATAAATGAAACAAATATAGAGGTCAATGTTAAGTTTTTTTTAACTCTCTGGTAAATAAGTATAATAAATAATAATCAAATTATTTTTGCACACGTCCTGACAACATTTGATGTATAGAAGTCATATTAACTCATTATTTAATTATTTCATACATTTTTACACTGAAACACATTATTACTGTATAAATTCCACAAACTTTATGTTATTAATATATTATCTAATTATTTCTATGATTTTTATTCAAATATTAACCCGAGGAGCGCATCATATTTATGTAATTTGTTAAACACTTTTTTTAATTTACCCTAATTTTTACCCGTAAATTTTTTTTTAAATAAAAATTATTTAAATTTAATTTTATACTATGTTCTTAATATAATATTTTTAATTACCTTAACTTTATAGATAAAAAATACTGAGGACCGATATTTTTTTGTTTTATAATTAAGTCTAAAATTAAATACCTACTAATATGAGTGAAAAAAATTTAAATCAAAATAAATATACACTTTTTGCATTATATACGTATGTTGGTAAATATTTTCGGATGACCGTTTTCATGTTCAATAAACAGATTAAATCAGAATGACATACATATTATGTTCTCACAAGTTGTATATTATATGTATACAAGACTAATTAAAGTAAGGTATACCTATATAGGTGCATTATAAATTTTACAAATGAGTTAACTCTGTTACATTTGTAACATGATGTATCTTGTAACTAAAATACATAATTTTAAAGTAATTTATTCTATTTTATACCTATGTTGGAATTAGAAAATAACAGTGAAGGGATATAAAACAATACTGTGCCCGAAGACTTATAATAAGTTTGAAACGTAAACTCAGTATTATAATAATGTTAGCTATGTAAAGACCACATGCTTTTCATTGTGTGTTTAGTAAAACAATAACAATTTATTATACGAGATATCTACATAATATTTACCCAAATATCACATTACAAACGTGCCCGTTGCCAATTTATCTTCTAATCTGTATAATTTAAATTAAAGTAGGTACTCGTATTTTAGTGTAAGAAATACCATTTATTTTAAATTTAAATACTTGAATAATTGTTGATGAATATGTATAAAGTATAATAATAGTTGCCACATTTTACTCCCTACCTGTATGTTATCTTTGTTCTAGAATTGACTAATGATTATTATAATAATAATAAACCTGGTATATGGCTTGTGACATGTGCGATATTCGTTTAAAAATTAACAATCACATAAAATACGTCTTAAAATTCATATATAAATATTAGTTTTAAGAAAAGAAAGACAATTTTTATGTCAGACCATAACGATTTTTTATGGGTGAAAATAAAATGTTTAGTAAATAAATGAAATTCCATTTTTTTTTTAAGGAACAGAAGACTATAGGGAGAGATTTACCTACCATAAATCCTTCCCATACCTACTTACACCATCAAATGGAAAAAAAAAATTATAAATATGAAGTATAAACATAAGTTGTCCACTATTGTTTTTTTTATGACTGTAAAGATTATAGCATACATCAGCATTAAAATTAAAATCAAATTTGAGTGAAGCATTCTTTATTCTACTTTTATTTATCCATCTATATCTTCTATATATATAAAGGAATTTGTCCTCCAGATGGATCATTGTAGAGCCCAAACCACATTGCTTGAAATTTTCAGGATGGATTAATATTATAATTTCATCGGGCTTTAAGAAAATATTTTTGTGAAATAAACCCCTAAAGGTAAATTAAGTGGTTGTAAGTATACAACAATGGTGTCATCTATCAAGCAATATCTAATGTTATTCATATTATATTATTTATTTATTTATATATTATTCAATTATTATTATTATTGTTATAATTAATAATATTATTATTATTGATTAGAGGTTGTTATTGGCAGTATAATATGGGCATAAGATATTATTTATTATTCAGTTATTTTTTTCACTTTCCTTTAAAAAAAAATGTCATCTATCAAAGAAATTACTGTGAATGGAATGTTGACATCTCAAATAGGTGTACCAATTATCAAGTGCCTGCCTTTCCCATTCAATTTCCTTTCATTTCTTTAAGACTCAAGAAAGATGCCAGGGGATCCGAAATAAAATTGTTGCGTATGTCTCTGATAATTGGAATCTAATTGTTAATATTTCTTACTATTCATATGGTGAATGGTGATAGCTTTTCTACTGCTAAGGATTATTTTCGTGATATGGAAAATTCTACTGTCTACGGTAGTTTCTGCGAATTGTTTGCAGCTGGAAATATTTTCCCATATATATTTGAAATTTATTATAATAATAATCATTATGCCAATTTGGTGTAGATATATTACCAGTAAAAAGATTGCGTCTAACTGGAAATATTAATAGTGGGCATTTTAATGTTTATTTATCTATTTCTAATATTCCTAATTTTACAGAAAATGTAATTTTTACTTCAGAGAGTGATTTGTATATTTGTAATAATGTTAGAGTCACAGACAATTTTATTAATAAAGGTAAGAAGCGTTGCCGAGTTAGATGTACAGATAGACCTCGAAGCAACCAAGTCTAGGAAGCTAAAAAAAAGACGTGAAAAACATTTTTCGGTCTGAAAATCCATTGCGCAAATGGAAAATTATTAAATTAACTAGTCATGCATATGATCCCACAATTGATTATAAAAATTACGTTGGCACTCTGAACTAAAATTGTAAATTTTGTAATGCTCTCAAATGGAAAGGCGAAACACCTGGCATGTGCTGAAATTTGGGTAGAGCAAAACTCGATATCTTGTAACAGCAACCAGAACTGTTACGCAGTTTACTCATGGGTGACCATCCTGATTAGGATCACTAGATTAATTGTACAAGGAAATATAATGGTTGTTTTCAAATGACATCATTTTTGCTAAACAAGTTCTTGAAGAAGGATGTATAACATTTTTCCAAGGGCAAGTTTGCCATTTACATGGAGGAAAAACTGATCATTCTGCTTTCAAGTTGCCACTCAATTTGAACACCATCGAGACCACAATGTGCAATATTAATAAACAATCAAATTTGTAGAAAGTTCTGAAAAAATTTAAGCTCATGGTTTGGGATGAAAGTCCAATGTCTCATAAGAAATGATTTGAAGCTTTGAACAACTGTCTGAAGCATCTAAAAAATTCGAATTTATTGATGGGAGGAGTCACGGTACGGCTGGCTGGAGATTTTCGACAAACTCTACCAGTCGTACCAAGAGGAACTCGAGCTAATAAAATTGTAGCCTTCATCAAGTCTTCATATTGTGGCCTCTAATAGAAAAAGTTTCTTTGACCATAAATATACGTGTACACTATACATTTAAAAGGAGACAGGACTGCTAAGCAGTTTTCAGAGTTACTCTTAAAAATAGGAGATGGAAAATATCAGGAATATGAAGAAAAAATTACTTTGTCCACCGGATTAGGTACTGTTGTAAAAACTATAAAGGAACTCACAGACAAAATATATCCAGGCATCGAAAACATAAAAGATATATCAATGGACTGGTTATGTGAGAGGGTCATATTGACATCAGAAAATTATACAACAGGAGACATAAACAAAATATTATTGGACTCTTTCAAAGCAAAAGATATGGAATACAGATCAGTGAATTCAGTACTAGAAGTAGATGATGCAGTTAATTATCCAGTTAAATTTCTCAATTCACTCAACCCTCCTGGATTTCCACTGCATTTATTAATATTGAAAATTGGTTGTCCTATAATGCTTCTCAGAAATATCAGTCTACCAAAATAGTGCAATGGGACACGTCTACTGATTATTGGTCTAACAAAGAATTTGATTGAAGCTATTATCATGACTGGATCGGCAAAAGGTGAATCAGTTCTTTCTTCGCATACCAATGATACCATTAGATTATCCTTTCTAATTCAAGAGAATGCGGTTTCCTGTAAAAGTATGTTTTGCCATGACAATAAACAAATCATAAGGGCAAACCTTGAAATTTGCAGGGATCGATATAAGAGAAGATTGTTTTTCACATGGCCAATTGTATGTGGCATGCTCCAGAGTCAGTAGGTACGCCCACGAGTTTAGTTATTTTGACACTAACAGGAATTACAGCTAATGTAGTTGGTAGAGAAATATTATATTAACGATAAAAATCAGCTTAATAAACAATTAATATAATATGACATATTTTTTTAAACTATCTTATTTAAATATTTTTAACTAGACAATATTTAATCTTACCAGATAACAACAATTAATAAACCTGGCAACGACGGGTAATTCAGATAATATTTATATATATTATTTAAATACTTGCTAAATTTCCTATTTTTAAACGTATTTTAATACGACGAAATTAACTATAATTCCATGTGCAATTTAAATATAATTTGGCAACATTTATATTTCATTACCTATTTTTTTTAAATATTATCTAATATAAATTTAAATTAAAAACTCATATTTTGATGTATTAAAAAAGTGGCTAGTGTGAATTTACATTAAAGAGAACCGCTATGAAAGTACTAATTTATTCAATTGCAGTATTAAAATATTTATATGAATATTATAACTAACGGATGAATGGAAGGAAACAATGGGGAAATAAGGTGTTCTGAATTATAGAAACCCGAAATAAATGTTACTTTGTATACCAATACGGCCATACACTCGCCTTTAGACTTGGAACTAGTGAACAATTTGATACCAAATTTTGCACACATATTCCTTGTTCCTTATTGGTGGAAAATGTAGGAAGTTTTTTTTATATTATATAGTTACTTATATTGATTGTGTCAACACTCAACAACATCATAATATAACTGTATGCGTATATTATATTTTAATAATTATATGTTTTATATTTATTTGGAATTAATTGGATATCGTCTAAGTTTCAATAGTTTGGACATTATTGATTCTTGTATTATAGTTATCCTTTGGATAACTACATCCTCACAGGTGTGTTGATATTGTAAATATTATCATTACTGAAGTCCCTTCAAAGTAATCGCCCGTAGTTGTCACGTAGTCTCGTAGTCGTCATGTGCTTTTAAGTTTGTTTCACGGACAAAATTGTGAACTTTCATAAAGTTTGTTTTACTGAAATGTCTGAGATATCAAATAAATTATTAAAACACAGTATGCACATTAACCGATCAAGTGATGAGTGGGACAATTTGTATTTATAGTAATAACTCGTAACAGTAAAAGAAAATGTGAATGCTTGAAAAGATATTTGTGTTTACTCTTGTGTTTTTCTCTATCAAGCTAGAGCCCACACTGAAACTCGTCTTATTTAACTTACTCTTCTTAAACGAGCTCTTATTTTTTAAATTTCTTCTCTATTTAGCTATTATTTTTAATTTTATTAATTAATTTACTTATAATATGGTGATGTGTAAGTGCACATATATGATGAACACATGTTTCTGAAATCACATTTGAAATTGAAACTTTTAGAGAATTTGATATTAAATATCACTTGCTTCTAAATATATTTATATTTAGTTTATGTGTACATAGTCGTTGATATAGAAAAAGCATAATGCTATATGTACTTATAAACAGCCAGAAAATTTCTTTCATTATATGTTTTTTTAACTACAACATCACAATCAATAATTATAATATATTATATTAGTCAAATCACAAATCACAATATATATCAAATTTACATTAAATTGGTTCACAAGTTATAACTTTACGTTTACAGTCTTATAGGACTTACTAATTATATATGTTATATATTTGTATGTTTAAATGTCACAATTGAGGTGTAAAGAGATATGGTTTAATGAACTTATCTGTCCAGGGAATTCAATTCAAAAAGAATCTCGTAACGTATAAATTGTATTATATTTAAAAAGTTTAATTAAAACGAAAAATTAGCATTTATTCAGGTATAGGAGCATACATTTCAGAATATTTAAACGAAACTTATTTTTGATTTTATTGAAAAAATGGTCTTAAAATGAATATTCTTGTATGATAAAGTCGGACTTAAATCATTCGAGTAAAAAGGCTTGTAGTCACGTATTCTTGAAAATTGTTCTTAGTATTTATTCCTTTTGGCAAACGCTTCAGTTTTTAGTATAAATGTATAGGAATTACACTAATTTTGTTTTAATTTTCATATTCTTATAATTCTCTATCTTCGCAACGTGCCTTAAGAAAATGTCTGTTTCAAACATATGACGTAGACAATATATTTTTTGTTCTAAGCTTAAAAATTGCATGAAAAATAAATAATAATATACGAGTAGGTACCTACATGCAATAAGTAATAATTTATATGAAATGGTTACAGGTTCGTGCATAGGATTTCATAATGGAGTGAGTGGGGCCAGTGGGGGTGTTTAAAAAAAAGATTTAATAATAGATACATCAATAATTAGCAAATATTATTATAACATATTTATATTTATTATTTATAAGTACCTATATTAAAGGGGCTTGGTAAGTTCCCACACGAAACATAGCAGGTAAGCGAGTACATATGTAAGTTCCCACTCGACAAAAATTACGGCCGTACGTAAGTTCCCACACGGAAAAAGTTAAGTTATTAAGTCTTAGGAATGACAACTTAAAATTTGTTTTGTTTTTGTATTAGATAAAAAAAATCCAATTAAATTTTTTTAGGTATAAAATAATAATAATAGGTAATAGAAAAAAAATCAAATTTTATTTGGTTTATTGCGAAAGCTCAAACACTTCACATAGCCATATAGTATGATACTGTGTATAATTATTTTTAAGTTATAAAAGTTATATAAGTTATTTGTCAGTCCTAAATCTGAATAAAGTGGGAAGGAAGTTTGTGTTTGGCAAGGCTGAGCATTAACGAATTAAAAGTTAAAATTATAAACATTATTATGTGTCTAAAATTTTTATTTTGAAAATACGAAAATTTTAACTTTAAATTAAGTTAAGTTACTTTTCTTTGCCCAGCCTTGGTGTTTGGTATAATTTTTTTTCGTGTAGGAACTTACGTGCAAGGGAATTTTTGTCGTGTGGGAACTTACGTACGAATATCCAGGGGTAATTTTTACCTGCTATATCTCGTGTGGGAACTTACATTCCCCATATTAAAAGTGTTTTTCATACATTGTATTGTCATTATATTTTATCGATATCAGCAACGACGAAAGTCGATAAACAACAAACATGAAGACAACACTATATTATATTATAGTATTATACTATTATATGTTATGCATTATTATTTATTACAAATAAGATTATAATATATTACATACCTATAGGTAAATAATTAAAAATGAGAAACACGATTTTTTTGGTCTTCGCGGGGGAGGGGGGTTGACCTCCCCCCACGCGCACGGACCTTAATGTTTTTATGTATATATATATATGTTTTTGTTCGCTAGTAGATTAATAGTGAATACACCAGGATGAAAATGTTCCAGTTACGGTTTTGACGATAATATTTTGCAGTGAAATAGTAAAGAATTTTAATTTTTTTTAAGTCCTTAAGACATTGAAAATGGGTTGTATAAGTTGTACTTGTAACAAGTAAATAGTTAAGTGGATAAGTGGAGATAAACAGTGAAGACTTTGGTTTTTGGTTAAAAATGTAATTCTATAATTTATGAACTACGTTGTAAATCTGCTAACTGCAGATAAGTTAATGATTACCTAGGTATTCCTTGCTTTGGATCATAAAGCCCACGATAATATGGGTTTTAAAGAAGAATTAATCATATTGATTTGTATGGTATTATATTGTTTTTTCAAGACTTATCGATTAATAAAGTATATGATATAAAATTAAAGGTTTGTTGGTGCCTAGCTCTTATAGGCTTTATATTATACGAGATATTATACTATTTACTATTACTCGTACATTTCGTGAATTATATATAACACTAGCTGATCCCGTGCAATTCGTTGCCCGTTAAATGTACTAAATCTATATGACTCAAACTGTGTTCAATTCGTTATTTAATAATCAGTGTACCTATGGTGTTCAAAACATATCTTAACTTTTCCATTACCTGGAATAAAAATTCTAATTCACAGAAGTATAATATTATCAGGTAGGCAATCTACTTGCGGTAGATAGCTGACCTCGTGCTGTTTGTACGTAAGTGTATGATTTAACTATAAAGTATTAAAATTATACCAAGTTTGTCATTTTTACTTAATTCCATTAACGGTGAATCAATATAATCAATTAATACAAAATCCTTGATTATTCTAGCAGTATATTTTTTAGATAGCTGAAATTACCCGGGGAAAAAATTGTGATTTATACTGTAAGTGATAGTCGCTTTCTTTCGTCAAATTTTTCATTTTGATAATACTAATACGCATGTGCAGATGACAATGTCGCGTTTTTAAATGTTTCACAAACCCACAGTAGCGATGTGAAAGAGTTGTCTGTAAGCTAAAATTTGGCGGTAGACGTGTAACTATGAAAAAAAGTAGGTAGATAGTAGACACCTACTGAGAAAGTATTGGACATTTAAGTTTTAAATGTTTATGAAATCGCGTAACGATAACGATGATTTATCCTCAAACCAGGACAGGTATATGTATCTATGATAATATAAGGTATTATGAATTATGCAGATAACTACATGCAATGTTTTTGGAAAAATTGATTATCCATGCCTTATGCAAAATGCATCCTAATTGGAAAATAAAATATTTGTTTCAAAATAGAATATATGACAATATTTAAATATTATAATATATCATATATCCTAGACTGACAAATCATCTCCGTTCAGAATCGTTTTTCGTATACAATGATACCTATCATTGAATTCAAATCTAACCTACCCTATAGTCAGAGGTCCACCCCACCACCTAATGTACAGTAGAGCGACATCCTGCACTTACCCGCTTTTTTTTATCCACTCCACAATATTTGAATACATTTAATTAAATGTATGGTTATTAGCTTACGATATTTAAAATATTAATATATACATTTGCATTATGATATTAAAATGTGTGATACTTCGAATAAAAAATGTGTTAAGTATATATAGGAAGATAGGGAAAAACCAAACAATAAATAAATAAAGAAGAATTATACAATTTAGTAATTATCTAGAATTTTAGAATTTTTTGATGTTTTTTTGGACAGGTTCCAATACTTTGTATATTTGGTCCGGTGTAGCTGCTTAGCTGCGAATATTAAGCATGATGTGTTTGACTGTTATAGCTACTCCACAATTTGAGTATTGATCTGGTTCTTCTTCCGCATAATTATCATTGTTATTGAGAAATCTTGCAGAAAATGAATATTAAAGTATATTTATTTTTCGTGTACCTATACAATATAATATTCTAAAATTTAACGTGGTTATTAATTATTTTAATATTTTCATGGTTAAAATTATATATATATTTTTTTAAATGTACCTATATGATAAATTTTAGGCCCATCACTCATTTGTAAACCACTTGCATCTAGTCGTATAATTACGGTACCAATTATTAAGATGTACTTTAATAATATTTCAATACTTAGTACAACAATACCACCCATAAAACGATATTTTATGGTTATTGTTTTACGTGTGGCTCTAAATACTGTACGTTTCATGGGTTTCATCATTGGTAGGTAGATTTAAATCTGAAGTCACTCGAGGCTCAATTTACTTATATAAGACACGAATAGTTCTAAATGTTAAACTGTAATTGTAGCTTGGTGTTTGGATTTGGATTAAATAATACCTACAGTGGTAGTGTGATGTTAATTAATTATTTTCAAACGTACATCAAGGAACTAAGGTCAAATCGTTTGTGTCAAGAAATTATTGAGGATTACCTTTGAAATCATACACAACTGATTTTTTGTACAACTTTTATTATATTTAAGTACTTTTTTTATTGCTTAAAATGGAATAGTAGTACAGAGTAGTGGTATATTTGGGATTGTTTATTGGCAGAGGTAAAAATGTAATATGTATTTATCCAGAGTTCAAAGATTTGAGTGTGATTCTGCTCTCCCCATGACTATAAACTTTAAATTGTGATAAATATATAACACAAAACACATTGCGGAAATCGTACGCCGGCCATTACCTGACAAATGGGCAGATAAATTATCTTTTACTAAAGCAATTTATACTATACTCATTGCCATAATACTGTTATATATAAACGTATTTAGTATGACTTTAATGTATTTTGTACTCAAAGTCTAACTTGATATTTTATAGACTTAACTCATCAATGACTTCATTTGACATTAGACATTTTAATATTCTGGTTACATTAAATTAAGCTCAACCTATTTAATTGGGTAATATTGAATTTATTTCTGATAATAATTACTTATCATTATATTATACAACTGTTCAAATTGGTTCCAATCTGTAAGAAACGGTAATCTTATAATCATATAATGCCTTATGATATTTTATTAGGTTTTATGATGTATATGTATGGAAAAGCTTATAAATAAAATATTTATACATCTTATAATATTTTTTTTTTAAATATAGGTACTTATGTCTGCAGATAATTCAACTAAAGACTTAGATTTATTTAATACTACCTTATTTAATTTTTCTAATATTTGATATAATTATCTCTTATTCTCTTCTATTTCTCTGCTTTCTACTATCATATTTTCCCCCTTCTATTTCTTCTACCGAGTTCTACCTACATTTATAAACCAATATACGCACAATATAACTATTTATTCATATCATGTTATTTTTATACAATGTCTTTAGTTAAAATGCCTAAATAGTTATTTAATACTTAATATTTGTATATATTATATACTTTCTTTCTTTTTTGTTTTGTTCTTTTCTCTATTATATTCCGTTTTATGTTATTTATATTCACATTACTTTTAAGTTGTAACCCATAATATGTGCACTACTAAAATTTATTTTCGTAAATAAATTATTGTTATTATTATTATTATTATTATTTCCGAAACAGAATAGTTATTGGTGAAATAATTTTAATAATTTATCTAATTTTTTATTATTAAAAAATTGAATGACTGAAAAATTTCGAATTTCCCATTCGTCGAAAATTTATGTTCTTAATTC
Source organism: Diuraphis noxia (assembly GCF_037042655.1). NCBI lineage: Eukaryota > Metazoa > Arthropoda > Insecta > Hemiptera > Aphididae > Diuraphis > Diuraphis noxia. The sequence continues at coordinate 29,078,029 of NW_028301714.1, read as the reverse complement.
ATATACCAAAGTAATTTATTTTTAAATATTATTTATAAATATTGTGAATACTTTAATTATCATAATTATATATAATACTGCCACCCTACTATTATGCATAATCCCTATAAACCCACCTGTACCAACTGTAATATTACCATAACTAATGTTTACAGATGCTGTGTTCTTGAGATCAATAAAAGTAAATAAATTAAGTACCCTTAAGTTCACATGTATATGAATTGTATAAATAATTTATAATTTTTTCCCTTATTTGTTGACTAAGAAATAATAAAATCCAAATTAGGCATTTGAGCATTAAGATTAAATTATTAATGACTCTTAATTATTGTAGTTATTTGATAAAATATTTATTATTAGCCATCTAAAACAATCCCAATAATTACTATAGATACGTGTTTATTTTCTGAATTATATAAATAATCTTCTATGAACAAATATTTTCAAGGAGTGCAAAAAATCATAAAAAAAGGTCAAGTGGAGCCACCCGTCTCCATAACCCCATCAACAGTAAATACACAACAGTACGTACTAGTGAACTACCCATAACATGGAAACGATTTTTTATTTTTTATCATATATATTTATTTGTTACATTCCACTTCGAACCAATAGTGCGTATATAATATGCTCCTCATGCAGCTATATAGCATGCCACGTATATGATATGCTAGCAAAGGTACACACAAATAAATAAATATATATATAAATGCTTATATATACTGGTAAACCGAAACGCCAGCACACAACCCAGGGGCACTATTTCTACAAAAACCCATGTCCCCAGTGAGTATTCCCCACGCCAAGCCGAAACCAATATTATATATATTATTATACGACCGAACACACGCGCGCGTGGGTGTGTGTGTGTGTGTGAGGACGAGAAAGATGTCGAGGAAAAGAGAAATGCACGTCATGCGGAGGTTATTTTAGAGAAACGTTAGATTATATATATATACACCACATAGTTATATAGATTAGACCTTTGAAACCAAAATCGACACACCGGTCTTGTTCTCAACGCAACACGCTTAAATCGACACACCTTATTAAAGGCAGATTATATATATATATTAATACATTTCAGTAATATAATTATTATTCCACCTTCTCTGACGAGTGTATCGTGCTTTTGAACGATCCAGTGAGCAATTCTCAATAGCTCGAATCGCTATCGCATATACCATATACAGTGAAACCTTCCTTGACGGACACCTCTAAATAACGGACCCCCTCCAAATAGCGGACGTTTTTTTCGGGGACGTGGACATTTTCACTATTTATGTATAGGAAAACCTCTAAATACAGCCATACAGGACACTCTAAATAACAGACACTTTTATGACATTGATATTACTAATTTTTTTTCAGAAATGTTATTTTTTATTTTTTTGAGATGCATTTAATTAATGTAATAAAATAAAAATGTCGGTAGATTACTGGTTTTTTTTCTTCATAAATGTTAGTATTATCATGTGTTTAGTTAATGCAAAAATAATATTAAATAAAATTATTGAATTTATTTATTTATTAAAAAAATGTTTTCCTCTAAATATCGGACAAAATTTTGGCAACCGAGAGTGTCCGCTATTCAGAGGTTTCACTGTATATGTGTACACACACACTTATGAATTATGATAGTAAAATTTATATTATTTTGTCGTATTGGTTGGTACGACCTATTATAATATTAAATTATATTATACTCAACAAATATACATACATAATATGAGCACATAAGTACAAGTACATATTATCATATTATACGAACGATACGTATATAATATGTTGATGAAAGACGATGGGGAATATCACAGTTGTTATTATATTATGTAGGTATATTGTACATCGCAATATATCTCTTTAGATAATCAAAATACGAGTATGTTCTTGTATTTTTTCACGATGACGTCAATTGAATATTATTGACGCATGATAGTAATAATATACAGGGTGATTCAGGGTTTCGTTGAAGATGATCTTGTGTTAGTGAGCGAAATCAAAAAGCTATTTTTGACGTTTTTGAGGGCACTCGTTATAGCTATCTAATTTCATTTTAAATATATTGCAATAGATACCTACGTACCATGAGAATATTGTACACCCCCCGCCATCAGAAAATCTCAAAAACCGTGAAACAGCATATTATATTGAAATAGGGAATTTGGAGGACAAAAAGTCTTAGGGGAATACATTTTTCATTGAAATAATAATTGATGGGCTTTTGAATATAGTAATAACGGTAGTCGATACCGTAAAAGTGTCCTTGAAAATTTTTCATTTTCAAAACGTTAAATATATTCACTAACATGAATTGTTATTTTTCAAAGTTCTTACGTAAAATCTGAGAACATTCTGTATGTATTTATTATAACATGCTTAAAGTTTGGGTATATTATGCTAAATATTCTAATGTTGTGTTAATAATATCATGTATAATACCATTATATATGTTACTATGTTACAGTCAATGATGTAAATACTTAAGCATTAAGTAATAACTAAATAATATTGATAACAAAAGCAATGTTGTGAAAATCAAATATTTTGTCAACACATTTATTACTATATAACTAGGAAATTACGTTAATGTCTATTATTGATGGACAATGTTGATGGTTTTTTTATAGATAAATTGGGTCAGAAATTTAATAATATGAGATAAATTATACATAATATTACATAAATAAAATTAATTGAATCATTTGTTTTCACGATTTAATGTACTGTATTACTGTGCCTTTTGAAGGTAGGTACTATAAGTAGATACTAGATATATGTAGTTATGCAATGTGCCAGTAGGCGTGTGTAAATACAAATATTATTATTTAATTAATTACTATACCAAATAAGTTATCGCGATTTATATTATATACCTACTATATAAATGACAGATATCTGCGATAGACATATTGTACTTACCTCATTTACCACCATCAGTTTATTAGAGCCAGAAAGTACATTATTTTTATTACTGATAGATAAATCAATAAATCGAATTTACAGCACAAAGGCATTTTTAATTCAGCAAACGAATAGTTGATTTAAATTTTTTATAAATTATGTTTGAAAATGATCATAATTATTTTCATTACCAAGAAAATATTTCTAAATGCATCATTGTCTGAAAATAATGGAAATCAATATCGTGTCTAATTTTATCGGAAATATCGTTATTGACTAGTCATTTTCGTCAATACCTTAATTTACATTGTTTCCAATAATATGTTATTTATATTTATGTAATATTATGACTACAAATTTCACTTTTCATAATTAATAATTATGACATTTCGATTGACTAAATTTTGTAATTAACATATTATATTACGATATTATAATGTAATTGATAATTTTTGTTGTTCAATTAAACTTGATAAAAATTTGAATGAAACAAATATAGCAACAAATAAATTTCCTAAGTATGTATAAAATAATGTATTGGAAAAAGTTTTATAGTGAAATTATTGGTTTCTATATTATACTCCAATAATAAACTAATATTTTAAATACTGATTCATTTTAATGTTTTCAGCGTTGTAATATTACAACTAATATTAATACTATAAGAACGTATTTTAAAATATTTGTAATTAGGTACCTATATAGTTTATTAATTAATATTGTATACTTGGAGCAATTTTAGTATACCATTAAATAATAATTCTCACTCGCTGTCAACTGTTCAATTTTAATAAACATAAGATTATTTACAAAGACATATTTTAACCGTAATAATTAGCATAATAAGTTCTTGTTTACTCGGTTTGTAGTGCAAAGTTAAAATATTAAGCCACTGATCTTACACTTAATCTCTAATTGTGTTTCATATACAGTTACAAATAATAATAATTAATATTTTTTTGATATTTGACGTTTTTTAATTATACTCATTGTTTTAATTACATGATGGCCCTTATTTATTCATAGAAAATCATTCAGTACATAATATTTTTAGTTATTTTTTATAAACATCCGATAAAGTATTGTCTGTAATTACTAATTAACCCAATCATTTTAAATTTATAGTGAATATATTAAGAATTTATACTCGTGGTACATTTGTATGCATACAGAATATTATAATGCATTTGAGTAAAAAGTGTCATGTCAATGTTATCAATTAAATATTCATATGTATATACTTAAAAATGTTTTCATTTGTCATTGGTGTGTGTAATAAAAGCACTACAATATAATTTGCAAAAATCATTGACTGGTTTTTCAATAGCACGTGGACGTTCATTTCCAGCTAGGCTAGACTTTTCCAGTTGCATCACCGGTCACTGATATACTTTATTCGCTCGGTACCGTGTACCTTTTAAAGTACATTTTTATTATTTTCAAACGAATTTAATTTGATTAAAGATGGATTATTAACGCAATAAATAATTAATAATTAACTTAATAGATTGGTAATGTCGAGTAAGTTAAATTTATATATTTCCTATTTGGAAATTTAAATTTTAGTTAATTGTGCACATCAACCGTTCTAACTATTTGTCAAAATATTCTTTAATTGCGAATTAACAGTTTTATTAACTATAAATCAATATATCAATGTACATTTTACATTTTAATAATGCTCTAAATAAAAATAAATTATCAAAATTAACTTTCATCATTCATGATCAGGCATTGTTGATTTAAATAATACGATATAAATAGATTATTTTCATTTTAACTGTAAATTAGACATTAATAGGTACTGTAATTATAATATAGATAAGTAGCCAATTAGTTTTTTGAACAAACCAATATTGTGATGTAAATAGATTAGACAGATTGAAAAATATAAGTACTTACAATACATAATATTGTATTTACATTTTATAAGATAATCGTAGTAATATTTTTTCAACTATTATTGTGAAGATATAATATAATATTGATGTTCATTGAATAAAAGTTTTTACTATTTTAGAGTCTATCTTTGAAGTTTGAACAACTGCATTGCGTCCTTAATACTTCAAAATTATTAAGTTTGATTGTTGTACATATTATCAGTGTAACAGGTGTCATGCAAAATTTTAAGCCCAGAATAATTTTACCTTCTCTCCTCGCACCACTAACATTATATTATCCAGGGGTGAGATTAGACTGCGATACCAGTGTTAAAATTGTTAACTCAATGTTTATGTTCTATCTTTATTGTGGAAGAGAAGACAGAATAGTCATCTTTTGCTGGTGTTCATTTCCTCTTCAAGTTGCCTGTTCTTGGATGGGTCATTACCCAAGAATTTAAGAGATACGGTACACAATTTATCTTGTATAATTGAGTTACTTATAAAATAATAACTGTTCGGCTTATATTATAACATGATTTTATATTTAATTGCATTGTTTTTAATTTGTTTAATGTATTTTCCCACCACTGATGTCTTAAGACATAGCACTGGCCACTGATAAAGTAATAACAGATTGTTGAATTTATTATTTACACTTACCTCTAATAATAAAATGTTAATGGAGAAATAGGTCATGAAGAATACAATATACTTTATATAGCAGTTATGCATAATAATAATAGTATATAAATACATTATTTCAGAAGTTACCTACCAAACGATATGTATGATGATTCACTAATAAATATATTGCATATATCTTTAAAAAAAAAAAAACATGAATAATTCCTATTATTACATAATACATGTGGATCAAACATTAAACTATTAAAGTAGCAAGTGGTGTGGCCGCATTGCTATCCTATAATCATATGACTAATATCTTATTTGGACGTTTTTAAAATCGGATTTTGTATGTTTCTGATAGAGATTTTGTTTGTTTTATAGACCCCTTATAGTCCTTCTGAACTAACAGTGAACCTGTGAACCTATTGAATATCAACCAACTGAGCTTACCAACGTCGCGTTATTATTATTTGCGTGAGTTAAATTAATCTATCTACAGTTTTACTAAATCAATATTAATTATTATCAAAATTCTAATATAAACTATAATTACAGTATACATTTTACAAAAATAAAGATTCTTAAACGGGAAGCAGGAGTACCATCCATTCTCGCCGAAGCCCTTCAGCCAGCTAACATCCAGAACACGATTTTATTCATTATCAATTCTAATTTAATCAATCATCTATAAAATAATTGTATATTAATATTAAGCAACTTCATTCCAATGTAACTCCATAAATCTATAGTAGCCAATTGCCTAGATGGCGGGACTTTTATTAATAAAAAAAAAAAAAACTTAAACGCTCAAAACATTTTTCCTATAATGACGCTTCAAATTTTCTCTATAGCTACTTGAAGGAAAACTTACGGAAAACTTAGTGTTGTATTTTTAATCCTTATTTATGAACACAAACAATTTTATGATTTTTAAACTTCAAAATTACTTGCAAATTTTCGCGTTTTCGACAGATTTCGTAAAAATTTGAACTATAAACGCTTATAAAAAAAAATTGTGACTAACGATTTTTAATTTTTCTTTAGTTACAATAAGAACAACTTATAAGGAACCTTGTATTAAACTTTCAAGTTTTTTTGGTCGTCCAACATTTTTTTACCGACACTTCAAAAAAAAAAATTCTCAAAAAAATCGAAAATTTCAGTGGTCTATAAATAACCCAAAAAAAGTCAAAACTTGTTGAAAATTAAATTGTATATATATAACACTAACATGAACATTTGGTGAAAATTTCAAGTATTTACAGCGATTAGTTTTTGAATTACAACCATATAAAAAAATCGATTTGGTCGAAAACTGGTTTTGCGTAAAAATTCCAGTTTTTCGGTCATTTTTTTTTTTTGTTTTTCTCCATTTTTTTAAAAACTGTTGGAAAATATTTACTTTTGACTTCTATAATATTCACTTTTACATCGGAAACCACCCTCAAAGTTTGAAATTGAAGCATTATTTCGACTACCTAGTTATGCTGTGCACAGACACAAAAAAAAACACACATCATTGTAAAATCAATACGTTCATCACTTCGTTCAGAATCTAAAAATTATTATTATTATTAACAGTTATTTACGATATTGTGAACATTTGTTCCTTAATAAACAGCCAAGTATGAGAAATCGCTATAGTATAGAAAAATTTGGTGTTTAATTTAAAAATTTTTGAAATATCTTGTATCGTGAGTCGTGTAGACATAATAATACAATATAAATATTTTTTTTTAACGCGATCAACCGGCACAAACAAATATATTATATTTTTCAGCACAAATTAAGTTTACCGCCTTTTATTCGATTTTCCCGTTCTGTTGTCACTTATCAACACCTATGCTGTGGACATTGTGGCACGGTACACTAGATACGTCATGTCTGCCTCATGGGCATTCACGTGAGCGTCACATATTATGCGTGAACGAACATCACGACCGTCGCGACGAGTCTCACCGCCGCCGGTGATATGTAACTCCTTTTTCTATATATTTCCAAAAATTTCAAACAATGTGTCGTTGTTGCCCTGAACGACAGTTGGTAGAATACCAAGTACATTTACTTACAGTAAAAATGAGAGTTTATACCATACAATACACGATCCGGTTACCAAACATTAATTTCAAACGATGTTGTGCAGCCAAAATCTCGTTATACGCGTAATGACTTCACACTTATAGTGTTGTTCTAGGCGAGATGTATCATCTAACTATATAAATGTGAAATGGTGGATTGGCTATGCAAACTTATCACATGGGAATTGATTGAACAATTTTTTGAGATGTTAAACACTTAAACATATATAATATACATATATAACATAATAAACGACCACTTGTGGAAATGAGAGACTTTTTTCTCTTTTCCACATTAGAGGCTGCGACCCATTACATTGTATACATTTAATATGTCATGTCTATTCTTTTATTATCTATGTGATGTATTTATATTAAACTTGAATGAGGGTAACGTACTACCAACGTATTGAGTTACGTTTAGGTCTTCGTCAATGCTTATCACAAGTGGGTAGTAGGGAGATCATGTGATCTATTTATCTATGTATATATCACTATATGCATGATATTACTACTCTTATCCAAGAGAAGACATGTGCGGTCTTCACTCCCAGTGGAGTGGGACCTAGTTGGAAACCAGATGACGCAATCGAACGACAGCGTGGGGGATTTGATGATCGCGTAAAACCACACAATTTTTTTTTGCACTTTGCTATGAATCGAACCGATGATTGAGTGAGTCGTAGTCAACTGCGTGACCACTGCGCCACTCCGGCTCCAAATATAGGTACCCTGAATGAGGGCGTCTTTCAAAATGACATTTAAAAGATAGATATCTCAAAAAATTATTTTATATACTAGATAGACTATCTGATTTTGACAAATACTATTTGAGTGTCAAAGTAAAGAGGCATAGTCAATATGGGAGTGTATTATTAGTGAATAATTTAATATTTTTAAAGATGAACTATTGTTAAAATCACTTCACATACGTTTTAATAATCCCAATAATAGATTTATTACGAATAAAATCCACATGATTGCTAAAAGATAATTTTGTGTCAAATGAAACTTCCGGGTCTTTAATGATATACTTATGTGTTAGATTTGTATTATGTAAAACATAATTAAAAAAGATATATATATATATTTTTTAAAGAGTATGATATAATGGAGCATTTATCAATGTATAAAGACATTATATTATTGATGCACCATTTATATAAATTAACTAAGTCGGCTTGAAGTTCCAACGAATCATCAATAAATTTGATTTTTTTAAAATATTTTAGTGACATCAGCAAATAATAGACATTTTGAGTGATTTAGGACTTCATTAATATCGTTAATGAAAAAATAAAAAGTAATGGAGATAAGCGATCTCCTTGGGGAACACCTGATAATACATTTATTGAATTAGATATAAAATTTTAATATTTAACAACTTGGATACGATCTGTTAGAAATTAGTTAAACCAAGAAAGTATAGGATCTCTAAACCCATATAATTTTAGTTTGTAAATTAATAATGAATGGTTTACCTTATCGAATGCCTTTTTAAAATCTGTATAAATTACGCCAATTTGAGCATTATCAACGAATGAATTTAAAATTGATTGTTTAAATATACATTAATTAGTAATTTTTGAACGCTTTGGACGAAAACCATGTTGTTCATTAATAATAATTTGATCACAAAGCGGTAAATAATTTTGTTAACAAGTTTAGAAAATAGTGTAGGAAGTGTAGAAATCTTAGACATTGGTCGATAATTATTGTGACTTGAGATTTGTCTCCTTTTTAAATATAGGTGAAATGAAAAAATACTTCCATTTGTTGGGAAATATACCTGTTTGTATTGACTTATTAAACAAAAAGGTTATAATTGGTGACAAAATAAATGCTGTTTCTTTAAGAAATTTGGGGAAATATTATCAGGACCTGTGGAGTAATTAAATTTTATAAACCATAATTCATTAAACATCTCCATAAGTGCAAAAGTTATTAAATGAATAGAAAGTAAGGAGTTTTCAGAAATATTATAATAATTATTAACTTTGTAATTAGTTGGCTTATTTAATTTATTAACATAAGAAAAATGTTGCTTAAATAAGTTAACAAATTAAATCCCAAGCTATAGCCATCCTTATGGCTATTGAAACTAGATTACAAGAAGCTCATTCGAAATTCATCATTCTCAGCGATTCATTGAGCACTATAAAAAGTCTGCAGAACCTTTTCAATCCCGGTGATATTGCATCCAAAATTCTGAACAACCTCAACCTAGCTTCCAGTCTGGGTAAAAATATCCTCATCATGTGGATACCTGGCCACTCGGGTATAATAGGCAATGAAATAGCCGATGAACACGCCGCAACAACAACAAAGAAACCGTCTTAATTAATAAAATTTCAAACGACGACGCGAAAAATCTCATAAATGAACGTACAAAATATTAATGGCAAAACATATGGAACATACAAAACACAAAATTAAATGAAATAAAAAGAGACATACATCGTTGGACTAATCCTTACCTCAACCGTAAAGAAGATACGGTTCTCAACAGACTCCGTACTGGTCACACCAGAATTACTCACGGCTTCCTGATGACAAGAGAGGATCCCCCATCTGTCAAACCTGCGGAACCTTGTTAACAGTCAAACACCTAATAACCGACTGTTTAATGTTCAATCAAGAACGGGCCGAGCACAAGATATCCTACAACCTAGACGACTCACTTGGACCCAACCATAAAAAAAACATTGATTTAATTAAGTTTATTAAACAAACAAAACTTTTCAATCTTATATAAAAAAAAAATTATTATTATTATTAGCACTTAATTAGTATAATAACCTCTTTGTAACTAATGGCCTTTGTTGCCGATGTTATTTTTTGCGATCAATAAAAAAAAAAAAATTAATCCCAGTATTAGATTCAACATTATTATAACTTATAATATTTATAAGACCTGGAAGTAGGTACCTGCTTAGTAGATTTCTCAAATTATAAAAATTGCAAAATAATTTAACGTTGACTTTGATTAAACTTTTAGTTTTATTAATAAATTAATTATAATCCCGATATCTAGTAGTTTTACATTTGTTACGAATATTTTAAAAATTAAGATAAGTCGTGGGTGTTTGTAAGATTTTGAAAATATACTGTGCATTTTTTTCCCCTGAATTAAAATTTTTGATTTTTTACTGAACCAAGCAGGGTAAGGTGTAACTTATGTCTGTGAACTTTTGGAGTAAAATTAATAATTGCATAATCAGTATGAGAGTAAAAATTATCTAAATTTCCAATAATATTAAATTTCAAATTATATAAATTAGACCAATAAATTGATATTTTACTTTGTGGTTGCCAGGAAATTCTTTTAAGAGGCAGTATGGAAGAGGTATGGACCCTTCCCATAGAAAATTCTTATCTACGGCCCTAAATAGCACCTATAATATGTAATATATAAGCCAATGGGCAATGACATAGAAAATGTACTTACATTCAAGGACTAACTGTAAATAGTCATATTTTCAGAAATAAAAATATTATAATCAGAATACCTATAATACTAATATAATATTATCTAAAGTATTGATTATAGTTTGTTATTTATTATTCTCTAATATTATATGATAACTATGATGTGTACAAAACTATTGAATTATTAGTACATAATATCTACCTGTGTATTCTATATGCATGTTAACCAAGTTGTTAACATAAATAATGAATAATAGTATAATGAACACAAAACTGCTTCTCTGGGGTGTTTTACGAGAAATATTAATTAAAATCACTAATTTGTTCACGAGTTCACGTAATTTCTTAATTAACTTTGACAATTTATGTTCTTCTAATTAGAAAATATGAATACTTGACACCTATAAAATAAATGTAAAATACTTTTTTGTTTTATACAAAAACAAGTTAATATACATTGCAAACCAAATTGACAACTAAAAATATAACTTATTCAAGAACGTTTACATAACTTCTTTATGCCAACCTCCACCACCAATCTATAAGTACAAATAAATTGAGTTTTAAGTAGACCTATAAAGAAATTGACTGATGGGAGACTGTGTTAGAGTGAGTGGTCGAGGTAGAAAAGGGGCAAGTGGTAAACATTATTACAAAAAATTACATACAATTAAGCATACATTTATTTGTCATATCATTATATATGCACAGGTATAACTATATATTTTTAACAATATCATTACTTTAACTACAAAAAGAATTTATCATTAAATAGATTACATGGATTTAAAATTTGAACGACCTGAAAAACAAGAAAAATTCATTAGAAGAACACAATTAACTGCACCAGGTAGAGTAAATTAATAACAATAATGTTACATACAATTTAAAAAATACCTTTAAACATTGTTTCCAACCTTATATTTAAGAAGGAATGATAATGTTTAAATAAGTCACCACGCATCAGTTAAGAATTTTAGGTCCGTTTCGCCAGTACTGCCAGCACTGCAGCACTACCTGTTCAGTACTATTACTGTAGAACGAAAATAAAGGGACGGCTGACAATAAGTTGATAATAACCAACGAAGGCGGTAAAGAAAAACCTGAGTTTAGCCGAGTTTTCCTTTCCCCCGTACCATACCTGCTGTCTATAGTAGATATATGGTGGCTTAAATGCAAAAAACAATAAGTAAAATCAGAAAAACCCCAGGATCTGGTTTGCGCGTGTACGTTGTATTATTTATGGTTAGATTGTTATAGATGGTCATTTCTAAAATTGAAAATTAATATTGTGATGGCATTCGAATAGTGTGATTCAAACTGACTACTTTGAAGTATTTGAACACTGTTTATACTTGCTACTATTATGCTGCCTACTGAAATAATTATAACCGTAGTATTGTTTAACTTTTATTAGATTATATAATATGTAAGGTAAGTAAGAATTATTTATTATTTGTGTATTAATCTTATAACCTTATTATACAGTAATATATTTGTATTTTGTTAATTCAAAATAACAGGTTCCTTCTATTACAAATGGCGGATGAAACTAGAGGAAGGAAACCTAAAGCTATTAATGATCTTATAGGTATTGAAATAATGGAATTTAGAGATCAGATTGTCCTGGAAAATAATAGTAGGTTAAATAATTTTTTATTATTTATTTTATAATCTTTAATAGTGGTTTACGAACAGGTCTCAGAGTTGCAAGTGGTCACTACAAGGCATTTGCGTGTAGAAAAAATAATTATTGGGAAGTTTATGATGACCTAAAAGATAGTATAAGTCAGCCAAAACCAACTCAAAATAATGTAGAGGTTATAATTTATACACTTTAATAATATCAAGAATACAATATTAATTTTAATAACTAAAAGGTTTATAAAAAAAGGTAACACAATTTTAATATTTATTTTTTAAAAGTTTAAAATATATTTTATAAAATTAATAATTAACATTGTACATATTATTTTGTAAGCTAAATAAATTGATATATATTGCGGTGAATACTTTTACGTAGAACATTACATTCTATATACACGCGCATAGTAAAACGCGGGTTTTCTCGTGTTTGAGGGGTTGTACAAAATTGTTCAAAAAAAAAAGTACAAAATACTATCATGGTTTGGTATTTAGATTCGAAAGTGGCAGTGCTGGCGAAACGGACCTAAGAATTTTTAGGAGAAAAAGCTGATTCTTATTAGAATCTCCTCAGGGCACTTCTTAAATAATATACAAATCTAAGTATTTAAAAATAGAGTGCTTAAGTATACGAACAAATTTAAGAAATTTAAAAAAATTGATTACCTATTAGGATCTATAAATGGAGGTAAGCATATTATTGGTCAGGCATGTATATTGTATATATCTTACTGCGCATGTTGGAAATTTCGTTTGTCTGAATGTTGTGAAATTGCGAAGACGACAACCGCATTTGTTTTCAACCTACCATAGTAATTTCCATAATAATTTATTACGAATACATTATTATTCATTACCTATTGTATTACATTTTTACTTTTTAGGGTCTTAAGTTTTAATTTAATCTATTCTTATAAAATATTACCTTATAAAAAGCACCATAAAAATTCACAAAAAATGCTTTAAGATCTTTGATGTGGGCATAAAACAAGTTTTATGCAGTGTTTTAGGATATTATAATATATTTATATTTATATAGTACCTATACAATTTGTATATTTCTACTGGTATTATAACATAAGAAATTTATGATAATTATGTGTTTTAATGAAATAACTAATTTATTTATGAATTTAAATAATAATACCATTTAACTTGTATGAATAAACATTTCATAAAATTAATTTTAAAAAAAAAGGGTCGTGACTCTTTAACCTTTCTCGTATACGCATTTGAACTCATTTATGAATTACATATATGAACGTATAATTTCACATTATGAGTCGTATATGTCTCTATTTATATTTTTTTATTATTATTTGAAAATTGCCACAACGACTTAGGCCATTGGCTACAGAAATCTTAGTTTATTTACAATTATTGAGGAATCACTTAACAACCTAACATTTAGAGAAAACAATGAACTTAATATACCTAAAAATTAAACTTAAAAATAAAAATAGATAAATATAATGATGAATATGATATACGATTTTAAATTTGTGTGGGTATAGTTTAAGAATTTTAGTACATTAGGAGTACCGGAGCTTAGATTTTCATATAGACGGTTTGTTAAGTTATAATTCTGACGTCGTTGTTTGTACCTACTGTTCCTGAATTTGGTTAAGATGTGTTTAATCGTCTGAAGATAATTCCGGGCATCTTAGAGGATTTTCTTTCTTCATCAGGTAACCGTGGGTTAATCTGATATGGTCTATTCTGATTTCTGAGACGGTTTACGTCTAATTTTTCTTTTCTGGTTAGTGTGTTCATAGTTTGTCCATATTATATCAACTTTATTGGATGAGATATATTTTAGATATATTGATTTTTACTCTAGGTTTCAAATCATGTTCTCTAAAGATTCATAAAGTTCATCGGCGATGCAGAGTATTAACAATAAAAATAATAATAAACAAAATAGATAGTTAAATATTAAAAATTAAATCAAATTATTTAATGTGTTATACGCAAAAAGTTGGCTGAAGTAATGGAGAGATAGATAGATCATATTTTCCAGGAGTGCTTTTGTATTACAACTCTCATAATTTCATTTTAATATGTTAACTCTCGATAAAAAGAGTAAAAACTATTTAACAAAAAGCGAAAAGTTAAGGAACATTTTTTAGCCTTTGAGTTTTAAAGTTTTAAATCCCGTTATAAATTCACTTCATTGCAGATGATTACAAAAGAAAAACTTACCAATTGCCGTGATTGTTTTTTTTTTTGTGTGTAAAAAATGAAGTTTTTCAATTTAAATTAGAAGAAAAGTAGATGAAAATACCATAATTTATTATTTTTATAAACAAAGATAAAAATAAAATTTATTTTGGATCGAGATCAAATAGAAAGCTGTCTGTTTTTATGAAAATAATTAACGAAAAACCAAACAATTTTTTCATTAATTTTATACATTTCTATAATTCCAATATACAATTTTCAAATACTCTATAGATTCTATAGATTTTAGAGAATTCTATAGTATAGAACTATCTTAAGGACTTTTTAAAATAATAATTATGTAGACAATGTTTTATTATAATGTTTTGATTATTATTGATGTATAATATGATAATTTTCAAAGTGTAAAATATAACGTCAATTATCTATTTAATGATATATGTATATTATAGAGATAATATTATGGTTAATTTAAATCGTAAATATAATATAATTTAAGTTTATTGTTTTCAAAACTAAAATGTTATACATAAATGTTTTTTTATAAATAAACGCACCCTACGTAATATGTAAGTATCAAATACATGAATTATATTTATCATTATTATGCTATATATATAATATTCTTCTTAAATACATTTTGTCTAAGTCACTAAATGAAACCATTACCAACAACGTTTTGAAATGATTTGCATAATATTATTCTGCTTTGAACCTTTCATTTGACATATCATTTTTTATCTTGTGACAAGTAAAATAAGTTGATTTTAGTCCTTTATTTAGATACATATTTATGCATATTATATTTGGTTAATGTACCGAAATTTGCTATTTACAGTAGTTGTTATATATTTATTTCAAGAAATAAAATATAAAGTTGAGTCATTAATTTTTAATATTGCTATGCATGAATTGATAATATCTTATAAAAATGTAAAACTTTTATAAATAAATAAATAACTTTATTAAAATACGTCTCTTCCAAAAATATGTTAATATGTATTAGGTACACTTAATTATCTAAACATCATTTAAATTTAATAAATATCATTGTATCCATTACGAAGCTACCATATAGGTATGTTATATTAAGAATCAAAAATAATAATTTTTGTATTATACAATAATTATTAGAGTTATTATTAATATTTTTATAGTGGAATGTATTTAAATTATGATATAGATAATAATTTTACTTTTTTGAAATTCTTGAAATACCTACTTATAATTTAGTCTGTCTTATTTGCAAAATATTATTAACTATTTAATTTTTATATTTAATATTAAATATAATTTATAAATTATCAAAGTAAATATATTATGAGAAATGAGTGCACGACTATAGTATAAAAGCCAAAAGGTAAGTAAGTATATGTTACAGGATAATTTATATTTTCAATTTTGTTAGCCCAAATGATAACAAAATTTTTTTACAGTTTGCTCACGTATATTTTCGAACATAAAACTTGCATAACAATAACTTACAATCTTTACATACCTATTATAGTCGTGTTATATTAAGTCACTTCAGTAACTATAAGTAGCATTTATGTGAAATAAAATAATGTAAGTATTTAGAAATTTAACTCCAAAATATTCTAAAATCAAACTCTAGTACCTATACTGACGTAATTATTATGAGATTAACTTGTCAAAGTTCAAGCGGCTCTCGTTTATGATTCTATTACTGAACTACTCTGTGTTTAAATTTAATGCTATAACGTTTGGTAAAAGCAGCATGAATTACATTTTTATAAATTATTACCAAGGTTTAAATTTCATACAGTAGAGTGTAGGTAATATATTTTTATTTACAAATGTAATAAATAAACATGGGATTTGATGAAAAATGACGATACAAATATTTTGACATTTACGAATGGTGATAAAAATCTAATTTATAGTTGGTTACATAACTTGCTTGGTATGGGATCATTGTTATTTAAATAAATCTTTTTTTTTCATTTTTACGAAAACTTGATCTCCCAATAATCAAAACAAAACTTTTTCAGTCAAGCTCTGGTTTAGAAATACAATTTGTAAATATACAATATAATTATTTATAAATAATAAATATGATACAATATATTGTATAAAACTAAAAAGCATGTTCGGATAATCCTAGACAGAATATTAATGACTTTTTCATTTATTTTCCATAAAACAACACTTAGTGGCTATAACCACGCAGTCTTATTCTAGCTCCATGTTAATTTATTTCCTCCCATACATGACTTTTTCTACATTTTTGTAAAAAAAAATAATTACTTCCAGAAAATGCTCAATATTTTTGTTAATAACTGCGAAAACTAATAAAAAGTTGCTTTACAGATATCAATTATTATTGTGCCTCGTTAATTGTGATATTTATGCTCTAGTATATCCATATAATTTGACAATTATAATGCATTCATCGTTCCTCTCAGAATCTAAAATCAAAAGAATTTCATTCTATATTGTAATGAACATAATATTGACACAGTAATAACGAATCTATTACTAATTTATATACTTATTCGACTTATACATATTAGGGCTGAGTACAAAAATCGAGTAATATAAACATTACCCATGCCTATTGGCTAATCGCAAAGATTCCCAACCAGGGTGCCGCGAAATTTATTTAGGGTGCCGTGAAATTATTTGAAATAAATTTTTTTATTTTTTTAAGAAAAAGCTAGTTATAAAGTGGTAGAATTAATAGTCGAAAATAAAAAACCACATAGGTACAATAGGTGAATCTTTAATACTTCCAGCCTGTTCAGAAATAGTGCGTATTATGTTTGGTAGTGAGGCTGAAACTGAAAGTTTTATTAATAATGATAATATTATATAACAATTTTTTTTTTTTGCAAAGAAATGAATTAAACGACAACTGGTCTCGATGCGTTTAATATTATTGATTCTTATCTTAAATTATTAAATTTATCCTTGGAATATTGTTTTGGTATTTGCACTTATGGCGCTCCTAGTATGATTGGTTCTATAAAGGTTTTTCGTTGGCAAAAAAGTGTAATAAAAATATACTTGCAAGCAGTGTCAGCCTGGCCAGGGCAGCGAGGCAGCGAACGCTGCCGCGAGGCCCTCGCCTTTTTTTTTTTATTCTTCCATAGGCACCTAAAAATGATAAAATAATGATGGACGGGGACATAATAGCCGAGGGTGCTAAGTATTGTTAAAGGCTCTTTAGGTCATTAGTTCATTACATACTTGTGCGATTAAATTTTGGTAATTGCGTGTCTCGCACAAAAATATACAATTAATAAGCAAAAAGAGTTTAAAGGATAAAAAAATATTAACATTGAATACTTTCAGTTTATTGGGATAATATTGTATTATTGTTTTTATAATGCAAGTATTCCCTGGGTGTTTTGTTGTCATGCAACGATAAATTCTATTATCATGTAGCTATTAATGAGATATACATATTATACAATTTTTACATGGTTATTATGTACATAATATACATTAATTTTCATTTAAATTATGAACAATATTTTATACATCATATTAATTAACATATTATTTTATACAATCGTCCCTTCCTCTTGCAAGGCTAACAAACCGTACATATTTGATAATTCTAGTGGCTAAGAACATATTAGACGGTCTTTGCAGGTACAAGACATGCGGCCATATCTTACAAACAATGCGACAACAACGACTTCAGTCAATCAGCATCTGGCCATCCTCCACGAATGGAGGTGGAGGCAAATAAAACATTGCTGAAAAGCAAAATCTTGACGATGCCACACAGCATGGCAGCGGCGGTGGCTGCGAAGTGTGAAATAGTGCCGGTCCCACATAATAATACACCGGCAGCGGTGGTGGAGGGAATGAAAAACCAGAGGCAATCACATGGTCAGCAGATGGAGGTAAAGGTTGAGAAGAAAACATTGCAGGCCCCACATAATATTGGTGTGGTGCTGACAAAACCGGCGTCTCCAGTGACGTTTCCGTCGGACATTCTGACGGCGTCTCAAACTGTCTTTCAGATGCCCTTTCATGCGGTCTTTCCATCTGCGTGCCAATATCTTTCGTCTCAACCACGGGTTTTTCATCACACTACAAGGATAATCACACATTATTTTGCTTTCACAATAAAAATTTATTATACTATATTATATTCAGTAAAATGTACTTTTTTCAAAGTTTATAAATTATCAAATAGCTAGAACATATTTTTTCACTGTGGACCAATGTATTTAATTAAATTTATTTTTTTTACATTTAGTAATATAAATATACCGATTGGAAATGTGGTTTAATAAATTAGGTTTAGTAGTAAGCCATTACCCCCCTCCATCGAGGACTGCAGTATTATATTGTAAATATAATAATTTAAATATATATTGTAATTTTTAGTTACCACTTTGACGAGTGTCTCGTCCATTTGTGATTTATTTTCTATTTCAACACTTGTTTTTCCGCTACTCATTATCGGAGTAAATATGTTGATTAGTTCTTTAATATTGAATAACGCATACAGAAGAACGATCATTTTTTGAAATTATAATAAGTCTGTGGTAATGAATAATGGACGTCTGCAATGTAAGCTTGTCGAATATAATATAATGACCGATAACTTTAGATAATTTAAGGCAAATTGTTTTAATTATACAATTGTTAGTTGATATTCGCTGTCATGTCAACTATAACTGAAGCCAGCATATTGAAAATATTGTGTTTATTTTTATATATTATTTAACAACCCAGCTGTATATCGGTGGTTTAGCGGCTCGTTTAAAATTATAGATGCTTTTTGAATAATATCAAAAGCTTACTAGGTATCATGGGGAAAAAATCATATGGAGACCCAGGGAAAAGTTATTGTGATATTATTCCATTGATCCGAACTTGCGGATATCAATTATACGAGATATATATATAATATATATATGAAATATATTTAGCACTCTATACCAGGTAGACAAACCATATGTATAAAATATAACTAAACACACGATACAATTTTACTATTATATTATAAACATATTTTTATATATTTACAATTTATATAAATATTGTATTAAAATTATACAAGTAATATTTGAACTTTATTTTTGTTGCTTTAATTTTTACAATATATTCATCAATGATAGTTTTCTACTTTTTCTAGACTTCTAATGTTAATTTATTTATTTCGTTATACCTAGGTTAACCTTCCACTTTCTAATATTATCATGAATCATGATCAAAATATATTATTCAATAGCAATATTGATCTGCGGATATTATGTAGCTAAATTGTCTAGCTAGGACGCCGTTTGATCGTAATATATAATTCTTTTTAATATTCTATTGAAATTCTTGGTAAAATGGTAAAAACTATCAATCTAACGGAAATACCAAAATAAATGTATGAAAAGATACAACAGTATGTTAAGTTGTATTTGTCAATTATAGTAATCGTTCACTTAGTATGCCTGAGTTATTTTAACAAGAAAACAGACAAATTATTTCGGTGCTTGTGAGTAGGTGTTCTCGTATTATTTTAATTTATATGTACTTTCGATTTCACAATTCTTTAGTTTGATAGCGCATACATTTCAATAAAAATACATTTTTACTAAACTAATAATATCTTACCATGTGCTAACTAGACTTTGGGACTTATATATTATCGTCTCTAAAAACAATACACATTTAGAACTGTGCACCAACTATCCATTAAAAATATCAATTACTTTTTCATTAAAACAAAAAAACGTCACGATGACAAGACATACAAAACCGTATTCCGTGAAAATCATGCAATATTGCAATACATGTCACAATATAGAAATTATAGTTTTTTTAATTCAATTGTTATGATTTATGAATAAACGTTTATATCATTGTTATTATTTTTTTTTTGTATTTTTGAAAAATTCCTTATTTGAAAAAGAAAGTAAAAAAAAATCTAATAAGATAGATTATGTGTAAATATTAGTCCTATAATATTTATCGAAAATATGCAAAAATAAGACTTCAGATTCAGGAAAGAACTTTGTTTGCATGCAAAACAGCACGTAAAAAAATAGTATTACTCTAAATTCCATGATAGTTTGTCCTGCGAAACAAATCATTAAGTTCGGTTATTTGTTTCAAAAATCAATAAATTTCTATGACTTATCTATGTATATAATTATTTCCTTTTTTGTCTCTTGTTAAAACTAATAAACTATAACTATAAATATTTATTCTTATATTTATTTTCATTAAATTCTTCTAGTTTTTAAATAAAAATAGCTCCAACGTTGAGGGTTCTGGTTTATTCTAGTTTTAACTATAGTCATATCAGTTTTGACGAAAAAAGGTTGTTAAATTTAATATTGTTGCTTAGATAAATCTTGGTTTGACGGATTTCAGGTTTTAACTGTAACATATATGATATATTACAATACAATGTATTGGTTAATAAGAATCGAAATAGAAAAACAAACGGAAATATTATGTACGATTGTATTATAATATAAATAATTCGTAAAAGGTTTTAACTGGATATTGGATGATTCAATACCAGTATTTTGTCAAAAATATATTTCATTTAAATAATGTAATATGATGTACCTGGACGTTTACCCAAATCTGTATTCCCCAATGAACTTTTTCACGAAAGCTAAAATATCGATCTATTTTCCCAAAAGACCATTTCATGAAGTATGTAATATTTATATTGATTACCTCTTGTAGTTATATTTTATTGATCGAAAATTGTATATCACTCTCATCAAATGCTTAAGAAAATGTTAAAACAATTTAAATTTAATACAATTATTGAGTAATGACTAATCGTGTATGCTTTATTTCGTGAAAAATTTACTACATTGGCTATCGATTTATCATCGTTATTTTTACCTACATTACATAGGCTACACTATATAGCATTTTAATCTCTATACTTATAAAAATTTGTTAATTTACACCAAATATAATCGAAAGCATTTAAAAATATAGAACAATTTATTCGGAAAAATGGTAATTCCAAAAACCAGCTATCAAAATATTATGACATAGTCACACGGCGTGTTGTATAGGCAATTTAGGTACAAGTCTGTCACTGGTGTGTTATTACCTTATTTCATGATTACTTTTTAATTCTTATCCCTTTGAAAGTAATCTTAAAATATTATTATAATTTGTAATTATATAATTATAGTTTTATTAATTGTCACATTCAAAAAACTAATTTTTCAATATTTATCTCATTATAAAATTAATCTTTATCAAAATGTCCATCCGAATTCCGTTAATTATCAAGTTCAAATTTTACTTTATTCACTGGATCTCGTTCGCCTTATGTGTGATTGAACGGCTTCGATTTGAGTAGTGACAAATTATAATTCGTGATAAAAACGTTATCATTTTTGTACATATTAACGCGGTGTGAATCGGTTACGACTACTGTAGACTTATCAACACATTGCCGACGACAGCCGCTGTTGACATGAGTACGGTCACCGCGTTACTGCTGATTCAATAATTGTAATGCTTTACACACTTTGTCGAGATTTTTCACCACCTCTTTGCTCACATTTTTTTTTCATCTGCAGTACAAATCCATTTATATGACCTACGCCTTAAGACCATTGGCTTAGTCATAACATTACCGTAAATAATATACATATTCCATCCCTGTTTCGACAATATAAAATATTTAGGTGTCAACCTCAGTAAAAGGTTAACTTAGCGAAATCGTATTAAGACCAGATGATTAATTCTCAAGATTTAATACTGCATACTAAAGAAAATGGTATATCGATCTTCTAACTTAATTCTCTAATGTATCAATCCAAGCCAAGTGTCATTAATTAATAATTAGTGACTTCTTAATCTCACAAACCTAATAATGTTTTTATTCCTTACCTCATATAATATATTTATCACATAGATAGATAGTAAATTTCATAATTTCTTCTTTAAATCATATTTAAAAATAAACATATGTAGTGCTCATAGCTTCAACTGCTACAGTTAATCGATTACTACATAAAGTTAGACCATTATATTATATAAAAAAAAGAAATTATTATAATTCCTATGCTAAATCTTTTGATTTTTTCAATTTAAAAATTTTCAACAATTTATGAGCCTATTATATGTAATATATATTTGATATTATAAATTGTAGTAAGAAATTAATTTCTTTTGAGTATTATTATTTTATTTTTAGGTTCTTATTTTCTTTCCAAATTATGGTAATCCTTTGGAGAGCAACAAAAAATATATGCACAACTAAAACTTCAAACGTGTCAATAAAAAAAAAATTATGGCTGTTTTGTTAAACTGTTTAAACTCCATCTGTCTGCAGATATTTTCAAGCCGCATCCTGATATATTCTCTTAATAACATCAGAACTGTGGAAGAGTTTCTAGACTCCCCACTTCTAGTAGTTCACCCTGTCAAACACTTCACACCGAATAAAGTTAATACCCTCTCAAAAAATCCTCCGAGTTCGATCAAATCACTGCTGAAGTTTCCAGATGCCTACCAAAAAAAGCGATTATCCACCTCACACATTTATTTAACTCCGTTCTCAGACTCTCATATTTTCCTACTTTCTAGATTATTATTCTTGTTCCTAAGCCTAATAAACCTCCTGATTCCATCTCCTCATACCGACCCATTAGCCTATCACCTTTTTTTGCTAAAATCCTCGAAAGACTTATACTTAAGCGAATTCTATTGTGCTTAACAGAAAATTCCATTCTTCCTGACTTTCAGTTTGGATTTCGATCTACTCACTCAAAAATCCACCAAGTTCATAGAGTTGTACCTAGATGCAATTTCATATGCACTAGAAAAAAAATTATTCTGCCCATGTGCTTTTCTCGATATCTCTCAGATATTTGATAGGGCCGGGTCACGACGGGCTCCTATTCAAATTGAAAAAAATCCTATATCTTGTATACTTCCTGATCATTTAATCTTATCTTTCTGACAGATTTTTCAGTACCCGTTTAGGTGAAACTCTTTCCAGTATAGCCAAAAAACGTGAATTTATTTTTTTTTTGCGAATATATAGTATTTTAACACTATGGTTTTAATATATGCATTATACTTATTAAAAATGCTAGAATATGCGTAATAATTCAAAATATTACAGATATGCGAACATCTTCTGGACTAAGAAATTTGGCTAAGATTCAAATGTGTCTTTACCTATAAACTTTTTTTTTTTAATTAATAACGAAAAATATGAGAGTTCAGATAATTTCTAGACTATTATTAGTTATATCTTATAAACTCTTAATAGAATTTCTCTGCATGGATACCTATTGAACGAAATCAAGCCGACCAACCATAAAACTGAAACTTAGTGACTACCAACATAATCGTTATTTCGTTTATTAAAATCATAACGAATACTATTAAATATTATTATACAAATCTAAGGAAACTAGGTTAAAAGTGAATTTTATGCATAAAGTGTTGTTACGTAAATACTATTATTAGTTAGCCTTAATGGCACGGAATTTTCAATTGTATTCAGATGTCTTTATGGTTACGGTTTTGAATAATAATAAACAAATAAATTGTTAAATGACAAAAAATAGCATGTACGTATTGTACGTATACTTACGTTTTTAGGCGATCAATTGATATCCTTGTGTGTTGTACATTTATCTGATCATCATAAATTACTCAAAGTGACACTTTTCGTTGTTATAGGTACGTTTTAAATTTTAAATAAATTAAAGGTACTGCGTGTAATTAATAAATAATATCAAGCATTTTCCCATCATAATTAAAAAAATGTTTCGCTAATTTAATTATGTATACCATCATGATCATATGAAATATACAAGTCTATGTGGACATAAATTATTAATGACAAAATG
Source organism: Diuraphis noxia (assembly GCF_037042655.1). Lineage (NCBI taxonomy): Eukaryota > Metazoa > Arthropoda > Insecta > Hemiptera > Aphididae > Diuraphis > Diuraphis noxia. The sequence continues at coordinate 29,053,459 of NW_028301714.1, read as the reverse complement.
AAAAATACAGCCGCTTAAAATCGATCATGTTTAAAATATAATTGTATAGGTAGTCTAGGTAATGTGATTGGTAAATATATATTATATCTATAGGTATATATAAACTCGATGGTTAAAGTGAAGAATAATTGATTATTTTAATTTTATGATATCATTTATTGTTTTAATTTTTGTTTTGTTTAGTTTTCTATTATTTATCCCACAAGATGAGCTCGCTATGTACATCAATTTGTGTTCTGTAATTTTTTGATACAACAAAAACGCTCACTCATCGACGCATACATGAAAACCAATCATAATATTAACTATTCGTTAAATCTGTACAGCATGCAGCGATCTATATATGACCAAAATGAATAAATTTAACAACTTGATTTTAAAATAAACATTTATTGGTGTGTAAGAGGACGTAAAATATTCAATTATTTAAGTTTTTAATACAGACACCTTTAATGAAATTTAAAATAATCAAAATTTTAAATATAGGTTGATACTGAGTAATTTAAAAAGTAACTAAAAATTACACTACACGTCTAAATTAGTACCATTTCAGACAATCGTTGCTAATTGGTATACTATAGTTTATGGATAAGAAATCAAATAATTTTCATAAAAGAAGAGAATTTGTTTTGTTCTATATCATTTCATAGTTAATTTTTAGATTCCAAATGTCCAAGTGGATTAATGAAAGTATTAATTATTTTTTTCAACATATAGATAATACAATTTTTCTTAGTAAAAACTTATAAATTACAATTTATTTGAATTGAAATTAAAAAATTCGAAATTCATGAACAATTTTTTTATGAGGAATTCAAATTTTGAAATTTTTTGGTATCATTAAAAATGTCAAACGTATAATGACGATTTATCTTCAAATGATATATTAGGTTTTTTTATCATCCAATGATATTATTTTCATGTTTGAAAATAAAATAAAAATATAGGTAATATTATACTTCTTCGATTCAATTTGAATCCAAATCAATTTGATGATTATATATTAGAAGCTGATGAGTATATTGTGTTATAGATTCAACATAACTATGGAAGTCATTCATTATTTTAGAATGTACTAATTTAAAAAAAAAAAATTATATTTTAAAAAGTTTTTTAGCGTTTTGAATTACAGCATATATTTTTAGTACCATTTTACGAAGCAAAATATTATTTAAAGTATTTTGATATAAAATAAAACCAAATTTCAGACAGTTCTTCAGACAAGTAGGTATTAAAAGTTTATACAAACGAAATTGTGGACCAACATTTTGCGGTGTACCTCTGTACCACACCACTAGGTTCATTTACACTTTAAATACTTTTAACTCATAAGCAGCTTAAAGTTCTAAATTCGATTTTTATATATTAAAGTAATCAAAAAATATTGTGCTTTGAAATTAGAAATTAAAAATGAATGTTGTCATTAAAATTTTAATAACTACTTTAATATAAAATATTAAAAAATGTTGTTTTTAATAACTTTTAATATAAACTTTAAAAAAATTATCTTCTAGAACATTAATAGTTTATGAAATAGTGTGTGTCTTATACATTAAATTGATCACCCAATATATATCGTCGCATCGTATTATATAAATATTTAATAGGTACCTAACTACATTGTTTTTATGTGTAGTAGTAGCCTGTAGTAACATAATGTGTAATTAGAGGTATTTCCACCACCAGCTGCCGTATAGATGCATGTCATTATTATTGACGCGATGAAGAGGAGGCTTCCGTTGACCTATCGTTACACTGGCACACCTGTACAGGATGTACGTGTATTTAATATGATTAATTTCACTATTATAATATTATAATAAAAGTTTTGTGAGAAGTGAACGAACAATATTTAGTGATGATGCTGAAAAGCTCCATAATTTATGCATTTTTTTATTGAAACAAAAATAAATACAATAAATTACAAATAATTAAACTAAAATATATCTTTAATATTCTTTTTATTTTTTCTAGCACTTGTTGTGTTGAAGTCAAAGAAGTAACTATAAAAAAGTATTTCATGCTTAGAGCTCGTGATAACAGAAAGTATTAAAACATATTTGATATTAATATATATATATATATATATATATATGCATAAGTAGTAAGTACCAAATAATTATTGATATACAAATTATTTAGGTGAAATATAATTTTATAATTTATGATAATTAGTAACTTTTAAATACTAATAGACAATTAATGTTTGTTTGTTGTTCATTTTTTATAGATTTAAAAACTACTGGCCCGTTTTTAATGAAATATCTGTCAATAGATTCCTTGAGACTCGTTCTGGAAAATGTATAGTTATAATTATATGAGTTTTTCAACTACGTCATGAATTTTGTTCAGCTTTCAAAAATTAAATATTTTTATATTCATAGGTTTGCCATTGGTTACAGTCGTTGTTGATTGCAAAATAGATTGTATTGATAGGGTATAATTTCCTGTATTGTATTAATGTATTATATTTTATAATTTTGGCTATATAAAGCTATTCTATAAAAAAAGAAATTTAGTAACGGCTATCTATCTATATTCTATATATATATATATGAAGGAATTTGTCCTCCAGAGGGATCACTGTAGAGCCCAAACCACAGGGAGATCTGCTTGAAGTTTTCAAGATGGATTAATATTCTAATATTTCGGGCTTCAAAAAAGGATTTTTGGAAATTCAATCCCTAAAAGTAAAATTAAGTGGTTGTAAGTATACAACAGTGGCGTCATCTATCGAGCAATATTATATAATATTATTAATATTATATTTATTTATTTATATTATTAAATTATTATTATTATTATTATTATTGATTAGAGGATGTCATTGACAATATAATATGGGCATAAGATATTATTTATTATTCAGTTATTTTTTTCACTTTCCTTTAAAAAAAAATGTCATCTATTAAAGAAATTACTGTGAATGGAATGTTGACATCTCAAATAGTTGTACCAATTATCAGTGATGGTGTCTGCCTTTTCCATTCAAGAACATCTATATAAGACTCGAGAAAGATGTCAGAAGATCCGAAATACAATTGTTGCGTATGTCTCTGATAATTTGAATACATTTGTTAGTGTGTTTTATTATTCATATGGTGATAACTTTTCCATTGCTGAGGATTATGTTCGTGATATGGAACATCCTACTGTCTACGGAGGTTAGGGTGAATTGTTTGCAGCTTGCAATATTTTCCAATATATTTCCCTTATTTATCTATTTCTAATATTCCTAATGTTACAGAAAATATAATTTTTACTTCAGACAGCGGTTTGTCTATTTGTAATAATGTTAGTGTCACAGACAATTTTATTAATAAAGGTAAGAAGCGTTGCCGAGCTAGATGTACAGATAGACCTCGAAGCAACCAAGTCAAGTAAGCTAAAAAAAAACGTGAAAACCATTTTTCGGTCCGAATATCCATTGCGCAAATGGGAAATTATCAAATTAACTGGTCATGCATATGATCCCACAATTGATTATAAAAATTACATTGGCACTATGAACTAAAATTGTAAATTTTGTAACGCTCTCGAATGGAAAGGTGAAACACCTGGCATATGCTGAAATTTGGGTAGAGCAAAACTCGATATCTTGATCTGCCCTGTGGTCTGAGCTCTACGGTGATCCCTCCGGAGGACAGATTCCTTTATATATTATATAGAATTACAATTTTGTCCATGTAAGAAAAAATCACTATAATTTGTTATTTTACTGATCCGTCCGTAGGTTTTCCGGAAGGTAACATAATTTATACAGATATAAATATAATTTACTGATGTCCAATTAAACACATAGCTATATTATCTATAAGTGTAAATCCCAATTTAAGTTTTCATCAAATGTAATACACATAGATTTACACGCTATAGGGTATAATAAGGGCCATAAAAATAATTTATTTACATAATTGAATTGTAATTTCCTTAAGCTTAATTATAGACCAACAACTTTTTTTAGTTCATTTTCTGACTTTTGATGGACAGAATCCTAAAATAGGGGTCAGAAAATAAATATGCAAATATCATCAGCGTAGGTACGTTATTATATTCTCATCAATTTTTAAATAACAAAATATTCTGTTTATGTTTAATATTTAAAAAAAACAGACTTATTACACTTCCATGAGGCACACCAAAAGCATTATTCTTAATACCTAATCCAATTTAGTTTTTAAACTTTCACACTTCAAAATCATGCAAATTTTTATAAGATCGATAATGTTGATTGAATAAAAATAATTACCAATATCTCAAAAGCTGTCAAAGCTTTTTTCTATAATCAAGTCCATCGTAACTCCACTATGAAAACCTCTCGTTCAAATGATATGCCTGGTTTAAATCTGCATTGATTTTTGATACTAAATTAATGTTTCCCGGGATAGGTCATTAAAATGATTTTTATAATTTTTTTCCTTGCATCAAAGTAGAGGTAACAAAAACATTAATATCTCTTTATAGACTAATCTCTATGTCATGTAATTTAAATATATAATACAATTAAGAACTGCCAACAGACAACAATATTATCACGTATTTTAATACGAGTAGTTTGACCGTTGTTTTATCGAAAACAGTTGTGGATGTTATCTTTTAGTTTTCTATCATAGTACTTTATTTGAATTAAATCTAATTCAATATTTTTTTCATGAAATATTATATCAAATCAATTATGTTGTAGTTAAAAAATATCTACAGTATTTATAATGTTATTATAATATTTACTGTTTTGTGTTTTCCTACTTTTATTTGTACTTACATCCGTCCGTTTATACTTGAGTAGCTGATGATGGATTAATAGTTTTTGATTTTTACAGACAACGTTGCCAACAGTCTTATCGTGTCCACGTATTTTCAATTTATTATTTACAATCCGTGCCATGCGACGAAGTGATGATCTTTTGAAATTTGAATTATTAAAAAAGTAAAATAGGTTATAGTTTAAAGTGCTTTAATATGTGTTTTAAGACAATCGTGTACTTATATATGTATATTTTATACATTTAAAAGTTACATGCACAATGCACACAGATATACGTAATAATCATAAGTATTCTGTTTAAGATTAACCTCAGGTGAGTACCTGTAATAGATTAATACAGTAAAATTATTAACCGAATTGGCTGCATCTTGTACAATACTAAACGTCCAAACGTAATAATTTTAATGCATATGTTACTATTATAATCAGGGTCGTCCATAGAGAGGCTGTTGAGGAGGGTGGGTCCTAAATCCCCCATCTATGAGTTAAAATATATTTAAAAAAAAATTTTAACTCGTCATCTAGACATCATAAGTTACAATATCCTAAAGTTGTATATGGTTGTTTGGTGGAGCTGCTTCCTTTGCTGTCCACCATCTCGTTCTCTTTTATTGTTGTGTGACCCTGCACCCAAATGAAAGTGATATTAATTCTCCTAAGTTTTAATTGGTTGGTTTTTACTTGTATGATTTTAGCAATATTTGATGGATTTGTTGTATTTTCTTGACTTCGTAGTGTGCTCATGAGTCAGTGACTATCAGGTTGTTCGTTAACTTTCTATCTTGTTTTTGAATGTATTCTGTTGTTTTGAGAATGGCTATTGTTTTGGCGGAAAATATTGAGCATTCATTTGAAAATCTGTATTTAATTGTTTTATCAGAGTGTACAATTGCCATGTCGACTCCTTTTTCTGTTTTTGAAGCACCTGTGAAGAACATATTCCAATTTTGGTAGTTGTCTAGTACTTTTCTTTAATGTTCAGGGTAATGTTATTAGATCCGTATTTTCTTTTTTCTTTAGAGCTAGTTCCAAATTTTCTCTGCTCTTCTTAGTCTTCTTAACAACTCTGCAGGAGATATTTCGTAGGCTATGTTTCTTATGCTTTATATAGGGTTAGATTTAAAAGCACCAATGCATAATCTTATATGATACAGTTTAATACGCTATCTATTATTTTTAGATGTGAGTGATTGGTTGTTTGATATAAGATTGATCCGTAGTCTATCTCTGTATTGATAAGTTGTCTATGTATACCGATTAATGATTGTTCTTTCCCACCTCGTTGGGCGTGGCTTAACATTTTTATTAAATTAAATCTTTGATTTATATCCGTTTTTAAGTATTTTATATCCTAAATCCAGTTCATTCTTGTATCGAAATGTGAGCCGAGAATTTTGTCTACATTATTGTTTGGTATGTTTTTAATATTTATAATTAATTAAAATGTACAAATAAATTGTTTAAAAAAATACGAACATTTAGTAAATTGGTTGGAAACCTAATTTCTATAGGTATGTGTCATGATATACCTAGGTACCTACCTATTAATAATTACATTAAGTACATGTCAAAACTATAGCTGTTACATTATTTTAAAAATACATACAATTTACTAACACAATAAAATTGTATTAAATTAGTGTTTTACAGTCAGATAATAGTATAGGATTACTTACACTTTTATATTTCGTATAATACAAGTAGGTGTACAGGGTGGGATTCTTTTGGTAGTTTATTTTTGGAAAATCAGAATTAAAAAAAAACATTAAAAGTCATGACAATATCAATATTGTCGTACACTATCAATTGTCGTATACTATCAATTGTCGCACGATCTATTGTCCACTATCTATTGTCGCGCTATCAATGACCACTTTCTATTGACATGGATCCTTTTCACCCATGTCACTTTTACTCAAATATATTAAAATTATTTTCTATTTTACTCAAGAATATTATAGCACTTTTTGATCACATTTGTATAATAAACATTTTAGGAAACACTTACTTTATTATTTATTTGAGTTAATTCGTTTTATAAAGCCATTTGCAATACCCACAAAGTACCACGTGTAGGTGAATTTTCTTACTTTCCAAAAATGTATTGTTTATTTTGTGAATTTAATTCATTAAATGTATATTAAAATATTTTTTATAACATTTATTACAATAACGTCGTTAAAAAAAAAAATGTTTTTATAAATTCGAGAATGGATTTGTATTAAGAGTATTTTTAATTTAAGAAAAAAACTAACATAACATTATAAACCACCAAAATAATATAATTATTATATTATTTATACTTTAATTTATAATAATTAAATTCCATTTATTTAAAAAAAATAATAAATTGTTCTTGTTTTGAATTGTTGTATTTTTGGCTCATTTTTCTTAGTTGGTCTATATTTTTTTATTTTTTTTATCCTCGGGACAAGTTTGTTAATGAACACTATTCAATTTAATGAAGATCTCAGTTTGAATTTCACTTTTAAATCTTAATTAGGTACTTATTGGTAGAGGAATATGATTAAAATTTTTGTTAAAAAAAGAATTGAAAGATTCACATGCATTTGTTGTTCTTCTTAATTCCATGGCATTAGCTGCCCATAATACTTGGCGGAAATAAATAATTTTCTTAGTAGGTGCCTATCGGTTAAATAGTCACAATATTTTGTTAATTTATTGTTTACTGAACAGTCAGATAGTTGGTCTTTAACAAAACAATTTGCTTCTTCATCTGAATTTAAAAATATCTTGATAGCGAACTAATATAGATTTAATGTATCAATAGTTTCTTTAATGTTCTAATGACAAAGATGTTAAGCGTATATTATTATGTGTATTTCTTAAGCATAGGAAATATATTTATTATTTCTCATCCCACCAAAGTCGATTTCCAAAACTTAGGTATTATATAGTATATACACTACAATGCTAAAACCATGTATACTGTATAATATATATGAAAACAATAGACACTAGTGGGTTAGGTTCACCCCGAGCGTCAATAATAAATTGCTGTACAACGACGCACTAAGGTATATAATATACACAATTGGTAAATAGGTATAGTACCGGTGGATCATGAGTTATGTAACATCACTGCGTCGTGTGTCAAGTATAAATTGTTGGTAGGTACCTACTAGTAGACCAGAGCTGGTCAACTATATATATATATACAGTAGACAACACGACGAGATTGTCTCTAAACTTAATTGCAATTCCGTTGTTTCGTGCGCTTTTATATATTATACATATTATATAAATAGTATATCACGCACAATATATACGTAGTTAAACCGTCAGATGTCAAACACAGTATAGGGTTAATAACTATATATTATTATTATACCCTCGTTTTGTCGGACGAATTTTATGGTTTCTTAAAAAAAAAACTGTTTTTAAACGATTTTAAGGATACCCGACAGGACAGACTCGTTATTTTCTATTAAACTAAAATCTACTATTTTTTTATCCCACAATGAAGATTAAAACGGGTTGCCATTTCACTAACTATCAAAAAAAAAAAAATATGTAAAAAGTAAGGAAGGAGTAACTACCACTGTGATGTACATTACAGTGTCGAGTGACACTATAGTGGCCGTTGAGTTGGTTACTTTTAGGGATGCATTAAATTTGAATTCAATGTGTAATCATTCATCTTTGCATTCTATATACTATACCTATATTTCTAAGCATATGTTTATACCTATTGTAATAAGTAATTCATTTTTGTTATAATTATACTATAGGCTAAACTATTCAACTATTATTTTCTAAAAATAAATACCATATTATTTATTTTAATAACAATAATTTATTTAGGTATAATATTATTTCAAAAAATATTATTAGCTGTTAGTTATTAATTGTATCTTATAAGTCTGCAATACCAATCATTATTGTATTCGTTTTCGGATTACAACAGAAAACAAAATCAATTTTGTTGAAAAAATTCCCAATTTTCTTCATTTTATTTTATTTTTTCTATTATTTTAAGAAGTGTACTCCTCTAAGATATTATCTAAAAGTATTTTTATTGCATTACAAAATTATATTATCATAAAATGAGAACTAATAGATTTATCGCTCCGATATGAATCTTAAATAAATTTCTAGTACCTGTATAACTCGTTTTATTTTATATTTTGTTACATATAATTTTGTTCCGATTTCAATTTTAGTCACCGTAACAGTATTATTAGTAATTTTATTAGTAATTACAAACTATAAGAATTATATTTTTTTTTCAATGATGAGCAATATACCTGGTTATGGTATAATTAATGTATTATCATATAGCACGTCTTTATATTTAATGACATTCACATTTATCTTAATGTTTTACTAATTTAAATACCATCGACTATGTGAATATCTATATATAATAGTATGTATATACAATATACTATGGTTTAACGTTTTTGAAAATGTTTTATGTAGGATAATTTAAATAAGTACTTAATTAAAAAACAGTATTGTTGAAAAAATATGTATTTTACTATTTTTTTCAAAAAATTTTTATTGTTATTGAATTTTTATATTTTTCCTTTTTTAATGACACTGTGTATTTTTATTTCATATTTAAAAGCGTGGTATTTTTCTTAACATTTCAATGTGACAATGTATAAGACTTCTAATTTATCATGTAATTATTTAGTATTTGAATGTTATAAAAAGCAGGAATAGTGGACTACAATTTTGGCTTGGAGCTTAAATGTAGAAGTATAAACGAAACACACAAGTTATAATATAACAGAGTTGACTAAGTTTTCACCAATTTTTAAACGAGTGCTTTTAAATAGCTAACGTATATGAATTAAAAACTTTATAAAAAATTAATTTTTATAAATAAGAATAAGTACCTAGGTATCTACCAATAGAATAAATTCTCAGAAAAACATTTTGATTCGAAATATGAAATAAAAATCTATGTAGTCATTAAAAAAGTAAAACACCAGTACATCAGTACCTGATGGTAACAACAAAAAATTAAAATTAATTAGCCAACTATAATATTTTTTCAAAGTAAAAACTTTTAATTTTATAATGAATTAAAATTACCTTGGTAAAACAAAATATCCAAAAATGTTAATTTTTCAAAATATAAGTGTGTCCCTATGATCCTATAACACTATAGGCTATACTGTTAAAATAATCACTCTATAACTGTGCCTATATGGCTATATAGGATAGTAATAACATTGTTAAAGTTGCAGTGTTACACAACACCTATAAGACACCATCACCCTGAATGTATACGCGGGTATGCCTTTGGAATACTGATTTGCTCATCAGTCGTGACAAGGTTAACTATAAATATGAACGACCAACGCTATATAATAATACAGGGTGATACATATAAAGAATGTCCAGATTTCAGAATAATGTAATGTTTAATCAGGTATTGCAGTATTGCACATATAAAATTAAAGCAGGTACCAATAAATACTGTAGGTTATCGAATTTTTTTCACAAATGCTTAACATGTATTTAAAAATGCCCTTCTCTTTTCCTACAGACTTTTATGTAGTCATATCGATAACTCGTCCAAATCCTAGCTATCATATGGTATGTCAGGTGAAACTAAACCAACCACCATTTCGACTGTTTTTCTCAGTTCTGCAAGAATTATTGGAATAGGTGAAAAATATATAAAGACTCGCCTATATGGCTATATAATGGTTCATTTGATAACAACTGGTAGAACTTGCTACTACCAAAACCAACAAATTTATAAATTTTTGAAATGGGGACATTCTTTATGGAACAGTACACCCTGTTTATGGTACTATGGAGAGGATGGATAAGTAAATTTAGTGCTTATATAGCAGCTATATATATATATATATATATATATATATAGTACAAACGAGTTTACGTGTGCATAGTAAAATATAAAGTAAATCTGCAATAAAAAAAAATGTTTGTTCGTGAATTTTATAAAACTTATGTGGATGACAATTTAACGAGCCGATGTTTATGGTGGAAAGGATTACTTACCTATATAGTATATATATATATATATATATTATAGATTCATATATAGGTATATACTATACATAAATTATAAGATATAGATACCTAGTAGGGTTTATAGTGTGTGTGTATGTGTGTGTTTGTACAGCGTATCTTATGACTTCCACAATCGAGATACAAGCCGGCGTTATGACTTCCAAGTGTCATAGTGACCTCCGAAATTCGGAGGTCACAAAAGTGGATGACATTTTCGTAATTATAACAAGTTTTTAATAAGGTCCAAAATAACATTATTGTGTGTAACGCTGGTGTGTTAAATAGTACCAATTTTTGAATATAGGCGGCGCAACATTTTGAGATTTACACGGGTTTATGGTGTTTAAACATGCTAAAAAAGTATAAGCGCTATTAAAGCTTCCAACTGAATATTATTCAATATTTTACACATCTTAGTCAGGGCCTCGGGGGGACGCTACTATTGACTCCAGTTAATATTAAAATAATAACACAAAATTGCTAATTATAATTTCTCTAAGTATAAAAATACAGACCACCTATTACCACACATCGACAATATCAACATGTATTGCAGTTTCTACGTAATGAACTTCAAATACAATGTAATACAGCTATTAAAGTACTAACTAAATTCTATGAATTGAATACCATATTTCCATAGTATAATTTATTAATTTTCATAAATGCCATGTTTTAATTCATTACATATTACGAAATTGATTCAATGAGGAAATCAAAAAAGGTGAAATTCTTTATCCTAATTAGGATTCCACTGTATATAATATTTTTGGTTTGTACGCATCAATTTCAATGCATCTAATGAACTCCAGGCATAAAATACAATCATTTTTAAATTAGTCCATTACAGTGTAATATGAAGATTGTAGGTATTATGTGAGTGAAGAAACCGTTGCAAGTAGACTTTGCATTAGACTGGCCAATTTTGAACCTTTATGACTTCCTAATTTACACACTTATATATAATTTTATGAACAAATTTTAAAATAGAATATTATTCTAAGACCGGAGTTCATATGGTACATACAAAATTCAATGTATGTAAATATCGCAAATAAATCATTCTACCATATCGTTGTCCGTGTAATATCTAAGCTAGAATGAAGAATTTTGCACCTTTATGACTTCCTAAGTTACACACTTACATATAATTTTTGAACAGATTTTAACATAGAAATATTATTTTAAGACCGGAGTTCATAAAGTGCATACAAAATGCAATGTGTGTAAATATTGCAAAAAATAAAGTAAACCAACATGTCCAAATAAAAAAAATGAGTATTGAAATTAATTATTACATACACAAGCAATTTTAATTTCTTATTTTTTCGTATTGTTAAGATGTGTAAATCAAATTTTAATGACTAAAATATCATTAAAAGGTATATTTTCAACAAAAACCTTGTTTGTTATTTATACAGAGTTGAGAGTATATAAATCCGCCGACGTTCAGTATAATCCTTCACGATTATCAGATTATTATATTGCATTCAAGGAAATATTTAATCATCAAACACTAGACGCGAAGAAAACTGCGAAATAAATCATGTACTATAACACTACTAACGCATTATACCGATATGCGTGCGTGTGTGTGTTCATGTGCACGAATGGTGAAATGGCAAACGACGTAAAATGTTTGGTAATTGTGGTAAAGAGACTTTGTTAAAGTAAAGAATCTAAAATAGTACCTAAAGATATAATTAATAGTAACATAATAAGATGTATAAAGTAAACGGCGATAGTCTCAAAGACTTAGAAAATAGACTTAAAATCCAATGAATGTTGAATGTTCTGCTATAGGATTTCTAAAAAGATAATATAGTTACCTACCACATAAGTATCTATAACGAGCTTAATGGCACAAAATGTTTTGTACCTACCACTTTATTGTGCATTTGTGAAATCTGTTTAGATTTTGGGCCAATAATTTAGAAATTGTCTCTTAAAAAATAAGGACGTGGTAGACTCTTACCCAACAGATAAACTATATTAAAATGGAAAATCCGTTGAACGTAAAAGTATACATATTCTATTAGTTGACAAGAGCCAAGATTGCAATGCACCAACTCGTAATTAATCAATTTGTACTGCACTGACTGATGAATCTGCACGATTTCACGAAACCTTATGAAATTAATATTGCTGAGTGCCTATGTATAATATTATATGTTATGCATATAATTTATATTCTTTCTCTTTCTATATATATATATATATATATATATATATATATATATATATATATATATATATATATTATATACATATCATATATACATATCAGGTACCTATGACAATATTGTTCTACAAAACTTTTGTACGGTTGATGCAGACTACTTCAGATATGAAGTGCAACTGACTCGATTGAATTTCAATAGTCCTCAACAACTGTCGGAACACATCAACTATCAAGTACATCGCAAATAATAATTGTACACGTATATCTATGTCCTACTCCTATATACGCATACAGCAAAATTAAATTAAAAGCTAAAAAACATATTTTTGTTGCCGAACGATGAATACATTATATATAATCACATTCACGCAGGAAGATTGAATACGTCCCCGAATTGTATAGTATAGTAGGTATAAATGTATAAGTATATTATATTGCTATATCGACATGGCAATTGTTCAATTGTTTATATTATAATTACTTAGTACAAAGACAGTGTCTATGTTATAGTTCATTAATCACCAAATCCATTTCTCGTGGAGCCATATACCTAACTTATAGTTATAATATAACGGGTCATCTCACAAACCAATATACACATATTATATATATATATATATATATCGCAAATTGTATACATATTATATCCCGTTTTACACCTTATTTAATACACTTACCTATACAAATTTGTAACATCGTACCATACCATTACCGGTTAATGTAGTGAAGAGATCCCTCGTAATAGGTGATAGGTCCTTTGCGTCGCTAAATTTAATTGATATTTGAAAAGCAGGCAAAGAAAAAAAACCAAATGTAATATTTACATAATAAATCAATATATTTTGTTATACCTAATGATATTAAATATTGGAAATTAAAATCATAATAGGAAGGCAATGAAATTGTAAGAGTGAAAAAAAGTGGTAAAATCTGTTATGACAATATTTCGCTTAGTGCCAGTAAAAACGTAGGTACCTATATCATTGTAATTTACATTGATTTAAACAAAATCAATTTTTGTAAGTGGCAAGTGCTTGATATAAATCTTAACGCGCATGTTCATGAGAGGTTGGAGCTTTCGGGGGCTTAACCCCTCTCTGGAAATGTCAATAGCTATCCAATAGAATGTGTACCTACATCCGTGGCCCGTGGTCCATAAAAATGGTAGGTAATAAAGTTCTGTTAATAATGTACTATACTATGATGTATTCTAAAATTTAATTTTCGAAAATATAATATTCTGACTCTTTGATATAATATATCAACTATAACAATGTTTGTATTGTTTGTTACTTGTGGTATTGCTGTTTTAATTACCTATTTAAATAGGTAACTATATTAAATTAAACTGCAGATATTAAACGATCAATAAATACGTCTTATTTTAGCATATGACCAAACTATAATAAACTAATTTTTAGAGTTAATTTTATAAGAATATCGATGCCTTTATATTATTATTATTATTATTATTACCCATTCAGCATTCGAACGATGTATAAATAATTTGAAAAAACAAATTTAATGAATTAGAAATAGCACTCAAATGCATGCATAATATGATAAAAAAAAGTTTAATAATTGCACTAGGTATACACGAGCAGTTTTAATAGTTTTATTATTAAGTTGTTGTGATTTATATCCATATATAAGTGTAGTAACAATAAATTATTATTGAATATTAAATTCGAATTTTGAACAAGATGTAAAATATTTTTAATATCAACAAATTATTGCATACGACATGGAGGTAAATGAATATAATACATTCTCGACTCTCGAAAGCGAGTGTAGGTATTTAAAATTAATACCTACTGAATAATACTGTTAAAACAGTTTATTTTTAACTATATAATAATCAAATTAAATTATTTTAGCAAACATTACACTTCACTGCGTAGTAGTAATACTTATTGTATTTGAATTTTGAATGGAGTATCACAAATGTAATTTAAACCTCTAATAGTTTTAAGTTTAAGATTACGAAACTCACTACTAAACTGCAGTAAGAAACTCACAGATGAAAACAAAGGGATAGTAATTAAATAAGTACAAATATCTTAAATATAATTTTATACCTACCTATATACGTCTCTATAAAAGTAAGCGGTTATTATTTTTTTTTTTTTTTAAGTTAAATAAATAGTTATAAACAGTTAGATAATCATACCAGTATAATAATAATATTATTTTATATTAAACATACCTAGCCTAATCGTTATCACTATATTATTATATCATTCGTTGGCTATCAGTATCCGTAGTGTCAAGTCCGAAATGGCGCGTGTGTTTAGTTTAATTTTAATGCATTCCAATAATAAAAATACTTAACCTCAAGACCTCAACCTTTCTGACACTTCAAAGAAAATAGCCATCAGTATCGCTCTTGCACCTCCTCACACTAGCACTTAACTTCTCTCCACTATTAACTCTCCAAGACACCGGTGAAACGAACAATATTACAGAAAACGACAGTAGGTACTCAGCAACTACCGGTCAGACCTGAAATTCCACCTACATATGTTTATAATATTTCCGATTACGATAACTTTCATACTTATTTAGAAAATATAACACTTGACAATTTCTCCAATTTTAAGTACAAAATCTGTCCTAAAAATTAATTTAAACTCGATTGACGACAATAGAACCGAAACTAAACTTTTCGACAATTCGACGAGACCGCAATTGAATACCACACATACCAATTTCCTGAAAATAAACAACTTTCAGTAGTCATTAGAAATCTACATACCTGAAGCTTGTATTTACAATGAACTTAAATTTGAAGTCGCTTCAGTCACACGCCTTCAAAAACAGTTCAAATCGCCAATCCCAACCGTAGCAGTTTTATTATCAAAATCGTCTACTGAAATATTTTCTTTAAATAGACTACTACATTGTATAATAATAGTAGAACCACGTAAACCCTCCAAGGATATCCTACAATGTACAAATTGTCAAAGATTTTTCCACACAAAAAAGTTTTACCATCTACCATCAAGGTGTGTCATTGTGTCTAATGTGCGGGTGATCATCACTACAGTCAATGTAAGAAACCAACAGAAGCCCCTTCCCCAAAAAAAAAAAAAAAAGTGTTAACTGTGATAGTGATCATCCAGCTAATTATAGAGGGAGTACTTTTTACAAAGAAATATCAAGAACCAAAAATAAAAATAAAACTAGTATATATATCTATCCCATAACAAAAATCACACTATTACAATACCCAACGCAAATACTCAAAATATACATTTAAACAATAATTATAAAGGCAAATCAACCAATTCCACAGTCCACAGATAACGATTACGACTTTTGAAAACTCTTTTACCACTATAATTAACACATTTGTTACCCAATTAATGCAGAAAATAATACAAAACCTGCCAGTCATCATTAACAGCTTAAACTTCAACACTAATGGAGCTCTACAATACCTTATTATTAAACTGGAATGCTAACGGTCTTAAAAATCAAAAAAAATACATTACTAGCTTTTCTTAATTATCACAAGATTTATATCGCATGCATTACTGAAACGCATAAATCACATACAGATAAAATTATATTCCCAGGCAACAAAATTTATCAAGCTGATCGTAGTACACAATCTCGTGCCATGGGCGGAGTGACTATTCTAGTACCTATACGGAACAAAATCAAACAGCAATAATTGCCTACGCTCGTCCTGACGTACCTACCTATATAGAAGCCGTTTAGCCGTAGCAGTTTCCAAAAACAATAAACAATAAGCATAATATAACGTTCGTCAGTGTGTATCAACCTCCTAGTCGCCAAATGCTTATTACAGATTATGAAAAAGTCACGAGTCTTAGATAACTCAGTTATAATTGCTGGTGATTTAAATTCTAAACACATTAACTGGGGATGCCGTGTTATACAAATCCTGCAAATGGCCCTAAATTACGAGCATTCATAGCAACACACCCTTTTCAATATCAGCTCCAAATACACCTATACTTAGGTAGGTACTTCCCAACAGATAGAGAACCGTTTGCCCGACATATCAGACATTTTGATAATTAAATCTGTCCCATTTGTACCTATGCGTGCATGAACCTCTCATCGAACTCGACTCGGATCACATATACCTACCTGTTAAAATAACGATTAACTCACCCTCTCTTTTCCGCCGTACAAACAACTCATTATTTAAAGGCAAACCAGACTGGAATAGTTTCTCTAACCATGTAAAATTTAATCCGAAAATAGTGAAAATACCAACAAGTACAGCACCTACTACTAAAATAGCAGAACAAACAGCCGATCATCGGGCGTCATAACAGAAGCCGCTCAGTCCTGTTTTAAATTACTGCTAATGAATATCTTTCCTTATATCCGGTTTATATCTGTGATGGGCAATGTACTTACATCTCCTTCGCGCTGATTTTGCAAGACTTTTCACATGAACTTAACGTTTTAATATGTTACCTATTGAGTTTTTGACGATTTTAACCGATTTCGTCATTTTTGTCGAGTTCATGATTTAATTTTTTTATGCATTGACAAACTAAAAATTAAAATGTAGGTACTTCATTATTTTTGATAATTTTAAAATAAAATTTGAACATGGACATCTATATATCAACATTAATATTTAAAAATTTTTGAAAAGCGAATATGTATCCATTAGGCATTAATGCAATATAATTGCTTTTTTATCACTTAATATTTTGATTATTTCAAGATTTTCCATTATTATATTGTAAAGTCAAAATTAAAATATGATGATTGAATGTCGAAGTGTGACTGATGGTAAGGCTAACGTGTATAAGATTAATTTCCAACCATAAATAATTGTAAGGTGGTATTTTCAGATGAGATATCTATGAGTTTATCACCAAACATTAATTTATTCTCAGTCGCTGAAAAATCTATGAACACAACTCGGATGTGTTGTGACAAATATGATGTTAATAAATGTACATCAGAAATTAAAATTACCTACAGCTGCAGACAATTTTTTAACTTGTTCTCAATTATTGCCTAAGCCAAGAAATCAAACTTTAGACCAGATTCATTTGTTTTCAAATTATGTTTTATGTTTTGTATTATGAATTATGATATTAAAATTAAAAAATATAGGTAAGTACCCAAAAGTCTGATATTTTTTTTAAGCCAATAAATATATTTAAAATTTACACATATACACTATAATTATAAACATATAACCAAGCATGCCCGTCCTCAATTAATTTTAATAACACTGATATTCAAAATCTAATTTTTAGAATTTTTAAATAGGTATAGTTTAAGACCATAGGCAAGGTTTAAATATATGAAAAAAAATATATTGAAGTTAAAAACTGAAGCAACTTTTCTTCTACAAATCGTGTAGGTTTACTTACATACACAAAAAAAAACCCACTCACTTTGTTTTAAAATCAATAAGTACATTCGTCAGAGTGCTTAGAATCTGAAAAAAATATACCATGTAACTTTTAACTTCTAATTTAACTTATATTTTTCTATTAAGTATAACTAAATTGAAAAAAAAAATTGTTAATTTGCACATTTATGAACTTGGCTGTTAAACTTAGTATAACTTCGAGTTCAGACTGGCGTTATAACTTATAAATCAATTATTTTAATACAATAGCAATACGTATTCAGTAAAATATAACCGGTTTAAAACTAAAGGCTAATCGTTAGGTATTCATACAGTTTCTCGAAAATTTGACTCGGTGAAATTGAGACTTGATAGCACAAACGTTTAACAGGAGCTGTCGAAAATACGAAATGAATAACGCGTTGAATCGATAGGTTTACCTATTTAAAAAAAAAAATCGACGGATATGATAAATCTTCATCATGTAAACCATCCAAAAACAATAAACAGATTAATGATAAAGATAATATACTACAAAGATCAAATAAGCTTAAAAAAAAGTTCTCATTCAGTTCTACGGGTACCTAATATAGGATGTATCATACTACGATTGTCTCGACGAAGTTACAATAAGTTATAAGTACCTAATAATAGCAGTAGCGGCTCGTGAGTAAATATTCTGGGGAGACTTAAATTATATAACATAAATTCCATAATAATAACGACTAAGAAAAACCTTTTTATTGAAAAAATTAATTATATTAAATATTAATATTTCATTTAATATTGAAGTTAGTTAAATACAGGTATACACGGCGCAGCGGCACGGCAATTACTGTCGTGAACCCAGGTTCGGGGGTAGGTAAATTGAGTCCGAGATAAGTTTGGTACATTTTGAAAGCGGTAAATCGAGTCCCGGGGAAAAATAGGTAGTAGGTAAGTTGAGTCCCGGAAAAAATAAGGCAGTAGGTAATTTGAATCCCAGGGAGAAACGATTTATATGCATTTAAAATTTAAAAATGTGCACTATAAAATTTTTATTTGTGATTTGTGGACATTCATTGACTGCATGTATATGATTTTGAAAATAGCAACATGCATTTTTATTGCATAAAGAATAATTACATAATTAATAATAATGCAATAAAAATCATATACATGCAGTCAATGAATGTCTACAAATCACAAATAAAAATTTTATAGTACAAATTTTTAAATGCATATAAATCGTTTTTCCATGGGACTCAAATTACCTAGGTACTACCTTATTTTTTCTGAGACTCAATTTACCGAGTTAGGGTCATTTGGGACTCAATTTACCAACCCCGCCAGGTTCAAAAGCGTCTATGATACGCAGCCTATTCTCCACGGCTCCCTCCGACCAACCATAGCCATTCCATTACATGCTGCGTTTGCAACTGACGGGCTTCACTGCTTCAGTTTCACTGAACCGGCGACCGTCGTAATGAGCCGTAATGACCCGCAGAAATGATTAAAATAGTATTTCTATAGAGTATCGAGATAGCCATTAATAGGTTTTCGATTTTGTGACTTTCAATTTAATATAATAATAAACAATGAAAACTATATTTTAAATACAAATGAAAATATTTCTATACATTATTATTTTTAATTAATTGTATTATTTATAAGTAGCTAGTTTATTTTTAAGGGGAGACGCAGTCTCAAAGTCTCCCCTGACGAGCCACCCCTGAATAATAGTTATACATATATACTTATAATAATAAAATTCAATTATAAATTTCCAAATTTAGTTTTCAAGAATATGAAAGTTGCAAATGTTATACTCGTAAATAAGAAAAGAACAATAACTTATGAAACTAATTTAAGTTTAGGTATTAGGTAGGAATAAAAAAAACATTTTTAAGTATTATGAATATTAAATAATATTGTTGTTGTTTAATATATTTTTAGTATATACCTGAAATCAATGTTTACAAAAAAAAATTAATACGTGGAATAGGACCCAACATGGTGAACTACTCCATCATCTTAATTTATTATAAACATTTGTTGGATAATAGAAAGGATTCTAGAGGAATAAAAATAAATCAGAATTTCATTTTGCCTTTTGATATATTTAGTCTCTGAAAATATTTTTTATTACACCTCTTAAAATATTATAAACATTGAAATGGAACAAAACTTTACATATTTTCCATAATATAATATGAACATGTCACGATACTAAGATTAGTAATATTAATAAATAATATATAACATAGTTAATTACCTATATTATGGGTAATTAACTATTTTATAAATTATACCTACCACAGATCACAGTGGCACACAAAAATAAACCTAAGTATTTCAAAATTTAATTCAAACCATTTTATAAAAAAAAATATAATGTAGCTGAAAAAGCAAAGCAGATAGTTAGCAAATGGTACACCAAAGCAGTAAATATTTTGTATGATGTTTGAATTTGAATTATGTTAGAACATATTACATTTAGCTCATGATCAATATTAGATGAAAATTGGATAGTTGGCTTTATTTATTTTATAACTAAGTGTGGTACTTTGTACATACTTTTTTCATTCATATTCAAATCTAACAAATTAATATACTATGGACCATTGTAAAATCATACAACTAGATGCTTGCATAAATAAATACGATCATCCAAGATTAAAAAAATTATTATTTATAGATTTCAGTCTTTTAAAATAACAGGTCACTTTCTATTTACAAATTATTATAAACACAATAATTTACAACATACTCTAATGGTATGTTAATACTTGCAGATATTTAACTTATAATAAATATTTAAATACATTTTACACTTTTAACCAAATAGATGTAACATTAATAATATTCTAGGTTTTTAAGTAGTTTTTACTTTTTTAGGAAACAATCTTGACTTATTTTAAAGTTTAAATACTTTTAAAGTAATGTTGGAAGGAATAATTTTCAGTAATGAAATAATTAACCATAAAAATAATTTGAAAAAATATCATAATTTAAATGCTATTCATTCTTGTTGGGACGTAACATGTCTACAGCATAATCCCTCCACTTTTTTATAACAGCAATTTCTTTTTCTGATGCACCAATTTGTTGCTGAATGTACTTGAATGCAGTATCCAAGGCCAAAGCCCCGCGCTGATGATCTACTCTCTGTGCAATTAGATCGTGCATATTTAATTTATTTCTGGTTTCTTTTAAGTTATTCTACATACAAAAAAAAATATAAATAAAAGAAAATTAGTTTCAAATAATTAATATTACAATTAACAATGTATTATAGTTATTATTGTAAAACTTACTTCGCAATGAGTTTTAACAACTACAACTTGTGACATGGTTTTTTTGTTAATGTTATTTGGCAACTTTTTTGCTATCTGTTTAATTGGTTCTTTACTAGTAATTGGAAGTTTATCTTTAGATATGTTACTTTTCTTGTCTTCATTATCACTGCTCATAGATATTCGAGGTCTTTTTCTTTTACCATCTACTGTTTCATTATCATTGTTAATACTTTGTTTTGATACAAAACCAGGATTAATAAAAATTGCAGGATGATTTTTTTGTAAAGGTTTTACAGCAGTGCTTTTTTGATTTACCACTATGTTATGTTTAATCTTAATAGCTTCTATTGGTGAAAAGCTTATTTTTGGTTTTACTTTGTCTGACGGAGAAGATATTGTATTGTCATCATACATTTCTGACTTAGATACATTATGATGTTCTGAAATAAAGTTTATATAATATTGTAATTTACATGTATAGTTAATTAATTTCATTACTATAGTACAATTATTTGTTTAATAATTAAGTTAATTCTCATAATAAAATCACTTATTTTATAGTAAAAATTTTAGTGTTATATACTATTCTTATTTTTCATGTTC
This sequence comes from Diuraphis noxia, assembly GCF_037042655.1. NCBI lineage: Eukaryota > Metazoa > Arthropoda > Insecta > Hemiptera > Aphididae > Diuraphis > Diuraphis noxia. The sequence continues at coordinate 29,031,263 of NW_028301714.1, read as the reverse complement.
ATGTTTTAGGATAATCTATAGTATCAAGTTTATTCAATTTATTTAGGCATGACCAAGCAATTCACAAAAAAAAAATTCACCTTATGGCTTATTGTTAAACCAAAAACTATTCAGATTGTTTTATTTTTTCAAAGTACACACTAAATTATATTTGCAAATTTTTTACTCTCAGTTCATTTGATAAGCAATTAAAATTTGAAAATTATATATAGGTATATAATAACACCATAGTTCACTGATTTCCACTTATATTTTTCAAATGTAAAGATCCATCATTGCTAATAAATTTACAATAACAATAGTTATGAGTTATAACATTATCTAGCATTGTTTGCCCAGGTGATTTGAATGAAACAAAAGCCTAACTAGCTACTCTCTGTATCTTACTTTTTTCATACTTATACATGATAACTTCCAGATAAAGCCAAGTTAAATGTATAACAAAATGTACTAATGTTTAATAAACAAGGATAAGCATACTTTCTCGAACAGATGTTTGTATATTATTTGTATTATCAATGTTTAAATTAAGATCTTCTTTTTCTTCAACGGTATTGTTCAACTTTATATCACTAGTTTCACTGATTGAAATATTATCAATTTCATTTTTTTTGTTGGTTGTAATATTTTCTTCAGATGTTTGGAGATTATCTATAAAAATATAAATATTATTACTATTTAATCCAATTATACATAATATGTAATAACTATAATATTCAAAAGAAACTGATGGAAAATTGTTTTAAATTAAATTAACAGCTAATGAAAATATAAACTATGATTGGAGGTGGAGATGAGTTGAGCCCCTATACCTTATTTATAATACTAATATATATATATATAAATATGCATTTTCGTTTTTCAGTTTGGTGTCTTAATTGTTGATATATTAATATAATATTTATCATACATTTTAAAATATATATACAAATTATTTTTTTAAAAATCATCATAAATACAATTTTTATGAAAAACACCAATATAAATCGATAATCATTGTATATAATTATAGGGGGGGGGGGGAATGTGTTGTTTTGAGGATAATAAGTAGATGGATGGAAAATGTAAATTGTAAAAATCGGAGGGATGTTATCCCACCATATCCCCCTTCCACTTTGACCACTGTAAGTTGATGATTATGAAATATAATTATTAATTCATTTTTATGAGAACTGTGGTTTGAATAATCAACAGAAATACCATAAACCAGATTTCTTAATACTAATAACTTCTAAAAATATTGTAAAACAAACATTTTGTCTTAACTCTTATAACTAAATGACAAAATAAGAACATTTTCCTGCAATAACAACTGGCAATAAACAATTAATAAATTGAAAATTATATACCATCTCTCATAATTATTTTAGTAACATGTATGATCAATGTATTTTCATTCTTTAGAATAATAAATATAACTAGTTTCCAGATAGGCAATGAATTGGCCACCAAGTTTTAGGATTATAACTGGTTCTAAACAAGTTAACAGCTCATCTCATCTTTAAATAAGGCAAAAAATGTATTAATTATTATTATTTATATTTCACTTTTAAGAGTTTTAGGTAGTCAAAAATGTTCATCTATATTAGAGGTATTCAAACTGTGCGGCGCGAGAGGTTGTAAAGTGAGCCACGTCAAAATGCTGGAAACCAACATTGTACATAGGACTTGTGTAATTATTGTAAATATTATTTGTAACTATCATGAAAACAGTGAAACACATCATATGGTCATTTGAAGTTTTATTTCTAGTCGTCACTGTTAAATTAGTCATATTGGCCATATCTGTGTGTTCTTTCAATGTTTCAATAATAATTTGGGAGCCATCAAAATATTGCAAATACCCAAAGGAGCCGCGGGATGAAAATGTTTGAATACCTCTTATGTATACTAACAGTTTACCGAGCTGAACTCTGCAACTGACTGGGACTATCCGGTCTTGAATATAATGTAAAATATAATAAAAGTACAAACATAATGTATTTATATTTACAGATGAGTGGTTGTCTATATTGTAACCTAACTTATAGTTATTCTAAAATGAATGGTATTTTTTCACTCATACTAGCTATATAAATAAGCTTGACATGAATATAATAAATTTAAAAAAATAGAGCAAAATATAATTTTAAGCTATTAAAATTACCTGATTCAATCTGGTTTGTAGTGCTGACTGTCACTTGTTGCAATTTTTTAATAATGGTTGACAACCATTTCACAAAAACAGTTGTATTACTCTCCATAACAAAATCAATACTTTTAGCTAACTCGGAGCTAGATTTTTTAGTAGTAACTAACAGCATAATATAATCAATAATCTCATCGCCTAAAAAATTAACAAAAATAATTTAAAAACATTAATGTATAATAACAAATTAATAATAAAAAGGCAGAAAGTTAACAATAGGAAAAATATTAAATTTATTACTACATAAAATAAATGAATACTTAGGTATTTAAGTTGCAAAAAATTAATTAAATGAATTGTTCACTAAAATTATGTTTAAAGAAATATAAGCTTACAACTGATCATAATCTTGTTGTAATATATTGTTCTTAACAAATGTTAACAAAAAAAATGTGTTTAAAACTAATAAATATTTATTATTTTAAAATTATGAAAACATGAATAACTATGTGTCTATGATCATTATTACTTACTGCTATTTGCGTTCATCTCTTTCAGTTTCGCTCGTATTGCTTCCTATAAAAAACATATTATACAATATAATATATATTTAGACCGAGAATATGGCAAGACAAAATTTGCAAAATTATTAAAAGGCTTTAACGTATGTAATAAATTAAATGAAGGCCTATTATTATGCATATAATGAAAAAAAATTTGTTTCATTTGTATCATAGTTAATACAAAATATGAAAGGTAGCCGGAAGGTATGCATCGAAAAGAGTAAATAATAACTTGTATTAAGGTTCGATACAGTTCGGTATATTTAGCTGGTAAATTGCACTAGAAATATATTAAATATTTGATTAAATCAATACTTATCGATAAATTTCATTTTCTTCTTCGAACATTAATGATATATCAGTGATATTTTTCAAATTTTTCGAATAACAGTTAATCGAAATATTAAATAATAGGTACTTCATAACCAGACGATATAATTTATAATTAGATCGAAAAACTTACTTTAACTTTTATAATGACTTCGTTACGTAAATTGTCCATGGTTAAAATTTGTAATTATTGTTTGAAACGGAGACAACAACAACTGTGAAGTGTGAGGGTCCAGTATTTACGAATTTTTGATAAGATATAGTAATGTCGTACACACACTCGTACCGTACTTCTCAATTTCTCAGTGTTAAGTGTATTCTGATCACCGGCGAAGCTATAATTTATTTATATGAATATATATTTACTAATTTACTATTATAGATATAAACTATAAGTTATAGGTATTAGTTATAATAATATACTATTTAAATTTTAAATTTTAAATTAGAACTTAAAATTTCCTAAAAAAAAAAAAAACATACAAAAACCAAAATAAACACCTTATCTATGCGACTATGCCTCAGAATAACAATTGATTAAAATAATGTCAATGTTTATTTCTGTGACGAGCACCGGACGGTCTTAGAAGCTGATAAGGTCGGGACACTTCCCTATTTAACAATGTTAATCAATTCGGTCTAGAGAGGACATTTTAGTTGAGTTTTTCGCCGCTATTTATTGGGCGCCTCGATCTGAACTTTATTAAGGTTATGTATAAAATTTAAAATACTTTAGCGGCAAACGAAAAATCATTAATATCACAATGATGAATAAATAAGTCATTATATTATCGTAATAAAAATTAGAAAACAGAAATATTATGTACAGTGTGATTCAGCGACCATGCTCATCCCCAAATTTTCATTTTATAATGGAATCAAAAACTACCCTTATGAATTTATACTGTACGAAAAAAAAATATCAGAAAAATTATGTACCTACTACAATTATTTACATTTGCAAAGGGGGGTTAATAGAAGTTCCCATCTCCTAAGAACACTCCTTAAGTAATGTATTTCAAGAATTTAAAAATATGGTTTTATTACAACAGCCAACAGGGCGATTCACCAAGCATGAATTATTTGCAATGACAACTTTTTTTGAATAACTGCATTATTTATTACCTACTATATAAAATAAATGAATACTTAGGTATTTTTTAAGTTGCAAAAAATTCATTAAATTAATTGTTCACTAAAATTTAGTGTCGGCCACAAAATTATGTTTAAAGAAATATAAGCTTACAACTGATCATAATCTGGTTGTAATATATCGTTCTTAACAAATGTTAACACAAAAAATGTGATTAAAAATAATAAATATTTATTATTTTAAATTATGAAAACATGAATAACTATGTGTCTATGATCATTATTACTTACTGCTATTTGCATTCATCTCTTTCAGTTTCGCTCGTATTGCTTCCTATAAAAAACATATTATACAATATAATATACATATATTAAAAACTTGAAATTGATAAAATTTTTTTTCGAAATATTCAATATAGCCAATTTGTAAATCTGATTTTTAGAAAAATGTATTTGGTAAAAACATTTATTTAAGTCAAATGGCTGATTTTTTACAACTTTTTTAAATATCAATAATTTCGTTAAGTAAATTACGATCTAATTTATGTTAGAAACCTTGTAATTTCAAATAATAATAAAGTTTTTTAAAAATATTTTATTAGAACATTTTTAAATAAGTGCATGTTAAAATCTAATTATTTTTTTAATTGTATTTATTTTAATAATATGTGATGTATAAACTATAAATTACAATAACTTACCTAACGAAAATATTGATATTTAAAAAAATTGTAAAAAATCAGCCTTTTGACTTAAATAAGTGTTTTTACAATATACATTTTTCTGTAAATCGAATTTACAAATTGGCTATATTGAATATTTCGAAAAAAAAATTATCGATTTTTAAGTTTTTTATTTTCAGTATTAAAAAATAAAAATGTAGCGCAAGTGTCTATTGATTATATTTAAAAGAAATTTTTAAAAAATATTGATTAGAACAAAAGTTATTTCATTTGTTAGAATGTCAGATCTCTTTGGGACACCCTGTGGCCTGTATAATACATTAATGCATTATTTGATATTCTACATATTCATATATTATACGTATGACATACTCAATGTGTTTTTAAAATAGACATAATTTGTACAATTTAAAACTGAGTCATCTTCTAAGACTGTGGTCTAGAGACAGATCACCACAGAATAAATGCAATTATTTATAATATTATTTATTTTTATTATTTCATATATTCTGTGGTATCACGCTATCACCCATCATAGCAATTTGTTTATCACAAACCTATAATTATTTTTATTTAAATAATTATTTTGGCTAAAAGGTTTAAATGCATCTAACCACCCTAAGCAAATTTTGATCAAATGTTTTGTTCTGAATCAGTTCTTGTACAGTAAATAGTACTTTTACATAATGATTTATCATCGATTTCATATCATAGAAAATATATTCAAAGTTACATATCAATTACTGTGGTCTGTGACCTACTCAACAAGGTATTACACTCAAACGCCGAAACTACTGAAATTGAATATTTGACAAATGTGTAAGCGATGTAATATGGGCTAGTGGGTCTTGGATATTTTACAATTTATAGTTTAAGTGTTTATTTAGTTTAATGATAATAAGCACAATACGTATAATTATTTTGAAATTAATTAATGCTATTAAGAGGACGTTTCGCTAGCATTTGCTGTCTCCATCTTACACCTGTGAAACAATGAAATATAGCTAATGTACCAATATACGCTCAGCTTTTTAGCTCCATTAACTTAAAGCTAAAGTGAATCGACCAATTATAAAATTTGATGGTAAGAACATTATCTAAATCTATATGTGGATTTTCTTAAGAAAACCAATTTTAGCAAGTCTTACATATATAATATTAGTATGAATTAAATATGCTCATAACTCAATTATAAACCGATATCTCGCAAAAAAAAAAAACCCCATAATAAACACAAATAATGTTCTTACCATCAAGTTTCATGATAGGTAAATTCACTCTTATTTTTAAACTAATAAAGCTAATTGTGATCTGCTGGGTGTAAATTTGCTATGTTAAACACTTAAGACAGACACAACAAATGCTAGTGTTACATCCTCTTATGTAATAATTATTTGAAAAATGTTATGTTTATATTATATTATTTATGTTAATATTAAAGAAATTTAAGACAAAGAAAAAACCCTTATTTACAAAGTATTTGAGAAATTTTTTAAGAAGATTATTTTTAAAACTGAATATTACACCTAACATCGTGTATTTTAATGAAAGTTTTTAAATTAAGTTACAATTAAATGCTGTATAAGATAACATTAAATACTAGATTTTATACTTTTATACTGATATAATGTGATTGTTATTACTATTAATAGTTTTCTAAAATATGAACCAGATATTTTTCAAAACTAATTGTCATTTATGATAAACTGGAATAGAATAAAAGCCAAAATTTATATTTTTAACAGTTATATTTAAATAAAATGTATAGGTACAAACTCAACTTACATATTAAATATATATATATATATAAAAATGAATCACAAAATACACCAATATATAAATAAATTTAACACAATTAAAAAAGAAATTGACATTTAAAATGTTCTGGATCCACAATAATTTATATCATTATTTTCCTTGTGTAGATGTTTTCTTTTTTTTTATCAATTATGACCAACTAGTTGGATTGTTTGATAAATTTTAAATGGTGCTACATTCAGAATAAAGGATATTCTTTTCACTGGCAAATATGTTGATAATTTAGTGTAAGGCAATAATGGCAATAACAGTAATAAAAAAATTTACAATTTTGATTCAGTCAGCCAGGCAAAATTTTGTGGCTTGCGATCAGCAGATGGATTGATCATTATATTAATAAACGAAGGTCCACTCGTATCCTATTAAAAACAATTAATCATATCAGTGTGCTGCACAATTCAAGTATGTATAGTATGATTATGATATTCAAGGGTTATTAAATATATTAGCAGTTAGCTTTCATAATAAGGCTTATAATATTAATATATACTCAGTTATTTCAATAAGTACAATCTGTGTTAAGATCTTTATTATTATTATAATTAAACAATTTTTTCCTATTTAATATTAAGAATATATTTACCTATCAATAAATTTAAATAAAATATCATGTTCAGCTATTAAATATTTTACAATATTTTAATACTAAAGCAAATTATAAGATTATTTAAGTGTTGTTAGGTAATTAAATACTATACTATTTTGATTATGTAATAAAAGACAAGGAGAACAAATCTGTCTGTATGGTCATTTAGCCATTATTTTTTTTTTTTTTTAAACAAGTTAAATATATTTACCATAAAAGCTTTTTTTACTGCATTGGAAACTTGTTCAACAGTTGTGCAAAAATATCCTTTGCGACCAAATAAAGTCAACATATTTTCATAATGTATGTTTACAGATAGGCAATTTGGGGGAATACTAAAAATTAAAAATCACCAAAAACAAAATATAAGTTAAAATATATAACATATTATATTATCTGTATACATACACTCCAGCTAAGTTATCAGAATCTTGCACCAAAGACCAAGTGGACTCATCAACACCTCCATATATGCCATTATTGTTGACAACGATGATGACAATTGGTAATTTATACCTAAAATTATGATATCAAAAACTTAAAGTATAATAATATTTATTAAAATCATTAAAACGATAGTTGATTTTTAAATTTAAATTAATAATTAGCATCTATCTAAATTTTATAGAATTCAATTTTATGAAAAAAATAATTTTTTATTTATTCAAGGGTAGAAAACTCAATTACAAAAAATTTAAAAATTGTGTACACAAGTATATAAGCACGAAAACAAATAAAATTAGAATACCTAATAGTCATAGAGTACACATGAAATAATGATACAATAACAAATAAAAATTAAGCTCAATATTTATATTTTATTTAAAAAACATTAAATAATTTAATAAAACAAGAATTAGAGTTAAAAAATTATATTTTTACATCATTAACAATGGACATAATTATATTTATAGGGCTCATAGAAGCAGGCGAGTGGTTAAAGCATAATTTGTTTTGTATGAGTAAATATAAAATGTAAATTAAAGTACTTAGTTTTAAAATAAGTAATACAGAAATTTAAAAAATAAAAATAACTGGACAGACTACAAAATCCAATAAAAAGTTTAAACAAAAATCATAGGTTGTCTAACATCCTTCTAATTTCAACATATTAGAAAAAATTAGCTACTTAACATTTTAGTATATAGCTAAATTTTAAAAAAAACTTATTTTTTTGACTAACCTGACCATTGTTTCCACTTCCATTCCAGAAAATCCAAACGCTGAATCACCTTCAACACACAAGACTCGTTTTCCAGGTTCATACTTTTGACACCATAAGGCTGCAGCAATAGCAAATCCTAATCCAACTCCCATTGTACCAAATGTTCCTAAAAATGAAATTATTCATATTAAATATTGATAACATTGTTATCAACTAGTATTTATCTTACCAGCATCAAGTCTATGTCTAGGTAAATTGTTTAATAATACAGCTCTACCAATGTCCATTGTATTTGCTCCTTCGCTTACAATCATACAATCTATAGATAAATAAATTTCTTGATTTTTAGTTTTGTAATTTGTATCAGAATAAGGATGTATCACTAATTTGGTGGTTAATTTTTTTCAAGTTCATCATGTTATTTTTTTCTCACATACTCTTGTACTAAAATATAGAAGTGTTACTTATAAAAATGTTTAATAAATAAAATTTTATCTCAAAGAAAGAGTAATTAATATCTTTTTACTAGGCTTACATATTAACGGAGTTTATGCCATATAAAAGCATACATTTTAAATTTTTGTTCCCATATTATGTAATTAATAAATGAATGAAGAAGTATTAAAATAATTACTAGATAAAGAAAAATTTGAACTCAGTTTTTTAATTCAACTTATTGGGCATAATATGTATAAACTACTTTAATAATACAGTAGTCTTTATAACTCAAATTTTTTTTTGTCCCTAGGAAATTCCTATACACTCAATACAATATTTGTCACGATAAGTTAAATGCAAAATTAGTTGAGCATAGATAACTCAGTCATATCTTAAATTTTATCATTAGAATCCAACATTTGTTTTAAAAGCAGAAAATTGTTCAGAAGAAAAAACAGCAAAGAAAGAGCAACAGTTTTTTTAGGATCAGATACGACTGGTACAAATAAAATTAAACCACTATTAATTAATTAATAAATGCATTTTATACAGGAAATTAATTTTGAAATGTAATCTAGTAATTGCAGTTTATAAATATACATATGATACATGTATAACTCGAATTAGTTCATATCTTAAGAAAAATTTGAATTATATAACTTTAAAAATATATAAGTCGAATTAATTTTTATCTCCCTTGAAATTCGAGTTATCGAGACTCAACTGTATTAATCAGTATGTGGAAATAATAACTATAACATTTTAACATTTAAAATTGTATAGTTTTGCTTGAAAAATATTATTTCATTATTTTTTTTACAAAAGTTGAATTTTATGTTTCAAACATTTAATACCATTATGTAAAAAAAAAATATATATATGTAAATTACTAAATCTCTGTATTATAAATACTTCTTAATAGTTAATATTATTGTATTATTATTAATTTTTTTAACTATTAATACATTAATAATGAATTTATACACCACAGGTTTCAAAAAGTTATAAATATATGAAATAAAACCAACCTTTTGGAATATTATCATATATATGTTGAAAAACTGTGTAGTAGTTTAATGGTATAGATGTGTCTTTCATCATTGACTGAAAATAAAAATAAGCTTTATTTTTTACACACAATTTGGTATTTATGAAAATATAAAATTTGTACTTTGTATTTATACTTAGTGTAGTTAATAAAGTGATATAATGATGATTGTAAAAACTTTTGAAGAGTATATGATACCGATAAAAAAACTATAAGAATTATCTATTGAACCAAGTTCCTATGAATAATGGAATTGAAATGCTAAACATAAAAACTTGAGTGGCTTGGTCGTACGCTCTATCTACGGAAACGCACTGAACGTATGTACCGGCCGCAGTTGCTAGCTCCCGCATGGGTGACCACCCGGGATTTTTAGCAACATATCCTTGCCACACATACACAAACACGTGTTACAACCCTACCCACTTAAAAACCTACAAACAAATATACAAAAATAACCCCTACCGTACCACCCCACACCCAATGCCCTATGTTGCCACGGGTTCTCCTTACAAAAAAAATAAAAATAATAAGAACTTGACTTAAACTAATGTTTATTTATATAATGTCTTACCTTTACATATTTTTTATTTGACAAACATTTTTCTTTAAGTTTATCTAACCATTCGCTTCTTGTATTTTGCCATTTTTTTTTAGATAAACAAACATTCAAAGCATTAACTGCAGCATGCATATCTGCTTGAATTGCTACACTAGCTTGTTGGCTATTATGCAATTCTTCTGCACTTATATCTATCTGAATGAACTTTACATCTGCATTAAACCGTGGTGGTTTACCAAAATGTAGAATCCAATTTAATCGAGCACCAAGCAACAGTATAACATCAGCATTTAGCAAGGCATAAGTACGTGCAGATGCTACACTCATAACATGATCATCAGGCACTACACCTTTACCCATTGGTGTGGCTAAAAACGGTAAGCCAAATTGTCCGATGAAATTTCTTATAGCATATTCTGCATGTCCATAAGCAGCACCTAAATACATAATATAAATTATATATATATATATATATATATATATATATATATATACTAATATTATATTTTTTAGTATAATTTGATTACCTTTGCCTATAATAACAAGAGGACGTTCAGCATTTATTAACAGTTCAGCGGCAGATTCAATATTTCGAAGATCAGGAAAAATTACTGGAGGTTGTGAGATCATTGGTTTGTTTATAACCCTATCTACAGAAATTCGAGCTGATAAAAGATTGGCAGGAAAATCTAAATACGCAGCACCTATAAACAAAATTTAAGTAATTATGGATTTTCTTAAAAAAAATTATAATTGTTATCACCTGGTCTACCATAAGTAGTATAACGTATAGCTTTCTCAACATGAACAGGTATAAGAGCAGCATTTGGGGGCCTTGCACTGTACTTGCAATAAGGTCTGCTGAGTTCGACTTGGTTACATTCTTGAAACCCACCGATTCCTTCATGATCTTCGGCACAAGAGCCGCCAATTACTAATAAAGGCCTAAACCATAATTATTTTTATGAAACAATTTTTACATCACATATTATTAGAGAATTCTAAGTAACAGACCAACAGTTTATTTGTGCATTGGCCATTCCGGCAGTGACATGAAGCAATCCGGGGCCAGACACCACTAGACATACACCTGGTGTACGAGTAAGATATCCGATTGCTTGGGCTGCGTATACTGCAGATTGTTCATTGCGCATTCCTATATATTTTATACCGACTTGTTGCAGGGCCATGCTAAATTCAATGACTGGAATACCAACAATGCCAAAAACATATTGGATATCCTATACATTTGGAAACAAAACCGTTTATTTAGCTAGAAGCTATCCTGGCATACAAAATATCATGAATAAAAGACTAACTTGATGTTTTAATGCTTGTGCAAGAATGTTGTTGCCATCAATATCTTCCACATCGTTTGACATATTTTTGATATTGGATTTTGAAGGATAATATAGCAAAAAAAGAACGACTACAATATTATACTAATAAACTACCATTAAATTAAAGGTATGAGGGAAAATATAATAATCCAATTACTAAGAACTAAATATGGTAGTAATGAATAAGCAATTATTATAATTTAGATTTTAGAAGAACAGGAAATAATTATAATAATTGTTATGATTATTATTATTGTTCTATTGTAGTGAATACTGAATTACTGAATACTGATTGTAGTGATAGTACGCGATTACTGGACAGTGGACACAATTGACAATTGATAACACTAATGAGCAACAGTACTCGCTGTATTTTTTCTGACATTTCTGTAGTTATCGGCACATTGCTAACGTTAGCAGACTGAAAATTGACATTGACGTATTACAATTAATGTAATTATAATTATTATTTATCATAACAGGTTAATGGAAAATCTAGTTTAAAATTTTTTCCAAGGTCGTTCGATTTAATAGTATATTGTACCTATAATAACATTGGTAGGTACTGATTACTAGGTACATAATACCAATTACCAGGGTTGTCTTAGCTAATAGATACAGTGCCTAGGGCCTACCTTAGACACAGACTTCTATATTATATATTATTCTATATTATTCTATATTATATAGAAGTCTGTGACCCTAAATCATAATATATGATCTAAGGGGCCTACGAAAATGTGCTACGATTTTTAGTAATATTTTTTTTATATTATATAATAAAAATATTTATACCGTAAAATATTATGTATAAGTAGGTATAAGAATTTACGCTGAAAAAATAATAATATTACATCGTATATTTACATTTTACCCCCAATGTTGCTTACCTATAGGCTAAAGACTATCATAATTCGTAATAACCTAAAGAGCTAAAGAAATCAGATCGGATAAACCATAAAAACCAATAAATTGAACTGCATGACAAATTAAACCCCAATTACTGTTAACAGTATTTCAGAAAATATTTCTCAACTCATATACATTTTATCTTATTAATTTGATTGAAATCGTAGAGTACTAGAGTATAATTATTATACTATTATATAGTTTTTATAGTCAACATTATTTCGTATTATAAGTTATAACATTTCATTATTCTAAATCCTTGTCAGTTGTTCGTATAATATCGTTTATCCCCGATATCGAAAATTTTGAATAGTTAACATTACAAGGAATAATTTAAAATTAGATATTTTAAAATTAAAATTAAAACATATATTTTATGTTAGAATTGCTAGATGTATTAAATAATTACATATTACCATACTATATTATTTTTATACAAATATTAGTATGAGGTACGTACGTCGTGTCTCAATATTTTAAATGATGAATAATTGTTTTTTTTTTTTTTTTTTGACAAAAATATTACACGTAAAAAAAACTTAATCCCTGAGTCCCTCACTGTGGACTCTTCCAAATCCATCCCGTCATATGCTACTACTACTTCTGGTTCTAAACCGAATTTTAAGCCACAACATTTTAATTTTAATTTAGCTCTTTCAAAATTCCTCTCCTATTTAACCTCAATTATAAATTTCTTTCATTTAGTCATATTAAATAACAAATCTGCATCTATTCCAATCATTTTTGTATTACATAATAATGTTTACACTAATATTGTGTCTTTTCTTATCTGACTTATTTATCATAGGTATTTAATATTATATAATTGCCTCATTACCATTTATTATTCACTGTTTCAGTGGCGCACACGTAGGGTACCAAGTGGTGCAATTGCACTGGTTTCTCGTAGGTCCCGCGGGGCCTACATACATTCGGTGGCCCCACTCTGCAGGTCTCTTGATTAGACACTATAAATACATAACATCTGGTCCATCTGAATATTTAGATCGTTGAATAAAGCGTAAAGAGTTGGTAGTGCCAAATATGCAAACAAATAAATTTGGGGGCCCTATAGTTATAACTGCACTGGTTCGTGGAAAACCTGTGGGCGCCACTGCACTGTTTTATACAATTGTACCACTGTTATAATTTTAATTGTTGAACTATTATAATAGTTATTACTGAAAGTTCAAAATAATAATAAAAAAAAAAATTAACAAGACCGATAAAAAAAAATGAATAGGTAAGACATATTTAACGTTCAGTGCTAAATATTTTTGTAAAAATAGTTATTGTTTGTCGTCTACTACATAATCTACATCCACGATCCACCCCGAAAATATTATAATTAATAAATTCCTCCTCATAATATGTGATACTATGATTTAATATATTTAATATAATATAATATACGACGGAGCGCGTGTGGTATATATTATCATTATTTATTTGCGAGGACAATACGGAACGTGCGTTTACTTGCATCTATATATTATAAATTATGGTCTCGGTGGCATGACTAATATTTTTGGGGTAGCGAAGATTTTCAGACCAACCACGCCCCATCTCTAATTTAGCGGTAATACCACAAAATCTTAATACTCGCCTATAACACAAACCCTCCCTTCTTACAGACCACAGAATTATCGACCGAATACCATTTAAAAATTATATTTTTTGTCTTTAAATAAATAACTGTACTATGTATTAAACATTTTAATTTACTTAACTAAATTAAACTTTTATTAAACAATCGTTGATAATGTGTATTGGTTAAACTTTATTTGAGTAGTAAATAATAATATATATTATAAAATTCTATTGACAATGTTTTGTATTTCATTGTTTTGAATCGTTCAATTGTATTTGTATAATATTCAGGCAGCTAATCCACGAGTCATGTCATGTACGATATACTTACCGCATATTTTATGTCATAGTTTTTGGTTAAAATGGTTAAATAAACAAAAAAAAGTTACTACAGATTGTTTTGGTAGACAACTCTGAGTATGCTCAGTGCTCACCCTAATTATTACTTTAATAATTAATTCATTAAAACTCTGATTTTTTTAATTTTCAAGAATAAGTCACCATAAGTATTTTTAAATATTTAATTTTTTTTAAAGATTTTTTTGATGATACTAAATTATTATTTTCAAATGATGGAATCAATTTTTTTTTTGTATTAAATATTGTTAACCTAATGAATTTTCGAAAATGCTGATAAATAAATAAATGAATAAATAAATCTGTAAAATTCAAACTAGAAGGTTTTGAATTATTTGACTTTGTGTAATGTATTGATAATAATTAATGATTAATGATTTTAGAACATTTGGAAGCTAAAATTATATAATAATTACAGTAATAAATGTTAATCTAGTAATTTTTTTTTATTTATTAAATTTTCTTTATATGTACAATAAATCTTTTAAATAAAGAAATATATCTACTCCTTTAAGCCTAAGTTTGCGATGGAGTAGAGAGTTAACAATAGAAATAACAGTAATTTAAATAGCAACATTAGAATAAACAAAAAAGATTTGGATAGGTACATCCTATCGCAAAAAGAAAAAAAATTCTCAATAATTATGTATAAAATAAGAATAAAATATGAATACAAAATCAGTCATACTAGACTAACCAGTTAAAGTTTACAACACAATACAGTTCAATAATATATATGAGAAACAAAACAACATCATAAAATATATAAGAGAGAAACGTGGCAAGATTCAAAATATTCGTTTTTTTCTTTTAAATTTATAGTGAATATTAATAATATTAATAAACAAAACAGATTAAAATAAAAAATCATTATCACTGAAATCACTGAAATGGCGTACTCTTATTTAAGGAGTAATTAATTCTGCAAATAGCCATTTATATAGACGATTTTTACACATTAACTAGACCTTCATGAATATTTTTTTTGTATAATGTCAGCATCTGATTAAAATTAGTAGAACCTATAAATAGTTAACAAAAGATTGATCAAAGACCAATAATATATTATAAAAAATAATATTATATATAACTAAATTATAATGATAAATCCTATATATTGTATTACTTATATTATTTTATATTTTTATAAGACCTTCCGATTTTTAAGGTTTCATCCTTAGTTTATTGTTTAAATAACTCAAAAACTAGGTAGGTAATTGTCTGAAGTTTGAACTATAGATACATCACAGTTATTGACAAAAATCAAATATGCTAAAAATGTATTGTAAAAAAAAAGGTTGATTCTCATTTGAAAAAAAGAAGGTTGTATCGCCACAGGAAAATTCTTCATATAAAATCATAAAAAATTGAAAATACAGTCCTTAAGTATATAGTATACTTAAAAATTCCAAAACTTAGAATTTAAATAAGTTAATTATTAAAGAAATAAATAGAGGTGAGCTAAGTGAAACACTCCAAATATTTTTATTTATTTAAAAAATTTACTTATTTTTAATAAAGTTTTAAAATTCAATGTTAGTAAGTTATAAACAAGTACCCAAGATTTAAGTATCTAAAAAAAGCTTATAATATGTTTTCACACTAGGTATTTATTGCTATTAGAGATCGCATAATATTATTGCATTTTTTAATTTTTGCTCCTATTGCTCTAGTAATCTAATATGATGCTAGATTACCTATGTATATATTACCTATTTAGTTTCTTAACGTTTTGGTCGATTTACAACATTTTATTTTGGTTTAGGTTTACTAGTATTTTTAATGCTTCTGTCTATTTTGAAATTATTTTGCAACTGTTTTTCATTTTTAATATTAATTATTATATCTTAATGTCTATATGGGATGAATTGAAATAATTTAACTACCTAATTGCAATTTTAATTTGTCAATATTATATGGTTAAGAATAATTATAAATATTGAAGACTTGTAGTAGGTGGTACAAACAAGTACAATTAGACGTATATAGTAGTATTAAATCAACAATAATTTTTTTGTGTATATGTGTAATATACCAAAAAAGTGTAATTGATCTTACAACTTATTTCTTTGTTAGCTTTAGTATAACAATCAAACTATTTAAAAGTTATATAAAAAAAAAAATTAAAAATCAGACAAATTCTAAATAAAAAACCTATTACTAGTTATCCATTTATATTATAATAGTAAATAATATTTTTTATATTATCAATGAGATCGAAGTCGTGGTGTATAGGCAATTCTGGTATTCTGGTGTGTAGGTAGCTTCCAAACGGTATCCCGTCGATAAACGAATTTAATAATTTAGGAAATCCATGGGATTATATATTAAGTTGTGATGTCAGCAACTTTCCAATACAATCCATTTGAATACGCTTGACTTTGCACTATTTTAGATTTCATAATAAAACAAATAGACAATAACGATGTTGTAATTCAGTTTATTTACCTTATAAGAAATGCCATTTCGACGTTGAATGAATTGTAATAAAAAATGTAAATTATTTAATCATATGATAATTGAATTCCTATTTTATTATTAGTTTTTTTATTGTCTCCGATCAATTCATTTATTTTAGTTTTATTTATATTGACAAAAAAAATAAAATAAAATAACAAAACAAAAAGTATTTTTTTCATTATATATGATAATATTTTTTTATGCGTGTATAAATATTTTGGGTAGTGAACGATACTAAGCATTTCGTTTCACAATAATAATAATAATATACAACCTATGCAATCTATACAATATATATTATATGTTTATCACTAGAGCTTAGATATTTTAAAATTAAACACTCATTATGTAATTCAAATTCATTAAATACATTAAAATTATTTTTAAAAAAACTAACAGTTTTCGAGGTAGGTAATAAATAAATAAATCAATGTTTATTGTTTAAAAAAAACGCCAGCTTAAGAAGCATCTATTTTTGTAGTGATGAGTGTAAAATGTTCGTTATTTTCTTTTAATTTTTGAGTTATATTCATGTAATCAAAAAAAATATGATCATATAAAAATATATTATGTGTATATTAAATATATTATGTACTTATATTTTCTCGTAACGCCCAGCTTAACCATACACAATAATCAATAATCCCACATTATCTACCCATCATATATTAATAATAATAATGATATATTATATTATAAGAGCTGTGAAAATATTAAAATAATCATTGTAAATAAATGTTTAATTTAAAATTATTTGTTATAGTTATATATATACAATTAAAACATTTTGATATTTAAAAATAATTACTATTTTCAGTAATTAAATTTGATTTTCAGGCAAACAATATCTTTTTTAATATATACTCGTGTGAATTTACCAGCTCTACTTATTTTTTTTCCTGTAGAGACGGTTATTTAATTCAGGCTTTCACATAATTCTACGGAGATAGGTATCACAGATACTGAGTAGAGGTACAAAAATAATTTAATTTAAAAAAAATTAAATTTACCTACCCAAGATCTGCGAGCTTAAAGTCTTGCCGTACACAAAATATATTTTTATAGAGATTGTTTGATATCTACCAAAGTATCAAATTTACTTAATGTACCTATTGCTGTATAAAGCATAAGATATTATATACAGAGTAATTCGCTAAGAACGCTCACCTCAATGTAGAAGATATATCATAATATAAAAAAAAAAAATGTATGATAAAATATGATGAAGAAGCGGCTTAATTAAAGATAAAATAATGTTTAAAATGTTATATTGTGTTTATCCAGTAGCCAATTAGTTATTTTCTTATTTAAACTTTTAAAGGATTAATATTTTTGATGTCCAACGGTAACATATTATATACTTATATACTTTTGGTCCAATATACAAGTAAGTAAATTATATTAGTTTTCTGTACATTAAAGATTAACCAATATCAGAAAATTGTGTTGTGCTATATCCATGTTTAATACCGGTAATTGGTTTATAATGTGTATACATAATAATTACTGACGCTTTATAGAACAGTTTTTTATTTGTGGTACCTACATTAAATTCTTTGCATAGATATTCCATGTGACATAAATGATTCTCTTTTAAAATAATTTTTATTATTCTGTTTTATTTTCTCATGGATTAGTGTTGTACTATCGTAGGCACTTCCCCTAATAGTGATACTTATATAGTAAATTATAGATTCTAGTGATTCTACTAATGCTTAATGTACAATTTTAATTTTCTTAATTTCTTGTAAATTGACTAATTTTTTGAAATCATATATTATTTTTCTTAGTTTTATTTTTTATTGTTGTCAATAATAATTATTGTTAATAAGTCATCTTGTACGTATGAAAAAAACCATGTCACTAGAGTTAACCTCGACAAACAAAACAATGTGATCAGCATAACAGACTAGTTTACCATCTACCTTATGTCATTTATTTTGTTTATTTGAATATTAGTTAGGGTGGTAGAAAGGTTGGTACCATGAGGCACTCCATACAGTATTCATGTTTCTTGACTTAAGGAATTATTTATTTGAATTCTTTGTTTCTTATATATTTTTAAATGTCACTTTATGTCTTCATATATGAATTTATAATGGGTATAACATAAATATAAAATAATTTACGTTATAATATAATCGTATAATGTGTGAAGTATACAGCATAGAAGTTAGGTCTAAAAACCCCGTGGTCATCTTACATAATATAATATTATTATAAAAAAAATGAATTATAGATTCATTTTAAGGAGAGCTGAACTTAATGTGCATTAATAGTATTCATAAGATATAACTTCAGAAGCCTCTTACCTGAATATTACGAACATGTCGATCTAGAAATTGATCAATATGCTAAATAATTTTGCAGTTTTATATTATTCGATTTAGACTTAATGTAATGTCGAAATATTAATAGTTATTTACAGTATAAGCTAATGACTACCATGTAGTTATTTCAATAATAATAATATATATATATGATGCGTTTTTTAGACTTTTAGTATTACTAATGTATACGTTATATCTATTATTACTGTTAATTATAAATCAATATTTATATACTTCTGGAAAAAGGTTTTTTTTTTAAAGGAAAATGTTATTAGTTTGTTTGATGTCTTGGGATTTTATGTATATATTAGGTGCTACAACATATAATGTTTATTATTTTCCCTATGTATAATATTGGATTTTATCGCTACTGCGGAAGAGTATTGTTTATGATCTTAGCTTATAAAAAAGTTCTTAAGTCGCAATAACGTTTTTTAATTCAGATTTTGAAATCGCAAAATTTTCCGTAAATCGTCTAATACATCGTTCCGTTAGAAACAAATATCATCAACACCAAGCCCGGTATATTAAAGTCATTAAAAAACCGATCCGCCTTAAGAGGCCTTCGGTTATCGGCCAATATATATTATATGTTATACTATTTTATTAAAGTATCTAAACTGCTGTTACACGATCGTAAACCACCGCTATTTTTATTAATGGTAAATTTCTCCCTCTCTCTCACACACACATACTTATATATATATATTCATATTATAAAGCTTAATTTTTAAAAATATTCACATCACATAGTACATAGTAGTTAACGGGTGAGAAGGAATATTTTAAACGAGTTACGATGGTTGATTTATTTTTTAAACGAAATAAAAAACTTATTTGCGCTGTAAACAATTCTTTGTTCCAAAATTTGTTTATACACATAATATTTTATTATCTACTCATCAATGTATACCTACGTAGTGTTTGCGAGCGTGAAACATGGATCATCTGTAGATTACCTGTATGTGTATTTATTGAATCTGCCTTTAATTTTGTGATAAGCGTTTACTCTCGTCTTAAGTTTTTTTTATGTTTGTTGTAAATTTTTATATACCTACTTTAATTATAGAGTGTTAAGTCAAACCAGCAAAATGTTTGATGTCTAAAGTAATATAAAATATGTATAACTCATTGTATAATTATAACATAGATGTTGACATTTGAGAATCAATAATTTATACAAAATTCAGTAAAAATAAAGGTAAAACCATGATCACAATAACAGCATAAAATTTGAAATAATCTTCAATTTTATAAATTTAAAAAAAAACAAGCCAACTTAATACCTTCTGAAATAATATTTTTTAGGTGAAAAATAATCACTTTGTCAGCATTATATAGTCTGGATAAAGGTATTAACTGACTTTAAAATGTATAGGTACTTGAATAGTTCTAGTGTGGTTGAGAATAAGATCAAAGTAATTTTGTTTAAATTAATAAATATTCATTGGTATCTATATGATTAAATGCAATACAATCGAGGCAGTCAAAACAATGGAGTTGATTTGATTAGGTGCAATAATGAGCATATTATTATAGGAGAAATTGTATGGAGAGAAATAATAATTTCGTTTGATATGGTTGGTATTTATAATAGTGACTAATTTATTCACAAATTATTTAAGTCACAAAGTTTGATATATTATAATATAATATTATTAATGTGAAATAAGTCATCATTAAAAACATTCTTTTGATTGATGTAGATTCTGCACCAAGGAAATTATGCATGAAAACTGAAAAGCTGGAAATCAAATGAAAATATTTTGTAATTAATTCAATCCTAAACCATTAGTTATTAAAAATAGACTTAGTTTCAATAACGTCAATTTAAATTATATTTTGAATACGCAGTTATTTTTATACAGTCAAATCAATTTAATTGGTAAGACGCTATACGGCTATACAATAGCATTTGTTTTCTTCGTCTTACAAATGCATAAAAAAGCAAATTTACGTTCAACAGATCACGTTTAGCTCCGTTAGTTAAAAAATTTGATTGAATTGTCCTATTATGAAACTTGATGGTAAGAACATTATCAGTATTTGTATTTGGATTTTCTACAATAGTTCAAGTTTTGCGCACCTACCTATATATCGTAGCATAAATTAAAAATTCTAATAATTCATTTAAAAAATAATTATAATTTTATTGTAATTTTTGCGAATTGTCGTTAAAAAAAAACCCACATACAAACACAGATAATATTTTTACCATCAAGGTCTAAATGACACCACTGTTCAGATCAAATTGATTCTAAAATATTTTCACACCAGAAAAATTATAATTAAAAAAAGCAGGTAAGTCGTGGATGTTGCTTTGTTGTACAGTAGGTTACAAGTGGGTTACATTAATGGATGGAATTAAATTTGAATCCAATGATGTTATATTATCATTGTATATGAAAAACGATTCTGAGCGAAGACGGTTTATCTGTCTAGGATATATTATAGATGATAAAAAAATTTCAAATCTTAGATTTAAAAATACATATTTTTATGAATTTTTAACTTAAAATAATTTACGAATTTTCACGATTTTTACGTATTTTGTCAAAATTTGAACTTAAATGTTATAAAAAAAATGTGTGACTATGAATTTATTTTATTTTTCAACTGCTATTGTAAAAATATGTTAGGAACCTTGTATTAGATTTTCAAGCTTTTCTACCCAACAAATAAATTTATCTATATTAATTAAAAAAAAAACTGATAATAATCGAAAATTGCATATGCCTATGAATAGTTCAACTCAAGTCAAACATTTTTTAAAATTGCATGGTGCATAGAATATAGTTATATTATAAAGATTCGGTGAAAATTTCATGTATCTGTGGCCATTTGTTTTAAAGTTACATCAAAAACCAAAATCGATTTTGTCGAAAACTGATTGTACGTAAAATTTCCCGTTTTTCCGTTAATTTTTAGTTTGTTTATCCCGATTATTTAGAAAAATATTGGAATAATTTTTTACTTTTGACCCCCCCCCCCCCCAAAGTACCAACTAGATTCACTTTCTGATCGAACGAGGTACTGAAGTCAAAAATTGAAGCACTTTTACTGCCCCAAAACGTGATGATAGACACACAAAAAAAACACACATCATGGTAAAATCAATACATTCCTCGTTCCGCTCAGAATCTAAAAAAAAACCATCAAAGTATTTGTAAATAGAAATAATTTATACTATTAAGTATTAAGCATAATATAATTTTATAAATACATATTTTTTATTGTATTTTAACTCTTAAGGAACAAGGACAAGCCTGTAAAAATATTTATATATTATAATAGATAATACGTATAAGGTGGGGACGAATAGTAAAAGTAAACAATAAGACTGCAGAAGCCATGACGTAAGTGGGGTTCCAATGACTCTAATGCATAATTCTAGGCTGTTTTAAGTTTTTAAATATTTATTTTTATTTTTGAGTAAGTCCCTATGCCAATTACGCTTAAGACGGCATAGTAGGTTAGCAGAAGTGTAAGGGAGGACATTTTTAAAATTAGGGGATTTGAATTATTGAATGTTTTTTTGTGAAATGGCTTATAATTTGGCTAGTGAATGAATGGATATTAATTAGGTACCTATGTTTTGATTGCATAAATATTATGGTACACTTCAAACCACGGATAGTACTTTATTTTTATTTATATAACATTGCGTGTTGTGAACAGTTTCCGCAGAAAAATGATCCTCTCAAGGTTTATGTTTTGTAATTTGGCTCTTTTGAGGAAATTTCATTAAAGTTTAATTTAATCTCTATTATTTTATTCAGTCAAAGGGTTTTCCTAAACCGTAATTATACGTCACTAAAAAAATGAGAATTATCCTTACTGGAAAATAGGACTACATATAAAATGTTATATTTAAAAAAAAAAACTTTTACCAGAACTCTTTGGTATTCATGCTGGCACTGCAATGGTTACGTATAAAATTTAACGTAATAAAAACGTGAAATAAAACGAATGAAAATCGATAATTTTTAATAAGAAACGATATCAATAACTTCGAAATTGATTGTGTATAAAAATGTTCACGTGGATGCATCACAATTGTATTACTATTGTACAATGTAGTATAAAATAAAATATGCAATCTATATGATAGGAAGGTTTCGACGTTTCGCATTGTTGGATTCTTAACAAAAAAATTTTATGTTTTCGATAAGTTCTAATAAGCCATCGTGAATCGTCAGATAAATATGTAAAAAAATATGATATTTTTATTTATCAGCATTCAACATATTTTATTTTATAATCTGTGAATGAGATGGTTAAAACAGCGAGAATCAAGAATGTCTCGTCGTTGTCGACGGTTAACTAATTTCAGCTACGCTTGGTAAAGACGAAGCTTGACAAGAGGCTATTATCAAAAAAAAAAAAACCTAATAAATTAAGGATTTTACACTCAATATGACAGATTGCGTAAAAAGAAAAGAGGAAAAAAGGAGGGGTAAATATGATAGCCTAATATCAAAAAAAAAAAAAACTGTTTGATATTCGATATGGATAGTTCCAAAAAGTATTTTGTTCTTAAGTATTAAAATAAAAATAAATATTGGAGTTTGAATATCAAGAGTTGATAGAGAATTTATTAACAGACATGAGTAAACATAATAAAATAAAAAGTTAAATAATCTTAAATTTTGTAAATTTAAAAAAAAGCCTACGCATTTTATTGACTAGACTCAAACCAGATTATTAATAAGAAGAAAATCTAATAAAATACTTCGAAGGTTAATACACCTTACCTCACAATAGCAGATCGCACAAACAGTGGTGGGGAGGAGGGGATTATAACGATGATACAAAATCAGTACAATAATACGAAGTTTAGTAGGTCATCGTTTTATTTTGAGCGTTATTCAATGAATTTGATGCAAACAGAAATTTATATATCTGGATGGCGTTGACGTATACCTTAAATTTAAATTTAATGTATTCGTAATGACACTACATGTCTGCTGTATAAATACGCCGGTGTAAATTGTATTCATTTTCGTAGGGTTAGTTAGGGTTTTCTGTTTCTAATTTAAATTAAGACTTGATCCAATTATATATTCTATTTATGTTTTCTCGTTAATACGTAGAGACATAGATTGAATTTCGACAACATAATAAGCCTCGCATGTACGTACTGTGCACTTCCACAGAACTAGGAATTATTAATATGGGACAAAAGATCCCTAGGTTTAGGTAGCTAGGTCGATATATATATGCATTTTCATGAAAAAATATTTGACAAACGTTATGATATAATATTATATTGTGATAGAATCATATTACGTTTATTTTATGATTGTTTTATTTTTTTATTTTTTTACGAACTATTATGATATTATTATTATCTACCTATCAATTGTGTTATTATTTTAAAATTATTTTATAACTATAATTGTATTTGCTTTATTTCAAGTTTATTTAAAAGTTAAAACATAGGTAGGTGAAAATTATGTAGATGATTATTACCATTAGGTCATTCAGTTTTCCATTGTTATAATCTTGGTGATCTGTGGTAATTACTAACAATTCAGAAATTTGGAAATTTTATAAGTACCTATTATGGCTAAAATTTGAGAGAACTTGAATTCGGAATGACAAATATTTAAGCAGGTATAATTCTTTTATTTATTTAAGTAATATACCTAGGGATTTAATTATCTTGTATTTTTTATAAGCAAGGAATTCAATTTTATCTGCTAGGTAAATTTAGTCTATGGTTTTAATTTAATAAATATAAGTTAAAAATTAAAACCATTATAATTAATTTACGAATATTACCAAATATTGGTCTTTCGTGAACTGAATATATTGTACGAGCTGCGCTTCAACTACATAATATATCTGTTGGAAAATGTTATAACTGGTTCCGAAATATACTCTAAATGTACTTTAAATAAAATCATATAACTGTTGGAAAAGTGGTCCCCAAGATAATTAGCATAAAAAATTTCCATATTTTTTCTATTTTCATATAAATTATACATTTAGTTTTATAATTTTTTGTTTTATTTTAAATAATAAAAAATAGCACGAGACATAAAAAAATCAAGTTATACATTATACTTATTTAGAAGACATGTAAATGTACGCACGTTATAGTAGTTCTCTTATTGTATTCCTTTATAATTTTAACTATATTTTATGTTTAAACAGTAGGCAGATACCAATTAAACATTTTAGCAAATTCTTTTTAAAGTCTTTTAGTAAATATTCAATTATTTAGTAATATGGTTTATGATTTTCTATACCTATAATATATTCCGTACATTTTATAATAATATACACTAATGGTTTGACAGTAAAATGGTTGAATGATTACTTAAAGAACCGTGTTCAGTATGGTTGGTGTCACTGTGTCAGTAAACAAAGTGCTGTTCCATGATTCTCGATGTATTTACACTTCCACTATAACATCTCAATATATTTTCTTAGAAACTATTATTTTCGACTCTAGTGTTGATTATTTTATTATATTTTTCAATTAAATTCTTGGTTATTATAAATTTAAATGTAAATTTTACGATTATATTTACCTCGGACATTCACAAAAACAAAAACAAATTCAATTATTATTTTAGTATAAGTACCTAACCGATGTTAAGCAAACTAATTGAAGAAATTATCTATTTTTTAACTTAATTTATATAATGTATTATTATTATTATTTTTTTTTATTGGGGTTGAGGCATCTACTGCAAAGATCATTAGCCTGTGGAACTGTGGGGGGAGGGAACTGTTGGTTTGAACACGTGGATGTTTGGCAGAATTTAGAATGGACACCCGTAGGTTTCTGCCATGCCCGATGGGGTGGGGAGGGGGGAGGTGGCGGCCTCTCTTTCCAGACAGCGTGAACTGACCGGAAAGCGATGATGCCCATGACCGAGATTCGAACCCGCGACGGCGCGTGTCGCAACCGACGCCTTATCAGCCCGGTCACTTACACCCCCTATGTAACGTATTTATTTTTATTTTTATGAGCAAAAACGAAAATTACTTTTCTTTAAATTTGTATTTGATTTATCAATAATGATAAAAGTGTTATATTTTATGTGTTGTATCAAAGAGAGTTGTCTAAAAATAATTTATCATGAATATCGCCAAAAAAATATGATACGTGAGCTATTCAGTGTTTAAATTGTATATTTTTAATATATCGTTTTAAAACCCCGTCACTGGGCAGTTTAATTGTGTGGTTATACATGAACAAAACGTTTTTAATGTAGTTTAAACCACAACTCGTAAAAAGTGGGGTCGTGATGCGCAAAATACTTTTCTAGCCTCTAGCGGTGACGACAATCCTAACAATAGCAACAATAACAAAAATATTCTTGTTTATTCTTATAGATACCTACGATATGCGTTAATACTTATTACCTTACATATTTCGATCTAATGTAAAAAAAATCTATATTCGACTGTAACTGCGCCGCCGGCAAGTAACTTAAACATAATATATAAAACACATAAACAAAATACATTAACCAAACATGTTTATCTCTATATTTTTATTTTAAAATACATTTTGATTCTTAGAATTTTCAAGTATACTTAAAGGCCATACTTTTAAATACATATATTTTGCCTCAAAATGATAAATATTTAAGCGGTTGATTTTTTTTTAAATATTGGTGCATCTAAATATTTTAAATTGTAATTTGAACGAGTAGTTTCTATGTTATTTACCATTAAATACTTGGGAATCCATAATATGATAAATTAACGATTAGAGATGTTTGAAGGATATGAAGTTACGAAAATTATATTCATTTTTAAACCTTTAAAGATTTATTATTTGAAAAAAATAAGTTTGTGCCTACCAGCGTATGATACCTACTCCTTAAGCGGTAATATTATCTTTCAATATTAAAAAAAAAGGCGGGTAAGTCGTGGATGTCACTCTGCCGTACAGTAGGTTACAAGTGGGTTACTGTAATGGATGGAATTAAATTTGAATCCAATGATATTATATCATTGTTTACGAAAAACGATTCTGAGCGAAGACGGTTTATCTGTCTAGGATATATTATAGATTTTATTAAAAATTTTCAAATCTTAGATTTAAAAAGAAAATTTTTTATGAATTTCTAATTTAAAATAATTTGCGAATTTTCGTGATTTTCGTGATTTTTACACATGTTGTCAAAATTCAAACTTTGAATGCTTGTAAAAAAAAATTGTGACCATGAATTTATTTTATATTTGAACTGCTATTGTTAAAATGTGTTAGAAGCTTTGTATTAAATTTTTAAGCTTTACTACCGAACAAATAAATTGTTATCAATATTAATTTAAAAAAAATTTCAAATCCCTATGAATAGTTCAACTTAAGTCGAAATTTTTTGAAAATTGCATGGTGGATAGAATATACTTATATAAACATTCGGTGAAAATTTCATGTATATATGGTCATTTGTTTTAAAATTACATCAAAAACTAAAGATTTTGTCGAAAAATGAGTGTGCGTAAAATTTCCCATTTTTCCCTTAATTTTTAGTTTGTTTTTCTCGATTATTTAGAAAAGTATTAAGGATTTTTCACTTTTGACCCCCCAAAGTACCAACTAGATTCACTTTCTAATCGAACGAGGTACTGAAGTCAAAAATCAAAGCACTTTTACTGCCTCAAAACGTGATGACAGACACAAAAAAAAAAAAAACACACACATCATGGTAAAATCAATACATTCATCGCTCCGCTCTGAATCTAAAAATATACTTAAATAAGAATTAAAAAAAAAAAAAAATACATTATTTAATGATAGAATTGGAGTAAGCTAGATTGGTGAATTTTTCTGATAATGTGATCGTAAACTCGTGTACGAATTTTATATATTTACTAACTGCTTTATGTAAAATAAACTGTTATCATATATTTACAGTTTAACAGTGCGTATGGTACAAGATAGTGAATTTGTGTGTGTGTAAGAGAGAGAGAGGGAGAGAGAAAGAGAGAGACATGTGACAAAAATCTAACCGGTAACAAATTATCTGATTAAGCCCGTCTGACCTGCAAGCTACAAAAGTTCAGATCGGTCGTAACAGATTATTATTTACACACCTATACTATACTACATTATATCAGTGGATCGCAACCTTGTATGAAATAATATCCCTAAGTTAATTTACTGTCAACCACTCAACACAATTATGTACTTACATATAATATTATTCATGTGTTACACATAATGTGTATCATATTTGTATTTGTTTACTTTATAAATAAACTTTAAGGGCTTGTAAATATTTTTTTTCATAAGTTATTCTTTACCCAGTAATAGGGTTACATTTTGGTACTCTCAAGCTATTCAATATGTATTAAATGAATACGTTGGTAAATTACGTCTATACGTAGGTATACATTTTAAAATCTATATCGACTTACAAATTTGAAATTATAATTAATTAATCTATATTATGTTACTAGTAAACAAATTTTTTAAATCTATTCCTACCTATAAATAAATTAAATTTTTTATATACATTAATTATAAATTAATGCACGTTTGTATGGGATTTTTTTTTTTTATCCCGCGGCAACTAAGGCCATTGGGAAGGGGGTAGTACTGTAGGTTCTTATGGAACTGTAGGTTGGTTTTACACGTGGGTGAGAGTTGTGGCAGAATTTCTATTGGGGCACCCGTAGGTTTCTGCCATGCCCCGGAATGGGGGATGGCGGCACTTGTTCTCCGGACACCGTGACTTGCCCGGAGAAAAATGCCGCCCGATGGTCGAGGATCGAACCCGGTCCGGCTGAGCCACAGCCGACGCGGTAGACCACTCGGCCACCTCGTCCCCCTGTATGGGATTTATACACCTGCTGGAAACTAATGAACTAGTCTACACTAAATATTGAACACATAATATTCCATGTGACTAAGATAGTGTTTATAATTTAATTTTTCAACCCCTTTATATTATGTTCAGCGAGAGAACATGCTAACCCTATCGAAATCGATTCTCCTATATGTTAGAAGTTATTGATAGAGTACCTATACGTATTATAAATATAACTTTTTTTTATTACTATAGTAGATTATTTAGTATATTTTATAAACTAATACTTGACTTAACACTTATAAAATTAATTCAGACTGAATTGGCTTTTCATTTTTGTTGTTGACTATCCTTTCAATACCTACTAGTACTCTCTGACTCTTTTGGTAATATTTTATACGCTACAGTATGCGTCAAGAAAACGTGCCACCTTACCTATAGTGTGCTGAATGGTGGTTTTTCCATAAACCAGCGAGTTTCAATATATTTTCCACGTGAAAGCTGACGCCTAAGATGCATGTTACTATAAAAAAATGACTTGGTTTACCGACCACAAATGGGAAATCGCCATCACCTTCGCGTTTTCGTGACGCATAACGTCGAGCGCCGTCTACCCAGTTCACCGAGATTATTATTAAACTATAAATTAAACACACATTAATTCGATTTTTTGTTACATTTTGTAATTTTGTAATTTTGTATAAACTTGTTTTCGGTTAAGATGCATATTGACTATAAAAAAATAATCGTTTTCATGGTCACAATATACTTAAACCTACCTTCATCGTCAATTAAAACGCTATATGATTACTTACTAGGACTATACTAGGACTAATGAATTCCAAGGACAAGTCGCAGTCACCATCTCTTGGAAAGTTGGAAACGTATTCAAGTGAATCACTAGCACCATAGAAAATGTAAACTTCTACGACTTTTTGCTACATCAATAACAGGAAATACTGAGTTTTACGATCAGGATGATCATCCATATCTTCTTATTTTCTCATAAAATTTTCACAATACAATTTTTGCCTAATTGTTTCATGGCTCCTCATCTTAAATTGATTTTGCTGCAAGGTTGGCTTACAGGGGTATACTAATGCAACCCCAATAGTCAAAAAATGATTTGTTCGAGATCAATATTATAGTTGCAAACCAATTAAAATGGTATTATCTTTCAAATATTTTGTAGTGACAATAGATTTTTTTCAATAATGGTCAGAACACATACAGAATATGAAAAACAAAATGAGGAGAATAACCTTTTACAAAATTCGATTTCTTAATAAATCAATTATAAGACAAATTTATATGGCACTGTGTAATTCGATTCTATTATGCGGCATAACATGTTGGGGAGTCACTAACAGAACAGATATCATCACATTTCATATTACACAAAAAAAATTATTCTAAAAGTAGCAAACTCCCTACAAATAAAATACCCATCAGAGGAATTATTCAACCACACTAATATATTATCTGTTTATAAATCATGCATTAGGCAAATTTTAGTTAAATCCATACAAAACCATTCACTCAAAGCTACAGAAATAATAGATAAAAGAACAGGAAAATACATTAAACCGTCATATACGTTATTGACTAATTCTAGGAACTCTCCCAATTACACGGGGAAAACTATTTTCAACGATTTAAATAATGAAGTAAAGAGTCTAATAAAAAGTTTATGTGAAAGTCAATCCAATAACACCAATGATTTGATTAATAAAATCAAAAAGTCAATAAATAAAATAGTTAGTGATGTTGATGAGAATGTGTGTATCAATAAAATCATAAAAAGTCCTTATTTCAGCATATTAGATTGACGGTAATTTCAAGTATTTCAATACCAGGTGTACCATGGTAGTATGTATGTTCGCAGTATGTTCTTTTCACCGCCACGATGATACCATGAACAAGCGCAAATGTCCCGCTCAAAGGACGTCCATTACTACATTATTATAATTGTTCACCAACTATAATTTCCCCCCACACAATAATATTCACTGCATTGCGTTTTACAGGAAAATTTCACAGTTTTAGTGAAACCATACCAAATTCCCGTTTTTTTTTTCTCTAAGATTCTACATTATACAGTGCGGGTAAGTAATAAGTATAATAAGTCGCAAATAGGTAGCCTATATTATACCTACTACTATATGGAGCAAGGTGGATTGATATATATACCTATATTGATATATCAATCCACCTTGATATGGAGAATCTCAGAAAAAAAGTGGATTTGGTACGGTTTCATTAAAGTTCAAAAGGTCGAATACAGCATTATGACAAACCAAAACGACGAAAAGACTTAGGTATAGTACATGCCTGACATTAATTTTATTTCTCAGTTAAATTTACAAGCGGTTCAATGATATACTTATGTGTGTCTGAAACCATTTAAATCAATGTTATGCATTTTAGAAGCGTCGATATTGTTCTTATATTATATTCATTAGGGAAATATCGTCAACAGTATTTATAAAGAATAAGAGAATAGAGAATACTAAAATATAAGCGTTGATCGTGATGATCAGTATCACGCCGTTTTAATAAGCTCCAAAAACGACGATCATCATTGACACGAAAATAGCCTATAGGTACAATGCGTTTCGCGTGTGACGAACAGATCCGAGTAAGAACTATTTATTATATCCATCGTCACGTCATGTCAAGTTGTCGTGCGTTGGCAAACAAATTATTATTATTATTATTTTCACATTACGTGTTGCGTTGACAGATTGAGCGCGTTACGATAAAACCGAACGGTATTCAAATGGGACCCTGGAAATCATTGTCGTCATCGAAACCATGAACATTTTAATGTGGAAATCCACAATGTGTAGATTTTGTTTCAAGACAGGTACGTCGTATATAAACATTTGGTAAATTGCATACGCTATCGGCAAGTTTTTATCGTTGCCGTTCAGCAGTTATCACCGGTCGGAGTTTGCCTGCAACATGAACTGCCCGCGTTTAGCGACGTTTAATAATTTGAAAAACTTTTTCAGCGCAACATTAAGTTAAAAGTTCCATTTGTAACGATTGAATAAAGATAAAAAATAAAACACTATTCACGTATTAAAAATAAAACGTTCGGGATGTATATAACATAAGGTGCTTTCGTTGTTATTTGAACACGGAAATTACGTGATATAATGTTGTACCTACGGTCTGCAGATATAGGGATTAAATATATTACATAGACCAACGTTTAAGTAGGTATGCAATTAATTTCAAAAATATACGTTTTATAAAATTGTTCAAGTACCTATCCCTACTTTTTAACATAAAAAATTTGTAAAAAAATGATATTATTAATTTTAATTATAATAAATTATAAATATATAAAATAAAATATTTAATGTTAAAAAAAGCGGATTAGTAAGTGCAGGATATATCGCTCTGCAGTACAGTAGGTTACAAGTGGGTTACTGTAATGGATGGTATTAATATCATTGTATAAGAAAAATGACAGTTTATCAGTTTAGGATATGTTATAATATATTAATTATATTGTTATAATTTCGAAAAAAAAAAACGTCGTCTGTAATTATTTAATATTATAAAATCATAAAATCGTACGTTTTTTCTTTTTTAACTGCTTTTATTTCGAGTACCGTTTCGAAAATCGAAAAATGACCTCTCTAAGTACCAACTCAAGAACATTGCCTTTCAGAAAAAATGCTACACTTGATACTTTTGAGCAAGTTTAGAAGGAGAAAAGTGTTTAAAGAATAAAAAAAAAAGAAATAAACATCATTGTAAAACCAATACATTCCTCGCTCCGCTCAGAATCTAAAATAAGTGGTAAAGGCAAAGTTTGCCTTATAGTATAAACAATAACTAATTCGAATTTCAACTCTGTAGTACTATGATAATAATCCTTAAAATATTTCACATAGTATATTACTACGAACATTAATAGTGCTGACTTTTTATTTTATTTTTTATCAACGCGTTAAACTAGTATTTGGGTGTATTATT
The DNA here is from genome assembly GCF_037042655.1 of Diuraphis noxia. Taxonomy (NCBI): domain Eukaryota; kingdom Metazoa; phylum Arthropoda; class Insecta; order Hemiptera; family Aphididae; genus Diuraphis; species Diuraphis noxia. The sequence continues at coordinate 28,998,095 of NW_028301714.1, read as the reverse complement.
GGTTCGTACATTAATTGTTTTTAAACTGTATACATTTCAGCTGTCCAAATTTAGATTAATAACAATATTATGTTTTCAAATTATTAGCACAATATACGTCCATTAGTTATCGGTACAGACGTACAGTGAATTTATTATTTATTCATAAAAATAAGAATTTTAGAGGTAGAATATATACCTAAGTAAAATGTTATGCACAAAAATCAACTTAGAAGATAAGAAATGGAATCCGCAAATGTTTTTAAACTAAAATTAACATTTATAAGTACTTCTTATTTCATATATATGAATAAAATATTTTAAATACTAATTAAATTTTAAATGCACTTATACTTTACAGTCTTTATCTTTATTTATATTAATATATTCATATATTATTAAAACGTGAGACGATTTCTTATGACAGTTATATTTGTAGTTCTTCTGGGCTTATTTTCATGATTTCTTTTTCTAAGCCATCAAAAGAGTTAAGTCCAAAAAATTAATTATTTAATTAGTTATTACTTATTAAAATTATAAAGTTTACCGTATTGTTACATAGTGACGGGCATTGCTTGCCCACCGCGCTCATACATCTTTACAACTTCCCACACCTCCTACTTCTGCTGAAATATTTCTGTGTCGTCGTCGACAGTCGCGACGTGAATTACTGCAGCCTGGTGTATACGTTATATTGTTTATACGTTTGTATTGTGGCATTGTGCAATAACAGTTGAAATCGCTAAATAATATATTAATATTATATATAATTTTGTTTTCAATTTTTATGACAGCATTTGAACATAATGTCTATATTATAACATACGGCTCCGAACTTGGCGCATGGTGATAGACAGACTAACTAATATTACCTACAATTATTACAAGATATTAAAATAATAATAAAAAAACGGTTACATAAAACATAATAATAATTTATTATTTTTATTTTACAATTTGAAATACACATTCTGTACAACATCGCACAATAAGTATATATGATAAACGTTATTATACTATTATATATCACTAGTTATTATAAACGAGCTAAGAATCAGAAACTCTAGTGAGTCTAAATATCTCGGTCCCTAATTAACATTTTGAATTGATTTTTTTTATATGTCTGTTATCAATTTATCATATTATAATTCTATCAATTTATACAAATATATAATGTGAGTGTAACGACATTTTTTTAATAAGTAATTTTATTTGATATTGAATACTTTTGTTTTGCCCCTCCCTCCACAATAATTTGAATTACTTCTGATTCGCTGTTTTTAGGGGGAGACGATATGTATGTGTGGCAAGAATTTGTTGCTAAAACCAGAGGGGTCAACCAAGGTGCTAACAACACCGGCCGGTACGTACACTCAAAGTGTTTCCGCAGTTGGGTGTACGACCGTGCCATCCCAAGCCATATATTTATTCATCGGTGGCGTATTTAGAATTTTGTCAAATGGAGGATATATGTTAGCAAAAATTTAATTTCCTTAAGAGGAGGGAGTAGTTCAGTTACCATCGAGATCAAAATATTATACTTTAAATAATTAACAAATAAGAGACCAAGGTAGAATATATTATTCCCCTATTTCCTCCGTAAATATGCCACTGTTATATGCATAATTATTCAATAATCTTATTTTTTTTTTAAATACTTTAACCCGAGATTGACGGATAATACAGCTTTTATTTTAACCGTTATCTATCTACATGTATACAAATACACTGCTAGCATAGTCATAGGAAATGAATTTGACACACATTTTGAGGCATATGAGAGGCAAGATTTTTAACGGTCTACGAAGTGCACGGGTGCAGCTAGTACTATATAATATTCTATACTATTTAAAAGTTGTTATAATAAAATAAATATTGTTAGTAAAATATTTTGAATACCTAGAATATTCATTAACTTTTTGCACAGTTGATTAACTTGACAATATAATACAAGGTCTTATAAGTTATTCTTAGTGCAATTTAAAAAAAGTTGAGTGTAAATTCACAGTATATTTTTATGAGCATAATATGAATTTTCATCATACCTAATCATTATAAAATGTGCAAATTAAATGATTTTTTTTTTATATCAAGGATTCAAAAATTTAATTCAAGATACCTCAAAAAACTAACTTAAAAAAAAAAGTTTATCAGATAATCAAATTGTACATTTTATATTTTCAAATATTAATTCATTAACTTTTTATAATAATTTGGTGTTCGAAATTGAACGAAATTAGATATTACCTAATCAATCGTTTAATTAAATATTTTAATAGTCAATTCGTCATAATAAACGTAAGTACATTCAAAAATTATATATGGTTTTTAAAACTCATTATAATAACTCTTACGTATCTAATTTTTTTGCCTAGGTTACATAATTTAAATAATTAGTTTATTTTCCTGATTACAATCTTCCCCGTGTTATTTAATTTTTATATAATTTAAATAATCACATTAAAAAACGATTAAGACAGTTTTCAACCTTTTTAAATAGCCTAGTTAAATAGATTTTACTTTTTTAAACTTATGATTGTTTATAATAACATCTTCTTTATGAAAAGGACATCAGATTTTTTCATATATTTGTCATTTTTTATATTTATATTCGATACATAACTAAGCAATTATTTTTTAATAACATTGAAAATAATGACTGTTTTTATTATTTAATCATATATTGACACGTGTCCTACGATGTTTTTTCCTTCTTAATTTTTTTCTTTTCAAAATCACCCTGTATATAAAATAAATGTAACTGTGTGATGTATTGTTTTTCTGCAGTTTAGGTATGTGTGCTTTGGTAATGCCTTACCTGATCCCGGTTTTAGCGTGAAACCATCCAAACGATACCAATCGTATCCTTTTTTTGTGGCAGAAATTACAGAAAGACATCACAGCCGGACGTCCATTGTTCAACACACGTAGTTGTGGAGGATTGGCGTGTTCTGTGTGCCGACGACAACGTATACAATATGAAGGGCGAATAAGGACATCTTCGCTGGCACCAGGATGTCTGCAATGGGGTGAAAGTCCAAATTCCATTATGGTTATGTTCGATGTCGTGATTAAATATTTAAAAAGTTTAAAACAGTCGTGCCTAATCGTCTTTAAATATTATGTTAAAAATTGAATTATTTTATATAAATTAATTTATTTACCTGATAACATGTTATCAGGTAAATAAACTAATTACTTAAGTAAAGTAACCTAGGTGAAGACATATATAACACTTTTTAATTTAACATTAAAACTAATGAAACGGAGAAAGAACCTATTCACCTTATACTTTTTTCTGTAACTTCATTATTTTTCATTCAATTGAGCTAACTTCACGATTAAAAGCTCTCGAGACTAATAAAATAAATGGGGAAAAAAAAACTAAAATCCCATTAAAAACCTTTATTTCTAGATTCATATGGTTCATATAATCATATAGCGCATTTCATAGAAAAAATATTAGAATGAGCGTCATTATAACCACGTTAGTCCTAAATATTTTGAGTTGGTACCTATTTAATTTTTGGTTAGAATAAAATATATATATATTAATTTCATGATAGGATAACTGTTTTATCAGTTTAAACTTTTAGCCATGATCTATTTGAACATTAACGTTATTAAAATCTTAGATTCAATCAAATAACGTTATGGGCATCGTTAATTTATTGTTGAATATTTTAAGTATCTTGTTACTCTAAAATTAGTTACTCAACTTGAATATTAAGTATATTTACTATTTACCTATGACCTCGGAAACGTTTGACAAACTACTAAAAACATTTTTATGATAATGATGAACACAACACACTATTCACCATAATTTGATAAGCTGATTTTAATTTCACAATATTTGGTTATATTACTACTACTACTACTAAGATCCTTTTGGTCTTACGGCATCGAATTATTAATGAGACTCAGCCAAAATGTCCAATACCAATTATATTCCTTACGAATCTAATAAATTATCTTCGTCCAAAAATATCCACTTTTATCAAACTAGCAAAGCTTCATTTTGACTATGATAGTAATTACTATAAACTTACTTAATATTCCAGCACGTTCTTAACGCCCAAGGGGCGTCACAACAGTCTATGTAAATGAGCGTAACATGACCAACGGTTACATATTAAATTAAGTGTTAGTTACAAATTACAATTCGCAAGTTATTGAGTATTATTCCGAAATAATTATAATTTATTATAATATTTTCGATTACATTATATTGTTTTCTTATCCTTAGGTCTTTGTATTTTTGAAAAAAAATTGTACTTGTGTATTTTATTATTATTTAAGCGCCTATTACTGTATAGGGTGGGAACATAAATTAATATTACGCACAGCTGGTCATCAAAATACTTCGTACGCTGCTACCACTGCACTGACCGAATTTAATTATTGGGGGTGTGTGGTGTGTAATCAGCAGTGGTCGAGATTGTTGGACAAATATTGATGAGCTCTGTGTGTATGCTGCGGGTGTGTTTGTTGTGTGTATTATAATATTATCATAATAGATGATTAACTTATCGAGTAAACAACAAGAAAACCACGTATATTCTGTAATATAAATTGTAAATACAATTGTGAGCAAGCTAGTAATTGGTCTTAGCTGCTGATGTTATTTGGATAGAAAAAAAAAGGAAAAAAAGGAAAAAAAGAACGATCAAGTTCTATTTATTTATTTTTATTTTATCGTGGATTTCACCAAATAAAGTTTTTTTGGGTTTATTTTTAAAAACACACCGTGCGTGTAGCTTGTTTGTAACACATGATAAACCAATGGATTTATTTTAAAGAGAATATAATATAATTTTGATATAGGTACAGTTTCTAATCATTAATTTTTAATTTTTATCATGACCAACAAATAAAAAAAAAAACAAATTTACTTAGGTATATCGAGTATTAATTTATTGTTGAAACTAAAACATCTCAATTTGTATAGTTATATACTTCTGTTATATTCTTAAACACTGTTCAATTGTTTATACTTTCGAATGTTTTATTGTAATTCTGGATTTTTTTTTCTATAAATAATCTTTATTGAAATTGAATTAGAATAACAATTGGTTTTATAAATCTTAAGCATGGCATACGCGTGACATTTTTTTAAATAAAAATAACCACCTCCTCCCCCCCCCCCCCAAAAAAAAAAAAAAAATAAATAAATAATTAGAAATGTAATTTCACAAGCATATAGTCTAGTGATGTGCTCGCAAGAGGAAAATACGAACTATACTATTTTATATTTATAATATACATAAGCACTGACAAAAAAATAGTTTGAAAATTTAATTCTGAGTAGATATTATATCTATCTAAGATCTTCAACGGTACACAACTTGAACGCTTTGTGTATCAATTTATTTAAAATAAATCGTGTTTATGCATGTAATATTTACTTGAATTATTATAATGCCTACATGAAAACAACGCTTGTCTGCCTTAAAGTAGTGGTCCAGTTAATAGTTTTATGTTTATCGTGATTGTCACAAGCAGTGAACTATAACATCATGCAAATTAAATCAGCCACCATCACAGGGCTGTTTCATTTTGTATATTTATTTATAACTTATACAGTATATACGCACGTTAATTCGTTATATTATATCCGGTCATGGATACTACCCTCAGTTTTTTATTCGAATTTTCTCGAGTATGGTGTAGTTATAATTAATAATTTCCGGTACAAATACCACGTATAATGTAATTCCTGCGTATATTATAAAATTAGAGAATAGCAATATATGAATAATTATTTCAAATCGATTGATTTAAGTGTCTGTTGATTGTTTCAATAGTATATTATTATAATGTGCTATGATCCATGATTAACCATTATATTATAATATATTAATATTATACATGGTCGTTTTCATTATATTATTTCTAATTAATTTCGCTGTTTTAATTCAATCAACAAAATTCAATCAATCTAAAGATATATATAACCATTTATTATGAATACTATTTTTAATCAATGATAATATAACGCTTAAGATTACAGAAGAATTATAAACTAAACGGGTAATAAGCAATTGTTTTGATTTGCTCACATACGTAAAAGTAAGAGTGGTATATATTGTTGTTATTGATTATGCATTTTAGTAAAATATGATAGATCAGTATGTTTTTAAAAATCGATGCTGAAATGAGATCGGTGATGACCTAAATATTTCGGGATATAAATGTATAATAATTGAAATTTTTTCGTTAAACTTTTGTGATTAAAAAATTCAAAATTCATAATTTTGAATCTTTTAGTGTTCTATCCATTTATTTAAATAAAAAATTTAAAAAAGAGCTAACATTATTTACTATTACATTGATTACCACATACGTATGTTTAATAGCATACAATTTTTTTGATTTTGATAAGTTAAGATTTTAAATGCTTACTAATAGTGTAAAAATACATAATATAATATTAATTAATCCACCAACAATGTTATGTTAATTTTGACAGTTTTTTCTAGTTCAGCGAATTAGTATACATTTTATTATTTTAATATTTTAATAAGTCATTCTTAAACATTATATAAAATACACTGACATAAAATATTGCTAAAAAACGTAGTAAGTACCTATATATATATATATATAGTTTATGAATCCAAGCAAATAAATAACAAGAATTTAAGTACCCACCAAGTATTTTTCTCGCACCAGGCTTTGAAAATTCTTTTTCTCGGTCATGTGGGTGCTTTTTATGATTTATTCGTTTTGTCAACATGTTTTTTATATTATAGGTACACATAATTTCTTTTTTTAATCTTTTCCTTTTCCTACTTCGGAATTGAAACAATTACAGGTTTTATATGAATATTTTGTATTGCCAAAAATATTATTTTATATCATAAAATAAAATTTTAATCTTCATTAATAACTAATTTGCAATAAATATTGATCATACGACTTAGATGTATTAGTTTATCTGAAAAAAAAAATGTTCATGTATGGTATAAAAAGTGTACCTACTTATATATTCTATTTAAAATAATTAAATATAATATTGATTTTGAGCGGGAAAAGGGTTGTTCATAATACTTATTTGGATTTAAAATAATGAGGAAATTGAATTTTAACTTTTAAATTACTCAGCCCATACTTAATACATTTTAACTATAATCCAGTTCCAGTATGTTGTGCTTAAACACACAGTATGGTTAAATATTATTTATTTTATTTGGTTAATGCGTATAGTTGGTTATCCCCATTACCGAATCGAACGACGCTTCTGCAGGAAGCTTAAAAACTTATATAATATATGCTTCCTAACTAGTAACTTTCCAGTTATTATCAGCCAATGTCATTATTTGGAGTGCCTATCTCACATTCTCACAGTAACAGTAAACGAAGAAACATATTACTTCCATCCGGTTTTAAGGGATAAAATTAGTTTCTACAAGTAATTTTCTTTAATAGATTTGTATAATATTTAGATTAATATGTTATTATTAAGTATTATTTTAAAATTTTTCATTCAAATTAGTTTTATAATGATTTTTTATAAAGTGATTTCTCTATCCAAAATTACTTAAAAACATATTTGGGCGATAAAAAAATATTAAATCATAAAATTCATACATGGTTAAAATTTACTACCTATAATATTTCAGTAAAATTCTGTCCTCTAAACAGGTAATGCCTGTATTAATACGGCCACAACAATTTTCTCCATTAATTACAAAGATATCAACAACAAATTTTAACAAAACATTAAATCATAACAAAAATAATATCACATAAAACAAAATCATTCAACTAACTAGTCTGTCATCATTTAAAACAAAAACTATTGCCGATATACACCCTACCGGCCTACCATCATGACAAAAAAAACATTGTTGTCGTGAATAATTTGGTACTGATTTCAACATATTCTGAAATTTTGAGGTCTCTACACAGTCTACACTCTATACGACTATAGTCTTCTTTCGTGAGTTAATTATGCCATTCTATAATTTGTGTAAAATATAAATAAATATATATATAATTAATTTTATAATATTTTATTTTTACACATATGTGTAAAAATGATGTCAAAAATAAACTCCAAATTTTTCTAATTTAATATCACACATTTACAGATTATAAGTATATTAATTGTCCATAACAATCATAAAAAAGTATATTTCAATTATGATAATAAATATTAAATATAGTAAAATTTGATCGGAGTATTTGACTGTTTCATGTTTGTATGATTCATATTAATTGTATGAACATCTTCGTAATAATAATTGTCTTATTAATATTATTACGGGTTCTAGCTATTACAATAATAATGAATAAGTATAATAATATTATGTTGGTTTGACAACTATCTCGTCATATATATGATTAGCAACAGTATAATACTGTTAAACTAACATAGCTTTTTTTTCAATATGACCTAGATTTACAAGTTTATGGTAGGTTTGAAGCTAGTTCTGATAAATTCAGACTTGAATGATTTAAATATTCAATATAATGCATAGGTATTTATAACAAAAGTATTTTTCGGTATTTATCACAAATAATAGGTATAATTCCAATCATAATAATATGGTGTTATTATAGTATTTTTTTTCCACATAATAATTTGTATGTATTTTAATAATATGATAAATAATAGTAACAATACAATATCGGTAACTTGTTATATTAGATCTCTGAATATTATATTAAACCTAGCTACGGCTAATTTTTCTAACCGTGATATTTAGCGCACCGCAAAGTGGTTAACCGAGTTTCATCTTGCAGGTATAATAGCAGTTAAGACCACATAAGTATTATATTATGGTTAAGTTAGGTTAGAAATATAATCCTTCGTGAAAATGTATTTCCACAAAGTGACCTTCTCCTCTATAATATCAGCGTAGAGTGTACTTTCGGTAAAACTATTATTAGCACTACCAGCTCCAAACTAAAATCCCGTGTGCGCTATTGGCCTCGATATTATGACATAATACACCCTCATTTAAAATAAATAGTTTGCTCACGATTTTGTTAGTAAATGTGGAGATTTTTTTCCAATGCGATTTGAATAATCTCGACGTGTATAATAATTGGTCATGGATTTTGTCGACCTTATCGGATCGGCTTTACATATAATGTACCTACATTACATGTAGATTTAATGTAAATAGGTCATTTAATAATATAGCTCTCTAGCGAGGGGAGAAGTATTCGCCGTCGTTTTGTGTTGATAAAATATCTTCGTCCACCCAACGGTACAACTTATGACCAAGAGTTAGGTCGGAAGCGTTAGAATTATTGCGCAGCACTCGGTTCCGCCACCCATCATGTTAGTCCGGTCCATATATTTTGCAGTACTTACTCGATGATTATTATAGAGAAAATGCCGTTTTTGTGTTTGAACAAAAAGTCGTTTTTTTTTTAATCCAGCTCTGGAATTGGTTTTACGGTATTGTATTACCATCATGTTAGTTATTATATTTTCAATTTAAATGATTTGGCCAATGGTCGTGACTTGTTACGCAATCGGGATTTTACGGGACCGAGGTAAAATACATTTATGACCTTTGAATTCCATCTTTAAAATAATAATTATTGCACATGTGTCTACCGTGCGGCATCACCAACATTGTATCCAGAAGGGAAGATATTGAAACTACCCTCACCCACTCGCTCACCATCGCATACAATTAAAACATGCCTAGGTATGTTTAAATTTTTTTTTTTAGTTATAAATTTAATATTCAGTTCGTGTTCGACTCCCGTCCGAGCAACACGTATGTTAACGCTTAGTACGCCTTTATAGCTTCGATAGCGTAAAGACCAGTCTTCTTCGATACAGGTAATATGATATTATCCTCCCGTTATTTCAGCCCGTAATTTCTAACACACACTCAACTGCCGCACTACCTAGTATACGGCCGCCGACCGCGCGCGGTCGTTACCGGCCCAAGGCCACCCGACACCGCTCAGCTTATCAGTTTTCGTAATGAGTTCAACATCTAAAACTAACTCCGCTGCCACAAAACCGGTGGAGTACGATTGCGCGCGTTTTACCTTTTTAGGCATACGATTGCGCGCGGTGCCGGAATAACAAAGAACATGCTTTTGACTATTCAAAAGCGTACGATTGCGCGTGAAATTGGATGCGTCGTTGCCAATTTATTATTAAAATTTAAAATTATTATTATTATTAAAAAAATTTGTTATTTGTCGTATATGTTGTTATTGTATTTATTTCTAATAACATTATAAACGTGGCATCGAAAAATAATCAAAAATAGTACAAAAAGTTACAAATAGTACAAATAGTTACAAAAAATAACAGATACTTTATATTCACACTTATAGTTTACCTAAAAAGTTCGGATATTTACCATGCACGATGCACCTATAATCTGTATATTTGGCAACTTTGCTTAGAAGCAAAAATAATTTATCACGCGCAATCGTACACCTAAAAAGGTACCGTTGATAAGCACCGTGCGCAATCGTATTGCAGCCCACAAAACATACCAATAAACCTCTATCACCGTTAATTCTCGTTTAAACTATAATATCACAAACAAGCAATAAGTCATACGACGACTTTTCCGACAGCGATGATATCTGGCAAACAGTAGACTCAAATAAACGAACCAGATCACCGCTTACCAAATCTCCTCCACACAAAAAAGCAAACTCAAACTTATTCATCACAAGAAACCGATATGCACCGATATCTCCCACTACCGAAAATGAACCAATGGACAGTACGAATGAACAGCCCACTGATAATGCCGCCGAAATCAACACCAATAAAATTAATCTTCCTCCTCCAATATTCATTCAACCTCAGCTAAACTTCAACACATTCTGTATCAAATTAAAAGAAATTAACGACTCCACAAGTTTTGAATACAAAACTACAACCAAAGGTGTCAAATTACAAACCTTCAGTCCGGATTCATACAGATCTGTCATTAAATTTCTAAAAAAAATTTCCTCTCCGTCTACCTCTCTTCATTTGTAAATGAGCTAAAATCATTAATCAATCCACTAATCTCACTCGTCACGACCCTCATAGAAAAACTCGTACTCAATGATGGCCGCCGTTAATAACTCCAGTCTCCCACTCTTAATCTTATTGTGGAACGCTAACGGAATACTAAATAACACCAACGAATTTCAATTCACCATCAATGAAAACAGAATCGATATCGCAAAGATATCAGAAACTCATCTCACCCAGAAAAACTTCCTCAACATCCAAGGCTACGAAGCACTTAGAGCAGATCACCCGGATGGCTCCGCTCATGGAGGAACTGTTCTACTTATCTCGCGCAGAATATCTCATGTTCCCTTCTCCCCTCATACTTCAGACAAACTTCAAATCATTGCTTCTTCCATAGTTCTTAACTCAATTACAATCTCATTTGCTTCTGCTTACCTTCCTCCAGGATGCCAATTTCCTGAAAACGAACTATCAACCTTCATACTCTCCCTAAATCACACATTCGTCATTGGAGCCGATTTCAACGCTAAGCACCTAAATTGGGGATCCAGATATACCAACACAAGAGGCCGTTCTCTTCTCAGGGTCATGTCCTTCTCACACGCCAAAACTATCACTACGGATGCTCCTACATACTGGCCTACGCATGCCAACAGACACCCGGAAATCCTTGACTTTTTTCTGTCAAACCCGCCAAACCACCTCAAAACTCAAACAACCAACCTAAATGATCCTGCTTCAGACCATACTCCAGTTCTATTGCAAATTAATACCCAAGCCCCGAGCAAGCCCAGTTTTAAACAAATAAACTGGCCCAAATTCCGTAATATCTTATCAAAAAACACTAACCTAAACATAAAATTAAAAAAAAAAGAAGATATTAGTATAGCAATCACTTCTCTTACCGAAAACATTCTTCTTGCAAAAAACAATTCACTTCCCTTACATTAAATAGGAAAAGCTAATATCATATAACACTTGAAATAAGTCAACTCATTATTGAAAAACGTCGAGCCCGCAACAAAATATGGCAGCACTCCCACTATCCAGACGATCAGCATATTTATAACTTGTAACGAGTACAAAACTCACGACGCGCCATCAAGTGGCAAAGTGGAAACAACAGTGTAAATATCGCTCTACGTACCGCTACCACGGCCGACAGAGAGCGTAGACGGTCGATCCGTAACATACAATAAGCCGGTACCTACGACCGTTAGTATATATTCTAGCCCCAACTTCTACCCCGGACCAGATACTGTAGAAGTCGATATAACCAGCGAAGCGCAATAGCAAAAGTGTCATTTTCATTTACCGACTACTCGGCTCCTAGATAACTGGCTAGTGTCGGATCGTTTTCTCGGCCACCTGTAATAGGAAGGCTAGAAGGCGATCTGACATTCGGACTATGTCTATAGAGTAAAGTAGTGAGTTTGGAAGAATAGTGCAGTCATAAATAGTTTCGTCGTGTAGTAAATAGTGTCGTTGTGTAGTGATAGTGCCGTCGTTTCTCCTTCGTTTGTGTTGTCTTCGGCCACCTGTAATAGGTAGGCTAAGACCGCACCGCCGCCGCAAGTGTTAGCGAGTTCTCGGCCGCCGATAATTCGGCAGGCTAGAACAGCGCCGCCGCTGCACACGCCGTCGTGTATACGGCCACCGTTATTTGTGTTAACTTCGGACGAGATCAGTGCATCATCAATTCCACACAGGTGTGTACCATTGAAGAAAGACTTCGTGGAGATCAACTGATACAATATAACCGTAAGTCATTAATATAATGTTCTTGGTGGGAATGTGAGTAATAATTATAACATAGATGTGTATGTCATAACATTTCGTTTATTCTTGATAAGACACTGTCGTGCAGTACGTAATATCGTTATAGATTGTATTACGCGTCCAACTCATATCTATATTTTACCCGACCGCGTTGTATTCATTGTCACGCGGCCGATTATTGTTTATTTTCATTCTACGCGTACAACTCATATTTATATTATATTCTACGCGAACACTAAGTATATTCATACTACACGTACAACTCATATTTATATTATATTCTACGCGAACACTAAGTATATTCATACTACGCGTACAACTCATATTTATATTATATTCTACGCGAACACTAAGTATTTTCATCTTACGCGTCTAACTCATATTTGTATTTTACGTGAACGCGTCGTATTTATTGTTACTCGGCCGACTATTATATATTGTATTACGCGCCCACCGCAGATGTGAATTCTATTGTATTTTTTTTTTTACAGTAATTATATATTTATTAATGATCAAATAATATTAATGTTGTTATCAAATTGTATAATTTAATATTGTTCGAAATAAAAAAATATTACAATTATTAAAGAACAATTTCTGAATTTTTGTAAGAACCGTAGATAACCATCAGCGTATAAAATCTACCTATTACAAACTCACTTTCAAACAAACTTAAAAAGCTTCTCAAGAAACATAAAAATGTTCTTTACGATTCACACTTATCATCACTATCGCCAAATAATGGTTCCCTATGGAGAAAAACAAAATCCTTACTTAGACACAAGACAATTTTCCCTCCTCTTCAACGTCGAAACTGCAACCTAGCTGTCTCCGCTCAAGAAAGGCTGAATTATTAGCTCAACATTTTTCCAACGTTTTCAAACCACACTCTATCCTTCCAGACAACTCTAGATCAAGTGAACAAATTTATCAATTAACCACTCCCTATGTCCCTATCCGCCAAATACACCACCCCATATGAGATTTATTCAATTATAAAAACACTCAAAATCAACAAATCACCAGGCCACGATCAGATAAGTGATAAAATTGTCAAAAATATCCCAGCCAAAACAATTATACAACTTACACATATTTACAATGCCACCCTTCGTCTATCATACTTTCCTTCAACCTGGAAGTCAGCAGTTATTATTCCAATACTTAAACCCAGCAAGCCTCCTGATAAACCTGACTCATATAGGCCAATTAGCCTGCTACCAGTGTTCAGAAAAATCTTGGGAAAACTACTCCTCAAGAGACTATTAAAAATCTCTAACGAACAAAATGCGTTACCAGATTTCCAATTTGGTTTCCGCCCAAACCATGCCACTTATCACCAACTACATCGTGTTGTCGATTTAATTGCCTACTCCCTCGAAACGAAAAAATAATGTTCCGCAGTATTCCTTGACATCGCCCAAGCATTCAACTCGGCATGGCACGCCGGCCTGCTATGCAAATTAAAAAAATCTATCCTGCGCCAAACTATCTCTTACTTAAGTCATATATCGAAAACAGATCATTCAATGTTAAAATAGATTCCACTTTCTCCGACTCTTACGATATACTTGCTGGCGTACCTCAAGGAAGTGACATTGCTCCGTTTTTGTACATCATATTTACAGCTGACAATTGACATTCCTACCACCGAAAACACTACTATGGGTACATATGCAGACGACACTGCCATTCTCGCCGCTGACTCCGATCCAGACTATGCATCCTTTGCTCCCATCATCTCCAAAACCATCTCAACATGCTTTCAAAGTGGCGCAACACATGGAAAATCAAAGTAAACGAACTCAAATCTACACATATCACCTTCACCCTCAGACCTAAGGACTGTCCTGTAGTTTATTTTAACAATTCAGTAATCCCTCATGCTAGAGAAGCAAAATACCTTGACCTGCTACTCGATCGGAGACTCACCTGGGGTCCTCATCTCAAAAACAAAAGGAAACAGCTCAACTCCCGCCTAAACGTCATCAGACCTCTCCTCAAATCAAACATGAACCTGTCATATCGTTTACTTTTATACAAAAGCCTCCTTCAACCAATATGGTCATACGGTATCGCCCTTTGGGGCACTGCCAAACCATCAAACCTTCGGACAATCCAAGCTTTCCAATCGATATGTCTTCGCATGGTCACAAAAGCACCTTGGTATGTCACTAATGCCGCTTTACATCAAGATCTCAAAGTCCAATCCATCAACCAAACAGCAATTTCATTCAACTCAAGACTTCACTGCAAAATTCAAGGCCATCCAAACAAATTAATATCTTAATTAATATCTAATCTTCGCTCAAAACACCTTCCCGGCAACCTTACTCACTGACTAAACAGAAATTGGCCCAGAGATCTTATTTAAATCTAATAATTCCATTATATTCCATTATATATTCTAACTAGATTTAAGAATCATTAAAAGGTAGCTCAACTGTGAGCTTCCCTCCACTGCCCCATCATTGTCATCCCTCCCTCCAATTTACTCATTGTACAAAAATTGTATAGATTGTAAATTTTTCAATAAACGCTATTTAATAATAAAAAAAAATTTAATATTGATATTATTTTACAATATCAACTAACATTAATGTAACAACCAACAGGTCATCAATGTTATTATATTATGTTGTAATATTTAATTAATTAACCTATTATTTCCTATAATTTAAAAACCTACCCTTTTCATATATTATAATATTCTATATACATTTTAAAAGATTGTAACAATAGTTTTACAGATTTATAAAACAGGTTAGAACATATATTTATTTACCTGTACATAGATATAGTTTGTTAAATGTATATAAAAAATCACGTTAAAGCATGTTGAATTTAAAAACTTCAATAATCCTTAAATGCTCTAACTTACCTTAAAATTTAAAATCGTCAAAAAATACAAATTAATAACTTCTTATTTTTATTCATAAATATGTATACTTTATACTTGTAAAACGAACTACAGGTTTAAGAACCCATGCAAAGTGCATCTCATTAATATAGTATTATTTAATACATACAAAAATACAGCACGTTTTGTTACCTATTTGCTGGATTTGTTGGATAGTAATTCAGTAAAATATACCAACATACGAGTATAACTTATATTACTTATTCAATAATGGTTGTTAAGTAAAAAAATATTTTTACACCCTAATAAAATCAATGATTATGCCTATACCAACCCACTTAAAATTGTTTGGGTGGAAATTTCCTCCAAAAAGTATTGTAAACATCCGTTAACTTGGGGATATGGCGTCATGGGTCTATGCGGTCGGGTTTAGTGGTAGAGCAATCGCCCGGCAAGCGAGAGATCCGAGTTCGATTCTCGGTCAGGTGGCTAGATTTTTGACGTTATTTCCCCGGGAGAAGTTAACAGTATGTTTGTGACGTCACTGATGAGTGCCAGCTATAATATTTGATTGGACTTAACCGTGTACAGGACACTGACGGTTAATTGTGCGACACTGCAAATGTGCAAATGTGCAATGGCTGTAATTGTAAGAGCGTTTGAAATAATAATAATTACGTAGGTAGTGTGTTCGACAACCATCGATTAGAAATTGCAGTGCTGAAATTGGATTCGATGTATCCAAAAGCGGGTATGATTAAAAGACGATTTATGTTCTAGGTGAAGTGGATTTAAATTTTATGAGTGTTTAGATAATATTGTTTAATGTGGTACGCGTGAGGATTCGCATCGGATTCAAATATGTCAACACGGTAACCATCACATACCCGACCAAAAGGTCACAGCCACTCTGACCGCGTGACCTTAACTCCATTTTCGGCATCTACCTACCTACGCACGTAATCATAATATCATGTAGATGAACCTAAAATTACATATATTTTATAATGTTTATAACTATTTATATCCGTGGATCATTTAGACGTGATAATAATACATTATTAATTGTAATCACGAGTGATGAGAAGAAAACATATCTTCTTTGATTTCAGCAGAATATAATATAATAATAATATTATTATTATTATTTGTATGGTAGGTAGGTATGATTTTCGTGGTTGTGTACATGATAGGCGCTTAAAGTTTGATTGAAGCAGTGAAGCAACTTCGAAGTATTTCCGCTTGTGTTGCGGTTTATTGGATTATAATATTACAATATTATTTTGCGTATAATATGTAACTCGCGGCGATAGTTGCAAAGTCTTGTAAGACTTTCCGTTAACACGTGTGCGTGGCATGTGGTTAGTGTACTGCCACTTAACTCATATATATTTTAATGTGTATTATAATTTATAATACAGTTAATATTAGTACCTATCGTAGACAGATTTTTTTCTTCCAAAAACGTACAGACGAAACGTAAAAGACTATTGCAATAGCGTAGTTTAAAAGAGGGGGCGTGGTGAGTTGATCGCTCTATCGTTTTCTTTAATGAATTTATAATTGTATCTATAATATTATAAAATAGTTAGTATTCATAATACTGACGGGTGCGTTACGATTGCGTATGGATCTTTTTCATTATTACGATTGTGTTCATTCTACCTACCAATACTTAGTGCAACGTTGCCGTTGTTCAAAATCGTGAAAATTTGTAATATAACTTATTTTAGGAAACGATTGCTTATACTCGTATTTCGATGATGTCCCGGCAAAAGGGTCTAAGCGACATAATTCATAGTTTTCAGGAGAGCAAAAAAACTTTATTTTGTGATTTTATGTTTTTTTTTTTCTAAATAAGCAATAACTTTTTACCAGTAACAATACGGCATTTTTTCGTAGAATACTTTTTTTTTGTTTTTATGTCCTTAAAATGTATACATATTTTTAATTAGCTTCTGATTATTATTTACAAGTTAACGGCAATTTTAATAAGTTTGTTTATTAATATTGGCGCTTATGCCCTAATTTTTTTTTTTACTCAATTTATCTACGGCGCTTATGCCCTATTTGTTTTACTTTATTTATACCCATTATATAATTATATTGTTTAGTGATAATTATTTTGATTTGAGACCAATAAAATAATTTTACTTCACATGTTTTTCTACAAAGAAGATGTAAGTACACAATACACAAATATTTTCTGAAAACAAAAAATATGAAACTTTATTAAAATATTATTATGATAAAAATGACGTAAAAAAAATGTTTATCCTTTAAAATAATAACATAAAAAGTTACTTTTTCTCACATGAGACTTGATATTGATTGTACTTAAATACTATTAAACAATGGTTAAAAAATAAAATAACATAAAACAACTTAAGTTTTTAATGAATAACATAAACAAATACTAATCCCTTGTAATAACTTGGGTAAAAATTGTATAAATAAAATAAATAACTTAAGATAAGAATATTATTATAAATCGATGTCGGTTGTACTACAATCTTATCATATGTTTAGAAATATTAGCTGTACAAATGTTCGGGTATAAGCACCACGTAATTTCCATAAACGTCGCCGCTTGTCCCCTAAAAAATTATGCTAATGCGTTTATTCCCTATTATTGGCGTTTAGACCCTATATTTTAGAAGACAAAATATAAAGTGTCGTTTAGACCCCAAACTTAAAATTCTAATTGTCATGATTATAAATGTCACAGCTGTTTTCGCGCACGCGCAATGGACGTAAAATATATTTTTCTATCCAATGGTATAAGCCTTGTCGCTTAGACCCAAAATGTCGCTTAGACCCAAAATGTCGCTTAGACCCTTTTGCCGTGTCACCATCGATTTGATACAATCGCATAAACGTTACCGAGACTATTATTTCCAGGCTATGTATTAAATAATTATATACAACCTAATTGTATATTTCCAACTAATATATGGGCTGAAGAACCTTCAATAAATAAAAGGTATCATATTTTTATAAATTATAAAAAAAGTTTAGAAGTATTCTTGTACAATATAACTTTAAAGTTTATGTTCTGATACATAAAAATAAAGTGTCATAAAATATTTAGATTATTATTAATTCCGTAATTTTTACGTATTTTAATGTCAGAACAACAAATGGTCCAGAGAGTTTCCACAGAAATTTTGACGCTGAATTCTATAACTCACATCCACCAATATACTTTGTGCTTGAGGCATTGAAAGAAATGCAGGCTGAAACCAATATAAAAAAAATATATCCAAAGCTATTCCACCTCAAGATATGCAAAAAATTAACCACGCAATAAAATTATACGACCAATTTAAAATAGATGGTAATATATAAAAAATTTTATCAGGAACTGGTTATCGATACCAACGTTTTAATTTATAGCTTATGAGTATTATTATTGTATTTTATATGCCTAAATATTTTATATTGTTTTTAATTGACTATAATATTATAATAATGATTTTTTTTTAATTATATTATTTTTATTTTTAATTAAATTTAATTTAATAGTACATGTTGGCAACGTTGCACTAATTTTCGTACGCAATCGTAATGTTTTAGAGTCCTAGGTAGAGAAATCATACGTAATCGTAAAAACGTAAGCAATCGTTTTACTAAAAGGGACAATCGTACGCAATCGTATATCACCGAAACTGACATTTGTCAAAATCGTAAATATTTTGCTAATAACTTCACGTTGAAAATGTGTAAAATTGTTATTGCATAAGTATTGAGAATTCGAAACAAGATTGCACGTTAGTAGTTATTTCTGTAACCAAATAATATATAAAAACAGGTTTTTTTATGAACTTTTTAAGTTAAAATTTGGATAAAATTAAATATTTTAACGAAGAATAACGATTTTAGTTGTTTCATTGAAATTTAAAAATATTATTCTTAGTTATTGAAACATTCTACGTACCTTTATTATTATATTTTACACAAACAATGACATTTCGAATACAATGTTTTTGACAAAAATTAATTCAATCTACTAAAAAATAAAAATAAATTATTGTAATACCAATATAAATATATCATACTTACATTCCTACAGTATACTTATATAGATTGACAAATCATTTTCACTCAGAATCGTTTTTCGTATACCAACAACGCTTACAACCATGGTAGGTACACATAATATTCATTACAGTGACCCACACCACCCACTTTCTCACATTTCTTTCTTTCTTGTAATTGTATTCTTGTGTTTATTGGTGAATATTTGATTTTAAAATAAGAAATTATATTTTTGAGATCAAATAGTTTAATATAATAAATATCAATTATTTAATCTCTAGTTGGTAATTTTTTTACTATATAATTAATTTAAAACTACACGTGGAAAGAGTCAAGAGATTTGCTGTGCATCCAACTGCAATGAACTACACCACTCATTTAAAATTTAAATGAATATCATAAAAAATAAATATAGTATAATATAATATATACGGTTTTTATAATAAAAATATATAATTTTATAGATTATAAAATAAAAAATATTTGAAGATAAAAAGGAATACAATATTAGAGTAATATGATTCGAAAAGAAAATGTACAAAACGTCAACAATTTTCGAAAAAGTGAGTTGCAGTAATAACTGATATAAAAAGATGTTAAAACTTTTCTATTAATATTCGTTTCAAAACTCAACGAGTTCAAAGTTTTTCGGGGAAATGCTTTCAAAAACTGTTTGATTAGGCAGACATGCATATTATTTCTATTGAAGCTGATTACACTAACTGTGAAATTGAAATTCATATATTTTCTAAAAACACGTGGTGAATTATTATTAAAGTGAATTCAATTATGGAGCACTTGTACCGTATTATGATTGGACGGTGAGTCATATTTCGAAGATATAATCTTAAACTCAAATAATTTATATATTATGTTACATACAATGTAGTTGTACAAAGTAACTAGATTGTACAAGTTTCATTATTCAATTCGCGATGTGTACAATAATTACTGTACAAATTGCGAAATGTACCTTCATTGTTCAAATCACAAGATTACTGCTAGTTTTAAAATCTTAATTATTATTAACAAATAAATAGAAATACTCGATATTTTGATATAAAGTTATATAATTTACAATATAATTAGTGGTATGTTTTAAAAGTATTTTCTTAACAAATATTACATATAAGTATATCATATAAAAAAAAAATTTTAAATTAATATTATTTTCAAATTCACTCATTTTGCCCGATTGTATAATACCACAGAATAGATAATATATAATAATATATGATAATACTATAATCACACTAATTTAAGTTGAATATTGCAGCAGTTCCGATTACAATGCACTAGTCCGTATTAAAATCTGTCTAGTCGTTTATATAAACTTTATCATTTTTATTGCATTATACCTTTACTAATATGTTAGATTCCACATAACGTGGGAAAAACAACTCATACGACTATACGAGATGAAATTATACATCTTATTATAGATTCACGTATTTTATTTCATATCACAATGTGTACTGTGTATTGTGTACAGCAGTGTTTCCCAAACTTTTTTATCTTACCGCCCACTTCCAAAAAAAATCCGACAAATGTCCCCTTAAAAAAAAATTTGTTACAAAAGTATGCAATGAAAAAATGAAATTTATTGTTTATAAATATATATTATGTATAAGTGAAATATAAAGTATAAATAGTATGAAGTATAAATGAAAAAAAAATATCTTAATGAGATGGATGTGGTTATGTTAGGTTTGCTTCATTTGAAAATACTTTTTAGCAAATGAGACACATTGTGTAATATTTGTAGGCAATTGAATAAAATCGTTCTTCAAATATTCAATATTATACTGCCTAAATTTTTACTTTGATTCAGCCATCATGTGATAAAACGTTTAAAATTTAAATAAAATAATACACAACAAATACGAAAATTATTATAAAAACGACAACTAATAAGGTCCGCATTCGCGAGTGTACTAAATACAAAAATAATTTAGATAATGTAGATCACGTACGTTGTTTCTGTTATCGCTATAACGACAGATTATCAAAGAATATTGATAGACGACGAACGATTAATCTAAAAATACAAAATACACAATTCAGATAATTTAGATTACGCCCCCCTTTTGTAATGAAGTGCCCCCCAATTAAGCTTGTAACTTCCATTGCCCCCCTGGATATCTCTAGCGCCCCCGAGGGGGCGAAATCACCCACTTTGGGAAACACTGTTGTACAGTAATATATGTAGTTTTATACTTACGATTTGTAATTTTTATATGTTTTTAAATTTTGTGATTTGTTCGATGATTGTAATATACTAATACGTAAAGACCAAAGGTGTATCTAATTATATAATATATGATATACTAATATGTAATATTTGTTAAGAAAATACTTTGAAAATATATCAGTTAATTATTATATTGTAATTTATGTTTTTAAATTTTTTGTTTTTACAATGAAGGTACATTTCGCAATTTGTACAGTGATTATTGTACACATCGCGAATTGTATAATGAAACTTGTACAATCTAGTTACTTTTTGTACAGCAACATTGTACAATATTCGCGATGTGTACAAAAATCACTGTACAAATTGCGAAATGTACAATTCCGGACATTTTATGTAACATATATACATATATTACATCTTGTTGTTCATCCAAAGCATAAGGATTATTTAACAAAATTAATTTTATAAAGTAAAAGATAGGTTATGTGTTTTCATGTGGAAAAGTCAATATAACTGATTATTGATTATGATTTATTATGGTTCTGATCCTAAATAACATATTACGTACGACAACGTCTCGTTCAAAATATATATTTTATACCACTCTAATATTGATAAATTATTTATACATAGTACATAGAAATAACCATTATACTGATATAAATTCAAATCGAAAGAGAATATTAAGTTCTATAGGAAATAAAGTACCTTTGAGAATATTCATTCAGTCTGCAGACGTTCAATTTAGAGATATTTTGTGGGTTTAGGTAATTTGGGTGGCTGTTTAGTGGTGTCCGAGAGTGATAATAATTGTCGAATAATATTGTTGTTTCGGGAGAGTGTTTACTCTCCTCTTTGGTCGTTCCCTAGATGACTGTATTGTTGATTTTTAACATAAGAATATCACATGGTGACAATAGAAAAATAGTTTTATGTTTTAACAGTAAAGTACATTTCTATGTAATGATTTTAATTATAGTTTTTCCTTGGTCTCTTATGTTTTGGTTGTTTAGCCATAATTGGTAAATTTTAACTATTATGGTTTATATTTATAATACTGTACATAGTATGAGGAAAAACAAAATATTAACGTTATAAGCCAAATCGCGCATATGTAGATGGAAATCATTTAAAATGAATACACACATTCGTTAGATACTATTATGAAAATAAGAATAATAAATGAAATAACAATAAATGAAATAATTCTGTTTTTTCAAACATTTATCACTTTGATCATTCACATCCAAAATAGGTATCTTTAATGATGTTTCATTTTTAGAAATATTATATACTTTTTACATGGTTAGTGATTTCAGAAACAAGACGCTTTTCAACATAATATGATGATTGATTATCAGTCACTGACAATCAATATTGTTGATTGACACTTTCAATAGTTGCTTGACTATTTAATATTTTTTTGATGTTATTAATTTCTCTAGAAGCAAGAATTTGCATTATTGTGATAGACTTGAACAGAGATGTGGTAACATGTAAATCATAAATTGATTTTTTTGTTTTTTATTCATGGTACAGCTTCAACTGCTAAATTTATTAGCTTGAAACAAAAATGAAGGTATTTAGTTACATATAAATGATACAATAGTTTCTTAAGTTAGTTTTGTTTATAAATTATTTTTTTGTTACATACAAATGTACAATAGCTCATTAAATTAGGTTGTACATATCAATTTGTTTAAGAAATGAAATTATTTTGTTGGTATTGTTATAGGTTGGACTAAGGGCTTTGAAGAGTTTATCAGGCATGTCTAGTCTTTTTCTGATATCTATATGGTTAAGACATTGGACATGGTGGTGCTTGACTGTGAGAGGTTCTACGTAGATTTGGCACATTGCAGGTTCTTCTATGAGCATTAGATGTACATGGGACATCTTTGAAAATTGAATTTTGTTATGTAAAACGAATTTAAGAAACAATCGTATCATTTATATGTAACTAAACACCTTTATTTTTGTTAAGCTAATAACCTTAGCAGTTGAAGCTGTAACATGAATAAAAATAAAAAAAAGAATAATAAAATATTCACTAAGCTCTGCAGTTTGTTGAAGTTAGCACTTTGTCAAGACCAGTGATTTATGATTATCAACCCGCAAGAAAAACCTGATAAATAATTTTGTTCTAAATACAAGTAATATTTCTTCAAACAGTGAAAAGCCATATTAGTATTGGTTTTATTTTTACAATAAATGTACGCTCCTAATTCATTCGTTTTTAGTGAAAAACGGGTGGGTTACTAATTTTACTGCGTCGTACATGTAAAAGCACGTTAGAAAACGGTGCCGTAGATTTTCGTATTATGCACAAATGTACAGCGTCATCAATAAAGAAATCTACTGAAATGGGCAGCTCGAAACGTATATAAATGAAAACGTCGACATGGTCGAAGAAAGACGTCATAAAGTACTTTCCGCCGGTCATATGCAGAACTCGACGAACGTCCGGCTATTGAAATGGAACCGGAGCAAGTTTTTTTTACACATTTCAAAAAATGTATTCAAAACAAAATTATTCTTGTATAACGCACCGGGAAAATCGTGAAAAGAACTAATGGAAAATGTATGAGCGTCGAGAACAACAATGAATAGAAGAAGAAGACGAAGAAGGAAATGTTTTAAAATGCCAATATTCACACAGGGAATGAGAATCATCGTATATGTATCGCGTTAGATGAGACCCATCTCTCAGACTTTCCATCAGCGCATTCGTATATATGTATGTCAGAAGAAATATGTGTACGGTGGCTGCAGGGAAGGGTGAACGAGGGAAATGAAGGATACAACAAGGCTTACAAGGTTTAGATTATTGCCATGAATTCGGGTGTTTGAACATATATACCTATTCAATATTCATAGTCTGTATAATAACATATTCACACGTTAATATTTTTACACCGGTGTCATCGATAACCAATGATATTAATATATAATATTTTTATAGTGAGATTCTAACGTTATGTATAACAATAACGGAACTGTAACAGTTGTAATAAGTGTATAATAACTGGAGCGTAGCTCTAAAAATATAGCTTCACCTTAAAAATGAATGATTTATACATTTTTAACTACAAAATAATTTGTGAATTTGCATGGTTTTCATATATTTTGTGAAAACTTGAAACGTATTATGCAAATATTTTAGTTTATTAAATAATGTCATAACCATGTGCTGAAAATAGATTTTTTTTAACAGGAGTATCTATATTTCATAAATATTTCAATTTTTCGGAATTTGATGTAAGTTTTTCCTCTTGTGCTCAAATAAGTTAAAATCAAATCAAAAAATTACCATAAATAACCAAGTATATATATGTTTTGAAAACGAAATACATAAAACATTTATAAGATTACTCTACTAAAAATCATTAAAATAACATTATTCTAAAAACAACACATTTATTGGTTAAAAATAAACCTAAAATTAATGTTGCATAATATATAAATAATGTTATTTTGAATAAAGAATCTTTCATTCTAACAATTTTTACGTAGATTATTAAATTTGATTTCCGTTAGAGGGAAAAAACTCAAAAAACAATACTTTTAAGAATTCACTTTATTACTGTACGCCTATACTATAACAACATTGTTCATATACATAATAATTTACAGCTGTACATCCATCAGTTTATTACTATACAGTAGAATAATTCAGTAACGTACCTAATTCTATTAATTTTATTATATTTAAAATGTTTTTTTTCCATTTATAATTTTAAGTAAAAAAAATATTCTAATAACTTATCAAGTTGTTATTTATAAAAAAATTAAATTTTAAGGTAATGAATGAAAATATAGTTAGTGTATTCCTGCGTAGGGTTAACACTCGCTGAAATTCCCAGTGGATTACAGGAATGGGATCGAAACACATTAAAACATTTATTTTTGTGTTATTTCCATGGTACCTACTTTATAATTTTATATTAAAATTTAATGATATTAAAGATTTTTTTGTAAGTAACTCTAATAAAGAACACGATATCTATGCCTGAGTAAATAATGTCTAACAAATAAATAGTAGATATGAATCGTTCCAATATTATATACTTTACTAGGTAATTTAACCATTATTGATTTTCAACTAAAATACTTAAGTAAATAGGTAAACAATTTCATACAAATATTGTGTCTTTTTCCCTCCTTTAACCGAGAGCAGGAAAGACTGTTTGAACAATACTAAGTACTCAAGTATTATGTCTTGGATATTATAGATTCAATCACATTAAAAAAAAAAAAAAAATGTAGTATTGGTTCTTTGATCAGTCTTAACAGTAAGACCAATATTTTGAAGTCTACAAATATTAGAGAAAATTATTGTTTTTAAATATATGCCGGTACGCCAAAATACTAAATAAGACGCAAATCGTTGCTTCTAGATTAAATGAATAATTCTTATTATAAAGTCAATTTTTAATAAATTGCAAGTGTATACGTTTCATATGCAATTAATTGTTTTAAACTATTTGTATGGGTTTTTAGAAACACTGAAGAAGTTTGAAGAAAGAGAACAGTTTTGTATTTTTTTTATACTGTTTCCCATTTTTTTTGTTAACTTCATATTACAATTTATTTTTCACAAAAATTAATAGAGATGACATTTAATATTTGAAGCAAATAAATACGTAATAAAACTAAACCTTAAGTATAAATGGTACCCATTGTTTTTAAGTGTTGAAGTGGGGCAGTAAAATATTTACTATCATATCCGTTAAAAGTAATACTGCTATTTCAGTATTGTATTTTTTAGCAATTTATAATCTACCGATGTACGGACATAAACTTTTGAAACTACTGCTATAGCAGTGACGGCACACGTGTACGTGTCTGTGTTATTTTTCATATTATAAAACCGTAATAATAATACATTACATCATGGAAAATCAGTGCTCGAATTGGAAATATAATAGAAGGGGTGCTAAAGGACTTATAAAAATTTAGCGTTCCACTCAATGATTTAAACCAAACTAACCCGTGGGGGGCTTCGCCCCCCACACCCCCCATGTAGTATTTTCAACACAAGTCAAACAATCATTAAAATTAAACAAAGGTTACACTACAACAATAAATAAATATTATTAAATTACAAACAAATCTTTTATTTTATTTTAACATATTTTATACATTATTTAAATTTTTAAATTTTTAATATAGTTACTAGTAAGTATACAGTATACTATAGTAAGTACAATAATTTATTAAACACATGTCATAAATTAACCAACGTTTATTATCTTGTGGATGGCAGTGCAGTCATAGATTTTATCATGAATACAAGAATATTCTAGTCTTCGTAGATCTTATATATTATTCCATAATATATATTTTCCAGGAAAATACTATTGTTTGAAACATTATATGTAAATAAGTATTTATCTCATAATAAATATTTTTCACATACAATGACTGATGATACTTTACTATAATATGATTTCATATTCATAATTCATGCTAAATTATTTAATATGATTGACATAATATTAGAAATTTTTTTATTATTTGGATATCCATAACAAATTATTTATTTATTTTATTTCCGAATAAATTTAATTATAACTTTATTGAGAATTAACATCAACTAGGCACATAGTTACATATACTAGGCACATATTTTATTTTCACATTTATTTGAAGTGTTAGTGTTTTGAAATGATAAACTTATAGAGCAAAAAAAAATTATTATATATATATATATATATATATTTATGGTAGATTGCGGTTTTCTGAACAAAATGTTTTAGAACAATGACAATAGGATGACAGTTGTATTTTATAAAAATTGAGTAGGTTTATGATGTGCATTTAGAAACGGATATACTTTCATAATGGATCCTTCATAGCTACAAACAATTATATTTTAGTTGTGACAACAATATGAGAAGAGAGTAGGTACAATATAAAAACGAGGTCCTTAGTCTGATTGATTTGTAAACGTCAAAATGTCAATAATACTTAAAACTAAAAAATGTGGAGAACTTTTACTTAATATTTAATGCAATTTTTTTTCGGCCAATAATAAAAATAAGAAGTTCTATCGAGCTTATCTCATTGATTGACTTCATAAAAGTTGACTTGACATAATAATTTTTGAATTTTGTTTATTTGCTGTCAGTATAATAATTGTGGTTATACCCATAAAAATACGAAGGAGCAAAATGAATAATACATTGAATTATTTATCACTACTTTATGTGCATAAATGTTAATATTTTAGACTCCGAGCGTAGTATGATATGTGATTACTTCATAATGTTATTGTAATTACAGTTTAATCATAGTGATGACGATGATTTATTAGCTACGGCTTTAGTATACATTGTATTGGTAAATGGTAATCATCTATACTGCGTTGATGTGAATATTATTTTAATTTTTGTTAAATATATTTCAATATCGTCTATGAAAAAACATTTTATTTTTGATTCATTAATGTAAATAATTTGATTATTATATGGGTTAATGTTTTGTTAGTAACTTAATTACATTATAAATACTATAAACTAGGTAAATAAGAAATAAAGTTAAATTTATATTACCAACCTTTCACCAATAAGAATTTTGCCATAGTTATATTAGTTATATGGCACTTTATTTATTATTATTGCACAACTATCACTAGATCGACCGTAAATGTCTTATATATGTCCACAATAAATAAATACAGTAAATATTATTTAATTTACTATGATTTTTTGCAATATTTATACCACGGCTAATAAATAATCAATAAAATCAATTGATTTCTAAAAGATTCTTTGATCGTTGTTTATTGATAATCTCTTCTTAATATATTTATTTAATTTTTATTTATTGATTAAATTGAATATCAGTACTATATTATATTATAGTGAATACTCATAAATATTAATTTTTAACGATACTCTTAAATAACATTTATACCTATATGCATTTGACAGTATATTTACAATTTCGTATCACTTATACAGCATGAAACTAGATAATTTTCAATAGAGTATAGAATAATAATTAAATTTAAGATAAATATAAGATACTGATAAGTGATAATAAATAAAATGTTTGAATCAGAATTCGTAAAAAAAAAAAATATCTCAAAATAATAGAATATAATGATATTACCTATGTCTTTAGAAAGATTTCGTACCCATATGTATTGACTATGTCGTTATTGCATATAACATAGCAGATTTTACGTTAAGAAGAATGTATTATATTCTGATATCTTTAATAATTGAATGAATCATTAAATTTAAGGATGAGAATATAGTTCAGGGCTCCACGAAGTTTTTTGTTGATATTTTTAGTATGAATCAAAATATAAGCATTTTAAAATTTACATAGAGTTTATAACTTTAAAAAGTTTATAATCAGCTGAAAAATTTAAATCATAAAAGCCATGTTTTGGCTTGGATAATATTCTTACTAAAATATTTTCTAATTGGTAAATTTATTATAATGTTTAAAAAAAAACAAAGTAAAATGAGGTCTTCTGATCGTAAAATTTGATGTTTTATGCATTAATAACATGTAGAAAATACTTGTGCGTGTATTTCGCCCTCTCAATTTCTAACCGATGAAATTGTGATAAATTATTTGACGAGTTCACAATAATTATTCACAATGACTTATTATTATAATACTGCACATAACACGGATGCATCGATTTCACCTATTCGGTGCGCCGTCATAAGCAATTTTTGTAATAATACGTCATATTATTTGAAAATATTTAAATGCATTATTCAATATTACTTTTTACTTTAACTAACATTCATATTATATATTTTAAAACCAGTTATTACGAGGTCATAGTAAAATGCATGACGACGAGACAGCTAAAAACTATATAACAATTCCGCATCTAAAAATGGAGACATACCAGATACAATGGAAATAAAATATAATAAGACAAATGGTTGATGAACGCAATATTACGCAAATATTAAGTCCTTCGTCGCACTGTGGGATTATGACTTACTCTCTAACCGGACACATAGTCATATTTCATGGAAGCCGTCAAATAGACCATACAATAATTATTACACACACACACACACACACACAAATTTTGGTAGTTATATTATTAAAATATGTTTATTTTTATCCGAATAAATGTATGGAAAATAAAAATAATTGTAATATAATATCGATGTACCTACCATATTGATATTAAATATTATTCCCGTTTAATGATGCACAGTGATTCATTCAAGTTTTTATGGTGTGTAAAATATATTTCCTAAGGCACTAAGCTGTTGTCAAGACGCTGATGTGTTTGTCTCTTCGTCTCTAGAGAATTTATCAAACATTTGTCTACGTTAACTGAATTATTAACTATACAACATGCAACAATTACGATTGCTGACAAATTTGCTATACATATTATATCGGTAGTAGAGTTTAATGAGGCATCGCGTAGGGTTTGCCCTCAACTAAAGCATATTATTACCAAAGTTAACTACATATGGGGCTTTGAATCCATACTCCGTTTAAATATTCATAAATACTGTTAGAAATATATTTTTTAGATAGGTAGATACTTAAATCGTTTTAAATAAAATATGAAGAACGAAAATCCACAAACGTAAACACGGTATGCGCTGTATTTATGGTGGTGGTAAACGACTGGTGATGAAGGGTGCGTG
Source organism: Diuraphis noxia (assembly GCF_037042655.1). NCBI lineage: Eukaryota > Metazoa > Arthropoda > Insecta > Hemiptera > Aphididae > Diuraphis > Diuraphis noxia. The sequence goes on along the minus strand of NW_028301714.1, from coordinate 28,967,643 downwards.
AAATTTAAATCGTAAACGTCATATTGCACTCACCCATGAGAGAGAAAAAAATTATAAAAGTGCTTTCTTTACAAAGAGTAACTCAATATACCTTTATTTTATTACCGTTTACAGTCACGAAATACATTATACCTAGTGTACGATCTTCTTAAATTAACTTTATGTTATTCTCGTTTTCATAAAAATAAATAAATCAAAGAAAATTATAGGCAGCTGTAATTATTAAACATGAGATAAAGTATTACATATGTATCTGTATAGTGTGATTTAATTACATTTTTATAGATGATCGCATTTGTAGTTTACGTCTCTCAAATAACTATTTCATAATTTTTTTATTCATTCGTTTTTAAACGGCCATAAGTGTATCTTGATTAAAATAAATAGTGTTCTTATAATTTAAAATAAATTCTTAGTAGGTGACAATAATTATAATTAAAATAGTTCCATATAAATTAACAAAAATCTTTGTTAATGACATAACTTTCAAGCATCAACATTATTTACTCCTTCTATTATGTAATTCTAAAAAAAGTTTTGATAAATTAATTGTTTATTTTTGTTTTTTGTTTCCTGTAATTTTTGGGATAGTAGTAAATATTTTGCCATGTAGTTTTTAACTTAAAACAGGCTCAACAGAGTAAAATTAAAAAATAAATGGAAACGTTTCAATAAAAAAAGAACGCCATCTTATTGTTAAACTTAAAGTGATTTTTACTAATTTATTTCCGACAATGATAAATGGATGTTTGTGAAACGATGATCGAATAATTTTTGGCAAGTACTATAAATTACAGTTTGGTGTAAGTACATTTAAAATTTATCACGGTTTGATTATCCATACATAAATCTATAGGTAAAGTCAGTTTAAATTTAAACTATTTTGTAATGATTATTTCCGACTCTATACATGATATTATTATGCGTTCAGTGCTTACAATAGAGAAAGTTGTTGTGTTTGCGATGAAGAAACATTAAAAATTAAAAATTATTTCAAGACTACTATTTGTATACAATAAGAAAGACACCGATGGCAAGATAAGAAAAGCGCGTGATAGGGTGTTTTACTAATAGGGTTTTGTAAATGGATAAATTTTGAGTAAATGAAAAAGCTTAATCAATTCGAGTTAAAGCTTCCCGTAGACGTTATATAATTATACACATAAATAGTAGCACGAGTAATGTTGTAGGATTTATTAACGATTCTTGCCAAATGAACCGTGTCAAGAGCACTTAAAACATCTTTTATGAAAATTTGGCTTTTGTCTCATTATTCATGTTCGGTCATTGAGATATCGTCGTCAAGCGTGCGACACATCGGCTGGTAACTATGGTTACCACGAAAAGGAATTGGTCGCTACCTAAAACACTAGCCGAGCTAAAGATGTCTAATACAATTATGGACCACTAACCAGGCAAGGCAATGATATCGTCGTCTTTATTTTTACTCTTTATTAAAAACGATAACTGTTGCTACCAATGTTTTTAACGAAGATCTAAATCCAGCGTGGTATCCATATTCGCAATAAACGTATAGCTAAACTTTATACATTTCAGACAATACATAATACTTTCATTTACCAACCTGTTACCACCATCACCAACATGACCATACATGTGCCAAAAGATTCATGATTCGGTGTGATAATGCAGTTAGAAACTATTTTTTCCATATTAACTATTGCTTTACAAAAAAATCAGCCAGTAACAAAAACGTGAATTCAGCCCAATTCGTATTTATTAAATATTTTTTTTATTTACTTTAATACGATTTTTCAAGCAACCTACTTTAAAGTGCTTCACTTTTCAACAATTATAGAAATACAGGAGCGTCCTTGGAAATCCAATTATAACAGTTTGTTTATTCTTAAGCATTAAAATTTACAAATTACTATTATAATAAAATACAATATATATTATAACCTATTAGAAGTACCAATTTACAATAATGGAGAGATTTTAAAACTTTTCAAAGATGCTGACATGTTAAAAATATTCAAACTCAACGTTAATTATTTGGACATGTCTTAATTTCGAGTCCCGCACGTCATCGTACCTCGGAGAACCCCATTTCACATACTTACTCATAATTATGTAAATTACTTATAATTATATTACACTCTTATGCTTATAAGAGTATATGCTCTTAAGCTGTTATGCTTTCGCTAAACACAGAACATGGAACTAGAGAATAAAAATAGTATGATGTATAACGCTATAGATGATAAGTTCACCTTTCGCCTTCAATCTTAAATGACAATATTCTAAAATAGATGGTATCAACCATAGACTATGAATTAATAAACATTACAGCAATATCGTTAATCATTATTGTTCAAAAGGTGATTGAATCATAATCCTGTTTAACAAAATTTAAAATGGTCAAGCTCAAAGACTGTATTGACTTAACTATATACTGTCAAGTTAACATCAAATCGTCATGACATTAAATTTTAGCACATTTAATGCAATTATTGTGATGTTCATCGTATTGTAAGCAGTATATATGTATAGCATGATATGTCGATATTATATTATAACCTATATACGTGAAAGTGTAAGAAACGCTTGACAACTCAAATTAGAACACATTAGGTCTGTAACATTGATAGATAGGTACATGTTGAATGTACGTGATTGCGTGTACTATATGATTTAGAGTTAGACGATCCAAGTATGCCATTATAATATAATAATGTTAAAATTGTATTATTTTGAAATTGATGATTTAGTTTTATTTATATATTAATGTAATCATTGTTTCGTAAGTAAAATTATAAATGTGATATTTAATCAAACATTAAAAATGTTCAATAGGTAACTTCTTTTTTATTGAAATAATTATGTACAATAGCTAGTAAAATCGATTAGAACTATGGATAGTATAGTTAAACATTTTGACAAAACAAAAAATGTTATTCATAATTTACTACCCTAACCATTTAATTTAAACTAAACATTTTTAATGATTTCTATCAAATATTAACATGTTATCTGTGTCCAAATTCAACACAAATTGTTATCAACCTAAGCTACATCGCTGTAAGTTTAATTTTTCAAAAACTTATGCTTATGAACTGAGTTTAAGCGCCATCTGCACCATGTTGGATTACATATTATTAACTACATTTTTCCATGATTATGTTCTGAAACATTATATCTGTTAACTCTAAAATACAACAATTGTCATTTATAATGATATTAGATAATATTGTGAGTAATGTCTGACGCAGTCTAAAATTCTAAATTACAAAATTGTGAACGTCAAATATGTTTAATATTTCTGTTGTCAGTTGTCCAGCCATCTGTCAGTGGTAGGTAACTAAAAAATTGAAAACAAATTAAATTATGTTGGTAAATGTCAATTACTACGAAATATAAGTGCCTGTTATTTAATTTAATTTTAGTCATTGTTTATTATTGTCTAAATTTTTAGTAGGTATAAGTAACAGATTATCTCGAAAACATTTTTTTTTTTTTAATTATCCTAATATTTCGATTACCTAAATTACTTAATTATACTTAACTCAGATACCATTATTTAATTATAGTTATTTTTAATTAAAATTATCATTAGTTACTTATTTAATTAATTAATTACATTATGGCAATATTACATGATTTACATTTTACAGTCATAAAATAAATTTACATTACTTAAAAAAGAAAATTTTGATGAATATTTATAATATTGGAGTTTAGACAAATTTCTCATCTTGAAAAAATGGAATCATATAGGTAAAGTATTAGGTATTAAGTATAGTGTATATCTAATATATGTTTTCATTAAACTCAATAATCAATTAATCCATACGAAAAACGATGGGAGACATTGAGTGGTAATATTTCAAACGATTTTTCATGACTAATTTACAAACAAGATTCTATAGTAATTTGTTTTAGTAAATACGGTACGTTGAATTAATTTTTGTCAAAAATGTTACGTATCATTTATAATAATATGAATAGATTCGTGGTTTAAGTAGATTAAATATTTAAAAAAAATTTATTATATAAACTGTCTAGAAAATAATAGTCAGTAATAAAAAAAAAGTGAGTAAGTGGATATCGCTCTGCTGTAAGTAGTTACAAGTGGGTTACTGTAATGGATGGTATTAAATTTGAATTCAATGATATAATATCATTGTATACGAAAAATAATTCTGATCAGAGACGGTTTGTCTGTTTAGGATATTTTATAGTTTTATACTATATTAATCATGTTATTATTATTTCAAAAAAAAAATGTAGGTACCCAACCATGAAATAAACTCCAAATTAATCAAATCAGATTCGTTATGTACCAGATTCACCCAGTCATTCATAGTATTTACAATTTATTTTAAAGCATAAACATAAGTAATTAACGGCATCAACTATTAATATTAGAATATAAAAAAGTATACTCTAGCCCTTTATGTGCCCACGAATCATGTTTTTAAATTAAAATAATATAACTAAAATTGTTATTGATGGTTATTGATATTTCAAATGTCTATAAATAACTTAAAATTTTTGAAATATTTTGAAAATATTATCAAGTATAGGAATAATTAAAATAAACAAATGGTGTAAATTTCAAGTTTCTAGTTATTCGTTTTTGAATAACAACAAAATATGAATATCTTTACAAGAGAAATTGAGTGAATTTCCGATAAAAATTTTTTATTTGATAAAAGTAGATAAACCCATAATGAATCTTGTATTGAATTTTAAAATCTTAGATTTTAAAAGATACATTTTTATGAATTTCTTACTCCAATTAAATTGCAAATTTTCGCGATTTTTACGTATTTTGTCAAAATTTGAACTTTCAGTGCGTATTAATAAAAATTGTAACTATGTATTTTTAAAATTTTATAACTACAATTGTTAGCATAGTGATAGTATATTAGGAGCCTTGTATTAAATTTTGAAGCTTTTTTACCCAATGAATAAATTTTATTGTCATTTATAAAAAAAAAAACTAAAGAGATTAAAATTTTCAAATGTCTACAAATAACTTAAAAAGATTTATAATATTTTGAAAATTTTATCATATATATATATATAAAATGACATTATAAACATTCAGTGAAAATTCCATGTGCCTACGGTAATTTGTTTTAAAATTACACCAATATCTAAAGTCAATTTTCTCAAAACTTTATTTTACGTAAAATTTTTTTTAAAAATAACTGGAAATTTCAAAATTTCACCTTTCCAAATGCACCAACTAAATACACTTTTCAAGCGGAAAAGCTACTGAAGTTGAAAATCGAAGCACTATTTTGACAACTTATCATGTACACAGATAAACAAATAAAAAAGAACACACATCATTGTAAAATCAATACATTAACTGCTTCACTCAGAATCCAAGAAATGTATGTATAGAAATAAATTATATAAAATATCCATTTAAATCACAATACTGCTTGCCATTTTGTTTAATTCATTAAAATCCATTAATATTTCCCTCAACATTTCCTCCATCCTCAACTTCAATTCTGAATATTATGTCGTCAATATTACTATCAATTTTATACTGGATGCTGGATTTATCATATAATTTTTAAGATAATTGTTTTAGATTCTGAGTGGAGAGAGGAATGTATTGATTTTACCATGATGTGTGTTTTATTTTGTGTGTCTGTCATCACGTTTTGGGGCAGTAAAAGTGCTTTGATATTTGACTTCAGTATCTCGTTCGTTCAGAAAGTAATTCTAGTTGGTACTTTGGGGGTCAAAAGTAAAACATTATTCCAATATTTTTCTAAATAGGTAATCGGGATAAATAAACTAAAAATTAAGGGAAAAACGGGAAATTTTACGCACAATCAATTTTCGACAAATTCGATGTATTGGTATTTGATGTACTTTTTATTTACTTTTTTTTTTTTTTTTTTTTTACTTTTTTTTTTATCTGTTGGGTAGAAAAGCTTGAAAATTTAATTCAAGGCTCTTAACATATTGTTACAATAGTAGTTGAAAAATAAAATAAATTCATGGTCGCAATTTTTTTTTACAAGCATTCAAATTTTAATTTTAACAACATACGTAAATATCACGAAAATTTGCAAATTATTTTAAGCTAGAAATTCATAAAAAAATTTCTTTTTAAATCTAAAATTCGAAAATTTTAATAATATATAATAAATCTTAGACAGATAGTCCGTCTCCGCTCAGAATCGTTTTTCATATACAATGGTATAATATAATTGAATTCAAATTTGATTCCATACATTATAGTAAACCACTTGTAACCTACAGTACAGCGAAGCAACATCCATGACTTACCCACTTTAAAAAAAAATGTTTGTACTTATCTAATACAATATTTTATTGTTAAATTAACGTTATGTGGTATACATAATTTTTGAACTGTAATATTATTGCTAAAAGTTAATATATAAAAACAAAAAAAAATACAATACAATGTTTTTGCTAAGAATATTTTTTGGTATATTATAATCAATTATCATTGATTTAAGATTATCGCATTAATTCTAGTGAACTACACAATACCTACATTACGAGATACACTTGGAATACAATTCTAAAATGATTTGCTCGGTTTTTTATGTTATATTGTTATACGCAAATCACATTATAATATATAGAATATATGTTATATGAAAAGATAATTATTTTTTATACAACCAAAAGTTACTAATTATAAGATTTATTAAAGGTATGCTATTTACTTCTATTCTTTTTGGCTATTTATTTGTTGAGAATAAATTACAATTAAAATGTATTTTTATTATTACATTTATCATTTTGTTAAACAATATTTTATATTATTAAAGAATAAATTATTTAAATAAGTTTTCTTTACTTATCAATAAATAAACTGAGTTGTTTAATCAGGAATAAGTAATTCCAACTAACAATTTATGTACAGTGACCCAGTTTTCAAGAACACGGGTGTATTATACCATAATAATATATACTTATATATTTATGACTATTTGTGAATAAATAAATAAAAACATGCAACTATAATCAGATTTAAAATACAATAGTTATGATAAATAAAGATAGGGAAAGGGTATTGGTTGTTGAGTACCTCTTCTTGGTAAATCAACCCTTTAAGTGGGACAGATATTGCAATAAATTAAAATTTGTGAAAGTAAATGATTTTTGAAGTGGTTAAAGTTAACAGATCTAGAAACCAAGAACTGTTTGGGAACTCTGATAAGTTATCCAATTATAGAAACGAGGTTTTCTCCTTATTTTCATAACATTTTCAAGTTATAAACATTGAATAATTTTTCTACATATATTTTTTTACGATTGCTATTGTTTTCAGCATATTGTGTGGAAATTATTCTGATGAGAAGGTCTTATGAATGTGTTAGATACCTATTATTTACTATTAAATGTATGAATCATGAACGAAATAATTAGTTTCTAGATATTAAAATGGCAATCATCAAGTTTTTTTTTTCATTTTTTATATTGATTGAATTTGTGTGGTATTGTAGATTAAAATGTTAGTTATGAATCTTAAAAATATTTTAATGTAGGTATTGTATAAATCATAAACTCATAAAGCAAATGCATAACTATCAGAAATATGCAATTAAAAAAAAATATATATATATAAGATTTATTAATGAGTCTTTTACAAGTATCTTTTTGTTTGTAAAATGAATGAATAATATAAAACTTATTGTTACAATTTTTTTTTTTGTTCTCTATATAATGGATCAAATTTTAATGATAGAATATATATTACCTTTATATTATGAGTAGGAACTTTAAAACAATAATACATTTCTTTGTTTATTATAAATATTATGATTGATAATTTTATTTTTAAAATTGTATCTTAGTATTAAATATTTGTATTGACAATTTTTTATTACAAGTTCATATAAATATAAATACAATAAATTACCTGTATTATAAAAATATCTGTGTTTAAAACAACATTATACGTATTTGAGAACAAAGACTTTTATGCACCAAAATTTATTGAATATGGATTAAAAAATATTATGCATTTAGTTATACCTACACCAAAAACTTTAAAAATCACATTTTAAATTTACACTACAAATTACATTTTTTCTTTGAATCTTTATTGAGATAGTATACTATAGTTAAATATGTGTCAATATTAAAATATGAAATATTTTATTTATTTTAGTTATTTTACTTAATTATATTATATTATTATTTCTATAATATTATATTATGTACACACGACACACAATGAAAAAGATAATAATAATAATAACACAGCCAAATACATCTCATTCTTCATTCAAATATAATATAAATATTGACCTTTATTCATAAAAAATATTTCGAAATGCTAGATTTTCGATAAACTATCAAAATACGCGCTAAAAACTTTGAGTATTTAATCACAGACGTTATGAAATATATTGTGTGCTTACTAAGCACACCATGCAGTTAATCGGAAAAAATATGCAAATGCATAAAAATCCTTGCTCTAGTTAAAATGTATTAATAATATTCCAAAATAGCTGTATAAGCTATATTTCAATGTTATTATATTAGGAATTTTGAAGAATATTATATTAAACAGTGTTCAAATATAAAATACTGTACATTTACAGTACAAAACATTTTATATAAAAAGAATTAAAATATTACAAAATAATTTCGTCGTATTGATTAATATTTATCAGTAACTATCAGGTACTACAAGCAGCCAGACATTTTATTACATCAAATAAGTTTAAATATTTGATTAGATTAGATGATAAGCTTTTTGACAGTGACCGTTAAAAACAGACACGGCCCAAATGCTATCGGAAAAACAATGCATTTTATGGGCTGCCGAAAATATATATAAATGATATAATAGAAAATTCACCAGATTCTACAGTGGGGGGGGGGGGGCATTGCCACTTGGCCCCACTCCCTTGGATCCACGTCTGCGATGATTGATGTAAATTTAAATTTAATAATTAATAATAAGCGGATATAATAATAGTTTAAATGTCAAGTCGTGGAAGGAATTAAAAATTACAAGATAATAAAATACGTGAATATAACTTAGGTTAAAAAAATCGGATAGTGTTTTAATTTATTCAGCTATCTTTTTCATTTATAGTGCATTATACATTTTGTTATTTTAAGAAATATTTTATTTTTTGTTAGTCCAAAATGAAACTAAATAATCTTATTTTCATTTATTTCTTTAAAAGTAATATCTTTTACTTCTTCTACAATTATTATAATATTATATTTACAAAATATAAAATGTATATGAGCTTATATAATAATATATACTTATTGAGTGAATTTGAAAATTACATCAATAATATTCACTTTTATTAGACAATACATTGAATAAGTTTATGAAGATTTTTTATAAATGCAGTTATTTTTAAATGTTAAAATATATTAGTTGTTTTCATATTATGAAAATTAGGAAAGTTCGAAGGTAAATACTTCTTTTTATTTTTCCTCGAAAAAGGAAATTGATGGAAGTCATCACCCGCTTTCTTTATGACTCGACATTTTTTGTAGGTACATACTACATAGTATAATCATCCACGAGCTCTGCTCGGGATTGATTTTCGGATTGAAAAGTAATTAGCATTGCTTTCAAAGTTGAAAACACTTATCCGAATTTCCTACATATACTTATAATTGCGCTGTTATAAACTTTTTTAAGTTTCTCCGACGAGTTTTTATAAGATACCTATTGAATTTAGAAAGTTCGCTACCTATACCTTCTCATCAATTCAACACGGTAAAGCTAAACTTCTAGTAACGCCCTCGTCCAACTGTGCGGTTTTACGCCGACCAGGATAGGTTACGATATCAACATAAACCTTAATGTATACATACCCATACTTTCTGTTATATACATATATATATATATATATATATATATTGTATGAATACGGTTATCGTGTCGTAAGTTCACTTCTTCTATGCGACGTCTTTGACTTTATACCTACTGCTCAGATGTTTGCTAGTACTTGTTTGGGCACGTCTTCCCTCCGAGCCAGCCGAGGGCAGGCTAGAAAATAATTGATGTTCGACGGACTAAATATACTATATGGACGCAGTGGCGTCATCGCGAATGTCATACCAATCATCTGCGCGTGTGTCTGTTTGCATTCATTATATACCTAATACATACGCATTATTATAGTCCCGCCGACGCCACCGATCGACAGTGGCGGCACAGCGACCGCGGAGGGAGAGCAGGTTAAATCGTTCGCATTGATTGCCGCCGCCACTCTGCCGCCGCTGTCACCGTTAGTGAACTGTGAGGACGGACGTATATATTATTATATACGCGTAGACTGCGGCGGACGAAGGACCAGCAGCGGTAGATGAATGCGTCGTGTGACGAGACGTCACGCTGCGGGCGGTTTTGGAACTTTTCACTTAATCCCGCACAACCCACCCACCGGCGTGCAGTGTGTGCTGCTGTACTGAGTGGGCTGTCGTGAACAACGTTTCCCGAAAAAAAAAAAAAAAAATGGGTCGCACGGCCGAAACGCGTTTAACGCACACAAAACGCACGTGTGAGCACGTATACAGAGTGATGCGCATTTAACGTAAACGCCGTGTTTTGCCCCGAGTCGATCCAACAATAACATTATAATTATTTCCTATGGGTTTGTACATGAGCTATGGCGTTGCATCGATAAGTCACTGAAAGAAATTAATTAGCGATATATTGTTCTATTATAGGGGGTTGTTCTTCGTTTAAAGCGATTGCAAACGGACAATCCTTAAGGGGTATAGGCAATATTATTGCTGTTTACGATCGGGTCTTATATCAATAAGTGTATACATCTTCTCTACCAATCATTCACATTATACGTAATCGACGTACACAGGATGCACATGCCATTTTAGATTAAAATATTCAAAACCGATTTATGAATGTGAAATAGCTTATAGCTAATACCTACAAGTTTGCTTTGGATATATCTGTTATATTGCTGTTAGTACAACAAATGGATAGGAGAGTTTCTTTAGAACATATAATAATGTCCAGTTCCATAGTTCAAATCCTTCTATTTATTTGGTCAAATCAGTTATAAAGGAAACACAAAAGAGATTTGCACGAAAATAGATCAGCATCTAACGCGGACGTTTCAATCAAATGGCCTCAGCGAACAAACGACGTTTTGATAACAAAATAAACAAATGTAATACAAAATATAATAAAAAAGTTGTCAAGTATTTGTATAACAAGTACCAAGATATCAAATTATAATTGTATTATACAATTTATAATAATTTTTATATGACTTTTTAAGTCCAAAAACTTTTTTAAACGAATTGTCAGTGATAAATAATCAATGACAACGTTTCACAGAAAATCGTATGTAATCGTATTGTTTTTGGGGTCATTTTGACAATCCATTGTTTGATCGAAATCGAACAAAGTCGAGTTCTCGAGATAGTAAAACGCACGGAATTGTTCTTTACTGGTTATTAAAATATAAAAATTATTATTATATTGTTATAAAAATAAGTTTTGACTAACGCAAAGTTAACTTGTTAAATTGTTTATGAATTCAAACATCTTTAAATATTGTTTAAAATAGAACCGTTATAAGTACTTTCTTTAGTTTTTGTCTTTTTTAGATTCTCATTCGATATAAAAACGAAGGTAGGTATCGAATGCGAGTATTCACCACTATTTAGCGTATTATTTAAAATCATTCAAATTTTATACCTGTATTGTACACGGTTTTAACAGGAATAGTTAAGTTAGTTGCTGCTGTTGTAGAAGATGCGGTATACCGCGAAATCGTGTTACCAGATAGTTATGTACTTAGATTATCTAACCTTTAAAAACTTATAAATTATTAGAAACTATTTACTATTAAATATTAATTCGCCGACGTTCTGCGAAGAAGGAATTATTACGGACTGTATTCTGTAATTCGTCGCCAAAAATAAAACAACCGAGAAATCGGAATTACACTTTCAATATATTTTGTTGTTTCAAATAAACTATATACGGATAATACAACATAAAGTGACAACGAGATATGAGTGAAGCACGTAAAATATGAATCACCGTGTACACGCAATATATAAAATATACAGACGAATACAAAAACAGTATATGTTCGTTTCATTTTTTTATAAACATCAGATTGGCCATTTCACCGTTTTTCGTGACAAGGTTGACCGAATTATTTAACTGGAAAAAAGAAGAGATGACAACCGACGGGCGACGAAGCAAAAACATTTACGATGATATTGCAACGTCGGTATATTTGTAAAATGTTGTTGTTGGTTTTGGTACCCGACGAGATTTTAACGCTAAATGTCTAAACAGATATTAGATTGTATGCAATTACCTGCTACGCTTCACTCACATTATAATAGTAATAATAATTTTTCCTGGCGTCTGGTCTGCAGATATATCTATCGTAGTGCCGTAGTGTTGTATTGTACATTATGGTGTAATAATTCCTTCTGTCTCTTTCCTCGTTCAATTATATTGTTAGGAATCTCACTACAGTAATGTGTCCCCATATAATAATAATTAAACTCGTACCGAACATAATACCCACACCGTACTTACATCTATGCATAATATGACTTCAACTGAAAGATTATTATTATTATTATTAAATTATCGTGCAATGTAATACGTGTATGCGTGACGCGCGTGGTGACTCTTGTGTGCAACGAACAATATTATTTAAACACTGGCCATGAAGTTAATATTCAATTAAAACTATGATAATAAATTAATAACACACTCACGTACACACACACACACACACACACACACACACACACACACACACACACACACACACACACACACACACACACACACACACACACACACACACACACACACACACACACACACACACACACACACACACACACACACACACACACACACACACACACACACACACACACACACACACACACACACACACACACACACACACACACACACACACACACACACACACACACACACACACACACACACACACACACACACACACACACACACACACACACACACACCTGTGTAAAATATAGTTGATCCGACAGATATACTTTGTATGCTGATCCGTAGTAGTTGGAAGTTGGACGAGGCGAAAAGAGACTTGAATTTCTGGAAACTTTACACTTGACTATACTTTTATGTCGCACTACTAATAAAAGAAAAAAAGAAAAAGCACCTATGGGTAGGTAAGTGTAGGCATTCGTTATGAGCTCTGTAACGCGTGTAGTGCGTGGCAGTGTAATTGATTCCGACACGACTCGTAATGCGTGCCGCACATTTTTTATATTTATTTAGTGTTTGTATTTTTCTAAAAACACTTACGTATGTGTCATAAATCAAACGGATTCATACAGAAAAAGTGAGCGCAAATGCACTGTGTACAGGGTGATACGCGTGTTGACCCAACGGTTCAAATAAAGTGTAAAACGGACATTTTCAAAGGAGACAAAAATCTGTAATTTTTTTTCAGTTCCCTTGATTTTTCATTAGAACATTTTTCAAATGGCTCCCGTCTTGCGAGATATCGTAAACAGTATTTTAAATAATATAATATAATAATTATAATTAATATATTTTTAAAACAATCACCTATCTGATTTGTGTATGTAATAAAGTAACGCATTAGTCCGCCAGCATCGTCAGTTTTTTTTCAACACTCACTGCAGTATTAAAGCAGCATTTGGGGGGGGGGGGAATGATAGCGAATGTTGCAAAATATTGTAAGGAAATTAGGTATATAGATATATAGGTACATGTAAACTGTTAAAAGTATAATAATATATTATATAGATATTCGCAATGAAAACCCTGGAAATAGATTTTTTTCTAGTTTTTTTTAATGATACGGTTAAATAGACTACAGTTAATTATACCGTTTTGTTTGGAATAAATATAGTTATTTTATCTGATCCGGTACATCCATAGGCTTCTAATAAATAAAACACAATTCTAAAAATTAACATAACAATTATGAAGAACCATTCTATTTAATTACATTGGAATATAAAAAACAAAATTGAATATAGTTCCAATAATAGAGTTCATCTGGAATTATATTATACAAATATGTGAAAATTGTATTTTTAGGAAAATTTGAAATAAAATACAAACTTTTCATTATAAATGCAACATTTCGATGAGAAATTTAATAAAACTGTCTAAAAATGTCATTAAAAAAAACGCGAAGAAACTAGATCTAAAGTGGGTGGTAGTTTATGCGATTTATTTGTCTGTGTGAAACGTGATAGAATTTAAGAACCCAGTCACGACTAAATTGATTATGATTTTACTCTGTAACATCTTAAATAGATGTGTAAATATTTTTTTATTTATTTTTTGATAAACGTGACATTTTCTTCGATTAAAAACAGTTCGGGTAAAATTCTACAATGTACTCGTAATAGCTTAATAGAGTTTTCCATTAATTTTAAATGTATGCAGCTAATTACAATATATTCAATTGCAACATTCAACTTTTCAACTTGAGGAAATTCTTAACAAAGTTCTGTCGAGCCTTAAGCCTATAAGATGGGTTATAACTTTGTAGTTAAATCACAAACGAAAATTTGTATTATTATCATTTATTGAAAGATCAAGGGGTACAAGATGATTGTTGTTCGAAATATAATTTTTCTTATCGATATTATTCATTCACAATAAATTATGATTATGAAACAACTAATAACATGATATTTTTTTTCTAGTTACTTTCCTGTTTTAATCCAATAAAGCATCCTTAATGTTGCATCATCTATATATTGAATACCTACCTATATATTGAATTCAGTAAAAAATTGAATTTAGTTTTTTAGCTTAAATTAAAATAATTTAATGCAGGAGTCCCTCAAGGTGAAGCCATTGCTATTTTTTTTTAAACTATTTTTGTAACTACCTAACCCACGTTATTTATAGTTTTCTTTTTGGAGAATTTCCTGACGACAAAGCTCTAATATAGAGATGACCCAAACTTGCTTTCTCAAAAAATGGTACGATGAATTGGAAGTGTTGTATGCGCCAACCAGTTTGGTGCACACAAAAGTAAAATAAAATAATAATAATATAAGACTGTCAAATAGACAGTATTTTATTTGTATCATAGGCCAATGAAGAAATTGAGCTGAGACATTACATTGTAAATAATATTTAAGGATATGAGCACCGTGCTAAAATGGCAATGCGGTTTTCAAGTGATGCATTTTTAAAGCTTTGATAGTAGATATATATGTATTAAATATAGCTGTATTACCTGACTTCACGCGTATTAAAATGTGATATTACACATTTCTATCGTTTTCCGTTTTGTTCCAGTTAATAAATATAAGCTACGAGCTATTAAAAAAATAAACGTAACATAATATTTCTACTAATATTATAATATTACCAATCGAATCTGTAACCAATGGCAAACGTATAGACAAAAAAAAATACGATTTTAATGAACTAAAACTATAAATTCATACATAATCCAGGGAGGATTCAGCATGAAGCAACACATAGGAAACAGGGGTTGATAAAATAACCTTCTAAAGCTTTCTAAGTCTCAAGGAATCTATTAATAACATTTTGATTGGTGTTGATTCACTGACATTCTGCTGATTTAGACTGCCAAACATTCCTCTAGCTTATCCTGCACGGCCGCGGCAGTGGAGTTGCCCATTTAATGTTGAATTAAACATTGTCAATATTTCAGATTAAAATTATTATGTTGATTTATTATTTTTTAGACATTGGGCGCTTTTGTGACAGCCATTTTTAAATTTTGAAAATAGAAGATTGGTAATTACTAATTAGTAATTACTTAAAGACAGCTGTCACAAAATAAGTTCATTATTATTATTTTTATCTATACGAACAAAAGGAAATAATTATTGTAATATGTAAGTCTATATGTATGTGATACACAACAAAATCTACCACACATGGTTAAGACGTTTTGTGTATAAGATTTGATTTAATAATAATATACAGATCAGCCATTATATTGTTAATAATGGCAATGGCTAATTGCATTCAGCCGTTAGACGTCGCTTTATTCGATTGCATTCAAGAGGGGTAAACATAGGATGAGTGCTGTTTTGCTATACCTACAATAGCCGGTGATGTTCTATTTTTAGTAATTTTATTTTGACTGTTGATACATTTTTATCGGACGACAAAAACAACAATGTTTTGAATAATTGAGTGGCTACTATACGTAGTGTGACAATGTAATAAATTTTGAAGTATAGAAATATTATCATTGATTTTGTATAAAATATTAATTTTATTATTATTCTAAAGTTATAAAGCTGTTCCACATTCACATTTACAAACACGACAACACCAGTAGTTATAATGTCTGTTAATATCTGTCACCATGTGAATTGCAACAAATCGAAAATAATTTTCCAACATTGAAAATGTTTCGATTTCCGAGAGATGAATCTAAATTAGACACATGGACATTAATTTAGGTTAGAATATTTTGAATCTCTGAATATTATGTAAAGATGATTTTATAAACTAAATTAGTTGATTTAAAAAAATCAGTGTTTTGATTGTATATTATAAAATCAATGGTATAACTGTATAAGTAATCCTGGAGATGTGCACATCCAAGCTAAAATATATTAAAATTTTGTATTTTAAAAAAGCGCTAACACTTACATTTGATGGTTCACAAAACAAATATTTGCTTATATATTATTAAGTTGAAATTGGTTATAGAAAATGAAATATTTACTATAAATTATAATATAAATTGTTATAATTTTAAACCAGTAATGGCAGAAATTTACTTTTGGTCAAAACCACTCAAAAGTCTGCATTAAAAATATAATATGTAGTTTTCATTTAACAGAGTTTAAGATAGAGTAAAAAATATTAAGATAATTAAATTTTTATATTTATATTATTAATTTTTGATCACTTTATATCTAACTTTTAAATTATATTTTTCTTTTGTATAGGTAGTCAATATTATTTTATGCACATACAAATAGCAATTCTATTTCTACATTTATATATCTTAAAGTATTGAAGTGGAGGTTAAACTTTACTATTCCTCATTTCACATAACATTTACATTTGTATAAATATATAATATCATATTATATTGTTAAGGATGTAGGTAACTACTAACTATATACAAACACACAGATATAATTAAAATGTCTATGTTGTTCAGTATTATTTATGTTATGGATAGAAATATAGAAATCATAATAGGTAAGTTTCTTAAAAGAAGTATATATTTAGAGGTAATATTAATATTTTATGCAGTTATAAAATGAAATTATATATATATTTGTACAGTTACAGTGCCAATATTAACGAGAACAAGATCAATAATCAGGTGGTAGATTTAATAATTTTTATCTTATCAAAGAAATAATAAAAATAAAATAGAAACCTATAAAGAAATCGTATATAGAAGAGTATTTGGAGTGGTGAACAATGTAAAAGAATTATTTTGAGTGACACGTTCAATAATATATAATGGCCACTTTACTTCAATGATTTTTCTTGTCATACGGTTGATATGGGTAATATACAGTCAGCGAGATGCCGTTTGAGTTTAAACAATTAGAGACTACTGCTCAGAACTGTGAAACTAGAGGTAATATATTTGCCAGATTTATCAGCTTATAAATCCTTACGGAACGACACTATTAATGTGAGCGCTCTATGGGTCGTATTCATTCAGTCCGCGAATCACACATCCTCGACCCCAGTCAAAGTAATGATTAATATTTTCCCAGATATCTACCCTGAAAAAATATTACTAAATTGGAGTCAGTGTAAAATATATCTCAGAATGTCGAACACGCATTTGTGCTCATAAGATACGAGTAATAATATAACTGAAATACGGAAAGTCTGTATTGAGAAAAAGTACTATATACATAACTATATATATTTTTTTTGTTAGTTTGGATATAATAATATAGAAAATATATTCTTGTATTACGTTCAGTTAAAAAAAAAAAAAAACATTAAAAACATTATAGCTAAAAATAAGTTACAACTATATGATACGTTTTCAATGAAATCATAATTTTGTTGTATTTTACTACGTATTTCATTGTGTTCTGAATGTGATTGACCTATTTTTAAAAATACGCAAATACAAATCATAATTTAATTTAAAAATGAGAGTAGATGCTGAGTTATGTCGATGTCATGAAATTTCAAGAGTTTCATTTTATTCAAGTATAGTTCAATCATTTAAAACTATGTTATATTAATAGAATATATTTTGTTTATTTTTATTTTATTTTTATTTAGAAATATGCCTCAGCTGCCAGGGTTATTGGCGTTTTAGATATACATAGTATAATTTAATTTCAATTTACATAAGGATTATAAAGCATAATAAAGAAAAACAAAAAAGATGTATATAAGATAATTAATATGATACAAATATATATAGATAATAATATGAATTGTATGTGGTATGTTAAGTATTCATGTTATATTTTTTGCAGCAGGTTCATATTTTGTTTATATTATGATATAAAATTACTTAAATCCACGAAGGTTAAAATATTTTACAATATCATATAGATTCAAACCAATGGTGGATTAGGCTGTTAGGATGAAGCAATATTATTTCTAATTTCTAATACGAGTATTATTCATTTCGTCTAATTTTGAGGAAAATATGTATTTTATTTTAACGGTATTGGACATTATCTAAAAACGTACACCATCTACTCAGAATTGTTTTTCTAGTATAAAGATAAATACCTATATATCATTCAATCATTGCATTAAAATTTAACAAATCCATTTCTGTAAACTGCTGCAGTGACTCACTCGTTGTGTTGTATTGTAATGTACTAAAAAAGTATTTGGAGAAGAGTATTTGAATACTTTTTAAGTACTCAAATATGATTTTATATTTCTTTTTAAAAGTATCCACATTTAAAATAAAATTGTAATTTTTAATTACTTAATACATTTTTTAGTTTATGTATTTTCTATTTTAATGTTGATCACGTAAAATAAAAATAAAAGTCGAATACTTGAAAAAACATCAGATATTTTGATAAATAACAGTTGAGTATTTTTAAGTTCCACCAAATGATACGACGTAAAATCTATTCTATTTATATTAAATTAACGTAAAATATTTAACTCGGTTCAGTCGATTTATAAGGTAAAAAATAATTATTTTATAAAAAAAATGTAAAGTATCTTTTACAATACTGGGTTGAAGGTATAATTAAAATACAGCATTAATATGATAAATGATAATGATTATCATGAAATGATAAAACTGAACAATATTTTCAATATCGTGCACGGACTATAAAAACAAATGCGTATCTACCATAATTATTATCTACCTGTTAAAATTATATTAAAGTATAACTTATTAACTTGTTTTGTAATGGAATCGCCAAGCACCAACTGATTTTTGGTCATAAAGAAATTTTTGTTCAGGGAGATTAAAAATGTAAACGGATTATTTGTTTTACGAGACTTAGTTATTTTACGCTGTAAAGAGATTTCCGTCTCTTGGAGTGTATTTTATACAATGGTTGGGGGAGGGAGGTTATGTAATTATCTACCTTGTTAATATAACAAATTATATTTTATATGTTTCCATATATACTATATATTATGTAAGCGAAAAGGAAAGTTGATTTTCATTTATTAGATACACAATATATATATTTTATTTAAAATGTAAAGGCATCACGGAAATATTATCTTCATTAATATATTATTATTGTGTGCTTATTCATAGCATATTCATACTTTTTATACTTGATACATTTTAAGCTTAGAAAGATATTTAAAATATATATTTAATACAATTAATTTATTATTAATTAAATTAATATTTACATATATTATAAGTAAGAGCATTTAATGTAATGTACCTAATGCATGTATTTGGCGTGACAAAATGCATATTCTTTAATTTTTACACCACCACGGGGAATTACAACTTTATAGGGGTAGGTAAATAATGATGTAGTCGATAAGATGCTCTCTCTTTTTAAGTGTGTGGGTATAATGATCTGTTGAAATGTTACAGAAGACGTTGCCTGCAACTGACATTCGTATACTTTGTCGCAAGTGTTCCAATAATACTATATCGATGGGTATACATATACGTACTAATATTATTAGACTGTCATGGATATGTTATTATTATAAGAATATTACCTACGTGTTTCGGAAAGTGTTGAAATTGCATATTGTGGTTAATATTTTTATTGATTAATTATAATAATAAAACCCTATAACTGTAACAACAATTTTTCAGTATTGACTTTAATATAGAGCCTGAAAATCGTACTTATTGTGTGCATAGTTACATGCGCATAAATAAAATCATATTCGCCGTTGTCATCTGCCGGTTTTATGTGTCACAAATTGATATGGTATACCTAATATGCATTTCTTGTGTATACAGCATGCACATTATAGCGACAGTTTCTCGCGACTACAACAATATTACTATGAATACTATGTACTTAATGGCTGCTCTATAGACTAGCGTTGCCAAACATTTATATTTTATAATATAATATTATATTATAAGCATATTTATTTATGTACATGCACAGCAGTGACGGTACGGTAATAATAATATTATTTCCGAGTGTTGTCAGTGATGACGACCATTACAAAGGTACATAATATACCTACCTACCGGATAAGGAGACGTCGCTACTTTTGTCTTGCAATCGGTTTGATTTCTATACGCCGTTGATGCGCGCTCATTAATGTTATTATTATTATTATTAGAGTAGGTATCTCTACCTACCTACTTGTATTTAGATGAAACATGAAAACTGATGCAGCGAAGCATTATGCTCGCTTGTCTGGAAACGTATATTATTAAAGTCAAAATGGATACCTATATATGCGGTGCAGTCTTTATGCTGGTCATTTTCGTATAATTGTATAAATCATTTGTCTCGACGACGTTCCTATATCACAAAATACAATGTGGTTATCAATGTTATCACTCGTCACACACGAACGAAATGGACAAATTGCGCTGCCGTTTTCAAAGCGTGTCTGTGTACAAAAGATCTTCAGTAGTGTCGTCTACCCGTACAATCGGTAGAAACGTAGCTATTGTTATTTAATTTTTTTTCGTTTAGCTTTGAACGATGACATAATATAAGGATGAGGATGATGGTTGGCTGTGATTTTCTCAGATAGTTAAAGTAAAAGGTTGCAATTGTTTCCGAACACGTGCGCCAAATATCTAATAAGAGTTCAACTTGAAATGCTTCAATAATAATAATAACGATAAGTTACCCGCCTGTCCATTCTTAACCATTTGTGTATATTGCACGGGTGAAATAGCTGCATGGATAGTTCAGTTGCGTCTAAAACAACATTTTTGTTTTAGTAATTATTAGTAAGTCAATTATTGTGATTATTTTTTAGTTTTTCGTATAAAAAACTATGGTTTTGTCCAACTTGATTCTATCAACTGAACTGTCATACGACATGAAATATATTATAATATTACATATTACAATATTATATTATAATAGTGTATACACAATAAAATAAAAAACTTAATTTTCTGTTTTCCAATTGAAATAATATTTTTGTATTAAAAAACTAAAATGCTTATCATACACTGGGTATGAATTTGAGTGGGTACCTATTAAATATGAATAAAAGTTTTTATTATCGCAAGCTATATTTATCTGCCAGTAGTCTAATCGGTAGGTACGTCGCACCGCACTGTTTGGTATAACATGAGGTAACATAATGATGAAAATATTACCTACTATACGTAATGATACTTTCATATTTTCAATAATTGTAGTTTATTTTTATAATATTATGGTTTTTATTGTTGTATATTTGTATTTAATTTAAATTACATCTGTACTGAATAAAAATAATATCAATATTAGGTAAATTTTTTTTAATTTAAAGCACTAATTACTGTTATTTAACGCTTTATAAAGCTTATTATTGTTATTTGTCAACCCTAAAAATAACGCACGCAACTCCTGGTTTATCGGCATTAAATATTTTGTGAGAAATTTGGTAACGAGAATGTCATTTTAAACGTAAAACGACTTGCTATTTCGTCAATATTTTTCATATTTTATCAGAAACTGTGGACGGTTAAAGAATATTTTCTCAAAAATATAATGTTTTCCTTCTAATTTTGATTTATAAATAAATAGTATAATATTTTTTCACTGCACGAGAAACGAAAAGAAAAAAAATCAAATAACATTATAGTGGACATGATATTACGCCAATTAACTAGGTAGGTATGTTCTATTTTTCCTTAAATCTAATTGATAAATTTACGCATTTTCCAGAAACCAATTATGTCTAGTGTAAAAAAATTGTTTGTTTCTTTTACTTATAGCAATAAAAAGTAATATAAGTAATAAACAGAGAATCCTTTGCTTCTTTTAAAAATCGTTAATACGCTTTAAAACTATTGAAGCTTTGATAGAAAATAAAATTTGTCTTTTAATTATTTATTTTGGTTTAAGTTTACGATTTACAATGAATTATCATTAAAAAATATTATATGACATAACTATTACTTACACAAAAATATTTTTAATTATTCTTCAAAATTATTTTGTTTTACACAAAATATAATAATATAATAGTATAGTAATATCATTAATTATTATAACATAGAATTGATAGTCATAGAATTTAAGATAAGTATAAATAAATAATAATTAGTTATAACTGTAAGATGAAATATACGGTTTAAAAGCTTGAAGCTAATAAGATTGTTCGTTCGGAAAATAGGTATCCTTGATATCCTAACCTTGCATATCAGAAATTTAAGTCTAGCATAAAAGTAAATATTATAATTATTTATTCAATACCTAAATTCCATTAAAGTAATACAGAATATTTCATATATCTTACTTATCATAATATACACATTATCCCTCTATTTTAAACCAAAAATATCATATAAATAATTGAATACACAATGGAGATTAATAATAGTTATCAATTAAAAATATTTTAATAACTTACTTAGCTCCATAAATTAAATAATTCAGATTTCAAAAATACCCAAAATAAAATAAATTACCATTATATTTTATATTTTTTACGTTTGGAAAACCAAAAAATACATTTAATTATAATATTATACAAGGTAAATTATCTAAGCGTGATAATATTTTTTTTAAAGTTTTATTATATCAATAATTTAAAGAAAAACTACGGTAAAATGAATTAAAACTTTATAGAATAGGTACTTATTATTATTATTTTTTTTTTTATTACTTTAAAGCCTCAACAACTAAGGTTATTAGCTTATCTTATTATTTTATATCACCTTATAACTAAATCATTGAGCTGTATATATCTATTATATAAATGTGAAAATAAAAACCTTTGAGGCCTATGTTCTCGGAAACTACTGAACCGATCGTTATAATTTTTGTTTTTAAATTGAAGAGCTCATTGTGGAGGTTTATGGCATTTGATTGATTCTCTAACTTAATAAACAAA
Organism: Diuraphis noxia; assembly: GCF_037042655.1. Lineage (NCBI taxonomy): Eukaryota > Metazoa > Arthropoda > Insecta > Hemiptera > Aphididae > Diuraphis > Diuraphis noxia. Next base: position 28,944,191 of record NW_028301714.1, on the reverse strand, counting down.
GGAGTTATCAATTATTATATATAATGATTAATGGCCTGTTACGTAGACTTGGCAACATGGCAAGCATTCTGGCCACAATCACAACAATTCGATCCTCCCTGACCACCGGCCGACGGTTATGCTTATGATGCTAGGGTTTCATTTTTTTTTAAATTCATTAAATCCATCCGGTCACCCCCCCCCCCCCACACAAACTTGATTTCAAAATTGGTGCGAATTCTCATCCGAAATTTTAATGCTCCCAAATTGTGCAATGGAACAAGATTAAAAATATTGTCTTTGAAAAAAATCTTATTGAAGCTGAAATTCTTACCAGCTCAGCAAGTGGTCAAATTGTATATATCCCAAGAATACCAATAATAACAAACGAGTATCCCTTCGAATTTAAACGTGTCCAATTTCCTATTAAACTTTGTTTTCTTATGTCAATTAATAAGACACAAGAACAGATAATAAAATTTGCAGGAATTGACATCAGCGATCTCTCTTTCACTCATGGACAATTTTATGTTGCCTGCTCCCGTGTGAGCTCAGAAAAAAACTTATACACATTTGCCCCTGATGAAAAAACTAATAATATTGTTTATAAAGAAATATTGGTTAATTGGTAGTTATGTAGCATTTTTCCAAAATAATAAAAATTACTTTTCAAAAAACGTAGTTTTTTTTTTAAGTTTAGTATAAAACGCGAGGTATGAGTTTTATTAGTTGTCAGCCTATTTCAATTTAGATATCAAGTTGTATTCACCGCTTTCTTTTGTCGTATTTTTTATTTTAATGCGCATGCGTTAGCTAAATTTTTATATGCATCAGACAGAGACAGTTGTCATCTACAAATGCGTATTAGCATTATCAAAATGGAAAATTCGACGAAAGAAAGTGACTATAACTTACAGTTAAATCACTATTTTTTCCCGCACAACACCGGGTAATTCAGCTATCTATTTATATGTATAAAAATATACTGCTAGTATAATCAAGGATTTAGTATTAATTGATTATATTAATTCGCCGTTAGTGGAATTAAATAAAAATGACAAACTTGGTATAACTTTAATACTTTAGACTTGAGTTTAGAGTTAAGTACACTTACCTACGTATAAACGCACAAGGTCCGCGATCTATCGCAGGTAGATTGCCTACCTGATAATATTATACTTCTGGGAATCATAATTTTTATTCCAGGTAACGGAAAAGTTAAGATAAGTTTTGAACACCATGCACTGATTATTAAATAACGAATTAAACAAAGTTTGAGTCATATAGAGTTAGTAAATTTAACGGGAAACGAAGTGATTAGAAATTTAAAAATTAATTAAAAGTATTTTCTAAAAGCAGGGGAGTGGAATGGCACAAAATAATTGTTTATTACAAATTAAATAAATTGTCTCATACGTTCTAATTTTGTAAGACGGCTATCTTTCATTTTAGTTGAAAAACGATCATAACCGACTGCAGTTGAAAATAAATAACATATTTATTTTAATTTTTGCTTAATTATTATAAGTATTTTATTTTATCTCATTTCCATAAATTATATGATGATTCAATGATTGTAGTTTTTGTGTTAACAATAAACTAATAACTACTAACAATGGATGCGAATCTTTAATTTCAATGTAAATAATATTGTAAATATAATTATTGTAGTCTGCTATTAAAGAATTATTCCTATTAAGTATTTTTTTTTTTTATTAAAAGAAACTTTGTAAACAATTAGCTTCGACAATTATGATTATAAATATTACATATGAAAGCAAGATTAACAACAAAAATAATATTACAGATAAGTTAAATTTTTAAACCAGTCTGGTTGAAGATATTAAGTATTTTAAGGAAACAATTTTTAAATTTTTGGAATAGCTTCCATGAGAACTTATCTTGTTATCGGCCTGTTGTCGAAGAACTAAGGAAATATTCAAGAAATCTAGGTTTTGATAGAGCAGAGCTCATAATTTTTGCTGATCTTTAATTTAAAATTTAACATCGAAATTCTCAATACAAGTATAATACACACTCACTTTATATTATTGTTATGCCTTTACATCTCTTGAGTCAGACGACTCAAACATCCGTGATAAACAGTGAACCCTATGTATAAAATGTATTGTAAGTATCAATAATAATATTATAATTAAAAAGACTTTGTGAGTTTTATCCCAATAAATCAATTTATAATCATAATATATACCATATTTATTATTGTATAATTACTTTGACAAAGGCTAACATTAAATAAACAATTGTCTTCCTGTTATTATTATAATTAAAAATTTATTAAAACAAGCCATCTTTACAGTAATGAACAATAGGTAACTGCGATGTACTTTATTTTAAATAGAGATTAAAATAACAAAGATACTAAATTATAACATCAACATTCATCATCAACACACAAAGGGAATATTAGATATTCAATACTTCATAGTATTCGTGAAGGTAATGTACCTATAAACTATTTGTTAACCACCAAATGGTTAAGTATTTTATTTATTTCTAATTTGAAAATATACACTATAAAAATATCTAAAGTAAAATTAATCATTTAATGGCAATAACTTGAGAGTTGTTACTTAATTTTAATCCATTTTATAATAATAAATAGATATAACTTTTCTTTCATAAATAAAGGTTATATAATAATATTATTATAGACTCACAACAATTAAAGAAACTTATTAACTATAATTAAAAGAAGAGAGTTGTAATCAGAGATAAATTAATTTATAAAAATAAAAAAGTAGTTTTAGTTATATTGTTATTAAAAATATGGTGCATTTTGAATTCTGTTATGGTAAAATACTACTTTAGTATCAATTTTTATTCAATATAAGTGCATTCACACAAGTATATAATTTATGTTACTTATAGTATATTATTTGAATTCTCATAAAAATTATAAAGAATAATCAATAAATATATTAATAAATGATTAAATAAATTGTAGTGATATATTTCTAGACTTAAATATTATTAAATGTTGTCTTTGACGTACTTTTTCATATTTCAAACAAGTTTCTATAGAAACGTCAAGATATGGGATGGAAATTATTACTGTAGTTGGCTAGCTATACAAAATAATATATCATCGTTTGTTTTGTATTTTGGTATTTATCATCACCATGCCTTCTGTATAAACCTAGATTTATAAAGACTTACCTCAGTGTCATAAAATTGTTAACAAGCCGACATAATTAATTAAATATTATTGTATTGTCAATTTTTCACTGTAATGGAGATTATTATCATTAATAAATCTGATGTATTTATGGCTATACAAAACGTGTTGTTAAATAATATATATATATATAAGCCCAGCTTATGGTATTTTCATTAATTACAGTAATTTGAATTGAATCATCGGAATTTATTTAGTGCTTTTAAACATTTTCAAATCTTCACAGATTTCTTGATTATTATTATTTATGAAAAATGGTTAAATATAATTAAATGAATATAAAAAAATCTAATATTTGGTAATTATTTCAATTATTACTTTTTCAAAATTACAGTATGGAAAATTAAAACCTGATTAAACCATAGAATAATATTACTCAATGGATTAAACGTCATACCAACCAAGACGGGTCAGTGCAAATTTCCACAAAATAATGGACATTTACCATATATTATCCTGAGTAAATAATACGAGTATAACTACAGATTACACACTATGCCATGGAGAACATTTCTAATACGCATTTTGTTTTTTTTTTCATATATCATCTAACACACGTTCAAATATTGTCAAGTACTCAAATTGAAGTATACCTAATTTTACTGACAAAGATGAATATTTTATAAGAAATTATTAATAACGACTGACACTATCAAACAATTTTGAATAATGAATAATTTACGAGCATAAACGTTGACGTATACTTGTAGTGAATGTGCTAATAAATCATACAAATCGTAATACAATATTTATGAATAATTTAAAAAAGTATGCACATAATATAATCGATTTATTTTAACAACGTTAGATTTATTAAAAAAATATTTTTTCGTGACTGAAAATGTGGATCTACGAGTAATAGAATAAAACACATTTATAAATTATAGGGAAATATCTTACGTAACACATATGCTTATACTAAAAGTATCTTCACAGATTGAATATTTTCAAACAATTATTTTTTTTTTCAAGACATAATCTTTAATTATTATTTTACAATAAGCATATATCATCATGCAGCAGGTAACATGACTTGAAATATTGGAGATTAAGAGCCATACATTGGAAGAACTTAAGGATAGAAGTTTGTTTTTGGAGCATTTGTAAGATAGAATGAGATTGAGTAGGAAGGAGAAGGAGAGAAGTATAATCATTACTTAGCAGATCACGACACCAGGTACGTTTAAGTTGCCTTCTGGGATCATCGCGGGAATGGCTTTGTTGGATAGTTCGGAAATCAAAGAATTGCGATGATAATGAAATTTGAAGTGAAAGTGTTTGAAGAAAGTTTTTGCAACGTTTTAGACAGTTGGTATGGGCGTATGGCTAGGTCTAAATGATTAATGAAAATAAAATATATCATACATATCTAAACAGCTGGTTAACTGTTTAAATAGTTTTGAGTTTTAAAAGTAAAAAGCATTGATACGTGAAATTATTGTAGTTGCATGTAATTATCATAAGGTTTATTTTACATATAACAAAATAAGTAATTTTTAAATTTGTATGTATTATATAATTTTAATCAAATTAATTGTATTGTTTATTAAAAGTGTATATCATTTATTATATGCAATGTTTATAAAAAAACGAAATTTTTTTAAGTAAGCCGATATGTATATATATTTTTTTAATTTAAGTAGAAAACCTCGATTATGTGACCATTGATTTGTTTTACATATAATGTGTACTTAAATAATTTAAATTAAATTTTACAATTTGATATTCTTCAGAAATAATAATTAAAACTTTTAAATCATTATAATAGTAAATTATATCAACATCCCTTTAACAAAATATGATAAATCGTTAATTTAAAATAATTATAACAAAATTAATATACGATTTTTCAACATAGGTACTGTTTTATTAAGCTGTCCTATTTTTTTATTTTAACATGGTGATTAAGAGGACGTTATACCTGTATGTGTTGTTTCCGTCTTACAAGTGCGTAACATAACAAATTTTACGCTTAGTAAATCACGTTTAGTTGAGTTTAAAATTTAGAGTTAATAAGAAAAATTAAAGGTAACATTACCATCGAGAGCTTCTCATAGAATTGTTATCATATTTTAATTTTAGAGCGAGTTATGAGTATTTTAAGGTATACAATAATTTACAATTTTAAAATACTTATAACTCGTTTTAAAATAAAAATATAATAACAATCCTATGAGAAGCCCTCGATAATACACACACGCACATACAAAATTAGATATAAGGAGCTCCATCTTTAGTTACTGGGCCAGACGTGTTGTCATCGTTCTTTTGGTATAAACGATCATAAGCGAGTGTAAAAGATCGTTTATACAGAAAGACGTAATATTGTTAAAGTTGAAAATATATATAAAATATTATGTGTATTAAAAATAAATTAATAAGTTAATTAAAAGTATGTGTTTATGTGCATTAGAAATACATTGAATAAAAGTAATATTAATAGACCAAAGAAAAAGGTTTTATTATTTTAAAATACAAATCGGTTACCTCACCTTGTATCTCAGACGCTAACCACGGTTTCAATTGGGAAGTCAATTTAAGAATTGAAAAGGTAATATAATATTTATAATAACCCCATCTTTTTCAATCATTATTCATTACACTGTTATACTTTTAATTGTCAAAGTTTTGTGACTAACTAATCATAAAATAAAAGAACATTGATTTTTTTTTTTAATTTTTATTAAAATTCAACTTATTTGTTCTCTAGCCATCAAAACCTTTGCGTACGACAGTAATATGAATGACCCATTTTTGCTATACTTTTCATTGCATGATTTCTTATGTAGAAAAATCAAGTAACACATTCCTTTCCTTTTTTTTTTTTTAAATTTTATTTATTATTAAAGAATTTATATTAAGAAATGTATTTATTTAAAAAAAAAATCAAAATACCAATAAATCAAATAAAGTGTATCCGTATAATATGTTGTTATCGAATGTAATATAACATAAAATATTATCCACTGAATTGTCTACCTTTAAAACATTTACAGTTTATTAAGTTAGGTATTTTTACAGGTATCAACCAATAATATTTTTTTAACTTTATTGGATACGACAACTGGTATTAAAATTAACAATTCCTACGTAAAGACAAAAAATTTATATTTAAGAAGTTTTTTGACTCACTAATTTTTGTACTATTTAGTATGTAAATGAAGTACTTTCAAAAGAGAAGAATATTGAATTAAAAATTTAAGAAAAGATTATGAGATAAGTAAAGTTAGATTTTTAAATATAAGTTTTATCACTATGTTATTTTGTTTTTACTCCTTTAAACTTTTTACAAAATATACGATTTATAAATTGTACCGATTCATTGTTTCTTATAACAAATAATAGTTATTATTAGATTATTACAATTGTATAATATTTTAATACATAATAATTAGGCGCAACAACATTTTAATATTTTTTATAATAATATTATATTGTAGAATTATGATATGAAATCGCGGCGATTTCTCAATGTACACTACAATAATGAGATTTTTGTCATTTTTAAGTGGAGTAATCTGGTATAATTCCGATTGTGTATGTACGTGACTATTTGAGATTTATCCTTTTTCAAAAAAAGCTATTTTGGAAAAAAACGTACATCGTTGTAAACCAATGATTGCACGGATCAGCTATATAACGATTTCAAACGATATTTCTTGTGCGATTGCAATATTATTACGCCCGTTGTGTTCAAGTTATTGGTATATATATTATTATTATTATACACCTCGAACTGTCATTAACATGCCACTTAAGCTTACTGTGTTATTGTTGATTAATTAAAACTCCATTAATGTTTCTGAAGCGTGACTAATCCTTTGGAAAAGTTCTAACATCTAGAACTTATGATGTCGTATACTGTTAAATTTCATTGGCCAACTGGAGTTTTTTAAATCAAACAATATACGATATTATAATTATTATACAATATAATAATGTATTTATAAACGTGCACGTTATTTATGGAATATTATTATTATCATTATCATACATACCTAAAGTAAGTTGATTTCAAAAAAATACTATTGTTTTACCTACACATATGGATCCACCAACCAGTGAAATAATGGATTACTTTTTTTTATTTACTATTCGTCTACCTATAATGTTATCGTTATTGAATGGTATCGTAAAAAATAATGAGAAACCGATGTATGATGACCGTCTGTGGCGTTGGGTTTGTAGTTTTTACGATGTATATTTTCAATCAAACTGTATCTCATAACAATAATATGGCTTTGGTGCAGGTTTGATACGGACTTTACGTTATTTATTATGACATTACGTCGTCGTCAAAATTATCACGTAAGGTGGGTTTGAAAGCGGTTTGAACTGTGCAACGGCACAGGGTCCCACTCAATTCAAAGGCTCCAAAACTGTACAAAAATAAATCATATGATCCGTACCTATAGTTATCATTAGATCCAGATTCGTCGATATGCTTAAAATCAGACCGTCTTTGAGGTTTAAAGTAGCGTCCGACATTTACTAAATAGGTTCAGCAAGAAAATTTCGCATTTGGACCTATCATTTACCAAACCAACCTACGACCCTGTGAACCTGTGATACATATTATATCATACAGGGGTGGCGAACCTTTTTCTGGTCACGTGCCTACATTTTTAAATCAAAGTTTTTAAAAGTTGTACGTAATTCTTATTATAAATTTTATATCTCTAGATGATGGGATTTTTCAAAAATTCAATAAACATTTTTTAATATCGGGTTGGTCTAACGCCTTATTCAAACACGATCGAAAAAATGAGCTTCATCCATCCATGCATAATATTATTTTTTAGTGCGAACAGTACACACCCTTGTATATTATAATATATTGTGCAGCGGTTGACAGTATGCTATTTCCGATTTCCGGACACGCGACTACCAACACTATGATTCGTTTGTGTCGGTATAATGTATTTATCCAGCCGCTATAACTACCTACGCGTAACGGGCTAATAATACATATCGTTACATAGTTGTAAATTACAGTTGTAATAACAATTATTGTACGTGTTCGTCGTCGTTGATGTCGACTCTGGATTCGGAAATCCTGCAGGTCGAGATATTTGACGAACGCGTGATTTCAAAGTTTTCTCGTAGGACAACTATTATATAGCTACGGAGGGAATGCGACAGTAAATTATTATTACTACTTCTGTTGCTGGTGTTGTTGTTGTTGTTATTATTATTATTCGCACGGAGAAACCTTTGAAATGCGTGAGTGAGCTTGTCAACGTGCTCATCACACCGGAAGTCTTACGCACCTAATTATTTGTTGGGTTTATATTACTCGTCATATACACACGTATTATGATGATATATCTACTCGGCTTTTATTATATTACGGGATATGATATATATATATATATAACATTATTTATAGATGGTTTTTAGTGGTTGGAGGAGGTCAAAAGTCACTGATTTAAAATGCAACGTCAATACCATAATGCAGTGATGCTACAATGGCATCAGTGCACTTACGTAAATGCAGGCAAATATATTATTCTTTATGGACAACTTTTTTTAAACTTCTTAGTTGGAAAAGCAATACCTATTACAACAAAAGCCCTAAATCCCAAGCACTACAAATGTTCAAATTTCCAATGTTCACTGTATAACATATTTCACATTTCTTAGAGCACGAGTTAGGAATACCACAATATAATATATTAGCAATTTCAAAGTTTTGTTGCGTGATGTGTAAAACTATATTGGTGAAATGTATACCTACCTAATAAATTTATATTATTATTATACTGGCTAGGAAATAAAATAAACTATTTTCTTAGCTATAAAATGTTAATTCTTATAAAAAATAAAGTGTCCGAGAAATTGAAAATCGCGTTGTTTACAATGGAAAATCGTAACGTCGTCGGTCACGCCTAACGGCACACTACACATGCGAAGAAAAAGCAAATAGCGACCACTGATTATTATTATTATTGAGGTTATATACCTTGTAGACGGCAGTTCACGAGTATTTGATGTATAGGCCATACGTGTATGATATATATAGCGAGAGAGGGGAGATTGAGGGGGTACGGAGGAGAGAGTCAGGCGGACAGAAGGAGACACACATGAGCGCATATACATACATATAGTATGGTTCGGGTGGCGAAGATCGGGGAAAGACTGCAGTGCGGGGGATCAACCGTGGTGAGGTCGGACCGACGGGGGTGGCGGTGAGACTTTTGGCCGGGGGTGCGTGGCGTCGCGCTTGCGTCCCTCCGCCGCAGAATCTCACCGCGCGCGCCAGCCGTTTCCCGCACGCACCGATGAGGAGAGTCAGTCGTCCGGCGTCCTGCGCCGTGAGATATCTCGCGAGCGCACCGGTCCGCTCGATACACTGCTCCAAAGTTGCCGCCGCCGCGAGTTCAGCAGATACGCGTGTGTATAAAATATATCGCTACGGCCGCCGCCGCCGCGGAAGACGTTAGAAAACGGACCGGACGTAGTATACGGTATACCAAGTGTTTGCAATCGAACCACATACTCGGTCGCAGCTATTGTGCAGTCCGATTACGTCTCACACGCACCCACCGCCGTCGATTCCCGCGAGTATACCCAGGTATGATATTATGATAGCACATTTTTGTCGCCGACGAAACGAACCGAAAATTAGAATAATAAAAAAAAAAATAGTAAAAATCTACAGCAAAAGAAATCCTATTCTAATGCGGTCGTGTGCCTTACCCCTCATCCTGCAGTCACCGTGTCGTCGTCGCCGAAGGTTGCTTTTAAAAACACATTACGTGCGCTATATAATTACGACAACGACGCCACGGCAGGTGTCGGCAGGGCGGATGTGACTATAGAAGGACAGTGACTAATTGACACCCACGAGTTTGAGGGGTTTATAATATACCAATATTATCATCATCATTAAGTGTATTTTCAGTGGTTTATTTGTATTCCAACCGTTTTTTTTTTTAAATTTTTGTTCTTAACTAGGTTACGTTTTTTCGCTCCTTCGTCCGAACCGATCGCAGTATGAAACCACTTATATGAGTTTAGTTTTTGCATACAAAGAGCTCCCCACCTTGAAGTATTATTAATACACGCGTGCTCCAAATATTAATATACGAGTACGTCGATATACTTACCTATTAGAGTACACAACAAATTAATTAATAAATACCTACGCCTACTTATACGCACACTTTGAGCGTTGCGCAATATTTGACATCACAAGGTTCGCAATGATTTCCGCAACAAAAAATGCAGACCAGTAAGTTGTCGTATATACTTATAGATAAGTGAATAATGCTTATATCTACCTACGCCGCCTAATAATAACAATAATAATTATAATAATATTATAAATACGAAACGTGGTGTACTTGTACAACAGCAGCGATACGAAGGGGCGTTCCACATATGTACATCATGCACTAGCTTGTATAGAATAATATGGCCAAAGTCCAATTTTCTCGCTTCCGAAAATCGTTTTTGGGGTCGAAAAGTCGAATTGTATACCACTCAGTTCTTGCCAACGGAGATGGTCGCAGCTAGTCGAGTCAAAATATAACTAATAAGAGAGGCGATGTAGCTTGTAGTAGGTCGAATCTTATTGTCTATTTGTCTATCTTATTGTATATTGATACACGTTATTATTATATTTTAACGCAATGACAATTTTTCCAATCGTATTATGATGATGATAATAACAACAAACACATACGTCATACTTATATTAATATTACGTGTTCGGAGTTTCGTTACCGGTCACGATATACACGTGGGCGAATAATAACAATATTATTATTATACATTTATACATCACCATATATGTTTATGTTATTGAAAAATATTCTTATTAACTCTGTTGTAATGTTTAAATATTAATTTTTCTTGCGTCGTTTTCTCGCCTCTTGACTTACTCCCAATAGGTTCAACAAAGTAGTCTCCACCCATAACTAGTTTTTTCCGGATTCTTAAGTACGGTCGAGTATTTAAGTTTAATCAAGCGTAATACGAATTAATAACGGTACGAATAATATTTTTTATTTTATTAATATTATGCTACATTATAAGTTGTTTTTACAATGCCTTATTCCGAAAACATTACTGATTGAAACGGTCAGAAAATTCGACTTTAACGCATTTGGTATGAAAAAATGAAATACTATAATTTCGGTAATATTTATATAATATATATATTTTTTATTAAAATGTGTAATATAAAACTATTGTGTATAATAATATACAATTATATGTAAAGTGTAAAAATTGAACATGTGAAATCATTAAAATACTGATTTAATTGTCCTTTTTACTGTATGAATATAAGTATTTTTAATAATATTTAGAATTTTGCTTATTTAAATATTCCCCATAATTTGTATTCATCAATTACTATGCAATATATAATATTATGCATAAATGTATAAATATTATAAAAATAGTATGAATTTTATCACAGCATGATATCTTAGAGTATATAATTCAACAATAAAATTGTATATCAAAATGTCTTTATTCATTATCAGAATAATTGTAAAATATTTAAAAAAGTATAGGTAGGTATAGGCAGGTGTACTTATAATCATTAGTTTTTTGATAGGATCTAAAATTTCAGCTTTAAAAGATTTACGTTATAGTAAAATACTTTCTAAAGCTGTAAGATGATATCTACGGAATATGAAAAACAAATTATCCATGGAAAGTATAATGTTTTTCACAAAACCAGATAAATATACAAAAAACATTATTGTTTTTATTTTTGCAAAATTCTTGTGAGAATTGACTTTTTAAAGAAGAGACGAACATTTTTTTCGTATTTTATCACAGAAATATCAAAATGTGGATCTTTTTTATTCCATTTCCATGCGTTAAATAAACACAATGGTTAATTATTTTTTTTAAATGTAAAAATTTACGGAAAATTATTCCATTATCCTTTCCACAAAATATACCTACTTATAACTTATATGCAAATACTTTATATAAAAATGTATATCTACAAAAAGTTTCATTCCAAATTACTTCATCATCCAAATCCTCTGATTGCAAATCAACATTCAGCCACAATTCCAAGTAACCCCTCTCGTCGCCTCAAAAGACGTTGGTGTGTCGCGACCTCCTAAACTGAAACACCACTCCATGTCCTAAACGTCTCAACTCAAAAGGGTCCTATCACTGGATAGCTTCCCTTCTCATGTATCCAAAGCAGTGGCGGACTGGGAGAAAACCACAGCCCGGAAAAATCATAATTGTAGAGGCCCTCAATATACTAACGGCCTTTTAAATATATAATATATTTTTTATACGTCATGTGGATGTTATAACAGTCTATACAATACCTAATAACTATTTTAAATTTTAAGCGGAGCGATGAATGTACTCGTAATGTTTTTATAATGATGTGTGTTTTTTAATTTTTTTTTGTGTCTATCATCACCTTTTAGGACGGTAAAAATGCTTAGATTTTTTTCAACATTATCTTTTCTAATAGGAAAGTAGTGAATCTAGTTGGTAGTTTTTCCAGTAGCTTTCAAAAGTGCCGTGAAAAACAAAAGAAAAATTATTTTTATTTTTTGATGTAACTCTAAAACAAATGACCATAGATAGATGCAATTTTCACTGAATGTTTATATTAGCATTTTGTATACACCAAAACATTTTCAAAATATTTTGACTTGTTTTGAACTGTTTACGGCAATTTAAAATTTCATGTTTTTTCTATAAATATCAATAAAATTGTATTTGTTGTCCCAAAGTGCGTGAAAAGGTAATGAGAAAGACTCCTCATATATTGTTACTATAGCGGTTGAAAAATATTAAAAATGCATAGGGACAAATTTTTTTATAATCATTTAAAGTTTGAACTTTGACAAAATGTATCAAAATCTTGAAAATTATCAATCATTGTAATTAAAAAATTATGAAATGTTCAGTTTTTATAACTAAGGATTAAAAATTAAAAATATAGATTCTCATAAATTGTTCTTATTATGGCCAACAAATCTAAAAAATATATAAACACAGTTATTTCTAATAGACATTTTAAATTCAAATTGTGAATTTTTATTTCTTTATTTTAAATAAAATTAAATGTTTTAATTACATCTAGATTAGTATTCTTGCTCTACGATAATAGGTATTACCTCAGTGTATAGAGCAAATTATAGCATATGTTAACCATACACTTTGTTCACATTTATCAACTACTTGCAATAAATAAATTTATTATTATTAAACAAAAATTTGGACGAAATTACATATTAAATCCAATAATATCGATTTTGGTTATTTTGTTGTAATTTAAAAATAAATACCTATTATTCATGGATATAAGAAACTTTTAAGAATATATTGACATATTATTGTATTTTATACACACAATGACATTTTCAAATGTATTTTTTTGGGGGGAAATGAATTTAACCTACTGTAGAAGATACTAATGCCTAATACTAAAATTAATTACTTTAATCACAATAATATTATAAAATATGCCTATTGCCTACCTATAGTAATATTATAAACATACCGTCTCAAAATCTCGTTTTTCATACACAATAATATTATATCATTGAATTCAAATTTAATACCATTCATTACAGTGACCTACTATTATTGTAACCTACTGTAAGCCTGGTCTGGCGAACACAAGCCAGTCCCGCATTTTAAAATACCTAATCAGAAAGCTAGGTTTTTATGTTTAATAATATTTGATATTACATAGGTACTTATTAGTTATTAGATAATATTTTAATTTATTATTTCACCATTATAATATTAATAAATATATATTTTATACCAGCAGAGGCCCACCGGGAAATTTCCCGGTATCCCGGTCGTCCAGTCCGCCACTGATCCAAAGTCACTATTATAATTGTAAACATATTTGCTTATTGTATTTTATTATGTACAGATTGTAAATGTTATTTTGTTAATAATAAAAAAAAAAAAATGTATAATACATATATTATATATGAAAGTATGTAGACTTGGAATTAGAAATCTAAATGAAGTACTCGTAAAGCTTTTCAAGTATTTTTAACACTTTTATAGTATTAAAATAAAATGTTTAGTTACAATATTTATTTTTATGTTGTGAATTAAAAGTTGTCACAGTTAAGTTATATAAAATATAAATGCAGTATATTTAATTATATTTTATCATTAACCATAATATCATTTTTTTAATATTTAAAACAAAAAATATCTTAAATACTTTTATAGTATCTTATGGTATATTGAAATCTATATTCGTTATACTATATTTCATAAGTATCTGAGTATTTATTCCAAATACTTTTTTTAATTTTTTTTTTTTTTATCTCAAGTCTGTAAATATATACAGCAATGTCGAGATTTTGAATGATATTTATTAAAATCATTGTATATAGTAATACTTGTCTCTTTGTAAACATCCTTATAAACGTATTAAGTATTATATTATTATAAAATATTTAATGTTCTTTATTTAAATATCTATTTTTTTTTATAGTATATTTTTCAAATTGATTTTGTTGTGGCACAACTGAAAGAAAAAAATCATTTGACGTCTAACGAACAATTCAGCTCAGGAGGTGCATTATACGTCACTGAATTAGTGATTGTTTAGATTTGACTTGGTAACCTAAGTTTTGAAGGTAGTAATAATTATAAAGTAAATACTTTTTTCAATTTTTTTTTAACCTAGTTCTCTTCTATTAGTTTCACGATTTTGGTATTTTTCTTTTTTTAAATAATGAATCTATTATTTTCTTTTATCGTATATTAGAGGAAAATTTTTCTTGCATTTTAGTAATATTATGCTGCATTAGTTAGAATTTTTTTTCCTTTATGACAAAAACATGCAATCAACGTGGTTCAAGTTATGTTTACTTGGATAATTAAATACGGTAGTCATAAATTATTTACATATCATTTTTATTCTATACTTTGCCACTATACTTCATAAACGATATTTGAATAATGAAAAATATGTTGCTAATTTAAACAATGGAAATATTAACACCAATAACTTATTTAGATGCGCACTCAGTTTTATTATGTTGTATTTTCTATTCTCCTTTTTTTTTTTTTTAATAAAGTATAGTTAATTGTGATGATTATAATATATTTCGTCCCATAGCAGCGTGTAAATAATACCTATAAGTGACCTAAATAAACAAACTAAATGTGTAAGATAAGAAAACCCTGTATCTAGGCTAGCTTATAAAAGGATTTATATTATGAAGTAGGTATATGATACTTGGTTAATTTATATATTTAGGTTACCTTAGCTGTAATATGTATAATAACACTAATCTGTTTTCAAAACGTTAATATTATGTGAAAAAAAAGGATTTGCAATTTTATATTGCGCAAACAAGATTTATTTTAAAATGTTTTATATTTCATTTAAAATAGATTTAAATGTATTTTGGAAACAGTATTTAAATAATATTAGTTTATTTACTATCGATAAAAAAAATATGTATATACATGGACTATAAAAACACATAAACATTAAAATACTTAATGTTAAATATAATATTATCTTTAAATATTATAGTTGACTAGATATTAAAAAGGCCACGCATAGGCGCAACTAGATCTCTAAAGCGAAATCTGTAAATACGTCACAGAGCCGTGGGGAGCAAAGCCTCCCCACACCCCCTACACATAGACCAACATTAATCGATACATCAAAACTTTAAAATATATATTAAGACTTTTTACAAAATTAAAAAAAATTAACAATATTTATAATACTCTTTTTTTAATACAATATCAAAAACATATTGAAACATTTTAATTTCATAATCCTGTTTAAATAAATAATAATTTATACATTTGAAATCATGCAATATTTATTCAAAATAGTTTCAGTGTTTATCTGATTGATTAAATCTTTTTCAATATTCAACAAAGATAAATAACGAATTATATTATACGACCAAACAGTTATATATTTTTTTCAGGAAATGTCTAATAATTTAAAAACATAAAATTCATAGTATTATGTTTATAATAATAATTATATATAAAAAACAAGAGATGCTAAATTTTAACTTGGGTGTGCTAAAGACCTTTTTGCACTCGCCTCCCCTTGTTGCGCCACTAAGATCACGTGATTTAAATATTATTAATGTTGAAATACATATTTTTATTAATTGTTAGTTATAACTTTATTGTTAATAATTGGGTATCGAGCAAGTCAAACAAATACATATATTTATACACAAATTATAATGATAATTTTATAAGCTTAGTACCTAGATGGATTATTGTAAAAATTAGATATTAACATATTTATCAGATTAGTAAATTAATAAAGTGTTATGTGAAATAAATAATAATAAAAAATATGTTATGGTAGCTGAAAACCGATAATTATATTTTTTAAATGCCGGTAAACGATGGAGTATTTCTCGAGCTTTGAATTCAAATTAACGTAATAATATTATATGGGTAAGCTAGGTTAAAAGGTCAACTATTAAATATCGATTACAAGACGATTAACTATGTTATCATATTTATAATGAATTATGATGTACCTATATTTTATAGATAAAAACATTTTTTTTTATTAATATAAATAGATTCATGATTATAGTCAGGGATGCCTGTTGTAGCACATTAAATTATATTTTTGCTCTTTGACTTTTTATTTATTAAAATTTAATAAATGATTAAAAGGTAGTTTTAAATGAATACCTGCATTATTCGAAAAACTGTTGTAGATAAAAAAAAAAAAAAAATTTAAGTTTTTTTTAGATTTTATCATGTTACACGTCTTTTAGATTCATCTTAATAGCTTTTAGTTTCCATCTTCACTTACTTTTATATTACCTATCTTTAAATTTTGTATTGTTATTTCAAAATTAACAACCATGGCTAATTTAACAAGCAGAGTTTTAAAATACGTAATCATTATAAGAATTTTGTTCACTGGATTTATTGGTAAATGATAAATGTTTTGTTAAGAAAAAGATTTTCTAATAATTCGTTTACAATTTTAATTGAATTAATTTATTATTTTAAATTAGAATACTAATTTTTTTTTATACGATACTTTGAAAACTACTTCGATATTATTTATGTTTACTTAAATAAATATCAATACATCATGAATTAGAGTAAAATTTACTCATATAATTTTTAGTTGAGTATTAGGAGATTAATCGGATGAATAAAAAATGTATTATTATTTATTATCATATAAGTTAAAAATTACAATTGCTTAGCGGTTGTCGCACCTGTTTTCCTAATTGTTTAAATGTTTAAAATTGTAGTTGACAACATTGT
The DNA here is from genome assembly GCF_037042655.1 of Diuraphis noxia. Lineage (NCBI taxonomy): Eukaryota > Metazoa > Arthropoda > Insecta > Hemiptera > Aphididae > Diuraphis > Diuraphis noxia. The sequence goes on along the minus strand of NW_028301714.1, from coordinate 28,926,763 downwards.
GATCAATAGTCAATACAACCGTTACAATAGTTCTCTACGTTCACCGTAAATGTCTAAGTTTAACGGGAACGAAGGAAAACCACAGAATTGGTTTCGTTTAAATGTGGATTACTATCAGTGAGTCACATATTCAGCATTCTCATCTATCTTCGGGTGGTCATGGTTGGTCTACATAATTTAAATTCATAAACATTTGTTTAGTTCATAAATTATTTCGTGATGACGAAATAGCGTTATTATACTGATATAGATAACGGATTACGCTGAAATTTATAATTTTAATATTGTTTATACTAAGTTATTGTGATTCATGGTTTGTTAATTAATTAAGTATAAAAATCGCATATTCCTTACTTCCCTAGGCTGAAAATATATTTGAGTTTATTGCCTTGAAAGAACGACATGTACGATATTTTACAATATGTTTTTGAATAATAAACAAGATATCACCAATCAATACCTAACTAAACCTAATTAGGCATCGCTACAAAGTTTAAATATATTATAATAATCAATTAGAGTTATTTCAACTCGTTTAAAATAATATAACTTTTTATTTTATTGGCATGTTTTACAATGTATTCCATGAAAAGTTGTATGAAAGTGCCTATACATTAAAATTAAATATAAATTATGTTTGTTGTTACAGAAAAGATATTCACTAACAATAAAGAATTATTCTGTAATAGGAATAGACCGAAAAAATATGTATAGAAATACAAAAATAAGCATTTCAATAACATATCGTTTATTGCCCTGTTTCACATAACTTATAAAAAATAAAAATAAATATTTTTCAAGCTATAGGTAGGAGTAAAAAAGTTTTTAAAATTAGACCACGAAGACATGTATTAATTTATTGTACACAATACACATTATCACTTATGTATGCAGTTAAAAAAGGTTTTAAATGAACCATTTATAATAAGAAATACACGAAATATGGATATTATTATTATACATTTATTGTGTATTTGAAATGTTTTAAGTTTTGTTAAAATTATGTTCATTTCACATCTTTTTCTTGGGCTTATGATTGTCAAACGGTTAAATATAATAGCATTATACACATATTATTATAATGTGTTGTGTAGTTTGTATTTTATAAATTATTTTTCATAGATGTAATGCATACAATTATTCAGATAAAAGTTGAACAATATAATGTACTCTCGAAAATAACGGCATCCATTAAACATTCAAGAGTCACTATTGCTTGCCTTGGCCATTTATAAATCGAGAGAGTTGTGTTATAAACTCTTGTATAGTTTCCAGAAAAGCATAGTTGATGGACAAGTTTTTAAAGTTTGATCTCATTTTACCATTTTATCCATTGATTTTTTTTCTTATTGGTATATCTTGAAGGGATTTATTTGCAAAGATTTTTTTCCCAAAATTCAGTATCAAAATTATGATTGCTAATGGTATGACTAAACCAATACTTAGTGAGTCGTTGAAATACAAGTAAAAATTTTTTTTTCCATCTTTGAATTGCTGGATTTGGAGAAAAACTGTCGTTGTTTTGCTATCTTTTTTACATTCGACCCTTAGTGAAGGCGAAGAAGATAGCATTAGGTCGAGATCAAAATGGAGCCGCGAAACCAGAAAAAGTAATAAGTGAAATGTTGAATAGTAAGTGGAAGAGGGAAGTTATCGGTTAATAATATATAGATTCAGTGTTGATTACAAGTGAAGAGGGAAAATAACGACAGAGAGGTAACCAGTAAATTAGGAATATATGGCAATAGAAATGGGAAAACGTATGTCATATAATCATATTAATGTTAAACATGATTTGTGATAACATGTTTTCTTTTTTATGCATTTGCGGGGAAAGAACTGCTCAATAAGGAAAAGTTTCCCCAGTGTTTGCGATTTAAACTCACACAAAAATCTAGTGTAGAAGGAGTAGTAAAAATAGTATAATAGTAATAATAACATTAACAGTAGAAGCGGAAGCATGCTCATGGGAGGATAGTGCCATATCCCCATTTCGCCTTAGTTTTCTTGTCATATAAAATATATGATAAAGCAATGAAAGCATATTTAGCGCTAAATAGCGTGTAGTGTGAAAATAGTCAAAAATTCATATTTATTCTTTAAAAAAGCTGAGCACGCCACTGAGTAAAGTATTTGTAGTGGTAGCAATAACAATCTTCCCATGTGCTTGCAACAACGATTCACGATAAAAAAAAAATGAAAAAAGTCTGACATAGTATAATACATATAATAAATATTATTAATATCGGTCGGGGCGATACGTGGCATTTTCCTACGCTTCCCATACGCCGTACATTATTCCCATAATATAGTAAAAAATAAAAATAATATCTATATTAGACAGTAGTAGCGGCAGTAAAAATAATAGTTATATCGGTGAATATTCCATTAATAATAATTACTTTTGCCGTGTCATTGTTTTCATTTAACCAGAAGAGTGATAAAATATTTACTTTCAACCTTGTCGGCGTACGTTGTATTATGTAATCGTATGATTATAATGTAGACTATATAATATAGTATGCTGTAAGGTACACCATTGTTTAAACACATACCGTATTTTATTATTTATACTACACACCGATAAACACATAGGTAATAAAGGCGAAACGAATCAAAATTCCTTCGCCACACGATATGTCTTAAAATTATTGTGATAACTACATACCTAATTAAACATAAAATACCGTTGCTAAAATGAATTACCTATAATATAGAACCCGTGTAACCACAAAGGTTAAATAATTGTAATATGTTTTGGCTGAACCGAAATAAAACAACTAGGTATATTACTATATTTTACCATTGACTAACGAGTATGTATACATTTATTTAATAAATTCTTTTAGTTTTAAATGTATGTAGGTATCAATGCTATTCTTATGTATTATTATGGCATATAAAAATTTTTACTTATCAGTTACCATTTAATTATATTATTATCATGGATAAAAAGAACCTATTTGTATCCGACATTATATGTATACATATATAGAGTCACAGTTAGTTATTACATCTATAATTTGAAATTAAAATTACTATTTTTTTTTTTTTTTGATACAATATCCACTTAGGTTATAGCTATTATAAAACGTATAAAAATATTGTGTATAATGAATAATTGTATAATTATAATGTCCCGTGTTTATTTTTGGAAAATTTTTGAATCATAAATTATTATCATTGTAATTTCACATTTGACTTTGTTCATCGCCAAAATATGTAAATTGTATTATCGACTGCTTCAGATGCTAGTATTTTAAGCGTTATAATAATATCAATCGACGAACAAATATTTTCTCGTAATGCAAAAAAATATTTTTTAAAAAAAGGCCAAGTCCATCATATCACCACCAATCTTCTCTTCCCACAACCCGCAAATGTGACACTGGCAAACTGAGTTTATATAATGATATGATTTATGAAATCCAATAAATAGTTGGTTGAAATGTTTTTATTTTATACGTAACAACAATGATACGTTTAACGAATCCATATAGCGCTTACAAAATTAGTAACCTAATTTGAAGAGTTCCTAGTTTGGGGGAGGAGGGTCCATGATATATACTATATCAATATACCAGTACTTCATTTAAGTGTTTATAACCATCATTGGTATATTATTATTATTTAAATTTTTTATTGAAAGACATAAAAACTTCGGAAACTGTTGCCAATGATTTGGCAAACTAAAAATTATTGAATTATGGAATTATATATATTATTACCATGATACATAGGTTATACTTTTTTTGGATACATATTTTATTCTTAAAGATAATTAAGTTATGAATAGCGTCGGAGCAATTGAATTGGCTCCCCAATACAGGTAGGTAGTCAATATTTTACCCTTACTAAGTACCTTTGAATTGGCTCCCAAGAATTTACTGTTGAATTGGCTCCCTACCGTTTTTTTTTCAAAAATGTATTGATTGCCAATATGTTAATAATTTAATTTTTTTTATTTTTAAATCCAATTAACAATTTTCAAAACAAAAGAAAATATGAATAAAATAATATCCTTTTTATTTTATCCATGTTACCTCGTATACCTTATAGGCAACGTTAATATTTGTATAGCACAGGTATACCTACTTATAATAAAATACCGAACAATAGTGTACAATAGCACAAATGCGAAATATGTACGTGTATCCATTTACAACGTAGGCATTTAAGTATTAGACTTTTATCCTTATTCCTTAGTATTTCAAGTAGAATAACTCTGGAAGTTTTCGTTCGAATTTTGATTGCAATATGTCAAAATTTTCAGAAAAATTAACTGAATCACATATTGCTTTAAAATATATAGGTTGTCGTTTGAAAAACCAAAGTTAGTATCGCTACAGGATACTCCTTAAAAGTTGTGAAAAATCCAAGTACTCAAAAATATCGCCTTTAACTACACTTAAATATTCCAAAAATCAGAATTTGAATATATGCATAATTTAAGCATAAAAATGGGGCGAGCATACTTAAAAAATCACCCTGTATATAGTTACGACTGATGTGGAAGTCAATATATATACGTACATTACATTATAATATTATTTAGTATGTAAAGGTGTAAATTCTCGCACATTTTATTGTAGGCAGATGGTGAGTGAGAGCAACACGAATTTATGCTGAAAAAGTATGAAAAATTAATATCGTTCCGATTCCCGGGGATGGATCCTTCTATGGACGTGTTATCCGAACTCGACGCGGCACCCCGTTGTTTTATATAATATACATAATTTATAATATTACGGTCACTGTATGTCTGCTGTAGTATAATGAAATGTAAACAATATAGGGGATGTCGGATATTTGCTTTTAATTAACCCTTCCCGGAACAAAGGGAACCCTAATACGGTTTAAGTTATTGGACTTTTGGTGTTTGGGTTTTTTAAAATTTTTTTTTTCTATTTTGTTCTCTCTCGTCTCGTTTGTAAACATGATGTGGTTAGCTAACGGTAAATATTGTATAATGTGTATGCGTGTATATCGATACGCAATAACTCAATGGATTCCTAACGGATATTACACTATAATAGTATAATAACCTACTTATTTTAAGTTATGGGTACCTACGCCGTTTTAAATTATAAATTATAGTAAAAGGACGATCGACTGTGGCAAAAAATGTCACCCAATCTAACTGTAAATGAAAAAAAAAAACGAAGTATAGCGTATTCTTATGTAAAGCCGATTAAAGTCGGAATACGAATCGATCGTCGACGTGAACAGTATAGGTCGTATAGGAGCTATACGCCTGTACACAATACTACTCAACAACGGCTGACTCCAATAAACGAATATTATAATGACCTACTCTTTTTTGGTGTACTTGTGCTTTTTTAAATAACAATATCAACACGAAGATTGCAACAAACTAAATGGAAAAAAATAAATAAATTTGCGCGTTCTTGCTAAACGGCCGATTAAAATTGGAAAACACATCATTCGTCAAAAGTGAGCAGGCAATACAATTGCAGGTGTGTAATAATATATCAAGAAATTTTAGCTCTTTAAAACTTTTAATATCAATGAAAGTACGACAACTTAACTTTTCACTACTCATCTGTGTATGTCGCATAAATTGTTAATGGGAATTTATTACTTCATGTTGAGTTTGATTTTTTTTTCAGTCTTGTGTACAAAAAAAAACTTACTTCCATCACACAAACGTACCCATTTATTCATCGATATATTATATGGAAACGTCCGTTGGTATAACTTTGTGTTTATTATATTTTATCAATTAAGTACGTTGTATTATTTTTCTTATACTTACTATAATAATATTATATTGATTTTAGATCTATATCTTGTACTAAGTCAATATATATATATTTTTTTTAATTAGTTTTTTATAATATTAAGTATGTGATTTAAATTATATAATACATAAGTTACATGGTTTAAAAAACAATTTGACCTACGACTTTTATTGTTTAAATAAAATACTTACCTATGATACATTCGAAAATCTCATTATAATATAATAATTTGTTAAATAAACTTATATTATAAAACATATATTCAAAATATCAAAAACAGCTGCAGTTTATAACAATCAAAATATATATAATTTTATGATTTATGTTTGACTGTCAAAGTTTAAAAACAAATCGAATTTATAGAGTAGGTATTATTTATATACGATTTAAATTGAAATAAGTTCACACATTATAAACAAAAACCGGGTGTTCGAATTTTGTCTTGATTTTTTTTTAAATGGCATGTACCTCACATTCAATAAACGATTTTAAATGAACCCCGTAAAAGTGCATTTTCGGTTATTGTTTTAAAACTTTGTATATTATTTTCATTTTTCCCAACATTTTACGCGTTTGTCAGTAGTTTTTTTTTTTTTTTTGATAAACAAAAAAAAGGACCGAAAAAATGTTCAATGAAGAAAAAAGTAAATAAAACATCACTCCAAAACCGATACATTATACTCACATTACAAAATCTAAAATACGAGTAGATAGTGAAACTTTTAGATATCTGCAGTATCAATGTTTCTGGAAATAATATTAAATTGTTATTGCTTATAAAATATATTTAATTATTATTGTTCTTATGTTCTGTAATAATAAATAATTTGAATAAATTATATTAAAATATAATGAAATTGATTTAGTATCAAAATAATTGATATTAAAGTATTAAATACTATTGCGTTAAAAGTAATATTTAAAATAGTTAAAATAATCAAAATATAAACTAATCGCTTAGTAAAATGTAACTATAGATTATAAAATGAATCATCATTTAAATTTTTATATATAATATTATATACTTTTAGTTTGATAATATTATTTACTAAAATATATCATTACAGTTTTACTTTAACACTATTATTAATTAGTTTCAACAAATATAATCAAATTAACTTAGATACCATTTGGGAGTAAAATATATAAGAAGGTACTTACATACAGTAAACTTATTACTTTTATACAAAGGTATACTTTGGACGGTCGACACAGAATTATTTAAAAAGTCTGAGAATTTGTTTATATATCTTAAATACTTTTTAATAAATAGTAGTGATCCAGCAAAATAGCAAGTTTGGATAACATTGTGTGTATATACATTGTTGTTTACATTGTTTGAATCATTGACAACTGATGAGAATCAGGAATGAATTTTGGATCTATTACTTACTCAAATATTCAGCAATATTCCTAAAATAACACTAACAATATAACAGCAACAATAAAAATACCCCGGATTGACTTATAATACAATCAAATTATATTAGTGAAAAATTACGGGACTTTTTCAGACATAACTTAAACATAAGTTTATGGAAAATATTACTTATTAATGGTACCTATGTATATAGAGCAAAGACCGAAAATTGAACTATCAACATTTGTTCAATTAAATTTCAAATCTAATCCATGATTAGGCGATCTGTATTATTGTGTTGTCGCTGGTAAGTAAAAATAACTAACTATATTATAAATTATAAATTGTAACAACCATATTTACTTTAACTGCCAATCGATTGTAAATTCTATTATCAGTCATTAATCAAATTATTACCGATTGAATACACATGATTGTATTTTAGGTTAAATTTACGATTTTCATAAATGTAAGTAGCTAGAAGATAGGTAAATTTATTTTAATGTAAATAAAAATAAGTATATGGTTCATGATAATTTACCTTTATTTATTAAAGAAGTATTATAGAATAAATACCCATAAAAATATTAAAATATAGTGAAGCATATCCATTTATTTATCTCTTCGAATTTAAATACTGGTTTAAAAATCTATATTATGTTTCGGTCTATAGAAATATTTAAAAGAAAACTTCTTTTATTTTTTCTATTTTCGTGGTATACAATATTAAGATAAAAAGTGTCATTAGACAGATAGGGCTGTCTTTTTCTTTTAACCCGTTTAGTCTGTCAATCCATTTTCCAAAGTGACTGTTTCGCTATCGATCAAACGGTGAATCTGAAGATAAAAAAAAGGCTTGAAGCTTTTTCTATGGAAATCGACATAAGACGATGATTGATGAGTCGTTTTCACAAGACAACTAGTTGGTAGTCCCTAACTTTTCCTTTCATTTTCACCTTGCATAGTTAAATGTATAGAACAGTTATTAAAAATTGTTTGCCAAAATTAAATAATGTTCTGGAAAATTCTATTTATTTTTTTTTAAATATAAACAATAACAATTTTTATTCATTACAATTCAAAGTTCATTAAAGTTCGTATTTTATTTTAATGATGTAAGATATTTACCGTTATTATATTAATATATTGTTAGCTGATGACTTCGATTTATTTTATTTTGAATTTAATTTGTGTAAGGTATGTAATTATAAATAAATTAGGGTTATTTTTTTTATTCTAAAAAATTTTGTGCTGACAGGTAGATTATGTAACGAATGAGATGGGTTTACTTCAGAGTTTTCTATTTTCATTCAACTTTTATTTTATATTGTAAAACCAACAACATTTTATATTTTACTCTTCAATAGGCTTAAATGTAATAAAATATTTTGTAGTAAACATTATTTAAAATATACTTATTTAATTTTGATTTTTAGCAAAAATGTGAAGAAAAAATTTCATTGTTTGTGATGCACAAATGTATATTGTAAATTATTTTGCAGTAATTTGAGCAAATTCGATTCAGAATAGATTCCAGTAGTCTCATAAAACCATTACTAGTAATGATATCTTAACATTTACATATTATTTATTTCATATTTATATATATTTTGCATATTATATGAAATCAGAAGTATGTAAAAAAATTACGCAGAACCAATTCACCAAAACGCAATAAAGTGTTTTAAATTTAGTATAACTTCATGATTATTTCACCCAAGAAGTGCCATTTCTAAAAAAATAGGAAACCTTTTGTAACAATAGCATTATACTGCATACATTTTTATTAGTAGTACTGTGTGTACAGGGTAGTATTTTATTATATGTTTAAATTAATTCTACTGTCAAAACTATTGACTCGAATGATTAAATTATTGAAAAAAAAAAAATTTAATTGCTCACTTTTTTTTATAGCAATTATCAGCTCCTTTTATTTATGATTTAGTGTTTTAATTTATACTTCCATTGTATCATAGTTGGTTTTCATTATTTATCTTCACTTTGATATTTCAGAAGAAAAATATAATTAAAAAAGTTAGTATCCATCCAGTTTTATTAACGATAAGGGTTGTCGGTTTCTGTTGAGATTTTTGTTACTAATCGTTGCTGTTTTTCTTCTTTAGCCACCACGTCATCTTGTACTTTATTTGTTATGGTTAGTAATTTATTTTACGTTGAATTCATTCCGGTATTTGAGATAATTAATTGGAGTTACGATTCCTAAGTTTAAAGTGTGTCGTTTTCGTGAATTAATGCATTTAATATTTATAAGGAATAATGTTTGAAAATTGAAGAATCACTGTTCCTCAAACACTCAACATTTCCTACGTCGTGACTTGTGAACAAACCATTGAAAGATTTTAAAAAAATTAAATGTATTGTATTTGTAAAAATATTTAGTGTCAATTAGTTGGTCAAGACAAACAAAATAAAGTAAAATAGACGATGGTAAAAATTAACTATACTACAGTATTTTATATTTTTTTTAGCGATATCTTCCTATTTTGCTCATCAAAGGGTCGAATGCGACTTGAGAAAAATTCAGTATTATATGATGATAATAGTTATTCATAACAATTAATATTATATTATTATATGAAATTTGATATAAAACAACTATAAGAAGAATATAAAGTATCTTATTCGATTTACTTGGTTTAGTATACATACCTAATCTACCTATATAAAATATATAATTTGCCTATGTAATTGATAATAATCTCAGTACGTTTTCTTGACAAAATGCAGAACAGCATTTAATTAGAAACGTTTTGTCCATTTATTAAACATTCGAAATGTCTTAAAGAAATATATAAATGTTTTAAGCAATGGAAAATAAATAAGTACCAATGAAATATTAATTGAAACTCTAACTAACTCTTAATTTAGGTAATTTTTAAAGAAATCAAGTTTATGTTTGCATCCAAAAATAAAATGTCAAAAATATTTCCCTTATATTATAAAATAATTTATATTGTATAGGTATGTAAAAAAAAAACTTAACTTTATTCCAAATTACATAATTATTATGCCGTTATTTCTTGAATTGTTTACAGTGTTATAAATGTAGTTACAGTCGCTCGTTGTTACAAAATATGACGCAGTAGTGAAATCATCTCATGGCAGTGGCGGCTTGAACTTTTTTTCCCTCGAATCACGTTTAATATTTTTACACCACCCACCCTAAAATATAGTTATTAGTTATTACTTATTATTGTACATTATCTGCTGAGTACACATATTATATTTATTATTTATAATTTAATATTTAAATACCAACCTGCAAAAATGGTCCAATCTACCTTTTCCAACCATAAGACCTACCCACCCAACCACCCATTAATATATTTGTGAATCACGTGATTCAAATATACTCCCTTCGAACCGCCACTGTCTCATGGTATTATAATAATATATTTCTACAACTTGCGGCACGTACCTATCAGTTAAACACATTATGACTGAATGTCTATCATATACCGATGCAAGACTGGAATCAAATCTTCCTGAACACCTGGCAGAATCACTCGGTCACAACAACTCTTCACTCGCAGTCACATTCAACTTTATTTCTTTGGCAGAACTTCAAAACAAAATTTAAAGAAACAAAGTACACTTATTCAAATGTAAATATTGTAAATTTTAGATGTAAATAACGGAATTCCATTGTTCCCAATGGCCGATGTCGCCGAGGGTTCTTAATAAAAAAAAAAAAAAAAAAAAATATATATATTTCTATAATATTTTTCATCGTGAAAAAGTCGAAAAGGTTGAGTTAAAAATATATGCCATAATCACAATGTGTATAGTTGAGTAAAATACTACGGAGCACTATCATATATTTCATACAGATGATGATGATTCAACATGCATGTTCAATACCATTTTTATTTTTATAATGAATTTATTCAAATTCTGATTTTTAGAATTTTCGACATACTTAAGGACAATTTTTTCAAGTAAGTAGGTATTTTTTGTTGAAATTAATGACTGCTTTGTGGTTTTCCCAACTTATTTCTGCAAATAAAAATCACCCTTTTCTGTCAATTATTGATTGGAAATGCATTTTTGGAAAATATTAATGTACTTAAATCAGAAGTTCTTAAGTTAATTAACTTTGTGCACTTAGAAAATATGCCCAAAATAATAGATTTGGAAAAAATGAGATCATATATTATAATTTTATTAATACTAAACTATCAAAATTACATTGTTTGCAAAAGTAGTCTGAAAATAATAATTACTAATAATTACTACTAATTTTACTTCTATAAAAACTTTATAAATATTAATTCATTTTTAAATCATGAAATCATTTTTACGGACTATATTTATCCTAATATTCTTAATGTATATATTTTAATAACAAAGAAAATACTAGTCAATATTTTTAATTTATATAATAAATATATTTAAAATTACTAAATTATATATAAAAAAAATATTTGATAGTTAATTTACAGTAAAAAGAGTAGTTTTGGTCTGAATTAATAAATCGGTATCCCAAGACATTTTTTAAATGAAAAAAAGTCTAAGTAGTATCAGTACTTTAGTGTAACATGGATCTTAAAAGTTTTTTTTAGCTTCCGAAAACCAGAATTGGAATGAATTTATTATTAAAGGAAAACACGGGAGTGAGCATGATTGGTGAACCATTCCGTATAGCGACACACCGGGTCACAACTACTACAATATTTAATATCGCCCAACACTCGGCAAAAGCCAGAAAATAAAAACAGTTATAGCACAATATTATAGCTCTGTTTTATTATCCTATATTATTCATAGTGCTTTCAGTTTTTTTTTTATTCATCAGATACAATGCGAGCAAAATCTTATTTTTAGCCAACAATGATTATTTGCTATCCTTTTTTTTTTTTGCTCTTCAAAGTTGTGAGGATTTTATAATTTTGCAATAATGTGGATATTATACAGATTATAGTCAATTTATGACCCAGATAATATCCTAACTGCAAGCACAGTTTATATGTAAAATTAATTTTACAGACTCATAGTTTTGGGTGATGTGTATGTCAGAAAATCTTTTAGTCAATAGGTAACATTGTGAGCAAAATCGTGTGTTGACGGTTAAAGCAACATTTCTTTTTTAAAATTTAAAAAACGGATGGTACATTTAAAAACATCCAGTTTAATCATAATCCAAAGTGGTGAACTAAAAATGAATTATAATATTTATTTGAGATTTATGAATGTTTAAACAGAATATTCGGTATAATAATATAATATTATTAGCCGGGTAATGCACTTCATTGAGCTTCATTTTTTTTTTAATCATACTCACCACAAAACAGTACTTATATTCCCATATTTTACATATAATATATTATATATATATTGTAATAATTGAGTTAATAATAAAATGAAGGTGCAGATATAGTGAATTTATGAAAAACGAGTTATCAGAAAATGGTTAAAATTTGTTCAACGTAACATTACGGAACAATAATAACACATTGTCGAGTAATATCAATCGTATAATATTCACAGATATAGTTATCTATTTGTGGAGAATAATATTTAAATTTAAAGATTCTTGGTTGATATTTCATTATGCTTCTTTTCATACATCTCATACTTAATTATAAGAATAAAAATCCTGCTTGTTGTCTAAAATTTGATGTTTACAATATAGCATAGTTAAACAATGCATTTAAAAACTATGAATCCTTTAGAAGTGGAACAATTATATCATTATTATATAATATTTTATTGTAACCGGTGCATCAGCTCATTAATTAAAATGTATATTGAAATAAAATGTCCAAAGGGTAAACCTTTCAACTGAGTTCTATTGCCCGTGCAATAACCGTATTTCATGCTTCAAATGTTTTAAAAAAAAAATTAAACAACCATTTTTATTATTCATTAAATTTAATTATTATAGTTAATACACTTTACACTGTAAACAATTTCACTTTTGTAATAATTTGCCGTTTTTTTTTTAAGCCTTGATTAATGGTTATTCAGATACGTTGCATATGTATTATTGATTTAGAGTTGTGTGTATTCTAAAAATGACGTTAATGATAAAAAATTAGTTATACTGAAAATCGTCTGAAAAAACACTTGACACCTGTTGGAAGACTGTCTCGTTTTTTAAACTTTATATTATTAAAATAACATAACTGTCAACTAATAGTCACTCGATAACATGCCAGTGATTGATAGTGATTAGATGTTATGCCTATATAAATTTGAATGTTTGTATACTATTACATATTAATTGATTGGATGATGAAGAGTATGATGTGCAGAGAACTATTAATTGAATAAATTAAATTAGCTTGATCATAATAATATTAGTATAATAGAGAGGATATTAATTTTGTGTATGGTTTAAACATTGCGCAAATCTGATAACATTTTAATTAAGCTTTGAACACGCTTAAAAATATCTGAATTTTACGATTGGAAAGGTTATGACTATAATTATATGTTAGTTCTCAATTTCATATTATGGAAAAGAATACGACTTAATAAATCCAAACAAACTTTTAAATTGAAGTTAATTTCTACAATTGATTGTGAATTTTAACTCTCTCTCACTCTCTCTCTCTATATATATATAATATATATATAAATAATACAAAGTAATACCTATTTCAGTTTTTCTTTTACAAACATTTTTATACACTATTTAAATGCATTTTTCTAACTAGTCAATTAATTTTTTGTATATTATTTTAATTTCTCATATGGTATGATCAAATAAACTGATTAAAATTAAATTAGAAAAGTACACCATATAGATACTAATGACTAGCATATAGTTTAATTGTTATGAATGAAAATATATATTTTTTTGAAATGTTAACAAAAATAATTGTGCCCGTATTTAATAACATTATTATGTTCACCGTAATATCATACTATAAATTAGGTAAAAAAGGCAATCAGATTTACATTATATTAAGTTAAAATGAGTACTTAATACGTTACATTAAATACGTTTTATTTAAGTTAATTTACTTGGCCATCATTTTTTGAAAAATAATAGGCATGAACAATCATATTTTATCCAACTAGAATAAAATTAAAAATAACATACTATACCGATAAAAACATTGATAACTGTTTTTGAAGAAGAGAGAATGTAGAAACTTTGGAGATCGATATTACCTAATACCTATAAGTAATTTTTTTATTTTTCTCATTAGTTGTTTTGATAACGCAAGGAATAAAATAACAGTCAAGTTACAATTTGAAACTGAATACAAATACAATTTAAATCGAACTTTATATCTCAGACTTATTTTATTGAATCATAAAATGCATCATTGCCTTCAAATTGAATACTGCAGCCCACTACACCTTGTACCCAAGTGAGAGGAGTAAGATGATTGACCGATTGTTACATCATGGTTTGTATCCAGTTTTTACTTTAGTTAAGTTTATTTTTTAAATATTGATTATTATCCTAATTTAAAAACCATAAGGATATTACCCAAACTAAATTAATTTAATCGTTAATTTGATGTTAATTGTTTGTACTGAATAAACTAGTAATTTTATCATATTTTCTAAAATGTCCTTTAAACAGTTTAAACCAAATATTTTATTTTATTATAATTCAAGTTTAACAAAATAAATATGGACATTGTTCACGTCTCACGTTCTTTAAATCGTTTCATTTGCTGGACATTAAACATTTTTTTTTAACTGACCGATAATAGTATAATTTCATGATGAGATAAAATTTTCAGTTTACTTTCATATTTAAATGTAGAAGTTTTTATAAACCTTACTACTTAGAAACATTAATCATACAATTTAATAATAGTTTTGGCCATTGACTTTTTAAATTTCAAAATGACGTAATATTATAAACATAATAGAAATTTCAAAACTGTATAAAATGAAATACTAAGTTCATTATTTTTATTTTTTAGATAATTCTAGTATAAATGTAGAATATAATAGAAAAACACTAATTTGTTTTTTCGTTCTTTTAAAAAACCCTGATTGAACTTTTACCTAATAACCGAAAAGGTTCGTAAACATGTTTTTGAAACATCCTTCAAATCATATCTTCACTTTCAACGCTACAAGCTTAATTACATCGAAGTCGAAAATTGCTTTGAACGATCGGTGAAAGTCCAAAGTTTGTATAGTTGACCGAAATAGAAGTTTTCAAACGGATTAATTTAAATTTCTTGAAGTAGAGATGTTTGGACTGGAAATGACTCCAGAGTCTTGTTGGTAATATTATCCATTTATAACATTTAATAGGAAATCATCTACAGCTATGGTGAGAATTCTAATAAACCAATTGCAAATGTAATATTCTATGAAATCGTACATTTATATTGCATATTTTAGATTTAATTTCAGATAGAAATAACTGTTTATTTTATTTATATAGACCTATAAAAGGTTAAAAAAATATTGCAGTCAATACTAATACATATTAAAATAAGTATACACATATCATCATGCATTAGGGCTTATTACACAAGAAAGGTAACAAAAGCAACGTGTATGCTCTGTAACTCTGTATATTAAACAAAATATATTATTTATTTATAGCCCTAAAGGTTTTTGAAATTATATGAATTATTATTTTCTATGTACAGTGAAATTTTCAAAATATTTAGGTATAATTTTAAGCTAATTATACCACAAAACTGCTCACATAATAAACCACATGACACCGTAACATCCACATTAACATTGCATGACACCCCGATTCATAGAGAATATCAATATAATCCGTAATCGTAATTTTGTAATTTTGATAGATACAATAAAGATATCTTATAACGTTATAAGTTATAACTTATATTGTATTTTGTCCAGCCTTTTCGTTTCAATAAAAACGTATTGATATTTTGAACAGTTCTAGTTTTAGCCTTAAGCATTAATTATTGTGTGATCAGTAATGAATTTGAGCGGAATCAGAAAAACTATTTGAGAACCTCTGATCCAGTTAGTTAGTTAGATAGATATTGCTAAAATTAGGATAAAGTTTTTCCAAACAATTTTTGAACAATTTTTTTATATGAACAAAACGCTGCTCTGTATTTTACTGTATAGATTTTTTTTCAAATACTGCCTGTACATTTTTTGAATTATTTATTTCTATTATTCCTCTTGTTTTGTTGATTCCTATAAATAATAACAATATCGAAAACAAATCAAGAATATTATAGTGTTTTGATTAATTACTAGGATACAAGAAATATCTAATTCAATTTGATATAATTTTTTTTTTTTTTTTTAATTATCCCGCGGCCACTAAGGCCATTGGGAATATTTGACATAATATATTTTATTTTATAGCATTTTTAATCTTTTAATCGTGATTGATTTTCTTTATGTGTATAAATTAATAAATGATAGCAAACAGAATTTTAAAGATTTTAGTAGCTTATGCAAACAACACTTTTTTCTCAGGAATTTTATTCGATCAACGCGCTTTAAATAATTCAGATATGTTTTGCTCATAGAGTTATCTCAAAAGCATATTTTTTTAAGATTTTATCACTGCAAAGATTTGCTTTTTCATATTTGTTTTGTTTTTTTTTTTTATCAAAATAACTAGAAGATTGTTCAAATATTATTTCGTTCGATTATTATTTATTATGTTATTATAAAAATCTATTGGTGTCTCGTAATTCCCATTGACTATAATATAACGTATGTTTACAGTTTCATTGTAAAAAAAACAAAATTAAATTATAAGAATACCCCTCTAGCCCTTTTGTGGGCTTCTTTTCGCGCCTTTGTATTATATTCCAGTTGTAAGATCAAATTTATTTATTGTAAACAGAATATAGATTATAAATAAATAATTTAAATAGAGAGAGAATATTCTTAAGTATTTTTGTATTCACTATGTACACTGAACATCTTATAGTTAGTTATTAAAACAAACAACGACGTTTGTTGTACAGAAATTGATTTTAAATATTATTGAATCATCATGTTTGTTGATTAGTGGTCTATTAATAAATTTATTTTTATTTACTATTAAAAACAAGTCAATTCATATTCTATATACACATAATTGAACAACAAGCATATGTGATAATTAATAGACCAGAAAACATTGAATGAATGTCACAATGTGGAAATCACGCATTTGTAATACCTCTTAGTCGTTAATAATTGGTCTCTATGCTATATTTGCGTTTTGAACTGAGTGGTCGATTTTGTTGATTTAGTATGGATTTTACAATAAATTAGTTATATTTGTGTTAAGGCTTTGTCGAATACTGAATTACATGATAAGTGGGCTTATACTCGTAATAACTTACTTGATGAGTTTATTTATGAATTAGGAAATTTAATTTATCCAATTCAGTACTCACGGTTTTTTCGATAGTTAGAAATCTTGCACGGCTTAAGAATAATACAATTTTTGCATAATTGTTTTAGTATTTTGAGTTTTATGTTCAGAAGAATTACCAGCTAATGCAGTGGTTTAACAGGTTTTCATGTAATTTAGAACAACGGCTAAAGAAACCATATAAGTATGAAGTTATCCAGTTGTTTTTAGTTGTATTGACGAGACAGATTAGTATTGGATAGAAGATGAATCGGGAGAGGTGTTGAGACTTTTAGATGTTACTCAGTGAGTCCGGATGTAATCATCATTATTACGTTTGTGTACACAATTATATTAGTTCATGGGGTAAGGGTTACTCTTGAGACAGAGTTCCCAGTTCCCATTAGTAATTTTTAATGGATGTATCGCTGAATGCACATCAGATTTGTTGATTGTCGTCAGGATCTATATCAATACGTAGAATGATTCAATTTAATATAACGACGTAGTTAAATGAAGCAATAAAAAAAAAATATTAAGTCTTACTTAAAGGCCACCAGACCACCGTTGAAGACGTTCAGAAAATGTTTTGAATTTGTGGTTTTTTCTCACTTGAACGATAATATACATAATTTAAAAATATAAGATGTTGGCAACCTAGAAATAAAAGTAATATGACCGTAATAAATAAACGTAAGTGGAAGATAAGTTGACGTGGAAATTGTTTAGTATTAGTTTCCACAATTATTATTTTTCAAATAAAAAAATAATTGCTACCTATATTTGAATAAAAATCGAATAAGACACAATATGCATAATATACAATTTTAATTTAAAAAATAATATATATATATATATATATATATATATATAATGTAAAGTAGTTACACGAAAAAAAAGTTAAAGTTTTACTAAAAAAGTCGAAAAAGCAATCCAAGTATATCATAAGAAGAATAAGTGGTTTCACTTAGATAACCGAATACATATATAAACTATAAAAGTGCGTTTGTATTTATTGTACATTAAACGCTTATATATGATTTAATATTAAATGCATCGATTACCGGTCACTGGAGAATTATATTTATGGTCATATCTGCTGTAATTTGTTGCTTTATACACATAAAATGTTTTATATAGTTATTTAATTATTGTATTACTATCATTATTATTTAAGTTTCAGTGCACTTATATTTTACAAATGTATATCATATATATATTGTTTAACGATTTTAGTAGTTTTATAAAATATCCGGGAATTCAATTTTAACACATTTGTGGTACCATCGTAATATAATTTATTATCAACATGCATATTAATAAATTGATATTGCATAGAATTTTGAAATTGAAATAGACGAATCAAGTATTTTACATAAAAAATATGCAAGAATAATTTAAAAAAAAAAATCGCTCATTATTATTTTATTCAATGGCTTCCGATGTAATTACGCTACTAAATTATTATATGTAATATAGATATTTTTCATAATACCGATTTGTTATGTATCTAGATCGTTCTTATTTAAGATCTTACTTTCTTTAAACGATTGATATTTTTATAATTAAATACAACTAAGTAAAATATCTTATGAAAACAATGATGTATAAATTAAGAATATTTATCCGATGTTGTTTTATTTTTATAAGCAAGCATTTTTACATATTTTAAGAAAGGTGTGAATCGGTAAATGATATCTATTATTGTACTTTATACTGATCACATGTATAATTTATCATACAACGAAATGTTGAATACAAAACCGTATTTAGCATAAAAAAGAAATATTAAATTATTAAAATATTCTTTCTGCAAGTCCTCTTAGAAAATCTAGTGGAGATTATGATCGTTATTGAATATTGATTTAATAAAAACAATTTCCACCCCCGTCGGTTTATAAACCAAGAAATGTCATATTCAGTGTTTGTATAACATAATCGAATGTAACGATGGGTTTTAAAATCACAATAGTCTTGTAGGTATTTGAAAGGTTGCCATTTCGTAAGACACTTAAACATAAAAAGATAGTGATATCCAATTTGTTTGTGGAATGCATTTTCGGAATAAATGGAATATACTTTTTTCACTCGAAATCAAATTTTAAGTACCTTATAATGATTGGTGTTCTATTAGCGTTTTGACTTTTTTTTTTTTTTTTTTTTAAAGTAATTGTTCTGATTAATAACTTAAACTACAATACAATCTTCAATTGTTTTAAATTAATATTAAACCCATTAAATTCTAAACCTAATAGATAGTTTAGTTACCTATACATTACTATGATAATATATAAACCGAGTACAAGTACAATAAATACACACAATTAGGTACATACGTAGTTCTATAATGTTTAATGACTTCAATAATTGATCATTCGAAACCTTATTGAATCTATTCATTCACACAAATTTCATTTTCTTATGAAAATATTAATTATTATTTTATAACTCACTATACTTCATTGGGATAATTTTAAATTATTATTTTTATTTTTATATAATTTGCTTGTGCAGGTGGTATGATAAGTTTTTCTTAAACCTATACAACAAAAATGTTGACTATGTCTTTCTCAAACCAATTTTTAAGCAAAACATATTTTTGTTAGTTGTAATCTTATGGATAGTTATTGTTATTATTGTTTAAACCTATGCAATTTATCAACTATTAATTATAAAACAAAACATATCAAAATATATTAACGCTCAATACAGCAAATAAATTGTAAATAAATTCTATTTTTTTTTTTTAATTTCTATATTATAACTAAATCTAAAGGAAAAATTTCATAAAGAGATACCTTTTTATTATTTTAGTGCTGAAATGTAAATGTGGTAAAATTATTCCAATGAAGTACTTCATTAAAATGAAACTGCTATATATATAGGGCTTAAAGTATCAAGCATCACATTTCTATATTTAAAAAAAATATGGTTGGTTGGTATAGATTATAGCCATAATATTATATCGCTCGTATTTTATATAATAAATGCGTTGAAATAATCAGTCGAAATTTCTTAATAAATTTTTTGTTTTTATGCACAAACATATATTTTAGATCATATTATACTATATTTTTAACTTTTTCATTATTTATTCTCCATATACTATTTAAATTTTGTGATTTCTTACATTATTTATTGCTAAAAGTATGCACTTAGTTTTGAACAATTTAATAATTTACTTTAGCTTATATATATTACTTATTTTAATACTCAATACTATTTTGACATTATTATTGCACATTGTAGATAATTGAGTCATATTTTAATATGACTATTATGTACCAACTAATACATAAAATGTTTACTAAAGTAATATTACATATAGTATCAAAAACATTGAACACAAATATAATGCTATGATAAGGACTACAAAGCAAATAATATTAAAAACAAATATGTTTTTGCATTGAGTTAATGCCATATATCCTAGCATAAGCATGTTTTGCAACGATATTGTAACTTTAATTTAAATAAAAGAAATGTTAGATACCTAATATAATAAAGTAGGTATTTTATTTGGATTTTATTATAAAAAAATGTTAGCCCATATTACTTAAAAATCGAGGTTAAACTTTTTTGTTGATATTATTAAGAAAACAGGATAGGGTTCAATCCATATACTGTATACGAATAAATAAATAAAACTGTGTAATAAAACAGTGATTTTCTTATTGAATAATCAAATAGTATTCAATTCAGATTTTATTAGCTGATATGTAATACTACTGCTGTAACTTCTTATAATCAAAATGTAATACTTTTTTGTAATAAATACGGATTTATTATCAAACCTGAATAACTAAGAAATCATTTTTAAATTTATATTTTTAAGTACTCTATGTTTACTTTAATTAAGTTGTAAATGAGGTGTATGTGCTATTATAATTGCTATGATTTCAACTTATAATAATGGATCTATACACTTACTATATTATGTTTATGTTCAAAATCATTGAAAGCGCTTAAATTTATAGTATTAAGACTAATAAATGCAAGTTTTTTTTTTTCATTTAAATTCATATTCATTTTTGTACAGTCAAAGTTGAAATGATATAAATTAAAATGTATGAATCAAATAACTCATTAAATAAAATTGTCAACGAAAAACTATGAAATTCACTTTATAAAAAATATGAGTGGACTCATAATATAGGCTAAAAACATATGTTGGAGGTAACAATTCTGATGACAGCTATAATTGTGCGACATATAAAAATTGCGACGAATAAGTGTTAAGCGTTAAGTGTAATATAAAAGCTGGATATCTTTTCATTTTAAAGCAATATAACCCGTTGTTATTGTAACTGGAGATCAATGTTGCTACCAAAAAATTTCAAGACTATGAGAACTGATGTTTTAGATTCTGAACGAAGTGATGAATGTATTGATTTTACAATGACGTGTGTTTTTTTTTGTGTATCTGTGTACAGCATAACTAGTCGACATAATGCTTCGATTTCAAACTTTGGGGGTGGTTTCCGATGTAAAATTGAAGATCCTTGGTGCATTATAAAGGTCAAAAGTAAACATTTTCCAACAGTTTTCAAAAAAATAGAGAAAAACAAAAAAAAAACGACAGAAAAACGGGAATTTTTACTCAAAACCAGTTTTTGACCAAATCGATTTTTTTATATGGTTGTAATTCAAAAACTAATCACTGCAAATACTTGAAATTATCACCAAATGTTTATGTTAGTGTTATCTATATACAGTTTTTTTGAGTTATTTATAGACCACTGAAATTTTCGATTTTTTTGAGAATTTTTTTTAAGTGTCGGTAAAAAAATGTTGGACGACCAAAAAAACTTGAAAATTTAATACAAGGTTCCTTATGATTTGTTCTTATTGTAGCTAAAAAAAATTAAAAATCGTAAGTCACAATTTTTTATAATAAGCGTTTATAGTTCAAAATTTTACGAAAACGCGAAAATTTGCAAGTAATTTTGAAATTGAAAAATCATAAAATTTTTTGCTTTTACAACTAAGTATTAAAAATACAACACTAAGTTTTCCATAAGTTTTCCTTCTAGTAGCTATAGAGAAAACTCGAAGCATTATTAAAGGAAAAATTTTAAGTGCGTTTGAATTTAAATTTTTACGAAATAGCGTAACGATAACGATTTACCCTGAAACGATTTTAAAATATTTGTTATTATTCAAAAAGTATAAGTCGTAGATACTTGAAAATTTTATCAGTTATTAAGATTGGAATTTTCTTTACATGATTTAATTTTCAAAATATTTTGATATTTTTTGAGATATTTATAGACGACTGAAATTTTCAATTTGTCTGAAAATTTTTTTTGAAGTGTCGATAAAATTTTTATAGCCCTATCAAAATACTTGAAAATTTAATACAAAGTTCCTCATAAGTTATTCTTATAGCTAGTGATTTAAAAATTATAAAAATACATAGGCACGATTTTTTTTTATTAGCATTTGAAGTTCAAATATTGACTTAATACTTAAAAATTACGGAAATTTTCAAATTATCTTAGATTGAAATTCATAAAAGTTTTTCTTGTTAATTCTAAGATTTGAGAATTTAATACAAGGCTCATAATATAGTTTTGCAATAGCAGTTTAAAAATAAAAGAAATATATAGCCACATTTTTTTTTTTACATGCATTCAAATTTTAATTTTGACAACATACGTAAAAATCACGAAAATTCGCAAATTATTATAAGCTAGAAATTCATAAAAAATTTTCTTTTTAAATCTAAGATTTGAAAATTTAATACAAGATTCCTTACAAATTCGTCAATCTTTATCACAAAAAAAAATGTCCACCGGAAATTCAAATTAAATTAGCATTTGAATTTCAAATATTGACAAAAATTCGTCAAAACCATGAATATTTGCAAATTATTTTGTAGTTCAAAATTCATAATATTGTTTGTATTTATATCTAAGGTTATAAAATTTAACACCAAGTTTTCTATAAGTTTTGCTTCAAATAGCTATAGAGAAAATTTGAAGCGTCATTATAGGAAAAATGTTTTGAGCGTTTGAGTTTTAAATTTTTATGAAATCGCGTAATGATAACGGTTTATCCTCAAACCAGGTATTCGTATATATATGATAATATAAGGTATTATAAATTATGATAACTACATGATAACTATACTAATTGATTAACCATGCCTTATGCAAAATGCGTCTTAATTGAAAAATAAAATATTTGTTTCAAAATAGAATATATGACAATATTTAAATATAATATATCCTAAACTGACAAATCATCTCCGTTCAGAACCGTTTTTCGTATACAATGATACCTATCATTGCATTCAAATTTAATCCCATCCATTACAGTAACCTACTGTACAGCAGAGCGACATCCACGATTTACCCGCTTTTTCTTACATTGCTTTCATATTTTAACAGCTTTCTAGAAAACTATTGGAGAATTCTAAAAATGACTTGTTTGTAAAGTGCAATCAATGTTTAACACCCCATATAAAGCAATGGTACTAAATAAAACTTATTGAGGTATTTTACTCCCTTAAATAGTCCTAGATACTTGAAAAAAATATGACATCATTGTAAAATCAATAACTTACTTAGTGTGCTTCTGAAAAAAACATGCTATTTATTGGCAATACATAAGACTCAATAAATATTTATGTATATTATAATATAATATAATATAATATAAGACGTACATACATTATAAATGTTAATTGTGTATATTATAATAATATATTATATATATATTGGTATAAGTATACACACAATATTATGTCCCTTCGAATGTATATTTTATTTTTATTATGTTTAGCTTTTGCTGATAACAGTTAACGTACCTATATAATTATCTCAACCATGGTAAAAATCATTAATTCGCTTAACTTACTATTATTAGTATAACAAATGAACGTAAAAAAGTAATTTTTTTATCTACGTTTTAATATAATCATAAATCAAATGATTTCATTTTATTATTTACCGTCTTGTAGTTAAATTCAAACACACAATATATTAAGTATAATCAACGTATCACAGTTTTTTTAATCTGAGGTAAAATAAATTGTATTTTAAAAATAATTAATTTGAAGCGAAAGAATGATGTCGTAGAAATCACTTGTTTTAGAAATGCAATATTGATCTCCAAAGTTGATCTTTTTTAAATTCATATAAGTACATAGTTCGCATAATTTTTTTATTCATTGACTTAAGAGGATGCTACACAACCATTTGTTGTCTCCATCTTACAAGTGCATAACATAGTAAATTTACGCTCAGAAAATCACGTTTAGCTCCGTTAGTTTATAAATTAGAATGAATCGATCTATTATGAAACTTTATATTAAGAACATTATCAGACATTCTGTGTTTATATGTGGATTTTTTTCGATAGTTCAATATTCTAGCAAGTTATATAATAAGTGTAAATTAAAAATGATCATTACTCACTCAAAAATTAAGTTATTTAAAAAAACCCACATAAAAACACAGATAATTTCCTTACCATCAAATTTTTTTATAGGTCAATTTGCTCTAATTTTTAAACTAACGGAATTAAACATGATATGCTAAGCGGCGTAAATTTGTTATGTTACCTACTCAATTGTAAGACGGAGACAGCAAATATGTGTTAAGCGTCTTCTTAATCGGACTGTTAACTTCAATCTATTTTCTGCGCATTACTCTGCATAATTTTTGGTTTTTATTTCTCTAACTCAATTTCTTTATTTTTTATGACGTACATTTAATGTAAGCTGAATCATTTTATAATATTAATGATTTATTTATTTTTGATTTCAGATGACGACGCCTGTTTTTGTCTCGTCGAGGGTATGTATTTTTATTATTTAACATAATATAAAATTTTTGTTAATTTTTAGTCTGTCATATTCATTTTTATAATATATTATATGTTTTATCGGAAATGAAGATTAAACTGCAGCTATTGAATTAACTGATCACGATACCATTACGATCATTTAAATTTTTGTATTATCAGTGACGAATGTGAAGGATTACAAATAGTAATATTTCTCTAGCCCTTATTTAGTCATCAAACGTGTATTACAAACAATAAAGCAACAAGTATTTAAGTCATTCTATTTCATAATAATACTGATATAGTGATATATAATCATTCGTTATTTTAATATTATAATTATAACCTATTATAGTGGTTAACTAGAATCTATTTACTAGGTCCTTCAAACATCAGTATATAACTGTGCTGGGAAATTTACCAAAACCACATTAATTATTGTTTCACTATATAAAGTGTATATTATAAACGAAACAAAACTATAATTTGATATTCAACACCGTTCGGAAGAAATCATATTTTTGTTACATTGAACTTGTTATACACATGTTTATTGTATATATTACCGTGTGTATAACGATGAGTCATTTATATTTATATATATATATATATAATATAAGAATCTTTTATATATATATGGAAAGCATTCAACGGCACTAACACACAAAATACAATCACGCACAGTCATCAGTGGGTAGAAACAACAAAGCCATAATAATATAAATAATACTGGATCGATTTTTGAAGTTATATTAGAATCTACATTGTTCTATAATAATAATAATAATAATAAAAAAGCATTCGGTCCATTATCGAGTGCATAAAATAGGTCTTTGTGCGTTATGAATGCCAACAAATAATGAAAATTCGCGTGTGAATGAACAGTAGTTTGTATTGTAATTTAAGTGCTACTTAAAAGGCGGTGGTGTAATTTTTTATGAATTAATTATAATACCACAACGTATGTTCAGTATTGTGTTGTAATTTCTAAATGATTTTTAGTGTGGCCTAGTGTAATGTGTAAAGTTGAACTATTTTAGAAGACCCTAAAATACATTGACAGAAATATTTATGGTTATGCAATCAAATTAATCATCGTTGGTTTCCGGTAAATTATTATTTTTATATTAAACATTTTGAATGATATTTGATTATGATTGATTCTGAAATAATTAATTTTATAAAATGAGTGAAAATTTATGCAAGATATTATGTAAAATTAAAAACTCGAAAAACAAAACTTTAAGTCTCTTATAAATTCCTGTTATTATACAATATTATATTTATTAGTATATTACCTAACTATTATTCTTCTATTATTCTTATCACATTGTAATGATGTTATATTCATTAATATCTTTTCACTTCACTTCTTATTTCATGCTTTTTTTCGTTAGTAAAATAATACATTTTGTCCTGGTTATTCTGTATTTCCGTTTTCTTTCAGTTGAAACATATAGTACAATCACAATTACAAAGATTAATATTATGATTTTCCACTTCTCAATACTTGACATATTTTTTTTATGTTAACACATCAAAATTAATACTCCAACGAATAGTTAAAACTCGACGTAAATTCAATATTATTAAGGTTGATATTCATCCTTATGTATTTAAATCAGATATAGATTTTCTAGAATATTAATAAATAAAATCATAAAAGTAATGGGTGTAGCTGTGTACATGAATATTTGATACAAGTATGAAATGAGAATGCGCTTTTAATATTTTTTTAGTTCATTTATAGCTGTAATTATTTGTCGACATCTGTACGTCATTATGACAAGTATTGTAAACTTATCAGTCTGTTGAGTGTTATACCTAACTTAAATGTATAAAATGAGAAACGTCTAAAACACTTTCAAAATGTCATATTTGTGTAAACGACAACGATAATTAGATTTCGCAAGTTATGAATCTGATTTTAGTCTAAAAGCAGGCACATACAATATTAAAAATTATTAAGTCTAATAAATTAATTAACAAAGTCTTATAAGCCAACGCTTATAAGTATTATATTATTATTTTTAATGATTTTTTTACTAGCCAATTGAATGTTAATATTTCATATTATAGGCACTTCATTTCACACCTTAACGCTTATCTATGAAACAATCTCCCTGAATAGAAAATGGATTTTGAAAATTACATCGATAATATTGGTGAACCGTATTTATTTTCTTTATGGAATGAACGTTATATAACTTTTCAATACATAAGTCCTCTGCATCTTATCAATCGTAGTTCACAGTTTTTTCTTAAACGATAAGTGCTTTTATACGATATATAACATGAGTCGAATTCAGTCATTTAGTAACGCAAAAATACTAAGTTTGTTGGTGGATAAAGTTACCAAAACGGACTGTACCATGACTTTATTAAAAAAAATCGTTAACATAATTTTAATATTTTTTCAAATAAAACTTAATTCAAAGACTAGAGATTAAAATAAATAAAGAAAGAAAGAGAGTAATAAGGGATTGTGCACAATATTTCCAAACTTAATAAAAAAATCCAATATTTAATTACGTATACATATATTATAGTTATGATAATATTATAAAAACTATATTATGTGAAAACTACTTGATTTACTCTAACATAATATAACCTGTGTTATTTGACACAAAAAATCACAATATATTTAAGCTTTTGAGATTGATTTTAGATTTAATTTGTTTATATTTTTGTTCTGATAAATATTATCTATTACATTATTGAATCTCCAAAAAATATTTGGTCAGGAATAATTTAATTGTCATTTTCATATAAGATTGTCGCATTTTGCAGAAACTGTGATAGTTATATTGATATAACCTATATAACTTTTTTTTACATTAGGTACCAAGGGCTGGGGCTGGCACTGACTTCAGTCCTTTCACCCCCCAGTCACCATCGTTTATTGAAAAAAACAATTTTATAATTTAGGTGGTCGCGCGCAAGGACAAGACCCTTGATAAACGAACCGAATACACATAAACTTGCTAATTTTTTTAATGCCGTTATATACTTCCGAGTTAACTCACCCTGGCTCTATGTACGTTGGTTAAATATAAATCTTTCATTCGCTACAAGATGACGTGGTGAATATATTTCTTTCAATTTGAACACCGATTCTTCGTATGATTTTGATTATGAATCATCTGGCAAACAAACATCTTTTAACTGACTGTATTATGCTTCCGATCCAATGTATGCGATCAAATAAGATTTTTTGCCCGCATCTTTAACTTTTAGAATGACCAACTGAGCGTTTAAACGGTATAAATAGGTATTAAATGATCCCGAACCCAATATGTGTTGAGATATAAAATTAAACATTACAATTTTTGTTCACAAAACAAAAATAAATAAATACATTTTTTCACTCCATTTTTTCGTCGCCAAATGTTACGTATTTCACTTATGACTGATGGGGACACATATCACACGCATTGACAAAGTACGACTGATTTATTGATATTAACGCACGACGGTGGAACAAATAATTATGTTATAAATATATATACAAGTAATCATCACTGATAACATATAGTGCTCACCGATAGCGTATTGTACAATGTATATACATAACACTTTCATTAAATTATGAGACTGAATCTCAGACCTTTAGTTCAACTACGTGATAGAAATGTGTATATGCACCCGTGCCGATCAGCCGTGCAGGTTTTAAGTCGATTAGTTGTGGAATTAGTTATTTAGTTAATGACATATTCACGCGGGTGAATAACTTAATTAATCTATTGAATCTGATCTAAAGTTGAATTTAATTAGACTTAAAACTATCAATAAGGTACAAGTATGATACCTCGAATTGGATATTAAGTTAAAGATATGTGCAATAATATTTATAAAACGTTTTAAAACCATTATTTTTCAATTTTAATGTTAATGTATTTCCGTAGATTTAAAAAAATTGCAAGAGAATTCCTCAAGTTTTGTTTGTTTTTTGCATTAATACAAAATTATGTTATGTTTAATGTATTATCTAAATGTAACATTTGGAACGAAATATATTGAAATTAAAACTGTTTGAAAAAAAAAAACGTCCACAGTAATTTAATAATATAGATTAAAAAATTAAAAATATCACATTATGATATTTGCACTTAATCACATTTTTTTAAATATTGATACTTAAAAGTAAACATACTTGTTTAAACAAACAATTAAAGGGAGTGCATTTTTTAAAATCATCTCATTTCTCCAAAAATCTGGGTTTGACAAAATTAAAAAAAAATGTATTATCTTGAATTGATAATATGAAACAATTTTAGCACATCTACGTATACAACTTTTAAATATCAAATTTATTTAAGATTAGGTAGTTAAATCTTAAAATTAGTTAAAATATATATCATGGTCCTTGAATTCAGCAATATGTATTTTTACATCTAATAACTAAAATTATATTTATAAAACTATTAATACAACATAATTTTAATAGATTTAAAATATAGTTAATATCCATAATAATGAATTTATACGATTTTCAACACAAGCAATATGCAAAAAAATTTACATTGTTGTTTAATTTTCTGTTAAATGTAAATAAAAGCACTTAAAAATATTAATTTTAATATAGGTATGAAAAGAAATTCATTTAGTACATAATATTATGCATTATGACTTTTTATTACAATAATCATCACATCGAATTTTTCATAAATTTTTTTTAGCTAATTTACTATTTGTATATAGCTGAAGCATAACATAAATATTAATTTTATTTTCGTGCATTGTGGACAAAAAAAATATGGGGTTAAATGTACAGAGATATTTTCAATAAAGCTCGAGTAGAATTTTATTTTATTAGGAATATAAAATATATCGTGTTAGCAATAATCTACTCAACCATTTCACAATACCTACTCCAGAGAAAAATATTTCCTTACAAAATATATAATTTCAATAAATACCAAATCAGAGTATAATATTATATTAATTTACTGTAATATTGTTTAGTCTCTAAAATTCAGACTAATTAATGATTATCACTAGGAATTAATGTATGTTACTGAAATAAACCACAGATGAGAAACTGGAAATCAAAATTTTGTATTTTGAACACAACTGGATATAATTATGTACAGTATATACTTCATATAATAATTGTATATGACATATTTTTAGAATGAATATAAAACAGATATGTACGCAAAGCACCGCATTCTCGCATTTGACACGATTCTGCTATATTGTTCAAATAAACATCGTCTATGTGTTAAGTTTGACTGGATTTCAGTCGATTCACGGCCCATAAGACTTATCCTGACACCCACTACGACCAAGAAAATTACTTAGAATTAACATTAAAAGCGCTTATGTCAATTTTTTTTCAACAGTGAGTTTAGTACTTACTAAACTTTTGCTATAGTTGTATATACTTTTTTTTAAATCGAATATTAAGTACATTTAAATGAGTTTCTATTAAGTACAATAAGGATAACACGGCGTGTTGGATAGGCAAACTAGCTACATGATCATAATAATTATTACATCAGTTTTCGGCTGTTTATTCTTATTTTTGACTGTCTTGTGTTTAATTTGAGTAATATGTATAGACTAATAGGTTGCTAACACTAATAATAATAAATCAACAAATTTGGCCAGATAATATAAATTAAATAGACTGTGTTATAATATTTCCTCACACGACATAACAATAACATGAATTTAATACAAATAGATTATAAATAATAATATTAATCACATATTCACATAGGGGTGTAGGCGCCCACCTACTATATAGTATGAATATTGGACCAATCACTTATCATTCAAAAATAATAATAATAAAATAATAAGACCGTGACTATAATGATACAATAAACCCCACAAAGGCCACAACAATATTGATATAATGTCAAAACCAAGTATCTATACAAATAACAATGGGATAATATGGAATATAGATTAAAACCACGTATCAAGCATTATGATACTGCGTTACCGATCATTGTCGACCACTCGATCGCCCATATGACTTCATATAAATGTATATCGAAGATCACCCCGACGTCTGCTCGCCTCGTTCAGGTCCCGCGACCCACACGTTGATTGCTGCCCGAATGTCCGACGTCCTTTTGATAACCGATTGGATTGCACCCACGCACGATCACTATTGAATCGCTGGTCACTCCTTACGTGCACGTTTTTTAACACTCGTTGCACCCACGAAATAAAAACCACATGCCACCGACGACAACTAACTCCAATTTAATAGCGATTTTATTGTGCGGCAATGCGATGCGTAAATATATTACGTATACAAATACTGCGACAACAACAATGGATCGGTAAAATTGTATTTAGGTAGCACGACGACAGACTCGACAAATGACGACTGAATACTACTAAGATATGTAACGTACTAGTGACCCGAGGCGATAGACCTTTGTTCTGGTGGTGGGACCTGGTTCTGCACGGAACGGGAGAAGGGAGTGAGGTTCTTTTTTAGAAGATTCTGTCCTCTAATGGCGGAGACCCATGACCAAATAACTATTGTCACTGCTAGAGTCGGTACCGAACACTTATATCAGATATAGCAGGGATGGGCAACTCAAAGTAACTAGCGGGCCACTTTTAAATACTTTAAAATCTAGCGGGCCGCAGGAGAAATCAAAAAAAAATTAAAATTTTATTTTTTATTTTTATTTATTTATATTTACAATTATTATTTAATGTGATACTTGAGGATGAGGTTTTTCAATAGACAATTTAGTAAAATCCACTTCTATTTCTGTAGCGCGGGCCAGATAAAAAAGGTACGCGGGCCGCATGCGGCCCGCGGGCCGCCAGTTGCCCATCCCTGAGATATAGGACGTACTTATATTATTATTTTTGTCTTTTACTATAAAGTTCCAATAAAATTAATATAAATTAAGAATATATTATGATGATATAATATATTTACAAAGATTGTAGGAATAAGAAAAAATTACATTTAATTCATATTTAATTAATTCTATTTTACAGCTTACACTGTAATACACGTGTAACTTAAGTTAAAAATATAGTGGTACCTATTATATTCCAAATTATGATTTAAACTATTCGATAAAATGTGGATATTTAAAAAATATCTAATTAATAAAAAATAAATAATTATTATTGTATAGTATTCAAAATGTAACTTTAAACCTATTAACAGACAGCTTGAATCACTCTTCCTTTTTTTCTTATTCCACTGTATAATATTGTGCTGAAAATATAATAGTGGGAGTTAAGCGCTGCCGAATTAACTATTGTATTTTTAATAGAGTTAGAAACTTTATCTGGTTGTACAATTTTATATTATTTTTAATAAATGGTACATGAATACCATAAAAAAAACTTGTTAACTGGGTACGTTTGTAGTGATGAAATATTATCAAGATGCCATCTGAAGTGTAGTATAATAATTATTATACCGAAATATTAGTTTATTATAATAAAATCTGTGTTAATAAAAGTTCATACCTACTAGCTAAAATGTAATAATAATTCGAACTTATAAATATAAGAACATTTTTATAATTGTTTACAAGCATTTACAAGAAACTTAGAAACTAAATCGTACTACCTGATATAGAAATGAACAATTATAAATGCACAATTTAAAAAATCAACGTTCAGTGTTGGTATTAGCTATTTAAAGTCTTATTGATATTGATTTGATAATAAAATAATATAACACATTTATCAAGTGTTTAAAAAAAAATCTATATGTACAATATGTACATAAACTCAACACACAACGCAATAAAAAAAAAAATTGTGAATAGTCAATAGATGCATTATATTTAAATTGGTTGGTTACATAAAAAAAAAAAAAAAAAAAAAAAAAAACACTTCAAAAATAAATAACCATAATAAAATGCCAATTGCAGATAAATATATTAAAAAACAACAATAAATAATGCATAATATGATTTTTGTTTAAATCAATATATATACACTTTAAGAAGATTACACTAATACTGCGAAATATTATCGGAATTATGTTTCAAAGGAGTATATATTTCGTGAACGTATATACATTATTTATATATACGGTACAAAACTTTATATTATAAGCGTCAAAAGCAGATGCAAAAAATTGTAAAATCTTTAAAGGAAATGCAAAACCAAATAAAATAGAACAAATAAAGGAACAACAATATAAAGGTAGTAACACACGACGTTGAACATAATATAAGTATTACCTATACATAAACGATTCCCGTAACTTGTAAGTCATATTATTAAAAAATATTGCTGGGGATATTTGTGAATAAAGTAGATTAGATTCGTCTATAAATTATATGAAATAGATTATCTACTGTAGATAAATATAATAAATTATATGATCATTGTACGTAAGACGTAAGTCTCAAATGGTTGAAATGCCACGAGTACGCACATGACGGAATAAATGGATTCACTATGGGAGAAGGATAATGTGTCGAATACGTTATTTGATTTGGACTGTTTGATAAAAATATCATTAACGTGTTTGAATTTTTAAGGGTTCTGTGCTTTTAAAAGTTTTTGATTTTTTGAAACATTATAACTTTATTGAAGATGATTTATTCTCTAAAAAAATTTCGACTTTGGATCAATTATTGTTAATATAATATTATAATCTAAGTATACAGTATACTTTTTTTTTTTATTTCCACAATAATATTGTTGTTCTGCAGTACATTATATTATATTTATTAATGGTAGATAGTATAGCTATCAGAAATGTTATTTTTTATTTTATCATAGGTATATAATATGAGATAATAATATATCGTCATATCAAATCAATTATTTACCCCACCAAATATATTTTTTGATTTTTCTATAAATGTTGTGGAATCTCGATAATACACGGAAATTGGGAACATTATTTTTTTCAATTATTTTCAAAACTGTATAAAAAATAAGTTAAAAATAATAACTAAATATATTATCATTGAAGTTATTTTATAATATACATAAAACATAAACAAAAAGGTCTCGAAAATATAAGTAGGTCACACACTCTATTAGGTACAAAAATACCGTTGGCAGGTATCCAAATTAACAATCTTCCATTTATAAGCAACCATCAGATCATAATGGAAATTTTAGCATGTTTTGGTAAACAACATTTACCTAGAGAAATAATAAAATGCGTTATCAAAAACCAGCATTCATACTCCATCATCATATGTCGAATTGTTTGTTTTCTGAAAATGTGTCCCAGAGCCCAATCACAGAAGACCACTATTATATTGATCCTATTATACTATGAACTACAGACTAAAATCTTAAAGGATTATACAACCAGCACAAATACCGCTTAAAATCTGCAGCGACTTCGCTCTGGATTTAGATATCTAATTTTGAAGGGAAATATTTTTTCGACAAAAAATAAATGATATAGTTGGTCTTATAAAATTTACCAAAAATTTCAAAAACAATACAATTTTATCAAGCCTTTTGTTGAAAAAATACACAATGACATTGTTAGTAAATAGCATGTACAACATACTCACTGATGTCTATATTTACAATAATTATGGTAAACGTCATACGTTAATATAACTTATTAAAGTATTATTATATTAATTAGTTTGGTAAATGCTAATACACTATTCGATGCTAAATACGTAATATATTAAACAAATTAAAATGTATGTATATATTTGTACTTAGAATTTTTTGGAGGATTAATAAATTTAATTTATTATTATTATTTAAAAAAATAAAAATAAAAGAAGAGATGTTTTACAAAATATTATAATATTATTAAATATGCGTATCATGTAGTACTATATCAAGATCTATTTCAGAAATTAAATGTTCCACATGGCTAATTATTGCTATCTTATCTCAATTTTATTTACTTTTGTAAAGTAATCAAATATATTGATGAGGTGGCTGTAGTCCCTTTGTAAATATTCAATGTGACGATGACGTTTCATTTGGTCACACACTACCTTTGCTACCAATCGATGTTAATGACATTTATTTAAATTTTAAATATATCATATTATATCTATATATCTTAAATACTTTTAAGTTCCAATTATAACAATTTACGAGGAAACATTATGTAGAAGGTGGCCACGCAGTAATTAATTTCGGAAAAAATTGTTTAACGTACAAATATATTAGAATAAATAAACTACTAGAACTAATTAAAACGAGTATGCAGTGTACAGATAGAGGAATCAAATTAAAAGCATTATTTATATTTTATCAATTTACCTGTGGCGAGGATATGCTTGGCTGAGTGGAATCGATGTGCCGATCACAGGTATGAAAGTAAAACCGGTGGACTTAACGTAGTCATTATAATTTTTTTTTTCAAAACAGTTTTTTTGTAGTTTACAACTGTCCATTTTATCGTTATACCTTATACTACAGCAGCTCCATAATAAATAATATTTTTTTAGGTACTTAAAATTGTATACGCATATTGATTTTTGCTCAAAGTAGGAACTTTTTTATTCGATTGGGGTAATTAAAAATATAAAAACTTTACGACCCATATCTTCGAGTATATGGTAATAAAAATAAACAATTGAACATTTTTTAAAAAAAGGAAGTTTTATGCACTTCATGAAAATCCATAATATTAAAACATTTTTTTTTCAAATCTCAAAATTTGACTCACAAAATCAGACTAGCTACGTGACGGATATAGACTGATCGTCATCTTTTGTTTAGCGCTCATCCGTGGCAGAGGCACTCACCCCATAATAATGGTTATCATTTTTTATTTCTTCTCGAATGAGGAGCTTATTTATTTACCTAGAATATTTAAAAATATAAAACCAAAGAACCCTACAAATGATGAAAAAAACAATTTTAGTTCTTAAAAAAATTAAATGTTATAGGTACCTAGTAATATAATAACGTTTCATTCCATATTAAAACGTTATTTTTTCCAAATGCCAAAAAAATCGCCTCGGAAAGTAATAATTTGTCTAGCCGCAACCCGTGACATGTGAACAGATCTCTAAACCACCTCATTTGTTCTTCTTTTTCGTCTTCGTCTTATCATTATCATTATTATTATTGTTGACATTATCATCTCAACTGTATAGAACCGTTGCCGGACCGAAGGCGCCTGCGTTAAAAGCCGGGACAGCTTTGTTCGACGCTCATCCGCAGCGGAGGTGCTAGTCCTGCGTATAATGGACGCGTTGTTCTCGTCCATTGCCGCCGCGTGTATAATAACATTAATAATCGGTGAAATGGGTCACGTTCGGAGTCGCTTGCTATATTGCCCTTGGCGAGACGACAGTGGTGGTGCCACAATCATAATAATATACGTATAATATATTATTATATACGCGCATACGACCATTATATTATTATTATTATTATTATTATATATAAATGTACGGGTCCTACCTTTAGCCCCGCACTGAGAACGCGCCTGGGGTCGGGAGGCTGACAAAAGGCGCTCGCTCAAATTTATAATCGCTTTCCTCAACCGCCACCGTCGTCGTCTTCTCCCCGGCGACCCTAACGACAAACGACCCAACAGAAACGTCAAATCTATATATACGTAATATATAATAACAATATCATACTTCGCCACGGCTATGTGAAAAATGATGCACCAGGATTTCGACTTTTGACGATTACGTCTACCGGTTGTATATTATACGTATATAGGAGCAATTGTGTGCGATATCATCCGACTAATAATATAATATCGTAAGACGGTATATTTTGTATAGTGAGAAAAATATGACGGCAGATGGCCGATGGGTGTTATAATATATCACACAGCAGGCACGGGCAATAACTGTAATTTTTAAAACGCAAAAAATCATCTGATTTCCACATGCCATTAATTCGAAGGACACAATAATTTAATTATTTATCATTATTATGTTGTACGTCGTATTATTAACACATTGATTTTTGCGCATCTAACATCACAGTTGTGCTTTGTTTTACTTATTTATTTTGTTTGTTTTTTAATACTTAACTCAAAAACACTTTGAAACAGTTAATCGATTTAGAGGTTCATATTAAAATAATTTTTCTAAAAATGTTTTAATAAATAACGCGGCATAAAAATATAACGCATTATTATTATTTATTATTATTTATAATATTTTAAACCATTTTAAAAAAAATATATAATCCAGCATTATGCTTTATTATGAAAGAAATTATAAAATTAAATAATGAACAAAAAAGGTAGACTGCTGGCACATGAAGTGAACGCCACGCTTTGTCTGTCTCGGTGGTTTTCTACGTAAACAGACGACGGTGGCGTGCTTTTACGACGAATCGTTACACAGTATGTCATTATGAGCTTTTCTTGAATTTTTTTACGTTTTTTATTGCACTACTGCTATAATATTTCGCATACATATTGCATTATATACTAGGTGAACATGTGTACTGCAGGTACGATATACAGCTGGCCTTTCTAGATTCATGTATAAGAACACGTTAAATCCTATAGTACTTCCGGTACGCATGGTGCACCGACCGAATCACGTCGTGGAGATTTATGGATGCATTGTTGACATTTTTTGATGGCCAAGATATTTTCTCATTTCCCCGGGGCGAAACCCCCACGATGGCATCCTTTAGTCTTGTATTTTATTTATATTTTTTTTAGTCTTTTTTTCATGTCCCACAACGGCTAAGAATAGCGTGCTGATGACGGTTAAAAAATATATATATATATTTAAAGTTATTCCGCGGCAAGTCAATCCTTTTAAAAGAAAAAAGAGTATTGTTTTTAACAGTAGAGGCCACCATACTACAACGTCTTAAACTTTACTCCCATGTTACGTAAAAAGGTTAATTATACGCGCACTTCGCTATTAGTGTTTTTTAAAAATGAAAATTATTTACGTCGTGAGTTGGCCTTGTCAAATATACCATAAACGCAAAGTACTTTCAAAATAATTTTTAAAGTATAAAGAGGTTCACGTGAACCTTTTTAAGTTTATCCTAATAGTATTAATAAAATATGATATTTTGTTGAGCAACGAAGAAATATGGCAGAGTTATATGTTATATCCCTCATAATAATAATATTATTATAAAAAATTTATATCACACATTTGTGCATGGTAGCAGTTCTTCATACGCTGAAATTAACATAACGTCCTTATTATTATGGGACTGGTCCAGTTGGTTCATACTAAAGTATCTAGTGCCTGTATAAAGTAGGACGCACACATTTTTTTAAAAAATACAATAACAACTGCATTGGTTATCGCATAGGTAGGCACAGAAGATTACTACGAAATTGATGCGTGTGTGTGCACAGGACATTATATTGCACCGAGAGGAGAGGCTGGTGGTGTGTGTGGCTAGGGTCAAACGAGAGGGATGATTGGAGTGGAAAAGGGGACGACCGAAATCAATACACGAACACATTTTGTAGGGGCCAAAGGTGGTTCCGTGTGGTTTGCAATATTTTTCTACGACATTCGAAGGATGTCTACATGGATGCATACGAGAAAAACGAGAGGAGAGACGTATAAAAAATAATATACTGTTTAACGATACCGAGAAACATTCATATATCGAGCACGAACGAGATCAACCAAACACGATATAATATAACTATCGTCTCGAAGATTTTTTTTTTGTGAGATAATGAAAATCGTGAATAATAAGGCTGCGTATGAGTTGATCCCCGGATACCTGTTTACCTGCACCGATACCGTTGAGTTGATTCCCGGGTGATTAAAAGC
The DNA here is from genome assembly GCF_037042655.1 of Diuraphis noxia. Classification (NCBI taxonomy): domain Eukaryota; kingdom Metazoa; phylum Arthropoda; class Insecta; order Hemiptera; family Aphididae; genus Diuraphis; species Diuraphis noxia. Next base: position 28,887,883 of record NW_028301714.1, on the reverse strand, counting down.
TACGTACGAGTTGATTACCGGGTGATTATATATTTTTTTCAATGTTTAGTAAAATATTTAGCCTATTAGCATAACCCAAGAAACACTACCAGAAGGTTGGCTGACAAGTTTCTCAAAAATGTTGTTTTTTTTAGTTTTTTCATATTTTGAAAATCATTCAATTTTTATTTATTAATTATTTTTTGTATTATATTATATTATATTTATAATTTATTAAAAAAAATATTTAAAAAATTTAGTAATTAGGTGAAAAAATACAAAAAAGTTTAGTAATTTAGCAAAAAAATATAAAAAAAATTAGTAATTTGGTAAAAATGCCTATCACATTGTTCTTATAAATTGCAGGTAGGTATCTACAGATAATGAGATTGTATAACAATAGGGCATCAACTCATACCTACCTCTTAATGACCCGAAAATCAACTCGCACATACCTAATAATGACCCGAGAATCAACTATTACATAAAAAAAGGTCTCGGGAATCAACTCACCTATCGTGAATAATAATATTCATGATGTTACGGTTTAAGATATACACTTCATGTAATAGTACGATTAAAAATAATTTAAAAATATTAATATAGATCATCTGTGATTGTAATTCCCTGCAAATGATAAGTATCACTGCGCCGAGGTTTACACTGTATTTTTTATTCACGTGCATAATAATGCATTAACTATTTTGGTTCATTTATTTATAACGAGTACAATTTGATCCTCGTGCATCGGAATTTCTATGCTTAAAAATAACCGAACTAATAAAACATCAATTATTGTTATTGTACACGGCTAACGACCGTGTACGATCGCGATGTGCCAATGGTGTTTGTTTTTCTCCGCATTGCAGTTGAACACATAGGTATATGTATACTGTATAAATTGTAAACACACGAGCTTATACGTTTTAAAACCAACTACTGGGCTAAATCAACGACTCAAATAATTATTTAACTTATTATTATTTTTAACAATACTATATTATACCATCTTCCCCCTCGAATAATATAAATGATAGATTATGTCTGTATATATGGAAAAATCAATAACATGGATATTAATTTATACCACGCATTTTATATTCGGCAATAAATTGTGAATTCCATTAAGCGAATATAATATTTCTTTTTAATATAATGACATCGTCGCATTGTATGCGTCTATAAAATATTTAATATTTTCTAACAGCTATCTGCAATCACTAACAATTTTAAATGAAATATATCTACGTACTTAGTTAATTTAAACCCCATTGTTATGTTATAAACTATATATATTATTACTTGAATTTGAATTTATTATTATTATTTAATATAACGTTATATCTATTTTGTTTTTTTTTTTAGATTTTTGACTAACCATACAGACGAGATAAGAAAATATGTTTTCATCATCATTATTTTAGCATCAAATTTTACGTATTATATTGAAAAGTTGTAGGTGTCTTTGAATAGTATTTCATAACACGCGAGGATAAGGCGTAGACAAATCATGCTATTATATTAATAATGTAAAGCGTACATTGTACATAGCAATATACCGTAAATCGCACGCTTCCGATGTAAGTTGTGTGCAATACATTATTGACGCGTGCATTGTTTTCATATTTCGTGTGCGATGTAACATAATCATTATTGTCATACGTCACACACTACATATGACTACATGATACCAGTATACCTATCATCCAACACCATCCATTACAAGCTGGTTTAATCAATAATCATCTGTCCCGATCGATTGCACTCTTTCGAAGGCCACCCATCACACGTCATCGGCCCGATATTTCGTATTCGAACGCGGCACTTATACACTACAACAACTATAACTCAACGATATTTTACTTTTTGTTTAGAGTACGATAGGGGCCGTGATCGCAATACATCAGGAGGGGAAAGAACCCCCGCTAACAATCCACTTGGGTTCTCGATTCACGGACGGATGTGTGTATATTTCGTTAACCCAAAAACCGCAGATTCCTATACTCGTTTATAATATATACTTTGCACGTAACTTTCGTGCACGCGTTGTACGACTTAGCCACATGCGAATTTGTGATTTCTGAATCGAGACTGTATTATGATTGCACGATGCGTAGAACACTATTAATTAATAAAATATTATAAAAAATGTTATTTATATAGCTAACGAGCGGAGAAATAAAAACTAATTTCAGAATTTTTTGTCGTAATATAATGATTCATTGTAAAAATTATGATAATAACACTCATATATGACGTGCTTGAAGTTAGCACCCTAAATTTGAGCAATCGACTTCAATCCGGTGCCAATATTTTGCAACAGATTTGAAACGATTTACATCTCAATTTAGAAATGTTCAACATAACTCATTCTCCGGGAAAATCCGATTTATAGATGGGAGTTCGAATTCCACGTAGCATCTACTTATTTTGAGCTATTGACTTAAGACCAGTGCCAATATTTTCAACAAATTGCAACACTACATTTCTTTTCTTTTTTCTAATTTTTTGTAACTTTTAACCCTGATTTTAAAGTTTTATAATAATGAGCTCCGCCGAACAATTTGGTATAAGATTCCAAAATAAATATCAATACATACCTAATACAAATTTTGATTAAAATAGAAATAATATGCCCATGTCATAACACTTATAACCATGTAAGTAACACACAACTTAACTTGATATTTCCTTATATAAATAGTACGGAAATTTACCATCGTTAATACCTTAAGTTAAAAGACTTAGAAAACACTCGTCAGATCCATCAAAACGTAAAAACAAATCATTTTAAACAATGATGTTTTCACCGAAATTGCTTAAATGACCAAAAAAAAAAAAACAACCTTGATGACTACTCGAAAATATGAAAGGTAATCACATATTAAATTTATGAAATTCCAAAAATAAGAAATTAAATATTTTTTAATTCCAAATGTGGCTAAACGTATTTGATGAATCATTTTACATTGGCAATACAGTTCATATGAGACTTGCTTATAATAGGTGTAACAGAAAATCATTCTATATGTTGATGATAATAAGCTGTTTAATTTTTTTTTATAAACGTACCTAACCTTGGTAATTATAATATTTATTAAATGACTACGGCAGTCCATCAATTTACATAAATCGATCGGAAAAAATAAATGGTTTTGCTACCTAGAAGTAAGAATCATCTGATTGTTGATGGGTTCTTAAATTATACATGAACATGTGATCTATGATTATTTTAAAACGAATTTCAGAAGTAATTTTTGTATGTTAAAAATAAATACTATATACGAATAACATCGTAATCACATTCCAGCAACGATAAAATACTATTCTAAATAATAATGTTGATAAATTGTTTTTAAAAATATTAAGAATTAGGTATGCACGTGTACAACTAAACATACAACTTTATTTTGGTAAATAGTTATACACCAACGGTAGAACATATCTAATTAAATCTAATTGTATGAACTGGTAAACGTAGTTAACGTTTTATCAATTAATACTTACAGCACGAACTATTCACATATTTAGCGATTCTATACAAATGTAAATGACTTATTTAAAACACAGTTAGTACTATTATAGCCAATCGACGATTTGCCTGTATAAACGTCATGGAATATATTATATGATTGTACACGAATACTTGTTTAATATACACATAATCCTCAATATAACTTTAATTACGTTTTTTTTTTTTTTTTTTTTTTTTTTTTTTTTGTAAGGAGAACCCGCGGCAACATAGACCATTGGGTGCGGGGTGGTACGGTAGGGATTATTTTTGTATGTTTATGTGTAGGTTTTTAAGTGGGTAGGGTTGTAACACACGTGTTTGTGTATGTGTGGCAAGGATAAAAATCCCGGGTGGTCACCCATCCGGGAGCTAGCAACTGCAGCCGGTACGTACGCTCAGTGCGTTTCCGCAGATTGAGCGTACGACTGCGCCTTACCAAGCCACTTTAATTACGGTTATGTATACCTATGACTGTAATAAACGAAAATTGTATTACTACGATATATGTTCAATTTAATTAAATATTTATAAAATGACGTATAGAGAATCAGGTAGGTAACAAAATGTCAAAATAATATATGAACTACTCTAAATATTTAGTAACCGACGAATGATACAATTCAACGGTATTGTTTCTGATTTGAAATAAATAGGTGCAATGACGATTATTAAACTCAAAATTTTTTAATAAAATACTGAATGAGTAGAAATGATAAAGTTACTTTTTTTTTAAAACAGTAGATAGAGTTATATAATGAATTACCATTATAAAAAATCCTATTTATTATCTAATTAATGTAATAATAATATAGGATATATTTTTTTTAAATTGAAATATGCTTAAAAAGTTCAGGACTATAGGTATTTCGTAGTTTTTTGATTTCAGAAGTTTTTATTGTGAACGTTCGAAAGATTTTCAGTAGAACAAAACTGTGTATAAAATATAAGTAGATTCAAAACTTTTACAATTTCTATAAAATATATTCAAATTGTATAAATCCAGTTTTTTCTTTATGAAGTCTTATGGAATCTTCATATTCAGCCATAAAAAGTTTAAATTATTTATATAACTTAGTTTGTTCAAGTTAGTTTGATAAAAAGTTTAAAGAATATGTTATATAATCCATACACAATTATACTATTTCTAGCCATTTTGAAAATAAAATCGTTGCATTGACAAAAATCCAAAGTTTAAATACTTCAATTTAAGATCATCAAAATAAATTGGTAAAAATAAAACCATTTCAGAAAAATGACATTGATTTTGATTGTAAAATCTTTTTTTATTTATTAAATTTACTAACTTCTCAACACTACAGTCAAAACACTATTGTAAATAATTTATTGGTATTACACAATAAATTATGGAACATAATATACTCTCTGGCAAACTAAATCTATAGTATTTTTATGATTAAATGATCGGATTATCGCTCACTAAGTTTCCCTTGTTAACAAGATTCAAAGCTTTTAGTTCAGATACTAGATTTGGGTTAGTGGATTTTAATATATAGATTATTCACAGTGGGAATAAATGCAAATTTATTTAAAAATATTTATTTTTTTCTTAATTAAATATTAATTAGTAATTACAACACTATTGTTACCATGTACTGCACAGATACCGTTCCTTAACCTACGATGTTACTACTTTATCATGGTTACGTGTTTCCATACTTGCATATCACTGACTGTTACAAATTTCCCCGTACCTGTCATTAAAACTATTTCCTTAATTCTTATGTCATAATTAATATTGTACTATCACCATCACAGCTATTTGATGTATTCGAACTTCAGAGGTTCTTATACACATTTTAATTTGTACATTTTTTTTTTTTTTAATTTTAAAGACATCTTACTTCATTACACCACTGAATTTTACAAATAAAAATTTGATTTTCCTATAGTGCGTGTGCCTTAGAGATAATTACGAGTATTATGAATTTCGTATTTTATTTTAAAGAATTTATTATTTTTGGTTGCCCGTTTTTGAGTAAAATCCTGTACTCTATACCAGCTGTGCACTAAGCTATGCAGTCTTACAGGCTGATATGGACTTAGTGTAATATATTTTAAAATGTTTACTTTATAACACTAAATTCTCAAGAAAATATGTGTTATATATATATACCACAGATTTGTAAACAAGTTTCTTAAATTATTAATTATAGTGAAAATTTATTTTTCAACGATAGTATTATTATTTGAAAGTAATCTTTAGTTTTAGATTTTTTAGAAAAATCTTTAATTTAAAAAAAAATTAATTATTATTAATTTATATACAATTATATGCATTAAAATATATATATATATATATATTTATTATAATATTATAATAATGTTAGGTTCGATTTTAAAATTGGTAATTTATAATATTACTACGTTTTAGTATAATGTAAATTATATTCTAAAGTGTTACTCTAAATTTTTTTTATTAATTTTTTTTTTAGAATAAATGTTAATTTTTATATAGCAGATGTATGTAATTGGATTCCTTGTCATTTTATCTGATTCTTTAAAATCATTATTACTACAAAACATTATTTAGTTTTTTAATTTATTTTAAGAAATTATATACTATGAATCATATATTATGTTTTTCTTTTAGTTTCATCATAACTAAACCGTGTATTACGTGAAAATCATGTAAATTCTATTATATATTTATAACTTTATATTATTATGTATACTAAAACGTAGTTAAACTATTATATAAATATATAATATTATATATATAACATATTATGTCATGAAAATAAAACAAAGTATATGCATTAAAATTACATTCTAGCAAAATGTATCATCATAAAAAGAATAACTTTATTCTTAGAAGTTATTTTTAATAATAATCATAAGTTGTATTCGAGTATTACATAATAGATTTTAAGTATAGAAAATTATATTTATTAAAACTCTATTTTCAATCTGTAAGTCTATAGCTGCTGTAGACATTGCTTTGGAATGTATGTAAATAATTGAAAGTAAAAAACTTGCATAGCCGTAAAATTAAAAAAAACAAAAATTAAAACTATGAAATTGTAAACTCAATACTGTGTACATAATTTGAATTAAAATTGTTTAAAAGTTTAAAATTATTAATTTGTTAAAAGTTATACCAATAAAATTCCTTGATAGAACAAAACAGTAAAAAAGTTTTCGTAGGTAGTATAAGAAATACAATAAAAATAATTGATTTGAAATCAAAAATTTACTAAGTATACAACCAAGGTTTTAACATTAGATATTCAGTAAACAATACACTTTTAAAAACCAAATTTAATCGAACACTGGTGTATTTTTATTGAACTTGAAAATTTTAAAATTTCTATATAGGTACCTACTCACTTTTTATTTAACTTTAAAACTTTAGTGTATGTTTAATTAGGATTAAAATGTTAACAGAAAAAACAATGTAAATTATAATATTTTCAATAACAAACTATTTACAAAAAAAAAAAAAAACTGTTTGAACCAAAAAATAATTCTATTGAATGATTTTTTATATTCCTAACATCAATTTTATAAAAAGACAATGATAGCTGTAAACTAGCATAACATAATAAAACTATAGTAATGACACCCTACCAATCAATAGATCAATGTTGAAAATATGTATGAAATCTAATAAACTACAGAAACGCTGTTTTACTATTTTATACTGCTTAGATTCTTCATAAATGCTCTTAGTTAAGTAATTTTTGTTTTATCACAGTAATATTCTTCTTTGTGATTAATTTTTTTATTAGGTATTTTATATTTTTTTTTTGAAATTCGTGTTATTATGAAATAGATACTGTACAACGTACATAAATTATTTATTTAAACTATAAGCATTTAACTTCTAAGCCTAAGTTTATTTTATTTTTAGTGTCATCTATCTTATAATCTGAGATCCAATAATGTTCTGATTTCTGATTTCTTGATATCATTATAAAATAATTATTAATTTTCATCAGACAAATTTATTTTGTTCGATCTGTAGGCTAGTAGAGTATGTAGGTAGTATATTATTTATATAACGTACAATAATATAGTAGACAAGCATTGACATACGATGACAAATATGTTGAAATACCCGTTATACGCCCTTTATACTATGCATTTATGCGTAAAGCAACTAGGATACTCGCCAAAAAGAAAATTTAAAGTTTGTGAAAATAATATTTTTTGAATGAAAATTGTTCTGAAAGTGAAATATATAGGATCTTCAAAATGCATCAAGGCCATAAATTGTTTCAGTAAAGAAGAGCAGGAGTATGTTTTTGATACGAGAATTATTTTTAAGGCCAAGGCATTCTTTTATCTTGATCAATTAAACGCAGTTACAGCCGTAAATTTTTGCACGCAATAGAGGGTCTTCGTTATTATAATATATGTTTTTTTTCTTTTCATGTCCGTTCTGAAAACCCCTGGTAACTATTATAATCATTCACGAAAAGACTTCAAACATAAAATGCTAAAAAATAAATTAATACCGAGCCCACACTTTTATTTAAATTTTCTTTAGATACCCACTTATAACACTTGAAGTTTCTTTTTTCACATTTCGAAATTATCCCATCGACGCGCGATGTTGTATAATACAGCGTATACATGTATAATATCACACCTGCGTGAAACTTGCAATAACAATTTATCTTTACGAATGAAAATTGCCAAGTATAATATAGTGCGCTCTGTAAATATTTAATTTCACAGAAACCCCGATTATCTTGTTATCCCATTAAGTAGGTATTTCGGGCGCGAACAGTCTTTTTGAGTGCGCAAAAATATACTTAGTCTATAGTGCAGCAGGTATACGTCTATAAAAACGCACACATGCGCACAAAAACGGAGGAGATACAATGGAAAAGTGAAAAAAATATATAAAACGATAACAAAGGGGCGAGTAATTAAGTTTACAGTCAAACTTGTATCTATATAGCAAGTATTATGTGGTGAAAAGAAAACGTTACAAACGTTCCAAACCAGATATTATCCGCAGGCATATAATATGTTTGTGAGTTTGTTGCAGTGTTATGTGTGTGTGTGTGTGTCTTAGAGTGAGTGTAACTCTTTAAATAATATATTGTATGTATTATAGTAGGTATGTTCTACTCCGGTTCTAGAGATTTTAGCTTGCACTTTATAAGAATGACCTCGTGGTTTTATAATCTCTACAGTGATTTGTATCAAAAACCTATTTTGCGTTTTCCAATATAAAATTGACAGTTGTCATTGTATTTATGGTAAATTTAACTGGGTACTTACTTAATTATTGTTAAGTGCTCTCTAATTGTTAGAAAATATTAATGAAAAGTAAATTCTCCTAAGCAAATTTTCGCCCACTCTCCACCTTCCTCACCCCCCCCCCCCCCCACTCATCGTCGTCAGAGAGGATTTGCGGGACGAAAACACTCGTGGCGTCTATAATACATAGGATCGTATGGTATTATATCGATGTTTATTTGAAATTAAATAGTATGGCCGTCGTAAATGAGCTTAGATATCCCGCATTTATATAAAGTAAATCGTAAATGGATTTTGGGTTCTATTTACGGTAACTGCAAGCGAGATCGTTCTCAATGTCTGTGTAAAAAAAAATACCGGAAACACCTTGTACGACCGTAAGAAAACCAAACGTACGAAACTATATTATTAATATAATAGCTTCGGGGAAAAAGGCAACCGATGAACACAACGCGGTAGGTATATTATTGAATTTGTACAACTTTCTGTGGATATTCGTCTACTGTGACCTAAGCTATGACGGCGACCACGAATAATATTATACCACATCAGCGAAAACTGAGGCACACACCACAACTGTTTTACGAGACCGTCTGTTTTCTTCCTCGTCTTCTTCGTTTTCTTCTTCGTTTTCTTCTTCTACTTCGTCTTCTACTTCTCATGGCTGTATAATAATTTATGTGCACCGTGTATGTTTTTTAAGTACCCCTCCCCCGCCGTCGCGAACATTGTCCGTGAAACTTAGAAATCGTTAAATTTTATATTTACATTATATTTGCGTTTTTATACACACGCGCCTGAATTTATTATGCACGTATAACAATTTAAATATATGCAGATGGTAGAGATGGTTGAGTGGGTGGGTGCGTATACCTATGACCGCGAACGTATCGTTTTCTTTGTTTAGCATTTTATCCAACATAATCCTGCGACAGATAATATAACATAACAAACACAGAACACGTATTATAGATACTCACGGTGGATATTTTTTCTTTTTTTTTACTCTTTCTTTTTATATAAATTTTTACGATGCTTGAAAATTTAAAAAAAACATTATGACGTGGGTATATGCGTCGTCAAATTAACTATATACATACGTTCATTGTATAGCCTCCGGCTTGTACACACGTATAAGTATTTAGCATAATATATCGTTATAGTAAATGTGCATTCCTTATTTCCAATATGGTTTAGGTGTTATTTTATTGGAGTTATAAATATTTATCTATAATCGAATTTCTAGTTAATGACTCCACATGCATCCAGCACTCCATCGTGCGGACTTTTTCATTATTTCAACCTTAATGTGAACTACAAGTGAACGCAAATATAATAATAATATGATTCTCTAAAATGAAATGCCCAAAACATATTAAAGTCCAAATGGATGGAAAAAACATACTAAAAAATGTAGTCGAAATTCTCGGCTTGCATTTTGACACAAAAATGAACTTGATCCAGCATCTAAAATACTTAAAACGGATATAAATCAAAGATTGAATTTAATAAAAATTATAAGCCACGTCCAATGGGACGGGAAGAACAATCATTAATCGGTACATATAGACAACTTATCAGGGCAAAAATAGACTACGGATCAATCTTATATCAAACAACCAATCACACACATCTAAAAATAATAGACAGCGTATTAAACTCTATCATAAAATTATGCATTGGTGCTTTCAAATCTAGCCCTATAGAAAGCATAAGAAACATAGCCCAAGAAGCATCTCCCGAGTTAAGAAAAGCAGAGAAAACACTACTCTACGCAGCCAGTATCATTAGAAATACAGGTAACCCTGCCAACAAACACATAGTTGAATCATAAATTAATGTACCAATGAAGATAAAATTCAACTGGGATCTATAGTCGAAACAAAACCTTACAGCTTCTCACCATGGTCTACCAAATTGTATTTTATTTTCTCAAATCAAAATTGTTTACCCAATTATAATTGAAAATGCTATGTGACTACAAACATATTTAACACTCTGAAAGTCATGGGAAACGTAGATAAGTTGAGGGAACAAGTTATTCATCATAAAGCTAAATTATGGAATAATTTATTTAAATATTCAATTAAAAAAAACTTAAAATCTCAATGTTCAAAAATAAATACGTACCTATGATGAAATCAAACAATATCGAAGTAATATAATTTAAACTAATAAATGATACGATATGAATTTATACCAAATTATTATTTTTATTTTTTGCTTCAACTCGTATTCTTCTCTCAATTTTTATTGCATAAGATATTATTAAAATGTAAATGTATATACAATTAATGTAATGCTAATGGTAATAGAAGTAAAAGTAAAAATTTATGATTCCGATTCCAGACCAATAATTAAAAAAAAAAAAAAAAATACATAAAATAGGTAGATTAAAATATCTTTCATGGATTCGTCATGATTAATTAGAATTCTGTTCACATTATTGTTTTTATCTGGCGAATAGAGAAAATAAATGAGGAGCTTACCTACTAAAAATTTAAGAAAAATGTATTTGATATTTTGTGTTATATTTTCCTCATTCCTCTCAGGATTTAAAAACGACTTAAAATGGTTTCTTTAATAGTTGAGTAGTATTATAATATATACCATATTATAGTCATAAACATAAATTCTGAAAAAAAATATTATTTTTTTAACCCGCTAAATATGATTAACTGTATACCTAATAATGAATAACTATACATAAAGTAGGATTTTATAATTCGTTTTAAAAATATTTAAATACCTAAGTATTAATAGTTTTAGACGAGTCACGAGTACAACTGTGTAAAAATACGTAAAAGTAACGCATGTACGTAACTCTCCCAATAAAAATAAATAAAACTATTTTAATTTTTGGCAGTTTTATAAGTTTGCTTGAGAATTCCCGAGATCGAGAAAATTCTTATTCAGGATCGTCACAGAAATTTCCGCGAGTGCTAACCTTTTAAGGATTAAGTACTTACATATTATTCTAAGTATTACTATTATAAGTGATTTAATTACTTATGCGATATTATAAACTGTAACAGTTACTTTAATTGCACTATACTGTCTATATGTCTATACTGCGCTATACTATAACTGCAGCAGTTAAAGTTAGGTAAAATAATTTATAAATTTGTTTAGACGTTATAAATAATAATCCGTTACTAGGGTTAAAATATTTGAATAAAGTAGATAGCTGTATCTGTAATAAATTAAATATAATAAGCCACAAAATACAGTATTGTTCCATATAATTAAATTATCGTATATTAATTATAAGATATAAGAAATAGTAAAAATATTTTGTTATATAATATTATTATGATAATTACCTGCGTATTTATTTACAAGAACAAAAAATAATAAAATTTTTTCTTTCAATATATTATGTATTTCTATGTAACCTAAATTTATTTATTTTATTGCCGTATGCCGATCCAATAAAACATGTAATCATTACAGTTGATCTATTTTAAATCATAATAATCAAACCTTAACGATCAACTTATTCTTATTATCCACATTGTGGGTCAATCTAGAGCTTACCTTATAAATAAGCTGTGAAATAATGTATTCTATAATAGTTTCAGAAATAGTGTACCTCTAAACATTACAAACTTTTCATATTATTTTATGCATTTAAAAAAAAAAAGTAAATGCAATTTTTGTCATGAAATATACATAATAGTAAAAAAGCACATTCTTCACATCAAACCGTTCAAAAACTAACATTTTCGTCTGGTTGTTGTTTTTACAATATTTGTTTAAAACACTTTTTGTTATCTCGCGATAGTGGAAGAAAATATTTAATATATAATTTTCTGAAAGTTGAAGTGAAATTACAAGTTCTAATGCTTCACAATCATAAAAAAATTAATACAAAACACAAAATATTATCCACAAGTTATTTACATTTTAAAATAGGGTTTACTTTTACTGTGTTAGTTTTTGACAAAATTGTATATTTATTTTTACCATAGTCTATTTAATTTACAGTATAACCCAAATTTCTTTTTAGATTTTTTTTAAATACTTTTAATTTTAATTTTAAAAATTAGAAATACAATGTAAAATTATTCCAACCTATCAATTAGTATTATATTTTTATCGTTTATGACAAAATCTCACCTGAATGTTAGGATTCTTACACCATAAATAATAAAATACTTTTAAATTCAAACATCGACTGGACGACGCTCCCACGATAACAAATAATGCCATTGTGCTATTATGCATTTTTATGTAAACCCTCTAGATTCTCGTCCATTCTCTCTCGTCAATATTAATAATGATACCATTATATTATTAAGTAGATACTATCAAACGTATAATATTTTTAGTTAAATACGTAAATTATATCAATAGTATTAGCCAACCCATAGGATTATCTATTATTATTTAGACAACGTTATACAAATATATAATATTATTTACATACATACAAATATATAATATAATTTACATACGTATAAAAATGAGTTTTAAATAATATTATTGTTAGAGAGTGATATCCGCACTTTATTTCAAATGTTTTTCTTTATTGTAAATATTTTAAACTATACAAATTTATAGTATTTTTCTATTCTACTTTCTTTTACATAGAAGCATTTAAATTTATTTCGCTAATTTAAAAAATGTGAAGTAGATATGTTCTTTATAATTTGTTTTTGTTCATTCCACAAATGGTTTATAACATTTAAAAAATGTCTCGTAACTACGATATATTATTATCTGTAATCATTTATTGATTACTGAAAATTAGGTCAATTGAATTAAAAACAAAACATATAAGTAATAATGAAGATAAATAAAAAGAAAAGTTAAACCTAAAATAAAGATAAAAAGGTTGCACTGTTGTAAACTCGCCATGCAGTGAAAAGTATCCTTATTATGGTCCATTTGGGACTTATTTATGGGTGCAATACTTCTTGTTATTTCAACCCTTCTACGTGGCTAATAAAATAATATCCAAGAAGAAATGTGACCAAAAACAAATAAATACATACCTAATAATAAATAAGCTATTTAAGTTGATGTTATTATGATACCTTATCCAAAGAATGCGTTTCCATTTCGAACACTAAAATGAAAGTACCTGCCCGTGTATCAAAAGATAATTTATTTGAATGCATAAAAATGAAATGTTAGAAGAAGGCGTGAGGAATGGGTTTACGGTTCACAGGTGTTCCAATTTGTAATAGAAATTCAATCGTTTACGAACAAACAATATAAAAACAGATATATCTTTGATCGTTTTACAATAAAAAAGAAACGAAGATTCAAGTTGATTTTTTTTCTCGTCTGAAATAAAATCAATTTTAGGTAAAGCGATTCTGAAAATGATATTCGAATCTTCTTTAAACGAAGGTGGCTTATAACTTGAAATTATTGTTGGTTGAATCGAATAGTTTAATGTTATGTAAAAATAATAACTTTAAATTATGTGCTATAATTTTTTTTTTTTATTTATTTATTAAAGCCGCAACAACTTAGGTTATTGGCATATTGTACAATGTAAGAATTAAATTAGGTCCTAAATAACTTTATGAATATTAAGTATAATGCAGATTATTTGTAATAAAGGTATAACGTTAAAATATATAAATACAGCATTGGTAGTGAGGAAAGATACAAATAAAAAATAAAATACAAATGTCAGATAAGGATATACAATAATTTGGTTATTTTAAGAAACTTTATGATTTTGATAGTGTTTTCGTGATCGGGTCCAAGTGCTTCATATAGATGCTCAGGTATACCTAAGGCTGTTCTGGTGTCTGCGTAGTTTCAACAGTATAGGAGGATATGTTTAACAGTTAAAGCTTCCCCACAAGTTGTACATAGGTCTGGGTCTTCTCGTCTCATGAGGTGACGATGTGTAAGCCAGGTGTGTCTAATTTTTATTCTTGTTAAAAATTATAATCCATATAAACCCATATACATAATATAATGTAAAATGAAATGTATACTATTCATAATACATAGTTTAAGACTATTAATAAAATACAAAATGTAGCTATGAAGAGATATATAAAATAATAGCTTAATCATTTATCATAAATTATAAACTCAATTACATTTTTTTTTTACGGGAATGTTTAAAAATAGAATACCACTTTTATTTTGAAGAAATAGTAATACTTTAAATTCGTATGATTTTACATAGTTTCTATAATAATTTATGATTTTTTTTTTTAATGCTTTTTTCAATCTTATACTCTAATATAACTTCAAATCTCAATTTTGACTTACTTATTATAGCATAGAAGGATTATATAAATATTTTAAATTAAAAGTCTATAGTATAAAATGTTTAAGTTACAATATTGAAATGGCGCATTGTCTGTTAGGTCAGTAATTTTCTTTAATGTATTTAAAGTGATTAAATTGCATGACAAAACCTCAACCGTTAAGCATTCCCATTTAAATAAGACTTCGCAGACATTTATTTTGTTAACTATAATTAATGCATAATTGAAGAAATTTAAAGGTATGTCTCGTTCACAATAATAAATTTATTTTAAAATGGAATTTTATAATGTAATCATTATTTTACTATGAATAATATGTAGATAATATTAAGCTTTAGCGTATATAATTAGATTACATCGAATGAACATATTTTATACTGAGAATTTATCTTACCAAATATATTGTAAATTTTTTTTTAAATTTGTATATACCCTAAACAAACTAGTAAATCTGCCGTTTTTCTGTTTAATTCTAAAGAATAATACATGTACATTAAATTTATGGTTGTATTTTTTTAACACGTTAGATGCCATTGTTGATTAACTATGGACAACAATAGCCTGGACACAATTGTTTAACAAAATCAACATTTTTCTTGAGATTGTAACTTGTAATTAGATTTCAATTCAAAAACAAACAATATTAATTGTGATTCTGATAACATGATAAAAATATTATTATCAGAGTACACATTTCATTTAAACTCATTTCCTCAGTTTCATTTAGTGCATTAATGAAAATTTCGAAACAATGAATTATTCTTGAGAACTTAAGGTCTATGTAGGAGCACTTTCATTACATTTAATTGGCAACATTGTGGTCTGTTTCGATTTCACTGAATTAAAGACTATTACTTGGCTTTTTATATACCTTAGTTCAACAGACAACAATCACTGTTGGTCATTGGTCCCATATTTTTAATTATAGATCAAAAATTTCCGAAAAAAAAAAAAACAGTTTTTTGGAAAAAATTTAGAAAGTTTAGTTGCATTTAAAATTTTCAGAAAAAAATGTGTTTCAGAAAAAATTTGAGTATTTGATTAAAAACATAGTGTTTTGGAAAAAACGAAATTCTTAAGAATTGGAAAAGTGTAAAGAAAATGATAATGCATTCATGCATCATAATTTACAGTGAATGAATCTTAATAATTCATAACTTTCAGATTATATTAAAATATTATGTAAGTATTTTATTTAATAATTTTCATAATTTAGTATTTATAATATTAAATGTTAAGTATTTAATATTTTACAAGTTTACACAGTAACTACTTATTAGTAATTATTCACTGAGTTTAAAAATATTTAAACTACCTATTAAATACTTACATTTGGTATCTGTTTATCTTATTTATATTTCTTGTTATCAATAAAGTATCTTAAATGGTCGTTTAAAACATAAAAATAAATGTATTCTAACTTCTGATGATGATTATCTAATGTTTTGCAGAAAATTACGAACTTCACACATTATGACATGTATACATAAAAATTAAAAGGTACCTAATGTTATTTTAAGAAAAAATATCTATATTAATGTTATACCGATTGGCGATTACCGATTGTAAGCACTAAACCGTATCCATGAACTGTTCCGTTTAATGATAATACCGTTGGATCGTTGAATGTTCAATCACAGATTAAATTTATGGTTTAATACTTAAAATAATTTTAAGTATAACTAATTAAGTAAATACAAATTTTTAATTTTCTGAAAAATCTTTTCTTTACTTTTAATTTACAGAAAAATTTGTGTTTTTTTTTTAAAATATATTAATTTAATAGTCTCCAATATCTAAAAACCTGAAAATTTCGTGAAACGATGATTCCTTATATTTTATTAGTTAAAATCCAATAGAATATATAATATATATAATTAATACAGATTACATAATAAGATACACTTCAAAATTTCTATAGACATATTATTATTATTTTGTGACAAATATACCTAATATTTTTTTTTACTACGTTTGTCATGGATATAAGGTTCTTCAATCAGTGTTTTTGCGGTCTAGGACATTTCGGCGTGGCCATTTCGGCGTGGCCATTTCGGCGTGGCTGTTTCGGCGTACGGCTGTTTCGGCGTACGGCTGTTTCGGCGTAAGGCCGTTTAAGCGTAGAGCCATTCAAGAAATTAGGTAGGTCACCATAAAATATAAATAAATAAATAATTTTGTATAAAAAACTGTATATAATAATTAGGTATATTTAAGTATAATAAAACAAATTTAATTAAAATAATTAGAATGCTAAAAAAATTGTATTAAATATATAAATAATTTTTGTATAAAAAACTGTATATAATAATATTAAAATATTAAAAATATAAAAATAAGGAGAATGCTATTAAAATCATGAATAAAAATATTCAGGTCATCATACTTAAATTATGTGCTATCCCTCTTAAAAAGCTCATAATATTACGATTATCATAATCGCAGACTAATTTTAAAATACGTTTATCGACGTCGATGTATTTTTTTTTCTTTTTTGGTGGACTTTTGCCTGTTTCTAATTGGCAAAAGAAGGTGTCTCGGCCACTTTGTATTCTCCTTAAACATGATATAAATGCCCATAGTGTCGGATGGTCAACTGCCATTTGTAGATTAAGACGACGATTTGCCGCTTCTGCATGATTATTTGTTCGATCGTCTTTATTAAGTACGCGATCATGAACGTTCCAAATTATAGGGGGGAAAAGTGGGTTTCGACGACGGTTTCTTACAACTGTACCGATGTAGTTTTCTTCAAACCATTCCAAGAGAGGAAATATTTCTTCAGGCAGTTCATCATATAATAAGTTTACACTATTGTAAATGTCGTCAATTTTAACAAAAGCTAAAGCCAAAATCATTTTAATATAAATTGAAAATTCTGCATTGTTTTTATACTTCGAAAATAATTCTAGGTCACCCATTTTAAGTCTAAAATTTTTTGTCAAATGAAATAGACATCCGTGAATTTGAACTTCAGGAAAATTGTTTTTAATTGCTTTGATCGCAGCTTGCTCAAAATCGCAAGCAATTGATTTTGGTTTTAACCCTGGTTTTAATTCAATTAATATTTTAAATAGCCGTTCATACGTTTGGTTTTTTTTATCGGGTAAAAGAGCATAAATAAGTCAAAATCAAAATCATTTTATGAAAAATTACTACGCCGAAATCGACCCACGTCGAAAAGGCTGTACGCCGAAACGGCAACGCCGAAACGGCCACGCCGAAATGGCCACGCCGAGATGGCCACGCCGAAATGTCCGGATCCGGTGTTTTTGACACTGAAACAATGACTTAGCTACCTAACTGTATTCATACGCGTTGTTCTTAAATAATAATGATACATTTTATTTAGTCGAAATAAAAGTGCACAGTATCATACTATCATTAAAATTAATTTTAGTCGTACACGGTTTTTAATGAAAGAAAAAGCAGAAAATAGCTCAACAGAGTTCGTAGCGCCGCATGGTATGGAAACAGCTGTTTTATTTCTCGTAATTGATTTTACGTAATAAAAAGGAATATAGTAGACTTGGAAGTAACAGCCTAAAAATAAAATTGGATGCATACTAATTTTATCTTAATAACATTGAATCATGTTTAAAACATTATATTTTTTACGGTTAAATGTGTATAATTGTATAAGATTTATGTTTAATGACAAAACTTGCAGATGTAACAATCGGCGTTTAAGCGACTCGTCTTTCTGCTACAAATTTGGATGATATTTTGTAAAAAAAATAAAAAAAATAAAATAACTTTCCTTAACCAAACCCTATTATTATAATACTCAGGGAAATTACTTTTATTTCGGGCATGTAACACCGAACAACACTTACATTATGCATTTATGCGAATACGAGTAAAATAAATGGAATATAATATATTATACGTATATACACATTCATCATTACTCTCGGACTTCACATGCAGTCTCAAATCTCATTATTTTTTTTTTTATCGATAATAACAATTGAACCCTGAATGATTAATAATATATTCGTTTGAATACAGTTTTAGAATAATAATGGCATGTTTAAATTGATTGCATTTTTTTTTGTGTGTTACAATACTGACAATGAAACATTTACTTTAATGCACATATCGTTAAATACTTTATTTTCGTATATGTTTAAATATTGTATACGTTCATAATTTTATCATGCTTAAAATTTGATCCCTAACGAATAATGATTATCCGATTATGATTTTTTTTTTTAATTTTATTCTTTTTTAAATTAATTGTTCATCGATTGTCAAGATCGAATCAACATTTTTGGGCCTGACCATGTCAAATAATGCTATTTGGATCAACAAAATTTGAACATACCAAAACGTCAATAATATAAACAACAAAATATTGAACCAGTAAGTACGTGTTTAACTCTCGTAGACGACCCACGTGTGTTTACCATTTCAGTCGCTTATCGTGTGCACGCATTTGTAATGCTTCAGAAATTGTATTGCAGCAACAATCTATGAGAACAAGGTATGAGCCTTTTAACTATTTTATGTGTACCTAAAATCTTCGACAAAAGGAAAAAAATTATTTCTCCATTAATATCTCCCAAAGAGGTAACCCAAAAACAAATTGTGAACTCTCGAACCACACAATCACCTAAAACACCAATTAAAACTACCACTATACATTAACTAACCACGAAATCACTAAAATATCTTCTATGAAATCAAAAATCACCCAAAACACGATACAATCGAACAATATTAATTTGAAATCATCAAATCCAATAAACGAAACGGTTAAAGAGAATAATAAGCCAACTCCAAACGAATCAACCACGAAAAGCACTACAAATCATCCAGAAATAGCACAGACCTTTGCCACAGCCACAGCGACAGCGAAAAACAATATAAAAAAAAAAACCAAGCAATAGTCAAAACGCATACACAATTTCGCAAAAAAATTACACAATGGCTATAGCTAAATAAATATTTTACCAAAAAATATATGCGTTATTAAAACTATATGTGTTCTTTTTATTTAGATCTTATATTTTGTTTTTCTTTGTATGATATTAAATGTAATGGTAATGGCCTTTGTGTTGAAGCAGAAATTATTAATTAATTTCAAGACCAATGAGAAAAAAAATATCGAACATTTCATGAATCTAGTTTAAGTGTAGAATTTAAAACCCATTAAACTCTTAAAACACCGTACTTGAATTGTAAATTAATGGAATTAATCAGATAATAATATATTACATGAATAAAAACATCAACTAGTTTAGTGTTTTATAATTAAATTTGCATTTATAAATTCAACGAATACAAATATTTTTGTCAACTGTATTTCAAATAGATTAAAAAATACGGAAGTGCTTTATCCATATTAGGTATATATTTATTTATTGTTCTTTAATTGTTTATTTTTCAATATAAAAGTAATAAAATGATAAAATAATATATAGGTACGTTTCAACATTTGTATTTAATTTTTCTCTTTGTTAAATAATAATTTGGATTATATGTAATATTTTTTAACAAGAGGATGCTCATACAAATACATTTTAGAACAATTTTCTTTTAACAAAAAAATTTGACTTACAGAGAATCACTATATCATTGTATACTTTTTTATATGCAATGACGGTTGTAATTTATATATATTACGATTCATAAATAAGATAGACATCTATTCGAAATCTAATTAAATATTATTACTATGCAATGTATATAAGATATTATATCCATTATCAGCGAGGGTGCACATCTTCTAAATTTAATAAAAATAAATAAATAATTAATATTGTTTGGACGTTATATATTATATTTTTATTATTGAAAATAAATATGACATTAAAAATAATTATTACCTCGTTTTGTATTTTAAAATTAATATTTAGCGAAAAAATATGTACCTAATATTGTGACAGTCGTAAGAAATATCAGTACTTTTTAATACGATGATTAAACAAATAAGATGAGCCCCTGTATTATATCATTATAGTAACAGTCGAATGAAGTGTGCTATAACATTCAAAATAATTAATATGTGTGTTCCGATGTAGAAAAATACAAGATTCATAATTTCAAAATTGTTATCATATTTAATTGTTTAATTTATAACTTCAAATTTATGTAAGAAGCGTTTTATTCTCAGTTTTCCGAAAAAATCATTTCTTCTCTCATAGTTTATTCTAAAACAACTAATGTAGGTACGGTAGTGGGAATATCTTGGAAAGAATAATGACTCACTTGAAATTCCTTTAGGACTATCCTAAAATGATGAAACTGTGGCAAAATGTTTCTTAAAGTATGAACAAATGTCTCTATGGATAGCATAAACGCCATAAACAAATATTATTTTAAGGATTGAATGAAAATTACCTATTTAAATTAACTACTTAGAATAACATGAAAGTGTTGTATTTGAATTTCTATATTTCTATGTTTTAAATTATATTCAATAATTGTTTTAACTAACTGTATAAACAAAGTTAAAAAAAAAAAAAAAAAAAAATTATGATAAAATTTATCACGCATACTATCAAACCAATTTTTTTTTGATAATAAATAACAAATTGAGATTTTATCACGTGTAGACGAACAATCGATAAAAAACAACAACTAGTTTTTCATAATACATATTCCACGGTAAATAATTATGAACAAAAATCATAAATTAAAAATAAACAACTTAAAGTGATATGGTACAAATCAAAGCAAAGGTGTACACTTTTTTAAAACAATTACGAGCCAATTCAAATTCATTAATGTGAAATAAAAGGGGGTGATAAAGATAAACGCTCTTCTGTACGATAGTAGCTGCCTAATGCATCTCGTCATTGATCAAGTCACAGTAATTTATGTGTTAAATTTTGAATTCAATGATAAATCATTGGATACGACAAACAATTTTGACCGAGACGGTCTGTGAGTTTATGCATAGTTGATTTATGTGGTCATTTAATACATAATTATATAATTTAGTTTTAACATTTTTGATTGTACAGTGACATTTATATAGCAACTAACAAAATATACCTAACCTAAACTTCTTTTTTTTTATAATTATGTTATATATATATATAGTATACCACCACTCCCTTCTTCACCAGTAGGACCATAAGTGATGCATAAATATATTATTTTTTTATCTGCTATCAATATTTAATTTTAAGTCTATTTTATGATGTACTTAATTGTATCTCATAATATCGAAACAATAACAAACACCAACAAGATCACCCTTTAGGTAAAGTCCTCAAACATAATGTGTAAAAGCTGGAAAACTAAAATCAATGATTTAAGAAACAGTTGTCATATTTAGGCTGCATCACTTTCCACTTCACTACCTCTACAATTTTAAATAAGTCCATATACATTGGCAACCATCTGTTGAACACTTCAGTACTACATTAGACAAGATGCTAGCCTGATGACCTTATATGTTCAAATATTCTTACTAAATCTCAGCAAGCACATCATCACCAGTGCTTCTCGATGTTATTTCCAATAGCAAACAGAAAATGAGTTATACACAGACAATTGTTGAATATTAAAAAATATAAGCAACTACTTACGACTACTTACTCGTATTACACGTTCAATGCTCCACCACCATCTCTGTCACATATACTCTTGTCTTATCTAGGATAACTGTTCAACTACGTACAAAATAAATAATTAAAATTTTCAAAACAAACACCACTATTCATACAAAACCAAACCAAAAACCTTACACAATAAGGCCTCCAAATAAAAAAATAAGAAAAATAATAACAAGATAAGTACTCTGACTGTAAATGTCAATAGTTCACTATACTCATAGATCAACAGGCTTAATCAATTTTAATTTATGTAATACGTTTACAAAATCAAAGACGCATTGACGCTGTCGTCCATATTATGATATTATTAGCTATTCATTTATATTCTATTATATTTACAATAATGTGAATAGTATAAACGTACAGTATATTATACGTCATGCACAAAAAGTAAAATAAAAATTGTATATATATATAATATATGTATATATATATAATGATGGTGGTAGGTCAATAATAAAGGTAAAATTGTCCTACTCAGTGAGTATAATGTTTCAACTGATAACCGTGAAATAATGAGTACTAAATATGCTTGCACTTGTGCGCTATAAAAAGTACAACATTTTTTTACCCACAATTTTAATAAATAGAATTATATTTTTATTTTATGCTTCTTACTAATAAACAGTGTCCGTCAACAAAGGATTTTAAAAATATAATTATACCTAATAAAAACCTCAAAACTCTAAAAGTAAAATTATTTTAATGTACTTATTATTCTTTATTGTCAAATCATCAAATTTGTTTATAAAATTATCATAAATTATGAAATATGCTCTTAAAAGTACAAAATCACTATATTATATGCAAAAATATGCACTATAAACTTTTACGATTATATTCGTATTGTTGGGAAAATCGAATTCAAGCTTACTTAGTAATAAATCTAATAGCCCTAAAAAAACATGAAATGCAACATGGATTGTAAACTTCGAAATGTCGAATCAGATTTAATCATCCGACATCACAATACTTAATTTAAAGTTATCAGTGATCATTTTCACTGCACTTGTATAAAGTACTGTATTACAGGCGTTTAATATTGCATGTGAAATAAGCGTATATTATAGGAATGAAAAATTAATTACAGAATTTTTACATCACTGTATATTTATGTATCTAAATTACATTTTTTATCTCTACACTATTATTTGTATATTATATACAATGTAAAATTAAATGTATTTTTATTGTTATAATATTAATTTAATTATGTAAATATTCATTAATTTTAAAAATTGATTTAATGATGATTTATTTCCAGAATCTTTAATTTTGCTCGTTCAACAAAACTTTACAAGTTTTTCTGTCACAAACAAAATGTTTTTATCAAAAATGAACTTATATTGACTGTAGCTTAAAAAAGTTAAATACTAAAAAAGTATTCATTAAAATTAATTTCAATAATGCTCAAATCTCATTTCATTCGCTTATAATAGATATTATTGTGAACACGATGTTTTTAATCGTACCTACTTACTAGTAGTTGTAAATAAAACTAGGTTTCGAATTTTTATATTTATAGTATACCTACTATCGGTTCCTAACTAATCGAGTTTATATTAACTATTAATTGTTTTAATAGATACTTAATTTTAAATCAAAGAAATATTATCTTACATTTTCTGTCAAATATGAACTTCATAAATACCCGATTAATTTTAATCCAGCAAAAATATTATATTAAATACAATAAATGTATACAATAGTACATTGATACAGTTTCAAAATTTATATTGAATAATAATGAGCTTGTGTTTAAATTGTAAAATAACGCTATTTTAACATAACAACATTTATAATTTACAGAAAGATCGTTTGTTCAATAATATCCGATTAAAAATACTGAGCTTTTTATGAACTTAAACATTTAGTTTATTAATATTTTACATAAATAGGAAGTGTTTACTAACAAAATGGGTCAAAACGAGAAGATCAATACTTAAACTAAATGAAACCAACTTATTACTTACACAGTAAAATATATCTTTTGTAAAACTGATTTTCGTGGCATAATAGACAACCATAGATACTTGTTTATCTTTGAAAATTAAAATTTATCAACCCAAATGCAGAGGGATAAAACAACATTTTATATAAAATATCAAAGTAACTGCATGCAATTGGGTTTTGTACAATTTGTAACAATAAAACGACGGTTTATTAAAAATAACCTGAATTACAACTTACAGTGGAAAATGTATAAGATTTGAAAATTTTACAAAACTTAGAATTTAAATTAAGTAGATACTGATTATGTAAGTATGTAGATTGATTATTTATTCAATTTATACGCTTAAACTTTCCCAACATATTTAATTAAGACACGACATACATTGTGAGCACAAGTAAGTCTTAGGTAATTTTATTTATTATTCTTACATCAGACAAAAAAGTAAATATTTTATTATTTTAATATGAAAAACTATAGGATTATTTATTTATTAACACCTGTTACACAAAATTCCTTTGTTCTATATGTTATAAATTACAATTATATAACACAATCACATTACTAAAATATAATTAAAAATTCAGTACCTGATATATATATGTTATTTATAAATTTTTTAATTAAAAAAGATTCTTTTGTGGAATAATAAGAATAAAGGTTGAATGTTTTTTAGTTATCACCATGGCTCACATGGCTACATATACATTTTGAGTGTTATTTAATGAACGTGTTCACAGCAATGAATTTTGTTATTTATAGTTAAACTTTAAATTATTAGAATCACCTTTGTGGTAATGAAAATATACTTGTGTTAGGTCCTTTCTCACATATTAAATGTCTGGTATTTTTATCGTTTGAATACTTAAATTGTCCTTGCAAAGTTTTCCTCTATTAACTAAGCCCCTAACACTATATTCGGACGCTATACATATAAGTTATCACAGTAGTCAGTAATTTAATATAATATAAATCATTCAACTACACTTATTAGAATATATGCAATCGTTATTTAAGCTGATCTTAATTTAAAATTATTATATTACTTTAGTGTTGTTTTGGGCTGTGTGGAAACGACTCCTAAGACTATAACTCCTAGGCTATGTATCATTATTTTGCAGTAGTCACCAGCTTCAACTGCTGTCCAGTATTGATTCCTATCAGGATTCTAGTGGCTATCAATAAAACTACTTCTTATTCCATTATTAATTTCATTGTCACCGCAGTTTTATCTACATTAAAACGAAAAATTAACCATAAGAATTAATGCGATATTATCTATGTATACAATTATTACTTATTAGTTATTATCTTGCCCCCAATTATTAAAACAATTTTAATCATAATTATTGTTCTTATACACATGTATTTGTAATTTGAATTCTTGTACGATTGACAAAAACTGTTCTTTCAAAGTTAATACTATCAAATACAATATTACTAATTATTTTCAATCTATCAAGTAGGAAAATCATATTATATATTACTTTAAATAAATGTATTTACACTTTCTTAGATTTCATTCACTGTAATTTTTATTTTTTATCAAAAATTAAAGCTTTGACGGCTTGGTCATTAGCTTACGTTTACATTAATATCAATTATATACTTAGATAAACTATTTGAAATTTGGATCATTGTTATAAGTATAATTTACGATGAAAAAGAACAATCTTAAATCTAAATTATTCACTGAAGCAACACTGTGGTAGTTCTGAGTTTTTTGTCCTTAGATATAAAACAAAAATCAATATCAGTATTACCTACCTACAAAAGAAAGTTTAACAATGAGGGTGATAATTATAATAAACAAATTAATGCTATTCTTTTTTATACACATTTATTTCAGGTGTAAAAATATAATTTTAAATTTTTTTATATCATCCGATATTTATTATAAAGATTAAATTTAAGTGTATTTAATATTTTAACCTGAGTTTATATCTATATTTATTTTATTTAAGCTTACAAATTACAATCTAAAAGACATTATTTTCCCCTATATTTAATATTTTATGAATTTGATTTATACCTAAATATTTTAATCAATTTTCGATATTTCAAACTTTAATGTACACGGTTCGATATAACATTTGTGTTTTGTTAGTGAAGTATGGTAAAACAACAAAAGGTAACCACGTGTAGAATATTTTAATGCATTTATTATTGATACTATTTTATCTTGATTTGCGAGAATATATAACCAGTACAGAGCAAAAATAATAAAAAGGGCAAACAAGATCAATTGAGTACTGATTTTTGAGAATACAAATTGCATTAGGTATCATGACCTAACAATACCTACCTAGTATAATGTACCTAACATGTAAATAAATAAATATTAAAACCTTTATAGGAAATAAAAAACTTTATAGGGACTAGACTACGCACAACAACACATAATATTTATCTATAAAATAATATTTACCTATTATAAATAGTTAAAAAGATTAAGCTAAAAGAAAAAATGATGAATTTATGGAAACCAAATTAAAAAAGGTATAATAACATAGTAGGATATTGGAACAAATATTTGTAACAAGCTATTTTTATTCATGAATATTTATACTGCGGATAAAATTAATTTGGCATATTTTTACTGAAGGTATTATATAAACACAGACTATATAGCCTACAGCTTATGATACTTATAGAATAATCTATTGATCGAATTTTCCTTCCCATACAAATTTACTAAATTTGGACCAAATGTTTTCTTTGTTTTGCATTTTTTGTGTTATTTGTTAATTAACAGTAAAGTATAATACTATGACCTATTGGCTGTTAGTAACAAAAATCCAAACTATGAAATACTATTAAACACGATATATAGTAAATTCAATTTTATTTATACATAATTCAAATAAGTACTTATAACAAATAACCTGTAGCATTTTTTCAATTAATATTATCAAATAGATATCACATTACAACAGTGTATTAAATATAATTTAATGGAATTTGCGTAACAAATTTAATAACATTTTCTTAAATATATTATTATAACAAGAAGTTATTGTATACAAATTATATTAGCATTGTTGTATAAAATGATGTTGTATATAAAATTCCACAATATTAATTCAAAGGGCTTTATTCACAAACAGTAAAAAGTAAAAACAAAATTTGAATAGTACTTATATGGTGTAAATAACGAATAAAATAAAATACCAAAGACTTTTGTATGCTTGCAAATCTCATGTTACACGACTATTGAGTTTGAGCATTTATGCACTATTTATGCACTTAATTAATTATCTGATTTTTTAGATCTACTATAAGCATGTAGTGGTTTCTGTTCATATATTATTATAGGACACATGTAAAAAACAATTCTCATCGCATTTAGCTACACTCTAATATAATATTATTATGTGCATTTAACCAAATAACTGCCAAGTTTTTTTTTTTGGTATATACAAATTTATCGACGACAGAGTTCTCTCATTTAATCCCTTGGTTGCCCTCGTACAATCGATTGAGCCGGTGTCAACTTGGCAAGATTTACGATGGTTATAATATACATATATTTGTATTTCACATAAATGCAGTTGAAAAAATGTCTGAATCAGTATCCCATGATACAACTTAATTTAATGGGATCAAATATATGTACTGAAATCTCTAACGCATTTACGACAACTCGATTGATATTGTATGCCAAATAATTAATGATGCCATAATACGTATGTGGAAGAATTAACACCATTAAACTTATCTGACTGTTTAAATTTTAACCTAGACAATGATACACAATGCACTAATTCCGTATTTTGAATTTAATGCATTTCATAAAAAAAAACCATGGATTAATACTTTTTTACTTAATTTAAAATATTTTATACTATTTTAAACCAATTTGTTCGTATCAGGCTTAGTTATAATCATCGCATACAATAATTGTGTGTCTATGTTTTATATAATTTCCACGTCAGATGGGTGTCATTCTGTGCTAGGATACACCAGAGGTGCAGCAAGTCCATATGCATTCACGTGTCTGATGATGCATATCTAAGATATCTTGACATACAAAAGTATACCTTTTAGTGTATTCTGTTTAGTCATGCAGCATACATCTTAGATATGTGACCGCACTCTTGAAGCGGAGTTCAATAAATTGCGTGGCTATAATACATCACCCAAACGGCCACACAATATGTCAATATCAGTGGCGTGTCGAAGGGGATAATTGAAACTTCTCAGTTTCTTAAAGAGTGGTTTGTGACTAATGGCCAATAGGTGATAATCTAGTATTATCCATACTGTTTTAGTATTAACATAACAAGTAGTTACAACTTACAATTAATATGACAGTGAATGCCTTTTTCTTGTTTTTGGCATTCTGGGTTAGATGAAATATTAGACTAGACCCTGAAAAATGTAAATTGCATCACACACCCATATGCAATATAATAAAGCGTTGTATTTCAATCTTAGTTGTACACAGTTTACCATAAAAAATATTCCAAGGATGTATTAAGGGATGTATAAGGTGTGGACAATTGTAATCATCTGTTTATTTTAACTGGTTGTAAAATTCCCTAGACCAATAAAATCTTTGAATGATTTATTCTATCCTATTCTGTATTAATAGGTTTATTATGAGCCTAGGATATTATTACCAAAAGAGAAAGGGTAAAATAAACATAGTCTATCTTTACGGGGTTAAAAATATACCGTGTATTAGAAATCGATGACACCATGACATCATATTATTAAACCTTAATCATTTTAGTTCATCTTAAACTAAAACTGCAACTTTTATGTTTTTGAAAAAAGTGTAGTTTTTGGTTTTGACAAATTTTATATTTATTTAATTATCTTATCGTGTATATTTTAAAATTATCTGTTTTTCGACTTAAAACGTGTTATTTATCCGAGATTTTGCATATTTTTTTTACCAGTAAAGATAAATTTTTTAAATAATGATTTAATATAACTCCCTATTTTTTGATATACATGCATAATCAGGTGGCTATCAGTTAGTGTTATGTAGTTAGTAAACTAACTTGGGTTCATATTCAAGTTCATATAACATAATATATATAATTATATGTCCGTCCAAATGAGCCAAGCTAAAGAGTCAGTGAATTATTTACATGAAATTAAATCTGGTTTAATGCATCAGGTGAAATAATGCAGAAATCTACCTTAAACTAATCCATTGTAAAAAATAATTATATCATAATATGCATAAAACAATATACTAGTCTACCATCTTTTTTATTAAATAGGGTGATAATTTTATAAATGAAATGGAGCCATTCATTTTTTCAAAAATCAATAAATTAAATAGCAAATTTATTTTAGAAAATATATTTAAGATTCATATATTATTTTAGAATTTGTACTTCCCTTAATTTATCAGTGAAGACAGTATCATTGTCAATTTTATGGAGTAATATATAGCAACTTGTATTTTAAATATGATAATTTTAAATATTTTTAAAATAATGTTGCAATATCTATTACATAATACCAACAAATAGACGAATCATTTTAATTTAGAAACATTTAATAACTATATGAATGGATAGTGTATTATAAATATTAAAGTAAGCCCCTTCTTACTACACTTCTCCATCTAAACGTTAATAGTTAAAAAATATCTCCAATCATTCTATTATTTAATAATATTGGTATATTATTTTATCATCAACGTTTTTTAAAAAATATTTCTAAAATATAATAATAAACAATATAGTGTAAGTATATATTATAATCAGATAACTTATATAAAACATAATTTTAATATGATTAAAAATATAGGTCACAGTTTTCAAATAATTAAAACTAAGCGTGATAGAAAATCATGGTATTATGGCAGCAGAATAAGAATATTTCAATTTGTCAAGAAGAAATAATTTTTGTATAAGTAATTAGTTTCAGAATTAATAATTTAATTAGTTTTATGTCAAAAATATTATTATAACCATATTGCGTTTTCTATAATTTCTTATGATTATAAGTAAGTAAACATTGGTAGATTATTGAATTTATAATATTATATCAATCACTGTTTGAGCAATACACGAAGTGAATTTCTTTTTGATATTAAATTGCAATTAATATTTAATTAACTCAGGATTTTGTGTTTGAAATATATTATTTCATTATTTACACATAGTAATCAGAAGATTAAATGCATATTTAAAATGTAAAAGTATTTGTAGGTAAGGATAGGAATACAATAAATATAGATTATTATTCCTATGAGAATTTCCAGAGTTTTCAATTTCGAGCTGTTGTTTTATTTTAAATAGGTATAAAGAAGTCGTGATATTTTCATTTCGAGAAAGATGTCATGTTTTAAATAAGTACTTACATAGTTATATGGTTATAGTTTATGGGAATATCGAATATCCGATAGTAATATAGTAATAGCTTAGGTACTTTTGTGTTAAATACTTGGAGTACTGGTATTACAACGATTTATGTTTTTGTGGGTCAGATAGGTACTCAAAGTCATATTTCAGAACAGTAAGTTTTTTTTACCTTCAAAATAGAAGGAATTTTTGGGTATCTAATTTGATCTAGTTGGAATTTCGGGTGTCAAAAGTATTAAAGCAAGAAAATGGGAATATTCAACGGAACGCCATTTAGTTTTCGATTACATCGATTTGTTTTTCTCGATGCGATGCAGAATTTAATAACTGTAGAGAATTGATTTCTATTTATATCGACATTTTATATACAGAAAATGTAATTTTAAAAATATTTGGACAAATCTTTATAGATATTTATAATATGAACCTATCGACATTATTATTATACGTATCACAGTATAATATTGAATTATTATTAATTATAATATGCAATATTTTCGGCAAATTTTTAATTAAGCTAAATCTTATTAAAAAACGACAAATTAGATAATAACAATAATATGATAATTATATATTGTTAACTATCCGTGGAAATAAATAAATAATATATTATATACCTACAATATCCTTTGCCTGAATCCCAAAATCGTTTTTTCTTGTACTACAATGGTTTGTCATTGAACTCAAAGTATGTTACATATCCAGCGACCTAATCAAATTCTAATATAAAATTAAACGAGATTTGTAGTTTTGGTTAATTTTTTACAACAAAATTCACATTCGTCTACATATGTACCTAAACTGCTTTAAACTTTAAATGGTTTATCAAAATAATGAATGCAAACTGCGTGAGATCAATGTTATCTTCAACAAATTATATTAAGTTACATCAGTGTCGACAACTATTTTTATCCTATAAAAGTTATAAAATTGAAAACTATAAAAAAAAAAAAAATTAGAGAGATGTCTAATACTATATTTTCAAGAGTTTTCGACTACATGCGGTAAGAGTAATTGTTTTATAGCATGCAGGTAGTGAAAACATAAAGAAAAAATGGGTGAAAAAATGTTTAATTACTAAAATTTCAATTCCAGGCGACCGGAACGCAATCCAATTATTTCCGGTTTTAACTCACGGTGTTGCGGAAATTGTTTTCTCTCCATCATTAATATGATAGTATTACGTGGGTCGAATATATTACAATAACACGTGTAATTTTTTATTTTTATTTTTTGGATTAATGCGATTTAATTTCATTTTACTTATGAAACACCTTTGTATATTATTATACGCACACTGTCGTATATCAACACTGTAATGTAATTGAATATTTAAATGATGGTAGATAAAATATATTAGGTATTATATATGAAATCACAGAAAATACAATTTTCATGCGATTGCTAATAATAATAATAATAATAATCTAAACGGACTACTTTACGTGCCTATGTATGCTTAACATAATAAATATTAATCTCACTTATTTTGTATACTGATCCGGTTATAATTGAAGGATTAAACAGGTCCTCTTCTTTTACTAATACAAATCGTGCAGAATGAGATCATCACTAGTACGCGTAGTAGCATGCTAAAAGAACGGCTTCAGAAAACTTTGAAAAGAAAAAAGTTAAGTGGGTAGTTAAACTCAAGTCTTAACCTACCCAAAATTTTGTACTGTTCTTGTTGGTTTGGATATTACAATAAACGCACGCAATAGTAGATAAAAAATAAAATTTCAAATGCTTTTCCATCAGCTAGGTATAAATACATAATATTTTATATTATTCAGGTACACATCAAATTAAATCATCCAAACTCAACTTAAAAACAAAAAATTCTATTTTTACTCTCTTCTTAAAACCTATCTTGACTTATGGTGTCCAGTTCTAGGATTCTGCTAAAAAATAGAATAAAAATAAGATTTAAGATATAACTAGTTTTCTACCACTTTAACATAGTTCATGAGATTTCAGCCTTCTATTTCTTTTCTTGTTATTTATTGCATATTTTATCCATTCTACCAATATCAATATCATTAAGCACAGAATAGTCAAAGTTACAGTCATAAGCAAAGTTATATTAAAAAATTTGTGCGGCCTGCGAGTGCTATTCGTTATTGATCGTGTATTTTGTTCAGCTATCAGCGGGAATGTTTATTATGTTTATTATTAATGTTTATAATGTTTTTTTTTTGATTCTCTAGCTTGGTTTCATTCAACGATTACCTACTCGTCGAGTTGCCAATCTAAGCATATTTTTATCTGCTGTTTCATTTCTGTGCAAAAGTAGTAGCTTTTTTGGTGTAGCAGACTACTGAGAATGCTGAGTTCTCTTTCTAGGCATAATACAAACGTTGAAAGAACCAGCGAAACAATACCCAATAGAAAATTATTATAAAATCGGATAATGTATTGTTTAATTCAGCTTGAATGTGGACAACAACATAAATAAAAACAATAATATTATTACGAATACGTTGTATTAATATTATTTCGTTCGTTGCCAAGTTATTAAAATTCTATGATAAGTATTTTGTATTCTTCTATTCTTGGCCGTGGTATAGTTTTCTTTTTTTTTTTTTTAATAGTGCAAAAAACTTAGACCAGCGAAACTGGATCAAACACGAGTACATTAATCCTACTGAAATTCCATTGTATCATAGAATTTTCGATACGCGGTAATCATTTTACGGCTTTTTAAACACCAAATTCATAAATTTCCTATAAATTCTTAAGTTCTTACTTAACCTGTGGACTATCTAAAAATGTTATATATTCCTATAGTTTTCCTCAATAAAAGGACAATCTAAAAAAAAAAAATTTTTAAATTCAAACGAGTAGTTCCTGAAATTAGTGCGTTCAAACCTAATTGGAAATCCGCTTCTATCTGAAGGTGCTATCTTCACCTAATATATTATGTAGTATGTACACGGTACACCGCACCCATCTTCTTATTGTTACTATATGTAACAGATTTTTGATTGATCTAAAGTAAAAATATATATTTTTTTAAAGGCACATACTATAAGCAATGTATTATTATTATTATTATGTACTAGTGTAACGACTATCAACGATTTATCAATACACAAAATATAGATAATTACGGATAGGTCACACATGGGTGACCCGTAAACACCTTATGAACAGATCAGAACCTGACCAATGTCAAACTTGCGGTGAAGCTTCCACGGTTGAACATCTAATATGCCACTGCCGTAAATTCACCGACATCAGAACCAAGCTCAATAGATATAAGACAATCTGGAAGAAGCCTTAAGTCCCCAGTCAAGCAACATTGAAAAATTAATCAGTTATTTAAAACAAACTAAACTATATCAAATTATTTAACCTAGATATATCTCAATCTTTTTTTGTTCATACTATTACCTTTGTTTTGTATATTATTATTGTTAATGATTCATTCTTGTGTAAAAAAATATTAACGTTAAAGGCCAATAACCTTTGTTGTTGAGAGTCATTTAAAATTAAACAAAAAAAAAATATATATATAGAGATAAATATTATAAAAATTTGGTAACAGAAACTTTGAATCTATACCTCTCTGTCTCCCCTCTCCTATTCAATTTATATTTTGGCCACACCCAAAACGTTGACCAATTTTTTTCTTAGTTATGATACATTATTAGTCATGATACGTCACAATACTTTATTAATTCTGAATAATGTAATACTATTTATTATTATATACCTACATCTAAATTTCACGAACCAAAATATGTACTAGAATAACTATGTTGATTAATGCATCTAAGACTTTTATTTGTTATTAAAAAATGACGTACATGTGTAAGCACTATATTATTTGTAATATGCTTTTACCAACGCTTTCCATTGCCGAGCAAAATACATCATACCTCAGTACCTCACATAAGAATAGTATGATATTGGACAGATTTATAAAAATATATACCTAGCCTAATTCCGCACACAACAATAGTATGATATCTACCGTATTCCACAAATTTAAGTGCAACAATAATATAAAGAATTAGATTCAGAATTTCAGATTTTATAAAATCAAAATACACAATTCATACTAAAAATCAAAAATGTGTATGTTTGATAAAAATAATTGAAAATAGAATCTATAAATATAGTTGATGAACATACGTCGCGATGTTCGTAAATCTATCACATTTTTCCTGGGAGATAATTTCCACAATACTAAAATGTTCCTCTTTCAGAAGGTATAGACCGAGAATTAACGAAAATAAAAAAATGAATGAATAAAAATATTGATGCAGCTTACTGAGGAGTACGGACCAGATATAATAGGGCTACAGTATACCTACCTAAAACCAGATTTCTAGAACTAATATCTGCTATCTAAAGCGTTTTGTAGTTACGTGTGGCTAACCTATACCAATAAAAGTTTATTTCTTAAAAAAAGTTCAAACAGTTTTAAAGAATTTCTTCGAATGTCTAAATCCATTATTATGGTTTTTTTTCTTACCATAAAAAATACACTACTAAATCTGTGTGTGGTAAATAGGATGTCCATTATTTTAAGATCTGTGAGGTTCTATCCAATGCGTATTTTGCACATTTATTAGGTAATGGATGACGACCGCTTTTACCTGTGACCTACCGACATTTTGACGAATTCAAGTGATCCTTGGCGCGTAACACAACGATATTATTGTTTGACGCAATTGAGCGTATTTACGCTGTATGTAGTTCGTTTACTTTATTCGTGGTTTAAAGAAAACAAAACGCGCCGAACAATAACTTTTCACGTTTTGATGCATATATATATATATATATATATTTATTTTTTTTTGAAACAGACAGATGGAAAAAGATTCGTCGCGTGTATGCTTTCAGCGCACAAGTGACTACTTATATGTGCACAACGAAACACGTGTACGATGTGTTTACGCCAAAGTATTTATTTAACAGTCTTCGTTATTTTCTTAAGAACGCAGCTATTAGCATATATATATATATATATATATATATGTATACACATGCTTTATACAACGCGTTCGTAATTGAGTAAATCATTTACAAAAACATAAGTAAATTCATATCGAAAAAATCGTTACGGCTGAAAAAAAAACATTTTTAAGGAGTAATACAATTTAGATAAGGCTATACTTGTATTTTTAATTCGGGTAACTTGTCGAAAATATTAAATTACTGTAGATAGAATTTGAGCTCAAAGTATAAATTTATAATATATATTTACAATTTTTTAATATTTTATTATTCAAGAAAATTGGAAATGTTTCATTTCTGCTGCAGATAAGTTATATAAATACTAACATTGGATATTGGAAGTTGTATACAGTTGAATTTTTAAGAATATATATTTATATATTTTTTTTTTTATTATTTATTAATTTAATCGTGTCAATACACCAAGTATTTTTACAATGTTTTACAATTTGTAATAATATGTTTATATTAGAAAAAGAATCCAGAGAAATCGTTCTTCAAAAAATGTTTAGCCAAAAATATCGCATTTATCTAATTTATAAGTCAATACTGACTAGAATGGTGTGGATTGGATTAAAATTGTCAACAATGTTTCACTGCTATAAGAACATCACTATAAACTTATGATGAACATTACATAAATGTTCGAATATTTTGATCGAAAACCCAAAAATGTAGAACATAAGGTTTTAATCTTTTTATAAATAGTTAAACAAAACAAAAATATTTTGAAAACTGTTTCATGTCTAAAAAATGCAAAATATATCTATTGAACATTTTAAATTTCAACAATCAAATGAAAATTGTTACGTTTTTGAAATGAACAGAGATAAGAGTATTTTAATGTTTATTGAACTGTTCATTTAAAATTATATGGCAAATGGTGAAAAACAAAAAATACGTCCAATGACTTAATATTTGAAAAAGTTAGATAGAATTTATATTTTTAGAAGCATTTAAAACATTTTCCAGTTTGAAACAAAATAGTTGTGCTATTGTTTAAAATTATTAATTAATACAATTGTTCAATATAGGTGCATAAATAATGTGTTTCTTCTGTATTAAAAATATATCATACCTAGTTTAAAATGCTTGAAAATTGGACTAGAATTTATTTTTCAGATCAATTTATTATTATAATATATTAGATATGATGAGTTTTTGCAAATAAGTATTACGATTGGATAAAAACATTATTAAAATATTAAATACAAATTATTATAGAAACAGTTATACATCGACATAGCTAATGTTTACAATTGGATAGTAAATTATAAATTAATTAATGATTATAAAATAAAAAGAGGAACAAAAAATATAGTTAAAACATAGAAATTAAGCATTAAGAAAAATGTGTTTTTAGAACTATTTGTAGAAGGTCTATAATGATTATGCAGACTGATACAATTTAATTCATAAATAAATTGAGATAGATAATATTATAAGAAATAGATGCAGTAAAATTGCCAGTAATGGCCTTATTAGTATTTCATAAATTATTTATGGTGAATAATTTGATAGCATTATATTTCAATCATTATTTAATAAAAAAAACCCATTTCTTGCAAATTAGTTTTTAAATAAAAACATATTTTGAGTTTATACTTGAAATACTAGGTAATTTCATTATTATTAAATGTTGAAATATCCTTGACGGTTAAAGCTCTTCTGCATTTTATTTTTCAATTAATTTCAGTCACTGATGCATTTAGTCAACATATAGTTTAATGAGAAACATTGATAGTTGAATACTTTTGTATCTCCAATATAAATGGACAAATGGTACTATATGTATAGGTATATGTGGTATTCTAAAGTATCGATATTTAAACATTAGTATTTACATTTGAAGGAATTGTTTCTGATTGGTTTGAAGGTATATGGAAATAAAAAACTATTAGAGTGGAATTCGTCTCGTTGTAAAACAAAATAAACATTAACTAAATTATTCACAGATCGAATAAATACTAAATGTATGTAGAATTGTAGATGTATCGTATATGCTTATGTCGTACCTATTAAAATATAACACGACATCTACATCTTTACAGTATTTGTAACATAATAAAATAATTTCAAGATAGGAGGTTTTACATATACATCGACGGTTTTGAATTAGGCGTCATTTTTTTCTGTGACAGTTAGAATCCTTTACCATCACACCATGGTTCATAGTGGTACTATATATTCTAGAAGATATGTTATTACGGATGTTGACAATTTGCGGTTCAAACAAGATGATGTAACCTGTCACACAACCCGTGAGACTATTGCTTTACTGCACGAATAATTTCCTGAACGAGTCATCTCTTTGTAACACCACCCGGAGAACTCAGATAATGGATACAATTGTCCATGCATATATCGGAGATGTTATTCTGAAAACAGTTCTAATAAATTATTTCAATTTTCATTGAAATCTGTCAGTTTAATTGAATTTTTAAACCGTATTCTAAACTCTTACTATATCAGCTGGTTTTCAAACAAGTGTCACAAACTCACAACTAAAATCATTCATTCTAATTTGTTTGGATGATTTCTATAATCTTGTACCTAATCTATATTCTATGGCCTATACAATATATAATATAGTAATATAATTTATACATATGTATATTTATAAGTGCGAATGTACGTCTGTTTGTTTGTCCTTCCTACATTTCTATATTATTCTCCGACCCCCACAAAACTTCCGTGGTGGCCTTTAGGCACCTCAAGAAAGGTTTCCAAACTATTACGAACAAAAAGGTATCCATCACATCATAAATGTGTACGTATAATAATATTTCATGATGAGCTTAAGACAACTAAGATTTTTAATGTATCGTGTGTTACCCATATAAACGCTGTACTTAAACGGAGACAATTTATTTTAAAATCTGATGTATATTCAATTTGACGTGATATCGGTAAACGACTTATTACTTATATTATTATATTATATAATATGTAATTGCGTTTGATGATAATTGTAATGGAGATTCATAAATCAAAATGTTTGAGCGTCCTAAAAATATATTATTAAAGTCAATAAAATGGCACGTGAAATATTTAATTGAAACGAAATGATATTCCTTTTTTTTATATATATATATATATATAATTTTATTAGCAATTGTTTTCAGAAAACTTATATTTGCGTAAACGTTTATAAATGCAAAGGATATATAAAGTTTTTCTTGATCTACCTATATTACTTTTTGAGTTATGTATAATGTATACTATAGTATAGTGAAATTGCATCATTTTGTTGACACATTTCACGTTAGGTACTTACCAATTTTTATTTTTTGTTCAATGACTTCAATAACTTTTTGTTCATAATCAAAACTGAAAGTCACACAAGCGTTATATCAAGATTTGTAAGAAAAAAAAAGTAAGTCACTTACTTTGATAGTAATAATGTATCTGCTAAACATTATTTAGTCGAGAATATGTACGACAAAAAATGTTAAAACAAAATATAAGTTACGGCTTTATTTAAGATAGCTAAGACCCACTCACGATTAATGAAAGAAAATTAATATATTAAATTAATTTAACACAATCCTACTATATACATCAGCTGATATATTACTAAAGAACGACGTCTGATGAATGACGTTACGACGATAAACAGTTTATAGTATTTGGTTGATAACTTTTTGACATCTTGGTGATCTTTAACCTTTTGTCACCTTTGTACTCTTATAATCTCAATCATCATAATTATTTTCACTTTCCAAGAAGAAAATCACTTAACATAATAATATATCTGCATAACGACGTTTACGAGTCGAATAACTACAAGTATATCAACCTCCGACACTGACCAAAAACAAATAACAGTTTGAAACTACAGTTTCATCAATATGGCAAAGATCCAATTAGAATTGATGTAAGAAAATGATATGTTGAACATATTTAACACAATCCTATCACATACTTAAATACTTTAGCTGATATCACTGACAAAGCGACGACTAACGATACGACGTTACAGTTCTTTGGTTGTATGATAATCTCAATTTTCATAATAATTTTCTCTTTGTGATTTAACGAGTAGGTATATACTTGTGCATGCTGCTATTGCTTTGTACGTAAAATAATTGCTTTCTCATGAAACCCCAAGAACCTATCCAATGCGCTATCTGTGTAGAAGCACTAACTGTTAAACTTATGAGCTTCTACACCACCGCAATTATGCAGACATCAGAACCTTATTAAACATACCTGGCCATCTATACTGAACACTTTGCTCCGATCATAAAAATTCCAACAAAATTTTGATTTTTCTAAAAAAACCAACCTGTTGGGTACACAATCAATTTTTTGTATTTTTGCGCGATTGTGTGCGATACGTCCATATCGCAATGTTGTCACCCTGCAGCTCCGCCGCCGGACACTGTGCAAGCGGACTTTGTACCCCCGGGGAGGGGACGGTACCGTCGCGGTCTAGCCGTCAGTCACCGGCACCAGCCGATACACTTGATAGTTGATATACGTTCGTTATTGTCGCGAAGTCGTGTCGTCATTTTTTTGTGCCTTTCAGGCCAGTCGTAAAACCACATGTTTTACTGTCGCGAGCAACGCGAAACCGATGTGCTGTCGCCGCCGTACGCCATCAGTGTTTTAGTCTAATACACCTGAGCCTCGCTGCTCATTAACCCGTCGCGCACGTTTTTGTGTTCAGCGATTCGGGTTTGTCGGTCACCCGTGCCGATACCACGACTTATTGTCGTCGTCGCCCGCGCGTCATATATACGCCGTGCGATTAAGCCGTGTTCCCCACGTGTTCGCGCGCTTTGTCGTTTCCGTCCGTCGTATTCGTCCATCGAATCCTGTCGGATCCGTCGTTGTGTGCGTCGTGTTTACGCCGCGCCGCCACCGAAGTACCTTGTACGGTCCCGCGATCAGATCATCGCTACCGTCTCTCGTCAGCTCGCCTAGCTGCGCAGGACGAGAAGTCAACTTAAGTCCATATCCGTGACACCGGACGTTTATACGCGTCGGCTCGCAACATTACGTGGTCGTCGTCAGTTTTTCGATCTCGCGTTGTTAAAATCGCCAACCACGCCGTTCATCACGCGGTAAGTCACGGGGTCGTTGGCCAACGGTCGAAATCGCCCAAATCGACGTTCGATGTTTCGTCGCAGTCCGTTTTTAATCTCCGTCAGCTGATTGCCGTTCCGGGCCAGCAGTATCAACCCGCCGTCTCATCTCTAATCAGGTCCATTATCAGGTCGTACACCACCTTTTGTTATTGTTCCTTTTTGTTATCATTCGCAACACGCGAAACGTTATTATTAATTGTTGTCGAATTATACATTAGTTTATTGATCTGCCGATCGTATTGTGATCGCGCATTATTATTTTACTAACCCTAGCTGTTAAGCCGTATTATCTGCAGAACGTCACAAATAAATTGTTCTGCCATTATTTGTATAAATATTATTGTTGTCGTAAGTCATAATCTTTCACCCTTCATACCTAAACTCAAATACTAGAACCAACCCAATATACAGTCCACTCTCTCCCTCCTACAGGGTTCCCGACGGTACGAAGTAAGTATTCACACGACCGACGCGTGTCGTGTTTGGCCGCCGCCAGTGCGCACACACACACAGACGCACACGCGTCACCCGGCTAGATGTGCAGCCGCATCGCACATTGTTTGGTCCATCGGGCCGGATAGTGTTTTTGTGTGTTTACTTCATTGCAATCATTCACTATTAAAAGCTCACACATTTGTTTTGTATTGCTGTCGTCATGCCACCAAAAAAGGAGGAGGATCCAGAAATTGCTTTGACACGAGCTCGCGCCAAACGCGATGTCGTATTGAAAGCAATTAAACGTATGCACGCTACAGCGTTAGAGGCACGCGCTGATTGCGACAAAGTACCATCACTTATTACTCACGCCGATGAGTTGGGTAATCTTGTCAAACAATTTCAACATCAACAAGATGTTATTATTGATGCATTACTCAGCCTGGACCGTTTTAACGAATTTGAACAGGATGACTCGGTTTTTACGTTTATGGATTCCATGCGTCTTGAAATCAAAACAATTGTCGCGAGTGCCGCGAGTGCCGCTCCCCCGAGTGTTTCCGGAATAAAATCGTCGTTCTTCGCGCCCTCGCCACAACAATTCGTTCCGTTACCGAAAATCCAGTTACCTACCTTCGCTGGTAGTTTATTGGAATGGCGATCGTTTCGCGACATCTACGTGTCTCTCGTACACGACAACACGAACATCGGCGACGCGGAACGATTTCATTATTTATTGTCGTGCATGTCGGGTGACGCTCTCGCTGTTGTCAAATCAATACCGTTGTCCGCAAATAACTATGCACTCGCTTGGGAAGCATTGTCCGCGCGGTTTGATAATAAGCGCTTGTTAGCTTCGGCACATTTAGACAAATTATTTGCATTCAAACCTATTGCTCATCAGTCTTTACCAGCTTTGACATCGTTTATTAATACGTTCAAAGAAAATGTAGCTGTAATCAAGGCGCTCGGTGTCAATGACCTCTCAAGTTTTTTATTGTTCCATATGGGTTCCCGTGTTCTCGATCCGACGACAATTCAATTATTCGAATCTAATGCGTCGAGTTCTATTATTCCGACATTTGAGGAGTTACTAAATTTTGTACAACAGCGGTGCAGAGTATTAGAAAACATAAAAAATTCTAGTAAACCTGACAGTACCGTAAAACCGTATGAAAAATCTAAGCTGCCGTTTCACAAGACGGTTGTACCAAGAAAATCAGTTTTTGCCGCTACCACGTCTACGTCGACCAAGTCAAGATCGAAAAATTGCCTGTCATGCAATAAAACTGACCACAGTATTTATCAATGTCCAAGGTTTCTCGAGATGACCGTTGAGAAGCGACGAGAATTCGTTTTGTCGCGAAAATTATGTTTCGCGTGCATGAGTCCGAATCACGTGTTGGACACGTGTCCGTCGACAAAGGGGTGCCGCATCTGTAGTAACAAGCGTCATAATTCCTTACTACATCTTAACCACGATCAAACATCGGCCGCGGTCAAAGCCATTCAAGGTAGCAAGGCGGTTGCCAGCTCAGGCCCTTCCGTCGACCAATCGAGTTCGTTTGCGGGTGCTGCGCGCACCAACTCCACAGTCGTACTCGGTACGGCTATAGTTCATATCAGGGACGCTTGGGATCAAGTTCATTCTGTTCGAGTGCTACTCGACAGTGGTTCCCAAATTTCGGCCATGACAACCGACTGTTTCGCTCGGCTAGGGTTACCCAAACGTCAGTTTAAATCCAATATTGTGGGTCTTGCTCAAAGTCCAGTTGCTCAAGTACAAGGTGTCACAAATTGTCAATTTTCATCGCATTTTAAGCATGATTTATTCCCGTCGGTTGACTTAGTCATTCTCACCCAGATAACCGCTGCCATGCCATCCACACGGTTGCCGGCGAGCGTACGCGAAAGGTACCGACACCTTTGTCTCGCCGACAATGATTTTGACATTCCGTCGCGCGTTGACGTGTTATTCGGCGCCGATATTTTACCAAGTCTTGTTCGCCCACACGCGGGCATCGAACATCACCCCGGCCTACCATCGGCATTAGAAACTCAACTTGGTTGGATAGTCTTCGGATCATTTGCTACACCAAACTCGTCATCTGTATCCGCGTTGACCACCACCGTCAGTCCGCCGTCCATTGCGGAATTATTACAAAGGTTTTGGTTGGTCGAAGAACCCACCGCACCATCGTTGCCCACTACGGAGGACCAATGGTGTGAAGAATATTTCAAGGATACTACCACTCGCGATTCGACAGGTCGATTTTGTGTCGCTCTACCATTTCGTCATTTATTTACCGACTCAACTCCAGGTCAGGATACATTATGTCACGGTCTCGGAGATTCGCGCTCCATAGCGTTGAAACGATTTTACAATCTGGAACAACGGTTGGCCAAGGATTCCGTTTTGTACTCGGCTTATCGAAAGTTCATGTCCACATATCAAGCATTAGGACATATGGTTCCAGCCCCGGCACCTGGCACATATTTCATCCCGCATCACGCCGTGCTCAAGGCCGACGGTGACATGTCCAAAATACGCGTCGTGTTCGACGCTTCGTCTGCGTCGTCATCCGGTCGCTCCTTGAACGATGTATTGTGCACCGGACCGAAGTTACAAGTTGATTTACGCGATATCTTACTTCGTTGCCGCATGCACAGGTACATTTTGTCCGCTGACATCGTCAAAATGTATCGACAAATTTTAATTCGTCCACAAGATCGGACATATCAACATATATTTTGGCGTAACTCGCCTAGCGACGAACTCGTCGAGTTTCAATTATGCACCGTCACGTACGGTC
Organism: Diuraphis noxia; assembly: GCF_037042655.1. Classification (NCBI taxonomy): domain Eukaryota; kingdom Metazoa; phylum Arthropoda; class Insecta; order Hemiptera; family Aphididae; genus Diuraphis; species Diuraphis noxia. The sequence goes on along the minus strand of NW_028301714.1, from coordinate 28,843,765 downwards.
TCAATTGCGCGCCCTATCTAGCCATACGCTGTCTGCACGAGCTCGACAGCCAGGACGGTCATTGTTTTCCGCTAGCAAAACATGTCCTCACTCGAGCTACTTATGTCGACGACATCGTTATTGGCGCCGACACAGAAGAACTCCTGTTACGTCGAAAAGGGGACATCGTCGGATTACTGCACAGCGGCGCTTGTGCACTCAGCAAGTGGACTAGCAACAGTGCAACCGTCCTCGAATCTGTTCCCACCGAGGACCGTGTACAGTCCATGTCATTCGATCCGCGTGAGGAACACGGCGTCAAGGTGCTCGGCTTGCATTGGGACACAGACACAGACCAATTCGTATATCATACCAGTATACAACAAATCTCGTCCACGAAACGGCAGGTGTTGTCCATCATCGCGCGTTTGTTCGATCCCATCGGTGCTCTGGGCCCGATGTTGTTGTGGGCAAAGTGCTTCATGCAGTCCTTGTGGTGCAATAAACTCGGATGGGACGATGTTATGTCTGACGAGCTGCGAACTATGTGGCAACAGTTCTGCACGGAGTTGCCTCTTCTGTTCGATTTAAGTCTACCGCGTCACATCGACGCCACCAGTTATCAGGACATCCAGCTGATTGGCTTCGCGGATGCATCCGTCAAAGGATACGCGGCTACCATTTATCTCCGTTTTGTCCACGCGCCCGACGACATAGCCGTTAAGTTCGTCACTTGTAAGACCAAAGTTGCCCCGTTAAAAGGTTCCACCGTCAACGAGGAGCTTTCCATACCCCGACTGGAGTTGTGCGGGGCTCTGCTATTGGCCCAGACGCTCAACCACATACACTCCGTGTTGTCATGTGAAATTTCGATATCCCGTTTGCGAGCATGGTCAGACTCATCGGTTGTTTTGTCATGGTTGACGTCGGATCAAAAACGTTTTAAGATTTTTGTAACCAACCGGGTCGCCAAAATACATCATCTGCTACCGGACTGTGTTTGGAACTACGTAGCAACGAGCGACAATCCTGCAGATCCAGCTTCCCGTGGGCTTTTGCCAAAATCAATGCTGTCATCATCTATCTACTGGAACGGTCCTGACTTCTTACGACTTCCTGAAGATCAGTGGCCCCAATCGAAATTTGTTCCGCTCGCTCCGGAACAGCTGCCAGAGACCCGGCCGAATGTCATCACGACGTTGGTCGTCAATGTTTGTCCACCATCGCTAGAATTTATTGCTCGATTTTCGTCGTTCGCCAAAATGCTGCGCGTATTGTCTTACATTTCGCGCTATTTGTGTCATCGTTTACGTCGGGAACCTGTTCGTGTCGGTCCAATTACGTTTCCCGAACGGGAAAATGCTTTATCAATCGCCGTGCAACGCACGCAACAACATTACCTTGCGGACTTATTCAAGATGTTAAAAACCAAATCCATAATTTCACCGCCGTCCCTGGCGCAATTGGCACCCTACGTCGACGAAAAGGGTATCATCCGAGTCGGAGGCCGTCTGCGTTACTCCAATGTCAGTCATGACGCCAAACATCCGATTTTGTTGCCGCGATCTTCGCATTTAACCGACCTGATCATTCGTCATTACCACCTGTCGTTTTTGCACGGTGGCTCAAAAATGATATTGTCCATGTTACGTCAAAAATATTGGATTTTATCGGGTCGCGTGGCAGTTCGTCGTGTCATTTTTTCATGTGTGCCGTGCACACGCCATAAGGCTGTCCGCCCTCAACCAATGATGGCTGACTTACCATCCTACCGGGTCCAGCCCCATCGACCGTTTTCACATGTCGGAACGGATTACGGAGGACCGTTCCTCGTAAAAGAACACCGTCGTCGAAACGCGCAGTCGGTCAAGGTCTACCTCGCGCTATTCATTTGCATGTCTGTTAAGGCGGTCCACCTTGAAATCGTGTCGGACCTCAGTACTGAAGCCTTCCTCGCCGCCTTAGACCGTTTTGTCGCAAGGCGAGGGATTCCATCCCACATGTACTCAGACTGCGGCACCAATTACGTCGGGGCCGCGCGCCAGCTAAAAACGTTGTTATGTGACGACAAGGCCCGAGACCGTCTGTCGTCGCATTTAGCTTGCACGTGGCATTTCAATCCGCCTGCAGCGCCACACTTCGGCGGAATTTGGGAGGCTGGCATCAAAAGTGTTAAGTTCCACCTCAAACATGTCATTGGTCATCAGGTGTTGACATACGAAGAATTCTATACATTGATCACACGCATTGAGGGTATTTTAAACTCGCGTCCGATCACGCCGATCTCATCCGACCCCCATGACTTGACCGCATTAACGCCAGGACATTTTTTGATTGGACAGCCGATTCACGCCATGCCCGAACCAGACATCACCGATGTCAAGATCAACCGGCTGAACAGATGGCAACTCATCCGTCAGTGCCATCAATCGTACTGGAGGAGGTGGTCACGCGAATATCTGTCCACGCTACAAGGCCGCCAAAAATGGTTCAAGACGTCCACAAACCTCTCAATCGGCGACATGGTCATCGTCGAAGCCCCAACCCGTCCACCTACCGAGTGGCGTCTCGGCCGTGTCACAGATGTCCATCCAGGTGCCGACGATGTCGTTCGCGTGGTGTCGGTTCGTACTCAGGACGGCGTGTACAAACGCCCGGTCGTGAAACTCGTGCGTCTACCGGTCGGGCCCTGAATCCCGTCCTTATGTCCTTATATTCTATGCCCTCATTGTGTAAATTATTTATTTACTTCTTTTTTTTTTTTTTTTTTTTTGTTGTTATGTCTATTATTATTTTTTTGCGCCTCAGTAGCTCTCTGGCCTATTTTATTCATGTTAATCATTTAGTTGGGCAGATGTTAACGTGCTAAGCCTTTGTACTTTGTTTTGTATTCATATTTTTTTTTTATTATTATGTACGATCTGATTGGTCTGCTACGTCGATCTTCATGTGATGGTTTCTTGAAAGACACCTGGGTCTTTCAACGCGGGGAGGAAATGTTGGGTACACAATCAATTTTTTGTATTTTTGCGCGATTGTGTGCGATACGTCCATATCGCAATGTTGTCACCCTGCAGCTCCGCCGCCGGACACTGTGCAAGCGGACTTTGTACCCCCGGGGAGGGGACGGTACCGTCGCGGTCTAGCCGTCAGTCACCGGCACCAGCCGATACACTTGATAGTTGATATACGTTCGTTATTGTCGCGAAGTCGTGTCGTCATTTTTTTGTGCCTTTCAGGCCAGTCGTAAAACCACATGTTTTACTGTCGCGAGCAACGCGAAACCGATGTGCTGTCGCCGCCGTACGCCATCAGTGTTTTAGTCTAATACACCTGAGCCTCGCTGCTCATTAACCCGTCGCGCACGTTTTTGTGTTCAGCGATTCGGGTTTGTCGGTCACCCGTGCCGATACCACGACTTATTGTCGTCGTCGCCCGCGCGTCATATATACGCCGTGCGATTAAGCCGTGTTCCCCACGTGTTCGCGCGCTTTGTCGTTTCCGTCCGTCGTATTCGTCCATCGAATCCTGTCGGATCCGTCGTTGTGTGCGTCGTGTTTACGCCGCGCCGCCACCGAAGTACCTTGTACGGTCCCGCGATCAGATCATCGCTACCGTCTCTCGTCAGCTCGCCTAGCTGCGCAGGACGAGAAGTCAACTTAAGTCCATATCCGTGACACCGGACGTTTATACGCGTCGGCTCGCAACATTACGTGGTCGTCGTCAGTTTTTCGATCTCGCGTTGTTAAAATCGCCAACCACGCCGTTCATCACGCGGTAAGTCACGGGGTCGTTGGCCAACGGTCGAAATCGCCCAAATCGACGTTCGATGTTTCGTCGCAGTCCGTTTTTAATCTCCGTCAGCTGATTGCCGTTCCGGGCCAGCAGTATCAACCCGCCGTCTCATCTCTAATCAGGTCCATTATCAGGTCGTACACCACCTTTTGTTATTGTTCCTTTTTGTTATCATTCGCAACACGCGAAACGTTATTATTAATTGTTGTCGAATTATACATTAGTTTATTGATCTGCCGATCGTATTGTGATCGCGCATTATTATTTTACTAACCCTAGCTGTTAAGCCGTATTATCTGCAGAACGTCACAAATAAATTGTTCTGCCATTATTTGTATAAATATTATTGTTGTCGTAAGTCATAATCTTTCACCCTTCATACCTAAACTCAAATACTAGAACCAACCCAATATACAGTCCACTCTCTCCCTCCTACAGGGTTCCCGACGGTACGAAGTAAGTATTCACACGACCGACGCGTGTCGTGTTTGGCCGCCGCCAGTGCGCACACACACACAGACGCACACGCGTCACCCGGCTAGATGTGCAGCCGCATCGCACACAACCCTAATAACCTTATATAATTTTACAAGTCTTTTTTGCTTTTTTTCTATATTCTATCTACATACTAAGTTTAATCATATTCTAATATTGTATATAGCGTCTAAATTTATAAGTAGGTACCTATATAGTAATATTGTAAATGTAAGCTAATAACCTTAGATGTTAGGCTTTAAAGTACCTAATAAAAATTAATAATAGTAATAATAATTACAGGCTGATAATATGACATACGTACTGGTGTACTCGTGAAATATTTTGTCCGCGTCTTCTTATTGATCGATCTTGCCGCCTATAATGCATCAAAACAATAAAATGATTAACATACATTTTCCGTTCGTGAATTGAAGTAGTAAGTCGATTCATTACATTAATGTCAATAAAAGTTCATCACATAAGAATATCTAATGTGACAAAATAAACTGATGACTATCCAATTTCTTTACAATGTCAACTATCATGGCAATTGGCAGTGTTATTTTGTAATCGTTTTATTTGCAATGAAAATATACGGTAAAATAACGGTCTTAATATTCGTTGTAATAAGTTTGCATACACAAAGCGCCGTTTTATAAAACATATTAGTATTGTTATGAACATCCATATTATTGTTATTTAGCTGACAATGTAGGTTATATATTATGTGATATTATACTAGCTTACCTATTATTTATTATTTATAGATCATTTAGTAGTTTATTATTTTGTATAACTCACATCGTTTGGCTGTATTATTAAAAATAATCAGCATACCAGTCAATGGAATCTTTTTAGAGCTTATAAGTATATTGCTATTGATGGCATGTGTGTACCATAATTGTATACCTAGTGAACAAACAAGACAACATAATCACTGCTGACCTATTTGTATGATGCTTTAATCTTAACCTCGTAGTGTAATTAAAAATATTGGTTATCCCTCTCAATCTAATATCTAACATTGAACGAGTTCTACTATAGGAATCATTATATCTGTTTCTAATAACGCTCTAGCTTATATCATACATAATAACATTATTATTATTTGTGATATATATAATATATTATACAGTTTTCCTGTTCCTAAATCCTAAATGATTGAAGTAAAATGCATAGTCAATAATAATATATTATAACATAAATACATTGTATACTTACATATAATAGGTACCTCTAAACTCTATACATGTCTTTGAGAAGTCTATTGACTGTGCATCATTGATATTTTAAAGATCATATAGTTATGATGAAAAGTAATTATATTTAATATTGTATATACGATTATGTTTTTTTCCAATTTCTTAATAATTAAAATAATAATAAACATTTGTCAATAGTTGATTAAATGCAGTTATATACAAAAAAAATGGATAATATTATAAATTATAATACGCCATACATTGATACAATATAATTATTATGATAAAAATAAATCAAACGATCTATGAACTTTACGTATTTTTATGGCTACCAATCCAAATAACGTACCTAGATACTATTTTCGTGGTAGTGAAAAAATAATATACCAAAAATCTCTTCGCAGTCACGTAGGGTGTGAAATTACAGTGGGAAAAAACAAATTAACATTTTTTACACGAAGTGTTACAATACTATATCCCGACGAAGAGCACTTGGGCAGATAAACAAAATACATTTTTTGAATTCCTATATGTAATATGGTATACCTAATTTATTATAGGATTTACTGGATGCCCCTGCATTATGCTGAAAAAATAAATAAGTATTTGAGATCTGTTAAGGTTTTTGTTATTTTCTTTCTCAAGTGTCAACAGTGGTTGTACGACAATGATATAAAGTCGTTTGAGTTTGTTTCAAATTTTCGATAAGTGCTGCGTAATTCTTAACACATCCAAAAGCAATTTATTAGACTCACTTTTTGGACGACGGCCCGCTGCTTCTGGTTTACATCTTCTCGCCCCGAACTATTGAGGTATCGATAGCGAACTCACTATTCAGCTTTGCTTTAAATAATATGTCCTATATTTGTATTGTGTAATTAAATCGTTACCTTGCAGAGAGTTTTAAGTACCTATACAGAAAGTATAATATGTTGACTCTACCGATGACATACATATTACATACATACATACATACACAGATTGGTACATAGTATAGTATATACGTACATAAATACATATTAATATTATATACACAGAGTAATATTCTGGTACGGTTATCTTGAATTGCTTTTTTCACACGATTTAATGTCATTACAAACACAACTTACATTTAGCAGACCTATCTATTACCATTGTTAGTTTAATTATTTATTTATTATTATTATTATTATAATTAATTTATAATTACTAATATGAGATTATCAAAACATTCATAACTTATGTTTCATGACTCCAATTGGAGGCATATTTACTCTAACCTTGATAATCAGCAATTAAGATTATTGTTCGTATCTGACAATATTTAATTAGCTATCTGTAATAGATGGTCTTTAAAAAAAATAGCTTTAAGGAGAATATCTTCAAAACACTTGACTATAGCAAGAAAATAACCATTTAGTGACAAAACAATAAACAACGTAGTGTCTGCTGAATTTCATGCAAATCTTATACAATAAATAATATTCTTACACTAACGATGACGTTAATATTCAGGAAATTGCCACATCAACGCCATGTCATGACACGTATCATGTAACGGAGTTCAGCTATAATAATATGTAAACGCGATTACTAAATGTATCTAGGTCTTAAAAAAATCAATAATTTTAATATTTTGAACGATCCGAGTTAATAAATATGTAAGACGCGAATTATTAATCACAATATATTTTTATCTAAAACTTGTTTTTATTCGCCTTGTTCGCAAAAAAAAAAAAACAGAAGTTCTTTCAATTCATCATAAACCAAAAGATGCTAAATGTATGAAATTTAATTAAGTTATCTAGTTATATCTTTTTGATTAGCGTTGAGAAGTTATAGTTATTGAATAAAGAAAAATGATTGGTTTATTGGAAGACATGTGACTTCCAATTTAAAAGTTTTCAACTATTATGGGTACTATAGAGACATTACAGATTGGCTCATCAATTTGTTTCTATCGAAAATGACCAAAAACTTTTAAACACCTCGCCGTATTGTAGACCCAGTTTTGTGCAACACTCGAGAATTAATTTTTTTTTTTATATCAACCAAAATTTACCATTTAAAGAACAATGTCCCAAAAGCATATTATTAAACTACTAATTAATATGACAATTAACTTTAAAAAATAATTATTATTTAAATATGGTCAATGGAACTAACATAATACAAATTAATTCTTAAAGTAAATTATAAACAAATAACATGGTTTAAAATTGTCTATGGTATTTTACTTTGAAAACCAATCCAAAAATCTGACATTAATACTTATAGGTAAACGCAAAAGGCACTAGGTTGAATTATAAATAATCAATATTTCTTATTTTTAGTGGTCTTATTCTCTCATTAATGATATATAAGCATTTATTATATAATTCTTATTCATCTTGTTAAACAATTAATAATAATTTTTCCAATCTTTATTATACTTAACTTTTCAGTTTAGTTTTAATATAAATAATACTTTTTTAAATATACTAATTATTATCATAATGTTTGTTTAGTTTAGTTTAAGCTATCTGATTTTTTTTTTTATCATTATTGATAATTCACCTCAAGAACAATAATTATTAACGTGAAGTTTACTTGCATTTTTTTAAACAATTTTTATCTCTGTTAGGTACTAAACTATAGTTTACAGTTTACCTAGGTATATAATTCTGATGTTCTAAAAAAAAAAAATGTGGTATTGTAATAATTTTTTACACGGGTAGTAAGAATAAAAGTTTTTTTTCAAAATACAATCAAATTAGTACCTATGTAAATAGTTTTAAAAAAAGAAATCGTAAACATTGCTGAATAATTATATTTATATAGTTTGTTAATTATAAGTGGTTTGACACAATTATTGTAATATGTATTTTTCATTTAAAAATTATGTAGTTACACGGTGAAATTTTAAATCAAGAAATGAAACTATATGCTGAAGTAGTTAAATATTTTACGACTACTTTATTAGTATTAGGTACATTTTATGAGTAAAAACAAAAAACCTATTCACATTTTATGTAATGGGTATACTAAAAAAATATATATTTGTGAAATATTTTTACAGTCATATAATTGTATATATAAATATATGTATACAACACCTATATATTTATTGTGGACATATTAAGCAATAAAATATGTGAATTAAAATTGCAATCAATGTTTATCTTTACATCCAAGTAAGAGACCATACCAAAGAAATTAAGTCATGTAAACCAACTGTTAAAATTAAAATTAGATTAAATTAAAATCATAAATGATTTATACATTATTTAAATGTATTTCAAAGAATAAAAATACTATAAAATTAACCTAAAGTTAAAACAAATAAATATTTATTTATTTATCATATTAATAATAAGATAGTATAAACACATTATATAGTAAGTATGTTAATCCAATTATATGGCGTTGTATACACAATCAGCTAGTAATTATATTCAAAACTAATGATAAATATTGAAATGGTTTTATTGAGTTTTCATTTTATGATAAAGCTAGTTAGTTTCGTTACTAAATGTAGTAAATTATGTGAGTAATATTATTATATATTTTAATATTCTATAATTTCTGTAAGGGAATGTCTCTTGAGTCTAGCAATCTTAAATCTATGTTCAATGAGTTTGGAAAGGTGGAATTATACACTAATCTCAAACAGGCAAGGCGGCATAGTTCTATCATTAAAATCCTGAATGCTTTATACTTGTTGGAATATAAGATGCTGTGTATCTATCCCAGTTCTTTTTTGTACAATTGTGAGTAGTAGAACCTACTGATTAATTGTTGTACACTTGTTTATGGAATAAAGAACAAATAAGAACAAAAGAAATAAATTTAAATTACATGTCAATCAACTAAAGTAAACAACAGATTTCTGTATTTATACAATATATTATGTATAATGTTAAGATATGTAGCATTGTGAATACTATTTCAACAATCGAAAAAATAATGACCATAAATTATTTCAGTAAAATCAAAGATGACTATGCTATCATGGATAAATCAACAATATAGAGTATTGTATAAATAACTAAAGCCAGCAGAAGATAATAATAATAAAAACAATCGCCTTGTCCTATTTGTTTTTTTTTTTTTAAGAGAACCACTCGCCTTGTGAATAAAATATATATTTCCATCAAACAATGTTTTTTTCTTCCGTATTTTGAATACACGCATACGCGTAACACAAATCGTAATGGAACAATAACCATTAAAGCCCAAAGTCATTGCAGAATACTGCAACTGATAAACGAGTTATAAATTATAATAATATTGAAATACTCTGCGATTATTCTACCATCGAAAATATAGCAATACATTTACATTGAGGATATTATTATCGTCTGATTAATACTTGTACGTATCTTAACTATAACCGATACTATACTAGCCAGTCCACAAGGATGGTGAAGTAAACTATTTTTTTTCTAACTCGTTAAGTTAAATTAACACTAAAAGTTAATCTTAAAGTTAAAAGTTCCTTTTTCTAACTTGTAAAAGTCAATAGGTAACTATAGAAATAAAAGTAACTTAACTTAGTTTTTTCAGTTACTTTTTTTTGTATAAAATTAAAAATTATATTTATTTTTAAAGCTAACAAATAACAATAATTAAATAGAGGTTATCCGAACTAAACTTAATTTTTTTTAAACTCTATTTAGCCATTTCTTGCTACAAGGGACATTATAATAATTGTTTGCATAACATAGATGCACAACATAATTTACATGATGCATAGAATTATATAATATGTACAGGATCATTTTCACGGCTGGTGTGGAGGTGGATGGACTAGAGCAGTGGTCGGGAACTTGAGGGCTCTTTAACATGTAATCTGTGGCTTTTTGAAAAATACATCAATATATCAAGATCCATAAAATATAAATTTTATTTTAAAAAATTTAAAAATTCTATAATAACTACTAAAAAAAAAGTTTGGTTCATGGACGGAATAACCTGTGCAGCTCGCTGGACATCATAGTTTAGTGACTTTTAAAAAGAATGACTGTCTTACAAAAAGTTCCTTGGCCCCTAGACTAGAGGGTGTCATAATTTGTCTTATTTTTGTTGTATAAAATATATGATAAAGCAATAAAAATAAGTATATATTTATCACCATTTAACGTGGTCTGAGGGATGGTCGAGGATCACAATGGAACAACAACCATCAATAAATCAATAGAAAAAATAAAATGACAGAATGCTGTAGCTCATATTATGCAATTTATAAATTATAAAAATATTATAGAAATTCATTAGGATTATTCTACCATGGAAAGTATGACAATACATTTATTGCATTGTGGGTATTATATTGTCGTCTCGCGCATATCTTGACTTAAACCGATGCTATAATATATAATCATAATTGTTTGCATTGCGTACATAATATCATTTACATGACGCATACGATGTTACAATACTAAATTTTTGTGCACTACAAAATTATAGTATGCACTATGACCACTCTTCCGGTCTGTCAGTTTCCTGATTGATATATAAAGGTACGTAAAATTGTGTAATGTGTACATTAGGATACTATATGTAATATGTATAGTAATTAAAAAATAATAAAAATAAGACCAACAAGATACGTGACAACAGTACACTCTAAACAATGGCGAACTATACGTTTCTCATGAGTATAAATGTTACTCAATTGATTTAAGTGTACGATGACAAATTAGTTCATATTTGTTTCAATATCATATCACCATAGTGAGCTATTTATTTATATAAAACAGGATCATTTTAAGTGCAGGTAATTCGCTAGTGACAAATATTGTACTTCTCAAATTATATTTTTTAAGGTATTAATCAATATTAAGTATTATATTGTCATATTTGTGGCGAAAATTAAAGTCTATAAAATATATAACATTATACATTCAATATAAGAATCAACTACTAAGCATATTATTATTCATCTTACAGAAGTTATGTATATTTTTAGCAAATTGTAAATCTAACACAACTTAACAATAATAAGCACAGAAAAAAATTTGTATTGATATTAAAAATAACATATTTTTTTTATTAAAATCCATCTGCCGCTATTCGATTCAGTCAATTATTTGAATATATATATTTTGATAAGTAATAAATAGTAGGATTTATTTTTTAATCATTTGTTAATGTGTACCTACTGTTAGAGTGAAAAAAAATTGTTTGTATTCATTACCAAATTATTCACTCTTATATAACTCATATTAAGTATTGTAGATATAAACACAATTTATAGACCTAATTTTTTTTTATTGTTATTTAATATGTTCAAAATTATTTGGTTAAAATTATTATAGCTTTAGGCACTGATTTTTTTTTTGTAATCATCCTACAACCTAATTGTACAACGTAAGAACCAATTATTATTTATTATTGTATCGATTGAAAGTTTTATTTTTTTCTTATTTTTAAAAACGTCAAAACTTTTTCAAAATGTTTTTAATGAAACATTTGTGCAAAATCATTTATGAAAAGTTGAAATATTGACAACTAAAAGCTAATAATTGATGAGTAAAGAGAGCAGTAATAAATAATAATAACAATTTAATAATTTGATCTATAATCTCTCACGATAATTGATAATGTATCAGACATAATATTATTTTATATAATATATAAATCGAATGATTTTTAAAAACAGAACGTTAATAAATTATATTCTATAAATAAAAACAAATTTTATTTAATCGTAGAAATTAAGTAGATACATTTTATAATCCATATTGATTTAAATCCCTGATTTAAATTCTAAAACACAAAATATTATGCATAGTACCTATAAAATATAATCATGAGCTTTATAAATAAAATTGATAGGCACCCTTTAAATTATTTATAAAGTGATAGGTGTATTTAAAAATTATATTCATATTAAATTGCGTATTAATAATATATATTTAATTTTGTTTTGTTTTGTTTTTATAAAACATTCGATCCTTAGATTATAGAAAATAATAAGTCAGTAAAATTGTCAGGTTAGTACTTAATGCATTCCCAGCTCAGCAGTTATTAGGTTTTTGTTGATTTCAAAAACAAATAAGATAGTTATTAGAATATACAATTTTATGTTTTTAGTTATGCAAGAAGATTTTATTTTATTAATGTTAGTTTTTAAATACAAAAATAGATTTAAAAAAATGTATTTATTATATTTTATTTTTTCGAGATTAATATTTAAACGGAGTACCTATTACGATTTTTCTCTTCTATGTAATATACACAACTAGCAATAACTTTTTAATAATCCATTTTAATCATCTATTTATTTTATTAGACTGTCGGAGTACCTACGAAGTGAGTGCGTCTATTCTAGGTAGTAAGATTACAAGTTCACAACATCATAAGTGTTGAAATTTTTAAATCACAGTGGAGATAAATATTTTTGATAGACAAGGATCAGACAAATTTTGCAAAGGCAAATTGATTGAGATGACTGAATTTATTATTCTTAAACTACAAGGTTTGGTAGAGCTAAAGCTATATCTGTGTACTATAGAGTATGGAGTATAGGACCAATGGTAGAGCTTTATAAATTTAGAGTTTATACCTGATGGAAATCTTGAATTGGAGGAGTGGATGGAGCAGGTGTAGTCTGATGTTGACTTAATTTGGGATGTTGACGAGTTTTTAAGTTTTTTTGAGAAAATAATAATATCATGTTATTGCTACTTCTAATTTATTTATTGTATTATTTTGGGATTTTATTTACACACCTATACTGCATAGTATATGGAAATTAATATTCAAAAATCCACACTAATCTAAGATAAAAACAATGTATTTTTTTCAAAACTGTATTAAACACACTAATCGTAGACTTTTTTTATCTGTATATTAAGCAGTCATAACATAATATAAGTAATAATAAATATACTATCTATAATAAAATTACATAAATCGAATAAAATATTATAATAAGCTTTGCATAGAATATAAGTATTCCAATAATAACAATTGATAATATTTTGTAAACCTTCCAACTCATATAAAATAACACCAGACGCTAATATTATAATCAAATGAAATGTATAAATAAATATATCATTTATTTAAAAAAAAGTGATTCATCTCATTATTTTCGGGACAAGATGTTCTGCCAACATAATTCGGTTATTGTTTATTCCAAAAAGCAGAGGAAGTAAAATTCAATAACAGAATAGACATTTATTAAAAGATTGAAAGTAAGTTTGAACATTCATTCAAGATATTAATAAATAATAACGTAAATAAAAAAATATGCCAATTACTATTTTATGTGTTATAGAGAAAAATTTTCATATGTTTATAAATAGTGAATTATATCAAACGATATTGAATAATCCCTATTGAATACACAAAGCTGGTGTAGATACGTCATTTTGAGAATTACAGAATCACTGGCTCTACCACTCTATTGAACTTATACCTGGGTCAGTTATTTCAAAAATATTTACAACAGTATTTTTTTTCTCTTTATACTTCAACTTAGATGATATGAACTATATCATACATTCATACATTGAGTATGACATGTATAATAATATTATGATGAACAATATATCCAGACACTCAGACAGCGTATTTTTATCCGTATTAAATGCATTAAATGCAGCCTGACATTTTATTTGAAGAACGAAATTTTTTAAATTTCTTTTTACTGTAGTTGTATTACTATAAATCCTTATAATTTATAGATATCATTCATAAATAACGTATAATAATTATTATTTTCATATAAAATCAAGTTTTTGATACAACTTACAATGCTTTAGTTATTAAAATTATAAATATTAAGCAAATATTATATATATAAGTATACCTAATTCTTACGAATAAATGAATAATTTAAGTATATATTATCATTGGATATTAAATGTTTCCTCAACGAAATGTTGATGTGTTTCACTAATTTCCTGATTGAAAGCTCTAAAAGCTAAAAAACTAATTAAAATGCGATTTTTAAAATATAATACTATAAAAGGTACCCGTACCTATTATATATTTTATGAAACAGCGCAGTAATATTATATTATTTACGTATTCATAATTGATTTAGTTGATTCTTAAATAATAAAGACATTAAATCATTAATATACTTACTAATATTATTTTAATATATAATTTTAAAAGTCAGTAATTTTATAAAATATTTTAGTTATTTTTTATATAATTTAAAAATAATCAAATTAATGTTTTATTCCTCTAGCGTTTATATTTCGTAAAAAAGATAAAATGTTTACAATTACATCAGCTACGTCATTTCGTCTGTGGCTTTCAATTTTGGAACTTCCGTTTCAGAAGTCCCTGCAGACAATTTCATGTCAATTAGCCCAGTAGGTACTCAAAATCTGAAATTGAAAAGAACAAAAAAATTATGAATTATGTTCAAGAACCGTGAAACATAAATATGTTTTGAAACACGTAAATTAAGGAACTAAGTAAAAAATGCCGTGAATCTGAATGGAAAGTTTTGAAGGCATATCTATAAATTCTCTTAAGCTTTTGGTTATTGAAGTTAAACAGAGTTTAGTTGCACTGTATACAGCAACATTTTTCATGTAGGTATTTATGACACGTAGTAATGGCAAACTTTACAAAATATATTATTATATATTAAATTATATATATATATATATATATATATAATTAAATATTTTACTTATATTTCAAACACATACGTTTATGCATCTCATAGCATGCACATATACTGCATAAGTGGATTTATTCAATAACTATAGGAATTTAAAATATGCTTAATATTTATAATATTATGACCTACAATTTTCATATTGACATTCATAATTGTCACTGCTTCTTTACTTTAAATCTACGGCATAAGACGTCTGTATAAAACATTCAAAATTCAAATATAATTTTCCATTCACTTTTATCCCTAAGTTATTTATTATTTTCAATAATTTTTAATAAATTAAATGCATAATAATTAATTTTTATTCACATTAATATTATATAGTTATATCAGTTATATGAAAATTAAAGACAGTTTACTAAACTATATCATAATATTTTGTCGGCTCCAAAACTTTTAAAAATTATATAAATGTTCACTGAATAATTTAATTTTTAATTCAATCATCAACCTAGGCATTTCATATTATCAAAATTGTACTGTTTTTTAATATGTATTAACAGTGCAAATAAATTAAATCTTCTGAAATCTTATCAAAGCCTTACACACAAATAATTTGAATTTTTATGATAAAAATGAAGCATAGATATCCGATAAATCGATGCATTTCAACACTGCAGCATTATTCACTAGAACGTCAACAAATTTCAGTATTTTTGTTTTTTAAAGGCTATTTTTTCAGGCGGAATTCACAATACATTGTTCTAAAAAATAACGGAGTCTCCGTTCAATTATAATACACAATGTTATATATTCTTTATTTGATTCCTAAAAACACTTAATTCAAATGATTTACTAATTCAGACATTCTATCATATAATATTTTAATAATATTTTTAAATAAAACAAAATACTTCATTGAGTCGTCTTATAATCTATAACAATTTCTATTGTACCTAACCACTAACCAGCAATGTACTTGTTGCGGTTCCAACTCTAAATGCAGTTTCTGTGACTGCAGCAACTTTCCCTATCCAGTCTTTCATTTCGTAATAGAATATTGTTTCTGTTGAGTACACAGTTTTAGTCTGCAATAAGAAACTTATAACTCACTATAGAAATGTTTATATTCGTAACAAATTGTATGGTAAAATAAATCTATAAAGACAATTTGAAAAATCTATTTACTTGTTTTCATTCTATAATTTAACTAGAATAAGAAACATAGTTGTGAAATAAAAATAGAATATATTTTTTACTGTTGAATTCTTTGATCATTAAATAAATTACTGATAAAATGTATTCTTATAATTTTTTTTAAGAAAAACATAATAAACCCTTAAAGTTTTAAATAACAAAAGAAAAATAATTACCAATCTATTACGATGAGTTGTATACATATAGGTACTTAAATAATTTAAATACATAGATATATGTCTAAGTTATTTATACCTAAGATACTTATACCTATTTAAACATGGTAAACAAATTAAAATATGAAATATTGAATCATAGGATAAATTAATTTTTACCAAAGTTATTGCAGATCGTCGTAAATTACACTTGGTTCAATAAACATACATGCATAAAACTACCTACCTTCCACAAATCTCTTAACATAATTATAGTTTTAAGCGAGAATAAATTATGATTGTGTTTTTTTTTTAAATTCATATAGACATAAAGCTAATATGCTAACGATGTTTAACTACGATAGTAGTAGTTCCATAGTTTAGAGGGATCCCAATCAATGTGTGGTAACATTAGTTATGGATGTCGGGTGCCCCAGATGTATTGAATATTTATTTTATAGAGCAAAGTAAGTCCACAACTTTTATTACGGACTGCATTTTCTGTTTACGCTTTAATAATAGATAAGTTTGTTAAAAGTTATATTCTTGGTTGAATTCAAAATATTCATTAAAACTTCAGATTCTCAGTACTTAATTAGTGGTCGATCCTAGTCCAGTGTGTGTATAGTGCTTATTGAATATTTAGATGTCGATATGTCATATCGTGCTCTCAATAATCACTGTGTTATTTTACTGATAGAAATTAAACGTACCGTTGTTTATAGGTATTTCTAGTGACCGTCTTAAAATATTAGCTAGAAAGTAGCCAGGGAAAAAAATTAACTTCCTATAGTTAAACATTAAAGTTATACGTCATTTAAAACATAAATCAACATATTTAATAATTTAACAATAAATTATATTACCCGTTATTGTACAATAACAGTTAGGCTACATATGTACCTATTTATATATTTATTTATTTTAACCATATTATTCAACTGAGTAGGTATTATATAGGTACATTTGCGAACAATATATTGGGTTTTTTTTTTCTTGCATATAATATAATATTTACAACATTAATTTAACAAAGTAAAATATGTATGTAATTGCAATAATGTGTATTATTTATAAATATAATGACCAAGTCATGTAAGTGAAATAAATATAAATTTGAAAAAACAATCAAGCAATTCAATTCTGAAATATTCATACAGGTATTTATATTTCACATAAAAATACAGTACACAATATACAATTCTACATAATTGAATTTATATGGTGTTATAACATTATGTTATTGCATGTATAACATTTTATAATATATGCTGATATGTTTAAGATTCAGAATAAACAGAAGAACATGACAGTTTAAATGATTAACAGAAAAATATTTCTTGTTCTATTCTTGGGGTAGATGAAGAATTTACCTATTATGAAATTTCTAACCTTCTTTTTAACAAATAGCTATACATTTTTTTCACACACAATTTCACATATGTTCACTTAATATTAGGTACCTGCACATATTGATTATGTTATGGTTTATCTATATATTATAAAACTAATGCTATATACTTAGTATATTTCTAACGTAAATATTAACTTTATTCTTTCTTTTGTTTTGCACAAATTTGTCTCAAAATTATTTTAACAAACTGCAAAAAGGCAAATCTTTTTAATAAATATGTTTATATGTATTTATATCATGTTATATACGAGTAATATATTCATACATTATTGGCATATAAATAATAGTATATCACTAATTTTACTAATTATAATTATTATGAGGTACACACCTTGTTAACGAAACATTGTTTCAAGCATAAGCAACCCAATTTTGAAACCAAAGAAAAATATTATTAGAGAAATACATGGCTATATCAAATAATAATTTTAAAAATATGTGTAATAATAACTATTATCAATAAATAGTAAAAAGTACACGGTTTCCTCAAAAATAGTCAAATATTTAATAATTTCAGACTTACGTAGACGCGTTTAAGTTCTTTCAATACAATATACAAAATGGCGTCAACAATGGTTGATTCATGAGTTTTGGTTCATGAGCTGGTCATGTAACAATGATGTTTATTATTTTTAATACAGCTAGAGAACTGTAGTGCTTGCATAAAATATAAAATATATTTTTGATCTAAAAAGGGAAGTAATAACCTAATTTTTCAAATAAATATTCAGTCAAAAAATGTAGTTACATCTATAAATTTCCTAAAAATGGTTAGGTTCATTTCGGAAAATTGGCAAAACGAGTGTTAAGTAAACTCATAAATTATTCAAGAAAAGTGTTTCTTTAAACGTTATAATAATATATCTCTAGTAACACATCCTATCTAAAAGATAGTTACGGAAAAATTTACATAGTTGATAACAATTGTAACCAACGCATAAAATACATAATACACAATTTTATATGTAATAATAATTATTAATCATAGAAATGACAGTAAATAATTATTGACATACAGTGGCTCTATGGTGGAATTACAATTAGAGTTATCATAAAGTAGGTACTTAAATTTTAATAATATAAATACAATATCTGACAGATTATTATACAAATCTTTTATAAATCTATGATGAACTGTTTTATATAGTTATAAAACCATTAAACTAGGGACATAATTACGTTCATAAAATAGAATAGCGAGTAAAATATCATACGACATACAAATAAACTGAGTGTGTTAAATTTTGATGTATGACAAAATTTTCAAAATTAAGACCAATTTTATCCGGATTTCAAATATTGCTTTATACAATTTAAAAATAATTTTCTGTCGAATAATGGACAGTGAATTAAAACGATACAGTTATACAAATATAAATTCTTATTTTTTTTTTTAAATTCTAACCTTATCCTTTATTTTGAGTTGCATATTATATTTTTTATAAAATAATAATAATATTTACATTCAATTTTTTTAATGTTTACATACATTATTAAATATGAAACTAACGCTCTAGATTTATATATTAATATATCCAATATCCATATTGATATTATATTGTTTGTATAGGTTTAAAAATACCTACCCAGCTAATGTTTCCGGGCTCAATAACAATAAAAAAAAACCCTACTTATATGTTGACATTATAATAATGTAATCATGTAATCATTGATTACTAATCAATATTTACGAATGTTAACATTAATAAATCAATTATAAAAGAAAATATATTATACTAAGATACTACTGCAAACAGACAAATATTAGTAACTAAGGTCTCCCAGTCAAAATGTGACAACTAAAACAAGATTATTAATTTTTAGATTTAACTGCAATTTATTTTAATGGATATACCAACCTTATTATTCAACAGTATTATTATTTTTTTTAAATTGGATCTCCAATCGAAATTATATTTGAACATTTAAAAACCATAAATTACGTGTAGTGACCATTAAAAAAATCTCAACCTCAATTTTTCTACACTAAAAATATAATATACCTATCACTAAAGAATAAGATATCAATGTAAAACATATGGAATTTGGCTCTAAACCAAATAGTTTCAGAGGCAATTTATTTCTCAATATCATCTTAAATTATCACTTCTCCTTCATTTCACATAGATACCCGAATACAACGATCACAGTAATAACCATTTGAACGCACTAGATACTTTATCACTTTATTTCCAAATCATTGACACGTAACTATTGAAAGATTTGTTAAAAGGTTGTTCTTCCAGTTTCTTTCCTAATATATGATAAACACTTAATCAAACGCAATAGTCACAAATCTTTAACTCCTAGTCAAGTATCACTATGATGTATACAAGCGAACAAACGAACATTATTTCAGACAAAAACAATCAGTCTAACAAACAATATTTCTTTCAACAAAATGTTGACATTATCAAAATAATTGAAAAATTTCAAAATAACTTAGTATTAATAAATAATAATGTGAGTAACTAACTTACTTATCAGAAATGGATGTTAAATGCTTATATTTACTTCACAAAATTAAATAGTTTTTAAAAGTAAAATAATTCTTAAAAGAATCATATTTTTATTCCTATACAAATACTAATAAAAGTTTCAGTTTGAGTATTGCAAACCACTACTATATGGTCTATATGGATTTTATATTATTTTAAAAACGAAGATATAATTCCCACAAGACATTACATAAATGTACACAAAATCTAAAGAATTCGTTAAAATGGTCAAAATGTATATTTAAGAATTCTAAAAATCAGATTTTGAATAACTGCATTATTGAAGATAAAAATGGGTGAGAATGCTTGGCGAATCACCCTATAATATT
This sequence comes from Diuraphis noxia, assembly GCF_037042655.1. Lineage (NCBI taxonomy): Eukaryota > Metazoa > Arthropoda > Insecta > Hemiptera > Aphididae > Diuraphis > Diuraphis noxia. The sequence continues at coordinate 28,823,169 of NW_028301714.1, read as the reverse complement.
ACATACATGCACCAGATATTTAAAAACGAATTTGATGGTAAAAAAATCTTTAAAAAATATCAATTGACCAATATTTAATAGGGCTATAAACTAGAGCATACAACACTAATAGCAGTACCAGACGCTTGGTAAACAATGTTGAAATGGGAATAGCAATTAATGTACCTACTAGACTTATGTCAAGCACATATGCAAACTATAACAGGTGTCTAATATAAAATGGATGTACTTAATGTTTGAGGGACCAACTGAACTAACCTCCTCTTTACACACTAAATTGTGGATTTACGCCGTTATATAAGTTATTTAATAATCACTACCAATATCGGTACAATTTAATACAAACACAAATGCATTTATAACTTTTAGATTTTGGGTAGGGTAATGAATGTATTGGTTTGAATGCAATGTAGGTGTGTTCGCTTTTTTTGTGTCTGAAGACAATTTTTCTATTAGGAAAAATGTTCCGATTATAAACTTCAACTGAGATCTTTGGTAGGAAATTCGATCCATATAGCTTATATATTTTAAGAGGTTAAATGTAAAAAGCTCCTAATCTTATAATGTTGAAAAACAAAAAAAAATTGGGAATTTTATTTAAAATTGTTATGTTTTTATTATTTAATTGTTTGTTAACCATGGTTACCAAAAAAGTCAGAAGTCTGTGCACAGAATCGTTTTTTCATTGTACCTATACAATGATTTATCTAAATAGCTATTTTAAATACTTTTTTTTAAATGTTATATTCAATTTTTTTTTAAATGTAAAAATTAAAGCATTTTTATAAACTATAAATATAGATATTTATACAATTGCATTGGTTTTTTTGTGCCTGCCTTTAAAACTTATACATGTAATTTCATGTATTTTTTTTTTAATATCCTAGCTGATCGTAACGTATAAATCAGCGTATTAGGTACTGCATGTTCATAGGTATCTGATTATATTTGTTTTTATAATATTAAAATTAGTTATGTCTCTTAGAATATGGAGATCTACACGAATATTTATCTCTGAACACACTCCTATTTAAATGTTACTCAATGAAAATAATATTTATGAGCCCATTTTGGCATTCAAATTATTACCTACCCAGATATCATAGTACCTAGCCGAAAGCTTGCTATAATAAAGAAAAAAGTTCAACCCATCTTGAATGTATCTCTTTTTTTTTATCCGTATATATCCTTTTTTATATTTTTATTATTATTAGATGTTTACAATATAAAACAATATATAATATGCATATGTTTATTCTTTGATCGTCCATAGATACACCGTATTTCGTAAGAATATAAGATACCAAGAGCAATTTAGAGCAAATTGTTTGAAATGCTTAACTAAGTTTTCTTTTCTTATCTTATACGAGTATAAAGTTACAGTTACCCTCCAGGCAATTCGAGTTGTTATTTTGACGTTTAGTGACTTGATATCCTGTTTCACAGCATAAGTGTCTGCATCTGAATACAACAAATTCTAAGATAATATCACGTTGAAATGTTGAATTCATAATTTGTTCACTCGTTAACATCTCTCAAGAGCAACTCTCATCACTCTCATATGGAAAAAAAATTTTAATGAAAATAAAAAATAGAAAATAATTAAGTTTTAAGAGAGAAAAATAGTTTAGTTCTTCAGAAATTATAATCAACTTACCACTTAAATTATGTATACTTGAATTTTAGGTGTATTTATAACTATATAAAATACCATGTATGTAACTAATTAAACTAAGTAACACAAATTGAAAAATCTAAATTTTATTTTGACATTACAATATATCAATATGTCATAAGTCTTGTGAGTATTAGTTTCGTAAATTAACAAAATAAATGTTCTTGATCTAAAGTTTATTACAATCCTGAATGCACTACTGAATACACCTTATACTACTTTTAGTAGTGTAAAGTGTATAATAAATGAACTCCAATTACCTATTATTAAAGTGACATAATATTACAAATCATACATTTCAATTGCTACAATTTGAATAAATACTGTGTACGATGTCGTATAATATATATGTAGCAGAAAATCAATATGTATTATATAGACACAAACTATACTTATAATATAACTTTTCTACGTCATATTTGCTTTAAAAAAATCATTATCATTTTCACCTAACCGTTGTTTATTAATTTTGGTATTAACTAGTTGCAGTCGTAATCAAAAATTAGTTATTACATACCTATGAGTTGCGGTCATTCTTCAACATACTCTTTGCGGTCACTCAACAAAAACGTTCATTCTCATTTAATAATTATAGTTATTAATGTTACTATATAATTATAATATCTTATGCTATTTTATTTGGAAAAATATTGTACTAATCGACATGTCTCTTCCTATTTATATCGAAAAGAAAACATACTTAGGACTGTCTACACTTTTATTTATTGTGTAGGTATAAATAAAAATGTTGATACTTATTGGTTTTTGTTTTTTTTTTTAAAGTAGTTTGACTTCTGTCAGATAATATTTTATAATACTGTAAGACTTATAGCGTTTTCCGCCATGCCGCACTATTGCACCAAGATTAGGTTAGGTTAGGTTTATAAAATCTATACTTATCACTGATATATAAAGATAATAAAATGTTTAATGGGTATTGTGGTACTTATCAATGCACAGGGTGCAAAAAACTGCCGTAGTGCATTGAGGTAAAACATAAAAAAGTTCATCCTGTGCACATTAATCTTGCCCATGGAACATAAACTATGTACTGGTGCAGTCAGTGCAGTGTGGTGGAAAACGCTATTAGGTACCTTGGTAAACTGAAAGCAATATTCGAAACTACTATCGGAATCGGAACTATACAATTTTATATTTTTATAATATATAAACTTAAAAGATAAGTAGTGGTGTTCCCACATATTCACACTGTGCATATTATTATGTCACAAAATATGTTTACCGCATAATATCAATTGTACCTTGAATACTGGCACTTAAATGCCGCGACCGCAACTCAGATATTACCTACAATTAGCGTGACCACAACTGTTGTATCAGCTTTTCTTATCTCAAAAATCGTCGTGACCGCAACTAGTATGCAACTGTTTATTGGTAAAGTTTATTAATTCGTTTGTAACACCATTAGTAAGGATAAAAAAAAAAAAAGACGGATGATAAAAAAAATTATGGTGAGTGTGTAATTAAAAAAAAAAAAAAAAAATAATAATTCACATTTTAATCGAAAAAAAGATATTATGATACTAATGTGATTAAAATTGACATATACATGATAAGTTGTTGTGATATTTGTATGATTTGAACTAAATCAAAGGTAAGTTATGTGCATTTTTGGAAACCCATCATCGAATACCTGCTAATATACTGTTAACATTATTCTAATCAATAATCATTAAATTTCAGTGACCAATTGAACCCGTATATTAAATAAATAACCTATTAATATACTTCAATATGTTAACTCTAATTTATTCAGTTATACGTAACTTTTTTTTTTTTTACGTAACTACGTAAGTATATTTTCATAACATTTATTTTCATTTTCCTGAATTTATATAAATAATTATAGACTTAATATGTACTTAAAACAGATCATGAAGTACTTACCACCATTTATAAACTATTTTAGGATTATTAATTCATACAATTCTATATTTTAAAGGTTTCTCAAGGTTTGAAAAATTAATACAAGATTTTTCTCATAACAAACTTGTAGTAACAGCTATTTATTTTGAATAACCAGAACTAAATTCAATTTAAATTATACCTAACTAATAATTTAAACGCCAATAAGCACATAAAAAGATAATTTAATGTAAAAACCCTGATATTTTAATTATTCCAAACAAATTATTACTTTTGTAACAATTTTACCTACTTCAATAATGTATATCAGAGATATTCAAATTTATTTTCATTCTACGGCTCCTTTTGGTCTTCACAATGTTAATTGACGGCTCTCAGACTATTAGTGACGTTTTAATCAACGATAGTGGTTGAGCGATACAATTCAGACAATAAATGATAGTAATAACGACTTTAGTACTATAGAAATTCAACTTTAAATTTTCATAATTGCTATAGTGAATAAAAATAATATTTGTATATTATATAAATTTTGGTCTCCAGTTATTTTTTGCTGCTTTGCCCTTATCCAACTACCTCAACGCCCATGTCATCTGCGACGCTTAGATTAAATAACTCTTATCAGTTATCAAATATAAATTACCATTTATATTTAATTTTTGTTTGTAGGCAATCTGTATCGACATGAGCACTTGTAATAATTAAATATATTCATCAACAACAAATAATGAGAACCATTAGTATTGGTCTTGTATCAAGACCAAAACCAAAACGGTACTGCGGGTATTACCACAGCTGAGATTAAGATTGAGTATACAAAACTTTAAGACCAAAACAAGACATTGAAAGATTTGTAAATTAGCTTATTTAAAAGAAAAAAATTTCTCTGGAAAAAAACCCCGTTTAGAGTAACTTAAATTCATTTATTTATAACAAACTATAAATAATTGGAAAAATTTTATAGTTATACGATATAATTATTTTATTTTCCCGAAATCGATTTTGACGTTAAAATCCATCAAAGCAGAATGACATTATAATTAAGCACCCATTTACCAGAATCGCTAGTACAAATTATTTTTGTTCGTAAATACATCTTTAATTAAATCATTCTATTGATAGTTAATGAAAATCAATTGGTTGAAAGTTTTTATTTTATGTCATTCGATTGATATTGCTGAGTTTTATTGACGTGTATATTATATAAGTGTCGTAATATATTGTTAGATAGTAGTGCACCATAATATTATACACCAACACCAATATTTAATTTTTTGGTAGGTAGGAATACTTCTAGTATATTTTAAAATCTGGAAGTAAAATTGTACATAATAAAAAAAGCTTAAGAAATACTAGCCAAGTTATATTTTTATGGGTTACGTGAATAAAGCAAAACAACAAGACCAAATACCAAGATTTGTATAGTCTTGGGCCTTGGCCTTGGTTTTGGTTTTATCACTCAAATATTCCCGGCATTCCCACTTCCATTCCCCGTATTTAAGTCTAAAACAGCGAATAAGTACCATATTGGCATTATATGTTATTAACACAATATTTTATTTGATCAATTGTTGCGCCAGATACCATTATTATTTTGTTCTCATTTCACCAATATCAGATTGTTTCAAAAAATACCCATAGCAATATTATTTTACGTTATATATATTATAAGTACTCGTATATGTTTAATATGTATTATGTAAACCATACAAATAAATGGGAAGGTACTTATCTACGTACAAATACTACCAAGAGATCGGTGACGAAAAGAATTGTATGTGGTGACGGTAATGGTTCAACACCCATACCAACCTATTGCAATTGCTACACTGTTGTCTGTACCAGGGTCCTTCTCTTTGGTAATTACAGCGTGGTGTGAGTTTCCTTTAGTATCATCATTTTTTAGATAAATAGTTCCTCAAATTAATTCAAGAACAAAAACGGGCATTTAACTACTATAGCCTATATACCAGAGATACCATGGAGAGTAGTGGCAGAAAATAGAGATAGATGGAGAGAAATTTGTTTGGCGGTATGGTCTCAATGACCGAAAACCAAAAAAAAAAAAAAGTATGTATGCAGGTAAGTAGATAGGTATAGGTTACCTAATTATAGATGCCCAAGAGTTGAAGGATCATAAAAGTCTATCTACGCGTTTGCAGAAAGTCATTTTTAAAAGATCGGTGGTGGTGTGTCAAATAGAGTAGAAGGGATAAATTATAATGGCGTGTTGACTACCGAGATCAAAGTTTGCGGAAAATTGATGAAGGTTCGGAAAACTCCATGTGGTTAAAACGATCGCCATAATGGTTGAAACAATGAAGCATCAACAACGATAAGCCAATATAACTACTAAAAACTAATTACGATATTAGATATATCAACTGTCAGTGCAAAAATAGTAATAATTGTCGATTCCATTTTTCGAGCCAAATCGATAAAATATAAAATTCGCCAACAGACGTTGTCATTATTTGTTCCACGTGTTAATTATTTCTCTTAGCTAAAACTTTTTGACATATTTTTATTATAAACGAGCCAAGAAGTAGAAACACTAGTGAGTAGCGAGTCTAAATATCTCGGTCCCTAATTAACATTTTGAATTGATTTTTTTTATATGTCTGTTATCAATTTATCATATTATAATTCTATCAATTTATACAGGGTGATTGATTTATCAAACAACACTCATTATTTAAAAAAGTATTGACTTTTTTCAAAATATTTTTTTACATAGTTTTAAGTTGTTAAAAAACCAACGCTTTTATTAAAAACATATTTTTTTATCCTTATCATTTTTTAAGTTTTTTACTTTTTGAATGACAACATAGTTTTTTAATTTCATATTCCCAAACAGAATATTTTTCTAAGTATTTTGATTCATAAAAATCGAATTTAGGACGAGTATTTTATGAGTTATAAGTATTTTAAGTTTTGACAAGCGGAGTAGTGGACAGCAAACATTTTGCGGGGTAACCTCGTAACACTCCACTCTGCCAATCTTAACTTTAAATACCTATAACTCATAAACTACTAACGCTAAATTCGATTTTTATGAATCAAAATACTTAGAAATATATTCTGCTTGGGAATATGAAATTAAAAAACTATGTTGTCATTCAAAAAAGTAAAAAACTTAAAAAATGATAAGGATAAAAATATTTTTTTAAATAAAAACGTCGGTTTTTCAACAACTTAAAACTATGTAAAAAAATATTTTGAAAAAAGTCAATACTTTTTTAAATAATGAGTCTTGTTTGATAAATCAATCACCCTGTATATTATATGATGAACAATTTACGCTATCAGTAAAAACTTACAAAAACAATAAGACAACTAAAAATAGATCAATTGTAAAATACGTTATATACTTATAATAATAAATATATATTATTATACAAACGAAATGTAATACGTTAAACATTATGTTACATAATAAATTAATAACACAATTTTGTTATTGTAGTCACTAGTCATCCACATTCTACACACTACATACACTATAACTATAATATATTATAAACAATCGAAAAACGTAACCATCGCTTCGTATTAACTATTTGTATGAGTAATGTTATCGCGTAAGTATTATAGTAATCAAACATTTTTGAACATTTCCGTTGTAACTAAGATTGTTAAAGATGTGAACGTACCTATATCACATTAAATAATCTTCAAATTATACAAGTTTAACACGGTTTCTTCATTTTTTTTTGACCAAGTGTAATGATTTCATAGTGAAAACTTGTTAGTTATTATTCATTATTCAATAGTATTTTAATACTTTTATATAAGATATTTATTTCCATTTCCCAAGTATACCTATGTCTTATTTTTTTAACATTTCCAAATAATTTTTAATCGTATAATCTACAATATACTCATTTCTTGGTTATTAATTTGGGTTAAATAATAATTAATAACGTACATAAGATTATTAAAATCCATACTTCATCAGGGGATTATTACTATATTTATTATTATTATTATTATTATTATTATATTAGTATATCTCAGTGATGCCCAACCTTTTTTCCTCGGCGGGCCACTTTCGTAAACATTTGTAATCGAGCGGGCCACCAAATATAAAAGTACTCATAATCTCAATCTTAATATAATTTAGTTACACATCGTAGGTTGCAATATAATATGGAGGTACACGTTGGACTGATTTTCTTATCTTTTTTATTGACTATAGCACAGATTACAAATTGAGGTACACGTTGTAGGTACACATTAACTTGATCAGTACGCTCTTTATAGTGCACGGGTGATATCGATTTTAAATCATAAAATTTCTATTTTAAAATGTCCGACAGAAAAAAGCGCAAATACAATGATGATTACCGAATTTTTAACGAAAAATGGTCAATAAGTTACTTTTTCATTGAAATTAATAGAAAAGCTGTTATATTTTGTTTTATTTTAATAATTTGTAACGGGCCACATGGAATACCTTGGCGGGCCACATGTGGCCCGCGGGCCGCGGGTTGGGCATGACTGGTATATCTCATAACTTACACTGTCATACTTATGTTCATTTATCACATTTACTTATTATTTTTTTTAAACATACATTCATACAATCATACGGACACATTAACCATTTAACCGTACCTAGGTACCTATAATGTACCTATCGTATACAATTTGTAATTACCCGTACGTATCATGTAGCATTCACATTTCAGTCAACTTATGATAATAATTACAAAATGATTAAAAATTAACAAATAGTAGGTTGGGTACAAAATATAATAGTAACTATAGTTACATTTTTTAATTGATTTATTGTGGTAAAGAAAAAAAGTGTTTGAAATATTTGATGCTAAATTGTATTTTAAAATAAATATTTTACTACAATAAGTATGACGTGTCCAATGTTTTTACATAATATTTACGTTGTTTAATGATACGTTATTAGTTAATTATATAAATTGATATGACTCCTATTCAATTTTTTAATGAAATAAAATCAATAGTAAAAGTGAGAAAAACTATAGTTTAATAAATGTTGATTTAGTTGCATATCTACCACCAACAGTTGATCGTTATTTCTATAATTATTCAAACACTAATTAGGTTTTTGAACTCATTAAATATGCAAATATGAAACAAATTTAACTTACTGAAATATCACTAATTAATAGAATTGATATTGATTAGGTATATATTTTAAAATAAATAATCAACTCAAAATATAGATTAGGGTCCAAGGTGACAGGCTAACTATATTTATACAAATTTAGAAATAATATAAAATATAATAATCTTATTCTACCTATGTTGATTAATTTTGAAAATGCCCGAAACGAAATACGTCTATGAACTTATATATATATATATTATATATAAGTAATGACTAACTATTACAGTATTTTAGAATATTTCAAAATTTTAAATTAATTTATCATATATTATTTTCTCATTTCAGTTATTCCTTCACTCGCCAAATAATCCTTAATATTATTTTCTCTTAAATTGGGTATCAGAATATTTTATAATACCTAGGTATTTACAGCTTGAGTATTACTTACTACAGATATAAATATACAATTCTATATATATTATCATTCAAATATGAGTTGAAATATATTAAGGGTAAAATAATATTTTATTATTAATTCTTAAAATAATTAAGTTCAAACTTTATTCAAATACATTTTTGTCACGCACACTATGAATTTAATATTGCATCGATGATTAATTTTCGTTATCGTTAGACATTTAAGGGCAATTAAACAGAAACTTTTATCCCAAAGTTACAAAGTAAGGAGATAGTATTTTAACCCTTTTAAGAGAAAGTGGAAATTATGGCGTGTCATGCAGTTTTACTTGGATACCTAAAATATTTTCACGTGAATTTAAGAGGAAAATATAGAAATTCACTTTGAACTAACTATTGTAAAAGCATAGGTACACACGAGGACGTGTATATCTACTACTTAACGTACAGTTATCATTAATGGAATTTCGTAAAGATAATTCGTAAAGTAAATTAGAAAATGTACAGTCGCGATGGGTTAAGTAAATAGTTAGTAAACCATGGAACCGAGGAACAATGCTTGTTGTTATACTTAAAATATCACAGCAATGCTCTGAATTATATCTATATACTTAAAATATGTAATTTGGATTCCAAAAATGAATTCCACATATTTGCATTACTAGTTTAAATTGTTTTCCTTAAAAATGTTCTTCAATATAATTCAAACAAACGTGACCAAAATTAATAGCATTTAGATCATGAAAGAAAATTCAATCACAATAGTTGCGAAATTAAATAATAACGTATCAATATACCTATATCAAAGAACAAACCCTATATTAATGAAAGAAAAATATTTTTCAGTTTGAGTATAAAATATCGCTAGCGAAAAATATTTCTGCACTTATAACGATAAACATTGTAATTTAAAAATGATTCGAATATCATATTCACGTTATGTGCAAAATGGAATTTCCCATCTAACATTCAATTCCCAATCACATTTGTAATCTTTGTGAATGATCTATAAGTTATATGGAAATCGTTTTATCAAGTTTTCTAACGCTATGTGTTTTTGATATTTACCACGTTTCTATATCAACAACATTTTTTAGTTACATTCAACGTATTATATATCTGAAAAAACATTTTAATTGATATTTGATGGAACACTGCAATGTATTACAGCTAAAAATATTTTCAGGAATCCGTTCAAAATGTTGCCAAGTTCATACAAAGGCATTATGCATTTACGCATTATTGATAAACAATGGTTGACCTTTAACCCTCTTTTACATTGGCAATATTTATTTTAGACGACTGCCGTTAATACATCTTGATAAAATAAGAACACAGCCACGCTATTGCAAGGAAAATTAAGAATCATGGATATGTTTTTTTTTTTTAAATATTTATTTGCTTTAAATTTTATTATTGGCGCTTAACAAAGGCTTACCCAAATCTGGTGCGAAAAAAAAGTTTTTTTCAGTCAAAAAAACATACCTATCTATGTTGATAAATAACTTAATAAAAAATACTAGTATAAATATTTTAAACATTTTCAAATGTTACCCAGTTAACTCTTATTACTTATCAAAACTTTGATTGTGAACACAAACTTCTACAATATAGAATATAGAATAATATATATAAATCTGTGATTCTGAATAATTTTTCATATCATTGCAATGATGTATAGATAGTGAACTATACGACCACGGTTAATTGACTAGCATTATGGTTTTTCAGTTATACATATCATATGAGCCTACTTTATGTCAATTATTTTACGAAAAGTTTAAGCCTAAGTATAATAAATGTTTAAAGGAATTTTTTTTTGATAGGTTAAGTCCCCACCCTATAAAGAGCATGGCTACCCACTATATACCAATCGTGTTCTCAAATAAACTTAATAATAAAAAATCACAGATGTCTGACTTTATTAAAATCGATGTTCAATGACGTATAATATTTACATTTTAGATTTAATACCATATTCAAACTTAACTCGAGATTAACCACCCCTACTATAACCATTTGAACCATTTCAAAAATTAAATAAAAATACAACACTTTAAGCAGACATGAGTATAAATGCAATCAATGCATACAAATTAATCAAGTATAATTTATAATTCATAATGAAATACATTTTTCAAATGTAATTAACAATTGAAAATAATCCGCAATTTTATATTTTTTATAAACCACCGAAATATTATTATTTATCGTTTCGTATTGTTTTCTGGAGCATAAAAAAAATTAGTTAAATGAATACCTAAGTGTTTAATTATAGGTAACAATAAAATTATTTATAATTTCTTAAAGAATCATTTGTTTGTTTAAATTAATTAAATTCCCTGTATAATACAAACCCTTGCTCGTCAATGGACTACTACAATTGATTGATTATATAATTATAAGACTTTACAATTTATAACAGCAAAAAAAACTTAATACCGCTGTCCACTGATCTATACTAAGTACTCATAAAGTAATTATAATTAATAATTTAACCATCACCGATCACCGTTTTATTTTTTAAATACCTTAATAAATAAATAAAATTTATATTTATTGTTAATTGATGATATTTTTTTTTATACTGAACATTTTAAAATAATAATTTACAAAAAATCAATAATTTAATATTCTATATCTGAAATAAAATATACCTATTTATATAGGCATCTACTTAGCTATATACATGTAAAAAAATTCTATTGTTCCTACCTATATATTACAATATTTTGTGTATAATATAATATTATTATATATCTTTATTTTTGTATTTAGTATATGAGATACTCGTCACGTTATTAACCTACTTGCTTAAAAACATTAGAAAATAAATAGAAAACATATTTAGAGCAGTATTTCGAATAAAAATCACATATTTCATTGCAAAAATAGAAAAGAAATACATTTATGTATATAATAAAAAACTTCTCGATTTACAACCTATTATATAAGTCAACTTAAAAATAAAATATATCCATGGAAAGTTGATGTAAAAACAAACAGCATGACTAGTATTCTAAGTTTTGAAAAACGGTATTACAAAATGAAATGTAAAACAAACAACTATACATTCCACATAGCAGACAGACTGTGTAACTCAAAGTGCCATTAAAGTTTACTCTGTGAATATAAGTCACATTGGTATAAAATATTGGACTATTATATTAATAAATGTGAGAACAAAATATATGCAAGCATTATTATGAACATAGTAAACGACTCTGCAGAGTTCATATTTTAGTTCCAAACCTCAAAAACAATAACAACAATAACTAGATGTTTTTGATATTTAAAGGTTTTAAAATTATATCGTACATTTCGAAATTAAAAATGTAATTATTTAATTATTAAAATATACCTGTCCGTTTTACCTATTATGTTATTATTTTTCTGTGTGTTTTTGACGTTTGAACTTGTATAGTTATAATTTACAACGGACGTACAAAAACTTAATCCAATTACCAATAACAGTTCCAGTATATCAAACTGAATGGTATTTTAACTATAGTTGAAAACAATAAATACTAATTATTACTTACCCATTACTTTTCATTATCATGTTACCTAATTGATATATTTATGTGCCCGTTATAGATTTAAAATTCAATTCTAAAACCTCCTACACATAAAGTTTTGAAAACACAATCATTGCTATTAAAATAATCTAATTAAATTATTAGACTTTCGAAGTAATAGGAGCAATCGAGAATAAATTATGAAGGATTGTTATAGTTATAATAAATCAACATTTATCGACTTGCTCTAGCTGATATCAATTTAAGTAGTATAATACACAAACAATTTTAAATATATATATAATATATGATATCATTTATTCATTTTCCTTTGTATATAAATAAAAACTATTCTTAGGTATAAAAATAAATTAATAATTCAATAGTATCTATATAATGTTATAACATTATAATTATGTATAAATACCAACTGGCAACTAGGTATTTTTCATAAAGTTACTTATGAATAAAACCACTATTTATGATTCATAGATTTCCCTTGCATAAAAAAAAATTGAGTAACGTGTTATAGTTTTTTTTTAAATGTTTTAATACAATAACCAATTAATATTTCTATTATAAGCTGGTCATTTTTTCCCGTCGAATCTTTTTTTCTTTTAGGGATTGTTAAGTATTTAAAGCTAACTCATACTATGTAAAATAATATTATTTAATTAAGTTGGTAGGTTCTTCAAAGTACCAATATTACAAATAAAGATGACTAGTATAAATATATTTGTAATGTGAACTAATAATATTAGTCTAATTTATTATAATATGACAATAGGTGCCTCAAAAAGTTATATAATACCCTGTGAAAGCATTTTACTTTTGTTTCACTAGATTCTTATCATTCAGAATACGATATTATAATTTATTTTTTATAATATAAAACGGTATTAACTAAAATTACACTATACTCACAAGTCACGAGTAATATTATTTCATGTTAACGTACCTATTTTTTTCCAAAATTGTTATTACAATATTTAAAATTTTGTTTGTAATGTGATAATACCAAGTATATCATGTTAATAGACTAGTGTGCAGTTGTGTTAAATATACATTTCGTATTATGTATAGATGTATCACAATTGAAATACATTTGAACACTTTGCTACATTATAGTATGTATAATACAGTATAATAAACATAATAATATTGACTTGTAAGTATTATTTATTTTTAAAAAGATTTTTTAATTTTTATCCAGGCGTAATCTACATACGTACATACTACATATATACCTCATGTATATCGTTTTATATGAAAGTTGTCTGGGATTGGTAGAAATATTAAAAAAGTAACTCCGTTGTCATGCTATTTGAAATCCATAATATATCTAGTGCATCGACAGTACAGTAAAACCTAGATAAATATATACGAAAAATATCAATTGCATCCAGCACGTTGGTAAAATAGCAGGCAAGTTTTCCATTAAAATAATTTAGAGTCCAAAAACAGATTGGAATTTATTATACAGCTCAAATCCCACATAATATACCAATGGTTATAAAATAATTTTATCGCCTGAATCTCATCCTTTACTAAATAATGACAGAGTATTATTAAATATATCAAAAATAACTGTGGACTGTGGTTTTCTAAACAAATGCCTGATATGACACGTATTGGATGTTTTTGAGTTAAGACACTATTTTTTAATCGGGGTCAGCAATAATATTAAGCTAACTGAAGGAATCTAATATAATATATCACTTTTGATTTGGTTCTAGTAACAAAATTCTGTAGTCTATATACAGTACATTTAATCCAGAAATGAGTCAGTAAAATCTCCAAAATAAAAACATTTCTGTACGGCGGTAGTCGTAAGTATGTATTTTTACTTCTTTGGAGCACACAGTACCGTAGAAACCCCACGGTGTAGGTGATTCATATAACCGGGGCCCCACGTTTCAATTTCTAATATTTCTATAAAGAGTAGAGATTATATTAACATTTATACAATTTTAACTTTATTATCATTTATTAGTTATTAACTTGTTTATACAAGTATTGAATTAATATAATCAATCAAAGTTTTAATTAATTATATTTATATTGTAATTAAAAAGAAAAAATTTAAAACCATTTCAATGCAGTTTATTATATTATTAGGGGGTGTGAACTGTGGGAGGTTAAGCTCCTCGTGGATCTGTGTAACATCAATTATTTCAGCACCCCCTATATTCACACCCAATGTGCGCCTATATGTAAAGTGCACACAGATTAAATTTGCACCGGGACAATCTAGTTCTAGCTACGGCACTAGAATCACTGCGATTTAATCACGTCCGACTTCATACCTATGGGTAATTCTTATACCCAAACACACTATCATGTCATATAGTCATACATTTACAACTCACTGTAAGCTTACTCTAAATTACAGATTGTAAAATAATAAACATCTTAAAAAAATATCAATAAAAAATAATTTTAATGTACAGGCTTTTTTTTTATATAATATTAAGATCCACATTATTTAAATTTCATAAGTATATTCATAGTATTTATATTTATTTTAATAAAAATGTTACAAAATTATCACTGATATCAATGAATTTCTGTAAATGGGAATATAATAGGTACAAAATATGTTTTATGAAATTATTTGAACTATTTCAGCTTGGAATTTATATGAACGTACTTTTATTTAAAACAGAATTATTTATACACAAATTGAATATTTTTACAGTTTGTGCTATGTGCTCGCTGTGATCCCTCCTCCTTTAATAAATATTACACAATTAAAATATACAAACTGTAAAGGTGTGGCTTGGCGTGGCACGTTGGCTGCAACCAATCACGGAATGCGACTGGAAGTAAGTAACGGCCACAGCTACTAGCTCCCAGATGGGTGACCACGCTGGTTCATAGTAGTTAAAAACCTTGCCACACATTCACGTGTTTGCTACCTACCATGACAACCGTAAAAACAACCTACCAAACCAAAACCTTCCCCCTACCACATTTCATAACCCCTACAACAGCTAATGGCCATAGTCGCCGTGCTTAAGATTAATAAAAAAACTGTAAAGGCCATATTACATTGTACATGATCAATAAATTTATTTACAGTGTTTCTATTACATTATGGTCATAAATATAAATTTTTTAAATTCCACTGTATATACGTACTATACTGCACCATCATTCTAGTCCTAACCTATATGATCTGTAATTAAAATTGTAATAGATTTTTACGAAATCATTTTATTATTATCAAATGCGAATCAAAAATGTTTGTATAAAACAGTTATGACCATTCGTCATTTCACATATACCTATTGTACACATACTGCAATTTTGTACTAAAACTATTTATATCATATTGTCTCATAAAATTAACAATTTAACATTGAAAACAATTATTTCATTAAGTTTGTATATGACCAACACATGAAACATAATACATATTTAAAGTTTTTATGGGCAAATTTATTTATCAGGTGTATTTTTAGTGAGTGAACCCAAGATCATCAAGGGCTAAAATCTAAAATCACCTACATAATCATGATTAACGGTTTAATCATAGGTATATATAATAAAATAAAATATGTTATATTATTGTAATAAATAATTTTTATTATTGTTTAATGAAAATATGCCTACCTAGTACCTATGTATAGTATATTGATACATGAGTCATTAAACTTTACATGAGGTAACCTGTTGGATAATCAATAATACAGGTACTTAAATACATTCCATAATGAACCTACCTATCTAAACCCTCGTAATATGTGATTACCGCAAACTAAAAATATGAACGCATCACATTATGAATCTCATTATTGAAGAACGTTCTCGTAAAGCATTATACGGCGTTTAAATAATTACCTATAAACATTATAGATCCTGCAACCCCTGCACAATAGTGCACATCCACACACCTGCCCAAAATTTCATTATGAATTTCAGTTAATAGTTTTCTACTATATCTAATATAATAGACACTTGTTGTTGACGTTGTTGTGATAGTATAGCATCAACGATTTGTTTTTGATGTGATATTACAATCAAAATACTGCATCAATTCTTTCACCTTCACAAAATTATAATATATAACATTAAAACATATTATATTAATTTATCAGTAAAAATGGGTGGTTGTATTTCAACCGTTAGTAATTATTACTATTATTACTTTTTATTATTATAAATATTCGTGATCATTATTAAACCGCATTGTGATGAAAATAACTTTGGAATTCGAGATTAAAATATTTCGTATACAGCTAAATTAATAATCCTGCAGATGGAATTTTTTAGTATCATCAGTTTGATATTGCTGTTTATGTAGTGTATATGTCACACTTCTCTCTACAATGGATTTTTATTACTGCCTTATAATACAAGCAGGAGTTTAAATGGAAAAAACAGTAAAAACAAAACATATATTATCACTAGGTATGTATTTATTAAATGGTTTTTGTAATATTTTCCATGTGTGATAAATTTATGAAAACACCTTAGCCAGCTTAATAATAAATTTACAACCTTTAACTTCAACGAGTTATGTTTTATCAACGTTGTCGTATATAATCATCACTGAATCAAAATATTTGCTAATGTTTGGAGAAATTTCTTACAGAACTCAAAAACAATGAATATCATAAAATTTGTAGTATATAGTTCACGTATCATGAATAATATGCACTTATTTGATAGTATAATACAATAATAACAATATTATTATAATATAATTTGTGAATTAATTTTTGAGCATTAATTATAACATAACATTATAATATTTTACTAACAATTAAAAATCAATAGAATTATAATAACATATGACGGGTAATAAAATTGAATTATAATATTTCGTTTTATATAAATGAGATAAAATGTATATTTAAAATTGTGTACATAAATTAGTACATACTAATTCCTACTATATTTAGTAACGAAAATATTATTCCTCGTTGAAAAGACGTATTGTATCATGAAAATGTCTTTTCAATTTCATATAAATACTAATTATAATCATATTATATTTTATTTATGCGTTCGTAGAAGTAAAAAATTACGACAAGTGAAGACACCATCGCAACTCATAACATCATCATATACAATGTATTAAAATTTTAATCATAGGTACATTATTTACGTGTTCGTCGTAATAACAAAATACGCTGTTGTCGTAACAAATTTGCAACAAGTATACAAAGAAGCATCTTACACTCTTCTAATAGACCTATATAGCTAATACATAAAATAATTATACATGTAAAAAAAAAATTCAGTTACATAATATTAATAATGGTATATTTTGTTGCAGGTAAGGGAAAACACATCGAATAATAACGGTGAGTTAAATGAATTTTACTACTTATTATTAACATATGAATTATATTATATTACTTACAATATCCTATGGGAATAAAGTTTAGATCAAAAATTAGAACATAAAAATAATCTCAAAACTAGTAGAGTATACCTAAAGGAATATTGCTACTAAAAACTATTATGTTAAATAGGTGAACACAATATTGTAAGCATAATAAATATAATATATTGATTTAAAAACTACTAAGTCTTTCACACTTAAGTCAAATATTATTCATTTTTTTTATCGTGTTAAATGAATTGTCACAAATCATTATACTATCACATATTATTATATTATGACTATACAGTTTTTCATTTTATTTTTTAAGTTTAGCGTTTCTACACCAGTACTTCCCGGAAATCCAACCAGACGACTCAAGCGGAACTGGTGCCGCGACTTAAAAATTTTATAAATTGCTTAAATTAAATGTCATTGTAATAAATTGTAAATATTATTGTAAAGCCACTAGGTGTCTCTAATGTGAGATTTCCTAACATGTTATCTTTAGTTTATAGTTTTTCTTTCTTTTCACCGTAATTATTACTTATTGTACATCCCTATATAGATCGTAATATTTCACAATAAAGTCATATTTAAAAAAAAAAAAAAAAAAAGTTTAGCGTTTATATTTAATAAGTTATTAAATGTAAAAGAAAAAGAAAAATATACAATATACAATATTCAATAGGTAATCTTTATTTATAATAACTTTTAATTGTTTAGACTTTAATTTTTAATTATTCGTAGGGTTAGAATGTAATGCAATTTGTTTAATTATATATAGTTCAGACTCATATTATATTATAGTATACCTGCATGACACAGTTCTACAAATCAGGATATATTCTAAAATTAAATTATTTGAACACTATATCTTTCAAATCGAAAACCACGCAGATGAAAATCATGAATACATTCACTATAATTAATTTTGTCTTTCTGATGTCTACCTCACATTTGACGCTAAGCTCAACAATATTAAATTATATTTACAAACGTTAAAATATACTTGTCATTGTGTGTGTAATGAGATATTACTATCAATTATTTGAATTCAAACGATGCAAGTATTTTTTTATTTAGTGTAAGTACTAGTACGGAATTTCTTATGTCCTATACTCAATAATATTATAATTAATTGTTTGTTTGTCATCTGGATAGTACTTACCCATGTCAATTATTTACATATAATTTTTAAAAACAATACATTATATTAGGTATTTCATATTTCATCACAGTTTTTATTTAATAGAACATAATATTATAAGCAATAAAATAACATCTATGAAACATGAAATATCTAATAACAATAATTATAGTTTAGGAACCTATTATTTTATGTAAGTTTATTATTTAGCTATTTCAAATAACACATTCAGAGAAAATATGCATTATGAATTATGATACTAAATGACTACTATTGACAATGTTTTAATGGACATAATTTTGTAGTCCAAAATACAATACGATATTCAAATTAAGTTGTTTTTACGATTATTGTACTGGCGTGACAATATGATGGGTATTATCATTTATCATACTAAAATAATAAAATATATCCTATGTGGTTCGTATTGATTATATAGCTTTGGTATAATAATATACACTGACTAATGTGATGCCAATTTATTACATTTAGGTACTCGGAATAATATGCTTCTATGCCCTATGGTCTTTTATTCCACTATTTAATTCAACGAAATTCACAACGGAAAAAATATCCTAGACATAAACACAAGATTTATTATGATTAGATAGTTACCCATCAAATTTATTTTTATAGTATTGTTTAAAACTACATAAACTCTATAGGCCATAAAGGCATAACATTTAAACTGTCATTTATTATGCCTTGTTCATAATATATAGTAATATTTATATTTATTGGTCATTGATTAATATAAGTAGGTATAAACTATTAATACAATGTATAATCGTTTTTATGATATTATGTCATATAAATTATATCAAGTGAATTTGCTAACTTTAGTCTGTGATTTAAAATTTGAATTACATTTATTTAAAAAAAAAAATCATTATAATAGGTATACAATACTTTTATGTTTGTTTTTTACAATATTTATCTCTTCGTCAATAGCGTTTCACTCCCGTTTTTAAAATTTTTTTGAATTACTGATTTTATTTTATTTTAAATTCTTATCAAAATACATCATATTTCAAACTTTTTACAAATTACTCAAATGGTTCAAATACTTTTTCTATAATCTTATAATATTCACTATTTTATAAATTGTTGTATTTTACAATTACTCACAAGATCAGAATAAATTGTTCTTCAATTTACCTACTTCAACAAGTCGAATCTTGAATTGTAATTTACTTGCCTATTTTATTCACTTGAACTTATATGTTTAATATGTGTAACAGTTCTGATTTTAATGAAAGCAGCAACTCAAAAGTTTTTTTTTTATCTACAAGCTTCATTAACGAACACTACATTGAGCTTCTAGCATGGGTTGGGTAAAGACCGAACTATTTTAAAATCTTAATTTATCTCTGACCCTTGCAGATAATTTAATACCTGAACTAGTATTTTCGAATAACTGTACGCGGTCGGTAATAAATGATTTTCAACGATTTTCCTACATTCTCTTAAACCATTTATTTGTTTGGTAGCATATGACTCGCTAATTTTTGGAAACTTTTCATCGCAATAACACCTTTATCTTTCTGCTACGAGTAATTGGTGAAAATAACAACAAAAACTCCAAAAGGTAT
The DNA here is from genome assembly GCF_037042655.1 of Diuraphis noxia. NCBI lineage: Eukaryota > Metazoa > Arthropoda > Insecta > Hemiptera > Aphididae > Diuraphis > Diuraphis noxia. The sequence continues at coordinate 28,802,509 of NW_028301714.1, read as the reverse complement.
CTTTTGTTCTTATAGTTATCCACATTCAACCCTGAAAAAAGGTTATCTTAGATGTAACTGAATTAATTAAATGTATATATTTTTCTAAAAAAAAACTTTTTAAGATCCCAGAGTTTTTTAATGATTGTTCTTTTTTTTAAATGTGTGTTTTCTTATGCTAAAATGTAAGGTAGGAACTGAAAAATAAGTTTGTTATTACATTTTGAGTACTACCTAGAAAATTACAGCTAGGTAATTTGATAAACGTATTTATTTGAAAATTGAAATCACATTTTTTCAAACTTCACATTCTGGCATAAATACTATAGCTATAGCTAAGCAAAAACATGTATTTGTAATGAATAAATATATTTATACCTCAAATAATGGTTGATGAATGGTGAGTAAATGGAAGTAATTTTATATTAGGTATATTATCATTTTCTAAACACAAATATACAAATAAATACTTGATATACTTATTTTAAGCTATTTATAACACAATAATAATATTCATAAGGTACGAGGATATTGATAATATATAAGTTAATAATAATAAGTATATTAACTGTATGCGTATATTATATATTGTGCGTTATTTTTACGTAAATAAGTTTAACCATAGAGCCAAATTAAATAAAGTTAATTTAAACTTGGTTAATACATAATCTTATAAACTCAACAACTAATATTCAAATAAATTGCGTATAATCATATAAACATATTATAAAATGTCCTTATAAATAAATGCAAGTGCAGCATTTTTACTCAATTTATCATTAAATTCAAATTTTACCCATCCGTTACAGACAACTTTACCTAATCTACGACTCAAAAGCCGTATCTACTAAACTAGAGATTTACTTCCCTGGTGTTTTTTTCCAAAACTTTTTTATATGTTTCCATGAGATAAACAAATCAAATATCAAATACCAGCTGTGGATATAAATAAAAGGTCAGCGTATTTTAAATCTTGCCAAGTCCTTCATAGTCCCGTGAGTCTTAGTAAAAAGTAATATTTGGAAATATATTTGCTATCCCATAGGTATTATGTACCACTATTTTTTTTTGTTCAAAAACATTCTTAAGCCAAGATTTATACCATTATTATTGAAGTATAAAAAAATTTAATCAAATGAAATCCACCATACTTAAATGCCATATTAATGTAACTAATATATTATGTTAACATTGAATTCAGTTTTGCAACTTTCTGCATAGGCGGGGATACTTACCTACTTAACGAGACTTAATTGTCTAACCTTACTTCTACTTATAAGCAATGTCTACCTCTAACTTCTCATTTTAATAATAGATGTAAGTAAATTTTAGCACTAATTATTACACGCAACAAAAAGTATTTTTCAGGTGTCGGAAATAAAACACATCATTGTAAAATGTTGGTAAACTCCTCCGAGTCAGTTATATTAAGTCTATTATGTGAATGATGTGAATGGATATGATCTATGATATATACACCTATATATACACCTAAGAATATTTGCTTATAACTATTAATCAAAATTTATGATTCGTATGAAAATAAAATTTGATTGTAATGAAAATCAACAAATTTAAAATAAGTAAATAAATTTCACAAGACGTAAATTTAAAATGAATGTGTCATATAGGACTTTTTTATAAATTATACTTAATAAAATTCAACACACATTAATTAAAAATAAAATAAAATTTCCAATGCGTTTTTTGTTCAACTAAATCCTGCTGTTCTCAATATTTCACGGTGTTCCAGGCAAATACCTACTTCCATGTAATTTTTTTATATCGATTTAATCAATTCAATAAACAAAAAGCTGGTTAAAAAAAAAAAAATCATTTTACAAGAATTAATACATAATGAGCATGCCAAATAAATAACCATAAATTACATAAATAGAATATGAAAATAAAAAAGCGGAGAATGTGGATGTCGCTCTGCTGTACAGTAGGTTACAAGTGGGTTACTGTAATGGATATAATTAAATTTGAATCCAATGATATTTTAACATTGTATACGAAAAACGATTCTGAGCGGAGACGATTAATCTGTCTAGGATATATTATAAATTATTAAAAAATTTCAAATCTTAGATTTTAAAAAAAAATTATGAATTTCTAGCTTAAAATAATTTGCGAATTTTCGTGACTTTTACGTATGCTGTCAAAATTCAAACTTTGAATGCTTGTAAAAAAAATTGTGACTATGTATTTCTTTTATTTTTCAATTTCTATTGTAAAAATATGTTAGGAGCCTTGTATTAAATTTTCAAATCTTAGATATAAAAGGAAATTTTTTTACGAATTTCTAGCATAAAATAATTTGAACATTGCTGTAATTTTTACGTATTTAGTAAAAATTTGAAATTTAAATACTTATAAAAAAAAAAGTGTCAATTTATTTTTAATATTTTTCAACTAGGTACTATTGTTACAATGTGTTAGAAGCCTTGTATTAAATTTTCAAGCTTTTCTACCAAACAAATACATTTTTATCGATATTTATAGAAAAAAAAAAAAAAACCAAAAAAGGTGAAAAATAAAAATGTCAGTAAACAGCTTAAAACCAATCTAAATATTTTGAAAATTATATCAAATATATAAAATGCCTATATAAACATTAAGTGAAAATTTCAAGTACCTGCGATCATTTTTTTTAGAGTTACACCAAAATAAGAAATATGAAATCCAGTGAAAATCAAATGTTGTAAAAATTTAAATTTCAAATGCTCATAAAAATTTAATTTGAATTTACAGTGGACATATTTTTGGTGATAAAGATTGAAAACTTGTAAGGAATCTTATATTAAATTTTCAAATCTTAGATTTAAAATGAAATTTTTTTATGAATTTCTAGCTTAAAATAATTAGTGAATTTTTGTGATTTTTACGTATTTTGTCAAAATTCAAACTTTGAATGCTTATAATATTGTGGCTACGAATTTCTTTTATTTTTCAACTGCTATTGTAACCAGTAGCGTATATAGAAATAATTTTTGGGGTGGGCTATAATATATATAGCGACTAACAATAATTATCTAGCACCTAGAGACTACAATATAGTTAACAGTTAAGACTGTAATTTCGGGAGGGGCTGCAGCCCACTAGGCCCCCCCCTTATATACGCCACTGATTGTAACAATATGTTAAGAGCCTTGTATTAAATTTTCAAGCTTTTATACCCAACATATACATTTTTATCGATATTTATTTTAAAAAAAATTAATAATGATTGAAAATTGCAAATACCTATGAATAGTTTAACTTAAGTCAAACATTTTCGAAAATTTCATGGTGGATAGAATATACTTATATAAAAATTCGATGAAAATTTCATGTATCAATGGTCATTTTTTTTTAAAGTTACATCAAAAACCAAAATCGATTTTGTTGACAACAGATTGTGCGTAAAATTTCCCGTTGTTCCCTTAATTTTTAGTTTTTTTATCCCGATTATTTAGAAAAATATTAAGAATTTTTAACCTTTGAGCCCCCAAAGTATCAACTAGATTCACTTTCTGATCGAACGAGGTACTGAAGTCAAAAATCGAAGCACTTTTACTGCCCCAAAACGTGATGACAGACACAAAAAAAAACACACACATCATGGTAAAATCAATACATTCATCGCTCCGCTCAGAATCTAATTAATTTAGTTTAATTCCAATACATAAATATGAACAAATAAGTTAAAATCACTAGGTTCGGATGATGATTAAAATATAACCATTTTGTGGTATGGTAATAGTAGGCATAGTCTCTGACGGCTATTTCTCGTTTTTTATTTTCCAATTTTGTTGTATAGAGCTATATAACTTAACATTTTTGATTCGAGTTTAGTATACAATTGCTTGATTTGTTTTTTTTTATTCAATTGGCAGTATATGTGATATTCCGAAATCATTTTTGAAGCCAATGGGCTTTTCTATAAGTAATATATTTTGTTTTGTTTGCAGTTTGAGGTACGGCAACCTACTTTGGAATACATTAGGAGTTTTATGATTTATGCGTATAGAGTACTAGTACTGGACATATAATCTACATTAACGAGCTAAAGTTTACCAGTGGATACAATATTTTCAATCACGTATATTATAATATAGGCTTGGTTGTGTTTATTGATACGTATTTTTCAAGATTTTCCTCAAGGATGACTATGATAAATATTTAGTAACTGGCTAGTAGTTATTGTTTCACCGAATTAGTTGATCAATGATTTTTGATAAAGTTTAAGAGTATATGAAGGGCTCTGTGCAATAACCAGATAGCTCCATTTTTGACGAAAATCGTATTATCATGAATTCAAATAGAAAAAATTATTATCAGATTTTCTCTGCAAGAACGAGATAAATCCGACTATCCGTATAGAAATTATAATGGTTTTGGAGCTACCTGGTTTTTTGTTTTCCGTCGAAAAACCAGACAACTCGGGAGCTGTCTTGGTTTTGCCGTGAATGTTGTCTATACTGTATTTAACACGTGCTATTGTATAATATTATACTATCATCATTTTTTTGTTTTGATAACAATAATATTGTTAAATTTAAATTATTTACCTGTTTGAATAATTACTAGTAATGTTGTCTATAAGGTTGTAGACTAGGTAGACTCTGGTCAGATCTTAGTTGTTTGTTTTATATTTATTTCATTTTATTATATAAAATATATAGAGTAAGTTTAACATGTACGCTACAAGTAGAAAACTTATATATGCTGGACTTGATGAGTCGTTTGATTCAGAATCAGAATTTGCCGACGATAATATAGATCCCGATTTTGTTATTGAGAAACAGACACTAGGTGCCAATAATTTAGAGTCTAAATGTCTACATTTTAGACGGTATTCTTGCTTTTGAAACTAACTCAGAGTGTGAGCAAGTTAAGGATAATATGGATGGTCCTAATACTATAAATTTCATATTATTTATTACCTATGTAGTTAAATGTGTTTACATTCTACTATGACTAATATTATTACCTATCTTTAAGGCATGATAGCCAGTTTTTATGTAAACTGAAATGAATAACAATTTAATTTTTCAGTTGACATAAAACTAAGTGGTTAAAGTAGAAATATTACTGAAAAATAAACAAAATTCATAAATAATATATTTTAACTATATATAGCTGAATATTATTATTGGAAAAACTTATGACTTCTATACACTTACTAAGCTTGTTTTAATATATTTATTTGCATATTTATCAGAGTTCAAACTAAAAACAATAATTAATTCTTGGAGTTATCTTGTTTATTGTCCAGAAATTATAATTATTTTTTTGATTATTTTTAAAAGCATGTACATGTTTAGTTTTTTTTTTTCTTAAAACTCAAGTATGCCGTTTTATAGTATAAGTACATGGTAATTATTAACTCAGTTAAATAAAAAAAACAAATTCTTAGTAAGCTTTTTTAGCTTTTAATATTATAGAAAAAAAAAGGATCTAATAACTCCGAGCAATAAACAAAACAACTCCTAGAAAAATTTCTTATTTGTGGCAAAAAATGTAAAAAATATTCATGTATCAACTTAATTATGGGTACCACAGTTTTATCATTATTAAGTGTACAAAATAATTTTTCTTTTTATTATTCTTCACTTATGTATATATATTAAACATTAAATATGTGCTTCCTTAAAAAAATGATAAAACGGAGCTGTCTGGTTATTGCACAGAGCCCTTCATTTGAGAGAGATCAGATTCTATTCGTACATCAAAGTTATGTTTTAGTATAAATTAATTAAATCTATAGTAAATATATATTGGTAGATTTAATTTGTATAGTTTATTTAGTAGTCCTAGATTAAAAACTTTATCAAAGGCTTGTTTCTTCCATGAAAGTCATGGTTATGTATAATTTATCTTAAAATCCATTTTTTATTATTATTATTATTATTATTATTATTATTTTTTTTTTAGAAAGTTACATTTGATGACATAAATAACAGAGAGGTTTAGAGCCAAAATGATGAAACTGACGAGGTGGGATAATTTTTTAGGGTTTCATTATATAAAACCCTTTATTTTATGTATTTTAATCGTCCTCTAAATCCAATTTTTTCATAGAAATAAAAATCCATGAGTTGTGACGTTTGCGCATATTTTTCTACAGTATAATAATAATTGTATTATTATATTATTTTATTTTATTATTTAAAAATCATGAATCAAAAAAATTAAATTTAAAAATAATATTTAATAAGTAGATAAATAAAAATAGTATAAAATCAATCATTTGTTGACTTGGTTATGATTTCAGTGCAAGGTAAATAAAGAATGACAAAATTAACTAAAATTAATGTTATGTCCACATTTTTAAAGTAATTTATTCCAAATATCATACTTCATAAATTATTCTCACTTGTAATAGCACTATATTATGTGCTGAAACATTTTAAGATTATAATTTAAAAAAAAAAATTATTCTCCCTACTCACAATAAGTTTCCGAGCACATTATTAATTAATTAAAATGTACAGCACTCATGTGGCATGTATGAAATCATTTTATTCACATACATATTTTAATTAGATTTAGAGATTTTTAAATTGAAACAAATATTCAAGTTTGAATCCATATAGTTTTATAGATTAGTGATTAATGATTAAAATATATATTAATCACTCGATTAAAGTTTAGAATAGGATTTTGGAATATAAAACGTTACAAATATCTAAAATTTAATTGTTAAACTTGTCGTATACAAATAGAATATATAAAGTAGTATATAATATTCGATGTAAAACCATTTAACCGTGAATTAAAGGCATAAATTAACGTTAATTTTTCAAGAAATTTCTAGCGTTATCAATATTTTTCTTTGAAATGACTGATAATTTAATGTATATGATAAACTTAACTCCGATCACTGATTGATTTGATATGCTGTATTTACGGTTTTATAAACTTTTAGTTTTTTTCAGTAACCTTCATACAAATTACATTTTTAACTCTTGGTCTTAAGCAGTAGATTCGGAGAAAACTGAAAACATTTTTTTTTTAATTTTCATGAAATATTGGAAATAGCTGAAACTCCTCTCAGCATTCCCTATGCCTTTTCTACTGATTCATAGTGAAATCTTAACATTAAATTAATATTGGAATCCTCGCAATTTACATTATTAACAGTGTCAAAAAGTTTTGTGTTTAAAGTTGTTTTTTTATATTCTAGCGTTCATTTCTATTATAGGATCATTTTATTGTGCTAAACACTTGAAATTTTTTACTAACCTTGTTAATAGACAAGTTTATGACGTTTTATATAAATTAATATCTTGAATAGTGCCCCCAAATAATGACAACAAACGAAAAACAATTATTGTAAAATCAATACATACATTGCTCCACTCAAAATCTTAAGTCAAATGTATTGTAAGTTATGAAATTGATTGATTTTACTTTCATTAAACCCTCCTAAGACATTTAAATTCGTTTAAATTTGGTGCTTGAAAATTGGTATATAGGTAGTTATTTTTAAAAATTTTATGAGAATAAATGTTTGGTGTAATCATACTGCCTGTTGTTTCACCAGTCACCACCATCACCACGATGGTATTTTCGTGTATTTCATTTTTTGTACCTTAAAGTTTTTAATGTGAGTTTTGGACCATGACACTATAAGAACAAACTTTTTTGAACCAAACACTACATCAGATTTTTATATCCATTTGAAATTAAGTTTTTATACTGTATTTTCACAAGGCTTTCAAAGTTAAAATTTAAAAATATAGTCGCCTTCTTTTATTAAAATAGTTGTGTTTGAATTTGTGATATAATTGTGATGATATTTTTTTCAATTTCGATCTCAGCAATGACTCAACTCTAAATTATACAGGGTGATTGATTTATCAAACAACACTCATTTTTTCAAAAAGTATTGACTTTTTTCAATTTTTTTTTTCAAAATTATAGGTTTACACTCTTCTTGAATTGTATATTTTTTTTATTTTTAACCCTTATATTTATTAGGTAAACCACTATCAACTTTTGATTTTCAAATGGTAACCTATACTTAAAATTTCATAAATTAATAAAGCTATTTTTTTTATTAATTATTACGTTAAGATTTCGAATTTAGCGCTAGTAGTTTATGAGTTATAGGTATTTAAATTTAAATTGGTGGAGGGGAGTGGTACGGGGTTACCCCCCAAAATGTTTGTCCACTACTCCGCTTGTCTAAACTTAAAATTCTTATAACTCATAAACTACTCGTCTTAAATTTGATTTTTATGAATCAAAATACTTAGAAAAATATTCTGCTCTGGAATATGAAATTAAAAAACCCCGTAAAAAACTATGTTATTATTCAAAAAAATAAAAAACTTAAAAAATGATAAAGATGAAAAATATTTATAAATAAAATTTTTAATAAAAGCGTTGGTTTTTTAACAACTTGAAACTATGTAAAAAAATATTTTGAAAAAAGTCAATACTTTTTTAAATAATGAGTGTTGCTTGATAAAAGAATCACCCTGTATAGCATAAATTAAACGCAAGAATTTTTTTGTAGTCAAAATAACTCCACCTGTATAAATTTAGAAAAGGAAAAATAGATATATTATTGGAAAGGTATTGTTGAGTAATGTCGCACAAAAAGGAAACTTGAAATATATTTGTTTTAACTTTTATTTGAAATACAAAATCTATAAAATGTTATTTACAATAACCATAATATTTTATGTAGGTAGTTACTAGTTAGATATAAATGATAATAAAGGACACTTTATGATCTTTAAGTGGCCAGTATGTATGATACGGTGCGTCCGGTTGGACGACCCGCGTCGTGAATAAAAAGACTGTTGTAATCAGTAATTAGTTGTTTCTATTGCTATGTATAAAATAATTATGTTTACAATTTATAGGGTCGAGAAAAGTGTCGATTTGTGTCGACCAGACTTAATTAAGTGAGTCGACACAATCGGAGGCACTTAGGCGTATGGTCGGGCTAATGCCGGACCCTATCTTTACAATATTAGGAATGTCAATATGCGGTTAACATAACATGTGTAGGCTAGGGAGTCGGCCGTCGTCGGTGCAGACTTAAATCAAAGCGGCACTCCGACGGCGAACCTGGCTCGGGTCGGACAACTTAATTAAGTGCCGATGTAATCCAGTGATGGCCCTGAAAAGGGCCCTTTTAATAATCGCGTTAGCGGAACGGCGATGTTGTCGACGTCCGATGCTTGAGCGACGCCGTGTAGCAGCGGTTCGTCAGTCTTCGGCGATTGGACGATGTTAAATGCCGTGTGGCGGCGTAGTATTCGGTCCGCGGCGGCTGGGCGATGCTAATTGCCGTGGAGCGGCGTAGTGATCGTTCTTCGGCGGCCGGTTGTTGATAATTGCCGTGTGGCGGCGTAGTTGTCGGTTCTCGGCGGCGGACGATGACAATTGTCGTCGATCGTCGGCGGTCGGTGGTCTGGTCTTGGTCCTTCTTCTATCTTGTTGTGCTTGATGGATGTTGATAGTTTGAAGGTTTGGAAAAGACTGACTAAGTTATCGAAATCGTCCGGTATATATACCCATTTCGATAACTTAGTCCGTCGCTGATTGGCCCGAGCCTCTGTTATGACAGATGAAAATCACACCGTTGTGCTGCCGTTCGCCTTTACTTGGTGTGGTTTTCATCTGTCAAACCGATTCGTTTTTGGTCAATTAGTGGTCTTGATAAAGACCTTTTTATGTCTCGGTTTATTCCGTAACATGTATTATAGCTAGTAATACTTTAGGCGTGACATCCTAAAGACAAAATAAAATACGAAAATAGAAATACACTAGTAGTACCATCTTATCATTAAATTATTAATATATATATTTAACTTTTATCAAGCAAAGTTATACATACTAACAAAATATCAAATATTATGTGAAATAATTTAACATATAATTATACCAATCAATGTACCTACATCAAAAGGTAATGATCGAATGTTTTTAGCTTACAGAGGCTTGAACAAAAAAGTACAAAATACCTGAAATTCCATAATAAAACATTCATTAGTATTTCGAATAAAGGAGAATCTCAAATACCGATACAGACTCGAGTGTGAGATAAGAAATGCAATATTTTAGGCCGAGTTAATTGTACAATTCAAACGATTTTATGGTTAAATTTCAACCAAAGGATAATACTAATATAAATAAATAAGTAAATATTCGATTCCAATGCTATTTGTAAGAATATTATCTATAGAAAACTATAATACACCCCGAAAATAATTTATTTTTGTTACTACGTTCGTACTGTTCTTAGTTTATTAAATTGTTCATTTATTATTATTATATATATGTTAATTGTATGAGTGTATAGCTAAAAACAAGGTTCGGGACTTATAGCATTTGCATCATTTTTTTATTTATTGTAAAATGTAGCAGAGTACAAAATAAAATTCATTTCTCATTACAAAATCTAAAATTTGAATGTGCATATTTCATACATTTTGCAGGAAAGTGCTTATTTTTACGTTATTAATTATTATACTTATTTTGCATATTTTGGAAAATTACCCAAAATTTTAACAGATTTAAAAAAGAAAATAGTAATGTTCCCTATTTACTATAGTTTAGTACTATACTATATAGTATAGTTACCATCATTATATAGTTGACGAATAAAATTCAAAAAACTCGGAAATTCAAGAAACAATCAGCTCGTTTTTTTCAATTTTTTTATGTGACACTAATTGTAATTAACAATTAGGTATTAATAAAATAATAAAATAATTAAATGCATTTTTTTTTGTGTGCATATTCTAGGGTTTTTAAGTGCATATTTTAGCACTTATTATTGTGTTTTTAAGCGCTATAAGTCCTGAACCCTGCTTATAAATAATAAGTAACAACAAAGTGATATCTGAATAAAAGCCATCCTATATTTTTAATATTTTTAATACAATAATATTATTTTCAGTTTTGTAAAACTAAGTTAATGCATAATTGGTAATTACAATTAAAAAGTATTTAAATCGTCATACGAACGTTTGTAATACATCTAAGATACATAACATATCTTAATTTGTGTACTAAATTATTTCAATTAACTTTAACCCTATTAGAAAACAATATTAAATAGAAATATGAAATCTTTTAAAAAACTTTTCAGAATTTTAAAAATTATAATTATTTTTCATATTCTAAAAAAACAAAACTGTTAAATAAAAAACCACGTGAACTATAATATACAGAAACCACTTATTGTTATAATTAGTATTTAGTACGTTATAAATTTATTTCTAAAAGCAACGATAAATCATTGTGTTCAAAAGGATAATTACTTACAAGTGGAGCTTAGTTTATAACGCACTTGATGATACTATAGTATATTTTTTTATTAATTAAAGGCTTCAAATACAAAGGTTTATTAGCCTACAATGGTTTACATGTTTAATTTATAAATATAATGAAGATTTGATAGTTGTAATGTGCTGTCTTTGGTTCTTGTCTTATATGTTGGTTGTGAGGTCGGCCATCTTGATGAAGTTTACTATGTTTTTTTCTTGTCCTGGTCCGAGTGCGTCTTTGAGTGAGGAGGTGTTTATGTTCGCTTTTGATCTGGCGTTATGGTAAGTGGGGCATTATAGGAATATATGATTAACGGTGAGTTCACAGTTGTATGTTTCACACCTGGGTTTGGGCTCTCTACGCATAAGATAGGAGTGGGTGATTCTAGTATGTCCGATGCGTACTCTGGCGATCATGGTCTCTTCATGTCGTGTAAACTTGACTGGAGGGTCCGGCCATTTTTTGGTTAATGGTTTTATTTGTCTGAGTTTATTGTTTTGGTTGGATTGTTTTTCCCATTGATTCTGCCAGAGGGTGTATAATTCCGTTTTGAGGGCGCGGATTACATCGTCGTATGTTACATGCAGATACATTATACATTTTGGTGTCCGGGGAGCTAGCAGCTTTCATCGCCAGTTCGTCAGCGAGTTCATTACTGGGGATGCCGATGTGAGATGGAACCCACATGAGTTTGATGGATTTGTCGGTTGAGAGGATTATGTTTTGAATGCTTTGGGCGAGGTTGCATTTTGTATGTACGTTGGCTATTGAGGTGACCGCGCTCATAGAGTCACTTAAGATGAGAACTTTAACGTGGTTTGAGGAGAGTGCGGTTAATGTGGCTTGTTAATGTGGCGAATGTTTCTGCTGAGTATATGCTGGAGAGAGGGTCTAATTTATGGAGACTATTTTCATCCCTGTGGGTAATGGCGAAACCGGTTTCATTCGTTGTTTTGGAGGCGTCTGTATAGAAGTGGTAGAAAGTTTTGAATTTGGTGTTTATTACTTCGTAGAACGTATTGATGATAAGACTATGCGGTGTGTTGTTTTTGTTGAATTTGGTAAGTTCTGTGTTGGCTTCTATGTAATTCGTGTTCCATGGAGGGATTTTTGGGAACGTTTCTTTTGGTTTTATGTTGCTGATGTTGAAGGATATCTCTTCAAGGATGTCGTGAAGCTTTATATAAAGCGGTTTGAGGAGGTGTTCGTGATAGGGTTCTGAGATTGTCCTTATTAAGCCAGTTTGGGGAGTAGACATCTTTTTGGCTGCGAACTTTGTAATTAGGTACTTTTGTCTGATATTCAATGGTAGACAGTGAGCTTCGCACATCATACTGTCGATTGGACTTGATTTGAAAGCTCCGATGGCCATCCTGATGCCGGCGTTTTGTACGATGTTGAGTGTTTTCAGAGTATTTTGGTTGGTGAGGCTGTAAATGATTGATCCGTAGTCTAATATCGATTGTATCAAAGAGTTGTATAGGATTAAGAGTGTTTTGCGGTCAGCACCCCATTTAAAATGACTCACGGATTTAATTATGTTTAGTTTTTTGGATGACGTTGCTTTCAATTTTTTAATGTGTTCTTTCCAGTTAAGTTTGTAATCGGATGTTAATCCTAGAAGGCGTAGGCTTTTTGTGTTGGGAAGGGTATTTCCTTGCATTTTCATCTCGAGAATTTGGGTTTTCTTCTGTCGATTGAATAAAATGGATTGGCACTTTGAGGGGGAGAAAATGAATCCTGTCTCTGAGGACCATCGGCTGATGCTGTCGATTGATTTTTGCATGAGTGAGCTGGTAGTTTTGATGTTTGATCCAGAGAGATACAGGCTGCAGTCATCGGCATATACTCGTAATATAGTTTTCACGGGTGCTTTCATGTATTTGCTAATATCGTTGATAGCTATTAAGAAAAGAGTTACACTTAATGAAGATCCTTGTGGCAATCCATTTTCTGTTCCGAATGTCCATGAAAGAGTATGTCTGAATTTGACCTTAAACGTTCTGTCGGCTAGGAAGTTGTTTATAAAATTGATTATTTTTCCTTTGAAATTCCATTTGTAGAGCGTAGAAAGTACCCTATGTACCTATACAGTGTCGTAAGCTTTTGCGATGTCTAGGGATACCATTAATAAGTAGTTTTTTTTTCAAGCGCCTTGCATATGCTGGTGTGGATGATTGTCAGAGGATCTGGGGTGGATCGGTTTTTGCGGAAGCCGAATTGATGTGGTGAAAGGAGGTTAAGGGTTTTTAGATGCCATGTAAGTCTGGAGTTAATCATGCTTTCGAGCGTTTTACTCATTGTATTTAGAAGGGATATTGGTCTATAGTTATTGATTTCGAAAGGACATTTGCCAGGTTTAGGGATTGGGATTATATGAGATGTTCTCCATTGTTTTGGAAAGATGCAGTTGATCCAGATGTTGTTGAATATTTTGAGTAGAATGTTAATTGAGGATAGTGACAGGTTTTGGAGGAAAGAAAATGGTATTCCGTCTGGGCCGGTGCTTTTACTGGTTTTTTTTCAGAGAGGTTTATAGTTCAATGATCGTGAGAGGAGAGTTGATTGGGTTGTCCGGGTCATCTGCTTCAAAATTGATCGGGGAGTTAACTTCGACTGTAGTTTTTTGGGTAACAAAGTCTTTATTATAGTTTTCATTGCTGTTGTTCGTTGGAAGAAGGTCCCAAAGGCGTCTGAGATTTCTTTTTTATCAGTAATAGTTTTGTTGTTGGAATTTATAGTCTTTGTATGGATCCGGTTATTGCCTTTCATGCTGCTGATCTTGGACCACATGAGACTAGAAGCTGTTCTATAGTTAATGCTGGTTGTGAAACTTTTCCATGATTCGGTTTTGCTGATGTTAATTATTGTTTGTCGAGAGATTGCTCTGCGTTTTTTGAGTTCTATATGATCTGATTGGAGTTTGGTTTTCTTGAAACGGTTAAGTGCTTTTTTGTAGTTTTTTATCGCAGTTTCACAATTTTCATTCCACCAGGGGACTTTTTTTTTTTTTGAAAAAATGGTTTGCTATTGCCTATTGTGTATTCAGCGGCTTCGTTGATAATACTTGAGAAAGTTTCGACTATGTTGTCTATGTCTAATGATGGATTTGGTTGGAGAAGGGTTTCGAATTGTTTGGTTGTTAATAAGTTATCGACTTTTTTCGCGAAGGAGGGCCAGTCGGGGTTTCGTAGGAGCCATTTGGAGGTTGATTTTTCTGTTGGTTGTGATTTAAGAAGTCGTAATGTTATAAGCCAGTGATCATTACTATTGTATGCCGTTTGTACAGACCAATCTCTCCTAACGATGAATGTGTAATTGATAGGTCGATAGCAGAGAAACTGTTGTGGGTTACATTATGTCTTGTATAATTTCCATCGTTGAGGAGGACTATTGAGTCGTCTTCTAAAAGTTTTTCGATAGTTTTCCCTCGCCTGTCCGTGAAGTTGGATCCCCATGAAGTATTTCTGCTATTGAAATCGCCGAGTAACATGTAGGGACGTGGTAGTTGTTTGATGAGGTTCTCAAGGTCTGAGAGATTGGGGTCTGTGCTATCCGGGGCATATATGTTGAATAAGCTGATTTTTTGATTGCTGTTTGAAGTTATTTTAATGGCAATTGCTTCTAATGGAGTATTAAGGGGAATGCTTTCATGTTCTGATGATGTTGAGGCAAAGATGCATACCCCTCCACTGGCTCTGGCGTGGTTTATGCGGTTCTTGAAATATCCTTTGTAGTTTTTGAGGGAGGGATTTTTTTTATTATGATTTAGGTTGGTTTCTTGTAGGCAGAGGGCTAATGGTTGGAAGTCTACAACTATTCTGTAGAAGTCTGGTAGTTTCTTAAAATAACTATTTATGTTCCATTGGACTATTGTTTCTAATTATGCTTGGTTGTTGTAGGGGGAGAAATAATTGAAGTATATTATATTGTTTTTTTATGTCATTTTTATTTATTTTTTTTTTTTAAAAAGCGGCGGTTGTATGATTGTGTGATTGAATGACGTGGTTTTATTTGTATGATCATGCTTCTGATTCGTTAGAATCATAGAATTCAGCATTTAGAATTTTTGTGAAGCGGGTAATTCTGTTTTTGATACTGTTGTCTCGCAGACTTGGTTTGATTTTCGAAATGATATCTAATAATTCTTCTTTTGAAATATTGTATTCTTTATAGATTGATACGGGATCGAAGGGACCTTGGTTATTTTCTAAAATATGTTTAAAGGTGTCGTAGTTGATTTTGAAACTGTATTGGTCGTTGAACAAATGTTGTGTAGGTTCTAAATAAGTATCGATATTTTCTAAGAATTTTTTTAAGGATGCGGATTTAGTTTTCTTATTCTTTTTTTTCTGTTGTTTTACTTTGGTGGGTTTCACAGTTTGAAGGAGCAAACATTTCGTTTGTTTCTTGAGCTATATCCATCGGAGACGAGGGAGCGGATTGGGTATAAAACGAATCTGACAGTGATCTTTTGATGCCGCTTGGTTGTTCAAGTTCCATTTCTATTATGTCAGTGTTTGGATTTGATTCGAGATCTAGGAGTTCTGGTAGGGTTAATGTTGAGGTAGAAGCTGGTGGATTGTTTTGGGGAGGGGCTCATAAAGGATCTTTAGTGGCTCTAGTAGAGGTCTTGAGGGTAATGTTTGGGGGTGTACTTCTGTGGGTGTATTTTCTATATTTAGAATATCATCTGTTCTTGAAGCCAAGTTTGGGTTGGGTATGACATTATTTTCCTTTGTAATTTTACTATTTGAAAAATTTTGATTTGTGCATTGGGATGCAATATGTCCTTGGGACTGGCATATGTAGCAGTTTAGGGAGTCTTCGGATAGAAAAATCCTATAGTTAGTGTCTTCGTAATTGATGAGAATTGATGTAGGAATTTTAGTGAGGTCTTCGTGTTTAATGAACGTTTGGCGACGGAAGCTTAGAATATGTGTAAAATCTTCGACTTGTATGCCAGCCTTTAGAAAATTTATCGAGCTGCATCGATCCGACACCCCAGTTCGCCGACTCTCAATTCGCTGACACCCCATTTCGCTGACTATTTTTTACATTTTTTAAAACTGGTATATTTGTCTGCGAACTGAGTTGTCAGCAAATTGGGATACGGCAAAGTGGGTATGAACCATTTGCAACAGTAGAAGCAAATGATTGTTTACAATTATCCACGTTAATTGGGGTTTCTGGGTGTCAATGAGTGATTATCAATGAGTGTCTTTGTAGAGGTAGATTGTTGTTGAGGTCGTATCCTATTTCACCGCCGTTTCATTTCGCCGCTGTACCATTTCGCTGCCAAATTAATCCCATTTTTCCGCCGACTCATTTCGCCGCAAAAAATTATTTTTGTCTTAAAACATGGTTATGAATTTGTGATTTGAAAAGTGATAAATAGACACAGAGAAATATGTATCGTTTGAAATGATCTAAGTAAAATACTATCTCAATTCTGAAGTTATCGATTGATAAATCCCCAATAATTTTATAAATAAAATAGAATGAATAGTGTGTCGTCGCAGCGATAACTGTAAAGTCAACTGCAATTTACTGATTAATTTTTGAAAATTAATTACTAATTACTACTATTTTACATAAATACATATTACATAAACATAACTAATTAGTATGTAATTTTTAATCTTAAGTTTACTTAAAAGAGTTACTTAAAAAATTAATTCGGCAAAATGGAACTGCGAAAAATTAAAGTCGGCGAAATGGTACCGCGGCAAAATGAAACGGCGGCGAAATGGGAGCTGACCGTTGTTGAAGCTTAAGGTCTGATGCAAATTTGGGTGAAATGGGTTTAGCGATGATTTTTGTTGTATTGGTTGGAGAGGTTTTTATTTTAGGTTTTTGAACAATGTTAGTTTGTACTGTTCTACGGATTGAAGGGCTTTTCAAAGCCGATGGTTTTGAAGTTTGCATTTTGGTGGTTGGGCCTTGCGCTCGGGGAGTTTATTGTGTATTAGCTAATAGTGTAATTAACGAGCATGTTACCTAAGATACGGCGAGTGTAGGTT
This sequence comes from Diuraphis noxia, assembly GCF_037042655.1. NCBI lineage: Eukaryota > Metazoa > Arthropoda > Insecta > Hemiptera > Aphididae > Diuraphis > Diuraphis noxia. The sequence continues at coordinate 28,785,230 of NW_028301714.1, read as the reverse complement.
GTATGCTGTACTGCTATCGCAAGCTATTAAATACGGTACTCGTGAGATTCGATAAGGTACGTGTTGACTGTGCTGTGTCTAACGACGAACTATATAGTATATTATATTTCTTAAAAATTACAATATTTTTGATGATATTTATTTACGTTCAAAAAAACTAATGAAAAATTAACTCCTCAAACTTTCACATAAATTTGATTTTTGATTTAAAATACTTAGGGTACTAAAAACTATACGAACACTTCTTTTTTGTATTAAACTTAAATACATAAATCATAAATTCATTATCTGTAATGATATAAATATTATAAAATTTTCAATAAAAAAATATTCTTTGAGGAAATATTAAATAATGACTTATTATTGTAAAAACACGTAATAAAACGTTTTTAGTAATGCTTATAAAATTAATAACTTATGTATGAATTTCGTAGGTATTTAAAATTGTATATTATTCCATATTAAAAACTATAATTCTGAAAGATAATAATAAGTTTACAGATGAAAATAATAAAATAAATATATTTGAAAATAAATGTCTATTTTTAAAATAGAAAATTCTATTAAAATGCATAAACAATTTTAATTTTGCGATTTTTTTTTTTTTATTTAAAAACTTATTATTTGGTATAATTATATTATGCTAATAAGCATAATTTATATTAACGCTTTATTTTAATTACAATTGTTGTCTATATTTATTAGACAAAATACATCGTATGCCATACAAAATTCCTTTTAAATATTTTTAATCGAGTAAATAAATAAAAGTATTATATTTATTACATTCGTAAGCCATTCCCGCCACATAAAGGAATGTTAATATATTCCAAATTAAGATAAATATAGATTGAATTATAGCTTATAAATATTTAACAAATGTGGAGGTAACTTATTATACCTAATGAAAGTTTTATTAACATTTCTTGAACATAACAATTATTATTAAAAGGCAATCGTTTAGTTACTTAGCTACTGATAATAATATAATATCACTTGACTGTTGGATAATATTATATATTCTACATTTAAAGGATATAGGTATATGTTTTGGGAAATTAAAATTAAAAAACTACGTGTGAGGCTTATATTATAAACTCTTAAAAATATAAACAAACGTTAGTATTTAAAAATAAGAATTAGTAGATAGGTAGCTAAAAAATATATTTATTTATTTAAAAAAATCCATGCTGAATTTATAATATGTCGCTGAAAGTACATTGGTACCTAAATTTAACCTAAATTGTAAAACAGTCATTATTTCAGAAAACACCTACGTTTTTGAAATTAATTTTAAGGTTACTAAAAAAACAAAATTTCTCTAATAGATTATAATTTTTATAGCTATTATTTTGTAAATTTTTCCTTATTCCAAAGTGGAATCATTTTTTAAGTTTATATATAAGTAAAAAATCATAATTTGGAGGAATTGGCAGTTTATTAATTATAAGTAGATATTTAATATTTTTATGGGCGAGTTACGCTGCAAAATGTTGGTTCACAGTTCACACACCGCTTGTCTAACTTTAAATACTTATAAGTTATAACCAATACTTCTTCAATAATTTATTTTTATAGAAAAAAGTACTCCAAATAATAAACTGCTTCAGTATATTAAATTGAAATGGATTTTGGAATTTAAAAGAGTAAAAACACTTAGAAATTATAATGATACAAAATATAGTTTTTTTCAATAAATATTGTTTTGTAATAACTTAAAATTATGTACAAAAATATTTTCTTAAACACTGTTGTTTTCTAATTTATTGCTGTTTATCATTAAATGGATCACCCCTTATTGTAAACATTGTTTTAAATCGTCCACAATTTTAAAACTAAAAGTTATACACGCAATTTACAAATTGTATATTTAATCCAATACTGGCCAACATGGTTTAATAATTTCTTTTTTTCTTCACAAGATTATGTTAGTTTTCAAGTCTTAAAAGCTTTTATATTTTCCTGAATTATTATAAAATATAATATTATCTTATTCCTGAATACATTTTTATTTTTATTGTTTTGTTAATAATAAATAATACATATATACCTACTTACATTTACAATTGATCTGTAGAAATGACTATGTAAAATATCATTAAATTTAGAATCGTCCATTTTTAATCATATAAGATGTAAGATATAAGATACAAAATAGAAACACTACATTGTTAAATTAATTTATTTTCTTTGTTCAGAATCTAAAATGTTTGTGAAATAAACTAATATTAGCTTTTCAAGTAATAATAAGTATTTTATTTTGTCGTTATGATAAATATTATTTAATATGCGACTTATGAAGAAAGTTTAATAAAATGAAGAAGAAAGGGTTGCAAATACTGGAATTCGCATATTTTCATAAATCCAATAAAAGTTTTTACAATACATTAAGGGAGAGCAAAAATAAATTATAACAGCTTCAGATGTAAGTAACTCGTTGAATGCTAAAATGTAACACCTTAATATTTTAATTTATTGCCAAAATGTTTGAGAAACTTAGATTATTTATTAAATAATTGGAAATTAAAATGTATCGACCATATTTGATACGCTCGTTTTAACCAATTATATCATCATACACATAGGTAGATAATATCTACTAGATATACAACATTTAATAATAGAATAAAATTAGAATATTTATGAATTTAAATAAAAAGAGTCTTCTAATGGTGACATCATCACATTAATTTAAATTACAAAACATTAATCAGTAATTAAAATAGATTACAACAATACAACCCTTCAACTTTCAAGTCGCCTTCTAGGGACATTTAATAGAAAGTTGATTAAAAGATTTAAGTTAAGAAATTATATATTACATACCTAGGTTTGAAATATTTCTCCTTTATAAATGGTTTTGTACAACTCAATTTAATTGCAATATGACAAAATACTAAAGATGTAAACATGCTCATGAGCATTATTTACGTCAAAAAATCTTACCATTATTTAATTTGAATAAAGTAATTAAATATTAAATTTATATAATTTTTATCAATAAATAGTTCACGTTACTGTAATGTAGTTATACATATATATATACTCGTACACCATGTATGTAGTTTTTTAATAGTTTTTTTGTCTGATACATAATATAATTATAGAATATGTTTTTAGTTTAAAACAATAATTATTAAGTATATGGTATACGAGAATAATTTTATGAATTAGTTAAGTACCTACTCTGAGTACTCCGTATTCAATCTGGTATTTAATTCAGTTCATTTTTGACCAATTCCCATATTACAATATTTTATAAATGTATTGTATCCTTTGTTTGTTTAAGAAAGATATCGGTTTAGTATTGCTATATAATTTTGTATATGATTTAGTTACAAAATAATTTTAATGTAGAGTACGTTTAATAAGTCTTCTGTATCTTGACAATTAATGTGCCTAAATATGGTGTGTCTAAAGTCAAATCAAAGAAAACTAAACTAAAGTACATATTGAGACACTTTGAGCACTTATAATTGGATCGGACTTTAATGTATAGGTTAGTTATCTAACTTAGGTTATAACATAGATACAAAAAACTCGTATTTTATTTCACCGGTGACTTGTGTTACGAACGCCAAAATCCAATCCATTCTATACGTACAGTCATACACAGAAACCATGATAATGACTTTTACTAGTATCGGCCATATAAGTAGATACTTGTCGAGTGGTGTTAATTCATTATGTTGTCACTAGAAAATTTCAAAATTTAATATAGCTATAGATTTAGTAAGTTAATATTGAATGAATTATTTTTATATACGGAAATTATTATTATAATAATATAATATGAACTGTTGTAAGCAGTAACTTCAATAAATATTGCAATAATACGATTTCTTCGTTTTTAGTTATGCGATAAGTATTTGACTTATTGTATTTTTAATTTTTTTAGCTGTGCTAAATTTCTATTGAATACGTTGATAGGAAAACATTTTCTCAATTAATATAAAACAACAACATTTTACATTGCAAACTTTTAAATTATTTAAATTTTTTAAAGCATTTAAATTACTTAAGTGGATATAACTGCAAATTTGAGAAAATCATTCTTAAGTCGATTTCAGAGTTTTTAAAATCATATATAATTTCATATGTATTCACTGAAAATAGAACACGAACATATTTCTTCATCAGAAAACTTAAGTAACCTGTATCTAATTCCAATAACATAAAATAAATGAAATAAAACAAAATATAAATTTAATTAAAACATGAAATTATTATGTTGCATTATTAGGGTACACATTTTTAATGAAGATTTTATTTTAATTTAAGAGAAAATTTAACATTATATGGAAATATTATTATTGAATAAGGTGGTTTAACGTACACTACCTTATACCTTCACATTATCATTAACTATAACGGTATAATATGATATTTCCAGTGATAATAATATTAATATCCTAAACTATAATTATAGACGCCTGCAACTGTAAATCCATAGCCTATATAGGTAGGTACTTTAGTTAATTTCATATAGATCTCTTATTGTTTATTTAATTTGAATAAAATGGTTGTTAAACAAAATTTGTTTTAATAATTAAATTTTTAACAAACCATTCTAAATTTCAAACATATATTTAAGCTTTATACTTTGGACCATTTACAAAATGAAAAAATTCAAATTTAATCACAAAATTATGGAACGGTATTTTAATTTTTAATAAAATATTCTATCATCAACTTACTATAATATAGTTTGTACATGAACACTTTGACATATTATGAATAGTTTTCATTTAGTTAACATTCGCGTGTTATATCACACTGATTTCACATTATTTTATCGCTACAATTATGTTTGCTACTGAGCTAACTCGTTAATTAATTCTTCTGACGCGCCGACGCCGTGGTGACCAGCTGCAGCAGTTGAAAAACGAGCGTTAGGATATCAATTTCAACCCAGAATCGTGACTGTGGGTTTGTATAGGTTGGTGGTGTGGTTTATATGTCATTATACAGGAATTCACCACAAAACAACGGGTTAATTTGGGTTCGTATGGAAATGAAAGCAAAAAGGATCGATACATGGAAGGACCTTTACCAGATATGGAGGGTAGGCGCCGAATGTCTATGAAAAAAACTCTTTTTTAGGCACTAACCATACCCTTATATTTAATTAAAATACTCAGCACATTTTTTTGTTTATGTTCAAGGCATATCAAACTGACATAATGAGGATCTAATATGTCTTAAATATAGTTTTTTGTCTACATTACCATTATACATTTTCATTCAGATTAAAAAACTTTACAAACAAATCATAAATGATTGTCTTTAAAAAATGTATTATTAAAAATAGTGACGAAATAAATATGAAAATCGTTGAAATGTTTAATTTGACAATAACGGTTGAATGGAATAGTTAGTATCAAATGTCCATGAAGTGTATAAATTAACTGACAACTTACTGTGGAATGTGTGTTTCAAAATCAAATGTATTTTTTTAATCTGTTATTCTGAATCCAAGGAATAGTTATTTTAAATCAGAATAATTTCCGAGTTTTTAATTCTAGATTCCACGAAAAGTGAAGATTTTATTGATTTAACAATTATGTAGCTTCCTTTTTTTTCTGTGGATGCTTTTCCAAGTAATAAAAACTGTACAAAAGTTCCATGTATATCGGTTACCTATCTATCTATATAGGTATTTAAAATTGAGTCAATAGTTTGTTCTTGCTTAACGGTGGTTATCTTTTATACTGTCAGTAAATTATCTAGAAAAACTGATTTAAAATTCACCCCTCAATATCAATATAAAAAGGAAAAATAATCAACTATTTACTGTATCAAAAAATTATAACTCTAAAGTTATAAAAATAATATAATAATTTCAATTTATAATAATTAATTACAAAATTAATATCAGAAGAAACGACCTAAATTTATTAAAATATATGTATGTTGTGAAGTCAATACATTCTGCATTCGCTCAAAATGTAAAATGTACTTAAATAGAACAATTTGAAAAATTATAAAAATACAATAATACAGATTCTAAGTATTGTGATCAGTATTATTATTATGTATATGTATATTATAATAGTACCTATTTAATTTCTCAAACATTTATTAATCATTTTATAAAATACACGACGAAAATAATTATATAAATTATATTATCATGTTTTCTACTTTTTATAATTATCTACACATTTTTATTTTTTATAAAATTTTAATGTCAAAGGTCTTAGAACCGTTTAAATATTAATAATTTTTAAAACCATAGGTAATATTATTATTTTTCAGCTTAATTCTGTATTTTAAATAACTCTGCCCAAAAAAAAATCATTAAAAAGTCTATTCAATATATTTTAATCAATAAATTTCGATGACATCATAGTTTGAACTAAAAAAAGAAAAAAGATATATCTTATTTTTTTATTTTTTTTTGAACAAAATAATAAATATTATAAAATTTTATTACAGAGAATAATGAATTGATGACATCATTCACGTTTTCGCATTAATATTTAATTTAAAATCAATTTAAAAAAGAGTGAAAGTCTAGGTGACCATAACTTTGCCTGTATATAGCTGGCGTCGAGTGTACCACGTTATGGAGTAAATCACCCTAATGTGAATACTTTGAATTGAATGATAAATCATTTCATACAAAAGACTATCTGATCTCTCAGCTAGCCTATATAATTACTATGAATATTTGATGAAATAGTAATATAATTTACCATCGATGTATAATTTATGTAATTAGTATAATATTAAAATAATTTTAGACAAAAATAGTGTATTTATTATATAATTAATATTTAATTATTATTATAAAGGTATAATATGAAATACTTGTATAATGTATATTATAATATATTATGTGATTATAAACTTTTTGATTTAATATCTATTTACTTTAGAATGCAGGTGTGAATAGGTTCGTGATATAAATAGGCAATATCATAAAATGTACCTAGCCTCTAAACTTTCTGAAAAATAATTTCGTATAATATAAGATATAATAACGTAAAGGTCTCAAATCCACAGGACATACATTATTCATTTCAAATTTTGTTCAAATTTAAACAAAATGTCAAGGAAAAAGTTTTATTGATATTTTTTTTGGGGGGGGAGGGGGGGGGGTATTTTTTTCGTTCCAATATTAATCACTTTTAAGAAACCTTGTATTAAGCTTTCAAAATTTAACTATAAAAATTGGATGTTTAATAAAAAAAAATAGGAATTTTTTTTTCCCTCTTAAATATATTAAATTATTAATACTAGCTCCAATTTGTTACTAGTCCCAAAGTTGAATTGAAGCATTTTTTTTACCACAGATCGTGTGCAGGTACGCTATAAGCATTTACAAAAAAAAAAAAAAAACATCATTGTAACACCAATACATTCATTATTTCACATAAACATAGAATCTAAAAACGTAATATATGTTTGTGTAGTTATTAATTTAAAATAGGAATTAAAAGTTTAGACAAGATGGGTAGGTAGCAGTAGACCAACATATTTCGGAATGTCCTTGCATGCAACTCTATACCACTCCATTAAATAATATTACCTAACTTTAAAATATATAACATCACTAATTAATTAGGTATATACGTCGCTATTATCAGCCTACAGTCGTAGGTATATTGTCGAATATTTGACACGAATCTAATGAAAAACGGACGAAATTTGCGCAGCTATTGTATGATAACTATACGACAATTATTATTCTAATGTTATAATGTAATGCTATACATCGTCACATTCATGTTTACAGGGCAATTCAATCGTGCGTCTCAGCGGATATACATCACACCGGCGGCAGCAACGGCACCGGATACTACCAGTACCAAAGGGAAGACTAATCATGCGACAACTCAGGTAATAAACAATAATATTGCAGTTGGACGATGGTTTAAATCGGTCGTGACGATGCCATTCTCCCGTCTGAGCGAATTGAGTGGATTAGTTTTGAGCGCATGGTTACACTATTATTATATACGTAGACCTCGCACTCGTCCATCGATCCTTATCCCACGCCTATTCCGGTAATGTGTCTGTTCTTCTCCGCCAACGCATCCGTGTGTCATCGCGATAAAATTTACCGGTGGAACTAAAAAAAATAGGGCCGGGTGAAAATAGCGAAAAACTTTTTTGAAGCCTAAGAGGAAACGACTACGGCGGAAAAACTGTTTTATGCTTTTATCGTCCAATCGGAATAAATGTTAACGCTGTTTTGAATTCATCAGTGTAGGTATATTATACGACTTTATAATATATAGTCCATGTAACTTTTATACCCGTTTAAATTCGTATTTTAATAAATAAATATATTTATATGCAATATACATAGAAGGTATATACATAAACAATTTGTTAAAAAAAAAAAATTAGGTACCTAGAACAAAGCTGTTTGTTCCGATCTCTTGTCTGTCGTTATAGAAATTACTTTCATTATTCTTTTATTCGGTTATTTGATACCCATTAACATGCAACAATACACGCTAATAATACACCTGATGAAAAAAAATGATGATTCACGTTGTCATAAATGTCCAGCGATAATTATTAATAAAATACTTCTCTAATTATATGAATTATTTTATTTTCTTATACAAAAACTCTGATACACATTTAAATTTGACGCCTTTAGCTAGTTTACCTACTAATTAAGTCTTTTCGAAAAATGTTAAATTTAAATTTACTTACAAATTGTGTGATATATAGGCAGGTACTAGACTAATTAACGCTACAATATCCTTTAGTCATGTATAAATAATAAGGTTACGTACTAAACTTATGATAAAGCATACGAAAACTTTAAGTTCAAACTTACATTCCTATTTAAACAAATAAGTAAAAATAAGTTTTTCAGACTTAATATCATAATACACAGTACATACTACACATCATATAGATATACCTAAGTATATAATATTATATTTATGAAATATTTTAATTAAGCTGTTATTATTAGAATTGTAAAATGTTAATTAATTAATACTACTTGTTCAACCGTGCAAGTATTTATCTTTTTATGGGTAAAAACTGGATGATAATTAAATAGCAAATAGTAATTTTTACTAAAAATAGAAGCACGAGATTATTCAAAAGGTTTTATAGAAGTAGAATTTTATATAGATACCGCTATATAGCCTATAGATATAAAGATGAAAATCTAATGAGAATTGAAAAAAGTATATACTACATATTATACAATATAATGTTTAATTCTTTAATTATTATACAATTTAAAATAATATTAGGAAAGAAGTAAAGCCAATGAACGCCTTCGGGCTTCGAGGTCGTTCCCATTCATAAAATTTGTTCTCAGTTATTCCATATGTTCAGAGGGGTGCCCAGATTTTTCTTTTGAAGGTGGTTTTAATTTTTTAAATATAATAAATGTTTTTTATTTTATAAGAAAAATAAGGTTATAAAAATTAAAAAATTCAATATGAGGGTTTTGTTTGAACTCTCAAAACCACCCATGGACACACCTCTACATAGGTTATATATGAATATTGGTTTCCGAGTGGTTTACAGAACCACATATAGGACATAGTTACCACTTATAATAAGGTAACTTACGAGTTACGAGATGGTTCCAATAAACTTTTATTATAATAATAAATGTATGTTAATATTAACTTTTACAACTAAAATTTTAACTGACAGTGTTTAGAATAATAGTTATTCTATATAGTACTAATAAATAATAATAACGAATTAGTAGGCATAAAAATATTTTGACCCAATATCGAAAATATCTAATTTCATTCAAATAAATAATAATGAAAAAATGAATGTGGTAGAGATTCGCAACATAAAATATTTATGATTTATCTATAAGCTCATATTTGGCAATCGTTCAATGTTTTCATTTGTTCACCATTTTACCGAAAAACTTTTATTTTTCAGCTATTTTTCTTGACTTAAATTGTGTATTTCTTTATTTTAGATATATTTCTCGATCGATAAAAACACATTTGTTTGAGAGTGATAAAATTCTGAATTAAGTTTTCCATCAAACGAAACGCAATAATTGTTTGTTATAGTAGATTAAAATTCTATCCACATTTTTGGTGGCCTATGACAATCATATTGGAACCAATATTTGAACAGTATTGATGATAAATAATTTTTTCAGGAACTGATTTGTACAATTTATTTTGACCCTAAAACGAATTCCGTGTGTCCCAAGCGGATAGTACCTATTTGAAAGGATATTATATGATATAAAGACTGTGTGGTGAGGTAAAGATAAGAACACAATGGTAGTAATGCGTTTTTACAAATAATTACAACGAACCGGCTTGTGTGTAGTAAGGTTATGGTCGCACAGTGGGGTGGTTTTCTAACCTTTTGTTTATTTATCGGTCACTACGACTTCTATTTAGACCTCTGATTGTTTATACAAGACGTTTATCAACGACTATTTATTGTATGAATATAATATAAATGCACTTATACGAGCATATCACGTATGATAATGTGTGTATACTTACTATACTTACATGTATTTATGTTAGTTCGCTAGGGCTCATTCTATGACCTTGTGTGATTGTTCAAGTACATGAGTAAAAAAAGATTCAATGGCCGATAGATACCTGTCTAAAATTATTATAAAGATTGTGAGACATAATTTTTGTATCATTTTGTTGTTTTGTGATAACCTTTGAATACTACAATATCATTTGAACCTATTGCATTGATATAATATGTATGATACACATGAGTAAACTAAGCAACTCTCCTACAAAAGAAACATTTTGTAACGAACTGTGATTCTTTTTAGATTTTGTGTGGTTCTTTTTACGTCTGTACTTACAATATAAATAGAAAAAAAATAGAAAACTTTGAGGACGATCTCTGATAGAATATTCGAAATTGAATATTGCGTTTGCATGATTACAAATAAAACATTACAAACAATTTCAATTGAAAAAATGTCAATTCGATTTTAAAGAAAAATATTCAAAAAACAATAATAATTACTTTTCTAGGTTTCGATGAATATCAAAATTAATAGTTATTTCTTTATAATCTTCATTTGTATAAATTCTTCACGCAACCATTATATTATATTATTCGAAAAATTACGCTACGTGTTACTAAATATATTCATTAATAACAATCAAAAGACTTGATAAAACATTTAAGGAGACGATTTAAGTTAATAATCCATTTGTCATTAGGTAGTACTAACCAAACCTAACGTAAAATATTATTAACTAACGAGATAATAATGTCATTATTTAAAAGAATGGAAAAATGATGAAGTGCCAATTTCTTATTAAATAATACATCAAAGTCTAAAGCAAAGCTTTTCTTATTGTTATATTTCTTGGATGCGAAATTATATTTTCCAATAATCGTCTCTTTTTGTAGATTTATTCATTTTTTTTATGCAAACATGTCAATTAATTTATAATCCAGCGACACGGTAGTGTCGCGAGCTAAGTAAAAAAAAAAGGAAGGCGAAGCACTCGACCGTGTATATATACAGAAACCTAAACATTCCCATTTAATACGTGTTAATATTTTGGTATTCTTTATTAAAGGCTGTAGGTCTAATAAATGAACCAAATAGTTAGAATGAGATATCAATCGATCGAGAAAATCATAGGCTACGTGCTTTTATAATTTTAAATAGAATCGGTTGAATAGTATTTTAGTTATGATCAAAAAACTGTGGATATTTAAGTGATCATTTTATATTACTTTAGCCGCCGGCTGCCGTATTAAACGCGTCATGTTGACGGGACGAGTGAGAGGATTCTTGCGACGGCGGCGTGTGTCTCCCACTACTATTGCTTCCCCCCACCGCTAGACACATACAACATACTAACACGCGAACATGGTCCACAATCGCTTATCAGTTATCGGTATCGGTGCATTCTGTTTTCGTAATTTGAAATTTCGTTCTTTCGTCTCGCGTCCTGCGTACGAGCTTGTTGTCGGCGTTATTGTCTCGTGTCCATAATATTATTATTCAATGCACGTGGTATCACCAAACCTAATCGTATCGACTATCTATCATTTTCCATTGAGCATTTTATTGTTAAATAATATATAGTCGTTATAATAATAATTATTATTATAACAGTCTTTATTATAATTTATAATACTTTATTGTGACTGTCTTCATATTTGTGTCGAATTGTGTCTACATTAAAAATGGTAACTTAACTCCAAAAGGCGCGAGATATGAGGAAAAAAAATATCAGGAGTCTACTCAATCTAAAATCGTAGTTGAAAGTTATAATAGTACTACTATTAAACAGTGCAGTATTAACACGGTACATGAAGTACCACTAAAAAGAAAGAATCCAAAATCCAAACAGTTATTTCCATTTTATTAAATATTGAAAAATGTACCAATAGATCAATTGGTAAATTAAAAATGCCTCTGGTTCAAGGTAGGTGTACTGCAGATAGAGTATTAAAATGGGTGCTGAAGTATAGGAAACAAAATGTACTTTTGTACAGAACGATATGTTTAAACATCTTAAAAAAATTATAAATAAGACATTACATCATAATAATGGAAAAAAAAATAAAAAATATCTTGACCCTAATAAAAACTAATGATATCTCAACAAAAACACTACGTCAACTCCGTGTAAAAAAACGCTAAGTAAAAAAAAAAAAATATATAAATGCAATAAAATGTGTGATATAAGGTGGAATCTAAGTAAATAGTTTAATGAATAAAATGTATGTATAAATAATTAATTCAAATTTAATAAAAATTGGTTATTTATATTAATTTATAATATGAATTATTTTAACTCAAATTGATCCAATTTTGGTTTACTTGGCCGGAAGATTCAGTCTAAAAAATGTATAGCCAAGTACTAATAGTTTATGTAATAAATAATGAAAGCACCATTACAATAAATAAATTGTTTCCGGCTAAGTAAACCAAAATTGGATCAATTTGAGTTAAAATAATTCATATTATAAATTAATATAAATAACCAATTTTTATTAAATTTGAATTAATTATTTATACATACATTTTATTCATTAAACTATTTACTTAGATTCCACCTTATATCACACATTTTATTGCATTTATATATTTTTTTTTTTTTACTTAGCGTTTTTTTACACGGAGTTGACGTAGTGTTTTTGTTGAGATAAACTATACATTTTAAAATATGAAATAGCAGCAATATAAATTACAATGTTTTAATATTACAGTTTTAAACTATAATATAAAAATATGTAATTGTCAAAGCTCAAATATTCCAGTTTTTTTTTTCTTTTGTTCCCGACGCTTTTGAAAACTATTGGAAAATTTTTACTTTTGAACCCTCAAAGTATCAACTAGCTTCACTTTTTTACCAAAAAAGGTGCTACAATAAAAAAAAACCCCCATATAATTGTAAAATCATTACATTTATCGCTTCATTCAAAATCTAAAATATTTTGAAACGATAAAAACATAAAAATATATACAAATCAAATAGGTAGATGTGAATTAAAATATTCAGAATTTATAAAATCCGTATAAAAAAAAAACTGCTTATCTATATATTGGCATTAATGGCGATTATTGCTACAGTACATCTACTATTACTATACGATCTTCGCGATTTTATTCCCTAATTTGAAAGCACTATTGTATACATGTAGTATTATTTGGCACGCAATGTATTGCTTGAAAATTAAAGTATTTGGTTTTCAAACTTTTTCTGTAGGTTAGGTTAGGAATTCAACATTTTTGGCAAAAACGAGCTCTGGTGAAAACGGACGACGTATGTTATTATAATGTTATTTTGGTATAAATAGGTATCTTTTTTACTTTATTTTTTTTTTTTTAAGGCATATCTACATGGTTATTAGCTGGCGTTACGTTTTTAAACTACATTAATTGCTTACATTACATTGCTTAATTACTACTCATTATCTATATTTACAAATGTACATTTTAATCTTAAGTTCGAAATATTTAAACCAGTTGACGCAGTTCTGTTGAGTTGACGACATTCTTTTCGAAATTCTTTCGAATATACTTGACTGTAATGATTATTCCGCTCGTCAGACATGATGGAGGGTCTTCTCTGGCCATGAGATATCCGTGAATCATGCGGGAATGGCCTATTCGTAGGCGGACAAGAATTGCCTCGTCCCTTCTGGACATCTTAAATGGTTTAAATGGGTATCATATGTATTTTTTCATTATAAATCTACCTGCAATCATCTTTGAACAGGCCATCGTATTATGCTTACTGTCTCGTAATAAATTTGTGATAGGTATTAATTGGAGATGGTATTTTGCGCCACTTTCATTACTTGTAATTTGCGCCACGAATAGGTACATTTAAGTACGTATGTAATTTGCGCCACATAATATACTAATTCATTTTGGTATTTTGCGCCACTAAAGAAAACAAAAGTTATTTATATTATTATAAAATAAGTGGCACAAATTACAATTTTAATAAGGTGAACAATGGCGCAAGTTACAATTTTAGTAGGTACTCTAGGGCACAGATTACATAATTCCTTTTATTTAATTTTATTTGGCACAAATTACAAATTTAAAAAGTGGCGCAAATTACCAAAATACATTTTTAGAAGTGGCGCAAATTAAATTTTTTTTTTTTTGGTTGATTTTGGCGCTAATTACATACGTCCGTATTAATAAAAGAATAACGAATCGTTTGATCAGTTCACAAGAATGGATATTCCCAGTATATGCATTAGGCGAATAACTTACCTAAATTAAAAATTAACCAATACATTATTTTAATTTTACGAAACACAAATCCATATGTTTGTTAACATACTCAAGAACTTTTTAAAAAGCCCTTTTGTATAATTTAATAAATACATACGCTTTTAACATCATCAAAACTTTGAAATATTTTTAATGTAAATAATTGCATTATATGTTATGTTATAAACATTAAACAATAACTTAAAGTTTAACCTAGCAAAATGTATTTTATGTACCTAGAGGTAAATTAGAAACTTTCTTCGTTGATCAAACATAAGAGTTCAGTATTTAAATTTATATAAAACACTGGAACATATTACATAAAAACTGTTCATGATTTAATGCAGTTTAATTCTCCTCAATATTTGTAATGTTTATTTTATAGTTACATGTTCTATGGCTTATTATGCCCCAAACGATATAGATTTTCAGAAAGAAAATTTTAATTAATTAATAAAATATTTATGAAAAAAAAAACAGAAATATTTTAAGGATATATTTTTAACTCGACAATTATTTATGTACGTTAACAACCAGTATGTTAATAGTACTAATACTAATGTTGAGACTATTTTTTAAATGTTTAACACGTAATATTTAAATTACAATCTGTGAAAAATTATTTATCTATTGACTGCTATATTTTAAACGATTAAACATCATATTTTATTTAGCTACTACAGTATCTGCTGCACATCCACCCCCTTTCCAAGCTTATATATAATAATGTATACTCCTGTGCTAATATTCCAAACCTTACGCTCCTCCTATACATATGCTCCTGACTATATTATAGTCTGATCCAAAGTCAAACTCCAACCCTTCTATATCCTATTCTGTCATTATACTTATAGGCGTCACTAAGGGGTATCGAGAGGTATTTTTACTACCCCAGAATTTTGTTTGGGGTAGCAAGGGTATCATTTTACTACCCTCAAAAAAGTCTTATATTTTAAAAATACATTCGATGTTAATTATTCAAATGTGTACGAAAATAGACTATTTATATTTTAATTGTGATTTGTGACCATAATAATTATAATATTTTGTGACAAGTTCAATACAGATGATTATACAGTATTTACAGTGTATTCAGTGCATACACTATACGTCATACATCATACTATGTATAATCAATGCCCAATGGTCATACCAAGATGACTGCAAGATATAATTCTATAAGAATAAGAAGAAGAGGTTGACTTCCTTTATTTAAATATTAATATTAAGATGATTGTAAATAACTTGTAAACATGTTTTTCCGGCTAATGACTTTATTGTTGAAGCCTTATCATTAATAAAAAAAAAAAAAAAAAAAAAAAGAGGTTGACAGTAAACGCTTTCCGAACACGGGTAAACAAGGATCTAATTCATGTTGGTTTCGAGTTTCTATTCTATATTAGTCCGTGATCATAACTAATAACTGATAAATATTTTACACAAAGATATAGAGGTAGGTAAATTAAAATGCAGTTTATATCGACGAGTTTTGTGATGAAAACAAACGCCGACTTAATTTAAAATAATAAATATTTTAGCACTCATAAATTAAATCATTTATATAGGTATCAATGTTGTCTTAATGTATATTTGTTCTTACTAAATATTTTGATAAGTTCAGTTAAAATTTTAACTATTCCTACATATGCATTTTTATTATACAAAATAATAATTAAACATATAAAAATTATTTTTTTACTTTCTAAAAATAAACTTGACTACCCCAGAATTTGGACTCTAGTGACGCCCATGATTAAACTGGACCTCATAAAACTTACTCTGAGTTTTGCAAACCCCTTTTTAAATTCTCCACCATTTTGTACTTTTGTACACTCAGGGCCCAGCTCATACACTTTTTATCGAATCTGTATTCATATGTTATCACGTCTAACTATTAAACTTTATTGGTATATTTAAGAATATAGAATATAAATTCTTCCTAAAATTCACCTTCTCCTCCAAAATCAATTTTGGTTCTAGGTCACCTCAACGGCCCAACTAATCATACGGTTTAATTGAACATAGGCACTTGAGGCTCTAGAGAAATATAATGTTCATCGACAATCAGTAGTGTAGCTAACATTAACGAAATAAAAGAAGGTGCAACCGTCGTTTTCGATGTCACGTATCGATATGAACCTTGACTACCAAGAGCGTCCCGACGGCGTATTAGGAAACCCAGGACGCCACAGCGCGGCTCTTTAATATCGTGTTCTCATTGCTTCAATTCAAATTTCGCGTGTTTTAATATTATCAGCAATCAGCATTATCCATTATCAATAAACTATTACAATAATATTATTATTTAAATAATATAATACATGTAGGTACCTACCTACCAATTATAATACGTAATATATTATTATTTATGTACTTGTATTGTTACAAGAATATTATATTTTATTATTATTTAAATATAATACAAGTCCTAATATACCTACCTATTATAATACGTAATACGTTATTATGTAATAAAATATTAAATTAAATTAAAATACATATTATTATGACAAAAATAATGTCGCCGTTGCCCAAGTCGATGTCACGCGAGCTTTTATCGTTGTTTCGCACCTAAAAGAGCTCTATAATAATACGCGTACCTACGGTTTTTTCTCGGGTTTTTGTTATGCCTGGGCGGAGTCAAAATAATTCCATTCGATTTTATATTATGTAAGTACCTACTCAATTTAAATATTTTAGTCGTCGTCTGACGCCTTTTTCTATACATAAAAACGTTTATGTTTAAACTTTTAACTCAGGAGTCAGAAGTAATGGTACATTTCCATATATTATATAGGTACCTTTACATTCATTATACATTAGTAATAAATTATTATAATAAACTTACCAATAACCAATTCGAAAAACATTGATTTCGCGTATGGCAATAACGTCCAATGAGATTTTTTCATCTTCATGACAATTGACAACTATTTCATATAGACAGTTAACTTTTGTTAACATTTCTGTATAGTATACTTATTGAATTTCTACCTAATTTAATGCAGTATATATTATAATATTATTTAGTTTTAATTTATAATGAGTGAAATATAATATTATAATATTGAGACATTGTAATATTGTATTATTGTGGACTTTGGGTCTACAGAGTCATTAAATAACTATGCGTATAAATAATTAATTAGAACCAGCCCAATAGACAGCATCCTTTGCAACGCAGGTGTACCACCACTTCAGTTTATCCGTGACATCAATACCATTAAATATATGATCAAGATGTTAAACCTGCCAAACCATATTTCCGCCTCCAACTTCCATCATCCCTTTCCAAACTACAGATCAAGAACACCCAACACGATCTTCGAAAACTTTAACCGAATCAAGGAAAATATCAATCTGGATATAGATACAATCAACAAAATCCCCATCTCCTCGTGTGCACCTTGGACTTGGTCCCCTAATATAAATACCGAACTTCTCAAGTTCAATAAAAACTCAACTGAAAACTCAATCATTGTATCTCATTTTCACGAATTAATCGATTTATACTACTACGACGACGTGCTCATTTATACTGACGCTTCAAAAAGTTTAAACGGAACTGGCTTTGCAATAGTAGATGGTACTGAAGTCATAAAATTCCGACTTCCGTCATTCACTAGCATATATACGGCGGAATTATATACGATATACACGTCAGTAAAATATGTAGCCACTTCCCACATCTCCTCCTCCTTCATAATAAGCGATTTTTCAGTGCACTCACATCACTTCAAGAACAATACCCTCAGAACGAACTTATTCAACTCACCAAAGAATGTATCGCATCATCGAAAATCAAAATCAACTTCATGTGGGTCCCATCACACGTAGGTATCCCTGGGAACGAGAAAGCGGACACAATGGCCGATGAATCGATCACCTCACCATCTACCTCCTTCATTACCAAAAGCACCTCCAGTGACCAAATAAACGAAGCTCAAAAACGTATACTCACATCATGGCAAACCCACTGGGACGACACTCCAACCAGTAACAAACTAAGGAACATCAAAAAGACAATTACAAAATGGCCATACCCTGAAAATGCATCTAGGAGAGAACAAATAATTATCAACAGAGCTAGAATAGGCCACTCCAATATCACCCACTCCTACTTAATCACCAAGGAACCTAAACCAATGTGCGACTCATGCAACACCCACCTTACAATTGAACACATCGTTATGGATTGCCCCACATTTTCAACCGCACGTTTTATTCTCAATAATCCAAGGTCAATCGAAGAAGCTCTCAATCAACATAATTCCGTCAACATTTTTAAATTTTTCAAACAAATAGATATAGGTAGATAAAAAAACTGTAAATATTAGGATATTTTACATTATATCATAATAATAATAATATAATCTATAAAGACAATGTCAACTTTTATATTGTATAACTATCATTTTGTAATTATAGGCTAATAATCCTAGTAATATTGAAGCCTTTATGTTAATAAAAAAAAAAAAAAATTAATTAATATTCTTTAGAAAACAGATATTAAAACATTTTGTATAGAAATAAAATACAAATATAAGTTTGGAATTTTCAGTTAATATCTCAATTGATAGTTAATAAATATGCATAAGTTACCTATAAACGTTTTTTTTTTCCTGTTAGAACCGACAGTAGAGGAGGATCTGTTTTGTACAACACTACTCCTGACCTATATACGTTTTAATTTAATTTGTTTTCTAAAAATTAATAATTTTACATTCCTATATTTTCTTATCCACAGTAAATTTATTGTTACCACTACCATTTTCTTACTGTCAGTACGGGGCAGCCAAAAAAACGATAATCCTATACAATATTTAGATAAAAAAATCGCCCTTTTCACTGCTTCATCCTGTATTATTTCTGTAGTTCATATGTATATTAAATTTTTTTTTTAACATAGATTAGAACAAGTTATTTTTATTTAATTTATCAGATCTCTGTAGGACACCCTATAAAAACAAATAGTAGAATCAACGTTGATAATTAATGATCTATTAATTCTATATAAACTATAGTTAACCAAGTTTCACTTTTTTGGTAAAAAAAATTAAATATTTATAACTTGATATTTTTATTGATTTTATTATTTCATATTGATTTTTAATAGAAGTTCGAAACATTTAAATTTATAAATAACCTGAATATCAAATTTTATATATGGTAACATTTTATATTTATTTAAAAAAAAAATACATTTGTTAATTTAAAATTAATGCTGTGAGATAAAGTTTTGACTAACTATCTACTATTTTATTTTACTTCTGTCAACCACTTTAACATAAATAATAAATATACCATACATAAATATACATAAAACATAACAATAAAGTTAGATACATGGTTGCACGACTCCCCTTTCAAAAGCATAATGCTAAAAGGAAGAATTATAATTCATAAATAATTTTTACATTCTCTACTTATATGAAAAAGGTATATCAGTATATCACAAACAATTCTTTATCACTAAACAAAAAATTGAAAAATTAAAATATTTTACTCTTCTTTTACAAATTTCTTTTGAAGTCACTGCTTCCATCCAATATTTTTTTCTACACTTTTATCTAATTGATGAATTGTTTGAATAAATACAACCACATTAGTCTGTTTTGTTTTGAAATCTAACTGAGATCAACTAACTACCAACTTATATTATATTATGACATTATATTGGCAATGATAAAATTAATATGGTGTTTATAATTTAGGCTAACATGAACTCGGTCGATTCAATGGAGTCAGACGAGAATAAAAAACTAGGGCCAAAAAGTCGTCGGAGCCAGCAATTCTATTCCAAACAAGATATTGTGGAACAGTACTGCCTAAGCGATAAGCAATTACAAGTATTAAACAGGGTTAGACAGCCTCCAGCATTGTTTGGATGCATATCTAGTCACAGAGTAAGAAAATTGAGAATAGTAACTTCTATAAACACATTTTTTTTATGATTATGGAATTAGTATTAAAATATGATTCTTATTCCAAAAATTAAAACATTTTAATTTCAGTGGAATTTATTATTTATTAATTTATTTCTAATTTAATTCTATAATTTTTAAATTAATTTCTTAATTTAGTGTAACCTATTTATTTTAATAATTTGTGTATTTTTTTTACATTTATACATTTTCCAGGAATCGTCTTCTTGTGGAGCAAGGAGCTCACCAAATCTGTTGACAGCATGCGTTCGGCGACGAATACCAAGTGATGAGAACCTCCACGACCTGTACAAGCGACTGCCGACCGACTGTGCTCCATATTCACGGTGGTCTAGATACCATCACTGCCATCCTGACGCATTTCACATGCATCACTGCCACCAAACAGACTTGGCCGAACCACCGCCACCATCATGTCAACGATCGCCGGCTACCAGGCTTCACAAATGTTGGCCCCCCGAAGACGAAGTAATCACATGATAATATTATTGTTACCTTATTTGTGAGATGATACCTGATAGTGATATAGAAAACATTATGAGTCATATTGCAATATGCTTACTCGATTTTAGATATAGCCGATATAGGTATAAAGTTAAAAAATATAACGATAACATAGAATATCATAGATCCACATAGCTAATCACTGGTCATTTAATAGTAGTTTGTACCCTAAAAAAAAAAACCCACTGTATACCTTATTTCTGATTGCATTAATTCACTTCCGTTCAAAATTTGTAATGCACTACAATAATGAAAGTTTGATATCGAAAAACAACCAAAAACATCAAAGATAATAATTAGGTTAAGACTTATTACATAACCGCAAGGAAACAGTTCACAGTTTTTTATGATATGTTCACATATAGATATAAGAGTATTATTGAAATAATGGGAATCTCAGTTTTAAATAAAATATGGCATTTTTTTAGGGTTGTCAACAGAGAACGTGTCATCCAACTTGCCACGGACGGGTAGCTGGATTCGATTGCCCCGAATTCCATATATGTACGCCTCACTATTTACCTCCTCCTCCCCCTCCACCGCAATCGCAGCAATCGACTTCCAGGTAATAATGCTTACAATTTCAACAGTAAGTTAAAATTATCTAACTTTAAATCAAAAAAGTACCAACTAAATCAAAACCTATAAGGCTATAACTTTTTATAGTATTAGGAAAAGAGTCTAAGACAATCAACTCAAAAGACAACTAATCAATAAGTAAAACGTTAAAGTGTAGGTATAGTGGCTGTTCTAGTATTAATTTTATTATGAGGTTATACATATTAATTACCTAATTATACTAAATAGCATTTATAAAAATTGAAAACAGCATCATTAACTATAACTCTATATGCTGCAAGTGAAAACTTACCTTTAGGGTCGAGGGGGTAAATTGTGTTAAATTGGAGCAATCATAAAAAATGTTTAAAATATTATATGTTTAATTTGGATATATGTATTATTATATTATGCTATAATATACTCCTAATTTAAACGCACCATACTGAATACATATAGTTTGTAAAATTTAAATAAAACCTTAATAAAATATTACCATCATCATCAAGGCATTACGTCATGTCGTTTAGTTTAGTCTATAAAAATTACAAAAAAATCAGCATTTGAATAAATGCATAGTTTTAACATAAACAATGGGTTAGAAAATCACCCTGTTCAATTATTTATGCATATGGATCAGATATATATGGTAAGTAAACTAGGCACTAGGTGGCATTTTTAATATTTGCATTCATAAATTTTATTATACCATTAATATTTTAATATTGTTATATATCGCGATTAATGGATTAATCAATCATTTATAGAAAGTACCAAAAAAATATTGTATTCAAATTTTACGGGTCCATGTTTTTTATTTTTATTTGTATGGTAACGTAATTATTTTTACAACATACATTAAATTTATGATATCTTTTTCAAAATCGTAATATTTATATCTATGTTCAGAATTTGCCATAATTGTATAAATTTACTTACCTAGGTTATAACCTAATATAGTGATCACGTCGCCTACAGGTATCAGTAGCCAAGGATGATGTTTGGAAGGTGACTCTTAAGTTAATTACACAACGTAGAATTCTTCTTAATTAGATTAATTGTTTATTTATTGTGGTAAAACATATATTTATTTATAACATGAAAGCTGAATGTAAGTTAAGTATTCTGAATGATAGAATAAATTCGGTTTGACTCGAATATTTTCTAAGTTCAAAATATTGTTTATAAGAAATTTTCTAAGTCCAATGAATTAAATTAAACAACAGACTGGCGTGAAGGTGCTCTGGCTAGTCTGGTCAAGTCGCGTCTGAATACAGGCTGTTTCGGGGTCCCTTATATAGTGCTACCCTCTACTCCCCATAGTCTACTTGCTCTTGTCGCTGTTCTCACGGATGTGGTATAATCATCTAAACTGACGGAAATGCCACCCACCCACATATGAGATCAGTACACATCCCGTGCAGCTGCATGCTTGATAATACTGTATCTATTATTATGACAGTATATTCCTAATTTGGGTATCGTTTCTTGGAATTCTTATCCCATAGTCGTGTCTAACGTTCTGAGGACATGGAACGCCTATCTAAATGTTCAGTTAATCCCCCATTGTTACATAATGTTATTTGGTGTCCACGCCTAACTTTTACCTTTAGTAGTCTCTTATTATTTTAATAATCCATGGCCACTCCCTTGGAATTGTTACCCTCTCAGGTGGTGTCTACATAATTATTACCTAGTTGACCGTGAACTAAGCAATGCGGGACGCTAGTCCATAGCACTAATTATTTGACGTATAGTACAAATACTTAAGTTACCCATATTTTATGTTTTATTCATTCAGTATAAACGCCAATATTAACACAAAAATATTATAAATTCTAACACCCAACAGGCTTTAATGCAGACCCATTAAACCCATTCCACACTCTGATAATTTTTTTGTTAGGTAATTCAATATTTAAAAGTGTACAGCCTAATTGAAATTAAAAACAAACAATTATTTACATAAAATAAATGTGTATGTATGTATATTACTTTAAATACTCACCTCAATGAAAATATTTGATATTAACATTTATATACAAATGTAAGCTATATTATATTATGTATATTTTCAGAATGAGACATGTCAGTTTTGCCAGGTCACACACTGTAACTTCATTTGACAATGTTTCTTTAAAATCAGCCAACAGTAGCAAATCGTTAGAAAGATTAATTGATGGAAGAAAAACTCCAGAGCCAGTTTCTTCCGTCGAATCCCCGAAAATTATTGTATTAGGTATTTACACGCATTAACATGACAATTTAAAAAACCCAAACATTTTAGCAATTATTATTATTAATATTGATATCATTTAAATAATATTATAGTAAGTTTTCATGTTACAGAAAAGATAAAAAGAGCACAAAAAGTACAAGCTACACAAACAGACGGAGCAAGAGATACAAGTCCAGCAACGCCACATAGAATTAAATCAGTAATGAGAAAAAATTCACAGCAGAATAATGAGATACAAAAATCAATTATCAAGTAAAATACATCGCTAATATTTTTATTAATATTAATTATAATATTAATCATCGATATTTTGAACTTCTTTTTTTTTTTATTGATCTTTATAGCTTCGGCGACATGGACCATTAGCTTTATACATAATTTACATTATACTATTCTTAAAACTATATTTATTCTAATTAAATGTATTTATGACAAAAACGCATGATTTGATATTATATGGGTTGAATAAAGTTAGATTACATATACCTAGTCAAATACAAATATTATAATAATGAAATAATATATACTAAACACAATTTTACAAATTGTAATTGATAATTTTAAATTTAGCAAAGCGTATGAAAGAATAAATAAAGTGCGTTGAAGATGTATAAACAAATTATGTGATGTTAAAGTAAAGTATATACAAAAACAAATTTCGACACTGAAGTATTTTACACGGAAAATTAACACCATCACGAAGCTGTAAATGAAAATACCATAAATCGGCAAATTGTTAATACCTCATGCAAAAGGAAAACGCTAGAAGACATAAGTATACAAGACCAAAAAAATCATTTTACAAGAATTAATACATAATGAGCGTGCCAAATAAATAACCATAAATTACATAAATAGAATATGAAAAAATGTGTATGAAAAGAGACGCAAAACCGACCCGGCAAATCCAAAATCCATTACTGAAGTAAACCAATCTTTAAATGTTTTAAATATTGAAACAAAACAAAAAAAACATTTTTTGCTATTTAATAATGAAAAGGAAAATATTTTTTTCATGTTACACAAATTTAAAATTTATGACTTATAGATAGATAGATATTATTTATATGGATGGGACATTTGATTATTGTACTCGTTTTTTTTATGCAAATGTGTACTATCCATGGATTCCAAAATGGCCACAATGTTCAACTTATATTTTGCTTACTACCAAATAAACTAACATCAACCTATGTGTTTGCACATCGTTCTATTTGTCGAAAATGCAAAGATATGAATTTGATTTTTTCCCCTGAAAATGTGACTATTGATTACGAAAAAGCTTTTATAAATACAGTTACTGAAGTTTGAGTCAAACTGTTAGACCAAAAAGTAATATAATTGGTTGTAAATTTCATCTGACTAAATTTATGGTGGAAGAAAATACAATCTCTTGGTTTATCAAATGAATATAAAGAAAAAAATTCCGAAATCGGCAAATGGTTACGACACACATTTTTGGTCTTTTGTTTCTTGATGCGCAGGATGTCTCAGATTGTTTTACATATGATTTTATGAGTGATCATCCAGTTAATGAACTATTAACAAAATACTCCGACTATTTAGTAGATAATTACTTAGGAGACGATTGTACTTACTCTCCATCACTATGGGCTGCATTATCGGCAAGTTTAATTAGGACAACGAATGCGTGTGAATCATTTTACTCTGTATTCCTGTATTCAAAGATCATTTTTATAAGCGAACAGCACATATAATACCATGCATTACTGTACTTATAGAAAATATTCAAACTAACGTCTATGTTACTTTAAAGAGTATTAATGAATGCAAAACGCCAAGAAAATATATGAAAGATAAACGTAAACAAAATGAAGAATTAATTTCAATATACTAACGAGATGAAATCAGTAGATATGAATTCGTAAAACTGATATCAAACCATTATGCTTAATAAGGTTTGAATAAAGTATTTTATATATTTAATTTTATTACAAATATGTTTCAGTTTTTTACAATGTGATTACAATTTCAAGTTTCATATAAATGTAAACTAAAAATAAAATAAACCAAGCTATTGACAAATTGTTATCAAAACAATGCAAATATAACTATACAGTATTCATAATGTAACTATGTATAACTTACTGTCTTGGCAGTTTTTTTAATACTTATACATATATTATACCTAATAAGTGTTATGATAAAATTATATTTTTTACTTATTTTGTTGAACAGAACACTAATATCAAAAATTGTATTATTTAACTCTATAGTGTGCATAGTGTGTAACAATATAAAATATAATAGTTACTTAAAAAAATATATTAAATTATTAAATCTTTACACAAGGGTTCCCAAACTTTAAAATTCTATAATTTATAATTGGCGGAAAAAGGAATGACGTATTTTCTAATTTGGCGGAAAACGGAAAGGTCACTTTTGGCGGAAACCGATGACACCCAATTATGGTGTCTTATTAATCATTAGCCCTTATTGTCTGTGACCACTTCATGTTTGACATGATTTTTCTTTGTACGTCAACCACGCCCGTTTACAATAATATGAAATTATATATTCCAAATTATAAACCATACTTAACCTAATATAAAATTATAAACGTTTTGATAGAAGTGAATTAATTTTTAAGCTTATGCTTATTTCAAAATTGTATATAACAATATTTAAACCCTGATTTCATGCATATACCTACACAGAAAGTTTTCGATGTTCATATGAAGATTAGATATTATAATATTATAATATACTTATCAGTACCTAATTAAACATCCATTAATATACTATATCACAGGCCATCGGAACATTTCAGTAATGAGATACTAATTGACTTTGAGCCCAAAGACCCTCCTTATCGGAAGCAAAACAAAACGATCTTACATAAAACAGTGTCAGACGGTGAAATTTTAATCGGTGAGATGGCAAGATGCAGAAGTCGAGAGGATGTAGAGGCATCAGTGTCTGATGGTGAACAATGCTATAAAAATTTAGTGGCTGCGTCTTGCGTGAGTATAACTAAATACCTACCTACTATTTTATTTAATAAAAATAATAATTGCTTACCCAATATTTATAAGTCATTAGTTCATTACATTTATAATTGTCTTCGATAAACGTTGATAGCTATGAAATAATAAAAATTACCTATATCATTACTATTAACTAGTTATTATATATTATAGATTAT
This sequence comes from Diuraphis noxia, assembly GCF_037042655.1. Classification (NCBI taxonomy): domain Eukaryota; kingdom Metazoa; phylum Arthropoda; class Insecta; order Hemiptera; family Aphididae; genus Diuraphis; species Diuraphis noxia. Next base: position 28,758,123 of record NW_028301714.1, on the reverse strand, counting down.
ATATTTAAAACACAACTATGATATTTTTGTTTAAAATCATTTCTATTTTATTTCCCTCCAACATTTTCATAAATCACCAAATTAAACACATTTACACATTATATGTATTGTAAGTACCATACATAATCAAGTATGATTAAATTAATTTAAATCAACCTATGGAAAAATAGTTTTTATTCCTTATTTTACATTGATAGCCGAAATGTATTTTTAGACTGTTGAAGGTTCTTTGGAAAATTTTCACGAAAACGAAAGCATTCTTTGTGAAGGAATTTATAAGTCTAAGAGTAGTGTTTGTTTATCTGAGTCACCAAACAAATGTAGAACAAAAACGCCATCGTCTTCAAATGAACAAGAACCAAGTGATCTATCTCAAACTACTGTAAGTAGAATTTAGTATTTACACCATAAAATAAGTGTTAATAAAAATCGAGGAACTTGCTCTCTTTGTATAGTATAGTTAACAGTTGTTGAGTATACCTCGTCGTTGGTCATTAATATGTACGTGTTATATTAGTATTCTTCTACTATTTGAACTAACTAAACACGCTTAATTCGCATCGCTCTACTCTGAACCTAAAATGACTAGTATAATACTATACTATAACAGTATAACCATATTATGATAAGTTTATTATTTTGAGATTATCAGATTACTATGGTTATTTATTAAAAGAAAACATTTTTTTTTTTAAATTTAACTAATGGTAAGTATGTTTAAAGTTTGAAGTATACACGGTTCTTTTAAATCTATATTATTAGTTAACAAACATAATACAATTATATTATACAAACTACTAACTGATCCGGAAATGTTACGTTATTACTAGATTCAGTGGTACCTATATGGTATATATAAATTTAATGAACTCGATATTGAATGTTTGACATAAATTATTGTACCTATTTCATCAAAATTACCTATAAATATTGTTTACAAATACACTATTTTATTTTTAGGTTTGTATTATTATAAGTAATATTATTATGCCAAAGGGACGTTACTGCGTCACCGTTCATAACTCGTTATGATAATATTTGATTTGATTTATATGAATAATTTTTTTGTAAGTTTTTGTCCATTTTTTCGAAAACAATATTTGTATACATAAAGATATTGTAAATAATTTGTATTGCTGTAATATTTACTATCTATGTTTTAAAAAAAATATGTAATAACAAATTAATTAAATAATAAAATTAATAAAATCTTAGTCGATCCTATCTCTACAAACAATATAAAATACTACGTAAATTCACTCGTTTTTAATAAACCTAGTGTAAACACTAAAAACCAAACAGTTGCATGCAGTAAACATAAAAATTGTGCTCATATAATAGTCTAACTTTCCATAGGTAGCCAACAAATATGTTGATTGAAAATTTCATCAAATTAAAAAAAAGTACTAGTTGCCTAAGTACGTTTGATAACATTTTTTGTTTGGTTATTTAATTGTACTATTAGTAGTTACGTATAAATTATAATAATATAACAATATAACTATCAAAAGCTTTAACGATATTAATGATTAATAAATATTAAGCAATGTGACTTTAGTAAAAATAAAATACTTAAAATGTATAAATACTAACCTACCTGATAAGTGTTTGAGTGTTGCTAGTATTTAATTAGAAAATGTCCAATAATATTTATTGTTTTCTATTAATCTAAAATAGTCGTATTAAATGTAATTCTGAATTCACTTCATAAAATACTAATATATAATTATATAGGTCTTACAGTTTGAAAGTTCATCCAAGAAAACAAAACTAAAAGAAGATAACTTGAGTGACGTAGTACAAAAAAAGATAATAAGATACACTGATCTGCCATTGAAATCTTCAGACCTCATTGAACAAGGAAATAGTCTAAACCTTTTAGGAACTAATTGCCAATCGGCAATGGAGCCGTCTGAAGTATCAACTTCTACTGAAGATTATGTAACAGCTACAGATAGTGCTTCTTACACCACTACTCCAACTCAAGGTCCGTCAGTTACAAGCAGTTCATTTGACAGTGAATCTTCTAAATACAGTTTACCTCATCCTATGTTTGATCACGATGTAAGTAAATCAAAGAATCAAAAATAAATACAAATAAAATGTTTTCAAGGGAATCCACCTCCCTTTTCCTAAAGAATTAATAATTGCATCATTTATTTATATCAAATAAAATACATGTGATATTAACTACTTTTAAATTTGTTATGACCACCCACTCCCGTCGAATTTTTTCCCTGTATATTTTTTTAGTTAAAAAAAAATATGGCTGTTATTTACAGACTACGATTGATCCAACTGACCCGATTGATGAAGAACTCGGAGACGGCGAAGACTCAAGTGATGACGAAAGCAGTACATCCGGAAGGTACCTATACAATTTTTGTTTCCATTATTTTAAAAAAGTATTGTTAATAATATTTCGATCTCTTACACGTATGACTCTAGGTTTTTTAACATTTTCTATAAATATGTCATTTTATTACTCAATCTATTGCATGCATGACAAGCACACGTTTTCTATACTTCACATAATTGATTCCATATTTGATAGTTTGATTTACTTTAAATCAATAAAAAATCAACACATAACATTTCGATAGTGAATAAAAACGATCACTATTTTAGTTACAGCGTGAAGTGCAGTATAGAGGATAATAGGAGTTGTGGTTCATCAGACGAGAATACAAGAATAAGACCGAAATCCATCTTAAAATTGGCTAAGTGAGCACATCAACGATAGGTTGTAATAAAGCAAAATTCTAGACAAGAAAATAGAGCTTATTAGGGTCCGCTCGATGCAGGTCGTTAAGCATAGAATAATTATTACCTTAGGTCGCGATTTGAGGTTAAAGAATAATATAAATTCCGGGTTTTTATATATATATATATATATATATATTATGTATTGTGCATATACAATAATATAAAAAAAAATCCCATGGAAATGCATGTGTATAACTTAGACAATTTCAAAAACAATTATCGCTTACTATGCACTATACTCTATTGCTTTTATTTACTTACTATCTTATACGTCCATTATAGAGAAACAAATTTATTTTCGTATAATTAATTTATAATTTTAGGTCCATACCAAAGAACAAATCAAAACCTTTAGAAGAATCAAATAAATTGAATAATCCGGATCTAATATCAAGTAATGACGAATATATTTTATTTCATTTTTTTTTAAGTACTACAAAATATGAATATTTTACAGGTAACCGTATAACAGCTAAATGTCATACAGATGATACTAATCCCAATTTAATTAAGGCAATTACTTTTTAATTATTTATATTATGCGTTAAGTAAAGTATGTTTAAAAAAAGTTATATTTTAGAAGTTGATGGGCAATGGTTTTGCGACTAAAATATCAATACCTGTCTATTCTTCCGATGAGTCTTCAAAAGCACCAGAACGACGCAGAAGGCCAAGTCCTAGAAGAAAAAGTATAGGAGCTGTGACATCAATTAAGTAAGTCAAATAATAAAACATTTATAATGTATTAATACTAAAATGTATTTGCAGCTCTACTGATAAGAAACCTACGGTAGTAAATAAACCGGAAAAACGGAGGGAATCACTTCCCGAAATTCATAGAAAACCACAAATAAATCTAGATACTATGGAAAAATCAAAAACTGAATTTCACATAGAAGACAAGCCAAATTGTGCATTACAAACAAATTCGTCCCAAATAAATTATTTATCTCAAATAAATAATTTGAACCTGAAGACAGTAAGCGCAGAGTCTCTACGTTCTATTAGTCCAGGAAGCGATTCAGTTTTTTACAGTGATCCGTGTAGTAGGGTGTCATTATTATCTAGATGTACACTATGCAATACCGAAGACTATACTAGTAATACAAATAGCGATGTAATAAATATCGTTAAGCCACCTGAAGGTTTTGGGGATTCTCCAGAAGAACCACCTACTACGCCTATAAAACGATTGACAAAACGATATCGTTCAGAAGATAGAGGAAGAAACACTAGGTCAGAGCAAACTCGAGCTAAATCTGAAGAAAGGGTAAAACATGTAAAAGAAAAAGGAAGGTAGGTAAAAGATAAAATGTTGTAAAATATGTTGCCATAATATGTACTTATTCCTAGGCCAATGACTAGATCTACCAATGTAAGTATGGAAAGATTAAATGGAAGTAGTTCTAGCCTTCATTCAGATGATGATGATTGGTCAGGTGTCTATACAACACCGTTTACATCTTTCTCATGGGTATATATAGACGAAATAGAAGAGTTCTATGTATGGAAAAAGCCTTCAGATTTGCCAGGTATTGTCAGATATGCCATGCGTCTATATTAATTATTTTATTATTATTATTATTATTATTATTAGTATTAAAATTTTATTAATACGTTTTATATTATTTTTTTATCCAGATATTAAATGTTCGCCTGAGTTAAAACGAAGAGATTCCATTGAATCTACATGTTCAGAACACGAGTTCCGAGTAAAATATCAAACAATCACGCACAGAATGGTACACAGAAAATCGAGTTTAGAAATGTTCAAAAGAATCGCTTCAAAATCTTTCGGTATGCTGTAAAATATTTGAATATTAAAACAATATTAACAAGTCGTTTAAATATGTATAGATAGCGATGAACGTTTAATGGTAAAACGCGAATCTGGAGAATTCGGTTTTCGTATTCACGGGGCTAAACCGGTCGTAGTATCCGCAATTGAAACGGGAACAGCTGCAGAAAACTCTGGTCTCCAAGTGGGCGACATAATTATAAGCATCAATGACATGTGTGTTCTCGATGCATCACATTCGGAATTTGTCAATGTCGCACATAGTGGTTCTGACGTCTTGGAATTGGAAGTCGCCAGAACCTGTGATATCTTAACACCAGTAATCGAACCATCCACAATTGAAAATCGCATTATCATAGCCAGTAAACTATGGAAATTTAGCATTGGAACGAAAAAAATGAAAAACTGTTGGCAGCCCAGATATTTTTGTCTCAAGACTGATAATTGTCTCTACTACTATAAGTCTGCGTCTTTGAAGAGAGTACGTTCTTGCAGTCACCCGTTGTATTTATTTCTGTAGGTATTAATGAATTGTTATGACTTTAGGACAGACATCCTTTAGGAGCACTAAATCTTAAAGGTTTCACCGTAATGCAGACATCGGACACGGGAAGAATGTACAGCTTTCGACTGGAAAGGAAAGACCACAAGAAAACAAGATTGCACATAGCAGCAAACAGTGCAGAAAACGCGGACCGGTGGATCGGAGCGCTCAGCGAAGCTACCAAATGTCCAGTAAGTGCAGTTGACAGTTGTCTACAGTTGTGTTTGATCTGAGAAAACGAAAAAAAAAACAAACAAAATACAAATATTAGGTACTATATCACCTATATTACTGATACAAAATTCAAAGATTAAAATACAGTAGGTACCTAACAAATAATATTGTTATATATTTATTTAACACACCAAAAATATAGCATTATTAAATTATTTAAAAATAGCGTCTTAAATGGATTATTATCGTACCCAATTAATCCTAATTGTCCCAACGTCCTTGGCCTAATGGTCGCGTTCATTGATATATACTCTCAATTTGTTTCCATGTCAGCGACAGTCAAATATAATATAATATATACCTATTTATAAATGAGTTCAATTGTTCGAGTTTAATTTTTTACGCTTCTTACAGTCGATGGAATGGCTAGCCGAGGATAACTTAAAATCTGTGGTCACCATTGATCCACAATCGGACTGCCAGGGTTTCCTCTCCACGTTGGTGCACCACTGTGGAAAATCGTGGAAAAAATACTACTGCGTTCTTAAAGGTGCTAGGCTGTATTTTTTCGTGGACAGCGTAACCCGATTTGCTAACGGTAACTATTATTCATTTATTTATTTATTTATTTAAAATATTTTTAAGTCGTTAGAAGTGATTGTATTTCTTAAACTCACAGGAATGGCTTGTCTCCACGGTTACAAAGTGCAAAGTTCCGTTAACGCTAGTGTAAGGAAATTCGCGTTCGAGCTTATACCTCCAGACTTGTCATTTAGATATTTCTATTTTTATACAGACACTGAAATAGACAAAAGAAGGTGTGGACAAAAATCACGTTGTGATAATTGGATTACTAATTAAAATGCATTAGGAATTAATAATGATTGTAAATTTAATTGATTTTTATTAGATGGATAGCTGCTCTAGAGTATAGCATAGATCGCTGGATAAACGTTTCATGATAATATAACGGATTCAACAAGTGTTTGTCAGATCAATTCCAATAATGTAAGTTTTTCTCATGGCATTATACATTAGGTATTAAGTATTATATTTATCGTACAAAATTAGTAAAATAGTCTTTAGGTTAAATTTATTATTACCTACCATCAATATTTTATAATTTAACATTTAATTTTCTATCGTTGTATATATACTATTACTTTAAAAATGTGTATGGGCAGGTGGGTATTGTTGTATCCCCCCCCTAAAAGGTTGTAACTTGAGTGTCGGGACACATCCTGAGTTTTTTTTAAATATAACTTTTTTCGATGTATCATATATGGGCTTGTTGTATTAAGAATAATTTTAAATTTTCGTTAAAACAGTAATAGCGAGCATAAATATTTATATTTTGGAAGTAAACATAATAAGTGAGAAATCCATATTATATTAACAATTTTTTTTAGATAACATTTCTGAATATCTATCTTTTTCACACACGATCAAACATGGACTATGGTTCGAGTTAATATTTTATGAACGTAAATAAAAAGAAAAAAAAATATTCTTACTAGGTACTCAACTTCTCAACACCATAGACTAAATTTGTGTAATACCTAATTGGTACATAGATTTGCACTGCAATACATTTTCTAGATAGGTACTATGATCCGTAATTTTGTATAAGTATAGAGTTTGGATAATTGACATAATATTTCTCCATTCTTTTCTATCCAAAACTTCCACCTCTTTTTATTCTCTATAATATGAATATTTTCTAATATCTGATATAATTTGTTTTATATGTACTACCTTCATAGGTTTTCCTTTTCCTGGCATCCATTCAATTTGGATGCAGTGGCGCAACTAGGGGGGTGCATAAAGGTCTTTAGCACCCCCAAGTTAAAATTTAGCACCCCTTGTTTTTTATATATAATTATTATTATATACTTATAGTATAATTATGAATTTTATGTTTTTAAATAATAGGAAATTTACTGAAAAAATGTTTAACTGTTTGGTCGTAGGTATAATGTAATTTGTTATTCATCTTTGTAGAATATTGAAAAAGATTTATTCAACCAGATAAACACCGAAACTATTTTGAATAAATATTGCATGAAACCCATAAAAATTATGCTGATTTCAAATGTATAAATTAGGTATTTATTTTACAGGATTATGAAATTAAAATGTTTTAATATGTTTCTGATATTGTAGTAAAAAAAGAGTATTATAAATGTTGTTCAGTTTTTTATTTTTGTAAAAAGTCTTAATATATTTTTTAAAGTTTTTATGTATCGATTAAAGTTGGTCTATGTTTAGAGGGTGTGGGGGGCTTTGCCCCCCCCACGGCCCTGTGATGTATTCACAGATTTAGCACCCCTCGTTTTAGAGATCTAGTCGCGCATATGTATCCATGTATGTATTATGTAATCATATAATATGATAATATTAAATTATAAAAATAAAATAAATATATAATAAAAATAATCATAAATTGATATAAGTTCTAAATTATTTGACTGTAATGCTAAAGAAAAATCATTAATTTCTTAAGTAATTCCTTATAATCTAAATAATAATATTGAGTAATAAACTTATTATTACCTATACCTAACTAATAACTTTCTTATATTTGTAATTATCAAATAATACGATAATTATTGGATTAGATTGTGCCATAATAGTCAATATCTATTATATTTAATTTTTAACAATAAACCAAAAATAAGGCGGAAAGTACATTTTTTTAAATAGTACTGTTATATAAATTATAAGTTTAAATGGTTAGAACAAATTATGTATTAAGACTTGTATGATATAGGTAGGTTAGGTGGTAAATTTATTTTAAATAAAATATACAATATCTAAACATATTATCTATATACTTAGTACTTAGTTTAGTTCTATAATTTATAGTGTATAGTACATACCTAACTACTAAAACTATAATAGGTAGGTAGGTAATTGTTTATTGATTTATATTTTTCCAGGGCAGAAATATGAAGCTAGCTTGTGATATCATTCTTACATTAATATTTGGACCATTACAACAACATAAACAGCGTAAAAAGATTTACTTTTAAATATTTCAATATTTAAGTCTATATATTCTTTATTTTTAGTTTATGACTATTATTTTATCTATATTTTATAGTTATGTTTACGATTATAGACAAAATGTTGTTAAAATAATTTTTAATTTTACAACGGAAAGTTAAAAGTCATAGCAATTTTTAATTTTCAACTGTATTAATTATCACAAAACAGCCTACTACATTATATTCTAACACAATATTTGTATAATCTAGAGTCTGTTATAAATATATTTTGTGAGAAATTAAAAAGAGTTAGTACCTACCTATATGCGTTAATTATGAATATTCACTTTGATTAATTTACTTTGTATTATTAGAAGTTATTACTTATTATTATGTGTACATAGACTAGAGAATAGCAATGTTGAGTGTTTACATTTATTGTTCATTTGTGTTTTCTTAGGACATAATAACTATTATTTATTGTGAGGATGTTGATAATTTTTCATGAGTAGTATTTAGCATTCACTCTTGAGTCTTGATTGATTTTTAATTTAGAAAATCGAAATATGTAACCGTACCAGGGGACAAAAAAATAACGGCATATATTTATTTTTTCAATTAGGGTCTCATTGGTTGTTCCTAATTTGAAATAATTTGTCAATTTTCAAGTAAGATTACTACACTTAGCGTTTTATTATCATGTATTGTACTTATGTATTATGAATTAAACACATTTAAACTTAGAACTTTACAAGTACCTACCATGTATTTAGGTTATTACTTGGACAACTTGTATTATTCTATACTTTGTCCACAGGGTGATCCAAAAATCAGTCTTTATTATACTTGTTCAAATCTTATGTATTTTTAGTGGCTAAATTTACTGTTATTACTATCTTAGAGGAAATCTGATTTGCCAATGGTAGTTCAATTGCATCAATAAGAATGATAGTACAATTACTTACAAGTATTTGTATATTTGGTCATTAAAATACTACCGATTTCTCCAACAAAATAAATTATATTTTATCGATTCTCTACTTTCAACTCGTGTGTATACCTATATCTTTTGACTATTTTATACAAGTCATTATTTTTAGTTACCCACCTAGTATTTTTAATCAAAAAAATTGACTGAACGGTAAATCAATGTTTTAAACATAAATTTATTTTATGTTATTATTATTTAATTATTATAATATTATTACTATTACTACTTATTATTATAATTATTGTATAATGTTATATTTATCTTTATTATTGTAATATAATTTATTTATTAACTATTAGTTTAAAAAATAATTTAATAGATACAAATGTTTCACTACCTATTCATTTTATTCATATTTGTCTCCAAGATTTTTAATAAAATTGCTCAATAACAACAAAAAATGTGTACACCCATTGGACAGTTGTAATTTCATAGTGAAGAAACTTATCAACAATAGGTTTAACTTTTCCAACCTATAGTTAAATAAAAAGAACTGTTTGCTAAAACTAAATAAGTACAAATTGTATATTGACTTAAGAAATATTCAGTAGGGGCATAGCAAGAATCAGTAACACTTTTGGCATAAAATCAAATTTGCGCCCCCTATCCAATTAAGCTGAAAATAAACAAGTTTTTTTTTGTAAATTGTCATATTTAGATTGAGAATGCCATTCGATGAAATAACACCTTTTGTATAACTGCGCCCCAGGCAAATGCCCTCTTACCAGTTACCAGTGCCTATAGCTACCGCCCAGATATGCAGGTAAGTGTTAACATACATATATAATATATATTCTGGCTTCCTTCAATCTCCGCCTAACATAGTATTACATACTTTATCTTCTGATTAATAATTATTATACTGTATTGTAAAATTTCATTTGGCATATATACATTTTTTAAGCAAAATAAATTACAAGAACATTATAAATTTCAAACAAATTGGTTAATCAAAGTTTACATCACTGTATTAAGAGGACGTCTAACCGGCATGTGTTGTCTTCGTCTTACACACGTACGACCTAGCAAATTATCTTTTGCTAGTTTCAATAGGGTATTGTCGGTTTTGATATTAGAGTGTACCCACCTATTATCAAGCCTGGACATAAACACGTTAAAAAGTTAAAAGTTAAGTTAATTTTAACTTTTAACTTAACTTTTTAAAATTTAATTTTCATAAACTTAATTTTTAACTTGACTTATTTTAATTGATATAAACTCAATAAATAACGAGTTACTTTTAATCAAATTCGAGTTAAGTTAATTTATAAATAATTAAATAATAAATATAATGAAGTATATAGTTGGCTATATTCTCAAACAGTTTTAGACTTTTAGTTTCCTGAAAAAGTATTCAGAGTACATTCTTAAATACCATGTTATTTTTATTTAATAATTTAAAAAAAATGTATAATACTTGTCAGTTGTCTGTATTAGTGTGTTAATAAATCAAAAGATTGTATTTGTTTCGGCATTTTCAATTTTGTATTTTTTTCATACTTACTACATAATTATATTAATTCAATACCTATATATAGAAAAGCTATTGGCTATTTCCTGTGGTCAATAATATTTAGGATTTTTATTATTTATATAGATATTATATATATAAAAAAATAAAAAAAATAACTTAACTTAAGTTAATAAGTTAATTGAAAATGTTCATATAACTTTTAACTTAACTGAGTTAAAAAAAGAATTAGATTAACTATTAACTTTAAACTTTTTAAAATGTTTTCCATTAACTTAATTTAACTCAGTTAAAAATTATCATTAACTTGCCCAGGCTTGCCTATTATCAAACTTTTAGATAGCAACATTATCTGTGTTCTCTTGTTGGTTTTTTTACGATATTTTAATTTTTAAGTGAGTTATGGGTATGTAAATTATGAATATTTTAAAATGTTCATAACTCACTGTAAAAAACAAACGAGAGAACACAGATAATGTTGCTACCTAAAAGTTTAATAATAGGTGGATTCACTCTAATATCAAAACTGACAATACCCTATTGAAACTAGCGAACGAACATTTCCTATGTCGTACATGTGTAAGACGGATACAACACATGCGGGTGCGACATCCTCATAAAAATATTGATGTACAACATTTTAATTCAAGTCATTACTAATTATAATTATTAGGGAGAATACATTACATAATAGGGAGAATACAATATTATTGATAAACAGTAAGCATAATATTATGCTAAATATAAATCAAGATTAAAATAATATGTTTCTTATCATATTTTATAATTTATAATATAGTAACTGATGTACAGAAATTAAATTATCTGTTTTTTTTTTGTATGTTAACTCCATTATGACACTTTTTTGTAATATTATAGCTTTAATTGTAAAAATTTTTGAACTAAATAAATATAATGCAATTTAAAAAAAAAAAAAAAAAAACATTATATCCAACTAACTACTAAGTGGATAAAAGAAGCACAACACTTATAACAAAATAAAACAAATATGGTGTATGCAATAAGTGTGTAATGGAAAAAGTGTAGTGACCTAAAAGATAAATGATGTGTTGAAAGTCACAAATTACTTTTGTTAAAATATTTACAAATAATATATATAAAAAAAAACAGATAATATAAACAAAATTATTTAAATTACGCTGTAGTCTTGTAGGAGTTCAAATTAAAAATATCAAATTTAGTACTCTAAACTGTAAAAAAATAATTAGATTATTGTGCATTATCTTTTTTTGTCATTTCTAAACATTTACGAGTAGAACCAACATATTGTAAAACAGTTCCACATCTATTATCATACAGAGGATCAATTTTTTTTACTTCGTTTTTTCGCTCAAAAAACATAGCAGTTCCAGGTATATATTTCCATTCATTAAAATGAAATATCTAAAAACAGAAATCAACAATATTGAGTTTTTAATAATTTTATTTTCTTATTAATTTTAAGAAAAATCTGTGTCCTTGGGTACAGTAAGAATATTTGATAAGTACAGAATTTATTAACATGAGACTAAGGAAAAAGACATCCAGTGAAAGGACAACCTATTTTTTTTTTTATTTTTTTTTTAATTATTCATTATTTAAATCACGACACCAATTTCTTTTCTAACTCTGTGGGAGATTCCCAGAGTTGTTCGAGTAGATGGATCTAATATAAGGGGATTGCGATGCAAGGGCGTGCTCACAGGGGGGATGAGGGTGTCATATCCTCCCCAAGAACTTTTGTTATGCGTAATTTATAATTCTTCGATAGTTTTGGTTTACTCAGAAAAAAAATGTAGTGTGTAATGTGTAGGTACCTACCTAATTAGTTTTAATTAAATTAAATTTTTTAGTTATGTTAAATATTATCATACATATTATCATGACAAAATAAACAATTATTTTGTCATGCATATTATTATAAAGTATATATAATTCATAGACCTAGATACTAGTATACTAAGGCACTAGTATAAGGTCTATAATTATGTTTAGTAACATTTTATAAAATATTAATTTTGAATAATATGTTACCTGTATTATTTATATAACATTGTGATTTGTACCTCATTACCCATTCCTAATTGCTAAACGGAGTGTTAGATGAGATGGCCAAGAAGCCAAGCAAAATAGAAATTGTCCTTTAGTTAATAAAAATTATATAGTTAATATACAGTAAATATAATATAGTAAACTATAAAGTTAAAATAATATATTAAACTTACATGTATATTATGTATTTACGAATGGGAAACAATTATTTATTAATATTTCAATTTGAAAGTCTAAATTTATTAAAAAGTTTGAAGTTTAAAGTTGAAGGTTAAAATGGTTATTCTAAGTTGTTCCGGGGGATAACGTTAATTAAAATATAAATCCAGTGGAAGGGGATGTGGGGGGGGCAAAGTCCCCCACGGGTATGTGACAAGTCAAAACTGAATATTCCCCTCCTTTCGAAAAAGCTGAGCACGCCGCTGTTGCGATGGGAGGGAAGTCAATTATAAAATCGTTTGCAGAACAGCTTCAGCATGAACTGTTTTTATATTTAAATCTGTGTGCACAAGATATATAGTGGAGAATTACTCATTAATGATTAAGTTTTTTAATGGTTTGAATTTCACATAAGATTTGTTTTGTTCCTTAGTTGTAGGCCATCAGTCTACATTGGCTTTATATTAAATATTAAATAACTATTAAATTATATACCTATATATTAATTAATCTTGTTTAAAATATGTCATATAATGTTTTTAGTCATAGATCTAATCTACTAGGTTGGTATAGAATGGTTATTTTACAAAATACTAGTTCTTAGGGCCTATTCTAGGACAATCAGTTAAATTTTTTTGTGGAATATTTCCAAGTAAAATAAATTTTATCCATTTATATTTGAAATATAAATGTATTCTTCATTTTTTTAACGACTTTATCAAATAGTAATCAATTTGATATGAAAACTTACTGCCAAATTTAAAAAAATGAAGTAAACATCTAAGTACCTTGTTTTCAATTTGTAATGCTGGAGAATCAGAGTCAATGGCTATCACTCGGACGTTGCTATTTGGGTTCAAAATAGACATTTCATCAGCATTATCCACGACAACATGAATCAAGGTTTCCTCAACAATTTCTTCACAATCCTGTGAGTCTGTTGGATCGTTGTCAGAATTGTCAGATTGCATAATAACACAGTGGTATTAATATATTGCAGTATTTTTCATACAATAAATAATCTCGTAGTCCTGGACATGTAAAACCTATGTAACATCGGTATTAATAGATTCAAGATTTCTAGCCAAAGATTTAAACTTCTAATTTGAAGTACCTACCAACAAACCAATTACCAAAATATCGTTATTCATTCTAGTTAGTTGTCATTACACAATACAAGTTACCAATCACCATTAGGCAAGTGGTAACTCAGAAATGCATAATATAAGTTGAAACTATAAATATTAATGTAAGATTTTCAATTACCGAATTCCGTTGAGCGTTAAGCTTCCATAAAGCTCAAATAATCAAATTACCAACAGAGCACAAACGCCACGAACCTCGATTATTTACTATTTACCACAATCCTCAGTAAACATTAACAAATAACAAAGTAATAAAAATTATAAATTGCCGGTGAAAAGTAAGCAGTAACTTTTGTCTTTTTTTACCATGCCGAGTGTTATCACCTTATATTCTTCTCTACATCGTGGTCTGTCGTTTGTGTTGTTGTTATCAATCTTATCATATAACTATGATATTTACAAATTTACAATTAGTATTTACGTTTAACCAATTAACCATGAATCATGATATTTAGAACATTTGAGAACACCCGGATTTATATTTTATGAAGAATTTTCAATTCAAATTTCAAAAGTCTAGCACTAACTATTTCGTTTATTAAGTAAAGAAAAAAAATTTAAACATGTTAGTCGGTCGGCAATCAAAAAACATTTTATCTAGTGTAACGAATACAAACATAAAAAGGTGTCTTAGCACAGCATCTAAAGACCCAGGCCACGCTCCATTTGTATATAATCGGAACCCTAGAAATCTAGAGAAATTACGAATCGCTTACAAACCAGCCGGTTACCATCTCGAAAAACCTGGTCGTGAATTTTGGCATAAGTAAGTGCACAAGATGCTAACATTTTGTCGGTTATCATATTTGTGTTATGAATTTTTTTTCTCAGACTACAAGTAACAACTAGTAAAAGACATGTGACTGCTAGTGTTTTGCACCATACAGGTATGGTTCCCGTAATGGCAACCACTGCAGAATGGGCTATACGCAAACAGCTTTTCAGGTTTGTGTACTTTTCTAATAGGTGCCTGTGTAAATTCAATGTTAAAATATGTGGTAAATATTTTATTTTTTCCTTATAAATACCTACTTTCTAAACATTGTTTATTGGCGATTGTACTCGTAACAAATTAACCATACACATTTTTTAATATCAATTTTTCATATCATTCTACTATTTCTACTACTACTACTGACTTTTTAATTGCTTTTTTTAACTATTCATATTATTTAATAAAATATGAAAATATCTATAAGTAGCTATGTAAAATTTGATTATTTGTGGTTTATTTAGTTCTGATTATCTATTTTATATTATTATGCAGCACTTTAGATAAAATGGCATACATAACTATTGGCAAAGTGTTAGCACAACGTTGTTTAGAATGTGGTATTTCTGATATGATAAATTCCTATGAAGTTTTGCCGAATAGTAAAGTAAGTCTCATTTTACAGCATTAGATAGTTTTATTTAGTTAGAATCAATGATTATATTTATACATTTTAATTACAGCTTGAGGCATTATTAGAAAATTTATTAAAGAATGGTATAAGGTTAGAAGAAGATCCAAGATACAAATCACCAAATCCTTGGGATCAAGAAAGACCAGAAAAACCGTGGGAACATTATTAAATTAAATTAAATTTTTAACATATATTGTGTATTATGCATATTTTGTATTTTTTACTAATGTTTTAAACAAAACTATATATTTAAGGTAGAAGTATATAAATAAACAAAAGTAGAAATTAATTTTTGTTTTGAGTAAAATAATGCATATTTAATAATAAGTGAAAAAATAGAGCTAAGAATCAATAGATTTTATAATAGGCATTAACAGCTTTTATGACATATCCACAAATATTTTAAAATTAAAATATATCTACTATCTAGATAAAAGATACATTCAACAATTTTTAAAAATATACTAGATAGTAAATACTTTACTTTCTTATTTTATTTATAGATACAAGTTACTAAATAGGTACTATTTAAAGATACAAGAATTTTTATTTTTATTTTAAATAATCATTTTAGTTTTTAAAATGTATGATCTGTAAAATGAGTTCTTCAATAATATTAATTTATCGTTACTTACCAACTTATAATACTTCAGCGTACACAAAAAACTGATCATTATAAAATATATAGGTGATTTAACTATTCCATTTAGATTTACCTGTAAATCTAATAAATACTCATGGAACGATTTTCTTATTTTGTTATTATTCAAAAACTATTAAGATTAACTATAAGTACTTGAAATTTTTGTCTATACGTGCTAAAATATTTTGACTTGTTTTGAAGTTACGATTTTTTTTTTCTATAAAAATGTCAAAAAAAAAAAATATTGTATGGTCGAATTACTTGAAAATTGAATACAAGGTTCTTCATAAATAGTTATATTAGCAGTTGAGAAGTATTAAATATCCACTGCCCAATAACTATTCTAAGTTTTTAAAACTACGATTTAGAAAATTAGAAAATTAAACGAAGAATAATACAATTTAAGTTATTTTTTTTGTATTTTAAACTTATTATTCAAAAGTAATTGAAACTTTTAGAGCATATTATATTTTATAAATTTATACACAAAATGCCATTTTCAAATTCAATATTTTCAGCAAAAATGAATTTAACCTGCTGTCAGTGACATACTAATAGTGGGATACCCCTCTTGCGGATATTTTAGAATGAATTTTTTAGTATAAGAAAACTGAAATTTAGGGTGAAATGTCAATTGAATATAATAAAACAAATACATTCTCGATATTTTTTGCTATGTTCAGGTGTCAGGGCATCCAATATGAAAAAAAAAATGTATTTGATCCCCCCACCCAAAATTCCGGTCTAAGTATGTCACTGCCAACTGTAGTACCAAATACCAATGCCTAATAGTAAAATAAATTACTTATATCACAATAATATATTAATATCATGATCATAAAAATATATAACCACTTTAAATTAAAAGCTGACCACCTTTGTCCCAAATGAATTTATTATATTTACATAGAGATTAAGCAATTGGCTTGCATCGGTTAAAATGTCAAATGCCGTTAATGATCTTCACATTTCACATGTAAAAGTAATTGGTGATGCTCTGCTGTGCATAAGGTGTCTAGAAAAGTCACTGTAATGTGTGTGTTAAATGTGAATTCAATGTTGTAAAATAATTGCAAACGAAAAACTATTATAAGCGAAGACAGTCTGATATCCTTTTTTTTTTTCATGTTTTTGTATCGAAACGACCCCAAAGTCTTCATCGACGTCTGGTTTCACTTTGGGAGGGGTAGAGTGCACGTGAGTATGTGACTCTTGTACCACCTTCTCTAAGAAGAGAATATACACGTGTGTGGACATTACTCCCAGTGGAGTGGGTCCGGTGGGGGGCAGTATAGCCAACCAGAACGACGGCAGGGGAGAGACTACAGAAAACTCTACAGAATATTTTTTGCACTAAGCCGGGTATGAACTGGTGACTGCGCACATCGTGGCCAACTTGTGTGACCACTGCCCCTTAAAAGTCTGATATCCTAGGTATATTTTATTATGTTACATTTATATTCCAGTGTTTTTGATTTTTAATTTTGAAATTCCGAATGCAACAACCAAAATCACTTACCTACTGGAAAATATACTGATGTTAAAAATCAAAGCATTATTTTAATGTATACAGACATAAAATAAAAATTCAAAAACATACATCATTGTTGTAAAATCAAAACATTCATCACTCCACTCAGAATTTAAAGTTTAAAGCTGAAAACTGTAATTAAGTGTTTAGCAAATCAGTAATCTTAATTTAAAATCTATAAACATTTGATTTAGTCAAATACAGATCGCGGACAACATGCAATAACATATCAAGTAAAGAGGATCGAGGCAAAAAAAGTTACACTTCATTACAAAATTCAAATTATCTTTCATGAATCCATTGTATCAATAAATAGTATTGTAATTTATATTTGGTCATTACTATACATGACTGAATGTCTGCATGAGTATTAAACTTGTAGGTGAACATAAATAATATAAGAAAATAGTAAAATACTACAAAATTAATTTCTTTACACTGCCTGTGTTCTAGTTGAAAGAAAGAAAATTTGTATTTTTTACTAACCATAACATAATTAATAACAGTAACACCTAGGAATAATATGTTTTCAAACATAAGGACATATTATTTTATACTTTTCTGTTATGTCAACAAAATATTATTATACAAGCACAATAGTCATATTACATATTAAGTTAAAGTAAAGCAAGAATAATAATTATTCCCTATATCTATCACCTCTGATTGTCTAAAAAACAATTTATATTATTTAAAATGTATGTATTTGTTTAATCAACACAATATTTTAGTTACTAAAATATTAAAACATTTGGTGATTGATTTTTTTTCCAATTTCAATATTAACGTAATAAAATAAGAATTAAAAGAAAATATCAAAATTAAATTATTTATCAAATAACAGTTTAATAGGTATGTCAATTTAGAAAGAATTTTTGTTTTTAGCATGAACAAGTAAACACATATACTTAATTCTATTTATCAACATTGTCTTTAATCCATTGGTTTACCCAAGCATTTATTTGAGTGATATTGCGTTCCATATCTGCATAGGTTTCATTGCGTAACTCATTTACAATGTTGTTATCATATGATTCCATAGCTTCTTCAAGTAAAGTTTGGAATATTTCACATTCTATATTATTTTGAAGCTTTTTACTTGAGTATCCTCTAAAATTAAAATTAAAATAAGAAATAATCAATTGATTTTTTAATTTATTTATTAGAGTAATATAAACTGAGTTAGTAACAGTCTAGTCGAAATTAGTTAATCTGGCCTCATCAGTTATCAGCAAAATATATACTTAGGCCAACAAGAGAACACGCTGATTCTGGAAATTCTCACGCAAACGTCACTTTGCAGGGTTCAAACGTAAATGAACTGAAAATCTGATTTTTGTCAACCTACTGTATGTTCTCTAGCTGGACAGAATATAGTAGTGTTTCCATATATTAGGCAGGACTATCAAACGAATATTGATAATTATATTTAAGCTTAAGAAGACATCACACAGCTTTTAAAGGTACTTTTAATGAACTACATAGGTACTGAGAAAAACTAAACATTTTAAGCCATTAATATATTTAAATACTAATTTAAAGTTTCAACCATTATAGGCGTGAAAAATACCATTCAGTCTATATTCATACTATTTGGGCCAGTTATACCGTCTCTGATTAAAGTTAACCGGAGTTTAATTGGCCGAATTTGCACGGTTAAATATCTGTTATTAGCTGATTAAGCGTGATCGAAGTTTAACCGTAGACGGTACAACTGGCCCTTAAGAAACCAAATTTGTATACAGTACAAAAGACAATATTGTATTCTATGTTACAGGATTTTATTTCTTTTGATATCATTAATACAACACAATACAAAAATAAGTTATATAAAACATACAATCAATGGATATTAAAATTAGATTATAATGTATGTATTGATGAAATTAAAATAATGCAGAGAAAATTTTGTCTTCAGTATCTTATATAAATTAGGTTTCTTATCAACACTTAAAACTTAAATTATTCTTTTTTCCTACTTGTAATAACTACAGAGAGCATAGATCATCAAATGAATGTTTTCTAGTATGATTTACTTTATCATGGATATAATAATTAATATTTTCTCATATAATCCAAGTTTTCAAATTCTATGTTAATGACCTACTTTAATCTACGTTACCAACCTTTTTTCAAGACGATCATATAATAATGTATTATTAGTTCTCAATACAAATACTACATCAAACCATCTTTCAGGAAAGAAATCACAACCATGGTAATCAATTATTTTACCTCCTTCTTCCATTCTTGATTCTAACTCGTCCAATACCTTAAAATTTTAAAATAATTAAGTGCATACAAATCAACAATACAATAAACACTCTATTAATAGTTACTTTATCTTCATTAAGGATGTGGCATTCCAATTCCTCATCATATCCAGAATAACAATTACACTGCTTAGCTACTTGACCAACTTCAATCCATTCCATATCTAATCCATTTCGAATTAATTCTTCACACAGTTTCGATTTCCCTACACCAGGTGTACCTAAACGGAACAAATATTCAAACAGCTTAAATTACAATGTAAATAACCAAATTATTTATCAGAATTTGTTGAGTAATTTAGTAAACTTCAACAAAACTTAAAACCTAACCATAATAACATACCAGTAATGAGAATATTTGGTTTTCTTCTCATCTTTAAAAAATTTTAAATTATTTCGTAGACAAATCTAAAGTAATAAGTAATAACTAATAACTTTTAATTGTATATTTGTATTATTCGCGTGTTCGCTACACTGAAGTACTGAATAATGTGGTTAAAATAAAATTCGAGATAAAGAGTTTGCTTTTCATAATAAACTATTATTATTTAGAATCCTAATCATAAATAATATTACTTGAAACTTTGAAATTTGATAAAGAAGAATTTATTAAAAAAATACTTATTTATTATACCCAAATATTATTAAGTTACACGGTAACACTTTAAAACATGATACATTAAATAGGTATGTCAGCAATTTACCGGTTTTGAGACTAATCGCGCACCCACCCTCCGCCCATCCATGTACTGTAATTATCATGCTTTAAAATACAAATCATTTTTATTTACAAATTAGATTTGAGAATGAACCATAGACATATTATAAATCATATGTCATATATGTTTTATATGATCTAAGGAATGAACAATGAAATTATCTCTCGTATCTTTCATGATATCTTATCAATGGTACAATATTGACGCAAAATATCACGGCAGTTTGGTAGTTCAGTATTGATCACCAGAGTACGCTACCATTCGCACGAAGGCCGATTTTTATACGAGTCCTAATGTAGATTATTTATAATTTTATATTTAAAATTAAAATTGTATAAGTCTTAAGTGTATAAATTGTTATTCAAATGTAAATAATGTGCATACCAACATAATACATAATAGTTTATGTTATATTGTATTGATTATTAAAATACACAATTGTTGTGGAATCGTGTACAAATTATTATGTAAAAATTGTAATAATAGTATATGGTATTTAGCCATATCGCACAAATATATTGATTTAAATAAAATGTATATTTATATATTCATTTATTAATTGATATATATACGTAGAAAATAGAATTAGTAAATAAGTACAATTTAGTGCAATAGGTATAAGATACTGGTACTAGTTCAAACTGCTAATAAAAGCTCAAATATACCGCTACTACCTACTATCCCAAGTCCCAAATATAGGTACACCCAAATACCCAAACAAAAAATCTTAATTATATTTATGTAGGTATCCATATAATAAAATGAGAAAAAAAATTAAATATAAAGTATGATGTAGAGAACATAGATCTACAATAGAGAATTGAATATATTATCAATTAAAATAATAATATACACATAATAATAATTAATAATACTTATAATTTGATAATATTCTATTTTTAATTCTTATTTAGGTACCTAATTGTCTGTTTTTATAAGTCTTATGACTTACTATTAATTGTCTGTAGATTGTTAAATTGTATTATGTACAACGTTAAAATGCCTGACAAATATTTTATGCCAGGATGCAAAACTGGCTATGCCAGTTTTAATAAAAAGTTAAAACTAAAAAATAAAAAACCACCTATTTTATTTCGTGCACCAAAGGTAAGTCATAATTCTTAATACCTACTATTGATTTATTTGAGGAAAAAATGTATATAATTTTCTTTTCTACCAAAGAACCTCCGAATGAGCATTATCAAATGAATATGAAAATATGTTAAGCCAAGCATGCGGTGAGCAGAAGCTTAAACTGTAATGACTAGTGTATTATTATTATGCTACCGGTATCAATTCTATAACTTTCATTGACATCATAAAAAATGCAAAAACTTGAATTTGTGCCTAACTAAAATATCAATAATAGCATAATAAATAATTTAATATTAATCTCCTCATTCCACTTTTGGTAAGTGTTATACACACATTTTAATAATAAAATATAATATTATTACATTAGTAATAAATGTAACATGTATGGAGGGCAAAGCCCCCATGTAATTTACTTAATATTTTAAAAATACTAAGGCTGAAGCCCCCCTAACTTAGAAGTCTAGTTACACCTATGCTCATTTCAATCCTAAATTTGTTCTTTTAAAATATGTGGTAAATATAATTGTATAGTTATATACATAATATAAATAGGCTGAATTTTTTATATTCTAAAATAAATAAATTCTGACCTAAAAAAAGTGAATACTGTTTACTATTAAATAAAAACAACTTAGTTGATTTTATATTTAGTATTTACAAGGACCATAATTCAATTAATAAAAAAGATAAATGATTAAGTTTCTATAACTGCAAAACTCAATAAATATATATATATATATATTACAATTAAGTTTTCAAATTATTTAATTTTACTTTAGGATAAACAATCTCTGGCGGTTTGGAACAAACATATTCCCCGTGATGATAAATTATTAAGTGAAAAAGATTATGTTTGTGAAATACACTTTGAGGCCAATAGCATGATTAATATTATGAGTTCAAAATTACTGAAGAAGTTAAAGAAAAACTAGAAAGAACTACTCCAACCTTAAAAAGAGAGGCAGAGACAATCCCTACAATTTTTCCAAGTCTTTCCGAAGTATTTAACTAAAGCAATAAAAAAATGTCCAGCACCAAAATCACGTTTGATAAATCCTACAAAAAAAGAAAAAAATGATGAGAATATTGTATTAGATTATGAATATATCTCAATAGATATAAGTGAAACTGAATAAAACATCAGAATTTTGCACCGAGAGGCCTCTACTATTCCTCTTCCAGGCACCGTGGGGGATTCACTTCTCCAGGAAAAACTATACTTGCTCATTTAAATTTGAAATTAAATAAAACTGTGATAAAACTATATTATTTACTAAAAATTGTATACCTATAGTACATATTTCAAAAAAGCTAGTCGTATTTCCAGAAATTAAATGTAACTTAGATCTCCAAAAACTAGTACAAAATATTGATGAATTAATTCCTTGCGCTGTATATACTGATAACGGCCTTCTATCTCCTAAATGTATTGGTTATGTAAAACAAAATCTGTCATTGCCAATGAATTCCAAAAGAAAGATAAGGTTTATTAATTGTAGGGAATTAAGAAGAAAAAATCAAAGAAAATATACAAAAAAAACCAAGAGTAAAAATTATTGCTTCTTATCTAAAAATGAAAAGTGACCTAAATAGAAGACTACACAGAAAAGTTAGTATTTTAAAAGTTAGTAGTTTCCAGGTCTTCCAAAATATTTACAATCAAGAATGTTTTTTGTATGTGATGCAGAAAACGCAAAACTAGAAAAAAATAAAAAACAAAAAAATTTAGCAAAGCAGTCCAAACTCTTGTACCTAATTGTGTACCTACATAACATTGTTAAAATATATAACTATATAATAAAACTTCCCAGAAAACTTCCTTAATCGATACTATTTTAAATGTTACCTAATTGAATAGAATAATTACTTTAAAATAATTCTTACGTGGTTATTGTTTAAAATATTGAAATAATAATATAAAAAACGACAAAATGTTTATAATTTTTGATATTTTACATTAAAAACAATGTATTCACAAATTCACAATATAAAAACCGGCCTTCGGGCGAATGGTGGCGCAACCTGCCGGAGACACCAAACTGCCGAGATAATTTGCTTATTTGCGACCGGAATTTACAAGTGGTGTCTTCTCTACATCGTGGTTGTAAAGAAGATGAGAAGAGTAAAACCAAAGTTAAAATCAAAGTAAAACCAAGTTCTGTGGTAAAACATGCCAAATGTTGTCAGGAATGTTACACCATGTTGTGTGCCCCAGTTGATCATGAAGTACAAGACAGAGAAAAATTACTGGAACTGAAAAATTGTGGTTATTTACTTGTATCATCTAAAGAACTCTATGAAATTATTTACCAAGTAATATATTATAACTCCAATCCATTTAAGTAAAGCACATAAGACTTTTTTTACTTCTCCGAAGTTTTTTTTTGGACATAAGGTATATCTTAAATTGTGGTCGTTACCATTTACACTATCTGGTCACCCTGACGGGCATACAGCCATATTATCATAGAACAGTATGTGATATTATGTACAATTATTAATAAATGCCGGTCGGCCGTTAGTCGTCACGGCGTCACTAGCCACTGCTACTGCTGTCACTACTCAGTACTCACTCGAGTACTCGACCCTCCAGTCTCCACAGTCCACAGTCGACACTCGACAGCTGGGGAGCATAGATGATAGATTCGTTCGGTTTGATTCAGTCACGACTCGCGACCATCACAGTTCTATAATTAAGAAGTAAGTTTATTTTCCTCAAGAATAATAATTGATAGCTGAACATGGAATTTATATTACAATAATATAGATAGTTCGAATGTAATTTATAATTATTGATACTATTAACTATTAAGTCTGTTACTGCTTAATTATAATTTGTAAGTTATTCATTTATATCTTATAATATTGTGAGCGTTACTGCCTTGCTTAAACTACGTGATTTAATATTGTCGCCGATTGGGATCTAATAACCCTACTGTATATTTTACTGTAAGGCTTTGTAGGGTATTTAGATCCTACAGTTTAAATTTATATCTAGGCCGTGTAGGGTTCTGACAATACATTGTCAATTCTGGCCTCCTTGGAATTTCTATGAAATTAAATATAGTCCGAGCAAATTTTTTTGTAAAACTTACATTTTTTTTTTAAATCAAAAATCAAAATATAAGAATTCATGGAAATGATGACCGCAATCTCGTCAACGTCTATGTTGGGTTAATTCACCCTACACGGCAGTCAATCTGTTATTTTAATTAATAATAATAATATTTAACTTCATAATGCATTTTAATTATTCATAAAGATAAATTAATGAAAATAAACTGCATTGTCGTGCATTGTTCAGTGGAGTTCGATCAGAGATTCCCAACAAGAATGCCATCAACTTAAATTGAGGGTGCTGCAAAATTAAGCCATAGGGTGCCTCCAGATTTTTAGTAAATAACTAAGGCTGAATTTTTTTCTAACTATTTAAAGAATGCTTTTGTGGAAATAACTGCTGTATAGGAGATTTTTCCTTATCCTAGTCATTAAGTAGATTTATAAAGAAATTGTGACTATGTGCTTGTTTTTGATATTTTTCAATTACTGTAAGAATAATCCCAGAATAACTTATATCTGAAGACATTTTATCATAGCCATTATAGATTCTAAATGGAGTGATGAATGTAATAATTTTATAATGATGTATTTATTTTGTTCTTTTTTTTTGTGTGTGTATACAAAATGTTTAGTATAAAAACACTGATTTTCAACTTTAATATCTTTTCTGATAGGAAAGTAAATCTTGTTAGTTAAGAAATCAACATTCAAATCTACAGTACTTTTCTAAATAATTGAGAAAAATAACACTATTTAGGAAAACAGGAAATTTTAAACAAAACTGATTTTTGACTAAATTGATTTTCTTAGATTAATCTAATAAAAAATTAACAGATAATCCCCAAATGTCTATACATATAGTTTATACAGTAGATATATTTTATTTTTGATTAATTTAACTTGTTTAACTGTTTTTATTTTTTAGTTATACCAATTCAAGATGAACAACCAAACAAGTTCAACTGATTCAACATTTAAAATGCCGATGGCACCTCCAATTTATCCCTCTCAATCAGAAGCATTGCTTTTTCAAGACATTATAGAGGAGAAAACTATTGCACTTCACAGTATATTGAATGATTTTTTGAAGGTGCATCCTTATCGTAAATTTGATATTGAATTTAATATGTTTTTAAAACGTGTAAAACGTATTATAATTGATGGGCATCGTACTGGTTCTAATGTCTCTCGGATTGCCAATTCATCACATATTGCTCCACTTTACTCTAGGCCATCAGCAAGTTTCAATTACAGGCCATCTACAAGTTTTAATTATAGACCACCAACAACTATGTCTATGGTTAGCTCTAACGACCATAGTGCACTGAGGTTACCAGAAAACAATTTTCATTCCATTGAACCTATCGAACATTCAAATCCATTTAAACCACCAGATTGTATTCAACCTAGAGTGGTATTATCTTGTATTGAACAGTCAAATTGTATATCTCATGAGTCACCTTCTACAAGTTCCACAGTTATTAAAGTAAGCGAAAATAATAATGTTACTGTTGAAAAAGATGATACTCATAAAATTCCTCAACAATCTAAATCTTTATCAATAAATCAACCAACTGCTCGTAATACATATTCTGATGTAACATTTGAAGAAAATAATTCAATATCTGAATCGCATAAAAATGAAAACAAAAATGATGATAATAATTCAATAGAATCACTTCTTGAAGGTGTTGGATTCAAAATTATTGTTGGATTAACAGAAAATAAAAATGAGACCGCACAAAAGAGTAATGCAAGTCAACATCATGATAATCAATTATGTGTATTAGAAAATGTTGAAAAATTCTTATCCATGTGGTCTTTAAATATGAAACTAATCAAATCATCTGAACAATCAAATATTTCAAAATATGTTTTAATTCTAACTGGTAATTTAATATATTATTTTATTAGCTGTATTTATAATTTCTTAATATAATTTAACCAAAATTATTTGTATTTTAGGAAATTTGTTGGATGAAGATAAGCAGACAGTTGTAGAAAAGCGTCATGATGCTGGCATTTTAGAAGGCAGAAAAGAAAATAGCTTAGTCAAAACCAAAAATGGACTATACCGTTTGGTTGGCAATATCATTGGTGGATCACCTAACGAACTATATCAAACATGCTTATCTAACAATGGCATTCCACGGACATGGAGAAAAATTGTGAAACAACTAACTGGGGTTGAAAATAAAACAAAACAAATGTTTGATTTTTCAATAAGTTCCCCCGCAGGTCCAATTGGCAGATCAATAAAACCTGCTGTAAATCTTGATGCAAGTATGACCAGAAAAGGAACAACTTATAGTAAAAATATGACTCTTGCAAATCACAATACAAATATAAAAAGAAAATTGTCAGAATATGGAGAAACTGAACATAAAAAAATTAAACATCGTAGATTCTGTGAACATACACCATTGTTACTAGCATCCACACCAAAAAAACCCAAAAAACAACCCACTATGTTTGAAACTCCAAGTGAAATTTTGAGAAAGAAGATAAGTCAGAATCTAAGCAATAATCCAAACAAACGGCTAAAGCTGAATAATATTAACGATTCTATCCATATAAACAAAAAAAGACAATCTCAGTCAAAAGAACAGGTATAATTATACTAATACATTTATATAACATACATCAATTAAGTTTCTGTAATAGCAACAGCATAACAACATAAATAGTTACCGCAGTATTAATCTTTTTACTGAATTAATCATGAGTCCCCGCCACATTTAACTAGTTTTTATAACTAAATAAAATGTATAATAATGTTTTAATAATTTATGGTTCACTAGTTATATGTGTACTGCTGATGTATTCCTCTAATGCTACTTGCAAGGTAGCTTGTTGTCATTAACTCAAAATCTTATTCCTGTCAATTATTGGCAAAATCAAATATATTATGTAACAGATTGTACAAACAAACATTAATGTTAATAAAATATATATTTTAATGTACAACAACTTTTTTTTAAATTTTAAATTTGCATCTATCATCTTGAATTTCAAAAACATTGTGTGAGTATCTTTTTAAAATGCAGTTTTTAAAATCCATTTCTTAGTGCATCTTTATGTTGTGATATAAAGGCACCTGATCAATTTTAAGTTAAGCTTAAGGTTTAAAAAACAACAATTAATATTACATTATGTTAATCAAAAGCATGCATATAATTATTTTACATTTTCTAAAAACAAAATGTTTAAAGATTATAAATATCACCCCAATTGAAAATAATGGTTCAATAGTATATAAAAAAACGTAAGGCACAAAACTGATGGTTGTAACCTGTTGAATATGTAAGAATGAATATAATTGTAGGGGCGAGAACCATTTTGACAAAAGCCATTTCAGTTGTTTTAAAATTAGGTTTGGCTATGGTTTAAATAATATACCATTTTTAATAGACTGTAAAGTCAGCAAAAGTTTTTAAAAATACACATTAAATACAGTTATAATATAATATTTAAAATTATCATTATATGTCATTAATTTTTATTTTTATTCTGGACAAAAAATATGAAACGTCTTAGACAAAGGTTATCATAGACATTTGTACTAGAGTACTAAGATTTGAGCTATGTATTTTTCTGTGGCCATCCCTCAATTGAATGTTTCAAATATATTATTGATATTTGGGTAAATAAATCTTATTTTATAAATCCCTATTTAATTATTTCTAGTCAAAACAACTACTATTTGTCTAACACATTTTTAATAGTTTTGTTCACTAATTATTCCATTATTTTAAAATTACAGACAAACCTATTTTTGAAGCCGAAAATACCTGAAAAAACATTGATAAGTAATAACAGTACAAAACATACCAACCAAACCTCAATAAATAACACAAAAAATAGTAATGAAAACAGTTATAGTAGCAGTGGTACAAAATCAAAAAATAATACACTAGAAAACTTATCTGTGACAAAAAATGATACCAATCAACAACCTAAAATAAACTCTACCAATAATAGTGCAGACAAATCTATACTTAAAACAAGTTTACTTTCCAAATCTAAAGAAAATTTTAAAGCCATAAAACAAACAACACCACAAGTACCTAAAAATAAAACTGTTACAAAACATGTAAGCATCGTTAAAGAAATTAAAAAAAAAAAAATATCAGCTTCAGAAATTTCACTCAATAAAAGCAAAAACAAAAGCATAAGTACAATCAGATCCAAGACAAAAAAATGTGATAAAGGTTTGAATAGTGTTGTACATAAAAAGTTGGAAGAAGATAAATCTAAAACAAAACAAGTGCATTGCCCAAACAGCTCATCGACAGAAGTGGACCTTTTTGGTTGTGTAGACCATGCTGATTATGGCAATGTAAGTGATTATAATGTTATGGCATCTCCGGGCAAATTAAGTGTAGTGTCAGGTAATGATCAATCTAGGAGTGTGACGCCTCCATTGTTCAGTTATCAATGGAATTCAACAGCCAAATCTCTAGCCATTAGTGAACCACCAACTCCACTGAGTAAATCAATTGAGGCCAAAGCTTTAAAAAGAGTCAAACCTCCCAAAATTACACTGGAAGATGAAATGAAATTCAACAAAAAACAAAATAAAAAACAATCAATTGATTTCAAAACAGCTTCAAATAAAATAAACAAAATGTTAGAATTTGGAAATGATGAAGATGAAGAAGATTAACTACTGTTTTTTGTATTTTTTTAAACATTTCTTTTTATTTACTAATTTTCATAATCATTTATTAATTACATTCATTGTCCTTATTAAGAATACCTAATTTATACATTTTTTAGAGATTTTATGCCTTGTTATTTAAATACATTTGTATTATTCCCTTTCATTATTTTGTCATGAAAAATATTTTTAGAATAATTTTGTTCCTAAGTGGTGGTAGGAATATCAAGTTGTGATGTGTTTTCTTATAATATAAGAGATCTAAACAAACATCTATGTACAATTTTTGGGATTTAATCGTTAATTTACTTAGGGTTTAGTCTTTAGTATAATACTTCAATTGGTGAACATATCTAATATTTTTTGTATTTAGTTTATCACTTATTACTAGGGCTCGGATGTTGTTACACTAAAAATGTTATAAAATTTATTACATTATTG
The DNA here is from genome assembly GCF_037042655.1 of Diuraphis noxia. Lineage (NCBI taxonomy): Eukaryota > Metazoa > Arthropoda > Insecta > Hemiptera > Aphididae > Diuraphis > Diuraphis noxia. The sequence continues at coordinate 28,728,208 of NW_028301714.1, read as the reverse complement.
CTGTGAAAAAAACCCAAAATTGCAATAAAAAAATATTTTGTACCAAAAAAATTTAAAAAAATATATTAACAAATTATTTTATGAAATGGATTAAGTCATTTTATTAAGTAATATTATAAAGTTTTATTAGATAGGTTTTAAACGAGTAGTTAATAAAAAAGATTCAAATTCAAATTCTCATTAGTTGTCATTAAAAATTTGGTAAATTGTGCGGTCTTTTTATTTTTTCAGAAATCTACAAATATTTTTATCAAAATTTAAAACTTTTTATTTAAACTATTTTTGATTTGATTTTTAAGAAAACCTTACCTTACCTTAAAAATTATTGCACTGTATAATCTAACAAAAAAAAGTGAAAACATAAAAAAATATATAAAATTGTATTGAAAATGACGACAATCAACAAAATTGAAAAAAGGTCAAAAAGTTGCACTTAAATTTTTTATATATTAATTGGTACTCGTTTGAAATAAATTTATAAATTACTTAGCAACGAATCCGAACAATAGAAAAAAAATTGCAAATTCAACAACAGCCGACCCCTACTCATTACCTTCCAATGTTTTTAATTTTCATAATTGACATATTTTTGTGGACTTGGACATTTTTAATTCATATCCCATCTTTTGAGTAAAGAAGTGCATCCATATTTCATGCCTTTTAATGCATAAATTCACAGCCCTCTTACTGGGTGAAATAGCTGGTTTGGACATGGTGGTTAAGATTAATTTAATGTTATGATAGTATGTATGGTCCAGTGGCCTATTTATTTATATATATTTTTTTTTAAATATATTTATTAGAGTATTAGGAAGAGGATAACAATCGTGAAAATAAATTAACTTATATACAATATTAAGTAGGTACCTAGTTTAGAAGTTAGTAGTTATTATCTATGTTCTCGATATATAAATGTATTGATAATATGTCTTATAACTCAAATATTTTATAAAGGTATATACCAATAGCGAGATATGTTAGTAAAATCAAATTATCTAAATATTTCTATTCATTGTTTAAATTATGGAGTTATGCAATCAGGGGGGTTAGGTCCTAACTCAAGGAGGGGGGTTGAACCTCCCCATGACCTCACTAACCTATGTAGTCTTGTGTGTTCGTGCTTATATATATAACTCACTGGAGCAATTTTCTAAAAAAATTTTTTTTTTTTTGTTAAGACTTCGACAACTGAGGTCATTAGCCCGGGGGAACTGTAGGGGAAGGTACTGTAGGTTTTAAACACGTGGGTATTTTTTGGCAGAATTTTGAATGGGCACCCGTAGGTTTCTGCCATGCCTGGTTGGGGCGCCGCGGCCTCTCTCTCCAGACACCGCAAAATGCCCAAAGGGCGATGCCGCCCGTGACCAAGGTTCGAACCGGCGACTGCGTGCATGGCAACAGACGCCTTAGTCCGCTCGGCCACTCCACCCCCCTTTAAATTATTGTATGTCTACATGCAGTATACAACGATTGCATACATTATCTGTTAAGATTTAAGAACTGTAAGATTAGATAGGTAAGTAAGGTAAGTAAGATTCAAGGTTTATAGATTATACAGGTTGCCTCAAAGTCGTGTATATATTGCCTACCCTCCGCAGCTCCATCATACCGTGTGACGTCATTGTCGTACAGATTTTGATGTATACTGTATCAGGGCGGTTGTACCTATAGTTTTAGTAGTTTACTTTCCATAAATTATTTGTTTATTATTTTAATTTTTTGTGTTTAATAAAACAGAACAGGGAAAGAGGTATTTATATTATTTAAAAGGTGTATTTAATAATATAGGTAATAGAAAATAAATAACTAATTATTGTTTTTAGGAAAAAAAAAATATAATCAAAAATATATTGTAAAATCACCACTCACTATCTAAATAAACAAATATGTTCAAATAGTATAAATAATATACCTAATATAATATAATAATATGATATACATAATACAAAATATACACTAAATAATATCGAAATGTTATAGGAATATACAAATTTATTGAATACTAGTGGTTTGTTCAATACATCATACTACATAATTATTTAAAAAAATAAATGTATAATTATGTTATTGTCTTTCTTAGTTTATTTTGTCTTTGTAACTTTATTTTAAATTTTTTTATTTTTCGCATATAAATTAAATTTTGATTAAGATATTTCATTCGTATGATTATTTTTTGTTTTATATATGTTTGAATTATAATTTTATATTTTTGTTCCATTATTACTCTATTATAAATTGTATTCGTCAAATATTTTACAAATTTACAATGTATCGTCCTTTGGGAATTTGTCCTTTCCTAAATTTTATAAATAATTTTTCACAACGTAGTATTAGCTTTTTGAAATCAATGCTTGGAACTATTAATCCGCCATAAGATAAATGCTGTACACATGTTGACAGTGTATAATCATTACAGGTACTTATAGTACGTATCTAGTTTCGTATTAGTTTCGATTTGTACGCGAGTGTTTAACATGGAACTTGTAAAAATCAAGTAAAGAAAATGATAAAATTGCATTACACGAGTATACTTTTACTATATTATACAATGAATGCTAAAGTATAATTCGATAAAAATGTTCAAAAAGTTCATCAATGCAATGTGCAGCAATATTAATTACCGATTTGAACTGTAAGAAAACCATACGTTTTGAACAAAAACATTGTCGTGCTGCTAATAAATGTTAAAGAGGCGCCATGAAAATCAAGCAAATTATTAAGGATAGGTAGGTCATAAGGAAGAGATCCTTTATAACTGATTAACTGAATAAATACATTTTTATATTTTTTAAATAATATTATTATATAAGATATTCATTTTTTTAAATTTTTAGAAAATTTATTATGATGTTCGATTAAACGCCTTATGTCAACGTTTTGATGAAGATAAATCTGCAGATATTCCTAATTTTTTAAAATAAATACGTCAAAATATAAGAAAGAATTCATTTATAACTGAATAAATACATTTTTATATTTTTTAAATAATATTATTGTATAAGATTTACTTTTTTATAAAATTTTTAATAAATTTGTTATATGAAGTTCCCATTGATTCACTTGTGTCAACGTTTTTATCAAAATAAATCTGCAGATCAATTAATTTATTATAATTTTATATTTTACATATTTTTATATAATATGTAACTGATTTTTTTTATCGGGGACTTTTTTCATAATATTGTGTGTAATCTGTATTTTGGTATTTGGTAATGTGTAATGTGACAAAGTCTCAGTGATAAAAAACAAAATGTTCAACCCCCCTCCCCCCACCATTGAAAACTCCCGAGTACGCCTCTGTATGCAATATGGAAACAGTTTAATTATATCAATACCAAAGTTAATAATAATTGATAAGTAACCCCATTTATGGATCAAAATTTTCTTTGTGTTAGTAATACCTACCAAATATTCTTATAAATAAGTGTTATGGCTTAATCAAAATAAATATTTGATTTCCCTGCCAGCAATAAATTTGTAATACATTAAAAATGTGAATGTAGGAAAAAAAAGAATGGAAGAAAAATCCACGGAAAAAAAGCCAAAAAAAAAATCCAGGGATAAAAAGTCACGGGAAAAATAATCCACTGAAAAAAAAGCCATGGGAAAAATAATTTAATATATATCAATTAAAATTAAAGTATTAAATTAGGTATTATTTAAAATTTTTTTACACATTATTGGTCATATTTTATACATATATATATATATATATATAATTATTGAATTTTTAATTAGAAATTAGGGTTTACCAGTAGTGATCATTGCGCGATGGAACGCATATGATATATGAACTATGAAGACGTGAGTGGGTTCACCATACGGCGAGTTATGGTACGTGGCGCGCTCGAGCACCTCAATATATAATTATTAATACACAGGTTATAATATGTTATTATTTATTATTCATAGTAATAAATATATTTTACATTCTAGACAGCAATGAATGTATTGATTTTATTAAACAAAAAGTTTTATTTATTTATTTTTTTATTAATTCACAAATTGGGTTTTTTATTCCATTACAGTGTACCTACTTAATGTAACGGACATAATATGCACAATTTATTTTATATACATTTCAAGTTAAAATTGTTATGATTATATAGATCATAAATTTATTTTAACATTTTTTTTAAGGCATTCTATACGTGTTTATAAATTATTTTTAAAATCCACCAAGCATCAACAATAATTAGTGACTACTAATTATGAAGTATTAGTAGTTGTTTTTTAAGTAAAGGAAAGTATTAATTTTAATATGTCCCGGTTACAATATTTCCATTTGTATGAGTGTATGACCCTTCATCAATAATCATTAATCAATATTGTTTAGTACCTACAAATTTTTATGTTCTTATAAAAATATATTTTGAATTTTACAAACTCGTTTAAGCTGCACTGTAGAATTTTTAATACTTACTATAGGCATGTATATTATTATAGTTGTATAGTAGGTATCTAAGTATATACAAAATAATATTATCATTATGTTCGGTACCTATATAGTAGCTGCGTAGCACAGTAGCTGGAATAGTAGTATTGTAACTTGTGTTATCATCACGAACTAATAGACATTATATTATTATATCTCAGTTCTTGGTTATTATACTAATAAGTTATTTTAAGTATTTTAACAACGTTCATATTTTTAAGTCATAAATTATTTAGTCATAAGCAGTAAAAAATTATAAAGAATCAAGTAGGTTAGGTATTATCCACTGACAGTGTAAGCGTAGTGTGTAAAGAGAGAAATATTTTTAAATTTCAAATGAACAACAAAATATTACGTAGGCACTAATTTTTAAGTAAACTTGGAATCTAAAACCCATTTTTTAAAAGTATTTTTTATGAAATTTAAGAACTTCGCAATTACGAAATTATTCTATTATGGATTTATTCAGATTTTACAAATGTTTAAACAAGATTTTTAGGGATTTAACCCCCATTTTTTATAGGTGCATTATTCTGAATGTTTAAGGCATAATATTCCCAGACCTCAGCTATACTGATTAGTCACGCAAATACACAATATTGTATATTTGTATACAGGATTCGTTTTACCGGAATTTTATCGCAAAGGAAAATCTCGTCATTATACCCGCTCGAGAGTAACTTAAACTATTAATGGTTGGAGATGGCATTGAGCCTTCGACCATAGTGTATGAATTTGGTGGGCCACGGTTCACATTTGTATACGGTAACGCTGTTACAGTATATATTTTTAAAGTAGATAAGAGATAGCCGTGATTCTTACCATCGTCATGTCTCATGTGCGATGTGCCTGCCGTTATCTTAAAAAACGCAGTCATCACCGGACTTTTCCTCCGCGTCCGTCGTACACATGTCGGTGAATTATCGATCAAAACCATCTTTGCTTTATCGACAATATTGTCGTTATAGAGGCAAATACGTATATTAATTTAGGTATATTATAATTTATAGTAGAATTGATTATACAACAATTTCACTTATGGTGGTTCATTCCTCCCCTAGATACGATTATGGTTTTTGATTTTTAGAAGGTATCAAGTGGCAAAGGAAATATCAAATATGTACTTATGATTTATGAAAACAATAAAATAATATGGTAGACAGGGGGTTAGTTTCGTTCATATGCTCCCTTCAGAGTATGCCCCTTCCTGGGTAAACATTAAAATAATAATAACGTTTTAGCATACTTTTAAATATTGTGGATCATCTCAACTCTTTGATTTAAATAGTTCATTATTTTTCAAATAATATGTTTTCTTCGTTTTGTATTATACTTACATGGAATTTATCAATTAATGTATACATTGTATACTGTATGAACATTGAACATAATATCGTGTATAATTTATACAATATATAGTAATAAAATATGTAACTGTTTCCAAGATATTCGATTATCTTTATATGTTCCTACCTAATATATAATATATTACACTCTTGAGTCTTGACTTAATTACATTTAATACGCTACTCAGTAAAATTTACTGTGTATATCAGAGCATAGGTAATAGGTATGCAGTAAACACTAAACAGTAACATATATAATAATTAATAAGTAATAACTATTATTTTATAATCATTTTAAGTTAACGTACAAATAAATTAGTTAGATTAAAATTTAGTCATTAAAATCATCAAACTGTAGTAAGTATTATAATAATAAGCAGAAATAAACTTAATTTTTAACTTCTTAATTCGTACTAATGGACCATATAGCTAGATAATAACACTAAGGTGTAGGTGTTAGGTATCATATTATTGTATTACTCCACAATACAGTCTACTATGTCTATTTGTTCTTTGAATCTTCTACAAAAACAATAATAGTACCATACATTTCCATTTTTATAATACCTAGTTATACACGAAATATTAGCTAATTTACTATATTGTTATATACATACTTATTATATATTATGTGCATAGATTTATAACAGAATATTTTATTATTTATTAAGATATAATACCTACCTATGTTATCCTACTTTTAGTTGTTACTGACATACCTAATCAATTCTAATTATATTTTAACCTTGATCTGTCTTTACTCAAAAATGGACAAGTTGAACACCTGCGCAACACGTGTCAACTAATTCGATGAATAATCACTATTTTTAAATGGTATTCAAATTGTTTTGGGCTTGAAAATATGAATTGATTTTATTTGTCGGTAAATTGATTACGAACAAATTTTTAATTTATATCGTCTGATGAATTGGCCTAATGTGGAATGTGTTAGGTATAAATATATATATACATATATACATACCCTATTTGTAAAATTTTGGACTGCATATTTAAGTTAATTGCTTTAAACGGAAATTGTATTCTCGCAACTGTCTTAGAAAGAGCAATGTCTTACATTATTATGTATAATTTTATATAATTTTGTATATAATAATAATTTAATAATGCAGTTAAATAAAACAACAAAATTCAGGAAATATTCTCATAACTCCTATTAATTGGTTAGCTGGTATATTATTTATTTTTTGTTTTGTAGACGGTATAGTTCCACACTTGTACATTCGTGACGGTGCACATAAAATTAGAGCCTATATATATATAGATACTATATATTTGGACATATGGTATCTATATACTTCCTCAGAAAATCAAACTATTCTTATCATTTATCACACATTTATTTCAATTGGAACTTAGAGTAATATTATCTATTATACATTTAAAACAATAGTTCGTATATTCGTATACCTATATAAATTAGCTATTTACATCGTGATATGATTTTAAAAGCATTGGATATATATATATATATATGTTGTCATCAAAGAATAATAAATAATTTATCACAGTGAATCATATAGGTACATAATCGTACACGATGACCCAGATGCCGATTCTTCAATGTTCTTTGAGTCCTTGAATTACCATATGGTTGCTTGCACGTTTTGGATACGTAAATTTCAATGCATCTTGGCCTAATTATACATAATAAATATAATTTGGTTTTATATAGAGAATTTAAAAGTTTGAGGGTTAAAATTTGAGTAGGTATGTGGATTTGGTAGTTCAAACATTATAGTTTATACTTTAGCTAACAGTGCTAACACCTATTTTATATTATTATAATAGTTAATAGTTATCAATTATCAATATTCAGTAAGTATCCAAAGTGAGTAAAGTTACTAATTTTAAAATAATGATTGTATGAAAATGATGATGATAAAAAGGATACTAAGAATACTAAGATTATAACCACAATATAATCATTAGAAAAATTAAAACATTTGAAATGTATAAATCCATTATTTTATAATGTAATTTTTAAGAATAGTCTGTAGGCACTAACTAGTTTTTAATCATTTTTTTCTGTGATATCTAATAAAAATTATTACTTTAATCTTAAAATCCCCCATAGAATATTCTACTTAGTTACACATTATTTCTGCAAAATATATAAATATTACAAATTATAACTAAAGTATTTAATATAATTAATATTAAGTACCTACGTGTAACATATCACAAAATATTTTATATTAAACGCACACTCTTGCACGTTGTTAATTATTTTTCCAATAAATGAAAACATTCGTAACTAGTATATTGTGGAAAGGGAACAGTTGTATACTTGAACAATATCAAGGAACACATGTAGGTGTCTTCTTGGATGGCGCCTTAGCAACAGTTTGTTTCTTATACCGATCCGATCAACACGTTCGTTTTTTATTTAACCTGTTCCTCGCATACAAGTTTATATTCATTTAGCTACGTGAATTAATATTATTCATTTTTTTTTTTTTTTTTTTTTTTGTGAGCAAATATTTTGATATTATCTTTGTTGTTTCTTAGAAAAAGTGTAGTGATTATCTAAACGATTAATAAATTCAGAAATTTCTATGGTATGTACCTAACTATTTGTTATTTTTAATGAACTATAATAAAATACATTATTTTAAAATACCACGTTATTTGATCATTTGTTTATAAAAATTATAACTCAATTAATGGTGAAATGTTGAGTACTTATACCGTTATACCTACCTAAATTTATCAATTTATTAAATGTGGTAATTTATTATATAACTACTTAAAATGGTATACGTATGAGAACTATATTTTAACTCTTTAGTTATTATAAAAATAATAAAGATACTTATCTATCTACTTGGAGCTATGTCTTACTTTTTTTCTTGTTCTTAAATGTCTTGCTAAAATACTGGTTATTGTGATAAAGAATTTTATCCTTAGTACAAAACCACATACACAGCTATTTATCTTTATCTGAACATGTTTTGTGTTACTTTTTTATTTTTAACAAAATGCAAATTTACATATTTATACATACAATATGTATATTTCTATCATACATAATAGTTGATATAATATCCTAGAACTTAAAAAATATAATTTGTGGTTAAGTAAAAATATTTTTTGTATGTATTTTAAGAATATTTAAACAAATTAAATATTAAGTTCTTGATTTATTTAATATTATAAGAATATTTATTCATAATTTAAGGAATAATTAACTGAAATAAATCACAAACAGTAAGGATTAAGTATAGCCGGTAAAGGTACTAATATGTCGTATGAAGTCTTGATTATTGTTAATATTAATTTCATTAGAATTATTATCTAATGTATTTATTTAATACATTTTTTGAGTATCTATTTTAAATTGTTTTTATAACAAACAATTATCACAATAATATTAATGTACTCAAATATTTAATAGTTCAGAAAATTTAATGAAAAGTAGATTTTTATAATTATTGAGGGATTTTATTTTTCTAAATTTATATATTATTTAAAGAAAGCAATAATTAGCATAATAATAATTATATAAATAATAATAATAAGTGATTTGTACTATTTGGTTGTTATTTCTTTATAATAATTAAGACCAACAAAATGTACTTTTAGATGATAATTATATTATACACTTTTTTCTTTATGGTTATGTTTTTCTGTACAAATTTACAATGAAAGCTATTATTTTGTTACCAATAAGTGGATTGATTAATAAAAAAATTACTCAACAAGTCAGTTGATTGTATTTGTATAACATAATTGGTATAATGTATTATGAGTATACGAACGATAGGCAAGAACGTTTTATAATATACATAAATAGAAATTATGTAGATCTGAAATGCCCGTAGGATACATGTATTGAATTCAGTATTTACGTAGGTTTGACTATACTAACTCAATATTATGTGTACTGAACGTAAACTGTGTACTGTGATTTGTATGCTTATAGGTAGCTAATGTTGATTATAAAAAGGTTTTATATTGCTATTTAATGTTCTTTTATAATAAGTTTAAACTGTTCTTTTCTTTGAAATCCCAACAAGCCGAATTATAAGCTGACAGACTGACAGTGTAAACGACCGGACATCAAGAGTAAAAAGGGGCCCGTCAAACTATATTATCAAGACACACCCTCTACCAACACTATTTTTATTATTTTATTAAATTTGTAACTCGTCATTGAGTTATTAGCGAGTAAAAACTGGTTATTATATACACTTCCTTAGTGTAATTTTTTTCATACAGAATTACACTTTTTAACTTAATACAATGTTTTTATAAACGTTTTACGCCTTTGCGTCATATATTTTTAGTTTTCGTTATTCATATTACCTTTTAGTTAAATTATTAATTCAATTATATTCCATAGATAAAAAATCATTCAATTCAAAATTCTGTCAACATCAACAAATTTACTATTAAAATCAAAGTTATTGATTTACCATACGTTTTGATATGTTAGGGGAGGGTTACATAAGGTATTACGTAGGCAGAACTTACCATATTAATTTAAAAAAATTCTAGATAATTATTATTACTCAAGAATAGATTTTATATTAACAAACTGGATATAAAAATAATAAAATTACTAAAAACAGTTTTTAATTATTAAAATTATCCAAATGATTTTTATATCAAGTATTTAATATTTATGTATTATTTAAAAATGTATGCAAAATTACATTTTAAAAGGAGTAGGTGCCTATTAAAATATATAATTTCCAAATTCTCAATCTGAACATACCTACTTATAAACTAAAATACCAAAGTTCTAACCCAACATAAACTTTATTTACTATTTTTCAAATCACTGTTTTATGAAATTAGTTGAAACTAATAAATGGTTATACACTTATACAATATTATATTGTATGAAGTATTTAAAAAATCGTAAATTTCAATTTTGAATATTGGAAAATCTATTAATCAATCTATTAATTGTCCAAACTTAATATTTAAAAAGTAATTATGATTATAATATGTAATAAAAAAAATCGTAATATATCAATAAAATAAATAAAATTTGTATTAAAGTTTAGGTAAAATAAAATATGACTTCATCCTGTTTCCTGTACTTGAATTTCAAAATAAACCTACTTATATTACATCTATTTGAATGTCATATTAATCTTATCATGACGTTACAAACGCATAGATATAATCAAAGCGAATGAAATAAATATTTTTCAAATACTTGGAATACTCAAAAATAAAAATTATATCTTAAAATATAATATCAATGTAATAAAATATAATATAATTATTGGAGTTTTATTGATTCTCTTTAGATCTCCACTTTTATTATACGACTTCCTGTGTTAATACCAATAATATAGCATTAAGTTGAACATTTTAAGCATATTTGATTAATGAAGATGACTAATACTAGCCATTTGTGTTGGGGGCAAGGTTGGCGTTATAATAACAATATTAAAGGACGGGACGAACAGACGGCCAGTTTCCAAATAAGGGCTCCTCTGGCTCGCCTACTACCACTCACCGCCACTAACAACTGTCGTTCGACCTTACTATTTTGTATTTGACACAAATCCAACATAGAACATTGCGATATCCTAAACAAAATTCTATATTAGAATTATATATATTATATATGTTTTCAATTCAATGACTATTTGACACACATGTTGGCAAGTTACTAACTGTAGATAATTTTAAAATATATATTGATCATTATCATTTTTCATTTTTGCAATAGTAAACTTACAAAAATTAAAAACACTATACTTGTATAGTTATATAGCTTAATAACTATACGAATATACCTAGTATTATAATTACATTATTTAAATAATAACTTATAAGAGTTTCATTTATTTATTTGAATAAAAAATGATATCTATTTCGATTACAGTTAGTATACCTAAACGTCCTAAACAATTTTAAACTTTTGTTTATTATGTCTATATGACTATACCTATATACTTATATATTTATTCATCGTATTATATAAATTGTACTGTATATTGTACAATATTTATAATTATATCATTGCATAAAAATAATGTACTCTTGACTCTGGTATTATTTATTATTTTTATTATACTGTTTATTTACTCATAATAAACAAAAACGTTTCAATTTTTGTTTTTGTTTTCAAGTACCTATATAATAGGTTGTTCTCTGAAAAGAAATCATTAAAAATAACTTGTTGATAGAAACAATCACCTCATCATTTTACCACTTGAAATTATTAAATCTTCGTTGAATATTTTACTCAATAAATATCCAGCAGTAAATATTTTAAAAGTATTATTTGTGTATTATGTGCTTGTTAATAACATAAAATAATACATAATTACTAATTAGGTACAAATGATTTCAGTTAAACAATACTTTTTAAAAACCAACTTCAAAATCCATAACAATAATGGTAAATAATGGTTATTTAGTTTTATTACTTTTATAGTATTTACAACTCGTAAAATAATTCAAAATATATGTTACTATATTATAATATGTATTTACTAATACTATACATGTACATCTGGTATTTGACTTCAATGGAGTTTCTTGAAAAGGGATCCGTAAGATTGTCAGAAGTACGTGATGGTGCATTTAGAACTATAAGTTGTCTTTCACGATAGAAATCAAGGAATATAAATGACTTAATTAATATTAAGAGTAGAAGCATATAATATTATGATAAACGAATACTAAAATAGTAAAATAACATTATACGAGTGTATTACTTAATGATTAATGCATACTAGCTGTATACAATATGGGATACATGTAGACACATAATATAATAGGTATATTTATTTTTGTTCAATGTAAATTGTGTATATGCTAATTAATTGTGCAGTTATTGTTATTGGAAGTTTCCAAAAAGATTAGAACAGTCGATAATGTTTATGTAAAATTATAACTTTCAAAAGAAGGTTGAATACATTTCCAAGCAATTATTGAGTTAAATAACTTTCTGATTTTAATATTTATATGTAAAATAATTTACTATCCATCGTATATGTTTGGTAGTTACAATAAAGTTATTATGATTCATTTTCACTAGATATTAATTCACTTAATTAGTAACTTATATTATGGCAAGAATGTTTTACCATAATTTTATTTTGTGTAAGCTCATTAGATATATTATTTTATAATAAGAAGAGATGAGAATTAAACTAGAAAAATCAAGGGAACTAATTATTAATAATATTCAAATAATGTATTGATTGTTATTCATATTAATAATAGCTGTACGTATGTATATATTTTTGGGAAAAATCGTTTTCTAAGCCAATAAAGAAAATTCACTGAGTAGGGGATAGGCACTGCATTTAATAATATATTATTTTCATTGTTTCTCATCTTGTGGACGTCATAAACTTCCTGTTTCGTTGACGTGAACGGTCGAAAACAATGGCCAATTTGTCATTTCTGCATTGCGTATCAGGAATATTAAAACAATATTTTATATTTTAACAATAATATATCAGAAACAGTTACGTGGCTAATAAACCGAAAAGAGATACCTCGACTTCCTGAACTATAGTAACGTTCAGTATAATAAGTATAAAATGTCGAATAATAATTAGGTGTCCATTGAACCTTATAGTCCATCGACTTTATGCATCTACTTCATTCACCCTCGTTTAAATCACTGGCTACCTAATATGTCACGTACACATTACATACAATAAAAGTGCACTGGGTTCTCGGGACCAATACTGCATTTAATTTCAGCAGCTAAGCTACTTGAAAATTTATTCATTGTTTATTGTCTTAAGATTTCTCTCCCGATTCGGCCGTAAAATGTTTACAATTGAATATACCAATATCACAATCACATACATATATTTGGCTTAAGTAGGGTAAATGCTCCAAGCCTTGTTACTCTAAAAGTAATGGTTGAAAATAGTAAAAGGTGGATATATTTCACCTATTGAGCTCATTGGTCACAACTTTAAGTCTTGTATATATTGCAGGCAATAGGTGCTATACCTATTTATATCCTTGAAAGAAAGTATATTTAAAATCTCTGTGGTGTTTATAATATTTGTTTTATAACTTAACACTTCGATAGTATTCTTTATAATCACTTTTGTGAAATGTATATTAGCATATTGTAGGTAGTGCACAGGACAATACCCCAAATATATTACTTTATAGTATTTCGCTAATCTTTATAGACTATACAAGTAGAAAAATCGATGTATAAACGTACAATTGTTAAAGAACAAATATTGCATTATACATTTATTCATTATCATTTTGTGGTCGTGAACGATCAAAATCTGTAGGAAGGTAGTATAAAGATTACATTTTTATAGGTGTCAAAATATTTTACTCAAAAGACAAGACACGTGTAATGAGAAAATATGTGGGTGTTGTGGTCGGCCGAAACACTTAACTGTTTACTATCCATCTATCACTTTGTGTGTAGTGCTGTAGTCCACTTCAATAGATTTCTTCGATTATAATGTTACTGTATTAATTTATGCGGTACTTATAGTATTGCTATAAATTTTAAAGAGAAATTATATTATCATAAAGCCTATAATTATTGAATGGCAATATTATATTTTACAAGTGCATATTCACGATTAATGACCATTTTATTTAGACGTATATATATGCATACCTATTTAAAATTATTTAAAGAATATGTTTTTAAATTATATTATACCAGAGATTACTCAATTCTACTGTATGTAATAATATCATTAGATTATTTCTATACACATTTCTAACGACTGTTCGTTCTTCTATAGCTCTCAATGATGACTTCACAATTACATAGCCACTCCTTTTGGTCGTTGGAAGACACCCACTCTTTCGCATACAGATTTTTCTTACAGTCTGTCTCGAATTTGCAACTACAGATACTGCATGTATATTCGTATTACAAAAACACTATAATTCTGCAAACCTACGTACTCATATTATTAATTTCCTTAGAGTTATTTAAAAGTAATTTTGATGACCATCTCAACGATTTAAAAATCAATGTCTGTACAATTTATTTATTGTTTATATAACTTATAAGTACTCATATTATTTCAAATTCAATTGTTGACTTTTCCGGTACCTTATAGTAAATAATCTTTTTTTGAAATATGTCATGCCAAATCTCATATAAACAATCATATAATATATAAATGGATACGGTTGCGTCCTTGACGAAGATTGACACGAAAAAAAGAAGTTGCAACACGCATGATGATAATATTATTCCAGTAACTACCATGTCTGGTCATGAGGCTTAGTCGTGTTTTAGTGTCGTTCAATGCCACTCGGGAAAGAGAGAATTTACGCACAAATCATTTGACCGATAATATGTTTATTACATATAAACGCTTAAAGCATTTAAATTTGATCAAACGAACAAAATAAAAGACTATCGTAGAAGCACGTATACGTGCATTATGCAGTCGGATGTGAATAATCATTTAATTTGATAACATCGCATGTATTCTTTAGCACATTTATACGCATGCGAGTAACATATTGTTAAAATCTTATATTATATCCAATTATTAGTTTATATAAATAAAAATGTTTTATTGATTCGGTACATGTGATGTTAGTATATCGTATATAGCTATATCTTAATCGTTTTAATGTAATTGTAAATTAAAACTAA
Source organism: Diuraphis noxia (assembly GCF_037042655.1). Taxonomy (NCBI): domain Eukaryota; kingdom Metazoa; phylum Arthropoda; class Insecta; order Hemiptera; family Aphididae; genus Diuraphis; species Diuraphis noxia. The sequence goes on along the minus strand of NW_028301714.1, from coordinate 28,712,823 downwards.
TTATGTTCTAGCATTATACAGTACCTAGCTAACTGTGACTAGATTATATATGGTACGTTAGCTAAATTTTACGGACGTGTAAAGATATATTCTGTTTCTAAAAAATAATTCTTTGGTAATTTTGTAGTGGTGTTGATCTTCAAAATCGCTGAATATTGTCACTTTCACTTCACGCTTATATAGGTTTACTGCTTACCACGTTGTTATAGACATTTAACTAATGTCAAGTGTTTATATAGGCCAGTCTGTGTAGTATCTATGAATGAAATTTTAATATTTTAAACACTGAATGTTTTTTTCTTGTATTTGTTTTGTAGACAACTATTTGCAGTAATAACAAAAGGATTATTTGGAATGGCTGCTCGAAAGAGTATTAGAATCTAGACATGGAGTCTAGAATAGGACTTGATTACATCGTTGAAAACCCAGAGTACACAGCGAAACTAGCTACAGGTAATTAATTTTTTTTTTAAACACGGATAAGTATCAACATTTAACTATACACTAAGTTAGTTTAAAGCATTGCACATGTATTTAGTATTTATATGATATAACATCTACCATGCAATAATGAATGGTTAAGTGACCATTTATATTATAATATACTCTTGTACAGGTATAATGTAATCTGTATAATATAATATAGGTACATTTTTTTTGCATATATTTTTTTTTTTTTTGGAAGGTTAGGTTACGTAGGAATACCTTCCTACTTATAAAATGAAAACGTCGAAAATAATCGAAATTAGTTTATTTCATAATTACTAGTAGATACGTCACTGAAGCAGAGTAGGTATCTGAGCAGGTTTTTACCTGATATAATAAAATTATTATACCTACTACTGTCGTATGTTACGAGTAACATTTCTCAAACCTATCATGTTGATAAAGTAAAAGATTATAAGACACGCCAGGGAAATATTCTGCAGGGTTGCGTGTTAAGTAGCAAATCCTATACCTTTGGGCATTATTGGTATTAATTGACACAAATTATGTTTATTGTTTGTCGAATAAAACCGTACAGTGTACACTGCAGTGTACCTTCATAGGTATAGAAAACTATTAACAAGGACTAAAAATATAAATTTTGCGTATTATATTTCGTTTACAAATTCAATGCTTGCGGCCTAAAAGATAATGTCAACTATTTTTTAACATTCATTCAGATATGATTCATCTTGAAGAAAAACCCTTTAAGGTTTGTTTTTTTTGTATTAAGAAATTTCAGTATAAAACTATTATAGTTCAATGATTACAGATTGATACTATGAGAATACATATAACTCACCCTTTAAGGTTATACTTACATGTGATGTAGTTTAAAATGATACATTTTTATCGAGTTTCTTGGATGAATATTAGTAACATTAATAATTATACACCTTAAAAATTAAGAATTTAAGATCACAATTAGATTTAAACTTATTTTATCCAATTAATAACTGTTTGAAAAAAAAATGATCTCTGCACAAAAATATGATCTTTACATAAAATAAACAATAACATTTCGTAATACCTACAACGACTACAACATATAATGATGATTTACAACCGTGATAATAATATAAAATATTTAATCAATTAAATTTCTAGTTTATTGTATTATTTGATGGAAGTGGATTATATCTATAATATCAGTGGTTTACCAAATCTGTTATAATTCTACTTTATTAGTAAATTCTGATAAGACTGTAATGTCTTTTAATAATTAATCATCCCAAAAATGTAATTTAATAAATTATGGAATTTTTAAATGTATTTATATTTTGTTTTCAAAAATTTTAAATTATCCACCTTGAATCAAAAATTGTACTGAACATTTTAAGGCCAAGAAAGGGAAACTCGTTTGTTATAAACCGATCTAATTATGTCTATTACACTGACGTAATTTAATAAGGAGTTTTTACATAAAAACGCCAGCAGCTTGATTTAAACAAAATAAACCTACAAACACGTTCTCGTTTCTAAAATATAGACTATTGTAGTTTGTAACGATTAGGAACTAATATTTATACTTTATATAAAATAATATAATTTAATTTATTCAACTAAAAAAAAAAATTAAAACAATAAAAGTAATTAAGATAAAGTTCTTACGCGATAATTTATAATTTTATAAGCAATATAATAGTTATGTAAATTAAATATAGGTAAGTATATAGATAAGATTTTGAAGTCTTACAATGTTTGTAATTTTTCGTTTTTTACATTTTTGGTGAAAGTAATCCATGAATATTTTGATCAATAGATTCAGAGATGGCATTAAAAGATACAATTCATTTTTTTTAAACAAAATAACATAATAATTATCGCCTATCGGGTATTGAAACACGGTTTTACAACTATTATAATTCAAAACTGACCATTAAGAATATTGACCCATGAACCCGATGCCACTATAAGGTATAACAAACTCCTAAATATTATAATGTTTTAAATGCATTTACCGAATATAGCTGTTGTTTGAACCACTATTTATGCTTCAAGCTAACACGGAATAAAATCATATAACAGTACAGGAAAAATAGTTTAAAAACGTTATTTATCATCGTTATATAAATATTTCTCTACAGACAAAATTATTTACTTATATTTAAGATTAATATGGTATATTCTTTGATGTCATTAGGCAGATGGAGAGTGATCAAAATTCAAAAAAACAATTTTCTCAAGTGCAACATTTTGAAGTCATTTTTAGACTAATAAAATAGTGGTGGAAGGCATAATTGCCAAACCGTTTTATGAAATAATTAAATCATATCATACAAAAATGCAAATATTCTAAATAGTTATCTTTTGCCTTTAGGCTGCGTGTTTCATTCCAGGAATTAAAAATAGAAATAAATCTTTAAAACATAGCAAATATTAATTGACAAATATATTATCTGATAACGATAAAACGTTTAAATTATTGTGTTACCTACCTATAAAGCTATAACATTATATTCTAAGTAACTAAATACTTCGTGTCATCTATGCCGTATTGGAAATTAAGTTAACAAAACTACCTATTACGAACAATTATTGCGTTTTATTTTTATGCATTTTGTGAACAAAAATAAAAATTTGTAGGATTATAATATTATGGGTTATTTTTGATTTTATATATTTTGAAATAAATAAAATATTAATATTGAAGCAATTATAATTTCTTCTTTAAAATTTTCTTTGATGCTTATGTCACAGGTTTACAATGTTGTGTTTTAAAAAAAATATTCTTTAAATACTTTTATTAAGTCAAAATGCTTCAATATTCAACTTCGATTGTAGTTTCTGGTGAAAAATTGTATCTTGTTGGTACTGCGGGTATTAAAAGACTAAACATTTTCACCAAATGTGTACATAACCATTATCAGGACATGGTGTAATAATTATCAAATAAAATGTTTTGAGTAATTTGAAATATGTACTTATATTATTTTAAATCTTTTTGATTTATGTATGATAAAATTATTTTTGTGAGTAAAAAGTGTGTGTTATTACATAGATATATTTTTTTAAATGATTTTTGATCAAATTTTGACGACATCTAGATCAAATACATTCTCTTTTAAAATTTTTTTATTTTTTTTATTTTTTTTTGTTATGGTTCTATAAATATTATTAGTAGGGACCTAAAGTTGTCACCGCTGCAGCCTTACGTATATTATGATTTATGATTAACTAATTATAATTTTCAAAGTATTTAGACTGACTTTAAGCTTTATGTCTTATAGTTTATATAATAATCTTATTCTTTCCGTTCTTTGGTCGGCACTTACTAATAAAGTTATAACTTACAACTTATGTATTAAAAACAGCTAGTAATATTGTATGAAATAATATTATAATATATGCGATTTTACTTTTGGAAAAAATTAGTTTAACCACCATATTACTAATAGAAATAGAAATTACTTTTAGCAGCATACATTTTTTCATAGATATTATAATATAGGCAATAGGCCAATGACAATGAAAACTCAAACCTATTTTTGTAAACAATAATTTATCATTGATTTTAAATTCCACTCGTTCAACACCTCATAATTTATAAGCATTTGAAGTCCAAATATTAACAAAAATCATAGATGTTTGTAAATTATTTTTTAGTTAAATATTCATTATATTTTCAATTTTATTTCCTAAGGTTTTAAAATTGTTATTTTTATAATATAATAATTTGATTCTGATATAGATCAATAAAATGCTCTGCTTTAAATGTAGTCGTGTTCACTACGTGTTTTGTTTAAAAAAATTAGTCTTGCACAAATCAATAAATTGTCTCACTTATTAAGCACATAAGTAATATTCTTCTTTAATTATTTATCTAGTAATAAATTGTTGTGATAACATAATAGAACTACAGCTTCTGCCGTATTCATTATTTATTCATTCATGTAAATCCTGTTTCCGCACTACAAACTACGTGTAATATCCTCTTAATATCGAGTTTCTTATAAGTTTTTCTTACAGCAATTTGAAAACATTAACAATTTCATCATAAGATGGCTTGTGTGGTAAACGAAACAACTATTTTAAATTTTGAGTGGAGCCATGACTATTTTTCAGGAAAAAATCGGGTGAGAAATGAGCATATGTTTCATGAATTACCCTGTATAAAATTAACATTCACTAGTTAATTCAAATATTATTTCAATTGGAGTAATATTTTATTCGTTTAAATAATAAAAAAAGAGTTGAAATATTTCTATATTCCAAGTAAGATTTTATTAATTTTCGCTTATGTTTGTTAAGTTTGGTCAATATTACAATATTATGCACTATTAAAAAATTATATTGATTTGTAATATAAAATAAGAAAAGTTTCTATTAGGATAATTTATATTTTTATATATTAGTCTAAACTGTTTAACGTATTACAACAAAACATTATCAATCAACTTTTTTATTTACTGTATGAAGTATTAATGTTTAATTTTTGAAAATTTTTATTAATAACACTGAATTTAACTGAATAAGTCTATAGCAGATTTTTTTTTTTGAAATTTGTTTAACAATTTATATAATATTTATCATGATCATTGGACGATTAATAATACTTTTAGTTAAAATTACAATTAGTTTATATCTTAAGCACTAATAGTATTATATACATTATATTATTATTATATTATACACAACATCGAACTGATTAAAAAACATTGATCATTCGATTAAATATTTATATTATGACGTGCTCTAACGTTATTGACTTGTTAAATCTTTTGAGATGATATCCATAATTTAATTTTTTTTTATTATTATTAAATTTATAAATTATCATGACTAAACTGTAGTACATAATAATTTACAAATAAATAGTTAGATATTTAGAAATATTAATAAATTGATATAGGGTTCTAAAAGTGTAGGTAGATTAATTTTATGAATTCATCAATGAAATTACGTTTCAAGAAAATTAAAGTTATGCGATTGCTATAAAATAATTACTTTTCTTACTAATACTGATTAGAAATATCAATGACACCGTGTGTATATAATATGAGGTAGCTGGACTTCATTGTGTGACGTCACGCAGATCATGCTTGGCAAAAAAAACCAGTTTTAACACCTACAGACCCATAGACTGAACTGTTCCAACTCTTGCCATGTATATTTTCTTCAGTGTAGCCTATATTTTTATGTAATCTCCCAACGAATTGTAAACGTTTTGTTTTATTGTTTCATCTCCATATTCATAATATTCAAACAGCCGTTACAGTTGCTTAACAATTTCAAATTTCAGTAAAATTATTTTTCAGTATTTAAAGTAATCATTAAACTCCCCACGCTAAAATTTAATAGACAAAAAAAAATCAGTACAATATAGATTTGTATCCAAATCATTTTATGTATTCATTTTGTTACAATTTATTTATTAGCACTCTTATTAGATATACCTAGTTCATATAATTTATAATACTATGTAGTATACATAATATGAGTATATAAAAATATACCTACCTGCTTGAGCTTATAGTTACACATTTTTTGTTTCTTAACATTATTCCATTTAAGGTAAATCATTTTAACATGCCGATATGTTGTTATGGTTGTTGAGTAAATACGAATTTAACGTCACTAATTGACATTTTTGCGCAATATAATCAAAATATCTACTAGGTCACTTACCTATATAACTATCTACGTATAAATGTTAAGAAATAATGTAACCTATATACAATATATCTTCCACTTAGGTATGGGATTTGTTCTATAAATTTCATGGATACACAGTGATTTTTACTTCTTGCGCCATTCGGTACTTTGAACTTTTGAATAGTATTCACAATATTCATGGAAATTTTTTTTTTGGAATTCATCAACTTGCAATTTCAATCTTATACTTTCCATTTCATAATCTGAATTAGATCATTTTCCAAATTATTATTATGTAGGTATCCAATATTTAAAAAAATATTTTTATATTTTAAATTTTATCTTTATGTATATTTACTATTTAGATAAAAGAATCATCTACTCAGTTACCCTTACCGAAAATCTAGCTTCTTACAACTTACCACTCCACTCTTCTTATCTAAAATTTTAACCAAGTTATAAAAAAAAAAAACTATTTCTTCAATAATTTATACCTATTAATTTACTTAATTAATTTAATTAATATATCTTAGTAATATATTATAAAGTAAAATTGTCAAATCAAAAATTAATGGCTCCAATGCATTATTTAAAATTTTAAAATTAAATTTGATATATTTAAGTTGTCACTTTAATTACAATACTTTTCCACTATAATCTACTGTCCATACCTATTTAGAGGTGGGGAGTGGTACGCTATAATATATTAATATAATTTATAAATAACTTCACAATAAAAATTCTCAAGCCTTGTAGAGTTATCGGATTTAGAAAAAATTTTTTTCTATTTGAAAGAAGAAGAATTTCTTGAGCCTACATTTAACTTCGATTTTAATTTTATTCCAAATAATAGTAATACAACTAATTTGCAAAAAAAGTTCATCTTTTTCAAAGACATAATATTATAAAGTTTGAAATTGTGTGATTACTAGTTAATTAACCGTTAAGAAATGTATATTTTCTATAGCCAAAAAGATACAGTTAAAGTTATACACATAATTATCTGCAGGATATTTAGTACAACTTGATATGTTTTTACTAATCTTACATTTCTAAAAAACTTCAAGGACTGCTGTAAATTATAGTTGATAGTGTTTACACAGTAGGTATGTAATAAATATCTACATACTTATTATTGGTTGATTATTCATAGGGTAAAGGGCGTAACCTCTTTCAAATAATATTTTTAGACACAATAGATAAAAAATATTTATTATATATTTTATTATATTGCTATAACCAACCCCCTCCCAAAAAAAAAATAAATAAATAAAAAAATAAAAATATATTGCAACATTTGCTACTGATATATATGACTAATATATATTTTCATATAATGATAAACCCAAATACTTTATTATTTTATAATACCTATAAAAAACAATTAATAAGAAACGAAATACTATTTTCTGATAAACCTTTATAAATACTACTATAGGTTGGTACTTATATTGAAGTACAATTGATTTAAACATTAATCCAGTGCGTCCATTTACTGTTAAAGAAGAAAAAACAAATCTGAGAGTAGGACATTTATGTGCTGTGTTTGAATAGTTTAAAAAAAGTATAATGTATCACCAAAAAAGCTAATTGCCTCATTTGTTTTAAATATAAATGAATAATAATCATATACAACCATGTGGGTCTGATTATAATCCATTGTTTTCCTGCGTGTGTACTTGATAATTTAAAAAAACGATGTCTGTTGGAGGCAAGAGACCATGTTTTATAATCTCATCATACACTATAGTTCATTAGAAATGAACGACACTCTCTTCTTAAGTGGGCGATGTTCTCATATATACGACTATTTCTATATTATAATATTATATTCATTGAACTAATAAAACCGTAGGTAACTATTTATTAATCTTTCTCTCGCAGTTTTTTGGGCGAGGTGGGCCTTCGTTAAAGATGTATTGGCCAAGGTTCTGGCTGTAAATCTTAAATACGTCACAATATTTTTAAATAATCGTCAAAATGTATCAAAGTAATTTAAAAAGACATATTTCTTAACAAAAAAAAATATATTTATAGTAGGTAATATTATTAGTATCAGCAATTTAAAATGTGTAATATATTGATATAACGCTTAATATTATAATCAAATTCATTATTAGAAGCTTATAGTTTTAGTAGTTTTAAATTACGTATAATGTAGGTAGAAGGCAACATAAGGTTATATTCTTATATATATAAATGTTGTAAATTTTAGCAATTATTATAATTTTCTTTAATAAATAAGTAAAAAAAAACAAGTGTTGACATTGATGATCAATTTTGTTTTTTTCGTGCAAATCAAAAACGAATAATCGCAGATTCTTGAAATTTTTAATCAATATATATAATATAATTCTGTGTAAATTTGAAGTTAGATACCTAGGTAAATATAAGCGACGTTTTTGGTGAAAATTAGCTTAACCTAATTTGGTACTGTCCTATCAATAATTAAAAGAACAATAGCAATATTAATAATATACCCAGTTATAACAAACAAAATATAATTATCATAAGAAATGGTAGGAACCTAGACACTGAATGCTGAAGATCCATCAGTCTCTTTTGCTTAAAATTGTTTATTCGTAGATATACAATTATTTATCATAGATTATAATAACACATCATTACTATAGTAACTCTTACTATAGTACTAAGTAATAGGTACTCAATGATGAAGTACACTCACAACTTACAATACAGTTGAACGAGTTCTCCGGCTTTATTATTTTAAACTTCAATAAATATTTAAACAGCATCTCCTAATTTTAACTTCTTATTTCAAATATTTGTATTAAAACATATATACGAAACGGAATAAGGTATCAAATATAATACTTAGGTAGCAGAAAAATTATATTATGTAGAAAAAAAATATCATTTTAATATTATAGTTATTAGTTATTATTTATTATACAACCTGCTCTAAATTTTTAGTTAAATGAAACAAAGAAATACGATTAAAGTGCTGTCTAATCCCTACAGTTCAGTTTTTTAGATTTATGTAAATATTTACCGATAACTATAGATATCCATAAAAGTCTACGGTCCTCTACACTAACCATAAAATCATTGAATCTCACAAATTACATGGATGGGCAGTTTCAGGTTCATTTACTCAAGACAATTAGCTTAATTGATAATTAAGTATTGTCTTTATTTATCATTTCGCAAACTTGATTACTTTATTACAATTTACACTCAGCAAAACCAACCCTAGTTACTTTTAATGCTGCAGTAAATTTACCTATTAGATATCAACATTTAAGTTAAGAACATTACCTATTTCACTAAGTTGGCTATTAAACTTTTATTATTTTTTTATTATTATTATTATTATTAAAACGAAATATATCCTCTGCGACATAGCCACATAGGCCATTGGGTTACAAAATCGTATAAACTAATTATTATTAAGATATTGTAATGTGTATGTAAGTTTTGAGTATGCAAAATATAACAATTTAAAAATGCTTGCACATTGCATAAATATTAAAATAGGTATCGTAAAAAATTCAACGTAGTGACACGATTAATATTTTTAGCTTAATATTTTATAATAGGTGAATTTACTCTAATATTAATTAATGTTATAAATAAAAGCAGAGAATTGGTTCTGCTAGACGTATATTTGCAATATTGCGCACGAGTTTGAAGAAACAAATGGTGCACTGACATTCCCTTAAAAAATGTAACGGCTTTTTTCATGTGTTGATCATAAAGAAAAAAAATTATTAAAAATATCTGCATATGTGTGTAATATATATTATTAAATCATGTTAAGACTTAAAATATTAATAGCACATTTTATATATTATTGTAATTGTGAATTGTAGAAACCTATATATATATATAATATAGCCATTTATATAGGTAGGTATCTTGGTAAGTATTTATGAAATAGGAAATTAGAACTTATTGGTTATCTATAAATATATGGACAATGTTTATCCTCCAAGCAATTTAAACAATAAATTACGAAACTATTTCAAATTTCCAACACAATTTTTGCCTCCTTAGGTAATTTAGTCATTATGTAAATAAAATGATAGTCATATTTTTTTCTTTAAGGTGCTTAAAAGGATATATCCTTTTATATATGTATATATACATTTATTTTTAATCTGTAAATGTTAAATTGGTTATGATTCATGGTAGACACAGCATAATAAGAAAGTACAAGCAAATCATAACTACATGTAATACTTACTAATTAAGTAAACATATAAGGTTATTTGACCTTCGTTTGGCTCCAATTGATCATCACGACCAGAATAAATGAGTCTGTTATTGAAAGATAAACTAAATATTATATTTTCTGTATTTGAATTATTTCTTAATTTAGACAAGAGTGGGTAGGTAGTTACTTATACTTTTCACAGTATATATATATATATATAATATTATAATATCAGATTCTATTTTTGTAATATTTTTCTAGTGTTATCAACTTTAATATTTAAACTTAATTACTATTATAGGTATCTAAGTTATAACTTATAAGTTATAAGTACAGTTTTATAAATAATACATATAAAAAGTAATCAGCAGCCTTTTAGGTTCCTACCTAATCAATATAATATTGTATCTAATTTATAATTTCTGGATTGGTTTCTTTAAAATTATAAATGTTGGTTACTAAAAAAATGGCAAATATCATTAATGTGTAATTGGATACTTATTAGCTTTAAAAAAATCAATGCTATTTTAATTGTCCACTATATGTAACACAACGTATTTCCTTCTTAAATAAAACTGCCTTACTTAAATTATATATTTTTAATTTAAATTACAATAATTTTAGTCACTACTAGGTCTTCAATAGAGAACATTTTTTATTATAACTTAAATACCTATCATTTATATTTCCTCCATCTTACAGACGTTGAAATGTACGACATATAGTACTACATTTCCGTTCTTTAGTTTCAATTGTGTGCAGTTAGTTTTTATAGATATTAGAATGAATTAACTTATTAAACTTATAAGTATAAGAAGATTAACGGTGCTTAAGCTTTGTCAATTTGTTCGATATTCTAATTTTTAAGCAAGTTATTGTGGGTACATAATATGTGAAATATCATAAATCAAATAGTCATATTTCACTTGAAATTAAAAAAATTGAATAAATTTCAACGTTTAAGCTCAAATAATGTTCTTACATTAAAAGTGTTATGATAATTCAATTCAATCTAATATCTAAACTAAAATAACACTATTAAAACCAGTGAATGAAAATGTACTATATCATACGCGTGTATAAGACGAGGACAAAAAAATGCAAGATAATAGCGTTCTCTTAAGTCTAACTCAAAAAAATTAAGAATCCCTATACTATAGTCAAAAAATGATTAATAACATTTAGTGAGCAATCCAAATAATCCAAAAAAATTTGTTGCTGTCCAGAACATTTCAAAATATTTATATTACTTACTTATAAATTATAGTTATTTTAAAAGTTACGAGCATATTTCTATATGATTTAAAATTAATTTTTGTCTAATTAATTTAAAAAAATCTCCTATATTAATAGTGAAGAAACATTGGTTTTGAACATTTAATGCATGTTAAAAAAATGTAAATCTGTCAACTGTCACTTATTATTATTGGTTTATCCTATTATGGAAAGCAATCAATACCAAAACGAAATATCACGTTTTCAAATAGCATAGGAATGTAACTGCCAATTTGAAGTGTTTAGTTGTTTATTATTCGTGAAATTAATAAGGCTCATAAATTTTAAGATTACTTGAAGTCATCCTACATAATTAAAAATACCATTAATCTTTAATTGATAGGAATCATCATAACAATATAGATTGCAATGTAGGTACGTCTACCCTACCTATCAAATAAACATGAACAAATTTAAATTATCAAATTTCAAATATCGATATTTATTTTGTATCGTGTAATAATTTCTTTTACAGCTCTTGACACTAACAATGTTACTGTGAAAAAGCAAGTATTGGAGTTGCTGTCTGCATTATGTGTATATAATTTAGAAGGCCATGCCAGAGCACTTGATACCCTTCAACATTACAAGGCAAGTAAACCACAATTATTATCCTTGCTTAACTAAAGTATCGATGTTTCAGTTCTTAATGGCTAATTTATTAATGGATATGTGTATTAATCAATCATATTAAGATAATCTTAAAATTTAATGCATATCACTCACGATTATATATATATAATATATAATTAACCATTTAGCTACTGTTGTTTATATAATATTAAATATAGTAAATTTATATGATTATAATTTATAGTTAGATACCTATACTAATACCTACTTAACTTTGTTAAACATTATTTAGTATAATTATTAATTATAAATAAGTATCTGCATATTAAGCTAATTTCCTTATATATATGTGAATATATATTACTAGCTGACCCCCGCACCCGTGCACATTTACACCCATTAAAAATACTAGCTCTATACATATAATTTAAAATATGTGTTCAATTCGTAATTTAATACCTCGACGTAGCGATGTTCTTCAAAGCTTCCCTTGACAAATTCTCGTGGATTCACTTCATTTTAATATCCGTTAAAGAGCGATATACATATAAAATACAGTTCAAAAATTATATTCTATCATAATGACTATTTTTTGCTCGCAATTTTAACTTTGCAGTATATGTGACGTTTTTAAAATTGGTACTTCATAAAGTAATAACCAACTGCTAATCTCTTCTTTATAATATAAATTAAAGTATAAAAACATTTAAATTATTTATTCATTAACAAAATTATGAAACGTTAGCGCTTGATGTTATATCTAATAATTTAGTGTTAGCGATTGTGGCTAGACTCATTTTGATGGTTTTGATCAAATAATATAAAATACACGCCTGAAATAATAATTAATCATGATAATTATTTTATTTTTTGTGACCAATAGCAAACATATAATAAACAATAATAATTATTATTATTTGTTCATGTTCTATAACACATTCTTTAAGTTTCAATAAAAAAAAATGAAGGGCCACTTGTCGAGAGTAGGTATATAATGACATATAGATCCTTGAAATAGCTTTCTGATTGTAAAAAAAATGTTTTAAATCGGCTCTTATAAAGTTCTCTTGTACTCGTAATTTTAAATAATATAAATACTAATAAGTAATAATAGTTTTATTGCCCAACCAACAGTTGCCTACCCCACAGTTCCACAGGTTAATGACCCTTGTTGTCGATGTATCAACCCCAATATATATATATAAAAAAAGTAAATATTTTTATTGCACACGATAATATAATATGTATAGCCTGGATGTTGTAAATTTCTAAAATATAATAAGTTACTTATAGATAAGTACTTTTATGAACATTTTTTTTCAAACTGACGTCTTAAATATTATTTTGTACATAAAAAATCATTATTTAAATGGCTAATGGGTGTATCAACTCATTTGTGTATAATGCCTACCTACCTACTTTGTTACAATTTAAACATTCATTAAAAATCATCAGTTATTGATGCTTTGAAACTAAGAATTGAGACTCATTTAAATTACTAACAAGACTCTTGAAGTGCAGTAATACATTTTACAATAAACTTGTTTTCGTTATCCCATTAATGTAGTTTAATTCTATATTTGGTTGCCTGTAAATATATATATATATATATATATTAATGATTATTATTATTATTATTATAGTAGCATTAATGCATTATGCACAACTACTGCATATTTGCGATGTAGCACTGAGTAATCAAGTCAAAACTGTTAAATATAATAGACTATAGAAACTGATAATTATTGCAACCATTACCTTGATCAAAGTATTTAATAATCGTTTAATATTATTTATTAAAATTTCTATATAATTATATTTTCTGCCATTATTCCTCTTTGTAATTATAAGTATGTACTCCTAAGATATCATATAAAATCATATATTTTTCAATTTTATAAACCTATACCTATATATTTTTTATAATATAAATGTGTACTTGTGCACAAGAATACAAGATAATAAACTTAATTATAATTTCATTGTTGAAAACGTTATTTAAAAACAATTTTCACTTTACAGGACCAGAAAAATGAAAGGTACAGATTACAAATCGTCGTTCGTGAATTGCAATGGGCTTTATCCAAAGGCCAAGAAACAGCAGACTATCAAACAGCTATTGTGGCGTTTATCAACTGCCTCATTATATCAACGCCTCAGCTTCGAGACCGGATAAGAATCAGGAACGAATTTATTGGTAAGCCATAAGAATTAAACTATTTAATTATTTCGTGATTTTTTCATGAATTGTTTTATTAACTATCTGAAAATCGATAAGTTATTTTATAAAACTACAACAAATAAGTAATGATTATTATTGTAATTAATTCTATGATTTTATGAAAATATAATAAATACTGGGAGTATTAATACTTATATATTACCTACCTATATTGACTCTAGAGTATACTTATATGCTACTAAATATTACTTTATAATTTTGAATATAAGATTATGGATTTGAGCACTGATTCAATTCAAAAAGCATTGAAAACTACTGGTTTAAAATCTTTAATTGCTAAGGCATTAAAAAAAAAGTAAACAATTGATATTGAACAATTAAACGTAAGTTAAATTAGGTTTGACTGGAAATTAAACTTTATAGAAAATTAACTGATTCTTCATATAGTTAAAACTTATAATGCAATTAACATTTTAGATTTTGAGCGGAGCAATGAATGTATTGATTTTACCATGATGTGTGTTTTTATTTTTTTTTTGTGTCTGCAGACATGTCATCACGTTTGGGGGCAGTAAAAGTGCTTCGATTTTTGACTTCAGTACCTCGTTCGTTTAGAAAGTGAATCTAGTTGGTACTTAAGGGGGGGGGGGGGTCAAAAGTAAAAAATTCTCAATATTTTTCTAAATAATCGGGATAAACAAATTAAAAAAGCGGGTAAGTTGTGGATGTCGCTCTGCTGTACAGTAGGTTACAAGTGGGTTACCTATTGTAATGGATGAAATTAAATTTGAATCCAATGATATTATATCATTGTATACGAAAAATGATTCTGAGCACAGACGGTTTATCTGTCTAGGATATATTATAGATTATTAAAAATTTTCAAATCTTGGATTTAAAACGAAAATGTTGTATGCATTTCTATAGCTTAAAATAATTTACAAATTATCATGATTTTTACGTATGTTGTCAAAATTCAAACTTTGAATGCTTATAAAAAAAAATTGTGACTATATATTTATTTTATTTTTCAATTGCTATTGTAAAAATATGTTAGGAGCCTTGTATTTAATTTTCCAATCTTAGATCAAAAAAAAAAAAACTTTTATGAATTTCTATCTAAGATCATTTGAACATTGCCGTAATTTTTTGGGTATGAAGTCAATATTTCAACTTCAAATGCTAATAATATAAAAAATTGTGCCTATGTGTTCTTATAATTTTGTTAATCACTATAAGAATAACTTATGAGGAACTTTGTATTACATTTTCAGAAAAATTGAAAATTTCAGTTATATAAATATAAAATATAAATATCTCAAAAAAGTCAAAATATTTTGAAAATTAAATCATGTAAAGAAAATGCCGATCTAAAAAACTGGTAAAATTTTCATGTGTCTACGACTTATACTTTTTGAATAATAACAAATATTTAAAATTGTTTCAGGATAAATCGTTAGCGTTACGCTATTTCGTAAAAATTTAAAATTCAAACGCACTTAAAATTTTTCCTATAATGAAGCTTCGAGTTTTCTCTATAGCTACTTGAAGGAAAACTTAGAGTTCTATTTTTAATCCTTAGTTATAAACACAAACAAATTTATGATTTTTCAACTTCAAAATTACTTGCAAATATTCGCGTTTTCGACAGATTTCGTAAAAATTTGAACTTATAAACGCTTATAAAAAAAAATTGTGAGTAACGATTTTTAATTTTTTTTACCTGCAATAAGAACAACTCATAAGGAACCTTATATTAAATTTCCAAGTTTTTTGGTCATCTACAATATTTTTATCGACACTTCAAAAAAAAAATTCTCATAAAAATCGAAAATTTCAGTAGTCTATAAATAACTCAAAAAAAGTTGAAAATTAAACTGTATATATATAACACTAACATAAACATTTGGTGAAAATTTCAAATATTTACAGTGATTAGTTTTTGAATTACACCCGTATTAATAAATCGATTTTTTTGAAAACTGTTGGAAAATGTTTACTTTTAACCTCTATAATGCACCAAGGATATTCACTTTTACATCAGAAACCAACTCCAAAGTTTGAAATTGAAGCATTATTTCGACTAGTTATGCTGTACACAGATACAAAAAAACACACATCATTGTAAAATCAATACATTCATCACTTCAAGCGATTCATCACGCACAATCAGTTTTCGACAAAATCGATTTTGGTTTTTGATGTAACTTTAAAAAAAATGACCATAGATACATGAATTTTTCACCGAATGTTTATGTAAGTATATTCTATCCACCGTGCAATTTTCAAAAAATTTCGACTTATTTGAACTATTCATAAGTATTTGCAATTTTCAATCATTATTAATTTTTTTTAATAAATATCGATAAAAATTTATTTGTTAGGTAGAAAAGCTTGAAAATTTAATAAAAGGCTCTTAACATATTGTTACAATAGTAGTTGAAAAATAAAAGAAATTCATAGTCACAATATTTTTATAAGCATTCAAAGTTTGAATTTTGAATTTTGACAAAATACGTAAAAATCACGAAAATTCACAAATTACTTTAAGTTAGAAATTCATAAAAAATTTTCTTTTTAAATCTAAGATTTGAATATTTAATACAAGATTTATTATAAGTTTTTCAATCTTTATCAAAAAAAAATGTCCACCGGAAATTCAAATTAAATTGTTATGAGCATTTGAAATTTAAATTTTTATAACATTGGATTTTCACTGGATTTCACATTTAGCGATTTTCTTATTTTGGTGTAACTCTAAAACAAATGACCGCAGATACTTGAAATTTTCACTGAATGTTTATATAGGCATTTTCTATATTTAATACAATTTTAAAAATATTTATATTTGTTTTGAGCTGTTTAATGACATTTTAATTTTTCAACTTTTTTGGTGTTTTTTTCTATAAATATCGATAAAATTTTATTGTTGGGTAGAAAAGCTTGATAATTTAATACAAGGTTTCCAACACATTGTAACAATAGTAGATAAAAAATATTAAAAATACATAGACACGATTTTTTTTTTGGAAGCATTTAAAATTCAAATTTGACCAAATACGTGAAAATTACGGCAATGTTCAAATATGCTTATTATTATAATATATTTAATGATAAAAATTCATAAAAGTTTTTCTTTTCAAATCAAAGATTTTAAAATTTAATACAAAGCTCGTAACAGATTTTTACAATAGCAGTTGAAGAATAAAAGAAATGAATAGTCACAATTTTTTTACAAGCATTCAAAGTTTGAATTTTTACAACATACGTAAAAATCACGAAAATTCGCAAATTATTTTAAGCTAGAAATTAATAAAAAAATTTCTTTTGAAATCTAACATTTGAAAATTTTTAATAATCTATTATATATCCTAGACAGATAACCCGTCTCCGTTCAGAATCGTTTTTCGTATACAATAATACCTATCATTGCATTCAAATTTAAACTACCATATAGTCAGAAGTCCACCCCACCCCTAATGTACAGCAGAGTGATACCCACTTACCCGCTTTTTAGATTCTGAACGAAGTGATGAATGTATTGATTTTACAATTATGTATGTTTTTTTTTTTTTTTTTATGTTTGTTTTTGTGTCTGTGTACAGCATTACTAGTCGAAATAATGCTTCGATTTACAACTTTGGGGGTGGTTTCCGATGTAAAAGTGAAGATCCTTGGTGCATTATAGAGGTCAAAAGTAAACATTTTCCAACAGTTTTCAAAAAAATCGAGAAAAACAAAAAAAAAATGACAGAAAAACGGGAATTTTTACGCAAAATCAGTTTTCGACCAAATCGATTTTTTTATATGGTTATAATTCAAAAATTAATCACTTTAAATACTTGACATTTTCACCAAATGTTAATGTTAGTGATATCTATATATAGTTTAATTTTCAAAAATGTTTGACTTTTTTTGAGTTATTTATAGACCACTGAAATTTTTTTGAGAATTTTTTTGAAGATTCGGTAAAAAAATGTTGGACGACCAAAAAAACTTTAAAATTTAATACAAGGTTCCTTATGAATTGTTCTTATAGTAGCTAAAAAAAATTAGAAATCGTTAGTCACAATTTTTTTTTATAAGCATTTATAGTTCAAATTTTTACGAAATCTGTCGAAAACGCGAATATTTGCAAGTAATTTTGAAGTTGAAAAATCATAAAATTTTTTGTGTTTATAACTAAGAATTAAAAATATAACACTAAGTTTTCCATAAGTTTTCCTTCAAATAGCTATAGGGAAAACTTGAAGCTTCATTATAGGAAAAATGTTAAGTGCGTTTGAATTTTAAATTTTTTCGAAATAGCGTAACGATAACGATCTATCCTCAAACGAATTTAAATATTTGTTATTATTCAAAAAGTATAAGTCGTAGACACATGAAAATTTTACCAGTTATTTAGATTGGCATTTTCTTTACATGATTTAATTTTCAAAATATTTTGACTTTTTTGAGATATTTATGGACAACTGAAATTTTCAATTTTTCAAAAATTTTTTTTTTGAAGTGTCGATAAAAATTTTTTGGCCCTATCAAAATACTTGAAAATTTAATACAGAATTTGTCATAAACTCATAAGTTAGTCTTATAGTGATTAAAAAATTATAAAAATAAATAGGCACAATTTTTTGTGTTTTTTTTGTGTTTGTCATTACGTTATGGGGCAGTAAAAGTGCTTCGATTTTTGACTTCAGTACCTTGTTAAATCAGAAAGTGAATCTAGTTGATACTTTGGGGGATCTAAAGTAAAAAATTCTTAATATTTTTCTAAATAATCGGGATAAACAAACTAAAAATTTTACATACAATCAGTTTTCGACATAATCGATTTTGATTTTTTATGTAACTTTAAAACGAATGACCATTGATACATGAAATTGTCACCGAATGTTAATAAAATTGCTATTAACATATTATTACAATAGTAGTTGAAAAATAAAATAAATTCATAGTTACCTTTTTTTTTATAAGCATTCAAAGTTTGAATTTAGACAAAATACGTAAAAATCACAAAAATTCATAAATTATTTTAAGCTAGAAATCAATAAAAAATTTTCTTTTTTAAACTAAGATTTAAAAATTTAATATAAGATTCCTTACAAGTTTTTCAATCTTTATCACAAAAAAATGTCCACCGGAAATGCAAATTAAATTTTTATTAGCATTTGAATTTCAAATATTGACAAAAATTCGTTAAAACCATGAATATTTGCGAATTGTTTTGTAGATCAAAATTCATAATATTGTTTGTATTTTTATCTAAGGTTATAAAATTCAACACTAAGTTTTTTATAAGTTTTGCTTCAAATAGCTATAGAGAAAATTTGAAGCGTCATTATAGGAAAAATGTTTTGAGCGTTTGAGTTTTAAATTTTTATGAAATCGCGTAATGATAACGATTTATCCTCTAACCAGCTAGGTATATCTATAATGTATATCTATGATATAAGGTATTATGAATTATGATAACTACATGATAACTACACTAATTGATTAACCATGCCTTATGCAAAATGCATCTTAATTGAAAAATCAAATATTTGTTTCAAAATGGAATATATGACAATATTTAAATATAATATATCCTAGACTGACAAATCATCTCCGTTCAGAATCGTTTTTCGTATACAATGCATACCTATCATTGCATTCAATCCCATCCATTACAGTAACCTACTGTACAGCAGAGCGACATCCACGACTTACCCGCTTTTTTTTTTTAAATTTAATTGTATACATAAATTAATGAAACATAAATGATATTTGTTTTACCTATTGTAATTTTAAAATAATATTTTTTTCAGGTCTCAAACTCCTTCCGATATTAAATGAACTGAGGTAAATAATTTAATTATATTTAATTCATATAAATTTAAGCCCTAACCTAATGTCTAACATATTACCACGTTTTATTCTTACCAAGATAATTTGGAAATGTTCATATTTTTTAAAGCAATTTTTGTCCGGTTTTCTTTTGGTAAAAGCATTGCGTTTAATCTTATGACTTAAACGAATGATGCCAACAATTTTTGGTTGAGGAATTAATGTCCAATTAGTACTTTGTTTTTAATTGACCATACCATTATTTCGGTTTCCGATTATTATACGTACATGATAATAAATAAAAACATCAATATTAACAAAAATATGGAAATTTGAGTAATAAATACGAGTATTACGAATTATAATATTAACCTATCTACAAAATTATGGTTTGTATAAATTCTGCATTTATAAGTACAGTTTTTAGTTCAATAGTTAACAGATGCTCAACCTAATATGCTATATCTAAGAATTTAAGATTTATAATAAATGGATACTGTTAAATATTAATTATGTGAACCAATATTAGAAAGTTCAGTCACAATATTTTTTATAAGTTTATTATTGTTTTCAAATAAAATGTTGATAAATTTCTACAAAATCATAAAAATGTTCTAGTCACTTTGTTATAATAACAATGTAAATAAATTTTAATATTTATAGATTTGAAAAATGTAATATAAGGGTTTTCACAAGTTATTATTACTAGAATTAATAAAAAAATTGTGCTTGATTTCACAAATATTTTTTAGGAAAATCTAAAGATTACATTTTATTTAAATTGGATGATCACATAAAAAATCGATTTCTCTTCATATAATTTTTTTATTTTTCTGTTATTCAAAAATAAAAAGAATATCTGTAAATACTTAAATTGTTAACTAAAAGTTTGTATTAGGACTTTCTATACACGATATATTTTTTAATATTGTAATTCTCTTTAAATTGTTAGTAAATATTTTCAATTTTCCATTCTCGGTGTTTTTAATTTTTTTTCTGTAAATTTCTATAAAAAAAATGTTGATAGGTCAATGAACTTAAAAATGTAATATAAGATTCCTAATTTATGTTATTATTATAGCTATTTAAAAATACTAAAATATTATAAAATCTAAAAAAAAATTGTGTACATTAATTGTGACTAATGACCTAACCTTTGCTGCTGATGTCAAATATGATCAATAAAAAAAATACTAAAGATACATAGGTGAAATTTTTGTTATAATTAGACATTGAACTTCAAATTTGCATGAATGAATTTCATTTTAAACAAAGAATAACGATTTTAGTAAATTTTTTTATAATTTTGTAGTAGTATACGCAGTTAAATTTCAAAATATTTAGACTAATTTTAATTCTATTTATACTGCATATAACGCCTGACATATTAATTTATTATAATAATAGGCACGTAAAATAAATAAATTTAACATATATATTAAAATATATTACAAAATATACTTGGGAATATCATATAAAGAACTGACAGACAATCTTCGCTTAGAATCATTATTCGTATACAAAGAAAATACAAACTTTGGAAATATCGTTATAATATCGCTGTGATATTTAGAAAAAAAATATTAATGTTTTATAATAAGTGTTATAATATATGTTATAATAAATGTAAAGTAATTAATGCTGTCTAGTAAAGGCACGTATAGAGCTTCAGAACGCATATTTAAACTGAAAATAAGAATTTAAACCTTTAGGAATGGTGCCAATGGAGTTTCGATTACGCTCTTACGTTAGCGAAGTAAAGCAATTTTCATGAAATTTATTAGATGTCTTTTCGAAATATTCAGCGGTTTCCAAGTACCATCTAAAAACAACCATTCGAAGTCTTATAGATATTTATAGATGCATACATGAATGCACAATAATTAACAACAATATAATACAACTAAATGCATAATTATGTTATTACTATTTAAATCTGTTAATTTAAAATTGCATTGTAGCTATTAATTATTTTTATTCATCTCCTGATCATAAATTAATTACATCTATATTCCTAAAATTATTAAAATGGTAGTAAAAATAAATTATTAAATATATAACATTACAAAAATGATGTATTAATAAAATTGACATGTATGAACAATTGCCAGATATTGATTATATACACTCTGCATAACCTATTTATAACAATTTAAATGTACCTATAAAGTTTCAAATTATATATTTTTTAATAATAAACTAATTAGAAAATTTTAGCTAAATAAATTTTACACCTAAACACATAATCAACTAGTTTATTAGAACTTAGAAGTTTTGTCTATCATTATTTCTTATATCATTTGGACTTGACATTCATTATGATATTATTTTATTTTAACGTCTCCGACCCAAAGACGGGCTGTGTGCCAAATAATGGTTATAAACTAGCAGCGGGCCACAGGCACTGGAGTCCAGAATTAAATATACAAGAATAGTACACCGAGCTCGTCGGTGAGAAAAAAATGAACTTCCGTAGTCACTGAATAAAAACGATTGCTATTTCCAGCATCAGTCGTTCTTAAGCAATTACCGAAGCTATAGTCTATATAGTTTACTATAGTCTCTAAATACATAATAGTTTTTGGACATTTTTTGTATGTTTCATTTATTTAAGGAAAGGATCAATACATTATGCAGATCTTGGGGTACAATTAGATGTTTTTGACGAACAACGAGAAAATGATGAATCACAAATTCTAGATGTACCTTTTCGCGGTGTCGATATAAACTCTCATGTGGATGTATTTTACGCTATTTTAAAACAGGTTAGTAAACATTTTAAATTAATAAGCTACTGTAACCAAAAACATACAAAATAAAAAAAATTGTTTAGATAGAATAAACTAAGTAGGTATACCCATCAAATATAAATAATTGGTAAATGTTAAACATTTATTTAATTTTCATAATTTTTGTACCTAATAATGTTTATTAAACACTTCTAGGAAAGAAGAACGTTGTTAAGTAATTATTAAAATATGTGATTAGTAAATAGGGTATAATATTTTATAGGCTAAAAATAATATCATGCAATACCCTATTTTTTTAGCATCAACAACGAAGTGATTAGCCGTACAATATAATTATTATATTATGATATTAACTACAAATTGATTGAATATTATACTTACGTACAACATAATAAAATTAATACCAATTATTTCTTACTGCACTATGCCTATGCTATTTACAGATATCTCTGTAAATTATGAAATTTGTTTGAAAATGTTCATGTACCCCATTTAAAATTCAAACGAGTAGTGTTTTAATTATTAAAATGTTTATACGATGAGGATAATAGGTAGTTCTTAAAATGTTTTCACAAAAATATAAAATAAATGTAAAATTGGATCTAGTGTTTATTATATACTTCGGACATTTTTACGAATTATATAAAAAGGTTGATAGATTAATATTTATTATTAAAATTATCAAACAACCATATTTCCCATACTATTTTCAAGCCCAATTGTCATAATATGGAATTATTAGTTATTATCCTTAATAGTTATACATATACAAGTCAAAAACTACTCGAAAGGATTTTCATTTTGATACCTACTTCGGAATTTTCTCTAAAATTTTTCTGTAAAATGATTTACTTAAGAAAATGGTGGCTTTCATTTGAAAACAGAAACTTATATATCCACAAAATACTCTTCAAATACTAAAAAAAAATTCAATATATTGAAAATATGTAAATTTAAAAATGCTAAACATTAGATTTTAGAGGACCAGCCGCTTATTAACGAAAAAAACGGCGAGTTGTGAACATGCTTAGTGGAGTTTTTGGAGTTTAGACATTAATGAATGCATTTACATGTATACTCATAATTACACACTTATTATAAATTTATTATTATTATTTCGAATCTATGTTACTTATTTACTGTAGACAGTAGGCTATATCCTATGGCTATGGGTACAGGCAAACGTAGTATTGCATAGATGTTGGCAATACTAAATAAATTCATAATGTCGATTTACATAGTAATATATATTAAATACTATAAACATTATATTAAAATTCATGTTATAAATAACTAACAAGCTAACAATGACAGTCTTAACGGTTAACTTTGTATATGTATACCTATGTAAAACTCCCACTGTGAATACAATTGTGTAGTGACTCAAGATTGACGATTTTGAGTGTATATATTTTCTTAAGTAACAATATCATTATTTACAATTCCATAGTGTAGGTACTAGGTATAATGTTATAGTGGAAAAATTGAATGTATTAAACTTTATAATAAAGGATCACATAAAGATATATTTAAAATACCTATTAAAAACTCGATTTTCTCAAAATGTTTAATTTTCATTTATACCTACTTCATTAATGTACCTACCTACTCGGCTACTCGTTATACTCACAATGCATTAGATGAATACTACATAATTATAAATAATTATAATATACATTTATACATGCGCATCATTGTTGAATAGTCAATACCAATGACCAACTAAAAAATTATGATAAACGTTAATTATTTATAACCAAGACCAAATGCGTGACTGTTTGTTGTGTATAATGCAGGTAGCAGACACGCCACAAGAAATACCATTCTTGAGCATCCTCCAGCACCTGCTCAGGATCGATCCCAAAGAAGCCGTCAGCGATATCGTCTGGGATACGGCTGAAACGTTGGTACACCGTTCGACGTTGCTCGAAAACCGACAGGACGCATCGCGCCTGTTGCGCTCACCAAGCGTTCTCGGCCAAAGTCAGCCCAGGGATGTGGGTTTGCGGGTGTGCTGTTGTGGGCGCAAGCCGTCGTTGGGCCCGTCGAACGTGACTTCACCCACGTCGGTCACACCTCCACCGCCACCTCCTCCACCGCCACCACCTCCTCAGCAGTCCTCCGAGAATCCACCGCCACCACCACCACCTCCGCCACCGTTGATGGGCGTACCGCCGCCACCGGTACCCCCAGCGCCTTTCTTTCCTCAAAATCAGCAGCCTACCGCTGTCGAATTAGCGCAACACACCGGAAAACGGTTCCTCGCGATGGGCAACAGCGGTTCGGCCACCGCCGTGGACGCACCTCCACCTCCACCCACGGTATCGGCGGTCGCTAAACTTTTACCTCAACAAGAAACCCCTACGCCTAAAGCCAAAATGAAAACTATTAATTGGAACAAAATCCCTGACAACAAAGTGAGTTTTTGTTTTGTTTTGTCGCTGTTGTGCGTATGTCTTCGTCATTGTCTATGGAAAACGTAAAAATAATAAATAGCATAAATTGTATGTACCTATAAAAAAATTATAAAAATGCTTATAAAATCAATCACTGTTAGGTTACCGTGGATCAGAGAAGATGACGTTTTGAAATAAGAACAATAGGTTATAATTATTAAAACATTTACATAGAAATTATACTATAATTGGTACGCGCACGATTTATATAATAATGTAATCTATTAAAATATTAAATATTATTGACTTAATTTGAAACTATTTTAAGTATTCTTTATTTATGATATATTTTCATGTATTTTTTATTTAATATTAACTTTTGCTTTTCTCCAATTATCACAAATTCACAATAATCTTTTTTGTACCTATTCATTTTTTAAATATTTATTATAATCAATACCTATTACAGTATTATACCTACTACCTACTCTTGAAGAGTACCGAGTTGTAAATAGTAATACATTTTATGAAATAATTTATTATTTATCGAATAAATTATTAATCGTGAAGGATAGAGCTGTATTTATTTTATTAGTTATCTCCTAAAATTTAAAACATAAACATACTATTCTAATCTAAATACCTAGCAGACAGACAACAGCATAGACATTAGACAATAGACAGCAATAGGTATCAATTAAGTATAATTTGTCAAAACAACATAATTACCTATACATGCATAAAGATTAAAGTCATAATTTCATATTTGTATGAGATGTATTAAAATTAGTGGTGACGTGACGTTATCATAGGGCAATTCGAGGACCAGAGGCCCCAAAGCTCAAGGTACGACCATTTGTTGCACAATATTACGTGTAATTTTTAAATTTTCATAAATATAATATTAGTTGAGCTTAGAGAGGCTAGTTTATTTACTGTTTCGAGCCCATTTTCCATTAAGCTAAGCCAATGACCAAAAAAATAAGAAAATAAAACATTATTAGGATTATTCATTAATTATGGCTGTACGAATAATTATCAATTATACAGTTAGATAATCATTTGTTGTCTTTAAATTAGTGTACTGAAGTTTAATGTTTGTATTTGTGTAATCTAATCAATCTAAAAAATTAGGTCGTTGGACGCCATAATATTTGGTCACTTGTGGCCAGAAGCCATCAAAATTCACCCATGCCAGATCTTGATTGGTCAGAAATGGAAGGTTTGTTTTGTCAACAAGCCCCTACAGCACCAACTAATCAAAGTGGAGTGTTGAACTTCAGATTAGGCCAAGATATTACTGAATGTGACAGAAAACGAAAAGAACCAACAGAAGTAAATTAATAATTATTTTTAAGCTTTAACAGCACAATTTAATAACATTTTATTCAAAAAAATGTTTATGATTATATTATTGATTGTTATTGGAAATATATATTTTAATTATTTTTGAATTATAGATTGTTTTATTAGATGGAAAACGAAGTTTAAACGTTAATATATTTTTGAAACAATTCCGTAGGTTTGTAGAGTTTGTACTAAATAATATCTACGGTTAACCACCCATATATCTATACAATGATTACATAATATGGTTCGTGTTTTCACATTTCAGTTCAAATGAAGATATCATACAATTGATACGTGATGGTGATCATGATGATATAGGGGCAGAAAAACTGCGTGGCTTATTAAAAATCTTACCAGAATTAGATGAATTAGAAATGCTTAGGGCTTTTGAAGGAGATAAGACCAAATTGGGAAATGCCGAGAAATTTTTGTTACAACTAATTGACATTCCCAAGTAAGAAAAAACTACGCGATTAACCTTCTATAATGATTTTTACCTTTATGCCATGTAACACAATTATAGTGTTTTTGTGAATTTTTATTTCTAGTTACAAGTTACGCATTGAAAGTATGTTATTAAAAGAGGAATTCGCGTCAAATATGAGTTACCTCGAGCCAAGCATTAATTCAATGATTGTCGCTGGTGAAGGTAATAAAAACACTTAATATTTTTAATGAAATTCATTATACAAAATTATGATACATGAAACAATTCAATTTAGATTTAATGACGAACAAACGATTCCAAGAAGTACTCTATATGGTGATTTGTGCTGGGAATTTTTTGAATTTTGTAAGTGAAAACATTTAAAAATTGCTTATATGAAAAAATTAAAACATAGCATTAAAAATTTAGGGTGGCTATGCAGGAAAAGCTGCTGGGGTGAAATTAAGTTCCTTACAAAAACTCACTGATATAAGAGCTAATAAACCTGGTATGAATCTTATCCATTATGTAGCACTGGTAAGTACTGCAAATAAATATTCAGTTAAATTATCAAATGGTCAGGGGAAATAATGTTATTCAATTTTTACAGCAAGCAGAAAAAAATAGAAAAGATTTACTTAAATTTCCTGAGGAGATGTCTGTATTAGAAGAAGCTACCAAGTAAAATATTTTAATATATGCTATTAGTTCATAAAAATATTTTATTGATTATATAAATAAATTTATAATAACTAATATATATTAGAATAGGTGCAGGTTCATTTTTTTTTCATTTAAGTACTTAACAAATATCCATAATAACTAATAAAAAATATTTCCTCATATTTAAAATATACTCTCCAGTCAACCAGTCCACATAACGATAATATTAAACATTTGATTTTTAAATACTAGGTAATCAATTGTTATAATTTAAAATTCTAGTACATAAATATGCCATTTAATTGAATTTATTTGTATAATAATGTAGAATAAGTCACTACAAATCCTAAATTTGAAACTATTGTGTACAATATGCATTAATTATGAAAGGTTATTACTAATTTTACAGCTAAATACTTAATACTTGATGATGTTGTACCCAAATGATGTGTTGACTTTATCATATTAATATATATTAATATATAGCAGAAAAATTTAAGTTGACATTTTTGATTTATTAGATTATTAGAGCGAATTAACCTATTATTAAAATTTGAAACATTAATATTATCCACATAGGTTTCTTAAATAATTTATAATTTAAAAATGCTTATAACTTGATTCACAATTAAAACATCTTAAAAAAATAAACGCGGGGCACTCGATAATAATATCTTTTTTAATAATTGGACAATTTTCTTTAATATTAAAATAACAGATAAAAATGGATTTCTCTCAGTGTAATATTTGATATGATATATACTTATATGTATTAGTTAGATGGGCCAATGCATACATATACAACGTCCTTTATTAAATAACCTTTATAGGTTTAAAGTGTTTAAACAATATTTTTACTAATTGATTCATTACGTTAATTAATTTAAAAAATATATATTTTTAGGACTACTGTAGAACAGTTGCAAAATGAAATAAATGCTTTAGATTCAAGGTTCAAAGTTGTGCGAAAACAAATTGAATTTCCCAATACTGAACAAGATATTAAAAATCAAATGATAGAATTTTTAAAGGTTTCAAAATAAACAATTAATATTATTTTAAAACTAAAAAATGGCTATTATTGTTTATAAAGTTAAAATTTAAAATTTAATAGGTTGCTGAAAGACAAGTTGGAGGCTTACAAAGTGATATAGCTGAGTTGGAATCCATGAGAAAAACGTTGGCCGATTTCTTTTGCGAGGATATCAACACATTCAAATTAGAAGAATGTTTCCGAATTGTTCATAGTTTTTGTATGAAATTTAGATTAGCAGTGGCTGAAAACGAACGGAGAAAAGTACAAGAAGAACAAGCTTTAGTTCGAAGAAAACTGAGAGAAGAACAGTTAGCTGTGAAAAAACGTTTATGTAAAATCATGAATTATTTATATGATATTATGGTTTTTAATTTAATAACTATATAAC
This sequence comes from Diuraphis noxia, assembly GCF_037042655.1. Lineage (NCBI taxonomy): Eukaryota > Metazoa > Arthropoda > Insecta > Hemiptera > Aphididae > Diuraphis > Diuraphis noxia. The sequence continues at coordinate 28,683,699 of NW_028301714.1, read as the reverse complement.
ATTTTTATATGTATTATACACTTGACAGTGACCAATGATCTACAAGGCAATGGCTCTGATGTTGAAAGTAATTTAGTTGATTCAATTTTATATGATATTCGTTCAGGATTTCCTCATAAAAAGAGTTTTGATAAGGTATGTATAATTTAATTTAATTAACGTTTTTGAGTATTCTATTTTTATTTATTTCCAGGGTAAAAGACCACATAATGCGACAATTGTGGCTTCAGAAGATGATAATGTATCAATATCTGGTTCACCGGCTGTGATTAGACGAAGACTTGGCGTTGTTGATAATCCTAATAAAGAAGATAATCTATCCCCAGGTAATTATTATGTACCATATTATGTAATGTATAGTGATTAATTTTGACATTTTTAAAAATGTTATAAATTAATTATTTCTAAGATATTACCCCAAATGGAAGTTTGCGTCGTAGAAGAAGTAGAGTGCCATCAGAAGAAGATGAAGTAACATTAATGGATTTTTTACGAACATCTAATCAAGATGCTCCGCCTGTGTCAAATATTCAAAGAAAATCATGGGGTAGTTTAGGTAATGAATATTATTTTATTAAATTTAAAAAAATAAATAATATTATGCAATTTATTTATTAATTAATCAAATTATTTTTGTTATGTTAAATAATCGATTAATATTATTAAAATTCTATGAATTAAATATTATCTACTAAAATACCTACCTACTATGATATATCTAATAAAGAAAGTTATAAATAAGTATTAAATAAGTATTAAATATAATATATAAAAAAAATAATTTTTTAATTTTTCCGACCAATAAATGAAAAATATAACTAACATAAATCAAAAATTAAACTATAAACGTAAAAGTTTTAAATGTCTATAAATAGCTAAGTTATTCTTAAGATTTTAAAAACTTATCTGCTATAAAAATAATAATGTAACTAAAAGTCAAAAGTTTTAAGTCTCCATATTTAATATTCTATACACTACAAAAAACAGTTTAATTGTTACTTAATAATAGAAATATTTGGTGAAATGTCAGTTCTTTAAAAAATGTTGTTGTGATCAATATTTACCATATCCTATTCATTTAATAGACCGTTCGTGGGCAAGGAGATTCAGAGGTAGTGGTAAAAAAAGACCTGACTTATTAAGTGCTGATTTCAGCGCTGATAGAGAGCGAGCAAATTCACCATCACCCGTTGTTGAAACAAAGTCAATTGTATCTACTGCAGCATCAACTCCTGAAGAAGAATCTAAGCCAAAGTATAATAAAAATAAAATACAAATTATGTTTAAGAACAAATAAATTATTGTTATGTTTATTTATAGAGCATGGAGACAAAAGATTGAAGCATGGCTGCAAGAGAATGAAAAAGAAGATAAAGATTCTGACGATTTACGGCGAAAGACTCAACGAATACAAAATAATAGACGATCATTAGAAAATGACTCTGAGAGTGATGGTCGTAGTAGCATTTTGGATACATTACCTGAAGGAAAATTAGCTGATGCTAACAAAGATGGATATAAAAGAGTATATGCTGATTGGAGACCTACTATTGATAAAACTGATGTTGTTGGTGTTATGGAAGCAATTGCTGGTAAGAAAAATCTTTGAATTAGCCAAGAACTAAAATATTAACTCTAAATTGTTTTAGAAGCTCAACCTCCGGTCAAAGATAAATCTCAATGGCGTAAATCTAACTTAAATGTACCAAATACATCAGAAGAAACTGATACTAATCTGAAACGAAGTAAAAAACCAACCTCTCTAACTAATTTTGATAATCATAGCAAACCCTTACACGTAAGTGCATATTTTTAATATTCATTATTTAAACTAAAAACTTAGTTTAATATTATTATTTATAACTCAAACTTAGGCTATCAAAGAAGAAGACAGGAGAAAGGGTTTTATTGAAAAATTAGGACAAAATGTATCAAATCAAGATCGTTTAACAGTTTATATTCGAGGAACAGATCAGCCTGGAATAAAATCTAATATAAGAAGTCCTTCCTTATTAAGAAAACAATTACCCTGTCCGGATTCACCAGAAGAAAAATTATTACCACCATTTGCCCCCAGACGGAAAACTTCAGATTCTACTAATCCAGGGGATGTAACTGATAAAATTGACATTGATTCAGATAATATAGAAACACCTCCAACATCTCGTAGACAAATTGTAAAACCCCAGTCAATTCCATTAAAAATTCAAACTGTTGAAGAAGAAAATCTAGGAGATGGTCAATTTGATAGATTTTCAGCAGCTAGGCGTACCCGGAGATATAGAAAAACTCCAGAAGATGATTTAGGACGAAAATTAGAAGGATATGAATCACCAAATGCCAACGAGGAAACAGATGTTCGGTTGAAAAAGTGGAAAGATAAACTAATGTACAAAACATCTGATGATGATAATACGGACTTTTCTAGAAACCGACTATACTCGTCTATGCCTAGGACAACCAGAAACCAAAGTGTTGTAGATCATGGTGATATTATGAAAGCTGTGAAAATTTATGGACAGCTTACCCCTGAAAAAAGTGTTATCGAACCAAAAGCTCTGGACAGAGTAACTAAGATAAATCTTCACGATAATGATGAATCATCAATAAATTTGAAAAGTGAGTTCATACCAGAGATCAGAGTGCAAGCTTTAACACCACCTATAAAAACTAGAACTGAACATGACTTAAATGATGAAGGGTAAATAAAACCATTACTATTTCCTTATTTTATTCTTTTACATTAAGCCTATTATTATTAACTTTTTTTTGTTTTTGTTTTTATTTTCAGTTTTGAAGAATCTGTAAGTTTGATGTCAGCTGAGTCACTAAGTCAGGAGACTTCTTCAGGTAATTTTGAAACCGAAAAACCAACACCAAAGACGATAACTAGAGCTGACAGTAGTGGAAGTAATGATACTAATAGCAGTAATGGGCCCGCTGCGCCTAATCTAAGAAAGACAAATTCGCTCAAGTCATCTATTAAACCTATAGTAATAAGAAAAACTGAGTTGCCAAAACGAACAAGTAGTTTCAAAACTCCACTAACTGTTCAGAAACCAGTGGTAAAAGTTATTCCATCGATTAAGCCTGTAATAAAACCAACAGCTGCCAAAAAGCCAATTATAGCTAGAACCACAAGTGCACCAAAACCTGTTGAAAGATCAAGTTCTAAAAGTAGCTTGCGTAGTTCTAGGAGTTCGCTAAATAGCTCAAACTCTGTCAGCACAGTCAAAAAGATACCTGGTATTGCAACCTATACACGTGCTATCAATGACTTGACAACAGATTTGAAATCCAAAAAACCACTGAATGCATTGCAACTTCACAACCGTGATACACCTATGGCTAGCAGAAGTAGTAGCAGTGGCAGTAGCATTGCAATTCCTGTTAACAAACCAAAGCCAAAACCATTGAGCACTAGCTTCAAAGAAAACCAAGGCAGATCCGGTATGACGGGAATGTCACCATCCAGAAAATCATTGGGATTCATGAGACCGACTGCTGCTAGTACCGCAAAAGACTTGGTTGACAGCGGCAAACCAATGCCTCTAGTCAAAAAAAATTTTAAGTAAATATTTTAAATATGAATAATAATATGTTTAAGTTGTCAATTGTCACCACATGAGATACAATACCTAATAAACTTTTGACGGTATATTAGATATGCATGTGGTATTAATATACATTTTGTACCTATGCTCATTACTGTTTTTGCAATTATTTGATGCAACTTTTTTATTAAAAAGTTTGAATAACAGTGATGCCTGTTAATAGTCAAATCAACAAATTGCTTGGTTAAACACTTAATTAGTTTGAGTCTTTGTGATACATTTACAGTATTGATTATAAACATATATTTACACATTTAATAGTATGAAACTATTGGCTCAATAAATATATTTAAAGACAGCCTGAAAAAAATAATGTTCTGAGAATCTGAGATAAAACTCTGAACAAAAATATTAATTTCAAATTTTGAATATATGTTAACATAATTTCTACTATACATACAACTGTAAAACTATTTATTCAATTTTGATTAGAAATTAATTTTTAAAAATAAAATGAAATGTTTGACAGATCTACATTGAATAATCATTTATTAAAAGTAAAACTTCAATAATTTACTTTAGTTATATATATATATATATATACATAAATTTAAGATTATATTAGTTTTGTTGTATACATTTTTTTTTACTAATTTAGCTTTATTCTATATCTATAATTTATATATATCTGGTATCTAGTCAGAACATGTTGCTAAACAATCAAAATGGTGCCTTTTGTAAATGCATTAGTAATAAAATAATAAAATTGTATTTTTTTTTTTTTGAAAATTATTATATATTTTTAAACCAATTTATTTTTGAAATTGCTAACGAGACTTTATTTTTCTAAAAATTTGCTAAATTGTATTTAATCATTATAAAAAAATATATATACTTATATAATTATACCATGTACTCATCATTTACGATTTACTAAGTTTTATATCTGTCTTACTAACAATTCTTTTATTATAATAAATTATTATTGTTTGTAATGATCCAATTTCAGTTGAATATTTTATTACAGTAATACATTCATCATTATTCATTAATAATCCTAAATGAGCCGTAGTTTTAGCCTAACATATTTTATACATTTATATGCATTCATAAAATATGCGCCTATATTGGTTGTTCTTGACAATAAATATATACTTTAGATGGATATTCCAAAAGAGTGGGAAAAAAGCATGTAAATTGATTCTTCTGGTAAACCCTGTACCATAAATAGAGTGCAGTGCACCACTTGTATATAAGCATTACTAGGGAATGCTTAACTCACATTTTAGAGATGATGGTGCCATAACCGCTGTGATTCCATGAAAAATTAACTTACTAAAATTATAAAATTTACCTAAATAACTAAATACTTCTGTTAGTACAAAGGGTATATAGATGGGCTTCCTTTATATGTTATATGTGTTATTTTTACTATATATTTTGCTTGTATTTATTGATTTATTTTAAGTTTGGATTGTAAGTATTCAGTTTTAAAAAATTAAACTTTAAACTTTAAACTTTTCAACTTTCAACTTACATTTTTCCAATATAAACTTAACTTAAAGAGTGAAAAAATGTTGCTCAGCATAGCATAATACCTTTCAAGTAGTCTATTTAGAAAACGGGGATTTTTTATATTGGCTCTTTCAAAGAAATTGCCTATTGTTAAGAAAAAATTTGCTTTTTAAATATTTTTATTAGTGCTATTGTATGCCTATTAGTTAGGTCACCTATCCTCAAATAAAAATTTAAATAAAATACCTTTTTAGTTTTTATTTATATTCAATTAAAACACAGTTGTATATATTATGTAATACCAGCTTTTAACAAAAATAAGTACTTTAAAAATTATTTTATTATGTAATAAGTTAAAATATTACAAGAAGACTAGCAAACAGCAAAATAATATTAAAATCACAATGAAATCACATTTAAATTAAAATTATACATAAAATGATGTTTCAATATTATAATTTAGGAACTAAAAATAATAGGTTAAAATATATACTAAAAAGTATTTAAAATTTACAAATGTTAAATAACACACATAAGTCAATAAAATGTTATAATAGAATCATAAAATAAGAAATTGCATATAATTGAACATTAATACTCTGCATTTGGCACTTATGTTCAATACAAGTTCAAGAAAATAATAATTTCATAGAATATTAATGTTCAATATAATACATATTGAGAAAAAAAATCAATTCAATATTAGAAAATTTAAAATATATATAAATTAGTTATAAATAAAATTAATATAATTATTTAACTTCTGTACTCCAAATAGTAAATAGTTTATTTCATTAAACTATTATTCATCTATTAAACTTATATGTATGTCCATTAGGTTCTTTTTTAAAATCAGCCTTGAAATTATTTTTTAAAACTAAACGGTTTGTACAAACCATGTAAAAAATGAAGTATAAATATTATCAAATATTTTTTTTCTCTGTATTTATTCATTGGAATGACCTTATAATCAACAAGATACTACCTCTCTTCTCCAAGAGGAGACATGTACGGTCTAAGTGGGACCTAGTTGGAAACCGAATGACGAGAAATTGATAATCGCGTAAAAACACACAATTTTTTGCACTTTGCTATGAATCGAACTAATGACTGGGTGAGTCGCAATCAACTGCGTGACCATTGCGCCACTCTGGCCCCGATCAAATATTAAGGGTTATATACATGTTATGATTGCTATAATATGGTTCACAAATTATACAATGTGAGTTTGAATTTACACACCCTACTATAATATAAATACAAGAAAATAACAATAATAAAAAAAAGAAGATTATTGCAATCATAGTAGAGCATAAATGACTAATAAAAATGTATTATATTTAACATGTATTTACAGTAGATTGATCATATACAATGGATAGAACTATAGCACATACCATTAATCGGAACCACATGTGAAATATAGAGAAGTGGTACCAGTGGCATATTTAGAGGGCAGCACCATCCATGTAGTACATATAACAGTATAACACAATACTACTCATATTATACTTTATAATGTATGATTAAATAATGATTTGTTATATGAAATTAATAAAAATAAAAATTTTAAATCAAATATTGTTTTGCAATACTGAAATAGATATCAAAAAGTTCTCAATTTTCTTCACAGAGAAAAAGATAAGATCAATGACAAATTATTGTGTCTAGACTAAACTGATACTTGTTTTGATGACAATAAGTTGATACTGCACACGTTACTGTTCAATTGCCGATCGGTTGCCATTTGCCAATAAAACGCATAGTGTGATCCTAGTATAATCGTGAAGTTGTGAATATAGCGATATTTGTGCATACTTAAATATAGGTGCTTAAATTGCTATATTTTAATAATATATTAAATGTAATATACTAAAATATATAATTTTGGTGTTATAACTAGTGGGCTCCTCCCTTGGGAGATTTCTGGGTATGTCACTGAGTGGTACCACAATTAGTTGATTCTATTTGCATTAGACGTGAAATTTAAACAAATTTTTAAACTGAATAGAACTGTTAAGCAAAATCTAAATAATATATTGGTGCGCTACTTGATATTTAGGCATAATAAAGTTATATATGTATTGCAGTTAGTATGCCTCGTGTTATAATAATAGTCTATATATCCAGTGTATATGATCCAAGGCTTTAATATACACAAACAATAAGTCTAAGTAGCATCTATTGATTACTGTTAAAGCTTAACAATTTAAACCATGCCTGAAATTACTAAAAATCATATTAAAAATAAAAATAAATTAATGTTAAAATTAGAAGAACATATTGAAATTTATGTTATTCTATATAAACTAAAAGTATTAAATAACCTCATTGTTTGGATGATTATTATTCAATCAGATCTTTTTTTAAAGTTAAAAATTAAAATACATATTTAATTGGGAACTATTAATTAGTGTCAGACGTGTATCGACCTAAAACAATTGTATTCAGCATATTACCAACCTCATTTGGATCATGTAATGCTTCTGCTAACATTTTTTCCACATTTCTCATGATAACCATTTTCTGGTGGTCTAGCAAAGGATACTCAATTTTTTCAACAGGTCCTGCCTAAAAAAATTGTAATGGTAATTTTCTTTACGAATAATTCTTTTTCTAAATTTATCTTTCTTTACACTTCCAACTACATAGAGTCGACTATCCTTGTCCTATATCTCATTAGTGTTTGATCTCCTATCTCTTGTTTATTAGCAAAAACTTTTTTTTTTGATCATTCTATTCCATCTAGACATCGCTTTTCATAGGCGCCCGCAGGGGCTGCAAGCTGGGGCATTTGCCCCCCCCCCCCTAGGCTTTTTCAAAATATTTTTTTTAATTGAATGTTTTAAAATAAATTACTATATACTATACAACAAATTTAAAGTATAAAATAAGTTGTAATATAATAAAATATAATATATTGTACACGAGTATAATAAAAAAGTTTATTATTTTAAAACACCTAGTAAAATTATAATATTAATCCTCAAATCCTAACATTGCTCCCCCCCCCCCACCCAAGAAAAATGTCTGCGGGTGCCTATGTCGCTTTTTGATCTTACTCTGCCTCTCCTTTATTTGATATTCATTTTCATAACAACTCACATTACCTCTGAATAATATCTCTCATAAGACTAAATTTCTTAACCTATTCCCATCATGGTAATTTTGTTCACAATCTATGCGCATCATAACCTAGACAAATCCATCTTAAATTCGTAACATTTTCATATTCTGTTCCATTATCTTGTATACTACCCTACATTATAATCCATACATATGATTGGCCCCACTTCTATCTTAGAAATATATTATTGTTATTCTCTAAGCACATTATGCAATGGCGCTTCTCTTCACTTTATCCATCTACACTTGATCATAATTTTTAAGCCCTCCACTGACCTTCTTTGTACTACCAATCTTAAGTATTGAATACATTATATATAATATTGTGTCACTTTATATCAATTCCCAGATAACTTCAGCCAAAATGATATATGGTTGCCACAAACTAATCAATAGTCCATTCTCTTCAAGCACTGGTCATCACTTGTCTTGTGTTTTATTCAATTCTTCGAGGCTTTCCCCAACTAATATTACATATTTTGCAAACATTGTGCATCATGGGCCATCCTCAACTTGTATATCTATTGTAATTTTACTAAAATGTATAAAGGTTAAGTTAGGTTTTGAACCTGGATTTATGAAGTATATCATCATAAACCCCTTCCCAAGGTTGTTTTCTGCAATTCTACTTAATTTCCTGTACACAATAAAAATTCACCTTTCGTTTATTCAATACTTACACTAACTACCTACCCCCTGTTCATTGTTAATGTTTCTATATTTCACATACATATTATGTTCTTTACATATAATTTAAATTAAATTAATTTACTTTGAACCAAAAGTTTACTGAAATTGTACAGCCACCATGCATCAATGATTCAACATGATGGAACCAATACATGGGTATATATAAGACATCTTCAGGGCCAACTACAACTTCATATCCACAAGCTTCTTTGAATTTTGGAAATTTTTTGTAATCTGGATTATCAAAGTCCACCTAAAGAAAACCATGTAAAATTATATATGTGTTATTTTCAAATGAATAATCTAGCATTACTTGACTTTGCCTATCATAAGGATGATGAACTGGATGTGGATATAAACACTCAAATTTGCTAGGTGGAAATAAAATGAATCTCTTATATCCTCGAATGCTAGCAAACATATTTTGTTGCTCGTCATAATGACATGGAGTAACATTACCTACAGCCAAATATATTAGTTTCTATGATAAATTGTATTGTTATATTTATACCAAACAACATTGGATTAAATCAATCGAATAATACAAGCTATAATAATTCAGAATGTAATGCATATTTTTTATTCATTTTTATTGTTACAAAAATCTTACCAAAGTTTTATAAGCATAAATACGAATTAATGTCAAATAATTATTTTTTAAGAAACATATTTTGAGTAAATACTAAATAGAAAAAGATGTTTGAAAATTCTGATAAATAAAAAACAATTAAAATACTTCATTAATAATGACATACTATATAAAATAAAATTTCAAAGAAATTATAACCCAAGTTATTTGGAAATACTTGACACTGAATTAAACACTATTATTAATATATATATTATTTATTTATTTATACCTTCTTGTGCAATTAAAAGAAGATTAGATGTCAGAGAACCCCATTTACATGCTTTTTGTTTTGAAATGATCCAATCCCAATTGAACATAACAAAGTCACTAACAATATGTTGGCTAATTGAGTTATTCAATACTTGTTGCATGTATAATCTGAAAACCACAATACAATATTATTTGTTATAACAGCACCAAAATATTATGATATGCATAATTATTTATTTTTTATTCACCGTGTTCCTATAGAAACAAAATAAAGTAGAGGTAATTTTTTTTTCTAATGTTTCAATCAAAAATATTACACATTATTCATTATAAAAACAGTACATGATTTACATTTTATGTGATTAGTTTGGTTAATATTTGATAAAATAAAATATGACTAATAATGAAGATGAAATTATCAACAATATTGATTTATCAGAATTTGAAGAAAAAAATGATTTTTTTGGTTTTGAAGCATCTAAAAGAAAGGTTCATATCATCCGAGAAGATAACCGAATTGCTGATTTAGAAACTCATATTATGTATGCTGCAAACAGGGTATTTGTAAACAATGGTGATTCTTATCATGGCAAATACATTATACAGGTAAATTAATTTAGCTTTGATAGTAAATCTGTAAGCATATATTTATAGTAAAATGTAATTAGAAATTAAACTATACAAATGCATTTAATTTCACTAACTCAATAAAATATTTACTGAAATAATTTATTGTTAGTAAATTGCAGATTTATTAGTAATAACTAATAATATTATAAAGAATAGAAAAAGAAAAAGTTAGTTTTTATGTTAATTAATTGTGAGTACAATACAAAACTATATGATAACAGGTAATGGAAAATAGGAAAATAACAATGGATACATATCAATAAATCATAAACTGTTTCAAAACTAGAAAATATTGAAACATTTAATATTAAGATTAAATTAGATATGCTTAGTTTACATTAATTTAGTACACTTTAGGTATTTTATGTAGCTTCAAAATTAAATTTAAAAATAAACTTAATAAATTTGCTGCTACATTACATTGAATACCTCTAAAGTTATATCGGTATTAAATAATTACCACCAGTCATCATTATTGTTAATAGGTAATAATATTTAAAAAAGTCCAAAAAAAATTAATTAAATAATTAACTAGGATGGAAAAAACTTATATTCTAATTAACCTAAAAGACTGACATTGACCATGTAGAAATACTTACAGCATCTAAATATTAATTATTTTATACAAATGTTAAAATTGTTGTGCATAAATAGCATACTCTTGTCCAAAAAAGTATAACTGTACCTATAATGTTGAATGCAGATTGCATCTTGGACGAATACCGAAATTAAATTCATAATAGTACAAATAGTACATTAATTTCATAAGGTTTAAAATTAGTAATAATAAAAATCTAAAACATTTAAGAATGGTATTGTCTTTATATCAAGTTTAATTATAATATAGGAAATCAATCAAGCACTATTTACGGACATTGAGTTCATAAATTTAGATATTGAACAAACTGAAAAAATTATACCCAATGAAAAATATAAAGCACAATCATTTCACAAGACTCAGTCACAAAAGAGTCAAAATTCAATATTAAATAAAAAAACAAACAGTGTTAAATCAGTATCTGATAAAAGAGATGTTCAAGAAAACAAAGTCTCAGATAAAACATATATGAATGAGGAGGTTGTTGATGATACTTTAGAAATGCAATTCCAATACATAAAAAACATTGACAATCTACCGTTTTATAGTATACATAAACCTACTATAAAACTGAATAAAAATAATAATGAATTAATAAAATATAATATAGTGACTACAGTCAAAAATAAATTGATCATCAATAATGAAAGGGTATAAAAAAAATTTTAATTAAAATTTCTTGATATAGAATAACTAATTTTAATTTTAGTATAAATACCTGAAAAATGTAAAAAAATTAATTATTTCAAATAACAAACTATTATTAATGAAAGAAATACAAAAATGTGCAGTAGTTGTGTATGATATATCGTTGGCTAAAAATCAAATAACTGAAGCTAGTATGGCATTACAAAGTAAAATAATTCATTCAAACATTATAAAATTAATTCAAAATTACATTTAATATTTTACTTTTTTTAGGTATAATAGAAGAAATTAAATATATAAAATGTCATCCAAAAAGTGTTGTTGCAAAAGAAAGTGGAATTAGAGTATTTATACTTATATCAAGTATACAAACATGGGCTTTAACTAAAAACAAAGTAACCATATACATTGTATACTATTCAATAATAAATAATTTAAGCTTCTATTAATTTTTAAACAAGTATGAAAGTCCATTTACTCAAGATGATTATAAGGATCGTATTTGTCATCCAAATTTTCAGTCATTTTATGAAATGGAAAATTGTATATTATCACTAAATGATGAAGTACACAAGATAACCACAAGCATTTAAAATATTTTATACATATACATGTCTAATTTATATTTTACAGTACAGTGGATATTTTTATGGAATAATCTTAGCACCGGGTTTAGTTTATGGTCAAGGTGAAAACATGTTAAAATACATATATAAAATGATTTTTAGTGACACGGAACAAATATTGGTGCCAAAAGAGGATAATAATTTACCTATTATACATGTAGAAAATCTTGCAAAGTTAAATATAACTTTCACAATAATTTAGATTGTTTTCAATATAATTTATATATTCTAGAATTGTTAAAAACTTGGTTTTGTATTATGATAAAGTAACCAAACCATATATAGTCGGCATTGAAACCGCGACAATTAGTCTACGGAGTATAACCAAGTGTATAATTAAGCAATTTCAAAAAAAAAGTTATGTATACTGTGATTACATAAGTTTATGCCTAAATAAATGGGTTACCGTAAGTTTCTTTTATAACACTTAATTGAGAAAATATATATAATATTATAAATAAATTTGAAATAAAATGTGATAAATAATAACACACTTAATGGTATACTTGATAGATTTCTAACATTATACTATCAATATATAAGAACTGAGTGATAATTCATTTCATTATAAAATTTTCAATTAAGTTTTTTTCATAGCAAACTGTCTATGACATGATAACTATGTCAATTCAAATAGTTCCTGTTATTGATAATTATATAACACAATTTATGGGATTGGACAAATCTATTCCACGGATTTTTACTGAAACCAAAACATTAGTCTTTGAATATTACGAAAAAAATTTTAAAGTAAGTTAATACAAAACTAAATTTATGGTAAGACATAGTAAATCAAAACCATAAAAACACTTATAATTTGAAGCAATACATTTTTAATAACTCTTCCTTAGATAGTTAGATTTGTATTTTATTCTATCATGTATACAAACTTTATGTATACAAATTTTACAGTAGTTTAAATGATTAAAAGTAATAACAATTAATTAACTAGAATGGATATTTATTTAATAAAAACCTAAATTCAGTTAAAATGTATATTTATTTCTAGAAGAAAAACATTATCATCAATGGACCATATGAAATAATACATTTTGCCAAGAAATTAGCATATTTGTATAATCTTTACTTTGTTGATCTAGTGACAATCAGTGAAGAATTTTTCAAAATATTAGTAAAATATATATTATATTTTAAGCTAACCTAACGCATATAATTTTAATTTAAATTTTTAAATCAAAATATAAAATAATATTTATTATTTTATAACCTAACATATTATAAAATTGTATCACGCATTTTAGGAAAATAGTGTCTATGATATTGATTCATATTGGTTACAAAATATAACTAATAATAAATTAGTTGACCAAAAACTTTCAACAATTAACAATACATCACAGCAAAAATTAGATACACAATATCATGAGTCTATTAACGGATTTAAAGAAAATAATTTAAATAATCTACCAACACTTGGTAACAAACAATTATTGGAAGAGCAAAAAAAATATTTTAAAGACAATGGTAAAATTAGCGATAAATATTTATTACCGTAAGTTAAAACTGATCAGTCTACATGATAAACTAAGAATGTTAACTAAAATATAAAAGTTTAAACATTATAATTACTATAGAATTATAAAAAATAAGATATTACAAAATAGAATGAATAAATGCGGTTATATAATTTGTAATTTTCTTGAAAATACTGAACAAGCTCAAAAACTTTTTGATTTGGAACAATTTGAATTCAATAAAAAAAACGACTTAACATGTTTTGAAGATGAAATACATCCAAGTACCTACCTATGAAATATGAAAGTATACATAGAAAAAAAATTAATTCTTATACAAATTTAGCAATCATTATTGATGTAATTATGGTTGGAAATAATATTATGAAGAAAGTGAAGTATAATTCGGAAGTAGAACAATCAAATTTAAATCCAAGAATAGTATGTGATGATCCATTAGAAAAATTACTCGATTGGCCTTCGTTAGACTCTAAATATACTGAAAGCGAAATCATGAACCATATTTTGGAAAACGAGTAAGATTAACTAGTTAAATACTATAATATGATAATTTTCTGACAAACATTTTTAGTAATATAGAAATAAGAAAAAATCGTGATTTAATTGATTACTTAGAAGTTTTGTTTAAACCAAAAATGTTTAAAGAGTACTTCTTAATAACTAAAAGTAATTTCATATTTGTTGATTATGGAGAATTTGATAGACTGTTTAATTCACTTTTAATAAGTATGCCAGTAAAAGTAAAAGGTCAGGACTACAATTTACGTGTATTCAATAATAAATGTAACTTATAAACATTAATTAGATAATGAAGCTGAAAACAAAGTTAGTGACATAAAAGCTGTGATCAATAAAATATACAACACTCATCCAACAATTATTGAAAATGATGATTTAGCAATAGAAGATATTTATGAAAAAAATGTAAATATACTATACTTTGTACAGTGAGAGAACTCGTCAGGGGCTGATCAAAATTGATTCTTCTTTGTATCCCCTTGCAACACCCTATCCCTGCCAAAAGGAACCTTTTTTTTATAGTTTCAATAGTAGGGTGGCACAAGGCAATGTAAAGAATTAATGAATTATCTCACTGAATAGAGTACATAATTATTAACATCATTAATATAAATAGCATTGTTTAATATTTGTTATTGATATTAATTATACACATATTATGAATGTTATGTGTTGGTAAAATTTTGTATTATGTTGATATAGCTAGCTCAATTGTTGAAAGAACCCACAGTTAAAAAAGAACACTTTTCACTAGAAAATATTAAAATAGTAAATTTTTTAATCAAATGTGTAAATCCTATATTGATAAATGGAGTATTGGAAATTATGAAAAATACACCCAAGGATCCTATTGATTTTTTGGTTAACCATACAATAATATTTATCAGTTTTTGATTTATACTTACTGATTCAAATAAAATTTTAGGTAGAATATATTTATAAGCATAATGATAATATGTACAATCCATGTGTTTCTTCACCACCATCGAATAAAAAACCAAAAGTAGCTAACAGCCTCAACAAACACCTGTTGTGATTTACAAAATATCAATAAATTTGTATGTGTTTATTAATTGGTTAATTATGTTCATGTGCATAATATGAAAAAGAAGATTGTTAACATTAACATACATACAAAACTTATCATGCTATGATTAAGATGAATGATATGTAATTTTTAATATTCCTAGTAATATTTTTAAGTTTATTTTTTATTTACATAACACTATGACTTAAAAATTGAAGCGACTTTAGATTTATTTCTTAAATACAACTGATTTTATTTTATATCACATAAAACTAGTAAACTATATTTTAAACAAAAATGTTGAGCATTTCTTTGTTTATAAAATATTACCTGGCGTCTCCTTTTTTCCAATCTTTTATTTTTGCAGCAAATTCAGAAAATATCATAGGGCTTGGTCGACTGATTGGTTTGAATGTCATATTAGGGGTGATTTTTTTTTGATCATAATACTTGAACTCATGATTTTTCGATACCAATACATTACAGCATATGGAATTCATGTGTTCTGTTAAATATTCCAAATCCCATTTTAGCACTTGAGAAACTAATTTGGATCCTTTGATTAGTACTGGTTTCTAAATAATTAATTTAAAAAAGAGGATTAAAAATGTTTTAGAACATTATTGATTATTAAAAATAAAAATGTCATTTAAAAGGTCAAATAAATAAAAGAACTACCCATTTTGCGTCCATCAGTTCAATTGATATAGTAAAGTGATTAATGTTATAAAAACAATTTGAATTCAGCAAGAGATGTAAATGAGATCAATCAGCCACTTTTAAAAATACACACCCTACTTTCAAAAAATTTGATTTCAAAGTTTAAAATTAAAATATTTGTTTAAAAAAATAACTTAAATGAAGTTAAAAAAGTAACTGTTCTATCTCATACACACATTGAAATAATGTATAGTTTTTACTATGATTTATGTGAGAAAGATAGAGACAACAAATATCAGTACCAAACCCCCTAAAGTTAAATAATATACTGTATGTAATCTTAAATTAGGTATAATTATTGAAATTGTTATGATTTCATGATAAGTACAATAATTATGAAGTCCCCGATGTGAAATAATACTATTCATAAGTGTACAAAAATATGAGTGTACACTATTATACAAGGTACCTATCCGACGTGAATGATATTATTATTTAACAATCATATTATGATCCCATTGCTTGGGACTTGCATTGTGTTACTCTAATATAAAAATTAAATTATTACACTAAGTTCCTTACGTTGTTTTTAAGAAGTGAGTCTACTTTTGGATCATCATACTGTAGGGTAGGTATTTTTTCCATTTTTATGTTATACTTCCGAAACTGACTTTCGTTCCACTCAGCCATAATTGTAACTCTTAGTGAACAAGGGATAGGGAAGGGTAATAGGGTAAATTTAGCAAACAAATTTAAAACAACAAAAGCGGACAATGTTATCGCATTTACGGACAAACAAAAAAATATGATTTTAAATTTGACTGAAACGTTTAAAGACAATCACAAAAACACGTCTGTTATGAAGATGACAATATTATGACATTGTTATTTATTATCATTATTCATTAATGTTTATATTTTATTATTTGGACTACGACGTGCTAACACTTATATAAACATTTTGTTTACCAATGTGATGTTCGAGTCAACAACCGGATACGTCTCTTCGATAGTTATCTAAACATCAGCTGTAGTTGTTGTTCCTACGTTATGGCCATAGTCATATTATCATCACACTACGAGTCTACGACTGCAGCTTTACGTTCATGGTTGTGACTGTTGAAAGTAAAGTTTGTGACCACGACCACGAGTCCACAACATACAGTCCATAATTTAGTATTAGAATCGTATATGTTTATAAATGTGACTGTGTGAGTGTGGTTCCACATGATTCCTCGGTAAATCCACCGAGCACGGATCTACCCGGAAAACGATAAAGGTCTTGAACCTAGAATCTTTCAAGAACCTAGGTAGTCGAAAACCATAGACCTTGTACTATGTCGAAAACAAAGAAAACTACTTGATAACACTATCAAGATAGAAAACAACTAGGAAGAAAAAAACAAGTTTTTTATAAATAAATAGTCTCTAAAACTTATAAAAAACAAATTCATTACAAATAATTGAAATTATGTTTTAATCATGTCTTACTTTTGTTGTTATTCATTAACTGTTTATTGTTATTATATTTGTAAATATACTGTTGAAATTTAAAATCTGGTGCAATACATTTTATTTACAATGAATTAGTTTTAGTTTTTAATAAAGTTACATGTAATTTAATATTCGTAACGTTTTTATTTATTAGTAAAATATGTCTGATATTTTCAAATCTGCTCTCGACTACTTTAGTAGTAGTTTCTCGGCCGAAAACAATGATTATGTTGGTTCTAACATAGAATTGGGCAATGTTAAACTAAAGATAAAAAGACTTATAGCCGAAGGTGAGAACTAAAATAGTGGTTGATTAGGTGTAGGTACATTTTATTTAATATTTTGCAATATGGTTCAGGTGGATCAGGTATGGTGTTTGTAGCCCAAGCTCAAGATACTGGTAAAGAATATGCATTAAAGGTGAGATGTTTTACCTTCTTGTTTTATGTTTAAATAATGAAGTACACATAACTTGTATGATAATATTATTATTGGGGGCGGTTTTATTAATTGTTACATAACTTTAATACATATCTTAAATATATAAACTTTTAATCCTTTAACCATATTTTTAATACTTATAAATTTTTTTTTTTATAATTTTTATATTATTATTAAATATTTCTGTGAATTTTTTAAACAATATTTAACTTTATTGTTTCTTTCTGTAATACCTATATAAGTAGTGGCTAGTGAATAATACTATATTCATTTTTATTTTTAGAAATTACTTGCTGCAGATGATGCAGCTGATAAAGTTATTCTTAATGAAATCGATGTACTTGTAAGTAGATTATATTTGAGAATTATTTTATCATAGGTTTAAGCATAATTTACAATTGTTTAGAAAAAGCTATGTGGTCATCCAAACATAATACATTTTATGTCAGCAGCGTTTACTAGTAAAATTGATTCACCTAGAGGAACAAACGAGTATCTTATTTTAACAGAATTCTGTCCAGGTCGGTTTACATAAAATATCTACTTTGTTGTTACTAAATTATATTAATATATTGTTTAGGAGGAAATGTTGCAGAGTTATTATCAGCTAGAGAAAAACCTTTGCATACAAATATTGTTACTTCAGTATTTTACCAAATGTGTTCAGCTACACGACATATGCACTGTCAAAGTCCACCTCTCATTCATAGAGATCTAAAGGTCTGTGTTATGTGACAAACTTCTGTAATCAAATAATATTTAACAAAACTTATAGTGTTCAGACTCTGATACTGTAAACCTGTTGCCTTTCTGCCCTTCATAGAAAGATATTTTATTTCACCCATATGACTAATTTAAGTTTTTGATTGACAGAATCTAATTAGTAGTTATATCTGTTGTGATGTACAGTATTCATTACTGACATTGAGTTGATAATTTTAATTTTATATCAATTCTATTTGTCTCCAAATAAATATATTAAATTACAATAAAATCTCTCCTAATAGACACTTTTCAATAAAGGAAGTTTTCTTGGAAACCAACTAAAAACTTTCGACAATCTGAATCCTCTGAATAGTGGACAAAATTTCTGCAACCGAGAGTGACTGTTTCCTATTTAGGGTTTCAACATATTTCTTACATAATGATTTACATTGTTAATTTTTACCCAATTACCTGAACTATACCTAGTCCAAAAAATGTTGCCTTTTGCTTTCCATTATGTATATTATATATTTAAAATCTTTGTATTCTTTAATGGGCCTAAATGTATTAATAATTCCAGAGTATATTATATAATCAATACTAACAGTTTTTTATCTTTTTTAAATATTAGGTTGAAAACTTTTTGATCAGTGATGATGGTAAAATTAAATTATGCGATTTTGGAAGTTGTACAACAAAAGTTTATAAGCCAGATGAGAATTGGACATCACAGCAACGAGCTGTCTTAGAAGATAAAGTAAATTCATTAAAAATTATGTATAATATACATTAGATATTTTCTGAAGAGATTCTAAAATTAATATGAATACTTTTAATATTTAATTTTTTTCCTGAGTGATAGTTATAATAAAAATGTATTCTATTTGTACAAGAAATTTTTTACTAGAATTTAAAATTTTTGAAAATTTTTTTTGTTTTATTTTTTAGCTTAATCAATGTACAACTCCAATGTACCGTGCTCCTGAAATGATTGATACTTGGTCTAATCATGAAATTGGTACAGCTGTTGATGTGTGGGCTTTAGGTTGTATTTGTTATGCTTTATGTTGTAATCGGCATCCATTTGAAGATTCTAATAAACTAGCAATATTAAATGCAAGATTTTCACTGTCACAAATAGAAAGTTCATACTCTGATTTTATCACTATAATAAGTATGTAAATTTTATTTTAATATCCTTAATATTAATATTTTATTTTTTATTTTTAGAGGGATGTTTACAACCAGATCCTTCATTAAGAATGTCAGTTTTTGAATCATTAAAACTTATTGAGCGCATTAAAGAAATGTATCAAGTTAAAATTGATTCATTGGATATCAACAAATTGAAATGTGAAGGAAAACCATTGGAATCTATTGGATCTACTATTCCTAGTATTCCACAGCAACCAGTAGCAGCGAAGTAATTTACAATGCATAAATAAGGTTTACATAATTTGAACCGAAATAATGTTTGTGATTAAATAATTTGCAGACCATTACCAGTAACTATGCCTAATTCAGGTTTATTTTCTCAAATACGTGGTGGAGCAGGGAGTTTCTTAAAAAATCTAAAAGACACATCTAACCGAGTAATGCAAACAGTTCAATCGTGAGTACTTATGTATTACAACAGGGGAAATAGAATATATTGTATTATCTCATAGACAACTTCTTATACTTTGCTATCTGTAATTAGATCAGTCAATGTGAAATCTGGTATAGACATGGTGTTTATAACATCAAAACTAGCTGTGTTAACTGTTCCTCAAGACACAAACTCAGAAAATATTGCTTCGTGTTTAGACAACAGACAATGTCGATTATACAACATGACAGGACATTCATATCCTCGGGCCATTGGACGTTCAGTTGTATGTCAATGCATAATTATATTTAATATTAGTTAATTTAGTATTCTGAATTGTGTTTTTTAAATGTTAAGGTGATAGAAGTTCATCCAAAAGCAATAACATGTCCTACTTTACATGAGATATATGCAGTTTGCGATGACATGTATAGTTTTCTAACTAATAATTCCACAAATCTTTGTGTTATTGTCCAATCAACAGTAATATTTTTTAAAACTAAACTTTATCTTATTTATTTTTTAATTACTATTTTTGGTTTTAGGAAAACACTGGTACTTCTGCATTAATAGTTTGCGCATTTTTATTGTATACAAATGCATCAGATACTGCTGAAAATGTTTGTACAATATATGCTGTCAAAAAGTCTGCCCCTAATTTTCAGCCCTCAGAAAATAGGTAATTTAAAAGTTTATTTGGATTTTTCTGGTTTTATGTGCACATGGTAAACCATTATTTTCTATATTACCAATATGGAAAACATTGGGACTTAGCCAAGTACTTGCTTAGTCAATTATTTTATTACTGATATAATATTATTAAAATGATTTATTTTCAATAGGTATTTAAATTATATTGCGACTGAGCACACACATAATATTGACTCAATAAATATAAGAAGACTCACTATGGAACCAGTTCCTCTTTTTAATAAAAATCGGTATGAATATTTTATTTTATTATATAGGTGTATGCAGAGTGTCCTGCGAGGATTTACCCATTGCGATATCTCACGGAATAATGGAGATATCAAAATTCTGGTTTTATAATAAGATTCATTGGGATAAAAACTATAATTATTTCATTTTTTAATTTATTTAATTGTTTTAGTAAAAAATTTAAAATATATTTTTTATTTAATTATTTCCAAAAAAATTAATGATAGCCATTTTATAGAATTTATTTTT
Organism: Diuraphis noxia; assembly: GCF_037042655.1. Taxonomy (NCBI): domain Eukaryota; kingdom Metazoa; phylum Arthropoda; class Insecta; order Hemiptera; family Aphididae; genus Diuraphis; species Diuraphis noxia. The sequence continues at coordinate 28,662,353 of NW_028301714.1, read as the reverse complement.
CAGAAAATATTGACGTTTCAAAATTTTATTTTCATTAATTTCTTGATTTTTAATACTTTTTCTAGTTTCAAAGAAATAAAATATGATTATAAATTTATAACTATTAGGAACACGGAAAGTATTCGGCCAGCCGTATGGGAATGTGCTCGACATGGTGGGTCATATGTTTGATAACATTATAGTGTTAAATAATTCGCAATTTTTCTCGAACTAAAAAAAATTTTAAAAATCAGAAAATTAATGAAAATAAAATTTTGAAACGTTAATATTTTCAGAAAAATAAACTCTACAAAACGGCTATCTTTAACATTTTTGGAAATAATTAAATATAAAAATATATTTTTTAACTTTTTTACCAAAACATTAAAATAAATTAAAATATGAAATAATTGTAGTTCTTATCCTTGTGAGTCTTATTACAAAACCAGAATTTCGATATCACCATTATTTTGGGAGATATCACAATGGATAAATTCTCACGGGACACCTGTATAGTCAGTGTTGGGCAAGATACTCAAAAACGAGTATCGAGATACTTGATACATTTTAATAAAATTAGTCACTGGATTTTTAAAAATTATGAGGATGGGCACTTCATTAAGTAATTAGAATGACAAATAAAAAAAATTAAAATTTACACTTATTCAGTAACAATTATACATTAGTAATAAAACAAATCAATTCGACATTACCTACATAATCTTATTATTGTCAATGATGCTACCAAAAATAACTACAATATGATTACATTAAAATTAAATAATTATAAATTAAAAATTGTATTTACTTGATATAGTCATATTGAATTATATAAATAAAAATAATTTTAGTATAATAAAAAAAATGTTTAATACATTATAAATATTATAAATTATGATATATAATACAATGTATAATAATATAAGTCAGTTGACAGTCCGGATTTAATTTAAATAGTACATTGTACCTAACATCATTAATTTATTAATTTATCTTTGTTTCCTTTTAAAAATTCAAGTTTTTCAAAGGTAATATTGGATAATTTATTTCTGGTAGGATTATTAATAAATCCTGCCATGGAAAACATTCGTTCTACTGGTGCTAAAGAGCACAAGCTGGTATTAAATCTAATAAAAAGTTTTTTTATAATTGAATAATAATTGTTTAGGATATTTAATGATTTACTTTTTTAGTAACTACTTCCAAGTCAGCTTTTTTAATGATTTTAGCTTCTGGTTGCGATGAAAAAACAATAAAATTTTTGTCATCTTGATTGCTAGAATTTGAGTTATTACTAACATCATTATTAAAAATATTTTTTGCAGCATTTGTACATAGGTTTTGAATTCTATTTTTTTCATGGCAACTGAAGATAATTTGAAAAAATCGCTAAATCATTTTACTAAGAATTAACCATATTAATCATATTAGTTAAATGACGAAAATTTTTTTCTTTTAACATTTCTAGTCTAGTTTTAAGTGAATATAATGTGGATAAAAACTGACCTTATAGTAACATTGATTTTCATTCTGCAAAAGTCTAAGGCACCAGCAATAGGCTTTAATAACGCAGCTAATTCCTCTAAGTATTCAAAATCTATATCTTTTAAACTGTACTTAACATTTAATTTGTTTAACACTAAATTTAATTTGTCTTTGTATTTCAAAAGCTATGTAATACCGTCATAAAGAGAGTTCTACCGAGTAGGACATGGATATTTCAGCGAACGATTTAATATAGTATGGATGATTTCCGAAGATTTTGGTCTTCGTGACAAATTCCAGAGTATTGTACATTTACCCATAACAGAATTTGATTCTAGATGCTGGAGTCCTTTTTAGAATTTTGTTAAAATCTGTAATACGACTCAATGTGTGACTTGCACAGCGTAAATGATGAGGTAAAAAAATTGCAGTGTATTGTGTCATGATGTTAACTACTTCGATACTTTCAAATGTAGCCATATCACTACATTCTTCTTCGTCTGAATTTTCTCTATCATCTACAAATTCAAAATAATTTAATTAAAACAAAAACCATAGGTGCATGGTGTACCTATTTATATATTTTTTCATACCATTGAATTCTAAATCATCAGTTTGAAAATTCCATTCTAATCCTCAACCAAATTCTTTAAATGCTTTGACAAAATTTGAACCATTGTCGGTAACAGTTGAAATCAACTGTTCTCTTTCAATTAAAAACTCGCATTTTATTTCATGTAGCAATTCAGCAATTTTATCATAAGTGTGAGAGCCACAAAATCACCTACAGGCTAATACACAACTTAGACTAGTTAATGTGTTTTCATCAATCTGAAATAAATTATAAATATTAAAGTTAATGTATTAGTTTATATACTAAAATAAAAATAAAATGTACCCAATGCGCTGTGACTCCCATAAATGATTTGTAGTTTATTGACCAAATATAAGCTGTTGTAAATATACTAGGCCTTGAATCAGATTCAAAAACATTTTTTAATTTTTCACAAATAAATGTGTAGTTTCCTAGAACGTGACAGCTTAATGTTCTTCCCAAAAATATTTTTAAAGTACCATCAATATCTATTAAGTCATTAGAAAGAGACATTAAGTTATGCGTTATAGGTTTAATACGTAATTTCTCGTATGGCGTTTAGTATTATATACTATAATATACAATATATTAAATATGCATTTTTATTTTTAATAATTATAATAAAAAATAGTTTTATATATTAGTATAAAAAAATAATAAATAATGAAACGAAACGGTCATTACACTAATTTGGACTAGTACACGTAACGTCGTAACAGTAATATGATATATGTAATTAATGAGGTGATTAAATATTTTACCAAATAAATATGCAATAGAGTTATGTTATTATTGTTTATCAGTATCAGTCACAATATTAGTCTTATGAAAATTTGTATGTTTACAAATACAATATGTCAATACTCAATATAATAACCGTTAATCATCTTTATACAATGTTCGTCTTCAACCGTTGATAATAGCTTCATGCTACACACAACATAATTTATAATATTTGTATCAAACGTTTTTTGTTTGGACTCGTTATTTTGATGATCGTTTAAATACAAATTTAATTTCTGTTGTTTATGTGTGTTTGAGTTTGAATCATTTAATTTTCCTTTTGTACCACTATGTTCGTTAACAGTATGTTTAATATAATTCTCAAATTCTTCTAGAACATTACTGTGAATTCTCTGAAATTTAAAACAACATTAAAATAATTAATTAATAAATAATAAATAACAAATAATAATAATTAATAAATTTACCTTAATATGAATACGAAAATTTGAAATGGATCTTAATGTGCCGCTATATTCTTTTTGTCATCTTTGCAGAAAACATATTCTGCTTTGAGGTTTTCATTTTCCATCTCTGGTAATTTTTTTATTTAGAAATATTTTCCATCCAACATGAGAGGAATATACAAATCATTTTTCATTTCAGACATACTAATATATTACATACAATCTGAGTCAGTATAGTAAAGGCAAACATTCGTCACATAGTGACTCACAGAACATCTGTGTAGCCGGCAGTGCTTGTGTAAAAATAGTATCTATTAATTTTATCGTGTTTATTACCTACTTTATCGCGAAAGGTACACTATAACGTAGTAACTATTAGGTACACTATTATACAAAATTACAGATATCTAATAAGGTACAGACATAAAGTCCAATTCAATGTGCCTGTGTCACAGATATAATATATATATACACAATATACATCACATATATAACTATATTTTATGATTTATCAGTACTGGGTTGAAAAATTATTTCCAACAACCTATAATATTAAATAAAAATATTAATTTTTTGATTATTTATTATTATTATTATTAATTATTACTTTGATAATAAAATCAGAATTGTATCTTGTATCACATCATAAATTATTTTATGAAATACTATAATATAATACTATTATAGATACATTGACTAAAAATGTATCGCGATACAAGTTATTTGATACTTCATATAATTGTATCGAGATACAAGATACAAGATGCAATTGTATTTAAGATACTGCCCAACCCTGTAATAGTGTGTAATTCAACTAAATGTTTTTATTTTATTTATTCTAAATTTATTTTTGCAACTGATTTAGCGATGGCTGTCGTCCGTTTGTTGAAATTTTTGAAGGTTACAATAAAGTTTTAACTACAGAACTGGAATATGAGCGATTGTCATCATATGATATTTCCCATGGAAAAGTAATTATTAATTTATCATGCATTGTATAGATTAAAAAAAATTTCTCTTATAGGTATCACTTGCCTTGAAATTATTACCTGCTGGAATTCGAAATGACATAACACTCATTGTATACCATTCTAGACAAGTTCTTGGACGAACAGTGCCCATTAAAATATTTCAACTACAGTTTCATTCTGATTTTTTGATGTTTCCTGATGGTGAAGATATTGTTTTAGATTTTACTAAGTAAGTATAATGTTCTGACATAATTTTCATGATATGAAAATAAAAAATTTAAGCTTAATTATAAGTATAAAACATTTTATTTTAGGAGTGAATTAGATTTCTTAGCGAGTTCTGAACACTATCAGAGTAATATGTTTCATGTGAAAATTGAAATAGAACAACATAAAAATGGGATCTCGTTACAATGCAAAACAAGAGATAACAGTAAGAAACCTGATTTACTATTCTCAACTTCCATTGAGAATACTCAGTTCCATGATTTGTTTCCCCAGGGAAATAAAAAAATTAAGACATCACCAGTTGTTCAACCAAAAGTATAAAGCATTTCCACTATTCATGACAAGTATTTTAACTTTTATTCTTTGTTGTAGGAACCAGCAAATGTTCCTATTCGAGTACCACCACCAAGACCACATTTACCTCCAAAAACTCAAGTTCCATTAAATAAACCAAATGAAGGCCTATTATTAAATTTTTCATCAGTTTCATTAGAGGATGAACCAGTTCAGACATCAAAACCGGATAATTTATTTGATTTATTAGGACCTGAGTCTGAAAATACTGAATCTAAAGATTTATTTGGAGGATTTGTAAACGCTTCAAATACAAATAATGATATTTTATTTGATCCATTTGTTTCAAAAACAAATTCAAATGTAAGCACTAAATTTATATCATCAAATTAGAAATACATTTACATTTTTTTATAAATAGGGTGGCGATTTGTTAAATTTAAATGCTCCTAGCAAAAATAAAACAAATAATTCTTGGGTTAACCAATCAGTTCCACAGGACATAAAGATACCTAATTGTAAGTGATTGTAATCTTAAACAGTTTATAAGATTTTAAATACTTATCAATACTTTTTTTATGCATTGTAGCTGTGAATGGAAGAAATGTTTCAAATGGCAGTTTTACTTCTACAAAATCCAATGTTGATGATTTTGATTTTTTGAAAACTGATAATTGGATGAATTTTTCAAGCCATTCACAAACAAGTTATTTTATTCTGTCTTAAAAAATCTATTTTATATTTTAATATTTTGTAACTTTAGATAGCCCTACAAAGTCAGCTAGGACACCTGCTGAACCTAATTACAGCGGTATAAACATTGAATCAGAAACAACAAAAGCTCCTCCAAAATCTGGTGGGGATATTTTTGGAGATCTTTTAGGTAGCCAAGGGTACACATTCAGTTCAAAACTAAATCCTGGTCCAAAAACAATAAATGAAATGCGTCGAGAAGATTTGGTCAAGGAAATCGACCCAGAAAAACTAAAAGTAAACATTATTAAAATGTTAATTATTAATGCTTCTCATTATTACATTTTATTTTTTAAGGTTATGGAATGGGTTGAAGGAAAAAAAGGAAATATTAGAGCTTTACTCGGTACGCTACATACAGTGTTATGGGAAGGATCTGGGTGGAATTGCAATCTCAGTAATTTGGTAACCTATGCTGATGTAAAAAAAGCATATAGAAAAGCATGTCTTGCTGTTCATCCTGATAAGGTAAAACATTTGATTCAACCAAATATTAATGAATATAACAAAAATAAATATATTAAGGAGTTATTACATTTTAACTTATTATTTTAGCAAACCGGAACTTGTAATGAAAATATTGCAAAACTAATTTTTGTGGAACTGAACAATGCTTGGTCAGAATTTGATGCTAAATCAAGTTAGTGAAGATTTTTTTCTTTAAATAATCAACAAGAATAATTTTTATTCATGTCCAAATATTAGTATAATATTATGTAAAAAAAATTATTATTTATTTATTTTCCCATATTTCTGAAACTTTAATTTTTAACCAAACAAAACATTATTTTGTTTATTATTATATCATTGGACTATAATTTACCATTATAAAAAAACTGCCTGTTTCACCAATTACTTTTTTCTAGTCTTAAATTCAATAGAAAATATTTAATAATTCACTATATTCACAGAGAGGTTATCAGTATTTTGATAACATTTACATGACATTTTTTTAAGTACTTGTCTAAAAAATTGACTATGTGATTGTTTTTTTTTTTTTTTTTTTGTAAGTTTCATATTTAAATGTAATTAAATAATGAATTTTAAAACTCCAGTTTGTTATTTTTTTGTCGGCTTCCATTAGCATAATTTTACTATTGTAAAATGAATATTTTTGGAGTAGTTAAATTGCATTCCCTATTCAAATTAAAATACTGTGAGCATTTATGACGAAAAATTATATTCATATTATTGAGGCTCTTTTAAAATTTCATTATATCTTTATACAATACAATTTAATTTTACTTTTGTGAAGAAATTATGCATTAATAATCATTTGACCCTCGTTAATTATATATTATTATTAGATGTTTAATATTATTATTCATTATTTATTTTTCATAAATTATTTTACACAGAAGAATATATGTTGAAAATAATGTTATTATTGTCATTATATTATTTAATGTTTATGTTTCCTATTTAAATTTAAATTATAAATTACAGATGAAAAAATTCTATAGTATTATTATTTTAACACTGAATATATTAAATTATGTATTATTGTAAAGTAAATATATCACTATGTCAAGATGTTAAATTTTCTTAATGGTTTAAGTTTATTTTTTTTTTTAGTTCTACTACTTTTCCAATGATGAATAGTTCAACTATTGTGTTCATCCCTGTTAAATTACATATTAACAAATAAAAAAAACATTTATTTTGTTTTTATTAATTTCATATCTTCATTATATTTCATTATTAAATATTCTAAATAAAAATAAAATCACCATCCTAGCTTCATGAGACAGACCAGTGAAATATTAAATACAAAAACTTTTGAAATTTATTAATGAAAAAAATCAACATTACTAATAATTTATCCTAACCTGACATAGTGACATGAAACATGACGTATAAACTTAACAAAAAACCAGAAAATAAGCTTAAAATGTACAAAATCGTAAATAAACCATAAACATTAGTCCATACATATTAGTCCATACATATTAATTCATACTTCAGCGTAATTGTATTCTCTTTAATTATAAAACTGTAAAATTAAAATAATATAATATTAACAATTTCACTATCATAAGTTAGATTACAATTAAATCATTAAAGAAATTCATACCTACCTTATTATTTTATTTACAGTCAATTTGCACAATATGTGTTAGTACTTAAACTTAATAAAACATGATTTATTAAAATAACACCTACTGATAACACTAATAAAGGTGGTAATTTACTAGTTACATTTTGTTTTGAAGTTACACTTTAACTAGTAAGTTAGTTTTCTAATAACTAAATTGCTGGATCAGCAGATTCCCTCTTGAGTGTCTGGTCCTGTAGTCACATACGCCAGTATAGGTACATATCATATTACTCTAATACAACTACATGCTAAGCGTACATATATCACTGTTGTGGGTATGCAGAAATAATTTTTAACAACATTGTTTTAAAAAAAAAAATTATTGAGATATTATTGTAAATAACTATGTGACATCCCAAGTAATAATTTAAAAAAAAATTGCAACTAAATTTTTTCACCGAGTTAAGTTAATTATCTTCTATGTTAACTTCAAACATAAAGAGTTAAATATATTATTTGTTAACTTTTAATTTGTACATAGATTACCTAAACTAAACTTAAATTAGTTTATATCTTTATAATTTGTATGGCTTAAGGATTTGATAACTACTTATTGATTATTTCCTAAATCTGTGCTGTCTTAAACTCTCAACATATATTTTGTATTATTGTACTTAATATAACTATTTATTATGTGTAAGTAAATAATTATTTACAATTTACAATAGCTACTTAAGAACAATCATGACTTTAGTTTAGTAAAAACTGTATTATTTAAATTGTAACTACAACGTACAACTTATAGGCTATAAGGTATGCCTTTTAAACTCTATTATTACAATTTACAAATGGGAATATGCCGAATATGGTCGTAGACCGTAGGTAAGGTACTGAGATGCCTATTTTGATGTGTCGAAAATTTCATTTGTGCACTCGTTGGCGTAAAATCGGCCACAAGCCGTTTGACCGTTGTAGTTATCATGCCTTGCTCTAACTCCTAAACAGTTTTCCACATATTAGGTACAGCCTCAAACAATTAAGCCAGATGTTTATGTCCGCGATACTAAAGGCAAGTATGGAGTTCGTAAGGGGTGGGGGTAGTTTTTTATAGGTAGGTATGTGGATTCAAGCCTGTCGCCCAAGACCCAAGGTGGACATTTTAACGCCGTGCTCCTTTACCAATATTTATTTAATTTTACCGCCTTCGAATTTCTTTAAAATCGTATTCCACCATAAAAAAAATCATAACGATTGTTATGCATCGAGGTATGTCTAGATTATAAGATCAAAAATTAGATTTATTATTTTCCGATAAGTATCATCTGTTATATGCATAAGAAAATAGAATGGCATTGAATATAGCTGAAATCCAGAGAATGTTGAAATTTAAAAACTTTCCCGTTAGATACTCGTGGTAACGGGAAGTGCAGCAGGCTCTGTCACAAAAATCTTAAAATTATACAGGTCGGGTGTAGATCAAAAAAATATATATTATGCAGGTAAATTATGATTATTTTATTCCTACGGGGCAATCCATTATATTGTTAAGTCCACGTTATGGGTACCTATATACATATGGGTGGACATAATTCTAATGAAAAAAATTAAAAAATTTAATAGGTTCCTTTAAAGTATATCGCATTATACAATAAATTAATATAATCAATGAAACATGAATTAGTTCCACTTGTTCTTGATTCCTATTATGTACATATAGGTACCTATATATCAATGACGTGACCGAATTGAATCGCCGATAATGATGTACCCACGTCGCCTAGAACAAGCGGTATAGCGGCCTTACAAAGTTACGGCGGAACTGTCTGGCATATCTGTTCCAGTTGGCCGCGTAATTTCGGTTTCCGCCATCTTCTGACTCTTCCGTCACTGGAGCAGGCCCCAGCGAACCGAGCGCCGAGCCCAGTGAGCCTAACGGTGAGCCCAACGAGCCCAGCGGACCGTGACTGTTGTCATCGCCAAACATTTGCATGCATCCGCTGTGGTGTGACTGTTGCTGCTGATGGCCGCCGCCACCGCCGCCAGAACCCACGTTCACGTTGGTGCTCTGCAATACTACCGGAAGAAAGAAGCGACCGGAAGCCTCGGACGTGTCACGCCGCCGTCGGCCGTGCCCCAACAAACACTGTACCAACAGCTTTTTCTTGAGCTTCTTCAATTTGTGCTTTACGTGATGGGTGCGCGCCAACTCTTCCTCTCTTTCTGGCGCCGCCACGCTGTATCCGGCTCCGTAGTAAGAATAGTCGTTGCCGTACAGGGAAGGTTGCCTCTGATCATCAAACTCCACCATCGAGGCCATCGTACACGTGGCCACCAAAAATACCGTAAACAGACACTGTGAAAATGATTACTTTTATTATTATTTAAATTGATCGGTCTGATAAGAAAAAAAATCCGACTCGTATAAGGTTTGCTTTTCAAATGATTCGAATAATTTAATAGGTATGCGATGCGATACAACCTATATCATTAATAAATGCAACGAGTCTATGGCATAAATATATAAAGATCAATATCAAAATGGCGCGGCGTCTCATTTTTTTTTTTTTTTTTTTTGGGGGGGGGGGCAAAATTAATTTAAAAACTAAATGAAGACTTTTTATACATTTAATGCGTATTGCTTACATTTTAAAAGTAAATTCATGTTTACTGAATTGGTGCGTTACAGATAATGCTTTCGGAAATAAATTTTAAGGGGAATCGTAAGTTCCTACACGAGAGTAACAGGTAGACAATTACATACGTTAATTCCTAAATATGTGATGTGTAAGTTCCTACACGAAAAAAAAAGGTTCGAATGTTAGTTCCTACACGGCGGTAGACAGATATCTATGTTAGTTTCTACGTAGTGTATAATATATTATACATATACACAATATATTATAAATTATCAATATACGTTTATAAAATACTATCATACATTTTAACCCTTTATTCTATATAAAATATAAGTATAATGTATTCTATATAAAATATAATAATAATTCATAATTGTAAGAACATAATAGTGTTATTACTTATTATACTACAATTATTGTTTTTAAAATTATCAAATATTATAAAGAATGCATTTCTTATAATGTTTTTTACAATTATAAATTATTATTAAATTTCAATTTATTAAATTGATAATATTTATTAGGTTAATTATTAAATATTATAAAGAATTATATATTATATAGAATAAACGGTTAAAATGTATGACAGTATAGATTGGTAACTTATAACATACGTACCTAGTGTAGGAACTTACACGTGTACCTTTTTTACGGTCAAAGGTGATTTTCTATCGTGTGTATAATGTTTTATTTCCAAAATTTGCCAATCATCGATCAAATTAAACGTTAAAGAGTTTGAAAACACAATATGTTGTGATCCTATTGAGTATTGACCACTCCTAGGTGGCTGGGTAGTGAAAAACACATTTGACTTTCAAAATATTGTTATTCAAAAAAAATCGACTGTTACAACAACCAAATCCTGATTAGTAGGTATTATTACTAAGCATACGCAGAATTTTAGTTTGGTTAGAGTTTTACATGAGTAAATAATTTAAATAATAATAAACAATTTTAATAAATTTGCTTATTAGTTTTTATATAATTAGTTATAATAAATTATGATTAATAATAAATAATTTAATTTATATCTATTAAAAATTACCAAAAATTGATCGACTTGTGTATTCAAATAGTGGTAAAAAAGATTTTTTGTAAAATTTCAGAGGGGAGGGGTCAGAACCCTAGAACCCTACCCATGAATACTCCAATGGTAGGTAGTTGGAAATGTATCCAATCAGTTCTATCTTATAAAAGCTATAAAAACAGTTTTCTCAAAGCTAAGATTAATTGGATTTACTTTTGATAAATCCAACTTGTTTTAAAAACTTAAATAAATGTAAAACAAATAATTAAGTAATTTAGGGAAAATCAGTTGATTTGTTATCATTTAATCGAAATCAAGTCACGATTAAATTGGCTACCTATTACAAATCTGAAACTTGTTGTTTTGATGTTCTAACATCTGGGGGGAGGGAGTTTATAATAAATAGCAATTAACATACATATGAACATAAAATTAAAATTAAAAGGCCAAGTTAGGAGATACTTTGAGGGGCATCAAGAATTTTAGTGGCAGCTCCAATTTACGTAAATAATACCTATTAATGTTCAACGCGTCAACAGTCATCAGTCATCACACATTCACACCAATCTGCAGTTACCTATATAATTGTATTTTGTTTTTTAAATTACCTATTTTTTATCGTTAGCTTCTAAATATGAGTTAATTTATTGATTTGATAAACTAAAACTCATAAATAAATTAATAGCTTTTACATATTTTGAACAAGAAGTATGTAACTGGTTATGGTATGGGAGGGGGGGGGGTGTAGTGGCCGTGTGGATTTTGGCGTCGGTTGCGAACTTGCAGCGACGCACACCGTCGCCTGTTTGAATCCCGGTCATGCGTGGCATGGCTTTCCGTACAGTTCACAATGTCTGGAAACAGAGGCTGCCGCCCCCCACACAGGTATGGCAAAAACCTACGGGTGCCCACTAGAAATTCTGCTAAAAGCACACACATACGTGAACCAAAAACTTACCCAAATTAAAATCCTACAGAACCTTCCCTACACCCAATGGCCAATGGCCTATGTTGCCGTGGGTTAACTAAAAAAAAAAATTATGATAACTGGTTAGTAGACGGTGGTTAATACCTAATGGATGTTGCATAATTTATTGGGACATATCTTAGGAGTTATGACGAAGAGTGACTACTTTTTAATGCTTATTTTTTATTTATTTGTTTAATTTTTTTTTAATATGTAAAATAATACGTTAAACGTAGATATACCTATTATATTATATTATATAACCTCATCTGAGTAAAAGTTTGAATTTTTTCCCGAGCGTGTGAATAGTGTATTCTAGTATTTTACCTCTTGTGTTTCATAATGATTACCAATGTTTTTTTTTTTTTTTATTGAGTTCGTCGTTTGGACGAAAACAAACAAAACAACAATATTAGTATAATATGTATAATATAGAGTAGAGACTAGAGAAGATACTCATCGTATAAAATTATTATTAAAAAATATAGCTACAATATTGCTCATAAATTAGAATTTTATCGTGTAAGTACACATATACCTCCTATGACATGTTTGTAATTTGCAGCATAACATTTTAAAATTACATATTATCGTATAATATTTCATTATGTATGCATATTATAAAATCATAAAGTGTAACGAATGATTTGTACCAATTAATTATTAATTACATATATATATATAACGTATATATAAATGGGTTACTGAAATCTTTGAGACACTCGTGTCATCATCCTGTAGCTTTCCATAATTTAATTTCCGATTTCAGGCAATATATTATTAATTTATTATAATAATAATTTTTATTATCATTATTATTATTATTGTTGTCAGTTGATACAGGTATTGTATATTCGGATTATACCACAAATGCATACATTTTACCACAAAAAGCTTATATTCCCCCGATTCACTGAGTCAATAAAATTGAATTATTTGTTGGTTTTGCATTTTTATCATAATAAGTGTACATACATAGCTATTAGTTGATCATACAATTATAATATCTAAATGCCTAAATTTTATATAAAATAGATAAACTGTACAGTATGTTAATACCTATGCATTGACGCATTGTACATGTAGGTATATAAACGAAGTTAATAGCTTCGAACAAAGTCTGAGTATGTAAGTAATACTCGTACCTACTAGTAATAGTCAATAAGTATTTGCACAACTGTTAAACGAACATACAATATATACTACACAACTACACATTACTATATATACATATTATGAATATTATTAACCATTATATTATATTTATATAGAATTGACCCAATAAGCGATAACACGTTTAGTCCATAGGGTCATATATTTGTCAATAAACTGCACATCTCGTTGTTTTTCTATCTCTTTCTCTTAACGCCTAACTCACTATTTATTTTATTGTTGTAAAATAATGATTAAATCTGAACAACTTATTATGATATAGGTCAGTCGCTGAAGTTGACTTGATTTACTTCTATATTTTGTATTACTATTATGGCGTTATACCTAATGTCGTACAAGTAGATATTTTCGCAGAAATTCAGAAAAAATTATGTTGGCTTTGGTTTTCTACGAACCTATATAATATAAATAATAATTATTACATACAATTTCTTCAATATATTAAGATACTCGTGATCTGTTGAGAAAGTCAATTGTCCCGTGATTCAGTCATCGCATAGGTATGAATCATACACAGACATAATTAAATATTAATAAAAACAATATGTCATATTATTACACTCGTAAAATTATACAATATTTACCGTGTTTCTCATCTTTGTGTGGCAGCTTCGCGATGAATCGATCCGTTATTAAAGGCGCGCCAGCTTTATGAAACAACAGTTTAATCGTGTGTGGAACAACAATAACTGCTGCAAGTATTTACGGGTTACGGCGGTCGAAAGATTTAAAGACGGGTTCGTAAACATTTTTTACGCGCGCCAAAGAAAAATCAAATTCGATTTTGGCGAACTTTCATACTCATAGCGATATTTTCCGGCGAATTATTTACTATTATTATATCGCGTCTGTTATTATAGACGATACCTATTCACAAACACATTGACAACTGCGCGGCAGCGTGGCACCAAGTCGACTCTTCGTTCCACGCGTTCTGCGGCTGTCTTTTAACGCTTTCAATGAGTCGTCGTCGCCATTGTTATGCAAGTCTGCCCCAATGGGTATATAGACATTAGACAATGTATAATACCTGTTCGGCCCACGCCATGTGGAGCGAAATACTTGACCCAGTGACTTCGGCGAATGCGTGACGTCTATTATGCGTATATGTGTGTATTCTCAGGTCTAATAATTTTGAATGTATACACGTGTGTACAATATTTTTATGTACAGCATTGCATGTCTGCATCGTATATTATAATGTACAGGGTGGTTCACCAACCATACTTACCAGTTACCCTAATTTATCTTTTGATAATAAATTTATTCAATTTGAATGAATGTGTCATAGACCATACATTTTAAAATTGTTGAGATTCTTTGGTATTATATAAAGACTGTTCTATGAATAAAACCTCCTTTTCTAATTTAAATTGATAAAAGAGAATAAGTTTTTGGAAAATTCGAATTAGTTTCTGAGATATTAAAAAACGTTTATAATAAAGATAAAAGCCCTTAATTTGCACGGTTTTATAAAAATACAAAATAGATTATGTAATATTGGATCCTAGTATTTATTATTCTCGAGCAATTTTTTTTATAAATTGATTATAATAATTTATAAATATATTAGATATTAAAATTATTTACATTTTAAAATCACCATAGCCACTAAATCTTCCAATTCTCATTTTCGTGGATGAACTTTCTGTATTCTGTCTAGTACAAAAAGTTACTCAAAAACGACTCGTTAAAATTTTTATTTTGATATAGTTATAATTTTACCAGAAAAATTATCCATTTAATAAATTACAGTAGAAAATTGAGTTTCTCATTTGAAAAAATAAGTTTGTATAACCACAGTTCTTATTTTAGAAAAAAAGTGTGATTTGTAGAAACACCTGGTAATATACCTACATATATATTAACATAATTTAGAATTTAGTTGATGTTGCGATTGTATTACCTAATAATTGTAGTGGGTAAAGTAATATTGTTGTTGTCTAGTCGGCGAATTGAAACAAAACATTAATTTCGACTCCTTATAATCATTTCAATCGTTGCAAATAGTTTGGATAGCAATATTTTATTATTAAATGGGTTAAAGCGGGTTTACCGCGGGCGTGTTTACGATGGCGCTTACTAAAGTCAGCTATCATTCGTGCGTGTTCTTTAACTCTTTGAGCAACACATCAGAATTTTCTATTGGGTATCAGGTGGGCATATAATGTGATTATTTAAATGGCGATTTGCTAATAATGGAAACAAATACCATGTTAAACACCCGCCGACACATAAAATGATTTCGTTCACGATAGTTTACTAATTACACGTTTTTCTACCTACTAATACATTTTACTGTGTTTAGAAGACGCTATAACTGTGCGAGATTTACATAATATGCGTCATGCGATATCAACCCACTCAACGCCGAATCGTCTTGCGTGCCCATCGGTCTGCGTCTTACAGCGATGAATGACCTAATAGTGATGACGGTGTGTAAATCGATTTCAGATTTTAATTGAATTTTGCAAATCAACGGGGTTCGTTGAACAACCATCATATCACAAACGAAACACCCTTAAGTACAACTGTGAAGACCGTTTTTTATTCATGGTTTTGAACTTATCCATTTTTATTACAATTATTCTTTTTATAATATAGACATTAGACAACATAAATATTATATATTAAGCTAGAATTATGTGTTAATGTAACTTCAGTTTACCTACAATACTAAATAGTTAAAATTATTTATACAAATATGAATATAGCAAAAAATGTGTAAACCATCATACAAATATAAATCATTTAATGTAAAAGCAGTTTGATTGTGGTTACCGTCATTCCAAATCAGAAGTCAGATTCACCTAAATTACCTGTGAAAAGAAAAAAGTCTTAATAAAAAAAAATAGTAAATTAATTGCAAAAAATCAAAGCGTCCCAAACGTTCCCGGTGACGAAGTATATATAATATAATTATAGTTATATAGTTTATATTATTAGTTTGAAAAGTCGTTCGAAAATTTAGTGTGGAACTTCTGATTAACCAACATCTACCGGGAATTTGGAATACTGTCTGCATGTAAAACATATAGCAACAACTGTATACAGCACACAAAAACTTCGAAAACAAAATACAAAAAAAAACTACACCTTTTGTTTCGTATATTATGACGGTAAATTATTTAGTTTATGTAATAGATTAAAACTAAATCTAAATATACATCCGTTAAATGTATATTATTTTGCTATTATATTCCAATGAAACAAAGACGTTCAAATATTTGATACTTTAGACCAACGACTGTGTATAAATATAATTAAATATTTACACATAAAAAAATGAAAACACGTATACGTTTTGTAACTGTATATTCCAAAAGGTGGAGTTATATAATAAAATAATAATAATAATGTTATTCCCAACTGTGAAGAAGTTAACGCAGCACAGAACTAAGAAGAAGGGATATGTTCAGGGAGCTTATAACATCTTACAAAGTCACGGACACATAATTGATGTCTGTGATTTGGACTACATTATAGAAAAATATACAAGTATATAACGTATAATATTATTCAATAGTATAATATATACATATAATTTCAGCGCACCTCAACCGACTCAACCTCGTTTATATGTATATTTGCACGTCGCCGCGGAG
Organism: Diuraphis noxia; assembly: GCF_037042655.1. Lineage (NCBI taxonomy): Eukaryota > Metazoa > Arthropoda > Insecta > Hemiptera > Aphididae > Diuraphis > Diuraphis noxia. Next base: position 28,645,412 of record NW_028301714.1, on the reverse strand, counting down.
CACCCACATGAGTGGGGTGGTTTTTTGAGTGTACAGCATGCAGCAGCAGTCAGTGCTATGTATTTTGTTGTGTGTAAATAGTGTGCCAATATTTAGGTACTTATAGGTTCCTTGATTTTTTCACATGTGCGAGCAGTTATGAATGTATATTGCATATTGTACGTATTTTTGGTGAATGCAGTGCGCTGCACATGTGTGTAGATAAACGAGGTTGACGGTAAAAGTAATGATAAATGTGTATAGAGAGTATTCGCAAGACAGAGATAGAATGAGATTAACTGCAGAGAGAAAACAACAACCGTTCACAGACTCCAAACAACGCGTATACTATATAATACCTTAAAAAATCGTAAAAAAAAACCCAAACGAGAGAAATGAAAAGTGCTTGGGTAAGGGATGGTGACGGGGAAGAGACGAGTTTAAGATCCGTCTTCTCCGGCAGGAATTTTGGGACACTTGAACCTGGTGGTGATGGTGCCTGCAGCAGTAGTCGTCGGGGACTTGCAGGTCGCCACGGGACCGTCGCTGTTCTGAAGCCGTGTCGCGATGGTCTTAAACGCCTTAGACGGCAGTATGTCGTATCCAAAGTACGGGCAAGCGTACTCCCAGCTCTTGTAGTAACTGTCATACTCTGTCCGGGCCAAGTCCGATTCGTAAGTCCGACTTCTGCCTACCACGGACGGCGTGGACGGCGTGGTGGCCGCCGAAGAGTAACCGGAAGTACACGACTGCGGCGGCTTGTTTCTCATGTCCGAAATAACGTTGCTGGAATCTGCGCCGTCATCGTCGTAGGCGTCGTCGTCATCATCGCGCTGCAAAAAGTCGAAGAGTCGCGAGTGCGTGCACGTTCTTTGGTATTTCTTTGAACCGACGCTGACGCCTCCACTTCTACCACCACCGATCACGTCTTTGTCGAAAGATGGTCGACTCGTCATGTCTGCCGACGATGTAGTAGTAATGCCCGAATCGGCGTCGTCGTCTTCGCGATCCGTCGACTGCAGGTCACCGACCGCCTGGTCGTCCGGCGGACAAGCGGCCCCCGACGGCTTCTGCAGCAGACTCTCCGTCTGACAAACGACGGCCGATGGCTCTTCGTGATCCGAACACTCATTGACGTTGTCCGACGTAGACGTGTCGGCCGGACCTCCTGCACCGTCGTTGATTTGTTGCCAAAAGTCCACCGGCGAACTAGTCGACACCTGTTCTTCCTGTTCCATCGTCTCGATGACAACTTTCTTCAGTGGCAACGTCACCGTCACCGTAACTTCGCATTCACTCGTGTCGGTATCGCCATCGAACGGTGAGGAAACGTTCTCGTCGTTAGCGGGTTCTTCTTCGGCAATGGTATTCAACACGTGGCCGGCATACGCCGCGTTGATGGAGTCTGCAGCCGACGCGACACCGGTCTGTACCAATTGTTGTTGTTGATATTGATGGTGGTGTTGTTGTTTTTGTTGGTGCTGGTATTGTTGCTGATCTGTCACAGACGCAGAACCAGCGCAGTGTAAGTCGTGAAATTCCTTTAGATAATTGTAATGTTGCCAAAATTCGGGACATAGAAAAGGATAAGGGGTGTGCGATTGCAGGTTTAATAAGTCATTTTGTTGTTGTTCTTCTTCTTCTTCTACAAAAAAAAAAAAAAAAAAAATAACGGCCAAGCTTGCTAATCGCAATTCACTGTAGTACTATAGAACGTCGTCCTTGGTGCGAATTCCACAATTCTACTTTCTTTTTTTTTTTTTGCACAATTTACTATAACTATTGCAGACATTTGATGATCAACGCATAAACTACATTTCATTATTTAACGATGAATGTTAAATGTATGCTGTATGTATATTAAACTGTATAATGTCCATCGCAGCTCCGCCCACGAGCACACATAATATGAATTCGGGATTATGCAAATATCGTTAAAAAATATTACGTAAAAAATATTTTAATGACACAATACGGAAAATATAACATTGTAGTTAGACATAACTATACGATATACTATGGTCTATTGTTTTCGTTGAAGTTATAATAGTTTTTTGTTACTTAAGAAGATAATTAGTTAATTATTAGACAGCGTTAAATTTGAAAAGGGGTAACTGTGTATATTCTAGTTTAACTTAATCAAAAACACAAAAACAAAAACAAACATATAGTCAAAATTAAAATAAAAAATAAACTTTATAGACATAACTATGTAAGTATACTTTAATGCATTAGGACAAATACTATCCAAAATAAAAAACAATTAAATACTAAAACAAATTCATACAGCTAAAAAAAAATGTTTAAATAATATTTTTATCTTTCAGTAATAAAATTACTAATCTATTTTTACAACAAATGTTTTTAAAAAGGTTAATATATATTTTTATTTTAATAACAAACGCATTTAAAAGCAAATTAAAAAAAATTAATATGAACTTATAACTGAAAAGTTTTATTCAGTTCAATTAAGTATAAACCACAAGACTTAATTTTGGACGTTACACTAGATTCCTATACCTCATTAAATCTTTGTAAATACGCCAATATAGTTCTAAATTTAATTTTGTACGATTCCTCAGCATATTAAATAAAATATAACATAACTATAATAATATACAAAGTAATCACATAAAAATTGAAAAATGAATATAATTGTTAAAATATTAGATACATTATTAAAATATTCATATAATGAAAAATTTTAATTGAACTATATATTTTTGAGACAGAAAACCATTTATGCGTACACTAAAAATTAAAATATATTATAGTATATTATAGTTATTTTTCAGTGTTTGTATTACTTAACGAAGCATATGAATAGATAGTGTCAAATGTATATATATAAGACGTACGAAGTATTTTACATCTACGAGATTACATAATTATAACTCAATAATTATTATCAAATATTAACTCGGTGCATCGAATGAAATTAGTGTCACATAAAAACATTAAAAATGATACACAAATTAGTAATTAGTAATTACCAATATAAAGGTGTAAATGCTTTCATAATAACAAAAAATAAAAATAATACGATGAAACTGAAGAAAGAGCTATTAATTAAAAATTATATAAGAAAGCAATCGCTCCCATAAACGCCGCATAAGTTGGCAAATATAATTATAATTAATTATATCTCATAAATATATCACATGGAATTAAAATATTACTTGTATATAACATTTGTATCATATATTTGATCGCCTGATTTCATTAATACTATAAGTCTTAGTTATAAATATAAAATTTTGAACTATAAAATGTTACCGTTATTTTGGCCAGTCATAGCTTGTAATATTCTGAATGATCTGGATGGTATAGAGCCACCGGTATACTTATGCGGTTCTGAGACGACAGGTCTCTCTGACGGTGGTACATAAATTTTGGATTCTATAGGTTCTACTAGAAATTTATCCGTTAGATAGTATAATATTATGTTAACATAACTCGTTAAATGCATTTTTACCTGATACGTAATTGTTTATCGGTGCCGATTGTTTGTAGTTGCTGTTATCCATCGGTACTGCAAAATCAATAATCCAATATAAAATTTACGAAATCAATCAAAGAATGTACAAACTAAAGCGAAGCTCAAAGCATAGCAATATAATATACTAACGCATAGCCTAAATCTATCACGGCAATAATATTTCGTTAGCAGACAAATTGTTGACAATCACATATAAAGAGATTTGATTTAATATTTTTTTTTACCAGGTGCAGAGTTCGTTAATGTTTGCAACATTCGAAAACTTCTAGACGGAATCGACGCACCTTTGTAACGAGGGTCCGTTTCGTTGTGTAAAAATTTATCATCGTCAACTGATAAAATATATAATATACAAAAATAATTCCCTTAATTATTATATTGCTAACCGCTTAATTTTAAATACATACATTAAATTAAATAAATAAATAAAAAATTATTAGTTGAATGAGTAGGTACTGAGTAGGAACCTAAGTATATAATTTCATGTACTTTATTCTTTTTTATTAAGTCTGAAATTAAACCAATTCTAAAATGTGCCAAAAAAAAAAAAGCGAGCGTGTAGCAGAGTACCTATAATACCAGGTATATTACCACCACCGATTAATAACATAAATGTTTACCACTATTTTCCAAAACTTTGAATATCTTGGAAGGTATAGAGCCACCTCTATATCTTGGGTTTTCTGTGTCTAGATTATTAGCTATAACGATTAGATATTGAGATATTCTGCGATATTAATTACTTATTGGATTCCTAGATTAAGTTTTTTTAAGAATACAAACCTTGAGATTTAACTCTATTCATGAAAGATCGGTCGTCATCACTTAACTGCAACTTTCTGAGTTCAGATAAGGGTAATGATTGGCTGTTATAGGGCTGAGTACCATCATATAGCACGCCTGTAAAATAAAAAATGATTACTTGAAAATAATGAATAGTAGAAATTAAAAAAAAATTATGTTAAATGATAAAGATTGTATATTACTTGTGAACAAAAAAAAATTATGTTAAATGAAATATACTAGCTGATAAATAATATACGAGATGTGTTTATAAAACTCATTTAATATATTAGGTACCTAAATAATATTCTGCTTTATGATTTTATATAGTATATGATGTTATTATTTTAGAATGTATAGTTAAGTGTCTAAAGACAAATGTATTATACTATATTGAATGCAAGTATACGTAGTCATTTAAATGTAGAATCTATATTTTATAAAATGTTAATTATTTATAATAGGTATAAAGGTGTTTAATGAATGTACACATTTTGACATTTTGTTCAAAGCTTCAGTTTTTAAAATAATTTAGTTCTATATTAAAACACATTTATACACTGTGTTATGCATAGGTATACCTAATACTTTTTAATTGGGTACTTATAATTTATTAAAAGTACTTAAGTAAAAGGCATCGTTATATTATGTATGTAATAAAATGTCACTTCTAATGATAAAAAAACCTGTCTGTAGTATAGTAGGTTTCAAATCTAAGGAGTTCATTGTATTGGAAGAGTTAAATTTGAATTCAATGATAAATAATTTCATACGAAAAACTAATCTTAGCGGAAACGATGCGCCAGCACCCATTTCTAAGTAGTTTAAACATAAAAAAGATAATGCTATATTAGTAATTAGTAATTTATTTTCCACATATAGTACGGTACGTTGAACTATTTTTTGGCAAAAACATTGAATATATTAATTTGTATCATTAATTATATTCCATTATAATACTATAAATAGGTAAATTATTGTTATTAACTTAAATGTCATTACTGCGTGGTGCGTACCATATATAGAATATATATCAATGCTTAAAATTATTCCAAATATTTTTTAAATTCCATTGTGTATAATAATCATAACAATATATAAGATTTTCAGTTTTTACAACAGAGGCTTGAATATTTAATACAAGATTCCTCGTAAATAGTTCATATTGAAACCAAAAAATCTAAAAAATCTAATATATGCAATATGCACATTTTTTTCTTTAAAAAACATTTGACGTTCAAATTTGGTCAAAATTACATATTTAAACGAAGAATAGCGACGTTAGTTATTTTGTTGCAATTCAAAAACATTTTACGTTTAAGGACCTTGAAACATTTAGGTAAATTATTCACTTTACATTAAAAAATATTTGGATTAGACTTAAAATATTATTACCTATTTAGAAATTATAATATGAACCTATTCACCAGTGGCGTATTTAGGATTTTTCTGCCCTGGGTACACACGTTTTTATGCCCACTTCCTCTCACCGGTTTTTTATAGAGGCAATTTTTCTTACCTTAAAAAGCTTACAATACATCATATGATATAGTAATAGTATCATGTAGTTTAAAAATCTATCTAGTGCTTTAAAATGTTATATATCGTAGGTACTCTCAGTAGTATCCATGATAGCAAAATAATCTAAGCAAATTGTAAAATTGATTAATTTATTTTATTATCTATTTACGATTATTTTTTTTTTTACAAGTGCTTAAATCATTTTAAATTTGTTAAAAAAAAGCTTCCAGTTAAGTTTGCTGCACCCAAAAAAGTGCTGCCCGAGGCAATTGCCTCCTTGCCACCCTAAATACGCCACTGCTATTCACACTGTTTTATGATAAGGTGGTATTAACTAAAGGTTATTAACAATCTTGTATAATATAAAATAATATAAATATACACTCTTATAAATAATTAAATATTAACAACATTATAATAAATATAGGTAGTAAGCTAATTACTTTAATAGTAATATCATAAAACATATTTTGATGAAATATACTTGAAACTTGAAATAGGCTGAAGACCGTCTTCGCCCTGTCGTACTGTACTTATAGATACAATAATATTATATTTAATTAAATTTTAACACATCGATTATAATAGTGACCAACTCGACAACTACAGAGTAGCAGATCAGTAACCACTTGTCTAACTTTTTTTGACTTTTGACTTCTAAAGTACTAATTAGATACAATTTGTAATCAGGTAATCATCCATCATCCTAAAAGTTAAAGAATGAAGCATTTTTACTATCCCAAATAAAAAACACAAAAAAATACACATTCCAAAACCAATGCGTTCATAGTTCCGTTCAGAATCAAAAATAATAATCAAATCGTAACGAATAATTTTAATAATAATTTAGCTTCAGAGATAGTTTTAATTACTAAAAATAATATAATCACATATTATATCATAATTCAATTTAACATAGTCACCTTTTGGCTCAGTAATTTGTTGAAGCACTTTAAATGAACGTCCTTGTATCGGTTCAGAATCATACGAGTGGTTTATATTATTCTTCAACGGTTGTGTTGGTTTATTAATTTCAACTCGTACGGGTATAACTCGTTCTTCTGTTTTATCAACCTAAACAATTATTTATGACAGTTAAATTAAAAGTATATACGAAATAAATAACAATGAATGTTTATTAATATGCATTTTTTTTTAAACCAAGACATTTTTGATATTTGATTTCTTTTCTATAAAGCACATACCTAATATATTTTCAATTGTACTTGCATTTAAATTGAGCACGACGAATAATATGTTAAGGGTAGGTTCTTAAAAACAATTACCTGATCAACATATTCTTTTTTGTTTTGGGTCCATGGAGCTAGGGAGGGTTGAATTTGCGCAGCCTTTTGCATCCAAGGAGTAGGCGACTTATTCAGCAATGGTTGATGTTGAACTTGGGGCAACAGACATACTCTTTCCGAGGCAGAGCGCACGTTACAAACTGGTTTTTGTTCACAGTTTGGTTTCATCTCTTGTTGTTGCTGATAGTCTGGAGATTTTTGAGGTACTTCTTCCGGGCTAGGCGGAGTCTGGGCATTTCTTTCTAAGCGCCTTTGCATTCGAGGACTTCTAATCTCACTCAAATCTAATCCACCTGGAAGATAAGTAAATGGTTTTTTGTCTTTGGTAGCCATTGCATTTTGTATGGTTGATGGTATTTCTCTAGGTTCATTCAGCTACAAAAAAATCATTATCTTTGTTAATTGATATATTTATTAAGGTGTACAGGCAGGCGTAATCTGGGGGGGGAGGCAAGAGGGGGCAACTGTCACTCCATATATTTTATTGAAGGGGCAATAGTATCATTTTGCCCCCCTTTAAAAGTTATAATTTATAATTCAATTTCTATATTAACATAGAAAAATTAAACAGCATAATGGATTGTATAATCATTAATAATAATAGATTTATCGTTTTGACTTTTTGAGCGCCTCAGTTTATTATTTATTAATAGTATCATAAATCGAGCGCCTTCATATCGTAATATGAGGAATTGCAGAGAGATGACACTGATGACAGTGATGGCATGGCGAGTTATTACCACAATAGCACAATGCGAACTAAGATTATTATCGTGTTTATTTTTACCATTTTTAAGTGTAAAGGCCAATTTTATTGTACCAGTTATTAAGTGACTACAATCAAATTTGCATAAATAAGTATAATTTTTAATAATTTTGTCGAGTTTTATATTTTTTTATCAGTTTTATAATGTAAAATAAAAAAAAAATGAGTTGTAAGTTTTTTTTTATTTATTAATTTTTACTGACGAAATTTTAGTTTTATTACTAATTGCCCCCCCCTCCCCAGGATTGACTCCAAGTTACGCGCCCTTACGCCACTGTGTACAGGGTTGTATTATAATATGTATTAATAAAATAAATTGTATTTATAATAAATATCTACAATTTGAATATTATGTTTAATGCTTTATGAAGGTTTAAATTTTGTAATTATAAAATAACCAATTTTCTTTATGACTAATTATATAGTACAATAAAACTTTGAGTTCTTCGCTTTAATTTTCTTCCTATTAAACAGAATAATTGAGAATAATTATTAAAAGAAAAAGTATCAATGATTAAAAATTTTAAATAGTGATAATTTGAGTTATGAAATATGATTTATGAATATAGGTAGTTAAAAGTGGTTTGTAAATTCTTCATACACGTAAATTTATTATTGTTCTGACTTAAAAGTTGACCATATGGTTAAAACGTATTAAAAAGTGTTAACAATTGAATCATATATTATTATAATCATAAACGCGTTACACATAAATGCAATTAAAAGCATTTTATCCAAGTTTGAATGGCACTTTACACTCATGATTTGTCTATGCTATAAAATATAATGCTACAAACAATAGTTTGTTAAATGATACAAGATATAAATATACAATAAACAACCTATAAATAATTTTATTCTTACGTAAGCAGAGCACTTAATGATATTTTACTTTGAATTGAAATGACTGATGTTTATTTTAATTTTTAGCGTTTATAATTTTAAATTTACTACAATCTATAAATTTACTAATTTATTTTAATATTTAAATAGTTAACAGTTATTTTGAATTTAGCTTTTCACAAATTTTCAACAATTTGTTTTGATTATAACGATGGTATAAAAAGTATATAAGTACAAAAAAATATAAACAATAATAATAATTTACCTCAGTTTTTATTCTAATAGCTGGAATGTGTCCACTATGCAACATTGGTGGAGGTGGTGGTGGGGGCGGACCACCTTGAATTGTACCTCCTGTAAACAAATAACATCAATTTATGTACCGCTTAATTAAACATTTTCTAAACAAAGCCTAATAAACGTCGTTCACACGACGAAAGAGCCATATTGTGTACAATGGATATATTTAATAAACTTGATTTATTATAATTACCAGAATATGGCAGTGGTGGAGGTGCTGGTGGGGGTGGTGCGGACATATCTCCAGCAGCTAAGTCTTTCGCTCCTATTTGATGCCTAAATAATATAACAACAAATAGTAATACTTATTTATTGATATAATAAATACATTTCATGTAAAATGCAATTTGATGAGCTTACGCATATAGTGAGCAGGAAATAAATCTAATAATATTTAAATAGGTAAATTATAATATCTACATGGAAAGTTTTTCATGATCATATCTTACATATAATTACGGCAAACTACATAATAATAGTAACTATTATACCTATATATTATTAAATATGGGTAGGTACACATTTTAAAGTCTGGAGCGAATACAGATCATAATCTACAAATTGATGTTTTTTAAGTGAGTTTATTATTTACTATACATACGATGTCTATATGTTATATTGTGTATCGAGTGGTTTAATAATAGCATGCGAGTATATTATATATTATGCACTCGTGTTTAAAATTGTCATTGTGGGGGACAAGCTACCATATTTGGACCGAAATCAGCAATATTATATTTACGCTACTCAAGAGCCGTTCGACCGTCTGCTACTATATACATTATACACGAGTAATCTGTATAGTATCTGGGCATGTTGTATATAGGTACGTGTAACGTTTTGCAGGGTCAGCCTTGCCAGTATGCCCTTGAACAGGCGCCGCTGTTTAGTTTTTTACTCTTCAAACAGAAAACACATAATATGTATTTTACAACCTTGCTTATTCTCACGTTAAATTTTTTAGCTGGTTTATCTTCTGTATTTACGATTATTGTGCGTCGTTAAGGTCAACGGTAATTTGATTAGATTATTATACGTCTATGCTTTACATAATATATAACATTATGACTATTGCTCCGGAAAACGGAAACTGCACCGACGTACGCGGAAATATGAGATTTAAATTATGTTCACCAAACGACAATAAAAAGAATTGATCGTGCTAAACTAAACTCTATAGAATAATAAGCCAATAATAAAATATAATATATTATTTTATAAATTATAAACGAAAACGATACTTGCAAGACATACATGATTGTGTACTAGTGTACTTATTCTATTTCTATACCTATTAACTTGAGAGCCTGTAGATGTCTCAAACTATATATCTTCATTACATATGTTTTATCTCCTTATAATACTACACAATTCTTTATCATGAAATATTAACATTTACATATCTAATAGTCAATAGATCTGATATTAGACAATTATTATTTAAAATAAAATATAAATTCAAAAATTGTATACCTATCAGATTTATATCATAATTCAAGCCTAATTAGGAATTTTGGAATATTTATAATACTCGAGTAGTCAAGTTCAAAAACCTTTATATAAACAAAACAAATCGTTGGTAAAACATTTTGAGAATATTGGGAAGTAATGTGGCATTAAGATCAAAAAGACTTTTATAATAAATATGTGATATGTGAAATATTTATAAGATATATAATAGGTATATAATTATTATAAATTAAACCCCATTATTTATATACCTACACAATATATATATATTCGTAATCGTAACTCGTAATTAATTGTAATTTTACGATTAGCGATTACTATACAGGTACACCCACACAATCAACTCTAAATAAGTACCTATAAAATGTTTGATATTTAATGGAAGAGGTATATCGTTCACTCCCATCACTTAACTTAATTTCAATTTAAGGCAAAGAAATTCAATTAGAAAATTGACTGTCACGATGGCTTTCATTATAATATTATATAGCATCAGTGGCGTATGCGGGGGGCTAATTGCGAGAAGACCCCAACCCATTTCCCGTATTATTAATACTTTGAAAAAAAATATTTATCAAGTTTTAACTGTCGACTACTAAAAAGCAAGACGTAATTATATATATAGGTACCTAAGTATAGGTTGAATTCATTTATTTATACTTTCCCGATTATTTTGAAAAGTACTAAACATTTTCAATTTTACCTACCCAAAAGTACCAACTAGGTCCAATTTGCTTCAAAAACCTCCATCGAAGTTTATGATTAGAGTATATTTTCTACAAGAAAAGTTGAGAAATTTAAGTTATATAAAAATTTTAAAGCACCTCCCTTAAACATATACAATTATTAGACTGAACAAAATAATAATGTAATAAATTTTCAAGATCCCCTCCTTCCCATTGAAAAATTTTGAGAGCTCTATAGTATAGCATAATTATAGATTTTTATTTTTTTAACAAATACTTTAATACAAGTATAAAAATAATTAAATATTTTCATTATGTATATCAAATAATTTCTTTTCAATGGGTGTTGAAAAAGTAACATCCGGCTATACATTTCAAGTTTTCTCGATATTTTTGTAAATAATATTATATTGATTAATCATACATGATATACATATATACATCATTAAGATTATTTATATGAATAAAATATATTATATACTATTCTGTTATACAACAGTCAAAAATAGTATTATATTATTATCAAAAAAATCTAAAAGAAAATCCACTTTCTTAATAATATGATCTCATACTACATCTTTCACTATCCTTGATAAATTAAAAACAAAAACTTATGATAGCTTGTGCGCCAAACAATATTGTGACTCATATGTACATTGAATGTTGTGTAGTTATAATATGTCTTATTAGTGAATCAAGATTCAAGATTAAAAATTGTTTACGAACATCTCGATCTCAAATTAAAATAATTAAATCTAAAAATGTGATATCAGAAATCGTGCTACATAAAATGATATAAGTACTGGCATTATAAAATATTCCTGATGCCTATTCAAAACAATTTAAAAAATATTATACTTTTTTAATCGATATTAATAATGAAATATTGTACATGTACTTTATAATGACATAATCTACTCGTGATGCATGATATAGTAATAATAGCAATATTTAAATTTACATTTAAGAACCAATTGTATAAATATAAATGTAGATATCTATTAGGTAAATTTACATTTCACCAATATTACATTATTTCAGATAGTAATTGATTTATGTTAAAATTAAAATGATATTTCAATATAGACTCTATTGAACAATAATCCTAGAGACTCTGCAGTTTACTGTATTATGAAATACAATTTTAAATTGTATTTAGAAACGTTATTCTTAACGTCGGATATCGATTTCAAAATTATAAACATGATAGGTACTTCCATTTAAAATATAACTATAGTTTTCGAAACCAAAGCAAATATTTTTAATCCGAACAAAGAAAAATTTATATCAGAAAACCTATCTAAAAAATAAGATTCATTAATCTATGTATCCACATTATAATATTATATAACTTATTAATTAAATACACGTGATCTGTTGATCGAAGAGAAGTATATGATGATGTCATCATATTGAGATCTTAAATAGAATAACAAATAAATAATACAAAACTTGGCTACGGATCATATTATCTGAGTTGCTGCAGTATATGGTATGAACAAAATTATCAAATAAAACTCAGAAAATGAAAATAAAGCGCCAAGAGAAAAATATTTCCTATGCCTACAAATATAATAATTTCTAAAATGGGTAAAGAAAACCTATAGAGAAAATTATAGCAAATTGCGTATTAATTATCCATGTATAGATAAACGGATTTTTTTTTTCATAATTTATATTAATATTTATATGTATTGACATCCAGTTGCAGGCACTTGCTCAGACTTACAAAATACTGGAGAGCTGTCGATCGATCCCTTGATCTTGAGTCACTTGGCGTTCAGGCAATGCGTCCAATATAGCATTGGCTTTATCGTTATAATTCCCCAAAACGTTTCTGTACATGTTGTACACGAGTTTTCGCACTCTGGGATCAGTGCGGTCTAATTTTGACGCTTCGACGGCTGCTGTGGTCGTCATGATTGAGGAAATCGAGAGAAAATTATATGAAATAAATAAGTACGGTGACGAATAAATTAAAACGAAGAACGGGGTCCACCGATGATAAAAATATAATATAATATAGATTAAACAACCATAAATTGTACGCGTTTGTGACAACGGTGACGATATTTAATTTTATAAAAACAAATACAAAATGTTAGGTAATAAATAATAATAATAATAGACATGTGCACTCTGAGGCGACGCGACGCTGAATGCGAGTTAGATGCAACGACGACTGTCGTCTGCAATTTGTCCGCTCTCCAGAATATAATAACGAACCGGTCACTCGGATAGGTATTCTAATTCTACACTATACAAGTATATGAGTGATAGTGTTTTTTTTTTTTTTTATTGACGCACTAAACGCGATTACGCACAAATATTATGTTATGGGACAAATTTCATTTCATTTCGTATTAACACGTCATGTGTGCGTGCATGCGTGCTTCCAAACAGTAGAAATCAGTTACTTATATGACTTTACATTTTCTATATTAAAGGAGATTTTTTAAGTACGTCAATTTGAAACACAAACAATTAAGTGGTAATAATAATAATAATAATAATAACAATAATAGGTAATACTTATACATGGAGTCATGGACTACAGAGATTATTACAACTAGGAATGTCCCATATATAGGTTCTGCTTAGTGTTAGTTGTTTCAATTCATAGTTAGGAAATATTTAAACTATTTTGACAATTGTTACTACGAATAATTGCATAATATTTATTCATTAATTGCAGCATATTTGTTCGTCGTTGTCCTATATACAATATATTTAAATATATTATATATTCTACATCTATAGTAACAATGCACTACGGCACCGAGAACGACATACCTATATTATATATTACCTATAAGTTTAGAATATAAATATTAACTTCCTTGTTATTATTATTACTTAAGCTTTAAAAATAACCCAATAACCAGAAAAATACTTTTTCATCAAAATAAATGAATCGATAAAAAAAATGCTAGAACAGATTACAATCAAATATCAAAATTAAATTGATATAAATTATATAACTATTATTATTTTACTAATATTGAAAATATTGTACATGATGTACATACCTAATTATGAAATAACTTTAATTAAGTTAGTTTAAAACTTTACTATACTATCTACAGTTTCTAGTGTTAATTTTTTATATAATATATAAACCTAAACTCGTATGTAAAAATAAAATGTGTAAGTTCCTTTGAAAAATACAACAGTTATAAACTGATACTGCTTACCTACCGGTCGCCGCTTGTAGTAAACAATACTAATATTTTTATTCTTTACAATACAATAATTAATAGATTAATAAGTGCATATCGTATATTCGTATTCATATAGTAAAATAGTTTAATATACCTAGGCTTACAATATTATAAATCAAGTATTATATTCAACTTAAAATTAAGTAGTTAGGTATGCTGCAGCACTTAGTGTACGTCTTACACAAAACATAGAATTTAATGCCTATTGAAAAAAATCGCTGAAATTCTTTGATAATCGTTTGTATTCGCTTATATTTTTTAGCATTATAATAACTTATTTTACGAAAATATATTATATTTAAATTAATTATTTCTAAACTGTTAAAACGTCTTGAAATTTTGTATGTTTATAGCATTAAATAAAACGTGTTATTAGTGAAAAATGAGAAAACATTCTACTCACAATTAATGCAATAAACATAAAACATTACGGATTTATGATGAATATGTTATTTCAATAGTAACTTTAATAATAAATATTAAATAAATCGTTTACTTAATTATTTGTCTTGTTTATTAGTAGGTACTTATTACTTGTTAGTTTATTACTTATATTATGGGATAACTTTTACAGAACAAGAGTAACTATACAAAATTATGAATTATAATTAGTAAATTTGGCTTTACCATATTAAATTATACATAAGCTTTACCCCCATACCAAATGTCTCACAAAGATTCCACACGTCTACATTCCGTTTTATGGAGCAAACTAGACCTACACATCCCATCGTACTGATTTGATTGAGTTTTACTATCCGATAATAAGCTTAAAACATATTCAAATTTATCATGCACTCTATTTTTAATCTTTGAGTTAGAATTAAATAAAATTATTAAACTATATTTTTTCCCGTTGAAATTTTTAAAACTACTAGAATTTTTTTCTTTTTAAGCATAATAAATTTAAAATTTGCACGAAAGATCCGAGTTGATCAACAAAAAAATAAAATCTATTTTATAAACTATTATTATGTAAAACTCACGTTGGAACTCACTTAGTCTTTGTGTATAGCCGACAGCCGTATAGGTATAATTTACAAAATTTCGCCATGAAGTAATTTCGATTTTAGGCATTTTGTGATACTTGTATATGCTTATGAAATAAAAATTGTATTTTGTTTAAATACCTTCATCAAATTTTGAGTATAAATAATATGACTGTGTCGGTATGAAAAAAAAACAAGATACAACTTCTGCGTGTAATTTATAAGTATGTAGGTATATACTTAATAGTATACATTTTAGTATTTATAATCAATGATACATCACATAATACTTACAAAAACATTTACGGTTACTTTATGAATATAATATATTAATATTTTAATATATTTTAATTTTTAATGTATACACCTAATATATATACAAATTTAATGATTAATAATATTTTAATATTATGTAATTATATGATAAAACCTAAAACAATATATAATTAGATATACTCTTATAATTTTGAGAATAGAAACTTCTTCAATTTCCAGTTATAACATAATTTAGTACCCATATATACTTGAAACATAAACTTAACATCAAATATTTATTATTATTTATTAGCATACTAAAAAGTAAAAACTAATTATAATCGCTGAGATTCAATAGTTCAAAACATGTGAGAGTAATATTATGCTCGTATAGGAGACTATAAAATATTACAAAACACAATGTAATGCTATCAAGCAATTAAAAACATAATATAATCTGATGACTGATTTACGTAACATATAATATTATAGTATACCAAGTATAACATAATATGTTTAAATATTTTAGTCCAACACCCTCAACATACCACTAATTTTATAAAATTCCAATTAAAAATTAAAATGCACCTACAAGTAAAATTACATTATTTTAAGTATCGGCATTACATGTTTGAATTGCTTTGACATTTTTAGTCAAAAGTATTGTCAAGTGCTTATCAACATAAAATATCAAGACGATTTATTTTTTATTTATACATATAATACACGATAAAAAAACAAATGTTAAATTCCAAGATCTTATCTTATACTGCCAATATAACACATAATATAGCAATATGATATTGAAAAAATAAACGAATCGTAGCCTAAAATTAATCGGTTATTGACGAAAACAAAACCGTTATACAATAAGTATCGATGGGGGAAAGGATTTAAGTACCTATACATTACAATAAAGGTAAATTCCAACGAAAACGAAGTGACAAAAACCTGTTTCTTTATTTAGTAAGTATATTATTTTAATATTTTAATATATACCTTCTATCGGTTTAGAGTCAGTCCAGAACAGCTGTTATGTAAGAGTTATTTATTAGGATGTTTACGCATAGGAATGTGGGAGGGTCATGAATATGATATGTACCCATGAAGTTCATACGACGATGACTCATTGGAGCATTTCTTTTGATTTTCTTTATATCTTTCACCGGTCATTTCATATCACCCAGAATATTACGAATAAAATATATTCTTAAGGCATAATTATCGATATTATTATAATAATTCACATACTTTAATGATACATTAAATAACAATAAACTATATAAAATATTATAATTTTAAATGTCTAAATTACGTCGAAAACGTAGTTAGAAATTGTATTGTTATACCTATTAAATGTATTTTTCACTGAGTTTTACATATCCGTTACATTTACATAATATTACGTCAAATTTTAAAATGTATGACAGTAGCTTCCTCATAACTTTTTCTACCATTGGCAAAAAAAAAAAAGGTAGCCAGAAAGTATACGTAAAACGATTCTGAGCAAACGGTCTGTCACTTTATAATATTATAATAAGTAGCTTAGGTATATATTTTATGATATTATTGAGATTAAAGTATTTTATTTTACTATTAGGCATTAGTACTAACTACTAATTACTATCAAATTCATTTTTGTCGAAAAAATTGTTACAAACTTATTATAACGTAAAGCGAGCCTCCAAAAATTGTTCATTTACCCCTCCTGTTAAAATTAAAACCAATAATTATCGCCACTTGTGTAGCAATTATGTGTGTCATAATAATCTTAATTTGCTGCAATTTACAACCGTCAAAAACTGAAAAAAATTACATTTTGTAAACATTTTTCTATTAATACTTCACAACATTAAAAATCAGCATTTAAATATTTGCATAAATCATAAAGCAAACAATCTAATATAGAATCAGTAAGATCTAGAGATTTATTAAATTAACCTAAATATATTAGTTGTAGGTATATTGTGTAATATTATAATCAGATTTAAATGTCTTTACAGAATATTCTTTTTTAATAAAATTTTTAGCATAACATTGTTTGACGAGTATATAAATTGAATAAATTGTTTTTACACAATTAAAATAAATAATAATTACCAACTAAAAAACTGAAAATTACTTTCGGCTACCCCTATTTGTTTCTGCCGAGAACATTTTTATTTATTAATCATTATTCATTACAATCATGGCGTGTTTGTATAATATATATTATATTATGTATAATATTTATGTTATGTGGAAAGCTAATACTGTGTTTTTTTTGTTTAAAGATATTGTGTTTTATAATTCATAAATAGAATGCCGATATTCAAGGTTTCTTTTTCGTAATTTTGTAACTATTATATTTATACTTAATTTTAAATGTTTAATAAAGTATATTTACTCAAATATACCTGACTACCTATACTACGACTTATAGGCTTTAGTAGGTATAGAAACAGTGGACACCTAGGTAGTAGGTATATCTATAATATTTTAATTTTATGCATAAGCGATTCTGCAAAAGTTTTTAGTCATGCTACTGATTAGCATAAAACTTAATTTTCGAATATAAATTTAAAACGTACTAATAATTATTAAATATTCAACATGTTTAAGCAAAAAAATACACTATATGAAATTGATTTTTTTATCAAATGAATTTGCAAATAATTCAATATTTCTATCTGAACTTATAAAGTTCCAGATTCCAAATTCCAGATTTGAATTACTAACTTAAAAAACATATAATTAATGCATACTACAGTTATACATATAATATATAAACATTATAAACACAATACTTAAATATAGTATAACTAATCCGCTAATATTGCAACATTATAATATTAACTATAGATATAATTTATGTTTATACGACTTATTTTATAAATTGTGTTTTTTAATTTTTATTTCTATCCTATATAGTATCCTATAAAACGTTTTTGCACAGTTATTTTAAATATCAATTTTTGTTAATAGAGTCAACTTAAATGTGGATGAAATAAAATATAAACTTGGCACAATCTCACATGTGATGTGAACAAAGTATATTGTAAAAATAGAACTGAACTATCACAATTACAGTTTATAGATACACCATGATTGAATTATTAAAGTATACATCCAGTATTGTGATATCCTTCCAAAAACTAAATATGTTAACAACGATTAAATCATAAATCTATTAACGTATTTATTTAAAATGTATTTTATATATTGTATGTATTAAATTATTAAAATTAAATGCTTGAGCAAAATCACGCGTGTGTGGTATATCGTATACCTATACATCGTTTTAGTATTTAACACACAAATACAAAACATATTAATTTCTTGTATAATTATTATGTACTATACATAGTACTATACATGAATTATAAAACAACAAACTTGAAAACTTGCAGAGCATAAGGCATCGTAGATATATGTACAATTACCCACACGACATTCTTTATGTACACATCATTACATAATATATAGTACCTATAGATTAACTTTAATTTAATCCATAGCGATCGCACAAAATTTCGTTAGGAATTTGTTATTATTAGTAAAAAAATTATAATTACAATTTAATATTGATTAAGTATAAAAAATGTAGTTTAAAACACAAACAAACTTTATATATACCTCCAGGGAACGGAGACTCCCAAACTCATGTCTAATAGGACAAACAAATTTAAACTAAATTAACACTGAACATATTCTTTCTTCTCATTTTTTTTTTTTTTTTTTTTTTAATAAAAATGACTAATCTTGCAACTGGACATTGAAGATATAGCCAAAATGGACCACCACCTCCACTACAATTCCCACTACTAGGCGGTTGTGTATTTAAAAGCGTTATTTTTAACATATTCATTTTGGCCCTGATACCGTAGTTTTTGCAACGCTATTTTCGGACAACAGACACAAGACAATTTGTTTATACCAAAAATTAAAATATATAAATTTTATATTTCTATAAAATAAATATCACTTTAATATACATTTTTACTCTATTTATCTTATTCCAAAATGTCAAATTAAATATGTGCCTACGAGGACTATATACTTTATTATATACTAGTTTAAAAATAGTCTATGATATACAAAATTATAAGTTTGTAAAGAATATTTAACTTCTATACATGTTCACTTGAGAGAGAAAGGCAGGATAGTATAAAGAATAAAGATATCTATTTTGTAATAATAAATTTAAAAACAATTATTAATCATTACGTTCGAAAAAGATTTTTATTACATTCTGGTACCTGATGCGATTAATTCTTCTTTTATAAATATTATTCATATAAAATATTATGACAAAAACAAGGACACGTATACTGAACAAATTATTTCTATGAGGTACATATTTTTTTAAAGTTTAAATCAATGGATATGCTTGACTTAAATTTATATTTTAAACAAATTCATAAAAACTACATTTGTTGTATATATTCATATACTTATAGGTGGGTACTGTATAGATATCTAGCCTATATACAGATTATATGTATAATATTTAGAGTTATTGATTTTAAAAAAACTCACTGTTCTTCCTGACGGGAACTGTTGTATATTTTATTGAATTCTTCATCAACTCTTGACCCAGGAGATAAATCTGGTAAATCCATTTGCAAATAATTTCTCTCCAACAACACGTTACTAAAAGTCACCTTGTAAGCATATAATCAATATTTGAGATACAATTAATTGTAAGTAAATTATAATAATTTATTTCGCAGTAAAAAAAAATTGGTTGGATTTAATTCATATGAATTACCTTTTTTCTTGCTGAAACTATTTCAGCTTTTGACTGAACAATAGGTTCGGGTGTTTTAGAATAGAATGCCACACTCGCTGGTCTTACTGGACTTGGAGTGCGACGGACACTCAAATCTTCCATTGAACATTTTTCTAATTTTTTCCAAAAACTTTTACAGTCACTAGGTGGTCCAGTGACCGACGTTTCCACATTTGTTTTCCAGAATTGCGGTGAACTCGACCGACTTCTGAGAAACACGAGTTCACCGTCTTTTTGTAACGAATTCCTTCGAGGTTTGAAGTTAGAAAACTGTAATACCTCATTTTCATTTTTTATTGGTAGCGAGGTAAATTCTTTGTTGGGTTCTTCAAAACATCGTTTTAGGCATTTATTATCTGATTCTTCAAATTCTCGAAATTGGTTTTCTGAATTAGCAGAGATTTCTATATTATTATTGATAATTTGGTGGCGTGGAGAACACGGTTCTGATATACTCTGATGTTTTGGAAAGACAAAATTTTGTAAAGCTTTACAACTGGACGACCTTTTGGGTGGTACGACGTTTTCACCCCGTCGTTTTAATATCAAAAGTTCAATTGAATTACTTGGCCTACGTAGAAAACTGATTGCCTGAGATTCGGTTAATGAATAACAGTCTATGCCATCGATCTCTAAGACTCGATCACCGACACTTAAATAGTTGTAGGCTAAAGTGCCATTTTGCACCTAAATAATGTATGTAATATAGTATGTTTTAAAATCAAATAGGATTTTTTTTTACTTACATTTCTCACGGTCAATGGTCGCCAACTGTCTCTTCCGCCACATACTTGAAAACCCCACGAGGAGTAAAGGTCGTTCTTCTTAAACGAAATATTCAACAACTGAGCCATTAATAATAAATTGTCATGCTACTCCGAAAATTATACCTAAGTGTGTTTGGGCAACTAACTGGCATTTGACTGTGCGTGTCCTAGTTTTATCTGCCAACAAAGGGCGCTCTAATCAGCGTTCTTAATTAAATTGTTGACAAGTGACCGGAAACACGATACATAAACTTTGGACATAGTAATTAAAACATGATTTAAAATGAGGATAAGTATTACATATACAACATTTGAATATTATAAACAATTATATAGACGTAAAGTAGATATAAACATTATTAATTATAAGTGTTTATATCCAAGTGACTATAGGTACAAATTTAATTAATATCTAATTATCTAAGCCATGTAGGTGCCCGTGTAGATTCAATTCAAGGTACAATTTCAAATAATTAGTGTACAAAATGTCAAGATTTAATTTGTAAGTGTTATATAGGTACCTATATATGATGACTCAGGGCCGGCTCTAACTTTTTCAGCGTCCAGTGCAAGTATTATTTCAGCGCCTTTCACATTCTTTTTAAACATTATTTAAACAGGCAACCGCGAGACCCTTGATTTTGACACCCCTGTGCTGTGGCACTCGTCGATCGTATCTTAAGCCGGCAAATTATGTTTATATGTTTCACCAAGCCTGCCTCCAACTTTTTTTCTATAATGACACAGTTTTTGAAAATTTGATTTTTAGCATTTTTATACATACAGAGGGTGGCACCTCTCCTTCCTTTGTTCAATATTTTTATTTTGAAATGTTCAATTATAGGAAATTATTGAATGCACCGCCTCCCTCTAAAATATACAAATCAAAATTATGTGTATGCTACTACTCTGTGGTGATAAAACTTCTTTTTTTAAATGAGAAATTTCCCCTTTTCTTCATACATTTTTTAAGCAAATATTTCTTATTAAAAATCGAACGAGTTTTAGAGTTATTTAACTTTGTGTAGCTACTAGTTACTAAGGATAATAATATGTCCATGATAATGGGTTTGGAAAATATGGTGGCTATAGCCTTTAGTGATCTCAAAATTTTAATAATTAATATTAATATGCCACTATTTATATTTTTTAAAAATAATCCTAATATAATGAATACTAGATTCAATATTAGGTACATCTAGATCTAATTTATATTTTTGTAAAATCGGTTTAAAGGACTGTATCTCTACTATAAACATAAATAACTGACAAACTACCTGTTCAATTTTTGAATTATGTACATTAAAATGTTTAAAATAGTTATCTACCAAATAATTTTCTGTAAAAAAGGAGGGTTTTCATTTAAAAAACAGAAGTTTGTATTTGAATTGCCACGATATACTTCAGATATAATATGAAAATCTTAATAATGTAAAAATATTTTCTTCAAGTACCTATATATTATATTTGAATAAAAGATATAGGAGTGAGTATGCTTGGTGAATCATCCTCCTGTATAGTAAAGATGTATAATTATATCCCTACAAAAAATGTAGAAATTGACTAAGTACCTACCTACCTACTAGGAATTAGTTTTAATTTTGTGACTTGTGTGATCACAATCAGTAATAAGTAATAACTAATCATCTTAATTATTAATTTTAAAAAATTTCATGAACCTTGTTCATAATCTTGAATGCCACTCGCTAGTTTTGTCCACAATCAATTTACACTTAATATTAGATTACCTACACACCTAGGTATCTTTATTCCTATTCCATAAACAACTATGTAACTATGTTAACAGTTAACAAACTTAATTTAGTCAAAATTGACTAGTTATAAAATATGGCATCCTTATGTTTCTGTTTTATTTGATGCTGCATCGAGTTTAAAATATTAACTTTTAGAGGATGCCACATCCATATTTGTTGTCTCAGTTTTACAAACACTTAATAGTAAATTTACGCTCAGCAGCTCAAGTTTTATTCCGTTAGCTTAAAAATTAGAGTGAATAAACCTGTTATGAAACTTGATGGTAAGAACATTATCTGTGTTTTTTTGTAAGTATCTTTATTCTTTACGATAATTCAGTTTTTAAGTGAGTTATGCTCATATAATAAAATGTAAAATAAAAATGCTCTTAACTCACTTCAAACCTAAAATGTACTATGTTAAGCATTTTTAAGATTGAGACAACAAATATGGGTGTGGTGTCCTCTAAAGTAATTTTCCCAAAGTACCAACTAGATTCAATTTGCTACCCAAAATCACATTTTAATAATTTAAGCATTTTTCTGTTTCACTATGTGATAATACATACACAAAAAAAAAACACATAATTGTAAAACCAATTAATTCATTGCTTCTTCTAGAATCTAAGATTAGATATTTTATTATATATATTTAAATAAAAATATTACAGATCAATTACATAGATTATTCTTAGGTAAAAAATGTATTATAAAAGATAAAAATAACCACAACAAAACAATTAATTGTGAATAATGAACATATATCATACATATATCTACTATTGAAATATTATACATGGCATATAGACTATAAAGAAAGAATACTTCAGTTTTTGCAGTTCTAATAAATTCGATCTCATGTTTACTAACATTTTACATAAAATATTATTAATTAAACTCTCATGGATACCAAACAGATAGTTCTGTAGAAATATAATAATTATTAAAGGCTCAGTCAAACAGAGAGCGGGTTTCCGTATCTAATGGGTACTCATTGTACACAGACCGCGGCAGACAGTGATCCGGTTGTATTATTTTACAGAGACCGCGCAGGCAGCCCGCTTTATGTTTTAAAGTGTCTTAAGGTTATAAATGTCTTGAAAGTCAATAACTTAATATTATTTATGTTAATATTTAATATCTTTGATCTTGTAAGTTGTAATTATGATTTAATTAACATTATTTATAAATCTCTATTTAAAATAAAACGGTTGCCCTCTGAATGTTTTCCAGCATAACGGTATCGACGTCGACCATATGCAGCTAATTAAAATGTAAATAAAATATATTGCAATTGTACTTCATATAAATAGATGAAGCATAAAAATGTCATTAGTAAAATACCTTGATGATGTATTTCTTGTGTTGGTGATACAGCAAGTGGGGGGAAAATATTTGAAGTATCTGCACGAGATTGAGATCCAAGAGATGATTTCCAATCAAATCGAAGTGGTCCATTACCAAAACTCTAAAATAAAATAAAATAATATATTACTGTGTAATATAATATTACAATATACTTTTTTATTAATTTTAAACTTTTATTTTTTATTTGTATTATAATTATTTACAATCTAAACAATTAAATTAGTTTAATAAGTAAATTTGGTGGTTAATAATGGTTACTGGTTAGTGACAGGAGATTCGTTTGACAGCCACTTAGCGATGCCACCTAAACTGGTACTCTTAAGGTAACATTGTATATATACATTAGTAGGTATCTAGGTCACAAACTTTTGAGTATTTTATGTACATTACCAGGAGGTGAGATGGAGGATAGTTGTTTGATTAATGGATGGATAACTGTGAGAGTTTAAGTTAACATAAAATTTAAAATAATATAATTTTTCTAATTGACTAGGGTAGGAATTTTTAAGTTTTTTAACAGATTATTAACTATTGTTTCTGAACTACCAAGGAGAAGGCATTACTAGTCGTAGGCAGATAGATTGAAATGCCTAAAGCGTTTTGGTATTGGAAGGCTTTGCAGAGCACCATAACTACATTTTATAGTTAAGAATTTTAAATTAAGATGCATGTACAACTTTAGTATTTGAAACACCAGCTTTAAATTACATAATAGGATATGTATATTAGTAATTATGTCTACATAATATAAATAATTTGAAAATCTATAATCGGATGTTTTGTATATTCATTAATTTTCATACTTATCATAAAATACCTATTTATATGTATAAGACCGAAATGTAAAATTAGCAATTACTAGGAGTATTTTCTCTATTTACCATACTTACTGGGCGTATAATTTTGGTGAATTCGCCTTTAGTTAATGCAGTATCAAGTTCTTCATCAGTAACTGGTCTTGAATCAAGAAATCTCAGTTCTGGCAAATAATGTAAAACAAAATACCTAAAGAAAAAATAAATAATGACTATACCAATTATGGATCAACCTGTTATCTACTTTATCATAACAAATAAAATATTTTTAAACCTATATCTTTTATAATCGTTTTCATCTTTTTCAAAATCTATTAGCTGTGTTGGGCAAGCTTTGTTTCCAATCAAACTGAGAAATCTTAAAGAAGGCATATTATATTTTATTTGGGTAACCAAGTTTTCTAAGACCGTTATCTAAACAAGCATAATTATTTTTATTTTAATACTCAGTACACTATTTAAATTATGTAAAAATTGAAATATTACTTTATTATTGTTCATTGAGAGTATATGTAAATGTGGTAAATAAGGTAATTTAACAGTATCATCTAGATTATTGTTATCTAAAACGAGCTCTTCTAAATCAGGAAATAGCTCTGAATGATTCAGAGTAGTCAAACTATTGAAGCTCAGATCCAAAGACCTAACTTTGGATCCATACATTTTACCCAGTATTTCTGGAATACTTGTAACATCTTGGCCAACATAACATAACTGAAACAAAATCACAATTGGACTATTAGCACTGGAGTCATTTTAATTTAGTTTTGTTTGAATATTACATACATTGAGTCTTGTAAATATTTAATATCAGAATAACAAAATTTATGTTATATATTACTATACCTTTATATATTATAGAAGAAAGGTAGTATGAATAATTAATATAATACCTAGCTTACATTTAGCCCATTTCCATAGCAGTTAGCAGGAAAATGAGCACGAAAGCAGGCAGCACGAGTATGTTAACATGTCACTCGCGCTGACCGTGCTCCTAGTATTCTCCCTATCTGTTGTTCGTGTCAAGAGCAGTAAATTGGGCAACGCAATCAGCAGCCTAAACACTGCACACAATTCTCAATTATCAAGAAAATGTAAACTCTCACTGCCTACAAAGATGCCACTGAATCATTTTGGGAACTAATAAAAGCACTGCAGGGAGCTGCAGCAATTGCTGAATGTAAATGAGTTATAAAATGTTAGTATGGAGGTAGTCAATCCTCAATTTCATATAGCTTGGGAACTGGACTAGTAAATAAATATGTTATTAATAAGGCATAGAAAAACAAGCTATTAAATCACTTACTACTTGAATGTCTTATCTCTACAATATATTGTAATTGTTAGTTGCATATTAATTAAAGTATAATTTTAGATAATTTTAACTCCTAAAATATTTCAAATAAAGCAATATTTCTAAATTGTATAGATAAATATAGCAAAAATAAATGAATTCAGTATAGGTATACATTCTAAATATTAAATCTATATTTCTATAAATTACTAACGTAAGTATCTTGATCAATCTTAATTGTTGAATATTTAGATAATGTACTAATTACTCAAGTTACCTGTGATTTGAACTTTGTGAAATCTCTATTAACAGCATAATAAAGATGAGAATATTTGTATGATTTGTCTTCATTAGATCTTTCATCATGAACACCTCCACCTGAGTATTATAAGAAGGAAAACCCAATTTTCACTAACAAGACATCTTTAAATATTTTTATTCTTACTAATTGATAGAACATTAGTTTCATGCACAGTTGTGACAGTCAAAGCATATGAAAATTTACATCGCTTTTGTGTAAAAAAGTGTAATTTGAGGAATTCCATTAAAATGTCAGCCTTAAGTTACATTAAAATAGAGTGTCCAAGTAATTTGATCAGTGTTAAACTAAAAGG
Organism: Diuraphis noxia; assembly: GCF_037042655.1. Classification (NCBI taxonomy): domain Eukaryota; kingdom Metazoa; phylum Arthropoda; class Insecta; order Hemiptera; family Aphididae; genus Diuraphis; species Diuraphis noxia. Next base: position 28,618,410 of record NW_028301714.1, on the reverse strand, counting down.
TTTCATAGAGTAAGTTATAACTAGTATATGTATGAACCCTTTCAAGTGTCAAGTGGTTTACTTTTAGTTTTTACTAATATGTTGGTATATGGTTAACATTATTTAAGAAAATCAATAACTCATAAATCCATAACTTTAAACTTAAGTCGGAACTTAAGTAATTTACAGAAAGAAAAATCAAATGGAAAAAACATAATTAAATAATTAATAACTAAAAATTGATTATGAAACAATTTACTAAGAGCACAACTAAGATCTAGTTTACATTGGGTGGTTGGATTTGTTATACTGTAATTATATCAGTGATGGGAAAGTTCTTTTAAAAAATGAACTAGTTCAAATTTTAGTTTATAGTTTTTTTAATCAACAAGAATTATAAAAAGTTACTAAAGAAAATGTTAAAAAAAAATAAAAATTGCAATTTATGTCTGTGCAATAGAATTATAACTACAAATAAAAAGTTTAAAGAATGTTATAGATTATAATACTATTTAGTATTTATTCATAGTGGTATAATAAAATATACTGAACATTTTTAGTTAGATACTAAGATGGAAACAACTTAATCCATGGGAAACATTTAATTGCAAACAAAAATAAATTATGTCTTTTGATTCTTGAGAAGGAACCCTGATCGCCAACAAAACATTTCAAAACATTATTTCATCGCCTGAAAAATTATAAGCTATCAAAGTGAACATAATATTGTCGGCTACCTATCGACCATGGCATAGAACGTATTTTAATAATATTAAATTAAAATTAAAATGTAAAAATAGAAATATCCATTTATATGGACATGCGGTTTGTCCGGTAGATGGTAAAACAGTAAAAACTAAAAATTATTTCTCCCATATCCATATTAAAATAGGTAAGCGCAAGGGGGAGGAGTCAGAAGTACCATGTTACTGGAGCCCGGCGTTCATGCAAATAATTACTTCAATATAGATAAAAAATTGTTTCTAAATTAATTCTTATTTAAGAGGAGCCCAGATTTAGTTCTGTATCAGGGCCAAAAATATGATGTGGGGAGCCTGGGTAAGTATAGTACATACATGTATAGAAATCTCTATAGACTATAATAAATCTATAACACATGTCATGCAAAAATTATAATTTAGAAAAAAATGTATAAATATTAGGTAGTAACACATTTTGATATCATACAAATAACTTATTAGGTATTTTCTAGCTTTAAATTTAAATTATATTAAAATTATAAATACATGTAGGTACAAACATGTCTGAAATGAATGTTTAACTACTTATTAATTTTACAAATTATAGATTATAGATTATAATAATAAAATTATTACCCGGTTGTTTTGAAAGTTAATTTTTCGTGGGTCTGTAAAATCTTCATGATCCATGGCAAATAATGTAACAATTAAATAGTAAATCAAAACAAAAAATCTTTTACTTCTACTGTCTTTGAGAGACTTAAAATAAGTTTCACCGTATCGGTAACTATACGATTTGACAAAATATTATTTTTTTGTTAGCGATATATTCAATATTATATTAGATAATGTGAAATATAAATTGTAATTTGTAAAATATAAATTATTATTTGTCGACAAACATTAAGAAAAAATATTGCAATGCATAACAGTTCTGTGGCTAATTTGAAATTATGACTGTACTATATAGTAATAGTAATAGTATACTAGTATCACATAGATTGTACAAAAATCTATGGTAGACGGTAATACACTAATACCTATGTAAACATGTAGTTGATAGTTTAATAATTAGTTACCAACTTACTGGCTAATCTTAGATCTAAGTATATGATCTAAGTGGCTAATAATCATTTTTGATTAATGATTAAAAATGTTATTGTGTTATCTAAATTTTATCATTGATAATAAATACAATCTTTGTAATTATAAAAAAAAAACTAGTATTATCATGATTCATAATTCATGAAGAACCTAAAGAACTAAGTTCATGCTTAGAATATTTTAATATTACCTATGGCTTAATGAATGTTAAATAATTGATAAAATAAAATAATTGTTTATTATACGTTTACAAAAATTTGAACATAAACATTTGTTTTGTCTTGATGACTTGATCACAAAGAGCTGGGTAATTACTTGTAACTCGTTAGCGACTGGACGAAACAAAATGATCGAATCAATTAAGTACTAAATCGCGAATGATGTCCACAAATCATACGGTCAAATAGGTTTTAAAGTCTTTTGACGATCTTGAATAAACTGTTCTTTGCCACAAATTAGTATATCAGTAACTGAGGTCTGAGACTTGGTTTATTATATAAAAAGAGCGAAAAATATCAATTTTTCTTTGACATAAACATTAATACATTAAACTGATTAAACAGAGGACGCCGAAGGCCAATTGATAAAAAAAAAAACTGGTTCGGTATCCGGTGTTCTTGCATCTGTCAAAACAGAATGCATTCCGAACAGTTAGAAGTAAAGAGTGATGTCGTTTTTAAATGTTAAGGTAATTTACCGTTAGACTTTATTGATTTTTATTATAATTATCTAAATGTTGATATTTGCGAATGTCTATGAGAAAATATTCTTTTAACATCAGATTTTCCAAGATCAAATCCGAATGTTTATATTTCCAAAAAGGTGAGCAAGCGTTGTACAGACAGTACATAGCTATCAAATACTTCGATTCTCGATTATTCGAGTAGGTCACTGTAATGAATGTACCTTTATATTATGATTTGAATTCAATAATAAATCATTATCCATTGCTCATCTCATTGTATACGAAAAATAATTCTGAGGAGAGATCCGATTAACAAATTGATATTTAAGTTATGAAAAACAAAAAAAAATTATATATTCAATCTTGGATAAGAAATAATGTAAAGAAAACTAATACGATAACTAAGGGTAACTACCAACAAGTTCCTATGTTATGATTTAAAAAAAAAATGATCTTAAATTCAATCTAACTGATGGACAAAGTCATTGAATTGTTCGCTGCATTTAGGTCTTTAGGAACACACATAACGACCTGTTGACGAAATAAGATTTCGTTTTGGGAACACACAGAATATGTCTATTTCAATATTATGTTCATTATTATTAATTATTTTAGTCATTAGTCATTGCTCACTCATTGTCTAAAGTCTTAAGTCTAAGTCCGCCAAGTCCGGTGTATTCCTACTGTTACGGGAGATCGGGAGAATGATAATTTTCTACATTCCTTTAGTCCTTTGTTTGAAAAATTTTGTTGAGAAATTGGTTTAGTTTTACTAAGTATTCATTGCGATATCAACGTGGATGTTAATGATCTTATTTATAGATTGACTTGTTAAAAAATCAAAACGAAAAATGAATGATACCTATACATCTATATAATAATTTAAAAAATATAGATTTCAACTTTTAAAATCGGCGCTGTAAAATGGCAATAAAATGTTTAATGTATGTTTAAAATAAAAACAAACAAAATTCAAAACAATTAATTGGTTACATATTTTTTACCTAACCTGCCATAAGGACAAAAACCCCGATAATTCGACAGTTAAATTATGTGATCACTGAACAGCTATAACGAGTGAACACTGCAAGACTAAATTTATTTATTAAATTATGATCACGGACTAATATATAATAGACTTCTATGGAGGAAGAATAGCCACCTAATTACTAAATTAATTATTACCAAAAGGTTCCTCAAACAAGAGACTGAATGTTTTCATAAGGTGTTTCACGACTAAATATATAGTAGGATACATTATTTATTTATTTAGAATTTAATGGAGCCCTTCCACAATAAATATTGTAGTATAAAGACTAATTAAATAAAGAACATTATAGAATAAATGTACAACACTAAATAATATTAAAACTTTATAAATATATTAAAAAGATACAGATTAACAAGGGCTAACTAAAATTATAATTTTTTTTTTAAAATAATATTTACTTACCTAAGTGTAATAAGTATCAAGAGTTGTGTTAAAAAAAATCTGATGCAGTGGAGACTAATTTCAAAGCTCTTCCAAAAGCCAAAAAGGAGTCATTAGTTGATTGTTGATTTGAACTTAAAGAATAAGCTGGCAAAATTTTAATTTTTCGTATTGTAGGAGGGAATACCTATGGAAATTAGCCTGAGTTACAACCTTAGGGCATACTGTATAATAATTTAACAAGTCATGTACATTGTACGAACATAAAATCAAACATCTATCGACTGTCGTCTTAGGTAGAGAGAGTCTAAGTTAAATAAATTTTGAACTCGGATTATTATAGTCTTTACATATGGGAAGGTTGTTTGTGTACATAGGCGTACGCAAGGAGCGATTCGGGCAAGCCCAGGCTCGATCAAAACCTTTTTGGGAGCTTAGTAAAATACTAAATAGCCATAGTAAAATGTGTATATATATTTTAATATATTCGTGGAAATCATTAAAATTCGGTGGCTCCAAATTAGTGGCGCAACAAGGGTTAAAATTCTAGGAGGGGGAACAAAGGCCCTCAAACCAAACCATAAACTCCACAGTCCCAGTTTAAAAACAGATATTTTTGCGTCAATATATTTTATCAAAGATAATCATTATCTCTATATATAGAGCTCAGATGTTGATTAGTATCAACAAAATATCATTCAAATGTGCATTTAAAAAAGTCAAAATATGCAATTATATGCCATAAACTATATTAAATATACCTATTTCTTTAATAAATGTATGCAAAAAAAGGGTTACTATTAATTTTTAAAAAAATATGTACTCTTTTATTTATTTATTTATTTTATTTATTTACTCTTTTATTTAAAATTACTTTATTACAAAATACACAGCTATAAAATATGAAAAAAAAATGATAAATTAATTTCCGATCTATTTATAAGTTACATTTTAGTATTTTACAAAGGTTTAGTACTTTAAGTATCAGGATTACATTATAGTCCGAACGCCAACGAACAGGAGTGAATCTTACCGAATATTCAGTAGTGTAAAGTAAACGATTTGCCGAACGCCATCGAATTGGCGCCGAACGATTCGTTCGCGTTCGGTGACGCTCGCTCGGGTGGTTTTACAATAATATTTACAATTTATTACAATGACATTTAATTTAAGCAATTTATAAAACTTTTAAGTCGCGGCACCAGTTCCGCTTGAGTCGTCTGGTTGGATTTCCGGGAAGTGCTGGTGTAGCAAGGTCCTTGATGAGCTGGTTGGGGTTGGATTGAAGTTTTGCGTGGAAGCGTTTGTAATATAGAGTGGCTTTATACGTGATTTTTACGTATATTGTCAAAATTAAAATTTTAATGCTTGTAAAAAAAATTGTGACTATATATTTCTTTTACTTTTCAATTGCTATTGTAAAAATATATTAGGAGCCTTGTGCCCTTGTATTCAATTTTCAAATCTCAGGTATAAACGGAAATAAAAGGATTTTTTATGAATTTCTATCTAAGATAATTTGAACATTGCCATAATTTTTACGTATTTAGTCAAAATTTGAACTTTAAATGCTTATAAAAAAAATCGTGCCCATATATTTTTAATATTTTTCAATTGCTATTGTAACAATGTGTTACTAACAATGTAACTGAAGTCGAAAATCAAAGCACTTTAACTGACCTAAAACGTGATGACAGACACAAAAAAAAACACACATCATGGTAAAATCAATAATATTCCTCGCTTCGCTAAGAATCTAAAATGAAGACAAAATGCAAAATTTTTAATATTATATTTATAATTTGTAATATATATGCTAAATAATAATCTAGAAATAATCAATATACCTACGCATTTATATACTCAAAAATGACAATTATGCAAACTAAGTTTATATATTAGTAATCTAGACTTCATGAATCGAATTTATAGTTACAAGTTACAATTAATCGCGATTAATAATCATGATTACTGTTACTACGATTAAAGCATAATATTTGGTGAAATCGGCCCTAAAACTATTTAAGTATTAAGACTTATAATATCTATGCTTACAAGTTACAACGCCATCTGTATAAATATAGGCTGAGAAATGAGATACAAAATGTGCCACTAAATAAAACCACTGTTAGCGCTGAAAACATTCAATGTACACTCAGTGGCGTCATTTGGGGGGGGGGGGGTGGCAAGGTGGGCATTTGCGCCCCCTTGTCATTAGCGGGCTACTATCGGGCCGGTCGACTTGGCCGGCCCGGGCCGGGTATATGGTGCTAGTTTTGGGCCACAAGCCCGCAAAAATGATTCATAACATTCATGTCATTGCTAAATAGAATATAACCATGATTCGTGGGTGATAGTAGCTAATAGCATTGAGCATATATTAATTATTCAATGCTAAATACTAATAGGTAATATAGGGTATCCCAGTGTTTCTCAACCTTTTTACTGTGGCGACCCCTTTTTTAAATTTAAATTTTTTAGCTACCCCTACATATATATTTTTACATACTCGCTTAGATTATCATTATAAATAATCTAGAGTCTATAGTTACTACAAGTACTGTACACGAGAAATACAAAAGATACATATTATAATATTATATTTATTTAAAATTTAAAAAAACGTACATTAAATATTTCATTTTATTAGATAAATATATTTTATTTTTTTATTATTTGAGCTTTTAATTTTCGCATTGATTTAAATCATTCGATTGCGACCCTAAATAATAAGTTGGCGACCCCCAGGTTGAGAAACACTGGGGTATCCCTCTACATATTATATTTTATAATATACCTATGTATTAATTAGTCATTGTTATCTTTCAAAAAAAAAAAAGTGTTATTTATGCCTAAAGTAACCACAGTTATCACAGATAACTAACTAGTATGTATATAATTATTAATTGTGTAAGATGTAAGAAGACTGTTTGTACTGAGATAAAAATGTAATTGTTAGCGAGTGGTTTTTTTTTTAATTATGGCCTATGGGCCGGTCAAAATTTTTGCCCCCCCCCTTTTCAAAACCTGAAATGACGCCACTGTGTACACTGTACAGTGTCACGACTACGGAGTAAAATATAGTTTGTGATGGTGTTGATAGTTGATGATAATGATTCATTGATACAAAAGAATCAAAAGATCCTTTTTCAGGCCGTAACCCACGACTCATTGGTCACCATTTCATCTCCAGTCAAAATTATATCTGTACGTGATATACACGGTCTTCTATGCTAAAACCGTGGACTTAAATTATAGGTACATGCATTATCCATTTTAGATCATGGTGTTTCGTAACCAGTTTATCTTCAACTGCGGTCAATGTATTATAGTTTGGTATAAAATGGTATCAAAATATCATATGATTATTATCATTTGAACTTGGTTTGGTTTCTATGTTCTATCAAATTATTTTATTTCTCCATATTATATGCTGATGATATTATAATATTATATTATTAAAGACATATTATTATAGTTAGTATATACTACACATATTATTTGTGCAAAAGTGCATAATTATTATTTTATGTAAAGTAAAATTGGACACTTATTTAAATTTTTTTTAAACTGTTTGTTAGATACCATTCATTAAAATGTTTCGGACAACACTTCAGCGTACTGTGCCTTGTATTCGTTTGGTAGTCACACCTGGGCAATTTCGACTAAATTCTAATACACCGGCTCCACCATCCAAGCTTGAAGTATTCATAGATGATAAAAAAGTCCTTGTAGATCCTGGAACCACAGTATTACAAGTAAAAATTATTTGAAAAATTATTTAAAAATGAAAAGATTTAACAAATCTGGTTGTGTAGGCTGCTGCCCTTGCTGGTGTAGAAATTCCACGTTTCTGTTATCATGAACGTTTAGCTGTAGCTGGCAACTGTAGGATGTGTTTGGTTGAAGTTGAGAGGTCGCCTAAGGTATGTTCAACTATTGTACTATATGTTTAATAAACAATAACTTATCTTATAATTATTTAATGTAGCCAGTTGCTGCATGTGCTATGCCAGTGATGAATGGATGGAAAATTAAAACAAACTCTGAATTGACCCGCAAAGCTCGTGAAGGTGTTATGGAATTTTTATTGATGAACCACCCTCTTGATTGTCCTATTTGTGATCAGGGAGGTGAATGTGATTTACAAGATCAGAGTATGGCATTTGGCAGTGATAGATCCCGTTTTGTTGATATAGATTTTAGTGGCAAAAGGTATTTCATTATTTTAAACTTAATTAAATAGATTTTAATAATAAATAATTTTCAGGGCTGTTGAAGATAAAGATATTGGACCACTTGTTAAAACTATTATGACACGTTGTATACACTGTACCAGATGTATTCGCTTTGCATCAGAAGTAGCTGGTGTTGATGATCTAGGAACAACTGGTCGAGGTTCAGATATGCAGGTACACTATCTTCAGATATTTATTATTACTTATATGTTGCTTGAATCTGATTCAATATTTTTAAACCATTTGTTTATTTATTTTTATTACTTAGGTCGGAACTTATATAGAGAAAATGTTCTTGTCTGAACTCAGTGGTAATGTAATAGATTTGTGTCCGGTTGGAGCATTAACCAGTAAACCATATTCATTCTCTGCACGTCCTTGGGAGACTAGAAAAACTGATAGTGTAGATGTTTTGGATGCATTAGGAAGCAATATTGTTGTTTCCACTAGAGCTGGTGATGTTATGAGAATTTTGCCACGATTAAATGAAGTAATTTACAACAATACCAATATTATTTCATTGCTTCATATAATTTTGTTATTTTAGGATATCAATGAAGAATGGCTATCAGATAAATCACGTTTCTCATATGATGGACTTAAACGCCAAAGATTGATCACTCCATTAGTTAAGGACAACAAAGGAAATTTAGTACCAGTTGAATGGGAAGATGCATTAGTAGAAACATCTAGAGCATTAATTAATGCAAATGGAAATGTAATAGTAAATTATAGTTAAATGTACACTTGATTTATTCTTGTTATTTTAGATTGTGGGTGTGAGTGGTGGTTTATCAGATGCTGAATCTATGATAGCATTGAAAGATTTGCTTAACAGATTAGGAAGTGAAGAATTATATACAGAAGAACCATTCCCAATGACTGGTTCTGGTACTGACTTCAGATCTTCATATATATTAAATAGCAGCATTTCTGGTATGATGTATGATATTTAAGCTAATTTTATATACTTAATTTATATTTATTTTTAGGATTGGAGCAAGCTGACCTGGTGTTGTTAATTGGAACCAACCCACGATATGAAGCTCCTTTGTTAAACACTCGTATCCGTAAATCTTATGTTCATAATGAACTAGAAATAGCATTATTAGGACCTAAAGTTGACCTATCTTATGATTATGAGGTAAGCTTGTTTTTAATATTGTTAACTTTTCTCGGGGACATAACGTAAAAAATCTAGTCACCGAATGGAACCCAGGTCTCTCCCTTGCTGGGCGAATGCTCTATCACTAAGCTATTCATTGCGTAGACCCATTACGCTATTATCCCCAAGTTAACAGATATTTACAACATTATATTATATTTTTCTCATTATCTAATTGTATGATTAGTATTTAGGTGAATCCCCTGCAATACTCAAGGATTTAGCAGAAAAAAGACATGCATTCTATGCTAAGCTGTCTAAAGCTAAGCGTCCAGTTATAATTTTAGGAGCCCAGCAATTTGAACGAGAAGATGGTGGTATACTTTTGGCTCAGGCCCAGCAACTTTCTCAAGAACTAAATAAAAATGTAATTTTTATATTCAATATTTTATTATTATTATTAGTTATTTACAAATAATAACATTTAGGCTGAAAAAGGATGGAAAATTCTTAATGTATTGCAACAAGTTGCTGGACAAGTAGCTGCATTAGACTTGGGTTTTAAGCCTTATAATAATCTACCTGCTGCCAAAGTACTTTATTTATTAGGAGCTGACAATGAATCATTAACTAAGTGCAAGCCAGCTGGAACTACAGTTATATATCAAGGTAAATATAATTTTAATAGCATTATTTTTTGTGATATCTTGTATTTAATTGAAAATCTCTTATCATCATGATATCTTGTATTTATGTGAAAAACTTTTATCATCATGAAATAAAATAAAATAAATCACAACATACACAGAATATCTATCACTTATTACTTAACTAAATAAAATTTATATTTAAACTCACCAAACTTTTATTTATTTATTTTATTAGGTTTCTAGTACTTAAAACTTTTAATTAATAAATAATATTACAAAATACATACATAATTTATATAGGTAGATTAGCAATACAATCACAATATTTATTTTGATGTTAGATTGCTTTAAGTAAATTTCAACCATTTTAATTAATTATTGTATTGTTTGTTACATGATATATATTATACACAAAAAAGTTGTCTGTGTTATTATTGTTACAAGTGATTACCACTTGTTGATTCCTTTTTCATTTTAATTGATAGGACCCATAAAAAATTGTATAAGTTTTTTCTTAAAGAAACAATGTTAAACATTTTTTGCTATTCAATGACATACATTTTAAAGAAAATATTATTTAAAAATTATAAGTTATTATTTTTAAAATAAAAAATTCTAAATTAAGTTATTTCTCATGTAGGTCATCACGGAGATGCTGGAGCAGCTATTGCCGATATTGTTCTTCCAGGAGCTGCGTACACAGAAAAACAAGCTACCTATGTAAACACTGAAGGTCGTGCACAACAAACATTGATGGCTGTACAGCCACCAGGAATGGCACGTTCAGACTGGAAAATTATAAGAGCAATTTCTGAAGTAAGATTTTATCATGTTCAATAATGTATTTTAATTTATGTATTTAATGGATTTGATCTGATCATCAGTTTGTGGGTGTAAAACTTCCCTACGACACTTTAAATGAGGTGCGTGACCGTTTAACTGATGTTTGTCCAAGCATGACTAGATATGGAGACCTAGAACAAGCAAATTACTTAGTTCAAGCATCAGATTTAGCTAAAGTAATTTATATTGTATTAATAGTGAATCAATGTAACTATTTGATTACATTAATATTTTTTGTTGTAGGATTTATCATCCCAGACTATCAGTACACCTTTAAATGTTAAACAGATTGCTTTAGAAGACTTTTATATGACCGATTCTATTAGTAGATCTTCACCAACTATGGCTAAATGTATACAGGCTGTTAGAAAACAAAAAGAATCGAAATATTATGAAAGCCGAGCTTAAATGAAAAATAATATTGGGCTTGTGTTAATAAGTTCCAAGTTGTTTATGTAAGCAAATTAAGGTAATAATTTTAGAATTTAGAATGTTATAAATTTTGATTTCTTAGCCTTGCAAAAATATTGATAAAACAAAAATATTGTTTGTTTTTATCACCTGAACTTTATTTGTATTTGTGTTAATAAAGTATTTTAAATTTCAAACATAATGTTATAATAATTATTAATTAATGTTTACAATAAATTTATCTAATAATAATATAAATATGTTTTGATTATAGTAAATTCACAACAAGATTTAATTGAATAATACAGTGAAACCTCTAAATACCGGACACTCTCAGTCGCTTAAACGTCGTCCACTATTAACAGGGGAAATATAGTGAGTACACATTTTACCGTTCCCAAAATTCCGTCCGTTATTTGGAGGTGTCCGCTATTGAGAGGTGTCCGTTAAAGGAGGTTTTACTGTACTGTTTTTTTTATATAAAATAACATTTTTTCTATGAATATTCGATATTGGTTAAATGTTCAAATATCTCTCCAGGCCATAACAATCTTTTGAAATGGGACGAATTGTCCATTATTGATTCCACTGAAAACATAAAAATATATATTAAATCAGCAATCACAAAATAAAATAAAATTTAACTTTAGTTAAACTTACCACTCAAAATATCTGATCCCATTCAAAGATCCATCACAGTCACCAATCTTTTGATCAAATTGTACTCCTACTAGTGGCTCTGTCATAGTCGCTACATGACCTATATATCGCAGACGCCCACCAACGACTTTACCAAAACTAGTAATAACTTTGACATAGGCATTCAATTGAAGATCATAAATGGACTTTGGTAAATATGGCTTGCCATGCACTTTCATTGAACAACCGTCTAAAATTATACATATTTATTTTCTTCACTAATTTAGTACAAGGGTTTTTCTAAATAATAAAAATTGTTTTTAGTAATAGTTCTGTTGGTGACCTACCAGACCATGTGATCTACTTGTGTTTGAAACAGTGCTGTATTAGGTACTAAGAAGTACTCATGGCTAACTTTTTTTTTAGAATATCTATGTATCATAATGACATAATGGTAGGAATTAGTTTTTTTATTTTGTGATTAAATTGTATGTTTTACTTAAAATTTAAGAACTAATTTTTTTGAATTAAATACTTATAATTATTACCATGTTATTATTGATATTTCATTAATTTTGCTATACACAATTAACCACCAGTAAACACCACTTAACACATACTAATAATTAATAAATGTTGATAATGTGCATGATAAGTAATAAACTAATAACATTATTATCACAGACTAGCTATATGACAATTTACTTTTTTTTTTATTAAATATAACATGTAGAAGTATTGGCTGATATTGGAATTCTTGCTATATTTGTATGATTATTAACATTATTAAATTGTAGTTTACATTAGTTAATAATAAATATAATTATTGTTTATATATGTAAACATCTGTTAACTTGGGGATGTAGCGTCATGGGTCTATGCAGTCGGGTAGCTTAGTGGTAGAGTAATCGCCCGGCAAGCGAGAGACCAGAGTTCGATTCTCAGTCTGGCGGCTAGATTTTTGACGTTATTTCCCCGGGAGAAGTTAACATATATATATAGACATTTATTATATGTATGACGGTGTTATATTTGAAAATTTACTTTTTTTGATATATTCTAAATTATACTATCATCATATAGTCTTTGATATTAATGGCAAATAGAATAAGGTAGGATGACAGTTAAGAGTAGGTAAGCACCAGTAATTATATGATGAAAATATAAAAATGAGTAAGTATATATTTCCATGACCCATGCATGATAAATATAACTATTGTCACTATGTATATTGTATACCTAAGTCTTATATTGGTAGAACACGTCATTTTAAATCCAATTATACAGGTAGATCACATAGTGAACGAACACCCTATTTTTAATTAATGTGAACTGTGTACACATATTTGAATTTCATTCAAATTGTTATTTATTTATAAAATATATTGTAGGGTGTAACCTCCCCCCTGCCCTATTAAAAATAAAATATTTTAATATCAAAAAGAAATTTTTTATAATTACATTTGCTTGAATTTAGATAAATAATAAAATTGTGTTCTAACCTATGTTCATGTGATACGGTTCAGAATAACGTCTGTGCTTTTTGCATTCCTTGAAACTTGTGGAACATCCAGTTATGAGACAGTCTATAGCATTACGAACAACACATTCAGATTCTTCTATAAGTGAATCGGTTGAGTCTCCTTCTGATTTTCTTAAATCAGGCATTGACAATCGCATTTTCCCTGATTCTAAATCATTTTTAAAATAATTATTTTTATATAACTTCGATAAATAATAATCTGACCTTTAAATGATACTCTGTTTTTGATTTTCTTCGGCACTTCATCTTCTGCTTTTAATGTGGCAGTAGATGAGTACTTGACATCTTGTAATGATGCACATGGTTCACATGGAACACTTAAAGATCGCCGGCATTTAGTAGGAGAAGATGGTACTGACGACCATGATGCATTGTGCCGTGCTTCCAATGACATAACTGATGGTCTTACTTGACATCGGTAACATGATGAATGCACGGAAAATACTGAACCAAAATCATATCGTGAAGATGATGAACCAACAGAAAAATAACCAGGACTTCGTGGAAATCTGTACAAAGATAGATAATAATTATTAGTGTACTTTAATACTAAAATAGTATTGTAGGTATTATACTTTGATCTTGATGGTTCACGAGTGAGTGGTCCTGGTTGCCTACACAAATGATCAACACTCCTTGACAATTCTGGCACCATACTTGTAAAATTTATATCTGATAACATGACCCTTCTTGATTCAGTAGTTTTTTTAGATACACGCAAACATTGTTTACGCGTATTCTTGTCAACTGGTACAATAAATTTGGATGGTAATGTTGTGTTTGGTGATGTAGTCTTTGCCTGATTAATTAGAAATCCTTCAGAACGCCATTGTAGAGGCAAAGCAGTGATATCTGTTTGTGCTTCAACTTCTTGAGTTTTTAGTGTAATATCCTTTAAAATAGGTCGTAATGGACTGAGATATTTAGAATTTGGCATTTCTTTGGAATTCGCTCCACACTTTGATATATCAGTTTCCAAAACATTATCTATAGATACGAGATCTTCATTAGGTGATACATTCATATTGTCATCTGTTGTAAATATTAACTCAATCTCGTCGGTTTCTTCAGAGTTTTGACACACAATCTATATATATATAAAATATGATAAAACAATTATTTATTGGGATAACAAAATACTTGAATAATGAGACTTGTAACAAAAATTGGTTTAAACTACAGCTCTTAGGTCTGAGAAAAAATAAATAATCTATATTATATACCTATACTTCAATAAAATAAATAAATCGCCACCTATAATTTTATTTTATAACACAATTTTTCAATTGTCACATCTTTTAAATTAATCAACTATAATATTTTGAGGGGGCATAGCTTTAATGCATTATTTGATATAACTCATAAAAAATAAATTGGATTTAATTGAATTTAATTAAATAATCCACGAAAATTTCGAATGTCTGTGGATACCTTTTTATCATCCATGGCGCCACAAGATTTCTTGACCAATTCGAGTTCCGCTTTCGATCGTTCAAGAGCAGTTCTCAGAGCAATTACTGTCTTATGTAATGACCGCACTGTGTCCAAATCAAAAAGACTTCCTTCCTCGCCACCGTTAGTAGCCATTTACACGACTCGGTCATTATTAAATGAGTATCATAATATTAAGCGCTCGAGGGTCGGGAACGGTCAAAACAAAAACATCAGAAAACAGTACGCTACGTACTGAGAACTGTGGGCTGCAGCGCACGTCCGAAGTATTGATTTAATTTTAGTCATACAACGACGTCATGGAGATCGCACAGGTACATACGTTTTTATTCCATGACAGTACGTCAAGTCTGTCCAAGTTTAACTACATCACACATTATATATATTATAGTACATAACACAATCCCTCCAAAAGATGAACTCCCAGCGAATTAACCCATTTATTAATATACAATACATATAACACATAACACTTACCTTGACATTAAAAATTAGAAGAGTATTGTAATATCCCATCTATTTTTTTGTTCGTAAATTAAATCTATTTTGCCCCTATTTTGTTAGCCCTCAGAGAGAATATTTTTTTAATATTTAATAAATAATCATTTAGTGTGTTAACTTTTTACATTATTTAATCAATATATTTTATTTTTTTTTGAACAGAAATCAATAATATTATTTAATTTGAATAAGTAATTAATAAAATAATATTTTAAAACTTTCTGAACACATTACACATTGGATTCATAGGTATATTGACACTTTTTGGATACAAAATATGAATAAAAAGTTAAGCAGTAAAAACAAATAAACATTTTATATAATATACATTTTATATACGAATCTTGTTTTTTAGACTTAAAATCTTAACCGTCCAAAATCCGAATGATCTAAACAATACCAACGATAAATTCACGACTTTTCAACTTTTAGTATCCACAGAAGGCACGGATACAATCTTATAAATAAAGTACTTAATTATTTTTGCACCTACCATCCTACCTAAACCTAATCACTTATAGTCTGTAGACAATATAGTCTTAAAACTCAAGCGTGTTATCTCCGTGGTGGACCGGGAAACCATGGAAATTCCTGATGGACCACTGTAATTTGTATTTGAAAATATCATAATGTGCTACATTCAAAAATATGAATAGGTACCAATAGGCTACAATCTTGTAGAAAAAAATTGTATACATTTTTTATTGATTTAATAAAAAATTTTAATTTACGGGGTGAATGTCATATAAATTTAAGCTTGAAATTCTTAAAAAAAATTAAAATGTATTTGACTTTCCAGTTAACCTTGTTTTTATAAACGCAGAAAATTTTATATGGAAACTGTATTATATTTTAAATCTTAGGTACAAATATAAAAATGTTCTTCAATTTCTAACTAAAAATAATTTGCAAATTTTCGTGATCTTGACGAAATTTTTCAACAGTTTAACTTCAGAGTTTCATAGAAACTACTATGATTTTATTAGGTAATTATCATTTTTTTTCAAATTAAACTAATGGCAATATATAAGAGACCTTGTTTTAAATTAATCAAAAGACCAAAAATCAAAAATTTATTTAGTGTTGTAAAGTACCTACAATGTTCCGGGTTAAATGCCTTAAATCTTAATATATGTCCCATCATCTTGCTTCTTCTTGATTGAATACTTTTCTATATTCGTCGTTGTTCCTTTTTTTATCTAGTACTTCCTTATTCTTTACCCTCTCGATCCATGGTATTTTAAGCATTTTCCTGAAGCACCACATCTCAAATAAGGCTTCTAACCTATTTTGTCCATTGAGTTTATCGTCCTTGTTTCGGATCCAGAGAGCGCTACACTCCGTGTATAACTTTTTAGGAATGCCTTTCTTATCTCCAGGCTTATGTTATATAATTTAAAATTGTTGTATACATTAAGATTTAAGACCATATAAATCATGCACTCACCGGAACAATTCTACTTTAGCTCCCAACCGTTTTTTTGAAATATTTATTTTGCAAAATGTGTTTTTGTATACATTTTGTAATGGCACTTTAAAAAAAAGTCGCTCAAGCTTCTAATGGAAGTTATGTACAAAAAACTTTAAAATACTCGATTTTTCATAAAATCGTGTTTTTGAATTAATAATACCAAAACATTGTATTTTTGGAATTTTTTTTTTGTATTGTTAGTATTTGTATGCTTAATGTTTTATCGTTTTAATCTAAATTGATCTATCGTAGGTACTTACTTTTTATGTTAAACTTAAAAATGCTCAATTTTTCCAAAAATCGCGTTTTTTAGTTAAAAATATCAATACCTAAACATTTTAGAAATTTTTATTTTTCATTCGATGTGTAATGACATAAAGAAGATTTTATTGTAATGGGGTCTAACAGTTAGATTTTAACTAATAACATAGCTTTGTGTAATATAAATATAATAATATATTAAAAATTATTTTTTTATTTAAAATAATATAAAATATTAAAATCAATTATTAGTTGAACTCATTTTCCGAATCATCTGAATTTGAACTATCAGAATGTTCAGCAACTACAATCTCCTGCAACATTTGTCCGGAAGCGGGAAGGGTCGTACACTATACGAGCAAGTTGAAAAAATTCCGATAAAGGATCTAACCCTGATGTTCGGCATGACTTCACTACTTCAGGAACATATATTTGGCCAGATAACCTGCATAGAAGTGCTTTTTTCTAGAATATTGCGTCATTGACGCTTTTGCATGACGCCACATTCCCTCAACATTGTGTGTGCGCCAGTTTCAGGATTTTAAAATTGTATTGAGTGATTTACCGTCAAATGTTGATATCCATTATCTTTCAAACAATCGTAGCTCTGAATTTAAATTACATGTTAAATAACCTGATTTAATTAGATTTTATAATATCGTAAACTTATACTTTCCAAAAATCACTAATTATCGTAGTTCCTGGCATAATCCAATCCGTTATTGCCATGCAATGTTGAATCCAGACAATTTTTCTCGGGGGGGCTCACTTTTTTTTTCATTGGTGAATGGTAGGTAATACGTCATTTTAGTATTATGAATTATATCTATTAATAGGTAGTTATTTTTTTTACAATTTATAATTTAGACATTTCAAATTTATATAAAACTACAAAACAAATTTTTTTTTTTTTTTTTTAAATCAAATCTAAGGTTGTCACACATTATAAATCGTATTACCTATTATTATTATTTATTGCAATTCAGAAATTATAAATATTTAAAATGTTATAAAACAAATTATTAATTTTTAAATTATTAAATCAATCTAAGGTCGTCACATATTATAAATTGTATTATTATAATTTATTACAATTCAGAAATTATAAATATTGAAAAAATTACAAAATAAATTAGAAACCTATTAATTATTTATATTTAAATTAGTATTGTGCATTTAATAAATAAGTAGGTACATTTTGTTGAAAGTCAGAAAGTTGTATTTGTCAGGGGGGCGAATGCTCCCCCCTGAAGTATACCTGGATTCAACACTGGTTATTGCCGACAACAACGTATCTTTGTCCCGGCGTTCAACAGGAACTAAGAAATATCTCCCAGTTTCACGTTCCACGCCACCAAACCAGGCGCGGATCCAGGAATATTTTTTTGGATGGGCCCATAAATTTAACCACAAAAGATAATACAGTAAAATTAAGATTTAATCAAGAATAATTTTCATTTAGTTATATAAATATAAATAAATTAATAGGTTAGATAGTTTTTGGTAAAAACCAAAGCTGTGTTGTACTGCTAAATTGAAACCGAATTATTATTTATTTTTAAACGCAATAGACCACGATATTTCAATATCTTATTTTCAACATAATTAAATTCGCCGTAACTTCGAAACTAAGTCCGACCAACAAATTTTGATAACACTAAAAACTTCTTAATATCATTACACACTGAATGAAAAATAAAAATGTCCAAAATGTTTAAGTATTGATATTTTTAACTCGAAAACACGATTTTTGGAAAAATTGAGTATTTCTAAGTTTAACATAAAAAGTAAGTATGATTGATCAATTTTGATTTTACCAAAACATCAAGCATACAAATACTAACAATACAAAAATACAATTTTTTGGTATTATTAATTCAAAAACACGATTTTTTGAAAAATCGAGTATTTTGAAGTTTTTTGAACATAACATCCATTAGAAGTTTGAGCGACTTTTTTTTTAAGTGCCATTACAAAAAGCATACAAAAACACAAATTTTGCAAAAAAAATAAAATATTCAAAAAATCGCTTGGTAGCTAAACTAGAATTATGCCCACTCACCTACATAATGCTGTTATAAAGTGGTAGGGGGAGATGCTTCGTCGAAATAAATTAATTTAAAGGCGTGGAACGGTGGAACAAAAATAATGCACACCGCTGCATTACATAAATGATTATAGGGTAATTACTAATTAGTAATATTACATTATAGGTGGCGTTCAGGAAAGCAGTGTCGGACGAACACAACGATGTAATATTCTATCCAAAGGTGGTTAATCTGCAATAATGGCTTTCGAGTTTCGGATAAGGATCCGGGATCAGACATGATCGAACGAAGGGCATCACATGAAAATTATGCTACCATCGGATAATGAGAAATTTTGGAAATGTTACGATGAACGATTGTGGGAATTGGATAAAGAACAAATGGCACCTACCTACCATCTAATCAGCAGGAAATATAGGCATTTTACAATCTTCTGAGCAGATTCGCACAAAAAATTCCATCATCCGCGGTCGAGGGCATAATCCAACTGTGTTCAGCAATCTGTTGTATAAGAAAAAAATTCAGCCATCGTTAAACGGGAAAATTTTTTTAGCATTGTTCTAGGAGTTTTTTTTGCCATTACCAATGGTCTGGGACGTTGATGAGGAAACATTTAATTAATGTACGCCGAAACTATTGGTAATGAAGAAATAGATTGTATATGTATTGGTTGAAGCAATCAAGCCGTGACAGAAGTCGCAATTCTTAGACGTAGGTCGTTTTTGTTATAACTGGTAAGGTGAATTCTGACATATGTACATAATAATATAGATAATTTTTTTGGTTTCAAGCTTATATTATTATTCTTTATCATTAACTATAAGTTTTTTTTGTATTTTCAGTATTATCTATGTTGTTATTTATTATATAATAATATATTGTGTATTTATATTAGATAATTTTACTTAAATTCAGAAAGACAGAAACGAAAATGATTTTTACTACTTATATGTCATATTTTAATTTTATTGTATTTGTTTATGCATACAATTAGTATTTTGTATATATTTTAAACTTTTTCACATCATTTTTACATATTTCATTTTATTATCTTTCGCTAATTGAAAATTTACATTTTTATTTATGTTTTATTTTGAGAAAAATTAGGCATTAATCAAGTAGATTTTTACCTCACTGTTAAAATTTGTTTTTTACCTACCTATATTTAATGGTTTTGTAAATTGGGTAATATCCAATGATAGCATTTGTACTCAGTAGATACTTTAAAAGTTACACGTTGATTACCATAAGCGAAATTTAAGAAGGGCCACATAATGTTAGTAGTGTTGCTTTAATGCGTCATCCGTTTTTGTCAGTTCTCAGTTCAGCATGGAAATTTTTATATTTTTAATATTAAGTCACTTACGTTTTTTTAATCAAAAAAATAAATGTATTGATTGAAATTGTTAAGTTCAACTTATTCAATAACCTATTTAATATATATATATATAAAGTATAATTCATTTATAATGATTGGAAAACTATGTCGAATTCTGATGGGGATTGCTACTGTTTTTACATATTTTTAAAATACCCATATAAATAATTATTTTGGTTTATACTTCATAGTTTATATAAAATAAATATTTTGAAAATCATTAGGCATACGTAAATATTAAATATTATTTTTGTACAAATGATATTGCAAAATCAGAATATTTTAATAGGTACTTAACTAGATATCAAATATCTAACTATCTTGTAGTTAGATAGTTTTTATAACAAATAAAATATTTATTATTAAATGATAAAAGATTTTGGTATAATTTTTTTTTGTGTCTATTACTTTAAATCATGTTAAGCCGACATGCAGATTTATGCTTAAACATTTTTTAACTTTATTTTGTATTAGCGTAAGTGAAAAATGATTTATATAATATCAGTGTTTTCTGAATAATTGTATAATTATAGATATTTCTTATCTCGAAATAACTAAAAAGTAATACCAACAAGAATTAAAAATACATACATTATTTAAATTCTTAAAATAACAAAATAAAAATATAAGTTATTACAAATTAGTGAAACATATTTACATTATTGCCATAACAATTTAACAAGACCACTTCCTATTTGGGCTTGTTGGCCAATAATAAGAGTACTTGAAGGTGAAACTAAATTATCTTTTAATCCTCTAACTGTAGATTTTTTCAAATAATTAAGAGTAGATTCAAACGACATTTGTTGCAATGGTGATGGACAGCCGTTCATACCAACTCTGTTTAATGCCTTATACTTGCCATCATAAGTCATATAATCAGCTATTAATGATAAATGTCGGGTATCTACATTAATACCATAAACCTACATAAAAAATATTATTCTATGAGTACAAACATTGTATAGCACAATATTCTAATAACAATATTATAATAAGATACAAACCTTAAATACATTCTTAACTTCCTTAATAATAACCCTGTTAGCAGCTTCTATGCCATATGTGTTCAACATCATTTGTATATCATTACAGTATAATGAATTTAAATCTAAAATATTCGCAAACCTAAAAAGCTCAGCTACACCACGTGAACCCTCGGTTTTTAATACTATTTTATCTTCTTCTTCAGTTAAAATAGCTCTATTAATACCAGGTATTTCGTGAATTATTACTCGACCCATCAAATCTTTAAGTAATCCTGTTAAGTCAATTCTCTTGAATTCTAAAGGTATTGATACTTGAATATTTGCAAACGTATATGGTTTCTTATCACATCTATAAAAGTTTAAAATTGATTAATTTTTTTTTTTTTTTTATCAAAGTACAATCTTACCTAACATCGATTACAATTTGAGAATAATCTTTTTTATTAACAAAATCCTCACTATTTTCATCTTCTATGTTGATTTCACTATCAGATGTATTATGATTGCTTTTAATAGGTTGACCTTCTGTACTAGTTAAGTTATCACATTCACTTTGTTTTTCACTAATTTCAGCTTCTTCATCACTCTCTGGATCGTCTTCATCCTTTTCATAATCATACTCTTCTGTTTGAGCTCTAAAAACATTATTGTTTCAAAGTAAGAAAATTATTTTCAAATTAATATAAATTCAATAAAAGTTATTTATTACATACAAAACTTTTCAAACAATTATTTGATATATTACTACCATATTTATTATTGATTTCATTAAATTCACATAAATAAAATTTATGTTCAAAAATATTCCAAGATAAACACACAAAATACAGTAAATTTTAAGTTAAAAGTCAATGGCTAAGAAAGCAAAATTTATAAAATTTTGAGAAAAAAATATATTGATTTAATTATTTCAATAATATATAATGAATATGTATATTAGACGCAAAAGCGTGCACACAGTATAGTCAGGGTAGGTACTTGAATACTCTGCAAACTTTTCCCTCCCAATATTCAATATCATCATAATATCTAAGCAATAATATTAGGAGGTATACTTTAAAAATAAATTAGTTTTTACAACTTAGAGGCAAATAAGAATACAATTATTATATTATATTAATATGTTATGTATGACTACTCTGGCAAGATCTGAGCACGCTTATGATTAGCCTGATTGGGTGTATCCAAAACATTATACTACAAAATATATTTGACAACTATTAGATCAATTTTGTCCATAGATTTGATCATCATTGCTCATTATAATTAATTGTATAAATATTAAATAATCACTTTCTCTTCATGGCTGCCGAATCAAATTCACCAGCCTCTGATTCACTATCTGAATCAACTTGATTTTTAGTTTTGGTTTCTTGGGGTTCACTTTTGTCCTAAAATATTATTATTAATTATTTGTTACAAATAATAACAATAATTAACTTTTAATTATATTTGGAGTATAAATTAACAATTATACATACTAATAATGCATCTTCATCATTGTCATTGTTTTTTTCTCTACTCATTTTAAAAGCAGTCTTAGTTTGTTCAGATATTAATTCTCCACTAAAATTGTTTGACAAATTTTTAATGAACATTTTTTTGAGACTTTCTGAAAATGTGTTTTTAATGAATCTCATAACAGCTTTAGGTGTTACATGGGTCATGGATTTGTAGCAGCGATGTGGTAATAAATATAATGTTAAATCATAACACATACGTCTAACTGGATTTAACATTACTTTTTCTTGCACTTTTACTTTAGATAAAACATCTTTTAATGATATTTTAGTCATTAATTTCCTTAAAAAGTCTGCTTCATTTTGAACACTAAACAGAAATATAATTTAAACATTTTAAGTAATAAAATAAAAAAATTAAAACTAATTAAAATTTACTTTTCAGACTGAAAGAATGGTATTTCCATGGATGGAGTTTTAATAGTTTTTGTAGCCATCATTAATATCTCACGTAGTCTAGGAATACCTAGGGTAACATTCATCTCACCGCGGCCAGCAAAGTGAAAAGTATTCAATGTCATTTGTGTAGATGGTTCACCAACAGATTGGGCAGCAATACAACCTACTGGTTCACCAGCTGCAGCTGTTGCAGCCATAGCTTTGAGACGTATTGATTCTTTTGCAATTTGTTTGTCATTATCATTCAATCCATTACTTAAAAAGTTGATGATAACATTTTTAATAATATATTTTCAAACGAACATATTATAACTACTTACTTTGTATCAAAATATCTATTAATTGATGAATCCATTTTCTCTGATAATAAACCATAGTGTCCTCCAGGATGAAAAGATGCACCCACTGGATCAGGTACTCTTCTTATTGTTTCAGTATAACTATTAATGAAAAATGAAGTTAAAAGTTAATGTAATTCGGGATGTAATTCCATATTAAGCAATACAAAAATTCAGAAGTATTTGTTAATATAGTCAACTCTCGATAAATTAAACCTCAAATAAATTTTTTTTTTGCTCTTTGGCCCTAGAAATGATATGATAAAATACATTAATCAAATTTATTTTTATTCCTCTCGAGATGGAAGTTGTCGAGTGTCCAAGTTAAGTTATTTAAAACTATTTTATACAAATTCAACTAGTTTGGTTATCAATTTTTAATAAAAACAAATATTTATCCTTTAAATGGATGGTTTAAATTTTAGTACTTACGACATTTTTACATCTTTATCCATTTCATACCATTTATTGCACATTTTTAAGTCTTGCACATAACGACCGTTTTTAATTTTTGGATGTTTTTTGTTTTTAACTTTAGAAGTTTGTTTACACCAACTCAAAAATTCACTTTCACGTCTATTTTTTTTTTTGTTTTCCACTGTGGACTTGATCTCTTCCAACTTGTCATCAAGTTCTTTGTAGCATTCATCATTTCTTATTTTTTTAAGAGCTTTAAAAGAATTTACATTGCCAGCTAAGAAATCAAATTGCTTTTCTTTGAAAAAACTGCTTTTGGTAACTTCTAAGCCATCCTCGCCATACAAATACTGTACAATACTTCCATTGCTATCTCTAACAGTCATATCATAATTGACAATAAGACTTTCAAGATGTTTAACCAAACAACGTTGTAAATAACCACTTCTACTTGTTTTAACAGCAGTATCAATAAGACCTTCACGTCCTGCCATGCAATGGAAAAAAAATTCTTGAGGTTGGATGCCTGTCATAAATCTACTGCCTATAAATCCTCCAGCTTTAGGTAGTGTATCAAATGGTGGGAAACTTGGTAAAGTACGGCCAGATATCATCATAGGGGGTCTTTTACCTTCTAACTCAATTTGCCCTAAACAACAAGATATCTGTATAGTGTTTACAGTAGATCCTTTTGCTCCCGATTGAACCATAAGCTGTAAATTATTATTTGGAAATGGTTGAAGTAAACCTTTTGGAATACAAGCTCTTGTTATTTTATTAGTAAATGGCTGTAGATGTTTTTTGTAATTTCTATCAACTACTACAGGAAAATGGCTACTTTTGCTGTATGACTCAGCTAATTTAATGTTCATTGCATCTTCGTCCATATATTCAATACCAAGAGATTCCTGAGCAGCTAATGTTCCAGCAGTTTTAGATTCATCAATAGCAATTTGACGTAGATGATCAGCTTTTTCAGTCACTAATATGTCTTCTACACCTAAAGTAAAGGCGTCGCATTGTAAATATACAGTAAATAATTTACTAAATGCACTTAGTAATTGTGCTGAATACTTTCCACCATAAAGTTCATAAAAACAATGTACCAAACTGTAAGTAGAAGCCCCTATATGATTTTTGTCAAGAATTCCTGATAATAAATTGCCATTTTGTACTATAAAATTGAATTCCGATAATAAATCTGGATATTCATAATTATTTGGATTTCTCCAAAATTTTTGTTCAAGTTTAGATTTGGACTTTAGGTTTATGTATGTTTTTTGATTAAGAGGAGTCAAGTTAATTATCAATGTTGAAATAATTTGTTTACCAGACCATAACATTACTGGTTTGATGATTGCTGGAGGAACAGTCTTAATGGCACAATCAAATGAACTTAATGCTTGGTATACAAAATGCATATACTCTCTTCGAGTAAAAAAATGTCCTCTAACAGTCATCCTTACACTCGATATTATATGATCTTGTATAAGTCCACTTAATGGAGTACCATCACGAGGTACTAAATATTGGTAAACAGCACTAGCTAATTCTTTAGCTTCACATTTTGCTAATTCACTTTGAGGTAAATGAGCATTCATTTCATCACCATCAAAATCAGCATTATATGCCTTACAATTAGCATAATGTAATCTTAATGTTTTTTCTCCTTTCAAAACCTTAACTCTATGTGCCATAATACTAGGTTTGTGTAAAGATGGTTGTCGATTAACAAGCATCATATCCCCATCAATAACATGTCTATGAACAATTTGAGGACCTCTAGAATTTGGACCTTTGTAAAAAAGAGTTTTTGATAATGCTTCTCTGCGTGATTTATTTGTAGCAGACAACCATTTTACTATTCCTTCATCTGTTTCAATCATATTTGCGCCTGGATAATGATTTGGGCCATTCAATACAACTCCATGTAATCCCTTATTGTTCCAGTCAGTAACAGCAACAGGATAAGTTAATTTTTTAGCAAATTCCACAGGTATACCAATTTCATCAGTATCTAAATAAGGATCGGGTGTAATAACAGATCGTGCAAAATAATCAACACGTTTACCCATCATATTCTGACGAATAATACCAGATTTTTTTTCTAATAATTGTTTCAATCCGATTCTAGTTGATTGATCTTTACTATTATAAGATTTAAATAAATTTCCATCCAGAAGAGCATCAACACACATTTGTAAATTATGCATACCAATTTGGACTTTTTCTATGCTATCTTTTCCTTGACTTTCATTGACAAGTTCAGTAATTTCTGATGAAATTTCTTGACCTTCTTTTTGATCCTGTAATAACCATATATATTGTATAACTTTAGCTTCTCGTAAAATAGATTTGTAAGTTGAATTCCTAGGACTCTCAACTAGTTTTCCTTTAACCATTAAGTTAGGACGAATATTAGAAGGGGTAACAAGTATTTCTGACATAAAACAAACATCTGTAGGGTGTTCAATTTTCAAACCAGCCAAGACTGGCAATAAAGCACTAATAAAATGTTTTTCTTTGATCCACAGTTGTCTCATATGTTCTCTTATGTCTGCTGGAAACAAATATTCTTTACTTTTCTTTTCTTTTTTTGATTTAACCGCATGAGAAATAGTTATCGTTGAGTATGATTTAGAAATAGTTGAAAGGGGTTGTTTACAGTGCATACAACCACTCCGCCGAGCAACCTATACAAAATGCATAGTATTGAGAAATAGGTTTAAAGGTAATAGAATTTTTAATGAAATACATAGGTAGGTTATTAATTTAAAAAACAATTTAAATTTACTCACTAGATTAAGAGTTTCAGCAATGAAAGTTTGTCGAATTTCATCAGCACTTTTCACATAAGATCCATTATTCTCTTGTAAACGTTCTTTTAAATATAAATTGATAAATGTTTCTAGTTCATCAACAGACAATTTTCTTTCGTCATCTTCACATAGCCCATTTATTTCAGTAGCCAAGTCATAGGCATAGGTCAATTGACCATTATCAATGAGCTTTAATTGTGCAGCCAACAATATTGTGGTTTCTCGGGGTAACAATACGCAGTAGCACGATAAACAACTTATCTTGAGAATGTGAATGACTGCTGTGTTGAATATTGGATTGATCACTGGACATGGCAACTCGATGTGACCAAAATGGCCAGAACATGAAACGGAATTTTGATTACAAGTCGTGCACTTTCCACTGTTCATGTGAATCGGCCCGAGACGGGGATCATACAACCCTCCCTGCACAGGTTCGCCCAAAGGAGTAAACGATATGAGAGAATCTATACGTGCTACTGATAGCTTTTTTACTTCTTCTGACGAAAACATATTAAATTCCATACTGGTCGGCTTGAAAGGGTCCACATTGTAAAAATCGTGGTAAAACATTTTGAAGAATATAGATCCAACAATAATCTGCTTTGCAAAAATCAGTACAAATCTCGAACCAACCACGAAGTAGATTAACTAAACACTAAAGAAGGCCGTTGAAGGATAATTCGGTACATAAAACAAGTTCATTGATTTCAGAATAATATGTTTGTCGACATGTCGTTATTTACTATATTATAAGTATTTGGATTGCTTTTTGAAAATCACGTGCGTGAGGCCCGTGAGCCGCAAGTTGTAGATAAGAGATTTCACGATTTCATCGTGAATTTTGTATTCCATGATCTATAAATTAAAATTATTATAAAAACCTATAATAGAAAATCTCTTTTATATACTAGTCTAAAAAAACAAAATCCAAAAATAATATTTATCATAAGTACAAACGTAGATGGAAGAACTACTCAAAAAATCGTTGCCAATGATTCATGAGTTACTTTGAGAGTGATTCAAATTCAAATATTCAATAGAACAGACTATAGGATATAATTTATAAAGAAAAAAGAAATACCTTTATCTGTCCGATACTCTGATCATAGAATAATCCGATCGTGATTCGTGGGCAATGTTGGAACTACGGCCTTAGAAGAAAAAATAAGATACGAATAATGAATTGTATAATAACATGGTAAATGGTAACTCATTTTAAAGACCATAACCTAAAATCCCAATACTGTGCAGTTAGAATTAATGCACAGAACACAGAAGACAGGACGTCTGTAGTTTGTATGGTTATACACTTTTAGTTGTAATTGCAGGCTAACACTAAAAAGGTGTAGAACTGTAGAATAAATATAGGCATAAACAAAAGCGAGTCTTCTTGCTTATTCATTTAATTTGTAGTGTGAAAAGTGAAAAAAAGTCATGTCTGTTAGTGCGTTGACGGTGGCCGGTTCTAGGACGTCTGGAACACCCATCCGTACTCAAAATGTAATGGCAGCAAATGCTATTGCAAATATTGTTAAAAGCTCATTGGGACCGGTTGGCCTGGATAAAATGTTGGTCGATGACATTGGAGTGAGTAAAATATTTGTTTAGTACCTATTAAGAAATATTTTGTGAAAAACTTATGTTTATTGATATAGGATGTCACAGTAACCAACGATGGTGCTACTATTCTGAAGTTGTTGGATGTTGAACATCCAGCTGCTCGAGTTCTAGTTGAATTAGCTCAATTACAAGATGAAGAAGTTGGTGATGGCACGACATCAGTTGTAAGTATATTATGGATCACATAGAAGTTATTTTTTTGTCTGCTTTAGTTAGCAACTGAAAATACTTATTATTGTTTATAGTGAATTTATATTTTTTTATTTAATTTTTTTTTCTTATTAGAATTATCAAAACTTTTCTTGGAACAAATGGACCTAATCACGCCCTTCATTAATTTCCAATTTTCTCTTAAAAGATGTAATTTTCAACCGAGTTTTCAACGCTGATTTTGAAGCTGTTAGAATTTTTTTGTGGAAACCATTATTTTGGAATTTTTCTATTGTTCCTTTACACATAAATCAACACAGTCAATACAATTAACATATAATAATATTTATATTAATAACAATATTATCAGTTTGTTCATCATCATTTGTCCCATTAAATTAAAGCAACATAAGTATTTATAATGAATCGCTTAAAGGCTCCGGTTGCCAAACTCGAGGTCTTCTTTATTTGTTGTTGGATGGGGGCTCTGCCCCCAGAACTCTAGTGCTCCAACAACCAGCCTGAGTGTGAGGGGGGCGACCCCTTTGTGGTCGTGGGGAAGGACAACCATCCCTGCTCTTTGGGCAAATGGATCATCCTACAAATAAATTAACCTTGTTAGTTAAAGTAACACAAGTATAGTGAAACTCTTCGTCTACCAGTTCCGGGTGGTAGACTACCAAACAGTCTGAGTAAACACTCTCCTTGTATAGATAATTTAAGTAAATGGTATTAATTTTTATGATTATTTATAAAACGTGATTTTATTGTTCATCCTTTTTAAATAACTGACAATTCCAATTACTTAATATTTCATAACTAAACAACACTCATGTAATGAACATGGTTTTTAAATTCTTTTACTAGAGTCTGGAGTACCTTCTTAATAAAAACTAACAACATAATTAATATAAGTCAACAATTATAATTTTAAGAAACTGCTCATTCAATGCTGTAAAATTTTTTGATTTTTCCAATAGATATTAGTGTAACATATATTTTGTTTATTGTTTAGGTTATAATAGCAGCAGAATTACTAAAAAATGCAGATGAGTTGGTTAAACAAAAAATACATCCGACATCTATTATAAGTGGATATCGTTTAGCATGTAAAGAGTCTTGTAAATATATACAGAATAATTTAACTGTAAATGTTGATGATTTACGTCGTGATTGGTTGGAAAACGCTGCTACTACTTCTATGTCTAGCAAATTAATCATGGCTGATTCAGAATTCTTTTCAAAAATGGTGGTAGATGCTTGCATGCTTGTGAAGCGACCATCTGATAAACGTGGTGGAGTATCTGTTCCTATTAAAACCATCAATGTACTTAAAGCTCATGGTAAAAGTGCACGAGAAAGTTTACTCATTCAAGGATATGCTTTGAATTGTACTGTTGCTTCTGAAGCAATGCAAAAAAAAATCATAAATGCCAAAATTGCCTGTTTAGATTTTTCTCTTCAAAAAACTAAAATGAAATTAGGTGTACAGGTTTTGGTTAATGATGTTGATCAATTGGAAGCGATACGTCAACGTGAGTCTGATATAACTAAAGAACGAGTTCAAAAAATTTTAGCAACTGGAGCTAATGTTATATTATGTACGGGTGGTATTGATGACATTTGCTTGAAGTATTTCATTGAAGCAAAAGCTTTGGCTGTACGTCGTGTCAAGAAGGTTGATTTAAAAAGAATCGCAAAAGCTACAGGTGCGGCTTTTTTGACTTCTTTAACAAATATGGAAGGAGAAGAGACTTTTGAAAGTTCTAGTCTTGGTGAAGCTGCTGAAGTTGTACAAGATCAAATATCTGACGATGAATTAATAATTGTTAAAGGACCAAAAGCTCAAAGTGCTGCATCCATTATACTGCGTGGACCAAATGATTTCTATTGTGATGAAATGGAACGTTCCATTCATGATGCTCTGTGTGCAGTTCAGCGAGTACTTGAATCCAAATCAGCTGTAGCTGGTGGTGGAGCAGTTGAAGCTGCTTTATCTATTTATTTAGAAAATTTTGCTACATCTTTGAGTTCCCGGGAGCAACTAGCTATTGCAGAATTTGCACGCTCTTTGTTGGTTATCCCTAAAACCTTGGCCATTAATGCTGCACAAGATGCTACAGAGTTAGTAGCTAAACTCAGATCTTACCATAATGAAAGCCAAACAAGTAGTGAAAATGACGTTTATAAATGGTATGGATTGGATTTGGAAGAAGGTGAAATACGGGATAATCTTAAAGCTGGTGTCCTGGAACCTGCCATATCAAAAGTTAAGTCATTAAAGTTTGCGACAGAGGCCGCAATAACTATTCTTAGAATAGATGATATGATTAAATTGGATCCTGAACAAAAAGCTGGACGTGGATATCAACAAGCATATGATGCTGGAGAACTTTAACTAATACATATTGTTCATCAAAAAATTAACTCTAGGTTACTAATATTTTTTAATACGTTTCATATGCAATGTGCAAAGAATGATGCATATTTTATTTTGTTATTATTTAAACTATTTTCATGCATTGTAAGCTTACATAATAATAATAATAACATTCACTTTCAGATATTTATAAATGAAAAAGTATTAACTTTTTTTTTATACACACTTATGTTTAATAAAATTCATAATTTTTACTAAATTAGATTGTTGTCTGATATATCTAAAAAATTTGGATACTTGTTAATTCCTAGATAAGCTATTTATCTATTTACTTAATGCATGATATGTGTTGGAGGAGTTAAAAATTTTTAACTTTAATAAGTTTATAGTGATTCCTTATTGTTATTCTTAATAGTTGATAAGATGCCATACTCGCATTTGTTGTCTGTCTTTCAAATGTCTAACATAGAACATTTACGCTCAACAGCTCACACATCTTATTCCATTACCTTAAAAATTTGAGCAAATAGAAAGGTAATGTGTGAATAGTAAATTATAAAATGCTAAAACCTAATTATAAACTGAATTACTCTAAAAAAACTTCTCACAAAACAGATAATGTTCTTACCATCAGGTTTCATGATAGGTCTATTCACTCTAATATTTATGCTAACAGAATAAGACTTCAACTGCTGAGCATAAATTTATTATGTCACACTTTTGTAAGATAGAAAGAACAAATGCAGGTGTGGTATCCTCTAATGATTACCATTGATCATAAACACAAACTTATTAAATATAAGCCTGAATCTTTCTTTGGCTCTGTCATATATTTTATCTCCT
Source organism: Diuraphis noxia (assembly GCF_037042655.1). NCBI lineage: Eukaryota > Metazoa > Arthropoda > Insecta > Hemiptera > Aphididae > Diuraphis > Diuraphis noxia. The sequence goes on along the minus strand of NW_028301714.1, from coordinate 28,586,491 downwards.
GATGAACATGAATCAGAATAACTTCAGTCTCAGTGGCTGAAACTCAAATTTAAATTGCTATATATTAAAGAAAATTGTTCAGAATTGATTAACATTTTTTTGATTTGAATTGTATAGAATAGTTAACTAAATTATTTGCAATTATATGCATTTTTTTTTTTTTTTTAATTGCACTATAGCAACAGTTATAAAATGTTGGACAGTTCTTTCCATTGTTTGAAAAGTTGTGGAAGTTAATGGATTTTCTTCATTTTAAAAAGTACATTAACACAAAACCAAAATAAATTTAGTCTTTTGATAAACAAATACATTTTTATAATCTTGTGTTGGATAAGCTAAGAATATAATATTATGTAAAATAGGATGTTGAAGCACTGTTCATTTTTTCACTGGTTTAAGAGTGGCATAAACAAACTACATTTAAGCAGAATCTTTCTTTTTACCATTACTAAGGTAAAATTTCCCATATCAAAAATAATAATTCTGAGGGTATGCAAATTTACCATTAAGTTCTAAAAATTACCTGTTTGTTATTGTTCAAAATTGAATTTAGGGGGTATTAAACAAAATACATTGTTGTACATAGATCAGAATCTAAGATAATAAATGTGTATGCAATTGATTTTATTATGACTTATAATATGTAATAGAAATATATTTTTTATCGTAGTATACACATATCTTTAATGAAAAAAAAATATAAATTAAAACAAAACATTTTAACTCTTCAAAGCTTTCAGGCTAAAACAAGTTAAAAAATATATATTGTTGGTAGAGAGCAGTATAGTTATATGGTGGGGGTACAGTTATAACAAATACTTATTTAATAGATATATGAACTAATTTACAAAAACTAAAAATATATTAAAACAGCTTAGTGAGAAAAAAATTAAGCAATATCTTATTTATACACTTCAAAGATGTCAAAAAAAGTAAAATATATGTGTTTTGTTTAGTATAACTATCATAGACCTGTATAAAATAACATCTTGTCTATTGTTTTTTATAATTAAACAATTTATAATATCAGAAAATATTTCAAGTGCACAGCATTATGATGCCAACTTGACTTTAAGGAGTATACAAAAATTTAAAATTTATAAATTATGAGAATTATAACATCTTGACTATGGCAGACAAGTAGATACAATGATTGTATAAAATATTAACAAAAAAATAATTATCGTAAAAAAAAAAAAACTATGCAATACAAAATAATAAATAATTTATAATATTGTTATTTAAAAAATACTCTGTATAAAAAAGCTGCTTATGCATTTATGACTACAACTGTTAAAAGTCAATTCAAACATAATGCCTCCAAGATAAGAATAGCCATATATAAGTATCATTATATATGTTTAACATAATATATGTACAGTGGGTAGTATAAAATATTTAATGGTAAATTGTACTGTTATTAATCATCTAGGCTACTCTGTTTTTTTCATCTTAATTTGAGCACAAACAAAATTATTTCTGCACTCATAAGTATATAAATATTGTACACATCATCTAACAACTATCATCATTAAGCCTCACTTAACATTATTTAGGTAAATATACATACTATATATATACATTGTGTCTCAAAAATATTCAGATATTATTATATGCATTGTTACAAAAATGTATAAAAACAGTTGTCAGTTGGAAATTTAATTCATCATAATTATTCAAAGTAAAATGTATCAATAAATATTTTAAAAATAATGAATGAAATACTCGACTACAAGAAATTGAGACACTCAGTATATTTATGTACACTACTTATACTTAAATTAAACCTAATGTATATAAAATTATCTTGAATGTAGTTAAAAACTGTATGTAAGTAAACACAAAAAAAGAAAATACAAAATATTTTAACAGTTAACATAAACTCTAATTATGAGCAAATAATTATGACATTATTTTATAATTATATAAACTAGTCGTATTTAGACTCGAGTTTAATTTAACCAATAAAAACTGGAGCACAAATAAATATTTAATTCACAGTCGTATTACAAGGTTATTTTTAAAAATAAACTTAGTGCATTTTATTATCGTACATGATCAATACAAAATTTTTTTTATTTGTTATGTCAAACTCTAACTTTCAATTTTATAAAATAGTTATAATTTTTTAAATCAATTGTAAATAAGATTAAATTGGAAGTAAATACATTACGATAAACCATTTTTTATATTCATGTCATTTTACACAAAAAAAAAAATTCTTATACTAAAAAAAGGAGGGAATCAAAGTGTTTATTAGTAGTCATGTACTATGGAAAGCTACATTAATGAGATCCTAGTGGTGAACATAGGTTTTTCCAAAAAATTTAAAAAATTTCAATTTGAAAAAAAATTGGGAACAATATAAAAATATGGTTAATAACCACGCAAAAAATATTTATTTAATATAGTTTTTTATATGCAAATATAAAATATCTATTGTCCAGAATACATTTTTTTGTTTTATAGAAATTTCAATTTTGCAAAAATACCAATGCATTATTTTTAAAGTTATTTTAAACTGAAATAAATTATTGTACATAAAGTGATACAATTTGCAACACTCAAAAGTTTTGTTATGGTAACCAAGTATGATGATTACAAAAAAAAAGCATCGTTAATAAGTACGTATTAGTTATTAAATATAAAATAGTTCCTATACCATTACATTTTCGAAGAATAAAATGGCACATACAATGTTTTAGGAAACTTCATAAACTATAAAACTTAATTTACATATCCAGAAATTGTAAACATTATGTTTGTATTCTATTGGCAGCTAAAGGTTGATCTTTTATGAGGTCATTAAGTCTTTAAATATTAATATTAATATTATGACTTTGCATGGCACCCAAAGTGGCTAGAGTTTTTTTAATGCGTAATGCTGTAAGACGAGCAGATGCAGTATGGTACCAACATTCTTGCATTAATTTGCTCATTGTTTGTAAACACTAAAATAAAATAATAAAAACAAATATACAATTTTAATAAAGATAATCTTATAGTTATTTGTTTGTATTACCGGATATGCATTCCATCTCTGTGGTATAGGCGGTCGTTTCATTTCTAAACAAACAACTTTGCGCATTTCATCAATAGTAGGATCAGATGGTACACTATCATAATAAGGTAATTGATATTCTTCGTGTATATTATCAATATAACATCTTCGTGTGACTTCCCATAGTATTAAACCCAAAGCATAAATATCACCTCTTTTAAATGAATCAAAATGATTCATGTTGATTGTTTCTTCCAAAACCTTTATAATACAAAAAAAAAATAACATTAAACATCAAATTATAAATTGTGTGGATTAAAGTTTTCAAAACTATTACCTCTGGAGCCATGTATCGTTTAGTGCCTACTCTGTGGTTTAATGGTATATCTACTGTATCCATGGAAGTATCATATCGTACAGCAAGTCCTAAATCCCCAATAGCACAAGTTCCATTAGATTTGACTAAAATATTTTTCGATTTGAGATCTCGATGTGCAATAGCTGGTTTACCTAAATTTTATAAAATACAATTTGTTTAAACATACAACATAAAAAATGTTATGAAAAACGTATGTTACCTTGAGTGCCAACAATTTCCATATGTAAATGAGCAAGACCAGTTGCTATAGAGAGTGCTATACGAATCATTCCATTTGTATCTACTGTACTTCGGTTCAAAAAATCAAATAATGATCCATTTTCATGGTAATCAGTTATTAGCCATAATTGAGTCCAAGTGCCATTGTCTATAATTATGATTAATTATAATAAAAACAAATTGTATAATTATAAATATAATCAGTATTTCACCTTTATTATCAGCAGCAATAAATCCTAATATATTGTCATGTCTCAGCATCACTGTTTGGTATATCTCAGCTTCTCTAAACCATGACCTTTCTTCTCTAGATGAAAATATTTTTACAGCTACTTGTTCTCCTCGCCATTTTCCTTGCCATACTTCACCAAAACGACCTTTACCAATAGGAACGCCAAGTTGAATTTGACGAGCAATGCTTCTTTGAACCAAAAGTGGTAATCCTATAAAAATGGATACAAATTAAGCAATTTAAAATTCATGAAATGAATTATTTTGTGAATATTAACCTGATCCTGATCCACTAGTAGTCATTTCAATCATGTCTCTCAAAGAAACAGCTGCAGTTAAAATAGGTTGCTGATCAGCAGCAATGATTCGAGGAGTTCGCAGATATCTAATATTATGACGTTTATTTGATCCAGCCCAAAAATTCATTATAAGCATGACTACAAGGCATACAACACCTATTGGACCAGCTATTATAATAGCTAGTTCCCATTTGCCCAATCTCTCTTTTTTAGGGTCATTCAACGAATCATCTATATTTACACAACATTCATGTATGAATAATATCAATAATAATATTATATAGCAATGTATAATGCATAAAATATCAAGCTGAGGATTATGAATTATAAATAAGCATTATATAGTTATGTGCTTTGTTTATGTTAAACAATATGTAAAGTAATATGAATTATTTATTATCTTAAAAAAATAAAAAATAAATAAATACCTAACAATAGCAAATTTATGTTAAATTTAAATATTAAAAAAAAAAATTTTTTTCTAACCGAACCGTGACGTAATCAAAATTATTATTATTAAGAGGATGTCGCACCCACACGTATTGTTTCCATCTAATACACGTACTACATGGAAAATTTCCGTTCACTAGTTCCAATAGTGTGCTGTTAGTTTTGATATTAGAGACCCATTATCATACTTTTAGGTAAAAACATTATCTGCATTCTCTTGTTGGTTTTTACGATATTTTAATATTTAAATGAGTTATGAGTATGTAAAGTATGAATATTCGAAAATACACATAAACCTAAATTTGCCTTGTAGTATGTGTGCAAGAGGGAGATAACACATGCGGGTGCAATGTCCTCTTAAGTAATAAATTATTTACTGTTTATAAATAATTATTTCATTTTATTACTACACTTTATGAAATAACATAATTTAAACAAGTATTTTCAGGGAAAAAAATTCTAAATTACTATTTTATTTTTATTAACATTATTATAGATTTTTAATTACAATTTAATTTAAAGAAATTACATACATAAATTATTCAATAAATTGTTCAAAAGTCTCTTCATTGTGTAGAATCGTAAATATAGTTAAATTGACATTTGAACATTTATTTTATTTCTAATTCTATATGTTTTTCTTTCAATCAGAATTATAAATAGGTATCTATAAAAATAATAATGAGCATAGGTAGGTCTTTCTATGTTTGCTATTTACCTATTTATTGAACAGTTTATGTTTGTGATTGCTGTAAATTAAATATTAAATTGTTAACAAAAATCTATTGTATTGTTTAAAAAAATGTAAATAATAACTTAATAATAATAATTTTGATGACATCACAGTTAGGTTAGAAGAAATAATACAAGTTGATACATCAAAATGTCATGAAAAAATCGATCAATTCGAAAATGATATCTTAAATAGGGGTTGGCATATGAAAAATATAAAGTTTTGATGTATAAGCGCAAAATACATGAGTTAAAATAAATTTTAAGTCATAGGAATTTATGATCAATTATTCCAGTTTAATGTCCCGCAAACAGAATTGAAAGATATTTGCAGGGTAATGAGTGATAAAGCGTACCCTGTTTCTTGGGACTCACGGTATATATAAAGTATTAATTAAAATCTATGCAATAATTTAATATATTATTTTAAAAATTAAATAACATATTTCTACCTGGAAGCTTAACATGTAGTGTCGGCTTAAGATCTTTGTTACAAAAGTCATAATCTTTACAACACTCGGTTACAAATGAATCATTATGTTTTTTAGGGTAATGACATACCAAAGGTTTTTCTCGTGGGATCACTATGTTATTCTCCAAACACCTAAAACGAGCACAGTTATCAAAATACAAACACGTTAATTAACACACAGTGCCTAAATGTTAGCCTACAGTCATTATTAGTTTAGTTGACAAAAATTATTTTAAAATAACAATAATCAATTATTTAATTATTAAAAACACCCAAACAAATAAAAAAGTTAATGTTAAAATATTGATTTAAAAAGGAATTTCCATCTTTAAATATAATATTAGTTGGGAAAACCAAATACACTCAACAACAATTACAAAGGACACACAAAAGTATATATAGACCTGTAGGTTTAACTTCAACAAGTTTTGGGTATAGCCAACGATTGCAATAATCTTGATCTTGGCAACATGACACTGAAATTTGATCCAGAAACTTTCTTCGAAAACAAATATTTGGTCTTTCTGGTGGGAAAAACTGGTACTTGTGCAAACAACTTAAAGGCAATTCCCGATAAACATTATTTAAAATATACCCAATTACAAACATATTATAAGTACATTGAGTTTACATTGAGTTTTACATTTTAAATTGTGGTTTTAATGTTATACCATCTAAAACACTTAGTAGTGTAGGTTGTATTTTAATTAAGGCAACATTAATAAATTAAAAATTAAATTATGTTCCCTTGTTTTTTACACAGTATGGGTACTTAACTATACAGTGTATATGCCAGGCACGTACCTAATGGGGGTCCAGGATGTGCATGGTCCACCCCAATATGAATCTGGCCTACCCAAAGTATTCAGAGGGGCCCATTATTTTAAGTTTTCTAGGAAATACAACGGTTGCTCTTGTTATATAGTCATTTTTTTGCCTTTAGGTAAAACCATGACTAAATAGATAGGTATGATCACATCTTTACTGATACGCACATTCCCCTTCAGACCCAGTCTATTACTCAGCTCTCTGCTTCTCATTGGCTATCCATATTATCAAATTGTTCGACAGTATTCCACTTGACCTTTTTACTTCCACTGAGGCAATTTAAAAAGCAGCAAACCGGCATGTTTCAATATTTGAATTAAATTAATTAATATTAGCAAAGAAATTGTCAAATTGAATTAATAAGATGTAAACATTGTAGTATCGTAATGATATCATGTGACATGTAATAATTTCATATTATAAAATATTGGGACCAAAATTATAACGGGAAATGAAATAACGAGAACTAGTACTGATGTGATACCTATCTATTTAGTCATGGGTAAAACCTTGTGTCTTGCTTAGTTCACCCTTGTTTTTATTTTACATTGCTGTGGATCAGCGCTGGTATTTTTTAAATTTTTTTTTCATGGTTATATTATCTGGTAAGTAAGGTTAGGCGACTCCAATAATATTATTTTTTATTAGTATCAATTATCACTTTCACAGCAATCGTACAAACTTTGGCGCTTCACGCCGGTTGATCCAGCAGATGTGATTTTTTTCATGTGGTTCATGATATATTGAATGCATATTGGCTGTGGTGTTGTTTATAGTTTTGGTTACATAAGTTTTGAAAATTTTGTGAGCTGCAGCTCATGAAATTAATTTTATATATTTATGCATTCAAATTTATTATATAGTATTATTGTGGAAGCCATCTAGATTATAGGCCATTCAAATGTATTACATTGTATTATTATTGAAGCCTTCTGGACAATTAAAATTTATTATATTGTATTATTATTTAAGCCTTCTGAGACCATATATTTTGTATTGTATTAAATCCAGTTGCGGCCAAAAAATTGTTTATTATCACTTCCTTCTAAAGAATATACATATTTATGAGTGTGTATTTTTTTATTATCTTTTAGACCTTGAGGAATTATTTTTATTAAATAGATATTTTGTGGTTAATTATACTTGAATAGTTATTTTATACAGTGAAAGTTTTATAAAGTGGATAGCCATAAGGAATTGAAAAATGTCCACTATAAGGAGACGCCATAAAGAATTGGTTAGGTATACATTTACATTATACATACATTGAAATTTGTACATATTAATTTATTATTTATTATATACACAATATGTATTTATTTAAAAGAGAATATAAAAATATTTAATGTTTAAGAACAGTTAAAAATATCTATAAACTTTTTTTGAGTAATTTTTTCCTGCTCTTTGCAATGATATGAACAAGAATTGTGACAATTTATGAGAGGTAATTCTTAATTTTGGTACCAGTTTTTAGTATCCACGTCCAATATTAAGTGGTTATAACTTCTATTATGTGCATTCATTTTTGCAGGAGAATTTAAAAATGTCCTCTATTGGAAAGGGTGTTCTAGGTGTTCATTAATAAAGGTTTCATTATACACACTATATAATATAATATATAAGTTTTTTTTTGTTATTTATTGCTTTTAGAATATATTGTCAACCAGAGGGACAAGTATGCTATATAATATGTAAATAATTGAATAAACTATTAAAAACATGGCACGGTATACTAATGATTATAGTAGTGTAAACCACAACAAATTATTGAAAAAATTAATCTAAATTATTAAAGGGAATTTCATTTAAGAAAATATTTTGTGTTTGGATCATTATATTAAAAATGTAATGACTTATATTTATTTAATTATTATACAATGAAAATAAATATAAATTGTTCATAACAAAGTTACCAATCACCTATGTTCATATAGATATGAAATAGAAAAGCATGCAGATGAAAAACACAGCATAAGATAAAGTGACCATTTATTGGGCTATTGTCTCATCAAGCTTATGAAGGTCTATAATTTGAAGTATTATAGTTACAAATTTGTAAGCAATGAAAAGTTAGAACTTTAAAATCAAACTCAGTAAAAGATATATATTTTTAGAAAACTCATCAGCATGATTGGATTTCAGTATTTTTTAATTAATTTTAGGGTAACTATTCTATTATCTTTTATCACTTCATACAGGCAAATATAAACTCCCCTAAAATAAACATATTAGGGGAATTTACAAAATGTTAGGGGAGTTTACATGTGCCACTCCACACATACAGTCACACCTATGCATACAATATGACTGAATTTGTTACTGTTTTATTTCATTTATTACTTACCCTTTAATTTCAATGATATATAAATATCTGACACCTCTCTCCACCTCATCTACTTAGACATAATCCTCTTTCTCATACCATCCTCAAAACCACCAATCCTAAGTACTTGAGCTATTCATCGCATATACAATATCATCTCCTGCTTTCCCAAATAAACTTCTCGACTATTTTCTCCAAAATCTTATACAATTCTCTCTGTTTTGTTTCCACCTATCAATAGTCTTTTCTAGTACAGTTCTCCTATCTTTCAATCTGCCATTTATGTTTTTAGGTTTTCTCCAACTAACACAACATTATTTGCAACTACCTACCATAATATTCATAATTTTAAAAAAGGAATCAACCCGGGACTTATTGAGAATAATTGTTTTTCAGAAAAGTCCAAAAAGTGCCTTTAAATTGTACAGTCTTAGTTTTTTGATTCAAAACTTGTTTAAAATAAAAAAATGTATATGTTTTTATAGGTATGTTATTTAAAATTTTTAAGACAATAATCTCAGTCCTAGTTAATGTAATATAATATATTATGTATATTAAGTGTATATGATTTAATTGAATGACGAGCCAACATAAGAACAACTGGTAGTATAGAATATAGTGGCATAACTGTTAAGAATTTGAATGATTACATTATCTTTCCCTATTATGTTGTTCAGAGTTGAAAAATAACTTAAATTATTTATTACATAAATAATATAATAATATATATTGTACGACAAACATACTTCAGTATAAGTACAGATAATTAAAAATCAACCTTACCGAGATGAATGGCGAATAACGCTCGTATCTTTTGATATACTCGTGAAACAATACCCATCAGTAACACAAGTGTAGTTTGAATCAGCGCATATATCACAATAACAAGTTAAACCTGTAACAAATAATCATAATTCATTATAATAAGTATTAAGTGACAAGATTAATGACGATTATAAAAAATAATTATACCGTTTACAGAGTGACAGAATATAAATAGAAAGCCTACGGCAAGCAGCACACAAGTGTTTTTGGAAGACATTGAATATTAAATTCTTCACTGGTTTTGATTTTTAATCGTAGTTTTCAACTTGTGGTGTGATGATCGACTACAAGAGTAGGTACCTATATTGACTACATTTTCTTCTATTCCGATAAGGACACATGGTTTAAAAATTGTTCGGAAAACAACATATTTCGGATTGCATTAAAGTATATGGAGATAATCAATTTATGAAGTCGCAATATATATTATCAAAACTAAATTATTAAAAAAAACTTGTTTATAGAGAACGAAATACTATGTACACAACATACAGCACAGACCACACACTGTAGTACTGTATTCTATACAGCAAACGAGTGGCAGTGCACTAGATACTAGACAGTGCTTGAGCTTATGTGCTTGTGCTAAAGCTATACAAAAACAAAATGTTAATGAAGTTATTGAAATTAGAAATTAGGTACAAAACATACGACAGGAAATACTAAAAACCACAACCATACTATACCACATAATTGGTATATGTGGTTCGAAAAAATTCATGGAAGTAACCACTATTTTTATCTGTAGTTTACCAAGATAGTACTATCACAGAATTTTGTTCTAGTTATTCTTAATTATTTCTTATTCGACAGAATGCTCTATAGTCTATGCTCATAACTCACTTTTTTTAAGCATAACATACGTTTACTGAATGTATACAATCTATACTTATACTTCTACCTATATTGAGTATAATGAGTAAATTTGAGGGAGGAATAACAGTCAAGTGGTGATGAAAAGACTGAAAAGAGAGGCTCGCAGTCCGCAGTAGATCTACCATTAACTCCCTTAAAAATTTAAATATCGTAAGAAACAGATAATATTTTTACCTAAAAGTTTTATAATTGGTAAATTCACTTCTAAACCAATACTAACAGCATCTTTTTGTAATTATCAAACAGAAATTTGGTATGTTGTACTTCACGTGTGTAATTTGTAAGACGGGGACAACACATGTGGATGCGATGTCTTCTTAAAGCGCCTTCACGCACCCGGCACAGCGGTGCCTCAACCTCATACATATTATCATTGATTATAAATACTACTAGTATTTATAATCAATGATATACATTTAGGATGTCCCATGACAATATACGCATTAGCAATAGAGGGAGACGCCCGGATAAAAACCAGTTTAACAATTAACTTAAAAAAATCATGAGATTAATGGAAATAAAATGGGTATCTTTACTATCTTGATAAATTTAAAAAATAAAAAAATAAAATACATGTAGCTCTTGTCTATAGGCGTCTAATGAAAAAAAAAAACAATTTATGACATATTATCTCAGAAGATATTGCAAGAGGTGATTTGTTAAGTGTTAATTTTTTTGGTTACTTCATTTTATTTTTCATACTTGATTTCATATTTTTTTCACAATTAAATAGACACTTATTTAATTAAATGTACAAAAATACTAAATAATATTGACTAGTTTTTCTAGGTGAATAATATTAAAGAGCAATATTTTAAAATCATAATTCATAATTCATGGTTAAGGTTAGGTTAAATTTACACTAAAATCAATTAACAAAATACTTTAAATACAAAACAATCTTTAATTTTTTGAAGAATTAGTATTTTTTTTATCTACAGGTGAGTTAAACTCGTACATCTCTACAGCACGTTTTTCACCATTTGGTGGTGGACCTATTAGTTTTACCATTTCTTCATAATTTATTGATTCTTTTTTCAACAACTCTTCAGCAATCTAAAAAGTAAAAAATTAAGTGATCAATTTTAATCAATGAATAATATTAGGTATACTTAGAGAATAACATTTAAAATGTAAATTTCATGTTTTTGATACTGTTAACATCTAAATTATTCAATATTTATAGATAATTTTGAATTTTTAAATTAAAATAAAGATAAATAATTGTATTATGTTTAATGTCTTTAAGTGTTTAAAAAATTTAGGATTTAGTAAAATTTACAATCTATTTAGCTAAAAAAAAAAATAAAACATGTACATGCAGATGGAGGTCTAGCAGTATGGAACCCTTAGAATGTTATGACATTAGAACTCCGATTACCATAAAGTAACTATACATTTAAGACTTAGGTAATTATTGAACAACAACAATAAAATAAAATCATCACAATATCATTATTCATAATTTACATACTATTAATGAGCCCCTAATACTAAAAATTCATGAATAAAAGTAGTACCAATTCTAGTTTATTATAGTTTTCTTTTAGAAGTTTTTCTGTTTTGAAATAAGCATCAGAAACTAATCTGGATACTTCAGTTTCCATGAGTGCAGCAAGTTTGTTACTATATGGCCTTAAGCTGTTTTTTGTATCTTCAGGAAATGACAATAATCCAACATTATCATTCATACCATACTGACGTATCTTCAAAGTTAAAATTCAAAGATTATTTTTCCACATTAATACTTCTTCAAAATAATAATTTTAATATTACTTGAGAATTTGCAATTTTAGTAACTTTATCCAAATCGTTTTGAGCTCCAGTTGTTATACTGTTAAATACTATTGATTCAGCTACTCTGCCACCAAGTCCCAAACACATTTTTTCAAATAACTAAACAAAAATGTGGCATAAATTTGAGATTGAATAAGAAGCCATAAATATTTATTGGAACAACATATTTTATCATACTGTTAACTATGGTACTTTAAGCCTTTTAATTAATGTATTCAAACATTTAATAATATTTTTTATTGTATAATACTTACAGCTTGCTTTGAAAGTAGATATCGTTCTGTGGGTGTATACTGAGCAAATCCCAGAGCAGCATTAGTTCTAGGTACAATTGTGACTTTCAGGAGAGCATCCGTAGTAGGTAACAACCAACCTATTAATGCATGGCCAGCTTCATGGTAGGCAACAATTTTCTTTTCATCAGGTGAAATTGCATGAGATCGTTTTTCTGTTCCTCCAACTACTCGTTCAACTGCATAGTCTAAATCAGCTTCTAATACAACTTTTTGACTATTTCTAGCAGCATGTAATGCTGCTTCATTGCAAACATTCGCTATGTCAGCTCCTAGTTAATACACATAATAATTAATGAAATATGTTTGAATAGAATATGTATCATAAATTAATATACCACTGAACCCAGGAGTTAAATGAGCCATTTTTTGAGAATAATGTTTAGGCTCTTTATCAAGTTTGATTTTTAGGTGTTGTTCAAAAATCTCTTTTCGTTCTTCTAATGTTGGGAGATCAATTAGAATGTGACGATCAAAACGTCCTGGTCTTAAAAGAGCCTAGAATATCCATACATTTTTATATTATTTATAAATCTATAACATTAAACACGGTGAATAATAATTCACCACATATACAAGTATATAATGCAATTATTGTAAACCTTATCTAATATATCTGCTCTATTTGTTGAAGCTAACATTAAAACTCCTTCTTTGGATCCAATACCATCCATTTCAACCAATAATTGATTTAATGTTTGTTCTCCTTCATCACCACCACCTTCTGGACCGCTTGAAGATCTCTTACGACCAATAGCATCAATTTCATCAATATAAATTATACACGGAGATCGTTTTCTTCCTTCTTTAAATAAATCTCTATAATTTTCAATCACAAATTATAAATTGTTGAAAATTATCAAAACAATCTAAAATATAACTTATATAATAATCTAACTAACCGTACTCTGGCAGCTCCAAGCCCTCCAATCATTTCAATAAACTCAGAACCATTCATAGATAAAAAAGGAACATTTGATTCTGTTGCAACGGCTTTAGCTAACATTGTTTTACCACAACCAGGTGGTCCTAAAAGTAATGCGCCTTTAGGAACTTTTGCACCCAAATTTTTATAATGATCCGGTCTCTTTAAATAATCAACAAATTCCATAACTTCTTGTTTTGCTTCTTTAAGACCAGCAACATCTTTAAAGCGGACTCCTTTACCTTGACCAATCAATGGGTCAATTAATGTGTATTTTGCTCGTTTTATTTGAGACTAAAATAATTAAAATAGTAATTAGTTAATACCAATAACAGTTAAATTATAATATTACACATATAATGTTAGATTTAGTATTTATTATACTTGGATCATTTTTATAAATAAACAATAATTGCTAACTTTTTCAAATCGTCCAAGCCCCCTATTTGGCTATTCTTAATACATTACTATAGACCAGTGGCATCAAATCCCCTAATAAGTGTTGCTAAAACAATAGCTTATATTGGGTGGGTGGTCATACAGATTAGCCCCTAATGGTCATAAGGACCTTAAGGCTGCTCATATAAGATATATAGTATCATGAAGTAATATAATAGTATAATAATACCAACCTTCACATTTTTATACTTAAAATATAAAGTTATAAAGGTAAATAATAAATATAATGCAAAAACTACTAGCTTGAATTTTGATTTAAATACATCAAAATTCTCAAAAAAAAAAAAATCTGCTTCTATGTAAAGAATAAAAAAGGTAAGTTCCTATTTGAAAAACTGAAGTTTGTATTGTCACAAGATCATATCAATAGTGGTAAAAAAAATGTCAATGGTTCAAAAAATAGTTTTTAAGAATATTCCAAAAATCTGAATTTTAATATATGCATAATTTAACTATAAAAATAGGATTATCATGATTAATAAATCACGCTACATACAAATAAATTATCAGAGTATTTGAGTGTATATTGCTAGAGAAATCATGTTCATAAAACTGCTCTAAAATTTGCATGTATACCATTGATGCAAATAGCAATTGAGATTAGAGAGGGGGTTGAAATTGAATTAACTTAAACAAAATGTAAGAAAATTTGAGGATGCCCCTAATCCCCCCCTTTATTAATTTAATGATATAGTAAGGTCAGAGTAGGATTTTATATACCCCAAATCATTCTCCCCTTATGTATGCACCACTTTTTCTAATACTTACAAACATATCTAAGCTGATTGGAGATTTTGAACCTCCCTTTGAACGGCCAAAATATGCCAAAGCAAGGAGGCCAGTAAAAAATAAAAATAATATTAGTTCTGGTGCATTAAGAGAACGATCATACACTACAGGTACTCCATTGCCAGGTTTTATACCCAATTTTGTTTCTGCTTCTCTTAATTTTTGTTCAAATCTTTCTAAATCGGCAATATTCATATGATAAGTTCTTTGATCAATCTATAAAAATATTTTAATTGTTTCTAATTTAAAATAAAACTGAACTAAAAAGTACTAAAAGAAAATAATTAAACAAATTTTTTAAAACAGAATTGCAAATACTAACTTTTCGTCCTTTAATAATAGCACCTTCATATAATCTTACTGTTACAATATCTAAATCAGGACGAGCAATTATTTCTTCTACTTCACCTTTAGCTAACATTAAATGTACAAATTCATTCCAAGATATATAGCGCATATCCTACAAACATTATGAATTAAAATTTTTATAAATTATAAAAATATCTATTAAGTAAGAAAAATGTAAGCTGATTATTTATATTTACTTCAGGATTTGATGCATTAGGTAATAACATACTTATAATATATACTGTTATGTAAACAGTAAATATCGCCATCATGATTTTAATCATCATAGCATTTCTTGGATCATCAGCGTTTTTATCATCATTTTCATTTTTACGTGAATGTGTATATCTTAAGACAAGTTTATTAACTGCTGCTATTTCCTTGTGTACCGCTATATTATACTAAAAGTGAAAACATCAATATTCAAAATGTAAGTTTAGATATAATTATTTTGTTTAAGAAAATTACTAGAAATATTTCACTAACTGGATTTAAAATTGATTATATAAAATAAATGATTTACCTTTTTAGATGTGGCAATTGGTATTTTACGCAAATAGTTACTCATGTATCTTGTGCATCTAAATTCCTTATTCGTTCCAACATAATTACCTAGTAATTTTGGCTTAAGTATTCGAAAATTCGATTTTGAAATAATATTTAACAAACTTAAGCCCATTTCAAAATTTGAGAATTAAAATATTTTTCACAAAAACACAAATAAAACAAAACAAATTACAATGTTATTATTACACAACAGTTGTAATCGTTACTTGTCATTTATAACTTCATACTTTTGAGTTTAATTCATGATTAAGTAACATAATGATAAGCATAGATAATATTTATTATTTTGTAGAAGATCACCTAAATCCCCGTTCAACTAGATCCCCTTGTGTCTAATGGCACATCCAGGATGTCCATAGACCATAGGGCATAGGGAACTTAGTTAAGTCTTAAGTACACCGTACACGTCGCAATGTCGCATGTATTTAAATATATTTAATATTTATATATTATAAATTTAATTGGTTGATGTGGGTATTAAGATCTTTATGTGATCTAAATAGACTTTGGTATCACCACGATCACGGTTTAAGATATCTTAAATCGTGATCAAGATGTACCCTATTATCACAGAACAATGATATGGACCCATAGAGTAATACTCTATGTATGGACCACGGCTTAAGATAGAATGGTTGCACATCGGGCTATACTACGCAATGTTAGAAGGCGGTATACGAGAGTTCTTATCTAACAAACGAAAAAGTGAACTACTACTAACGCTCTTGGTGGTTGTTAATTGGTACTACAGTATTAAAATATTCCCATTTCCCGCCATAATATTAAATTATTGCATTTTCAATAATAAATATAATATAATTGAGTTAATAAGTAACTCAATTATTATAATCACGATTCACTGATCTCATACTCTATCTATATAATAATTAAATGACAATGTTATGTTTATGTATTATCTTTTAAACGAAATCTCATCACTGTAGTCTGTGTTTGATAATTGGTTTTGTGAATATTCAATTACGTTTATTGCCTTTTTGGTCATTATGCCTAATTATTGTGCAATTCACGAGTCACATTGTGCGTCCAAAACTCTTTTTGGCGTTCCTAAAGAGGACGAAATAAAAAAACTTTGGGAGGATGCTCTAGGTATTAAATTAAAAAAAAGTTTTAGAGTGTGCGCCTCACATTTTAAAGAATGTGATATTATTAGCACATGGGAGTCTGGTGAAGGACTTAATAAGTACACCATAAGTTTACTTCTTTATTGAGTTACATACAATAAGAATTTGTTGTATTATGAATGATATGATATTATTCAATACACTATGTACCTATGTGTTAAAATATGTTGTAGTCTGTAGGTATTATTTTAATTTATAGATATGCTTAAAAAAACACAAATTAAGAAAGGGAGCAATTCCATTAAAATTGTGTGAACCAGAAACTCCAGAACCCGCAGTGGACCCAGTGGATATTGGAGTAAATAGCAATTAAAATTTGCTGATAGATATTATATCTTTTACTAATAATATAGAGGCTATTACACACATTGCTATTTACCAAATAGTAAATTTTAAATTAGTGTTTATTTGTTTTGGGATATAAAGTTTTATTACATATGTGAAGCCACTATAAGCACCTTATTATTATTGATGAAATAATTTTTCATTTTATAATTTGATGAGTTTGAAACTTTAAAGGATTATCGGATTATCCATAAAATTTGTAAATTACTAATTAGTACTCTTTGAATACCACAATATAAAATAAGAATAGAATTTTGATGATGTATATGTAAGCAACTAGATAGCGGTGTAACGTAACTTTTAACAGATTTCTGATAAGAACAATTGGTGATCACAAAATAATGACTCGTTGTGCAACCATTCTATCTTAAGCCGTGGTACGGACCGCCGGCTTCATGATAATGTTTCATCAATGATAACAGTATAAACCAGCCATAGAGTAATAATTACTCTATGAAACCAGCAATACGATTAAAGATATACGTTTATGGTATATCTTAAATTCTTAATTCGTGCCAGCAACCTAGTAACTTACTCGCTATAAAGTATATAGAAGGTACTAAATAGTAAATACGAAATACCTATTGTAAAAAACCATACCTATTTTCTACAATTCTACATAAATATTCCATTCTCGTATCATAAATAATATATTAATTAAAAACTTGAGTTTTTGAATTATCATAAGACATTATAAGTTGTTGCTTACATAGTTACATTAAATTATATAATGAAATATATTACTCGTAATATTTATAAGCTTCACGTAAATCATGAAATGCGAAATGTTCGTTCTAAATTCACTAAAGCAGCCGTTCTAAAAACTGTTAAAGAACCGTTAGTACTTGAAGATTTTAAAATAGCAGATAAACTCAAAGAAGGCCAAGTAAATATTATTATATAGTTTTTATTTTTAATTATTGCCTTTTCTAATAAATTAATTATATTTCCAGCTCAGGATTGCTGTAAAGTATTGTGCTGTGAATATGTCTGATGCTTTAATTTGCTCTGGGTTATCTGAAATCAAACCATTTTTACCATATGTTCCTGGTTTTGAAATTGTTGGGGAAGTAATAGAATCCAAAGCTACAAATGCTGATGATGAAGAAGAGGATATATCAGTAGGCGATCGTGTGTTGGTTTTGAACAAAGAAACCATGGGTGGATTTGCTGAAGAATGTATTGTTGATGAAAAAGTATGCAATTATTATTTATTATAAGTAATAATTTTATAGTTTCCCTAATGTTTAGGATGTTTTTGGAATACCGTCAGAATTGTCTTATGCAACTGCTGTGTCAATTGGAGACAGTTATGCAACAGCGTTAATAGGATTAGCTCGCCGTGCAAACCTAAAAAAAGATAATACCATTTTAGTTACAGCAGCTGCTGGTGGTTTAGGTTTAGCTGCAGTTGATATAGCTGCCAATATGTGTAAAGCTAAGGTATAATAATTTATTGGTATGTCAAATATCATAAATAATAAGGTCCCCTATTTTTAAAATTTAAGGTTATTGGAGCTTGTCGTTTGGAAAAAAATACATCTATTGTAAGAGATAAAGGAGCTTTTATTTCATTTGAAATTAAGAGTCCTGAATCCTTGTGCAAAAGAGTGTTAAAAGAAACTGATGGCAAAGGAGTTGATGTGGTATTTGATGCGGTTGGTGGGGAAATTTTTCCATCTGCATTAGATTGGTACAGTGATAATTTTTTAACCAAATTTTAATGAAATTTATTATATCAGTTTATTACCCGGTTTTTATTTTAGTGTTGGCCATGAAGGTAAAGTAATAGTTGCAGGTTTTGCATCATTACAACTACCACAGTTAAATATTAATGAACTTCTACGTCGTCCTTCATTTAGTTTAATCGGGGTATCATTAAATAATTATCGTACACATTCAGTAAGGATATACAGGTAAATATTTATTTAAAAACAAAAAAAATTAATATCAATTTTGATAAATAAGATATTGAAAATTATATTCAGAACTGTGTTGTGGGGTAAACATATTTTTTTGAGTTACAGTCTACTTGCATTATGTTTTTATACATTGTATGATTTTGTAATAGTATATATTAGAGATCTGCACAGGCTGATAAACTACAGCCCGGTTCGGCCGGTAATATATTTTTGAATTTTTTTGAAAGCCTGGCTCTGGGATATTATTTGGTGAGCAAGCCCAGCCATGGGTTTTTTTTAAAATAAGGTATGAGTTACGTAAAATATTAAAGTATAAAAAAGTCGGAAAGTGGACGTCGCTCTGTTATACAGTAGGTTACTGTAATGAATGGAATTAAATTTGAATCCAATGATATTATATCATTGTATATGAAAAACGATTCTGAGTGAGACAGTTTATCTGTCGAGGATATATTATAGATTATTATAACTTAATAAAATATTCGACTTTCCAGTAGACAATCTTATAAGGAATCTTCAATTAAATTTTCAAATCTTAGATTTAAACAGAAAATTTCTTATGAATTTCTATCTAAGATAATTTGAGCATTGCCGTAATTTTCACGTATTTAGTAAAAATTTGAACTTAAAATGCTTACAAAAAAAAATCATACCTATGTATTTTTAATATTTTTCAACTGCTATTGTAACAATATGTTGGAAGCCTTATATTAAATTTTCAAGTTTTTTGACCCAACCAATAAAATTTTATTAACAATAATAGAAAAAAAAGTTGAAAAATTAAAATCTCAGTAAACAGCTCAAAACTAATCAAAATATTTTGAAAATTTTATTAAATATAGAAAATGCCTATATATAGTGAAAATTTCAAGTATTTGCGGTCATTTATTTAAGACTTACACCAAAATAAGAAAATCGCTAAATGAGAAATCTAGTGAAAATTCAATGTTGTAAAAATTTTAATTTCAAATGCTCATAAAAACTTCATTTGACTTTCTGGAAGATATTTTTTTTGTGATAAAGGTTTATAAACTTGTAAGAAATCTTGTTTTAAATTTTCAAATCTTAGTTTTAAAAAGAAAATTTTTTTGAATTTCTAACTTAAAATAATTTGCGAATTTTTGTGATTTTTACGTATTTTGTCAAAATTCAAACATTGAATGCTTATAAAAAAAAAATTGTGACAGAATTTCTTTTATTTTTCAACTGTTATTGTAGCAATATATTAAAAGCCTTTTATTAAATTTTCAAGTTTTTCTACACAACAAATAAATTTTTATTGATATTAATTTATAAAAAACTAATAATGATTGAAAATTGCATATACCTATGAATAGTTGAACTTAATTTGAACATTTTTGAAAATTTCATGTATCTATGGTCATTTGTTTTAAAATTCCATCAAAAACCAAAATCGATTTTGTCGAAAACTGATTGTGTGTGTAAATTCCCATTTTTTCCTTAATTTTTAATTTGTTTATGCAGATTATTAAGAAAAATATTGGGAATTTTTTACTTTTGACCCCCCCCCCCCCCAAGTATCAACTAGATTCACTTTCTGATCGAACTAGGTACTGAAGTCGAAAATCTTACCAGATACAAAAAAAAAAACAATATCGTTGTAAATCTACAAAATGAAAATATCATATAAAATCATGAGTGAAGGAATAATGTTCTTACCTTCAAGTTTGATTTTAGGTCAATACATTTTAAAATTAAAGCTAACAGTACAAAATGATTAGTCTTTTAAACCAAAATTGGTATGTTGTACATTTGTAACACTACAACAACATATGCATATGTTCCTCTTAACTGAATTGTTTTTTCTATAATATACTATACTACAGATATATAAAGTGAACAAGTATTGAATGCAAGTGTCTTATTGTAATTTGTAATACTTGACATTTTAATATAATATGAACTTGTGAAATAGTTTTATTTATCCAATGTATCCTATCTAGGATAAATTTAATAGAATAAAATATTTCCTAGTAACAATTTCATATTCTATAATTACTAGATATACAACATATATAAGTATAATATTTACAACATATTATGTATGTAGGTAAAATGTAGACTTAATTACTAAATACTTAACTTAATTTATAAATGTATATAAACACGTATAAAATGTTAATTTAACCATTAAAATGATATATTTTCCAGACAATCTATCAAAGATGTATTAACCATGTGTAAAATGGGTGTGATTACTCCAAATATTTCAGAAACATTAAAACTTGATCAAGTAAATGACGCACTAGAACATTTTTCAACTGACAAAAGCAGTGGTAAAATTCTATTGAAAATTGCTGATTAATTGGTAATAATATAGGAATTAAAGTTAAGTAGAATTTTCTGTTAAAAATACTAAAAAATTTGTTTTAAGGCATATTTTAATTTTAATTTATTGTCTACAAATACATGCTTTTTTTTTATTTGGTTTTTATATACACTGATATGTTTAGAATAATATTTATTTTTGTTGCAACAAATTCAATGAACATCTGGAGAGAGTGAATGGAAGTTATTATAATGTTGTATTGACCTTTGTTCTAACATATTAATATGACCTATAACCAATTGAAGTAGGAAGTGAAAGTAAAAGATTAATTTTTATATTTGTTTTGATTTTCAAATTGATTTCCTTTTTCCTTAAAGTTTTAAAACAAATGTATCGTGAGTTTTCTGTGTTTAAAATGTAGGGGAAGACGGGGTATTACCGTATGCGGGGCAAAATCGTATAATCGGAATGTTATCAATAATTGTTATCATGGAGGTAAAATGAATACACTGATTTGAAACGTTTTGTTTGTTTATTTATTGAATATGATAGTGCACGTGTTTTGATATCACGTTTTCGAAATAAATACGTTTTATGTTATTACATTCAATTATTAATATATTATCAACATTTCAAATAGTGAATTTTTATATGTGAAAAAACTGTACAGGTACGTCTTATATATCATTCAATAGCTAATTAAGTGTAATATAAATTTGTAGTTTGAATACATTCATTAATTAATTTAATGTTTAATATGAAGCTCAATAACTTGTAATAGTCTTATGGGGCAAAATCGTATGGGGCAAAATCGTACGGTTATACACTGTACGGTTTTACTACATTGATAATTTGATAATTGCTATGGTTGAATTTAAACAATTTAATAGTATTGAAATGTTTTATTTTTATTAGAATGGTTCGTAATTACACAAGAAAAACAAACCGACAGTCTTGGTCTGAAGATAATATGAAACTCGCTATATTGGCTGTGTTAGAAGGTACAACCTATGATGCAGCGTCTGTTCGTCATGAAGTTCCTCGTTCAACACTACAGGACCGAGTAAATAAAGTAAAAGAAGGAAAATTAAATGTTCAACAGTGTGGATTAAAAGGTAAATTTCATAATTACACAATATTATGGTAATTAGATTGATAGTTTGATTATAAGAGATAAATTCTTATTAAGAAAACCATTTTTTTTTTTTCTAATATCAGATTATATTTGGTTATAATAGGGCGATTATTGAAAAATTGTCAATCATGTGTTGAAATAATTGTTTCTAATTAAAAATGCGATTTGTTATAGGTTTGGGACATTATCAAAAAGTATTTTCAATCGAACAAGAAAATGTTCTTGTACAATATTTAAAAGACATGGAAAGTCGTTTGTTCGGTTTAACACAAAATCATTTTAGAAAACTGGCCTTTGAACTTGCCGAAAGAAACAATATTGCTCATAATTTTAATAAAACAAATGGTTTAGCAGGTAAATTTAGCAATGATTATTTTAAAGTTTATTGTTATTTTATCTTTTAATTTTTTTATGCAGGTCAAGATTGGTTAAAAGGCTTTTTATTAAGACATCCAGAGTTGTCAGTACGAATCCCAGAACCAACTTCGGCTGTGAGAGCTATGGGGTTCAATCGACCAGTGGTGAATAGCTTTTATGATTTGTTAAAAAAAAGTTAGGTTAGGTTATTAAAAGAAGATTTTGTTTTATTTCAATAAATGTATAGGTACTTGGGTAAGTTGTATTTGTTGTACTACTGCCAACAGGAGTAGGTTTTATCATATATTATATTGTGTTGTTATTGTTTTTAATTTGTTAACACTTTGAAGAATTAAAAACAATGTTTAGGTACATTTTTGACTAATAAAGATGAAAATATACATGATTTACTACCTACTGCTTAATATTAGTTAAACTTTACAAGTTAATCAAATAAAAGTTCAATACCAATTAATAATTTAGGTACCTACCAATGAATATACCTAATGTACTAAGTTTTTGTATATTAATTATCTTCATACGATTTTGCCCCACAGTACATACGGTTTTACCCCGCACCTGGGGTAAATCCGTATTTTTCCAAAAAAAAGTAAAAGACAAATTAAGCACATTTTTTTTAAAAAAATTTAAAAAAGTTTCAAATAAAAATTATAGGCCATAAGTTTATCTATATTAACCAATTTAAAAAATTTAATTTCGTTAACAATTGCATGATTTACAAGCCATGAAAGCTTAACCGTACGGTACTGCCCCGCCTTCCCCTATATCTTTTCATCGTTTTTAGTAATTCAATAGAAGGATAGTCACTAGACTTATTCCATGAGACTAGGGCAGAAAACAGATACAATGACTACAGGTCACTAGTTTGGTAGTCATATATTTCGACAAAAATGAGTGCAAACGAGATAAAGTGGACGATACTGACTAATCGATGTTTTAAAAAATTATAGTCATGAAAATACATAGCTGTATAACCAGGAGAGAACCTTCAACCTACATATGTTTTACCGCACTATGGCACTACCAAAATCTTGCAGTTTTAATGATAAATTTCCTAATTTTAGTAAATACACCAAGGTTCGTACAAAAATAATAATTAATATATAATGTGATTGCATCTTAAATTAAGTTAACTAGAAGAAAAAGGGACAGATGTTAGTCATTCTAATGTCATCATGAGTGATTAATTTTAAGATGTCTTCAATACTAATTTAATATTTTTACATGATTATCTTTTTGGGCTAGATACAACTTTTTTTCAAACAGATTTTTGAAACTCTGCTTATTGCCATAGAAACACATATCTACAATTTTAAAAGAACTTTACTTGACTTTTCCTTCATGATTTGCATAATATCTCCTCTACAGTGGAATTATGCTACTTCCAGAATACTGGTGACTGGTGTTGCGTGTGATAATTTTGCTTTATCAATCATTAGTTTATTATTCATTACCTAAATAATTACGTTAATCTTTAACTACACTAGCACAATTTATCTTTCTCTTATACACATGATCATATTTTAAGGTTTAAACCTCAAAAACAATCTGAGGATTATAATAAATATACCTATAGACTGCACGTTTTTAAACAAAAAACTTATATTGGCATTTCAAACAAATAAAATTTTTAAAAACGCTAATAAATAAATTTAAAAAAAATTTGTATAAACATGGAGATATTATATAAATGTTATAATGTAGCGTTGTTTTGATTTCAATCATTGAAAAATACGCTATCTGAAATAAACAAATTCAGTATTAAAATTGGCAAAGTAAGTAACCGTTCTACTGTAATGCGGTGCCTCGTTATTGAGTAAGTCACTGTTAAAATATTATGTGAATAGTCTGTCAACCATATTACTAATTATAATTAACTATAATGTATGATGTAGGTGTTTAATATTTATATTACTTTATGGACATACTATACAGGGTGATTCTTTTATCAAACAACACTCATTATTTCAAAAACTATTGACTTTTTTCAAAATTTTAGAACCATCTTGTTCTAGAACTATATATTTTTTAAATATTTTTACCCTTATATTTATCAGGTTAACCATTATCAACTTTTGATTTTCAAATGACAACCTATACTTAAAATGTCATAAACTAAATAAAAAGGCTATTTTTTCAATGAATTTTCAAGTTTAAATTTTCATTTTTCGTTAATTCGTTTACAAGATATAGCCTCCCAAAGTTGGGTGGTTTTGGGTGGTGTTTATGTCTTATAGGTGTATTCTGTCGACCAAAGAAAAGGGCGAACGCGAGGAAGAGGCCTTGCGAAGGGCACAGGGGAACGTGGGACCGCCCTGATGGAGAACGAAACATCCAGAGTGGTGGACTCCGGTCGGCCCGAGAAGGACAAGAAGAAGTCAAGTAAAACTTGTAATGCATAAAATTCAGATTGACCTTTGTTAATGTAAAATTTAATTGTTAAAGCAAAACTTAGAAATGCTTGAACGAGGTAAGTCGAGGAGCTGTCCCGTCTGCCTCCCACGTATGTATTAATATTTGATACTGTCAATAAACGATGGCGGCGCCGCGGAAGCAATGCGAAAGCAGATCCCGCGGCGTCGTCGGTTAATACGAAAAAAAAAAAAAAAAGGTGTATGTTAGGTGGTATTTACACACAAAAACCATATAAGTGTTGTTCGATAAAAGAATCACCCTGTATAGTGTGTTATAGTAACGTATAATTTTATTATCTTGTCTGCTTCGTCTCTTCATTCACGGCCGAATGCTATCCTAAAAGCTCTCACATGCATAAGTTTCCTCCCCTGCGGAGATTTCCTTATTGTCTCTGATCCTAATTCCTCAATCTAGCATTTTAGCAATCGTCAGCAACCCCTTCCTTTCTAAGTGCTCCCCCATAATTCTAAACATCCGTGCCCGTGCGTTACTATTATCCCTAAAAATCAAGTCATTCTCCATCTCCTTCCTATGTGCTTCAAGACATATAGGCATAAATTGTAATGAACACGCTGATTCGTGCTAGACTGATAGCTGGCTCTACCGTCAAAAAGTCTTACTCGGGCCCTCGGCGGTGTCCCTATACTGATTTAGTCACCATACATCGAACATCCATACAGGAGCTATGGAAGCTAGAAAGGGATCCCCTACCAGAGTCTTATGATTTTGGTTATAGGTCATTATTTAAAAACATCCCTATTCAACCATGGTTTTAATCCCTAAAGATGAGCCGCGGTGCCATAACTAAATTCACCAGATTACACACGGGTCACAGCCTACTACCATACCACTCTTTTAAATTGGGACTTAACAGCAGTGGTGTAGTTACGGGTGATTGGGGGAAATCTTTTTTGTTGCATTTTTCGATGATGGAATTAATACCAATTTGAAACAAAATAAAAATGACGTTTAGTTTAACTAATAACTTTTAATTTGTGTCATAAATACTGTCAATAAACGATGGCGGCGCTGCGGTAGCAATGCGAAAGCAGATCCCACGGCGTCGTCGGTTAAAACGGAAAAAAAAAAATTTGTGTCATAAATATATTTTAAACCCCCCAGAAAAAATCGTATCTATGCCGCTGCTCAACAGTAGCACGTATTGTCCCCTACCCAACTGTGATAGAGGTAGAGAATCCTGTGACTTCCAACACCTACTTACAAACTGTCCATCTCTCTCCAGTCTCCATCCAAAGATCTCAGCTAAAGAATCTCTGTTCCACCTCTGGTATTAATTTTTCCCTCATTGACGCTCTTTCAACCGATAATGTTAACATAATAAAACATACGCTAAATTTTATTCTGCAATCCGGCCTCCGAATTCAAGAGTGTGAGCTTTACCAATTATATAATTCCAGATTAATGTACATAATTGTCGAGATATCAGTATATCATAATATGATATTAAAATCTCATTAATAAAAAAAAAAAAAATTGTATTATCAATATAATACGGTATAATAGGCGGTGATGGATTTGAAGGGGGACGTTGTGGCGATTACCACTCCCTGTGGCTTTTTTTTTTACTTGAATTATGGTACTGTATGATAAAATGAATATGAAATTTATAAGTCATAACTATTAACTATATAACTTCAAACTTATAAATAAATTATACAAAAAAAGGTACTTTTTTAAATATTTATTTATTTATTTACATATATATATTTACGGGCAAAGCCCTTTACAACAATTTAACGCAAAACAATAAAAATTAATATACCATATGAAAGTTTAAACACGATAATAATTCAATAATAGTAATAATAATAGGCAATATAAAATAGTTATATAGTAAAGTAGAACAAAAAAAAAAATTCAATATTAAAATATATTATAATGATAAATGGTAGTCTTATTGACCAGCCGCATCATGTGATTAATAGGATTATTTCTGCCATAATTGGTAGTGTGCGTAGGAATTGAGAATGGGACATGCCGACATGGTGTCGAATATAGTGCGAGAAGGGACCTTGCAATTGACCAATACAAGAAGTGATGGAGCATCCAAGCAACCATCCACTAGTTTTTTCAAACTTATATGAAAATTAGAAATGTGTATTAATAGTTAAGTCTTTGTTGGTACCTATCTATCTATGCTACCAATTCGCCCGCTCCTCAAATGATCTTCTGATCCGCTACTGATAATAGGTACGGTACCGGTTGAATAGTATCTGTTAAAAAATTGCTTTTATTACATATTATATTTATATTTATAATAGTATAGTATTATACTAATAGTATATAATTAATATATATAATATAATATATAAATAAATATAAAATATATTTATACCAATAGATTATAATTTATAAAAGTATATATATTTTTTTTTTTTATTGATCTAAAGACATCGGCGACAACGGCCATTAGTCGTAAACGTTGATTACAAATAGTATATTCAATAGATATTTACGTACAATTGTTATTACCTTTTAAGCTAATCTACCGTTTTACTATTATCTATTTATAGAACAGTGTGTATATATAGGTTTATGTTTATGGAATAAATAGCTTTAAATATTCAAAACATCAAAATTTGAACTTCATAATAATATACTTATATAAAAAAAAATGTGTATGTATTTTTAATAATTCAATAAAACTCATTTCATTTAGTATAGAAAATAATAATTTAAATAACTGAGATGTTATAAGTTTCTACACACCTATACTTTTTGAATTACAAAAAAAAAAGAAATCGATTTTGTCGCAAACTGGTTTTGCGTTAAAATTCCAGTTTTTCTTGGTTTTTTTCGAATAGGTATGACTGTAAATGTTATACTTTTGAGTTTTTGACCTAACCTGATACCAACAAAGATCCAATTTAATATCATAAATCATCTTCAAAGTAGAAAATAAAAGCATTTTCATTGCTCCAATAGATGTTGATGAACTAAAAAATATAAAATGAAAAACTCATCAATACATCATTGTTAAATCAATACATTCATCGCCCAGAATCTAAAATGACGGAGCACTATACAGTTTCTTTGAAGTACATATACCATGTATGGAAGCTATGACGAATGGACCTGTGTTTTAACCCATTATCGACCTTTTAGTTTACTCCGAATTATTTGCTCTCTTTAGTTTTTACCGAAACTCAAAAAAGAGTGACTTGATTTTCGCCCACAAAAATGTATTAATCATTATAAATTAAAAAACATTTTGGATAGGTACCATACTGTGTGCGAGTACAAGTCATATGGAATAACGAAATGCTTTAGCTTAAATGGGAACAAAATCACCTTTTATCGTGGCGTGATGGATACTTGAATATTATTCTCAATGATGTTCAAACCAAAATATATGTTAGAATCAATAATAGTATTTTACATATAAAGTACATATTGCTAATAAATATATTATGTTATTATGTTTTAGAAATTTCGAAAGAATGCATATTATTGAAGTGACAAGAAATAAAACAATTAAGGCCATTAAGGGAATTATATTTATGTTTGAATATACAAATTGTTTGGAAAGTAGAATACTCAGATAAGTAAATAACGCCCCATTATTTAGTTTCGATATCTTTAAAATTATATAATTTATAAATGGGTACCTACTACCTACCACACATCACGATGTAGAAAATAATAAAAATATATTACCCTTGATAAATCGTTATATCATCGAGCAATAGAAAATAGGTATTCGTTAACAAAAATAACGCACTTATTTTTGCTTTAATTTAACATACAAGTTTATCCGCCTTCATTAAATTAAACGCTAATTAAAAATTTATGTGATTTGAACATGAACAGCCTCTTTTCACTCATAGATGAACGAAATTAAGTATACAATTCCAATTTTTATACTCATGTTTTTAAAGATTGTATTAGTTTCTCAAATTTAGTGTTAATATTGTATGATTATACTCCTATGAACTGTTTTGAGTTATGACTAAGTTTACCGGTGCGGAAAGACTGTGTCTGTTGTACAGTCACCATCATTGTTTACCCTCAATATTACAATAGGTAATGTGCACGCAACGAGTGACCGCTCTGTTTAATTACAAAATTCATAATTTATTACACGTACACAGGCAAATTACCGTATAAGGTCGTCTGAGCAGTATTTAGTAGTCAGTAGGTATATATAATAGGCACAACATATACATAATATTGCAATCACAATATTATAAAAACGACACAGTATAAAATGAAAATTATCCAAACAAACATCTCCGACTTCAGTACAGTAGCTGTCATCATCATCATAATATGACATAATTAAAAATATAAAAATACTTTGTATTCTTATATTTTTAATTATTTATTATATCATTACTCTTGACACATCTACGAATAATATAATAATATTCACGCATGACAGAAATATTTTATGTAATAATGTTATACATTGACGATGAACCAGAAATTCTGTTTATTATATTATTATAATCTTATATATATAGGGCCCGAGTTGCAATTCAATATGTATTATGTATTTTTTATTTGTTATTAAATATTAGGGCATTATAGGGCATTTAAATCTAGATCTTAATATAATCAGTAATCACCCATATGGTTATATCAAATATTCATTACTTATATATATGAAGACGCAATATATTGGTGCATAAATGCATTAGACCGGAACGTCCGGAACATATTTCACCATAAAAATGATATTTTGTTCCATTAAAGAAAACATACTATTATACATAGAACATAGTAACTATATTAGAAAAAAATTGGTCTAAAAAAAAATGTACTGGTATTGGCGTGTAAATATGTAATTCCAGCATATATATATATACCAGCTGAGAAGCACACGAACAAAATTTCCCTAAAATAATAGTTAACTATAGTTTAGACGCTACACAGGATATTAGCATATTATTATTATATAACCAAGTTGCTCCCTGCAGAGTACACATCGCCAGTGTATTGCAAAACCTCGCATTCATAACCAGCTGCACAATATTATAAGGGTCAACCACACGCAATAAGGGGGTCGTATACGACTCGTTACGTCTATTTGTCGTAAAACAAGCGCCGGTCGAACCGAGGGAGGAGTCCTGGACCGCAGTGTGGCCTGCTACCGAAAGATCACGAATAGGCTCAACGGAACTACCCCACTAACGGCTGAGCAGCGATTCGCGTTTAAACCGATATTAGTGATATACGGTTCACCGAGTATCAGAAAACTTCAGCAAGCGCTAACTCCCGATAACAATAAACCCGAAAAACTGCAGTAAAAAATGTGTCGTTGTTGACGGGTGATGGCCTATGGGGTAAATTATTGTGCTTACCGTTATTATAATCATAAAGATACGATAAAACACATATATCATGGTGTAACAATTGTGGTCACACTGTCAAAGTTGTTAGTAGCTCGCAGGGTTCGTCGCCGTGCTCCGTGGTCGCGGCTGTTCCCTGCTTGTCGCCTACTCGATTGCTTGTGACTCATTGCTGCGGCTGCCGGTTGCGCGCGCGATGTGTGACCGGTTGGCCGCTCTGGACGGCCTCGTGCCGCCCGCCGTGGTGGCCTGCAGGTCAACGCCGTCGTCTCCAAACGCGTATCGGGCCGTCATCCAACTGCAGCAACTGGAGAAGACCGCGTCCGTACCAGACCTGCAGCAGAAGAGGCATCATCACGGCGACGGGCCGGAGGCCGATCACCAAGCCGCTCCGGCGTCCGCGTGTCCAGACTCCAAATCCGATGGCTGTCTGACCGACTCCGGACGGGCGCCAGTCACCAGCCTGAGCGGCACTTTTCTCACGCCTCTCTGCAAGGTAAGCCGCGCCTTTATTTCGTAATAATATTATATAATCTGTAGTGACGTGACTATGGAGCTTTTTTATGGACGGCCGTCACCTTAAGATTATATAGTTATAAATTATCTATACAGTCAATATTGTCAATATTGTATGCCGTGGTTTGCATTAATATAGTAAAATTTTAATTATTAATTAAACATAATATTTTTTAATCTAAATGTTTGCGCCTATTGGTATTTTTATAGGTAGGTATTATTTTTTTGGTAGCACCCTGTAAAATATGAACAACTCGCGCGGCGCTTTCGATTATAATATTACAATAATACATATTATTGTAATTCATTACTGCGATAGTTTAATAATAATAATAATATTATAGTAGCTATAAGGACGTGTAGGTGCAGTAAAAAAGGGAGGTGTCATAATATTATTATTGCCGTGCCCCGGGGTGTTACTCTCCCGCATCTTTTGTAAAGCCACTGTGGATTGATGCATTATTGTAATAGGTATGCCACTAACGATTTCCGTCAATTATTCGGCATCTCGCAGTGTGCTATAATTTATGATTATATATCTACCTAAATAAATTAATATATAGGGCAGAGGACTTGTAGCTCTAAAAAAGCTCTAAATATCCAAGCACTTATGCACTTAAAAACCCCATAATATGCACATAAAAATTTTTTTAACACAAATGTACATTCCGCAGAACTGACTGAGACTAAATACTAAAATATTGATTATTGTCATGTCTAGAAAAGTTTTATAAATAAATCTTAATCGAATAAAAGCCCGCGTGGTGCGCACAAAGCTGTGGTGGTGATGTCGTAGGTATTGTCTACGACGTTAGATTGTTATCGCTTCTACCAAAAATGCGTTCCCGTGCACACTCAACAACCATATTATACGACAAAAATTAATAGTAAATAAATTTTTATCCAAAAATGTTGACTGTATTGTTTGAAATAAAAATGCCACAGTGGAAAAATCGATTTAAGTTAAATATGTCTCAAAAATTTTAAAATAGCGTATAAAAGTGCGTAAAATATGTCTTTAAAACCAAAAAACCGCAAAATATGCATTTATATGCATAATGAAATTTCAAAACTAGCTTTGTAAAAGCATGAAATGAATTTGTATCGTACACTGCTATTCTTGTGACTGTGCAAAACAAATATGCAAATGCTTCAAGTCCTCGGATCTAATAATATAGGACCGATATGTAATATTATCGGTGTTATAGAATATAAAATCACTTACTATTATATAATGTAGTTACATTTTTAATATCATGCACTTGAAAAAATCCGCCGTTCTCGTGTATTGTTCAAACGTTCTCATCAATTTTAAAATTGAAAAATTCTAGTAGCCCGGAAAGTTATGGTGTCATAACCAAACAGCTGCAGCAGTTAGGTAAACATGTTCACTGTGAATAATATGTGTAATATACATATTAGATAAAATATTGAAATATAATTATTTATACATACACAAATTAGTTATATATTATGTAAAGTAGGGAAAATGTTTATTTGCGCGAAATAAAAGTACAGTTATTATAGATATTTAGATATTATTATAACGTTATAATCACTAATAGACTAGTTAGGTACTTAGGTATCATAATTACACTTGCCGATTTATTCATAAAATAAATCATAATGCATTTAAATACTTTCACTTTCATCACGATTTTATTATTACACAACAAGGATAGTATACCTTAACTTAACTTATTTATTTCTATGACTAAATAATAGATGGTCGTTTCTAAAAATGCTAATAGACACATTAATATTTATGACATAATTTAATTTAAGTATGTACGTAGATAAATTTATAAAATATGCCTTATCAGCAATCATTAATATTGTTCTATTTACGTAATTGTATATAATATCCTCTGTATTTATTATTTAATACTTGTGTATTTTAATATTTATAAAGGTTATAATTTTTACCGTCAAATTTCGAGATATGCCGATATAATTTAGTACCTGAACCTATATGTTGTATGACTTTGGCATGAACTATGAATAGTAATGACTAATGAATATATTGTATATGAACTAATTACTACAATCTGCGGTTTTTATAAAATACCTATTCATTCAAACATTAAATAAAAATTAGTAAATCTAAAGCATATGTAAAAGTTATTATGATTATTTATATAAATATAATTATTATTATTAATTGATATTAAAAATTAATCTTATATATATAAATATATAATATTATTATATAAATATAGTTGATACTTGATAGTTATACCTAATTGTTATTGGTAATATACAGGTGAATATATTTTAACTTATTCTTCAGTTTCTCAAATAATAAAATATAGGTACCTAGTGTACTACTCTACTATTAATTATACTTAAGATCATTATTTTACAATTGCAATAAGGCAATAAGACTCTAAGAGTTATAAACTATAGAGGCTGTACTGCGTATAGTTATTTAATTCAGCAAGCCTTGGTCAAGTAAAATACTTACGCTTGCATATAGAAAAAAGGTTTATAAATATTAATCTATATAAATTATAAATGTGGAGTTATAATACTTATAGTAGCTACCCACAATTTATAATATATATTATGTAAAACTATATAAGTGAAAAATGCTTTATAGAACATTTCGTGGGGGGGATCCCCGATGCCCCAACGCTCCACACCCTGTGTATAATATATTCTATAGTACTGTGACATAGATGAATTGTCTCGTTGGGATTCTATACATAATATTATAAATTATAGTCACATAAATGCTCTATATTTTTTTTTGAACTGTAGATTATATTATATTAAAAAATAGTAAATTAAAAAAAAAAACGTTGTGTATAATAAACTGCATACCTTTACGAGTTAATCAATCGACTAACATCACATATACACGTATCCATAATTTATTTACAATTAATTTATTTATAATATATTAAACATTAATTCTTGTACCTTCGTGGCATTGTGTTTAAAATATGTATCGACATAAAATTGTTATTATTCGTCTATACCTAATTTAGTATACATGATAGTATTACTTACAAACTTCAAACATTGAAATATTTCATGGTTATCGACGTTATCGTACATGGCATAATGGCATATTGACATACTTTTAGTTATATTTATTTAAATTTAACATTATTTTTTCAATAATATGGACATATTTATGATATCGGCATTAACTCGAATACATTTTCTTGAAAACCGTTTAAAATTGATTAGTTTTGGTAGAAAGAATCATTTTATAAAAAATGTAACGTTATTAATATAATTGATAAATATGCATACGAAGTTAATGGTTTGACGCCTAATTTTATTGTATTGAAGTGTTTAATTTCCTTTTAATGAATCATTGTAAATATTTCTAATGTTATCGTATACGCTATATAGCTATATTATACTGCTATACTAGTTTAATATCATGGCCTGCACAACTCATCAGTGATTGATGATTATAATAAGGCCAACAAACTTGAGTAGGTATAGCATTCATGCACCATGTGGTATCTACACTATACCTGCTGGCTGCTAATATTTCTTCATACTCAAAATAAACTTTTAAAAAAAGGTTTTTTTTTATGAATAAAGATAAATAATTTAAATATAGGCACATTTAATACTAATTTAATGGGTGATTAAAAAAATAACTGCATGGTTGGTATACATTAATACCTATCTTTTTTGTAGATTAAAATATTAGGGCATCAATAATGATTAGTTACAGCAGAAATCGCTGCGGATTTTCTTAACGCTATAACTATATTAGGTCTAAATAAAATATATACCTTACCCATATTATATTATAATGTTTATAATATTGGCGTAATAAAATAATTCGATTTTTAGATATGGTAGAAATGTATTAAATAATAATTTTAATGTTTTCAAAGAACGACAAATCTACAATTGTATATACATTTTTAATTATTGTATTAAAATATTAAAATTAGGTAGGACTTTTTATAATATAATATTGTGTTATAAATATGTCATATTAAAAATTAAATTCTATAGACCTATAACATCTAACAACTATAGGTTTAAATTATGAATGTCTAGAAAATTTTAAATATTAAAAAAAAATTATATATATATTATACTAAGTACATGCCCGATCTTTTATTAAAAATAATTTTATTAAATTCATATTGCCCAAAGGATTCTGTCGATTCTGGACAGAGTAAATTTTTTTCGATCAATTCCTTACAATTTCTAGGTGTTTTTGGAAATATCGGGGTTTTAAATTTACCATTTTCACATAGTCAAATTCATAAAAAATGCCTGAACTTTCTACTTTTTTTTAAATACAGTGAAACTTCTAAATACCGGACACTCTCGGTCGCTTAAATGTCATCCGTTATTAAGAGGGGAAATGCAGAGAGTACACATTTCTCCGTTCCCAAATTCCGTCCATTATTTGGAGTTGCCCGTTATAGGAAGTTTTACTGTACATATATATTATTTCATATCATTCAGGAAAAGTGCACTATTATTATATTATCTAAGTTTATAATTTATAGTTTTTACATAAAATGTTTTGGTACATAATAAATATATAATACTTCTTTATTTTGTTTACTTTGTTAAAATTTAAATTAATTAATTAATGCTCCTATATTTTTGGACCTTGGTTTTTACTTTTTAGTATAACCTTTACAATTTTACATTATTCTAAAAATAACTTTTACAATAAGTATGGCATTGACGTTTTGATGATAGTTTAAATAAAGAGTTAATGGTATAAATATTTATCTAATTGTGTATCTGCCTTCAGTCAAAATGTATGATCGCAATTGATTTTATTTAACAGGAAATTCAATGATTATGTTTTGTTTAGATTGAATCATATACAATGAAAACCGTTAACGGTAAAATAAACAAGGAATTTGATTTATTTTAAGGTCCTTTTTCATAGGATGAAATATATAAACAATGAATAAGGCATATTATCTTTCATTAGTTTCCTATTCATAAATTACCAATTATATTCTTTAATTCTTATGAGTTATAAATTATATATCTAAGTGCTCACTAAACTAGGGTGACCATACGTCCTGTTTTAAAAGTTGCGTAATTCAAACTATAATACAAGGAATATTAGTATTCATCTCAAAATAGCATTAAACTGTTAAAAAAAAAATTTGAATTACTGAATAATGTATATGGGTATTGGGGATAATTTAAATTTTAAACGAATTTTATCAAATTTCAAATTAAAAAAAAAAACTTCAAATATATACTTGTATAATTTTCACTAACCACTATCATATATTTTGCTTATTGGGGAAGTTAATTTTGGTGTAATATTTATGTGTAGTATTTTGTTAAGAGGACGCTACACCCGCTATGCTGTCTTCGTCTTACAAACGCATAATATAGCAAATTGCATGCTCAGCAGATCACGTATAGCTCCGTTAGTTTAAAATTTAGAGTAAATTGACCTCTTGCAAAAATTAAAGGTAACATTATTATCGAGGGCATCTCGTAGGCTTTTTATTATATTTTAATTTTAAAGTGTATTTTAAAATTGTAAATTGTTTGTACATCTTAAAATACTCATAACCCACTTTAAAATAAAAATATAATAAAAAGTCAAACAAATTATAGTTACCTAATCGCATTTCTGCATACAGTTTAGGTGTCCAGCGTATACATTCAGTAGGTCACTGTAAATATAATTATAGTTTGAAATTGATGTATACAATTTAAATTCAATGATAAATCATTGTATAAATAGTAAATACGATGAAAAGCATTCTGAGCGAAGAATAGCTGTTACGTTGTTGGTGATTAAGATTACAAAATAATTATTTAGAATAATATTAAGATTTTAATTTTTAACAATTAAATTAATGTTCATGTTTGTTTTATGTAATTCCAAATTATTTAAAGGAACTGAAAAATTCAAACTTTTGACCCAAAATGTAAACTATACCCAGCTTTCTATACCAGAAACCACTACTAAATTTGAAAATGTTATCATTTTTTCTTTTATACGTAATGGTGACTTAAGGATAAAAAAACACATTATTATAAAATCAATACATTCATCGCCCGTTCAGAATCTAAAATATACACAGCGAAGTTTAAATTAAATTATAAATTAACTTATTGTATAAAATGTATAAGCTAAAACGAAACCCTTGAACAGCTTGAACTACAGGACTTATATTATTAGATTATTATGTTTTATGTAGTATCCCGGTAAGACAAAAGCATGATAAAACATAACCAACAGCAAATAAATGTCATAACAAACTGAGCTATTTGAAAACAAATATATAATGCTCCTACATATATAATTTGCTTTTAATTGGTTTGATGTTTAAACATTTTCAATCAACACATATTTTCTATCTAATTACAATCGGAATTCTAGGTTCAGTTAGTATGGTTTGTATTAATTGTGGTCGGTAGTTGAATTATTTTTATGTAACATTTAATTAAATTATTCTATACTAAAAAAATAAAACTACTTTCTTATATATATATATATATATATATATATATATATATAAATATGCGTTTAGAAGATTATTATGTTGTTAAATTATTTGGAAAATTATATGAATTTTTTTTATATCTGAATCAAAAAGGTATTTAATTTGTAAATTTGTTTATTAAAATGTAATTGTAATGATTCACAATAATTATTTGTTATTCTATTTCTATATTAGCTACTTACTAATGGAAACGATAATTTAAAAAGAAAATAGATTTTGGTGGAATTAAAAGTCAAACCTATTTTAATGTAGGAGAAAACGAATTTATATTCCGATACATAATAATTGTGTTGTTACTTGTTATAATTCATTGTGATTTCTATTAAAATAAATAAACTAATATTATTTACAAATAATGAGCTTTTATTGTTAAGCTTAGTACTTATAGTGTAATGTTTCATTTTTAATCTGTTTATTAAAGTGATTAATACAGAAGTATATTTTTTAGTTAAGTTTGTATTTGACATTGACTTTGACCCTTTTCCTGCAGGGAGCTTATTTATTTTCATAAATAACGTTGTATACAAAATATTCTTATTTTTAAATATGCAATGATCATATTCAGAATAACTCATAAATTTAAAATCTAATTTAATTTAATTTAAAAAACAATAATTAATTAAATGTATTATAGTTTCAACTAAATATTTGTTAATGTCTATAATAATTTCTCCATATATTATTGTTAATTTATTAGTAATTATACAATTATAATTAATTATTAACTTACATAATACAAATATACCTATTAAATTTAAATAAACTATGTATATTGGACAAAAAAAAAAAGATTTAATTATGTCAAAAAAATTAAAAACACTGCAGATCATAAAATGTTTGATAAAACCTCCAATATAGTTAAATATATTGTCCATAATACTGCCATAATTATTCTTACAATAATTTGGCTGCAATGCGGTTGCATTTTAGATTTTTTGAGAAATAATTATTGTTTTGTTTTTACAATAGTATCACTGCAGGCCCTATGTTTTAGTGAACCCCGACACAAAGTGTGTAATCCGAAATTGAAAGTGTGCACTATGGATTCGAGAAGTGTGTACCTAATATCTATACTAAATACTAATAAATAAGACTACTTGTTATAGATTATAGTATTAGTTAGTACAGAATACCTACATTATACACATTTTTAAAAAATAACATTTTTTTAGCCCCCCACGGTTCTGTATTATTTCATGGTACCTACATTAAAAGATGTGTTGTACGAATTTTTGTGAAAAATAGGGGTGGATAGTATGTGTTTGTCTTCTGTATATTTTGATGTTACAATATTAAGAGAAATAAAAATAACTCAAATTTTAAACTCTGAGGATGATTTCTAGTAATATATATTGTATCTATTTGTAGTCAGTAAAAAGGAATCAAATTTTCTAAATTTATCAAGATAATCGTGAAAACAAAAAAAAAACAAAATAAATACGAAAAAATGGAAATTTTTAAGCAATAAGTTTTTAACTAACCAGATTTTGTTTATTCCAGATTTATTCCTACTTCATATTTAATATTTATTTAATAATTTCAAATCGTCAACGTTTTGTAGTTATTTTTTGATTAATATTTTCTAAAGCAAAAAGCTTGAAAATGTAATATCCAATAGGTAAATGGCCCATAAAGCATTCGGATTTTCTTAAAGAATTATCGAAAACACATAAGTATTCACCTACATAATTTTATTTTATTATTGTGAATTTAAATTCTTAATAATTAGTCAAAAATACATTGATTTGTCAATTGTTTTACAGTCGAAAATTTATAATTATGAAATTTTCAACATATTTAGATTAATTTTATATTTTTAGATCGAGCCTATTATCTGTTCTGTAAGGAAGTTCAACGGTATATATGTCTTATAAGTTAATAACATAAATATTTAGATTTTTTGAGGAAAAAATTGTTCATCTTATTTAATATTTATACTAAATTACTAATAGTAATATAAATAAATTATAAACCAGCTTTCAAAATTGAGGCATTCATCACTATCTCCCCTCAGTATATCGTTTTTTCGTATTAGTAGGTACTTAGATATAATTTATGCATATATAGCAGAGGTATTCAAACTTTTTCAGCACGTGGCTCCTTTGGGTGGTCACAATATTTTTACGGCTCCCAAATTATTATGATAAAATTGAAACAGCATCACGGATACAATATGGGAAATATGCTATATGGGTGATAATAACAGTGACTAGAAATAAGACTTCAAATGGTCGAATCGTAAAGTGTGTTGGACTATATATTATATAGTAAACAATTATTGAATTCAAATTAAACATTTCTGAGTTAATTACAGCATACAGACTATTTGATAACGAGGTTATATATATATAATATATTCTAGAATTCTATTTTACAGCAGATAACTTCCCCGATTTTTGTTTTTATCATTGTGTTATCACTAATTAACACTTAATTAATTATAAAGTATTCAAGTATTTTAACTATATGTTTTTCAAATTATTGAAATTATCAGCATGAATAACTCATTTAAAAATGTTTTTCACG
Source organism: Diuraphis noxia (assembly GCF_037042655.1). NCBI lineage: Eukaryota > Metazoa > Arthropoda > Insecta > Hemiptera > Aphididae > Diuraphis > Diuraphis noxia. The sequence goes on along the minus strand of NW_028301714.1, from coordinate 28,546,221 downwards.
ACTTATTATTTGATTATAAATTATTATAAAATCATTATTATATTAAATATTAATACACTTATTATTATCTATTCATACAGTTACTTAATTACGTCTACTACCTACAACTATTCATTCGTTTATTTTATTTTTTTAGCAATAATATTTGAAAATCATATTTCACAGGTTAGGTATAAACCTATTTTAATTTTTAATAAACGAAAGTAAATGTTTTTTTTTTTTTAATGTATTAATGATACTGTAGAAATATATAGTATATATAGTAATATATTCTACATTTTAACCTAACTAATGTTGCAAATGTGTGGTTGATACCTAGATCTTTTTTGTGGGTGGAATTAAATATTATTAAATTCGTGCTGAATTCTTTGATAATCCAAAAACCGACCCTTTGGCTTGGGTACTAACGAAACGGATTCAGATAGATTTATATTTTTGTTTGACCTACACAAAAAAAACTTCAAACCGGCCCTATTAAATTCAATTATTATACCATATAAGTATGATAAAAAAGTTGGAGATAAAAAAACACAGTATGGAATATATTATCTACACTCTAAGAATTGCATTACTATTTTATAAAATTCCGAGTTACGGCGTGACGTTATGAACGCTTATCGAACAAACAATATTTCCGCCAACATTTCGGACGGTATAGACCATAGACGCCTACCGTCTTCATGATTCGGCTTTATTAATAATTAAACTGACAGTCATTGTACCCTGTGGGTAGTAAATGAGTAATGACGTAGCACATACAGTGTCACATCTAAAATAAAGTTCGAGTACACAGTATTATTTTCGTTCAATAAACGAACGAAATCTTGACACGCCGCCGCTGTTGTGGGCGCGTCCGTGCGGCTCGACTTGGTGCACGCTCGGCACTGTTGAGGTCGCCGGCGTCGTCGGTGAGCAGCGGCGTGGGAATTCGGCGAAAAGGGATGACTGACACACATAACAAAATAATGTTATTTATACAAAAGAGCGGGGGTGGGTGGGACCGCGTTTCCTGGGCGCACCACTTGCCGTCCCTTTCAAGGTCGCCCCCACCGACTGGTCTCCCGCCGTCGCCGACCGCTCAACACCGACGCACGGATATCGGTGCAGTTTCCCGCAAACGGTCGGCAGATGGCACAGTGATCGTTCAGGTCTCGTGTTGTACAGTCGTATACCGTAGACTGTAGTCGTTCGGTTGCTCTTGCTCTCCGTCTCGATCTCCCGTTAACCTCCTTGTCGAAGTGTGTTATTACGTCCGCCGGCGGCTCGCATTCGACAAGTCAATTTTGACAGACCTTTGCTCCATTCAGAGGAGCATCGTCGTTTGGGTATATCCCAACTCCACCAGTGCCCGCTTCACCAATCCCTCAAGTCTGGAGAAAACGACGGTGATCGTTACCCCCGGACCAACCACCGGCTTGATATTATTATTGTTATTGTTGTGATTATCCAGTACCCACAGACCAGTGTGCATAAACCGGTTTTCACTCGTTACTAACAGAATTCCACGACATACACTGCTCGCCACACTTGGGGGGCAGGTGTAATCACAACGATATTCGTAAGTAAATATTATACTTCTATACTAAAATAATTCCACGATATCATTATGGTTTACCTTTGAGACGTCAGACGTGTATCGTACTCCAAATATTATGTTATCAAATGCCAAGTGTGATTTGATGAAAAAAAAACCTAACCGTTTCGGTGTCGTAAAGATTATGATATTGCACGTGGACGAATAAATAGTAAATACAAATTGTACAATACCTTATCCGTCTATTTGATCTAAAGACCTGTACCGTACCGCGTGGAAACGAGTGATGATCAGAAATGTCCTTATGTGGTGTTACATAATCGTTGGGATAATGAAAATAATAGTCTTTATAGTGTTTAAAAATATATTTATTTCTAATCTAAATTCCTTGAATTCTTATACGTCCATAGTTCCACACTACCTATTATAGTCCTATAATAATATTCCAAACAGTTTTTTTTTTTTTATCTCAAACGCGAGTATGTATTATTGTTTTTCATCTTATTAACTATTATTGCCATGATGTACCTCTACCCACCCGTATTATTGTTACATTAGAACACTTCAAAATGTATATTATTATTTAATTGTTGGTAATTGAAATTACTAATGGGTGTTAATTGTTTTTACGACGTTGTCGGGCGATTCGTGGTGGCAAGGCTAGTGGAAATAATATAGCCTATAGGTAATGTTGGGCTTTTTTTTCGTTTGGTACAAATTAACAATCATGTCTACCTATTTTCTTATTGTTTGAAATTTTGATAAAACATTTTTAACTATTACAATATGTAGAAATAGGTTGGTATCAACCTTTTCATTTTCGACCTTTTAGAAAATGATTTAGTCTTCGTCGTTAAATATTTGCAACAGTACCTACACAAAATTAGTTTCGTCACAATTATGTGCCCTTTACTCCTTACGACATAATATATACATTTTTTACACCACGATAACCTTTTTTTAATTGACCAACGTTAATCATTATTATTATTGCCACACTATACTCTAAATCCAAATAAAATATATTGTTATTTGTTATATAATATGTAGATTGTAGAGAGTTTAATATGGTAGTATTATGTCGCAGTGATCGTTTGGATAAGTTTTTTCATGTCATATATATATATATCAAGGCATTTTATCTGCTAGTCGCTAGAACAATTATGCATCATATATTGCGGTAGTTTGTTTGTTTTTAATTTTTTATACGGTTGAAGTGATGTTTACTTATGTTGAAAACATGTGGGTGTGACTTCGATAATACACAGCAACCTTGAAAAAGCTGTAAAATTGCATCGTAATAATTATGGGAAACACATTTCAAAATGTATTTGCCATAGGACTCATAGGAGTAGTGCTACACGCACGAGTCGCGGGACCCGTGAACCACTTAAATTATTTTCCTGTTTGGTTTATTATCAACACTTAATACTCAAAATACCATAATTATGGCATTTATATTTTTTTTTTTATTAAATCGTTTATAGGTACTAGGCATTACTACTTAATATTTTATTTATATTTACAACGTATTAAGAGGTATACGGAAATGGTAAGTTTTTTAATGTTAATGATCATCCTTTAATCATTCATATTATATTGTTAATTGACCATTGTCCATAACTACTTTTTACTACGTAAAATCATTAAATGATTTTTTAAATTTAAATACTTATTAGGTAAATAATTTGTATTTGGGTATCCGGTAATGAAATATGTTAAATATGATTTTCTATTTTTTAAGTTATACGAACAAAAAATACATAAGTATCCGATAAAACGAGTTTTTTTTAAATTAAATTAAGTAGGTAGACACTCTGCACTATCCATAGATACTCTATAATTTTGTTTTTAGAAATCTGAGTATTAACTATTAACTCTAATTTGTATTCAATATAGATTGTATATTATTAGGCCTGTCAGTTTGTAGGATCTGTGGGATGTATGGTATGCCTTAGAATTTTTTAATTTTAGGCACTTGTAATGTCGTCCGTCGATCATGCGTATTAAATCGGATAGGTAAGAACCATTTTTTGCCTCTTGAAGTTGAACACTATAAAATTTGCCAACATTAAACAAAATTGCAAAAAATTAAATTAATTTAATATACAGAATCGTATCATGAAAAAGGCGTTACCGATAAGCACTGTACTTATAATCGTATTCTATCCAAATAATTATGATCACAACTTGCATTATATTATTCAATTTTTTTTAACGAAATATATGGTAGTATAATATCAGTCATATTACATATTATTTATAAACGCGCGAGTTAAAACAAAGTGTCATCTGACCATTTCTTTGATAATAAATAATTTAGTTACATATAATATAGAAGATATGCAAGCGAGATTGCAAGTGATTATGTATGTGTATGTATACGATTGTTATCCCCGTTGTTATCCAATCTTCGTGAGCAGTAAATAATTCGCTGCATATGCACGAACATAATATTATATTATTATTATAATTTTAATATCCGGTTTTTCTCCCCTACTACATTACTGTTACTTTTGTTATTGAACTTATCACTACAGGCAACGGATGTTATGGTTTTTTCCCCTTCATCGTGTGTGATTTTGTTTAGAGCTAGATGTATAAAAAAAATTTCAATCTGTAATGAAACGGGTTTCAGACAATAAAAAGTGTTTTAAGTCTTGCGTATATGGAGTTTGCCCCTCTTTTTTTTATTCGTTATTTACAATTTAATCACTTGCCCTGAATGGTACCGCATTAAAACCCGGATGAACCGGTACTATCAAATAACGTTCAACTGACAACTTTCAAATTTTTAATTTTTAATTTCGACTATTATTTTTGTATAGTATAATATTATTTCTTATATTACCTAATCGCTATCATACAGTCTAATACCTACATAACACTCTTAATCTAATAATAATGCCATTAATTGCCAATATAAAATTATATGTATTACTATTTTGTATTGTATTATTATGATAATATTATTAATATTACCTTTATATTAAAGCTTCATTTTAATAACATTTATATTTCGTATTACATATACTCTATCCTTCCTAGGCACTTGTTTCTATATAATATGGATACGAAATACGATATTTTTTATTGATTACGAATATTTTCTTGTTATACCATTCATACAATTTTATAAGATTTTATATGATAATATACTAATATAATTATCATGGAGAAGGAAATAATTCACTAGCGGGAAATAGCACTTCAGAATTTAATTTTTATATTTATAATTTATAAATAAATTAAAAAAATAGCAATTCATTGTTTAGTTGGGTAAAATAAAAATTATTTTCAAAACAACATAAATTAGATTAATTAAAGTATGTTAAGTTAATCAGTTATTTACGGAATAAATCCAATTACAATAGTAATATATAGTGTTGCAGTAAAACAAAATATATGATGAGCATTTAGTTTAGTAAAGTTCTATATATTCTTCCAATTAAAAAATTAAAACAAACCTATTGTTATAACAGCTAAATTCAATAATTTAATATTTAATATTGTACGTATTTTATTTTATTTATTAATTCATGTATAGACAGAGATTATACTTTTTTACAGATAAAATACAGATATAATATATATATATATATATATAGGACATAGGTCTATAAGTAAATAAATGACAATCCTGCACAAAATTATGAAAATCAATTTATGACTTTATGAGTTATATGTTCTCGTAAAAACTGGCAGATAACAAAATTATCTCATTAAAAATAACATAATAATACAATAAATTGCAAGCTAATACACAATTTATGTTTTTGTTATTTAATTTACAGTTTTGAATTGTTCTGAATGATTATTCGTACATCAATAAAAAATAATAATATTATAATTGCTTTTTTTCCTAGTAAGGAATTATCTAGATACATTTTAGACATAAGAATATACATGTAAACTTGTCCCTATCATTCATAATAATTATTATTTAGTAAATTAATTACTATTTATATTTTTAAAAAGAGTAATATTGTTTTGCATTTACAAATGTTATGACATTAGAGTCATAAAGGTTTAAATTAAAAACATGAGTAAAAGAAAAATTTGAAAATTGTATTTTATTATAAGATTATTAAATATTCAACGTAACGTATGCATTTTTGTATTTTATAAGTTATAACTTCTAACGTAAATACCTTTATCAACACATGCCAAGAAATCTCTATTACTACAGTATAATGTAATATAATGGGAGATATAATATTATTCATGAATAAAATCACTGCTAAATCCTGAATACATTCCTTAAAATTACCCCCCTCCCCCTTAATAAAAAAAAACGGTCATACAAAATTAGATAAACGTATAATTTGTGCATGGATTTTTTATTAATAATTATTTAGTTTCTTTAAATCGTGAAATATATATTTTCAGATATATTTTAATGGCTATTCTTATTTGTATCATGATTCATGATATTTATTAGCTCAACGGCTAAATACTTATCGAAAAATTTAATTTAATTTAAATTTATATTAATATTTTAATGTATTTTATGAATTGTTTTTTGATACTTTTAAAATACCTTTATTCATTGTACACTATGATCTTCAAATTCATACGGCTTTAGTAATAACTAATTAATTATCCACATCACTGTACTATAGTCTAAAAGAAATTTAAACATATATACTATTTTGAAAAACCAACAATATCTTACTTACCATAAAGTTATATTCCAAGTAACTCCTCTGGGTGACTTAAAATGGCAAATATGATGCTTTATAGTGAAAATAAAATTAAAAACTAATAACTTTAAGTTATAATTATACAAACTAATAACGAAGATGTTTTAATACAGAAGGTGCCCCATCCTATGACTTATAATTATTGTTTTTTATGTTTTAAAAGTATAAGCAAGATTAAATATGATACCAGAAATCTCTTTGAAATTGAATACCTATCATTATTTCTACTAGAAAGTAGCGTCACTGATGCCGCATCAGATACAAAAATAAAAATAAAAACAGTAACAGTTCATTGTAAAATAAATAGGGTAGAATTTAAGCTTGTGTAAAATAATTTAACTCCCCCCCCCACAACTAAGTCAAATATGCCACTGTTTTCAAATAAATTAAAACTGCTATTATAATATATCAAATATTAATATTGTTTGAATTTAACAAAAATTATATGTCAATAGTTCATCTGTTACATCGAAATATATTATTATTACAAGATAATTAATTAATATTAATATTTATTACTTACATATATAATAATTGATAACCATCGTCTAGTATCTAAAACTATAATCCAAGGAGATTAATGAATGTAATTAAAAAATAAATTTATTTTTATTTTTAATTATATACTTGGTTGCTAATGAAATATCAAACTAAATTATTTAATTAAGTCAAAATTAATAAACTAATAAAATTACATTTATACATTATATTTTTAAAAATACAGTACATTTTATGAATACAACTACACATTGGGTACCTATAGTACATATATTTCTCGTACTTAATTTAACCCAAATGAGTTTTTTAATTTTTTATGAATATATTTTTTTCAGACAGATAACAAGACTCTCGATGGGCAAAAACATCAACTCAATCAATTAAATAGTAAGTATACAAAATACAATACTTATAGTTATTAACTTCTAGTTAAAATTTAAAGACAATAAATTGTTTTAAATTTATTTTGTAAATAAAATTATCGTAAAGCAAATAAATGGTAAGAATAATATAAATGTTTTTGCGTATTTAATGCAATAATCATTGAGTTATTGAATCAAGTAAATAAATAAAAAAAAAATATTTTATTTATTCTGTAATTTTAATAACTAATATCACTCATCGAAATAATTCATTCAAAATGATTATTATAACCGCGATATTATTACTTATTAATTATTATGCTATTAACCACTACTTATTTTATTTTACTTTGTGTTCTGTATAGTGTATTAAATTACATTCTCATTGAGATCATGTTTTCTTAAGAAACCTTAGTCAATATTTTATACTTTATAGTTTTTAAAGGTATTTACTAAAATTATTCAATGATGCATTTTAATTTTAGTTATGAGTGATGTTCACATATTTATAAATTGCCGTATCCGTCTCTTTCTATTGAGGGGTTAAGTATTTAGAGAATTTTTTAAGGCTATAAATGATAATTATTGATAGTTACAGCAACGTATAAGAACAGTGTGTATTAGTTAAACATCTAATCAGATTTATCATTAAATTATATTTATATTTAAGTATTCTCAGTTCTCACACTAATTTCAACAAAAAACGACTACACTCTACCCTACTGTTTAGTTACTAAACTTTAGTAAACAAATTTTAATCTACGACAGTCGACAGTAGTCAACTTTCATATTCTTCAATAAATGCATGGTATAATTTATGACACCATCGTCCATTACTAAACCATGCAGGCTTTTTTTATATACCTATAAATCGTTAGTCTTATCTCAAGAGTATGTTTAGTTTTGTTTTTTACAAATACCACTATTACTTTTCAACTTAGTTGCAAATTATTTTTTATATTATACTATTCCGATATAGATATAAATATATAATACATAAATATATTGTATAAGTACCTAGTTCCAAAATTTAATACTATTTAATAGTAATAATACCTCTTAATATAATATAATATTAATAAATATAGTACGAGTGTGTAAATCTATAGTATAGAAAATGGTATGTCCTCTGCTGCTGAGAATTATTTTAAATTCAATCAAAATATAATTTTTGTTTTATGATTCATACGAGAAGAGTTCATAGTGTGTGTTCATACTAATGTATTCCTTTTCGTTATTTTAAAAATTATGTTTGAAATACTTATATTTAATTGATGACACATTCTTAAAATATTTATGGTTTGTAAATAAGAAAGAAACGTTGATAATATAAAATAAAAAAATCACGAAAAATCTTAAGACCGTACCTATGATTTTTAAATGTTATTATTTTATTATATATATAATAATCGTGACCTAAGTGAAAGACTTTCCAATATACATGTTTATATTATATTATATACAATTAAATGTATAATACAAACGTGAGTTGTGCATAAAGTCTACTCCATTTGCTTGCATGGATGAATAAACGCGTTTTAGCTTCTATACTTACTGTTTTTTCTGCTGATAGAATATGAGCTAGTAGTAAATATTTATTCATTAATTTAATATAGTATGAATCGGATTATTATACTATTGTATAGTATGCCAATTGGTTTAGTTTCCGGTTTCTCTGCGTGTAATTCATCGGTAAATCGTAAACGAAACCCATTTGTTGCGCCGATTTATTTCGATGCCCCTTATAATAGGAATACCCGAATACCGAATAGGACATATTATATATTATGTGTTATATATTTATTAATAGTATAGATGGATAGGCCTTATACCATATAATATACATAGAATAGACGTGCCGAACAATGAAAAATCTACAATAAAGGTATAATAATGTAAACACGTTATCTTTGACACTAGGACGGCCGCAATTGTAGGTCACTCGGACGATCGTGACCAACTTGTGTCCGTGCCACTATGATAATATTGTACTAACGCGTACGCGATCGAACAAACGTTTATTTTCATAAAAAATGAATAGATACCGCCGCGATGTTGAGTTGCGTATCGTAGGTTACGATTGCCGCTTATTATAAGATATTAGTGTATGTATAATGCCATCGCAAATTGAATATAAACACGTGAGAATTGCACGTACGCGTTTGAAACAATAACCGAGACGAATGATATTCTGATCGATAGCGGGTTGTGACGAGCGTATATACAGCCGTGTTGCATTTGTGAGAAAACTTCCTATATAGTACCTATATCACAGAATGTAATAATTGATAGTATTTTGTGTTCGAAAGGTATAATACACGTATAGATTATAGATAGGTAACCTATGTATAAATTGGATTTCAGAAGAACGGGTTTCTTGACCTCGCGCGATCTGACCCCTAGGTCGTTCCAAGGCCGGGGGGATGTCAACTATAATGGCGATTGGCGGTTATTACGACGCGTATTCTCTTTTGCAGGAGACGTCGGTATTATATATATATTGTAATACTTGCTTTCTACATTATACTTAATCAGCAATATTGCATTATTATTTATTGCGTGTGTTTTTTTCCGAACACTGATCGCATGTTGGTGTAGACGATTTTTTTCACCGGAAACACGTGAGTGAAATTTACGTATATTCACAAAATACATAGGTCAATTTATATTATATCCGTTTGCATTAACTTAATAACACATCTTAGCCTGCGGTAGAATGCATTACGATATTATGGCCATATATTCGTTTATCGGTAGATTCATTATCGACTGTCAAACAATAATAATATGCTATAATGATATACACGTAACAGTCGTAACATAACAACAATAGCTATTTTTACCAACTTTTCGTACTGCTCAAGTTTGAAGCAACCGTCACTCACCAGCCTTTCACTGGACACAGTATTATGATACGGAAGAATACCCTCTTTAAGGGTCAAGTGTAATCATTAAAAATTCGAATTGAGTGTATGGTACTATCATATTTGTAGAAAAGGAATTATTATTAAAAATATGTATAGATGTAAATAATTATATATAAGCGTGAGTGTATATATTTAAAAAGGTAATTACATTTTAGATTTTGAGCGGAGCGATGAATGTATTAATATTTTAATGCTATGTGTTTTTTTTTGTATGTGTAGTTGTCGAAATATTGTTTCGATTCTCAATTTCAGTTGCTTTTCTGGTTGGAAAGTGAATTTAGTTGGTGCATTGGTAGGAACGTCAAATTTTGAAAGCACCGGGAAAATCCAAAAAAAAAAAATTTAGGAAAAACGGTAAAATTGATTTTAGACATTGGTGAAACTCTAATAGAAAATATCGTAGAAACATGAATTTTTACTGAACTTTAAATTGGTATTTTTTATACTTGATTAAATTTTCAAAATCTTCTTAAGTTATCTATAGACATTTGAAATTTTCAATCTTTTTATTTATTTTTTATAAATTACGATAACATTTTATTCGTTGGTTAAAAATGCTTCAAAATCTAATACAAGGCTCTTAAATCTTAATATATTGTCACAATGGTAGTTAAACATTTTTAAAAATAAAGTCACAATTATTTTCAATAAGCATTGAAAGTTTGAATTTTGACAAAACTCGTGAAATCACAAAAATTTGCTATTTATTTAGAGTTAGAAATTCAATAAAATTTATCTTTTTAATTCTAAGATTTAAAAATAATACAATTCAAGATTCTTAATGAGTTTGTATACTTGTATACTTTTATCAAATAAAAAATGTCTACCGGAAAGATAAATTAAATTTTTATGAACATTTGAATTACCTACAACATTGGATATTCACTCAACTTAATATGTTGTACCGATATTCTTATTTTGTTTTTATTTAAAAACGAATAACTGTAGAAACTTGAAATTTTCACATATTTTTATTTTATTAATTCTTATACTTATGAATTTTAAACAAATCTAATTATATTACTCTATATAACTATGTATAATGTATATATCATTATAATTTATATATTTATTCATTTGTTGTATAATATCCGACGGGCTTATGCTCTTTTACAAAATGTAATGTAATATGCAATATAATCTGTATAAATTAATGATACCTACATCAAAATAATATATTTTAAAGATATATTTATGAATACAAAATGCGATATTTTATCATACTTTGTATAAAGCTTATTTACTAATAAAATTATTTATATGAGTGATTAAATTATTTGAAAAAAAAAATATGGAATATGCGCCTAATATAACTTATTATTTATTCTTTGTAAATTATTCACAATAATCATTATTAGTATATATTATTGATTATATTATTTATTCAACATCTTCTAATTGTTACTTTAATTATTTAAATAGCTGCGTGTTGTCGTAATACCTATTACCCGATTATAATTTCCACTCGAATTCTAACAGAAGTGTTTATATTTTATGATTGTTTTTTATTTCGTGAGAGAGGAGTGGCCGCATAGTTTAAACCGTTATTATTCTTTCGTGTCGCGCCCGTCCATATAAATTTCAGACACATCTTAGCCTAGAAAATGAAAATCTTGTAGTATTTGTACCCTCTTATATTTACAGTATTTACTATTCATATACACATATTATATGTATAATAAATAATAGCCTTAGGCATAGATAAGGACATACACATAAATACATAATATACGTGTGCACAATACTTCATGGGTTAGCACGGTTAGGTATATGTCTATGTGACTATGTGTACGTGATTTGTATAATTTGTGCTATCTCGATAAGAATACTGCAAAGTATTTCCACCATTTCTTAAAATGACAGTCTTGCGTATCAGCTGTATATACCAGCCGAACAGCAACAAGTAGTGCACGATGAAGGTATCAATCTACACCGTTATTGTTCTTACTATAAATCTTCGGAACGACATAAATGTGTTTGTGCTACTTAAACCTTATAGTTATAATAGTGACTATAGAAAGAGAAAATGTGTCATACTATTACATATAAGTATTATTGATATCAACCAGGATCGGCCTGGGTACCTGAGGGGCCATGCAGGAATTTTTTTCTGGAGCCCAATAATTTTAAAAATTAAACCAAATATAAAAATAAGGAGAGGAAAGTATTATCACAGAATATATGAAAATTTCATATATTCTGTGGTATTATCATAAACATTTTGATATCATTTTGACTAGCATTAATGGAGTAAGAAGATTTCGAAAACGTGTTGATTTGAGTCTATTTTTAATAATTTTCAATTTCGAAAAAACTCTTTCACGTGTTACTTGACGTGTTTATGATGATAATATTTAAAGCACATTTGAAAACAATATAATGTAAATTATTGAATAGGCCGGCCTGTTTTGATTATTCTTCTATTACAATAAATGGATTCATATTAAAGTTAACTTTTCTGATTCAGATTTTAAATATTATATTTTCATTTTTGACACTAATATAGAATAGAAAATTTACTCAAAATATTATAATACGATTATGTTTTATTTAATAAAATATAATTTTTTAAGTATTGATTTATTTAACTATGTTAGTGTATTTTGGGGTAACACAGTTCAATGGCCGAGGAACTATAATACGGCAAGGGCCCAGACAGGAGTCCTGGCTTTTCGGCCCTGGCCAAGATACCCTGATATCAACAAATGCCTTTTTAAAATTTCTTTATTAATTGTTATTATGTGGTAAGTTTATTTAGTACCAAAACTATATTATACACGGTATATCGAATAGTAGAGACAGAAGTCTTAAAAAGCTATTTGCTATTTGGTGCGTATTTTCATTTTAACTACTAAATAATAGTAGTTTGGTAAAAAAATTTTAGAACGGGATCGAGAATTAAACGTCAAAAAAATAATATGTTGAATTTTATATGAAATAAACACTATAATAATATACCTATTTTTCATTGAATTTTATTGTTGTTTACATTGATATTAATTATTATTCTGTACTTTAGCCAACTTCAATTTTTACAAATTAAATCTCAGGATTAAGTATTCGTAATTTTTGGATTTGTGTCACTTTCGATTGGGTGCTTTGTCACGTCATGCAGATTTGGTCCTTAAATAATTATCCGTGTTCTATAACCATTTGCTTATTATTTCGTAATATTGAACACATTTTACTATTATATTAAAATACAAAAATAACATTTAAATTAATTAAATATGTACCTAGGTTTTATTATTTTTTTTACAACTTATTTTAGATTATCATTATTCTATGTATAAAATTATTTTATTAATTCATTCAAAAATTCTAGAACCTTCTTAAATTTGGTATGCTGATGCCGTGATCATATAATTTTAGACTTTTGCAGCAACATTTATGTACAAATTACAATTTTAATATAACATAAATATATAAGTTATACCTAATACGTATACACAGAACACTGAAAGCAATTTTAAGTTTTTCTGACGTTTTGAAGAGGGTTGCTGCCCCCTTAGTACTCTCTGAAGGATATACAACTAAAATATATTTACATAAGTTTTTTTTGTAAAATAAACAATATTTTACTTGTGTATTAAAATTATCACCATCACCGTCGTCGTGTTTTTATAATAAATGGCTTATTTTTTTAATAGCCTCATACGTATAATTTTATTTTACAATTGTACAGTTCACGTATCACTAATTCTTATAATTTATAAATTATATCAACACTTAACAATGTAATAATTACTATTGTATATATTATAATATATTACTACTATAAATATAACTATGTCAATACTATTATTCATATAATATAAGGAAACTATATAAGCACTTATAATATAAATGGTAAATTGATATTAGGTACTAATATTATAAATTATAACACAATAATAACTTCTAAACTTTAAATCAAAACAGTCTGAAAAATTATTCTTGACTCTCTCTAAAAAAAAGTGAAATGCTTAACTTATTAGTTAAAAATATATATATATATGTATAACAAATTAAAAATGTAAACTTAATAACTACAAAATACTACTCTTATAAATCGTGATGTCATTTAATTCTCATCTAAATGTGTTTTCATTTTGTTGAAATTATCGTTATTTTTTTTTCAAAGTTATTACTAGATTGGCTTTTTTTATCATTTCAAATTTCTATACAAACCAGAAACGTGTCTGTTCTACACGTTGTGAATCTCGATGAATTATTTGAAACAAAAGGTCGTACTGCTGTAGTCAGCTTTTATACAAGTGCCAACTTAAAGTGATGTTCTTATCATCCATGGCCCTATGGTAGATCTCAAAATATACTCAAAAAATAAGAACGAATATTCGAAGTGGCATGCTAGCGTTGTCATAATAAAACGTTAACACGAGCAGAAGATTGTAAATAATTAATTGACAAAATGCTAAATATTACTATAAATGAATATAATATTATTAGAATGACGCTATATTGTTATTGTATACCAATAAGTTTTATATTAATAAAAATTGTTTACCCGAGTTACGTCCAGAAAAATTAATTTAATTAACTCAATGGTATAGAATGTAAAATTAAACATTTGAAATGTACTTAGGTTGGTACATTTTGTATTCTGAGCAGGTACAAGCTAGAGAGCTATTGATTTTAGAACTGTATTTTTTAGTATAAAAAAAACTAGGTTAATGTGTTCTAAAAATAATATTAATCACATAATTGACACGCAGATTAATTACAAATTAATTCAAAATGTAGGTAATATCAAAGTAGGTATGTGTTAGTATTTTTTTGTTAGCAAGTCTATTTAAACTATAATTAATTCATTAAAACTAATTGCGTGCATAATTATATTATTAAAACTTTAAAATTAAATTTACCTATTTAACATAATATTGTTAACTTCATTAGACTTGTTGATTTTATGGTTTTCAAGGATGACGTTTTTTCCCCTACAATAGGTTCTAAAAAGAAGATAAACATAATTGCTAGACTATTGTCACTTAATTGTCACACCGCCTCTCAGTTTTTGAACCTATAACCTCGCAGAAGATGAAAAAATCAATTTCTGCTATAATTTGACAAAAATGTGTGACAAGTGATTTTGCTTTCTGAAGGTGGCGATGATAATTAATCATTATTCATAAATTACTCAATAATCAATATTATAATTTAATATATCACATTGTGCTTATTTATTATCAATTCAAAGCGGTTGAGTAACGCAGAAATATGCTCGATTTTTAAATGAAGTGTAAACATTTTATACATTTGTACGTGGAATGGTGATGAATGATGAATGATATGCTGATATTAAAAGTTAAACTTTGTATAATAGGGTTAGCGAATTAATTGAGTTGTAAAATATGATAATCTACATAAATTAATTTAATACATAAAATTTATTAGGGTTTTTCAAAATTTATATTTTTTTAATTTGCCATAAATCGATACTTTGTCAATATATCTGTACGTCCTGTAGGATTTATCTTTCATAGTAACCATGTTATTTTTTTCTAAATAATTAATAAGTATTTTGACAATAATTATATTATACTAGCTGATCCCGTGCACTTCGTTGCCCGTTAAATGTACCAAATCTATATGACTCAACTTTGTTCAATTCGTTATTTAAAAATCGGTGTATGGTGTTCAAAACTTATCTTAACTTTTCCATTACCTGGAATAAAAATTCTGATTCGCAGAAGTATATTATCACTTCATCAGGTTGGCAATCTACCTGCGGCAGATCGCGGACCTCGTGCTGTTTGTACGTAAGTGTATGATTTAACTCTTAAGTATTAAAGTTTCACCAAGTTTGTCATTTTTAGTTAATTCCACTAACGGTGGATTAATATAATCAATTTAAACAAAAACCTTGATTATTCTAGCAGTATATTTTTATACCTATAAATAGATAGCTGAATTACCCAGCTTTGTTCGGTGAAAAAATAGTGATTTATACTGTAAGTGATTGCCGCTTTCTTTCGTCGAATTTTTCATTTTGATAATGCTAATATGCATATGCAGATGACAACTCTCTCTGTCTGATGCATATAAAAATTTAGATAACGCGTGCGTATTAAAATAAAAAATACGACAAGAAAGCGATGAATACAACATATCTAAATTGAAATAGGCTGACAACTATTAAAACTCATAATTCACGTTTTATACTAAACTTTAAAAAAACTACGGTTTTTGAAAAGTAATTTTAATTATTTTGGAAAAATGCTACATAACTATCGATTAACCAATATTTCTTTATAAACAATATTATTAGTTTTTTTACCGGTGGCATATATGTATAAGTTTTTTTCTGAGCTTACATGGGAGCAGGCAACAGAAAATTGTCCATGAGTGAAGCAGGGATTGCTGATGTCAATTCCTGCCAGTAGCGGATCCAAAGGTCACCCAGGGGGGAGAGCATTTTCAAAAATTTAAGATCTTTTTTTATATAATCTGTAGTTTATTAGAGGCTAAAATTATTTGCATTATTTCACCTATAAAACTATATATAAATATGAAGTTAATAAACAATATACTGTTAACTCATATGATTTTATCATACAATCAATACAATATTACATATTAATATCTATAAAATCATATTGATACATCCTTTTTTCTCCTTGAAAAATCTGTCAATAATATCTTCCACCCACATTTAGTTGTATGTCCCTGTGAATATGTAAAAGCGTTCTTCCACCATTCGAGACCTCAACCAGGTTTTTAATCTAATACAATTTAAAGCAACGAGGAAACAATGTAATATATAGCTACATAATAACTATTTATTAATTAGAATCTTTAAACTGTAAAATATAAATATATTTAATATTATATAACTTAGTATATAGATCAATAGATCATGCATTCATGTTATTACATGCATTGTAAAACATATTTTATTTCATTTGAAAATTATTGAAAATAAGCTAACCTACGAAGCGTAGAGAAGCTCCTCTCTGCAGTGGCAACACCTACAGACAAAGTATAAATAGTTATAAGAAATTGTT
Organism: Diuraphis noxia; assembly: GCF_037042655.1. Taxonomy (NCBI): domain Eukaryota; kingdom Metazoa; phylum Arthropoda; class Insecta; order Hemiptera; family Aphididae; genus Diuraphis; species Diuraphis noxia. The sequence continues at coordinate 28,529,193 of NW_028301714.1, read as the reverse complement.
TAACAGTTGGGTAAATATCACTAGATTTTAAGATTTGTTGTACTCAATTGGTGTACTTGAAACAGTCGAAACACTGTTGATCTTTTTTTTGAATAAATGTGTCTATTTTGGACCAGATCTTTCTTTACGTTTCATTTTAATTGTAAGAAAATGAACTTAAAACTAAAAAGCAACTAGTAACGGTAATAACGTGTTGTAGATATTTGTCGTTAGTCGATAAATTAATAGGTATTTACTATTTAGCATAATCACATAGAAAACTAATAAAAAATACCTAAATAAAAATAAATTATTATAATTGGTATAATCGGCACAACCCATTTCAAATTGTTATAAGATGACGATGACGATGGCGATAAGTTGATAACAACACCAGCAGCGCGCGTTTGAGAAGTGCCGTTTCTACATTATTATGAACATTAAACAGGCCAGGAAGAATCATAACGGAGAAAAGGAAAAAAAAATGGGAAATAGTTTAACGGAGGCGTCACAGGCCCATCATAAATCATAACTAATGCTTTATGTGTAATTATTAGTAGGTAGTATCAAAAAAAATAAAAATATCTGTTTTCAGCCCAATTTTATAACATAAAAATAACGTAAAAAATACTACCCATTGGGGTTAGGTTAGGTTAGGTTAGGTTAGGTCGTCTTCGCCACTAGTGTTGAATCCAGGTATACTTCAGGGGGGGGGGGGCGAATGCCCTTCATTCATTAGATTTATTGGAAAGATGAGAATTTTTTTAAGATGTTTTTAAAAAAAATTTTAAGTGTCGGCCATCGGACACGCTGGGTGGTCGGAAAGGATCGAATTGTAGTGATTATGGAAACCCAGAATGCTTGCCATGTTGCCAAGTCTACGTAATAGGCCATTATGTATAATAATTGATAACTTCTTTGTTTATTAAGTTAGGGAATCGATCAAATGCCATTAACCTTCTCCGCAATGAGCTCTTCAATTTAAAAAAAAAAATCAGCGATCGGTTCAGTAGTTTCCGAAAACATAGACTTCAAAAGTTTTCATTTTCACATTTATATAATAGATAATGCTGTAAAAATAAATTTTGCCATTGTTTTATTAGTTATTAATTATGGCCATGTGTGTTGTATTATTCAGATATGACAATGGCGACTGATTGCACAAGAGACATGCACCAGGATGGACTAATCCTACCACGGAAGCCGACCAACCCATGCCTGACCTCCGCTGACCATCAAAACCTTCATCGAGAACTCCTATTCAATCAAAAAATGTATATTTCAGGCGTTTAAATTTTTATTTTTATTTTTTTATATAATTTGATTTACATTTTAGCGGAAAAAATGTTTTGGGACAAAAATCAGAACTGCAAAAAGCGCTGGAAAAACATAAACGAACGCAAAATCAGAAGGAGATCGAACAACAAAAGAACTCTTGCCGTACACCATTCGAACGAATGATTGAAGAACGGGCCAAAAAAATCGAAACGGTATTTTATCATTTTATTTTATTTACAACAACCGCGATATTTTACATTACCTTCCTATACTAAGGTTTAACGTTTAAAATAAATGTATAATATAATGCGCATAAAAATATGATGGTTGATGATAATTATTTTCGGAACAATTTGGAACAAGCACAGTAATATTATCTTATGTAATTCTTCGTATTTTGTATATATTATGTCACACCTGCGACCTGGGCGATATGCAGCATTTGAAACCATACTGTTCACTTACTATTCAATAGTTTTTAATTATACCTATTTATTATATTTCAAACAGGTAATTATAATAACAACAATGACACTACTCTTAACTAGAAGTTTGATTTTGTATTAGTAGTTATTCCAAATTCTATATTATGACCACTCCACGACGAGCCTGCTATATAACTTTGTACACAAACCGTAACGAACTCATAAGCTCAATAAATAGACATACCACTTCACTTTTAAGTACCTTTCAACACTTTAAATACACGTACATCAATTTGTGTGTATATTATTACACTACCTATCATTATAATTTAAATACGTTTTAACATAATGACGATAAATTATTATAATTTGTTGTTTGCGACGTTTGTGTACCTACTAAAATTTAAATTCAATAATATTGATAATATTATATCTTATTCTGTGTCTCTGTTATGTATCTACCTATTAAATTCTCTTCAATATAGGTACATTATGTTTAGAACCTATATTGTTTTTATATTATACAATATGTACAAACCAAAAATATAAAATATTAATTTATCTAAAGAAACCGAGGACCCAATTAAAATATGTACATTTCACCACTTTGGTATTCGATATATTTACGGATATTTTAAATATATACGTAAAATATTTCATCAGTATTTTAGGTTGGCAATAGAAAATTGATGGTGTCATTTTTGTGTTCATCGGTGCCGAACCGTATAGAAAAAAAAAATAGAGAAAATAAAAGATGCATTCATATTATTGGCGGAAAAAGAACGTTATATTTTCCAACGTTTTCGATATTAAAAAATCGTCGATTGTGCAGCCGAATAGCTGTTATATCTATAGTATTATATTTATATTCATTATTGAACGAAGAACACAGGAAATAGATCAGTAGAAAAATTTCTCAAGAGGGAAAGAGTACATAATATTGGTGTATATATAATACATATATAATTTGTGTATATCCATAGACATATTTTTAAATCTAGTATAGATACACAAACCGCGAGAATCTTTAAATAATAATAATGATTTGACCCGCGTTGCGCATTGCTTTAGAAATTCGATATACACCACTTAACATCTAGGCTTAACCGCAAATTATATTGCAATATGTATAATATTATTATTTATTATACCTACAGATAATTTTGTATCGATTGATATTTTCTCTCAAAAAATCTTATCAAGAATTCGAGATTACGTCTCTTATCCCTATGAGACAATAATTAATTTTTTTTTTTTTGTACCGAGTAATAACCTAGCTATGTCGTGTGAAATTTATCTAAGTTAGGTTTTTATGTATAACCTGAAGGCTAAGTAGACATTTTTTAAGTTATGTTTGTGGTGAATAAATATATATCAATCAAATATCCGCAGTGGGGTACATATTATTATTAATATAATGAAGCTAAGTAAATAATATGTAAAGCATAATAAATTATAAATTACATGTACGACTTTAAATTTCAAAACAAAAATTCAATATTCAATCATTTTACTCAAGTATTTCAGCGGTAGGAATATTTTATGACACTAATATTATGTTTAATGTTAATTTGTAGCAAATGGAAAAATCTGATGCAAAAGAAAAAGACGAAGATAAACCAGAATTCCTTCAGGTCCATGCTAAATTGCGAGCCAAAATGGCCAAAACAGACTGATACTAATCACTGCAAAAATATATAAACAACCCATTGATATACGGGGTTAATAGATTATTATTGAATTAAGTGTTCATTGATTATGTACATTCTATTTTTTGAGTATATTATATTAAAAATTTTATCATTTGTATAAGCGTAAGTGTATGATTATTAGGACTATTGATTTGTAATTATTACAATTAATTTCCTTTATAGAAGTGTATAGAAACATTTATATGTATAAAATATTTTAATTATAACTATATATTATTGTATAATTTTTTTTTGTTTTAGACCAATTTATGAGTATATTGTTTACCTACTTTTTCTGGCAATTGCATTTAACCCAACATTGTACAATGCCTGCAAAATTAGTCAATTTTCGAATTTGAAAAAAAAATTATTTCTAGGGTACACGGGATATTGTTAAAAAAGAAAAGTTTACAGCAATAACTTGATGTTTATTTCAGCCTCTAATATCTCGACTAATTAAAAAATAATAAAATATTATGCATTGTGTTTTTTTTTTATTCAACTGCAAAAAAGTCAAGTTTAATATATCGTCTTGACTAATAATCTAAGTATATAGAATTTAGTATTGTGATGGACATTTCCCACCCATTCCTGTTTTTTGAACAGGAAAAAAAAGTTATAAAGAATTAAAAATATTATTTCATATCAATGGATGGAGTTGATTTAACTAATTAATCATGTATATAATTTATTGAACAATGTTTCATAAATATTACAAATCCATCACATTAGGTATATTGATTTTATTCAGTATTTGGTTTAAACTTTAAAAATTAAGGCAGTAGTACATAAAAATATGTAAAATGATAGGTTATCTATCACTCATTACCTATAGTTATTAAATAGTTATTGAAATTTAATAAATCTATTAATAGTTTTATATTTTTATAAATATTTTAAGCAATTATTTAAATTAATTTTTTATGGTTAATTCATGAACTATTGTATCTCAAAAGATTTATATTTATGCAAGTATATTGTAAACTTAACAAAATTAATATACGTAAGGGGAACAATATATTACGAATTTTCAATAAAATAATGTCACTAAAAAGTACCATTAAAAAAAAAAAAAAAACGAAAATCACTTTTTGGCAATAAAGTAAAATTTGATTTTTTCTTTGTACTGATTGGTTAATCATAGAACTTAAATACAAAAAATAATTATTCATAATGTAGGTCTTAATTATTTCAATTATCGTATTAATCAAAACATTTTTATCATCCTTAATATTATAACACCTATTTTGTGCATTGATTATGATTATTATTATTTTTAATTAATACAATATTATCAGTTACTAAAATATATAATGATATTATAAATCAAATCAGCTTATTATTGAAGTGTGCTCTTTTTGTGCAGAGCTTTGGTGATAGATTATTCACTTTAGTTCACTTATATGTTTTAAAACAACAAAATGCATATTGCGTGCTCATAGTTCATTATTTTTTAATTTCTACGTATGGAATCCTGACCCATACACTGAATAATCTATTCTGAGAATACTAAAATAAATGTAAGCACAATAAAATAATAGAAAATTCGCCAGAAAAATATTTAAAAAAATTAAATGAAAATCATGCAGGTACACTGCACCTCAGTTATTGTAAAATAATAATTTTAAACATTAAGTCTACTGTAGAACACTATAGAACATTTAGAAAATTAACTTATCATTTTAAAACCAAAAAAAACCAGGTATTCTCTCAGACCGGGCGCTACCACCATCGCACAGGTTCTTAAATTCTTAAAAAAAATCCAATCTGTATAATGTATAAAAAAAACAAATTGTGCATATTACTTGTATAGCTAATGGACTTTGCTGTTGATGTCAAATATGTCCAATATAAAAAAAAACGAAATTATTTTTGGTATAAAACTCGTGCCAGTATGTTTGGAATTCTTTTAGATCTGATCTACAACATTTCGCCGTGAAATAATTTCGATTTTACACCAAATAGTGCCAGCTTACTGTGTGCAATTTGTATTTCATAAGCTTCTTTTTACAGTCGAATTTTCGTAACTAATTCTCAAATAACAATAATTGGTGTAGGATGGTTGTGGTCAACCTAAATCAATGTTAAGTAAATTGTATTGCTATTGGTGGGTATCTGTATACCAGGCTAGTATACAGGGTGGGGGGGGATTTAGGGTTTCACCCCCCCCCCCCCCCCCCCCGAAATTTTTAAAGTAGTTATAAATTTATAATATGTTATCGAAATTTTCTCGGAAGACTAACTTAAAATATTTTAACCCCCCCTCGAAAATTGATCCTGGATACGTGGCCGCTGTATACACCATATAAGCATTATAGAGCTATCGATCTCTGAGTTGGTAAGCTTTGTTAATATTAATATGAATATTATTTATTATTAGCTTTCTACGTGGAGGATACAACTAAAATAATATTAACGTATCAAGTTTTCGAAATAATATTCAACACACACGAGAATGTCAAGAATTACTGGCAACTGCTTCATGTTCCAGCTTGCGAATCGGACGAAAATAGGTATTGACTAAGAGACACTAAAAGTAAAAACAAATATTCAATAATTGAATGATAACGAGATCTACATAAATAGAATGTGAAATTCTAATTATGGTTTGTTCAAATTCGGTACCGACGAAAAAACATGATTTTTTTTCATATATTATATACAACGCTATCTAGAATTTAACGAAAACATTGCATGTGAAATACGTACTAGTCACATAGAGCGATCTGACAAACCTTTTACCGTTCTCACTTGTCATGGTTATTGACACAATTGATAGTATATATACCGAAGAACTACCCACAACGTTCGTGTTGTATAAAAGGAGAGACGGTTAGCACTCCCCTAGACAAGGATGGAATTACACACATATATGGTCATGGGCACTGCTGTGTTGCGCACAGCACATGACCACGTTTTTTTTGTCAATTTTTTTTCCACATAATTCAAAATAAAACCAACTCATTTTTGACTTTTGAACATCGATTATTTATTTGTGTATTATAATAGTTGATAATCTATTTTTCATCGTAAATAAATAATGAGCATCATAAAATTGGATTACGAGGATATAAATTATAATTATGTAGCTAATGATTTAATGTAAATAAAATAAAAATATAATTAATATAGTCATGGAAGACTGGAATGTATAATAATAATAATAATAATAATAATAATATAAAATTGACACACACGTTTAAATAACACACAAAATAAATTATTGAGCAGGAGAACTAAAACATTAAATTATGGATTAAAAGCCAGTCCTGCACATAGTATACAGATTTGGTAACATCAGTCATATGATAGGAGTAATTAGTAAACTACATTGTTCTTTAAAATAATATGCTAATGGGCTGAAATACAAGTAGTTCAAAATTATAATATAATGAAAAAACAAAAATATTTTAAATAAACATATTCTACAAGAGTATTACTATTGAGAATAGATATACAATGGATATGGTATATACTATCTATACTCAATGGTAATACTTGACAATAATACAATATAATGTATATTGTGATACATTGTTTTAAGAGGATGTCACCCATGCATGTGTTGTCTCTGTCTTACAAACATTCTTCCACGATTGTTTTGAGATAAAATTAGACAAAAAAAAAAAATAATAATTTTGTATTCTAATAAATTACCACATTAAAAAATGTATTGGAGAAAAATGTTCTATGACACCATATATTTCTGGGAAGAAATTGTCCACGATTCCTAACAAACTATAAAAATTTTAGTTCAGCAGTTTCAATTTTGTATTGTTATTAATATAAGAATGATTTAAACTTTTATACAATTTTTTTTTTTTTTTTTTGACGAAACATTATATTTACAATCTGTATTTACAGTTATACAATAAGTAAAAGCGATGGTGATTGATTGGCAGGAAGGGGAAGTCACCCAGTGACAACACCCCGTGGAAAATGAATTGAGGAGAGAGTAGGTCCATACACCAGTTCCTTTTCAGATGCCTGGGTGGATAACCTGGGATTTGATTGGATGATAGTTGGATGATTATAGGATTAGAGTGAGTACTGAATGTATTATGTGTTTTTTCGTAGGTGATTTTGGCAAGGCTTTTACACAATTTAAAGACAAAAAGTAAGAACATTGTCTGAGTTCTCACAATGTTTTTTACAATATTTTAATTTTTAATAATTAAGAGCAATGATTATTTTTAATTTTAACATTTTACATAATCATAACTTGAATAAAAATTAAGTAAAATATTCTATGAGAGACTACAGATAATGCTCTTAGATTCTAACCTTTAAGTTTTATAATAGATCAGTTCACTCTAATGTGTTATATGCTAACAACACAAAATTGGAACTACGTATATGGTACATTGTAGTACCTATATTAAGTTGGACGTAGACAATGTATGATGGACTTCCTCTAAAACCGTTGTATAATAATATTATAAAAATATTTTAGGTCAACAGTTAAATTTTAAGAACTAAAAATTTTAATTTTTAGAAGTTAATAAAAATAATGTATACATTAAAATTAAATATGAGTAATGAGAATTAATATTTAAAAATGGAAAAAAAACCATACATGTTCTATATATTATTAAAAAAGATGAAAAATATTGTCCTTCTGATGGTCATCCAGTAAATACTAAATACCATATAGAATAAAATATGTAATTGTTAGGTATATGAAAAATGAAAATGGCTAATCGGACAGGATTGATAGGAATAAATAGTAATGCTCATTGCTCATTACTTAATGCTCATACACACGCATCATAACACTGATCAAATTACAGTCTAATTTTTAACTTTAGTCACAAAAAGAACTTATAAAATACATACTATGATAAAATTAAAAATCACAAACACACTCATTAATGCAATAATGCAGTATAAAAATAATTTAAGAATAACTTAATTCATATTAACTAATAGTTACAGTTATGCATATAATGGCACCAGTTCTAAAATAAGAGTCTTGTATTTGACTAGGGGCTGGATTCTAAGCGTCTCATTGTTCCAGGCACAGAGTAATTTTCCAAAATCGGGAGTTCTGAAATATAAATATATTAAACAAAATTTATAAGAAAGGTACATCATTTAAAGAGTTTAGATATTTATTTTATACCATTTGGCTCAGAATTAAGTTGAGATTGTGTATTTTTGGGCGGTAATGGAGGTGGGGTTTTATGCTTATCGATTGTAGGTAACACAAATTCTTCATATGATGCTGAATGTAAAGATTCTGAGTAGCCTGAATCACGCAACACTGGAGTATCTAAATCAGTAATTTCAGAATCCTAAAATGAAAAATAATATTATCAAATAATAAAAGTGTAAACATTTTTAACTAAATTTACAATAGAAACATTACATACATGGCGCAAAGGTAATCTTCTTGGTAATGGAGGTGCATCACTGATTCTTCTTTCTGGGGCTAAAAATGAATAAATGAATAATTGAATAATTGAATGATTGAACACTTTATAAAAATATTACCTCTTGGAGGTAATGGTGGTGGAGAACTATCTTCTAGTGGCCATGAATTTCTCACACTGCTGTCTATAGAGTGCCTTTGTAAATTGGGACTTCCTGGTTTCCAAGAAGTATTCGATTTTGGATCAGTTCTAAATAACCACAATAATTTACAGTAATTTGATGAAAAAAATATCATATTTTGAATTATTTACTTCATTTTATTGTTTGGTAAGGATCCTTCAGATTTAATTCGATTTTCTCGATGTGGAACTACTGGAGCACATGCATCTGGTAGATCAAATGTTTTGCTATATATATCTTCGTATTCATCACGTCGTTCATCAAAGTAAGTTACGGTATTAGTATACTCTTCAGTAGAACGGAATGGGAAATTATTATCAATTGGAATACATGGTATTGGTGGTAATGGAGTACTAAAACAATTATTATAAATTAGTTATACTGTTATTTTTTATTTGTATTTTTGTATAATTAATTTAATGTTATTAGTTATTCATACTTAATTATGCTTTCTGGTGGAGGTGGGGCTCTCAAGTTCTGTTTCAGTTGTATCATCCGCTCCACTAAACGATGATGAAGAGGCTGTACTTCAGGCGGTGCCAATTGACCATGAATTAACAGCCCATTTTCTACTATTTCAATCTAGAAAAATTAACGAGTTAAATATAATTGCATACATTAAATTTGAGGGGAAATGTATTATCCTACTTGATGATTTATGGATGAGCTTAAATGTAAAACGTGTGAATAATATTGAGGATTATTTTGAACAAAGTCTTGAGAAAAGAATGCTGACTGGTATTTAGATATGCCACCCATAACATTTGCATCAATTGTTCCTTGAAGTCTCATACTTAATGGATTAATGTTTCTTTTAGGTTCGTTTGTGTATTGATTAATTATGAGTTTTAAGTTTTTGTTAACAGAATCTATAGTTTCGCAAGCAAATTTAATTGGTGGCACTTCCTCGGTTGTTGTACTTATAACTTCAAACCATCTTAGTATACCAGGCAGACGTTCACTGGTAATCAAAATAGTACGTTCCAGCCAAAGACTTTTGAATTCATTATCTCGATCTACCAGACCTTTGTGCATAGGTCTGTCCAATTGAAAAGTACATACATCATTAACTTCATAAAAACGTGCAACTTTTTCAGGAATCATAGCTAAAGGTTTGTCGGAAGAAGGCGGACCAATATCTGGAAATGGTTTTACATTGCAAATCTGGATATCTGAAATGTAAATTTAAATTTAAATCTTTATAATTTATTAACAATAAATATAACATACATTGAGCATCAGACTGTAAAATTGTCTGCGATGGAGGACTATTTTTTGTTAAAAGTTGGGCAGTTGGAAATTCAGTTTGTAATCGTTGAGTAAAAGCTTCCATGCGTTCATATTCTAAACCTCGATAAACAAAGACTTTGTTCTGCAAAAGAATCATTTGCAATTAATATGAAAATATTTAAGATGTTTAAATATTAATAAATAAATTAAAAATGTACCCGAACAAAAAGAGGAAACCCTTGTCCATAAAATCCAACTTTAAAATATTCTGGTTCAGGTCGCAATTGAGTAAGAATATTGTCACAGAATTTGGCTTGTGTTTTCAATACTGCACTTAATCTAGTATAATCAAATAATCGTTTTTCATAGAAATCTGATAACTCTTTTAATAAAGGTAATCCTTTTTCCCAACACTGTAACAATAATTATATAAAATAAAATAGTTTAATTTTTGATGTTTTTACACAACTTACTTTTCCTTTATCAAAGTATTGTATGATTTCATGATATAGCTGTTCTTTTCTTTGCCATTGACAAATTGAAGTTGCTGGATCACCTTGTAATACTGGCCCATCTGACCAAGTCAGTTGATCAGCGTAAAGTTTAAGTGTAAAACCAGCCTCAGTAAAATTATCAGCAGAAACGTGCAAATCATGAAGTTTGTAAATATATCTTAGGTACATTTCTTTTCTATCAAATTCGTTTTTGTAGAAATTCAACAAGTTCACTGTACAGGACATACGTTTGTCACGATTATCATCACCACGCATTACACTCCTATAATCTAATAGTCTTTCTAATAAACGTGTAACAGAATGAATGAACACTGAACCCGTTTCTTGCCAACTACCATCCTGTTCTTCTTGATGTACTCTTTCTAATAGACTATAAAATCATACAAAAAACAAAATGTAGATAAGTTTGTTTTTTTTATTAAGTTTCATTAAACTTACACTATACTCAAATTTTCCCTATATGCAGCATAATATACAAAAACATTGTCTATAATATCAATTAATTTACTTTGATAACATTTTTAAAAACCATAAAAACTTACATAGTATTAAAAAGTTGTCTGTACTCATCGTCACCTTTGTTTTCACTAATCAAATAATCTAATTTGTCAATCAGTTCTGATTCGACTTCTTTGAAATTTCCTCGAGCTCGTTGTTCACATTCCATCATATCAAAAAATATGTGAAGTGTTGCCTTACGCAATTCAGCTTCTGGTACCAAAGTCACTTTTAGAAATGGTCCCACCATGGATGGTATGAAATTTATCTTGTGGTCGCCTATTAAATTATAATTTAGTTTATTGGAGTTTTTTTTAATCAAAATTATATTTTACCAAGTTTAGACCATACAGACAGTATTTGATATCCCATCAGTACTCTCATATCACCATATTTCTCAATAATCTTTGTTCGTTTTACAATGGTGAATGTTTCTAACTGAAGAGCTGGTTGAGTAAGAAATGCTACAGCTAATTTAAAATAAGTGGACCACACTTGGTAATCAAAATGGGGCCAGGTCTCTAAAAAACAAAATACTAGTGGCTTGGCTAATTGTTGTAGAGCTGCTAAAATTACATTGTTAGTAGTCATTTTTATAACCATCCAATCAGTTGGAAATACATCATGTTTGATTAAATGTCTAAACAATAAAAATGCTCTTAATAGGAAATCTTTTAATGGTTTACGATCACCCAATTCTTCCCAAAGTCGTTTGTAATGATAGTCATCAAGCAGTTGTAATAAAGAAACTAAACATGCAACCATGTTAGCCTAAAAATAGAATTGTACAGTTTATTTAAATTAAACAATTCTAAAATAGTATTTAATATTAATTTGTAATAACAGCTAAAAACAACTTACCAATACAGAAACCATTCTATCAATTACAATAAGACATGTTTCAATTAACATATCTAATGTACTAAGACTCAATATTTCTAAATCGCGTCGAAAACATATGTTGACCTTGCTACTGTCATTAGACCGATTTAAGTGGAATAGAAATGTTAAAATTTCTCCCAGGATATCTGTACAAAGTTGAATTTCTTCTCTGGCACTAATATGATGTCTTAGATGTTTACATATTGTAATCAACAATAAATTTCTTGCTTCTACAATGTAATATATAAAACAAAAAAAACAATATAATATGCAAAATCTAATCAAACATCTTTAAATAAAAAAAATATTGTTTATAAGACGTATCAAAATAAGAATGTATACCTGATAACTATTAATTTAAATTTAATTTAAAGTAATATTTTAAAATATATTACCATCATCTTTGAACACCTTTCCAGCTATCAAATCTTTAATAGCGCCTAATTTAGCTTGAGTCAATGGTGTAGGTAGATCTCGAGATGGCAAGCAATCTAACATGGAAACTCCAAGTTTAGCTACCTCGATGACTGGTAATACTTGAACTAATTGATCAAATACAGCACTTGCACTTTGTAATAATGCAATCTATAAGGAAGAACAATAGTATCCAGCAACATATTATACATTAATTTAAATAATTATAAATAATAATTTTTTGTTTACCTGAGTAGGTAAAATCATTTCAAAAGATGAACATAACATTTTGTCCAATGAAGCAAATACACGATGTACATCATAACGAAAACTATCTTCAAACTGGCCACCAGTTGCACGAGAAAATAATAGACGAGACTGAATAACGAATTTGAAAATATATTCTAATGAGCGAAAACATTTTTGTATCGGCTCTTGGCGGTCTGTTGACATAACCAGTTCAGCACAATGTTGGACACTGCTTAATAATCCTCTAAACATAAAATAGGCAAAAAATGTTATTATATATTAATAATTGTATAAAATATAAATTTTGTTTTTCAATTTAATCAATCAAACAATTTTTTCACAAAATGATATTCATTACAAGCATCATTGGCGCAACTAGGGGGGTGAAAAAGGTCTTTAGCACCCCTTGATATTTTAGATCTAACTATTATAATTATAATGAAATAACATCAATTGTATGTTTTTAATAGTATAGCACCCCACGTTTTAGAGGTCTAGTTGCGCCTATGACAAGCATATTATATTATGTATGTGGCATCAATATGACATAATTGACATTTATTGTATAATAAGACAATTTACTTGTATACTAAAGCCGCAGCAAAATGTTCTTTGATGTAAGCGTTCATTACTGGCTTAAAGTGTTCAAATTTGCTGTCATAGAGTAAACTAAAAATGCTGACTAGAACGTGAAATACAAGTCCTGAGTGGATGGTTGAATTACCATCGTCAGTGGAAAACATTGAGAAGAGAGCGTCTAATATGTCTTGTAAGAACTTTACAAGTTCTTCTCCATCCAGACGTAAAGCTCGCGTAAGGGCTTCTTGAATCCGATGAGGATGTTCTTTCCATTGCAACAATGACAACAAGTCAACTGAAAACACAAACATTGCAATACATATCGTTTATTTATGAAGCAAAACAAAAACCGATGAAATATTTCGATTTACGACATCGTCTAAACGGATATATTCGAATAACACGTTGTGACTAAGCCTAACCAGTCTCTATATTTGTGTGCGCAACACGGATTCGGGATTTGTAATATGCAGTTTCGAATTTTTCTGACGCGCTTTTAACTATAAGCTGCAATAGGCTAGATGAAACAATCAGTCATTTATTGTCATTTATATAAAGGGAAAAGGGCTTGATGTCCGTGTACCTAGAAATAAAATAATGCTTATAGGTACCGTTTTGAGTCAATTTTGTCGAACACAACATCGTGCGAATCGTCATTATCTCTTTATGGCTGCACGAGAACACAGAACCCGGTTCTGGTGAACTGGTCCAAGTAGACGATTCGTGTACGCTGGCAGCTAGACCCAAGTAATCGACCGGATGAGGTTTCGTGCGCTCGTCGCAGCGGTAGACAAACAATTCGTGTACGCCGTCTTGTAGGGTAGCCTCTTCGGGTTCCATCAGCCGAGCAAATGATATGCCAAAAAGTTTCTTATTATCCGCTTTGTCACGAGCTGTTAACATAAACGCCAAATCGACGTGATAAGTTATATGTATTATATGTATAGCAATCTGTACAGTTTAAATATAATGCATAGCATCATATAGCCCATAGGTATACGACAAGGAAAGAAATTTTCATGATTAACATTTTTAAACATTAAATCATTAATATAAAAACCTCAAATTTCAATAAATTTACATTATTTGAATTTTTGAATTCCTTTATAATATTATGGGCCAGTAAAGTATAATAATAAATAATAATGAAAAACATTAATAAAAGTAAAACTAAGTAAAATTAATCAAGGACAATGATTGCACTTTTAACTATGGAATACCTATGATTAATAATAAATTAACGTTACGTAAAATTGTATTTATTTTAACATCATATTAGTCCAGTGTTTCCCAACCTTTTTCCCTCACGACACACTCGTCTTAAGTCCTAACTTGTATTTAGTCGTAGCACACTTGAAAGTTGAAATTGGCTTATATATGTTTAATAAATATATACATATATTATATATATATTAATATTAGTGCATTAGGAGGTTCATTCTTTCATCATATATTAATACAAAAAGTTGCATATCAGTAAATTACTAGAAAATAATTTAAAATAGTGTGTTTATTTAGGTTAGAAAAATTCATGTAAAATCAAATTTTAATTTATCAAAATATACGAAAATATTTATTGATATGGAAAAAACAGAGATATTGCATTACGATTATGTTATGTTTATGTTGGATAAACAAATTTAGTCCTAGTGATAAATTTGGGACTGGCTTCTCTTTATTTTAAGTTTTCTATGAAGTCGAATAGGTGACAAGCACACTCTCATATCGTTAAAAATATTTTAATTTTACCTCGAAATTATAAATAATCATATAAATCAGGATACTTCACAGCACACCTATTGAGGCTTTACGGCATACCAATCTTGGACTTAATCCTTAGCCCATGCCCCATTGACTGTAAAATAACTAATTGTAATAATATTGACTAAATTAATCTATTAAAGCAGATTAGTTTTAAATGCTGATGTGTAATGCTTACAAATTTTAATCAATCAATTTTTAGGTAGCTATTTATTTTTCAGTTGAAAACTATAATAAATTATATACAATTATTAAGCTCGTACATAGTACAATCAATCAAGAGATACGCTGAACATGATCAATAAATCGATCATTTAGTAGGTACTTACTATTTTTTATAACTTGTATTGAATTAAATATGAAGTATAATAATATTATAAAATTGTAGCCCTATATATTACTAAGAAATATCTGTCAAAATTGTAATAATATATTATAATATGTGTACATTTTTTAAATTATATTATTTTAAATGATCGGCATCATTTATAAATAAATAATAATTATAATAGGTAGTAGGTATTACATTATATAAATTACATTTTATCTGATATTTCTCAGTAGGTATAATAGTCTTAATTTTTTTTTTATTTCAAAATAAAGTGACTACTAAAATATACTAAATTATTGATTTATTGATCATGTATCTCTTAATTATATGAGCGGTTTCGCTTGACGAGGTGATAATTTTCCAACAGCCAGTGGCCAGATAATTGGCGACAACAGACTAGTAAGTAGTAATCATCATGATATATGATTATGTTTAGATTATTTTTAAACGATTAAAACGTGCATCGTGGCGCGCGACAACTTACTAGAACAGTGCCTGTACTCGAAACGTATGTGCGCGATATTGTACTTCTCGATGGGTACGGCCAGCCGGATGGTCTCCATCCAGCACGGGGCATTATGGTGGTAGATGATCATCGAACGGTATTCGGCGGACGAGTCCGTTCCCGACGCGCCCCATATGCAGTCCGGGACCACGTTGCCCTCGTAGTCGAGGACGACAATGGATACTTCAATGTTCTTGCCGGTCGACTTGCCACCCTTCTCGAACTCGCCTCTCTCCAGGGTCAGGTACAGGTCATTCCTCACGTGCCCCGGCATTATCACGTCCGGAAAACCCATCTTCTTCGTGGTCGATACATTTTTGAACGCCAGCGGGTTCTCCTCGCGCACCTGTCGCAGGTCGCCGTCAAGCATCCGCAGCGATATGACGATACCGTAATTAGGGTGGCTGGACAGCGGGCTGTACTTGCTGTTCTGTTTCCGGATCAGCGTATCGTGTAACTGACAGAAGTCTTTCTCGTCCGCCTGAAACACGCGGAATGTGAACTCCCGCTCGTCACCGCCGCCACTGTTCGAGGTCAGCATTTCACCGATGTTTAGGACGGCAACTCCCAGAGGACGTTTGAAGTAGGACGCCTGTGCCTGTGTCGACGATGACGATGACGACGACGATAGCGACACTTTTTTAGACGACTCAGAGTACACCATTTTTCCGATGCGCATCACGTGAGCAACGATGTAAAGGTCACGAGACAAGTCTTGCAATCCGAGTTCCTATGATACAAACGAAATATAATCAGGTGCATACATATATATATATTGTATATATATTATGTTATTATATAACAGTCAAATCGATAAATCATTTATTCGTATTTAGTATCGATAAATTCAAAACTTACGGTAAAAATCGTACAATTATTGTGTAATTTTTCTATATAATTAGAAAAGCCTTCTTTAGATATTTTCACTAAAAATCGTTCACTGGAAATGTTAAAAACAATGGGATTAATATAAAGCGATTAAAATTAATTAAAATATGTTCATAACAAATATAAAATACTTGCCTGATAAATTTAAAGTTCTTGGCATCGTAGAGTGAAAAATATACTTCGGTTTCTTCCCCGATATGGTAACCAAAGTCTCGCATACACATAAACATATGACGTGTTTGGATTTTAGACGTATCCCTAGACCTTCTTAACGTCCCTCGCGCCTAAAATTGTTAGAAAATCGTTTTTAATATATTTTATAATTCTATGTATAATATAATAATTAATAATATAGTAGGACATAATACCAACCGATACACCTTGAATGTTTTCCGAACTTTGAACATGCTAAAAATCATAAAAAAAAGTTATACGGCTACAAATGATTTAATATTATAGGTAATTTATAAATAATTAAATATGCATACGACTTTGTAAAGCTCTACGGCACTCATTGTAGCCGGATCAACCATCTCGGCACCACACCTAGGAACTAAATCCAGTCCCAGTTTTCTAAAAAAAAGACAATATATTTAACATTTTATTTAAAAACTATATATTTATGTTATTTTAAAGTTCAGAGCAAAGAAATTGTTTTTATAAAAACAGGGACCAGCACATCCCGCACTATGATATTTGTAAATGTTAAATTGTTTTATTCTTTTCAATGTTCTTTATTTAGGTGAATAAAACATTTGACAATTGACAGTTACTACTACTACAGTCTACAGGATACGATAGTAATAATTAACTATTTAGAGTATTATTGTATCGACTTTTTTTTGGAAGTTTTATAATACTAACAGTTATAGATTTAAAATATTAAACTACATAATATTGTTTTTTTTTAACAAATTTAATTTGGATTTTTTCTTAAAGTATAAACAGAATATTATATTTTTAGAGTAAAATTAATTTTTATTTTAACATAAATTTAGATTTATTTATTATATTGGATAAAAAAAAATATGAAATTTGAGATTTAGCGTCCATTTATAGTTACCCGTAACTTAAAATCTCCTACCCCACATATTTTTACATACCACTGCTGTGTTTTAATTTTAATCCGTATAGTACATGTTGTACCATTTGCTATGGCCTATGATAGCTGTTTCAACTCTTCACTAAACAGTAAACACTTTACACAAGATATCTATAGAATAATATCAATATATTGTAATAATCAGTATATTATATTACATATTATTACCTATCACATATTATATATTCCGTATAGCATCGCCATCCGCTCATGTTGACAATCTATGTGAATACTAAATAGTGAATGTAAAATTACATTAATTATTAAGATTATGCAAATAATTATTTTTTTTTCTCATCTTATAATATTTCTTCTATAATCGGTGAATAATTATAGTTAACAGCTTAATTAAATACTTAATTATAATTTATAGTTATTGGATAAACACGAAGAAAATAAACGATTAAAGATTAAATACCTAGTTGAAAACGAAGAATCTGTCACTATTTTACTAATCGTGTAATATTTTTAATATACTTTTTTTATACATTTAAATTATTATTATTTTTTTTTTATATAGTTTTAGTTCGCAGATGGATTTGGATTTGGAAATTTTGTTATTTTTAGCTATTATTTATAAACTTTTAAGGTTAAAATAACTAAAAACCGTGGAAACTCTGCAGATCGTGTGTAAAAGATATTGAGTATACGTATACACAGTAAATTACCTCACTTTTTGAATTACGAACAATTAACTAAAATCGTTTAAATATCAAAATTTGAAAAGGAAAAATAAAATGAACAATAAATCAATTAGGTAGAAAATTTAAAATACCAATTAGGTAAGTATTAGGTTTTGAATATTTCATTGAATATATAGATGTTTATTTAAGTAACAATGGAAAGTTTTAAATCTATATGATAAAATATAAATTATGTGTTTGAACAATAAAAAAATAATCAAAAATCGTGTTTTAACATGCAATGTCGTCAAAATTTAAATTTCAATCGATCAAAAAGAAATTAATGTTGATATGTCATATTAGTTAAACTATATTCTAAATGTAAGGAAAAACTTATTAAATAAACTTTACATTACATTTTCTCTAAAATCTGGTTTCTCTGACTGCATATCACGATTTAAGATGGTACATCGTGTTGCAAATAGAAAGAGGTATAGCCAAATTCCTAATTTTTAGCATGTAAGTGTTTAACACGGCGGAGACCGTGGTATAATAAAATTACTAAAATTTGTAGTCAGTATTTTATTTTATTTTTTTTTTATGATCATTTACAACTTCGGCAACAAAGGCCATTAGTTATTTTATTTTTTACATTACGTTTGCCAAGTATTTTATTATTATCAACCTTATATAAGGTAATACATATCCAACAATTACTGTTAGTAATGGTAAGAAAACATAACAGTATTTTGATAAAAAAAATTGACTTTATTATTTTTTGGTAAAAGATGGCTCGAAATTTTAAAATACTGACTGGACTTTCGACTACCAAGTCCGCCCCTAGATTTTATATATTACATTATGTACATGTTTATTTAATGTTTAGGAATTATATTATTATATACTTCAACATTGTGAATTCGACAGTTGTGTACTAGACTACCTATAGTACTCATGTTTTACATTTAGATAATAATACGCATCTTAATATTAATCGTTGTTGTTATGTATCTATACACCATACGGTATGACAGTGTAAAGTAGATGTGCATAAAACCTAAAACCATAACTTGGTAAAATAATACAGGGTGTTTTACAAGGAATGAACTTATTTCGAATATTTATATATTATTAATTGTAAGAGATATTATAATTTATAAAAAAGAATATAGCATCATATAATATTACAAAAAGATTTTTTCAAAAAAATTCAATGACAGAGAATTTATTGAATTTATAATTTTTTTTTTTTTTGAGGGCGGGGGCTTTAATCTTCTACCATAAAATAATCTTGTTAATAAAATCGATTCTTATCAGTTACTTTTATTGAGCCATCTGTTGGCATTTGTATCTTGTATGAATATCCGAGATGACGAAATAGGAATATTTATACACTGAAAAAGTTAAAGCTGTTTCAGTTTTAAAATATTAATCACCAATAAAGCCGGTTAATTAATTAAGGAAAGTTCTGTATATTATGCTAATTATTTATAGGTCAAAATATGAGGTTTTGATTTTACTGAACTCAAAAGTTAATATTCCCAGAAGTAATAAAAATAGACAATTAACAAAAAAGTTAATACCTAACACACTATATAACAACACTTATTAAATAGGTATTAATCAGCATTACAGCTTAGGCCTTAACTAATGATATGTATAATCGCATATTAAGATAACAGAAGAAATATACCTATACCAAATAAAAAATTCATTCAACAAGATAAAATAAAGTCTAGTATACTTATTAGTTATCCAATAACTAGTTAGATACATATTACGGTATTAATAAACTAAATTAATTTAATGGACATATTACAAAAAATAAATGAATTTAATATCAAATTATACCTATACCTGCCTAAACGGCTATATTTGTTTGTAAGTAAATATAAATAATAGAGGTTTACCCTTGGTTATTGTCATCCACTATGGATGAGGTTAAAATTCCTTTATATTTCCTCGAATTTTAATATACACTAAATTCAATCTGACATTCATTTTCAGACAAAATTAACCGTAAGATCATTGATTTAAGATAAATTATTATAAGTTATGGCATATTATGCATAGTAAACATGGCATTTCACGACCTATATCAAGTACCTATAGCATGTTGCATATGCATTCGTATTCAATATTAACATATTATTAAGTAGTATATAACCAAATAGGTACTACAATTTGAAATAGTAATATAACACATTCCCGTTTTTGTATCTAAGAAATAATTACTCGAATACTGTAGGTCTGTAGATAGTTTACATTTTTTTTTTTACTTGCACACGAAACCAATCAACTATTGTGAAAAGGATTATTAATTATACAGTCAATTATAGTGTTAATAAACATAGTACCTAATAACATCACAAATAAATATCAATCAAACAACATTTTGAATAATATTAAATATATTTAAAAAGGATCAATAATTTTATATCATGTAAAATATTTCTAAGGCACGAATGTATTGAATATTGATACATTATTCGTACACACGTACTTAATTAATCAATCTTCATATTTAATACTAATAATAAGAATTACAATTATTGTATATGTTTTAACTAATATAGTGGAATATATAAGAATAAATTAAATACCTTACTAAAACAATGGTGTTTAAATTTGAAGATTTGTTATTATTATTAGAATTCAATGAACTGTACTGTGATTTTGTAAATTATAACAATGTTTTTTTTGTATATATATATTTACAAAAAAAAAAACATTCATAATATTTTGACCGCATGTGCAAATTTTATCGTTACCAATACTTAATATGTTTCAAATAAAATGGTAATGTTCAATGACATTGATGAAAGTAAGTCGGTACTAATAATAATAATGTATAACATATTATACGAGATATTATATTATATTGAAACTACAGGAGCTACCAATAATGAATATAAGATCAGTTCACTACAGCATTATATTAACGACCCAAGTACCCAGCACGAAAGATTTAAAACAAGTTCAACGACTGTTTAATTTGCACACACACGAAATACCAACAGCCAATATATTATGTAAATTGAATCGTTAAAATTAATACGAAATACAACATATTTTAATAATACAACGTCTAACAACTTTACAAGCAAAAAATGAGTATAATACATGAATACATCTACTTTTTAGTTTTGATTACATTTACATAGGTACATATTATAAAGTTAAGGTATTAATTATACTATATAATAAATTAAAAAATTACAATCTCATAGTTCACTAATTATCGATAGTTATTATTTTTTATGACCTATATATTATGATACAGTGGATACCATTAGTGTATATTATGTATATATGCCTGTAAAATATACGTATGTCGTATATTATGTATTTAAACATGCCCTTGATGTATAAATGAACGTAATATCCTAACTACTAATAATATTAGTTGTTAATACCATAAATAACAAGTAACAAAATCAAAAAGGTATGATGTATTTAAAATATGAGGGTACAAATGTATTAGAAAAGAAAATATAGGTATTTAACAATAGTGATTACAAAATTAAATTTAAGAATTATGGTAAACGGTTATTATTTTGTCTGATTTTATTAAAATTATATAACTGTATTAATTTATGATTTTTTTTATTCTAATTTCTATCTAACATAATTTGAACATTGCCGTAATTTTTACGTATTTAGTCAAAATTAGAATTTTAAATACTTATAAAAAAAATTTGTGACTATGTATTTATTTTATTTTTCAACTGCTATTGTAAAAATATGTTAGGCGCCTTGCATTAAATTTTCAAATTTTAGATCTAAAAAGAAAAACTTTTATGAATTTCTATCTAAGATAATTTGAAAATTGCCGTAATTTTTACGTATTAAGTCAATATTTGAACTTCAAATGCTAATAAAAAAAAATTGTGCCTATGTATTTTTATAATTTTTTAATTACTATAAGAATAACTAATGAGGAACTTTGTATTAAATTTTCAAGTATTTTATAGGGCCAAAAAAATTGTATCGACACTTCAAAAGAAAATTTTCAGAAAAATTGAAAATTTCAGTTGTCTATAAATATCTCAAAAAAGTCAAAGTATTTTGAAAATTAAATTATGTAAAGAACATGCCAATGTAAATAACTTGTGAAATTTTCAAGTATCTACGACTTATACTTTTTGAATAATTACAAATATTTAAAATCGTTTGAGGATAAATCGTTATCGTTACGCTTTTTCGTAAAAATTTAAAATTCAAACGCACTTAAAATTTTTCCTATAATGATGTTTCGAGTTTTATTTATAGCTACTTGAAGGAAAACTAATAGAAAACTTAGTGTTATATTTTTAATCCTTAGTTGAAAACACAAAAAATTTTATGATTTTTCAACTTAAAAATTACTTGCAAATTTTCGCGTTTTCGACAGATTTCGTAAAAATTTGAACTATAAACGCTTATAAAAAAAAATTGTGACTTACGATTTTTAATTTTTTTTAGCTACAATAAGAACAACTCATAAGGAACCTTATATTAAATTTTTAAGTTTTTTTGGTCGTCCAACATTTTTTTTACCAGCACTTCAAAAAAAAGTTCTCAAAATATTGAAAATTTCAGTGGTCTATAAATATCTCAAAAAAAGCCAAAAATTTGTGAAAATTAAACTGTATATAGATAACACTAACATAAACATTTGGTAAAAATTTCAAGTATTTACAATTATTAGTTTTTGAATTACAACTATATAAAAAAATCGATTTGGTCGAAAACTGTTTTTGCGTAAAACTTCCCGTTTTTCTGTCATTTTTTTTTTTTGTTTTTCTCGATTTTTTTGAAAACTGTTAGAAAATGTTTACTTTTGATCTCTATAATGCACCAAGGATATTCACTTTTACATCGGAAAACACCCCCAAAGTTTGAAATTGAAGCATTATTTCGACTAGTTATGCTGTACACAGACACACACATCATTGTAAAATCAATACATTCATCACTTCGTTCAGAATCTAAAAACTTTTGGTTTCAATATAAGACATAGGTGCCTCTCTTTCCTCCACTACACACTATAAATACTAATATTTACACATCAATGATTAGTATAATAAAATAAAACTTATTTTGGTTAGCTAAAAATTATACTGCATGCAGTATAATGTATAATAGTCACTAGTTTATTTATCACAATACAATGTGTACGCAATATAGGTACACTATTACAGAATCAAATATCAAACGTTTCAAGTTTCAATCACTCAAGCTCAACCAGGATGAACAAAATAGATTATTTTCATAATAATTTATAATATAGTATCTCATAGAACGTTTATCTATTTTATTATGATACCAACGTTCGTAAAATAAAAATTGAAATTGCATGGTATTTTCGTTCTTCTATACAACTGTAATTATGTCAATACCAGAATACAACATTTTATAGAAATTTCAATGTTTTTGGTATAATCATGGAAATAAATCAACAAAGAGAGAATTTTTATATTTCGTTATTTATTAGAAAAGTCCATAAATTAAAATAATGTTTTCGTGATAGAGGTGAGTCTCTGTCGCACAATAAACGTTCTTATGTTGTGTTTTTAGTTCTACTATAAAATTTGAATCTCATATTTTTGGAATCACAAACAAGGGCTTTTAATGTTAAATAAATAATAGTAGTATTATAATTTATAACCATACGTCTGTACAGGATCTGCAGTATATAGGTTCAAACTCCAAAATGCGCCGTTGTTTATTAAATGCTTACATAGATTTTTGATTATAAAGTTCACGTAATAGACAGTCAATAGTATTTAGGGCTTGTCAGATACTCAGATATTATTAATTATTTTATGAAACAATAAAAGGCGATATAAAATACTATCGAATTGACAAACTCAATTTAAATGTATTGAGTATAAATACTTTATCAAGTGAGTAAATCTAATTGCTAAACTTTAATATCAATATGGGCTATGGCTAAAGCATCATGAATAACATATACCTTAGGTACAAGAGCAAATCCAAGGGGGTACCAATGGCAAGCGCCACCCCTGTAGGAAAAAAATAATATTTAAAATATTAGTATTAAAATCTTACGTTCCCTAACTGTAAATACATGTTGGATCCGACCTTTCTAAGGTAGTACTTATATTAAATATGTATTGCAAATTTGTGTACAGCAGTGGAGGGGGCGGATTATGGCGGTTAGTTTTATTAAATTATACTCAATTAATGGAGTATCATATTAAAATAAAAATATTAAAGTTATTATATGTATTATCTACAATTTAAAACATACTGATAAACCTATCGATCGTTTTAGTATCATCAAATTTTAACTATACTATCTATAAAATTAGTAAACTAAAAATAATATACAATACTATATAATATTTAAGTTGGTATTTCTAAATTATTAAAAAATAAAATTATTCAAGGGACTATAAACGACGAGATGATTGATTTATTGGATAATAATATTAATTTGATGGTTGCAGTAATGCAGTTTTTTCTAAATGGTGATTCATAGGCGCAAAGTGGGGACTTGGCCCGTAACAAAATTTAGGACTTAAAATTTTCAAACCTACAACTGGACTGAAACAATTTGATTTGTATTGATCGTACGTATAATATATTACATTATGGAAAATGTGTTTGGTTTTTTAGAATACAATTTAATCAAAGATGTGTGTGGATGCCTTCACATGGTTTGCTTCGTCAACCCCTCAATGTAAAACTCAGTTTGCGCCTATGAAATAATTGTTACTGATTTACAGACAAAAAATTTAAGGTTATGTACTCGTGTTATCTATGTATAATTTATATAATACAAAATATTCCTAAGTACCTCAGAATTATAAAGTATATTTTTCAATGTTAATCATGATTTTGTGTATAATTATATTATAATTTAAAGTATATGGTTTTTATAGAAATGTTAGGTTTTGAAGCATTGTTGCCTATCAGAAACCAGTTTTTCAGATATTAAAAAAATTCCTGCAACTAAAAGAAGATGGAAAATTGTATAATTGTCTTGAAGCAGTAGGTTTCGAGGAGAAACAGCAAATAACGATCTATTTTTTTATAGTATGATAAGCGTATAGTAAGATCGGTTTCTACTGTAAATGTTAATCATTTTTAGGTAAACCTAAAGTATAGAATTTCGGGGACGTATAAATCGCATCTTACTCTTAATCGTGTCATGAAACAAATATAGTACTTTATTCTCGGTTCCCACCGCGAGAACAATACAATTTATTATACAGTGCACGGAAATCCGTTGTTTACTTTATATAATATTATCATATTATATACACCTTAACGAATTCTCACCGCGTCTAAACTTTCTATTTTCACAACGGGAGTACATAATATGCCGACTGTCGAGTGGCGTCTTCCAATGTTACCGCTGTGCATGTTTTAAGACGATTATTTGTAACATTTTACTCTTTTTAGCAACAAAATCAACAAGTAACAACGACTTAAATTTGTAGATTACTGATTTGCCCACTAGGCATCTCGAGGAAATGCAAAATACAATAATCTTATGGCAACGGCCTGTTGCTTATTATCATAAATCATAAATAGGTATACATAAATTTGATAAATATTATAGGTATAGTTAAAAATGGAAAAAACGTGAGTTATTCGACTAAAACTGTCGGGGGGGGGGGGGGTGGCGCCACACTGGCCCGAACTGGTGGCGTGTTTCCGTAAGATGTAGACTAACGCGGTCGACAAGAGAGCGTTTCCACATTTTCACAAATCTTAGAGCCTATTTCGACCGTAAATCCATCGTAATAACTATAATCACAAAATATATTATTACGACTCGATCGGAAATTCCCTCCACGCACGCGCCTCACCGTGGTCTGCCCGATGAACACCGGCTCGGCGTGTAACGCGGTGGTGAACACGTAATATCGTCAAGCGTGCGGCGGATACCGGTTCCGAGCGCTCTGCGTTCCAGCGGCGACGACCAACCCGTGCGCCGCGGTGCGCGTTCGTCCACAGCGACAGCACCGGTTCGATACAGTCGACGAACGACGAACGACTAGTAACGGTGACTGCATCGACTGGGTGCGGACCATCGCCGACCGATACGTGAAACACGCGAAGTAACGACACCGACGACGATAAAATAATAATAATATCACGATTCAAGATCGGCGGCAACACACGATATTTCGCCGAGGCATTGCTGACGAGTCCGGTTAGTTTCACACGATTTTAATATGATTTTTTTCCCCCGTAATATATTGCGCTTTAAAAACAAAATTAATTAATCGTCGTTTACATATTGTACGATACATTTAACAACGACTGCGATAGTGTTAGATACGGTTTGCCGCACGAGGTTCTCGCCGTGTTGTAGCGGCTCCGAGGTTTTGTTTTGCTTGTTCGACATTATTATAATTAATATTATTCATGCATTTCATTTCATGCAATAATATTTTGCGAGACGAATGTTTCGACCTACGCCGTCGCTAACACCTGACGTCTACTGAATGACGTCTGGCGCGTCGCCGCTTTCCATTGTTTGCCATCATACGGTGTGTAAACGTGCTGTTTGTTTTTACATGGGTATTATTGTATAGTTGCCTACCGAATGATAATTTCGTTTTGTGTGTACATATTATTATAATATGTATGTAACACGCGTGTATTACATTGATAGGTAAACAGGTGTGATACTATAATGTGCGCACGCATCATCATCGTGTTTGGTTCTCGTGCTTCTATTTTAATTGGGGAATAAAGTAGGTGGTATCATAGATTATTCCGGGGGATCTTTTGAGGGAAAAATTATTTTAATTCATAATATTATAACTATTAACCCAAAGATACACAGTATATCTTTATTCCTCGTGATAACGTGCATTTTATAAAAACACGACTGATGACGATGGCGGTATATCTCGAACATCTGCCTCACTGCAACGAAATGGTCGGGGGACTGCACTACTGCAGGAGTGAAATGAATCATTATTACAATTTATTTACAACTAATAAAACGTTGTGCAACAAAATATTGTTTGAGTCACACGTCATTGTTGTTGGTGTGATGGTGTGCGCGCAGTGTTATAGTCAATATATGAACGAGGAAAATTCGAAGAATGGTCGGTGCATAGCATAGTATTGTAGTAATGGGTACATGACTACATGAGTCACTAGGCGGCGTACCTTCACAGCGTACGATTTATTTCACCCGAAGACATACCATATATATATATATATATTATATATATATATAGATATTAACAACAATAATATATTATACAGTATACACGTCGGAATTATTATTACGGGTATGCGTGTGCGTATGTGATATTATTATGTGTGCGTGCGATCAGGTCGAAAAACCAGTTTTGAGCATAATAATAGACAACGGCAACCGTCTGAGAACTCTGGTGCATTCGAGGATCAGTGGCGGGGGGGGAGGGAGGACCGTAGCAAGTTAGTGGCACAGCACAGCACGGGAGGCTGTTGACATCAGACAACAGATACCTGTTACTGCGGGTCTGCGTGTCTATAATATATCTATACAAGCGCACGGCATACCTCCGCCGATGTCCGGTGGCATGCCAGAGGACGGTGTGGATTTTCGTTGTTATTTTTCTACACACCCCCCGCCCACTGCTTAGCCGGCTGCGGTTTTTCAATTTTCGCGCGATTTGTACGACGTATGGACGTCCAACAATACTCAGGAAATCGTTGTTGAATAAAAACTAATCGTCGTGTGCCCCGATTTAGATTCGATCATTGTGTTGTAACGCATAAAAGACGACAATATGGCCATATTCCCGATGCTGTCGGCTGTGGCCGGCTTCATTAAGGTGCGTTACGTGGTGGACAAGGCCAACATCGACAACGCCGTGTTCAGAGCGCACTACCGGCTCACCACAGCGATACTCTTTGGATGTTGTATACTGGTCACGGCTAACAATCTAATTGGTGAGTGTGAAATTTTACAATAGTTTTTCCAACACGAACTCTAAAATTGAAACTTATTCGGAGAACAACAACTCGCAACGGGTGAACGCTGCTTTATTATTGTTTGTAATAAAGCAAGCAATTTCTTTCAATTGACCCTGGACCTATATAAATAATAAGCAAGTGAATGGGTTGTTAGAAGAGTAGATTGTTAATCATAAAAAAAATTAACATGACAAAGTGACGCATTTGTTGGACCAGGATATAAATTCCTTTTGTCACCTCCAAAAAAAAATTAAATTATATAGATTTTTAAATTGTTAAATAGATTTGTATGCTTCCTGCGAATTTTTTTTTTTCAGAATCTTCGATCTGTTGTTTCTAATTCTTAACTGTTATTGTTACTTTTATTGTCGAGGCCAAAAACAAATTTTAAAATTTATCTCACTGATGAGTCACATTGGATTTTTTTGATTTTTAGGTGATCCTATAGCTTGTATAACTGACGGTGGTATCCCAGAGCATGTCATCAACACGTTTTGTTGGATCACTCATACGTTTACATTACCGGATAAACATTTTGGTGTTGGTAAACATGTTGCTCACCCTGGTGTATCAGATTATGTTGATGGCACCGATCAAGTACGATACCATGCCTATTACCAATGGGTACCATTCATGCTATTTTTCCAAGGCATCCTTTTCTATGTACCACATTGGTTATGGAAAAATTGGGAAGAAGGTAAAGTTCGCATGATCACAGATGGCGTACGTGGTGCTTCTATTGGACAAAACGAAGACAGACAAAGTCGTCAAAAACAATTGGTTCAATACCTAATTGATACTTTACATATGCACAATGTTTATGCTTCTGGATATTTCTTATGCGAAGTAAATATTTGATTAAAGCTTTGATTTTATATTTCTTTTAATGTTTGTTGTAATTCTTAGGTATTCAATTTTTTGAATGTGATTGGAAACATGTTCCTTATTGACAGTTTCTTGGGAGGTGAATTTTTCACATATGGTTTTAAAGTTTTAGAACTCAGTCAAAAGGATCAAGAAAACAGAATTGATCCCATGGTATCTGTTTTCCCTAGAGTAACTAAATGCACATTCCACAAGTTTGGTCCATCTGGATCGTTGCAGACACATGATGCACTTTGTGTTTTGGCATTGAATATCTTGAATGAAAAAATCTACATATTTTTGTGGTTTTGGTTCATTATATTAGCAATCATATCTGGAATGGCGTTGGCATACAGTATTGCTGTTGTAACATTGCCTTCAATTAGAGAAACAATTTTACTACGCCGTTTTAAATTTGGTACACCTCAATCCGTTTCAGCGCTTATCAGGAAAACACAGGTAGGCCTTCAAAAAGAATTTTAAATTGTTTTTTTGTTTGACTAAAAATCAGTGACTATATAAATAACTTCATTTTTATATTTTTATTTCGCTAGTTCAACGACACTAGTTTCAAAATAAAATGATAAAAAAAGACCTCAATTTTAATTTTTAAAACCATTATACTTAATTATACATTTACCAAATGTCTTTAAAATAAGTCTTATTTCAGGTTGGAGATTTCTTATTATTACATTTTTTGGGCCAAAATATGAATATGGCACAGTTTACCGAAGTATTAGATGATCTCAGTGCACGATTACATCTGGGAAACAATTTACCAACTGCTCCTTCGACCATGGAATTAGCACCAATATATCCTATGGATAAATTGAAACTTCACAAAGAAACTGAGGCTTAGACTTGATGAACAATAAGAATCGATCATTGTCTGTATTTTTTTACCTAATAAGAAAAACATTTGGAGTTGAAAATTTTTAATCTCAAACTGTGTTCAATACTTAAAATACATTCCATTTACATAACATTAAGAACATTAAGTAATTTAAATGTTATTAAAATTTTAGACTAGTAATCAATAATTATTTCTAAGACCAAATTTTTTCAACTGTATATCTTATTTTCATACATTTTTAGACATCTTCCATGTTAAACAATTGGTAACCTAACTATTCCTACATATAAATAAATGTGTCGTGTTCTTTTATATTTAAATGATTGACTAGCAGTCATGATAAATCTTGGCGCTAATTAGTATAAACAATTATTTTAGTTGTATTTAATAAGTTATTTTGATTTTAAATAGAAGTTCTAACTTCTATTAAAATTATAATTAATTGTGATAAGATATTGTGAACTGTAAATTTTAAAATTAATTTAGTTGATTTGTTTTAACAAAATATTGTATAAAAAGTCTCCTAATATTGGTATTGATGATTTGGTTTTAATTATTAAATTTAAATGACTAATTATGTATTAAATAATAATTTTACATAAAACATGAATGAACCTGACAATTATACATTTTATACAAACTATGAATTTTTTAATGATTTTACGCATTAATCAATTATTTATATGTTATACTACACTTATTAAGAATTATATATGTATTATTATTTTAATATAATCTTATTATATCACTTATATTTTATTCCTTTTGTGTTAAAATAACACCATTATATATTTGTAAAAATTATAAGAACTCTAGGATACCACAACTAGATTTGATCAACAGACTCGAGCTATTGTCAATTTGGAATTTTTCCCTAATCAAATAATTTACTATATTATAATTAAGACCATGTAAAGGATTGGTCATAGGTGATCATACAGTGGGCTCTTGCGTGAGTCAAGAACAAACACATTAAAGATCATATGAATAAAGTTACAAATTAATACTTAAGAAAAAAAAATTGATTGATTTCCATGGCTTATTTTAATTAAAAGTTTATATGAAGAAATATTTT
Organism: Diuraphis noxia; assembly: GCF_037042655.1. NCBI lineage: Eukaryota > Metazoa > Arthropoda > Insecta > Hemiptera > Aphididae > Diuraphis > Diuraphis noxia. The sequence goes on along the minus strand of NW_028301714.1, from coordinate 28,497,962 downwards.
CAATATAAAAAGAAAATTTGAAAACCATTCAAGGATGGAAGTTTCAATTATCTCCCAAACTGTACGCTATTGCATAATATACTCTATGACCAAGGTTTCCAAACCCCAAATTGACATTGATGAAAGTGCTAAGTACTTGACCGCTAGTTTTTGTAGTTTGAGAAGAAAAACAAACTGAATTCAGAATTGTCTGTATTATTAGGTAGTAATACTTTACGTCATCTAAAATTTAGCAACTAGATTCTGCCACAAAATATAACAAGGTTACATTATGTGCAAGACAGTGTTAAGGCCCCGCAACCAAAGAGGTAATTTGCCCCGGGAACCTCTAGCTTGAAAAACCCGATTGTAAGTCTTAACCTAACCTATTGGAGACTCCTCAACTTATATTAGTGTCCTTAGGTGCCACTAAACTTAATATGGCCCTGATTATGTAATGACAAACAATAAAATATTTTGTATTGTAGTTATACATTTTAAACCATAAGAAAATGATATAATTTTATAAAGTTAAAATATTTACTGATTATTAATATATAATTCATAGTAAATCCTGTATTTAGAAAGTACTTACACTTTGTGTTGAACAAATTGTGACTATTGCTTATTTTTATCAATTAGATATTAGAAGTATAGGATAAATGAATACAATTTTTTTCGTCATTAGACTGGATTGTTTTAAATATTTTTTAATACATTTCCTGTTTTTGTTGAATGAATGTAATTATAATCTGTTTTGGTTCTGCATACAAATTGGAGATTTTCTTAAAATCCATTTGACAATGGAAAACATTGTGACAGAAGAGTACTACAAGCTTTTCACTTTTCTTCAAAAACATACTGCTGAAGTTCTGAATTATGTATTGAATAAAATAATTGGTGAATAAATTATATAGTAAAAAGGACAGTGAAAGTTATTTAATTAGATAAAGTTCCATGAAATAAACTTAAGAAAATATGTGTTAGCTAAATCTACCTAACTAGAAAACAGTTAAGCCTTACTTAAAAATGAGCACACCTTAGCCATTTTTTTATGTATATATTTTGAAATATATTATATAGCTTTAGAAAAATATAAAATAAACCTACAATGGACAAATTAAATGAACTATTTATTAAATTTTAATAATAATAATGAAGTATTTTGTTTTATCTGGTCAGACCTTCTTTTCTAAACCTTAGCAGCAGTCAAACCATTGCTATATGTGAGCATTTGATAGTACTATGTTAATGTATTTTATAAATATTTTTTTAAAGCACTTATATGATAATTATTTACAATTTTTATAAAATTATATAAATTATCAATAGGAATTTACTTTGATCAATAACTAAGTTAGGTTGAAATTAATTATAATCATAAATAATCAAATTAATATATTAAAAAATTCATTCTTTAACTAGTTAAGTTATTGGTAAAAGTAACATTTGACTTATTTACTATATTCTGTCCAGCGATAGAATACACCAATTTTGTGCATCCCCCCCCCGCACCACACTGCTATTGAAACCGGTTCCCCTAAGGCAGGATATTGCGCAGGGGATCAAGTTTTGGTTGGTGCGTGGCGCGTTCTCAAGCTGGATAGAGTATAGATACTGCCCAGCTTTGAATTAGCTCATATAGCTAATAGTTTCTACTCCCAAGGAATATATTTAAAAAAATACTAATGAATATTCGTATTTACATAATGAAATATATGGCATGATTAGTAGTAAGCATTTAAAAATAATTACAACAAATGAAATGATTTTTTGAAAAGCGAATCTAACCGTGTTCAACCAATGGATTTTGTGAATTTGAAGATGTTCATTTTTTACAATGAACATCCAACAATGAACAAATTTATTTTTTTCTATGAGCTTTGAGAAATTGTGAAAATATGCTATTCACATCATGTTTCATTTTTTAGTTATACTTTTCAAATAAGGTAACTTTAATATGCTGTACACAAATTACTAAGAAAGTGGAAAACTATGAATACTTATAACAAGTTAATATTAATTAATTGTAAGTACAATTGGTTATAAGTTATAAGTTACAATCATTGGTTATAAACACTAAATTAGCGAATTAGGGATTCATAATTAATGATACAACACTTATAATTTATAACTATTAAAACATTTTTAGTATTGAACAAAGATGATGGAGCACAAGTTATTGATCTTCAAACGAAGAAAAATATATTATTTGTACATGTTTAACCACAGATAATATTTTCTTAATATTTAGTTATTAATATAATTTAAATATAAATCCAACTGACATTTTTTTTTATCCTATATTAAACAGCAGAACATTTTATATTTTACTCACATATTGTATAAAAATGGAAACAAATATTTTTGTTTTAGATATATACTACTATATTATAGTATGCATAATATGCATATGTATATTAATGCTATTTTACTATTTGATATATTTTTTTTTTATAAATTAACCAATTTTTAATAAAACATGTGCCAGGTATATCAGACTTTTTACATTTTCATACAAATTTCTTGTTCAACTTTTCACAGATATTAAAAATTCTAACTAATCTTTAATATTTATACTTGCTATTTAAATGTTATATATTTTGAATTGTTTGTCATCTCTGGAATTCTGAATTTATATTATAATTATAATTATAAGATGCCCTAGATAATACTTTTACCTTCAAATTATAATAAGAGGTCACTTCACTAATTATAGAAATTATTATGATTACAATCATTATTGTAAAAGTACAATTTGCTATGCTATGTGTGGGTTAGAGAAAAAATTGTACTGACATTCTCTTAAGAGTAGGGATCAGCAACCCGATAGCCACACATAGTCCTCATAGTAATATCAGCGCAATATTGTTTTCTCTCTTAGATCCAAATTATAGAAAATAATATTTTTGAGGGCTTGATGTAACAGTTTATATTTTATTATTATTTGAAATTCAAAATAAAAATAAAAATAACTGTAAACATAAATTAAAGCAATATTTTGACAAATCGATAAGTCATACCCTCACAAACATTTTCTATGACCTAAAAAAAATTTTAAATCTACAATTTATGAAAATTTTGGATTATATTAATGATGGTGAACTTCAATCAATACCTCATTATTGGAATATTACGGTGTTAAGAATTACACAACTATTAAGTGATAAAAATAACTGCAGTGATGTTGTTTATGAATATTATATAAAAATACCCCTGTATGCCGAGTAGCATAAAAATTAATAAATTTGATAAGCTTCTAAACTACTTATAAGTAACCATTAATTCACAATAGATTCTTTAAATATTTAGCGATTTATGTAACACCACATAAGCATTTCATAATGCAATGAAAAAAATATAACTTAATACAAGCAAATTAATAGCTTTAATATTTGTCTTTGCATTCTATTAACAATATTCAGAGGCGGATTTCTCATCAGGCACTGTAGACAGCTGCCTATGGCAGAACATTTTTTATTGTGTAATTAAAAACATCAAATGTATACAAAAAAATTGGAAAATCAATTATTTTATATTTATGAAAAATAATTAATAATATGCGTATTTTTTATATTTTATATTTTTGTACATTGTGTTATGGTATACGGTCAGTGTTGGGTAAATTACTTTTAAAAAGTTTTAAAGTTACTTTATTCGTTACTCAAATAAAATTGTAATGAAATTACTTTACTTTTCAAATTGAAAAGTAACTCATTACTTTCTTGTTACAAAAAAAATAAATTTTTTTTTTATATTTCTTAACAATATTATCATTGTGCCTGGCAATAATGTTACTAGGTAATGTATTTCTAGTATACATTACCTATAGTAAATAGATATAATTTGAAAAAGAAATCAATATAATACAATATTATAATTTTATATTTATTTATGTTTTAAATTAACTTTACACAATAGTGTTTCTTCAAAGTTTTTGTCACTCATATGCGACCTGTTTTTAGAAAAAATGTTCCCTGAAACACTAAATAATCGCTCTACAGAAGCACTGGATGGTAAAGCTATGTTGTATTTAATAAAAATATTCTTAACTAATGTCATTGAATTCAAAATAGTGAGATCAGCTGTATAAGGAGCTTTAATAAATATATATATATAGTATATTAATATACTAGATTGGTAAACATAATAATACCCGCATTATAGACATATTATTTTTTTCAATTCGCAAAAGGTAGGTACTTAATAATTCAAAACTGTAACGCGTTATTCAATAGAAATTAATTATCAAAAGTAATTTCCATTACATTTTCGTTACTTGGAAATAATTCTAATGAAATGATGTAACAAGTTACAAGCAAAGTAACGCGTTACTTTCGTTACGTTACTACCCAACACACACTGTATACGGTATACCTATCCATTGTGGTTCATTATAATTTATAGTTGTCATTAATCGTTATAAATATGGTTAACATCTGTATATTAAACAGTTTTTGATAATACTATATTTAATGACACGTTGGTATAGTCCACCCAGAGCCCTTGTTGCCTAAAAGTTAAGTTAGATGTTAAGTTAAACATCTGTTATGTATGTCTTTTAATTTGTATTATAGAAACTAAGATTTTATCATAAAAATTATTGTAAATTGTAGTGTTTTATTAAATGTTCCTAATAATGGTGATAATTTTGCTTTATTATTGATGGCTTATAATTAGAGGTCGGATTTATATTCTCTTAAAATCCTTAAAATATGATGTTTTATGTCCTTAAATATGCAAAATATTCTTTTAATATTAAAAAAAAATTATTCATTTTAAATTTATTTTAACTAACAAAATAACCTACGTACTATTGCATCGATAAGGAATACCTGGAGATTAATTTTTATTAAAACCAAAAAATTAATTATTTATAAATAGAATTATTTAATGAACATTATACCTATCAAAGTGCTGATATACGTGAAATATATTCATTATATGCCGATGTTACAAAAATATTCTCAAATATTCTCTAACTCATAAAATATGCTTTTTTATGCAAAATAAATTTTTTTCTAGGGGGTGGATTGGTCGAACGGACTTAGGCGTCGGTTGCGACGCACACAGTCGCCGGTTTGAATCTCGATCACGGGCAGCATCACTCTTTGGGCATTTTGCAGTGTCTGGAGAGAGGCCGCCGGCTCCCAACTGGGCATGGCAGAAACCCACGGGTGCCCATTCAAAATTTTGCCAAAAACCCACATGTTAAAACCTACAGTACCTTCCCCTACAGTTCTCCAGGCTAATGACCTCAGTTGTCGAGGCCCTAACCCTAAAAAAAAAAAAAATGTTTTCCTATGAATTCTGTGTTTAATGAATCGTAAAGATTTCTCACTCCCATTTAACTGCATAGACTAAAAACAAATATGTAAAATCATAAAAAACCGACCTCTTCTTATAATTAATGAAAATTATCATTGTATATTTTTATTAAAATTCAGTGGACATCCATTGACATTTTTTCAAAGTAGCATAAATAAATATAGGCAAAAATATAGTCTAAAAATTCAAATGGATGTGCACTACTATTGTTTACATATTATTTAATATTTAGTATAGGTATTTTGGATGAGGTATAGTAACTTGTTCTCCTATTTAAGGGGCGGCACATTTATGGTGCCTATAGCTGTGAAAAGGATAAATCCGCCTTTGACAATATCAATAATCCTGCTTTAAATAGCAATAGAATAAAACAATCAACATGCAATATTTCCGTATTTACCTGTTTCCCCAATCAATTTTTGCAGTTATTTTTAACTTCAATTCTCTTGTCTGATCTTGAGTTAATGTTCCAGTTAATAATTGTTTTCTCCATTCCAGTAACTCTCGCATTACTTTTCGTAACGTAATAAACTTGTATGTTTCCCGTTCCTACAAATAGTATATTAATGCATTTAATTAATTCATATTAAATAAATTCATAAATATTATGAAAGAAGATAAATAAAGATTCCATATTATATAAAATTGTTATAATTAGCTAATATAGTAATAATATACTTAAATAATTAACTATAAATATTTATTTAAAATTGTTGAATTGCAGTGGAAAGAACTAGAGCTCAACATAATCACTAATCAGGTTAACTATTGTTAAAATATCATTATATTAATCAGAGTTTGTCAGGATCTATTCTTACTATTTCTACTTATATGTATACCTTTATAATGTACCTACCTAAATGTAAAAGTATATTCATTATATTATTATAAAACTATTCTTTGTGCATTATTCTTTTATAATTCATAAACATGAAAATATATTTTTTACATACCACATATAATGACTTCCAAATACAATTCCAATCACGCAAAACCAATGATACTTCTCGGACAACCATATCTTCCAATGGTATAGCTGTTTCAAAAGTTCTGAAATTTTAAATTGAAATAAACTTTGAAAAATAGAAAATACATAAATTTGTTAAATTTACCCTTCATTTTCAATACGACACGGCTTCAAATGGATGTATGTAGATGGAAATATACCCTAACATAAAAAGAGATATGATATCAATATCAAAAGAGTGCTAACCAATGCTAAAAAAATAATGGTAGAAATGTCTCACCTTAACAGATCGATTTTTAGTGATAAATCCTCTGTACCAACCTGTATGACACACAAAACAGCTTTAAAATACATTCAAATGCATAATTAATAATTAAAAATTATATTCATACTAACCACAACATTGTTCAAGGATTTGGACAGTGTCCCCGATTTCAAGATGTAGCCCATATGGATTATCTCCATGCCAGTTGTATATTACTAAACCGAGATATAAGTTAATACTTATACATTTTAAATAATCTGAAATCCAAAATATAACTCACCAACTCCATATTTGTTTGTTTTTGTTGGAGTCCACATGACTATTATTGTGGGAGTGTAATAGGACAGGATTGAAGTCTTCTTCCACTCATATTTTGACTTTTTACCCAAATCGGCAATTCAAATGATTTTCAGAGAATTGAAAAACTCATACCATGACTAGGAATTTTATTTATTTTCTGTAAAATCAATTGTTTTTATTTTGTTTACATTTCAGTTTTAATTGCTATCATACGCGGGGGTGGAGCTGCAGAGATAAGATATCATAATAGTTCGAATGCAACCATTTTCACAGTTAGGATAATCAACAATAGAATAAAAATTATAGTACTTAAATATTTTACGCGTGAACTAAGATATATATATATATCTTAGTTATATTATGATATTATGTATTGAATTATTATCTTTATCTGTGATAATATTTTTAGATTTACACAGTTAACCATGATAGTATGATACAGATAAAGTAAAATACTTAATACTTTAGCAATAATTCAAAATGAATTTCCTATTTACCATTATATTACGGTAAACTAACTTTACCTGTTCGATATTGAAAATTGTAATATGAAATCTCAAAATCATTAATCAATTAAGAACTATTTACTATATTAGGTCAGAAATCACGATGTTTCACTAAAAAACATCTAGTGTAGGCTCATGTTATATAATACATTATTATTATTATTATTATTATTATATTTATAGTTCACGGACTCATTGTTTATTATTATATAAAAATTAAAAGAGTTGACTTTATTATTATTCTGAATGAATAGAAAATATTGATATTTTAATATGCTACTTAGCAGAAAATAAAATTAATTCATGATTCATAACATTTCCTTACTTTACAGTTATTATACCAGGGGCGTCATTTCAGGTTTTTTTTCGGGTGTGCGAAGTTTCAAGCAGGCCATTTTGAAATTTCACCAGACCATATAAAAATAGATATATATACGTATATGATTATTATCCTGCATTCAATTATTTCCATACATTATATTTGATTTAAATCATATAAATAATTGTGCATTCGTGGCTCATGCATTATTTTAGGCTTCATCAAGGCGCAGGTCAATTGTAAAATTCTAAAAGTAAGGAGTGCAACCGCACACCCTGCCACCCCCCAAATGACGCCCTTGTATTATACATGTGTACACCAAAAGGGAAACAATTTTGAAAATTAGCCCAGAATGTGTATATTTTTTTTCTCTCTTTCTTGAAATTTCTGATTTCAATCTGCCATTCAGATGAAATATTTATTGTAACTGTATATGAATAATAAATTAATTATGAATAGGTAATAGCAGGATAATACAACTAATTATTATTTTGATTTTATTACACATTATAAATACAATAATCATAATGTCTACACAATAATGTAAGCACCAAGCTCCACATTACATTTTTAAAATATCTATGTATACAATGTTTTTAAATCTAAATATTAATATTCAATTGAATAAAGTATACAATTTAACAAAGTAAAAAAAAACCCTGTCTGAAGATTAATTTTTAACAAATATAATGTCAATGATAATTATATAATAAAATTAAAAGTATCTTTTTATCATAACAAATATGACATAGAATCCACTAATTGAGACATTTCGATTTATCCTACTCAAATAATAATTATTTAATTTAATCAATTATCCCAATCCAATAAAAAAGTTTTAAAGAAATATTGTTATTAAATGTAGCAGATTAATTCCTTAAAATTGATTGGCCATAATATTTATCTTAGAGAGTAACATAAATGAAAATATATGACATAAATTCCTAAGTATTAAATTACATTTATAAATTTGCAATTATTATTTTGTACATACTTTCATTATTAATATAAGTAAAAATACAAACATTTCAAATAAATGTAAACAGTATGTTAAATAATTGTATTTTAATTACAAAAAAGCCAGATTTAATTTTGATAAATTACAATATAATACAATACATTATGTATGTATATAAGTAATAACATATAAAAATTGTGTATTTCATATTAGATTAAAAAACTAACCATGAAATGATTGATCTACTATTTGAATCAATAATATTTAGTAAGTTAAAAATTTAACTAATAAACAAATCTGAAAAAATAAAATATTTAGAAAATGTCAATATGAGGAATTTTATCTTTGGAAGTTTAAAATTCACATTAGTGAAATCTGCTACCCTTTTACCTATACCCTATATTTATTCAGTCTTCATTTATCAAACTCACAATAAATAAACAAACAAGACTCAATAAAAATAATACTTCAAGATAAATATATGCTACATAAGAGTGCATTGGCCAACATTGTCCGGTATTGGATTGCCATCGGCTACATCTCTCATTAATTCCTCTGGTGGTTGGCCACATTCTTGCATTTTTTTCAATAACTCCATGAGTTCTTTGAATTTCCTAGTCTTAGTGACATCATCATCAGTATCCTGTTGATTTTCTAAATGATCTCGGACTTCTTTCATACAACTAAACATTTGTGTATACCTAAAATGTTAAGGAAAACTTATATAAGATATAATAACTTATTAATAATTATTTATCTAACTATTAACTATATTAAAAATTTACTGTTCAAATTCTTCTTTATCAGATGTTGGTTCATGATCCTCAAGCCATTTTGGATATTTATCACACAGATCTTTAATAGATGGATAAAGTACTTCTTTGCTCAGCAGTGGCTGCATAAATTGCATTAACATTGGCAGCATATCTTCATCTAAATTGATGTCATCTTGAATACCCATATTTGCGAACATTGAAGTCATATCACTTCCCTCTGGCAGATTTTGTTTTGCTTCTGATAAGTTTTTTAATGATTCTTGAATAACTGTTTGTAAATTACATCCTTCATCTCCTAACATTAGTTCTTGTAGGCCAGCGGCTAATTCTGCTTGATCATTATTCATAAACGATTTCATTGTTTCTTCAAGACTCTCTTTTACAAAATTATCACTTGCACTAAAATTAGTAACTTCAGATGTATCCGATGCATCAGCTGATGCATTTGATTCTTTAGGTTCTTCAAAATCTTTTAGAGCATCATCTAACAATTCAGATAATGCGTTTTGTGTGTTCTCATCTTTTGGTTGATTTTCAGACATATTTTAAAGAATTGACACTAAAAAATAAATAGATATAAATTTGTTAATACCTAGAATTTTTATTATAATTATTATCATCAATTATTTTCAATCTAAAAATTCCACACTTTGAATAAATCGGTTTTTAAAATATTATCTAAAGTATATGAACATAATATGACATGATGAAATAGTGAGTACTGACCTTAATGGCTAAAAAACTAAAATACATAATAGTGATATACAGAATTCCACATTTCAGATGGATGACTAGAATAAACTGATAACTAAACAGATGTTTTTAAATTGATAAGAAATAAGAATATTCATCATTTCATAAAGTATAAATTATTATTATTATTGGAAATAAACTGAACAAAGCCAAAAGAGGTTAATCGTGATTCGTAATTCATTATTCATAATATTCAATATTCATATCATTGACTATTGAGTCCATCTCAAACACGACTTAATGTTTATTTAATTGAATTAAAAATTCTTTACTGCGTAACTTCTTATACCATACCTCCTTATTTTGTTATTGTTTTATTCGTATTGTCAATTTTATAAAATATATTAAAAATTTTAAACTTTTTTAACAATTCAAGGTATGTAATGTAGTTTAATTGGTAGGTATCTTTTTGTAAATATCATTTGGTATACTTATATTATAAAATTTAGTTATGGCGAGCTATTTTGATGAACTCCATGTCGAAGAAGATGAAATGCCTACTGTTCGTATAGAACGCTTAACAAGAGAAACATTTAGAATGTTGTTCGACCACGATCCAGCACGATATGGTGACATTATCAATTTTCAAAACACACCTCCTGCATCAAAATTAGAAATAGAAAAACTAAAAGCACCTTCATTCGAAGAGTTAATAGGTAAACATTTTATCTCAAAATTAGGTACTTTTCGGTTATGACAACAACCAATCATAGTGCATACTTCATATTATATACCTGATAAAATCCACACTCACTATGCTTGCTTAGATAATTTAAATCAAAAAGATCCCTTGATTTGCTTTAATATAAAACCATCTTGGGTATTGTCATAGGGAAACAGTTCTTAAACTGTGCACTCCAAGCACTTTCAAGGGAACCATGGTCTATTGCTAAAATAAATAATTTAAAATGTTATTGATATCCTGTGTTTCATGGTATTCATAGCAAGACACCTTGGCTATATTTGATCTAAAAAAGAGTTTAGGAACTGCTGTCATAGGGTAATCTAATCTAGAACTACCCAAAGTGGTTTTACTTCCTGTCGAGTTAAGGGATGTTTTCGATTTAAATGTCTGAACAAGTAAATAATCACGCTGAGTGCTAGGTTTATAATATGTGCTTTTAAAAACTTTACTTTTACTCCTAGAGTAAACCAGTGTGGTTTCACATACCAAATCGAGAGATATTATCGATTTAAATTATGCAAACAATTTTTCCCTCCAAGTTTATACGTACTATGGTTGGAAGTCACAATGACTAAAAAGTATAATATTTATTGAATATACATTTATATTATCTATTAGATGAACAATGTCGAATCTGTTTATGTCAATATCAACCGAATGATGAAGCATTAAACATGCCATGCAATCATATATTTCATGAAAACTGTTTAAAAACTTGGCTGGAAAAAGTAATGAAACAATTTATTTTGATAATTAATTATAAATTTTTATAATTTTTATTTGTTTTCAGAGTAATTTTTGTCCGCTTTGTAAGTTTGAATTGAAGACAGACAATGAAATGTATGAACTGTATAAGCAAGAGTTGAAAAATCGACAATCAAGAGAAGACAACATCGCTCAACTTCATGATTCTATGTTCTCATAAAAATTAAAAAATATAAACAATAACCATTCATAGTGTGTACTACATAGGTACTTGCTTACTTATTACAGTTAATACAGATGTCTTACATTTAGTTATGGGATTAAAATTGGGATTTTGTGATTAATATAGGGACATAAAAATCTAATTTGTTTATCATTACCTATTATAAACTTTATATTACAATATTCCAGTTTATCATAAGTCATAATTATTAATAACTTTTTTTAGAAAAGAAAATCTCATTTCAAATTAAATTTAGTTTTAAGTATTTTATTTTATTTTTTAATTAAGAACTGTATTTCATTATATAAATTTGTTTCCATATTATTTTAATTTTTTTTTAATCTACTTATTACCTATACCTATATTATCTATATGTATATAAAAAACAACTTGCATTCACCATTGTTCTGAATAATTGTGCTAAAAATCATAATTGAAATTGAAATGTCTTTTGTTTACTGTTCAATTATTTCCATTTTTAAAATGAAAATTTAGTCTAGGTACATATGTGTTAAACTGTTAATTATTTTATCAATAGAGAACGGATTCATATGCATTTTGCATATTATTTTAGTTACTCTAAAAGATTGCTAAATGAGATAGAAATCCGTTTCATATACTGGTGATTAAAATGCACTACTCTATTTTGAATATTTGGGCATTTTTATTAATAAATGCATATTATAATATTTTAATATTTTTAGGTCATATTATTGCAAATATAACAATTTAAATTCTTTTTTACTTCTTTAGAAGTAAAAACAAACGTTTTTTTATATTGTCAGTCCTATTTTTTCTTGTCAATAAAAATTGCTAATATTTTATTACCTTTATTGACTATCGGGAAAAAAACTATATACATTATAATTTATAAGTACATATTTTAATTTTTAATTAATTTTTTTTTACTTTAGTATATTTCTGTACTCATGTTTTAAATAAATTATAATAAATATAAATGTGCAAATTTTAAAGCATATTTATGTTATAAATGCATATTTTATGATTTTGTTTTTAAATACATTAACATTATTAAGTGCATTAATGCATACTTGCATATTTTTAAGAGCATATTTAATGGTTTTTTAGGGCATATAAATCTGTTCCCTAGTTATAAATATAATATAATGTCATTTTAATAGTGTATCAAATTAAAAAATCTGTGACACTTAACACACCTGTGGCATAATTAGGGGGGTTTGGAGTATCGCTTCCCCCATACATTTTTTTTGAACTGGCAAACCATATTTAAATACTTATTTAACTATACTCCGGCCCACGAGAGATCAGTACTGTCACGCGCATGCAGAATAACCGGCTGCGACAGAATTTCTCTCATGTTCCATAATCGTGGCACTCTACGTGGGGGATGTACAGAATCACGCGAGTTTTGGTCGTATAGCATATTGTAGCGGTAATGATCTCTCGTGGATAGAAATATTTAAATACTATTACTTATAACTTTATAAGTATTCGGTATACTAACCTTACTATACTTACTTACAGGTATAATACATAAAATCCTTACTCCCTTATACTAGCTGTATATAACGGGATTCTACCTTAGTCCGGTAAAAAAAAGTTGGATGCGTAAAAGTCCGGTTTATTTATTATACATATTTATTTATAAGTATCTATACATTTTTTAACTTCAATCAATATTAGCTACAATAAAAGTAAAAGTATGACAATATAATAATTTTTTATCGATAGAATTATAATTAACCCTTTCCGTCATATATTTATATTTAAAGAAAATAGAATAACGCAGATTAATACTAAAAATTCAGCCAATGAAGATAATAATAGGCGAAGCAACCGGGCAAATAAGAAATATATACTTGTCCTCTGGAGAGTACACTATGACTGAACAGTGAACACAGTTCCATATTATATTTGTCTATAAAGTTTATGGAAATCAAGTGTCCTTTATAGAGGACAGGGTGACGGAAAGGATGAAAAAAAAAAATGACGAAAAAAAACTCCCTTGTTTTAGTAAGTTTAATGTGCACTGTATACTACTAAAGAAGTTGAAATATGATTTGTCAAACTTAAAAATAAATGTTTTATCATACCCTAAATCTTTTTTTAGTACCGGATCCCAACCTCTTCTATTATATATATGTATATCATATAAACAAGCCATAGAGTAATTTATTACTAGTAATTCATTACTCTATGAAACAAGCACAGATCCAAAGGTCTGTTTTCGGTGGGCTGATAAAATACATTGCCTCAGTGGCGCCGAACCCATGTATTAGGTGTGGCAGTCGCCACACCTTTTTAAGGGGGTGGGTGGTCCGAGGACTGGGAACTTTAAAGTTAAAACTTTAGTTCTGTGATAGAAAACCAGTCTTGGAACAGTAGAAGAGTAGTCATTGTATAGTTATCAAGATAGAGCAAAGAGTTAATCAATTCATCAATTTATATTGCATTATGTATATGTTTAACTTTACCGGTTTCAAGTTCTTCTCCTGAAAGAGCCTTTTCTAAATTGAAGCTAATCAAAAGTAGATTGAGAAGTACTATGGGAGAAGATCGATTAGAATCACTTATGCTTATATCATGTGAAAAAGATATTACATTGATAATGAAGAGGTAATAAAAACCCTTACAACGTATAGTACTGTTCTTAAAAATCTATTATAAAAGACAATTATTTAACGGTTTTTTTTTTTTTTAATTTTATAATGTATATATTAATTATATTTTATTATTACACTTTTGTTAAATTATATAATTAATTGTTATTTGTACCAATATAATCTTTTTTTGCAAATATAAAATGTATGAATGTTGATTATAAAATAAAAATTGATTGCTGTAAAAGGGGGGGGGGGTAGCTCTGAGCAATGATTGCCTCGTCGATTGGATAACATTTTATCCAAGATGGCCTCCTCCCCGTAGATCTATTCTGGATCCGCGCCTGCATATAAAACTATTGAAGTATAATATTGTGTACTTAAACATATAATTATTAAATTATAACTTATAAATGAATATATTATATAAATAAACTGGACATTTATTCTAGGGACTTTTTTTTACCGGACTTTTATTGCAGTGTAACGTGGTCGGGGGAACGACCAGTTAAATATAAGATATCCAGTGAGAGTCGTAGGACTCTATAGATATAATTACCGTAGTATTTAGGTATCATGTAACATATTATAATTGTTACAGCAGTTTAACTACCAAGTCCCGAGCAATTTTTGGAAATTAATTCAAGTACTGTCAACCAGGCCAACTTGGGGCAGTTTTGAAATTCTATTATAAATAACTTTAAGTTTAATTATTCTAGAGGTATTTTAAATATAACATTTTTTTTTTAGTTAAGGTTTGATTTATTAATTTCTGTTGCATTTAAACCATACAAATTATTCCATCTATATGTGTTTTTTTTATTTTTCTGCTTGCCCCATGTTGTATCGAATATTGACAACATGGGGCAATCATGTTTTTCTTATGAAAAATCTATTTTATAATTTACTTGAACCAACTTGGGGCACTATTTTAAATTTAAAAAAAATACTAGATAATTTTCTGAATTTAAAAAATATATTTTGTACCTGGTGAGTGTATATTAACATATACAAAAAAATAAAAACATTCTTGTTCTTATAATTTTCACCAATTTTTCTTCGACATTCACCCATCCGTACAAAGTTAAAAATATAACCGTAGGTACTATTCAGACTAAATTGTATTAAGGTTAGTCTTGTTTAAATGGAATTAACTTGTTTAAATTTATCCTAATTATAAATTTGACCATGGATGAATAATAGTGGCCCAAGATGGACTAAATAAGTAAAACGCAATTTACAGATACATATGCAGGATTATAATAATTTATTATGTAGATTAGAAAATTTAACACACATCTGAACATATTTTTTATTATCAATTTTTATGTAAAACGTTTCATTCAATGAGTATAAGTGTAAGTTTTCGGACCTTTTCAAAACGATAGATATTAGTAAAAAAAAGAATTAATAAAAATTAATACTTACGTTGAAAATTTGATGCTGCGACACTTGCAAAATGGTTTTAAATATTTCTAAGATAACAACAGAATACTTGTCTCACATTAATTAATTGAGAAGAGACCGTTATGGAGGTAAAACTAAAGGATAATATTTTTGCCCCAAGTTGGCCCGGTTGACGGGGTATTTTTAAGATTATAAATTCTGAGGGGAGTGATGAATGTATTTATTTTACTATGATATGTTTTTTTAAAAATATTTTATTATTTGTGTCTGTATACACATGATAAGTACTAAGTGGCCGAAATATTGCTTGGATTTTCAACTTCAGTACATCTTTCTTGGTGGTAGAATAAATCTGTAGTTGCTAGTTGATGCTTTTGAGAGATCAAAATTTAAAATGCACAATAGTTTTCGAAAGCGGTCGGAAAACAAATTTAAGGAAAACACGCATTTTGACGCTAAACCAGTTTTTGACAAAAGTAAGTTTTTTTTGTGTGTGGGTGACGTGTGTTACTTAAAAATATAAAAAGTAACTGTTATTTGTTTAAGTTTCCTAAATATTTTCCTTTTTTTTTTTTTGCAATTTATAGGCATAAGAAATTATTGGTTTTAAAATTATCGTCGATAAATAATTGTTCGCTCTGCCTACGATGTAAAAAACTAGAGAAGATAATATATCTTCTTTACATCGTGACTTTACCAAAAAACTTGAGCATCTAATGCAAGGTTCCACAGAAATTAAGATATAATATGAACACCAAACGAGCTATGATCAAATTGTCGTTGGACGTTAATTTGTGACAACCGTTTCGACTCACAAGCTACAGAATAGCGTCACAAGCATAATCTTAATTCGTGGACACGGTTAAGGATAGTTAAAGCCACAATTTAAGATATATAAGGTATGTCTAAAATCGTGGTTATAGGCTTATAGCATAGTCCTTTTACTCCATTTATTCTCGGTAAATAATGTTTATGGCTAGATGGATATTATATATTATGTCCACTTGGTCTGTCAATCCGCCTTGGGTTATACGGTTATACCATAAATTATAGCTGTATTGCCGTAATCATAGGTGATATTTTGTTCTGTAATGATATCCACCAGCAGGCTTGATAAGATAAGGGACAAAAGACAATGTTATTTAATATTTTATCATTCATGTCAAGATACTAGATTCACACGATACAATAAAATATTCATTAGCTGATGCTGAATGCGGATTGACAATGTGAAGGACAATATTCGCTATTTATACATTCAATACTCGATAGTCGATACTCAGACAGTAGCTCATAGTGACTGCCGACTGGTTACTAGTGGTTAGTACCTGACTTATGCTAGAAATTAGCGTGTCACCAGTCACAACTCTCACGACTGGGTGGTCATGTCAGTCGAGAACGTTTAAGTAATTATTATTTAAAATAAAAATATTAAATATTGATACTGTTTAAGCTCCAGATTCTATTTTGGAAATTGACTACCAGTGATTGAATTTCTGCATTTGACTGGATTTTTAGTACATACGTCGGACATTTGGCACTGATATTTGTTTGCAATCAAATTGAAATTCTGTTATAAATTGCTGATTCCATAGAATTGCAAGTTTCTTAATAATATGGCGTTTAAATATTAAAAAATATTTTACATTTCAATATGTTATATTTTTTTTATAAATTTGTATAATCTAATGTTGAAAGTTTTAACTTTAATTATATATTATTTCCAGCTGTTTATATCAATTCACTATTTATTAAATCTAAATGTGTCTTAATTATTATTATTTGTACATCATATTTTCAAATGTTTATATAGTATATGAACATTTTCAGAATATTATAAAATATATACTTACAATTTTGTGAAGGAAAAAAAGCTATTCTTTGGCGTACAAATAATTTTCTTATTTACAATGTACGATTATGAATATGGCGATCTATGTTTTGATGAAGATAAAATGTAAGTTTCAATTATTACTTCATTGTGATATATTTACCTCAACTTGTATAATTTGTTTAGGGGTATGAAAGTAACCTCTGGAGTTGTAACAATTAATAAGGACACGACAACCAACCTTATAGGAATAACAATAGGTGGAGGACCACCTCACTGCCCTTGTATATATGTTATACAGGTATGAATTACTTTTTAAAAATATTGGTTTTTTCATATATTAAATACTTATGATATTATCATAGGTATCTGATAATTCACCGGCTGCATTAGATGGTACATTAGAAAGTGGTGATGAGCTTTTAGCTATTAATAATGAATGTGTCCGTGGACATACAAAATTACAAGTAGCGCAAATGATACAATCGAGTGTTGTGAGTTTAAAAGTTTTAGTTTTTTGTGTAATACTGAACTTTTTTAAAATCATATTTAAACTATATATTTATTTGTTTGTAAGGGTCGAGTTATTTTGAAATACAACAAATTACATGCTGATGCTCGTCAAGGCAAAACTTTGGATATTGTATTAAAAAAAGTTAAACATAGGTTAGTTGAACGTATGTCAGCCACCACTGCAGACTCTTTGGGTATGTCTCGTGCAATACTAGTCAATGATAGTCTTGTTAAACGGTTACAACAGTTGGATGACATGGAACAATCATATCGTCACTTGGTTGATCATACAGAACGTGTACTTCGTGCATTTTATGCTCTGACCCAATGTTTTAAAGGTGCTTTCCAGTCACAATATGTTTAAGAGGATATCAGTGCACTATTTGTTTTCTCTCTCTGGCCCACACTCAACATAGACAAAAAGCATTTACACAGAATAATTTTTCTATGTTTTTAAGTAATCTTAGAGTAAAATTTCCATTACAAAAAAGATAGAGAATAATATTTTTGAGGGAATGACATAAATTTGTCTAAATATTGTCTCAAAACAATTTAAACACCATTCAAATTTACAACATTGTTTTGTTTATATTGATAATCTAATACAAAATCAAATAACAATAAAATATAATATTGATATGTCATTCCCTCAAAAATATTATTTTACTCTTAGATAACTTAAAAAAATAGAAAAAATAATTCTGTGTAAATACATTTTGTTTAAGTTTACTGCATATATCAGAAAGAAAACAAATAGTGCGCTGAAATCTTCTTAAAGTGGTTTGACAATATTGTATGAATTATTTAATCATTATCTGTATACATTTGTTGCAGAGTTTGGGGACACATTTGCTGAAATAGGTGCTAGAGAACCACAACCTAGAGCTAGTGAAGCTTTAGTGCGCTTTGCTGAATATCACAGACGAATGGAGCGTCAAGGACTTATGCTAATTAAAGCTCTAAAACCGGTAAATATAAAAATAATTTACATTGTTATTTCAAATATAATTTATAGTTCTGGAATAGATATCTAGATCATTTGGTACATATCTGAATAAAGCTATTCCTGACACCAAGCAAACAATACGCAAGTATGCAGATGTGAAATTTGAATATTTATCTTATTGTTTAAAAGTCAAAGAGTTAGATGACGAAGAAATAACTTATTGTTCAGCAGACGAACCTTTATATCGTATTGAAACAGGAAATTATGAATACAGGTATACCAATTTAATGAAAAAAATATAAGCATGAAAGTACTTAAGAGTACTATATAGTTTACTATATTAGTGTACTTTAGATAGAGACATGTTTATTTATTGATAAAACATATTGGCCTAAACATTTTTCGTTAAATATGTGTTTGTTTTTTTTTTGTATAGGCTTGTTCTGAGATGCCGGCAGTTAGCAAGAAAACGATTTGCTGCACTCAGAGAAGATGTTTTGGCCAAAATTGAACTATTAGAAAATAAGCATGTGCATGATGTTGTAGGCCAATTGCATGCAATCGCTTCACAAATGGCTAATTACAATCGTGAAATAAGTTGGATGATGCTTGGAGGTAACAATGTTAGTGAACCACCACTCTTTCCTATTGAGATGGATTTGACTTGTAATGCATTTCAATATAAGTCTGTTCAACCAGTTAGCGAACTTAACCAACATGATCTTAATGATGTAAGCAAAAATATTTATGTATTATATTTAATCAACTAATTTACTATAGATATTTACTAATTAATTAATTAATAATTGATATAATAGGAAAGTTTACATAATTCAGTGGACAATCCAAGAGTGTACAGAGATTTTCCACCACTACATAAAAAGAATGATTCTGTTTCTAATTTAACAGAATTATCACAATTAAGCTTGGATACTGATGAAACAGATAATGAAAACCAAGCTATAACAGCAACTTCTCCATTGCTTTTAGACTTAAAATAATGTTATTTTAATATATTATTAAATAAATATAATATTTTTATTTATTATCCATTCCTACTCGTTTGTATGCATAAAATACGCGTTGTAGTTTGTTCTAGTCATTTTTAATGTATACAAAATTAAAATTTATCATGCTTATCTAAACTAAATGACACAATTAAAAACATCTAGTTTTTTTTAATTATTATCACTAGGTTTGGGTTATATCTATATTTAGAGTATTATTTTTAATACTTTAAGTTTTACAACAATGTAGTAGGTAAAAGTTTTTCTGTAATAAAAATGAATTTTACATGGTACATTATTATTTGTTTAACTTTGTTTTCCAAATGAAATACTTAGGTAATCTAGTAAATGAGTGGTCATATCAGAAAAGTTAGACAGAACTATAGATATGAAGCACACATTGTAAACTTATAACTTACTTATGGATAGCCAAGGTTGTGACATTTTCATTAGAATCATAAAAATAAGAATAAAATTCTTAGTAATACTTAACTAATAATGAATCTCTGTTATTATTTAAAAAAAGAATAAGGACAAGAAATAAATGTGTTGTCAGATAATGGAACTAGTTTTTCAGTTCCATGTTTACAGTTTAGTATTAGCACATATCAGTACATCTGTGGTATTAGCATAGAATATAATTATGTTCTATGGTATTAGCTAGATTACAATCTATATAACTATCTATGCTAGATAAGCAAATGGATTATGAGATTATGACCAATTTGTATCATTGCCCGGAGACAACATAAGAAGCAATCAAACAATTTTTAATTAATGAACAACATTGACAAAATTCATTAGAAAAATGTAGTTTATTAAAATTAACATGTTTTTAAACTAAAATCATTAATATCAAATAATTGAAACTTAGATGTACCACTTCCACCAACAGCCACTAAAGATGGGTTATCAGTACTTCCATCTAAACTATGCAAAGCACCAGAAAATTCTCTAATTTTAATTAAGTGTTTACTTTCTCTATCCCATACCTTTAAGGTTTCGTCTGTTGACGAACTAACAATAAATTTCTCCCAGACATAAATTCCAGTGACTTCATTCTCATGACCTTTATACTTCCATAGAGGTTTTTTAGCTCGACAATCATAGCAAATGAGTTGGCCTCTATCAGTACCAATGTAACACAAGAATCCATTGGATGGATCCCAATGAACTTTTTCTACTTTACCTTTGACATTCCAATTTTTATAAGTATCATAAGTGCGACAATCATAAACATAGAAATTTGAAGACCCAACAGCAAGTGTCTGTGATTCAAATGGATGCCATTTAATTGATTGAACGTGATCTCCAAAATTTTCCATTCTTGTATGAGGTTCATTTGTTTCTAAATCCCAAAGTAACGTTGTCTCGTCTACTGAACCACTGGCAAGTATATGAGGTAGATGTTCATTCCATGATATATCTAAGATAGCATCAGTATGACCGTAATTTTTTTCAGGATTTTTTTTCTTTTTTCTACCCAATCTGCAAATGCAAATGAAACACTTCTATTATTTTAACTCATTCTAAATGCAAATCAAATGTTAAATATTTTATTTTGTTTAGTTATGTGTTTTAATAGTTACCTATATGTGGGTTCCAAACATCCAATCAAATCTAAATCCCATACTTCTATCATGGCAGACATGGATCCCAAAGCACAGAAATTTCCAACGGAACCAAACCATTCCAAGCATAAAGGTGGATGTTTCAAAATAATGTCGTGATGAATATAAAAATCTTTGTCATTATCGTTATAAACATAAACTTCTAGCGAGCATTCTGTTTTTTTAACATTTCCTACTAATACAAGATTGTCATCGGGTTTGAGTATTTCATCGAGCTTGTCACTGTCGGTATCGGAATCATTAAAATCATTGTTATTATATACGGCCAAACCACCAATGGACATGGCTCCAGACATATCCATTTCTTCTTCGTCATAATCTTCTAAACCATAGTCTTTTTTGTCGCTCTTGCTTAACTGTTTTTCTTTGGGTTTGGTTTCTGTTAGTTCTTTTAATTCTTGTTGAGATAATTTTATCGTGTTTTGATGTAACGATACACCTTGTTTCACCCATTTAACACATGGAATAAAACTCGACATTGCTCAAATGATTAAATAAATTTATATTTAGATAAATGTTAAAAATTCAAATAATGAAATAATCATATAATATACTTATTAATTTATTTAATTAGCATTGGCGATAACAGTTTAATACAAACACTGAAATCTAAAACACGTGTTGACCAAATATGACTATAGAAATATAAGGACATCAGCTATATTATTTATTATGTCTATCACCATGATAATATAAACAACCACTGTATTTCAAACACATTTAACCGTATAATAAGATGATAATATTTTTATTAATTTCTTATCTTTAACTACTGTCCTGTTCAGTCTGTGCCATAGAAAAGAGATTAAATAGAAAGGCGACTCCCGTGAAACGTTTTGATACTAAGTTCGATACTAGCGCTCCCGACGGTTGTCTTAATTACTAAACAATCGATTGTCAACCATCGATATTACTGATAGAATATCGATATTTATACTATTGTATCGATATAATTGCTATCGAAATTATTTTAAAAATTAAGAATAAAATTTTCAAATATTCTAAATAAAATAAAATAATATACTCAATTCATTATGTCAATAAATATTTATTAAGTCATAAAACATAAAATGTATACAATTATTTACATAGTACAAACATAATTTTTGTCATAAAATATTAGAATATATACAATTATTTACAAAGTACAAACATAATTTTTGTCAGGGTTATAGATTTATACATAATAATATCTACGTAAATATTTAATTAAAAACATCAAAATATTAGTTCAAAATACAACTAATTATTTACTATTTTTTTACATTGTGTCATTGTTATCATAAAATACAATTAATTTAATACAGAGGTATTTGCTAAAGGTAAATTAATGCAATAATTTTGTCTATACATAATTAACATTTTGCCGTAACAAAACCCTTTTTTTTTTTGAATATTTATCATGATAAGAAATAGCAGCAAGTTTTATAGGATCAGAAGTGCAGTTGTTTTTTTCTCCTTTACTCAAAATACGATTTATATGGTTTACATAGGAATAAATTAATAGTTTACAAGCTGTTTTGAGAAAAATTTTAAATAAATCATGTTCACTGCAAACTAAATTTTGGATAGGCACATTCTGAGAAACAAATGAATACAATTCACCAAATGCATTATTTTTATATACATACTTATGGAAATTAGAATTAAACAGATTTATTATCAAACTGTACACATCTATTGTTTCTTTATCCGGGTAAAATAAGTGACATTGTGAATATTGGCGTTCTTGAATTAAAAAATGTTCATCCAAAGGATAAGTAGCACAAAGTTTTGAAATGCAGGTAGAACAATTTTTAGTCAATTGCTTTACTTTTTTAATAATCCACCCACTAACATAAGCTCTACTGCCAGAGGTTATAATATTATCGTTATTGGGTGGCATTGACACTAAAGTAGTTTGTAATTGGTCATTACAATCAGCTTCTTCAACAACAGATTCAATTGGTATTTCATTGAATAAAAATTCTTTTAAATTATCTAAGACTCCATCGCAGTCGTCGTCTTCACAGTTTGCACCAACGGAATGATTAGATGTAAAATTATTAATAACAAGAGCTTTAAAAGAAGAAATGAAGTTCGCAGGGGTTGGGTTAATATTTCGTATTCCATGACTTCTTATTGAACCAAAAAAGTTTTCAATAGGGTCCTGGTTGAAATTTCTAAGTAAAACATACTTGAAACCATCTTTCAATAGTCTTTTACAAATTAACTGCATTCCTTTAATAGTTCTTGTCCAATTTGAAACTGATGGAATTGATTTATTTGTTTCATACTTCATGGTACTTAGGACATCAAGACATTTTGGCCAAAACTTCCAATGAGGTGAATTTAATGTTACTGCACTACTAAGCTCTTTACCTGGGCTAGGCTTGATCACATTTCCGTTGGCACTGTCAAAAAGGTTGTCAATAAATAGGCATAATTGGCCAGTATCTTCTGCCCCAGAGTCAATGCCTTTGTATTCTATAACAATTAATAAAAACTATAAGTACTGTATAAAATGAAAAATAACATTAATTGTTCAAGCAATAACATAAGTTGAAAATAATATTGTTTCATGTTTTTAAATGGTTTGTTACAAATATATATATAGCTTACCAGTGAAGTTAGAGTTGTTTGTCATTATGGCCATTCTCTTCATGATTGCTCCAACACGCTGACTGAAGACTTGGGCTGCAATTGATACCTTCATTTTTTTAATTTTTATACTTGATTTCAACCGTTTGATTAAAACTGATGTCAAGTATTGGCTATATGCACCCAATACGTAGATATCTTATTATCTTAAGTTATAGGAATAACTAAGAAGTAAGAACATTTAGGCTGACAAAACATATATCACTATAGAACATATAAACAAAAAAACAAATATTACAAAATATTGAAAATTTCAACATATTATATAAACTTAAAATAATATATTTACCTGGTAAATTCAGAGTTGGCAATGAATTAGTAATCAACTTTTTAAATCCAGGACTTTTACAAGTTTCTTCAAAATGCTTATCACACATAACAAAAGATTTATAAACTATGTCAATTGGTTTATTTAATAATTTGTTATTTCCTGATCTCTTCACCCAAGCGTCAAATGTGTTTTTTTCTTTTGGAAACCTATGACGAAGAACAGTTTTGTCAGTGTATTTGGTGTCACAACCAATCACAACACAACTATTTGACGGCATGGCGAAACAGTAACAATTATTCACCAAAACTATTAATTTAACAATTAAAAACAAAAGCAAGTTAAATTGAAAATCGTTAAAACGGAACAGTTTTGAAAAATTAGTAAAACACTAAAACCGTTATGGCGTTGCGTTATGTGGTTATGTCGATACTCGATGACGCGTCACTAGATGTAAACAAAATTACTGCCGAGTGCTGGAACGGCAAAAACAGAGTGACCCGTCACGCAAATATTTATAATTGTACGCGACATATATTACGTTGGTATGGCGCGTGTCTTAAAAGTGTATATCAGACCCACCGTATAGAGTTATACCCCCCTGGTCTGTGCTCTCGTCACAGTCTATCACAGATAAATATAATCCTAATATAATATAAGCACAATCAGCTGTGCTACTATCTTAACCTCGGGAATCGGGATTTATATTACTGATAATATGATAGTCGCCATTCGCCAAGTGCCGAGTGCCGACGATAGTCGATAATGCTATGAGTGCTATGACGGTCGGGTGGTGAACTTTTGTTTTGTTTTCATCTTTCAAGTTTTAACCACCTAAATATCTAAACCGAATACCAATTTACCAACAATTTTTTATTGTTTCCACAATCCGTAGACAAATGTATAATCCTTTGTTTTCATTCAATTATGGTTGATTGATGATATTGATCCGTCTATTTAGTGTACGTCATGAAACCCTGCTCCGCATATAAAATTGTTGGTTGAACATTTGGCTCATGAAATTAAATTTGAAAAAATCTAACCATGCAGTCTGATTCGGATGACCGCTTAAGATTTCACGTACGTTGCGGCACGTTAGTAAAACTTTCACCGAACAATAGATCAGCCAAGCGGCTGCGAGCATATGATGAATTTAATAATGGTGTTGTCATGACCAATAGAAATATATTTGACGATGAACTATTCGAGGTAAAGAAGATATATATTCTGTCAACCCAAAAATGAAATACCCACTTTTTAACGAGCTTGATTCTTATTTTGTAGATTCGCATTGATAAACTAGTTGATAAATGGAGCGGTAGTGTTGAGGTGGGTGTGACTATTCACGATCCAGGAGCTATTCCGATACCATCAACAATGACTAATTTGAGAACTGGTACTTCAATGATGTCTGGCCGTGGTATATTGGCTAACGGTAAAGGAATTAGACGCGAATATGGGAATTTCAATCTGGATGATTTGAAGGTATTTATACCTAAAACTGTATTTTTCATTATATAATATTATATTTATGATAATTAAATAATTCCATTAATTGATTCTAAATTTGTTATACCATTTAAGGTTGGTGATCGTATTGGTCTGATGAGAAAGAGAAATGGTGATCTACATTATTACATCAATGGTCTTGATCAAGGAGTAGCTGTTTCTAATTTACCATCTAAAGTATGGGGTGTAGTTGATATGTATGGCAGAACGGTTAAAGTTACTATTGTTGATCGCGATGTTAATGAAGAAAAAAATTTGCTAACAAGGCTAAGCAATTCATTAACCTTATCTAATGAAAATCAACGTAAGTTTGATTGATTGAAACAAATTAAGCATCCTTTTTATCTATACTTCACTGCATTTTTTTATGTTGTAAACAATGATACAATCAAAATTTACTTGTCTTGTTTTTAAATTATATATTTTTTATTACTGATATTCAAATAATTAGATCTTTGTACACCTCTTATGTGATAAATAAAATTCATTTTTAAAAATGTATAATCAATAGAAAAAACAATAGTTTTAGATTATAATAAAGATTGAGAAAATTTAACATTAATTATTTGACATATTATACCATGTTTTGTTTAATAGACATTAAAACTGTTAATTTTGTTTCAGTGGTAAATGAAGATTTACTTGAATTCCATCCTATGTGTGGCGCACATACTCTAGTCATTAATAATAATACTGTTGCTTACAGGCCAAAGTATGAAGAATATGAGTATTTATAAGATTCTTATTTATTAGTTATTTTTATTTTAGTGCATTAGATGATTTTAATAACGGTGTTGTGTTAACTAAGCGTCCTCTGCGTTCAAATGAATTATTTGAAGTACGATTGGACCGTCTAGTCACTAAATGGGCTGGTTCAATAGAAATTGGTGTAACAACACATCGTCCAGGAGATATTGACTATCCTTTAACTATGACAAATGTACATTCTGGTACTTGGATGATGACTGGTGTAGGAATTATGCATAATGGCATTACAGTTGTCAATCAATATGGAGTGAATTTAGATACATTAAGGGTAGGAGACCGTGTTGGTACTATGGTCAAATCAAATGGCTCTTTACACTTCTTTGTGAATGGCATAGACCAAGGAGAGGCAGCTAAAAATATTCCAACAGGGGTATATGGTGTTGTCGATCTTTATGGACAGGCAGCACAAATTACTTTATGTCGTGATAATGTTGATCAAATTTCTCCATATAAGTGAGTAATATTTTACAAATTATTTCAATAATCCATATTAATTATTTTTATTTCATATCAAAGAAATAATGTTAGATTCTTCCCTAATCATGGAAAAAATGCACGTATAGTTCCTGGATCACGTGGCCGTACATCTGACAGGTTGTATTGTGAATATGAATTTAGTCAGTCAATTGTTCTAGTCAATCAAATGTTACAAGATGGTGAATTATTTTCTGTTAGTGTGGATAAACTTAATGATCGGTGGTCAGGCTCAATAGAAGTTGGTAAGTATATCACTGAATTAATAGATAATATAAAATAAAATTTAATATAAAATCTTTTCTAGGTGTTACTACTATTCCTCCAAATATTCTATCTGCTGATCTACCAAATACCATGACAGATTTAGATCATGATACTTGGGTTTTATCTGGATGTACGGTTATGAAAGATGGGTTAGCAATTAAGTACAATTATTCACTGGACTTGGATAAAGTTAAAGTTGGTTCTGTGGTTGGAGTAATGAGACATAGCAATGGTTATTTGCATTATTTTTTGGACGGACATGATCAAGGGGTAGCTTGTACCAATGTACCTTCAAATCTATATCCAGTTATTGATATATATGGTCGATGTACTCAAGTTACCATCCAAAGTCCACCTGAAATCAAATGTGATGATAGTGATTCAGATACAAGTTGCTGCTCACAGGATGATGCAATATCTGTTCAGACTGAAACTGGAGTTAGAGGACAAAAGTACTTAAAGTTGATTTAGTTGCAATATGGATAAATAATGTTATGATTTTGTTCTATATTTTAGAGATATTAATTTAATTGAATATCTGTACGGAGAAAACATAATACTAATTGACGATAATAGAACAGCAACTAGAGTAAAATCTTTTAAAGGAGGTCTCTTAATATGTGACAATAAAATGCAGCCTAACGAATTATTTCAAATACTAATAGTAAAATGTAATACAAGTTATGCAGGAAGTATGCGAATTGGTGTTGTTAGTGCTCTGCCAGAAACTCCATTGCCATCTAATATCAAAGATTTAAATATTAAAGATGATGTATGGTATTTTGCTGGTATGTTGTTTAATTTTATTGTTTTAATTATGCAATTGAAATCATGAATTTTTATCTAGGCAACCAAGTATGGTACAATCAATCATTAGTCATGAACAACTATTGTCCAAGCTTGGATAGGCTGAGAGAGGGCGATAGAGTTGGTATTAAGTACACAGCAGAACGAACATTACATTTGTTTGTGAATGGCTATGATCAAGGAACTGCGGTATATAATTTACCTGAGGTAGTTTTTAAAGTTCTTATACTATATTTAATGCTGAATAATATTCCCTAATATTGTTAAGGTCATTTCAACAATAACATAATGGATTTAAAAATTGATAGACAAATATTTACTAACATCCGCCTCCTTATTATCACTACGACCACTCACTGACAGCTTAAACTTATCCTCAAATAATTGTCTCTTTCATATAAGTATATCACATCACCCCTTGACACCCAGCCACCACCCCTTAACCTTTAAAATATCAGAGGCAGCCACCCCTCAAATACCTCTTTACCACACAATATATAAGGGCTTTGTATTTTATATCAAAAGTCACAAGTACATTAATTTCTTATTATTTTGGGTATAATCTGATTGCAAAAAAAAATTTTTTTTTTATATAACACGATTGCAAACGCTATTTTTTAGCCTATGTTGCCAAATTTACAATTTCAAAATATATTATATATTAATAATACAATTTTCTTTATAACTATGATACAAAGTGAAATAAAATGATACAAAATAATAGATATTGTTTAAAATGTTGATTGATCAAAAATTTGATATGAATACTGATAATATTGTTGAATAATGTTCAATAACAAATAAGTTACAAGCAAATAAATAGAAAAATAAAAATGGTTTTAAAAATGTTTTTTCTACATTTTTCCCTTGGAAAAAATTTTCAGTTTTTTGTAAATATATAATTAAATTCTTATGGATTTTATAATCATTGTAATTTTTAATTTTGATTCAATTTTTAGATTTATCTTTTTTGACCATAAGATTATGTACCTACACTGTTTTTAATAGAATTTATTATTTTCAAAGTTGCCTTGATTGTATTAATACTGAAATCACTGCATGTGATGGAGATTGAGAATTATAAAATTAACCATTGTATCTCCTATGAAAGCTCTGTGGCCTATTAGTAGTTCTAAAAAATAGTTATGAAAACTTAGAAATGTTTTATTTACTAGTAAAATTTAGAGTTGCTAATTACATCTTACATCTATAGCCATCTTACTACAGCCTCTTAGCTTCTAAAACCAGTTCTCCCCATACATCTCTTGCATAGGCTAAATCTAAGTTTCCATTCCAG
Source organism: Diuraphis noxia (assembly GCF_037042655.1). NCBI lineage: Eukaryota > Metazoa > Arthropoda > Insecta > Hemiptera > Aphididae > Diuraphis > Diuraphis noxia. The sequence continues at coordinate 28,468,251 of NW_028301714.1, read as the reverse complement.
TCCGGCTTCAACTCCTCTATATCTCTTCTAACTGCATCTAGCCATCTTTGCCTTGGGCGTCCCCTAGGTCTTTTCAGATCTATTTGATTCACCATAACCATCTTTATGAGGGACCCATCAGCTGTCCACGCATGCCCAGCCCAAGAAAGTCTTGAACTCCTTACGAACTGTACTATGTCCTCTTTTGAATATAGATTCTTCAGATCCTCATTTGACCTCCTTAGTCATTTTTGCTCAATGTCATCGAAAACCGGTCCATACATTTTTCTCAGAATTTTTCTCTCAAAGACTAGGAGCTTTTTGTAGTCCCCTCCAGTTGTGGCCCATGCATTACAACCATAAGTAGCAATTGGTCTTAGATATATTGTGTACAGTTTCTCTTTGGTCTTTCTAGATAATAACCTAGATTTAAACAATGACAACATAGCAAAGTATGCTTTGTTAGCAGACTGTAGGCGTAGTTTGATTTCCTCGTGCATGTCATTTGTATTATTTACATTAACGCCTAAATATTTAAAAGAGCTAACTTGTTGAAAGGTGAGACCATCCACTTCCAAGTCTTTCAAGTCCTCTTCGCTTTTCGTCTTCCTTGATAGAAACATGTATTTGGTTTTTTCTTGGTTAACTGACAGACCCATCTGCTTACTAGCCTTCATTAGATCAATTAGTGTCTGAATTACATCTTGTCTAGTGTCTCCAAGAAGAACCAGGTCATCTGCATAAGCTAGGCATATATACCCCTCATTCACTTCCATTCTTTGTCCTCTAGGTCAGTGGCGTAGACATGATTTCTGAAAGGGGGGGGGGATCAAAAAAAAAAAACGACAACTAAATGGGAGGTGAAAATTGGAAAACCCCCCACCCTCTCAAAATTTTTTTCTAAGGTACCTAGTTTAATGTTTATGGTATTCATGTTTAGCATGATTATTTAAAGTCTAATAAAATTAATAAAAAATAAATTTTAAATATTTATAATATTGAAAAATTCAAAATGTGTAAACATAACTTTATAGACATAGGTCATACATATTATATATATAATATCAGTGGCATATTTAAGGTTTTTCCGCCTCTAGGCACTTTCCAATTCGCCACCTTCCTCCCACCTCCATCCTTCCTACAATTATTTCTAAGACGTATTTAAATATACAATTTATTATATTATAATATTATATTAAAAAAGATACATTGAGATATATGTAGATATACTAGTATGATTAATTTTGAGCAAACAAAAATTAGTTGAGTTTGATTTCATCAAATGAAAAATACTTTTTCTAATTTTGTAAAAAAAAATTGTTGAAATTTGCTGCCCTCCAATGTTGCCGCTCTAGACCCGGGCCTATAGGGCCTGTGCCTAAATACGCCTCTGTATAATATACTATATATTGTTGTCTCTATAAATAATAAGATATTAAGCTATAATAAAGCATAATCGTAGTCGTCAATCGTCATCGACCATTTTGACCAAATAAATATTACTGTTTACTTTGCTAATTTGCTATAAATAAACGAAAATAAAATTATAATGGTATTCAGTAATCAGTATATTGAAAAAACTGTCAAAATTCAATAGCTCGATAGATCACAATTCACAATATGAAAAAATATTACATTATAGTGCATACTACATAATGTAAGCAAAAATAAAAAATAAAGCTATGGGGGGATCTGACCCCTACGCCCCCCCCCTTGTCTACGCCACTGCTCTAGGTATACTCCTTATGATTTTTTCCAAAGCAAGGTTGAACAATACCGGCGAGAGGGCGTCTCCTTGTCTAAGGCCGTTTTAACTATAAAAGGTTCCGAAATTTCTCCCTTTATCCAAACAACATTTTGGGTATTATTATTGCACATTTTAATTAATCTTACGAGTTTTTCAGGGATTCCAAATTTCTTCAAAGCAGTCCACAATTTGCTACGGTTTATACTATCGTAAGCTTGTTTAAAGTCCACGAATACTAAATGAATATCTTTGTTATACTCATGATGTTTTTCTAGGATCTGTCTTATAGCAAAAATATGATCCGTGGTTGATTTTCCCTTCCTAAAACCACTCTGGTAGCTGCCAATAATTTCTTCTGCATACTTTTGTAACCTTCCTAGTAAGAGAGACGACAGAACTTTGTATCCTACATCCAGTAAGGATATTCCTCTATAATTAACTACTTGTTTTGGGTCATTTTTTTTAAATATCGGACAAATGGTTGCCGTTTCCCATTCTTTTGGAATTTGTTCTTTTTGCCATATTAACAGGACTAATCTATATATCTTTTCTCTGAGTTGTTGACCTCCAATTTATAAAAATTCTCCGAAAATCCCATCTTCTCCAGCTGCTTTGTTGTTTTTTAGTGAAAGGATAATTAAATCTATTTCTGTACTACTAGGTTGTAATTCAGTGGACTCTTCAGCGCTGTGTATGATGATTTCCTCTTCTTCTTGACTATCTCCTTGGACTATTTCAGATTTGTTATAATTTAACAACTTGTTGAAATAATTTTTGAATTCTTCTGCAATGTCTTTGCTATTCATGATCAGATCTTCCTTCTCATTTGTTAAAGAGCAAATCGTAGGTTTGTAGCCATTCTTCAAACTTTTACATCGTCTGAAAAATTCTTTTGGGTTGTGTCTATATTTTTCCATTTTTTTTATTTTTTCCTTTTCAGCTGTCTTATAATTTTTGTGGCCTCTTTCTTTTTTAACTCATATATCTCAATATTAGCTTGCGTAGGGAATTGTAACATTTTCAACCTCGTCTGATTTCGGTTTTTAATTATATCTTCACACTTTTGATTAAACCAAGGTTTTATTTTATCTTTGCGCTGACGTTGTATAGTTTCGTCCGCCACATTTAATATAGAGTTTTTAATTCACTTCCATGCGTCATCAACGTTTTCATCCAAATTTGGATTATACTGATTTAGTTAGTTGAGAGAGAATTAATACAAATAATATAAAATCTATTTATTATAGAAATATAGTTGACTAACACCGAATCTGGCAACATTGCACAGAAAACGGCTAGTAAAAACTTTGTAATCGTGATATGAAAAAAGATCCGTTCACAATTGTATATGTATTCGTCACTCATTATTTATTTTGATATTCAATATCTCAGTCTATATTGAAATCTCCTTGATTTTATTATTACATCAATATTGGGTTGCATGAAAAATGTATTAATATATTGTAATGGCCACTAAATCATGTTTTAAGGACCATTAGCTAATTTTGATTTTTTTTTTAAATGTTTAGTGATCGTTCACTGAACCTAGAATTTGACTCCATATCTTGAAATTTTTGGCATTTCAACCTTTTTTTCTGTTTCCCATAAGATTTGACTTAACAAAAATTTACTAAAATGTATAAATATTTCATCATTATTTAATTATACAACCTTGTTATTAGGTTATTTATGGTGTGATTGATTTGTACGGTTGTCATGTTTCGGTTAAAGTTATACATACAGATCAAGATTCTAAAACAAATGTGCAAATGATTTCTTCACAGTGTAGTGAAAATACATCAGATATATCTGAATCAGTTAAAGTGTAAGTATTTAATTATCCTCAAAAATGTAGATCTAAATTTGTTCTTCTACTTTAAATTAATTGATTATTTTATTTTAGAGACACAACAATTAATGTTTTGAAAAGAATGACTGTACTAGATGAAGATATGAGTGAATGCTGTTCATCTGAAATTAGTTATTTTATAGATGAGGTAAAATTGTATTAAATTGAATATATTAAAATAAATAAATGTTGTTATTGTTAACAGTCTACATATAAACTAATGAGATTTAATGACTGGCGAGGTCGCAATGTACGCTTATCACGAGATGGCCGAACAGCAACTAGAACAGAAAGTTATCATTATGGAATAACAATGACATCAGATATTTTAGTACCAAACTCTTTATTTCAGGTATATACATTTAAAATTTCAAAATTTCTAACTACTAATAATTAATTATATTAATATATAATATGATTGGTATGGTTTACAGGTTGAAATTCAAACATTAAATAAAAAGTGGGAATCATCGATAATGATTGGTGTATCCAAGATAACATGTACAAATAGTTCTGCCCCTGCAACAGCGTTATCTTTAAAGGGATATGATAGCACATGGATAATTTCTGGTGATTCTGTATACTTTGATGGCCTTAAAGTAAATATCTTCTACACGAATTTTAAATACTTATATATATATATATATTATAAATGTGTTTATTTATTTTTTGTTAGATTAAAAGTAATTACGGTCCAGATTTGAATTATTGTTTGCCAGGAGACATCATTGGAATCATGATTGATGGAGAAAATCGCTTAAAATTGTTTGTTAATCGTATAGATTTTGGAGTAGCTGCAATTAACATGCCAGCTGATTGTTATGGTATTGTTGATTTATATGGTCAATGTGAACAGGTAAATAGTACATATGCATATTATTATTGATTTAAATTCTACTTAAAAATTATACCAATCTTCATAGGTGTCCATAGTAAATCCCTTTATTGATTTATCGCCTGTTGATCCTATCCCAAACATGCCTTTGGAATGTGACTTATTACCTGAAGACTCAAGTCAACCTATCCCATCTGAAGAGAAAGCTGACTTTGAAGGTGACGAAAAACAAAGTCCGGCATGTGAAGAAACTGAATTGGCAGATTTAACTTGGATGAAAACAGACAAGACCAATGAGAATGTTTTGGTGGCAAGTGGCCATGATGTTAGGTCTCGTTCAGCTGAATTGGCTGGCTGGATAGATGAGGAAGCAGGTACGTCTACAATGAGAATGTCAAAAATTCGTGCAGGGAAAACCTCTGGTTATTATACTCCAGATACAAGAGAACGAAAACAAAACGAAATATTAAAATCCCTTCGCCTCAAACAGTGTCAATATTTTAATTTATCATCAAAAATCAGAGCTTATCTCAGTATTCCAGGTTAGTTGTAGAACAATGGGAATGAACAGTTAAAAAATGAATTTTAACTATTCATTTTTTTCAGATGTATTTTTCTTAGAAAAAGGTCATACATGCTATTGTGATGGTTGTAACTTGTATACATGTGATGAGAATAAGTTATCTATTGAAACGGGTTGGTGCAAATTTTTACTCCGCAAACATCCCAAGTTCAATAACTTACTTTTGGATAAATGGCGATCAGTATATGTAGGAAGACCATTTGACATGATCCGCAATTGTTTGGATAATGGAATTTTAACTGTTCTAGGTACAATTAGTATAATCTGTTTTTAAAAGTAATATTTTAGTTTATATTTCATTATATGATTTAGATACTGAACCGGACAACATTATACTTTACCCATACTTAAAACGGACAGTGTGTTGTCAAAACATAAAACCTTTTAGGTAAGTTAAATATTTTTTACAATTATTAAAAGTTACTATAAAATCATTGTTTTATCAGGTATTATGATACTGAAACCAATAACCAGTATAAATGCCATGCAGCTTTTGAGTTGATGATTGAACAAGGTTCATTTGAAATTGGCGAATTGTTGCCAAAATCTAGCAGAACTGATTTTCATCAAATTTCATCACTAGTCATTCCTAAAATTGGTACCCAAACCGTACTCACAGCTCTTTATTTTAGATTTGATAGAGATATAAATTAAAATAAACTAGAGAAGTATTAATTTTAAGAACTTACAAGACATTGATCTCACTTATTTTTGTTATTTTTTTTTTAATTATTATTTTCAATATTTGATAAAGAACAATTATTATGAAATCATTAATTACATCACTTTATAATGTCTGGCGACTTTCTCATTTAATATGTTGTCCTGCTTTACACTAACATATTTAGGGTTTTCTGTACCTTCTGTATAAAATGTGTATGGCAAATTAACATTACCAAGTCTTAACTGATTGACATGTCTCAATATATCTGGCGATACAGGAGTAGTTATAAATATGTCACCAGTAGATTTATTTACAATACGAACAACTCCTAAAATTAAATAAATAATTAGATTCAGCTTTTATAAATTATTGGAGTAAATAACATAAAATACACACCAAATCCAACACATTCACATACATTTGTTTTGTTGGCCACACACAGGGCTACCACATTAGCATTTATAATTTCTAAAGATTCGTCTTGGGTTAATTCATCAATATCCTTTATTTCAACATTAATATTTCGGATGTTTATTCTGTAAATTAAATATTGTTATTCTATGTTAATTATCAATGTTTTAATAATTTATACCTATATGGGATCACATCATTAAAATAAATATCTGTACTTTCCAAACATTTACTGAAATAGGATGATGTTACCAATTGTTGCCTTATGTGTTTATCAACGTTTCTATAAATACACATAAATGTTAATAAAAATTTAAAAAATGACTTCTTTGAATAGGCTTACGGTGAATAAGGAGCTTTAGCAAACTTATTTTTAACAGCTGAAGTAAAATACCAAAGGTTATATGACAAAGAAGATTTTATACTGTCATTTATAATTTCTGAATGCAAATTTAATTCTTGGTTGTCATTGAATTTAATCTGTAATACATCAGATGGTTTAGTTTCAGATATTAGATTATGTAAGATCTTAAGGCCTCCTCCTAAAAGTAAAAAAAAAAAATCGTTAAGTTTATTAATTTATGTTTTTTTTTATACATTACTATTATTATTTATTTTTAATTAAAATGAAAATATTACCTTCAACAAATCCCATGGTGTTAATAAAACATGGAATTTGTTTCAACTCATCAGTATTGGTATCGTCAACTATTTTTTTAACAATTTCATTGTAAAGTGTTACATTGGTCATAACATCATTACTCTCAAAAAAATATGATCTAAAACATGTGAAATAAAATCCTATTGTAATTATTGTATGAGCATAAAGAGGTTCATCAAATTATAAAAAAAAAAAATTGAGCATTAATTAAGATTACTTTAAAGGTTGCATTAAATGAGTATAATTTGGTCCAAGTAATGGTCTATCAACAATAAATGCAGAGATACATCCAGGTATAAAAAATTCACTTTGGCCAATATCAAAGTCCAATACTAATATTCTATCCCACTTCTTAAGGCATTTATTAATAAAATAACGCATCAATGTAGACTTCCCTGAATTTTTGTACCCAGCCAACAAAACTCGGATTGATCCTATAATCAAACATTTTCAATTATAAACATATAAACGAGATGTGAATAGTGTTCTACAACATAAAACTAACCAGTAGGTGAACCAATAGGACGCTTGAGAAGTTCATCACAGAAACCTTCAAATTGTTCATTCACCACAAGTCTTTGATTTGACATTGGAGTCTTGCTTAGATCAAACCAGCAACCTAATTGTTCTTCAAGTTCTAATAAACGTTTGGGTGGAGTCAATCTAGTTCCATTTGCGTCAAACATGTTGAAACCTAAAAAATCATATGACAGATTAATACTGCTATAATTTTTAGTTAAACTTTTAGCGTACTGGGAACATAAATTTTCATAAAAGATTTCCATTTACTGGATTGACTGCTCTTCTCTAGCATGACAACTGCTTTCTGTCCGTTAGCTGAAGCAATAGAAATCAATCCATGCAATCCTGAAGAGTACAATGTGGTCTTTGGACTATCCACGGTCATAGTATAACCCCATGGTTCTATAGTTCCTTCCAACACCTGGACATCAACAGCTCCGATGATGTACAAAATTTCTTCGCCTTTGAACTCGATTAACACTTTTTCGGATGAATCAGATTCAAAGAATACAGGTAAAGTATCAGGTAATTGATATATTTCTTTCATTTTGATGCTTAAATCTAACTTTACATCGAGAAATTCGAAATATTCAACGAGCAAAACTTCATTAGCAAGACTGAACGACTGAAGAGTAAATAGTAAGTTGTACAAACTAAAATGATGTACATATTGTTATCACAGATTCAAAATACATTATCATCAAATATTCCTCGTGGTCGTTAGGTAGAGATGGTATCAGTTTCACGATTATTTACCTTGTCCGTGATAAAACAAGATCGTATTTCACGTTTCACAATCATATCTATGTTCACAATACATGTTTGTTCCGTTGAAATAACCATAGACATAATAATATTATGTCTATGGAAATCAAGGTTTATAGATAATATATATAATTATTATAACTATAACTATTAAACTATTACTATAATATAACTATTATCTATAAACCATGTATGGAAATAATATAATAATATATCATAAATTATTATAATATTATAATATCACAGAATAGATTAAATAATTTATAAATCAAGGTTATATATTATATAAAACCATTAAATCTAATTATAATAAAATATAATATTATAATTTATAATGAAAATGATGCTATTGTATTGTCAATGTTATATCACATTTTGATAGCTGCAAAAAAGGGGTTAAATGTAGGCAATATTATATACGGACACAAAACACTTTTCCTGCGAAAAGCCATTCGTGTATTATCTATTATTATATTATATTATGATTTATATCATGTCTATGGAACAAACGGACAATTTTGAGATTCTTCTAAGTTCGGTATATACACCTTGATTTGAATGAAAAAATATTAAGAAATTAATAGACGCAAGACATATTTTGTGCGATCGAATGGAATTAACTAAAATATACTTCGATAATAATATGAAAAATACATGAAATAGTTTTCGGATAACATTTGAACATTTATAAATAATTATTATGCATAATATTATAAATTCTAAATAGAATAGCACAAGCGAAGAGAGTCTTCCAGATTAAAAAAAGCGGGTAACTCGTGGATGTCGCTCTTCTGTACAGTATATTACAACTGGATGGTGGATGGAATTAAAGTTGAATCCAATGATATTATATCATTGTATACGAAAAACGATTCTGAGCGAAGACGGTTTATCTGTCTAGGATATATTATATAGATTGTTAAAAATTTTCAAATCTTAGATTTAAAAAGAAAATTTTTTATGAATTTCTAGGGTAAAATAATTTACGAATTTTCGTGATTTTTTCGTATGTTGTCAAAATTCAAACTTTGAATGCTTGTAAAAAAAAATTGTGACTATGCATTTCTATCTAAGATAATTTGAACATTGCCGTAATTTTTACGTATTTAGTTAAAATTTGAACTTTAAATGCTTATAAAAAAAAATCGTGTGTATGTATTTTTAATATTTTTCAACTGCTATTGTTACAACGTGTTAGAAGCTTTGTATTACATTTTCAAGCTTTTCTACTCAACAAATAAATATTAATCGATATTAGTTTAAAAAAAACTAATAATGATTGAAAATTGCAAATACCTATGAATAGTTCAACTTAAGCTGAAAATTTTTGAAAATTGCATGGTGGATAGAATATACTTATATAAACATTCGGTGAAAATTTCATGTATTTATGGTCATTTGTTTTAAAGTTACATCAAAAACCAAAATCGATTTTGTCGAAAACTGATTGTGCGTAAAATTACCCGTTTTCCACTTAATTTTTAGTTTGTTTATCCCGATTATTTAGAAAAAGTTTCACTTTCTGATCGAATGAGGTACTGAAGTCAAAAATCGAAGCATTTCTACTGCCCCAAAACGTGATGACAGACACAAAAAAAAACACACATTATGGTAAAATCAATACATTCATCGCTCCGCTCAGAATCTAAAACCCTTATTAACCACCAATAATATGACCTTAGAGGTAAAGAAAAGGTTTTTAAAAATATATGTATAGAGTATAGCCTTGTATGGCTGTGAAACTTGGACAATCAGTGCAATATAGAAAAGAAAACTAGAGGCCTTTGAAATGTGGTGATATCGTATAATGTAAAGAACTAAATGGATTTATAGAATAATGAATGAAGCACAAGCATTAATAATAGAATAAATGAAAAGAAAGTACTATGGCATACCATAAAAGTCGGAAGAGCTAAAATGATAGAACATATACTACGTTATGCAAGTCTAACGAAAAGCGTCATAGAAGGCGACGTTGAAGGCCATATAGGAAGAGGAAGACTGAGGATATGAAGCAAATCATAATCGACATAAGGAAGAATAGTTATAAGGAACTAAAGGAATTGAGTAACGATAAGGACGCCTGGAGAACTGCAGCAAACCAATCCCAGGATTAAAGACTGAAGTGGAAGAGAGAGAAAGAATTAACATTTCCCTGGAACACGTGCACCAAACGTTACTAGCCGACTGCTATTATTATTTTAATAGGTAATAAATTGTTCCTACAGTTTGTGTAAGTTCGTAAATAATATAATCAATGTTAATCGTCTCGGGATTTAACACTTGAATAATTTTTCAATTGGCAATTTCTGAAAATAATATCGTAATTTGTGATTAACAATAATCAATTTAAACAGCTGAAAATTGAATTGCCTATTTTATTTTTTACATTAATGGAGTATTAAGTTGTTCTTTGTATCACTTCATCAGTATTGTAAATAACCAAATAAGTACCTACAGTGGTGTATCTAGATTTTTCTATGGAGGGGGGGGGGAGAATTAGAAAAAATATAACATTAAATTGTTTTGAATTTTGTGTTTTTTTATTATTATCAATAATCATACATTAAAACATTTTCGGGAGGTTACAACCCCTTAACCCCCTCCTGGATATGCCACTAGGCACCTATTTAAGTCAAAGCAATATTTAGGTCGGATGGGTGACCACCCGGGATTTTTAGCAACATATCCTTGTCACATATACACAAACACGTGATATAACCCTACCCTCTTAAAAACCTACAAACAAATATACAAAAATAACCCTTACCGTACCACCCCACACCCAATGGCCTGTTGCTGTGGGTTCCCCTTAAAAAAAAAAAAAATTAATTTGTATGATTGATACCTCTACTCTGTCTCACGAAAGAACGGGACCCTGTCTCGACCAAAATCGGTCATTCTTGCGCATCTCCACGCCGCACCGCACCACAGCACTACAACGACGACGACGGTCGTCGCTGGTGGTTGCCGGCGGTCGTGGTGAGGAGTAAACAGTGAGCTCTTTCTACATGCGCGAAACGGCCCCGTTCTTTCGCGAGACATACTATATATGATCATAGAATATTATAGAAGCGACACTCGCCCCTCCACTTTAATAATTTTTATTTCGTGGCGGACTGATTGATGTTGTAAGCTTGGCGGTAGGACATGATGTTAGGAACGCTTTTATCGCTGAAACGGACCGCTCGAGACCAGGCCGCCAAAATTTAAAAAAAAGGTCACTGCAACTACCTAAGATCTTATTTTGATATAGTTCTCTGATATTTTTTCTTCTAAGGGGGGGGCACTCAAAATCGTCTACCAGGAGAGCCACAAATACTGCCCATCTTTTTATGTTTATGGGTCACACTGTTACTAAAAAATTTAATGGTTTGTTTTGTCAACATTGCGGATTTCCGATGCGGTTTCTATGACATACGTTTTGTACTCTGATCTGAACGGTTGTCTTTTACGCCTTTTGATTATATACACGTGTTTTTTTGCAATTTTTTCTAAACTCGTTTTTTTTTTGTAATTTTGCAAAATGCCCAACATTTGTATTATTTGCAAAAAGAAGGAAGGACTACACCAGGTGACTTTTCATCGTTTTCCTAAAGATGAAAACCTGTAAGTATTTTTAAATTAGTTTAACTATTAGTCTTCATAAATGCAAGATACTTCCAGAGCTCGTTCTAATTATTGATGTAATTTTAAAATTTATTTTTTATTTTGGCATAATTGTAGTTTAGCTCTCAAGCGTTTTTTTGAATTTTTTTTTTTTGCAAAATGTGTGTTTTTGTATGCTCTTTGTAATGGCACTTTAAAAAAAGTCACTCAAACTTCTTATGGAAGTTATGTTCAAAATACTCGATTTTTCAAAAAAAATCGTGTTTTTGAATTAATGATACTAAAAAATTGTATTTTTGAATTTTTTTGTTTTGGTATTTTGTATGCTTAATGTTTTGGTAAAATCAAAATTGATCTATCGTACTAACTTTTTATGTTAAACTTAAAAATGCTCAATTTTTCCAAAAATCGTGTTTATGAATTAAAAATATCAATACCTAAACATTTTGGAAATTTTTATTTTTCATTCGGTGTGTAATGACATAAAGAAATGTTTAGTGTTAAGTAGAATATTGTTTCTTTTTATAAGATTTTCACTCGTTTTCTTATATGTAGCGATTTTGTTATTATGTTGTAATTCAAAAACGAACACTGTAGATACACGAACATTTCACTGAATGTTTATACTGGCATTTTCTAAACATGATTATTATTTTGTAGTTAAAAAATGAATCAAACAACAAGCATGGGAGCATGCCACTTGCTCTAGTTATACTTATTATATTATGTTATTTTATTTCTAATTAAATGTTTTAAAATTTAGGTGTAATATTTGGATTCAAAATATTGGTTTAAATGATACATTTAGACTTTCTCAAAAAAGAATCTGCTCTGATCATTTTGACTCTGATTGTTATTTACTTAATACAAATCGATTAAAATTAAATGCAGCTCCAAAAATGGCAAATTCTGTTGAAATGAACAGTAAATTGATTGAGGTACCAAAATGTGCTACTCCTCAGCCTTTTGAACATATATCTGATCCTGATGTTACAAACAGTAAGTAATGTAGTTAGTAATTTTGTATAAGAACATGGTCTAAAAATAAAATAATGTAAAATGTACTTACTGTTATTAACTGGTTATACTATTATGTTAAAATTTGTTGTTATATAATTTCATTATCTAGTTTGTATAATTTGTATTTAAGTAAATTGTAATTCTCTATTTCCAACCATAGAACATTAATGTTCTAAGCTTTAACACAAGCTTGTCTCATACCTTTATAGCAGGTAGTTGATTTGTAAAAATTTGTAATAAATTGTATGTATTAAATAAGACGTACTACCTATTATAGGTACATTAATAAATAAATATCTGAAAAAAAAAACTGCTTACAATATTATTGAATAAAAATCTTTAAAAATATACTATCCGTGATCCGTCCTATATACTTATAACTCATATCGTACAATTCGTACATCATTAAAAAAAATTGATGTAATATTATAATTTATAATACTCTTGTCGCACAATTATCAACAATAATGATTTGTCGCACAATTATCAACAGGAATGATGTTGTAAGCTTGGCGGTAGAACAAGAAGTTACGAACAATTTCAAGGTCAAGAAATATTCTAGACCCATTAACATTGGCCGCCCGAGAGTGTCGCTTCTATAATATTCTATGATATGATACTCGATAATAAATCGGACTATACTCAAAATAGGTACCTAGGTATACTTCTTTGGCCTCAATTGTATCCCTTAATTCCCACTGATATGACCGTTATGGGCGTTATGTCCTATCCAAGGTGGTCGGTGGATACATATCCATATATATCCACATTGGTCCTATCCATATCTTTATTATCCATGATTTACATAAATATTTATCAATTTTTCATTTTCAGTTATCAGACAAGAAACGGTATTACCACAGATTAAATATTTGTCATAGACATATTTATAAATATTTATATGTCTATGATATTTGTGATATTATTAATAAGAACCACGGACGATGATAAGAACCATGGTATTCTCGATTCGTAATCGACTGTCGCTCGTCACCATAATATTCTTATCTAATCTGTACTAGTCGCCGACTCACCGTTGCTTTTACAATATTTTTCTTTTATTCCCGGTTGCTCTTATTACACATTTAGTTTATACTGCATTATTCGTAACTATGTTTATGGACACATCTAGAGATTTGTCTTCTCTAACAATAATCAAAATACTTGGTTTGGTCCCGAACGAAGAAACTTCCGTCGCGGTCCACAAGTTCATCATATTTCATCATCCAACGAGTGCTTCGTTCCGACTAACCATTCTCGATAATATAGAAGTAAGTTTATTTTTAACAGACGCAAAATTTTATCGTTGACATGATACCAAATTAACACTACAAAATATCTATTATAACTAACTAAGTTATATCCAAATCCAACAGTTAAAATATCCACGGACAAGAGATCAGATTTTATTCGTTTTTACAAAAATTAGTAGATTACCTATAACTTGTTATAAACTACAGGATTCATATTAGAATGTACCTGTATTAGATATATTTAGTTGCAGCACCATAATATTGTGTTTGATAAAGCTATTTTTTTACAAGCATTATTTGTAAATACTAAATAGTAAGCTAGACTAATTTGGTGTTAAGTTCCTCCTCATTGTCACTTTTACATGTAAGCTATCAACAAACAATTTAAACTAGTTAGATGCACATTTTGTTATATTATGCTTCAATAAGACCAACATGATGTCCTCTTAACAAATTTTCATTGAACATTGAATACCCATTACTGTATTTTGTACATAAATATATTATATTGTGTTTAGAAAAATTATGTTCATATATCAATGTATAAAAATAGAAATGTTTTACAAGAATGGAAAATTATTATTGTTGACATTATTCATTGGTGGGACTGTAAGAAATATGGCTAAATAACAAAAAAAAGTATGTAGTTAATGAGATGTGTAACTAGGAATTCTATTTTTTATCATAATTTATTCTTTACAATATACTTTATAACTAGTATACATTGATCTATGTACTTACTGATTCAATATTCAGTTTTAATACATTTCAGTGTTTTCATTTTATTTATGGCTGTCAAAATAAATATGTGCAAAAGCCCACCTTCTAAACCCTTCTTACGACCAAATGAAAAGTTTTACATTAAAGATACCTACTTAATTCCAATGTTTCATGTTCACAGTCACAATTGAAAAACAAATAAAAAAGAATACATAATTTAATATGGAACCATGAAGAACAACTACTGATGATTGAGCAATTAATTCCAAGTGAGCAAAAATATTAAAATTATTGTGATATTAAACATACAATTTAAACCTACATTTTGAAAGAATTTTACTGTATACAATTTGTTGTTTTAATAATTTATAAATTGTTAAATCTATTCATTGTATCCAATTTAAAGTTTATACATTAGTAACCTATTAGTACCTCATAATTTTTTTTTGCAATTTCTTTTGGGTATACTTAATCATATGATATACGCAGTTCTAGATTGGTGCCATTCCCTCTTAATGTGATATGTTGTGATCAGAATTAAATAAAAATATTAATCAAGAATTTATTAATGATAAAGTATTTAATGGAATTAGTAAAGAGAAATTTATTGAAAAATCAGACTAAAACAATGATAGTCAGTTAATTTAAATATCATAGCATAATATTAAATTTGATGATATCAAAAATTTCTATAATTTTAAATCTATAATGAAGAGAGTTTAAAAATTAAGAGGAAGCTACACCTGCATGTGTTGTTTCTGTCTTACAAATGTAAAACATTGCGAAAACTGTTTTGTGTGGAAAGAACCATTTAAGCTGTAATTTAAGCTAAGCAACCAAATTTGTACACTATTAAGAGGAGAATATTTACTGTGCAAGGTTGTTTTTAATTTTTCGATATCACTAATACAAAGAAAGTTCTTATTGTTTATGAATTTGTTATTTTTGAGTTTTCAAACTTAAATAACTTTTTTTAGTTCTGATATCGAAAAAAATAAAACAATGTTGCATTGTAAATATTCTCTTGTTTAAAGTGTGAAGATTTGGTTGCTTAGTTTAAATTACAACTTGAGTGGTTAATTTCCTCGCAAAACAGTTTTTACAATATTTTACATTTGTAAGACGGAGACAACACATGCGAGTGTAACATCTTCCTAAATACATTTTATATTTATTGTAAATTAAAATGTTTCAGCACATAACATGCTATTACTAGTATTTTCTTTTGTACAATTTTGAAAGTGTTAATTTTATAAATAATAATTTCTATAACAGGATATAGATAGGTAATATTGGTAATTTTGATAATTAAGATAAAAATGCGAGCTAATGAATACAGTTTAAAAATTCCAGTTAGAGTTATTGAGGGTATGCAACCAAATTTTTTTGTGGTGCACTTTACATCACATATACCCTACTCCCCCAATCGATTTGATGCAGAAATTTGTCGATTATGTTGAATTTATCAACTTGTAAAATTTCTTTATTGTATCGATAGGTACTATAATATTAGATAGTATGATTAGATCAGATAGAAAATATTGGAAATCTGCATTACTAACATTCATCAATATTGTTACATAAATTTCGACATTCACTAGTGAATGTTAACAAACAGTACACATTTAATAAATATGCCAACAACCACTAAAGATATTTGGTGTACGATGACATTAACCAGTGACCGTCAACACTCACCAATTGCAGACGTACGCAATAACATATATACACACCCAAAACAATATTCTAGAAATATTGTAATTAATATTTTAATATTGTATTTAATACATTTGAACATATTATGTAGATAGGCATACAATTAAAAATGTATTTATAAAAGTTTTAGTTCATAATATGTTTGTTTGATATAATATATTTTAGAATATATAAATTGGTTTATGAGCTATAATTCTCAAATGTTTTATTAAAATCTACATAGTATGTGATGTAATTATATTTATTTTCCTTTAATTGGAAAAGGTCTTAAAATAATTAATTTCTTTTTTTTTTTTTTTTGTAGAAATAAAACTAAAGAAAAAGAAAATAAAAATTTAATTAAATTTTACTGATAATTGTGAATTTAAAGAAACAATTTTATGAAAGCAACTTCAGAATTCATTACTCAAATGAAGATAAGACATTTAACTGCTTAAGGATAAATTCGGAAAATCTATTGATTGCTATCTGTGATAATGTCTACATCGTCATATTTAACAAAGCATACAAGAACATATACGGGAGAAAAATTGTATCAATGTGATATCTGTGATAAAAAGTTTTCTACATCATCAGATTTAACAAAACATACAAGGACACATACCGGAGAAAAACCATATAAATGTGGTATCTGTGATCAAGCTTTTACTCGGAATACAAGCTTAAAAAATCATACAAGAACGCATACCGGAGAAAAGCCATATAAATGTGATATATGTGAACAAGCTTTTGCTCAAGCACGTTCATTAAAAAGCCATAAAAGGACACATACCAGTGAAATTCCGTATAAATGTGATATCTGTGATAAATCCTTTTCTCAACCATATAATTTAACAAGGCATACAATGATACACACCGGGAAAAGGCCATATAAGTGTGATATCTGTGATCAATCCTTTTATCAAGCAAATCATTTAACAAGGCATATAAGAACACATACCGGAGAAAAGCCATATAAATGTGATATCTGTGATAAAAAGTTTTATACATCATTAGAAGTAGTAAGACATACAATCATACATACTGGCGAAAAGCCGTATAAATGTAATATCTGTGAACAAGCATTTTCTCAAGCACATCATTTAACGGGGCATACAAGGACACATACCGGGGAAAAACCGTATAAATGTGATATTTGTGATAAAGATTTTTTTACATCATCAGTTTTAAGAACCCATAAAATGACACATAACGAAGAAAAGCTGTACAAATGTGATATCTGTAATCAAGCCTTTTCTCGTTCATATCAATTAGTAAAGCATACAAGGATACATACCGGTGAAAAGCCTTATAAATGTGATATTTGTGATAAGAGATGTTCTACATCATCAGATTTAACAAAACATACAAGGACACATACCGGAGAAAAGTCGTATAAATGTAATATCTGTGATAAAAAGTTTTATACATCATTAGAAGTAGTAAGACATACAATCACACATACTGGTGAAAAGCCGTATAAATGTAATATCTGTGAACAGGCATTTTCTCAAGCACATCATTTAACGGGGCATACAAGGACACATACCGGAGAAAAACCGTATAAATGTGATATTTGTGATAAAGATTTTTTTACATCCTCAGTTTTAAGAACCCATAAAATGACACATAACGAAGAAAAGCTGTACAAATGTGATATCTGTAATCAAGCCTTTTCTCGTTCATATCAATTAGTAAGGCATACAAGGATACATACCAGTGAAAAGCCTTATAAATGTGATATGTGTGATAAGAGATGTTCTACATCATCAGATTTAACAAAACATACAATGACACATACCGGAGAAAAACTGTATAAATGTGATTAATGTGAATATGTGATTAGAGGTTTTGTACATCATTAGATTTAACAATGCATACAACTATACAATGACACATACCAGAGAAAAGCCATTTAAATGTGATACCTGTATTCAAGTCTTTTCTCGAGCACATCATCTAACTGGGCATGCAAGGACACATACTGGTGTAAAACCGTAAAATTGTGAAATCTGTGTTCAAACCTTTTCTCATTCATATCAATTAATAAGGCATAAAAGGACACATACCGGTGAAAAGCCGTATAAATATGATATGTGTGATCAAACTTTTTCTCAATCACATACTTTAAAATACCATATAATGTCACATACCGGATAAAAGGCTTATAAATGTAATATCTGCAATAAGAGTTTCTGTACTTCTTTAGATTTAACAAGACATATAAAGACACATACCGGTGTTAAGCCGTATAAATGTGATGTCTGTGACAAAGCCTTTCCTCAAGCACATCATTTAACTAGGCATACAAGAACACATATCGGAGAAAAACATTATAATTATATTGGTTTTAAATGTCTGTATAATAGCTTTGTAAGTTTTTAAAATTAAATCTATCGATCGGTCATGATATGTCTATCGTGTATTAGAAAAATGTTTCAGGCGGTGAGAACGTTCCTTTGGATAATATTTAATTTGTAAATTGACAAACTACCTACATTATTACCAAAACAGTCTTGTACCTGAATATTTTGGCTTGGCAAGAATCACAGACAAGATTAAGGCTATTAATATAAAAATTTTATATTAATAGCCCAATTTCTTTACATTTTTTAAAATGTATTATAATATTAATAATTTTTATCAACAAGCATGATAAATTAGGTAGTAATAAATAAGTAGGTACCTACTTATATCGTGTAAAAATTGCCAAATTATTATAAATATTATTTTATTTAACTGTATTCAATTTTTTTAATTTTAATCAATCTAATATAAAATATAAAAGTAAGTACACATTTTTTTTAATTTTCCTATAAATCTATATACCTATAGGTAGATACATAAAGTATATAATATACATATACGTATATTTATATAATAAACTATATATAGGTACCTAACTGATTTTAATGTGAATGCTTTTCAAGTAAGTACACCAAACTCCATTAGAATATTATATTAGGTATAAGTACCTATTTCATATTAATAATTACGGCATGGATTCGCATGTAATAAAAAAGTCGAAATATGTATATGTTTATGTTCTTACTTTTATCAAAATATGTTTTCAAAAACGTGAAATATTTACCAAATAAATCGGTATTTTACAATAATTTTCAATTACTATAATTATAATAATTATTCATCTTAATTCATAGGCGGGTCCAGACCTCATCGCAGGTCATGCACAACAGTGGCATATCTAGGGGATGGGGTAACTGCCAATCCTCCCCACTCAAAAAAAAAATAAAAAAATAAAAAGGTCTGTTAGGGTTTGGGGATATGACCTTGAATTATACACGTGATGAAAAACAAAAAATTTAATATGAAAATAGAAATTGAGAAAAAAAGGTTCATATTATGCATCAAAATGTACTATGTAAGTTTGATCAAATTTACAGGTCATGCCTGTGCATGACAGGCATGACCCGTGGACACGCCTATATGTCTTAATTATTGTTTCTTTCGAAACAATAGAATTAAACGTGCATTTGGAGATTTTCAATTATGAATGTACGATGGCTAGGTTTCAAATCCGAACGTTTAACGTCAACCAACTTAAACGGGATATATTTCATATTCATACTTCATTCTACATATTATGTCAGATATAGTGCGAATTCAATATAATTTGACGTATTTTCATTATTATTCAGAAGAATATCTCTAACAGTTTTAATAATGATTGTACATTTTAGTTTTTACCGAGTACGTAGTTTAGTTTATTTTTAATTATAACTCAGATTTTCTTTGAACTTCATTTAATTTGTTTTCAGCATTTTTCAATTATCGTTAGGTTTGATGTTTCTATTTTAGATTCTGAGAGGAGCGATGAATGTATTGATTTTACCATGATGTGTGTTTTTATTTTATTTTTTTTATTTTAGATTCTGAACGAAGTGATGAATGTATTGATTTTAAAATGATCTGTTTTTTTTTTGTGTTTTTTAAATTAACATTTTCAAATTTTGATAAATCAGATATGTATTTAAACTTTAAAGGCCATTATTTGCGATTAGATCTTTTGTAGATACCTACTACCGTGGATTATAAATACTATTAAGGGACCTCAATATGGCTACTATTTAAGGGGCAACATTTCAGTAATTTCTTAACTCACCATCACACCATCATGTTCGCCAATGTATTATAATTGAAAAACGATTATTAGTGGGAGTGAGATTTCAATACGATTATTAATATAAAAGTACAAAATCGTTCTTTTTAATACGAAAAATAAAAAACAAAATTTTACAATGTGTAAACAAAATATGTTTTATTGAACAATTTAACAAACAATGTGAACATAATAATTAATGTCTGCTTTAAAAATTTTAGCAGATTATGCCGAAATATGACATACAATATAATACAATGCAAGTTGAAAAAAAAAACAATAAATAATAATTATAACAAAAAAAAGGCATCAGAGAAGACGAGGCAATGTGGGTGGTACGTAATGGCAATTGGGTGATAATTGAATATGTTGCTAGTAAGTACATGGCTATTACTGGTCATTTCTACAACGTTGTTCAGTCGGTCCTGCGGGGCGTTCGAGAATCGCGGGCGCGTTTGCCCGAGTCGAGAAGACGACCATGGCAGCGGACGGAGCCCGACCACGACGGTTGCGAGACGAACGACGAGCGATTAGTGCGCGATGTTGTGCGCTTGACGATACTGCTGCAGGTGCTGAATACGATGGCCGTTGTGCCGACGACACCGGTTACCTAAAACCTGCAGAGCTCTCGGAGCGAGCGACGAAAACTATAAAATATATGATGGGTACTGCGGAATCGGAGATGACCTATAGCCGAGGCGTCGTGACTCGGCCGACAGTGTCAGACACCACTGGACGAAAAGGGGAGAGAATCTGTGGTGTGAGACTCTCCATGATTTTCGCCCTGGCCACACCCGTCGGCACCGTGCAGTCTGCCGCGGCCGATGGTCCCGCCGTGGAGTCGCGCACCACTGGAACTCTGAAACGTTTCGTTTCTTCGAGTCCAGTGCTATACTGACATCCGTGTTCCTATCTACCCTGTACATAAATTATAGTCATCCATTATGAGCTCCGTGGTATCCGTCGCCGCCGAAGCCGCAACGAGTCGTATTCGTGCATTGCATGTCGTCAGTGGTATCGTCGGGGCGGCGTCGTTGCCCGCGTCGATACAGCTAGCCTGATCGTCGTCGTATCGTCCTCGTCGATCGCAACCGAAGTGGCTGGGCGTCCGCCGCGCCGCCAGAGGGTCTCGCGTGTCGGCGATCCTGAGCGCCTGACGTCCGCAATCCCGTCGCGCCACCGCCGGTGACCGGATAACGTGTATAAGTGACTTACCGCCGAACACCCACCTAAATGTGCTCTGTCGCGTACCTCCCTTGTCCCCACATTGCCTCGCCTTTGTCTGCTGCCCTCAACCAAGAGGGGAACTCTCGTACGGTTTCACTTCGGGAGAAAACTCAAAAAAAAAAAACAGCAAAATACGCGTGCGGCACTTTTCATGCCTCTCCACATGGCGTTGATGATTCGCATCAAGATGCCCGCTCGTGGAGGTTCGGGTATTGCCGGAGTGACTCCCGGGTCCAGGCTGACGAACGAGTCCCAAAAAGGGAGAGTGACATCCTTTCCCTTGGTTGGCGTGACGTCCAACGCTTCGTCATTTCGCTTAATATTTTCTTCTACGGGCGGCGCTACAATCACGTTGTCTGCGTGAATTAATACAAGGCTATTTAACATATTATTACAATAGCAGTTGAAAAATAAAATAAATTCATAGTTACAATTTTTTTTTATAAGCATTCAAAGTTTGAATTTTGACAAAATACGTAAAAATCACAAAAATTCACAAATTATTTTAAGCTAGAAATTAATAAAATTTTTTTTTTTTTAAACTAAGATTTAAAAATTTAAAATAAGATTCCTTACAAGTTTTTCAATCTTTATCACAAAAAACATGTCCCCCGGAAATGCAAATTAAATTTTTATTAGCATTTGAATTTCAAATATTGACAAAAATTCGTCAAAACCATGAATATTTACGAATTATTTTGTAGTTCAAAATTCATAATATTGTTTGTATTTTTATCTAAGGCTATGAAATTCAACACTAAGTTTTCCATAAGTTTTGCTTCAAATAGCTATAGGGAAAATTTGAAGTGTCATTATTGGAAAAATGTTTTGAGCGTTTGAGTTTTAAATTTTTATGAAATCGCGTAATGATAACGATTTATCCTCAAACCAGGTATATGTATATTGTATATCTATGATAATATAAGGTATTATGAATTATGATAACTACATCCGCGACTAACCCGCTTTTTTTGTATTGCTTTAACCAAGAAACAAAAATTTTTCCAGTTTTAAGCAATACGGAGCAGCATCCGTTCAGAACAAAATAAAATTATTGTATTTAACGCCTTATGAGTTGTGATCATAACAAAGTCATCGTATCATTGAACAATTTTGTAATTATTGTTTAATGATTGCACTTGTTTAGTTCCCCACAGCTTATAATAAATGGTTTATAGAAGGTTTGGAACTAATAAATTTTCCCATTATAGTATCGGCAATACATAGCGACCATTAAAGTATATTATAGTTTCATAAATTAAAACCCAAATGAGACCACCCATCACTTCCAATGATACCTTGATTTTTTAAAAGAGTTTCATTATAAATAACTTCAACGTAATTTTTTGAACAAAACTTTTGCTTGGAATTGCTTGCCCAATGTATTTTTCCAAAAGCCTTTTTAAAGTTTTATTTCTTAATTTAGTAAATGTAATATCATCTTTAATTAATGTGTAGCATAAATCCGCATTAAAAATTGACATGTTTTCGAAGACACTGACTCATAGTTAATACAATTCTGAGCGAGTTTAATTTTACTATCTTTATTTTCTTTATGTCTTGTATTTATATGCTGAGTTCTTAACGAATGTTGCAAACAAGATAAAGATTTTCAACAACCCACACTATGTAACACATGGTTATATTTTGAAAGTTTTATTAGAAAATTACGAAAGGACTGAACAACTCTTGCTTTTTGGTTTATGGGGTTTTGGCATCATATTTAAAAATAAAAATGTAATGGACACAAATTCACTTAATCGTATACGAACGAACGAAATCAATTGTATACAATAAGTATATTATGTATACATAAAGTAGTGTATACTGTATTAGAGGTACCTATTACTAGAAATTATACACCATATGTAATTACAAATTGTAATCTCGCGGTTTAGAACTTTATCAGTTTCTCTTATTTATCATAATGCTGTATACTATTAGAAATTTATAGAACAACATTTCTAAAATATAACACCTATAATAATTTTTATACAAATACCCGCAGTATACCTAACCTGTATAAATGTATAAGTATGAAAATGAGAAATATTTAAAAATATGTTAGTATTCACATAAAAATATGTATAGATGTGTAAAATAAAAGTTTCATTTTATTCAGGGTGTTATGAATTATTTAAACAATATATTATATCAAGGCTTTTAACATCCTGATAACATTCTGAATAATTAATTAATTAATTAATTTAAAACGGTCAATGGAGTCGTGTTCGTAGTCTAAAATACAATATAAGTAAGTATAATACCTATCTGTGTTGCGTAGGTACCTACTATAGGTAGGTCGTAGCCTCGTAGGCAGGTACTTATGTATCTCACAAATGTATTAAAAATAACCTACAGAATAATATTAGGTTTCGTGCATAGAGTTAATTTAGATTATTTTTACACGACATAATTTACGCAGAATATACCAAGTGCTTATACAGCGTTAAATATTGGATATAATAAACTTTATTATAACGTCCTGCCACGACAGGGGCGGTGGTCGGTGGTCCCAAGGGGACGTCAGCTAACTGACGGTTTAATACTGAACTATATACAAGTATACAATACGACTGTATTTGAAAAAAATGTGTATAATTTTAATCAATTAAACATTTTTAACAGGCCTCTCTCAAATATTTAGTACACATTAATTATTAGTGTTTCTGTACTGAACTGCAATCGTCAATTATTATACAGATAATAATTATTAAAAATAAGGTGGAAAAGTGGGTTAGTGGATATACCGCTATGTTGTCGATTATGTCATTGTAATTAGAGTGTTATAATATAATAATATGTGTTATATTTGAATTCAATGATTATTTATTGGATACGAAAAATGATTCTGAACGGAGACTGTGTATCATTCTATCATACCTAGCTAAAACCTACATGTATAAATAATCAAATTTAATAATTAAAAACTACTGAATATTAAATATCGTAAAAAAATTAAAATCAAACTAAAAATTAGGTTGGTTTTTTTGTTTTTCAATAATTCTATAAACAGTATAAACTTTAATTTCAACTTCTAGTTGGTTCATTATACATATACTTTCTTCATATATATTATGAGAGACATCTGTTGGGTTAGGTTAGGTTATCTGTAGGATAGGTCAGGTATCTGTAGCGTTTTTCTTTTAAAACTGATATAATATCTTTTACAATTTCAAAAGCACATGAAATATCTTGATTTTTAATTGCAGAATTTTACATGCATGATATATTTAAAATATTCTTCATTCAAATGGACTCTTTCGTAAGGATTGTCATCATCTCTATATATGCAGTCTTCAAAACGTAATATTTTGCCTTCCTAAAAATACAACTGTTTTTAATATAGATTTAAGACGTTCTCAAATTTCTTTTATGACTTTCATTCTTTGTGAATCTAAAATATTCACTACAACAGTTTCAGGATTTAAATGAGTTTTTTGAAAATCAATAGCAAACTGAATACAGTTTTTGTATGGTACAAATTGTTGTTTTATTTTTCTAAATAACCATCTTTACCAATTAATTTTACAAAATTCTTTAACGATTCAGTAACAAGCATTTTCAGTTACTTAGTATTTATTCTACCGCGCTTTGGTGACGTCTTGGCAATTTGAAAATAAAAATAAATGTTAATACGTTTAAAAGGATACCGTTAAACATCATTTACGTACCTACTTAATACTTTTGACAACCCACCAATTGCAGTTTCGCAAATTGAATCTACAATAATGATTAATTATTTACTGTATATATATATATGTTTTTGGCCTTTACTAAACACATAGGTAAGTACTAAGTGGTAACTATGATAAACGTCTATATTATAGTATCGACAGTACCTACCGTGTATTAGTACTACTTTTAATTCTTCTCGAATATTTTTATAACATTCACAAAATAGTATTTAAATAGATAAACGCTTTACTAAGTTGTTAGGTTATAGGTTAAATACCTCATTCCGTGGTGTTAAATTTCCATACCGATGGACATTTACTAAAAAAAAATTATGTTTTTTTATTTAATATACTTTAGAGAACGTTTTATTAACGTTTATTTTATTTATTTATTTTTTTATAGTTGGTATATCGATAAAGATCTATGTGTAGTGTGTGGACCACATATTATTATAGACTATATATAATTTATAATATATACACATATACTCTACATCCATAATTTATACATATGTATATACTGTACCTATAATATTTTCCTCAGGTCAAATACTCGAATATACAATTTTATGTCTGCAATAGGCACCTAACCTTAGATTGCTCAAAAATGAATTATTGGCAGCAGGATAAATTTTTTGAATGCCTTTATACGTATAGACATTTACATATTTTTTTTTTTACACTTTTATAGAAAAGAAATTCATGTATGTCCCCGAAATGCAGGGTCATCTCTCTGTTTTTCACCCATATAGGTAATATGTATGCAATAAATATTATATATTAAATTTGATCCTCCTCTCAATAAGTGGATAGACGTATACCACCACTTCAATAATAAATACTTCTTCAAGTACGTTTTTATCCTCATTCATATTATTATATCAACAATTTCAGCACTAGAATACAATTATTCAAGAACTGCTTAGAGTTTTCAAATTGTGTACCACTCCACCCCATTTCTTTTAATCTACAAATGTTTTAAAATGTCTTTTTAAATAAAATTCAAACAAATAACAATTACACTTACGGTGGGTGCGGGGGAGTTAAAATTATTTAACATGTCAAAATCTCGTCTAAAATAGGTACACCCTACTATTTCCAAGAAATCACACATAAGTACACATGTTAATATATTAATATTCACTCTACAAACAATGACTATACGTCTGAATAAATGACAATGAGATCATTCAACTATCATTTATATATTATTACCTATTTAATATTTAAATATAACTTTAATTGCATAATATATCTTTTATTAATAATAATTGTATGGAAAAATTTGTAATAATATAGGTATATAGTAGTATATTTTAAAAGCTATACTTTAAAATTAACTGTAGATTATAACAAGTTAAAAGTGACAAATGAAACTTAGATAATCGTTCAAATGGATATAAGTGCCACTTTTCTATATCATCTTTTTCGTCCCTCGAGTCAGATAATCGAGGGGAGGGGTGCAGATTCCAGCTCAGAGGCCTATTTGTTTTTTAATCCCGTGCGCTACTTGGAGTTTTTTTAAAATATTTTTTGTTCTCCGATGGGAGTTGAGAGGAGAATGTTTACCCCAATGCCCAGAGGGTCCTTAATCCAGACTTGATTTTTCTTTACCTATATTTGTCGTCCTGTATATAGGTATAAAATGTTATAATAATGTATTATAAATCGTACATACCTATGTTTTATGTATATTAAATTTGTCTAAAACGTTGCGACGGTATAGATAAAAATATAAAATTGAAAATATATTTTACAAGTCTGGGCGGGCGCTGGGCTGTAAAACTTGTTATAATAATAATATGGTAGCGTGTTTTAACGATCCTTCGTTTAATGTGCCGCAACGACTTCGGTTATCATATTATAGTATTAAAATATTATTACTTATTCTATACTATTCACTACTTAGGTATTAATTATCATGGTATGCGATGCATAGGTGCACATCGTGCACAACAGTAATTATATAACGCGTATATCGATACGAATTATCGCGTCCGACGCAGTATTTATTCATTTTTTTAAAACCGATCTCACCATCCATCATACGTTCTCGTTCTTATTATTTAATAACAACTTGTGTATAATATGATATTTATAATAATATATGAATATGTATAACCGTTTGGGGACAGCGCCACATTAAATAATAATATATTGTATTGATGCCTATATCTACTATATACTATCGTGTATAACATTATAGGTATTTATATAGACTAGGCAGGTATTAATATTTCAATAAACATCGATTCGAGACACTTCGTATATCATTACTAAACTAACGTTTTTATTATAATATTTAATATACTTTAAAACAGTGAAATTGCAGTGTATTATAAAAGTATAGTTATATATACCAATGCGTATACCTTTATTTAATATCCTACATATATTATTAAAGTACCTATATAAAATATTGTACACGTATATAGCATTTCAGCTATATAAAGATTATATAGGTACACGCACGTTGGTAGTCGTTGGCAGTCCAAGGTCAATACAAACGGGCGTTTATAATACACATCAATATTCAATAATAATAATAATTATTATAAACGACGTACCATTACCTATATAGATATAGGTTTATTCAGTGTGCTGTCACGTTTGAAAATTTCGTACTGGTTGGCTGTTTAAATACATATAATATACAACAATAATTATAATTATGTATAATAATATAACATTATATTATGTTATAAACCTAGGTACCTATAATATCGTTTGATCGTAGTATGACCATTGAAAGCCGTGATGTAAATTTGTATATAATACAAAATATACGTATAATATCGTGTTATATACGGTGCATAGAAATATTATTTTATTTTTTATTTTTTTATTAATTATCCCGCGGCAACTTAGGCCATTGGGAAGGGGGTTAGGGGGTTAAACTGTAGGTTTATGGAACGGTAGGTGTGTTACACGTGGGCGAGTTTTGGCAGAAGTTTTATTGGGTCACCCGTAGGTTTCTGCCATGCCCCGGAGTGGGGGATGACGGCACTTGTTCTCCGGACACCGTGACTTACCCGGAGAAAAATGTCGCCCGATGGTCGAGGATCGAACCCGGTCCGGCTGAGCCACAGCCGACGCGTTAGACCGCTCGGCCACCTCGTCACCCTATTATTTTATATAACAGTGTAAAATGTGTGTATTGTATAAAATATTTGAAAAATATTGTTATTTATTTCTTTCATTAGGTACACGTTTCCCATTGGTTATAACATTTTTTTTTTTTTTTAATTTATCAAATTTTCATTAATAAGATTCATTTTTCAATCCTGACATGGTTGAGTAATGATTTATCTAAGTTTTGTATGTAATTTCAAATTTGTGTATCTTTAAATAAAGGATTTTGGATTTTATACTGCATAAATTGTGTATAATAGATACATATTATAATATGGTAAAATACTAAATATGTTAATACAATAATACACGTATCATACAAGGTATAAAATAGTATAAATGAGAAAAAAATAAAATACCATATTTTAATATCAGGTACCTTTATAACGTATTATTATACGTAAGTAATAACACAACGCCCAAATCCTGGACTTGGTTAACCCGTTGAATAAATAGTTCACTTATAGTTTGAAATCAAATGGTATTACTGACCTAGATTCTAGAATGATGAAAAGTCATTAAATTACATTTGGTAATATACAGTGAAACCCCTATTAATGAACATAATATTATCTCAATAGTGGACACTTCAAAATTCTCCGGCAAAATGTATGTACATCATAGGAGTAATAACCTCTTATAAATAGTGAGCCCTATTAATAGAGGATGTAGACACTAAAAACTGGTACTAAAATTAAGAATTACTTCTCATAAATGGACACAATATGTGTAAATATCATTTAAAAAGCAGAAAATATTTACATAAAAAAATATGACAGGTAATTTTATTTGTTCATAAACATTAAACATTTTTATTTTTATATCCATTTTTAAATACATGCATATTTTGTATATAATAAATAATAAATTAATATGTACCAAATTCAATGTATGTATATTGTATATATGTAAATGTATAACCAATTCTTTATAGTATCTCCCTATAGTGAACATTTTTCAATTCTCCGTGGCTGTCCACTATATACTATAAGTTTCACTGTATTAAGCTAAAAATTAAAAGTATCACACCAGGTACCTAACAAATTTATCGAGTGTGTTTTGAAGAATGAGGCAATGTATGAAGATATCTTATCGGTTTTTTATATCTTTAGTGTGTATCGTATCGAATAATAATGACGATAATTAAGTGATAATAATAGGTAAGTACATTATTTCAGTAAAAAAATCCAAAGAAAAAACGCCAAATTTTTTTCATAACACATTAGAAATCTCAAAATACGAATAAACTTTACTTCTAAGCTAGTAAGCTAGTATAAAAGCTCTTTCAGTTGTTTTAGATTTTAAAACAAAATTTAGATCTTATATTAATTCTAAATATTGTAATACCTATTTGTAATGCCTAAAATTTTTATTTAAAGATAGTATCTTCTTAAAAATATTTTTAGTTTATGACCAATTGGTATATTGTTTATTTCGTAGTAATTATTATGAATCTATCTAATAGTATAATACTTCAAATATTTTAAATATATTTTATATATTTATATTTAACAATAATATAAATACCAATATATAAAACGCTAATTTTCATATAACAGTTCTATAAATAATAATAATAATTTTATATAGTATTTTAAATTAAATTACGGGTTACCAAGAAAAAAAAACTACTTTCTTTATGCTTCATTCTCAATTATCTAAATTCCCATTCAATCTTTGAAGATTTAACATATTCTAATTTCATCTAATTTATTATTATTTATTTGATATTTTTTTTTATGTAACAAGACATTTTTGCCGGAAAAATGAACCGACAACAGTGACAGTGGTGTACCTAAATCACCTATCCATAACGCCGTGTCATCATAATTTTATGAGTGAAATTATTATTACATTAAAAAAAAAAAAAAATATATATGTGTGTGTGTGTGTGTATTGTGTATGTATATAACATGACAAGTACATCTAATGAGAAAATAAAAATGACCCAATCACGGTTGTACATATAATACTCGTATTATATATAGGTACCTAACTTATAATCGTATAGTATTTAGTTCAAAGTATATTTTTCAATAATATTATCTTGAGTATTTGATTATATTGGTACTTTATATAGCCACTATTATAATATAATGTACCTATATTGGATATTGGATAACTGCGTATACCCTAATATTATCAAAATTCACGATTAGTCTATATAATTCACTGTAATAATCCTTTTCGCATTCAAAATGTTTGTTTTGTCAAACATTTTTTTTTCAATTCAAGTATGAAAATATTATATATTATATTTATATATTATTTTATTAACACAATGTGTGTAAAAATAAATTCTATTGCATTGCATTAGTTAAATCTTATTTTTTATGTATCGTGAACAACATGAGCGGATAATCGGAGAGAGAAAACAAACGGATTTCAATATAGATAAATATTTATTGTTTGATTATCGGGCTAGTCATTATTTTTCCTTGCCCCAGTATATTATGCCATTATACAGGTACACATACTGGAAGACACCACTGCATTTCAAATAGTGTGATAATTGTATTATGAAAATTACTACACACGGACGCATGAAATATTTACAGCGTACATCTCCGCGAATCACGACTGTCTAGGAGTTTGGTGACCTCGTGTGCTCAGTGGCACCGGGCTCATGTCGTGCGTGGTGGAGACACTGTATGGGGTCCTTGTGGCTTTTATTATTACATTACTATGATAACACTATTCTTATCTTATACGAGAACCTGGTGGCTCTGTTGTAGTTGTCGGTCGTCGTCGCCACAGGTAAACTCTTTATAATATCGTATATGTTGTTAGAATACGTATGTACAATAGTTAGGTTCTTGTTAAGTGTTTAACTTAACAAGCAAGGGCATATCCAGAATTTTTCATAAGGGCGGGGGAAGGGCAACAAAGTGTATTTTTAAATGTTAACCCCAATTTAAAATTTCGTTAAACATTTGTGTATTTGTTATCTATAGACTGAGCGAGCAATTCCCTCCTGCAGGTTACGCCCTTGACTATACAAGCGTCTACAGCTACTTATTATACGCGATATTATAATATATTTAATAATAATAAATACTTAAATAGGCCAAAGTATTATAGGTACACACCATCCTACTACAATAATTTATTGTATAAGTACTCGAATAAATTAAATAGTGATCTATTCGTTTTAAAACTTATATCGTATTATATCGTTATTGGGTAGGTCAACGGTTTACTGAGAAAAGGAGAAGTGTCATCATCTATTTTTAATGACAGCTATTAATATTTCGTATTATTATTAGTACTATAATCTTTATTTTAGTAGGTTGAACTAATTTTTATCAAATATACCGCATAGTACTTATAAATTAATATCGATAGACGATAATATCGATGCATGTAAGCAGTCACCAGTTATATAGGCTGGTTGTACATTTTATCAAATACCCATACAGGGATAAGAAGTAACTAACATTTTTTAAATATTATGTACGTCTTAACAGTTAGGGATAATTTTTATCTGGGAATGGTCTATAATAAATTCTCTGTGTTGGGGTTGTTGCCATGATTATGTCACAATGTTAATGCGTCAATAGATAACGGATAATTGATAGCACGACAATTGATAGTGGTCAATTTATAGCCCGTAAATTGATCACGAGCGGCTTTTGATAGTATGACAATTTGTAGCGCCCTAAAGAATTAAATAACTTAACAATTATCAAAAAAAAAATAAAAAAAATAAGCTATAATAATAAATATTGCAAGCCATAATTAAAATTATATATAAAAATTAAAATAATTAAAATTAAGCTACCTAAATAAAGTATAATATAAAAATTTGACGATATTAATGGATATTATAATACAACATTTATGTTAGAATAAAAATAAAATAAATTATTAAGTATATATTATATTAGTTTATATACTATAACATTTGTATTAAAATTATTATGCATAATATGTTATAATTATAAGTCATTTTACATGTCTGTCATAATTAAAATTTAGTTGCCTAAAAAATATTATACCTGTAGCTGGAAGTTATGTGCTATGTCTTTTAGATAGTCTTGATAATTTTCATAATCGAAACAATTTTTTTTTTGATTTTAGCACTACGATCACTATATTTTTGTAATCCAGTTTCTTAAACGTGATGCCATACACATTGTGATAAATGAAAAACACATCCATTTATAGATACATTTGGAAACTCAAATTGGACAGTATGCATTGCCCCCTTTTCAAAGACCATCATTATATTAAGTGGGTTTAGATTAGATATTAATGACTTTAAAGCTTGAAACATTAATTTATATGTATTTTCCTTTTTATCGGGTAGTAAAATATACACAGAAGGAATAACGTTCGAGTAATAAACAGCGCGAATAGTATAAAGTTGTTGAAATATTTGAGGGGCACATGAGAATGTTCAGTCACAAAACCGATTGTCACAGTTAACCATTAATTCGAGGTTTCGTTTTGTACAGAATAATAGAAGTCGATTTGTCTCAGATTTGTATCGGTCTGGCATTTCAAAATTAAAATTTTGAGGATTAATTGGTGCTTCTACATGAGATTGACGAACTTGCTGAACGGTTTTTTTTAGAGTTGGCACACATTTGATAATTGTTCAGCAACTGAAGCAGATACCTTAATAATAAAAATAATATTAATATTAATAACATTTATACTTTATAGAAATAAATAATAATATTGTATGTACCTGAAAAGCAAGTGTCCCAATGACTGAATGCGTGGAATTAGGTGTACATTTTGCATTTATTTTCATATCATTTATTGTAGTTTTAACTTCTATTTGAGTAATTTCAGAGACATGATTATGGTCAATTTTTTTTGAAATTTTAATTTTCTCATTATCGATATACAAATAATATGAACGCGGCCTCGTCATTTATTTTTAAAACGTATGTATCTCCAATTTTCCATATTTTCTTTTGTACCAACTCCATTTTTTTTCGAAATGGTACATAAAGCCTTCATCAACTAATATATTTGAACCTATTTCACTTTTTATATACTTTAAAGACATTTTAAAATTACTATTTATAATTGTTAGAAGTAGTACTGTTGTATGGTGTTGTAGTGTTGTATCGACTGACAACTGATATAGCGTATACTGTATAGTTTTAGTATAGGTACTAGTGTAGGCATTGAATAGTCTCATTATCCCATATTATTTTAGATAGTAATATTAAGTTTCCGATTACGATATACTTTATCGGTTTTATTTGTTTTTTTCGGTTCTTTCGGTTTATAATTGTTTGATTATTGAATTCTATAGGACGCTACAAATTATCATACTATCAAAAGTCGCTCGCGATCTATTTACGCGCTATAAATTGCCGCTATCTATTGTCACGCTATCAATTATCAGCTGTCTATTGACGGGACACCGTCACAACTAGTAATAATAAATTGTATTGCTGTTATCAATCAGAGCGAGTATAACGATGATTATTTTTGTCACGCTGCTAAACACGCTGTATTATAATATATAAAGGTATACTAAAAAATATGCAGCAAGTTCTAAAAAAAAAACCAAGTGCAAAATCCCACACAAAAATATATTAAGGGTTTTCGCATGTTACATCACTTTCTCGTTATTCGTTAAAAACATTTGTCAGACAAACATCTACGGTAGCTATCAGCTGTAATACAGACATAATATACCTACTAAGCATTGCTATATTTATCCGAGCATGTTAACTATATTATAATATTATGGTATCTAACTGTTCGAGTTACAATTAGACATAACGATAGTTTGATTAAATAATTAAGATATATTTCTGTGTTTTATAAGTTACAATAGTTGGTATTGCACTATTATAGGTAATGGTCAACTGTAGAAAATAATATTTACTTATTTATTTGATTATTACTTAAAATTTGTGATTACAATAATTCTGTTAATAAAACCAAACATTTTGAAAATTAATTAAAACAATATTATGAATATTATAATGACGTATCATGCAGAAATTCTCATTATACTAATCGAATGCATAAATAATTAAATTGAAGTCGTCAGCTAATTTGATATAATCATAAATAAATGTAAATAATATAATTATTACGTATTAGCTAATAAAGTCATTGATGATGCTTAAGATTCGTAAGGCTTGAAGTCATTTTGTTTCGATAAAAAGAAAAATACACCTTATTACCTACACATTTAAACATTTATAGCAGGTACCTATAATCTGTAAAATAACTGTTAAATTTTATAACTTCTGAGGAAGCGATACAAAAAGAATTTGTGCATATTTTAAAAGCTTACTGCACATATTTACAATTTACACATAACTTGGCTTATTTACAGAAGATTGTTAAGTTGTATTATTAATATGCTATAACTAGATTACGAATTTTGATGTTCGTACATATTCTTCATCGAGTGTCTGAAGCAGATTAATTAGACGTATTATTATAGAAATCATGAGAAAAGTATTTATTGCAAACAGCATTTGTAACTTGAAATGACGAACTCCTTGATTTTAGATTCA
This sequence comes from Diuraphis noxia, assembly GCF_037042655.1. Classification (NCBI taxonomy): domain Eukaryota; kingdom Metazoa; phylum Arthropoda; class Insecta; order Hemiptera; family Aphididae; genus Diuraphis; species Diuraphis noxia. The sequence continues at coordinate 28,433,285 of NW_028301714.1, read as the reverse complement.
CGTAACAGTTATCTTTATTTAATGTACAAATATTTTGTACTTAAAATATGAACAATTTTTTCTCTTGGATATTTTAAATCAACTAAAGTGACTTTGACACTTAAAAATACATATAACAAGGATATGGGATATTTATATATTATACATATTATGTTGAATAACTTACGGTATACTTGTATACGGTGATACAAACCGAAAAGGTCTGGATGTGTGTGATAGTAACCCGTACTTCGGACAGCTCGGCGCGGCGGTAACTACTGCTTCTTCACCTCCGGATGGGGACAGTGTTAGGAGATCACCGTCCTTTGGTCAGCTCGGTATTGGATACGGCTTCTTACTAGTGCATGGCAGTTGACGTCCTTCTCAGTGCACGGTAGTTCACGTCCTACGCGTCGCTTAGTGGTGGTCTCGGCTTCTTGACTCCGGATAGGCACAGTGGGCGGATGAATTATATCATCCGCGTATCTATAACTGGCGGGCGGTAAAGCGTTTTTGGAGACAATCTCCCAATCCGTTATAGGGTGACCGGGATAATATAAGTATTAATTGTTGATCGTTCAGAAGATTAAATGTGGTAAGAGGTTCTTAACAACCTCCCGTCTAACAATATCAATCTCCGGAACTCAAAATAAAATTACTGACGACAATGGAGTGAGCTAATACTATTCCAGTGAGACTTTCTTAAAAACGTCCTGGGTATCATGAATTGACCATCCGTGTCGCCTATAAAGATAGGGATGGTATTTGGTGAGTATATCAGAGCGTTCGTGGGGTAATTTACCAACTTCTGTTGTCTCCGATATCCAGGTGTTGGCTTTGTCATGTCCCGTTTTTCTTGGTACTATGTGGTATTTCTGTGCTGTATAAGGCTGTAATTCTGTTAGTGCCTATATGCGTGTTGATTGGTATCTTCCCCGACACGAGATACCGTCCATTTGTACCGTTCCGGTCATAGTATTGCGTGTGGTACAAATCCATGACGCGGCGCGCGCTATCTGTGACGCCAATGTAACTTGTTGTGCCGGTTGTCGTGCGTTGGTAGTGTAGTGCTTATCCACGAGTGGCGCGTCGGTGGCTAGGTGTTTTCCTTCTGTACTACTGCCAGCGCAGTGGTCGTATATACACGGACTATTGACAGAGACATTATATTCTGTGTGTTCTGTCCATAGAGTAATTACTCTATGGTTCTGTCTCGTTACACATTCTTGCAATACTTGGTTTCTATAACATATTTTTTAATATTTTGTAAATTATATTGTTGTAAGAAAATAATACAGATTTATTTTATAATATTTAGACACCTAGCAAATATTTATTGAATTATTTAAGAATAACTATCATATATTTTATGAATTGTAATTTTTCTTGAAACATTTTTTTAGTTGTCTATATTAATATTGCAGTGCATCCAATTATTTTGATACACGTATCTAATGATAACACTATTAGTCACCTCGCCATTTTGCTTTGTATCTTTTTATTAAAAAGTTTATTTATATTTCATATTGAAATATAATGTTATGTTCAATAACTATTAATTTTTTATTATTTCGAAGAGAGAATAAAAAGAATATATAAAGGATTTATTTTTAAACATGAATTTTTACTTAATTTTTTAATTTTTCAAATTTTTTTTAAGAATTATTTTGACCCTAGACATAAAAGATCATTAAAAATATATTAACAGATATTTTAATTGTATTTGGCTAGTTGCAATTTTTTTTATATCCATTTTAATTTGAACAAAAAATTTTATTTAAGTTTTTTTGCCAATCAAAAATTCAGTGTCGCGTTGTATGAGCTTCAAAAGAACAACATCAGCTGTTCTTTTTTTATTTCAGAAGACAAAGAACACCAATTATAAAATATATTCTGATTGAAAATCGACTCATTTTTATAAATTTATCTTAAGATGGTACAATTATTTAAAATTACAATTAGGTACAAATATTTAATGTTTTTTTATATCATAATATAGTATAATTCGAAGTAACGGAAAAAAAGTATTTCCTAATAAAACATAGTTATTACACTTATTTATAGACGTAATCAAAACAATGATATTTTTAAGCATATTAAATCTAATAGATTTATAATTCAGTTATTTATACTTAAATGTAAATTGTACCCCTACATATTATATCGTTGATTGCTCTTAAGAGCTCAGTGGTGATGGTTTAGATATAAAATATAGTGAGAAATCTGTTTTGCTCGCTCTGTATAAATTCCTGCTCTCTGAAACCATAAAAAAATCGTAAGTAGGTATATAGTATATTTTATCTCTTCAATAGCTAGTACTCAAATCATTTAATATTATGATTTATGAGCATAAAAACTATTACAAAAAAGTACTAAAATGTCTAATTGTTTTTAGTTTTATTTATTCCTGACCAATTTTTAACTATACAATTATAATCACTTTTTGATAATTTTTTTTTTTAAATTGAACTGTTGTATTGCAAAGTTGGCTCCTCTGGAGAATTCCGATGAGTTTTAATAGAAAAATTCAGCATGCCATGTTTTTACGGTATTTGAAACAATTTTTTTATGCCGATTCTATATTTTGTTAGGTACTGTAATACTATAATTATAGCGGTAGGTGTGTGCAAACGGACAAACGGTACATACATATACAATATGCGATAGCTTTATTATACATTATGAATCAATTTGTTGATCGGCTAAATAATAGTATTATTGCATAAACTTTTGAAGTTGAAGGTCAATAATTAGATGTTAACGTTTGTATGTTTTCCTTGAATGGCTAGATACTATACAAATAGTACAGAACGTAATGGTCCAATAGTAGATAATATATCAGTCGTGTAAATTTTTTTAATTTTTGCGTTTACGTTACCGTTTTAATTTATTTTATTATTTTTTGACTAACCTAAAAGAGGCTAGTATTTGAAATTCTAACACCCGATTCCCACCCCTTCCCTCACCATAGTGTGTGTACGCCGCTGATATTTAGCGTATATTATAGTATAAGTATAAACAACAAAATGTATAATTGTGTAAATCATACAGATGTACATTTTCAACAAATTATAGATACGATGTAAATGAGGGCATATATATAATGAAAGCAATAATTATTAAACTTTAAAGCAAGCCTTGATTGTAAATTATAAATTTATGATGTACTGAAGATGAGTTGTAGAAAGTATAAAAGTCATAAAAGAAACGATCACGACGCGTAACGTTGCGTAACATAATTTATGAAAAGTCTCGTGATAAGTCATACCAACTTATATCATGTATATTATTAGTATACATAATAATAAAGAAAAATCAACTCTTAAATCAGTGGAACTCTTACTCGACCATGGAAACTTTCACAAAAACAGTAATGGAATACACATTCCAGAGTCAGAAAAATACAAGGAATACAACTGGCATAGCATTATAGCAAAGGTAATAATATAACATATAGGAAAATTGATAAGCAGATGAAAATACATATCTTTAATTTAGATTCCTGGACATAGCAATATTGAAGGGAACAAAAAAGGAGACGAAGAAGCCAATAAAGCAGCAAAATCCACAGATACCCCAAAACTAAACATAATAACATACGCAAATTTAAAAAACTAAATCCAATAACCTATCCAAATTAAATGGTAAGACCACTGGCTGAGATGATGAAACCAAATTCCGTTACTCCAGCTCAACAAAATAAAAAGATACAATATTTGAACAGCCAGATCCCTATCTCAACAAAAGATAAAAAATATTATTTAATCGTATCTGAATAAGTCACATGAGGATGTGCTCAATCTGCGGTGTTAAATTAACAGCTATAAGTATATTATAACTGAATGTCACGAATATAACATGCAAAAAACTCAACACCCCAGCCAACTTAGACGTAGCTTTAGGTTCGAACCCAGAAGAATCCGACAATATGATCTGCAACTTAAAAAAAACTAACCTGCTCAACTACATTCAAATAATAGATAAGTAATCGTAAAACAACTACTTACTGTAGAACTGAAAATAATATTTATTTTTTTAATTTTCTAACTATGTATACCTAATAAATCATTAAAAAAAAAAAAATGTAACTATATAATGGCCTTTACCATTTAAAAGAGCAATAAAACAAAATAAAATAAAAACAATCTGGAAAAATTAAATTGTGTAATATAATATATGAATTGGTTAAAATTTTATTAAATATAGATATATTACATTTAATATTACATCTATAAAAAAAAATAATTGTCGTAGGTTAAAAAAAAAATCCCTGTATGAGCCCACTTTAAAATAAAAATAGGGGTGTGAAAAATAGTTTACATCACTCTCTGAGACCTACTTAATTTCACAACAAATTTCATGAAAATCGGTCCAGCCGTTTTGAAGGAAAGATTTTTATATATTAGGTATATTATACATATATAATTTACTCGTTAAAATACCTTCAAATCTATAGTATCAAATTTCATTTTTCAGCGTATATTTTAATTTTTAAATCAAAAGGAGAATATTATTTTAAATTATTTCTATACGTATAAGTCTATCTGCTTGTATTTACAATTATAATTAAAGGTTATTTATAAATAAATTAAAGTTATTTTTTTAAATTTAGATCAAAAGTCCAAAAAGTGGTAGAATCTAAAAATAGATAAATAAAACTCTCATCATTTCTCTAGCTTAAAGTAAAGCTAAACATGGGCATCTCTGTAAAAAATATTCTATATACAATTTTAATTTATCAGTTTAAAAAAAAAATTAATTCAAAAGTTTTTTTCCCAAATAATTTAATGGTAGACGTACTAGGTAGGTATTTATAATAAGTAAAGAAAATAGAGTTTAGGTAAAAGTTTTTAAGAAAAAATTGGAAATAATTCGTGATACAGATTATTAGGAATTATTGTAGTACATTAACTATAAGATCTTTGAGAGTTATTATTACTATTTTATATCAAATAGTCTCGAATACACAATAGCATAATGAACATTGATCGATTCGATACAAATTGAATGTGACATATTTATAATTATACAGACATTAATCAATCATATATGCATATTATTTATGTTAATAAATGCCAAATTTCTGAATACGTCTCTGAACCTGGATCCTACCTGTATGCATACAAAAAAATAAAAATAAATTTTTGTTTATCTAAAGTTGGTGAAGATTTTTCTGTACGCACGTGAGGGTTTAAAATATTACAATTAAAAGTTTTCATTTATCAGACAATAATAAAAATATGAGAAAAGGAAAATATGTTTAATAAAAACAATAACTTTTTTGCTTCACTGGAAATCTAAAATAATATAATCATCTTTGATGTAGCTGGTTATCATTTATATTCACAGATATAATTAAGTAAATAAAGTAAGCTTTATATGCAAATTAAACTATTAATATCTACAAATGGATAAGCGTATTATACAATACTAAAATCCTATAATATGTACATATAAATGGTCCGCATTGAAGTGAAACCTCTAAATACCGGACACTCTAAGTCACTGAATTTTGTCCACTGAGCATATTGTAACAATATATTTTATTATATATATATATAAATATATATATATTACAAACAATTTCAACAACTATTTTAACAAATTAAAATGTTTACCATTTTATTCATAATCAGAGTCCAGTGAACTGCTGATATAATATATTACAGCAAAATAATTTAAAATATGCATAGTATAGGTAGCTATTAGAATATAATAAAATATAAGCATTTATATTTTATACATTAATTTTGTCTTGTTTGGAGTAATTTTGTCTTAAACAAAATTTTCTTATTTGTTGGTATGACTAACTGAAAATAAATTGAAACTATAGTACAATATTTTTAAAAAAAAATCACATAGGTTCCAAAACTATAAATTAACATATGATAAGAATAAGAGTTAATTCTGAACTTGAATAATCATATTTGTTTGCAAGTAGCGTGTATATATTATATGTGTAATAATATCGAACCGTTAGTTGAGACAGTATCATCTACTTGTGCACATAAACAGTTTTTAAAAATATTCCTGTATAAAATGTAATTAGCATTTAGCAATAATGTAATTACCTTTATTCGAGGTATTCTGTATTTTAATATAATTCTGGTATAATTCTGAATAATATAATATTATGATACCTATATTATAATATAGTGTATGCATTACATGGAAAATGTCCGTTGCACTTCTGTAATGTGTATTGTTAAAAAAAAATATAGAATATTTAAAAAAAGTTGTATTTTGAATTATAATCGTAAAACAAAAGTACAACTGTACCTACGTATAAAATGCCTGTATGGAACAGTTTTTTTTTTATTTTAAATTTGTAAACTAAAATACAATTCCGATAAACAACTTGTATTTTAAATGATACGTGTATTGTTGTGTTTATAGATAAATAGGTACTACTAGAGTTTTCATTGTAAATACCTACGCCTATGGGATTAATAAAATATTTTGAATTATTTACTTGCTCGTATTGTATAAACGTATTATGCGTATTATATTATGCGTATCGTACTTCCCAAATATGCCGCCAGTTTTTATTGACAATAAGTAATAGTTGATTTTGGTCGACGTTTTACAAAATAATAAATATCAGTCCTTCATAATTTCGACTTCGATACACATATTATACGAATGTATAATTATGTATGTCTTAATTACATCCTACGGTCCCTATATATTATACAGCTTCGCGTTCGTTTCCGTCCCGAAAGATTTGACTGACGACTGTATGTCTGTAACTCCAGACTCAATGTTTCCACTGACATTTAATTCCAACTTTGTAGTCTCTACTAACATATAACTATAAAATTAACTTTATTTAACTTTAAAATAATTAAATTAGTCATATTCAATAAAAATAGACAAAAAAAATAAATGTTAAAAGAATATTATTGCTGAATGTGTATAATATTACAAACGATTATTGATTGTCATATATACACGGTATTGGTGCAAATAAAATATATTATGATGTTAGTACAAAACAAATATTTTGGCTAAATTAAACATGTAAACCATTGTAGGCTAATAAACCTTTGAATTTGAAGCCTTTAATTAATAAAAAAAAAAAATATTTTGGCTCATTCCAATGATTTATTATAATAGACATACTTAAAAATTAGGTAATTGTAGCTTATGATACAGTACAAATTTACGTAGGTGGTTTTAAAAAGTGTACCCCCAAGAGTAATAATAGATCTGCAGCCATTGCCGCCTTCAATTTGTTCCTGTATATGTAACATATTGGAAAATATTATTTTTCCATTACTCAAATAATTTAACTTATAAAACTAATTTAATTTATTTCATGTAACCAAAGAAAATGTTTTAGTTTTTCCATGTTAAATCGTTAAAAAAAAATAATTAAATGGGTCATAAATAAAAAGCTAAACAGTTAGAAGTAAAATATTACCAATTCAGATAAACCGATTTGTATACTCACACTATTCCCTATTCACATATATTTATTATTGTATGGTATATATGGATGGTAAGTTGTTAATCGTTTAACGTTTAACTGGTTAATGGGTGTCATTGATTTTATGTAATCAGCGTTTGCAGTATACTTTAGGGCTGCGGGGAGATGCCGTCCCACTACTATTTTATATTACCATATACATTACTTCACTTAAATTTTTTTTAAACCCCATATAAATAAATTACTTGTAATGTCTTATTCTTATACTTAGATTTATAAATTATGTTAATGAAATAAAAAACTTTCTGCTTATTTTGTTGATTTATAATTTTTGTAATGTAAAATATAAAGTGTTGCAAATTCAGATTTAAAGAGCTAGAAGTATTTTGCACTTTAATTCATATGTAATAGTAAATTGTAATACATATATTATTAAATTATTTTTCCCTATGTTGTGGATTTAAATCATTTCGAGATCCGTTTGGGTTCTGGGTATTAAGAGGAAGCCATACCTGCATGGGTTGTCTCCGTTTTATAAGTGTGTAACATATACCATATTTACGCTCAGCAGATCACGTTTAGCTCCGTTAGTTTAAAAATTAAAGGAATTGACTTATTATAAAATGTATAGGTAAGAACATTATCTGTGCTCGTATGTTGGGTTTTTACGATACTTCAATTTTTTAGCAAGTTTTACGTATATAACATAGCGTAAATTAAAAATTCTCATGGCATACTTAAAATCTGAACTATCGTAAAAACTCAACTACGGTGCTAAACGTGATTTGCAGTTGTAAATTTGGCATTTGCTATGTTACGCACTTGTTAGACGGAGACAACACATATGATTATGGCAACCTCTTAAGATTTTAGATCTAGTTGCACTGTCCATGAACACAATAGTATAATTACTACCTATATTTAAACTTATATTTTTTTGATTATGCTTATTATTTAAATTAAGAGAGGACGCTACACCCGCATGTGTTGTCTCCGTCTTACAACTGCGTATAACATTGCAAAACCTGTTTCGCGCGGGAAAGAACAGAGAAAGATACAGTTATAACTAAGAAACAAAATTTTCACCACATAAAAAGGAGAATTTTGTCTGTGCAATATCGTTTTTATTTTTTCGATATCACTTATACAAAAATAATTCGTATTGTTTTATAATATATTAATTTTGTGTTTTTTAAGCATGAAAAAATGTTTTTGTAGTTCTGATATCGAAAAAATAAAAATGATATTGCACAGACAAAATTCTCCTTTTTATGTGGTGGAAATTTCGTTTCTTAGTTATAACTGTAGCTTTCTCGGATCTTTCCCGCGCGAAACAGTTTTTGCAATGTTACGCACTTGTAAGACGGAGACAACACACGCGGGTGTAGCGTCCTCTTAACACATTAAATGCTTAGGTACCTATAGCCTATAGGCTATAGTACATATTATCTATATGCTATTAATGTAAAATATTAATTCTTTTTCTCTGGCACTTAGTAGTATCCAAGAGTTTTGACCGTAAAATATTATTACGTTAAAAAATATATATCTTGCTATTCGTGTTAATTTGTCATAAATGTAATTAATTTCTAATTTTATTCATTTGCGAAGCTTATTACTTACACAAACGATACAATATATTTATAGCGTTTTAGATGTATATTATAGGTACATGTTACAGTTACATTTAGTGCATAACATGTTACTATTGTTCATTATTAAACTCTCATATAGTTGGCAAAACAGCCATAACAAATACATATTAAACATCATTAAACATCAATTTAACAAATTTGTTGGTAACTTTTTGGATTTTATTTTCATCAGGATAACTTTTCTTACTTTCGGGTAACCATGTATTCAACAACACAACTTTAAGTTGTCGAATGTTTCACAAAAAAATGTTGGAACATTCAGAAATCTAAAAAAAACTTAGGCATACAAGCATGAAAATTTTGTGACCCATATTTTGGAAATCTCTGATTTAAAGTGTTTTTTTTATTGCATAGGTAATAGTTATTGATAATTATTTACATATAGTATATACAACTATAATAATTATTAAGTGAATAGTGTAATTTAAACCTCCAAATTCATTTAATTATTCAATAGGTAGCTATATAAATAGTTGTATTTTTGGTATTTTAGTGTACAATTAGTATAAATGTATAAATATTTGAAACTAAAATAATAGCTTTAATAACTAAAGTAAAAAAAATAATTTATAACATAAAATAGTTAAATTTTATGCAAGAATATACAGAAACAGTAAATATATCTAAAAGTATTCAAAAGGGTGGGATTGATATCGACATAATATATTTCGAATATTATTTTCACAGAGCTTTCGAAATATTTTTTTATGAGTACTTTTACGAGTATTTATTCCAGATAGGTACTCTTAAATTTTAAAAGTATTCAATCCATGACTGGCCGCAACAAGTAAGTGTACATTATATATATATATATATATAAATACTGCGGCAGTAGGTTATAGCTTTTGAAATTACCTTCAAATCATTGGTAATAATCATGTTAAGTACAATAAAGAATAATATGTTGTTTTTATAACGACTTCTAAAACGAAAAAATGTATTTTTCACTGGAAAAATTATGATGTTTTTTATTCTCATCATGAAAGACGTTACGCAATTAAGTTTTATTGCAGATATATTATTATGACTTCGTTATTCTGTGTTTGCCGATGATAAAATATATACCTGTGATATACCCATACAATAAAAGTACATACAAATGAAAAAAATATTTTCTGTCAGTTGAATACTGTGTGTAGGTGACTCAGAAAATCGTTATGCAAAAGCTACGATTCTTGCAACGGAAATAAGTTTTTTTCTATGTAAATCAATTTCTGACTATATATTCTACTGCGCTTTGATGTCACAGAAAACTGTTTCACTCGATATTTATGTTCTAGCGTGAGAACATATTATTACATTACGGCTCTATCTACATTCGCCTATATCCTGCAGTGATATTGTAATGAGGGTATTTTTCATTAAATATTGTCGCAAGTCGCTGTGCTCGCTGCAACGCCTTAATTATTCTGCAGATATGAAAAAAATACGACATTTTTTAATTATCGATTTACTCGAATAAATCAATTTTCAACTACGCTTAAAAACCATGATTAATTAGTATATTAAAAAATTGTCACTTATACCTAATACGTATGATGTTAGTTTAGATAAACCCTTATTATTTCTGTATTTTGATTAAGGCGGCTCTAAACGATTTGATTTTTCATGCATTTAGACCTATATAAGCTGGTGAAAGATAAACATATTTCTGGTAGGTATAGTCCAAATTTAACTTTGGATACTGATGATTTGAATTCGTTAGTTCCCTCTTTTCTATGATTTGTAGGTTAGGTTAGGTTAGGTTTTTTTACAGTTTTGAATTTTATCAGTTTAATTTGTATTCACATAAACCTTCCAAAGATGTAGGATTTTGAAACACTAATCGACACAATGACTAACCGATGCAACGATATGCGCATTTAATAAGTTGCCAAATGGTGTATGATATTTGCAGTGAACAGCCATTATATATTATACGAAAATACTGTGGTCATCGTACATAATACGAGTTGACTGGTTATATTATGATAACTGTACGATCTCATTTTTAGAGTATATTTCTGAAGAAATTTAACAAATCATGTTGTACACGTAGGTATGTAAATTATAATCATTATTATTCGAATATTCTGTTCAAATCGTACACGAGACACGACGACGTTTCACTTTAATATTATATACGAGTACAACATAATGCAAAAAAACTGTATAGCTTTGAGAACAAATTAGATGGTGGCACCAGAAAGACTTGTTGAAAAAAAATCGTTACCTACCCGGAAAAGAAATCCTATAAACGACCCTTATTCGGTGATTACAAAGAGACTGGAACGTGCTATATGTAAATATTAAACCGTAAATTTCGTTTTTGCTGCGAATTGTCGTACAATTAAGTCAGACACGTAATTTTATTCTTAATAATATTTTAAATATATGTAAAATAAATTATAGTCATATTGTAATTTAACAGCATATTATTAGACCTATTTAAGAAATATTGACCAAATTTCATTTTTGAGAACAATATTTTCCCGTAATATTTTGTCATTCATATGGCGCTGCACAGTAATAATCAATCGGCTGCAACATTATACCTATGCTTTGTCTTTTAGTTCTATAAATAAATTATAATTTTTTACTCATCATTGACTGTAAAAAACATTAAATACTCAACACTCAACAATATCGACCTACAGAAAATTTAACAAGCATTTTTAAAAAAATTAATGTTTATTATGAGGAATTAAAAAAAAAAGAGAGAAATCTTATCTTAATAATATCATCATGTTACATAATGAAACATTTTTTATTTATTTTATAAGCTAATTCATTTTCCCAAAAGGTTAGAAAAAATTATATTTGTTTTCACTATATTATCCATATTACATTTACTTCACTACTATAGTTATATTAATTAAATTTTCACGGTATAACATAATATATTACCATCGTTGTGCCAAAAATTTAAACACAAGATATAAAATAAATACTTGTAATTGTAATAGAAAGTAAAACTAAACTACAAATATAAAAAATTATGTAATAAATATTATAAAGTTTAGTATTATATTATTTAGTATATACCTTATTGGTTGTTACTTGTTACCTATATAAGGATGATATTTGTTTTTTTTTATCTATACTAAATAGGTACTCGTAAATAAGTCAAACGTTTATTTGAAATATTAAAGTGTGTATTAATTACAATATATTTTTAAAAGGCCTTAAAATGTGACTGCTGCATTTATGTACACTACTTACCGACAGGTAATTTTTAGCCTAAAAATTCTGTTTTTCTATTATCTAGTTATTAATAATAAATACTATTAATAATAACTTATTATTATTATCAACACACTTATATACAATAATAATATACCTCGATGATATTATATTACAGATATTGTCGATGTTCATCGCCGATGTATTTTTTGTAGGTTAGTGGGCGAATTCGTTTGATTTTTCACTTCTCGGTTGGACGTGATTTTAATAGCGACCTTGAAGCCAATGCGCGAGATTTCGTGTGCGCCGCCGTGCCGTCCTCCCGGCGGACGCCCGCTGCGTGTTATTGGTCGCACAGTGCGCGACTCGCTGAAAAGATCCGATCGCACGAAGGTGACATATTATGATTATGGCTGATTACGAACTAGAAGCCTTCGACTCGTCCGCGATATCAAGTATAGGCACGTGGAATTTTTCGCTAGCGATTCATTGTCTCTTTAGGTACACATTACTGCATAATATGTTTCATTATATACACTCACACTTTTCCGACCATTACCGATCGTATCTTTCCAATATCGATTTGTTCGAACACCACGTGCAACAATAATATAATATTCCGACGACCATGATAATAATAATAAATTTACATGCCTGAAAATATTGCAAGTAAACCTATAACAATATTATTTACTCGCGTTCTTTATCCCAATCGAAATCAGAAAACGTAAATTCTTAATAGGTTCCTTTACCTGCAAGTACATACTATTAAGTGACGTGCAGCATCGCAGTGACTTACAGTGTTCTAAACTCTAAAAAGACTTAAGCTCGCCGTGTTACTAGCAGCTTTAAATTACGTGCTCTAATTCTGTTATTAGACGGTTTTAAAAAATTTTTATAACGGCGAGTGATGTGCACCTGTATACCTTGATTTTTATCAAACCTATAGTCGGCTCGGTAGATAACATAATATAATTGTATCATTTGTCGAGAAAAAATTCTACATATGCATACGTAAAAATATAATATTATTATAGTTTACAACCTTCATTGCAATACCTTTTTTTTTTCGATGATCCTGTATATGGAAAAAATTTAAAAATATCATAAAGTAATCTTTTCACCGTGACATTATTCATAAAATATGGTGCGAGTATAGCTACCACATAATAAATAAATTGCATTTTGTGTTTTATTTTCACAATTGTAAAAAACTCATACGTTTTGTTGTTTAACAAATTAGGTAGCTTCTCTAGTTCATTTTTCGAGTTTAAGCTTCAGATAAATCGTAAGTGCTTATATGTGTGAAAAAATTTTCATTTGTACTCACTACTCAACTAAACGACGATAGTTATTCCTATTTCGTACAAAGGGGTGCTGGATATATGCCAGACATTTTGGTCTAACAAGTATTAGCGAATAATATGAAACACTTTTTTTACTGTTATTGTTTTCTAGTCTGCTTATAAATTTTCGTTTAAAATAATTTCGTAACAGAATAGTTAAGACATACTATAAAATAAAATCGGACAAGAAATAATATACAATCGTTATAAATACATTTCAAAGAATAACGACGAGGAAAAAAGAATGATGAAAATTTCAGAAGTCCCGAGACATTAAATCAACGTTTATCAAAAAAATTATTATGGGCTAGATAAAAAACTAAATAAATGCATTAAGAAGACCTGTATGCTAAAAAAAATGCTAATGAATTTATTTTCAAATGGAAATCTTAAACTGCATTTTTTTTTACTCAATTTATTAGTTGAGAAAATATAAGAAATTTATTTTATTTTACTATATATCTACTTATATTTGAAAGTTTAGATTTAACATAAAGTTAATTTATAGGTACGATTTGTAAAGTAAATGTATGAAAATTAAGTAAATTACACATTATATAGTAATTTATTATAACAGCAATTATTGAGGTGAACTATATCTACTTTTAGATATTTACTTTTTAAAGTAAAAGCACAATGATCATTCCAAATATATTAGTATAATTATACTTACATTATTAAAAATTAAAATAGCTAGTTTTAAAATTCGCAAGTTATACACTTAAACAAACCATAGACATCCAATGTTCTGAAGTATTACTTCCCCTTTTGATATTTTATGTCGTTTATCGGCCAGTATCAATAAACATATTTTAAAATTTGTGGATTAATGTATTAAAATTATAGATGAACTTTGAAAAATTAAAAAAAACTTTACCGCAATGAACTCTTCAATTTAAAAATAAAGCATAACGATCGGTTCAGTAGTTTCCGAGAACACACGAGTAGGCCTCAAAGGTTTTCATTTTCATATTTATATAATAGATATGAGGTCGAAAATGTTAGTAACGTGTCGATTTTCAAACGGAGACATCTACATACGTACCTACTATGGTTCTTTGTAAAGGACATGTTCCATGTCAAAAAAAAAAAAAAAAAAAATGACTGGTTCATACGTCTACAAACCACCACTCCATTGAATTAAAAATCAAATTCATTGAAATTGATATGCACAAATGTTGTATTCTATTGTCAATAAAATTCCATTAATTGTTTGATAAAATCTCTTTTGAATTAATCCTTTTTTTAATAATCCCATATGCATTTTTTTTCATTTGACGTAAATGTCTAATTCCTACAACAAATTGAATACGGTCTAAATGCGAATATCATATTTCGTAAATGTACGTGAAACACATAACATGGATTTTTGCTTCTATATTTTAATAATTTGGTTTGAATAATCCAACAACTACTTTAATAGTGTCCTTTGGAATTTCGTGTAATCGTGTAAATAAATAAATTATAGTTTATTGTGGAAATTCTATTCCTTTGTAAATCTGTAAGAACACAACGGAACAGAATATTTGTTTGCTTAATCATACGCTAATCATATAGGTACACTGTATTCAGATTATGATTTATTTGACAAGCTGACTATAATTTTTACGATTTAAACATCGAAAAGATCATTAAACTATTAAAATTGATAAAAAATATACGGAATCAAGCTCACATAAAATCATTTTTTCTCGAATGCAATCATTAAATATCGTATTGGTTTAAATCTAAAATAATTATACACACCTACAGTACACACTTTTCTGAGCCGAAACGCCCGAAACCTATGTACACTAATCTATGTGTTATATTATACTGTCCGGTTATAGGAATTGTCTATATCAGACATTGACATTCAGACTATTCATAGTTTGTCGTAATTTGTAAGCTATAATTATTTACTATTTAATGGTCAATATTGTTGGGATATACGTGGATTCAAATAGTTAAATAATATAATTCTTTCAGTTCTTTTAATCAAAAATTAAAAATTCTGAACCCTTGAAATTTGGTACATCGCCATAATTTAGTACACCTGAAACCTGTTTGTGTTAAGACACCGCATCTTACATAACTTGTTAATTTATTATTTGCGTAAAAACAGTCAACATGAAGTATAACATTAAATAACATAATTAAAACATTATTTAATTATTGGTTATTACACTGAAGATTAAATTACTTCACAATTAGAAATAATATAATATGCTTATAATTTCTAACAAATTCGATTGTATATTCAAACAATTTGAGCCTCAACTATTAATAAAAATCATCAGGTAATTACATAAGTAAAGTTATAGTGTTCAATTTGCACATTTATATATAGTTATATATTAATAGTTATTGTACTTGACATTTATTATTAAGTTTGTCAAAATGTAATGTTTTATTTTCATAAATAAGATATGAAAATTGTAATATTTATTTAATTCCCAATAGTAAATATTCCCTGTATGTAAATCGTTAAAAAAATATTATTTATTTCACTCATACGTGAATATTATACAATATACAGGGTGTCCCACAGAGATCTGACATTCTGACAAATGAAATAACTTTTGTTCTAATCAATATTTTTAAAAATTTCTTATAAATATAATCCATATTCCATAGACACTTGCGCTACATTTTTAGAATACATTTTTTATTTTTTATTTTTTAATACTGAAAATAAAAAACTTAAAAATTGATAAATTTTTTTTTCGAAATATTCAATAACTATAACCAATTTGTTAATTTGATTTTCAGAAAAATGTATATGGTAAAAACACTTATTTAAGTCAAAAGGCAGATTTTTACAATTTTTTTAAATATCAATATTTTCGTTACCTAGGTAAATTATAGTAATTTATAGTTTACACATCGCATATTATTAAAATAAATACAATAAAAATAATAATTCGATTTTAACATGCACTTATTTAAAATAAAATATTTTTAAAAAACTTTATTATTATTTGAAATTACAAGGTTTCTAACATAAATTATAGATCGTAATTTACTTAACGAAAATATTGATAATCAAAAAAATTGTAAAAAATCAGCCATTTGGCTTAAATAAGTGTTTTTACCATATAAATTTTTCTAAAAATCAGATTTACAAATGGCTATATTGAAATATTTCGAGAAAAAAATGTTATCAATTTTTAAGTTTTTTATTTCCAGTATTAAAAAATAAAAAATAAAAAAATGTATTCTAAAAATATAGCGCAAGTGTATATGAATTATATTTAAAAGAAATTTTTTTAAAATATTGATTAGAACAAAAGTTATTTCATTTTTCAGAATTTCAGATCTCTGTGGGACACCCTGTATAGTAATATAAATATAGCATGTATGTTAATATTTTATAAATAGTTTTATTGATTTAATAAATGATTACGAATCTATTCATGTTTTTGGAACTGTATTTTATTAAATAAAAAAACTATAATTTCATGATAATTATATTAAAAAAACTGGTTTTATGTACCATTATTTACTTTTATTTATTTATATATTTTGAATAATAAGCCTCAACTCTTGAACAGTTTTTATTATATTATTACTTATAATTTATTTTTATTATTACTGTTGATGAGATGTTTATGGTTATCAAGTAATATATTACCTGCTATAATATATTATATGCTCATATGTCATATCAAATGAATAACTCGTCATTATACCCTAATACACGGTATTGTAATAATTACTAATTGCACGACAGATTTCATAGAATACAAAAATAATTTGAAAACAAATAACATAGTATTTTTAATATTCTAATTAACATAAACAAAAATATTTAATACCTTGAACCTTCTGACCAATATTAGATTTAATATACTGGATAAATAATTATCCATTCATCAGCAAGTATGACTGTCCAGATCGAATATAAACATAATATGTATTAAAATCAGATAATTAATTGTTAATACAATACACATACACATCGTAAGTCGTAACAGTTGTAACAATATAACCATGTTCATTAAATATTAAATATTAAAAATTAATGATATATCTAACATGTATATAAAATATAGTGACAAACCAATAACCCTGAAAAAATGTGTCACGTAATACTTTAGACGTCTGTGATATTCAACATTTTTAAACTGAATAATCATACCTATTATTTTAATATTCACAATTCACTAAAATTAACGAAAAAAAATAAAAATATTTCTGTTAAAATAATGCAAAATCAAAATACAGTTAAATTAATATTAATATATGTATAATGTATATAGGTTTAGGTATTGCTACTTAGTAGTGCATTATCTGTTATACGTAAAAGTATCACTTAATGTATATATGTATTGATATTTGGTATTAGTTATAACAATTATGGTATTAAAACTAATATCATGTCATCACTCGAAAATAAAACTACAATTTTTAGAGCTATTCAGAAGTTAAACAGTTTATATTGTATTAGTGATAGGTTCTTCTAAAGAAATTTTAACGGAAAATACATAAAACACCATAACGTTTACTAATACATGAATGTTTATTGGATGTTATTGACAAAATATCACCGTATTTTTCCTACTCAAGTCTCTTATTCTAAAACATTAAAAATAATATTTTTAATATTTAAATAGTTTAGGTATTATTTACAAAAAAAAAAAAAAATTTAAAGGATCGTTTCATTCACATGCGTCAGACGATTTAAACACGCAGATAAGTATGTTTAAAACAAACACAAAACATTTAACGCTTTAAACACAAGATTGTTAACCGATAATAAATGTTAAAAAGAAATAAAAATCATGCAAAAATGTTCTACAACTCAATTATCTTTTGTCTGACGATTATCAACAGTAACTATTATTTTGTCAAACAATGTGATCACACGATCGAAGGAACAAAATAGAAGACAAATGTCTAACTTACAAAAACTTTTAAACTGTGTCAATAAACTCAATAATTTAAATTTAATTTAAATGTTTTATTAGTATAGAAATAGTTTAATAAGTTACTATGATTAATTAGTATTTATAGGGTCATAGGGATAAATAAATTGATAGAGGAAATAAATATTCGTATTAAGTAGGAAAACTTTTTAGTGATGAATGCAAAATACTTTACCGAGTACCCAAATGCCTTGTTTTCAAACCCAAAGTTTAAGAACTTAAAATTACTAATTTGTATTTAACATATATGATAGGTATATCTAAATACGTTGAAATATCGTCTAATAATAGTTAATAACAACTTGTAATATTATAATAACTATGGCATTGGTATAATAATAACTATGGCATTGGTATAATAATGTCTATGCGATTTGTTTTTGACAAAAATAAGTTTAACCAATTGTATTCCTAATAGAATAATATATTTCAAATGGCATCTGCTATATACGGCAGAACAACTTCCACATTTTTTTTTTAAATTTAATTCAACGTAATTTTAAAATAAATTATATATTATACTTAGGTTTATTATTGTTTTAGTATACTAAAAAAATTACTTCAAACATTTTTTTTTTTTTTATAGGTGTTATAGGTTACAAATTATAATCTAACCACTATAAAAAAATTAATTTAACCAATTATAGCTCTTCTAAACCTATCATTACAATTAGCATCTAAATATTAATAGAGGGCTAAAGTGAATATCTAATTTTGTGATGATAACAGTTTTATCAATATTTTAACGAATTTAATTTTTAATTAAATTAGACACAAATAACCAATCGAATGACTTAAATTTAATGATGATACTTATATTATTTATTAATTCAAATAAAAGGTAAATTTATTACTTATTCATAATTTTATGGTATCCAGTCAATTGATCGAAAAATACAAATTTATATAACAACAATGTATTGAAACATTTTGATTTTTGATCGATGAACATAATTGATCCAGAAATAAAATAAATCACACAACAACTCGTCAAAATAATTGGATACAAATGTTTAAGAAAAGTCAGCATATCTAGGTACTTACAGATTTTTAAATTAAAATAACTCAAATGATTTTACATGCATATGTGTATAGAAATTAGAAATATTTAACTTAATTTGAAGATAACACGATTAGGTATAAGTAATAATAAATAATATGATCATCATATTCATATATAATACTACGTCAACACTAAAATCCAATATCTGTTAAAACTAGTGTTACATGCTACATGCTAGCATTACATACATATATTACGAAAAAATAGTGTAGTAGAAAAATATGCCGTTCAAGGTAATCTATTATAGGTATGTAACATTTTCCAAAATTTTCAAAAATCACATTGCAACATATCAACGTGCAGTTGATATAATATTATGTCGATAAAAGTTATATTAGGTAAAAATGTATAATATAATATTATTAAAAATGTGAACATGATAACACAATAATTGAGACGTTTTCGACTTGAATTGACTAGGTTTGGAAAAACTTCATGCCAAAATATTTTTTAGTTTTCAATATAAATCGACCACCGGCCTTTATAACAAAAAACATTTTGGAAAAAAAAATTGAATGTATTATTTGATCAATTGCGATTTTTAAACTGTCTGTATACAATTCCGCATATCTTAAGCTTAACTCAGGATGGCACCCACAAATATTATTCACATACCACAAACAGTGATAGTTCGATGCTTGTGTTGTGTAATTTGTTGCAGTTGATTTCAGTTTTTGTAATTTGTATAAATCTTTGCCGGCATCAACGGTGGCAGACAATAACATATACACGTATGCATGTATTTAGTTTCTCTTTTTATCCTACATGGCTACATAATATTATTATGATGACAACTGAACGAGATTTATGTATTTGTATAAATATAATAATATTGGGTCGAGTGGCAGTATTGTGCTAAACAGTTCCCAGTGTAAATGTAATGTATATGTATATAATGTAAATATAATTTTATATACAATTTTGTGTGTTATAACGCTAAGGAAATTGTGTAAATGCGCAGTGTACACTGCACATCCTTTTTGTTTTGTAAATCATAAATAATATAACCAAATTTTTAGTATTAGACTGAAAAGTAGGTACGTGGTTGGTTACTGTATTGCACGATTTGACATCCAGATTTACACTATAATAACAAATATTTCAATATTATCACCATTCCTTGCAGCTTTAATAGTTGTATGTACAATTTCAAAAATTTAAATTATTGTTGTAGGATATAAGTATATAACCGCAGTCCACACACTAAAAATGATAATTATTACGTAGGTATATAATAAGCACCTATAATTTTTATCTATTATGTTTGAAGCTTATAAATTATAATATTAAATTGTGTGATCATTAACAACATAATAACTGTTATCAATATTATCATTATGTTAACTCGTATTTATTTCGATTTCTAACTGGTGCAGTACACATTTAAATATATAATAATAATATTATTTGCGGGCTGGCATCTGTAATATATGTATTTCACCATTATATGATTCTACAGCGTGTCAGTTTTTGTCACGCACGAGTTTCGTTAGAACCAGTTCGTATTCACAACATAATTTTTAGAATTTGCTAATAAAATTAGCATCAGCAAATGCAACATTACCTACGAATGATACGTAGTGCGCACCCATTAATCAGAAAAAATCTGATTTGATTGAAGGGTCAAAAGGAAAAAACATAATATCTACGTGGTATAAAACTATAAAAGAGTCAAAACGAACATACATAAAAAATGGAAACACAAGAGTTTTTAAAATATATAACAACTATAAATGAATACTTAAAACCGGATATGGAAATCAATCGTTTCCCAATGCGACTATTATAGGGCGTGTTTCGTCAGATGATTAAAATTCCTAGATCTGTATGGGCTTATTCACAATATTGCTAGAGCTGCAATTGAGGTAAATAATAATGATGCACATTTTAATAATAATGCAACAATACTTCATCGTCGGTTTATTGGCTATTTTTTACTCTCGAAATGTTTAGAATATTGAACGAATGTTTATAATGTTATAATATTTTGATTAAAGTTACTTTATTACTTTGAGTACCTATATAGAGTATGTACTAAGTACATATTATTATATTAGCTTAAAAATAATTTTAAACATAATATACATACTATTTAAGGGTGATTAACGATTATGGTTATAATAATAATAATAATAATAATAATGATATTTTATATACCTACTGAATAAACGCGTATTTATTAATCTGATATATAAAGTAATAAAATATTATGTGAGATGGTTAGTAGAAAATTATGAGGACTCCTACAGTGCCATCCTGGGAACAGATTACTTGGTCGACTGAATAAAAAAAGGCCCCTCTGGCGGGTCCAGTCAGCGATCATCGTCTCACCGACCTTCCACCTGGCCAGCCCGCCACTGGACTCCTATATTACAGTCTTATACGGCCCACATCTCCAAATCCATACCCATCAAACCCATCTATGAATGATAATAATATAAATTGATTAAATACAGCGACGTGTATCATTAAAACAATTGGTGTTACTTAAATTATTTTAGGCGATCCACCTCCCTCAATACACTGTTATACCGTCTTTTTAAAATGTCCTAGTTTTCTTTCATCAATACCCACCCATCCATATTTTAGATGTTGCTTGAGAAACATTTGGACCCTATGTTACATGTCATTGATCAAAATATAACAACAATGATATTGATAACACCGACACACCGTATTATCAAATCTACAGTGAATGTATATACTTACTTATAATATGCCTATTATATATTTTATAGTCTAAACACGTGGCGTTTCACAGTATAAATCGAATCGTCTACTAAGTCCTAATGTTTTAGATTTGTGAATTTGAGCGGTAGCAATTCAGCACGACCGATGTGTGCAAAACACGCAAACAGCTACTTAGTACAGTTACAATAATATGATGTAATAAGTACCTATATACATATATTTCTAAATTTATTTTCTCTTACATTTTGTATGCATATATAAATTTAAATCTATCACGATTCCAATCGACCTGAGGAAAAATACATATTATATATACACGTAGTATGTGTTATATTATTTACTATAATAAAGTAATGCTTCACACTTAGAGTAGAAGTAACATATATTTTTAAAATGTCTTATTTACCTAATTATAATAGTAATATGAAATAAATGTTTTATTTTAAAAGAAAAAGTTATACGAAACAAATAATAAAATGCACAATATATTTAATCTAATTAAAAGTTTGCTTAAATTTGTTTCTTATGTATTTTTTCTACTATATATTATAATAATACCTATCTAATTTTGATTCTTTCTTAAAAGTCAATGTTACACAATGATAATAATATATCGTTTAAAAACTTATAATACCTCTTTCACTTTTCTGTTGAAAAAAAAAATGTATAACAAACAAGTATTTTGTTGTGTATATTATAATATTTATATGGCAATGCCATTATAATACCATATACGGGTATTTAGTGAGAACTGAGGACAAAATAATATTAATTTACATACACAAAACAAATATATTATTATTTCATTCATCACTATCTATATTTTATGAGCAACTACATATTATATAACATGCTATAATCTTTTAAAGTACGAACAACTTTATAAACTACTATTATTAGTGTTTTTACGATGATCGCATACCAAATACCAATTGTTAGTTTATCGCAATATTATAGTCGCATGCTATGATTTATACGCTTGGATCTAGTTGATACCTACTTCTTGGAGTTTAAAAGTGAAAATTCTCATTTCTTTTCAAAATAATCGATAAGAACAAAAAAAAAAAAATACCAAATTAGGGAAGATGGACATTTTTATAATGAACCAGCTTTTGATTAAATCGTAATTGTTTATTAATTGTTTTCATTCAAAATGAATAGGTATAACATTAAAGACTTGTACAGATAGTCGCTAAATATTTTAAGCATTTGATATACATGAACAGAGTTTTGTTTTGTTGTGCTATTTATAGAATTATAAACGTTTAAAATAGTCAACTTTTAAAGTTTATTTTCGATTTATGGAAGAAATTTTGTTCATTAGTTAAAATGTTTAAAAATGTAACGTAAAGTTCCTCATAAATTTCTCTTAAAGAAATTTAAAAATACATATTCACAGTTTGTATTTGTAAGTGTTTAAAGTAAAAATTGTTACAAAATTAATCATTATCATGAAAATGTCCAAATTATAAAACATTTGTTCTAATAATTCATAAATCTTTTATATTTCAACCCCTGAGATTTGTTAATATAATAGGTACAATAAGGTTCCTCTAATTTTTAATGAACATAAACTATAAAAACATTGTATAAGAAAGTGAAGTTAAAATATGGACGATATTGGATATTCAAACGTATAATAACGATTTATTCTACCTCGTTTTTATTATTTTGTTATTATATGCTGAATATTATTTATAGATACCTACTTGAAAGTTAAATCACTCTAATAATACTGAAAATATAATTTCATATAATATAGGTACTGCGAAATTTCAAAGTAATTAGATTTATTTTAAGCTATTTAGGTATGCTGTAAACCTGTTCACGCTTTTCTACGGCATAGATACCTACTAATAAATCGACTTATTATAGTTAGTAACAGCTTGCAATATTAAACGAAATAAATTGTAATTATAATTTTAATATGCAATTTTTTTTTTACCTAAAATTAGTTTAACCTATTATATCATCTGAATAGATGAACAACTGATAGCAATGTAAATTTCTAATAAAATATCCATATACATTTAAACTCTTGAAGAATTTAACGCTCAGGATCGTTTTGTGTATGTATTTAACATGTCCAATACATGTGACTGAGTGACCTACTCATTACTCAATGATAAGATATACTTAACACCTACTTATATATGCCAATGCGAGTTCCCCAATTCTATTTTTCGGGGTTAAATTTAATTTTAGATTCATAAATAACAAAATGAAACTTGGAAGCTTATTACATGCTCATTGCTCATGCTTTGTTATGTGCATTATAAAATATGTATTAAAACGTTCAATCGTCTTCGTGGATTTACTACATTCTACCTATATTGTGGACAAAATAACCATATACTAAAATATTAAACTAGCTATAATAATTTATTAGTGTGTGTTACCGATATTATAATTTCATTTACGCAGAAATGTCAGTGTGTCACCCAAAACCCGATGCAAAACCAGTTTAACTCGTTTGAAAAAAAAACGCGACCGTCTAAGCGATCTAAAATTTTAGGACAGACGTACAATATTGTGAAACATTAAATGGACAATTCAATATATTATTTTTAAACTGATCTAGCTAACAAAAAAGGACCGTTTGGATTCTCATTGCAACGATCTATGGCAGACGTCAGTGATGTGCAATTATTTCACGAATTTAGATTCTACTTATTATTACTTTTCGCAAGTTACAAAAAAAGTGAAATTTCCACGAATTTTATTTATTATTCATTTATCATATTATAACACAACATAAGAATCTTGAAAACTTAATAACATATCAACAAATTTCTTTAGACCAAATTTCAGACTGGTTTACAAAATGGAAACTCGCTCTTAACCTAATTAAGAGCGAAGTGAAAATATTTACCCAAAAAAGATATACAAACCCAACTCAATTAAAAATCAAAAATCAGCCTATATTATGGAATAATAAAGATCAATTAATTAAATATCAACATGGGAATTAATTAACATGGGAAATGCATATACGTTTGAAAATCTTATACTCCCTAGTTAAATACAGATCAGCACTTTAGATTAAATGCTCACTTCTAAATTCTAATATACACATCAATAATAAGACTTAATTACATATGCATGCCCAATATGGGCAGCCGCATCTCAAACAAAAATTACAAAATTACAAGAATATCTCTTAAACTCCTATGGTATATGCGAAACACACAACTCCACAACGAAACTGGAATACCATAGGTACTTAACCACATGGATCAATGAACAATTTAAAAAATTTCTTTCAAAATTAAAAATAATCGAAGGTGCCCTTTACTTAAAAATTGAGAAAAGTATCAAAAACTGCAGATTAAAGCAATAACGCCTACCACAAGATGTTTTACTGGAAGCAGTTGAAGCTCAATAGGAAGACTATCCAGACCCATAATCAAGCTAAAATGTATCCTTAAACTTATTTGTAAACCTCAATTAATTAACTTTATAACATTTTAAAAACATTGTAAAAGCATTGTAAAAATACTTTGTGTATTGAAACAATTATATTAATAAACTAAAAAAAAATAATAGTCATATAGACCATCTGTATACTATCATGTATAGAAAGTGTTTTTTTTTTAAATTTAATACACAATTGTTGGACACACTAACATATTTTAGAATAAATTAAAAATAACTTGACCTGAAATATCAAATTATTGTAGTAGGTACTTAATATATTTTATGAATTTAAATTCAACAACTAAATTTACATGTTAAAGATATGTATTATAAATGTAATTTATATTCATCAAATCCCTACGATTTATTTTTCATTTGTACGCAAAGTAAGTACTTACGTATTGTTTATTATTGGTTCTTATAGTTTCCTATTTCAGTGTTGAGTCAATTTTTTTTACATTATAGCAATAAAATAAAAGATAATCGAATTTGAATTTACCTAACTGAAAATAAAAACAATCAAACCATAATAATATATATATATATATCTATAATAATGATAAGTACAATATTGATCTACTCAAAGAAGTTTTTTTTATATCAAAAACAAATATTTATAAGCGGATAAAAAATTGGTGGTTTTATATATTTTTTGTCCATTTATAATAATTATACATTTTTAAAACATAATACTACAGGGATGTAGTAGTAATAATGTAGAGATCAATCTTGTACGTTTGTGACTCGTCACTCGTTTCAATAATAGTTTTACATTAATGTATCTATACTGTAATATGTAGCAGTTCGTAGCTTTTGGGAATCCTCGTCCTTTGGACCTCTTAGCTGTTATTGACTCTTAATATATAGAGGATATGTGTGCAACAGAAAAAAAACGAGAAGAATATTTTTAATTGGTAACCAAAATTGTGTATTGCCGTATTAGTCGAAAACGGACGTTCCAGAATGACCGATAAGTGAACTGGCGGAAGAGTGAACTGGCCTAAAAAAAGAAGGTTTTTTTTATCGAAATGTATCCCGCCCTTACCCATTAGCTTATGCATATTTTTGATTTTTGTGGACATGAAACTAATCTGTTAGATAATAGAATAACTTTCAATTGTGCAGTAACTCTTGTATTTTACGCATATATATGCAACAACTTTTTTCGGGTACACTGTTTTGCTGATATCATACGGTATTTATAAATAAATCATATAGTAGTATGGTAATTTTATAAAAATCACGTAAAATATTACATTTTTAAATAATAGTAATATTACATATTAAAAAGTAAGAACCTATTTCTCGAAACAAAAAAATCGAGCAACTCACCAAGATACAATGGCAGTTACCTATAATTAAGTTATTATGACGGCTGGTGTCATCATTTTAGTGTTTGCTGTTTCGTCTTTAAACCGGATCGTATATTATTATAATATAATGTAATATAATATATGCTCTGTTTGATAAGACGAGATAAAAACAGAATTAATTTTACCGTCATTGTTGAATACAGTGTGTACACGTATGTCTATACTCTATACAACAACAACAACAATAATAATAATAATACAATTTTCAACGCGGGAGACCACCATTGTCTTTGACGAAAATAATAAATAGTAAATGCGCACAAGGTGTACCGGCTGTAGAAACTGCAGCACATTTAGAGGATCTTCAACTACAAGGCACAGTAAACGATCTAATTAATAGTTTTATTTTATTTTTTGGTTTCCATAGATTTTTTTTTTTAATGTCCAATATAAAATATATATTGCACATTCAATGTTTCAATGTTTTTTTCGTTGTGGTACGCATAATGCATGAAGTAGTTTTCTTATACATAGCCACAGTGATATATTATTTAATTTATACGTACATGCATAGATTTACTAGACGTAAAAACAAAACAAGATTATCTCATTTGTTCGGTTTAGGATTTTTTTTTTTAATGTTCGCATTTTGTTATGTATTTCTGTATAACAGAGTAATTATAAATCTATTCAAACATCGACTGAACGAGTATTGAATTACTGTTTGTCTTCGAATGATTATTTATGATACAAAAATAATAATAAATT
Organism: Diuraphis noxia; assembly: GCF_037042655.1. Lineage (NCBI taxonomy): Eukaryota > Metazoa > Arthropoda > Insecta > Hemiptera > Aphididae > Diuraphis > Diuraphis noxia. Next base: position 28,405,555 of record NW_028301714.1, on the reverse strand, counting down.
ATGAAAAAAAGTAAAACGTGGTATAACCGAATAGTATAAATACATACTATTTATTAATTCTTTTACACGGAATCAGTAAAAAAAAATACGCATGACCATCGTAATAATTGAAATATTAAACAATTCCAACACACAATATAAATAAGTAATAATAATAACATCAATATTATTATTTAAATTGTATACTTATATAAAATATACACCGAATATGACTGTAAGTGTGTTGCTGGTTGTTCTTATAGTCTTTAATAATGACAAATGACCTGTTTTCGATTATAAATAATAATAATATTAAATACGCAATAATAATAAAATATTAAAATATCGGATTATAATACTTAAGTTGTATAGTCGCATTCTTCATAAGACATTGCATATTGTAAGTACATAATAATTTTGTAATATTTTGTAATTTGTTTAGTATTTGAAATTACTGTCACTTGATTTTCGAAGTGTACTTAATCCATCACAACGCATTCACAAGTTGTGTTTACACAAGTCACAAATACTTAATTTGAATATACTTAATGTGACTACAAAGTGTATAGTAATATTGTCTACAACTCTTATGTTGTGGTAATCGGGCAAATCAATTATCATGTGGATATGGCATATAACGTATATATTATTTTAATTGTAATGCGACTGACGATTAATCAGATTAGTGATAAATTTAAGGCAAAATATTTCACAACTGACAGGAAAACACCAAAGCTCAAAAATCAATGGTCCCTAGACAAGTAAATAAGTATCCGAAACAATCGAAACTGCATGAGCTCTCGAGGGGGGTGGGTATACATTACTAAAAATAATATTTTTATTTTTTTGAATTTTTATAGAATTTTATGATTTACTTTATTTTTTTTAGTATTTTTGGTGCATTTTATTCATGTTTGCACTTTTTTCACATATATTTGCATTTTTCTTGTTGAAAGTTACACATACAGTTTCCATTAGCTTCTCGTTTATCAAAGTTCATAATCTTTTTTTCGTTGTCATGAAAACAAGAAATTCGACAAAAGATAAATTTCACTAAAAGTAGTATTTTTTAATATATAATTTTATTTAGTGAAATAATTTTAATTTTAATAATAAATATAAATAATATAATATAATAATTTTAATAATTTTTGTATCAAAACGATATTTATCAATTTTTACAATAAAATATACATTTTGATAACTTATCAACATAATATCCAAATAAAATTATATATAAATATATATTAAGCAAACTGAGTAGCTATTTAACACACTTAAGAGGTATATGGGGTAAAATATTACATGCTATTATAGGTTTCATATTACGATCATATAATTATCTTACCACATTGTCTACCAAAATACAATAATACTTATCCTCTGTGTATGCAGTATACCTATCAGAAAATAAACTGTACCAAGAAACAAGATTTTAATTGGTATACCAAATCGATCATATTTTTAATCAACTTCCAAGGTCTGGTAAACGTGTCTCCCCGAAGTCTACTATAATAGTACATCATCGTAATATAAATATATTTATACATCTAAGTTTTCATGAATGTTTGTTGTGCGCTTTTTTTTTGTTAACAATTGTTTTTAGCTACACGAAACGTCAAAGCACTTCACTTCACAGCCGGTGGGGACGACGATAATATTATTTTTTTCAAAACGTTATTATAACATCACAATAGTAATAGGTAAGGCACATCTTGCTCGGTAGTAGTGACAAAATTAGGTTAAGCGCACAACCGTGAGCTATCGTGCCATCAATCACTTATGCAAAAAAGCAGCGAGCTTGTAAGTGCTAATTAATCCAAAAGGAGTAGGTATACCTCATTACTATATATCTATTATCTACCTGATAGGACAAGGTAATAAAATCGTAAAAATCCTATCAAGCATCTATTTTTAATTTAATATTCGTCGCCAGTTACACACACATCAATGCTATATAATAGGTCTAGGTACTTAATAAATAACAATTAATACAAACATTATGATATTATTATTATTATTTATTGCTATTAATTGTAATAATATTATATCCTCGGCACGCCACGCGTGCACGACAATGACCCGAAAAATGCATTATGTAATATTGTATATAATACCTATAAAGCTATAAAGAGCTGCATAATAATGTAATGTATGGACGTACAAATTTTAATCATATGCATATTGCTTTTTTAGATCTCGAGCGAAGCGATAAATGTATTAGTTTTACAATGATGTGTGTTTTTTCATTCACCTGTAAAAAATAGAAAAAATACTTCAATTTCGAGGGTGGTTTCTGGTAGAAAAATAGAAACTATAGTTGGTACTTTTAAGAGGTTGAAATAAAAACAATTCTTAATAATTGGTGGGAGAGGGGGTGGAAATGATTTTGTTTTATGTTGTAACTGAAAATTGAATAATCGTAGGTAAGTTAAATGGAATCATAACTAAGCTATTATTAATTTGCATTACTATTTCTTCACTGGAAGGTATCTTTAATCCGTCCTTCACGCCATAATAATTATTAAATTCATCAATTTCACTTATTGTTCAAAATTTATGTAATAGATTGTGGAAATAAAAATTAAGTAATAAAAAAAAAACATTAATATTATGTTCATATACAATATGATATATTTAAATACTATTGAATTTTAATTTAACGCATCCATTAAAATGATCTACTTGACACCAACAATTGGATTGTCGGAATATTGGTACGGTTCGTAGAATAATTAAGTTCCTAACAATCCAGTATACAGATTTTTGAGTAGGTATTTTATATGCGTTCGTGTGTGTTCAGTAGTATAAGAATTGTTTTGGTTACAGCTTGTTAGTATCATACAAACGCGTTATTTCGAGCTAAAACATTATTTTTAATCTAAAATCTAAAATCATATTCAATAGGTTGACGTGAACTGATGCTAACCAGGTGGCACAGTTGTTTCAGGCTATTATATACTATAGCATATAATAGTATATATATATATATTATATATTACATCAAATGCGTTTTGAAACATTCCACGCTGCACGTACGATATACCTGTGTGGCTGTATATATATATGTAATATATATATATAATGTAAACATATTAGCATATATATAATAATGCTCGTGCCCGAAAAAAAACATAAACACTTTTAGTTTTCGTACTTTAGTTTTCAATGGCAATATTTTAAAATCTAGACCAATCAACTTAGATATTCCTATGTTATGCCATTAATATTTTTTTTACCACTATTACAAACATTTTTCAAATACAAATAGCCTGTACCCAGTGGTGCACAGAGGTATTTTAAGAGCACACACAGTTAAAAAACCCACTCACCCAATTTTTTATTTACAAAAATATTTTCACTTATTAATCACAGTAATTCAAGGAAATAAATTATAATAGACTTTATTTTATGCTATACATTTATAAACTCCCCTGTGACACCTGCATAAGCATGCTTTATAACCAACCTGGGCGTACTGAGTGTACCTTTACACTATCGTTAATATATCAAGAAGAAAATCTAACTTCTTAGCACAAGACTGATCAATTAATATATATATATTAATATGTAACATACAGAGTGATTGATAAAAGCATAGTTACACTACACCTATTTTTCATATAATAATAAAAATATTAAAATCCCGAATTTTAGGGTTAATATTATACTTATTAGTCTTTAGACTAAATTTATTAATACAGTAAAACTTCAGTAAGATGGAAACCCTTCTTTCAATCTATTTTCAAAACAATCTAATCCAATCACAACTCAAACCAAATATTTAGGTCTAATTATCTTAGACAAAAGTCTAACCAGGAGCCCACACCTCAAAACTAAAAGAAAGACTCTTAACACCAGACTTCATCTCTTATTACGGCCTATCCTCAAGTCCAAACTCTCTATTGATAATAAATTACTAATATACAAATCAATGTTAAAACCTATCTGGGCCTACGGCGTACAAATATGGGGATGTGCCAAACCTTCCCAAATATACGGACTATTCAAGCCTTTCAATCTATTTCCCTTCGCCTAATAACCTCTGCGCCACGGTACGTCTCAAACCTCTCACTACATAAAGACAAAACAGCTAAAAACTATTAAAACAATTTACACACCAAAACAGCTAACCACACATATTGATTTCTAACTTGGCCAATGAATTTTTGTCTAATAATTTTTACGATAACTTGGTTTTTAAATGAGTTATGAGCATTTTTAATTTACGCTTTTTTATAAGTATACGCGTATTTTATAATGCTACAAAATTGAACTATCGTAAAAAACCCTACATTAAGTTTCATAATAAATCGATTCATTCTAATGTTTAAACTAACAGAGTTAAACGTGATCCGCTGAGCGTAAATTCGTTATGTTATGCACTATGTTACGCACTTGTAAGACGGAAACAACATATGGTTGTGATGTAGTACCTATATCCTCTTAAAACGGAAAAATTGGACGGTCCTAACTCCTAAGCGATTCCGTCTTATCGAGGTTTATTGTACATTAATTTATTATTAAATTATTTTAAGGGTAAACATAATTAGTGAATAACCTTGATTAATTAATTATTATTATTATTATTATTATTTTTTTTTTTTTTTGGGGGGGGGGGGGTTGTGTTGGCACTAATAAAACTTGTGTGAGGCCCAGGAATACATAAACAGTATTAACAATACATCTACAGTAAAGTGGTACAAATAGGTACTCGTAAGTAGGTATAAATATAATCAATAATTATATAGTACTTTATATTAATGTTACGACTCTATTTAAATCTATTCTAATATTCTAAATATCTAACAAAGTTAGGTATTTACCTAGGACTTAACTTAAATAGACGTCTCGCTTGGAATAGCCATATTCGTATCAAAAGACTTACCTTAAATGTACATCTCCACGCAGCTAGGTTACAACATTACTTTTAAATAATAAATACACCAGATTAGAAGTTAAAGCTTTATATGTATAAATCATTACTTAAACTGCTCTGGATCTATGATCATCAACTATGAGGTTAGATAATTTCTAATACTAATCCAGCGATTCCAGAAATCACTCTGAGGAAGATAACGAACATCCCACCCTATGTATGAAATTACACTTTACATGATGACTTGTCAATGAAAACTGTTAGAGAAAAAGCTGCACGTTTCTAAAATCACAGCAAAATCCACTGATACCCATTCCTTACTTAGTTTCCACAGGGATCGCCTAAAAATAAGGAACATGTGCTTTGACTTGCTAGGAAACTATTAAACAATAAAAAATGTTACGACTGATACTGGTTTTAAACTCTATCGCTAACCTATAAATTTATTTTATTTTTTTTTTGGTAGACATTAATTAAATATTAGGTACAAAATAGGTTAATTTGTGTTTCTACGTCTTGAGTATTTAGACGTAGTATTTAAAGACTGCTATACCCAAACTTTTTAACTTTTTGTGACATTAATATTGTACATTGTACAATAAAAACATAAATGTATGTTTCCATTGTAAAATCACAATGGCGTTCCTTCATAAATAATACAAAGTTATTTTATTAATAAAATGTTTATTAAAGTTAATTTAGATTTGAAATAAGTGAAATTGTATAAGTATTTTTGACTATAGAACTGCCAGTCTATTATAACCATAATAACTATGCACAGCCCAACGTTAAAATTGTTTTTACTTTTAAAAACTCGTATTTTTAAATGTTATCAAATAAGTAGATCTGCTAGTATATTATATTATTAGTTGAATTCTCAAATTATAATAATGCAAGGCTATAGGTAGTAAGTAACTGCACCATACACAGGCCAAACGTACATAAATTCCAATACCGAATACCGTATGGTCACGCGAAGTTTATTGGTTCGACACGATCACTCGACTGACGGCTCTCGTATTATATAAGAAATCACGAACGTGTATCGAGAACTATATTTTATTCTCGTTTAATTTTATCACAAATATATAATATATCTGAACATATAATTATTGCAAATTAAATCTAATTTTAGATTTACTTTTACAAATTTTACTGAATTCGATTTTATTCTGACTGTAGTCTGTAATAGTATAATACTTCAATTTATTATCAATAGTCATCTTCAACAACTTCAACTAATCCAAAATTAATAATATAATAACAATGGCATCGTCAATAACTGTCAACTATGAACAACTACAGTATAGTTTTGACTTTAGAAATACCTAAGCAATTTAGACAACTATTATGTAAAAATTCAAATTCAAATTGTTGAACCTATAATAATATATACATTGTACTTACAAAATGATTTATTTAACGTACAATTTTCAAATCACAGAAAATGTATACAAAATAATGTTATTATGTTTTATGCAGTATCTAGGTGATCGAGAAAAAAATGATCCAATAGACGTGAGTTTCCAAATTCTAAAATTAACTAATTTACAATATTTGAATTCAGTTTAAAAAACTGAAGAACCATTTGTTTACCGCTATTTTCTGGTGCAAATGTATATTTTGATAATACTGAATACTGATAAAAGAACAATATCATTGAAGTTGTATACAATTATTATATATTATATGGTGTTTCTTATTACAAAATATAATATTTCTTCGTCATACACATAGATAATAATAATATTATGCAATATTCCCTCCATCCATTCTTAAAATTTGTAATGTAACTTGTATAATTATAAAAACATTTAAGTCCTGTGTAATTTTAAATATAACTAATATTTATCTATATATTTTATACGAGCAAACAATGACTTATATAGTATAGTAAAATATAAAACAGATTTTATTTAATTAAATTAAATTGTAAGATCAAAAGTTGAGTAAAAGTGTCAATTCATAAACAAAATAACTTTAGAATTATGTTAAACGCTTTATTTTAATTTACAATTATTTTTAGAAGATGAGTTGCTGTCTGCTGTTAAATCAAAACAGAAAAAAGGAGAAATTAGGTTAAGTTCTGTTCTATAGTGGCAGGTATCAAAGTACTTCATCACTAAGTTATTATCAATGTAACTAAATGTAATGCAGATTATGTTAAATCTGAAATGCCCCTCTAAACATTACTATTTTACCCACTAACAATGTTTGAGATTAAAAATTACCGCATTCATGCATTACAAAAATAAAATCATATTAAAGAAAATATGACGTACAATATGTGTGTTTGCATAATTAGATTTTTACGTGAACTATCTTAAAAATGGCAAAATATATCTACAGGCATGAGTATAGAGACTATATAAAATGACTACCTATATACTATAATTACCTATAGACTTATTGGCATTGAGAATTGAGGCTAAAGATGGACATTACAACTTGTAGATATATATTATCATGTTCTATTGAAAATTTAAATAACGTGATATTGTCACATAGATTAAAAACTACAAATATGTGAAAAAACACTGATAATCGACATGGTGTCATTGCAATATTACATTTATCACGTTATATCGGCTGAAGTCGTCCACCCATATTATAATATGCGTGGTAATAATGAATGTTTGGATGTAACTGACCATTTCCTACAGAAACAAAATTATATTTTTCTTTAAATTGTACAACATGTATTTTTTAAAGTAGGTACAAGTAAAATGCTAATGCATAGCAATAGACTTCTGCCTTTAAAACATAGAAAATAATTAACATTTAAATAAAGTTACATCAAGTAATATGTATATACCTATATGGTAGGGACAGAAAATAGGTATATAATTTCTAGTACCTACTAAAATAGTGTAAAATGCATTTTTAAAAACTATGACAAGTGTTCACAATAATATAAAATATAAAATAATTTAAATATATGACAATAATTAAATTATACAACACTTGTAATAAAATTAATTTTTTCTTTGTCATAAAAAAAATATTTCATACAAATATATTGGTGAATGGTAATAAAGAAAATAGACGCTTACATATGAATTTATATATAAGTATATAAGTTATAAACCTCTGTAGTTGAAGCTTTTTACCAAATAAAAATAATTCATATTTAATGTTATATTTTCAAAATGATTGCAAGTTTATTAAAATATTTTATTTTAATTTACTAATATAAATGTGGTTTGAAATCAATAGCATAAAGTAACAACTGAAAAATTACTCATATTTGTATAACACATAATATATAGGTAGTAGGTACTACCTACATCAAAACATATTTTGCATCGAACATTTTATATCGTACATTAGTCTTTATATATTTCATTAATAATCTTATCAATTAAAATTAAACTACATATTGTAAAAATGTAGCAACTGGCAACTTATAAGCTACAAAAATCTAACTACGTCTCTTTCGGAAGTGTAGGTACTATAATATATTATAAATCTAACTATTAATCTACAACAGCTATAGTAGCATTTTTTCATAATATATTTATAAATAAATTATAATGTATTAGGTAATATATGCATATGTATATAATAATGAGCAAGATAAAAAGATAACAAAAAAACTGTTTTTAAATTATTTTCTTTAAGATGTCTGTTTTTCAATAACTATTTTATGATATTGTCAGTAGGTCAATAACTAATAAGTACAGTATATTTATAATAATAATTCATTATGGGACCATATTATAAACAATTGAATAAATGTGCCTCATAAAAGTATAATTTCCGATACTTACATTTTCCAACAAAGCCCTAGATCATTCCCAGCACATTTTTCTAAAAATTATAGTGAATAGGTACATTTTTACTTCTTATTTGATTAATTTGTCTGTTTTATTTGTACAGTAAAAGTATGTTATACTTCAAATAACTTGGACTCTAAATCTTAGAGAATTAATACATAGTCTACTACTCTAGTATATATATATATAGGATCTACTATATCTCCTATGTGTTAGTTTGCGTGCTGTAAAATTCCCTCTAAACGTGTCTCTTACATCGTTTCTAATATAACTGTAGACTGTAGTGTATTATAGGATCATATTAATCGTTAAATGATATTATACTAAGGAGTAAGGATATTCTCATCCTAACATCAAATCTACTAACTATCGTGGTACGTTGCTAGCAATTTTGGTTACGGTCCTATCACGACTTGGAAAATATGTAGTTATTTTTATTTTCCAAACGCTATCCCGCACCCGCTATACCATATTATCGAAATAATTTATCATTTAATGTGCAGTCAATTCGAACCTACTCACCGTGAATACATTGCATATGTTCTATTTATATAATATTAAATATACTACAAACATCCAACAATATATTATATTATATACGTTTTATTATCAATTATGTATATTGTACCTACTTTTTATTATTAATATACTAGTATTTTATAATCAATGAAAGTACATTAAGTATGTATTATATCTAGTATTATACGCAATACTCGTGTGCATATTATAGATAAAACGGGTTAAACGTTATTTTTGTTTTCCAACACAAAGGCGTCTCTCTATATAGGACATAGGTACACTCATTAATAATGACGTCGTAGTATTCTCAGCAGTATTACACAGAACATACTCAACACAAAGTCGACTTTCAAGTTGTTTTCTTGGATGCCGAACGTGTGCTTTGGCGTTTGAGATCGTTGCATACGGTCGGACGCGCTTTATATACCCTTTCGCAGTGAATACATGAACTTTGAACGCGCGTTAAAAACTACACCGTATAGACAATTATTGGTATACCATATATATACATTATACATAATATATGTATAAAGCATTAAACAATAAAATAAATGCTTTCCCACTCCTCCACTCACCACATTAATCAAAATCAAGAAAAAAATTAATATGTCTTGACTTTTAACTTATATATTTTTCATTTAAGTAGGTACCTACAGTTTATTAAAACGAAAATAATTCACAATAAAAATTATAACTTATCTTAATCCATATGATATAGACCATATCTCATAGGTATAGTATTATCATATATTTATCTCTATTGTCTATACCTTTACTATGGGTACCTACAATATTCTAATAAATTAGTAACAGTAGATGATTTTCCTAACCTACACCTATTACACCTTTCCGTCACAATAATCCTAAAAATGTTCTAAAAATAAAAATTGCTTGGTTTATGATAAAAGAATCACACCATTCACACCGTCATCTAATCTCGAAAAATCACCAACCGTTGTTCATAATCCACAATAATGGAAAGTTAAATAATAAGAGCGATCCTATATATTGTGTTCTCGTCACATTTTCAATGAACCAAACATAATATTATATATTATAGAATCATCGAATACAACAGTATAATTGATATCAGTTTACTTGAATTATCAATTCAACGTGCAAGTCAAACCTATAACATGTCACTATTATATAGGTATGCCTATACTATATAGTATATATGCTCGTGCAGCGTGAAGTTGGCCCAATACCACAACAACTTGTTTTGAAATTATATTAATTGTTATTTAAACATTTATTACAAACTAATTTTAAAATATTTAAAAATTGGTTTTCAAAATTTTAAAATCATTTCCAAATCTGATAACATTTATATATATTATATATAAGGTGTAACAGACATAGAACTGACTTTTGGAATAACTTTTGTTTAAATTAATATTTAAGAGAACCTAGCGCAATAAGTATAGTTATTTTTTTAATGTTTATATTTTAGTTCTAAAAATAAATAATTTAAATTTAATTAAAAATGTTTTGGATAAGTAAAAAATAGCCTATTTGTGAACCTAATTATAAGAACAATTTTGATGGTAAAAAGATTTATCTAAGTCAAGTAGTTTATTTTTAGAATTATTTTAAAATTTAATATTTTTTTGGTTAAATTAATTTGGAACGTAACGTCTTTTTAAAAAATACGATTTTTGAGAATTTACTGACATGAGTATATTTCTTAAATTATTTATTTATCATATGTCATATAGATATATCATATTTTCTCATAAGTTTAATTATAGCATAATTTTTTTTTCAGAACTTTCTGTTGTACCTTTACATATATATGTATATGATTATTATAGTGGTAAGGGTGCCAACTTTAAAATTGTACCAACAGTCTGCAAATTGATTTTCAGTGCATATTTGTAAATCACTTTCTAGTTCAATATAAGAAAAATAAGATCATTGTACGTACTCTGAACAAGCTCCACTTATCATAAAATATTGATTTTTTTATTTTAAATAGAAAAATAATTTGAGAACTCTGAAAACCAATTTTGCATATTAATTATATAATTTTCAAATACATTGGTCTTGATTGGGGGAAGCAACTATTTTTAATAATCCTACATGATATGATATACTTTAAATCCTTATAAAACTATTGAAACTGTAATATGAAATTACGAAGTAAATTAGTATATAGAAATTAAAATTAATTATTTAAATAATCATAACACCGGGTTTTTCTCACTGAGTTTTATCATTTATTTATAAGAAAATTAAATTAAATTAGATAAATAGAATAATCCTGATAATATTTTGTTTGATTTCAATACATTACAATGAATTATCAACTTAATAATAATAATAATATTCCAAAAGTGAAAACATGATTTAACGTGCCTTAGAACCTAAATATCGGCAGCGATTGGCATCCCGAATTTATAGACTTATAGTGATCAAAATATCTGATGCCAACATCGTAAAATTAGCTATGTTCTGCTGGAAGAAACAAATTTTCTCGTGGCCTTCGTTGTTCACAGTGGTCAACGGTCGTAAATTATATTATATATATCCATATAATAGGCATAGCGAAATCCGCAAGAACACACCTCAAACAGCCGGTTGCATTTAAATAGTATGTATAATGTATACAATAGGTATAAAGTGAGCATTTTTCCAGTTTGATTTTTGTTTGAAACCGAAATCCGAAGCCAGTTATTAAGAAAATGTTTTTACGTGTTGATATGCTAGATTTATCGCGTGGTATACAGGTATATACCTGACCTGTATCATTATTATGTCATGTGTGCGGTGTGGTGGTGATGATCGTAAAAATTATAGGACGTGACTATCGCGTGTATAGTTTTATACGATTATTGTCGCGTAATCACAACGGTTTAGATGTTATTTTTTTTTTTTAATATTTAGAACCTTGTAAATTGTAATATAATACAATACCGTTGTTTGATACGCTGCCGCTACCTTCCAATCAGTCTATAAACAACACAACTGAATATATTATATATATGAATAAAAATTAAATTAAGAACCTATCAATAGACTAGACATGCTATATAATTGCAACCGCCAAGGGATATTTAGTGTTTACGATGCAAAGCCATGTTTAAACCAGTTAAAAATAATCGTATCGAAAAATTGTAATCCAATGGACCATTAATACAGGAATGATTGTTTGTATGAAATTGTAAATTTATATAATCTTTAATCATTCGTTATAAGTTATTACGAATTAATAACTCTTATAAGAGTTATTTTTTTTTATGTAATTTTTTTTTTTACAGATAGTATGTTACGCAGTAGTAAGTGTGATAGAACACAGAATTATTTTACCCATTGTTTTATTACGATTAATAAATAAGTAGTGTTATGCTCTATTATTGCCTTTTTTGTTTGAATGATGTTTCTCCGTTAAAGTGTAATAATATTATACTAGTATTAAATATTACCTATGGCATTACACATTTGTACTTATTAGGTGGTATACATCATGTACCGATGCACCGCTATCTAAAAATTAAAACGTCCTATATGCATGGTGTTTTGGTCCTTCATCACGTCAAAATCACACCATAATTACATCGCTATCGGCCACAATAATATAATAACACTGCATATTATCGTATACGCATACTATTGGGTATCGACTAAAATATATAAATTAAAGTTATTAGGTATATATAATATTATTCTGTTATAAGACAAATCAAAGGTACTGTACAAGCACAATAATTTATAATACTTGAATATTGATATTAGGTATATGTCACGCAACTATTTTTACAAAGTTATACTTGGGTTAGTTTGATTCTTCAAAATATAATACATTATATACCTAGTATACCTATTATTATACCTACCACATGGGTGCACACACTGTATATTATAATACTTATATAGATAGTATAAATCTATATTATAAACACAATTAAATCGAATTATACCCACACGCTGTAGTAGTTTTTTTTTAAAATTATTTATATTTCTACAGGTAAACGTGAAACAATAAGTAATATTGATGTGTCTATTATTAATGTGCCACTTACATTCCTGCCTTGATAATCTTCGGGAATCAGTTTCGGGCAATGCGTTTTGTTGGCCCAGAGACTACAATAGTACAATTTCGTTAGAACTTTGTCGGGTTCCATAATACTTCATAGTAAGTATACGGATTCTAAATCTTTTATCGGAGTTGAATACGGAGACGAGAAAAGTGTTGCTGCAGGTATAATAACGTTGATTCGAAATACTGTTGACAACGACAGTTGTCGTAAGGAATAAGAATGGTCGATGGCCACTTATGGCCAATGGGAAATCTCACTGTTATCCAATCACCACGAGTATGCCAAAACAATCTGATATGGGCCGTAGTATCTAGTTCCTGGACACGAACGCATTCGTGGAAAGGATCTTCAAAGAACCGTTTATCAGTGATAGGTTACCAATGCGATTCGACCATGGTATAAATACCGCAACCTAGGTGCAGACAATCTACCATATTATTGTTTACGGTATACTCGTGCTCCAGACGAGCTGGTAGTTGCGATGATTTTCTATTTTCTGTAGCCTATTATAAAACGGTCGACATATCATGTTCTCTTTGTCCGCCTCACCGCTGTCAGATTTGAGGCCGCGCACTATTTTCAAGCGTTTTTTATTTTCGTTTTTCGTGTCCATGAATGCGTTCAGAACCAAACGGGCAAAAATCTCTTCCAGCCCGTCGAAGCACGTACTTAACAACAAATTCGGGCTTCAACGTTTCTCGAATATTACACTCCAGATGTGTTAAAATTATGATTAGCATAACACATTCATTAGGTGCTATAATTCAGTAACACGGTTCAGTACTTAAAAATCACCAAAATCGTGTTATCTAGCAGTATGCCACTGTGATTATAACCCTGTGTAATGTTCAGACATCTCAATACTAGCCACTCTGGCCAACCATCAAGGTAAGATACTCATCAATGTTAACTATATAACATTATTTATTTATCTATAATACATTTCAAAAAATTTTATTTATAAATATGTGATAATTGTGTTAAAATATCTAACGATCCGTAATAATTCGATATAATATATACACATATAAACTATATATGATAAAGTTTGAGAATTCCAAGAAATCTTTGATAAATTAATTATGTATAACAACGCGTTGTACGACGGTTTTTAGTAAAACTGTAATAGTTTTACAATCAAATGTTTAACGCCTATAGAATGGTATAAAATAATATACAAAATATTAGACATCGTGCATTATTATCTTCGGTTCGTTTATAAGCCGGCAACATAAACTCCACTTTGGTTTAATACTACTGCGCAAGTGTGTCTGTTATTACTGTACCATTTGGTATGAAGATCAACCGATCGAACATTGTCGGTGTTCTGACGAACATCAAACGATGCGTTATAGATTATTGTTGGCGAGTGTCTGTGACACTCATAAATAGGTGCACAGCAAATACATACATATTTTATATTACATTTATAATAAATTATTAATTATCATATACTCATATTAAATCCAAAATCCTATTAAATACTTGGGATCATAATATTATGACTATGAGTTTCACAGCTTATGGTTTTTAGTAAAAATTACAAAATAATATAATTGTGTTTATGCTTAAGCAATGAGATGCTGTAGGTACTCACGGGTAGTTTAAAATATTATAATTTTGAGCTCACGTGTTCAGTGTTATGAATGCACTCAATGCCGCTGAATAGAAGTGATTCCTGGAAACCTATTCTCAAAATTGATCAACACTTCTATTGAATATTTATTTTTAATTGATCCAATCGGGTCCTATATGTATACGGCCTATACCCACGATTACGACGGTTCACGGCGACGACGGTTACCTGCGGTTTCCGTGTTGGTCGAACTCAAGGTCCTTGTCATCTTCGTTAGCTACTGTCATCGTCATTGTGAAAACTGCGACATTTGAAAAAATATTTTTGGGTCAAGGGCACTTTTCTCCTTAAAAAAACTCACACTTGTCTTGGTATGTCTCTAAGGGCCGGACTGGGCTACTGTGTTACTATTCTACAGCACAGTGGGCCGCAAACTATGGTTATGTAAAAAAAATTTATAAATCACAGATACAAGTAGGTACAACAATTATTTCATTTTTAATGTATTTTGGTGTTTTGGTAAAAAAAGTTAAAAACATATTTTTTTATTCAATGATGCCCAAGAAAATAAAAATGAAGGTAGCGATTTTATAGAGTTCGTTTTTCTGAAATACCTACTGACGTTTCAACATTTTATTTTCATCGAGTTCCTGATTTTTAATATTTTTTTAGTATCAATTATAAAATTTGATTTGTCATACACTCATACTGCTATTTAGTGTTACTGGTTTATACCTATATGTATTAATATATTTTATATTTTCTTTGTAATCAACATAGAAAAAAATCATAAATTCTATCTTTATAACATTTGGGTGAATTTAAAAATATTTTCGAACAAAATGTAATATTTTGTTAGTTTAAGTTGGGCCGTTAAATTTAGAAAAGTGGGCCGAAACCCTTCCAGTCCAGCCCTGCGTCTCAGATACCTGAGATACCACACTCCGAAATATGATCGTACATTTCAAAAAATCACATCTCACCTGGAAAATACTGATTCAACGCTGAAGCGTTAAATGATTGATTATCGTAATTTATCTTCATGGAATAAAATCAGTGTTATCTTTGTGCCCGTCGTTTAAAAACTAATTCTAACATATTTTATATATTTTGTTTCTTCAATCTATTGTTTTTTTTTTTATTATTATTATAAACATAATATAGTGATAAACCTTTGAATTGTTTTTAGTATTTAAGATCAATAAATCACCATAATGGCATATTATACCATGCTTAATTTAAAAATGTGTCTGTATCTCGACTAATAATAATGGTTTGGGCAATACAATATTTGCTTGGACATTTTTTCATCAATAACATAACTACCTACGTAGTTTATACTTTTTCGTTAAAATCGCCTACCGATGTGTATTCAAAAAGTAGTAACATAATCTAATTTAAATATAAACAATTTTTCTTGATATTATAAAGGGGTGTGTAAAAATTGTTGAGCTTTTTTTACTTCCAGAAACAAAGGGATTACAGCATACTAACAAAACATTATTTTAAATTAAAAATTCATTTTAAAAATACGTTATTATTGCAAAGTTTAAAACAAATATTATACTTTTATTATTTATATCAAAACACATTATTAATAAAGCTTACCTTTTAATTTTGTTTTAACTTAACTTTTAGATTCTTATGAACAAATACTTTACTGTCAATATAAAATAGTTTTTTTTAGAGATAAGGAAAATAATAATAAAGTAGCCATATTTTTAATACATTTTTTTATTGGAATATTTTTGTCAACCTCAAAAAAAAATTATTTTACAATTTATGTATATAAATTTTTATACACATAATATATAAGACCGTCGGAAAATGTGTTGTACAACAAACTTAATAGTCACGTTATAATATATACATTTATTATATTATATTATAACATTTTAACTAATAATTTAAAGGCTTATTTTTATTTATTTTTAAATTTTTTCCATGTTTGTTTTTATACAGTTCGTAAATTAAAATAGTTCAACAAAAACAAAAAAAATATTTGTTAGCCTTAAGTACCGAACCATCACAACGATAAAAAAAATTACATAATTTGTTTAAAAGCGGAACAACGAAATTTAATACAAATTGAGCATTAAACGAAATAAAAATTATATAATAATAATTAAAAAAATTAACGTTTTAAAATTAATTAGTTACAAAAAAAAAATTACAAACTTATTTAAAATAAAATTTACGTATCCTATAAAATTAAGTTTTAGGTTAGGAATTTGTTAATTACCTTCGTGACTCGTTGACTATACTATTACAAATGGTAACAATCACAAAAGAAATGTAAAACAATGCTTCAGTAAGGTTTTCAAAAAACAATATACGTTGTCTACAATTTACTGAGATCCATACGGCTGACCTCTGTGTCCCTAACTCTCTCCATGAAATATAAACATAAATAATAATGATAATGAAAATAAAGAGACAAAATATTAAATACCTCTAACATTTATAACTGCATTATTATTTAATATTTTTTCGATATTATTTTACTGCCCAATATCCGTTAGTTGTTTATGTATTTTACGATAATTATTATTAATTATGTACACATCAGTCTTGGGTACAGACAATTCACTTTGACGAAAAGATGATGAAAAAAAAAAATAGAATATAAATTAACAATAGCTGTTCTCCTTATCTCCGTTACTCACTCAAAAATATTTACACGCGTTACACGGATATGGGCAATAAAATCGCACGTATACACTCGGTCCATAACTTAACACCAAAACTTAATTAAATAAAATATAAGGGAGGTACAAATTTAAAAAAAAAACTAATCAAAGGATTGGATCGAGACGACGATTGAGACACATACACGTTGACATTGGACAAAAAAACGTATAAAAACACATTTATAATAATAATAATAATAATAATAATAATAATTATAATAATAATAATGATAATAATAATAATAATAATATTGATAATAATAATTATAATAATACAAATAATAATAATAATAATAATAAACGGCGTATATCGGCGAGAAAATTGTGGCGGTCGTCGACAGTTCGCTGTTGCGTGCGTCATCACAGTTGGCTCGTGTCGCAAGGTAGATATTATACATAATTTAATATATACATACATAATATCTACAGCCAGTACACCTAACGTCCTAACCTGATATAAATGTATGCGTATTTCAATATATATTTAATCTAATCACATTCGACACAGGCGACAACGACGATGATATTAATATATAATATTACAAGGAATACCGTGCGGGCGTTTCATAAATATTATTATCAATACGGTTTTCCGCGTACCGATACACATATAATAATAGTATTATTATGACATTATGCATAATATTGAACTATACAAAAATACAGATATTACGACATATGGTACGTCCCCGGGAATCGCGGCAACGTGCCAATGTGGGTACAATTATTATGATAATATAAACGTAGTGGGTACGACGATGCCAGCCGCTTATCACCCACTACTACTGCACCTTATCCTTCATGCCATGCAACAGATGTTCGGACATGATGGACGACGGACTCGGCTGGTGTGAGTAGTTGCGTATGTGGTGCAGCGAGATCAGCTGGTTGGGGAACCCGTTGGGCACGGACCCGACGGACGGCGGCTTCATGTCCATGGGCCCGGCCATCGGCGACAGTTGGTGGCCGTGCGCGCCCAGCTGCTTGGCGCCCGAGAACGACAAGTGGTTGTACGGCATGTACATGGTCTGCTGGTGGTGCTGCTGATGGTGCGGGTGGTGCGGATGGTGCGATGGTGGCGGCGGTGGGTGCGTCGGCAGTCCGAACGACTGGATGGGCGTGAACGCGGACGTACTCGTCTTGGGCACGGACGAAGTGTCCGACAGGTACTCTGGCGGAGCGGGGGGTAGGTGGGCGCCGTGCCTGTTGGACGGCTGATCGTCGGCGGACACAGACGCTGCGGTGCTAGACGGTCCACCGGCGTTCAAGTCGCCGGCGGTTGCGACACCGCCGCCGCCGTTGGAACCACCGCTACCGCCTCCTCCTTGCATGCATTCTTGCTGCTGCTGTTGCTGGTTGATGGCTTCCACCAAGTTGTTGGCCGTATCTGGCGACATCTTTCCCCAGTACGCGCCGTTCTCCAGGGCCACTCGCGGTATGCCGATGATCGGCGGCCGCTTGTCCATCCGCTCGGCGTGCTTCTGCATGTGCTTGGACAGGTACGTTTCTTGCGTGTACGACTTGCCACAGTACTGGCATATGTGCGTTTTGAGGTGTTTGGACTCCTTGTGCTTGGGTATGTGCTCGAGCAGTGACTGCTCGTCCTGGAAGCACTTATAGCACGAGTTACACTTGAACGGCTTGTCCGTCTGGTGGCACCGGGAGTGCGACTGCAGGTTGCTGAGCTGCGAAAATGCCTTGGTGCATCCCGGGTGCCTGCACTTGTACGGCTTGTCGCCGGTATGTGTGCGTATGTGCTGCTGCAGGTGGCTGAGCTGCGTGAACCTCCGCTGGCAGATGTCACATCGGTACGGTTTGATGCCCAGATGGATGCGCGTGTGCTGACTCAGGTACGAACTGTTGGCGAATGTTTTGTTGCACTGATGACATTTGTACGGTTTCACGTCTTTGACGTGTAGCTGGGAGTGCAATTGCAATTCCGACTTGGACGCAAATATCTGCTGAAGAAATAAAAGAAAAAAATGTCCATTAATAACAGTGATGAATGTATTATTTTGTTACCACCAACACAAGTATAGCCTAAAGGCGGTAAATCATGTTTATTGTAATTTGTTTAAATTTTATGATAAGTACTTTTCAATGAGAAAAATTAAAATATATATATATAAGTATATGTTATTCTGTAATAATATAATAGGTCTTTAGTATTTATATTATAATATTATCAAGTCCGGGACAAGTTGTAACTATAGTAGCAATGTTAAACTGATTGAGGCCAATCAAGTACATAATTAACATTTAAATTTACAGAACCCATTCCTTCTCTTTTAAAATTATAATTACCCATTTATTTAAATAGTGGTCTTGTTGTATACTTATAATTGTATACATGATTAAATATAGAAATTATTTAGTCGATAAAGAATAACAAAAATGAATTAAAATCGAATAGTTGTACAACATAATATTATTACATAATAGTAAAAACAAATATTATTTTTTTAGTAAATTCAGAAATAATGTTGGAGATATTTGTATTTAAATCCGAAGACAGTTTGTTGTCTTGTTTACTCTTCTTTATTCATTAGCCCAGCGTGTGCGTTATGATACACCTTATGATATATAGTATGATATTGTTTCGTATTCCGATCCTAATTATTATAAATATTATGTATAAAATTAAAATTATTATATAAATTACCAGTGTCAGTGCGTTATACCGGTTACCGCAAATGCACAGGTTAGCCACCACACCAACACAACTTTTTAATACTACCTGTAGCCGTGGGCGTTTATTCGTATACCTACCTAATATTATATTATTATACTGGTTTGTGTTTCCACCCCTCTCCGGACCAGACACAATACGCGACGGGTTATGTCGGGCAAGTGTCCAAAAAAAAGCCGTCGTCGTCGCGGTGCTCGCATCGAAAATAAATAAATTTATATATACGTGTATTCAATGGGATAGAATATACACAACTAAGGTCAAGGCGTCCGAATATAGACTACACGGGCCTCGAAAGATTTTCGGTTAGAGGTCTATTGGATTGGGTCCAAAGCGCGTAAAAGGGACTAGCACATACGTCATCGCGTCCAAAAATGTCACACGTACACTACACGTAGGGCGATAAAAATTCCACAACAATCACAACCCGTTTATATTATTCGTTGTGTTAGGACTAGGTCCCGTAGAGACGTTCCTAACAGGGGGTTGTATGATACAAGTGTTTACACACACACACACATACACTACATAGGTCATAAATAATCGCATCCGCATGTTACCTACTATTATAGCTTCGAAACGACGTCCAGTATATTTTCTTGTCAATAGACATCTGACGAAAACAACGGTCGTAAGGTTTAAGCTATAAATCATTACTATCGTATTCGGATAACATCAAAAAAGGACTATCAAAATCTATGAAATCCCATCACACAATATACCAGCCGGTGTTCAACCTTTTTCTATCCGCGCGTGTCACCTACAAAGTTTAAAAATTGTCATGCACCATTTTACTAAAAAAACGATATGTTTTTGCTTATCAAACTTTATAACTGATTTCCAGTTTTGACTAAATAACGCCATCTCGAACCGATAAAATAGGTACCTATTTTTTAAATAATAATTTGCATATTATATGTCATGTTGGCTCGAGGACAGTCACGTAATAATCATAATGTAAAACCACTGGCGGCGTTATTGATTTAATAAAAATATATATCGTGTGATATTAAAATAAAATCCAACTATTTTACTACATTATAATTTACGACGTCTATGACAATGATTATTACTCACTACTGCCGAGGATACCGATATATACCTATAACCGTGGTGTTCTACGCGAAGTTATTGCTGTTTTATTTATATTATTCCCATTACCTTTATGTATCAGTAGGAGCGTGATAAATTACATTAATACGTATTGATATTAATACCGACAAAACGAAAACGATTCCGGGTCATATCGTGACCCACTGGTGTGTAACATATGAGCACCTACGTCGTTCGAGACCAAGGCCGATCGCTCGACGTCGATGAAAATATAATAATAATACATAAGACCGCGTATGTACTGCTGTTATCATCCGACGACGACGACGGCGACAGTGAAACGCGTTATCACGGGAACCGGCACGACCTTGGCCGGAACGTACAATTCAAGGTCGTCCGAATCTGTGTGCATGTGAAATAGTGAAAAATCTTTCAAAATAGGTAACGTAAAACGTTTGTATGTATGCGCGAGTATAGTACCCATATTATACGTTTTGAATATAATTATAATGACGAGAAAAAATCGAAATCTCAACAAAGAAACGGATCGCCGACGACCGTGTCTAACATGGCGGTGTAAAACACACACACGCGGGTAGCTCAGCCGCCACCGCCGATGATTATCTCCGCACCCGCCGCCGCGGCCGTCCGTCGGATTTATTCGCTTGTCTGTCCGTTTTCTTTTTTTCGTTTTTTTTTTTCGGGGGGTCCGAGAGAGGCGCACACACACACACCATAAACACAATCGTCGACGGGTCGAGTGTGGACCGGTTTCGGCGCAGTACACACGCGAGACGCGTACACCATAATAATATTATATTATATATACCTCTATACGTAATATCGTATAACTATATGGAAGAGGGTCCTGCTCGGCCGATTAGTGTGTGAGTGTGTCTGTGTGGCTATGCGTCTGTGAGTGCGAGAGCGACAATGCACACACACGTGCATTTTTTTAAAAAAAAAACGTGCGCCCGACGACGCGTTAGGGTTAAAAGAGAGACTGGTGCGTGCGACTAAAAAACCGGGTTTTCAGCTGCTGTTACTGCCGCTGCTGTTGCAGCCATCGATCTTGGTGGACGCGATAAACATCGATGGCCAAGTGCAGTGTACATTATAATAATACGTAGGTAAAAAGAGTTTATTTTTCGAAAAACCGATCGTCTTTTATGATAATGACAATATTACACTGAGATAGATAACATTATAAACAGTATATTATTATTTTTAATATTATTATCCATCGCAGTGCGATAAAAGTAATATATATTGTTCGGCCTAGCTACATTATTATGTTACGATATACCCATACAGCGTGTTTGTACTTTTCAAACATAACTCGAACTAAAGTCACAGCACACGTCCGTTGCGGTCGACGAAAAATTAATAATATTATAATATTGTTCCGTTCCGGAATCACTCTCATTAAGTCCACGTGCGCGTTCTCCGGCGCACGCGTCCGTTAATTAGCAATTAATTTACACGGGCAAAAACAAGACGGTGACCGTGGCGATCGTACCTATTACATAATACATGACATACTGGCATGGGGCCTCGACAACTTTGGTTCTGAAATCAGTGGGATCTTATACAAGAAAACGTTTTCATTTAAGACGATCAGACTTCTGCAGAAATAACTCATGATCGTGTTGCACTAGTTTCTTTCAAATATATTATTTGGTGATTATTATACCCTAGAACTATACGCTACATTATGCATTTATACGATAAATACACATTATACCATTTTGATAAAATGACCTTTATATTATGATAATAATATGCATGGCACAGCGCAGGGATAGTCGAATATTGCAATTATTATTATTACATATACGATAAATAGACGAAAGCACTTGGATTAAAAACAGGTTTGAAAACGTCGGTACTAGTTGTCGATTTAACGATTCTCGATAGATACAATTTAGATTTTTGTTTTCAGTTCCTATGTAGGTAATAATTATAACACTACAAAAACCAT
Source organism: Diuraphis noxia (assembly GCF_037042655.1). Taxonomy (NCBI): domain Eukaryota; kingdom Metazoa; phylum Arthropoda; class Insecta; order Hemiptera; family Aphididae; genus Diuraphis; species Diuraphis noxia. Next base: position 28,382,373 of record NW_028301714.1, on the reverse strand, counting down.
TAATCGATTAATCTCATGAATAACATACATATTATTAGTATTTTTGTACGCATAGTCAATAAATCATCGTTAAGTTTAAGGAATGCTTTGAAACGAACAACAAAAACTTTTATTTTTGACAAAAATATTTTGTAACTTAAATTATTTTCAGTCTTAAGCCTGCATGCAAGTTCGAATGGTTAGGAAATATCAGTCTAAAATATAAGTACGGTTAAACAATATAGTAACCAACCACAATAGTTTCAAGCAAATTTGGAAAACCAGCGCACAAATCATATGTGCATACAAACATTTTTGTATTAAAGTATTTAAAATTATGTAAAACGCATTGTGTGATACAGTGATGGCTACAACACAGTGTATAGCTAACCAGTTGTTATTCAATACGAAAGAATTAAAAAACGAAATCGTAATAAAAAATAAAAAAGTGTCGTTGAATTTTGTAACGGGTTCGGTGTTTGCTTTTTTTCGTAAATCAGTCGCCGCAGGAAATATAAGAGACGAATCATCGTGACTTTCTATCGAAACGAATCAAATGTACCGCCATGAAGTCGCCAATCAACGTCCCACACATTGCTACAGCTATTGCCCTGCGACGTGATGAATGATATTATAATATTATAATATTAGTTTGGTCACTTGAATTTTGTGTGAATTCGAAAGGGAAAACTCGTTTAAGAAAAAAAATATTTTAAGCCATCCGACAAAGAGGTCGCCATTGCCGTCGTCTCCATTATTTATATATATACCCTACTCGTATACTTGCAGACCGCTTTTCGCATAATGTTATACATATCGTTTATTCGTAACGTAATGTGTTTATGATATTTGCGCATTTTGCCATTCGAGGAACAAAGAAAAAAAAATCGCATTTCAAACAAAATTATGTAATTTTTTCAAAATTCTAGATCAAAATCGCATATTTTAAATTTATAAACACCTATAACACCAATAATGTCTACGGTTATATACATATATGTTGATTGTGTACAAAATATCGTGAACGCTGCTAGCAAACGTAATATCATAACATACTTTATACATTTAAAACAAAAATAGCCGTTTTCGCAAAAAACCGTTTTCGAACACAGTATTCGCCGACTCTATTACGAGTCACGCGGTCGTCGTGGCCGTCGTGTTGCAATGGAAACCGTCGAGAACACAAGTGAACGGCCAGACGCGGCGCTTAATGTACAATATAAAAAATATTGTACGACTTGATTACGCTGCGGCCGATCAGACGACGGGGCGCTTAATATTCCATCGCAGAATATTGATATAATCGGCGCATACGTATTATAATACACAAATCGAGCGCGATTCGACGGGAAAAAGGATTCAATGAATTAATATTGAAATGACGATCGTCTGCGGTGCGGAAAAACGACATACAAAATATTATTATGATAGGTAGTAATTATTATTGTATTTTACACACGCGTATAAATAATAATAGTTCACCGCCGCCGTCGGATTATCTGCTCAGTCTCGCGAATCCGTTAAGACGGGCTAGAAATTCGCCAGGCTAAACCGATTTAAGATTATACCATAATTATCCCGCACATGTATATGGTGTGGTCTAAAAAACATCCCGGTGCGGTTTTTCACACCAGTTTAGTATAGCGAATTTCCACGGAAATTCATAAAGAGTCGCACGTCCGTTCACTCTAGTTGTGTAATATTATAGTCATCCCCGTCGGAAGTATACAGAGGGGTTGAAGTAGCGCGGACTGTGGCGAGCGTACGACGACTGTCTAGCGCGTCTGTACCACGTTTTCAATACAAATACGTTTATTAGGCGGCGACGGCGGCGCGCGCAGTGATGTCATGTCCAAGGTCGGTCGCGCGCCGTATAAAATAGATACGCCGCCGACACGCTCGTCGTCGTCACCGAACGCCTAACCGCCGCCGTGGAATAGTATAATATGACATGGTAATGAACTTAATGAGTATAATAACTAATAAGTAATAATATTATAATTAATATTGGTACACGCACGATCTAACGTTATTATAACATCGTAGTTATAAGACATTGCCAAAGCTACAACAAGCTCATTTCGTGTTCATGTGTAGTTATACAACTATACCTGTATAGTAATTTATGATATATAGTGGTCTACTCCAATCGTGGTTTAACAAACCGTACGATGGTCGATTACAAACGATATAAAATCAAATGATCCGGAACTGTTGAGTAAACAATTATTTTTTCCAATAAAACCTACGAAAATATCGGACAACGTAGATAGTGACGCCCGAAGTCTGCAGCTGCTGTGCGACATTTGAACAGTTGACGAAATGGTAAATCGTTGTACGGACTCTATACAAAACACGCGAAAGTCCCGTGGTCAAAACGTGCCAAACTTTACTGCCAGATAAAAGGAAAACAAATCGTATGGCAATCGCGCTGTACGGACGCAGTACGTTTAAAAAAACATAAACGCATAAGCCCTCCACTCTGCAGGTTCGACTGCGACGACGAGAACACGGGAGGTAGGGGACGGCTGTACGAAACGAATTCCGACATTCGAGCGGCTACGAACACACTGTATATTATGTGTACGCAGCAGACGCGAGTTGATTGCCGCGGGCACACACACACACACACAACACAAACTCACTCACTCACACACGGTTTTAAGCGGCGACATGCTACCTGCGTGTGCGCGTGTTTGAAATCGTTGTTTAAAAAACAAAACAAAAAAAACGCTGGCTCGGTGTCCGGCCTGCTGGCTACCGCTGCACCAGTCGTGGTGGTCTAAACCTCGAGCAACGACGGCTTATGTCAGATAACGATTTTGTTTACATTTTTTTTATTATTATTGTTATTTTAATATCTTCTTGGTAGGCATACGTTGAATTTTGCGCTTCAGCCGGAATATCGGATTTGCTATTTACTGTTGATTTAGTCAATTATGCTACATATATATATATATATATATTGTATTCGGCGATTATATTATTATACGATTATATTTATATAGGTACTTATATAGTTATTGTTTATGTAATATGTATATTGTGTGCAATACCGATATGAACGAGATACTACTATATATAAGAATTATTTTTATTACACGTCGTAACAATAACAATGCCGCCGAACGCCTATCATGTAATTTATTATGTGCGTTACCCATATATATATATTATATTATATATTATTATCATATTATACACACGAAAGTTGATGTTATTAGCCAATAGAACATAGGAATAGGTGCTTTGATGACTGCTATAATGACCGGGTGCGGCGACCTATTCGACCGCAAAATTCCTCGTGCCGAAACGAACTCATAGGTGATACATTAAAAAATAAAAATAATAACCCTCGCACGGCCATGCCAATAATAATTATTAATGTCGCCGTGTTCCAACATGAAACAATTTAACTTTACGTCGCCCGCCCAAGAAACGGGATTATTGAATATTTTTTTATTTCGGGGACTTTCGATAGTCAATGGATGATAGGTAACCGACGTATTGAATTTTAAATATAATATTATGCAAATTATAGCATTGGAATATTGAAATGCACGTGCGTATATCCCACTGACCATTCTTTTATAATTAAATTATGAAAAAAAATACGACAGACCGATAATTCCTCCAATTTGGCAGTCACGTGTGTACACGTGCATGGGGTAGCATAGGAAGCAGGTAGATAAAAAAAAGGGGGTTCTATACTTCTATATACCTAAATATGTATACGCGTGGTAAATACAATATATGTGTATTTAGTATATATATAATAAACATAAATATACGGTTAGGTATATACATGCGCGGCAAAACGAAAAGGCTTCAGGTTTTTTTTTAATATTTCTAATTCAATTAAATTCGACCCGTTCTCGTTTTGAGGGGTTACAAAAAGCGAAAAAAAATCAACGGTTCGTAAATAATGCACGATGACAATCGTGCGCGGGCAAACCAATTCACATACTCTCACACACACACACACACACACACACACACACACACACACACACACACACACACACCGGTTTGTCCGGCTGCGCTAAAAAAATAATAATATAATAATAATTTTTCGTCCCCATACCATTAGCGACCATCACCAATTATGTAACACGAAACCACGATTCATAGTTTATATATATTTTGGTTGCCCATCGTTAAAAATTAAAAAAAAAACCGAACTAAACCGGATAGAACTACATATTTACAAGACACGTCGTAGGTGCCGACCGCAATATCCGATTATTATTTTGTATATTATATTGTTTTATTATTATCATTATTTTTATTCTCGACATCAATATAATATGTATTATTTCTATCAGCGAGTGCACCGTTGCAAAACATCACTCCATATAATGACGTGACTATATTATAATAATGTATATAAATCCGTTTAGGCTTGATATAATATAAATGGACACATATTTTAAATATAGGTGAGGCGTGGCGAACACGAGACGTTCACATTTTTTTTTTCGATTGAAATTAAAACATTAATTCTCGTACTCTTATCTCTTTTTCTCCCGGGTGCATTTTTCGAAAATAACCAGCGTCGGCTAATTGAAACGTGTTGCAAACGATATAGGTGTCTGGTGACAGGTAAAAAGACACTTTTCGGCAGCGAATCGCGTAAAAACGGATTTCTCGTTTTGACGATTATCTCGAACGTCCGTCGCTTATTTAATTTGTATGCTCTTATTTTCAAAATTAAATGTGCATTTTATTTCACACATATACTTACACTGCGGATGAAACGAAAATATCCGAAACAACGTGAAACTCATTTTCACGCAACGACTGTGTAAAAATAGTAATTGTAAATTTAAATTATCATTATACGAATTTCGTCGACGGATATTACAACTACTATAAGGCACAGTGTACAATGTAAGATGTAAGTATAGGTATAGTATTGCTCGGTATGTAGACGCTAGGGGAAATTGATTTTTATTCGAAATGTAAGAAAAAAAACAATTGCAGGTTCACGTACTATTTGTAATATAATTCGTCTGCCTGTTAAAAGAAAACATATTCCTATGCCAGTTGCACTCTCACACGCACTATCTATTAGTAATTAATTTAATTTACCGATAAAACGCAACAACGGAGTCGTACGCGTGCAGCATAAAATATTATATGATATATATATATATATTAATACACGCACATGGGTATATATTTTAATAGGTGTAATTCTACAATGATATGCACACACGCCAGTTAGCATTTGCGCGCCGCACTAATGACTTGCAAGAGTTATATATATTATTTTCCGACGATAATAATAATTATTATAAGTGTTATCACACAGTCGCAGGTGTATAATTTGTTGAGATTCTTAATAGACTTATTTCTCAGATTTTGTTTTTAACGCGATGGGGGTTATCACCACTCGTGTGTTTATTAAAAACTATATACTTAAAAAATTACAGCCGTTTAAAAGGAAAAAATCAACAGTAAGCGAATATCGTAATAATATAATCCAACTAAAACTATTTTCGGCTCTGAACCGATCAGCGACTTTGGACGTTCAATAACGTGGAAGCATCTAATATTATAATATTATAGTAGGTAGAATTTTCGTAACCATTCGTGAACTGAAATACATAATATAATATTATAGTAAAACCGGTCTAATCGTGTTTTATCGCCACATAATACACGTTAGGAAGTAATTACTAATTACGAGAGATGTATATTATCGTATACAATAATGTTATGTACCCATGTATTATAATAATAAATATAATGTATAAGCTATATTATAATATATATTATACTGAAACGTTTCAGTGCACCCAAACAAAACTCGTTTATATATTATACGTATAATGGTTTGGTATACCTACTGCATCATGTAGTCTACATGATACTATGGTAGTAAATTATATTCACAATCGTATACACTATGGTTATTTTTTCCGGCGATTCTTAAAATTGGCGTCGGGGGCGGATACGATCGATATTATTTAAAGAAACACACTGCACTACGATATAATTTTCAGATTATGACTTTTAAATCGGAAGACGAAACAACAACGATAATTCATATATTATTATATATGACGCCTTAATAGGCCATATTCAAGTATTACTAATAAACAATCGAAACTTACCTCTGGGTTTCCGTGGTCCACACTCGACCATCCGAGACCGTCTCTACCTTTGTTCACGCCCCGCTTCCTACCGCGACCCTGTAACAACAATACGTGCCATGAGCATAACATTCATCTATATATATATATACACGGAGTGATCAGTAGTTGGTGTTACAAAAATGGAAGGGGTAAAACCCAACTCTTATAAATTCCACAACAGTTTTGTAACACGAATTTCTAATCAGTCACCCAGTGTATCTATATATATAAAACAGAAACCAATTAGCGCAAGTAGGTAATAAAAATCACGATATCCGAGATCTGACAACGAAGAGCCCAAGTTATTGAAAAACAATTTCCCAACTAACATGCATTTCTGGAAGATCCAAGTTGCCGTCAGTGTGTAAACTATAGTAACCTAATTGGTTATTATACAAATATTTATAAATAAATATATACTTGTTTGAAACGCCCCGCTTTAGTATATCGATTTCCATACATGGCAAACATTAGCAAAACAAATTGTGTATGATTTTTCTTTCCGTCCGCTTATATATAATTCATAAGCATCGCGTCTCGTGATTGAATTTTATTACCGATAACTGTTGTTTTGCCTCCACCACCACAACACCAACCTACACCGGTCGAGCGGAAACACTTGTTTTTATTTCTTAGGATGAAAAAACCCCCGAGAAGAAAGAATCAAAATACGAGTCACCCCTTTTTTTAATAATATACAGTGCCTACACAAACAAAAAAAACTTGACCTACACACGCGTGCTCGAGAAGTAATCGAATTCACGCGCACTTGGTGTTCATATTTTGTTTTTTTTCTTTATAAAACGATCGAGCAGAATATATAATATAATATAAGTATAACGTATATACACGACAACACCGACGAATACGACGACGACGTTTTAGGGAATATTAATTCTTCGTCTATTTATACGGTTTTTTTTGGCCGACGGATGCTAATATTTTGGCATCCGCAACGCTCCGCAACGTGGCTGTGCACGTATCCCCAAAAATATAAATATATTATAAACCTATACAACAACAAAAATACGTCGTTTATTTTTTAATGACCAACCTCTCCCCAATATCCACCGTTCAATTAAGTCCCACCAATTTGTCGATATATAAGCGAGTTTATAGGTAGGTATCTGCGTATGTTGCAGTGTGTAAGTGCGTGTGTATGTGTGTATTCCCTGCACGTTCATTACTCCCATCGAGGCGCGAGACCCTCTTTTCGGATTATTGCACAATCGGCGGCGGTTGCGTGCAACATACACACACACAATATAATGCAAGTAAAAATGGAACCTAACCAAAGGGGGTATACACAGCTCACACATACAATCGGGTTTTTTGTGTTTCATTAACCCGCCGCCGCCCTCTCTGGCGATCGAGCCAAAGCGCGCGCGCGAGACGCTCGCCACCGAAAAAAAAGGGTGGAAAAAATAGCCCGGAGGACTATATACTGTTGTGGCCGTCACCCTTTTTTGTCCGTTAGAAAAATCGCCCCTGGAGAGAGGGATCCCCGAGAAGAGGACGTCGACCGCGAGACGACCGAGGTGTTTGGTCACTCCTCATCGTCATATTGCAACGTGTTTAACGAGCGAGGGGGTAAATGGAAAACTACTGCAGCTATTTGTAAGCCTATAAACAACGAATTTTTAGGTTATTTTTAATAATATACAATAGCTCTTTTTGTACACATTTTGTCGTTTGTTAACGATCATAGATTGCAATCACGCAGCAAAAAGACGAACCATTGACGAGCCAAGATGAAATCGCCAATGTCAAAAATTCCCTTGACATTACTATAATATATATACGTAATTCGAGGGGGAAAATAACCACAAATTATGCAACAGAGCGCTTATTATATAATTAGTTGATTCTCGGTTATATAGGTACATTTCGACCGCTGCGAAGAAATAAAAAAAAAAGAGAATCGTATGCAACTATATAAGTATAATATTTATTCAAGTCGTTAAATTATTATATTATTGGTATTATATACTTTCGATAGAATTCGACCGAAGAGATAAGATTGGTTTCTCACACCTATAGCATACACTTTTGACGAGTGTCTACGTGAAAATAGCAATACGGTGCGCTTAAATTCAGCCAGTATATTATAGGTGTTTATTATGTTACAGAGACATGATGGCGACGCGACGGCGATCGTTGATGAACGTGGGACCCCCTTACGATGACGATAAAACAAATATTTACAGTGGACAAACAATGTATTAAAAACGCGAGCGCGTGGACGACAGCGACACTTGTCAGGTGGTCGCGCACATGCACGTGCAGGCATATAGGTAGGCATATCATGCGTATATTATTCAGGTATAGGTAACGGACAGGAAAATTATCGACGTATTTTGTAGACTATTTGTTTTAGGGGGAAACACGTCGGAGGAGGATGTCACGTCACACGTATATATTATAATATAATATTATGTGCGCATCATGTGTTTGATAATTATAATATTTTTATTATACCGAGCGGAGAAACTGACGAAGCTCATATAGTGATGTGAGGACGACGAGGAGGAGGCAGCCGTGACTGATTCGTCTTGGCAGCGACGACGTGCGTGTACAATTTAACAAACTCGAAGAATGCACATTTTACATGCTAAATCGGCGGCGGCAGTATAGGAGCATTTCACTGTGCAGGATTTACGGTGTGACCCGTTGAACCCCGTCGGTTATATTACATATGACACATAATATTATAATATTAATAAATAGGTATACACCGCAGCAGAAGTCACATATGGTCTGTCTGTTTGTGTGTGTGTGCTCGCATTTCCCCCGCGATCAGTCGACGGAACTAATTTTGAAAATTTGCTACCGTGTTTCCCGTGTAAGCGCGGGATGACGGCGAATTTCCGACTCTCATCGTACGACGGCGACAAACGATATAGATCCTGCTGCAGCCACGCGGCGTAATAAATCCCGGGTTTATGAGCGCTGGTTGATGGGGGTAATATACTCGACATCCGACGATTTCGCCCCCTCGCTAAGGCGTTCTCTTTCTCACGTGGAAGCCGCGTCGGCGGATACATATATAAGACGCATCGGTCGGAGCTTAAGCCGTATAACAATAATGAAATATTCCAATGTACATTGTTACAATATTCATCCACCTTTTGAGGTCTGAGTGGTTTTTTTTTTAATATGGTAAATACGCCGTGCCGCTTTGAGGGAAGTCCACGCCGCCCACGATCGGATACGCATCGATCATCGTCGCCCCGTGCGAGCGAAGTGAACGCGCGTCCATTTGACGTAAAAAGAAAACCGGTTCGCGCAAGCCTTCCGAAAAATAAGTAAGTATACACGAATACAATATTATACGCATAATCGAACACATAACGAGTGTGTGTGCATATTGATATTGAAGACCTATATAAACGAGTTTTTTATACACTATACCTATATACGTATATATATATATTTATATTATATATTCTGTTAATTTCTACCAACAGTTATTATGGCAGATATGCACCGGTTTTATAGACAGACAATAATAATAAAATAATAACTCGTCGATAAGCCGATAAGTATACACGTGTGACACTGTGCTTAATGAAGAGTCCTACCTACATATGATATAATATAAATAGGTACTATATCAGTGGATGATTCGTTGTTTTAATAATTATTTTAACTCATTGGACAGTTTGGTAATGAGAGGTCCAAACTTTGATGAAAAATATTCCATAATTATATTAAATCGTAATTAGGTAAGTAGCTAACCAATATATTGTATGATGAGTACCTATATAATATATAGTGTGATATACAGTCAAATAATTATGAACTATATAGTCCTCGAATAGGTTTTACGATATTAGATATATCTGCACTAGGTAACTAAAATATTCGCATAAAGTTTTGATGAACGTCTTACAACAAAATTCAGCTATTATATCATTTTGCTCACTGCACGTACGTGTATTACCACTCACCTTTTAACAAGGTATATTATAATAATTTGTTATTATTACGCTAGGCATTACTAAAAAGTTTCTGCCGACAAAGGCGGCGGCTGTTATAATAATAATATTATATGGACGACCGACTGTCGTCGCTTTATGTATATTATCCTACGAGGTATATATTGAGGTGTCGCCCGGCAGATGTATATAATAATATATACTTCCCAGTTACCATTCATTTGGCGCGAGCGTGCGTGCGTTAGTCTCTAATAACTTTTAGGTGGGCGACTATAGCCTAATTTGCATATACGTATACATACATATACTTACTACTACTACTAACACACACATAAACACAAATAAGCACACACCCGCACACACACACATACATATTATATATTATACATTTTACATATATACATATAACGTAGCGGGCCTCTTGTATTGCGTGCAACAGTTTTAACATGTTTCAAAACATTTATGCGCGGCCACGAGACCGTGTGCACTGTCATTGTTAGCCCATATGGTTGGTATATTATATATATTTTTTTTTATATTTTGTGCGTGAGAGGAGTCTGTTTTTTATGGTCGTATATTACGAACACGTATAATTATCGTTTTCCCTCTCCCAATATCGCCGCCGCCACTCGTTTCGACCATCCTTTTTGTCTTCGGTCGTCGTGAATTTATTACCGCACACCGGCAGCAGCGGCAGTGGCGCCAAATGATAAAACAAGGACCGTAATAATGTTTAAGTATATTTTTTACTCTTTTCTAGACTACTGGATATGATTACTACAGCGTCGTGTCTACACAACGCCGAGCCACAGGTACCGGCAATGTTATACAGTGGGTTTGTATATAGTGCCTAAACCACGGTTTTAGAAATGAGGATAATAAAATTATTATAATAAGTAAAAATGAAAATTTTCCGAAGATTTATTATTTTTAAGGACGCTGTGACGTAAAAAGCGAAGATTAAGATGTGGCGGCGGGAATGCAATAGTTTAACACCCGCACGGCCGCACGTGGTCGCTTTACAAGGTTACGACGAATGACAATACTCCATTTCCTGAAACCTATTAAATTCGAAATCGGCTAACGAGACTACAACGACGACGACGAAAAAAAGAATCGACTAAGAGATGAAATATTTATCTTGCCTTCTCCTCCTTCTCCTCCTATATCCTATTGCGCATACACAATCACACTGTCTTTATTGTAATATCGTTTGCAAAAGTAGTCCGAGTCGTAACCACCACGGACGGACGAGGTATGGAATAGATTATAATATAATATTTTTAATTGCTATATTTTCATAACGATAATAATATATATTTTAACAATGGTAATAGTAATAACAACAACAGACATTGTCGTAAAAATTCATTTTTTATAATATGATATCGCTAAGGCTGGCATGAAAGCCGGCGGTGACTTCTAGACTTAAGGAACAAATTATAATGCTATAATATTATTATGATAGAAAATTAATAACTGTGCGCGCGAGCATAGCGCGTGATAAGACCGCAGCCGACGGTGGATTTCATACGAATTTTATCTCTTTCCGCACGTCGCCGATGATAACGATGTCTACTACAACGAACGGTCTCGCGTTTTTTATGCAGCGGACAAACGAAAGTGTGTACCGCACAGAGCTCGAATTTCAGCGTGACACTTGTCGTATCGTTAATCCCAAAATTTTGTAGTGCCATTTCGTGTTTCTGACGATTCCGATCCTACACACACTTAGGCAGCACACGTTTCAAGGCTAATGAACTCTTCATTAGTGTGTGTGTGTGTGTGTGTATTGTCGCGCGTGTGCATACACGCTATAGTTACACATTATAATATTATACGCGCTGCTGTCGTTTTTGTTCGTGAGGAAACACACACACTCGAGGGCGACGATATGTAAAGCATGAAACGGATTTTTTTTTTTTTAAATTGAGATAATATTTTGTCATAATATATTGTGGGTACTATCTCAAGTGCACGTATACCTATAATATAGAAGAGATTATAATATATTTTACAAGATGATTTTGAGGCGTTACGCGTTTGGAGGTACACTGCGCGCGCTCAGAGTACAGCATTATTATAATACCGCGCGTAAATGTTACAATAATTATAACTGATCGATACTAATTATTGTAATACATTAATATAATATTAATTATTACTATACTACTTATAGTGTTATTATTTCACCGGTCCGGCCGCTGGTGATAACGACGGCTGCGATGACGTTATTATTATCTGTCCGTGGCGGACACCCCGCAACACGCCGACGACGACGATTCGACTTGGCAACGTTGCCGCCGCCGCGATTTATATACTTACTTACACTCAGTGTTCCGACACACCACACACACACACACAGAAACGAACACATTATCCTGCGGGTGCTTTATATTTTTTTTTACCGCATATCAAACACGTTTCGTAAAACGTCAATATTGATTTTTTTTTTTCGTGAGCGCGTGTGACAGTTGTTAAAACGTTACCTAGTATACAAAAGAAGGATGAGTACGGCGTTATTTAGTTGGCACATATTATCATGCATACATAGTTAGTGGAAGGGTATTCGAACGTGCGGTTTATCGTATTTTTTGAACATAATAGTGAAAACAGCTTCGGTGTGCAGCAGTGATAAGTGGCTTCTACTGAATTAAGTTTTACCCAATAGGTATGCAATGAAATTTCATATGCGCGCGAGTGTTATAGTCAAGTGCAATGTAGGTCGTTTGGAAGTTACAAAAAAGAAAAAAGTTTTTTGCAGTCGTCGCACAAAATAAATGCTATAGTTTATAATATTCGTCGTGGCCATTCAGACTGCAGTCTACTCGTGTGGAAGATGGCTTTCTTTTAATAGCCCTGCAATATAACACAAATGGAGTGTGCTCTGTGCACCATTGTCCTAATGGTTAACCGATTGCCAGAATTTCGGGCTCAAAATCGTTGAACACACTAGAGCATACTAGAAAGAGTCAAAGGTGCATCACCATGCAGTCATTATTAGGGATTGTATTATATTTGTGAGTTTCTCCAATGAAAGGTGTCGTGAAGTTGAGAGTTATGGTCATCGGATGACCAATTCCGGGGAACGGGACAACTACCTGCAGAAGATCTTAAATATTTTATAGAAAATAAAAATAATAGGGCTTTCATATAAACACCCGCACACGACATAATAATACTCTTTACACAATGATAACGGTCGCTGTCGTCGTGATGTGTATAGGATTTTTCGTAAACCGGCAGACAACAAGAGGACGATTCGACCAACGAAATGTACAAAAAAAAAATAATAATAATAAAAATAAGATAGAAAAAAGCAAGTATAATTGATTATCTGACATGTTCTGTACGCATTAGTTACCGTGCCGTGATCTTCGGATTATTCAGGTACGCCGTACGCATATACATATGCATATTGGTTAGTTTTTTTTAATGTACAAAACTCAATAGGCTATTCAGCCGCGGACGAAAGTAATAGAAAGTGGCGGCGATCAGGGAGCCGTGGCGATAATATTATAATCGCTTAAAATCTAAGTCACAATTGCATATACTTGGTGGTTAATTGACGAACGATGAAAACGGTGGGAAAATTGTTTTAAAAAAATCGGAAAAACAGTCGAGGGGGTAGTGTCTGATGCAAGTTAAATTGGTTTGCTGGCTATCCTAACCACCCGATACAGTTGCGGATAACCGACTTTCGTGGGTTTCGTACCATCCGGCGATATTTTTCAAATATTATAATTAGTTATTCATCATCATGTGATCGTTACCTTGTACATTGTTTGATCATCGGCGGCGGCCGCGGCCGCAGCGGCCTGTGGTCCGTTCTGCACGCTGGCCGGCGAGAACCCATAACAGTTCTTGTTGAGTTCGTGCAGGTTCGGATAGTCGGTCCCTAAACAGTTCTCCATTGCGAAATCGTACTTCATGCCGACGGCGTACGGATTACGGCACAGATTGCTATGCTCGGCGACGCCGTCGTAACGCGCACACGGTCGTGTTCACATAAATTTCAAATGACCAGCGGCGCGCGAGGGATGATCGTGGTCGTATGCGGGTGCGGTTTTTAGATTTACAATAATTTTTCGACGAAAAAACGCACAGCCCAAACGCATGTAATTACCGGACCCCGAGTGACGGGTTGTAATGAATTCTGTATCAATTTAATGTCGAAAATATTTAAGCCGGCGGAGAGTATAAAAAAATTAACGCGGGACGGATGCACACGCACACAACACGGGTTCCGTACGGAGGCAATAACTATACAACCACGGTCAGAGTGAATAAAAAAATTTAAGTAATAATTATTATTATATATATGAAAAAAAAAAACCAATAAACAAATTATAATATTTATATTAACACACACGGTTCGCGGAGACGACGACACGACAATTATTACTCTGCGGTGTGTGTGTGTGTGTTTGTATATATTATGTGTGGAGCGCGCACGCTGACACCGGTCCGTACGTGAGCGGTTCGTTTCGGCGAGTGTGCGGTTTGGGCGGCCGACGACGACGAGAACTCTTCGTCGGTCCCCCACCGCCGCCGACGACCAAACTCGCCCCGCCACCACGCCGCCGCGACAGTCGAACGGCGCACGCGGCGGAGGGTCCCCCCGCCGCCCGCCCGACCGTCCCGCCGTGTCTACACGAGCTCGGGTAAAAAATATATATGAAAAAAAAAAGAATAAAAAAACCGGCGGCGATGATGGTAGGGTGTCACAATGAGCAGCGAGCCGGACCCCCCGCCGCCGCCACCTCGTCGTCCGACGCGACGCCGCCGCCCGTAGTTTGGGATCCATTAAAAAAATCCCATACAAGAGGTGGTGGGGGTAACGACGATCGGCGAGCGGCGAGTGGTGGTGGCGGTGTCGGCGGCGGAGGGCCTCGTGGTGACGATGGTGGTGGTGGAGGTGGAGAATGAGGTGGTGGAACGGGCGGAGGAGGGCCGGTGGGCTTTTTATTTTTTCGTCCGCGCGCGTTGTTAAAAAATAGAACTGCCGGCCGGCCGGCCAGCCAGCCGTGTACGTACGTGTGCGTGTGTGTGCACCGGCAACTCAGGCGGCGGCGGCAGCTGAAACGATCGGTAAAAGAAGGAAAAAAATATACACGCACACCACAACTCACACTCACATTATATTATTATTATTATTATACGCGCGCGCCCATGTAAGTATGCGTGTGTGTGCGCGTGTTTATTTGCCAACATAAATTCATTCATAACTTTTTTTTTTTTACAGATACATTACTATTATATTACACTACGACTCGCTTAGATCGTCGTGTGTATACGCGCGATCGCCAAGTCTTTTTTTTTCGCTGTTGGCTTTTTTCCCCCCGCCTACTTGTCCGCGGCGTTTCTTCCGACGTAATATTATTGTTATTGTTATTATAACAATCTACCGTGAACAGGTCGTACGCGCGATGACACCCGACCGCGGACGCGACACAATTTATCGTCGTCGTATAACTCTCCAATAATACGTTATCGTTGTTTTTCGTTTACGCACAACGTTATTATTATTGTACGGCGTTTTTGAAATGCATAATAATATTATTATGTTTAATATATCATAAAATAATGTTTTATGTTGTGCACCGAGCAATCGCATCAAAAGCGGAATGCTCCGAGTTTTCGGTCATCCGCGGGAGGTTAGGTAAACGATAAACTCGTAAATTCGTCATCGTCGTCTTCGACTTGAAGCCATTTTTACGTGTATAAATAATAATAAAATTATGTTATAATACAACACTGCAATAATTCGTTTACTGGAAATAAAAAATTATAGTATATTTATATTGCTATAATGTCATAAAAATACTGTCGAAACAGCACGGATATAATATTGTTGTTATCGCGCCGTGGTCGGTTATTTATCGTGGAAAAACTTTCGAGCATTATTATTTGAATAATTTCTATCTATTTGGAATAAATAACGTGCCGCTTTGTATACTCGAGAGAAGTTTTCGAAAATATCGTCCACATAACGGACGTGTGTCGATAACGTGGTCATGGCGCTGCACGAGACCTAGAACAATACACTTGTTTCTCATATATAAGTATTTTATAATATTTTAATTTATTTATAAGACTTACATACGGAAATGAACGAAGAACGCGCAATGGATGAGTTCTACGAAACGTACAATACAATATCTGCGCGCCAAATATATTAAAATAATTATATTTTACGTTCGTATTGTCGCCGTTAGCCAATTCTGATTAAATTTGAATTAATCGACAATTTTAATATTGTTTTTACTATACCAGCTCTTTCGCGCCGGACAACTATAACCGCAGCAACGACGTACCACAGTACGACATAATAATTTCCATTGGTACGAGGACAGTCGTGGAGGAAATCGGCATATATGAACTGTAATGTGTGTTTGTTTATAATTAAAAATATTAAGTAGCTAATTATCTATTTAAACCTATTGAAAGGTTTGGTCTTGGTGGATAAGTGGGATTTGTTAATTAAAAAGTAATTATAGTATGCACCTATAATACTTAACTTTAATATTAGTACCTTTAGTCAATAGTATATAACTCTTCAATGGCATACTATTATGTGCATGTGTATAGTTTCTTATTTATAATGGAAACTTAACATCTTCTCCAATAAATTTAATTAAAATTATCACTCCGTTAGACTTTGTCGTTGCTCTAAGTAACGCTATACCTGTAGACTACCTATAGTAGCTATATAATTTCGATTCGATGATTAAATCGATATAGAATTACGAAGAGGCACTCGATCGCCGTATTCATAAAATTTAAATAAATATGTAGACCACTTCAATCCAATCACAAAAAATAAAATAAAATACCTAATCTAAAACGAGTATATAATAATTATAATAAACGTACATAATAAAACAGTTATAGTTAAATGAATTAATTCGTACGCAATCGAAATGTCAATTGAATGCCATCATACTACATATTAAATTAAGTAGGTAGGTATCTCATATATATAAATGAGCACAGGATGGAAATCGTGAATTATTTTAGGACAGGTAGGTATTATGGTTCGATGATAATTGATAAGTAAATCAAAAGAGGTTCATTTAATTTACATAAAACATAATATGACGATAATGTAAACATGCATCGCCGTCATGCGGTTCCTAAACTGCTGCTTATACCATTTTGGCATCATAAAAGTTAATATTCAATATCGATGTGTATATTATACGTAAGTTGAAGTTATGACCGGTAAGTTTATATTCGAATTAAAATATTAGAATCATACACCACATGCGCGTATAGCTTTCTTGCCAAGATATGTATTGTATTAGGTAATACATTATTAATGCAAATTTTCTATCATTAATAATAAATATACTAGTATATTTTATGAATATTCTTTGCACCGTGTCTTTTATTATGTGGCTATATAAGTGCAGTATATAAGCTGCACTGCGATGTAATATTATACACTGAAACACTGCACCGTTTATGTATAATTAATCAAACACTTTTAAATAATTATAATAACATATATAGTCATTATACTCGTTTACGATACGCTATAATGAACAAAAAACGTGTTTAAGTAAACAATCTCGAATACCCACTTATTAAATATATTATTATTATTATTTATTCAACTGCATTACAGTGATTTCAAATAGGTTAGGTTAGGTATCCACCTATATATTCAAATGGAATCATTGAATCCTTGACCTTTTCTCTACTTGATTACTGTTAGAAATTTACTATGTATAAGTTCTGCTGTATTTTATTTATTATTATTATTATTATTATTATTATATGTGATAGATCTGACGACTAACTGTTTAATAACATTTTTTTCGATTTTCCAAGATCAACGGGTGTTCCCTTAAAGTCTACAACCTACTGCAAAATAAAATGTAACTGGTATAAACTCTACAGGACGATTATCAATGGTTTATCATTACCGCACTTATTTTTTTACATTTGGGCAGAAAACTTATATGTCAAATAAGAAAGCGTTAGGAGTCGCCCTGAAATCTGAAACACCAGAACTAAGTTATGTATAATATTTATATATTGTGTATATATTATTAGCCTTGATATGCTCAAGGACATTTCCGCTTCAGGATTCCATAAAATATACAATAATATAATAAATAATGTATATTATGTCTATTATGTATGAACTCTATAATGGTAACAAAACCGAAAAAAAATCACTAGATATTTCTCTATAGATCGCGTATTGGTCATGGTCTTTATTCTTTTATATACGCGGCGTGTGTGGGTTCATACTACACTACATGTTTTTATATTATTTATTATAAATTAACGATTATGTAACATTCTAAAGTATAAAACGAATTATTATTTTTTTTTTTTAAATTAAAATTTAAGGGATGTTTTGGATTATTAGTCGCTTAGTCTAGGAAAACGAAAACGTTAAGCCAGCGGGGGTTCATTATTTGATTATATTAAATGTGTGAGGGAAAAAAATACAGTTCAAATTGTAACATACAAGGAGAAGTGTATAATAATAAGGGAGCGATTCGGAAAAAAAATGGTAAGCGAATTACGACAAGTAAACACACTTTGTTGATCGTTTAATAAAAAATACGAGGGTCGTTATATAGGTATATCGCGTATATAAATATAAACATTATTATGTGAAGTTGGCTATTATTTCTATATCACCTCCATAAGATTTTAAGGGTGATATATTTATATATACACAAAAATATATAGGGTTCGATTGTTTTATGACACAAACTCACGGAAACAAAAAAATCAAAAAAAAAAATTACTTATCAATATTATTTAAAGAAATAATAATAATAATAAACAAATAATTTTAATCTCAATTTATACCTAACCACGAGAAGAAATATTCTTTTCATGAACGTGTTATAATAATATATGATTAATATACTTCTGCAGATCATTACATTATATTATTTTAATATAGTAAAAGATCAATACCTCGCGAGTTATAACGAACAACAGTCGTTGTCGTCATATTGCTGTCAGCTCGGACTTTTATTATAACTATACCTACATATAACTGCAGCAGTATGTCTGTATATTATAATTGCCCGCATGCTTGCCCGGTCACCCCTCTTGTGAAAAGCGTTTTTTTCTGTCGCCGTGGGGAGCAAAAGAATCGAATGATTTGCATAATATGCGCACAACAGAGCGGCTAACACAGTAGTGCCAAATTAAATCTGGAACGCTCAGCAAGCATTAAAAAATAAATAAATAATAACACTACAAATTAAAAAACATTACTGCCCACCTACGAGTGCCTTACAGTAAAAATAATTTACGCTCAAATCGCGTTTTTTTGCAAAGCACTGTAAGCGATTTTGCATGTTTAGTCGTAGGTACATATATACACGTGCAATGTATGGTTACATCACACACACACACACATAACAGAAGCAGTGCTCAATGGACTTGTATAGTTTCTCCTGAAAAAAAACCAAACCCGAATAATATAATATTACCACGGTTGCAGTAACCGCGATTGTGTTATGAATAAAATATATTATTATTAGTATTGGATTTGTATTGATAGTTGAATGTTGATCGAATTCGAAATTCGCGAGTGACACGACCGGTACACGGCTTAGGCAGCGGACTGCAACGCCACCGTTGGTCTTTTTTTAACATCATTATAATTTATCGACGTCACCACAGCCGCCGCCGAGATGGAGCATTACGATGTTGTTTTTTTCGTTTTTTCACTCAATTCTGTATGTATATATAATTGTATATGTAGGTGAGCAGTTGCAAACGTCTTTTCGTCAGAAAACAAATATAAACTGCAGCGGAGAAATGTGTATACGTAACAACTTCGGAAAAAAAACGATCGTAAAGACTTGCACTCAGTCAACAGTAGGTATATATAATTAACAAACTTAAAAAAAGACAGAATATTAATGACAAAACTCAACTCGTGACGGAATATACGTGTCAGATATATTTTCTCGAGTTTTAGAAGACGATTTTATTATTATACCTTATAGTAGGTAACTCTGCAAACGGTTGTTGTAAATTTTCAAAAAAAAAATAATTCGACTATAGAATATCGATTTCATTTTTATATTGCTGTTTTCTTGTATTTTCATATTCGAATTTTACGTGCATCATATAATATACTATATATATATATATATATTGTGATGGATCACGAGAACATTACAATATGTATTTGTTATATACTTGCGAATAATACAGAATAATCAAAACATCTTTCGTCAAGCGTTCTGAGAAGGTAATATCATCCCTAAAATATTATAATCGACAGTTTCCGATAATCATCTTACCGTTACTTTCTATTGAATTACCTAGCAAACGAATGAACGGTCAAGGTACATTTCTATTAGTACCTATATTTCCCAGTAAAAACTCAAATGAAGACTTCTAAGGCTATAATAACATAATATAATAATATCCAATACCTATTTATCATTACACGAGTTTCAAATATTGACAACGCAAGTACAGACGAGACACATTAAAACAAAATTATGTATATAATATTATTATTTAGTTTATCTTTCATATAGAACCATGTTAAAAAAAAAAAAAAATTATTTACAAAAATATATTTTTTCACGTTATTATTATAATTCAAGTACCAGTTTTTGCTTTTACATAATAGCGTACAATATATTGGGTTAGGTTAGAGTTACAGATCCATTATATTATATAATATTATACCTTTTTATAATATATCGAATAATAAATACTGTAGATTGTAGACAAAATGATACATACCTATAGGTAATAATATTTTATGTATTTATGCCTAAATAAAAAACAAACCGTTTACCCTGAAAACTGCAAAGCGAAATGTTTTAGTGTTGTAATATGATATTTTATATTATAATAGTATGATAAAGTTATTATATATAAATATCATAATATACACTGAAGTATTATAATATTTTATTGTATTAATTATGTTGACGATATATTAGTATAAAAGTAATAATGTAATGACATATTCATACACATTATATCATATATTCATACAAACAGTATATACATTTTACGTTTAAAAGCAAAAAAAAAATGTATTAAAAATTAATTTCTATATCATTTCAATTGATGTACCTACGTGCACACTGCAAGTGCGTACATGAAAAAACCTCAACACACACACACACGAAAACGATTAATGTAATAATATTATTTGTTTGTATAGGTCGTAAATCGCGTTGCGCTGCAATGGGCGCACGCGGTCGAACGGTCGGTCAGTGTAATTACGTTAATATGGAATATCACAAACCAGTATAATATTATGATGTTATAATGTAATGTGTATTTGTGTATACAATGTAGAAAAAAAGCCGATTTTTTTTACAAATTTTTTACCTACAGCTTAAATATGATGTGTATATTGTTTAGTGGGCGTCAAATCGCGAGCGTCCGCAAAGTGGGGTGTAAGTCGCGTGTCTGTTATATAAAAAAAAAAAATGAAATAAAAAAGTCGAGTAAACGATTTAATAGTTTGTTCCTCCGTAAATATATATATATATATATATAAAACACAGAAGGAAAAAATACATATTTTTTTCACCAACGACGAAAAAAAAATGTTCCCAAAGTACCTCTGTTACTCCTGCACACACCGTTCGAGGGGTAATTTAATGAATGACACATTTTTTCCGTCGCTCGTGTTGTTGTGGCGCGCGCGTATACAGCGACCAGTGTTGTTTTTATTCCTTTTATTATTTTTTGTCTTTCCTTTTTTTTGTTACCCGTTCATTCGTCGTGATGTTGTCTTCTCTGCCCCACCTTCGACGCCACCGTCGTTGTTGGTAAAAAAAAAATTATATCGTATACCCATTGAGTTTAATTCGCGTGCTCGCGAGTAGGGCAATACATTTACCGATTGATATATTACGTTATTGTTATTACTATATATATGTACGCAGTGGTTTAGTATATATTATACATTATTATTCTATCGGAATCAATGGCTAAAGGGGTCGCGTGGCCGGATCGATGATCTATATTTTTTAATGATTGTTTGTATATATATATATATATATATATATACATTATACACGTACACACTCGTCGATTATTGTTGTCGTGATTTTTTTATTTATTTCAGTATTGAATGAAATCGTTTACAATGGCTGCCGAACCGACAATTATTACTATTCAAGGTGGGATATTTATATACATTGTACCTATACCTTTATAGATTCATTTTTTTTTTTTGCATTTTAGTTAAACGTAAAGTACCTATATTGCAGGGGAATGTCAAAGTGTCAAGAGAATAAAAATCTATCAATGAGTATCGTTCACGGTAGAAATCTAAAATGTACATATACAATATGTATTCACAGTGATAAGAAAACTATGATTGGATGCGGATTTAATTTTTCACAGATATATTATATGCCTGATGTTATATTCCTAATGCATGGGTGCTTAAAATGTTGCCGTTTTTAAAAATTAGGTGATTTGCATATCAACAACGTCTGATATTAATATGATGTGTTGTCTCCGTCTTGCCAACACATATTGAATTTGTAAAAATGTACGTTCAGCAGTTCACATTTTGTGTGGTTAGTATTTAATATTAGAAAGAAAAAGTATTCGTTAATTGCAAAATTATATGTAAGAAAATCGTCTCTGTTCTCTAAGGTGAGTTGACGAATGAGCACTTTTAAATATTGGTATATTATATACTTTATATTATTAACGTTATGTATACAAATGTACTTAAATATCGTAGAAAACATCGATAATATGTTCTTAATTTTAAGTTTGAAAATAACTAGTCATTAAATCGCTTTAATAATTTCAAGCTATAACCACACAAAATTGGAACAGTTGAAAGACAATGTTGGTAAGTTATGCGCGTTAGTAAGACGGATACAACACATGCGAGTAAGAAGCCCTCTTGGGATAAATATTGTACAGTATAAAAATATTCATTGAAAAAGTATTCCGCATACCTACATAATATACACACCTTATATTATATAGGTAGTAGGTACCCACGAGTTAGCACCTATACAAACAGTTTTGAAGACAATTTTTGACGTCATTTTTTGTTATATATAGAACAAATGAAAAGATACAAATATTATATTTCTATTAAACCGACGAGTGTGTCCAATATTAACAATGACTGTCATGAAAACCTCGGGGGTACAGTGGGTATATAAGATGTATAGGTATTGCGTGCTTTGACCATCGAATTCTTAAGAATAGCCCCGCCGAGCATAATAGTAACTGCTACAGGTATTTATGTTCACGAACATAATATATAATATACGTACATATATGTGTTTATACGAAGGGTAGGTATTATAGTTCATTATATTGGTGTAGGTATTATATTATTATTATACTCTTCTTTTTTTTTTTAAAAACACCTCAGCGGCTGCAGTGGCAATACGCGTAGCGACGCGGCGACCGGAACGTGTTTCACACATTTATATATTTATATACTCGTAAAACGACGAGGTAGTTTTTTCCGTCTGTATTTTGGCGTAAAAAAAGAACGAGTCGCTTGCATTTTTGTATATATACTTACTGACGAATTTTTAGCCCTCGCGAACGACGACAACGAAGGGTGGAAACCAGATGGTTGGTCGCGAGGCAAAAGACCGGCGGAGGCTGCACCCTCTCGAAGACGAGAACTACTACACGGAGATGGTAAAAAAGAAGTTGCGGGGGTTGAGAAAAAAGAAATATATATAATATATATATACACAAGCCGTTCATTTGCATTCCCCCATTTCTTTCTCTTTTTTTCGCTAAAAATAAGACTCCGGCAATGGCCCCGCAGTGCACGAAACACTCGGGAAACAAATGGCTACCGCGTGAAAATTAATGTTCATAAAAAAAAAATAAAAATAACGAACACCCTCGAGTAAATTAGACTCTGGAAACTCGCGTTCAGATACGATACACTTGATAGAAACGATGTATTATTATTCAAACATGAATAGTTATTTTGTTTTTAGTTTTATGTACCATAAACGCGTGTCATTATAGACCACTGTACCTATGTACAGAAAAAATAAATAACAAACTACAGTATAATCAATGCAGTCAGAGAATTTATACAAACATTATATTATAAAATACAGCTCACCTTAGATTTCCTCTGACGGAAGTCACGGTATAAGGCCACGTACTTAAATTAAATTAAAATTTACATAATTAATATACACATTTACTTGTTTACATTTTTGTTTGAATATGCATTATTAATATTCCTCTAAAATATATGGAAGCACGTGTATCTTATTTAAATGTTTTAATTATTATTGAACGGAAGAAACCTGTTGATTCAATTGAATTTCGCACGAAAGAAACGCATTGAAATGTCTATTATATTGGATCGTGGACCCAGCTCAACAGATTTATTGGTATGAATAAAAAGTAGACATCGTGAATAGCAGAAAAATTTATACCAACACTTTATTGTGTAACGCTACTACATCGTTACATATAGTAAATGTCAATCCCAATTAAAGGATTATTATTTAACATATAGGCACCTAAAAAACGGTATAATATGTGAAAAAAAAAAATACTGAAAATATTCGTAAGAAATAGCACTAAAAAAGAAAAGAAAAAACAGTGTTTACCTATATAGACAAAATGTGTCACGATGAGGAACCGTTATCCGATGACTAGGAAAAAAACCGTTAAGAGTCAACCCGGAAACGAAGATTTGTCTTGGGGGATTTTTATGCTTTTTGGGGTAAAAGAAAAAAAACGGTTTTTGTCCCCAAAAAGCATACGACGACGTTCCGTGTTTTTTCTCGCTCGCATATTAGGGTGTCGTCTTTTTATAGAAATTACGTCCGTTGTTTGCCTGCCACGTCCAATACCTGTTGCGACGAATAGAAAAAAAACACACACATGTACACAATGCAAATCGGGTGCGTAAAAATTTGAATACACATAACACACACAATATATATAATATATATATTGTATAGGTGTATAGGTACGTATAAAATCAACGGAAACGTGTCCGGTTTGAGGGGACGCTTTTTGCGGGGTGACGGGGGTAGGATGGATAAAAATTGGGGAAAAAACACGTTCCCATGGGATGCGATATGCGTGTGCGAAACCGGTTACAGCAGTAGTGCGCGTGGAAAAAATCCATTATAATGGATATTGTTCGATTCATATTGTGTAAAAAGAAGGGAAAAAAAATATTTTTTGGGAAAGAAGAGAAAACCGTTTTTTTTTTTTAATAGTGAAAAAACGAATAAAATTGACGCGTGTTGCAATTCAGCAGCAGCCCCTATTCGCTAGATTACATACAATTTTTTTTTTGTTACGTTTATTATTTTTGACTCGTGCTCGGATGAGGCTCGTGCCTTTTTTTACGAACCTTTATGTACGGGGGTTAGAATAAAAAAAAAAAAAAATAGGTCTGGCAAGTTAATTTTGTTTTGCCGTGGGTTTCTTTGAAACTTACATTGGTTGAATTCAGAAAAAAATTCTGACTTTGATAAGAAAAATATATCCCTCTTGTTTTTGACGAATATTAATTAAATAAAAAATTAAACATTTTGTTTGACGGGATGTTCGACGGTATCTGAATAAAAAATCGATGTTTCCTTTTCATACTCAATTTACAAGAAAATAATACGACCATTGTAAAAATTACTCTTAAAGCAAATCAAAGTGAGTATTGGGAATTATATTGAATTTCAACATGATTTATATTATGTAAATATTGAGATATATTTAACGCATGGAAGTGAATCAAATAAAAATACAATTCTATCTCATGATTAAACGTTGTAGGACATTATATTTTTATATTATTTGCATCCAAATCTGCTGTAAACCCTTTTTTCGGAATACTAAAATGAATTAATATAAAAAATGAATATTATATAAAAACTGTGCAGTGTGCATACATGTTTAAAAGAACAAAAACCCCTATATGTTTAAAATTCAAATACGGTATAAAAGTTGACTCGTTGTCGGCAGAATTATAAATATGTAATCCGCATTAAAGTATAATGATATGTATATAGTTTTAATTCGTATCGAGATTATAATGTACCTATATACCAATCGTTATATAGAAGTGCCTATGTATCCATGTAATTACTTGTATTATACATACAAATATTGTTTGTAAATTTTATTTGCCGATTAGCATTCTTTGGGAACTAGCAGCGAAAGCTATTGCACAGGTACCTATATAATATATCTACATAGGAAGCGAATCGATTGCGTTTCTAAGGGTGGGAGATAATATTAATCACCTCTGATATTTTAGCAGCTATATGAAATAAGTGTTGTAAAATAATTTAATATCAAATCAATTATGTTATAATGTTCAATATAAAAAAAAAAAATTTTTAATTAGGCGATTAATGAGATTTGTAATTATTTATTTATTTATTGATCTTAAACATCAGCATTCAGCAATTATGTCCATTAGCATCTTGTAATAATTGTACAATATTGCAAATGATATGTTATAGACGGTGGCTTAAGTTATAAGAATTTAAGGAAGATACTTATTCTTCAGAAACATTTGGCCACAGTTTAGCCGCACTTAAAGGTCAAACGTTCAACCACTGCCACCGCTGTACGCTGCGACTTTACACTGCAGCACATAACTTTATAATAGCAGAAAATAATATTTTAATAGTTTACCGAATGTAGCATTATCATCGTCACATTATTGTTATTATTATTATCAGTGGCGTGGCGATGGGGGTAATCGAGAGGCGGCTGCCTCTCAGTTTTTTTTTGGTGGGTGATGGGTGACACTGGGTGGATGGGAAATAATTTAAATTCATAATAACGAATTTAGGAAAATAACACATAAAATTATATTTTAATATTGTCTAATATAGATATAAACGAAAGCTATAGTATCCAGTAGGCAGTGGTTACTAACCACTAGTTGGTAATAATACCTACCTAATAAGTACAATTGTCTGTGAAAAGCAATCACCCCCCCCCCCCCCCCTCCAAACTCTATTTCCAATTGAGAGACAAAATTATGGTTGATGGGTGGGTGGTTATCGCAAAATATACTTGCCTCATCTGAAAATATTCGAGTTCGCCACGCCACTGATTATTATATTATGTAAGTTTTGAACAATATTAAACCGAATCTTTCTCGTGTCGGTTACCTACATATGGACGACTAATATTTATATTTTAAGGTGGTGTGGTGATAGCGTGAATAGGGATAAGTATATATATTATACTGCCTTGTACCATTTGGTCGTGTCCATAGGGTGTTTCAAAGACTTTTTTTGCGTTTTGTTTTGTTATGTACGTCCGCAATACCATTTACACATTCGGAACGGCGACAATGGTCGAATGACAGCGCACGTAAAATCGACACCAGGTAGGTGGATAATATTATTATACTTTATTTCACTTTGTATATTTATTTATGTAGGTAACGAATTATGTACTGCACGTGCAGTGTGTATGACTATCAACTATTATACCTATATAATACATACCGGTGGTCAGTGTACAATATAATAATGTGTCGCGCAGTGTATTATTATATATTTGGTTCGCTGCAGCGGCAAACGATATAAAATTGTATAATATGTTATTATCATGTTGTTTGCTCGCGATTTATTTATTATTTCCCGCTCGTTAGCCGCGAATAATGCCCGGCTATCCACATCCGATCGTATATCGTTTAGTCGTGTGCATTATGCGACCATTGTGTTCAGTTTTTAAGACCGAAAATCGCCTTAAGGGCATCGGAGCAATAATAGTACTATATAATATAACATAATATAATATGTATAGTAATGTGACGAATAAAAATCAAACAGAGGAAAGGAATGAGTCTCTCTGTCGACTTGCTAGTTACTAAATCGAGTGTAAAATCGGACGCAATTTTGCACTCGTTTTCTGTGCTAACAGGCTTATCATATTTAAAAAGCTTATTCTATATTTCCATCGGATTCCTCGCCTCGAGGCTTATTGTGGATTAACCGAGGACCGTTGAAGTCCTCGGGGGGTTTTTTTTGACAACCTGGTCGGATAGTTATATGTCGATGTGAAGGTTTTTAGACTGAAAATTATTATTCTTATTATTAATATATTATGCAGCGTGCACGCGTATACGAAGAAAATTGTTCAATATAGAATATTCAGTCAAAAAGAAAGAAGATCGGAACGTTCAATGATTTTAGTTACATTTTTTATACACATTATGGGTATATATTTTATATTATATTATCAAAAATCACGATCAAACAATAAATGATTCTGTTTCACATGCGCTTACATTGTTTTTGTCCGATTCATTCTTTTTGCCGAGCATTATTCTATTATGCGTATTTTCGTTTTTATTTTTTTTTAATGCGTTAAGCATTTATTTCAATATATATAATATAATATGTTCGTACGTTATTTATTTAAATTTTTTTTCCATTGTGCTACTTCGTGAAATGTATAATACTATACAATATACATATATCACTGTGGCGCGTCTGGCTATAAGTACGCTGAATAATACGTATATACTATACATGCTATTTTACTATGTAGAAACCACGAAATATATTAAAATATTATGATGTATTGGGAACGAACGAACAACGACGACGATCGAAACTGTCGAAACGTCGTATTAGAATATTGCCTATATAGATACATCATATAGTTTTAAGTTTTACACATAATCAATAGTGCCGGTGTTGGTTTTAGCCACGACAATTTTATTCGAGACGTGCAGGTCAATTAAACGCGAATATATATTATTTTAAATGATGTAGGCAAAAAAAAAATGATCTTTATTTTCTACGGTTTATTAGCGAAAATCCAACGGTGGTTTTTGTAAATAGGCCATAATATTGTTGTAAACCACCGTATACTCGGCTGGTGTTATAAATTATATTAGTCAGCATTATTATAATATAAAAAGTATAAAAAACCGACGCTCAGCAAAATTTGTGATACAACACATATTTTCGTGTCGAACACACGTTTGGAATATATACTTCTATAATAATTTTATATAGTAGGTATATTAGATTCGAACTGTATACCGATAATGACGCACATCTTATAGTGTCATATATTGAAATCGTAATACTCTGTTTGATATTTATTGATATTCATATTATGTGGAAACATTTTTTGTTCATTGTTCTTATTATTATCACCAAACCATATAATAATATAATATTTTTAGTACCTACCATACTAATATTATATATATATATATATATATATATATATATATATATATATATACTAATATATAATATTATTATATCAATCATTAGATATTATTATTTTAAAATGGAATCATAATTGAAAATAAAAAGTTATTGTCGTGTAATTTACAATGCATTAATGTGTTAGACACTTGGACACTTGCAACAGATAGTTGACACTTATAAGTTATATTATTGTGATATTCCTATACTATGTATTAATTTTTTCTTGCGTGCTTAAAAAACTATGAAAACCCAAAAATGACTATCGAAACGCGTAACCGCATCGTTTATTCATACAATATACAAATACTAAAACATTTATAGAAATCACATGTGTTGCACCATAATAGTACTAGAACATTAGGCCCATTATATATTATAGGTAACGTGTATACTCCTATGCGTTCTCGATCTACATGATATTATATTTACATAGAGTTGAGTTATCATATAAACCAACCCAACTTATTCTATTAAACCCGATTTCATACAATTGTATCACAAGTGTAATCCTCTTTGCAGCACATAAAATCTATACGCTATTTTAAGGTAAATTTATATTTAAAATATTGAGATCAGTAGGAAAATTTTGTATGTAAATATGTATTTTGATTTTTGTAACCATATGTTTACTAAATAATTGACATACGATTTTCAAAATGCAATAAATTTGAACCGATTATTGTAATATTGGTTGGTAATGATAAATATTGTTCAAAATAAAAAAATTACGTTTGAGTATTCCGTGGTTACACTTAGAGACATCATATTATAATTTTTTTTGGGTACCTAGCCGAGCCATAATATATGATAAATAATAATATATTCTATAACATAATACAAAGAGTGATCTAGAACCGTGCTTTAAAAAAAAAAAAATGTATACTTAGACAGTTCGACGAGCCTCTGGCCCCCTCGAAATTTCAGACATAATTATCATTATTTACTTTAAATGCGTTTATTTTTAGTACCTATGGGCAATGTTGTTGCAAGATATTGGCTCAAGAAGAGTCGAAGAAGATTATAATATTGAAATTAACCAGCTAAAAATTTAATCGTATATATTTATGCACTGCGGCCTACGGGGCTACCACCTGCAGCTTACTCGAAAACAGTGACGAAAGATCTTAGTGCTTAATTGCGGCACTCCTGCAGTCTATTTTTTAAATTTATTTGTAGGTACATATCATGTATATAACGTTTTTTGCTTCAATACTTAATAGTTTTCAAAATTGACAATTGATCAGTGTGATCTCTGACGTCAGGCAAAATATACCAAGAAGAATATTAATATTATCGATATATATATATATATATATATATATATATCGTATTGTTTGCATAAATTGGATCGATCTGTAATTTGAATTCGATACTACTCGCGATCATTTTATCACACCTTATATTGCCAGCTGTTTAAATTTAATGTTTAAAACCCTGTGTTTATACCCTCGATATTTATCCACCCTATTCGATAGCTCAATAATGTTTTCCTTGCTGATGATAACCAATTCGTATAGTCTATATTTGTTGAGTAGCTGCAGTAGTGTTATACGAATACTATTATATCACAGTCTATGAAATATTTGAGCACTCTGTATTATATTATTTCGCCTATAATCCTATATTATATTTTATGTTTAATATGATACATATGTTGGTACTTACTTATAACTAACTAAATACCACTTTATAGTTTATTATAATAATCATACACTTAGGCATGCAGCCATATTGGCATGGTCGCAATTTGCGTCAATTTGTGGAGGAGGTGTAGATTTATGACAACCAAAAGTAATCCGCAGGGCCGGCTTAACTCCCATACCTTCCTCCTAAATATATAGGTACTTTATGGCTTACAAAACACTTTAGACATAAATATAACTTGCAGTTTATATATTATCAACGTATTACATCTAATTGGTGACCTGCGGAATACTAAGAATTGATTAAAACCTTAGAAAAACGTAGTAAAATCTTTACTTAGTCTTTTTAGTGGAAATTGTGAACTTGTTGCTACACGCTCACTCGCGCCTTACCGACAAACAGCGAGTAAATTGGACCAATTTAATCCATGCCACATGCAACTAATATAATAATATACACAATTTTTTTAATGTAATATTGATATGATATATATAATATATATATATATTAAAATGGTACCCATTGTAAAGACGGAAATAATCTAGAAAACAACATTAATTTAGCTACACCATTTAAAATCCAGGAAACTAACTGTGGATCTCTCGGGTTGCGGTGTTCAAAAATATATTCATCCAATGGGAAAAAAAAATGCGGAGGTTAGTATAAAATCTCACGCGGGTCGACTTCATAAAACTAAAACTGCACTGACGACCAACAACATCATATCACCGCCGTTCCGACGACAGCGACTATTATTTGCCAATTAAAGCAGATAAAAGTACATTATAAAACTACGCCATTATTATTACTACACACACACACACACACACACACGCACATGTGCGTGCGCAAAATTGATTTATTTGTCGCAGAGCAAGTGGTAGAGCTTCGTTAGATATTGGCGGTGGGCCGTCGATCGTGACGTCGCCGTCGTCGCGTTAAAATATGACCGTTTTGTCGCCCGAGGGCCGGGGCGGATGCGAACGTGTTTCACGGTTTGATTTGTGTCTTCATCCGCGTGTGCTTCGTGTAGGTTACCTACCTATATACACGCAGTATATATATATATATTATCATAATAATACATTCACAGCCGATTATATTATGCGTATATACGTTGAGGAGAGAAAAAATTGTACCTACTTGCAAACACCGTGCGTCGATATATGTTATTCTATTATTATTACTATTATACCAGAATCGGTTAACTATGTAATATATTATATTACACGTATTGGTTATATATACATAGGCATACCGTATATATATATATATATATATATATAATATTATTATGTACACGGCATTATGATAGTTATTAACGACGACGACGCGCGCTGCAGCCGAGAGGAGAAAAAGAAACACGTCGGACTATTATAACATATATTATATTATTATATGTATATATGAAACGAGTTTTAATTTCGATAATATATTATTATAAAATTATTGCGCGTGTGTGCGTGTTTATCGACCAAACATAAACGATTCGGAATTCAGATCTGTATATAGGTATATAAGTATATAATGTACCATACAGTATGTAACTAAATATTCTATATATCCGACTAAAGACATCATACATTTTTATGTACACATTATCATATTTAAAAATTTCTTACCACCCTGGAAAATAAAAATAAATAGCTATTGGTCCTATAAATTATCGCGTTCGATTTTAGCGATGGTCGATAACTCCGCTGGAGTGTTTATAAAATCGTTATTGTATCATTTGTCATACATTTTGTCGTGTATATATTCATTTATTATTAAGCTATTGTATCATAATATATGGTATTATTTGATAATATGGTCGTAGAAAGTTAAGTAGCAGACGCATTTTTATTTTTTTTATAAAGATATTAAATAATCTGTGCATTCTTTAAAATAGTAGCAGAACTTAATGAGTTTTTTACAACCGAAATTAAACGATTTTTTATTATTATTATAAAGAATTGTTAATACTATTGATTTATAACGTCAGAATTTAAATAAATAGTTCATTGAATTAGAAGTAGGTATCATGTTCATAAAACATATTTTTTCATCCGTAAAAATGAATGTTGGGCAATATTTCAACAATAAGCGCATCGAAAGATTTGTGAAACTTAAAACTATAAAAGTATAAAATTTGGCTCATCTCGACAATCGACACTTATGTATTATTATAGTTATTGATATATTTTGAGTAATAATAAAATAAGTATAATAATTGAACATTAGTGGTGCGCATTTGATAAAATATGATAAATTGATAACACATCGAACTCGAAGAAAGCACTTCATCAAAAAGGTAACCACTTTAGTCAAAATATGATTCTACATCAATACAGTATAGAATTATTACATATTATATTGAAATTGGCAATACAATATTTATAATCGCAGTTTCTCGAACGGGAAAAATAATAATATAACCAGACTGCGTGACGATTACAAAAATCGGAAATTTGAATTTGAATAAACGCGTGTCATCGTGTCTTCGATTGCAGCAAGCCTTGTCGGTCCGGTTTGATCGTGTCTCCATCATAGCTGCACGCTGTAGCGAATAAGGGGATTACGCTGTGCGAACACAATGCAAATGCGTTGTACCTATTATGTTTTATTATAATAAATAATATAATATGTGTGTTATAATGTTACATATTTTATAAAAAGTACGCATGTCGCCTGTATAACGTACACTGTCAAGAAGTTTGTACATTGATTCGTGTTGAACATTGAGCAGACCGTAATATAATTATTTTTCGAATGCATTCACGAAACGAGTATAATATTATTATAGACTATACTACCTACGAGTTGTCGGTATCTCTTAATAGTTGTAAGGCGGATGCTTTGAGTTTGATACAGAGGTACTACACATTACTATATTATACCGACGAATGCAATATTTCGTATCACTATTAGGCACCATCTTTGTAAGCTTTTGAAATCGATTACATAAGCCTCAAAACCATTTTGATTTTTACTACTGACGTGCGT
Source organism: Diuraphis noxia (assembly GCF_037042655.1). Lineage (NCBI taxonomy): Eukaryota > Metazoa > Arthropoda > Insecta > Hemiptera > Aphididae > Diuraphis > Diuraphis noxia. The sequence continues at coordinate 28,348,500 of NW_028301714.1, read as the reverse complement.
GTAGCACTGTAGCCGTTTGACTTGATGCATGAAAACATAATATATAACCGGTCAAAACCGTTTACACATTGTTATTTTTACTCCATCGTGGATATAGGGTCATCGGACCCACGCACAATAACTATCGGGTAAACAATGATTTCGTCGTACCTATATATAGGTATTATCCCCGGACGGCGGAAGAGCATCGCGCGGGTGTTAAAAAAGTTTCGTCGGTTCGTTAAGAGAAAAATACGGTTTCCCTACTGCCAGTCATTGACAGACGAGAGTTATCCGTCGGTTGATCAACAACAGATGTTGTGGTGGCGATGAAGACTACCTCGTCGGCCGTCGCAGTCATTACCCCTAAGAAATCTGTACGGGTTTTAATGGGGTTTTTGCGCTGGCGCGTGTATGCACTGCACATACTACTTATATACATAATAATAATAATAATAATATAATAACAGAGTCCCACGTGACGGGTTTTCAGGGAACGGGTGGAACTGTGGAAGAATGTGTTATGACGTGACGCGTGTAGAGACGACGAGAGACCCGCCGCCGCAGTTTGTGCAGTCTTCTATAAGCAGATATACGAGAGAACCCGAAAAACGCAAAGCTATTGAATTTCACGTATGTGTGGCCTACTGAACATTTTTTTAAAAACGCGATACGCTCATTCAAGACAAGTATCGGGTTTCTTAGTGTATATTTATTATTCATATATATATATAGCCGTGTAAGGTATACATATACGTCATTACAATAACCGGCATGGCCACGGTCTGAACACAGTAGGTATATATAACTGCAATAATAATTATTAACATCATAGTGTATATAAACTGCATAAATATATAATAGGTTTATATTATGTTTTATTAGATATTATTTCACATAATATCAATAATAATAATACGTGAGATGGTGATTGGTGACGTTATCATAATATAACCATATCGACTTGTTCGAAAGAGCACTGAGACATCAGTGAGGTATAATGTATTATGATTGCGTTCATACAGTTGTGTACCTTAGTAGTCCGCGATAATATTTCTAAGAAAAAACTACACATTTGAAATTTTGAATTCGGTCGGTTACACGACAACGCGCGACATAAAAATAATTCTTCCAACTGATAGGTTGGTACTTACACCGGATTCAACGAGATTATAATATTTTATTTGTTATTTTCGTTCGATGTCACGCGCTCAACCATGTTAGGTTAAACCTAACCTACATACAATATTATATTTTTATCGGAGTGAGCGGACGGTAGTCGGTCGACGGGACGTCGATTGAAGAACAAAAAAAAAAATTCACAGGTAGGTACATTATAAATCGTTTATGACGCAGTCGCATTTTTGACCGTGTACACTATACTGGTATATGGGTACGATATACGGCGTGCACACAGTAGAGTAGGGTCGAAATTCGCTGTATTGTCACTTCCGATCGGCTCTCGACGGGGGGCGGTTACGCTTCCGGTTATCGATTTTATTTTTTATTTTTAATATTCTTTTATAGGTATACAACCAGGACCGGCGACCGGTACACACGTGTATAATAATGGTGATATAAATATAATAATAGACAAACGGCCGGACACGTATACCGCTCAACCGCTGTACGAGAGGAATCTGGAAATTATATTTTATTTTTTTTCTTCGTCCACGTTGTCCGTCGCCGTCGTCTTCTTCCACCTATCAAGCGATGGACCTTGGACACTAAATCGCTCGGCCACGGTTTAACACGATCGCGCTGTGTACACGTCCGTCCAGCCGTGTCCAATTGCCAGATGACCGACGCCGCCTGTACAATCTAGCTGTGTAGTAAGCCGCGCGGCAGCGGTCTTCCGGCCAATGAAAAATGTATGACCGGCAAGAATGATGCGTATTTTTGGCAAATGATATTGATGGAAAGGAAAAAAAAAACACCATACAATTTTATGCACCGCGTGCATAATAATAATAATAATAATATGAGAAAAACCGTAAAACCGTAATATAAACTTATTATAATATAACCTATACGCATTATGCTGCAGCGCGTCCGATAGGTACAAACTATATAGTTAACCAATGTTATTATTGTTATTCAACACTAGCTATTTACGCATTCGGTTTTAGCCACGCACTTGCAAGTCCCTTCGTTTCAGCACAAAACTATATCTCGATTATAGTCCATGTATTGTAAAATATTGAGATATTCTTCGTTTCGTAGACATACCTGCCAAAATGTAGTTGAAAGAAAATTTGCGTTTTTACATCATTTACTTATACGTACCTATATCATTTTATTAAATATCTTCCATAATAAATTATAGTATAGATATTTATTTACTTACATAATATTATTGTATCGTGTTATTTGTGTGTAGAAAAACACGTGCCTTTATAACGGTAACGCGCAACTGCAAAATTCACTCACGTCCAAACTTTGTAATAGTTGTTATTGTAAACAATATGAATACCGATTTTTCTTTTACCACCAAACTGCGCAGCTGCTCCTATTATAGTAGATTACACTCAAGCGATATGCGAAATAGTTGCGAAAGAGACAATATATAATGCACAGGTATCTACATATATAGTACCATGGCTCTAACTGCAAAATACTCTGTGGTAAACGTGGGTCCTAAAGTTCAAAATATTATTCAGTTCATTAAGTTTTAAATCTTAAATATATGCTTGATTTTCTTTTACAGTATTATATTTGATTATTTTGATTATTATTCCTTATATTCGTATTTGTACAATTAAAAAAAATGTATTATTGTTTCATATAAAAATTTTAAGAAAAATATGAAAGTCAAAACACAAAGCCCGGGATAGTACAATTTTATGGAAATTCGCTTGGTAGATTTATCATATGCGTGTGTCTACAGTATAATATCAACTATTATAGAATTTATATTACTTAAAGCTATAATCAATATTTTTTATCGAAATGATTATCTATTTGTTAATCAAATCAACATTTAAATTTTTTCAATGCAATAAATTTGTGTTATTAGATACTCATGAAGTTATGTATACTAATGCAATTCGTAATTTTTTACAATTTATGTTGAATATTTGTTTAAATGAAAAATTAGAATAATAAAATAATTATATCTTTTAGGTCTGTTGAATAACAAAAAAAATCATCTTTCACGGAAATTTCAAATAATTAATGAGTTAGACAGTTTATATTATACTGACAATATTTTTTTTATAGCTAATAATTAATAATAAAGCATCATTTGTATTATTTTCGTCTTTCAGTATAATTTATTCATTATTATGCTCAAAAAAAAAAAAAAATTAAAATGCTCCGGAAGTACAAAGTTTTATTTTAAAGTTTTTTCGTTTAAAAAAAGCAATGCATATAAGAGCAGCAGCGTTTATTTAGTTAAATGAATATGGCTACTTTATTAATGCAAATTTTTGTTTGCTTAAAAATTGTTCAAGAATTGTACAGAAAACTTCATAATCAATATTCATAATTGCTTTTAATAACAACTTACCAGCTTATATAAATCAATATTAGATTGTTTTAAACGCATATTAAAATTTATATGTGTTTAATGACGAACAAAATGTTTGTTTTCACTTTTCAAAATATATAATTCACAAGAGACATTTAAAATTTGTAGGTACCTACCTACCTATATTATTTATATCTAATTTATACTTGTGGACGCTTGTGCAGTTGAATAATGTTAATTAAAGTAACAGTTTTTTTGTTTACAGAATTACATATGATAAAAAAAGGTTCCCAAATAACATTGTATCAGAATTCAGAAATGATTCACATAATAATATGTATTTTTATTCGCTCTTTCGCATTAGGATGCAGTATTTAATATTTATATTATGCAGGATAAATCATAAATGATATTAATATTAATATCTTATCATTGTACAAAAATATAAAGACATATGGATTCATAAAAGGGAAATAAGTACCTAAATGTAAATTTATTTGAAAAGAGGCTTTTTAGGTGTTCTTTACCTAATCTACTTTTTATTCTATAAATGTTTTGAATGAATTTTATAAATTCTATATGGCCTTTAATTGTTGGATCTATCACTACAGAGTGCAGGATGATCTCCATCACCATTTAAATAAACTAAAAATTCAAATTGTACTGGTATCTACTATATAATAATATGTTAATTTTAATTATTGTCACACGAAGCACCGATTGTAAATATTCAAATAAATAAATTAAAATAATAATAATGGCTTAATTAGGTTAGGTACCAATGTATTTTCTTTCAACTTTTGTGATTTCATGTTATCAATATAACGTACACATTGCATGTAAGTCGTTTGATTTTCAAACTAATAATATAGATGGCCCGCTACTAAAACTGCTCGGAGACTCTTTTGTACACGATTTCGTAGCTGAAAACGAAAATGTGTTTCGATTTTGATTCTCGCGGATTTTATCTCGACAGCCAATATATTTTTTTAAATAATAATCGCACGGGAGCATAAAAAAGCAGTCTAGTTATCGGAGTATACCACGCCGCTCTGTTCTCACAGGTCTTATTACACACACACACACACACACACACCACGCGCGATAGGTCGGGGGGCATCTGTTTTGTCCGAGTGCCGCCCGATGACGACGACGACGACGTAGCCATACACACGCCCGTCATCGTATATGTATAGGCAGGTATATAGCATTATATAAATACGTACAGTATAGGTATAATGTATATACATATATGCACTAGGTGTATACACTTGTCTGGCATAATATATATTTTTGCGCAATCTCTCCCCTGTTGCGGGATAAAATGAGAATAAAAAAAAAATAAAATAATAATATAAAATAAAGAAAGACCGTCGTCTCTTATTCCCCGCAATCGTGTGTCTGAAGGAACCACCTGTTTCGATCGGCTGCGACGGCGGTGAGGCAGACAGTAGACGAGTAGTGGCCAGACGGTCCGTGTGGTTGAAAAACGCGCACAATATATAATAATAATAATAATAACAACGTGCGCGGGGGAGAGAAGAAACCGCCGCGATGTCCGTGGGAACTTAGGGTCATGTGTACAGTCATATTATTGCGTATTCCTATACACCACCTCCACCACCACCACCACATATACACCACCCCACAGCCGCTGCCGCCGCCGCCCAGGCTATTATTCCGGAAAAAATAATTAAATATTTCGTGTACCTATACGGGGGCGGACGGGTCACCTGTTAAAAAAAAAAAAATCTCTATTTATTTGATATCCTCCCCCTCCCCGATCGGTAATGAGGTGGAAAATCACAGTACTACGCTGCTGCAGAGGATCCGAAGTGCACTATGGATTCCGGTGGAACGCGACGGTATTATAATAATATTACATAATGTATATAATAACAATATCTAAATAAATATATATATATATTTGGAATCTAAGTACCTACCCCACAGTCCCGATGAGACGGACAACATATTTCGTTTGTATTTATAATTGTCGTAAGTACGTGTACCTACAGTAGTACCCACCTTCTATATGGTATATGTTTCGTTATACACGTACTTATACAAAATACAATATAGCAGGTATTGATTGTACCGTCTGTACGTTATAATAATATATCAGCTATATTAATTTACTTGGATGGGGGGGGGGAGTTTGCTACGAGGAAATTTTAAAATAAATTGTTTAAACCTAATGCTACGAACGAATATTTCGTAAAAGTTATTATATTTATGGTTGGTATATATGCTTGTAATGCATAAACATTTAACGATCTTATAAACGGGGTTTATTTTTTTATTTCAATTCAACGTTTTAATGATCATTTGGGGGTTTATTTAAAACAAATTACGAATTAGGTAGGCACCTTTGAAGAAAGACTTGTTAAAAGCGTTTTCTGCTACTCTTGCAGCTTTCTGTATGGGCGTCAAAGTAATTATATATAAAAGTGGTCCACGGGTCAGCGATTCCCGCTTGCTTCCCCCACACGTCATTGTATATTCTGCACTTTAAAGTATAGCACATTAATATTGTGTCTGCAAATTTAAACAATTTAATAATTGGAAAAAAAAAAAACGATTTCATGTTGAACTCTGTTAAGTATTTTTCTCAAGTATACCTAAGTACTTTCTTCATAGTATTTAGAAAATGTCCCGAGAAATGCATTCAAGTTATTATTATTATTTTATTATTATTAACACGAAATATACCCTCGGCGATATAGGCCATTGGGTTACAAAATGTAAGTTACATTTGGTTGTAAAATTCGAGTTATTATAATTTCAAATTTTACGTAATCAAATCAAGTATTTGTGACATTTGGTTTTAAATTGAAATTAAAGGTTCATTGATAAAGTAATATTTATACTTCATGCGAAACACCCAAGACATATATTGATTGCAACTGAAATATGTTTTCATGAGAAAAAGCACATTATTGATCCTGCAGTTCCCCGCTCAGGAAGTATACACGTAATAATATCGATACAATCGGAACTACCTATAGTTAACCTGAGTTAAATTCACTTGAAAGTTATATAATATAGATATTATATAGCTTATTAATTTTAAGCTCCAAACAAAATGTTTATTTTATTTTTGTTTACCTATAGTTATTAGGTATTCAAAACCTATACTGCACCTAACTTACGCCACGAATTTTTACTATCTGCACCTCTTCCGAATACTTAAATTCACTTATTGAGTTTTCATTTTGTGTTTCGCATTTTTAAAGCTCATTGAAAAATAATTTAATATCGAAGCAACGCGATTTTAAAACTGGACTGTCAAAAATCATCAGTATAACTTTTGATTCATATAAGTCATATAAGTACGATAACTTTATTTTTTATATTGCATTCATATTTTATCTTTGCTCGATTGTAAAGAATTCGAAAACGAAGTAACATTAGTCAAACCTATTGCAGATTTATATGGCCTCGTCAACCCACATATTACTGTGAAATTTTATTAAAATTTTGATAAAATTGTGTGATTTTTGTCATAACATGATACCCTACCGAATTTATTTTATTCAATTTATGCGTATAAATCCATATTGCAGATTCATCCAGGCATAATTATTAATACACAATAATTAAATGATATTATTTAGCATCGGTACGAAATGTGTTTAAAATTACGTATAATGATACAGTGTGTATAGTACTCCGACTCAGCTGAATGTCTGAAAAGTCCAAAATTCTGGTTAGTCACATTTGAACATATTTAATTATCTGATAAATATTCGCACAATGCTCGCGTTCACTTTAGATAGGTATAAGTTAAGTGAGTATAATAATGGCAATTTGCATCTGCACAAGACGTAAAAGCCGTCCAGTGCGGCGTGGGTGGTAAAATCCGAGCCAAATAACAATGCTAATAGCACCTACCTAAATACAAATGTATAAACTCCCTGAGTGCTCTATATAATTTAGAGTCAAATCCTTAAGCAGCCGGAGTGTGACCAAATATAGATGAACTGCAGACGAGCGCAACTTCTACATCACAGGTACCTATAACATAATGTTTTAGCAGCCCGTCCGTACGCTTAAAATAAATTACTATAATTTATGGTATAATATAATACGTCGATTTAGAGTCGACATCGATTCGCGTCGGATTCGGTAGGTACACTTAGATGGAATCGCGCGTTTTGATTTGCGGTCATATTATAATATATTAATCCGACCAGCAGGTTTTCCAAAACACGCGCGGAACAATACACCTGCAGGGCATGCAGTTATAATTCGCCACGACTGCAAATCGCGGCTAGGCGACGGCCACATAATAATGTTAAAATACGCGATTATAGTGATAATAATATTGGTCCTATAATATTATATATAATGGCAAGGTGTCGGTTGGATACTTACGGGCTACGTGGACGTTGCTAGACGTTACCGGCGCGGAGAAGAGACGGACACGAAATATATACAATATTTTATGTGTACAGAATGTTCGAGACCGCGGAGCAGCTCAAACCGGTAGTTTTCGTTGGAATATTAAAATGACCGAGACAAAAGTTTATAATTATAATGATATGATAATGTCAAATCGCCAGAGTCCTGTTGTCAGTATACATATGCAGTATTAGGTAAGGTTGGTATCTATATATAGTCTATGTATACATCACTTATATAAATACTTACAGGTAATACCTACGCGAGCGATCGTTTCCTCGGTAGTTTTACACGCCATACACTATTTATTTGTCTAATTTTTTTTTTATGGGTTTCGAATCGGAAACGGTACGTCAGTTTTCCCGACGTGCTTACCCAAACACGAGTCAATAATGGTTTATTTTCGTTCCTTCCTCTTTCGGCAGCAATGGTCCAATTACACCGCTGTCGTCCATCCACCAATATAAGCATTATCCGACTGCGTGGCGCAGAGCATAAAAATTAAAAACACTAGAATGACCCGAACGAATTTTTTTTTTGGTGAAAACTATTACGTCCACGCAGTATACCGATTCGTACACGATATTTCGTATACAACAACGCGTATAGGATAAAGTAACTTGTGCCCAAACGTTTTTCGTTAAGATTATGTATATTTTACTCATATAAAATTGAAAAATAACGTATTTTGGATATTTTTTGTACTGGTTTTTGCGGGTGGAAAAATCAATGCGAGGTTTAAATACCTAAGTAAATTTGAGAAAAATATATATTCAAAGATTTACGTTGATTAATAACATTTATTTGAATTCCAACAACAGGTGTATAATTATTATGTCATTTCTAACGGTTTAATTTTTTGTTTTAATAAAGAATATTAAGTACCTCTATATAGTTTGTAAATGAAAAACAACTTTTAAACACTGTAAATAGTTTTTTTACTAAACATTACCGTAAATTGTTATAGGTACTTGTTTCATACGCTTTTCACTACTTTCAAATGATATTAAAAACTGTTTGAAAAAAAAACTTTCTGTCAAACGTATAGTATATAGTATCTTCATGCAGCCATGCAGGTATTAAACGAGTTTTGGTCGTGAGATTGTGACTTGTTTTATTTGTTTATTTTATCATATATTTATTTATTTTAATTACTGGTCCAAGGAAGTCGTGTTAACCAGAATTGATAATAATCGACTATAGCTGCTGATCTCCATTCGACGGACCAGTCTCTTAATCGTGTTTCGCTAATTAAACGACCGTGGGAACAAGATTCTCGGTAATAGGTCGTTTAAATGTCTTGAATTTAAATTTTGAACGAATTTACCAAAAATATAATTAAAAAGAACTTCGTCGGTGTGGGTGGTTCCACTCAAAAACTATCATACTTAAGTACATTGTACAACACCGTATAATAATGTTGATTTTAGACGTGCGTGTGGTTTAGATAAATACAAAATGATATTATTTAAAATCTGGCATGTTATCAACATGAAAAGTATCCGACTACTAGCTGCATTGTTAAAATAATAATAATTTATAAGAGCTTACTATAAGCTTTCCACGAATAATGGCATTGTTGATCCAAGTGTGTTTCAAGAGGAAGTTATCAAAGAATAAACTGCGTGGAAAATTATAATTTCAAGTGTTATTCTAGAGAAAACAAATCGACACCCTTTTTCTAATGTTTGCTCATCCGTTCAACAAGTTCTGCGCGTCTAGGGTTGTGGAAATATTTTAATTTTAAACGAAAAACAAATACGCCCGTGGAATAAAGTTAATGTCAAGGACCACAACGCGTCGTATACCGATAAAATTTAGGCCACGAATAATGTTAAGACATTAAACTATTTTTAAGCATAGTAATTAATATACAATACATTAATACATTACACATATACATATCATGTTTCCGTTTTATTATAGTATTTAAATGTAAAATGGCCTCCACAGAACCATCCTATAGTCGATTTCAACACCCTATTGCTGTCAATATGTATACGAATACTAGTAATTAAACCCGTTGACAGTGTTTACAATACTATATGCTGACATATAAACGCACAATGCCATTATTATAATACTGCAGGTCCCTTCGACAGCTGAGTTGACGGACCGTCACCGTAGATTTTGGGTCGATGAACGGTTAACGCGAACAGCGCTCGTATATTATATAATGTACTTGGCAACTGTGTGACTGATATTGTGTTATTTTTATGTATTTGGACAGGGGAGATAGATATGACCTAATGTTCGTTTCCGGACTTAAAGAGTTCTAAACTTGCCACTCACCGATCGTTTTGAATGTAAATAACAAATGTGAAATTACTTCAGCTATATGCCTATATATATATGTGTAGATATATAAGCAATCAAACGAAAACGTAAAACACTTCGCAATCACCACGATAAAAAATGTTCTATAATATATATAATTATTGATGGATGATCTATAGAGTGAAAATAAAACGCGTTATAGATAATATTATGATAGAAGAATTTTTTAAAATATTTTATAATATAGTTTATTCTATTTTATAATCAAAAAAAAGTTTAAACCTATAACTATAAAGTGTAAACGTATCATTTCGAACTATATATAATCATCTGGAATAGATGTAGGCACATCATATCATTGTTCCTTCGTTGACATAACGTCAGTTGCAACAACAATTGTTATAAACCATATTATTATATAATAATACAGAGTGAAGACGAGTAACATTGGAAATGATTCTATATAATATTCTTGCATGGGTGTTTTCAAAATCAAATTTATAGCCCTATCCTATATAAAAATACCTATACATTGCAGTGACCCCAGGAATAAGCTCGGCGGGTGTGTGAGAACCAGGAAGACTATACTTCATGAGTATACAAGACGTAGTGTTGTTTTCCTAAGGAGGGAGCCATAAATATAAGAAGAAAAACGATAGAGATATTATGTCCTTTAAACAGCGTGCATATAATAATATATAGGTACGTGTTGTTGGGCGTAATAAGGAAAGAGAAAAAAAATAGCGTTTCGAATTCAATGTGTGTTTACACAATTGACCATAAGAAGGAGAAAAAAACAAACAAACAACGGGGACACGTGAAAAGAAAAAAAAGGGCTGGTGCGGCGTGGCCGACCGCTTATACGTGTATGTAAATGTCCCGAGTGCGTCGAACCAGGAAATATTCACTTTTTTTTGCTCTCAATAAACCACCCCCTCGAATCTTTTGACCGTAATTTATGACTTATCAATAGAGTGTTTACAACCCTTTTTAAAACCCTTTAAGTTTTATTGAGCATTGTGTATGCGTACACGCGAGTAATTTTTTTTTGATGGTTAGAGTGAGAAAAAAAAAGACGGACAAGACAATTTCACGGTCCCTTTCGTTTTCCAAAGTATCTTTACCATTTTTTGCCACTTATTTCTGAAATGTCGAATATAATTTAGTTCAATTCTACGAGAGCAAAAAATTTAAGCTTTAAAGAGCCATATATGATATGTATGACATGTATATAGCCACAAAGCAATGACAATCCATACTAAACCTGCATGTACATAAATCAATGGAAAAAAAATTGAGAGTAAATAATAATATTTAAAATGTGTGACCGTGTTGGGAAATTAGGTTTAGGCTAAGCCAAGCCCTTAAACATAGTTTAAATAATAGTTTTCGAATTTATTTTGATAGCATGATATCAGAATTTAAACATTCAACATTTTTTTTCTATCGAAAAACAATTAGTGTAATCGAATAGCTATGGTAACAAAATAAAATAAAAAAATGTTTATTTCGAAAGACGAAATTAAGTTGCACAGTAAACAAGTTGATGACAAAAAGCTTGTGCAAAACAGTTCAATGCTGCGTATAGTTCAACACATCGATGTGCGAAAACGTTGTAAATCAATCGTTAATATTGTTCCATTATAACGATGTGTGCATACTTATATGTACCTATGCGTATTTTTGCAGTTGCAAAAGTATTTTAAAATCTGAATACTTACACGTGTGACGTGCCAACAGTTAAAAAAAAGTTTTATAAAATATTTAACAATAAAAAAAAATTATAATGAAATTTACAATAATAATTTTTCAAACAGTTTCCGTGATGTATATAATATTACACGTGCAGGTGTAATACCTTTAACGTTGACGTCACTGGACGAAACACAAAAAAACATTTTGTAGCTGTTTTATTCTATCATGCGTGTACATTGAAAAATCTAAATTCCTAAAGGTGTATTAAAATGTTTATAATTGATATAAACAATAATATATTATGTATACATATTATTATTTACCAATTATCGCACGGCCATAATATAATATTTGACGCTTTAATTTAACAATCCGATGATCATTGTTCAAGTACAATTTATTTTTAAAGAGCGAGAATGGATAACTCAAGTAATTCACTGTTCACTATAATTTTCACAGTTAATACTTAAATGTCCATATGGTAACTTAATCGAAATTATTTTCAAATGCGCTTTAGAGGAGTATAAAATAAAATGAACCGACGAAAATGCATAACATAATAATATATATAATAGATTTAAATAATTATTGATTCTATTCTAATTTAATTTATTATTTACGATAATGTTTCTAACAGTTTAATAATATTATCATGCATCATTATAATATATAGGTGAAAATCTATGGTATGTAAAATGTATTAAAATCTGTGTAATGATATTATAGTATTTTACCTATGTGTAGGCAGTGTTTAATTAAAAATTGATACATTAACGATATTTTGTAATTTTTATTCCATGTGACAGTTTTTTTGATTATTCATTACATCTTATGACTATAATAACACAAAAATGTTTTAACTCGTTACTTAACGGACAACATGAACTATATGAGATTTATAATACGTATTTAAGAAATACATAAATCACTGTTCATTTCCGACAATACTCTCGACACATAAACGGTTGTGCTCAATAAATAATTAACCGTCGTTATTGCACAATTTAATTGCGGGTCATAGTTTTTATTTGAAATCAAACGAAATAAACAATAGTTCTAGATATCCTCAGACGTAAAAGGTTATATTATACAATAATGTATTGAAATTGCATTAACGCAGTCACTATAATTTTACCATAGTAATTGTGCCTACAATACTTTGAACTTTATTGTATAATTGTAGCCGACCACTGGCTATTAAAAATAATGGTTATATGCTATCAAAAAAATTTACTAATGATGTTTTATTATGTTATTATGTATATAAATAATTATAATTACTACTATACATAAACTCACAGTCATATATATATATATATATATATAGTATAGGTGTTGCAGATGTAATTAAAATATAGAACGTATAATAATTATATACCTAATATTAAATAGTTTTTTTTTTTTAATTTAAGGTTTAAACATTGCTATGCCTATAAACTATAGTGTTATATTCAGGACCCAGAGTGGGACATTTTAGACAATTGTGTTTAAATATTTTAACAGGCTTTCCCCCTTCCCGCTACGCCACTATAAATTAATGATAAGATAGATTTTAAGAAAGACGGCTCTTCGTGCTAGCGATACGCACGCTCTCCCCAATCCGGACATATGGTTATAAATTGATATATTGAATCATTGTAAATAAATAGTTACGAACATTGCATTTCGTCAATCTGAATCGTATGAGACAAAAGTGTACGGAGTTTCATAAGCAAAAGACCCCATTCAGGCGATCAGCCAAGATCGGTTGAAATATTAAAAACACATTCGTTAGTTTATAAAATATTAAAAAGAAACGGCATAAGAATTTATTGTACGTATATATTCATGATAATATACTTATGCGTTCAACGAGTGAATAGGAAAAGGTTCATTTAAAAAGGCTGATGCTGCCACAGCATGTAAAACCATTCAGGTATACGCATATAAGTATAGGTATATGTATACATAACCCTAGGCTATTCCTTCAGTGTTTTCATTGCGAAATGACAATTATTACATTATTATTATTTATTATATAAGCCGTCGTGGGGAGAGTCAATTCGGCGTGTTTACTTATCGGTGAAAGGACCAACCCTTTATCGGGGATCGACTGCGACGTCCGATACGTATCGGCAAACCATCGTATAGTCGTCCCCATTTATTGTGTATTATAATATTATGTAAAAGAGGCGACAGACATACACACACACACGCGCGCGAACATGAGTATCGGTCGCATTAAACACAGTATGTGTGTGTACATGTTATTCTTTATAGGTATACATTTTTTGTCGTTCCCTTTCGTTTTTTTTTCGCCTCATTCTTCTCCCGCGTATAATATATCCTTTTCCGTTTGTATCGATTCCGGGTCGCATATATATAAATTATATTATGTATACACACGGCAGATCTCTCTACGGGTAATAAACTCGAGCGATCACGCGCGCACGGGGGGTTGGGGGGGTTCCAATACTCAGGGGATGATGTTATTGGGTCTTGTCGGCGGCATGTCACGAGTGTGCCGCCGCCGCGTGTTGTTATTTTTTCTTTTCACTCTTTTGCGGGCTGGGAAGAAAGGGTTCTGCCGCCGCCGCCGCCGCCGACACTGCGAGAGGGTTTCTCGTGTTTCCGAATCGCAGTCAAAATAACATGCGTAAATATACAATAATATGCGTATGTGTATGTATAGACTAGAGAAAGGGTTGATCGTAAATTTTAAAATGTTTATTTTTTTTTTTTGTCCCTTTTTGTTATACACACACGACGTCGTTTCTATTACACCGAATTTGTCACGAATGGCCTCTACAAAACGACGTGTCCCTTTGTCGGCACATAATAATATGTACGTCTATAATACCTACACTCTTATCCCTATTATATTATATCTATGTACACATAACACACAATATGCTGCCGCCGAGTCTCTCTCCTTTGTATGTGCATACAGTGGGTGCACTGGCCTATCCCTTAAATAGTTTCGTTTTTTTTTCCACCTAGATGTGCAGATCTCTGGAATTTCGAAATCGTAAACCTAACACTTTGGTCGGACGCACGAGCATTATTGAAATCATCGCAATCGACTGAAGCCGTCCGTATGCGTTTTCTCAACACCGAAGCATAATATGTTTATTATGTTTTCTTCAGTAGAGTTTCAGTGCGTACTAAGTAGGTACTCGTGATTTATAAACACATTACAACATTATATGTTTGCAATAACAGTTGTAAATCATAATCGCGTAACGTAGGTATTTGGATGGTAATGTAATAATAAAATTGTGGTCTTACGCGATTCTGATAAAGTTTGGGAACGATGACCCGCGTTAAGGATTTATATTTTAAACATCAATAATATTTTGATGTACATCATAACCAAGATAAATGTTTATTTTCAAATTTATTTTATAGACTATTCGATTGGTAATAAAAATAATTATAGTTGTCCTGCAACATACACATAATGTATATATGATTTAATGGAATTACAATGAAACGATTCTTACTGTCGAATACTGACGAATAATGAATTCTGTTATTTTAGTTGTTTATACTGTGGTCGTGCAAAACGAATATAGATTCAAAATAGCCTTAGATAAACACTGACATTCAACATTCGGTGATTGAGCTGACCCATCTATCGTCAAAGTATAAGTATAAATAAAAGTTTACAAACATTCAAGTAAGCATATTTTTAAAAGAGTAAAATATGGTTTTCTAAATACTGCGCATATAACGTGTTATTATTATTATCGTACAATAAAAACATGATATAATTCAATTAAAAAAAAATTATTCGGTTCAATATTAGGTACATTTAAGATCATCAAGAATCTTTGCGGTATTAAAATAGGTATAAATATTTAATTCGTTATTTACTCGAGCGTTAATAAATTATTATTATTTTTAACCTGTTTTACTATACTATACATATATTAGCCCGTAGTTATTTCTCTATTAATATGTACGCACTCGACTATTGGTATTTATATTGGTTACAAGTTAACATTTTGGCATCATAAAACACACGTGGATTACAATAAATTATAATCAACTGTAATACAATTATTTCAAGATAATGAATCTTAAAATAATAATAACAGTTATCAATAATTATTATGGATGAACAATTCACTGAATGTTTATCATAAAAATTCACACGAATGTACTCGACTAACACGTGTCACAGAAGAATGAATTTTGTGTGACACTTGCATAAAAAGTGTGTAGTATGTACAATGTGTTATGTACCTACACGATATGCGACATTGCAAAAAACCAGACATAATGTGCTGAGGCGAAAAAATGATCAATGATAATAAACTACCTGTATGAATTAATTTGCAGGTTATTAAATAGATAAGTTTATTTAAGCTTTCTTTTTATCAATAACATTTAATAACAGTGTTACCGCTTATTTATATTTCTACCTAAAGAATATATTTTGAAACTTCATCTCGGCTTACTAGTTGTATATCGATATACAAATCGAAAAGTTTTTGAAAGTTATACGCAGATGAAAGAAAGCGCTGAATGAATGTAAAGTTAGTTCGTCACCATCAGAATTTATTAATAGAGTGAAATTGTTTATTGATATACATATGTAGCTAGTCGTTAGTAAAATATATTCAGAGAAACGCATATTCGATTAGTAAAAATTACCTTCAAGTTTAAACTACCGGTTGATGATAAACAATAATTAACAATTGTTATTATAGTATTATTATTTTTATATTATATCGTTTAAGTATAATGTTATCAGACCTTATCACAAACTTAAAATATTAATGTACATTACGTCATAATGTAGTTTTAAGTTAACGAAAAAAAAAACAGATTGTATCATAGAATATTAAATGAAATTAACAAAAATGCATTATAATATGCAAATCAATAATGATATTGAGGATAAGGAAATACGATTTTTTTTAATGATGTTCACAATAGCTGTAGTTGTGTTCGAGCGTTGAGTGTATACAGATATCAAGACTATACCTATGTATTGTTTTTTCCTCTTATCCATATAGTCCGTCGTCTGACGAACAATAAAAAAATAAAAATAAACCAACGTTGTTGATACTAACTGGTAGGTGTGCAAACGCCACCGTCCCTTCGGGTTTAAAAAAAAAATCAATAGAATTGTTTTATTTCGTCCTTCGTCCTGTTTTTGCCATATTATGTAACTATAATGTGTTAACCAATTTTTTTTCTCTCCGTTTTGCTCCTATATTAACGCTATCGACGCAAACCACAGTACAGGCCACTCACGTAGGTGTCAAAATTTAGTCTAAACTGCCATTAAACATCGAAGTATTGAAGCAGTTGTGCTTACCGAAACACATTATACACATGAAAGTCAATCATAGAGCGGAAAACGTACGTAAACTTGGTTTTGTTTACAAGACTGTGCATCAACTACCGAAACGACGATGATAATCGATCATCTACTTCAGCTAACTCATTAACGATCAGAATGCTAACTGTCTATGTTTAAAAATCTTTTCAACTATAGTTTTTATAAATTATTGTAGTCTGCAGTACAATATAATAGGAACACGTAAAAAGATCATTTTATAATGATAGTAGGAATGTTTAAACGATATAAATTGTTACAGTAACACTATAATAAGTTTATATACAAATATTGTATTTTAAGTCTTATAGCTATGATAACAAATGGTTCATTAGAATGTAACATAGTATACACAATAAACATGTAAATAATATAGTATAGCATACAATATACTGAACATATTATTATAATATATTGTGTATGGAACCGTTCTTGAAGACAAGTCTGTTTCAGATAAAATGTTGTTTTTTGAAATTAAAAAAAATACTTGTTATTGAATTCATCCAAATAACATAATATATACATAAACGCCTACCCCGAATAAAAAATGAACTTATTTCTGATCAACGGCTGGTGAACATACGTATAATACGACTTGTCCCACCTAATAACGATCATTGTCATATAGAATTATAGAATACACATTATTGTTCACGTCAAATTTAAAGAAAATAATGATAACAAATAACAATATCTGTTATAACATCGTCGTTGTTATTACAGCGATGGGTGCATTTTACAAGACCAATGCTTTGGTTGATTGTCGGTGGTTTATTAGGACGATCGTCGCCCAACTTGGCCCACCTGCATTCCAGGTACACACACTGCATACAGACAACTCCATCGTCCGCCGCAGACCACCTGCAACTACACCCTTCCACCCCACTCTTGCGAACCAATCGAGTCGCCCACTGTAGCTATATCTATAGGTAAGACATATAGGTATACCCTATACGAATATAAATAATATATGTGATTATATCTCTACGCATACTACCCGGCCGGGCCGCAAATTACACGAATATCCGTTACTATCACGGCAAGGAGAGGTTGTTCTTGGTCTAGACTGGTGCAGGACCCTCGTATTCCAGCGCGCATAAATGTATATACCTGTAGCTACTTGTATACTGCGTATATGAAGTAAGAACTAACATATACCTATAATAATACGGACAGCCTTCCTCCGAGTAGAAAAACGTCGCAATATTATAAGTCTGAGTACAATATAGAGATGGATTATTGGGAAGCCAATCATGGTTAACAACAACCTACTTTTTGTTAAGTTTTTATAAAAAAAAAAAAATCAAAACTGCGTTTTTATATTATTTACAGGAAATTTAGTGTAATTTATTAATTGAAAAGTCTAAAATGTGTTTATTTAGAATAGCAGAAATATTTTATATTTTTTACAAGTTTTTGACATTTTGCATTATGTAATGTAGGTACCTAATATTATATCTACTAATTGTTAGAAGAGTTTAAAAATTTAGAAATTTTTTGGTAAGTTTTATTTGTAGATCGCAAGCCCGTTCACAAATAAATAAATAATATAATGTATCAGTTAATGTAAAGTACTTAAAACTTTTAAGCACACTGAAGCCTACAGTTTAAAATAACGTTCTCGAACCGTATAATATTAATATAGGGTTGTTATAACGATTTTTTAAAAGCTAACATTCCGAGAAAGAAAATACTAAACATAAATGTCTAATGGGGATGGAATAATTGAAGTAATATTTTTTTTTGCATGCGCTCTTTTTTTGAATTCCGTGCTATCTATACTTCCAACGCACGGTGTAAAATATAAACACGAAATGTGCCGGGAAAAAAAACTTGGGGTCGGATATTCCTCCCCATTCCCAGTTTGTCCTTCCCAGAGAAAAACTTGCGGGACAGGACGAACGAAAATCAAAAATCAATCAAAGTGTTATTTCTCCCCTTGCATTGCGGTTTCGTCTCATTTAATTCGAGATCATTGAGAGGCCGTAAAAAAAAAAAATAAAAAAAAAAAATAAAAACTAAGTATAGTAAATGAAAACATATAAGCTTATGCCGTCAAATGAGCCTGAACGTATATTAGTGGGTAATATACATTATTATATTATATTTTATATTATAGCCGAGCTGAGTACAGTCAGGTTGATCACGCTAATCCAAATGATAACAACAGGTCGTGGGAGACGCCCAAGTGCGGGAAAATATGTTTTTTTTTTTTTAAATTGTACCAAGGCATACTAGCTATGACGTCGGTGTTCAGTTAACGATAATAAAATACAAACATTTTTTCAGACAGGAAAAACATCAATAACGTACTCAACGCAGTATACAACGGTATGCAGTTCTCACTTCTTCTCAGTTACATTGATATTTATTTTATACACTAAGCACATAATTATAGATACCTACTAAAGTAGTTATTCATAGGTACCTATTTTCTTTTCTGTGCACAAATATTGTAATTAGTTCAATATTATTGATTTTTCTCCAAATAACGCGATGATAATAATATATTTAGGTTCTTATTCACTAATTTTGAAAATCAAGAAGTAAATATATAATAATACATCTTCCGTTACAATCTAAATAAATTGTTGCGCAATATATTTAAATATTTCAAAGTTGAGAATTGAAAAAACTGCGAAATAAATAACATTTTTAGCCGGAAAAAATATCGATAATGTATTTTAACGCAATACAACATATCGTTCACAGTGAATTTTCTCAGTTACATTGATATTAATACATCAAGCATATCATTATGCCTAACTTGATCTAGGTACTTATTTTAATTTCTGTACACAAATATAATAATTAGTTAGTTTTTGCGTGTTATTATAGATTTTTCCGAAGATTGTAATTTGTTTATGAAAATATATTTATAAATATGGGTATTTACAAATCGGGAAGTAAATAAATGATCATACATAATATTGTTACATAATCAAAATAATTTGCTTTCATAGGTAATTCATGTAAATATTTCAAATTTGAGTGATTGAACCGCGAAATTGGATGGTAGCAAAAGGTTTCAAATCAGTTCACAGGGGATGACTTTACTATTTATTATAACATAAAAAAGGGTTAGGTACCTACCTTCTGATAACGATGTGTGTCAGTCGCATCTATATTAGGTATTCAATGTGAAAGTAATTCGTTATTCTTAATATCGTAATTGAAAATATTTTTTTAAATGTAAATACAAATTTTGAAAATAAGTATCACACATGATTTATAAAAAGCTATTATGAACTAATGTAAACGGGTTTACTTTTTTACAATGTTTGTATTATTTGTAAGTTGTTTTTTAAATGATTTTTGACTATTATGTGATTATTCAACAACGGAGTAATGAATGATTAACATAATATTATACCTACTTTTTTGAAAACTGGTAACATATAGGACATAATCGAAGGCAATTACCTCCGTTCTGATCCTTGAATTGCCTTCTGCGATTTTTGGTCTTCAAAATGTGACTACATAATATCAAAACTATAATTTACTCAAAATGCTTCCCACATTAAGTAGTTGACCTTTAAGTACACAAGTTGCCTCAGATAAATATAATAAATTTGTAGCTAGAATATTAATTCACAAGCAATAATTTCATAAGCGTAGAAAAATTGTTACTTAAATATATTTCAATTAATTAAATTGTTAATCATTTTTGTTATACTATTTTGAAAACCAAACTTAAACTCGTTCCAAGTCAAAATTATTTCCTTTCTTTTGATAGTAATATTTATTTTATAATTGTACAACATTATTATTGTTGATAACGCAACGAATGTTCAAATGTAATTGATTATGCTGGGCTAAGAAAATAAAAAAAAAGTTACAATTTTCTTACGTCCTTACCTATTACAAAAAATACGAAAGTCAATAAAGTAAAATAAATGATAATATGATAAAATAAATACATCAATGTATTTGGTATATGATATGAGAGAAATTAAATTAATAAAATGGTCACCTAGATACTTATAGATTTGGGAGACAGTTCATCGCTATTCCAAATGTAGGACGTAACTATTTATTATGTCCTAATACAGTTCAAGTCAATTAAAATTATGAAATAAATTAAATGTTCTGATTACATTTTTACGGTATATTTCGTTTAGAAGTTTTTAAACTAATTAGCAACACTTAATTCTATTTTAGTATACACTATACAGTGACCAATATTTTCATATCTTACTGATCAGTTTTTACATAAATATATGACTTTGTATAAATACGAGTAAGGTCAACGCCAATACAGGACAAAAATAATAATTAGTTACTTATATGATCAAAACGGGTTATATTTGTTTTAAGTTTTAACTGCATTCACAAAAACACATAAATGCCATTTCAAATTATATTAAAAATGTAAATTTGGAATTAAATTAGTAGTACGATTAGCTAATTTTATCTAGTTTATCATAATTGCAATATTCTAAACTTTTTGTAGGAATTAACATTTTAAGTCTGTTAATCTTTGTTATATGTAAGTATGTAAGTATACGCAATTATACTATATGCATAATTAAATATCTACAGGGGAATAATTGAACAGTACTGAAAATGATAAAACTACCGAATAAGAGCATCTATACATAATATATGTATTAATGAATAAATGAACTATGATTGAATAGTTTTTGAGCCCATGCGGTTAAATAGTAGGTAATATTCAAACGCAATCAATCATTAGATGATATACATTATTGATTAATAACTGCACATTTTAATATAATTTCACATCACTAAGGTATTCATCAATTCTAAAGTTCCGATGAAATTATTAAAACCATAAATTTCGATTATTTTGCATAAATATTATAAACGATACTATCTAGGCTAAAACAATCCTTATAGGTATTATATATTCGTTCTCGAGCGCTGTACTATTAATAGATAGTATACACAACAATAACTTACCGATGGGCACATTTTGCAAGTATATTTTCGGCCGCCACCATTTTGATGTGTGACCACGTGATGTGCATCCGTGATTTTAGCTGCATTTATCGGATGTGGTACGATTAACATGGGCGTTGCTGAGTTACCAGTGGGTGAAATGCTGCTAGCCGTACTTGCCGTACTATGCGACCTCGGCGTACCACCCCCGTGCTGCTGGTACATACCGGAACCATCTTCCATACCACCTGCAAATCGAATTTCGATGACCATCGTGAATTTCAAACATATTTATTGCCAAACTATTTCAACATTATAATATTATGACATGATATGCATGTAATAATGATATAAATATAATATTATAATATTATAAAACTGTCACGGTCGTGGTGAAAACTAATAGTATCCTTGGCAATTAAAATTAATTCCCTAGAATGTTGTATTTCCTCCGTCTATTTGTGTTGCAGACAAAAGAATGATCAAGCTTGAAATTCAATTTTTTTTTTAAATTGACAAAAATAATTCTACTCTGTCTTTGTCGCTATACCATATTTGAGCTAATAATTGAGTCCAATACACTGACTCAGCGTTTTAAGCCATACGATAGCAAACATTTTATAGATTTCTCTGATAAAAAACAAACATTTTATGTGATTTCTAACATATTTTCAAACCGCAAATATAATTTAACCAAACTGAGTTATCGTTTATAGATAGGACATTAAGTTATTGATTTATTATTTTAAATACATAAATATGATAGTTATATATTGTGCGACTTTTTTAAATTTTGTATACTCATTCAGGTAGGTAGGTACTTTTATATATATATATTCTTGAAAATATTTATTTTATTTTATTCCTAAGATCTTATACTACTTTTAAATGTTCCCAAAATTGCATCTTTGGTAATATTGTGCGTTTGGCAAGAGCCATTTTGCTAGTGCCTAGCTATAGCCACAAAAGCTCTAAAACCTGATTTTATCCGGAAACAAATATAAAGTAGGTACTAAGTACGAAACTTTACAGATGTATGATATAAAAATTTTATTCATAAATTAATGGTTGCAGAAGAAGAGTAGTATTGTTCAGAGCCTTTTCTGCTGTCGATTAAACATGAGAAAAAAAGTGTATTATATCGGTTTTGGTGTTGGCAGTCAAATCGGCATTGGTATACTTTGCTTGACCTTATTCGATTGGTAGGGCAATTAGCCTGGTAGATATTTTTGAACATAGTTCAAACTAATCTTTACGAATTTTTAATACATCATAATGAAGATAGATAAAAAAATATTTAAAATTATCCAAGTTTATATGGGAATATTCGCAAAATTAAAAGTAATTCATTTAATTACTAAATAGGTATATCATGAAAATCAAATGGGTTGCAAACACACTAATCAACTCTTTTTTTTATGAAAATAAATGATTATTTCAATTCAAAACAGGTTTTGATCAAATTTTTTGATTTATATATTTTGAATTAGTGAAACACCGAAAGGAAATTCTACGTCGTTTGTATTACTGCGTGTAGTATTGTTGGTAGGTATTTAAAGACTTCAAATAGTTGAATACATTCGTATACAAATCTAGATGATACCTACCTACTCAAGTATTTTGAACAATAGAAATATATTATGGTATATATTAGGTATGGAATAATAAATATTACATATCAGTTGCATGAGCTTATACAATTTATTGAATAATTTATGGTAAACGAATTGTTTTGTGAAAAAAAATCGTAAGTTATGTAAAGAATTTTTATATTTTCAACTAAAATTAACATTTTTCTGTATAATTTTGATAAATTATAACAGATTTTATGTGTAGGTATCAATGTATCATCCCTATGGGTCAAAATGTAAGGAAAATTCGGCGTCTCAAAGGGCTTTAGCGGTGTCATTATTCTTGGAAAACAAGTATAATATAATACGTTGGTATCGATTTAAAACCTGTTCTGAATTTGTCGTAACCATAAAACAATATTAATTTTGGTATATTAATGTTATCGTTACATAATAGCTACTTAATAATATTATTGTATTCTCAAAGTAAACTCTTTTTGATTATACAGAAAATTAAACACATGTATTACATTCTCAAGAGCTGTATCCTTAAAACAACATCGCATTTTTTTGGTCGAAAATAATTTAAAAGTATTTTGCAATCGCTACTATTTTAAAGTTATTGAATTGAAGGAATATGATATGCATATATTTAATTAATATTCGCAAAATAATAATAATAATATACCTAATAATATAGGTATAATAATATATGAAATAGACAATCAAATTAAGTGTTTTTAAACTGGTTTCGTTAAACTAAATAAATAATATTGCAAAAGGTCTCGATAAACACGTTTTTTCCCCATGTAAATCCGATCGAGTTTGCTATAGTATATTATGAATATATATATATGAAAGTATCTCAAGAGTTTGTTAGCATATATTGGCCATAAGATGTTGGGGTACGTAAACTTTCACACCTCGATGTCCTTTCGTGAAAAAATATACAGTTATACATATTATATACATATATGCGTAAGTACCTTCTTTATTATGTAAACACCTGCATATTGTGTGTAAAGATTTTCATATTATTTATATTTCGGATCCTTCATCCAACCTCAACACCCCAAATCAACCCCTCTCTCCCCTAAATCATTAAAACCAGAAAATTTGATTTAAACTACCGAATTTAATTTAATTTTTTTTTTAAATCTCATCTCATGTAAATTTTAATATCATCTGCAATTATTGCAAAATGATTGTTAAGAAATTAACATTTTTATATTTTAAAAATTAAATATAACGGAAGCAATTTAAAAGCATGATCAAATATATTGTGTTTTCTACTTATTAGAAACGCGCATAACGAATTTACGATGACGTGTCAAACTGCACTCTATACGTATATGGACCAACATTTTTGGCTTGTACTCGGGTTAAAAACAAGCAGTAATTGTAGTTCGAATTTAACACGATTAGATCATTTCATAGAACTTGTACAAATTAATTTTAGCTTAAAATATTATATGTGCCTATATGTGCCAATCTATTTAGTATGCATGTATCTATTACAATATATTATTATAACACAACATAACTTATATAAAAATATCTAAACGTAAATAAATATTTTAATATCATTATTATTTTTAAGTTATAACTAAATAAAAATGTACTTATTATTCTCCGACCATCAGTTGATATTCATTAGGTTATTATGTCATGTCTTATGTATACTGATTAGAACGAGTGTAATTCGAATATTACTTTTTTCTGTCCCCAAAGCAATTCTACAAAAGTACCTAAGTGCAATTCGACCAAACCCATAAAGGCAATGATACTCTTGGCTTACACACGTATGTGACCCATCATACGTTTCAGGTACCTACAATTATTTATTATTATAAAAAAGTAATTACATATTTTGGTAGCGTAAGTCTTTAACCAACAGCCACTCCACTTTATAGGTTGCAGAAACGCGGAAAACGACCCTGACTCACTAATCTCTAACTTTCCTACCCGGGTCTCGAGCGGATTCACGTTAACTTCATATTTAACATATATGTGTAGGGACACATTATGATATCGGTAGAGTATATTATAATTGTATGTATTATAACTGTAACAGAGACAGCAGCTGGTCCGAAGACTTGACAGACGACGTTCCGGGTACTTATCTGAGGAATGGTCACTGCAGTGGAGGGTGTAATGAATCGTGTAGCTATGTACTAGCTATGTCAGACTACTTGGAAAGGTATTCAAGGTGAGCATCAGTACCTATATATAGTATGTATGTATGTATATATGTATGTAATATGCACATGACGTATATTATAGACAGCCTCGCCTTGTCAACTCGGACACGTACTCTGCGACCATCGTTATGGACTGTCAACTATGATTACGACCCTGCGTGTCGTATCCATGGCAACAAATATCGATATCTTTGGAGAGGGGAAAAACGTTAATTATTATGCGTATTGGAATAAATTGCTGCGTATTCTATGCCCAAAAGCTATCTGCAGGACTCACGAAGGAACAAACAAATCATTCCGTTCGATAATGGTTCTGCTTGACGGTCAGTTTGCCACATTTGTTAAATAAGAGTATACCTATGTCATCGCAGGGGAGGTTTTGATAAAAGCATTACATTACGCGAATGCCATTCAATAACATTGTACATTTATCAACGAGCACTACAGCATCACTACTATAATCATACCTGGTCTACGTAAATGCATATATTATAATATATAACGTAGGTATAATATATTATCAAATATTGTGCAAATATATTCTTCCTAATTGCCGATACGTGGTAATATAAACTATATATTGAATATAAAATCAGTGATTGCAACTATTTTCCAATGAATACATATTGTGATTCTTACCTTTTGAAAGTTGTTGAATATGATCGTTGTTATTCATTTTCACCTAAAACATAAAAAAAATATATATAAATATATTAGTTTGTATTTTGTATAAATGTATAATATATTCAAAGGTTGCTTTTTGATTTTTGTCATTAGACTATAATAAATACATAAAAGACTTGTGAGTAATGAACTTAAGTAGTTTTGGGAAAATAAACACGCATTTGGTAACCATATAACTAATATAGGTACACATTTTTATTTATATAAAATACAAAGAACCATTATAGAAAACACTGCAGAGGTAAACAATGCATAGAAGTCTTATAATTATAACCATCTATATCAGATTTAAAATGGTCTTAAAAATGTACCCTTTTCGTTATTATTTCATGTGTATCGTTCGTAGGTATATTATAAATTCAAGATACCATGTCCAAATCATCATTACTATACATAGGTTGTTAATATAGTATCTATACAATAATATTTTGATACTCTGCTCCGGCGCCCAAAAAGAATCGAGTCATCAATAAGATATAAGACTTAGACATAATAAACCAGTTTAATACGGACGCCTAAAACTGGATATACCTATAATATATTAATATATTATATCCATATTATACATACTGATATAAGCAACATAATATAGTGTTTATAATAGCTATCTAAAGTAAATACGTGTAGAAATCATAAGGACCTATAGTAATAGTAGTACTAATATTTGGTAGTACTATACTATAGGTAATAAAAGTGGTAGTGGTAATGCTAACAGCGTGGTAAGTGGTAGTAGTATAGAAATACAGTAGTGGTAGTAGTATAGTGGTTGCAGTGAGTTATATTGGCAACCACGTTTGGAAAATTTTTTTTAGAATTTTACCTCATAGCCTTGTTTCATGGCTGTCTGTCTAGTCCAACTATAGTCCACTTCTTTTCCATGTCCTCCGCATTGCTGTAAACACACAAACAAAACCGACCAATCAGAATAATACAAAATAATATGTGTAAATCCGGACCTGCCGGAGTGCACAGCTTATGTAAGTCGAAAGTGCATAATAATAAACTCAATTATAATTAATTATAATATATTATTATAATATTATTATATTATTATTATTTTTATTAAGATAAATTTACATTATACTATTGATAATATAAATTAATAAACATTATTTATACTGAATCTTAAGTGCGATGAATAAAGTACGATTGCATTTATACATACGCTGCAATATAGGTAAGTGGGTACTTAAATATTATACTATGATCTCTGCAACTACAAATTTATCATACGATTATTGATAAATTAGTTTTCATTAGTTTATCTTTTTCCTTTTTAATGATGATAAATATTTAATGTGAATTCGATCGATGCGACTACGGCGATAGCAGGGGAACTCCTATACATATGCGTTGGACCATTTCTGTATTATTAATAAGTCTGACGAGTACTGGATCATACACCTACATAATCTACTGAATATCACAATAATAATAATTGAAATGTGTACATTTTAAAATAGAATTCGATGAATAGGTCCAAAACGTATTGTTTTTAGATCTGTTTCGTCAGCTGCATATTTTATGGACTTATCATATATTTTACTATTCTTACAGTTTACTTGAAATCCGTTTAATTATAGAACGATCGTTTATTAGGCCCTTCTACCTATGTAGGAACGATTGGCTATCGTACAGCAATGGCATTAGTTCTTATAGCTTTATGCGTTTTCCTGATGACATAAGCGGTATATGGATGACGTTTTTATTGATATATATTCATCTAAATAGCGCATATAATACGTACTTAATATAGCCTATTTATTATAACTACACGAAGGTAGATATTTATGCGTTTTTCGTTTACATCTGTACTTATCGTATAACGGAAGAAATTGGGTTATCGTTGTCCATTTTTTTAAATGTCTTATAAAATAAACAATTTATACGACGACGATGATAATAATAATACGTTCGATTAACTTTAAAAAAGCACCGTTATTATTTGTTTCACAATCTTCAATTCATCTGGATGTAAACATGTTTTATTATGTTTTCCTTTTCGGCGTTTTTATTGTTTGGCAAAACTTTACAGACGCAATTCTCCACCCCTCCGATCCCGCCCTGTAGGCCACCGACACAGCGGCGGACGACTGTCTCGGGTACCCGAATTCTCAGTCGATTTATTATCCGGTCCTCGTTTGAAACCACTATTATTATTATACACCGAGTAGGTATATAATATACAACTCGATATAACGGTCATCTACCCAGACGGTTTGAGAAACAATCGAATTCGAATAAACCGCCTCGCGAATGCATAGCATTGTGGTGAAATTTTGAGAATAATCAATGACATATACGTATATAGGTAGTACTACACACGGAGGGTATCGTAATTTTTACTCGTTTATAGTCACTGCGTTTTTTGTTGATTTCAAAACTAAAAATGATGATTATGTGTTGTACTTCGCCAGATATATTTTTGCGGTGCAGATAAACTACAGTTTACATAGGTACCGAATTAGAGTGAATTATACCTTTACCATAATATAAATAATTATCGTATTTTTTGGTGTTCCTTGAATTTACCTTTATTTCAGACAACATTTCAATCGTATATTATGTTACATCAAATAACTTCAAAACGTCATCGATATTTCATTATCTATATATGCACATTTATGGCCATTGAGTGCTCTGAAACTACTAACGCAGAGACTATAGAGGCTCAAGTACAATGCTTTGTGCATTTTACACGTCAAATAAAACTGATCTTGTCGCTATACACCGGCCCGTGAAACCTAAACGTATATAGAATCCACAAAGTATTACAGGTACGTGGATACCCTTTAATTTTATTATGTGTACGCATATTATTTTAAATTGTTTACGTAAATTGTTCGTCTCTTTGCAGGTGTACCTTAGTACCTACATATCTATGGTTATAAGACCTGTCTACCTACCCCGTTAGATGAATGTTAAGATATGATATCGTCACAAATTATCAAAAAAGAGACTCCGAGTTTGGGGTTTTTTTTTTGTACGCAATTAGGTGACTATATATGTATATATATACAATATATAAACTCTTTAGGTACATCTATTGTGCCTATCGTATGATTACACTCAACGCCCGTCGACTGTAATTGTATAGGTCCAAGTGAATAATATTTTATGCTCTGCTGCAGCTCAGTAACGTAGACTTTTACTTAGATTTTGAGCGGAGCGAGGAATGTATTTTCAATTTGTCGACGTTTGGGAGACCGATAACCCGATCGCGTGACTGTATAACCCTGCAGAGTTCCTAATACACAAACGACGTGTTGACGTAAAAGCTTACAGGTGATAACTTCATAAGTTTCTAGCGACCATTTAATTGCGTATCACGTCAGTCGCATATTTTCATAATATCAAACATTTTGTAACAGTTACCACGCCAGTTAGTAGATAATACAATTTATTTATCAATTCAATTTGAAAACATAAACATTTGAAAAACATTACATGTACAGTAACACTTTATAAACTACTTAAATAGTTAGTAACAATAATATCATATTATAGTATAAAAATATGATTTATTCAAAAATAAAATATTTAAAGCTATTATTATACTATACAAATAATAGTCTAAAGATGCCGTTTAGTTTAAAACTAATTGTGTTTTCGCTTTTGCACTTCTTCATAATGAGTTTGCCGTAAGTTTTGATAAAAAAAGTACACTACTATTTTTCTATAAAAAAAATCTTACCTAAAAAAATCTCCATCATGCATGCACTATTGTAATTGGTTCGCATATCACGACCTCTGGTTTACCCTATTAAATATCAATATTTTGTAGCTCAAATTGCACTAACAAACTGCAGTCATTGCATGATTGAGTTATACGTATATTTAGATAGCTTAAGTAATCATATATTGCCTATAAGTACCTTGAATTTTAATCTTGTGCCTACACCTCTTACTACCGGAGACATTTTGTAATGTCACTCAAAACTAACAACGTTTAGATATTATTGTTACGCTGTCGCTGATAGCGAGAAAACGTCCACTCGCGACTTGTGCTCGGAAGTTCGACATTGTTATCGTCGACGTGCGGTAAAATAGGCCTAGGGTAGACGGCAAACGTGGTATAAAAACGTTTCGTAAGGCTTCATTTTCTGATATATTTATATACTAAATATAGTTCTAGTACATATAGGTAAACAGCCTGTTTACTTTCGGGGGCTGTTCTCGGCTTACCCCTTGCTTGCCGCTGCCGAAAATTGTTGTATTAATAAAATAAAACGCGTAATGAACCGTAACTACGTGATTTGAATAAAAATCCCACCGAGGCGTGTACGAATCACGGCGAAGATTAATGTTTTTCGTCAGTCGTAAAATGGAAAATATGATAAATGATAGGAGCCACAAGGTGTTCAATCTCGAATATATATACAGAAATAGGTACCTGTATAAAGCGTATACCTTGACAAATCCGCGTTGTTCCGGATCGCGTCAGAATGTTAAATAGGTCTTGGGAACAAAAATCAAAACCAGATCTATAGTGAAAAGGGTGAGACGCGCGTAAGCAGCTAATGCGATGCATTAGGTACAGAGGTACGTACACACTGCAGCACAGACATTATAATATTATAATGTTATATGACGTTTTACCAACCACACTTAACGCTAAACGCCATTAGGACAATTTAACTGATAAAACATTATCATATACTTATCACACCACTTAGTAAAACAAATTATTGTTTTTCAAGTATGCCACCTATATTTAAATATTTGAATAAAAAATTCGACCTAAACCACAGTATTCTTTGTTGAACTATAGTGGAAATACGTAAATTGTACTTAAATATATTATTACATCTTGCTATGTAAATTTGTACCGATGAACATTGTATATATGCATACAAATCACCCAAAAAATAAACGTTAATAGTCAATTTATTATTATTATTAACTTCAGCAATAAACTCGATTGACAATTTTCTTTTAAAGATTTTATTGGTGTAAAAGACAATTTTGTTATAATTTTATTGCGTTACCGGTGTTAAAAGAGTTATAATAACAGAGAATTTTTTTAGTAAGCTGTAATACATGTTTATACGTTAAATAATTAAATAAATTACTGTGACATTATTATACATAGGCGGCACTTGGTAGAAACTTATGTGGGTGCAAACGTTTATGGAATAACATTCGCAAATCCATAGGGAAGTTGCCCCCCAGTACTCCCTAATATATAACTATTGCTACAACAAATGTAGTTAAAAAAATTTCTTTATTAACAACTATTAATTGGGTCTCTGTATTTCAAATATGTACATGAATATGTAAAAATATATTTTATTAAAAAACAACTTTTTATTTTGTAAATATATTATTATATTATTGTTATTATTATTTTAACATTTAATCACGGACTAAGATTTTAGTCCGTACAATTAATTGAGTAATCAGATATAAAATATTGAAATGATCCATAGTGATTTTTTATTATCAAAATTACATTATATCAGTATAATTGTTAACAATAAAATAATTAAAATATTTTTTACTGCTGTGATTGTCTGTGTGTGGGTGCAAAATTATACTTTTGCCCCCCCCCCCCCCCAGCAAAATTGTCGTGGGTGCAACTGCACCCTCATGTTACCCCTAGATGCCGACTATGTTATTATACATGAAGAAAGTATATAGTAAGAACTATCTAGTCTCATAAAATGAGTATAAAAAAACTTTTTGTTAATAGCAAGAACCTGTATAAATTATACTAAAAAATGTTACCCCATTCTAGACAGATGTGTTGTAGGTTTAGACAATTCATGACGTTTAGGTACGTTATATTAGTATGCACACAAAAAGATTGACATATTTGATCAGCTGCTATTTGACTGTAGATATAGGTATACTATTAAAATATGATAATCGATAATTTACTGGATTGAATTTTAACTTTCAAGATGGTGTTATACATTTTTTTGTTTGATGATTAATACGAAATGATTTTGTAATAAAGTTCATATTGCATAAATGTACGTATAACAATATAAATTACAAATGTCTACAATTTATACAACATAACATTGTTGTATGCTTTTCATAAATTTAAGATTCGTTTATATGATGCTATATTTATGTAGCTCTAGAATTCATCATCATTTTAATTTTTTGTTCATTTTAAACTGAATAGTGTGTACTGATAATTTGGTTAGAGGTTTTTACAGTGCTCAGTGGTTCGCATAATTCAATTGGGGAAATAGTTTGAAAAGAAAAACTACACAATAAGCATATGACATGCTGCAATAGGCATAATATATTATTACATGTCTATGTTTATATCGAACGTGTATTTATTTGTAATAAACCAATAACTGTATAGAAATATATTTGTGTTCAATAAATTTTAAGACTAATAAACGGTATTAATCGGTGATCAGTGCTACGATAGATAGAAGGATTTCGATGGCGCAAAAAGAGGATGATAACCTAAAACACTATTAAACCATTGTTGTTGTTGTATGTACTGTCGAGTAGAGTAGAAAAAAAAAGAAAAAAGCACCGACATGTGACGGAATTTAGAGGACACAATTCTGCCGTCGTGGGCGAATTAAAGAAGACTTTAGGACGCATTGTGCGCTAATGAAGCTCAGAGGGGTTAGTCGCGGGTGGCGGGGATAGCGCCGAGACTTGGCGGGCGGAAGACAACCGGCGGAGAGCAGAGGTGGGGAGGGTTGAAAAAAGTCCCGGACCAGAAAAAAAGGGGTCGCGTGTATACACACACACATAAATATATATATATCTATATCTATATATATACATACTGGAGAGGGGAAGTAGTGGGCGTAAAACGTTATAAAAAAATCAATAAGTGCTGTAAAAAAAACCAGGGTTTTTTTCCCCGGGGATGATGGACGGGGGGGTTGGTGGTGGAGGTGGAAAGCGCATGCTCATCAACGCAAACGGAGGGTAAAAAGCTGGTGAACTTTTTTTTCACCCACCGCCTGTATAACCCTTGTTAAAAAAGTTTCGTGATGTGAAAATGTAGAGAAAAAAGCAACACTTAATCGAGTGTATGTGTGTGTGTGTGTGAAAAATATCACGTAAAGTATACGAGCTTAAGAGCGACTACTAAAGGTCAAACTTTTTAACGCATCAAGAAGACGCTTCACTTCGCGAAGTAAAGGTTCAACGCGCGTGTTTCAAAAGAGATATTTGTATAGTTATAAAATATGAAAAACAGAATTTCTAGAAAGAGCTGATGTCTATAATTAATGTCAATATGAATTGAGATAGAAATTTGTCATCATTACCCAATCGTAAAAAACATCATAATATTTAAATGTATGATGAAAACAATACCATTTATTTACGCACTAAACAATCGATGGATTTATAATCTGACAACATGATTTTTAGAACATGAAGCACAATATTCCTCATATTTGTACGAACATTCTCATAATTGAAGTTAAAATAATAATAATAATAATAATAATTTGGGTTAAGTTTTGTAATGATCACAGCCCATCTTTATACACTTACCTATATGATTAAATAACCGACAGAATATTATTAAAAATATACTTGACGCTAAATTATATTATATTGACTTGCAATTTATTTAGTCTAGAACTAAACCGAAAGAATATACTCGTAATATCCTAATTTTAATCATTTGTAAAATATATCCTAAAATCATGTGAAAATATATTCACATACCTAATGAGAATAACATATTATTTAAATTTTATAATATGATATAAAATATATGTCTTATTATAAGTCACTTAGTCAAATTTTATTTATTTGTCTACTGTACTTATTGCGTATATAATACTATAATAGTATGTACTTTTATGTACTATAGTACATACTATTTATAATAGTATACGCCAAATTAAATAAAATCCTATCAATATCAGTTAATTTAATTTAAATTTTTTAAATAAAAAATTATTTTAATGTTTTAAATTCTTAATAATTAATTTACTTTTTAAATTAAATATCAAACAATATAGTTTAATTTATTTGTGATTTCAGTGAAAAGGTTAGGTACTTACTACAGGTGTTAATTACTAAAATAAAGTAAATTCAATAATCTAAAAGCAATCTTAGAGTTTAATGACGTATAAATTAAATTGTAACCTGCAATAGCTTTGATAAAAGTATAAAATATCATAGAGTATAGAAAGTTTTCGTTTGTGAATTTTATCTTTACTCCTTGATATTAAATAGTTATTGGTAGGTAAAGGTAATCATATGAATTATTATAAATAATATATGTAATGTATAAATCAAATTTTTGTAACATATCATATAAAAAAATTAATTAATGATTTATATTTTAATATTTAGGTGTACATGCACATTGTAGGACGGTCGTTTTTACTCACTTAATACTGATAAGAATGCATCGTAATCGACAGCGGAAGTTTATTTATGTTGAATAATCCGACTAAAGGCTATGTAATGAATTATAATATCTCTCTCTCTATATATATATATATATATATATATAATAAATATAACTATAGAATTTGGGATCAATTATCCCTCGAGATTACGCGCGTTTCAAAATACGTCCCAGGTGAAACTCGAACGGCTACCGCCACTAAGACTAATTTTATTGATATACATATGATCGATTACTGCTATTACTTAACGATATTACCTATACTGTGTTCATGAATGTGATTATTATTATAATTATTTTTATTTTTTATTTAATATATAGGGTGATGCTTTGGACGTTAAACACTTATTATTATCTCAAAAATTATTACCTAACAAGTTTGAAAAAAAAAATGTTCTTGCATAATTTATTAAAGATTACAACCAAAACATAATTAAAATATATATATTAAGTTAATTACTTTGTTTTATACTATTTATGAATCGTTCTTATCTTATTTGAGATTTTATTCTTTGAATGCGATAATATGTACATTGTACATTTTAAATTTTTGTAATCATAAGCAGAATATTTTTCACAGGATTTCCATTTATATAGAAATCGAATTTAAACAACTTATCTCCTACCTATAGTCAGTTAGCTTATAACTATAATAACTTTAGACGAGTGACAGTGGAATGAAATAAGTGTGTATTCCGCTAAATATTAGTCCACTAGGTATACTGATAATGAGTGTTAACTGTTAATTGTCGAGAGAATATGGCCTTACATAATATTATAATAAACGTAATGTGGTGTTTAATGTTTTTATGTTTCATGAACTAGGATAGTGGCATCTAAATCGTAAGTATATTTGGGTTTTTTTATGTCCTACCTGATCTACAGCTCTTATAACTAACTAATTAATTTTTTTTTTTTATCGAAAATCTACACCACTAAACAAATGTTAGTATTGGAAGTGAAGTTTTATCAAAATGCGATCGTGTTCCGAAATTATTTTCAAACTGTCACATGTAGGGACTTTTGTTACTATTTTTTTTTTCAAAGCCATTCATTTATATCGACGTGGCTAACAGCCATATAGCTACACAATACGTTTTCTTCTATCTAAACGTACCTATTTTTTATCCGCACTAATAAGACATATGCTGCAATTTAATGATCATCGTTTGTTAAAACAGTTAGAATTTCAATCAGGCGTAAATAGGGATATTTAACTGAAATAAAAAATAAAATGTTTTAACGGGGTAATAATATAAATAAATTAAAAAAAAAAAATCAAACAGATAAATATTATTATTTTTTCACAAATGAATTGTGGTATAGATATAAATTTTAATTTTGTAAGACGTTTAAAAATATTGTGCTTAAAGTGAGTAACATGCATTATTATTGAAGCGTGTAAAGTTAAATAAAAGTTTTGAATTGTGTTTTGCCATTATGTAAAATACTAATAAGAATAAAAAGTAAAACCTCAGGTTTTTGACTAGAAAAAATCAAAATAATAAACAGTTAGGTACTATAATACTAAACTCGTCTATCGTTATATTAATTTCATTATTATAATAATAATATTATATTTAAATCGATATCGTCCATCATTCATTATAATCATCATCATCATCGCGCATACAAAGAATTATTTCTTAAGTAATCTACCATAGATCAAAATCCGTCCAAACTTTTATTTTAATATTTCAAAATTAAGCTATTATCAGTTTTAAATATATATATTATTTTCTATAGATAATAATGTAATATTATGGTGCATTATAATATCAAAGAATACGTGTATTTATGACAACTATATTAAAATTTACCAAATGATTGTTAAGACCAAGACGTTTTTATTCGGTACCTATAGATGTACTATAATATAAAATGTTATTATTGTGTATTTTTCGTTGATTTTCGTTGTAAGAAAATTCAAAATTTCAAATGTCGTATCGTGTGTCAAACTGCGCCGGGTTATGACATTTGACCTTTCGGTCAGTTTTCTCTCACGGCAGGGCAATGACACAACATTTTAGGTCAACATTTATAACATCATATATGTATATTTAAACTAAACAACCTTATTTCAACAAGTTGTTAAGATAATCATTTTTCACGGATTTACCGATCATCGCATTCTGAAAATGCATACTATTACGTTATTTTAATCGTAATCTATACGGACAATTTATGTAGGACAAGTATAATAATAAATTATACATGTGTGACATTGAGGGAAACGAAAAGGTAGACCAAGAAGCTAAGAAAGCAGTGGAGAGTACAGATATCCCCACATTAGATATTACTACTTTCGCAGACATAAAAAACCAAATTAAAGAACTGATTAAAATCAAATAGGTAACACACTGGCTCAAACAAAACACCAAGTTGAGAAAAATTAAAAACTCCATGTTCAGTTGGCCTAACTCCCTCGCGAATAGAAAAGAAAGAGTAATAATAAACAGACTTCACATCGGGCATACTCGATTAACCCATGGATACCTGATGGCAAATGGCAAAGGACGAAAAACCTATGTATGTGCACAACCTGTGGTGCCGAACTTACCGTCAACCATGTCCTCACAGAATGCCATCAATACACAGATGGGGCTCGATCAGTTCAACATCTCCAACACCTTAGACGCAGCCACCACCTACCAAATTTTGACTTTTTAAGAAAATCTGAACTGTTTAGTTTAATTAATTAATTTTTTTTTTAATTTGCTTTTTACCTATTATAAAATAATTATAGCAAAATAGTTTAATTTAAAATAATATATTTTAGATATACATAAAAAAAAATTGTAATTAACGTAATGACTACGACTAATGGCCGTTGTCGCCGATGTCTTGTTTAG
The DNA here is from genome assembly GCF_037042655.1 of Diuraphis noxia. Lineage (NCBI taxonomy): Eukaryota > Metazoa > Arthropoda > Insecta > Hemiptera > Aphididae > Diuraphis > Diuraphis noxia. The sequence goes on along the minus strand of NW_028301714.1, from coordinate 28,310,781 downwards.
ATAAATAAAAAAAAAATTATACATATATATTTTTATACATAGGATACACTCATTGAAACAAATCGTTAGAGTTAAACAAAATAATATGTAGGTAAACGTGTATTATGTATATACCTATTTATATCTATATGTGGTTACAGTGCCAGTATGCATATTGCTCGGTTCGCCTATCAATACATTAAATGATATTACGTCGATCAACAATGAATTGGTATAATTTTAATTTACAACAGTAATATTGTTGTGTTTATAGGCTTATAATCTGTGTAATTACACCCTTAAAAATAAAAACGAAAAAAAAAACAATTATTATTTAGTGAATACCCCACTAATACTATTAGACATTTTAGATTTTGACCAAAGCGATGAATTTATAGTTCTTAGAGTGGTTTTTTTCACGCATATAAGACTTATAATTTCGTAAGCCAAAGTCTACTCGAAATTATAATGGTACATACATCCACCACTCATATAATTTCTTACCGGTTTTTTTTATTTTTAACATTAATTACTAATATAAATGTACCTATTTACCGCGGTAATATGAGATAGTATTTGTGTATAGGTAGCAAAAATATAAAACACAATTTCATAGTTCGCTTTTTTTTGGAAGAGGGGGTTATGCCCCGTGACTAGTTTTACTCGTGTGTAAACCTTCACGTATATAGTGTACATAATATAGGTTAACTTATAATATACAACTTATATGCATAGTATTATTATTATCAAAATATCTACTGTGCAATATGTGGAAACCACGCTTGAGGATCCGTTGTTAAAGTTACTACCCAGTAATATACAAAACGCATCGAACACACTCGAACTAGTACACTGGTCGGAAAATCGAGGGAAGAAAGGTGTCGGGTGGAAAATTCTAATCGGCTTCCGATGTATTGTTTTCAGTTGGCCGTTCGTACATAATAGGCGTACCCGGCGATCCGCACTAGCTGGACACACGAATCTACATAAATATAATACAATAATATCATTATGTATTATATACGGTACTCGCGTGCGAGCCGCGGTCTTGTTTTACAAATCATATACACGCGCATCAACACACACACACACTACGGCTCTGCGTGTAGAAATTATTATTAATATATTCGCGTATTATTCGAACTCCTGGGCAGTTTTTTTTTTTTTTTAATTTAATTTTTTTTTTTTCAAATATTTTCACCGCGGGAAGGCGGTTTCATTGTCTGTGCGATTTACGACTCATCGAAACCGCGACGCACACATATTATGATAATATATTATATAGCTGCCATCAAACTGCAGAGCACAGATATCCCCCCTCCAGGAGGCTTGAATGGATTATATAATATAATGTGATAATAATTCTATCGCGCACCATAAACACAGACAAACGGACACACGACGACGACGACGACGATGATAATAAATAGTCAAATTACCCTTTTCGGAGGGCAAACGAAAATCTACGAGGAACGATAAAAAAAAAAAAACCCCCTATGATATAGTTTCTTAAACGGTTTATAATCACGGCTGCGGTCATGTTCGCGCGTATAGCCGTGACATAATTTATAGTAAAAAGTAATAAGTAAAATATAATACTAAATAATATATTGTCATAATGATAATAATATTATATATTATCATAGTACGATGTATTCTAATTGTGTTGGCATATCGTTTTGGGTTGTGCACTATTAGTTTTAGTATTATCTTTATAATACGCGTACACTTATTATATGACTATATTAAATTACCTATTTCACCGGATTCTAAGCCTAATCAAAACGCTATATTATAATATTATATAACGACACGGTCGTGTCTGAAGTCGAACTGTGATTTATATAAATTTAATATGTTCCGCAGCAGGAAGTAATGGAAAAATTAAAATTCAAACGAACAAGATACGCGTTCTTGCCGCTCATGTGAATAAATTAAATTCGATTTCAATTGACTTTGGGCCTGCAGTATACACCGCGAAGTCCGAGTATACCTGTGGTATAGGATATACCTATGAAATAATTTTTAATAATTTTTAATAATTATTATTCATCAATAATAATCAGTGTTCCGGCATATTTTAAACTATAACACAGATGGTTTGGAGGAAATTTAATTAATGGCGATTAGCAATGTAAGTATACAATATTGAGTGTTATTTTTTTATGCACCAAATTACTTTTAATCTGTATTTAATTTATCAAAGTTTGTGAAGTGAATATCTTCTACCCAAATTATATACATATATAGACATGGATAATATTCAAAAGTTTTTACTTTATTAAAATAAAATGTTATACCTACTTATTTGGTGACAATTTGCAGCGTGACATTTTTAAATCACATTAAACATCTAACGAATTTTTTTCAGTCTAATTGGACCTTGTTTATTATAATAATATATGTATAACACAACGAGTATTTTTTAACTATTTATTTAGTTAATTAAATTTATTAGAAAGATGCGTTAAATACAATAATATATAATTTTAATATAATATAAACAAGTTGCCGATCTACATATTATCTGCAGTCTGTCTGTCTGTTAGTCTTATCTATATTTACTACGGCGTATATGGAGTGATTCTTGTAAAATACTACACGCTCGTTAACTCGTTCTAAAATTTTTTTATTATATATATGTGTTCAACTCCTAATTATTATTTTAATTTATATAAATACTTGTATTATTATATATGTATAATGTATATGTAATCAACTATTTTTTATGTATAATTAAAAAAAAATTATTTTACTCATAAAATCATAAATACATAATAAATTAATTACAGTTAGTTATTTATAACTTTAAAAACAATATAAAAATATTATTAATATAATGTAATACTAATACATATAGATATAAGTAGGTAAACTTCATTAATGAACTATCCAAATAGAAATAAGAGGCAGGATTTAATAATATACATTTTTGATATTTAAAGAGAAAATTTCAAGGTATACTATTTTTGTTAATTATGATTTAATATTATAATATGCATCGTATAACAAAATGGGAGATATGAACAAAATATATTATAATGCTTAACAAAAATAAAATAAAAATAAAAATGTTATTTTATTATTTTGGATAGATACTTCAAATTATATGAAAAAACAAACTTAAAAATGGATTAGAAAAAATGTCAAACGAATCGGACTGTATACATATACATTTTTATTTAATACAAATTATATCTATTTACACATAAATTAATAACCACGTGAAATTGTTATTGCAGTGGATGTTGATTAGATAAAAAAAATGTTCAATCGTTCAAAATTCAATAATTATTTTTGTATCACACTATCGGCGTGTACTCGATTATTAAACATTCTGCATATTATGTTGATGTAAATACTTATAGTTTGAATACATCTCAATCGTTGTGCACAAACATTTCCAGCAAAACGAACGAGCCAAGACAGTAATTAATAATATTATGGCAGTTGTGCACACACCATACATTTCAATCCAATTTTTCGATTACGATCGTTTTGGTCTGATAACCGTCATTGAACAAAAAAAAAATGTCATCTTTCCGCCGTTTAAACGCACCACAGTCGTCGTCATCGTTTTGCCGGATGAACAATATTTTCTTTACAAATAATTAAGAAGTTCAGAACGTGGGTGGTATCTATCAGTTGTGTATTATTATTCGTTACCTATATTACTTTTATAATTTTACTTCTGTGTAGGCTGTAAATAATAAATTATTCGTCGTTACGTTTTGATTATGATTTTTAACATCGAAAATTTTCTACTATATCCATGAATTATTATTCATAGTAGTTGCTGTATTTTTGCACTTGAAACCAACAATTATTATAAACATAACATTATATATTATTCGTTAGTTTTTAAAAATCTGTCGTGGTCGAAGTGATGGTGAAATGGGGCAACGTGCTATAATGATATTTTTACAATTGTTATTTATTATTTTATTTTTATAGAATTTCTTTACGACTAGCAGTGGAATGATCTTAAATGTCACTGATTTCTCGAGTTAAAACGTTACAGGATTGTTTAAGATTTATAAGTCGACATAAAACCATCAACCCGAGGTTTAGCTGATGATATTCTTTACAACACTCTAGGTATGCAAAAATATGATATAATATGCAATACTATCACGTCTCGAAACTCATAATAAAAATATAGCTATTTCAACGTAGAATCTCTGATTAAAGATGTCGATACTGTTAACACATTAAGTGGCGTTAGAAAGTGAATAAAAATATTCACAAAACAACTGCAATCTTAAAAAGTGAAAATGCTTAAATTCGTATAGGATTGCAGACTGAAGTATAAATTAAAGTTTAATCGTAGCATAATATGTTAATTGATTTTATGGCATAATTTGGAGTTTTAATCCTGTTATTTTAAATGTATTATGTAATCCATATAAAGATAAAATTATCGTTTGAAAAAAAACTTCAACGTGCAAGAAATAAATGATAAATTATATAATACAGATAGGTATACATTTTTACGACTTTCATCAATATATTTTAATCACCCAAAAATTACTATTTTTAGGTAGGTACATCATTGATTTCGGGACATATATAATAATAAATACATACAATTTATGGATACTAATTGATATATGCTATAAAATTATTATTTTGAATTTATAATTTAAGATTTGGAAGATATAAAAAATCTTTTAATCTACAAATTGTTTTTTTATAGCCCGTAAAAGTAATATAATATAATAAATTATCATACCGGATAATATTAATAATATTATATTTAATTAAATAACACTAGTGTTTCATAACCTATATACATTTCGTAATATGTAATATAGATATTGGAAATACTGGAGTTCTAAAATTATTATTATTTTGACTTAGCGCGTACCTACCACAATAATAATAACATAAATAATAATATGTATATTGTATACCATCCTTTGATTTTGAAATAATCAGATTGTACGATATCACGAAATAGACATGTCTACGTAGTTATATACCAAATGAGTCGATTGATCCAAAATAAAAAAAAGCGAAATGAATTCGTTGTTTACTTATCTTTTCCCCTATCTAAATGACGAAACGGTCCGAGGGAAGGTGAGGAATCTGAAAATTCACGCAGCAGAGACTGTTAGGGGTAGGTACAACTGCGCGATGTCAACCGCGAATAATATGACATAATCATCGTTGGCACACCGGAGAGAGCAACCGTATGATAATATAATAAACTATATACCTATATAGATGTATTTAATAATTATACATGTACACTGCTATTGAGCAGATTTAATACAATATATTAATATTATATCGCCGCCGCATAACAGTCGTTTTATAATAGCGTCACGCACGTATATCGGCCGGGTTTGTTCGCATGCGAAGGCTAATCGACGGAATTAACACCTACCTACCTATATAATAATAATACTGTTATTATTATCGTCCCGTTCATTAGCGAATTTATTCAAACACGACCTCCCTACCTATAACATATTACGTAGTATGTATACGCGACGTACCTATATAGGCACAACTGCAGCACGGGTACACGGCAAAGGCGCGTCCGCTAAAATATAATGATGAACGGATGAAAAAAATATATATAATAAATACATTATAAGTGTAACTGATTACCGCGGGACAAGCAGTGTATCGGGAAAAAAAATAAAAAATAAAAAATAAAAAATGTTTCTCTCTCAGTATGTATAATATACCTATAATATAATATAAGTCGGGCAGAAACAATGGCGGTTATACCTATTACAGATTTTTTTTTTTTACACTTTTATTCCCATGATCATGCAAATAGGTATAGCAAACATCCCGAAAAGGACGCGGTCGCCCCCTCCCCCACCCCACCAAAGAATCATTAATTTAACACAGTTTCTTTCCTTCTCGCACGTACGCGCACGTTATGTCGCATTATCTATACCTCGCGGGTATTATAATATTATGCATAGCAAGCCATTCATTCATATTATAACATTAACATGTGATCCCCATATATGCCTTACCTATATGTAAAGCGCGGCGGTTTATTCAATCGCACTCGACACAGTATGAAAAATATAAAATAATATATAATATTATGCGTATACCTATATATATATATATGGCAAGTACCTAACGTTCAATATTATAATTATGTGCCCTCATATAGTCTTATCATATTATATTATTCTATTCCGTTGCAGTGTACACCCGATACACGTCATTATGTCATGTGTATGTGTGCACGAGAATTACGACGAAGACAATACCATATTATATGTTTATATTATAGCTATAACTTTCCCAGTTAAGTTGTGTGACCGATATATATATATATATATATATATATATATTTGATACCTATGCTATAGGACATAGGTACTTCCAAGTCGCTAAGTGGTTCTTTTATGAGTTGGTCTTTACTTTATAAGCTGGCAGTCCTAAAACTACATTTTATGCTCGAAAATATTTAAAAAATAACGATATAATAGGTACTGCTAATATTATTATACTTTTATAAAATCCCTAAAAACATATGTGGTTTAGTGCACAATATGCATATTGGATGTAGTATTACAAAACATAAGATTTAACACTTACTAAATCTCGTGAAGATATACTTGCGCAGAATAATACTTATTATCTAGGCTACGAATCGGTCGATAAGATGGCGTGACGATAATTCACAATTTCTTTGAAATTTTTTATAATACATTACTATCTTGCAGCAATAAATGAGCGTTCCTTGTTATATTAGTATTTATTTATTTTTATTTTTTGAATATAATAACATAAATTATTGTATTTTTAATTTTTGACAAATTCATAGTAGATTATACCTGTATATTAATGAAAATTATAGAAAATTAAATTTTATGTTTGTTTTATTATTTTATATTATTTACAACGCTCTCCGGCTAATTTGATATTTCTAGTTACGCGATTTTATACAAACATGTTATAATATGTTCCTCGGCTGTACCTACTTAATACATTTTTTATATAGTATAATAAATAGCATAATAATATTCCATGTACCATAATCGACAACATAATCTATGCTTATTGGGGGATGGGATTTTTTTTTTTTAATATTAAAACTAAAAAACTCTTACAGCAGCTGTCTGGCAATTTTTCTTTCTATTTTATTCCTTATAATATGAATAATGATAGAAGAAAAAGAAGCGCACGTTATTAAGGCGTAATCGCGTTATAGCACGAACCCATCTAAAAACTCACGGATGACGTGATCGTTTCAAATAACCTGGCAACCCTTTGCATCGGACGTTTATGTGCTGTACGGGTGTGCGTGTGTATGTGTGTGACGGACCACGAGGAGTCACGCTGCGCTCTTGTTGCTGCAGCCATAAAACCCCCGATTCTGAGAGAGATTATCGGTCTTGTTGATTTCAGATAATTTTCAATAGGACGGCACAAAGGCAGGTTAGAATATTATGCGCCCGATAGTTCGTCAGTTCCGCGACGATCCTATTCAGTTCAAACGTCCCGGTGGCGCGGATGAGTCGAGCGATAATCGCGATTAGAGCACAGAGGGGTGGGGGTGACACAAATTAATCAAGAGGAATTAATTGATATTTCCCACACATTGCTGCAGGTTCAGGTGTTCATCGCGATGTCTTCGTAAACACACATGCATATCATAAAACCCACCCTCGTAATAATGCCCGTTTTTTTTCGTTTTGTTTCGTTCATCAAAAATGTATTTGTTCCAGGTTTGGAATTTTTTGTCGATGTTAAAAAACCTATTCGGTTTACATAATGCCACCGTGTTTGTTATTCACGTTTTTTTCCATTAATATAAATATTGATTTTGTTATTAATTTACTTTTTTCCTCCAGCGATCGTTATTATTATATGCGTATATATTATTATTACCCATTACGACGGGCCTCGGTATATAAACATATATGGCTGACCAAATAAAAAAAAAAAAAAAAAACTATATTATATATATTGTACAAGCTCCCACGGCCGCGGCAGGGTAGAAAAAATCTCATATATATCTAGGACACAGCAGCACACATATCTATATACGCAGCAGTAACAGCAGCACATACACGTACCATCTGACCCAAATTATTCACGCACCTGGCTACCGGCGACGACGACCCCGCGACGGGTTTTGGTGATTTCTGTGTGCTTGACTCCCACGTATAGTGCATACGGCCAGCCCTTTGGCCTAGTTTCCACGAGAAGGACGCTTGATCGATGCGATAGTGGATAACGGGTTCCCATCAACAAACGTCCTGTTTACGGTATCGTTACGCGTTTCGTTCGTTTATCTATACATAAATATGTATAACCTACTTGTCGTCTGTGTTTGGATGAAGACACAAACAACGAACAAACGGACGAGAACAGAAACCCTCCTCACCTCCCCCATCAACCCGTTCATCGTCGACACCGTGGTCGGGGTGCATCGACCCCCGCGATCCGAAACTACGTAGTAGAACATAATATATACCAGAGCTGTGTGTAAGAGATTGGACTTAGGAAAATTTATCGTTCGGCATCGCATGTGCACGATGATAATTTATGTTGTACAGCAATTGTACCTCATAAACGCAACTAGGGAGAAGGCAGAAAGACTTAACACTCCCCCCCTCCCCCCCAAAAAAACACTTAATTATTCAATTGTTTTCTTAAACATTAACAAACCTTTTAAAACTCTGAATAACTGTAGTTCTTATTCTTTTTTCCGGAACAAAACATTTAATTACTGAAAGTTTATAATTATTTTTTTATATGCCTATATTTGGTAAATATCATTAGCTGCAGTATGACTGTATTTGTTTTTAAGATAACGATTTATCTCGGCACAATGGCACATTATTGTATTGTATAACTTCACTATATACGCATTGAACAGATTACAGACAGCATATTATTATTTAAAAAAATGTTACTTGAATAAATAAATATTTGTTTTTATTTTTTTAAATATTTTTATAAGGATGGGGGGGCTTTAGCAGTATTTTAGCCTTAATTGCAACACTATTGTACCAACATTACATTATTATGATATGTATAATATATTTCGCGAATCGAATAATAACAATATAGGTTAATCATGTGTTTAGACATGAAATAAAAAAATCATTTCTAGGTACTAATACCTACTGCATGTGTGTAAAATTATGCCCTTCTAATAAAATTAAAAATGTCAATCTACTTAAAAATTATAAAAATTGTATTCAGTTCGCCTTGAATATTTACAGATTCCTACCGTCAAATTCAATGTAATTGTATTTATTACCGACCCATAGTAAAATAATAGGAATTCCTGTGCTGCAGTATATTGGTTTTTTTTTTTTTTAAATCAACGCTTTTACGAGCAGTACCAGCCATTTACTCATTCAAGTGCGTATCACAATGTCAGCCACCGTTGTTCCTCGGAATATAATTATTATATTATAAAAATTTAAAAAATAATGAATATTTCCAAAGTAATTCATTTCCAGCATGGCAGCATCTGATTATTTCAGCTTGGTTTCAACCCACGTCATATGATTAAATCTGACCTTTTTGAAATATAATAAAAACATAAACAATTGTTATACGTCTACCGTAAATGTATTCCATCTAAGTTTGCACTATATTATGTACTATGCAGCCCGTTTATATAACTGTTCAATTAAACCTATTAGATTTACTAAATTAATTAAAAATTCATGAACAGCGAAGGAATACAAACTGTTGAAAAATAATCAAATATTAAATTATACTGTAATTAATTGGTTATTTTTCCTAAATATAAATTAATTGCGATCAAGATATTTTCAACAAATATAAAGTTATAATAGCAAAGATTTGGCAAAAATCGCTCGACTTAGTGTCGTGCAACTAATAAATGGATCTTGTACACTTCAATGAATATAATATTACCTAGTAATTATTTACATCGTACAATTTACGTTTTAGGAGCTTATGCTCGAGATTGTCGGATCGGCAATCCTGTAATCACCAAATTGTTTAAGCTATAGTGCTTACAGTTTCCTCATTGAGTTCAGACAACTTTGTCAAAATAACCGGAATTCCGTATAATATTATATCAATAAACTAAAATATCTAAGCGTGCGAACTTATCGGCATAGTATTAATATTTATTAAAGGCTTAAGCACTTAATTTTGTCATACACTATATCACCTTGAAGATTATCAGTTACCGTGAATGATTTAAAAACAAAATCATATATTCGAAGGGCAAAACGTCTGTTTAGACTACCCGAAAAAAGTAGATATTTTAAATTAATTTAGATTTATTGTGAAAACATTATGAGAATATTAATTTACAATAATATATTTTATTATTGAGTTGTAATCATTATTTTTTATCTTTATTTTCAAATGATATTGTTCAGCAAATTTTTAAAATTCAAATACAGTGAGAAACGACACGAACGTAGTATTATTTTATTTTAAGTTGACAAAAAAAAATTATGTGCATATGTCAAATGTTCTACACTGCAGACTACACAAAGGGCCAAATAAGATCATTTTCTACTGTATATTCTGAATTTATATAGTGATGGAAATACAGATTCACCTAATTTATTTCAATTTTTCTGTACTATATGTACCACACTCTATATTTAAATAGATCATACCAAGTAACGAATGAATTACCAGAATTTTTTCAAATTTTTTGGAATATATGGAATCTTGTTCTAACTCATACAATTTGATGATGAAGACCACTATAGATATATAATTATTTTGTATGAACCTATCGTAGATATATAGGTACATATAGTATAGGTACTTATATAATGAACAATATATACGTAGATGATGAACTCTGAAAACGATAAAAATGTGATTCCATATTTTTGAAAACTGTCGCTGCTGCTGGCGTGTATTTTCCCATACGTGTCTTTAAGATTTCCCAGTGTTTTCCCGCTCCAAGTGGCGGTCCATTGCGGTCCACAGACAATGCATCAGAGCTGGTCTCGGTTGACTTGTTTGTCGGCTTCTTTTATTCTTTTTGTCCATCGATATATTATTTATATTCTATTAACATGGAAATCCTTGACGTCGGAATAGCTGCCGTCTCTCGTGTGATCCGTTTGGTTCCGGTCGTGGCGGAACACAATGGGGCCCCCGAAGAGTGTGTCGTATGTGTATGAAATTTTCGGCTTACTTTGTTCGATTTTCGCCTTTTTCCTCCAATATTTTACACACACACACAAACACATATATTATATTATATATACGTCATCTTGTTTTTTATTTCTTTCCTCGTCTTCTTCTTTTCAGCTTCGGTCGTCACTCAATGTACCCAGTACAAGGAGACACGTACAATTTACGCCAAAGAACGCGGGAGCTCCGACCAATATAAACATCAGCACAAAAATAAAAATCATTCAAAACGTAGACTCATTGCGTATCCCTAAATGAAGCAGTTTTCACCCCTAAAATGTATTACTTAAAAAAACAGTTCCTTCCTGACTTGTCAATGTAATTATATAAATAACTTCCGTATTGTGGTTACAGTTATACAATTAGTAATTTAGACTTATTTTAAAGTCCATTTATTTTTTAAATAGAATTCATAACAATAATTTATTTTTTCGATAAAACACATCTTAATATACTAAACAGTTTGAATGATCAATTTATTTGTAAACCTATTCATAGCCATCATAATACACGTATCTATGAATATGTTTTATATATTTCAAGCTTCTTAGAAATGTATAGAAGGTTCGTTTTAACATACATTTTTTCAAAAATTTAGGATTTTTCATGTTAAGAACGAATATAAATTTTTAATGGATTTATGATGAAATTAGTGCTCGTCTGTTATTCATATTTATTATCCATTAATTTAATTCTAATAAAAACTCAGGTTTAAGGCTTTTAATTGGTAAACAATAAGAATTTATACCAACATAATTAGATATTAGTTTATTATTTACATGTTGTAAAATTAAAACATTTTAACAAAATAAATATTAACGATATCAAGAATTAAAAATATAATATTATATGAACATATAATCGTTAATATATATTAAATCATTAACAATTCAAAATAAAATAAAATAAATATTTACTTGAATTACACTTATTCAATTAATTTGTGTAAATAAAATAAATTTATAAATTTAATTATATCACAAAAGTAAACGAATAATAGTTATTTGGTTTGTTTAGTTGGGTTTTTTTTATGCAGGTACCAGCCATTTATTTTAATTAAAATCGTTATAAATTGTATTAGTTTGTATTTATATTATTAGGTAAATACTGCTTTATAGGCATAAAGTGCATATTATACGTTTTATTGGCTTCCTAATATTTAATATTCATAAATTACTTTTAAATCTGAGTATACATATAGAATAGAGCACATGATTGACCATCCTAATTTCCAGTTTCCAGTACATATTAAGTATATACTATATATATTATTTAAAAGTACTAAAAACCGATGGCTAATTTATTTAAAAAAAAAAAAATACCATTCAATAAATAAATATGTAAATACTGATGCGATGTTTGATGTAGCTGGTAACACGCGGATATCTACAACCGTTGTGTGAACAACAGTGGTCGAGTTCGACCAGACGACACTAAAAGTATAGAATATGTGATTAAAGGAAATGCGTCGATCCGTTAATAATTATTTGTTCTGTAAGCACAAAGTTCAAGCATCACACAAAAGTCACACCAATATACGGCCACGTTAAGAAATAATAATAATAATTATAATACAAAAATGTATTGATAATATTACATAAGAACAGCGTTGCTAACAACATTATTACTGTCGTTCGGTAGTGCGAAAACAGTTGCGTTCGATGACAGTTATTATTACGTTGCCAGCATTTAAATTCGCGTACGATATTCATAAAAGGGATGTCTTGATTTTCACACGGCCAACACCGCCGCCACCATCACCATCGTCGCCGATCAATCGATCGATCATTCAGCGTTTCCAATCACGTACCTACCCATGTCCTTTCTTTCCCTCCTTGTCGTCCTACTTCATAATAATATTATAATATGCAGCATCCGTTTATCCTGTGTGCGTATCTGTGCGTGGAGACGTCCTGCGGCGATTTTTTTTTCCAAGTCTTTTAAACAACGAAATACTTAAACCGTATATAATATAAATACGTGTGGGTATACGCGGGGAACGTCGCGGCGGGTAGACTATATATGTATTGCTAACCCTCCGTCGTCGTAATCTATGCGACCCATTAGCCGATCAAACGAAAACACAACTCGTATTTTTGCATACGATCAAAAATGCGCGACGCAGCACACGTATATATAATATACACAATAACTTACCTATACACGATATTATATAACAGTGATGTACACACGCGTAAGGTACCTACCCATATATTATCATATATACACTACACGAGTAGATGTGGTAATATTGTCCGGGCGCTACCCTTTCGCTTGTATTATTTTATATTCCTTCATTCTCTACCGACAATGGAGCTGCTGCAGTAAACAACGGTGGGTGCGCTCGAGCATACGGGACGTATACGTCGTCTAAGTCGTAGACTTATATTATACAATAATAATAATATAATATAATATACGAACGCACAATACTATAATATTATACATACGATAAATTCCAACCGTGTGACAAAAAATAAAAAAAACAAAACAAATAAAGTACGAGGAACGCGACTTCGAACCTACGCCGCCCGCACCGCGCTGGGAGATATATGAATAATATTGTTACCGTGATGTGCTTACCTCTCCGAACCACAAACTTTCAACAATATTGTTGCCAATCTCAAACGTCGATCGTAAGCAAAAATCAAGTAGAATTTTAGCCGGAGAAGCTTTTACAAATTCGCAGGTTTTAATCACACCTCCATCTACATAATAACATGATACAGTGATACACCATATTAACATATTATAATGTATACATAAACGTTTTAAATATTTATGATCTCTTTATACGAAAATATCAGAATACCTATTATAGGCGAAACCTATTAACCTATATACAAACCAATAATTCACGCCCATGAGTTTAATGCGTATGTATACAGTATTTTAACTTATTATTGACTAACTATCGCAAAACAGTCTGCATACATACAATATAATATCAGTTAATATTATTCAAAAAAATTATATTTCTCTATAACGGCGAAAAATAAAAAATAATATTATAATTACTTTTTAATTTGTATCCAATAGCCTGCAATTGGCCAATTAGACAAAAAAGTATTTTCCCGCCATTTTTGAGATGAGGAGTTCAGACAAACAATGAATACTTAAATTGATGCAAAAGGCCGACTAAAATAGTATATCGATGAATTAACTTATAATTTTAAGGTAGAAACCAATAGTTTTAATACTCTTGTTAAGGCAATAATTATTTTCATACGTTTGCTATATTTTTTTTTTTTTATTTTTTTTTTTTGGGGGGGGGGCTATACCAATTTAATTTAGGAGCTTCAGCTCTATAACCGCATTATAAATGTCTATGACGATGGTGCGCATGTGACATACTTATTAATTCGCCAGACAAAGTTCTATTCGTCACAACTTACAATTCTTAAACATCAGGGGAAAAGGATATATCGATGTCGGAAACTTAACATAAAATGGTTTGAGTATAGAAATTTTAGGAATAAAATACAAAAAACTACAACTACAATTACTAGTCGACTCAAATGCAATACCAACAATAATTTGTGACTATTATAGCATATTATCGTATATTTTACCAGAACAGTGTCTGTTTCTATAATACACATAAACTTCCACTGTAGAAAAACATTATTAATGTTCGTAATTTAGCTTTTAGGTTTCATAAAAACAATGCTATTAATTTTCCGAGTATTATAGAATGGATTTTAATCTTGACAATTGTCCTATGTGACTATATGTATTGTATTTGTAGGACGAAAACAATGTCTCAGCAGTATATTTCTATATTCCGAACAATGTAATTTATATATTTAATTTGTTTAATCACATTGTTCTAGAGTTAGAACTGTTAACTATATTTACAAATTTATCAGTAAAACCACAATCCTAAGTAAAATTTATCTTTTGGCTTATAATGGTTTGATAAAAGACAATATTATTATCAAATTTAATTGAAACTGAAATCAATGGTGGTCGGTCATATAATTTCCAACATTATGTGTTTGTGTCAATTTTTTTAAGTATATAATACTTTAAGGGATATATATATATATCTTAGATAGGTACAAGGAAATCATTTTTGATTTTAGATATCCAAAAGCGATTCTGGTCCAGAAACATAGTGTAATTATTAATAAAGAATTATAATTAACCTAAATCGCAAAATTAAATAGTTGCCTACCTTTTAATCACTATCTATATTTATACTCCTATCTTATGCAATAGAAACATGACGAATATTTACATATATAATTTTGTTTAGCAAGGAAAATAATAAATAAAAATTTATCTCATAATACTATTATATACTAAATGACGTTAATTATTTTCACTGCACTTATATAATAAGTAACTAGGTACCTAGCTATCTATGCTGAAAAAAAAAATTTTAAAAATATTATTGAGGCACATTAAATTTAAAAATATTGATACGGAATAGGTAATTTATAAACGTATGCACTTGAAGTGTGTATAGATCAATGATTATTATCTTATTTGTCTCGACCAATAATAATATATTTAAAAGCTATCTTATAAGAGAGACATAGTAAAAAAGGCAATCGTTTTTATAATGAATAGTCTAAATGTATAATATTATGTCTTTAAATTTTAATCGTATTTTAATAGAAGAATCGATTTTATTATTTGTCAATGAGTATTTTGTTATAAATTGGGTCAAGTACAAACATTGATAGGTACCCAAAATTACCAGTTGATTATGAAAGTAAGGACATCAGATGATTGTTCCAAAATAATTGTATTATGTTAAGATGGGTATCGTTAAGTATACAAATTCTGTATTGGCTTGTGATAATGTTTTATGTATAATGAAGAGTAGTTTATCATAAAATTATATCAGTATTAATATCTATATATAGTATAACTTATTATATAAGTATTTATTTTCCTATTAGATATTTTATCTTGTCAAAATATTAATTTAATGAGTTATTCTTATTTTGAATCTGAAAAATATAAATATGATACCTAAGTGGGATATTAAAAACAATATAAAATATTTATTTCAAAAAAACATTCTTTTCAAAATATACTACTCGTATCTTATTAGGGTTGGTTTTATTAATATTTTTACCAGTCACCTATATAATATACGTATAGGTAGGGACATCATACAAATATTAAGCCAATAATAAACTTTATGAATTAAATAAAAAAATATATTAATCAATATGCAATTTATATTGGTACCATCATACTGAAATTACTTAAAGAAATTTGCATGGGACTAATAATGCGCATAACGATGAAAGTTAGAAAAACATGATAAAAAAAGTCGTAAAAAATTATAAAACTATGCATTTGAGAGATCAAAGTTTAGTTAATAATATAGCGTATTATAGTAAATTGTAATATTATGTACAAACTAAATAATATATGGAACTTCGAAAATATTATATGTTTGTGTGATAAAATTGCCACTCGATCTGTTTTACTCGATTATGTTAATTTGTTGAGTCAACTTTTAAATAACAAATAATAAATATGTAATATTAATTATTATACTGTAACTGTTTAATAATTATTAAAAATTTTGAACGTGTTTCTAGACTATTCGAAAATAACTAGATGTATAATTATTTTTATTTAAAACAAGTGAATTTATACTTAACGAAAAATACTTTTAAAATATTATTGATTTATGAGTAGGTAGAACATACTATAAAATAATGATAAATATAGTTTTAAATTTAATAATTGTTTTTAAATAATAATCGTTGAATGTAATTGTTTTGAATAAATAAGTGTAAAAAAAGAAATAAACATATTTTAAAACGGATGTAGAGGTAGTATGCACACATATATATATTAATATATTAATTGCATTATTGCATTATATAAATATATAGGCATCGAATATAGATAGTTATATAATACTTTTTAGCTTATACTTTTGCTTATCAACTGTATAGTTTTCAAAAAAAAAAATTGAAAAAATATTGTTATCTAAAAAGCTCATCTACTTTTTTGTAATAACCCATTCTAGTCACAATAATTATTTGAATGTAATAGTATATAAAATATTTTTATAGACGTCAAATTTATAAAAAAGACTTAAAATTATTAAAAAAAGTGATTGAAAAATAAGAATATGAGATGGAAGTAAGAACCGAAAACAGGTTGTAACTTATAGGATTGTTTGAAGATTTTTTTAGTTTAGTCTCAAATAAGAACGAAATTTAGTATTTTTATTTTGTATGCAGTCGTTAACTGAATGACTTAAAATATATGAAATGAATAAATATACGTAAGAAACCTTTTGTTAATGTTTGTTGAATCTTGAAATTAATATTCAATCAAAATTATTTTATAATATTTGATTCCACAAATTATTGTTTAAAATCAATGCAAATAAGAATACATCTTGAAAATGATTGAACAATATTTGTTTAATTATTTGTCATATTTTATTCATAACATAGAGTTTTTTTTTAAAATTACTTTTTACTATATCATACAAATACAAAACTAAGATAATTAATAAAATTACATTTAGTATATTATAATACTATCTATGATAATGTTAACAAATATTAAAGATCACAGTTTCAGAAACAACATAATTAGAAAATAATTTTCTTTTCAACAAAATATATCGTTTAAAATGTACAGAATGGAATAATATAATACATCTAAGTATCTTATTTCATTTTTATACGTCATGAATAATTATGAATTGTATCTAACGATTTTTCACAGATTGATACCGTGCAGCATTAGTAAAGAATCAAAAGGGTCTAATACCTACACGGCTACACACCCCGTGTGTAAAAATAAAAGGAACTACACAAGTAAGGACTCGGCTGTTTGCTATACTCGAGTTGTTAATTTTACATTGTTCTTACGACAGAAATAATATATGTATGCCCTGCGGGGAAGCACTTTTGGTCATTGACGAATCCTTTTGCTCTCGCTCTTTGCATTCCTGCTCCCATCCGGGCATCCCCACATGATAATATATCTTTACTGACTAGAATCAAAAGAAATTAAATCATCCCACCATTGTCATACGACCCGGAATTAATAATCCGGCCCGTTGTTTTCTTAGGCCATTTTTATGCAAAACGATCCGCGGCGCATTACACTCGTCGTGCCGTCTCTCCTCTCTCTAATATAGCCAAACATACACATTGTGGGAACCCGAGTAGTCTCTCTTTGACAATATTAATAGCACTCAATATTTACCATCAATATTTGCATGCCGAGTACAAGCCGCGGCGGCCGGTGCTTAAATATATGCACGGGCTTTGTGTTTATACGAAATTTTCGCACCCTGCGGTTATGTTTTGATATTCTAATCAATCGATTAACAGGCACAACGCACGCCCGAAGGGGTTGAGCGCCCCAGAAACCCTTTCATATGAATTATTTTCGATATCTTTTTTTTATTTATTTTATTGTAACCGAACACTGCTAATGTGACGGATATCGATGACAACATTTGTCAAGTAACGAAAATACGCCGAGATCATAATTACGTACGATTATGACATTATGATAATATAAAATATAATAGATAATAATAACAAGAAAAATACGGTTCACATAAAGCCTAAAAAATGACAAATATCGTAGTTAACTGCCACAATAATTCTATTCGATAGAAATAATGCACTACTTTAGGGTTACTTCGAGAGCGTAACGAGCTTATTTTCTTCTGCACGAATTGGTTATAATTCTATCCGATTATTAAATATTAATTGTTTAACTGTAGTTGAATAACAAATATTCTTCGAAATAAGGTTTAATTTTATGTTACTTTATGTAATTATAATAAGTTCTACTTCACGAATATCCTACTCATTTTATTTAAGTTATTTTTTATGGATATTCGTTAAAATTATTTATAAAATTAAATATCTTTTTATTGAGTTATAAAAAACTAGAAGTTTTTATGTAATGAATAAAACAATGTAAAATTAATAAATTAAATTTATTATAATGACTTAACTGATTATAATCGGGGTTTCATAAAACAAAAAAATAGCTAGGTTAAATATTATAGGTACACGTTTTACCAACGATTATTGAGGTAGTTTAAAACGAATTAGTGTCTAGGAAACATACTTTTTATGGTGAAAATATTTTTTATGACTGTTTAAATGATAATAAAAACGCTTATTAATTTTAAATTAGCGAATATTGATAAAAAAAAATTTTAATCTTATTTGATGGTAGGGTAAATCATAACATGCTATACAAAATAATGTGTTGATTTAACTTGTGTTTTTTTTTTTTTTTTTTACATCATCCTCTGTTGTAACAGATCTATAAAAACTCTGCTCACCACACACAGCAACAACGGGGTTCGACAATCGGAAACGTGTTTTTTTTTGGAAGTAAAAATAAATTGTTACAGATGTTGTACAATAAGCTTTTTTTTCACTTTTAGGAATTTTTTTGTTTCGTATGTATTTTGCTCAAACGTATACATAAAAAAACACGTACAAATATGTATGCACATTAGACACCTAAAGAGACCCTTTTCAAACCCGACCGAAATATCTCGACGACACAGCTAGTCCGTGTCTGTCCGTCGACAAGTTCGCAGCGGGCACGGCAGTGCCGGAAAGGACCGAGTAAAAAAATGTTGGCTCCTAAAAAGGGATCATACTCGCTTTGTTCAATTCAATGTTGGTTGTGCGCATTGTTTCTTCGGGTCAAAAATTGCGTATCGGAAACGATAAACCACTCTACAGGACGGCATTTAACGAGGTAATACACATTACGTTTATATATTGGGGTGGTCTTTTGGGTTTTATATTGGAAGAAAAGAAAAGCGAATTGAATGCAAAAAAAAAAATACATATAAAAATCGCCTCTGTAATCATGTTGTAAACGCCGTCGTCACGGGGTGTACACAAAACCTGTAGTGTATAAAAATATTTACTGAATACACGTATATCGATATTGGCCTACAAATTGATCGAGGGTTCACGACTCTCTATACAATTGGTTCATTCATGATTTCGATTAAATAATGTTCAATGGGCTCGTGGTTAGTGTGAATTGAACAACACAAATAAATAAATAATAAAAAAACAAATTGTATGGTTCCGTGTACGGAACGACTACTGAAATATAAAATTGACCCATAAGTGTGAGGTCTTCTTTTGTATAGTTTCAAATCCTTAAAATATCGACAAAAAAAATACTATAAAATATTTATTTTGTACGTGTTGAATACTTGCGATGTAGTAGAAATAAAAAAAAGAATAGATGTTGTAAGGTGGAAAAAAACTGCTGTAAGAACTCGGAATGGTAAATCAAGGAGAAATAAATTCGTCATTTAAGATGTATTAAGTCGATAAAATAAAAATAAAAATATCACCGCCAAAAATACAATGATATAAGTACATACATTCAAAATAACAATCAATTGAAAATATGACGTAGGATTTTTTTATTTTACTCCATTAATCATTACATAATTCATCTATATAAAAATAACGATTCACTATACAGTTGATCATGGGTAATTTTTATACCAAATATTGCAATAAAAATTTAAATACACAGCACTGTGAAATGACAAAATCGCTGACTGTGGATCAGGTTGAAATTTAAAAGAGGATCAGATTTCAAAACACACGAGCTCACCGGCATAATAATAATTTAAGGAAACTGATAATTTTGCTAAGTAGTCAAATATAAATTTTTTCATTCGTTCTAAGTTTCGCCAGATTGACAGTTTTTGTAAAAATGCATGATTTACCGATTAAGTATTCCGAGAAAATAAATGTAAAAGAACGAAATCCAAATTCAATAACATAGTAAAAAGTTAGTAAAAAAAACCTTCATAATTGTATTATATATTATTGTATGAATCATATTAATTATTAAATTTTGAAAAAATGTGTAATATTCGACAAACTTAACAAGTAATAGTGGCAAATATGTTGTATAATATATAATATTTTAGTTAAAATTATTTGAAAAAAAAAATTATAAGATTGATTAGGCTGTGTTTTTTAATTCGAAATCGACATGACAGTACACCGAGGTGAACCGAATTAAATATGAATTTAGATACGGTAAAAATCCGTTTTTTTTTCAAACACGCTCAAGTTCAGCTGTTCAAAGTCAACATGTGTGTAATGGTATAACTATATGTATGATGACGGGGTTGAAATGAAATCAAAAACAAAAAATAACCGAAATAAAAAATCAGTTACGTCTAACGGTCTTGGTAATTTTTTTCGTCCAGAAAAAAACGAGTTGAAAAAATTCCCTTAAATTTATGCGTCGGATTCATCCTAGCTAAGACAAAAAAAAAAAAAAAAAAACAAACGTGTTGTGTAATACCCATCCCCCCTCGGAAGGGTCTGCGGAATAAAAAAATTAAAAAAAAAGAAAGAGCCACAAGGTGTGTACAAATATTATAATAGAAAGTAAAGACAAAAAAAAAAATAAAATATGTATATAAATAAAAAAAATACTCCCATGGCCCATGACCATTAGTAAAAAAAACATACACGCACGCAAAGGCATCCTTTTGTTTAGGCGACGGGGGCCGAATATACAGAGTAATTTGCATAGTTAACCCTCTCGAGTCGCGGGCTCGGCGTGTTCCCATCGCTCGGCACTTGTGTGTGGCGGCATTTGCATAAGCCTCCGGGCGCGGCCAACCGGTTGCGATTGTTTTTTACACATTATTCAAATGCCCGGTGTGTGTGTGTGTGTGTTTATTATAATATATTTTTTATTATTATTTTTTGCACCCGGTAATACGCGGGCACACGCATATTATACATACGCGTACCTATATCTACATACATACATGTACACACACACACACACACACACCAGCGGTGCTCGTACGTGACTGTATAGTATACTGTTAGGTATATACGCCGCGCGAGTGGACCGAAAAATCCCATTTTTTACGACCTGCAGTAGATCCTATATGCTAGCATAACTATCTGGCAAAAAAAAAAAAAATCTTCCTCTGAGGAGGGTGCGGTGGTACCACACTCGCATTACGACGATGACGACGACGATGATTATTGTTCTATGCGCGTTCGCAATGTGCATGTTACGTACTGTATATTATTATTACGTGTATTGTAATGTGCGCCGCGCGGGGTGAAAAAAGGCGAACGGGGTCGTGGTCGGAGGGAGGGGGGGGATAAGACGACGGAATGGGAAATAATAAAAAAAAAAGTTTAAAAAAAAGCCACCTTACCCTCCGGCATTGGGCACATCATCTACATGTACCCATATATACCGGCTAATACCTATAGTCACATCTCTTGCATATTAAATACGCGTTTCTCTTTCACGGCCGCGCGTCTCCACGGGGGTTTGTAATTATTACGTGCGCACGACACAAGCGGGGATGAGCCGGATAGTTTTTTTTTTATATTTATTTATATGTATTTTTTTTTTTTTGTTTTTATTCATCACGAGTCCGTTATACTAAAATCTCACGGACTCGAATTATTATTATTAAGATGATGTGCCACTGGAGCACACACCAACCACCGCGGAGGTGCCCGAGGCTCGTTTTTTTTTCGTCGTTTTTTGTCTTAACGGCTTCTGCTGTGCGGCTCGTACATCACATATATATATATATATATATATATTTATAGCTATACTTGTATAGTACTTAGACTGGCTGTGTACATTATATTATTATAAATACTTATTACATACGTGTTGTGTACGTCGAGCAACCAACGGCATTTCCGCGGATTATAATATTATTGTCATGATGTACATATTATACATATATATTATACACGCGGACGTGGAATGAAGTGGAATTCTTCTTATATTATTATTATTATTATTATCATTATTATGCACAACGTTTTTTTTTCTCCAAACTTTTTTTTGTCGTCCGTTATCCGGAAGTCGGTTAAACGAAAGGGTATATATCGGGGACGATTATTTTTTTTTTTGCATTTCGATCACGAACTACGGATTTGGTAAAAAAAATGACAACAGAAAACGAGAACATAATATAGTTATATAGATAAACTCCGCAGTCCGCACATAACCCATCTACTGTGGTGTATATAAACAATTTTATTCAATCAATTCAGAATTATATTTGAAATTCTTTAAATCACAACTTAGAGCCTTTTATGTAATTTTATTATTTTACTTATAAAGAATTATACAACTTGTTTGTCCAGTATTTCGAAGGTCGAATGAAAAGTAACTGTACTCAAAATATTTCGAAAACGAATTAAAAAGACTTTAAATTAGTCACGAAAATAGCCATATACCTACAATGAATATAAAATCGAAGATAATATTTTATAATCAATAACAATCTATGCCATATGAATATTTTTAAAAAGGCATTTATGTTTTGATTAATTATAGTTTAAAATAAATATATTTATTATAAAATATTATATTTAAATTACAACAATTGTTATTGCATACATTGTAAGTACGATAATTATCTTAAAATCAATATTTGTTATTGACACTAAAAGTTGCTTAAAAAAAAAACTAAGATAAAAAAATATAAAAATAACTATTTAACTGCCAAATACATTATATTCTGGCAACAAAAATACACAATGACACCATATTTGATGCATTAATTTTTCAAAATTGTTCATTAATTTAATGAACTGCTGAAATGAAACAACTGGTTTAGAAGGTGCGTATATTAAATAATAACCTGACTGGTTTAAACACTATTTAATTAGTGTAATTTATATTACCTAATTAAACAACATTTGTTTTTACAAAAATCGAAATTTTACTAAATATAGGTGATATATTTTATAATCTTTTCTCCAGGTTTAAGCAATTTATTTAAAAAATATTGTACATTTTCCAGTTTTGCCCTTACTGAAATATTATTGCCATCAATTTTTATATTTACTCCAATAACTACTGCCAATAAAACTAAAATTAAACTACCAATATTAATAGTTATTTCATATTATTATAGAAACACTTTTAATGAATTCAAAAATAATTGTAACTCATTAACTTTGTAAATATACTTTGTTGATAATGAATTATACTTAATTTTTTAATCGAAGTGGGCCAGATATAGGTACCTACACAATATTATCTTATTAATGCAATTTTTTATTAAAATTTATAATCCTCAGATAGCAAACATTTTATATTATAATATATTAAACATATTATATTAAGAACATTAATTTGGAAGTTATTTTTATTAAAAACTTATTCACAACTTATTTTATTTTAAGCTTCAGTGAGCTTTAATTTTAATGGCAAATTTATTTTAATAAGCAATACTAAATGGTTTTTATGCAAAAACTGTATAAGCGTCTTTGCTGTCATTGAAATACCATTAAAAAAAAACCACATACTTATCATCGTTTCACGTCGAGAACAAAGTTTAAGTCCTTGTTATAATTTATAAAATATATGTATAGTTATAGTTGCGAAAAGTATTTATTTTAATTTTTTGACATAACTTCAAAGAATCGGTACATACGAAATGCATGTAACAAAATATAACATCTTAACGGATAACGCATTATTCAAGCATTCGGGTGCATTTAAAATCGATTTTTTGACTTGTATAAAATATTAAAATTAATGTTTAGTTAGTAAATAAAATAATAATAATAATGTATTGATTTCATTTTATAACAACGGTTTATAATTATTACTATTAGTATAACGATAATAATTTGTTTTACCACAGATGTTTTAAATCAGTTCACTATTATAATAAATGCCTATAAATAATAATACAATATAATATTGTATATTATAGGTATAGGCGTATTACAGCTATGGCGTATAAAAATATATATATATAATATATATATATATATATATATATATACCGATTCGATTAATTTCAGTCAAAAATTAGTTATGTATGATTATATTTCTGTTCACGGTTTAATAATCTTTGAAAACAAAAAATAATAATAAATAACGATACGATAATGCGTATACGAATCGTATAAACAACGCAATAGTTACCGACTCACCATATTTTAATACAATGAGTCGCCACTATTACGATGGTGTGTATATTTAAGTATCATAATATTATATTATAGTTTTTGATTCGTATTATTATATTGGCGTCAGTGGTTTCTTAATTTTGGTAAGATAGTCGCGGCGGTCATAATACGGTTCTCACGGTTCTCAAGACTACTGCACGAATAAATTGGCTGTACACAGGCATAGCTTTGATAGTCAGAAGGGCTTACGATTTAATTTTCGTACGGGCTTATGGGCCAGCCGATACGATTTCTAAACATTATAAAACCCCGCTGGAAGGTGGTTGAATAAGCATAAGTTTTCGATTTAAACTCGTAAATGTTCGTTTGTTTTTTTTTCCGTCTACGAATGAGCGACCAAAAGACTATTAACAATAATATTATTACTATCAATAACTATAAATATGAATAATATTAATAATGTAGTATATGATAACTGTTATCATTATCATATATTGAGAGAAGATTGGGTGAGCTGACTTATACACCATTGGGGGTAACAATGTTGGTAAAATATACATGATATTATTATACGCTTATCAGCCCCCACACAATCCACGTGGGATTTTTATAAAGCGATTAATATTAATAATAACATAATGTTTGCCGATTTAAGTATAGTTTCAAGTTTGCATAATAAATATCACACCGATTACGTTTTATATAAAATAAATATTATAATACATATTTTTAACACTAAAACTATAAATTTGCACGGAGAAAAATATCAAAAGCACGAAAATGTAATATATATATATTTTTAAAACTACCACGTGGTGATCGTATAACCTTACAATTTATTAAATCAAATAATCTTTTAAACATTCAAATGCTCTTCACCAACCCGAAATCAATACCATCACCAATTGAACAGTTTATTGAAACTAGAATTTTGATATTGATATTATGATATCAAAACTTGAAGTGACTCGATATATTACTTAATACCTACAAAATTATTCCAGTTTGGTTGAAAATTATGAAAAATTGACTTATTTACTATGTTTGATGCCAATCTAGTTCTTTTTATAAGTAGGTTAGAATTAGGTCCTAATAATACGTATAGGTAATAATGATATGCTATCGTCATGCTAAAAATATTATGTTATTACTCACCACGTCGACGGCAGGCGTGTTCCACATGTAGTGCATGGCGTTGGCCGGATCGGCTGGGTGATGATGATGGTGCGGATGATGGTGATGGTGATGTGTAGCCGCGGCGTTGTTCATGTGCTCGGCCATCATGGACATCCAGTGCACCAGTCCGGTGCCGCCCGCCCCGGTGGCCGCGCCACCTTGCTGTTGTAGGTGTTGCGGGTGGACGGCCGACCCGGCACTGCCGACGCCACACTTGTTACCGTTTAGGTGGCTGTTGTTGTTATTGTTGTTGTTACTGCTACTGTTATTGTTGTTGTTGTTCAGGTTACCGGCGCCGGGGCCTAAAGTCTGACCACCGGTCGCGCCCAGGTTATTCTGCTGCTGTTGTTGCTGTTGCTGCTGTTGTTGGTGTTGTTGTTGCTGTTGTTGCTGTTGCTGTTGCTGCTGCTGCTGCTGCTGTTGCTGCTGCTGTTGTGCCTGTTGCTCCGGCGACGGCCACAGGAAAGCCGCCTTCTGTCGGAAATAAAACAGAAAACGAAAAAAAAAATCCATCAAGAACAGATATAATTCAATAATATAAGAGCAATAATAATAATAATAATATTACATGTTTAGGATTGTTGTCAGGGATCGTGCGTATAAAACATGAAATCACGACTAAGTGAATATAAATTTTAAAAAAGTCAAAACGAATAAAATATTTTCCTCCTATTGAAGGAAAAACTTTCATTTCCGAAACACGTGCGAATTCTTTACATATTATGTGCGCGTGTGTGTGCTTGTAGGCAAGTGCGCAGGTAAGTACTTTAAATCGCATACAAACGTGCTGCTATTAAATTTCTAATATCGTAAGGTAATATTTTTCTTACGATATCGTTTGTAGTAAACGTTGTGGAAAAATTTACAAAAAAAAATATGTGTAATAACGCTGCAGACGAGTTATATGTTTGTTGTGGAACGTATACAATTCCTCCCTATTTTACTACAATATAAATCGCACATTACAACGTTAACGTTTTTCGTATTTTTCGTTTTAGGTATCTAGGACCTTATAATATTATTTCAAATACAACTTTACCTACCCATTTATCACATACGAGCCACTAACCGTATTATAACGGATTTAATAGGTGCTGTAACGCTCTCGACCTATTTATTCCTCTTTCATAATTTGTATACCTTTTTAAATTAACAATTTATAATAATAGTTAATAACAATCTATGGTGATATTATGCTATATAGCACCTATATTATATAGTTTACCCACGGGTATCATCGATTAAATTCACCGTCGATGCAGTAGTAAAGTTGCACGGAAAGTTATGAAATACGGAATACTATTATTAGTTAAATCCAATAAGTGCAAGTTTAAATCTAATCATGACAATAATAATAGGTTAGGTAGATTATTGTTACAGAATACCAGTTAATTCATAATTTGTATGAACCGAAATCATGTAGGTATTATATTTCTATTTTATTCTTCGCTAAAATAATTTTTTATCAAAGTAAAAATGAAATTATTATATTTATCATCAATCGTGGTAGGTAGGAAGATATATGTAAAATAAAATAAAAAATTCACAAAATATATTTTCATGCAATAGTATATTTCATAAGCGCCTAATAATTTCAACTGATACTAAAAATAAAATTTAAACAATAAATAAAAAATAAAAATAAATATTTTAATAAAGTCACGCTCTCATAAACATAACCAATTAAATTAACTATATTCAATGACTGTGTAACCTAAGTAAATAGTGAAGTTCTAAATGTGCAGTTTTATTCATCACGAATGTTCCTTAAGACTTAATAGTATTTAAATACGGAGTTCTGCTTAATTTTAAATGTGTATAGATACTAATCATAATAATTTATAAAATAATGATGCCAATAAATACGTTAGTAAAATAAACGCTTTACAAGTTTACAACTTCGTAATTATATTTTTTTTTAAAGCGAAGGGTGCGCCTTTTCAAACAACATCGCAGTGATTTACTATTTAAAAACTTTATAGGTATTATGAGATTTTTTAAATAACACTGTGCAATATTAATGTTATACATCTAAAAATGAATCTTTTTAACGAAGGGTTAAAACGTATGTGTTGAATACTTCATAATATAAATGCTTTTATCTTATATTTACTTATTATAATATATATTATATATAATATGCATTTATTATGGTTTCATGTTTCAACAATCGGAACAATTAGACTCTAATGTTCTTAAAACTGTATTCATTTTCATTTAAGGAATTCGTCGATTACTTGACAAGATTATTATTGAATATTTATTTCTCATGTCAAATGGACACGCGCGGACGTCTCGTTAAAATATAATATAAGCTTATGTTTGGAAAAAAACAGCTTATATATGTGTTGTTCAACACGTGTAGATGCTGAAACGTCGAGTTAGCATCGTTTATGAAATAATTTTACTTTCAAAGCAAATTTATATTCTTGTGTATACCTAAGTAATATGTTATCTGTCTTGACTTTGAATAGAATAATAAATACTAAATATAATAACATAGATAATGTTATATTGTAACTCATTTAAAATTAACTGCATTTTGTGGAATTTTAATTTCTAAAGCTGTAACAATTTATTACAATATAATGTCAATGGAAGAAAGCTATAAAAGTTGATTATATAAAAAATTATTTAACATCGTTATCAAATATACGGGACCCGCATTTATTATAGTATTAAACAGTGTGAATATTAAAGATAAACAAATTAAAACAAAAAAATAACCGGTAAATTGTATTGAAACGCCTATTCATTTGTATAATCTGTAATATAACAATATATAATAATATAACCTATAATCTGCAGTCTGTATAGCAATCATTTTCTTAAAAAGTTTTGATCGTTCCTTTGAATCGTAAGAATTTTTATAATTCATATTTATATCATTAAATTACGCTATTCAATTATTAGGTACATTACAAAAACTTAAATATCTAATACAATTTTAAAATTTAATACGAACATATTGACGAAATCTATGACTTTGTTATTTTTCTTAATAAAAAGCGACACATGGTCATTTCGTACAAAAGTTTCAAATAAAACGGGTTTAACGTTAAGGACTTTGACCTAGTTTGGAAGTTATGACTTTCGGTCGTTTCCGTATAACCAGTCGACACGAAACTTCTTAAGTGTAGGACAAACGTTTTCATCTTATCATCTAATAACACTGCACCGATTCTTTTGAACGGAGATAGTAATTTAGTGAGCTCACATAACAGATAATATACAATTTATTATATGATATATCTTTGAATTGTATATAATTTTCCATAATTTTATAAATATGTATATGTTTAATGTACGAGTAAGTAGTTATTTTACGTGAATCGACGTATATGCAGTTCAGTTGCGATACACTCTCAAACATTTTATAATCATAAGACATCATGTTATAGTCAAACAGTTTCAATTGTACGTATACATTTAATTCATATAAGTACCTACATTAGTAATAAGAAAAAGAAGAAAATTTTCTGAAAAATCATCACGATACATTTTTTTTTTTTTTTTTTTTTTAATATTATTATCTATTTCTTGATTAAACATCCAAATAATTGATACAACTATACATATTCTATGCATGCGTAATTTAGTCATAATATCAGTGATGCCTACGTTAAATTTGACTGTGTCGGCACTATAATATGGTACCATAATGTAAAAATTACGTTTGTTATTATGGTAGGATTAAGGGCCTAGCCACACTATGCGTTTTGGCGGGTCCGGGTAAATCGGATGCGTTTTGACCGGACGGTATTCACTATGCCACACTATGCGGTTTTGTTCCTGCCAAAACAGCCTTCTCCCACCATTTTTTTTCATTTTTTCATGAACCACAACAGTTCAAATGCTTGTATAGGACTGACGTATGATTCATTTGATACTTAACATCTCATTTAAGATTTAACTATAATTATTGAATACTTAGAGAAATATTGATATTATTCAGACACTGCTTAATTTTAAATCAAAACAATTTGATATTATTTTACAAGTAAGTAATTTATATTATATTATATTTTAATTTCGTAAGCTTTACACTTTTAAAATACATTAATTTATATTTAATCATATGTAATATAGCTTAAAAGTTATATTTAAGAATGAATCGGCAAAGGGTTAAAGTTGTTGCTGTAGCTGAGGCATTCGGTTTGTTAGACGAACCTGTAGAACGGAGGTACTGGGTGCATCCAATGAATAATGATCGAGAAAATAGTGAACAATTTAAAAAATTTTTTGAGAATATAAGGCGTTACCCGGAAAAATTTTTTGAATACTATCGAATGTCAGTCTCGAGTTTTGATGAGTTATTGGAAAATGTACGGCCTCACATAACGAAAACTACCACAACATTTCGTAATCCTATATGTGCCGAAGAACGCCTCACAATTACATTGAGGTGAGTTAAATTTTAAACATCAATAATAAATTTAGTTGCATAAATTATGAAAGAAAATACTAATAATTGTTGTGAATATAATTTTTATTTATATATGGTTATAAAAAATTACTTATATTATATAAACAAATAAAAATAATAATAAACAATACAAATTTAATTATATTAAAGGAGTATCCTTTTAAATATCTGACTTAGATATAAAATAACAATAAATAATTAAATGTTACAAATATAATTTTAAGGAGTGTCCTTTTCAATATCTAACTTAGATATAAAACAAAACAAAAAATAATAATAAATAAATAAAATACAAATTTAATTGTATTAAAGAAGTATCTTTTTAAATATCTGACTTAGATATATAATAGGAAATTAAAAAAAAAAATTTTTATTATTATTTTTAAAATTTTTTTTTTTAAATGCGAATGTTAAAAATATAAAAACATCATATTATTTATATTATATTTGTTCTTTATTTTGAATGCGTTCGGATTGTTCAGAAGTCGTTGGATAAGAAGAAGATGTATACGGATTATTAATTAGGGAATGCGGTGGATGTGGATTGAAATTAGTTTCGTACTGTGATAAAGAAATTGGAGGGACAAGAGGTTGATTATCGGGGAAACCAAGATTATATGGTGAATATGAAAATGATTGATTTTGAAATGGATATGATGTGGATGGAGTGCTTTGATGTAAATTTGACGGAGTTTGATTGCATTGGAAAACTGTAGGTTGAGTTTCTTTGGTTTGTGTCGAAATATTTTTAAAAAACTGTAATGTTAGCAATCGGAAATCCATTTTTTGGTCACAATTTAATTTCTTATAATCCGGTAACAAAGAGAATAAAAAAGCTTTATCTGGATCAGAACTAACATTGTCTTCTTCAGAAGCGGAAGTGGATAACGAATTTAAAAGGGCTCTCTGAAATGGCGTCATTTGGTTTTTTGTTTTTGACTTCGTTGAGGTTTTAGAATAATTATGTTTTGGGTAATTTGAAGTCGACATAATCACCTCATCCCCTTCAAATTCATCTGATTCAACATTGA
Source organism: Diuraphis noxia (assembly GCF_037042655.1). NCBI lineage: Eukaryota > Metazoa > Arthropoda > Insecta > Hemiptera > Aphididae > Diuraphis > Diuraphis noxia. The sequence continues at coordinate 28,279,099 of NW_028301714.1, read as the reverse complement.
GATCCCCTTCTTCGTTTTCTTCTGGATCTTCCGTAAAATTACCCGTCGTTCTATATAAAGTAAATTTTTTTTTGTTACAAAAAAATTTAAAAACAAAAAGAGCGGGTAGGTGGATGTCGCTCTGTTGTACAGTAGGTTACAAGTGAGTCACTGTAATGGATTGTGTTAAATTTGAATCCAATGATATAATATTATTGTATAAGAAAGACGATTCTGAGCGAAGACGGTCAGTCATTATATTTTAAAATGCCATTGCATGTATATAAAATATAACAATATACTCTAAAAGTTTCATAATGTAACAATAAATAATATTTTTAAATTATAACAAAATAACTAAAATCGTGATTCTTGGTTTAAATATGTAATTTTGTCCAAATTTGAAATTAAAATGTCTATAAAAAAGAAATGTGTTTATATATTTTTTAGATTTTTTGGTTACAGTATGAATTATTTATGAAAATCTTTAAAATGTTCAATCTTTAGTTATAAAAACATTTTAAATTTTTTTTATTACAATGATTTATAATTTTCGAGATTTTGATAATTTTTGTCAAGATTTGAACTTTAATGTTTCTAAAAAAAAAATCGTGCTTATGTATTTTCAATATTTTTCAACTGCTATTCTATCAATATACCAGGAACCTTGTATACAAATTTCAGAGTTATTGGCCCACAAAACAAATTTAATTGACAACTATAAAAAGCGGGTAAGTCGTGGATGTCGCTTTGCTGTACAGTAGGTTACTGTATGGATGGGATTAAATTTGAATGCAATGATAGGTATCATTATATACGAAAAACGATTCTGAACGGAGATGATTTGTCAGTCTAGGATATATTATGGATTATTAAAAATTTTCAAATCTTAGATTTAAAAAGAAAATTTTGTATGAATTTCTAGCTTAAAATAATTTGCGAATTTTCGTGATTTTTACGTATGTTGTCAAAGTTAAAATTTAAATGCTTGTAAAAAAAATGTGACTATACATTTCTTCTATTTTTCAACTGCTATTGTAAAAATATATTATGAGCCTTGTATTGAATTCTCAAATCTTAGAATTAAAAAGAAAAACTTTTATGAATTTCTATCTAAGATAATTTGAACATTATCGTAATTTTTACGTATTAAGTCAATATTTGAATTTCAAATGCTAATAAAAAAAAATTGTGCCAATGTATTTTTAAAAATTTTTAATTACTATAAGAATAACTTATGAGGAACTTTGTATTAAATTTTCAAGTATTTTTGGTCGTCCAAATTTTTTTTACCGGCACTTCAAAAAAAAATTCTCAAAAAAATTGAAAATTTTAGTGGTCTATAAATAACTCAAAAAAAGTTGAAAACTTTTGAATTTTAAACTGTATATAGATATAATTAACATAAACAATTGGTGAAAATTTCAAGTATTTACAGTGATTAGTTTTTGAATTACAACCATATATCGATTTGGTCGAAAACTGATTTTGCTTAAAAATTCCAGTTTTTATGTAATTTTTTTTTTGTTTTTCTCGATTTTTTTGAAAACTGTTGGAAAATGTTAACTTTTTACCTCTATAATGCACCAAGGATCTTCACTTTTACATCGGAAACCACCCCCAAAGTTAAAGTTTGAAATTTTATTTCGATATTTTATTGTATTATTTCGACTAGTTATGCTGTACACAGACAAAAAAAAAAAAAAAAAAAAACACACACATCATTGTAAAATCAATACATTCATCACTTCGTTCAGAATCTAAAATTGGAAACTGAAAATATTCGTAAACAGTTAAAATAAGTCAAAATATTTTGAAAACGGTATGGTGTGTAGAAACTGAAAAATCGAAACAAAATTTTGTCGAAAATCAATGTTGCGTAAAAATTCCCGTTTTCCCTTAATTTTCCATTTGTTTTTCACGGTACTTTTGAAAACTACTGAAATTTTTTTACTTTTGACCCCTCAGAGTACCAACTACATTCACTTTCCAATCAGATTAGGTACTATTGAAGAAAATATAAGCACTATAATGGAATGATGAATATATTTATTTTAATTTTAATATTAAAATTGAAGAATTTTGGTTTTCGAAAATATTGAAACAAAACATGATTAAGTATTGTTATTGTATCTAATATTATTTAATAATTATAACTTTTAACAATTATTGTAATTCTTTAAAAAAAGTATAACTACCTATCAAATTTAAACAATATATTGTTACCTTCTTTTTTCAATTGTATGCTGCAAAAATGAGAGGGATTCTGCATACACATATTTTCTTTTTTTAGCGCTATCGCCACTTTTCGCCTGGTTTAAGAACTTTGAGTAATGATCACGAATATGCCGCCATTTGGTTTTCATTTCTTTAACTATAATTTATTAAAATAAAAATAATTACTTAATGAAAACTAATAAAATAATTTAAATTTAATAAATACCTAATAAAAGAATTTTAAGTTGTGTTGAATAGTGAATACCTATATGTATATGTCAATTGTTTTATTATTTATCTAACATATTTTAAATTGTTGATTTGTTATTAATTTTTTTATTTTGATCGGAACGATGATTTTACAAAGACTTTTATTTTTTAGTTAGTCTGTATACATGAAAAGTAATATACATATTTCTAAATAATTTGCAATTGTTCACGAATTTGGCAAAATTCAAATTTTAGACACTTATAAAAAATTATTGTAAAATTATACTCAACTTATATTTTTAATTACACCAATAACAATTTATGATCTTGTTATATACCTACGCCTATGTGGCTATGTAATAAATTTTAACAACAATAATTTTAGAACAACTAATCAAAATCGATAGTCTCTTATGCGTATTAAATAACTTAAATAGTGTCAAAATATTTTTAAAATATTATTATGTATAATATAAAATGCTTAATATTAGACATTTGATGAAAATATTGCATAATGTACCTACTCAAAGCATTTTTTGACTACTTATCGTATATACAGACTCAAATAAAATACATATAGATCATTGAAAATCGAATACATTATTCGCTCCGCTCAGAATCTATTATTTATATCAGTATTTTATTTTAAATTTTGGTAGGCACCTACCTATTCTATAAAACTAAACGATATGTAATTTTTTTTTTCATTAAAGATATTTATCAACTGGCACCTATTTTGCTGCTTTAAAATTTGATTTCCGAGTTGGAAGGAGTACGATCGGAATAATAGTTAAAGAAACGTGTCAAGTATTGTGGACAGTTTTACAGCCAACAGAGATGCCTGTGCCTACCACGAATGACTGGTTGGAGATTTCAAGTGTATTTAATGTTAAAACAAACTTTCCAAATTGCTTAGGCGCTATTGACGGCAAACATATCCGATGTAAAAATCCTAGTAATTCTGGATCATTGTTTTTCAATTATAAAAAGTTTTTTTCTGTGGTACTCATGGCTGTAGCCGATGCAAATTTACAATTCATCACAATCGATGTTGGGTCTTATGGTCGAGAAGGGGACTCCAATATATTTAAGGAATGCCCATTCGGCAAAATGTTATATGCTAAAAAACTTAATCTTCCTGAACCAAATCCTTTACCAAACACAAACAACAATCCACAGCCATATGTTTTTATTGGGGACGAAGCTTTCGCTCTACATTCAAATTTATTAAGACCATATCCAGGACGTAACCTAACTGATACTCGACGTGTATTTAATTATCGATTGAGTAGAGCAAGGCGGACAGTTGAGTGTGCTTTCGGAGTTCTTGCAAATAAATGGCGTGTGTTGCATACTCCCATACAAGTGGAACCTGAATTCACTGACATTATCATCAAAGCGTGTTGTATATTACATAATTTTGTTCGTAAGAGAGACGGAATCAATTTTGAAGATGCTGAAACCCATAGCCTGGATGACATAGAAGCTCGTGGAACAGGAACTCGTTCAGAAGGCATTGAAGTGAGGGATTACTTTGCTGACTATTTTATGGGCCCTGGTGCCGTAGATTTTCAGTATAAAGTATTATAAACTGCTTATTTAAAAAGATCCTTATTATTTTATTATTTGTAAATTAGTAATAATAAATTAAAATTGTAATAGATTTAGTTTTTTTTTTTTTATTTGGTTGAAAAAGTTTTATACCCAATGGAAATTAAAAATAATTACTAATAATCTTGTAATACTATATTGCAAATTACCTATGGTAAAAATTTAAAAATATATAACATAATATTCTGCTTACCTTTATTTTCTTTTTCGGGTTCTGTTTTTTCTGTCCAATCTGGATACATGATTTCACCAATACTGAGCCAACTTTTTTGTTTAATGAACTTATCCATGTATTCTTTAGTACCCATTTCCCAAATAGATGGGTTACTTTGAATGCACGAAATGAATTTATCGGTATCAAAAACCATTTTTTTTAAAATATTTATTTAAATATTTTAAAAATATACAAAATTAAAATAATCAAAAAAACGCAGCGGCCAAAACGCACAGTGTGGCATACACGATATAAAACAATATGTTTTGATGATACGTCCTGCCGATTTGTTTCCCGCCCGACCGCAACATGTTGCGGTCGGTCAGCAGCAGGAATCGACCGGTCCCGACAAAACGTTCTAATGTGGCACCTATAATTAGAAACTATATGGTTTGTTGTTCCGGTCTACCGGATGCGTTTTACCCGGACCCGCCAAAACGCATAGTGTGGCTAGGCCCTAAAATAATGTTGACATGTTACAGATTTTATGAAGGTAATTTAATATTTTAATATCCGAATGATAACTCGTCAAAGTATGAAAACTATATATTATAATAAAACACTATATGAATGGTATACCTATCTATGTTTCTTTTTTTTAATTTTGTTTATCACAATCTGTCAATATCAAATACAATGAAAACAAATACAATCGAAACTGTAGCCAAGTTGTCGAGTTCTTCATTACGTATAAATCGTATATAATCTATTACGTAAATAAATAATATTATCTTGTGATTGTTTTATAAATAGCCCACGATTGTTAAAATGCATATCATTGTTACTTGAAACTTATATTAATGAATAATGGTAAATTAAAATCAACACAATATATGACAGTAATGCGCGTGTATAATATAATATTATGTACTGTTATATTATTATTATTATTATATTTGTTATGTTTCTAAATTCGATTACATTTTTGACGGGATATTTTAATCAAAAAATGTCGGTCTAATGAATTATTTCTGAATAGATGTCACACAATGAAAGAATTTTCATACGCGACAAAATTACACACGAAAGACATAATATTATTTTGAATACGGTTTTGTATAGACGCGGGTCGATGACTTTCTGGGAGTGAAATATGTAAATAAAGAGCCGACTGTCTTAAAAGTGTTATTTAATACACAATTATATGTTATAAATTTATAATATATCATACGATGATCCCGTCGAAAAAGAGCCACACGCGATTCCTCAAACAAGCGGCAATCCACACGAGTACAGACGCTCGTGTGCATTTCTTATCATTTTTTTTCACGACTAATATATTATTATCGGCCTTGAAAATTAAAACTATCCGTCGTGCACAGTGCGCACAAATATTTGATATACGCGTATAACAGACTGCTGCACGTGGAGCACATATATCAACCAGAGTTTCACGGTAGATTTTCATTTAAAACAATTTTTTTTTAACCGACTTCAGAAATCAATAAACGATATTGTACCAGAAACACATTGTATACATACTGTTGGCATTAAAATTAGATTCAATCTTACGGAACCTCACATGATCATTATTATTATTATTATTAGTAGTATCGAATAAACCGTATACGGACTAATTAGTAATTATTATTGATTGCCGAACGAGAACAAACAGAACTCGTTGAAAAAAAAACGAGGTTTGCCAAACGAAACATTGTCTGACCAAATTAGAGGGGGGAAGGGCTGAAAAAATTGACTTACACGTGTGGAGTAGAATATTAATATAATTCTCACGTGTCGTTTCATTGAAAAATTTATGAAAATAAAATATCAACAACTAACATATTATAATTTCGAGTATTCAAACTAAACTCAAGATTATTAACTATGATAGAAGAATTTAGTGTCCAGTTTGGGTGGAGAATCTTTTGATCTGCGATGCAATGTCAAATCGTTGTATTTTAAAAACATTTTTAAGAGTTTTTTCTTAATTAGAAGTGTTAATTAAATCTGTAGTAAACAAGTATATATAATATTCGAGTAGAACCTGATATAATCATTCCAAAGATTATACAAAAGTTTCGAATGTTTCGTTATTAACACCATATACATTTTTTTTTGTATCAATCATAAAAAATAAATATGCATCGGTAAGGTTTAAATCAGTAATTTTAGCTTAATCATTTATAAATGGGACAGAAAGAGGGAAGCTTTTATAAAAATAAAAAATAAAAAACCGACTTTTTAATAGGTTGCTTGTAGTGCCACAGTAATAAACGTAGTATATCTTTCAGACATTATGATAAAATTATTGGAGTTTAAAAGATAAACAGTAAATATTAAGTTAGATAATATACCTAGTAATACGGTATACAATCTACATAAAAATAAAATAATATACCTAAAAATGTTTCACACATTTTTTTATATGAATTATATTATATATATTATTATTATTCGTAATTGCGTAAGACAGTAAGAGACATTGAAGGTGTTTAAAAGTGTATACCCAACGAATCGAATACATTTAATGTATTATTTTAATATTTTATTCGATGATTTTTGTTTGATAATAATTTTAACAAAGGTTTTTAATAGATTATGATGGTGAATGAAGTGATAAAAATAGAATAAATATTTTGATTAACGTTCTAAAAAACCACAGCGTTAAAGTAAATTAGCAAAATATATTTTTATGGAGATTTTCATTAATTATTAATTATTATCATACCGCAATAGAGACCGATATTTCTAAGTTTTATTTTATTAAAAAACAAAGCCAATGAATCAATTTTTTTTTAGTTTGTAATGAAATGAAATTCGAAGAAAAAATGACACTAAAATCAAATAAACATTCGTTTTATTTGTATTTTTTTACATTCAATAATTATTATTATTATACCAGTAAAAAATAAATTAACAGTTTAAAATAATATCTAAATGATTTTAAATGGAAAATATATAATATTTGTGTACTTGAATACAAAAATAGTATAGCTATAGCAATACAATATGTTTTATGTTTTTATTATTAATTATTTTTAGTGATTACATTTTCAAAATTATATTTGTTTAGTGCATAGTGGCACAAATATGTATTTTTTAAGCTTCTATAATTTCGGAATACTATACGATAACTACAGTTATATAAATAATGTCACGATTATTTTGTCTTCATGTGTTTAAAGGTTGCATTTATTGTTACCATATAAATCCAAATATATTAACACCCATAATCTCGTACTGAAAATGTTAATTACATTTTTATATGAAAATGCATAAACAATAATAGATTTAAGTTATTTTCGATTCTAAATGGAGCAATGAATGTTTTGATGTTACAATATGTGTGTGAATATTTTTTTTAGATTTTTTAATCAAAAACTAATAATCGTATGTATCTGAAATTTTCACCCAACTTTTACATTAGCATTTCCCATACACAATACAATTTTAGAAAAAAAAGACACCTTTTGAGATATTTATATACATTTTCAACATTTTTTTTATAGTTTTTCTTCTTTAAATGTCATTAAAAAAATTTTCCCAAAATCAAAAACCTTAAAAATGTAAAACAAGGTTCCTTGTAAGTTTTTCTACCAATTATATAAACAACAAAACAAGTGGGCACCACTTTGCCATCTATTATCTAGAGGGGTGCTGTAAAGATTGTCTTAAATTTAAATTCAATCATTATATACGAAAAACGATTCTGAGTGAAGACGACTTGTCAGCTTACATTGCTTACGTTATTAAAAATATATCTTATGATATTATTGCTGTTAATGTAACTAATTTTATCTATTATACTTAAGTAACACTTTGTAGGTTGAGTTAATTGCGTTTTAAATCAACATTCTGTGAGAAAATAACATAACAAAATAATATACTTTAAAAGTTTCAAGTACTCACACATAATATTTTTAAGTTACTACAAAATAATAAAATCATGATTATTTGTTAAATTATATATATATATATATATAAAAACATTGTGTTAAATTTATTTTTTGACTTTTTGATACAGTATGAAACAAATGAAAAATTTTCAATCCTTGGCTATAAAAAATGAATATTTTACAAAATTTTCAACCGCAAAACAATTTTAAAATGTTTGATATTTAGATGATTTTAGTCAAAATTTGAATTTCCAATATCTATAAAAAATTATTATGAATTTAGGTACACTCAACTTTTTTAACAGGCCGAAAAATATTTCGACACTAATTTTAAATTTAAAAAAACTAAAAAAACTCGAATTTTTCCCGACGTTTTTGAAGACGACTTGGAATTGTAATTTGGACCAAATAGATTCATTTTTTCATCGGAAGGGATACTGAAGTTGAAAATTTAAGCATTATGTTAAATACCTATCTTATATACTATACACACTGTACAAAGACTTAAAATATAAAAAATAAACAAAACACACATCATTATTGTAAAATAAATACAATCGTCATTCTGCTTAGAACATATAGGATTATCTGGAACTCATTATAATTTTCTAAGTGAGTTTGAAGCTTAGATTTTTTTGACATTAGATATTCACCAGTAAATTAAATATTTCTCATCAAACAATTTTTGATTTTTTGTTGTAATTTAAAAACGAATAATTATACATATATGTATATTTGAAAATTCAGCTAATATTTATTTTATCATTTTCCATGATTAATATAATTTTCGAAATATTTTGTCTCTTTTTTAGTTATTCGTAGAATTTTCATTTATCAATACTTTTCTGCAAATGTTGGTGAAAAAAATTTCATACAAGGTTGCTACTAAGTTTTTAGTATAGCAATTTCAAGTTATTACATAGACACGGGTTTTTAATAAGCGTTTGAAATTTTAACTTAACCAAAATTCCTTAAAATCAAGATAATTTACTAATTATAAAATCTTGTGAAATTTTTTTAGCTATAAGGATTGAGAATTTAAAATACGTTTTCTCATAAGTAGTCCATACTGATAACAAACAATTTTTAAAATATAAAAATACAGATTTTTTATAGACATTCAAAGTTAAAATTTGAACGAAATTCGATATTTAACAAAGAATAACGATTTCAGTTTTTTTTTTTATTATTATTATTATTCAACAATATTATATTCGTAGTACTTAAAACATTTAACGTAGAATTAATTTAATTTAGATATATGATATACCTATACCTGATATATTTAGCATAATAATATTTAGACCGGTAGAGTTTTATCGGAATCATTTTTCGTGTTCAGTGATATAATATAATATAATCTTTTAATCATTCAAATTGAACACGTTCATTACAGGTGATCCACGCGACACTTGTTTACAGAGCGGTACCCATTAGCCATAATTTTAAATTCAAAAGTGTAGGTACCTAACAAATTTAAATAATATTTGATATTATGTTATTTTATGCTTGATCGATCTAATAGAATCTCCTGGTTTATTGTCACGTAATGTTCAGTGAATATTGAGAATATTTTTATACAAAAAATATCATCCCACTCGCGTTGAAAATAAACGAAAACCTAACCATGCAGACTGCGTAGTGCGTACGAATAGTTTAGATCTACGGTTCCCAACCTGTGGACCGCGATGCCGCAAGGGCACCACAAGCTCATTTAAGGGGCACCATGGCTCATCCGAGAATGTAAAAAATTATTTAATTATTATTTAAAAATGTATTTTAGTGGGAAAAACAAAAAATTGTTTTACGTAGAAAATTACTTAGCATACTATTTTTATATCTCATATTAAATATAGTGTTTCAAATATGTGTCGAATAATTCAATAATTTTTTTTTTTTTTTAACTTTTATTTTTAATACATACAATCTATAAATACATTTTACAATAAGCATGTTTGAGGATTTACGTTTAATGACATGATTGACTTGATGAAAAATAATTCAATAATAGATAAAATCAGATAAAAATATTGCCAAACTTTCTTATCTCATTAATTATTAGTTTTTCAATATTAAAGCAGAACATCTTCTTTTACTTTCAACTATAAAATCATAATTTGTTAATAATATGTTCAATAAAATTATATAATTCAGTTATGAATGAAAATCTAGTGTTTATTTTTATCAAGTTCCTCGTGATATTCACAGAAGGGCACCTAACAAAATTTGTACAAACAAAAGGGCACCGCCGGCTAAAAAGGTTGGGAACCACTGGTATGCATGCCAATATATGATGCAGGTATCGATCGAGAGTGAGTTTTGCGGTTTAGAAAGGTGACATATCGAGAGTAGTCGAAAAAACGTGTAATCCGTGGCTTAAAAATAACTCCAAGAAAAGATATCGTATTTTTTACGACAGAAGCAACACGCGTCCTCTGTCAACGTTTAGAAATTAAATTTATTTTGCTCTCGACTTGAACAATAATAATGACAATTAGAAGAAGAAAAAACGATACCTTATACATTTATAAATATCGTTAACAGAATACGACACCTGTAAGTTATCGTAGCTGAGTGTAAGTCAGACGATGTCCATAAATGTGCTGATACATGTGGAATTCGACGATATATTAGACAACACTCAGTACTCAACTTTATGGTATATAATAATAACAAGAAAAAAAAAGCTGCAGAGGGGCGGAAGGTGTGGGAGAGAGGAAGGGCGAGGGGATTTACTTCCGGCTTATACGAACGGCGATTACGTTATGTAATTCAACGTTGTTTTTATTAAGTACGTATTAGTGACGGGAGATGGTGCGGTGGTGAGACATAATAGGGGATGATCAAGATTACTGAGTAATGATTGCGCGCGCGGCTGCCACGGTGGTACAGCGTTTCGCCCTAACTGTCGCCGGTGATGGTGGCGGTGGCGGCGCCGTTGGTAATGAAAAGTTAAATAGCACGTGCGCGCTGTCTGTGGCGTCGTCGGTGGTTTAAGAATCGCGCCAAAAACGGCCACCACCGCACACCGCCCTCCTCTTGCGGCGCAGTAATTACGACCGACCACCCACCCACCCACCCACATGTTCTGTCGGGAAACACATCGCGCGCGCTCGTCACCTCCACGCCGCCGATTTTGTGATGGTGTCCACCACTATCGTCATCTTCATCGTCGCAATCGTCGTCGTCATCGTCGTCGTCGTCACCGTCGTCTTCGTCTTCATCGTCGTCGCCGGACGTACAGGCGCCGGCGGTTCTGTCACCGGCAGCGGAGGACGGCTGCTGCTGCTGCTGCTGCTGGTGAAGGCTCACGATTTGATGCTGGTGATGGTGGCCGGCTGCCTGCAAGTGCAAGCTGTGTGCGTTATGCAGCGCGGTGACGTGGTGATGGCCACCGACGCCTTGATGTATATGGGGATGCAGTTGTAACTGTTGCTGCTGCAACTGTTGGTGTTGCTGCTGCTGTTGGTGGTGCGCTTTGACGGCTTTGCCGAAAGTGGCGGCCACGTTTGCGGCCAATAGACGTTTGTAGTACAGCGAAGGGCTCAGCATCAGCGACTCGGCCGGCCGCAATTTGGCAGCCGCAGCGGCCACGGCTGCGGACGCGGTAGATCCACCAGCCACCACGTCTTCAAGTGGCGGTCGGACGGTCGGTGGCGGAGACAGTGGAGCCGGTGACGGCGGAGATCGTGGTGCCGGCGGCGGCGGCGGCGATGGCAGCGTTAGCAACGGTGGAGGCAGCGGCGGCGGTGGTGGTTCTGGTGATAGCGGTGGTGGTGGCGGCGGTGGCGGCGGCGACCGCGAAACCGCATCGTCTTCGTCACCGTCGCCGCCTCCGTCGTCGTCGTCGTCGTCGTCGTCTGGCCGCTGCTGCTCATTTCGCTGCCGTGTCGTCATAGCAGTGGCTGGTGGCGTGGTGACAGCAGAAACGATATTAATGATATGTACTGATGCGATGGCGGTGGCTCACGCGCTTTAAAGACGTATTGGCAAGTGGACGAGCGGTAAATGACCGTTCACCGCGTTTGTTCGTATGTTATGTGAAATTGTCAGCGTTTTTGTAAGTGTTGAGTTTTTTATGTGTGTGGAAAATGTCTCGCGCTCGGGAAAACCGTACAGAACGAACGATGCCGGAAAACTGAGAAGGGGAAAAAAAATCGTCCGCGGCGAGCGCACACACACACACACACATGAGATACATGCAAGACAAAAAGAAAAAAAACCTCGGGACGAAGAAAAGGAACAGGGTGGGCATCGTCGCGACGACGTCGGGGAGGTGCAATATGAGAGCGAGCGCGAGACGGCAGAGTTAGTGAATAAGAGGGAAACAGAGAGAGCGAGACGGAATGAGAGAGAGAGGGTGTGAGTGATGGAGTGAGGGAGTATTGAATAAAGGTGGGTCGCGGAGAGGGGAAGGCAAAGGAAAATGGAAACATCGTACGAGTTTAGGACGTAGTGGAAGGGGTACATAACGTCTACCCGCCATCAACCCACCCTCGCACGCACACCCCATCATCCCCCCACAACTTTTTATTATATATATTTTTTTCGCCCTTGTACACTTATTGTATTTTCCCTTTTTTCCGAGGACGCGTTCTTTCTGTTCTTTTTTCTCGTTTCCTTTATATTTTATTTTTATTTTTTTATCCTATTTTTTGTATTTTTTTTTTTTTTTTGTCAGGGGTGTATTTTCCTCTTTTTCGGGTTGTGCATCCTACTAGCTCTGCACGGATGTGTGCGTGTGTGTATACCATGTATGTGTGAACTTTATGTGTGTATATGCAATAATAATTTGACTATGAATATTAAACGACATATACAAATATGAAAAGAAGAAACACAACTGAGGGTCAGGGTAGATTCAAAAGAGCGCACAAAGTCGAGCACGCAATGAACCGATGCCAAACTGTTTTGCCGCTTCAGTCGTTGACGATGACGGGTGGTAAGCAGGATATTGTGATAGAGGTGGAAGAGGTGGTAACGAGCACGTTCTTAATTGAAGTGGTCATAAGATTTAAAAAAAAAACTGTTTTATTACTTCTCGAATCACGAAATTTTAAATCCAACAACTTAAAGTTAAATGCATATTAAATCACTATAATTATACAACAATACTTTATAACGCCCTTTGAAAATATAGCCACAACGGCTGAAAATCACTTTTAGATTATTACTAACTTGTATAATATTGTGTACCTAAACTGTATACAAACAATTATGAAAGTAACTAACTCCAAGCCCAACATTCCAACGAAAATAATTTATAGTAAGAGGACATATATTGTTAAAATAAAAGAGAGTAGATATAATAGAAACATAATTTATGTATTTTCTATTGTTTTCACATTGCAGTAATATTTAACGTTTTTAAAAATTCGAGGCTATAGTTTATAAGCTTATATATTATTTTATACTGATTGATTCCAAAGAAATAATAATAAATATTTTGATACAGAAATGGAAATGAGTTGATCACTCGGTACATTGTTTGTTTTCTCTATCTGATTATTATTAGCTATAATGTTAGACTGAATTGATTTATCTATCAAACTTAAGTTTAGTTCGTTATTTTAGTGTAATCCTATCCAACCTTGAATTTTTTACAAAGCAAGTTATGTGTATAGGTATGTAAGATATTTAAAAATACTTAAAAAATGTTCATAAATTTCATAAAAATTGAAATTTCGTAAAAAAAATCAATTAACAAACACAGATAGTGTTATTAGCTTTAAATTCTGCTCATTATTGTTCTAATAATAATATTAAAGCCAATAACATATAGGTATACCTAAGATTGGTTCTGCTGAATACAAATTTGGTATATCCCGCATGGATCAGAGTGAGAGTAAACAAATAATGTGTTGATATCTAATGCAAAATTTCATTATATAAAATCGTTACATTTTTTATTGTATTCTCATAAATACATAATATGATTTTCATTTTTAATGGACAATGTTTGTTTCATGTTTCATGTATTATATATTAAATTATTTATTGCCTGTATTTAAATGACTAAAAAACTATGTAAAATCATAAAATTATCGAAATAAACATATAAAAACAAAAAACACAGGTGTACCTAACAATATTTTTAAAAGAACATATTTATCATTAAATGCTTTATGATGGCCTGATAGTGGACAAAGTGCCAAGCCGTGAAAATGTGTTGTATAAGCTTATAATTAATAGATCATATCTGAAAACCAATTAAAATCCAACAACCTGCATTTTACATATCTTTTAAGGTATGTATAGTTTTACTAATTAAAATGATCTAGTCAATTCTAAGAATAATTCATATCGAATTCGAATTAAGTATGTCATATTATGTAGTAAAAAACTACAATTTGTATTAATAATATAAGTTCACTAATGTTTGACTATGCATTCAGTTGCACATAGGTAGTTATTATTTTTATTCCCGCGGCGTCGTCGGTTAAAACAGAGAAAAAAAAAAAAAAAAAAAAAAAAAAGGTAGTTATTATTTAAAATGTTTTTCAATAATACCTATTATTCGTATATATACATATATATATATATATATTTTTTTTTTGTATTTAATTAATAACTAATTTATACAATCATGTAGACGAATGTTTAGATAAAAATAAAATAAACAATTACTCTGAAGTAGTAAGTATCCATTAACTTTGAAAAAATAAAAAAAACCTTTTGATGAAATTAACTATACGTGGCTTTTCAGTTGAAATCAAGATAATCAAAATAAGTAGAATATTCAACGAAATGTTCGTATATTAACCATTGAGAATTCCTGAATAGAATACTCACGCTCTAAATGTCGACCAAGTATCATCATTCATTGATTTACGAGCTTTTAGATTGTCGAAAATGTATTAAATGTATTCAACAGCTATTGTTAACAAGTTTAAGTAGGTGGTATGAACCTACCACAAGAGCCCGTGATATATAAAGTAATAATAAAAAAACAAGAGCTCATATTTATAAGTATGATCATGTATTTTTTAGATTTGTGACGGTAAAAAAAGAGCTTTAAATTTTAATATCGTTTGACTCGTATAATATTCACCCTTTGGGACCAACACATCCGCCTTGTTATTTCATCTTTTTTTTTCTGAGGGTGTGTAAGAAAAACTCTTCAGTTTTTTTCCCACTCTATCCGTCGCTCACAAATCCCCTCTCAATTTTATTTCATTTTCCTAAACACATTAAGTCTGTTCGAGAGACTTTTTTTTACAGACAGTTTTTTTTTTCGTTACCCCTTTTTGGGATTATCATAATAATAATAAATGATTTTAAATTACAAACAAAAAACATACGCCTAATCATAAATATAAACGGCTTGTTTGTACGAAAAATACCGGGGGTTTCCAATAACACAAACAAACATTGAAGGCGAGGTATGCTAATTTGAGGCCCGAGGTGCCAATTTATTCCGCCCAAATCACACGCAAAGGTGTCGCGGTAGATTCCTGTCGTGGAATTCATTTAAAAAGAAGGTATGAAAACGGGTCATAGCAGGAAGTTAAAAAAAAAAAAACATAAGTACGTCATTTCACTTTTTATGTAGGGTCCCATTAGAAAAATACAAACAGAAAGTAATTTTTCTTTGAACAATCCCTGTATAAAGAGAATCTTTTTTTTTTATTATTTTAAATATTTAAGTAAAATTTTATTAAGTTTATAAAATTAATGTTTAAAGTAAGTAAACATTATCAATTAATGCTATGTGATAAATTTAATAAGCATTAACATAATCTTAAAATATGTAATACCTGTACAAAGAATAGCAGTTTCGTATTCATTTAACTTGTTAATTGTTAAAATATTAAGATGTAAGATTAATAACATATTTACATATTTTATAAAATACTGTTATAATTATTTAGATGAACAAATAATAAAATACGAGTATATCTACTTAATGTTTAATTTTAATTATCTATTAATGACTTATTGAATGCTTTTAACCTGTATATAGTTAAGAAAATGTTGAAAGCAAAAATTAAATTTTATTTATTAGTATCAATATTTGATTTTTACAATTTAGTAATAATTTTACATAAGCATATAGCATTTCAGCAGATAATACGACACACAAATTCACCGATATGATTCGTCGAAATGCCTTTCGATGAATTGACCAGATACCACAATTAAATGCATTCAATTATTGTACCATCTTAAAAGTTAATCACTAATTCATTAATACGTTGTGATTTTGCGATGACATATAGATTGTAATATTAAAAATAAAATAATATAAGTTAAATTTTGCATTTTTCATGTCTACAAAAACATTTAATAATAGTATTTACAAACACAATATAATTCAAGATTCTCTCGTTGGGTGGGATATTGTGATTTTGTTTTATATATTATATATATGTATATAAGAGTATTAATAAATCATTATATTCGAAAAAAACAAATTTTAATTGAACTAGATTCAAAAGCTAGAGATTTTTCAAAAAAAAATGTTTACAATTACAAATCAATTTGAAGTATGTAGTCCTTTTGATCACAATGAAATTCAAAAAATAACTAATTAGATCCCTACAATTTCCAATGACGTTTCGTGCAATTTATTGAACGTTTTATTGTCCGTGAAGGTATACAAACGAATAAACCGTAAAGAACAATCACTATAAGCCAATACATCCCTCATACCACTCAGAATATAAGATTGTTATTGACAGGTGTAATTGTAATATTCAATTTTTCAAAAGCATTGTCTAAATAAAAACTGAACACTGAACAGTAATAAATATGTGATAAACCCGTTTATATTTACTTTTACTATTTACTAGAATTAATATGAGTAAATGGAGTAAAAATAAATTATTTAAATGGATTGCGTAATTTTAAATAGGAGTAAACTTGATATTTTATTAAATAAAAAAAAATCTCGTTCATGTATGGAAATGTTGTTTTCGTACACAAATTGCTCACTGTGGGTGGTGTTTTTTTCCTGAATAAAGTGAAGTTCGTTCTACTTTCTTTATTTTTTTTTATCAGGATATTATTATTTTGTATTCGAAAAAATATTGTTTTATCATTTTATTTTGTCATATTGTGAATACTTTGAAACACGATTGGAAGCTGTCGAGGAAAACAAAACACTCGTCGGTAGTGGTAGTAGAAATTGTTTTCATTTTACTCCAAACGGTAATGCCACCAGTATTTCCTAGCACCAAGCACAAAAACAAAACAAAAGCCATGCGGTGGCATATTACAAATGGTGAACTATACGAAATTTAAGAACAACATAGCATATGTGTTATGTTGGTGACATGAAAGAAGAAAAATTGAAACTACGTGTACCCACCCCTTCTGACATTCAGTTTTAAAGTACTTAAAAAGGAAATACAATAATGTTACAAAGCAGCAGGTGTTTACGGCGAAATTGTCTATTAAGTTTTATCTTGTACAGTTTTTTAGCTTTACAATAGTTTAATAGATATATTATATAAAAGACGAAATCTAGAAAATATTTGTATGATATAAACGGTCAAAATCGAAGAAAATTGGTCTAATACTATGTAGTAAGGACTCAAACGATAATTGGGACGTATACAAGAAAGTTTCTGGTCCTGACCCCACTACGTCGCCTTTAAAATATTCTCGAAGATTTACACAGTTGCAGCAAGTTTAATCTTGTTAACATAGTGTGAATTTTATATTGCCAATAATCTGTTAATTTATTGGACATTTCTAACTCAAAGAACTAATTATATCAAATTGGTTTTCCATGATTGTTCGTCATACAAAAGTCATATCGATGCTATACTGTACAAATTTTAGCAGGCAATTAAAACAGTCCAAGTGAATAATAAGTAATAGTACACGTTCTAATAACTGTATAGTTGTTGACTAATAACTATGATAATTAGTTTAGTCATAATACTAAGAAAACATTTGTTTTGATAAATAAAAATAAAATTGTATACAAATAATATTATTATCGTAATTTGTATATGATATTTGCGCACTTTATATGTTTACATCATGGTAAATTTTTAAATGTGTGCAACTTTAAAGTGTACCTATGACAAATTTTTAATTTGAATCTGCTTATATTATGAATAATCTATTCTAGAAATAAGCTACAAATAAATATTGCAATTTATAAATAAATGGTTAAATAAAAAAATAAAAATTAATGGTTTTATAAAATATGATTTAACAATTTAGCAGTATAATTATCAATAATGTTCATATTTTATTTGAATAAAAATGATATCTATGATATCTACTAAGATCAATAGTAGGTATGTATATAGAGTTTAATAGCCTTATTATTTATAGGTGGATTAATGTGTTTCGATGAACGAGTAAAAAGTTCCATTCAAAAACTAATTATCATTAAGTTATTTCAATTTTCCAAATCCATTAAACTACTATATTGATACACTTGGTTTCAATGAGATCTGGGTCACTTGCAGCGTCCGGTTGCAAGGGCGTGTTTTAACGACCACCACCCTATTTTTCACATGCATTTCTAGAGGACATCCGACGGTGTCTCGAATGCACCCGAAAGGCGCCAGTTCAGTTTCCTCTCTGTTTACTTTTATTGCATAGAAATCGGATTGAACAAGAAATTGCTGTATTTTTATAAATGTATATTACACACACATTTATGACATGTATATATGTATATATATACAGAGTTTTTTCAATGCTGTTTATTCTTTATACACATAACATCATTCGAATTGTGCAGCGGATTCGGTCGAATTTTCTTATGAAATATTAAATGTATATTGTATTATATAGGACAAATTTAAACATATGCATGGTATGATATAATAATGTGTACAAAAGTATATTCAGAGCAAATGTATACTTTTAAAAATAATAACCAAACTAAAATATTGAAATAAAAATAATTGTTAATCACAGAAAAATTAAATTGGTTATTCAGTATTGATTGTGATTTGTGGCCAGTAAAGATTTTAATCTGTAGGAAAAATGGCTCATAGATAATATTATTTATAACTTTATTCAGATTTTGTTGTTTAATAATAATGTATAATATAAATTAATATTTCTTTAGATTTAAATGTGTTCTAAAATACATTAAACCTGTCGGAAGTAAAAATAGATTTGTAGAATGGAATTGTGTTGGAATTGTTTTATTTGTTTATAACTTATTATAATTTATAAACTTAACTCAAAATAAATTCTTGCAATTATAAAATTTTCAAGACAAAAGCTATTCAAGTTTATCTATCTTAGTTATGACATTTAGTCATAATAAATATGTTTATAAAACTTTTTACGCATTCGTAAACAACTTTATCCATAAAGCAATTTTGTTATGTACAATATTAATTCGATTTATGATTATAAAATGCGATCCATTTAAGTATCTATACTCAGTAGGTATTTATATACAGTGTGATTCTTTTATCAAACAACACTAATTATTTCAAAAACTATTGACTTTTTCAAAATTTTAGACCCATCTTGTTCTATAACTATATATTTATTTAATATTTTCACCCTTATATTTATGAGGTAAACCATTATCAACTTTTGATTTTCAAATGACTACCTACCTATACTTAAAATTTCATAAACTAAAAAGCATATTTTTCAATGAATTTTCCCGTTTAAATGTTCATTTTTCGTTAATCCTTTTACAAGATATAGCCTCCCAAAGTTGGGTGGTTTTGTGTGGTGTTTGGGTGTTATAGGTGTATGTTAGGTGGTATTTAGAATTTTAGACACAAACACCATATGATGAGGTTGTTTGATAAAAGAATCACCCTGTATATATATGGTAAGTTTTGGCTTTTAAGAAAATATTATTTTAACTTAATTTGATGTCTTTAGAAAACGTCATCTAAAAAATAATACATATATATATATATTTCATACTGATTATAATCAAAATATTTTTTCTTAAGTTTTTTCGTTTTTGAATGGCATTATTCACTTTAAATTTAATATTTTTAACCAAAATACTTAAAAATCTTAAAATCCGACGGCTACTGAATTAGTTATAGACGTATAACATCTAATTTTCATCAAGTTTTTTTATAAGCGAAGATTTTATAGGACATTATTGTATAGGAAACCCCTAGTGTGGCTGTGTTCCTCCACTCCGTTCAACTAACTTTATTAAATAAATACTTTACTTGATAATTACAAATCAAAACTTATTCTGTCCTCGTTTAAAATTCGTTTTTTGTGAAGCAAAATATTTGGAAAAACCATTTTGTTGTGGGATATGAAATTAAAATTGTACGTTTTCTTTAAAATATTGACAACTGGAAAAATGATAACGATGAAAATTGAAAGAAATAACATACTCCAAAAAAATAATAAAATGTTTTGCATTTTAATCAAATAATTAGAAAAAAAAATTAAGACTTTGTACGCCAGCTGTTAATGAGTGTAGAGAACTAGAGTGTAGAATAAAGTACTGTAGAGTACTAGTGTATAAAATCTATACTTTTTTATCCGTGTATATTTGTAACTTGTAATATAGATCTATTTAATATACGTAATAACAACCAACCAAATCGTATATGGCATGTAGTTATGA
The DNA here is from genome assembly GCF_037042655.1 of Diuraphis noxia. NCBI lineage: Eukaryota > Metazoa > Arthropoda > Insecta > Hemiptera > Aphididae > Diuraphis > Diuraphis noxia. Next base: position 28,258,494 of record NW_028301714.1, on the reverse strand, counting down.
TTGGGGATATTTTTTGTTAGTAATAAACATTACAGTAAAAAATCGTAAGTTGTATTTTATGAAAAAAATCATAAAAATGAAATTTTAAGTGATAATATAGTTAATAATAACGATATATAGGTATTTATAAGACTTGAATTTGTTTATATAAATGTTTTCAATTGTGTATAATTACTCATTATTGTTCTTGAAAATATGTATTTGATTTAATGTAAACAATTACGTTGTTTTTAAAATTCAGTTCTCTCGATGACTACCTATATTTAAATGTACAGACATAAATTGCCAATTAGGTAACATGTCAGTAAACATCATAGTATGAATTATAAAGCGAGTATTGCAGTTTTAAACTCTGTTGAATATAATATATTTTTTTATTTATTTATTTTTTTTCTTCTGTAAACTTGTAAACAATAATTTATCAAAGAGTCTATAACGTATATGAAGATAAGTAAAATTAATATTGATCTTAAATTGAATTTGAACATAAAATTTATATTAACTATTTCAATACTATTGATTGATTAAATAATAAATATTTATTTACAGATTAGCTCATACGCTAATAAACACACGTTAAAATCAACCTAGTTAAACACTTAAATATATAATAACAATAAATTGAAGTTAGAGACATCATGATTTTATTGATGGCTGAGCACTCATTCTATCGCCAGCCAACTTCGTCTTGGTTTCCTATTTAGTGTCCTTAAATTATAAATAAACATCTCACAGCTGGCATAATTAATATACTAATTATTAAATTAAATATATAATATTTAAGAGATGGTCGATGATAAATTGTGTTGAGTTGTTAAACAATGATGAGAGGATTTTTTTTTAAACCTTTTTAGTTAGTAAACTATCAATTAATATTATAACTAAATATATATTATTTACTGAACGATTAAATGCAACTGTCTATATTTTACAAGAATGGATACAATAAATCCTTGTGAATTTCAAGTGAAAATTGTATAGAGACAAATAATTTTGTATGATCAATATAGAACAGAATTCATTTCCAAGCAATTGGAGGTTTTTTCACGTTTCTAAGTTCTTAACTTTCGTTTATTGTTTTACGATATTGATTGGCTGCTTAACAAAAAGCTTAACCAGTCCTGATCGGTATGTATTAAATCACGGCTAGATAGGATTTCAATTAACCTTCCTTCTTTACAAGATCACAAAAATACCGACTCTTTTTTACTGTTTTATTAAATGTTTACGTTTCTGTTGGTAAAATATAGAAACAAGCTATCCAACGAGCATCTATTTAGATATTTTATTAACATACAAATTGTATACCGTATAATATATTACATTATTGGTAAAAACTAAAATTAATAAAATTAAAATCAAATATGATTTATATTTATAAGCATACTAAACCTATACTTCAAGACAATATACAAACCACTAGCTGATTAATTTCATTTTATTATTTGTTAAATAATATTTTTATAAAACGATTTTATACATGTTTAAAATTGAAAAAAAAATAAGAACTATATTTTAAACTCCAACATATTCCAACATCAACCATAATATTTTAAAATTATTCAACACACCATATTCCAAATATAATATAGTTACCTATTGTATAAGTTTCTTTGCCTAATTTTTACTTTGTGTTAAATAAATATATTACATACACGTGTTTATGTACCTAGATTTTGAAAGTTCATAGAATTGTATAGGTACCAGTTGAATTTGTTTTACATTTTTGTAATAAATACTTACAAATTACAATAGTTCTCAATGAATGATTCGTAATTACGAATTTTGTTACTGGTTCTTTTAAATATTAAAAACGTACTCGACAAAATTCAAAAAAACACCATCGACTGTTATCACTTTTGAAATATTAAAATAAATTTTTATTTCAATCATGACGTATATAGTTTATTAACGATACAAGAATATCAGTGAAAAGTAGCCCACATGATTTAATGAAACGTAAAATATACAAATTAATTAAAATTATATTTAAAAAATGCTTGACGCTTACAAGCGCGTTGCGAACGGCAAACAGACGAAAAATGTGGCCGTCAAAATACTAATAAAAAAAAGCTCACTGACTTGGGGCAATACAAAAAAAAAAAAATAAAACAAAATAAAAATAAACTCCGAGTAAAAAAGCCGGTCTTGTTTTGATAGGTGATTGGCCGACTGGCCGTCGGGGCGCGCTCTACTCGCGAGCTTTTTACCCTGGCCCCGCCCCTCCACGATCAACTGTCCTGTGTGGAAAAAAATCGTGGTGTCTGGACACGATGTGGTGGATGAAGAGAGGTTAGGGGTAGAGCAGAAAACCCGTCCGGCGCCAGGTCGGAGGGTCGTGGAATGCTGTGGGACTGCGTTGGCGGCCGAAGGAGGGGGTAAAAAAAAAGTGAAAAATAAGCTTCCCGGTGGAATCGATAAAAAAATTCCTGCGCGTTTTTTTTCGCCAAATCCAACTGGGGAGGACGACGAGCGATGGTGGCGGTGGCAGAAAGCCCGACAGAACTAGGGGAGGGCCGGACGCGTGTATATATATACATACGGCGCGCATAGATGGGTATATCGTCACGGCGGTGGATTGTATGGGGGGAGTGCACCGGGTGGGTACCAGTTAATTCGAAACACCCCTGCCCGCTTCTCCAAGGGCACTGTTGGTTGCCACGGGGCACGGACAGCAGCAGTGGTTAAAATGCAACCTGCCCCTCACCTTACCCCCTACCATGCATTATTACCACCACTAATGCAGCACGGTGACGGTCCTGCAGCAGTATCATCATCACAGCGTCCTGAATCTTCCTACGTAGGTATTCATGGTACTACTGCTGCACAGGATGCCGATAGGTGTCTGAACATCAGTCGTTACTATACTAACCATAACATATGGAGCACCACGATCTGTAGTATGAGGATAGTGTTACCGTGTATTTATATACATTTATATCAAATATTATATTACAATAAGTATGTATAGTTTAATGTCAATTTGATTTGATTTTTTTACCTGCCCATACTTGATAATTACATATTTATTCTACAACGTCTATATATTATATTATCCATCATTATAATGGCATTGCACTTATCCCCAACATCATAATGTGATGGCCTTATGATTACCTCAAACAATATGCAACAAATTGTATACTAATCACAAGACGCAAATTACTTAAACAGTTAAAAAATACAAAAACTTATAATAGTATATAACTATATGGTGTATATTATAAGTATGACGTTATAATAGTATAAACAACTTACAAGTGGTATATTGATTTGTTTATATGCAGGATAAAAAAACTTTAAAATAAAAACTAAAAATTTTAAAATGTGAATAATGCACTAATATATTAATATTTGTCTTATCGAGTTTAAATATATATTATAAAGTGAACGGTTATACAATCTACTAGAAGGGATATAGAGAAGGTGCATGATATGTATAGATATTATAGATATACAAATATATTTACTATCATACAGATGTCTTTCCTTTCTCAGAGTGGCATTCATCTTATATTTTTATGAGGTCATTCATTATCATTATTATGGTAGGTATAGTTTAGGTATCTATAACAGCAACATCTTCTAACCAACTAAGTATTTTATTATAATTAGACATATTTATTATGTAATTAAATTAAAAAACATAGATTTACAATCATATTATAAGTAAATTATTAATTAATAAATTACATATGTTTGTTCAATAATATCTATTTAAATATTCAAACCCGTGGGAAAAGTATATGTAGAAAGTTATTTGCTTATTAAGTATATCTATAATTCAACCAATTTGGTGTAACCAGTTTCCTAATGGTACCTACATAATATGTAATGAAAAAAAATTAATTAATTAAATTAATTATATGGAACTCAAGTTGGTTAGAAATTAAGAAAATGTATTATTATTATTTATTTAATTTATAATATACCTTGTACCTATTTTAGTATTTTCACACGATATTTAAAAAAAATAAATGAACAGAATTTAATTAATTCAAATAAAAAATAATAAGAATAATATATAAACCTTACACAAGAAATAGTATGTGTAATGTTAACTTATAACTTATAAGTAATAAGAAACAAATATAATATGGAAAAAATAATACTAATATGCATTTAATATAATAGTTAAATAAATAAATAAATAATATTATTATTAGATTATTATTAGTTTTGATTTGTGACTGTTGTAAAATGTGTACACGAAATTCACAATTTGAATAACATTTCAAACTAGCACTACACAATTTTAAAGAAAAAATAATAATGTTTAACAAACTAATTTAAACTCAGAATAAATGTTTAAAAATCCGTATAAGATATACAAACATAGTTTGTGATATTTAAAAACAAATAAATAGTCTCGGATTCGAAAAATAATTTTTAGTTATGCAATCGATGAGACAATTCTTGTTGAAATAAGTTTAAAAATGTTACGTATCTGCGTTGGTAGCTTTCCTTACGTTAGAAAAAACAGCTGAGAAAATCATAAAAATTACCTTTTAAAACTATTATCAAGATTTTAGAGAGAATTTTTAATTTTTAAATGTACCTCATCAGTATTTTTTCTAAAGAAAAAATTACAAGTCAAAAGTGTCCCAAAGTGTTACAAGTAAATTAAATTATTGTTTAATGTGTCAACTTTTATGAACTTAATACATTTTTTTATACATCGCTGCAAATATTTTTTAACAAATTATATTTTTTCAAAACGTTATAAATAATTTATATGTTTAAACCCTATATTATGCTTCTTTACAGAAATTGTATTTCAATGTTAAACTTTGATATTGTTATATTATAAAAACAATTTTTTTTTATTGATCTTTATATATAACTTAGCAGCAAGAGCCATTAGTTAATCTCTTAAATACTAATTACAATTTTTACAATTTTTTGAGGTTTACATTATGTTACATTATGTTACAAAAAAACAAATTTATATTTTAGAATAACAACGTTTGCTTGTATATATTATTTGCAGTTATATAGAAAATATGATGTGTTATCAAAAAGCTTAGTTATAAATAAAAAAAATACACAAATATGAATAAAAGGAAAACCTAGATTGATTTCTTGATAAACAAAAGCGTGGTAGATGGTCCACGTAGAAAGTTGTCGTTATTATTGCATTACATTCAACAATGATGCTAAATCTCTTAATTGTATTTACTATTTACTAAAACTAACATACAAACTAATTTTTACCTCCCTAATATAATAACTAATTTTAATTTTCTCACAGAAACATTGGAAATCGGAGACATTAACTACTTATCCCAATCTCAAATGTTTATGACAGAAAAAAACGCACAAATACAATACAATGTGATTGTAAATAATTGTAAATACAATAAATTTATCACTATGCACAGAATCTAAAAAAAAAGTTATGTCTATAGTTAATAGTTATATAACTACTGAAATAAAAACTTTTTTACATTACAATAATATATTATCTTAAGAGGACGCTAGACGGCATTTATTGTCTCCGTCTTATCCGTCTTACTACATAACAACAAATTTACGTTCATTAGATCATGTTCAGTGTTTAATCCCGTTAATTTGAAAATTAAAGTGAATCTACCTATTATGAAACTTGTTGGTATGAACATTATCTGTATTTGAATCTGGGTTTTTTACGTTAGTTAAATACTCGTATTTTAGCGAGTTTTTCGTGTATAATATAGCGTAACTTAAAAATGCTCATAACTCACTTCACAACGGAAGTATCGTAAAAAATCCATTTAGACACACAAATTATATTCTTACCATTAATAGTTTCATTATAAGTTGATTCACTCTAACTTTTAAACTAACGTAGTTAAATGCGATATTTTGACCGTAAATTTGCCATGTTATATACGCACTTGTAAGACGTACCTAGACAACGAATTTCTGTGTAGCATCCTCTTAATAATTAAACAGATTACACTAAAATGAAAGACACTTAGATTATTAAATATTTGAGATAACAATTGCAATAACATAAATAAAATACCTTAAACGCCAAACAATGTGAAATACCTATGCGACACTATTATTATAACTATTGTATTATTATATTATTATTATGGATAATATATTATTGTATTTAATCAATTCATATTATAGTCATGTTTTATGCTTAAATAGCATTTTTAATTTTTAATTTTTTTTATGTTGCGTTTTCAATGATTCTTTTTGATCACTAATCTTAAAAATATTTCTTATGTTACAAAAATATAACTATTTATTTAACATTATATTTATATAAGTAGGTACCTACTTACAAGAAAACTATCAATGTTTTAATCACTATTCTATTTTAATAATCCTTATTTTAACTTAATGCCTAATACTATAGAATAATCTTAGAATTAAAATAATAATTTTAATATTGAGATTAAATAAATATTATGAAATAATCTTTTACAGTTCTAAGTACCCGATAGTTAATATCTAATAACCAACAGAGATGTTTCAATGGATGCATAGCGTCATCTCGTGGCAGAATTATATACTAGAATTTGGATTATTCTACGTTAGAGGTCAAAATATGTGTATTATATTATAGTACAATAATAATTAATAATATTGCAGCGAGAAATGCAAAATAATAAATACTCATCAATAATATTTAGTAAAACAAAAATAATTTATTTTATTACAATGTATATTTTTCCATTTGGAAATAAAACATAATGTTTAAGAATAAACATATTTCACGTTATTTTTAAAAATGTAGTAGATAATAATATTGTTTTAACATATTTATCATCAACTATTTTTACATTATCTATATCTTATACCTATAATTTAATGGATTGACAATTAGAGTGTCAAAAATGGATACGAATTATGATATTCTCGTGTTACTTCAACGTTATGATGATAATAAGTGATAATTTTTTATATTTCAATTATTTCAATATTATATTATTATTTATTATATAATATGTACCTAAGTACCTATAGTGTACTTGTCTAAGTTACTATACTCGTATCTACGACCTACTAATGATTTTAATTTTTATAACGAACTTAGGATATCAATTTATTTGTATATAAGATAAATTGCAAGACTTCACATCATAATTATAATAAAATAAAATATATGTAATTGCTCAAAATTAGGTACTAAACAGTTAGGTATCAATAATGATATCAATATTTTAATAAATTATAATAGGTACCTACTAAAAATATGTTAACTTCGCAAGTTTATTTTGATTATGATTAAAAAGTAAAAACTCGATCTTGAAATTCAATATTCCTCAGTTCAATATAAAATGACTAATGGCTATATAGGTATCCGAATACGTATATCTATAACCAGTTAAATGGTAAGTAGAGTACCTACTCGAATTATTATTTTTAATGCACATTAAAGTACTTACCTAAAGAGTACTGCTTTGTCATTATTAAAATAAATTCAAGTTTAAACACAATATTCAACATTTTCTATCCCTAAATTTAGCAATAAAATGTAGGTTTCTAATAATCTACCTAATGCTATTAACAAAAAAAGCGGACTATTATATAAAATTGTCAAGGCCGATTGGAAACGTGGAATATAATACTGTTAAAGTGTCGACTTGCAGAAGTTACGAATATAGGACGGATGGTGAATGGACAATGGTTTGACAAGTTCATACATCTTCATCGGGGTAAAACACAAGCACAAAAACCGGCTAATCGTATCTACTGCCAAAGTTAAAAGTCCGAGTGATTAGCCCTGAAACAATGGTGGTGCAAGACGATTAATCATTCGGAGCCGAGGACGATACAAGAGAAAAGGAGGGAAAGATAGAGCGAACGTTAGATATAGTCGTGGGGAGGAGGTCAAGTGCGAGTCTCATCATCATCATCATTGCTGCCTCGGAAACGAGACCTGTCCTTAGGGAGTTAATACTCTGTTTACAGTAAGCCTACACATATACAGTTTTTCCCTTAGAAATAGCGTGTAAACCATTTCACTTGATTCACTTTGTATCGAAAATATAATAAATTTCAAAACTATACTTTGAACGTTTTATGAATTTCAAAAAGTTATTTATGTAACAATAATTATAATGCTTATATTTCCAATGCAGTAATTTGAATTTTAAACATTAAATAATTATTGTACTCAAACCGCGGTTTAATGTACTTATCGTATATTGTTTTAGAATAGTAAAATAATAATATTTAAATTTTAATAAACAATGCTTTCTCAGATTTGCTACTTACAATATAGACTACCTAATTCGATATTCAGAATAACCCCAATAATCTACAAACCATTTGAGATCAAGTACATATCTATATATGTTATATAAATATCTACTTTACGTGTCCTAACTAGACTGGTTCGATTAATTATTTAAACAACGAAGCTATAAGAAGCATTACAAAACTATTGTACCTATAGAGCCAATATATTGTATACTTTTATAATAGTAAATCCAAAAAAACAATGACGTATAATATTTATAATTATTCATTGACAGTCATCTTACAAATCTATGACATCTATGTTACATGTCATTACAACTTGGGACTTGGGAAGTTTGTCAAATACAAAAAATGTATACCTAATATATCTATCATATTATAAATCTGCGTCAACTATTAAATTTTCAATGTGATATATTTATTGCGTAACCGGGTATAATATGGGACCACCTGCAGTGAATTACTTTTCACTGAACCTACTGGGTAGGTAATGAATATGTGTTATTATCTATTAATAAACATTTTCAACTAAATATCACTAAAATTGCCTATACAAAACCCTTAAAATCAATCCCGAGAGACGTAATTTTTATAATATATATTATGTCGTAGCTACTTCGTTAACTCGATCTTTTCATAAATTGGAACCACATTTTTTACACTTTGTGAAATTTAAAAATATTTCACGAAATTGTCACTTTTTGACGAAATTGTCACTTTTTCATGAAATGGTCACTCAAATTTAACATCGTGTAATTTTTTTCATAAAGTGGTCTTTCACTTTGTGTCCTGAAATACAACAATTAACAACTTATTCTACCCTTAAAGATTTAACTTAAATAATTATGTATAGTAATAAAAAGTTTATTTATATCATATTATTTATTAATAACCATATTGTGAACATATTTTATTTATTAGAGCAGGAAAATGAATTGCGATAACGACTGTTACATTTTAGACTATCTTTAAAATAAACACATCTTTTGGTTTAACTAGCACTTTTACACGAACAACTTAAAAATCCCTGACCTCCAGATACAATTTGGACAGTTTTACGCAAGGTTAATTCTTTATGATAATCATTATGATTATGACTTTTATCAAAACCAATAAATATCATCTACACATTTCATATAGTCTGGTAATTGCAGTATAATAGTCGTATAGAATAATTTAGATATTATTTAAGTATTAATTGTATTATTTGACATGGACACGAGGTTAATATTGATGTAATCAAACTTGACGTTTCCGTTAAGTTGTTCGTGTAAAAATGCTTGTCAAACCAAAAGATGTGTTTGTTTTAAATGTAAAATGTAACAGACGTAGTTGCAATTCATTTTCCTGCTCTAATAAATAAAAAATGTTTACAATACGGTTAATAAATTAATATGATACAAATAAACTTTATTATTATACACTATACGTAATTTTTTAAGTTAAATTTATTAGGGTAGAATAAGTTGTTAAATGTTGTTTGAGTGACCATTTCGTGAAATATTTTTGAATTTCACAAAGTGTAAAAAACGTGTTTCCATTTCACGAAATGGTCATCTTTACATGAAAAGATGGATTTCACAAAGTGGTTACGACATATATAATAATAAGGTGTACAAATTAATCTTTTTTTAGTTTTTAGTTTTATCGTTTGTAGGAAAAAACTGTTAGGGAGTCACACAAGAATCAGCTGACGGCTAAGAATACAATGTAAAGTGAACGACGATATACCTCTTCCACTTTACATATTTCACTGTAGCACCCAATAGTGCGTTTATATGGCTATATATATATATATATATATATATATATATATAATATAATATATAACACGCACACTTCGTCACCACTATCATGCCGCAGATTTTTATGAATGGAATGTCCGTTCGTCTTGGTCACCACTTCCGCCGCCGCCCCGTCTTTGACCGGTCCCGCGCAGCATCAGCCGTCAAATTACTATGATTACCGAAACGGTGGCGTACAAAACCACTTATATCCATCAACCTCGATGACTTTACATATAATAATATTTCATTGTCGTAAATGCATATAACATTATACATATATATATATATATATATATATATATATCTTGGATATATTATGACCACACGGATGGTCATAGATAATAGGTACACGATGTATGGCGTGTACACGCCGTGTCGAAGTGCAATGAAGATGGAGGCTGGTCGGTCGGGGACGTCTTCCGCGGCGTGTAAAAATCGATTCGCGCATGGATCCACGTGCACGTGGCCTTGGTCATACAATGTATGTTGTCCGTTGTGTGCACATTATATTCTAACACCTATAAGAGCACGTACGTCTATGCTATACGGTTCGAATATACTTAACGATTGTGCTGCACTAGTGTATAGGGTATAAGGTAGTAGTTATTATAATATATTATGGAAAAACGCGTACCTAATATTATATATATATTCAAGTAAGTATATAATATAGAAAGTTTCGTTAATTTTTGGATTCATTTAGACAATCAGTAGTACCGCGATCAATCGATCTAGAAAATAATTAGAAATCACAACGTGAGCGTAAAACAGGTATACTACAATATTTTCGAAATCTTTGAAAATGGGGATACGCTGGATTCCAAATTTACACGTGCCTACATAATAAATACAAAATATTAAATTCAAAACTATTATATTAATATTTGGAAACAATTATCATTATTAACCATGCAGTACAGTTATTATAATAGTACCTATAGATGTTATACACTTACATCATCAGCTATTTATGCTAACCTACAACCATTCAAGTTAAAATTATATTTTTCAAACGTCATGATAAAAATATAAACATATTTACTTTTTATACCAAGTTTCTTATGGAATTATATACTATTCATGGTACCTACACCTAGGTATTATATCAAAATATCAAATAATAAAAGTGTCTTCGCAGCATTATTATGTATATATAATAAACTATAATTATAATTTTTCTAATTGACATGTTATACGTTTTGTATGGATATGACGTGTATGGAAAAAATACGTATATATAATTAAATATTAAATCCAAAGAAAATTAAAAACAACCCCAATTATAAGTCAACTTCATCAATTTAATACAGGTGTATAGTCTATACTCTATAGACTTAGGTGAAGTTAAAAATACGGGAGAAAATCCTTTCTTAAGTGTATTATTTCAAATTTAAGAGTAAGTATTTAAAATGTATTATAAATATATTGTGAATTACCTATGAGTATTTATAGTATTTATAGGTACTATTTACAACAATTATAATAAGTAATATTTTTAATTGAAATATGTTTAAAATTGTGTACCCCAGTGGAAAATGACAGTATCAACCTAATTATGCTGCTTTATAGGTTAGATTATATATTTTATAAACAAGATGAATTTGTTTGTTTCTACCTACCTATATTTTTTTTACAAAAACCAATCACATTATTTCAGAATATTTCAAAACTAATATAATAATATGATACATATTAAGTATAAAGTTAAAAGGGTTCTTAGATTAAATAATTAATAGAACTACCTATATAATATATATACTTATTACTTATATAATTCGTATTATATTTGAACAATTGGTCTGCATCAATATACATCCAAATTTTATAATACTATGTAGATTTAGTTTCAACTAAAAAATAAATATCTTTGAGTTCATATCATACAATGAAGGTTATACCCAATTTGTTCCAAAAATAAAATAACTAAAATATTAGTAGTTAATATACACTCTATATAATATGTCTTCAGATTTGCAGAAACGTCATGACCAGATCTAATGTAGATTGACAGATCGTATCGGTAGCTACTCGAATATATAGCTTATATTTTTATTATGATTACTATATATTTATTACACACTTAGTAGTTAGTGAGGGACACACACGTAACACGGTGGAAGGGTAAAATATGTTTAATTTCACACTACATTTTCACGCTGACTTATTAATCGGCTGAAACTTTGATGAACACCGACAAATATATAAAATTAACTGAATGATAATAAAATAATATATTTTGATGGAGTATAAAATACATCAAAATTACTAATGTATTGTACATAAAAGTAATACATATAGGTTTAGATATAAATGTTTAATTGTTACTTATTTATTGATATATATCTATTATAGGTAGGTACTTAATATCTTAAAATAAAATATGCACCTACTTTAATCATTTTATAGCTCTGAAAAATTCGTGCCAAGAAGAATAGTTCGAAAAATTTAAAGAAAAATACATTTTCATTTAAAAAAAGAGATTTTATAAATTAAAGTTGAACTCATCTTAGGTACATGCTTAAATATAAAGATAAAGGTAAATCGTAAATAATTTTAATATTGCAAAAACAGTTACACATATACTAAAGTATAACACTATAAGCATTATTGTTATATCCATTAATTTTTTTAATAAACTTACCATAAGAAATTTGTATTAAAGCACAAATAATATATAAACAATAAACTCACCTGAAAAAAAAACACACACACGATTAGTATAAAAACTAAAATGAAAATAAATAAAATACATTTCACTCTCATATGTAATATGATTTCTTAACGATTTCAGTTTATGTAATATATTAAAGCTATTATCAAATTAAATATTATATCATACAATACAACATATTATAAATTTTGTTTTTAAAAAGGATGTCAATAAATTTTAATTTTAATTTACTTATTTAAATAATTTTACAATAATATGAAAACATATTAATACCGTATAAAATAAAAATTTTAATTTCATACAATATGAAGATATATCAAATACAAACTAAAAATATTAAAAATACTAATGTTTTTTACTTGTGTAGTGAAGTGTGTGAAGTGTTATTGGTGAATATATGCTTATAAATTGATGAAGACTAACGTGTATTTGTATAGGTATAATATATTTAATGCAAATTAAAAACGAGTAAAACACGGTTATTACAAATGTGCTTTTATAAGGTTTATTTTAAATATATGATCATTAACATCTGGTTCTTGAAATTATATTCTGTTTTGTTAAACAAGGATAGAACATCTCCTTAAAACACATGCAATGCAATGCGTGGCATAGAATAGAATAAAATAATAAAAACCACAAAGAATATTTAATAATATATTATCATCATAAATGTATAAGAGTTGTCTCATAAATGGCAATATAAAATTATGAAACCACTTATGTTTTTCCTTCCTTTTTTTTCTCTGAAAATCTCTCCACATTGTAGTCGTCGAATCGTCTACTGATATCGTTTTTCTCCGAATAACCATTTTTTTTCCTCACAACACTTTTCAGGTGCAGATGAAAATTGCAAAAAGTGAGGAAAAAAATGAATGCGAATACATGCACACTGCACAGGTATGGCCGGTCACGTCCTGACCAAGCTGTCATCACACCTGGCTGGCTAACCAGTGACCGTGGGTACAAGTGTGTATGTGTGAGTGCTCGCCGCGACATCGCAGTCAATAGACTTCTATTATATGAAATGTGCATAAAAGAGTAGGCGTTACTAAAACTATACCACGACTGGCAACCAATGGGCAATGGCTAACTTAAGCTTATATCAGTTTAATACATACATATGATCGAAGGCTGAAGGGTGAAATGTTATGACGTGCTGTTTTTTAACTTAATTCAAGACTTACATACCTACAAATATGTATCTCGTATGACATGTCTTTTAGATTTTTATGAAAATAGAAATATGATATATTATAGTCTGTATATAATGTAAATACCTATGTCTTATAATGATAATAAATAATAATCTATACAGAGTACACCTTATACTGTTTTTTTATCAATCTATCTACTAGCTATATCTTATAATATTATACAGCAGGTATATAATATTAAAATAACTACTGAAATTCTATTAAAAATTATTCTGAAAATTTCTATAACATACAATATGTATAGACGAACAAAATGGATGCAGTTTCGATTCAAATATTTTGGGCCAAGGTTACGTGATATGGTCATATAGGTGACGATATAGCGACAATAAGTGAATTTCACAACTCATGCATATCACATATTCCGTAGTAAACATTTATAATTTTTTTTCTGCATTCGTTATAATATTTTTTTAAATAATATAATATTATGTTATTATGTTACGGGATTGTTAAGACCATAATATGAACACGTATACGTCTCAATCGCAATGCCGGCGGCCGAGACTAATGTTTCGAGAAACAACTGTGTAAACCTTGCCGAATGTGTAGCATGAACGTCGAACAAGGAGAATGATTTAATTGTGTCAAATAATAATAATGAAATAATATTACACGGAGGCAAAAAATAATATAGTTAAATAAAAAATAAATGTTTTCGCGCCCGTCATAACACTATACCGTCGTGGTTGACACCGAGGTCGTCTGGCCGGAGCCAAAAACTTTTGCTATAGGCAAGGACGTTTCCGATTTTCTTGGCAATATCAAACAATATACTATTTGTGTTACTCATTCTCAACACAAAATATAGATATACAAAAGTGTTCGAATGTTTATAATGTTTATAGTATAATATGAATTTTCACCAAATACTATCAAATCATATCGTTGACCGTTCTTATTATATTATTTGATATCATAATCAATTTTGGCTGTCTGTTGTTACTTAATCGAAGGACGAATCAAAATGATGAGGTTATCATTTTTTTTTCGTTATAGTAATTAGATGAAAAATTCAAAAATATGAATTCGGAGACTATCGATTACACCCTAGACACAGGTAAACGATTTTTCTGTGTTCCAATTGCGTTCTATTGTATAGTAGATATAAGCGTTAAGTATGCCTATGTTTTCGACCCATATGGTGTGCAGATCTATTGAATCCGAATTGATTATACTGAACTATGCAAGTCTTATTATGTTTTAATTTTCTTAAGGCCAAATAAAATAAAAAAACAATTATTTTACAACAATTTTTTATTTGCAAAAATGGTTCAAATTATGCAATTTCAAAATATACTATGACATCATCATTCATATAAATTATGTGATAAATTAATCAAATAAAATGGAATAATTATTAATATATGCGTAAAAATACCGAACAACCATGTTGCTACAGACAGGTTACGCCGTATGGTATATACTATATATGATAGAGGATTATACGATGAGAGTTATATAATGCGTAATAAATGCGCTACTCATTATATTTACCTACGTGTATGACAAACACGATTATGGTTATTCGTCCGATTGTTTATTTTACTCGATATACCTATCTATAAGTGTTATTATTTTTTTTCGTTTCCTTCCGATTATCCTGCGGCGGCGACCGGACACCGGCAATAAGTCACGGATGACCAAGTCCTATCCGTGTTTGTATGTTTTAGTCAATTATCTCACTATATATAATATTGTTATTATTATATATGCATTATAGTATATTGTTGTTTGGTTTTTGGTCATCGTGTCGTCTACACACCGTCGTCGTCCCACCGACAGTTATTATAGTTGTTATTATTATTGTTATGACCATTGACCATATAACTACCTACACTAAAGCACCATTATAAATATTGTATATCGATGATGCCCATGCGCGCGCGACGATGATGGTGGCGGTGGCGGCGGAGGCGTAAGTACTCATATAAAAAAATAATTATACACGCGTTTTACCGCCACCGTCACGATCCAGTAGACCGAGTATCGTACGCAGCGCAATTTTCGAAAACAACATCGTGAGATGGTCAATGAATGCGTATCGTAAGTATATTTTGTACGGTATTGCAACGTTGGAATTGGTGTTGTAAACACGTGAAAATATTAGACATTTATATTATAATATCGTGGGATCTTACACGAATAACTAACACCCTACGTGTATGTGCCTACCTAATCAGTAATGGATTTATTGGAGAAAAAGCGGACATTTTCTGTATGGTCAGCCTTTACTTCCCGTGTAAGCCCCTAGAAACGACGTTTCACATTTTTTTTAACCGTCATATCAAAAACAGTAAGGAATACTCGATTTGATTGTGATGGCCTGAATAGACTCACAAATTTTGATGATAGACAGCAAATACACACACTCATCGTTGTAAACAATATATTCATTTGCTACGCTTTTTAGATACAATTTTTTCTCATTTGTATACTATAGTAACATATGCATTAAAACTATTAAATTATAATATTAATCACCTAATATTCGATGCCGCCAGCGTTTAAAATAATTAAATAATATATTTTAATTTAATACACCATATACTCGCATAACTTTTAATGTTTTGTCTTGAAAACTCAATAGATAATAGTAAATAATATAGTAATTAACAAATTATATCGCGATTTAAATGCAGCGATTGTAGCAGACTCGTTGAAGTGTAACGTTTGATTTCAACGTCATTAGTGCTGATGATGAAGCGTAAACATTATTATTAATTCAGTTGTGTATATAGGATAGTGTTGAACAAACACTCCGATACTTCATCTTCGAGGGTAGGTTTACACTCCTGTTTACTGGTGTATCATTATAATCACGTGCCAAGCAATATCTACCTTGTACATTGATAGAACTGATAAAAATATTCGTAAATTAAATTGATTAAAAATTTGATTCAATAATTATTGTGCTATACTATTAACTATACTGGAAATTGACTTGGTTGGAGGGAGGCCTGGACGACTGTCCTTCATCACCCACATTCCACCAGCCAATAATATCTATTTAATATATTTAGCCATTTAGGTATTACAATACATATTTTTTCCGTTTTTTGCCATAATTTAATTCATTCGTTGTTTTTCCATTTCTATTCTCTCTTGTTATTGTTGCGAGTTCCGGCTCGCCGCGGGCCATTGATCACACACACACACACACACACACACACACCGATGCAGGGCGACTTTAACGACGACGACGAAGACAACGGTTCCTATCCTGCACGGTCACTCGTTTTATTCATCACCCATAACTCGCACGCTTTGATTTCTTTTTTTGTACCTCCAATTTATCTGTTTTATTATACATATATATTATACACGAGTACACGGGTTCCGTATTTTTTGACTTTATATCCGTCGTCCGCGGTCGGGCACCCACGCCCAGTATACCTACCGTGCTTATGATTTAATCCGGAACCGCCGCCGCGCGGGTGAGCCGCTATATACACGGCATCGCGGGTGTTATTTGTGTGATGTCACCGTCAGGGGGTCATTAACCCAATCAACAGAGAAAAATAAGTGTTTTTGTTACTTTATGCACATTGCCTTGACTTCAATGGCGAGGATGTACTAGTGATTTTTCTGACAATTATTATTTTTTTCACCTTAAGGTTTGAGATAACTTATAATTTATAATTAAAGTTGACATTTATATTATTTATATATACACGTATTGTGCATTAAAAACCCCAAAATATGTAATAAAGTATACTTAATTTATCTTTATACACTCGAAAAATGCAAAAATATTATTTTAGCAGGAAATATAAAATTAATGAAAAAATAAAAAATATCTTAAATTATTATATCAAATACCTTAAATCATAATCATATTAATTGTAATGAGCTGATAGCTACATTAACCATCCTTAGTTTATCAAATAAAATACACGATACACACCATTTAACGATCTATCCAATCTCTACGAAAAAATCACTTGTAATTAAACATCAATGTTTATATCAATTTCTTTACATAAGAACCAACCGTTATTTTTAATATTTACTACAGATAATATCATAAAATCTCTATAATAATTACGAAAATATTATTATTATTACGTAAACATTTCAAATATTAATCTTAGATTATTTTATTCACAAATTATTAGAAAAATATTTAACACTTGTTAATATATATTTAAAAAGCCCTATAGTTTTAATAATATTAATAGATACAATGAGCGCTAATACGCGCATCTTAAAATGCATGATTTTATCCACGACAAATTTCTCCCTCCTTCTCCTCCACAATTATCGTCTATGTAGTGAATAACTCTTTATTTACTACTATGAACAAAACCACACACATTAGCGGATTAGGAGAATGATTGATTTTACTTGCTTCCAATTAAATTTTGAAAAAGAATAGAATCGAAAATGTCTGTATCTGACAATACCATTAGAAGGAGCATTTGGCTAAAATTTTCAAAATATCAAGCAGCACATACGCAAGTAATGTGATTCATTCATTTTTATTGTATAAGCGGAAGAAATATTATTGATATAAGTAGAAAAGTACAGATTTTGATTTATATATATAAACGGACTTTACCATTTGAATACGTCTTGTATTTCAAACCTTGCAGGGAAAATTTGAATTTGACTCCCTCAAGGATGAAATGTGATGGACGTTATTATTGGCTGATTTGAGCATCTCAATAAATTTAATTCAAATACCTAAACAAAGTGGCAACTAAAATTGTATAGTATCATCAGACAAAACTATGGCTTTCATCAAAAAATTTAATCCATATGGAGTAATATTGTATAGCCCATTGAGAAAACCTATATTAATATTTTCATCGCATGGACCGTTACGCGAATAAAGAATGAAAATATTCTGTGCTTAATAACCGATGATATCGGAATATTAGTTATCGTATAGTATTGATATTAAAAACTTATGAATTTGTACGAATAGATTTAATTCTATTGGTGGCTTGTTCACTGAAATTAAACTTCTTTTTTATGTGACCTAATAGTAAGTAAATTATAAATCGATTGATGAAAATAAAATATGCACGAATATTTTGTATATATTAGATTCTGAACGAAGTGATGAATGTATTGATTTTACAACGATGTGTGTGTGTTTTTTTTTTTTTTTTTTTTTTTTTGTGTCTGTGTACAGCATAACTAGTCGAAATAATGCTTCAATTTCAAACTTTGGGGGTGGTTTCCGATGTAAAAGTGAATATCCTTGGAGCATTATACAGGTCAAGAGTAAACATTTTCCAATAGTTTACAAAAAAATCGAGAAAAACAAAAAAAAAAATGATAGAAAAACGGGAATTTTTACGCAAAACCAGTTTTCGACCAAATCGATGTTTTTATATGGTTGTAATTCAAAAACTAATCACTGTAAATACTTGAAATTTTCACCAAATGTTAGTGTTATCTAAATACAGTTTAATTTTCACAAATTTTTTACTTTTTTTGAGTTATTTATAGACCACTTAAATTTTCAATTTTTTTAAGAATTTTTTTTTTGAAGTACCGGTAAAAAAATGTCGGACGATCAAAAAAACTTGAAAATTTAATACAAGGTTCTTATCATATTTTTACAATAGCAGTTGAAAAATAAAAGAAATATTTATGCATAAGTTTTTTTTAAAAGCATTCAAAGTTTGAATTTTGACAAAATACGTAAAAATTACGACAATTTTCAAATTATCTTAGATAGAAATTCATAAAACATTTTCCTTTTATATCTAAGATTTGAAAATTTAATACAAGGCTCCTAACATATTTTTACAATAGCAGTTGAAAAACAAAAGAAATATATATTCACAAATTTTTTTTATAAGCATTTACAGTTCAAATTTTGACTAAATACATAAAAATTACGGCAATGTTAAAATTATCCTAGATAGAAATTCATAAAAGTTTTTCTTTTTAATTCTAAGATTTGAGAATTGAATACAAGGCTCAAAATATATTTTTACAATAGCTGTTGAAAAATAAAAGAAATAAATAGCCACAATTTTATTTTACATGCATTCAAATTTTTATTTTGACAACAAACGTAAAAATCACGAAAATTCGTAAATTATTTTATCCTAGAAATTCATGAAACATTTTCCTTTTATATCTCAGATTTGAAAATTTAATACAAGGTTCCTAAAATATTTTTACAATAGCAGTTGAAAAATAAAAGAAATACATAGTCACATTTTTTTTTTACAAGCATTTAAATTTAAATTTTGACAACATATGTAAAAATCACGAAAATTCGCAAATTATTTTAAGCTAGAAATTCATAAAAAAATTTCTTTTTAAATCTAAGATTTGAAAATTTTTAATAATCTATAATATATCCTAGACAGATAAACCGTCTCCGTTCAGAATCGTTTTTCGTATAAAATGATAACTATCATTGCATTCAAATTTAACCTACCCTAATCAGAGGTCCACCCCAACCCCAATGTACAGCAGAGCGATTCCCACTTACCCGCAATTTTTTTTTTTACTTTTTAACTACAAGCATCACTAAAAGAAAAAAAAATGAAATATGGTCTTTGTTTGTTCCGTAAAAATATTATGAGCAGCAGAGTATACAGTCATAATTACAAAATGTTGTAAACTATATCTATGATGATACAATATGACAGCAGTGATATCGTTATAATATAATATAATATATATAACTACAAGTCGTGTTCACATTAAGGTCGATGATTTACACGACAAGAAAAAAAACAAGTAAATTAACGTACCTATTATATATATAATGTTACAAACATTACAAGTAATAAATAAAACGTTATATTAAAACAATTAATTTGAACACTTTACAGTGTTAGGTATGGGTAATTGACGATCGATGGAATAGATTTAAAGACAGATTTTACTATATTATATTTTCGAACTATGAACCAGAGATTATGATTTAAATAACATTGTAAGTTAATTATCACGATATTTCTCGATATTTAATTCTATTTTTACATTTAGGTATAGAGATTTATATTTTAACTTATTCACTTAGTATTGAAAAATTATGGTTTATCATTTGCATCAAATCAATTAAAATATAAATGAAAAATAAAACGTAACAATATATATTTGTATCCAATGTTTTTGTATTCAAGTTGTTTATAATTAGTTAGATATGTCTCAATGAATTTAACTAAAATAATTAAACTAGAAAATTGATTTACAAATTAAATACTTTTATTTAATCAAATAAATATTTTTGCAACAATTTTTCGAATTTCCATCATTTGTGTGACACGCAGACTAGTAAAGCTCAAAGACTATACGCATCATGCGTAGGTATATTATATTAAAACTGGTTTTTTAATTAAAAATATACACTGAGAATTTTTTTCACTCAAATTTAAATTTAAAAAAAACATATTAACCTTTATACCTACTGCAGGAATCAAATATACTATGAATTGCATAAATCGTAAACATTTTTTAATGTTCTAATGAAAATAAATAAATGATTTTCTGTGTGTATATTATAATATACTTATTACTTATTAATAAATTAAGGCTATACAATAACGTTACAATATAATAAATAATAATCATTTTAGTATGTATTTTGTATCTTGTATGTAATACTTCCTTATTAGTTATTCCACTATATTATTTACTTATTATTTCACAGTAAGTACACGGTTACTCGGTAATAATAACTGTTGATGATAAATTAAATCGCCTACCTATGTAAATTTATAAAACTCATTTTTCTCTATCAAGTATTTATTAAATCAATGATCTTACAATAATATTAACATATTTTATCAGATTGTTTTTATAACTTTGCAGTAGGTACCTACCTATAGTATTACAGAATTTTTCTATTTTTAATTTCCAAATAAGTTTTTTATGTAAATATAAATACGATAAAAATGTGCTTAAATAGTATTAAACGTTAAACCTATACTACTAGGATGTATTTACTACATTATGGTATTTTTTCGTTTTTAAATTTAAATTTTATAAGGTATTTGTAAATTAGATTTAGATTTCCGTGTTATGTTATCATGATAAAAGTAAAAACCTAATCGAAGTTATAGTGGAGTTGTAAACCAATAATATTTATAAAATATTGAAATAATTTTACAAAAAATAGAGCTTGTTTTTGGTAAAAAAATTTGAAAAGAATTTAAAACTACATGTGTATTATACAAATTTTACGATTATCAATAAATTATATATAAATTAATATAAACTCGATTCTTTGTGTCTCTAACCATGCATAGAATTATTGCGATTTCCTGTCCACCTGTACTTAAACATTATACTCAATAACTGAGAAACTATGCCTGCTTCTTTTAAAACAACATCAGATTTCATTACAACTTACAAGAGAAAATTAATAAATAAACATACAAGTTTTGGTAGCATATACAACGTAAAACATTAGAGAAAAACATATTATTATTATCTTCTTCGCAAAATACATCTAAGAAATAATTTGCCTACATCTACATTGCGTAGAGAAAACTAATAAAAATTATTCAGTAGGTAATTTATTTTATTTCAATTATTTTGTAGAATTATTTTTTCTATTCAGCCATTTATTCATCATTCATAATAAATTATCAAATATGATTTTCTTATAGTAAATTATACAATAATAATATATTACTCACGTTAGTCCAGTCATCAAAAAAAGTATCCATGCCAGAAAAGTAGAATGATTTTCAAAATTACAAAAAAACACATATGAGAGCACACGCTATACTATCCAGTAAAATGAAAAACAGATGACAATTTTTTCATTCATATTTTGCAGTCGCATGTAATAACAGAAAAATTGTCAAGGAGTAGGAGAGTAATATAGATTAAAAAAAGACTTGCTACGTTATCAAAATATAAACGACATTGACTGTATATTACATGATTTACACGAACTACATAAAGGTTTAAAAGGTTATTTAGACGTAATCGCGATTTTCATTTAAAACCTGCCGTTCTGCGTGATGCGCATATAAACTTGCCAACAAAAAGGTTATCAAAGTCTATATCAACGTATATTGGAATACAATAATTTATGTTGCTTTGCAGAGACACTTGAGCACTCACTACCATGTACCTACTGATGTAGTGATACTATGTATTAATTTTCCAAATGTCACAGTCTTTAAGGTTAGACGCATACGTCAATGACCGATAATATTAATAATATTGGAAATAATGATCTTAAGCTATGAATATTCATTAGAAAAAAATTCACAGATAATTTTACTGAAAAAAAATTGACTTAAACCAAATATATATGATAGATATGTAAAAAAAAATCATATAAATTACAGCCAAATTAATAATAATTGATTGTTTTTTTATCTACGATTAAAATGTGTATGTTTATTGAAATATAAAATTTCAATTTTAATATGTGATGAAAAGTATAGCATATTTATTAGTTATTATTTACTATATTTGTTTTAAATTTGTATGTTCTATTCTTAATCTATATTATTAATTCAATTAAACATATACTCAATACATTTTTTCAATAAAAAATAAATACGAACCTATTTCTAAATTAAAAATTAAAATACGATTTTATCTTTCATAAAATGAGATTTATTATATTACATACACATTTTTCTAGTAGTCTTACTGAAGTCAATATTAAATAACAATAATAATTATATCATAATATTATAAATTAAAATACTATAAATCTGTGCTTATATACTATTTACTGATTATTATAAATATATTTTATCATACTATTGATCTATAAAAAAAAGTACAACATACCAAATTTTTAAACTTAATGACTTGAAATTTTTTACTTTTGACTTCTTAAAACCACCTTTACAGTTAAAAATTGAACTTTGTTTACTAATCCTCCTAAAGATGACTTCCAATACACAAAATAGGTAACCACTCATCATTGTAAAAAAAAAACAATGTAATTCGAACATCCAGTCAGTATCTAAAATAAATTTTGTTTGAAATACTATTTAAGACTGTTTAAACTAATTTAAAACCCAAACAATTTATATACATGTTAAGCCAGAATAATATAATACAACAACGTCTTAAATAAAAAAAGTTACAGATTTCTGAAAGCAAAAATACTCATACCCTGGTTATTATAGAAACATTTAAAACTTAAATAAGTATAATATCTCAATCGACTTAATCATAATATTTAAATGATTTATTAATTAAATTATAATGTGTTATTTGTAAATCGTAAATCTGTAAATTGTAATATACTGAGTAAAGCACAATGAATAGGATAAATCTTCTTTTTTTTAAATTGTATTTAAACTCATTTATTTATTGTATTATTTATATTAATAATAATATTACATAATTAATAACCCTATAGGATAGAAATACGCACCTACTTAGTACTCACTGACACCCATAAGAATTTTTACCACCTATTTTACCAATTTATAGAAATGAGGCGTAAAACAAATAACAAACTCATAAAAATCAACAAAAAAAAACAACATACTATCCTAAACCCCATGCATTCAATCACAAAGATGAAGTAATTATTAATACACTACATATAGATCACTCAAAAATGTACCATAGGCATGTATAATATAACATTTATAAAACTTAATTTAAAAACACCATTGTATTTATTTATATGTAGCTAATATTTATTTTTTTGTTATCTTTACCTAATAATCTATGTAGTTACTAGTTGATTAAAGTAACAATACTTAAAAAAAAAATGTGATTCATTATAAGTACGCATCATGTTTACAATTTTAGAAGTATATTAATACCTAACGATACATTTACATACGTTAATAATATATAAACAACACTACCTAATTTAATAATTTTTAAGCACTCACACATTTTAGAATACAAAATTATAATAATTTACGTAATTTAAATTTTAAGTTGCATATAGGTAGTAGGTACCTATAATAATTCACGTGTTCAACCACGAGGCACACATGGCACAAGTGTAGTTTATATATACAACTATATAGGTATTCGTTTATATATTCATCTTCTTTGTCAGCCATTAATACTTGTGTTTTTATAATTTATTGTGTTTATAATTACATAATTATAGTCTTATAGCAACAAACAAATAGTGATATTAATTAATGATGGTGCATGTATAATCCGTTTGAATAAAATCTGGTGTATTTTAGTCCATATAAATCTTTTTATGATACAATCTATAATCATTTAAAAATCAATACCCAATTGGAATAAGTGGCGTGTTGATGTTATTTTTATTTAGTGTTACCATGTTTGAATAGTTTTACGTTCATTATAGTGATTTCCAATAAAATTATCGATAAGCTATAATTTAATTCTAGTATATTGGTAATTTCATTTGTTTGTCACCACTTAACGTTATTATACCTAAATAAGGTGTCGCAGATTTGTGGTCCTACTTTTAGTTTAAAGTTGTCAAGTTAAAATGTTATAATAAGGGTGGCTGAATCGATGGGTTTTTAAGCTTATTTATAAAATCTCAATCCAACACCGATAAAAAAAAAAAAATACAGCATTTAGTCGACACCAATAAGCCTAAAAGGCATTTAGATGAGATCAAATTGGAATTAAAAAAATAATAATACGTTTTCCTCATTTTGTAATTAACTGGTTTTTGTTAACCGTCCATTCCTGTAAACGTTCTTTATTTTCAAACGCCCAAAGCTCAATAACATACAAAGTGGTGTGGCGATCAACATTCAGCATAATATAGAGAAGG
Organism: Diuraphis noxia; assembly: GCF_037042655.1. Taxonomy (NCBI): domain Eukaryota; kingdom Metazoa; phylum Arthropoda; class Insecta; order Hemiptera; family Aphididae; genus Diuraphis; species Diuraphis noxia. Next base: position 28,232,937 of record NW_028301714.1, on the reverse strand, counting down.
TCTAAAAAAACATTTTACCGATAACATCGATAAATATACAATACTATTGTCGGCTGTAATCAGTCTATAGACAGACCTTATTATATTTGTGTTAATCCGGTAGGTCAACCCGGGCTAATAATCATTTTTGTTATCTCTATATAATATTTGTTATGATAATAAATTATTATTACTGTGCTTAGATGAGATAATATGTCACCAGTGTCAACAGTGATTATACGCATATGTTACTTAACTGTATTAATTGATATAATTGACGGTTACTAAATTTAAGTTAACAATAATGGTGAACAATGGCCATATTATACATCATAACTGCATTTTATTTTAAACTTAAATGTATTAGTAAAAATAAAAATACTATCTTATAACAACTATTAAAATCTCAAAAATATATGTCTAACATAAAATTTTTAACTTATATATATAATTTTACTCGAGTATATAACTGAATTACCTATATATATATATATACTAGGTTTAAGAAAAAGCCTTCAAAAGTCAGTAGTCTATTTAGGGTCTATAAAGATACTCAGTATTTTAGAATATTTATTTTAAAACGTTTAATATAAATGTTATGAGCGTAGCGAGAAAAATTGTATTATTGTACACACTAAAATTATTTACCTATACCGAGTTTTGTCTTCGTCCGTTGGGAGTTTCATTACAAGAGAGGCAATTAGAATAATCTTTTAAAAAAAAATTTTCACGTGAGACACTTTTGCACTTTAAAAGTCTGATGAGAAAAAGTTCGAGTGTTTCCATTTTTTCTTATTACGAATACAATATAAACAATAATAAAATTGAAAATTACCATTATACCTAGTAGTTACATTTTCAATTTTCTTATACTAAAATATTATGGTTAATTACATAAATAGAACATAATATTATGTTTTATTTAATAACTTATAGTTATCATCAATTAAATTCTTAATTAATTTTTAAAATATTATAATCGATACCTCGAGGTACATAAACAAAACTGATTTTAAAATAACGTGATAGATGATAAATTTTTACACAATATACCCTAATGTTTTGTTAAAATAATGTATTGTTTTAAAATTATTTTCATTATGTAACATACCTAACATATTACTTTATTTATTAAAAAAAAATTATAATAAGTGTGCATTATTTCTAACGTAATTAAGTTCGATGGAGGTTATTTAAGATTTAATCGAATCTCATTAATAAGTATACCTACTACAACAGTATAAAACTATGCTTTAGAGAAAAAAATAACAACAGTTATTATTTGTATATAATTTGTATGTAGCTCATTATAAATATTTACTAAATATCATGGTATTGAATTTGAATGCCTACTTTTATATTATATGCCATATTAATTTAATCACTCGTTTTTGAGTTAATTAAAATCAATATATTTTGTGTATTGAAATTGAACTATGATAATATTCTGAATTACGTTGAAAATAAATAATTTTATAAGATTAGATTCTTAAGATGTTTATAAACACATTATTAAATTGTGTTGCATTTCAGAAGACAATAACATTATTTGTTGCTCACTATTAGAATTGAGACATTTAGTTCCTACACAAATCAGACAAATTAAGAATTTAAGATGTATACATACATTTTATATACAGTTTAAGTTTTTATATGTTTACCTAAGTAAAATATATTAATCACTACACAATACGGGTTAATTGCGAATATTTAAAAACTACATAAGAACGTCAAATTATTTCTTACATCAAATATTGGAAGAAAAACAAAATTGTATAAAAGAGAAAAATATGTCTGATGATAAATCAAAAAAAATAAAATAAATTGGTATCAGCTACTTTATAAAATAGTACATTTATAGCCTTAAAAATAAACCTCAACAATTATTTGTAAATTGTTTTCAAATCATAAATTTTTCGTATATTTTTTACCTATTATCTACCTACTTATAGTTATATTTTGAGTATCAAAATTTTGAAAACATACAAGTATATTTATTATTTATAGATAAATATATTTTTAATTTAAAGATTTCTATATTACGAAATTTTGTAAATTAAAATCTATTACTTTTTACAAAAACAAACAGAAAATTTATGTCTTCTAGAATGGAAATTAATACAAAATAATAAATTAAGAGAAATTAAATCATCCAACCTCCCTTGGATGCACGATATGTCACTCCCACGCAGACATCAAATAATCATCGACAGACTACGAATTGGCTACACATTATACACTAATGAGCATTTAATGAACAGAAAAGAACAACGAATATGCACCTCATGTAACACCGCGATCACAGTAAAACATCTTTTAACTGAATGCCTCCTCACAAAAGATGCCAGACACAAACTGATGCTCCCCAAAAATCTGTGTGAAATACTTGCACCAAACGAAGAGAGGACATCATCACTTTTAGAATTTCTCAAAGAGATCAACCTTCTGCATAAAATATAATAGCATTAGGCATTAGCAAAATTTAGAATATCACACAAAATGTAAACATATTTCTCTTAAAATATATTGTATCAATTTTTCACCTATTTATTATTTATTATTTTGTAAAAATTAAGTAAACTATAATAAGTATTTTGAAACGCCAATAACTCCGGTAGTTGAGGCGTATTTGTTAGATAAAAAAAAAAAAAAACAGAAGATTTAACTACATCACAACTACACATAATATTATGTCGCTAGTCCTAAAACTATATGAATGATGTATTTTTACTACCTGTACAACATTTAAGCTTTTAACCACTGAATAGAATATAAAATACGTATCTAATTTTTCCACCTCAATGAGGAATACTAACATAACTTCAATTTCAACAAATTGTTGAACTCACATAATATTATTACAAATATTATTTTCAAAATAATCATTTTAGAAAGAAGTAACAAACATAATTACATATTCCTTGTTTTTAAGTGCTATATTAAACTATATAAGAACTTACATTTACCCTTAAAATTAAACACCTTATTTGAACTAATAATTATAAATCCTTACAAAATGTTATATAAAAACCTTTAATATATAGATATACAATATACTACAATATAAGATTGTATGATGAAGATAATTATCTATATGTGTTTGAATAATAGTAATAATTGTTTATATATACCTATTATGTGTGTGTTGTTATATACATTGTATATTTTCATAATTCAGTATTCTAATCCCCTCATCGTTAGCCGTTAAAGTTTCTGTGGCTTTTGTATAAAATAACCTACGATAATTTAACTTTTGTCGTATAAGTAATAGGTAACATATGAGGAAACCACACCAGTATGTATTCTACATTATACTACCTATACTATAATTTATACAATACACCTGCATCATACACCGCATAAAAAAAAACAATTTAATTCAGACCCCTATTATAAATTATGGTGTATTCATTAATATCATATTTAAACAAGTGTGTAAAAACAACCACGGAGTGTATGCAATAATATATGATAATAGATAATATAGTATTATAGTCGTGTAATATCCAACATAGAGACTGCCGCACCTCTTGCATCGAGTTCAAGTACTACATAATATATAATAATAATTAATATTACAGCCATTAGTAGGGTAAAACTATTTAATACAAGTGTGACATAATAATTAACAACTCATCCTACGGGGTACTTATAAATTAAGGTGATGAAATTACTTGTATTATTGTACTGCACGCGAAATATATTCGATATTATTGTTGTCAGGATGAATATCGGCCGTGACATCAGATACGTAAACTCATATTTATATTTTGGCCAATATTCTTACTTTATTATGCTAAATAAAAATATAGATTTACAAATCTGTCTAATAAAATAAATAAATATCTAACTTTCTATTAATAATAAAAAGTTTATTTTATTATTTTTTTATTATGTAAGAATGATATAGTATGAAGTGATTAAGGATTGTCGCTATAGGCCAAGAGCCATTGCATCCCCTAAATGTGATTCTGCATTAAAAATTGCATACAAGGTTTCCGTTTAAAATACATGGTTGTTGTTTTAATATTATAATATTAAATATATGCCTAAATAGATGTGGAGGGTTCGAAATTAGAATTCCCGTGCAACATCAATTATAGTTGTATGGGGTTGGCTTTAAGAACAGGTTATATCAACCGATGATCTTAGGTTCATACTGCATAGGCATAAAATTATGTTATTTATTTTAAAATTAGGAGGTATAGGTATATAAGTCAGTATAGGTATGAACATTGGCCTCTTTGCGAAATGAGATTGATTAGAATGTATTCAAATCACCAATAATCTTAACAAACGTGCAAATTTCGTTCCACAGTGATGTATGGTGCAGAAGGTAACGGTTCATAAGTTATAATATTTAAAATTTGTCATTAAAAATTTGGAGCCACTGGGGCTAGCATATATATAATGGGTATGGGCCAGTGTTACCTAATACAACATTTGTATTTTAGGACAAGAGTGTATCAATCTCGCTTTTTATATTATATTATTGTTTGTATTATACCAATCATACTCCTTATATTAGTTATATTGAACGGTCAGTAAACCAATATTGCGCTTACTTTTTAATTTTACTCGCAGGCATATAGAAAAAATTTTTTTTTCTGATGTGAATCCATCAAATATTGAATTGTCATATAAATTATATATAGGTGTAAACTATGTATATTAAAATAATTTAAAATTGAAAACTTATATTTTATTGATAATTACTGATTAATTGATTACTGAGTGGCTGGTTTTTTTTTTCAAAAAAACAACGTTGTTAATGTGATTATATTTAAAATATATTATTAACAAATTTTCAGTATATGGACTTTGATGAAACTTCATTATAAACTAATAGGTATACCTGAACAAACAGAATTAAATTTTCATTATAGCCAGCTATAAATATATTTATCAGTATAATCGGTTCATTACATTGTGACGATACTGTTAGAGATAATATTGTATGATACAATACAATTTTTTTCTTATTTTATTTATAGTTTATATTTTTAATAAGTCTATAGTATTGTATGTTTTTTATTTTATTTCAGAAAAATTAAAACAGTAACCTAAATTTTAACGAATATAATAAATTGTATTTTTATATATTTTTAATTAAAATGACCAATTGTTATTATTTATTGCAATTATTCTATATTTCTATCACCCATAAAAGCGACTGAGGGCAATTATTGGTGTATATCACCAAACATGACCGATTGCAGCTAACCAATAGACCTTAAATGTCTTGAGAGTAAAATTTATCTATTAAAAGGTCTTTTAAAGCGCAATGGTAAACTCTCTAAAATATAGTCGTACTCGTATTTGTATTGAAAATTTACACCCAGATATATTGAATTGAGTCTAACAAATATTTTTAAATTGTTTGGATTGAGTCTCCCACTATTCGCTCACCAATCTAATAAGAATTCTTTCTTCACATTTGTACGATAGTGTTGATCGCCGTTTTCTAAAATAACTTGATTATGAGATAATTTACATTAAAAAAAAAAAAAAACGCTTTTCAAGAGTATATGAATTCCTCTGTTGGACTAAATGTCGTCGAACATTTTAAATAGAACTTTAATTTAAACAAAAATATCGTTTTTTTTTTTGTCACTCGACGTACACTCCGGGCAATCTCTGCGCCCATAAACGTGTGGTCCCAAAGTATATGGGTTTATGTTTGGTGGCGATATATATATAAATATACTGTGGTGGTTTTGTACATGAATATAAACGATCGTACATCACCTATGATATTGCTCACCGGTTACCCGACAAGTGCATAAACATAGGTAAATACCAAACAAAAACGGACGTCGCTTACCTTTGCATGTAATGCATAATCCATGCAGTCGCCGTACGCCGAACCGCTTTCGCTCTTGATGGCCGGCGACGTGGCGGACGTCGGGCTGCCGGACGACTGCGGTCCTGTGGCGCACACCTGCACTTCGGCCGTATCTCTCGGATACCACGGATACATTAAACAACCGACTCGTCTAGCGCACGGCAAACGCGGTTGGACACGGACGCGCGAAACGACGCGAACGCGCGACGGACGATACGCTGGGTCGACAAAGTTACGCGGGCGAGTCGAGAAAGATAACTCTTGTTAATAACGAAAATATTTTTTATTATTGTTGTTGCGGCGCCTTAACGACAACAATTAAAACAATAATGTTACATAGGTAGTGATGCAGTTATATTTTATTCGCGGCGTATCGGGCCGAGTTCGATAGTCGCGCGCCAAAATCACGTGGGGTTGAAACTGACGTCGGCGGCGGTGGCGGCGGCGGCGGACCGGCGAACGGCGATAACAACTTACTCACTACCGTGTGTTAAACGGGAACGCTGCGCGGTGAACACGGACCGCCGTTATGGTTAGACGGAGAGAGACAGACCGCGGTCGGAGTAGCAGTCACTGGTCGTGGTAGTTGGTCGTCGTATTCCGCAGCGGCGTCGGCGGCGGCGTCGTCAGCGGGTTGAGCGCCGGCCCGGCCCGCAGCAGATACACCCAACACTTGGTTGGCGGGGGGCGGGCGGGGGCGTCTTCGGTCCGTCGTGTCGTATCGTACCCACTCGGTCGCCGGCGCACGCACTCTGTCAGGATACGGACACGATACGCGCGTTATATATTATTAGAAGATGTATTATAGAGGTACCTACCTATACTTGCACGACGACGCAGCGATTATTATTACTATTATCGTGTGATTCGCGAGCCAAGGTTAAGGGCATCATTCTTATGTATTATATATATATTACAGTCGCCGGAGCCACGAACTTATGGAGTTGGGTATATAATATGTTGTATGGTACCTATATAGTTTATACATATAAAGGTACAACTATACACACAATGGTGGCGACAGCCATTTTTTGCACTTAGTTTATATATAAATGATATTGTCTTTTTGTTTGTTTATTTTGTTATTATATTATTACTATTTTTTTTTTTATTATTACACTTGATGCGTATTATAAACCTACCTCGCCGAGACCAGACTTGAAAGAATCTTTTAATTAATTTACGATCCCAACACCCGTCTAATCTGATGTTCCGCCTGCTCTCACGTTGCTGGTAGCAGTCGATGATAGTGTGATACTAAGCTTCTTACTTTTTTTTCTCCCGTCTATGAGAATAAATGTTAACATTCTTTTTTATGTAAACGTTTATTATCATCATCACCTAAATTGTATATATTTTTACACCTATCAATATCATTTAATACTGAACTACGATGTACCAATACAGCTACACCAAAAAAACTATACCACTGATCGTTGATCGTCACGCAATGTATGGCATACATTAGAACTGCAGAGCAGCCTGTGTATGATTTGCGGCGTTGACGAAAAAAATTCGCTCTTCAACCAAGATATGATATTATATTACAATATACCCCTGACATCAATAGATTACAATGATTACATAGTAATATACTCGAAAAATCTCATATCATAAACATTAACCGTATATATTTTACCTAACCTATATTATGTATTTTACATACCTAGGTAGGTACGCTCATTTTTTATCTCACACTCGGACCACTCACGTATATTATAAATATTGCGTTATCGATTTCGTATTTATAGCAATATTAAAATATATAATATGGCGTTCAGGAAAATGAAAATACTTATAAGGAGGTTTGACCATATATCGTAGATCAAACTAAAAGTACATAAACATATCAACGAATCATAATAATAACTGATTAATACATTGGAACTGTATAGAAAAGTTTTTAGTTTATATAAGAACAAAATATATTTTATCAATTAGGTAGAATTATATAAAATCTATATATTTATTCAATTTTTTGTAGATAGAATTGATGCATAAAAATGTAAAGGGCAGTATGCCTATAATATCATTAATATTATACTGATACAGACATACATGGTTGGGAATTGTTGTAAATAAGAAACTATTGTTTCAGGATACAAGAAGTTCGGCTAGCTTCATTATGGTTATAAGTTCATTGAATGGTCATGGAGAAATCGTCATAATAACTTGATGCTTTGAAAATAATGTAATTACTATTCATCAGCTTTTATATTTTGAGATTTAATAAAATACTAATATTTTGACAATTTTTAATAAAATATAACAGTATAAGAATAAGATAAATTTATAATAATTATGGTGATAGTTTATTTATTTATTTTATTATAATATATACCTATAAGCTATAAACCATACCTATAAATTATAATTTATTAATAAGCGCTACCTAGTTATAAATTTGATATTTATACATTATTTAAAAACGTACACGATGGTCATTTATGTGGTACACGCTCAAATGAATAATTCCCTTCCTAAATCATCGCTTTAGATCCATTCGACCTGCAGATAATATATTATAGCATAATTTTTTTCTAGCAGTTAGGTCGCTAGGATATAGCGTAACTGAAGTTTATATGAGAACAGTCATTCTGTATATTTACACTATACCTAATACCTATGTAATTAAATGTTTTAAATGATATATATAGTGCAGGTGAATGATGGGTCATCTTCGATTATTAGTAATATTTAATTATTTTTAGTTGTTTTGTGTAGCAAAATAATATATTCTAGGTTAGGTTTATTATTGAAAACAATAAAATAAATGTTAGTCTAATTTCTAAAATACAATACTAATAATTATGAATAAAAAGCGGACTTACTGAAACTTGTGTTATAATAATATGATGAAATGTCGACCAAGAAGTAGATCTCAATAATTTTGTACGTAACAGTAAAAGTGAACTATTATTAAAACCATAGATTCGAGAATAGTATATTATATAATATTATAGTTAATAATTGATTTGTCGTCAAATTTAAAGATGATAGGTTTTAATCTATATCAGTCTGGTATTTGTATATTTTAATTTTAAACTGAGACGTGTATATAATATATATATATATATAGTCTAATAACGTGTAATATACACGTATCATTTATTATTTAAAACATAATATATTATACGTATGTGTATATCACGCTTTAAATTAAAATACATATTAAAAACCAGACGTCAAAACATAGATAATATTTAAATTTGATAATTATTAATCAATTTAGTCTAATGTTATAGACAGTTTTGATTATTCGGAACGTAAATTGTTATGTCTGAAACACCAAATTGGTATTATATCACTATATCAGTATGTGAACTTTATGACGAATAAGTAAAATATGATAATATATTAAAATAATTATGCTTGGATTGGTAATTGCAAAAATTAAAGTATTATGATTAATAAGAATAAAAACTATTAACTTTTGTTTTATAGGTACCTACTTTGTGTGTTCTGATGTTGTACATTTTATAAGTTGATACAATAGATAAGTACCTATACGCGCATGATCATATAATATATTATTCAAATTCAGTAAATTTTTACGTAAGTAATTGATCTAAGATTGAATTATAATTTATAAGTAATAAAGCCATTATAAAATCTCAACGAGAAAAAAATAGAAATGTGGTTGAAATGTTCAACTCGAAAATATTTAATATAGGTACATGTATAGGTTTAATATTTTATCCATTCAATCAAATAATCAGAAACATTTCGAGAATTACAGGCGGGCGAAGTGGTAACTTTGTTACATGCACATATATCTTTGATAATAACTTTATCAATTATAAACATCTTTACATCAATGTAATATAATTATTATTGTTCCCGTGTTATGATTTAAATTTATTTCAGTTAGAAATGTATTTTTACTACATCGTATATTAACCCTTTTGAATATTTATTTAATTGACAATTAATTATAGGTTTATTAATGTACTTTTTTGAACCTAGGTTTTACTTATATTATTAAAGTTCAAAAAATTAATACATGTATATAATATTTTATTAATATATAATTACATTAATGTAAACTTGATGGTTATAGAATTGTAACGATGATACCAACGACGAAAATCCCGACAGTATCCTCCACGTTAAAATGATGTAAAATTAGCAATTCACTAACAAATCATTTTTCTAGTCATCGGTTAACAGCGTGTAAAGTAATATATCATATTTGTGTTTATAATTTTTCGTAATAAATATTTTATAATCTTGTTGGATAATTTTTTTTATTTATTATAAAGTAATAAGCCAATCATCCCTCGAAGCTGTGATCTTTATTGAAAATAAAATTAGTTAATTGTTCTCCATTGTGTTTATCTAATATATTTAATTTAAAAAATGATTATTTAAAAATTAATTTTTTCTATTGAAGATCGACCTGTATAAAATGGGGTGGTAGAATGATAAACCGGGCATCCAGTCTCAAAAATTCTGAATAAAATCTTTATTCAATAAAAACAACATATATTATTTTGAATAAAGGCTTCAACATCTTTGGTTATTAACCTACAGTTGTAAGTGTGTAACATAGCACTACAGCAGTCAGCAAAAGAACGGTTGAGAAAAAAAGAATGGAATATTTACAGTTGTTTACAATTTATTACTTCAATTTAGAAATTGAAAAATGTGTATGGTTTATACATTTTATGAAATATTTTAAATAATAATATTATCATTTGTATAGCACTATAATATTATTTAATAGTATTTTTTGTTAACATTAATATCAAACTGCAGATTATCATTAAATAGCTATAATATAATAATACAATTTGATATTTTTTTCATATCCTTCTACCAGTGCGTTTAAAAATGAAAAGTATAGAAGAAATGCTGTATATAGGTTATAACTTATAAGCACTAAGGAGACGTAATATTATTATAACATATAGCCCCGTAGGTAATTCACGAGAACATGAACGTTTTCCGAAACGTTAAGCTATATATTATGGAAGTAAGACATTATATTTTTCAACTAAAATAAATATTGGGTGTTTTGTGAACAATAAAACGAAGTATAATAATAATACCAATAATATAATAACCGTTTAATGTGTGGTACCTATTCATTCGTTTATATACCTGTTCATTATAAATACACTATATATATATAATTCCTATGCAAGGACTAAAGAATACGGGACCTAAAAAATATAATGTATACGATTATATTTCAACTGTAATTGTGTTTATAACAAGATTGAAGATACTTTAATATCATACAATTGTATTTTTAAATGAAGAACTTCATAGGTTAGGTACCTATTACCTATATCATTATTTTATTACGTAAACTGACGAGTTTCCATTCAATAACCTACCATTATTCATATATTATGAATCATAATTATAAAATGGAAAAGAATACCAATACCCAATATCTTCCAGTGGCATATATTTTGTCAGAACTTTATTTTTCTTCACATACTATTATTTACTAATAATACTTATTGTTAAACTTACTAGTTCATGAAACTATATTATAATAGTCTTTACGATTATACTGTATAACCAACCACTCGATAAAATATTTATATTATATGTATATTATTTATTTATATGTATATTATCTATATCATGTTTGTATACTTTTTTTATGCGGTGTATGATTCAAGTGTATTGTATAAATTATAGTATAGGTAGTATAATGTAGAATACATACTGGTGTGATATCCTCATATGTTACCTATTACTTATACGACAAAAGTTAAATTATCGTAGGTTATTTTATACAAAAGCCACAGAAACTTTAACGGCTAACGATGAGGGGATTAGAATACTGAATTATGAAAATATACAATGTATATAACAACACACACATAATAGGTATATAATAGTTAATATGTTTGTATACTACATTAATATTCTTTAGTATCTTATAGTATCTTAATAGATAATATGTTAGATACACTAAAGAGGTATCAATTATATTCATATGATATTAATTTCTGTTGAATATGTAACTATAGTTAAAAATTATATAAAACAGAATTATATTGTTAAATCACCTTTTTTATCAAATTGATATACTGTAAACTTTTAGATTTCACAGGAATAATTTAATGTTTTCCTTGCATTCGCCAAGCCAGTGGCAACATAGGAACTTTATCGGTAATTCATTGTACAATTTATGGGTTTACGATCGAATGTAGTTCAATAATAAGTATAAGTGTTATAATTCGATTCAAAACATAACCGACAACTGAGGGGTGAAAATACACGTTAAAAATAATTTTAATGGTTTATTAAATAATATAATCGCTGCATTTTATTGTATGGTTTAGTTGCATAAGTATAATAAAACAATAATTTAAGCAAATAGCGTAACGCGTGATGGTATTGTGGGATCGGAGTACTTAAAGTATTTGAGAGTGCTTATATAAACACAACATTACAAAATCGCAAAGTAGTTGAACAAATTCTTTGTTTTATTATTTTTTCTATACCAACCTACCGCTTAAAAGATTAAATAAATTGTATTAACCTCAGCTTATGACTGCTATGAGTATTAATTACTGAATGCTTAATATTATTAACAACTCTTACTAGGTAAACTAAGTGATTTTTTTTAAATCAACATTCCTCGTTCAAGCGTCGTATTTGAAACAATAGTATACGTACCTATATGAATGAATATCACATAATTATTATATTATGGTACTATATTAGTAGTGTGTATTTGTTTTATCCTCATCAAACCATTTTTAAGCAATATTTTTAATAAAATGTATTTTATAACAGTTTTTAATTTTATAAGCAGATGTATACTTATAACTATTACCTTGTAATAATAATTATTATTTGTATAATAATTTTACTTTCTTGAGGTCAAAAAAGGGAATAATTATTTATTACACTGCAGCTATATGGCTGATTCTAGCCCATGATTTATTTATCAAAAACCGGATGGGAAGTATATTAAAATGCATAGAACATATATATTTTATAGGTACCTATAACAATAATAATGATTGACTCGCATGACGTAATTCGTTACTGTGACGTTTTTTTCGTTACGACGTGTTTTCTGGTCAGAATCAAAAATTTGGAAAATCTTAATAATTAGTTTTGAGGTCCTTGTCGTTTATCGCCTGCCGTGGTCATATCGCCAAAACGTATTTAACGTATTCTAGAGACTAAGAAGGCAAGAACAATGACCTATTAAAGAAGATGGTATTCGCTGAGTCATGATTGAATCGGAAATTTTAGGAACGAAAATTATATACATGTAACAACAATGTCTCCGAATTGGATAACATCCTATATATATATATATAATGTTCACTGCAGAAGGTCGTTTGACTATATAAAAGTGACGATCGGAAATTATCACATACTTTCGCCTAAACGTTATTCGAAGATTTTATTTGTGATTGGACACCAGGTTTTAAAATTGTTTTAGTTACTATGCGGTGTAGTCAATGTGATAGTTTGCAGTATGTAAGAGACTGACGAACAAATACAGACACAAATAAATTATCTTTCAGACGTTATTGTAATAAATATCTGCTTTTTTTTCTATTGAACCACAAATTCAACATTCTAACCGATTCATTAGAGGTTATGTTGAATATTGTACAAACGAGTCTGGATTAAAAGGAGCGAGAGAGCGCCACAGTACATTCATTTTGGAGACCCGTCTCTTTCTACATAATATTATTGAATGCTCGCATTCAAAATAAATGTCAAAAACTAAAACAAAAAAAGGTTCATATCGTGAAAGAATTAGGTATACTCATAATAATGCATAATAAATTGATGTTTGATAGGTAACAACAATCGATAAAGTTTGTAAATTATTAAAAACGGGTATAATTGTGAACAAAGTAATTTACCTAATACCTATATAGTATTAATAATAGGTACATTGTATTACCGTGTTATCATTGAATTATATTATAATTCTATAGTCAGATTTAAAATTTAAAACCATTCTTGTATATGTAGAAGCTAAAACGTATTAGGTATATAAACGATTTTTTAACAGACTATATACCCTCTCATCACAACCCTTCTGATATCTAATCTATCAACTTTCACAATTCGTGAAATCTCTCATGACGCCTGAAAATAAATTTCTATATAAAAACCTTCTTTATGATACTAACCAATGACGACAGACTGAAAAAATATGTATATTGTTATATTTTATGAATGAACAAAATTTATTACTGGATCACTTCATCCACATTTTTATTTGGTATTCATATTTTTTTTCTTGTAACATATATTTTTATTATGCGCTTCTAATAAAAAAATGTTAAAAATAACATTCATGTACCTACCTAATAGGCTAATAATAAATAATATCAACATGTTCGATTACGAATTGATACTTGGTATTTTTTACATATATGCCTGAGTAACTTTATTACTGTGCAGTAACTGTGACTTGTAGTGAATAGTGATTATATAGTAGGCTTTGATTAAATAATTTATAAAACGCATATAAAATTTAAAAAAATATTTTATGATCGGTGCCCTTTTCTGTATTGAAATTGTACCGTTAAAAATGTTTTGCATATCAATAAATATTAGTCTAATAAGAAATTATGTATATAAAATTATTAATATTGTAATGGGTAATCGAAGTGTCTGACGTAGTCAGCAAGAGTCATACAAAGTTTAATAAGAATACAAACAATTCGTCATACCTAACCTATTCTACTATCAACCGCCATTTCGGGATACAATCAGGACGACCTCCCATATCTTATTCTTGTTTATGTCCAACAAAAAACCAAGTTTGTGACGAAGATCATCGACCGGGTATGAGTGTATGACTAGCCAAGTTTGTCTTGTACCCCATTCCGTGTGATTCGTATATTTTATTCTATAATGAAGACTATTATATCCTTTGTATATTAAATTTTTGAATTTGATATCTGCAGTGAAATATTTTTAATAATTATTATTTTTAGTAAGTTACCTAACAAATTAACAAAACATCATTTTATTAGTACTATACTCAAATATTAGGAACCTACACTAATTCAGCTACAGTCGATTATTAGATACACTTTTTAGCTTTTTGTTAACAATCCCATATACTTAAATCATATTTATAATAGTAATATTTTAGTTATTAAGTAAACTATACTTGTATGTAGAATTGTAAAGAGTGTAGTGACCAAATAAATAAAATCAATTATAGCTATAATATTGAAAGCCCTCTACTTCGAACCAATTCTTGAGCACATGTTTATCTTATAGTACAAATTAATATCTAGACTAATATTCAATTTACATTATATATCATATAATATGTTACACCATAAATATTTTTTTTCAAGTATAGTTACCTATATCGGGTATGTATTCGTTTTCAATTGACACCATGGTCATTGTGACTAGTTAATAATGCTTACTAGGTGACAACAACTATAGGTACATAATAGATAAGTGTTAATTTTTGTTTAAATAAATAATATAATTACCTATTTAGTTGATTAGTTAATAAACTTTAGAAAAAGTTATCATGTTTGGTACACCTATTTAAAGAAAGTAAGTATTATTAGTAATACTTAAAATTTTATATATGCTAACTTTATAGCTAACGCTATAAGATTTGCTTCCATCATTTAATTATCCGTCAGGACATAATAAATAATACCATTTAGACTCTTTGTCTTAGAAAATATGCCACTCGAAAACTATAAGAAAATGAAAAAATAAACTATTCAAAGAACCATAATCAATACACGATTTTCATGCTATACATAAAACTTTGTTAGGACTTTTAACTATATGTATACTCAAAAACTGCAGTTCATAAATTGAAATAAAACATCATTGAGAAATACCAAAACCAATAAACATACCTCTCTTCGTTCAAAGTTTAAATTTTAATAATTTACATAACAACTAACAGTTTAAAAATGTCTTCCAATAAGCTTCTATGTAAAAGTAAATATAGACAAATAATATTAGTTTCACGCATAACTCATAACGGCTACAGTTACAACAGTAATAGTTATGTGCTTATGCGTGTGTTGTCCTCCCATTATAGGGCTCTAAGACACGAAAACATAAAAAAGTCTAAGATAAATGATTCATCGCGTGCAAAGTTTCAAAACATTTATGATTTAATGTAAGAATTCTTATTATTTATGAAAATACACAGCGTGTATTCCTAAGAACGTAATAAATTTACTTAGAGCATTATGTATTATACCTATTACTATGTGTACCTACCTATAGTAGAACTCCAAAAAAACATTCATATACCTAGGTATAAAACAGGTAAATGCTAAATTCTATTTCTATTGCATAATATGTTGCTGATATATGGTCGTTTATATTTTTACCAATATATAAAATTTAATTGATTTAAGTAAAATAATATTATAATCCCTTTATTTTACCCAACTTTATGAAAATGTACATAATATGGTTATTGGTTAATAAACATAAGCATAATAGGTAGCACCAAATTTGAAATTTCTATGACATTTTACGTATATTTATAAATATAAAAGAAATATAAAATATAAATAAATAATATGTGTGTACAAAAGTGTTATTACAAATATTATTAATATACATTAGGTAAGATAAATATTATCAATCTGATTATATAGTAGGATACCATTATAGAAATATAGACAATAGACATATACATATATTTGTATACCTGATGATAAACGATCCTATATGAAACCCCAATTATGGTTCTATCATATACCTACATAATAATAATATACATACAAATGTAAAATATTTATGTGTTATTGATTATAGTTTATTAAGTTATTTACTTACATATTATATTCTCGTAAAATGTGTAAAAATTATAAAATGTTAATATTAATAAATTACTTTCTACCTACAACAACAATTTTCAAAAAATCCTGGTACATCATCTTTTAAATTTCTTTCAAGAATACTTTCATGTTTTCTATTATCTTATAAGACATTAACAAAATAGGTACATATTATAAAACATAATAACTTAGAATTTCAATTTATACTTATAAGTACCTATATAATATAGGTATATAGGCTATAGCAATATGTATAATTATATATTAAATAATAAATAGAGAACACTTACACCAACGTTTTCAAAAAAAAAAAACACCTACCTACTGTTAAATTTACAATAAAAATATTCTCGATTGAAAAACAGTTGCCTGCATCTCCACAATATGACATTCCTAATATTTCACATAAAAATAAATGCAAGTATTTGAATGTACAAATGTATAATATAGTCTAAATAAGTTTAAAAAAATATGAAGACCTAAAAGGCTAAAATTATAAAAACAGAATTTGAATAATTCGATGATTCAATGAGGGTGAAAATGCATGGCGAATCACCCTATGCCCAATATACATATATTATACAGCAGGTATTTGGTATTTATTGTTTTTGAATACTTAAATTTACAATAAATTTGTTCTTAATCGAACCGATACCGATAAAATCATACGATAAAGGTTCCTACACATAAATGCAGTCATCCCTATTGTGTATAGGTATGGGACAGGTAAGTATACACTTTAACGGTCAAGCACTTCGCTGCACTTAAGAAAATCTAAGGGGTTTAATATTTTAAATGATCTCAAATGTTCTAACCTTTGCAGCACCCCATATTAAGAGTAAAATAAAAACTTCCAATTCTATATCAATATCCAAAGTTCAAGGCTATCGAACGATTGAGAACATTATACCTTTTTGGCCGAACGATTAAGAACACTTAAAAATAACAAAGAATACTTACCACCGAACCAAAAAAGCCAAAAAAAAAAGAATACGATTGATAACGAATTTACGTGCAACGTTGCCATATCATTTATTATTTAACAAATATTCTTGAAGAAAGTCATATGTAATATAAATATGTTTAAAAAATTAAAAAAAAAAAGTAAAACATGTAGAACATTATAAAAATATATGTTTAAAAAATGTATAATAAATATATTATGACAAAAGAGTTGAAGCGGGATACCGGATAGCATAATCCAACATATTCTAGATATTTTAATATATTATTAGAACTTTTATTTGCTAATACATATATTTATTATGAATATTAATTCATTTTTCCTTTTGTTTTATTGGCATTTCTCTTTTTTACCCTGTTCTATCGTTGCTATTTTTAACCGACTATAATACGAATACTTCGTTGACGTTTGTGCGACGACTAAAACGCCTATTAAGTCATTCTCTCGTATATCTGGTATCAAAGTTACAAATAACATACGGTTAATCCGATATAAACGTCCAATAAATATTAAAAATCAAATTGTTATAGGTATTAACTATTAATCGTCCAGTCAAAAAGGTGTAACTTTCTTAATAGTTCAATAGCCGATTATCGTGCTCAAATTATTATTCGATTAAATTTGGCAACGTTGAAAAAAAAAAAAAAATATCGTGTTACCAAAAATAACGTTCTCAATCGTATTTTACCGAAAGTTCAAAACGAAAATCGTCCTAGACCATTGTGAAACAATCATATAGTATACCTAGATAAACCAGAAACCTTACAAGACCGAGAACAGTGACACTATATATATGTGCCAGCTGGGGGTCTAAATTTGTTTATGTAACGTATAATGAGGTAGGATTTTTTGCACCACTGTGCTCGAAGCATTCTTCAATAGTAAGTTTTAAAATATTTTTAATTTATATATTGAAGCACAAAGGACCAATTATATAGTATAGGTAGTTTATATTGACTTATAGTACGTAATTTTTTTTACAAATGTGTCCTAGCAGTCCTTGCAAGGGAATAAGTGTGCAAACTTGTGAGCACCATAATTTGTCTGTTTTTCGATTGATATGATGCAGAACGCATCGCAGTATATTAGTTTAAACGATTGAAACCAAACATTTTTTTTTAAATCTATTAAATTTATTATCCAACGAAATGACGCCTGTATATGTAAATGCGTAATATATTATAATATTATAACGAATGACTGAAGCGATTACAATACATCATAATAATATTATAACAATTAACAATATAATAATATATAATATAGTAAATATAGAGATATAACGCACGTCCATCACAGGAAAACGGCGGCGCCTCATCTTCTCGGGTCTAACGATAATAATAAATTATAATTATTAATTATTATATTCTACCGGTGCTCGACGACGCGGACAGGTACAGGCGCGCGGGCAGATCACGACGGTGGCGGTCGGGCGTGGTCTGACCGCCCACAAAACGGTCGCATTGGTCCGGGCGCGGCCTCGGAGCGCACCTGTTCGGCGCGGCGCACGGCAGTATCCGACTCTAAAATCTACACACGTACCCCCGTCGTCTCGTAGGGCTCCCGAGGTCCGACGGTCCGGAAGTCGTTTGTTCCGGTAGCCCGTCTGACGTGTTTATACGCGTTATGGTAATGGAATATAATTTGCTATTTTTCGTGAACAACGCATTATTTTTCGAAAATTGTTGTACATAATTTAATAATATATAATATTATTGTTAATACAACAGCTTATTACAAAGTTATATAAATATATATGATAAGGTATTTGTTGTAATATTTATATGTTCATATCTATAGGTACGTCGTCATATTATACCATGTCATACGTATATATATAATACATAAATTACATATACGCCTATATCGTATAAATATATACAAAATAACAATAATATAGATAAGCACATACGAGTAATAAAATACGGAGATACATTTTGATAATATATATATACCTAATAATTAATAATATTCAATAATATAAAGTGTAATCATTGCGGTTGACTTCTTTCTTTATAAAGTATGTATACATACTCAATTTTTTGTACAGGTATACTCCTCATGTTGTCTGTTTTATATTGTGTGCACTTATAATGTCTACTGATATAGATTATATACCTAATATATCGGCTTAGAATTTAAACAAAAAAAATATTGTAATCCATAATATAGTGCACTCATCTTACCGCCATTGCAAAATATTATGACTATTTGGTTGAAATTGAATAACATAATATGTATAACGTGATTATTATTTGTTTGATACAAATTATAAAATGTGTGAAACCCGATGATTATTCTACAGTATAACATAATAGTATATATAATTATTAGCAACAAACATAACAGAAGCGCTGACACTTATATGCCGAATAATCTTTATGACATAAATAATTTCGATTTCAAATTTAGTATATTACATTACCTAGGTAAGTATATAGTATAAATATGTATGTTTAAATAATATAATGTTGTATATGCACTTATATTATATGAGAAAACCCTAATCGAATTATTAGGTATATGTGCGATGTTAACTGATTTTGTATTATCGATTAATCATATATAGGTACTATTGTAGATTGGAAAGTAATATAATATGTCAGCAGTGATTTATACCTACCTAACTTAAACATACATTTAAATATAATATACGTAGGTAGATACTTAAATATTAATTTAATTATGTATAATATATAAATACGTATAATATATTCTGAGTGAAAATAAATTGTAAATTTAAGGCTAACCTAACTTATGGTCATTTTTTTTAAACGAATTTTTCGATAGTTGAGAGTACCTTTTATTTATTTACAGGCACATGATCCATACTAATGTATAATATAGTATATAAGTACCTATATAGGGCTATATTATATTATATATTATGACGAATGTAGATGATTGCAGTATACATAATAAATTCAAAATATATATTACAAATAGGAAAACTTATAATATACTTCCGGACTTCTGGTATAGGTATTAAGTTCCACCGATAGATTTTTACTCACTTATTATGAAAAAAGCATACCATGTAAGTACCAGGCTATAATATAATGAATATACGCTTAAAGTTAAAATTTGATAAAAATACATTTATTGTAATTGGCATCCAAATTAAAACTATAACTAAATATCTATATGTTATATAATATACCTTATACCTATATCCTGGCTACCCTATTATTTTGATATTATACCTATAGGTAGGTACTATCGATAATTTTGATAATTACATTTATACATAAACATTATAAAATGATCATTTAAGTATTCCCCTAATATATGTCTTATAAGGGATTTTATGAAAATATAATGAGTATATAGATATACTCAGTTATTATTCTTATTTTTTACAAAAAATTTAGTTTGTCTGAAATTTTACAATTTTAATTTTACATAAAAGTAAATTTATTTATAATCAACATAATATTGTACAAAATTTACTATTATACTATAATACATACATTTTTCTAATAAACAAAATATTAGGTTTATATGTGTATTGTGTATATAAGTACCAATTATTAAGCATAATATATATATATATATATTATGTTGTATTAAATAATAATGTAGGTATGTCTGTTCGGCTGTTTCAATTATAATATATTATAGGCGGTATCTAAATGAAATTAGTTATAGCATTATTTACAATGCTAATAAGATACAAGTACAGCCTCGATTGGAGATTTATATTAGACCTAAAGATTGGCGGGGTAAAAATATTTAAATAAATAAATAATAATAAGCGTTTTAAAAGCGCAGACTATATAGGTACATTGCTCTCATAAACTTCAGTCGTAAAATAATATAATAATAGTTATAATGCCATGTATTACAACAATCGTATTATTGTGTTATCGTTTAGACCACGCGTTCATAATATAGGTACCTAGCTAGGTATAATAATAATAGTTCTTTCGCCAACGGACCAACGACGGCGGGCTGCAGCTGAAGCAGAAGTCACACGGCCTGTTAACCGGACCCGCGGTCACGGTGACCCCACTCCCCGCGGGCGACCACTCTTTTACGCTATAAAACTTTTTATACGAACACAACAATAATATTATTATAATCATATTGGGTATCTTTCCGGCGTTGATGTTATAGGTACTACGGTGAAGGTTTTTTTCACCACTCCTCTCGGTTTGTTGGTTCTTATATTCGCGCGTCGCCATCATCGTCGTCGTCATTTCCCCATTACAATGTCTTGTCGTTGTATCCATAAATCGCGTAAATAATGTACCTATAATCTATAATCTATATCTACATAGGCACCTGTATAATATAATATTCATTGACGATCGACGACGCAGATCAAATCGTAATCCGATTTTTAACGCGGTGCAGATTTAGCGTCCGCAACTCGCCTTGTCGACACGCAGTCTTGCGCCGTTGGAGTGCGTGAATAATTCCCTTGTGTCTGTATGTACACATTTTTACCGTTGTTGTGTTATCGGTCGCCCATTTGTGAATAGCGACGTCCGTGTTCTTTTTTCGGTTTTTTATCACTTGCCCGCAATTACCCGCGCATTATTCGACGTGTCCTACCGCCGCGGGTATTATCGTCAAATGTATTATTTTTTTTTGTATTTATAAAATTTATTTATTTGTCATTAACCCCGCACTCGTCGCCTCTATATTTTGATCCCACAACAAATGATATTGCACGGGAGATTTTCGAATCGCCAACGTCATCACCGGAAAAACGGACATTATAACAATAAACATATAACCGACGTTTTTTTTCGTATTCGTACCGAATTATGATAATTTTTCAGATTATACAGTTATTACACACCTTGCGTCTATATATATATATATATATATAACCATTGATTCAGTTCATTATATATCAATCGGTATGACCTTACGCTTATTGTAACGTAAATTATATGATTTTTTTTATGTATTATTTATAAATAATTTTTTATTTGTTCAACATCCCGCTCGCGATAATGAACGTGCGAACAAATAAGTATAGATATATAATAAAAGCAGTTTGTAGGTACCTACTTATATTTCGATTTTCTATGTACTTACAATATAATAGACTCGTAGTAAAATTATACTCGTATATTACCTATATTACTGCTCAAGCTGCACAACTAGGTACATTATTATAAGTTTTTTATAAGAAAACTTAAAATGGTCGCATCTATAAATAAGAATTCTGCAGCTAGCATAACACATAAGTAACTACTTACACATTGTTTTTGTTGTAACACAAAATAATATTGATGTATGTATTATCCATGCACTTTATAAAGTGTATATATATATATCAACAATAATCAACGATATTATAGCGAAAGTATTCATGCCCTGTATATCATTATAGTAGGTACATGTATATAATATATAATATATTGTATATACCTATATTTCATATTAAAATTATATTACCTTGTACTGAGTTGTACATGTTTTATTTCACATAATAAACGTATTAGCTTAAATTATTATTATATACAGCATTATCTCCTATCTTTAAGCCATATTCAAAACTAGGTACCTATGTACCTATATAATATATATGTATCATCAAAAATCATTATAAATACCTATAGGTATCATAAAATTATATTATCAACAATAATCATATATGCACTAGGATTATGATTTATGAATTTATTTATTTATTTATGATGATGTCAATCATACCATTTGATAAATTTAAATTTAAATATCTCACATCAAAATTACCTTTCATCTAAAATTCTAAACTATACAAATATTTAATAATATAAAATCGGTAAAAATACAAAATCACTCGATATTTTTCCTCTACAAGGAAAATATTATAAGTCATTGATATGTTTTTGTTAATAAGTATAACAATGTTGGCAACGAAAACTTATAGTACAGTACTTTTAACTTTTAAGGGATAGTATTATATTATTATGTATAATTTAAAACTATAGACATCTATTTTTTTATTCCTATATAAAAAGGACATATTATATAAACTTGTTAGATACTTTTATCTTAATTTAAAAACGCCAGCTTAAATTTGATATAGTAGGTAGTAGGTAGTTAAGGTACTTATAAACATACGTAACATTTTATTATTAATTATTGAAAGTATTTATAAAAACATGATAATGATCAATATTTTATATTTATATTTATATAGGTATGCTAAATATAATTAAAGTCATAATCGGACTGTATAATGGAGGCGGCGCATGAACAAAAAACTTGAGCAATAAGTCGTATTAATGCTCGTGACTCGTGGCATAGCCGCAACAACAAACTGCTCGGAACATGATGTTTACCTGGAGGTTTCTGATTCTTATCCAGAAGATTTGTCCAGCATTTCGCCACACAACCCCCTCGGGATCAGATTTTGGTATAGGGTGGCATTGATGACGTATTGTCGGTCGTCCGTTGCAGCTGAGGTTCGACCCAAGTGCTGTATGATGTCCAATAGTCCAATTAGTTACGATTAAATGTGAACACTTAATTACTACAACGACAATAATTTTGATTGCCTGATAAAGTGATAAAAAACTAATTAAATTAAATTAAAATGTATTATACAATTATAATAGTCTCATGATATCCTTCTGCCACCATCCTTAAAAGTTTTCCGTACATAATTGACAAATGTAAAACTGAACATTTAAGCTTTATATAAATTAAACATTATATGGTGTATTTATTATATTGTGCTATTTGCGTTACGTATGCATTTTTAACAAACACAACAATAAATGCGCAACTCTAGAGTATAAGCTATAAATATTTATGACTATATTATTATACATTATATGACCTTTAAATTGAAAGTTCTTTTACTGTTATTATAGGTGCTCACATCGGGTATACACTATACAGCGTATACCACCCGATCCATGGTTCAATATTATACTAAGTAAATCAGAAATCTTATAATTTAGCCACACGATACAGTCGGCCGACATTGCTGATAATAATATATACGAAAACAACTATTTCAAAAATTGCGTTTGGGTAAGAATTAACTGCAATGTACCTAATTAAAGTGCAAGGTCTAATTGTAATAATTATATCCGAATAAATTAAACAGCATAAAATACGTCGTACATTTGACTTGCTATGTGATACTTGTACAGGTATAAAATACCTCTATAACGCAATACCGCCAATACCTATATGGCTGTATATATGTGTACACACTATATATATATTCATTTCGTATATATTATATATATACATATATATGCACGACGACTTATTAATTAATGACGTCGTAAATATTTTCCCATTGTCGTTTCGCCCGACAGCTTACAAATAATATTATATATATCGGATAATGGGCTACCTGGCTTACGCGTTTTATTATTTTTACTGTGTGTACATAATATAGTATATACTATATATGAATAAGGCATATATATATATATTGTTCAATAACAGTATAACTATACGTTATTATTTTATTTTTATTTTTTAATACAGTGGAATTTTTTTTTTACCGCATTCGTTCTTTGGAGACGAGCAAGGCGCCGCGAAAATTCCCTTTCCCAAAACGGCATAACACAATACACACACACACACACACACACACACACACACACATATATTATGTAGGTATATATTACGTATACTGCATATAGGTACCTGTAACGCGTTACACTGCCCGAGTCGAAAACTTGAACGTAAAACCGCCGCCACCGCCGTTGTCAATCATCGTATATATTATATATACAAACACTGGGAGACATTTTTTTTGGCGGCACTGCAAGGTCGACCGCTCGAGGGGGTTCTACATATTATACAGGGTGATTCGTGTATACCATCGTGCCGTTTAATCGTATATAACAGTACTTAAGTATATTGATTTTGATTACGAATACGAGTAGTACATCGAGGTTCATTTTCCAATCAATATAAGTATAACGACCTGAAGTTAAAGGTAAATAATATAATATACACCAATAATACATAGGTATTATATACAATGTATATTATACATATTTTGATTGTATTATTACACATTTTTCGATTTATGTTATTTTATTTTAATATATTATACTCTGTAAGAAGACAACAACTATATATAGATATCTTAACATTTTTATTCTAATCACTATGTCGGTATATTTTATCCTAATCAATAGAGTTAAAAGAATCAGTATAAGTACTAGAAAATAGACTGGCATTAATTATAATTATGAGTGACTATTAATTTCGTTCAAAATTTGATTGTCTATATATAAAACCACGACTGGGTAAAATGTTCGATATTGCATGTTAAATACACATCACTTATATATATAGGTAGCATGTTGTAAAACAATACGTGGGGGTGCGAAATCAAAAGTTTACCTGAAGGCGGCGTCACGAATACCATGGGAGGGGCGCATAAACGAAAAGGTTGTAATAAAATAGCGATTTCACGCGAATACAGTTTATATTCTCGGGCCTATCGAATAATTGGAATACTAAACATAAATATATAATTGTATTATACTGCAGGCTGAATAGTGATAGATATATTGTGTATATAGTTAATAGTTATGAAAGGTATATGAACAGACTTTAGAGACCCGTTGTCTAAAATATAGTGAAGCATAGCGTGTAATGACGTTTTAAAAATGAATGTTGTGTTATAAAATGCTACTATATAGGTATAGGCAATAGTTACGAGTTAATTTTTTCATCATTCATAGAAATGTATAAATAATAATATTAGTTTCGTACATTATTCCATTAATATCTGAATTAAGTAAAATATAGATACCTATATATTTTTGAAACATAATACTACGTTTATTTTCGATTTAATAACTGATATGATACCCTACATCAGCGTTTCCCATAGTGTGTTCCGCAGGACTATCTCAAGGGTTCCGTCAGATGTATGTGACGTCTGAAACATTTTTTGTAGTAGTGGTTTTTTTTAGAAAAAATGGGGTTGAGTTGGAAGTAAAGACATTAGGGTTCCGCAAAACACTAACTATTTCCTAAGGGTTCCGTGATCCTAAAAGTTTGGGAACCGCTGCCCTAAATTACTCAACACATTTTCTTTTTTACCTTCAAAGCATAAAACAACATCATTTGTTTTTATACATTATATTGATGCTTTTCTTAACGAGTTACAAAAATCGGAGAACTTGCGTTATCCTTGAGTATCGCGGTACAGACGAACATCGCGTGTAGATATCACATAAATGTTTATGAGACCCCGGTTTGAAAACACACTATATAATATTATGCACATCACATAACTGCAGTTATATAGCCTTATAGCCAAATAAACTCAAGGCTGCGTGTTATGACGACAATGCACATGATGCACCCGTTCATCTAAATTTTTAATTTAAAAATTAAAATCGTGTTAAAATATTAGTATTGTTATAGTGATGAAGTTATGTACTCGGAGCTCGTAGGTATACAGTATACGAATCACTTAGTTTCGTAAACATAAATTAAATATAAATAGTTTAATTTGAAAATAATTAAATGTTTCATATGCATGTGTGATAAACATATTATAAATTCAAGTTAATTTTGTATAATTATGTGACAAAATTATATCTGAATTTATCAAGTTAGATTACTTTTGAAGTTGGCATTTCTTTAAGAAGTAATAATATTATTATGCACTGCCCGCAAGGCCGTAAATACAACTATTATTCTACCAATCGGACATCGGTCGGTACCTACCTATAATACTGCAGGTTAATAAGTAGCGTATACTTGTGTGTTCGCTTCGCAGCATAAAAAAACCATCCAGTCCTAAAACGTAGGTCGAGTGTGCATTTTTTAAAGAACATAATTTTATATTAGTAGGTACCTATATTGTTCTTGTTCAATATCAATTATTATACTTTTCTCGAAGAGTCACAAAAACAATCAGTGGCCAACTCGTCCGTCCTCAACTACGGTGCCGTCGCTTTCGCAAAAAATAAAAAACAAAAATATTTATATATGATATGTGTGTTTATATTATGTTTATGCGACTGCAGCTGGAAACACGCCCTGTACACGCGGTATGATATTATGCGCGTCGCCCGACGACGAAAGCGTTTGATTTATCGGACCGGTGTACGACGACGTATTATTATCATCAACTATATTATGAGCGGAGCCAAACGTGCGTCGACGCACTTGCGTTCGGGGAATCGTTTCTGGGAACCGCACAAAGTCGGTGGGTATTCGTACAATAAAATATAATATATTATTGTTATTACTATTATTAATATTATGTATGTGCGTGGAACAGTGGCCGTGCAGACATAATAATTGTATACAGGTGTATTGTATTTATACTATGATCTTGTTATCATAAAATAATGTGGTCTTTGGTTACCGGCAAATTACATCGTGCACTGTTTTCAGAATAATTTAATAATATTCTAGTCTTTCGATTATTATTGTTAATATTTTTGGTTGGTATTTAAAAAACCTATGGTTACAGCAGGTTATGTGTCATCTTTTGAATTTATATGTATTTAGATTTTAGAAAAACTAGCGTTAAAATTTGAATTTCATGTAATTAATTGTCGTTTTGAAGTAATTGATCTGAAACAGTTTTTACGTATTACAGATATTTAAAATACAAACAAATATTCATTGGGTGTTGAGCTTACAATGTTTATTAAAATTAGGTACCTATATTATTCCTAGAACCTATATTGGTTTCTTAACCTTAACTTTTTATTAAGTCTATAGGATATATACGTATTTAGATTCTAGGTGGTATATTTTCATTATTTTCTCCTAAAAATAAAAAAAAAATGAATTAAAAATTAGGTACTTATTAATATTCGTAATTCAAATAAAATCAACGTTTAACAATTATTATTAGTATGCAATAACTTACATAAAATCAACCCTCCCTGTAATTGTTTATCTCTATAAAAATAAATATTCACAATACACATATTATATTCAGTAGGTATCATTTTTGTGCATTAGATCATTCTAACTATTAAACTATCTCATATCACACTAGCATTTGATATGCATATCATTATTATCATTCGTTGTGCCATACTTATTTGGCTATTTAATTTTCTAATTTGTCTAATTTTTAAGTGTTTTTTTTTTTTCATTTCGTAGGTCATAAGTAGATATACCTACAATACAATTTGTTTATTAATACTAGCGTAGACATAACAATATAATATTTTTTTTTTTTACGTAGTTATCTAAATAAGGTAGGACAAGTCGATCACAGCGACTATGGTGCTGTAATGTCAAGGATAACGTTTTTCGTATTGGACGTCAATATTTCAAATATGTCGGTTTGTGCAGACGGTAGTTATTATATTATTTATATAATATAAACTTGATATTCTTTCTGGCGCTGAAATCCTCCACTTATAAATATTATATAATATTTTAAACATAAATGTTTCAATCGTATAAGTGAATTATTCGATTTAAAAAAAATGTTTATGTATATAAATGTAATATATTATTAAACGATATAGCTTATGAAGTTATGAATATAAATAGTATAATATTTTCTCTTACTTTTTTGGCACATGATTTACTACAGAAAAGTACCCACAATGCAACTTTGAATACAGGGATTTGTCTAATTATAATTATATAGGCCACTTTTTATGCCGTATATATATATAAATGTTTGTATACAAAAACAATTAAATAAATATACGGCAAATTAATTGTAGTCTCATTAAATACGATGTAAATGCATAATATGACACTCACGTATACTAATATTTTGGTCTGTTAATTTATTACCATTACACCTAGATAAAATACCGTGTTTAATTGTTAATTATATTATTTACGCGCACTCTTTTTCGATGTAAATAAACTTCCATCTATACAAATTGTTTTTGTCAAAAGAAGAAAGGAGAGGCGCCCGTCTGGCAGTTGTACAATGTGATGAAATTCTTCGTTTCTTTTATAATCGGCTCTATGTAAGTAACGGGATTTTTTTATGAATTCTAAAAATTTATACAAGCGGGAAAATAATAAATGTATACACTGAACACGCGTCATGATGTAATACGTAAATATTTTATTAATTAGAATATTCATACGATAAAAATAGAAGAAAACATAAATCGAAGAAACTCTACAAATTAAGTCATAATTTTCAATTTTCCTTAAAAACTCAAATTAAAATATTATATCATATACAATATACATACGGTGTATATAGAATTTGCTAATATAAATATTTGATAAATATTTCAAGTGTCTATATATATACATATATATCAGTGGTTCTCAACGGGGTGATATCATCCCTCAGTGGGTGGTGAAATGTCACTTTGGGGGGGGGGGGGGGGGCATTGAACTAGTTTTTGAGGTAGAGGGGTGGTGAACTAGTTTTGAGTGGTATAGAGGGGCGTCAAGCGTGTTCACGTAAAAATACGTACATGGTTTAATAGTTTTCTAAATAAACTAAAAATGTACCTATTTATTATTATAAAATAAAATTGATAAATTATTTAGTTTTTTCAAATGTTTAATTTAATTAATTTACTAATACTATAATTTAAAAAATATGAAAAATAAAATATTAATTAAAACATTAATTATTAATTATTCAAATTTTTTTTCAAATTTTCCAAATCATTAACTTCCTTCCTATCTCTCAGTCCATACCATTAATTATAGAATTTTCACACAGGGGGGCGTTAATAAAGAATTGATTCCTACTCAAAGGGGCAGTAACATAAAAAAGGTTGAGAGACACTAAACCATATGGTTATTCTTTTTCAGATTACAAAAAAATAACGGAATTATTTGTTTTGTCAAACACTGGTATGTTGCGTATTAAATATGACAGTTTTCCCGAAATTTTGTTTTTCGTGATTAGAAAACTGTTAGGTCACTAGGGGGTTTTAAATTTTGTTTCCTCTGTGATGTACATATAGAGACAATTTTCTTACGAAAACCACACTAGCATTATCTTCTACAAAAATTTATGAAAGGCTAAAAATAAAAAACACCAATAAAAAAATGAAAGACAAACACATTCATAAACTAAAGTCTAAAATTGTTTTTGTTACGCATTGAATAAGCTTTTAAATAGTCTAATATGGCATTGTAGTTTTAAATGTTTTATTTAATGACTATATTATACAAATTAAAATTAGTGTAAATTTTTCTTTAAAGTAAAGTTATCTCTATAATTAAATCACAATATAAAGCGCTTGATGTTTACATGTTGGTGATATTATAAAAAAATCGTATCTATTAGTTCATATTAATCATTGACATAAAAAAATAACTTTAAAATAATAATCAAATAATTACATAATGGTTATTTGTGTTGGTCGTTATAGTTTTTTATTTAATCAAAATTATTAATACATATGTGGCCATATAGATAATAACAAGGTTTTTTTACAACACTATAGTATTATGTTATACAGCCATAGAAGCGGCATACAACTCATTTCTGATTTCTTCTTAATTTTAAATTTGTGCAAATTACACTGCAAGTTACCTATAACCCCCTCTTTTTTTTTAATTGAACGTTTCATAAATTGTTAACAGTTGAATTATTCATCAAAAATCAATGAAATTATTATCGTTTTATGGTGTTGTGATAATTGTACCCACAGTATACTATACAGCATTGAAGAGTGTTGTAAACCTATACTGCCGTTAAGCCACAATGAAACGTGTCTTCTTAGAATCAAAATAATCCTGTTGTAAAACCATATTAATTTCAGGACTGAAAAAAAAATAACTCTTAAATAAATTTATTTCGCAGCAGTACAAATAAATAATAATAATAATATCCGTATACCTATAACTATAGGTAGGTATTACTCTCGCATCGATGCGGAGAACTAACCGTTTCGTTTTGGTTCGTTTGTTCCATTTTAAACAAACGCGATTATTAAACTATGCATAGTTATTTAACTAGGTATATGATATTGTGTACCTATCTATAGAATATTATCTGTTTAAAGAGATGGTCCGATGGTTTTTGTATTCATTGTTTTCGTACATAATAAGATTACCTACTGCATTCGTGTCTAAGTATACTAAATCGAATTCCTAGCTATTAATATACATATAGGTATGTGTATATTATATACACTCGGATTTTTTTCTTTAAATACGCGTGTTTATATATTATAATGTCTGTGTGTATTTATTATCCACCGGATATGCATACAATATTATGCAGAATAATATACAGAATTTTGTTTTTATTTTGGTGGATAATATGTTATTAAAATCGTTCAGTTGTATCCAAAACTCCGATGCGCCGCGGAATAGCGTGAAAATCGATCATCTCGTGCGTTTTGTGTTTGGCGCTTGCACACATAATATTATTGTTATTATAATATACCATGTATAGAGATTACCTATGTTATGTTTTTTTTATGTTTTTTTTTTGTCATATGCTAGTGAAAATCCTTCCTGTATTTGTAATTGTACACACAATTTTAATAGATATAAAATTATTATATTATTATATTTATCCGTTTTGTATAACCAAACTCATTTTTCAAGTAATTATTTTTGTAGTAATTTTTGAAAATACACGAAATGTTTTTATACACTTAGAGCTTTGAAGTATTTATACGAGAATTTACACAAGGAATATTTAGAAAATTATTATTTATTATTTTAGTTAATAATTGTTTAATGATAACCTATGTAATTAATTTATATCTTTTCACGATCAGAAAAAAAATGCATATATAGTTTTTTTATATTGATTTAAAAGTATTCAATAGGTATACTATTTGTACAAATATTTTCTTATATCCAATTAAAGTTTAAATGATTGATGCAAAATGGTAATGGTTGCATCGCGTGCCTCTAAAATGTGTGGTCCATTACACCCGTTCATCTAAATTTTTAAATTGAAAATATTATAATGTACGTTGTCATTAACAAAAAAAAAACCAACTTTTAGTATACACGATATGATAAAAGTAGTAAAAATAAAGTTTTTGTAAATATGTAAACTGTAGTTTTATACAACATATAATATACTATACATAAATCTATATGGCTATGTATATAGGTACACAGCAATTAACTTTTTATTTTCATAAGCAAACACTGTTTCAGGATATATAAGTAGTATGCCATGCAAATGAATTAGTGTGTACATAAATCATAGGACCACAATATGCTGTACCTATATTGTTTACGTTTAAATAATATGCAGTGTTCACAATAATATTTAATATAATAAATATATATTTACATAGGACCATAAATGAGGTATAATGTGGTGTTAAAATATACTAAATTGTTTAAAAATTCGTGTCAAATCACACAACGCGATATATTATTAATATATATTATGTCCTAGGAAAGAATAAAATATGAGGAAAACTGTCGCAGTAATTGCGTATAATTCTAAACATTTTTTTTTTATGTCTGCTTTTTTACGCACAACCGTCCGATGTGACCGATGATTGCCGACTGCCATACACACATTTGATGGACACGTGGTTATTCTCATCTCGTTGCATATTGAATTACAATCAGAATAAAAAAAAAAAAAATAAATAAGGTAGTAGTAGGTACCAACGTCAAATCTATTATACATACCTATATACATATATATATATATATATATATACACACAATATACATTTACCTATGTGTATATGTATATAATATATAAATACGTAAACCTATATATACAGTTCCATAACCACTGAAGGAAACTCGTTTTGTGACGGCGACGAAAAAAAAAATAAAACAACAATTATATCAAATAACAAACGAAGTTCGAACCTCGTCGTAATTGATATACCCGCGGCGTAGGCATAATCTATAAAATACTTTCATGCAAATTTTGACTATCTGCACACTCGATCAATCAGTAAAATAGGTAATTGATTAACCGCAATTAAAATATAAACATGTCTACGATTGTGAATCATGGTAAATCGGTAGAAGACCAGAAAAAAATAATTAATATTATCATTCATTAATCATGAGAAGTATATTGTAGACACTATCGTATAATAAATTGGTAATGTACTTTTTCCATATCCACATATTATAATTATTTACATTTATATGACAATATATTATTATCATATTATAATAATTGATTAATGATGGAATTATTTATTTTCACGTGGGTATAATTATTATTATCAAAAACGCCAAAGATAAAAAAAACAACAACCGTGAGAAGAAAACAATTAATAAACGGCGCGACGAGGTGATAATAAATGAAACGACCAAGTCCAAAAAACAAAATAACATAATAAATACGCCTATGGAATAAGATACTAATCCTTTTGCCTTATGGATTTTTACGAGATTCCACTTTTGAACTATTGAACTACCTACCGTCGATATGAAAGATGTGAAAAGACTGGCAATTTATATAACTACCTAACAGTTTGTTCATTTATTCACCATCAAAATATTTTTTATTTTTTTTATTTAAATAAATAAGCCTCGGCGTCTATGGCCATTAGCATATATAATGAGTGTAAGGTGAACAGCCATCACACTATTGCCCTTCTTCTAATGTGTAAAATAGATTTACATAATAAACATAGATGAAGTGCATCGTTATTGTCACATAATAAATTTAATTAATTTAACATGGTTATTTAACAGCGCTTATCAATTGTGAAAAAATGTTACGAGAAAAAGGCATTATTAGATATAAATAAACAAACAAATATGTGGTTATTATATTAATATTGTAGATAATTTTTTACC
This sequence comes from Diuraphis noxia, assembly GCF_037042655.1. NCBI lineage: Eukaryota > Metazoa > Arthropoda > Insecta > Hemiptera > Aphididae > Diuraphis > Diuraphis noxia. The sequence continues at coordinate 28,198,718 of NW_028301714.1, read as the reverse complement.
CGTAATCATTTGTATTAAATTAGTTAAACCAAATAAATCTGCACTTTTATTTATTATACACAATATTTACAAACCTTTACACAAAAATAGAGGTATTTTATTTTAATGATAATAATATTTGAAAAATAAATATAATAAGTAGCTAAAATATTAAATGAATGTAGTAAAAGTTTTGTTTTTATATTTTTTCTATTGGCACTACATCGGTAATTTAGTACTTAAATATTGTTTTGCAACGTAATTAATGAATAATTATATAGGTTCGAATTATAACTCATAACGTTTTTACATTATTTATACATAATTTATATGAAATTATGAGAGTAAAAATTAATAATAACTGTATTTTACGAGCATCATAATTCATAACACGTTTAGTTGTGTAACATTAATCAATACTATTATAATTATTAAAAAGCAACCATTACGTCCTATAACTATTGAAAAAAATTTTTTTTCGAAGGTTAAACTAATATCAACATTCAACCTATTATTATTATTTAAACAAAGTCGGCTTACTTTGTTTACAGCAATAATTAGATTATAATACACATACATCATTCGTTGTATTAAAAATGTTACATGAGGTTTCAATGTGATTCATTTCCGGTTTAAATAATTCATGTGGTTTCATTCCCATATATAATAATTTATATCTTGTATGAATATAGTATACATATATAGGTAGGTACTTATATTTGCTATACACTGAATCATCTTGTTTGAGATATGATTAAATCATTTAATAACGTGTGAAATATTTTCTGGAGTTTTGATAAAATTTTATTTTTTATTTTTATAAGCTTTTTTTAAACCAATAATAGTTGAATTCTTAAGATATTTTCTTTATTTAACTTATTTACACAGTTTTTAAGGTTTTATACTTCTATAGAGGGACTACTTTAGATTTATTTTATTATCCCGATCTCAAAAGTGGTATATATATATTGTATATAAAGTCCGGTGAAACACGATTGCATACGATTTTTATCCGCAACTTTGAAGCACTGTATTTGCTTTGAACTAATAAAACATACAATTTAAAATTAATCGAGAGAGGATAAGTGATATTTGATGGGTGATAACGAAATAAGATATTTTACTAGGATAATCGCACTCGATAAAATATGTATACTGCTGTTCATCAATTGTTTAATAACTGCTAAGTGAACAACCGTCGTTGTATTATTAACCTCCTCGCGTGTTTCGTGTTTTTGAGTGAAATATGGAAAATGATGTTGATTTTATAACTTCTGAAACTAGTTTTATTAAATCTTCATAAATATCCGTTTATTAGGGAAAGAAACGACGGAATTAAAAAATGGCTGTTTACAAAAAAATCTTGTTATTATGCTAGCATTTTGACAAATGGAGAGTATGTCCATATGAAACAATTAATGAACACCACCACACTGAAAATTCACAAAATATCATTGAACCACAAGTACTACCAGAAGCTTGTAAAAGAATAAATCAAATAATACTATTTGTGTCAGGCCCATAACAATAATTAGAAACAAACTTATAGGGAGCCATCACTCTAAAATTGATTTAAAAAATGGAAAATGCTAATTTAATTCATATAAAAGAAGCTATGAAAGAATAAAATTCATACAAATATTATAAATTTATAGCATATTCGTCAAAAAAATTTTGTTTACGTGGTACCAAGGTATAAAATTTTTTATCATGTATATTTTAACCTTTTATTATTTTTAATTATTTTATTTTGTATACTATATAAAATTGAAATTTTTAAGTGGTAAGATAATACTTAAGTCATTTTTTCAAAATTTTAATCTTAATGATGACAAATTAAAACATAAATTTGGCAACGTTGCATAACAAACCATACGCAATCGTTTGACTTTTGGAGTAAATTTCTAAGTTAATGATTTAACGTACACAACCTTGTTCTCAAAAAGGTACATTGTTCGTGTGGTACCTGTAAAATCTATAAAAATCTGGAAACATATCATCGTCCTCGTATTATAGAATTCGCAGTTATAATCAACAAAAGCAGAACAATGTTGGCAATTAAAGAAACCAAACACCCGACTAATATAATACATGACTAATTGTATTTAAGTTAAGAGTTGTTTACAAAAAAAAGCTCATTTGCTAGGTATTGTGAATGTTATAAAACAAATTACCTAAAAAATGAGAGGTTAATGATGGTAATCATCATGTCACAATGTTCAAAATCACAACCAATTTCAGAGACAATTGTATATATAGGTATATAAATATACCTAGGTATTTCGCATATATTACCTTTAAAATTGTTGTTACAAATTAAATATTTCGGAACATTTACTTCACATAACATTTACTTTAGACATTTTTATAACATAAATGGGTTAGTTGAAAAAACGATTAAAATTATGTCACAATCGGATTTTTATATTCTCTAGTGCAAACAATGTATATATATTGCATAATATTAGGTACTATGAAAATCAATTGAAATAAAAAAATGTGTATTACTATTACAGTAGTACATAAAGCTATACACGCGTTGTCACGAAAATCAAGCGGACAGGCTAAATAAGTTCCTAGGTGTTCATATATTATTATGATGACGTATAATAATGTTAAAATCACGCCGGGAGTCAATTAGTTCCGTCAATTGCTGCTCCATCACTGTACGTCGTCTGCAGCAGGTCAATATTATAAACAAAACGCGTAATATTTTATAATACGATAAAGGCGATGAGTTGTGTCAACATGGAATGACTGAGGGACTTTGTAAGTAAAGTCTCTATAGTCTGGACTATATATTATATATAGTGTCAACAAATGCACTACCTACGTACCTGTGTATCATAAAACTATAATAATTCTGGCTGTTCAAAATTCAGTATTTGGCCGGTTTTAAAAAAAAAATGGTCCGTTTTATTATGTGCATGTGTGTGCTGCTATACGTCTATGATTAAAGTCAACGAAAACGCCTTTATAACACAGCTACAGATGATGCAGTACAGCAGAACGTATATAATTCATTATTATATATCATAAATATATACAGTGGCAATGCGTTCAAATAATCTTCGGAACTCATCGACCGGATCGTCGTCACCTGATGTTGAGTCGATAATTGGCCGTAAAAAAAAGTTAATAATCGACGCCCCGTCGCGAAAATCTTGTCCAACTATCCACTCTGCAAATTTGTCCATAAACGATGCTCATGTGCAATATGCACTGCAACAGGCAATAACGGACCCCTGGCTGAGTTTTAATGCCGTTAATTATTATGTCTCTCTAAGTTAGAGACTCTAACATAATAATATAATATTATATATAATATATTTTACGTAAAAGCACACGTGCACCGTTTGTCATTAGTATGTGACGCAAACGTGGCTGTGGTATGTGCATTGAACGCGAAATAAAATGTGTATGTGTATACCGGGAGCCCTGGAAAAAAGGGGTAAACCGCATCTGATGGTATAATTAATCGTCAGCCGTCCGATGTCTTATAATATATGTCCATATGATAGTGTATGTATTATGATATATTGTGAACATAGTGGTATTAAAATTTAATAAGATTTAGTTATATATAGTGTTATAGCGCATACGCATTGCAGCAGTATTAAAATATAAAATTTTAATATTGTACAAATTATTATAATTATACACGTATGACTATAAATTAGGGACGTTTTTTTTCTTTCAAAGTCTTGGTTTAAAATTTAAATCTTAGGATTCAGCCGACGAGACTTTTATAAACATTAGAATAAGAACATATTATAATAGATGAGGATTAAAAAAAAAAAAAACACTATACTGTTCAGGAACCAATTAATATATCATGCCTTTGATTTGTAAAGCTATAAATATAGTTTAACTCTTGTTAAAGGTCTAATTGAAAGCACTGCCAAGACAAGAACATAGAATTAACAGTCATTCATACCAGTGATATACGATTGCGTATGATAATAGGTATATCTATCTGGCCCTTAAAAATATATTTTAAACATCACAATTATTTAAGAAAATGAATCTTGTAAACTTATAATATACTATTTAATACATTGAATATTTTAGTATTTACTATTTATACACGATATTTGCCTGAGAAAGTTTGTTCTTGATTAGAAATACAGAATTTTGTGGATTTTTTGTAGATAAAAGGTAGAGAGATTTCGCTAAATTTGAGTGTTGTCAATTATACACACCAATATACCATAATACAATATATTAAAACGAGTAGTCTTATAAATTATAATACATTAAAATACAAGAAGGGAATCCTGTACACGACCAATTAATAATATTATAATCTTAATGTCAATACTTAGTATAAATATATCCCATACATGGATATAACTATTGTAAATTAACATACTAAAATATAATACGTCATGATCAGTGACGCAAAATCATTTTCAGATGCATACAATTATTGTGTGGTTAATGAAAGGGTATATGAGAATGTATTTTTCAAAATGTATTAACTACCGTAAGAACAAGCAGTGAAAAATGAATTATCGACATTAACTTTAAAAAAAAAACTATTGAATATCGAAATTGTATTATGCCTATCTCAGTGAACATTTCATGTACAATATACATTTTTTAGAGCTTTGTCAAAAACTGATTTTACATAAAAACCTCCGGTTTTTCTTAATTTTTTTCCAGAGTTTTTTTCGACCAGAAGAGATAAAAATAAGCTAAAGTAGAAAATTGAAGAATTCTGATACTGCCTCAAAATATGATGACAGACACACAAAAAAAAACTGAACATTGTAAAATCAATACATTCTTCGTTACGCTCAGAATTTAAAACATAGATCCCATTGTTATACCTTAAAATGACACCGACTATACCTAAATAATGATAACATATTAATATTGTATTAACATCTATAATCGAATGAGGATGTGAATTTCCATAAGGCATAAGGTCAATATATGTTCAAATACGACATGTTCTGAATATACGCTGAGAATGTTGAGATGTATAGCCGATTAATAAACAATGATGATGTCGTCGGAATCGAGGCATATGTTTGTCCGTCAAAATTATAATTTTTTGATTGGTTTAAAAAAAAAAAAAAACAAACAAACGGACGATGAAGATTATTATCATACATTGCCACAGTATTATACGGTATCAAGGTGGATTTATAAATTTATAAATCTATAAATCCACCTTGTACGGTATATTATTGTCGTTGGTATATTACAGAGAGTTGGACGACTTTTCGCGGACAATCGATGATTTACCGCCGACCGTCGATGAAATTCTATCCCGTGAATATCTACTCTGACTACTCTATGGGTATTATTTAAAAATGTTTAATACTTCCCGCGTCACTCAACGCGCGTGAATCGGGGCAACAGGAGGTCGAAGATTTATCATCGACAAACGTAAACCGCGTGCGCGTTGTCTGCTGCGTACCTATTCTATACGATAATGGACGTATGTATATACAAGTATTGAAGTATTTACTTATAATAAAAAAGAAAAAACGTGTTTGCTACCGTCAACCGACAATATTATTATAATTAATTAATGCACAGACACCATACACTGCACGCGGGTGGACGGGAAGGTATTTGTACGGAATAAAAACAATAAACATATATATTATTATTATATTTTTATAATGTACAGTAGATCGTGCTATCGTAGCAAATCTTTCACACGAAATTAATCTAACACGAGTACACGACGCATAAACCATTTAGATGAATTGTATAGTATAATGTGTTCAATAATTAAGTATAGACGTGCTATAGATAATATATTATAAAAATGGATAACAGTTGCACCACCAAACTTAAACGTAATAAAATTAAATACCTATCATAAATATCTTAAAATTTCTAAATATTAAGAAGAAAATTTAACACACGTCTTGAAAGAGGTCTATAATTACTATGTGATTTAGTAAAAACAAATGCGGTAGTTTCAAATAATACCTAATTTTAATTCGAATTAAACAATACTACAAATTTCCATCTTCGATCATGACGTGCGCATATATATTATAGTACAGCTTTTAGTATCACTATTCACTACGATAGAAGTCACTGTCAGCAAACATGCTTATTATCGGGCAACAGCTATTTCTCGTATATATTTTATGTATTATAATTTACATCATTTTTATCGATGTCGACAGTTTATCGATTTAGGATCTCATAATATATAAATAAAATATAATATATACATACATATACACAATAGTATATTATAATATATAGCTTCATTTTAATCGCGTTCACATAACACTGCAGTCTGCAATCTATATATATAATATATATTACACATGTATGTCTTATTACCTTTCTGTCTTTCTCTCTCACACTTGCACACACACACACACAATACACGTATGCATTATAATATATACGCTCCCATTCATTACGACCATTAAAATCCGACCGAAACTTGGCTATGTACCAACAGGTCACGTAGATATTATTACACGCGTAACAATATAATGCTATATCGTCAAATGCGTTCTCATACACACACAATAATTCTCCTCGACGACGGACAACCGTGATGTGTGTGTAATACATTTTTATTGTACATCAGCTGCTGCAGCTGCATTAGTATACTCACTATAGTCACCACGACTATATTACATTATGTTATTAGTTATTACACTCTCTACGCTCACCTATAATCAATATGACGACGGAATCATATTATAATACATAATATCATATACATATAATATGAACAAACTTCCGTTGCAGTATTGATATCACGCATTACCACCCATTATATGATATTATGGACAAAGTCTTTTTGCTCGTCTTTGCTGCTCGTGACAAGACAAATCTTTTGACACACGATGACGTGTGGTGCGTAAGTGTGTGAGTGTGTTGCGTACCCGGATTTACACCGACGACGACAAGTCCGCGGCCAATTCATCTCCGTGTCGGCTTCCTGCACTACAAACGATACAGTATAAAATAGGAGTATACATCAACACACAAACGAGCATTAGACGTAACTTATAGGTAGTGTGTTTACTGTTGAATAATATTATGTGATTTTCATCTTTACCTGCAACGCGTTTTGATGTCCACCGCAGTGCCGGGTGGCTATTATTTGACTCATCACGCACGTTCTAAAAACTGACCTATATATTATTATTACAAGGTTCTTTACACGACGAATACCGTAAACGTACCTATACACACACATATAGGTATATATATATATATATATTATAAACAAAGATATTGATTACGCATACGTTAAAATCTAATCAATGACATAATACCATACGAAATAATAATAATGATAATAAGTAGGTATGTACTTATACATTTTTTTTTTACATTGAATAATGATTTAATAATATACATGTAAAAAATTAATATCATAAAGTTCGGAAGTTTCATATAATTCTATACATTCTCCTGGTCAACTATTTTAATACTGTTAATTCATTTATTTATGATAATAATAATAAAATAATAATAATAATAATAAAATCAACTACAACTTTGAATTTATTATAAGTATTAAACAGTTGAACGTGAAAAAAAATGTACAGCAATCTTAGGAATTCCAATGTAGGCATGATATTATATAATAATTAATAACTTTTAAATTTTAAAATTCTGATCTACTAATCTTTTTTAAACTTTTTAAGGATTTTAGATTCTGAGCGGAGGGAGAAATGTATTGGTTTTACAATGATGTTTATTTCTTTTTTTTTTATTCTGTAAACAATTTTTGTCTCTCTAAACTTGCTCAAAACTATCAAGTGTAGCATCTTTTCTGAAAGGTTATGTTCTTGAGCTGGTACTTTAAAGAGGTCATTTTTCGATTTTCGAAACGGTACTCGAAATAAAAGCGGTTAAAGGAGAAAAAACGTACGATTTCACGATTTTATAATATTAAATAATAACGGACGTTTTTTTTTTTTTTTTTAAATTATAACAATATAATTAATATAGTATAATATATCCTAGACTGATAAACCGTCTGCACTCAGAATCGTTTTTCGTATACAATGATATTAGGTACATAATTGAATTCAAATTTAATACCATCCATTACAGTAACCCATTTGTAACCTACTGCAGTACTGCAGAGTGACATCCATTTACTTACTTGCTTTTTTAGAGGTGTATAGCTATATTTTAAATGCACTTTTTATAGCTTTTTCGTTCTACAAAATTCGAACTCTTCTAGACTATAATTAAGTCCGTAAATTTTAATAATACTACTTATATTATAATTATATATACTTTAAATATAAATACTGAACTTTTTTATATATACATATTATATATCATCGGATTAAGAATAATTTCACTTTTGAACCTTTTCAAACGTTCAACTAATATGATGCCGATTATATTATATTATTATTATAATTTTCACTATTTTGCTTTATTATTAAAACTTTCTAAAATTGTCAAACAATTAAATGAAAATTTAAATACTTATAAGTAGGGCTAGGATTTACATGAATTTGCATGTTTTTTTCCTTTAGTCCAAATTGATTGGTTGTCAGATTTGTCCACGATTTGGCTTATTCTCGTTTAAATCGGACCAATTTTTTTTTGCATATTTTTGCATATTTTGGACATAATGCATATAATTGCATATTCATAATTTTTTTTAGAATTCGATATTTTTTAACTAACATTTTTTAATTTTTATAAGTTATACTTCACGAAACCGACCGTTTTTGGTTTATCCGTTGAAATTTTGTAAATATATAGCATAAATACTACCTATTTTATCTAAGGTCAGATGATATCCGTTTGTTACCTTATCGTTGGTCGGACGACCGGTAGAATTACTTACACATTGTTATACAGTGGGATAGCATAGACAAATTGTATTAGTACGTCGTGTGTTGCGTAAATGTGCGGACGTTTATACTTAATAATTTGAATGGTTTTAATGACAGTGTCCAGTATGCCGAAAGTTCAAAGTGAAAGTGCCAAGTTACGTCTAATAAAACTAATATTTAATGTAATAATATGAGCTAATAATAAGTAATAATAATAAATTATGAATTATAATAAATAATAATACAAATTTGTTTTTGCATATTTTGGTAAATAAAATGCATATTTTACAATTTTTTATTGCATATAAATCCTAGCCCTACTTGTTAGGTATAAGTAATGCTAATTACTATACCTACCTAATAAGTACGCTTTGCTAAGCATGTTACAAGTTTTTAGTTACTTATTTAGAATAGTTTTTAACTTTGTACCAAAGTGTATATGTGTAAAAATAACAATTGTTATTTTATATAAATCTGATAGTTAGAAAAAAAAATGGTAGGTTTGTACAAAATCGTGAAAAATATTATCACAATTGATATTAAAATACGTATTAATATAGTAGCAGTAAATAATACATACTACAATATTTTGTAAAGATTAAGTTGTTTGCTGGAAAGAGTATTATTTGTGTGTTTTGTAAATGCGTGACATATCACACATGGCTAACACCTTTAAGTACGTCATATAACATTAAAAATTTAAAACACATGGGTCGTGTACATCGGACGTAACTATATTACGAACAATTCAGACTTATATACATAAATGTATTATAATATCATTTATTGTTTATTGTCTATATTTTTTAGTTTGTTGTAAGTAAGTATACTAAACACTAAACAGTAAACACTATATTATAATTATGGGTAACTATATATACCTATTATGTTTCTAGCAACAATACAATTTATTAAAATCTACCTACTCAGTGTTTGTGAAAATTGTGATGTTATGAATTTTTCGTACAAAGAAAAAAAATGAAATGATAAAAATGGCTCTATTATTATAATATCTAAGATTCTGATTGATATCAAAATTTTAAATATAATAAAATTATTATTAATTTTTGTTTTGTTCCCCAAATTGCCTGATTTCAATTTGTATTTCATTTCTAATTCTATTAATCTATTTAAAATTTAAAATATTGAATAATTACAAATTACTGCGTAAATACATTACCTATATTAGTATACAATTGAAAATACATTCATCGCTCCGCTCAGAATCTAAAACAAAGTTAATTTACCTTATATTTATTAATATAGGTATTATGATGATTGATGATGGTAAATATACATCAGCAGCAGATAGAAAATATCAATTTTGTAGTGAATAACTTCACTTTTATGTCAGTGGCACGTCCCCTAAGCGCAATTCATCCCCAAAACTAAACAGATACATTTGTCTTACTCTAGATGCGATTCGGGTTGGCTGTGTTTAAATGTGCAATAAAAGGGGAAACGTTAATGTGATCTAACAAACAAAAGAAAATAGTTTACAAGCATATATCTTCCATTTAAATTTAACGTTCAACGAATATTCATTTACAGGCAACAGGGTATTACAAACCCCATTATACCTACACAACTACATGTGCGCGTGTATAGTAGTAATTCATAATAATTTGCTTACTACATATTATATATTTTTTTTTTTTTTTTGATTCCTACCCACATCGATCTTAAAAATTAATGAGTGTTTGAACTATTCGGGATGACATAATCATAACGTTAGATGAATCGATTATATGGTATTATGATGAACAGTACCTGGCCTGGTGTGACTGCGAGTATTGCTGAATATAACGGATATAGAATAATGTACGAGTAAAATTATTTAAATAAAATTGTATTATAGCCATTGTAACATCAGTATAATATATATAGGTAGAACACTATAGTGTAAAATACGTATACAACAATAATAATATGAATGGGATAAAAACAGCTTTCCAAAGTACAATAAAGAAATTAAAAAAAAAAAACTACAAAAAATCCCACATATCAATTCTTCAACAGACACTTTTCGACTTTTGGTTTTTTTATCGTCACACGCATGGATGGAGTTTATAGTTACGAAAACGCTGTTTCACGACTGTCGAGGAGAAAACATTCCTTAAAAGTACAAAGTTAGGGTTGGCCACCCTTCGAAGGTACTATTTTCTCCACAACCGTTCCCGTGTTCAGTTATCAGTTTACAAAGGTCTTGTATATACATAATATACTAGTGACGAACTTGCCTAAACTATTCCGTTTTACCCCAACTACACATACCTATATAGTACCGCATTAATTTTTTTATTCAGGCAAATTTATTAATAATATTTATTATATTTTATAATTACACGGGTCTGCAGTGGTTGGAATGGCCTATACATGACGAATTCTATTTTTGCAATTATTTAAAACACATTTAGTCTTGACGACAACGGTATGCGTATACATTATATTATGAATATGCGTAGATTGCAACATACCTATCAGCTGTATGCTGATGTAGCTCATAAAATATCATGATTTATGTTTTGATATTTTATTTTTTTTTTAGAAATTTATATAAAATTGTTTAAAAAAATGTTTATATTATTTTATTATTTACTAAATATAATGTCATTTACATTTTGGCTGATGTTCGTGTTGTTCAAATGTGTAATATTATATAATTCATGAATTATTTTAAAATACAGGTACGCAATTAAAATAATATTAGTCAAATTATATTAAATACTTTATGTTTGTTTACAAAGGGACAAAGATTTGTCAGTCAAAAAGAGAAAATATTTGAAAATTGAAGTGCGATAATTTTCAAATTTCTTTAATAAATGTTTCAACTCTCTAGATATATCTCGTAAAGTCGTAACTCGTAAGCATCTATAGAGTGTGTTTAGTGGCGAGCAGATCATACAATGAAATTGCACACGATTTATTTATCTATAACAAAACAGGCCAGAGTGAAATAAAAGAATAATAGGTGTGCATATCAATAGAAGGATGGTAGATAAAGTTATAATTTTTTCATTAGATATTAAATATAATGTACACATACAAGTACTTCACTTTGTTACAATTTGTATGTCCATATTAATATATTATGATAAAAATTAAATTAAAATGTATATTCAATCATTATTATAATTTTTATTTTTATGTTCCTATCTCAACTATAAATTACTATAGCTTCAACTAAAGAAATTGATTTATATTATCATTTTTTATTTTATTATTATAATTATCACTATAATTTATATGCTTGACTTTTTTTAAAAATTGTATCACATTTGTTCTTATTAGATTCTATATTTCTGTACTCTAATGATACAATTATAATGAACAAATCAAGTTATTATAGGACTCAGAAGAGCTTAAATAATATAACCTTCAAGTAGTATCGAAATCGAAGTATTCGAATTAGACCCTATAGAGAGTTACCTTACATCGAAGAGTTCACAATCAACGCAATAGTAAATGTCCGTCAAGTTGGTACTGGAATATTAAGCTATGACTAAAAAACTGACATCAAAAATTTGCTAGATTTTGCTAGGTCATTTTCTGATTTTGCTAGGGCACCTGAACTTTGTAAATCCACAAACAAACACGCCAGTGCCATCTTTGTGGGTGCACCGGCAGCGTATTTACATATCCCACTTGATTTGAGCACCATAGTGCTAAATTCAGGTACGATTTGGAAACCAATAAATTAAATACATTCCCTACTGGTATTCAGCACTCTTATTTTATTGTCAATAATCTTTTAACTACATTATAAACTTAATAAGTATTTTACTGAAAATTTTCAATGAGTTACTTTAGAACAATGATAACTGATTTAAGAAAAAAAAATTGTTCACAAATTGTTACTTTTATTAGGTACCTAGGTATATTTTAACAGTATTTGATTGTCAAACATTATTTTTTCTTCTTCTTTATTTGTGTTTATGTATAGGTAACTAATAACAGTAATAACTATTGTATAATATTTTAGTAATCTAATTACTTAATGCTATTTTAATTATTCATAAGTATTTAGTACAGCAATGGTTTGAAATAAATAAATTCAAACAAAATTAATTATTATTATTATAGTTGAATTATTAGGTTTTGTTATTGAAATTAATAGTTTATTTTAAAAAGACATTTATGGGTTAACTTAATAAGTTAAAAAGAATTAAATATATTTACTTTTATTTTTTCTAATATATATATATATATAACAATAGGTTATATCATCATTGTATAATAATAAAATAAATAGGTATATCATAGATATATGAGGTTGGGTAAGTTACATTATATGGTTATAACCTCATATATCTATGATATACCTATTTATTATTATTATTTGTTTGAATTTATTTATTTCAAACCATTGCTGTACTAAATACTTATGAATAATTAAAATAGCATTAAGTAATTAGATTACTAAAATATTATACAATAGTTATTACTGTTATTAGTTACCTATACATAAACACAAATAAAGAAGAAGAAAAAATAATGTTTGACAATCAAATACTGTTAAAATATACCTAGGTACCTAATAAAAGTAACAATTTGTGAACAATTTTTTTTTCTTAAATCAGTTATCATTGTTCTAAAGTAACTCATTGAAAATTTTCAGTAAAATACTTATTAAGTTTATAATGTAGTTAAAAGATTATTGACAATAAAATAAGAGTGCTGAATACCAGTAGGGAATGTATTTAATTTATTGGTTTCCAAATCGTACCTGAATTTAGCACTATGGTGCTCAAATCAAGTGGGATATGTAAATACGCGCACCGGCACATAGTCCAATTCCAAAAAAAAAAAAAAAATCATGCCAATAAACATTAATAATATCATTGATTAATGTTATAAAATCATGTATTTAGAATCTAGATAATATAAAGTAGTATACTTCTATACAGACTACAATCGCAATAGATCATATTATTATTGTCAGACTAATCATCAGCGTGGTTTATGAGTTATTCACTATTCACTCGTATACGAAAACGTTGTTGAGTAGTTGTACGTACTTATAGATAACGACCTCGCTATATAGATTCGCACATAATCACAAACGGACATAAGAGTATGTGCTTTATCGTATAATATTATATATATTATATAAATAGTATTATTACATACCAATAAACTACTCTTACCTACACGCACATATACATTTAATACAGTATATAATTAAATGAGCCGGTTTATTTGTACAAAATATAATAAAATCAAATAGTCATAATCGTACTTACTTAATATTATAAGCTAATAATAATATAATGATTTATCAGACCACCCACCCACGAGGAGGCGGTGACAAATCGACTTTATGGGATATATATAGATTATAGGTATATATACCTGCTGTAAGACCACCTGTTGTTTCTATTTATTATATATAAATACATTAACTATAAAGCATAATATAATGTATAATATTGAGCATGGGCATACGTGTGTGTGTGTGTGAGAGAGAGAGAGAGATACTGAGTGGAGATTAGGAAGAGGACACATTGCGCAGTATAAATCGTTGTTATCGTGTCGTTCAACTCTAACTTTTATAGTCCTCTACAAATAGTTTTTGCTCCTTGTCACCACGCACTCAACCATACAAGCTAATTCAGAGGCTCCTAGTTCAATGCACACAGTAAATATATATATATACATTTGTATAATAGTAGTTATAATAGTAATAACAATAATAATCATAATATAATCGTAATCAAACCGCAATCACCGCCACCACCGTCGGTGTACAACAGATATTATATTGTACGTCTTACCTATATGTACATTGTACATAATTATTATTATCGTTGTGAAGAGCGCAATGTAGGTATACATAGAATGTGTGTGTAATTGATGTCCTAACTGTCGGCTCGCGTGTTTCACGTGCACTCTTGGTCACCGCGGAAATATTATATTATTATATAGGTACCTAATCGTCGCTTCCTGCGCGTGTGCGTAAATCGATTTTGAAAACCGCTTAGACATATTCTACCCCGAAACCGGAATATTATTGGATAATTATTTAATACAATTTTCTGTGTTTATCTCACCGATTTCGCAGCGGTTGTTATGAGTATTTATTAGCATCAATTGCATTTGGATGACCTCGAAATCTCAAACTGCACACACGCCTATGTTTCTTTTATATATTTCTCTTAACTAAAACCGCCCGTGTTGCGTACAATCCAACACACGTGGATCGTGCGCAAGTCTGAAGTGAACGCATCTTTTACTAAAATTTCTACAGTGCAATAGTATTTGCGAACCAGAGTTTTATGCTCCGGCCAACGATAATTACGTTTTTCTCCCAACGTATAATAATCGGCTATATATATGGCTGCAGATGTGCAGATGGATAATTTTATTTTTTTGTACCTACATAAAAGTTAAATCATCGGACATAACATAGGTATTTTTAACTTTTTAAGATATTGTAAAGCGCATACGATAAATTGCTACCTAAGAATCGAGCTACCTATGCCTCGTAGAATCGAGTATAATTTATTATAATTTCATTTTTTTGTAGGAAACAATATAATGTTATTGGAAACAATTGTCACTGTTTATTAAGGACATTAAGGGCTTTGGCATAACTAGGGGGGGGGAGTGCTTTGGATTCTTAGCACCCCTTAAGCAAAATTAGCACGTCAAGAATTTTTTTTAAAAGTTAGATTCCATCAAACCACATTAAAAACCTCGAGTTTAAAGTTTAAACACCCTCCAAATATCTAGCTATGCCGATGATTAAGGGGCTACATTCCGTAATCTAAACACATGATTTAAATTGGAACACTTGATTATAATTTATAGGTGTTATTTAGGACTTACGTACCCAATGTATTAATTATCTACAACCTCTATAATATTTTATTAGGGATATTAATTTAAAATACATAATTTTCTACATTTGTTATCTTAAGCAAATCGCCACGATATTATAATATATGTATAAAGATAACACAACTGACAACTAGAAAATATTTCACTCAAAATGCACCTTGATAATTTTTTAGAATTTATTTAAATAACTAAAATAAGTTTCCTAATATCTTTTTTGGCTAAATTGAATTATACTCGAATTAAAAATGTCTCTCAAGTTATAATACGACCCCCCGGCGTAATAAATAGTACCTATATCCAAAATATTGACCTTTAAACCACAAAAATTCTACCCACCTAACAAAAAACCTTAAAAAAAAGGTTTTTTCTAAACCCGTCAGCAGAAAAATACTTTGTGTTTATTACGATTTTTCTTATGCAACTGAAACGTGATCATCTCTTTCAGACGGGCTATGTTTTACATAAAATTCTAATATTCTAATATGTTGAATGTTGTGGTAATATAATTATATTAAAAAGTCGATGATAAAAATTGTATCCCCTCGATAACGACGGACACTGCAGTTTATTATATATGCAGCATAATAGATGTGTCACAAAATAATGTGGTATGCTGTATGCACGTATGCACCTAATAATATACTATATTATACCTACCTACGACAAAATATTATTATACGACCGGTGTGCAATAAATAATAGTATATTATACAAAATGTCGGTTTGAGACGGAAAAATGTTTCGTTCAAATTTCGATGGTTGGAATTTGCCGAATAATAATCTGTTGTCTGTAGCTCTGCAGCAAAGAGCGTCGCGTAGTCCACCTTTGCAGTGAGTTTTTAGATGGTTTATTATATTACATATATATATATATTATATAAGTATATAGGTGTACGTGCAACGATGCAACATGCGAGAAGTATTATTATATAGATTTCTGTCGCTATTATTTCTATATTCTTTATATATATTATTTACTCGCGTGGTTGAAACAGTGGCGGTGTGCAACAAATGTAACCCCTCTATATATTATGTATTATACAGTAGCATATATATGTATGATCCGACGGCATCCAATAATTATATATATATACACGCGTCATATATTGAATTGAATTAAAGCGAAAAACATTTTTCGGTGCTCGACCGGATTCTTGGACGCGAGTGAAAAAAAAAAAATAAATGTATAAACTAAAGCGACATTAAACGGACATTATACATAGGTATATATATAGGAGCTCGGCCGAAAATTTTTCTCTTTCGGCATCCCGGTGGAAATTAAAAAATAAATAAATAAAATAAAAACCGGCCACGACCGAGGGAGTGGTAACAATAGTCGGCGGCGGTGGCGGCATCATTTATATATAGGTACGTGTCCGTTTACAGCGGTCGTTTCGGTTTGATTAAT
This sequence comes from Diuraphis noxia, assembly GCF_037042655.1. Classification (NCBI taxonomy): domain Eukaryota; kingdom Metazoa; phylum Arthropoda; class Insecta; order Hemiptera; family Aphididae; genus Diuraphis; species Diuraphis noxia. The sequence goes on along the minus strand of NW_028301714.1, from coordinate 28,181,690 downwards.
GGCGGTCGGTCGCAGTTTTCGTACGTATAATAATATACACGCACACACGCGGACTATGACGACGTCACGGACATAAAAGTATATCAGAAGAGCGAAAACGACGGAGAAGACGAAAAATAAATAATAGAAGAAAAAAAATCGAATTCTCGTAACGATTAAAAAAAAAAAATAATAATAATAAACCGGTAGCCGTCGTGTCTTATAGCAACGGCGTTGTCGTGTCCTCTCCAAATGTCTAATAATATTATTATTACATGTGACACGAAGAACTGAATACTTCCGCGAGTTAGGGCCACTGATTAAGGTTTCGTACAATGTAGTAGGGGGTTTTTGGATTTTTTTAAGGTTATAATATAGATTCACAGTCGTTTAAACAGTTCGGCAGATATACGTGTTTATCATTGTATATAATATACATATATATATATATTTTTTTTTTATAAATTTTTTAAGGCTTCGACATCAAAGGTATTTAGCCTGCATTAAATTAATGTAAATAAGTGAACATTATAATTATTACAAGTATTTACATATGTTTACAATTTATGACTTATGTTTATACTATGGAAGAATACATTGATTGCGTCCGTATTGTCTTCATTGAGTGCTTGATGGAGTGAGGTGGGGTTTTCGAGGGCTTCCGTGTATTTGGTGCAATTTATGATAATATGTTCTAGGTTCTAGTGTTAGTGTCTCATTGCAATTATCGCATACTGGGGCTGGTTCTTTTCTTATGAGATAGGTAAGCAAGAGTTAAATGTGAGTGGCCTATTTTAACTCGAGTAATATTTGCTTCATCTCTTCGTTTGATGTTGGGAGGATATTTAAATTTTTTAATAGATAATTTTACGTTTCTCAGTTTGTAAGAGAAGGGTAGGTTAGACCAGAATTTTTGCCATTCTTCCATATATATATATATGATAATAACATAAATATAAATAATACCTGTAGTAAATCAAAATATTCAAAATATCATTTTATAATATATAATATGATATTATGTATATATCTAAGTCCATTGTTCCGGTACAGCCATCGATGCCGATGGAGACAGCTCTAACGGACAAACATCTATAAAACTATAACCATGTATATATATAATATTATTATGGAGACCTTTTCTTGGTCGGTAGGACCCACGTGTGCCGGACGACGATAAAGCATATTATACAATATATAGGCAGCTGCAGTGGGCGACTACGATGACTACAGTAGCAACGCGATGACTAAACACTTTTTTCGTTGTCATCGTGTAATTTTTTCGTTGTTTTTTTTTCAATACTACTTTAAATATTCCCATTTGTCTATATCAGAAAAATAGAGCGATCGAGAGTGAGAGAGAGGAAAAGAAAAGTCCGGGCCGGGTGTATAATAAACAGTATATAGGTACCTATATATATATATATATATATATATATATGAGTGCATATACATTATACGGACACGAAAACAACGCTATGAAATATTCCAATCAACCGTGAATGTCGTCTACACTTTCCAAGTATAATAATAATGACAGGCACCTCTTATCTATATATATAAAATATATATATATACACGAACATGATAATAATAATATAATGTCTGTGCGTGTGGACGCGAGTCGTATTATAATACGTACCAGTGTGTATATACACGCAGGCATATAAACAACACATAATAGCCACGCCGTATAATGATATATACGTATATCAAAGTATATAATATATTTTATATTTATATTATCGACACAGTACAACGATTCCGCGGAACGGACGTCATCCGTGCACGGCGAACGCAAACAAAAGAGACCCGAAAAACTTTTCCTCCTTCTATATAATATACCAAATACAATAATATCATAAGCTATAATAATAATATAATACGATATGCCTATATAACGCATATATCTATATCCGAGATACGCGCGATGACGGCAATATAATAATTTAAAGTTAGGTGTGTAATGATGTTTTCACCATTAAATTATGTCCGTAATCGTCGTCGTCGGATGTCCGCATCTGACCCGCCACTTCACCGACGAATATAGTGCAAGACATTAAACTCCACTGAATTTATATTTTACTCGAAATTCACGAAATATATTTCATACCTATCTAGTGACAGTAATTATTATTATTTAAAAAAATAATGGAAAAGTAGATAACCGCTCTACTGTACAGTGTAAGCATCGAGTGCAAATCATTATTGCAGAGGAGCACCGACTACCGAGAAAGTCACTGTTGTGTACCTAGGTTAGGTATATGTCATATGTGGTTAATTTGAATTCAATGATAAATCATATTTCATTCAAGTTAGGATAGGTAAAGTAATATATCAAGCTCATGAAACGATCACGAAATTGGTGAACGAGGAATCCCGTATTAAATTTTCAATTTTTTTGACCCAGTGAAGACATTTTTATCAGCATTTATGAGAATAGGTAGCTCAAAAAGATTCAAAATATTTTCGGAAGTATACGGCGAATAGAAAATATTATGATTTAATTAATATTTATTGAAAATCGCATGTATTGAATTGCAACCAAAGAAGAAAATTAATTTTACTGAAAACTGGTTTCTGTTTTTGCTTTCCAAATTATTGGTTGTTGTTCCTGCTTTTCTAAGTATACTGACCAACATAAACAATTTATTATATGTCACATTTAAATTTTTTAGGAATTCTGTATTATGAGATAAACTTTTACGTTAAACGAACAAACAAATCCATAAACAGAATTTCCACAAAATCAATCTCAATGCGATTAAATTTTTGGTAAATATATATATTATTTGAGTTTATATTTTAAGGCTTAATTATAATAACAATAATGATAATGATGATGATGGTAAAATGTTTAGTACCTATTTAAAGCATATTGCCGTAGCAATAAATTGGCATAGAATAAAAATATTATAAGCTACGAGTATAAAATTTAGATACCAATCTAATATTGCGATGAAGATGGGGAAATAATTAATTTTATAATGTAAAATAATTAATGAATAATATGTCTTATATAACAATAATAACACAAAAACAATAAATGGTTTTGTTTTATTTCTGTTACTCGATTTTTATGTACCTACCTACATGATTTCGCATCAGGCATATCAATATTATATTTTACTATTATACCCAAGTCTTTGTACGCGGAGTTAAATATGTCATCACCAGTGCCGTATAAATATTTTTATAGAGGAGGGGAATCAGAAAATAAATTTAAACTTGGGTACCTGTTCATTTAAATAACAAAATATAGAACACGCCTTAAATTTAACAAGATTGTATTTCGGTCTCACTATATATTCTAATGTAGAAAGATGTTTGATTAGCCGCACGGACATTTGGACGTCGTCGTCACAGCACTGTTATAGGTCGATCAAATTTATTGTTGTAATAATAAAATTGTTTTTATGAAATGAATGTATGATTATTGATTAGTCAGTCATTAGTTGATTAGTGTGATAGTGTGTCGTCTATCTGATGGATGTGTCAAACACTAAAAACACTATTTTTTAAATTTAAAAAAAGATCTGTGCGGGGGATTTAACCCCCAAACCACCCCTTGTATGGTCGTCACGATCGTTGATTGCTGCACTATCGATGTAAGCGTATAAATAATATAATATACAAATACATACATATAGTTCATACCTATGCCAAATCGTCCGAAAACAGCAGACCCGGTCGACAATTATTGTCGAGTAATCCGTTTTGATGAAGTGTGCGCGCACGTCGCCAAAGCACTCTCTCGTAGCGCATCCGCGCCGTCCCGTGACCGTCGGCGCGTTGCGGTCCACCGACCGTGGTTGAAGTCGGTCACGTCCTAGTGTAAAAATATTAAAAATATCGTACCCGGGAGGAGAAAAAAGAAATCTATACCCTTAATGATTTATATCTTACCGGAAATTATTACTAATAATTAAAATAATAATCCGATTATTAGCGACGCGTTAACCGTATAAAAGTGAAATATAGCTCGGAACTTTCGTAAGAAAAAAAAATAAACCCTTTCCAACGGAATTGGCGACGGTCCAACCCCTGCGATTCACGAACAGAACTACGGCGCGGCATGTGTACTGTAAGGGTGGACGAATGATGAGCGAGAATATAATAATAATAATAATAATAACAATAATAGTAATGATAATATTGTTATTTGTTGTTTTGAACTTAAACGGTTTCTTTCGGACGTCGGTTTTTTTTGATATGTATAATAGTGAATGCCTATATGTTGGTAGTATATACGTCGCAGGCTGTATGGAAAATTAATATTTTTGCGAAAGACTATAGGCTCTTGCAATGGGCCGGGTAGCCTGTTTGTGAACTACTTATTGTTTTTCCAAACGGCTTGCTGTTTTATATAGGCTTATTAGTTATTACATACAGACTAGCAGTTAAGCCATTTAGGAACTACGATTATTGTATAATAATAACAGTAATAACCATTTTAATTATTTTATTTTAAGGGTAATATGTCACTTGCATAAAAAAGAGAAATAGAATTATCATAACATTATAATTGGCAATGTTATAGAAAAAAAAAAATGTTTACCGAATTAGTACACGGTTTGATACACGTGGTTAGACAGAAGTGTTCTACGAACAAACGATGCAACATTTCATGACGAAGTATACCAATAATAATAATAATAATAATAATAATAACATTAAGATAAAAAGCTAAAATACATTCGAAATTTGAAAGGCTGAGTTATCAAAAATGTTCTTGCATAACATCGTGCAAAGCAAATAGATCTACTTGTCAGGAAAATGTACTGTGTACCTCAAAATGCTTTGGAACCGCATGTAACACGAAGTAATTATTTTCGCAACAACTGAACTGACTGTATTTAAAAGATATTTTAAATACAATTTAAAAATATCGTATAAATTATAAGTACCTATATACCTTTGTGCCTACAAATAACTATATAAAAAAAATCAATTATTGAATTGCTGAAATAATATACAGAAATAGGTACGTCTAGTAATCTCATATTATGTACCACTAAATAACTCAGACCATTTGTCTAAGATTGAAATATGGATTTGTGAAATAACTATAAAGGGTACTCAATTACATAATTAACGCGAATCCAAAAAAATTGTGAATACGGGTGTGTTAATTTTTTGAAGCAATCAAAAAAATCGATTAATTTTAAATTTTGAAAACTTAAATACCTATATATTTCAGTACATTTTAAGATTAGAATGATATTATATTATAGTCACTAAATCAAAATTACCACAAGATAAATTTAACTCATCTAGTGACATAAATAATGGTTTGCTGTTAAAAAAAATTAAGTCGTTTACACAAACCAAAACAGTTAAAATGGGCATCAAAAGCTTCCTCTGTTTCTAAAATGACCCTCCAAAAATATTAAACACATGAACACCTGAACCACTATACTGTCTATACTGAACAGTGTACCAGTGTACTAAGGTCGCGGTGTTTTAAATTCCATGAAAACACTCTTTAATATTATGGAATATATGCGGGCTGGGAGATTGGCATTTTTTACGCCTCGAGAACTGACGTCCAACGACGATATTCGTAAAAATTTTGACGTTTATCAAAACAGAAAAAAAAATCCTAAAAGAACGGAAAAAACTCACTCGCTCGCACACCTGGGTGGTCGACGGTAGGGACGTCCCGGTAAAACGTCGGACGTACATTTATAGAGCGATTACTAAATAACAGTTTTTGAGTAGAAAAAAAAATCCAAGAACGCGTGCATTTGTAATAATTACATAATAATATATACAAACCGTATTATACCTGCCTACATATACGTGAATAAAAGGTACGAGCGCGTCGGCGTACAGCAAGAAATGGCACGAGACTATTGTTTTGTTTTCGGTATATAGGATAAATAAAACATAATAAATTATAATACTTAATAGTCTACCTACATTATAATATAGTGAACGCATATCTAACTACCAACTAATACCTAAACATCTAATTGACAGATTTAAGCAGTAGGTATAGACATATACGATACAGCCATACGTTGGTATACCAATAAAGATACATATATAGAAAGTTTAATAATATATGACGTGTATATACGATATTACAGTAAAAATTATAATGTAGGCGCATACTTGCTGCGTGTAATCTAGTCGTGAAATCACGATACACCTAATAATCAAGTACAATATTTAACGCTATGAAAACAAATATTTTTTTTATGGTATACGCGAACGGCGTAGTACCACCAACCGTACAATTCTACCGCAGATAATAATATCTAGTATTATTACTCTATGGTACCACTGTACTGGCAATATGTTAGTACTTTATGTTTTAAATTGAACACTTTAAAATCACTTATCGGGTATTTTCATAAAAATATGTCTTTACATATAAATCCGTTCTCTGTTTAATTATATAGAGAAAATTATTTGTCGGTAGCGCGATGTATCAACCATTTTAACCGAATACGGAAATATTATGAAATGTAATGAATACTACGAATACTATAAGTGCAGGCGATCCTGGATTTTGTCATTTGAGAAGAATAAAAACTAAGAAATGGGGTAAAAACAAATATTATTTAAATTATTTACCCAAAGGTGGCACAATTTGTCATCTCAAAAAATATTCTCCAGTATAGACTACTATAGAGAAAATAATAATATAATCTGGCACTTCACTACATATAATTATATCGTTCTAGGACAAATGGGTGCGACCGTTTAGACGCGAAGTCATTTAGACGCAGCCGTTCGAGTGAGAGGATAAATTATAATTATTCAATATTTTTACATATACCTATGACGATAAAATATTAATTATATAGCAGAATAATCATAAAACTTTAAAGTTTATAAGCACACATTTTATTCAAATATTTATTAATTGTACAGAAATATTTTGGGCTTTCCCTCTCAAAAATGTCAAAATTCCCCTTTGTTCATAATTTTAAACTATTTTTAAAATCCTCTTATCAACATCAGTATATATTTTTTATTTTTTAGGACGACTGTTTCCTGCTTCTAATTTACATAATAAAAGTCTCTACCTGCTTGTATTTTTTGAAGACACGTTATAAAAGACCACAAACTTGGATGGTTAACGCCCATCTCCATATTTAATCTTCTGTTGGCAGCTTCGGCGTGATGGTTGGTTCTGTTTTTCTCATTTAAAACTCTTATTATACATACTCCAATTAATATTAGGTGGAATGTGGAAATAAAGGTAACCGACGACCCCTTCCATTTCTATTAATTCGTCCAACGTAATTGTCTTCAAATCAATCTAATAAAGTAATAAGAATTTTAATTCGTCTGGTAAGTATTCCGACAATACCTCAATTGCTAAATCAATATAATTAAGTGGGATGAATGTCAATGCTACAACCATTTTCACTCAGATTGAGTAATCAGCATTATTTTGATAATTTGATACAATCCCTAAATCACATAGTTTTTTATAAACTGTAATAACGCAAAAATAAAATAAAATATAATTCAACTAAAATAATACAGTTAATACAATTAATAAATATAACTAAGGCGCCTGCCAATAGTTATATTAATTAGTAGAAGATATTAGAAATAAAATAGTGTTTGGTTGATTTATTGAGTTACACTAAAGGATATGTATTGTTCTCTACTCTTATAAGAGCTGGAGAATAGGCTACCAGATATAAATATTAAAATTGCGCTATTACCTTCCTCCTGATCGTCGGAGGGTTCTCGAGGTCGTGATTCGAGAACGATCAAGTACACAGTAATAACAAAATATTAATTATTAAATTATAAAAAATTTAATAAATACAATATATAATACATATGGAATTATATAAATATATGAATATTGATGCGCATGCACCTTACCTTATTCGCAGCTGTGTTTGATATGCAGTTGACGTAATACGATAAATAAAGGTTTTTTATTAAACACTCAGATTAAAGAAAAACAACACTGTTAAATTTCGATTTAAAAAAAAGAAACGGTCCAGCTGTCGCTCGCAATGTCTGGTGTCGAAAAGTTTTTAGGTGCTCCTGCACTCTTGAGGTTGTTTTAGTGTTGGGTGGTGCTCATGCACTTAAGAGTGGTGCTCATGCACTGATGGAAGGAGACGACGTGGTCCAGCCAGCCAGGGTTGTAGATGGCTCCATCAAAGGCCTCTGCGTTTCCAAAGACTTAGCATTGTCTTTGGCAACAGAGATCCTCATTGGACCATCCCCTGCTCTGGTGGCACACGAAATAGTTTACACGTGTTGTGCCAGATAGTCACAACTACGTATAAGTTCCCATGTAACTAAATAATATAAATCGTTCCTTTCATCAGTGGACAATGGTGTTATTTATTTTATTGAATATTTAAACAACATACAATCATGATATGTGAGCATATCATTACATCCACCCTACGCTTTTTTGTGTTGTGCCCTCACAATACCACTTATACAGGTGAGTGTCAGCGTGATACATCAATTGTGACGTTAGAGAGAGTTGAAAGTTGAAAGCTGAAAGTTCAAAAAGTTTGAATACAATGTAACTGGGTAATTAATTTTTTTTTTTTATACAAAATTTAAGGGTCGACTATAATATGATTTGAGCTTACATATAATATAGGAATATGTGTACAGGACTGAAGCTTGAGTCTTCTTCCACTCCTATTCCATTGTTGCTCTATTTTTATTAATGTTACTATTTTATTTTTAAATTTAAAATTCCTAACTGGTGGATGATAATGATTACTTTACAATTTATTAAGTTTTAACATTTTTGTATGTAATGACATATTGTTTGCTTAATTTCTAATTTTACAGTTGGTAATATTTGACTTATGACTACTTAATTGTACTTTGTACTTAATTTATTTTGTTATCTCTATAGGATTTGTCTTATTTAAACTCCTTTTTTTAAATATTTTATTAGCTTATTTGTTTATTTTAGTATTATTTATTTTTGACTTTTTGAATAAATATTTTATTTATTTATTTTTCATACTTATATCAACTTAACTTAGATTATTTTTTACAATTTTTTTTTTTATATTATGCAATAGTACACAGGATTATTATAACGACGTTTACTACGACGTTCGTGCGTCAAATGTAACAACCTAGTATTATTGCGTTTCCATTTAATGATGTATCAGTTTTTATTGTAGCGTCAGTACAAAAACGTGCCTGCCTTGTGCAACAATACTTCCTCTGCGCATTCAGCCACACTTGCCATAACACAATGAATTAACCTTCTAATTTATCTTGGACCATTGAACATAGTTAAACTCAAGTACAGTTCTGTACCGTCGACCGTTCACAAATCAAGTTTTAACGGAAATCCGGAATTACCATAGTCCGATTGCCTACATCTTGACAAACAGTACGAATAACAATAATACTCCGAAATGTCTATGAAATTCACTGGTTTAAATTTATATCCTCGTATTATACTTACACGATTAACTGAAGAGGAGATAGAAAAGTATACTGGCCTGAATCATAAAAATAAGAGTACGTCAGAATCATTAAATGAGTTAAATACTCCTACTAGATCAACGCAACAGGAGTGTCTGGAAGATGATAAAAAAATTGAGATACACAAAACTTCAAGAACTAGAATAGAACATACTTCATGGCAATCTTCGATGAGGAAATTCAGGAATAATGTTGAAGCTACTGATGTGATTGAAGAAATCCAAACAAAAACTATAACTGAGATTATTACATATTCAAACACAAAGAAAAATGTTAACGGAAATAAAAATTTTGATTGCAAAATATGCCATGCTAATTTTTATAATTTTGAAAAATTTGTAGTCCATAAAAATTTAAAACATAAAAGTAAACCTTACGTTTGTGATGTTTGCAATGCAAAATTTTCTCTTAGTGCTCATTTGAATGTACATAAATGTAATAATTATCTATGCATGGCAAATCCATCCACAAGTTTTGAAGAAATATCGACTACTTAGAAAAGTAGTTTGTCAATAAATTCAAGTAGGGACAACAACAATTCTACATCAAACTCGAAATTAGCAAAACAATCAGAAACATCAGTACAACGAAATGAGCCGAACAATTTGACTCAAAACGTATGTGTAACAACTCCCAATATAATTTTACGAATAACAAAACATAAAACATTTAAATGCGTAAATTGTGTATTTGCAACAGGATCTGAAACTGAATTTCTTAATCATTTTGATAGTTGTAAAACATTTCAAAGAGTAGTTTTGAGCTCCATCGATGTAATTTGTACTAAATCGTTCAAATCTCAATCAGCATTAAACGGTCATATGAAATGCCATTCTAAAAGAAGCAAAATTTCAAAAAGAAAACTGATATTAGACAAAAAGAAAGAGGAAAATCAAAACAAAAATGGTAGCATAATAAAATCACAAAGCATTGTTTCAAGTATTCAAAACAGAAGTGAAAAGAGTAAGGATTGCAATAAGGAGTTCACTACACGCAACAAGTTAAATATTATAAGTTAAATATTCATTCCAAGCAACAAAACAAAAATGATATGTAATATATGTCAAAAAAATTGTTTATCTAAGACAAGCTTTGAAAAGCACTTGCTATTACACAGAAGTGTTAAAACGTCTAATGGTAAAATAAAAATAACTAAGAGAACGAGACTCTTAATCTCGGGGTCGTGGGTTCGAGCCCCCGTTGGGCGCCACTTTGTAATAACGCAAAAACAAATTAAAAGAAATAAAATAAAAATAAAATATAATTCAACTAAAATAATACAGTTAATACAACTAATAAATATAACTAAGGCTCCTGCCAATAGTTATATTAATTAGTAGAAGATATTAGAAATAAAATGGTGTTTGGTTGATTTATTGAGTTACTCTTATAAGAGCTGGAGAATAGGCTACCAGATATAAATATTAAAATTGCGCTATTACCTTCCTCCTGATCGTCGGAGTGTTCTCGAGGTCGTGATTCGAGAACGATCAAGTACACCGTAATAACAAAATATTAATTATTAAATTATAAAAAATTTAATAAATACAATATAATATATGAATATTGATGCGCATGCACCTTACCTTATTCGCAGCTGTGTTTGATATGCAGTTGACGTAATAAGATAAATAAAGGTTTTTTATTAAACACTCAGATTAAAGAAAAACAACACTGTTAAATTTCGATTTAAAAAAAAGAAACGGTCCAGCTGTCGCTCGCAATGTCTGGTGTCGAAAAGTTTTTAGGTGCTCCTGCACTCTTGAGGTTGTTTTAGTGTTGGGTGGTGAATTTAAACAACATACAATCATGATATGTGAGCATATCATTACAAAACAAAAAGTTTTCGATACCTACACAATTTTTATAGATTTTAATATCGCTTGTTCAAAATCACATGCAAGATATTGAAGTCGGGTTTAATCCAAGTTTTAATTAGTTTAACATTTTAAATAAATGAGTGTATGTTTTTTCTTCTTTGTTGGGCAATAGAGCGTATATAAGTGGGTGTAAACCTCCAAAAGCTTCAGCAAGTATCACAAAAACTTGAGAAAAAATAGCTGGAGCGATTTTAAACGTTCCATCACAGTATACACTATTATTACGCGACCACATTATAAAATAATTAGATAAATGATTTTTAGTATCGTCACGGATTGACCACATTCATTATTATATATATATATATGTGTGTGTGTGGTATGTATAGATATATCCCCGGAAGAGCCCTTATGATTGCATAACAGTATAATAATATTTTTCTCTTTATTACAATAATAATTTTCCTATCAACAACCATATAACTGTAACTATAGGGACTAACAGTCGTTTGCAAAATCTGCTGCAAACAGTCAATTATCGTTAAAATTGTAATTATAAATTTAATACCTAATCACAATTACTATACAGAGTAACCTATACTCACCGTTGAATCAGCTACGTAAAGTTAGCGGAGAAAGCTTCCACACGTAACTGTTTATACGGAGCATTACGCAAATTTTGAAAATGCTACAGTTCAATAGCACTAATCGAGCACTAAATAATGGTAAACCTAGCGAAAATTAGAACTCGAATTTTCCCACTAACATCACGCACCTGACAGAAGCTATAAAAGTTACGATTTTTTATCAATATAATCAATAATGAACGCAATTTTTAATAGGTAGCGTATAAAAATAACTTACGAATTTTCGATCGACACAATATAGGCCAATAGATTATTATAGTTAGACACAGGTGCGAGGAGTAGATTTGAATGATTGAAAATAGGTCCCCCCTCCCGGGGATGCCACTATAACAGTTAACCAGTTATATATTGGTTTCTTATTTACACTGCAATTTTGAATGAGGAAAGATGTAATTTATATTTGATTGTATATTATCATCTCTATGGGATATATTCTCCCCGTCTCCTATCAATGACTTATCCAATTTAACTATGAAACATCACCACATTTAAATTCACTGTGCTAATTTTAATGATTAAGGTACCTATAATGACAATGTTGAAAAATAAACACATTTTTTTTACTTTTTTTAAGTGAACCATTAGAATTTATTATCAATTATAAAAATGAGTACAGAAAACAAAGTAAACTAGAATTATGAAAAAATACGTGCGTATTTTAAACAAATCGTTACTGGCCGAGTTCCTCTCCCCACCCACGACACCTCAAAACTAAAAGAAAACACAACACCCTTCTGCATATTAAACACTGCTTTACAATTTACATTTGTGTACACTCGCCAAAGATCGAACATCGAAAATACTCAAAGTCGGTGCGTGGACCACACTCATACACTATATACACATACCTAGTGCATAATAAATTATCATTTAATATGTATTGAAGGTAAAAACATGCACGAATATATTTTATGCCATTTCCTCGCATTTTCGGCAAGTATCATGTAAAATGATGTCATGAATTATGTTTCAATATCAAAAATAATGAGTCTCGTCTTCGGGGGTATATCTATAGGTACTATAATATATTGTCAGAAAAACTGCAGAAACAATGACGACGACGTCACCGCCCGAATAAGTTTTCAAGCGCTCCCCCACAGCTTCGACAGCAATGGACGCAGGCAGCAAATAACCGAGTTGAAAACCCTGTCATCGGCACCGACATCGCAACAACAACAACAACAACAACAATATCACGACGACTTGTGATGCATTCACAGAGTTTTGAGCAACTTTGCACCGCTGGTACACTATAAATCATTCATCGTTGCGGGTTATTATATGACGACAATATTATGGAGCCACGAATATTATAATAAATGGATTCATGTTGTTTACGCTCTCACTCCTATATTTTGACTGATTATATTTCACTCAATGATAACGGAACGGAAGTTATGTTACTATTGGCTAATATACAGTAGTATCGAGAAATTTAAACCACCTGCATACTAATAAGAACACTGACCGTCAATCGGAAAAAATTTAAAAAAAAAACATTGACAAATACATTTTTTTGGCATCTTTTTGTTCCTCTTCTTTATTATTATGATAATAATTACTTTTATTTTCACACACAAAGAATATATGTGCAAAAATTTAACATCAAAGCAAGATACAAAAATAGTAAGTAATTCATTATCATATAACACACGCAACACATATAACATCTCATTAAAACTTTTCAGTGTCTTGTTGCTATCAAAAAAATATTTATATACAATACTATAATATGATAATGATAATAATAATAAGTTAAAGATTACGATATAACAACAAAAGTTTGAAACGATATTCTCTCCTGTGGTTTCGCAACGATTACGTCAATTGGTGAAGAAATGACAGTATTTTAATATGATCGACACACGCGCTTACACAAATATAACTTTACTCGAATAAACAAATAAATTTAAGTATCCCTGTCTAAAAAAAAGCATTTAAAAACATTTTTTTTTTTAATAATATAAAAATATACTTGTTTAAAAAATTTAGCCTGAAATAAATACTAACATAAACACTAATATTATATATACAAAAGTGTTTAAAAAAAAAACTATTTAGTAATAGTCACCTACTTTAAAAATCAAAACAATATAATATTATATACATACGCAGATGTGTGTGTATAATTATATATATAAATAAATGTAATAAATTATCAATCCATATGGATATTTTCAATTAATGTTAAATATATATATATATATATATATTATTATACAAATTTAAATTCGGATCTTTCAACTCATGAGCTCGGTACCTGAAAAAAAATATTTGATTATATTATTGCATACAATTTCAACGTTTTAACTACATTGTAAATTAAGAAGAGGTATACTACAGGAGTTGGTTAAATTAATTTATTAGACTATATTTTCAGTGTATTTGTTAGGTTCTTGGAAACACGATATATGGAAATAAATATAATATTAAAAACAAATTTTTATCGATTCCGATTGTTTTTGTACGCACCAGATGAACTGTAATATAAAACATCGCACTGGATATTTTTAATGAGAATTTAAAAGAAAAAATCCTCGAAACCATTTCTAACGGTGGCGGAGTATCGTTAACATTCGGCCACGATTGGCTTACGATCATTAGCTGAGAGTATGACATCGAGGGGGGAATCACCAAGTGATTGAGGTGAAAATAATCCACATGAACCGGACAGGGGGATTAGGCACAGTGGTATTTTTTCGCGGTATACGACGCCAATCGTAGCTATACATCAAGTGTCAGGGCAAAAATAATAATCATAATAATAAGGAATTAAATTGTTAACGATGTCGAAGAGAAAATAAAACGCACCGAACGAACGCGAGTAGAAAGAGGGACAGAAAAAAAATAATAACTACAAACGGCCAAGTGCATTATGTATCGTCGTCGTGTCCCACGTGAATTGCACATATACTCGTATAATAAAGTGGTATATATACATATATATATATATATATAATAATTTTATTATATTTATAATATAATAAAATAGTGGAGCGAAAATGCTCGCGCCGCAGCGCACAATATTATTAATATCATCGTTATTATCGTTGCAGATTTACGGTGGCTAAACATATATTGTATACAGTATATACATTTAATACATACATCGTGTTTACTGTATAGGGTTTCTAGGTTTAATTGACGATAAAAACAGGTACAGGAGCCTAAGATAGCCCGAAACGGTGTACACTTCGAGATTACCGTGTGTGTGTGTGTGTCTGTTGGAGAAAAAAATATTATTTTTACACAATACGCACATACAATACGGACAGATCTGAAATCGAATGGAGCTAATTGGGCGGCTATATAGAGCCATATTATAATAGTTATACATAGAATATAGAAGACTTTAAACAGACGCTGCTGATAAGACCCAAATCCTGATACCAAATCGGTATAATAATAATATGATATAATAAACTCTCAAGTGTCAATATTATAAATTGTAAAATTAAAGCTTAAAAAATATTATATGATTTTTCGGAAAGAAATGTCTGTTGTTCTGTTAAATTCGACATGCAGTCCTATTAATATGTACACAATAAAGTATAGATGATTCTAAATCTCAATTAGATTCAAATTAACAGTATTTCACGAAAATAATGTTTAGTGATAGGTCCCTTCAACTATGGATATATTTTGCATTTAAAATAAATCTCATATACTGGAGACATATTTTTAAAACTAAGCATTTGTACTTCAGCATACTTCCTCACGGTCACACCTAGACCTAGTACAAGCCAGATTTGGTGTGGTTATATAAATCCACAAACTGATAAACCACATTCTACTAAAAATTTCAATCAATAATAAAATATTAATCAAATAAAGGACGGTAAAAATTAAAAAATAATATATTAACCAATTGTAAGTCAAAGAAAAAATCAAATTAAAAGTTCCAATAAAAAATAATTTGAATTGTAAAATTTTACTATTAACATTGATTATAAATATTATGGATTGCTCATTGCGGTACAAAAAACGTTGTGCTGAATTTTCACCCAGCTATGGTATATATAAACAGGTATTATAGTGCTGTGCGTTTTAAAGCAACTTTGAGTGACGGCACTCGAGAAAGTTTTCGACGTTATTACCCTGCATGCTGAGACCACCGAATGAGGGGAAGGAGCAGGCCGTCAAAGTGGGAGGAGAGTGTGTGTACCGACCGGAAATGACACGGCCGCGACATAATGATGATTACGATGATATTATGCGTTACGGTAATTGCGGCACCGTCACCGCCTCTTGTCCCCCGCAAGAATTTCAATGATACAATAACAACCAACGTACGCGTATTATAATGCACGTCTATGCATCACGACTTCCGCCGTCTCGTTTTACGTGATTACGATTTTTCGAATTCGGGTGGTCACCGCGGTCTTGCTGTTCGTAATAATAATAATAAGTCTATAGTGGGTTAAAAGTCAAAACGGAAATAATCACGTGGAAACGCGATTGCGGCTTTGTATATAATACCCAGAGGCAATATAATAATGCCGTATAGTCGACGTTGTAGTTATTGTCCAACGTCAACAGCTCTCCGCAAGAATACGAGCGTGTCTACTGAACATTATATATATATATATGTAAAACACACAACCACACAAAATTTGGAAATTATAAGGGAATTTATTTGTCTACTGATCGATTTATATTTTTTATAATTTTTCACTAGCGCTATAACGAAATTGCCTCATGATTTTTTATTTTTCATACTATTTTAAGTTATAGTGTCAATTTTAATACATTACTCGTTGTTGTGCGGGGAACCACGATACAATCGGATTCGCATTACTATTAGAATGCAAAATATTCTATATCTGAGAGAAACGAATCATTTTATAAAAGTACAACATTTTAACATGAAAGATAATTAATAATAATATGATGAACATTCGTATGCAGTAAGATCGTACCGCGTCAAAAACATTAATGAAGAGAAAACACTATTTTATCGTAATACTACGAATCGATTACGACTTAGACTATGTTCTGTATAAAAAAATGTTATAAAATTATAAACGATCCATCAGTAGTGATAGTAAATAAAGTAATGGTGATAAAAACGTCATTAATTAATAGTTTTAATTCAATCTCGATGCGCTCAAACAATGCGTGTGAAATGAAAAAAAAATGTGTCAAGAAATACAAACACAGGAAGCTGGGACATCCGAACAATAATAATAGCTCATATAATGTCCCCTTACATATTATATATTATGCGGTACAAATGAGTGTTAAAGCCATCAGTGTTTTCTCACATTCCATCATCGTTCTGTCACACTACTTATATAATATTATCCAGTTTAAAAACGAATCTTTTTAAGGGACGATCCGTTATGGCTCAGTTTTATTTAAAAAAAAATTAATGTATGATGTGAACAACTAACCTTTGAAGCCAGCTTCTTCCTCAGCGACGAATTCCGGCAGGTCTTCGGTAGGTTCGTCAAACTGTAAAAAAAAATGTATTTAAGAATGGAAAACGGTTTTAAAACATTGAAGATATTGTTTACATAGGAGCATATATTTAAAAGTTCAGTAAAATACCATAGAGAACGGAACAGATCTACAAATTCTGAAAATATTAGGTAATTTAGGTAGGTGCCAACATCTTCATTTAATATAGGTGGTCAATTATTATTATTATTATTATTATTTTTTATTAGAAATAAGCCTCAGCAGCGGAGGTTATTGGCTGACATAGTTTACATTGTTTAGGAAGAATTATTATATACATTATTTACATATAAACATTACAGCATAATAGATTATAAGCTATTAATAAGGTTGGTTCAATTATCATTAAAAGCTAACTCAAAATGTATTTATTTTGCTTTTATATCTATGATTTTTAAGACTTATAGTAAAAACAATAGCTAGATAGTTTTATCATTTATTTAGATAAATATAGGTTTATACTATACCTACATCGTACATCTACAAATTGCTCACTGTAAAATAGAACTTAGAAGTATATTTTGTAAGGAAAATATTTCACATATACCTAAAAATCGTTATCAGAATTCTTCGCGGCAGTCATAAAATTAACTGTTTTTATCAATATCCCAAACACAATTAGTACTATTGAACATCAATATAATATGTGGTTTATAGAACTGACCATCTGTAGCGTTCGCGATAATAAATCATTGATGGCGTGTTTTATTGCAATAATATGTAATGTATAATGTATTATGTCTCAGATGCGCAAAGATGGCAATAATATTTAACGCGTTATATGATCCTCTCCTACAGTAAATTTATCCATGATGATGTATGGTTAGATGTATGGACCGATGAGTAATTAATAAATACCATAACAGTCTACCTCATCACATTACCGATATTTAAATTTGACCAATATATAATAATATTTTAACGAACAATTATTACGTATTAATTGCGCTTTAATACGCTTAGTACGCTGGTGTATAAAATCAGTAAACATAGTCGTTTCTGAAGGGGAAAAACAAATAAACAATTCTAATAATGCTTGTTCAAGTAGACTATCTATATGTATTAATATCACGTATGTGTGGTCTCTATGCTCTGGCGGCGCGCGGGATACGATGATAACATCATATTATTACGAAAAGAAAAAAAAACGGCGATTTAAATAATTTTCAATTAGACACGGCCAATTTAATATTTCGTACAAACCGTCAAGGGAAACTTTATTATTAATATACAGATGATGGAAAAAACGTTTAAGAAGAACCTCCACGCGAGCACACCTCTCATGGGCGGTGGAGTCATCGTTTCATTAACCCATTAGACGATTTACCCCGGCAGTCTAAGGGTTGTTATTAAGTAATTTTTTATTTATTTTTTTTTCTATCTAATATTATAATTAAATATTATCATTGCTTCTCGATTTCGGAACGCAATATACACACACTCGGAGGGTATATATATATATATATAAGCAAGGCGTACATATGGCGCCGATGCGTGAACGGTTTTGTATTCTACACTTCATATATTATCACGACGATAGCACATGTGTACATGCACACATATATGTGTGGGTGACAAGTCGACGCCGTGGGAACGAGCCTGGAGGTCTGGACGCACATGTACCGTTTTTCGGGATCAAACTGCTGATATATATATATATATAATGATAAAGAGAGATAGTTTATTCGGGAGAGCAAAAGCGCCCTACGTGTGCATGTGGTGTCAACCCGTTACGCGGAATACGGTAGGTTGTTGATCGGTGCTCTCTGAATACACACACGCACGCGTATACCTTCTTACGAAAAAAAGGCCATTGTCCCCATTACCTTCTCGTCACGTGCACATTACAGTCATTGGCTACCGCCGCGGTCGTTCATCGGACCATCAAGGCGTCCCGGGAGACATGAAATACGTCATGACGTTTGTACAAAGACGTCAAAATATTTTATGAAGCTCCCGCGATTAGGTCATTAACGTTGAAATCGTAAGCCCCCAATGGTTTTGTATACGGTACATACATTATGACAAATTTCTAGTTTTTTACTAAAACAAAACGACTGTACCATATTATTATAATGTAATGCTTTTGATTTTGATTTTAACCAATATAACTGATAATGTCAACGATTATCTAAAAGTTCATTAGACAAGAAACAAACTAGAAAATCTGGAATAAGCAAATTGATAAATAACATTTTTTTTAAACCTATTAATCAATGTGAAAAATGAAACATATTGGTAAAATATAATATAGTATACCACAATTATCTTTGTAATTTCATATGTAAAAAACGTAACGATGGCTTGGATAGGTTTTTTCGAATTTTTTGAATACGTAATATATCAATTATTTATCATTATAATAAGATCCTAGTCGTAAACAAATTAATGTATACATATAATTTGAATACATAAATTTGATATGAGTGATAAAAAAAGAGAAGCTAAATGCCACGAATTATTATTGTTTGTTTAAGGCAGGTGATGGTTGGCCGGTGGTTGGAAAGAAAAACACATACACACCAAAGTAAATGGAGAACTGGCAATTATTATGCTCGGGGATTCCGGAGACGAACGAAAAAAAAACTAACCTGGTAATTCACGGAGCACGTGTCTCGGGTACCAGACACGATCGCGTTTCAGTAGGTACACAGAAAAAATAACGGACGACGAAAACGCGTCGCCGTCCGTGAAAAAAAATCCTAAGTAAATAGTTTATTTCAATTTGAACCCATTCAATTCAGCTGCCGACAGATCAACTCGATCGTTATTATATTATATATAAGTACCCATAGACATAATCTACCTTAAACTTTTTTTTTTGTTTTCGAAACAATACACATCATCTGCAATACCGGACTGTTGAATATTTATTAAAAGATGTAATACCACTGTGTACTTTGGGTTGTACAGGTGAATCGCCGGAGTGTGGTGTTCACGAATCATTTGACGTGCAAGTCATCCATTATAATATAATTGGTGTGCGCGATAAATGGCGGTGCTGTACAACAACCAATTGTTGATGCATGTAATATTATATGTATATTATATACATAGGTATATAGTAATTAAAAACAACTTATTTCTAGACAAATTTTCAATTTTTTTTCTAAACACTAGATGCATATAACTGCTTCTCAGTTATCGATTTGTCAATAACCAGCTCCACGCTTGCATCTAAAATAAAATTGAATGTTTTAAGTTTTTACCAACGATAATAGTAGTGATCACTGACCGATATCCTTAAAATCATCAGATCAATCTAGCCTAATACCTTTCCTCCCAAATGGAATATCAAGGAACCAAATTGGTGCATATGCAACGACCTCATATGTCAATCGATCTATAATATTACGTAACAATTTTTATTTCAATCCCTGCTTTTATTATTCATAAGCATAACGCTATTGCTCATCGGTTTATGAATTTAAAATTTGTTTATAAAACAGTCTGCGATTGAAAGGACTTGTAGTTTTTAGTTTTGTACTGTTCTTCTATTTTAATAATAGATTATTATATTATAAATGTATCCAAAACAGGGGAAATGGGGAGCAGAGCTTGTATAACTGTATAAGTATTAAAATATCGAGTACCTATATATCCATTTCAATGGACAGCGTATTTAACCGGTAACTAATATGAACTATTTAATATTAATCATGTTGATTGATATAACCAATTGAAATGTCAAATATTTCTATAACACTTGTTTGATGTTTACGTAAAACATAAGTTTGAATCTTGATATGCATTACAATAAAGTTAGTTGAATGTTATATTTTAATAGTGGGTTTGTTGTATAGAAAAAAATACTTAAATTTCAGAGGACAAATAAATCATTGTCAACATTTAAGTAGCAAAAAGGTCAATAAATACAGTAATTCTCGTAGTCGGTTTGAGAGCTTAACCTATCTATGGCAACCATTCACTTCACCGGGAAATCTTTTTTTTTTAAATACTTTACAAAATATATTCCAATAATTCTCAAACCACACACAATACATAGAAACAACTATTTACTTATACTCTCGATACTGTTCGCAGTATGAAAATATTTCATTTCAAATTATAACCAAGTTTATATTTCACTCAAATTATTTTTATTTTATTTACCTGTGTTCAGTATTTATAATACAAATCTAATTTTAACCATTTCGAAGTTATTAGTTAATTATTAGCATTTATTATAAGGGTACATTGGTACAACTAAATAAATGAGGGATATATTACTTTTACAGTTATGTTTTTTTCTTATAATTAAAATCTTTGTCGTTATAACATTCATTTGAGTATTAAAGCTCAAAAAAGTGTTGTGTGACACTTTTCCAAGGAGTTATTTATTCTAGATGATACTGTAAAGTTCTTTAGTACATAGCATAATCATAATAAAAAACTGCCAACACAGGTTAATGTTATGAATTATTAATAGTATCAAATATCATAAATAATAAATATATATTATTTATAGTAAAATTAACTAGTTATGTTATTTTATTGAATTTATCTTAATTTTATAGTTTAAAAAGAAATATTTCTAATAATTGGTCAATACATTTTGCTTACCTTTGCTAGAATTAATGTATCGGGAAGAATTTCTAAGTCAGCCAATGTAGCTTCGTTATCGTCCAACATAACACCTTCTGCTGTTTTCAGATGCTGATCATTGGGCATGACGTTGAATGCACCCATGATCTGCGAACACAAAACGTCAACATTTAAATTATTGTCATTAATTAACACGTATTATAGTCTATTCATTTATTGTTACATTTAATTTGAAAAAGGCACTAATATGTTATCCCAATTATATTATCTATATTTCTATTTGACAATAACACAGCTTCACAAGAAAATAATTTTAATATTGTGATACTATGATACTAAATCCAATTGGTTAAAATAAACTTAAAAATATTATAACACTATACCTAACAGTATGAGAAGTAGCATAAATATTGTATTTATTTTTTGCCAATTAAGAACAGTTACATTACATATGGTAAACATTCTTATGTGTTGAATAATTAAATAAAATAAAATATTATTATGCTCGTAAGCAAATAAAAATAAAACTTACAAAATCAATATTTTACCCCTTTGACATTTTTTTAGACAGTATACAGAAATATTGTGGATGACATTTGTCCTGCAGCTAATCTGGACAAAATACTATGTTAAAACTGTTGGGGTGCAGTTCAAATAATCCCGGAGCAGAGTTAAAAGTCGATAGATTTTGATTTCGTATATTCTCAGAATATATCAGTCAACCAATGTCAGCCAATCAAGCAATCGCAGGTGCTAAGTTAACTCTTGTCGGTTTGTTTTCTCAGTAAGTATATTTTATTGTTATGGATTAATATTTAAATGATTTCAGTCATTGAAAATTATACGTACAACTAAATATATGACTAATATGCACATGTCAACCGAATAACATACGAAAAATGACATTCAAAAAGTTCACACGGCAACGATTAAAACGTCAAACAAAACGCGATGGCAGAAAAAAATCAAATGAATAAGTTTAGTGTGTTGCATCAAGTTTATAAGCGAAAAAAATGAAAAGGGTTTTGAGTTATCCAATGTCCAGCCAATTTAGCTCAGAGGGTAGGAAAGTTCTCTCGGGTGAAGTTCACACTCTAACACACAGTTACAATTTCGCAGAGCAGTTAATCACGTCCGCCCGGTGTCCGATACACTCTCTCATATATACACAGTATGTGTAAAACCTTTGAATTATGATTAAAGATATACCGAGTAGAGATTGGATGGGAGAGGGACGAGATGGTGCATCGGTAAGAGCGAGAGGGCGAGATAGAAGGAAAGGGTGACTTCTTTGCAGTAAAAAGCAATACTCGGCCTTAGGGGTTTTGCTGTCGGGGCCAGCACTTACGGTCATTTAACCCTCTCTCCTAACCTTCATCTAAATGTTCTAGATTAATAATAGAACGGTGAACTGTTTTTTGTCGTCCTTTGGTCCAGCCTGACGTCATTAATATTTCCTCTTCTACTGCTCCTCCTAAACAGTCAACTACTAAGGGTCCGAGCAGTAGTAGCAGCAGTTATGATAACGAATTCGGCGCTTAAATACACATACTAAACACCCTCCAAACACTATTACCATTTGCTCACTCGACATTTGCATCCCTCAAACGGATTTGTCTCCGCCGGATTACCCGCTCAGTTGATAACGTTCTAATAAATTATACCAATTAAGACGGTCCAAGCAGTTTAATTACAGTTAACGTCTTTGTAAATATCAGAAATGATAAAATTACATTTTAAATTATATTTATCCGATTTCAACAAATACGACCAAGAATAACTAAACGAAATAGATACTCTTCGATTTGACTAAATCAAGTTAGACGTATACAAAATACGATGAAATTTCAGAACTTTAATCACTATAATGTTCAAAAGTAGTTTGTTATGAAGTATATAAGTCAAAATCATATACTCCAAACAATTTTAATTTTTAATTATAAATTATAATTTTAGGTTTAAGTTGATCTTGATATTAATTTAAAAATAAATATAACGCTCAGTTATATCTTAAATATTGATGGATAATTTTTAACGAATCAATATGTAATCAAAATAATATTCTTACAACTTACACAACTTACAACTATAAATTCACTATAACAGGAGAAATGCTTTTAAATAGTAATTGCTTGTTGTTGTCTACAAAAAAAGGTTCGTTTATGAATAGGAATATAGATTGATATAATATATAAGGTTAATAAAATTAGTCATAATGATTATTATAAATATTTTTTCATCGACGTTGTTAACTCCATTTAAGTTTTGTATATTACCGAACCAGCATATAATACTTAACGATTGTGACGTTTTATAATTTTTGTAAATTACGCTTTTAGCTACTCTCATCCATTTCATTTTATTGCAGCCACTGATAATTCTATATCATTTCATTACCTTTTGATAAAACACACAGATGCTTTAAGTAAAGTTTCGTGTGCATAGCAGAGTTTAGTATTCTAACAATTATTTACATATGATAAATTAATTTAATAGAGGCCCAATTACCGTGTATACCAGTTATAAATGTAAACCTATAATGGCCTTACAATAACCGTATACAATTTTTTTTTAAAGTTAATTTTAGCCCAATTCCCTAACGCCCTGGAATATATTCGTCAGACAAAAAGGTAGAACATGAGCTTTATAAATCACTTTATTAACCAAGTATAAAAATGTATTTTTTTTTCGAATAGTATTGAAAATCGCACCGCCATACTACCTATAACAGACGACTGCAGGCTGTAAAACATTTCGGGATAAATATTACAATATTTAATAGAATTATTAAACAACACTCGGTCTGTGGCCAACATTGACGACCAATAATCGAATGATAATAATAAAAATAATATTATCGCCGGTTCTAGTCGATAATAATATAATATTATAACTTAATGTTTTCTACGGCGCGAGAATCACTGCGGTCGCGTTAAAGTGGTTACATTGCTCGAGTTTTCCATTTGTCGTTCTACGTCGCTCATAAAAAGTGCGTGTCGTAAAAAACAATTGTTTCGGTCGAGGTGATATGGTGGTGATGGTAGATGGCAAGAGGAAGGGAAAATCAACATAAAAAACCAAGATTGCGGCGGCAGCAGTTAAACGCCACCAGCGCGTCGCGAAATATTCTGCCCGTGGCGTCCTGCAGTGTTGCTACTCCGACTGCAGTCTGCGCGAGTTCGCCCCGTGTTTTTAATGACTCAATATAAAGTATAGGATAACAACACAATAATAATATAAATAATCACCACGACGACTTTGACTATTGTGGGTTGGTCATGCACACATAATGAATATTTATAAGATATAAAGCCATCCGCACACGAATCATATATATCTCCCACAATAATGTATAACATATTTTCGCATTGCGTCCTTAAATTTTCGAAAGAGTAATACCTTATAGCGTCAAAATGTTTAAATTTCTACCACGTTACAATAATTAATTTAAATTTACAAAATCAGTAACATATTTATCGTAGAATCATAACGCGAGGAAAACTAGAAAAGTAATTTTGTAACAGAAAAGTTAAAATTCAAATTTGTAAAAAATATGTATGCCAAACTTGGTCGTAGTTAAAAGTACTTTAAACAATAATATTATTGACTTAGAATGTCAGTCACACGAGCACGTAACCAAGTCTCCAACAGGATTCTATAACACAATTACATTAAGCCTGAAGTTTTGAAATGTTCAAAGCTGTCAAGTTTTAACCAACTGACTTAACTGAGAAAACAGTGAAGATGAAATGGGTTGAAGTGTGTGAATACAC
Source organism: Diuraphis noxia (assembly GCF_037042655.1). NCBI lineage: Eukaryota > Metazoa > Arthropoda > Insecta > Hemiptera > Aphididae > Diuraphis > Diuraphis noxia. The sequence goes on along the minus strand of NW_028301714.1, from coordinate 28,156,016 downwards.
GTCTAATATAATAACCAAGGACTAAGTTTTGCAAGCATGTATCTTTCAAAATGACTGCTCGAATATATATTATAGATTATAGGCGTTGTTACCTAGCTGTAGACATAATGTAGATTTCAGTAGAATTTGAATTTTGTATAAAAAAACTTTATAAGGTTGATTTATTTATTATATACATATTATTAGTATTTAAACTCTTGAATATTATGAGTTCTTTTATAACACTAAATATTAATACTTTTATTAATAAATAATTGTATTGATTAATATGTTAGGTTTATGGTATATAACGATAATTTAAATGCGTTGTTTCGATATTGTATTAAGTATTAAATTATATACATATAGATGTAATTATATCAATATATCAATATAACAAAATCATTATTGAAATTGTTGAAATTTTATAAAAATAATATCCCATCACAAAAACTTTAAACTGGTTTCTTCTTCAATTACTCGTGTAAAATTGAATTGTAATATAGACGACATACACACGCACAGATGTAATACATTTTCTATGATGGAAACCCATAGATATATAACCAACACTCACAAGTATGTGATATAGTTTGATGGTAACATTAATAACAAACCATCAATTATATTATGATAAAAGTTAAATAAAATGTATCCACTTATTTCCTATAAACGTTATAGATTATATTGATGCGTTAAAAACAAATTTTTTAGCCACAAGTTAAATAATGTCAGAAAACTTGAACTTTAGGTCTAGTGTTTAAACTTTTATTTTACGTCTGATATGCTATTTATGTAAATAAATTGTAGAAAACACAATATCGAATATAATTTGAGAGTCTAATACATACTCGTAGAATCATATTATGATTTATGGCCACTCAATTTTCTTTTGGAAAACTATTTATTATAAGTATCAAAATGTTCTATACATAATACAATTAAATGATATACAATATTATGTATAAATTATCAAAATACAAATATATATATTATATATTAAAGAGAACATAATAGATTTATGGGAAAATAAAAGTTTTAAATGGTTATACTGTCAAAAATAACAGTTACCTAATGATTTTTACGTAAATTTTAGATATTTTTTAAAGATTTTTTGATCTAAGTACACAGTACGTTTTGGTATCATGATCGCATTAATTCGATGACAGTCAGTCATCTTAGGATAGATTTGATTGACTAATGTTATTAACTACTTGCTAATGGTACAATAAACAAAATATGTAGATTTAACAATTTTACTTGTATTATTGTTATTATCTGCTACCTACACACATTAAAAAAAAATATTTTTTCTTTTCTTTTGTTCTATGTCACGCTGATATAATAGTCATACACTCATACGGATAACTTAACTCAATTTCAGTGCAGAAGTGCTATTACAATACACACGAGTTATCTGAGGGTTTATATAATTATATAATAAATTAATAACAATCGAACAGTGTGCAACTACAAGTATTACGGCAATCTCGAGTTATTATAACCGGCTTACCTTCATCTTGAGATCAAGCAACGTGTCGTTTGAAGAAACCACGATCAGTTCACCCCTAGGCCTTCGGTTTCGAGCACTCCTTCTGATTCCCAACTCTAATGCGCCGTTGTTGACGTACGTGGGAGCGGCGACCGTTGCGGAGGTACTTGTGCCGTTAAGGCACGCCGCATCCAGTTTAATTTTCTTCGAACAGTTGCCCCATAACTCATCCTGTGAACCAAACGCGCAATTTAGTATTTTAAACATAATTCTGCGACACAAAAACATCTTGAAACTGTTTTCCAAAGCTGCAGTTGGTACGCAAATAATAAATCTACATGTATAATAAGCGTATGTACCAATCTTGTATATACTGCAGGCACGTCACTGGTGCCGCGGCATGACAAAGTTATAGGGGGTAATATACGTATACACGGTTCGGTAATAAAGTCGTATACAGTCATATTTTACGAGCTGAGATAAAATCACGCCCTATCGGTATATTACACTTATGACACATCATTTCTAATTATTGCGGTATGTGCCTTTGTATCAGACCCTTTCGATTATTCGCTAGTGCTGGTAAAATGAGACAATTTATCTAACATACCGTTAACACACACACACACACATATGTGTACAGAAGGTAACATTTAGATGAAAATTCTGAAAATTACCAACTTGGCGACCGAAACAAAATAAAAACAAACATTTTGTATAATAAACAATGGTCATCGCGGCTGTCGTGTAATAAGTCCAAGTAATGTAAAAAGTACACGCATTATTATTTTATCTCTCATCTACATAACCAACACTTATTGATAATACATCAAACAGGTAGTTAAAATAATGGAAAATTCATTTCTCCCTTTACTTTCTTTCTTCTCCATCGTGTTTACTTTTTATATCAGTACATGTTATATAATACATGATAATATACATGTTTTTGATTTATTCACGTGTGACATTACAAGTCGTTTAAAAACGAAAACAATTTCGTTCGTTCTCATAAACTGTAAAAAGTACAATTATATACATAAATAGGAATTGATACTAGGGATAGTGATTATTATATAGTCTATCAATAAATTGTGAGTTTTTTGGATCAATCTAACTACTATTATATGTTGATATATGTTGTTTAGCGTTTTAAGCATATTGGTAAATTTATTTACAATAATCATCAACAGTTATTTAAGTAAATATATTATTCAGTCATTGTACTCAGGGCAACTAAACCATATAGGTAAAATTAAAACTTAATTCGGTACTAAGTAAAACACCTGAATTTATCTTTGAATTAAGTACACTACAGCAACGTGTCGTCAGTTATATAGAAATATACAGATAAGGATAAAAATTAAATATACTCAAAAACAAACATGGCAAAATAAACACAGCAGTAGTTTTTAAAGGTCACAAATTATTTTTAATCACGATGAGAAAAAAGATTTCTTGCTTCTGTTCCTGTCGATTATCAGAACTATGTATAACCGGGGCGTAAAAAAATATTAAAAAAATTATAGCAGCAAACACGACAGGTGCGGGCAGAAAAAATATTCTCATCACAACATACCTACTATATATTATACACACATACGCACACAATTATTAATTATATCTACTTCAGAACTAGGAAGGCGTATACCAGCCGCAAGCTGCGACCTGTCAGATACCAAAAAAGATACTGCCGTTGCTGCTTCTACCTCAACAGCAGGATTTATACATTTTATTCGAACGATTATTTTTCACCAAACCTGATGATTATAAGTTATAACATATAGAACAAATGGGTTAATTACTATGTTTCGGTACTGTATTTATTATGTTTAGAGCTTAATTGGGAGAATTCTTATCGATATTTATAGCTACATTGCGATTTAACTGGGCTTAAAGAAAAAAAAACGAACACAAATTAGACCTTGTATATATACGTAGAAATCAATGAAAAACAACAAATAACACCTAATAATAATAAATGTAAAAATGTGCGATGGCTTCATAAATTATGTGAGTATTATGCTATAAATACATAGGGTAATTATTTAAACGTCTTTGAAAATCCCAATGCTCTCGTTTCAAACTTATTATTTTCCGTTTTGACAGTATAGACCTAAAAAAGTATATTATACATAGGATATAAACAACAGGTGTCAATACGCTACAGAGTAATTGTTGAAAATTGTCTATATAAGATATATCCGTGAAAAACTGTAATAGATTTCTTAAGATAAAACAATATTTTTCATTTTACGTGTATTATACTCTTGAAAATTATTTCATCCTGCAAAATAATATATTATTATATAAATTTTAAAATTTTAAATTTTAAAAAACATTTAATTTTATCATTTTTGATTCAAAATTCAAATTCATTAACACAAAAAATATCCATAATATTACACGAACAATTTGTATTGTTTTTTTTTTTTTTTTTGGCATTTAAACATAAGTACTAAATTGCAGCACAATAAATGAAGTAGCTTGCATAATAATAACTGAACAAATTGAACAAAAAAGATATTTCTGTATATCTGTAGTAAAGTAAAGAATGAATGATTGTGAAGAGCTGCTATCACTAAATACATTATAAATTTATTATTTTTTACAAGTTATCACGTTGAAAAATTAGCTGTCAGTAGTTGATGTTGTAAAACAAAATTTACTAACACGCGATGACCATTTCATTCATGAAATCTCCAAAACAAGAAATATTAGATCTTTTGTAGTTAAATAACAATATTCAATAAAGAAGTTCTTAAATATATTGAACGTAGAACCTTAAAAAAACTTCATTATACACGCAAGACAAGTTAAAATTATTGATATTATAATTATATACGGCAATCTTTCTTATCAGTTACTTAACAACAAAATAAAAGTTCCAATAGCATGCAAAAATTTTTCAACATTTACCTAAGTATAGTATAGTTTTATTATATAATTTTACGTTAATTGGTGGAAACAATGTACAAATAAATGTACACAAAAATAATGAAAACTAAAAGAATTTTTAACATAAACAATATTAATCATTGAACAGTTTTTTACGATTAACTGTGCTGACTAAACATTGACTTATATATTATATTGTTTAAGGGTATATAGGTCGATTCACACTAACGGTACGGTCACGAACCCTTATAAATACATCTTTATTTATATTATACATAGATATATTTTACCTATTAACAGGCCATGATCGTACCGTAAATGTGAATCAGCCTTAAATGGCATTGCGACAATAAATCCAAGTTGTGTGAATCTTTTTTAATTTTTAAACCAGTCATTCTTACAACAAATTTTCTAATCAAATTTATTAATGTCGTCACTTTTATTTTACTCAAGTGAATCATTATACCCAGTACCTTTACCTGCGGTGGATGTCCATCACACCATTTTGCGGGTTAGTATTGAACTAGGGTCGATGTGTGAGATAAGTAACAAACAAATGGGGGGAAATAAAAATGAAGAAACGTACCGATCTTCACGAGTAGAAAACCCACCAGTCTGTATACAGCCTCCAACCTGGACATTAGGTCGTAAACCACAACAGTAATTATTTTGACGGCCCAGACGCGCGCACATACGCCTTGAGGATGTGTTTTATATTTATATTTGGTTTTTTTTATTCGTTAGGTTTGCCCATCCTTGTCCCCGGCGCTCCGACGGGGTTTAACGTCCGACTTTATTATAGGTACTTATTCTGATTTGTTTGCTAGGGTTCAGGTAATTATAATGCCGCAGTTAAGGCCTTGGTATGTATATGTGTGTAAATGGGAAGTTTACGATTTTGCACATGATTACAGGCACGAGTGGTGCAGCAGCAACCTCTTTATACAATTTATACAATATAATAGTGCATGCATCTCTGGCGCGATGGCTTTATTACCAGAATATTCACCGTCAGTGTCTGCGCCGAGATGAGAGAGTCCTATTATTATAATATCTTTCCGCACGTCTCTTAGTCTTTTTGCCGGCTCTCATGAGAAAATTATCGAGTTTTACGATCGCCAATTACGCAGTATAAGTAGGGTAGGCACCGACGGCAGCGATGTTCAGCTCGAGCCTCAATAAACATATTATGTATATACAATATAAATAAAACTATTTCATTTTTTTTAACCTTTTTATTTATTTGTTTCTCTCGACACATCACGACTTAATCATTATGCTGTGACAGAGGAAACCAAACGGATTAACTGATCCGCGCGAATAATATCTTCAATCGAATCGATAACAAAACAAGCTTTTATATACGACAGTAAATAATATCACAATATTATATGTTATATATTTTTATATATGTTATACGTTCGTATTGTATTCTATTACACTGTCAATATAACTAGACATCGCCTTGAAAATTATTCTAAGACAATTTATAAATGCAACTACCGATATTATTGATATTATCAATATTTCTACAAAAATAATATAGTAATTATATAACTGACTGTTAATATTTTTAACGAGAAAATAGTAGAAACCTATATAATAGTGTCAAATCTATATTTATTATGTTTAATTTCTTTAACAACAATTATTGAACTAATATTATTATACTTAATTTACCATATACCATATTTATATTTTTACCTTGTCATCGATTCCGTTGAATTCACGCGATTCTTTTTCAATCACTTTAATAAAAATTTTTGCTTTATTGTACTTTAACTGTTCCTTTTTTTCCTCATCCAATCTTCTCTGACGGCACGGTACACATATTTCTATAACAAAAAGTTGAATTTTTCATTTAACAAGGTAACGAGTATGGTTATTAATGATAGTTTCTACACAACCTTAACAAAAAAATTAAAATTAAATTCTACATATATTTTCATATATTAATCTTTAAAAACGCGTCATTAGTATTTTTTTTCTCCCATTTTAGGGCGATTCAAATTATCGTTGGGTCCCGTCCCAAGATGAGCTATCCCTTTTACACAGAGTGGGATAAAAGCGCGACAAATGCCTTGTCATTTATTAAACCACGTCGGAACCTCGTTTCAACCTGCTTGTGTCCAGGGGAGAAAAAAGGTTTGTCTGAAAAAAACCAATACTTAACGACCGTTTTTAGTGGTGAGGATTGGGGGAGGGGTAAAATAGGTTTCCTGGATTTCCCAACTGGTCGTTAAACATATTGAACGACTATTAAACTGATAGTCTTTTTATATAGGGTGGAAAAAAAGAAAAGAAAAAACTGGTAAGTCAAGAAATCCAAATTGATTTCTCGGCGTTACGTTTGTTTTACATCATTTTCCTAAGGATGGAATGAGAGGGTTCCCTTTTAATAGATTCTATTTAAACGACTATATCAAATGAACCGAATCGTATTCGGTTATCTGCAATTCGCTGACCACTAACAAAACACGCTTCATTTAACTACTTTAAGGGAGGAGTGATATCAACCCTTTTCCGCAAGTACAACGTTTGTCTCAAAATAATTAAACGATAGCGTTAATTTTTATTCTATTAAATTACAAATCTCGATGTAATAAAAAACAGCATGAAGAATACTTATTGTTATACTTACATGATTAAAAAATAAATAAAAATAAATCTTTTGTATCATTTCTATCAAATACATAAATGTGTGAATAATAAATATGTATACTGTATAGCTATGAAGTTATATATATTATGAGGTACATAGGTGTTTAATAGTTTCAAAAATTTACTAAAAATCAATATTTGTTTTATAAAAACTAGTTACATGATTATACTCTCGGACTTATATTAGAACACGATGATATTTCAATTCACACAATATTAATAATTAATAATAATTCGAATATTATCATAACTATTTGTATTCGGAATGTGCATTACACAATGAAAATTATTATAATTAAACACTAAAGCTGATAGATTTCGTAGAACCCAGAAATACCAATAAATCAAATTAAGTGTTTTTTTGCCTGCGGGCTCATATCCCTTCACCGAAAACCACGGCATAAATACCATGCACATGTATAGTTCAGAATCGCCACATTACGAATGATTTAACGGCTCCGTGACACGGCTACACACTGAGGGGTAAAGGGTGAAATGGTCCTTGGACCCGATTAATATACAACCCTGTTTGGAACACAAACTGTGATTTCTTGTTCCATATCTTTAATTGGATTCACCACAAACATGATCAATGCCTTCGGCCCAGATAACAGGGTCCGGCTATAACGTCTACGGAACCCCCTCGGTGAAGCCAAAGGTGACCTTTTAATGATTTACAAGCATTCCCATCACGTTTCTCACACGCGCAATACCATATATACAAACAATCCCACTCTACGTGTCCCTTAAATGAATTAGTTTCTTGCCACTGCGAGTATTATGTTAGTCATATGTATAGTGTGAGTGTGTGTGTGTAAAGAGAAAGATGACCTCCTACGATTTGGAATTGAAATTCGAGTCAAGCTGCGGGGATTCGGCGGGCGGGACAAAAGCACGATATTAATTCTGAGGCGCAAAAACAGAGCCAGTTCAGAGTGGTGAGAAAAAAAACGGTAGAAGGAAGCACTCGGACCAAACTTTCGGGTTCCTCTGGGAACGTTCCAAATGAAAATACATTACCTCGGGCGTTGGGCATCTTGCTTTGGCTGCTATTCTTAATAAATTAGACTAATTTGCTAATGGCGATATATTTAAGAAGAAAAAAACTGTAAAATTTAAAGTTTTGGTATGCAAACCACCACCAACACTTTTTTTAGAATTGGTTTGACTAAATTCTTGCGAAGAGTAAAAAAAGTACATAATACGTGTAGAAGAAATAAAAAACAAATTTTATTGGAAATCTATATCATACTAATGTTACATTCCGATAGAAAGATAAATAATTTAAGTTTAGATCGAATATAACTACATTTAACATTTAACTGCGTTAGCCTAACTTCGAGTATAACTTAATGTTTTATATTTATATTGTTACAAATAAAAATACTCATAACTCAATACTAAATTTTCTTTAAATTTACCAAAGGAAATATTTTAAATTTCCTTAATTTTAAAACTGAACAATTAATAACACTAATTCCGTAGATTTTATTTATATAGGTACCTGCACATTTAACCTGTGATTGGTAACTAAACTGTAAATTGATAAAAAAAAAAACCTTTCATTTTTAACCTTTATTTGTTTTAGCTTAATTATATTTCAATACAAAATTATCTCAATTTACTCGGTTAGACCGACAATCAGCTTACTCAAACCTAGTGGTTCTTAACCGGTGCTACGTAAACTTGGCTAAAGTGTTCCACCAAAATTTCAAAATTTGCGAAAAAAATCATAAAATTATTAAGATAATTTAATTTTCAGTTTCATCGTTTTTAATAATTGCACTTAATTCAACATAATACGAATATATATATATATATATATATATATATGTGTAATTTTATTTAAAAAAAAATGTAAAGTATTGTTTTATTTTACGTCTTTATGACCTAGTGCTGCGCAAAAATCTTATAAAATAATAAGTGTTCCGTGGTTCTAAAAAGGTTAAGAACCACTGCTCTAACCTCTAGTTACTAGAGTCCAGTACATAATTCCATGGTAGAAACAAAGGAAAAGACAATAAAAACCAAACGGTTTTACAATATGTCACTTCATTAATATAAACAAACCAATACAAGTATTATATATTTAAGATATTAAAAAGAGATTTTAACGAATATTGCGGTATTTCAAAAATAATAATAAAATATAACTATTTAAGACATTATTTTTATGTAGAGATAATTCCAATTTGTTTTTTATAACCTTTTTTAATTATAATAAATCAGTTGGTTTCCAATAATTTATCCAAGAGGATCTAAAGAATCGATTTTTAAATTTAAATTTTACTTAATTAATATTGATTGATTTGTATACCTTTATGCTTATTGTCGAAATAAAAATTAATGTATACTAATATAAATTTAATATACTACAAACTTAGGGTTTAAATATATACATATTTTAACCACGTGTAACACTCAAAACTATATAATAAATTATTTAATAACAGGAAGCCACACCAGCAAGTGTCGTTTCACAAACGTACAACATAATAAATATGAATTCAGCAGTTCCAATTTAGTGTGATAAATGATAAGTTTAATAACAAAATGAATTGACCTATTATAAAACTTTAAGGTTAAACCATTATTCAAAGCACGATATCTGTGCTTTCACGTGAGTTTTGTATCATATTTTTATTTGGAAGCAAATTATGAGTAAGTATGTACCTATAATATTATAATTTAAATTTAAAAATCCTTAGAAGTTGCTTAAAAATTTAAATATTTTAAGAAAAAGCTATGTGAAAGCACAGATAATGTTCATACGACTATATTTGATAATATTTCAATTTTCTCTATTTTTAAGATTATTGCACGATATTGGAACTGCTGAATACAAATTGTATATTATGCCATACGTTTGTAAGACGAAGCAATATATAAAACCCATAATATGGCGTCCTATTAATTTAGTCAAATTATTTTGTCTAGGGGATAGAATGACTAAGTTTTTAACAAACAATATTTGATTGTTAAAAAATAATTTATGGTATTCAGAACTTATACATTGAAAAAAGTAAGCCGTCACGGATGCCTGGCAGATATGAAAACATCGACGGTAATTTGATATACAAATTTTGTATTCTATACATAGAAAATATTCACGAAAATCAAAACAATGGTTTGTTATAAAAGAAATAAAAATAATAATCTAAAACATAATAATTCTTTATTTGAAGGCTCATTAGATGTTTCACGCGTTGCAAACGTCACCACACAAACCGCAGATCTCGCACGCACGTCACATTAAATGTTTCACATCAAAAAGGTTATAGGGGAATCTATCACTTCACCCCCATCCATTTTACTAACTCTGTCTTAAGCTAAATTTTTACATGAAAAAATATAAGCTAAATAATATTATAATGGTTAAATTGTACCCATCAATTAATATAATTTATGACAAAATGTTATCAGAAATGCAATAAATTACCGGGTTCTGATGTTGTAAACATTCCAAGTTCGCCAAAGTACAAGTATACTCCATAATCAGCTGCATAACATCGTGAAAGAATCGTCCATTCTTCTTTAGTTAATAGCGCTATTCTGAAACACATGTTGTTATATTTTATTAGATTTAAATAGTAAAAATTATGTTGAATATTACTACTCGTTAAAGTTAAATTGAGTTAATTTTTATATGAGAGATAGTTGTTCACTCAATGCTATTAACCTTTACTCTAATTTTTATGTAAGACATGTCTACTAGCCATAATATATTGTTATTACGTAAAGCTGTATCAATTTGAGCAGATAATTAATACAAAAAAAAAGTAAGAATATCGTTTTTAAGTGGTTTTCTGTATATTAAAGGTTTAAGGAAACGAATTTAGCCAACGAGTACCTATTTGTTTTTTTTTTTGTATTTAATATATATTTTTTATTTTTTTTTTTTAAATGAGCCTCAACAACAAAAGTTATTGGCCTTTAACATAAATATTTTTTTTTAACAAGAATGAGTCATTAACAATAATATATACAAAACAAAGGTAATAATATGAACAAAAAAGGTATAATATATTGTATAAGTTCAAATCAATGCTAATCTGATGTACCTATAGATCGAAAAAAGGTTAATGAGCAGTAACATACGAATACAATATATAATATGATATTATGTATTATGACCAACATCAACTCGATACAAATCGTCCACGATAGTGTAACCACCAAAACACGGCAACCGCGACGTCGAGGATATACTCGGCCCACCCCCGCAACAGGAAGGGTGTGGCTACAGTGGCAACGATAATACTTAATTAATTGGATAATTTGTTAAATACTGATGGCAGCTGACAAAAACACATCTCCTATGGGCACGACCGATTTGCATAGTCGCCACGGCAGGCACTCGGTGTACATTTGCATAATCACCGTCACGTTAAATTCCTCTCCTCCGGACCACGGTGCATCCACTAGAAACAGCAGCAGAGGCCAATAAGATTATTTAGCGTCCCGTACCCCCTTCTTTCGAGGAACATAGACGCACACACACGATAACCCGCCCCACTATTAAAAACCATTTTGAACAGACTGAAAATATTATAATATATAATTTCTCATCAGACGCTTTTATAATAGTAATAATAATAATAGTAATAGTAATAGTAATAGTAATAGTAATAGTAATAATATATTACTACAACGACAACGACGATAGTAGCAAGGGATTTCTTCCCGCCGAAAAACTTGACCCGTTGAGAGTAAATACGACGAACGGAAATGATTAATTAAAAACTACAGTTGATCGCATCGGAGACGACAAAACCTGTGGAACAACTGGGGTGATTTTTGATTGGGGTGAGGTGGTATAGGAAGTTGACATCACAACACCGGTCTGTTGGTTAGAATGTCGTTCAGTCATCATGACGGTGGTGGAAGAGTTTCTAAAATGAAAGTCAAAACTATACCGCACGCTCATTCTGACTTATACTTGAAGTTTCGAGGTTTTCCACTCGAAAGAACGATGTCGCTGTGTTGTAAGTAGGTATAGTAAGTAAATATCGAAAAATCCGAAGAATTCGAAATGCTGTATAGAAGGTTTCCAGCAGGCATATAATTTCAATTTTTAAGTTGTTTTAGCCTAAATGTTATAGAAGACCATTTTAAAATCATTACCAGTACTGCTATACAAATAGATTATAGCATTTATAGTAGTATATACTATATAGTATACCTATAATATATATGTGCGTACGTGTTATAAGCAAGAGATGAGATTTAAAATATACAGAACAAGGATTGCAAAATTAATAAATTTTCTTTTTCGTTTTTACATTTGAAAAATTATCAATTTTTGTAATTTCTAATAAACACGACATTAAATAATTAAGAGTTTATTAATTCGTATTCAAACGAAAACATAGTGCATGTAAAAATAATCTTTTCATTATTATTTGTTTTTTATATCCTTCTATTGGTAACTAATTGATAATTTTATTTTATATAATTTTAATTTTAATTTTATTTTATTTTATAATTTTATTTTATATAATTTTAATTTAATTTTATTATTTTTAATTTTATTTTATTTTGCAATTTTTCCTTGAGCGAAATTGCATATTTGTAAAAAGCAAACAGAAATCACGACACTGGCTCAATATCATATTTAAGACACATATAAGAATTTTCATTTTACTTTTGACAGGCCAAAGAAAATATTATACAAAAAGTAAATCCAAATGTACACCGTATTGCCCCACTCTCTCAAATTTAAATCTGACTTCGAGTGTACCTCATCATTGTGTAGAGATAGATCACTGTAAAGACGAGGTTAAATTTTAGTTGTGAGATAAGTCATAGAATGTATATAAAAAATTAATATGAGCAGAGACGTTGTGTCACTCAATGTGTACCTATAAGGATATTTTATAATATTATATATTTATACAACTATTAATCAATTATTTTTATCTTGGTAGTGCGGTAGATTCAACTATTTTTGCTAAAAATATTTTTTATTATTTTAATCAAAAATAATTTCCAAATTTCGACAAAATGTGAAATACAAACACATTGCTAAATAAAAATTGTGATTAGAACAACTAAAGAGCCTTGCTCTGATAACATTTTCAAGCTTATTGACCAAAGAAAATTTAGGTACATTAAAAAAAAACTAAAAAAGTCAAACGTTTGAAATGCAAGGCATGTCTATCTAAATATAGCTTAAAATTGGTCAAAATATTTTCTAATTTGTGTAAGAAAATAATGATGAACAATACAATGCTGTAAGTTCATATTTTTTTACGATTTAAACAAAATAACTAAGATCGTTTTAAGAAAAATCGTTGTTTTATGTTTGAATATGTATTTTCAGTAATTAGAACTTATGAGCATTTTTTCTACTGCATGCTGCTTAATTTATTTAGTTTAACAGTAATTTTCTACTTTTTGACAACTAGAATTCGTTTCTAGAAAGTAAAACTATCCTTAATATTGGAAATAAACGTATACGTACATTTTTTAAAACATAAATCACTTCATTCTCAACTTTATTCTCGTTCTGATATAAAAAATATTTAGTAAATAACTTGTGCACACCAACATTTTTTAATACATAACAATTAATAAGTACATAATACATATATGTAAATTACATTATATTCATATGTATTGTATCCGAACTTCACGTTTTATATAAGATAAAATATAACTTCAGCGTATCGAATTTTGAATACCTAGTTAAAATTATTGTTCACTTTTCCTTACAAATTAACAATTATAACTAAACTTAAAACTATAAAACATTATTCTATATTATAAAATTTAGTTTTACTTTTACAGCACGAAGAATAAGAATGTGCTGGATGACATTTATTATATAAAGTAATTTCATTGTCATATTCAACTATCAGATATTCTAACTGTGTTCTATAAACGCTAGGGCACAGATTGTGTGTATACCTATCTTTATAAAAAAAATTAGGGCGTTCGTATGATCGTTTATATTACTCATTACCGTTTATCAGAATTTCAAACCTCTGTTCTGATCATTGATTTGTACAATTCCAACATGTATTAAAAAAGAGTAAAAACATTTATACAAACATTATTTTCGTTATTTTTATTTTAATACTATATTCATCGGTATTAATATAATTTTAGATGCTTAAATAAGGGGAAAACTAACCATGTATCACATAATATGACATCCACTAAGAATGAGTAATTTTTTTTTTTAGTTAATTTAAGAAAATTGCGAAAATTTCAGAAGCTAATATACACCAAACCAATAAAGCTATAAAATTATTAGAATAATTAGTATATACCAAATTCCAAAAACAGAAATAGTGTTTAAAACTAGGAAATGTTAACTTTATCGTTGATAAAATGTATTATTATACAATATATATTTAATTATAGTATTTATACAGTTAAATATAATTATCAAGTACCTACTCAGAATTAGTAATAAGTCTACGATCGTAAATAACAGATAATTAATATTTATAATATCACAATACAATGCTATACTAACTGGATAATTTATTACTTACGGATTCTGTTCAGTCGAATACAAATTCGAAGGTGGTTCAAATAACAGTCCAGTGTGTTCTTTGCAAAGAAGTGCTTCGTTAACAATGGAATGCGGTCTTGGTTCTTTTGATGAATTCCTATAACAGATATTTAGCTGTATTACTAAAAATATAACAAACAAAGCCCAAAATATGATTTAAGAACGAAAATAACAATTTAAAAGTATTTTTTAAATACACGGTAAGAAAACATAAAAAAGATAAATGTAAATATAACAATTCGAAAAAAGGATATAATGTACATCAGTACATCCATTATATTTAGATTTAAGTGAGAAGGGTGAATTCATGGTTGTATAGTCGTACGGATGGTATAATAGTATGTACAATTATTCGATACCAATTATAGAAATATCAATTTTTAATGTAATTCAAAGATAAATTTAAAAAATATATTTTTAATAGTCCTATGAAAAAAAAAACTATATTTAATACTATTATTTTACGTATAACATAATCATTAAGCATCAACTCAGTATACTATATATTACATCGAAATACTAAATTATACATAAAATACTGCATAATACTTTTGTCTTAGCGCTTTTATATTCCAATCAACTAATCACTAAATGATAACCATTCTTTTAAACTGGGGAAACAATGAGAGACAGTATAGTCATGACAGTCATGTTTGGAAAGAAATGTGGCCAGTATTTGAACGCGATGAAAGCAAAAATCAAATAAATTATAGTCCAGTTTATAAGAATTTTAATAGGTATTAAAATATGATTTTATGTACATGGTCTATAAATCAAAATGTGCAATACTGGTTAGATTAGGTCACATATTATGGCTTAAAGCTCAAAATAGTAAAACATATCGGAAAAATGTCACGCACAGCAGATGAAATACACGGTAAACCAAAGGAAGTATAGGTAAGTAAATATAAGGAGGCAATAGCTTCGGTGGTTTGAGAAATGATACGTTATGTTGGTAGGGTCAAAGCGACAACGTGTGACGTCATTAGCACACACACGCATACAAGCACACTATAGCTACTATAAACAACCAGCGGCGAGTCTTGATAGTAGGCAATTCATCTGGACGATCGCCACGAGTTCCCCTCGGTACCATTTACTACCACCCTATTTCGTGAGCGCCCTGTATATATACGCATAGTTTCGCTTGTGACCCATCGACAACGACTATGACGTCTTTCAGAGCTTCGAACACAGCGACAGAGGCGGAGGCTGACGACTGCGACAGAGCAACACATGTCGGAGACGGCCGGCCATCAGTCAACATTATATACTGCACCGCACTCCGCTCGGAGATATAGAAAGCGGGCAGGCGGAGTAATAATATACACACACATACACACACACACACACATATTTATAAAATATATTATAGTTATATTACATATATAGTGGTGAAGTATAGTGTAGTGTAAAGCGTAGTTTTAGTGTAGTGTAGACTTATACGGGTACACCAACGCGCACCCTCCAAATATGAGATCGGTAAGCTGCGGTCGACACAAGTCCGAAGCGGTAAATAAACCCAGTCACTTAAACCGCCAACGAACGCGGTGTCGGCGAAAACCCATCAAACAAATGCACGTGCAGCTTTGCCCGCTCCTGTTTTCCAATAAAGATTTCCGGTCGTTTACGGGGACACGGACGCATGACAATTGCCTGTACTTTGCAAACCTCCAGCCGTTTCACTACTACCTTTGTATATATGCACAATTTGTTTTTACACACTAGTATAATAATAATACACAAAACAATATATTCATATACAAATATGTACAAAGAACGAATATTAATTTTCTTATTTTCCAAAGCGGTGGGTTGGTTTATTTATTTTTATTACTTTTACAAGATCGCTCTTAAGGGCTAGTGTAAATCCAAAATAAAATTCGATTAACTATAAGCACGTTCTTCAATAACAGCGGAAGTTAAAGTGAATTCTGATACGACGTAGTTAAATATTGCAAAATTATAACACGTTTTTCCAAGGGCGTATACAAGGGGGACGATCAGGCGCGGATCCAAGGGGGCCAAGAGGCCATGCCCCCCCCCCCCCCCGTAGACTGGTGGATTTTCTATTATATCTATTTTCGGCAACCGATAAAATGTATTGTTTTGCCGATAGCGTTTCGGCCGTGTCCGTTTTCATCGTTCGCCGTCAAAAAGCTAATCTAATCTAATCGAATATTTAAACTTGTTTGATGCAATAAAATGTCTGGCTGTTTGTAGTACCTATCTATTTTATTATTGACGATATTTATTGTGTAATGATAATTTTTTAGTTGACATATAGTTACGATACAATACGCATTCAGCCGCTGTAACTGTCGATAATCAACATCAAACGTGACACGTGTATAGTTGTATTATTATTTTATTAAAATGTCAAAGCGTAGTGCCGATTTTATGCAAAATTTTCTTTAAAAAAAAAAATGTGTCATTGAAGACAATGAAATAGTAGACGACCCAGCTCCTAATTTTATTTAAGATGACCCCCCCCCCCCGTAAATATGTTCTAGATCCGCGCCTGGTGGCGATAAGGGCGAACGCCCCCCAGGACATTGTTGAATGTGTTTCATATATATTATATAGGTGTTTACTGTTTTTAATCAATGAAACAAAAATTATATTGTTAATGTTGTTTGCAATAATTGATGTTATGGATTTTAAAAATGGGTAGAAATCAATTATTAAAGTTTAAGCAAACGAAACAGTTGAAAAATTTAGAACTGTCAATTTATTTATAATCGGTACACTGTCGTTTATAGACATATATTGATATATTTTTATAAGTGCCTATGATTTGAGTTCAAATTTCACCCCCCCTCCACCCCTAGGAAGAAGAGCTGAATACGCCCCTGCGTTTTTCATCAGGCAAAATTATTATATTATACAGCCACGACAAATAACGCGACGCCTTTTTTCGTTCTCTCATCGTCCGTTGATGTTATATTGTAATCAGGGCTCGATAAAAGATATAACCGCCTGTTTTCTCGCTCAACGTTCGGAAACGGTTTAATCATATTACTACCGCCACAATACGCACACGCACGCTCACTTGCAGGCCAGTGGACATCCACCCTTTGTGTGTGCGCGGTGATAAAGTAATTTATAAACGATCCTTAACGTCCGAACGAACACGCAAAAACTTAGCCACACACCACGCCAGATTTTGAATAATTATTATACACCGTCTAATAATTTGGAAAAGGCCCTTTTCTCGTTGCCGCTCTTAAAATGAAAAGTCGTCAAACAGCAGAGAAAAGGCAGCTCGTAATTTCGTCAAGTATTGTTCAACGTGTCCCTCCTCTCAATGGGCCTCTGACCACAACCCGAATATCTTCTGACTAATTAAGTGTGAATTATTAATTACACATAACGATCCCTGAATAACAATACACTAAAGGCGTCATCTCTCCTTTCCCGGCATCACATTGTCCTCCAGAAACATTTTTGATTAATTATACTAGCTTGAGGTGATGAACGCTATATATATGCGTGCACATGTGGATGAGGCCGAGGGGTAAGGGAGTGCTAAAGGCGTCGCGACATAGTCGTCTCGATAACTATTATATTACGCCGCCAGAAAGTCCGGTGTAATAGTTCTCCGATCACAATACAATGTGGTGTATCGGAGGTGGTGGTATACTCTCAAACAGAAGCAGAGACCGTTCCGAAAGAATTTTACTTATTCAACGTGAATCAAGTGTAAAGAAAAGCTGGTTAGAAGTTCGAAAGGTTAAAAGCTATTCATGCTTGTTAAATCAGATTTTCCGCATCGACCCACTGTACCGTAGCTTGAATGTTTGCGAGTTTATAAACCAGTAAAACTTAAAAAAAAAAAAATAGAATAAAATAAACAAAATAGTTTTGCGACACGCCAACAGCCTTCCAACTTGTCACGAGATTTTTTTTTTTACAAAATATAAACTAGAATTTTAAATAATAAAGAATCGTGTAATACCTATGTTACATACAATAAAGTGAATCAAAGTAAATCACTACACAATATGTAGAACAGATTTTAACGAATAATAAGTTATTGAATTTAAAACTATCAGGATACCTAAAAACCGCATTTATGCCTAAAATATAATATTGCCTATAAAACACATATTAACATAATAAGTTATAATAATTAATAAGATACGCAGTATTTTTAATAACACAGACCATGCACTCCTACTTTACACATAACTCATCAATGCTGATTGTGCAGTAATATAGTAAGACAGAAGACCTACAGAGACAGAATGTGATTAAACAGTACATAGGTAATATAAGTGATAATATTACAATATAGGTAGTCATGTAGTTATTATAGAACGACGCGCATTTGTAATATTAGACTTACATTGCTAGATGAATACAGCGAATGTCATTTTGACAAGTAGAATCCAGGGGCAGACGTCACAGGTTCCAGCAGGGGTGGTAATGGACCCTCGTAAAAATAAATCCTTTGAATTTAAGGGATTTAACGGGTTAGAAGAACAAGGACATGGGGAAGAGTGCATGTCAGGCAGAGACAAGTGCCATGCGAATATCAAATTTTTACACATCCCGGTCAACGGAATTACAAGCGAAAAAGGCAGATAATCCTTTTAGTAAGCTAATTACAAATAAGAACATAATATTTTCATTCTATCCAATTCATTCAAATGCGATGTTCCACGAGCGCACCAGTAATCGGATATTTATAGAGTAATAACAGTCAGTATACAAATATAGTATGTATATAAGTAAATAGGATAAAGAATAGTGAATACATTTAATGTTGGATCAGGTTTAAGTGGCTATTAGGGTTAAGCTACTTATATTAGGTGGCAATATTCAACAACATACTATGTAATATACAGCTATAAGGTACTTCAATTTAAAATAACTTTTTTTTTTAAATATTAGTGTACTAATAAGTAACCGGAAAAAATATAAACGGTTTTCGAGAGTATGTTATATCACATAATATTATAATAACATCATTTAATCGAAACTCTACGTAGCGATTTATTTTGGTTAAAAAATATGTTTTGTTTATTTAAACTTTTTTCTTCTATATCGTCCACGATCACAATTCGCCGAATGGGCAGATATCACCGCTTTTCGGGAACGATATTTTGACACATGGAGATTTAATGCGCTTTATATTACTTTTACGTATATACAAATATGGGCTCTGGCAAGTATATATATAATATTATACTGCAACAGTCTGTGGTTTTGTATTGGTTGTTGACTCTGCTTAGACCACAAATCATCCTTATTTTTACCCTTCAAAATTGAAATCTGATTTATTGAGTATCCACCCCACTACTCACCTCCCGATTTGCCGACTCTCTTATTGCTATTATGCGTTTTACTAGGATCTCTTCACTTTCTTTATCACGAGGGTATGAGTAAATTTTTTTTTAAGAAAAACACTACACAAACGGAATCTCATATTTTATAAAAGACTGTATGTATATATTATCGACGAAGAAAATTGATTAAGATTGATATACTTCACACAATTAGTACGGTGGTGTAGCTATTCGTCACTGACACTACAAGCTGTCATTCATGCGATGTTCGACGAGATGTGTAAAGAATTACACTAGGGGCTGTGCAATAGATAATGAAGAATCGTGTGTAACTTCAATGTGCGTTCATTATTACCACTTCACGCAGGATCGATCACTCGAATAGGTCTGTCATTACGTGACTAGTCTAATTAATGGTTTTTGTTTGCAATAAAAAAAATGCAATAGTGTAGTTAGTCCAGGATAGTAAAGTTTTATTACCAACATAAAGCATCAATTTAGTTAGACGTTCTTATTAGTTAATTATCAACTATCAGGTACCAAGTCTTCCAGATTTCAAGGTTCGTTTTTAAATTTAAAAAAGCTGGTAGCTAAGTAAATGTCACTCTGTCTTACAGTAGGTTACAAGTGGATTACATTAATGGATGGAATTAAATTTGAATTCAATGATATAATATCATTGTATTCGAAAAATAATTCTGAGTGGAGACGGTTTGTCAGTCAAGGATATGTTATACTAATTAATTTTATTGTTAAGTTTTATTTAAAAAAAAAAAAATGTAAATACCTACAGAATCAATTCCAAATTAATCAAATCACTAATCAGATTAATTATGTACCCAACTCACTCAGTACATACAATGTATTATAAAGAATTAATATAAATCATTAGACATAAACTACCTATTAAAATTAAAATAATATAAATTATACTCTAGAAATTAAAGTACCCACAAATAATATATTTAAATTATAACAATATAACAATATTATTATGTTATTCTTGATTATTTGACATGTAATTTCATCCAAACATGAAATTTTTTTTTTGTTTTTTCCAATGCTTTTGAAAACCACTTGGAGTTTTAACAGTTAGAAAATTACAAATTTTAAAACCTCTTTTTGTTCCTACACTAATAAATTTAAAATTAAATTAAAATACAATTTCTAATCTGATTAAATTTACTTTTAAAGCACTAATTCTACCAAAACCACAATCATATTTTCATAACTAAAAACCTAAATACATCAATTCATTCATTACTTAGCAGAGAATTTTTAAATTCAAAATGTATCTAGGTCAGGGTTTAATATACAGATTTAAGATAAATTTATAGATATATGTTGCAGTGGTGTAATATGGTCATATATGTGAGAAAGATGAAATGTTTATTATAATACATTTGTATGTAATACATTGTATAATATACAAAAAATTGTATTTCTCATAAGTCATAACCATAAACATTTTCTTTCAGTGCAATAAATGTATGTATGTATATGATACCACAAAAAAATCATTAAAGAATGTTCACGTTACAAATAGATATTATACTTTAATGCTTGTATTAATGATTTGTACAGCTAACATAAAAGGATTCAGGTTTTTTTTTGTATTATTTCTATAACATATAAGCTATATTAAGTATATTATATGACAATATTAATAGTTAAAACACTATATAAATGTAATGAACCAGTCTTTTTTTTTTTTAAAAAAAAGGTCATGAAGGGGATACAACACCCCACTGATGCGTTATAAAAAATAATAAATGCATATTATAACTACTTTACACAATAATTAATATAGCATTATAGTTAGAATGCTAGAAAAAAATATCAATCATGTTATAAATTTTAAACAAATCTTTTCAACCTTAATTGTTATGCACAATTGTTACAAGCTAACTAATTAAAACTAGATAATGATATAATTTAATATTACCTCACAAATTTTCTCCAAGATTCTAAAAAATTCTTAGAAACACACGGGTATGGAGAATTTTCTTGTGAAGGAACAGGTCTTTTTTTATTCCATAACAAATCACTGAGTAATTCTTTTTCTGTAATAGCAGACTGCTTATGAAGATTTTTAGTAATCTCATCTTGACTATGCATATTCTATTATTTAAATCAATAATAAATTAATTATAAATTATGATATGATTCTATGTTTAAAAATCTTTCTACTTACTCGACATACATTACAAGGTTCTATATCATTTGAAAATATTGGTGCTTTGGGAAAATATGAATGAAGAATATTTTTTACTACTTCTGGAACCAATCTCCTAGTGTTATTTTCAATAGTCAAGTTTCCTGTTATCAAAAATAAAATAGTCATTACTTATTAATTATTAAAAAAAACATTGCACAAAAATTGAATTATAACCCTACCATGTGAACATGTAATGTCTTCATTAAATCCCCACGACATATACTCAGTATCATTTTTGTTATCAAAAGAATCAGAATCATCATGCTTGTCTTTTTCTTCATGACTATTATCCTCAACATCGTCTTCTTTGTGTTCGTCGTCTGTTTTTGATTCACTCTCATTTGGAATTAAGCATTCAGCAATCATATTTTTTGAATTATCTAATTTACTAGTATCATATTTTTGCTCTTCATTAGCTAATTCATCATTAACTTTTTTAGCAATAACTGAAGACAATATATTAGTCATTTCTTCTAAAACTGACTCTAATTCCAATAAGGAATAGTGAAATGGTTTATAATCATTGAGCTTTAGAATTTTGAAAATTGATATTGAATTGTTAACAAACATATGAGCAAGTTTTCGACATCCATCAATAGATTCCAATGTTATCCCTTCCATTTTGATAAACCGGCTTCTATCTTTAGACTTGAAGAATTTTTTGTCCTCAACAAAACTACTAGCAGGATCACATACTACAGACAATAGATCTGGATTAAGAGGCAGTGAAGTGTTTGGAGGTATATCATGATTGTTAACAAAATATTCAAACAATTCCAAGTACATCCGTCGCCAACTTTTTAATGAATCTTTTCCAACCCAGTAACTCTTTTCGTGGTTTTCATCACTACAAAATAAAAATAATAACAATATGATTAAGATAAATATAGTTACAATTTTATAAGCACATAAGTCATTTCAAATTTGAATTAAATATTTTATTTACAACAATGTATTGTAGGTCTATAAACAGTGGCACAAATCAGTTCTCCCCCCCCCCCTCACAACCACTAACTCACAGGGAATTTTACTACTGTCTATAACAATAAACAACTAGGTAGTTATTTTTTCTGGATTTGAAATAAAACAAAAATATGTTTAGAAATTAAACTAAGAATAAATATTTTTATTTTTTTGTTATTTAAAAATAATAATGTTTACCATCTATGCTACATTAGGCATAATAAGTAAATTAGAGAATAACATCAGAAATAATATTATACAATGATAACATGACGAGGAAGGCTATCCATTTATAGAACCCAACATTATTTTATTTATTTATTTGTTATATACCATTAATCAATCAGTTAATCTAGATATCATTTTCTCTTAAAACAACATATGGGATTACCAAAAAGTGAGTTAGATGCAAGTTCAGGGATTAGAGGGTTAGAGTGATCTGAAGTTTAGAATGAAATCTCAGAAACAGTTTCTATTTAAAAGTCATTTTAAAGCATGGAATTGCATATGTGCCATGTAGAAGAAATAATGAGGAATGTGACGGATTGGAAAGCTTGAAGATTAAACAATTTGGATGGTTTTTCTCAACCCCAGATTTGGATTACACGGGTCTCTATATAGGTCTTAGTAGGGACTTATAAATCATAACTTTTGTATGAAAAGCTAGATTTTATTTCAGAATTATGCGAAGTAAATGAAGTCAAATACAGAAGATTTTCCTCTTAGATGTGAATAAATTAAATAATCATAAAATAAACACAAGAGTAACCTTTTAATGTTTTGATAAATTAAAATAAATTACAACTTGTGAATATGAATTATTAAATGAAATACCTCAATAAATTCTAATAAGAATATGTAATAATTCTATAAGTTTTTAAAACTTTCAAACAAATTTTTTACTAATTCTATTTCACATCTTATTCATAAATTGGTGAATTAGATATTTCTACACATATATAGGCAAATTAAATTAATCTATTTCAATAAATTAAATAATTTTAATGGAAGTAAACATACAATTATTATAACAAACGCTAATGCTTGATATAATATTAATGGTATGTAATGATTGGCAAACATATTATAGGTTTAAAGAACTCATATAGTACAACTATAACTATTACTCACCTATAGATGAAATGTAGATCATACCATTTTAAAAAGTCAAACACTACATAACCGTAAACTTAAAATTATTGATATTTTAATAGCTTTTTAAGAAACTTCAAAAAATGTTTTTATAGATATATATTTTAGATTTTGAGCAGAATAATCAATTTATTGATTTTAATATTTCACAATGATGTGAGTTTTTTTAGCCTGCGTAAACGACAAATAGTTGAAATAATGCTTTGGTTTTCAACATCAATATCTTTTTCAGTTGGAAATTGAATCTAGATAGTACATTCAGTAGGATAAATTAAAATCTCAATAGTTTTCAAAAGCACCAGGAAAAATAAGAAAAAATTAAAGAAAAACAGGAAATTATACACAAAATAGGTTTTGGGTATAACACTAAAACAAATTACCTACCATAGACACATGAAATTTTCACTGAATGATTATATTTGCATTTCTTATACACCATATATTAACTAATATAGGAAATATTTTGACTTGAAAGCAACTTTCAATTGTTATTAGTTTTTTTTTAAATTAATTTCAATGAAAAAATCTTTACTGGATCAAAACAATTAAAAATTCAATACAAGGTTCATCGTAATTGAAATTAGCGGAAATTAAAAAAACTTGAGTGCAAATCCACAATAATTTTTTATGAGCATCTGAATTTCTAATTTTGACAACATACGTAAAATTCAATCAAATTTACAAATTATTTTATAATTCAAAAAAATGTTCTTCATAAATCTTGAACATGTAATACAAGATTCCTTAAAATTTATCTAATTCAATAAAAAAAATGTCTAGGTACTGAAAAGTCAAATTAAATTTTGATAGCATTTGAAATTCAAATTTTTACAACATCGGACATTCGCTCAATTTCCATAGAACGATAATCCTAATTTGTTTTTTTTTATCTGTTTCTCACTATAATTAAAAATACTCACTCTACACTAGAAGTGGGATTCCAACAATGTAAAATTGAGCTGATAGTTTTATTTTGTTCTGCAGTTAATGTCTTGGTGTATAATAAGGCACATTTATTTCTTACACATTTCCAACATATTGATGAATTTAATTTCAACCTTGGACCACCTTGATAGATACCATACAATTTATCTGCCTGTAAGTAAAAACTAGATAACGTCAAACGATACACATTATATATTATGTTAATTCAAACATACTAGTTCCGTTCCAATGTATTTGGCTTCATGCACCTTATCAGGATCAAGTAAGTTATGTTTACATAAAATTGCACAATTACTTATTTCCTTGACATTTTGATTTGGTGTGATTTTAAACCAATAGTTAAGCCATTGTAATGAAATGGCTTCCTTATTTTTTTCTTTTACAGATACAGAGTTCATCTCAGTTATTAAATTCAACATTTGTTCAACAAAAACTTTATCTTTATCTTCTACATACTCTCTGTTACTCTTAATATTTAATATTGTATTTTCAAAGTTATTATTACGAGCCTCTACAAGGTGAATCAGTCTTGGTGACAACTCCCAGTTGGATGATTCAGTTTTAAGTTTAGTGATCATGGCATCATGCATATAAACCAACATATACGCATTATTTGTTTGTAGCATACCTTTTTGAATCTTGGGAGCTTTAGTAACTTTTGAACCATTTAATTTAAACTCATCTTCAGTGCACAAATTTAAACCCTTACCCTTAAGTTTTTCAACATTTTCATCATTAATTTTATACCATTCTTCAGCGGCAATGTCTTTGATATGGGCTGCAATACAAAAATACAAATTTTATACTAAAATCTCACAATTATATTATATGTTAATATTTAACACTAACCAATATAATGACCAGAGTATGCACTTGAACCTTTATGTATAAGAACTGCACATAAATTGTATATGTGATTTTCTTTTGAAGATTGATCAAGTTCAACAGGTAAATTTAAATACTGAGCCATATCTAATGTTTGTGAAAATTGTATGTATGTATTTAATTTCTTTTTCTGCATTGTCTGTCTAAAAAAATTAATAAATTGTACCTGACATTAATATTTATTACAATAATAAAAATGATTAGAAAACATACCTATCATAAACAAAACGCATTAGTTGAATATTAAGCACAGGAGGTAAAGTAGTTAAACATATTTTTCGTACAGCATCTTGTTTGCAGTTACAATGGTCACAATAGTACTGATCATCCCCTGTTAAATGCTCTTCTTTTAAAAACTCTTGCAAACTTTCATTTAATGTTTTATGACCTTTAATATTTAAATCAAGTTCATAAAATGTTGATGGACGTGTAGATTTAGTTTTACATTTTAAACACCTATATGAAAAAAATGTATGCATTTATAATCATATATATATATATTTGTCAATTACTGTATATATTTGTCAATTACTGTAGATGTTATTTAATAATAGTACATACGTTGTTACATATTTGTATTCTCCAAGAAAGTTGTCTCTAACCATATCTCTGACAGAGGCATCAGATTGTGTACTAAACTTGTTTTCCAAGACTGATAGGAACAAATTTGAAAACTCCTGAAATACAATTTTATTTCATTAGTATTCATTATAATCACACAATATAAATTGATTAAAAAACTTACATGAGCATCTTGTTGAAGAGCAGTATTAATTCTTAAAGTTGTAATAAAGTCTTCAGGATCTACTGACCTTTGTTTACCAAATTGCATTAAAGCAAATACTAATTGTAAATGTCCAACACTAGTCTCTGGTACATATGAGTTTTCAACATACAGAGATTTGTTTTGACTTTCAGTAGAATCTTCTTCTGGTTTCCAATTAAATATTGCTTTTCTGTAAATTAAAAAACATAATTATAATCAAGTTATTTTTCTTTTTAAAACATATTTAATCAAAATCAAACATAAAATACTAAATTAAATGACAAGATGTATATTTACCTGAAGTTAATGTTATGAAACCATAATTGTAAAAGACTGTTGATATAACATGTTGCACCCAAGTTTTTTAAGCCAACAAATTTGTTGTTTTGTCGGCGTTCAAGCTCTGGATCTTCATAGTCATTAACAGGTGTGCGTACTTTATCTTGAAGCCAACGTTGTTCTCCAAGTCCAGATAGACAGTAAGGATTATTTTTGCAATTACGTCTATAAACAAAAAAAAGTACAGTGGCTTGGTGAGGTGTGGTCGTACGCTCTATCTGCAGAAATGCACTGAGCGTACGTACCAGCCGCAGTTGCTAGTATCCGGATGGGTGACCATCCGATATTTTTAGCAACATATCCTCACCACACATACACAAACACATGTTACAACCCTATCAACTTAAAAACCAACAAACAAAAATATACAAAAATAACTGCTATCATACCACCTTACACCCAATGGCCTATGTTACCATGGATTCCCCTAAATAAAAAATTAATAGTAAAATTTAAACAATTAAATAACTAAAGTTTCATAACTTTTTTAATTTTAAGCAGAGCAAGCCTATTTTATTTAATTGATTTTACAAATCCTTTCAAATATTTTCACTAAAACCTAGCGCCAAATTACCTTCATCTCTACTTAAATCAAAATCCATCTCTAAATTATTGAACTGATTTTTACATTGAAATTATATTAAATTCAATGATAGCTTCAAAATTAAATCGACAGCAAAAGTGCACATTCCATATATTTTTTTTAAATTAAGAGGTTAACACCTACATTTTAGTTAAAATCGAAATTATTTAAATACAGTATTATACGTTTGTCTATTCAAGATGAGAAAGTTGTATAAAACTGCATAAGCACTTATAAAATTTTTATGATTTTATGGATAATTTAATCCTTAACTCAAATTTATTACCAGTGTAGCAACTTTATTAATCAGTGTAATGCAGATGCAAAAAGTGGATACCAAATAAAAACTGTCAAATTACTGCTGTAAACTTACAATAATTAAAAAGAAAGATGTCACACAGTTCAAAGTTATAACAGGTATAATCTGTTCATAACGCTTTACTAAATATAAAATACATATAGATTTCAAGTGGAAACAAGAATAAGTATAATTAAAATCGATAGTTAAGAAAAACATTGACAAAGTAAGTATGGAACAAAGGTCTGATATACGAACAAAAGTGTTGAACTCACCGGCAAGAGAGAGGTTTGCAGCTGGGTAGCCCTATGCGATATGCTTTGAGTATATGGTCGAATTCTATGTTGTTTGGGTGAACATTTTCGGCCCATGCCCACTGACTCTTTCTCTCGTGATCCTTCTTCTTGGACATGTCGAGCTCACACTCCACATACGATGAAGTACGAATATGTGAGGTTTTGGAACAGATACGCTAACCGGTACGTCCGATCTGACTAGGCAGATAACGATAAGCGTCACGAACGAACCGATCCAAATCACTGCTGTACTGCCTGTTCTGCCGTCGTGATTGAGAAGAACGACAACCGACTCACCAGAACTCTGACCGGCTTCACAATAATTGCCTTAATCTTGAAGGCTTATACACGGCGATCGCGCGTCTGGCCGGAAATGGTTAAGTCGGCGACACCGGCGACCGGCGGTCGTTAATTGTTTCGTTCGTAACCAATAACCACTGTAGACAGTTTCAGTAGTTTCACATTCATACAGCGACGGCAATAATTAGAGATGCTCTTATTTTTGTTGTTGTTGTCTTATGGCAGTTTGGTAACGCACCGCGAGTTGACATAATACTGTGTAGTTGATTTAAAATAACCAATAACCATTGATCGCTAACTATATAATCACTACACTTTAAAAAATAAAAATACTGTTCAGCCGATCGTGCCGAAGTGCCGATGAATATCCGATCCGATATTGGTTTTTCGCGTAAATAATCAAACCGATATTTTTATTAATATCACAAATAAATATATTCGAGTATATATATATATATATATTGTAATAAATATATATATACATATACGCGGCGAGTGAGTGTGGGTCGGTCTATTTATTACAATAATATCATTATTCCATACGCTGTTATCTAGGGGTTCTCAATTTGAGCGTACAGGAGACAGTGCATGTCGCATGACGTAAAGCTCGTACGTTCAGCATTGCCAACATTTTTTACTGATTATATTATGTATTATTATCACGAACCACGGATTAATATTAATTT
This sequence comes from Diuraphis noxia, assembly GCF_037042655.1. Classification (NCBI taxonomy): domain Eukaryota; kingdom Metazoa; phylum Arthropoda; class Insecta; order Hemiptera; family Aphididae; genus Diuraphis; species Diuraphis noxia. The sequence continues at coordinate 28,126,745 of NW_028301714.1, read as the reverse complement.
AATAGTATATTAATCCGTGTCACGAACTAAGATATCTTAGTTCGTGATTATTATCATCTTACGAAGTTACGACCATAGACTATAGACTTATAATATATATTATAAGTCTATGGTTGCGGCATATTATAACTTATAAGCAGTTTCTCCGGTTGTGTGGTAAATGGTAATTAGTAATTAGTAATTGCCCCCAAATTGTGATAATTTCATGTGGAAAAACTAAAAAAGTAAAAAATAGGATGAAGTCTAAATTTTGTACATTTGTATGTATTTTTGTGATAATCTTAATATTTCAGTGCTAATTCAAAATTAGACAATATTTTTAAAAATAAATAATTTTTTTTCGGTTTTACCGTAGTGTACTAATTACCGCGATCTAAGATATATTATCTTAAATCGTGCTAATTACTAATGCCATTGATTATAAATACATATAATATTGTATTTATAATCAATGCTAATGTGAATGATAGAAAAATATTTACTCCTACAATAATAAACCAAAAGATTTTTTTACTCAATAGTCGATGTCCATCGGTAATTATCTATAAACATTTTGAATTTTTGAACTATTTGCTATTGAGGGGGTGACAACTTAATAATAAATTAATAATTTAAAATTATTTTATTTCATGCATTATACTTAATCCATTATCCATAAGCCGTTATAATATAATATATATCCATTATCCATTATCCGCTAACAACCTCGGTTAATGTTAACATTAGCCAACCAACATTTAATAATAATCATGAGCTCATATAGCGACTAATGTCAACATTGTCCTACTAATGTCGACTTTATCCAAATGGAAACATACGCCCTAACATTATATTATGATATAAACCGAGAGGTTTTAAATCTGAAATTTTCTACCGCTCAGAAACATAAAAAACATGCATCGTCGATTCTCCCCCTCCCCAATGACCCCAACTGGCGTTCGTGACGAAAAAAAAAAAACAATTGTATGAGGCGGCGGATGGCTTTATGGCTGATCCTGAATATAATTCACAGTTAGTCGACAAATTTAGATAGATTACTTTTATCCTAAAGATGTGGCGAGCAGAGTTCACGTAATATTGTCGTAGAACCGAAGCCTTAGACTCCCGTTTAGACATCGCCTTCACGCATTTGAAAAATCCTAAATTTTCTTAAATTACAATTATAGTTTGGGTTTTATTAATACTATATTATTAATTAAATTAAATTAACTACGAAATATTTATGCAATGCAAATAGAAGACCCCAGAATGGTATTCTATATTTCTATACAATACAGTACCTACAAAACATTAATGAATACCAACCTGGAAGCAGCAAATGGACATATCCAGTCAATACAATTTTTCAATAACCTAATTACAAATTGTAAAAATCGAATTTGTATGACACCAAAAATTAAAACATGAGTTATGTCTAAGTATTTATAATATAATATATTCTATTTATAAATACAGTAATAAGTAAATTATTTTAGAGCAACAACAATACATCTCTATTTGTATTTTGTATATCGCTATATTTAAGTAGCAGATATGTCCAGATGTTGCACTAATCGTCAGAATTTTTTTCCTAATAATATGCTATAAAAAATAAATTTGACCAAAATATGGAAGTGTTTTGTTGTTGCTCCTAGTCCTCCCATACATATATTATTGAGATCAATCCATTTCAGTAGATCGGTAGATAATAGGAATGTTTTTCCTATTTCTTAAATCAAAATTGTACATAGTACATTATATATTATAATGTAAGTTTGATTATCTAATAATTTACTTCCGTGTTTTCCAACTATACTAAATATGGTTAAACGTTAATCATTACCCTCCTATACTTAATATATATTTCCATAAGCGACAATTGAAAAACTTACAGGTTGATTTGTAATTATTGGCTATTTGATTGATCAATTTATTTATTTTTAATTATGGATCACAGTTGGAATAATTAAAGACTTGTTATAATAATAAATTGTAATAATATAATATTAATACGATTCAAGGGATAGAGAGAGATTATAGAAAGTAATGGATCAATCGGGAACATCAAGAAAGATCGTAAGAATGATTCGTGCATGTGGTCATGGATCGAAATGCAAAATTAAGTACGGAAGAGAGAAGAATTTGAAGTAAAGACAGGGAGATGCCTTATCACCAGCCCTTTTTAATATAGCCCTAGAATCAATTATGAGAGAAACCTTGGTTGGAGGAACAGGAATCAAAATGGGAAATTGTCAGCAACTGGTAGTGGCAGGATATTATGCAGACGATATTATAATAATGGCAGACAATGAAGAAGGACTTTAAGAGAACTACGAGTAAACGGATAGATGAGAGTGAAAAAATTGGATTAGTGGTAAATGAAGGATAACAATGTACATGATAGTCACGAAACACTATCGTAGAACAAGACGTTTGGAAATGAATAATTACAACTTTTTAGGGGTGGCAAACTTCAAATACCTACTTAAGGCTCTGTTAAACAGAACGCGTTAAAGCGGTAAATGGCTCGTCGGCGTGGTGCTTTCACGCGCGTGAATAACGCCGCGTTGTAACAAATTACAAAATCACGAGACGTGAAGATAACGCTTTCTGTTTGACAGAGCCTTTAGGGGTGAACATCGACGAAAATGCTGACAGTCACAAAAAAATGAGACTGAGATCGATAGCAGCAGATGAATGCTACTTTGGACACGTACCCCTTTTAAAGTCAAAGATGGTATCATGGAGAACGAAAATAACGCTGTACAAAGTACTGATAAGACCGGCTGCACTATACGCCTGTTGCGCATGGGCAACAACTGAGTCGGATGAAAATGGACTAACTACTTTTGAACGAAAGGTCCTTAGAAGGTTATTTAGAACAAAAAGAAACACTCTTGGGGACTAGAAATTGCATATAATATTTTAATATTAAAAGTTTTTCAATATTTCAATAATTTATAGGTTTCTTTTTTCAATACTTTTTTTCAATAGGTATATAATTTGATAGTTGTTTATGACTTTTTTTTTATTAGACTTTAAAGCAACAATATAACATATCAAGAGATCGTGATAAGTATAGCAAATATTTATCTGGAAATGAAAAAATACAATAGAAGCCAAAATATTACAAGATATATAGATATATAAATCTTAGCACTATAAAGATATTTCTTTATTAATAATTCACTGAATTAGATCTTTTTCACAATTATTTTGGATTTCTTTTTGGTTCTGGTCATTTTAACACGATAAATAGTTACCATAATATATAGATTCTTTTACAGAAAGATGAAAATATGGACACTGAATTGTCATTGTATTTTTATTTTTTATTTTATTGTATTGTATTTTTTTAAATATGAACATTGGAACATAATTATGTATTCAATAACTATGATTAACATTTTTGATACTTGTCTTTTACTCTTGTATATTATAGGTATAAAATATTAATTAAATATAGAAAAATATAACTAAAAAAAATAATGCGCACAATTTTAAAAATATTTTATGTTTTATATGTAAATTAGTGTATAAATAACTAATAATATCATTATAAACAATAATAATTTATAATATTAATACATAACAATAATATATTTATTTGGTTTAATAAATACTAAATATATAAGCAATTCATTATACAAAAATATAATTTAATATTTATATTTACACTTGTTGAATAAAATATTATATTAAAAATGTATGTTTAGTCTGTGATAGAATATCAGATAATCTTTTTAAATCATTTTGCAAACTAGTTGTTTCTTCGATATTTTTATTACTCCTATGAACAATTTGTAGCAAATTTAAATACTCCGCTTCACTGAAACCAGCTCCTTTTTCCAATATCTCTTCTAATATTTCCTATACACATAAGTACAAATTTAGATTTAAAGCTTTTTATTTTTTCATTTGGTTTACCTTTGTAGTGCAAAGCAACAATTCATAATAATGAATTGTTTTTTCTAAAGTAACTTGAGATGCTCCTAACATTGCAGCTATGTTGTATTTTAGCATTGTTATATCACGTATTATTTTTCTGATTGAAATTTCATCAATCATTTCTATATTACGAGTATAATTTACTAAACTCTTAGCCATGACTTCACCAAGTCCTTCAAAAATATATTGAGATTTACTATTTGAAATTGCATTCAACATAGCTTCGTGCAATGCTGATACAGATTGATTAAGATCCAACACTTTAGGTTCAGTTGTATTTCCAATAGCTGATTCAAAATTAGGTAAAAGGTAGTAAATACTTCGAGCACGCACCTACAAATTGTAACAAATTTATATAAAAAAATTACTATGTTATTATTTCTATATAAAAACAAATATATTTAATTTGAGAGTCTAGCCACTATACATTCTAGTTTGGTTATAGTTATTTTATGGAATATTTTTAGTGGTGTAATAACATCTTTCTAAAAAGAATTTATATATATAATTTGTTCACTTCAAAAGTTCAAAAGTTATTATTACTTTTTATATTCAGAGTAATATAAAGTTAATGATAAATAATAAATAAATGAATAGTAAAAATAATAGAACTTAGAGATTGATTGAATATTTAAATATATTTTCTAAAAACTAAATGTTGGCTAGGCTATTCTCCAGATCTGACACTAATTATTTGAAAAGTTAAGGGTAAGCACTAAGTAAGCATTTATTATTATTCACACATATCATCAGAGCTAATCATATAATGGACATATAATCAAGAATGTACATGTAATCCAAGTACTAACTGAAAGTATATTAAAACTCAAAATTCATAGAAAAATAATATTATTATTAATGTAGTTTACAAAAAATTTTAAGAAAATGATAAATTATAAATTATAAAAACTATCAATTTCAAGAAAATACCTTGTCTTACATTTTTTTCTTATGGTGGAAAGGGTTAAAAAAGTTTTAACTAAATTTTGTAGTCATATTGGAGGGTGGAAGACTTTATAGAGTACAGATGAGGACTTACTTTAGAATTACACTAAATCAATATATTGTTTATAAATCATTGATTAAATATTTGATCACTAAAAAAAAAAATACGAATAAAATGGTTAGTTTTAAATGGATTGTCAAATTGTTTTGACAGTATCTGGTCTGGTCAAGAATGAATAAAGCAATAATAAATATGAGTACAACCAGAAATATAGTGTCCAAATTTTTAATTAAATACCAAACAGCAAAATGTATAACAAGTATATTTGGTTTCATGATACTTACTTCTAAATAAAGATACAAAAGAATGTTATCTGAAATATCTAAGAAGTCTTTACCCAGTTGATGTAATGTTTCAACTAGTGACAATGGTAAATTATTGTTGTCTGTTTTAGAACTGTTCAATTTGGGGACTAAATATTGTTTTGATTCTGGATTTGAAATCTCGTTTAATTTTTTTCCAAACCATTCCTAGTTTTAAAAAAACATAACAAATTTAAAAATAAAAATAAAATAGGCAGTCATTGGAATAACTAGAACTTGCCATGCTTTCCAAAAGATGTGCCAAACATCTTAGTTGATTTATATCTGAAACACTAGTTACTTTAAAATCATTTCCTTCTAAGTTCTCAAATAACTTATCAGCTTCTTGGGTATATCGTTTTAGTTCATCTAATGAACTTTTTTTTGACTTATTTTCATGTTCTCTTCTTACCCAATTGTGAGATTGTCTGAAAATAATATTTATGCTAGATTTTATATTTTTCATATACTGAGCTACAATTAGTATTTACTATGTTTGAATTATTAATTTAAAATTTCAATAAACGTATATTAAAATCATATTTTTCATACTATACTCCGTTTCAAAAGAAAATAATCACTTTTTTTTTTATTGGTCTTGAAATTTATACAATTTCTGCTTCGACTACTAGGTCATAATCACTTTTTATTGTATTGTGAATGATACAGTTGGAAAATTGAAAACCAGTAAGTTGGTGGGCAATTCAGAACACTAACATAAAACGATCAGCCAACTGATTATTCTTTTTTGAGACAGAGTATATTTAGATAAATAATAGATAAATGTATAAATTTTATTCAAAAATGCAAGTATTTTTTTTAATTAAGAAACTTATAGATTTTCTATGCTGGCTTTTTAGTGAATGTCTGATTCGATAATACAATTTACTTAATTGCATTTCAAGACATTTTTTTAAAGATAAGTATTATGGGATGTGAAGTTTATTATACATTTTATTAGAGTAGTAATTTTTAATAAATATGAATACTACATAAAACATTATGTTTTTTTTTTAAAATAATGTAAATAAGAATCAATTTCTCAAATAATTCAAACTGATTAAAATCTATTATACAATAGTATATTTTATTATAATGTTGTTCTATGAATAAGAAGATATTTTTATTTTAAACATTTTCAGCACATAAATATAATGAGCGACCATACTTAACAAATATTTATTCCATTAAATGCACAGTCCTAGTAACTAAATGTTTTTATATATTTAATTAATAACAGGCAATAGTTCTTACTTAAGATATTCAACTAAATCATGTTTTTGAATCCATAAATAACTGACGAGCTTAGTAGTATTGTCACATGATTTTATATTTGTATTAAATAAACTATCACAAGTTTCTTTATAACTTCTACTAATGCTAACCATGATCATTAAGAAATGTGATGCATATTCTGGCATGGTTATGACCAACTTTTTAATTTGACATATATTATTCCATATGCTTAATGTACTCTAAAACAAAATTTTTTAAATTAAAATCTTGATTAAATTTTATATATTTTTTATTTTATTATATACTGATAATAATGGTCTTGAAATGATTAACTCTTGCATTTGTTCTGGTGTAGTTATTGCATGCCAAGCATCAGCTTGCTTTGTAATTGATTCAACTGTAGTTGCTACTTTACTATGCTGACGATCAAGAAAAACTGTTCTTATGTATTCATTAAGCCATAAACTTAAAGTACATGTACTCCTAAAAAAAATATTATATTATAATTCTATTCATTAATGTATAAAAACTATGTATTTAATATACATAAGTTGGAAAACATTCTTTTTCATTTGGTATACTTTTCTTTTTTTTTGTTATTATATAATCTACACAATATGTATCAGTGGCGCCGAACCCTATGATAAGGTCGGGCCATGGCCCGACATATTTTGAAAATTTAAGATAGGGCCGCTTCATATTGACCATTTTTCTCTCCATGGTATGCTATTTTTTCCGATATTAAGATGTTAGGCCTTTTGAATATTTTTCGCGCTACAAGACTTTTAGGACTTCGGCGCCACTGATATGTATAATTATTAATATTTAAAACTCCCTTACATATTAATTGATTGTTCAATTTGCTGTATAAACATTGTGAGTGGTTCATATATATATTTGATATTATCAGAACTTGAACTACAAATCATTGTTTGTGTCTGTGTTATACTGGTAAAAGGTCTCTACAAAATACATACAATTATAAATTTTTTTTAACTATAATAAAATGAAAAACATATACAGGGTGTCCTGCAAGGATTTATCCATTGCAATATCTCCTAAGATAATAAATACATCATAAATCTGTTTTTTATTAGACTCACATAAACAAGTGCTAGTGTGCTACATATATTTTATTAAATTTTTTGGCGAAAAAGTTAAAAAAATAATTTTTTAATTTTCTAAAGAAATGAATGTGCCTATTTTATAAAGTTTATTTTACTGAAAATTTTGACCTTTCAACATTTTATTTTCATTAATCAAATGATGATTAATAATTTTTAGAATAAAATTGGTTTTTATCCAGGTGGCAATCCCCCTCTATAGCTAATGGGTAAATCTTCACGGGACAACCTGTATAAATATAAATAGTATATACTAAAAGTCATTAGGGTAATAACTAAAAAGTCACATCTCAATTTAGGATAACCCCATCAACTAAATTCAATTTTCAAAACATTTTAATAGGTATTAAAAATAAGTTTATAAAATAAAATCGTATAAATAAATCGTATAATTTATTCAATATGTGATGAAATAAATTTTACAAAATAACTTTTAATTTACTTTTAAATAACCATTAAGATGATGTGATACCCGCATGTGCTGTCTCCATCTTACAAATGCTTGATATACCAAATTTTACACTCAGCAGATCACGTTTAGCTCCGTTAGTTCAAAAATTAAAGTGAATTGAACTCTTGTAACCTGTAACCTGTGTGTTTGTTCACTCTAATTTTTGAACTAAGGACCAACAGAGCTAATCTGTTGAGCGTAAAATTTACTATATTACGCACTTGTAAGACTGAGACAACACATACGGGTTACGGATATCACATCCTCTTATAATTTACTGATTATGTTTTGAACTCAGTGGTGGAAAATGAAAACATGTCATAATTCATACACTAACAAAATACTTGGTTTTAAAACCTTTTAATAAAATGATATAAGCATAATAAAATAAAGCTATACAATTATTTTATTTTAATTCATCAACTACCGCACAAAATAAATAGAATAATTGTCATGTATATAGATTAAATATTTTTAATGTTTTTTCTTCATTTTGGTTAATGTATACTTTTATAGTGTTTTGTATTATCATTATTAAAATTTTAATTTTTTTAAGTTGTATTAATTATATTGTTTAAAGTATTGCCTCTAGAGTGTACAATTCTGATGAAAATATTTTTAAAAGTATAAATGATGTAGCAAAATTGCTAAGAATGTAATTTTTATTGAAATATCCCGTTTATTATTATTATATAATTAGGAATCTTAGACAAGAAAACTTATAACTAATAAATACTTACTTCTAATATATCAGAGGAACTTTCAAAAGCATTTGAAAACTTGAAAAGACACTGTTTAGGTCTAAAAACAAATTCCATAAATAAATTAAAAAAATTAATAATTTACCATTTAGTTAATTAGATACCTTTGAATTTTTTTCTTCGAAAAAAAAACATTCAGATCAACATTACTAAATATTGGTGTAGATTTCATAACTAAATCTGAATGACTGTTTACATCCAAATAATTACTTAAGAACATTTGCATCTGAAATCATAACACTCTATTTTAAGTTGTAACCTAATGAAATTTAATTAAGTTTGTTGTACACATTTTATACATAATTTGACACAAATTTGACCTTAAAAAATAAACTATGTAAGTACCCACTGAAAATATAAAATATTTGAATAGTTTACTTACAATAGACTCAATATTTTCCCAAACATATTTAAGATCATATTTGTTGACATTGGCTAGTAGTTTTTGATCAACTACCTTATCTAAACTGCTCAAAAAGAGCTGGTGTGCATCAACAACTGAATAAAATTGTAAAATTACTCCATTTACTAAAGTTACTAGTTGTTCTCCAGAATTTTTTGATTGGTTGGTTGTCGATATTTGTTTTGTAGTTTTTTCAACAATTTCAACTAATTGCGTTTGCATTGTAGATTTCAATTTCTTGAAGTATGGTCATAAGAGATTAATAAAATTGAATCAATTATTTAAAAATAAGACTACAAAACTATTACTTACTTCAATAGTATCATTTAACTTAAAAAGTATGGCAAGGCACTCAACAGCTATAGGGACAAATTTTTCAGTATCAAGCTCATTAATATCAGTCTCATTATTTTCATTTAAAATGTCTCTGTAATATATTACATATAAATTAATTAACTAATTAATTAATGTATGCTTAAATTAATTTAAATACTTGTGCATTGCAATTTGTGGTATAATATGTTTGTATGATCTTCTTGTACTTTGTCCAAATGAAGAATTATATCCATCTGACCCAGTGCGACGAAATGATTTAGCAGATTGAGGAGAAATAACATAAATATGATTCATTAATTCATCCAATAATCTATTATATAAATCCTGATAAACAAAAATTTATAATAACTAAAACTTTAAAAATATTAAATTATAGATATCTCAGTATTGTTTTAATTTTATTTTTATTGCTATTTGTATAATTAACATACTATCAAAATTAAACATAAGGGTAAATCGTATATATTAAATTTTACCCAAGGGCCAAGATCATAAATGTTCAAAGATAAAAAAATTATTATTCATGAAAGGAAGACTCAATTGTTATAATGCAAGTTATAACTGTATTCATAAATTTGTTTTACTTGTTTTTTGTGTTTCAGTTCAATCCTCAATTCATTTAATGCATCTATATTTTTCAAGTCATTATTACTTATTTGTAATGTCTCCATCAACAATTTAGTACATTGTAAGTATTGATTTTTTGATTCTAACATATTCAATTGAAAAGGTACTTCTTTAATTTGTTCACTAAATAAAATATATTTTTATTTTATTGCATACATAATTATTATAGTAAACAATGACCAACAACTTAAATATATTCCTCACATTTGAGTCAACAGTGTTAACATATGATGTTGCTCTATACTTTCAACATAAAATTTTCTTAGTTCATCTCGTTTACATCGTAACAATGTTTTACATGCAAGAAGCTTTTGCTTAGCAGCTTGAACTCGCTCTCTAGATAAATTAATTTCACTAGACACTGATGTAAATAAATGCATAACACGAGCAAGATTTTGATGCTCCATAGAAATCAATTCTTCTAATTTTTGATCACATCGCTTATATTCTCTCTCTAATGCAGTTTTTTCAATTTCACGATGTTCATTAGATTCAGTAGCAGACAATGCTCGAATCATGGTCATTAGTAATCCGCTCTAAAAAAAAAAATTGATTTCAGTTTAAAATTTAAATAGTAAAATCATACAAAGAAAAATGAAAAGTATCAATTTATTAAAGTAAATATTTAAAAGAAACTCTGTATATAGTTTGATAAGTGAACATAAATAATATTCAATGTATTTACTAAGTTAAAATTAATCAAAATGACATCTTTGCACTGAGGTATATATTACGCCAAGTTAATTATGAGTTGTATCAGTTGTGACATACTATAATATTTTAAAAACCGCCTTATTTAACTATAATTGAACTCAAAATAAAACTTGGATGTTAAGTGAAATGCTAGTATAATCTAAATATTTAATTATATTGACATTAAATTGTATTATAAGAGAGAAAGTATTAGGTATAACTTTAGACTTTTATGTAGGTAAGTAATTTGAATTATAAGAACTCACAGTTTCCTTTGGAGTCTTAATGCCCCGTGGTGGTTTACTGGGTGGATTTGCCATGGTTAAGATTTGTAAGAATTAACTTTTAACAACTAGGATAGTATTTTAATTCTTTTTTATAAACTACAGCTTATAAAGACTAAAATAGTATGCGTCAGAAAATGAAAAAAATGAAAAATGAAATCAAGCTAGAAAAAGTAAGCCATTGACAAACATAATATCTCAATGCCTTAAAAACAATAATCAACATTCAAATAATAAACATTAAAACAATTTTACATCTATATCTGAATGTTAAAAATTAAAATCTCAAATAATTTCTGTGATTGTGTGATTATCATTTATCACAGAAAATATTATCATATTTTTTCCTCACAAGTAGTAAAGTTAGTAGTACAGCTGATAGCTATAGCTGATACCATGAGCACAAAATAGAATATGAAGCCATGTCTTTAATCGTTAATAACAATTCGTTCTATCCGTGGGGAACGGTCACAGACCTTATGACTTATACCACAAAATACGCGAATTTCACATAAAATCCTGTGCTTGCAACTGCTTAAACAGTTAAACCATAAAATAATACACTATATATATGTCTGTATGGCTTATACGTTCATGTGCTTACATTGTTCTGTGTTTATTGTTATGGGCTTTTTTTGATGTTTTAATATTAAAACTAGTTGTGAGTATTTAAGATAATATATAAATAATTTTAATTAATAACTTATGGACTTATGGTTATAATTATATTATAATTATAAAAAGGTATCGATATTCGATAAAGAACCAAAGCTGTAAATATTGTTTTAACAGTTTAAATGCAAATAATGATTATAATAATTAATATTTGGTATAGTATTATTCGTATTAACTAATTTTTTTATTTATATGCATAGGTCTATGTTTATATGATACTGGTTTTTTTTTTAGCTTCTACAGGCCATCTGTTGTCTGCATCTTCAATTTTTGCGGTTTTATCTACTTGCATTAAACCTTTTTTTGCCCGATCTATTCAATGTTGACGTGGTCTTCCTCTGGGGCTTGTTTTATTTGGTTTAGATACCAAAAATTGTCTCATTAGGCTGTCCTTATCTCATTATATGTGACCTGCCCATTCCAGTCTCGTCGAGACAAGATATTTTTGGATATTTAGTCCATTAAAGATTCTTTCAATATTTGCATTAGTTCTCCTTTCGTAATGCCCTGTTTCCGTGTTATATATGGACCATATATTCTTCTCAGAACTTTTCTTTCAAATATTAATAACTTTGTCTCATCCCCTTTAGTGGTGGACCACGTTTCGCAACCATGCATTACTATGGGCCATAAGTAGTAAATATAAAGCTATAAATTCTCTCCCCTGAAAACTCCGACCAATAAAAAATAATTATATAATTTTTTATTCGAATGAATCATCAAAACCGCACGCGATTGCGAGTAATCATAAAAATGTTCAATGTTTTCGACTATTTATAAACACGCGGTTAATAAACTATCTCTTGTACGAGACAATAATATAATAGTCCATAATGTTTCGTCATCTATCCGGTATCCCGGTTATTCGTATCGAATCGAATCATTGCTGTTAACTACTCATCATCAGATGTACGCGCTACAGCGTTATATTTCGTTTGGGATTTCTATTTTCTATTAAACACGACTGGTTGCTAAACAAACTTAAGTTGATAGGTTATGTATATAATACTATTTTAACCGAAAAAAAAATCTTGCACCCGACTCCCAACCTCACAAATCCACCGTCCCTCTCGACGTACATGCTATATATTATGTTCAGTTGAAATTAAAATTTTCAATGGTCAAGTATGAGGGATAAAATCAAGTGATAATATGAATCATTTTTTCAGCATTTTTTTTTATTATTATTATCAGTTAGTAATAAAGAAGCGCTTTCTATCATATTCAACTTTTATGAAATACCATTATTTTAATTTCGAACCTTCATTATTGTTGGTATAGGACATTTCGCAGAAACCAATAGATATGTTACGCCGAATTTATGAAATTGCCGATTTCATGAAATCTGCAACGCTGTTGCCGACAACGTGTAATCGGCAACTATGCCACCAAATTTTGATTGCTAATTTCATGAAATAGGCACACTTTTTTCTGCCGATTTCATGAATTCGGTAACACATTCCAAATATGAAATAGTGATACCTAATAAATAATCAAAATTTCAGGCGTGTTCATTATTGGCATTACCAAGCCATTATCTTTATTCCCTATGACTGACGACAATACGATGCCATCATATAGGTAAGTACAAACATTTTATCTTAGTTTGTATTGCTTTGATAAAAATATAACTATAATATGAATATATAACTAAACATATTAATATAATTTCATAACTTTCGACTTTTTTTATTTTTTTTTACAACTTTTTACATATAATTTATTATTACAATATGATTTTATTATATTTCCAGTGTTTATGTACAATCATAAATATAACACATTAATTTATATTGAATTACGTGTTATCGTTATTTTAAGAATGGTCTTGCCGATTTCACGCAACCGGCAGTATTATGCATTTAAAGTTGCCGATTTCACGTTGTCGGCAACAGCGATGCAGATTTCATGAAATCGGCAATTTCATAAATTCGGCGTAACAGATATATAAACAAATAACATATTAGATATAAGTGTTCTAACCAGTTTGTCCCGCAAACGATAATCTACTGCACGATAAAAATATTTATTATTTACATCATAGATAGGTAGGTACCACGATAAAAAAATTATAATATGGTTCATCAAAAAGTTTATCAAATGTTTCGCTTATGTGATATTCACTTAAAATAATGGCTATGAGGCCAGATGACCGGAAATTAGGAAATTAATAAATGGTGTTGTCAAAATAAATTACGAAAAATCTCTAAACACACGTTCAAGTGACAAAATAATGATAAACATGACACACAATAATATTATTTATTAGACTTTAAAAAATATTTAAAATATTTGTTGAATTCCGCGGTCCTATGTAGAAAATACTAAAATAGTAATTTATGTTAGAGACGCCACGATAACTTCTTACAATGATTGTAGGTATTTTCGAGAAAAATAAGACAGTATAAATGAAATTCCTATAGGTAAAAATAGTTTATTCTTAGGATTACAATCTAATCAGATATCGATCGATGGTAGACTTTATTTTTAAAGAGTAACAATTAAACAATAACCTGGCAACCTAACGGCTAATCAATTGTAAGGTATAATTATATTTTTACTTCTATAAATTTATGGCTTTTCGTTTTTCATTAATACATCGTGCGCGTAATCGATTGTAAAAATTATGATCTATAAAAAACATCATAAAATCATAAATGATTATATATAAAACATCACGATCGAAACAACTTTTAGTATTTACCATAAAGAATAAATGGACGAAATACAAAAGCATCAAAATAAATTCTAATCCAAATCCAAATCTGAACGGTAAAACTGAACGAAGAAAACCATATGGTAAGTTATAACAATATTATTATTTATTATTATAATGGAGTTGTGGTAGATCTAATAATGCATGTCCTCGTAATATAAACATATGCCATATTATATAAGATGAGTACAACCGTCAAGATGATTCCTTTAAAGGTTAACATTCATTTCCTCGAGATATATTAACGGTTTGACGGTTTGAGGAATATTTTATATACACATAATATTTTGAATTCAGTACAAAACAACATTTTCGAAATAAAATTATGCTTTATTATATTATACCCGTATTATCATTGTCAAATCATTTTACGTGCCTGCAGCTGGTTTCGCTTGTTACTTCAACAAATACGGAGTTTATAATCATTGGTTTGAAAATCTTGTCTTTTCGGTGGATCTAAGACGAAGCGGACTATAATTAGTATATAACAGCCATGAGCCAGGCGACTTTGGCTACCATCGTGGGCCGTGGCGATAACTGTCATTCTGACGTCATAAGCATCAACATGTGTCAGGAGAATATTGACTCATACGGCCACGCATCAGACGGATTACCAATCGAATTATCACCAAGCGGCGACGGTACCGAACGACTCGCAGAGGGGTGGTATAGTCGTGCTACCAAGGTATACGACAACGGTGCACCGTGCAGCTGTAATGTATTATCCTGGAGTACCTCTGTTTAACACGGTGTACTATGGTGCCCGCATGGTCAACCTGGTGGTGCATCACTCAATGTATAACCTGGTTCACCATAGTTTTGTACCCGGTATACAATGGTGTACACGATTGCCTCACTCCTTATGGATAGCGATCAGATACCGCTCGGAGGAAAGACGTTTTTAACGAACTGCCCAACCGAATTATCACCAATCGGCGACGGTACTGATCGACTCGCAGAAGGGTGGTATAATCGAGCTTCCTAGATATTATACACTAAGGACGGTACGTCGCGTGGCGTATCCTGGTTACCTCTGTTTAACACGGTGTACTTTGGTGCCCGCATGGTCAACCTGGTGGTGCACCACTCAATGTGTAACCTGGTTCACCGTAGTTTTGTACCCGGTATACAATGGTGTACACGATTGCCTCGCACCTAGTGGATAGCGATCAGATACCGCTCGGTGGAGAGACGTTTTTAACGAACTACAGCCAACCGAATTATCACCAATCGGCGACGGTGTTGATCGATTCGCAGAAGGGCGGTATAATCGTTTTACCAAGATATACACGAATACGATGCACCGCGTGGTATATCTTGGTTACCTCTGTTTAACACGGTGTACTTTGGCGCCCGCATGGTTAACCTGGTAGTGCTCCACGCAATGTATAACCTGGTTCACCATAGTTTATTACCCGGCTTACAATGGTGTACGCGGCTGCCTCACACCCAGTGGATAGCGGTCGGATACCGCTCGTTGGAAAGCCGGTACGATGCGTCGTTGCATGGGTCATAGACTCTAAACTACAGTTGATGGTTGACGTGGTCAGAATACCAGGTTTCGTCATTAATTTTTGACCGTGATGGTGGCCAAAGTGGCCGAACTAATGTCTAGTGATAATAATATTCAGCTTCGTCTTACCTGTTACGCAGCGATCTCCACACACTCAAGTTCAATTTCTGATTAGGTTATACTGAAGGACACAGAAGACAACACGGCTCGCTGGACTTCCGCTGACCCTCAATATCTTTGAATATCTGTTTGATAATAGATGACAGGTTCGTAACCTATATCTATAATATTAAAAAAAAAAATTTAAAAAAAGAAAAGAAAAATTATCAAAATTTACTTTTATGGATTTCGAAATGCACATTTTTTATTTTTTATTTATTTATTCTTCAAGAAAATAATGGGCCCCGCTGAACATGTTCTTGTTAGAATGTATGTTGTGTTTATATTATAGGTATTTAATGTAGATTTGTTGTTGTTAGAAGTGAACATCTTATGTTTTGAACGCGGAAAAAAAAGTAAAGTAAATACGCATAGAAAACACTGTCTCTCCTCCCTCAAAATTTATATACTTTTACAGTATACCCACTTAGTATAGGTATAGATATTTAAGTATAGTATTATATTTCAATATAAGATATTGTGATTATCCGTATTGTGTAGACTGTGGACAGTGCAGGAGTGTCAACTGTGTAAAGTCAAAGTAGGTAGTATGAGAAAATAACACCCACTTTTGTTTTTAATTTTCTTAACTTTCTATAGTTTCGAGCACAAATACATAATGGTTGGAATATGCGTTTTTTTACACAATATACCTATTTTATGTACTACACGTCCACACCTGCCTATAGCGTGTATTAAATATTTATTTAATTAGAATTACGAAATTATAAAATTCGAATTTTGTAAAATAATTTTACAAATTGATGAAATGTTTGTTCAAAATAATCGATTTTAAAACCGTTGAATTATTCGTATGACAATATTAAAAATATTGTAAATAAATAAATAAGTTACACGTTTTGTACATATTTAGGAAAATAAGAGTTTAAATTTTTTTTTTAATTTTCTATAGAATGACGGATTTCTTAAAACTAACACAATTTAACAGTACCTATAAATGTATAGTAATTAATGGACAATAGGATAACTTTAAAACATTAGGAATGTAAGTAAATAAGTACGTTTTCCTATAACGACAAATTAAAAATATTAAAATTAACGATTCATTTGCTTTTTAATCTTTATAGGTGTACTATATGGGTGAACCGGAGGTTTTAAATGGGGCCAACGGTTCACCAAAATTCAGAGCTGTTGAACTATCAATAAAACGTAAATAAATATTTAAAAATTAAATTTGTGATATAACAGTCGTTAAGTGGTTGCTCGTAATATTAAACGTAAAATACTGACGTACTTTATTTTAAAACCGAAGCTAACAAGAAGAAGAATAGAAAAATGCCCTGTTTCTCAAGTATAAGTAAGGTCTATCACCTATAGTTAGTTAACTTACTATAGGTCATATTAACTATTAGAATTTGAATTTTGAAAGGAATTTAGTCTTGTATAGGTACACACATTTTAAACATAATAGGTACAATACGAACTGTTGTTCTGCCAATAAATTATTCAACTAAAAGATGTTTTTAAATAAATCTGGCTAATTAAATCAGTTTTTAAGTACACCTATATCATTCTATAATTAATTTTAACTACGTCAAGTTATATTAACGCAAGTAAAACAGAATATAACTACAACTATACGATACCTTTAGCATAACTGTAAGCTGCAGCCATATCTTAATATTTGACAGAATATTGACAGTGCTAAGTACTGTAACGATAGCTATTTTAAGTCTAAGAAAAGGTACAACAATTCTTTACATTAAACACTATATAAAAGCCAAACTTTAAACAAATTAAAAAGTTATTGAATACAATTATTATTAAAGAATATTCACGATCATAATATAACACTATATAAAAAATTAAGTTTTCTATTCGAATAAATATTAATACAGTGAATAAGTACAATCGTCGTCAACAATAAACAATATAATCACCATAGCTTGCTACTTGCTAGTATATTAATAATATTATTTATAGCCAGTAAAGTAATTAGTGCGGTATGAATATATAACACACACGACACACCTATGTATATTTAGGTAATAGCCAACACAGTATAATATCAATATTTAATTCTTTTAATGAAATACAAAAATGTTTGGTTTATTTTTAATATTTTACGTGTGATTGAGGATTTCAGGATTTGTTTAATATAACACTATTTACTTACTTAATACAATGTATTTTAGAGCTCCTGGGCTCCAGCACGAGTTCTCTCAGTATAAAGTCCAATATTTTGAAAAAATAACATGTTTTTGGCACAATAGTGTTTATAATCTATTTAAATTTAAGTACTAATATACTTACTATTTTTTGGTGCCTACACAATATTCATAATAATATATTACATATCGCCGTTACAGTTGCAGTTTTTTGTGTTTTGAATCTGTTTTTATATCATCCATATTATATAATGTATATAGGTAACGAATACTCACAGCATAAAGTCGAACGTATTGAAGAAAAAACATGCAAATTACGTTTTCAACAACACTTTGAGACAAGCACGTCCGCGGGATAAAATCCCACTTGGAGCAAAATCAAAATTATAAAACCAAATCAAAAAGATTATTTTAAATTTTAATATACTTTTAGTGTCTTCATTCTAAAATAGCATAACCTAAATAGAAAAAAAACAACATTATGTCATCACTAAGTCCTTTTATAGGTTTACAGTACAATATTAATATTTTTAGAATACCTACATGTTAATGTAGATGTTACAAATTAATTATATTTATATTAATTATCAAATAAAAGTTGTATGCGTCTTGGTTGCATACAAAATGATTATA
Source organism: Diuraphis noxia (assembly GCF_037042655.1). NCBI lineage: Eukaryota > Metazoa > Arthropoda > Insecta > Hemiptera > Aphididae > Diuraphis > Diuraphis noxia. The sequence continues at coordinate 28,107,770 of NW_028301714.1, read as the reverse complement.
TAACGTCTTCAATTATGTTTTGTTTTTGCTTTTAACAATGTCTTTAATATGCGTGGCATTAAATATTAACAATAAGAGTATACTCTATGTCCAGGGGTTAAAGTGGGGGGACGCAGGAGTACTCAGTCCCCTTACCTCTGACGGCGGTTAAAAAGCGTCCCCTTTAACAAATTAGGATTTTATACATTAGACATTATACCTAAAATTATATATGGAACGCTTAAAACTTTATGGAGCATTAGTCCAGTCCCTTCTGGAATTTTTCCCCACTTTAACCTCTGTCTATGTCTATATGGCTTATACGTTCATGTGCTTACATTGTTCTGTGTTTATTGTTATGGGCTTTTTATGATGTTTTAATTTTAAAGCTAGTTATGAGTATTTAAGATAATATACAAATAATTTACAAATTTAAAATTTTTATAACTTGCTTTAAAGTTAAAATATAATAAAATGCTCAGGGCCATGTTCGATATTTTTAGGAGGGAGGGAGGCAATATAAATTCTATAATTTGAATTTGAATTAATAACTTATGGTTATAATTATAAATAGGTATCGATAAAAAACCAAAGCTGTAAATATTGTTTTATCAGTTTAAATAATGCATGTAATGTTTATAACAATTAATATTTGGTACCTATAGTATTATTCGTATTAACTAATTTTTTTATTTATATGCATAGGTCTATGTTTATATGATACTCGTTTTTTTTTAGCTTCTATACAGGCCAATAAGGCCCTTCACTGCTTCTACTAAAAACCTCTTCATCGGTCTCTGTTGTCTGCATCTTCAATTTTTGCGGTTTCATCTACTTGCATTAAACCTTTTTTGCCCGATCTATTCAATGTTGACGTGGTCTTCCTCTGGGGCGTGTTTTATTTGGTTTAGATACCACAAATTATCTCATTAGGCTGTCCTTATATCACTATATGTGACCTGCCCATTCCAGTCTCGTCGAGACAAGATATTTTTGGATATTTAGTCCATTAAAGATTCTTTCAATATTTGCATTAGTTCTCCTTTCGTAATGCCCTGTTTCCGTGTTATATATGGACCATATATTCTTCTCAGAACTTTTCTTTCAAATATTAATAACTTTGTCTCATCCCCTTTAGTGGTGGACCACGTTTCGCAACCATGCATTACTATGGGCCATAAGTAGTAAATATAAAGCTTTTTCTTAGTTTCTCTGGAAAGATGTTTAGAACTGAATAATTTACTCATTGCATAGTAACCACGATTTGCCGTATTAAGTCTCAATCTAATTTCGTTATGCATATCATTCCTATTATTCAAGTTGATACCCAAATATTTAAAGTCTACTTGTTCAAAAGTATATCCATCTACGATGAGATTCTGTAAAATTCTTTAATATTCTATTTTATGATAATCGTAGTTACATCAAAAAATTTTCAATAGAAAATTAACAGGGCCAACTGTACCCCTACCCTGAATCCACCACTGGAGGTGCCCTAATAGATTATAATAATGTTACCTTTAATTTTTATAATAAGAGGTTAATTCACTCTAAATTTTAAACTAACGGAATAAAACGTGATCTGCTGAGCGTATAATTTGTTACGCACTTGTGGAACAGAGACAACACATACGAGTATAACGTTCTCTTAAATATATGCTTTGAGGTTGATAATTGGAGTCCAACTGGCAACGACGACCTGGTGATTTAATAGTACAGCTAGTATTAGGGTGGATTCAGACATGGAGACCATGGAGTCCTTATGTAATCCAATATCGAATATTCGAATATCTAAGTGGGAGATGTATGGGATACCAGAAGGTGAGTATATAGGAGATAATATAGCCATGGAAGCATCATGGACATCTCAAGGAATCTACAAATACCAGTTATGGACTTCATAATCCTAATCCCATATAATACATGTATTCCGAACGGGCGCAAACTAGTTGCCTCTCAAAGTCAAAAAGGTCAACAACTTTTATACGAATTTCGTCCCGATCTTAAACGTGTTGCCTCCCGACGTATCGTTAATGTAATCGTAAATAAAAAGGGCGATTGTAAATTTCATCGATTTACAGATAGTTGATTTTTGGGTTGGATTTATAACATGGAAATTCCACCGATACATTTTTTTACCTGCAAACACGTAAACTCCACAGATTACAACTATTTTTAGTATAGCTACACATCAACTTTTGAGACTGAATCAGGGACGGCTCTAGACAAAATGTGTAAATAGGCAAAATTAACATTTGTTGCCCTTTCGTTTTTGTAGTTTAGACATAGGCCTATGTTGCTTGTGCCTTCCGCTGAGCCTAGTACTGACTTATCTAAAGCAGATAATATCATATATAGGTACTCATATACTAACTACTCTCATAATCTCATACTAATCATAATGATCACTACCTATTGATTATTACATCTTTTATTTTAATGTTGGGTAAAAAAAGATATAAGGATCTATAAATACAATATATATATATTATATATATATATATATATATATATATATATATATATATATATATATATATATATATATAATAGATCTGCATATAAATAATGTAGATATACATATTACCTACGTAGGCAATGTTGATTATTATTAACAACTATATATTATTCTATTTTTTTCTACTTGATTATTATATGATTCTTTTTTTTTTTAATTGTATCTAAATACAATAAATATATTATAATAAATCTGTACCTACATAAATGATGTAATCTTAATTAATCAGTTACTTTTATTTCAGGTAAAAAACCTATCAGTGGAATACATTTTTTTTTCAGGTTGCCATAAATGAAAATACATAAATGTACCCGTGAAGTTTACATGAAAAAAGGTCTAAAAAGGTCGCAATCGGTAGAATTTACATGCGTCCCATAGTCCCATTAGTTCACCATGCAACGCGTTAAATGACGACCCTGAGTGCTTAACCATTCCCTCACTTTCGCCACTACCTTCTCCCGTTCCCCACGTGACTCTCGGATGGTTAAATAAATTATAAAAGTTAAACTTATAGGCTATATAGACTATAGTTATTTGAAGCTATGGTGATAAATGATGATAAATAACTAATAACTATAATCACTTGTCGTGACTTTTGCAATGATCTTTTCCCACAAACTATCAATGTATTTGACATAGTGAACATAATAACGAAAGAAAATGTTTAAAAGTTACTGAGAAATCATAGTACCTGACTTGTTATAGTAATTTTTGACGTGGTTTTAAAGCTAGTGTACAACCAGTAGGTATTTAAAAAAAAAATAAAAATTTTCGATTACAATAAAGTTGGGTCATCTTATCATATTTAATTCGTATTCTGTTTACTATAATAATTTATATAATAGTATTTGGTAAGTAACTTTGACTTTCTACCTTATTTCCTCATTATAATTTTTTTCGACATAAAATGTGCTATTAGTAACACGTATAATTCTGTATACTTCTTACACATAAAGTACATTAATAATTATATACTTACGAGATAATTTGTTTTTTGATTCTTAAAAATGTATTTGCCTGTGAGCACACGTGCTCCATTTCTTATTTTTTACCGTAAATTTAATCGTAATTGATTATTTTTGTTTGATTCTTTTAAATGTTGATTAATTTGTGCTTACTAAATAGTCGCTCTTTTATGAGTTATTATATTGTAAATAATTTTCGGTTTTAGGATCTAGAGATTACCGACTGCAGTCTGTTTTTTTTTTTCTTCAAAAGAATTCAAAATACGTATTTGAATATACATTACCTCAGGTATTTTACAATTTGATTTGTCATGAAATAAATTTTATATAAATTCAAACTTCAAATGTGTATTGTTATCTATGTCCGGCCTACTATCATTATTATCATTTATCATTATATTCGTTTATCTGTCTGTACTTCTATAATAGTTTAGTCGCAGCTTCCGCTAAACAAAACAGAGTTTTAGATTATAACAAAATTAATGAGCACTAATTTATCGCATTTTATAGTTTATTATTATTAAAACAGTACATCGAAAAACATGACGTGTCATAACGATTGACGATCGAGCAGATTGAACTAAGTTTAATTGTGTGGTCAGTATTTTCAAGATTAGTATTCACTTTTCCATCATAAACACAGAAATCAATCATGGTAAGTTAATAGAATCTTTTAACTTTCAAAAATCTTATAATTATTTTTGATATACTGCCTATTAACAATAATATTTTATACCCAAAAAAACTTTACAATATTAATTCTGTTTTTCTTTCAAACGCAGGTTTTATTATTCAAGTGTATAGTCCTAACGTTTTGTCTTTGTTCAATGTATGTATGTGGAGTACCAAACACCAAAGAACCGGTTTTAGAAAAAGTAGGATTTGTGTTAGATTTTTTTTGATACAATTATTTATTAACACGTTAACTCTTGATGTTTAATATTATTTTTTGTACATGAAGTTACAAGCCCAACAGCAACATTTTAGAGGTGAAGAACACAATACAGATTATGACCACGAAGCTTTTCTTGGACAAGAAGCAGAAGAATTTGATAATTTAACTCAAGAAGAAAGTCAAAGGAGACTTGGGTAAATTTTATTTTTTAATAAGTAAATTTGTCTTAGTTATGCCATTACAATTTTATGTACCTCCTATTTGGTTGTGATTTGTAGTGTAATAGTTGATAAAATTGATAAAAACAATGATGGATATGTAACTCAAGAGGAACTTAAAGATTGGATTAAATTTACTCAAACTCGTTACATAATGAATGACGTGCACAGCCAATGGGATAACCATAAAAACTTGGAAAATGGAAAATTATCATGGGCGCTATACAGAAAGGATACATATGGATTTATGTCTGGTAAGGTTAGGTTAGGCAGTGATTTTTTTTATCCATTTACTTAATTACCCACACTATTTTGACTGAACAAATATGTCTTTTTAGATGACGAAGCAAAAGAAGCGCATAAATCAGATGATTCCTATACATATGCAAAAATGATATTAAGAGATAAGAGAAGGTGGGCAGCAGCTGACGTAGATGGTGATGGACTATTGTCCAAAGAGGAGTTTATTTCATTCTTGCACCCTGAAGAAAGTGTTCATATGAAAGATATTGTTGTATATGAAACTATAGATGATATGGATAAAGATAAAGACAACAAAATATCAATGGATGAATATATTGGTGATTTAAAAAAATTAATTTTTTAGTATTAATGAATTTTACAGTATAATTAAAGGTTATATAATGTAAAAATGTATAGTAAACTTATAAGTAGAGCGAGGATTTGTATACATTTGCATATTTATTCTGGTTGATCGTATGATATGTGATACCTATATGATATATGATAAGTGAGCTCAACATTTGTTGCATGACATAACGATTTAAAAAATGAAACTTTGTTAGTGCATATTTTTCCATATTTCGTCATTTGTCCATTTTAAGGGCTTATTTTACAATTTTAATTGCATATTTCGTCTTTTAGTGCATATTTCGATGTTTTTTTTGGAAATTTTTTAAATTTTTTAAATTTATACTATTTTCAATTATAATATAAGAAAAAAATAATTATATTTTTATACTTTTGATTGTTTTGATTAATATCAAAATATCAAAATATAGGTAAGTATATTTATTTCAGGAGACATTTTTGATATAAATTGATTCCTTTTTTATATATTATAGATTAAAGCTACCTGAAAATAGTGAAAGTGGAAAAATATAGAAAAGTGTTTTTAGTATTGTTCCATAATTTTTTTAAATAATATATTTTATTAATTTAATGTTCCAAAAATGATTTTTTTTATGCATATTATTTTATTTTCCATGCATATTTTAACATTTTAGTGCATATATTTATGCATATTTAAGATTTTTTAGCGCATATTCGATTGATTTTTAATGCATATAAATCCGCGCTCTACTTATAAGCCCCATTAGTGAATATACTTGACAAATTTGTCAAGTGTATGCTAGTTGTGGAAATACTTAATAAACAAATTACTTGCTAAGTTACTTATTTTATTATTAGTGCACTTGGAAGCTGTTTTAATAATTAACTTAACTCTTTATCTATACTAGCTGATTTGTTTCCTGGTGTGGAGCCAAATGAAGAACCAAATTTCATTAAAAGTGAAATAGAACAATTTAAAACATACAGAGATAAAGATGGTGATGGATTTTTAGACATTGGAGAGGTCTGGAAGAATATATTTTATTTAAACTCATAATTTTTATGATTTATAATAATAATTTTGAATTTTAGATCAAAGATTGGATATTACCTGATAATTTTGATCATGCCGAAGCAGAGAGTAGACATCTTATTTATGAATCAGATTCAGATGCTGATGGTAAATTAACTAAAGAAGAAATATTAGCGAAATATGATTTGTTCGTAGGATCCCAAGCAACTGATTTTGGAGAGGCCATCATAAAACATGACGAGTTATAAAACAATTACAAAAATATATTTTTTAATATTATAAAATAATATTTTTATATAACGAGTCAATATATTTATATAAATAATATTAGTGTAGTAACCTAAAAATATTATTATTTGTATACAACATTTATTTTGATATTTAATAATTATTAAATGTTAAAAATGATCTGACTGATTCAATATGCCAAAACTGTTTTTTCTTTTATATTATATGATTTTACACTATTTATATCTGTTTAGTTATTTTGAATTTTTATACTTAAAAATATAAAACTGTTAAATTATATTCTTTTTTTATTGATCATTTATTAATATTATTTTTAAACAAATTTTTGTACTTATATTAATGTAATGTAGTACTACTATGTAACAGTACTTATCAGATTTATACAATTGTTTTTTCACCACAAATTTTGTTTTATTTTTTTCATTAGTAGTGAATATTATAATTTAAGAGCCACTTGTACTTTCTAAAACTAATTTTCTGTAAGTCAACTGTTCAAATGTGTTAAATTTTTGTATGTTTTGTGCTCATGTATTTACTGTAAAACTATTTGTCTTATTTTTGACTCATCACATTATAGACTATTGATAAACAATAAAATATTTTTTTAACCATCATTTTTAAAATATACATTTAACTTTTTATATATTAGCAAATGGCCCCGGAAAAAAATTAATAATAATTATTAAAACAACAACAATAATATTAGGCAACTAGAATTAATATAAGAAATAATGTAAAATTAAAACTAATACTAGAAATTATATTAAAATAAGTTTGGTAACTCATGACTCTTTGTTTTTTGTACAGCCTTGAATTAGCGGTTCCCAACCTTTTTAGTTTTATAGACCATCAATGATGTAAAAAACCATTGAGGCCCACTTACGATATATAGATTCCAGGTATATAATATAAACACGCACAAAAATAAGACGATAGAAGAAGTATAGACGTGTATAAAATCATATTAAAATCTCGATGTTGTTTTCAATAAAAATGTTCAAACCCTTGGCATAGAAACTATTTGAATTTGACAGTTATTTTCGTCAACATAAGTGAACCCAAAATTTAAATAATGCGTCTACTAATCTTTCTTATTTTTTTTTTAATTATAGAGAATATCATCAATGATATTTCTTATTTTCATACTTGCATATCAGCTCAAAAATTACGTTTTCGTTTAAAAAATTTTCCATTTTTGTTATTAAATAAGTCGTTACATTATATTCATTCATACACGTCTTACACTTTTCTATCATAGTCTATTGTCTATAGAAGTCCATAAAAGTAAGAATGTTATAACAATGAAACTTACTTTACGGATTCGGATTTTTTTTTTCACAGATTTTAAAATGTTGGCGAAGCACTTTTACCAAGTCCACCGAACACCGGTTAAGAACCGCTAGCATAGATACTTGGCCAGTGTCCGCAGTCCAGTACCACATTGCTCTGGCCCATGGGTTGGGAACCACTGGGCTAGATCGTAAGTGCACCCCTAAGTTTTCCGTCCATTTAATGGCATCTGCGCTCTCTATGTATTTTCTCAATACTTCCTGTGAATTTTGTAACAGTGCATTCTTCTAATATGTGCCTGATGGTTTGACCATAGCTACCTACACAAAGGAAATTCAATGATATCACTATTCCCTACTTGTAAAATAAGTAATTGCGTTTCCCCCGATTGGTGCTGATTCAATTTTGGTTGGCCCATAGGCTATCGAGGTTGAAATTAAAAGTGTACCTATATTGTGATTCAAAAAATAAAAAAAAACCTAAAAATTATAAGGATAACAAAATATTTTCAAAAACAATAATATTTTGTGAGTAATAAATATCTGTTATGAATCGCACGGTTTATAGACAACACAACCACCGTGCCACGTATACGTAGTTAACCACCAGTCTATATATTTCCAAACTTTGAATAAGTCCATAAGGGCATAAGGATGAGATGTCACTATGTCAGATCCATTTGTTTTCTCTCTCAGGCCCATTTGCAAATTATGTTGTTACTTTTAATATTAGAGTGTATTCAGTGGATTCATCTATTATCAAACTTTAAGTTAAAAATTATCTGAGTCGATTCGTCGACTATTTTATGATATTTCAATTTTTATGTAAATTTTGAGCATGTTAAAATGTTTATACATATATACAATGTTAGATTGTTAGCATAACAATCTAAACATCGTAAAAAACCAACATAGTGACACGGGTAATGTTCTTAACTTAAAGTTTAATCATAGCAGGCGAATGCATTTAAATATATTAAAAGTAACAACACAGATTTGGTTGAGTTAAATCAGCCATATTAAGGGACGGCGCGAGGGGGGGCAATCGGGGCTATTGCCCCGGACCCCGCCGCGATTTTAAAATTATAATCAAGGCCCCGCAGTTCTTAAATGATATTTTATACTGTTCAGAGATTAGTTAGTTTGGATAATATGTAATGTGACTGTTATTTATTTTGCCCAGGGCCCCGCAAATCCTAGCGCCGTTCCTGGCCATATTCAATAAGCTGCAGCCCGCCAATTATTTTTTGTGTGGCCCCAAAAAACTCGTCGCATTAATACAAAATTTTAATTAAAAATCTAATATCTAGTCTCACTTCAAATCCGCATGCCATGACGCCATGTTTTATATTAATAGATGAAAATTGAAAATCGTTTTAAAATTGTGTTTATTTCAACTTGTCTCGGCTCGCTTGCTATCGGCGACGGTCGATGAGCCGCCAAGAAAATTCCTACAGTGCCACAGTGGTCTGGCCTATATTTGCATGTATTACAATTAACACTCATTACTTCCCAAAATGCGTAACTCGGTGAATTGAATACATTGGTTCATTGGTATTAAATATGGAAAACGATATCCCAAGACGTCTCTATACCTTCAAGTATTACTACAAAGGCACTTTTGACTGTTACAACAAACGGGGAGAGAAACAAGTCGAATTTCTTTCGTCTTTACTTCTTCAGGTTTTATGTATGTAAAAAAGTAACACATTTACTTTTTTTGGTACCCGCCTAAATGAACTACTGTTATACAATTTACGAATACTAATTCACTGGTAACTTCAATCAATATACCTAAGTTAGTAAGTTATAACATATAACTTATAAGAAGGATTTAACATTTGAATAGAACAAAATTACGTTTAGAACTTTTGATAATTTTACAATTATTATTTAAATGTGTCTTTTAAATCATGGAATCTAAGCTACATAGTTACCTACTGAGAAGGGGCGAGTAACAAAATATACCTCTTGGCGAATCAAAGAAAATGTTTCTTAAAAAGTAAATATTAAATTATAATCATTATATCAGAATAAAAAATTATGATATGTAAATATTTGAGTGTTACATTCAACGTAAAAAAGAGCGACAAGTCTTTCGAACACTTTTAGATTCAATTCTTAAAAACAGACATATTCAAGAAAAATTGAGTATGGGTAGTAATGCATATTTTATACAACTAAAATATTGTAAAAATCATCGACAGGAAATAGGAATACAATATTATTTATTAATACTTTATTTAAAGTCAGAGGTTATATTTGGGCAATAAATACTAATGTTGGGTTATGTTTACTACTATTTTGACTTTAACAACTGTCAGTTTGGTTAAAAATGGTGGTTAGAGATTTAAGTTAAAGCAGTTTTTGCAAGAGCGAAGTACAGAGACAAATCATATCCGAAAACTGATAATCAACTTCACCCATTTTCAACGGTTGGCTCGGCAATAAAAAAAAAACATAAACTTCTGAAAAAAATATTTTTGTCTATTTCAGTATTTCGCCATGATTGCAGTTTGTAAGTATTAAAGTATACGATGAACGAACTACGAAAATGTATATTGTGTTGATGACAGCTTCTGTTGCTGGAGTACGGAACGTGGCTATTGTTACAAGTTGGTGATCAAGATTTTCGAAGAAAAATTTTAAGTATATCTGTTCAATATTGAACATTCAATAACAAGTTAAAGACCGAATAACAATAATAATGGACATTGTGGGACGTAGGATGGACTATACTACTGTAGAGTAATAGCAAAGAATAAGTGAAATTCTATTCTGTTTTCTGTCGTGAATGGTGTTAGACATGACAAAATAGATCTATTTTTGTCATGGTGTTAGGTTCTCTTCTTCTAGTTCTTTTTTTCTAACTCTATGGGAGAAATGAGATGGACCGATGAAGGTGTATTAACCAGCGTTGCTACTTTGCTAGTCCATCGACACGAAGCTAGTGAACAGTGAAGCCACAGATTATATGAAAACAGATAGTGCACTTCGATGTAAACAAAAAATGGTTGATAAGATCACCGCCAAGGTCTCCGCCGAAATCAATGTGACTATTTTAGCGGACTTAAAATATTTGAATTATACCGTATACTGGTGGCACACTTGATGGTGATATACTGATATAGTGATATCCATAAAATCAAAACATACAAAACCTCAAACAAATTTTTTAATTTTTCATTGAACACTCGTGTTTTAAAAATCTCAGTTTTTTCAAAATGACTTCTTGTGCAGTTAAATTTTGCAATAATAAAATGTCAAAAACCACAGACATTAGCTATTTTAGATTCCCAAGTGACTTATCGAGGTGAGTATTTAGGTTTATTATATAATTTTAATCTGTATATCTTATGATTTGTTGTGTTACTATTTTATTATATTCTATTATAGGTGTAAACAATGGATGGAAAAATGTCAAACATTACATTTGTTAGGAAAAGATCCTGCTTCTTTACAAAAGAGTTATAGAGTATGTGGTGTTCATTTTGAAGACCATATGTTTTTAAATCCCAGGAATAAGAACCGTCTTACAATGTCCAACAATATTTAGTGGTAAGACTTTTTGTTATTTAAATTAATATATTTTATACTAAATGGAAACTTCTAATTTGGTTTTGCTTTTGCTTATGCTTTTATGCTGCTGCTACACGGCTGAGAGATGCATATGGATTGTTCAGCTACTGTTACGGACCCATACTGTCCGTACTAAAAATTACCTATACATAAGGTTGTGCAATGACACATTTTCGTAAGTTTTAAATTAATACTGCATAAGAATCATGTATTGGAATACTCAGTCTTTCTGGGACCCCTCGTATGACGGAGTCGCCAGACGGTTAGGGATATCCACGACATTCAGAGGCAGGTCGTAACACCACTCAACATCTTTTATTGTAAGGTTATATTTTAAGCTTATATATTCTGTATTCATGCAAGTTCTATTTTAATAAACGTTAAATTACACTTGAACAACCACGACTTATTCATTTTCATATGTTGATGTATGAATCGACCTAGTCGGGATGCAACACTACTATAATTCTTCTCAGGAAATGATCTTTTGTTGCACCCCATTTTTTCCTTCTTTGTAAAATAAGTTAAACTGTAAAATTTCTAATTTGTTAAGTCTAAAATGTATTATCAAATTATATGATTTTTTTCAATGCGTTTGCCAATGCTTTGCAAATAAATAAACTACTTTATTATAAACAAAAAACTGTAATTTATAGCTGAAATATTATTGGAGAGAGAAAAAGAAAAGAAATTGGAGGAAGAAAAGGAAAGGTTAGAATTTGAGGCTCAGGCAGCAAGAGCATCATGTTCCAGTCCTTTTAGTGCAGAATCATCACATTCATTATCTTACAACGATTATACGAATTATCTATATTAAATCATCTATAGATAAATAAGTACTTACCATACAAGATTAATAATATTAAGTAATTTAAATTGTATTTAATTAAAAAAACATTTTTGTAAATTTTAATACTCTTTATGTAGGATTTGATTTATGTAATATGACAAACAAAATGACATTAATTAATTACTTGTACAATTAAGATTTAAATAATTTTAATTTTTTATTAATTTTCACTTTTCTTATGTTGTTTAAAAACTTGATATTGTTTTATAAATTATGAAGCATTAATTTTTAAGATTTATGTCTATTATTGTTATGTATTATATTTTAATTAACTGTGTATTTTTTATATTATTGTAATCTTTTATAAAAAAATATATGTTTTTACATGCTTAATTTGGTGTTTTTTCCAAAGAAATTTTATGGAAATGTTTACTCAACATTTTGGTGGAATCAGAATTTACCTATCGTATTTACTTTTAATGTTATTGTTTATAAACCACGTAAAACCTAATAATAAAGTAATTTCAAACATTAGTGTATCGAAATGACTCAAAATTGATTTTTTGAATACATTTTTTGTTCATTCGGTGTGTAATAACGCAAAAAGATTACACAACAAACAAAAAGATTTTGGTGAAATCAGGAATAACATATCTTTTGGTTTGGAAGAACTTATGACAAAAAATGAAATACCTACGTATAAAACGTGAGTAAGTTATCCAAATTTCAAAAATATTGTATGAATGTATATCAAATAAATTAGCATTGGCATTTGTGGTAACACTGATTTGGGCGGAAACCAATTAGAACACCGTATTCATTTTTTGCATTGCGTTATAGGAAGTGCACTATCTGTTTTCATATAATCTGTGGTGAAGCTACCAAAGTACCGACGACTATACGAGTACCGAAGGGTCAGTTGAGCCCCTGATAAGAATTATAACTGATAATGCAATCACATCACTGTTAAAAATTCGAAAAATATTGTAATGCCTACAATTTTCGTTCTCGTTAATAGTAATACACAGACAATTCACTGGCTGAAAATATAACTTCTGATGAAATGATCGATATAATCTCGATATAACCGGAAAACCATCATGTCAGCATTTAATCCTAGCGGGCCCGCGGAGATATTGAGAGCGGAACAAAAAGATGAGGAACTTTACGAACGAATCAATCGACAGCTATGTGGATTCCTTCTAAAACTCAAAGGTAATTAATCTACTATAATAAGTATGGTATTAGTTGACTTTTTTTGTTAAGTCTGCCATTCTAAACATTAGTTCACTACACCTAATAATTACAATTTTTAGGACATGTGTTTGTAAATGTAAATAAACAAAACATCTATTGCACGTCACAATTACTGTACTACGCTCTCACAACGTTGTTTAAGCTTCAAACACTGGGCGAAGAATATACCAAAATTGTTCAAGTTGGAAAAACTGGAAAACACATTCCAGGACTTATGGTTATTAGAATGCAAATAATAGTGGGATAAATAATAAATTTTTCACCAAGAATTCGTAATTTACAGCAAAGCACTGGTATGATATTAGCCCACGTGTTTGGAGACAGACTCATCATCTTAGCCTTGGATCATTTGATCTTTTACATTCAACATAACAAATCGATAACAAGTCAAGCCAAAGATCAAATTATACGTTTCACAACGACCATAAAATCTCTTGTTCCATTGCTTCAAAGCTTTAACAGAGTATTATTTTATTGGAACGGTTCTTTTTACACGTGGGCAAAACGATTTTTCTCAATTAAATATGTAAGCAAAGACTTAAACTTTAAACCTAAACAGCTTAGTTTTAGTATTTATTTGTACTGTTTTCAAGGTATATGCAACTCCATGGTACCATCCTAAGAGGCCTTTACATGTGTTCAAAATTCTTAGTGTGTTGACTGGCATCCATTTAAGTGTACTCACAATCATGACTGCATTTAAAACACCAAATGTTCAAAAGAACGCAGAAGAAAATCCCAGTCAGCCAATTCCAATGAACAGTGGCAGTAAATGTTCTCTTTGTTTAGAACCCAGACAAAATACCTCACTTTCGTTTTGTGGACATCTGTTTTGTTGGTATTGTATTCATGAATGGTTGCAAACTAATAACTTTTGTCCAATATGCCGCAAAGCATTAAATCCTAGAATGGTGGTACCGTTACAAAATTTTACTTAGGTAAGCTTAAAATAAATTTAATGTACAATTGCGTTTAAATATGGAAAAGGGAAAAATTGCTGTCCTACTGTTTTAATTGATCTGTAAATTATTAATGTATTTTACTAGACATTTTTAAATGATCTAAAAAATAGCTTATTGTATTATGGTTAGACACTCGGTGGATAATCAAATTATTTTGTAATTGTTATGTTATTGATGGTTTACTTTTATAAAAAACAATTACAACACAATAATGCGTTTATTTATTTATTTTTTGTGTATCCATCACCTACTTATATACTTACACACTAGAAGATTAAAATAATTATAATTTGCATTACCATGGCCAATTACTATTGTTTACCAATAACAGGAGTTGTTTGTCATGTCTTACACTTGCATCAGCCTTAATTCTTTAATAATTGTATTAATATATTAAACTATTTAATCATCAAATGATTTCTAATGGAAGTATAATAACTAATAAGAAATTGAACATTATATTATTCTGATTACCGTAAAACAGGGTGAAAAGGAACGATTTTAAAGGTTTTTTGGTCATAAAAACGCCAATTTTTTAGATAGAGTTTTTCCGAAAAGTGTTTTAGATAGACTACACACTGATTCGTTATTATAATGGGAAATTTTTTATTTCAGTCTGTTAGTTTTTTTAATATTTTTTTTTAAAAACGTGTTCCTATTTCCCCGTTAATGGGGTGAACCGGAACATAGTTAAAATGTTCTCAAGTTTTCTTATTCTAACCAACTGGAGGTTGATAGGAACACATTTTATTTTTTTAAAAAGGTTATAGGACATACCTACCTTATTAATTTTAAAAGAAATTTTAAAAAAATACCAACATAATTAATTAAAAACAAATTAAAATAATAATTTATTACATCAGGTATATTTAAAACAAAACAACTTAATTATTTTCATTATCTTTTAAATAACTTAATAAATAATATAACAACAACTTACATTAGAATAAATTGAATAAGTCTTTTCATTTCTTTTTAAATAGGTACCTAACTTAATAAATATCATAATAACAAATTAAATCAAAACAAATTGTATGAGTCTTTTCATTTCTTTTTTAAATAATTCAATAAATATTATAATAACAAATCAAATTAAAACAAATACCTAGCATAAGTCTTTTCATTTCTTTTTTAGATAACTTAATAAATATCATAATAACAATAAACATAACAACAAAATACATAAGTCTTTTAATTTCTTTTTAAGATAACTTAATAAATATCATAATAACAACTTAAATTAAAACAAATTGTAAACTCTTAATTTCTTTTAACAGTCTTTTATTTTCATTTTGATAGGTAGGTTTTTAAGTAGGCAGGTAACAATAATTTACCATTCATTAAAATTTACAGCAAACAGCATTTGTCCTCTTCTTTGAAGAATAGGATGATTTAAAACTCCTATAATATCTTCTTTATTTATCCAACATTTGTCTTCAGGATCAGGGAAAACAAAAATTTTTCCTGAATCCAACTTTGTAGGACTATACTTTACAAAAGATGCTTGAACCTCAGATTGTTTTATTTCCAATACAGTACCAATGAATAAAACATTTTTTGATGAACACTGTCTTGATCCAGAGTAATTGGAAAAATCTACAACAATCCAGGATACCATACCAGGATTTAGTTCTTTAAATTTATTATGCCTGTGCAAAACTGTCACAGGTATACCATATTTTTTGGAACAGTCACGATACGACATACCTGATGTTTTGCCCTCTAGTGCCGAATTTATTTGGTCATCGGTGTACTTTGCCAATGGTTTTTTTCTAACTGTTCTCTGGTATGTACGTGGCATTTTGAAAATAAAGGTACCTATTAAAATACAAATAATATAATTAGGTTGCTACTAAATAACTTATAAATTTTTTTTTTGTTATGCACTTAGTCTATAGCATTTATATAGGTAGGTAGGTAATAGAAATTTTTATAAATGTGGTAGGTAGGTATTGAAATTTGTTAATATTTTCGAGTGTTCCTGTTCACCCCATTTATGACACAGATGAGTAGTATTGAACTTTGAAGCATATTTTCTACTCAAGAAAATACTATAAATTCCAATATTATAGAACAAATCATTATTAATATATGTATATTAACTTTTAATAATTGTAAAAATTGCTTACCTCAACTCCGTGTATGACTTTCCTATGAAGTTTTTCGTGTATTTGAATTTCACAAAAAAAAAACGATAATGATAATAGCTTATCAGTGATAACAAAGTGGTGCTATACCAAATGCGATATAGTCAATATCACCTAAATGTTATTTGAAACAAAATGCCGGTGTTATCATAAAAATTTGTTAACTTTTGCACCAGCGTTATCAATTCGAAACAAATTTTTCTCTTTTTGTTCCTATTCGCCCCGTAGTTCCTATACACCCCATTTTACGGTAGTGTAGATTAAAGTTAATATATTTAAATGAAGTGTTCAAACTCAAAAGAATATTAATATCTGTAATGTAATGAAAACTATTGTGGTAACTATTTAATTGTGTGTTATATTTGGACAAATGTTGATTAAAAAAATTTTAATTAAATTATTTAATTAAACCTAAATTTAAAAATTAAAATAATTTATTAGAAAATTGAATATTTCAAATAAAATATAAATATCTAGATATATTATAATTAATGACATTCAACAGATATTTTAATAAAATTAATAATGATGAAGCAAAGATGTATTACTGTTAAAAAAAAAAAGTTATAATAATACATCATAGATGAATACTATCTCTACTAACAGTACTAACCAGAAAACAGTGGCTTGGTTATCAATATTCTAAGGGTGGTTACCTAGCTAATACTTTTATGAGGTAGGTAATTGGTTAGGGCCAAGACTTATTGATACTTAATTTTGTTTAGCTACTAAATGTATTATTTATAGCTTTATTATTAGCCTTTAATTAATACAATTATCGTACAATTATTATTTATCAAGAACAAAATGTTCTTATTTGGTGCAACAGATAAAAATGTAATGCAATCTGATAAACAAAAATTCATTAAAATGAATATATTTTACAATTAACTAAACATAAATATGGATGGGATAGGTGATATTTTTTCTTCCTGTCATTACAGCAGTAGATGTATAAAAATTAATCGGTTAAGTTATAACCCTATAATCTGTATACACATTAATAATTAATATGTACGTATATATAAACTTATATATTATTGTGTTGCATTGATCTCATCCAATAGTATCATAAGACCAATGTAATATAGGATCTAGAACACTTACAATTTGTCAAATGAAAACAATACATTTTCACATTGATGTACACATTTTTTACAGGTTAATTGGAAACAAAACAATTAATAAGTTTATTGTTCATATTCTTACAAAAAGTAATTCTACATCACTCTAATTACAACATTTAAAAATAATAACTGTTATTAAATCTTTTGGCTATTACATATTATGAATGAAACTAGTACTTATTATCTACTGCCTGTTTATCCAAATTATATGTGGTAAATAGGGTTTTAAGACGCCTAGGTGTCATGGTGAAAACATTTTTCGGGGGATGGGATAGTTGGATACTTATGGTAAGTAATAACATATAACAACAATTCAAATATTTACAGTCAAATATTATTTATACTTATTTTATAATATTATATTAAGGATTTAGAGTGGTAGGTACGGAATTATATTATGCAGTGTATCATGGCTGCTTAATTTTCACCACACAACTGTGTCTACCCACTTTATAGTTCTAATATAACTACAGTCTACAATTTACAGACATATAGGTAGCCACTAAGTCAATACTAAGATATTAAATTGACAAGATTTTAAATCACTCTTAATAATTAATTCCAAAAAATGTCTTTCCATATTATTAAAATAAAATGTCTTCACAAATCGTCAACAAAATAAAAATGTAAGTTAATTAAAAGTCTAATAATAAATTAATAACACAGGGAATGAGAAACCATTCTACTATCTAAATACAATATGTTAAGATCAAAATATTCTATAAATTTAATAGCACTAGTGTTGCATTAGACCAGTTATTACACCCAAATGCATAATTGTATGATATTTATTATTTATACAGAATTGAAATTCATTATTAATAATAAATGTTATGTACTATAACACTGCATACCTACTCCATAATATGTATTTTAAATAAGTTCTACACATTTAAACATATAAGTTTGTTATCTCTATCTAGATGGATATAAACGAATGCCTTCATAAGTGCTTAGTTTATGGTATTTATGATTTATAAAAACATTCATCTTTGTATTGTTATAATAATCTATAAAATTATATAAATGTCAAAATATAATTAACATGCAGATAAGGTGATTTTAATTTAATTCGTAATTGGTATTATTAATATGAATATGAATATGATATGATACCTATACGAATATGACGCGTCGACGCGTGTATATTATTCTATAACAATGTATTACCACTTTAAAATGAATTATGATAATATAACTTTAAGCATGCCTATTAAACGCACGAGTAGGTACTTAAAAATTGAGCGCAATCTAACCTATCTGAGTAGTTTAGTGAGTTCATTGAATGATAGCTTAAATGCCTACACTCATGACAAATTTTATTTTTTACATATTTTGATGTCATTACAAAACAACATTTTTGAAAAAGAAATTGTACACTAATCAATTTTCAAGATTATTAATTTGTTGAAATATAACTCACAGTTTTGATTTCATAGTCTGAAGCATAATTTTTTTATTACAATCGAATTTATAACATACCTATGTGCAATATAGTTACCTAGCTATAATGAGTTATAACTTATGACTTATACCTAAGTTAAATGAATGGAAGTATTGAACTATAACATTGTGCGAGATTAAACGAGTATTAAATGGTGAACTCTAATAAGTTATAAGCTATAACTAATTAACTATGCTTTCAAAATTCTAATTAAATGTATTGAAATACTACACTGTTACTATCAGGAATATGATATAAAAAAAAAAAAATATATATATATATATATATATCATTTTTAAAAGAAGTAAAAAATTAAAAATGTTAACGATGAAAAATTATACAAAGTATATTTTTTTTAAATTTCCTTATTATTAATTTATTATATGTTGTCGTTATCCGGTTTATATGTATGTGTAGATTGATATATTGATCCATTATTTAACTGGCAGAACTAATGTATTAAGTACCTACATTTTAGTGTTTTTTAATTAGATATTTTATCTGAGTATAACTTGAAGTATTTATATAATTATGATCACATCACAAATTGTTTAGTGGCAACCTATGTTTTTTGTTTCTAATCAAAAGAACATTACTTTTACTAGAAATATGAATGTTTAAACTTTAAAGAAGATGACAATAAATTGAGGGTTTTTTTATTAAAAGTTAATTGTTATTTTTATTATTAATAATGTTTTAGTTGGAACAAATGGGAATGCCGAGTAAAATAGCAATAAGTGGTCTCTTATTGTACTGCATCTATTTATAGTTTATACTATTTAAATTTTTATCACCTAAAAACTTCCTGTTCAATAATATCCGATATGAACACATCAAATTTTTAGAATTCTTTTTCCATTTATAAAACTTATAGTACATTATACTTTGGTTGACAGATTGTCATTAAAAATTGAAAAATCTATTTACGATAAAAACTTTAAATTACGTATACCTATTTAAACATACATATAGGATGATTCACAATTTATCCTCACTCCCATGTTCCTAATATATTCAGATTTTGATTTTTTCAATTATTAAATATACTTTAATACTTAAGGGCCTAATTTTCAAATTCTTGAAATTTAATGTACAACTTGTTCAAGGAGTACCTGCAGTGGCGTGATAAAAATAACTCTGTTTTTGATATGAAAACCTTCTTTTTTTTAATACAAATTAATTAGTGGATAATTTTAATGAACAATTTTGTTTGTACAATTTATGTACCTAATTCAAATTTCAAACGAGTAGTTTCATAACTATTAACTTTTTTGTACGTAGGATAATATTTCTCAAAGTGGTTTTACAAAGCTATAAATGTTTATGGTATTGGATCATTTGGATCTAGTATTTACTTATACTTAAGCCTTTTTTTTACAAATTATAATTCTCGAATTTTATATTGATTACTACATTTTTAAAATTTGAATACTATAGTAATATTACCATAATCCCTAATTCCTTAATTATCTTCCAAATCCATTACTTTAGTCCACGGGGCCCGGACCTATATTATTCTTATATCACAAAGTTAAAACTGAGAAAAAAAATTCGTTCGAATTTGGATTTTGCTAAGTCAACATTTTCAGAAAGATAATCTGTTTAGTAATTTCCAAAATAAAGGGGGAGGGGGTTAATTTGAAAAAAAGAAGTTAATATATCCACAAGACACTCCTAAAATAAAACGAAAAATATCAAGAGTTTGAAAATATGGTCCTGTACAATATTTAAAAATTCCAAAAATCAGGTTGTGTATCATAGCGTTATTGACTTAAAAATGGGGCTGAGCACTGCTGATCACTTTGTTTCTGTATACTATGTTATTTAAATTTAGTGATTCAAATAAGTACCCTCGATACCCACTTTAACTGCATTATATAAAAAATAATATTTTTCAAGAACATGAATTTCAACTTGACAATGGATTTTATCTGTAAATCATAATTATATATTTTTATTATTTATTTAATTACTTACATTTTTATATTCATATTTATTTTATACTTATGTTTTGATTTATATTTAATTATATTGTGGCGCCCTTAATTGTGTTGATTTGTATACCTAGACCAACCATACGAAATATATAAAACTTCAACTAAGAACTTGATAGTGAAGTTATAAAATACACATTATAATACATTAAATATGGCAGTTATAATATACCTATAAACCATGTTCAAAAAAAATTATTATTCCAATTTAGCACCCATGCGATTTAACGCTAAAATAGTGTTGGTCGCCCGTATCCATTGTTTTTTTATTACGTATCGTTTCAATTTGGTCTTGCTCAACGCTTTCCGCCGTTCTGCTGTCTTCAACCAGTTGTGTTTGAGTGCTTCAGCAGCAGTCATCCGATCCCTGTGCACAGAGATAATATTGAATTATAAATAATATTTATGTGGAGTTATCGTGGTAGATAATATGCTAATATGCATTTGAATATAGAGATCTACTGAGAAAATATACTGTATGTCTGTATATATGTGTCTGTGCGCGAAACAATTCTGCAAACACGTTGACAATAATATCTATAAATTGTCAAAAATGCTATTGTAGTTCGACCATATTATGATTATGTGATAATATGCATACAAATAAACTCTCTTCTCCAATCAAGCAAAAACAAACGCAAAAAGTAAAAACTCTTACATTAGTAAAATATGTATCTAATAAAGATGACAATGATTTAATTGGTATTATTACGTATTATTACGTATATAGTCTATATTATGTTATGAGTTTATAATGGTATGTCGACAGGGGCGGACGCAGAAAAAAAAATTGGGGGGAAGGTTTGAAAAAATAAGAATAATTACGGTTATTTGTAAATAATTATTTATTGTATTTAAACAAGTTATATATAACAGTTTATTATAAAATAATTAATCATCAATCCTTTTTTGAAGGGGGTCCCCCTTGCGTCCACCACTGTATGTCGATTATTGCTAAGCTTTAGATATTGTTTTTTTCTCACTTATTAGATATGGCATTGCGTCGTTTATTCGTGTATACATCTGATACAAACTATAGATAAATACTATAGTAGTTATAAGACGTCAGATAAATCGTAAACAACTAACAAGTTATTATGGCTAATTCAAACATAGGTACGGACGTAGAATATATACTCCAGTAGATACACTGGTTACTCAATTAAATTTATTTAATTTCAATTGATTGTACGATATTAGTTTAATAGTCATGGTACCTATATATAATTATTTTATACGGGACATGACATTAAACAAAGGATGAGTGAAAAAAATTATTTAGAAACTATACGAATCAAATACACTAGAGTCTAAAATGATAAAAGATATTTATATACATATATTAAAATTTCTTGATAATACATGTTTTGATAGATATTAAAACAACATAATATACATTTTTATTAGGTACTTAAATATAATTTATATAAAATTGTAGGTAAAATTGTAGGTATACATCAAACGATTAAAACTATTAACAACTTAATTAATCCTATATTGAGCCAATATTTATTTTCATAATCATTATTTTGTATAATATTATATGGTAATTACTAATTAGTGATCAAAACTTTTTTTACATTTGTATAACAAAGTCTAAAACGCGACTACTATATTTTGGTATAATTATATAAAATATGATTTAAAACGCAATTGTAATAAAAACAAACAATAATCCAAGCGTTCATACAAAGTAGAAATAAATAATATGAATAATAAAAAATAGATTTTTTTTAAAAATTGGTAAATCAAAAATAAAACAGTATAAAGTTAAGTGTACGTTGTGTATCAATATAATATATAGACAAGTATAATTGGCACAGGTACCTATTATAGTAAGTTATACAAGTAAAAACTGTAATCTATATTACGGAGAGCACCTATCATATTATATATTAACAATACGGCGGTAAAAAAGAATTGGTAACTATAAATTTGAGTAAATAGCGTGTGAACGTCTATATATATAAGACAAAACCCACCATCATGGTCGGAAATTACAGCTTTTCCAGAGCTTTAGAGTTAAAATGAAAAATGATAATATATATTATACGCAACATAATATGTATCGTTAAATATATTATATAAAAATACGTTAAATAATTTTCCTACATGGTGGTAATTGATAGTGTGCAGAGTCGTCGTTTTTCCAGCAGTATAGTATAAGGACCGAGGGGATGTTATTGTAATAGAGTGCGGAGCGGGAACCTAGCTGTACCCACGATGGCAGAAATATAATATGCAATAGATATATAAATATAACACATTTGACATGTCACAGATTTATCTATAAACATTTACATTTAATTAATAATTTATGATATAAATAATGAATCACGCACTCGTGTATGTATTAAGTATTAACGTTTAAAGTGCGTATTATATATATAATGTATACAAGTACGTGTTATATTTATATATATATATATCATGATATATATACTTGCGCGGGGTGGCGATGCGTATCAAGTGGACAAATTGGGTTCGGCCACGGTGTCGCTGCCGCCGTAGAACAATTTGAGTAACATCTCTCTGGCGGAGGTCGACTCGTGTTCGGGGGATGCGCGTTTGCTATGAGGCGCGGACCGACACGAGGATGACGACGATGACGACGACGACGACGACGACGCCGCCGCCGCAGCCGCGGTCATGTAGTACAACAGGTTGCTGACGGGCGGTGGGGACCCGGCCGGCACGTCGCGGTTCATCGATGAGAACTTGAACTTGGGCTTCCTGTCCGCGACAGCCGCGGTCAGGTGCTGACGGTTAAGCAGTAACTTGTGCAGGCTGCTCCCAGAGCCACCTGCGTTGCTGTCTTGCTGCAGTGTTTCCGACCGGTCTCCCAACATCATGGTCTGAAGGTCTCGTAGCTCCTGTCCCAGGAAATTGGACGACGTCGCCGCCACTGTTGACGTCCGGAAGTTCGAAAACGTGTACGACACGTCCGATGCACGCCGGTAATTATTACTACAGCTTCCATTGTTCGTCATCGTCTGGAAAATAGTCTGCGACCAGGTGGTCGTTGATGTCCGCTGTCGGTCCACATTACCATTCACTATATCTACCGCTGGTGTTCTATCGACGGCAGCTCCAGAAGATGTGTCTGCCGTGTGTGGCGGTACACCGGAAGTCGTGGTGGCTGTGTGTTGTGGTATGCCGGAGGTTGTGGTGGCTGTGTGTTGTGGTAAGCCGGAAGTCATGGTGGCTGTGTTCATCCTACATTCACCAGAGGCAGTTCCGGTGGGTGTTGACATGTTGTCGTCATTCCCGCACGTCTTTGATTGTTTACTGTCCTTTTGTAGAATTCTGAGCTGTGCCAAAGTCGGCGATATAGCAGCAACCTCC
Source organism: Diuraphis noxia (assembly GCF_037042655.1). NCBI lineage: Eukaryota > Metazoa > Arthropoda > Insecta > Hemiptera > Aphididae > Diuraphis > Diuraphis noxia. Next base: position 28,083,406 of record NW_028301714.1, on the reverse strand, counting down.
AACGGCGATTGGCTACGTGACTTGCTACACAACTCTTTCAAATTTTCTTTGCTCGCATCCAGTGGCAATAATAACGCTTCTGGACCGGTGCATGTTGTAGTCTCCACCGACACCGGCGCCTGTGTCGTTTTCTCTTCGATTTGTTTAATCAATTTTTTGCTCGAACTTTTTCGTAATATTTTCTTCGGTTTTTTCTTTTGCATCCATTGGTGCGATAAACACTCGGTGGCAGTCAGACGGCTCCTACAACCAACCAACATACACACACAATAAAAATTCGTAGCGAATATTAAACATGTATATTAGAGGAGAGAAGGTATAAAGATTATTATACATTTATACCTATCGCTAGAAAATATATATTAAAATAGGAACCCACACACACGACTATTAAATAATATCAATATAAAAACTTATAAAACCACTAATATTTTTAGTAGGTACATAATTATACATTTTAAGTATAAATATTGTGTATAGGTATCTGTACAAGAAGTAAAGTCTAAATTAGGACATATACTTTACAGTAAAATGTACATAAAATAACTAAATACATAAGGTAATAGCCAATAGGCATATATAACAACAATTTACTGAAAACATTAATACACCAATATAAAAACAGAAATCTTATTATGATTAATAAATTGTTACTTCTACATAGGTACCATGAAGTTGTATAGAAGAATACACTGTTTTTATTAAAGAGTTAAAAAAATACATACATTTTTAAATAAGTTTTAAATAAAACCCAATTCAATAAGTTATAATCTTTTGATTAAATATATAAACACCTAAATTTCCTAAAAAAAAAACATTTTACTTTGTATTTAATTTAATTTAATAATTTGTTGTACATTTTTACTTGCAAACGAGTTAATTATGTATACAACTATAAACAAAACGCATAAATTAAAAATATTATGTAGTTTATTTTTGGAGGTATAATAATATATTGGTTAAAGGTAAAAACACCAAGACTTTAAAGTAAAATAAATGCATTAGGTAATTAAATAATCATTTAATTTCTTCAACATAGTTATCAACAAGGTGAATGTTTTATAAGTATGAAATACCATTTTATTGTGATAGATATTTTAATCAATTATAAATCGTAATGCAAAATAAAAATATAATAATTTTATTTGCAAAGTATAAAGAATCATTTGTTAATGGATACAAATTTAATTACAAATATTTCCATCCTAATTTCAAGGAATTCGAATCGCATTTATGAATCAGTAAAATTATTTTAAATTAATTTTAATGTTAATTGGATGAAGCGAAACACGTTTGTTTATAAATCACATCATATTGCTATAATATTCAAAAAGTTATCACTTATTAGGTGTCCATGTTATAGAATATTACTATTTAATATAATGCAATAAAATTATTAGTGTTAAAGGTTAAACTAAGTTTCTAGGTATTTAAATACAGATTAAAAGCAGTATATAGGTAGAGTCATAGGCGCAATCTGGGGGGGGGGGGCTAAGAGAGGCTCAGCCTCTTCAAAAATTTGTATTTTAATTTAAGTATTAAACTCTTTATCTATTATCTAATCTATATGTACATAACAGTATACTGTTTATACGATTATAATCGCTGTTAAAAGAAATTATCCATATCACCCGCAAAGCATTATTTAAGTTTAATAAATAATAATAGCTCAAAAATTATTATATTGCATGAGATATATCGAATGAATTCTCCAACGAACAAATTTTGAATAAATTTGCAATGTCGAACCGAGATTTACAATTATAACATAATATATTACATATAAGTACCTTATTTATTTTATTGAAAATATTTTTTTTTTTAGTAATAGATCTATTTTAATAAAATATGATATTGGTATTTAAAATGGTATGTAAACATGGAGTGTGAGGGGCAAAGTCCCCATGTGTCTGTTTCATTTAAATTTGTAAAGCCCCTCCAAGTTAAAACTTGAAGTTGCACGGCTAGAGTGTATTCTTATAACAAGAAAAACACTTTAAACAATTATTTAATATATTAGCTATGTAAAAAGAAGTAAAAAAAAAAAATATATCAGTGAGTTTTAATTAGTTCATGTTATATGTTATATATTTATGTATCACATAATACCACAACTCAACGAATAACCATACTTGTGATCTTTGACAAGAAGCTTTTTGATGAAATCCTTTGCGTCGTTAGATATGGAATCGAATGCTTCATCATCAAAATCATATTGAGCAATTGTTACATTAGCCATAGTTTCCACGTCGGTTTCTCCCATAAAAGGCGACAGACCTGATAACCTATATTAAACAAAGATATTCCGGATTTAATATCCTATTTACAGATACCGAATTCAACTTCGAATAAATATTATAATTTTATTACTTACAAGACATAACATATTACTCCAACTGACCACATGTCTGTTCCGAATCCGATAGCATCGAAGTTTACTACTTCTGGCGCAACAAATTCTGGTGTGCCAAATAATACTTGAAGTTTATTTTCTGGATTGAATTTTCTGGCCAAACCAAAATCAATGATTTTTATACGATTTCCAGTTTTAGTTAAGCACAATATATTTTCCGGCTGAAACCCGATTAACGCAAATATGTTTATAATTTATAAGAAGTAGTTTAGATTTAGGTAAAGATAGTCGTCGCATCATAAACAAAATATTTTTGTATGATAAACATTCATATAAAAACTAAAGTATTATAGATAAGTGTTTATGTAGTAATACTCCAGGACCGGATTTAGACTTACGGATGCCCAAGTAAAATCTATTTTTGGAAATCCTAGCAGTAAAAAATTAATAACTCGCAATATCTAAGTAGTTAAGGAAATAAAATTAAAAATTTGCAAACTTACAGGTTATAAATATCTACCTAAACAGTGTTTATTTCAAGTGAAAATTGAAAATGTCTATAAATAGATCAAAACGTGTTAGATTATTTAGAAAATGTAATGATGCATCTAAAATGGTAGTATAGACAACAGATGAAAATTGATTGTATATAATATAACATGATCATTTTTTATAAAATTACACCAAAACAATTGTCGAAAACTGTCTGCGAAAACTCTCTTTATTTTTGTTTGTTTTTTTGCTGATGATTTTAAAAACTATATTACCTAACTAACATAAATCTCTGTAAAATCAATACCACCATCATCGCCTCGCTCAGAATCTTAAATTAAAATATACCTTATACTAAAACATTTTGTGTTCGTTATAGGACTTTAGATGCACTATAATGTCATTCTGTTGTCACGTGACATATCTTGATGTATTAATTTTGGAGTTAAAATGATAATATAAATACAAATTACAAATTAATCATTATTTTTTAAGTTGATATGTTTTTAAAACCAATTTCCTAAACAAGATTCCAAAACTTTTAATTACGTTTTACTGCATTTTTCCGGCATCCAAATAATGCCCCCCCCCCAATATCTGCAGCCCGGAACAAGTGCGTTTAAAACCCTCCGTCATAACCGGCCCTGAGTAATATGCTATTTCTAATAGCATATATATACGAAATACCTTGAGGTCAAGATGGAGTATATTTTTAGAGTGAATAAATTGTACTCCCTCACAGATCTGTCGCATAAATATCGTTACAGCTTTTTCGGTCAATACAAAATCATCACCAATTACTCGTTCAAATAATTCACCTCCTTCGACTCTGAAAGAATTAAATTATATTCGTGTACATCGTACATGTTAGTGGTAAAATATGTAGTACGTTATTATATTAAATAACTACAGTCACTCTATAACCCGGACTGGAGTAGATAATATACAATATTTTTTGTCGTTGTCCTTTTATTAATCATTGTTACTGATACAATTAATTTTGTTTTAAAAACTAAAATATATGGTATGTTACAAAAACGTCAAAAACTAAACGAAATTTTCATAATTTAGCATATTATGTGCGGAAAACTTTATTATGCTTTGTGATATCCCATATAATATTTGTCCAGATATTTTTCCTCGATAAACAGGTAATGTCGAGGGTTTTTCATATACCCACACATTCCAACACAAAACAGTAGATATGTTTGAAAAAAGATAATTTGTAACTAAATTCCATCCAAAAAGTTTATGTACTAATAAATAAAAATAATAATATTATAATGTAGGGAGTATAGTGATATTTGATTTTTTTTTTAATTTGTAAATTTTTAAAATTTTAATATTTTAATAATTCTAATAAATGGACGTAGTACAAAATCAGAATAAGATTTTTTAAATGAAGTTTTATATTTTATACATAATAGATTAGATTTTAGATATAGATTCAATAATCATTTTAAATACATAAACTAAACTGTTATTGTTAGCACATAATATACAGGCGCAAATCGTAGGGGGCTGGGGCTTAGTCCCTTCTAGTCATAATTAGCTCTCTCCCCAAATATTTGTTATTATTCAAGAGTAGACATTTAAAAATGGCAATGATAATTAATAGTAAAAATATATTTTTTTATAACAATGTTTTTATCTATTTTTCTTTTAACCAAAAATAGGTATATAAAAATATTTTTAGAGAACGCTAATAATTTTTGAAATACTGCGTGTATGGCATTAATTGGATCATCCGTATAGATTTTTGCAACTTTAGGATGAATTGCAAGTTAAAAAAAAGAGCATGATAAACAAATACTTCAATTACAGTTCTAAAATGAAGCACATTGCATTATTTGCTTCAAATGCGTCGTAGAGTTGTATCAACCTGGGATGTTGCAGTTCACACATTATTTCTACTTCTCTTTCCACATTTCGCCGATCCTGTTTATGAACAATCCCGACGAATTTAGCAGCCAGCATAAGACTCGTAGCTTTTTCTCGACATTTGAACACCGTACCAAACTTCCCCCTTTTAAAATAAAAATAAAACATATTTTAATGAACGTACAGTGTACACATTAATTAATCTATATTGTGATAATATTATTAACATCGTTAAGTAATTTTATTGTTATTATTTATTTGTTTTATAATTGGATTTATAACTTATGGATTTGGTATAAGCTAGACTAGCCTAAAATACGGCCTAACGCCTAGAAGATCATTCGATATATTATATTTTATTACTTATGTGTGCAGTCATTTTAGAGTTTAAGACGTATCCTGTGGTACTGACTCTGTCACTATATAAAAAAAAATAACCGTGTTGTGTAGTTATGTTAATAATATTATATTATTTTTATGTTTTATTGCGTTTAAAATATTGTTCCGCAACAGTTGGTATCACTGCAATAGTCTCCTCCTTCCGAGACAAAAGTAATGCCGGAATCATGAGTTGTGTATTTTGTTATCAGTGTTTTATTTTGTGATATTAATATATTATTATTTCGTAGTTTTCATACCTATTGGCTATTACTAGTATTACTTGTTAGAAGCGCCACTGCAAAACAAACGAACATCAAATTTCCTCTTCGAATTTAATACTCTCCTGTATTTTCATTGAAATTATTATGTAAGTATTATGTATTATTAATTATCTACTATTTAATTATAATAAATTTATTTGAAAATATATTTTTTAGACTGTATATGTAGGTAATCTCTTCACAAAAATCTATCATTTTTTATTAAGACACAATGTCACAATGACTCGACAGAAATGTATACTTTTAGATGTTTGTCCTAAGTTAAAAGTTGGTAAATCAATAATAGGAAATATGTCAATTTTGGGAAATGATTACTATTTTCGTAACATTATAGAATAATTCATTTTTTGTATCTTGGTTAGGTTAGGTTAGGTCCGTTAAATTAAAACTGTTAAAATAATTTGAGTTAACTGTTGAACATTATTTTAAAAAGCTATAATTTTTATTTGCTAATTTATTTGAAAGTATTTCAAATTATATATGGATTTATGTATGGATAACATTAATATGAACTTTTATATATTTTGTAATATTATTTCAAAGATCAACAAAGAATAATCATTAGTATTTTATGAAAAACAAAAATCATAATATTTTATAAAAACTTTTAATTTACTTAAAATAGATTTATTCTCTTTAATTTATTTTATCTAATAAGTAATACATACCATTTTAAGCTGATTTTAAAAAGTATAATATATAGCCAATAATGTACCTGTTACTTAGTAGATTTTTTATTAATTATTAAAATATAACAATTTAAATGAAATAAATTTATATTTTTTAAGTATGATATTTGATCATCTGATTTAGTACCTATGTACTAGTATTAGAGTTTATATTCAAAAAATATACGGCCTTAGCCGGATAGATAAATATTTTCTTCATCTTGAAATGCTATTATGATTAATTTTCTGATACAGAATTATTTTACTTAAACTTAACTAAAATATTATTATTGATACTTTATAATAATATCCCTTTTAAACATATTAATTAACTGTTTTCTACGTCAAATAATTTATAATAAGTTATACTCTATTCAAAAAATATATTAATTTTTACGACAATTAAATTTTTGATTGTTATAAAAACTTATAAGCATAAATGAAAATTATTCCTTAAAATATTCATCCCATTATGCTATAACATTATATTTAAGTTATTTGTGTACCTAAAAAATCTATCCTATTCATTTGTTTATGATATAGATGTTTATTTATAAACGTCTTATGCCAAAAAATTTTGTTATTATCATTTATTTTAAATGTTTACAATAAACAGCTATGTGATAGTATAAAAAATGAGTAATGTAAAATAAAGTTGTTTTTAAAATTGTTCAATTAATATGATCCACCTATCTTGTGCATCTTACTTTATTTAAATTAAATGTATTCTAGAATATTTGTTCTTATTAATCGTTTTTATAATTTTATATAAAATAATAAGGTATGAAATCAGAAGTAATTATCTTTTGAAAAGATTTTCACAATAGTATTACCATAGAGTCTTAAGTTGTTTTTAGACAGTTGGCATTAAAAGCTTTGTATATTTTATAAATAGCTTAAAGCCAGCTAACACGGTCGTGATGGTCATTATCACATAGTTGGAATATTTGGGCAAACTTTATTAGTGCCAGTAAATAATAATTTACTTTGTGCACAACCTACGATTTTATAATTTATCTTTTTAGCACTATTTGTATTTACATTTCATAATTAATATTACAGCCTAAAGGTACTTATTTGATATATTAGTTTAAGTTGATTTTTAGATCAAATTAGAAATGTATTTGGCAAAAGTACCTACTAAATGTATGTACTATGTGTCAATCTATTGAGTTCTTATTAATTTTTGTACAAGTTATTATCATAACTATATTAATGTATTATTTAATTATCTGGCTCCTTAATCAAATAACTTAACAATAAAACCGGTGCAAAATGAATAGAAATTCTTACCGTCCAATCTCAGATTGTAGTTCATAGTGTTCTTTCATATCTACTCCTCTACGAATTGTAATATCTTTGAAAGGAAAACTAGGTTCTAGTTCTAAAAACATAATTACAATACTTAAATTATTATTTACATATTGAACTTTAAAATAAAAATTGTTTAATCTATATATTTTTTTTTATAGTAAAAACATGGCACAAGCTGAAGTTGAGATGTCTGAATTGGAAGAATTACAAACAAAAAAATTATGGCATCAATTGACTTTAAAACTTTTGACCTATGTTAAGGATACAAATATTCAAAAAAAAGTTGATTTGTTGAATTTCTACAATAAATTTATTCAACCAATAGAGAGCAAAATGAATTCTTTTGCTTTGGTTGAAATTGTTTCGTATGTAATTCCATTCATCAAGGAACCAAAGGAAGCCGTTATATTTTTAGAAACTCTGGAACCCAAAGTTAAAGACAAAGTTGAAGCTTTAATTTTTGCTAAGGTTCTAAAAGGTGAAATACTTTTAGATAAATTGAAAAATCAACAAGATTGTTTGGTCGTTATTACTGATGTTGATAAATTGCTGAGTGATCTGGATGAAATATCCCCAGTACATAGCCGGTATTATTTGTTAGCCAGTCATCTATATCGTATTCAAGGAAAACACACTGAATACTATCGCACTTGTTTGAAGTATTTGGGCTCTATTGACTTGTCTACGATTAGCCAACCAGATCAAGTAAGAAACGCATTTTTATTGGGACTTGCTGCGTTATTAAGTGATGACATCTATAATTTGGGTGAACTGCTGATGCATCCCATTTTAGATTCATTAACCAATACAACAAATTATTGGTTAGTAGAACTGTTAAATGCTTTCAACACTGGAAACATCACAAAATTTGCCAAAATGAAGCCGCAGTGGGCTTCCATACCTGATATAGCAGTCCAAGAACATAAACTCAGACAAAAAATTTCCCTACTTTGTTTGATGGAAATGACATTCAAACGTCAAGCTAAAAACAGGTGTTTATCATTTCAAGAGATTGCACTTGAGACACAATTGTCATTAGAACAGATTGAAATGTTGGTAATGAAAGCATTGTCATTAGGTTTAGTCAGGGGTAAAATTGATCAAGTCAGTGAAGGTGTATACTTGGAATGGGTTCAACCAAGGGTGATGAACAAAACGCCAATATCGGGTATGATTGGTAGACTGGACACATGGTGTTCAGAAGTCAAGAATATGCAGTACAGGATGCAAGATGAAGCCCAAGATTTTTTGAAAGTTTAAACATTATATAGTATATTATTATTACGGTCTGTTTATAAAATATTCTTTTCAATTACAACATACCTAACACTAAAATGTATTAAATGTATTTTATAAGATTAATTGTTGTAAAACGTACAATAAAATTGAGTGTGTAACATATTAATGATTGTGCTTTTTTTTCATTATAATTTACTCATATCTACTGTTATGTAAATTGACTGTGTATTGTGTAAGTACTATGAATGATTTTTTAAATAGTATCGAAACACTTTCTCTTAGGAAACATTTTGGCGGGTACTCAAATCGCTACCTTAATAAGTTCATATGATTATGTGCCGGAAGGGCCAATTATTTATCTCCAATCTGTGGTCTATTAAGTTTGTGAAACATGTTTACTAGATTTTTCGGTTATTTCCTCAACGAGGGAGTCAAACGAAATAATAAAAAAAAACTATGCCAGTAAACGGTACGGAAATTCGGTTGGCAGACGTTCAAAAGCAATAGGTATGCACACTGCACTCACGACGTACACTTGGTAAATTATACAGCGATCGTGGTCCGGCGTCATTCATTACACACCGTTAAGGCGGTTTAGAGGAGCAAAAGTCGGCGGACCCGGCCGGCGGGACTTTTATAAATAGGTGAATTTTTCGTACACTCTGGCAGAAAACAAAAAAATGAAATATGTACATTGTTGCCAAAAAAAAAAATTACGTTTTTACCGTGGTACGTTGTACGTTTATAATAATATATTTTTATATTATTAATATTATATGTATATACGACTACAACACACGTTTAATATAGTAATAATAATACGATAAAATTACGCTATCGCAGCAGTAGAAAAGAATGACAGCGTCCGGTCGGCGGTTGGGGATACGCTTCGGACTGTCTAATTTTAGCACGGCCGACGTATTATTATTATGTTATAGACTATTATAGAGTCCCCGTTGCTGATCTCGCAAATACTTTACGCTCACCGGACCGATGAGCTCGGACAACGACGGCCGTGTTCTTCGTATAGTATTGTGATGGTTTTTTTTCCACCTTGTCAACGCCCACGTTACGTACGGGTATCGCGAAATCCGTACCTCGTATAATAGCTATATGTAAATAATATTCTTCTACAGTTTTAAATCAGCTGTCATCTACACAAGCGCATCCTGAGTAAATACTTAAAATTGTTAAATTTTGGTAAGGTTACGTGTATTCCCATCGTTATTACCTTATTGGTAATATACTTATAATATTTGATGATAATAAAAAAATACACATATAAAATGTTCTCAACTATCCTGTCCTATCTCAAATTAAAGGGAGGGAGGTACTAAAGATTTCCATTTCGTTTTGGTACAAAAATTATAATTATTTCTATGATGTTATTATGTAAATCACATAGGAAGGAACTGAAATCTGTGTGCTGTTAGGACCTTAGAGGCTTAGAACCCCCACGCCACCACTCTCCTCCCCAATTACTCTTATTCTTATACACTTATAGTACTAAAGTCCTATGATTTAATTCCTAACCTCAGGATTTATATAAGTACAGTCCAGCCTCATTTCGTCTTTGGCAGGTATAGAACTACAATATATATATTATATAGGCTATACTCGAACGGCCACCCCAACTCTGGTTCAACGACCTTATATCTTGTAAGGAAATGGATTAATAACCTCCAATTTGGTTACACCTTATTCCCCTTTCATTTATTCAAACTCTCATTTAAATTACCACCTCCCATTAGCACAATCTACAACGATCTATTATATTCCTCATTTCATTTAATCTTCAGCTGTACCAAGTTATCACAACGTACCACTTAATTTTTCAACTTAATAAAAAAATTCTCAAAAAAAAAAAAAAAAAGTTCCCCAAACTATCATTCTTTATAACTACAATGCAGGCTATATCATTTTATTTTTATTTTGTATATAATTTATATTTTACAAACATTTAAATCCATTAAATTTAAATTAAATATTGTAACTTTCAAAACGAATTGTATAATAGTTTGAAAAAAAATCTTATCATTATTCATTTGAATATGTTCATTTCAGTTACCTAGTTAATAGGTACTATAACAATTTAATACTTATATATTATAAAGTTCATATTATTTCGAAGTACTATTTATTCGATTTCCTACTCGATTTATATATTTTTATTTTTAACACTTGTCAATGAAAGTAATGTCTTAGTATTTTAATATTATAATATTTATTAACAGCTGTAGCCAATATTTGATTGCAAAGTTGATGCCAATGTTACTTTGTTCAAATCTTTAATAAGAACAAAACCATAATTATGTTATTTTCATCGTTATCATACTGAAGAGCTTATTTAAAGGAGTTACATATTAATCTGGACTTTTTCATAAATAATTTACATGTACTATTGTACGATTTATAGAACTTGACGCATAATACAATTTAAATAGTCACTATTCACTACAAAACTTTTATTTTATTAAAAATTTATATATTTATAGAGTCTATATCAATATTTCCAATAAGACTTTGAAAAATGTAGATAGAATTTTTTCAAAAAATACGACAGTTCAAGACTTATGTAAGTTCTTATTGGGAGGCATGGTTCCCAAAAAGCTACTCTCTCTTGTAGGCTACAATAACGGTCATGTGACAGAGACATAATCACGAATATCTATTTTTCGTGTATTATGTTCAATAATAATAATAATATGAACATACTATTTATAGTAATACAGTATTTATATATACTATATAGATTAAACTAGAAAAAAACAATAAAAAAAAAACATTTTACCTCCTATTGGGTCCGATTCGTCCACTTTAATCATGATTTATTTGGGTGTCTCAGTACTCGAATGTTGGAAGATAATCCGTTTGTTGATGTCCACTGAAAATATGACAAAATACAAACTGTATTAACGGCGGTATAATACATGTGCGCAATAGGTCGATTTTAAATTCATCATTTTGGCGCCATTTCTTGTGTTGTCGACGCCACCATAATAATATATTAATATACTCCTATTTTTATCGATTATAAGCACATTGCACATATGATTATTTATGAAAGAAATTTAATTCCTGTTTAAACCCAAAATATAAAGTTTTTGAGAAATTTAAAATGCATACACAAATTAAATGTCTGAACTGCCATGGTAAAAAATAAACAATATCATTATTATACGAATTTGACTCCTTGAAAATTTAAAGATTCGTTTATAGCTAGAGATCATATTTTTTCTATAAAATTAATTTTCTAAAAAAATTGAGACTATTATTACCTTTCGTAAATAAACGATTCATATTCCTAAATATCTGTTTAGTTTAGCCAGTTAAAGTGTTAAAATAATTTATGTTCTATAGGTAGGTACCCACATAGTTATATTGGTGGCTATAATAGGAACTCTGTCGTTTTTCGATTGAATCTGACGGAGTGGCGGAAACGGTTATCTAATTTGGATTTTTAGAAGGATAGCACAAAATTAACAGTTTTCAAAAAAATTTCCAGCCGAAGTAATTGGCAGTAAAACATTTGACATTTTTACATGCTCCCGTGTTTATAAATAGACCATCATATACATAAAATGTACAGTTTCTATAAACAAAATCGAAACTTGCTCGCGTCGCAAACCATACGTAACATAGGTATTAGGAAGTTACGACTGAATTATAATAATATGATATCACATTTACGGATAAGGCATATTTTTATTTTACTCGGTAAAGTACAATACTGTATGGCTTATGAATATTATTAAATACATACTATCCGGTTTTTAAATAGAAAAAAAAACATTTATTTTTACTTTTTATATTCAGTCATATTCATATTAAGTTGTCTTAATAATTAATAGGTAGGTATTTACTATTTATTATGACGATAATAACTAAATAATATTGTATTATCGTCGTAAGTCGTAACAATTAATATCGCCCATATCGCACACAGATACGAGTCAACACCTTGACAGTTACACACAATAAAGGTACCGCTTAACATGTATAATCACTATGAAATATTATAGGTATAGGACAAACCAATAGTATTTGTTTCTGTCCGCTATGGTACCACTTAATAAAATAATATAAATCATCATCTTTTCAAAATGTCACGGTGCCTACGAGAGAGGACACGGTAAGCATACCTAAACGTTGTATTGTAAATATTGTAATTTATAATGGACACTCGTACTACGCGTATTATACAATTTGATATAATATTTTATAAATACCTGAGTATAAAAAAACCAGACTGAATGAACGGTTTTATATTAAAAACGTTGGTTATTACGCAGATACGCGTCGGATTCGATTTTAATAATCGTAAATCACAATCATCGCCAAACGGATTCGATCTTTTGTTGAACGGATTCTAAAAATCAAATCGAAAAAATCTCGCGACGACCGTGAACACGTACGAAAACTTTGTCTATTTGTTCGGATCGATCGAAATTCTCAATTCTGTGATTAGACGATTGTAGATTATCGTTGTTTATTATAATTGCATAGACCGCTTAATTAAACGAAACGAGAGACGGACCACCACCGTGAGGTGCGACGGGGAGCAGACGAGAAAAGCTACTGTCACGCCGGGGCAAGACGCGCGCTAACTGCCTCGTATGTTCGGTGAATCAAACCGCATTCGAGTTTTCTTTTCGTTATCGTTTATAAGCCGACGGACGACGAACAGCGACGGCCGTCGACCGATACGCGTACGGCAACAATAATAGTTTATACTGTTTTTAGGTCTATAAGTTTATATGGTTTATGTGAAGATCGTAGGCGCGTTCAGCCATCATCCGCAGCCCGCAGGTCATGCACAGCAGTGGCGTATCTAGGGCCATGGTTACTACACCCCCCCCCCCCCACCCCACCAAAAAAAAAAATAAAAATTAAAAAATTAAAAAAAATAGATTAAGGTGTTTGAGAATATGACCCCCAAATTTCGAAATAAGCTTTTATAGTCTGATAATAATTAAATCAGTCTTACGTTTTTTATTAGGAATAAAAACAAGATTCCTTTTATCAGATAAATAAATAACTAGGTATTATATGTTATATGAAATTGTATTTAGTATTTTGAAATATAATTTTAATACTAATAATACTTTTTACAAATGTTAATTTTTATAATTACAAATTTTCTTATTACATATTACATATTATATTATAATAATTCTAACCATCGTTTTGTATATAATATACTTCTATAATCAATGGTTATACAAGGTAAGTATAAATTATCAAGCAGTCCATGTGATGAAAATCAAAAATCTTAATACGAAATCATTAACTTAGAAAATAATTTTATATTGTATGCACCGTAATTTATAATGCACCTGTTGGATAAAATTTCACAGGACCCGTAGACACGTTTATGGTGAAAATCTACTTATACTTAGAGAGTTAGAAGAGCAAAGTATTGGATTAACGAGAATAATAATATTATTATTGCAGTTTAGTTACCACGCAATGTTTATAACTTTTTTTTAAAACTCAGGAAAATCAAAGATTTGATTAATTGTATCAATACGAAAAAAATCGAGCAAACCATTAGTTTTTAAATAATTATGACATAACGTAGTGTACAAAGTACTTTGTAAAGCCGCAAGTATTATTTTAAACGCTGTAAGTAGGTGCCTATAATCTCCTCACCCATCAAAATAAAAAAATCCTGTTCGCGCTACTGCTGCATTGGTTTACATACAACTAAAGACATTATAGTGGTTAAGTTAGGTCAGGTTAGATTAGGGTTAGGTTAATTTAATCAGTTTAAAAAGTTTCATTTTATGATGTTAAGACCCACTAGCCTACTAAACTAACCAAGCCTAATTAGCTGTTATCTATTTAATATCGTATGACGTACATATTATAACTACTAATAGAAAAATAAATTTATTAGTATAGCAATGTAAATATATTTACACATATATATAAGATAAAATATAAACATGACGATTAGATATGTATATATATATAGATATCTAATATAGAATAAAATATGTTCAAATTTTTAACATCTTATAAAGGTTGCTGGTAGCAAATTTCATATAATTAAGTTGTTTAGACTGTTAACTTATTAAACTATTATAGAGACTAGAGAGTCAAAATTAGTAAGCTCCCACGAAAAACTTTTTTTTTAGCTAAGTCAATTTTGTTTTTTGTCATGTAGATATCTATTTCTATTTAAAGGACGAAAAACAGCCGTCGTCTTGAAATTTTCGTCAAATATTTATATAGACATGATCAGTGGCGTATCCAGGGGAGGCACAGGGCCATGTTCCCCTCGTTGGCCATATTTATTAGATTTTGTGTTAAATATTTAAATTTATTCGTATACATGAACGTCATGAACGTCATGAACGCATATTACAACAATAATATGCTTCTACCAATGAATATTCTGTGGTTATACCAGTATTCAGTTATCACTTATCACTATTATCTTTAGAATCTATCCGTAAAGATGGTGATATTCATTTCAAAAATATATTTATAATAATAATTTTTTATGAATGAAAATTTGACTCTTTAAATTTTTCAATTTAAAGGGTAATAATTAAAATTTATAACATTTAATTTGCTATTAAAAATTATTTGGTAATTTATCTTAAATAAAAAGTAACATTTTACATATTCATTTCGACTTAATAATAGATTAACACGCATAATCCTTCTTTATTAATTGAAACCAAAAAGAAGTTTATTACTGTTAATAATAACATTGAAAAAAATTCCAATTAAAAAGATTTAAAAAAAAAGTTGCTAACTATCTTTTAAAGCATTTAGTATTTACTATGTATAATGTTTAATTATTTATTAGTTTAAAAAAAAAACATTATATTTTCAATATGGCCACTGGACATGATACATTTAAAAAAATATTTTAGCACATTTTGACCTGTTAATAAACATTTGAAACTTTCATTTTACAAATTATTTTTTAGTTTCTAATCTCTATGCCCAGGGACGGCGCGAGGGGGGGCAATCGGGGCAGTTGCCCCGAGCCATTCGATTTTAAAATTATAATCAAGGCCACGCAGTTCTTAAATGATATTTTATACTGTTCAGAGATTAGTTAGCTAGCTTGGATAATATGTAATGTGACTGTTATTTATTTTGCCTGGGGCCCCGCAAATCCTAGCGCCGTTTCTGTCTATGCCAGTACCTAAAACTTATTATAGCTATTATGTGACAAAAAACATTTTTACTGGGTGATGGTAATAATTTTCGAAACATTGAGTCCCTTACGTTAAAAGAATCACCTTGTAAAATATTACGTGTAAGGTGGTGCAGGAACTACCCCCTCGTGCCATTAATATCCAACTCAGTTTTTATTTTTTTTTATTTTAAATGAGCCTCAACAACAACTCAGTTTTATTATTTACATTTATAGTACCTATCATGAAAGCGTATATATTTTTATATTGCAGAGTTCAAGTGTCTAGTTCAAATAATCAGATTTTAAAATCGAATCAGAACTGTTTATAAAAAAATAAAAACAATGCATGTTGCATGCATAGAGATATATCATTTAACTAGGTGAGGTTTATGTATAAGTATATTATATATATTGGTGTAATAGTTTTTTTTTATTCAAATACCCTAGGTGTATACTGTATACATTATTCTTGCGTGAATGGCAAATATTAGGAAAAGTTGGCAGACGTATTATTTATATGTATAATGTATATATATATATAGTAAAATCACCCGTCACGTACACAGTTAGAATATTATTATCTAGTCATGAGTTGAGAGTAGGTACCTACGAGTCGTCTGCAGGATTTGAATTCCGTAACAATTATACATTTGTTTTTCTAAACGAAACATTTTTGAGTACTTTATTGTTGACTGAATAGTTGTATAAGATATTTACCAAGTGGCAGTCAGTCTGTAAATGATTTTGTCAAGCTTAAAAAAGTTGGCTAATATTTTTAATGTCATTCAAAGTGCATAACATATTATATTTATATATATAAATAATATAAAAAGTGTAACAGATTGAACTGACTTTTGGAATACATTTTGTTCAAATCTACATTTTTTTTTTTGGGCATTAAGTGACCCAAGCGCTTTTCACGTTTATTTTTAGTATAGAAAATAAAAAATAAATTTAATTTAATAAAAAATTGTTTGGATCAATTCAATATAGTCTATTTGTGAATCTGATTTTAAGAAAAATCTAAGTCAAGTAGGTAGTTTATTTTTTAGTATTTTTTTTTAAATTCAATATTATTTTGGTTAAATCAATTTGGAACGTAATAACTGTTTAAAATATGATTTTTGAGAATTCATTGACATGAGTATATTTCTTAAATTATTTATTGACCATATAATAATAACACTTTTTGTTTTTATACGTTTAATTAGTACCTATAATTTTTTTTTTTTTTGTCAGGTCTTTCTGTTATACCCTGTATGGCTGTATATGCGTATTACGACCAAATTTGATGATTGCGGCGTGTAGTAATTTGGTTTAAAGTGTAGGCACGATAAACATACATACCTGTTATATACCTACATATAATAATATATTTAATATTTATATACCTTATTACGACTTCCTCAACACACCGAAATTTCCACCAGTTAAAGGATCGCGAATTGTTTAAAGGTATGTAAAGTAAAAAAATAAATTAAAATCACATTTTGTCATAGACATCTTACTTATAAACTGAGTACCTATAGTCCTATAGTCTGCGCGACAGTACCTCGTATAATGTATAAATTAAAAAAATTCTCGCAATTCGTCATCAACAGAGTAGGTATGTTTATGAACATAATATTACATTGTTTCATACTTATTAATATTACTCGTTAATGTCTGTTTTCAGCTCTCCACCATTAATGTTCAATACGCTACATAGATAGAGTACATTTTGTTTTTAGTATTCTTGGGGTAAGATTACTAGTTACTATTACAAAAATTATAGAAGATAATATTTTTCAATGTTTGACATGCTATAGCTATATAGAATTTGAGACAATATTTAAATAAACTGAAGTCAAACTTTTAAAATTTGTATTTTCTATTATTTTAATAAGAAGTTATTTTATTCCAAGATTATTGAAAAACTAATTTTGCACGAAAACATATTACCTATAATGTATTAATGTCTATTCTCTATTGTCTATATGGGAGAGAGAAAACAAACTGCGCACCGACATGTTTCAAGTTTATTAAAATAAAACATTTTATTGTGAATTAGACATACACACAAATTGTACCTACAGATATAATATTTTATGATACGAAAACAACAAACTACGTTTATAATTTATAAAAATAATATAAAGCGTAGGCATTGGTGGTGCTTAGATTATATATATATATATATAAATAAATTAATAGTGTTTTTAGTAACGACTATTTTTAGTCTTTAAAATAGACGTGAATAACATGTTATTATGTAGAATATTTTAAAGGACAGATCGACAGCAATATTATAATATTTATTCGGCTATAACACCTGTAACCAACGTATTGATCCCAAGTCTGGATACAGAGTTCGGAAAGTAACAATGGGACTAGCAAATTTATTAGGTACGAAGGTTTACAACAAAGAAACGGTCGTCACTTCGTCAGTTGACAAGACAAATAGCAATCATTAGGGGAATAAGAAAATATGCGATTGATTGTTGTTTCGCGTAGCGAATGAAACTATGGTAGACGGTAGTGAAGGCGACTGATAACCATTTTATTTAATGTCGTGTTTGTTACATTCATAACAAAAAACCACACAAGGAAAAACATTTCTGTACTTTTTTTTTTCTAGTCACACGAAACACACAATGTACAACTACACTCTTTTGGTGGAATTGTACAAAAAAGAGAAACAATTTCAGAAAGTTTACACTACATTTCGACCTAATTTGAAAGGTTAGTTATGCATTTATGATAGTTTTACAGAGCATTTATTCTAAAACGTTTATCAATGCAGGGTGGAGCAGACCTCTCACCAACAAATGTTCTTATTTTAATCGTGGAAAACCTAAACTTTTGAGAAAGGGTCTTTACCAAATGGTGGTTTATAGATGAATTTTATATGGACAGTAGACGAAAAATGTATTAAATCATTATTCTTTACTATGAATTAAATGAGGCAGTAATTTTATATTTTCGATTTTACCTCTACTTTCAATATAATATGCAAATACATTGAATTTTTAAGGTCTTCGAAAGTTTCCTGGATTCCTAATGTGTCCCAGTAAAAATAATGATTGATGACCCCAGCTTATGAGCATAGAAATATTTTTGGTTCATAACTGTTTAAACATTACCTGTATTTAAACTATTTTAAACACAATATGTAATTTATAGCATCACCTGTAACGGGAAAATTTTATGCTCGCCACGAAGCAAATGTCAATCAAGGTGAACCAAACAATCACTACATAGAACTTTTGGCACAAGCTAAATCCCTAGGACCAAAGAACAAATTTTCTTCTCCAAAAACTGAAAGTCAAAGGTAAATATTGAAGTGTTCATAATAAATTTTATGTCAATGAAAAAAAATATCTTTTACGATATAATCATAGACCTTATACCTTATATACCTTATACCTGAGTATAAGGTCTATGGATATAATATACATTTTAATAATTGTAAAATAAATTGAAGCAGCTTGTCACTAAGTTCACTTTTTTTTTTTTGTAGATATGGGTGGTACGATAAATCCTTCATTCCACGAAATGAAGATATTTTGATGTTTCCTCACGTAGAAGCCCCCGAAATAAAACTAGACATTATACTAAAGCAAAATTATAAAAATGAAGTACCATTTAGTGGAATACCTTTTAAATTATAAAATAAAACTGTATATTTTCTTTTCGGTTTGTATCATTTAAACATTTTAAACAGGATATTTTTTAGGTATAGTACAAAATACCTATACAAATTTACTTTTTAACATTTTTTTTAACAGTAGGATAAATGCACAATATCATCTTCTTTTAAAATTAAAAATATTTCACTTACAGTTAATGTATTACAGACAATTTATTCCCACTATTATATTTCAATTTATTACAAAGTATAAAATATATTAATAATAGTTTTAAACTCAATTACTTCCCAATAATGGTCATTAAATGTTTGCAACATGACAACACCTTAGATGGTTCTGAATTAGATGCCATCAATTCAATGAAATCTCTAATTTGTTCCGTCAAAGTTGGAGGATATTTTAAACTTAATAAAGTTCCAATTGCTACAAAACAACGGAACATAGCTTCAGGTTCGGTCAGTCTTGGGCACACCATATTTATAGAGTTATTCACAGCTTGTATAGCTATTTTATCATCAGATTGTTTAATCATAACACTGAAATTCAGCATCAATGTGGCTACAGCAATCTATAAACATTTTATTAAAATCTATAAATTTCTATAAATTCAAATTAGAAATTAAGATATCAACAACTTTATCTCACTTGAAGGTTTTTTTGAGAGAGATTTTCATTAGGTAAATTTTGAATAAATTTTAAGAACTCTTCATAGTATTTGACAACAAGTAGTTCTCCTTTTTCATGATGCATAAGATTACATAAACACCTAAATGCTAACATCTGATTAGTAGGCTTTTCACTATCAAGGATATGTGGTAATAATTTATCCATAATAAAATTATTTGAACACAATAGATCATTCACATGTTTATTACGCACAGCCAGTCTTGTAATATCCAACACAGGAAATAAAATATCTTCAATGAAACAAATAATTATTAGTAAATGTACTACAAATTATAATATAAACGCTTATTTACCTTTAGGCCAATCAAGTAAACTGATCAGAACCTTTACATTATCCTCATCAGGAATAATATTAACATCACAAAGTTTCACTAGAGAATCAAGTTGTTTTTGGTTGAGTTTATTAAATGAGTCCCCTGCTTTTTTATTAAATTCCTCAATCTTACCTAAAATAGATAATAATTAAATGAAACACTAAGATAATATTTATCATTTAATATTATTTTTTAAATAATTTTTCACTAACCTAATATGGTTGTAGTATTGGCTTGATCAAATTTTAAATAAGTAGTCTGAGGAAAAAATTTGTTGTAACCTGAAGATGTTTGACTCAATTGTTCAGTAAAATGGTTTTGACTGTTCGATCCAGATGAAGAAGTACTATTACTAGATGGCACATACCTAGCAGCTCCTGTATAAGGATCTACATAACCTTGGCTAGCAGGTAATGGTGGAGGAGCAGTTTTAGAGTTTGAAATTATAAAGTTTGCCACAGTTTCCAAGTAGGATTGTGGTAAATTATGTTTGTGTATAAATGCTTGAGCCACCACCCAAGGATCTTCATCTCTGTTAAAAGGTAATTTCAGAGGGGGTGCTCCATCTTCAATATCAACATTCCATACAAAATCATACTCCTACAAATTATAATGATGCTGAAAAACCTTAAAATAACCATGAACAATATTTATTTGTTTAACTTACCTTTCCTTCGTACATGTTTTTATTTGGATCTGATGCACTTAAAACATCACCAATTTTATCCCATTTACATTCATTTGATAACCATTTATAACAAATAGGTTTTCCATTTTCATTAACCATTATTATCTGGCCGTCACTTTTTCCAGGTTTATACAATACTTCTGGTCCAGGCAAACTATAGAATATACATAAACAAAATTGTATTGTTTGTTTCATTATTTAATTGATACAAGATGTACCTATCAACTTTAATGCCACCAACTTCTTTTTGAGCCACCTGGTTAACATTGTCAACTTGTTCTTGGAACGCTGCTTGGGCTTCATTTGTAGCTTGGCGATTTGAATCTGTACTGAATATTCTTATCAAACCATCACTAATAACAATAATTAAAAATATTTTTATTACAATAGTTAGATGATTTAAAACATATTAGATGTATACATGTGTTTACTTATAAATTTGAATCGTTAAAAAGAATAATTTTTAGTAGTTGCATTTATTTGATCATAGAGTAAAAAATTAATCGTAATGATATTTACAAAGATTTTAATATTACTCAATTAAGCACTGAAGTTTATTGAATAAACTATATAATAATTCAAGATGCAATACTAATAATTTGATAAAAACATACATACCTAGAACCAATAACAATATCTGTATTTGGAAGAATAGTTACAGCCCATATACTTTGTGCTGGTTGTAATATGACTTGTTGTTCAGAACTTTGCCAAACATTTAGGTATCTATCTTCTCCGCCAGTCACAACTAACGAATTAGTCATATCGGTACCACAAAAAACACTTATACTATAAACAAAACAAAATTATAAGTAATGTGCGATCAAGAGAATAATAGTGCAAAAAACCAAAACTAGCTGTTTTCTTCCACAACCCTGTTACTATATTATAGTATTGTTAGTAACAGGTGGGTTCACAGTCATAAGCACAAAAAGCTGATATTCTTTCAATGTATGGTCTATAGATCACCTATATTCTACTTCAACTAGGAGCAATAGTACGTCTACTGGATGCATTCAGCATTGTGAAGAGTAGAAGAGAGCAATATTTTATTGTTATAAGTATCACCCACTGATATGAAAGTATTTATTACTCTAAAAATTAAATGCTGTATAAGCTATATTGGCAAATGAGCGCTACTGCTGGTCATAAATGTGGTAATGGTAGGTTTTGTAGTTAAGAAATGAGTGGTGATGATCAGTGTTTGTCATCATCAAATTTTACTTTTATTTGGAATAGAGTACAGTTTTTGTTATTTTAATCTCAAATATAAAGTTTTTAATTATTTTACCTATAAATATAGCTAGGATGCCCATAAAATGTTTCTAAACATTCACCAGTTCCTGCACTCCAACGTTTTACAGTAGCATCATTTGAACAAGATAGAAATTCATCACCCAACAATGCTGCTAAATCTCTTACACAGTCAGTATGACCTTAAATAAAACAATATATTAATGTGAGACAATAAATAAATAAAACTAAAATGCAGGGCAAAAAAAAATTCATATACATACCAGTTAATTTTTTTATAGTAACAGATGAATTTTCTGGATCACCGTGTAAAATATTATGAACAAGTAATGTTTTATCTGCAGAGCAAGTTATGACTTGATTTGTAGACAGTTGTATTGAAGACCAAACAGCTGCTGTATGTCCTTTAAAAATTGTTAACAATACTGGCTGATAAGTATGATCAGGATTGACTGTTATTTTCCATAATCGTGCTGTCATATCCCACGAAGAAGTTAAAAATGTATTAGGTAATACACCAGGAACGATTTTACATACTAAAAATATAAAATAATTAACGAATAAGTAGGTATGTGTTTATTATTTATCCACATAATTTTCAATAATTTCTGTTGATGTTAAAATATTTTTTTTTATCCCATTAATAGGCAGATTGTCATTGGTTGATAGAACTTTAGAATAAAATTTGATGTCAGAAATCTTTTCAAAATAAACATTTGACTATGATATTGATTTCAACTTATGAACAGATATGTTGGCTCTTCCAATTCTTCAATACACTTTTAGGAGGAATCAATTAAAATTTTAAAATACATTTTTCTAATTTTTATTCAACTTCTAAAGACTATTAATAATTACTAAGCTTGAAAAATGATTGTTACTAAGTTGTTCTATCTATTAGAATTATTATTGTAATTAAATTATTATTATAATAAAGGTCATTAATATATAAATATATATTATATACACTGTACTTGCTATACTCTAAATTTTAAAGTGTTTATGGTTAAATTCTCTTACCAGTATTTGTATGTGTAGTTTCGGTAAAAACAGGTTCAGGTGATTCAGGAAGAAATCCACACATAAGTTTGTCATTACCACCGGTTAAAATGAAACCATTTGGTAAGATATTAGATTTTTTTAATATTGCAACTGATACTACATAGTTATTATGACCTTTGAATGTTTGAACTTCTGTGAAACCAGCATTTTCACTGAAAGTAGAAAACATGGTACAAATAAATATTAAGAATGGAGTTAATTTTTCTAGATGCAGTGGATTATTTTTGTATAAGTAAAAAATTATCTTTCATAATCTTATCTGTAGGTTTTAATGGTCGGTATAACGTTTAGTTAAACATATTGTGATTCCCAAAAAAGTGTTATATAAAATTTTTAAAAAAAAACTAGGCAAAGTAAACATATTATTAAAACGTTATACCCAACTTAGAATTGTCTAAAGTGGTTTCTTATTTAATACAAAATAAATGGTTAAAGGTTAAGTACCAAGAAACAAATTTATCAACTCAGTTCTATAGTTCAGAGAAATTGCTGACTGTTATCCTGACGTGCATTTTGTTTGGTTTTGACTTTTCAATAGCTATCAAACTCTAATTTGTAAATGTAAATACAATTATGTAACAAAGTATCACAAAAAAAAAAAAACTGTAACTAATGGCCTAAGATGCCGGGTTGTAACAAATAGATCAATAAAAAAAAAAAAAAAAAACTCTAATTTGACAAAAACCAATTAGCCATTATAAACATTAAGTTAAATTAAATTAAATGTATTTATTTTGTGAACATTTGAGTTAACATTACAATATTAATTTTTTCATGAAATATTATATATTATATCTTATATTATTATTATTTAAAAACTTGAATACTATTTTTACTATTATCAATGAAAAAATACCCTATACCTACTTTAAGGCCTAGCCTTAAAGAATAAAAATAGACAAGTCATTATTTTATATTTATTAATGGGTATAAAAGATAAAATGTAAATTAATATTAAATTACAACTACCTATTTGTATTTTCTTTTTTATTCTTTTAGATACCTATACAGGTATACCTTATTATCCATAATTTACAATAATTTAATAATTTATATTATAATACCTATAAAGTATCAAATTATTTACATACAACTTAATTCATTCATCTCATGAACTGAATATCAACTCATGAAAATAAATAAAAGATTTCACTAAATAGATATTGTGATATAAATATAACATGTACCTACGTAACTGAATATCTAAATTTTTTATTGATTACCTAGGATTTAACTAGAAGAGGTACCTAAATAATTTTTAAAAAGAATTGGAACTGTGGCTTCCTCAATACAAGCATTGCATATTATCTTTTAATAGTGAAGATATCATTTAAGTACAAGAACTGTTAGCTAATAAACATACCTAGCCCAATCTAGACATATTGTTATAGAACGTGGTAACAATCGAGAAAACAAAATCAAAAATAGGTACCTATAGTGCGTGTATCACAACTGTTTTGGAAGTTAAATCGAGTATTTCGATATATACTGAATTGGAGCCACTAAAAAAATTAACATATAACATATATCTAGGTGTAGGAAAAAAACTAATAAAATTACCATAACATTAATTAAATATTACCTGTTCGGTTTCCAGAGTTTAGCGGTCTTGTCTCTGGATGCGGATACAATGTAACCGTCGGCCCCGGCGGCCAGTCCGCGGACATCCATTACATGTCCATAGAGGACAGCGCTTAGTTTGTACGCCATAATGCTAGCAAGAATACGTGAGAGAAACGAAATCTATCACTAGCGGGGTTTTGCGAGAATCCGACGACGACAATATCAAGTTCAAGTATACAAGTTCGAATTGTTCAACGTTCAACGAGCCCTAATCGGTCTCTACACCATATTACCTTTGATAATAAATTAAAATTTATAGTAATAACTTAAAATACTAATAAATGAGTATTCATTTACCGATACGAAGTGAAAAACGTTTGTTATTATCAAACAACGTTCAGGAGTTCTCAAAATACTACACATTAAAAATTGGCTCCACAGCACAGCTGCTGCCGCACATGCCTGTTATAAATTTATAATCACAGCCTGCAGAAGTGCCGATTCAGCATGTCTGGGTCTGGCGCACGGCGGACTGCCACGGACTAAGATATCCTAGCGCTGCTGAACAATCAACGCAGTTGTGATTTAAAATGCGGTTGCGCCATATTGTTTATGACCATAGACCTGATAATATTCTATTATATATCTATTATCAGGTCTATGTTTATGACCATAGACATGCATTTGTTTATGACTTACTATATAGTTACTTCTTGTCAATGATTTACTCCGAGACTCTGACCAAGATCAAAGATTTAATTATTACTATATAAGAGACCACAATATTATTATATTATTAGTGGTATAGAGTATGAAGTCCGGTAACCTAAATATTTACCCTATACTCGTGTCAACGACCGTTATACTATATACTGGAAATTGTCAAAATTTGTTTTTCATAACACTGACGCAACTGTGAGAGTTCTTCGTCCTCGTACTCCTAGAGCAGTAGAGCCTAGTCATGACAAGACTAACTACAAAGGAATAAGTATATAGGTATGTCAGCAACGTTGAGTTAAGCATATCCCCCACTTTTTTCTGTGTGTTACGTTCTCCGTCTCTCATTGGTCGCATATATAAAAGTATGAAAATCGGAGAACCCGACGGCCGACACATAGGAAACATTGGGGATGCGCAAACAAGATTCAAATACGTATTGTTGCTGACATACCTGATACCTCTCTATAATAATATACTGTCATGGACCTAGTCATGAATCTTGACGCATATAGTGTAATAGTACATTATACATACAAATAATCAGACATTAGAGAACTTAAAAACAGCCAATTCAAGATGTGGGACTTGGGTATTCCTAAAATTAGACTCAATATAAACCAAAATTATACGGTCCAATCGTTTTCATATTCCGACTCAATTCTCGTATTGCCATTGTACACCGAACACATATGACATCTGATAGTGAAAAAATCTTAAGTCATGATAAATTGACAACAACTGATTGAACGTTATGTTAGGTATTAGGTTGTTTTATTAGTTATTACTAGTTTAATAATCTCGTTACTTAATACTGTAATAGCCCCATCTCGTTATATCATCTGTTCCAGTCCACCACTGTTAAGTTATTAGGTTTCCACTAAGCTATTCTTTCACTTTTTCCCAGAGAATTTCATTTTTACTATGTATGGTCACTCATAAGTATTTGAAATTTTCCACTTTTTCAAAGCTGAAATTATCTACTTGTAAGTTGGGCTGATTTTCGTTCCTCTTTGAGAATCATAAGCTTTGCCTTCTCCCGATTTACACACAGCCCCATTATTTTGCTTCAGGAAATGAAGGTCAACTACAGATGTCCTCAAACAATCAAGATTTTCAAAAAAGAAATTGAAGTATATCCATTTAACTTTGAGCATCCAAGAAGTTACACTACAATCCTAATTTCCAGGAGAGCTATTGTCGAAATTAAAAATTAATTGAGGGCTACAGCAAGGTGATGTCCTGTCCCCAAAATTATTTAACATAGGTTAGTAGCCTTAGTAGGTAACATGGGCGTCCCCAGGGGGGAAAGTGCCCCGCCATGCCCCCCTCTGGAATAATGTTATTTCCACAGCAATTGATAAAATTCTGCTATAACAATATTTTTTTAAACATTTTAATTGTAATAATAATACCTACCTAATTGTAATGTTTTAATTCATAATTGTAATAATGACAAAACATAATAATTTGCTATGAATAAAATGTTTAAAAAAATTTTCATCTATTTTTAAAATTAATTTTGCCCCCCCCTAGAAAAATGTCTGGGGACTCCCATGGTAGGTAACACCAGATCAGGAATCACCCAAATTTCATCTGAATTGTTGGTAGCTAGTTAATAATTTCATATTTGAGGTTTTAAGGTGGATATTGTATATCTGTACTCCATTATTCTTCTGTTAGTATTCACGAGGTATTTCTATAGGTATTAGAATTGATTTTATAACGATCAATGGTATTAGCCATTAGATTTAGGTATAGAAGTATATTGAGTTTATAATATTGTTCGGTGTTAATCAGTGTTCAACAATAAACAGTATTTTATTAAATAAATTCAAATTATTATTGTACAAATAACAATTAATATTACTAGAATTAAGTAGGTAATTCAGTAATTGAATAATATTTATAAATTAGAATTTAATTGAAATAGCAAAACACTATCTTACAAGGAACTTTTTTCTTTATTTCCAAAGTATCGAATAAAAATTATTTCCAATTTCAGTTAAACAACCAAAGTAATCTAGGTCAATTTATACTAATATCTACTTATTGTTTGATAATTGCTTTGTAACCATATAGACTATAATATTTTAATAATATACACTGTATTGGTAAATAAATACAAACACATTTATTTGGAGTGGATGACATACATATACAATAGATCTTAAGTTTTTAATACATTTTTCAGTTGATGTAATGCGTTAATACGACAGTGACCTAAGTTAACTTTTGAAATAACAAACATTTTCAGATAAAATATCCCCACATCCATAGCACTCTATGGAACAAGTAGGAAATCAAATAAATGAGAAATAATTATAGCATCTTATAACACATATTTTTGGTAGTTAAATAAATAATTATACAATAATACAATATCCTTATGCATTTTAAAAACAAAAAAACTTTAATTACAATTAGGTATTAAAACTATATACAATCATCAATTAAAGACTGAGGTAGATACTACTACCTCTCACTACTCTACAGAAACACTTCAGACAATCATTAAACTTGAATGTTTATTGATGAAGTAAAGAAAAGAGAAAAACACAATTTTTAAAACTGAATTTTATTAGATATTTAAAATTATATTTTTGGCTAAGAGCTCAATGGTTTATGATTAAAAATTATTTTAGTTATTTATTTTAGTAAATAAACTATTAGATATCTTTTGTATAATACTCAATAACAAACATTTCACACAAAAGGCGTGTGAAAATTTTTTAACTGGTGATCATTTATTGATACACAATAGTTAGTATATTAACTATAATGCAATTAAAAGTGATTTAACATTGACCATAAGCTTTGTTTTTTCACAACTATAAGCAAAATCAAATAGGATGAATTATTACAAATTCAAAACAAAATGATTTAAACGGCAAGGTCAAAATCTATGTAACATTAAAACATATTAATTACAGTCATCACTACCGAAAATAACGTGAAAATTCCCTTAATGAACGACATAGTTCTCCATCGTTTTCATAACTAAAACAATAAATATTTAGATTATTTTTAAAATTAATGATTGTATTGCTTTTTATAGTATTACACATATTTTTCATTACTAACCTATGAAAAGAGTTTAAAAATTGCAAACACTGTTCGTTTGTTGCTGTAACTAAGCCAGCAGAATTTTGCTTTGGTAATTTTTCAACAGCTCCATTTAACCACCTTAAGGTTTGCTGTAAATATCATAAAAATTAGAAATAAAAAATACGCCATGTAAACAGTTGACAAAAAAATTAATTCTTACAACTTTATCATATGCCATCAGTTCAATTAGAACGTCTATCACATCAGGCAACATGTATGTTTGAAGTGAGAAAACACTTGCTTGAATTAAATTGTCTACTAATTGTTCACCAATTGAATTTATAATGGAGGTGACATATTGTCGACATTCTTCATTGTTTATACTGTCCTGGGTACAACATATAATTTTTAAAATATTAAAAAATGCATATTAAAAAAAAAAAAAACTAAATATTTACTTTTCTTGATTTTCCACATAATAATAAGTCTAACAGAAATTTCATAACAGATGCATTAGCTTCTTTATGGTCCAATGAAACAGCGGTTATACTGCATCTAATGATCACTTCAAGTACTGGAGACTGAAGGAAAGGCATTGGAAGTTTTTGAATAAATCTAAAATTTAAATAATAATAAAAATAATAAATATTTCCTTAACATTATGTAATAAGTTATCTACCTGCACGCCAAACGAAAAAAATCGTCAACGGTATCTGGATAATTTCTGAGTCCATCTTTTTCACTAAATAATCGGAATGCCGGTTCAATAAACGCATCAATCATTTCTAATAAGAGTGAGTGACATTGTGTCATAACCAATGGGTTGTCATATTTGGAACCATACTCATCAACCAAAATTGAACCAATATAAAGATAACAACTGTGATGATGTTCTTTATATAAATACGCCATCTACATTAAATAATTTTAAATTACTTAAAATATAAGACGTCTTAAGAGGACGTTATATCCGCATGTGTTGTCTCCGTCTTACAAGTTCGCAAAATAACAAATTGTATGCTCAGCAGATCACGTTTAGCTCCGTGAGCTTAAAATTTAGAATGAATTGGCGTATTATAGAAATTAAAGATAATATTATTATTAAGAACTTCTCGTAGGCTTTTTACTATATTTTAATTTTAAAGCGAGTTATGAGTATTTTTAGCTATATAATTTACAATTTTAAAATACTCATAACTAGCTTTAAAATTAAAATATAGTAAAAAGCCAACAAGAAGCTCTTAATAATAATGTTACCTTTAATTTTTTTAAGAGGTCAATTCACTCTAAATTTTAAACTAACAGAGATCGTTCTGTAGAGCATAAAAATAAATATGTTAAGCACTTGTAAGACGGAGACAACACATTTGGGTATAATATCCTCTTTATAAAATGTACTTACTTGTTGAGCAACTGGTGCTAAAAGTGCAGTTGTTGATCGACTAACCAATCTTATCATAAATCGAAGACACCTACAAAAATGTTCTGTGATACGTGAATCTGTTTTATATCTTGTGCAAATCTTTGACATAGAAGGCCACATCTAATCAAAATAATCATCATATACCATAAAATAATATAATAACAGATACAAGAAAATTCAAAAATAATATTGACACATACTTCAACAATAGCAACTACACAAGGGTCTTTTTCATTATTTGTTTTGGTAGCTAAATGTCTTAAAATTGCTGACAATCGATCTAACCAATATATTGGATCTGTCGAAGTATTAGTTTCAGGAACAGTTTTCTCTGATGTAGACTGAACAGGATGATAACAAATTAAACGATTATGTAGATACATTAATTTAAAAATGTATATTAAATGAATAGAAAATTTACTTCAACTAAGGCTAATAATGGATTCAACTGTCTTCCACAAATTTCTTTGATAGCTTTGTACACATGTTCTTCAGGTACTTCAGCAACAATAACAGCAACACCTTAAATATAATAAAGAAAATTAAAAAATTTAATCAATAGAGACTATAGACTAATAGATAATCTACTACACACCTTTTAATAACCCAATCGCAACATCATTTGGCAAATTTAGCATGTCAACAACTTTTAGAATTTCAATAAGTCCACTGAGATGTTTGACCATGTGATGTCGACAAGTAGTACAAATATTATGTAAAGATTTTGCTGTGACTGCAGCAAGATTTGGTTGGCGTAAGCAATACTGTAGATAATTCAATATTGGTTCTAAAACACACATGCATTAAAATAATTTTAAGTTTAATTGTTTATACAAAGTTTTTAGTGATAATTAACTATTAGATACCTAATGATTCTGAATGTTGTTCATGTGATATCCATTCACATAACTCTCCCAATAGCATCACAGATGTGTATCTCATGTTTATGTGAACAGTTTCTGGCATATTTAGTATAGCTTCAACCACTTTTGGAACCACTTCATTCTCGTGTCTAAGAGAATTATAACAATATGAATTACATTGTTTGAAACAAGTAATTGATAGTAACTTACGGCAGTATATTCCTAGCAATAGCTTGCATAATAAACAGGGCTGCTTCCATTTGATCCCAAGTGACATTGGACACAGAAGCTGTTTGCAAGAGCATATACATTTGTTGAAAAACAGCTGATGAGCTGACTATAAATACTACATCTTTAATCAAATCTGAACATTTCATTCTGAAATCTGCAAAATCTTCTGTGCCTTCATCTAACAGACCTTCCTAAAATATAAAAATTTACACTGAAGTTATTAACGTCAAACTTTAACTAAAATTAATCAAAACTCACATGATCTGTGTCAATCATACAGTGTTTATATAAAGCACCAATTAATTGCTCAAAATAAGGCTTAAACATTTCGGTTAAAACAACATTATTTATTTTATATAATTCTTCGGATAACCTAAACCATAGGTTAAATGTTATTAATAAAACCTGAAAAAATATAATATGTTTAAATGAGTCATAGAATTCAAAAGAAATATAAAATTGATAATTTATCAATTTATTAAACTGAGAAAATAATGTTATTTAAGCCAACTTATAGCAAAATATTTTAATTTGACAGAAGTCACAAATTATAATATATTTTGCCAGAAAAAAATTGACCAAATAACCAATAACAAATAAAAATAATTACAAGTGAAAGTATTTTGTTATAAAACATACTCCAGTAAACACTTAAATTTTAAACATTATTTATTTACCTCATAATCATGATGGTTTGCACATAAAATAACCAAATCTAATGCTTTAATAGAGAAATGTGGTAGACCATTAGATCCTAGGCTTTTGTTAATCATAGTCATAACTAAAGATTCTGCTAATTCCGTGAATATTCTACAGTAATTGACAGTTCTGTAACCAAATTTACATGGCATAAAATATAAATGTATATGTTTTTATATTTATCAGCATACCGATCCAAGTCTTCATTAGTAACTGACATCATGTAAGCTTGCTCTAATCTACTAACTGAATTTAAAATTTCAATTTGTATTTCATCTTGGTTGTTATTATCTTCTAGATTCTGGAGGAATGCAATCACTGCATCTGCAGCCGCTTCTTGAACCATATTAGATCCCTGTAATAACAAAAAATATATTTACATACATATCTTAATTTAAACATTGAATAAATCTTTACATCAAAACAACACAACACATTAAATGCATTTGATAGCACATTGCTATGCCAGACTTGTGATAATGATACACTTCTGATGTTTAACCATGACGCAAAACACTTATAAGATCGGATTTTTATGCGTTCATCATTAGCTTCAGATGTCAAGCATAGCTCTAGTAATTGATTGACAGCTGGTAAGTTATCACTAAATTCAGTATAAATTTCAGATCGACGATTAGCACCCAAACGCAAGGTTCGAGAATTCACTTCTTCAGGCAACACAGTCAACAACTCTAGTATGAAACAAGTTTTCAACGAATTGTACCGCGAAGCAATGTCTACAGCAGCGTTCTTCCATGAACCCATTTGGAGAGCTAAGTGTGCCAAAGCAACACACAACTAAAACACAAACATGATTCAATTGAGTACATTAAGTACGTAAACAAATGACAATATATAATACATTTAAAGTTTAGGAAGTACCTGCGTAGCAATTACACCGTCAGTAGTATCGTCTAATTTTGATAAATGATTTAGTAGTGCATCTCGCAACGATGCATGTGAATCTTGGGGTAATTCGTGAAAGGAGTTTTGTAATTTAGAGCGCATTGTCTGTGCCGCTAAATAACACGAGTTTAGGTCTACTTTCCTGGCTAATA
This sequence comes from Diuraphis noxia, assembly GCF_037042655.1. Lineage (NCBI taxonomy): Eukaryota > Metazoa > Arthropoda > Insecta > Hemiptera > Aphididae > Diuraphis > Diuraphis noxia. The sequence goes on along the minus strand of NW_028301714.1, from coordinate 28,050,402 downwards.
ATTCGTCAGCAATCTTCCATGCGTATACCTGGCGAGGTGGAGAAAATACGATAAGTAATAGTTTTAGTTTTAAGTCTTACCACAGTGTCCGGTCAACAGATCACGTACCGATTTCTGCATTTCGTTCAGCCAATTCGAGGCTCGTTGTTTTTCAGCGGGATTAGTGTTTTGATTGTAGAGCGCATAAATAGCTTCGTATACGGTTTCTATCGAAGGCGAGTCTTCCATTTCAGCAGGTAATAATGTATTGGGCGTGTAAGAATTGTTTGTAGATTTTTTTAAAATTATTATTTAATAATTACATAATAAAATAGAGTGTTGGGTTAAGTAGAGCGAATATGAATTTAGTTGCTAATAGGTAAAAAGTTGTGGTAGTAAGTAAAAAATGTAATTCATAAGTCGTAACATTTGTTTGATGTTTATAATATCGAAAAATGATAAACCGAAACGTGTGATAGCGGCATTTGCATGGAAAAGACGTGATGCAGGAGCACCCCGGGTTCGTGGTCGATCGAATTCGCCCGCCTATTTTTTTTTTTTTAAATAAAAAATAAATAGTAAAAGTAGACATTACGCGGGAAAAACAAAAAATTAAAAAACAATTTATGATTAAGATTTAAGACAATGTGCACAGTTGCATACTTGGCACTTGCATTTCAATGCAATATAGACGAACAATCGTCGTGATTCTGACTACCTATAAGTTATGACAGTGATGTATGAATTGTCTCACTACGGAAATCGGACGGATCTAAATATCTATGATTGCTAGATAGGTAGGTACTCATTGTGAAGTCGTGATAGTGCACCCAATTTGTCGATATTTTGAAGAGATTGTTCGAAAATCTGTTCTGAAAGCGGTCGATTTCAAATGGCCTAAGTAATCGCTATACCTGCAGCCAACAGACGCATTACTCCATGTCTAATATACAAATACCTACTTACATAATTTTAGTCCAAAAGGTTAGGATGATTTTTAATTTTAGATACTGTCAGTATCATACTGAACGGAGCGAAGAATGTATTGATTTTACAAGGATGAGTTTTTTTTGTTTTGTTTTTATTTTTATGTGTCATCTGTCAATACCTTTTGAAAGAGTGAAAAATAAAAATGATTTGATATGCTCTGTAGAATTTTTCTGGTAGAAAGTGAATCTAGTATTCTAGTTGAAACCTTAGTTTTCCAAAGATTCAAGTAAAGCAAACATGAAATTAAGGAAATACTGAGATTTTTACAAGAAACCAACTTTACAAAAAAAAAAAATTAATAAATTGAATTTTTAACATAACTACTGTAAAACAAATGTACGAGTACGAATACAGATTACATCTTCACTGAACATTTATATTGGGAATTTCTGTGCACCATAACATTTTTATAATATTGCTACTCTTTTTTTTTTTTAGCTATTTGTAGGCATTTGTTAATTTTGAGTTTTATTTTTAAATTTTTGTGGATACAAAATTTTTCACTGTGATGAGTATAAAAAATATGAAAATGTAATTATATGTAATAATAATTTTCATATTTTGTGGCTAATGCTAATTAAAACAAAATTTTGAGATGTTGAGCATAAATCCTCATCTATAATAACTTTTTTATAAGCATCAAAGGTTAAAATACAGACAAAATTCATCAAAATTACAAAAATTGGCAAATTATTACAAGATAGGTAGGTACCTATTCATTAAAAAATGTCTATATATATCCAAGCTATTATCATGTATACAATATTACCCTAACTTTTCATACATTTAATGGAAAAAAGGGTACCAGAAAGTCAAATAAATTTTTTATAAGCGTTTAAGCTGGACATTGGATATTCATCTGTAAATTAATAAATTTTCATACAGCGATTCAATTATTTTTTATTCAAAAACTAATAACCATAAGTACTTGAAACTGTATATTTTTTTATAGGTACATGATAAAATTTTCAAAATTAATTTTGAGTTACTTATAGAAGTTTTAAATTGAGATTTTTTTTTTAGCTTTTTACTTAATAAATGTCAATAAAATTGTATTTCGGTATTTGTTGTGTCAATATGCTTGAACATTTAAATCAGAATTTTTCATAAATAGATAGGTAGGTAAGTACTTTAATAGAAATTGAGAAATATTAATTAAGATCAATAAAAGGATGCAACATTTTTTTGTAATTATTTAAAATAAATGTTTACAAAAATTATCAAAATCTTAAAAATATGCTAATAATTATTTTGTAGTTAAATTAAGGTCTTAATGTCTTATAGATAAGGATGGAACATTTAAAACCACAATTCTCATAAATATTTCTTACTGTTGTAACCAAACAATTTAGAAAATATAGAAATACAGTTTTTTTATACTAACATTCAATTTTGAAAGCAATTTCATATTAAAACCAAGAATAACGGTCAGTTATTTTAATGTAATAAAAAAATTTTATTTGTGGGTGCATGTAACTTTTATAGTTTATTATTTCATATTTTATACACCCATTGAAATTTCTGTAAGTAATTTTTGACAATAACTATAGTTTAACTTAATTTTATGCTGATCCCAAATAGTAAAATAAATATACTTAGTAATATTTGAGGCTAAAGACCATCTTCACTCAAAATTGTTTTACAACAATTCTATAAATTATTTCTAAAAAGAAATATTTTAAAATATTATTAAATGGTTAAGAAAAAAAGCGATTGTTTTATAGTTAATGTCATGGTTTAAGTTCCAATTTAAAAAATAGTGAAATTGTTTACACTCAGATTCAGTACACATATAAATAAAAAAAAAATTTTAAATGAGTACAAATACTTAACTTAAATTGTTTTAATCAAATATTTTTTTTCAACCTATACATTTTCTCCAGTGACCATGATTTCACCAACATAATTATAATCTTACAAGATTTGAGAATCTCTATACTTACTCTCATCTTAATAAATATATTTGATTAATGCTTTAATTAAAACTGGTCAACATAGTATTTATTAACCCACCCCACATTCGTGAGTCCTTGTAAACATGGAAAGCATGACATATGAAACTGTGTACAGTTATAAAGGAACCATTATTTATATTGTACAATATAAATAAAATATCATTTAAATTTAAATTTTTTGTAAGTTAAATAAAAATAAAATATAAAACTGATATTTCATGCCCTAAAAAAAAAATATTCTTCTACAGCTTTTGTAATTGGCAATTTTCCTCAAAGGTTATTCAAAAATGATGAAAAAAAATTTAGGTAAAAAGGATTTTTCAATGTTGTGTGTGAGTCTGAGTGAGAAAATATATACTGTTTTGATATCCTCTAAAGCATTATAAAGATGTGAAGATTTTTTGTTATTATGTACATTTATCAACGGTCAGTAAAAATATAAATTTATAATTATATTTTAAATACAGTACAATTTTAACATAACAAATAAGTAGATATTGAGTAAAGTAACAACTATTAACAGTATAATATAATTATATAAGTCTTATAAGTATAATTATTATTTTATCACAAATGACACAACAGTGGTGTTTTTACAGCGGAAATGTGTGTCCAAGGGTATTGTTTTCCCAGGGGAAAAATATAAAATGCTGACATGTTATTCTTACATATAAAAAATATTATAATTACATAATAATGGTATTGCAATATTTTAAAGATCCCAGTTAATTTTTATGACATTGGAAATATACAATTAAGTTAACCAGCATGCGGTAATAATATAAAATTTATGTAAAAAAATTAAGCAATTACTTCTATGTTTTATTTTATAAATCCTTAAAAATTATAAATTTTTAAATAATACAGGATACATAAATGTATCACAACAGTTTTGGATCCAATCCTTCATTGACCATTTTTAATTCAACAGCCCCTCTAGGCACACCAAATTGAATCATTTTTCGGTATTTTAATATTGTTGGATCCACAATTGGCTCATTAGAACTTTCATCTACAACAGCTGGTTCTGAAATAATATTGTCTTCAGTTTTACCATGTTCATCAGTTGTCACTGTTTTAAGTCCAGTGGTTGTCTCAGTTTTATTATGTTTATTAGTTCCTTCAGTATTAAATGAATTATCTTTTAATTGATTGCAAGGAGGTTCACTTGTTTGAAATTGAGATGACTGCAGTTCTCGTAGTTCAGGAACAGAATTTAACTAAAATACATACTAAGTTATGTTTGATTGTGCCATGTATTATTTATTTAAGTTGTACCTTAGTTTCTAATATGCACAGGGATGCTGAAATTTTTTGTAACCGTTGTTCAGATTTCATCATTTTTGCTTCACAGTGTGTCATGAAATTGTTTAAAAATGTTACAGTGGATCGAATAAAGTGATTTATATATGTAACTAATTGACGTTGTTCCATTGGAGGAATCTACAGCAACCAAGGTGAAAACAAAATATAAATGAAGCTAGTCAAATATATTCAATGATATAGGTACTTACTTTTTTAAGTTCTTCCATTTTTGTTTGTTTGAAGAAATAATATTATGGCACAGTATATTAAATATTCAAATACCAAAAACTAAATTCATAATTAGTCAATTTATAGTCAATTCCAATCTAATCTAGTCTTTTCATCTTTAAACACAAATATAGAAAATGTATTATCTATGTGATATATCCAAAGAATAGATTCTGTGATATATCCTCAAATTTAGTTTTGTGATAAGAAATTTGTTCTTAAATCATGATATCTAATACACATCATAATTATTATATTGTTTTGTCTTCTGTGGATTGTAAATATACATTTTATAGTATTTTACTTACCTATATCTGTCCTGCTATATCATTATTATAGCTATAGATTTATAACTTAAAAGAAAACATATGATATATGAACTGCAAAGATTTAATATTTTAACACTCTGGTTTTGGTCTTCCCTGATTTTTAATTGCAAATATTATTTTCGTATCTTTCATTAAACTTTTGTTATTTGTTAAATAAAACTTCATGATCTAATCCACTTATCGTAAATTTATCATGTAAAAAATTTGATATTTATAAATAATCTTATTAATAATTGAACTACTGAACATAACTAGTTTTGCCAGGTTTGGCAATTCAACTTGGCACAAACAAATATTGAAATATGTAGTATTGATAGTCATAAAAAATATGAAATAACATATTAATATGATGTTTAATCAATAATATATATTTGTATCTAATATTAATTTTTAATTACTTAGCATTATTTTCACAAACAGGTTTCAAAATGTAACAATTTTAACAAATTGAATTTGTACAATATTCTTCTTCTAAACCTAAGTATGAAAATACTATCTTGTTCACAAAGTAATGGTATATGCTATAAAATAATATTCAAACAGTACGTGACGAGTCTAAGCATAAGAAAGAACGATTTAATATATAATTTTAAATAAAATGTTGTTTCAATAAAACATTGATGTATTCATAATTAATAATACTTTTTTAATGTAATAAATAATTAAGCATTTTTAATAATTTGAGCCACGACCAAGGAGTCGTGAAGTTAAAGTAGGAATAACTTGCTATAAGGAACTAAATAATCTCAAATATTTAAAAAAAAAGCTTCTACTTATATACAGTATAATATACTCAGCAATTGAAGGGTGGGTAGGAATAACATAGATGTATTTTAAGAATAAAAAAATGCTCAGATTGTTTTTATCGTACATAAACTCAGAAACTGGCGATTAGTTGACTATTAAAACGTGCGATGTGAGTTAAGCCTTTAATATTAAAAAAATAAAATAATGGTAGTGTTAAAGTCGAATTTCGAAGAATGTGACGTGTATTCCAAATAACATTAAAAAAACGTACATTACAGTTTTTGTTTTAAATTGTTCCTGAACATTTACGAATTGTTAAATAGCATGTTATTCCCAACCGCCCTTTAATTTAAAACCTCAAATATCTGTGTAAACCACTTAGAACTTGGTATTAAACCTCTAGAAATCATGAAGTATAAACTAGTAATCATAACACATTAAATAAAATCTATTACAATTCATATGTTCATTAAAAATATTTAAGTGATTCAAGATTGTTATTAAAACAAGTTTTGAATATGAATATTGTGTACCAAACGTCATAAACTTATAAGTTAATTAATGATTTGGAACAAACCTAATTCGAAAACCAAAACAGTAGGAATATGATAGGAAACAAAATAGCATGGGATATTATAAGAATTATTAATCAATAAATAAAAATGTATTTTTCAGTAGCACTTATATATTGGTCTTAAAAGTAACAAAAAAATGTTTAGACTTAAAACTGGATCATTTGTCCCTGAAAAATAAAAGTATTTAAATTAATAAAATGAAATAGTTTAAATCAACAATTTAACTTACCTTTCGTTTCTTGTCACCTCCCAATTCAAAATGCTTGCAACGTTTCAATGGGATTTGTTTACGGTATTTGCATTCAGAACACTCCATCCTTAATACAATTTTCTTAGTTGTTTTAGCCTGGTGAATAATTATTGATATTTAGTCTTAACATATTGTTTTATTATTTAATAATAATATTTTATACCTTCTTTCTGAAAATAGGCTTAGTCTGACCACCAAAACCACTTTGTTTTCTGTCGTAACGACGACGACCTTGGGATGCTTGACGTTCCTTAGATTTCTTGTACTGTGTTACTTTGTGTACCTTATGTACCTTACATTTCTTGCAGTACGTACGTCTCTGTTTAGGTACATTCACCTGAAATCAGATATTGTATTTAAAAATCCTTGAAATTAGTTACTACCATAAACACTATAAATAAAGTATTAAAAGCATTATAAACATAATTGAAGTGTACAATCATAGACAAGTAATATTTTTAAAATATTTGATAAGAAATTAGGTACTTAATTTTCAAATGACTCAAATATTGTGTTCAATAATCAATGATATTTTTGTTTAATTTAGACTAAATAATAACTGTTTATTAAAATTAAAATATTTTTTTAAATACATTTAAGTATGTTTTGGAATAAATTATGACAATAGTATGTTTAGGATTTCTACATCTCGAATAATCTACAGTATTGAAATGAATTCTACAGACATAGTTCCCATAGGTAGTCTACCTAGTACTTACATAAATGCTTCAGTATAATATAATATCGTAACTATAGTCCTGGTAAAATTTCTAGTGCAGCTTTTGTTTATGTCTTAATACACCAAATTTGGGTTATTATTTTTTAGTATTAATAATAAAAAACTTATAATCCAAATTATGATTTTGTTAGAAAGCTTAGGCATTGTGCAAAGAGGACAAAATATTGACTTATATAATTCATTTTTTTTTACATATTTTGATAAAAGTACATATATGATTATATTTAAATTTCTTAATACAATAACATCCGTTCTCTAACTATAACGCTGGAAAATAAAATTCAAAAACAATTTTATTTAGAGCTTTCTTATATTTATTTACTATGGACAACAAAAAGATATCCCATTGTGGTGCAATAGTTAATACATCAGAATAATAGATCAATAAATACCGAATTTGATATGTTTATATCTTAAAATAGTTATTTTGCATGTGCGTAGGGCTTATATTAATTCAAGAAACCAAGAGTAATGGATTTCTGAAATTCATGGTTGTAGACTACAATACATAGAAAAGAGACTAGAAAATATCACCCAAAATAAGTAAAGCTTAGAAATTATTCAAACTACTTATTATCACATGCCATATAAAAAACGAAAAGTACGTTTTATTCGTTGAGCATTAAGATTGAATCGGATGAAATTGTACTTACCATTTTTCAAGTTAATAAATGATCTGTTAGCTACACGACAGTGGACGGGTGAACTTCAAGAGAATGGCGTTCGCCGTTCGACGAGATGAATAACAAAATATGTCGAACGTATCAGTGATAACGACAATGTTCGGGCCCAAAGATGTTCTATAAAACGTATCATCATTGTACAAGAACAAAATGGTGATAAAACCTGATGGTGCACTTCTTCGATTTACTGATAACACGAATCTACCTCAAATCAGTAGGGCCACATAAGAGAATTAAATTAATGTATAACAACTTTTACCATAATTTTTAATTATTGTATCAAATATTATTTGATAGATACATAATATTAATATTATATGTAGGTATTTTGAGCGTCAATGCCTCAATGCTAATGGAATTCCAAAAAATCATCAAAAACTTTGTGTAGCTTTAATTCATTAAATGGATTAGTCTGTTATAATCTCCGGTCTTATGTTTATCAAACCTACTTGTATTTTTTTAAACTTTTAACAGATAATCAAGTTAAGTTCACAAATACTTCTCCAACATTTTTGTTAGAAGTGTTTTTTAAATATTTTAAATACTTTTTTGTGCATATTATTCCAGATTACTAAATTTGTTTCCTCTTTTTCGATATTATTATTTACACTTCAAGAAATAGTGATTCTGTCACACAATTTAAAAATATTTTAGTGTGGTACATGATGTACCGTACATCACAAAGACAAGGAGGAAATACAGTATTTTAAAAATAAAAACAAATTTTCGTCAGTGGCAGGAGTATTAGCTCATTTATTATAATGTTCTTCACAAATTCAATACTAAAAAGATAAATAAATAAAAAAAATTATAGGTAGAGAAGGTTAAAATCAGATTCCGTAAGAAGCCCAATTTTAAATTTTACGTCGCAAACGGGCATGGTTTAACATGATATATTATACAAAGTTTTACAAATATCAAAAATCGCGCATTTTATAGAATCAGATATGAAAAAAATTTTCTTTATTATTAAATAAACATAAAATAATTGGTGCAAAAATAAATTATGAAGATTAAATAAAAAGGTTTAATGAATAAAAAATTCCAGACTTGGCATATCGAGTACGTTGAACAATGAGCGCACGATTTAAGATATATAAATCTTAAATCGTGGGTTTATCGTCACAGATAGAGATAAAAACATAAAATGATAAGGTGTTATCAATGTTGGTAATTACTAATTTATATTTTATTTTAAAAAAATAATTCTGGTCGTTTCTAGTTTAGTAGTTTCTATTATTATTTATTTTTATTTTCTCTGGATTTCATTTGGTTTTAATCTTGGATAATATACTATATTGAAGTTAGCTTCTGCCTTCTAATAAAATAATGGACCAGAATCTATTGAATTTTTGGAAAAACTATGAGGACATAATCAATTGGGGTTATAGAATTTCAGGGACTCGTGGATCGAATAATAGTAATAATTCGTCAGCGGCTTTTCATATTGAAACGAAGGTATTTTCTTATTTTTTTTTGTGCATCAATTACTTGCTGTTTTATCGGCGACCAATATTCTTGCGTTTTTGATTCCAAGAGAAGTGTTACAGTTTTTATAATCGTAGTATTTAAATATTATTTTTATAATTACTTATTGTATCTTTTATCTATATTATAGGAAATTAGTGGATATACAACTTTAAACACTGAAGAGAACGAGTATGATGCTGATGTTTACTCTTCTGATGAAAGTGTTGATATTGATTTAGAATATTTAAAATTTTGTAAAACAACATTTGAACATCAAGAAAAAATAGGTTAGTATACCTAGATTGTATCTATTAATTTTAAATCATTAAGCATATTATATTATTATTTATTGATGTGTAATAAATTGGTATTTTTCATTCTCTGTAGAATTAGAGAAGAGAAAAGTTGACAAAGAGTATGGTCTGTGCAATTCACCCAGTTTTGAAAATGGTAAAGATTTGTTTCCTGGATTTTCTGTATGTACATAATTAAACATTTGTTTGACTATTTCTTTTTGATGGTACAAACCTTTTTGACTCTTTATAAAAACTATTTTGGTATCTTACATATAATAATATTTCTAATTTGAGCATTTGTTATTGCTGAAAGTCTAATTAAATTAAAATATAATCATCTGATAATATATGTTGCAGAAACTACCAGTAATACTGAGATAAATGATATAAATCCAATGGAACTCTATGGTTCAAAAGTAAATGAGATTGAATGTCTTGAAAATGAACTGCATTCTGAATTTGATAAATTTTGTTCTATGAAGAAACCTGTGTTATGGCCTGGTATGGCATTTAACTGGGATGTTCCAGGTAGCTATGATAATTTATTTATTCTATATACCTATGTATGTTTAATTATTTGTTTACATTAATTGCTGACATATTATTATTAATTGCGATGTGATATTGAAAGAAAAGTATTGATAATTTTGTTTGGTATTGAAAAAAAGGTATCAATTGAGGCGGTACTATCGGGCAAGTACTAAAGTATAAGTATGATACCATCCTGTCTTCATTTTCCACAATTGAACACACTGCCACTCCTGCCTAAGTTGGAGAATAATATCTGAATGTTAAAATTATGGTGGCTCATTGTTATGCAGCTGGTAGCCTGGTATGAGGATCAAATCTCACACCATGCTTTTTTTTAAATTTAATTCTTGATATGTCTCTCAAGACCAGTCAAAATATTTATGACCGCAACACAATATTAGTTTAATATTTTATTATTATCACATTTATTATGGTAGGAATATAATTTTTATTTTTGATTCAAATTAATAACACATTGCATTTGTGATATTATGTTTAAAATTATCCTATTTGGTTAGGTTCTGTAAGATACTTAAATCTATAAGTTTACTGAGACCTCACACCACATAAACTTATATAAATCATATTATCATAGTGTAATTCTTCACTATAAGTATTGCTAATTTAATTTGGTATATGTTTTAAATTTGGATATTTCGCAAACATTTTGTCTACAATAACTTCACCAATTGGTAATGATGATGTAGCCGAAGGTGATGGAGCACTTCGGCAGTGCATTATTCTATGCTTCACTAAATCTGAAGGATCATTTGACGCAACGTCTAGCACCAAATCCTCTGCCATTGTTCCATCTGCCCACAGTGGTTGAGCACGAATCCCCGTAGGACCCCTATTTATTTGTGTAATAGACAATGCATCAAATAAATGAAAATATTCTCACATTTTTTTGTTTTAACATTTTACTTTTTAACATCATTTTTTTTGATATCTGGAATGTAATTTTGTATTTCTTTTAGCTGCTTGGCAGGAAATAAAGATTTAATAGTTTCATTTATACCAAATTTCATATGTTTTGCCATAAGTTTTTGTACACCATCTAGTTTTAAAAGCCTTATTGTGTTAGATATACTAACATCACTCCAGCTAAAAACACGAGTAATATATTAGCATCTCATATTATATTATTTTTTATTTAATTGTATGAAAAACCTGTATCCTTCTTGTTTTAGAGCCAGAACTGCATTTGGACCCAAAAAAACGGAGCCATCCATTCTTGGGGTAAAATGTACCCCAAGAAATGGTAAACTGGAATCAGGCACCTAAGAAGAGAGATAAATACATTTGTATTATGATGTATAGTGTAAAAATTGTATAATAAAATTAAATTTAATATTACTGGATATATATTGCCTTTAATGAGGTGTGCTTTTCTTTTGTCAAGTAAGAGATATTCACCTCGTATTGGTAAAATGTATGGATCAGCTTTACAACCAGTCATCAATGATAATTTATCAGACTGTAGTCCACCACATGTAATGACATAATCTGCTAATATTACATTCTGAAATTTTTTTTAATAATTTAAATATTATGAACTAAAAAATTATTTTTCATAACATGGCGTGTTGTGTCATTTGACTTCTTAGCCAATCTAATAGTGACAGATTGGTTTTAACGATTGCCACGCCATGTCTTTTTATATTTTTGTGAATTATTATACAACAAAAGTACATTTTTTTCAGAAACTATTTTGAGTGCTCTGTTATGTTTACATTCATCAAACGATTTCACTTTAAAATTGTAAATTATTTGACCTCCCAAACTTGCAAAATCTATTGCATATTGTTTTGTCACTACTGCCCAATCAACAATTCCTGTATGTGGTGAATGAATTGCTCGTACACCCTATTATAGAACATGTAATAGTTAAATTTGACTAAGTTTTATTTTGTCTCATGTTGACTTACCTTACAATATGGTTCAATGTTCTTGATATCATTCCCATTTATCAATTTGATGTCAGGAGTACCATTTTCTAATCCTCGTTCATATAAGTCATTTAAACTTTTTATTTGGGATTCATCAGTTGCAACAATAAGTTTTCCACATTTTTTATAAGGTATATTATTTTTGGTGCAATATTCATAAGTTTTATAAAGGCCTTCAACACACATTTTAGCTCTCATCGAACCTGGTTTATAATATATGCCTGCATGTATAACTCCGCTGTTGTGTCCACTTTGATGAACTGAAGGTCTATTTTCTTTTTCTACAAGACCTACATGTAAATGCTTATTACGTGATAATAATGCTCTTGCAGTTGCAAATCCAACGATACCTCCTCCCACAACTACTACGTTATAAATATTTGTCTGACCTTTACTGTAGAAACGATTATTTAAACAAGTAAATAAGTTTTCAATTCCAATTTTCATTGCAGTTATTTGGACTGGTTTCATTTTGGTTAAATTATTAAGGTAAAATAGTTGTTTCCTAAAAAATAAGATACCAATTATTATTTTAAATACTTAAAAATGTAAGATATTATTTGATCATTGTGAATGTTTTATTTTAAAACCTTATATATTTAAATTATGGTAAAAAAAAATATTTTAATTATTTTATATTATCATATACATAACAAAAACACATTAAACATTTTAATTTTGAATTATAAAACAATAATTTGCAATTAAAAATTAAAAATTATCCTTCCTTAAAATTTACAGTCTTAATAAGATTAATAAGATTAATAATATGTATATAGTATTATAGTGTTTAAAATCCATGTACACACTTAATAATTCTGTAGATTTTGTTTTAATCTGTTACTTCATGCTTTCAATGAAACATTTCAGCACTTGACAATGTTGTAAAAAAATATAATTACAAATTTCTTATTGTGATAATACTATTGTTTTTATTTTGTTGAAGGTCAAAAGAAATGGATTTATGGCTACTATTTTATTTCATATAAAAAATAATTAAAATTATCTCCACCAATACTAACAATGTTTACATCTAGTATATTATCTTGAATTGAGATTTCTGAAATGCAGTGTTATATGGTTAAGATGATGAAAGGGATTTATTCCCATATTCCGTTATTCTTTCAATACATTAATGTGGATTAATAAATTCAGATACACCATTGTATCATCAAAATGATTGATTATCCATGATATAATAATGTTTATAAAGGGGATCATGAGTTTATTTAAGTCCATGTCAAGCCATAGGCCCATAAAGTAATAAATCAAAAAATGTTAATTACTTGTTCTGTAAACATATAAATCTTAAGATGAATATATGCGACGTTAGGACGTTTCTATTGCGACTCGAGCTTGCTTTTAATTTGTAGTTACTTTCCAATTTCTATAATATAATCAGAAAATACCTAACTAATAAATAGTAGAGTGTAAACTAATAAAGACTAAACTACTTTCCCAAAGTTTTAAGTTCCAAATCCAACTTGAACAATCCATCCATTTTTACGTGTTACAATAAAGCAGCGATAATAGATAAGGACACAATTAAAGAAAACTATTCTATTTTATAAGATTTGAGCGCTAGTGAGATTCTAGAAGATTCGTTAGTTTCATAATATATACATCTTACTTCGTGCCTCGTGTTCGTAACTTGATTTAAGTCTAGTCACAACTCACCAGCACCGTGCTTTAGACATGTAGTGTGTTTAGAGTTTAGAAACAGTAAACACGACTAAAGGAGGGCCGGCCATACGGCATACATTATACAGTATAGTCTCACTCACACTCTTAGAAGATGACTCTCTGTCCTTCATCTTTATCCCCAAATCCATTTTCTAAGACCATCGTTTTAGACGTTTTAGTGGTCTTAAAACTATGATTAGTCTAGGCAAGTAGACTTAGCCACAATAGCCACCTAGGCTCAGTAGGCTCAGACGCTGACGCTCAGTTAATGCCGTTAATGGTTATCTCTAGATTTTTATCATCGAATGTCCGTGACCGCACTCCAACAGTATGACAAACGTTAATCGACGGTATGGCCCCAAGTGAAAATCAGTGTTTTGAACGGAAATACAGTATTGGACGCACCATTGCACCATAGACATAATAATATAATATTACAAGTCCATCAGTCCATGGGACCATAGAACAATTAATAGGATAAGAATAGGGACGCACTACGAAATTAGTACGAAGTACAATGGATCAATTTCGTCATGTTCGTGGAAAATAATAATAATATATTTAGCAATGGTCATGTTTTTGGTAGAAATCGCCGTCTACAGGCGACACTGTACGGTAGCGGCGAATTGCAGTAGCTTGCCGCCAGAGCTCATTAGCGTCGTGTAAACAAAAGTCGCGTTTTCCTCCGGTACAATAACAATAATACACCAAGACGTATCAACTAACACATTAACACAACGTCGACCGACGACCACTTAGTTTTTGTCAAGCGTGTGTGTCGTTCTGTTGTGTGTTTGTTTTCCGCGCCGTGGATACATACAGTATACACAAAATAATATAGTAAAACACTACTGGAGTGTATCACAGTGTTTTTTTTTAAAAATATTTATGTATAGGTACGTATTCTATAATTTTTCTGGCTTAAACGTCTGTCCGTTCAGAGGATTTTCCGCGATGTGAGCTATTTTGATCACCGATCGACACGACGACGACGGTCCACGGTCATCTATCCGTTCCCGGTTACGAAAACAATCGAAACAAACTCTTCAGTCTCCTTCCCTTTGCTATAATCCGTTGAACTTCCGTGATGGAAGACGAACTACACTGCATCGTCTGCAAGCAGCTCTTCAACAACCCGGTGCTGTTACCGTGCTACCATGCGTTGTGCCTGAACTGTGCGGTACATGCTCAGCGACCACTGGAGCCGTCTGCTCCACAGGAGAACAGCGGTAATTCGACTACTAGCGGTAGCAGCACGACCGAGTCACATGCATCTGACTGTCATCCAGAGTCGGACAAGCTGTCTATACTCAGTGAGACGGACAGCGGCGTGGTGTGCAACAGCCGGCCAAACAGCTACCTTGGCACGTCCAATCACATCGGTGTAGGTATAATCGCGTTTCCGCCGGTAACTGCCGGTTCGTATTCGCTGTCATGTCCAGCCTGCAGGAAGACCGTGTACTTTGACGAAAACGGAGCCCATAACTTGCCAAAGTACAGGACAATGAGGAACATTGTTGACCGTTATGGTGAGCTCAGACACATTGTCCCCAAGTGCCAGCTATGCGAAAGTGAACCTGCAGCTGACGCCACCGTGCTGTGCGAGCAGTGCGAGGTGCTATACTGTGACTCGTGCCGAGACAACTGCCATCCATCTAGAGGCCCATTGGCCAAGCACAACCTGCTAGAGCCAACAGTTGGCAAGGTGGCCCTCAGGAACAAG
Source organism: Diuraphis noxia (assembly GCF_037042655.1). Classification (NCBI taxonomy): domain Eukaryota; kingdom Metazoa; phylum Arthropoda; class Insecta; order Hemiptera; family Aphididae; genus Diuraphis; species Diuraphis noxia. Next base: position 28,034,970 of record NW_028301714.1, on the reverse strand, counting down.
ATCAGAAATAGGGATATCATCTGCCAAGAACATGAAGAAGAATGCCTGTCCATGTACTGTATGGTCTGCAAAACACCAGTATGTGCCGTGTGTATGCACGAATCAAGACATTCGAGTCACGACGTCCAAGCCATCAACACCATGTGCAAAGCTCAAAAGGTAACACTACTAATGACTATTTTGTAATAGGTAGTGGTAAATAATGTATTTTTTTATGAATTATTAAGTCAGCACTCAACAAGTAGGGAATAGGTATCTATTTAGAAAATTGTATTTATCAAGGTATTTGATTTATATTATATGTTAACTGTGATTTTATTTGTTGGGTGATCTAATTACCCCCTATATGACTATATTATATCATACGGTAAAGAACATGAAGATATAGGTGTCCTATCACAAGTATATTAATGTATACTATCTATTACTTAATTATGTATAATATATTATGATAACACCTCTGTCAGAATAAGAGGAAATGATAAAAAACTCTTTCTCCCTTCCCTCTTTATTATTAATATAACAATTGCCTATCTATTCTTAAATATTTATGGTCAATTTTCATTATGTTCTCTGACGAAGAACTATCAAACAGATGATTTGTTAATATATTGTTAGAAAGGGTTAATGTATCAACACACTATCCAATGTGTTAACACTGAATAATATCTTTAAGGCTTAACCCTTATTTAAATTGAATAATTTTAAAGCCAGTGTTAGTACACTTTGTTTTGTGATAAAAGCTCGAATAAAAGCTCGAATTATTATTAACTAGGCTAAGTAATTATATTTTTAAATTATTTTTAGTGTGAAATTAATCATACCCACCAATTATTTAGCTTTATAGATAATTTGCTAAATAATTTGTTTTTCAATTAAAAATTAAATACCATCCTTAAAATTGAATTTATGGTTAATTTATTTATTTAAGTCTAAAATGAAATAATAACATAAAATATTTTAAATATACCTATTCAGAAATTTGTGAAAAATTCTCAATACAAGAACATTTTAAAATTTAATTAGTCAAAAGGGTTTTTAATTTTTATTGAATTAATGGTTACATTTTATCATCTATGCCAATCATTTTATAAGTACCTAAACACATTTAAAAGTAAAAGTGTAATTTTTTAGTAGTAATAGTTTGACAGTTTTTTCCCCCAAAATCTGTAATGATAGATTGGAAATTTAGGGTTAAAGTCCATTTTACATGATATAATATCATGCTTATTTATGTATGATTATTATGTTAGTTTTGAATATTAATTATATAAATATGATCAATAATATTAAAATTGATATAGGTACTTATTTAGAATTCAGATTAATATAATAGACCATTTTTGTATTGTATAATGTAGAATTGTAATATTATACAAGTATCTAATGAAGTAATTCGTTTGACCAAATCGATCACATAATATGCGATGTATATTATAGGTACCTATATTGTCTAAGTACCTACCATGCGTAGGATAAATACACATTATTAGCGTTTATCGAGGCGTTTATATAAACTCGCACTTGCGCTACTGCTCAATAATTTAGGATAATCAGGTCAAGTTAAGTCACGATTTAAACTCGAGTGAAGACAATTTATACAATGACTGACTAAATTAAAAACGTAATAAAAAGAAAGAATCGAAGTCTGATAATAAAATCTGATATTTTTAAACAGGGGAGAATGTTTCGACCTCGTGGTTTCGAGAGAAGTTTAGGCAGTATAATAATATTAAAAATTTTAATGCACCTATGTGTTATGTTTATGCCTGTGGGCTGTGAGGCTAATAACCTAAAAGTTATAACCTCGGTTATAACTTATGAACCTTTTATGTAACTATATTATCTATACGATTAAAAAAAGTTAGTTAGAAATAATATGACAATTAACAGGTGATGGATTTTGCCTTAAGAATATTGCATTTATGATTAAATTTAATCATTAATATTGTGACTAATTCAATACTTATTAATATAATAATATCTATCGTGTTTTATTAGAATAATTGTATGTTTTTGTAAGTCATAAGAGGGATGCAACTTAACTGATAAATCAGGTAAATATTTACAATTTTTGGGGTTTTTAATTTCAATTCATATTCATATTTTGCTGGAGTTGATAACGGATTTTCAACGTTAAGTAAGAATTCTAGTATCTTAAATTTTTTTACGAAAATATATCGTAAATCATTTAAACTGAGTAGTTGATACTTATGATACAATGTTATTTTATTAGTTTATTCAATCTAGGTATATATTATTTGCGTTTAAAGTTTATCAGAAATTTTATTTCCCATGTGGCTGTTTGATTTTTTTTCATTAAAACGAGTAAATATGCTTATATTTAGATATGTATATGCGTGTTGCTTGATCTAGGTAGGTATTTAATTTTTTTTGAAACTATTTATACATATTCTTTTATTATTATAACTTTCTTCGTTTTAGCCATGACTTGTCTACTGTTAGAAATTAAAGTTTTAAACTTATAAATGTAATTTTATTTTTATTTATACATAATTTTAGACAAATTGAAAGAGTTTACCTAATTATGACATTTATTGTAAAATTATTGGTTGATACAAATTATTTTATCAACTTATCTAACATTTTTAAACTCATTATTATACTAAAATTATCTAAACAAATTTAATACATATTACAATATATATTATTAATCAATAATATTGTTCTTGCGTCTTAGATTGGATTATGCTAGGTCTCAATTAACAATATCCAAGTAAGGTTTTCCTAGTAAGGTAAAAACTTAAATGATTACGAATTTATTTTATATAATAGATAAATAAATAAAAATGTAGTTTTCTAGAGGACACTATATACCCGCGAGTATATAACGAGTTATACTTAAATTTGAAAAAAAAAACTTTTCAGTGCTTTATATTTATTTTTAACTAAATGCTGCTTAGGTCTATCTTAAATAATTACCCCTTGCACATTTTTAAATATTTAAATTTGCTAACCGTAGAAATACGTATATTTGCTATGTTAAGCGCGTGTAAAGACAGATAACACCTGGGGGTGACGCACTGTAGCGTACTCTTAATTTTAATATTTCATTAAATATGAACCTAATTACCCTAAGCGTTTACTAGGTATATTGAACATTTTGGTTTTGGGATTTATAGATGTATTAAGAAATAAACGTCCATGTTTTTCGAATGGCTGCACGATGTCTTCATTATTATTTTACAGTGTATTTTCGCTCCTAGTGATATCAATTATTCAAGTCAATAACGCAGGGAAAGAAAAATTTACTCCGTCAAACTAATGGGTCTTGATGGGTATATTTTACGAGTTTCTATATCTATAGTCAACCGGAAGTATAGAGAGAGATTGAAGGCGGGCGGAAAAGCAATATTCGCTTAAAGCCCGAGTCCCCTAGGGGATATTTGATTTCATTTTCAATATTATCTCCCGACAAAAGTTAAACACTGTGAAGGCGAACGAAGTCATGTTGTTAGTCGGAAGTCATTTCTCCCATATTTACTTGAAACTTTAAGCATTGTTTTTAAGAATTCCGATCAATATTGAAATGCGTTGTATTATACTATTATGACTCTTATTATGGCCATGCATGAAACTATAAAAGATAAAAAACTTTGGAGATTTTTGCTTATTCCACATGCTATTGTTTCTTATTGTGTTTCCCCACTGTTATTTTTATTTGTTTAAAATATCAATAGTAATACAATGTTAACTAACAAATTTTTTAATTTAGGTACCTACGTATAGTTTTATATTTATAGATTCATATACATTTATTTTGGGTTTATTCGAGCCAAAAAATATTTTGTTAAATTATTGCAAACTGTTTATTTAATATTTACTTATTTCAATCTTTATATATCTTTTCTTGTATCATATTTACTTATTGTGCCCTAAGTGCAGATTGTAAATTTCTTATAAAAAAAAAAGTTTATTTAAAAAAGGCCAGTTTAAATTATAGGTACCTTGTATTAAATTTTAATATTTTATATTGGGATTTTAATATTTTATATCGGGAATCTTGAAATAAATTGTTTTGCTTTATAGAACATGCATGGGTGATAAAAATTTTTTTTTTACTAGTTATTTCCAAGTTTGAATCCCAAAGACTTTTTCTATTACAAACTTTTTTAGTGGCATTGTGATCATTTTCGTATGTGTTATGGCGCATTTTGTTATGTCCTTGGTTAAAATTTGAAGCCTCATATTGTTTCATTCTCATGTATTATTCTGTACATTGTACCTACTGATTTATTTTTAAATTCGGCATTACATATGACTTGTGTACTACTCATATTATACGATATACCTATATGGATTCATCAATTTTTAAATTATTCCTGATTAAAAGTGCGTAGATACTTGAATTATAAAATAAATTGTATCGGAATTTTATTTTCAGAGGAGTAATAATTTTGTGTAAATTTCGTGTACCTAATTTCAATTGAAATAAAAAAATGTACCTATTTATTACATTAGTACCATTGCTACTTTTTATTTATTTTTTGGTGTACTACTACTTTTTTATTTATTTACTAAAATTTTTTTTAGGTAATTGTTTTTATAATATATATAAGCTGTATAGAGCATTAAATATATTTTAGACATATGTATGGGCGTTAAAGTTTGAACGAAATGCCGTCCTTTTCATTTAGTTAAACAATAGCCGAATCTGTGAGACTGAATTAAATTTTATTAATTTGAAAAGGACTTATACGAAGCTTGTTAAGTTATACAAAGCACAAATATACATACCGATGCGGCTTTTACACAGAAGTTAATATTAGCGAATAATTAATAAAGGGGTTTTGACAAGAAAGTTTTCTACTTCGATTTTGAAAATAGGTCACTGAACATTGTAGTAGGTTATTATTAGGGATTGCCGGATTGAATGACTATTGAAATAAAATACTTCAACATAATATTGGCTTTTAAATTTTTGTGTATTCACAATAATTCATATATTTGGTGCATCATGTTTGTAGTATTATTATTTATTATAATAAGATACTGTGTTTTTAGTGTTTTGATTATTTACATCGCATATTCGCATATAACACAAATTACAATAATATGAATTTCATTGTTTCACCTCTAATCTAAAATGTACGTCTCGTGCACTACCCTATACTGTGCATTACATTATTGACTATTGTGCTAAATAACAATGTTATAGTAACGATAACAATGCCTTGTTTTAATCTATTCTACCCAGAAGTAAATTAAGTCGTATAAATTCGTATTTATTAAAGCTCGTAATATCGGATATATTATATTGCTTTATATAATAATATAATATAAAGAATAGGTTATAAGCCTTATAACTTATAAATATAGGTATTTAAATGTGCAATATTATTCTTGAATACGCGATTTTTTTTTTTTACTTAGGATTATTTCAATTTAATGTTATGCTCGATTTTATGTGATGTTGGATACTTATTTTTTTTAGTACCATTTATCTATTTATTAAGTGAAATGTACGAGTATAATTATGTATACTTTCTTCTAGATTCTTAACTATATTTTTGTATTCTGTTCTTATTTTATTAAATTATATTGGTATTATTATCTTCAGAACTTGATGATTATTTTCTTAATCATACGGCCAAGATGCTTTTGGCATAACTAACGATGGCTGACTGGTAAATTTTTTTTTTTTAAATAATCTGAATAATGTTTGTGTTTTTAATCTACCTTAAATTTATATTGAAATGGCTGAAGCCAAATTGCAGTTGTCGTAGGTATACTTTATCTAAGGATAAATTAACAAACGTACATTAAGAATTTAGACCAATGGTTTTTAAATGTTATTCTAAACCTCATTCTAAACCATGACCAAAGTAAAATGTTTTTTGAAAATAACATTTTTTTTTTCAAATCATTTCTAATGATAAGATCGAAGATATGATTATTGTAATTCATGTAGGTATACTGTAAACTATATTTTTTATCATATAAGTATTTAATTTATATGTTATACCTAATTAAAGTCTAAATAAATTTTCTCATGTTGCAATTCCATTATTTTTTACGAATATATGTAGGTATTCAGTGCTCAAAGATGTCATATTATAGATAGCAGTATATTATATTATATTATATATACATAGTAAACAAATATTTTGCGCAGTTATCGATCATGAGTAGTCATATGTAATTTTATTGTTTTATATATTATATATATACGGGTATATATACGATAAGACCTCAGGTTTCAGATAATCCTAATATCCGCTGCGTTTGGTAACAATGTTCAAACTTTTAGGTACATTCAAGTCTGATCTTTGATGTGTTTCGTAATGGTTGCTGCAGTAGTTAATGATTATGTTTGTCTTTGGATGTATACATTCGATATATTGGTTGTATAAAGAAGTTTTATTTTTCTCTTATATTCTAACATAATATAAGTTCTGAAATCCTATGTTTATATAAGTTTTGCAATTACTGTTGGATATGTAGCGTGATTCAAAAATCGAAAAGTGATGTTTAGTTATATAATAATATGATATACATAGATATATAAAAACGATTGAATCGTAACGAGCAGTCCATGGTGTATTTTTACAACGGTTTTGCTAATATTTGAACAACGACAAGACGCGTGAGGAAATGTCAAGATTTCGGAAATTAATTGCTCCTCCGATATCATCACGGGTTAGATGTTTGTACAAAGCGTGTTTGTACAAGATATTAAAAGAAAACGGGCGTGCCGTTAACCCAATCGCAAAACCGTTGCTACTCGATAATTTGTCGTAGAGCGTACGGTGTATATTATTCTTCACGCACCCGTTCTTATTCTTAATACGCTTCAATGCAAGCGCGCCACGTTTAATCCGGAAATTGATCTCTAAGGCTTTCGTTTCGCTTTAAATTTTTCTTCAGTGTGATACGAGAAAAACAAAGATTTCGAGACCTGTACCATGGCATTAACTAGAACTTGAGTCTTTTTAAAAGTAGCTGTACCTATATAAGATATAAGTAGTTTAATATATCATAAAGGTAACTCGTAATTATTCATAACGTTTTTATCATATTTATCATGTTTATATAATCGGTATACCTATTATATCGAAATGTTTAGAAAAGTATTTTGTCTCTGATTATAAAATCAATATGTTATTAATATATATTACATGGATTATCATGATAATTTAAAAAAAACTTAAATAATCTTGTAATTACTTATATAAAAGTACATAAATAAATTTTTGAAATTGTACCTATAAAAATATTATGATTTTTTCTAAAACACAAAAGTTGACTTAGAATATCATAGTAGCTCGCTGTTATCACTGCGTTGCGTGTCGCACCTCGTATATGTAGGTAATGGCGTATCACAAATAAAACCTATCGTTAAACCGACGTGGACAACCACATATATAAACTGCAGCAGTCCCTCGGCCGATTGTCTGAAAATGTATTGGCGGCCGTTCGTAGAATGTGAAAACGGCGAAATCGGATTATTGTGTATTCAACCGAATTATGACGAGGCGGCGGGCGTTTCGATCAAAGCGCCGACGCGACGCCGAAGTGGATGACTGATACACGGAGGATGAGAACACGAGATCGTGTAGATATGTATATTGTTATGATATATATCATATATACTTATATGTGTATATAAGTACTTTCTATATATACGTGTTATTGGTGTGTATCCTTAGTAGTTGGGTATAGTTGATGATTTAACGCGAGATTTTATTTTTAAAATTTCAAGTTGTTATGTATTAAACGCGTCTGTATTTCCTGTATTATACGCTATAATTAAATTAAATTGTCAAAATATTATTAATATAGCCATCAACTAAAAAAAAAAAATGTTAAACCTATTTGTACTAATATTGAATATTTTGGGGTGGTTAAGTCCAGCAGGTATAATAGCAATCCATACAATTGACTCTTTTGGATAAGATTTTTCCCTCGATTTGTCCTGAACCTTACCATTAGTAGTTGTCTTTGATAAATATTTAACTATGGTTTTATAATATTGCACTATAATACATATAGTTGCAGATTTGCAGTATATAGGTTAGGACTTTTAGGTGAATATAGGTGCACTGATATAAGTGCATAAAAAATCGATATTTTCTGATAAATTTAATATCCAAAGTGAAATTGTTAAAAAAAGTTCCGTGCAACTCGAAACAATTGGTATTAAATTATGCAGTAAATTTATCATCGACTTAGGATTTAGTATAACGGGCTATATGGATGGGTCATTAATTAATTCATATGGATTTCATAATGGCTATAATTTTTCTGTAATTAATTGTAGGATACAATTTTTAGATGTGATTTTTTTACAATTAGTTTAAACGTGTTTTATGTTACCTTTTTAATGTTACGAGAGTCTATATAGTTGGGCAAAACATCGAAATCTACCAATAAATTGTTATAACCGACTGTAGTCTAAAATTATATAGTGGAAAGCGTTTTTTTTGTTTTGTTTAAAACAAGTGTTTATTGGCCATATCTTTCCAGCTAATAACATTGAATCAGATACGGAAGATATCTCTGCCGAAAGCGAAAATCGTGAGGTACTTCGATTTAATCGTATTGTTTTGCGTGCTGCAGATGCTGCAACATTATAGTATTGCTGGTTAGATCAATCCCTCCATTCTCTCGTTCGAAGCGACATAACCGGGACGCCGATAGCGTTCGATATTTATATTTTAATATAGTTATTAAGCCGTTAAAATTATCGATTTTTTTTAGAAAGCCAAGTTTTAAAATGTGGTCATGTTGAAAAATATTAATCTGTTAAATATTAGAAGATATAAGTACCTACTTAATGATTTATACGCAAACATATTATACACCATATATTATGTTTAAAATTTTTAAATCAGTAATTACATTTTTTCAATATATTTTATAAGATTATTGTTATTTAAATGAAATTGCTATTAAAAATAAATTTGAATCGTAATTAGGATTTTAAACTGTTTCTTTTTTACTAATAATTATAAATTTTCTAATTTGATTATTATCGTATACTGTACCATATACAGCTTTTTACTATTTTATCTTAACATTTGTATTAGCTTTAGTTTCATATTTTTCTTGTTGTCTTTCTGTAAAGTATTGTACCTCAATATTATAACGATGTGTTAATAATAATAGTGATGTATTTTGCTGTAGAATTCAAACACGTATTATGTAACATATAAGTTAGGTATTATAATTTTTTGTATCATTCCAAAACATACATTTTCTTATATAGTTATTTATTCTAAAATAACTTTTTCCAAGACTTTAGTACTCAAATCACATCTTTTAAAATTTCAGTTTTTTAAATCATACGCGCTCAAATCAATGTATTATAATAATTATTTTAGTGTTTATACACCTATACAGTAGGCTGCAGTGTTCAATATAAACAGTCGACGACGATACAATGTTATATGCACACACATATACTCTCGCGGGTACATGCACACCAATATGTATATGTATATGTATATATTTTAAAAATCTAAAAAAACAAAAATATAAACTAACGGTAAATCGTATTAAAAACTTTTTTTTTCAATATCGTCACACGTTTAGTTTATATATTATATTTGTTTTACGCATTCAGGCGTATATATTTAGTTATTTCGTTCGTGCTGCAGCCTCTGCAAAATGAACTGAAATCCAATTGGCTTCTGTTTGTATACGTTCGTTGCAATACCTACCTGTGTATTTATTACATTAAATTGTCGTGCTTTCGCACTGTTATAATTACACTTCCAAGACTCGCTATATGTGGGGTGGTGTTGGTGGGCGTCGAGCGAGCGAGTTTCTAATCGGTATTTGCTTCTTTAAAGACAACGAATTTCAACAGGACATATTTTCACTCGATTCGCAGACGATATAATTATACCGTTTTTCTCACCAATAAATAGTCAGTGAGCAAATTTATTTTTTCTCGAAACCTTCTAAAATGATTTATATTTTGTTTGTTTCAGTTAAACTTCTTCTGCAGAGCAGACGATAATATTATTTCTATTTGTTCGTTTATAAGTACAACAATAATATATGAAAACCAATAAATTCTACTTTTTCATAATAAACATCTAGGTACTTCAGCTTTTGGTCGAGCTTTGATCATTTATAGTCATTTAATTGGACTACGGTTTATTAAGGTTTCCACTTGGCTTATAATAATATAATCATTTTTTTCTCACATTGCAATAGTTACATAACAAGCAAAGTTCGTTGATTAGCAAATTATAATCGAAAAACTGAATTGTAATAAAATCTTATGGAGACCATGGGTAAAATAACTATCAAAAACGTGATGTGATGTGATATCTGTGTAGGTATAAACAGTAATTTTAGATTCTGAGCGGAGTGAGGAATGTATTGATTTTACCATGATGTGTGATTTTTTATTTATTTTTTTATTGTGTCTGTCATCACGTTTCGGCACAGTAAAAATGCTTCGATTTTCGACTTCAGTACCTTGTTAGATCAGAAAGTGAATCTAGTTGGTACATTTTGTGTGTGTGTGTGTTTGGGGGGGGGGGGGTCAAAAGTCAAAATTCTCAATATTTTTCTAAATAATCGGGATAAACAAACTAAATTTTACGCACAGTCAGTTTTCGACAAAATCGATTTTGGTTTTTGCTGTAACTTAAAAAAAAAGACCATAGATACATGACATTTTCACCGAATGTTTATGTAAGTATATTCTATCCACCATGCAATTTTCAAAAATGTTCGACTTAAGTTGAACTATTCATAGGTATTTGCAATTTTCGATTTAGTTTTTTTTTAAATTAATATCGATAAAAATTTATTTGTTGGGTAAAAAAGCTTGAAAATTTAAACAAGACTCCTAACATATTGTTACAATACCAGTTGAAAATTAAAAGAAATTCATAGTCGCAATTTTGACAAAATACGTAAAAATCACGAAAATTCGCAAATCATCTTAAGCTAGAAATTCATAAAAAATTTTCTTTTTGAACCTAAGATTTGAAAATATAATACAAGATTCTTAACAAGTTTGTCAATCTTTATCACAAAAAAAAAAATATCCACCAGAAATTCAAATTACATTTTTATGAGCGTTTGAAATTTAAATTTTTACAACATTGGATTTTCACTGGATTTCACATTTAGCGATTTTCTTATTTTTGTGTAACTTAAATGACCACAGATACTTGAAATTTTCACTGAATGTTTATATAGGCATTTTCTACATTTGATACAATTTTCAAAATATTTTGATTAGTTTTAAGCTGTTCACTGACATTTTAATTTTACAACTTTTTTAGTTTTTTTTTCTATAAACATCGATAAAAATTTATTTAGGTATTGGGTAGAAAAGCTTGAAAATTTTATACAAGGCTCCTAACTTATTTTTACAATATCAGTTGAAAAATAAAAAAGATACATTTCTACAATTTTTTACAAGCATTCAAATTTTAATTTTGACAACATACGTAAAAATCACGAAAATTCGCAAATTATTTTAAGCTAAAAATTCATAACATTTTTTTTTAAATCTGAGATTTGAAAATTTTTAATAATCTATAATATATCCTAGACAGATAAACCGTCTCCGCTCAGAATCGTTTTTCGTATAGAATGATATAATATCATTGGATTCAAATATAATTCCATCCATGTTACAGTAACCCACTTGTAATCTACTGCACAGCAGAGCGACATCCACGACTTACCCGCTTTTTTAAAATTGATTTTCAAATACTTCTTTAATTGTATTTAATGTTATCGAATTTTTAAGCTATTTTACAAGTTTTCTTTATTGTAATAATAAATGAGAATTTATTGTTTTAACATTAATTGAGTTTATTACGAAGTATTTGTTAGCTCGGATTATTTGTAAAATATTAAATTAAATGTAATTCACACGTCTTTTTCTCTATACAATTGCGTTTCCATTAACAATACTCTTATATTTAACCTCTCGAGTATGCTGCAGAAATTTAAACTTTTTTCTTTTCATGTACCTACAAAAAAAATTAATTCGATTTTTTATAAAATGTCTGTGAATGTATTATAAACCATCATGTCCGTTGAATATTAAATGCAACACATTTGCATATGTATGTATTAATTTTAATTTTTAAATTAAACGTACCTATATTTGTCGCAATATAACTAACAAGTGACATTTCAATATTTTATAAACCATATTAGATGAAATATTATTTTGGTAGATAGAATCTAGCTGTTTATTGGGGTATGTTTAGTTGCAGGGTTACTATGAATATCATATCAATATTAATGTGGATATCCAAATATTTTATTTTTTTTATACTTAAACTTTCAACAGGTGCATATTACATTGTATTTCTATTGTGCTAATGCCTAATTGTGGTCTTCACCAATATATAACATGCAATCATTTATATATATTTCATAATAATAATAATATGATGTATTGTGTATGATAATTATATGTGCTTTAATTTTATTATTCCGTCGATACTTTAATGATTGATCTCAATATTGCTTATATATATTAATAATAATAATCATAAGCCGCTTATATTAAATCCAATCTTGTGTCGTTTGTCTCACTATGTATTGGGTTTTAATGATTTTTATTTGACACCACGAGTGCTATTATATTATAGGTATTATCCAAATTGCCAAACCGAATTCTCGCGGTGTTATCACTATTAAGCATTTGACGAATTTGTCAAATTGTTGAAATTATTAGTGACTTGTCATATTATATGTAGTTATATACAGTGGCATAATTAGGAATTTGGTTGGGGGGGGGGGTTATATGTTTTTAGCAAAATTTGTAAGCCTCATACAGTAACCTAGTTCACCAAAAATAAAATGTTAGCAGTAAAATAAAAGTTTTGAGGGGATCTATCCCCTTCATCTTCCCCTGAGTATATGCTGTTGTAAAGTATATCATCGTAGACACTATAATCTTAGGAGTACTAAGGATCTGAGGGTACTAAATCTAATTATATAGTATTTACGCAGTTATACATCTGTATAATGTTTTGAATTTTATTGTTTTCATGTATTTTCAGTTAAAAATTGTGTGATTTTACATCATATTCCTCACCTGTTGCCCTTATTTTTTCATCCCAGTTTTTGTATTGCTGGTTAAAAATAGCAGGCATTAAATCTTGACTATATATTTATGATTTCATACTGCCTGTAATAGAATACTTTTCTAAAAATTTCGCTTTACAAAATATACCGTCATTCGTCGTATTGATAATATAATAATTTATACTTTATAATTGTTGATTAGTTGTTATTAATTTAGATTTGATCATCAAAGTTTTTAGACGAAACTCTGCAAATAGTTCTCGATGACTAAAACAACCCTAATATTTTACCGACGATCGAAAGCGACTATGTACATAATAGCTCGTTCAGGGTCATTGATTATGGACCTATAACCAAATAAATACGAGACTTCCAACATATATTGCCCGAGCCGTGTGGTTCTCACGGTCATCTTTATAGGTACTTTGGTTGGGAAAACAATATGTCTTAAACTCGTTCGTCATAACACATACCTTTTTAGTATATTAGTATATAATATGCTGGCGTCCTGTAGTGTTTTGATTTCATTTGGAAAATCGTCTTTGGCCAGCTGCTCAGCAGTGAGGCCAGCGATATGTTATATTTATAAAATGATATATTATGTATAATATAATATACAACTATTATTTAGTGAAGTTATATACACGTTGGTTTTTTTCTGTATATATACACCCGAAATCCAAATCCTGTCTCGCGGTTGTCCTGGTCCAATGGACACGATTTATGCCCGTACAAAATATTATAATATTATAATTTATGATATACTTATACTTTGTGGCAGAATCCGTTCTTGTTTCTATTTTTGACGATGTCTAAAGTCGAACATGTTATAACGTGTATGATGTAATATTAAGATAAATATCGGCTGCGGACGTCGTCGCGTGGGTTGTATAAAAAAATGCTTCTCCAATGGGTGCGATAAAGAGCCTCATCGTTACGCGGTCCAGTGTTGATATACGCGCGGTATCTGTAGGTATCTGTAGTGTGTGGGGGAGGTGACCTGTCAGTCGTCGCGATCGTACATCATTTTTATTATGTTTATAATATAACATAGTGTATCTGTGCATCTTAAGTCGTGCAGGCGTATATGAATTACCTATATTTAGGCTCATTATTACTCATATATTAATTGCAGTCTTGTAAAAGATACTTAGCAGTAAATGTATTCAAGTACAGATATAGATAGGTAAGTATTTTGAAAAGTATTTGAATACAAATAATACGGATACTTTTAAATAATTTAAAAAACGTTTTCATGTTTACATTAATGTTATAGAGAATTTTGCACCTTTTCTTTGGGTATTACTTATCTGTTTTCTTTTTTAAGGTATTTCACCTTTTGTTAGGATATAAGTCACATAAAAAATATATTATAATGAACTATATTATGTATTCTCAGTTTTTTTTAAGTTATTGAATTGAAAATAGAAAATAAATGAATTAAAAATAAAAGTAAAAATGAGTATTTTATTCTAAATTTACAGATACTTTACGAGACAATATAAAATTCTTAAGTATATAAAATGCGAAATTGAGTACATAAAAATTATTTGGATATTTTTATTAGAACACTATATAATAATAATATAAACATGCTGTCTGTACAACAGTCTTAAAAATAGTTTAAATCAGCCGCTATGTTTTATCTTTTGATTTTAAACGTACAATACTATTATTATTAATAATAATGCGTTATATAAATATACATACATATATATTATAGAGACACCGTGCCATTGGCGCAAATATAATACTATCCTATGCACGCGATGTGTCCTTAACGGACGTAAAACAATATAATAAATAATAATAATAAAAAATACTAATCATACTATGTGTTGATGACACCCTTTCTTTCGACACCAAACGTATACCACATTTACCTACACTGTGCACAGGTGAATACATATAGATATAATAATAATATAATATATAGGTACACATTAATATACTCTTGGGTACTTGGACGAACCGGACTGCAGGTCGCATTGCACCACAGTGGTGTACAGTGTACACAATAATGCGTTATTATGCAGACCTAACCGGTTTCACGTTTGAGTTTTTTTACGAGTTCATCGACAACACTTTTTCACGGTTTGAATGAAACAATGCATGCGTATATAAGCTGTTTCATTTATCGTAAACGATAATTTTTTTTTTCAATTTTTAACAGTCTTTGTGCAAACATTTTTAAGATTATATATATTATATCAAATACAGTGCTCACACGGGGAACCTAGTATATTGTCATTGCAGCTGTTGCCTATAAACGCAAAATATGACCTAAACGCGACTCAAAAAATAAATAACCCATAAGTGCAAATCAATTTTATTTAAATTTTCGTTACTATTAATATTTAACTAAGCATTTACAGTGATATTGAAATTAGTTTAAAAATCAGAAAATAATAAAAATAATAATTTTGTGTATTATTTTAAATTAGTTGAAGAAGTATCATAAATTAATATATTAAAATGAAACTAATATAATAATGAGTAGGTACCTCGAAATTAAATTTAAAATTTGAAGCCAACTGTCATAAAGTATTCCAATCTGGAAATTTTTTTCTTTATACAAGGTTCTAATTTATGTATTGGAGATGATTATAGATTTATAATTTATTTTTGCGCTTTTGAGTTATCGAAAAAAAATCGATTCGTGCTTTCAGATTTCACTGGCCATTGCAGGTACTACCTATAGTACCTACCTACAATATTAATATAATAAAACATAATATGACTTGTACACAGTACACATGCAGTCGTAACTTACACTTTTATTGTTTGGTATAATATTATACATAATATTGCAAACTGAAGAATTCTCCTAAATCGAGGGCATTTGGTCGAGAGATCCTTTTTTTTTTTTTATTAAATTAAAGTGTTTCTGACATACAAGGTCATCTAACTTATTGATATAATAAAGAATTTTTAACATCATTAGTTGTTAAGCGTAAATTAATTACAATATATACAGTAAATTACAAAGATGAATAAATAAATAATAAAATATTACATCATAATATTAGTTAATCTAAGTGTATTTTTTTTTTTTTTTTGTAAATCTTATTGGTGTTGAGAAAGGGCATCATGAGGACGTCCGCGCTTGAGACGCCGGAGGGTAGGCTTATCGCTGAGTTTGAAATATTTTGCACTTTTGGCGTTGTTTAGTTGGTTAGGTTATTATATTAAAGATTGCAGGATGGGTATTTAAAGTTTTTAATTTGAACAGTAGGCCGTCATGCCAGACACGATCAAAAGCTTGCGCAATATCTAAAAAAACTGCACCAGTGTGAAGTTTTTCTTCAAAACCATTATTTATGTGTTCAGTTAGGCGGAGGAGTTGTTGCGTAGTTGAGTGTTTCGGTTTAAAACCAAATTGATGATGTGGAATGGCTTCAGTTACATCTAGATGTTTTGTTAACCTGGTGTATATGATTTTTTCAAATATTTTGGAGACTGAAGATAGTAGACTTATGGGCCGGTAACTGTTAGGGTTTGTGTTATCTTTTCCCGGTTTTTTATCATTATAATTGAGGCTTTCTTCCAGTCAGTTGGAAAGTGGCTGATTCTTATTAATGAATTAAATAAAATAAATAGATAAGTGATTGCTTTATTTGGGATTTTTTTTAATATAGCATTTGTGATGAGATCGTGTCCTGGAGATTTTTTGTTTGGTAATCTTTTTATTATTTCATTAACTTCGGTAGGAATGGTGTAGGGAAGTATGTTTTGTGGAAGAATATCTGGTTCAGCTAGTTTGTTGTACACCGCGGTTTCTGTTTCGGTATCAACCACATTGTTCGGTGAGAAAGTATTTTCTAATGTTTTGGCGAAGAGTTCGCATTTTTCAACATTTGAATTTAGGTAGACGTTATCCGATTTTAATGGAGGTATAGCACCAGAGTTTGGTTTGATTAAACGTTTGGTAGCGAGCCATAAGTTTGAGTCCGAAGGATGAATTGTAGATAAGAAATTTTGGTATGAAGTTATTCTATTTTCTTACAGTAAAATTTTGACTTTTTTTGTGAGATAATTAAGATTTTTCGGTTCGAGAGATCCTTAATTATATTATAATTATTATACTAGTACAGAGCTTTTCAACATCGTAGTTATGCATAGAAATAATTAAAACAATATAATACGTTCATCCCTTTCACTTGGTAATACTATTATTATACCTACTGCATTGATGTAGTCAGTTTGTAATATCCACTATAATACTCTAATTTAATCTCGAATTTAATAAAAGCAAACATCTGAATTGTATTCTGTATAAATCGTATTACGCCCTACACATGTCCCCCTCATAAAATAGTTAGGTTTTCTCCTACACGTTTTTGCAGGCAATACAAAATATCCCTATCAAAATTTCAAAATATAAAACCTAACCTAATCTCACTTAATTTAAAAAAGAATCTTTGGTATATAGTATCAAAGAAGACCCCCCCCCCCCCACTCACCCAATCATTATAAGCAAAATTGTATTGATGTGTGCGTGGTGATGAGTAAATTATGATTTATGACGACTGACGAGCCTACCTACCATTGATTATTATAATACCTATTACGTCTACAAATTGTGTCGTCTATTACTAATTGCAAACCAACAGAAACAAATATCATAATATTATTCTGTGTTAAGTGTTCCGGCAACCGAGGAAGTTTACATTGACTGGTCTGATTTGCGCAATTATATTATATTGTATTCCATTATTTAAAATTTCCAGTGTTGATTTTCTTCTATGTATTTGCTCACCACACATTCTGTAAATTGTTATCACACTTATCGTCGTGTAAATACGTTGTTTTTTTGTTATTATAATTATCATCATCATTGTCGTTGATGACAGAGTATTATTGATATTTATCACGAGACGCCAATCAGTGGTATATTTTATACACCGTCACACAACTTTCAAGTAAAAGTAAATAAATAATAATAATTATAACTAAAATTAAATCCCATTTTTTTTTTAAAAACTTCAGTTATTTTTATAAAACATAAAAAGTCTGTATAATGTAGGTATATTTATTAAATAAAAAATGTTGAAATATTATCAAATATATCATAATAGGTTTATACAATCTAAAATATAATTTTCATCAGTCAAATTTAAATTTTTAAATAATATAAGTAAATTATGGTTATAAAATGTCTTATACCTTCCGGCTTGAGTCAAATGATGTCTTATCTTAACAATTGTCGTTGATAAAACTTCCGTAGATTGGTTTTTCAATAGGGACGAAACGTCCCTTTATATATATATAAAAAAATGGCTAGTCTTTAAAGATCTTAAAATACCATTAGTTTTATTTGTTTTAACTAGTTATTAGTAAACATTGAATGTCAGTATTCCGTATTACAGGAGATAACACATTAAAATTAATAATTTCAAACAATATTTTATAGTAAGCTATTATAAACGCTTTTAACTATAAATACTAATAGAACGACAATGGTTAACTACATACTAACATGATAAAAATGTAATAAAAGAGAATTATCGGTCATGAATATCAAAACTTTGGATTCGGTAAAATCTGCTGACGTATATAAGGTTGTCTAGTTGTAGAGGGATAAATTGACAAATTGTTTACGACTAGCTGGCGGGGCAGTAACAAACGATAGCATTGATGTGTGCATAAATGGGGTAACAGTTTAAATATCTTTAGAATTATTTGGTATGTTATTTTGTGTTATTGAAAAAAACAAACTGAATAGCTGAATAGGGTTTTATTGTTCGCGCTAAATAAATTATATTTTGGTTATAATTAGAATTGAGGTTCTAATCATGTAATTTACAATATTGATTTTCATACTTAAACACTGAATGATAAATCAAACAATTAAAAAGCCATTGATGGCGAGCATCTCTAGCGAATTTTCGTCTCACAGATTTGTTTTGAATTATCTAGCATGATACCTATATATAAAAATAAATATAATAGGAATGACTACAATTTTTAAATCAATATTTTTCGAAAATTACATATGAATAAGCTTTGTTTATGAATTAAAATATGGTTTATTTAATTAAAAATAATAGCTTTATAATTTTACCACCACCATAGAATATGATTGTGATACAAACAATAAGAACTTAGGGATGCTACTAAAAAACAAATATTATTATTAGGCACCTAACTTTTTATTTTATTAATTTTCTAATCACTCATATGAATTAATTCAAAATTTGGCTTCATCAATGGTTTCGTCTCGTATAAGCTGCATATATTGCGATAAAACGGAGATATTCTTTTGGTCTTGACCTAAAAAATACAATTACGAATGGATAGATGAAAGAATTGGAAAGTGATTTTTTTATGAAAAATTCGATAAAAATAGTAAAAATACCTCAAGTTTTTAATATTCCAAAAATTTTAAAAAATGTACTTGAAAAATTTAGAGTAAATTTATAATACAATATACATGGAGTAGAGAGGTATATATTATGTGTTTTTGAAGAAACTCTATCTAAATATCAATCAATTGACAATAATCAGTATATTATAGAACATATTATAACTTATTCGTATATAAATAAAACTAGACGATTACCATTCCCTTCCGAAACGTGCATGCCTTGGATATTTCATTTCACGCGCGGTTCCGTTTCAAACGAAACACAAGATGTTTATGCGGCACTTGGGTGGTATAAGATTGCTGACATTTCAAATTTTATCAATAATATATGCACTTAATCTCTACACCTTTTCTGGGTTTTCATTTTGACGTGGCTTAAAAAAATGAGAAAAATAAATAGCAGGGAGCCAAAAATATTATAAAGATTTAATATTCTTGTATAAATAATGGTCGTATGATGCTCATTGTGTAATGAAGTTGTTCAGTTCTTTGCAGGAATTGTTCATTATTTTATCGGAACGATTTTTATTTTCTAGTTTATGTTTTACGATATCATATGCTCACTTTATTGTATACATACTGGAGGTTTGTTTATGAATAAATTATTACGATTCTGTTAATAGGTGCTCAAATATTTCGTTGGTTTAGAATGCGTTCTATTGTTTGCGCAGTCTACGCATTTTGTACGGTATATATATTATATATCTAATACTACTATTACTATAATGCTCGTGTTTGTCTTCTTCGTCTTCCCCTGTGACGACGATGATGTATATTATGTACTATTACAGCCGTGATTTAAAACGAAATTACAGCTCTGTAAATGTAATAAACAAACGACTGTGGGAGGAGTAAAGGGAGGACAGTACAAGGTGCCAGAAGCGTTGTCGTCGAAGTTGCCAATTTATATTTTACGAATTCTGCCATTCCTGTGGATACAAAATGTCAAAATGTGCCAAGTGCCCGTGAAATGATCACTAATGGTAACGATTTTTTCGATCCTGATTGTAATATAACTTTTTACAGTATAATACTAGCTGTAAGAGATAATATGTCATCCGGAGCCCGAAGACGTTTTTACTATTACCTTTATACAGGGTGATTCTTCAAGTATTATGATACCCCCTTATTTTTCTTCACGATGAATTTATTAAACATTCATTTTTCAAAATTTGAGTTGTAATACTTGATATACAGTATAGAATAGTATTGTATATAATAAAGATCATACCTATCTTTACAAAGTACTGAGATTTTTTGTACTACTTACTTAATGAGTGTGTTTTGGGGACACAAGATTTTGTATTTCAAATGAGAATCTCTTTTGTTTAAGTACTATAAATTATTTAGCGGATAATTTTTCTAAAAATTTTGATGAAATATTATGATATATCTATATTTGGACGAGTAGTTTTGAGTTATTAGCTTTCTGTACTAAAGATAATAGTTCTATGATTAATGGCTTTGGAAGATATGGGGCTATAATGTGGCAATTTGAATATTTGAGTAATTTATATTGATTTATCAATATAATCTATGACTTGTATAAAAACTATCAAAGTATAATTAAAATAACAGATCTCATATTACTTATAACTTAAATTTTTACAAAACCATTTTAAGAACTATTATCCTTAGTATGAACTATAAAGTTGAAATAACTAAGAGATTATTCTTTCAAATGTTGAATAAGGTATATAAACTAAATAATATTTATAGTAAAATTTGAGCTCTCATTTAAAAATCAGAGGTTTGTTGTATCACCACAGGATAGTTTTTAGTTAGTATAGAACGAAAAATATAAGTAATTTTAAAATTATACATATTATTCTATGATCTTTAAGTATAATATGTTTAAAAATTCTAAAATTAAGCATTTGAATAAATTCATAACTAAAAGAAACAAATGGAGGTGAATATACTTGTTTAATTATCCTGTATACCTATATGTTTTTCCTTTATAGTCTTTTCTTTTAATCACCGACCCGATCTGGCCCGTAATTTATTTATTTTGGTAATCAAATCCACCATTCTAGAGTCCTTGACGCGTAAAATAATTCTACGTTTCTAACAAGATTAATTTTGGTGTGTCAAGACTCGGGAATAATGTGTTACAGCTCCTCGAGCTATATTTACCTTAGATATATAAATATCATATTTAATACATAATATATATTACATTGTTACTTACTGTACGTAAAGCGCATGTTTTGTTTTGGTTTTTGTCATTACAGTTTTTCATAAGTGTTTAAAACTTGTTTTTTGCCTCAAAATTATATATGTTAAGACATAATCAATATCGATCTTAGGTATATACCACCGGCAATTGGGCCGTAGTACCTATAACAATCGAATAACTTTAAGAGGACGCCACACCCGCATGTGTTGTCTCCGTCTTACAAACGTATAATATAGCAAAATCTGTTTAGCGCAGGACAACTTTACTCCCTTTATA
This sequence comes from Diuraphis noxia, assembly GCF_037042655.1. Lineage (NCBI taxonomy): Eukaryota > Metazoa > Arthropoda > Insecta > Hemiptera > Aphididae > Diuraphis > Diuraphis noxia. The sequence continues at coordinate 28,013,110 of NW_028301714.1, read as the reverse complement.
TTTATAGTAGAATTACCAAAATTCCACAACGCATAGGTAAGAACTTTATCTATGTCATAGCGTCGTTATTTTTTTGATAACATAAATATAATTAAAGTTAGCTTAAGCTTAAGAAAACACATTTATTTTTTATTTTTTCATTAAATTACTTAAAATTATTGGTTTGTGCTATCAAAAAAATAAAGACGCTATGACACAAATAAAGTTCTTACCAATGCGTTGTGAAATTTTGAAAATTCTATTATAAATATTGAGGGAGAAAAGTTGTCCCGCGCTAAACAGATTTTGCTATATGTTATTGTTTAATAAAATTTAAATTTTAAAGGAAGTTATGAGTATTTTAAGATGCACAAAAAATTCACAATTTTAAAATACTCTTAACTCGCTTTAAATTTGATATAAAATAAAAAGCATATGAGGTTGTCTAGATAATAATCTTAACTTTAAATTTTATAAGAGGTCAGTTCACTCTAATTTTTAAGTTAACAAAGCTACACGTGTTCTGCTGAGCGAAAAATGTACCATGTTACGCATTTTTAAGACGGAGACAACACATGCGGGTATCACGTCCTCTTAATATATTATATTATATTATGTCGCTTTTCACGTTAATTTTGTTATGAGTGCGTTTTGTATTTTGGTAAAACGCACCAACACATTGTTGCGATAATATTCACTGAATATATTTGGAATATTACAGCGAATATACGGAACCGTTCGTGTGTCATAAAGTGGAGGACTCTAACTTAAGTGTTTTCTTACGATAACGCGACCGCGGTCTATGATCCCAAATTTACTGCGTTTTTATATTGGAGTCTAAAAGCAGCAGCTTATCTTTTACGACAGGAGCTCCCCTAGTCATATTTATTCCCGAATTGCTAGTGGCGCGTGTAATATGTATCAGGACTTTGTCCGATCATCGGTGGAGTTATCGAGAAACTTTCGAGAATTATAAAAATGGCTAAACGTTTTCTGTTTCCATCGTTGTGATTATTATTATTTACGCTATTCAGTTTTATCCAATTTTTAGCCCTTTATTCGAGATCCCGCAGTAGCCGCCGGTTTTGTCCGAACATTGATTTAAAAAGAAAGTGCCAGCAAACCGATCTAATAATATATATATATATATATATATATAAAGTATAGTTTAACAACGCACCAGGGATGGGCAAAAAGTAAGTTTATCCAGTATAAGTATTTGAAAAATATAACTATGGATACATCATTCTAGATAAAATTAAATATTTTTGAAAAGATTCGTTTTTTTTTACATTTAGATACAAAATTACATCGTACAAAATAGTTTTACTTTTTTTCTATAATATATAGGTTCAAGAATAAATTTGTCCTTACACACAAATGAAAAAAAAAGCGGCAAAGTAGATATCACTCTGCTATAGTGTGCTATACAGTAGCTAGGTTACTAGTAGGTTACTGTAATAGATGAAATTAAATTTGAATCCAATGATATTATATCACTGTATACGAAAAACGATTCTGAGCGGACATTTTTATGTATTTTGTCAAAATTCAAACTTTGAATGCTTGTAAAAAAAATTTGAATATGTATTTCTTTTATTTTTTAACTGCTATTGTAAAAATATGTTAGGAGCCTTGTATTAAATTTTCAAATCTTAGATTTTAAAAAGAAAAACTTTTATGAATTTCTAGCTCAACATGATTTGCGAATTTTCGTGATTTTTACGTATTTTGTCAAAATTGCGACTATGAATTTCTTTTATTTTTCAACTGCTATTGTAACAAATATGTGAGGAGCCTTGTATTACATTTTCAAGATTTTATACCCAACAAATAATTTTTTATCGATATTAATTAAAAAAAAAAAACTAATATTAATTGAAAATTGCATATGCCTACAAATAGTCAACTTAAGTCGAAATATTTTGAAAATTGCATGGTGGATAGAATAAACTATAAACATTCGGTGAAAATATCATGTATCTATTTATTTGCAGTTTAAATATTACATCAAAAACCAAAATCGATTTTGTCGAAAACTGATAGTGCGTCCTATTTTTCCCTTAATTTTTAGTTTTAATTATTATTTTCACGGATTTTATTCACCAAAAATGAGACTTAACTAGAATATGGTATCATAGAAACGGTAGATAAGATACGGACCTTTGACTCGGATGCTTAACTTTTAAATCCCCAATTACAAAATATCGATATACGGGCCCTGTAGTTACACCCAGGCGCCTCCCTGCGCACACCTACATAATAATATACAATATACAAATAATATAGTAATAATATCTATTATGTAGGATTCCAATCACTACTGTTATATGAGTATAATTTAAATTGAAAACGGTGTACCTACAATGTGGTGAGGGAACGATTTTATTCCTGTAGAGACAACCTTCGTCTGGATTTTATCGTGCGTGGTAGTTCGAACTCGTAAATTTCCTTTCCTGAATAATATCTAGGTATGTACATGTGACATATCGTGATGCGTGAGGTGTCCTATGCTACTTGCATGTTGCACATCACCATTATTGATGGAAAAGATGAGTCGTCGATAAAAATGTGCTTACTTATACATGGTATACGTAAAAGTGTATAACGTATATTAATATTCTATACTTAGTGCCTGAGTTGAGATTCATTATTATGACCGTATTTAATGTTATAAAAGATCTTATATTTGTGTTTAATATGTTTAAATAACTTGTGTTAAAAATTAGTAAAATACTAAAATGTCATACTTTTTATAATATTTTTCCGGCTTCTATTTAAATATGTATATTACAAATTATAATATACTATACAATGTATTTGAAGTTACCTTAAATTTATTTAGAACTCGCAATCAAATTGTAATTAAAAAAGCGTATAAACGTTAAGAAGTATAATATAATTTTATTTTTTAGTCACTAAATTTTGTATTATCTTCTTTCAATGTTGAACAAAACTGGCCCCATTGTAATTATAATATCGTTATAAATCAGAGAGGAACGTCGACTTTGAATAATAATTGTGAATAAATTATGTTAACATTTCGTCTCAGCGGAGGCGTCTTGCGTCGTCGCAACTGTATATCATGATAATATTATAATATTAATAAGACGATATGCTCGCATGACATGGTGTTGCCTCCAAGTTAACAAGTCTAACCTACAATATAGCAAGTTATAGTTCAGCGGAATTCATTTTATATCTTTAGTTTTAATATTACCTAAAGTAAATAGATTGAAATATTGCTATCAAATCGAATGGTAAGAATGTTGCCTGCAGTTCTTTACAATATTTTAATTTTTAATTTACTATTTTTAATAAAAAAAGTATGTAAAATATTATACCGGTTGATCCATTTAAGTGGGCACACTAGTTATCTCGAAAAGTATTTACTTTTTTTTTAAAACTTTTGGTTTGTGTTTTTCCAATACCGTATAATATTTTAATTTCTTTTATTCTTCTATTTATTAGTGAACCACTATCAACTTTTGATTTTCAAATGGTAACATAGAACTAAAATAGGTACCATGAATTAATAATCATTTTTTTTTTCATGAATTTTCGTCTTAACATTTTATTTTTCGTTGATTGTTTATGAGATACTGCACCTCATAATGTTCGTGGTTTTTACTATTTTTCCAATATATGTATATAAAGACCAGGAGCTACTGATAAATTCGATATCGCTGAATCCAAGGTAACAAAATAAATCCAATTAGTCCAATTAGTCGAAAAGTTAATAAATTATTAAGATTCAAAGTACAATAGTAATCTTCAATTAATTTTTATTTATTTCGTTTCTTTGGATTTAACGATATCGAATTAATCACTAGTTCCCGGTCTTTACCATTATTGGAAAAATCCACTATGCATAATATAATACTTTGAAGAGCTGTATCTCATACAAACTAATCAATGAAAAATATTTTTATTTTTATTAAATGTTTAGTGGTTCTATAATTGTAAATTTTTTAATAAAACTTTATAATAGTAGGTATAGTAGCACTGCGGATAATATTATAATAAGACGGTCGTCTGAGCGTTCATTTTTTCTGTGCATTTGATGTGTCGTCGCTCGCGTGCATAATACAGCTCCATGTCCCCGGCATCCCCACTTTGAACTTTCGTAAAAAAACCCGGGGCGATCGTTTGTACTCTGTTTGTACCGGTTTGTACCGCAAAAATCATCGTTTGTACCAAAAGCTGTAAAAAGTTACAAACGTTTTAAGTTGGGGGTGCTGGAGACATGCCAGCACCCCCACTTTGAGCTTTCGTAAAAAAACCCGGGGCGATCGTTTGTACTCTGTTTGTACCGGTTTGTACCGCAAAAATCGTCGTTTGTACCGAAAGCTGTAAAAAGTTACAAACGTTTTAAGTTGGGGGTGCTGGAGACATGCCAGCACCCCCACTTTGAGCTTTCGTAAAAAAAACCCGGGCGATCGTTTGTACTCTGTTTGTACCGGTTTGTACCGCAAAAATCGTCGTTTGTACCGAAAGCTGTAAAAAGTTACAAACGTTTTAAGTTGGGGGTGCTGGAGACATGCCAGCACCCCCACTTTGAGCTTTCGAAAAAAAAACCAGATCCATCGTTTGTACTCTGTTTGTACCGGTTTGTACCGCAAAAATCGTCGTTTGTACCGAAAGCTGCAAAAAGTTATTAACGTTTTAAGTTGGGGGTGCTGGAGACATGCCAGCACTCCCCACTTTGAGCTTTCGTAAAAAAAACATGGGCAGATCGTTTGTACTCTGTTTGTACCGGTTTGTACCGCAAAAATCGTCGTTTGTACCGAAAGCTGTAAAAAGTTACAAACGTTTTAAGTTGGGGGTGCTGGAGACATGCCAGCACCCCCACTTTGAGCTTTCGTAAAAAAAACCCGGGCGATCGTTTGTACTCTGTTTGTACCGGTTTGTACCGCAAAAATCGTCGTTTGTACCGAAAGCTGTAAAAAGTTACAAACGTTTTAAGTTGGGGGTGCTGGAGACATGCCAGCACCCCCACTTTGAGCTTTCGAAAAAAAAACCAGATCCATCGTTTGTACTCTGTTTGTACCGGTTTGTACCGCAAAAATCGTCGTTTGTACCGAAAGCTGCAAAAAGTTATTAACGTTTTAAGTTGGGGGTGCTGGAGACATGCCAGCACTCCCCACTTTGAGCTTTCGTAAAAAAAACATGGGCAGATCGTTTGTACTCTGCTTATACCGCAAAAGTCGTCGTTTGTACCGAAAGCTGTAAAAAGTCATAAAAGTTTCGGACACGACTACAGCATCCCCACTTTGAGGGTAGGCATAAAAAATCGGCCAAAATATGACTCTTTCACCACTCAGCCTACGCACTTATCGCAACATTTATTGTGATCTTAGTTACTTTTTGATTTTTTGTTAATTCGAAAAATGTTTTTCTAAACACCATTGATATATAGCTTTGAGTAGAAGGTTCATTGGTCTTGCAACCCCTCCGATTTTAATATTTGTTTTTCGTAATTTTTTTTAAAAAGGGGCTCTAAAATTATAAGATATTAATAAAATATGAAACGAAATTGGTAATATCCTAATTATTAAAACAAATGTACTTGGTTTTAAAATGTATTATATTTTAATGAGGATTGAGTCACTGTAAACTTAAAATACACTTATAGAATTATATTTGACCGAGTAAAAGACGACCTGAAGAGATTAAGCAATGGAGCAAGTATTGTGGATGCAGAAGATCGAGAACTTTGGAGAACTTTGGTAGAAGCTGCGAAGCGCCTAAATGGCGCGTAAAGCAAAAAAAAAAAAAAAAAAAAATATATATATACATATTGATATACAACAATCGTATTCGATTGGCTATACGATATTGTCACGAGTTCCAACGAATACAATAGTCCTGCCGAACTGGTCAAAAAATACGAACCTTTGATCAGTACCTTTCTATGTATTGTATACGGTACTTTGTGTATGGTAATTACTAATTACAATTGCGTATTATCGGTTTTCTTTGACAGGTTCAGATAAGAACTAGTTTGCTAGTCTGATGTGCAGTGACAGTCCTACCTATGTATAGTCTACTGATAATCTTATTTTATTTTTAAATTCTTTAAGAGGCTGCTACACCGGCATTGTACTTATCTGAAGAAAAATTATTAGTGTATTTAATTTTATTACCTTTACATTGTTAATAATTAAGTTCTCTTATAAATAATTTAATTTTGACGATTGTTAGTAAAATTTAAATTTCAAATTCTCATATATTATAAAATTTCGTCAATATTTTAACTTCAAACACAAATAAATTTCACGTATTTATTTTAATAATTTTTGAATGACTTTACCTAAGAAAAACTTATGCAGATTCATACAGAATCTCCAGAATCTGAATGAAAATTTAACAAAGCAAAAAAAAAAAACGTATCAATAAAATAAATTACCTATTTCGAATCCCTAGCTTAAAAATGAGCTTTACATAATTTTCTTTTCAAAATATTTCTGTATTTTTTTTAGCTATTTATAGGTATTTGAAATATTCAATTTTTTTAAAAATTTTTTTGTTATAAAATATATTGATATATATTGTATTGCTGAGTTAAAATACTTGAAAATGTAATAGGTACAAAGGTTTTCATAAGTTGGTCGCTTACAGCCATTAAACAATTATTAAAATACATAATATGCGCAATTTGATTAATTATTGTTTGAAGTTCAAATATTTCCAAAGTTCTTCAAATGAACATTCGAAATAAGAATATTAATAAAACTTCGAAATTGCCGTATTAATAAAAGTGACTTAATTATTAACACTGTATTCAAGTTTAATAATAATACATACATTGTCACTCGACAACTTCTATACAGCAAAGTAACAACGTTTTTTTTATTTGATAATGGTTTTCAAAACTTTAAATAATATTATATGAAATCAAAACAATTTTATTAAATCACTATTGTTTGTTACTTGTTAACTTATTATTTCTTACCCTTTCCAGCCCATTGGGTCCATTTGGATTACGTATTGTATTCTTAAACGTTATTCCAATACAAATAGTTCGAAGACTCCAAATGGACCCATTAAATATAAACAATTTTATGTTCTATCAAATGGTACCACTGTTTTTAACATATGATTAATATTACTCGTGTTTTTATCGTATTTATTATGATAAGAATTAAATTACTTTTTCCGAAAGATTTGAAAAAAAAAAAAATTGGGCGGGAAAGGGTTAAAATACGGAATTTAATGCTATGTTTTATTTACAAAAGAATATTTTAAAATGTTAATTTACAGCGATTAGATGCTAGTTTTAGATTCCTGTTAAATAACCTATCATTAGATACAATACAAATTTAAAAATTATTAACAGTTATACCTACCTTTATGTTTTTATCATTTGTTAGAAAAAATTAATATTTTTAATTTTTATGTTAGATATATATATATGTATATATTACTTATATATAATATTTTTAATTATTATGTTAGATATATACAGGGTGGTTCTTTTAAGTGTGTAGGTACACTAATTATCTCGAAAAGTATTTACTTTTTTCAATATATTTTTTTACATGGTTTTAATTTGTTAAAAAACCAACGTTTTTATTAAAAAATTATTTTTTTAAGTATTTTTTATCCTTATCAATTTTTAAGTTTTTTACTTTTTTGAATGACAACATAGAGTTTTAATTTCATTTTCCAAAGCAGAATATTTTTCTAAGTATTTAGATTCATTAAAATCGAATTTAGGGCTAGTAGTTATTGAGTTATAAGTATTTAAAGTTTAGATTGGTAGAGTGGATTGGTACGGGGTTACCCCGCAAAATGTTTGTCCACTACTCCGCTTGTCTATACTTTAAATACATATTACTCATAAACTACTCGTCCTAAATTCGACTTTTAGGAATCAAAATACTTAGAAATATATTCTGCTTTGGAATATAGTAAAACTTAAAAAATGATAAGGATAAAAAATATTTAAAAATATAATTTTTTAATAAAAACGTTGGTTTTTTAACAACTATAAACCACGTAAAAAATATTTTGAAAAAAGTAAATACTTTTCGAGATAATTAATGTAACCACTTAAAAGAAGCACCCTGTATATATTATTTGTTATTTTTATTTTGCAACAAATAATTTAAAATGTTTATTTTTCAATGGGTTTTAAATGGTTTTGTTATATTTTTGTTTCAAATATAATTCTATAAGTGTATTTTAAGTTTACAGTCACTCAATCCTCATATTTTGGCCGATTTTTTATGCCTACCCTCAAAGTGGGGATGCTGTAGTCGTGTCCGAAACTTTTATGACTTTTTACAGCTTTCGGTACAAACGACGACTTTTGCGGTATAAGCAGAGTACAAACGATCTGCCCATGTTTTTTTTACGAAAGCTCAAAGTGGGGAGTGCTGGCATGTCTCCAGCACCCCCAACTTAAAACGTTAATAACTTTTTGCAGCTTTCGGTACAAACGACGATTTTTGCGGTACAAACCGGTACAAACAGAGTACAAACGATGGATCTGGTTTTTTTTTCGAAAGCTCAAAGTGGGGGTGCTGGCATGTCTCCAGCACCCCCAACTTAAAACGTTTGTAACTTTTTACAGCTTTCGGTACAAACGACGATTTTTGCGGTACAAACCGGTACAAACAGAGTACAAACGATCGCCCGGGTTTTTTTTACGAAAGCTCAAAGTGGGGGTGCTGGCATGTCTCCAGCACCCCCAACTTAAAACGTTTGTAACTTTTTACAGCTTTCGGTACAAACGACGATTTTTGCGGTACAAACCGGTACAAACAGAGTACAAACGATCGCCCCGGGTTTTTTTACGAAAGCTCAAAGTGGGGGTGCTGGCATGTCTCCAGCACCCCCAACTTAAAACGTTTGTAACTTTTTACAGCTTTTGGTACAAACGATGATTTTTGCGGTACAAACCGGTACAAACAGAGTACAAACGATCGCCCCGGGTTTTTTTACGAAAGTTCAAAGTGGGGATGCCGGGGACATGGACCTGCATATTCGTCGAGGCCAGTGGAATAATTCTTGTCGTGGCAGCTGTTTCTATCACTCCCCTCATGATCCGTCTCCCCATCCCATCCATCTGACCAACTTCCCGCTAGATCACTGAGTCTCGTATTATAATATAGAACAATATAATATTTTTCAAAGCCGAAACCGCTACTTTTCCCCTCAATTTGCGATTCTCTGGCGAACCAGGAAACGCGCATCGCGACGAGGGTGTGTGACTCGAAATATGTTCCATGACATTGGTGTTCTTTCGAGTAAATATTATATTATACATCGTGCACTCAATAACACAGTGTGGATTTGCATCGATGTGGTGGTGGTAGAGCTGTGACAGTTGTGTGTGAATGTACGACGAACGCGCTAACCAGCTGTTTTTGGTTTTTTGTTTTGGTTTTTGTTTGTGTTAGGAGAGGGCCGCTAAAGAAAAAAAAGTTGTACCCTAGTGTAATCACGATAATGGTGCATATACGTACTTATATAGTGTATATGATGTACATATTGTACTGAGTAAAATATAGGATAACGGGTGTCTGGTTTCTTATATACATTGTTTTACTCGAATCACCACTCCCACGCGCGTTGCACATATTATAATATTATAAAATACACCTACAATATGCGTGTGCCGCTTAGACGTGCGAGTGACGACGTCCCTTATTGTAGCAGCGTTAATTAGTCGAGTGCTCCGCATGCGTAAAAATAAATTATAATATTCATATGAAGGGGGTGATTTGTTCGCTGAGTCTTTCCTCCCTCGGTTATTAAAAAGTTTGTTAGTATGATATTTGTTAGTTCATTTTAACCTAAACTCGGAATGAAAAAAACTTAAAACTGTTATTTTGAGTTAGTTTTTTTAGAGTTGATTGTTATAAGGTTTGTATCCCACTATAGATTAAATTACTGTGCACATCTTTAACTAATAACTGTAAATATATGTAATTTTCACTGAATGTTGTATATACCATACAATTTTCAAAATATTTTAACTCATGTGTTGTGCTATTTATAGGCATCTGAAATTTTCGCTCAGTCAAAAAACTTAAACAAGGTTTCTCGTAAGTTATGGTTAGTGGAAATTAAAAAAAATTCACAGTAATTTTTTACGTCTGAATTTCAAATTTCGACAAAATACCTATACTTAAAAATCACCACAATTTGCAAATTATTTGTCGTTAAAAATTCATAAAAAATTTTCTTTCTAAATCTAAGATTTGAAAATTTAATTCAAGATTTCTCATAAGTGTGTTAATTTAATCAATAAAAAACGTTTACTCGAAAGTAATAAAATTCAATTTTGAAATTTGTAAGCTTATACATTTCAGATTTCAGTTTGTATGCAGCAATCTTAATAGTACAAATTACAATTTAAATAGGTATAATATATGGTTACGTCTACAGAATACTAAAATCATTTTTAAATATTCAATAAATTTCGGGGTAGAGCTGAGCCCACGCATCTCCCTGGTTACACCACTGCAGGTATAATATAAAGTTTATATTATAAACAACTTGTATGTGTATTGCCGTGTAACATATTTACCTTGAAAGTGTAAAAATATATTGTAATGATAACGTGTATACTCTATACTCGTACACGTATTCTTAAACAAACACAAACTTAATAATCTAGCTGGTATATAATAATATATAATATTGTATAGTTTTTGATGCGGTCGGTGAAAAACTAGTATCGTACATTATAATATAATATTATGATCTTACACGATATCGATGTCACCCAGAATGGTGTATTGAAAAAACACATTATTTTTTTCTGTATAATATGATTTCGGCGTGTTCAAATTAAATTTATCTCTGTTTCGTACGTATTATTACACATAACATTAACCGGCGAAATCATCGTCACCCGGTTTTTCTCTGAGTGCTGACTGATCAATTGCGTTTGAAACTTGTGTCGCGTCATATAATAATATATAAGTATACATAATATATGTTATTTTTATATTTAGGTGCATTTTATACTATATTATGTATCTATTGAGAAATGAATAAACACAAAAAAACGAGCGCGCCGTTTTACATTCGAATCGTCGCGATTCCAAAAAACCATAACGGTGCATCAAAGACTGTAATGTAATAAATTGTTTGTTGCGACTCATACGCCAATTTTACTGTAGCGCCTAAAAGTCGCACTCTTGTAAGCGAACCTAATTATAATAATATACAGGGTGATTCACCAAACCTAATCATTCTCGTTTTAATAATGATTTGTTTAAATTACGATTTCTGGAAATTTGTAGTTACTTACCTAGAATACTTATAGGTTGCTTAGTCTAAAACTTTTTTTTTGTTTTTTATTAAAAGTAGTAAATTTAAAATCTATACAATGGTTTAATAAGTAAGTGTGATGACAAAATAACAAAATAACATTAAATATAGAAAAGGAAGGCTCCCAGCAGTGCCACCTGACAAGAAATTAGGGTTTTAATTTTTTAGTATTTTCTCCTTAGTTAATTTTTTTTTTATTAAGTATTGAACAGATCTCTAAGCCATTGCCTTTTTAGCCTTCAAGGAATAATTTAGGTAGACGATATACTTTTAACTATGGGATTTGGATGAGCTCGAAGCTTTGAGTGAAATTTTAAGTAGTAGGATTTGGCTAAGTCGTAGTCGGAGTATATTTTAAATTATTTCGATTTTTAATATAATTTTAGAAGAGTACTGTAATGGCTATGGAAATTTATTTTTTCTGAATGAGAAATCTTATTTTACTGTAATTTATTATAAGCAGATGGATGTTTTTATAAAAATTTTCATGTATCTTAATCAAAATTCAAACGCTAGTAATTTCATAGTTGTTAACATTTCTATACTGTTTCTATATTAAGATGATAATAGTCCTTAAAATGGGGTTAAAAAATATAAAATCGACACTATGTTGGATGTATAGTATTTATTATTACTCTTGGACAATATTTTAAAATATAATAATATAGCACCAATATCATCCAAACTAATCATGGATCTATTATTTTTAGTTCACAAACTATACTCGTTCGAATTTCGTTTTCAATAATTACCTAAGTATGTATAGGTATATATTTTCAAAAAAGTCAACCAATTAAAAATGTATACGAAAGAGAGTGATACACTTTGAAAAATAATAAAATTATTAACTTGGAAATATCCCGAGTGCATCATTTTTTCTTATTACTATTTTCATAATCTGAGTAAATCCACAGTTTTATTGATAAATTATATTCATTGGGCTAAGTGTATCCTTATTAGACAGCTAGATATAGGTATATCTATTTAAGATAAACTAATCGACTAAACATTTTTTAAATACAGGCGTATAACTGAATATGATGGTTATAATATTTAAATAAGAATATTTGAGTTACACTAAAAAAATAAATAAATTTTGTTAAAGCATGCTTGTGGTGAATTACCCTATATCTATGAACTATATATTTTTGTATTTTTTTAGTCCGTTCCTTTATTATAATAATAGTTTTATCGTCATGTAATTTAAATTAATGAAAACTGCAGCACGTAATGAGCACATCGAATGGTCATTATATCGTTGCACAAACATTTTAATAATGATGATATCATAATAATATAATTCACACGCCGCTCTTATTATTGCTACAAGATTTTATAACTATTACAACGTGTATTATATCGGTGTCGACTAATTATTAAAATTAAATCGTGATAGGTACTTCCATACATGAGTGCAATAATGATATTTAAATTTTAAACTCTGTGAAACATTGTTTATATTTTAGTAACTCTGAATATTATAAATCGGTATAATTTATGTGTATTATGTGAATATTTATAAATTACCTACGTTATCCTTATATCTGCGTTCGTCAAGATTCCGCCTTTTTTTAATTGTGTTATTATTATCATATATCAATCAAGTATCAATTTATAAAAGCTATTTGTTTCTCAGTAAAGTGATTATTTTTGTCAGAGAGGTTTTATTTATAACACAAAACTAGCCAAAAGAACTTTTTAATTTCTATTAACATCTGTAAACTATGTTTTCGTTTAATGGAATTTATATAACTATTACTAATTTTTATTTATCAAACATTTTCGGTCGACTAAATAACATGCATTTTTTTTTTAAATGTTCATTAAACAATAGTTTTATAATATATTATGTAACTTTTTTCAAATTAATCTTTTAGACAGGCTCATTATATTTTAACTATCAAGTGATTTACATTCTTATTTTTTTTAAAGTGATCTATTGATCTATTTATTATTTACATTCAATTTGTTTTAGGAAATAATATCTTTTCAGTATTCTGGTAAAATTTGCTACTAGTTACAACATATTTTATTTGTTAATAATTATTAGTTTATTACGTATAATATGTCGTATTCCTACACTTCATGGTTAGTAATATGTACCACAACTCCTTTATAATATGGTTATGACGTATATAAAACGAGTTTTAATTTTTATAATACATCTATTATTATAACGACTATATTATAGTGCCAATGACGTATACGACAGTTTATTTAAGTATTTAAGATTTAAAGCATATATTATAATATTAATTTCTCGGGTTTTGATGTTTTAGCTTAAACACGAAATAAATAATTATGAAAAAATTACATTTACTATTACTTAGGTAGGTAATCCTCCTTTAAATAGATAAAAAAAATTCTATTTTTTTAATTGGTACATATTTTGATTTTTCGTGTATAGTTTTGGTTTGTCCTTATTTATGTGGCTGTATTATCATTTTATGTAGTGGTTAAAGTAATTGAACGAACATTAAAGGGCAATCAATTTATATATTCATATATAGCTTCAAATCTAATATATTAGAGAGAACAAATCATATTGTGATAGATGTTTTAGTGTGTTAAATTTGAGTTATTTTCTGAGCACCCGCGTGTATTGTTTACGTTTTAAATTTTGAAATTTTAATATTGATTACAACCATGACAAAATACTTGGCAGTTGTTTGTAAAAAAATATTACCGAATAAAACTAAACTCTACAACGTTTGTTTGAAATACGTTATATATGTATAAGTGCATATAGAACTATTATAATTTGAATTTTTATATTAATGACATAATTTCGTCAAACGTTTTTGAGTTGAATCATTGCAAACATAGCAGTGTGTGCGGTGTTTCCGTTTATTACTATACGTGAGAAAGTATCGCTGGTCCAAAGTAAAACTACTCACCCATAATATTTAGAGTACACGTTTCGTATAAGACTTGTGGTTGGGACTTAGATACGAAGATAATAATCTACCCGAGCCATAGATATCTATGATATTCTAATTCATTATGTATAGGTTATTATTATAACTAGAGGAGTCGACAAGAAGTTGCTCGTTTGGAGATATTACGCGTCGATGACCGTAGATGTCGCGTATTTCCATAGGTTTATTAATATATTAATGAATTCGAAAAATCTGACGTAGCCTTCACTCAGAGTTATATAATATTATTATAATTTATGATATACGCTATGCTTATTCGTATTTCAGTATGTGTTCCATGTCCGATATTTACAATTTATATTTTAATCTAGGTGTATAAACAGTATTATAGGTACAAGCGCTATTATAAACATAGGTAAAGCTAGTTATAGATTTATAATATTATATGTTACATGCACGCTCGTCTGTGTGATAAATAATTTTAATTAATTTGAATAGGTACCTTATACGTGTTTAGATAATATCATTTCACCTATGCTATATAATAATTATACTTTATGCAATGCTCTACCCATATATTGTACACCGTTTTATTGTGATGGGCTTACTGCCATATTGAAATCACTAGTGAATTATAGAATTGCGGGTGATTTAAACGATAAAAAGCAGGTATAATACAAATATTAAATATTAACTATGTTTTAATACCTTACGGCTCCAGAGTCGCATGTGGCTCTTTAACTAGCAACCTGCGGCTCTTTGGTTAATTATCAATATATCGATATCCTTAAAATATAAATTATATTATACTAAATAATATTATATTTGTATAAACAATAATAATAATATAAATATAAATAATAATGAATTAATGAAATAAAGTTTTCCATATTTTCTAAATTTAAGACGTATTATTATGTTTTTATTGCCTACTAAAAAAAGGTTGTTCAAACCTGCAGTGTGGCTCCTGGATATCATAGTTTTGTATTTTTTTGAAAAAATGGCTCTTTCCTACGAAAAGGTTCCCGACCCCTGTTATATGTCTATTCTGTATCACATTTACTCATAGTGCCATAAGGTATAGATTGTAAATTTCATATATATATATATATATATAAATTATTAAAAAATAAAATAAAAATAGTACAAAGGTTATCGATCGATTTATTTCGAATTAATTCTGATTTTCACCAGTGCCAGTTTTTAATAACGACTTCAAATCAATTTCGTAGAATATAATGTACCTCTATATACAGGTAATATGTAAATAATAATTATACGATATTATTATTATTTTCCAAACCGTAAAAGCAACAATAATATCAATAAAATGCTTGAGAGTATTATTTCTTGAAACCATTAAAATAATAAATACACTTATACAGGCACATAATAATATATATACATTTTACATTTTACATTTTTACCTACCTATATTATTTTTATAATGTTATAAATCAACCGTGAAACGAATTTTGTTGTTTTATTAACATTGGCATAAACTTAAATTTTGTATAGATTGAGGAGGAGGAGGGAACCAGTTGAAAAAAACATACCTATAAGCAATTATAAAAAATAGGTATTAAAATTAAAATGCCTCCTCCCCAAAAAAAAAGAATTAGTATAGTGGAGTCTCAAACAAGTGATTTCTACAATCAATTAAATGTTAAGTCGTTAAGTGCTTAGTTAATTATAATTAAAAAAGTTAAAAATATTTGTAACTTGTTAACTAAATAATACCTAAGGGTAATAATGAAAGTAATAATGAAGGTAATAATGAAGTTCACCTTAGATTATCAACATATGAAATGTTATATTGTATAATAATATAATAACTATATTGTCTTATTAATACTACGAATAATAATGCTATAAAACTTATATTTTTAAATATTTAAAAAAAAACACTATTTTATACAAATTTCTTTAAAAAACATAAAATATAATGGTCGTAGGGGACAATATGATACTCTTCATGAATACCTTGTTAATACTCTCGTTTTCGATGTGCGGTACTGCTTATAGTCTATACCTATACTTACCGAGAAAGGAAATTATATTATAATTTATAAAACTGCTACACATTTTATAATAATAAACGTGTTGAAAATTCTGACGTTGCCGTGGCGGAGAAACAGACGATCGAAGAGTGAAGTGTTTTGTCGTTTCGTGTTTATTTTCGGAGGTCGTACATTATTATTATATAAGTCGTCGTGAAAAAAACTTATACCGGCTGTACAGCCTGCCCTCGTGTGATACGTGCGTGAAATTCGATACTGTGTACACACTTTAGAAGCAGTCGTCGAGTCGAGTCGAGATGTTAATAATTATAATAATCAGTGCTCGTAATGTAGTGGTAGTGGTGGTTGTCATGGTATGACGGAGAGCGATGGGGTGGAGCCGATGATGGAGAAGCCAAGTGGACGTAAAACAAGTATATGAATTTTGTGAAATTGTTTCAACGATGATCATGAAATACATATTGTCTCAATATGATTTGTATGAAAACAAGATAAAAATGTTTTTATATACTTATATGTTATTCGTACATTGGTATTTATTATATTATGTAATTCACTTTATTTTCATTAAAATATAATTTATCTGTTTTGGTTTTAATTTTTTAAAATAGAAAATTATAATATGTATAGATAAATTACATATTTTTAATTTAAAAAAATTAGCGTTATTGTAATCAAACTAGATAAAAAGATCGTTGTTTAAAAAAAATATTTATTTTAATTCATTGTTTGGAGTTCTTACAGGTAGTATAATATAATTAGTAATTATATTATTGGTGCGTATTGGAATTATCTGTATTGTGACTATATAGACTATAGAGGGAATCTGCATGTAATTACTCAACACTCATTGCACAGTTTTTAAATCGTTAATTGAGTTACTCCATTTGTAATTATTTGTAACTTGAACACTGCGATGGTAATAATAATTAGAACAAGAACAATAATAGTTTAGTACGTCGGCAGTAGAAGTAATTATAAATTAGTAAATATAAGTAAGGAAGGAAAGAGGCCGATAAAGAAATTCCGTGTCGCTAAAAACAACAAAATTATTATTTTTTCCCTTCGTTTTTCCGTGCGTTTTTCTTTATTTCCGGATATTACGCGTTCTCGACTGCCTTCATTATAATACAATAATTTACCGATGATTTTATGCGACGATAATATAATAATTGAAAGGTTGTTGTGTGCGCTCCGATAATATATAATAAAATTTGTTTTTACGTGCGCCGACCGACCGTGTCCATTGTTTGTTGTAGTACGATCTCTATTTTAGGTTTTGCCTGCTGTTTAATAATAATAAAATAATGGGTGGTATAAGTGGTAACAGACGGCGGTGACGAGTCTCATCCGTGTATATAATTATATTATTTGTGCCTACATTATTCGGCAGCAATCGTTTCCACCCCATCTCCCATCACTGTTTTCTTCGAAAATCCGGTACCCACCGAGTGGCGCAAAAAAACAGAAATGTGAGGCAAGTATATAGATACATCACGTACTACATGGTGATTGATTATTTTGTCGCGAACTATAGGGGTAACAGTTAAATATTACCTAAGACAATATTCGTACAGACAACATAGCAAATTTTACGCTTAGTAGTTCACGTTTAGCTCGGTTAGTTTAAAATTTAAAGTGAATTGACCTGTTATAAAACTAAAGATAATATTATTATCTGGGTTATCGCATGGGCTTTTTATTAAACTTTAATTTTAAAGTGAGTAATGAGTATTTTAAGATTTACAATTTTAAAAGTAGGTACTCATAACTCGCATAAATCACAGACAATATTGAAAATCTATCCGTAATTTTCAAACTAGGTATATAAATTATTATTTAATTCATCATTTGTATTATTATTTAATTTATTATTCTATAACTATAACTTGCAACGCATTGTTCTCATGTTTGAATTATCATAAATATTATTATAATATACTAATAAATAATAGTAATATATTTGATATATACTGCTTGTTTGTATAGGTAGGAGTTTAAAAAGAAGTATTTTGACGTTCAAACGTGGGATCTTATAGAGGATCTAGAGTGCCCAAATGTTTTGTGAACTTTGAACACTAAAAATTTTTCATAATGTAGTTGGCATAATATGCTGATGCCGCGCGTACCAGCAGCCTGCAGCAGGGTATATATTATTTTAGACTTTTGCAGCAAAACTTTCGTATACAAATTCCAATTTAAATAATTGCATACACATAGTTACGTCCACTGCAGAACATTGAAAGCGTTTTTAAATAATTTTCCTGCAGAAATTTCGGGTGTAACTGACTCGCCCCCTCGTCTCGTCTCTGCTGGTTGACAATGATAAAAGGAATCGCTCTGTGTGTAAAAAATAATGACAACGACAACTGCAGCCAATATTAGTGTCGCGTTTTCATATCTGGACGAATTCATATCGTCAAGCACGTTTTTCGCGGCGAAATCGGAAAAAGAATAATAATAATATAATAATAATTTACATACGACGAGTACCGCGTGCAATACGACTGTATTATATTTTCAGTGTATAGTAAAATAAAAAACGACTTCGCCGCGACGAAT
This sequence comes from Diuraphis noxia, assembly GCF_037042655.1. NCBI lineage: Eukaryota > Metazoa > Arthropoda > Insecta > Hemiptera > Aphididae > Diuraphis > Diuraphis noxia. The sequence goes on along the minus strand of NW_028301714.1, from coordinate 27,994,380 downwards.
TTATTTTCCGGCATTTCGTTTTATATATTATTATTATTATTATTTTTTTTTTTTTCATCATTATTACGCGTTATTATTATAATACGCGTGGCGCTTTCTCTCGGTCGTTATTTATCTCTTATTGCTCGCACGCGTTGCTGCGGCGCACCGTGATCAGAGTTTTTGTTTTCTTCCTTCTTCAACACCCCCTCCTACATTAGTTCCGACTTCCTATTTTACCTGTACAACAAATATAATACATTTTCCGGGGAAACGCGTGAAAAACGACTGCGATCATTGATTTCACCTGATGTAAAATACGTACGCACGATCACGAACCCCCGCATAAATCGTCGTCGTCCGTAGCCCCTCGTTTGCTACCAAATCGTCATCGTCCGTATAAAATAGTATATAGGTGATAGGTATATTATGAATTTATGATATGCCTTACACATTCGAGTTCGATTTTCATCTAAAAGAAAGAAAGCGTTTCCGTAACATCGCGGACATGTCGTCGTCTCATATAATGTATTGGTAATTTACGATTTGCAGTATACATATTCGCTTTATATAATACAGTCGACTTGCGATAAAGCGAATTTTAAGGGACCAAGGAAAAAGTTCGGATAATGGAAAGTTCGTTTCATCGAAATTCGTTGTATCAAAAGCATAAATCAACAAAATTCGTTTTTAACGAGAAAAGAACATTTCGGTATCGTGTTTGCTCGCGGAAGGAATTCAATTCGCACGTTAGAGAGTGTAGTGGGGTTGATTTGGACAGTGCAATTATTAATGAATATTATAATTTTTGCATTGTTCCAGTGAAACTATAGGAGTGCAAGATTGTAAAAACTCGTTAAATTCATATAAAATATTAAAATTTTTTTAAAAAAAAGTGTCGCGCATTGTATAATAATTATACTGATACTATACTATGATAATGTACTTTATATTTATAAATGCTTTTACAAAAACGTTAATGTTTTTCAAAAAAGTTTAGCGCGTTTACCTTTAAATGAATTGCCTCGCTTATATAGTATAAATAATATACATAATGTATTAAATATAATTCTTTCGCAATCGGCTGTGTGTAGGAGATAGGCATCTCTAGTATACAAGGCGTGAGTGTGGGTTGTATGCGACGGGGTGTTTAAACACCGGTCCCGAGAATTTTCCTGTGACTGCGTTTTATTGTCGTAAGTTTAGAACGTTTCGGTCGGCCAGAAAGAGGGCGGATAGCCCGTGTATACGTATACATACCCAAATACAGTTATACCCGTTCCCGAAACGTTTGGACGAAAAACGATGTGCTTTAATTTAGTAAAGAGCACGATATAATAATATATAATATCCGCAGCTGGTACATATGGTATGGTATTATCTATAAAGTCGTCATCGTCGTTTGTGTTCCAAACGCACACCCGCACAGGTACCTTTTTATGATATATTATAATATATTTCGTGCATACATATATAGCTGTGGCCAAAACTATCTTATGGGCACGTGTTGTAAATACTGTAAAAAAAAATAAAAATAAACGTTTTCTTCCTTGCAGCAAAGAAGGTGCTCGTATTAGCTTTTCTTGTAGAAGCCTCATATATTTGTTTGAATTAGGATCGAAACGAGCACTGCTATAATATTATGTATATGTGGTGTTCGGTATATCTGCAAGCATTTCATAATCGTAAGTAAAGTGATGCAAAATTCGCTAAAACTAGGAGAATTTTTATTTCTATAAATAATTATAATAAAAATGTATGCATATATATAATACGCCGACATCACAAAGCTATTTAATCAAATATTTATCTATATCCTAATTTATAATCACAAGTAAAATTATAACAATAATATATTATATATATTATATGTTGCTATTTCGGAAACAAGAGAAAATTACCTCTGAAGTACCATTTACTACTGAAGAGGAATCCGATAAAACTTTTGGTTTATTTTTGTAGTTCCTATAGAAAAATTTTCAAGAAGAAACAAATTTGTTTGTATAATCAGTAGATCCCTTTACTTGGCTCCCTTTACTTAAAAACAACAATACAAAAATAAACTTAGGGTACAAATATGTTTTTGGAAATATTTCAGAACTATTCTTGAATATATATATTATATATAATTTATATTTGGTACAGTCATATAGTTTTTAAAAATAATAACATTTTCAAATCAACAAGATCTTTCAAAGTACACAATTTTATTAACCCAAAAATTAGTCTTTCGATTTTGTACCAATTTCTGTTTGAATCACAATTTCCAAATATATAATATATATACATTTCTTATCATATAAAAATAATGTCAAAAGTAATTTATTCATCCAAAAAAATAGCTTTTTTGAATTTCTGTGTAAATTTCTTACCAGCAGCACTGCAGGGCAGAAATACAATTAACAACTGAAGGTTGTTCGCTATGTTCTAATCATAACAAACATGCTCTCGAGAAGAATCACAAACAAAAAAAAAGAAAGAAAACAGACTCGAGACTGCTTATCTTTACAACAGTACAAGTATATAATAAAAATAATTAATAGCATAATGACATATAATACGGTCGTTTTCCCCGTGATTTACAGTGGCCGAGCAATATCGAATTCGTAATTGGTGGATGAATATTTTTGGATCAACCCGTATGGACGTTTCTACATTATTTCGGCAAGTAACTGCACTGTGCGTTTTTAATAATTCTGTTGTTTAAAAAATATTATTTTATCAATATTATTTAGGCGCCAATATTCTGATAAATCGTGGGTCACTCGTTAATTGTGTGTGTGTGTGTTGTTTTTGTCGAGTAAACTATTTACTGTGCCGAAAACGTGACTTCGAACATGTATAACATAAACATTTATAATATTATAATATATAATATGAATCCAATGTCGAGCGCCTATATTTTACTTTTGTAATCTAACTCGGAACTTGCCGGTTAAATAATTACATTGTTGCAATAAACCATAAAACGCACGATGCGCGCTATGTCCATAAATACTCACATTCGATGTATTAATAAAATCCGTATATATGATTCGTGTAACATCGCGCAAAATAGTGTTATGAATTAATATAGGTAAAAAAAAGATTCTTAGTAAATAATTATTAAGCAAATTGAAGGTATACTATATAATAAGTTTTGTTATACATTTAATACAATACGTGTTGGCTGTTATTTACATAGATGCATAATATTATTATCATTATAGGGGCATAGGGCTGTGGATATAGATCTCCGAAATTGCAGTAATAAATGAAATATACCAGCCCCCAAAATGCACTAAATAAAAACCATAATAAAGTCTGTTTAAAATGCATACTAATATAATATAATAATCTGAAAATTATAAAATTTACCTATCCAGTGTAAACTATTTTTAAGATATTATTAATCAAACGCAACTTGCGTATAGAATATATAAGATTTTTTTTTTTTTTTATTAAAGCCGCAACAACTAAGGTTATTGGCATATTGTACAATGTAGACAATTAGATATTTATAAGACAAACATTAATCAATAATTCCTAAAAGGTGAAGGAAAGTTTTATTTGGCGGACATAGTTGAACATATCTAACAAAGGAAGAAAAAATGAATGACATAAGTTTCAAAATTAAATTCATTATTACCTAATTCTAACTTTCCATAGTGATGTTATATTCATTAAAAAATAATAAATGTCTTCTATAAATGTTTAGCCCTAATTTATAACTATATAGTTAGTACTAATTATATACCTCATGTGCATCAAATTGTCATATGGATTAACTTCTAACTATAGTTAACAAATAAAAATAAATAATAGAAGAAATGTAATAAATCAAAAATAATTTTTATTTTTAATGAAATATAATTGAACCTAATATGTTATTGAAAAGTTCTTAGAGCTTACCACAATACTTACATTACCTTATATGATATAATTTACAATTAGTATATTTGCATGCGATCTGCATTTTGCATTTGTTTATAGTCACACTATTTTTTCTGTGTTGAGTTTTCGAGGCTAATTTTTCTTATAGCTAGTGTTTTTACTGTATTTTTATTTTATTTCATTTTTTTTAAAGAAATACCATTAAATATAGGTAGGAATACCTACATATTTCTGTGGCTTGGATCTAGAAAGGCCATTGACACTTTTTACTATAACTTGCGAAAATAATTGATTTTAATAATTGAATTGGCCGTTTTGCGGAAATAAAATAAATTTATTGTATTCACGCCACATTATAAAGTTTCCCTTGTATTATCTGTACTAGAGTTACGCCCTTTTAGCACGAGAAAAAAATTAACCCAATTCGGTCGAAAAGTGACATTTGGCCCTTTTTGACCCAACTCAAGCTACAGATTTATGCGTGTTCTGCATGTGTTTGGGATTTCGCTGCCCTAGATAAATATATTCTTTGTTTTTTCTCTCAGAGAGAGATTCAGAGTGGAGATCTGTTGGCCAGCAATGGTGGGATTCGATATTTAATTTGAATGTACGCCACACAAATATTTGTCTTGCACATTTTCACAATCTGATTACCTACGTCTAAAAATGTTATATCAAACAAAAACTACCTATTCCCAAATCGTACGCACTCGGCCGATTTATATAGATATTTAATACATATAGCGTATCTACCTTCATTTAATTTTTCTTTGTATCCTATTTTCATCAACTACAAAATTCATGTTTAAAGATTTTATTATTTTATACTTACATTTCTTATTAACATTTTGTAAATTTAATTGCCTATAATATAGTTAAATCATTAGACTATATATTAAAAAAAGTTTAATTATTTATGGGTTTGGTGTGGATCACCACCGTAATGCAAATCAATTTACGGATCCCCCGAGCAGTTCCTAAAAAATGTCGCTTGCCATAATAATTGCTCCATCCCCATTGCACTATTTAGAATAGCTGTACCACTAATCACCGCTAATCCTATTACCGTTGTCATTCTAAACTTCAGTGTCTTCGGTTAAATGTTGTGGTTAGGAAGCGGTATACCACAATGGTAATACCTAACTATAAAAATACCATATTGCATATTCTCGAGTGTAGAATTTAATCGTACTCAGCCATTTAATAATATGTTAGTGTCAAATTAGTTAACACTTACCATTCGGTTCATCAACACAATGATCCTCAATCACTTCACCACGTTAAACAATTTCCATAAATTAGGTGTCGGAAATCGTTTTTCATGTCATGTCTTGTCACGTGGAGTGGAGTGTGACTATAGTCGTCTTTAGTTGTGTTTTTGTGGCAGTGTTTCTTTTCTAGTCGTTGTCCGCGACGCGGTAAATGCGTGTGCAGGTATATAATTATAGGTTTTTTCGTTTTAAAATGAGCGTTTATCAGACTTATTGTCTCGTTGTGCGTTGTTGTTGTATTGTATATATATATATCAAATATACGTTTATTGCTGTATATAGATCGATAGAACTAAACATTCTCAGCACGAAACGTGGCAAAAAAGTGAAAAATAAACAGGGCGCCACATGTGAACTGAATTCGTTAAAAGTTGATTCAAAGTAAAGTAAAGTAAAAAAAATGTATAGAGCAGCAATATATAGAAACGATTTTGTACCTTATATATATATATATCTGTGTGGGTGGAGAGAAAACCTAGGACATAATATCGCACCATGGTAGATAGCGTTTTTTTTTCTTGGACGCGTTTTCGATTTATTTCTCAGTCTTAGGATATATATAAGCTATATACAGCTTCATATACATCGAGTTATAATACTATGCTTACATACATATTTATATATACATATATATGTCGTATCCGTTTAGTGAAATCGTTTTTTTTCCGTACAATTTTAAAAGAAAACACACTTTAACTAGAAAAGAATAAATGTGTTTAGAATTATATTTGATTAATTATTTAAGTCGTTTTGAAAAAACATCACGCTTTTTGTCTCATCAATGTATAAAATCGAATTTTATAATTAAATATAATTAATACTATAATTAGTATTTATAGTATCTTCTTAAAGTTCAGATGAGTGGAGTTATAGTAAAGTATAGTAAAGTTATAGTAAAGTATAAACACATATGAAATAGACATATTTATAATCAGTAATATTGTAGTTACTCGGTCAAAGTTTAATTATATATAGCATATTGAAATTTTTGGTTTTTGGAAATATGAAATTTAAAATGTATATTGCCATTAAAAAATGTATAAAATCATTTAAAAATACGATTTATTTGAGTTATAAGGAATAAAATATTTCAAAAACCTAAACATTTCTTGAAAATGAGTGTATTAACATACGCCTTTTAAAGAATCACCTTATACACGCGTTTAACGTTATGGCATTTTTTGGTAAACTGTTAAGTATATAATGCACCACGTATACCCACCTTCCTACCTATTCACATAGATATAGTAGGCGCGTGTTATTATTTATTTTCACGTGACACAGCAACTATATATGCAAATCACAAATGTTCGTTATGGGGCACTGACTTCCGGTTGCTCGCAGTAAATTAAATACGTTCGCCGCAATTAGGTAGTTTTATTTTTTTTTTCACATTTTTTCAAATAGGGTTTTCGAACCTATATAAAACGAAAGTTTTAACGTTTACACTCGTCTACTTTATAGGTTCGTGGCATAGGGATATTGTGTATTTGTTTGCATAAAATATGCTCGACGCATTAGAATTTGTGGGGAAAACGATTTAAATATTTTCGCACTGGAATGTTCCGAATGTATATAATATATATAGGTACCCGCCGTGGTCGTCGTCTGCCGTACCCGCAGAATTTAACGTTAACGCCGATTATTGGTATTTATTTATTGATACCAAGGTATAATCGAAGTAAACTTATACCGTTTTTGATTTATATATATATATATATATATATATATATATTACTACGTTTAAAGTTAGCCTGCAAGCACCACCAGAGGGTTTATATTGTTATTAGGTATAATATTCATGACGTGCTTGGCCTACCCTTAAATAATATACCTTTTATATAAACGGTCAAAACTGAAAGTGGGTAAACAATATTCTACCTATATATATATATAATGAGAAACAAAATAATATTATAATGTTGTTGGTTTTTCGGGGGTAGCTGCCAACCCCTGAATTGATTTTTTTTCGTTTTATAAGTTTTCGTGTAATAAGTGAGGTACCAAGCGAATAGCGAGTGTCTTATATATATATAAATTATATATACATTGTATATATACACGCTGTAGCTCATCCAATGCTCGACGACTCGAGTAAACTTGTAATTGGACACGCATTTTCGTTTACTTTTTAACGTGTTTTCGTAGACTAGTATAAAAGGAAATAACAACACGGTTAGCTTTATCGCTTGTAACACAATTCTGCTTTACAACGAATTCCGTTTTTCGCTCCTCGTTGTTGCAGACTTGCCGTGGTGTACAAATTTATATATAAACATAAGGCCGAGGGTATTATGTCACAGTATATATACATAAGTCTTCTCAGAGATATAATTTATATTTTACTCTCCACGGATAAGTGTGATGTTGTTGTCGAGTCACATTCGCGCGCGTCAAGATGACGACGAGAAACCATTTATATTATGTATATTTATAAGTATGCATATATTGGAAGTTATTCACCTTCCATGCCGCTCCCTTATATAGTGCGCCTTCCTCGCCACCGGGGGTGTAAGTCGTTTGAGCATCATAACCAATTTTTATCCCCGAAAAAGTCACAACTCGTTTGGGCATCAATAATCTTGTTGTTCCTGTACCTATAATATACTTCCTTCCAAGTACGGGTAATACTTAACCAAAATGTTTCTAACTATACTCGTCTGAATTCATTGGTAATTTATAAATAATAAACGCCTGGCGGGTATGGAGTACAAATATGAATTAATTATACGTAATAGGATGCATATTATATTATATAATACATATTTACAACTCACAATAATTATTACATGCGTAGTTATCGTGTACCCTATACGTTTACACTGTTCAAGAACGGATTTAAAGACAATTTTACAGTAGACTTAAGTTCTACTAGTAAATATTTGACGGTGGAGTAATAGATTTGTTATGTATATAGGCGAAGCTTTTCTGAAGTCTTTATATTACGATATATCTATATCGATTTAATTCTGGTGGTCTAATTACACCAAGTTTCTTAAAAATGTCTGGTGCTCAGACATGCTATTCTTTATATTTTTGGTGCCAAACGTGGTGTGTTGTACAAAAGTGCCCATATATATGCTATATGATCACTAATGCTCACCAGCCCCTACATCACTAATCGCCCCTCTTTGGGCAAATTTCCAAAGACAACGATGTATCGATTTTATGTTGTATGCTATAGTTTCTAAAGTTTTTTTTTAATCTCAGTTCGTGCATTTTATAAATAAGGGTTGTGATCTTACGGTATAGAATAAGCACTAATAAATATATTAATGATAAACAAATAATGTATTATTGATAAAATTGTGGATGTTGATGAATTAAGTACCTATTAATTGTATGTGTTTGTAGCTTTGGCATTTTAAAAGACGTCCACACCTCCTCTTGAATCACTTCGGATACCCCCAAATGTTGGCGTTGTTATGTAGGTATTTCGTAGCAACGCGAGAATATATATTATGATATAATTTTGATCCCACCGAAGTTTTATACCTCACTCGAGGTTTACATTTTATACTAATATACAGCCCTGTTACAGGTAAGGGTATTATAGCAATTATTACCAAAATATCAAAAATTTGGTTCAAAAAAATATTTTTAATTAAAATATTCGCTTTATACCTATGTTCTTTTCCTCATATATACTTATATAGTACCTAAACATTATTATAGATCGTATATTTCTAACAAAAGATTTTAAAAAAAAAACAGAAAAAACGACTTCATCTAATGCCTTAAAATTAAATTATAAATCGTAACTTTAAGAAAAGTTGTGCATTTTCTAGAGGAAAATGTAGTAACCATTTCTACTGTTAAATGCAATGTACCTATGTGTACGCGTCATAGTATAATAGTTATTTCGTTCACGGCTCGGTTCCCGGTTTGGACTCAAACGTTTAATGCTTTTACTGGAAATTTTCTTTTATAGTACTATAGTAGGTAATAACAGTTATTATATTTGCAGTATATTTTGGTACTAATATAGTAATTTCGTTGTCATGAAGCTATTCATAAAACGGTATCTAATAGTTATAATTATTATTAATGATTTTTTATTTACGATTTTTTTTTTTTTTTTGGATACTACTGTATAGTTAATAGGTAGGTAGGTACTGCATTTTCTACTAGTAATGGTAAATTAAATTTATGATTGCATTTCACAATATTAAACTTGTACACCAGTATTTGATATGTCCATACGGTGATGATGTAGAGGGAAATCAGTATCTAACTTATTATTGGTATGAAAAAAAATTGATTTTTTTTAATTTCTGGTTTAAATCTCCATCTTTATTTCAGTAAATAGGTACAGTTAAAATATTTAATTATTTTATAAAAATACAATTACACAAGATTTATAAATGTTCCAGAAAGTTGATTTCCACCAGTAGTCGCGCAGCATATTATACCTATCGCGTTAGAAAACATAGTTCACGGACATCCAAATCGGAGGACCTTCGAATAGGTTGTCCCCAGCATAAAATCGAAAACTCACACGTCGGCTATAACTTTACAACCACTCCGTATATACACGTGAAAATGATGGGCGCGAGTAGGAAGCCGTGTATATAATATCCGTAAGTCCCGTAAGACCCGTTTACATATTATGTTTGTATTACATTATTAATAAAATATATTGTAATACGCGTACCAAGCGGCTTTGCGTGCGCTCTACTATACAGTTCTTATCGCTTTGTGCGTCGGTAATTGTCGCTCGTCCCCCACACGCGTGTTATATTATAAGCGTACGCCTAAAGAGGGTGCATTTTAAGCGCGCGTTTTGTATTTTAAGTCTCCCGACCAACGTCTATCGGGTGGTGGCCATATGTATATAAATACGATAAATAGATTTCATTCGTATTTTATAATATTATATAATAGGTACGTTATTTCTCCCCTACTTCTCCTCGCATGCACACTAATCTTTTTATATCTCGCGGTTGACTCTCGTGCATCGACGACGCTGCAAGTCCGTCAATCTTCTTTCAGATGTGTTCATGACTTTTTTTGTATCACGCTGCAGCTGCTGCCGATGCAATACGTCTTCTCGTACTCAACGTTGTATAATATAATAAAATGTAATATAATACACAATCGACGACAATGTCGTCGTTTGCGACTATTCAGTGTTGCGTAGCGAGATTATAAAGAATTAATGACTAATGATGACGACGCGTGTCCGTACGTATAGGTATATAGTTTTTGAATATAAAATATAAAAATAATGGTAGTAATAATAATAACAATAATCCTAGTGTCCGAGGTGTCGTGACTGACAGACATGTGAACGTGATGGACCGTCCTGAAATCGAAAATCATCGCGTGTAGTTGTGGTGTTTTTCAAGGGGAATCGGTAGGGGTAGGATCGAGTGAATCGTGTTTAAATTCTAAATTTTATCTCTGATTGTTTTTACTTGTTTCTTGTTGAAAAAACCAGTGTCACACTTTAAGATGGATGACATCCCAATTTTGATGTTTTATTACAAATACATAATCAATTAATCTGATCAAGTTTGTATAAGATTAGGGTATTTTTTTTATTATTTAGTTGAAACCTCTACTTTAGTTGTGTCACTGATTTATACACCTGTCGAGGTGTGATGTGTATCTAAAACAAGAAAAATGAAAATTTTGGGATAATATAAATATCAAGATAGATCGTCTCCGGAAATTGTGTGTATATTGTGTCTAAAAAACGTGAATTTCTTCGTGCATAAAACATAATAACTATGTTTAGTGCGAAGGACTTTTGTACAGTATACTGTTACTAGAGCTGAAATGTTAGGGGAAGGTGTAGCACCCCTCATCAGTACTACATGTACGTAACCAGTGTGAAGAAGCATTGCCCACACATAATTTTATCAAATATTCAATTAAAATGTATAAAAATTATACAAAAAAATAACAAATATTTATTTACTCAAATGTAGTTTTTACAATAGTGCTATAATAGTATTATACTATCTGTGTATTCTAGTTAAACAAATATTCTATAATAATAATTTTTTATTTTATTTAGATAAACCACTACAACATTGATCATTGGCTAAAATAAAAAAAGGGTTTTTTGAATTTGTACTACTGACATAAATCGTTTCTTAGAAAATGAATACAGACATACAGCTAATGATGTTTACCCTATTTATCATCTGCAATTTATAAATAAATTAATAATTATAAACTTTGAGTAAAAATTACAATTACATTTTTTAAGGTTTTTAATATTTTAGGAAAAAATTGAATAATTTATTTTTGTTATTTTTTAGGCTCTGTAACAACTAAGTTTTTTAATCCCTTATAGTTGCGCTTATGCGTCCGTATATTAACGTTGCACTTATAAATGTTATGATATTGTGCTTTCACCGCGACTGGGACACGTATTATATATATATTATTATGATGTGTATATGTATGCACGTACACACTTGTAAGTGTTGTAAGTAATAATGTATTATATTATTATTACGCCGATGAGATAACCTGCAAGCATACCGTTGTTTGCTCGATTTGTAAGCCAAACAATGGACGTAAAGACTTTTTTTTGATTTCTTATCTGAAATAACTTGTGTACACTTAATACTGCGAAGACTGAACCTACACCTATAAGTTATGTGTTATGACATTATGTATAAGTGAACTGGCGGTACATATTATACACAATGATTTAACCAAGAATGAGCCTTACCCACCATTTTTCCCTTAATAGTTATAATTCATTTATTTAGGTTTTTATATCTTTGGTTGGTAGATTTTTAATTAGAATTTAAATAACCGTTAATCTCTCGAATCTAGTATCTTAAGTGACTAAGTTAGTAATAATATATCCACCAAAAATTTGATAAAAGTCCGATGAATATCAACAAATTAACTTTCGATAACAATTATTGAACTCGGCAACATTGGATAAAAATAATAAAAATTGAACGTTCTCTCGATCGTTAAATTAAAAATACCGTTTTCAACGTTATTTTACCAGAATCTTCCTGTATATATTATTTTCATTTATTTTGGGCTGCAACAATGTGTCGTACCGTGACGAAGCGTTTTGGCGCGCAAAAGGATTTTACTACGCACCGAAAACGCTGTTACCGCGCAAAATATAAAATATATAATAGAAGTATAATATACATTTTTACAGTATAAGCATTACCGTTTCTAATAGCCTCGTGCGATGCTCCGCGGTCCTTATTAGATGTGCATTTATCATTATAATATATTATAGACCGACGGTGACCTTGGTTTATCATACATCATTTGACACCTGCTGCAACAGGACCATGAATCGACCGTTATCGAACGTTTTTACGGTCTCCCCGCAGAGACGCTGGAAAAGTCGTCATATGTTGTGTAATATATCATACCTATATTAATAATATTATTATTTATCGGCGTTATTGGGATTAATCGATCATTCATTGCCATATAAGAATAACGTTCAAAATGAGTTTGGTTTCAACTTCGGTTTAATACGCGATATAAAGAATTTATTTATAGTATTCTAGTATTCCTATGTATTAAATATATATAATTAAACTATAATATACAATAATCACATCGAATAGTGTAGTCGATTATTGTATGTATTTTTGTATCCATTGATTATGTGTGGAGGTTTATTGTATTCGAATGGTTATTATCTTTGCGGGCATTGTGTTTTTAATTTTTATGTTCTAAAAAAAAATCAAATTCGCGTGTGCCGCGTCAATAATATTATACCTATGTCGTGTGGTCCTTGCGAACGGTAATACGATTGTATTTTATCGTAAATATTATAATATACCAGACTAGTTATTTACTAAGTGAGGACAAAGTTTTAGCGTAAAGTTCGTGTTTGAATTTTCAAACAGTTATATTCATTATTTAAGTACGTGTATAATGAATTGATCCGTTTCCATTTAAAGTTTCGACAGCAGTATACGACATATTACGACGTGTGACGGCAGTGACCTCGTTTACGATTTTGATTCTGTTCCAAAACGTCTGGGAAACGTCGTGTATACGCGCCTTTGTAGATTTTGTGATTTGAAAAAAGAAAAAGTATGAGTAATAAATATGCAAGCAGTGTTTCCGACCATTGTAAATAAATCGTATTGTCTTTCGTGCCGAACATTCAGATCAGAATGGACGTATTTGTCACAATATGCATTGGTAAATAGGTATAATATTATGTACGCACGACAATGATTTTATAAAATGTAACTAAAATAATAAAATAATTTAAAAAAACGATCGATTACCGAGGAGAACCGGGGAAAGGTTATTATTTTATAAATTTAGAACGTACCTATACCTATAAATATAATATATCGTACGATTATATATTGTCGACCGCGACGGATGAAAACCACATAGGTGTAAGTATCGGATTTGTATCGAAAACTCTTTTTACGACCGTATATTATATACTATGGGTGATTTCGATTGAAAGTACATAAAACCACAGACGCGCATTAAACACATTCATATTAAAAAAAAAAGATGAAACTTTTATTTGATGGCGTCGGCAACGATGCGACGTATAATACGTATAGGTAATATAGCTTATATAGATTACGAATATGTACCACTTTACTGCCAAAATCGTCCTTCGTTTGCTTGTCAAGTCCGTTTAATGCCGTAAAATAATACATATTTTCATTTTCCGGTTCTATAAATTTCAGTTTTTAGATTTTGTAGCTAAGAACGTTTGAAATAATTGATATTTGGCAATTATTTAAAAAACTATTTAAGGAAATCGATAGTTAATATTATAAATATTAAGTAAATAATGAGTAATAATATTATTAGGTACTATATTAGTTATTACAAAAAAATACATATAATTCAAAAATTTAGAAGTAAATAATGAATTCCAGTTTTATTCATAAAGAGAATGTATTGAAATTTTATATATTATATGTGCGGATGAATGATAAAATAATAAATTATACAATTTTAATTAATAAAACCATAACAACACTTAATCTTAATTTTTACTTCATGTATATGTTAACTATTAATTTTTTTTTATATTAATGTCAAAATGCACTGATTGTCAAAATAATAAATGTAATTTACGTAGTCTGTCATATTATAATATATTATATAAGCCATAAGGGGTCACCAAAATCTAAAAATTTGAAACTTTTTTTTTGCAAAAAATGGATAAATAATATATATATATATATATATATAACTATGTAATATACTGGTGGTAACATATATTACTTGCTAGTGAACGAAAAGGTCGATTTTCACAAAAAACGGCGACGCCCTTAGATTATATAATATATACCTATGTCCTATATAATATTAAAGTAATGGAATCCAAAGAGTATATTACTATTGACAATCATAATACCAATAATATTTACATGTGGTACCTATATGTATATGTATTATGAGGTACACAATATTATTTATTCTAATATTACTGTATTACAATTAACAGTGATATTAACGATCGAGATAGGCGTAAAAATATTTTTAATTTCGCATAAAGATTTCAAACGTTTTTACTACATTAAGCTTTTCGGAATGCGGCCGTTAGCCCGTTTAGCTTATAATGATAATCGCTCACGCGACACACACACGTATGCACACATATGTACATATCGTATGTATATATCGTAAAGGGTTATTGTAGTATTATGGCATAATAATATGTTAATGTACCCACGAAAATGTCGATATAGTGCCGTTTTTCACGTTGTACGATCGTATTATAATAATAATAATACTGGGGAAGTCTTTGCGGATATTTTTACTACAAAAATATGTGGGCTAGCGCTATACTTATACGACGGCGACGTCGCTCGGCTGCTATCTGGACGGATGTCAAACTGTCCAGAACCGAAGAGCTTACACTACGCGGGGACTCGCGATGAGAAAAATCTATTTACGACTCGCCAAATCTCTTCGGTATAATTTATATTATTCTAAAATCTGTGTCGTACGTTCCGTTCTAAATTTAACGCCAACTACGGGTTATTGCTGCACTCGCCCGAGTCGCAGTGGATTGAACCATCTCCATCCCCAATATGTTCAGTGACATATATGATATTTGCCGGGTGATTTATTATCCTCCCCCCGAGCCTTTTTTATTTTTTTTTTAAATTTATTTTTCTGAACCGCTAAGAATATAGATGGGTATAATAAGATTTTTTTGTTGTCACTCGTTGGAAAGCGACTTTTGTCTGTCCAGCGAACAATAAATGATTTTTTCCCGCGATCGATACGTCTTGTCTTATAGATCACATAATATACTCGCTATACTATATAATTGTTGGGTGATTAATTTACTTCCGTGCTGTTTTATATGAATCATTTTTCGAATCAATTTATACCGAGAACGGCAATAAGAACGGTTCATTATGTGATTATGGATCACCGTAAATATCTATATATATATATCGGAAGTGGCGAAGGTATGCAAAAAACCAAATTGTATTTTAGTGGCTCGTAAGGAAAGGCAATTTCCAGTCCTGGGTGAAATGCATCCTTTGTCTGCACCTGCTACATTATTGCACGTCGTCATCCGCGACTGAAATAGCTCACTTTCCGCCCTCACCGTTCATACAATGTGTAGTCACTACTACAGAAACATATTTTATTTTAGTTTGTTTATTCGATTTTATAATATATATATATATATTATATATGACAATTTTGGCTGTATACAGAAAAAAAATATTCATTTTTAGGCCAATCTCGAATGGTATGTACAGCGCAAATTGACTTTTTTTCATCGCACACCCCAAATTCGTATGGCACTGACAATCTCCTCCCCCAGTATAGGTTGGTAAACAAACGCGTTTTTTTCGATGTCTCGTGATATTTCAGATAAATACGTACTTATTATATTATAATATTAGTCCAGTGTGTTTTTTGCGTTTTTTGCTGTAACGTGATGATTCGCATCTACTCTGTATAAAACGCATACAGATGAGTAGCAAAGATTTTTTTCTTAAAAATATGAAATAGAATCATTCTGTTTTGTATAAATCTAAAGTACCTATATAAAGTCAGGACAGTATTAAGGTATGATAGCACCCCTGGAAAATAATTGTATTTGCCCCTTACCCTTCGAAAAACGTATAAATACGTAGTTTATATATTTATCAGTTTATCACTATAATATACATATATGATATTGTAGCTATATTTTAAGTATTGATTCCGCCGTTTCAACACCTAAAACACCTTCTCCTGCATGGTTGTATGCCATTCGTCGTAATTTTCACGGCCGTGAGCACTGTAGAAAAGAAGAAAACAGAACCTACAGTTTCTCATTCTATATATTTTTATTTTCTCCGCCGAGGTGCGCTTCTCTGAATTCGCGTCACGTTGACGGATGGGTGGTTTTTCCTTTAGATTTCACATTTATCATCGTCCCAGGGTTCAAAGCCACACTCCGCCAAACACGTAAACCCTCGATTATATTTGTATGAATAGTATATTATATACTACGGGTATATAGGACCATGAGAGCCACTCTGCAGCCGAGTAGGTTTTTTTTATCTTTTGACGTGGACTCGGTGGATCGGTGACTGCCGCAGTGCACGCTTGACATGTACTATAGGTATACATAAGATTTACCGAGCATATTCAGCTCCTCATTTTTAAATTTAATTATGAATTTATTCAAATCTTGTTATGCTTAGGACAATTTTCACAAATAGATAAAAATATCGGAATGAGCTTGCTTAATTTATCACCCTGTGTTTGTATGTATAATATATATTTGTATTAATATATCTAGGTATTTGTATGATTTCGTTTATCGTTAATATATACCTATAATATTTTTTCCAGTCTAGGTATCATGATATGTTGTGCGCGGTAGTACTATGTATGGTAAAATTATTTAAATGTGCTTAAAATTATCGCTGAATTCATTTGGATGTTTCGAAATCGAATCGAATCCAAACGAATGCCTATTTTATAAATATAAATGTAGTATAGAATCTTAGTAAAAAGTTACATATAACACTTCAGATAAAATGTACGAAAAAAACCTATTCAAAGTTTAATATAATAATATTCTGTATTCGATATACTGTAAAGGAACCAACGAGAGAAAATCGAAAATCTGACAGACTTAAAATTTGAAATTGATCGCAATAAGAGAAGAACGGTCCGATCACCAAGGCGTGCGACGTTATGATGTACGACACGAAACTAGACGATGTATACATCACATATATATATAATATATAGGGTCGATTTCGGAGAGGGGGAGGGAAGCTGAAAATCCTTACGATTTTTCCGTCATAGGGTAGTACGCGGGATAAATCGCGTGTGCCTCGATCACCCCTTCGACGTACAATAAATAATAACGACCACGATTCGCTTGTAAAGTCAACGGTTGTTCTCTAACGTGTCTCTATATATACACATTTTATGGTATTGTACAGGATGCATCGACGTGTTTGTAACGCTCGTACACGTCTACGTGTTGTTTATAGGTACCTGCTCCTACTCCTGACTATAAACTTTAAAACGTACATAACATTTGAATATTCATTGCGTAAATTATATGGATACCAGTTATTAAACTTTTAAACAATTTGAATAATCCCATTTAGAATCTCTATATGTTATAGTAATAATATTTCATTTAAATCGTATTTTAAAAACAATAAAAACTTTAAAAACCGATATTCATCACACTGACTAGCCCATGTTTACGCAGGTATCCTGTTTTATCTATAGTAAATATAATTTTTTTCTCGCTGTTTAATGTTTAACGTTATCAGTTTATCACTCGTATTTACGCGTTAACTTTTGCTCTAATGTGAATTACAGCCACAAAAAATACATCACAGATTTCAGTATCAAATCGTCAGATCTAATAATAATAATGATATGTAAGAATGTAAGATTGTGGACCACAAAGTACGTACAATTGTATAACAATTGATAAAAACGCAAAACGTCTCTAATTAAATATTATAAATATCAAATAATAATAATCATCGAAATTGTTAGTATTAAATTCTTATCTATAGTATATAATTTAAACGAGTGTTTGTTTTCGTGATTACAAATATAGATACACTTACATTACACATGTCACGCTGTATCAATTAACTACAAACTGCATTTTAATTCTTTTCGCTTTGGACATAATGATCTCATATTCAATGAGTTTGTTTATATAATAATGTTATCATCTCAGATTTTGCTCCTCCGGGTTATATTATTATTTTCAAGTCGGACCCTATGTGACGGATGCGACACAAACACTCATCGAAACACCCTGTATAAAATAATATATTGTGGGTGCGTATACGCGTGGGCTGTAAGAATAGGGGAAAAAGGTAATTTTACCAGGTTTTTTTCGGAGGGGGGCTCTTAACGGCGGCGCACAGACTTTTTCAATCTGCAGTCGGAGGGTAGTGTGCCGGGCCGTTGTGTCTTTCTCAGCTATATGATATAATATAATATAATGTATACCCAAACAAATCATCCTGTTTACTTATAGTTCTGGTATATGCGTTTTTGATCCCGATGACCGATATATATATATATATATTTAGTGTTATTGCGCACGTAATGTACGGTGCATTGGATAACGATACCGACCAGTCCGGGCCAGGAACACTAATGGACCCTGGTGCATTTTCTTGGGGCCTCGTTCTTAAGAAATACAAGGGCCATTGGTGTCATACTGAACGAAGTTTGTTTTTAGTACATTTAAGTTCTGTGACTACCTACCTAATAACTATTTTAGGTTTGTGTTGATGGAAAACATATAAAGAATAAATAAATTTGTAACAACTTTATAAAATAATTTATAAATGTTATCCCTCTTTGTGTCGTCGATGTAGACAAAACCGAGAACTCCGGTAGGGTATGCGGCCAGACCGACACTGTTCAAACACTGCTTGCATTTTGCTAAAACGAAATATACCTAATAGATAATTTTTATTATAATATAGCGTGTAGAGATATTAAATCACGAGACATAAGATGTATACGGAGTGATTCACCACGTATTATGGTGCAGAATCGGGGTGAACCTATTTTTTCCTTCAATAAATAAATAAATTTAAATTATGATTTTTGGAATTTTTTGTATTATTAAAGGGTATCCTATAGTAATACTATCTTATGTTTTTCATATGACCGCCTCCATTTTACTGTTGATATTATTTATTATTTAGTTTTTTTTTTTTTTTTAATATTGATAGAAGTGACAAATTTAATATTTAAATGAGTAGTTTCTCAGTTTTTAAAATGTTATTATACTATAACTATAAGGATAATATATATAATTATGCAGTTCATAAAAACGGTTTTACAAACATTTAAATAGACGTATCTAATATTATACATACTGGGACCATTTTTACAAATTTTAAATGATGGATATTAGTTAGTTACCTATACTAAAATGTTTAAATCACAAGTGCCCATTGCCCCCATTATATTTTCTGAACCAATGTCTTGAAACTATTAACCTATTAATACACAAAGTTAAATCATTCAAAAAATACTCATTTGAACTTTAATTCTGCTACGTCATAAAGCACCTAAAAATTTACAGTATTAAAGGAGGGATTCTCATTTAAAGAACTGACATCCACAGAATACTCTACAATGAAGTATAGTACGAAAATAACAAAACATTTTAAAATATGATCTTTATCTTCGTCTTTAAGTTTATAGGTACTTATATGTATTATATAAGAACCAGAGTAACTGGATAGTTGAAAAACATAATGGGACGGGTGCACGATGAAGCTCTCTGTATACAACTGAAATGTGTACGTGTATTATTGTATTATGTATGCGTACCTACAGTTGGGTTGGAAAATATTTGCTCGAAATTTCGCATTTAAACACA
This sequence comes from Diuraphis noxia, assembly GCF_037042655.1. Lineage (NCBI taxonomy): Eukaryota > Metazoa > Arthropoda > Insecta > Hemiptera > Aphididae > Diuraphis > Diuraphis noxia. The sequence goes on along the minus strand of NW_028301714.1, from coordinate 27,974,424 downwards.
AACGCGAATGCACCCGTGTTATATGTACGGAATAGTGACCGTGTGTAATGTGTGTGTACATATATATACATGATATATATGATTTTTATAATATTATATATATATTAGCTGGTGATAAATGTAAACGAATCCTCCGCGTGTGCCGCCTATACTAATATTATATACGCATACTTCGTATGTATGCACACTCGCTTTCCACGTCTGAATCCTCTCTGAACATTTCGACTTTTAGCCCTGGAACGTTTGTTTTAAAATCGACCGTTAAAATATAATATGTAATGTGCGTCAACGCGTGTATAGTAGGTAATATAGACAGTTATTATTATCATTTTTTTTTTTTTTTTTTTTTTTTCGAGGTAAAGGCTTCAACATCAAAAGGTTATTAGCCTAAAGTTATAACATAAGTGTACAAGATAATATAATATATACAGATATTTACAATTTTACAATTTATGTGCAAGATGGATATGATGAAAATATTTGTAGATAGCTTCCGTGTTTTCTTCACTGAGGGTGAGTTGAAGGGATGATGAAATCTTGAAGATTTTCCGAGCTAGGGAGTATTTTGGGCATCTTGTTACGATGTGTTCAATCGATAAAGTCACGTTGCATATGGTGCATACTGGAGCAGGTTCCTTAGTGATGAGGAATGAGTGGGTGAGGTGGGTGTGGCCTATTCTGGCTCGGGTAACGATGACTTCGTCTCTTCGATTAAGGCTACCGGAAAATTTCCATTTTTTGATGAGAGGCTTGATGATTCTTAATTTATTTGATAGGGGGACGTTGGACCAGTTTTTCTGCCATGTCTCTAATATTTTGAGGTTAATGATATTGAGTGACTCTGAGGATGTGGTTAGGTTATTATCATTATATCATGTATTATGATTCGTTAACGAATAACGAGAATGTTCGTGTGTTTGGGTCCACGTCATCACAACTCCGAACTCGTATTATTATTTTCTTCGTATTTTTATATTATGTTATGCATCATAATATTACACTCAAGTATAATGTGTACATAATTAATAAATACAGTAGTCGCCGTTTACTTAGTCGGTTCACTTTGGGTCCATTAACCGAATAATGAGTCATAAGACGAGAAAAGTTAAAGAATAAAAATATATACTTAATATATGTTAAATATATGCGTAGTAGGAAAACAAATTAATTTGGCTACGTACCTATTTATTGTAAGTAGGTACTCATAAATATTACCAATTATAATTATTCGTGTGTATTTATTTATTTGTTTTAAACGTGTAGTCATTCATAATGGAGAAAAAAGATCATGAAAATTAGTACCTAATTAATAACGACAAAAATGGAAAAATAGTTTTTTCGTTCTGTATTAAATTTAATTAATGTAAAATCAGTAATTTTAAAAACTCTTAAATACTTATATATTGATGTGATAATTCTAGGAAATAGCATTAACTGTTAAAATATTAGTGATAAAATTGGAATAATGAAGATATATGCACTTAAAAGTATACCCATTGACCCCATTAACGATAATGTGATATAATGAATCCATTTATCATTTAATAAGCGGTATGAGTGTTACGACTATACTGCAGGATTCTACTGGTATTTGGTACTACTGGTACTCTAGTAAAAAATGTAGTAAACACATAGTATTAATGTATGTGTCACACGCGTCAAGAACAATGTCATTCACGCCTATCTCAAACGACCGCCGTGTTCAAGTGTAACATTATGTTTAAAAAAACACGAACAGTGCATCATTTGACTTGAGTTTTGCTAGCCATTATGTATAATATATCCTACAGAGTAGGTAAATATTATATTATATGCAAATGCCACCCCGCACCTGACATATTATTGCATTATACCGCGATAATATATATTATATGGGTACCTATTACTTATATAAGCTTTAGCACGTGAAAAATCGATATTTTTAGCATAAGTTTTTTTCTGACGAGTGTAACTATATATTTCGTTTGTAAATGTAATTATGGTGAGTGGTCTACATACATCATACATTTAGGTTTGTATTACAACTAGATAGAGCCGACTAAGCATTAACGTCAAAACTGAGTAAATGACCCACTTGTCTTATCAAAAAGCCAGTTTTTATACTATTTAATTAAAACAATTTTAAAAATTGTAACGAGACAAAAAGTAATTTCATTACAAACTAAAGATTGTTACAAAATATATTACATTAAACTCAATTTCATAAATACAATTTTAGCAATTTTAGCTACGTTTTAGCATTAAATTCTTCTGACTTAGAAATTCTGATAATTCTATAATATGTTACTTTTTTATTGATCTTGAATTTATGAATAATTTCTGCTTTGACATCTGGGCCATTAGCATTAAATTTAATATCATACTATAGAAAAAATAAAAATAAATATTTATGTATAAAAAAAAATAGTACATAAAAATGAATAATTACAGTTTTTAGTTTTAAAATCTTTTAGTAATTGGAGAATTTTTCTTGTCTTGAAAAAATGTATGGTTGTTCACTTCGTTCTCTGGATTTGGACCAAGACGATGTCATAACTTATGTTTAGTTTTTCAATATTATTATTTTGATTAAACTAGAAATATCTAAATATGTAAACAAGATGCTCTTTTATAAGATAATATGTTGGCCATTTCTTCGACTTGTTCGAAGTTATTATTATAGAGAATTTTTCATTTATATTTGTAATGCAGGGTAATAATTCACCAAGCATGATCACCACTAATTTTTCTTTAATTAATAATGATTAATGAATTTATTAAAATTATAAGTTTTGGAATTTTTTAAGTACATTTAAAAGACCTTGTTTTTAATTCTTTGAGATTTTTGTGCTATACCTATACCAAACGAGTGTTAACGCTATTTTTAAGGGCTTAATATAACCAATTTAATTACTCATTCAAATTTTGAATTAAATACAAGTTTCAAAACAATAAATTATCGTATACATTATTTACAATAGAAAAGGAAGGTTCTCAAAACAAAAGTTTGTATCTCCATGAGACACTTAATGAGTTGTACGAAAAATGTAAATAATTTGAAGATATGAACTTTCAGTATATTAATAAATATTACTACATATACTACATTATTGAAGGTTAAAAAAGGGGTGAGTATGCCCGGTGAATCACCCTGTATATATCTGAGTAGAAGTCTCATGCGATTAAACCGTGTGCTGGAAGTTTAACGCGGGTAGCTCGCAGCATGTATCTACATATAGCCCCGAGTAAAAAGAAGTAAAACACAAATTATGAATTAAATTTCATTAGCTGCTGCCGAGTGAACGCCTACGTGTGACCCGGCGACGGTGATTATTAGGCACTCGATGTAAAATATTATATACATTTGCAAATCGATAATCATGTATAAACGCACGTATAGTGCTGCGCGTGTAGCGAAAGATAATTAGGTTATTGTGAATGAGACGTCAAACTTCCGGAGTAAGTATATATATATAATATGGTTGTCAAATGCCTTGGGGTCGTTCAAAGCGTGTAGTTCTGGGTACATACATTACCTATACATATACATACGATCACTCTATGTGGGGTCCTGGCCGTCGGGGTGTATGCTGCAGTATTCGTGATAGAGATGAAAGATGTATATTATGTTATGTTATAATAGATCTCTATGGGCGTACGTTATACGCCCGCACGTTTGTCTATGTTATATTATGTATGTATGTGAACTTGGACCGCGGTATATTTGTGATGGAGTTCTACGCATAGTTTAGTGGAACGTATTTTAATAAAAACAAAGGTTTATAAATTACATATATGTACATAAACAACGGACGAGTCGGGTGTAACTAATAGTTATATTGTAGTCTATTGTCTATATGTACATACATATACTGCATAATATGTAAATTACACAAAGCGTTACGCTTTGCAAAGTCTTCGAACGGGTTGAGACGAGTACGAATGTACGCTGCGTGTGCATAATTAACATTTTTCCAGACAGCAATTTAATTTGTTATTTTCGATTGTTTCAGACGGAACTATCCCAGAACCTTCAACAATTGTCTGAAAAAGCTCGAACCACTACAGAGTTCATTCAGAGGTTAAAGCAAATGTCTGAAAAACTTAATGTAAGTATAACTTCGGTTGCTATATTGATTATTACATATGTATACCTTCATTATAGAGTCCGTTGTCATCATTTTATCCCTCCATATCTCCCGATGTTGAACATTTTCCTTATAATCTTGCACTCTCTGAGTTTTAAGATTCTCTTCTACCATAGGTACTTACGTCTGATCATCGCGTCATCGGACTTTTTTTTTGTAGACATTTTCCTTATCAATAGGTACATTATAATTTATAATACTCCGTCGTAAAATATTGTATTAATTATTATGTATGTATATCTTGCAGCGTAATATTTCAATATATTGCAGTATAATTAACTGTGATCGAAAACGACGGGAGTGCATATTTTAATTATGCATGACGTGTTATCGTTGTTCGGTTATTTCGTTTTTTGTTCGTGTTTTCTTCGGTATATCATATTTTAATGGAAGTTAATTGAAAAACAAATATAAATACGTGGAATCGAGAACAATACATCATTTTACTGCGCTCGCTGTTGATGTCACAAATAATATTGTTTTATAAAACATTCGACGAGCGTGTGCAATTATTATTATACACATTATGCTAGTATATATTAATCGTATACTGCTGCAAAATATTGTATTTTACACACTGACAAACCGACCAAATATGATATATTTATGCGTTGCAGTATAGTCGTAAAAATAAAAAGTTCTTTCTTATTTTCTGTGTTCGTTCCGAGTATTCAACGGTGGGTTCAATTTAGGTATACTTTTTTTTTTTTTTTTGGGGGGGGGGATAAAAATCGATCTTCAACTTCACATAATATAATAAGTCCTCGTCGTACAAATTGTTGTCGTCGTAAAACACGAAAAGTCCAAACTAGACGAACACGCACGTCGCTATAATAACCTGCTGTGATGTATATATATATATATAATATAAATATATTCACACACACACACACATATATATATATATATATATATATATTATATCTAGATTATAATATATAGATATACATTTGAGTCTAATAGGCTAATGAGTCAATTAACCGTGAGTCCAATAAGCGGCGACCACTGTATATAGGTACGGTAAAGCACGTGACTTAGTATTGCTGAGGACGTATAATAATAACACTCCTACGCATAAAAATATATTATAAGAATTTTCAGTAAGATCCGATTTGTCCAAGAGTCCGCAATAGTTGTTTAACTGCAGCGGTATATAAAAAAGGTTACAATATATAGCGGTATCGTGGTAATGGGGGGGGGGGGGGGAGTGTTGTTGTTGGTGCTTAAAAAGAGAGAAGACGAAACACCTAACCGTATACCGTTGTCGGGTTTGTGCTTGTGCTTGCAGGGCGAGTGTGAAGAACTGGAGCGACAAGTAGACGCCAGGTGTGACGCGTTGATCCGGTCCATCGAGAGGCGTAGACAGTGGCTGATCGACGCCGTACGACAGGACAAGGAAATCAAACAGCGGTCGCTAAAGGATCACGTGACCAGCTGCACGTGCAAGCTGCAAAAAACCACGTCCTTATTGCAGTTCTGCATAGAAGCCCTGAAAGAAAACGATCCCGTTTCGTTTTTACAAGTAAGTTATCGCAATTTCAATTTTTCGATTACTGCTGCAGGGACTGGACATTTTTGAACCAAATAATAGATCTATCAGCTGGTCTCAGGACCCGATGCTCTTTCCCCACATTCCGATAAACACAGCAAACATTTTTCCAACAACGCGATACGTGCATCGTATACCTATACCAGGGGTGGCCAACATGAATACATCAACGAGCCACAAGGATAAATACTATGATATCGAGGGCCAAAATGTTTTTAAATACATTTTTTAATTTTTACGATTTTATCGTTGATATAAATAAATATTAGTTTTTTTTTAATAAGACGCGAGCCGCAAGTTGACCACCCCTGGTTTATACAGTATTTTTGGAGGGCTCGATTTTAGCTTTTGCAAAAAGGCTTAACCCCTCCAACTCCCCCTAATTTTGCCAGGATGTATCGTGTTTCTCGTATAATGTACCACATCAAACAACATAATAATATCATGGGGGTCGTACAAGCCCACACGCTGCACGCACTCTGTATAATATAACCTACACACACGTCGTGTCAGCTGTCTTTTTCGTGATAACCCGTATGATCGTACCTACCTGCAGCACTACATTAAATTATATCATATTATATGATAATATAATATTATTATGTATGAAAACTTACCGTGTCATGTTTCTGTTGTTTTCCTCTCCATTCTGCAGGTTGGATCAATGTTGATAGCTAGAGTTTCGAACACGGACATGACCTGGCACAAGGACGTGTTGCCGTCTCCTCGTTCGTATCACCAGCTGGATTTGACCCTGGACGATAACACCGTGTTGAAGGCTATCGAACACATGAACTTTATACAGATGAAAAGTATGTAATTTACAAACATACAAACACACAACTACTAGTACCGCATTTAATGTTAACTGTTAATTACTCACATGCATTTACACTTGAACTATATATTTATGCGTCATTTATCGTGTACGTTTTATTTAAAGTCAACTAGTCGGTTTATCTAAATTTTATCTTGCGATCAAAATTGTTTATCATTATCAAAATTTTTTAATTTTAGTAACATTCATTTTTTTTTTAAATGTTTTTATAATATATGTATATACAATTTAGCTGTATTTATATAGTTATACAATAAGTATAGCGGAGATTTATTGGCATGAAGGGGAAGTCGCTCATTGACGACACCCCGTGAGAATGGGTTTAGGGATAGAGTAGATTCCTACATCAGTTCTTTTTAAGGCACCTGGGTGGGTTTCTTGGAATTCCCTTAAATGAGAGGTGAGTGATAAACATTCATCTTAAATAAACATTTGTAGTACCTATCTTAAAACACGTTTAGTGACGTTATGCTAATGAAAATCATTATGGTTGTAATCTCGTAACTTCCTAGGGTTTATAAATTATGATGTATAAAATATAATATAAGCTCAATGGCATAATGACGCATTTGCAACTTGTGTGTCGGAGCTGACCAACTTTTCTTAAACTTAAATGGTAATTTAATTTAAATATGTAAAAAAGGAGCTATAAATAAAAAAAATTCCTAAACTAATTTGAACGGGGACTTTTTTTTATTTTTTATAATTATTGAATTTACTTATCGGTTTGGCCACACAAGATTTCCTTCTTATTCCTTTAAACTGTCATTAATAACGATTCTCATCTCTGCACGCTTCACAATGATCCAATAGTCTGTGATATTAGTCACGTCTTACTCTTCAACTGTCTCAGCTTATCAACACATCGCGACCATTTTTTGTCTCTTTTGAATACCATCCATACGATACTATAAATATATTCTCAAAAAATAATAGTAATAATAATAATAATAATAATAATATTGAATATACGAGTATTATCTTTATCTATGCAGAATTTTAATTTAATTATAATATATTGTTACTATTTTCATATTTATTTTTTCTTATTAGCAACCACCATATATTAGCATTACATTAAATAATTGTTGAAATTAATTGTAATCGCAAAGTTTAAATATTTAAAAAAAAAAATTACATAAAAAATTGTGTCATTTATGATATTTTACTATAATATTGATTTATAGTAAAAAGCAAAAACAATAAATTTTTATTTAGCGCACACGATATGATGCGTCATAAATATGTATATATACCTATAATACTGACTAATACAATTGCACTTTATTAGACACACATATAATAATATACAATCTTGTAAAAAGATAATTTAAAAAATAAAAATATTTTAGAAATAATTGAGAAGAATTTTAATACAAAATCATATTTTTTTATTTTGTTAAAATTGATTTGCAAAATCAGTTTTTACCTACATAAATAAGTTATATCCGATAATCAATTTTTGGTAATTAATATGATTATCTCTGTCGAAGAAATTGATTCTGATTCTATAATCACTTTAGTATGGTACGCTAACTAAAAAGTTATATAAGTTTTATAAATTTATCGATTTAAATATATTTTGATTTCAAAGTGTATCAGATATTATCTTTACAAGATTGTTGATATATTGTATGGGTGCAGCATTTTACACCGATAAATTATTATATTATTAAACTAAACAAATAAACCATTGTTTTTTTTACCGCTTGCACTAATCTTGTAAAGCTATCGGGGATGGAGAAGACATGAAGGCAACAGGTATATTGTTATAATCATAATACTTTTTATATATATTAAATATATATAGGGTGGTCTATTTAACGCAAGACACTCCTTTTTCCAGAAAACATTAACGTGTTTTTGAAAAATATTTCTTCTAGGCTAGGTTAAATCTATATAGATTTAAGACTTAACAAAACGAGATTGTAGGAAAAATAAATATTAATTAATTAATTTTATTGTTATCATCTTTTAAGTTCGTCCTTTGAATGACAACTTTAATTTTTAATTTAATATTCTGAATCAGAATATTGCTCGAAGCAATCATTTTGATCTATAAAAATTAAACATTGTCGTTTGAAAGACGATGGCTATCAAAGAGAGAGAAAATATATTTTCAAAAACGTTAATCGTTTTTTAAATGATGAGTGTCTTACGTTCAATAAAACGTCCATATATATATATATCATACATGTCGAAATAGAAGTGTTATATATTTCAATATATCCCCAAGTATATGGTTGTGCGGTAGTTTTACCCGAAATCATGGTTTTAATGGAACTCATAAATGCATGCGACGGTTATATATTTTTATAACATATTTTATAACACGTAATGTGTACACAGCTGATCTGTATTCTGTACTTACCCGCGGTGCGGTGTTTTCGGCCGTTTTACAATAAATTATATAATAATATTTGTGTAGTCTTTCAATATACTCACGGTTTTCTTGTGTGATTAGCTCCGAGTGCAGCGCTGATCATCGCCGAAGAGTGCAGTGCCGAAAATAATAGTGTAACCATCGCATGGCAACCTCCGGCTTCTTCGTACGTCGAAGGTTACGTGTTGGAACTGGACGACGGCAACGGCGGAGACTTCAGGGTTTGTACAATACAAACAACAATAATAATAATAATATACAATTATATCCTCTCGGCGGATCGATTTTTCGCGAAAAACTGTGTGTGTGTGTGTGTGTGTGTGTGTGTGTATACCTATACTATATTCGAAATCATTAAAGAAAACTAATTACCCCCGGCATAGGTCGATCGACGCTCGAGTGGTTGTGCTGCGCAAATTAAGATTAACGATCGGTCGTCGTCCTCTATTATTGTTGTCGCGTTTGAGATTATTACCATTTTATACAATGTGATTCGTTTCACGCGGCTCTATAGTTTGATTTTCTATAATTAAATTTTCATGTATTTATTTACGTATGAATCTTGATATATTCATAAATTTGAAGCTGTACATATTGTGTATGATGTACCTACTTATATTTAATAAATTTTTTTTTTTACTACGATGGCATTCTTTTTCCGATCATATTATCAATAACCGCTAGGGTAAAATATTACCTATATTTATTTTTATTATTTTCAAAAATAATGTGTTAGGGAATGTAAAAATATTTCAAACGATATCTAGGTACCCCTATTAGAGTATGAAACTCGCATTATTTTAAATTATGTTACTATTTTTATCGTTCTTATTTTTTAATTGATTTTTTTTAAGGGAACATGCATTTTCAATTTATCATTCCAAATCAGAATTTCATTTTGGAGTATTCCAATTTAAAAAAAAATCGAAATTTGGAACGAGTATTATATTTGGTGAGCCTTGTGGAATGGTAATAGGGGCACCCCGTTATAGATGTTCTGATATACTACCCTCTCACCATCTATATTTTAAATATTTTTAACTAATAAGCTACTCGTGCAAAATTTTTAGAAAAATAAAATAAAAAGAGTATTTTCAAAATCTGTACTGTTTTCTAAAATAATGAATGTTTTGCGTGTTAAATGAACCACCCCGTAGGTAAAAACGTTTTTTTTTATTTAAAAAAACATTAAAAGCAGACTTAGTATAAATTAATATATTACAATCAGTTATAAAACGCACCACCCCAAATATTTGTATGCTCGCCTAGAAAAAACAAAAGTTTCATTATTCTTTGGTCTTCAAACAATATTTTTTTTTACAAAATTATGAATTGCCGTTGAAAATAGTATAATAACATAGCATAATATTATACGACAGCACAAAGTTTCGATTTACAGAATACTGTGCAATAAAAGTGAAATCGTTGGCGGGGAAAAGTGATAGGTGGTTTTTCATGTTCAATCTCAGTGGCTGTACATTATGTTCGAAAGAGGAAACTTTATCGTGACGTGTCTGGACTTGTAGTAAATGCGGAATTTTTGTAAACAATATCGTTGGTCGTTGATGGATTTTAAATTACAGAACGACATTGGATTTCCTATAATAATACTTCGGCCCATAAAATGTAAACCATAATAATATATTGTTATGTATAAGGATTGCCGTCGGCACATGGGGATTTTTTTGTTGCTTTTGCAGTATATTATACAAAATATCATTGGATTTTAATAACATATAATATCAATGTTATACGTATTCGGTATGCGTGTTTCTACGAAATTGTGATAAAAAAAAATAGGTAATAATAATGATAATAATACACGCCGAGAAAACAACAGATTTTGTATATCGCATTTTTTCTTTCTTGGGTGTATACAATATCGAATATACATAAATAGTAATTGGTTTAATACTTTAGAATAGTAATATAACATATTGATTTTTGTCATTCATAAAATCACATAGACAATATAATATCACAAAAAATCAAAATAGTTGGTTGATATATTGTGCACATAACTGTATAACGTGACTGGCAGACCAAAATATATATTCTATTATTTCGTTTTTATGACCAGTTATATACGTGTAAATCAACATAAACTCCATGTCATTCATATAAAAATGCATACTAAAAATATAATATATGAACAACTTTAATATATACATATATATAATATATATATATGTTTTGTTTTATCTGAATCGAAATTAATTTAACTTGCGACGAAACTGTATTATATATGATTACTAAATTACATTTTATGTCACTATAAATTGTTTTTAAATGTCGATAAAATATTAAAATATGCGTATAGATACTACGAATGAATTCAAACTCCACGATATGAAAGCGGGTCTTAAACGAACCTTTATTTGTTATACCTATAGTATGTATATTTTTCATTTTTACGGAATGGTTTTTTCTTTGTACATATTATGACAATTATATTTCTATTTTGCATAGTATACAAATGGACAACTCGTTAAGGTGTAGTAAATACTACGCCTTAAATGATAATTACACTGAATTTTCAACTAATAGTCAAATAACATTTATTTTGTCAATACGACTTTCCAATTTAAAATAGTTTCGTGTTTAACTTAAATTATTTGAAAAAAAACAAATAATCTAATATACGAGTATAATATTATTTACTCGAAGAGGAATTAAATTATACTGCTAAAAGCTCAGATACACGTGTAGTGAGTAATAGGTATTATATAGCTAACCTATCGAATAAATATATTCATTATAGTTGGTTCAATGCGTATTATATGAAAGTAAATTGACTTTTGAGTTATCATAAGCTTATAGGTGAATAAATATGGTGAATTCGAAATGGACATCTGACTATTTATACATGAATATTTGGCATATTTTGGAGTTTAAGTTATGTTTATGTTGGTCGCAGTAAAATATTTTCATGAAATCACCATAACCATAACCATTCTATAAAAATAACCTTTAGACGACGATAATTTGTTATGGGATGGCACAATATTATGTTCCAGGCGACACTATACTTAATATAATAATATCTATTTACTCGCTTGTTGCCATGTTCAAGAAACGAAATAAAACATTTTGTCATTTTTATTTGTGAATTATAATCTACTTATGTCTTATATTATTGAGAGTTATTTTTAAAAATAAATAAATACACAGGAGGCTTGTGATATGTACTTATATATGTTTTAATATCTGTGAAATTGACCTTACGTTCTAAAAACACTACGTTAGAAAACGATCAAAGTTCTATTAAGTCTGTTTAATTCCGTTAAATTAATTTTTAAAGGTTTTAATAAGTACCTTATTTTAGTTATGATTGAGATAGGAACAAATTTCGTCGAAAAATAATTGTTTTTCAGGAAAAATGTTAATATAGGTATTAGAAGTTTTGTATAGGTTATATTATAATAGTTGGTTTCTTTATTAAGGTGTAATGTTAATTGATGTGGCAATTACTAATTATCGTTATACAATTTATACCAGCACGCACATATCTATAATATTAAAATGACTAATGAGTATTAATGACATAGGTATTATCAGTAGGTGATATTTGAGATATTGAATACATAATATCTATATTGTGTTAAAAATTAAAAAAATCTATTGTTTTCCAATTTCATGACTCATGTAATAAAATACACACATTTTAAACCATAATTTTGTTTTTATTTGTAAGTTTTTATATTTTTTCAAAGTAAATATATGAAATTAGTGAAAATGTACATCTAAAGGTTAAAACTGATTTAATACTTTACATAGGTATAACTTGTGCTAGAAAATATACGATCCTTTTTAAATCAATAGTTTTATATCGAGTAGATATATTATCAATTATTAATTGGTAGTCTCCGGTATTCAACTTTTTAACGAAAACCATTGAAAACGTTATTGTTGCGTGTGCTATTTGAACTAGGAAAATTGCTATTTACTAAAATGTTAACACTACGTAACACGTAAGTGAACCACGATATTATTATTTCAATTCCATTTCATTGTTTACCAATTGAACAATACATGTACGGTAAAAAGTAAGAAAATAATCGTTTTTCGTTATCATAAGAGATTGTTTTGATGAGTACCTAATTGATTATTAATTTTTATTGTAAATTAAAAATTTTATTTTTTCAATCATTAAATTTCATCAATTATTAAATAATATACCTACACTTTCCTATGAACCTTTAGTATTCTTATTTCTTTTTGTTTTTTACTGATCATATTTGACATCAGCAGCAAAGCCCATTAGTCACAATTAGTACACACATTTTTTTTAGATTTTATTATATAGATTGATTTTTTCTAAAAATTTGAAAACGTGTGCGATGCCATCATAGCTTCTGGTCCGAGAGCTGCGTCCAATGTGTTAGGTACGTTAAAATGTCTTCGTTCATCCTTGAATTAGCGGTATTCAGTGATTATGTGGCAGACTGTGAGTTCAGTTCTTCTTCTTATTCCGTTAACTTTTTAGAATATTCAATATTAAAACTGTTAAAATTCTAATTTTAATTATTTTATTAAAAATATTTTTGAATTAAAATTATAAATTTTATCATCATAGAATGATTTTTTTGCAATAATTTCTGTATAAATACATCAATCTATATACGTATCAATTAATTTGATAGTTGTTCTTTATGTTTCAACACTCTTGATGGATGCATTCAATATGACACATTATTTTTATCATTTGTGTACTTTTTTAAAATTGTAAAATTACGTGGTTTTCTCTTTGGCATAAAACGTATACAAAAATAAAATACCGTTTATAGGTAATATTTTTCTATTGTTAACAATACTCTAAAAGTATGAGTATATTTTTTCGGTTTAAATTAAATTATTATTCGTCTGAAGCCTACCTTTAACGGTATTCGATGTTGTTGAATTAATTCTTATTTGTTTTTGCTAATATACAGGAGGTGTATTGCGGCACGGAAACCATCTGCACCGTTGACGGGTTACACTTCAATTGCACGTACAACGCTCGAGTAAAGGCATTCAACAGCGCAGGCGAAGGCGAATACAGCGAGGTAATCGGATTGCAAACTTCTGAAGGTAATATAAAATAATGCATAATATATATATATATATATAAGTTACTGAATCGATCTCCTGTCGAGAATATATTATTAGTACATTTATAATATGTATATATATATTTATTTACACGTATATAGGTACAGCTAGTATTGGATTAAAATAAATCGTGTCTCTAGATAGGATTTTTTTTATAATTCTTAATAAAGAAAAAGAAAAAGTGCTAAACATACAGAAATCGGGTAGTAGGTACGCTTGGTTCGGTGGTTAGTGGATGGATCGTGTTTAAATTTTTAAGTGACATTGAAGCATCGCACTCAGAAAACGATATTGATCGAGGCTCTGTTTATTATTAGTTTTATCGAATTATAGGTAAGTCTATATGTATCATTCAACGGATTGCATGTCGTATTGAATATATCGAGTAATGATCAAATTTATCAGATCAATGAATATAGTATGATTGACTACTCAGATTATTGAAAAGTCGCTTATTGGATTATTATATAAGCCACCGCTATTCAATTATTTTATTTAATTACCAACAATCATTAAACATAAGATTTTTGAAGATGATTTAGAATGTTTAGATGTTATTATATAGAGTTAAAGAAACACTGTTAGCGGTAATCTTTTATCGTGCAAGCATTTCATAAATGCTCATCACCGAAAAGTGCTGTTTTAATACAATTCAATAAAGTTTTTTAATTACCTACCTAATTGTCGTTGAAATAATATTTGCACGAGATTGCACTTAACTTCTATAGTTTTGAGGATTGAGAACTTTTTGATTCTATATAATAAAATTTTTTTTTAATTATTTAATTATTTTGTTAGTTCAGCAGCGTTTTATAATATAATATTATCTCATCATTTTTCAATATTTTTCCGTGATTTACTTGAAATCTATCAGGGAAAATTTCAAAAACAATCTCTTAGCTTGAACCATCTGCGTTTGATTTTCAATTTACTTTAGCAAAACTTTGGTAGTTCAGAATCCAGAGAACAATTTAAATTAAAATGCGATTAATGCTGTATCGTCACTATATTACATCGCGAGGGCGTTCTATTAAAAGTTGAAAACACTGAGGCACTTTTTTCTACATTTTGTTGATGAACAAATATGTAACCTCTCATGCTTTCTTATGAATGGTATATTACTGTAAATGTAAAATTTAAAATTTAAATTTAAAAAAAAAAAAAAAGTCAGTTGACTCAGTTGTTAATTTTATAAATTGTTCATATTATGATTAATTTTAAAAAGCTTTTGATTGTTTAACAGTTTAAGTTTATTAATCTATATTGCTCTATTTTAATATTAAAATATTATGAGTTGAAAAATACGTGGGAATTGTTGTAAGATCTCAATTCTTCTGCCCCCGAGTATATATGGTCCATATAATATGGATGAAATTATAATATATAATTAGGGTGTTTATGGCACTTCAAAATAGGTATTATATATAATGTCATCAATTTATTATATATACTCGGGGATGGGAACATTTTAAATAGGTGTTGTACAGTAGACACTTCTGTGCACTCTATACTGCGTTTACATAATGATTGTTTAATTACCTTTGATTGCGTTTTTTTTCCAGTGGCTTGGTTTACGTTCGACCCGTGCCTGAGTTCGCCCGAGCTGTGCTTCACGCCCGACAACATGACGGTGACTTGCGAAGGATTCGAGCACCGTGTGGCCCTTGGAAGCGTCGGGTTTTCTAGAGGCGTCCATTACTGGGAGTTTACGATCGACCGGTTTGATGCCGATACCGATCCTAGTTTCGGCGTGGCCAGACTTGATGTGTCCAAGGAGGAAATGCTAGGTATACTTTATTTGCCGATTATAAATCTAATGCAGTTTTTGACAAATTATTTGTTCCAAAAATCCTGAAGTGGATCGCGTCACGCACACTAATTGACTTTAATTGCACCCTGCAATTTTACATAATATAATATATTAATAATATTTCATACTAAATAATAATATTATGCAAATACACCATACTAAGACATAACTGTAAGATTTATTACAATATATTCATAAAATCGGAGTAAGTGGGGCAAGACTTGACGGTCGGTCAAGCTTATTACGGACGGCTTATGCCAGGGCCTTGTAACTTTCAAGATTGTGTTTCAACTTTGACTTTAATTAAATTAACCCAAAATCAAACTGTATTTGTGTTATTTATGACTTAATGACGATTCGACTTGACTAGTTGACATGACTGAGTTAAGATATAATTTTTGATTTGCTCAGCTTTGATTGAATGTATAGTAATAATACATGCCAGATTATTATCACACATGTTTTAAATGAAAACGTACAGAGAATTAAAATATGAAATTTATTTTTTGTATTTTTGAGAATTAAAAAATGAAATTTATTTTTTGTATTTTTGAGAATTTAAATATAAAATTTTATTTTTTGCATATTGATTTTCGATGTAGTGAATTATGGCATTCATTATAGGCCAATATTTTAATTCTGTATGCAACAATAGTTGCGAATATTTAATTAAAATGATGTACAATCAACATTATGTGTAAACGTGTATACCGCGTGTCCGTGAAAATTGGATACACTTTAACTCAGATTGACGATCCAATATCGTTTAGTTTCATCGTTTCATGTCCTGCAAACTATTCAAAAATATGTATACTGTATAGAGTATTGAGTAATAATATGGATATAATTTAATAATACAGTGTAGGTACCTGTTTTTACCAACACACGGTATATATATTTTTTTGTGTTGAAATATGGGATAGGGATATAAGATTACTGAAGCCTTTCCATAGATTTACTGATCTAGATGAGCTTGCCGCTCACGCACTCCAATCTTTGAGTCATCGCCAGAGTTTGCCGGCTGTCGTTGTCGTTGTTAAAATTTTAATTCACATTTTGTTTTAGGAAAAGACGAATCTGGTTGGAGCATGTACATCGACAAGCAGAGGTCTTGGTTCATGCATTGCCGTAGTCATGAGCAGAGGTGTGAGGGGGGCATCCAAGTGGGATCCACAGTTGGTGTTCTCCTGGACCTAAATAAACACCAATTATCTTTCTTTGTCAACGATGAACCACAAGTGAGGACCGACAAGTTCAAAATTTGCTTAACTTTTCACCCTTTGAGCCTGCACGTTAAAATTGGATTCACTGCAATAGTTGTCTGTATCTTTTTTTTTTTTTTGTATAGGGACCAGTGGCTTTCAACGGTATGTATGGCGTCTTCTATCCAGCGGTCAGTGTTAACAGAGGTGTCGCTGTTACGTTGCATACAGCCCTCGATGCTCCCAGTGACTTAGAAGACTGTTAGAACTTCCCTATTATATTTATTCGAGTAAAGCATACATGCATAATAATACAATTGTTGTAATACTATGTAGGTATCATAGATTGATGAGGTTTTTTTTTTTAATCATAAGAGTATTTTTTATTTAAAGTTTCTATCAAAGTTATACGAGTCCAATATTTTATATTTATATGTATGTGTATATGCATAATTATTGTGTATTTTTTTTTCTTCGATTTATCATTATCTCAAGAGTAAATTTAACTTGAACAGGGTGGGAAATTTGTTTTTAGATCACTACAATATACAATATGTACATTGCGTATTTTCCCCTTCCGATTTGTTTAAAAAACTAATGTATTTTTAGCTATTCAATAACATTATTATGATTGTAATATTATGTTATTATGTACACTTATACTATTCGGCTGTTAAAATATTTATGGTGTGTTTTGGATCTAAAAAAAATTAGATAAACAAACCTAACGATTATGATGATGACGCACCATTATTGTGATTATTTAATTTTACTTTTTAACTATATCCCTTTTTGATCCCTTAGTCTAGTTTATATAAATATATATATTTTAACTTGTAGACATATCAACTAAATATTGTTTTTTCTTTTGCCTTTTATATTATCTACTAGTAGTTTTTTAAGTTCTATAATAACATAGCAGTGTATTTACAAAGCTAATATGTGTCTATTTTTTATTTTATTATTATATTATACAACAGTTCATTATTCTATAGTCCATTCAAAGTATTATTCAAAACACTCAGGTGTAAACAAAACAAAACAAAAAACCCCGAAGCTCTTTAAGGTGTTATTATGTTATGTATTTTGAATGTCCTATACACGTTTTAGTGATGTAATTTAAATAAAACATGTTAGATTAAAATAGGTTTAGTTGTTTATAATTTTATACATCTAGTCAAATAAATTTAGATTTCATATAATGATTTATCATAAAGACTGATGGATATGCGACAAGAAACCACTAAGTGTAGAATACCAACGTCAACGTTGCTTCAGTTCTAACGCGTCTATAATAAATGAGAATTAAATCTCATTTATGATAATTATCCAACCAACCAATTTATTATTTTTGAATCTCGTGCATTTATCATTAGTGTCCATCACAACTGCTTCAGCTTTCTTTCTTAATTTTGATTGCTAAACAGGCAGAATAATATAATTACGCATTTAAGGCTTAACAACAATATTGTATTGTAGCATTTAATTTTGTCATCAGATAAACATATATTTTTTTCAATCTTAAAATCCAAGTGAGGTGTTCTACATTAAAATACATCCTATTGTTTTTTTTTTTCAAAAATTCCAATTAATACTATTGAAAAAAAGTAGTAGTAAAAGAAACACACATATATATGATATTATGTATTGTTGAATTGTGTCAATTAAGTTTATTATAGAATCCATTACGATTATAAATCCATTCATAATCTGGTTATAATAGCTATAACTTTGTACTCGTGTACTTGATCATAGATTATGTGCATTCATACACTGTAAAGTTTTGTCTGTAAAATATATTAATATTATACTTATACACATTGTATGTCAACAATTTATTATACATAATTATTAATTTGTTATGTAACATGATTTATTTGCAAAATTATTAATTGTTATGTAACATGATTTATTTGTAAAATTGTAATACTTAAAATTTAAGTTTGGAAGTGAAAAACAATAATAATTTATATTGTTGTTTTTGATTCTTATACTTTACTATAAATATTAAATAGTATATTATACTGTAATTCACCGAATATAATATGGTATTTTGAATCATTATGTTATAAATGTATGAATATTATCCATTGTCTTCCTCAAATAATTATTGCAGAATGTATATCATTTTCATTTTCCGTGTATCAAGTGTGAAACATGTGTGTGTACACCTTTATTTTGTTCTTTGTGGTGAACCAATGACTAGGAAAGCTCTTACTACTCCAATATATACACCTTAAAGTGTTAGGTCATATCTGAACAATTGTTTTTAAATAAAATATGTAAGACATTTTATAGAAGCTATTATGTGTTCAAATTGTTGTAATGACAAAAACAAACAATTATTGATTGTTACATAAAATTGTACCAAATTTCTATGACATGTTGTATAGGTGCTTAATTAGTTACCTATTCTTCATAATTGAAGTATACTAATTATAATATTTTTCTTCTTCTTCATGAGCTTTTACCGTCCATTAGTGTGTAATTTAATTCACATTATAGTTGTATCAATATGCGGTTTTATATAATTTAGATTTGGTATAATATTGTTACTATGTCCAGGACATTATGCCCTATTATTTTAGTTTTATTTAATTATAAATTCTATCTGGAATAAGGTAACAAGTATTTGATCTCACTAAAAAATTATGAAATAATGCAACAAAATGTTTTAATGTATAGATAATTATTATTAAATTCTTAAAGATATATAAACTAAACTACTAAACATTACACCTTAACTGACTAAACTTACAAAACATATAAATTTTATAGAGGTACTTGTGTGTGGAATAAACATATTAAGGTTAAACCTACTATTCTAATATATCAGTTAGGATTGATCCTCAGTAATTAATTTTATTGGTACCTCTTCTTATTATGGCTAAGTCCAACTATAATTATGGATGTAGACAATGATGAATGAAGTACGCGAGAAGGGGGTTGCCCATTCGTGGAATTGGCCTCAGTGTTGCGTGACCTCTTTCAAGCGTTTTTTTTTTACGTTGATCATTAAAACTTGTTCTTATGTGTTTAAGAAATAATTTTCCTTTAGGTCTATCATTATTTTCATGTTCCATTTTTTTTTACAAATAATTTGTTCAAGCTGCTGCTTAAAAACAAGCAGTATATGCTGCAAATGCCTTTAATAATTATTGTGTTTTCATTTGATCCAGTTCAATTATTACATTTCAAATTGTTATGTTGATTTAAAATGTTAAATTTCAGTTGATATGCTTTATAATATCTTATTTTTTGAGCAGAAGATTGTTTACTTTTCCACATTAGTCCACCCAAGATAATATGTTTATTTGTTTATTTATTATTGTTAAATGATTTTCCTACATGTTTGAGACACAGCATTTTTAGCTGTTAAAATATACCATACCTTAGACTACCATCAAATTAATTTTTATTTAATACCAATTAAATCAGAAACATTTATTAATATTGTTATAATATGTCTTTATATCAATTTAAGTATGTCATAAGTTAAAATAATAAAATATTATATTTTCAAATGCTGAACTGAATGTATTTTAATTAATGCATATAGTTATAGTAGGTAGTCATTTTTGCTATAGTTTAATTTTAAATTTAATTTGTATATTCAGACAGAGATAAAATTCAATGAATCTAACAGTTTCTCAATAATTCTACACAATTTGATTAATAATGTTCAATTCTCATAAATTAAAAAGCATAAACTAAACCATGTACACAAAACAAATCCCAAATATAATTACAAATAGCCATATTCATAAAAATATTATCTCGGTAGACAATAGTTGTAATGAAAATTTAAAATTGTAAACTTGGTAAAATTATCTTGCAAATATTTAGTATTTATACATACCTATGTTTTATGTTCAGAAAAATTGTCACATTAGCACATTTCAATAGTATAAAGCTATTTCATTATACATTACAATGCAGTAGTTACCTAATTAGCAATTACCTCAATCATTACTTCTTAAAAGGATTTACTATTTAGTTACACTCAAATTATGGTAACAAGTAATGAGCATTCTGAGCAGAGAGTTATCACCAACATCCGGATTTATATTCTATTAGAATGTTTGAATTATAATGTATATATTATTATGTTTACAAAATTGATAAAATTTCTTGATATTCTCATAAAATTAAAAATTATATATATATTATTTATTGTTATTTATTTTTTAAATCATAATTCATAACTTGATAGTCAAAAGCAAAAATAATTAGTAGATATCTTAAATATTTTATTATTTATTATTTTGTTAAATTAAATAGGTATGCAATGCAAAATATGACAAAATCAATATGATTATAATATAATGTTTTTAAAGAGATGTACAGTAATATATTGTGTTAAATTCTCCGGAGTAAAGTTAGTATAGCCAGTATAGGTACCCACTTCAAAAGTAAAGTTAGCAGGTCGTGTTATATAATATGCTGAACAATTTCCAAACATCTACTGACGTTATAGAAGAGTTTTTCAGGTCTGTGGTTATATTGGTCAATGGTCGGCATCTCAATCGTATAATCATAACATAAATTATAAAATCAATAAATTAAATACGATGCGAGTGTGCGACTATACAGAGTACAGAATAATTTAGTTATCAATGGAGACACCGAGACACTCAGTTACTCTGTGAAGTGACGTCGTAGGTATACCTTAGGTTATTTTATTCTATTATTTTCATTTTTAATAATGTCTGGAATAACCTATCAGTAGGTATATAAATATAATGTGTGTTTTTTTTTTATGAATTATGACGAATAACATTTATTTATCACAATTCACGAGATATTACAGAACTAGGACTTAAAATTAAAAATCTAAACTAAAAACTTGAAAATATTTCTTAAATATAATAAACATTATGAACCAATATAGCGGAAATGTACTAAAATATTCTTTAGTAGCTTATGTACCATATAAATCAAAAGCAAAATATTCTGAAATATCCTCCTAACTCTGTAGTTATAAGCGTTACCCATAACTTATTATACGCCCTATTACTTAAAATCATATAGGTAAAATATGTATTAAAAACATTAAAAATATAGGTATAGGTAAGTATACAAAAAATAAAAAGTTAAGAAAGCTCACTCTTCAAGCGTGCTAAATTCCTAGTTTCAAAACATATACCTAATCTATAGGCTATAAGTACTATATTTGCTTATGAACAACATTATAAACCTGAGCCCTGGAGCTTAATATTATATAATTTTCAACTTTTTTGTTGTCAAGGGCCAAAAAATAAATATACATTTTTCATGGACCACAATAATTTGAATATAACTTATCTTAAACATAAATGTATAGTCATATCAAATTTAATTTATTTAAGTACAAATATTTTCAGTCACAAATGGCTAAAATTCCAATTAAATTAACTATTGAATGTTTTGTATGATATTATATTATTATGGCATCTAAAGGAGGTACGGACCCCATCACAATGTTCTAAAAATAAGAACAAGTTTATGCTTGAACGTAAAAATAATAAATGTCCTAGGTATCCTACCTACACATATTATTAAAAAATATTGGATCACCTCCCCACCTGAAATTTCTTTTCTGTTACGGGCTTGAGTGTAGGTACTAGCTTTTTTTTTTTTATTCGATTTTAATGTGCTCGACAGTCGACATCGTATATAACTATAGGAATAAAGTACAACAAATTATTTTATTTTTACTAAGTCCTTTTATTTAGTTTTATTTTACAAAATATCAAATAACAGCTGTACTAAATATTAATCATTACATGTACTAGAAATAGGAATTATTATTTGTCTTACTCGTATATAGGTTAAGAAATTAACAACTATTAATTGAATAGAGTTTAACAATAACATAATAATATATAATAATAGGTATTAAAAAATTAACAACTATTATAGATACTTAGATACTATTTATTTATAAATAAAAACAATCTTAACTGCATTTTTCAATAATTTTAATTGTATAATCATAATATAGATATAATTTGAGAAACAATTTAAAATATTATATATTACCTACTTACAAATTATAAGTAATCGTTCTAAAAGTGTAACAATGCAATTCGCTATGCTCTAGTGCCAATAGATTTCGGCCTTTTACGATTGATTAATTTAGGAACTTACAAATGTTAGATTTTTTATACTTATGAACATTTTTTAATGGTTTTTTAGAGGCTAAATAATACCAATCGACTTTATCAATTAGGTATTTGAGAACAAGCTAATGTCATGAACGCATTTTTCCCTCAAAAATCGTAATTTATCTAACCAATTATGAATTTAATTTGAATTTTTTGATTTTTGTAAAACACGATTCACTGCAATTGTAAACTGTGAAATATGAACGTGAAAGTATACTATAGAACACGCTTATAAAAGAATCAGTCTGTGATTACTGATTAATATAAATAACAAATCCTACGTTTACCGAAAGTAGGTACATGTATATAAACATTTAAGAAAATATAATTAAATATTACATCGACAATGCTGTTATTAAATTTCTAAACCAAGAAAATGTTAATAATAATACAAGGAGTTGATTAATAATTCATTTGTTTAATATTCTTTTTCTTTTAACGGGTATTTATTTGTACAGCTGAAGTTTCGAAAAACAAAAATGAAATGTATAAGGTGCATAATTGTTAATTATTTAAAGGTAAATTGTTTTTTTAATGTTTATTCATTATAACTATATGTTGTGGATGATTTAGTAGTAGAAATACTATTAAAATTGATTGAAGTTAATTGCACTAAAAAATCAAAAAAATCACAATATACGTCACACATTTACTTACATACCTATTACACATTTTAAATACTAAAATAATGTTACTACCGAAATATTTTTTTTTTTATGTAGGTATCTACTAAAATTTCAAATTATAATGATACGCAATTTTTAATTATCGTTAAGATGCAAATAAACTTTTAATAGATTACGTCCTGTGTTACGACTGGGTTGGATAGATGAGTTACCGTGAAAATCTCGTTGAGCCAATTTAAGGTTAGACCGGTCGTTTGAGTGTGCTAGTAAAAACATCACGTTTAAAACAGCCATCTATGATCTATAAGCTCGTAAATATTGTAGACGTAATTTTGGGACTGTGATGAATATGTAAATGGGCCGCTCATTAAAAAGTGAAAATCTCAATAGGCTGATACATATACCAATCCGGCCCTACAGTTTTTAGAATTTATGTTGCTTACCATAAACTTAATAGGCTATAGCCCCACCCCCATCTGTATCTCATCACGCTTTACACCTACCTATGACAGGTATAATGGAAACGATCAGCCCATAGGCGAAACTAGAAAATTGTATTAGGACAGGCCAAATGAAAAATTATAATTATAAAATAAGTTTTTTTTATTTAAATTAAAAATTTTATTATCTCAGTATATTATCCTGTTAGTATTAGTCAGGCCATGGCCATAGTGGCCTGACCCGTAGTTTCGCCTATGGCATCAGCCGCAAGTAAACGGTTCTTATAGATTTGAGACGCATCATCATGAACGTAATATTAGTAGGCATGCAAATAAGGTAGGTACAGACATACTGCAGCACTTGAAGCACACGATTAATGCATTTATAATTATATAATAATCGGTATTACTTATAACCTTAGTATCATTTTGTTACGGTCGAATAGAGGGGTGAAAAAAAAGAATAGATTTTCGTGTATAAAAGCCGTTTAATTATTACCCGCTATTGTCTTCGTGGCGGATGCGCACACACATCACCTCGTCCGCCACCCGCCCTTCACCACCACCACCACAACCACTACCAACCCCTACCGACACCATCGCAGCATACACTGGAGCACACGTGACCACGTTTTTTAATAAAGTCTTTGCCCATCATCCACCCTCTTCCACCATACAACGACGACCTCGCAGTTCCCCCACGACGTTCCGCCCCAGCAGCGGCCACTGCAATACCGCTGACTCGGCGGCAACGGAGAAGAGCACTTAATCTATATAGGTACGCGAATGACGCATTATTATAAAAGGAACTATATACATATGTATATTACGTTTTATGTATAATTTAGGTACGCTCACACAAAGTATAAATGATGAGCATCGATCTTTATCCTTTTTCCAAACACCGTCGTGCGTCCGGTCGGAAAATCATCCCTGTCATTATTATATTGTATAGTGTATACAGTTCAGCTGCTGATAGCTGAAGTGGTGAAAAATACTAGAAAAGTGAAATTTAATTAATAATGAAGAATAACCGACACAACCAAATATCACCTCGTGGCTCATTTACATACCTACCTAAATTTAGAACAGTCAACTTATACCTGTGATTTTTCTCGTACTATTTTATTTTTTAACGTTATCATATTTTTAAGTTTTTACTCTTGAATGATAACATGCATATTTAATCTCATATTTCGAAGAAAAATATTCATCGGAGCATTTCGATCTATAAAAATCTATTGATTTCATCGGATATCTGACAATTACCTTACCTATTGTATTTTATTAATAGGATGCCACACCCGCATGTGCTGTATCCGTCGCGCGTCGTACAAGTGCGTAGCAAAGCAAATTGTTCGCTCAGCAGATCACGTTTATCTCCTTTAGTTTAAAATTTTAAGTGTATTGCCCTATCAGAGAAATTAAAGTCAAGATTATTATCTAGGGCATCTCTTATTCTATTTTCATTTAAAAGCGAGTAATCACGTCTTTTTAATAATAATTATAAGTTTTAAGTTATAATTTATAAATAATCAGTAGGTAATAGGTATATAAAGTTAATGAGGGAAGTAGGTAGTAGACCAACATTTTACGGGATACGTCCCTCTTAAGGTATCTAATACCACATTACACTCCAATCCCAAATCTCGGATTCCATTACATAAAAAAAACTATTGTCTTTTGCTCCGATCAACCGGAGTTAATGTTGGATAATAAACTGGAAAATTTTGATTTTTTTTTTTTACTCACTTCCTTGATTAAAAACTTGTCTTGAAACATTTATAATAAAAAACAATAACATTATCGTGTAATACTTATCCTTAATTCTTATATAATTTAAATGTATCTTTGTAATTATAATTATAATCATTTAACTTATTGTATTCTTGTGCTCTATAGCTATATGATGTAATAAGTAACCTATATATTCTTTTACTATTTATATATTAATATATTATATATGTATTTACTTTATATCGATTCACATTTCTATATCTTTGATTGTTACTTAATTTGTTCTACTTATTATGTACTCTATGCCCTTGGGCGTTTATAATTAAAATAATTAAATACATAAAAAAAAATACGCCTGTACTGCCTAATTCGTTTTTTATACATCAAAATACTCAAAAATTATTCTGCTTTCGAATAAGGAATTAAAAATGCATGTTGTATTGTTGCAATAACGATAATTATGTAAAAAAAAATAGTACTCGTTTAGTACTGTAGTATGGTTATTGGTTCTTATATATATTTTTTTCAGTTTTGAACCGACGACGCCGCGGGAACTGCTTTCGCATTACTTCCGCTGGTATGTATATATATACCTATATATATTGTAATTTTGCGTTTATCCACCAAAAACGATGTAATTCACATACTAATCAATTCGAATAAGGCAAATAATGATAAAAGCGAATCTTCAAAACAAACTGCAGTAAATTATAAAAATGTACACAAATTTGTAATATAATGTCGTTCCTAAAGATATTGTTGATAACTAACCAACGTTCATATTTCTCAATCATTGCAATTAGATATATTTGTAACATAACTTATTTACCTATGGCCTATGTCATCACTCATCGCAGGTATTTTTATTAATAAAATAATAATAAGTATATTGGCTTCTCTACGATGTGATAGTGAAGATCCTATATCAGTATATTATTATTTATTATATTATCTTTGTTGATTATTTGTTAATTTTATATTTCTTTTTCTGGCAATTAAAGTTAATTTCATGCCAATGATTTAATTCGAATGTTTTTTCGTTCAACTAACACAACCTTATTATAACCATAGAGAATCTACCAGTTTATCTATTTTCATTTAAATTTCTATTACATTTGATTATTTTTATGTCATAATTTAAATTTTCTTTTTACAATTGTATTTTTATAATGTCTCGTGTTATCGCTGTTGTTTGGCATTTAGTTGGTATTTAACAAGGTTTATAGATAATATAATATATAATATAATATAATCTATAAACCTTGGGCAAATAATTAATTATTGTTTTTTAATTAATGTTGTTTTATATTAGATACCTACTTAATTTATAACATTCTCCTTGGTTACGTAAAGAAAGTCTTATCAGTCGTTGCTCTCGTCATCATATCTTTCTAAAGTTTTTCTCGATAATATACAGAAATAAGACACGGAGATTGTATCCCTACATTTAAAATTAGGTCAGATTTTCGTTCTGTGATTGTTTCAATATTTTATAAGCGCTAATGAAGAATACAAAATTTAACAAATATATATTTTTTTAAATCAAATACTTTTGAACAAAATTTTATATAGTGCATTTATGGATTGTTACTTTTTAACTTTGCGCATATTTTTTATGAAAGCACTTTAAGACCATTGCCAATCTGAACTATATTAGATTTCGTAGGCTTTTAAGCTTTTATTTTATTCGATTGATTGGTATCCAATTCTTTATGTTTACATAAAATATATATTATCCAGAATATTATTATGAAGTGGTAAATCATGAAATTAATCATTGAAGCTATTGTGTTCTTATAAGGATTTAGTACCTACTTGAAGCAATAAAACAATCACTGAAGCAATAAAACAGAAAAGATAAATTTTAGGGTGATACATTGATACATCTACTAATTATGTACCTATATAATATTATAATTTTTTATTGAAGTATCTACATTTTTTTTTTAAGAACTCGTGAATATAGGTATTAGCGAGGTGCCATGCCACGTGTAAGGTTGAAATCAAAAATGCGTTGTATAAATATCCATAAAAATATAAAATTTATTTAAAATCCCGCAAAGCACAAAAAATAATATTTACAACTCTGATAATATATATTTTACAATAAAAGTCGCTTAGGGTCAAGTACTCGACCTCGGTACTATGTTGTTATCATCCAAATTTCAGATTTATCGTCTAACTCATAATTTTATCCACAGACTCTACTTTTCTACACCCATTCATCGTCATCATCGTCGAAATGAAACTCGACGGAACCTTCCGAACTCATGCTGAGATGATCGACGTCATCTGTAGGCCACGTGGACTCGAAAGGTATTATGGCTGCCATGATGTTCAGTGGGCCCATCGCATTCGAGGGTCCTATCCGAGTGTCGTCGCCTAGCTCGCTATTCGTGAGTCCCGTCTGAGTATGGACGCCGAGCTCGATTTTCACAGGTCCTGCCTGAGTGTTGCCGCCGCCGAGCTCGCTTTTCACAGGTCCTGCCTGTGTGTTGCCGCCGCCGAGCTCGCTTTTCACAGGTCCTGCCTGAGTGTTGCCGCCGCCGAGCTCGCTTTTCGCGGGTCCTGCGTGAGTGCCACCGCCGAGCTCGCTTTTCGAGTCTTTTTCGTCACCGTTTCCGGCTGATTTGTCGGGTGGTGAATTAAACGGGGTCCAGAACGAACATCGTTGATCGTCGCACCCCGGCGTTACCGCGACCTCGGTTACCGCAGCAGCTGTTCGATCCATGTCTTGCAAGTATTGACGACGTAACATTTCGTCACCGATGTAACAATGGTATCCAAAGTATATGGGGAGCGTGTAAACTGCTTTCTTATCACCCATTTCGTGGCACGCTTGGATGACGATGTTTATAATATATCACTATAAAAAGTTCAAATATCATTATTTTTTATTGTTGTTTACAATTACAGGTTTATTTGTTGCATATG
This sequence comes from Diuraphis noxia, assembly GCF_037042655.1. Lineage (NCBI taxonomy): Eukaryota > Metazoa > Arthropoda > Insecta > Hemiptera > Aphididae > Diuraphis > Diuraphis noxia. Next base: position 27,945,541 of record NW_028301714.1, on the reverse strand, counting down.
TGATATGTACATTGGTTGTTGTCTATACATTTTTATACTAGTTATACATATTGATATAGTCTTTTTGAAGTTTATATTTATGATATTGTGATTCAATACCTAATATTATGATACATGTGTACTACAGTATAATATGCAATATATGCCGTATATATAAAAGCGAAGATCGAGGCTATATCAAACCCAGTGAGATACCTACGCAATTAAAGCCCCCTCCTCCCATATTGACGCATAATAATTATTTATTTTTTTTTGTTTTATATTCAAGTTACAACAGTTACTGCAAATATATTATGTAGTATATATTATATTGTGGGCAGTACCTTAGAAATCATAGCAATATGACAAAAAATAAAAAATGAGAATAAAACAAAAGAATTGCTATATAATATTGTATGAATACTCATGAAAAAAAAAATATATATATATTATTATAAATTATATAAATTATTGAACTATCTTGTATATACATATACTCAGAGTGTATTATCAAGTTTACTCACCCCCTTTGTTTTCTTCAATAATCCAGTTATTCAAAATCTAATTTTTGGAATTTTTAAATAATATACTCTAAGACCAAATTTATAATTTCAAACCCTTGAGATTATTTTTGTTGAGAAGTATCCTGTGGAGACACAAAATTCGGTAAAAAAAGGTATTCGGCTAAAAAAAGCGTCCGGTAAAAATATAATTAAAAAAATTATATGAAATATATATTTATAAAAATTAATGTTTTTCTTTATGTCTCTATGCTTTACTAAATCTTTCATCCGATTACTATGAAACTTTGGTGGTGGGGTTTAGGAATCCCAAGAAAGGTATCTGAACTATTGCGAACAAAACTAGACAATAATAATGTTAGACATCATTCGCGTATATGATGCAATCTTTTAAAGGTATATGTAAACGGGAATGCATGTCCGATTGTAATGAAACTTTCGGAAGTTGTTGAGTACACTTCCACAAATGTATTATATTACTGGTATATTACATCCTGGTTTATTACATTCTGAAATTCTGAATTATTTAGTTACACCAATACTGAGATACATCAATTATTTATACAGCATCGTATTTTGAATTAATTGGACATTTTTTCTTGGATAAAGTCAGGTCATGCTGGAGTATAATATATAAAAAAAAACCCGAATGTCACATTGTATTCAATCCACCGTAGGTTGGATTAAATAAAAACGACAAACTAGGTATAATTTTGAGATTATAGTTATTTTATAGTTCTGAAATCATACACTTACGTAAGCACCTCGTGGAGTCCGCAATCCAACGCAGATGAATTGCCTACCCGATTAATGATAGTATATACTGTTCAAATACTCACAGGCGAGTATTGCCGGGCAGGATGAGTATAATAAAATATAATCGAACATGTCCAAAATGACTCACTAACTGATCGCTGCAACGTAAAGCCTAAACAATGATAGCTTGATGAGGTTTGCACCACGTAACTATATATAGTAATGTATGCACTAAGAAAGGGTTTTCAGAAATTCAAATTTTAAAGAGGTTCTTGCAAAAGTATTTTAAAATTTAACATGCATCTTAATGGCTGATGAAAATATTGAAGTTTCGAACATCATTACACCGAAAAATAAATTGAACTAAGATTGAATCATATATACCAATATGCTCTGATCAAGTTAAGAAACTTAACTACTCAACGACTGATTTGGGGAATCTCAATGCCATACAGCAGTGAGCAGGTATACTGATAATTGACGGGATGGGATGATTAATGGGTGTTGCCTAACTGGGACCCGACAAAAGATGGTCACTGCCGACTGCGTCACTCAATTTGGACAGAGTATAGAATTAGAATTTTTAACAGGCAACGGAGTTTACGGGATCACCTATAGTACAAAATATATAGAAATTAAAATTATAATTATTAATACAATCATTAAATCATATTATATGATTGTATAATTCTAATATTTTTTTTTCATAAAAAAAAAATACCAAGTGAAAAAAAAATAATAATCGTATAAGAATAAAAACTTACGTCTAAAAGATGCAGTAAAAACTTATGAAACTACAAAATACATATATAAATATAGACATATAGTAATATAAATATTTTAAGAGTATCGTTTATAATTATAATTTCTGAATATTCGTTTTTATATTATTTTTATAACTTCATATATCTCAGTCCCTATTATTAATTATAAATAAAATTAGTAGGCACATAATTGTTTTTAGTTTTAAAACTAGTTTAATTTTATCGATATAATAAATTACTATATTAATTCGATCCCACACTTACGATATTCCCAAGTTCAAGTTTCAAAACATGCATTTTAGACTGATAACTATAGTAAATCAAAACACTTAGGTAATCAACAATTTTGTTAATTATTGATTATTATATATAGGGTCTAATTACTAATATTCCGATTGAATACGACATTTAAAAAATATATTTCATAATATTGTTATGGATATAATAAATATTAATAAATATTAATATTTTATACTCACATACATTGTATCAATAATAACAAGGATGATGATGAATTTTACTAAGTGAAAAATCATAAATAGCCAATAGATACTACAATAAAATATGCTAGCTGTTTTATTTTCATTTTTTTACTGTTTGAGACCATAGAGCCCAGTGATGCACGTGACAAACAGCTGATTATTTAGACACGGAATGAGTTGCGTTAATAGATATTAGATAGTGTAAATAATTGTTATCATAATACTGCAAAGGCATGAAATGGATTTTAATGATTTTATTGAATTATAAAATCCACCTTGCACGAAACATTAATGAATTAATATTTTAGTCCATTTATGTATGCATAAATATAAATATTATTCACCAAAAAAATCAACTAAAAGTTAATATTATTAATATTAGAATACTAGTTATTATTTATTATTACCTATTAGAATAATTATTTATTTATATTTTGTATTAAAGATAAATTAATTTAATACAATAGTTAAATAACGGCAGTACTGCAGGTGAAGTAACTTACAATTATTATATACCTAAAAAGTTGTAATTTATAATATTTTTTTGTTTAACTGTAATCTGTTTTAAATCTCTGAACTGAATCGACCCATACTTCAGTCAATATTCTTTGAAACTTAAAAACTTAATAACATAAGTATATGCTTCATGCACAAGCATGATATATAGAATATGCCAACTTATAATTGCTATATATCAATCGTAAATAATTATTGATATATGTTTTGTATTGTTTATTAAATTTTAATTTTAATGAGATCAGTTTTTGTTTATAAAATTAAATTTAATATAAAATGTTTTTTTTTTTTATTTAATACGAAATATACAACTAAATTAAGCACAACAAGTATTAGTGATGAGAAGGTTTCATAACATACAAAATATGGCACGATGTAGAAGGGCTCCCAATGGAGCTACCTACTTGGATTAATGGAGGAGGTCTCTAACCCATTTTCGTTTGAGTCTTCGTGTGAGGTTGTCCGGGATGTGATGTGTAGCAAGATAACTAATGTTGGGGTTAGTATGGGAGCTAAATTGTTTGTGAAGTTTTTGGTTAGCGTTTTTAGTGACTTGGCTTACGTAGTTTATTTTCAGGTCTGAGTGTAGGGTTTACTTACACCTATAATATGGCTATATTTATTATTATATAATATGTATTTTTATACTTGGTTTTTAATATTTTTACCAGTGCAAAAGTGATTTATTTTTTTATAAAATTCTAATAACTTATATTTAATGGAAAAGAAACAAAACAAAAAAAAAAAAACTGTAAAAAACATTTTTAACCATATCTGTAGTCTAAATAGATTATAGACAGTTCTAAGTTTGTTAAAATGGGAAGGAAAATGTTAGTATAGTGTATCAAAAATATTCAAGAACTAATGTTGTAGCTAAAATAATTCAGGACCACTATAGTGTAGTACCTATAAAACTCTGGGACCCAACTAGTGTAGTACCTAAAATAATTCGGGACCCAACTAGTGTAGCAATTTTAAATCTGGGACACAACTCGGATGCAGCCAAATAATCACGTTAACAACTATAACTAGCTTCTTAATATGAAAATGATAACATATAGTTATAGTACCATACCTATTATAGTTGTATACCTGGTAGAGTGTTTAAATATTATAGTGTTATGAACTTTATGGTCTTTAACTATTCTGGACTTGGTATCAATATGCTTATGATACATGATGGATGTTATGATTCTATCAGGGTCATAATATGAATCAATATTATTTAATTTGTATAATATAATATACTATTAGGTATCTAGATTGAGAACAATTTATTATTATACAAAACTAAAATATATTTTATATTATTCAGAATGATCTAATATGTGATATACATGTTACTATATAAGGCTTATAGTAATAGTATTATTATCTCTTTAAATACTTGAGTGCAACAATAAATTGTTTCATTTTCGGAAGTGGGTGAGGAGAAGTGTATAAGAGCATCTACGTTGTATTGATTTCTGTAAAGGATGCCGAGCAAAGTTTTTTTTTTAAGCCCGCGGTTACCCCGGCCGTTTAGTGGTGCAGTTCTGCTTCCCCTCGACCATTTATAGGTATACAGTGTGCGACAGAAAGACCTGAAAAAAAAAAAAAAATTATGTTAATTCAACGTATGACAAAAATTGATAATATTATATGATAAGTAAATAATTTAAGAAAGGTAATCATGTCAGAAAATTCTCAGAAATCATATTCTTTAAAAAGTTATTACGTTCCAAATTAATTTAACCAAAAAACTATTGAATTTAAAAAAAAATTCTAAAAAATAAACTACTTGACTTAGATAAATCTTTTTACCATCAAAATTGTTCTTAAAATCAGATTCACAGATAATATGCTACTTTGAATTTATCCAATTTTTTTTTAGTTTCAATATTAAAAAACAAACATAAAAAAAATACTATACATGTAGCGCTAGAGTCACTTAATGAACAAAAATAAATAAATAAAAATATTAAATTGAACAAAAGTTATTCCAAAAGTCAGTTCTATCTGTTAAATCTTATAATACCAGATGATTCTTTTATCATGGACCATTCATCATTTAAAAAATACTATCGTTTGAAAATTTTCCTATGTTTGTTACATTTTTCTATGTTTTAAATTTCAAAATGTATTTTTAATGGCATATTCCACAACAGAATTTTTTTCGGGGTATTCCGATGCAAAAAAATTAAAAATTTGACGAGATGTTCATGAATTATAGATGTTTAAAATATGGACGAGTAGTGACTGTTAAATCGCATTGGGGTATTCAATCAAATGTTGATCAACTACTTCACTCATTTAAACTTTAAATACTTATAAGTTATAATATTAAATATATATCTACTCGTTCGAAATTTTATTCTTACTCATCGAAATAATTTAAGTAATATTTTGCATTGGAATGTAAATTAAAAATGCACGTTATTGTAAAATAAGTAAACAACTTTTTAACGCCACATTTTTTTAAACCTAACCTAACATGATATGGATGATAAATTAATTTCCATTAAGCGATTTATAAAAAAATATCCAAATTATTGATAGTGATTCATAAGTATGCATTCAATATTTTACTTATTCTTCATTTGGTTACCTATCTATATATTGAATTTTATAATTGCTTATCTAGCTACCTAATGGTAAATTTTTTTTTTATTGATCAAATAAAAACTCGGCAACTACATGGCCATTAGTTACAGTTGTGGTATGTTTACATGGTTTAAGATTTTTTTTAAAGGGGATTACAATATTAAAGATAAGTTATAACAGTATGGTTTCTAAGTATTTATATAAGAAAGAAAAAAACAAATGTGAATCATTAAATTAAATTGTAAAGACCTGTTGACTTCAAAAAAAGGATCATCTTATTGTTCTCCACAGCATTGGGTCCCAATGCGATGTCGAGGGTCGTGTCCAATCCGATGTTTTGACGTTCTTGCTGGTATTTTAGGCATTCTGTTATTATGTGTTTCACTGATATTTGGACACCACATACTTCGCATAATGGTGGTTCTTCCTTAGCCATTAGGTGTCCGTGTGTAAGTCGCATGTGTCCTATTCTCAATCTGTTGAGTACCGATTCTTCTTTTCTGTTTAAAGAGCTGTTTAACCACCTAAATGTACTGCTTTTAATTCTGTTAAGCTTGGTGTTTTGTTGTTTCCAAGTATTGAGCCATCTGGTGTTAGTTATGTCATTTATGTATTTTTTGAGATCGTTGTAGGTGGATCCAAGAATAATTTTACATACGGAGCTTGTGACTGCGAGCTTAGCGTGTTTATCAGCTAGTTCATTTCCTTCGATGCCGATGTGCCCGGGGACCCACATGAGAGTGATTTGTTTGTTTTTATGCAAGGCTTCATTTAATTTGTTCAGTATTTTTGTCGCTATTTCGCCGGGTTTGAACTGGTTTTTTATGCTATTAAGGGCACCCAAGGCTAATGGTAAATTATATATTGATGGTTCTGCATATTTAATAATATTTGTTCACTAGTATTTAATGTATGGTTATTATTTATTAACCATAGAGATTGTGAAAAACAATAATTTTTTATCATCACAATATATTTTCAAAATAAATTTGTCCATCCTAAAACTAATTAGCTGTTTTGAATTTCTACCATAATTTTCATCTGTCTTAGTTAAAAGCTATACTTAAAGTAACACATGATTCATTTAGAAAAATACACAAACAAAAAATTTAATTTTCATAAAAATTGTATTTTAGTACCTACTGCTTCTACCAGTAACAGGATAGTAGGCACTTGTAGCTTATACATAATGTATAAATTTATTCTATAATATATAATGCTATCAGCTGCAATATTTTGTAACATATTTTTTGTATTATATATTAGTAGTTATACACCAACAAATAAATTTCGTTTTTATAACTCATGACCTGCGTATTTAATAATACCTACATAATTATAATTATATTTATTCATATTATTGTACACGCATATTCCAAATTGTATATATCTATTATACTGCATATGATATTATGTACATTATACAATCTAAATAATATATATTTTATTCAATGTTATATGTTATGTACCTGTGTAATGTATTATTTTTACCTGTGTATATTATATACATATTAATGTGTGAATATATTATGTACTATTACATGTATATTATATAAAACGCAGCGTGTGTCGCTGCTACAGATCGATGCGTTTTCCATGGAGACGATATCGAATAGGAAGTAATACATAGAACACGTTCACACACTGACGACGTTTTTTGCAATAACTATTATAAAGCTGCAGGGATACCATCTATGGTACATATTATAATGTTTGACACCACTATAATACCAGCCGTAGTATTACATAATAATATTATAACGTTTATGTTTACGCACCGCTGCAAGATAAAGGATCTTATTTATAACAAATATTATTACAAAAACCTCATTATAAAGTACGTGTATTACGATGTACCAGGTGCAATATTATATATATATATATATAATATATACTTAAGAGGACCCTACACCCGCATGTGTTGTCTCGCCTTACAAATGCGTAATACCTATAACAAATTTTACGCTCAGCAGATCACGCGTGTAGCTCCGTTGGTTTAAAATTTAGAGTGATTGACCTTGTATAAAAATTAAAGGTATAATATTAATTATTATGGATTGCTTCTCATAGGATTTTTATTATATTTTAATTCTAAAACGTGTTATGTGTATTTTAAAACTGAAAATTGTTTGTACATCTTAAAAACTCATAACTCGCTTTAAAATTAAAATATAATAAAAACCTATAATACACTATAATAGAACCTTATTATCGCTGGCCAGTTGTTTATACCTAAAAAATATAATCTGCAGGAGATAATAGTCGCTGACTGCAAAACGAAGAAGCTGCAGTCAATAAATGATCATTACATAATGTAAAACCGGTATTTGGCTTTTGGAAATTATAACATTCATGCGATCAAATATCAACTCACAAAAACTGTAAGTTAATCCAAAACCTTTTTTATAAAAACTGTTTAATAAAACTAAGTTCAATTATAACAAAGGAGGATCGACTTTAAAATCGTCCGCGACCGACCGCATTTATGTATATATTTTTATTTTATATTACATGCATATTATAGTACTTATATGCCTATATATTTATGGATATGCCACGATGAGATGCGATATTTTTAGCTGAACTATTTGAAAAATAAAATTTAATGTATCGGCGGCGGCGCGACCCGTTTTCCGCACGAACGTTTTTCCTGGCAGCCAGCCAGCCCACCCGCCCGCCGTCTCTGCCGCCGACGTGTAGCCATTTTCCGAGGAGCACCTGTCAGGTGCGTGTGGCGCGACTACCCGGCGGGTGGAAGACTCCCGCCGCGGGGGGTCCCCGGGTCGTGGGCGAACTTTGGCCCACGCCATTGGCCGATCACCCGGTCCGTCTGCCAACCGCGAGCTACCCGACGGGCGCCGGCGCAACGCCGAGACCGCCCGTCCGACCCGGCTCATCGGCTTTCCCGGGGATTTTCCGCGTCCGCCCGGTTGTCCGCCGCTCGGCCGACGTTTCACCAATCGAACGGTCATACACGCGCTTTTCCGCCGCCACCGCCGCCGCCGCCGCCGTCGTCGTCGTCGTCGTCGTGTTCGCCGTCGCCGTCGTCGCTGTCGGTCCGCAAACATGGTACGTATATATAATATTATAACTATACATGGTACGTATCTATTTTTTTCAATAATCATAATATATATGCAGAAATAATTATATCATTTCATAAAATCTCGTTGTTGTATAATATTGCATGTATCACTACGATAGTATAATACCTATATCCTATTGTAAATTTTACGCAATTACGCATAACCTGCGCGTGGCTTACCCACGTTGCAGTTTTCGCAGGTCTATGTTAATAACAAAATATTACATTATGGTACCCGACCACTCGCAATATTGTACCCATATTGTTGAAAAAAGTGTTATCACCCAAATGGGTCGAAGTTGCAGACAAATCATTATAAACTATTTATTTATAATAGTATAATATAATGTACTTACTACATAAGACATAACTCATTCATTATTCTTATTACTTTATGTAAAAGCCAGAGTTGGGTATGGGTATGATACTTTTAAAAAGTAATTAATAGTTATTTTTACTTAAATAAAATATTGTAGACAACTAAATAATAATTTACTTTACAATTAGAAAAAAAATACACATTTATATTTTTATAATTTTTTACCATTCGTCAATTAACAACTGATGTCAGTAAAAAAATATCTTATGAGTATTAGATAGATTTAATTTTAACGAGATGTCGAAAAAAATATAACTAAATTTAATCAAGTACCTAATCTATACAGTGCAATTATAAATATGGTGTCCAAAAATTGAGAATTTAATTGTAACGAGTTGAAATTTAAAATAATTTACATGCACCTTCAGGAGGAGAGGTCGTAACACTCGTAACCATTAAATAGTATTAAATTACATTTTTTTAATTTTTGATAACTTCGCAAAAATGTATTTCTGCTATTCAAACCGGATGAAGATTGATTCAAAGATTATAATATTATAATATAAAATGTATTAAAAATTCAAATTTATTAGTAATGAGCGTAATGGATGAATTAAAATTAAATTAATATACAACTGTAAAACGAGTCTCAGAAACAAATAGTTTAATTATATAATACATATATTTTCAATACCTACTTATTACATTATTATGTTATATATGAATGGAGTAATTGTGTCTTTAATATATAGTTTGGGCAGATTTTCGGAATAGCTGGTAACTTCTAGCGTTTTTGAAAGGGAACCAAGAAAAAGAGATCAGGTAGGTTGGTAGGTACATATCTATAAAATCTTTACATGCAAGAATTATACTTATATATATAAAAAAAAGTCAATTACATTTTGGTTTTATACTTTATAAAATTCTATTGCAATTACATAACGTGATACTTTTATTACGTTATTATCCAGCATTGTATCAAATGCTAAGTTATACGATTTTATTCATGATAGTACATTACTTAAATGAAATACTTATAAAATAATAGTGTAGGTAACCGATATACATGTCTAAATGTTGAATGAACAAATATTATCTTTAAATAACATACAATTTATATTTTATTTTATGGAATAAATTACTTTGGGTAATTAGAGTTAACTAGTATTGTTAATTTGAAATCTGAGAGTGTTAATTACCAGATCCCCCCACCTAAGCAACCCTCTCCATAAAATGCATACTCCATGTATAAAGTGTTTAAAAATCTAAGCAGGACAGTACAATAATGTCTTTCACAAAAAAATCTTTACCACCATTTCATCAATACACAAAGTCGATCAATTATTGATAGTTTTTAATGAATATAAAACAAATTGTTAGTTTATTATTAATTATAATTTGTTATAGATAATTATATAAAAATTGTTTAGCAAAACATAATGTAAATTACATACTCATGTAAAATCATAACCGAACTAAAATCCTGCGTATTCTACTGCTATATATAGTACCTATTTATATTCTGTATTTCTATATGTTTAAGTACAACTTATGTAGGTATATTATGTTGTTTATCATATTTGTTTTTACAATCATCAATTGTAGTCATAAGTACAGTTGTTCAGAATAATTCTATATTCGACTTGAAAGATTAGATTAAAGTATAAAAGATTTTATTTGGTGCTATACGTTCCGATATGGGTAATAATATGTTAAACCGTATAAAATCATAATTTCATATTATATGTGTATCGCAACTCGAAAGACTTTAACAACTAAAAAAACATATAATTTTGAGAAAATTCAATAGAAATATAATCTAATCTTAAATAGTTAGTTTTAAAACTTTAATTTAGATACTTAACAGTCATATTTATTTTATCTGAAGCTTATTATTTTTATATTAAATCATAGTTACTTAAAACACAACGCAGACATCTGGGAATGGAACTATACGAGTTTTGAATAAACTTATTTATTAGCTTGATTTATAAAATTAAAAAAGTAGGAACATTTAATTTTTTAAAGTATTTTATAATTATAATTTATTTGTATTTGACTTTTTGAGAACTACATAGTAGGTATATTATGATATAGTTGTAGCTCGTTCGGTTGTTTTACACAATTGTTTATAACCTCCTGAATTGAATTTGTGCCAAATGTGGTTAATACCTTAATAGTAGGGATATTTTTCTTGTTTAGGATTCATACATGTTGTATATAGAAAATTAAGGTAGTATATTTCCATTGTACACAAAACTTTATTTAGAGACAAACTTGATGCATTTAAACATACGAAATTAATACCAAAATTAGAGTTACCATTGATTACAAAAAATAATTTCTATAATCAATGGTATTACATATTACAGGTACATAGGTGGGTTTGTGCCTTATTAGTTATTAGTTTATTACTGATAATTTTTGGTTCGCAATGCAATATTGAATATACAATTATAATATGTCATAGATACTCTATAAAAATAATTTTGTATTTTATCAATATATATAAAGGCTACAAGGTACCAACATTAACATTTTAATTTATATATAATTACATTAACGAATATTTTCTGAAATTAAATTTTTTAGAATTATTATAATTATATGACACAAAATTCAGTTTTATACATTGTATTATATTTAATTTAAATTAATAAAACTATCTACCAGAAAATATGTACTGAATACTGATCATTGCAGATTTATTCATAATTATTATTTTTCCCATCAAACGATTCTTAGATTAAAAGCTTAATTATTGTGAAAGAGTAATTATTTTAAAATAATTTGACTTCTAAATGCATATTACAAAATTATAATAATGTTATTGAGCGATAATGGTAATTATTAATAAATTGATAAATTTTGTAAAATATCTATCTATTATATTAGTAAATGCCTGTTTTTTTCCATTTTTGTTTTTATTTAAATCAATATAAATAATATTCGTACAGATTGGTTAATTTAAAATAGTTAAATTATTTCAAAAATATTAAGTATCAAATATTAAATTTGTGATAATATTCAATTATTTTATGACTATAAGATAAGTTAAGGAAAATAGAGTGGAGGAACCATCATATTATTATACTGATGAGAATATTATCAGCATGATTATTATTAATTGTTGTAATAAATAAAGTTTCAATAATATTTTTCAAATATATACTCAAAGTTGAATTAAAATTTATTTTGTAGTTATTGTACATAGGTATCTTATTATAAAAAGTACATTATTATTAGAAAAAAAAAATGAAATAATTATATATAAATTTGTAAATTATGTCGTTTGTAAATTATAAATAACATCTTTTTAATGTATTTTAGATATAATCGCATAATTTATTGCATAAATATTAAAATCCTTTCAGTTATTCTAACCGGGTATAAAATAATATAGGTATCTAGTATATATTATACAATATATAAGTATAAATGATTAATTTATTTTCAAGATTTTACAGTACATTTTTAAAGTCCCGTTTGCTTTGTTTCAAATGTTTTAATTACTATTGTATATTTTAAAATTATATGATTGATTAGTAGTTTTATTTATTGAATATTTTAGGTAATAGCAATATTGAATAATAGTCTTATTTTTAATTTTTGAAAGTTATACGTTTAATGTTAATTGAATATAATAAGCAAAAAGTATGTAAAAAATGTTTTAATTTTTATGAAAATTGAAATGTTACAGTATGGATAACATCATCATAATACCTATACGCGGTACAGCCCAGAAAACATCGCTATGGCACCAACACTGCCAGAGTGGGCTAGCATTGTCAAGAACAAAGTTCTACGAATATTTCAGGGGTAAGTTTATTGTTTAAATTTATTGGCGAAAAGTTTTTGTGTCGACAATAAAACGTGGATATATGTAATATATAAGGAATTCTAATGTAATGAATATCTTATGAGAAAGCTTCTACAAATTGAATTATGTAGGTACAACAAACTTGCAACATGATGGAATTGAGTATAATGTAACGTGTCTTCTACGGGTGATAAGGATCATTTTCGTTGAAAGTTGTTTATACTTTAAATATATTTCAGGCATAGCATTTATCTCAAAGTATTACGAAAAACAAATTTTAAATTTGACTAAAATGATTTGTAAAAATATCATAATCTAGGTACTATATCTGTCTACAATGCATGTTTATTGTATTTTACATATTCTTCACTTTTGAGTCTTATAGATTCTTATAATATTCATATAAATTTGTTTCTATTTATCACAAATTGTTACGAATTTGGTTGAACAAACGTACAGCACATAAAGTGGTCTAGAAATTAAAATATATATCAATAACGGTAATGGTCAACTACAAGTGAAGTAAAAATGTATGGTAAGAATTTAGTGTTTTAATTGTCTGTAATATGTGATTTGACTACCTAAAGTTATAAATCCAATATTATTGCCTATTGGCCAGATTTATACACGAAATCGCTCATTTAAAGTAGCTTATTTAAATTGAGTAAAAATGTTAGCTCTTAAAATTATAAATCACTGCTACTAAATTGAAATTTCGTTATTTTAATTAAATCAAAAAAAAAAAAAAAATAAGGATATGAAAAACATTAAAAATAAATAAATACCATTATTATTAATACTCTTGTTAGGTATAAAAACCTACAATATTACATTTTGTTATAAAATATAATAGGATAAAAAATAATATACAAATAAAGAAATTAATATTGTAATCTTAGAAATCAAAGGAAGTTTTGGTGTTTTAATAAAATCCTGTCAGTATATGATCGTATAAGGTGCGTGAAAAATAATTTTGAAAAACTATAGAATACATGGTTGCAATCATTGCGTATAATAAATTATATTTACAATATTTAGAAAATTAAAAGTCTTTAGAAATTCGGATTTTTAACCATTTATTATTTAAACGTATACCTATTATGATCTTTAGGGATATTTGAAGATTTCTGGAAACATTTTTATATGAAAGCCTTCTAATTATATTTAACAGTCAGTTCATCGACTTAAATGCAAATTAGTCTATTTGGTGTTGACAACGTTTGTAGTTAAGTAATTCGTAAAAATCAATTAGAATTATAAAAAGTCACCTTTATCGACTATGCGTAGTGTAAAGAGTAATATTTTATTTCCACTATATAATCCACTGGAACAGTCTACTGCGAAAAATTGCATTATCAGCGGAGTACAGCCATGTTCTCCCCTTGAGGCTTATTGCAATAAAACGAGGATTTCATATACGATTGTCCTGCACCCAAAGTCAAGTAGTCATGTTATCAACACGCACAAATACTGCAGGGGATCGTTCGTGTGATTGATTTTATAGTACTTATATAGTTTTCCCAATAAAATATTGTTACAACCACTTGGTTGAAAATATCCGTGGAGTACCTATCGTTCGTAATAATTGGTAACGGATATGAGATAATCATTTCTCATTTTTATCGAATTTGTTAGAAATCGAAATGTATAAATTTACAATAATTTATGACATTATTGTTATAAAGTTGCTATGGATTCTGTATAGGTTCTATACGATGATTTTAAATGTAAACCATTTTATTAATACAAAACAAAATAATTAGTTTTCGAATAATTTAATGCAATTATTATTATACATAATAATTTAAAACAAGAGACACGTTTAATTTTTCAATTGCGACTTGGTGTCTAGCTTCAGTCACTGATATGACCTGAGTGCTAACACCAGCTGGCGAGTGGCGACACTAGTTCTCGGACGGGTAATCACCCGCGTTTTTAGAGGTAAATCTTTATCACACATATTATCACGTGTTTACAAACAGCAGGCTATGACCTAAGATGTGTTGAAACCTTAACTTAAAAAAAATCTTCTACAGTTAATAACTAAAATGTAAAGTTATAATAGTAATAATAAGTTTAGAAAATAATATTATTTCTACACAAGATGTAATTAAATGTTCTAGAACGCGACTTAATTAACAAAAATTATTAAATGACATTTATTAAAATGAAATGAATATTGTATTAATGCTGCCCCCGCATAATATGCCATGCAGACTTGCACCCCAATTATTACGACCCTAACACACAGACATTCACACAACACAAACACAATTCCATTATGATATGCTATATAGGGAAATTATGTTTTAATAAAAATAATTTAATATTATGCAGCAATAAATCCATATCCAATATTGGCCCTTTACGAGTTCGTTACTGCGCATTTTATCTTTACAGTTCACTCAATTTCTCATATATTTATTTTTTCACCATAAAGCATAAAATTCAATATCAAGTATTTATATCAGGTTATGAAGTTGTAAAATCAATGTGTAGATCTAAAAAAAAAATCAAGAAAATTTAATTTGATGTTTTTTGTGTTATATTTGCTTATATTTATTGTTGGTATAACCTAATAAGACTCAGTTTTTGACTTTAGAACCGTTTGATTTGGTAATGAATATAATACTGTAAGTGATTCTTTTCCGAACGATTAATAAATTGTATCTATATATTATTTATAATAATATGGAGTTTTATAGTTTAACGACAAAAAAACAAATAATATTTGTTTTCACTGCTTATTTCTTAAAAAAAAAACCCCGTTTGTTATTAATTATTATTATTGCATTGTGTTTATAGAATAACATCATAACGATTTTTATTTCATTGTATTAATGAACGATTCAATAGAAGACGGATATATTTTCAGAACTCATATTATTTATTATACGGACCGTAATATTGTCAAAGCAGTCATTTATATAACTGTGGCGACTGGCGACGACGGAAAAGTCGTCTAGAAAAACGGCCCAGTCGTATACTACATATACACATTATTTGGAAAAAAGCTTTTATTTTTATCTTTGTAATCCGAGCTGGTCCCTTTTACTTTATAGAGACGGTATCACTTGTTTTTAGACAACGCAAAAGACGATAAAGACTTTATAAAGTTTAAACACATTAACTTTAATCGGTTTTATACTTTAGTCGCGTTTATATTCTCTGTTTTCTAAATATTCGATTTTAATCAAGAACGAAACACCTCCGTAAAAAATATTACACGTCTCTTTCTGCATGATATAATAATGTATGTAATATAATAATATGATCGGTGACATGCTGATCTCCGATTGAGCATTGTCCATTTTTCTTTTTATAACAATCCGGTTGAGCATAAAAAAAATATTCTAACTTCGAGCAGCGCTGTCAATTTTTAGCATTCATTGTCAGTATTATTATTTTATTTTGTTATGTCCGCATAATAATAATCATATACTATTACAATAATTAAGTATCTACAAAACAAAGGAGTAATATTACAGCCTTAAAAATTAACTTGATACGTTTTTTCACAAAATCCTATTGCCTATATTTTATCTTTGTGAATTTTAAGGTAATACACTGCGATCCAACGTCGAATTTGATTTTTTTCAGTGTCAGTTTAGTATAACTTAATTATAACTATTAGCCATAACTGCGCTGTATATTCATCGTTAACTCAACGTTTCTGGAATTTTTATGCACAATTCACAAAAAACCCAACAGTATTATGATATTGAAATCTGTACAAAATTTTATTTTATTTTTTTTTAAATATTATTTTTGCCATAGTTATACAATAATTTACTTCGATATATTATTATACATTGAAAAAAAGAAATGAATACGGCAAACGTTGCACGTATTCTATGCTTAACATTTCGTATTTTAGTATTTTGTCAGCTTCCTATTGTTTGGTTGGATCTGTACTTGACAAGGTTGTAACTTGTAAGAAAAGTAAACTGTGCTCAATCTGGTTGCAGGCTGCAGCCGTATAATAATGATATGTGTCATGTGTGTAAGTTATAGCAGTAGTAGTGCAAACGACCGTCGTTTGTCTGATAATATATAATTAATTTTTGATGAATCAACAGTACCTACCTATTTTAGTCACTATTGTGTATATTGTAAATTAGGTACCTACCTAATAATATAATTATTAAGGCTTCTAGTAGTAGAAAAAATTAATTATAAAGTATAGTTGGCACCTGAATTATAGTATAATGAATATTTATTATTTATATGAAAATAAAATAAGTAAAAAATAAATTTTCTTTAATTAAAACTTGAAAAAAATAATTGCTTTCGTCTTCTTCTTCACTTTCTTTTTTCACTTTATAATAATAGAAATATATTACAGAAAATTATCTTAGCGTATAAACTATAAATAGGTTAGTACTAATATGTAACTAAAAACCTAACCGATAATACTTATTAATATTATACAATTCATACATAAGGTACACATTTGAAAAATAATTTTTTGAAACAGTTTTTTATGTCATTGTATTTTCAAATATCAAAATTTTCCAAATGTGTATTAAGCTTTTGATGTGTCTAATTTACAAGTACTCGAATGAACAATAATATATGCGATAATGACAAAGTATGTGAAAATATGTAGGTACAATATAATTTTAAATATAACTTTCTTGTGTTATGAAATACATCAATTATACATCATTCTTTTTTTTCTGCGAATTTTCTAAAAAAATATAAATTAATTCCTCAGCTCTAAGTATTATACAATAATAGATCTAGAGATAGAAGTTAAAATAATATTTTGAAAATTGGTTACTTCACACAATATTTTAAAATAGATAATTTTTTATCATTTTCCTCAGACGTTGGTAATGTATAAATATATGAATATGCCTACATGCGACATGCCAGATAGTATGTAGCTGTTGCTTTTGATGAATTAATTACATTGCACGATAGCTAAAAGATTTTGTTGTTGTTGTTTTTAAGCTTTTATAATTTTTTTTCAAAATCGACACGTTTTCACTGAAAATGCTCGTACCACACCACCGGACTTATTGTACATTCGCGTGACGACACGCACGATTTAACCGCGACACACTCGTGTAATGACTGCATACACCCTTCCCCGCTATTGCCGCCAAATCATTAATATAATATATTATGAAAAAACCCTTTACAATCGTCAATTACGTTTATTGCTTTTCGTTGGATGCTTTTAGCTGACGTCCATTAGTGTCTCGACAAACTTTTCATATCCACGCCATTAGTGTCATTCCGTATAACTTTTATGTCATTTGACGTCGACATAAAAATCAAACGATATTATTAATAATAATAATAATACCAGTAAAACACCATTTAAGACAATACCGATCGACTCGGGACACCACAACAACAAATATACAAACGATTTGTATGAATATTTCCGCTAAAATTCTATTCACGTGTATAGCTCGGATATTTTAATACGATAGTGTGTTAAATGTATTAATATAAAATGTACAGAGTAATTCACTAAGAATAGTAAGAATGCATTTACGCTTCATTTTATCACTATTTAATTGCACAATTATTAGTATATTTATAAATACCAAAGTATTTTGATTTACTAAAGTTTAAGATTTACTAAGCAATTTGATGAGTTTTATGGCTGCAGCATGGTAGAAATGTAGAATCAATGGCTGATAGATATCGATTTAACGACGAAGTTATGCATACCAAATTTGAAGTTTCGATTGAAATATATATACGGACATTTTTTGTATTGCTTAAGGAGTGTCTTATACAAACTTCAGCTTTTCAAATGAGAAATTGAGAACACTTTATTTTTACTATAAATCATTAAGTGGATTATTTGTTTAAATATCCTATTGTATTCCTAATTCGAAATTCAAACTAGTAGTTTTTAGTTCTAAAAATATTTGTACAAAAATTTATAGTCCTTAAAAATGGTTTTACAAAAATATAAAGTAGATATTATAATTTCGAATTTATTATTAATTAGACTTTTGGAACATTTTTACAAATTATTTATGTTTATAAATTATTATTAATCACTAAAGTTTTCAAATTACCATAGTTCCATAATATCTTCCGAACCCTGCATTATCATTATTAGTACCTACTTATACTTAATGTCAAACAATATTAAAAAACTACTCTTTCAAATTTTGATTCTGATTCGTCAATATTTTCAGAGAAGTTATCTGTTTTATACTAGAAAATTGTGGTTGCCTCATAAAAACAGAAGTTTGAATCTTTACAGGACAAATAATCTCAAGGGTTTTTAAAATATGTTACTATACGCTATACTTATTTAAAAATTCCGAAAATAATATTTTGAAAAGCTGCGCATTTTATTGAAGGAAAACAAGGGGCGAACATGGTCGAGGAATCACCGTGTATAATATATATAAACGTATCTACATTGAAAGGGTGAGCAGTGAGGGGATGCATATTGATACTTGGGAAAAAAAGGCACATTGTTTTAATTATATGGTCGTCAATCACGCTCAATAGGAGATGGTATGTATGTATATTATTATACAATAAACGCGCGTCGAGTGCTTTATAGTTGAAAAAGTTTTGCACCATCAAACATTCAAAAGTCTTCTTTTTGCATGTACCTGTAGCGTAACAATACATATTATACATGTGTATAGGTACTATACCTGTATATATTATGTATAATGTGAAACGGGCTTAATGAAAAAAAGATTGTGTATATAATATATGAATAATATAGATATGTATATACAACTTAACTCGCTTTTGTCGGCCGGAAAACTTCATTTAATTTATATGACGGTAAAAGGAGAAGAGAATAAAAAAAAAGTACAAATCGGTGCGAAAAATAAGCGTAGGTGCCTCTATACCTATCACGATCACAACGGCGGAGACTTTTAATATCGGTCCGTGAAATGTAGGGTGGTGTTAACTCATCTAGAAATTCGAGATAACGTCCGCACAAAAGGTGCAGTTGGGGCCCGGCGATGCGCAGAGTAATATACGATATTATATAATATTATTATATTTATAGCAGTTACAGCAGTACTGTATAATAGGTAAATACTCCCTTTTGGATGTCACGCGTTGTATATAATATACCTATGTCCTATATAGTTGCAGTATATACGAGTATATAGTAGATACACGACTCGCCTGCCACGTGTCTGCAACAAAGTATACATATATACTATATATACAATGTACATAGCTTAGTTTGATAATATTTGATAAAAATAATAATATAATTTAATAGCGGTGACACTGTTGTAATACTGTGTATATAATTATATTGTATATCATCATTGTAACACGAATATTATTTTTCAACGCTTTTCGACGTTTAACCAATACATGTTCACTGTATATTGCCCTACACGTGATGTATATTATTATTGGTCAGCGTCCCCATTCACGTTATAATAATAATAATTTCGTGGTCGCTTTAATGGATTTTAAAAATATCGTTGTCGAACACAAAATACAAATTACATAGTACCTACCTATTCTATGGTCCGATACTAGAAACTACCCTGTAAAACAAATTGATGCGAGTGGCGAGTATACAAAGACAATATACAGATGAAATGAGAGGTAAAAAATGTATCGCAACTATAATACTCTTGTGTTTTTGACAAAAATCTATAGTATATTAGTATACGTCTTTTTAAATTTCTATTAACTTCTATTGACCGACGTCAATTTTATTATTATTTTACGAAAATTAAAAAGTGATGTGGATTTTTTGAAGAAATTAGAAAAGTAGTAAATAAAAAACACATGATTCTATCAACATTATGATTATTATAACGTACTATATAATTAGGAGTAATCAATAACGCATGCTGTGTTGACAGACGCTCTCGTCATTTCCTAGTTCCTATTTTAATCTCTTAAAACGTAACTGACTTTTGTGTCATAAATATGAAGAACTGTATTTGAAATCAAAAACAAAACAAAAAATAAATAATCTTAAATCTTCTTCTTGTTGCTCTAACTTTCCTAATATTCAAAATCCCACTCTTTAAATTTTTAATTGTTTACTGTTAATTAAGTATTTAATTTTTATACATTCATCGAAATTGTAATTAATATTGTAAAAATATTTTATGTATGGACAGTGGACACAGTTAAATTATCAATAACAAAAAAAAAAAAAAAAAAATGGAAAATAATATATTACATGATCAATCTCAGATGTACACAAAATATAATATAATATGAACATTATAGAGTTTGAAGAATTGTCAAAATCTATGACTGCAACGGAATACGTGTTAACGGAATTAATAATCGTGTAAAGTTTGATAAAATATTAAAAATAAAATAAAATAACATTCGATAAAATGTGACCACTGCGTTTTCCCGTTTTACTCTGTTTGGCTATACGTATACAAATACCTTGGAAAAACATGAAAACATGGCAGCGGTCCGTGCCTTCTCTATATCTATATAATGTGTAAATTATTATAATGAAATCGTTTCGAATGCGTCGAACATCTTCCGAGAACAACTGCTCAAGATTATTGTAATGATTGAAATACGAAAAAAAAAAAGAAAAACAAATGACTGCCGACGCGTTTTATACCTCCGCTGAGCCGGGGCCGCACTGTCGAGGTTAATCTCGATAAGTGTGTAGAGCCCTGCAAGTGTTCGCATTGAAAGTAAAAACAATATAAATCGCCGTTACACGCAAATCCCCAGCATTAGGAACCGTTGCTTGAATATATATGTATATATGAAGCGTATACTCACGGGGATTCGATCGCTTTTATTGTCATTTATTTTCCCTGTTGCTCCGAGTAATTAAACGTTCGTATATAAAGGATTCCACCGCTTCTTCTGTCGTCGCCGATTTCATGCAAACCCTCTTTCATGCTATTTAATAATATAATTTATATATACATATATATATATATATAGAGACCCAACTTATCGGTACAATCTGTGAAATAGATTTCTACAGTGCGGACGAAAAAAAAAGAAAAGGACAGAAAGAAAACCATTTCATATATGTTATATAGTAGACTCAACCTTTGTCCCGACGCCGCAAACCTTTGACTATTATACTCTTTTCGTCATCGTTGGTTAAAACTAACAAAAGCCAATAAACTCCAAGGAGTTCACAATAATTATATGATGTCGTACTACTTATAAAGCGAGCGAATATCAAAGGTTCGATGACGTAATTTTGTCGTTATTATTTTAATAATGTAATAAAAATACAATAAATTATTATGATAAACGTCTACAAAAGTACAAACGTCTAAAAATGCAGATTTTTTATGTCTGGTTTTAAAAATCATTTTTCTCAAGATTATAGAGTTTCTGAGTATAATGAAATAATAATAACTTATGGAGAATAAAAAAAAAAAACTTTAGTAGCCCATCCTGCATGATGCGATTCCCGTGACAAATCAATTAATGTCTGAATTAAACACAGTTATTTGGGTTGTTTGGACCAAACCATAAAAATAATGCAGTTTTAAAATTAAATATAATCATAAATCACAATAACTATTTCATTTTTCTGAAAACAATATGGCGCTCTATGCGAACAAAAAAATATTCGTTTTCCTTTAGCCAATCGATCCCCGTGTGAGCCAATATTTAAAATATTGGCTTTGAGGTGTATAATATATTCTCGGGTATAGTCATAGTATAGGATTAACTATGTACCTACCAAATTTCAGAATAAATTATACGCGATAACATACACACACATACACACATTCTCATTAAATTTTAATTAATGTAAAATAACATCTCTCAAATTTTTAAATACCTTTGTATAATAAATATTTAAATACAAGTTAATAGTAGCTAGGTACACGTATTATTGTATTGGAAAATACATAGCGTGACTTTTTCATAAGAAGTTATTGCTTGATATTCGTAATGACATCATTTTTATTTAGCCCATTTTTCGCAAAATTGTACTGACTCACTGGGAAGTAAAGGAAGTCTGGTGTTTCCAAGGAGACGAATATGAATTTTCTGTGACAAGTGTGGTGCATCAATGTAATACATTATAGTCTGATACAAGTAAAGTAAACTGTAGACATTAGAGTAGAATATGGCTCTGGGTTTGGAGAAGACAATAAAACCTTCATTTGTAGAAAATAGGAATAGAAAAATATTAATTGATTGTGTTCACATTGTATTTTTACGTACTCAAACGGTCTGAGTAAATATCGATTATATTATTTACTTGGTTAAAACTGCAGCTCGCAGTAAAAATGAAACGAAAATATTATTTAATATTATATTATTGAAACAGTAATCTGTGCAAATATTTACAATACATATATATCTGATATGAATTTCGAGTATTATTATTCATTTTGAAGTGTGTATACAAAAAATACGACCGAGCCTGAACGTCGCACGTGACGAAGAGAGATTAAAAAATGTATTGTCATCATTAGGTACCTACCTTACGTGTATAATATAAGTATTACGATTTTAAGTATGAAAATTAAATATATTTGAACCATAACATCACTAATAAGATGTATCTACGATTCACAGAGTGTACGTGGCTGTCTATTTTCTTTAAGTGTTTTTAATGTCATTACTCTTTAATTTATTATAGTCGCATATTTTGGTGTAGGTAGAAAGTTCTATTTATTCGTGGCGTCGTTGTCGTCGTCGTAAGCCACAAAACAATATTCGATGTTGCATCGTGATTTAAAAAAAAAATACGACTCTTACGACGGACGCCCTGCTGTAGGGAGTGTATCGTTTTAATACGTTATTATTATTATTT
This sequence comes from Diuraphis noxia, assembly GCF_037042655.1. NCBI lineage: Eukaryota > Metazoa > Arthropoda > Insecta > Hemiptera > Aphididae > Diuraphis > Diuraphis noxia. Next base: position 27,921,972 of record NW_028301714.1, on the reverse strand, counting down.
TTTCTGCCCTTCGTTATCCTCAAATATTCTCCGGTTTCGTTTAATATTCAAGTCATCACTGCCGGGGCTATAACTCATTGTCACCAAAGGAGGAGTTTTGATTAAGAGATACAGGCGTTTAATGGACTGCCACCGTTGTCGCCGCTCCACTGGAACGCACCCTAAAAAAAAAAGAAAATACTTGCAAAGCACTGATGACGACAATAACATCAACGGGACCCTCTCCGACGCCACACATACACTTATATATATATATATTGTATGTATTATACTGTATATACTATATATATATATATACATATACATTAGTCGTAGTATATTACTTAATATATTACATAAGCCATATAAATAAGGAAATTACTATACACATATATTATATATCATAGTAGGTATATATACACAACACATGCTGAATTAACCGATCTCGGCGCTTTATTGTAATTAATTAGTATTATAGCCGACCGAACGAAATGGAATACTTGCTGCGTTTGTTTCGTAGTCTATCATAATCCGTTTCTCAATGAAATACGACTGGGTTGTATTAATAAAATATATTCCAGTTTTAGATTAATTTTTCATTATATAATACCGGGTGATCCATCATTTACCGTAAGACATTCATTATTTATGTTTTTGAAAATATTTTTTTTTACACAGTTTTAAGTTGCTAACAAAAAACATTGTTCTGAAAAAAATATGTATTATTACAACATTTTATCGTAATATTTTTTTAATGAACTTTTTTTAAATTTTATTAAAATAAGAATAAACTTTTTTTTTAAATTCATTAATCCAAAGCAGAATAGTTCTTAGAGTTTTTTGACACATATAAATCGGATTTTGGACGATGAGTTATGCAAGTTTTTCTTTATTATACTGATAATATAACTTCATGGTTCTATTAAAATATTTTATAAATCACTGAAATAGTTATACTCATATTATAAAGCGATCAAATTGAGTGTAGACGTGTGAACTAATTTATCACTTTCTAGATTTTTGAATACAATAAATCTGGTAAATTCGAAAAAAAAGGTTCTTATTATAATTGCCTTGATTTATATTTAGTCTAAATAATATGAATACAATTGACCATGAAATAGACGATTGGAAATTGTAACTCTTCAGTTTTCTCTTACTAATTTATGTTATATAGCTCTTAATTCAATATCAAATGCAAAATAATATATTATTTTTAACTATTGTAGCAACCTTAGAAAAATAAATCGCAATTTTAATATAAATTAATATATTATACAATTACAGAGAAACCGCATACTGATGCACCTCGGACATGTTTTTAATGATATAACATTCACACAAAAACCCTAGTTGAACAGCTAAAGACTAGTAATTTTTTTAAATTGTATTGTATGTATATTATCACAATTATCTGTTTTGAATGTAAATAAGTATAAGTACCTATCAATAGGGATTTATTTTTAGAAGAACATTTTCTTTTGATCTTCGGGGTCTGTATACTACCTAAAAACACTGCAGTTTCACAATACACAGACATTTTAAGATTTATATGGCGTATATTATGGTATCTATTGGGGGGGGGGGGGGGGGGGGTGGTGTCGTAGAAGCATATTATTTTTATATCGGTATCGTCACTCGGGCTGAGATTCGCGTGACGATCGCGAGCTGTCGCCGACGAGGAAAAACAGCCGACTAAAGACGTCGACCCGATTTTCGCGTTTTTGCCCTATATAAAAATGCGTACGTTGCTGCAAAGATAATAATAATGTAGACGCCGGTGGAACGGACGCGAGGTGGAAGCTGCGGCGGCGGACGTTTGGCGCCAGACAGATATTCGGACCGGGCGCCAAGAAAAAGGTCCGTATATAAAAGCGGACGACCCTTCTACCCTTCGGTTTCACCACCGACTGCTCCGCTTTTGCGCGCATTCGGCATCGAATAAAATATTATATCTTTTTGTATATATATATAGTGTGTATATACATTTACATTCGAATCGTATAGTATACTCGCTAAAAATACATACATACATACACACATTTATATATATATTTGAGTGTGTGTGTATATGGGAAAATAATATTATGCCCTACAAGAAATATTGTCTACTGTCGGAGCTTTTTGTCGGAAGTTATTTATAATATGTATACATATATATTTATACAAGGGTGATCCATTTAAATGCGGCTTCTCTAATTTTTCGAAATCGATTTCTGTGTTCTAAAAATGCTTTTACAACAATATTAGAGAAATTTCTGCAGAACTTTTTAGAACACATTCTTCAATTATAATAATTTTAGTATGGCAATATAAATAAATAAAAAAAATAAAAACCTATAACATTTATTTTCTTAATCGCCTTCATTTTTTTGTCGAAAACATGAAAAATGAAAGCAATTTTTAGTTTTTGATCCTTTCTTAGTCATGGATGACTTCCGAGTCAAATGACTGACAGGACTTATCAACTCTGGAAATAAAAATATGTTGTTTATTAAGTTTGAGTATCTAAACTGAATCATGCAATTGATTGGGCATATTCCTTGCATATTACATATATGATATTATATAATATAATATAATAATATATTAAAATGTCATGCTTACCTTGAAAAACGATTCATATTATATTATTCATGTAATTTATATAATTATAATTTATAATTAGGAAATATCATAAAATTGAAAAAAAAAAGAAAAAGCTCGAAATGTTAGGTAAGGCTAATATAAATAAGCAACCCAAATTTCAAGTTTTTACGAATGTTTTTAACTGAATAATAACGAAAATTCGTAAATTATTTTAAGCTAGAAATTCATAAAAAAAATTAATTTAAATCTAAGATTTAAAAATATACAAGATTCCTTATAAGTTGTCTATCTTTATAAAAAAAATAATGTCTACCAGAATATCAAACTAAATTATTTTGAGTGTTTGAAATTTAATTTTGTACAACATTGGATATCACTAAATTTCTGATTTAGCGATTTTTTTTATTTTGGTGTAACTCTAAAACAATAAATGATCGCAGATACTTGAAATTTTCACTGAATGTTTATATAAGCATTTGATATACTTGGCAGATAAACCGTCTCCGCTCAAAGTCGTTTTTCGTATACAATGATAAAATATCATTGGATTCAAATTTAATTTAGTAACTCATTAATGTCTTGTAACCTACTATACAGCAGAGCGACATCCACTTTCCCGCATTTTAAAAATGCTTTTACCGAAAAACAATTGTCCTTAAACGTACAAAAATTTTAAGTAAGTTTTATAATAGATCTTTAATATTAAATATTAATATATCATATCTATATTATTATATGACTCATTATTATTAATGTTCGTTAAGTCCAAAAATCAGATGATGAATAACTAGATCATTGAAAAAACAGAGGATGAGCATGTTTAATATATACTCTGAATATTAAATTAATAGTTTTGATTTTAAAGAGAAAATACTCTGAAAAACATTTTTGTTGATATCGAAGTGTATATACGTTTGTCATTCTATTTCATAACAAATATTGTAGTTTTAAGTTTAAAGTTTAAAGTTTAGACGTGCATAACGCCATAACGGTTGGAAAATGATATTCATATTATTTTACATCGAATATAATATTATTCATTCCCGCGAATGGCTATTATATTTAACACAAGCTTCGTAAATACATTCTATGAACTTATGTAGTTTTATTAGTTAAGTTTTAAAATAGTTCTTTATTAAATTATTACTTGTAAATAAAATACTGATCCATATATTATATATTATATATATATATAAATCTCGCAGTTATTTGCTGTAACATAATTGCTTTATGAAATGGATGCTGAACTTTGGTTAAGTCTGTAATTTAAGCAGACTTACCGTCTGGACCCTTTCGTATATCATAATAATATAATGTACGCGTGTTCGTCCACGATAACATAATAGTGCGCGTCACAGTACTTACATAATAAACTTTGCTCGCAGACGATCGAATTTTTATACTCTTTTAAACCTTGTTTGTCACTATATATATATTCCATTTCGTAAACATAGTTTTTGGCTCTCCAAATAGTGTACGAGTATAATATAATGACGACTCGGTAATTGCGTCCGGACGTCTTCATTAACATCCGCTTCGATGTCTAACCGTCATCTTGTCTTCTTGACAATTGATGATTTCGTGACAGCTACTTTTTGTATTGTTGCAGCGTAAGCCCTTTTCGACATTCGTTAAAATAAAATATTCTAAACGATTTTTTTTGTGAACAGTATTTTTTCCTAACGACAATATTAGCTTATTTTAACAAGATTTTAACGTGGTATTGTGAACTATTGTTATTTTATTATTATTATTAAATATTAATAATTGACAATCCAATTCTGAATTGTCTCTATTGGCAAACCTATTACCTAACCAACTAGCCTAGAAATATTTTCGAAGCGTCGTGGAGGTTAGAACACCTCCATTAATTTTCTTAAAAAGTAACCCGATGGAGATTTGTCTGATTGATAGTTTTTACTATCAAAAACAATTATTTTTATTATTATTTAGTTTCATTTTTTTTAAATAATTTAATAAAGGTCACCAAGACTTGTTTCTATTTTCCTTAACAAATTTAAAGCCAAATTTAGATTAATTTACAAAGTTTAAAAAAATATATAGGTGCGTAATATAATATTTTATCTAAAATAGGTATTAATATACCTACTTTTAGATTGTATTGAATAGATTCCCTAGCTTAACCCATCGGTTACCCGCAATGAAATAGGTAAATATAATAAAACTTGTCAACAATACATAATACACTTAACAGAACATTAAACAATTAAAAATTACAATGTGCCTAGTGAATATATCTGTTATGTCTATGCGGTTATATTATTGGCATTGGCCTTGAATATGTGTGTCAAGTGCACAGATCTACTGTTCAATTAACCTAACCTACCTATTATTGGACATTTATTATGTATTTTCAAATAGATTTTATACGAGTTAATTTCGATGATTAATTTATCATGAGGGAACTGACTCTACGAGTATAATTTTGAGGTGGCAACACCTTTCCAGCCCCCACCCTACACTAACTGTGCGTATAGTAAAACTTGAAGTATTTATTATCATACTTGCTGTAACTTATATTGTGGAAAAAGTAACTCGATAAAACGGACAAACAAAATTTATTTTGATTCCGCTTACTGAGATTCGTGTTATTGAGACTCGACTGTTATAAAAATATTTTAAGTGACGTAAAGTATACGAAAATTAAATTACAGTTATTAAAAATATGAAAATAAACAACTATATTAAATATAAAATATGCAACCGATATAAAGGTATGTCAATGTCATCATGCAGCGCCGACGGTTCAACAGGAAGTTTGATTTCTAAATTAAATTGAAACAAAAATGTTGGATAAAAAACAACCAGCACAATGTTTGGTCTCGTTATTTTCAACTGTTCAACTGTTTTTCGCCGAGTAGTGGTAAAAAAAAAAAAAAACACGATTATATATTATAATACTAACGGTCGACCGGCAATAAACGCTTTGCATATACGCGATAAAATAATAGGGACCGCGGTCGTTCGGTGGTACTGCCGACGTTAATATATATACACGGTCGTATTAAATGAAAACACGCTGAACAGCCACCCAAGTCTGTAGGGATTGCGCGTATAATAATATAATATATAGTAACGATTTCAATCGGAACTCGAGTGCTTAAGCACTGCTGTTATATACTGCCACCATCATATTATATATAAACGCTTATATTATATAATATATATATATTATGCAGATCTCATCACCACTATATACATATATTATATATATATATGTACACCATTATTGGGCCGATGTTTAATCAACAAGTTGATGGCCGCGGGCCCGCCAACCAGCCCGCGGTGTTTGTTCATGCAAATGTTCGTCCGGGCTCGTGTATAGATCTCCTCGATCTCTCTGCCCCTCGTTCCGCATACGCATATATACGGCGTGGTACCCATCGTCGTATAACATTAACAAAACACACAACAAAATTTATGTACACGCATTTATAATATAGAATATACAGGGTGATCATTGACCATGCTCGGACCATTTTTTATTCTTTGAATAAGTTATTGAATATCAGATTTTTGGAATTTTTTTTATATCCTACCAACTTAATGAAAATATTTTCGAAATTCTTGAGATTTTTTACTTATGGAGTGTCCAATGAGCCGCGAGGGTACAAGCTCCCGAACAACACCCCCCCCCCCAACCACCGTTATACTGAAAATTATTTAACATATTATTTTTTTTTTTTTTAATTGAGGTGGCTAATTATTTGAAAACTGTAATATTTATATGAAAAACAGAATAGTATATATCGCCATAAGACTGCTTTCATTAAGTATAATACAAAAAAGTCTAAAAATACGATCTTTGAGTATATTTTTTGAATGATAAAAATCAGAGTTTTTTTTAAATTTATTGTTTAATAAATAAAAGTGAGGGACTTTACAATACAGGTGAATCGCCCTGTATATGTACGTACTTACGCATAATGTGTACGATTGTTTCTGCACTATAGGATATTCACCTCCGACATAACGTGGTAGTATATACAATATACATTATCATTTCTATCACGACCCTCCCCGCACCACTCTAAACGATGAAATCCCAAATCAGTATTCTGGCGAGTACTACAGCAGCAGAAAGTATATTCTCGCACGTGTTTATAGATAGGTTACAATAATTGAGCTTTGACGTGTTTACACAGGCAAATGAACACGTCGCCATCGCCCGATCGGGTGTTGTAGGTCGCGTTTGAAAGCGTTCAGTTGCATTTAAATATTTGACTTGTATAATTATAATAATATGGTAGATGCATATTATTAATTATTATATATTTAAAAACATATGTTCTTTTTTATTTATATTTTTAAATATATACGTAAAGTAGCATGCGTTGTACAAATGATTTAGATAATTAGTTTTTTTACTAACTATACATGGCCTAAACTAAACTGCACGTGGTCGCTGATAAAAAATTCAAGCTTAAAATGTTAACTGCAGATTCGTATATGTTCCGGTGTTGATAAAAAGAGCGATTTAAATATAGAACTTACATGTTTTCTCTGATAATATTCGTTATTAATAAACATTACCAGACACCAGTGTACCTATTGGTCATTATATATATAATACTAGACTTTACTTAACCCATGTACATCTCATCAAAAAAGAACCAGCACCTATCAATTATCATCTATCAATTAAACATATCGTAATCACCTGCCCCAAATACACTGAAGTACGCAAGATACTCCAAAATCCTGCATCACTTGATCAAGCTTTCAAAGATGAAAACACAGCTGCAATCAGTACATTTTTCCATAATATAAACACTAAATACCCATTGTAAATAATAACTATAATAATGTAGTAAAATGTATTCTAAAATTTAATGTACACATATAATATATTTTTCTTTCTTTTTCTTGTATACATTTTGATTAAAGTAGGCTAAAAACCTTTGTTGTTGAAGCCTTAATAAACTAAAAAAAAAAATACTATACTTGCTAGTATTAAATTCATTTTGATCAAATAAAAAACGCTGTTCAACGATTTTTATGTTTAAAAAAAAAAAAGTAAAGTTCAGTAATTGCTGAAGTCTAATGGTCATCGCATAAGTATAGGTAGTAATAACTAATAGAGAGTGTAAATATTACACACGAGGCCACAATATTCAAAACTAATAATTTTTTTTTTTCTTATTTATCATAGGCGTGCGCAGACTTTATTCGCAGGAGATGCCAGTATAATTCAAAATAACTCAATTTTTAACTCTCTTCAAAAAAAAAAAAACATAAATCAGAATTTTTTTCTAAAATAATGTAATACATAACTACAAAACTCTCTGTTACGTTTATGATAAGAATTATGATAATATTGATAGTTTTCAGTGTTTTCACTATTAAAAGTAAAAACATAAAACAAACTATCTGAGTAGACTGCGGGGGATGCCATGGCATACCCGGCATCCCCCTTGTGCACGCCTATGATATTTATACACCTTAATTATATACTTGTAAAGGTACTTGCATATTATATAGTATTACAATAAGAGCGTTTATAATGTTTATTTTATACGAAAACGTAGATGTTTATTATGCACGTGCGTAATATTAAACTGCATATTTATCAGTATATCACCGTATTATTCCAACTAAAATTATCCGTTCTAGTCCTTTTGAAGGATTTCGACTTTACTCCCATCCCGCTCTTCATCATTAGCACTCCACTTCGCCGAGTTTTAATTTTACCTTACACACACGTACATCGTACATGTTATATGAATGTTCACTCTACGCTCTGTCCGGCCGTATAGTATTATAGTATAATATTATCGTATATATATAGACATATGTGTAGTATAGTTACTAATATAGTCGTCATCGTTCAGTCTCTTGTATAATATTATAATCTGTTGAGCGTGAAATGGGAAAACTGATCGGATCGGATTTTGTGTGTGCACCTGATAAGGACGCAGTCACCGATCGAGTGCGGGGTTGGTGCAGGAGAAGCAGTACAAAAGGGGTATTAACATTGACTCGTTCACTGGCGGCGTATGTAGTCGCCACGCTAATACAGCAGAGCAAATCTCTTTGTAATTGTTTTAAGTCAGCTCTTTTGCTCTCTCTTTTTCTCTCTCTCTCTCTCTCTCTCTCTCTCTCTCTCTCTCTCTCAGTCCTCGAAAAGAGCTTTTAGTCCCATTGTCTTCGTTTGTTCGTCAGAGGCAGCGGAGAAAATTTAATGACCGACGGAGACCGCCGCCGAACCACTGCCGTTCATTGTATATATAAAGCCGCCCTTAACAGTTAAACTCTCTCTCACACATACACACACTCATTGGTTGTAGATGTACATATAATAAATATATGTATATCGATCGATCAGTCGCGGCACTTGATTGCGACGTATTGTATTAGACAGGAAATGGTGAAAAGCTGATGGAGAGGAGTAAAAAAAAAAATCTCTTGTTTGATTTTATTCGATTTCTCTTATTTCTGAACGGGAAATTTGTGTGTGTGTGTGTTTCAAACTTTTACTACCCTATTCAATATAGTGATTTATGCATATGTGAAAAGCGTGTCTCGGCTGGTTGTAACAGATGGGAGAGGAGGAGTGGACGTGTTTTCGGTAAAATTTACATAAATACCGCCGAGATCGAAATAATTTGTCTATTTATACTGGTGACACGGTAAAGGCGGATACCCCCTTGGTTGAACTGTCACCGTGATACCTTGGGAAGTCAGAGTGAAAATAAATGAAAGACCTCGCCGATGTTTTTGGCGCATCACCTTATTGCAGGACAGTACGCGATGTCAGCGTGCGCGTGTATACGGAACTTGTGGAGGGGGGATGAAATAAATACTACCGCGATGGCTAAGACATTATTCTTTTGGTTAAATGTACATGTATTATTATATTATCATGACTGTCGATAAAATATATAAATTACTATAATTATTTAAAGAGTGATTCATCTTTGGGATTATAATATATATAATATTTATCTATACGATTCGAGACTGGCCTCGTATAAAACAAAGCGTACGCGGGTAATAATAATTTGCGCAGTCGTTAACCCTCCGTTTCGTTACAACTCAGAGTGTACTTGCGTGGATGAATCATATTTTAGAATTATCTCTGGCCGATTGAAAACGAAATCATATAAACTTAATACCACAGGCGTGGAGCTGAATTAATTAAAAAACAGTTTATTGATGACTACGAAATCATAATATCATGTTTAGGAAGATAATCAACGGGGATTTTAATTTTTATATTTTATAAATACAATATACTATAACGCATTCGTACATTTTTCATTCATTACATTAATATTAGTTGTATGTATTATAGTAAACATTATTCCGCAGTATTTATGTTTGAAGTATAAATGCGCGTCGTTCTAACTATATTAAAATTCGAATAAGAAAAAATAGCTGTATATGTCGGTTGGAAGAACGTCGATGAAAATATCGATCAGACATTGATGGGTGTCTGATCTCTTTTAATAATATTATAATTATGTACGAATGAGGGTTATTGTTATTATTATTTTGTGTATCTGGCTGATAGAAAGTTTTTTGTGTTATATGCACATCGCACATCATTAATGATAATGATTGGTAAGCGTCTAGACGCTAGACTGTCTAAAGAGAAGATATTGGAGTCATATATTATTAAATCATTTATATGTCTCGTTATTTGATTGTTGTGTATTTTTACTTTCTCTGATTCTATTTCTTCTCTAAGTCTGTGTTATTATGCTCGTTTGGCCTTTTCGACATTAAATCAATACATTAATTTTTATCTACCAACTCTCAATATTTTGTCATGAGTTTTTTATTTATTATTTTAATTTTTTGTTCCTCATTCTATCCAGAGATCTAATATTATAAGTACGTAAATTCACGATACTTAGACTTTTTCAGGGATCAGCTCGTGGTCGGTGATATTATCCAAAGTGGCAGTGCAGGATCACATGATTCTTGACCTATGACTTGACATTTTGGGGAATTGTTGAATGGTACTGTTTCTTTATAAAACAATATTAGATCGCTAATTATTTGATTCACATACCTGCTATCTTATTAAAGTTGAATTTATTATTTGTTAACTTCTATAAACTTCTAATTCATCTTAATTTGAGTTAATTATCTTCATTAATATTTTGATCAAAACCTACAAAAACCTTTGGAATAAGGTGACGTTATTATACACAATATATAAGGACCTTTGTGCTACACGATTTGGTCCACTGTGGCTGAGTATGAAATTATTTGGCGTTTCGTAATATTTAGGAATATATCATATAGTATGTAATATTAATTAAATCATCATATTAATATAACATATTTTAATATCATAAATATCGTAGGTACTCTGTTGTGCAACAGTATCGGGTGTTAAGCCTGGTCTCGGTCGTCGCAATAATAATAATATGATTATATTATTTTAATAATGGGACAGCCCAAAGGTCGCTTTCTCATTAGAGCCGGGTGAACGATGTGTTCTTCATCGTCGTGGTCCAAAATTGACGCAATGTCATCGCCACGCGCGTGTCGTTTGGACTCCTTGCGGCTCTCGCCCTCTTCTCGGGACTCGGTGAATCAGCGTATAATAATAATAATATATAAAATAATAACATAAATCGGCGATGCTCTCTCGACGACTTGTAATTCGACCCACCGTCACTGCGTGGCAGCGTGTCAACGCGGCTCGATTTCTGTTTTGGTCTCAATTTCTCCCCGTCATCGTTTTTCGCGGACTTCGTCTTTCGCCCGCGAAAATCACATTTTATAATTGGCCGGATTTATAATAGGAAAAATAAATTGTGTGATGTGTACCATGAATGGAAGAAAACCGCGAGGCGACGAATATTTTTAAAAAATTAAGGGAGATGAAATTGTAATTAGCCTTGAAAAAAATCTGAGTTTGTCATAGGTACTGGTGGTATTTTTTGACACTGATTTATTGTGGGGGTAGATCAAGGCGCCTTGTTAACTAAAAATTTTGCTAGATAAGTATATGCGTATAATATATTATAATGTATGCAAAAATATTCTAAAAGATGCATACAACAAAAACGTTTAAAAAATGCATTATGTCATGAATATAGTGATATGCTCACTATAAGAAAATTCAGATAAGTATTTAAGACTTAAGTACCGTCTATCAGCCAAACCCAGATCTTTATCTGTCTGATTTTAAAATTAGACGTGGAAAATCTCCAAATTTTCCACCCTCTCCTCCATTCACTGCATCAAATAACATTACATGGTTAAATAAAGTTTTCAATTCAACCTGTGCGATGACTGACGATGATAATACTACAGCTGTAACACAACAGTCGCGAGTTAAAACTGATAATTGTTGATACGGATAACTAAAAATAATAACCTTTACTTAGATATCGATTTATAAAATATACACAATGTTCATCTCGTCGGTATACAATCGTTTCGGTCGTATATTTTTAATACCGTTTTTTTTTTGTTTTTTGATTGGCTCGCTCAGAATTATATTATACCTATCATATTATATTAAAATGCAATGATTTTTGACTGCAAAACGCTGTCGGCCATAGTGTGTTTATTTTGGTAAAATGTCATTGTTGTTTTATCCGAAACCCAAATTCGTGGGTGACTCTAAAAGCAAATATAACCTATAACTGCTGCAGGTGCGTTTATCTGTATAATATTATTTCAATATTAAAAAAATTAATCATAATTTTGCTTATTGGTATGTGGATTACATAAAATGTAGTTTTTGGCTATCTATAGGTACATTTATAATATTATTTTAATCAGAAATAATAACTAGATATTATATTAATATTTATTATTATTGTCCTATTTTAAATAAAAATTGTTAATTATTATACTACTTTACATTTGTGATATATACAATATATTATATACAAATACAACAAATTACTTTTAAATCAACTGAAATAAGCTAAGTTTATTTGATATTGAATTAAATTTGGTAAGTTCCAAGTTAATTAAAAAATAAACTGAAAAATTAAAGCAGATTTTTTTTTAAATACCGGTATAATATATTTTCTCCTTTGATTGGGAAAATGTGAATCATATAGGTACATATCGCTTGTTTGCTACAACATCGACATAACACGAAAAACATGATTTTACACAAAATGAATTTGAAATAATATAAATACATATAAATAATGATAACGCAATAACGTCACAACTGCCATCTAGCGGCTAATTTATGTATGTTCACTTATGTCGTTCTTGCAGCATAAAGAAAAACACCAAAATTATTATTATTTGCAAACAACTCAAAAATGACGATTTTTGTGTTATGTCGATATTGTAGCAAACAAGCGAATTATGTTCATAGTTTTTTTTTGAAAATGTTATAACATGTAGTAGTTACTTATGAATTTGTTTGTCGTTCTTATTCTTTGGCAAAAAAAAAAAAAAAAAAATGTTGTTTCGATCTTAAAAACATATTTAATCATTTAATGTGTGTTTATTGACTTTGTAATTAGATCATAACCACATTTTGATAGTAGGTATATACTATATTATAGTCGTATAAGTCATGCACCATCAGTCATCAGATATCTATAATTATCGTATGGATTTGGTGTATAATATAATATGGCAGAACAACAGAAAATGTTTTTTCGGTGTTGAAAAGAATCGTGGTGTCTGCTCATCCGGACGTGGAATATAATAGGCGCGTCGGCGTCGTCGTAATAAACACGGAGAGAGTCGTGGGCGCGCGTATGGGGAATGTTGCCGCCGCGCCGCCGCCATTGAATCGAATTAAACCGGAATTAGATATAATCTGACGGGATGAATGGGATTACGCGTGCATCGCTAATGGCCAGGCCCCGCAGCACCGTGGTAGTGGTATACAATGGTACAGCGTGTATTGTAGTAGTAGTATAACCAGTGCGTATTTGACAACGTCGTTGTGTGTGTGTGTGCGAAACCCTTTTCATTTTTATATTTTTATTTTCACTACGTCAAACTATACATATATATTTATGCACACACACAGTTTATTATATAGCGTACACTATGCTGACGTTTTTCCTTTTGCTCGGAATTTTTATTTTCACCCTCTCACGAAAAAACGTCGTACAAGAAACATTAACGAACCATCATATTAATCCTCACCGCATACTCGCGTTCCAATATTATACCGTGTGTATGCGATGTTATACTATTTTATAATTACAATCAGAGTTAGAATGAAGATGACTGTGTTAGAAACAATACAATGATCTACATATTATGGACAAAGCAGAAAGACGCGCTACGGTATTATAATAGTTATTATTTTAAAATTCACCCAACAAAGAATATTATTAAACACTGAATCGTTTACCAATTGATAAATAGACAATATAATATAGATTCATACAGTATAATAGATTGCTGGTATTATTTATTAATTTAATCTTTTCAAGATAAAATACAGCGGACTTGGAATCATTTTTATTTAAGATTATGAAATTTTAAGCTCTTATCGTTGTGCAATACAGTAACATGCAAAATGTATATATTATTCTTGTCTACTACATTATTGTAACGAATGAAAATCAAAAAATATGTTAAATTATTTTCTGATGTAATATTTAGGTTAGTCATAGGTAAATTGCATAATTATCATAAAACTTTAATATATATTAATAAACGAACGAAGTATTGCTAAACAACAATTATTGAAATACATATTATACTATTGTGTTTCACGTAGTTTTTCTGTGAGGCATGTTTTGTAGCTATGTTGCTTATTCTCTTTATTTTTTCGCAGTTAGTAGTTTAGATCAAATTTTGTTGGATAATTTGTCTGATTAGATTGCAACCAATCTTGTTTTGTACCTGCGACCAACTACCCATAGTTCATTAATAACTAAATATTCTATAAGGCCGTAATAATAATAATATAAAATTTTTTATAACCGATGACTTATAATGATCTGCGTAATGCAGACTAACCGATTTCCTTTGGAATCTATATTGATGTCGTCATTTTAACTCGTTATAAATACTGACGGCAAGATAAATATTCTTAATAATAAACAGTGTTATAAATAAGATTGTAATTTAGGAGGCGATAATAATTATAATTTTAATATGTACGTTCATATGATAAATATTTATAATACATGGTTTTTTGAAAAGAGAAAAGTATATAGTTTATTTGAGTACAACGGCGGGTGTATAATTGGAAAATCAGTGAGAAACGTCAACAACTGTCCAAAAACGTGAACATTGTGTGGTACCAGGTTATATGTATATGAACGGTGCATTTCGCTCAGTAGATGAATCGATTCGCTTCTACAGAGGTTGTGTTGTATACCTATACGGCTATACTGTTGTAGAGAAGTCATATAGGTATACATATTGTAGCATTGTATCCATTGATGATTGTAATCGCGAGAGAAGCTATATAAAATCTGTTCGTTTGTGAACTATATAATATACAAAGCTTATATATGTACAATACTGAGGGTGGTGTATATATATTACGATATAAAGCAGAACGGACGGGTGGAGAAAGAGAGTTGTAGAGAGGTGGAATGAGAGTGAAAAAAAAATAGTATATGTATCATATTATTATACACGTGGTGGTAGATATTGCAACGGGGCACGCGCGTGCGCCGTGGGACGATATCCCTTTATAGTCGGTCGGTTTATGATGGATTCTGTGTGTTGATCGACAGGACAATTACACAGCCGTCGGGCAAGAGTAGCGGCACGAGGTACAGAGCGGCGTCGGCAACGGCGAGGTGTAGTACGCGGGAGTGCGCGCCGTCCTAAGTAGTCCGATATTAAAGATCGGAGAGGCCATGTTTACCCAAAAAGGGGTATAGATTATTAGGGTAGGAAAATCGTGTTTACACACCGTTTGTCGCCCCACCTCGCCCCCACCCCCATCCCACCGACAAACAACTTTTCAACGAACCGATTCGCAGATATATATATTGCTTGTGTGCTCAGTGCACAGTGTAGTATATATATATATATATATATACACGTATTTATGGTCTTCCCGTGTGGGTGGGTGTGTGTGGGCGCGTGGTATTCAGAACGGTAAATACGACGTACCGTCGCTCGTCGTCGCGTAGTCGGTAGATCGAATTTCCAAACATAATTGCTTTCGAATACGTATATTATGCAATTCATATATTAATGTAGTATTGTACTACACACGACTCGTCAAATCCGTACGAAAAACAAAACGTACTTTGTATATAGATGCCTACGGCACATTATTTAATAATGCGATGTGTAAAATATATCATTAAATGTGTTGTACAGATTTTGAACGGATCAATCGAGAAACGTATCGGTTTACAACTTACAATAATAAAATGTATTTACTGTTTTGTTTTTCCGTTTAATATATTATTGTATTGTGATGATTTCCTTCAGATATATATAATATATATATATATATATATATATATAGTGTAGCTGCAGTGGTATTATAGTGATCTTATCACCTCGCCTGCGTGTTCCCGATTTCCAGTATCATACCAAATTGGATATCAATCGCACTTAAAAGAAAACGTTATCACGCAATTTGATTTTTCATAAACATTTTAATATAATGCTTTAATCTATAAAGAATATTATGACTCTTGGAAAATGTCTTTCGGATGCGATATAGTATATTCCAATGGCCAATAATATTATATAGTTTTGAAAACCATATGAATATTTTTGGTGTTATTATTTGCGATCATACCACGAATGAAATCGCTTTTACGTCTTTAAACGAGTTTTCTTGGAATAATTTTTCTTTTCTTCGTCGGTTTTTTTAAAACCTGCATATTTATACACTACACCTATGTAGGTACACATTTTCTCGTAATAATACTATTGCGCGTAGGAGTACTTAATTAGGAGATATTGTTTGATTTTCTCTTTGAGAGTATATTATTCGAAAAGAGCTACATTTTGTCATTTTAAAAATCAATATATTTTGATGGTCTTATGCGAGAATTTTTCTCGAATGATTTTCAAACCATAGAAATCGTTTCCCTTCATTATTGTATCTTTAACCTCAGCACAATACTTCCACCCGTCCCTGTATCGTTTATTCACCAAATAAGACAATCAATCTATACAAAAATTGGGGGCCTCTAATCACCTAAAAAAAAAAAAACAACACTCGTATACCTATTTAACACAATAATACAACATAATATAGCAAATAAGAATACCATTTTTATGTTATATCGTGTCGCACCTGCAGCTTAAGCAGCGCATAATAATATACATAAAATAATAACATATTATGACCCCGTCGCCCATTCGGTGGCCGTCGGTTGTCCATAGCGTTTAGTTGGTCGCGTTTAATCCGAAACGATAACGTCAAAACGGAGCGCACTGTACCAGCACCAGCACCAGTCGGTGCGACGACCGTGCGCGATTCGTATTCGCATCATAAACCTCGTGACAAACACGTAATAATAATAATAATATTGCTATATACACCACTCGTATAATATTACATCACGACGATATAATATATTATGGTCGTCGACCGAGCTTTATGGCGGGCGACTTTAAAACCGTTGGCGAGGCGGGAGGTGGCGGTGGCGAAAAACGGCGAGCGGATGAAATTCCCCGCCACCGTATCCATTTAATCTTGCAAATCGGTTTACAGGGGTGTGAAGTGGATCATGACGACGATTTCCACCGACCACCCTCCTGTTGTCGCCACTGCCACCACTGACGTCGCCGCTTACTCGGGGCACAGGGCGCGTGCATTATATTATATATAATGTTATTATTATTATTATTATTATTATTATTGTGTAATGGAACAGTTCTCGTTCCGCGTGACGACACGACTTCGCCGCCGTTCGAAGTATACCTATACGATAAGTCTTTGCGCGAGCATGATGGGGAAAAACGAATGTTTTGCAATATTATTATACCAAAATTCGAATTGATAACGATATTGATGATTAAACTATACTTTTGACGATATATTTCTACGGAGAGTGGAAAAATAATATAATATAATAATAAGAAAATATAAGAAAATAATAATAATATAGGTAGTAATAAATAAATAAAAACGTTTGCCCGTCCCGCTATGATCGATTTTCGATTTCCGTCTGAATATTATATATGATAGCCGCGTTGTGTGTACACGCGTTCAACTTTGTCTGGGGGAATAATATTTCGATTTATTTTTCACGGTATGGCAGGCGAGCGACATATAATATTATACTTCAAGTTTCGATTGTGTATCGTTGTGTAATATATATAGTATGAAGTTTATGTTTTGCATGAGAATCAAACGAATGATTCTGCTCGTCTCGTCCGCCATCCATATTATGCATCCTATTATGACTATTTATAATACACGTATTAATATATTATAATATTTTTCTGTATTTCAGATAATAAGCATGCTCACCTCCATAATTCTTTGCTTTGATAGGTAGTTAATTTATTCAAATCTTGATTTTTAGAATTTTTAAATATAGTTAGACATCATATTTTAAAAACCTTGAGATTATTTTTGTTTTATCCAAGGATTGTGTCCTGTGAAGATAAAAACTTCCGTTTTTCAAATAAGATCCCTCTACCTTTTTTATTTGTAATGATTTAGTAAATGGGTTTTTTCAACATTTTGATCCATCTTACTAATTCAAAATTTGAAGATTAGTTTCTATCAATTATTAAAATGTTTATTATAGGATAATAGGCCTTAAAAATAGTTAAACAAAAATATAAAACAAATGTAATATTGGATCTTGTATTTACTGTACATGAAACAATTTTTATAAAATATAAATGTTGGTAGGTTATTAGAAAATAAATATTACTTATTACATTATTAATAAATTAAAAAAATATTGAAATAATTTAACTACTAGTTAAAGTATTGAAACTACTAGTTATAATTTTGAAATAGGTACATGACGTTTTTAATACGTACCTCCTAAATTATATAGTAAAAATTGGGTAGTAAAAAAGACCTCAATAATTTGATAATATAGTGAGTTGCAAAATATTATTATTTAAGACAGTATATTATATTCAATGTAGGTAGTGTTAGTTTCAGTCACTCTATGTAACATTTTTAATAGAGCAATAATTAAACTATATCACAGTAATAATTACACTATTCCAGTATTAGGTATAGGTAAGGCGTAAAGAATAAGAGTACCTAGTTATTATACAAACTTTATAATATTTTCATATTACACACAACCAGTGCCTAGTACCTACTATAAAATTTAAGGGTATGATTTATTGGATAAATTAATTTGAAAAAAATAAGTATATACTTGAGAACAAAATGTACCAATACACATCTTGATACAGTATATTGTATATATAATAAACTACATAATATAGTGTATAAATGCACATGTTAAACTATATATCGTTTGATTTCCACCCTCTCGTGAGTGCCGTCAACAACGTGAAAACTGTAGACGTCAGCGAAAAACACGACGCGACGGCGGTGGTTGATGCAAATCGAGTTAAAAATACCGCTTTGTTCGATAGGCAGGCGGCCGCTTAAACAGTGGGCGGCAAACCCGAATGCAAATGAGGTTATGAAACATTTTATGGGTAGGCCAGGGGGTGAGAAGGGTTGCAGACCCGAGTGGGCGGTAATGAAATATATACATGTATACAAAAATATACATATTATCGGGTGGTACAGATACCTACTATATGATATAATTTAATAATACTCTGGTCTCTAATTAAATTTAAAGAGCATCATGCTCATGCTCGTGTATATTATGAACAATTTTAAATCTCTATACCTATAATAGTTTATGTAGAAAATATTATTTTATAATAATGAGTGCCGTACGATTTAATATGAAGTATACGAGTATATACTTAAGTGCATTGATTGTATTTAAAACTAACGCTAATACCTATGTATATTGCAGTGGAATAATAAAATGCAATATTATAATACGCGCACGGCGCATTTTCAGAATACAATAATATAATATCCATAGTGCAAATTATTTTAATAGTAAAAATTAAATTAGGTAATAGGTACTGAGAAAAAAAACATAAACATATTTGAAAGTATATTTTGTTTATACTCATGATTTTAAATTCTTTTAAAAATAAATATTTTTTATTGATTTAATATTTTGCTTTATTGAACGAAATCATATATTTTAAATTTTATATTCCTATACCTACTTATTAGTTGTTTTAATTTTCAAATGTTTGTAAATAAATGTATGTAAAAGTTTATTCTATGTCTTAAGGGGAAGGTTAGAATCCCCTCCGTCCGTGATTACCGTGTCAACTCGATGAGCAGATAGACCCTCACGCGTTATGAGCAACTTTAAAATTCGAAACGACGGATATCCTATCGGACGCGATATCCGAGGACGCGTAGTAATGGTAAAATCAACTTAACAATAACGCGATTATAAAATGCGATTTATAAGACCGAAGAGCACTAAATGTCACGGTCACTGATTGTCTACGTAGTCGTTATTTATTATTATATTAATAATGATAAATCACATTCGATTAGAATCGCATCGAACTAACACTCATCGTATTCTTAATTTGTAAATATATTTAAACACGAAAAAACATATAGTACATGTACATCATACATATTATGTGCACGATGATATATGATTACGTGCCTAAGAAAAAATCATCAAACTAATATACAGAGTGCTTCACTAAGCGTGCTCATCCAGTCCCTTATATGTTTACCCTTTAATTGTGAACTTATGCAAATTGTGGTTTTTGAAACTTTTATGTCCATTTGCATGTATTGTAAACGTTTTACAATAAGGCACACACGTATCACAAAATAGACAATTATTGTACCTTTATAAATAATCCATAACTCAATTATGTTTAATAATATAGAGTGAATTGAGCGATTATTAAATTTAGAAGTTAGAATATTATTTACTTATATAGTGAATCTCAAAGGTTTTTTTTTTGTTTTTTAATTTTAAAGGGAGTAGCATCCACTGAAAGACCATGTTTTTCAACGCTTAGATTTTTGTATCGCTATAATAAACACTCTTTGTCCTTGAATTCAGTAATCATAAATCAAGAAAGAGTTTAAAAAGTATGTTTGGCGAATCATCCAGTATAATACCATCATATTATAAAGTTTATTATTACTGTTCATCGTATCGATGAATGTTTGCAATCCGAGAATACGACAACAGCGGAGAATAATACTTACAATATACCCTAAGTAATTTTTCCGATCGATCGATCGCCGGCGCAGTGCGCTGTTTCAGATTCATCTGCTCGTCCCGAAGCCGTTCGGTTTCAACGGTTCGGTGAGTATACGATATAGTCTTATTATATGATACGTCTTTTCTGTGAAAAAAAAAAAAATAAAATCTTTAGAAGAAAAAAGTCGGGTTGCTCGGCGGTTCCGGTCTTAGAAATATAAGGGGTTTGATATTATTAATAGCCTTTATTGAGCGGCTCGCGTTCCCTGCGGAAATAAAAATAAAGGGATAATAATATTTTGTTTATTTTTTTTGTCGTCATACGCGTCGCATACAGGCGAATTTCAAACCAATTAACGCGCGTCAATCTAATGCATTTGATTATCAACCGAAAATTTTAGATTTTTATTTGCAGTTTAAAAATTTACAATCAAGTATTCAAGTACGGACAATCGTCCAAAGCGAAATAAATAAACCACTGCCTATAGCTGTTATTGCTTGTGCAATATGCCGGATATACGTCAATTCACCGTAGCTAAATTCATCGCGAGTCAAATGATCGTGGTCAATTCATCGCATGTCAATTTATCGTGGTCGCAATTAATCGCACGTCAATTATTTATCGCCAAATCTTATTATAAATTTATAATATTTTATTATTTAAATAATCACGAAAAATCACAAAAACATTAATCACAATAAATATTGTTTGTCGTTTACATAATATACATTATTTACAAAATTTACAATTGCAATTGAAAATTATGAGATATTCCTTGTAAATAGTCGTCGATAGATCTATTTTCAAAATCATAGCATATTTGCTTAAGACGTTGAGCTTTATCTTGATACTTTTTTTTTGCTGGTGGACATTCTCCAGCTATATATTGTTCAATTTTTATTTTATTCGTGTTTTCCTCTTTTTTCAATGCTAATATAAATTTCCATATACTTGGATGACATTGATTTAAGATCGATGTAAAACAATTGTGCCATCCTTCAACAGCATTATTTGTTCTTGGTAAATCCTCAGAAACCAACGAATAGCAGTTCCAAATCGAAATTTTAAAAGTAGGGGATCGCCTTTTTTGTCGCCTGTCAGTACGTCCTATCCAAGTATCCTCAAAATAATTAAGAATTGGTGATAGTAGTTCGTCATTTTCAATAAAGTATTTGGTGTCCAACAATTTTTCATAAGACTCAATAACCTTATTTACTGGTACATAAGCTAAGCTTGGTAGTTTACGAATCTGTAGCGCAAAAGTTATTACGTCATCTATATATTTTTTTTGGAGGCCTGCGGCTTGAATTTGTCGCCAAATACATTGCGACAAATGAAAGAAACAACCTTTTAGTTTTGCTTCAGGAAATTCAGAAGTTATTGCATTCATTGCACCTTTTTCAAAGTCGACCATAATTATCTTAGGACTTAGATCAGGCTCAATTGTTTTTAGTGCTTGAAACATACGTTTATAGGTGTTTTCTTTTTTATTTGGCAATAAGATGTAAACAGACGGTAACACATTAGAATACTGAACAGCGTGAATTGTATATAATTGATAAAATAATGATGGTGCACTAGAAAATGTGCCATCACAAAACCAATTGTCGCATTGTGTCATAAGATACAATAAACGTGTTGTTGAAAAAATTAAAATTCGTTCAGTATTAATACCACTATCATATTGCAAAAAAAGATTCCCATCTATGGTTTTTGTCATTTCATCGGGTATGATAAAATTTAAGTCTGTCGGGTCGTTGGGCAACTGTAATTTTTGCTTACGTACACGTTGAATAGTACGTTTAAGTATATTTATATTAGGTAACTGCCCAGACGATTCAATAGGAATTTGATTAAGTGCTGAACCTATTACCGATTGTGTACTCATATCACTATTATTACTGGCTATATCTTTTAGTTTATTAAGTGTTTTTTTACCTGAATTTCTGATGAACTTGGAACGTGGTTATGGTCAGTGTTTTTTAATATTTTCCCTTCGCTTAGGTGAAGTCGTCCGCAACATTTATTTTTATAATACTGATTACATTTCCATATGGATTTCGTGTCATTTTCTTTTTCTTTTAAAAAAATGTGGTCATCGTAGCAAAGCATATCCTTCCCTTTCTCAGTTTTTAGCATTTGAAAAGTCATAATAGAATAATATTTTATTATAATAATAAATTAGCGTACTCGATAAATACACGACGGGTAAAATGACGATTTGACAGTAGTTGTCATAAGACTGAGTCTAGCATTAGCAGAGATCATTAGAGTTCAAAAATCATAAAAACGATAACACGCGATAAATTGTCGCGCAATTTATTTATAACGCGATAAATTGACGTTGCGATAAAATGACCACGGTGAATTGGCGCACGATGCATTTAGCCGCGATGAAATGACGTGACACCCAATATGCCCACGTAAACAATTGTCTTTTTTTGGTTTCCACCATTTTTTAGAGTTTTTGTGTGCATTTAATTATGTGTTATGCGTAGTCAGTATAAATCGGGATTCTATGAACTAAAAATATAGGTGTAAATACTGTAAAACATTTTATTCCACTAATTAATAAAAAAAAGAATGATAAGTATAACTCAAATAAATAAAATAATTTATACAACAATTCGATACATCGAAATACAATTATGAATTAAATTCGAAATTGACCAATACGTTATACGACTTGGTGAGTTTCATATAACACATATTATTTACATCATTCCTAGAACTAAATATGGAACATGATAACTGGATTTATTATTTTTAGAATTGTATGCTGAAGCTATAAAACCAATTTGTGATCAAAACTCAGAACATTCTATTTATCTAACTTATTAACTTGTACACGAGCACTACATCACATCAATACTTCCGAATAACATTTTATAAGTCTCCAGTCTTTATCGTATAAATCTATGTAATCTTGTGGTCTGGATGATGCAATATACGTAGGTATAGTATTAAATATAGTAGGATTACACATTTTTTAAATATTAATTTATATAACACCAAACAATTAGAAATCCGAAATTTGTACCTTGGAGTGACTGCGAGAAATACATTAAAGTCATAATTTCAATGCAATTTCTAATAAGTTTCAAAACGATCACAATGACGTGTCAGTTGTAAGAAAAAAAAGAAATAATAATAATCTTCTGGACGGAAAACGTCATCGAAAGTCGATACTTACTGCACACATGATGTATTGGTACAGTAAAAAAAAAGTCCACACAACGTTAGGACGGAGTGCGGTAAATCACGTCAACGAGGACACGAATAAAATATCGTCACCGACGTAAATCGTTTGTGTAGTGTGTCAGTGTGTGTGTGTGCGTGGACAACAGTGCTATGTATGCCGGGACACTGTCCCGCGGGAACTGCGCTCCGATTGGCGTTATTTTCATTTCCTGTGCATTAAGCAATCCGGAAACTGTATCACCCGGACACACGTTATGCTTCGATCGGATGTATAATAAATATGGCTGAATATATTTTGTGTTGTGCGTATACGGACGACTCTTAAATCGATTCGACAACAATATCGACTATCGTCAAAATAACGATAGACTAATTTGAATAAAAATTCAGAAGATATTATTAAGACAGCTAATACCAAAGTATTTATATTTAAAATGTTCAGCAAACATATGCAACTAAAGATAATTGAAATTTATCACTTTTATAGTTTTATTATTAGGCACCTACTAAATCTAAATAATAAAAAAGATTCTAAAAAATGTATTACCAAGTACCTATATTTTCATTAAAAAAACGTCAATTCTAATTACAAATCTATAAAGTACCTACTGCAAATATACACAAACCTTTGAATATAATATATCGTAAATAATGATCGCGGTATATGTATCGATCTATCTCGTTTATTGTCGTGGTTTACAGCATTTACTGTTTTTTCGTATTCTATACCTACCGCCAAATACAACCATCGCGTGATATGGTAGATAATTTTGCGCCCATAATAAATTAATAACTAGTAATGTAACTTTGAAGGAAGTAGAACCAGCATAGATATACAATATACATGACTGATAATTTTATTCATCTACAAGACTGACAATCACAGTGCAAATATTTTTATATAGGCTCCTAAACTAGGTACCATTGGTGCGTACGGTAAAACAAAAATGAGATATTTATATGAACAAATATAATATAAAGTAGTGCTTCCTCTTCGATCAAAAGGCAATTGTAAGACGATTGGTATTTATTAGCTGGATATTTTTCAATATAAGTTTTATGAAACACCTACCGATCTTGTTCATATAATTTTGCACATTATAAGCATATTATATATTTTCATAATTGAATCAAATTTTGAAGTTTTAAAAATTAGGTTCCCGAATAGGTAGGAAAACAATTTTTAAAGATTTTTACTTTTAAAAAAAAGTTAAATATTTTTCAGTTTTCAAATTGAAAAAGTCTTTCAATTGTTCGCACTAATAAATGAAATATATATATATATATATATTTTTGACATGATACCCACATTTTTGCTGTTTACAATAAAATTTTAAAATTATATATGTTTAATACATATTGTTATTTCTTATTTTATTGGAATAGAATAAAACATTTTAAACTTTTATTTTAAAACATCATATCACTATCCAAGGTACATTATTGTGTTTTGATTAATTTATATCAATATATTATTGAATTGGTATTTAAAGCATTTAATTATCTACTCAAAATCAATATAATATAATGATATAATATGATTACATTTTAAATCCAAAGGAGAACGACGGTAGAGAAAATGATAGTGTTTGAAAACATATTATCAGAGCCGACCGCGCAAGTCTAAAATGCGTCCCAGGTTTTGGCGGCCAAATTCTGTAAACGGCTTTCGAGTACAACCAAGCGGAATCGAAATCGGCCTTTTATAAGATTATACTTTCACGCGGTAGCTTACCTTTATACAGTAGCGCGCCTATGGAGATAGAATCACACCGAATTTAAATTGTATCGTGAAATCGATTTCAGTACTAGAATAATTGGCCTCGCGATATCTTCGATTTCCTGCGCACACGCCCACAAATCTTCTTTTGCCTCACGATCATCAAAACTTTATTATAATATTCAAATTACAAATATATAATATAATATAACTATAATAACTGTGAATTGAGCACATCATAAGATGTATGATAAAAATGTATACATCTAATCTCTATATAAACACAAATCCCTGTTTATTGCACGAGTTTTGGCTGACATAATAATTTAATTTATTGATATTTGTAATTTATCAAGGAATTGTTTTTTTTTACTTGAAGAACTAAACTGCAGAGTCGTGTCCCTTTCATTGTTCGGATCTAGATGTCAATTTTCAGCAATAATAATATGACTTATTTTAAGTTCCTTTCTGTATTCATAAAACTGTGTAAATTCGATAACAACTATTTTTATAATGTTATAACTGTTCATTTTAATCCTTTTATTAAGAATCATCAATCCATAAACTGATATTATGTACAAACACCTTTTGTTTTTTGAAGTGGGTATAGATATTTAAAACAACGAATTACGATTACTAAATGTGTTAAATAATAGGTAGGTGATTTTTTGTATCTTGTATCGATCGAGAGGGACTTTAAAGCTCGGGACGCAGTATATAAATTTAATACTTTATATATATTATTAATAATACTCTCGGCAACATGGGCCATTGGGCTTACACTGATATTTAATACTTTGAATAAACAAAAATCGATATAATTTGTGCTTGTTATATTCTTTAGAGGGGATATTCTAACATGGTTCTCAAAATTACAAATGGATAGATCTTCTATTTAAAAGCCATTCATTTTTATTCATACTTAGGTACTAATTTATTTAAAAATATTTCAGTAAATTCGTAATAATAATAAAAATTTCGAGTTGAGCATAAAACGTATTGCATCATTATTTGGTGGGTGTGGGTTGTACATATGACAGACGCAACACCACAGGGGATGGGTCGCAAGACGTATTCGCGCGATGCCTCATTTCGGTGGCTTTCAAAAGGCAAATTCCTGTATGTCGGAATAATCGGCCCACGCTTCTGAACTGGCCATTGACCACCTGCCATGAGATTCACGTGGGTGCTTTTTGCCTTTGATATGCTCTTCCTCACACACCCTCCTGCGCAAATCATCAACGAGACCACCCGTTGACGTTTTCTACAGCGGCTCCATACGCATCCAACCCACATAATTAAACTGCCGCTACCCGCAACGGTATCGAGTTGCCTTGGAATATCACCAGATATGATGACAAGCTCACGTCACGTTCATCTTCGACACTATATCGATGTTTTATGCGGAAAATGGCACTATTAGGGTTAGGTTTGGCTTTTGGAGGTTAGAGAAAACTATGTCTTTTCCAATAGAAACGTGCAAAAAATCTTAGAGTACCTATGTTCATTATTATTTAACGAACAATTTGTATTTTAAGATTAAAGTATAAACGACACTTAAAAATAAAAATATATTTTGTTTGTTAAAAAAAAGTGTCTAAACGACAATTATTAGTACTTATAGGAAATATATGATATTATAAATTATAATATGTAGGTCATACCTGATAATATAATATTAAAATTTAATAAAGAATATTATGCTTCTACATCATATCAATTATGTTTAAAAAATGATTTGACGAAATATGTATTCAAATTTTTTCGTACTCACATAAATAATAATCGAAAACGCCTATAAAGGACGAAGAGAATTGGAATCATTTATTTTACAAACAGAACATCGAGTCATATGTAAAAAAAGTTATTGCTTTTCGTTATCAAATAAATAAAATGTATTGACATGCTTAACATTAAAATAACAACAAACTGTTTTTAACTCTCCTGAAACCTTGAATAACTTCGCTTAGCCAACGATCGTTTGTCCACGATATCCTCATCGACTGGCCCGGTAACTGCAGTCCTCCGAAATCACTCACATCCACCTCCTACGTGTTTCTCAACAACCACCGTTGGAGACGTCTCTGCGTAGAGTACCTACTCGTGATTTTTGACGATATTTCTAATTCAATCTTAAAATCGTCGTTTTTTATTACAGACGACGTCTGTTATCGCCATCGGTGGATATAAATTGTAGCCATACCGTCGTTATGATGATAATTATACGAAATGACGTGCGCGCTACCGAATAACATGCGTAATCGAATTACGCGCGCGTCGGACAATGATTGATAAGCGCTGCGACGACTTTTCAGCGACTGATTTTTATGAATATTAAACGCATTAATCACCGCCGTCGCCTCGAGTGTACACAGCAGCTATTATATAATATAGGACTGAAGTGGTGAGGGGACCCGACCGGGTGGCGACGCAATTAGCCTGATGAAAATCGGTCGTGTACGCGCCACTGCTATACCAAATATTATGTATATTATTATTATTATTATTATATATACCTACCGACGTCATAATGAAGAACGATGTCGTACTCAAACCATCGTTGTACATAATATACTTATATTTCAGCCTCCGTGTATATACATAATATACAATATTATTTACGACGATTAACGAGCTCGTTTTGTCAACTGTTGTAGCTCTATGCCATCTGCGTCGGCATCCGTGCACGACGATTGCGTCAATTCTAAGACTGTCCTGAAGTTGCGAGGAAACCGCGTGGGAGTGGACGAACACCGTTTGTCATGAACTATAAATTTGAATTATATTATTCAATAGGACCAACGCAAATTGAGCCCCCTCCGCCTCGCGAAGAAGTGACAACAATATTGTAAATTGCGACCAATTTATTATTATTTTAGTTATATTTAAATTATTCCAATGCAGTAAATATAAATTTCGGGTACTTGGTACATTGCGTCAAATATTGTGTAATATTATTTTTAGTTTTATACCAGAGAACACAGCGAGTAGTCGGTTTCCAATATCATTAAAGAAGGTTTTTTTAGATTGGTTATAATATTTAACTGTCATTAACAAAAATTAAAAAAAAACTTTCATTTAAAAAATATGCGTGTATTTTATGTTTAAATCTTATCATTAATCAATTCAAGATCACTTTTCTATTATGAGTGCAGATTTTAGAAATAAAAAAACGATGAATTCAATTTATACCATACACTTTCACTATCTAGTGCCATAAGTACTTTTACCTAAAATATTCAGTCCACCGCGGGTGCAAATCACAATTTCATTTAAGAGAGTTATATTATGTTGTTTTTTAATGTTATTCGTTTCCGCCAAAACAAAAATTTTAGTTTCCACCGAAATAAAAAGGTTTGACTTTTGTTTCATCCAAATCGAGTTTGTCCTAAATTATACTTTGAAAACCATTTAGAATTAATCAGAGAGGCACTTTGAGAAGGAGATTCTCAATGACCGTCAAAAATTATTTCACTTGTTTTTATACATATATTAATTTAATTTTATATTATAAATCAATATTCTAGTCTTAATAATGCTGTATTGTTTTGATTATAATTTATAATTGATATAAAAATTGATTTGGTAGGACCAATGCATAGTATTGCACACCCGACAGTCTATTATTGCGGACATCGAATATATAACCGTGAGTGGGATTATCGATTCGATTTTTCTTAGACATAAACAAAAGAAAAAAATCGCAGATAGTTAACACAATAATAATATCTTTAAAAAAAAAATCTTTGATATAATTGTTGAAATATAATTAA
The DNA here is from genome assembly GCF_037042655.1 of Diuraphis noxia. NCBI lineage: Eukaryota > Metazoa > Arthropoda > Insecta > Hemiptera > Aphididae > Diuraphis > Diuraphis noxia. The sequence goes on along the minus strand of NW_028301714.1, from coordinate 27,892,551 downwards.
TAGTCCAAATAACTCAGTTGCTTGCAAAAAGTTTTCGCCTTCAGCGACGTCTCGCTGTACAGTGACTGGATCATACACTTTCCAGGCACATGGTCGACCAAACAGTCACCGACCTGTTCGCATCTTATTACACCCTTTTCCAGTCGATACCAGTGTTGGTTGCTGTCACACACGACTTGCACGGCACGGACGACTTTACCTACGAAAATATGGGAATTTGTCGTTAATTAGTATTAAATTGGTAATAATACTAAGTTTAATGAAGTGCAAATGATGGAATTACCGATTCTTATTAAAAAACACAGTTCTTCGGTAACTCTGCCGTTTTCGCCGAATTGATATATGTTCAAATCGGTCCAGTCTATGTTGCTATTGGTACCATCGTCGTTGCTGATAAATCCGAAAAACAGCCTGGTAATGCATAAACAAAAAAACAGTTTTCAGATCGATTAACACGCATTGATTTCGTGATCTTTAATATTCTATACCTAATATAACGTGATTAATTGAGAACGAATGTATTGTGGATTTCACAAATAACCAGGAAAAAAATACGAACGTATGTTAAAATTTTTTAATTTTATTGTTATTAAAATAATTGTTTGTTAACCTTGATAAACAAACAATTGCACTTTTTCGCTCAGAATATATTTTTCGTTATATATAATGATTTATCATTGAATTTAAATTTAGTACATCAATTTAAAGTGCTTACTCAATGACGAGGTACCCTTGACACATGTGAATATAACACAGCGATTATACAAACTTGACGGATTTTTATAAATTCATTTTAAAAGAATTGTTTTTTCACGCTTTAATTAAATTTAATTAATATATGATTGACTTTTTTATTTTATTTACGTGTCTATAAATAAATATAAAATATTTATATTAGTATTAATATTTATTATACCTACCTAATATTTTAATAGGTCTTAGATACTCATACATCAATATAAAATACCAATAATTTGTAAATAATAACTATACATAGGTACTTATTACATATTATACTACCTAATGTTATTCTATTTAATAATTTAATTTTAAACTTGAAATCGTTGTACCTATATATTATGAATTATGATATACTATTGGGAAATAAAATATGTAATGAAAAAAGTTTTTGAATATTTTAATTTTTTGACTATTTTTAATTTGTTTAAATTTATTTTAGCTAATGGGATCCTAGTTCAATATTAATTATTACACATGGTATATGACTCACCGCGAAAACGTCTTTTTGTGGCAAACTACCGTGATCACCAAAGACTGACCGTTTTCCATGAACATGGTTATGTAGAAGTATCTGTGCAACGCTGTAAAATCTCTAATTTTACCTGTAAAAAACACCGTTCGAATGAGCTGCTCGTCATATTATTACGATTGCATAGTAAATTATCGGTGATGGTTCCAATAAGCGCAAATTTTAGGGCTTTATAGAGTCCAAAAGAACCAAATCCAATTTAATTATCTGATATGTGATTAAAACCTAAAATAATAAAATATAACATAATGTATTATTGATAAATGATAAATTATAGGTCATACAAATTTGACGCTCTTAGCATATACCTATTATATTTTTATAAATGTTGTGTATTTCTGTTTTAGATATAAAAATTTAAAAATCGTATATATAACCTAACCTATTATAGAGTTATATTGCGAATATATACTCGTATGTAGATAGTGATGGTTAGTTTAGTGATTATAAAAGTTCAATTAACTATGACTTTAATTTTAATATAATATTTTATTTACATGTATGCAGGGTTGTTGAAAAATTAATTATGTATAGACTTTTAGGAGTATATGGGTGGTTGTTTTTACCTAAGTTTTTGAATTACAGTTTTTTACTTATACTTATTAAATATACCGAAGCTTCTGTCCCTGACGGTCGCGGCGTTGCGAATTTCGATTCCGATCCTGTCGATCTCGATGTTAGCGTCCAACCGACCGAATTGTTCCCAATGCACCACGTTGTCTTTGGAACTGTAATAAAACGACGTAACGCGATGATGTATAATATATTTAAACACATATATAGTGCATCATAGAACAATATCTAAAGATTTGAAGCTATACAGTAGCTTATATTATTATCTTTTTCTTGCATGCATGTACCGGTCGAATATGGTGGCGGAGAACATATTCCAGTTTTCCAGCGCGATCGAGTCGGCAAACGATTCGCTACTCAAGTCCCGGTTCAGTAGCCACACGTCATGTTTGCTCGTCCACTCTGCCGTTATCTTTACGTTAGCCGAAGTGTCCGGATCGTCTACAAACCTATATTCTCGTTCATGGATATATATATATACAATTGTTAGTTTATATATATGGTCGATTTCACATTTTTATATACTATTACAGTATTATGTAAAGGTACTTACGTCATTTTACCTTCGAAATTGACTTTCCAACGTCGGAGAGGTTCGATCATTGTCATAGTAAATTTATCCAAAATAAAACCATTGTCGCTATTTCCCAACGCGTTATCCATGGATTTTGGATACATCGGAGTAGACAGGTGTCCGATTCCTGGAATCTGCAGAAGCCATACAAACGAAGTGTGTATAATGGCATACCTAGTTGTTAAATCGTAGCAGAGCTCATTCGTAAGTAATTGTGATAAGTTTAATTTCGAATTTTGTAGGTTTCCTATCACTACGTTATGAGTTTATGACTAAAGTGAGCTTAAAGTAGCGGCAAACTTACAAATTCAAAAAAACAAATTTAATTGGACGTGTATTTTGAAGGGTAATTTAAGACAAAGTGGAGAAGTGAGCTAATTTCACAGACATGTATACCAACATAACTTTACCGTCCTATTCATAACATTGTATTGCTTACTACAATTCACCTTTAAAGACGCGTATCCTATGGAAATTTTACAATCGTTTCGTCTATCGAGCGCCAATATGATCCATTTGCCGTCAGGCGTGGTGCCTCCAATCCAAGTGGCGTCATATCCCTAAGAAAGTAATGTACATATAATATTCAGCTGAAAACGATTTCATCATAAGCGATTGTAATATTATATTAATACCTACAATATGTTCGTTAAGTTCGTGTGGCCCGTCGTTGTCTTCCGGTTTACCGTGTTTCGTATGAATGTCGAATAAACGCAAAATCGTCTAAAAACAACAACAAAACAATTCAATGAAATATTACTGTGTATAATAATATTAATTTTAATAAGTAATTTAGTATTATAATGATATTTGATTTATACCTTAATCGCAGTGAAAAACCAGTAATAAATCGTGTACTTGACGTTGTACCAAGGTCCTGGTAGCTTATAATAATCGAAAAAAGTCTCCGATGGATTGCTCATTTTTGACAAATAAATTCCAACGACAATGACTGTATTAACTTCACTCGACTATAATGTAATGATAATAATAATAATAATGATTAAATAATTTATATAGGATTTCTTACGTATAGCTACAACACACGCGTTTATCGACGTAACATGACCGTGTCGTCTTAGTCGCTACTCGCCACTGTACAAATTTCTCTCTGCGTGATAAATATTAATACGCATTGAGTATACTATTATATTTAATATTTAATTATCGCGTAACCTTCTCCGTCACGACGCACTTGAATCTATTATTTTAACAGTGCGTTGTCGTCAGATAACATTAAATGCGCACGATAGGTAGGTTTATAAGTATGACGGATTTAACAGTATCGAGTTTAGTGGGGAGCCGCGAGATTTTACTGTATGAAGTCTTAGGGATTTAGTTTATGAATGTAAATCGTAAATGAAAGAGTTAACTATAAGAACTAACTAGTTAAATACCTATAATACTTGCTTTGTTTTACCATATAGTTTGTCTGAGAAAAATGAAAAATATTATAAAATACTATATAGAACTAGGCGATTTTCGTTTTGGTATAATCCTGCAATTGGCGGGCATATCGGTATCATGTATCCTCATTTTTTACTTAATCCGATTGGAGTGGGCAATCCTAGGATAGAAATATCTACATGAGCTAATTGCGGTTTTAGGACGTTTAGATACACATCCGCCCACGAAAACGAACGATTTTAATACACAGCACTCTTGTTATATTTTACAAGGTATTTTATAATACGACATTTAATTATCAAGAACATAATAAAAATAAATAATAATATCTGAATATTTCCGTCAAAACATCGATCGAGTAGTTCTTAAACATACATAAACCACGGGCATACACGCATTTTCTTATATTATACATATATATATACATATATATTTATATAAAATGTGGATTATTGTCGTGTATTTTAGAAACGTGTTAAGTTTGATGACCCTGTATGTCAGTAACACTTTATAATAAGTAAAAAAAAAGAAACGTGTAATGTATGTATGATTTTAAGATTTATCAGTTAACGTGAATATAGGTACTTTTACTGATTTTAATATTAGTTAAAATAATATCAACAAGACTTCTCGAAGATATGGATAAGAGTTATGATATAAACATAATGGAAGGTACCTATTTGTATTATATAAGTTTGAGAGAGAAAGACCATGAGTGCATTGTGCATTTCTTTTTATTCTTAATAAACAACCGATGTTATATTAATCAAATTTACTTTAAGTGAAACTATCATCGTGTATCCGGCGATGAAATAAATTGCATGTGAATGATACATTATTGTGGTTTACCGGACATCAGCAAAGTCAATCATTCGATATCGAACCATAACCATGGTTGCCTGGTCAATGGTCGACAACAATATTTTTTTAAATATTATACCGTTATTGCTTTACGTGGCGTATCTTTATACATATATTATGATGTATATATATTTCTTTTCTTTTTTTTTTTTGAGTAAACATCGCGTGCACAAAAGAAAAACTGATTTCAACAAAACGCGACGATTCCGAAATAAAGAATAAGAAATAGTATTTTCCGTCCGTGCGTGGCTTAAGTGGCTTATTTCTGGAAAAGAAACGTGATCGTGACGCGTCGACGAGGATGAAGGCGAGGCAATATATATACTTTTTTTCTCCCCATCCCCTCCAGTCACCGCATTCGTTGGTCTAATTCAATATTTTCTTTTTTCCCACCGCCACCACCACTCTATACAAATACAAATAAAATCGTTTGATAAACAATCGAATGAAACCAGTCTTGCAGTAAATATATTCTTGTCCGTTATCCGCGTAGTCCGATTTGCATTTTTATACGCAGGCGTTGTTAAAATAATACTTTTATCGATAGCTGCGTGTGTGAGTGTGCACGCGTATAAACGAATCGATAAGAGGCGTGCGGGAAAAATAATTCCTACTAATGAATTATAAGTCGTCTTAAAAATATTTTAATTTGACAAAACAAAAATACCGTATTATAATGCGCACATGGAACGATAAGTAGGTACGTGGGTGGTGGGTCGTCGAAAAACATAAACGTTCGCTGACCTGAATTTCGAAGGGGGCCGGGAGAGGCGCCTACAATATTGAATTTGAGCCCTCTCATAACAATACATGTACAATTATTGTACATGTTAATCAGTGGTATTTAATTACTACTATCAGCTTTCAAGTTTTATATATTTCTTTGGAACTAATATCTATTTCTAAAACGATTACAATGGTTATTTATTGTATTTTGTATTTTTATTGTCAATAACATTTAGTTATTATATTATCATATAATAAGTAACAAACCTCGTTGCGTTGACAATATTTCGATAAGCGAAATCAATCAAAATCTACTGAAATTACTACAATATAGATTTACCTACTTTTAATTTATCTTCTATTAATTTTACTTATCTTGGGATGTTGGCTGTTTATAATTTATTATAGGTACCTAGCAATAATTTCTTAGTTGAAACTTTCCGGCAATAATGGTCACAAAAATATAAACCGGGGGTCACTGTAACATTTATTTATTTTTTTTTTTTTTCATATGATAATATTATCAATGTTAAAATTGTTTTAATACTAAAGTGAAATAATTTACGAGTAGATATCTATACAGCACCAACGTTACTTTAACATAATACATAATATCAATACAAGGAACATAATATGCAGATAGTAAAATATAAAAAGACCTTATAAAGTAACAAATTTTCAATCTATAATAAAAATAAGTCCAAAAAAACTCACGTTGATCGCTTACTATTCTTTAATTTTTTCCAAACGTATTTTTAACTTAACGTAATATGAAGACTTAAAGTCAAATTTGAAAACAATTTGATAACCGTTGTTTTTTTGGTATCTATTTTTTAGTATTGGCCATTTATATTTTCATATTTTTTTACACTGACTAGTATGAATTCACTTTTAATTATAGCATCGTTGTAAAATCTTAACACAAAAAATTGTTAAATTTGTGACTATAGACAAAAATTAAATATCTTATTATCATCAATCATAATTCATAATTCGTAAGTATACTGCAGGTAAATATTATAACTAACGGACAGGTAGATACAACAGAGATACAAAGACGTGTTCAATAATTATTATGTGTAAAAACCTAAAATAACCTGACCTATAATATTGAGTTAAAAAACATCTAATCAAAATCCAAATTCGGTTATACGTACAGTTTTACGCCTTTATAGTTAGACCAATAAATTGATGTGTTAAATAATTATTATAATCCACAATCTTAGTGGTCGGGAAGGCTGCATGGTCGTTACTTCCGGATCCATGTAGACGCTCTTGCTTCTGAGAGCTGGTCTGTGAATAGGGACTGTCAAATTTTTCTAAAAAATCAATCCCCATTCGCCCCATTCACCGCTACCATGATAACCAACGCGTGGCGGGGTGATACGCACTATTATTGCAACTTACAATATGTACTTACCATTATGTGTTGCCGCGATTTCTAATCGATAAACGAGTATATGACATCTACATGTATATTTTATTATATATTATATCATACGAATGGCTCTATACGTGTGCGCCTACATCCCTAACGTCGCCACTGCTGGTATTACGTAACGTAAGGAACGACCGAAATTAATCTCGCTAATGGGTCCGACGTCATTATATACATATATGCGAATGCGGGACCCTCGTCACAACCGATGAGTCGGAAAACAATTCCTCGTTCCGATGACAATAAAACGGTATGTGGAAGGGTTGTTTCCGTGGACCTGATGCTGCTGCTGATGGCTCGGAGGCAGCGGTGGGGTCTTTGACAATGGTCGGTGTGACGTAAAAGTCAAGACTTCGAGTCGGTTTCGAAAGAGTCGACCGGCACAGACTACAATCTATATATTATATATGTGTGTGTGTATGTGCAAAAACAGGTACATTATGATTGAAAAAAAGTTGTTTCGTGGTGTCGCATATCTCACGCCGTCGAGAGGGTTGTATTTGTATATAGTATATACGGTGTGTGGTTTTTGTTCTTACACCGCACAAATTCTGAACTGTCCGTGGGTATAATTTTAATATATTATGTTAATACCTGTAACTAAATTATGCACTTGGTACTATGGTACTTTAGCGTTTCTACGTTTTTCTTCGATAGTTTATGGACTAGTACAAATCCCATACAGAAAAAATAAAACCAATATAATTTATTATCTCATCAATAGCAATTTTTTTTTACATATTTAGGTACTATTGCTAACTATAGAGACAAATGAACGCATTACTGTCTAACATTTGAGTGATTTTTCTTTTTCTATACTGAAAAAAACGTTTTTAGAAAAAAAAAATTTAAACATTGAAATACCTAATTTTACCGACAATATGTGTAAATATTATGTATTTTTCCCCAAATAACTTTATCGCTAACAAAATCGTATCATGCTCTAGACTTAGTCGTTAAATCCATCATAAATATTGTTTATATTATATTTAGTAATTTTCGTTCGCAAAATTTTTTCAACACAATTATATCGTACCCATCTCAAAATCCCGGTTGAAAATTCCAGAGCACAGAATTCATTGACTTTTCATAGATACGGTGTTTAGATATATCTTTCAAAACATAAATTATTACAAATGTATAACAGTAGTTTTTTATTTATATGCAGAAAAATAAATTAAATTCGTTTACTTATCTGTATTCATCTCCTATATACCTTTATAATATTTTATTGAAGTTTTAACACCATTTAATTATCTATTCTCGACGATCGAAAATTCACTCAGCGCATAACGTTGTTTTACGAAGCGAAAAGAAAAACAAATGTATTTATTATCTTGAAAAACGAGCTGTTCCGCGCGACAGATCGCCGAGGAGAAAAATAAGATAAAAATATATAAAATGTATAATATGTTAATTAAATCCGGAGAACAAAACGTCTAGCAAAGTAATTAACTGCGACGATATATCAAACGGATTTAAATGGAAATGAGAAAAGAACGCGAATAACGACTTTTATATAAGTATATTATTATTATTATTATTATCATCATCATCTCTTAGCGGACGCGTTTATATACAATATTATAACGTCACGTGATTGGAGGTGTAGGGTCGGGCTATTTCGACGGCGGAGGGATTGATATAGCAAAAGCACGAGAAAGTTTTCGCGGATAAATGAGCTAAAATACTACGAAATCAATTATCATCCGCCTCGGTCGTCCCGGGGGAAATCATTGACATACATAATCTTTCGGTGACAAAAAAAGAAGGAAAAAAAGGAGCAGAAGGGCATTATTATTACCCCACGCTTGTAATCCCCAAACATTGAAAAGACCGAGCATTGAGCGTCTTGTCAGCGCATCAGTACAACAAATAGGATTTCGCGCGTGGCATAAACTCGGCCCGAACGATCTCGTCATCGACCACGGTTCCTACGTTCATTTTTTTCTTCTTTTGCTCCATCAAACATGTTCAAAGACAAAATATATCTCTTTGAAATTTATTTATATTATACCTAGGTTTAATACCTATATACCTATATGCGTTTTATACTGTGGTAATTCCGTTGGCGGCGTGGATTGTATGGAAGTCGTCACCCCCCCCCCCCCCCCCGTACGACGTCGGGAGAAAATATTATTATATTATATTTATTGAGCTTCGTGTGCGTTGGAGTTTTTCTCGATATAATATCATTTTCGAATTTCCGAGATTACAGCGACGAGGAATATCATGATACACAAAAGGGTGGGTCGTATTTTATAAACGATAATAATCTCCTGTATAAAGTCGTTCGACCGGCGTCGCATTAAAAAAGTTTTCCGTCGAATAAACATAAAAACAATAGCGTTAAGACGGCTCCGTCTTCGAATCGTGCGGTAACGATTTCATTTCAAAACCAAAACGAAAACACACAAAAACGCTCGGACATTGTATTGATATAATTATTTTTCATTAAATATCAGAGCACATTAAAATTTTCTAATGTATTTATGTAAACAAAATTACCTACCCCTTTGAGCTGTGCTTTTGGTGACGACGGTGGGGTAGTAGTTGCAATATGCCTACTTTCAAATAAAGTAAATTACTCATAACAACTTTGATCTGATAGTTGAAAAGTTATCTATAATATGAATTATTTTTTGTAAATTAATAAAACTGTCAAGCTAATAACTAATTATATTCGTCGATATTTACCGAAAATTTTGGTAGAATAAAATAATTCCAATTGATATAGTAGGCAAAAATGTATTTATATTTTATACTACTAAACGCTTATTATCAGATTATGATGCGCAAAATAAATTACAATAATGAGACAACTGTAGTTACATAACGAATTTTGTTATAAAATAATTCTAACTAAATGCGTGGACCAGAATAAAAAATATACTTTAATTAGATTGTACATTTTAATCTTTTTATTATTGAAAGTTGAATGATACTACCGTTAAAATCATTTTTGTCCAAAAATAGTATTATAGAAAGTTTTAAATTCAAAGTTTGATAGATTGCAATCGCAAACATAGGATCAATTAGTTAGTTTATGTATAAATAGAATTGAAAATAAATATTTGTCCTTGACATGATGTATACATATTATAAAAACATAAGTGTAAGTATTATTAAAAAATCAATCTATTTGAGTGTCTAAAATATCGAAACATCTCCCGTGAAAAGTGAGAAAAATTGTGATAACATGTGCACATTTTTATTTCTCACACTTATAATGTTGTCCGAAAAATTGCTATATTTCTTCGTTTTACTTTTTAGGTTGTTTGTTATTTATTACAATTATTTTTATATATTATTTGTCCACCTGCAGGAATAGCTATGATGTATAGTAATCGTAAGTTATACCGAATAGTTATCAAGAAAACGTTTACCTAAGGTGCTGAAATTAAATTTAAAAAAATATAGGACAAATAATTAAAAATTCTTATGCGCCACCCGATAGAATTGGCCTCCGCTCTCGAGCAAAGCTGTGCGCAAACTTAAAACAGATTTATATATATATGTATAAATTCTTTCGAAATCGTGGTTTTACGACAGCTGATAACGCGCTCACCGAGGAGCTAATCAAATAATGGAAAACGACCGGAACCGGACGTGTGGGATGAAGAACGTCTTTGCGGATGCGATTTCGAAAGAATGAGATGCCTACAAAGCATTATACACACACACTAACACAATATATAGATATGAGTACAAACCGACGGGAGATTGACAATGGACGACTACGGTCTTTAGCCGCGGTCGTGGAGGGGCGAAGGAAAACCACGCAAAGCCTCCATGGGAACCGGCCCGTACATGACTGTCTGTATACATAGACTTCATAAAAGGATTTGTACCTCCACGCCTGCGTTCCCTTCATCCTAGTCCTGCGCTCACACATACGCACATACGTTTACTCACGATTTTTAGTGAGGCGTGTATGTGTTTTGTACCGCTTTTGTAGCCTCTCGTGCACGTATAGTGCACCGCCACAGCGATCTTTAATGATTATTGAGACTTTTGCGGAGAATAGCGAAAATTGTTACGGCCTTATAACAGTTTACACGTCCAATATAAAATGCATGGGTTATATTAAAGATCACCTTTTGTACACATATCCACCTCTAAAAGTTATAAACACACAGGTACGCGTAATCACATTATTTAGTTGTCGAAGTGGCTCCAGATTGTTTGTCTAAATGTTTTGAGTTTTAACTATATATTTGAATTTGTTTTTATATCCTATAGGTGAGTACTGTACAGCGATTTAGACTTTTACGCAGAGAAGCCAAAATAGCCATCATTTTTAGTATACATACTAATTGTTCAAAAATTTAACACAAGGTTTTGTGTAATATGTTTATTGTCGATAAAAATTTTTTCTCGGTCATAAAACTTGAAAATGTAATAAAATAAGGTTCCTCGATAGATGTTGTCAGTGGAAATTTAAAAAAAGTTGAGAGTTTTTCCACAATATTTTTTTATAAGGGTCTGAAGAACTTTGACGAAATTTGTGAAAATCATGAACATTTTCAAATTATTTTAAGTTAGTAATTCATAAAAAAATTTTTTTTCAATCTAAGATTTTAAAATTTAATACAAATTAATAAATTATAAGTTTTCCTACCTCTCAATCAAAAGAAAAAATCTATATTGGAAAGTCAAATTTAACCTAACATTCTAATCTAACATACTATTTTGGTTGATTTTGAGTGAAGTGGGTGCGCAAACTTCAAAACCTTTAAAGCTCATATCCAAGCTTAGGAGGACTATCAAATTCCGGGGGTAGGTCAGCGAGTACTAGAAAATTGAGACGAAACTTTTGATACCATTTTGGACGGTTTAGAGTGAGGCGAGTGAGCTACCTGAAGGTGTCCCACCCTTAAATAAGGGTTGAAGGAATGACTAGCAAATTTCGGAAATGGATTCGCTAATTTTAGCAAATTACTCACAAAACATTAGCATAGATTTTGAATGGATTGTGCGAAGTCGGTGGGCCAACTTCATGGACATATCAAGCACGGTGTCAAATATAGCATAATATGTCTGTGACAATCATGCACAACATTAGTCATCATCATTCGTCATTAGGTGGTCGAAAAGTTTCTTCCATTTATAAATATTCGTATATATAATATATACACGCACGGTTATAACTCTATATACAGATATATTGTTATTGTGCATGTATTTAGGGAACTGAAACCAATATAAACCGCACGCATAGTCGTCGAGTGTAGTGCGCGCGGCTTCCTTTTGTGCCGTTTTAATATTCGGCAACATTCCCTGAACGGCGGCGACGCGCGACGGTGGTTCGCTCGCTCAGTCAATAGACTCGGCAAAGATTTAATAAACTTCACCGCGTGCAAGGCAAAGGGACACGCCGAGCTGCAATATATATATATATATATATACACACACCGTTCACTGTAAACCACCGCCCCTTCCTCCTCCACGCCTATCCGGTAAATATATAATAATAATAATAATATGTATTCGGGACGTCATCGTTTTGCGTGTATATTTGCCTTTCACAAATTGCCGGGTAAAATTGATATCGTTTGAAGTGCGAGTTTTCCGACGCGAATATTGTAAGTGGAGGGTCGGTGCGGTATTGGTGGGCCGGGGTGGTGAGATAGGGTGGAGGTTTATTATGTCGTTTTCATTTTTTTTTTTTTTTTGTCGTGATTTACGACGAGGGGAATGACGATCGAACTTTGTTCTTAATAAAGGCGATCACGAAGACGTGTATACGTTCATCAGGTATATCTATACACTGTATATTAAGTATAGTATATATTATAGTATATATCTAATAAATAATAATAATCTAGTTCATATAGTAGTATATTATGCAGCAGTCTGTTCAAAATTTTTTGAGATTTCATATTTTTAATAAATATTAATATAGCAAATACATAAATTGTGTTATGGATTATTTTTAAAGATATCTCCTTCAAAACATACTCCAGCCCTGAAATTCAGTAACTAGTGAAGCGATGATCTTACTATTTTTTAAAACTCCTCTAGAACTAATCCGGAATTATAATATAGTGCTCTGAGTTTGTGTTCACTCCCATTTCCTTTGTATATTGAAATCGTATCCTTTAAACAAAGATTTTAGCCTAGGAAAAAGAAAATAAATTTCATATCACAGGGTTCCACTGGTTCCAGATAAGATTAGATAAGGTTAAAAGCGAATGTACGGGACCACAAGAATCTTTTATCACTCGAATATTCATGAACCAGTAGCCTCGAAACCAAATTTATCAGCAAAGTTTTTCATTCGTAAATAATTATCTATTAGAATTTTACGGAAAGGGGCAACTGAAAAAAAGTATTCACATCTTAAATTACCTAAGTAGGTAAAATTTAATTTTTTATGTATCAGGTGCGCTATTTTACGCTGAAGGCAATTGGCTTATTCTAGTGGGCAACTGGCACATTCTTTAAAACTTCAAAAAAATAACTGGTCAACGCACTGAAAGATGTGGAAAATGTATACATGTTTGTCGACAACAATGTAAATATCGGCTCAAATGGCGGTCTACGTGTGTATTAAAGTGACGGGCCACACCCCCAATAGTAACAAATGGCAACATAATCATTTTATGCATTGTCATATTAAATCAAAATCAGTATAATAATTTGTTTTAATAATTTACTGTTGAAATAGCAACAACCGTTATTCCTAGGTGCACTTGACTAATGAGTTTATGCGATTCGAGGTGCTAAATATAGGGTTAATAGCGTCAAGCACCCTTGTAACCTCCCTCGCAATTTACGACTGTCACATCAACGCATAATTTTATTTTATACAATATATACTTATGCTATATAGATAGTCATAAGGACATGTATAGGATAAGAGCAGTGCATTAAAAGTTCTCGTAATGTATAGCGTATCGTTTTACTTAATTTTCAAATCACTGTACTTTTTTTAAACGTTATAATTTTTTATTTTATCTTCCAAATTAGAATATTATTTTAAGTATTTTAAGTATTTCAATGTATAAAAATCAAATTTCAGAGAAGTAGCTTATTAACGCATTAGTTCCAATTATACAATTCCACTCCACATATTCACATTTTTAATACTTATAAAGTTGTAGAACCCATAAACCACTTGTCCTACATTCAATTTTTATACATCCAAGTATTCCACCAAAAAATCTAATTTGAAATAAGGAATTAAAAATTCCAGTTGTCATTAGAAAAAATTAAAATGGTAAAAATAGTAAGAAATCTTTATTTTTACATACATTTTATTTATTAACGACTTCTTATACCATCACGCGGTCGACCACCGATTAAATTTATTCGTTGAAGAAAAATTTTATCAAGTGTTTCACATTAAATAAATCACTCGGTATATTTATAGAACAATAATTATTATATAGGACGAAAGTTCTAAATGACGACTCCCATTATTATTGTTATACTATATATTATACTCGTATTGTATCGTATATATAATATACAGTACTATACGGCCGGTGCGTATAAAATTGATCGGTGGAATAATGGTGTATATCAAAAATCTACTCGCGGCGCACACAATAGGCAACGGCCGTACAACGACGGATATTCGAGGCTTTAAGATACAAAACTAGCCTATAGAGCTGGAGCACAAAATATTTTATATTCCTCGCCGGACGGCCCTTTTCATCCTATTTTTTCGCAACGAGTATACTGCTATAACATAATATAATACACACTAAAGTCGCGTTTTCCCACTTGCATTGTGTGTATACAATATTATATTATAGGCTATAGCATCATGTGTGTACATATACGGACTATTTGATTTAGTATTATTACTTTATTTTTCATCGTCCTTTAATATAAAAAGCAACGATGGTTTCTCTCAGATAATTACCTCTCATTAAAAAAAAAAAAAAAAAAAAAACGATGAAATGCATAACGTTTGTAACATGATATAATTTTTAAACATAATTAATTACCTATGTACTAAAAACGTAAGTACGGTAAACAAGAACGAGAAATTTTTAAGACAATATAATAATCATCAGGCTCTCTATAAATGCGTTAAGAGCGCCTTCCATCACTTCAACGCAACTTTAATAATCTGGCAAACTCTTTATAAAAATTCTAGCTAAACATAAACATTGAATCTCTGGTCAACTATCTTTCCAATTTGTCACTTAATAAAAGTCTCTGGGATACTACCTGAAAATTGCGAAATCCCACAGTTCCAAACACCCTGCTAAAATTTAATTAGATGGTGACTTCATCTCTTCAGATGCTGACAAAGCTGAACTACAGAATATAGCCACTTAGCTGAAACCACCAGTGCCTTAAGGTATTCACACTCAGATACAAATTACTTAAAATATCGATATAATAAAACAGTACCTAGATTCTTCCTCTCTGTCAACTCGCTAAATCTTTTATTCCGAAAGGTGTGAAAATCCGAAGACACAATAATAAAAATTACAAGAAATATTTGTTGATTAAATCATACCTCACCAATCGTCACTTCCAAATAGGATTTGGTTTTTCATTTTCTAACATTACGAATATTAAAACATTCACACTAAGGTCAAGCTAATGTTTATTGTTAATCAATCCATGAAATTTAAAATAATATTATTTTAATTTGTAATAGTGTTTTTTTTTTGTTTTTTTTTTATCCACTCATATCACACTACATAATAGTTTGAATAAATTAATAAAATATGTACACAATCTCTAAAATAAATATTGCATATTATGTATTTGTGTACTTCAGGCTATCGTACCCAATCCCGGAATAGCTGAATTTCTGGATTTATATTATTAACCAGGATTTTCGATGATGGTTTTACTCGTAACAATATTATTATCACCAATATTGTATAATATAAGGGCGCATCGCAACGTACAATATTATAATACATATTGCGTGTACACTGTACATAGATATTAATATAATATTAATCCTCAGCAATGTAACGGTGTACATAACACGTTTATAACAATATAATAATAATAATAATATACTGTACACGTTGAGCATATTATCGAGTTGTTAAACACCGAACATTTTGCACTAATTTTGAACGGTACTCCATAATAATATTATATACATTATTATGTTGTATCGAATATCAAATTTGGAGTGGCGCGCGTGGCAGGTACTCGAAAGGTAATAAAGAAGCAGCAGTTGGCGTAAGGGGACGCTCACTCCCAATATAACAATATATATACACACATTTTTAGAGAGATTTTTATACATATATACGAATGTGTTTCACGTACCCTCCGACGTGTAGAAATATTCCCGAGGGTGATTTAGTCGGCCACTCGGGACAGACGCGTGTGCTGAGGCCGGACGCCGCCGCACAGATTGTTAGCGGTTATTATTATCTTTTATTATTATTACTATCATTTTTCTCACTCGAAACCTGCGACGAAGTGGCACGATGGATTTTTCATGTCTGCACGCATTGTACGCCAGCCGGCCTCCTCGTCGTTATTTTCGTTAGTACCGTCAAAACCATAACACATACAACTTACAAGAGGTAATATAATCAGTAACACGACCTATAACTATTCTATAATTAGGTACTTCTGATAAATAAAATATTATTGTATAGTACCACCGACACGGCTTTTTTACGAGATCACCGACGTGTTGTATTCCAACGTCCGCGGTTTTACGAGTTTCTTTTTAACGAACGTCGTATACAATTTCATGACAAATTTCTTCCGTTTGATAAATATTAATATAATACGTGTATGTAGTTGCGAATCTCTAAATGCATTCAAGAGACTGCGATAGCCAAATAGGCACCAGTTGATTCGAATCGAGCTTATTTCAAACAGACATTTTTTTTTTTTTTTTTATGTGGGTTAACACGAAAATGCGTGTGCTCCTTACCCTATACTGGGTGCGATTTACCCACCAAGTCATATATATGCAAGCCAGAACTGATCACGAGTGGTTTTCATTTGGGCGAATTTATATTCATACTTTGTGTGAAATTTATTTGGACTAGATGTCCAATAGATATATGTATAAATTTAACACATCGTTTAGGTCGAGCTTACACTACATGTATATCGTTTGGGTGAAAGTTATAATATTGATAGTGAACATTAGATACCTAACATATATCTGATAAATTTTCCTTCACATTTTAAATAATTTTTTTTTTAATGTATATGCTATTGGATATAATATTAGGCAAAGTAAGAAAATTGCCTTATCTAACATGATACAAACATTTAAGCAGTGTATTTTTATTGGAATAAGTAAATTTTTATTCAGGTTCCGTGAGTAAATAGTTGAACATATTACAACTCAATAAGTTTAGATTTAAAGTCTATAATATAGTTGCTTTCTTTCTACATGTGTATTTCAGTACTTTTATTTTATTCAACGTTAAAGACTTTAGGTAGGTACTTACATTAATGCTAAAGATGATTTCACCCAACCGATAAGTAAATTTCTCACCCAAATGAACGACGCACATTAGCTCTATACCACACTGCAATCAGATTCACACTTTTAGCACACTTTTCCACCGATTTACACTCCACAAAAATCATCACCACATTATTGGAACTAATTAAGTGTTATCTAAATACCAAGTGACACTAAACAGTAAACACGTCACATTTATAATATTGAGAATATTACACATAAACTACACAATGTAACATACAAATCAATTAAATGAAAATTGAATTAATTCGGAAACTGCTGTCTGCTGCATAGTTTTTCTTTACTGAATAATTTGCGACAGAATAAAAATACCGCCAAAATCTGTACAAATAGTGCCAGGTTCACTGCTCCTGTCGACCACGTCCTAAATTAATTTTATGCGCTCTCCCAAGACTTTTACGTTACAAAAGCAATATTATATATATATTACTATTTAGCTTTTTCGTTAGACAATGTTTGTAATTTGAATACCTGCAAACTTATTCGTGTCACTGCAGTTTTTCCTATTTATTACCTACGCATAAAAACAATTTTCGGACAAGTCGTTGTGAATAGTACTTATAAATAACTTATAAATATGCGTATATACTGACGCGTGGATATTGGTGAGAGCAGAGCAGGGGTAGCCTGAAAGAATTGTTCGTCGACTATTCCTGAAAAAAAGATTTGTTAGACCCATAGATCGATTTAAAGAATAAAAACGATTTCCACTCCGCCCCGTCAATAAAATGTATATTAATAATATTCAATGCAGTGATGTAAACCATACCTATAACTGTATACATCAGTGTTATCAATAACAATCGTATGTGTGTCCTCGAGGTGTATGTGTGTAAGGTGTAATTTTTTTTTCTCTGACAATGCTTTCAGCGGGTACTCATGGCTAAGAAAGTCAACTCATACCGAACACTGCCATCGATTATTGGGGGGGGGGGAGAATGATAGGGTAGTTATATGGGGGAATAGGTTAGGTTAATGGTGAGTGGGGGTGACCCGAAATGGTCGCACACACACGTATTATATATACATGTAGGTGTATAACGTATATAGGGGTTTGTTTATAAAAGTCATTTACGCTTCGGACGCCGTGGCCGCACTCTTGGTGGTGATATATTCGTTGTAATAAACACATCGCCGTCGAGGAGCTGTCGGACGTGCTGCTGCAGTTTTCGCTCCGTTCAAAACGTCTCATATGTGTCGTCTGTGTGTGGAGGATAACAAAGAGAAATCGGTGACAAGTCGGGGGATTAATAGAGTAGCTCGTGACAGACGTCTTTTGCTCTTTCTCTCTTTCTCTCTCCCTCCTTCTCTCTTTCTCGAACCGAGACGGTGACCGCGGGCACGAATTTTTGTTTTGCTTTCCGCCGTCGATTCGGGCCGCATGCGCGATTTATTATATTTATTTAAGTCCAAAGTTGGTCCAGTGGTCATCAATCAAACTGTCGTTATCGTAGACGATTTTGGACGCTGTCGAGAGGGAACTGCAGGGCCGTGTCGATTTTACCCACGCCGCACCATTTTTGCACAATCCCTTCCGGCCGTGGGATTGAATTTCGATTATAGCCGATGACGGTTTATATATAGGTACCTCGTTTATATAGTATACCGGTGCACTCTCCACTCGGCCTGTAAAATCCTTCTTGCGACGATGACAACTGCTACACGCGTCATCGATATTAAAAGTCATCGTTTTTCCCCCTCTCTTCTACGCAGTAAAAAATAAATCGTGATGTGAGAGGACCACACGGTACACAAAGCATGAATCATACGAGCCGTGATTAGGCCAAAATTTCGGGTTTTCTTGTTTTCATCAAATAAAACGCGACTTAGAAACAACCGTGCAGGTGGTTGCATTTGAAAAAACAATTTATTTTATGTTATTTAGAATCAATTTAATGTTGTACAACTTTTGTGTTAATCTGTACTATTACTACTTAGAATTAAAACGTCATACGCAACGAGTTAACCTTAAGTTTGTTGGAAGATTTTAAAAACTTTAAAACGTTATATCATTTTGCGTTTATAACCTGCAGCTTTTCTCGTAAAGATTTATCCCAATTTTTACAATGTGTAATCTGTGTTCATCACGTGACATATGATGATGGCTCTCTTTCAAAATGTATACTGAAGTTTAAAAAAAAATTAGATTAGAAAATACATCGACAGTTGTTTTTAAAAACAAAACTTAATATTAAATAAATCACTTATGACGTTCGTAATATACAAACATTAACTCGAACGTTTCAAAAGTTTTGTTTTTAATTACTTAAAATTATGTAAAACAAGTATTTTCAAAAACACGATTATTTTGCTTTTCGGTTAAGCTGTTTTTGTGATATGTATATTAGTGTTATATGGGTGTAATTGAATATTATAATATACAATTATGTTCTATAGCAGATGTATCAAAACATTTATTATTACAGTATACCGGTATAATAGTGAATAGTGATTATTTGGATGATAATTAAATTGATAATATTATAAATTATATTAGACATAATATTGTTATTATTATTCTGATCCTAAATCCACTTTGTTTTTAAACCATTAAAAGGTTGATATAATAATAATACAAACAATTCGTGTCATAATTATATTTGAAATATTGATTGAAACAGAGTTATATAATATTAAAGTGCCTACAGCAGTGAATAGTTTATATTATTTTAAAACAAAATATGATTAAATTAATGAACGATGGAATAAATATGGTGAAATTTCCATATTACTTCAGGTCGATGAATTTAAAATAATATTAAATAATTATTACAATAAAAAAAAATATTTTATATTATTTAATTGTATAGAAATATTTGCATTATATTTTTATTGTGAGCCCCAGTCAAATTGTTCAAACAATAATTATTATTTAAGTATAAATAATTATTATTTATTTTTATATACAACCAATTGAATATTATTTATTATAGCTGAAGTTTTATGAAAAAATTATAAAAAAAACTATAATGGTATTTATTTTATTTGAAATACAGATGTAGCCCATGCAGGACTAGCTGCAGAATATTGTCTGGTACATTGCCCGCAAAATATATGTATATTAGGAGTGGATAAAAATTCGATTGCCAATAATTTCGTTGAAGTTGATATTACCAATAGTTTTTTTATGCTTCTACGTTTTATTTACAAAACCAGAAAATTAATTAATCTAAATACGTCGAACTATATATATATATATATATTTTTTTTATTGATCAAATACAAGTACAATATATATATTATATATATTATAATATATATATAATATATCAAGTACACTCAGCAGCAACATATTAGCCATAAGTTACATTTATGGTATGCTTACAAAGTTTAAAATTTTAACAGCATTTTTTTTTTTTTTTTAACTATATATTATTACCATATATTGATTCGTATATATGATTAGACAATTAAAATGGTAATCACACGGCACAGTGGTAATACATTAATTTTAATTTTTTATGCTTACTTTTTTTCGACTTAATAAATTCAAATATGTTTTATACTTTTTGATAACATCCACACATATACAAAATATCAATACAGTTATATTCGTTATTATTGTCTTTTCAAAGATACATTTCAAATAAATTGAATTTGTATAAGAAATAAAGTTTTTCTTTATAGACAGTATGTCATTATAAACAAAAGTGAAAAACTGAGCAATATTGTATCTTAAGATAAAGCATAGCATATACTTATAAATATTTATATATTATGTAGGTGCCATGGAGTAACTGCACGTTGCAAGTACAAAGTAATATGGTTTCGCATTAGGCATTACCCCCTCCCCACTAAGTAGGTACATTTTAGATTCTGAGCGGAGCGATGAATGTATTGATTTTACCATGATGTGTTTTTTTTTTTTTTTTGTGTCTGTCATCACGTTTTGGGGCAGTAAAAATGCTTCGAAAAAATTCTTAATACTTTTCTAAATTTTCACCTAATGTTTATATAAGTATATTCTATCCACCATGCAATTTTCAAAAAATTTCGACTTAAGTTGAACTATTCATAGACATTTCAAATTTTCGATCATTATTAGTTTTTTTTAAATTAATATCGATAAAAATTTATTTGTTAGGCAGAAAAGCTTGAAAATTTAATACAAGGCTCTCAACATATTGTTACAATAGCAGTTGAAAAATAAAATAAATTCATAGTCACAATTTTTTTTATAAGCATTCAAAGTTTGAATTTTGACAAAATACGTAAAAATCACGAAAATGCACAAATTATTTTAAGCTAGAAATTCATAAAAAATTTTCTTTTTAAATCTAAGATTAATAAATTTAATACAAGATTCCTTACAAGTTTTTCGATCTTTATCACAAATAAAAATTCCACCGGAAATTCAAATTAAATTTTTATGAGCATTTGAAATTTAAATTTTTACAACATTGGATTTTCACTTTTAGCGATTTCCTTATTTTGGTGTAACTCTAAAACAAATTACCACAGATACTTGAAATTTTGACTGAATGTTTATATAGGCGTTTTATATATTTGATAAAATTTTCAAAATATTTAGATTTGTTTTGAGCTGTTTACTGACATTTTAATTTTTCAACTTTTTTAGTTTTTTTTTCTATAAATATCGATAAAAATTTATTTGTTCGGTAGAAAAGCTTGAAAATTTAATACAAGGCTTCTAACACATTGTAACAATAGAAGTTAAAAAATATTAAAAATTCGTAGGCACGATTTTTTTTTATAAGCATTTAAAGTTCAAATTTTGACTAAATACGTAAAAATTACGGCAATGTTCAAATTATCTTAGATAGAAATTCATAAAAGTTTTTCTTTTTAATTCTAAGATTTGAAAATTTAATACAAGGCTCCTAACATATTTTTACAATAGAAGTTGAAAAATAAAAGAAATACATAGTCACAATTTTTTTTTATAAGCATTCAAAGTTTGAATTTTTACAACATATTATGTAAAAATCACGAAAATTCGTAAATTATTTTATGCTAGAAATTCATAAAAAATGTTCCTTTTATATCTAAGATTTGAAAATTTAATACAAGGCTCATTATATATTTTTCCAATAGCAATTGAAAAATAAAAGAAATATATAGTCACAATTTTTTTTTATAAGCATTTATAAAGTTCACATTTTGACTAAATACGTAAAAATTACGGCAATGTTCAAATTATCTTAGATAGAAATTCATAAAGTTTTCCTTTTTAATTCTAAGATTTGAAAATTTAATACAAGGCTCCTAACATATTTTTACAATATCAGTTGCAAAATAAAAGGAATACGTAGTCACAATTTTTTTTTTAAGCATTCAAAGTTTGAGTTTTAACAACATATTATGTAAAAATCACGAAAATACAGAATTTATTTTAAGCTAGAAATTCATATAAAATTTTCTTTTTATATCTAAGATTTGAAAATTTAATACAAGGCTCATAATATATTTTTACAATAAAAATTGAAAAATAAAAGAAATGCGTAGTCACAGTTTTTTTTTTACAAGCATTCAAAGTTTGAATTTTGACAACATATGTAAAAATCACGAAAATTCGCAAATTATTTCAAACTAGAAATTCATAAAAATTTTTCTTTTTAAAACTAAGATTTGAAAATTTTTAATAATCTATAATATATCCTAGACAGATAAACCGTCTTCGCTCAGAATCGTTATTCGTATACAATGATATAATATCATTGGATTCAAATTTAATTCCATCCATTACAGTAACCCACTTGTAACCTACTGTACAGCAGAGCGACAACACGACTTACCCGCTTTTTTTTTTCTATTTAACATTTTTTACATGAAGTAAATGTGTATAATTCTGTAACCAGAACTAACAATAATAGATTATGACGTCCAAAAATCGTTATTTTGTCGCGAACATGTCTCTGCCATTATGCTGCAATAACAATCACGCAGACTTTTTGAGATCGATTGTAATGTGCAAACGGTGGTTAAAATAACTACTTGCACATTATTCCCCTACGGCCCTGCACTCCATAGCGAAGTAACGCTCAAATCAAATTTAGTGTGGAAAATCTAAACTTAATGATGTCGTACATTCCTTAAACGAATTAAAATAATAATTAATAACCATTTAATTATATTATGACACTGTAACAAATCTTTCAAAACGTCTACCTAGTCATTTCTAAAAACAATTCATATTTTACTGCAGGTTATTCCGTTTTATAAAATATTGTTTTGGCCTATTCCGCGTCGAATATTGTTTTTGATATTTTATACGGTTAAAAAGTTGTGCGTGGTCTCGAGTTCAAAGCGTGTTTGCGCGCAACGGCGCAGAGAGGAAAAGTTTCCGAGCAAAGAATGCCGAGTATAAGAATGCAAGTACGCATGTATATGTAACACGATAATATATATATATGTTTATTATATAGTATTATGAGTAGGTTTGCCGTTCACGGAAATTAATTGAATTGCCGTATACCATTGTGCCGCCGCCGACGCGCCCCATTCGGTTTTAATCACTCGTAGCGCGAATACACGGGGGACGTGATTCCGTGGCGGCGGCAGCAACGTTCGTATCTGTTCCCGACGTAAAGTGGGCTGTCTTCTGTCTATCTGTCTGTCTCTCTCTCTTTCTCTCGCTCACTCCACATCTCAAGTCCCGTCGTCGGTAGACTAGGTGGCGCGTCTTGCAAGGTACGTGTAATATTATCGTGACACCTATATATAATAGACTAGTCAGTAGTCACACGTCAGAACGATTCTTTTGACTGCAAACACTCATTACCTTGAACAACTATAATAACGCTTTTGAAAGTACCTACCTATGTATTTATTAATTGTTACATTATTAAGAAAATATGTAATCGGTAGTCATTGGAAAAAAATATTTGAATAGAAAACATTATAATACATAATTTAAAACAAATTTTCTTTTTTCCTCATAACACAACCTAATATTTCAATGAATAAATACGATTTTAATTTCATACTTTGGAGTAGAATTATTTTTTAAGAAGCTAGGAAATCCAAAAAAGTATGAAAGCAAAATATATGCGAATTTTAGAAGAGAAATCAGAAAGTTAATATACTGAAATTTCAAAGCTAGAAAAATATTTTCCAGTGTAATTCCTGCACTTATACTTTCCTAGATATTATTTTCCTCTAAAATATGCACAGTTCCTCAGTTAGATTATACTGTGAATTAGTTTCCAGATCATATTATTTGATACTATCATAAAAAAATTCCTGTCAATCATTTTCCCTGACATAATATTATTATAGTTGTTTCCGAAAATTACTCAGTAATCGGTCATCATCTTAATATAATTTTTCTGAGATTTTCAATGCATATACATATCGAATTCTAGAATAGTTTAGTTATAAACTCATCATTTATAAGTACCTATTATTTATATTTTATTTAAAGTGTAGATGAAATTAGAGGACTGGCATAGAGGTTCAAGAAAAATGATAGTCCCTCCTACTCCCCTCATCAGTATTCAGTATATACATATATTAGGTAAATATATTATACATATAATTTATTATTAGGTAATTGACTATATTTACTCGTTTGAAATTCAATGTTAATATATAAATAATATATTATATCTAAGGATAAAAGTATAGGTGATGTACAGCTCTTCACTTCAGCATAAACCGACGACTGTATTCCTGCAACAATATAATTTTTTTCCACTACCTATTCAGATTTTTTCGGTATTCAATATTTCAAGCTCATCGAACATTGAAAAAATATTGTCCCTTAAGTCATTATTTTCAATGCTTATGTAGATTTTAATAACAACAGAATTTACTTTCGATTTAATTTATTTTATCTATCTCCAATATCATCGTATTTAGTCTCGGCTGTATTTTGGTGGATTATGTTCAGGTATTTTAGTTCAAATCACGTTGGTAACATTTTAAGAGAGAATTCAATTCACAAAATCTATTAGTCCTGAAAAATGATAAAACTCAAAACACTGAATAATTCCAAAACAACTGATTGATAGTTTTATAGTTTTTCATATAGTTTTATGCGTAGCTTGATATTGATTCAAACTCGAAAAGTTTTAAAGTTTTTGGAAATTTCTTGAGATTAAAAACACAAAACGACTCATTTTTTTAATTAAATTGAGTAATTACATATTTAATACATATTTATGTTCTTTGCCGTGACAACTTATTTAATATAATATGCATTGGAAGATAAACTTTTTATATAAAGTGATTATTATACGATTGGATAGAAACAGGATAATCGTTCAATAAACGATTTAAATCTAGAGTTTTCCACAACGCCCCATCATATTTTAATATATTTATATTACAGTAGGAAATTATTAATTTTTGTAATTTTATTTTTTTCCAGCCCAAATCAACAACAATACGACGAGTTCGAATTTGCAAACAAATCACATTTAGAAAAGTCTTCCATTCCGTAAATACCAATCCATATACTATTTAAATATTATTATAATTATTATTATACCTACATTATATATTATACTTTCAGTAAAATTCGTATAATAAAATAATTAATTATATGAATAATAATTTATCATATTTAAAATATAATAATAATTGATTATAATTAACATGAAACGGGAAATATTATTCCTTTTCAGCTACACTGAAGATTATTCGGGTAGCGGTGAATTTGGTCTACAAAGTCCGACCGAGTCGCTGCCTTCGCCCGTTCGTCCACCGCTCAGACACATCGATAAATACATCAAACCGGAAATACCAAATCTCAGCAAAAGATATACAATAGCTATACTAACATGTGTCGGTAAATACAGTTGTCGTGTGACATTTCAGTGAATGATATTGATGACACCATAATAATAATAATAATATAAGAAATACCGTTACCAACTAACTTATTTGTTTATTAACAAATGATACAGATATGATATTGATCACCTAAAACCGAAAATATATATTATCCCACCATAAACAAAAAATGCTAAAGTACCTTAAAAATGCATAATAATTTTAAATTATAGGTAGATAAATAACTATAGGGACATAAGTGGATGAAATTGTAATTTCAAAATTACTTTTATTAATACCTAATTTAATAATTATTTTTTAATTTTCATAATTTTACAAATTAAATTTAAAAAATGTAGGTATTAAGACTTATTATGAATTTAAATTGTAGATAGTAAATTAACAATATTTAGAAATTTAAATATGTAAAACATTTACAAAATGTATTTCAAAAACTCATAAGCATATAAAAAATTCAAATTAAATTTTCTTGTTCGTATAATTATGATACAAATATTTAGATAGCTTGGTTCGCAAAGTATAGTGCTTATGAAATTATAAATCAAAAAGTCATTAAAATCGTATTTCTAATTATAACGAATGATTTTATTTTTATTTTGTATAGGTTTTATGATCTCATTTGGAATGCGGTGCAATATGTCGATGGCCAAACTGAAATTTCACATAGGATCTGATGTAAGTAAAACGTATCAATAATATTGAGTTTTCGTACTTAAGATAATTGCCAGTCCAAATAATCTTCAATTACAAATATAACAATAATAATAGTAGGTAATTATTATATATTAATAATTATAACTATATAATTCTTTTCCTCAAATATTTAATCGTGTCAAGTAAAAAATACAATAGCTTGGCACCTTTAAACGTTCGAAAAAAACGCTTATGTGGCAAACTACAATTTTTAGAATGACTACCTACTTCGACGATGATACATATAATGATATATTAAAACATGAACTAAAGCTTACAATTTTAAATAATTAAGAGACGGATTCACTGGTTCAGCCATATTTAAATTATTATAATGGGTGAATGGAGAAAAAAAATCGTTGCATATTTTGCTTTACAATAATACTACAGATAGAGATAAGTCATTTAGCAGTGTTTTTACAAATTCAAACGGCCGTAAATTATTCATTTATCTCTCAAATAGTTCCACGATCATTTGTGCTCCAGACACGAAGGAACGGGTGGGAACTGTTTAGCACAATACTGCCACCCGAACCAGACACACCTACTTACTTCCGATATGATAAAAATAGAATTCCTGATATTTTAGATGTAATTTTACAAAAATCGATTCGTTTTTCCATTCACCATGAACCACTACTCGAATTCGATTCAAACCATTTACCTGTAAAAATTACAATAGATACGTCTCTATCGTTTTCAACACCCACCCATCAACTTATCACCGGCAAGCCAGATTGGGAAAAATGCCAACAACATATCACTCAAAATCTATAATTATTCTTAAAAATATTTTAAACATTTCCAAAGCAGATAATGCAATAAAACATTTACGCGACATCATTAATTGTCAAGCGGCCGAAACACGCTCAGCAAAACAAACCACCTTGGTGGCAAATTTTATCTATTTTTTTTTTCTCCGAGTTGTAAATACTGAAACGTAACGTAATTGTTATCTATCAATTGTCCAAATGTAAAAAAAAATTTGTTTAATCAAAAATAAGTTAAGATGACTTATGTCAGAAAACCTTTATTTAATAATAAAAATAAAAATATCATGTAAAAAAAAGTATTATTTTCTAAAAAATAGAAACATTTTTATCATATTATATTTAACTTTTGCAGAGCTTATGTAATATTGGATGATATTATGCATCAACGTTTTTAGAAAAGTTTTCAGCTGACCGCTCTGATAACGTGATCAATAAAAAAGGTTTTTAAATCATAAGTTCGACGTTACCCATTTAGTTTTTTTTAAATATATTGCTCTCATAACAATAACTTTTCAATAGAAAAACATTTTTATTTCAAACATACTATGGTTGGTTTTAAAAATAAGAAGAGTGCTACGTAATGTGATAACACAACAACACTCGTTTGAAATAACTACAATTATTATCGTCGTACGTACCTATTATATATTTTGTTGAATTATAGTAAAAGCTGAGAAAGTTAAATAATGTATTGTTTCAACTAGGTAATTTGGTTAAGTTAATTTATATAGATAAATTTAAGTAGCTTGATTTAGTTAAACATTTGTTACATTATTTTTCTTGATATTTTATACTTAAACAATCAGCGCCAAAGCACTATCAGCAAATTCGTTGAAGCATATCTACACAAAAAAAAAAATATATATAATAATACATTTAAGACCAACAAACAAAAAGGGAGGTCATTCGATAATGAACACTTTGCTAACCAAATTTTTAAATATTAATAAGTTGTCTCTTAAAACATCAAACCTAGTACCTGTATATGTTGATTGTTATAATAGTGCCTGGCTGATTCTGTAATACTCGATTTTATTATTTATTTTTAAAAATGTAAATTTATAGGTATACGTTATTTTGTGTTTTGATCCTAATTGAAATAAATATAGAGAATTAAACACTTCATCAGTCAACAATTTAGTATTTTGAATAGGTACATATAACATAATAAATATTATCACATGATTTTTATTATTTATTTTGTTCAGTTAAAATTAAAATGTATTTTTAATCTAAGAAGTCCGTTTTATATTTAAAAAAATAACAATGTCACTTTAAAACGAATTGTTAGCACAATAACTACAAACAGCATCTCGTTATATTATAATATATAATCACTTAATGATATAGTCATAATTCCACACGAAAAAAGTACCTAGATCTTCATATGTAACTTAGTTAAAATTAAATCAACTTTAACGCAGGCAATAGCCCAGCTTTGATCATATATTATAATACGGTTTGTAGTCATGCGATGATTATTGTTGTCACGGATCGAGTTTTCGGTCGATCATCGCTCGCCCGCAACCACCCACGGGGACTGTCGGTGTGACGAACTTTTCCGAGTTTTCACGGTTGCACCCTCGGTCGTGGCGGACTTAATGTACCGTGAATCCGGTTGAAACTCGCCGTGCATATAGCGTTTATATATATTTATTATATGCGAACGGTTCCCCTCGTTCGGCACGCAACTATACTGCACCGCTTTGCATGCGTCCAACGACGATGGAGGCAAAAGCAATCGCATTTCGTTTGTCCGTTGCCGACATATTATTATAATAATATATTTCATTGCAGCCAGCTTTTCGCCAAATGCCCGCCAAAAACATCCCTCGCCCTCCCCCCCCCCCATCACTGCGCTAACGGACGAGCTCGCCACAAAACTCGCCCTTGACTCGAATATCGACTACTCCTGTCATCGCGTACCATCGGCGCGGTGGGGGTTGAAAGCTGCTCTCGCAAAACGGAATTCGTATAATATAATATACATTACACGTATATACGACAATCGTGACGATGTATATATTATATATACCACTAATATTATGGACTGCTGTCGGGTCAAAGGCGTAGCAAGTATATTACGGTCACGACGACGACGACGACGACGATAATAATAATAATAATCGTACGTCGAGACATTGTGTGCGGAAGGTATAATATTATATTTACGAGTTGGAATGCCACCAAGGAGAACCTTTGCGTAGTTTTCGGGCTGTGTATAATTGAAAACGTCACACGAGACTACCCCACCGACATTGCATCCTTCCATGAACGATCGGTCTGGAGATGACACGACTTTTACAGAGTATCGCACTAAATCTCCTTGGAAGTTGTATATAGATACCGTGGTTATATTTTATTATTATAGTTCTTCGCCGTGTCCAAATTTCGAGTATACAACAATAATAACAATATTATATAAATCGCCGCAGGATGAGTTCGAATACTCAAAGTCATTATTATTCTATCGATTTTTTATGTGAAAATTGACAATATTAACTCACTCACTATACAAGACAGTATACGTACGACGTGAAAAGACAGTGTTATAAGCATAATATTATATAGTATAGTCGAAACCTGCAATGGATAACTCGCTTTTATTATAATATTTCAATTTGTTCAGTCGTCTTACACTTTCACTTGTTTTCCCTCAACAACTACAACAACTTTTACCTTTTAAGGAACTCAAAAAATAATAATATAAAGGTATAGACTTTATAACATTGTCTTTTTCCAACAAAAAAAAGGCTATATCATCTTTAGTTACGCCTGGTTTTAAATAATAATTATCCGCGATAAAGTACGTTTACCAAATTATTAATTAATATGTTTTGTTCCATGGGAAATATAAGTAACTTAAATTAGGTTTAAACTTTCAATTTATCTCCTGAAAATGATTAACTGAGAGTTACAATCACCTTATCCGTTGCAGAGAGGCTAGTGGCAGCAATTTCTAACAGTCTGCGTAAATGACACAATGCCCCGATGTCACCTTATTCAACTCAAAACCCTATGGTAGGTATAGGTATAGCGTGACTTGATATAACGAATAAAAGTTCTATTATATACGTCTGTTTTTAAATTATTCAGGGTATGCACTTAAAGTTCAGGGATTCATAACTTGGTACCGGTGTTTCTCTGATTTTTCATAAATTTTGATTATACGTTCAACAAAGTAATAAACTATAATATTTCTTATGATTTTTCAGTTTCGATTGAATTTGTAAACCAATAATTAATTATATTAATAAATTAATTATTTACGAGGAAATTAACCTATACGCTTATAGAATGTTCTTAAAATAAACAGATTGAGATAGAATTTTTATCAAAATGAATGATTTAATGTATAACTTTTTTTAACAACATATATGTATATACTATATATAAACAACTATTTGTTGGAAATTCCGAAAAGTTTGACCATTAAACTCGTCAATGGCCAGAATTGATAAGAATTACTGTTTTGTTTTTATATTTTCAAGTTGTTACGAATTGAACTGCTGTAGTCATAAGATGTATTCATTTCAGTCTATACCTATACTTTAATAGTTGTACAACTCCAAATAGAGAATGTTAAAACAACAATATATTCGATGATTGTCTTATCATCATTTATAAATTTCCTCTGCAAAATTAAATTTTTTTGAAAATATTTTCATCACAATTCTGAAGTTGTTACTTTGGTGAAGCGTGTTCACAGAGTTTATTTGCAAGATACATACATATACATAAAGTATATAAATGTGATTTGTTTCTGTGTAAGACAGTGGAGGTATAATTCTTCAGATATACAACACCTTATATAATAGCAGTTAAGTTTAGTTTGGATAGTGATGCTGACGACACCACGGAGGCTGGAAGCTCTGAGAAACTTTGTTATTTAAATCGAGGTTCGAACAAACGTTGACGAAAACTTACTGCGTTCGTGCATTCGACGATGCGACTCCATATAATGCAGTCCACAGTTTTTGATAAGCAACTACGATTTAACTTTCCAAACTAACCTAATCAGAATTGATCACAAACATGATATTATAGAAACCATATTATTATTATATAATATTATACTCTCGATGAATTCATGCGAAAACTATTAATAGTATTAATGTGTTTATAAAATATTGTATTTTACATGACGTGAATACGTGATTTTACAATATCTAATACCAACAAAAGAGATTAATTCAATGATACAAATTAACTTGAGTTAGGTTAAGTCAGGTTAAGTCAGTTAAGTAAACTTTGAAACGTTAAGCTATAAATAAATTATTAGTTGAAAAACAATATACCTACCTTCTATTAATTCTTAAAGATTAAAGTTATTGCGGAGAATATTAACTCAACTCAGTTAAAAAGAAGTTGGTTCGTTAAAAAATAAATAAATTTCCATCTGGTTATAATGATGATTGTGAAATGTTCAGTTTTTCAAATAATAAGTTTATTGTGATACATAGTTTGTTATTGAACCTTACTATAATAGCAGCTATAAGGCTGTAGTGATATAGGCAAATTAAATCTAGAAATATTTATTTGTTAATTTAAATTTATAATCATTGACAATTTACAAATCAATTATATACGTAAAATAATTAATTAGTTAATTTTAAGTTTTATTTACCTTAGTTGTAGGCAATATAATCGATTATAATCGCGTTGTTATGTTTATAAAATATTATAAACGTAATTTTAATTAAAAGTATAAATTTTAAAATTAACTAGGAAAATCTAAGTTGTTTCAACGGATGCTTTTTGTACATCTGTTAGAAGTTTAAAAAATTTGTTGATTAAATTAATAAACCATTTTTTAGTATATAGGTATGATCCATTTTTTAAAGTTATATTTTGTGCATTGCAGGACGATGACGTCGCTAGCCAGAATATTACCACGACTACACCACATACGCCTTTGGGAAATACTCCTATTCACGAACGGCCGGTAAGTATATTAGATTAACGTTTTGAAACGTAATTAACATAATATTTTATAATTAACAAATGACGAATACTACGCCGTATGCTTGTAGTGGATAGCGTTACGTCAAAAGTGCGTGTAAACGATAGACACTTCTTTTTTTTTCAGATCAACTGGTCCCTCGGGTCGTTTGTCGCCATCGAAATGTCATTCTTTTGTGGATATCTGATCACTCAAGTGCCCGGTGGTTTTCTGGCGTCCATGTATCCAGCAAACAAGTATAAAATAATGTCTTCATATTATCTTCTATAAATTGATTAATAATGATAATACTATAAAGCAGGGGTGCGCAGGAGGGTTGTCAATACTTTTACTAACACGTATTTCAAATGTATTTATATTGTTTGAATACCCCTCTCCACAAGGCATGCCACTGCTATAAAATGTATGATCCTAATGACAATATTATTATTTCCTGCCATGATAAAAATTTTTATTTTTGATAATTCGCTTTTAAACAGTCTGTCTTGATGAGTGATGAGCAATATTTTCCGTGAGCATGAACTATAACAATTTTCTTCTTTAAATTAATATCAAATAATCAAAAATAATATATATATATATATATTATATATATATATATAAATACATTTTATTCTAAAAAATCCATTATTAGGGGGCCGTTTTTTAGAGGTTGCGTTATTGCGTTAGTGGAGGTTTCATTATATATTATGAGTTATTATATTTTAACTTTTAAGTCTGTCTTTTCAGAGTGTTTGGGATTGCTATCGCCATGTCCTCCTGTCTGAATCTGTTGGTCCCTTCGGCGACGGAGATTGAAAAATCCTTATACGTGATCATAATCAGGATGTGCCAAGGATTAGTCGAGGTAATTATACGTCACAGACTTTAATATGAAATTATGTTTGCATGGATGTTGCTCATGCGGCGTTTAGAACTATTTTTCAAATTATCGATCGGGGATGTTTTATAAATGTAAAAATGTCAATTGGTTAATTCAACAACTAGAGTTTGGATTTTATAGAAACATTAGATTCTATTAGTGTACCTACAAAATATTAAATCTCCTAATCCTCTCCTGTGGTAGTTATTATAATTTATAATACAATATTTAATAACCATCGTGTGATAATCGCAGGGCGTCACGTATCCGGCTTGTCACGGAATCTGGAGACATTGGGCGCCACCGTTGGAAAGATCGCGTCTGGCCACCATAGCCCTGTGCGGTTCGTACGCGGGTGTGGTGGTCGGCATGCCGCTGTCCGGTACTTTAATCGACTGGTTCAGCTGGGAAGCACCGTTTTACGTATATGGTATACATAAAGTTTTAAAATAACAGATTAAAAAGCAACAAAAAATAGGGTTATATGCACCAACGAAATGTTATTTGAAATAATAATAATAAATTCACAAACCACAATTATATGTTACGTATAATTACTTGAATTGAAAGGTACCGATAAACAGTATTTCACAATTGTTAATTTGATAAATTTATCTATATATCATAATATGATAATAATTATATGTAGATGGTTCATATACTCGTATATATATATATTACCACGATATATAATGTTATTTAATGATTACTGCTACCGATAAAATACAGCAACCTAAATACATTTGCGAGGTCATAATAATTTAACACTTATCAGTTAATAACTATTAGTAACTTAAACTAAACTAATATAACATTTCTATATTTTTATTCCAAAATTTTTCTATGTAGCATGAAAAATTCATAATATAGCATAATTATGTTGTGAGATTTAGATGTAAAAAATTGTTATATTATTTCTATCTTAATTTATTTAATTTCTTCGTAATCTATCAATATCTAGATAAAAATGAATTATCTGAGCACAACTAAACTGACAACATAAATATGAAATATGGACATGAATAAAGTATTTCATATGTATACGAATAAAATATGTAATCCATAAAAATAATCGATGTCTAAAACCAGTTGGGTACTATAGTACCGTATACGGGTAAATGATAAAAATTCCGGTACTATACTATCTATGTGATGAAGAATAATGGTCATATTTAAATTTAAAATTAATTACTGTAATGTATAACACCTCTATTGTATGGTTACATAAAGATGAAACAGAAACATAACACACGTTATACACATTTATATAGATTGTTTAAATAAAATGTCGTATGTATCTGAACGATTTAAATCACATATTGTATAATATCATTTATTATCAAAAATTAGTGATTTTTATTACAGAATTAAGTTCATTATTATAGGAAATCATCAATTACACAGCTATGGTTATATTATGCATAAATACTTCCTACTCGTCGCTATAAATCGTTTTAGCAATTGTATCCGAGTATTCAAAGATCATGAATTAGCACTTCTTGATACACAAAACATTTTGTATGATTAATTTTCTACATAAATATTTAAGATTAAGATTAATATAATATTTCAAAGCCAGACAGTCTTAAATCTAAAAAAAAATCACGAGAGTGAGCACATCATTATAATCTGGGAAAATAAAACTTTTTTCATATAAGTATTGGCGCCCGTGAAATTATAAATGAATTATAAATTATATATAACTATATGTTTATATAATAAAATAATTATATATATATATATATATATATATATATTTTGGTATAAAAACAACAAAGGTGTAACAACTGTCACTATAATAACAATTGTTGCGTTTCATTTTTCGTTAAGATTTTTTTTCCGCTAACCCCTCAAGAAAGAAGTTTTGCTTCAAAAAATATTGTTCACTTGAAGGAAATTATCACAGGAATCCAGATCATCATATTACTATGTTCGAAAATGTCGTGTCATAAAGTTGAGTTCTATAAAATTAACTCTTATAAAAATAAATTACTATAAAAGCATTTATAAGTAAAATTATTCCTTTTAAAAGTTATGGATTGTAATTATTAATATCTTGTGTATCAATGACTCATCTCCTCATGAAATATAAGTGTAAATATAACTTGTAAAATTATATTATTTTTATATTTTACACAATATATATTTTGATACCAGTTGATTTCGTGCACTTAGTCACCCATTAAAAATTACAATTCTATATGAATAATATGTTTTATAAAATCAAATGAGTTTAAGAATTTAATTTGATAAATGATAACTTCGTCTTTATTCATTATAGAGTCGATGAATTCATTGAGTTTGATTTTTTACTATCATTCTATCCTACATGAAAAACATGATAATTACAAAAATGCATACTACCTATATAGAGGACATTTTTAAATCAACATAATATTTCTGTATAAACTATATGTCCTATATAAACCGTTATTATGTAATTATTTTGTGGTTTTGACGTTAAAGTAAGTATGAAACACTTTAATAACACGTGACTTTTGCAATAAATATTTCTTTAAAAAAAGAGACTTTTATAACAAATGATTTTTATGAGACTTCATTTTAAGAGACTCAACTTTATAATACACGTATTTCAAACACTTGAGTTGTTTTCAGAATATAGAGTTTATTTATGTGTTTTATGTTTTTTGCATTAGAATTTAAGTAGTTCATTTCAGAATTAGATGAGTAGCCAACCCTGTTATAATAAATTAAGTTATATATATATATATATATATATAAATACAAAATGTTATGATATTATTAAAGCTATATTTATGGTAATCTATAAGAAATAATGATTTAACTATCTTATATTATCTTGAAAAATCATTATAATTGGCTAGAAATCTCTAAATATATACTCTCTTAAGATAAAGATTTGAGTGATAAGCTGTTTTAGTACTAGTCATCTAATATAATATTATGTGTGTATTCATCGATGTAACGAATTATTATTCTATACTTTAGGAGTGATGGGACTGATATGGTACGTATTTTGGCTGTGGCTATGCTTTGAGAAGCCAAGTCTCCATCCCACCATATCGGCCAGAGAGTTGAACTACATTGAATCGTCTTTGGGTGCCGCTAAACAGTCTGCCGCGCCGACAATCCTCAATACGCCCTGGAAAGAATTTTTCACCTCTATGCCCGTGTACGCCATCATAGTCGCCAACTTCTGCCGATCGTGGAACTTTTATCTTCTCGTACTGTTCCAGGCATCGTACCTGCACTCGTTCAACTTCGAAGTGTCTGCAGTGAGTTATGCACATTATTTATCTCATATTATACATGTATACAAAATGATCCATTAAGCCGTAATCATACACTTTTATTCTTCAATAATGCAGTTATTCAAAATCCGATTTTTGGAATATTTAAATATACCTACTTATGTTATTGCAGACCTCATTTAGTCTTTTATAAATTATATTTTGAATTAACGAAAAACATTTCGAAAACAATTCCATGCCCAATTTTACTTACGGAATTAAATGATAAAAACCACGCGTATCAGCACTGGACAGTCTATTTTAAATTTTCACGGGTTATTATGCACATTTTTACATTTTCATCTTCATTTTTAATTATGGACATCTTCGTTTGGCAATGCGTTTTTGTTTTAAGAGTTTTTAAAGTTTATGATTTTTGCAGTATAACGTTATTGATGGTTTTATTTTTTTTTTTAAATGACATATTATGAACGGCGCAATGTATAGACAATATAGGTACATACCGGCGTCTAGCGTCGATACCATATTTTCAAAACTTTCTTTATGAATAACATTATTTTATCTTCCTTACAAGTATTACTAAAATAACTGATTTTAAACTGATGTGAAATGTCTGAGAAAAAAAATATATCTTTGAAAATAGTATAAATATTAATAAATTAATAATATAATAATTGCTAATATTAAATAAATCAATTATGGAAATTATTAATTATTTATATATACATAGACAAATATTAAATTATTCATTTTTTTTTTCAAGCTCAAATAAATGATATTTTTTACCATTTGAGAATGCTTATTTAACAATTTGTCAACATCTGACCGTGAGATTAATTATATTATGTCTATGTTTTCACTTTCGCAGACTGGTTACATTGGGGCTCTGCCTCATCTGCTTATGACTATAGTGGTGCCTCTCGGAGGTTTGCTAGCTGATCACATACGGAAAAACGGTATCCTGTCCACAACTAGCGTCAGGAAGATTTTCAACTGCGGTGGTTTTGGCATGGAAGCCACGTTTTTCCTCGTGTTGGCCAATGCCCGCACACCACTCATGGCCACGATTGCCCTGACCTGCGGCGTGGCGTTCAGTGGGTTCGCCATTTCCGGTAAGCACATGAACTTATCCCTTCCCAATCTTACACGATCCTTGCCCGAATAATAACTGCAGTTAATGGAGAAACTGCGTGTGAAGCAATAAATAAACAAAAATATATTGACCGATAAAATCCATTTGAACCAAATTATACCCACCTCATATTATAGATGCACAGTTAATATGCACGATGATATTTTTTATTTGAATCATTTATAAGTATAACATGAATAGTTTTTAGAAAGAAAAAAACTTGAGAAAATTTTCCATAAAAACAAAGTGTAAGCTTGTCGATGAATCAAAACCATTCAGACAAAAATGCCTACTAATTCGTTTCATTATATCTAAAAATATCAGTATTTTGTTGTTTAATAAGTAATAAATAATAATAATGGATGATTTTAAGTCTGATTTGTAAAAATTGCATTTTATTTATATGCATTACGCATTTAATTTTATTCCGATTTGATGACTTAGAGTCTATAGGTCCTAGATAATATTTTGAGTTTAATATTACCACGTTTTAAATAATACCCCAAAGCGGCAGTCTACTTAAAACTCTTTAAATAAGTATTATTATTTTAATTTTCAGGGTTCAACGTTAACCATTTGGACATAGCGCCGAGATACGCTAGTATACTGATGGGCATATCGAACGGAATTGGTACGATAGCCGGACTCCTGTGTCCGATCGCGATCAACATTATCATCAGGCACAAGGCACGTATAATATTATGATCTTAGACAGAGTTTGGGAATTCAGGTATTAATTGTGTGGCTAATATCCATACTAGACATGAAAAAACAGCAGAATGATGAGTGAATAGATACGTTATAGAATACCTATGGATGATAATTGAAATATGAATCTGCTGTATGTTGTATATTTTGACGATTTTATTATGTTACTCAAATGCTTATTTTACGTATTATTTTCGAAATTTTTGTTTGATATAGTCAATAAGTACATTTTTTGTTTCCCTTGTATTTTAAAAGTGATAGTATTCATGGGACAATGGTTTATAATCTGGTGTACTCATCACATGTTAGGAAGATTCATATTAATCAAAAGACATGATGTGAAGACATGAAGGTCGAATAAGATAATATAAATTAATTATTTTAGCATGATGTTCAACTTTAGTTCGTTCTAGTTAAGTTAATAAATCAACATATTCCAATACTGCATTAATAAAAATGATTTTTATAAAATACTTCATTGTTTAAAACTATTACCCATAACCAAAATTAGCGTTTTGTAGTGTATTTTTCATATTTTTACGTTATTAATAGCATATTAATATTATATGCCTATAAATAGCTATATCTTAATAGTTTAATTTATTTACTGTTTTTTAAGTCATGAACCCTAATATCCTAGTGGCACTGTCACCCCTATAAACTTTTTTCATTAGATGTAAACATGTAATATATTACTTACCTACTAAAACAGTAAAGATGTTCTTATCGTGATTGGTTTTGAAATTGTTGTAGACGAGACAGAGCTGGAGCGAGGTATTTATACTGGCCGCCGTCATTCACTACATTGGAGTGGTGTTCTACGGAATATTTGCCTCGGGAGAATTGCAATCGTGGGCCGAGCCCAAGGTCGAAGAAGATCAACAAATGGACGAAGTAAGTTTTACCTGAGCAGTGTAATTGAGACAAATATTGCCTGACAGGCGACAGCTTACCCCAAAAATTCATTTTTTTAGAAAACTTGGATAGTATTTTAAAAATTTTTTTTTTTATATTTTTAAGATTTTCCTTCTTTCATCAATTACGATTTATATGAAATAATAGTAAAAAGCATCATAACATCTCAATTCAAGATAAAATATAATATGGAATTAAATTCTGCCATCTAGTGGACATATTATTCCATATAGGATAATCTGTTCTAACGCTATGTGTTTCGTAAAATAATCAAAGGTATATTATTATTTTTATATCGAATAGCACACAAATAGATAGATTTATTGCTATATAATGCAGTAAATGAAGACTACATTGTTATAAATTATAATAAGTACGACATAATTATTATTTAACTTATAAAGATGGACAAATTAGTAGGGGGAAGTCATGTGAAAACCATTCATCCCCTTCACTCTTGCAGTCTTGCAGAGGTCTTACCAAAAAAGAAAAACAAATGGTACCAAATTGTTTTTTTTTTAAAGTCTAGTCGGTTGAAAAAGTGATTTCAATAGTTTTTAGATTTCGACATTTTCTTTCAACAGCAAAAAATACATGACGTATTCATAATATAATAACTTTAAGCCATCTACAACAAAACGAGGAATTATATCAAACATCTTTTACACATATATACAGTATAATTTAACTTGTAATTTTAAAATTTAACTCTGATTTTGATTGCATTTTATAAATTATGATCTTCTTCGTTAATGGAATAATATTTTAAATTATTAGATTTTTACAACGCTAGATTATTCTAATTATTTTATACGGGGTAGTTTCCATTTAATGTAAGATAATCTATTTGAGATAAAACTTATATTTTTTTAATTATTTTATTTTTTAGTCTTTTTTGACAATATTTTTGGAAAATAAATATATTTTTTAGTATTATTATTATTTTTTTTTTTTTGAATATTTACTTTTTTGAACGACTGCATAAATATTAATTTCATGTTTCAAAGCAGAATATTATTTATTATTTACTCTACTTTACTCCGCTCATCTTAACTTTAAGTACTTATAATTTATAACTCATAAGCTACAGGACCAAGATTCGATTTTTATACACCAAAATTCTCAAAAAGTATTCTGATATGGAATAAGGAATTAATAATGAATTTTGTCATTAAAAAAGTCACAACTTTGAGAAATAAAAACGAAAGAATAATGTTGTTTTACATTTTAATTGCTTACATTTATACACAAAAATATTTTCAAAAACTTCAATATTTTTTTTAAATAAAGAGCGCCTATTACGTCAAATTGATCACCCGTCGTGGTGAACAATAGCTGAAATATTTTTAGTAGTATTCTAACGGTTGGTGACGTCTCAAACTAGTTGGCTGAAGATAAAAGAAATATTAATACGAAAAATGTACAACAGGTGAGCGTCGACAAGAAGAATAAGCTCTCATCGTACGGTTCAGTCGAACAAACGTCGGGAAAAGGGTTCGTGAACGCTGGTCTCAACACCAACTACACCGTCAGTGATGCCGAACCAGCACCGCCGACCGACAATCCGACAAATCCATTCCTGGCCAAGCCCACCGTCGCCACTACAAATCCGTTCTCTTCGTCTGAGTGATAATTTTATATTATTATATTATGTTATATTAATAATAGACTATTGATGTAACGGACAATTCGAGTTTGGATCGCACTGCCATGGCGTCGATTTCTTTAATACATGGATTATATTACAATATATAATAATGATAGGTAATAATGATTGTTATTATTTTATATGGGCCAGCACTTCGCGAGCAATAATACCGATAAATTTGTAGTCTCCATTGTGTGTTTTCTATCGTATAGTTGTTTTGTAGGTATTTAAATAATAACTTTTAGGTAGATAATATTATTAAAATCGATTTTCTCTCAATTATACAATTTCGGTAATAATTTATGTAGTAATAACTTATAATTATAATAATATAATAATAGTATTATGGTACACACTCATCGTCGCATCTATATATTGAATAATAATATTATTATTATTATATAATAGAACCTAGAACACAAATTTCGCGTTTATCGATTT
Organism: Diuraphis noxia; assembly: GCF_037042655.1. NCBI lineage: Eukaryota > Metazoa > Arthropoda > Insecta > Hemiptera > Aphididae > Diuraphis > Diuraphis noxia. The sequence goes on along the minus strand of NW_028301714.1, from coordinate 27,851,133 downwards.
TTTCATATTTCCATATTTCCATATTATCTTAATATTATATAATATACTGTCAATTTGTTTTTATACAATACTGAATAATATAGATACTGTCTTGTAACGTATGTAAAATATATATATATATTATTATTAAATATTAATTATAATGTTTATAATGCCGACTCGAAAGCGCTCGGCCACTACGTTATAATAATGTGTAATAATATTATAATATATTTTTAAATTTATAGATAAATACCTTTCTGTGTAGGTAGGTACTCTCAATCGTATCTGAACTTATGGTACTTACGTATTACCCAGTTCTTGGTTTTCGCTATTTTTAAACTAATATTAATATTAAGAATACTCGAACAAAATATAATAACCATAATTATGAACTTAAATAATACATTATTATTTTAAATGAACAAAAAAAAATATAAAGTTTGTATTAAAAGAAAAAAAAAACACGCACAACTTTATGTTGTTATATTGCTATATTCGATACGTGCAAAATACTCGATTGATAGTGAAGTTATTTTATGCGTTTCTTTATCAAGAAAGTTGTGTGTCGGAGGGAAGAACAATAATATTACAAAATTTAAATTGTTTGAAATAAAATCATTCGATTTTTCACATCAGCGGAATTCTGATATTTCACAAACTGTAATTTATAATAGTGATACATACATAGAGTTGTCTACCTTGTGCCAATGAATTGTTATTAGTACGAAAAGGTGCTTTTACACGCTATCATGTTTTCATGTCGTCTTTCATAGTCTGTTGTATGCTACTTATTTGATCAAGAAGTTAACTAAGATGAAATATTTATGTTTTGATAGCTGGATCGCGAGTGTAACCTTTCATTTTCTGAAAATATTACCTATAGTGCGTAGAATTTGATAACATTTGACTTCTGTAATTGCACGTTGACATGGTTGAATATTTTTCAACTTAATGATAACACCTAATCGGTTACATGGTATATGATATTAAGAAGATAAGCAAAACGTTTTTTTTTTTTTTTTTTTAACACGACATGACAGAATGTAAAAGCAAAGGTGCTTTAAATGTTTAATACGATTTTATTGTGATATATACCGTAAAGTACTCATTATTTTAAGATCTATTACAGCTTTTTAGATTTGTTTTCACATAATTTTATATCATGAAAAACAAAATGTGATTAACAAAATTATATTTTTTACTATTTCTATTGTTATCATTTTTAAAAACATTTCGATTTCAACACTCCATTTTAATTTCTTATTTCAAAGCAAAATATATTTTTGAAGTACTTTGATAAACAAAAATCAAATTTTAGACGAGCAGTTTACAAGTAGGTATTTAAAGCTTAGATGAACGTAGCGGATAGGCATTGGGCCCATAGCGGTACCCCACAAAAAATTCAAAATTGACAATAATATTATTTTCTAAAAATGTTGTTTTTTAATGACTTAAAATTATGAATTAAAAATTGATGCAGGTGCCACACTTCAGTCTACGGTAAATAACTATACGTAAGTGCCATAAATAATGATGATGCGATGATCGCATAATTATGTATACTGTCAATTTCTCTTTACCTATATAATGTTATAATAGATACTATTCTGTAACGGATGTTAAATAATTTTAATATTATATATTAATGTTTTAATAAGCTTTGTCGGCTCAAATACGCTCGGTCACGTTTTATATAATAATAATATTATAGATAGGTGGGTACTATTATATAAATTAGATAATAGCGGCTTAAGTTAGGTTAGACATTTTCGTACGATTGTTATATTATTATTATGTACTTTTTTTTCATCTAACACAAAATATGTTAAGTGGACGCCACACTCCCATTTGCTGTTTCTGTCTTGCAAACGTACAACATAGCAGAGATTATTTTGCGCAAGGTAGAACCATTCCAGCTGTAGTACAAGCTTAGCAACAATATTTTAACACTATTTAGAGAGAGGAGAACATTTAATGTGCTACGTTTTTTTTATTTTTTCGATATCACAAATACAAAATAAGTTATTCAGGTTTGAAATAATGAATTCTTAACAAAAATAAGATTTTATTTTATTACGTTTACGTTTACGTCATTATTGCTTAGAATAGTTTTTTCTATGTTGTACATTTGTGAAACGGATAGAGTACATACGAGTGTGGTGTCGTCTAAAGATAATGCTTATTCTCAGTCATTACTGATTAGTAATATCAAATATCGGCGTGACACGATTCTCGTTGTGCGATTCGTAATAAGTATATATTTACGGGTACATAATATAATAATTATTATGAAATTCAGCGTAATATTAAGTAAAACGGTTGTATAAGATACGACGTGGCTGAGGTAATAATAATAGTATTATAACGTTCCTCATTCAACGCTTCACTCGCATATAACGATCAGCGTGGTTTAGAGTAAGTGTTATGTTTTTAGCGCGTAAATTAATCTTAGACATTTTCATTAGAAAATATAAATAATATAATATAGAATTTAGTATAACACTATAGGCACTATGTAGATATATTATTATGTCCATTGCATACATCGTATGCGATGAATGCCTTTTCGAAATTCGTCCTACTGTGATACAATATAACATAATATTATTATATTATATATGCGAGCTACAGTTGAACTGAGCTGATAACACAAATATTTCGTCGTTCTAATATAACCATAATGTTGAACTTATAATACAACGAATATATTATTATTATAGTAAGGTACGACGGATAACAATTAACAGTAAAAATATTATGATATTGTATTGCTCCCCAAATGACTTGACGACCCGCTGTGTCGGGATAAAGTCAATTGTCGTAACTTAAGTCGTTTTTATTTCTAGTTGTATTAAACGTTTTTATTTACGTATAGTACAACTTATGTTTCCTGTTTGTTCTGTTAGTTCGATTTTGAATCGCGTAAATGATATGATAGTTTAAAGAAGTTTTTTTGAATAATGTCAATTAAAACGCATACATTTGAAATACAATTCTATTGACTTCTTCGTTGAATATTAATTAATGTTTTTTTTTAAACAATGTAACTTATATATATTACAATATGATTTCCTTAAACAAGTTTTCAGTTATTCTAAAGCTAGAAAAAAAAAATGATGTTCAGGCCCATCACAACACAAACAAATATACCATACCAATAATTCTTTGGATATCTCGTTTTTTATCGGCGAAATCTTTTAAAACAATGATCGGTTATATGAACTGACACCGTTATTATTGACCATCGTAATATGAATTCTAGGAGCTTTTTATACCATAGAAGTAGGTTATTTCCGTAAAAATCGAAAATAATGAAATACCTTTCTCGATGTTCAAACTCAAGTAAAACGAATGATTTTAAGAAAAGTTTGGTTATGTATAACATGCGTAAAAACTATATAAAAGCAAAATGTGCTCCACTGACGTTGTTTCCTGAAAAAAAAAAACTGGTTTCTTTTCAAATTAATAAATTATACTTTGCTACTCTATTATAAACCGTCTTTCCGTTTTTGGTTAATTCACACATACCATGTACAAATTACCGTAAAATACACCTTACCTTCAGGTACTTTTCACGTCCAAATCCAAGGTGTCATCAATAATATATTTTAGTAATATTATGCATAAAAAACTAGCAAACATATTTTCAAATGTTTTCGGTCATCAGCTCTTAAGCACCTAACGTTAAAATAATTTCGTCAATTTAGTTCATTAAAATAATAATTTTCATTATTTTGTACGCATGATCGTTTAAAAATATATATATTCAGTCATGGAATAAAAAATATGTACCTCTTACTTGTTCAAACATTTAAAACCGAGTTCATTCAATTTGAATTTTTTTTATTTAACAATTCATTAAAGTAAATTTACTGATCTTAAATCACTATATTAGGTATATTCATTCCTATTTATTAAATTTTATGAAAACATAAGTTTAAAATCTTACCAATATTATGCTTATTATAGGTATATACTATGTGCGTATTATTGTATTAATAATAATTATTATCAATATTATTATAAAATTTGTTGTTTATTAAAGGGATATTTGTAATTATTTTATAATGTATTAATAATATTATATTTATTTAAAACGGATAAGAATTAATATAAATAATATACGATTAAGATATGAGATAACTATTTAAGTAGTTATCTCAAGGCTGACACGACAATAAATTAGAATTAAGATAGATGTTAAGGAATTTGTGTTTTTTCGTTATTTTAATTTTAATCTTTTTCAGTTTATTAGACTAGTAAATTTTATTGATTTTGTGTTTTATTAATCATTCTTCGTTGATTATTTAAGCATTGTATTTTGTTTTGTTATGCTTTTCGGTTAAAACAGTGTTCGGTTACAAAATTATATTACTCTCAAAACTTTGATTACAACGATATGCCTTAATTCTGACAATAAAAAATTGATAATATAATGATACTAATATACAGACGAATTTAAATAGCACTCGTTATAAACCCAAAAATGTCACAAAATAAAAAAGTTTATTACTATGCATTACCTGGATTAATATATTAATTCTCACTAAAAGAAAAACTAAAAATTATTCACACTGCACTAGTTACTCGAAAAGCACATACGAATAAGGTACATAAATAATAACTTTGAACGAATATATATACATATATAATAGTTTGTTATATAATATTATATGATAGACATAATTTTTTGTTATATACCTATTTAATATAGGTACCTACCTATTTGTGTAAATAATAATATAAAAATGTAATGTTTTAAGATTTTAAGGTTATATTATTTACTAAGTATAAAGTACACTATTCGCGTTTAGACGATATCCATAATTTGACGTATAACTCGTATAAGTATAATAATATAATTATTATTATTATTTTATTTAGGGCAATAATTTGCGTTATCGCTTGAAGTAAACGCGTTAGATTTTCCATAAAATAATTATTTATTTATTATTAAATGTTTCGTGACAATTGTTTTTTTTTTTCTATAATATTTATTAGGTTTAAAATATTAAATTTATTGCATTAATAAGTCCGAATAATAATATACCTAATACTTTAGGAAACAACAAACAACTTATTTTTCGCTCTAAACTAAATATTAACAATATTTTTAAGATAACTACGATATTTTAATAATAGTACGATAATCGTCGAATGACTTATTTTAATTAAATTTTCCCGATACTTAAACACATTTCAAAACATGATATTATAATATTGGTGCGTACATTAGGTATAAGCCTTACTGAAATTTGTAAAGTAATTTAATGATCACGCTTTGAAATCCATCGTTTATTCTCCAACGTCTGAAATAATATTAATATTTCGTACCTACGTTTATTAATGGTAATACACTTGTAGACGAGCAATGGACAATGAACTGTCCGCAGTTATCTGTTTAGGCCAAACTGCAGCAGACTGCCGTTTTAGATTACAACGCCTTTGAGATTTGAGTTATCCATACAAATTTCATATACTTATCTATTGAACTTAAAATTTTGAATTTTTTTCTTAAACAATGGGAACTTTCACATCCCGTACCTCACCTTCCGAATAATTACGTCCCTGAGTACAAAACTATAATATTTATCATCGTTCTATCATTTAATAAGACGTCAAATAAATAATATTAGTTACCTACTTTATGATATTATTATGTTTTTATCCTACGTGATGCAATAATTATATTGTAAAAAAATTATAATAATTATAAAAAAACTAGCAAAAATGTTTTACTATAAATTATAATCATTAGTGGAAAATATTAGTTAATTCGATTCTGATAAGTTTTATGTTACTGCGTTTATATGATGGCGTTAAAATGGTTTGAAATTAAATCGGTTTTAAATTCTTAAACTACATAGTACGAGCGTTTTAACTTTTAAAATGGTTGACATTTTTTAAACCGTTTTTACTGATCGTTTTAAGATATTATATTATCGTTATCGGTATAAATACGATATTATGTTACGCATAGGTAACGTCATAATGATATTATAAAAACAATATGTTATAATCCGTTCAGTTTCTAACTGTTCTTAACCGCGATATATTGTATCGTTTATGAGTTGAATATTTGTATACGTCTTAAGGAATTTTACCATTATATAATTATTGTGCTTTAGCAAAAATATACAATTATTATTAAATTACACAGACATATTATAACAATATACAATTTAAAATGTATCCACGTAAAAGTTTCGTCATATTATGTATTTATAGTACCTACCTACCTAAAAAATACCATTCTTACCACTTAGCCAAATCTGTTTGATAAAACTTTAAATGTATTTTAGCGTTTCGAGAATACTATATAATTATTATGTACTTATTCATTGTTCTCTGATCATCATCGTAATAAAATGGTCGTAACATTATATTGTTGTTAACCTTTGTCCCCTTTTGTTATTTGTCATTACCTATTTACACACTTTATTATATAATTAGTTTATTATAGATTCCAATATTATTATATATCAATATAATATTGTACCCAATGTAATATCGTTTTTTATTGATTTAATAATTCAATAAATGTTTTCTAGTGTTATATATTGTATAAGATTTCAGACATATTTATCAAATTTAATATAACATTTTTAAAAATACCAATAACGATATACCATTAATTTATACATTTAGTCTTATTATTGTGTAACACTTTAAGCGTTTTATTCCAACACATACAACATTAAACTCTTTCGATTTTAAAATGTATTTTATTTTTTTTTTTTTTTTTATAACTAGGCACTTGTATATTTCAGATATCTGTGTATAATATTATACTTGATCAACGTCGATTTTTCAGAAAAATCGTACGGTTAATCATAGTGGCATGCACATTCTATAGTCGTCAATGAGTACAGCGATCTATCCACTGCAGGTTGCAAATAGCATAATATATTAAGAAGAAAAATAAGGTCGAATTGCCCTCGGGTTTAAATAATTGTATTTGCATTAGAAGCAATATTGATGTTTGAATCATCCTAATGTTTTTTTTTTAAGCAGTATTCGAATTACATTCGTTACGATGGTTAAATAAAACCTATTTATCAACAAATATCAGTTAATTCAATTACAGTTCGATTGTTCAATAATCCCCAAAGCAAAACAAGATTGACTATCAGTATCGATGTTATGTAATGAGTGATTAAATTTATCTATTGCTATTATTTATTTATGTGATAAAAATATTATATACTTACTTGGTACCTACTCACTGTATAGTGCGTAAATAAGCGTTCACAAGTTCTCAAATAAGGAAACGATAAAAATTAATAATTATTTTTAATAAACTTTTAATTAATAAGTACTTTAACTCTTAAGTCATACCAAACACAATAAAATATAAATAAATTAAAAACGAAACACTACAAAAATATATTACACCTTTATATTATGAGATAAATTGAAATACAACTTTGAAGTAACATAGTCCAAAAAATAACGCTACATGCAAATTATATCGATAAGACTACACAATAAAATATTAAAATTAGTGTTGTTAGGTTAAGTTAGCTAAATCGGTTTAACTTTAATAAACTAAATGTTCATAAAATGTGAATATTGTTTTTTTATTTTTTATCAATTGCTTATCAGTTATCATTCAGCTTGTGCGTACTTTTATCCACACAGTTGTAACATGATTAGTGATTATTATTTACTTTAATAGTTATAGGTAGTGTATAATTATCACACTTTTCACAAATGTATTTTAGACTTTGAACAGAGCGATGAATCTATTTGATTTGTAATGATTATTTTGTTTTGTATATGTCTGCAGTAAACGTGTTTTAGAACTAAACAAATGCTTCAGTTATTAAATTTAACAGTGATATATAGGGGGGTAGTGGATCTTTTAGGAAATTGTACATAGTAAAAACATCTTAAAAAACATCCAAAAATATTAATATAAGCACTCTACTCAACATTACATTTCATATACCTTTCTCTTCCTCAAACTACTATCTTAACTCACCGATCATCCCTCTTATGCGCATTGCCAACACTGACCCTTCATTCTCTCTCCAAAATTGAGCCTCGTTTCCATAAACAAAACTATTATTATCATACTATTATAATCATGTACTAAAGGGTTCGTCCCGTATTGTAAAATAAAATAAAATAAAATTACTTACTTTACTATAAGCCTACATTACTTACTTAATTTATTTAAAAGTTTTACTTTTATTCACGTAATGAATAATGATGAAAAATAGTTGTTTAAAAATATAAAAACATTTTTAAATTATATCTATGTTATACCTACGTTTATTGTATAAACATTAACAATTTATCAAAAGCGGTTAAGTGAATATCGTTCTGCTGTACAGTATAGGTTACAATTGAGTTACTGTAATGGATGGTATTAAATTTGAATAAAATGATCTAATACCATTGTATAATATGAAAAATGATTATGAGTGGAGATGGTTTGTAAGTAGAAGATATTTTATACTTAATTAATTATATTGTGATTATAAGTACCTACCTATAAAATAAATTCCAATTTAATCAAATCAGATTTATTATGTATCTGATTTACTCAGTTATTTATATTATATATACATTATACAATATACCATAAAGACGTATTGATATAAGTCATTAACAACATTAACTATTATAATTAGAATATTAAGTGTAGGTACTTTAAAAATTTCAAGTGCCCACTAATAATGTTTCTAATTACAACAATATTGCTAAAATTGTTATTCTTAGTTATTTGATGGGAAATTTCATATAAATTTAAACTTTATTCATATATAAAAAAAACTGTGTTTTCACAGTTTTTAGATTTTTTTTTTTTTGCAGAATTAACTATATATAGGTACGTGAAACCTCATTTTAAATTTTCAATCCTTATAGCTATAAAAGTTAAATGTTTTATAAATTTTTAACAACTAAATAATTTGTAAATTTTCAATTTGACGCATTTTGTCAAAATTAAAACTTTAAGTGGTTATAGAATAAAAAACCAAACAAATTTTAAATTTCAAATGTATATAAATAACTTAAAAAGAATTGAAATATTTTGAAATTTTAAACAAGTATAGGAATTGATATAATAATCAAATTTCTATAGTTATTTTTAGTTTATTATTGCTCCTAACGGAGCTTATAGGTTAGGACGTTAGGTTTGATCTGTTTTTGCTTTCAAATTAAAATAATAAGATACTATAATAATTATTAAACAATAAATAATGTTGAATATTTTATGAAGTCATAGATATAATTTAATACTCGAACAGAATTTTATGAATCCGTTACACAGCTGTTAAATTGATTTCTTCTTGTATATTTCGTTGATTTTCTTTCGCTGGTTTATCTTCTGCCCATGATTGTAGTTCTGCCGAAGCGAAAATGGCATAGACTACTGCCATCGCAAAACATATTACCGCCACCAGGACACGAATTTGGATATCGTTAAGTATCTATGATCAGACAAAATTTTGACCCGTAAATTTGTCTCATAGTTTTAATACATTTTATATAATATAAATCTTATTTACTTCATAACTCAAAAACTTTTTTATGACAGTTGGCAAATACAAAAAAAAAGTGTAATATATGAACTGATTTAATCCATATAGTACACTCACATATTTTGGTGCGATGTCCAAATGGTTAATTTCAAAACCTATAACCAAACAAATGTAATATAGATTATAATTTATAACGATATAAAAATGTTTATAAATATTGCACGTTTCACGTATGTTTGAACTTACCAAATAGACTGAAATACACCATTAAATTAAAAATCAAACTCGGTAAATTATTGGTCTCTATAAACAAAAAAAATCGGTTCGGTAAAAAATCCAATAAAAGTAGAAAGCCCATTAAAACCATAAACATGCAACTAAAAAATTTTCTGACGTTGGTGACAGAAAATCGTACTGTTATTTCCGGAAATAATTCGATCAAGACGAATAAGAGTAGTAACAAAATTGTTGTGTATTTTCTCATAGACCAATTAAATGAAAGCTGTTAAGACAAACGTAATATGTATAAATACCAAATTTTATGATTTCGCTGAATCGAAAATATATTTATTCATTAAGGTATGAATAAAACATATATATTGTATAAACACTTACATAATAATTATTTAAAGAAAGATTTATTACATGCCCAATAGAATAACACATGTACGATAAAACAAGCACAATGACGGGCATTGAAGTACAAAACGACTTCCATGGAATGTCCAATATTGTTGACCGTCTTAAAGAAATTACTGAAAGTTTAGAAGAACGTGCTGCGGTGTTAGAACCTCTTAACAGTCCAAACAATTTAAAATCACGATTTGGACTCTGTGAACGATCTCCATTGATCATGTACAACCACAAAACAAACCATGCCAGCCCAATAATAATACCTAGGTAATGAAGTACATTATGTGGTAAAGTGTTTATAGTGTAAATAGACATTTAATCTTTCAATATCACGGTTTAATTATAGTATAGGTACCTAATAGATGATATTTATATATTTGTATAATATATAAGTTTATCATCGACCATAATAATATTGGAACGTGACGTAATGACTGTTTATTCAATGGCATCCAAAATGAATAAATCCTGTGAGATGCTGAACTTGCCATGGCCTAGGAAAATAATAATAATAATATTCTACATCATGTGTATGCTCATAAATCATAATATAATATTATAAACTCTGTTGTATGAAATTAAAATTATCTTATTATTACCTACCAAAGTCATTCCAATGCAAAATAGTGAGATAAAATGCAAATGCACGTTTGAGTAATTCGTGAGTTCCATAAAATGACAAATTGACAATATGATGAACGATATTCCGAAAATTCTGAACATAAATAAATACAAATTATACTGCATTCGAGGCAAGGAAATATACATTAATATGTTATATAGTTTTCATAACTAGCTGACATTAAAATTTAGCTGTGCATGTACAAAAATGTTGTCTTACAAAATATACCAATGTGCCATGAAAATTGTATCTGAGAAAAATTAAATTTTTATTTTACATATTTAGAAATTTTGAAACTGTTTATACAAATAATACATAACTTGTGGTATTATATATATCGCCGGAACTTGAAAGTGACATTGATTACCATTTTGAACTAACCATTTTATTACATTCATATTATAAATCTTAGCCACACATATTATTATTACTAAGCACAATATAATAGAATATCGTTTGATTACTTGTGAGCCGAATAGACGACGGCTAAGATACCACCAAGTACAAAACCAATACACATTCCACACATGAAGTAATTAACCTGTAATATTATAAATGTATAAAATTAATGATAGATATTTTATGGCAGGGTATAGGCGCAATTTCCATTTTTGACTTGGGAGGAGCTGAATATATAAAAGGCATGCAGACCCGTTGGGGGGCTTTGCCCCCACACTCCCTACCAATCACCATTCATATTATCTCACCTTATCATATAACTTCATAATTTGATTACATTTTTTTTTTTTACTAAAGTACTTACCGTAATCTCCACTTATCTTACAAAATGCTTATGCCACAAAATAAATAATAATTTCATTATTACAATCGACCTACCTCAAATTTCAAGAGGGGGTGTGATTTATTATAACATAATTTCAACAAAATACTAATAAATATATTAATTAATTTAATTATATACATATGACAATCAAAATAAACACTGCTGTATATTATTTGAAATATTAAATCAAATCATAATTGTAATCTTTTATTAATTTTAGCATACTCAATAAGAATATCTTCAGCTTTAAGTTGATTTTATACTTTCCTTTCAATGTTTAATTTTTTACAATAGAGATAGACAACCTAAAGATTAACGTAAAAGTTATTGTAATGAAAACAACCATCGGATAGCGATCACGTGTAACCAAAATATAAATGCATTTATATAAGCGCACTAAATGGCCTCAAGGAAAGACTTAATTCACCGAATTTAGAACAATAAAAATAAATTTTTAATCTATTATAGCATAAACACGTTATGTCAAATATTATGTGGACTTATCACTTATTACTGGCATCGTGCGTTTAGTCAAGAGTATCTTATACCTATATATTATTAATTATTATAAAGTAGGTATGTACCTATACCTAAAATATACATTTAGTATATACCATGGTGATCGTGCGAATATGTGATAGCAATAATAAAAAAATTGCAATAATATTTCCTAATAATTTAGGGTCGAGATTATACATTTATTTTTATAATATCAGCGATAATTTATATTTTATAAATTTATAATTAACATAACTGTCTCATAATATTTATAATATTATGTAAATATAAAACAAAAATACAAACTGTACATATTTAAAATATAGATCTTTAAAATTATATGTTGCCCTAGATTTTTTTTTTGGCTAACCCCCAAATTTTTACATATATGTGGAAAAGGCAAGAAGTAAGCTTAGCTAAAGCACAAGCCACATGTAAGTATTCCATTTTTTTGTCATGCCTCAATAACGTTCATCTATCACGGCAAAGATAATACAGAGATCTATGCAACAAACCAATCCCAGATTAATGATCGATTGAGTCATGAGACATCAAAAACTTAGTGGACTCCGTCCTTTCAACTTAAACTTCAAAAAAATTGTATCACTACATTATTTTTTACAACAGTATACATAATTTTATAATTTTGCACTATATTACCACTAACAACCATTAATCATAGAAAATATAAAGTCTATAATCTATGCATAAAATGTAGTTCACAACTCTCATTTTATAAACTTCAATCAAATTGTTATCAATTTAATACTTATATCAATGGGCTTCGGGACCATGCCTTCCCTAGACCCCATTCGTAATCAAGAATTGCAACAACTAGACTATTCAATAAAAACAATTTCATGAAAGAAAAGTATTAACGCCACAAGCAAAAGGAAATTATAATATGAATATAAGATAAAGAGTAACTAAAAGTGTATGTTTTGTATGAGTCATGGATAGGCTTCAGTGTTTGGTTGTTCTTTTTTTACAGGGATTTTTACTCGGAGCTATGATGATTCCCACCTAATCACCTGCTGAATTGAAGAATGTTGCTTTCCAACGCTCCAACCTTCATCGAAAACTATACTTTCGTGCAGACGTGACAAATAAGTAATTATTTACCAATTTCTTTCATACGCTCAGCAGTGCCAGACAAAAATATTAAATTTGATAACTATTTGGATTTTTAGACCCAACAGTTTCGGCACTAATTACTGTAATTAGATATAATAGGTGGTAGCCACTAGGCACTTACTTCATCATGTATTTCTTGATACTCAAGTATACTCCAAATTAATGAATGACATTGATATTTTTGAATATATAAACCTATATAAAACAATAATTTTACTTAACTTTATGACTAGTGTTGAATTCAAAATACACAAACAGAGAAATATAATATATATAATTACAATTAATGAGTTATAACACAACTATAATATTGGTCGTTGATAATATGTAATAGGTTGGTAACTTGATTAGGCATAAAACACAAAATTCAGATTATGTAAGATCCTGTATTTTTTTTTCAAAAAGAACATCATTAACGAATAACCATTAAAATATTGCCAATCTGTCTACTATATGGTACCTACTCGTATGTAGGTACATAAGATACAGTGTACATTTTACGAATTATTATTATATTTTTTAGGCGTATAGTCAGTGGGGTCCATTTTTATCAAAACATTTTGTGATTTACCTATAAACGTGAGCATAACTATTGCAAATTCTCTGTTCCAATATATAGTTTTCAAACGGATAATTCTGTCGATTAACCTTGGTGATTGGGTTTGAGACGTAGAATTTAATTTACTGGTCGTGACTTCCCTGAGCTCCATTCTCCACAACTACTTGCAACGAATTGATCGGTTTAAGTTGTATTCCGAATTAACTTCGATGACTCAAAAAAGTAAACTTAAGTTTTGTTAGTGTTAGCACCTATATAAATATAATAAAATTGTACATTAATGCTATTATATGGAATAAAGGGTCGCTGTAAATTGCGGCCCATTTTTAATTTTTTATGTAAATTGCGGCCCGGGCATATTTTACACACACGTAAATTGCGGCCTGGCTATATGTATTTTATATATACGTAAATTGCGGCATGGGTATAATTTTTATTACGTACCCAAATATTTTTTATCAATAATATTAAAATCAGTATTTTCCTTCTCATTTTTCAGACTTAGAGCTGTCAATATAATTGTATCAATATTGGTATGATTAAGAATATTGGTTTTGCTGTCAATTTACCGACTCCGGGAATAAATAGGTAATAGCTTAAAATTAAACTAATCATATTGAAAATACAATTGAAAAGGTATAGTAAAATTCATAATTTACGAAAAAATCCCCACAAGTAATATTTTGAATTATCTACAACGAAATAACTATTATCGTCATCCTTCGTTTAAATTTATAATTTAGGCTAAATTTGAATTTAAAATGTCTGTAATATGAAAAAATTATATTATTTATAAATTATAATCTTAGGTTTTATTATGAATTACATATGAAAATTTTTAAAAATTGAACATTTTATAGATATATAGCTTGGTAAAAAATAATTATAAATAATCTATGTGCTGCAAAGCTTTTATAAAATAACAGGGTGATTTATATTTCTACTATAATAATAATATTTATTTTTCAGATACATACATGCATTTAATTTGTCAACACAATATTATATCCCATAACCAATAACCGTATGTTTACAACCTCGGTAAGGACCATGACAGTTTTTCACGATTCATTAATCAGAGTGCACATAATTTTATAAGCCCTATCCTATTAAGATAAAAACTTTTTTATTTTATGCAAATATTTAGTTAATAAATATAAATATAAATATCATATTTTTTTTTAAATTGGCGTAAGTCAATATTAATTTTTTTTATTATGGTTTCAATTTCAATTTAAAAAAATCTAGAATATTTGGTTATGAACAAATCAACTTTGATTTCTTGTTGCATCTAAAAATAAAAATCAACAATCAAACTGATAGATATTTGAAAACTTAAAATTGTTATTTTAGATAAGAATAAAATACAACATGTAAATATATAAACAGTACAACTGAACTTTGACATAAAAAAGACTTATACATCTGAATATTAACTATCACATTAAAAGAGATTTAGATAAAATCAATATCAATGTTAAAGGTTTTTATATTTAATGATTGTGTATTATGGGAAAACAGTAATTGTATAAGATATAAAGAAAATGTGCTTCTACATTTTTTTTTATATTTTTTGTTTTCATACCTATGAAAATTAAACATTTTATGAATTTTTAACTATACAACAATAAATCTACATATATTTGTGGTTTTTGACTAATTTTGTTTTAATTTAAACTTAAATTAATGCTTATAAAAACAAAAACCCCCCTATGCAAATTCAGTGTAACAGGAAGACCTGATGAATTAAATAATTTTTGTTCTACTCAATATTTTTTATTATTTTTTTTTTTTGATATAATATGTATAGACATTAAACCAGCGGACCCCTAGGATTTTAGAAAGAGTTCTTACATTTATTTATTTTTTATCATACTAGTTTTAATTTGTACAATATTTTTAAAATATTTTTACAATAGTAAAATAACTGGGGCGATACATGAGAAAGCTTGGTTGGCTTAATCGAAAAAAAAAACTATTCAATAATAGTACTTCATTTTAAATTTTTAATGATAATATTTACCAATATAAAAATGTACAACTGCAGTTCACTGAATGTAGTGAAGAATAGTAAGAAAAACAAAATAATAATAATAAAATTAAACAGGATGTTTTGTTAGGAAAAATGCATGAATGACACAAATGTTTATCTTGGACTTGGGATTTAGATTTTAGAATGTACAATTTAATTTTAGTGCGGGCCGCATTAAATTTGTTAAAGGGCCGCGTAGTGAGTACAAGATAATCTAATCATTAGACTCTTGCGTCACACTTATAACATTATCTTTTTTTATGTTTTAATAATAAAAATAAAAAGCTTAAACCTGGTAACCTAAACATTTAAGTATTTTTACTGCTCTAAAAGCCGAAAAAAACTATTAAGAAATTCATAATCTCGTAAAAAAAATTATAACTTTAATTTTGTTTCATGTAAAATGCAAAAGATAATTTAATATAATTTACAATATATTCATTTATAAAAGTTATTAAGTAAATTAGATGATTAACATTTAAGTTAAAAAAAGCTTTTAAAAATGAACATATTATAACCTAGCTTCTTCTGTATGACTAGTAATTTCTTAACTTTTGTTATTCATGTTATTATTAGTTACTTACAATTATCGTGCGTTGATAAGTTCTCAAATATTCTGAAAAGATAATAAAAATAAAGATGTATAGTGTATACGTCAAAACACATAATATAGCGAGGAGTCAACAAATGTAAAATCAAATAGTATAAGAATTTACTGTACCTACCTATATGGCTGTATAATGGAATTGTAAAATAATAAAAATGTGACTGATATCGAAGTGTGAACAAAAATTAACGCAATACTTAGGTTTATTATTGAATTAATAGCTAGGTTAGGTTGTCTACTATAAGATAACAAATGCAGCATAGTTTATTCAATACAATAACATGAACGATAATTATTAATTATAATATGAAAATATTATCAAATAGACAGGTCAGGTACCTACTTATCAAAAACGCATCTTTATATTCTGCAATAGTATATAGTATAGTATTATTGACTGTTGTCAACACTACTATTGTTCTTAAACCATAATGGTTTTATAAATTTTATTTTAAAGTCGAACATACAATACGTACCTACTTACTACTTGTACTACATCAAAGGAATTCTTTAATTAAAAAATCGATAATTACTATTAAATTTTGTTGTTATTATTATTATTATTATTAGTAGTAGTAGTAGTAGTAGTATTATGATTCTCGTGAATCTATATCTTCTTAAATTAGAAGTTAGCCTAGAAGTTTTCTTTGATTCAAAACTTTCTTTTAACCATCATGTTAGTATACCATTATTAATAAAGCATGGATAAAACACACAAGTAATGATTTTAATGATGAGTTAGCTCTAAAAAAGTTATATTAACCTAACCATTTTGGTATTTTTAAAATAGAAACAATGTAAACTCAATGCATATTAATTTTTTTTGGAGAATTTAAAAATATATTTTTCATAAACTTCTTCAACACTACAATGGATCCTAATGCTTAAGCGACTTAAATGAAATCTTAACCAACATTGTAAAATTGGCTCGAATATTATAACTAACGCATCACCTGTATTATTCCCTGAGAAATCAAATTATGTACTTAAAAATTTTAACTTAAGCACTGTAGATTACAAGCGTTATGTTTCCCTGTAATGAATGCACTATTTGCATAAGTGTGTTGATATTTAATCTTAAAACGTATTAAAAAACATTGATATGCTATGTCTAGATCAATAATTTGTATTTAATTTCTTGGAAACCTAACTAAATGTAGAAAATTCCAACTTACTTTGTATTTACCTCCAAATCAGTTTTTAATTATATTAATGCGTTGGATGATATTTTTATTGGTAATTTTTCTACATTAGAAGTTTAAAATGACATTGGAAAAAAACTCTAGACGAACCTTCATAAACAATATTCCTTTTAATCATCCATATTCTAAATTTGATGTTGAATATTTAAAAGCTTTTAAAATGTTATTAAGAATTTTTCATATAATTAATATTTAAATAAAAATTAGCAAGCAACGGATGAAAAAAATGGAAAATTAGTTATTCTTTTTAACCTTTAAATAATTTGTTATACATTTTTACATTTTATTTTTTGAATGTTATTTATACTGGTAATGTTTTTCTATAACTTTTATGATTTTTTTATTTACAATATTATGTATTCAACTATTAAGAAAAAAAAACCATTTATTAAATTAAAAAAATTAGCGTTGAAAAGTTGGCACAGATTTTTAATAGGTTTAAGTGCTATTTCTTTTAGACATATAATATATAATATGTTTATGATAAAAACTACCCCAATTAAAATAGCAGCCAATTTGTTTTTCTGCTCTAACGTATGATGTATAAGTAATTTGTTGTTAGTTACCATATTATAAATCAGGAATGAACACAACGAGGCTTATGAAATGCATGCGACCCGTGCCACCTTCTTAACTTCATTTCTTGATGCATATCTGAACAATAATGTTCTATGTAAGGTAAAAGTAAATGTTCCTTCATTTGCTATAAAAAAAATTTAGCTTCATTTTATTACACATTTCTTAACCATACTCAGTACGGTTAACTTTGAATTAGCTTCATACATTTTCCGTTCCCAAAATTACGATTAGTGACTTCCCTTATTATAATATATTGCACACAGTACACTCAAATTGACATATGTAATGTGACACACTAAATAGTATGTATATAATATATACTTAATATATTTATTGACGTATAATTATTTTATGTTTAAAGGTACACTAATATGGATGTTCAATAATATAACATATGATACATGTATAATTTTATAGTTATCAACCTACTACTTAGTACTTACTATACTATAGATCGTACACGTAGAATAATAGTATATGAAGACAAAAAAAGGTCATAAAAACTTTTTTTAAGAATTTTTAATATTATGTATTAGTATTAATTTTTGTTATACTTTGCTTTTATTATTTTTTTATTTCAGTTGGTACAAACAATTGGTTGAAAATACTCAAACAAAAAAATTAGATCAATGCAAAGTAATTTTTACAATAACAAATCGAAAAAAAATTATTTTTATTTGTCTCTTTAGTCTATATTTTATCAGCCTTAAATCTTGATCATTGTTATAATCATAATATTATGATCCAAATAAAAATAATATTTGGGAAATCTTGATGATTTCACAGTGAAAAAACAAAGATAACTATACATTTAAAAAATAATTCATACACAACTTAGATACTAGGTATTATAGATACTTACACATTTAAGAATTAATAAAAAAATTTTTTTACCTACTTCATTAGGTAGATTTTTTATTTAAAGTAGACACTAAGTATAAGGCGAGTCTTCAAATTTACAGTAATCATTGAAGGCATGCACTGTAGGTAAATGTTTCCCGTATTCAGGATCAAGTTTATTGTATATACAACGACCGTCGTTGAATAACGCATATCTCTAATCGACAACATTGGAGGGATTTTCGTCAAAGTCTGATGGTGTATCTATGTGTTTCTTCAATATGTCTTGTAATTTTTCAAAAGTGTATTTGGTGGTCTTAATTATACCATCTACGACTTCGATACACAAAATACTGACCACAAGTCATATTGCTTCCTTATAAATGGAAAAAATTTGCACACTGAATTTTTTAACATACAGAAGTCCGGCCGCAGTCAAAATTGTATGATTTTTAAAAGCGACGTACGATTTATAAAGTTTCAAAATATTTAGAAACATAATTTTTTCATTTTCATTTTTACCGAAATCGTTGTGTATAATATTGACTTCTAATTGTTTGTACATAAAATAGAACACTTTTTTTTTAATTTCACGATTTCCTTGTACTTGAAAATATCACGGATAGACTTTTGCCAATAATTACACGAGTTGGAACTTTTTTCATGGATTTGTTTAATTTTAAGAGCACCTCAATGTAAAATTATTCATCAGTCATGGAGGTATGTCAGGAATTTACGAAACAGCGGATGCTAGGGTACCAGTTCTTAGATTCCCATTATTTTGCCGAGGAATATACTTTAGAGATAATTCTTGGTTAATGCGGGAATGGTCATTTCCATGGATATTTTATCAATTAAAAAGGATACATTTTTAAGAAATGTATTAGAATTAGTAAATAATGAAAAGTGAGTTTGTTAAGATTTATTTTTAACTAACTAAATAACCCTGTATTTGAAATATTAATAGAATTTATTTTAACATAAATGCATTTTATAGGTATAATATGCGAAACGCTAAAATTGCTTCCGATATATTCAAATATCGACCCATGTCTCCGGAACAGTCAATGCTTTACTGGACCGATTATGTGATTCGTCATAAAGGTGCTTCGCATTTGAAGCCTCACTCACTGAATCTAACTTGGTACCAATACTTTTTATTGCATTTGATTGCTATGATAGTAATATTTATTTGTATTAGTTTATTAATAACATATAAATGGACGAAAATGTTTCGTAAACATATTTGGAAAAATTTGTTGAATATTAAATCAAAATCGGAAAAGTTAGTAATATAGATTTTATTTTCAGTATTTTTAGTTGCACAGCGACAATAATATGTATTCTAGAGTATATAAATAAATAAGAAACAAATTCAGGTATTACTATGCTTAAATTTTTAAATGTCGTTTTCAGCTTCTGTGTGGGTGAATTCCCCTGTTATGATCATAGAGATTGTAAATCATAGAGTACGATAATTTATAATAGTATAGATATTTGTTTAATTTATCGTTGTGTAATATTTCATCTTGAATATAAAAATAGATCATGACTGTTCTTTGTGGATTTGACCATGGCTAAACAGCATGGTATGTTGTCAACTTGGTCTGCGCAACTCGACTACGTCACACGGTCTCCTAACTATCATGTTTTCATTCAAATTTGAGACAGACTAACGTCATAATTCATGGAATAAGATCAACTTTGCGTGTTATTTTACATGATATCAGCGATATGCGTATCACAGTAAACAAATAGTAGATTTTGACAACATACCATGTTATTTAGCCATGAATTTGACGTACCTACCGTCAGTTTCGAGTTAATAAACTGATTATTTTCTATTATTATTTATAAAAGTTTTATCATAATATTGTTTACATATTTAACAATAAAAAAGTATAATATCATTGTATTATATAGTTTGTATTGTGAAGTACCTACTCATGATCAAGTGTATCGTTACATTATCAGCTAGCATTTATTATATGGTGTAAGTGTTTGAACAATTAATTTGATTTTATTGTGTGTTCACCAATTATGGGTAAAATAATAAAATAATTCATGTTGTGCAGTGTTTGGAAAAATAACGTTGATTAAAGTTTAAGATTTATTATAATATTTATCTTAAAAATACCATACATCCATTGAATACATAAATATATTAAGCTATGCAGTGAACAAAGTGGAAAAAAATCGTAGAAGGGACTAAAGATACCAAACAATTACATGCGTTTCATATGATAATTTGTTTTATACATATCATATTTGATTATTTGAATTCTATGGTACAGTACGACGGTATTCATATTCGCGTTTTACGTTTTTCAAAATACGATAGTTTTTTTGATTATTAGAGAAAAAATATGATGTGTTTAATATTTAACAAATCAATAACATATTGTATTATTATTTCATATAATTAATATTTAAATTGGAGATTCCCAAGGTCGAATAAGACTAAACTCCAAAACTTCGCAGCCCAATAATTTATTTTTTACATTATTGGCTTTATATATAAGTTTATATTTCCCATAAAAATATATTTTCGGAAAGTTATTGTCTTCAAATTTCTTCAAGTCAATCCCTGTTGTAACATATGTGCCCTGTAAAAATGTGAAAATAAATAGTTATAAATACATAATAACTGCATGGCGAAGCGAACACTAAGTTATTTTTTATAATTACTATACCATAATAATTATAATACTTATAATACCATAGAAGCTTATTAAACATCACCATTTAAAATTTTTTATTATTCATTTAAGATTCTGAGCCTAGCTAAAGAATGTATTGATTTTAAAATTATGTGTTTTTTTTTGTCTATCATCAATTTTGGAAAAGTATCAACTATCTCCAGCTTATAAGAGGTTAGGTCAAGATTGAAATTTGCTATTGCTTTTTGAAATAATCGAAAAAATATTCAGAAAAAAATGAGATTTTTTACCCAAAATCAATTTTCGACAAATTCGATTTAATTTTTTTAGTGTGACTCGAAATCTATCACTGAATATACTTTTAATTTTCACCAAATATTTATAGTAACATGATCCATACATAACCTATACAATATTCAAAATATTTTATCTCTTTTTGAGCTATTTACAGCTGTAAGCAATTTTCAGTTTTTAACGAATTTATTTTTATTATTAAATTTGCTTATTTATTCATATCTGTTAGGTTGACACGCCGTCTTAAAATGACATACTAGACAACTATCTACTGTAAATCAGAGCGATGTCCAATCGACAATTTTTTTAAATTTTTATATTAAATCTATCATTTTCAAGGCAGTATATATTTTTATTTTTTTTTATAAGAAAATTACAATCTGTTCTTAGCTAGAACAATCAGCAAATGTGGACAGAGTAATTACATATGAATTTTTGAAAGTCACCTATTAGTGACCCTACCTATTTTGAAGTCATTATAAATAACATACATCCACTATGGTCATTGTAAAAAATATACACGTAATTGATTGTTATGTTCTTATACATTACCTCTGGTAGTGGACAGCTATTAGTTGGAAAGTTAAAACCCTTCGTAAATGTAAACCATGCGTTTCCTCCGAGATTTTTTATAACACTGCATGCGTTTTTTGTTATTAAAATATTTGAATTTGGTATCCAACCACCAGTTGAACCCCAAGACGCTAGATTTAAATCAAGCTATAAATAGATAATATATTACTCTGAGTAGAACGAACAACAACAATTTACGATTCAATAGAAATTTAAATTTATATCAACTCATAAACTTTAACTGCGCAATATGTTCAACAGGAGTAAAAAATTCAGTCACTTATTTTATATAGTAATCTAAATATCTATATATGTATATAAAAATGGAGACAAAAATGTATAACAGTTCATCAATTGAGAACGGCTGAACCGATTTCGCTCACTCTTTTTTTGTTTGGGTCATAATTGCCAGGAGAAGGTTCTTACGGATGAAAAAATTGAGAAAGTTATCGCGTTAGAGAAATATGATGAGGGTGTGATGAAATTAAAGTGGCGCCATCTGCCCAGTAAAAAATAAAATAAATAATATTAATATTTTTTGGTAGTCAAAGGCAACCATTTAAACAAACAAGTGTTCTCGAGAGCAGCTGGACTTATTTTTAGGATGGCCATTTTTGTTTATTTATAAATGGTTGCTTTAGTGACGGTTATTATTTTTCTGTGTTATTAGTGATGGTTATATATATTTATCTGTTAGTCCTATATGTATATACATTCTTAAACAGCTGAACTGATTGCGACAAAATTTGGTACAGAATTTTATTAGACATATGGGCAGAAGATATGCTAAGTTAGAAAGTGTTATGCCTAAATATCATTGAATTGAATATTCGAATTGTCAACATTATATTGAAAAAACGAAGAAAATTACATAATGATATACGAAATTGAATATCGTTGTAAGATTATAATATATTTTAACCACTATCTATCGTTATGTATAAAGTATAAAAATATACTGCTAGCATCATCACATGAAATGAATTTAACACACAATATGAACTATGGACCATAAAAGAGATAGGATTTTTAACGGGCTACGAAGTGTACGGGTTCAGCTAGTATTATAATAATAATGCTAATGATAAATGCAATTTTTTTTTTCAGTTAATGAATAAAATGTTTGGTGAAATACTAAATTATAATTTAGTTGCTATCCTGTAGATTGTATACAAATATACAATAAGTAGTATTGTCATATACCATATTGTAGATTAGCCTGATTAGCTATATAGGTATACATTTATAAGGAAAGTGAAAATGCAGAGATAACATATTTTCAATATTGTGTGCATGAATCAGTTAGAAATATTAGTTATAGTCTATATAAGCAGAGGTATTCAAACTTTTTCATCCCATGAATCTTGATTCTTTTGGGTGTTCACAATATTTTGACGGCTCCCAAATTATTATGAAAAAATTGAAACAACACACGGATACAATATGGCCAATATGTTAAATGAGTGATAACAACAGTGAATTCAGTACTAGAAATAAAACTTCAAATGGTCGCATCTTATAGGTGTGTCGTTTTCATTTTCATAATGATTTCAAATAATATGTTTAGTAATTATACAAAACACCTCACACCTATATATGATGATGATTTCCGGTACTTTGACGCGGCTCCTTTTGCAAACTCTCGCCTGGGGGAGCCGCAACGCACAATTTTTGAACACCTCTGAGCTATAATATAAATTATAATATACTTTTTATAGCAATCGAGATAATATGCAACCCGTTGCCGGTTTGTCGCTATAAGTTTTTAACGTTTATGAAGGCGTTATCATATTATATTATTGTTATTATTCACTATATTAAATGTGTTGATTAATTTAACTCAAAACTTTTTTGGATTATCTTATTAATCTATTTCATTCAATTCTATTTTTACACATTTAATGTCATAAATCATTTTTATTTAACATTTCATTGATCACTGATCAAAATAAGTGACATTGGTAATTTCATTGAAATAAAATATAAATCATTAACCTAGCAACTAGGTATATATGCCTATTATATGTTTTTACGTTACTATATTAAAAATAATATAATTTCTTTAATCCTTATCTTTTGTTGAACTATAACTAGATATATGTAACCAGCTGAGCCTGCATGTACTGCGTTTCCCGTGGCAAATTAAATAATGCCAATGAATTTGTCTCATTTTAAATTCCGTTAATGTTAAATATAAACTACACCGAGTTAACTAATAGCTGTTGTAAAAAAAATTGTTTTTCGTAAGCATACTATTAAATACGAAATTTACAAATACTTTCTTTGTGTTTATATGAAAAAAAAAGCACACTCACTAAAATTAACAAATGAATTTTTTAGTTTGTTTGTTTTTTATTTTATATTTTATACTGATTAAAATAATAAGATTTTTTTTATGAGGAAATCGATGTTTCATTATGTATCATTTAAATATCTATTAAATTAATCATAATATGCTTAGTACTTACTGTAAGAGTATCGTCGAAAGGTACTAAAAACGTTATATTCCCTCTATACTCTTTTAAACTTGGTGTTATTTTACTAATAAAAATATTCAATTGAATTGAATAGTTTTTTGTTGTATCACAAGGATATGCTTTTTCAAAAACCACTCGATATTCTCCCTGTAATAAGATAAATATTTATAAATTATAAACTTATGTAGAATGTTATTTATAATTTATGAATATCAATGATAGTTATAAAAAATAAAAATATGTTTTTTTTTAAATCAAGAATGTACCATAGGCAAGTTCGGCATAAAAATGTTTTTTGATTGAGACAATGAGAGAAATCCAAAAAGTACAAACACTTTAAATTTTATCATCTTCACATAAATATTTTATTAGTTAAACGATGATAGAGTGTATAATAAGTAAGTTTTAACTTAAAACAGCTAAAAAACAGTACTGAATACAGAAAAGCAGTCATGCGTCATATAATAAATTATTGATAGATACATTTAGAGCGGTTAACATACATGAGCTGTAACCTCTAAATGTTCCCGGAAGTTTATTATATTTAATAGAAAATTTAATAAATTGATCCGGAAGTTATACATTTTCAAATGTTAACTGAATCGTAAAAACTAATTAGAAAAGTAAAATAAAATTATTTTGGAAATAAAGTGAATAAACACTTACTAAAACGATTATTCTTATTCAAATATTACACCAATAATAATATATGAAAATATTAAAACATTTTCGTGGTTTAAAATCTATAAAATCTTTAATTTGAATAGGTACATAAATGTTGAAAATTGAATATAAGATTTTACCTTTTTTAAATTATTTAAGTAACATATAAATATTTTAAGTACTAAATAAGATATGTATACAAAATCGATTTTGTTCTAAATCAATTCTAAAATACTTATTAGTCAATATGATGATTAATAGCTGAGTATAATATTTTTTTTAATTGGTAATCAAAAGAAACGGTGTATTTTTTTTTTTATTGATCTGAAATATACATCGACGGCTATCGAACGATTGAGAACGTTATACCTTTTGGGCCGAACGATTGAGAACACTTAAAAATAACAAAGAACTTACCACTGACCCTAAAAAAACACAAAAAAGAATACGATTGAGAACGAATTTACGTGCAACGTTGCCATATCATTTATTATTTATCATTTAACAAATATTCTAGAAAAAAGTCATATGTAATATAAATATGTTTAAAAAATTTTTAAAAAATGTAGAATTATAAAAATATGTAATAAATATGTAAAAAAAAAGTAAAAAATGTAATACCTATGTATAAAAAATGTAATGACAAATGAGTTACCTATATATTAGTTATAGCGGGATAGCGTAATCCAACATACTCTAAAAATATTTTAATAAATTACTTGAACTTTTATTTGCTACATACCACATATATTTATTATGAATATTAATTAATTTTTCCTTTTGTTTTATTGGCATTTCTTTTTTTTTACCCTGTTCTATCGTTGCTATTTTTAATGAAGTTTCTGATTGTGTTTCAATTAGTGTTTGAATAACAATATAATATATTGCTGGATGAGAACTGTAAAATTGGCTGTTAAATGTTCTATGAAAGCTTTCATCGGCATTGGTAGTCCTAGAAAGTTATTAATTGTAGTAATTATTAATTTGCATGCATTAATTTATTTGAAACTTACCTGGCATTTTCCGAAGGTTTCATTGCCCACAATTTCGTATTGAACGGACAGCCAGGCTCTATGTAATTATTTAAAACATCATCAAAAATCTTTATCGTTCGATAGCCGATTATCGTGCTCAAATTATCCTTCGATTACATTTGGCAACGTTGGAAAAAAAAATATCGAGCGTTCTCAATCGTGTTACCAAAAATAACGTTCTCAACCGTAACGTTCTCAATCGTATTTTACCGACATCGACAGCTAGGCCATTAGTACACGAATTTTGATTACATTGTTAGTATTTTAGTATTTACATGATTATATTAAATTAATTTGTACAATTCTGTTTTTTTTAAGAATAAGATTAAGCTTTTAACGTTTGGTCCTAGTGCATGACAAATTTGTTCTGAGATGTGGTATTGATTTCGATACTGGTTATATTTTTGACATTCTGTAATGATATGGTTGGAGGATCGTGGGATCGTCTTTGCTCATCAAGTAGCTGTGTTTTAGGTGTGTGTGTCCAATTCGGAGGCGGTTTATTATGGTTTCTTCTTTTCTACTGAGTTCAGGATTTTTCCATGGGTTTATATTGTTTTTTATTTTATTGAGTTTGGTGCTGAGTTTTCGCCAGCGAGAGTGTCATTTGTTGTTTGAGTGTAGTTTAATTTCGTTCTTTACATCTGCGAATGTGATGAAATTTATGGTTGCAGTTAATGTGGAGGTAATTGTATTATGGGCTTCTTGGTCAGCCATGGTGTATTTTTTTTGTTGTTAAATAAATAAATAACCCGTGTTTTTATTATTAGGAATAATTTAAGTCAAATTAGTTTTTCCTGTGGTCGTATAAAAGTAAACTTCAAAATCTCGCAACCAAGTGATTAAACTTACTGTATCACTAACTTTATTTTCTAAATTTTTCATCTTAACGCAGATATATAATTTTTATAGAAAATGTAATATACGTGGTAAATGATAAATAAATATTCTATCTTTTTGATTAAGAGGACGCAACATCCGTGTTTCTTGTCTCAGTCTTACAAACATAGCAAATTTACGCTCAGCAGTTCAAGTTTTATTCCGTTAGCTTAAAAAGTAGAGTGAATAACCTATTATAAACTTGATGGTAAGAACATCATCTGTTTTTTGTTGGACATTTTTTTACGATAATTCATTAAGTGAGCTATCAGCATTTTTACTTTACAATTTATTATACGCTCATAACTGACTTAAAAACTGATATCGTAAAAACTTCCAATAAAATACAGCTAATATTATCAGTTTCATATTAGGTCTGCTCAATCTAATTTTTAAGCTAACGGAATGAAAAGTGAACTGCCGAGAGTAAATTTGATATAATGTTTCACATTTGTAAGACCGAGACAACAAATACGGGCCACGGGCGTTGAGTCCTCTTAATATTTAAAAATATTATATTACTAATCATTGTTTGTCTTCAGTTAATCTGTAGGTACAAATTCTCAATATAAATTGTTTCCTCTGATTAGCATCCATCTTCCGATATTGATCATTAATTATATAATGTAGTTGGTCTTCAGATATATTAGTACCTAATAATTTTTTTTACAATTAATTACGTCACAAGATCCAAGTAGGTACACAGAAAACGTGTACAATATAAAACATTGGAATATTGAAGATAATGATAATAACTGGTTGGTAGGTATTTGTTGATATTGAAACAAAAAAATGTATTATAATCACGGATAAAAAGAATAAAATTTATTAACAGCACACCATGATAATAAAATATCATGATCGATGGACCAAACCACAATCACAATATTTTAATAGCCTAGGTCAGCGGTTCCCAAACTTTTTAAGTTCACACCACCCTAAAAATAAAAAAAAAAAATTGCGCCTCCCATAAAAAATTAAATTACAAATTTATAGTATTTAAATATACAAACACTTTTATTTTTATGAAAATATAAGTTAACAGTAAATATTATTAAACTTCAATTTAAAGTATTACAAAATACAATGCGTATTAATATTTAAACTTAATGCGAACAATGTGCTTGTTTTCTGTTTAATAATTCTTCAAAATTAGGTAGCAATGTTGTGACAGCCACACGCATTTCTTTTTCAATATTAAGTTTTGATCGATATTTTGATTTCAATACAGCAACTGCAGAAAAGCCTGCTTCGCATAAATACGATGTCGCAAATGGTAGTAGTACACGCAAAACTTTGTTGGATATTTCAGAATATTCATCTTAAATGCTGCTCCAAAATTCTAAAAGTGAAAATGAAGAAAATTTCATTCGTAATGAAGAATCAGATGAAATATCGATTAATTGTTCTTCTTCAGTAGTTGTGAAATTTGGTAATGGGTTTTCACTAAACGGATCTTTAATCCAATTGTATTGTACGATGTCTTCTGGAAAATATTTCTCGAAATGATTTTTAAGAGTCATCAGATGATCAGAAATTATGTTTAGTGAGCTCATTGGTAATTCAAGATCATTATCTTCAAGAAAACTTTTTAAAAATGAAAAACACGAGGTTTTACCGTTTTCTTCGGTTAGTTTCCTTTGCCATAACTCGATTTTTTTAATAAAAGCAACCACTTTGTTTGTAATGCTGTAACGACATTTACGGAAATCACCGAATCAAGTATATTATTGTACGAATATAACGCGACTTTAAGTAATACCATTATTACCATTGATTTTATAATACATAGATAAGCAATTCTATAGAGTAATTTGGTTTATTATTATTTTTTTTCATCAGTATGAAATATTTGTTTGGAATAGTTATGACATTTCAACAAAATTATTGTTGATTTAAAAATATCAATATTTACCACGCGGCTCGCGCCTCCCCTGCCAAAAGCTTGCGCCTCACAATTTGGGAACCGCTGGCCTAGGTTATAATAACAGTTACATAACACCATAGACATATATATTATACAAAGTTTATATAATATGTTATCTATGAATAATACTAACGGTATCTTAATAAAATATTATTATTATGTATGATATTCATAGATATTATGATATCTATGATGATATTAAGATATTGTGTATTTGTGTAACATGGTTTACAATTATTATCAATACATAACGAAATACTCAAATACCGTATTTGTCGAATACGCCAATAATAAACAAAATTACCGTAAAATATTATCAGTTACTGTCTCTTTGCTTATCATACATTTGATATTGGTTTTTGGCTTTTTGCTTAGTATCATTCTTTTATTTATAAATATATATATATATATTTAAAAATATTTGTCATAAAACCTTATTGTATTTATAATTTATGGTATTTTTACCAAAAAATCGAAAAATTAGCTTTAAAATAACCTTTTTTATATATATAATAAACTCGTTTTTTAAATGTTGTCGCTTACTGCCTTTTAGATTAAAAGAGCAGTATGCATGCATAGATAACTTATAGACTTGTTGTGCATATCATTAATAGTTATATAGTTTTTTATAATTAAAATTAAGTAGAAACTGACTGCTGAGATAGAAATATAATATTATAGACTATAGGCATTGATTAAATAAGGAAATTTGACTATTTGATTAATAGGAAAAAATAAAAAGAAAAAATGAAAAACAAAGGTTACATTACAACAAAATTAGATCAAAAAGAAATTTTGTTAACCAAGTTTAATTTTTGATAAAAAATCCAATTCAGATCGGGGGCGTAGGTATATTACTCTAGTTATACAAATGTAGCGTCCCAGCATACAGGAGGACAAACGACTGGTGTTGAGGTAGATGGATTGGGTGTAATAAGTATAACAACTTAAATTGTGATTAATTATTAGATATTTATTTGATTACTATGTAAATAAAACACTTTTTACTGCACAAATTGATTTGGTTGCAAAATATTCTAAGTCCGAATAACTAAATTGGACTGGTGTCTGGCGTGAAGGTGCTTCTCTGACTCCGGTGGCTCACGTCTGAATTGGGTCTAATCGGGGCTCTCCTATATAGTCCAGATAGTCCTACTCCCTGCGTTTCCTCTCCTATCGATAAGATACGTATGTGTCCATGGCCGAGTCGTGCAAAAGCGTACGCGTGTATTATTTTAATATCGCAGCTTCCCACGCCG
This sequence comes from Diuraphis noxia, assembly GCF_037042655.1. NCBI lineage: Eukaryota > Metazoa > Arthropoda > Insecta > Hemiptera > Aphididae > Diuraphis > Diuraphis noxia. The sequence goes on along the minus strand of NW_028301714.1, from coordinate 27,820,404 downwards.
GTCGGTCCACATCCTGGTTATTCGCGATACGTAATCTCAATAACCCGACGACATTATCCATATCTCTGGTTACGCCTGTCAATACTACGATTTCATATTTAATATTTCGTATATCTAATTCCAACTATGGTAATATTTTGGAAAGGCTAGGAGTTTGGCCTTCGATACAGCTATTGATGTCCTACACAATATAATTGGTTGGCGAAATCATACGCCCCAGGGTCACTTATACATATCTACGTGTATATGCGTGTTTAGATGTCTCAGCGGAACGTCAGTACATAGCACAAAGAACATTATGCAAATCACCAAAAAACTTAAATGATATATTCATGTTTTATACAACCAATGGATTCTGAGCCACAGAATCTGAATGAATCAAATCAAATTACACGATACATTTTATCATAACAGTTACACTGATTTTTATCAAGTTATTGTATATATTGTTTTTAACTTTAAAAAAAGGTTCACACCATAAAGTTTAAAAATGGCGTCATATAAGAATATAGTTTTCATCAATTAAATTATGATCAGAGTAAATATTTAATTAAACATTATAAAGTAAATATTTTATTATTTACGATTGAATTAAAGCTTTTTATACGCTGCACTTAGATAAGATATATACCTAATGTTTTATACTTACAGTCTTATAATTGTGGATATCGTTCAGAAGTGTTGATTATTGCAAAAAAATCTAATACACAATTTTATTTTGAATTAGAAGAAATCTCACTATACATCACTTGTATTTCACTATGAAAATTTCTTCTAATATAATATGTGAAAGGTCTTCTTCAGCTATGAGAAAGAAAATAGATAAATATTGATTTGTATATTATATTTGATTTATCATGTAGTTTGTTTTTACTTTTAAGTACCTAATTAATATAATAGGTATTATTACCGTATAAATTATTACAAATGAGAATGTGGTTGAAGCCCCTTGCAGGTCTGTTTAGCGTTTATAAATTTATAACAACCACCCCCTCCCAAAAAATCCTATTTTCCAAATTGCTCCTAGGACGCACCTCCTAATAGCGCATTATATGATTTACCATAGATATCGTACGATTTTGGCTGAAAATTAAACTAAAAAGTTCAACTGCTGGTATACTGGATATGTTCTTACATCAATAAAATAATTATTTCCAGTTGTATTTATATTTTATAGAATAAGCATAATAATTTTAATTATAAAACTATCAATACTAAAAATAAAATCTATATTACTAACTTATTCCGATTTTGATTTAATATTCAACAAATTTTTCCATATGTGTTTATGAAACATTTTCGTCAATTTATATGTTATTAATATACTAATACATAAAAACAATATAATCACAGCGATCACATCCAATAAAAGGTATTGGTACAAAGTTAAATTAAGTGAGTGAGGCTTCAAATGCGAGGCACCTTTATAACGAATCACATAATCAGTCCAGTAAAGTATTGACTGTTCCGGAGACATGGGACGGTTTTTGAATATATCGGAAGCAATTTTAGCGTTTCTCATATACCTATAAAATACGTTTATGTTAAAATAAATTCAATTAATATTTCAAATACATGGTTGTTTAGTTAATTAAATATAAATCTTAACAAACTCTTAACTCACTTTTCATTATTTACTAGTTCTAATACGTTTTTTAAAAATGTATCCTTTTTCACAGTTGAAATATCCATAGATATGGCCATACCAGCTTTGACCAAATTTGCTATATTCCTTGATTGATCATAAAATAAAGGAAATCCAAGAACTGGTACTCCAGCATCCACTGTTTCATATGTTCCTGACATACCTCCGTGACTGATGAATAATTTTACATTGGGGTGCACTAAAAATTAAAATACATCCTTAAAAAAAAGTTCCAACTCATGTAATATTTAGTTTGTTTGGATAGAATATATTACATAGAATTTCCCGTTGAGGAAACCATTTTCTTATCATTACATTTTTTGGTTTATTCACCATATTATATTCTTTTTCATATTTCCATAATATTCTTTGGGGAACTTCAGCTAATGCTTTCTTCAGTGGATTCATTATATAGTCAGGTAATGTAGACATATTGACAACTGAACCTAATGTGAACAAAATTACTCCATGTGGAGAATTTTCAATAAATTCTAATATGTCCTGAAAAAAAAATATAGATATACTTTTATTATTGAAGACATTATAATATAGTCAGGTGATGTAGACATATTGATAACTGAACCTAATGTGAACAAAATTACCCCATGTGGAGAATTTTCAATAAGTTCTAATATACCCTAAAATAAAAATATATATTATATATAATTTTTATAATAGGTTTTTTACAAGTAAAATTGTTTACTTTTAAATATACAAAAATGTAAATCATTGATTTTGATTCATTAAAATTCAAAGCATCTCTATATTATGTTATATTACAATATTATTTTAACATTATAATATTAATACTACATTACATACAATAATGGCCATTGTAAAAAATGAATACTTTTGAGTTTTTGTGTTGATAAAATGATAAATAATATTATTTGGGTTATGAGAAGTAAGCTGTTTAGCAGCGGAATATTTATGAGATCTGATTTTCCCCGTTCCGGTTATAACTTATTACTATATACACTTAATAGTTAATCACATAAAAAGTATCAACATAATGATTTACCATTGAGCTCATAAGACTTAACAAAATTAATAGCAATATTAGCAAATACATGTTCTATATTAAATTTTTGTTTTTAGTTTTATATTAAAAAATATTGTGTGCTATATGAAACAATAAGTGTATACCATTATTCGAAAAAGAATAATAAAACATTATTTTCAAAAACTTTAAAACTATATTGAAAAAATTTAATGTTAACCTTCAGAAGTATTACTATGGATTCAAACGAACACTGTACCATCAAACATTAGGTGAGAATTAGAGTATGTGTTATTTTACTTACGTTCGGTATACTCTTTGGAGGTTTCAAATGTATGCCACCGACTTGTATAACGTTTTGTGGAAATGGTCTCGAAGCATCACTTATAAAATGACTATTCAGAAATGTTAGAGATGGTTGAACAGTATTTGGTACCCAATCATATGGTCTACTGACTGTATACTTTTTTATCCATTTGTCAACACTTAAAAGCATCATACTGTACCCCAAAAATACAGTGTTTGATAATCTTTGAACAAATGTCTCTGGAATGGCATAATCAGCATATAAATGAGAAACTGTCGCTGGATTTGGAATGTGACCGAAAATCGAATCTTCTATAAATGTTACCATTGGTGAAGAAACTAAAATAATCAATGGTAGGTTTAACTTATGCGCTAAATACTTTTCACAATCGAATCCCATGGTTTCAATCATGATTACATCGAATTTGGAATTTTCTTTTTCTTCCATTATTTTATTTAACTGAACATTTCTATACACTCCATCACATATCATATAACGATTAGTTCTCACATAGTTGATCATCTTTGTTGAAGATCCGAACATATCAAATATATCAAGGAAACTCATTTCTAGAAATATTGGTTGAGTATCAGATATATCTACTTCCGTATAGTTGGCTCGATCACCGTCCGGAAATGATGTAAGCGCAGTGACATGATGACCATTATTTGATAAAACACGTAGTATAGAACTTATGTAATTCCAATGACTTCTGCCACCAACTGTGTTTACGGCCAATATTCTTGCTGATTCTACTGGTGGTATCCACGAGCAGATGGACGTATAAACTAAGCAAATGTAAAATATATATGTGCATAACGTACTTGTTTTTTTTGTCATAGTTATTTTTAATTATGGACAGTGTAAAAAAATATAAACATTTAATTGTTTCAGAACCACAGGTAAAGCTGAAAATTGCGAACACTGAATGATTACTTTATACTTTTATTAACACGTTATCAACAACTTATAGATTATTAATTATGCTATCTTAAATAAATATTTTAAATCCATTTTATCCTTAGTCTAGACATAAATACTGTCAGTACTTCAAACGTATATTACTCAAGAGCAACAAGTCATATAAAAATTGTATAAACATATTTGAATATCATAACTAATTACAATTTGAACCATATATTAATTATTCAAAATGTCCCCCTTCGTTTGCAATACAACATTACAACGACTCAAACGTTCCGGCCACTGTTCAATACACGTACGAATCGTTTCCAACGGAATTTCTGCCGCTGCCTTCACAATACTTCGTTTGAGCGACTCCAAATTTGCGTGTCGTTTTTACACGCTCTCTCCTCTAAAATGCTCCATAACCCATAATCGAGCGGGCTTAAGTCCGGGCTTGCAGAAGGCCAATCAGATGCCTTAATGAAATTTGGAACATTGTTTTCAAGCCACTCTTGTGTCGTTTTTGCCTTATAATGGCCAAGTGCCGAATCTTGTTGAAATACCCAATCGATTCCTTTGAACAAAGTATTATTAAGAGGCCTTACTATAGGGTCTAAGACAGTTGTCTGATAAACACGAGCCCCAGTTTTAACCCCTTTCTCACAGAAATGGATCTCTGTAACACCTTGCCATGACACACCCCACCAAACCATTACTTGCGTAGGGTGGTGGCCCCTTTGAACGCGTGAAACCTTCTCTTTCGCCTCTAATGATGACATAGCATATATCCTATCATTTTGCTTGTTAAATTTTTCCTCTACGGTAAAATTTTTTTCATTGATAAATTAAATTTTTTTAAATTTTTTTCGACCGTACAGGCGTAGCAGCTTTTTAGATCTTTCGTGTCTTATAGCCTTTAATCGGCCTGTCAACAGATGGCTTGTACATCTTTTGTATGCACGCACATCTAAGTCATCGTGTAATATGCGAGAGACCGATCGTGCGTTGATTTCCATATCTCGAGCGATGATTTTCTGTTTTCATAGAGGGTTACGATTAATTCTCGAACGAACGGCTTCGATCGCCATTTTCGTTCGAACAGAACGAGGGCGACCACTTCTAACTTGATCAACAACATCACCAGTACTACGATATCGGTCTATGGTACGATAAACAAAACGTTCACTCATTTTACAGTTTAGTACAAAAGCTTGGGTATGTACCTATGTAATGAACGAATGTAAGTCCCTACATGAAAAAAATACATAATATATGTACCTACATGATAGAAAAAGCCAAAAGGTACATATTATGTAAGTTTTTACACATTAAAATAAAATTTCAAATATAAGTATGTGTATATACTTATACTTTATTATGAATTATGTGTTTATATTTAAGGTGAAACTACGTTTTATGTATTAAATGTAAGTAAACTGGTTATAATATGTTTAAAAAATAATAATAACAATGGTATAACTAATGCATTTCATTAATTAATAGATAATGATAACATCTTAAAAAATAAATAAAAATTGCAAATTAATTTTTTCTCTACATTACGACATTTTTGTTTACCATGTATGAACTTACCTACTCATCTAATTTTTTAGGAAATAACGTATGTAATGAATTGATAACTTGCTACAACTCTCATAACCAATCCACTCATCAAAAAACTACAATATTGTCTACATTATACAACGAAATCGTCGAAAACAATATAGCGTCGTTATATGATATTTTTGTAAGCTTGGCTGAATATAACGAATAAATAAGTAATAAAAGTAGGTACTCATAAATTACATGAATAATGAAAAATTAAAATATTATAGGTATTTATTCCATTAATTATTGTAATTTATTACAATTAGAGTAGTCGGTGCACCTTTATGGATATACCTATGTAAGGCTTGATAAATTACTATGATAAACATTTTAATACGATTAGGTGCTTATTATTATCTCACTTAAGTGGTACTTCAAAACTTTCTATTACATTAATATTAAATACAAATGTACATAATATACTACATAGATACATAATATATAATACATGTACAGCTATCCGTGTTCAACGATAAAGGTAACATGAAATATTTCGAACGCATAACCTTGTATTCAATTCAGTTTGTTTTTAATGTATATATAAAGAACATAAAATTATATTTATTTTTGATAAATCTTAATTAAAAAAAAAATTCTGTGCATGTGCAATAAAATTTTTTTTTAAACGGTACCCATCACTTATATTTCAAATTTTAATTATGCCAATTAAGTTTCAATTTATAACATTTGTAGGTATTTATCTATTTTTCAAAAGTCTATTTAGAGTTTTATAAATTTATATGTAATTTTGTATAATGTTTTTTTTTAAATTAAGTGTACTGTCATAAGTACAAATAATTTACATTACTTCTACAGAGATGTTAACACAAAGTTCTCGTAAATGGTTTAATTTTGGTTAATTAACTAAACAAATTAACACAAATTCTAATTTTCAACACGTATGGGGAACAAACGTGTGGTGTGGACTTATAGGTGACAAATTACTCGGTAATTATTTTTATGATGGCACATTGACTGGTTCGAGATACCTCAACCACAGGAAATTCAAATTAAATTTTTATGAGCATTTGAAATTTAAATTTTTACGACATTGGATTTTCACTTTTAGCGTTTTCCTTATTTTGGTGTAACTCTAAAACAAATTACCGCAGATACTTGAAATTTTGACTGAATGTTTATATAGGCGTTTTATATATTTGATAAAATTTTCAAAATATTTAGATTTGTTTTGAGCTGTTTACTGACATTTTAATTTTTCAACTTTTTTAGTTTTTTTTTCTATAAATATCGATAAAAATTTATTTGTTCGGTAGAAAAGCTTGAAAATTTAATACAAGGCTTCTAACACATTGTAACAATAGAAGTTAAAAAATATTAAAAATTCGTAGGCACGATTTTTTTTTATAAGCATTTAAAGTTCAAATTTTGACTAAATACGTAAAAATTACGGCAATGTTCAAATTATCTTAGATAGAAATTCATAAAAGTTTTTCTTTTTAATTCTAAGATTTGAAAATTTGATACAAGGCTCCTAACATATTTTTACAATAGAAGTTGAAAAATAAAAGAAATACATAGTCACAATTTTTTTTTATAAGCATTCAAAGTTTGAATTTTTACAACATATTATGTAAAAATCACGAAAATTCGTAAATTATTTTATGCTAGAAATTCATAAAAAATGTTCCTTTTATATCTAAGATTTGAAAATTTAATACAAGGCTCATTATATATTTTTACAATAGCAATTGAAAAATAAAATAAATATATAGTCACAATTTTTTTTTATAAGCATTTAAAGTTCAAATTTTGACTAAATACGTAAAAATTACGGCAATGTTCAAATTATCTTAGATAGAAATTCATAAAAGTTATCCTTTTTAATTCTAAGATTTGAAAATTTAATACAAGGCTCCTAACATATTTTTCCAATAGCAGTTGCAAAATAAAAGGAATACATAGTCACAATTTTTTTTTTAAGCATTCAAAGTTTGAGTTTTGACAACATATTATGTAAAAATCACGAAAATACAGAAATTATTTTAAGCTAGAAATTCATAAAAAATTTTCTTTTTATATCTAAGATTTGAAAATTTAATACAAGGCTCATAATATATTTTTACAATAAAAATTGAAAAATAAAAGAAATGCGTGGTCACATTTTTTTTTTTACAAGCATTCAAAGATTGAATTTTGACAACATATGTAAAAATCACGAAAATTCGCAAATTATTTCAAACTAGAAATTCATAAAAATTTTTCTTTTTAAATCTAAGATTTGAAAATTTTTAATAATCTATAATATATCCTAGACAGATAAACTGTCTTCGCTCAGAATCGTTTTTTGTATGCAATGATATAATATCATTGGATTCAAATTTAATTCCATCCATTACAGTAACCCACTTGTAACCTACTGTACAGCAGAGCGACATACACGACTTACCCGCTTTTTTTTTTTGTTTTTCTTGATTTTTTTGAAAACTGTTGGAAAATGTTTACTTTTGGCCTCTATAATGCACCAAGGATATTCACTTTTACATGAGAAACCGCACCCCCAAAGTTTTAAATTGAAGCATTATTTCGACTAGTTATGCTGTACACAGACAATAAAAAAACACATTGTAAAATCAATACATTCATTACTCCGTTCAGAATCTAAAATGTTAGATAAATTCAAAATAGCCTGTTTGTGAAACTGATTATAAGAACAATTTTGATGGTAAAAATATTTATCTAAGTCAAGTAATAGTTTATTTTTTAGAATTTTTTTTAAAAATCAATATTTTTTGGTTAAATTAATTTGGGACGCAATAAGTTTTAAAAAAATATGAATTTTGAGAATTTGCTGACATGGGTATATTTCTTTAATTATTTATTTATCATATAATATAAAATATCTTGTCATACGATGAATTGACATAATTTTTTTTTTTTTTTTTTTGGTCAGATCTTTCTGTTACACTCTGTATATATATATATATAACTAACTGTTATAGTTACCTTGTAACTACAAGGGTTCACCCGATCACAGTTTTGAAAGAAACGGAAACACTTATCTGATTTAACTGATTAAATTTGATACATAGTCCGACCAACAATTAACAGCGTGGGCTATATGAGACATCTTGTATTGAGTGATAGATTGGCAATTCAAACATGTACCGTGCTTGAACAAATGCAATATCTGTTTGTTTTGGTGTAAGTATGTGATACATAAAATATTGAAAATTATTTTATGATATTTTAAATCTAAATTACATTGGATTCTTTTGAATTTTTTAACTGTTTAGATATCGCTTAAGTATATTACTATTATATAATCATTATGACTTTTTATTATTTTATATACTACTACTATTACACTATGCTTATTACAACTACCAATATAGTCATGCTACCTATGCACACAAAACTAAATACACGTTGTACTAAAATAATATAAATTTTGATTAAACTTGTGTAAATAAATTTCTAAATTTCAAAATCTCAGCTCGCCTCCCTCTTACCTTTACTGATTCATGTTAATGGCGTTCTTAAAAAAAAAAATCACATTCCTATTTATCTTAAATATTTATAAATTGATTAAATATCAATGGGTGACAAAATATTTTTAAAATATTACTTTGTAGGTGCTAGGTACGTATAGAATATGCTAATAAGTAATAATATAAGCATTTGGTAAAACACAATATTATGATAACTAACTATAATAAAAATGATAAAATTAGTAGATATTATACTGTCATCATGATTTAAGATATACTTATATATTATAATACTAGGTATTATCTTAAATCATGACTGTCATTCACCTCGTTAAGTTCAATATGATAACAAATTAACAATTATGCAACCACAGAATATAACAATCAGAATGGACACTGATAATATTTTACACAGGCAGCATAGGAAAACGGCTTGAGTCAGTCGGCCATGACACCTAAGGTATACAGTTTAGTAGGGCCAGATCAACCGAACAGTTTGACCAGTTTTTACTGAAAAAAAAGGTGGAACCCATTTTTATAATAAAAATCTTGATATTCATTTATCGATCAACATAAAAATGGTGATAACGTAAAATAGACGAATGGATCTTCGCAGGAAAAAAATGTTTGTGTCCGTATATAATATTGCCTACATTTCGCCCCTTTTGTGCAGCTATCAAAATGTGATAACATAATTTTCATTATAAATTATATTATATTTTATTATAATTAGATTTAATGGTTTTATATATTGCTAAATTGAAATTCAAATAGTTAAATAAATTTAATATAATACACAATTCGAATAAAAACACGATATTCACTTACGGACGTCATTTAAAAGCTACCATTCAACAATTAAGAAATTTATTTTTTTTAACGCTCTAAGAATGATCGTCATATAAATGAACATTTAAAATATTTTAATGAAGAAACGTGTTCTGTTCTCCCGGAGTGTGATAAGAATTGTTATCAAAAGAAAAAAATAAACTAAATACCAACCATAGAGTAATATTACTCTATGATACCAACCTACAAAAACTTAAAATGGTTTTAGTAGAAATTTTGTGTTTTCGTATTTATCACTCTGTACCAAATACATCAAATAATTTATCCATAATTTATCTAATTGATGATCGACTGTTATTTAATCGTTATTTCTGTAAATGACCGTTATTTAATCGTCATGAGACATGAGTCACGAACTCACGACGCCGCCATTTGCGTCATCGGCACTGCCGTCCTTGAAAAAAATATTAATGTAAGTATAATATTATATAGGTACTTTTAATTTTTACCTTAGTAATAGATACATAATTTGTTTGTAATGCATAATGTACTTTAATGATCGGTAGTGTACCTACTCAAGAGTATTCATATTATTTTATTCATAACTAGTCCAAATGAAATCATTCGAAACTCAACTAATCGTATACACATGAGCACTCTTCCTTAATATCTATCAGCTTAGAACTTGAATTCATTGTGTATTGTTTGTATGATCATTGATTATTAAGAAATTTTAATTTTTTAATCTAAACTAATGATTAATTTTTATTACTCGTGTGTTAATCAAATATGCTTTTACTTAATATGCAATTAAAACCTTAAGGACTGCAGGTACTTGTTTATTGGTGCACCTTATTCAAATATATTTCACTATTTCTTATATTTTAGAACCTAAAATATATAAAGAGTATAATAATAAAGTAGTATAATAAAGATTTACTGTAGTAACTTCAAAGGAGTTGACATTTTTATTGGGCTGTTTGATTATTTTAATATTTTTAATTACTCTATAGCAGTGTTGTTAAGTATTTGAGTAAATGTATTTAAATATTTTATATTGTATTAAGAATACTTTTTAAATACTTCTCGAATAAAGTATTTGGAAACTATTTTAAATATGGTCTTGGATGTATTTGTATTTGAGAATCAAATACTTTTATTTAAATACTTAACCTATTCTTTTATACAATAAACAATTATTTATTATCTTTTTTCTAGTCAGAAATCAAAAGTACTATCATTGAAATTTTGTCTTATATATGTAATACAATAATAAATAATACCTAGCTCGTAAGTTGTGGGATAATATAGCTATTGCCAATTAACACTATAAGAATATAACACTACATAATATAAAAATATACACAGTTTAAATGAGTCTCAATGGTAAAATTTAAAGTTAAAATATCAGAGAAAAAGTATTGAACCCAAGTTAATATTTTTATTTGTATTTAATTACTTTCTAAGTATTTGTATTTATTCTTAAATACTTTTGAAAGAAGTACTTTAAATACTTTTGAGATTGATGTATTTGTATCTCTATTTAAATACAAATTAAAAGTATCTTTTTACAATATTATAATATATAATAACTCTTAGTTTAAGTTTAATGTCAATTCATTTCTTAATTGTTCAAATAATAACATAATTTAATTTTAAAAACAATCATTGTATCTAATTGTATATTATATAAAAAAAAATAGGTAACAAAATAGCTATAAACATTTAATTGAGTTATCCAATTATTAATTTAAAAATTAAATTTTAGGATATGTACATGTTACTGGCAAAGTGTTGAACATGGGCATTCTATAGAATTCCTTGAACTATTTGGCAATCTATTAAATTTGAATGTTATTTTATATTATGCCTAGGCAATCTTTATAATTCCCAGGATTTTTATAGAATGCCAATACTATGTTAGGTAATGTGTTAAATCAAAATATGTTTATTACTACCTATTTATTTTTTATTTATTTATTTATTGCATCATATTATAGAATATAGATGATTCATGAAATTTCGAACTGCATAAAATATTATACTTTACACTCATACATTTGACATTTTTTCTTGCATGTACATTTTATAAAACCTTGTCCAGTTTCTGTAGATTGTTGAGTTGCAATTGTACGTAAAGCAAATGTATTTTCTCTTGGAACTTGGTCATTGTTATTAAATTTTTTTGGCATATTGTGAATTGAGCCCTTAAATATAAAGATTTTAAAAGCCCTTCCTTAGTCCCTAATCTATAATAGTATAATACCCATCAACTGTTACCTGCAAAAATATTTTTAATTATCCTAAAATAATAAAATATAAATTATTGAATTACTATATAATATGCATTATTTTATGTTTACCTCTATAACAACATCTAAAATATTTCGACCATGGCATATTTCAAATATGGGACTAATGTGAAGTTTTATATTAACTATATTTATATACTTCTCCTGCTTAAAGTTAGGTAATCTATAAAATATCTAGTTATTGTGTATATTTTATAGTGTTCATGCTCATTTTTGGCGTTCTATAGAATACCTAGGATTTCTCTATAATACCGGATTCAACACTTTGCCGGTAACATATACAATTTCAAATGGTTTATAAGTTCCTAACAGTATAGTTACCTATGTGATTTATATCATGAATAAAATAATAAATAATTTATTTAAAACAAAATACACTTACACCCTGAGGTATTAAATACAAACCAATAATCAGTTGTTTTCAGATGTTAAATAAAGATATTTATGTGTGTTATGTACCCACATATTAAAATAAAATAATGTTACAGATTTACAAATTAATAGTCATGGCATTTTGTTTTTGTCTACCTATAAACATGATGGGACACGTTAAATATAAAATGTAAAAACTTTTGTAAGTATTCTGTTATTACATTGATCAGTTCTGTTCTATATTAATAAAAATTATTGTTGATAACAATATCTAGTATATAACCATTATTTTAATTAGGTGACAGAGACATTGCCGCCCTCAAAAATCTTCGAAATGTATTTCAAGTGATAATTGAGTGAACATGGACTTTGTTGTGATGGATATTTTAATAATCCATTATATTATATATCACTTGTTCAATAAACAATTACTTTTATTATATTCATGGGTTTTTGATGAAAACTTAGAAACTTTGGGAGAAATAGGATTATTTCAAGACTAAAAGTTTGAAACTAGAGTCATTTTTTGTGATAATGTTATGGTTTTTTGGTTACTTATTTGAAATGTTCTTATGTTCACAGTTTTGAATGGTAAGTCTTAAATTAAATATTCAAGTATGAATAAATGAACTAAAAACCAAATTTAATTTTCTGTTTCATTTGACCAAAAAAGTTATTGTATTATTTATGATCTTAGATATTAAAATTAGTTTTATAATTTCTATTAATGTTACTTAAAAAAGTGTATACAGCTCAATTAAAATAAATGGATTAATTTAATCCACTTTTTATTAACTATAATAATTATTCTATTCATATTTTAGAATAATGTCCAGCATTCTTGATTTAGTCTAACTAAATTTGTCTAGGTTTCAAATGTACCTTCGTCTTAATTGTATTGTTGTGTTGGAACCAACATTACTTTGGAAAAATGTAATTAAATCTGGGTAATTGTTTCCATGCAGAATACTACTTAAATAATATTTATGTTAATGATGATAAATAATTATACATATATAGTTTTGCTTGTTCTGAATAATGGAGAACAAAACTAAATCGGTGACATTAATATTCAGGCTTTCTGCTTGCTCACTTTTTTATTTATTTTTATTATGGTTTACATTATGTCATTTAATTGCTATTTATTAGACTTATGGTTAGTGTAAAGCCTAGATATTGCATCTTTATTTTTGTTATTAATTTATTTGTGTTTTAAACTGAAATAGCTTTTGTTAAGTTAGTAAATATTAATATATCATGTTAAAATTGATAAGTTTTGAAATGTAATGAATAATAATTATAGTGAATGTATATTTCATCATACTCTATCCATGATTAGATTACTAATATTAATTTACATTTTTTACAGCTTGACCTACCTACCTGCCTATCTGTGATTTACTTGCCTTCAATTGCGAACAATAAAAAACAATTTTTTTCAAAGCCAACCATTAATTTTTTACAGCTTGACTTATCTGTGATTCAACTGCGATAATAAGAAACGGCTTTTCTCAAAGCCAACCATTAATTCTAATTTATATTTTATATATCTATTGTTTGTTAATTACTTTATTGAGTTTGTTTTAGCATAGACCTTCAGAAATGGCATTGAGAGACCATGATTATGTTATTCGTGCTAATCATGAAGTTGAAGTTGTTGTTCATGACCACAACTATGATCATGGCATGCCCTTTGTCGAGATAGGGCCCCAGCAAGTGGAAGAAGTTGAAATACCGCTAGAAGAAGATGAAGAACCTGTGGAAGTAGATGAAGAGCCTGTGGAAGTATATGGAGAGCCTGTGGAAGTAGACGGAGAGCCTGTGGAAGTAGATGGAGAGCCTATAGAAGTAGATGGAAAACCCGTAGAAGAAGATAGTGAACCCATAGAAGAAGATGGAGAACCCGTAGAAGAAGATGAAGAACCTCCCATTGCAGATATTGTAGTTAATGAAGTACCACAAACTTACACAACACTTCCTGGAATTCGGCGAAATTCAACAATTTATGTAGACAATTTGAAATATAAATATTACAAACGTGAGTTCCTGGTCAACACCATATCACTAGTGTGTGAAAGGCAAAAAAATCGTAGACATCCAATATGTTTTGGTACAGCATCAGTAAGTAGGAATATTATGGACAACAGAATTGTCCTCCTTAACCCTCACAATCACCAGCCCAGTGATATAGACTTAAATGTACCATACTTGAGAGAAGCAATTAGTAATAAGGGACTAAACCGAACAAATACAACAGCATCTGTTAGAATTATTTATAACAATGAAATCATCCAGTGAGTTGTATATTATTTACCCTTCATTGTTTATAATCATTTGCTCTTTAACATTTGAAAAAACATTGTCATTTTTTTAAAGATATATGTTTACTAATCTAATTATGATCCATGTGGTTTTAGACATGCCGAAGCTGCTCGCAATTATACTCATCTACAAGCTGTTAGAAGAGTAGCTGCGATGAGAAGTTTGGAATGACCAACAATACCACTAGACCTACATGAACTTGCTGAAATATTGAACAATCCACAATATTCTGTTTACCCTCAAACTGTGCAAGTACCACCTTCAAGATTTTTTCAGCAGGAAGTAGTCATCAATGGAAGAAGCGTAGGAATTGTATTTGCAAATAGGGTTGCAATAGAACTTTACGGAGCAGATTTGAACAAAGTGACTATGGTTGGAATTTATGAGACATTTAAAAACTGTACCAAGTTGTCCAAGTGACTTGAAATGTCTCCTAACCTTTCAAGTGGTATTCAATAGTGTTGTAAGTATTTATTAATATTTCAATTCATTTTATTCCAACATTATTTTTTCTATTAAAGGCATTCCCTATGGTTTATGTTCTTTTGGGAAGTATGACAGAAGAGACATATTGTGTTGTACTTATGGTTATCAGACAAATATTACCCTTGGATTATGACAGAATTCGGTTTGTGACTGACTATGAAAGAGCATTGATGAATGCAGTCAGACAAATCTTTCCAACAAGCAGATTAGTGTGTTGTTGGTTCCATTATACTCAATCTATCGTACGGTACTGCCATAGAAAATTAACTAATGTTTTAAATTTAATTCGAACACACGATGCAGCAGCTCGGATTTTTGGAATGGTGATTTAATTAAATATATTAGATGTGCCATGTAATACTCTAATATTTTTTCTATTAGGTTTTAGCTCTACCTCACTTGCCTGTCACTAGAAACAATCCTCTTTGCCCAAATGTTTGTGTGTTAGATGGGTACAATGTCATCATGGAGTATACCAGACAGTTTCCTGAAATCCAAGTGGTTATGGAACAATTTGTAGAAAACTATATCCGTGGTTTTTGGATTGAGCAAATTGGGCCAGAAAGATTTAGTGTCTTTGGAGAGGATCACCGAACAAACAATTATTTAGAATCGTTTCATTCGACTTTACTAAAACAGATGGGTGCTCATCCTAACATTTGGGATTTCATACGTGAGTTATTGAAGTAGTTTCTTATGTATCTATGTTTCTTCCTACGTGTTTTTAAATTTATGTGTTCTATGTTTGTGCTAAATTTACAGATGAATCAGTGTTATACTAACGATATACGTAAGTTATTCATGTATTTGAAATACATCTTTAATGTTATTATTAATTGCTCATTTTACTGGCATTGATTGTCTAGTACAAAGTATTTAAATTTGCTTAATGAAATTTGTTATATTTAGTGAGTAGTGAGTACTATGTAATATGTTGTCAATGAAGCTGTTGTTAATATTAATTTAGTAGTATTGCATGAAACTAATCTTTGTTAATTTATTATATGTATTGTATTACTAT
The DNA here is from genome assembly GCF_037042655.1 of Diuraphis noxia. NCBI lineage: Eukaryota > Metazoa > Arthropoda > Insecta > Hemiptera > Aphididae > Diuraphis > Diuraphis noxia. The sequence goes on along the minus strand of NW_028301714.1, from coordinate 27,804,187 downwards.
CAGCGCGATTGTAGTAATTTGTATGCTTCAATTATGACATTAATATTCTGCTTAATTTCTTTAATTGCTAATGTTGTTTTGTTTCAATGAAATGTTTTACTATAATTTGAAATTTATTGTCACATGCTTATTGCTTATCTTTATAATTGACAGAGAGGTTGGTTATAATAGAAAATCAAGTTTTCATTGAATTTGGACAAAGGCAAAGAAACCTACAAGTTAGTATCTCAGTGTATCAATGGAATTTCATTGTTAAAAAACTAAATTATTTATTTAATGTTACAGATCAGAGATATTCGATCAAGGGCGGAAAGAGAGAACACCACTAGAATCATCAGAGAAAACATTCAACAACTCAATAGAGATCATGACATTATGGCATTCTTGAGGAGAACTGGACATCGTAATGATGGTTATGTTGGCCGTCAAATTGGACCATATCCGTGACATTTACAGATCCATTTGTTTCCTTTTGTTGGAAAAACTGATTTCATGAGAGATATTTGTTTGTACTGTGGAATAGTCCTAAGTTGGGAAACCACTATAAAAAAAAACGCGCCAAAATACAGTACCTCCAGTTTAGTTAAATGCAATGCTAAGGTGGTGTGGAAATCTGTAAAGTTTTGATACTTCTAAATATTCTAGTATATGCCGAACTTACATAACTGTGTAAGTCCAACACTTGGTTTAACTTGTAATTCAATCTTAAAATAAAAAAATTAAACCAAATAATATTATATAATGAAGACTTAAAATAAAATTTTATTATTAATCATTAACTAGTTATTGTTATTGCATTGTTATAATTATACCAAACTCTGTATCACAATAGTTAACTGTTTCATACCAAATATGGTATTAAACATAATCCTACCCTTTGGATAATAATTGTATGGTCTAAATAATGCATGACAAGAATTGATAAAATGCATGATAAATAAACACTTAACTCAATATAAAACAATAATTTGTTTGTTTTGTATTAATTTTTGTCAAATTTTAATGGTAGTTATACACATGTTATATTATTTAAATATATTTATCATTCTTCAACAGTGTAATGGTTATTACTCATTAATATAAAATTGAATTAAAAAATATGTTTTTTTTGTGATTATAGTTACCTAATTGTTTATCATTATCATTGTTTAATCCTTCCTCGTTAATAGCTTTTCTAAGCCTCATATTATGTGATCTAAATTATAACGATTAGAATTTTCCAGTTTTTGTACTGAACTTGATACTTTTATAATTTATATAATCTCTGAACAATCTGAACCTTTTACTGTAGCCAAGTTGAACTTCAACTGATTAATTGCTTCATTATATTTTCTTTTGTTGTATGAGATCGAAGAACATTCAAAATATAAACAAGATTTAACATGGTTAAAATGTATGGTTGAGCTAATTAAAAAAAATATATATATATATGTAATTTGAACCTCTTAATTAAGTTAATTTTTTAGATTTGAAGTAGTATAATGTTTTTTGTAACAGTTCTTAAAAATTATAAATTTGGTGTATATTTCGCTGTGAACAAAACTTCCATTACCATTTGAAATTCAAATCAATAAAGAATTTGAATAATTCATCTCAATGTATCGTAATACAATACGTTTTTTAATTCGACTTGATATCTTAACTCCGTCAGGATTGGTCGTATCATCCTGAAATCTTCGATGATCGACGCAGTTACGTCTAAAGATCGACTGTTTACTCGAAAAAATATCAAAAATCGACCGTAGAATAGAAAATTCGTCAAGACAAATGTTCCCGCCAAATTTTTTTTTGAAAAATTCAAATTTAAAATCACGATTTAACACTAAACTAATAGAGCCAAAAATGTTTAGTAAGCTGGAAAATAGTCTAAAGTAGCTTCTGGTTCGATCCTCGAAAATTTCAGGATGATGTACCAAGTATTAAACAATTTAGGTTTTCCGATCCACCTCCCGACAACGTGATAAATAAAAATCTCAACTTCTTCAATATTTGTGATATTGTCCTGAAATCTTCGAGGATCGAACCAGAAGCGTCCTTAGACTAATTTCCAGCTCACTAAACATTTTTAGCTCTATTAGTTTGGTGTTAAATCGTGATCTTAAATTTGAATTTTTCAAAAAAAAAATTTGGCGGGAAATTTTGTCTTGACGAATTTTCTATTTTGCGGTCGATTTTTGATGTTTTTTCGAGTAAACAGTCGATCTTTATACGTAACTGCGTCGATCATCGAAGATTTTAGGATGATACGATCAGTCCTGACGCAGTTAAGTTTTCAAGTCGAATTATACAAATTGTTAATTGGAAGAGGATTCACGTTAACGTGTAATCCTGACACGTTAAATTAAATTAGTAAATCTAGTCATAGTTATACACCAAAAATCTAAAGGCTAACTTGGTATTTTGGTCCGTTTATATGTAGTGCATAAATTACAACTTACCAACATATACTTCAGACTTGTTGAAAGTTGAAGTTATGTACCTACTGAATAAGTTTATTATTTTTATTTATTTATGTAATTATATTCAATTTGTTTTAATTTTTTGAACTTAAGAGGAAAAAAGTTTAAATAATAAACTAATCTTTGTTTTCTAGACTTACAAACACTTATACAAACTTAAAACCTCTGCAAGTCTAAGATTTCACAATCACTGTGATTTTTTTAATCCAAACATAGTTATTAGTTATTATACTAATCAATAATTATGTCAACTAACCAATGACGATTTTAATCTATAAAACTTTTTAACCATTTCTAGTTATATTTCTATAATATTGACAATTGTGTATCTGAGAAGCAGAAATCCAATGAAAAAGACTAAATGCAACTTATATTTTACTTTTACTTAATTCTAATCCCTACAATACTTACATTTAAATTTTCATAATTCATAAAACAGATCATGTATGTTTCTAGTATTTAAATTACTCTTAATCTGTTAGTTATTGGTTATGAGATTATAATTAATCTAAACCAAACACAAAAGATAAATTTAAAACATATTGTATCTTTATTTTAAAAAAATGGCAAAATTAAATTTATAACTAGATACAAATTTTTTATATTGATTCAGACATGAGCTATTTTGAACGCGTACATTTACCACCCATCTTCATGTCACAAGTATTCAAGAAAAACGAGAACCTTTAAGGATATATTTTATATTATGCTCTAATATTATTTTACCTTGTATTTATTGGCAAATTTTAAATAAATAAAATCATTTTAAATTATATAAATATTTTAATTGCAGTTATTAAGAAATATTTTTATAGGATTTAACCTTATTGAATATTTGTTTCTTAAAATTGTGAAATATTAATAGTGTTCTAATGTAATAAAATTCCTCTTCCCATTTCTATATCATTCAGCACCTCAGGTACATTAGTGCCTATGTTCATATTTTTCACTTTTAAACTAAAATTAGAAAAGAATTTTGTTTGTTAATTTTATAATATTACTGTTATAGAACAGTCATCTTTCATACAACTATTATGAATTCTATGAACACGGTCACTGAACAATAATATTGATTAACATGTTAATTCAATTGTAGTATTGTACAAAATACAGTTTAACTAATTGTAACTAATTAGTACACTATATTATTGCATAATATGTAATTGCTTTTTGGGGTTCAGAATATCATGTTTATATCAATAAACTTGAAACCACATTAAATTAATTTAGATGTTTATTTAATTTACCAAGACTATTCCCCACAATGTCTCTACACAATGAGTTGGAAATATTTCAAATATTTAACCTTAATTCCCTTCATTTATTGTATGTATGTACCTACCTAAGATATTGTTCAAGCATAAACATATACCTACCTATACTATATATTGTCTATATCACTACCAATACATAGTCATTTTACTCATTATAAGCAAAACACTAATTTAATAATTCCTAGATTAAGAACCAGTTTAGCTCAATCAGGACCTGACTATGTATTTGTAAAATTCTGTATCAAGTTCAAAATAAACCCTCATAACTTCTATTATTTACATAATTTAAAAAAAAAAACTATTAATGACATAATTTATAATTTTAGCTTAGCATAAGTCATCTTTGTACTCTTTATTGCTGCCATTCTACTTTATTTTATAACCAATTTTATCATATCTATTCATAACTTTGTATTGTTTATTGCTTTCTTTTTATATATTAAGAATATTGTATTATTGTATGTAACTTACTAATATTAATTTAAACTTAAACTCCAACTTCCACACAGCCAACGGCTTGGAAGTGACCAACTACTGTAAATGTATCTTAATATTTTAAATGTTAAACTATATTGTTGGGAGATAAGTATATTATTATTATTATTTATTATTGTAAGAGGAATTGAACTAAGAAAAAAATTAAATGGAACTTAACTAATTAAATAATTTTATGTATATTTTGATTTTTTCAGTTAACTAAGTAAAGAAAGTTAAAATTTAAAATCACATTTTATGTTTTATAACATCAAAAAATATATAATATACTATTATTACTATTATACTCATTAATTTATAATTTTTAATTACTCATTTCACAAAATGCAACACTAGATGGTGTTGAATAACCAAATGTTTTAATAATTGAAAAATCTATTATTCCTTATTTATTTTATAATAATAATTGTAGGTATGTAATTATATCATTTGCATACAATTTACAAAGATGTATTATTTAAAATAAATTATTTTTCCCATATTTCATTGCATAGGTACTAATAACATTTACAAAAAGGTTAATTATATATTTTGCATCTGCTGTTGTGAATGAGCGTCCAATAGATTATTACATTATTACATTTCAAAACTTATAATTTTTGTAATGGCCCAAGTACTAACCCTACAGGGCCTCTATCAAATGGGTACTATTATATTTTGATACGATGATACGATAATTTCCAATAATTTGTACAATAATATTTGAACTTTAAAATAAATAAATATATTTTTCATATTTAATGGTATTAAGTTGGTATAACAGTTGAAAGAAAGTTATTGGGATTTTTACTTTTTAAGGTTGGCAGTTTTGAAATTCAAAAAATCAAAAAATTAATTTTTTTTCTTATCACTCCGGGAGAACTGGGGTATCACCGCCATGGTAATGTACACTGTGTACCTCGGGTGTCATGGCCGACTGATTCTCAATTATCGGCCCGCCGCCCAAAAGTGTCCACCTCCTGAGTCCTGATGCAACTATGATACAAAAACTACATTTTTACACAAACGTGTATCAGTTGGTTATAATATTTTTTATGACGAAGGTTTAATGCAATGTCTAATTGCGTGAAATGTGATGACAATAGAAAAAAAAATACAATTTACGTTAGGAAATAATAATTTTTTTACTACGATGCTATCATATTTGTTACAGTTGAATTGTTATTATTTGTATAGCTGATGTATGCTGGACGAAAAATATTATCTAGAATAATTAAGGTTATAGAGACATATAGTAGGTATATACCTACACAGTGTTAAATAAATCCCCGTATTAATTTATAATTACTTATTAAATTGAATTTCTAAAAATAAAGAATTATAATAATTTACCAAGTGTTTATTGAAATAATATGATTTCTTTGTTATCATAATACATTACATCATATTAAATTATAAATTATACTATAAATACACAATGTAGCTTAGTACTTTTATAATGACAGTTTGCCGAATTCATGAGTTCTAGAATTCGAACGGGGATTTATTGATTCTGTCGAGATTACCTGCTTAGGAAAAAGGTTTATATTGATTCCGCCGGACACTGTCATCCCCCCACCACCAATTGTATGTCTATTATAATTGTATGTCTATTATAAAATGTATAAATGTAACTAATTTTGATCAAATTTTATAATATTTTCATAAAATTTGGTCACATGTCTAAATTGAATAAAGCTATAATAATTATTAATTATATAATTCAAAATGAAAATGCATAATCTATATGAATATATTGTAAAATGTATAATCTACATTTTATAACATTATAATAATTATATAATTCAAAATAAAAATACATAAATGTTACTACTTTTGATCAAATTTGGTCACATGTCTAAATTGAATAAACTGATAGTAATAATTTATTGTATGTAGGTATAACATTAAAATGTATATAAGTAACTACTTTTGATAATATTTGGTCACGTATTTTAAATAAGTGAACTTAGAAACTTTCTAATTAGACTATACGTTTTAAAATACATATACAATAAGGAAGGGGGGGATGAACAGTGTCCGGCGGAATCGATGTGTAGATACTAGATATTATAAACAGTAGCCGGCGGGATCAATAAGCGGCGGAATCGATATACGCCCATTCGAACTACTCTATTAGCTTTAAGACAAATTTCTAGAAAATTTAACCATTCCAACACTAATATCGAGTCTGTCTAGCCTCCCCCCCCCCAAAAAAAAAAAAAAATAAATAAATAAATAATAATAATTATAATATTATTATTATTATTCCAGTTATTAGCAATGTTGCACATTCCATAAACAAAGTGAATATGAGTTAAAATTCTAATCCCGTCAAAAAATTGACTCTAGTTGTGCCTATGGACATAATTGATAACCTGCAATAATCCAAAATTCAGCAACCTCATTGATTAATTGAGCTAGGCACAACGCCCTGTTTAACTCCAGTTTTGGTATAGACGTATAGTAGAAACTTTCAGAGGGGTCATTCGATTTTTCACATATATAATAGATGGGCACTCCATGTATCGTCATAACCAACTAAGTGATGAATATACATGCAAGCACAATATGCTTCTTGCGATGCATCACCATTTATTGTTATTGGTTATTTTTGTTCATGATTATTGATTACTAATAATTAGTATATTTATTATTTCCTAACATACTTAAAAACATTTTTCCTGTTAAATGTATTTTTATAAATACTCTCAGGAATATTAATTTAGAATATTTATAGGTTACACTTCAAGTATGTCCACTCTAAATGTATAAATGTGTTTTATAACTAACGACGTTTATTTATTATTATACTGTTAAAATTTTTAAAAATATTGTTTTATTGTAGATATAAAGTATTGTTCCGAAAATTTTAAACGAAAAGTTTCTTCTTAAAAACGTAATGTCACGTTAATATGCAAAATGTTGAATTTTGGTAGGGGGCTGGGGGAAATGGTCTTTTTAAAATTTGACAAACGACTCTGAATTTTCACATACTTCATTTAGATATAATTATTAAGCTAACTAATAAATTTTGTGAAAAACGTGTTGTAACAATATTATAATTGTATATTATAATATTTTATATGATACCTATAATTAGGGTTACCATACGTCCGGATTTCGTCCGGACAGTCCGGATTTCAAACACATGTCCGGATTGGCGTCCGGATTTGAAAAATGTCCGGATTTTACAAAGGTAATCGTTTAACGTGGTTAAATTGATATAAAAGTTATAATAGGTGGCAGATTTTTGGGTTCACTCTATATAAATGAATAATATCTAATTTCTATTTTTATACATATTTTTTCCCGGCACGTCACGATATGCGACTACGTATTGGCTATAATTATCGTTGTTGCCATAAAATAAAAGATTAAAGTATTATCAAATAATATAGTCTTACTAAATTGTTAGTTATCTAATATTATTATATATAATACATTGTGTTAATTTAAAACCAAGCACGAACTAAATAATGAACTAATAAAAATTATTATGTAACACATTTTATAACATATTTAACCTAATTTATAGATCTAAATAAAATTGTATTAATGAAAGAACAATTTTTTTATTTTTTATTTTACCCCCCCCCCCCAAACAGAACTGATGTCCGGATTTGGTCCAAAAACATTATGGTAACCCTACCTATAATGCATTAATATCAACTGCACACCGATACAATAATATTAACTATTAACACAAATACACATACATACAATTATAAGGCCTATGGCCAAGACACATAATTAATGTTAATGAAAGTTAATTAATTATTTAATTTAAGTTAATTAATTAATTAATGAAAGTTAGTTTACAATGCTCCTTAAACCACAATACACTACCAGCGCTGAATTCCGTAGAACTACGATACATTGTTACTACTTTGTAAGTAATATTATTTTTAGCACAATAAACCTAAATTATAACTTAAATAGAATCCTTTTTATTTAAATATATTTTAAGATTCTGATACCTTATATCTCCCAGCTATGCCGCTATGGTAATTGTATCTATAGAGCACTACCACTCTTACTGGGTATCTTATATTTAACTGGTCGTTTTAACTGGTGGTTGACCACGTTACAATGTCAAGTCATTTTTTAGTCAATGTCAATATTATGTTTTAAATCAAAATTGAAGGAAATGTTATGATGCATCGAGTGGTAAGTGATAAGGTTATTATACCATGGAATCTAATAATTATCATGTTATAAATTATTTTGACGTGAGAAATGAGTCAAATCTAAAACAGTTAAACGATCATAATACATTTTTATTGTCTTCTAAAAAATCAGCACTTTTGACTTGACAAGTTTTTCACAAAAAATACCGTCTAATCATATCTGTTGGTCGACTATTGAAAATAATCAGTTTCGTTTCTGTTTAGTTTAAGTTGAAATGTTCTCAAATGTTTCCGTCAAAAATGGCCAAGTATTTTTCTGATAGGTATATAAATAACCTTAACAACTATTCGCTTTACTTCAAATATATATATATTTAATAGCTGTTACTCAATTATACTTTTATATTAGAATAATATTATTTGCCAAAATTATAAAATACAATACAGAATTATATACCATAGTAATAACTAATAATGATCTTATTATCAATAACCAATACCAACACAGTGTAGAAACAATGAAAAATCGATTTTCGTGACTCGTGAGCCGAAACAAAATGCATGCGTGAACTGCCTCAAACACCCTATATATGTAAAAACCGAAGCTACAACCACACATGGAATCTCAATCAATCTATTGATATAACTTTTATAGTAAACTGATAATAACTTAAAATAAGTCTATTGAAAACGAACGAACGAACGAACAAACAAACGTTCAATTGTATAGAATAGATTATTGAAACTTATTAAGCTTATATTATGTACCAAATAGTTAACATTTGAAAGATAACAATTTCCGGGGAAGTTAAATTATAGTTTTCCTGTTTATTATAATTAGTAATATGAATACCACTAGCAATATTTAGAGGTTATAACTCAAGCATGTCAACGACTATAAATATTCTAACTCATGTCTGTTATTCATTGTCACTTTTGATAACTTATATAACACCTACTCTATAATTGTTGAAACTTGAAATTAAGTATAAAAAACAAAATGATAATACAAATGTTTGTAGTAATCGGATTTTTTTCTTTGTCTCAATCAAAATACAGTTTTATGCCAAATTTGCCTGTGGTAAGTTAATTTGATTGACATGAATGTAATATAACATATTTTCCAAGATCGTTATTGATATACATAAATATTAATTAATAAATTAGATTTATACAAAAGTTTACTTGTACCATATTAAATTATTAAATATAATATATCTTTATGCAGGGAGAATATCGTGTGGTGTTTGAAAAATTGTATCCTTGTGAACCAACAAAAAACTATTCAATTCAATTGAATATTTATTTTAGTAAAAAGACTTCAAGTTTAACAGAGATGAAAGGGAATATAACATCTTTAATAGATCTTGACGATACACTTACAGTAAGTAATAAGTACATAATGAATGATTCAACTTTAAAATAATGCAATGAAACTTATAAAAAACGAAGCTTCAACAACGAAAAAAAATTCTCACTGTAGATCAATGTGTTTAATAGAATCTGTAATTGCCATTTGGATTAATGAATTCAATAGAATGATGTGATGGTGAATTAAAAATTAAAAATTGATAGTATTGATTTATTGTTGAATTTGAATCAATAATTATAAATGTATAAAAACATTGTATACCAATAATAATTTAAGAATGAATACGTTCTACCGGCCTACATTACATTTGTTCTGACCTTTTTAAAACTATTGTGAATTTTTAACCTCTCAAAAGTACAAACTAGAGCCAATTTCCAACTAAAAAATTTACTGGAATTAAAAATCTATGCAATAATTCTTATAGAAAAAATAATTAGTGACAGAAAGAATATATATGTATGTACTATACTTTGTAATTTTCCAGATTGTCCTAATTAATGAATACATTTTATCGTTCCGCTAGGATCTAAAATAAAAATACAAATACTTAATGTAGTACTGGTTCAAAATTTTTAAATATTGATTAGAATAAATATAATTTTATTTGTCAGGTAATTTTGGAACACCTTGATTTAAAATATAAATTCCTGACAGACTGATTCATAATCAACATACAGCCGAACTACGAACCGATTAATTTAATATTTTTAGGGAATTTATAGTTTATACATATAATACTGATAATACTATGTACAGGCTTATAAGAAATACATTTTGAGAATTCGCATTTTAAACTAAGTATTAAACAGAATTCGGGCACTATACATATAATATAATATGTATATATATATAATATATTATAGTACCACAGGCCCACAGCTCACTTAGAGTTCATAAATGCGCAGCATATGGTGCACAAAAAAATTAGTACTGCCTGTCATGTTCCGAACGTCATTTTTTTTTTTTATAGTATCCTATCTAAATAATTCATAATTTTTTGAAATATCAAATTATTCATAACATGGGTGCAATTTTTATTTTATTATTTTATATAATATTAAAACTACACACATTTTTACCTAACCTAACCTAACCTAACAGTATAACGTTAAAAACCATTGGTTATAATGATGGTTATAAGCAACAAATCACGCATGATCTTCACGGAGGCTTTTGCTTATTTTTTGTGCCATATATGCCTTTTATAGTCGATAAAGGTATCCCATATTGGCCATATTTCCATTAGTTAGATCATAAAGAGTCCATATTTTATTTATATTAAATGACTGATATCACTTATTTTGATCAATGATCAAAGAAAAATCGACTAAAAATAACTGTCGGTATTAAATGTGTAAAAATATTTATTTTTTTAACTAAACATATTATAAATTGTGTTAATAATTATAGAGTGTTGTGTATACATTGATTACTACTTACTAGCTAAGTGAATGAAGTTCTTAAGCACCAGTGAACATATTATAATAGGTAGTTATGGTCCATGAGCTAGAAAAATAATAATTTCCACGTGAATAATTTCTATTGATTACCTTAGCTAAAGTAATATAGTATTGTATACATCAATATATTTATGTAGCTTGATATAAACGTTGCGTCTTGGGGTTCAATTGGTGGTTGGAAACCAAATTCTATGGTTTACATAACGAAAAAGGCATGTAGTGCTTTTAAAAATGTCGGAGGAAATGCATGGTTTTCATTTCTTAAAGGATTCAACATTCCGACCAACAACTGTCCTCTGCCAGCGGTAAAGTATAAAAATATCAAAAATAAAAATTGAAAGTATTATTGTTTTTAAAATAAAAACACTAAACAGTGTGTCCACTTCATTATCAAGTAGGTATTATGTATTTTTAACAATTGAACTCTACATTTGTATAGGGCACTTATAGTTCATCAGGGATTGACTCGAAGAAATTTGAAGATCATAACTTTCCTAAAGTTTATTTTTACGGAAAATACAAAATGGTGTATAATGTTAAAAATACAAAAAATATGGTCGTTTTCTGTGAAGTGGTAGAGTATACTCTTATACGACCATGGGAAGTAGCGATTTGAGTAAATTGTACAAAATAAGTATAGGTACAAAGTGTAACAGAACGATCTAACAAATTATATTGGCAACTTTGTTCTGACCAATATTTAAACATTTTTTATTTGTATTTTATAGATACTTGCACTAAAGTACACATGCTCAGTACAATATATTTTAATTTAATTTAATCAAATTTATTTGAGGAAAAATTATAAAAAGCTAATATATAATCTATCTTTAAAAAATTATGAAATTAATTAATGAATTAATTTATTAACACCAGAATTTGAGTTGATTGAGGTGAAAAGAAAAAGCTTGGTTTAGAATAATGCACTAAAACATAAAATATTAACACAATAATAACGTTTGTTGAATTTTGGGAAACATACTCGTTTTTTAAGGTATATAATATATCAATTTATCATACTTATTATTATTACATATAACATAAACTTAAAACTTATTACCATGAACTAATATATTATATCATTAATATCATCAATTTAAATGTAAAGATTGAATTATAATCGTAAATAATATAGGTATTTGTAATAGCACCTGGTGTGCTGAAACATTTTTAAAGAATGAATAAAAAAAAAAATTTAATTATACAATTTTTTTACGATCTTTGTGTGGTGAAATGAAGATGGATGGATGTTGGATTGTTCGGGCTCCCGTATTTTATACATTGTGCACTATGCCACTATTGAGAATCAAAATATATGAATCTACGTCACCCAGTTAGCAGTTTGTGTGTTGTGTCCGAAATAATAATTAGGTACTTATTTTAATACCAAAAATTAAATTTAATGCTTGAAAACAAATTTATGTGTGACTCTTCCGGTGAAAATTAGCTGTGTGCTGCACCAATGCACCATAATATGTAAAGTGCAGATGTGCAGTAGGTACACGTACACCATCTACGAAGAAACAGCTATCTTCATCCGTCTTCATTGTCTTCATCTCGCTTCGAAATAAAACTTGAAAGTATCGAGTTATTTTATGAGAATAACCTGAACGAAATTAATTATGCAAGTATATATTTTATATTTTTTTATGTAATGAAGTTATTAAAACCACTAATCATATCCAGAGTTGAACATTATCTAGATAAATTATCTAAATAAATGATCTAGGTAAATAATTAATTATCCTTTATCTTATCTAAATAATAAGCAAAATTAGTTATCTGGTGAATTATCTTAGATTAATTTAATTGTTGAGTTATCTATTGCAATTCATCTAGATAAGTAAATATATTTATTAAAAAAATTAAAAAATTGAACTTGAAAATGAAAAACCCATGTCAATTAATGCAGAACAAAATGAAAAACGTAAAGTATACGTAGTAATTTTCCATGCCAGCTATTTGTGTTATTTCTAAGTTCTAATTATATCCGTCCGATATTATAATATATTTATATACGGGCTACGGCCGAATATATTGCAACGGTGTGTCGTCGTGTCGTCGTGTAGACCATAAGCCATAATATAATATCTATATGGATAATATTATTATGAGCACAACACATAGAGCAATATTACTATATGGCACAACACTATACCGTAAAGTATACAACACACTACACAGACACAATTACACAACAATTATTATATTATATTGAGTAGCTCGCATAGTGACAGTGGCGTATTTACGGGGGGGGATATGGGGGATAGATCCCCCCCTTGACCTTTTTTTTTTTCCTAGGTAGCTAAGTTGTCTCATTTTCTCTAATATTCTTAATATGATATAATTATAAGTGAAATTACTTTCAAGCATGTATGTTCTAGTCGTGGTAATTGTAGTAATTGTACCGCTCTGATAGTCTGATATACTAATCGCCACTAATCGTTGGCGGCATGTACGACTATCAGGCAACAATAACTATACCTATATTATGGTGTACTGTATTTTGTACGTTTCTGCGAATTATTTTTCATGCAAGAGTGTTTATAATAAACCCGATAAGCAATCGGTAAACAAAACAAAATGACAGTGATGTATCTATAACGGTAATGTTAGGTTCTATTTTCATCTGTTCAATTCTACATTTCTAAATATAAATATAATCAACATAAATTAATGCAGATTTCCCGAAATACCCGAAATGGTATAGTTGTATAATAATGTAAATGTAGTTTTATATTAATAAATCCATATGGATTATAGACTATGTAATAACTAATAAGTAATAATAGTGTGTACAAATTCAATATACCTATTACTATATTAGTAGTGTACACTGTATATTATTAAATAGTTCCGTATAAAAACTATTTTAACTAAAAATATTACTCCATTTCCATAAGTATTATATAAATTGTAATGTTTTGTTTTTTACAATTATAATATACAAAGAATGCATTTTATTAAAACTAAGTACTTATTGCTTATTTCCCAAATTTCCATACATAAATGTACATATTAATATTGTTGTTCAATATTTATATTGGAGGTACCTACAATGTTTTTCTTTTGATACAATCTGACTTAATTATAAACTTAAAATATAATTTATCAAATTAATAATGAAGATAAGTTTCATATTATAAAAATGATGATAAAATCTACACATTGGACCCAACATTCACAAATAAAAATACGATTTACTTTCTGACAAAAATAAATAAAAATAATTATCAATCAATGAAAATGAATCTTAAAATTGTATTCAAATTATATATTATAATTGTTGAATAACATATTTTAATTATTACATCAAAGTTAAGTTTATTTTATTTTATTTTTTAATTATAAATTGATAAACAAAAAAAAATGTAGATCAATATTAATGTGATTAAAAAATTTATCTTTTTTTTATCCAGATAAACAGTGTTTCATCTTTTATCTTTACCTACATAATTTAGATTTTAACTATTTTTTATCTTTATCTAGATAAATTTTTAGTTGTCTGTGTGCAACACTGATCATATCTGACGAATGTAATTTTCCGTAGATGATAGATTAGATATAGATATTAATAATATATTAATATGATATATTCATTATGCATAGATTTATAGAGTAATAGATACTTACTCACCTATGTACTAATTTTTTTTTGCTTATAGATTCAATGTATTTAGCAAATAATAATATACGAAACTGTTTTTTTTAATTATAATTGTATCTATAACAAAATGGGGAATTTCAATCATTATTTTTTAATTAAAATATCTCATTTTTTTAAAATTTGACATACCAAGTTGACAGTTGTACTCAGTGGCGCAATTTCAGTTTTTTAATAGGATTTCCAAGATTAATCTTGATTAAATTTAAGCAGGCCAAATTTTTTTTCGTCAGGCCACTTTTTCTTCAAAATAGTAAATACAGATATTGTTTATGTGTAAGTCGCTTGTGTGGAGTTAAACTCTTAAAGGATATAATTAAATGAATTCAAAATTCAAATTATTCATTAATAAATTTGTTTGCATTTTGGTACAGTAACCTATACTATTGCAATTTGTTCCAAATAAAATTAATATATTATAATAAATAAGAATACAATATTCTATACGGTATACATTAGGTATTGTTTTTAAAAATATAATTATGCTATTCTACCTTTACCTTTTACTTATTAGTTTAGAAAATCTATCAACTGCTTCATCTAAGTTTACTTTGTTAGCATCTTCTTTTTCTTCAGCTATGATTATTAAATCGCTTAATCGTTCGTCACCCATTGAAGATCTAAGATAAGTTTTTACTCTTTTGAGTGAAGAAAAAACCTATCATTTGATACAGCACTCACTGGAAGATAGTGTTTAAAAAAAAACGATTGAACCCTGTCGGCGCATAATAAATTGTAATTCAGGCCAATAAGACACAGAAAAAAATAGGGGAGCCTATGCGCTACCCCAAATGGCGCCCCTGATTTTACTGAATATGAACTTAACTGGAATTTTTATAAATTAGGTAGTAGCATCAATCACAGTCGTCATTAGAATTGTATGCAAACGTCTTTTATGTTTCTAAAAAACTTTCAAACACATTAGTTGGATGTTGAATTAACTGAACGCCACCATTTTTCCTGTAGTTGCCTTTCGAATAAGTTGGTTACCTACTCCACGTGATCTTAAATTATATTTTGCTTTTTCGTGTCTCCATAAGGCATAAACACTCAATTGTTTGTGTTTAACTGTTTGAGCACTTCTTTGCGGGCTTATAAAGTTCTCTGGTTAACAGTTTAGTGATGAAAATTGTGATATTTCTTTGTTTGATGTAAATGTATTAAAAATAGAATGGGAAAATGTATAGATAACTTTATTAATATAGATAGCATACGGCATGTGTACCGAATAAATAAAATATAATTATTATGCATATCAAGAAAATAATAACAATGGTATTTTGTTACGTAAAGGACAACATTTTTTTTTAACTAGTTAGTTTTATTTAAAACAGTGGTGAAGTCACAATTTGGCGGTCGGACTTATAGTTTCGAAGTTAAACTAGTTAAAGCCGTTGGAAGTTTGACGTTAACGGTATATTGGCGACTGGCGTACTATCCCTCAATTAGTTATAACTTATAATCCTCGCTCTTACCTAACAAGCAATCGATATTGAGTTTTTAATATTTTTAATATTAATTATTAAATTAATATAGAATATAGTATCTGAGGGTATTGAAAATATTACATAAGTAATAATATATTATAATTTATAAATATTAATATTGAAATTAATCGCCTACGCATACCTACGTCAGTGGTGTATTTTGGAGGGGTCAAGGCAGTGTTGTAAAGTATTTGAGTAAATGTATTTGTATACTTTTATAGTATTTAGAATACTGTTTAAATACTTTTTGGTTTAAGTATTTGGAAATTATTTTAGATACTGTCTTGGACGTATTTGTATTTGAAAATCAAATACTTTTATACTAACATTTTTGAAAATTCAAACACAAATTATTTGTCAGTTGTCACATATTTTAAATTCTGGGCGGAGCGATGAATGTATTGATTTTACCATTATGTGTGTTTTTATTTTTATTATTATTTTTTTTTTTTTTTTGTATCTGTCATCACGTTTTGGGGCAGTAAAAGTGCTTCGATTTTTGACTTCAGTACCTCGTTCGATCAGAAAGTGAATCAAGTTGGTACTTTGGGGGGTCAAAAGTGAAAAATTCTTAACACTTTTCTAAATAATCGGGATAAACAAACTAAAAATTAAGGAAAAAACGGGAATTTTTACGCACACTCATTTTTCGACAACATCGATTTTGGTTTTTGATGTAACTTTAAAACAAATGACCATAGATACATGAAATTTTCACCTAATGTTTATATAAGTATATTATAATTACCACGCAATTTTCAAAAATTTTCGACTGAAGTTGAACTATTCATAGGCATTTGAAATTTTCGAACATTATTAGTTTTTTTTAAAATTAATATCAATAAAAATGTATTTGTTAAGCAGAAAAGCTTGAAAATTTAATACAAGGCTCTTAACATATTTTTACAATAGCAGTTGAAAAATAAAAGAAATTCATAGTCACGTTTTTTTTTTATAAGCATTCAAAGTTTGAATTTTGACAAAATACGTAAAAATCACGAAAATTCACAAATTATTTTAAGCTAGAAATTCATAAAAAATTTTCTTTTTAAATCTAAGATTTGAAAATTTAATACAAGATTCCTTAAAAGTTTTTCAATCTTTATCATAAATAAAAAGTCCACCGGAAATTCAAATTAAATTTTATGAGCATTTGAAATTTAAATTTTTACAACATTGGATTTACACTTTTAGCGATTTCCTTATTTTGGTGTAACTCTAAAACAAATAACCACAGATACTTGAAATTTTGACTGAATTTTTTTTAACAAGCATTCAAAGTTTGAATTTTGACAACATACGTAAAAATTACGAAAATTCACAAATTATTTTATGCTAGAAATTCATAAAAAAATGTTCCTTTTATAGCTAAGAATTTTAAATTTTATATAAGGCTCCTAACATATTTTTACAATAGCAGGTGAAATATAAAAGAAATATATTGGCACAATTTTTTTTTACAAGCATTCAAAGTTTGAATTTTAACAACATATGTAAAAATTACGAAAATCACGAAAATTCGGAAATTATTTTAAACTAGAAATTATTAAAAAATTTTCTTTTTAAATCTAAGATTTGAAAATTTTTAATAATCTATAATATATCTTAGGCAGATAAACCGTCTTCGCTCAGAATCGTTTTTCGTATACAATGATATAATATCATTGGATTCAAATTTAATTCCATCCATTACAGTAACCTACTAGTAACCTACTGTACAGCAGGGCGACATCCACGACTTACCCGCTTTTTTTTTTGCAAATTGTTATAGTATTTTTTTGTTCATAAATGTTGAATGTGATTATATTACAAAATATCAATATAATATATAATTAATATATAATATAATATATTATTATATTATAATATATTATATATTGATTAAATATACTAATAATATTATACTATATAATAATATTTAATCAATGTATAATATATACGAGTATATAATATACTCACTTTCAACCGAATAGTTGTTATAATCAGTAATCATTATTAAAAAGTAAATATCATTCTACATCTCTCTCTCCTCAAAGTTACTATATAAATTATAGTAGATATACCTAATATTTTCTCTAACACAGACATTTTTGTGATATTCCTACATGAGAGAGAAACACCGTGGAATATTATCATTTCTCACTATTTAATGTAACAAGTTTTATTTATTTAAATTTTTCAGTGTACATTAAAAAAAATAGTACAACTATTTCTAATAATACCTAATTGAAAGTAACAAAAAAATTTTAAATTAGTAATTACAAAATTAAAATATTAATTAATTAAATAAATAATATTAATTTGACGAACTGACTAATAGAAAAGTAAAATAAAAAAAGCATTTAAATACATTCCAAGTATTTGTATTTGTATCTTAGATACTTTTTCTTAAAAATATTTTAAATGTATTTTAAATACTTTTTGAATGGATGAATTATCTGTAAAAGTATGTTTTACAAGACTGGGCCAAGGAGTGCAATTGCCTCAGATGACATTTTTTTGGACGCAGTCAATTTAACGGTAAGTTTTTTTTTTTTTTTTAAATAGATGTAAAAAATAAAATAAAAATGTTATTTAAACTTTTTTATAGGCAAATCAATGTCAATACAACGTGATATTAACATCACACAATCACAGCTATGTTGTGAAATTAATTTCCACATTTCGTAATCAGCGCATGTATATCTTAGAGTAACTCTATACATGACTGGAAAGGGCGAAAGGCATAGATAATATATAATGGATAGGCCATCCCTGTACTAAACACCCATGGAGCAGCGTTCCCGAAGTTTCAGTATTATGTTCCATCTATACCATTGTTACTATTTATAGTAACCAATAGGTAACCATTTTGACTTATCATTACCTACTAATAATTGTTATCAAACAAATTTTTATAAGCAAGGTAGATTGATAAATACATGAACAATTATCGGTCATAGAGTAATATTATAATATTACTCTATGTTATCGGTACACTTGCAAACAAATTAAAAGACTCAGCCAAAACTTCACATCCTCCACACAAAAAACCATGACGCTCAAACTCTATTGAACAAATAATAATTAAGCTAGATGAAACATTAGGTACTACCTGCAAAAATTGCTTTTGAAAACATACCAAACTTAAAAACTAACTTCAACCAACTTAAATATAGTTAACTAGTTAATACTCACTAATATAGAAAACTCACTTACCGAGCAAAACCCCTCCGTCCGAAAATTAAAAGCCTATGCATCAAGAATAGACTCACGAGGCTAACCAACTTCTCGATGTGACTCTTGGCCAACTCCGCCGACCTTTCCTAAACTCAATAAGACAATAACTATAATTCACAAATATTACAATCATTGCATAAAGTACCTTATAATTAATAACCTAACTATAATACAGTGGAATATAAATAGCTTTATCAAAAAATGATAAATATATTGTCAAATATCATCTGCAAATTGCAATGGTAATTTATTTGGCTTTATAAAAAACTTCCTTACTGACAGAACCTTTCAAGTGAAATGTAATGTCAAACTGTCAAAAATATATGTACAATAATCTAACGGAGTACCACAAAGATCTACACTATCGGTTTCGTTATTTTTACTAGCGATTAACGATATACCTCAAGTTTTACAATCTCCTATTAAGTGTACACTATTCGCCGATGACTTCAATATTTTTTGTAGGAACTTCAATCCAAATAGAACCATAAACTACCCGTAGGAAGCAATATTAGCACTACAAGCCTGGACATGGGTCTCAGGTTTCTCCTTTTCAGTTGAAAAATCTTAATGTACCTTTTTCACCAATAAAAGAATATTGGTAATATCACCGTGACAATGAAAAATATCCCTATTCCAAAGAAAAACTAGGTGTTGACCAGTGGCATAATTTGTAAAAAAAAAAAAAATTAGATACATATAATAATTATGTAAATCCACTTAGATGCGTTTAAATTTACACGTTTTTGTAAAATCCTGGCTTTGCACCTAGTAGTAAGCTATTATTATTAATACAATTTTCATTTTATCCATACTATTTTCATAATAAATTATATTTATTATTTATTACAAAATACAATATCATATATAATTGCAAATATCAAAATTTGATTTTATCATTTTATACTATTTTACATTATTTTTATAAATAATTTTATTTATTATTTGTATATTTATCTCCCCTATTTTACAGGCTATATATTGCAATCGTGTATATATTAACATGTGAGGGTAACTGGTACATTTGATTGAGGGCAACTGGTACATTTTGTTCTAGGTAATTTGGATTTTGGAGGGAATTGGTATAAAAAAGGTACTTTTGGGGGGCAACTGGTACATGCCCGAAAAACTCCATTAAAATATTAGGCATACTGTTCAATTCTAGAAAAACGTGGATATCTCATCTCAAGACTATTCAAAAAGATTCGCGGATAATGATTAATATCCTTGAATGTCTGGGAAAGTGACTCTTCTAGTCTATTACATAAATAAAAAGCTCTGATTCTTACTAAACTCCAATTTAATTCTTTCCTATTTATAGATACTAAGACATCAGCATTTAAAACAATCAATACTGAGCACAACACAGGACTAAGGCTTGTCACCGGAGTCTTTCGCTCCAGTCCTATTCCCAGCGTGCTTAATACAGCCGACGTAGCCCCCCATCAGGAGACTTCATAGCTCCATGCTACTCACAACCAGACACTTCCAAAATAGCCTCAAGGTATCGAAACAGACCGCAGACACCTTAAAGGACATTCTATTCCCACATATGGACGTTATAAAAAACGAAATTATACAGACGCCTGCAGCTTGATTATTAAAAAACTACATAAAGAGCGAATAAGTAAATTTTCGAAGAAAAACACCTTACCTATAACTAACAGTCAACAACTTACTTCAATCATCTTCGATTTCCACGATTATACAAAAATACTCACCGACGGCTCCAAAATGAAAAACGGTGTCGGAGCAGTGGTAGTATTTCAAGATCATGTCACCATGCTGAGGGTCCTGAGACTACCTAATTTTAGCTCCATATACACAGCTAAGCAGTAGCAATTGTCTTTGCCTTGAACCTCATGAAAACAAAACGTATACAAAATCAATAATCCTATCAACGAGGAGTATTGAAAACTTTTCCAACCCAAACGAGATCACCAGGAAAATATATAATCAACTCAACGTCCTTACTCGATCTAGCTATTTAGTCACCTTAATTTGGATTCCTAGCCACAACCAAATCTCGGTAAATGAAAAAGCTGACCAAAAAGCTCGTCAAAGGTAATTCTCTGATACTATTAGGCTAATAAATAGTTTCACTCTTCACGACGCTAAATCTATATCAAAAATAATCCCAAACAATATATATAGCTAAGGCTATGGAAACAAGGTACCTCAAAACTAAATGAAAACAAAAATACCATCCACACATGGCCTTCTCCACCGGACTTCTCAAGAAATATGGAAACTGCAATACATAGAATGTGTATAGGACACAGGTCGCTAACATACCAGTACTTGATGAAGCAAAAAGACCCATCCATATACGCCAGTTGCGATACACTCCTATCCTATATCAATCAAACAAGTTATATCCAAATGCCGTTTCTATGAAACAGACAAACGAGAAGCTGGGGTATCAAATATCATATCGGAAGTTCTCCATCCAGATACCATAAGTCATATGATGACTTTTTAAAATGAAACCAATCTTATAAATAGTTTATGATCTGTCCTTGTTTATATAGTATGTAAATACTGTATCTTTAAACATTGTAAACCTTAAACTCCTTGTATGCCAATGGCCATAGACGCCAAGAATTATTTATTTAAATTTAAAAAAAAATTTATTCATTATTATAATATTAAGGTAAGACTTAAGAACAGAGATATAAAATATATTTAAACAGTTAACTTAGCAATATACGATAAAAGGTATCTTATAGTTGACAATTGGTTTGAGATTGAGACACAGAGCCGTCTTTAGATACGATCGACGAGTGCGACGGCACAGGGCTCCAAAATAAGGGAAACGGCGCGCGGTTGTCTGTTTATGTTTAAAGTTTTAAAAAGAGGGTAAAGGGTTCCGAAATAATACTTGCACTAAGCGCTAATAAAGATATATTAAAATTTTAAGTAAATTGCAATACAACTTTCATCTTATAAGCAGCCCAGAATAGATAGAGTTAATATTTAGTATTGACGGTATTGAGCAATTTAGTATTTTACGTTATTGATGTAATCATGTAATAACTAATAATTATAGTATGACAAACCCGTTAAGGCGCCTGCATGCCAAACTTAAAATGTATACAACGCTCCAGTGATGGCGTAGATGGCGAATTAAGTAGATAGGGAGTTTAGACGATTTGAAAAAGTTAGCAATTACTATTGATTTATCAATACCTATAAATATTTTGTAAAACTGATTTAAGTATAATAAATACTATATCTAACATTTCTTAAAGTTTTTAGTTTTATAAAACCATTTTTAAGGATTATTTTATCAACTCAGAAACTACTCAGTAGAATTTTGATTTAGATACATCAAAATTTACAAAAATATCCGCTTAATAAATTTCAGTAGGTAAAAGAAAGGTGGTTCTCAATTGGAAAATAGAAGTTGGGTATCGCCACAGGAACTTACCTTAACCTAACCTTAAGTAATACAAAAAATATCAGAAATTTAAAAATATGGTCTTTAAGTTTACTTAAAAATTCTAAAAATCAGAATTTGAATAAATGCGTACTATTTGAAAGAAAAATGGGGGTGAGCATACTTAAAAAATCACCTTGTATACATACTAACTACCTATATTTTTATAGAAACATTATTGAGTCTGAGTAAATTTTGTAAATTATTATTACCTATTTACTACCTATTATAGTTTATTAATGATTATTGTGCATATTTTTTAAATATTAAAAATGCTATGTAGTTTTTCATTTTAAGGTGCCACGTTTTACTGAGGAAAAAACTGTGGGTCAGCTGATCTCCCAAACCCCTGCCTAGGTATTATGCATAAATAATAATATAAAAACAACAATAAGTTCAATTTATAAAAACAAGAATTAAAGATATAATATATTATATTACTCTAGTAATTACTAATTTGGCAATTTTTTCTTTTTCAAATTCATTTTTTGATATTCTATGTTTGAAAACTGTCTCATCCTTTTTGTAATGTAATACCTGATGATATGAACATTATGATTTCATTTTTATGTTCATCACACAAAAATGTTAGGAAACTGGTATTATTTTCTAAAAATCATCAATTGTATCCTAAAATACAATAGGCATAGTACAATACTCAGAGACAGAATTTTCTATTGCTGATATAATATTATGAAAATGTTCATTTGGGTTTATTAGTTTTCCTCTAAATTGGTAACAAAAAAATATAAAATATATGACCATCATAAAAAAATAATATATAAATATATAATATAATAGTAAATACTGATAATGTTTAAAGTTGAAGAATTTTAATCCTCAGAATAGACTAAGATAATCATTTATATATTAATAGTAATATATAGACATATAGTCAATCCTGCTTAATAGGAAAATATTGTGTGAGGTGGTTTACAGGGGCTTAGTCCCCCCAAAAGTCCGTTTTAATTGTGCATAATCATGGCCTCCATGAAACTAATTGATTTCTGTGTATAACATATATGCATACAAATTACAATATATCTTAGACTGAGTTATTTAGTACCTATAAAATATATCGTATAGGTACATATAATTTCAGGAAATGAAATTAGATGTTTAGATACAAGATATATATATTATATATATATATATACAGGGGCGTCATTTGAAGTTAAGTCATGGGGTAGCAACAGTGGAAACCCTGAGAGGGAAGAGCTACTTAGCTATAGCCCTCCCAACATTGACCATGTGAAATCTTAAAAAAAAACTTTTCAACATTAAACTACCTAATTAATCAAATGAATTATTCATTAAGATTTTTTTCTGTAGTAGAAATAGATTTTTCTAAATAGTAGTAATATAAAAATATTATACTTGTAGTGATTTTGTAATGAAAAAAAAAACAAGAAAATTGTATTTTTTTTTCCTAAATTACTCATATTTGGTACTGGTTCGTAGGGTAGCATAACTATTAAATTGCTACTCCTATACAAATGGTGGTGTAGCAATTGCTACCCCGTAATGACACCCATGTATATAAAATATATAAATATATATAACAAGTCTAAATTGAATTATTGTCTGTAGTCGTCTATACAGTTGCAATGTTGAATATTATTGTAAAATAAATATCACATTTAATTATTTATAGGCTTATAGCATTTGCCAATAGATGGCACAGTAGTCGCTGTCGTCGTCGTACCGGCGTCACAATAGGAAGCCATTGTATCTATTCTGCGAGGAAGCGCTGTACATTTAAAATGTACCTAACCAAAATTTGGTCTAATCGTTTAATAGTGTAAATCCAGCACTCTGCCGACTCATTCGTTTCTAGTCCTGTATTTCCATGATAGTCCGTGTTTTTTTTATAGTTATATAGTACAGACTGTAAAAATAATAGTCCAATAGAAGCGCTAGTACCAACATTGGGATTGATATTCCACGACGTTTTCTCATAGCTCGTTAAGCAAGTAGGCAACCATACAACAGAATTCTGTGACCATACTATTTAAAATCGTGGTGTGACGTAAGCATTTCGCCAACCGGGTAACCGAGCAGCGGAGTAGTGGTCGAGTCACCGGCGTCGGTTATGCGACTGTGGCGGTGGTGGACCAATGAAAAACTGCTAAATGTTTTCCATCACAGTACTCGGCTGGCGGAGGGTGGATGCGTGTTTATTTGAAGACTTGTATATTGCTGACGTACATATCGTATATAATTTTATCATGCTCATTATTTTTATAGTCTTACCTTATTATACATAACCCTTAACGAAGTGACCACAGAACAATAATAATATGTGTTCTATAACAGTATAACCCAAACCCAAGACCTAACCTCATTCGACATCGACATTCAGTAGCATTTGCAGTTTACGGTTTATAGTGTTTGTACTTATACTTGGATATTGAATAGCGCAGTATTTAATATTTTAATTTATAAGTATATAATACTATAGACTACGATTCTTCAATGCGACATTCTATTTTATTGATTCAGCTTGTGATTTGTATTTAGAATTTGGATTCATACATCAGAACTCAATACTGAATCATTAATAGCATTACAGTACACCTAGGTACCACATGGTACTTTTTTAATAACCTTTCGGTGAGTATTGTCGTTTGATGTTTTATATTTTACTTACGTTATTGTTTGAAAGTTTTTTTGTTTTTTTGTCTCACGACTACTAAATTACAGTATAATATTTTCGTTTCCGATATTTACAAATAGACATTTAAAGCCTCCTCCCCCATACACTGTAAATCATCCTATCATCTTATAAAAACCGATATAGTTTGTCAATCTGATAGATGAATTTAAAACATGTTTAATTTTATGAGAAAATATTTTTATTTATGTAGGCTTATAATTAGTCATTAATATCGACTAAACATACCTTACTATTTACTTCATATTTATTTCACAATATTTTCCTCTGAGTAGGAACCTAACTTATATTTTTACTGTGGAATCTGTAAGCGTACTGATATTAAATTCATGTATCAATCATCGTTCATCAGTCATATAATTTATCTTCCCGGGTCTGAACACGTAAATCGACATTAATCCTAAAAGTCATACTTCATAAAAATATTTTATTACTTAAATTGTGTTATTAATTGTACAAACCAAATAATTATCAATGCTTGATTTTTTAGGTAAATCAATTAAACCAGAATAATCACTAATCAGGTCTAACGTCTTAGACAATTCCTGGTTTGAAATTAACTCCAACAGAAACTAAAGGTAGGAAAAAAGCTAAATTCATTAAGATCCTCTTAAGCATTGTTTTAAGCTTATTCAATATTAATAAAGTAGGTGTTTGCCTACCCAAATCGCTAACACTATTTGTGCCTATGATCCATAGTTCCCCACACACAATATTGGTGGTAAAATGATGCCAGACATAATATATCAGAACCATTGTGGCATTAGAATTTTACCACCAGTGTTTCGTCCAAACAGAGATGTTTGTGCTTGATAAAATAAAATAATGTTAAAATAGTAAATACTAGTTTACGTCTAGTAATATTAAAAATTAAAATCAATAAATTTTGCATCCATAGTAAAACTTAAATTCTTAACAGGGTGTCATCGCACTATTTGTTTTCTCTCTGGCCCACACTCAAACATATTTAAGCAGAATCATTTTTCCTATGTTTCTAACAAATCTTAGGGTAAAATCACCCATTAAAAAAAGGTAAAGAATAATTTTTAGGAAAAATATTGATTTGTCTTAATATTCCAAAACAATTTAAATTTACAACATTGTTTTGTTTATTTTGAAATATAAAATTAAAAAACAATAAAATATGATATTAATATGATAATCCCTCAAAAATATTATTTTTATCTTTTTTGCAATGGTTGATTTTATTTTATATTACTTAATAAAAAATCTCCGTGAATGTGTTTTGTCTATGTTGCAGGTTAGCTAGAGAGAGAAAACAAATAATGCGCTGACATCCTCTTAATTCCTACTTTTATCAGATTATAATTTTCATATTGAAATATGCTATCAATTAATTTTATAAAAATAGAATAATAAAGTTAAAGTAACAAAAAGCGTGTAAGTGGATGTCTCTCTGCTGTTTAGTAGGTTACAAGTGGGCTACTGAAATGTAATAAATTTAAATTTAATGATATAATATCATAATATACGAAAAATGATTCTGAGTAAAGATGGTTTGTCAGTCTAGGATATATTATAATATTACAGTATTATTGTATTTAAATTATATTTTAAGTATTTAAAATAAAAATTCAGTTGCCTATAAAATAAATTCCAAATTAATCAAATCGGATTCATTATGTACTCGACTCATTCATTGTTTCATAGTATTTACAAATATATAATACAATACACTATTAAGTAGCAGTTGTTAAACAGTGATACCTAAAAGACTAAATGGTGATACGCCAACTGATAATATACTCAAGTGGTATGTGAGAAAAAAGTTTGAGAACTGCTGCTAACAAGTATACTCTAAATTTCAAGTACCTATGAATAATAATTTTAAATTACAACATTATAACCAAAATTGTTATTCTTTGTTATTTAATATGTATATTTGTTTAAATTTGAACTCAAAATAACTAAAAAAAACTTACATTAGAGTGTGTGAGTCCACTGTTATATTGTGGGGAAGTAAAATTTATTTCATAAGTATTGGGGCCCTTGAAATTATAAGTGAATTATAAATTATATACATAAATATTATATATTTATATAATAAAATTATATATATAGGTGTGTGTGTGTGTAGATTTCTATAAAAACAGTGGTATAACAACCGTCACTATAACAACAATTGTTCCGTTTCATTTTTTATTTCGATTTTTTTTCCATTCACACTTCAAGAAAGAAGTTTTACTTCTATAAACTTTGTTTAGATTTTAGATTTTTTGTTGCAGAATTAACTACTTATGTGAAACCTTGTTTTGAATTTTCAATCCTTAGCTATAACAGTTTTAGACATTTTTAATAACTAAATAATTTTTAAATTTTCAAGTTAATAAATGTTGTAAAACTTTGAACTTTAAATTACTTTTAAAAAAAGTTGAAATATTTTAAAAACATTATCAAGTAAAAGAAATTATAAAATGAACATATTATGTAAATTTCAAGTTTCTACAATTATTCGTTTTTGAATAATTACAAAATAAGAATATTGTACAAGAGAAATTGAGTGAATATCCAATGTAGTAAAAATTTAAAATTCAAATGCTGAATGCTCATAAAAATGTAATTTGACTTTCTGGTAGACATTTTTTATTAGATAAAAGTAGACAAACATGAAAAATCTTGTATTGAATTTTTGGAGCAAATCTAGTTTAGTGGCCACACACATTTTTAAATTTTTTTTTTTGGAAACCTTTGTGTTTTAACAAATTTAAAACAATAGTGCAAAAATAAAGTGTTGGAAATTATTAGTTTTGAAATAATAGACTAATTTAAAATAGTTTAGCAACAACACGAATTTCTCTTTTTTTTGAAACCTAGTTTATATTAAATTTTGAAACTATACTCAACAAATAAAATTTTATTGACATTTATAGAAAATAAACGAAAAAAATTGAAAATTTCCAATGTCTATTAATAACCTAAAATTATTTGAAATATTTTGAACATTTATGTATTAAGTATTGAAAATGCCAATATAAACAATCAGTGAAAATTTCATGTATTTATGGTAATTTTTTTAGAGTTGCACCAATATCTTAAATCGATTTTCTCAAAAACTGATTTTGAGTAAAAATTCCATCTTTTCCTTGATTTTTTTGTTTTCCCGGCACTTTTGAAAACTTCTCCTACTAGATACATTTTTCAACCAGATAAGCTATTGAAGTTGAAAGTCGAAGCATTATTTTGACAACTTATTGTGTACACACAGTTGGACATTAAAAAAAAAATAAGAAATAAATATAAAAACACACATCATTGTTAAATTTATAAATCCATCGCTCCGCTCAGTATCTAAAAAAATAAAAATAAAATATTGGCCGTCGAGTCTGTTACTAGTCACCAGTTATGGTAATAAATAATAATATAAATATTTGTATTATAATAATGAGAAATAATTTTTTTATTGTTATGTTAATTTATTAATAAAAACCCAATATTCATGATTAATATATTTTCTATAATATCAAGAAGCGTGCTTGTGTCTCATTCTCTCGGTAAAGATGTTTCACTTCATCCGCACATACTTACAACACCCACTTTTGTCCACTTTTTATTCTTAGATAGTTCAAAGTATGAAAAAATACAAATTTATGGTTTACTGCAATGTTACCAAATGTGTGTGTT
The DNA here is from genome assembly GCF_037042655.1 of Diuraphis noxia. Lineage (NCBI taxonomy): Eukaryota > Metazoa > Arthropoda > Insecta > Hemiptera > Aphididae > Diuraphis > Diuraphis noxia. The sequence goes on along the minus strand of NW_028301714.1, from coordinate 27,774,893 downwards.
AGTTTTTAATGTTACTTGGTGAGAACAAGTATTTTAACATTTTTTTATTTTATTAAGCGCAATTGAGTTTTTTTAAGTAAGTGCAAACACAATCTTCCCATTGCTCTGTACGGAAACCTTTAAAATTTAATTTAGTTAACTTATATAATATATTAGGTACTATGGAACTAATTCACTTGGTATTATCCAAATAATATTGTGATTGTGACATTATTTTTTGTTATGATTATGATACAAAATAACTTTTATAAAGGTGTAACATTTTTTACTTATTTTAGCTTAATTTACAGGAATTATTTTACTCGTCTTAACTCCTCTCTTATATTTAGTATTTTCATTAAATATTTATATACATACATAAATTATAAATGCTCTAATTTTATCATATTTTTAAATGGTTTTATGTCCATAAAATAGATGGATTCCATACACAGTTCATCATATTATGGAAGTGAACAAATGGATATTATGGGATCAAGTGAATGTGAATCACCAATAAACTATTCATATTTCTCTCACATTGTTAATGTATTTGAAGCCCTACAATCTTTACGCCAGTATGTTGTGGCTTGTGGACATAAAATGGTAGTAGAATGAATGTTAATATTAAATATTTGTTTTAGAGATGAAGTTTTTTGTGATATTGGATTAAAAACAGATGATGGTACAATAGTATTTGGACATAAAGTTGTATTAATGTCCGCTAGTCAATATTTTCGTGCTATGTTTACAAATTTTAATGAAAGCCAAAAAAATCTTGTTAATATAAACGAATTAAATTCTACGGTTTTGAAACTAATGATAGATTTTATTTATACTGGGAAGATCATGATCAGCAAAGAAAATGTACAGGTATAAATAAATATTAAATATGTTTTGGACATTCATCAAAATTATTTAATAAATCTATGATTGTTGATTTTCAAGGATTTGTTACCGGCTGCAAATCTCTTACAGTTAGACTATGTAAAAGATGCATGTGTTAAGTTTTTACTAACACAACTGGATCCTTCAAATTGTCTTGGTATTAGGGCATTCGCCGACTTACATAACTGTTTGGAATTAACAACAAGTTCTGAAGCATACATTAGAAAAAAGTTTCTGTATGATAAATAAAATAAAAATTATAGTTTTGTCACTAAATTGTATAAAATAAAAAGATGAATTATTATTAATTTCAGAGATGTGGTTAAAGGTGATGAATTTCTATCTTTGTCTACTGAAGAAGTGATTAAGCTGATTTCTAGTGATGTGCTTAACGTCCCATCTGAAGAAAAAGTATGTAAACCAGTGGTGTGTAAAGGTTCAAGTGTTGTTCAGGCAACACCTTAAATATGGGTGGGTGGGTGGTCATGGTTAGAAGAAAAATATGAAATTTTATCATTAGGTATACAATGTTATTACTTATTAAAAAACTGAACCCTTATAGGATCACTTTGTTGTCCGTCTGTCAAGACCGTTTTTCTCAGGAACGCGTGGAGGTATCAAACTGAAATTTCTATATGATACTCAGGTCTACTGTCCCTGGAAGCTGTAGAAAAATCAACCTTCTAAGCCAACGTAATAAAAAGATACAGCCATTTAGGCCGCAAATTTCCTCAAATTTTCGAAACTCACACGACAATCAAAACCTACAGGGTACTTCCCGTGAACTTAGAATCTAGAAATTTAGTACGAAGTCACGTCTTTTAGTACAGATATAGGAAAAATTACGAAAACCGTAAATTTTTAGTTTCATCATATAAAAAAAAAATATTTTTGACAATTTTGAAAATTTCAAAGTTATTACTCCTTATCTCATGAACGCGTTGAGGTATTAAATTAAAATTCATATTAAATACTTAAGTCTATAATACCTTTAAACTGTAACAAAATCAAACTTTTATGTTAACGCAATCGAAAGAAATAATAACAATTTAAACCGCATATTTTCAAACTCACGATTACTTGCGAGGGAATCAAAACCTATAGGGTACTTCAAGTCGATTTAGAATCTCGAAATTCGGCATGAAGCAATGTTTTATCGCACATATAACAGAAAAATTCCGAAAACCTTAAATTTTTAGTTAGATCACATATTTTTTTTTTTTCAAATAATTTTAAACTTCTAATCCTTTTCCTCATGAACGCGTATTTATGATCCTCCAGCTTTCCATATTTTGATGTTATAAATTTCATTTTGCAATAAAAATACCATAACTATGACTTGATTGTCGTGATTGGTGAACTTTTACTTATATACCTACAGGTTTGTACGGAACCCTCGGTGCGCGAGTCCAACTCGTACTTGACCGGTTTTTATTTTTATAAGCATTCAAAGTTTGAATTTTGACAAAAAAACGTAAAAATCACAAAAATTTGCTAATTATTTTAAGCTAGAAATTCATAAAAAAATATTTCTTTTCAAAGCTTTGATTTTAATACAAGATTTCTTACAAGTTTGTCAACCTTTATCATACAATAAATATCCACAAGAAAGTCAAATTAAGTTTTTATGAGCAGTTGAAATTTAAATTTTTAAACATTGGATTTTCTCTAGATTTCTCGTTTAGCGATTTTCTTATTTTGGTGTAACTCTAAAACAAATGATCGCAGATACTTGAAAATTTTCACTGAATGTTTATATAGGCATTTTCTATATTTGATAAGATTTTCAAAATATTTAGATTTGTTTTGAGCTGTTTACTGACATTTTAATTTTTCAACTTTTTTTAGTTTTTTTTTTATAAATATTGATACAAATTTATTTGTTGGGTAGAAAAGCTTGAAAATGTAATACAAGGCTCCTAACATATTGTTACAGTAGCAGTTAAAAAACATTTAAAATACATAGGCACAATTTTTTTTCATAAGCATTTAAAGTTATCTTAACCATACTGAAAACCGTCTCCGCTCAGAATCGTTTTTCATATACAAAGATGTAATATCATTGGATATCATGTGATATCAATATCATAATAAATTTAATTTCATCCATTACGGTAACCCACTTGTAACCTACTGAACAACAGAGAGATATCCACTATTCCACTTTCCTGCTTTTTATTTTCTTTTAATACACCTAAGTTCATAATAGTATGGTTGTTTTTAATAGTTTATTATACTGAATGAGGAATACATTTATTTACTCACATATATATATATATATATATATATAATCTATTCAGGATTGGCTTCATTGAAAAAAAATTTTATTTCACATTTTACAAAAAAAAAAATGTGTTGGTTGTTGTAACATGTCGAAAATAGATGAACACCCTAATCAATATTAAATAATAAAAATTGCACAATTGAAAAAAATCAAATAACCTTTATTCGTCATGTAATTTAATACTCATCCAACAAGAGTTTGGTTACATGCTATTATTGGTATAAAAGCTGGTCACTGCCTAGTTTATTCATTTTTAGAGCAGAGTATAGTTAATAACTTATAAAATTCAACTTTCATCTAAAATTTTTTTAGTTAATATAATAAACACGTGTAATTTTTGTAAATAAACATTGAGCTATTGATATTGAACACTATATTTAATCTAATTTGTTTGTTTTAGGTATATGAATGTGTTATTAATTGGGTATACCATAAATTAGATGATAGATATGATAGTTTGCCTAAATTAATGGAACATGTACGTTTGCCACTGTTGAACATAAATTACATATCAATTAATGTAGTTGAGGAACTTCTTAAAAGTAGTCATTTGTGTAGGTTATTTTATAAATATGAATTTATTATAATTTTAATAATATATAATTAAAATATTTTTAGGTAAAGATTTTATAATTGAAGCTTTTCAATTGCATGTGCTTAAAACAAAACAATTAAGCACTATTCCACAAACTATTCGAAATACACCTAGAAAGTCTGGACAAAAAGTATTACCTATTCTGATTTGATTATTTTAACTTAGCAATATAATTAATTAGCTTAATATTATCAGGTTATTCTAGTATTCAGTAATGCTTTGAAAATCCACTCGTATGATCCAACAACTAACTTATGGCAGTTTTTACCAGAAATCAGATTGAAAAGTGGTAAAGAAATTGTAGAAAAGCTGACCTTATTCAAAGAGCATTATGTTGTTGTTATGGGTACTGGAAAATCTAAGTCATTTCTAAAAATTCTTGATTTATCTATAAAACCACCAAGTTGGATATCTATGGTTGAAACATTAGTTTTTAGAGAGTCATTCGGATTAGCTATATTTGATGATTTTTTATATGTAGTAAGTTTTTCATATTGTGATAAACTTATTCTATATTTTAAAATTTAAATATATATTATGATGTAAAATGTTAGGTTGGCGGAAGCAGTATTAACGGATTTATTTTGAGCAGTGTGGAGGTTTTTGATATGAGTATTCAAGAATGGCGAATGATGTCGTCTAGAATGTTCACTAAGAGAAGTTATTTTGGTTTTGGAGTTCTCAATAATCTTTTATATGTGGTAAATAAATATTTATTATTTATATTAATAATAAATGTGTAATAAATTGTATATTATTCATTTATGTAGGTAGGAGGGAGTAGTTATGATGATGATAATTCTTTAATATTGAAATCTGTCGAATGTTATGATCCCAGACTTGACACATGGACACAGCTTGCGGAAATGTCAACAAGTCGTTTTGATCCCAGTGTAGGAGTAATGGATGGTGTAATATATGCTGTTGGTGGTGAAAATGAAGATGAAGAATGTCTTAAAAGTGTAGAAGTATATAAACCAAGTTCTGGAATTTGGACTTCTATTGCTGATATGCATTTTAGCCGATGCGGTTCTAGTAATTAAAATCAAAACTATATTGAATTATATCTTTATAAAATTGTATTAAATTAAAATGCATTTTTCATCTAGGTGTATTTGCATTAGATGGTTTGTTGTATGTTGTGGGTGGAAAAAATGGTGAGGTTCAGATAGAATCTATAGAAATTTACAACCCCAACACCAATACTTGGTCCATTGAAGAAATGTCAAAAAGTATGGGTGAAATTGTTGGTGGAGTAATCGTTGATAAGGAATTAGTAACCAAATTTTATAATTAATGAGTATATGTGACTCCATTGTTTATGTATAGATTATACACAAAATGTATCATATATAGTAAGAAATGCATAATTTTGTGTGATTTATAATAAACCATTTATTGATATTTTATAAATTTTTAACTGTCTTTTTCCAAATAGTTCCTATCCCTTCCATAACTCAAGTTTAATATTTTGGTTATATTTTTGATAAAAGATAAACCTGGGATCCTTGTTTGAAAGCTAAAAGGAAATTATTATGGTATATCACGCCTATGCTAAAATCCAAACTTCCTCTTTATAATAAAATACATATCTATAAATATTGAGAACACTCAATATCTTTGAGTAGGGTCCTGCAATTTGAATCCTGTTTTCTAATTGGTTGTTATGACATAAAAATACACATTTTAATGGCCTATGAACTTTTTAAACTTAATTAGACTTGCGCATGCTCAATAAAACTTTTTTTTCTTAAATGACAACCACCTATTTTAACCACTGATATTTTTTTGCCTAATTTTTAAATGAATTTTGGTAGTTGAACCAACTTCCTAAGTCCAAAATTGACCAAGTTACAGCCAAACAACAAAAATACTGCAAAATGCGTGCAATTTTCAGTTTTTTTTTACTGTAACTCTGAAAATAATAATTCTAAAATTTTTTAGGATTTACATTTTCACTCTTATTTATTTAGACGATATTTAAACGTTAGGTATTTTAATTTTCACTTTAAGTTGTGAACTATGAAAAACTTATAGCAGAACAAACGTAAACAACTAAATAAGTATGTTATTTATTTCGTTAGAAAAGAACCTATTAGAATTATCTAAATTAATAAATAATAACCTATGCTATTTTAAGTTGGAATAGAAACCTTATGTCCTTATCTAATAGTTAATACTGTAAAAATTAAACTGTATGACAATTCTACCAAAATTAATGATATTACTGAACATTTCGATATTTTTCATCGTTTATTACATACGTACTTCATACGTTACTCCGTGACAAATATGAATCATTCAGGAAAAGTCGATATGTTATTTGTTTATTGGGACTCCCCAATTTGGGAGTGTCAAAAAAATTCCCGTCGTGCAGCACAAATTTATGCTCAGCGTTATCCAGGTATGCTTACTAATTTTATTTAGACAATTTTCTAAGTTAGTTTTGTTGTTTGTATTGATAACTTCAGATAGAGAACACCCTGCCCATAGTTTTTTTCATAACTTAGAAACTAATCTTAGAACCCATGGGTCATTTTCTAAGAGGGTAAACAACCAACAACAAAGACGAGGTGATGCTTTAGGCGAGGAGATCGAAGAACAAATATTAGCCTATGTTAGAGTAAATCCCAGAGTTTCTACACGGCACGTCGGCAAAGAGCTTGGAATATCGCATACTGCAGTTTGTAAGATTTAAAAAAAATACAAAATGCACCCATATCGACCTGATTTAGTTCAGCATTTGCGTCAGGGTGATGCAGATCGTAGACTTTCTTTTGTTGTGTGGTTCATGGCATTATGGCAAGTTTAGACGAAAATCCATTAATTTTAAATTCAATACGATGGACAGATGAATCTAAATTTACAAATAATGGTGTTATAAATAAACAAAATAACCGTTATTGGGACGATCAAAATCCACATTGGACATTTGAAACCAATAATCAAACTGTTTGGGGAACAAACGTTTGGTGAGGTTTAATTGGAAATAAATTGCTCGGTCCATTTTTTTATGATGGAACACTTAATGGTAGACGATATTATAATTTTTTATTAAATGAATTACCGATGATGCTGGATGATATTCCTTTAGCTCTAAGAGAAAATATTATTTTTCAACATGACGGTGCTCCAGCTCACAATTCTCTAATAATTCGCGACTATTTAAATGCAAAGTTTCAAAATCGATGGCTAGGAACTTACGGACCCATTCAGTGGCCTCCATCACGTTCACCTGATCTTACACCACTAGATTTTTTTTTATTGGGTCACTTAAAAACAATAGTGTATGCAGACCCTCCTATAAATCTTCGAAATTTAAAAGATAAAATAACAGCAGCATGCAATCAACTGACTGAAGAACAAATTACAGCTGCAACAAGTAAAGAATTTATGCGGCGAGCTGAATCATGTTATTTTCACGGCGGACAACAATTTGAGCAATTTATACGTTAAAATAACTGCCTAATAACTAAATAAACTTACAACTTAAATAAGAATTAAATGTGTTATTAATTATTAATAAATTCCAATCATCAATTCATTACATGTGACAAAATACACAACATACTTATTTATGTATCATGTCTAAATATCACCTAAATAAATAAGTGTGGAAATATTAATTCTAAAATATCCTAGAATAATTATTTTCAGGCACAATTTTTTTTCACAATCATTCAAATTTTAATTTTGACAACATACGTAAACATCAAGAAAATTCGCAAATTATTTTAAGCTAGAAATTCATAAAAAAAATGTATTTTAAATCTAAGATTTGAAAATTATTAATAATCTATAATATATCCTAGACAGATAAACCGTCTTCGCTCAGAATCGTTTGTCGTACACAATGAGATATAATATCATTGGATTCAAATTTAATTCCATCCATTACAGTCCCCCACTTGTAACCTACTGTACAGCAGAGCGACATCCACTTTCCCGCTTTTTTTTTTTTTTAAATAGTTTATTAAGGCTTAAACAACACAGGTTTTTAGCCTACTTTAATCAAAATGTATACAAGAAAAAGAAACGAAAATATATATATGTGTAGGTAATAGGTATATTAAATTTTAGAAAACATTTTACTACATTATTATAATAGTTATTTATTGTTTACAATGGGTATTTAGTGTTTATATTATGGAAAAATGTACTGATTGCAGCTGTCTTTGAAGGCTTGATAGAGTGATGCAGGATTTTGGAGTATCTTGCGCGAGCTTCAGTGTATTTGGGGCAGGTGATTACGATATGTTCAATTGATATAGAGTTACGTTGCAAGCATCACATATGGGTGCTGATTCTTTTTTGATGAGATGTACATGGGTTAAGTAAGAGTGGCCTATTTTGGTTCGAATGACGGTTACTTCCTCTTTTCTTTTTGTGCCGGGAGGATAGTTTAATTTCTTGACGAGTAATTTTGTGTTTCTCAGTTTGTTGGTTTTTCATTTTTACATGTTAAAATTTTGTTAAGTATTTATATTTTGTTGCCAAGTTTTATGTTGCTGTATTTCATAGCAGGTGTGTTAGTGTAACTGTATCTAGCTAATTACAAATTATATTCAGTGTATATAGAGGATTTGTTACTGTGATTTCTGTCTTTGTCCAACACACGCATGATATAGGATTTTACTATTTTAGCCGTGGTCTTATTGATAAACGTACTGATTTATATAGTGAATTGATAAGATTACTGAAAGCAGATTTTGATTTTTTTTCAAGTCTACTTGAGGTCGATATACCTAAATTTAAATTTTTTGATTTTAATTTCTCCAGAAATTTAGATATGATAAAATATTTTTTAATTACCTATAAATCTCATACCTATAGCTCTCATAATATAATATACATAATATACATAGTTGTACCGTCTACGGTTAAACTTCGATTATGCTTAATCAGCTGATAACAGATATTTAACCGTGCAAATGTGGCCGATTAAACTCCGGTTAACTTTAATCAGAGACGGTACAACTAGCCCTATTTGGGCTAGTTATTAAGCACTTCCTCCATGAATATTGCTGTCAAAAATGGTATTTGCGATTGTAGACTGTATAGTTGAAAAAGTGGCACTATATGAACAATACGAATTGGTCAAGGCACTACCTATATGAACAAAACGAATAAATTCTACATTCAACTACAAAACAGCTATCTCAGTATATTTTTGGAATATTATCCTTTTTCTACTTAGCCGTTCAATTGGTCAAGGCACAAAGAATCGTATTATCACCACCGAGGTCGGAACAGTACAATGATAATATAATGATATTATTAACATAAAACTATAAAATTCATTAAAAATTTTAAATATTCTTACCTATATTTTTTAAATAAATTTGACGATTTAATGTGTCTATATTTGTTGAACACTATGAGTCTAAACTCAAATAAAATGACAATTATTATTTTTTTACGCGTCTATGTTCTTTATTTTTTTTAATAAAATTGAAAGTCACTCATTTTTTTCTTTTAAAGTTTACAGCTTAAATTGTTTGATATTTTGATGTTTAGGGGATACAACTGACACATTGTTGAAATGTTGGATGTTAGATACTAGCAGCTAAAACCTAAGGGTGACATGAAACAAATACAGGTTGAGGACCACTGGGTTACCTACACGATCTCAAGAAAAGCATCAAGTCAGTATTCATAAGCGGACTGGACGTCGCGACGGTTGCGACGTAGGTACCTACATTTGAAAACGAACATGGACGCTACTTCCGGTACGATATTGCCGCATTCAATATTTATAGTATTTTGTATTTACGTCGGGTGCGATCACTTAGTCCAATCACAGTGTCGCAACCACCTTGGACGTTAATATAATTAACGGTGGTTCATACTACCTATAGGTAATGAAATTTATTTAAAACTTTCTTCAGCTTATTATTTTATTTTGTCTAAAGCTTAACCAAAATACTTGACTTTTCATGGCTTATAAATGTATTTAATTTCATCCTTGATTTCATTTTTAACAACAGTTTTTTATGATTTATCGTTGTCAGGGAACTCCTCAATTACTTTTCCACTTCAGGTTTACAATGGGGTAGCCATGCCATCCATCATTGATGGGTGACGACTTGAGGACACACGGACGGCATTTTACGCACAGGACGAATTACCGGCCCACAAGCTCGTAAACCATAACCATGTTAAATGTCACCAGACCAACCAGAACGACGATACCTCGCGGATACGTTGCAGCGGCCACTGCACTAGACGTTGAAGGGCGGCACAACGTCAAGCGCTTTCATGAGATGGATGGCAGACAAGAGACAACGGGCTGAAAGTCGAAATACGGCGATAACAAACACAGCTGATTACCACGGCACACTAACAAACACGCAGGCCAACGGATATGTGACCGAGTGACCGGTGCTATAATGACGTAGTCGGACTGATCACGTGAGTCTTAACTGTCACGTCGCACGTTTGACGCCTTGACAGTAATCAGAAAGACTGCACTGAAACAAATTCGCGACGATAGACCTGTGACAAAATTCAAAATAAAAATATCATTGAAATAACCAGTGACGCATAAAGGTTAAAACATATTTTCCACAAAAGCTACTTACTACTTAGGTAATAAACAAATATAATTTTTTCCAAATGGTAGGATGCTACAGTAGCAAATAAGTAACTTACTTCTAGTAATTTTAATAATAACCAAGATTCCCGGCAGCTACTATATATATATATATTAAATTGTGAAAAGTAAATATCAAGGGTAATATATAAGCTACCCTCACGCGACATCTCGCGTTATTGTTGGTAGAAACGACCCAAAAAGCGTTCAACTTTTGAAAGGTTATTAGTTTATTACAGTACCTACGCTATATTTATTATTATTATCACTCATTTTTTATTTGTAGATTATTGTTATTATTTTAAAATTAAATTTTTTATGTCCAATTATATAAATAATAACCGACCCATCAGTTGCAAAATCTGTGACAAAGTCTTCCCAATTAGAAATTAGAACACGGGACATATAATTTTGTTTTATAAAATATTTAAAAATTTAAACGTCATTTATATTACAAATATGATGTATGTTTCAATATTATTTTTTGTAAATCAACTTTTCGTTTAACAGTTGTCGAATTATTCTTAAAATATATTAGATGCTCGTGACACGACCATGCGTACGAGCTTGCGATGAGTGTCATTCCAAATATGGTACTGTGGTACTGTATTTAAAGAAACGTTATGGGCGCTCGGGTACAGGTGGGGTTTACTATAACTATATGCTATGAGACACGTCTCGCTGTTCATATTAACTCATAAGTCCCTAGTCCCTTATTGTTATTATAATTATATATTCACGTCGTGTTGTTACGTTATCGTCGTCTACAAATACCTAAGTAATTACTAGCGATATTCCATTGATAATGGACCATTATCTTCTTTCGATGTGAAAAATGAAAATGTGTAACATAATATTATGATGACCGTTTCAGACGATTTTTAGTCTAATAAGTGACTGAACCTTATATCTGTGAGTCTTATAATCGTCCTCTATATTATAATAGTTGTTAAGAGGACGCCACACCCGCATGTGTTATTGTCTTCATCGTACAAGTGCGTAGCATAGCAAATTTTACGTTCAGCAAATCTCTTTTATCTCCTTCAATTTAAAATTTAGAGTGAATTGACCTATTATGAAAATTAAAGGCAAGATTATTACCGAGGGCATCTCATAGGCTTTTTATTATAATTTAATTTTAAAGCGAGTAATGAGTATTTTTAGATATAAAAATAATTTACAATTTTAAAATACTCATTACTCGCTTTAAAATTAAATTATAATAAAAAGCCTATGAGATGCCCTCGGTAATAATTTTGCCTTTAATTTTCATAACAGGTCAATTCAATCTAAATTTTAAATTGAAGGAGATAAACGTGATCTGCTGAGCGTAAAATTTGCTATGCTACGCACTTGTACGACGGAGACAACACATGCGGCGTGTGGCGTCCTCTTGAGGAGGTTTTCATGTGTTATGTATACTCAGTGGCGCCGAAGTAGTTTAAAAACAGTCGGTTTACACTTTGTAAAATTCAAAAATATTTCACGAAATGATGGTCATTTAATTTTAACATCATGTCATTTTTTTCACAAAGTGGTCGCTCACTTTGTGTACTGAAATACAAAATTTAAAAACTTACCCTACCCATATAGATTTAACTTAAATAATTATGCATAGTAATTAAGTTTATTTATATCTACCTATCATATTAATTTGTTAACCGTATTGTGTAAAAGTGCTTGTCAAACCAAAATTAATATGATATAAATATGCTTATTATTACTATACATAATTATTTAAGTTAAATCTATAAGGGTAGAATAAGTTGTTAAATGTTGTATTTTAGTACACAAAGTGAACGACCACTTTATGAAAAAAATTACACAATGTTAAATTTGAGTGACCATTTCATAAAAAAGTGGCCATTTCGTGAAATATTTTTAAATTTCACAAAGTGTAAAAAACGTGTTTCCATTTCATGAAATGGTCATCTTTTCATGAAAAGATCGATTTCACGAAGTGGCTACATATTATACATACCATAAATATAGGATTGGAACGAAGTTAGATAAGTCATGGTTCTTATGGTTTTATAGTCTTTGTGGGTAAACGGAGGCTGATATAGATCGAGTTAACTTGGAATGGTTAGTTACGTGAACCATAGTGGTGGGTATGAGCACTCACTTGACCATAATTTTTATTGAACTTAAAAGTGGGTTATGAGGCGAGGTTTTCACCGTTTAGTGGAAACTCGGACGTTTATAAAAATTGATTGAATGTAATCGGAGTATCTTATATACCATTCATTTACCACCTACCATAATTAATGTACTGTACACTTTTATAAAATTTAAATCATTTAACTGTTAATAGTCATCAAAATAACATATTATACACTTTTGTTTTCATTTTTCACATCGAAAGAAGATGATGGAATATCGCTAGTAATTACTTAGGTATATTTATCTCATATAATATACATATATATATGTTTAAAAGTATGGGCATGTACCAGTTGCCCCCAAAAGTACCTTTTTTTATACCAATTCCCCCCAAACTACCTAGAACAAAATGTACCAGTTACCCTCACATGTTAATATATACACGATTAAAATATATAGCCTGTAAAATAGGGGAGGTAAATATACAAATAATAAATAAAATTATTTATAAAAATAATGTAAAATAGTATAAAATGATAAAATCAAATTTTGATATTTGCAATTATATATGATATTGTATTTTGTAATAAATAATAAATATAATTTATTATACAAATAGTATGGATAAAATGAAAATTGTATTAATAATAATAGCTTACTACTAGGTGCAAAGCCAGGATTTTACAAAAACGCGTAAATTTAAACTCGTCTAAGTGGATAGCCGATTTACATAATTATTATATCTAATTTTTTTTTTTTTTTTTTGACAAATTATGCCACATAATTATAATATTATTATTTCATTGACTTTTTCATATTATTTTGTTGGTAATTATTATAAGCATATGAATATTTTCTATAATTTTATACAAATTATCACATATTTTAATATGACTCTTATCATTATAACTAGGTATATTATTTATTATGAATTTTTTATTTCTATCGTTTTATACTATTTTACATTATTTTTATAAATAATTATATTTATTATTTGTATATTTACCTTCCCTATTTTACAGGCTATATATTGTAATCGTGTATATATTAACATGTGAGGGAAACTGGTACATTTTGTTGAGGGCAAGTGGTACATTTTGTTGAGGGCAAGTGGTACATTTGGTCGAGGGCAACTGATATATTTTAAAAATCCCGATAACAGCCGTGGGGGGCAACTGGTCAACACCCAAAAGTATGTATTCTTAGCTATGTATATAGAGGTATAGTAGTATAGAGTATAATTTTCGAGGTGTGCTTAGTGAAGATGATATAGGGGGGGGGGGTGATAACTCACGGTAAGCCACTGATGGTATGGAATGAGTGCTCATGGTATTGTACGAAAACCGATGGAAGGTTAGGATTACGTGATGGATGTGATCGAGTCAACTCCAACCATGTCAGCTATACTCGGATAGTAGGGTAAGGGGTAAGGCCGGGTACGTACGCGATAGCATAGCTCGAACCATAGGCTGGGTGGGGTGTCCAGATTTTCCGGTTTTGAGGGTTATATAGAAGCATCCAAAACACACTACTGACCGTCATCGTCCACTGCTTTTTTAGAGATTTTTCAGTAGCTATTACGAGCGGCAACATTATCTCATCCAACCGTGCCAGCTGCTGTGAATGTCGCAAAATAATTAAACTGCGTGGGGTGCCAATCGCTGGTGTCTGGAAAGGCCACTCGGGTCGCCATGTTATTATCAATAAATGCGGACGGGTATCGCTGTAGACAAATAGAACGACGTTATTATCGTCATAACTGGTCGACTTTGACGCCTGTTTGTCTGCTGGCCGCACCACAGGTGCCACGTCCACGGTGGAACGATGAAGTCTGCTTCCTGCCGGATTGCTCCAAACTCGGCCGGTGTCCTTCAATATCTGCCTGTGGGTATTAAAATAACACAAATTATTATTATTTTGCAATTATAGTCAGAATAAGAACAACAGTTCTTTTGTTTACGAATAAATACACAGCGATATGGATAATATAATTAGGTATTATGATAATCCGTAAAGTCATATAAGTATATAACCTATCTTTCCTACCTAATATAATCTCTAATTTTTGTTGAGATGTAATTTTTAGCACATATTTCATCTATTTCATAATTTTTTTTTTTTATCGCTGTATTTGTACGGACTCAGTGTAAGTATATAGTTATAAACCAACATACGAAGTCCTTAAATCTTACGGCATAGGCTATATAGCTATTCGTGGACATGTGTAAGAACTAAGAGAGAAATAGGAGACTATAGCAATAATTAAATTACAAGATATTTTAAAAAAAGTATGTATAAAGTATATATATATATATATACGGCGTCCTGTCTTCAGAGTAACCTATAATGATGTGCAGACCACTCGATCTCTTGCAAGCACTTATAGTACTGAGTAAATATTTAAAGTTTTCTAAAAACTAACTTAAAAACCGATTATGAAAAAAAAAACACTCACTTGGTGATCATTTCAATGTCGTGAACAAATTTTAATGTTGAAAATGTTGCACGGCCATCGCAATATAGCCCTGTGATATGCGGCAACAGTTTGGCATATATGACTTTGCCTTCTAGGGCCCTTGCGATGGCGATCATCAAGCTCTTGATGACTAAAGGAAACATTTTTTTAGACCAATCTAAAATCAAATTGAAATATATTTGGACTTCTTCGGGAACGTCGTAGACCGTCGTCCGATACAGCACTTCAAGCCATTCAGAATTTATCCAAGTCGTCCCCGAGACGACCTTCTCCAGATTTAACATAACAGCTATGCCTTGTCTGTCCTGACTTCCGGTGCTTGTGTAAATTAACTGCAGTGATAGGATAGCCATCAAAAACAAGAACATCGGATATTGTCCGAGATTCGCACGGTTACAGTTACTCAACATAATAGTATAGAGTTGCAATAGCAGCATTAATGAAAATATACGATAGATTATAAATTATAATATAGTATTTAATATATACGGTTAAATATACAGTTTTGTCTATGAAAAATAAACGAGAATAAATGAGTAGTACAAAAAAATCTAAGTCTTGTATTTTCTACACATATCAATAATTATTCGAATATTTATTTAAACAAAATACAAATTAATAATTATAGTTATACCATGGAAACTAAATGAACAGCCAGATATCTATATAGTTACTCAAGTCAATAATACGCTTTTTATACCCACATTTATAATGTATATTATGAATTATAATAATGTAAAATATAATATTTGTATCGATCAAAAACACGTACCGCGCGTATTAGGATTCCTAATTTAGGAACAACTATATTATTGTATCAATAAATTTTAATAATCAACCACAATAATTGTCGTTTAAGGTTACAAAACCAAGTAATTAAAATGCATTTAAAATTGCATTAAATAATGTACAAATATTTAGAGTTATGAGGTTCTCCTCCATTTTCTGCAAAATGTTTTCAGCTAAATTTTTGACTTAAGCGGCTTTGACCCTGATTTGTAGTGTTGTACGCTGCTAGATTTTTGTGATTTGTTTTCACATTTATATTATGTATTCGTTATTATCCTTTGTAATTATATAACATAATCGGTGACATTCGATAGATAACATTTATTATTAGGTACCCATATGCAGATATTTTATAAAATTTTATAACGATAACACGGAACTTTATATAGGCAATTCAGCTACATTACTGTCATGAGCATAATATTATTATACCTTATACTGAGTTAGGAAATTACTTCACTCGAAAAAATGATCAATTTAAAGTATTTAAAACAAAAATGTATTAAACAAATGTTAGTATAGCAGACATGATTCAAAGAATTATCTATATTTCCAACTCAGAAATACAGATATAATATTGTAGTGTATACGGTATGCTCCAGACTTTTTATTAAATACCCTTAACTTCGATAACAACTGCTTTAAATAAATAATATTTAAAAAACTTATGCTATTTAAGTCTTAAGAAATATACCTAATATATTTGAACAAAATTGGTACTGTTAAATACAATTATTATAAAACTAGGTATGTAGGTATTACACTATACAGTTCATAACAAATTATATTATTAACTCCCTGATTTCTGCTCCATTTTCACAGCTGAAGCTCTTGCGATCTCACACGCACTTGAGATAGTTAAACAACAAAAGACAGACCAAGCATTAATACTAAGTGACTCTCTTAGCGCTTTAAACAGCATCTTAAATATAAAACAACCCAACACCATATTCAGAATAATTCAAAATCAGATCTCTCTACTAAATATTAATAATCAAATCATTACGCTGCTATGGATCCCCAGCCACGTTGGAATACCAGGCAACGAGACAGCAGACATCTATGCCAAAAGAGTTATAACTTCTGATGCCATCTCTGTCCAAACATGTTCTCTGAGTGACATCAAGGGCGGCATACAGGCCCTGACACTGGAAAAGTGGCAACATCGTTGGGCTTCTTCACAAACTAAACTCAATGAAATTAAACTCTCCATTAACCCATGGCAAACTTACCTTACCAAAAGACGTCATGAAGTAGTAATCAATAGACTAAGAATTGGACATACCTGGCTTACACATCGTCATCTCATGAGACGAGAAGACCCAGACCTATATGTACAACTTGTGGGGAAGCTTTAACTGTCAAACATATCCTCCTATACTGTCGAAACTACGCAGACACCAGAACAGCCTTAAGTATACCTGAGGCACTTGTACCCGATCATGAAAACACTATTAAAATCATAAAGTTTCTTCAAATAACCAAATTGTATAACCTTATCTGACATTTGTATTTGTATCTATTTTGTACTTTTTTTTCTTTTTATCTTTCTCTCACTTCCAATGCTGTACTTCTATATTTTAACGTTATACCTTTATAAATATTCTACATTGTACTTAATATTCATAATGTTATCTATCACCTAATTTAATGTTTACATTGTACAATATGTCAATAACCTTAGTTGTTGCGGCTTTAATAATAATAATAAAAAAAAAAAATTATATTATATTTATGTTTATAAGCCGTTCTGATTACTCTGACTCAAAGACGATTGATTTGTATGATTGACCAAAACTTAATAAAGACAAGTGTAAACAAACACAAAAAGCTTCTCCTATATCGTTGTTTGAATTGGCTATATATTTCAAAATCTTTTGAATCGAAATAAAAATTTAAACGCAAAAGTTCATAAACAAAAATAGTTTTATAATTTGTTGATATTATCATTTAAAAATTCAAAGTTGATTCATAATGGTCATATAACAAAAAATGTGATAATTTTAGGAATATTAATTATTTTTCATTGGTAGATTTCATTAAATTTCAATATTTCAAAAAAAATAATTTAAACTTTTCGAAATAATAAGTGTTAATGGACTATCCTGTTTATATAGATATAGATATTTGGTATTATAATACTTGTTTTAAACATCAGCAAGGTACTTATTGTTATTTTTTTATTAATTTAATAGCGAATTATATTGTTTCTACTGACAATATTAAAAATTATATACATCTATAATTTATTAATCATTAACATTGTCGATTAAGCTAAGTTTGGCTCACTGCTCGAGTTTAGTATTTTAGTATTATTTTTATTGGTGTGATAATACGTGAAAATAATAAATTACAATGTGAATGTCGGATGTGACAACGTTGCATAACACATACCGACTACGCGTGACAAATTTTCACGGTGATTTGCGGATGAACAATCAATGCTAACGAAAAAAAAACATATTTCCGCATAATAGTTATAACAGGTCCATTAAGTGATTTTAGTGTTAAGATACCTACTATAAAAATATAAAATACAACAATTTATCTTGTTTCGGTTTTTTTAATTTACAGCTTTCAAAAACAGAAATTTAAGTTTAGAAAAAGGATTTTTTACTTTTTGAATTCACAATAATTTTTTTGAATTATTAAATTAAAAAACCCAAAACGAAATTCACTTTAAATTTTAAAATGTTGTGTTCTATCTTTTCTTATAAGAACAACAGAAGTATACTACCTATAAAGTCAGTAGTGGTCATCACGTTACATAATTTATTTATTTAGCTGTATTTTATACTGACTATAAATATATATATTTTAAATTATAATTTTAATGTTATTTCGACGCGTATTATAGACAAACAATATGATACGTAAAAATATATTGACTAATTCAATGCGGATGCGTTTAGCATTAAAGATAAATATAATCATTTTAATATATTATATAAACATAGAGTTATTACATTATTATTTTATTATACTGCTTTATTTAATCGTAGAGTTATTTTGCACAACGCTATACCATACACGGTTTATCGTTTATGTATAATTTCAGTGTGAGTTATGCATTGCTCATATCAGTCATACCACACTTAAACAGCAAGATACATTTACCGAATCATCGTTTATATACATGATATTTGAAACGTTGGGAAAACTATTGATGTAAGTGTCATGTATTAATTGTATAAATAGCTAGTAATAATATTAATAGAAGAATAAGTACGATGTATTATAACATAATATTAATATATTTACGATAATATTTATCATAGTTATTATTTTATATATCATAATATTATAACCTATAACTTTTGTTTTTGGTATACTTTTCCATCCAAATGTCTTTGAAAAAACAGATAGGTGCAGAAAGAAATGTACTTTCTACATGAAGAAAATTGACCATGATTAAAAACTTTATTTTTACTGTTAAAAATATTGAAAATGTTATTGAAGATAGGCCCCACCACGATTATCTATTCTCTACGGCCAACGATATTTCCATGTTATATCTACTTCCTACAAATATAAAAAAAAATTACTAATTTAAAAATATAAATAACTCACAATAACGATTTTAAAGATATAATGTATTGTATTTTTAATGCTCAAAAATAAGTTCTTTATCAAATAATATTATAACTATTTCAAGACATGTTTTTCAACGCTGATTTTTACATACCTAGTTTGATTGATTGATGAAACCGTTATTAAAGAAATTATGATAAAAATACTCATGGTGATTGGTGCATTCGGAAAATGAGGATTCCCAACATTGTGCTTTTTTGTGACATTTTTTAAAAGTTATTTTTCGAGTTCAATTGATTTTGTTTTTCATAGTGAATTGAGGATTATTTTTCCAAGTGAGCGCCAAACATACGGGTTTGAAGTTTTTTTGTCATAATTTCTTTAATTATGGTTTTCTATAAAAATGTTTTGATTTTAGTGAGTGGCGTTGGTAAAGTGGATTTGTTCCAAATAAATATACAGCTGAATCCGTCCACTTGTTGATTTATTACAAAAAGTGAATGATGGATCTTGGGGAAAGTACGACCAGTAGAATAAGTAGATGGAACTCTACGCCTCACTTCCAATTACCAGAACAACCGTCTACCAAATTCATTGACAGATTTATCCGTTTGAGAACTACATATTGGAACAAAGGATACGCAGTGGTTTTGCTTGGACTTATAGGTAAATTGTTGAATGTATACCTTCAAATGTAAAATTTAATACTTCATAAAATATATAGTTATGTGTTAATTGCCGATATTCCAGTAACGCATAGTTGTCGTCAACCATCTAAAGTCTAATAGAGTAATAGCGATTAGTATTTTAAAAATGTTTAATAGTAAACCGTGCTTAATATGGTCCGGTACTTGTTAGTGGTTTATTATATTATCGCCTAGACGTGTAGAAACTTTATAGCCCTGCCACTCAGGTTTTTCTCGTCGCTATCCATGTAAATAAAATCAACAAATAAATCAGTAATAATAATAAATATATCGCATTAATAATTTTACGGTTCTCAGAAAAAATGTATCATAAATATAGCCTAACAAGTGTTTATCACATAATATTGGTAGTTTAAAAACCAATAAACAAACCGAAAAATGCCAATCAAACGGTATACCAATAATTACTGTGGGTTTATTACCCAGACTGTTTTTTATTCATTGTTAGCCTATTAGGTATCCGATTTACAGGTTTATGTTGTTATTTTATGTATTATTAAAAATTAAAATACATTTTAAAGATTTGCGAATACTAACGCCCGATGTTGATTTAACTCTAATTTACATTAATACTATACTATCTATCATTATTTACAATTGTTTTGAAATGTAATATTAGTAACAATTATTTTGTATTTATTTAGCCGAGTTCTTTTGTTGTCAATAATCGTTATTTATTATTTATCACCGTGGTTCTCTTTTTTTAATTAAACCAGTCGGCTGTCTGAGATGTAAACATATTATAATGTCCACTAAATGTTTATAATACGGTAAAAGTATAAATACCAATGAAACATAGGAGTTAGATCTCGTTCAATCTTATAGGTTTCATTGACTTTAGAGTTTAGACTGATGTCGGTAATTTAACGGTAAAATTTGATTAAGGTAAAACCTATGACACACAAAATAGTTTGAACTTAAACATACGATTTTTGATACAAGGTGATTCAACAACCACGCTTATCCTTATTTTTTTCATTTAATAGGTAATGAACTTGTTCAAATTTTATAATTTTTATAATTTTTTTAATGTACTTGAAGAAATTAAAAAAAACAAATTCTTGAATTTGTTTGTACTGCTTGGGTCGAAATTAGTATAATATAGTCAAATAGAAAATCTTACAATATCATATCTAAGAAGAAATTCGTATATTCGTATACAGACTTTTAAAAATTATCTCTTACAATAGAATGTTAACATGACAACAGCCGGTGAAACGTGAAATCTAAAATTCACTTATAAATTTCACCAATATTCATACTTTTATCGTAACTGATTTTTTTATAGGTTTTTTCATTACGTCGCTTCAATTGAGTTCATATTTTAAGTTTATTTGGTTTATGGCACTACAAAATCAAGTGAGTGTCTGTTATACCATTAATAGTTTTCAATAATAACCTACTTATTGATTTATTTATTTAACTAATGTTATATTCTAATTTATTATTACAGATTGACTATTCCTATTATTATTGCATGTCTTACACCATGCATGGATATTATACCGGTGTAATACTAGGTGGTGTTTTAGCAACAGTTTATCCGGCTCACAAGTAACTAAGTGATAATTCAAAGAATAATCATTTAAATTTAATTTAGGGCTAGGATTTAAAGTTTATATACAATATTAGAATATATAGGATATAAATTAATTAAAATTTTGATATTTGAAATATATTATATATTTATAATAAAAATATTTGATATAGACTATAAAGTTAATAACTATTAAGCTGGTGTAAGGTATGTGTATGTGCATTAAAAAGCTAAAACTGTGATACCAAATTACAAATCCAAATGTACATATTATGATTATACTAGTCACATCTCACACATTGAAACAGGCAAATGTAAATGTCACTTAAATTGCCTAAATATTACTCCTTAAAACATTAAATGTTACAGCACTCCTAACGAATCACCGTCTACATCAGTGTACCAAGAGTACAACATTAAATGTCTGCTTTGAGTCTTTGAATATAGCAATTTTAAATTTAAAACCAAAAAAATTTACAATTAAATCCTGAAATCTGACAAAAATATTCTAAGGTAGGTACTCGAATTCTTAATGAAAAAACATGCAAACAAAAATACTTAATTAGTTTTTTATAAAACAATATTACGCGATTCTCATTATCTTGTATAACCAAATTCCAACTCACGACTGCTAAGTAATAGAACGATTAATAAATTAATGTGTATTAATCCTAGCCCTACTTCACCAAGAAGTTATCATAATTCAATTAAGTTTTATGATTATGTTTTCAGTATCTTAGGAATTTTCGTCACCATATCGTCGATTGGTCAGTTAATTTCAGTCATAAGTATAAGTTACTTAAACACTCACACACATTGTTTTTTACAATTTTTTGTCGGAATGACAATGGTAAAAATAAGATTCTTTATTTATGTGAAGTTCGATTTCATAGTATACAAATTAGTAAATATTAATGAGTTTTGTACATTATTATCCTATAGGCCGTTGTGGATGTGTCACTTTACAGAGTTTGGACGTATTGGGTCCCACAAGATAAACAGTCAATACGTCACTTTCCAATAGTATTGTCCATGTCGATATTTAATGGTGGATATCTCCATGACACTTTTAATAAATTCCACGATACACATTCGTCTTATCCCTTAACTCTATTTATAGGTATACTTACAATGCAATTGTGATACAGCTGAGCACTTGAATGTTATGCAGGCAGTGGCGTAGCCAGGAATTTTGTATGGTGGGGGCTAAGTCTCACAAAAAATTCAAAAAATACAAATAACATATTTCTTTTCTTTACGTTTTTTTTTTTTTAAATTGTATACATGTATAAACATTTTTATTTATTTATTATGCCTACAGGCTCCAATCTTTCAACTGCATCCTTCTTGGCTATAGCCTACAATGGCTAAAATAAACACAGTCAATGGGGGGGCTATAGCTCTCTTAGCCCTTCCCTGGCTACGCCACTGCATGCAGGATAATAATTGAAAATTGACTTTCAATAGGTCTCTAACATATTTATTATATACTTTATTATAGATGTGATTGGATTGGTGTGGTACGTTTTATGGTTGTACGTGATCAATGGAAATTATTCATTTTGGAACTTGAACCGTGATTTTATTTTGTTTGGAGATTCAAACAATACTCGATATTCATCCGAGGTATTTGACGTTTCGTTAACCCGATCAATCGTATCGGACATTCCATGGAAATCGATTTTTACATCTAAACCATTCCTTGCGATTGTCTTATTATACATTTGTGATGCTCGACTTAGTGAATTAAATGACAGTGATTTATACAATAACGTAAATGTTTTTTTAATACATTAAAAAGTGTAGATTATTATATTTTTGTTTTAGCGAGTTATCTATTTTATGATCTATTGTTGTCTTTAAACAAATTGTTGACAAAGGCGGACGTATTCGAATGGACCATGAAAAATTACACTATCATCTTATTGCTATTCTTCGTCGTCCTGGTCGAATTAATTCCAGAAATCACTGAATCCATTTCCACCTCAAGTGTCAGAAAGTTTTGGAGTTGCTCGTATTTTGGTTCAGTGGGTATATTATTTGTTCTGGAGGCCATTTTAGGTAATGCTTTAAGAGCCGATAAAATATACCATTATATGATGAGAGGAATGCAATATCTTTATTATTTCGGTAAGTGTAAAGGCATGTGAAATATACAACATTGAAAACTATCTTATACAATGCTTATAATCCAAAATATTTTGGTTTTGTTCAGGATTCTACGTAAATATTTTAGATATCGCACCAAAATATGCTAGTTTAATGTATGGTTTACTGCTGAGCATACATTTTATTTTCAACTTTGTGTGGGCCAATGTCGTAAATATAATATTGAGCTCTATGGTAATAACATATAAAAACATTTTAAATGTTCTTAATTTCTTATGTGTATTAAACGAAGTTATAAACGAAGTCGTAATTAAATTTTAACATAGATACTTACCAAAGTCGAAAGTGATATACTGATAGCTATAATATGTTTTTTGGTGGCTGTATTGTATGCCATTTTCGCTTCCGCAGAACTAGAACCATGGGCAGCAGATGAACCGGAAGAAGAATTTCAACAAAATATAGTTGAGAACGACAATAAATTATAATGATTTATTTGCATTTACAATTTAAATAAAAATTATACATTATAATATTAATCTATATAGTATATATAATAAAAAATAAAATGCTGTCCGTTGGTAGTCGCATCACTTAAGAACTGTTAGATTTATTTGGCTCATTAAAATTAAATTAAAAAAGATTACAATAATTATATCTTGTGAAGATTTTACGGAAAGAAAAATTGGGAAAATTTTTTTGGCATATTTCTATAAATTTTTTTATTGTTTATAAATGTAAAGAAAGGATTTTTAAATTTACGGTAGAAATCGAGTATATGTATAAATGTTTATAAATTAATGTCATAGATTATATCTTACAGATTATTAGTAGGTATTATAAGAAATATTAGTATTTTTTTAAATTTAAATCATAAATGACTGCTATTGAGTATTCGGGCTGATGACTGATGATCGGTGAAAATATATGAGAATATATCATAAGTAATGAGAATGTATCATGTCTTGCAAATTCATGTAAATGGAGTGCTAGATATTGATAAAAAAAAATCGTTGAAGAAGTAAATGGAAATAGTGAGTTAAATATTCTCAAAACAAAAATTATATATCATATAATATTATAAATTTCGCTCTTCTAAAATGGTTTTGGGTGGACTATTTTCGTATAGCCCGGTATAATGAGTATAGCAACTACTTTATTAAATTTTACTGTTTCCACGTACCTATTTCGATGGCACAAAATTTTCCATTTTTTTTTTTACAGTTAGCATGCAATTATCATAAATTGTCTCGACTATTTACCGAAATTTAAAGGACAAGATGTACATTTGCATGATAGAAATGATGTATGAGTGGTACTTATTAAAGAGACACCTAACTTGAGAAATTTATTATAGGATAAAAAAACTTTTATGCCAAAATGTAGCACGAGATTTGCACAAATTTATAGCATTGGTATACGAATTTCATAAATAATATATTATGTAGATAACAAACTGTTACAAAAGGTATATTATATATTTAGCTACCAAGAAAAAAGAATATTTTGACATGACATACCTATAATTTATGGTATTTATTATACATATTGTAGAATTGTTCTATTTAATAAATGTTCTTTTTAACTATTCTTAATAAATATATTTTTGAAATAATGGTTTACTGGTAAAACAAAATTTTAATATAACTTGTAATATTAGTCGTATTTTCAACATTGAAAAAATAACTCAATATTCATCGATGATTAAACTTTATTTAAAAAATAAAATTACAATTATCAATACATATTAATATAATGTATATATTATTCATGTAAAATAAAATTTTACTGTGATAAGAACAACATAGGTACTCGTAAGTATTCTATAATCAATAGTCAGTAATAAATCATGATGGTAATTTATTTATTTTGCTTTACTTTTTATTTTTTTTAACTGTAAAATATAATTAAAATTATTATTATAAAGTTATGTTGGCACATATTATAGACATAAAACATAATAATATTACATTGACAATTTCAATAGGGATGCGTTAAATATTACAGATAAATATAATCATATTATATAAACATTAAACATAGAGTTATTTGCACCATATGGTTTATGTATAATTTATACTATGTAATTGCTAGTACCTAGGTATATTGAAATTATTCTTTGCTCACACCACAGTAAGCATGCAAGATACATGACCGGATCATCGTTTTTATACATTTGAAAAGATCAAGAAACTATTAATGTAAGTGCCATACCTTTTTTTTTTTTTTTCTTGAAACCGGGAACGGGTGGGAACTGTTTAGCACAATACTGCCACCCGAACCAGTATCGTATGTAAGTGCCATACCTACCTAAATTATTATACATATTATTATGTATATATAGTTATAGTGACAATGTTGTTAGAATATTAAATATTAAAATATGATATAATATGATAGTTAAGTATACATACTGCTTATTATATGATTACGATTTATGATGTTCGATGTTGTATAAAGTATAAAGAATGGAATCATTACGTCAAAATATATGTTTTTATTACAATAGGAGAATTTTACATTCTAACTATACAATATGCGTTAATTAAACATTTCTTATAAAACTACGTCAATAAGTTTACGGCAAAAACTGCCAACATTACGAATTATTAGTCTAACTACAACATTTATTGAACACATTGTTTTCAAAGACATTTTTAAATTATATATCTAAACGACTAAACGTATAAAAAAACGAATGGTGTAAAAACAAATATGTGATGGGTAGATAATAATAAATAATTTATTTATAATAACGATTTTAAAGGAATGTTTTCGTATTTTTGGTGCTTAATAATAAAAATATGTATTCTATAGAGTAAAGAATATTATAATTTTTAATCATATCAAGTTTTGACTTACAAAAAAATCCACAACTGAACCGGTCCGAGAGTTGATTCATTAAAAAAAATAGAGATGAGTCTTGAGGAAAACGCAACCAGTAGATGGGATTCTCCAACCCACATACAATTACCAGAACAACCGTCGCCCAGATTCACCAACAGGTTTATCCGTTTGAAAATTACATATTGGAACAAAGGATACGCTATAGTTTTGCTCGGAATTGTAGGTAAATCGTAGTATGTAGTCAATTTATCCCACTGACGATTTGCATGTTAAATGGAATAATAATTTGCAAAATATAGCATTGTGTTGGCCGCCGATTTCCGTCAACGCTAATAAGTGGTCTTCCAACCGTCAACTGTCTAATAGCATTCAAATATTTCAGTTTAGGTGGAAAGATATTTTAAGATGTAGACATACTTCTTAATTAAATAGCATGTTTCCTGCAATATATTAACTCTACGTTTTATAATCAACTCTTTCTCTTTGAGACGACTTTGATAATTTCACTGGAACTCTCATTACTTTAACCTATAATATATACTTATTTATACATGTATGTATAATATACTTATTTTTAAATAGGTTTATGTATCACGTCACTTCAATTTAGTACATATTATAGATTTATTGAGTTTATGGAACAACAAAATAAAGTGAGTGCTTATTATATCAAATAATTAATTTTTATATAATACCTAACCGGTATACTTACAAGTAAATTAATTATTTATTTAAATAATATTATAATATAATTACAGATTGATTATACTCATTTTGGTTGCTTATCTTACAATATGGATGGATATTATATCGGTTTAATACCTGGTGGTGTTTTAGCCACTGTTTATCCGGCTCACAAGTAATCGAGCAATACTTAATTGTAACATAGGGCTAAGGTTTATATTATTCAATATTACAATATAAAATAAAGGCATGCGTAATATGTGAATTTTTTTAATAAAAAATGCTGATATACAAATTATACTGGGTGATTATTCAAGCACGCTTACTTCAGCTTTTTATTCAATGATACATTTATTTGAATACTGATTATTCCAGATACATTTTTCAAACTTTTTGAGATTTGGGATATAATCTTCTTTTTATTAAATGGAAATTCTTCTTTTTTACTGTAAATTATTTAGCCAATATTTTGTTTGGAAATATCCGAAAAATTTAATTCAATCATTTTAAATTTAAAATATAAAAATTCACAGTTACTTCTAAGTTATGAAACAAATATATTTCAATACCTGCATTATTAGTGCAAATGCAAAACAATTTAATTATTATAATGTGTTTCAAATCAATTGTGACTCGATCATAATGCTCCAGGTGACGGTTACTACTCAAATCAGTGGTTAATAAATTAGGCTGGAAAATAAGATTCGCGTGATATTTTTGAATTCATATCATTAAATTTAAATTGAATTTAAATTCCCCACCTTATTCACGCGTTTTTTTTTAGTAACTCTGACACCATGTGTCCACACCTGGTGTGCTGTGATCGAGTCTCATATGAGTCTTTGAATATAGAAATTTAAAATTTAAAACCAAAAAAATTTACAATTAACTCCTGAAATCTGACAAAAATATTCTAAGGTACTCGAATTCTTAATGAAAAAACATGCAAACAAAAATACTTAATTAGTTTTTTATAAAATAATATTACGTGATTCTCATTATCTTGTATAACCAAATTCCAACTCACGACTGCTAAGTAATAGAACGATTAATAAATTAATGTGTATTAATCCTAGCCCTACTTCACCAAGAAGTTATCATAATTCAATTAAGTTTTATGATTATGTTTTCAGTATCTTAGGAATTTTCGTCACCATATCGTCGATTGGTCAGTTAATTTCAGTCATAAGTATAAGTTACTTAAACACTCACACACATTGTTTTTTACAATTTTTTGTCGGAATGACAATGGTAAAAATAAGATTCTTTATTTATGTGAAGTTCGATTTCATAGTATACAAATTAGTGAATATTAATGAGTTTTGTACATTATTATCCTATAGGCCGTTGTGGATGTGTCACTTTACAGAGTTTGGACGTATTGGGTCCCACAAGATAAACAGTCAATACGTCACTTTCCAATAGTATTGTCCATGTCGATATTTAATGGTGGATATCTCCATGACACTTTTAATAAATTCCACGATACACATTCGTCTTATCTTTTAACTCTATTTATTGGTATACTAGCAATTACATCGCCATACCGAGCTATTGAATATTAGGATAATATAATTACATACGGTGTATTATGTATTTTGTTATAGGTGTAATTGGATTGGCGTGGTACGTTTTATGGTTGTATGTGATTAATGGAAAATATTCATTTCGGAGCCTAAACAGCGATTTTATTTTGTTTGGGGGTGTGAACACCTCGCGATATTCTTTTGGAACAAATGGTGTATCATTAACCCGATCAATCGTATCGGACATTCCATGGAAATCGATTAGTACTTCTAAGCCAGTTCTTGCGATTGCCTTATTATACGTGTGTGATACTCTAATTTTAGATTCATATTACGGTAGTGCTTTATACGGTGACGTACGTGTTATTTTAATAAATTAAGAAGTGCTATTAATCTATTATATTTGTTTTATATATATATTGCTGTTATTGAAAAAATTGTTGACAAAACAGTACGTATTCGAATGGACCACGAGAAATTACACGATCATCTTATTAACACTCTTCGTCGTCTTGGTCGAATTAGTTCCAGAAATCACCGTACCTTTTTCTACCTCCAACGTCAGAAAGTTTTGGAGTTGCTCATATTTCGGTTCAATGGGTATATTTTTTGTTCTGGAGGCCATTTTAGGCAATACTGTGAATACAAATAAAATGTTAAAATATTATTTTAAAGAAATGCATTATCTTTATAATTTCGGTAAGTAAATATATATTTTAAAGGCATGTGAAACATAAATTGATATACAATATTTAAAACTAATTTTCATGATGTTTGTTTCGTGTAGGATTCTACATAAATATTTTAGACATCGCACCAAAATATGCTAGTTTATTGAATAGTTTACTGCTAAGCATACATTATATTTCCATCCATTTGTGGGTTGATGCCGTAAATAGAATATTGAGTTCTGAAGTAATAATAGAAAAACATTTTAATGTTCTAATTTATATTAAATTAAGTAATTATCGCAATTATATTTGTATATAGATGCTTAGCAAAATTGAGTCTGCTATCCTGATGATGATAATATGTTTTACGGTAGCTGTGTTGTACGCCAATTTTACTTCGGTAGAACTACAACCATGGGCAGCAGATGAACCGGAGGAAGAAAATCAACAAAATATAGTTGAGAGTTACAATAATGTATAATGATTTATCCATCGGCGCAACTAGAAATTTCAACAAGGCGGTGCTTAAGCTGAAGGGTTTTTGTGACTTAATGGGACCTAACATTTTAAACAATTTTAAAGATGCTAATTTTGACTAAAGGCCTAAAGGGTGCTAAAGACCCAAAGCACTCTCCCTAATTGCGCCAATGGATTTACCATGTATATAACAATATAATTAAATTATGCATTATAATAATTATAAATATGAATACTATGCACATTATTTAATACTACGTTTTATATTATAATAAAATCGTTTGAAAACTATTTTCGTTTTTTGTCGGTACCTCCCGGCGCAACACAAAAAAATATTTAATATAAAAATATAAAATATAATTATACAATAAAGGTAGATAAATTGCCTGAATATGTCATAAAATTTTGTTGATGATAAATACTTAAGATATCGAACAACTCTATTTCTATATATGAGTTGCTGTAAATTGTGTCCTATATTTAATTTTTTGTATTTAAAATGCAACCTGGGTAGGTATACTTTGTACAGCATATTTTTTTAAAACTATATTCTAGCTTAAAAAATATCTAGAATTTAAAAATATAGTCTTTGAGTATATTTAAAAATTCCAAAAATTAGAATTTGAATAAATTAATTAATCATTAATCATTATTAATACATATACAGGGTGATTCACTGAGCATGTTGCACCCATTTTTTCTTTAATGTATTATTGTTAATTTTTGTTTATTTATTATCAAAGCTACCTAATTATTGCTCATTACAATCAATCTGAGGACAGGACAGGATGAGAAAATAAAACCATTGCACTTTTTTAAAATTGTATAAAGATTTGACACTTATGTAAAACAAGAAGATTTTAAAAGATATTATCTTATAATATTATAATAACAAATATTTTTAGTTGCAATGAATGATTACAGTCAGCCACAACCAGTCTAGAAGTTATTATAATATGCATGTGATGTATAATATAGTTTATTTAAGCCATTAGATTACTTTAATTCAAGATTCAATGATTTATATGATTAACCATAAATTAATAAGGACAAGTATAAACATATACAAAAACTTCTCCTATTTATTGTGTTTTGACATGGTTATATTTCGATAGGTGACATTGAATATAAATAAAATATTTAAACGAAGAAGTTCTTAAAAAAATCAAAGCTGAAACATGTATATCATTTAAAAATGTTCAGTATAATAAATTTTTTATAAAAAACACATATTTAAAATTTAGGTCCATACAATAAGTTCATCCTGAGAAGCCATGTCTGATAAAATATAAAATGATTACACTCGGTCCCATTAAACTATTAATAGACTTAAATATTGTTATATCGCATTTAATATTTCGATTTTAATGTAAAACTTAAATATTTTAATTAAAAAAAAAAAATTGTTTTCGAAAATTCAATTTGAGGCGCAGGGGTGGGCAAGTGCGCGCCAGCCCCACCCTCGCTACGATCATGCGTGTTTCTGCATTTGATTCTATCTGTCGGTGGTACGCAATCTTCGCAAGAATGTGGACTTAAACTTTGTTGAGAAATCATCCCAGTCGTTGAATTCACTTCCAAGAAACCAATTTCAGGCCGCTCTGACCAAGCACGAGCGTATGAACTGCAACCTGTAGTTGACAGGCCACTTGTTTAATCGCGCCAACGAACTCGTTTCAATTATCCGCTTTGGGCGCTTTGTACGCTGTTTCTCGTCCGGAGAATTCTTTAACAGTTTTGTTAAGATCTGGAACGATTCAAAACTCACCAATCGCACTACCCACGCCACTTGTGTTCTCACTGACCAAGTGGGTTTCTATTCGTGCGGTCAACTGTTGTACCATCGGTTGATTCGAATTTAGGTTTTCAGTCATTTTGAATTTGACTGTATCGTCGAGTATTAAACTGGTTACCAGTTACGGATCAGGGATGATGATCTGATCCACAGAAAGTTCAATGTGTAATGGACTACCCAATTCTAAAAAAACAGAAGGGAAATAAAATCCTCCATTGGTTTATCAGAATACTACAGAAGATTTATACCTGATTATGGAAAGATCGCAAGACTACTCACTTCCTTATTGAAGAAGAACGTTGAGTTTAACTGGTCAAATTTATGTCAACACCTTTTGAGGATTTAAAAATAGCTATAATAAATCTCATTTGCAATTCTCAGACTTCAATATAAAACGTTCAACCTTACATATGATAGGGGGCGTGTTATCACATAGGCTAGTTGGGAAGGATTTTCAAATTGCCTATGCTTTACGAACATTAAATAAAGCTGAACAAAACCCTATTTATTGGGTCAGGAATTTTACATTATCATCGATCACTGAGTATCAAGTTGACTTTTTAATGTCAAGGACTCTGCTTCATGACTAAATCAATGGAGACTTAAATATTAGAAGAATATCAGTTTAATATCCAATATAACCCAGGATGTAACAATACAAACGCCGAAGTCATTGAGTAAAACTCTAGAGTCACTATTAAAGCACATTGAGAAATGAACAGAATCTCCGGATGTGCACCGAAACCTTTCTACGTCCGAGAATCTTCAGATACATTAACTTTTACATTCCTTATTGTATATATTATGAAAGAAAACATATCACAAAAATACTTCAACTAATCGGATGCTGAACAAAAACTAGAAAATTAAAATATCCTCTCCCCCCTCCTCGTGGACGTATTTATGTCAAGTACCGTATTATGTACGAACAAAAGATATGACTCGGTTACAATAAACATTTTATTTTCAATAATTGTAATGACAATAATGTTATAATATATGAAAATAACATAAAATTTTTGATTATGATGCCATTATAGGAAATTGCGTACTAATACCTATATACGTATCTATATTATTGGGGCACATTCCTAGTCATCCTGGTATACATTTATATAATCTATAATTAGCGTTTTCGTTACAACTTTATTACAATATACATTGGTTGTACTAGTTGTACGAATAAATTAAACTACAACAATACAGTAACTTTTTATCTATTTTATACACAGAAAATAATTATTTACAAAATATAACCTATGATCACAAAAAACTTGAAACATTCACCGTCCGGATAAATATATACATATAAAAGCAATATAATATATACGCGTATTAGGTATTTAGATTATAAGCACACGGGTAATATACAAATACGACATAATATTATCAAACTATAATAATTATGTGTCTTATACTATTACACTGTATAGTACTATAGTGGACAGAGCTATATTGCCTTAAATGTTGAGGCCAACATTACAAGTAGAATTGGGATGATTGCTCATGCCCAATTAGGGCGATTGTATACTCCGCCAGAATATTGGTAGATAAAAAGGTAATGAAAAGATTTAATATAAACTCCACCAGTTTTATTTTTATACATGTAATTTATGTACGTGAACTCTGCTTAATTTATTTTGGTATCTGTAATAGATGTTTGTGTATACTAGTATAAGGGAATTGCGGGAAAAAAATCTCCGCACTAGAAAAAAAAATCCCCAGCATATTTTATACATAAGATATAATAGAAATAAAATTAATATTGTATGTTATTTTATAAAAAATTGCCTTTTACCCTATATTATAATATGTAAAAAAAATGCATGCATGTAGTATATATGTATATATGATTATATTACCTAGTCAGCCACGAACTTTTAGTCATGATAATAATTAAATATAAATTAAAATGTAATGTGATTATAATATTTTAATATTATTTATCTGCGACGATTATAGGATGCGTAGTATCTACTATCTACTATCTCGTACCGGAACTGAAACAAATAACAACTAATTGATGAGTTGGAATTACATCTTGATCGCGTTTATTATTGGAGTATACTGTTGAAAATGCTGAAAGTTTAACCATCGCGGCAAACATTTTATATACATATAATACAATACATGTATAAATGTAGTAATATTGTTTTTTTAGGGTATAAGACAGTTTTTATAAAATAACGATTTTTAACATAATATATACAATATTTATTTCATTTTTCATATAATATAATAAATTCATAAAATAATATAATACTACTGGGGATTTTTTTTCCAACTACCAGTATAAGAATTATGATAGAAACAAATATATATATGTATATGGATGTATAGTGTTAAGGCCTTATCACATTAAATACATTGACGTCCGTTGCAATTTGAAATGACATACGTAGAAACAGTGACATAATTTGGAATTGGTTCTGGGGTGAGATATAATTTTATACTATCATCCTAGTAGAGAGAGTATGCCCCCCACACCCACTCTTGATCATTACATTTTATAGAGGTATATAAATGAGGTAAATGGTTTGATAATAGTTTTCAAAGTTATGTTTTAATCGTGAGCCGTACAATTTTGTTATCATATATTATAATTGTTGAGGTATCGATTTTTAAATTAGTAAAATAAAATAAAATTCTAAGCTTTTATAATTTCCACGAATTCTCATTTCTTATTTTAAAATCTTAAAATCTTTTAAAGTCAAGTGCTAATGGGAATTAATTTATGGCTTTTTAAAAAAAAGGCTCTGGAAGATATACCCCCCCCCCCCCATGATTACGCCACTGCGTCAAAAATTTTTGAATTGTTAAGGTTAGATCGGTTCATTATTAGTATTTAAAAATAATTTCATTTTCATAATATTAGAAAACAGTATTCCCAATGATGCTATTGTCAATAGATGAGTTACCTATACTTTGACGAACTCATTCGTAATGTTTTTTCGTCTGTGTTGAACGAAATAATATGGCCAACAACTTTTAATCACTAATAATTATGAGAAAAAATATTCTATGCAGTACCTACTTAAAATACGTGTTTTTTGACTGGTTTTTTTTTCTGGCAGAATTTATACTAAAAAAAAGATTCATGTGGCGGAGTTTACAGTAAAAACAGATTCTTGTAGCGGAGATTACATGCACCCACGCAATTTATATCACCACTAGTGTTAAGTGATTTATATATAGACATGTACTGATAAGCATGCGCAATAGAAGTCATTCCTCGATTATGATGTATTCAAACACGTGATAGTATGCAGTTGCTCTTTTCATTGTATATATTATTATTATGATCTAAGGTCTTATATATATATATATATATATATATGTGGATGATAACAGCACAGAATAAATAAAAATATCTATAAATGCGCGTATCGCAAAAAACGATATTATAATAATAATAATTATATTATTATTTGACTAGGCCTTTTTTTTTGTATATTTTATTATAATTGAGTGTATTGTTGCAAAGGTATCCGTGCGCTGAACGTCGACACTGACGATCACGTCTTTTTGGGGAAGCCTCTTGCGTAAGGTTTTTTCGCGTTCGTATGTAAGTAATAAATTCCACGAGCTCTGTAAAAATATAAATAAGAACGTATTAAAAAATATCGAAATTATGCGTATGGACGAACTAAAATACAAGCTGTAGCGTCGTCAGAGCCGGCACTATTATTTGTAGTATAAGTATTGGTACCTACACACCCTTTACTTAGTAAATTTAGTTTTTTTAAACAAATAGTATACATAAACTTTTCAATTCCATGCTGGTGTCTCGAGCTTCGCATGTCGTGCTTAACTTTCACTCGCCCCCTGAGTGTGATTTACCAACTATCATGCTCGCTCCTCTTTTTTACTTCAATAACGCAGATCAACTTCAATATAGTTCTGAATTTTTGAATTTTTAAATATTGTTTATACTCAAATACTATATATTAATAAATACTAAATTTTGTACACATGTATTTTTAAAGCCATTTTTAAGGAATATTATTCTTATTCCTTAATATACAGGGTATAATAAGAAGACCTGACAAATGAATCAAATTTTATTTTAATTCATATTTTTAAATTTTTTCGTGTATAATATAATGGCATTTACGTCACATGTGTAATATTATAACATTTTTCATTTATATATTTCAATGCTGAAAATAAACAAATATCGGTTAAAAAAAGTTATTTAATTTGTCAAGACTTCCTGTTACACCATGTACCTATACATTTTATTATTTTAATAACTATCGTCAAAATTACTCGTTCAAATTTTAAACTAAGTTCATCAAAATTAAAAAAAAAACGGTTGATTAAATAATTTCAGAAAAAAGGATAATTCTCATTAATTGAAATATATAAGTTTATTTTGCAACATGACACAAATCTTTTATCATTGAAAAAATCTCAAGAATTTGAAAAAATAGTCTTTAAGTATATATTTAAAAAATTCAAAAATACCTATAACTCTATATTTGCGAACTCGAAAATATTCGTGCAGTAAAAGGGTACGATTGTAAAAATAAAAATTTTCGTTCGTTGTGATATTCAGGCATAGGTGTTTGTGTATTCACCTATTATGTATACATTATAATATAAGGTACAGGTTATTTAGAAGGTAAACTACTTATTTTAGTTAAAAGTATTAATGTTTTTGGAAATATTTGTCATGCATAATTTCAAATTTGTACAAAAAGAGATTTTTTGAAAAATATTATAGTTATTTCTTACTATTATCGTTCATTATCATATTTTATCAAGTTTTTACCTAGCTGAATAATTGATTAAAACTCGTTGGAATTCCCAAAAAAATATTTTGCTTTGAAATATATATGACATTAAAGATGTCATTTTTTTCAACAAAATTGATTTGTAACTAAAATAATGGTATATAAAATAGTAAAATATTTTTTATTTGAAAAATTTGGTATTGTACAATGATAACGTGAGTTGTGTACCTAAACTAAAATATTATTTCCAAGTATTAATGTAATTTTTGAGAAAAACACGATTTTTTTACCTTTAAATGTTTAAATCACCTTTTAAAATTCCTATTTAAAATGCTCTTACTTGTGTGTCACGTGTTCACCCATCAAAACGTACTCAGACTCCGGAGGATTACAAAGGCCCAAGTTGAAGTAAAATCGATTGGAACACGGTATTGACCAGAACCCGACGTTGGAATTGATTGATTCGATGAAGTACGGTGTCACTTTGGTGTGATCGCACGACAACGTCTCTGTAAATTACGTAACTCGTTTAGTATCATGGGTAAGCATAAATACATTAGAAACGCAGGAAAACCTTCTTATGACAAACCACCTATAAGACGGAATCTCCTCAAAACGGAAAATAGATAGCCCTGTATATTTTTGTCTATCAAACTGAAAAATCAGTTACTACCAAGCAATTCTATAATAAGGATAATATATTTCGATAATATATTGTAATATTATTACGTAGGTAGATATATAATTATTGTATAAAGTATAATTTTCGGTGTCAGTGTGCCACCGAAATGACTTCCAACCATGATTGTCGATGTTTAAATGTTTTAAATATTTTACGAATACGTAAATGTTATTCTCAAACGGTTCCGGTATTATTCGACGACAACAATTCAATATAATAATTTTTATATATATATATATATACAATATTTATTTTGCGTAATATTATGCAATTTGAAAACAACTAGACCCATTTTCCATTAATATTAAGTAATATCATTTTTTATTTAAAATAATTTTTATAATTTACTTTGAATGTAAAATTAAAAAAAAACCATAATCACATTTTTAACAACGCCTTTTTCGAGACAGTTATTCTTTAAGTATACATCATGAACTATGAAGTGCAAAGCAAATTAAATTGTCGAAAAACGGGAGTTATTTGGACAGTCATTTTCTCTTTGTAAAACGATAGTCAAATGATTAATTAACTATAGTTTTCATTTTAAGTATAAAAAGTATATTATGTATATTGTATACCTTGTTCCTAAATACCATACATATATCAGCTATCATAAAAAGTATGAGTAGACTATTCAAATTAGATGAATTTAATTGAATGATTCAATAGTGGTTGTTTTAACTATCATAATAATTACATTTATACAACTAGTATTGTAGTTATTACTATCGATTTCTAAAATTGTTAAATTGTGTTATATATTATTCAACAGATAATTTTAAAAACACGTTTTACTTAAATTATAAACAGGAAATATACATTATACATATATTCCGTATGGTATAGGTAATAAATCAGTAGTTTGATCAATTATATTATAATATATATAATATTAATTGATCCCGAGTTATAATAGGTACTGAATTATTGATGTATTTTACATTAAATTTAATAAACCTAGTCGATCGGCTTTCATTGTCGACTGTTTTTAATGAAAATCGATTTTTTAACATTTGCGTGATTTAGTTTTTATTATTATTATTATTATTATTATTTATTATATTTTATCTATAAGTGTGTTTGAGTTTAAATCATTCAAATTAATGGTAATATTGTATGGAATCGTGTCGGACAAGTGTTTAGTCGAATATTATGCATAGCGGAAACGTTGGAGAAGGACGACAACGACCAATAAGTCGCCTATCGCCGAGTTATAATTTATATAATCGTGTCCTTTGGACAAGGCTGGGCAAGTTAATTTATTATTTATATTTAACTGGTTAGCTGCAGAAGTATAGCTAATATTTTCGAGGGCTAGTCTTAGAAATCTAGTCATGTTCAATATTATAATATAGACTATATTACTCGTATTAAAAAAAAATTACGTTTTTCTTACGAACTTATATCTTTGAGTAAATTCTTGGAGTTTCAGTAGAATATTCTATTGACGTTCATTTATACATACTGTATAATATATCATAAATATAAGGATATAATTTTATAATTATGTAAATTATGCATTTTGAATACAGTAGCCGTATTGTTCTAAATATTATGTGTTGTCCTCGTCACCTGTTGATCAATAAGTTATATTAGACCGTTTACTGCAAAATACACATAGTATAGAAGTAAATACTACATTATTTAGAACATAATACGACGACCTCTGCTGTATGTATAAAATGCATAATTTGGGTAAGTATAAAATTATTTCCATATAATATTTATGATACATTATATAACATACCTACACGAATATCGATTAAAGATTCTTTCTGGGGGCCTAAGGCTCCGTATATTGGCTTTGCCACCTACACACAAGCCCAAGCTCAGAAAAATATTGAAATTATTTTATAGAACTTACAGCCATTTATAGGAATGCCACGCTGGAATTAAAAAAGGTCAAATCGTATGTATTTCATTACTAAGTTGGGCTAATTTTTTTTATCCATTAATTATTTTGACTTATAATAAAGTTAAATAATGTATGAAATAACTTTTACCAATGTGGAAAAAAAGAATCGTCGAATTTTCTAGCCTTCCCTTACAGTATAATGGTACCTACTACCTATACGCCTAACGTTTTATTAAATATACCTAAATAAGATTATATTTAAAAAGTATTTAAAATAATACTCTTGATAAGTTCCCGGTCATGGGAATTTACGCAATTATATCACTCACGTATGATACTGTCGCTGGCGCAACCGGGCTGAGAAGTGCCTCCGTTGACATAAAAATCGGCGTGTCCGCTAGGGCCCCACTGACCCAGAATGCCCGCCGCCGTATGTATGATGTCCACGAAATGGGCGTCCGTGGGATCGAGGTCCCTGGATCTGTTGTTGCTCATGTAGAATATGATCGTCGGGTCCAAGCCAGTGATACGACCGATTTTTCCCGAGTTGATGAAGTTGGACGCCAGCCCTGCGATGTGAGCGCCCACGCTGTACCTGTAAATTTTTTTTGTTTTTGTTCATCATTATGCGTAGTCTCAAATAGAACACTATCGACGTATATAGTTAGGTCCACATATTTTTAACGCTTAAAATTTCCGTTTTTTTCATCCAGACTCGCGATTCTTAAAATATGTTTTTTTTTTCTATATAACTTTAAGTCATTACAAAATAACACACATTTTTGAAAAGCAATATATATCAGTATACCAGCCTATATCTATAATATGAAACTATAATGCAATAAAATGCTGGCCCGTTACTTTATACGTCTTAAATATTACTTATAAATAATTAACTTCTGGTATATAATTAAGTATATGTATACTTATTGAAAGTTTAAAAAAGTAGATATCTTAAAAAAAATTAAATATTTTTTTCAAGAATGATATTTCGTAATGATTTAAAAGAAATTATCTAAAAGAAATATTTTCAAAACTATTTAAACTCTCCGAGAAAATGATCTTACTCTTTAAAATAAGCGCCTCAGTATACCACACCAAAAAAAGGAAGGAGTACGGGGTGTACCTACTCCTTCCCATATAATAAGTGTAATGTGTAATACTTTGTTAGGTAATAAAAAATTCTAAATAAACTTTTTATTAATTTTACAAATTAATTAATGAATAATAATTATTAATATTGTGAGTACCTAATCATAATTTATATATTAAATTATATTATATTTTTTAATATATGTTACTAAAAAAGAAATGTATTGAAAATACATGTTATATGATTTGACCTTTATAAAAAAAGTATTATTAAAACATAATCATAAATAATATTTATTGTGCTTCTGATTCACTCTCAGTGTTGAGTTGTATCTAGATGAAAATTAAGTACCTTTATCTTATCTGGATGAATAAATTATATAATATCTAATTGGTAAGTATCTAAGATTTAAGTTATGGAAATCTACATAAATATCTAGATCTTTTCTTGTGTACAGGCTTTGACGTTCTTAAACTCTCCCAAAAAAGAATTTAGTGTTTTAGAAGATTATCGCATAGTTAAACAAGTGTTCTTAAAATACAACACAACTATTCCGTCTTCAGCTCCAGTGGAGGACGACTTTTCAGTGGAGCAATCCAAGTATTAACACACAGGAGAAATCGTCTAGGAGACAAAACGTTTGAGATGCTACTATGTTGCAAGTCAAAGAACTAAACAAGCATGACATATCATTATAATTTATTTGTTTAACAATTAAAATATTGTTAGTATTTATATTTTAATTTGCAGTTTGAATGTAATATAAAAAATATAAACTAGTTTTTAAACCGGAAAATATATATGTTAATTACAATAATTGGTAATTAACCATGATTTTGGTTATTTGATATTTTGTTATACGTTGAAATTGGTACCTACTGTATGATAAATATAATGTAGAGGTATTTAAATATTTTATATGTAAATTTATTTATTTTATATGTTTTTCATTAGGTAATATATTTTTGACACGAAACGAGCCTTCCTGGTTTGCCTCCCTTAATCGATTACTCAACCAAGAATCTAATAGCATGGCAAGCATTAATACAAATTAACTATTGTAAAATATAAATCTAGATGAAAAAATTTTATTTACATATTTATCTAGATAAAAATTGAATATTCTATCTTCATATTAATCTAGATATTGATTTACCTAGTAATCTAATATTTATCTAGATGTTATTTTTGCTATCTGAATTCAACACTGTTCACTCTGTGCCTACATTATTTGTGAAATTATTGAATTTTCAGGATTAAAATAGAATCCATTCGTGGTGCGCATCGCCACATGAAATATTATTATTACCTATATAATATATAATACGAAAAATTATAGACGTGAAGTTGAATTCATTAAATGCAATATATAACTTTTTAACTTTTATAGTAACTAAAACTAAATTCAGAGAAAGGTCGAGTTTTTATAAAATAGATAACAAATTGCTTTAAAATTAATCTAACTATGCGTTCTTTATGTAAAACTTGTTTTCGAATAGAATAAACGTATAATAATAATAAAAAAAAATAAATAGTTTTTCATTTCAAAACAAGTCACCGCATAGCACGTCGTATAGATAAGTGTAAAAGTATAAACGTGAAAACAATATTCAAGCCTTGTGTGACGATCACATGCTGCAGGCTTGTCCATATCCACTAAAATGATTGGAATCCATTCATATATCTAGGGGGGGGGGGAATGTACTTTTTTGTCCAGGGTGGCAAATTGTTCAGACCATTTAAGGAATGGTAAATTTATATTGACATGTTTTTGTTTATTAATTTATTGTATAATATATACATATATATATATATATACATTATACGAGTACATATTAATTATTATTATTATTGTAACCTTCTGTAAGGTCAACAACTATGAGCTAAGAAAGATGTTCTGCGTTGGAATTATGGACGACTGAATCAGAATAAGTAAATATATTTTTAAGAAATGGTAATTTTATTTATAAATCTCTCATCTAGGAGAAAGTTATAAATGTAGATACATCTAGATTAAGTGAAAATGCAATAATAATAAACAGTACATTTGTTTTTCAGTTAATATTTTATTTTGATAACATAAAATTATATAACATTTAATGACAAGTATCTTATATGTAATCCTAATTACTCAATCTTTTCAATGACAATTTTTAAAATCAAGAAAAAAACTTGAACGATTATACAAAAATTGTCGTTTTTGATTTTGTTTTGCTTATTCTTTTTTTATGAAAACTAAAATTTGTTTATTTAATATTGGTTTTATAGAGTTTTAAGAAATAGTTAATAGATGGAGTATTATAATTTATAAGCAAATTATATTATAATTTTCATTAATTTAATATTGTGTTATATTATGAAAACAGAAAAATATTTTTACAAAATCATCAAGTTATATTCAGACTTTCGTTTTTTAAGACTCCAATTCTGATACCAAATTAGTAAATATTAATCCTATTTTCCAATAAATTTTTAAGAACAATACCTACCTACAGATTGTTATTTGTTATGTTGTAATAATAATTAGTTTTAATAAATGATTAAAATACAATACACATCCATATATTGTATATGT
Organism: Diuraphis noxia; assembly: GCF_037042655.1. Classification (NCBI taxonomy): domain Eukaryota; kingdom Metazoa; phylum Arthropoda; class Insecta; order Hemiptera; family Aphididae; genus Diuraphis; species Diuraphis noxia. Next base: position 27,732,362 of record NW_028301714.1, on the reverse strand, counting down.
ATATATATATTTTTTTTGATACAATATTATAGTACACAATAATAATATATCAATATAAATTTATCGTCCCCTAAATTGAGTAAACTACTTGCTGCCCGTGTCTCCTATATATGTAGGTTAGGTTAGCTTACAGACCTTTAGAAGTTTTGCCTAGTATTGCAAATAGCTTTTGCAGTGATTAGATAATTAAGAGAATATATTGTGTTACCGAACGCATGCCTACAATATACGTAATAGTTTTATGATCGTGATAAATATTTAGGCGATAATATGGCTTGACACAAAATAATGGTTTTCAACAACGTTAGTCGTTAACTCTTAACTAGTCCCTTTGGCCTTTATAGTAATGTTAGTCATTAATAAATTATTATTTTGATTACAAGAAATTTATGTATTTTCAACTTTCATAAAGCTCTTATAACTTATAAAACTTATAATACCTATACTTATAAATTATAAATATTGTAATATAACATAAAAGGAAGTATAAAATGAACATTTAAAATCAGGTCAACATGCATTTGTTAGGTTAGTGCAATAGTGTATAATATACAATAATCGTTGTTCCATATTGATTATTGTTAGAACGAAAATAACAATTTTTCAACACCAATATTTTGGTATTATACAAATGTGATTTTAAACGTGGTTTGTTGTTTAGCAAAATAGTAATAATATTAAATTCACGTGGTTTTACTCTTTATGCCGAAAGATTTTACGTGCAAGAAACTGAGGATGATTATTATTTACGACTATAGTTGTCACTTTGTCACTTGAGCATGTACAAAACAATGTGCACTTTAGATGAATAATTATCCATTTTGATACGACAATCTGTTATTGTTCATTATAATATTCTAATTTTAATTTAAAATATTTTTTGTTTCATTTTTTAATACATTACAACTGCAAAACCCCTACCGCGAAATGGCCAGCGGACAGTGATTCTATTTAAAAACCTAATCCTATGTTCCTGTTTTCGAATACAACACAATTTTGGACAGTGTGCCAGTGAAAGGGAATGCCTAATTAAATAGATTTTGACTATCGAAATATATCATTTCGAAAACCGAAATATATACATTTCGACTACCTATTACTTGTGAACGAATTATGTTCATGTAGGTTTTACAAATAAATACAAAACGGGATTTTCATCTTAAATTATCTGTGGAAAATGTAATACACAATGTAAATTATAACGGAGGAAATACGTTTGGGTGCATTTACCCAAAACTGAACACTTTAGGCCATAAAATCCGTACAAAGTTTAGACGTAATATTTACCTTCACAATAGTACGATGGGACGCATTTATTTCTTTGCATACATTAATATGATATACTAAATCTGAGCCTATTAGCGTTAACTAGAAAACACCGTGAGGAGGTTTGCTCAATAGTCTTCCAAAATAATTAAAAACATTTTTTTTTAAGTCTTAATTTTATTATTTATTTATATTATATATTAATATTATTATATATTTTATATGATTAATTAATTTGTTTTCCCGCAAAGTGTGGTTATAACTTTTTTTATGTAATTCAATATATTTTTTTCAACTACAAAAGTTTCCCAGAATTTTTACGAACTTTTGTTTTTCTTCAGTTTTTTTTTTTAAATTTATTAGTTATTTTTCTTTCAATGCTGCAGTTGATATTTAAATTTGTCTCCGTTCGAATTTCGATTAATACGATTATAACATTTTGATGATTTGGATGTTTTGATAACTAGTTACAGTTTTATGCCCAAAAGTGTTTTCATAAATACACCCAAATCTGTTAACTATTGTCAGGTAAATTTTTAAATTGCGCTCAGAGGGGTTATCATCGAATTGACGCATGATACCTACACATTATTTCTAAAGCTATTTTTTCCACATAATTAATACACCGGTTGGTCACTTTCCCCAGGAATCGGGATACATTGTATAGACAATTAGGATAGAGCAGTGATGCCCAACCTTTTTTGTTCAGCGTGCCACTTTGGTAAGTAATTATCTTTGAGTGGGCCACCAAATATATATTTTATTTTATTTTACTATATTGTCATCATTACTATTATAAGATAAGTAAATATAATTTTACTTTTTTTAGAATATTTTGTTTCATTTATAAAATGTTTAACGAGCCACACAGAATACCTTCGTAGTCCACTGGTATAGAGTATCTACATAATAATATATTGACACATATTATACTCAGGCCAAGAGAAGTGAAGGGAGCCTCAACGCTTGGTCCTCTCCCTAGTAAAACCACTACCGATAAAGAAAATCAGTTGCCGTGATTTTTCACACACATGAAAACTCAGAAAAAAAGTAATACTCGGTAAACGATATGCTACCCATAAGTACTGAACACTATTTTATAACTATTAATAGGCTACAGCAAACTATACGTTACCCCATCATGTGTAGCTTATCGGGTGGAACTCCTCGGGGATGGTCGGCCAGGTAGTTGGCCAGTTGAGCGATGCACATTGCACAAAATCTGGGCGCCCATTCCACTTGGTTCAGACAAGGTATTTGTGCCAAACTTGAATAGTCCACAATGATAATATTATAGTTTCCTCGAGTGAAATAAGCTGCAGAACACATAAACACGCACAAAGTTAAAAAAAAAAATAACAAGCGACGAAGGCAAAGTCATACACATTATTAAAATAGAGGTATAAGGATTTTACAGCTTAACTTAATATATATATTTATTATTTAATATTTATGAAAGTTCTTCAACTTTTGTGATGAGTTTAAAAATGTCAAATGAGTACCTACTACCTTTTTTTACTGTAAATTACTATAAATACACGCGACTTTTTGAAAATGTTGATGCATTTAAATGAAAATTTAATCGTAATTTATTAAACTTGATGTGTTAAGAATAATAATCCTCGATATTAGCTTTACTTTAATATAGACGTAATATACATGCTAGTAGTTACTATTTTACTAACAACTTGTTATATTTAGACAATTTATGCACTATTTATTAATATAAATTACGAAGATTTTCAAATAATCATAGCCAGTAGTCACTATAAGTTTTAATTCATTACAATAGACTGTTGTAAAAATATTTTCACTTAGTAATCCGAGTTGTCCACACATAAAGTTTAACTATTTAGAGATTAAAAGTTTAAATTTTGATTTAAGTAAGTACTTATATTATATTCATTATTCACTAACAATAAAAAAATTCAACTAAAAATATAAGCAGTAAAAAGGGTAGATCTCATTTGAATAAAACTGCAATACTGTTGACACAGGTCAATTTTTAAATTTAAGCATTCTAAAATGTGGTCCTCGAGTATAATGCCATTAAACAAGAATTTTAATATATGAATACTAATTACTAAAGAAAAAACGGTGGAAAAAAATAATGGTTTAATTCTTAGCGAATATCTCTGTATAATACCTTAGTTTCAAATTTATAAGTTCTAATAAATTTACTCGTTCGATTTCTCAATATTTAATTATAATTATTATAATCAATAAAAAAATATATTTTACTGTCGACATAAAATAAAAATAAGGCGAGTATATTATTATTATAATATTAATTTCACTATAACTAGGTTTTGTATACCTAGTTGAATCGTATTTATTCAATTTAATTTTTAACATATCACTATCTTAATTATCATTCTTAAGTATTGAAATAAAAATAATAAAAATAATAAAATGAATCAATTTTAAATTGAAAACGGAATTTCGAATCGTCAATTGAATGTGGCATAACATGGTAGGATACTCATACAACGTCGAGCAGTGGTAAAATCTTCCAATTTTTAAAACTTCTAACAGAGAGCTTACGATCGCCTATAACGTTATATTGCGCTGTTATTATTGACTTACCGTTCCGGAGATCGGTACTCGGCGACAGATTTCGACCACCTTGGAAACCATGTATGATAATCTTGACCGGATGTTTGGGGTTGAAATGTGACGTGTACAGCGATTCCGGGTCGGTCACGTCCAACAAGTCGGGATTGTTCTGCGTGAGCCTGAAACAACGAGGTATACTATATACAAACATATATTTAATATTATTACGGTTATTTCGGCGTGTAAACGAAAGTCACGAAACGAGAGAAAGTATATAATATATTATCATAATGCGACCTACGTCCTACGCTATATATATGTATGCAGTCGCCATCGCACGACGACCAATGACCATCATAATAAAACTCAAATTTTAATACTGGTGGTTCTTAATTTTACTTCAGACGGTGTTTATTCGGTATTCCGTGAGTATAAATGAGTACAGGAAGCATGGGGGGAAATGGGTACATGGCGTAAAGTTAAAACATTATAGCATCAGCATAGAAATGCACCGTTTGGTTTTGCACATAAAAATAATTCACATACACTCAGAAGAAATAATTAAGTATGTAATTAGTAATTAATAATTATACTAACGTTATCTCGACATAATCGTATCATTTTTTTTATCCAAGAATTAACTTTTTTTGTTCCTACACAGTTTGTTAGAAGTGATATTACATATTCCGTTGTCAGTTCTTCCTCGTTACAATCTGTGCATATTGTTATTATTATTATTATTTAGGTAGTACCTGGTGTACAAGTAAAACTGAATCCTCGGATGAGGGCACGTGAACGGAGGTTCGACGCACGACGAAGAGTTGAACAGCTCTTTGACCGAGACCGGCGGAGTCGGCGTTGTTTGTTTCTGAATGGCGTCTTGCTGCTGTTGTTTGGTCGGGCGGCCGATAGCGTTCGCTGCAGGGCCTCCATTGGCGGAGGCTACAGGTATGGCGCGTCCCTTCGGCAGTGGCGTCTGCAGTCTCGACGCAGGAACGTCTCTATTACCCTGACACAATATTTCGCCTGAAACGCGGAAAAGCGGAAACGTTAGGTTATACGTACCTGCGGAGTATTTATTTAAGGCGAATGTTCATTAAATGCATTTGACCACATTAATTGTACAATTTGTACATCCTTTAATATACCTTGGTAGTGGTAAAAATTGAATTGAAGGATAGAAATGTGTTTTGTAACTTTTACTATACTAAAGTAACACAATATAATAGTATACGATGTGATATATCAAGCATGCTTGTTTTCCTTAATTAATCATATTATATCATATTGATATTCTGACTTTGAATATCTTTAAATACGCTTGAAGACGTGTATTTTCGAATACTGGATATTCTTTTGCACCACTTAAGGATACTCCTGTGACAATACAAACTTCAAATAGTAACCACCCTCCTTTACTATTAATTTTTCGGTCGACACATATATATTTAAGAATGTTGACGTGCCTATATCTAAATCAGTAGTTTTAGAATTATATAACTGCATGTAGGTACTATTAGGATAATAATATGTGTATGGTAACGGATTAAGTAGATGTGAGGCTTAGATGATTTACAAATATTAGTAATTAGTAATTAAATATTATTGTTCTATCAATACAAATATTTTTAAAAAATGGTTCAAGTATAATAAATGCTAAATCTAATACATAAAGTTATTTTTTTATAAAATTATTTTTAAAAATTATTATTGTAAGAATAAACATTTTAACACTTTCGAAACTACGCATTAGAATTGTAATTTAGATAGGTACAGTACCATTTTTAAGGGAATCATCTGCTAAATAATTTTAAGTAAAAAGGGAGAAACTTATTTGAAAAATATAAGTTTTTATCATTGTAGGACACTCCTTAAATGGTAAAAAAAATATCAGGAATTTGAAAATATGAACTTTTGTCTTTTAGTATACTTAAAAATTCCAAATACAGAATTTGAATAAATGTTTTTATTTAAAGTAAAAAATGAGGGAGTGGACAATGATTAAAAATCACCTTGTATATTTTGCATGATTAATAATATGTGTTTGAATGTTTTTGACTATTTTACTTTAAAGGCATTATAATAATATGTCTTTCTCATTAGTGCATATTCAATAAATAAAATATTCAGTTTTTTTCGTGATATTTAACATGGAACCCTTTAGAGTAGGCAAGTAAAACTAAACATAATATTTTACAATAATTTCAAAATAAAAATTGTTTTTGGTTTCGCTTAAATCAACAGTAATAAAAAAAGAGCATATTTTATACAATTTATAATTATTGCATTGTTTAATATTTTATCCAAGGTGGCAAGGTCTAGAAAACATAATATTATAAGTTTTAAATTCTAACAAAAGACATCAATTTTTCCATTGTCACTTGGTAAAAATTTTTTGTTCGAACATTTAAAGAAGTGATGTGATTGACGTACATTACCCCACCACTCCCCACAATCTGACTTTATTAATTCTTTTTGCACCAATAATTAGTACTCAATTCACAGGAATTGCATTACTCCGACCCTACTCGGAGGAAAATACTGTTAAAGTAGAAATTATAAAAGCTGGTCAGGAATTCACACAAATCGAGTACTAATTATTGGCGCAAAAAGAATTGCAAAAGTCAGATGGGGCTGGTTATTGCCTAAGAGCTTGGTTGATTTTATTTTTGATACAGTCTATCCTCTTTATCTTATTGATCAACACTAAAATAGATCAAACACTAATTTTTACACCATTACCAGCTATAATAGCTGAAGCACAGAATAACCAAAAGAGACACTCGCTGAGAACTTAAAAATTTGTTCAGTATGTTCGGAAATACAATCTCGCTAGAAACATAGAATAATGAGAATCATATTTCAGCCGGCAGCTTTTCAACATGTGTTACAAATCTGTTCCCCAAAAGAACCCATGTTAAACTCAAAAAGTATCTTTTGGTTATACTGTGGTCTTGGCTATACAATCATTTTAATGATAAGAGTGATAAAAATAAAAAGCTTAATTCTATTATATTATAATAAATCATTTTTTATTTGAATTATTTAAACATATAATAGTGCAACTTAATTTATTTATTTGATATTTCACACGATATTTTAACGTTTTATAGGGCATTTTAATAAGCATATTATATTAAATTATTATATTATTATATATTATACTATTACATAACTCAGTATGTTAAAATCTTTTTATATTTGTGGTATTTTTGCACCCAATAGCTGCTATCCAAGGCCTTGAAAAGATAATCTTATCGTCTCAAGAAAAGAAAGCGCTGCAGCGTCTTTATTGCATATTGATATTTGTCATCGAACACTCTGATTTGTAAAGAATAAATTTATCGAAACAGAAATAAACAGTCCAAAGTTTTAACAAAATATTATGCATTTTTTCGATTTCTATTTTTGAGACGTACCCTGCCCTCCATTTTACTGACTTATATATACTTATATCATCACTCCCGCCAAAGCTAATTTATATTGAATACTCATTTTAACATCGTTGCCTCTAATATGATAGTCGTGCGCACAACTATTATACAGTTGCACTGCTGCAGTTATAAGCACTATTCAAACTTAAATGTATCATATTTGAATTATATAATTAGTGATATCAATGATATCATGTATGATTAAGTCTATTAACACCGCAGTCGACCAGAACGACAGCACGCACGTACCAATTGTGACGAACGTGAACAGGTATAGTAATGTTTGGTAATTCGTGATTGTATGGCCGGCCATGGCTCTTTCATGTTCATGCTTGGTGTCAGATCATTCTGTAAAATAAAAAAAGACAACGTAATATTAATTGTAGTAATATTAATTGATCCGTGAATTAAAATGATTTACAAAATATATTGTCTCGGGCGTTATTTCAATATTATTCTATTTATACCAGTGCTTCTCAATATTTTTTATGGCTCGTATAATATGAAGGTCCTTAAAAATAACAGCACACTTAAACAACCAATAGATTTATGAAAAAGCTTAACAATTTTGAATCTAAAGACTAATACCGTTATAAGTACCTATGTAAATGGAAAATAAGACTATCTTCATAATAAATTGTTTTTCTTATCTGTTGCTTTTACCATCACGTCATAACTCCATAACAATTTCATATATTAATTAAACTTTGAACAGTTGCAATGTACAATATAAATGAATAATTTTTTTTAGATTCACAGCTTGGTAATCAAGACAGTGTGACATACTGGTTGAGAACCACTGCTTTATGCTATCGTTACGTATTAATTTAATATGATGCTGTCGACAAAGTTTTAATTTTTTTTCTACGCGTATGACGATAGTCGATAATTATTTACCCAATTCCAATCGGTACTACATAAAAATAACGTTGATTGCCGAGGTCGTATTTTTAGAAAGCTCATATTATACGAGTCATTAAGAATTTTACTTAAAATTCAGATTGCAAAAACATTTAATCAACATTCAATTTTTTAGTAATGTTAATGAATGCACCAACTTGGTATAGGTTACCTATACACTGTAACATATACCTTTGAATCTGTACACCTATAAACAAAAAATAAATAGTAGGAATAATATTATTATTTTATATTAAAAATAATCAAAATTTAAGACTAAGTGCAATAAATTCGCGATCGTATTTCGTTATATTATAAACGCAATATTGTAATATGATGATTGATAGACTAATTCATATTAAATTATTTAGACATTTTCCGTTAGTTATAAAATGATAGTAAAATCATACTTTTAATTTAAACCAAAACAAATTAGAGGTCAGAATATTATATACTATAATATAAAATTCAAAAACTTTTAAAACTATGATATTAACCATTTCTAAATCACATTTCCGATGTATCTATTAATTTTAATTTTTTTTTTTAAATTCAAATTAAATATCAATGCGCTTATTGTTCACGTTCCAAGCGCGAAAGCTCGTGAGACAATCATCGGCGTATGCAAATGCAGTTTATCCGTGAACTTCGCAATAAATTGTCATTATTATATGAAACGGCAATTTGGCCCTGCCCAGGAAATTTAAATCGCGAATACGAATAAATTATTTTTTGTTCATTATTTAATATTTTGTATTATAACAATATTCTATTATTAGTAATTATAATTTTACCATCTCCTATTTATTATATTCTGAATATTTTAAAACAAATTTAATAATAATTGTAATTATCTACCTAATATTGGTGGCACAACGCCTTACGAAATTGATAAAATATAAATTATTATTTATTTCTATATTAAGTTTATTTAGAATTTTAACATTGACTATTTTTTGTACACGATTTACTATAATTGCATTATGAATTTCAAAGCCTGTCTGCTTTCCTGCACTTGCATTTATTTGATTTGTGACTGCGTTAACTACGTTCAAGTGCATCGATGATACATCAATACCTAATAGATATATAATTATCATTGTTATTTCTTATAATTGCTTTAAAATATTCACAATATAAGATCATTAAAAAAAATCAATCATCAATTTTCTAAAATAAACAGATTATATTTAATAATATATTAATTATAATTAATTAATTAATTACATAATTTTATATAATTAGTATAATGATGAATTGAATAAAAAAAAAAATTTTTTGTATTCGCAGTTCAAATTTCCCAGGCAGAACGAAATTTCATAGATTTTCAGATTTAAATGTACCCGGTATTCCATACTACTCGTAACATAATATTATATCGGGTTCAAGGTAGCATATAGTACCTACTTTAATGTATACTCTTTTCGTCGCGATAAGTTCGTTTGTTTTTGGAAAGTCTAATAAATTGTAACCCTCGATCACTCGCACAACGCGTATATTAGATAAGTACCTATATTATGATAATTTGCTGCAGCAATAATAAGTGCGCACACACGTCATATTATTACTGTGGCCGTGCTCGAGTATGTTCCACTGTCCAACCGGTATTAGGTATTATACCGCGGTAACCGGCCCACTGCAGTGATGTAATTGCAGAAACCCGGGCGTACAACCGGGTCAAGGTTGCAGGTTTTACGTTAGCGTTTCTTCATTACGATTTCGAGATTATTGCTGAAAAATGTTGCTGATTCACATCGCGGTAGACGGTGAAGATCAATCCAGAGCCAAGAGTCGATCCGTCTTCGAGTAACCGCGGCGATAACAAACACATATTATTGTAATATAGGTAGATGCCTAATATATACACATATATACTAACCTACCTATTATTATTATCGTGATTCGTAGCTACTTAGCTAATTTAACTGGACCATAAAATACAATAATAATAATTAGCTCGACCGCAACGGAAAGATAATGACATTGCGCATGTAGGTATAATATATGTTTCCGACGGGCGTTTAAAGCTGCTGCAACGACCTTGTAAATAATGCAATACACATTATAATAGACACGGGGTGAAGTATACAGAGTGCTACAGGATGATCTGGCAAATAAAATGACTTTTCAATATTTAAACATTTTTTATACAGATATACTAGCTGATCCTGTCCACTTCGTAACTTGTTAAAAATACCAAATACATGCGGTTCAAAATTTGTGTTAAATTTTTGACTCTATACATTACAAGTAAGTAAATTATAAAAATTTTTTTTTTGAATTTTTAACACTGAAAATTTTAAATTTAACTAAATTGTTTTTGGAAAATTTTAAGTATAATTTTTAAATAGGTAAATGTTGACGGTAAAAATGTTTATGTAATTCAAGCAGTTTATTTTTTAAATTTTTTTGGAGAACTTTAAACGTATAATAAATTGTTTGAAAATATACTTTTTTTGACAAGTTTATTATGTTTCTCAAATTATTTATTGCACATATAATTTTCATAATTTTTGTCATACCATTTTACCTAATCTCAATTGGTTATTTTTATTTGCCTGCAAATCTTTCTATTACACCCTATATATGTATATTCGATACGTGATAATATAATATTATTGGTTCGATGAAAAGAACGCCTCAACCTTCGAATCCAGTTTAATGTAGTAACAAGAAATGTGATTAGTTTTGGAATTTCATATAAGCACCAATTAGTAATAATAAATTACGTAGGTATACTACTTCCTAAAGGTGTTATAAAGGCAGTTAAACTTATTATAGGGATAAAACACAAATATTTCAGGATTTAATTTTTTAAGTTTGAAATTCATTGCTTATTAGTGGGATTAAATATTATACCATAATACCTAATATCATTATAATGTGATACGATCAATCTTGATATTATATAATTCTTCAAACTTAATTAAAAATATTCTGTATAGCTTCAATCATTCCACGTTTTTATTTTAAAAAGAAATATAGGTAGTCATGATTATAGCAATTCAAATTTAAATCTGAAGTGAGAATACTTAAGTAAAAAAAAATGTTTGTGTATAGACAAAGACATTCATCTGGGTAAGATATAAATATTATCAAATGGCATAAATGAACAATTTACAATGAATTTGTAAAAAATACAGAGACCTTGGCATGTATTTATTATTTTACTCTAATTTTTTTTTCAAAAATAATTCATATACTTGTATGTGTAATTTAATCAATCATGGTATTTATACTCACACGTTTAATACATTTAGAAGATGGAATGTATAATATTTTTACTTGTTATCGCCAAAAATAAGTAAGATTCTATTTAAATTTGTTTGGAAAAATTCAAGATGAATGACCAATTCGTAAATCTAGTTTTTAGACGTTAAAAACGTTTATTGAAATCAAGTAGTTTATCTATATAATTTTTTAAGTATCAATTTATTTATTTTTTTTATTAGATTAATGATTTGAAATGCAATCACTTTTGGCAAAATTATCTTTTTGAGAATTTCGGATTTCCTAACATAGGTAAGTATATATTATATTCCTTAAATTATTTATTATCCATATAATTTCCTTAATTTTTGTGATACACTTAATACTATATAGCATAGATTTTTATTTATTGTTTGTCACGTATAATTCAGGTCTGTTACATCCTATATATAGTAGCCGGAGTTGTAATTTAAGATAAATAAAAACAGAAACATTAACCAAGAAAATCGATCCTGAAATCAAATGAGTGTCTATAAATTAACTATTATTAATATACGTATATATTATGAGTATGACGTAATCTCACATTATAATTGCACATTATCCATTATTATTTGCAGTTTTTACTAATCTCACGAAAATTAATTCGTTTTTACGGAAGACTAATATATATTTATCGTATTGCGATCTCGACGCCGCTGCAAGTGAAACTTTAGTAGGTACTTATTGAAGACGTTTATTTTGCATAATAATATTATTATAGTATTGTATTACGTAACGCCATCGTCGTAATAATAATATTAAACATATATCATTGATCTATTGTAATTTGTAATAGCACTGACGCTGTTAAAAGTACTTTTGTGTTAATTAAAACATTCGTCCAAATTTATTATATGAATATAAGATAAACCTACATTTATTAAAATAATATTATCATGAGTGCAATAATTAAGGCACCTGTAATTGTAAGTATAATTAATAACAGTGACAATATATAATAAAAACTAATAATGTACCTGATAAAATTATATTTTATATTGTCACTGTTATCAGAGACATTTTTAAGTAGTTAAACAAGTGGTAGGATACTAGAGAGCCGTTCTAACGATTTTGATTAAAATATATTTTATTTTTAAGAGGACTCCACAATATGAATTTTGTTTGAGAAAAAGAATCGATTAGGTGTAATAATCTCTGTATAATTTACACAATGTACCTATATAATACACATTTAACAAGAATTAATAAAAAATAAAATACGCTATTATTTTATACATATAATCTATATTTGCGGCGCTGTTGGAATTTTGATTTTACAAATCCAGTGAGATTAATGTATTTCTGTATTCCAAATTTCCACACATTTATTGTAAAAATTATCAACGTAAACACAATATATAAGTTTACAAGTACCTAATAACAGTGATAATATAATGTACATAAATAATGTAATTTTAGATGTTATCAAAAAAATGTTTAATTTATCAACAGATTGTAGGATACACTAGAGGCCGCCGTTCTGATGATGGTATTGATCAAACGATGTATAGGACGTCACACATACATGACTTTTATTTGACAAAAATAATTGTTCTGTGTCACTAATACTTTTGAATATAGTGCCCTTATAAGACAAATCAGATACGAATTTAGTTAAAGATACTTTTACGCATTTAATACGTTATTATTAAACATAAATATAATTGATTATTAAGTATTAAAATTGTGATAGAGAGATTTAATTGGCGTTGTAATTGTTTCTTATTATACATCCTATTATTTATATTATATTTATTTTATAAAAATTTATTATAATTAAATATTAACACCTTTAAATCGATATTGTACAAAGTACATAGAAAAGAAATTATATACACATAAGCGTATGAAGGATTTCATTTCAGATTGTTTAAAATAGATGTTTTATATTTTCTTGTGACGCCTACATTTTTCTGCAATTATAATAACAACAAAATATTTTTGAATTAAATGGAAATATATTTAAATTAGGTACAATTTTTGCACGTATGACGTTATTTTATATATATCATACAGAACGTTATAGAAAGAACTGACAGCTGAAATTACTTTTGTTCTGATCAATATTTACATTTTTTTATATTATAATATTATTGTCACTTGTACTACCTATATGTTTAAGATAAATAAAAATTTTTAATTTTTTGGAAAAATTTAACGTGTCTAATTTCTAAATCTAATTATAAGAATAATTTTGATGGTAAAAACACTTACCTAAGTCAAATAGTTTACTTTATAGAATTTTTCAAAATGCCAATATTTTTTCAAGTAAATTAATTTAAAACGAACTTAACTTTTTCAAAACATTTATTTGGGGAATTTCCTGGCATGATTATATTATTTAAATTATTAATTAACTATAATATTTTCATAATTATAATACATATAAGTGTAGCATTTTTTTTTCAGGTCTTCCTTTTACATCCTGTATACAGGTATACGCTTAAAAATAAAAGTTTAAAATCATTTGCATATTTTTTATGTTAAAATTACAGTGAATTTACAAGCTCTGAGCACAAAATATATTTTTAAATTCCTGATTGATATGGTGCAAAAATCTCAAATGAATTTTCACGTTTTAATTTTCGAAATTATTAATTAATAATAAATGACTATATTACAAGTTTGTTTATCAAATGATAAGTATAGGTACTTCTTAAATGATTTATTATCAATATAATTATAATTTTTTTCATACGTTTAACTGTAATATATTTTATTTTTTATTTATCCGGTGTTCCTAGTTCACCTTGTATCCCTATGTCACTATATTTGCGAAAACGACGGTATGATGAACGGTTTTCATTTTGGCAAAGTTCCTAAAATCACATATTATTTGGGGGACTTTATAATATCTTATTTCATTTAGTTGAAATTTATATAAACCTACTAAATAGAGAGGTTTAGGACTTTCTCTGCAGTTAATTTTAACTGGTATAGTGGTATGTATGGTATGGTTAAAAATATAATATAATAGTGTTAATGTGATGTGTAGTAAATATTTTTTAAAAAAAGCCAAATATATAGTAAACAAGCACAATTCTTGCTTTTGATGTTCGATTATAGGAAAATATTTCACTGTAATATTAAAGCTGACAACATTAAATTGAGTCCTTTGAACCTAAATTTCTTTATATTCAATATAATATATTTTTCACGCGGGTCAAAGCCTTAGGGAAGATATACAAATAGTGTGCTGACATTATATTAAATATTATGTAAATTGATCTAAACAATCGGTTATTAATTTGACATATTTTTATAAATCCTGCGAATTTTGTGTCGTTTGCATCCAAATGAATTACGCCTACGTTGCTTGGTATGGCGAGGTGTCTGGCTTCAGACAAAAATGTACTCCGAGTGCCAGCACCGGTCGGTGCCACTGATTCCAGGATATGTGACCTAACCCGCGTTCTTAATGACAAATCCTTGCCACACATACATGTGTACCAAAGACCAAACCAACCATCTCCCCTAGAATAGCTAATAGCCATAGTTTCCAGACTCAATATCAAAAAAAAAAAAGAACTACGCCCATTACGAATGCAATACCTAAGTATAAGTCTACTTATAAGCATTGCTCGACTCTGCGGGTCCGTTTAGCGTGGGCTATTTGGGAGATTCGACCAAAGATGGTCTTTGGAGTGATATAGTTCTACACCGTTTGGGTGAATAAATGTGGGTATAGGTTTATACTTTTATAGGAAAATGACAGTACATATATAATTAGTAATTACCAATCCTATAAAGTGTTAGAAGAAAAAATAATAATAATAAAATTAATAAAAAATAAATCAGTGATAATATAGTAAAAAATTATACAAAAATCACATACCCGCCATTAGAGTACATATCATTCTAGCGGGTAAAAAGAATTTCACGCGCCAAAACGGTATAAAATAATATTATGCAAGTCACGTCCGTATATTATTATGATTTATTGTGGATATCCCGATCGATAATAAATCATACTACGACAACAACGGCGTGTTCATAGATAAGTGTAAGTGTACTCACGTGCGAATTTCTGATATCGTGTCTGTAAAGCGTGTCGTCTATCTTCGACGTGACCACCACAGCAGCTGAGACGCACTCGACAAGCGGGTAACTGAACGACTGTCGAAGTGTCGACTGCAGTCGCTTGCAGAAGTCGCACGAGCGCGGTCTGAGTGAAAGTGAACGAAGGTGGCAATGTTTTAAATTTTTATTTTCTTACCGTCTCGTCTGAGCGCGCCGTGGTTCTGACCGGTACGTCTATAATATATATTAATTTTATCGTATATTATTATTATTATTATTATTATTATTATTGTACTCCACGGCCGTCGTCCGTCTTCTCGTAACGACAGTCATAACAATAATAATAATAACAACTACACTGAGACCGCCTCTAAAATAAAACAATGTATTATTATTTTGATAATTGACTAAAAATTTACACATGGATTGACTTTTCTAGTCGTGCTTCTTCTTGGTCTTCTCATCCTCTTCATCTTCGTCATTTTCATTCCATGAAGGTCACCGTCCCGTTTTTAGTTTTTCTTTTTACTATTTGCAAAAATTTAATTACAAGACGTGTCGTGATGGACACAAATCGTTAACGGTGGGAGTTCCGCTCAATTATGCAGTAATCCCATTTGTGCAAATCATTTTGATTCTATTAACCGAAAAATACATTTTATTGAGATTAACATTTATGCATTAGGTACATAATTATCCTATAGCTATTATATAGCCATATAGGTACCTACTTTAGTACTTGCGAAATAAAAATAATTAAATAATGTGTTTATAGATACAGCTGATGGCGTAAGCTTTCATTTTTTTCAAGTAAAAATTATTGATGGTATTTTGTAGTTATGGTTCAAATTTAAATTTAAAAAGGCTCTCATTTGTTAATGTCAACTAATTAGTTATTAGTTTATTACTTTATAATATTTTTTAGAACTATTTTTTCATTTGGCATTACACATATAATATTATTTATATTATTATCTATATACATATACCTATATCTATACACCAAGGTGGATTTATAAATTTATAAATTTATTTATAAATCCACCTTGCTATACACCTATACCTATAACTATACCTATACCTATATATAATATATATTATTAATTAGTGTAGGTATATTAATAAGTGTACATTTTGAATAAATTTTATAACTTAAGATCCACTTAACCGATTTCGATAAAAATTTCAGGGCATATTAAGATCGATATTTAAATAGTCTCTGTGAAGTTGTTACGCTGTGCGATAAGTGATTCCTGAGTTATGGCCTCTTAAGTGCACACCTGGCGACATGGCCAAAAACAACAGCAAAATGTATGAAAAAATGAAAAAACGTTATTTTGTTTTCGGTAACCATGGTAACAGAGCTTTTTATTATTATTATTTATTTTCCACATTTTTGCAACATTTTTCACTGATTATTCGCACCTAAGTTTTATTGGTCGCAGCGTATAATGTTATATAGCTTAAACTTTGGACAAATGGACTATCCGACACACAAATAATTTTTCAATTCGAACCAGTATAGTTCCTGAGATTAGTGTGTACAAATGAACTCTTCAGCTTTATCTCTATATATAAAATATAAAAATGGATCCTTGTTTCTCTTGGTCATCGCATCACGCGTGAACAACAGCTGGACCGATTTCGCTAATTTTTTTTTGTGTTCGTAATTGTCTGGAGAAAGATCTTAAATAATACAATTTTAGGAAAATCCATCATAAAAGTACGGAATCTGGATGTAAAAAAACAACAACAATAACGTCACTGTCCAGCAAGAAAATAAACTATATTTTGGTTTATTGTAAGGTCGCTATTGGTTTTTGGTTATGATTGAATATAATAGTTGTAGACCTGTTTCTATATTTTATCAGAAACATAACAACAAAAATAAGAATTAGCAAAATCGGTCATGTCCACCGTAAATCTCATAATCACAGCAATATAGATTAACATAACAAGTTGTACAAAGTTATGTTGTTTTACCAACAGCAAACAATATAAAAACCACGAGATGACACATTATTGTATTTTATCTCCACCGTAGTAAAAAAATTGATATAACTTTGAAACTCAGGGGTTAGAAACTATACGCTTACGTACACACCTCGCTGGGTTCGCAATCCATCACAGGTGGATTGCCTACCTGAAAATATACTGCTCGGATAATAATTCATATAAATTGACAGTAATACCTATGTATTTTATGATTATAATACACACTTTCGAATTTCAATATGTCTTTAATATAACAGTAAACACCAACATAAGGCCTATGAAAACGCCAGAAAAGAAACTAATACAAAGGCAACGCCGTGTCGGGACAGCTAGTTATTTTATATATTATGTCTATGATAATATAACCAAACTACCACAACGATTATTTCTGGAAATAAAACACATTATTACCTATCATACATTTTTTTTCAAACACTGAAAAAATATAAAATATATATGTAATATATTTAAATATAACATTTACGTATATCAGCGCGCTTATATTTATTGTTGGCAGAACAAAGAAGTCGTTTTTAAAAAATGTTGGTGCAAACGTACACTACCCCCCCCCCCCACCCCCACCTAATGACAAATTCAGCAATGTTTTAATGTACAATTGAAAGAAACTCGTTGTTGAAATGTGCACAAAAATGCATACAAAACAAAATTGAATAGTACTTGTGATAAATTTACTAACATTTTACACATAAAATAAATTTATTTTGAAAACCTTTGTATATTTTATACAACACTTTTAGTTGAAATTTATACAGAAATGTGTGTGAATAATAATTATCTTAATATTTGTGACAAATTTACTTACTTTTACATGCAAAATTAATTAGCATACATATTCTGTGTAAATTTATATTGCGTCGTTAATTGAAATTTAACAACATTTATCTTATCTTTTGTCTTTTTATGGATTGATTTTTTTTTAAGTTTTAGATTACAAAATAAAAGTATTTATATTTTTTGAAATATTTGTGTATTATTATTGATGGTTTTAATTTCACGATTACATTTACCACATGCAGAAATAGGTACATATATAGACTTATCAAATATTATATTTATATTATATTGTATCGGTGAGTTAATTTTTTTAAATAATTAATTCTTTTTTAATCATTTTAATAAAGATTTCTGAATTTGTTGATACTTTTTTAGGTCATCGACATGCCATCTCCACTTATAACTTTATAAGCATTTATAATAACATGTATATAGTAGTTATAATATGTTTATCATCAAGGCCTCGTGATTGTTTTAAAGCCTTCGCTATGGTAATAATTTGCGTATACCTGCTACATTAAATAATTCTAACTGTGGTAAAAATAGTAAATAAATAGCATAATAAAGTCAATATTAGCTAACTTTATATAGCTTTCATAACGTGCCTATACTGGTTTAGAAGTCGTAAAATTCTTTCTCTTAAACACTAGGTTTATTTTTTAAGAAACTTTTTACATATTGTATGATGCCATATTTGAAAACATACAGAGTGATTCACAAAGCTATCCGCTTTTTATCCATAATAATGTATTCTGAGTCTTGGAATTTTTAACCACAGGAATTTAAAAACAATATATATAACTACTTAGATATTTTCATGCCTGCAATATTAATAAGTGTCCTGTGTGGATAATGGATACTATACTAAAGTTTATTAATTTTTTTGTTCTAACTTTTCAGATAAATGACTGCCCAGAATTACAAGCTTCGAAGATATCGATGCTATAATATGATAAATTGAATATGTTAGTAAATGTTATTGCTGCTATTGTATTAACATACAATTTCGAAAAATTGTCCGAGTAATAAATACGAGACAGTATACATATAGTAATATTACAGTATGTCTCAGTATGTCGAAACTCGTAGGAAACGGAAAAAAGTTTAAAATATTGGATTTTATTGTAATGGTAATATAATTATTTCAAGGTAATTTAAATTGCAACAAAAATCATCAGAAATAGGTATTAGGTACAGCTAGTACCTATAGGTAGTACTTACATAGTATGCAGACTGTAGGTAATATATAGTATATTATAGCCATAGAACGCTCTTTAAATCCACAGAATAAATAAAAGATGTCCAGACTGACTTATCAACTACTACCAATATCACAACAGTTAGAGACTAAACATGTTCATGGTATCTTCGTTCCACGATGTGAGGGTTCACAGGATTTTCCATAATTCGCATTTTAAAGAGGTACACTGCAGTCACTATACACGCAGGTATTCTTTGGTAGGTATATTCATGAGAAGTTAATACTTCTCTATTTGTACCTATATATGGGCTGCTTTTGGTTTACAAAAAATAAAATAGTTTCTAAAGTTTGATATAACAATTGTTATATGTCTATATATTTTATATTTGCAAGTCAAAACTTTTAAGAACTGCATGCGTTGAAAATGTATGCGGCTTACATTTAACGGATTTTTAGATTGTGTAAATCCACGAGCATTTAATTTGTCTCGGGAAACACCGTGAAAATGATTAGCTATAATCATCTATCTAATCTCTGAAAGTTAAATGAAATAGTAGTCAAAAACATCGTCATTAAGTACACATAAAATTCCAAAAAACAGAGTATGGATAAAGAAAAAAAACTTTGGACAAGAAAATCTGAACACTTTGAACCATGAAAATCCCCGCAGCGTAGATTGCTTTATCAGTATGGGATTTTTTATCTCCGTAATAATCCAGTCAGATCTTGCATCAGTGATAAAAGGGAGAGGGTGGATCTCTATTTTGAAGGCTTAGCACTCTTCGTATAGCGAATTTAATCGTCAGTATGCTTTAATTATGATTTATTGCCCAAGGCCGTGACATATACGTAAACTATAGACGGTGAGATGTTAGTTTAATTGTATAATAATACGAGACGTTTATAATAATAGTTCTGGCCGAAAAACTTTTTGGCCTATAGTAATATATAGGTACTCTTCTATATGGAATCGATCGGTGTTAGTTAGGGATGTAAATGTCTGCATGTGACGATATCATAATAGGTTTCTCTTTTTTAGTTTTATAAGTTGTGTAATATGGAAAAGTAAATTTAATAGCGTTCGGAATAGATACTTTTGCATGAAGATTCGGGTTCATGTCTGATTTATTTTCAATGGTTTTGCAAAAAACTGAAATGGTTTTAAATTTAAGATTTGATAAAAAATAGGTAGGTGGATATTTTATTTCAATTAATTTTTAACAGGTACCCTATTATTTTTACTTTACTTCATGTGTATTAATTTCTCGATAATCACGATAGCTCAGCAAAATTGTTTTTTAGAACCATATGTCAACGTGGATGAAAGCAATATTTTTTTTGCATTTTTGCATGTTATTGGAGATTTGTTTGTGTTGGAGTTTATTTGGTGGTTTGACCTCAGTATATTATGTATAATAATAAATAATTCTCATTTCGAAAATATTTTCGTCATTCGGTGACATAAATTATTGCAGATTCATATTAACTAATGATTTTTTGGACCATTAGTTTGTCGATTATTTTAATTGGAGTAACACCAATGGGAGTTCATCATATATCTCGAACTTTATTCAACTAATAGTCATTATATCTCATGACAATATATTGGTGAACTACAAAAGTAGTGACAATAAAAATCTAATATGTGAGTTGGAAGTTAATTTCAATGATTATTAAAGAAATTACTCGGACGTTCCTAAAAAGTATTGGCTCCCTTTTAACCTTTGTTTTAATCGATGTATTATATTATAACTATATTAACTAAAAACTACTAAATAATAATAAGGGTGATGATAAGTGAATACCTAAGTGGTATATTCATTATTCATACAGAATTGTCAATGCTTTAATAATATTAAGAAACATCATCGCGCCACTAAATTGTCACCCAAGATTTTCTGCTGGCACAGGTTCGATAAAATCCATGCCATTTGCATTGCAGCGCAGTCGTGCTTAATACTATACAGTAGTGATTCATACGAATGAGTAAGTTTTTAAGAATCATTAACCTGAATCACATCGAAATTAATACAGACAATACTTTATTTTATTACTGAGTGTGTAGTGTGGCGTGTAGTTGCACAACCATTTCCCGATCTACACACAGCAAGTAATAATTAACATATTATAATATTATGTTTTTTCCATAAAATGTATTTGAGTAATAACGAACAGTATATAACTGCAAAAGTGCTTGAATTTGTAGGAGCAACAGGGGAATGGCACATCAGTGCCGTAACTTATAGCTTTATGTGCACCCTTGGCAACCAATGTTATAAATTAATAATGCATTTTAAGTATTTATATGAAATAAAAATTGCGCCCCTAGCGCGATCATTTTAAACTGCACCCTTGGCCACCGCCCACCTTGCCAATGCCTAGTTACGGCACTGCGGCACAGTTTAAACATCATTTTTGTAAATTTGATTTCAATCATTTTCTCGAAAAATATATTCAAATTCAATTTGATGAGTTGTTATTACATCCAACTATGTATTAGGGCACTGTACAAAAACCGCAGAATTTTAATAAATTGTAATACTTCAAAATTTAAAATTAACAGGCAATAAATATACCTACCTGATAATAATAATAATACAAATTTTTTTATGAATTAAAAAACTACTCTTGAGTACTCTTGTTCAATATTATTTTTTTAATCTTTTATATAATTTGTAGGTATAGCAATTATACTGATACGAATATATTAATTATAATAAAAAATTAATAGGTTGAGCTCAATCACTTTGAGGTACATATACTATTTGTTTTCAAGATTTCTCCTCCTATTAATTTGTCCAATATGAACAATGATATGACATTATTATTGTGTACCCATTATCATTTGGTCACCGTCGTATGTATAAAATATATCCTTGAAGACCTGACTATTAAAGTCGGATGATGGTACAACTAAATGTGGTGTTTATATATAGTTTCACAACGATATAGTCTTAAATTAAATTATTGTAAACACTGTTTTTCTAATATAGGTAATACTTACTATTATAACGACCTCATAATATATTATTCGTAAGTATAGACATTGGTTATAAAAACTAGACTTTAATCAATGGTAAATAGCTGGATACCTATATTTAGCGTACTTTTGTTGTGTAATTAATTCGGATAATGTGAATATAATGACCAATTAGTAATACTATATTGCGCTTGCAAGGTGATCATCGTTGCGATACAAAAGTTTTCCGATATTTAAATAAGTACTTATAAATAAATAATTTTAAGCGATTGACGTATGAGTTGACGAAAATATAATAAAATTGTGTATGTTATAAATTTCTGATAGTTAATATAGTCATTAGTGAGTTCAATATTTAGTCAATTCGTCTTCGACCTCTGCGAAGAATTCGTAAATAGAATATCCGTTCACATGGTAGGTATATTATGAAACATTATAGTATGTTTAAGTCCACGCATTATATTGTTGTTTGTACAAATCGTAATTTCCGCCATTAAACCGATGTTTGTGTAAAAATTATGTTTTTAAAGGACGATGGATAAATTATATCTAAATCTAATTATTTCTCTTACGATATTGTAAAAGACTGTATAAATATTTAATTTGTAAAAAAATATTTTTTTTCTTATATCTTAAAATATATACCTAGTAGTATAAATATATAATATTGGTTGTTCAACAATACAATTTAAATTATAAATTTGAATTTAAATATTAAAGTAGGTACTTGTATTATGCATAAAATATATTTAATACCAATTAGTGGCAGATCTGTTATCCAAGGTGAATGAAAAGTTCCTAGTTCCTACATGAGAGTAGCTGGTAAAAAAAAAAACGAATAAGTGGATGTCGATCTGCTGTACAGTAGGTTACAAGTGGGTTACTGTGAAAGTGTGAAAAATAATATTAAACTTAAATTCAATAATATCATTGCATGCAAAAAACGATTCTGAGCGAAGACGGTTTGTAAGTTTAGAATATTTTATAAGAGGTATATTAATTATATTGTTATTATTCTAAAAAAAAAAGCGGGTAAGTCGTAGATGGGATTAAATTTGAATGCAATGATAGGTATCATTGTATACGAAAAACGATTCTGAACGGAGATGATTTGTCAGTCTAGGATATATTATATATACGTAAATATTGTCATATATTCTATTTTGAAACAAATATTTTATTTTTCAATTAAGTCGCATTTTGCATAAGGCATGGTTAATCAATTAGTGTAGTTATCATGTAGTTATCATAATTCATAATACCTTATATTATCATAGATATACGAATACCTGGTCTGAGGATAAATCGTTATCATTACGGGATTTCATAAAAATTTAAAACTCAAACGCTCAAAACGTTTTTCCTATAATGACGCTTCAAATTTTCTCTATAGCTATTTTAAGCAAAACTTATGGAAAACTTGGTGTTAAATTTTATAACCTTAGATATAAATACAAACAATATTATTAATTTTGAACTACAAAATAATTTGCAAATATTCATGGTTTTGACGAATTTTTGTCAATATTTGAAATTCAAATGTTAATAAAAATTTAATTTGAATTTCCGGTGGACATTTTTTTTGTGATAAAGATTGACAAATTTGTAAGGAATCTTGTATTAAATTTTCAAATCTTAGGTATAAAAAGAAAAATTTTTATGAATTTCGATCTAAGATAATTTGAAAACTGCCGTAATTTTTACGTATTAAGTCAATATTTGAACTTCAAATGCTAATAAAAAAAAATCGTGCCTATGTATTTTTATAATTTTTTAAACACTATAAGAATAACTTATGAGGAACTTTGTATTAAATTTTCAAGTATTTTGATAGGGCCATACAAATTTTATCGACACTTCAAAAAAAAATTTTCAGAAAAATTGAAAATTTCAGTTGTCTATAAATACCTCAAAAAAGTCAAAATATTTTGAAAATTAAATTATGTAAAGAAAATGCCAATCTAAATAACTGGTAAAATTTTCAAGTATCTACGACTTATACTTTTTGAAAAATAACAAATGTTTAAAATCCTTTCAGGATAAATCGTTATCGTTACGCTATTTCGTAAAAATTTAAAATTCAAACGCACTTAAAATTTTTCCTATAACGACGCTTCGAGTTTTCTCTATAGCTATTTGAAGGAAAACTTATGGAAAACTAAGTGTTATATTTTTAATCCTTAATTATAAACACAAAAAATTTTATGATTTTTCAACTTCAAAATTACTTGCAAATATTCGCGTTTTCGACAGATTTCGTAAAAATTTGAACTATAAACGCTATAAAAAAAATTGTGACAATCGATTTTTAATTTTTTTCATCTACAGTTAGAACAACTCATAAGGAACCTTGTATTAAATTTTCAAGTTTTTTTGGTCGTCCAACATTTTTTATCGACACTTCAAAAAAAAATTCTCAAAAAAATCGAAAATTTCAGTGGTCTATAAATAACTCAAAAAAACTCGAAAATTTTTGAAAATTAAACTGTATATAGATATCACTTACATTAACATTTGGTAAAAATTTCAAGTATTTACAGTCATTAGTTTTTGAATTACAACCATATAAAAATATCGATTTGGTCGAAAACTGGTTTTGCGTAAAAATTCCCGTTTTTCTGTCATTTTTTTTGAAAACTATTGGAAAATGTTTACTTTTGACCTCTATAATGCACCAAGGATATTCACTTTTACATCGGAAACCACCCCCAAAGTTTTAAATTGAAGCATTATTTCGACTAGTTATGCTATACACAGACACAAAAAAAAAAAAAAAAACACATCATTGTAAAATCAATACATTCACCTATAAAATAAATTCCAAATTAATCAAATCAGATTCATTATGTATCCAACTGACTATAGGTATGTCATTATTACTAACTTTCACATACATTTGTCGTATGGATGCTATCAGAACATCGCTGCGCCCACATTCTCAGACGAAAGATTGATTCATTTGATGTATAATTTTCTATTAAATAATCGATAAACCGTATAAAGTTTATATTAAATTTAATATAACAAATTTAAGATAATTTTATATTTTTTTGTAAAAATGCGTTATGTGATTTTTATTTATTTGTGAAAATTCGTATATACGTCATATTTACACCTTTTTCCACCGCGTAGGAATTAACGTATGTAATTGTTTACCTGCCACTCATGTGTAGGAACTTACTATTCTCCATTAATCGAAGGTGCCAAAAGAAAACCCATGATAATTATTATTCTTTCTTTAATGAGAATCTACAAACACTTTAGTTTAATTATGAATACCTGCACTTTCTACAGCAATATTTAGTCATGATTAAATTCGAATCGATACCTACAGCAGATTAAATTGATTAAAGACTAATAGTTTTTCGACGGGAAGTAAAGAATGATTATAATAATATGAAATAATTTAAATTAATTTTCAAAACATATTTGTATTTAACAATTAAAAATATATAGCGTGGCTGTTCGAGCCGCGAAAAAATTAGGTTTCAAAAAAAAAATTTATAATTTACACAATATTTTATAAATTAGAAACATCCGATGTAACTTTATTATAACGACGAAAATCGCTGGAGAATGTCTCGCAGCACTATAAATTATTAGAAGGTTGTTTGATGGTTAGTTTTAATATGTAAATTTCATTATATTTCTACGGTATAGTGATTTTATTTATAATTACCCAATGATAAAAATTTAATACTGCAGTAATTATCCACAGTTTATTATGTCCTTGAATTAAATTTATTTAATCAGTAAATCAGTTAATTCATTATAATAATTTTCCTGGATCTAACAAAAAAAAAAAATAATAGACCGTTTTAAGATTTTCAAGTTTTCGTATAACCTAGTCGTGGACAATAGCATTATTATTTGTAAGGATTTTTGAATTATCTACCTATATTACTGCGCAATTAATTATTGTATTTAATGTAAAGAATAATAAAGTATAGGTTTTGTCAGTAAGGGTACAGAACATATTATTAAAACTTATACTTTATGGCATTTGAACACAGTTGTAGATAAATCCTTGACAAAATACCTATTATCCAAACGATACAAGAACTGTAGAAAAAAAATTTTCGTGTCAAAATTAAACCGAAAATGTTATCACTCATTATCCATACTCTATATACATTCTATTTACACACACCGCCGTGGTCCGTGATGAGTAGTCATATCATCATTCGATAGTTTTGTTTCTTTAAACCTACCAAAATGGATTGATTGGTATCAATGTAGCAGTCTTTTCGATCCAGATAACACTATAATGCTATATACAAGATTGCTACACAGGTTATTATCAATAATTATGAATAGGTGAATGACCAACGGGGCTGGTATAATTTGAGTCACGAATAGCCGAATAGGATATTAGTATAGCAGTACATATTATCCAGTGAATAACTGAGCATGAAAAACTTAAATGTTTTATGTAAAGTAAGTGATGATATAATTTAATATTTTTGAAGAGTAATTATTTATCTTCTATTTATTTATATGTATCAATTTGTATAAAATTAAATGTACCTACGTTTGTATATATAATATATATACATGTCGCATCCAGATAGCGAAATTTGTTCAGATCGTGAATTTACGAAAATGCATTATAAATCAAGTCATACTGAAAACCATTCAGACGTGCGATGACATAAAAAATTTATTAATATATACGTTAAAAAAGTTTCAAGTATCCGCAAAAGATATTTTTTAAATTACAACAAAATATTATCAGGTATCTACACAAATCAATATTCTTCGTTTAATATTATCTAAGTTTTTCGGAATTTATTTCGTTTAGAATGTCTATAAAAATAATAATATATTAATTAGATTTTTAGGTAATAGATATAATAGGTAGGTATAACACTATTTACGAGGAATATTGTATTGTTGTATTACATTTTCAAGGTCTTTGATCACGCGAACAATTTTTATCGACATTTATAGAAAAAAGTCTATATAATATCTATGCATGGCTTAAAAACAGTCAAAATATATAATTTATAATATAAGTAGAAATTATCATACAAACATAGTATGGTGAAAATATCAAGTATCTCAACCGTTATTTGTTTGAGAATTCAAAAAAAAAAAAGTACTCTTAAAAGAGCAACTTGCTCTTAGTGAGTTGCTGACACCAACAACATTTTGATTAGATGGATATTTTATCAATCGATAATATATAATTATTAATTGTAGATAATTCTATCTTTTTATCCGATTGCAGCATGCGATTAGTGAACATACCAGCTACGACTCGTTATGTTAATTGGCCTAAAAAATAGTATCAATAATTCGTTTGCACACTGTGTATAATATAATATTTGTTATTACGTAAAAGTAAATAGTTGATATATAATTTAATCCATGAACGAATTTTAGTTGATTTGATGTGCGAAGCAAAGAAGGCAATGTGGATAACTATTACTTATCATGTACCTCCCATGGTTGACGCCCGTTCGCTAATATAGTATTATATACATATTTTTCACTTTAATACCCTGGTGTAAATATTATTTAATATTATGCCACTGTATACTTACTATCGCTATTCCGACAGTATATGTATATTATTATTTTACCCGTTGAAATTCGTTTATGATAATCCATAATATATCAATAAAAAAATAATAATTTATCATCCTCGAAATCAATAAGGTTTGGATTTAAATGTAAATTTTTTTTCTGCAAATAATCCTGAAATTGCAGTGTGTCAATCAAACAACTTAAAAATGAAATTTTAAATTTGAATTTTCTATATTTAGAGTACGTTTCTTGTACATTTTATGATAATGGATAAATGCCTTTTTTAAAAGTATTTGGAATACTAATTTTCATAAAAAATCGAGTACCAACCTAGCTATTTATTCCAATAACTTTGGAAAATATGATACCCAAATATTATGATCGTTTTAATGTTTAAAAAGATTAAAATATATTAATAGATCAATATATATATAGGTACCTGTATTTTATTATAAAATTCCGAAATGTCATTACAAATGAAAAATCGTACTGGCCTAATAGGCACCTAATATATATTTTAGAAAGTAAGAGTATAAAGAGTTAAGATTTTTGAAAGATTCTTTAAATAATTAAATAAATATTTTTAATCCACGAATCAGTGAAACGGTCAATTTATCACTTTTTAAATAATATGACATACCTATATTATAGTATTTATACCTTTTTACTCGATTCAAATGATATTTCTTAAAAAATTAGGCACCTGATAAAAATGGTAGATTAGGTACTTAATTTAGTTCTATCCTCTTTATTAATCTATCCTCATGGAATCAATATTTTACTATTTTTGTTTTTCTGAAACAAAATTGAACCAATCCGTAGATTTATGTAATTATTAGCCAATTTAGAAACCTCCTTTTTAAAATAATTATTATCTGTATCGTATCACTAGGATTCGGAACTTAATTCACTTAAAACTTAAAAGTTAAAATTTACTAAATGATACACATTTGTACGCTAAAAAAAGTACCAATATGCTTTAAAATATTCACTTTATTTTTTACTCAACACACTTTTCACAAATATAAGTATTTTTAAATTTTATAATTTTTACTAAGTATTTATTATTAAAAACAGAATATGTTCATCATCAATCATCAAATATGATCTTTAAACGTAACAAAACATTAAATTGTTGGTAGTGTCGTGGTAATTATTTCAAACTTACCAATATACCTTTAATAGCTCAAAAAACACATGCAGATACAACAACTTCCTAGTTCTATACTTATCACTAATGTTTATAACTGTCACTAGGTGTTTTTTCATGTTTGTGAAAAGAGCTCGCCCGTAAATATGAAAATAGATAAATAAACGAACAATAATATTATTATATAAAAAAAAAATGTAATGATAAAACTAGGTTCCTAGGTATAGTGCCTATACTCATTATTGTATTGAATGTTTAAATGAAATAATAAAATAATAAAATAGAGTTATGTACTTAATGATACGTCATGCCAAATATTTTAGTCTGAACTCTGAAACAACCATGAGATATTTTTATGAACGATATAAGGAAGTGAACTACTGAAAACGTTATATCACAGATATTAACAAGACATTTGGTAGGTATTATAATACCTATATAATAAAATAGATAACTGTAAATTGTAATATTATATAGGTACCTAGTCTTTTCATAATATTACACTGCATTATTTATCAACAATGATCCACCACGTTGATATTATTTTTTTATTAACATGAACCACCATCATACAATATTATATACGATTTGAATACCACCGGTTATATAAAATAAAATATCAGTGAACAATAACAATAATATTATTGTGTTTTGAGTAAATATGATTCTACACTGTCGACAGTAACACTTGATACCCATAAAGTCTAATAAAATAAGTAATAAGCTATATAATATACAGGATATTTAGCAAAACATGCTTCTAGCCCCCCCCTTTCCTTTTATTTTATTAAAATATTTGTAGTTTGTACTAAGTATTAATTGTAATTAGTATAATAATTAATAATTATAATCCTTAATAATCGTTTTAAATAGGTAAAATTTAAAATATATAATAGAATATAGATACTTATCCTATTATCATAAACTATGGACCTAGTACAAAAATATCAATATCTAGCTCTCAAAATTTTGGATTTTTTAAGATAAAAACTTTCAAAAAAAATTTCAGCTAATAACGTACGGCAAAAAAAAGTGTTTCTCGTTTGAATGAAAAAGAATTCGCGCATTACTTCTGAGAACTATAACACCCTAAACTTCTAAATTTAAGTATTTGGAAATGTAGCTCTTGAATTTAACTAAAAATGGGAATAAGCAATGGGCGTGCTTGGTGCATTACCCTGTATAATACAAAATACAATATCGTTACTATTTTCAATGAGAAAGCATTTCGAACCACACAATATTATAATCATAGTCCACACGGGCGAGACGGATGTTCACCCGTGAGAGTGATGGCCACTGTACAATGTACATATTTTACGTAGAATTTAGTACCTACTTCATTGGTCTTATTATACTTATTCACTGTATTATAATAAAATATTAAATTACATTGACTTACGAGGATTTTTTAGATGTTGGAGGGCAATCTATATTTTATAATGTTTTCCAATATTATTGTTGTTATTGTAACATAATTATATCGGTAACGCATAATTGCATATTCCAGGACCACGATAAGGCATAGAACACTGAAATTAAAAGGACCACATTTTGATCAACCACGGTAGGCCATAAAAGAATTTATGAACTCACGACCTTAGTCATATTCAATAACAGTCCAAATATTATTGACTACGAAGAGTCGCATTGACATGTTAAATACTTTACGGTCAAACGTTGTAAGACGTCACTGTATTGAACTTTAAACAAAATTACTGATCTTAAATGTGTATTGCATATTGTGTTTAAAAATAATATATATGGTGTCTTAAAATTATGATAATATATTATTGTTTTACAGATATATTATATTCAATAAAAATTAAACGTGTGGTTTATTTTAAAAGGTCTTCTTATCCTTGAATAGCTGCAGTTATCTTGTTGAAGTGATGAAATCATCAAATGTACCTCAAAGTTCAAACCTATCAATAATTATTACAATATTATTGATTTATAATAAATATTACATAATATGACACCCTCGCCTCCCTCCTCATGTATTAACGTTACAACGTCAATATTATTTGCAATGGTCGATTTTTGACATTCAGCGAAAAAAGACATCCCATATTCATTTCATGATAACCTGATAGTATAAAATCCTTGAAAGTCGTCGTCAACCATAATAATATCTAAGATCTAAATTTGTTGCAACTTACATACTTAGAATAATGTTTTCCGGCAATCACAAGAATGACATTTAGGTATAAGTCTTACTGCACTTCAATACGTCCAATCAATTATTTCATAAAAATATTGACATATAGATGACAGGCGTGTGTCTGATGCCGTTTACATTTTTTATGACGGAGCCACGCATTATATCTTCAATAATTCTACATGTATATAATATCATCAAAATCGTCTGTTAGGAGAAAGTCATTACAAAGAGGAATGTAATGTGTAAGTCTTTCAAGTAAAATATTTCGTCTAATATTGAGCTGAATTTATTAATAGATTCTAAAATAATAATAATAATAATAATAATAATCATGTGTACAAATAAAGAACAATTTACATTAATTTATATATATATGTAGGTATATATAATGTTTATAGGCACATACCTAATATGTATTTAGGTCAATATTAAAAAAAAAAAAAACAACGAAATAAAAATAAATAAAATAATGTTGCACGGGCGAGTTAGATTTGTACAGTAAAAAATAATAATAATAATAATGATACAATATATAAGTATTATATATATGTATAGTTTTACTTTTGTGCACACAAAAAATGCTGAACCGCGGTCGACACAGTGAAAAAGTCATGTTTAAAAATCAAAATTTTAATAAAAAAAATAAAAAGTTAAGTATAATACTCGCCTGAGTAGTCATCTATATAGGCACACATAAGGCGTGCGAATTCAGGATTTAAAAATAGTTTTATTTAATATCCTATACATATCCGATGTCATCTACTCATTCACTAATCGGCTGCATATTACACTGTACGGTAATTTATTCAATAAATTCAATATTTTAAACAATCATTTTATTTTATTTTATATACCTACACCGTGTGAGTGATGGGTTATATTTCAAATACGGTTCGTCGATAGTCATTATTGTAATTTAATGTAATATTATTATGATTTGTGTACACACCTTGTACACAGAAAAACGATAAAACAATAATATAATAATAATTCTAAACATTCACAATCACAAAAATAATTGAACAAGTATTGACAATACAATATTATTGGATATTTACATATCATTTTTAATACATTAGGGGTTCGTACAAGAGTGGGGCTCAGTCGTTTTATAAAAATTTACGAGAAGTTTCCGAATATTTTGTGTGTTGTATAATAATATTTTATAATAGTCATCAACTCTTTTTGACGGGGAATCAACGGAAAACATTCATTCGAGGGTCGTAATAATATTATAAATAAAGTTATACATACTAAAATGGCAAAGTTGATGGCTTTTCATTGGTCATCATTTACATATAACATTATACCTACTAAACTATATTTAAGGTAATATATCACATTACTTTTTTCCATTTTTTAATCTGTACAAACATAGTACATAATAGTATTACTTTAAGTTAAGTACAGTTTTGTGTATGTCTACACCGAATACCTGACGCAGCCATTTGACTTGATCGGCAAGCACCGTTTTTTTTTCTGTTCATCAGTCATCATGAACTTTTTACAACGTAACAATGATAATAGTTATACAATAATAATAATAATAATAATGCTAATAATAATATCTATCGTCTACCGCTATGACGCGGTTTTTACCCAAGTAGCTGGCACCCATTGCGGTTCTCTTTCTAGACTATTTATTTCACTTAATAACTGGTGATACGCTCTCTCGGTATCATTATTAATGATGATCATGTCGAAGTAATGGCCGAACTTGTCTTCCATTTCTCTCGCCTTTTCAATGATCTCTTTCAGCTCTTCTTCCTGCAAAAAAATGTTGTTCATAATTCACGTGAATATATGATCGATAAAGGTCTAATACAGTATAATTGATCAATTAAATCTAATGCTCTAAATCTCATTATGGTGAGCACAGTCTCCCTTTAGAGCTATGTGTCCGATTGTCCGAAAAAATGCACCACTTTAAAAATAGGAGATATGTGGCCACTTGGACTGTAAATCCCGTTGGTTGATAAAATGATATGTATAAATTATATCCGTATAATAATAATTAAAGACGTTGGCGCGGCTATCGACCACTCGTATATATATGTATATATGTATTGTACATAAATATTATTTATTATTTAGGTTAGGCACAATTACCGAGAATTTAGTCGCTGTGAAAATCGGTGTGGGGTAAAAATATTATTTATAGACTTCCATGCTAAAGATCTTTCACACGAAAATATTCGTATAATTATTGTAGGAAATAAGTAAATTTTAAGTTTGTCAAGAATAGTAGATTTGCTCGTACGACAAAAATAGAAAACCGTCCCATCAAACTGCTAAAACATAGTTCTATGTTAACTTTCTTGAATAAATTAATATCAAACATAAAATATTATTCCACTTATTTTTTATAATTTGTTTTATTAAGTTCTGCTACGTTTTTTTACTGTTGTCATTTTACGTGAAAAATAATGAGAAAATAATAATAAATCGAAGTATTTTTTCTATTACAATTTACAGGGACCAGAGGCCCCGCATGAAGGGAGCGTATAAGTAACGTTTAGTTTATTAAGATGTAGCAATGCATACTTTGTAAGGTTCGCCGTTCTTTAGTCTCTTTTGACGTAGTTTTTCCAAAGATGGTGGAGCTACGAACACGACAAAAGGCTTCAAATCAGAACTCCGGAGGATTTTCAACGACTGCGGGTGTAGGTTTAACACGCATATCTTACTGTAGTTTACCACCGATCGGATGGCGTCCAGTGACGTGCCTGTAAATTTATGATTTTTACTTAATAGTACCTCTATATTATGTATCTTATACAAATTAATATTTCTTTTTTATATAGAATATATTACCATAATAAGCCTTCTCGTATTCGCCGTGTTCAACAAACTTCCTCGAAAGAATATCCGATTCAAACTGAACCCTGGTGATAAAGTGATAATCTTGACCATCTATTTCACCGTCTTTTTTTGCTCGGCTAGTATCTAAAAAGAAAATTAAAAAAAAAATTTTTTACTTAAGTTGAAAAGTCTATATAAAACTTCAGAACAATTAATCCCGCTATTAATGAGCAGTGTATTTAATAATTTAAAAAATTACGAAAGTATGATTAACACTTACGGGGAATAGCAGCAGCAAACCTATCTCGATCTTCCATTAATCTTTGTCTGAGCTCGTGTCGGCCAATGTTAGGTGGGCCAATCAACACAATTGGTCTTTTATGGTTTGCTCGTGGATAATACAAGGCCACCTCTTCATAAGTCAGTATCTCTTCGGCTTCATATTCTATATATGATAATAATATTGTGATATGTTATGGAAATTCATTTTAATAAAATAGTTATAAATATTGTTAAAGAATTTAAAAAAAATTACCATCAGAATTGGAAGAATAAATAGGGTAACCTCCGTCTTGATACAGTGACTTCTTTTTCCTTTTTTTCAGGTTCTTTTTGCCACAGAGAAGTGTGTTTTGTTTTTTGGGTTTATCTTTGCTAGGCTTGTCGCCAGTTATGGTTTGTTTTAATGCTTCACGTTGATGTTGAAAAGATTTGCTTGGTATAAGACCGGCCAGTGTTTGATCTTCTTCACCCTCTCTGAACGCCTGCCACCAGTTGGCATCTTCTTGAGATATAACATGTAAGATTTCACCCTTTTGGAAACTAATACCAAGCTCTCTGCATGGGATGTACCCATCGTCTTCAGGATCATAATCGAAGTGAGCTTTCATATGCATCTTTAATAGAACAATTGGTGATATTAATAATGACAAATAACATATTGTATTAAAACATGCAAACAATTATTGTATAGACTCATAGTAAGTAATTATTACATTTTTTTTAAATGTATTCTATAATATAATCATTTCACTATATCATAGAAAAACTTACATTTCATACTATTCTAGGATATATTTTATTAAAATACAATTATTCCTAACTTTCGCGTTCTAATTAAAATAACTACCCAGTTTAATAGTGCCAATAAAATACCAAGAAAAACATTTAACTATATATGATAAAATATATTTTTATTTTTTAACTCACAATGAAATTTTCTCTGTTCCCATTTGTGTTCTGGTATGTAACCCGATTAGCACTCGGTACAATCATGAACGTTAGAGGTCCAGTCATCACGGACAGGATATCACAGACATCATTTATGGACTTTCCACGCATTTCTACACCATTCACCTCCAACACTTCATCGCCCTCGTGGAGCAGTCCACTTTTTTCGGCAGCACCACCTCTGACAATTCTACCGATTATCACCGCGTCACCGTCGTTTCGAACAGTAGCACCCTATATACACAATATGCACGTCATAAGTTTTTGTTAAACAAATTCGTGAAAAAAAAATATCAAAATAACGCACCAATGGTTCGTTGGTTTTTTCAATATTGATAATTGTGATGTTGGGAGGATGTTGGTCCGTGTTGTACATGGATGAATCGTTCACGGGCAACGTGACCGTTACCTCAGTAGTGGCCTCGTCGTCTTGCGGTAACACGTCCTGAGCTATAGTGTCATGGGCCCAAAGAACGCCTTCGATTTCGTACTGAGACAATAGTTTAGCGAGTTCCGATGCTTCAGGTAAGTCAATATTTTGAATACTCTCGAGACACTGTTTTAACAAAAAAAAAAATTTAAAACGGCACTCTTGGTGAAAACATAAAGTCAAAGATTCAAAGTAAAAACATAACAATATGAACTTACGTCTCGAACCAAATTTTGAGCTTCTGGAGTCACCGGCCTTTTGGTCGTGGTGGGAGGCCACAATTGCTGCACCTTGTTGTGCACGGACAGCACGCGGACGAATTCCGGGTTCAGCAACAGGCATTGGATCACGGCCACGTCTGGATCTGACTTGCTATTGATATAGATCCCGTTCTTTTTCAGCTGTAAGTGTATCCTCTGGAGCGCAGCTATCAGTTCACCGTACCCTGTAAAATAACAACGACGACGACTATGATGAAAACGTCTAACAACCTGCACGCATCGTGCGGCAACGCGACTGACGAAAAGTTTGAATTTATTGTAGTACCTATTATAATAATATTATTATGTACGTACACACGTAGGTAGGTTAGTATATGTATATACCACGGTACAATACTACAATATACGCCACGCAGTTGCACACATGCTGTATAATAATAATAATAAAATTGTCATCACGAGTGTTGGTGACAGGTTGTTATGCACAGGGCGTGCTCGTGGTGGCCGACTGCAAGTACCTATGTAGTGGAATACTATAGAACGACGTGACCTGAATGCCTGACGTCATAACATCATATATAGGATTCCATTACGGTGTTTCCGACCGGAACACAATGAGGATACCCCTCGTAGTTTCCCCCTTCTCTTTCATCATAGAAACCTAACTTGTATTTTTTCCAATTGTACTCGACGTACAAGAATCGCGTCTCGTGCTAAAAAGGAGACTGAGTCCGACCAGTGGCACATCTTGAGAAGATTAAGAAAAAACAAAATTGCGTGTGGAAGAGAGTTTTTGAAGTTTAGCGTATAGACTATACGGTTTAGTGTTTGGTAACAGATCTGTATTTTAAAAAGGGCGACAAATACATTTT
Organism: Diuraphis noxia; assembly: GCF_037042655.1. NCBI lineage: Eukaryota > Metazoa > Arthropoda > Insecta > Hemiptera > Aphididae > Diuraphis > Diuraphis noxia. The sequence continues at coordinate 27,695,565 of NW_028301714.1, read as the reverse complement.
CCCGAGATATTTTAGTTTTTATGAACATTTGGATAGGCGTCACTTCAATACACCTCTCAAGATAATTACATGTTTAATATAATAAATATATTTAATGTTAAGTTTATGTTTATTGAAATTTACATATAAATTTCAGTTGTTACCAGTATAATGAATAAATATTATCAGAGGCGTCAAAAGTTTGTTTCACCTATGATAAAAAAAAATGTCATTGACAGATAAATCAACAGTTGGAGAACTAGTTTTGTTAATATTCATGCGTGGGTGGATCGTGAGTGGGTTACTAAGTTTTAAAAATAATTATATAGTAGACATTTTAAAAGACATCGGTGCCTCTAAATGTACCTATTATATTTTAGTCAGTTCGCTTATGGTAAATCATTTGTTTTTAGATAAATTAACTTTAATGTACCTACCGAGCGCGTGTTTAATATTCAGATATTATATTATGTTATTATATCGAAAACTGGGAGAAAATCACACTGATAAGTATAATTTATTACCAACTTTAAATATGTAGACTAGGTATTTAATCTTTAAGCCGTATTATTTACTTTATATTTTTATACTTTAGGTATCTACCTATACAAGAGTCGTCAGAAGTAGAATGCAATTCCCCCCCCCCCTCGGGTGTGGTGAGAGGAAGCGAACAAACGTATGCCAACGGGTGGCGCCACTCTGGTATTCGCCGTATTAATTCGTCTTGTATTTAGACATATTTAGAACCCTGTTATTGCTTCGTGTTGCACCTTACTTTGTCTAAGTAACATTATAACTTATAAGCTTTCCTCGAAATACTTCACAAGACCTGCGTCCGTTTTCGGGCGACTAAACAATATGAATGCGGAAGAAAAATGAAAAAGCCAAAATGGTATCACTCACCTACAACCCTGTATATCGGCTCGTATGGATCTTGCGATTCTTCTTCGGCGTCATCCACCGCACCGATAGTGGTGCGGTTGTTGTCCTCGTCCTGTTCCGAGGAAAACCCATCGTTGACAATTCCCGTTTCCGGCGGTTCATGTTCGAGTTCCCGAAGTTTTTTCGACCCTCTCATCGACCGATTGAGAAATTCGTTTTGTTGAGCGACCCTGTCCTCATCTTCTTTTCGCTTCCGCAGCGCATCCTATAAATGCACAAAACAATCGTTGTTATTATAATAACATATTGTGTCATCGTACGTTATATTATATAGTTATGTGAAATTATAGTTATTGACGTTTAAAAGTAAATTTGATTTCTGTGGATGATTAACAAAAATCCTCCATAGAAATGCTTTGCGGTGTTGCGTGAGAATCAAGTATGCGCCGTATTGTAATTGTATTATAATATTAAATAAGTAGCCAGGTGGTAGGTACCGCTGATTTCGGAATCGTTGTCCGACGGTGGGTAAGTTCCATCACCGGAGTACGCGTAATTATCATGATAACATCGACTGTTGTTCAAATAATTACGAATGTATGAATATTATAATATTATTGAACACCATCGCACACATTTGATATAGCCACCCGCGTGTCACTCGGACGTGCGTACGAGGTAGTCTGACGTACGTTAAAGTTACGCATAAATCCCGACGTTATAGTATTATTATTAGGTATTATTTTGTTATTATGTTTACGGTCCGGAGGACGACCGGATAAAGCTGCTGCCGCGTATACCTACGGTACATCCGATTGGGAGGAGTAATGCACGCGCGGCGTATAGCTTCGAAAAGGATATATTGTATTATTGGTGAGTATACCTAGGTATAGGTTTTTCGTTTGTTTTTGTTTCCTACGATTATTATCGGACAACCACAAAATACATTATTGCCGTCGGGATGTACGAAACAACGACAAAGTCATTATTACACGACCTTGGTGGCTTGGTACCTATATAGAAACTCTCGATAGTTTACTCGAGAAACAATATACCTATTTACGAGTTTACGACAGAGGTCATCATCGTCGTCGTCGGCCGAAAGAAATCAGCACGAATTCTCTAAGAAAAACAAAAATACGTTTTTTTATCATACCATTGCATTTAGTCGGTCATTGTATGCCGTTATGATAATATAAAAGCAATAATATACATATAGTGTCTTTAACAATTCTTAAGCATATATTATATGTTTGCATCGAGTTGCACGTAATTTTCATAAAAATATTATATACCTTACACGAAGACAGACACACTCATCGTGTTTGTTCTCGGCTTAGAGGTTTATTGATAAATATTATCGTAGTATATTATATTATTATTATTCATGTTTCGTTTGTGCTGCAGGTCTCACTCCCGACGATGTGTATAACGATAATATTATATCCGAGATACGACGAGACTTATTTTATTATTACGACATCAAATCGATACCTGCACAGACGGTCTACCTACCTAAAATGTTATACATTTCTAAGGTTCTTATAAATTATAATAATATGTTTCAGTCGCTCAAATTGGGGAGGGCAATCTTAAAATTAAATTATTTGAATAAAGCTGCAAATAACTCTTTAACACTATTATTATTATTATTATTGCACAATGTATACATTTTCTCGGTTTGTTACCTCACAATACACGTCACTGCCACAGCAGATAAGATTAAAATTAATGAAGTATTCTCTTGTTCTGTCGACATTATTATAAGCACGAAACAATATGATTCAATCAGGTCGACTCTGAATTGTATAGAAATCATTGTTCTACCACACACCTACATGGAAATATATGCATATGGAAAGATTCTATACCATTTCTTAAGTAGGTATAAGAATACACTTTATTATATAATGTAATAATATAATATAAAAATTCGTCAGATCAACATATAAAATTCGAATCGAATGTGTCGACATAAAAGCGGATTAAAAATCTAACAAACCGGGTTCGTTATTTTCATGCTAGGCATATAAATAATATAAAATAAAGAATAAATAAATATTTATTATTTATATTTAATAAATTGAAAGTTCCTATAAACAGTCACACAGACATAAAAGATGGTGGATGTCGGATAAATTATATACAAGTTTCTTAACGGGTAAAATTTAGATATTTCATGTTCGTTTCTTGTGTTCCTATACCGCGTTACAATCTAAAATTTCAGTTCCTAGATATATTTTCAAGGTTTTAGGACAGAAAGGCAGGAAGTGCCAGACTATAGTGGTCTTTGGTAAGGTTAAAATTGTTTAATAATTTTTTTATTACACTTAACTAAAACTAGGTTTCAGTTAAAAATGTAAATAAAACCATTGCGATTTAATATTATAAATACAATATAAAAATTTCATTGTAGTCTTTTTAAACACATGAAAACCTACAAATTGTAATCATGCCAAAACCAGGAGGTAGGTACCTTACATTTTTGGTACATGATAAAATAAAGAAATGTATTTGTTTTTGTATACCTTGCGACAAATTCATTTTAACAATGATATTAACAGCACTACGAAAACAAATTATATTTCCTAAGTATTATAATAATTATTGTATATTTTATTGTTCAAATTGAATCACACAGTTCCTTCCATATAATTAAATTCACTAAACCAACATTGTGTTATATAGGTATTGAGTTTTATTGAAAAATGAAATTGTTTTCTACTCTTTCAGCAGCGTTTTTTTTTTTTTTTTTTTTTAATTCTATTAAATATTTTATATATTTATGCAGTTATAACAATAATTAAGGTAAATTAATATACTGCCGAGATCAGGGCGAACTCTTCATATAAAATTGAAGATAAATTATTGAAAATTATCTTCTGAGTTGATAACAGCAGTAAACAACCTATATGTACTAACAGCCCGTGCACAAAAATCAATTCAGCAGTTCATGTTTTTTGTCTTTTATAATACAGGATTTGTGAACGTCAAGTTAATGTTAGGTACCCATCGTGTGCATATATGCATTCTACATTAACTAATTTATCAATAATAATAATTAAGTAATGCATTTTTAACTCGCATAATATGTCTAGGTATAATGATATAGGCTATTAAGCCATACAAATATATACGATTAATGAAAATTCGAGGTCACTACATTGATTACGGAAATATGAAACCGTATATTTTCTTAAAAACATTAATTTTAAATCCAAAATGTACCTAATATTATAAAGAAAAAAACCATAGTAATAATTACCAATCCAATACGAGCCATCGCACAGCTAAAGGTAGGCGTGCACGCACTGCGGTGCACAATCGTTTGGACGTACGACAAAACCCGTAATGAGCGAAAGCCCATAAAAACGTTAATTTTTTTTTAATTTTTATCTCTTCGACAACGCACGTAATCTCGAGTACTGGCGAAATGAAATGTGTATGCATAATAATATAATAGTTCGAAAACTATACAGTGCGCATAAAGCACATATATATACGGGCCAATGTTTTGTACACACGACCATAATACTTATATACGTATACTACAACACACATTTCGTGTTTTTTGTTTTGACATGACGACTACTATTACAGATAGATGGTCAATATAACACATTTAATATGCCTCGGAGTTTCAAAAACACACCACCACTATTCCAACGGTTGTCACAATAAAGTGTTTAATATTATATTATATATGAGCTGCGCGTATACTAATCACTGCAGCATTGCACAAAATAATATTATTATTCGTTTATTGTCACGGCAAAAATCATATAATATATATTTTGAAAATGTAATATTATTTCGCATTTTTTTTTTTTTTTTTATTAGGAAAGAGCCCTCGGCAGCATAGGCCATTGGGCTTACAAAATATGAATAGCTTAAATTAAATATTTACAGTAAGAAACGTACAAGGGAGAACTTAATTCTAGATTTTGGATTGAAGGTTTGCTGTTGTGATGAATTGGATGATGTCTGTTATGGCCTTGGGATGATATTTCGCATTTTATTATTATTATTATTATTACTATTTTCGCCACCCGGAGTTATGCAACGATGAAAAATATGCGAGCCACCTGTTATGTAACATCATCCCATGATGATGGACACCTGTATAAATGTACCTATATTCGATATTCTCGTGTGAAAAAATATCGGTACGCTTACCTACATATTTTGGTATAATCCATATATTATTATAATAACTGCACCTGCTCCTCAGACACAAGACCCTGCAGTATGTGTAATAACATTTTTTTTCTTTTTATAACAATAAAAATGACGATCTACGGGGCGATTCATCTAGTGTGCTTTTTGTATCCTTATATAATGCGATTGTTCCTTTTTTACTGTGTGTCATTACGCAGACGTTTTTTTTTTTTTTTTTGAAAATTCTGATGTATCATTTGGTTAATCAAAATCCAGACGATTAGTTTCCAAGCTATTTGAATGAATATTTTACAAAGGAAAATATCCCTTAATAATAATTTTACACAATATACAAAATAAATGTAATTCTTAATAGCTAGTACTTATTGTATTCTGAAAATGTTCGCAAATAATGAACTATTTACAGACCATTTAATAAATAATAATAAGTATAAATTTCAAATCATCATACCCTCCAAACCTTCCGATTCCTATTATCCTTATAGTAAAATCTCCAATCAATACCTTAACACTATCAACAAAAAAACAAACATTTTCTTTGTTATTTAATGTAAGAAAATTTTGCACATCACCACTGCAGAACACTTATCAAATGGTATGTATTGTATGACTATAATGTGGTCCTTAAACGCATACACGTAAGAATTTCATTGATCAGAATTTGAATGCATTAATTATTTAAAAAAAATAGATGTGAACAAGGTTGCCGGTTGGTGAATTACCCTGTATATTTACATATATTACCTCCCATATAACATTGTATTTGACAATTTATAAGTTGTCTGTGAAATTATATCATCGCGGCGACTGCGTCTGTTTAGTGTGTGTATGCATAAAATATTACACTTCGATCTAAACAACAGCGTATAGAAATTTTTTTCACTACTGAAAAAAAAATACATAACATAATCTTCTAAATCAAATATTTTGCAACACTCGCAAATATACACAAGCGCTTATACAACAACAAGAAAAATGCGCGTATGATGCAGTACCGCAAATCGACACGGAGAGAAAGAGATAGGGTGAACGAGAGAGACGGAAAAGAGGAAAATGTTTTTTCCTCGTAGTGAATCATTCGGAAAGCATCTAATGTTTCACCTGAGATGTTTATTTCTGCGTGAATCGTAAAATACGACGAGAAAAAAATTATTGAGAAAACGGACGACGATAACGATAAATATGACTAAATATTATACTATGAAGTAGCGTAATATTTTTCCCGCGAAGAAATCCGATCAGTCAAATACACCATTTTATATAGCCATACATAAGTTAAATACAATGTAAAATATTATTATATTATACAGGGTGATCCGTTTACAAAGATACACTAATTTTAAGTATACTTTTTCAAAAATCTAAAAAAAATTATCAAAACCGTAATTTTGAAGTAGTTACACGACATATTTCCAAAACAAAAATAAATAATTTTTTTATGAAATCAAAGCTTGTAATTAAAATAACCTTGTAAAAAACCACCATAGGTATAGTGATAAACGATCAATTATAAGCCATTACGTTAATAGATCACCCTGTGGCCTGTACCCACGAGTCAGCGATCGTCGTCGGGATTGGTTCGATCATGGATGAGGAAGGTTTTCCAAACTATTTATGCCACCTAATATTATGAACAATCGTATAGACTTGTAAATAAGTATGGTTCGTTGGCTCGCGCATATTATAACGCCATCACAACTTACTACGATCCTAAGACTATGCGGCAGGTAAAGTATATACAGGAACGCCAACTTATAACTATTATTATTATTATTGTGATTACCGTGGACCACCGACCGACCACCAAAATAATATTGTTATGCTAGTACAGATCGCGATTTTTTTCCCACGTTCCAGAAATTCGTGAGACTCGTTTGTCATTGATAATATATATGGGTATTATTTAGGTAACAGCGTTAAGCATTTTTTTTGAACTCAAAAGATGACTTTCATTTACTACTTCATGCGCCGACGTCGCCGTCGTTTACGGGAAAACTGAATATTATGCGTCAGTATATAATATAAAACATCATCATTGACTCTACTATGTGTAGATAACTAAAATCGCCGTGTCAGAATGCTTGTGAAAAAAAAAAATTGATAAGTTACGTTGTAAAACCTGTATACTAAACGCATTATATAGAATATAGAATTATCAACTGACATAATATATTATTTGAGTATTGTGTCATCGCACTACCCTGCGGATACTTATTACATAATAATATTATGGGGAATTATAAACAAATATTTTTCGTTATTTTCAAATGGTTGTTGTCGCGCATAGTGACAGTCGTAATTTTCATCGGATCGTATTATTTTATGAGATGCGCATTGTCGAATCGTGTTCGTATTTTTTTTTTCGTTCTAGACGCACATTAATAAAATGTTTTACTCGGAACGTAATATTATATTATTATTGTTAAAAGTTTCGAAAAAAAAAATGAATGAATACTACCCGTGTGCCAAAGTATAATATTGTATTCATCATGCTTAATCCAGTATTCACGAAGGAATAAACGTCGTGTAATATATAGGTATATCGTAGGAAGGCACACACGTTCTTGCCCTTGAATAAATATTATATTTTATTTTTTGCACGAAATATCGAGACGATTTTCAATGGTACATAAGACTTGTCGACACGCGGTGTACGCAGCAACGATTATTATTATTGTATAATATAACAAAATATTATTTTAAAGTCATTATAGACATATTATTATTATTTGATGACAAAAAAAAGATAAGTATCCATAAATTTTCAGGAAAATAAGTACAATTTTATATAATCTAGGTAACTATCAAACCGTCTTACACACACACACACATATATTTATATATATAAAGGTGCTGAAGAATGTTCGGGTCGAATGTACGTATATATGGGATCATCAAGCTGCAGTAGGTATATATATATATGTACATATGTGTGTGTGTGTGTAAAGGTATCGTTTATTATATATCTCCCTCCCCCACCGGTAACGGATCGGTGTAGATATACGGTGGAATGCGAAGGTCATGCTACGAGAGATACCTGCAGCATACACGCACTGTCGTGTAGGTATAATATACACGGTGCACAATGCCAGTAGTTGTGTGTAGGTACTGTACCTACAGTGTTCCCGAAAAAAACAATATAATATTATAATCAATCTGCCCGTGTCATTTGTATCGTTCCGGAACAATAAATTAACCGGTGCGAATTAAATGAAATTGCGGGGCTTCGAGGGAGGCGAGGAATAGAGGATAATACACAGTTATAGAAGAGTAGTGGTAATAATGTAATATCATTGTCAACGGAGTAACACTCAAAACCGTAAGAAAAACGCATAAAAAACATATAGGTAATAAATAACAAACTTAATATTATAATATTGATAACGGATCGCCGCCGGAAGTAATAGATATCGCAGTAATGTTAACTGAGTATAAAAATTTGATATGACGTTGAAAAGTGAAAATCTCTGACATCTATTAATGAAATATTATTAAGGTGAAAATGAAGATGTTTATTATTTTCATTTTTGAATTTCGTCTAAGAAATTTATCAAATTACTGTTTTGTATTGAAAATGTCATAATTTATTTTTTTATTTTTTTAAGGGGTAGGGCGCACTTGACACCTAAAATGTTGAGGTCCTGCAATGTATAAGTTTGAAAGATTCTATAGACCGTCAAACGATGGTAAATTGTTTAATGTTTTTCTGTTCATATATAACAACATTATATAACATCCGCACTTATATATATATAGCGGTATTAAAGACGTGTGCCCTCCTCGTTTAATGATTATCGATAAACGAATGTATTTTTTACTATACATTATTATGAACTAAGGTTTCACTACTTACGTTTATAGTTTTGTGTTAGTCATGGCGTCTAACTATTAGCACTATTAGCAGTATTGATTTTTCTAGATTTTATTTTTGCATAAACAATAAGTATTGGTGTAGAAATGTAACGCTGTAGCTGCATATACGCATCGGACATCCTAAATATTTAATCAACTTAGCAGGGGATCAAGAATTTAAAATGAAATCAAAGAAAAACATTTTTGAATATGAGCTATACGGTCAACAATCATAAATGATTGAAATGCAGAATATGCGTACAGCAGATCTGTAGGTCGAGAAATACAATGAATATTCCTAAAATATGTACAAAACACTAGGTACTTATACTAAATGATATAGATATAGGTATAATTTAAATATAGTGTGAAACATGTGTTGTTGAACATGAACTAATCGGTGAGAAAATAAATTCTAGGGCTGGTCAATACTTCGCCATCGTCGAATAAAACTTGAAATGACGACGATGAATTATGATAATTAAAACAATATTTAAATCGCTCCCCCATAGTTAAATTTAATCAGACTGTCTTATATCAATCATGGCTATTGCCAAACACCAGCAAACTGAAAACGCGTGATCTAATAAATTTAAAGAGTCGTTGATTTTAACCCCGAATAATAACTACAAAATAATTGGGGCATTGGGCATACGGTAATATTAATTCTATAGTTTAGGACTCGATGCCAATATTTTGTTACAAAAAATTTTTTATCATAGGTACACGACTATTATATTTTAATGTAATAACTAATACGATTAAGTATAATATATTATATAATCCGTATATTGTGATTTAAAAATAGTTTGTCTGAAATTGAAACAGGACCGTTTCGAGTCGAACTTTTATCCGATCGGTAAAAATATGGATAGGGGAAGAGGAGAGGGGTGTAGTTCATAATATAGACACATAGGTCATAGGGTGTCGCCGTTAATACATGTCATCGCCTCGTTTACGTATACGATAAGTAAATCGTATAATAATATATTCAAGTGGGTCGTATCGTACACAAGTGGTTATCTCATAAAGTCATAACATTTACCTGATATTTCTTGATGCTCTCCAACTGCTCCTTAGTGGGCTCAGTGGACGATATGGTAACGATCGTGTTGTTGTTGATGCTGGCCTGCTGAAGCTGCTGTTTGATCACGTCGGACCGGGGCGGTGGAGGCGGCGGAGCCACATGTCTCTCTGGTACCGCAGAACCGTTCTAAAAATATGAGTATAGTACAATAATATATAATAATAATTTTACATGTTTCGTGAATTAAATTTGTCATAAATGTGTACATATATATAGAACATAATATTATATAACATAAGACTATTAGAGGGGAAAAGTTACTTACATCGAGCAAAAATGACAGAAAATAAAATGAAAACGCCGGAGAGTCGAGAAAGTGAATTCGGTTGAATACTCTGAATGCATTAATGCATTATATTATATTATTATATGAACATTAGTCATTGCAGTAACCTATGGGGTTTGACCTGTAGGAATCGATCTGGAGAAAGGCATGACTTACGAGATACTTTGTGGCGTCGTTGGTACAATAAACCATAATATACGTCTTGCATCAAACCTATTATACGGTTGTCTAAATAATTATTAATAATAAGCTAATAAAACGAGCAAATGAAAATCCGAAATTTTTTCACTCGATGATATCAACATTATTAACTGATCCAATTCGAAATACGATATTGGAACGATTAAGACAACGAACTTATCATACCGTTTCCAAGAATTCGCTTACACAATTAATACAGCAGTTTTTATATGCATATATTTATCGTTATATCGTTGTATGTTACTGAATTAATTTGATGTAACTTTATAATATTAATGTTCATTACGTGATACTCGAGTAAAATAAAATTAACAACAATTTTATTGTACTGAGTTTCTTGTTTTTACACAAATAAAAACAATATATAATAAACATCAAATGTCTACAAATTTTATTTGAGAATATAATACTGAATCATTTATGTGATATCTTCGAATAATGTATAGCTAGTAAAATACAGACACAATTTAAACAGATAGAATTAAAATAACCACTAAAATAAAAATACTATCAAGATGGAAATGTTTTATGTTCATGATCATTAAAATAACTTGTTAAGTATCTTTTAACATTTTTTTCAGTTCCTAAATACTTGCCTCAAATTTGAAAAATTAATACTATAAAATATTTAATATGTACCTATAAACAATATATAATAATATTATGTAAGTGGGCCGTGGGGACAAGTTAAGATACAGAATTCGTACGCAACTGAGTGTAGACATTTGGCCACACCAAACCACAATTTATGTATTTTATTAATGAATAGTAACAAATCTTGATTTAAATAATTACAAAAATTAATCTCATGTACCTACTCATATAATGATAGACTATAAATATAATATATGATCGAACTGATTGCATTTATTAAATATTTAAAAATTTAAAAAAAACTCTTTCCACAAAAAGAAATGTTCTAGAACGTGATCAACATACCATAATGAGCTATATAACAACTTGAAATCACATACTTTGCATTTTTTTAATTACAGAAATATGGCTTAACAAATGAAAAAAATATTTTATACCTACCACATAATAACTTAAGAATATTCATTTATTTTCGAGTACTTAATGAAAAAATTAATTTACACAAATATCGATTTAAAACATAATAATATATTATATTCACCTGTACACTCGAATTTAATAGCACAGATAAACATCAATAATTATTAAATTAAGTGGGTAATTGAAACACCTAAATCTACTAAGCAATTTAATACGCCAATACTGCAAAATGGTTGACTAAAATGTACCTATACCAAGTATTTCAAAACATGTTTACCTAGTAGTAACATTGTCCTCAAAATCAAATATACGTACTTTATAAATTTATCAGTGTAATGTAACAGTAATGAAAAAATTAATTATGATATATTTATTTTAAAACAATCAAATAATGTTGTATAAGAGAATAGTTTAAGATATTGCGTAAAAATAATAAATTGAAATATTTTTACATTAATCTGCCGCAATAAACTAAATACAGGAGGTAAATCGATACACTATTTCAATTTGTTTATTAAGCTTTTATATAGGTATTGTTTGAATGTCTAAAATAGAAAAATAAATTATTAAGTAAAGATAATAACTTACTATAATAAGTGTATTTCTTTAAATATAATGCAGTTCGTAAACGCATCTCGTTAGTGCTACTGTATAAGTAAGCGTTGTTTGAATATTTTAAATTATTTTAAACAATACAATGTAATAATTTAATATTTAAAATACATTTAATAAGAATAAAAGGTGTGAGATTTAAACATGTCTCATTATATTTTACTTACTATTTCATTGAATTAAAAAGACAGTATTTAAATTTACATTAATTTTCCATAAAATATACGTCACACCTATTTGCACTGTCAGTGTAGGTAGTGAACGCATTAGGAAAAATACTAGCTTAATGCGTTTATTACAGTGAAGAATATTGCGTACTGAGAACTAAGTGAAATAAATTGTGATTATTAGCTTCAAATTTTTTAATTGTATTAATATCATATAATAACAGTAAAGATTTAGCTAAATAACTAGCAATAATAATATGTTTAAGTTCAATCATTATTAATTATCGTTCCAGTATGCCATAAAATAACAATAACTTTCAAATGTGAAACTATTTTGGAGACTTGGGAATTATTTGAGCGGTCTAAGACCGAACCTAACCAATCACCACCTCCAAGCTGATGAATTTCATTTTAGACCGAAATCTAGCGTGTGACCAGCCAGCTGCTACTATTACAGCGTGAAAATGTGACTTTCGTCCTGACGCCTAGGCCAACTGTACAATATTAACTGTAGCGAACGGATAATAAAAACAATTTCGAATAATAATAATTATTAGAGATATAGGTAGTAGTTAGAAATATATCGTAGGTATCTGATTAATATGTCTATATGTAGGTACCCTGACTAAGGCAAGGAATTGCGCTGTCTCCCACACTTTTCAATTTAGCATTATAAAGAGTAAAAATAAAAGAGAAACGCAAAAAACAACAAGAAAATGGTCGTGATCAGAAACAATATTTTGTTAGCTTACGCGGATTACATCGTCATCCTTGGATAATGCAAAACAGATCTAACAGCAAACACGCTTAAACTGTTAAACACTATAATGTAAAAAAAATGGTACTTAAAATTAACGAGAATAAAACAAAATACATGGTTATTACGAAAAAGCATACAATTATAGGTATTATATGCAAAACCTCATAGTCGGACTTGTTTGAAAAAATTTAAGATTTCAAATATTTTGGTGGTCAATATAAACCCAAAGAAGTAATATGCATAACGAAATAATACTGATAATTTCTTCAGGAAATGGAAGGGTATCATACAATAACAAGTAAATTTACATCAAAAGAAACCAAAACGAAGCTTTTTATAACCTATCTGAGTTGTATTGTTATATGTATACCTACGAAACCTGGGTAACAATTAAAGGCATTGAATCAAAACTCCTAATATTTGAAAGAAAATTGTTAAAAATAATTATTGGTCCTATATCCGCGGCACGCGTGCCAAAAGTGGCACGTTTATAAAATTTCAATGATACACAAATAATTAAAATTGTAAAAAATTATGATATTCGTAAGACTTTGATTCTAAAAATTTCAAAGAAACAAACTATAAACATTTTAAAAATTATAATATTTCTATGTAAATTTGATTATGTTACTATATTTATTATGTTCTATTTAGTGTTAACAATCTTCGGGCACGTGAAAAATTGTCAAACTTTTGATTGCAAAAATAGGGCACTAGACCTAAAAAAGGTTCGTCACCCCTGTCCTATACACTAAAACCAGTAAGTTATAAGAGAAGGAAACATGAAGAGATTAAAAACATTTTCAATAAATTAATCATTTAAGTGTCTGAAAGCTAAAAGCTAAAAGACTAGAGTGAACAGATCACATATTATGGCAAATAAAGCATAACATTTAAATCAAAAAACCACAGCGAAAAAAGTCTAAGAGGTAGACGCTGGGAGTCTACCTCCAGCGTTGGTTTAATAGATTAAAAAAGATCTGGGAAGCTTAGAAATTGAAGATACTCATGATCGGGAAAGTTGGAGAAATCTAGTGTTGGAAGTGGCTAAAAGCCTAAATGGTTGGTCAGACAATAATAAATAAATATGCTAACCTGTTGTGTACCGGGTGTGCGGTTCGCCCTGGACGGAGGTGGGTACCTCGGTGGTGTCTTGTTGCGGGCGATAAACGAATCCGGAACGTCGACGGCCCTCTCGCGATGTGGCCCGTTGTCCAACGCGCTCATCATAATCATCATGTCGTCCAGCGTCTCGCCTGTCACGTCGTCGACAGCTCGCTTTTTTTCCAGCGTACCGACTTCGCTACCCACACGAACCAACCCCCCGCCACTTCTACGACGAGACCTGCGAACCAAAAACGCACAATTTAGAAGAATAATATTAATTATATATTATATTATTATAATATTTACTAGACAATGGTGGGCTAAACGGTAAAATGAGAAAAATTAGCTTGAGTTCAGTTCGCTAAGTTATAACAATATACGATTTTTATTCCTCCTCACTAGATTTGATTGTTAAGAAAATCACACGTTTGTGTCAACTAAATAATTGTAACATCAAAAAGAGATCGGATATAGGAATCACCACATATGAGAATATTTTATTTGTTTATTTATATTTAAAGTCATTGAATATATATTGTGAATTAACAAAATATATATCAATTAGTTTAAACTATAAAGTTAATTATGGGTCACTTGTATAGTTATGTATAACAATATATTCAGATATTTTTACAGATTTATTGTTTTTCCGAGTAGGTAACTGAAAAAAGCTCAAATGTTTCAAAAGATTCTTTAAACAGTTAAGCTATTAGGTTAATTAGGAAATTTGCTAAATAAGTAGTTAACTGGTAAGTTAAGAAGTTAAAAAAAATACATTTTTAATTATAAATTCATACTTTGATATATGTATAACACAGTTGAAATTTTCCTACTTGACCTACTGCATTCATTCCCTAACCAAAATGCGATGTTTTAAATGATATTAAGTGACATTATAGTTTATACATATGTATTGTAGCATAATTTTTTTTTTATTTGTTCTCCTCCATAGTAGGTGCATTTATTGGCATGTACCTACTGTGATGAAGCGATAGCTAGGGGCATTTTCCCACTACGAAACGATTTTGTACCTATATTTATTGACTTTACGTTAACGTATACATATATTATTATATAATATGCATAATTTTTTCAATTCAAATATTATTATATTCTGATGATCAGGTAAAGCTATTAATTGGCAATTTATAATAATTATTTAAGTACCTGCATACGCTCACGCTGCATGATGTATACCTACCTAATAATAAAATTTGAAAGCATTTTATTAGTGTCCGTTTAGTTAGAAATAATGAGTAAAAACAAACACATTTTTTGGATTTTTATTTTCTCTTGCTTATATTCATTGTGCCCTGCAAAAATTGTACTCAGGTACGCCACAACGTAGGAACGTATGAAATATGTCAACATGGTAAAAACGATAGATGCAGTCTAACGTCAATATGCAAAACTAAATATTATAGGAACTTAATGAGAAAATGTTGGAATTTGAACGAATCCGATAAAAACGAAATTCATCGTCGAGAAAATAATAAAACCCTAATAAATTATGATTACGAGGTCGGAGATAATTCGCAGTCTGCCGACAACTGCCACACAGCTAAGTGCTTACCGGTAGGGGCCTCGAACGTTAGCGGTTGCAGACTATAAAAATATTATTTTCTCTCATTAGTAAGGATAATTCAATAAAATATTATTATAGCTTGTGAAATTTTTGGTTTTTCTATCATTCACCGCCTTAAATTTATTTTACTTTACATGAAATAATCACTGTTTTAATGAATTTTCTTTTAAAAATTGTTAATATTAAATATTAGCTTCTTATTACAATATTCCACGTTTACAGTTATAGAACGTTAGATGATATCACAGCAGTTGATCATGTGCAAGAGGTGTGTGCATAAAAATGCAACCTTCACAAACATCAACTTTTTCAAAATGCGACGAATAGGTACATGATGCGGAATATTTTCGTACGTTCTAATATTATATTATTAAACTTAATAGTTAATAGGTACTTAATAGTATTACAAGAAGTCGCATTTATAATGAGTGAAATGAAACATTATTATAACCTAATTATTGTACTGCGGTGTATACACAGTTACTAACGGAAACGTTTTATTATAATATTATAAGACTTTAGACTACCCATTTATATAATGCGAGAATATTGTGAGAAAAACAGAAATTAAGCAAATAGTCTCGGGATAAAATGGTATACGGTAAAACTTATTCTTTAAGATACATTAAAATATTAAAGTATAATGTATAATTTACAACATATTTGGACATAATAATATTTTGATGTGTTACTGCTGTAATAATATACGCATTATTAACAGACCTGTCCATCTCTGCGGAAGAGTCGTTGGCAATTTTGGTTGCCTACACATCCGCTGTTCTGGGCGCATGACAAACCAATTATTGTTTTAGACAAGGTAATCGTGAACAAAAAAAAAAATACATTTTTCCTTGAACTCGGTAAAAAAATAATTGGGCGTGTCGGTAAATTTGAAAAATAATAATAAACAACGACAGTTTATATACGGACACAACAAGCGCAACATGACCAGTGCAACTATACAACCGACCGACTACATTATAATATTTAGCTACGAAATTTTGAGATTTTATCGTTTTAGTTACGCTAATGCATGTGCCTGTATGCGACGAAAGTATAATAGAATAATAATAACATCAACAACAACGATAAATGTTCAATGGTTTAGCAACGAAGCAAAAAGGCGCTATAATATGTCGCTTAAATCCATCCTGCAGAAACCATACATGGAATCGAACGAAAAATATCAATCAATCACTGTATAATATAAGCCAATAGAAGAATAAATAAACCACATCGCGACCATTCAAAACACCGTTCGATATAATTAATAATTGTTAATAATCAAAACATATAATAGGTACCTAATAAAAAGTGTGTTACATAAAAAATTGTATAAAACTGTAATAAAGTAATGTATAATAATATTTCAAACATTATTGATATAGATTTAAACGCATCAGACATATTTTGAACATAAATACGCAGTACGAGTTCACGATTTTATTACTAAACCTGTATGAAATCTACTAAACTTCAGGAAAGTAGCAAAATATTCAAAACGTTGGAAAGCTCATGTTTCAGAATTTTATAACAATAATTATTAAAAAAATATTTCTATAAATAAGTTAAATAATTTCTCGTTGCTAAAAAATAATAATAATAACAACAATTACAACTATACCTATAGTCACATTAATGTAGCATTAATAAAATACGCATAAGCTGCATTGGAAACAAATCCATACTGTAAAGTGATTAAGAATTGCTTAGTACGGATAATATTAAACCATTAGGTTATAGGTAGAACATTCGTTGAATTTTTACATGATTTTAGTTTATTGTGTTCACTGCAGATACAGAATAGTATGAACTTTTGTTCCTAAGGAGCATTAGGGAGCCAAATTTGACCAGAACAATAAATTAACACAAATCAGGGGTAACGGTTGTTTATGGATATTTAATCTGATTACATACATACCTAAATTTGCTACTATCGTTTCAGACACTTTACTGCGGTATTTTTTTTAGTGATGATTATGGAGAACACGATTTGCACAGAAATGCATGCAGTTTCTCAATAATTTAACATGCGTATAACCATACTGCATACAAAACATTCGATGTGTACTAAATATCTAACTATAAAAATATTACACAATAAAATTAAGATATTGCTTGCCGGTGTATTTCAACTTAATATTAATTACACGTCTTGAAATCTGACATTGAAATGAATTTTAAATTTACATGTAAATATGAACAAATGTATAATATATTTATTATATTTTTAATATCTAATTTTCAGCGGTAGTCTCGCCCTTTGCGAATAAGTATATATAATGATACGTAATATATTAAACCCATCAGTGGTGTATTACCTAGGGTCCAAGTGTTGCTCAAGCTACACCTTAAATATCGGTGGGTGGGTGGGTATTGCTAGAAGGACAATATTATTATTTTATTTATTTATATATATTTTTTTCAAAACCGATGCACAACTAGTGCAAAAATGTAATTTACTAAATTAAATTAGTACCTACATTAAATAATAAGAATACAATTTAGCGACATTTTATCGGTAGGTACTAGGTATAACAAAAGTATATGGGGTAGGTCACCTAAAATTATTTGAGCAACACCAATTTTTTTTTTGATACTCGCCTCTGAAACCAATTGTTACGTGACCATACCATTATGGTTTATGGCTACTTAAAACCAGACTTCTTACCCAAACATATAGAAACTAAAAGTCATAATTAAGAAGTCCAACAGCCTCGAGTATTACTTAGTGCAATCGGGATCATGCTTACGGGACTTCACTCATCAGCCTTTAACTTTAACGAAAATAATAATAAGTATTATCAATAACTACAACAATACGCATGTATGACTAGTGATAAATTAGATTACTTTCGTAATAGTTATTAAACTCGATAACCTTATAGGTACAATAGTTACGCAATAAACTTGTTAAGCATAGGTACATAAGATTAAGAATCAAATGACAAATTATCATATACTCGATACATACATTTTAGGGTGAATATTTGATACTATTTAATATACGTAATTTGTTTTAGTAGGTATCCAATGTTATTATGATAACTTTACTAACAATCTTGAGATACCTATAAACTCGTATCACGATTTTATGAATCAATGAAATCACTACTTGTTAATATTTATTTGTTTTTTGCGAATAATAAACCGATTTTTAAAAAATTCAAAAATTATATCGCCACACCAAAACGTCAAATGTGTTGCTTTAAATATACATTTTCCGGTACTTTGACCCCTTCTTTGTAATTTGCAAGACAATATATGACCGATTTTTGTTGTTGAAGAAGCGAAACAAATTACAGTTTCTACATGCAAAAATGTTCTTTTGTCTGTTTGCGCGTATGATTAGATTATATATAGCTATACGGCTACATGTATACGCACTGAGGAGGCTTATAAAAAGACAGCGAACACGTTAGACTGCGTTAACGGTCTGTACTCTTATGCGATGCTGTGCCATCAAAAAATAATCGTCAAAAACGTATCAGTAATATATATTAAATAATAATAATACACCTAATACATAACAATAAAATACCGTATTTCCAATAAATTATTTATATAGAGATATTTTTTAAAACGTTATATCATATTCGAACAAAAATGGAATAGGAACCTCTACACATATGCACCTATCTAGTTTCATAATAATATCTATTAAAGTACAGAATTATTTTGTAAAAATTTAACTGCCTACCACAATAATGACGATAATAATAATATTATAGATGTATTAAAACAAACGTTCATGGTTTTATGTCGTATTTGTGAATCGGTTAGTAATGAACATGTTGTTAGACTAATACCGTTCAAAATGTTCTAGCATTCTCAGCATTGTTTACAATTGTTTAGCTAATACAGAAAATATAGGTGTTGGTAGCAGTTAGTGTAGTATTCGCTAAAGATGTATCGTGTATACCTTTTATAAAATATAGGTATCGCTTTTAAAATACCGACAGCATGACGATACAGTCGAAAACGTTTTCAATAATAATTTCACAGTTTATTAATGTCTGCAAGTACAACTCCGCACGTCTGTAAAATTATAATTGTTATGATCATACGCGAGTAAGAGATTTCCCTAGCTCACCAAACCACCGAAGACGAAACGATACACTGTAGCTGCAAGTAGGTATATTTAAATATTTTGTCACGGTAAGCTATGACCTAGCCGGCGTTTACGGGGTAATAATAATAATAATAATAATAATAATAATAATGTACGAGTTAATTATTATTGTTTATATTATATTGAATTAATAAATCACTCACCACGTGTGCCAATAGTACGGTAATAGTTTCATTGCGAACGAATTATAACTTTTATCTTATTAAAATATTATGCTCCAGTGGGAATCCAACAGGTGGGTGCCGTGCGGCGGAGACGTCGATGAGCGAAACTCGCGAACAGCACTCACTTTTACGACTGGAGACGCGCGAGCCAACCGCAATAACGAGCATAACGCAGACCGTACGCAAACGACGCGGATACCGAACTGGCGCGCGGCGCGTCAATTGTTCGTAGGTAATAATAATAATAATATATAATATGTACGCCGGGAACGGGCACCACACCGGGTAAGAGAACCGGACCGATAACAGTGGGATAGTGGAGGGGTGGCCGGGGATCGGTGCGTCCATTATATTATTACCATTATTCTTACAATATTCTTATATATTATTATTATTATTATTATTATTATACCTGTACGGCGCATTTTCTTCCACCGAACTGCGACGCCGGGGGATAGCGTCGTCGCAGTCCGTCCGTCCCGCGTTCGTTTGTTTGTGTTTGTGTGTGCGAGTGTGCGTGTGCGCGTGTGTGCGTGTGTGTGTCCGTGGATATGTGTGTGGGTGCGTGCGTGCGCGCTCGCCCGCGTTTCAATGTATACCGTATACACCACCCCACGACACACAATGGGACTTGGTTGGCTTAGGGGTGGGGTCGAGGTACCTGTACAGCCGGCTGTACCTGCTGCAGCGGCGGCGGCACACACGACGCAGGTACCTGCCTGCCGTGGAATTCCGTGGAATTCCTGACCCTTGGTAGTTGGTTGTGACAAGTCACACACGGAATATATTGTATGTGTTGGTGTATGGTGTACCAATAACGGCTATAATATACCTGAATCGGGTACTACGCGTCTGAATAAAATACTACATTTTATTATTATTGCTGCTGCTGTAATTGTTGTTGTGTGCACACGAGTGTAGGAGCTGCCGCGCTACCCTGCCACAACGCTTTAGTAATGGCAATGGTTACAAAATAAATCGTCTGCTTTGAAGTGAGACGCATCGCTTTTTCTCCCTTGCGTTGTTATTCATTAAATATATAGGTGTATACTATACGTAGTATAAATACGACGATAATATATACCTTCCCTTTCGTATGACGATTTATACCTTCCCTTTTCAGACCTGGGTTGTATACTCGTATACTGTATAGTTGGTAACAATATTATCAAACTCGAAACATTAGCCACACAGTACATTCAATACGTTTACATGTCACCGTTAAAACTACGGTATTATCTATAATATGATTCCGACTTTTTTGTTTATTTATTGGCGGTAACTTTAATTGATATACACGAAACGCGATCCTGACCCGCCTCTATTTATTATTAATTTATAATATAGTTAATATTAGTTGTATTTCCTATAAACTTATTATGTATATTTTATGTATAGATACTTACGATACCGCACTACCGTAGAGTTATGTGAATAGGCTAGTGGACAATCATGGTAAAAAAAAATAGTTAAAAATAAGTCTAAATATTTTGAAAATCTTATTACGGTTAGAAAATAATGGTAAAAACTTTCTAGACAGATAAAAACCTAGAATAAAGATTCATAATGAACCATTTATTTAAAACATTCGTTAGGTACACAAATATTTTCTTAGTACATTTTTAATTATTTAAGTATCACCGTTGAAAATATATATCAGTAATTTAGTAATTTAGTAATTTAGTAATTCAATGATATTACCATATGTAACAAAAGAATTGCGGAAAAAAAATCCCCAGCATATTTCATACATATTATATAAGATATAATAGAAATAAAATAAATATTGTATATTATTTTAAAAATTGGTATTTTATAAAAAAATTGCCTTTTACCATATATTAATATATATGTTAAAACTTAAAAAAATGCATGCATGTAGTGTATATATGATTATATTACCTATTCAGCCACGAACTTATAATAATAATAAAATATAAATTAAAATGTTATGCGATTATAATATTATAATATTATTTATCTACGTCGATTATAGGATGCGTGCTATCTACTTTCTACTATCTTGTTCCAGAACTGAAACGAAAAACAACGAATTGGTCAGTTGGAATTACATTTTGATCGCGTTTATTTAGAGTATATACTGTTGAAAATGCCGAAAGTTTAACCATCGTGGCAAACATTTTATACACAATACACATCATATAATATAATACACGTAGGTATAGGTACATTTAGTAATATTGTTTGGGACAATAAATGTATTTCACTGTGATAGTATTTAATTTATAGTTTGTTTAGAAAAAACTACCTAACGAATTGCAATTCAGTATAGTAAGTTCATAACGTAGTGATAAAAAATTTAAATACCTATACACTCAATGATCATTTTTATACCTCACAAATTACTCATACAAAATAATTTTATATTATTTAATTGCGTTGCGCACCTTTGTTCTTTAACCATTTTAAACTAAATATATAATAAATAATAAACCCACTTGGCTTAAAATGAATCCCTCCAGTAAAAATATCGTAATATTTTTTACGATATTATATGTGTTCACTAAAATTGTCTTAAATTTAGGTATTCACTAAACCCTTATATATATACACTATACAGCCATATATTATTATTTTATCAATCTAAATATTTATTTTTAGCAACTTACTACGATCATTAATATGTATATTTTATACGCAATAAATTTGTTATATACCTACCTACTTGGCTACTTATATCTAACGACTTGGAGAGACATAATAACACAATATTATAAGTTAGTTTGACAATTCGAGTATGTAGTCGTTTATAGTTATCCATGTATACAAACACAAACTCATACGTAAAATAATAATAATAATATATGTATATGATATGGTTCTGGTTTTATAATTATTAACTGGTTATGTCACGTGTGTGTGTGTGAGTATTTCTGTTGACAAATTGTTGTGTGACAATAGAAAGAATAAGGAAAGAGGTGAGTTTATTATAATAATTTTCCTCTCTGTTTACTATTATCAAATAAAAATGTCATAAAAAAAAATCTGTCACTACATGAAATATATAGGTACTTGCAGAAGAACAGATCACTGTCCAGTTTTTGCACTTTAGAAATCTGTCAAAATATGAAAACCGAAATATAATACGGTGGCGGTTGATATTCACAAAAAAAAAAACGATTAACTCTTATAATCTCTGTCACAAATAAACCGTCCAGTACATAAAAGGTATAGCAACGGTTTTAAAGTAATAATAATGCGAATAATTTATATGTAATTTTCAGTTTTAATATAGTGTATTATACAACACCATTCCATATTGAAATTTGAAACCGAGCGAAGGACGCAATAAAAAAAAAAGTAAATTTTGTACTACCGATTTTGAATCGTATCTATTTTTCTATTATTCGAATAGAATTTATTGCTTATAAAATAACTTGCAATGCGTACCTACGATTTTATTTTAATTAGCTACAAAACACTATAATCTTATATTATATGATGTCGACGCGTAGGATATAGATTGTAGGTACTACTAGGTTGGAATATACTAAAATCAAAACGTAGCAGGTTAAAAAAACTCCCTTTGTATTGTGCACGTTACCGTGGTGAATTAAAGACAGGTGGACCGTAAAAAAAATGTAAAAAAACAGCCCCCTTCGAAATCCCATCGTTTTGGAAGGGGAAAACCTTAAAACGTTCATGGTCTCGCATAACTCTTCATTATAATCATTGTCTACATTGCCGGTTAATAGTCGTCTTTTAAACTTTAGTGGGCGGAATCATGCTCTACAGTATACAAGAACTGTATAAGTATAATAATTTATGCGTGTGTGATAGTAATATTGTGTGCACAGTAATGAAGATACAATAAAATACGATATCTGCCTCCTGTGACAAATAAAACTCATTAATTGTAAAATTTTTTAAACCAATATTATTATTATTATTTATTCGTCAATTATAACAATCATTATTTGTCAAAATTAAAATAATTTAGCATTTCCTATACGAAAATAACTATAGGAAGACTATAATAGTAAAATCTTACGTTTTCTTTTTTTTTAAACAAACCACAGAGATTCAGCTGGAAAACGAAGAATTATTCTTATACAATTACCATTTAAATACATTTTTGACGTAATTTTTATTCATTTCATAAAACCCCACGGCATGCTACTTAGTAATAAATGACATTGCAACAACCCTATTATAGTAGGATGCAATAAAAATATTATCGAGTAGGTAGTATTTTATTTTTATATGAATACCGTGCTCAAATTGCGTTTAAAAAAATTATAAGTGGTTTTTTCTTCGTGAGATTGTCACGTTTTGTATTTTTTTTTTTTTTTAACGTTTATATAATGATGTATTTGAAATTAATATATACTACGTTTGTAATTTTTATTTTAAAAGTACTGACGACAAAATTAGTATCGATAGCTGTTTCAGATGATTTACACAATAAAATCAACTGTGAGACGAAAAACTGTGTAAAATAATGATAAAAATGAAATACATACATTTTACCTTCACTGGAATCCAGTGTTTTTTTTTTTTTTTTTTATCAAAGCCAGACAAACTGTTAAATTATAGATATAATTTTATTTATGAACGCAAACAGTGTTTGTAAAATAACCGATTCATAATAATTCAATAATAATACATCTTATTATCGTTTAATATATACCTACGAGTCCTACATCGTTAGCTCAATCTTGGAATTTAATACTTTTTTTAAACATAGCTGTGGAAATGAATGCAGTAATACGGTATAGTGTATTAGAATATAGTTTTAGATATATGATCTCAAAACAATTATTATATGTATATATATTTTATTATATATATATATTATAAATTATAATATATTTGGTATGATTGTTATAAAATTCCGATTACTATACGTCTATAGTTCTATACCTATTACACGAATTTAGAAATCAATTACTTATTATGCCCATCACTACAAACACACTTCAACTCACAATTATTAAAAATACTAACCAGCATAATAATATAAAACTTTCTATAGTATTATTAATGAATGTCGTATGTCATGGAAAACGATAAATAATATCTAAATTTTAAGTAAATGTTTTTTTTTTCATATTATATTTTAGAACTGGGCAGTTTGAACATAATATTAAGGATTTAAAGAAAAGGCAAACGATCAACTGTCTAAATTGGGTGAAAAAATATGAAGGGAATATCATTGGGACCCAACTTCATAAACATTTTCAAACTTATTACAATTGAGTATTATATTGTATAAAGGTGTATTCAAAATAAAATAATATTAAGTTAAATTCAACTATTAATAATTTACTGTTAAAATTAGCGTACGTCTGTATAAGTATAAAAAAAAAAACTTAACCGATAAATACAAAGTCGTTAACACAACACGTTGTTAATTGAAAAATTAAAATAAATATTTAAATGCATGTTAAAAACGTAAGTAACAATCACGCTTTAAATATAAATTATATAATAATTCAATTTATTAATTAAATAAATATATAATATCCGTATTTACGAATGAAAATTATTTTTCCCCATAAAATAGGTACATGCCGTTTATGATATTCACAATTTTACAATCGGCTTTGATATTTAGCATACAATTAAAAAAAATATATAATAATACCTACGCCCTATTCATAGATGGACATATATTATTCTTTAAAAACATAATATTATTTTTTTTTTTCGATCAATTAGATTAAAAATCGTTATCATTATTTTATAAGGTATCACAGCAGCTCACCTGTTTTGAGTTTCGTTGGTCTCGTCGACAGCTTTCAGTCTATTATTGCTATCGGGGACATCTTTGCAGATAAGAACCTCGGTAAGACCATTATTGAATGGTGAACTAGGTCTCCTAGATAATTTGGGATCGGATTGTTCGGTTAATTTATTTCCGTTGTCCGGTGGACATGAAGAACCGACACGACCACTGTGTACCTTGTTGTCTAAAAAGTCGTTGAGTTCGGCTGTTGGGTGCAATTGACGCATCAACTAAATACAAATAAAAACAAATTGTAAAAATTATTTTACAAAAAAAAATAAATAAATTGCCTGGCATTAAAACGATGTTGGTATATGTTAACAACTATTCTAAAAATGAACCCGCCTAAATATAAGTGTTTTAATTTAATAAGCCATAACGACAAAATACATGTGTTATTGCTTTTAACAAATTTATAAGCTTATAACTAATGGTTCATACATAGTTTTTTATGTTATACATTTTAAACATTAAATTTTACTATTTATTTTGTAGGTACTTGCATGGTTAGAAATGTTAGAATCTAATGATGAGCATTGAATATTGTTGAAAATTAGGAACGAAATTCTCACTTAATTGCGCATAACATAAATAGTGCCAACTAATCTGAATTATCTACTAATGAGTAATGTGTATTCAATATACGCAGTATAAAACTATGTACGGTGATTAAACACATATTAAAAACGTTTTAAGGACAAGTCGTAGAATACTGTATACCAAACATAAGGTTTTCATATAGGTAGTCAAAGGAAACGTTTCGGCGCCATACAGTTGAACCTTTTTACAGGTCTGTAATAGAAACGTGTCTAATTAACTGGTTCATAAATCTTGACGACATAAAATGGCCCAAATTTGTTTTTCATGTGGACCGCACGTCGCACAGTGTGGTATCAGATTTCAAATTGAAGTTTTTGACCAGCGCTCGTATTTCACAGTCAGAAATTATTTCACATTAAAATACACCACTCAAATGGTCAAATATTACACGTTGAAATTGTACAGATTAACTAATTCTAGAAATTTAGTTTTATATTCCTACATACTATATTTAATATGATAGACATGCTTTAAAATGGACTGTGAAATTAAAACTGCATATTATTGTCCATTTGATTTTTACAATATTATAGTATTAATCTACCTCGTAATATTAGGCACTTTTTCAAATAAATTATCAACTATTTTAATATTTTAATATAGTTTCATTTAGTTGATAATTTTGACAACAAAAGTATCTTTCAAGTATGTACAAAGTCCTTTTGGCTTTTTATTCCATTTATGATAAGTAATTAAAAAAAAATAAGCAATTAATTTAAAAAAAATATTAGGTAAATAATTTAATATGTTGGTTCTTAAAATTTATATATGTTATTAAAATTAAATAAAAAAGATAAATTATTAATTAATCTTATGGGGAAATACACATAATTGTAAAATTTAGTAGTATTGTCTCCACTAACTTATCCAGAAATATCAGGAAAATAAAAATTGTGTGTTTTAACTATCACATTATAAGCTATGTAAAAGTTATATATTTTTAACATAAAGGGGCATTGTGGACATGGATGTTAGTTAAAACCCCAACCAAAACACTCCGTCAACTCCGTGTAAAAAAAGGCTAAGTAAAAAAATAAATAAATATAAATGCTATAAAATATGTGATATAAGGTGGAATCTAAGTAAATGGCCAAATGTGTAAAATGAGTAATTGATTCAAATTTAATAAAAATTGGTTATTTATATTAATATATGAAATGAACTTTTTTAACTATAAAATTGATCCAAATTTAGTTTATTTGACCGGAAGATTTAGTCTAAAAATGTATAGCCAAGTACTAACTTGATTTAATAAATAATGCAGACCCTGTGAAAATAAATAAATTTTTTTTCGGCCAAGTAAACTAAATTTGGATAAATTTTAGTTAAAATAATTCATATTATAAATTAATACGAATAACCAATTTTCATTAAATTTGAATTAATTACTTGTATATACATTTTACACATTAGACCATTTACATAAATTTCACCTTGTATCACACATTTCATAGCATTTATATTTATTATTTTTACTAAGCTTTTTTTTACACGGAGTTGACAGAGTGTTTTTGTTAGAATATCATAAGTTTTTATAAATTATCATATTTAATAACATATTGTATTAAATACGTCTGTCGTAATTGTTTACCCCGTGCCCCCCTAGGTTTAAAGGCTAGATAATTTTAGATTTTGATGTAAGTAAAAAATCTTAAGGTTTTACAATGATGTTCATTTTTTTACTACTTCCTGTACCGTGTTAATACTGCACGGTTTAATAGTAGTACTATTACTACTTTTAACCACGTACTTAGACTGAGTAGAATCCTGATATTTTTTTTCCACATAGCTCGCGCCTTTTGGATTTTAGTTACCATTTTTAATGTAGACAAAACACGACAAGCTCGAACGCCGAACCCGAGACGAAAATACGGAATGCATCGATTACCGATAGTGAACCATGTCCATGTGTTAGTGTGATGTATGTGTCTAGTGGAGGAGGTAAGCATTAATAGTGGGACGAGGTACGCCGTCGTCACAAGAATCCCCATCACCCATCCCCGACAACTTGACGCGTTTAATACGGCAGCCGGCGGCGAAAGTAATATAAAATGATGACTAAAATATCCACAGTTTTTTGCTCATGACTACAAAAATATTCTACCGATTCCAATCGAATGCATCAAATTAGACTGGAAATTATAAAAGCACATAGCCTATGGTTGTCTCGATCGATTGATACCTCATTCTAGGTAACGATTTGATTCATTTATTAGACCTACAGCCTTTAATAAAGAATACCAAAATATTAAAACGTATTAAATGGGAATGTTTAGGTTTCTGTATATGTACACGATCGAGAGCTTCGTCTTCTTTTTTTTCTTACTAAGTTCTAACACCTGGTTATTATTTAAGTTTTGTTGATATTTAGATATAAATTATATTTTTAATAATATTTTACAAACAATTTGACAAATAATCAATTTTTTCCCATGAAAAAGCTATGCATAATTCAATTTAAAATAATAATTATGATATTTATTACTTGCCTTGACATAATATATCATAATAATTATAAAAATAATAGTTTATACAACATAATGAATTTCTACTACATAGTACAGAATTCAAGAACCTTTTCGTAGAAAAGGTCGATTCCTTTTAAAAATTTACTAATCCATGATGTTCAGAGAACCGCACAGGTTGTTTGGTCCAAGAACCCTATTTTTTGTAGTCATGCATTCTCTACCCCTGGTATAGACGTATAGTACTACAAAACTTTTATTTGTGTATATGTAATTGCATATGCGACAAGGCGTCAAACATTCAACTAAAATATAAGTCAACGACTGGTAAAGATGCAATTCTAAAATAATATTTTAGTCATAAGTTAACATTCACATAGTTCATACAATATTATGTAATCAAAAACAAATTAAATTTTATGTAAAAAGTAAAAACTATTTTTATTTTTATTAAAAATAAAAATTAATTAATATACAATCTGTATTAGAAATATAAATATGAAAATAATTATATAAACTTAATTTTGAGACATTGATCAGGGTAATTGTCGAGTGATATGATCTGTTGGATGAGTGTCGCTAAGCAAACTAGACTGCAGTGGTTTTAATCAAAAAGATCATGACACCAAAGTAAACTACCTTAAACACTAAATTTACTTCACAATATCCTTACAACTTAATTTGTATATTATAATAATACAAATCTGTAAAGCCTAACAATGAAACAATTAAGCAGAAATGAATACTCTCTTTATCACTTAATTTTATTTTTTATCAATATGCTATAATAAATTATTATTACCTATTACCAGTAAAATATTTGACTTTTACTTACAATAGTTTATTGAATTAATTAGAACCCGTACTGTATAATTGTATTTAGAACGTATACTATTATAAACGTAGTATTTTACTATAAGTCTATAAATGTATACAATTAACAATATGCACAATTTATAACAATTTAAGCATAATATGAATCGTATAATAATTAATAGTTAATTATAGATGTTGAAAAAAGTTTGTGAATAATAAACATTTAAAAACAATATACATACAATACAAATAGATATTGAAATCTCAACATCACAACCATAAACTACAAAATATCTTACATTGCTGTACATTATTATTGCACCTGACAGAGCTAGTTTTATTTTACGGAAAAATAGTAAGCGCATCTACCTAAACAAATTTAATAATTTGTATTCATATTTAAACACTGGTGACTGGTAAGTTTATTTATTTTTCTGTCAATTTAAATAGAATATATTAAAGTTAAATTATAATATTTTCAAAATTCCTGACTCATCATAAAACATGGTAAAACATTTTACACGATAAAAGTAGAGTTACTCATAATAATTATTATGCAGAAATTCATCTGAATTGAACGAAAAAAATTATACAAATTTTTAAATTATGCAGTTATATAGTATTACAAGGTATACGGTATACTTTTAAATCAATACCTACACTTGGAAGATAATTGAATCAATTTTATTTTGACTTTA
Organism: Diuraphis noxia; assembly: GCF_037042655.1. NCBI lineage: Eukaryota > Metazoa > Arthropoda > Insecta > Hemiptera > Aphididae > Diuraphis > Diuraphis noxia. The sequence continues at coordinate 27,665,230 of NW_028301714.1, read as the reverse complement.
TAAAATAAATAATTATTAATTAATTATTAGTTACTATGATGTATTATGTTAAAATAAAAAAACATACCTGATGAGCCAATTTAGTAATGTCAACTGGTGTGATACGTTTGCTAGCCGCCAGCCGTTCCAACCGTTCTTTGGCTTCATCTTCAATTCCGATGAAGAAGGCATCATGAACTTGACCTAGATCAGAACCTGCCGAGTCTATGCTGGTGGTAACGACTAAATGATAACAAACAAACAAAAATGATAACATTTATATTTGACGAGCTCAGTAAGTTGTATATCCATTTAATTAAACTTGTTATTTTTAATTTAATGCTGATTGCCAAAACCCGTACTTTTGTGACTTTACAATTAAACCGGTTTCCGCTATCATGGAGAAGTAATTGATACCGGCCATCGTCCCGGAGAAACTTAGGTTTCCTTATGACCTACTCTCTAACACGTACTATTTCTTTAGAATAATTGTTACTAATAAACTAAAATTATTGTATTTGTGGTTTTTTTTTTTTTTTTTTTTTTAGAGGTAAATTATCGTGATGGGAATTCCGGGATGGTTTCCCTTTCAGTGATTTAGCTTAATACTTAATAAATCAAAATAATGTATTCACCATAATATTATTTAAATAAAATTCCATCACCCATTTCAAAAACCCTAAATTCACCACTGCTAAATTACAAGACAATAATTAAAATTTATAAATATTAGTTGAATGTCTATCTCGAATAATAATTAATTTCTATTCAAACTTACTGAATTAAATAGAAATGATAGGAGTTCAATTTCAGACTACATGTATGTACAATTTTCGTTCAACACAGTATACAAAAAAAATTGTTGATACGTATTAGGTACCTACTTTTTACTTCATGTGTAGATATGGATTTAAATTTACATTTATTTTAAACAGCCAAATAGCCAAAATATTGTGTGAATATAATTTAATTGAGAAAAATATATATAAATTTTAGTAGATGCTAAAAATATAACTGAAATTTTTAAGAACCTACTACCTACTGTTAAATACATATGAAATAGACCTGTAAAAATACTTCCGTCGTTTTTCAATGGTAACGATATTACACAATATTTAGGTGTGTCTTAATTTTACAATGGTCAACCGTCATACTAAATTGCAATGAACGAATAATAATACATTTTAAAATATCCTGAAATATACAAAAAAAAATACTCTCAAGGACGTGATAAACTTATTGTTTGTTAATTACAGAAATGTATGATTAAATAATCCATTTATTCATCATTGTTTTGTTCCAAAATACAAGTACTAATTTATGACAACAATACAGCGTCAGATCGTCTAAATTAAGGCCAAACCTAATAATAATATATTTTAATCCCGAAATATTAAACAATCACCCTCAATCCATAGCAAACATCATCACAGAAGCCAATCTTCAAATCATTTAGTTAACAATAAGATTTAGTATAAAATATATGTAATTCATTATTTCCTCTCTGTAAGCCCAATACCCTATGTTGCTTAGGGTATATGTAAATAACTTAAATATTTAGATTTTAAATATAAATAAATAAAAAAAAAAGTTAAATAAAATATAATTTAATAATTTATTAATAAAAAAAGAAAAATGTATACTAATTACGAGTTACGAACATATATAATATCACATATTATTATTTTTAATATTTTTTCTCATACTTGATCGTTTACAAAAATTATGTTCAGATAGCAAGAAGTAGGTAACTATTCAATATCTACACATTTAAATTTGAATAGCAATGTGTGGTTTTGTTTTACGATTTACCATTATATTGAAAAACATAATTACATTTGAAAATTGTGTTTATGTTCTTGTTCAATAATAATACCATATAGTTTTAACATTTAAAAAGCCAAAAATTTTTGGGCATTTTTGATTTATCTAAATCAAAGCGCTTAGATTTGAAACAGAATTTTATTAAAATTAGAATCTACGTAGAGTGTAGACTAATAAAATAGCTTAAACAATGGAATTATAAAACAGATATATAGAAATGTGCAAGTACAAGTAATGAAGTTTTTTTAAACCCTATGGTTAACAACTTAACTTACAATCATTATAATTAAAATAATGATGGTAAAAAGATTCTGTGTAGCATTGTATTTAACAAACGTAAAGAAATCTGCCCAACGCTTATAATATAATTATCTATACGTAATGATTTTGTATACTTTACTTTAGCTAAGTCATGTACCCAAACTACTGCGCTATTTCGTTCACTTTCAAATAATAAATAAATGTTAATGGAATAAAAATTAAAGTTAAGCCATTTAATGATGAAACTTTTAATTTTTAATTGCAATTATGTAGTATACAACATAGTATTAGTACTATTTAATATAGTAACAACAGTATTAGTATACACATAGTGTATTATTTTAGGTAATCATTAATTTTGAAGGATATAAAAATATTAAATAAGTATAAAACATTTTTGTTATCATACATAATATCACATAGTTACTGACATGCATAATAAAATGTGTGCACATAAAAAATAAAATATGGCATGTTGTGCAGATTATAACATTTTTAATTGCAATTTAAAAAACATAAAAGAGTCCATTACGTATAAATGCATAATAATAGTAAATTTTAGTACCTACAACGACTACAAACCACCTACGCAGTATAGAAATGTACCTAATTGTGTGTTTTAGTTTTCAAATTCTAATGTCGAGTTGCATAAAAATTGTTTAACATTTAATATTTAAGTGAATCAATAGTGAGATACTGGCCCTTTAAATATGATTTTGTGGCCTACGATTGTTCATTACATTTTATTGAAGCATTAGATTAATCAATTTTTTATAAAATATTATATTTATTGCAGGCACCACTTGAATAATTTTTTAAAACATAAACCTATTAAATAAAAACTGCTTTACTTATATTATAATCTATGCTCACATTCGTTTACGACTAAGCACGAAATAACGGATATTATTTATTACATAATAATATCTATTATTGCAATGGTCTTATTATATTTAACTACAACAGATAATAAGTTTATCTTTCAAATAATCAGAATTTTTAAAGTAAAACATTTTAAATATAATTTATTTCAATCAAGTTCCAAAAGCACAGAAAATATGAATCAGTTTCAGACTTTCAGTTGATAAATGACAATTTCTTTAGATTTTTACCATTTTTTACCATATTATATTACATAAATATTGATCAGCTGGTATGTACCTATACGGTATACTGCAATATGTGTGAATATTTAATAGGCATAAGATCTAAGTTGTGTGAGTTTGTATAAGCAGGTAAAAAATCATTGAACAAAAAAGACAATTCAAGCGTAATTATTACAATAAATCAAATCAATAAAATATTATATGCTTACAATACAGTTTACTGCTTAGTGTATAATGTTATTATTATGATCATTATACTTTGTTATGTATATCTAAACCAGTCTCTTAAAATAGCCTTGAAATGGAAAATTAAATGTATTGAAAGCCATGTAGGTGTAATTTCTAAAGCTTATTATAGGTCAATAGTAATTTTTCGACGCGCAGTAGGTGTATTGTCATAATACATAATATAACATAAATCGATATCTAGCCCGAGAACAATGAAATTCAGTTGACATAATTTTTTCAACTAAAACTAAAAAAAATATATATTAAATAACTTAAAAATATTCCAATAAAAGTGAGTTACAAGTGTATAGTGTGTATATAACAGTGAATAACAATGGATCTTTGAGATTTAAGAATAAAAGTCATACAATATTGAATATTTATAATAAAATTGTTATTAAATTAAGGATCATCAACTATTGTACATTTATCGTACGAAATTGAAAAGTAAAACCAAACAACCTAAATTTTTCTTTTAATAACCTTAATTTTGGTAATCCAAGTCCAATATTTAAAGGAGACTTATTATATTATTACGTAAATACTAAATAAATGTATTTTTCTTTGTTAATTTTACTCACTATAAAAATGTTGTACATCATGTCCTTTCTTAGTTACATATTTCTTGTATAGGTAACATTGCCTTACTTGCATTTAATGTTTGCTATTTATTGTAACACTACATTTAACATATTTTGTTTTGTTGTTTTCATAAGCAGATAATCTAGGGTGTCGGATTTGAAGGGGCTTAACTTCAGATATTAAATGTAGGAAATTGGATCAGAAAAAAAATCATATATATTTTAAAGGTGAAAAATTGTACATACCTATTAATATAATTAATTGAATACATTTTTTGACGTTAAAATATATTACACACAGGTACGCTGTAAAGTGGAATTTATAAAATAAATTCTATATTGTTATTGATTTAACAACTATAACTCAACATTTAAGAATATAAATAACTGTTATTCTTGGGTATCAAAGTAAAAAAACTATGCCAAAGGTACCTGGTAATCAATAATACTACAGAAAATATTATCAACACACTGTTAGAAATTAGGTTTGAAAACAATTGTGATATTGAAGAAAATCTATATAATGCTGGTATAATTTATTATTCTTATAACACTTAAAAAAAAAAAGCACTATTATTGTGTATACCAAAATCTAATACCTAACTAATAAGAAAAAACTTGTGATTATTAAATTTAAAACATAAAATAAATCAAAAGATCGACAATAACGATAAGTATAGATTTTTTGTACCTAAAATAAAAACCACACGTGTGACTTTGAAACAAGATCTCTACGATTTAAAAAAAAAATGAATACACCATGATCTATTGTATACGACGTGTACCATGGTCGTTTAAGTTTTTCACGGGTATCTATAGGTACATTTCAAAACGATTAAGTTATACACTACTATATTTCACACTCATTTAAGCACACTGCGAATTACAATCTTACAGAATATTTCACTCGTTATGTTACACATTCACAATCATCTCAATCTCTCACATCGACCACGAGAATATTAAATGTTCGACGACCGGAACACGTTTGTTTAAAATTTTTAATTGACGTCTGCGGAAACTGTGTAAATAGAGGTTTTTTTTATCGTTGATAGTACGTTAAAACCCAATGAATGTTTTTATTAAGGTTTTTGATTTATAATTTAACAATAATTATACATACATATTATTAGGTATGCGTATTAAAAAGTGCCAAATTATTTTTACACGCCGAGCCAAATCTGATTTTATAAACATTGTTTCTGTCAATAATATTGTGGTGTGTTAAGAAAAATATAATCTATACCAATAGCATTCATAAATCATACATAGCATATATAACAAATAAGAGTTCGTTACATCCAAGTTATGAGCATTTAATAATAATATAAGCATTAATTGGTAGGTGTATTATATTATATAGGTTAGAGTGGGATCCCTGTAAAATTGAAAAGAGTGTATATCCCTATAAATCATTTATTCAAAACAATATAAATACCTTATAAAATTAATAAAATTATTATTTTTTCTTTGTAGTTTGATTGTATTCAAAAAATGTATGAACGTCAAAACGAATTGGTTGTTAATGTAACCTAACTATATAAAAGTAAAAATAGATTAAATTCACTATTTTACGTTTAGTAAATATATACCTAGGCTAAATGCGTACCTATATTGAAGTGTTGAAATGATAATTAGAATTATCTATAGGAAAGCAAACCTAATGAAGCTATACAGTCAGTATTGACTTAGATGTAAATAGTCAATATTAGTCATGTAGAACTATTTAAAGCAATTACTTCATGTATGTAACTGGTGGATGGATGTATTTTAGTAGCTAAGACCTCAAGTCCTCAACACAAATATCATGATAAAGATTAAGATATATTACCGAGTTTAGAGTTAGCTCTCTGGCCCCTCTGCGACTAGCTTTGGTATAATAAAGAGGGCTAAATACACTTAAAATATAGAATTTACTTTAAAGACTTGAAAAGTTCGGAATGGCCCCTGTGTATAATTATTGGACGACCATTAGGTATCCCAAAGTTGTGCAGTATATCAGAATCAGATGCATTGGTATAATATATCAAGATACTTTTCCATAAATATGGATGGCTGGCCTTTTAATATAAAAACATGCTACCCTAAATTTTTCTTCAACAAGGAATAACTATATGAATCATTAATATATTTTTGTCAATAATAGTAAACAAAAAATTGGTCAGAAAAATGTATTTAGCTCAAGAACATATTAATGTTAATAAATGGAAATACAATTTAATTTATTAATCATAAGATTGCTGAGGCTGAAGTAGTGTCACTGGGCACCCTCTTCACTCACGTCATCAAGCCTTGTTAAAAAAAACCATCAAAATTACTTATTGTACATATATTTACAGATTGTATATTTTCTTTTTTAATAAAAAAAAAAAAAAGATTGCTGAGGTGTATGTATCCGTTTATAATCGTAAGCCGTCTATATATTACTACTTGACTTTTGTATGATTTTTTAATTGTATAATAATAAATTGTGTTACAACTTACAAAGTAAGTTTGAATAAACATATAGGTAGGACATAGGAATATGAAGCTATTTATAATTGTATGTATATTATTATCCTATAAATCAGTATAAATTATAATTTTAAAAACATTTACGAAAAACGTTTTTAAATTTTCTTGTTTATATATAATATGCGGGAATAAAAAATATTGAACAACTAGTACTAGTTAATATACTATCTTAATCTGTGATCTAGTAACTTATATCTCTTATGAATTCTTGAAGTATCAAGTGTCTCACGCATCTTGATACCTACTAAAACAATAGTAGTAGTACCTACCTAACTCGTATCGTATTGTATATACCAAGATACTCTTTATAGTCCACGAAATATTTTGTCCAACCCAGCTGGTACTTGCCTGACTGCCTACGTACTGCGTAGCCTATACCAACAGGAAATAACAACGAGGAAATATAATAACACAGCTATCCGACAATCGTACCTATATAATTTTGTAATATATTGCTCGTACAGATATAATATAGTCTTAGTTGGATGATGCGTCTTGCGTATCGTAGTTGCGGCTCGACCAGAGGAAGACGACGCGGCACGATGGACCGAAAAACGCGCTTTGCTCGATGTCAAGGGCAACCGGTCGCGCGCATACATAATAATATAATATGGCAACATCGCATTACGTGAGCTCTGCCGCCGTGCAGGACTCTAACAATAATAATATTATATTATATTGTTCCTTGACTCATAATACGCACGCACTCACACTTACACACACGACACACACGATCGTATAATATATTGTTCTTTCGTGATTTGAATTTCCGCTGCGCAGCATCATGCTACTACTAGCTATAATGACTATCCTGTAGTACCTACTGTAGAGAACGCGTGAATTTTCAAGGTCTCAAAGGTATGTTTATCTGAAGAAAATGTGAATGGTGGTGATGAAGGGGATTTGAGGGAGTAAAACCGCTGCTGACTGACGTCCAAATAATAGCCGTCATATAGTGTATACGTCAAGGGTCTTACGCTGCACAAAGTCGGTGATTTTATAAGGCATCGATGCCAATATGCACAGTAGGTAAAGCTATTTAATACGAAATCGTCGCCGTTACTTAAGTATCAACCGTCTACAACCAAAAGTTTCTTTTCTTTATTGTTTCGTATACATGAAATTCATCGTTCAGCTCGATGATGTGATATATTATGTTTTTGAAAATCTTACATTGATATAAGTGGCAGTATGGTGTTAAAAATACATTAAGTTCGGCAAAACGATTGTAAAGACGTGTACGAGTATAATAATATTATGTATATAATATTCACATAATATGCATAGGTTATTATAACACACCTATATATATATATATATATATATATATATATATATATATATATATATATATATATATATGTATAGAAACGCCGGAAATATTAAGTCACAGCAGGGTATGCCTAATCGTAAAAATAGCTATACATCGTTACAAGTATACCTTTAGTATTTTAATATGACTTTATACTAATATTTAGTACAACCATAACAATAATATCCGCAATATAATATATATTATATAATAGCTGTAAGTATACATTATAAACACCGCATACGCAATATTTCATAAAAAATCGTTATTTTAAAGAACATTACTTTTGGCGTATATATTACAATTTTTTCACACAAAAAATATTATAATAGTAGTAATAACTAATTGCGTAATAACTATTTGATTGATTTATAGTTTACACTACTCGTGTTTCTAAAAAAGAACATATATACCTAGTAATGATGACTATTCGGAAAACTATGTAATACATTAGTAACTGCGCGTTACTTAACGAGTAACGACACAATTCATAGTTATAATTTAAAATTAATAATGTGATTCCGAGGAGAACTGAATGTACAAAATTATGTATAACATATTCAATACCAGAACAATAACTATTTATGAAAAAAACAATAATTTAAATAATACAAATAACATTTAATACTGTAAAAATAGAAAGTGTATTGCTAAATTATATTATGTATAAAAAAATATCTTAAAAAAGTATATATTTAAACATTTATAATTTGATTTTTGCAGTAGAAAATTAAATCATTGTTGAATGTTGTTAAGAAACATAATTGAAATAGCGGATAATGATGTACCAATTAATAAGAAATATTATATTTTGTCTTATAAATGTCTATAAACTATCAAATTCGTAGTTTTAAAGCACTCATTTAGTATAGATATATACATATAAGTATAGATATCACAAAGTAAAATAATACTATTTTGAATATTTTCTTTTACATGAGTATTAATAATTTTATTAAGAATAAGTTATCAGATAGTTTTTGGTTTAAATAAATACAAACTGTTAACTGCTATTATAAATCTATATTTTATAAGTTAACATAAAAAAATAATTTGAAATATTTTTGTTTTTAATCTTTAAGACTCCAATAAGTATAATAAATATATAAATTGAAAACTAATAAGTATATTATTATGAAAGTGTTATGGTTAATCTCTTATACAAATTGAGCTTATAGTAACTCATAATTGATGAAGCATAAGTTGATTTTAAGACCAGGAGAATACTCGAGTTAATAATTTAATGATAATTTATACTTTCAAATATATGAATGAAAAATGACTAAATAATTAATACTTATTAGTTTATTATATTTGTATCAATATTATAATATTAAGAATTAATTAGTAAAATAAAAACATTTTTAGTTCTGCACCAACAGTTTTCACCTCAATTATTTAACTGCAATAATAACAATAACATAATAAAATTCTTTTCCAAACGATAAAAGTATAAGAAAAATAATACTTCAATGGATAATTGAGCCGAGCGATTGGCTTCGGTCGAGGCCATCGAATTTTATCTTATATCTATCATCTATGTACAGTAAGTCACTGTCGACAGTTTATGCCAGTCAAGCGTTTCTTTAGAGATGAACGAATCGGTTGACAACATGCAAACTCGCACAATTTTTAAATAAATTTATTTCTAGTACCTATGATGGATGGGATTAAGATTGCCACTGCGGGTGACTGGTAATTCGCCTTATAATTATTATTTATACATCACGTGCTTTTAAACATGTACAATTTAATTTAATTTTTAATCATTCGTTTGCTGAATATTAACATGAAGGATAATTTAATTTTCTCATAAAATGTCTACCATAGTCCATATTCAACTATTCATCGACGAATAAACTAAACGCGTTTCATATTAACCAAAAAAACGATATCCATCATTAATCAATACAAATTTATATATAGTTATTACTTATTACTGATATTGTATCGTGAATATGAAATATGAATTGATGACAATGCAATGGATAATGGTACCCACTGTAAATGAATTTGAAAACTATAAATCATATTAAAAGGTTATAGGATCCCAAACGAATTGCCAATCTTTATACTTTTTACTTAAATGTTCAAACTATGTGTAAAATTAACATTATTGATAAAAAATAAATACCTACATTTATTATTACCTACCTAAACCTAAATAACATTGCTAATACAAAATTAATAAATTTTACAACACCTATTCTACCTAGGTCCCACCTAGAATACCTACCTACTTACCAAAAAAAAAAAAAAAAATTGCGTGCACATTAAACATGAAAAATATTATTATTTTTTTTTATCCTTCAAAAATATTCTTGAGCACGTCAAGTTTAGAAACTTAATTAGATCATAACATGTAGAATGCAGATATACAAGAAAACTACAAACAAATCGATTAAAAATGTAAATGATAGTTTCAGTCTCCTTCCTCCTTCGAGAATGTATCCATACTATACATTTAGTTAAATATACAAAAAATGTGTGCAAGAAAATGGTAATACTCATTTTTTGTAATAACTAATAATAGAAATAAAAAAAAATAGTACATTATACAAATATCAAACACGCGCTGTGAGTCTGGTGTAAATACTTTTTAGCTTTTATACAATTGAATCATCCAAAACTATAACAATATGCTGAATTCAAAATTTAAATATTATTTGACAATTCATAGATAGTACCTAATTTTAATTGTAATTTGTAAATTCAAAATTATAACATTTATAATAATTTTAACTACAAGAAGAAAATATTCAAGATAGTTCATAAGTATAGTTAAGTTCAGTTAAAACAGACTCAAGTACTGCACAAAACAAATACTTTTTGACCCAACTTATTTTCCGACCATAACATAATAGTTGGTTGTTTGTATGATTATAGTTTATAGTTGTTTAAACTTTTAAAATTATAACAACATTATTTTTTCTAAAGATATTAAAAATTAATTTTGTTTATAGCATAGAGAACTATAATAATAATTTTATACTTTGATTATCCATAAAACAAGACTATAACATATAATTTTATTTTTCACTAAATATAAATGTGTACACATAACATATTTAAAATTGTTATAAGGATAGTAGATACCTATGTTTTCAAAAATAAAATATGAATTTTTAATTTAATAAGTTTGTTGACATTATTTTAATTTTAAAATAAATATTTTAATATAAATATGCTATTTAATTAATTTTAAATCAATTAATAGATTGTATTATAGTATCTATACAATACATATTATAAATTAAAATATATAATTAAATCATTATATAGGTATCTAGATAATTTTTTTTTCATATTTATTTTAATTTGAACAATCTGTGTATAATATTTTTACAATAAGCATATTTAATTTTTTTTAAAAGCTCACAAATTTAATACGAAGGCTTCAAATATATTGTTACAATAGTAGTTGAAAAATATTAAAAATACATGGTAACAATTATTTTTATAAGCGTTTAAAATTCGAATTTCGACAAAATACATAAAAATCACGAACATATTTTGCAGATTATTTTGAGATAGAAATTCATAAAAATGTTTTTTTTTGTAAATCTAATATTTTAAAATTCAATTTAAGATTTTTCGCAAGTTTGTTTACCTTTATCAAGTAAAAAATATCTACCGGAAAGTCAAATTAATTTTTTATGAGTGTTTGACTTTCATAATTTTCACAACATTGGATATTCACTTGATTTCTTTTGTACTGATATTTTTTTTTTTTGTCGTTGTTAAAAACAAACAACTGTTAGAAACTTCAAACCATATGTTTATTTTATCAGTTCCTATATTTGATAAAATATTCAAAATATTTCAACTCTTTTTATTCTATTATTTATAGAAATTCGAAGTTTTCAATTTTTTTTAGATTTTTTTTTTATAAATTTCAATAATATTTTATTCGTGGCATAAAAAAACTTGAAAATCTAATACGACATTTCCCATAAATTCATATAATAGCAGTTGAAAAATCAGGAAAATATTAAAAATAAATAGGCACTTTTTTGTAGAGTTCAAATTTTGACAAAATTTATTAAATTGAAAACTTACAAATTATTTAGTTAAAATATCCTAGACTGACAAACCATCTCTACTCAGAATCGTTAATCGTATACAATAATATAATAATAACCACTTTTTCTAAACGGTTTTGTAATTACGCAATAACCAATAGCAATACCATTGTGTATTCTAATCACTTGTAAATTACTTTGAATCAGTATTTAAAATTTAAATATAATTAAAATTAAAAGTTATAACTTCACTCAATATTTCGTGTTTTATTTATTTTATTATTTTATTATTATTAAATTATCTATTTGGAATCCCTCAAAAAGTTGGTGTATCTTGGAGTAGCCAATAGTATCCTATGAATGATACAGAAAACAGAATATAGACTTTTGAGTTTAGAAAATTATTTTGATAGATACTAAAATTGATTAGGTATTTAGATTATTATAATTTATATTATGAGATAAACGATAATAGTTCCTACTGTTCATGGGAATTATTTCTTAATAAACAATCATACTTATATTTAATCCGGAAGTTAGTCGGAGCCTCAGAGCTTTAGGGTTTGTTGTCTTCTGTTTTTACTTTTTACTCTTTGTGAATTTGTTTACATTGGCTTTTTTATACACACCTATAAATACTCTTAATCGTTATTTCTATAATATCAGGACTCCCAAATTTCTTTAGTAACAAGTGAAACTATACTTATAGGTATAATGTAATAAATGTATACGAATAATCTTATGTACGGACATCCATCGAGTAATTTTTCCCGGGGCAAACTCGTTTTGTTCACCACTGTTGACTGTTCGTATGAAATTCGAGGTTAACAACAGCACCAAAGGCAAACTCGAATGACCGGTTTCACAAATTCATTTTTCTCTCCATCTCTCTATCATTTTATACATATATCTGCCAGTTTATATCATATACATAAATACATTATACATTTATATTACATATATACCATTTTGAAATATGAAAAACTACTACTAAACTACTACAGAACGCTTTAACAACAACATTTGCTCTGAGACCGGAACAACTTTAACGTTTCCACCATTGAATGTATACTATATACGTTTATTGAATCATATAATAACGATAATATGTATACGGCTATACATATATCCAAAGCGATTAGTATGGTTTGTTAAAACAGCATTCATGGTGTATATACCAATCATTTTATTTGAGGTATAAAGTATACCTTTGTATATATAAAATATTAAAACGAAAAGAGTAAATTAGTAGTTGTTTTAGAAATAAGTAGCGTTTGTATGAATAGATAGTACCTAAATATTATACGAAAATGATAATTGAATATTTAGATTCATAATAATGATTCAAAATACATATATTAATACAATTACCTTCCTTTTGTCTTTTTAATTTTATTTATTTTAGTCTGATTTTATTTTTAACTTTATTCTAGTTTTCTTTTTACGAGTATTTAACAGTTAATTCCAAAAGTTACACGAGAAAAAGTATAATATTAAACTTAGCTTTATAATATTAATTACTATTATAGAAAACACATAATTAAATGTAATATTTTTTATGTACAGTTAATGAAAAGTTGGATAATAGTGTAAATAATCATTTTTTCTAATATTTAGAAATTAAAGTAAAATATGGAAGCTATACCCTACTTCAGCAGAATATCATCTGTTCGACAATATTATTAAAATATTGAGTACACCGTTAGTATAGTATATATAGTTGTACACCGGCAGGAAGCCGGATATCCGTATGAACACTCGTAATGTAAGTGTGGGGAGAATCGATGGCATTTCCTTGGCAACCAGGTATAATCAAAACATCCGAAATCCACTCCCTCCAAATAGCGTTATTAAAAACTAGAAATGGACGGCTTCTAAATATATATAAGATTCTCAGTCACGTGTCGGTGAATTTCCTATCCTATTATTGCGGTCAGTGGTTTACTGACCATTAAATGATGTTTATGTATGTCGAAGATTATTGAACTTAAATAACGAATTGTATATAATTAATTATCACATGTAAAAATATAATATAAATCGTTTGTCTCTAAACCCTATTTTATCAGAAGACATATCTTCAAAACTACAAACTAATTTAAAACTAGAACTATTTCTAACATGACCCATAATGATTCTTGACTAATTTTAACAATAAAATTCCTGTTTTGAATTATTATAAAAAATAATATAAAAATTATTACTAAGTTGTGTAGCACTATTCGTATTTCTTACAGAAACCAGAGACATAAAGAATTTTGGTTTAAGTATGTGCCTAATATATATGTCACACTTTATAGATTTATGTTAATTTTTTATAAATCGATGTTAAATATAGACCAATTTAATTTTTAGTTTAATCAAATTTTAATTTCAGAACATATAACTATCATATGAATCTTTTCAAAGTATTGACGTCATCGAGGCCAAGGCAACATTATTTCACCTTAGTATTAGGTACTATGGATACTTTACCAATGTAAATCTAAATAAATTAACCCGGTATATATAAGTAGATGTTTTGACTTTTTGAGCACTAAACTTAGAAAGAATATAAAACACAATAATAACATATGATGTAGCCCAAGGTTTTACACTATGTTCATTTAATAGAAGTACATGTACCTACTTGTTATTTGAAAATTTGATAGGTACCTTTGAACTCTTTGTACATTTTTAATTTAAGCCAAAAAAGGGCAAATTTGAATTAAGTTATCAACATTTTTAAAACTAGATAATAATTAATGTTCTGTAGGTAATGTTATGTTTTAAGACTCAATTTTACTAATTAAAAGTATTATAGAAAACACCTTTCTTTGTTTTTCACCCATTGTTTCTCGTGATTAAATTATTTAAATTTTATTGAAGTATATCATTGTATGTTATAATAAATATAGAATAATATTTTCTGTGGTTAATAAGAAACTTGTTTTAATTTTTTTTTTTTTAATTTTCAATAATATAATTAGTACCTATCTATTTAATTTATATTTATTTTTAGTTATTTATAATTTTTAATAACTTTCTAAAAAATAAGAGCTAGTATTAAAAAATCTTCCAACAAAACACATATTGTAATATGTTAATATTTATAATTGTTATGAATGTTATGATATCTAAATTTCAACAATATACCTATAACCACAATTATGAAAATATGAAGAGAAGCTATAACATTATTATTACGTGTTTAAAATGGAGAAAAAAATTACTACCCTTAAGAAATAAATAAATATTGCTTAAATAGATTATAAGATATAATATAATGATACTTTTTACACAAAAAATAATTGCATTTATTATAGTCATTGTGATTTGATGTGAATAACGAATAAGTGAGAGACTTGTATTATTTTTTGGAAGATATGTAAATCTAACTTATTATTTTAATAAAACCAAATTCATATAATTATACTATAATAACTGTTTAGTTATCTGAAACAAAATTTTTTAAGTACAATTGTTTTCAATAATATTTGTTTGATTTAAGTAATAATTACATCAATATCTGATACACGTACAAGTATTCTATGAATAAAGTCATAAAACATACCAAAAAATATGTTTATTGGTCTATTGTAAAATAAGGTTGATCAAATTTCAGCGATTACGAAATTACTCAACTTAATGTAATGGCATTAGTATTCATTACTATAAATTTAAGAATTAAAAATATGTTTGTCTATACTTACTATTCATAAAAAAAAATGTAATAGTGTGTTATTATTAAAGCAAGTTAGACCTTTTTTATGCCAACTCTATAAGCCAAATTGGTTCTCAAGTGTACTTTCTTTATACGTACATATTTAATTTAATACTTGTGATAACGAAACTTAGGAGTTTTTTAATTACTATGGGTCACATAAGTGAAGTGCTCTTACGTTTAACATTAACATTATACCTACACTCAAAATAATATAAATTATGTATCCATGTACTTATTGTACTTGTAGTTCTTACTTTATATATTTATATTAGAAAATGTAAAGTATAAAATTTCATCCACACAGTTCGAAAAAAAATTTTCACAAAACTATACACAGTCACTAAATAATACGAAACTCCGAAACAAAAAACGCGCACTTCGAAACGTCAGCGGCACGAGTAAAAAACACTAGGTGTAACTAGGTAGACTAACAACATAGACCTGTTATTGGTGTTACCTGACGTACCTGTTGTGATCACTCGAGGTCGCTAACCGACTAGAAACGACAATCGTCGACCACAAACGATGTAGAAATTCCCATAAAAACACCATCATGATGATGAGTATAGTGGCGAGTGAGTTAATTCATTTTTTTGCACTTACTCTTAGAGATTTATACTGAAATTAGAGATTTTACTATACAAGAGTGAAAGTATATTGTATTGGACTTATTGGAGAAGAACTGGGCATTTTAGAATGTCAATATATTTTCAACGAATGTTATTTTTTAATTTTTTTTTTTGTACAGTCGTGAAAAGGAGAAATTTAAGAGTTTATGATGATGTTTCATAATAGGCGACTATTGGAAAAGCTGGTGTAGATATCTAAAGAATTCTTTGATAAAACATAGAATTTTTACCATAAAGCTGGTGTCTTATGATATTTCTCTATTTTAAAATATCTGGCAGCGAAATAAATAACATGCCAGCTCCACATTTTAAAATTATTACATTTTCCATTGCTCATAAAATTATATAAACACGTTTACACTGTCAACTATGTTGATAAATAAATAATACTACACCATAGATAGTGCAGTGCACATCCCAACATAAATAATGAAAACAGTGAGCATAATATATAAGTTTATATAGGAAGGGTATAGTGTTTTCAGTTTTTTTTTATTTATATAGACTAGCGTAACCTGCACAAAGAAACGGTAAAACATATATTAATATATTATGCTGCCTGTCAGCCTAACTGTTTAACCCATTCTGTAAAATGCGTTCGGGCAATTAAATACTTCAGAAAACTAACGAAAGTGTCCAAATACTTAAGATATAAATAAAATACAGCAAGTATAGAATATATTATACAAATAGGTATATGAATGTACATACCTTTTTTTACTCGAGGTTTTAAATTCATGCATATGGTTCTTGTAACAATACACTGTAACAACGTATTTATATTTCAGTACAATTTAAAAATTTTTTATTGTGTAGTACCACTAGCACCTACGATGTTTTTAAATTGTTTAATAACTCACCTGGTAGAGATAAGATAATAAATCGTCGCGAGTCATTTCTGCAATTTGTTGTCCATTAATTGCGAATATTTCATCACCAGTTTCGAAATCTGCGCGGTCGACTTTTGATCCTTAATCAAGCAATTAATTTTAATTAACATAAATTAATATTACCTACGTATTGTACCTAATATTGTTAAAAAAAAGTTGTTTCAATTTTTGACTAAAGTAAAATATTTTTTGAATTTATTTTTATTAGAGAACTTATTTGCTGAGAAAAAAGTTAGATATCGTATTTAAATGCATTTGTTTCGGTATATAATTTAAGAGCTTATAATAATTTTGATAATATTAACTATAGGCAATTATAAACTATGAATAATAGTAGGAATTAACATTACATTATACTATAGTTATAATGAGAGCCATTAGAGCCTCGGATATAAATTCCCTTAAATAAACCGGAAAATGTCCTTCCAATAAATACATAATATATGACTTTAAAACTCTAAAAAATTTCCTAAAAATATCAAAAAATATCAATAAATGTATTATTAATTAAAATAAGGCTACAGCGTCGGAAAATTAGCCATACGAATCACCGATATAATATTATCGCTCGATAAGAAAACGTTGTTTGTTGTATGCAATCAAATTGGCTAATTATATGATGTGAAATAAATTTCAGCCTTGTCTAATTTAAAACTGGATGTTGAGTTCGAAATAAAAATAAATTATATTGCATATGGTAAATATATCAAAAATGACCCAACAAGATTTTGTAGTTAAAACGCGGAGTATTTGAAACATTGCATGACGAGTAGCTTTAATAAGGTGTTCCAAAAAAAGATACAAGTACAATGAAATCCGAGCCCTAGTTATTATGGATTATTCTTGCTTATATTTTGATATGCACAAAATATATGAGCAATTAATAAAAGACAAACCGCTCTGACAGCTAGTATCTTGCACTAAAAATCGTTATTTGAATATGATGAATAAGAAATTAGAAATACTTTAAAATAATAAATAATTTTACAACAATAATTATATCTTACGATGGTAAAGTGAGAGAAAATTATCCAAAAGTTTTATGTAAAGTTAAATGCAACGCATCAAAATATTTTGTTTATTATAGAATCACAGAAAACATTTAGAAACAATTAATTTTAATCCATTCTCATTAAATAAATGTTTGTAAAATAAAACAGACTAGGCTAACTTACCTAAAAGCTTGGCTTTATTATCTTCAGTTTCTTTGAGTATTAGTACGTATCCACTGAGATCCATGGTGTAAATTATAATAATATCAGGCCAATATGTGTTAAACACAACCCTGATACTAAAAAATTTATAATAAATTGAAGTTCTTCTTCCTCTTCGTTGTCGCTGTCGCTCTCACAATCTGAATCAGAATTCTCAGCCATATTGGTCGTAGATTGCAGCTATTCGGGGCATAGCCTGCTAAATTATTCCTGAAACAAAAATATGAATTGTCCATTTCCATTTAAGATATAATTATTTAATTAATTCAAGTACACAGATTGAAGATAAATCATAAAACAAATAATGCATAGTATAATTATAATTTAATGTTTTGAGTTCTCACTATTGTTATATTGCTATAAATACGAATTTCATAATCATGTAGGTGTATAATCAAATATCGATTCTTTAATTTGATAACTGTTCTCTCACACACGTTGATACAAATACAATTGAAATATTTAATGCATCGTGTTTCCAAAACAACTGTAGTTTTTGTATTGTTATAAATATCAATTAAAGTTATTATTTTTGCGTATAAGTTACTTATGTTTTAAAATCTTTAAAAATGTATCGGACAAAAAAATTAACTTATAGATGGCGTGGAATTATGTACATGGTAATTCACCAAGCATGATTATCCCCCATTTCTTATTTAATAATGAATTTATTCAAATTTTGATTTATGGAATTTTTAAACATACTTAAATACAAATTGTTGAGATTTTTGTTATTGTTAATAAGTATCCTGTGGAGAATGAAGATACAAACTTCTGTTTTTTAAATAAGAATCTCCTTTTTTTTTACTGCAAATTATCTAGTGAAAAATTCTTCTGAACATTTTGACATACTAAAATCAAGATTTAAACGGGTAAGTTTTAACTTATTGACTTTCTGCACTAAGAATAATAAGACCAATAGACTATGGTAATAATGGGTTTGGAGATACGAGAGCTATGGGAAGATGAACATTTTAGTAATTTATATTAATTTGTCAACATTTATAATTATTAATTTTTACAAATGTTTCAAATATAATAAACAGTATACATCCAAATATCTAATTATTTTATATCTTTTTTAAAGCTATTTTTAAGAACCACTGTTTACAATTTTTTATTCTCATCTTTATTCTTATTTTAAAAACAGAAATTTATATCGCAAACAGGACACTTTTTGTACAAAAAATGTCAAAAATTATAAAATATTATGTTCTTTGAGTATCTTTAATAATTCCAAAGATCAGAATTTTAATAATTTCATTATTAAATGAAAAAGTGAGAGTAATTCCGGTAAATCCCCATGTTTACAACTATATGACATATGTATATTTATTTTATAATGCATATTTTAAAAATTATAAAGAAGTTATAGTTCTCGATACACAAATTCATAATTTTAATTTCTGCTATTAACTATTGGAAAAAATATTTTCATCGATGTATAGTATCGTTCATTAAAATGATTCAAGTAGGTGATTTGTTAATTTTAATTTTAATTTTGTCATGTACGATAATAATTAATTATTATAATCCTATTTATAGTAAATTAAATAATATAGTTTAAACTTAAATGTATTTGTATATTTATTTTTTTAGTTAGTTGATTAATTATTAATAGTCAATCTAAATTACAATCATAACTAATCATACTTATAGGTATATATTTTTAATCAAGTATGGTATATCCTATACTTCAAGATATTAATATAAATTAATTTTGAATTACAGTACTTCTAAAACTTGTCGAATCATCAGTATTATCTTATGCGACTTATTCAAATTTCAAGAAACTCTCAAATCACTTTAAAGTATATTTTATTTGAACTTTTATGTGTAGACTTTTAATTTTTTTATAAATTGTTGACTTTTTGAAAGTATTTCTAAAGAATATATAGTTTATAATTAGTATCTATAAAATAATAATAAATTACCTACATTTCGAAATTATTTATAACATAATAAATTAAAATCTACATTCATTAAATTAAAGTAAAATAAATTTTATAAATATTTCTTTGCACAACTAAAACCAACTATAATATAAAATGCAATTATCACAAATTATTTTTTTTATGATAATAACTTATAACTAATTAATATAAGCAAAAACTTACTTATTACATAAAAACAGCTTTAATTGATAAAGGGATAAGCAACAGCTTGACACAAAAACTTTTAGAAATATTGTAAAATATTAAGAGTGAGTATTTTTAAAGAGGACATAGATTACATTTTGATCCATAGTCCTAAAAGGAACAATATTCGTTTGATGCATACAATAATTATTAAAACCCACAATTAGAAGGTATGTGGGAAGTAGCTCCGTCAAAAGATGCTAATTATCATCTATAAGCTCATTCCAAATACCTATAACAGTTATTGCTTTGTATAGAATAATTTATAAAAACAGTATGCCGTCAATAATCCTTACGTATCAATTATGAAATAAGTTAAAGCTAATGTTTAGTTCTAGTTTTTTTTTTTTAGTTTATTTTTTTTAGTTTCGTCGATGAAATGGTTATTTTAAAAACTTTACTTGACTGTTTAAAAATTGCAAAAATCTGAAAATGAATAAATTCACGATTAAAGAAAATAATTTTAATGAGAATGTTTGTGTAAATATTATAGAATGATCACAATGAGATATGTATAGAATATACATATTTAGGTATTTGACAGACTCTTCTAAAATTAATGTATTAAATAAGTAATTTTAATATGTTTTGTTTTTATTTTTTTTCATTTGAAAATTAGATTTAATAATACGGATACTTAACAACACCTATAACAACATCAGATAGGTCCTAAGTACTCACGAATCATGAAAACAATCCATCATTCAAAATTGTGCTTTTAGTATTTGGAGGCAAAATTCAAAATATTTATTTAAAAAAATACAATATCTATTCATAAGATTTGTAGAATACTAAATAAATATACTACTTTTTATAACATATATCCCTCATAGGAAGTTAGTAGTTATAAATAAAAATAATTTTAAATTTTGCATAAAATACATTAGGAACATTAAAGAAGGAGATTATGATAATAAATTGAACGAAAAATTAAAAATATTGTTGGAATACCAAACACAAAAGTATACTTCACAATACTTCGGGATAAGTACATATAATATTATGATGTATTGATGTGTACATGGTTATGTAGATATAACTTACTTGAGCCGTAGAATCCCAGTGCGACGGCCAACAGTATAATTTAATTTAGTATAAAAATATGTTATTGTAAGTATAATATATCAATAATATAATAATAATAATATGACGACAGCTACGTTTTACTCCGATATCCGAACGCGCTTTCAAAATCTACAACGTTTCGTAAGCTATACTCTACGATGACCGTCTTGGTAGCGATATATTGTTATTTTCGTATACTATATGGAATCTAAGTCTAATGATGAAAAAAGCCACGTTATTATCACATGATATTATTAAAATATAATATTATGTTTTGTTATATTTTATGTATTGGTGTGCATAGGCGTATGATTATTGGATATACCTAACAATAATAATTATTATTATTATTATTGTATTCGTCAACGAGATCCGTCCGTCCGTACGCTACGGCTCGCGCACTCACCGAAAACACAGATACGAGAGCGCGCGTACGCACGCACATACACACACGAGCGCACACGTACCTCTAAAATATTATCTCCAGAGAGATATTGCCGGGAGAACGACGACGGCGGCGACCGCGGCGGCGACGACGACTACGAGACGGCGGCGGCGGCAAGCGCCCATAATAACGGGCTGGAGGGACATGGTCGGGGCGGTGGCGGCGCGGAGGTCTCGGCAAGGCATCATTCTCGTTTGGCGGAGTTACGGGCGGCGCGCTGTGCGCGTGCACTACGCCTCAGAGTCGCTCAGCGTGGCCGGCGGTCCGAACTCTCGGGGGCGCGCTGCTGCCGTTTATTGATCAGCGGCGGCGGCGGCAGCTGTAGCAGCGGCTGGGCGATCCGCACGCAGCATCCGCGTCGGGGCCGACGTGGCGTATATTATACACGTTCTCGATGTACGGTGGCCCACGACCCCAGCTGAAGCCGAGGGTAGTTGCGCGCGAGCGACCGCGTTCCGGTAACCGCGAAAAGTGCGCACGTGGACCAGGCGCTTCACGTTACCATACGTATGATATATTACCTAATATTATTATTGTACACAATAGCGCAAGCGCGTAACACGCGTCCGCGTCATCATCGTCGCTATGATCGGTGCGCGTTTCGAATTCTGTCGTCGATGGCGAACGTAGCCGTTTATACTGTATATAGGGGCGATCAGTGAGGAGGAGGGCTAACAGGACTCAAGCCCCCTAAAACCATATTTTTTTTAATTAGTTTTTCGATAAGACTTATAATATGGCATATTTATAATACTATATTTTTTACGTCTTATTGTACAAAATACATTCATACAAAATCAATAGAGTTTAATGTTTATTTACTGGTTTACCTCTACTAGGTACCTTCAAATAATACTATTTTACATTTTTACGGCTGGTACCGAATTGGTTCTCGAACGGCCGAGCCTAAATTTCTCATGCCGAATTGGTACGCGTTTGAAAAAGGTATATTTTATTAAGTTTAACCGAATTGGTTCCCATATAAAAAATGGGTTGTATGGTAGATCCGAATTGGTTCCCGTTTAATTACGCACATTTTCCAGAAGTAACTTCAAAGTAGGTTTGGTTAAAAATGTGTGCAAAAAAATATATAATACACACAATTTAAAATCAGTGAAGTCAACTAGTCATCACTTTTATAGGGGGGCAAAATAAAAATAATTAAATACAGTAATTACAATTTAAAGTCGTTTATTGGTAAATTCTAAATTTAAAACAAACGTTCTTTAAAGTTTAAATATTCAATTCAATTCATGAAAGCTTCTCATCAATATACTCAGCCATACAATTCTCTAGGTATTGGTCATTTTTTCTTGTTGGTAGTAAATTTATAAGTACCTACGTATATCTCAATCGTTATCTTAATCGAACGGGGTATCAGTGATAATTAGCTAAAACTGCAATACAACAATAAATTTATATTTTATTTTTTATATTTCAAGTAGAGCATAAGTACATAAGTACATCTTTATATTTTATAGTATATAGTTTATATTTATATAATGTACCAATTATTTAAAATTTTAACTATTTGACCTAAACACAAAAATTCGACTCTATCTAATAAAATACTTTTTTTTAAACGGGAACCATTCGGCCAAAAGGCAACTCCCATTTTTACGTCTGACTATTATACCCATTATCTAATACCTACAAAGATATGTTACCTAACAAAGATTTGAATAAATACCATTTAGTAGCCTAGTAGCCGTATACTTTTGTTAAATTTAATAGGTGATAAATGATTATAGTAATGTCAGTTCACAGATTCTCTATTGTAGATATTGCCGTAAAGCTGTAAACTATCGAGTGTTGTAGAAAATCTGAGATGCTAGTTTACCGTGTAGGTACTTACTGATAAAATAATTACTTTTTTTAAAACAAAATAAATATCATCTTAAAGTAGTATGAAATATGATTAATGATTATGTTTCAATGGAATATTTAGAAGAGATTATGAGATGATTATTTATTTTAACTAAATCTATTTTTCCATTTTTTGCGACTTTTTATAACTTCAAATATCCAGCCCCAAAATCCCAATTATATATATAATATATTTATATAACATTATGTAGTATGTACATTGTACACGTATTGAATTAACTATTAATAAAGTGGTTATAAGTTTAAATTAGTGCCATACGTTTTTTCAGGAAACAGCAATCCTCTTATCCATCAAAACTTAAATTGTCTATTAAATATAATTAATAAAAATCGATATTAATAATTCGTCCGAATTTTTGTATGTTAGTCAGTTCGTTAGTTTTCCATGGATTTCATCCTACTTATAAAGGCAATAAAAAATGTTCAAATTACATTGAGTTAATCTTCAAGATATAAAATTTTGACAATTTTTCAATAGTTTTCGAAATGGTTTTGTGCTCGGTTATTTTAATCACCGAATACTAACCACAGAAAGCCGCTAAAAAAATACGTATTGTATTATTACTGGGGGAGTGTTGCTGCGTAATCGTATATACCTAAATGAAAAATCATAACTTTTCCGGTTAGTCCCCGTAGTCCGTATTGTAATCTAACGTATCAAACTACAATACAAATAGATGTATAAGATATAAATTAAAATGGTTGGTACCTACATACTATATAATGTATTTTATAATATATGACTATATATTATATATTATATAAGTAGGTTGTATGTATCTTTTCCAGACAGCTAGATTACATGAAACAACTGGCTTATTTTAAACCTATTAAACTATGTATACTATAATGTATTGCTAGGTGTGATTGCGGTAAAAAAAATTGTAATATATTCACCAAAATATGAGGAATATAAAGGAACATCAGGAAGTGGAAACCAATAACAATTTAGAATTAAGCAATACAACCAACCATAAATGTTTGAAAGTAAAAAAAATGTAAATAAAAATACCACTCATGACACTGTAATGACCGGGTGTTGGCCAACGCGTCTCGCTTCGGCTCACCTCGGCGCTCGATATATATAGTGACGCGTGACGAAAAATAAAATTTTAAAGCAATATAATATACCTAGTCGGTCAAAATGTTAAAAATCTAGTATCAAAAACAGTTATACCATTATACTTGCGTGCAGTTACGATTTTAAAACAAACACGACGTACCGACCATTGTGAGCACTAAAATTTAAATAATTATAACCTAAGACATTAAAAATTCACAAAACATTTAATAAAAACTATACAATAAGTAGATACATATTAAAAAGCCTCAAAACACTTGAAAAATATAAAATATATAAGTATAGTAATTTAGTAAGTACCTACTATATTATAATAACTAATACAATTATTAAAATATACAAAATGTTACTACTTTTGTTGTGAAAACAGTAATATAGTGTATTACCACCTTATGATTATTGATTTATAATATTATAATTAACACAATAAGATATATGCATTATTTAATATGAATAACCTACGATATACCTATTACCTATCGATATATTTATATTAGATCAATCATTTTTAAGAATATGTGGATTAATATCGAAAAGATTTAACCATATATATACAAAAATAAATCTGTTTTATTTAGAATCTTTTGAACCATATTTAACATTAACAATTATTGAAGTTGGATAATTTTTCAACCTATAGATTTACAAATAAGAAGACTCACACATAAATTATCACCTATGTTATATTAAATATATAGTTTTTACCTGCTGCCTGCCCCACCATTACGCAAATAACTATACATACAATATAGAGCAAGGATCTCCTAATCAAATATAAATATAAGTTGAACTTAATGTTTGAATTTTGAAGCACGTTGCGTGTGTATGAAATAACTTTATATTAATTAGGTACAAATAGCAAATTAATATAGAATTTAGTAATAATTATCGATTTAACGCTTCATTTACCTACTAAATACATTTCTTTTTTGGATTTGAATTTAAGGACACCTAGCGTATAATTATTGTCAAATAAATCAGCTAGAATTTTATACTCAAATTATTTTTAACTTTGTAATAGTTTAATTCTTACAAACAAAAATTAAAATATTATGTATTTATTATAAATAAATATTCGTAAATCGTAATATAAAAAAAATAATTTTGAGCGGATTCCATTGTCAGTCTAGAGTATTTTAACTAAATAATTTGTAATTTTTTAATTTAATAAATATTGTCAAAATTAGAAATTTAAAAAAAAAACAAATAGTTCTAACAGTTATTCGTTTTTAATAAAGAAAAAATTAAAATATCGGTACCAAAGAAATCGAATAAATATCCAACGTTGTAAAGTTTGAAATTCAAATGCTTATAAAAATTTAATTTGTCTTTCCGGTAGACAATTTTTACTTGATAAAGGTAAACGAGCTTGCAAAAATCAGGTATTGAATTTTGAATCTTAGATTAAAATAGATACATTTTTATGAATTTCTAACTCAAAACACTTTAAAATTGATGTGATTTTTACCTATTTTGTCAAAATTCAAACT
This sequence comes from Diuraphis noxia, assembly GCF_037042655.1. Classification (NCBI taxonomy): domain Eukaryota; kingdom Metazoa; phylum Arthropoda; class Insecta; order Hemiptera; family Aphididae; genus Diuraphis; species Diuraphis noxia. Next base: position 27,638,858 of record NW_028301714.1, on the reverse strand, counting down.
TTAAATGTTTATAAAAAAAAATTGTGACTCTATATTTTTAATATTTTTCAACTGTCACTGTGACAATAAATTAAAAGCCTTGTATTAAATTTTTACGTGACGAATAAAATTGAATTGATATTTATAAAATTAAAAAAAAACTAAAAGATTCACTTTCCACCCAGAAAAGATACTGTTGAAGAAAATCGAAGCATTTTTACTGCCCCAAAAGGCAATTACAGACAAAAACAAAAACAAAAAATAAAAATACACGTCATTCAAATCAGTACATTTATCATTCCACTTAGAATCTCAAAAGAGATTTACTGCAATTGTGTAATGGATATGTTAAATTTGAATTCAATGATATTAAATCATTGCATACGAAAAACGATACTGAGGGAATAAAGTCTATTATCCCATTTAATACTATTATTGTAATAATTATAGTAATTTTATTTTATGCTATGGAGCATTAATACTTCAGTAGGTTTGATTCATTTTTGTCAAAAAATTACATCTTAAAAAATGCCATTGGGTGTATACAATTTAATAGCAATTATTTCAAAAGTTTCAAGTATCACGAATAATATTTTTAATTACAACATAATAACTATAATCGTTATTTTTGGTTGTAATATGAAATATTATTCAAATTTGAGTTTATTATACTTATCACACTTGTGTTGATATACTCGTATTTTAACATTTTTTGGTGACAGAATGAACTACTAACATAAAACCTTGTTTTGGATTTTCAATCGTTAGGTACCTATAATAATGAACATTTTATAAATTTTAGACTACAAAATAATTTGAATTCCTTTTGACAAAAACTTTTAAAATTAAATTTTATGTATTTTTAGTATTATAAAACTGATATTATAACAATATGTGACTGTGTGAGAAATATTGTATTAAATTTTGAAACTTTTTGAACCGACGAATACAATTTTATTCGTAGAATAAATAGAATTTAAAAAAAAAATAGTTGAATAAATAAATCAAGATTGAATGAAAAAGTCCAGATCGAATAAAAGAAACAGATTTAAAAAGGCCTATAATTGAATAAAAAAATGGAATTGAATGAAAAAATTTAAATAAAATAAAAAAAGCAAATTTAAAAAAGGCCAAAATGATGGTGGGAACAGTAAACATTTATTCAGCCCCTTTTTATAATTTTGATTTTATGCTTAAAACCTGCAGGCTGCAGTAACGCACAAATTTTGAAAATAGACACACTAATGACGCATTAAAGCTTAGCAAAAGAAAATTTCAAAATTTGCATATGATGAGGGAGATGTTGAAATTTACGTATTATACCTACCTAAACATCTGATATTTAAATATCTAATACAAATATCCAACAATATGATAAAACATATTATAAGCACTACGTATTTTTTTCATTTATGCACTTTTAAACATAAACAATTGAAGTACCCATTTCAGCTTACAAAAAAGTAATAATTATTAAGAAGTAGGTATGAACACACTTTACAGTTTAAAAAAATAAGAACATTTTCAGTTTCTGCACTTATCGAAATCAGATTTATATAATAGGTAATATAATATTATAAACTATTATAATGGATCAATACTCATAGCCCTGAACAGTATAAAACCAATCCTGCATGTGTAGTAATCTAAAGTATTAAAATTAGGAAAATATGACTGAACATAAACCACAACTCAAATCGGATTAATGGGGATATATGACCATTAAACATTTTTATCAACATTCCATTGCAATATCATAACTATTAAAATCTATAATAAACCTGGTTTGATTTACAATGGGCTCTTTTGTCAATGTCGATGAATTTTTAATACAAAACTTGCTTACAGAAGAAACTTTCACGCCTTTTTGTGAAATAATTAGATTTCAATACTATTTTATCATTTTAAAGATGAAGACTGGTACCTATTACATTATTATTCAAAAACTTTATTTTCAGAAGTTGTAATATAAACGTTTATAAGACAAAATATACTTAAATTGTTGAGTATTTTGAAATGTTTTAAGTTAATTCAACAGTTTAAGCCCAATGTGACCAGAAAGTTTTCTATTTTCAAATTAACAAAAATTATAAAAATCCTACTATATTCTAAGAGGCTTGATCAATTTGACAAGCGTCTAGTGACATGAATACATGAAGTGATAGTAAAATCTGTGATAACTGATAATGATAACGAAGTCGGCCATCTTGCAGCCATTCGGATTCCCTGTCGGCTGTCACTAGATGCTTGTATCATTTTGTTCTGTAAACTCGTTTTTTATCGTTGAAATGAAATGGTTTGATTTAATTTTTCGTTACGCCACATAATACTGTATGCCCGCCGTTACCCATTACTATACACACTGCCTGAATAAATAACCACGGTTGTGACTGACGATTAATCGGATTAATCTGATACAAATAATTATGTTCTATATGAATGATAAATTTATATTTCAATAAATATTTGTGAAATCACCAATTAAATTATAATATAATAATATGATATATTTAATGAAATATGTCAACTCAAAAACAGTCAGATATCTTCTTAGAAACAACTAAATTACGTAGTAGAAATAAGCTTAAGAGATCACATGAAAAACAAAAACACCAAATATTATTTATAATAATTAGTAGTTAGTACTCAGATCTACACTGATGCATCTAATACTGAAATGGGAATAGGACTTGTTAGTAGTAGTAGTCCACCCCAATGTAACTAAACAGTTCAAACTTAATAATTTAAGCGGTATTTATATAGCCGAATACCTAATACCGTATAAAGGAGCCCAATTAACTCTATAGATTAATGATACATAAATATATATATGTTCCGACTAACTCTGTGGCTTAACTAATATGCAATCCAAAATATCAACAGAGCTATTGGCTCTAAAAATTAGTAACCTTCTTTCCAAATCAAACAAATACATTAGATTCATTTGGACTCCGGAACATAGTAACATAAAGGGAAACCTGCAGAAGGAAGATAAAGTAACTAGAAATGTATTTAATATTCCCTACAGTGAAATAATTCCCTTTTCCTCGCTTGTAAACATACAAAGAAATATAAACAAATACTGCATTGATTTGTGGAATACAAAATGACACACGATCACGGAAAAAAAATTGAGAGAAATTAGGTGCTCTGTAAACTCTTGCCGAAATATACTGATCTAAACAAAGAAAAAGTTGGCATTAAGTTACATACTAAAAATTAGGGAAGTGTAGGTCGCTCTGCACTCTGCTCTACAGTAGTTTACAAATGGGTAAGTCTAATAGATGGTATTAAATTTGAATTCAATGATATAATATCATTGTTTACGAAAAATGATTCTAAGTGGAGACAGTTTGTCAGTCTAGGATATTTTATACTATAATAATATAATTTATTTTTTTTTTATTTTTTTAATAAAAACATGTAGATAGAATTATGTACCTAACTCACTCAGTCATTCATAGTATAGGACATAGGTATCTAAAATGTATTATAAAGTATTAACTATTAATATAAGTCATTAACGGCATTAACTACTAAAATTAGGATAATATAAAGTATACTCTAGAAATATTAAGTTACCACGAATAATATTTTTAAATTACAACAATATAATTAAAATTGTTATTCTTGGTTATTTAATATGTAATTTCATCCAAATTTTAACTAAAAAAACTATTTAAAAAAAAATGTATTTGTATAGTTCTTAGATGTTTTTGCCTCAGAATAAATGACATATTATATGTGGAATCTTTTTTTAAATTTTCAAATTTTTTGATTCAATGAATAAAATTTTATTGACATTTATAGAATAAAAATACGAGTATATAAAAAAAAACGGAAAATTTAAAATGTCTATAAATAACTTAAAAAGATTTAAAAGATTTTTTTAATTGTATCAAGTATAGAAATTACTAGTATAAACATTCAGTGAAAATGTCATGTATTTACGGCAGTTTATTTTAGAGTTACATTAATATCTAAAATCGAAGCGTAAAAATTAGGTGGGTTACTCTGGCACCCCAATGTTCGAATTTTTTATTTTTTGTTTTCCTCGGTGCTTTTGAAAATCACTGGGAATTTTAAAGTTTTACCTCCCTATTGCATCAACTATATTCACTTTCCAACCGGAAAAACTACTGAAGTTAAAAATCGAAGCATTATTTCGACAACTCATAGTGTACACAGACACAAAAAAAAACACACGACATTGTAAGATCAATACATTCATTGCTCCGCTCATCAAAATCTAAATTAACAATAATATAATATAGGTAGGTATGTTGATATTGTCAACATTTATATTTTATAATATATGATATTATTCTTTAACAGTTCCAGCCCTATTTTGTTTATTTGAGAAACGACGATTTTGTGCTCAGCTATATATTATATTAAATTAATTACTATAGGTATACACTCCATAATCCATAATAACATAGCCACATAGGTAATAATATATTAAAATATTATGACCTCATCATGATTATAATATTGGGATCATATATTTTTTTCAATTATTCACTTACACTTGAAATACTGATTATGAAATTTAGTTACACTCAAAAATTATTTAATAACAACTGATAAATAGGTAAGGTAGCACCCATCCCTAACCCACCAACCTATCAATATTTTGTCAGGGAAACAAAATTCATGCTGCTGCATTGTATCATCTGCATGACTATACCTAATTGTTTAGGATTCCATTTATGTCCCAGGAGCTTTACCATCTGAAGCTTAAAGATATCTATAACGACTGTTATTGGGTTTCACAATATGGCATTAAATAATAATAGCACTCTTATTAAAAATATTTCAAATATAAAATCTTAAAATTTACCTACGACTTATCTAAAATTGACTTTTAGATAATAGATTTACAACTAATACCTAATTTACGAAACAATGGAATTATCTATACCACCCCTGCCGATACCTACATACCTATGTTTTCGTGGCTCATCGCGGGTCTACGTTCAGACTTCCGCCTTTTTTATTCGACTTACTGCAATCTCTCATTGTCGTTATTGAACTTGGGTCGACTCTTTTGTCTATTTTAAAGTCATCACAACAATTATGATTCAAAATCAAAATTAATAGGACACCTTCGTGTGTTGTTTAAACTATGTCATTAAGTCAAGAATGGATACTAAACGTGAAGACTAAAATAGACGTGTTATACATTTTGTACTTACGTTTGTAGTCTTGACATCTTGTCATCATATTATTATATCCAATTTTTTTTTTTTTTTAAGTTTAAGGCTTCAACAATTCAGGTTTTTAGCCTATTTTATATCCATCAATATTATTAGATTATTAGGTATAATTGCAGTTTAGCTCCCAAGCGATTTTTTTTATTGAAACATATGTATTTCAACGAGTTTAGGACGATGGTGCAAAAATTAGTTGGTGCAAACCATTATTTTGGAAATTATAGCCTTCCAAAGTATGCGGTTGTATGACAAATAGTACGTATCGCAGCGTGCGGCGCGCTTATCATATAACACAACAGCTGTTGACTTATGTTACTCTTAAGTCTTAGGGTCTTAAGTCTCTAACTGGCCATCGAGTATGGCGACCGAAGCTGGTAGGCGGAGGTAGCCACTTTACTTGATAATTTTGTTATTTAACTCTTAGCTCTGATTTTACTTTGAAATTTAAATATAATCATTTGAATGCGAGAGTACTTCATGAAACACATCACAGAATCTACCTAGTTAATATAATTATAATCCTAAAAAAAAAAAAATTAAAACGTCGTAATACGCATGCGGCGCGCGATAAAAAAAACGTAAAATCACATACTTTGAATTTGAAAGGCTATAACTTTCAAAATAATGGTTTACACCAACTAATTTTTGCACCATCCTTCTTAACTCGTTAAAATACATATGTTTCAATTAAAATAATCAAAAAAATCGCTTGGGAGTTAAACTGCAATTGTTCCGATTATTATTATAAATATAAAAATGTTGTACAAATATTTTACCTTCTATAATAATGTATGTATTTTTCCATGATTAGAAAAACATAATAACTGCGACCTAACCAAAAAAACAGAAAATAATTAACACCTACATACCACAGGTATGTCATATAGGTACCACAGTTGAAGAATATTATGATGAACATAGCTAAACCATAGAGTAAGAAGAAACCTAATCATAAACCATGCTATGTAAATACCTACAACGGGTTAATATAATAATATTGTACTTTTTTTTTATTATTTATTTATTCTTTAAAAATGTTTCAGCACACCAGGTGCAATTACAAATATATTTACGATTATAATTTAATCTATACATTTAAATTTATGATAGTAATGATATAATATATTAGTTCATGGTAATAAGTTTTAAGTTTATGTAATGTGTTATAATAATAGTAATAATAATAATTATTATGATACATATAATTTAATATTAATACCTAGTATTGGTTATTCTTCATCTTCTGATGAGGGCTCTAAGCTCTTCATTGTCCATTGGGGGTATGTCTTGGGGCAGTTGAGGTTTTAGCCGCCTATTTTGGGTTTTGCTTCCTAATTAGTAGTTGGTAATGACGGCCGCCGTCCGATTCTTTTAACTTAGCATGGAAGTTTTTGAATTGGGTTTTTTTTATTTTTTTTTAATTAATGAAAAGGCTTCAACAGCTTAGGTTATTAGCCTACCTGCCTACAGAAAGTTATAACAATGTAAAATTATAAATGTTTACAACTTATTGTTTAAGTGTATATAATAAAAAAATTTGTATATAGCTTCTGTGTTTTCTTCGCTGAGGGCAAGTCGGAGAGAAGATGAATTTTTGAATATTTTCCGAGCTACGGTGTATTTTGGACATCTAGTGACAATGTGGTCGATCGACAGGTCCACGTTGCAAGCGTCACATAGTGGAGCGGGTTCCTTGGTGATGAGGTATGAGTGGGTGAGATGAGTGTGTCCTATTCTGGCACGGGTTATAATGACCTCATCCCTTCTTTTGAGGAATTGGGTTTTTATCCAGGTACTTATTAAGGGTATTCCAGTGTCGTTATGGATTTGGGCGTACCATGGTGCTTTTATAGGGAGATCCTAAGGAATTTGTTTTGGAGAGTTTGGATTTTTTAAATTTTAGTGGGTGAGGCTGCCGCCCAAACAGGGCAGGCATATGTTAACAGCGGCCTGATTATTGAGGTATATATAGAAGGAGTGATGACTTGATTTGTAGTTTACTAGTGAGCAGGGGCGAAAGCAGGGGGGGGGGGTTAAACACCCCCCGAAATAATAGGTACAAAAAATAAATTATCTGACCTACAAATGTATTAGTGTATTACTTATAACATTTCAAAAAAATTAAAATAAATTATTAGTTATTAAAGAGTTTCCCTTCTCCCGTGGTTTGTAAATTAATGGATACAGTAAAATCACCAATGAAATGTATGATAATGCAGTTTCGAAGTGAGTATGACAGTAGGTATGTTATAACTTATTAATAACTGATCGACATCGAAGGCCGCCAATCCGATGATGTAGGTACGTAATGTAGACACACACTGCCACTTGTTATGCTTAGGTTCAATAAAAGTTTCAATTAAAATATACTAAACCTACTTTCCTTCCTTATTATTATTTATGCCTATAAAGTATATCCCTACATAATAATATGATATTATGTATGTATATTTTTCATCTAAAATGTTTAAAATTAGACCCAAATTATTGTAATTATTATAACATACTGTAGGGACTAGGTCGAGACTACAGAAGATGCCTAACCAGGATTAACAAAAAAACATTTATAACATTCTAATATTGTATACAAACATTTTTAAAATAAAACTCCATAAATGATAATCCTTTTCATACAATCATGTCCTTGTCTTGGGATAATTATTCTTCTTTTTTGTATTTTATCTATTATATCTATATTCTATATCTATGAACAATAAAACCCTAGACTAGGATGAAAGCTGTTGCACTGTTCTACAACTTTTTGGTATTCTTTTGTCACTAACAGTTTTCAAATTTAAAACAGCATGCAAAATTAGTTTGAATCTGGCTGAACCAGTTATTACTGGTGTTTAATTTTCTTACAGACAATTGGTATTTACTATTTAGTTTATTTAATGAACTAATGTTACATAAGAAATAAGTTATGATTTCTAATAAAATCCAACACTAATCCGTGACTATTCCAATCAATTTTCAATATTTTTATTTTTATTTATTTTAATTATGGATATTAATTTACAATAGTTATTGACATAGGTAAAACAGTTAAAATATGAAAAATATGGAACATTTGGTTCAAATAATAATTTGTATTAATATTATTATTTTTATTTTTAAGAAACAATCAGATTCCAAATGAGCAACCTAAAAATATTCAGTCTAAGTATTCTACCATAATGTTATAATTAAAAACATATTATAAATAAAAAATACTAGGTAATTACATATATCATACAAAGATTATATTTTTTATCATAACATACATTTTTAAAAGGTATTGTTGGAACTAATTGATACTTACTAACAAAAGAACATAATAGTTTATAAAGAATAATGTTTAATCTGTGTGTGTAGAAGTTATTGAATACTTAGTTATTTTATAAGCTTATATTATAATATTTAGATATAGTTTCAAAAGGATTTGATTAAGTTAATAATTATTTTGATGTTGATTTTTCATAAGGTTTATGATGGTCCTTGATAAGCCAAATATGATCTATCACCTCACCATCCTAATCAAAAATTATTTCATTAAATTGTATTATTACATAAATATATACATAACATATTAATACAATATGCAATATGCATGAGTAAACAATTTATAAAATATGTTAAATAATATTAGTACCTTGTCATCAGACACTTGTTCAATATATAAATGTGTACTATTAAAAATCTTCATACGGCCATAACCATAATCACTACTTCTAATTGCTGACCAATCTGGAGGGTTTGGAATAAAATTGTCAGTTCTTTCTTGGCAACCCTGAAACCACAAAAATTACTCATAAAATAACAATGCAAATTATTATAATAACAATAGGATAATAAAATGTTTTTCTGACAGCAGAACCAGATGTAATATGAACCGGAGCTCCTGGATTTTTATATGGTTCTAAATAAGAGCCATTATAAACAGTATGGTTGTACACAGGCCACATTCTTTCATAAGTATGTTCATGGCCCCAAAGGCACAAGTCAACTCCATTATCATGAAATAGATTTTCTAACCCAAACCTAAGTAAAAAAATAATTATTTATTACTTTTTAAACAACTTTATATCATTAGTAATGTACTCACCAATGAAGTAAAGGGAGACCAACTCTAGTGATTGTTTCATGATATGTACAATCATCTTTATCATCATCAGAACAATACATTGGTCTATGACCATAAACAATTATCCATGGTCTTTGTTTTCGGTTTTCAGGTTTATTTGCTTCCTAAAAAAAAAAAATAAAAAAGTAGATGATAATATGACAAACTTTAGAATGAAGGTAATATATAATATCATATAAATTTACTTTTAGATCATTAACAAGCCATTCATATTGTAGAACAACTGGTTTAATTCCATAATAAAGGAAATAGTAAAATTCTGTAGAAATACTAATAAAATGAGCGGGTCCTAAATTAAAACTATACATCATGTTCTCATAGCCACCAGGCATACTGAAACGAGCTTTATAATTGCTGAAATTACTGCAAAATCACATTATTATACATTAATATTTAGTATTTATTAAAGTATTTTAATTATTTAGTTCAAATCTAACTATTTTTGCTCGTGATTGCCAGGACAAGTCATGTATGGTACATATGAAGCTACAGGTTCCAACTGGCGCATGAATTCATCTCCAACTTTGGCATTTTCCTGTGAATTAATATTTATTCAATAGTAATGAATAATAATAATTTATTTACGCTAATGACAGAAATAAAAATATTCTTATACAACTTTATATTAATTCTTGCACTTCTAATTAGCAAAAGAATAAAAATTTATAAAATAAATATGCAATTTGAACAACATTAAGCAATTGCCTAAAACATACTAATTTATTATTTAATTAAAAAAAAATATTCATATAAAAAAGCCTTTTTAGCTATGAAATAATTAAATAAAAAATATAATATTTTAAACTTTAAACTCAAAGTGTGTAATAAAAGAAAATATTCATTAATTTAATAAAAATATTTTACTTATATAAGAGGAATGTTAAATAGCAATTAGTTGAAACCGGTAAAGTGTTTGTTATTTTTGATTATATAAATATGCAATTTTAAAAATAAGTTTATAGAAAAAACAAGGAGGGAGATATTTAAAATACAATATTATATTCAAATAAAAACTAAAAAATTAAAGTTAATAAATAAATAAATGATTGATTGTACACATGTTATATTACATAATGAGTACAAATTTAAAAGTAAAACCATGAAAAATATACTATGAATAAAATAAATATCTAAATAGTTACTATACATAACTATATATAGTTATATATATATAGTTACATATTTGGTTTTTTTTTTATTGGGAATGGTTAATACGATATAAAAGTATTTTTATCTATTTTGGATAGTTATACTTACGCTATCCATATCATATGCAAAATCACCAATATGAAGTATCATATCATAGAGTTCTCGTTCAGTTTCTTCTTGTAATCTAGGAAGTGACTGTGCATTTACATTACCCAAATCACCAAAAAAAGCAAGGCTAGGTGACCAATTGGTATCACTAGGAAAAGTTTTAAACCAAAATCGAGGAGACCAGCCTTGATGACTTCCACAGTAATACACTATATAAACGTAAAATTGTGTTAATAATTACTACTGGAAACTAGTTTTTTTTTTCAAATATAATTACCATATTTACTGGACGGTTGTAATCCAGAAAGCCTAACGCGGTGTATATATTGAGTACGATGAAGTTCACCACCATCTACAAACAATGTAGAAATACCTGTAGCCTTAAGAATTGGTCCGCTAATTCCATATTTTACCACTGATTCTTCTGTATTGTTCCATGTTGTCCATGTAACAACTAACTCAGTTTCAGATTCTAACAAACATATTTAAGATAAGTAAATAATAGCTTAAGATATTAATTTATCAATAAAACTCTTTTTGTCATTAGTAAAATCTATAATTTTAGTATGTACGAAGAATATTAGATAAATAATATTAAGGTTGGATATATCAGCTTATCAAAATATAATTTGGAGCATAACCTACTGATTATTTTTAGAACAATTTCAAAATTAAACTTATAATTTGAATACTTTGTTTTACTATCTAGTTATAATTAAAAGTATTCCGAAATAATCATACAAGTTTGTAATTTAATAACAAACACAAAAATAGTAATAATTACATGATCATACAGTTGTTCAGATGTATAGTACTAGATAAAATTTTGAAAATGGAAAAATCATTTTTTGTAAAGCTTATAGGTACCTATTTGTATTATATATATTATGTTTAAATACATAAATGTACATTTTTATGTTTTTGAATACTTATTACTTTTAATTTTTCTCCTATAGTGAATTCAGTAAATCCATATAGAATTTACACAATTCAATTGCTTACTTATGGTAAGAAAAACTTTCAACTTACCGCCCAATGATAAATGAATCTGTTCTGGTTGATACCTTACAAGAGGATCTGCTGTGCAATAGACAAAGAGTGTCAGAATGACTAATCGAAAAATCTTCATTTTGGTTTATATATTATAATTTTTCAAATAAAATCACAGGAATATCAAGTTATATTAACTTTATCAAACAAATTTGATTCATTGTGGTATTTTAATTATAACAACAGAAATTTATTTTAATTTGACTTTTAAACACAACAATCAACTAACATTGAGTTGCACACTATTATGAAACTAAATACTTATCCAAATACGATTTGAGTACTAAACTTCCTGTTGGACAGAAGTACAATATTCAATAACAATAATAACATTATATTTCATATTATTGTTTTTAGTTGAATAAATAAATAAATAAGTTTTGATAATAAAAAATATCTTTTGTTTTGATAAGTGATAAGCTATATCCATTCTTAGATCATATTATTATCAGCCAAGTGGACAACAAGGTGACATATATGAAGTTAGAACCATTAAAATTATCAATAATTAACCTAAACTCGAACATATCTTCATGCAATTATCTTTAATTTCTCATGGGCCGTCATTATTATTTATTTGGATACCTATTTGGAAATTGGAATCTACAACATTGTCAAAGTTTTTCGTTCATTTATCATTTATTTTAAAAGTTTATTCTGTTTTTGAATCTCGATTTCGTCAAATTTTCACAGTATATAATCTTTGTCATTGATGTATTAAAAGTAGAAATTTCTTTTATATTATCTTATTGTGTTTCAGCCATGGCTACCACAGTCGCTACAGTTGATGCTATTCCTGATGTTGAGATGACAGATGTGTCAGATTCCCAAGATAAAAAGGACGCAGCAGTAATACAAGAAATAAGAGATAATATTCGACAAATTGAAAAGGCCGTTCAAACGAAAGAAGCGCGTTTCATGTTACGTGTCTTGCGTTCGTGGTCAGTTACCCGGCGCAAGCTCAATGCTGTTGTCTTGTGGTCGGTCATCAACGGCTTCTACACACACTCTGCTTCTGACAAAGAACTATTATTGTCATACGTCACTACACCGGCTGACATACCTGAAGCAATCAAGATGCGCACAGGTAAAAACGCAACAGGGGCTCTTCTACCTGAAATCGATGGCTATATCCGCTTGTTAGTGTTAGTTCAACTGATCGATAAAGAAGATTATAAAAGGGCAGTAGAGTTTTCTGATTTACTGATGGTAAAATTAATCGACAAAAATAGACGTACCCTAGATTTGATTACTGCTAAAGCATATTTCTATCATATGAGATGTTATGAACTAACAGATCAACTACACAAAATTAAAGGGTTTCTTTATAATCGTCTAAGAACAGCAACGCTTAAAAAAGATTATGAAGGGCAAGCCGTGCTTATTAACTGTCTTTTACGTAATTATTTGCATTACAATCTTTACGATCAAGCTGATAAGTTGGTTCAGAAATCAGTATTTCCAGAACAAGCAAGTAATAATGAATGTGCTCGTTTCTTATATTATCAAGGTCGTATTAAGGCTGCCCGTCTTGAATATTCAGTAGCACACAAAAATTTAGTTCAGGCTTTACGTAAGGCCCCCCAAAATTCAGCCGTTGGCTTCAGACAAACAGTGCAGAAGTTAGCCGTCACAGTGGAATTATTGCTAGGAGATATTCCCGAAAGGCATATATTCCGTCAAGCTAGTTTGCGTAAGGCATTGATACCATATTTTAGACTAACCCAGTCAGTCCGTTTAGGAGATTTGACAATGTTTAGTGAAACACTAGAGAACTTTAAGAAAAATTTTCTCAGTGACCACACTTATATGTTGATTGTACGTTTACGTCATAATGTTATTAAAACCGCCATTAGAGCTATTGGTGCGTCATACTCACGCATTTCAGTTGATTACATTGCTGAAAAACTTGGGTTAGATTCTCCCAAGGATGCCGAATTCATTATTTCTAAAGCTATTAGGGATGGTGTTATACAAGCGACCATTGATCCTGAACACGGATACGTGCAGAGCAAAGAACCAGTTGACATATACTGCACACTTGAACCACAGATGGCTTTCCATCAACGTATATCCTTTTGTTTAAATTTACACAATGAAAGTGTTAAGGCAATGCGTTATCCTCCTAAATCATATGGCAAGGATTTAGAATCTGCTGAAGAACGTCGTGAGCGTGAACAACAAGATTTGGAACTAGCTAAAGAGATGGCCGAAGAAGACGACGATGGATTCCCTTAAATATAAAATTAGAATAATAATGTTTTCATAAATAATTGGAGTTTTAATAGTTTTATTATTATAATTTTTTATATCTAAATTCTAATATACATACATTAAAATGTATAAATTAATTGTAACATTAAGGTTTCTCATAAATCATAATTTATATACATCTTAAGGGTATATTAATTTCAATGTGTAACAAATTAAAATGTATGATTCAATAAAAGATACAAAATTAAACATATCTGTTCACCATTTGGCACGTTTCGACCAGTCTTTAGGATTCCAATGTAAACATTTTGAGTCAATTCGAATTTTCCTCTTTTGAAATGATTCAATGTGTGAAGTAATTATATCTTTATTTATTGATATGATATATTGTCCTTTATAGTAATTAATCAAATTGAGTATCTGTAAAGTTGAAACAACATCTTCTTTTTTTATGCTAGTCAGCTCACAAATTTCACTAAAAATTATTTAAGAAAGTTACATATTAGATAATAAATAATAGCATAGTATATAGGTAAAATATATTTACTTGATTGTGATTTGTGGTTTTTCGTTATCCGGCATTGGTTTCACGGTTAACAAGATGTCTAAAATAGTTTGACTCCAATAACTACGATAAGATAACAAACCTAAATCTGACAAAGGTTTTTCAGGGGTTCCAGTTTTGCCTTCAAATTTTGATAATTCGTAACCTAAACAAACAGAACAAATTAGTATTTGTATGAGTGTTTAATTTGTTAAAACTGTATATTCTACATACTAAATTCAATCAATAATTTCCCATAACCCTTCCTCTGGTAAGGCGGTAGTGTAAGAATGCAAGCAACATTATAGTCTTCTGTAGATTCTTTTTCTTTGGAAAAGTATCCCACAATATGGAATCCTTTTAAGTCATATTCAGTCATTACATAAAATAAGAACGGATCAGTGTCATAATACAAAGTCTTGTGGTCAAGAAACAGTTTTGCCAATAAACACAGGTTTTGAGAGTAAGACTTATTCTTACGGCCATCAATCTCAAAAAATGAAATTGATTCTTTTCTATATATTTCTGTACCGGGTGGATGTCTCAAGTTACATTTTACCTAAATTTATTTATAAAATTAATAATAAATAAAAGAAATTTTAAGAAAAAAATCAACACTTACACTGTGTCGATAAAGTGAAGTTCTACTTTTCTTGAATTTTAAACAAAATTCACAGATAAATATGCATCCCAAGTTGACCATTTCCTGCCAGTATAAAATGTATTAATCATGAAATATAATGATATATTAATTATTTGTCATAGATTCTGCGCTGTTATAAGGGTCGGGCCACACATAGCGGTCGATCCGCAGCGGTTCAACCGCCAGATTACCGTTCACATATGCGCGGTCGAACCGCGTGCGGTTATACCAAAGTATTGAGTGATTGAAAAATTATTATATTTTAAAACTTAGTAATTAATAGTACCATATACTACAGTTGACATGCTCGTAATACTACTGTTGACATGCACGCTGTTCCAAAAGAAAATACACCAGATTTTCATGTATTTTATAATAGATTTGATAAAAAAAATTAAAATTATATTTTTAAAACATCAGTTTTTTTTTACAAATAAAAAAACAGTGTAATTTTAGGTTATGAAAGTTACTAGAAACCTTAGGCCCCACTATTGGAATTCTTTTTTTTTAATGCAAATGATCTCTGAAAAAATGAACCGCGACTATGTGTGAACGGACAAATTCAAAACAATGTGTTTTGATCATTTGGGCGGTCGAACCGCACGCGGGTCAACCGCGACATCTTGCGGTCGATTTTTCAACCGCAGCAATTTCCGCGGCTGAACCGCGTAAGTGTGAATGCGTATTGGGCGGTTGCATTTAAAATAAAACAATTTAAATTTGTTGAGCAGTTGAACCGCTGCGGCTTGACCGCTATGTGTGGCCCGACCCTAAAAGTATTTATAGTTTAAAAATACATATTTTATGTCCTTAGACAGTGTCAGTGAAGAATTTTGTGGACCTCGTAGCCCATATGTATTAATTTATACTATCTATATTTCTTTATTGCATAATTTGTGGCCTGGTGCAGTTGTACCGCTTGCACTGTTAGATACTTTTTAGAACTAACAAAAAATGCAAAGCAATCAAAAGAAAATTGGATTAAATTTAAACATATGAGGGGGGCTCCGTACCAGTATAAGTTCTCAGTACTTTTTTAAAAATCAATTTTGCCACTGCAGGGATTTAATAATTTTAATTTTCACCAAGCATTTTTATATACGTATTATGAAATTTAATGAGTTACAGACATTTGAAATTTTCTAGTTTTTTATGATTTATAATTAGTTAAGTAGTTAGTAGCAACATTTTCAAATAATTATTTGGTAGTAAAAAATTCTTAAAATTTTAATTTTAATAGCTTGAAAATTTAATTCTAAATTCCTCATAAATTTTTTATACCTAGGTAAATTATATTATAATTTATTAGTTATTCTTGATATTTTTGGTAAAAATTACTAATTAGTTCAACCTAGGTACTGTATAATTAATATTAAAATAAATAAATTATAAAATAACATCAGAAAATGAGGCTGATACACAATTGATATCTCTACTTAAAATTGTTTTTTGAATGTAATAATTTATCAAATTTAATACATCCATAAATCATTCAACAAAAGGGTCTACACCCTTTTTTTTAGTTGTATTTTTACCTGAGGATATGGAGAAAAATACCAAGGGCTTATTCTATTTAAACCAAGTTCAATCATTTCTACATTTTTCATCCGGGTGACAACATCATCATGTTGCATAACCATTGAACCTGTCTGACGTGGTGTTGGTGTTGGTAAATCTTGAGAATCCTGTTGAATCAATAGATCATAAGATATTCTAACTCACAAGACACAAATTTCAACTCACTTCATTATCAGCAATTTTTCTCTTTCTAGAAATTTTCTTTTGTAACGCAGCAGATAAAACTGTAGCATCATTGTTTGGTACTGCAGGTGGTAAACTTAATGGAGAAGCTGGTCGACTCTGAGACAGTATTGACACGTTTTCAACTTTTATTTTTGGGGTACTAGCACCAGTACCAGATGTTCCAGTAGTCATACCATCTTTTCTGGGATATTGGACTTTACGTGTATCTAATCGTTCTTCTGTTACCCATTCGTCTAATCTTTTATTATCTTTAATATTAAATTAACAATTTATATAGTTTGAACAGTATCTATATTAGTAACAAATTATTTTAAATTAAATTTAACTTACAATCAATATAATGGACATAATAATACCGTGTCGTTCCAACGTCTTTGATACTTATTACTTCTGCTAGTGCTAAATAGAAAAAAAAATTGTTTTAAATCTACAATACTATTCTTGATGACTGACCATCATAGGTGCTGATTTACTTACGCCAATCATCACTGCTATGCATCCTCACAGACAGACGGCATCCTTCCGTTAACAAATTCTTAAAAAAATAATTATATAAGATAATATTATGTTTTCAATAAAGTTGAATACACACTCACCACTGAATCGCATAGAAAATCGGGCTCTTCCTTCATGATTAAATTATATATTTTTTGAATAATTTCTGTTCAGTAAACTTATCAAAAAAAACTGTTGTAGTAGTAGATTTAAAAATCTTTTATGATGTCACTTTTAGTGAGTTGAGACAAAAATTAAACGCCAGAACCATTATTACCTTGCCAGAACGGACAGTGGAGAGTGGACAATTATGATTTCAGTCATTTCAGATTTGCAGAATGTACATTAAATGATTAAATTCTTAATTGATAAACGCTAAAGAGCCGCTAAGTAATAAAAGTTGGATCGTAAATAAAATTATCAAAACATAAACATTAGTGGTTGTTGTAGTAATTACGATTGATTATTGATACCAGCTGCAGCTGCATTGCAGGCTACTTTATCATGGGCTGCAGCAGGCTGTGAATTGTGATTATATGTTTTATCACAGAACATGTTTTATTGACGAAAATGTAAAATCATGGAATACCAAATAAAATAATGGAACACAAAATGTGAATTAAAATAATCTCAATAATTGTGTAGTGATAAATGATTAATGATATCCCATCCCTAAAGTAAACAGTAACCAGTATCCACACGTGTTCATGTTGGAAATTTACTTTTTTATTTTTTCCCAAATTTAAAATTTCCAAATCGGTTAACCTTAATTCTGAGAAATGTACGATTCATTTTTTTATTAGTTAATTAATTATTAATACAATATTGCGTTAGTGCAATATTGGCCACCCCGTGGATACTAGTGATACTACCCATCACTAGTCGTATCAGAACCGAAAGAAAAGTTTCATTAAAAACCGCCAAAAGACCTAAAGAGCGATATTTGATTTGACCGAATTTTTTTAGTACACCATTCGGTCGCGATCCGCACATTTGACAGATTCGTTCATTTTGAAATTTGATTCTTTCAGACATTCAGTCGCGACCATCGCAACTATAGCGTTTTGGAGGTGAAATAAAACATGGAAGAAGATCCATTTTTAGCTCGTTACACTTACGATTTATCTCCGGAATTAATTACCTGTTTGAATGACAAACCTCCACTCGAAGAGGAAACTGTTTTAGAGTGGTCCGAGTTGGGAAAACTTATTTTCAAAAAACCAAAACTAACAATAGTCGAAGACCGTCGAGTCAAGGCGTTGGAAGAAACTCGACCGTTTGCCAAGCTGCCCAATGTTCCTGTTGCCGTTGACAGTGTTCAAAAATTGTTTTTGCACAAACAACTCACATCAAATATAAAAAACGTCAGTAAATTCCAATTAGAACTATTGTCAATAATTACTAGGTATCATGATTTCAGTTACACCGAAAGAAGTTTTGAAAATGCAGAAGAATTAAGGTATTGTTACTGTATACATGCAATTAATCATGTTCTTAAAAGTCGAGATATTGTTGTAGAAAATAACAATAAACAAGACGGTGATGAAGATGAGTTGCGTGATCAAGGGCTTACTAGACCTAAAGTTTTAATTTTAGTCCCATTTAAAGATGCAGCATATCGAATAATAAACATGATGATATCTCTTTTGTCTCCCAAAGAAAATTTCAATGTAGTGCACAAAAACAGATTTGTAGAAGAATTCACTGGTGGTGAATTGACGTTACCAAGAAAAAATCCTAAACCAGAAGATTTTGAGAAAACATTTGTTGGAAACATTGATGATGCATTTAGAATTGGTATGGCAGTTACTAAAAGTAGTTTGAAACTGTATGAGAATTTTTATAACTCTGACATAATAATAGCATCACCACTTGGCTTACGTATGATAATTGGTGCTGAAGGAGAGTCATCTAGAGATTATGATTTTTTGTCATCTGTGGAAGTGCTTATGTTTGATCAGTCTGAAATATTTTTGATGCAAAATTGGGATCATGTGTTACACATCATGAATCATTTTCACCTTCAACCAAAGGAAGCACATGGTACAGACTTACAGCGAGTGCGTAATTGGTCAATTAACGGTTTGTCTAAACATTATCGGCAAACAATATTATTCTCATCATGTAAATTACCTAATTTGATGGCAATATTAAAGAATAGATGTATAAGTTATGGTGGCTCAGTTAGTGTTGTAAATCCAATCGTAACTGGTACTATTAGCCATGTTGTCTGTAGTCTTAAACAATTCTACCATAAACTCAATTCAAAAACACCAACTGAATCTATTAAACAAAGATTTGAATATTTTATAAATAAAATACTTACACAACTTCAAGCCTCAAGTGAAAAACATGTCTTGATCTATATTCCATCTTATTTTGATTTTGTGTGTATAAGAAATTACTTGAAAACGGAAGATTACAGTTTTGTACAAATTAGTGAATACACCAAACCTGGTAAAGTAGCCAGAGCCAGGGATTTATTTTATCATGGAGAATGTCAAATTCTGCTATATTCTGAGCGTTATCATTTTTATAACAGAACAAAAATTCGTGGTATTGAAAATATTATTTTTTATCAATTACCCACATTTGCCAGCTTCTACAGTGAACTTTGTAATTCAATCATAGACAACGATGGCTGTACTCGAAATATTACAGCACTCTACTCGCATTATGACGCATGCGTGTTGACTTCAATTGTTGGAACTCAAAGAGCTAAATACATGTTGACTTCAGAGCAAAAAATACATATGTTCCATTCAGGAACATAATGTGGTTAAATCTATGTTTAAAATTATATTTTTCAATAATAAAAAAAAAAACTTATATTTTAAATGATAAGTTATTTAGCTTGTGTTTTCTATATATAATAGACAACTACAAAAAAAAACTGAAAATATAATGGTTATAATCAAGTATTTCTAACTAATAACTGTATTTACACAAAATAATATAATATGTTTATAGATTTATTCTTGTTGTTTTTCAAGAGATTTGGTTATCTCCTCATATTTCTCAGCCCTATACGCTTTTTTTGCTTCATCCAATAGAATATTATGTATAAAATTTCTTTGATCTGATCGCTGAGGCAGAATTGCTGGAAACGGATTACCTACAAGTGACATGTTAAATTTTTGTTATTATATTATTATACCTGAAATAACTCAAGTTGTCTAATTAATAAGCCAAACCTTTAAGTTCTAGTACTGAACGAGGATACACAATTTCTGGGTATGCATTTGGCGCCCTGTATAACATTGTGTATGAAGTCTGGTAATCATTAAACCGCGGTACCAGTACTTTAAACAATTTATGTATCAACTGTTTTTCTTCTATCCAATAGTCGGCCATCTCCATGGTTGGTTTGTGTGTATCTCCATGCCTGATGGCTTCAGATATCAACTTAACATAAAATCATAAACAAAAAAGTATGAAAAGAATACCTTGAAAAAGTAATCAAATGTATAATTGTATAGTTGTGTTTTAACGACAGGGAACAGTGGAGAAAAATTACTCACTCTTTCTGCATACCCTCTGGTCTCGTCGGCCAACGTATAATTCAATTCTAAACGTTCATACTTGAAAAGAGCATTAACAGTTTTACGCAACTTATTTAACCGACCCTGTGGTCCTTCGGGACATTTTAAATTTTTATGTCGAGGACTAACACGTATTCTCAGTTTAGACATTAACTGTGAAACTTCCGCTTGATTCATCGTGAAACAATTCAATCGTCCTCAATTTCTCTTAAATATTCCAGCGAAATCGTTAAGACGTTAACCAAAAGGACAAAATTGCAATTTTATGGTAATGAAACATCAAAAATATATCGTACCGTTATCATTCAACGAAAATGTAATTATTAATCATAATTCTATAGATATCAGTATATCACTAAAATGTGGACGACAAAATTATAGACATCCCATTTGTATAACGCTGCAGTGTGACCATGCAGTACAACTCGGTTGGTAGCGTACAATAACTTTGTCTTGTATACCACGGTTTGTAGACGCCGGAAGAACAAATATTTAAAAATGTAGTATAAAAAAAAATGTATGTTTCATGATAATATTTACAATAATATTATAATGTAGAAATGTTTGCTTATTTGGTAACCAAATTAAATAATTGGGTTGTTACCGCCCTGCTATCATATACCAAAATGCCATCTTAAATTCAAAAATATTGGTTATTTAAAATTGTGTAAAGTTATCCTCAATCATGGGTTACCATGAGCTTAAGTGCAATGTATGGTATTTTTATTGTTGTTATTTGTTGTTTATCAGTTATTTACCCTGTAGTCCATCATATTTTTATTTTTGAGCAAAATAATTTATTTTTTTTATTACCCACCATGGCTGATTCAGAGTATGATAAGTTAAATACCTATGAAACAAATTTTCAACATGAACTGTGTACAAAACGTGATCTACATGTTATGAAGAAATTCGAATATTAATCAGTCTACATTAATATCATTCGCATGAACCTAATTCACTGTTGACAATAATGTGACCGGTCAAAAACACACCAGTACGGCAGTACACACTACACACAACGGACATACTCGTCGACAATATTTAGTACGCAATCGCCAATCCGCATTCGTCTTCGACTGAGTTCAACCGGTACCATGAAGTCATGAAATATGTAAATCAAAACAAGAAAAGTCGTCATATTATTATATTAATCATCATTTGAGTTGAACAGCATCAAGATATCAGATATCATTCACAGCCGCACAGGTGCGATCACTGAACTAAATAAATAAATACATATATATATAGTTCAATGGGTATGATACAAAGAAAACTATTATAAAACAATAACCAAAATTATTCAACACTATTATTCGATTTATTCCTCTTTTAATTTAAAATAATTCAATATAGAACATAAACTTTCATAGTTTCCTGTATTATTATGATTTATGCGATGTATGTTAACGCAGGATATTGGTTTTTTTTTTTGGAATGAATCAGTTTTTTACGAAATATTATGCATGGAAACAGTGAGTTCCAAACTTGTATAGCTATTAATAAATTTATTTTCTTGGAACTAATTTATGTTTTTTTTTTTTTTTTTTTATTATTAACGCGAGAACCTTAAACTCTATTATAACTTATAATTAATTATTTTCATTCTGTTCTATGTAGACAAACCATACCTGCGTCCTACAAATACATATTATTCACTTATATCAGTAACATCATACATCAAATTTACTATTAGAGACATTAGAGTATTAATTTGGAGTACATACATATGATAATCAATGAATTATAATATCATGATTCGTAGTTCGTACCTAAATGGCTAAATCGTAATTTCGTAATACCTCCTAATGTACCTATATAATTACGGTATAAGTAATTAATTAATAATTAATAAAAAGTAAATTTTGTCATATTAGTTGTTCACAATGAAATCAACCGAACTGTAAAAAATAGATGGTCTGCTTTATTATATATTATGCTGTTTTTGCGATTAGTCTGTGAATGCCTATGCAATAATGATTATAACTATTGCTCGGAAGTCGGGACTCGGGAGCTCATTGATGCACGTATAACGAAGTAACTAGGCCAATTTAACGTATAGCTACAACAGCGTGTGCGGAACATACTATAAGTTAACTATAACCTAACTTCAACTGAATTAAAAATATTATTCAAGATGCTTGATGTCGTTACATCATGATTATACTCCAAATGGCGCCTCTGTCCCATCTCCCATATAATCCTATGAAATCGCATTTATATATTTATGTACACATAAAATATACAATATAATCGTAGGATATACGCAGCGCCTTCAAGTTACAAAGTACCGGCCGCCATAACGGCAAAACCCCAGCCAAGAATAGCAGGAGCAGCCCAATATCCTCTAGGACAAAAACCAGGTATGGGCTCCTGGTTTCATATTTAAATAATTCTTGTTCAATAACAAAAAATAATTCATATCTGTATAATAAAAAATAGGTATAGCAACACAAAAATCTTAAAAGAGACTCATAAATTATATATTTGTAACATAAATAAAATTGAAATACCTTTGGTGAACCAAGAAATAATGGTGTTTTTCAAGCATAACCTGTTTTAGTGTTTTACACCCAGGCACAAAACCATGGTATTAAACTATTAAAATATAGTAAGCAATAATAACTCGTGTGTCGCGCAGATAGAGTACGCCATGAAATAGATTGACGCGACGGTGGCAGCCAAAAGGATAAAAGAAAAGTCAATCGATTAATGTCGAGATTATTGCTATAAAATAACATTAAAATATATCGTAATTCATATTTATACAAAAACTATATACATTTTTAAAACAATATGGATATTTTAATAATTTAATAATATTATACATATACACACTATAACGTTTAGTTGGTTAACCAACTCGTGAATTACATCGTCTTTACATTACCTACCTAATATTATAAGATAATAATTGTTATCAACGTGATTAAGTATATTGCATGTTATTATATTAAATTTGGTATTACCTTTCCAGCTAAGACGTTTGAAATAAACATTCTGTGGTGAATCAGGTTATAGTTAATTAAATAATATAAATTATAAATATGTAATTAGTATACTTGGATAATATATATATTGATATTATTAGGACATAAGGTTATTCAATTATATAAATGTCTAACATAACCTTTAGTTAGGTTATAAATTTATAATATTAAAAAATAGGTAACATTTTAATAAATTCATGCATTTTTTCTACATTAAATAATATGCATGCATATCCATCATAATTTATTAAATATTTGATATAATTAAAATTTTCAATCAGAAAAATTAGAAAAATAAAAATATATTGTTGCATATCGTTCTATCGATGTAATTAAACCATAAAATGAATGAATTATTTGTTAATAGCCGCCTTGTTGTAGAATATAGGCCATATTTAAGAAATATATTGATAAAAAAAATTATTCCAATTTTGATAATATGGCAACTAAATAACTCACACTCAACTATAAGTCTATAAAAGGTAATATAATATAATAACACCCTATGCGTTTTTGAATTTTAATATTTTTTGGTTTAATAGAAAACGTACGAATTATTATTATAATAATAATATTTCAAATAATGCTATTATTATATGTTTTTACACAACTATCAGCATCCAGTAATCACTTAATTTTGCAATTCTAATGAAATCGAAGTACTATAAGCTTAAGGTATAAACAATAGTCAATTGACACTCAATCTGCGGAAACGCACTGTGCGTACGTACCTGCTCCAGTTACTAGTTCCCGGATGGGTGACCCAGGGCCGTAGCCAAGGGCGTCCGCAGGGGGGGCAAGTAGGGGCATCTGTTCCTTGGCTTTTTATGGGTTAATTATCATAATCACTATGTAATATGTAGTATAAAATATCACAAAATAAATATTTTTGAATAACATTTTTTGAAACGATGAGTAATCTGTAAACTTTGTAGGTAAGTAGTAATAAACTTGTATGCATTAGTAACTATTTCAACTATTTGGATCAATCTACTTTTATTTGTAACCTTAAAATCATTATCATCATTGGTGCTCCCGAGCTACGGTTTAAATATGTTCAAAAGAATCTAACTTCTTCCCTGAATATAGGTATTTAACTGTTCATTACCAATCACGTTACATATTTGGACACTTATTTAATTTTTTTTTTCATTTTATATTATTTTATTATATATTAAATTATTTATTTTAGTCGACAAATGCTATGTGGATCTTTGTCATCGGTTTTCGATGCACTGTTTTGACATATATTATGTGAATATTTAATAGAATCTCTACTAGTATTTATAATCATTAATCAATATTGGTATATTTGAATTTTGAGTAGCTATTTTTAGTGGGTATTAATTAATAATTATGTTTTCCCGAATGACGACGGCGATACTGAACAATGCAGCGGTGCTATTTCCGATAATAATAATGTAATAATTTTTATTTTTATTTTTATTTTTTTAACCTACCATAACTGTAAGTCTGTAACTAATGGTCATAGTTGCCGAGTTTATTGGATCAATAAAATATATATATATATATACATATAATAATATAATATTATTTGTGTTGTTACTAAAAAAAAATAATATTGATTTGTTTTAATAATATTTAAATAACCGATTTCAACAAATAGTTGACCTACCAAATGGTTTGGTAGTTATTATTTATTTTATAGAAGCTACAAACATTTAATTTTATAAATAATCTAAACTTATCAAGTCAATGATTACATTTTATTTATATAAAAAAAATGCATTCGTTAAGATAAAATTGCGGGCACGCCTATATTCCTGCGGACGCCCTTGGCTGTAGCTAGGTCTTTTCTATGGGGAGAGTCCATATCTCTTTCATACTGCCTCTTAAAGAATTTCCTAATAATCCCACAAAGTAAAATGCATTCAATGATTGGAAATAATTTGTCACTATTTTGATATATTATTTAAACTCTTATCAATTATCACAATGCACTACATGCACTATCAATACACCTTGGGTACTGTACTATAAATTTACTACAATAACTTATTCTGTTAAAAAAAATATATATATTTTAAATTTTAGAATAAACTAGACATTTTTACATTTTCTACTTAGTTAAAAGCTAAAGGGGTGGTTGAACCCCCTAAACCCTCCCCGTAGCTACGGCCCTGGGGTGACCACCCAGGAGTTTTACCAATATATCCTTGCAACACATACAAAAACACGTGTTACAACCCTACCAACTTAAAAACCTACAAACAAAAATAACACCTACCGTATACCACCCCACACCCAATGAGTTATGTTTCCGCGGGTTCCCCCTAAAATAAAAAAATAAAATAAATCAATTGAATATAATTTTAATTTTCAATGTCGGAAAAAATGTATAGGTAAGCGCAATTGTAATTTTTTTGTATTAACTTGTTTATTTATAATCAATATAAAAGCATTGCTATAAATTATAAATATTGGTACATGGATATTTATGTTTATAGCCGATGCCGATCATAGAACTGTGTAATTTTGGAATTGTTTACGTTTTCTTTGAAGTAGGTATGCAGTTAAATACATATTTTATTTAAATTAGTTATAACTGTTTTGCTTGTATGATTTAAATGTAACTGTATTAAAACTATTTATATTATTCATTTTATATTAACACTATATAATGATTGGATCTCGAGATATTATTTATTTTCAAGGTTTGTAGTATTTACTAGTGTTACTACTCATAGGACTTTCAATACGATTTCTAATTTGGTAGGCCTAGACTGCTTAGAGTAAACAGAAGCCAAGTTCAAAAATACAGTGATGTATCACTTGTATACAATGCCTTGCAGTGACCGCGAAGTATTTTTATCTGTTGAGTTTTATAGTCTATGCTCTATAATAATAATAAATACATAGCGTGGACGCCAATCGAATATTAATAATATTGTATAAGTATACACCCTTTGTCTCTTACCTAATGATCGAAACAAAATATTTATAACACATAAACATTTTTATTTCAAAATATACAGTTTTATTGCTTAAATTTATTTATGAATATTCATTTTTATTACAAACCTTTACTTTTGAAATCGAAACAATAAAATTGATAGCGTTAGTATGCTTAAACCGGATCAATTTGAAATGTGCTTAAAAAATTACAGAATCTTAACAACTCTTCAGTCGTTAGCAAAAACTTTCCCACACGGTATCCTATAATATTAAACCATTATGGTTTAATAAATCACATAATGCGTTATCACTCAACACAACACACCAATTCAGAAAATTCTGAATAAACAATATAAATAAAATACATTATCGTATAAAAGTTAGACATTATTAATGATAAATCGATTAGGTAACTAATAAATTATAATATACTTGTATTACCTATTGACTGTGACGTGAACGACAGTAGGTTAAGAAAGCAGAAAAACTAAAACAGTACCTACGATAAACGCCCGACAATAAATTACTATGATATATATTATATAGGACATAGGTACGTCAAAAATATTACAAGTTCGTACACAGGTCACAGATGACGTATACGCATAATTATTAATTAAACATCCCTTAAAATTTTGGTGTCTTGTAGGCAGACTTTTATTTAAAAACTATTCCACCTAGTTACATTACTTCCCTTCCCCCTCATCGTTTTCAGAAAACAAGTATCGATTACATTGTCCTCATAATATACGCATTTCAAAACATTAATTAGCGATTAAGTCTGAATACAAGCGTCTAGTGACAGGGAATCCAAATGGCTGCAAGTCGCAAGATGGGCAGATGGCCGACTCCGTTATCATTATCAGTTATCACAGATTTTAATAGGTATAATTTTATTCTAAAAATAGTATATATTATATTATATTGTTTATAATTCCAGGTTTATTAATAATCTATAATTATCAAAAATGATGATATTTCAGTTAGTTATTAATAAGCTATAACCCTCATAATACATAGAAAAATTTATATATCCCGAGAGTGACATCCATAGGCCTCCGTAACATAATTAACAAAAACCATAAAAAAAAAATAAACAACAAACAATTAAAACAATATTCCAAGTTGGTACATCAAGAAAAGGGAGGAATAAAACATTTAAAATCTTAAATTCAAGTAGTGGTATAAACTTACACAGTATTATACATGTAATTAAACAGACAAGTTTTTTAACAATTAGTAAAAATTCATTTTTGATGATCATTCATTCAAACATAAATATTTTCAGAAGTATTTGATGTACTGACTACTGAGTACTGAGTTTATTTTACCTGTTCAATATTTAAAATAAAATAAAGTAATCAGATACTTTACTGTCACTATAGTAGTATAGTATAATAAACTTGGAATTTTTATATTAGACTTAGAACACACTACTTAGAATACAACTCTGGTAGAAATAAGGTAGGGAAAGAAATATATTATTTTAAGACATGAAGTGATGGTAAAATCTGTGATAACTGATAATGATAACGAAGTCGGCCATCTTGCAGCCATTTGGATTCCCTGTCACTACTCACTATAATATGCACAATGTTATATTATACGAGCAGATAAGAAAAGCTGATACAACAATTATTTATAGGCCTGTTCGTAAATAATAGAGAACTCAGAGAAGCTATTATAATTTACATTGTTGTGTTTCATTTGTAAGTGATCAAAGTAATAAGGTAAATTTCCTATGGGATAGCGTAATGCGTAATGTACCCATAACTTAATATGGTTGAATAGATAGAAAAATATTATCAATGAGAATGTATAATAGTAGACGGCCGTGGCGAAATGATCTAATATATCAATTTAACGTGCTAATGCTAGAGCTACACTGTGGCGTACTATATTAATCGACTAATATACATACTGTAATATCATACTACGTACAACTAAATAACAAGGCATATTATACGCATTAGAGGCTTGAGCATAGGTACCTAATAAAGCACCGTTTACACTGTGTACCTAAAATAATACTTATTGTCTTGTGCGCACAAAGTAATAATATACGTATAAGTCTTCTTGGAAAAAATATACGCAGTGTATTTGAATTGTATGTGGTTGCATATTTGGAACATTTTGAATTTTTATGCATATAAAGCATTTTTCTAAAATAAAATGCATATTTATGAAAAAATAGTACCTATTATGTTATTAATGCTAATATTACTATAATACTTAATGCTATGTCATATGTAAAACCCGCGGATGTGAAAAGAAAAAATTAGCCTGAAAATCGAAGTGCATTTTTATTTAAAAATGTATCCAAGACCCAAGTCTTTAGTATTTAACATTAATTCTCCGTGTAATTTTGAAATATTATAAAAATATAATAAATTTGTTTTATTTGATTTTTGTTTATCCATTTTTATTTAGATGAATGAATATTAAAGATGCAACATACTATTGAAATTTAAAAGTATCATACAAAATACAATTAAATTATATCAAATTGACTTTTAATACATTTTTTTGTTATTAATATACCTTATTAATTATTTAATGAATTATAAACATTTTTAAATTAAATAAATTTAATTAAAATGAAATTTCGTTCACATATTTTAAGTGCATATTTGAATGAAAATCAGTGCAATATATTATATTCATGCATATTTCCTAGATTTTTAGCCCATATATTTCCGGGCCCTATTTATCAGTTTGAAAATGTATGGGAATTAGAAATGGTTTTAGCGTAATGTACCTACTATATACAATTATTTGAAATTTGTTATTACTGTGGTAGCTGTTCGTATAGTTCGTGCAGCGAGGACGCTTAGTGGTCACTATTGGCACTCTCAAGCTGCATGTAATTATGACAAAAGGCTGTTAAAATATGTTAATGAAAATTTGGGTGCGTAAAATATTTCAAAATATATTATATTCCACGATTAAATGATGAAAAACAAACGGCGTCATAGGATTCAAAGCACTCCCTTCAACTCTGGGAACAATTTTTATTTAATTTGTACGAATATTTTTCAAGCCAGTCTCTAAAACTTTAAACATATTTGGATGCCAACGCAGTGGCATGGACAGGAAATATTGTTATGGGAGCCTCAAGTCGCTGAAGATAATTTTATTTAAAAATAAATAAACGTTGTAAAGATGATATATTTATATAAATACCTATGTTCTGTTCAATATTTTGAAGGAGCTTCTAGAATTTTTGTGAGGATTTGCCCCAAGGCCCAAGTGTGAAATTTTTGGTAATGTCCCAAAAAAATAAAGAGGCAGCTCATTTTTTGATTAATATTTTTAACTTGCTACTTATTTAGTTAACCAAGTTTGAAGTTATAGATAATAAAAAGTCAAAGAAGGGAACGTCATATTATGATCTCTGTGCTGCAACCCACTTAGTCCCGCCCTAAATCTCATCTTACTTAACTCTCCCCCCATATTTGAACCACTGTAGCTCAGCCTAACTATCAAAATGTGCCGGATCCATGGGTTCGGCTGAAACGCATACGTCGCAAGTCACATTACGCACGGTGTATCGCCTGTATCGATATGTGAAACGCGCGGTGATGAGTTCTGAACCACACACAGGCACACATTTTACGTCGCTACATTACGGCCATAATAAAGAATATAGGTAGAAGTTTTTTTTTAATTTTATGTTTAATAATAATAATATTATCATACAAACAGCTTGTGCACGACTGAAGGCCCACAAGAGGTGTACCTACGCGTATATACGGAGAGCGCGCTGAGGGTCTGGGTATGGTTGTTGACTCGTTTTTAAAAATATACCTATAACAACACCATTTATAGTAATTTCAAAACAGTGTTGAGAATAAAATTATATTTTATTATAATTTTCTATCGTTTATGCATTAAAAAAAAAAAAAAAAAATGTTCACGACTGTAGTATCTTCAAACAAAATATTGTTTCAGAGAATTTCGCGCAAACAAAATGTGTGCATAGTTTTAAAATAATCACCCTGTATACAATATTATTACATGTGCGTGTGCGTAGACGCGTGAGTGTATCGTACACCAGTCACCAGGTACGGTGCGTTTGTACATGTACAACTCTCGGAGGTCGTTCAACTGGCGGCAGTGTTTGGGGAGTGAATAGCACCAGCTTATAGTTGGTGACTTAGAGTGCGGTGTGGTGGTGCGGGGCGCTGTGGAGGCCGTCGACGTCGGCCGCGGGTCAACGTCATTTTCACCACCCCTCGACGGCCGCTGTAGCTGCTGTAGCGCGCACGAGTCTCAACCACCCGCGTTCGATTTTCCGCTGCCACAATCAAGTTCTTGGCTTTGATAATTCTTCCCCCTCCCACATACCTAAACAACCCACTCGTATCGCGGCAGTTTCCGCCGTTTCCGGCGGCTTTTACCCGAGCCAAACCGGAAATGAACCGCCGCGCGTGAAAAATTACGGAAAAACCTCGTGCACGGTCCAAGGAAGTATTATATTGTACATAAATATTTCAAAATATTATTGCTTAAGAGATGAGAGACCATGAGTATACAGTATACTGTATACTCGTGTACTTGTCTATGTTGCAGTCTGCAACAATGGACAACCGAGTACCGACGAAGTGTTTCAGAATCCAGACAAAGACGACGCGCGACGGCATGTTGTCTAGAGAGGGGGCGGTAGGGGAGAGTTGAAGACACGCGTGCACGTATCATACTATCATTAAAAGACGCATTATGTCTGATAACTAACTTTCCGACGGATAGACAATAGACATTAATTTTGGCAATAGGCAACCGACAATCATTGTTGTGAAAAATATAAAACCAACACAAAAACTCGTGCAGACTGCGGACGGTCTGGTCGGTGGTCGGCGGGACAAACTACAAAAATAATAACATTCATAATAATAATA
This sequence comes from Diuraphis noxia, assembly GCF_037042655.1. Classification (NCBI taxonomy): domain Eukaryota; kingdom Metazoa; phylum Arthropoda; class Insecta; order Hemiptera; family Aphididae; genus Diuraphis; species Diuraphis noxia. The sequence goes on along the minus strand of NW_028301714.1, from coordinate 27,607,227 downwards.
CCGGGCAGCGGTAACGGCGGTGCTAGAATTCCCGGCCGAAATCCCCGGGCGCGCCAGCACTGCGCGTGGCTGACTGGTCGAGATTGTAGGCGTGGCGGGCAAGCGGCACAACGCAAAAATGTGTTGAATGAAGGTTTCAATACCAAAGACGACGCCATTTTGTGTTTTCAACGTTATGTTTGATAATAAATCGACGATCGTTTCGACTCAGGTTTTCGCGTCGTGTTAGTTTTTCCGAAATCGCAACTCTCTGACGCACTCTGATCACTCTTTTCGGGTGATATCATTCAATTGTCACGCGTGCACCCATTTGGACGGACCTATGTGAGTACACCAACATTATTATTGTCGTCGGGGCGAACATTCGGCTTCGGTTACGGCAGCAGCAACATCAGCAATGGCGGACGACGACACGACGTCATTACTGATGTTACTGCCGCCGCCCCCGCGTAATGTTAGGTACAACAACAAAATATTAGCCGGCTCCGTGTCACCGGCCCAAACTTCATTCTTAAGCCTTCTGAAACCCGTGAGTCTAGTAGGTACCGACTTGCCTACGGTCGCTGGGCCTGTTGTCGGAAAGGCCTCTTCTCGTTAGACCCACCAAATATTCTTTTTTGTAGTTAAAAAACTTGCCAATTCTTTTGAGTTTACGACGTGTTTATCGATAGGTAGGTTAACTACGGCTTTAGACAATACTCCCGAGATATCTCTTTGTGCACGCCCTAATCTTACTCACTAAATATCGGTCCTGCTGGTCAACAAATAGTTAACCACTATAATTTTGTCATATGGACCTTGGCAGCTGAATAAAGATCTTGTAAAGCAAATATCTTGCAATAGTTATATTTTAGAATTGTTTCAGTGGTTAGGAATCCGTCATGTTGAATGTGCACAATATTGACTTTGTTGTAAATCATTGGTATTCTCATGCTTTTTTTTAGATGATTTGATTTGCATAGGTTTCATTGCATAGAATCAATATACACAACATTCATTTAACTAATACAGAGTTGATGAGATCATCATATGTTGATACCTATCATTGATTCAACATTCTGTTAGGGTCCTTTTGATAATACTATTTACACAAACCTGCATTATTTTATCATCATTATTTTATTTTTTTGTTCACCTCTACATAATATTTCATAGTTTACTTGTTTTGTTTAGAGTTAAGTTATTGTGTTCTTCATACCGTAAATCGTTGCTGTCTATCCTAATTTATGATTGATTTTGGTTCAGTTATTTGAATATCTTGGATGTACCTATTTATTCATCATATAATGATTAGCCTTTAAAAACATTGATTATTTTTATAATTTATACATTTTATAGCCATATATATATACATATTAAACTATTACAAACAACTTACTCACAACAGCCGGGTAATTTCATTTAAGCAATCTCTTATTTATTAAGGATAGTGGATTATTATATATTGCTTAATTAATGTTTCCTAAATAGACTGTTTAAATTCATAATATGTAGGCATGAGTTTGTGACAAATAAATTGGTTTTTAAGATTTTTTCTAATACCTATTGTAAATTTATAATTTGACTTAAGAGTCAATTGGAAATCATTTTATCAGTACTCCAAAAGGTTATAAAAAAAGTTAAGTCTATAGTGTTCAGTAGCAGTAAAAATAACTATGCACATTAAATAAAGTATATACCTAGAACAAATTTTAAGTATTATGCCTGGTTCATAATGATGAAGGATTAATAATAATGATATTTGAATATCCTAGGTTAAGATATTTTATCCTTATTTGTATTTTTAATGTTTCAATTCAGGGGACCGGTCCAATGTGTGATCGACCGATAAACGGCTGGTCCAATGTGTGATCTACCAATAAAATATGGCTGGTCCAATGTATAATTAGCTTGCTATAATTTTGCTTGTTATATTCATACTGCAAAAATATTTTTTAAATCTGATAAAAAAAATCACCAAATATTTTAGTTTGTATTGGGTGGTAAATTGCCACCATTCTTCTAAGTTGGCTGTCTAATAATAGTGGAGATGCGCCTTCTACTTTTATATTATACTTGGACTTGACTAACTTTCACAACGACTATTGTTTGAGTATGAGCTCTAGTATTCGATCCACAAAATTTTCAGTATGATATACCTACAGTTTGATGAATAAATCCGTGGTTCTTCAGAGAACTATATGCTCGCTACTGATCGCTTTAAATCTTTATACCAATTTCTACCTCGCTTTCTATTATTAGTATAAGCGTTTTTCGATTCCTTTTTTCTACAATTTAAAATCGACCTTTAGTATTGTTGTCTTTATTACACCACAAACCAAATACCCATGGTCGCTGTATTCTATTTCCATAATTTCGTTGGTTATTTTCTACCGGAGTTTCATTTTCATAATTTGAAGTTTCTTCACTATCTTCATGTAGTCGTGGGTTGTAATTATCACGTTGTGAGCGATCGTGATTATATTTTGGTTAGAATATAGGTATCTTTTATTGTGGATCACACGTTGTACCTACAACGCTTTTTCACAGATAGCCGTTTATCTGTAGATCACACATTGGACCGGTCCCCAATTCAGAGTATATCGACTTAATTTAAAACACTTAGCTAAAAATTTAAGGTCAAGGTCTCAAGAAAAATGTTAATAACATTATGAAAGGGTCTTTTTTATTTATTTACATTTAGTATGTAATATAAACAATTCATTTTTTTCTTGTTGATACATTTATTATTATCCATAAAGACAATTGTTTATACTATTTATACATCAATAAGTTTTACCTACAATTACTAGACTAGTATTATTAATGATTTTTTTTTTGTTATTCAAATTTAGAATCTTTATTTTTGTGTGCTTGATTATTAGATGAAATGAACTAGAATTCATAAATTTATGTGAACAATGTCCTTGCTATCACTTATTTATTGTGTTTGTGAGTTGTGACTTTTGGAAACTATCATTCACGGGGCTTCTTTTGAGCTGTTATTAATTTTATTGAGTGTATTATATATTATTTAATATAAAATGATCATAAAGGTTATGTCATTTTAAGGTAAAATGTATTTAAACATTTTTTTTAATTCATCATCGACTACTTTGGACAAATTTATGGTAATCATAATATTATTTATTAATAAGAAATAATGTTTTCTAAAGTTTAATTTTATATTATGTTAGTAGATACTAGGTTGTATCAATTATAAATCAAAAATGAATTTTTTTCTTTCTATTTTTATTAGCTTCTAGTGTAACTATGATACCTTAACTATTATCAAAATTCAAAAATGAATTTTTACCTGAAAAAGATATATTATTTTCTATTTGGTAAAGAAGTACCTTAAGGTACTTAAATAGTAAATAATTTTAATATTTATCTATAGCTAGATATTAATAATTGTCCATACAATTTGGAATTAAATTTGTTTTTTATACAATTTGTCAATTACATTATTATGCCTTTTTTATCTGTTAAAGTGTCAGTTTAGCAAAGTTATTGAAATATCAACTTTACATGAACCCAACATACCTTAAATACCTAGGATTTTAATACTTTTATATAAAATTATAGATCTATTTTTCCTTTATACATTCCTAAACAGTTGGGAAATTGCAATGAAATTTGGTACTGAGATATATTATATCTTTGTGCAGAAGATAGGCTAAGTTAAAAAGTGATAGGCCAAAATAATAAATTATTATCAATAAATATCAAAATTACATAATGATAAAACTATATTTAACATTGTTGTAAGATTATTATTTAGTATATTTTAACAATAATCTATTTATATGTATAAAAATATACTGCTAGTATAATTACAGGACATGAATTTTACACACAGTTTGAAATATATAAGAGGTAGGATTTTTATTGGATTAAGAAGTGCATGAGTTCATCTAGTATAATGATTAATAATAATAATTAAAAAATAATCAACCATCAATAAACAAAAATCTCTATTGTAAATCTCAAAATGTCTGTTTGAGTAGCTCCCGGGGTTGGGCCCATAACTTTTTAATTTGGCCTATCTTCTGCCCATAGGTCTGATACTCAAATATATCTCTGTACAAAATTTCGTCGTCATCAGTCAAGCCGTTTAGGAATGCATAAAAGACAGCCAGAAATCCATTAATATATATATAAGATTCAATAATATATATCTATCGACAATATTTTAATATAGTGTTTAATGTATCTATTAATAATTGTATTAATATTGTTAGAGGATAGTGACTTGTAAAAATACAATGTGGGTATTTAAGTACTTAGCTACGCTTGCATATCATGAGTGCATAGATTTTAACACATTTAGTTAAGAATGCTGATATATATGTGATGGAAGATCCCTAGTCCTATATATTAGTATGCTTATATTAAAAAAAAATCTGTTTCCTTACCAATTGTTTAATGATATCTAATAATAACATAATTCATTTTGTTTTGTAGATCAAAGGTACGTTCTACGGGCAAGTGTATAATCTAAATGGTGCCTTGCAGACAGTATGTCTACATTGCCAGGGGTCAGTTTGAAGGGGGAGAAAAGCAAAGGAAAGAATTCATTTCAATCATTGAAAATAAATAGTTTATATAAAGTAAGAGAAATGTTTTTATAAATTTATAGTATGATAATTATCATTTTATTAGCTAAATGCAATTAAGAAATAACCAGTGTTTTCATTTTAGGGTGAGTCTACGGAAAGTAACCAACATAAAAGCATAGTACCACGTAAAAATGGATTGCAGTCTATTGGAAAGGTTATCCGCAGTGTTCGTAACCCTGTCAATTTACCAAGTGAGAAGTCCGAATCTAGCCATGAGTCTACAATTAATCTAGTCCCTATCGGTGGTGGAGGATGGAACAAACCAGTCATAGAGAAATCACTTGTGGTAAGATTTCAAATTTTCCTAAATTAAAATATTTTAAGAAGTAGGTTATTAATCTTTAGATTTAAAAATATATTAACATTTTAGGCTGCGGGCAAAGAGATTCCGCCTACATCTATTGCCACAACGACATCTCAACTGTCCCAAAGTGGGCCTGTACAGGGACAACAACATGTTTCGTCCCATCCTACTTCCGTTCAAGTGACTGCCACCACCACAACTACAAGAGTATGTTTGTATTGTTTATTAATTTTATGGAGCTTAACTAATTTAATGTTCGTATTATTATTATTAGCCTTCTCATGCCGATGGCAAAACATGGGCCAAAAAAATTGTGGATGTTCCAGTTACTCCCCCTTATTTAACACACCGTACTATGCAATTCCAACAAGAATTTCCAAGTCTTACTTCAAGTGGAGAACACAAAAATGTAACAAACACAAATATACCTATACAGGCCAGCACAGAACAGAGACCTTCCCTTCGTCCTCAAAGTAAAAAAAGAATATTATAATTATGTTATATTTTACATAACTTAAACTCATATTGATTTTTTAGCCGAAACAAGTTGGATGCAAGGTGGCAGTCGACCCCAAATGCCTCAAGGCGCCGGCAATGTTACTGGAGTTGTTTCAGGTCAACCTCATTCTCAAACATCTTCCGGTATGTAAATAGTGTTTTTAGTTTATAGTATTTGCTCAATGTTAATCTTAATTTAGAATTAAGACAATGTTTATGTGATTGCAAAATTATTCTTCACCAGTGCAAAATTGCTATATTTTATTTTACTTAATCCAAGACTAACATTGTTTACAAAATTTTTTGCCCGCTATTTGGCACTTACACCTTATGTTAAGAAGTGAGAGTTATGAGTTAAGAGGACGCTACCACATATTTGTTGTCTTCATTTTACAAGTGCATAACATACCAAATATACCCCTAGTAGATCCCGTTTAATTCCGTTATTTTAAAAATTAGATTAAATAAATTAACCTATATGGAACTTGATAATAAGAACATATTTGTATGTTTTGTTTGTATGTGGGTTTTTTACGATAAAATAGTTTTTAAATGAGTTATTAGCATTCTTAAATTTACGCTTTTTTATATACGCATAACCTGCTACCACATTTAACTATCATAAAAATAACCCATACAAACACAGATAAATCTTAACTACAAGTTTCATAATAGATCGATTCACTTTATTTTTTAATCTATCCTAGCTAAATCTGAGCGTAAATGTGTTATGTTATGCATTTGTAAGTAGGAGACATTAAATGGTCGAGTAGCGTCCTCTTAAAACCATTTAATTTTCCACCACCAGAAGCGTGTGCATCAGCGGCCACATTTCATTCCTTAGACTTGTATATCTAGATGATTTTCAATTCTTTTGTTTATTCTGTGATAATAATGATAAAATGCTTAATTTATGATTTTTTTATAAATTATTTAATTGAAAAATAACACCCTTGTTCTTAAATTATTTATATACCTAACTTTTTTCATTATACAGTGAAAACTATTTATAACGAAAAACTCTATATTACGTAAATAACATTAAGTTAACTTATAGTGGTTGGTTTGATTTAAAACCTATTAATTACTTTCTATTACAAAAACTCTCAATAACGAAAGAAATCACATGGTCCCTTCAGATTTGTTATAGAGAGTTTTCACTGTATATATTTTTAATAATTGTGCTTACTCAGTTTTATTTGGTAAATCATTAAAGCTATAATTGAGCTTACTTTACACTGGTTTACTGTTATTATTCATCAAACCTAAATCTCTTATTTGTTTTAGAAATTAATTTTTACTTTTATTTTAAGGGACAGAATATGTGAATGGCGTACGGAGCAATTCGGCCCAAAATGGGGTGGCCGGGGCCCCGGCCGGCCTGAATCCTTATCAGATGCAATATAATATGACTAAAAATCCAGTTATGAGGAATATGCTGCCTAATTTTGTATGATTTTAAATTAATTTTAAAACTAAATATAATAAATTTGTAAATATATGTTTATTAATAACTAGATGGTTCCAAATCAATCAGATAATATTATATATCATACCAAACAACATAATTATCCATCAGAAAAAATGTTTCACCATATTTCATCAACATCAATGGCCACTGATGGTGTTTTAAGTAAACCTACTGCTGATATCAAGGAACTTATACCTCCTCCAATTATCCGTGAAGAAGATTTAAATAGAATGAATGAACTTTCCAAAGAAACTGGGTGGTCTATTCAAGGAGAAATTGACTACAAGTAATAATCTTGTTTTTATTTCTTTACTAGATGTTATATTTTATTATTGCTTGGCTTAAATATTAATTGTGTTGTTTTGTTTAATTAGTAAAAAATTGGACTTCAGTGATGACGAAGACCAATTAAATGAAAAATTAAATAAACAATCATTGAATAGTAATATCAGAAGTAGAACCGATAATGCTAAAGGTTACTTAAGTAATAAAACTGGCAATTATGATACAAGTCAAAATTTAAAGGTAAAAAATGTCTTTTATCAAATATTTTGTTTTAAGTTTTAATTTTAATTTTTTTTTTTTAGGAGGGAGAGTGCTTGCACATTAATGCCAACGGAGGCATGTCTTGTAACCCAGAGTTCATGCAATCATATGGACCATCAACATCTCATCAAGTTAGATTTAATTTTAATTTTAAATATTATAAAATGTCTGTAATTAACAAAATTCCTTAAATATTAACTTTAGGAAGATGAGCAAATAGAAGATTATATGGACGATGAGTTAGGGAGACAACGTGACGTAAATAAAGAAGTACTAACTGTCATACAACGTGCAAAAGATCGAAAATTAGAAGAGATGAAACGTTATGAACTGCAACAACAATTAGAAGCAACTAAATTAAAGAAAATGGATGGAGGAAATAAAGATAATAAAGTAAACTTTTCTAATTATATATTCATTTTTACGAAATATTTATCTTTATATGTTAACTGAAGTGATGAAATTGTTTTCTGCCAGATGATTATTGCGGCCAAAGTTTTTTGTCCCTAGTTATAGAATAATTAATTTACCATACATCATTGAAGTCAACCTTATAAAAATATTTAAATTTGTTGATCCTATTCCTTATACTTATTTGTAGAAACATACATTTAGAGGACTATTTAATTATTTACGCCGACAAACACTAAAAAATAGTAGAGAAATTGAGTGAATATCCAATGTTATAATTCAAATACTTATACAAATTTAACTTGACTTACCAGTAGACTTTTTTTGTATGATAAAATTAGACAAACTCATGAATAATCTTGTATTTTGTAATTCCCAAATCTTAAATTTAAAAATATTAATTTTTATTAATATCTAACTCAAAATAAATCTCAAATTTTAGTTATTTTTACAAATTTAGTCAAAATTCCAACTTTAAATTCTTCTTAAAAAAGATTGTGACAATGTATTTTTAAAATTGTATGCGTCAAAAATATATTTGGTGCCTTATATTAAATTTAAAAGCTTTTTTACTAATACATTTTTACTGTAACTTATAAGAAATAAAGCGGGAAAGTCGTGGATTTCGCTCTGCTGTACAGGTTACCTATTCTAATGGATAAAATTGAATTTGAATCCAATGATATTATATCATTGTATACGAAAAACGATTCTAAGCAGAGACGGTTTATCTGTCTAGAATATAATATAAATTATTAAAAAATTTCAAGTCTTAGATTTAAAAAGAAAATTTTTATGCATTTCTATCTAAGATAATTTGAACATTACCGTAACTTTTACGTATTAAGTCAATATTTGAACTTCAAATGTTAATAAAAAAAAATTGTGCCTATGTATTCTTATAATTTTTTTATCACTTTAAGGATAACTTATAAAAAACTTTGTATTAAATTTTCAAGTATTTTGATAGGGCCAAAAATATTTTATCGACACTTCAAAAAAAAATTTTCAGAAAAATTGAAAATTTAATTTGTCTATAAATATCTCAACAAAAATCAAAATATTTTGAAAAGTAATTTATTTATAGATAACACTAATATAAACATTTGGTGACAATTTCTTCATGTATTTACAGTGATTAGTTTATGAATTACAACCATATAAAAAAATTGATTTGGTCGAAAACTGGTTATGCGTAAAAATTCCCTTATTTCTGTCACTTTTTTTTTGTTTTTCTCGATTTTTTTGAATACTGTTGGAAAATGTTTACTTTAGACCTGTATAATGCACCTAGGATATTCACTTTTACATCAGAAACCACCCCCCAAAGTTTGAAATTCAAGCATTTTTTCGACTAGTTATGCTGTACACAGACACAAAAAAAACACACATCATTGTAAAATCAATACATTCATCACTCCGTTCAGAATCTAAAACTAAAAAGATCGAAAATTTCAAATGTCTATAAATAACTTCACAAGAATTAAAATATTTTTAAAATTGTATTATGTGTATAAAATTTCAGTACAAACATTTAGTGAAAATCTTATGTGTCTAAGGCATTTTTTTTAGTTATACCAATACCAACATTCAAATTTCTCTAAAATTGATGTTACGTAAAAATTCCTATTTTTCTTAATTTGTTTTTGTTTTTCCCTGTATTTTGAAAACTACAGGGAAATTTTAAATTGAAATTCCTCAATGACCCAACTAAATACACTTTCTAACCAGAAAAGTTAAGTGTGTTTTACATTGCAAAATGTACATTCATCATTTCACTCAGAAGCTTAAAACAGATTGTAGTATTTTGAGTGATGGTAATTTGTATTTATATAAAATGTAGGATTACTTTCTTATGATATATTATTAATAAAGTCATAAAGTTTTTTTTTTTTTTTTGATGGTGGCTAATTGTTGTTGCAGGATAAAGAATTCATAGACGATTCCTCAGTATGCAGATCTGATTTATCAAAAGATAAATATGATGAAAGCAATGACAATAAAGAAATTAATAATAAATATTTACCTTCAAGACTGCAAAAACAATTTGAACAAAATAATGACGTCAGTAATAAAGCTCAAAATGTTTCTTCTACAAGTAAATTAATTGTATTTCAATTTTGAGTTTCTTATTTAACAGTTTGTTATTTTTTAGAAAGTATTAATACACTTTGTCGTACTGATAGTGATATGAGTAGTAGTGGTTATTCCGAGTATAGAAGTGATTCATGGGTTGAAGATGATCATACAAATAAGTCATCAACTTTGAAACGAGATAAACGAACAGAATTTGATAGGTATGTTATAATGATAATTTTGTCATTAATGTTTGGTTGTTAATGAATTTTTGAAATAAGTAACAATAATGTTTAAATTATGTATATTGTGTTAAAATCATTAATGAAAAAAAAAAAACAAATAATGGTAACATTTAAAAGTATTGTATAAGAAAACATGATAATTTGGTTGTAACTCATTTTTAAATAGATACAGAAGAGAAAAGGTTCGTTCAGATTCTAAAGACAAAAATGATAAATATGCACATAGTGATTATACTTCTAGAGGGGATGACAATAGAAAGAATTACGATCACAGGCGTGATTTCAAAAGAAATGTGTGTATTTTCAATATTTTGTTGTACTTAATTGTATTTAATGTATCAAACATTATTTATTATAGGATTCTGGAGGTAATTTAAAGAAATCCATTGATGATAATTATGATGTTGACAAAAAAGAATTTACAAAAGTATCAAAATATCATTCTAGAGATTCTTTAGAAACTCCAGAAGATATTGAAAAAGATAATGTGTAAGTTTTATATAATATGAGCGATAATATGTGTTTATTGTTTATTGGTATTTTATAGGCAAGTTGATGATGAATATCATTGGAGACAAAATTCTCTTGGTAAAGATTTCTATAAAGATGAAATTAATTCATCAGGCCAATATGTATGTATACACAAAACTCTTTTTTTTTATATTAATAAAATCTATAACTAATTTTTTATTAGGGTAAAAAATATATACCTGGCCCCATAACTCAAGAGAAACTTGGGGCTTGTGAATTGACCAGTGAACCTAAACGGAATTTAAATCAATTAGTGAAAAGTGAAAGAAAAGATATGAAGAAAAATGATCAAGTAAGTGCGGAAATTAAATTTATTTGTTTACATATTATTACAAAAATTAAAAAAATTCTCTACACTAAAAAATATGTGATTCACACTTTTAAATTAATATTATTTCCATCTATAATTGTTAGTTATATTTTGTGATTCATTTTTCATAACTGCTATTGAAATTTAAAGAAAAACAAAAAAAAAAACATTTTTATATTATTTTATTGAATTTATTGTAGTAAAATTTTTTCTAATAGTGTTTAATTGTATTAGTATGCATATATTAATGCTTTATTAAATATTATTCTAGGGTGACGATTTATCTTCTAAAGATAAATCTGTTTGGGATTTAGCTCCAACTAATAATAAAAATAAAATATTGCAAGAACAAAAACTTGAACAGGAAACAAAAAGTGGTAAAAGTGGTCAAAAAAATGATGACGACAAATTACCAGGTATTTACAATTAAATTTAATTATAGGTTTTATATTTGAACTTTTTTTAAAATTAATATCAAGAAACAGGAGCGCAGAAGTTATTCTTGAAATTAATTGACAAAAGTTTCAAATTTACTAACAAAACTGGCGATGAACTTGTTTTCTATTTAGCTACATAATTTAATGAATATTCTTATTCAATTTTAAATTGCCATATAAATTTAAGTATAGGATAGGTATGGGCTTGTATCAAATCCAGAACATTTAGATTATTATTTATGATTTGGTTATATCTCGCGTTTATTGACATCAATTTTGGATGGGGGTGTGGAAACGATTAAGGTGCTCCTGTTACTTGGAGAAAGTAGAAACCTACAAAATAGAAACAACTAATTAAGTAAAATATTTCTAGAACCAAAATCATCTTTTGAAAACAATTCTGGTACTTCTTCATTATCTCATCAAAAAGGGATGAGATCTGATCGCTATGTTGGACCACGTTCATCATATCATCAGAGTATCAATTCTCGAACAGTTTCCAGGTCTGGATCAAATAGAAAAAATGCTTGGCCGGAGTCTTATGAAGAAAGTCAACGGTCCAGAGGTCCTCGACGTGAAGACAGAAATCGAGGTGATGACAGAAATCGTGGCGACGACAGAAATCGAGGCGACGACAGAAATCGAGGCGACGACAGAAATCGAGGCGATGACAGGAACCGAGGTGAAAACAGAAATAGAAATGATGACAGAAATCGTGGGGATGATAGAAATAGAAATGATGATCGAAACAGGGGAAGTATAAGACAAAATGATCGTTATTCCGAAAAATCGACATTACGTGGATATGGTCAAAGATCTGAACAGAGAGGACGAGTACGTTTAGATTCATGTACATTGAATGGACGTAGTGGTCAAAAAAATAGTATCGATGAAAGTGTTGAAAAAAACAAATTGAATTCAAACTCGGGTTCTATAAGAAGTAAAAATTCATCATCTAAGCCACAATCTAAAATGGATACATTTTCAACTTCTGGAGATACTAACCGTCGAGGTGGTGAAAGTCGATTTGGTTCTAGACAAAGTAATCGACCTCTCAATAGCCAAAAACAAGATGACCATTGGGATTCAGTTAGCGAACCTAGCGATTATGAAGCTCAACAAAAAAGTAGTAATCGGCGACTAAGTACTCGTACATATTTAGCATCATCAAGGTAATTTAATATAGTTTTTATAAATAGTTTTTCAATTAAATATTTAATCATATTTTATTGAAGAGGTGACAAAAGATCCACTTATGATAAAAAAGATCAGCCTAAAGAACTTGGAAATACTGAAAAATCCAATCAAAAGTTAACGTCAACTACTTCTGTTAATGACCCTAAAAGTAGTTATAGTGGTAAATTTAATATTATATTCAATCAAAATGAAATAATAGTAAAATATTTATATTTTAATACATTTATCATTATAGGAAGTACTTCTCAGGATGGAAGATCAATTAAAAAAGATGATCAAAAAAAGTTGAATGATTCTCAACAGAAAATTCAACGTATAACTAATCAGAGTAATCGTAAAGATTCTTCTAAACCTACATCTAGAGCTAATCAAAGTAATAACGCAACTAAACCTGGCCAAACAAATCAGAGGTATGAACGTCAAAAAAGCCAGCCACAAATTGGTCAAGATGACTCAAATGTTCCCATTATTAAAGGTTTGATCAAATACGTATTATAACTTAAGTTTATTTAAACTAAAATATAATGTGAATTAAATGGATTTTATTTTTATTTTAGATACTGTAGTTATGGTTAGCAACAATCCTCCACCTCCTCCACAAACAAATGCTTGGGACAAACCAATAACTCATGTTCTACGAGCACAGTCACCTAATGTAAATAAGCCAGTTACTCCACAGTCTAACAACCGACCTAATAGGTATCATAGCATATTGATTATCATTATAGCTATTAATTTTTAATATGTCTAATATCTATCCATTATCTATATGAATCCATATTTCAATTATACATTTGTTAGTTATAATAATATAAAATTATTATTACAATATATTGTATTTTAGTAAACAGTCTCTATTTTTTTCTATTGTTTACTTGAATAAAAATTAATGGTAAAATATACATTGAATTTATTATATTACTGATAATCATGAATTTTTATCTTATTCCAGTTTAACTGAAATAAAAGAAATTCCTGGACAGACATCTCAAAGGTTACCTTCAAATAAAGAAAAATCTTCACCCAATGTTTGTATATTTATATATATATATATGTTCCAAGAATTTAATAATTATTTAACCCTCATTATTTATAATATTTGATTAAAGGTAATGGAAAATGGTATTCTTGATTCATCGCAACGAATGGAAACAATAATATTTGAAAATACTACGTATAAATCAAAACCTAGTGGAGAAGCCAAAAATAAATATAATTCCAATATCAAGCAGCGCAATGAAAAAGGTAATAAAAGATTATATTTGTAGAATTAAACCCATTTTTGATTAAATTATTTTTAGATACTTGTAATTTCAATGAAGATTCTCAAGAAACTTGCTTTAGAGCATTCAAATCTGATAGTAAAGACTCTAAATTAAATGATGCCGTACAGATGTCTATGACCTTTCAAGTATGTTATAAATTATAACAGTTATGTTTAAATATCTTTTACTAATATATCTTTTATTTTAGAATGATGAAAGTTCTGAGTTGAACCTTGGATTTGGCGATTTTGAGTCTGATTTTACTCAAAGTGGAGCTGGTCATTTATCTGCCGAAAACAAAGATGTTATGGCAATGGCAGCCCATACCAGATCAATTCATACTGGCCCATCGTCATTAGCAGCGAGTGACTTAAAAACTATGATAGCTGGCACTAAAAAGGTATTTGCAAAATAAAAGTGGTTTTCTAATCAATGAACATTCATTTTTTTAAATCTAACAACACATTTACAATAGTGATTAAACTTTTACATAACTTGTTGGTTATGTTTTTTAAGGAAAGGACAATTTTACATTAGTTTTAATATCCATATTTTTTTTGACACAAAAGTTGTCAATCAGAGTATAATTTGTAAAATTTTTTTCAATTATAATAAATTACTTTAATTATTATTATGAATATAAAACTACATAATCAATTTGATTATAATCCCGTAACCTATATTTTTATCATTATAATTTGAAATCGAATATTTTTATTCAAAACACAATATTCAAACAAATATAATAAAATTTTTATAGGATATAATACTTTTAGATGTAAAATGATTGGTACGTTTGTTAATGATGCCGTTTAAGTTAAAAGATATAAATAAAACAATATTACATATTTAAAAGAATATTTTTGAATTTAAAATTGTATAAAGCCTACTAAATAGTGAATACAATTAGTGTTAACTTTATTTAAACTTTTCACAATATGAACTGCTAACCATACAAGCAATCTTATTTTTAAATCTTTATATGTATTTGTTAATAAAAGTTTTATGATATTGTTTGTAAATACTGAGCTATATTAATTTAATTTTTTTCCCTATTTAATACAATATTTATTTTTTTTAATGTTGGTGAAGGTTTGGGATGATAAACCGGAATCTAATCCACAAATCCAGCAAAACATTGCTGATAGTGCTTTTAATACAGTTTATAGTACTGCAAGTAGTGGACATGATAAATCAGAGATTTCTGTTATCGATGAACAAAGAGTTCACAATCAGCAAGTGTACAGGTATGTACTTTGGTACGTGACACATTTTGTTGTAATTAACACGTAGGTTTACAATTTGTCCATAGCTGCTTTTTAATACATGTCACATGGTTTAAACCCCATAAATAAATGCGAAGTTATGTTATATTTGACCAATCA
The DNA here is from genome assembly GCF_037042655.1 of Diuraphis noxia. Lineage (NCBI taxonomy): Eukaryota > Metazoa > Arthropoda > Insecta > Hemiptera > Aphididae > Diuraphis > Diuraphis noxia. The sequence continues at coordinate 27,591,950 of NW_028301714.1, read as the reverse complement.
TGTGATTATTATTATTATGTTTTAATTTTTTAGCTCTGCTCCTCAGTTACCAACTGTTGCTGGCTCTTACATTCCAGTGTCCATGGCTGCTGCTGGTCAACTCAAACAAGATCCAAATGCTGCTACCACAAACGTATGCAAGGTAAATACTTGGCTGTCAATGAGGTAATATGTCATTTATAACAATTTTATATTTCTCAAGGTTAAACCTCAACCGCAGGGTACATTGTCGCCCCCATTGAGTCAACAACAACAACAACAACAGCAGCACCAGCAGCAGCAACAACAGCAACAGCAGCAGCAGCAGCAACAACAACAACAGCAGCAATCATCAACTAGTACTCATGTTTTCAGCTCTACAACACCTCAACCACACACATCATCTACACCCCTTGCTAATGCTATACCAACCCAAGCAACACACATGAATTTACAAGTAATGAAAATAATTAAAAAATTAGCATTATATTACAGCACTTGTTTGTATATCATATTATTCTTCATTGCAAGATTTTTGTGAATATATTTTTATACTTACTATGAATTTTTTATATTCCAGATAATGATGGAAAATAGCGATGGACTACCTGATATGTATGGTCCACATATTGCCAAACAACAGCAAACACATTTAATATTGAATACCAATAATAAAACTGGTGTAGAAATGATGACGAAACAGTTTGTGTCTGCTGGCACTGGTCAATCTCCTTCATCAACTATTTTGTTTAATTCAGCTCAACAACATTACTCAACAACAACAATGCCACCACCATCACCTTCTGCCCCACAAGTTTATTCATTATTAGAACCTTCTCAAACAGTAAGTCAATTAAAAATAAAACAACTTTGAATTCAACAATAATTATTACAATTTAATATAAATAAAATCAATTTTATATCATAGGTTCATCTATAAATAAGGAATATAATTAATTTTTTCTCACGATTAAATCTTTTCTTAGGTAATAAGTGGTGCTGCACGGTCTCAGTATAATCAATTTGCATATGGTCTTCAATCTAATGGTTTGAACCAAAATATGAATCAATATAATCCATCAATGTTTATTCATGCTGGTTCACCAGCTGGTCAAGGTGGATCAGAAGTATTACAATCTTCTATATCTCCATTCAGAATGGGACCTGTATGTAAAAATTGAAAACTATTTTTGGGTATAATAAATTTAACTTATTATTATCTAATTGTTTAGGCTTATAACAATGGTCAGCAATTAAATACAAACATAAACCCAGTATTAATACCAAGCAGTACTAATTCTTCTTCCTCACAAGTAAAACAGTCCTCACAGCAAATTGGAACAATCGGAAACAAAAATACGTATAATGCTTCAACACCTCAACCTTCACCTGTAAAATAATTTAATTTTTTTTTATTTTGTTTTCCATTTTCCTTACATTATTTTATTTTTAGTTTTTGGTGCCATTTGATCCTATATTCAACCAACCATTCAATTCCATGAATAATACAAGAGCAACACCATTGCAAACTTCCTCGTCTCTATATTCTACTAATTCAGCAAGTAAGTTATAATTTATTATTCATTTTATAGTGATAATCACATTTTTATTTTACCAATTAGCAGGACCTACAAATCCTAGTTATATGCCATCTGCATTTCAACCACAAGTGGTTCCTGGCGCATCTGGTGGCAATACTTTTGGAATTCCAGCTGCCTTTGGTTCTCAAAATGCACCACCCCCAAACATGCAAAGTTATACGTCACAGGTAATTTTGGGATTTACCATAAACTCATACATAAAGATTTTGGTACTATAGCTTACATATACTGTATGTGTATCCCAATAGTGGGACAAATTATTTTATTTATTTGTTTTACATATATTAAGACCAATTATTGGCTTTTTCAAAATAAAGGATAACAAGAATATGTATCATTACATAACACATGACATAATATATAAACTAGATAAATATTAAAGTAGTATATAAGAATGATATAACTGTAAAAAAAATATAAATAGTTAAATAACCATTAATTATCAATCATTACCCTGTACATATCTTTCAATTCTACTTGCAGGACATTGGAACTAGACTAATTAATCATAAATTCCTATGACTTAACAATTTTCAACTTATGTATTTTGTGCATGTGCAAAGGAACTTTATTATTTTTAAATGATAGTTCCATTTTGAATATCATTTTTGGATTGATAGATTTTTATAAAGACATTTGATGAATCAACTTGTGCAGTAAACTCAAAATTAACTTAATTAGAGCTATTACCAATTTAAAAATCTTATAAAATTTGAATATTTTTTTTAATTCGGTAGTATTTATTATTTTTTTCCAAATATCGTAATCTTATCAAAATTATTATTATTATTAAGTAATGAATTATTTTCTATTTGTAAATTAGTCTGTTTTTTTTTTTTTTTTTTTTACAATACTAGAATTTTGTTTCCTGAAAATATTTGTTTTTAAATTATGTTATTTCATAATGGTATTCTTGTAATTAAAACTTGTTGTGAATTTAAATTTAAAATAATGATTTATATTATTGAAATTATTGACTTATAAAATTTATACCTAGTATCGACAAGTCCCATACATAAAGGGAAATATAGCTGGCGGAAATGGTACAAACGATCTTCAAAAGTCTGGAATCACAAATCAACAAGATTTAGGAAATCCAATGTATTCTTCTAACTTATTCAGACAGCAGCAGCAATACTTTGATAGTAAGTCTTCCATGTTTATTCCAAAGATGAATTATTTGTTAATGTTTATTAAATATATTTTAGCTAATAAGGCATTGATGAATTCAAACCAACAAACTCATCAGGCTATGCAAGGAAAATATAGTAATTATCAAGTCTCTGCGACTCAAAGTAATCAGTTGGTAAGTGTATTTTTTAAATTTTCATTGAATAACACAATGTCTATTGAGAGTTTGTGGCTTATGTGTCTAAATTGTGGGTATTGAATATTATAGAGCAAATAAGACAGACAAGATATTTTACAGAATCCAATAAATTTTTATTCATAATTTTGTGTATTCTATTAGTATACATCTGTTTCTTATCTCAGCCCTTGATGCAGCAACCTAGAATGAACATGAACAGCAGCAATAATGGATCAATGGCTGGTAAAATTGCACCTCCATATCCAACTCCTATTCAAAGGCCTGTATCGAATTTCCAATATTTACAACGTATTCCACCTCCACACCAAAATATACGAATGCAACCTAATTGTGCACCAATACAACACTTAATGAACAAAAGTCAATCCTCTAATAACTATTATGTGTCTAATGGAGGTATGTAGTCTAACCCTTAATTTTAAAAGAAATTACCATGTACTATTTATATGACGTATTGTGTTATTTTCTAGGTTTGATTGTTGAACCACCCTTGCCTATACCCAATAAAATTGATAATGTTAATGCAAATATTGATTCAAAAGCCGAAGAAAAAATAGACAGTAGTTCAAAACCACAAAGCACAGAATGTATAGATGACAAACCTCTGGCGACTAATGAATAATGTTAAATCTTTGAGTGTAATACTTTATAAATATGCGTGTAGAGATTAAGTGTCATATAAGTATCATGAACTTGTTTATGTTATGTAAGACGCTAATTTATAATAGTCGTGTTCTTTAGGTATCAATTTATAATACAATATATATATATATATATGTTTAAAAAAAAATCCATAATAATAAAGTAACGTATAATAATATTTATGTCAGAAATCTATCCCAAACAGTGATTTGAAAGTTCTTGTACGCTTTTTATTTGTATTAAGCATGTTTTTTCTGTGTCAATTTTTTTTATCATTATTATTAAAATGTATGGATATTTATAGTAATTAACAACTAAATAATTAAAAATAAAAAAATGTGCTATTTGTAATATGTAGATGTTCAATTATATATTTGGGTTGATCATTTTCTTTTTATAATAGTACAAAATATAAACATGTATGTAATCGAAATGTTAATAGTATCGATTTATAAGAAAACATTTTAATCTGTCGGTTTCATATACATTATTATAATATAATAATCATCCAGTAAATGGACGAGAACAAAATGATTATTTTTTTTTTTAATTGTAATTGATAATAATAGAGTACTTGTGTTTGAAAATTATGCCGATATAAATGTATGCTTGTTATTATTAGAATGTTAACAATTTAAGATTACATTTTTTATTTATTCAATTTATTCAATTTAAATATTAGATTTTTTTTATAATTTTCATTTATAACTATTACTTTTAAGTCTTTGTTTACTTTATACATTTCCCCCCTCATCCACCCTTGAATAATAGATCTTTGATGATAGGTATTTTCAATTTTGTAAGAGAAAAATCATGCAGTTAAATCAGAAAGAACATACTAATCCTATAAAATATGTAATTTATGGAATGTTTTTCTTTTTTTTTCAAATGAAGTGTAAATCCGATTTTTAAAAATGTTTCGTAATAGAAATTAAAAAAATATATATATAAATAAAAAAAAGGAAGAAATAAAAAAATCTATTCCCAACATTTTTGGTTTTCTTTATTTGTTTGTAAATTGTTATACTATGTATCAAAAATGTGAATTGTCGCATTTTATATATGAGATTGTATGCAGATAATAGAACTTACATAATATTGATAACATGCAACAATAGTAATATGCCCAGAAAATAGTTTCTTTTGAGCTGATGCCAAAAATCATATATATGTAGATACTATATAGATATTTATAGATAATATCTGCATAAATATGTTAAAAATATTAAAATTTAGAATTTTAGTATTTTTTTTTCAATGCTAGTAGTACTTATTTGGATACCATGTTGGTGAAATCAGAATTGACCCATCTTATTTTATTTTATATTTTATTGTATTATTAATATTTTATCTATTGCTAACTGTTACAGATAAGGGTATAGTTCCTAGTATGCGAGTAAATAGAAATATTGTAGTATATTATAAGCAGTACTATCTATTATTTATACTGTTATTTATAATCAATAATAATTCATATAAATATTATAATTAAACCAGGACAAATGATTTCAAACTAAAATTAACATACAATAACAATAACAGATATCATACCTCTGTACATGCATATTATTATAGAATAACCAATTTTGTGGAATGCACCATAAAATGTTAATAAATATTTACCACTCATAAAAAAATTACCACCTTTCAAGTATGGTAAGCTTGCCTTCTGGAAACCCCCAACAAATAAAAAAGACAGTTATTTACTCTAAAATTCCAATCCGTCTTTACTCTTTACCACACACTGTCCCACCAATGGGAAGTATACTTCGTGAAAATATTGTTATCAAAGCAAAGTATTTTATTTTACTTTTTGTTATATAATAGAAGGAATTAATTTTATTCAAAAACATTGTATTTATGTGTTTAACATATCTACATATCTACATCAAAATAACTAAAATTATTAGTCTGTTTAATTAACTAATTTCATCCAAGTTTGAAGAAGAAACATCCATAACAAAGAAAGTATAGCTTATTTATTTTTATGATTACTAGGAACTACTTATATAAGAAATCTGGTTTAAAAATATTTCAGTCTCTTGATACAGCGAAAATTATTTATCGACTATAATTGAATCAATACTAAAAAAATTTAATTTCGTGTGGCTATAAATAGCTCAAAAGTAGATTAAATATGTTTATCATAATTTTTACTATTTAGTTTGTAAAATTATTTATTAACATTTCATGACAGAACTAAACGTGATCTGCCGAACGTAAAATTTTCCATATTACACACACTTGTAAGACGGAGATAACACATACAGCTGGTATCAACAATATTAGTTAAAGGTATCATTGTATCAATAATCTTAATTTTAGAACGAAGTGATGAATGTATTGATTTTACAATGATGTGATTTTTTTGTGTCTGTGTACAGCATAACTAGTCGAAATAATGGTTCAATTTCAAACTTTGGGGGTGGTTTTCGATGTAAAAGTGAATATCCTTGGTGCATTATAGAGGTCAAAAGTAAACATTTTCCAACAGTTTTCAAAAAAATTAAGAAAAACAAAAAAAAAAATGGGAATTTTTACGCAAAACCAGTTTTCGACCAAACCCATTTTTTTAGATGGTTGTAATTCAAAAACTAATCACTGTAAATACTTGAAATTTTCACCAAATGTTTAGACTTTTTTGAGTAATTTATAGACCACTGGAATTATCGGTTTTTTTGAGAATTTTTTTTTTGAAGTGTCGGTAAAAAAATTTGAGATGACCAAAAAAACTTGAAAATTTAATACAAGGTTATGAGTTGTACTTATTGTAGCTAAAAAAAAATAAAAATCGTTAGTCACAATTTTTTTTTATAAGCGTTTATAGTTTAAATTTTTACGAAAACGCGAAAATTTGCAAGTAATTTTAAAGTTGAAAAATCATAAAAATTTTTGTGTTTATAACTAAGGATTAAAAATACACTAAGTTTTCCATAAGTATTCCTTCAAGTAGCTATAGAGAAAACTCGAAGCATCATTATACGAAAAATTTTAGGTGCGTTTGAATTTTAAATTTTTACGAAATAGCGTAATGATAACGATTTATCCTAAAACGATTTTAAACATTAGTTATTATTCAAAAAGTATAAATCGTAGATACTTGAAAATTTTACCAGTTATTTAGATTGGCATTTTCTTTACATGATTTAATTTTCAAAATGTTTTGACTTTTTTCGAGGTATTTATAGACAACTGAAATTTTCAATTTTTCTATACAAAAAATTATAAGAATACATATAGGCACAATTTTTTTTTTATTAGCATTTGAAGTTCAAATATTGACAAAAATTCTTTAAGATCATGAATATTTGCAAATTATTTTGAAGTTGAAAAATCATAAAAAATGTTGTGTTCATAACTAAGGATTAAAAATACAACACTAAGTTTTCCATAAGTATTCCTTCAAGTAGCTATAGAGAAAACACGAAGCATCATTATACGAAAAATTTTAGGTGCGTTTGAATTTTAAATTTTTATGAAATCAGGTATATGTATATAATTGTATATCTATGATAATATATTATTAATATAAGGTATTATGAATTATGATAACTACATGCAATGTTTTTGGAAAAATTGATTAAACATGCCTTATGCAAAATGCGTCCTAATTGAAAAATAAAATATTTGTATCAAAATAGAATATATGACAATATTTAAATATATCCTAGACTGCCAAATTATCTCCGTTCAAAATTGTTTTTCATATCCAATGATACCTGTTGCATTCAAATCTAACCTACCCTAGTCAGAGGTCCACCACACCACCTAAGGTACAGCAGAACGACATCCACTTACCCGCTTTTTTTTAGTACTATTATTTATATTTATAATGTATGTCTGAATAATTATTATCAGTTGCATAAATAAAAATGTTTTTCTAAAAACAGATTCTTATTAAATTTTCGCATTCGGAATTTTAAATTATATGATTTAGATAAATTTTTAATGATTTAGTTTGGGTTAATGGATTATGAGTGCTCTAAACATTATAATTTTTTAATATTTTAATATTTTTAACTAATAATAAGAAGCAGGTAAGCTACTTACTATTATAATAAAGTAGTTATAGTTTTCCAAACAAAAGCGGGAAAGTGGATGTCGCTCTGCTGTACAGTAGGTTACAAGTGGGTTACAGTCATGGATGGAATTAAATTTAAATCTAATGATATTATATCGATGTATACGCCATACGATTCTGAGCGAAGACGGTTTATCTGTCTAGGATATATTATAGATTATTAAAAATTTTCAAACCTTAGAATTAAAATACAATTTTTTTATGAATTTCTATCTAAGATAATTTGAACATTGCCGTAATTTTTACGTATTTAAACAAAATTTGAATTTTAAATGCTCATAAAATAAAATTGCGACAATCTATTTCTTTTATTTTTCAACTGCTATGGTAAAAATATATTGGGAGCTTTGTATTAAATTTTCAAATCTTAGATTTAAAAAGAAAAACTTTTATGAATTTCCATCAAAGATAATTTGAACATTGCCGTGATTTTTACGTATTAAGTCAATTTGAACTTCAAATGCTAATAAAAAAAAATTGTGCCTATGTATTTTTAATATTTTTTAACTGCTATTGTTACAATGTGTAAAAAGCCTTGTATTAAATTTTCAAGGCTCATAAAAATTTAATTTGAATTTTCAGTGGACTTTTTATTTGTGATAAAGTTTGAAAAACTTGTAAGGAATCTTGTATTCAACTTTCAAATCTTATATTTTAAAAGAAAATTTTTTATGAATTAGTGAATTTTTGTGATTTTTACGTATTTTGTCAAAATTCACACTTTGAATGCTTATAAAAAAAAAAAATGTGACTATGAAATACTTTTATTTTTTAACTGCTATTGTAACAATATGTTAAGAGCCTTGTATTAAATTTTCAAGCTTTTCTGTCTAACAAATAAATTATTATCGATATTAATTTTAAAAAAACTAATAATGATCGAAAATTTGAAATGCCTATGAATAGTTCAACTTAAGTCGAAATTTTTTGAAAATTGCATGGTGGATAGAATATACTTATATAAACATTAGGTGAAAATTTCATGTATCTATGGTCATTTGTTTTAAAGTTTAATCAAAAACCAAAATCGATTTTGTCGAAATCTGTGCGTAAAATTTCCCGTTTTTCCCTTAATTTTTTGTTTGTTTTTCTCGATTATTTAGTAAAGTATTAAGAATTTTTAACTTTTTACCCCCCAAAGTACCAACTAGATTCACTTTCTGATCGAACGAGGTACTGAAGTCACAAATTGAAGCACGTTTACTGCCCCAAAACGTGATGACAGACACACAAAAAAAAAACTACATCTCCCCCCATTAATTCTCTTTTGGGATAGCTTTGATGAGATATTTCTTTGATGTAAATAAAAATTAGTTTCCCATGCTTATAATTCAAAAATAATAAATATGATTATATTGTTATATTATTAAGAAAAATCTTTTCTTTAAATTCCGTTTCCTAACAAATTTGTCAAAAAAAAAAATTAAAACAGTTTAAATGACTTGTATTTTATTAAATTATACCATATAATTTTCCTTTTAGAGGGTTAATTTAGTATGTATGTAATGATAATGATAAATTGGTTACGCATTGTGTTTTATTATTTTCTTTATACTCGGCACTTGCATTGAATTTGACAGTTAAAATAAAGCTGCTAAAATATCATGTTGGCTTGCTTTACCAAGTTTTACATTGTATTGACATTAATGCCAGGGGTGTGTTTGTAGCATCACCAATACAAATTATCTCAACACTGTCAGATAACTTTCTTAATTCCTTTTTAATATGATTTTTAAATGTTTTTGTAATCAATTCTGCACAATGAATTTTAAATTTGGATATGATATATGTTTAGCACTTTAGCAGGACTATTAATAAAAATAGACTTGAAACTTAAACATTGAAACCAGATAACAATTCAGACCAAAAGTTACAGAGATTATGGTGAATAATTTATGTTTGTGAAACTGAAGGTAAAAAAATTTAAAGCTTATTACATAATTCTGTTAATCGAGTATATATTTAATTAATTACGTCATGCCAAACAATTTTTTTTTGTAAACAGCTGGTAACTTTTCAACAAATGAACATGGATTAACTTCAACTGCAACCAATTCTTCTCGATTTAAAAAGTCAAAAAACACCAAATGCTAAATCACAAAAATCAAAAAATTCCTCATTTAAATAAAATATAAATTTTAAAATAAAACATAAGCATAAATACGGTTAGGTTAGGTTAAGTGTGATAGTAACTACAAATCTATATCGAAATATTATTCTTTTAAATTTTAAATCATAAATGTGAAATTATAGTAAAATTGTGTTTATGATAATTAAGGTAAAACAAAGAAAAGTTTTTATACCTATATTTCGCTAAGTTTTTGTGTTCCAAACAATATTAAATCATTAGGTTTAGGAAATGAATATAACTATCATTGTATATTGTGTACTATAATATTAAATGAATAATCTCATCAAACAATCAGTGTAAAAAAATAATAAAGGGCTCTGCCGCAGTACATTTTTGTTATGAAATATTTTTTTTTCGATTACCACACCGTGTCCGTGATAAAACCTATACAATAGCTTAAAATTTGAAATGTGTATTTTAGTTTTTAGAAATGACTGGTTTAAAATATAAGTAATTGTACAAGTAATAGTTACTTCTAATATAACCATTTAGTTTTAAAAATATTTATTTTTTATACATACTTCATAATTTTGTATTATCTTAAGAGAAAATTTTATGGGTTTAGATTCTAATTTCTTAATTTTTTTCTGTAGGTCTTTTGAATCGTTCTAAAAATATAATAACAAAAGTTAAAAAAAATAGTTTAAATAATGTATGCATAACTTTATAATTACTTCATCTTTTGTCAAGACACAAATAGTATTATCATCTGTAAAAATAATGGAATCATTTCTTGAAGCATCAAATGTAATACAGTTAATTGGAAATGATCTATTTATTAACTCTTTAGGCGGGTTTAAAAATAATTGTTCTGAAAAGTCAGTGTATTCTCGTTTACTTAAATTATATTCAACAACCTGAAAAAATTAAATGACGTATAATCACATTTATATTATTTTGATGGCCAACTGTACAACTAATTACATTTCGATTTGCATAAGCTATTACAAGGTTTTCAGTCGTAGGATGAATCTTCATGCTTGTTGGAGAACAATGATATTTTGGTAGAGTACAATAATGCTAGAACCAAAAAATTAGCTTACTACAAATAATTAAGCTGGGTATTTTATTCTTACCTTTCCTTCACTAAACACAACAATATTGCTTTTTCTATCAGCTGCGACAACGTATTTACTCCATTTAGACACTTCCAATAAATGTATTAAATCTTTGAAATCTGTTAACGATAAGGAAATAAGTAATAAATAATATATAATTATAATTTTAAGCGAGAAAATCTTGCTTACAGGGAGTAGTATCAATGCAATATTTAGTAGATAAATCAAACTTGTGAGACATCTCTAAACAAACCAAGGTATTTTCATGTTTTGTAGCAAACCATAAGTATTTGCTATCAGATGAAAATGCCAAGTGAGTAGAAACATCACACTCAACTGGTTGAATGCCTGTCTTTATAATCATTGGTTCACAGGTGACAGAATCCTAAGTAGTAACATAATAAAATATTAAATGGAACTTGAAACTGTTATTAATCTTAAAATAATATATGTGATTCACAAATACCACAATCAAACTGAATATTTTAAGTTTCTCTTCAGTTGAATAAACAACCCATGTGCCATCAGGTGAGATTGCTGAACATCGTACATAGTCATTTTTTGAATATTTGATGGTTAACAGTTTAGATAATTTGTTTTCATATTTATGTTTATCCCCCAAATACCAAACATCTAAATGACTCAGATGTAACATCAAAACATAGCGAGCTTCTGTTGCTAGAGATATAGTTGACTGAAACATAGATAATAATTTTATATTAATTTAAAGCAACACATATATTTAACTTGTTTAGTTAAAGAAAAATAATAACAGGCATCAATGGAGGGTATTTAACCATATGTTTTGGAGGATAGCTGCTCACTGATAAGTATCCATCAATACCTATAAAATAATAAAAATTATTCTTAATAAGGTGTAGTATAAAGATTAATATAAAATAATTACCTCCTGAAAATAATTTTCCTTTAAAATAAACTAATGACCGTACTTCTACTGTATGTGCCACTAGTTGTACACTTCTTACCCATTTGTTACATTCAACACTCATATCAGATTTCATAGATATTAGCTCATAACAAACAATAAGTGGATCAACACCTAAAAATAATAAATGTTATATCAATGAATTATAAATTAACACTATTTAATATTCTTAATAATTATAGGAACAGATAGGTAGCATACTGAGTAATAAATATGTAAATTATATTTGAGCATTTAATTAAACTTAATATTACATAACTATTACTTACATTAAATTTGATTGGTTATAAATAGTGTTTAAACTTTTGCAAATATTTAAGAACTTCTATTAATTTACTACAAAATAAAAATGAATATAGTGAAAAAAACTATTTAGGAAGCCAATAGTATACTACTATGAAAGTTTGAACAGCTATGAGATGTTTTAATAATTTTTAAAAACAAATTTTTATTAAGTTATAGATTTTAAATCAAAAACAACAATTTTCACATGTTATTATCATTATAAAAACACAATTCATTTTCAGCATTTGAACAAGTAAATATATAAATTATATTTTTATGATATTAAGTAGTATAAGTGCAAACTATAAACTGCTCTTTAAATTATATAAATAAATACTAACCACTACAGTAAACTTTGGTTTGTGATTCATCTAAACATACTGTAAGTGCTTTTGATTTCAGTGCTTGGTAATTGGCTATGTTTGTGCCTTTATTTCCATCCCAAAAACATAATTTACCACTAAGACATAATATTAAGATCAAAAAACTGAAAAATAACATAATTTTATAAACCATTAAAAATTATTTTTACCGGGAATCAGCACTTATGATTGTGAAATCATTGGTGACTGCTATTGATGACACGATTGTCTCAGTTTGACCAGTTGGAAGTTTGTGTAGAGCATGACCACTTCTTCGGCTGTAAATACGTAAAGCATTTATGGAACCTGTGACCAGCCATTCACCACTTGAATCCCATGAAATACAATTTATCTTACCTATGAAATAATATTTTTTAACATAAAATAAACAAGTTATTTTAATATACAATTTTAATACCTTCTTGTTTGTCCATTAATCTATCATAAGTTAAACTGTCTGATGTTATTTCAAATATATTTATATAACCATCTTGAGTTCCAGCCTATATTAATACATTGATCAAAAAAAAAAAAAAAAATTCAAGTTTTATTTAAAATGTTAACTTACGGCTAAACGTCCACTACTTTTATGGATTGCTATACACCAACATGATCCGGATGTTACAGTTTTGTTATACTGGAACACAAACATGATAAATGAAAAAATCTCAAGACAATAAATTATTAGTAAATTTGCGTTACTACCACCCACCAAAGGCGAAAGACTGTACAAGTCGTGTTCCGTAACAGTGCCATTTGCACTACAGCTGAACAACCTACCGTTGTACCATGCGAGACCCTCGACACTACTGTCACATATCAATACCCTATCGATGTGTGGCTTGTAGGAGACGTCCCATATTTCAATTGATGCATTAGACCTGTAGACCAAAATGATCAGAGATCAATTGGTGACGAAAAAACATAAATTGTCATATACCTACCTTCCTACCGCTACTTTTTGAGTGTCATTTTCGGCGACCATGCATTGGATCGACAATAGTTCAGGTGAAAAAAAATTCACCCTATGGACGTCCAACAAACCCATTACAATGATGGTTGCGACTGAATGAATCAAAATGAACGAATCTGTCGAATGACCGGATCGCGAATAATGTACTAAAAATATTCGGTTAAATCAAATATCGATCTTCAGTCTTTTGGCAGTTTTTAAATATATGTTCATGGTTATTGGTTTTTAACATGGCTTAAGATAAACAGGTTACGAAACGCAGCTGTGATTATTGAGGCTCTAGTCTGTCAATTCTCGGATACCAGCGAGAATGATACCCAGCGCTCCATGCGGTATTATTTAGCTTTATTTATAATTTTCCATGATACTTTTTGATTTTGCCATGTATTTTAGTTTTAACTTACCCAGTAAACAACACAATATTTTAAGATTTTTTTTTATGTTTTACATAAATAAACAATTACAATATATAAATATAACACGTATAAATGATAATAAAAAACATTTATTAGGTAACACATTTTTTAAACATTTATTAACCTAACTGGATACAAGTTTTGAAAGTTTCTTTTTGGCTCTATTAATTTTATTTGATTTTTGATTTTCAAAATATAATTTCACATTAATTCTAATTGTATTAGGTAATCATAATATGTGATTTCAATAGAACGTACCGAGATTTGGGTACTACCATTACCAGACTCCCATGTTGATGTAATATCACTAGGTTTAAAGTGGTTTGCACAAACTCTTGAATTCCTGTTTAAAGGACACCCAATAATATTTTCCCAAACATTCATCATGTTTTTAGGAACACCAAATTTAGATGCAGCACTTTTACTACACCCAGGAACACAACACTTGTTGGAAACCATATTGGAATAAAGAAAAATAGTTGTAAAGTGTACAAAATAAACTACTAAAAAGTAAAACGATGAAAAATGGAAATTGGTGCAACACTACAAAAGCAAATTATTGAATATTGTATGGTAATCTTTATTCTAAATCCCAAACATCATGACAAATAATATATAATTTGTCATTCCAAATATCCATTATCCAATAATGAAAATTCGCGGGTAAATGTTTAAAGATAACATTGATAATAAATAAAATTGTTTTTGGCCGCAGGAACGCTAGCTACTATTCTCACACAGGCCATCAGTTGTTTATATAAGAGAATCTTTGGGCATCATTTCTGTTGTATAGTTTTAATGGGTAGTTTCGTAACCTGTTTATCTTAAGCCATGCTATTATATGCATGATGCGCCATATTTGGTACACAATAAACTTTACATTATAACTTCCAAACTTTTAACTTTAAATTTTTTTTATTATTTTTCCCATAATCAGGGGAAAATTTTAATGAAGTAGATTTTTTCCAGTCAAAAATAAAAAATCATGCAGAAAGGGGTTAACTATAATTTACTAAACAAAAATATTGATATTTAAAAAAATTGTAAAAAATCAGCAATTTGACTTAAATAAGTGTTATTTCCATAGACATTTTTCTGAAAATTATATTTACAAATTGGCTTATATTTTCAGTATTAAAAAATAAAAATAAAAAATGTAGCGCAAGTGTTCATGAATTATATTTAAAAAAATTTTTTTTTAAATATTGATTAGAACAAAAGTTATTTCATTTGTCAGATCTCCGTGGGACACCCCATGATAAGTCGATTAACTCATTATTATTGGGTGTGTGGTGGTGATGAGGTGTGTACAAGATATAAGGCCGATTGTGACGAGATCTAGCATTTGGCCTGTTTTTGGAGCTCCATGGCAGCAGGTATCAAACTATATAAGTATTCGGCACGGGTTTTTTCCGCTGGGTGCGTCTGCAGCACGAATTAAGATATAAAATAAAATATATTTATATCATTATATTTCAATTTTTATTGATTGAGTGTTAATATAGTTATATAATAATACTTGTAATATTAAAACTTACCAAATTTGATTGGCTGTTTCTTGTAGATAACACTTCACGAAAAAAGTTTGCCTGGTCAAACCACACAAGTTTTGGATAATAAATATCGTCTGTTCCACTTCCACTTTTCCTACTTTTTTCTATTTTAGCCAGTTCGTTCCGATAAACATCCTTTATATTTTTTATTTTGGCTTTTAGTTGCTTTTCGTCCATTCCTTCTACCAATCCTTGACTCTCAAGTTCTGAATAGAAGCTTTTAAATATTTCATCTTTTAATTTTATGTTGCAGTAGTCCTTGTGCTTAATGTTCCAAAGTAATGGATATTTTTCATACATTTAAAAAAAATCAATTATATTATTACTGTTCCACTTCATACTTACAAAACTCAAACTTTAAATATTAACCACAGATAACTTATAACCAAATTATTAAACAGTATGTATACAACTTGTGACATGCGCGAATACGAGACTCTACTAGCCGTAGTGTAATCGGACCGGTCACTACACGCTTAGTCGCGCGCGACTTAGTTCGCTGGTAAGAAGCGAGTAAATTCGCCCAATGTAATCCACCCATAAGTTTATTATCAAAATTGGTTTAGAATAGGTTTTTTTATATTTATAGTTCTTTACAAAAATATCAAAACATTTAGTTATTGGCACCATTGTTGAGGTTATTGGCACTCTCATCATTAGTTATTGGCACCCACTAAAATTATATGACAAATTATGTTTTAATTCTTTAGAGACTACTAGAAACTTAGTTATTAACTATTTTTTTGTTAAGAAAAAATATCTACAGGTATATAGGTATTGATAAATTATTGTACTTACCATTAAATTATGTTCTTTGAACAATAATGTATAATTATCTTAAAAATATATTACAGATCCTCATAATACTTAGATACTACCTATGCAGTGGTTGTTATAAATTGAATCACATACCAAATAGGTATTTTATAGTAAGCCAGAATTATTACCTACCCCATATTAGGTATATATTGTATAGTGATTACAATACTAAACTGTCTACAACTATTTTTTTTAACGATTCCAGTTAGTGTTAGTGTATTACCTCTAGACAGGTAATAAAATTTACGAAAATAATTTCACATTTATAATGATTAAGTAGTAGGTCCTATGCAAAGTGTGCAACAATTTTTGTAACAATTAAAAAAATATAAATCACTATTATTATTTAACATAATTTTTATAATAAATAAAAACAACAAAAGTATACCTAGTTAATAAAACAAATTTAAGCACCAAATAGGTAGTTAGGTTCTTGGTAGAACTTTAAATAGTATAATAATAATAAAAACATGAAAATCTTTTCAAAATTAGGTTATATAAAGAAAACAAGAAAATAATGTTTTCAAGAATAATCAAAACAAACTAAATAGGTATAAAAAAAATCTTATGCAAGTTAATCAGTATCAAAACATTAAAATAAAACTTAGTTAACAATTACCGATTTTTCACAACTTTGGCAAATAAAAAGTGTTTCATCACTACTGAGATCACAAAATGAATCATAGTTGGCACATTTTTGGTGGAATTTATCACAGCAAAAATTACATTCAATACCCAAGTTTGATTGTTCTATGTCAGTATTACATAATTTAAAACATCCTGTTTTAATAATGCAACTGTTATAGATATTGCTACAAGGGTTTGGTGAACTTGGTAGTTCATCTATAATATTATATGAATTCTTAAATTGTAAAGTTTCTAAATTAATAGTTTGACTAGTCACTGTTTCTGGTTTATAATTTCTACTTAAATCTGAAAATAAATTTTTTACAATATTTCTTTTATTTGTCTTTTTTGGTTTTGTTTCTTTCAATATTTTGTTTTCTTCCCTAGTTTTCTTTCTCATTTCTTTTTCTTCTTCAATAGACCGTTTCTTTTTTTCTTTATTTTCATATAAGTTTTTCCAATTATCTGATGTTATTACATATGGTACCCTTTCTGTTATTCTTGTACCTTTTCTTTCAGGAGTCACAGGCCAAATCAAACATGACTCAATTGGTGATATTTCTAACTTTTTTAGAATTATATGATTTTTATTGTTTTTTATTAGGGTGTCCGGGTGGTTAATTGGAATCCCTAAAATTTCTTTTTCTAATTCCACTTCAGAAGAACTTGTTGTAACAATAGCAGAGTTTGACTGATCTGCATTAGATTTTTCTTTTTTAAAGTTCAAGGTCTACTTCGCTGTTCTGTTGATTACCTTTTAATTGTTCATAAATTCTGTATAAAATAAAAAATTCTTCAGATTGATTTTCTGTTTCAACAATGTTCTCAATATTATTAAATTTTTCTATCGTTTCAATGCCAATAATATCAGAAAATTCTTTAAGATTTAAATTGTTGATATTATTGGCAATGTTAATTCTCTAAGCGGACACAATGTTAAGCAAAAGCAAAGAGTCCCGACCTTATCTTTTCTACATCATGTCTTGGGCATTATAGAATAAGATGTATGCTCCGCTAGCAATATTTGATAAGCGTGAGGTGAGCAGGGTTCTCAAACACGTCCATAAAACTAAATTTAGCAATAAAACTCTATTCACCGGAAAATAGCACAGTTTTCCGAAAAAAAAATAATAATTTAACAATAGAACACATATTTGGCAAATTTAAAAAAATACTTACAATTCCGTCGACCGTCACCACTTTTTAAGTGGTATGCAAATTTTCGCAATGAAGTGTAGATTTTGAATATGCAATCAGAACGCGGTGAGACAGCCCGGAAAATGTCAGGAGCTTACGAAAGCCCGGCCGCAACTTTTGAAATACGCGGCAGCCGAAACTACAAACGGCTGGATTTAGAAATTTTTAAAAAATACTTACTTTCATTTTACCGAGCTCTAGTAGCCAGTGTCTATGTTTGACTTGTTTGAGGTCTATTTTACAATAGTACCTACAAATTTAATTCTAATAACGTATTTTTTATTTTTTGTTATACGTTATTGTACCTAATTATAAAATATATAATGTGAGTGTCAAAAACTCAAAAGTAAAATATTGGTTACATTCTAATTGTGCAGTACTAGCGTTCCAAATATAAGTACGAAAAAATAATGAATATAGTAATTAAATTATTCCACAACACAATTATTAGTTATTATTTATGTACATACTGCTATAGATATTGAAATATTGAATTATGGTAATTAGAGTATATAATTAATGTTTAATTCCAATTTGTGAACTTAATAACAATTCCTATCAAATCTACTTATTGTAGATCACATGACACAGGGTTATTACTTATTGCAGGTTAACTTAATTTTGTATCGTTTTAAAAATAATAATTTATAGAAAGTAAAATCTGTTTCTGTTAGGGTCATTTATAAATTCTGTTAGATTATTTGATCGTTAGATAATTTATTGTTTACATATTATATTATTATATTTATTTATTTACCTATATAAATAAATTATTTATTTTTGTTTCATTAAAAAAACAAAAACAAATTTGTACCCAATCTGAAAGTTAAACCATCTACCTTTTATATAAAAATTAATAATGAATGTGTAAGTGTAGTTACACTTGCAAGTAATTTACTAAACTAAATTGTTGTTCCTATTTTCTTTGAAATTAGGTTTCATATAGGTATAGGTAATAAAAAGTCAAGTTTTTGTTACAAATAATATTTATTTTTAAAATAATTACCTATACCTATTTTTTGACAAATTTTTTTTCTTTCAATTATTTCTGGATCATCTAAAAAAGAAAATACTATTAATTTCTGTTTTCAACAGTGTTGTGTATTTGTATACTAAAATGTATTTGAAACTTACAACATGGGGTCCTAAAGCGGCCCAATCTTTTATTTTTTGGCCTGGTTGTCTTATCTTTAATGGTGATCGTTGTAGTTTCTCTGAAACATAGATTTAATCAATGAATTAAAAGTACCTTTTTAGTAGTTTAACATCATGATAATATTTTTATTATTATTTAGATTCACGGACAACAGGTATAAAATATAAAAATATATGTTTGCTAGGTAGTACTTATGTTTAATAATATGCTTATTTCAATTAAAAAAATCAAAATCATTAAATATAACACCTAGGTATTAAGTGTAATGTATATATTAATTATTATTAATGTTATGTTTGGCGAAGTTAGAATTAATGTCATGGATATTTTATGAGATTAAAAATTTAAGTTTTATTTACTGAGAATATTTATTATTCAATATAAGAATTTGTTGTTTTACTTATTTGTCTCAATTATTTTATTATAATAATGTTAATGACTTAATGTATATTTATTAAGATTTTATAGAAACTAAAAGAGCATAAAAAACATCAAAATATAATATATATACATGTGGGCATGTGGCATGCTAATGGTAAATAATATGTTAATTTGAATCAATAAAAAAAAACATTGAATAATGGTTGATATTAATGTAATATATTAATTATAAATATATTTATTATAGGCATATGTTGTTGTTTATAAATGTTACATTAAATAAACTTATTTGAGGGGGCGCAAAGACTGACGGATTTACGCATCGGTCACGACGCGCACCGTCGCCGGTTCGTATCCCGGTCATGGGCAGTTCACACTGTCTGAACTCTGAAGAGACCATAGACCTTATGAGTATAAGGTCTATGGAAGAGACCCAGAGAGAGCTACCCACCCGGGCATGGCAGAAACATACGAGTGCCCATTAGAAATTCTGCCAAAAAAACACACGTGTTTTCAAATATATATGCATCAACATACCCTATCTGCGCCAAAAACAGTTAACAGCCTTATGCCCCAGCTTTTTGCACGTGAAACAATCTGTAATCAATTATAATTAAAATGTTTTAATATTGGTACATTACGTCATAAACTAAAGTTGATTAAATCATTTAACTCACTAATTTTTTTAATGTGGTGTGGGCGGTGTGGCTGTGGCTGCAGCGGCAGTATGTAGTACAGCGGCTGCATTACTAACTCAGCGACTGTTGTTACGGCTGTGGCTGGTAACAAAATGGCTCTACAAACTCCATGGGAGGAGCCGTCGGCATATTGCTATGATTGTACATCTAAAATAATTTGTTATATTACCTAATTAAAAAAAAAAAACAGGAAGCAGATATCGAGTGGCAATGTTCTAACCAAAGTCCGGCAAAAGAAATTCCGGTTTATTTATTATATACAGACGAGTAGCGATAACTCGAAGTAGGAGGGAGATAAAAATTTTCTTTGAAATGTCTAACTCGAATTTATATTTATTTATATATAATTTATTTTTCTAAGGGAATAAAAAAAATTTCGAGTTGTCAATTTACTAAGAATATACATATATATAATATACAATAATTATTTTAAGCGCATATATTAGAATATAGAATATATATACCTAATATAGAAAATTGTTAACATAGGTAATAGTAAATATTAATATTTTTTTATTAACCACCTACAGCACATTAATTGAATACCTATTTTGAATAAGAATTTATGACCAATGATGTTCCTATCATTTTTTATTAGAATATACTACCCTGAAGAAAGCCAACATATAGGTATCTAATTTTTTTCACGATAAAAGTATTGAAGGGAGGTTTAATTGATAACCAAAAAATTACTTTTACATATTGAATATTTAATATACATATCAAAATAAAATTATAAAAATGAATTATTTAAATGAATTGTACACATATATAATAGAATAAAAGACTGACGACGACGATTACGAATTTACGGAAAATACCTACCACCCACAACTATTGTTACGAGATTAATTTTTCTGTAATATTTATTATTTTTACATTTTTTGTATTAAAATAAAAGAATAAGAATTTATTAGTCTTAAAAAAAGTTAGTACTTATATACATTTCCTAATTGATTACCTACATTATACATTAGATATTCTTGTATGAATAAGATACAAAAAAAACGGTGTGTACTAGTTGCCGTCATAATCCAAAATTGCGTACTAGTTGCGGTCACCCCTTAAAAAGGTTACACACTAGTTGCGGTCACTCAAATAATAATAACTAAGTATACTAAATAGTATAATATAATATATAGTTTATATAATAATTAAATATGAAATTAATATTTCGTTTATTTATTTAATTTAGAAAAATGTATCAATCAACATTTTCCTTCCCATTTATATCGAAAATATAACATACTGTTTAGGACTGTCTACACACTATTATTTATTGTGTAGGTATGGTTAAAAATGTTGATACTTATGTTTAAATTATTCGAATATTCGAAACTATGATCGGTGTATACAATTTAATCTATTTTATTTATAAACGCTGTGTACATTATATCGAAAAATATGTTTATCACATAATATAAATTTCGCTGAGTATTGAAGTGTAATAAAGCTATGACCGCAATTAAGATATTACCTAAATTTGCGTGACCGCAACTGTTATATCTGTTTATCTCAAAAATCGTCATGACCGCAACAAGTGTCTAGTATGCACTATGCAGCCAAAAAAAAAATATAATAATATACCTAATCGCCATGCGGTATACATCTACTTTACCGGACACCCTATTTTTCCCCCAAAATATGTGTTTTTTCATGCTGAATTCAAAACTGTTCGAAAAAATTTGCGGAAACTTACCGTTCAAAAGTTATGGTAATTCCATGTAGGTATTCGATATTATAAATTATGCTAAATAACAAACTTTAACGTGCAAATTTATCACCAAGTTGTAGAGTAGTGGCACGGGTAAGACCATTTATACACTATTTGTGGTTATACATCAAGACTATAAAATGTTATAGGTACCGATAAGAAATCTTACTATCTATGACTAATCAAAACGACGGCGACGGTTTTATTTATTACCTATTTCGTATTTTTCTAATTTTATTTTGTTTTGACCGATCACCCTATATTATAGTGCTAAATAATACGTACCTTCCAATAATAGGAAATAATGGTCGTGCCTGATTTTATCCATTCTTCGATTATGCGCACCTAAGTTTCTGCGCTTCGGTCTTCCACTGGAATTATAGGAAGCAATCTCCACTTCCCCGTTCATATCCGCCAAATACCCACTGGACTTCTACCCGGTGTCCTCGGTGATATTTACGGCGTCCAAATTTTGATTCGTCTATTTCGACGACTTCTCCGATGCCTCCCAATTGTTTTTTTTTTTTATCATATGGTCGAAAATCACTTCTCTGCAGAACGAACTCCAATCGACCACCGTTTGATTTGCTAATCGAAGCTGTTTTTGAATGACCAAGGAAGGACAGTTTATCGACCATAGATTTACGAATCCACAAATATTTAATAAGGACAAATGTGATTTGTAGAAAAAAGTATTTTTACGTAATGAGGAACTGTAAAATTATTTTTTATTAAACTAATGATAATTAATCAAACAATAATTATTACACGACTTACTTGTAATTACAAGGTTTTGTACTTTTCTAAATAATCGAGAAACACAAACTAAAAATTAAGGGAAAAACGGGAAATTTTACGCACCATCAGTTTTCTACAAATTCGATTTTGGTTTTTGATTAAACTTTAAAACAAATGGCCATAGATACATGCAATTTTCACCGAATGTTTATATAAGTATATTCTATCCACCATGCAATTTTCGGTCATTATTAATTTTTTTTAAATAAATATCGATAAAAATGTATTTGTTGGGTAGAAAAGCTTGAAAATTTAATACAAGGCTCCTAACATATTGTTACAATAGCAGTTGAAGATTAAAAGAAATTCATAGTCACGATTTTTTTTTATTAGCATTTAAAGTTCAAATTTTGACTAAATACGTAAAAATTACGGCCATGTTCAAATTATCTTAGATAGAAATTCATAAAAGTTTTTGTTTTTAATTCTAAGATTTGAAAATTTAATATAAGGCTCCTAACATATCTTATCATAAATTTTCAAAAGATCAAAAACTATGCCATGTTTGGATTAATGCCTGCCGGAGAAAAGTTGGTACTTGTGCGTTATCGCGCCTACCGTCGACTCGTCGCGACTACCTTGATTTGGTAATCGGAAAAAAAATCCCCGGTAAATAAAATCCCCAGGAAAAAAATCCCCGGAAAAATAATCCCCAAAGCAACTATACAAAAAGATACATAATTATAATAATATACCTAGTTATAGTATATTAGACTATTAAAGTATGTATATTAATATATTAGTTGGTAACTATTTCAGGTATTACTTCTAGATATTTTTGATACTAATTCAGTAATAGGTGCCTATCGAGGCTTATGATAAAATATTGTTATCGACAATAATTTGTCGTGCTATATAATTTATTATTCGTACCGTCGCCGTCGGCAGTTTGCAGAAAGTTTCTTTTTAATCGCAACAATTTTCGTTCATAACATGAACGAAATTGGAAAAGATTCTCTAAAAACTAAGAAAATGCATTAAAATCGTCAAAAAATGGCCTAAATAAATGGCAAAAATGTTTTTACCTACCAGCTTAAAATATAACTAGGTTTATCTCAAATTAATTATGACAAAATAATTAAAATAAATCTTACCATTTTTATCGGCAGAATGATTGTGTTCATGGATATCCCTTGGATTACTATTTTGATGCGATGTTTTTAAAATAGCTAAACATTTAAATGAACTATATTTTGCACACGTCTATCTCTTAAAAAACTTACAGTCTTTTTGGCGTACATAAGTATAACCATTTAAGCAAATTTTATCGTTCTCTTGATTAGATTTAACGATTCCCTAAGTCGCACAGTCACACAAATTAAAGTTACTTAACAGGAACTGAAGATGTACTAACCGTAACCGTTATAATAACGTATAGATAGACGTGTAAATAATTATTTTATAACTTGTATTTTCCCAATTTCACATTTTATTGCTCTATGCAACTGGCAGCCCGCGAACCTTTTTTATCTGTAAAATGCTTTCTTATTGCACACTAAATTTGTGGTATGAATGTGAACATTTTAGTCGATAACAGTCATATTTATGTATTTATTTATACGTGTTCTTATTTATACATTTATATTTTATTATTTTATATTTTTTTCATACTTAGTACAACTTTGAATTTTTAAATATAAATTTTGTAAATGCATATTTGTTGCACATATTAATGATTTTTACTACATATTTGTTGCATATTTCAATGATATATGTATATTAATTAATAATATAGGTATAAAGATATAATATAAGATAATATTATTATTTTTATTATTATAATTTAAATACTAATTAGTTGCTTTGGGGATTTTTTATTATCATTATTATTTTTTCCCGGGGATTTTTATTCCGGGATTCCTTGATTTCGAATACATAGTATTTTATGCAACATATTTTTAATATGTTTATTATAATAAAAAACTACCCAAAGCTAATGCCAATGTATTTATTGATAATATGAAAATAAAATAAAATAAAATATGTGATAGTAGAATATGTCAAATTTATACGTTAGTAAAACTTCCAAAATACTTGTTTACCAAAATAGAGTTTCGCTTTGTGACCGTTCAAACAGATTCGTTTATGTGGTAAAATGTATTTTTCTTGAAAAAAGCTACGGAATCTTATTCCGTTGTAGGTAAGTTTCACAGATCCATTGCCAAATAATCGTAACTGTATAACAAGGTTAGACAGTACTGTCTACTACCAGCGTGACAGCGTGGTCGTGACTAATCACTAATGTGACTTAGGGCGGGTTGCATAAACGTCCTGTAACTACTTACAGATCTGTAAGTACGTTAACGGATCTGTAAATAAAATTAGGTGTTGCTTGAACGCTCGGTAAAGCGGGTAAAGTTACCGGCTCTGTAAATTATCGGCTACCGGACCTGTAAACTGCAGATCCGATTTGGGCTCTGTAACTAATTACAGATCGGTTAAAATAATATAATATTATTATTATGATAAGATAAACAAGTTTTACTATCAAAGATTATCAATATTCAATTTATATTATATATTTTTTAGTTTTTGCGATTATTAAAGAATAAAAAATATTTTTAAGTTAATATACCTACGCGGTTACGCACAATTTTTTGGTTTAATATGGTTTAATTTATTTGGTAACCACGGTTATTAATAATTTTATATTTCTTTATGCAACCCGAGAATCGTTTACACAATCATTAAAAACCTTATAGAGCCGGTAAATTACAGGGCTGGTAACAAATTTACAGACAGTTCTTTATGCAACCCGCCCTAAATGACAAATGTCCAACTGTTCTAAAACTTGACTAAAAGACAAAAGTTACCCAGCCAGTCTATAGGAAATTGCGATAAGTGCGATTGTAACGACACTGGAAAAAATAGAATTAGAAATAGAATCGCGTATAAAATGGGGTCGTTATAACGGTTATAACACATTATTTATTTAATTAATTACAAATATTAGTTATAGTATAGGTATACATTTTATTAAAAAACCTGTTACCTGTTAGGTAAGGCTGTTACTCTAAAACTAAGCTAGATAGCACAATTCTGACTTCACTAAAAACTTTTTCATCAAAAACTGTACACAGTAAAAATAAAAATATTAAACAAACTGATTCTAGCTAATTTTAGAAATGATTTATTATGAATCTTAAAAATTGTGTTTTTTTTCAATGTTTACGTGCAAAAACTTCAAAAGTAAGTATTTTAGCTAAGTTTAGAATTTACCAATTTATTAAGCGCTAAAAAAGTAAAAACCATACATTTTGAAAAAATAATTAAAAATATTCAATTCTAAGTAGGTATTTAAAACAAAATCGACAATAACTTCAAAACGAAGTTTGAGCGGGCTTTTTTTTGCATTCTTATAAAGAACCGTAAAACACACATTTTGGGAAATAAAATTTTAAAAATCGATAGGTTGCTCAACTAAAACTATGCAATTTTTTTTCTAAGTACACTTACTAGCTACCAGTGTAGTCACTTGCTTGCTTTATTACACATTTTATGATATTTACACTAATCGATGCAGAGTGCAGACGTATTACACATTTTCGATAAGATAAATATAAAAAAGATGACGAAGTCAGTAGCTATGTGGTTGATCACTAAAGCCTTAACATTTACTTACTATCAAAATTATTCATAAAAAAGCGGATAAGTGGGTATCGGTCTGCTGTACATTAGGGGGTGGGGTGGACCTATGACTATAGGGTAGGTTAAATTTGAATGCAATGATAGGTATCATTGTATACGAAAAACGATTCTGAACGGAGATGGTTTATCTGTCTAGGGTATATTATAGATTATTAAAAATTTTCAAATCTTAGATTTTAAAAGAAAATTTTTTATGAATTTCTAGCTTAAAATAATTTGCGAATTTTCGTGATTTTTACGTATGTTGTCAAAATTTAAATTTAAATACTTGTAAAAAAAAAATGTGGATATATATTTCTTTTATTTTTCAACTACTATTGTAAAAATATATTATGAGCCTTGTATTAAATTCTCAAATCTTAGAATTAAGAAGAAAAACTTTTATGAATTTCGATCTAAGATAATTTGATAATGTGAACATTGGCGTAATTTTTATGTATTTAGTCAAAATTTGAACTTCAAATGCTAATAAAAAAAAATCGTGCCTATGTATTTTTGTAATTTTTTAATCACTATATGAATAACTTATGAGGAACTTTGTATTAAATTTTCAAGTATTTTGATAGGGCCAAAAAAATTGTATCAACACTTCAAAAAAAAATTTTCAGAAAAATTGAAAATTTCAGTTGTCAAATAGCTATAGAGAAAATTTGAAGCGTCATTATAGGAAAAATGTTTTGAGCGTTTGAGTTTTAAATTTTTATGAAATCGCGTAATGATAACGATTTATCCTCAAACCATAGACATATAAAACAACATATGTTTGCCTCAAATCAGGTATATGTATATCTATGATAATATAATAAGGTATTATGAATTATGATAACTACATTCAATGTTTTTGGAAAAATTGATTAACCATGCCTATGCAAAATGCGTCCTAATTGAAAAATAAAATATTTGTTTCAAAATTGAATATATGACAATATTTAAATATAATATATTATCCTAGACTGACAAATCATCTACGTTCAGAATCGTTTTTCGTATACAATGATACCTATCATTGCATTCAAATTTAACCTACCCTAGTCAGAGGTCCACCCCACCCCCTATTGTACTGCAGAGCGACATCCCGCTTTTTTGAAAACTGTTGGAAAATGTTTACTTTAGACCTCTACAATGCAACAAGGATATTCACTTTTACATCAGAAACCACCTCCAAAGTTTGAAATTTAAGCATTATTTCGACTAGCTATGCTGTACACAGACAAAAAAAAAACACACATCATTGTAAAATCAATACATTCATCACTTCGTTCAGAATCGAAACGAAAAAAAAAAAACTCAAAACGACGAAGAACGCACGCACGCACTATGGCAATTGAATTCGAATTGCCTATATTCAACATATCTAAATATTATAAATATCGTAATATAGGTACCAATACATAATTTAATAGGTATTTTTAGGATTTTTTCCAAAAAAACTAATATTAACAAAAAAATTATATTGTTGCAAAATTATGAATATATATACTATATATTTTATATTTTATTATAATTAGATATAACTGTTTCTATAATGTTATATTAACAAACACGACGATGTACATAGGTGCTATTTAAAAATAATGTTATTACCTCGAATTTTGATCAACGTTGTTGAATCGAATTTGCAGCGAAGATTCTTCAAGATCATTGAATGTGATGTTGTCCACAACATCACCTCTAAAGTTTCATAACTAAAAAAAAAAAAAATTAGTATAACCGCTCTGCTGCATAGTAGGTATCGCGTTGGCCTCGTCATTGAGTTGACGGATATGTTAAAATATGAACTTCAAAGTTCTAACGAATTTTTCAATTGCAATAAGTTCTTTGTATTACATTTTTTAAATTTTTTGGGTGGCATAACATTTTTTTATCGACATTTCAAAATCAGTGACCTTCTCTATGACGAGGTACGATCGAGACTCGACACTATACAACAGAGCAATTTTTTTCGTTCTAGGCTGTTTTTAAATTTAAAATTAAATTGGCAATATGGTTTTAATTTTAAAAATAAATAATATGTAATTTAGGGCACTTACCTCGGGTTTTTTGATCGTTTTTGTGAAAGTGTCTTAGTAACCATATTTTTAGTTGACCGTGTACGCTTTAGCGCATTTTTTTTTTTGCCATAATGTACAATGTACAACAACCGTATAATTGTAAAAAAGTCACAAAAATGTTTACAACTGATTTGATCACGTTGAATCATCCAGAAGGAATGGTTATTTTTCAGAGTTTACTTTATGATAATATTTGAGTATTACTATAGATAAAGTTATAGTAATAATAAAATTATACTTCAATATTTATTTTTAATTGTTATACACATTTCTGGAAATACAGCTATTAGTAGGTAGTCTCGTATTGTTACTTCCGCTGTCCGGAATTCGTAATCACTAATTAATAAGTACGGTGTGTATATTTATAAATACATTAACTTATATTTTTTTTTTGTGGGGTATAGTCATAATTATATTATAATAAATGATAATAGGTAATTGTTTCAATTAATTTGAATATTTATTTAATATGATTAGGTACTTGAATTTATTATTGCTGAATGATGCATATTTTGAAGTTTGATGTACCTACCGTCTGAAAATATTAGAATGTCCATAGTAATTATATTATAAAAATTATTGAACAATGAACCAAATCAAAGAGTTATCCAGTCGGTCAGTGTTGGAATGCCGTCTATGATTGCCGATCGCATAATTATAATAATTTTATTTTTTCATTATTATCATTACTATAATGTCAATAATCCATATTAGGAACAATTTTGGTTTGGTTCATAATCGGCGCATAATCTATTCTCATTTCTCAGAAGCGTCTGTCGTTGCCGATAACCGACCCACGACCGACCGCATGAGACAGTCATTGTTGAATTAACTTTTTGGCGTAGTGGGGGGAATTAGCGGCCGCCGTCACAACGACAAGTAGGTGGCAGCACATGATGGCAATGAAAAATCAAATCTAACGACGTAAACATGCTGTCGAAAAACAAATGAAAAGCCATTGAAAAGTGGTTTTAGAGTAAATATACCTATAATCAATTTTATAGAAAATAATATTTCGGAGGGAACCTCATTGGGGTTTTGTATTAATCTAAAATACACAGCTTGATATTAAAGGGACAAAAACCTTTTTTTTTACATTTTTTAAATAACTGTAACTTTTTTACTAATTGATATTTTAAAAAACACCGATGAGGTACCCTCCTAAATATTGTTCTCTATAAATTTCATTATGAGTATTTTTCCTATAAAACCATTTTTTGATGCCATTTCGTTTGTTTTTGGTAGACGTGTTTTTACCGCTGAAAATGACCAGTGTAGCGTCCTCTTAAAAACAAAGGGTATCGAAGCCCCTTAATATACATTTTATAAGTCTACAATGTCTACAAAACACTTGTTTTAATACAATTAATGTTTTCCACATATTATGATATCAAATGTAAAATGTTACAGTGACACAGTGCATCTAACAAAAGAATCACTTAACTACTTACGAATTAATTATAATTATTGCCTTGGTTATCTTTATCATAACACAGAATAGATAATTTATTGTTGCTTTAAAGTTGAGCAAAATTAGTAAGTTACTATTACGCAACAGTTCAATATAAATTTCGTTTAGCGTTATAGGTATTAAAGGTTATCATATATAGTTGCAACTCCGATTAGGTATAACTTCAATACTAAATCCGTCCTCCGAATTCTGATTTCATTATCGTTTTCAGCATACTTAACTTCATAAATTTCTTTAAGAATAATTGCAACAAAAAAAAGCGTGTCCGATAAAACAGAAATATGGCAAAAAAATATATGGTTTTGCAATATTTGTAAAGAATTGTATGATCGATAACTTATAATTATACTTAATATGTGTTATGTGAATTATACATAATACTTAACAATTATTTGATATATTATGAATAAAAAAAACATAAAAAAAATAAAAATACGTCTACCGGAAAGTCAAATTAAATTTTTAAGAGCAATATAAGTTCAAATTTGTACAACAAAAGATATTTTCATTTTTTGTTTTAATTCAAAAACAAATAATCATGAAATCTAGATAATTAAAATTTACACCAAATTTTTATTTTATCTTTTTTTTTTTACATGGTAAAATTTTAAAGATAATTTTACACCTTTTGAACTAGTAACAGACATTTTTACATATAATTGTGTGTGTTCGATCTATATAACATATTACAACTTATTTTATAGGTATTAGATACATAGATATAAGTAAAAGGTGAAGGTAACTAATTCTCAAAAAGAAATTGTAATCGTCTCACATCTCTTCCGAAACGATCAACAATTTCTTCTTAATATTTGTTATTATTAATTAGATCAATTAAATCTAATATAATGTTTTTAATATTTCTAATGGTATCCTACTATTTTTAAAACCGCTTTCAATTTGTTGTATAGTATATAGTAATTTATCTTAAAACATTCAATTAAAAAAAATATTTTGAAAAAGCCATGGGGGGGGCAAATTCCTTAGCTTGCCCCCCCACCCCTTACGGGCGCCTATGTGACAAAATGTATCTTATATAAAATTTGCACTTTATCTTCCACTTGAAAATGTTTTAAATGTTCCATTTTTATAACCCAGTATTGAAAAATTATAACAAGGTAAGTAATTCTTTCCATAACCAAAAAATCAAAAAATAATTGAATGCCATTTAGTATCATAGTTATTTTCAACTCCAATTTATACAAAAATACAAAATTACATATTAAATCAAACATTTAAGATATTTTTGTTTTATTTTTAATAATAAAATAAATGCCTTTTTTTATTGCATTAACACCCAAAACTTGCCTATAACTATAGACATTATAATTTCATAACACATAAAAACGTGAACAAATGCTCACTTTCAAGTTTGGCTTAAATAACACAGCCTTAATTCTTCAGTAGGCACTATACTAGTATACTATTGTTTTTACTATTTTTGCTGGGTAGGTAGTTAAAATTTAGCAAATACTCAAAAGTTTTCTTACTAAAGCAATGTTTTTGTACCTGGGTTAATATGGCATGCTTTATGACTTACTAGTATTGTTCAGTTCAATTATTTAATTTAGTAGATGATTACTGGTCAGCAATAAATTAGACTGATATTAAAAAAGAAAAAGGGAGTTAATGGTTAAAACTTTTAACAGAAAACAAATTGTCTAATCGAAAAACTTTATTTTTATGAGTGCCGAGCAAAAAAATAAAAGATTATATTCATTATATTATATTTTGTTGTGTAATGTTCACGTTGTACTAACATCTTTCTTAAAAGAAACATTGGTATTTGTTTAGTATGTGACCTACCAATAAGACGATTATTTATTATTTTATAGCCTTACTGATCCATTAACAGGCAGGATATATTTAAAAAAATATTTTTAAGAGATGTACAAAAAGTGTATTGCTAAAAAATTTTTTTAAACAAATAGTTATATGACATTTTTAAAATAATTTTGATATGATATTGCTATAGAAGTATGTATTCAATATTCATACATTTTTTTTTTTACTGATATTTTGTTAAGCTGATTTTTACATTATCAAATATAATCCTGTATTATTTTATAATTGTTTTACTAATAAATTAATTGATAGTATAACATGATTTTATGATTTTTAACTTCACTAAAAATATTATGCGAATACCCAATTTGGTAGGTCACACGATCCGGTAGATCACATAAATGTTTCATTTTCTTTTCTTTATATATTCCTAACCACGGCGGTCTGGGATATAATAATTAACAATATCAAAATTGTTTAAGTCTTAAAAATCTCAACATTATTAGCTATTATTTTATACTTACTACTTAGTATATTTCTAAAATGTATGATTTAGGTACTTGTAGTTGTTACAAAGTAGTATTACTCATGTATTGTGCTATTTATTAATAAAATAATTTATATAGTAAAGACAAATATTTGTTTATTTTATAAAAATATAAATACAAACAACACATGTATCTTAATTTTTTAGTCCAAACCTTAATAAAAATAAATTGTACGGTAAAATTATGAAAAATATATATTTGTAGGATTTTTCATAACTGTAATTTAGTTGAATAATACTTACTTATTTATAAGGAATATTTAGGATGTTGGAAGATCAGAAATCTGAGTCACAAACTTAAAGTCTTCTGGGAATAGTAAAGTTGCATTAGCCAAAATCAGTTTATATGACTGTTTAATTGTGACTTCTGCAACACCAGCAATGTCCCCAATTTCTTTTTGAGAACGTTTTTCATCAGATGCTTGGGACGCCATAAATATTGCTGCAGCCGCTACAGATATAGGAGAACGACCTGGTACAATATCGTATTCTACTGCTTTTTTAGCAATATGCGTGGCTGCTCTCTGGACCATGTTTGGTAATCCCAAGTTACAACAAAATCTTGACATGAAATCTCCAGTTGTTATCAAATCAACACTGGTTTCCAACGCCTTCAATATTAATTTAAAAACTCTTCCGATTTCTTTTTTACTAACTTTGCTTACAGCACATATTTCTTTGAATGTACGTGGTACTCCTTCTTGCCTACAAGCAATATACAAGCTAGCTGAAGCAATCGCGTCATTTGATCGACCTTTAAGATTTTTGCCGTCGTGCACTTGTTTGAATAGTACATTGGCCCTATCCACTATATTCCTTGGCAAATTTATGCGATCAGCCATAAGGCCAATTTCCCTATAGGCATTAAGTAGTGAACGATTGGTTGAACAAACCATACCCTTATTTTTATACTTCATACCACCAAACTCATCAAATGATGCGTCACCCCTAGAAGGACCAACCAGTGTAGACAAGTCAGAACCATTGAGCAATGGATTTTCTGCCCCTCCAACACGAGAAGGATCAGCACTATTGCTGCCTTTGTCATTACTGAATGTCCTCCATTCAGAACCAACATCTATTACTCGATCACCAACCACAAGACCACATTCGGAACATATTTGATCGCCAGCTCTGTAATCTTCAATCAATGGTGCATCTGGGTGTTGTTGGCATTGCACTAAACCAAACATGAATTTATTTCATCATAGCATAACACAAAGAACACAATACTTAAATATGAATTCAGTAACTCACCTAGATTTTTCGACATTGTTCTGAAGTCTGAACTCTGGTGACAGAGGGATAAAATTAAAAATACGCTGTGGCTATATCCCCGACAACTATGATAACAAATGCGCATGCGTGGAAAATATACATGATAACAATATAACAATGATAATGCGATGATTAGCGGCTTTATGTTATAAAAATTGTTTTATGTCCATAGACCTTATACTGAGTATAAGGTCTATGTTTATGTCAATATTTATATCACCAATCCATATACAATTATTTTCTAAGACACCCGAGGTAAATAAGTATTCCAAGGTAATTATAATTACCTTGAAGTATTCAGTTCAGATAGAAAAATGTTTATATTCGATTTTGGGGAACGGTATGTGGCTAGTATCGTAATTTGTTTATTATTTGCTTTTAGATTTATTTTTAAGCAACTGGCCTCAGAGAACAATGGTTGTTCAACAGATATACCATGAAGATTATTATTTATATAGATAAGAACTCCATCATTTTGGTTAAAGTTATTTTTACTTTTAAAATTCGAAAAACCAGTTATACCTTGCGGTACAAACCCCGTGCTGTTCCAAGTTTCACTAAATATTATATCTAAGCTACTAATTGAGTCATTTATCAGACACAAGACTTCATCTATATTATGATTATTAAGAGGACGTGATACTCGCATGTGTTGTCCCTGTCTTACAAATGCGTAACATGGTACATTTTTCGCTCAGCAGAACACGTGTAGCTCCGTTTGCTTAAAAATTAGAGTGAATTGACCTCTTATAAAATTTAAAGATAAGATTATTATCTTTTTTTATTAAATTAATAATTAAATAATTAAATTAAATTAATAATTAAATAATTAAATTAAATTAATAATTAAATAATTAAATAAATAATTTTATATTAAATTTAAAGAGAGTTATGAGTATTTTAAAATTGTAAATTTTTTGTGCATCTTAAAATACTCATAACTTTCTTTAAAATTTAAATAAAATAAAAAGCATATGAGGTTGTCTAGATAACAATCATACCTTTAAATTTTATAAGAGGTCAATTCACTCTAATTTTTAAGCAAACGGAGCTACACGTGTTCTGCTAAACGTAAAATTTACCATATAATGCACTAGTAAGACAGAGTCAACATATGCGGGTATCACGTCCTCTTAAGACCTAATATTCATGTGCACAAGATTTAGATGGTTATTCTTAATGCTTTTTAATTTTTATGTACTCATTCAAATCAGTGTCAATTATATTCATGATGTAATTGTTTAATTTCTTTATAAGCATTTAAAGTTTAAATTTTGACTAAATACGTAAAAATTACGACAATGTTCAAATTATCTTAGAAATTCATAAAAGTTTTTCTTTTTAATTCTAAGATTTGAAAATTTAATACAAGGCTCCTACATATTTTTACAATAGCAGTTGCAAAATAAAAGAAATGCATTGTCATAATTTTTTTTTACAAGCATTCAAAGTTTGAATTTTGACAAAATACATAAAAATCACGAAAATTCGTAAATTAATTTTTGCTAGAAATTCACAAAAAATGTTCCTTTTATATCTAAGATTTGAACATTTAATACAAGGCTCCTAACATATTTTTACAATAGCAGTTGAAAAATAAAATAAATATATAGTCACAATTGTTTTTTATAAGCATTCAAAGTTTGAATTTTGACAACATATGTAAAAGTCACGAAAATAAAGAAAATTCGCAAATTATTTTAAACTAGAAATGCATAAAAAATTTGTCTTTTTAAATCTATGATTTGAACATTTTTAATAATCTATAATATATCCTAGACAGATAAACCGTTTCCGCTCAGAATCGTTTTTCGTATACAATGATATAATAATAATATCATTGGATTCAAATTTAATTCCATCCATAACAGTAACCTACTGACCACTTGTAACCTACTGTACAGCAGAGCGACATCCACGACTTACCCGCTTTTTTTTTTATTTGTGGTTAGACCACAGACTATATATTATATATTATTATTATTATATATTACTCTATGGGTTCGAACTCTTGATTAAGATTAACAGTTATAATTTCTTATCAAGGGATCCAATTCTTATCACAGGGGCCTAACTGTAACCCATCCCTACTCATTACTCAAGTAGTCAAGTATCATTTTCGAATCACTCAAAAAAAATTTCCAAATGTGTATCCAATTATTATAAATATTATTTATTTTAATAATTTAATTGCTAGACCCATTTTTTGTTTTTATTTATTTAATATTTATGTCACAGAATAAATATATTTTGTAATAAGTGTAGAACCCCCCGACATATATCCCATTATGTCATTGAACTTGCAATCACACACCATCAGCCAAAGAAAAAGTTTAAAATTAAAAGGTACAAAAACGTCAGTGACTAAAAATCAAATTTTAATTTCTACTGGAATAGTATCATTAGACGCAGTTTTGGGTAAGGAATTAAATATGAACAATATTTCATATTTACTTATAATATGAGTTACGATAAATCTTCTTCTTTTCCTTCGCCTTCTTTACCAACTTTTTGGGGTCGGCTATCCTGGTCTTCAATTTCCACTTACTGAGATCCTTAGCATTCTCCTCACAAACACCAGTCATTTTCATATCGCACTCTATAACTTCAAACCATCTCTTTTTCGGTCTTCCTCTTCCTCTTTTTCAATCCACACTCATGTTCTTTGTCACTGAAACTGCCTCAGTTTTTTCTCTTCTTAAAACATTTACTAGCCATCATAACCTATTCTCACACAATTTGTCAACTATTGGAGCCACTCCTATTCTATCTCTTATATACTCATTTCTTATTCTAGTTACGATAAATATGTTGTTAAAATTTAAAAAAAAATTCATAACAAATTAATTTTTTTCTTCAATTATTGGTTTGGTTTAGATGGAGGTATTCCAATAGGCACTGTGGCTCTTGTCGGTAAGTATTGACAACTTTTTTTATGTATACTATACTTAGGCTACATACATAATATTATGATGATAACTATTTACTTCAAATATATTTTTTTAATTACATCCTTATTGCATTTGGACATTATTTTAATTGGATTATTATTATTTTTCCTTGTAGAAGAAGAAAATTATGGCCTAAATGCAGATTTGGTAACAAAACATTTTATAGCTGAAGGAGTTGTATGTGATCATTCTATTTTAATTGTTGATGTCGAAAAGAAACCAGAAGCAATTGTAATTTTTTTTATTCTGTTGTTTACTATGAATAAATTAATATTATTTTTTTTTAGAATTCCAAATAGCAACTACATAACTTAACTATGAATTGTCTAACTTGCTTATTGTTTTAGGCAAATGATTTACCAAAACCAATTCAAGAAGATAGTTTTCAACCAACTGATGTTATTGCTGAGGATTTTAAAATAGCTTGGCGCTATAGTCAAAATCCTATATATGACTCTAAACCACATCATACATCAATATCTTTTGGACATACATTTGATATGTCAGCTAAAATTCCTGTTGATGAATTACCAAATATTAGATATTGGCCTGGTAAAAAATCACAAGGTACCCTTATTTTTTCACAAAACATGATATTTTCCACGCTCTTATTAATCCATAAACAATACTTTAAAAAATTAAATTTTTACAGAGTTATCTAATTAATCAAATACAATGTTATGATAATTTGTTAATTTTTAACTATTTAACAATTTGAACTATTTTGTACTCTGATAGTTATAGGAATAGTACATTTATTAATATAAAATAAAATTAGCCCAATATATTATTTAAAAAAAATTATTTAATTGATGCGTATAGTCATTATGTAAGTTATTTTTGAGCATTATTTTGTTTTTATTTCACCCCCAGGTACCAGTTACTCCGAGCTACTAGAACACATAAATTCAATTATAATTAAAGATGGGTTTAGTACAAAAATTCCTGTTGAACAAAGACGGGTGTTAAGAATAACAATTAGTAATTTTTATTCACCAATTTGGGATTCTAATGATATGGATGTGGTTACATTTTTGTACAAGCTTAGAATTCTTGTTCGTTCTTCGTATGCTACTTGTCTTATAACATGTCGAGCTCATATAATTGATGATGTAAGAATTTATTTGTTTATTTTCTTAATATTTAATCTAATACTTAATCAAAATAACATATTGTTTTTGTTTGTTTTTTTAGTTGATTAAATGTCGAATAGAACATTTTGTGGATACAGTACTTATCTTCAAACCAATGGATTTAAGTTCATGTGCGGACTATAATGGGAAGCTTATAATTGGTAAATTAGCGTCATTTAACACCTTTTTATATGAACCTCTGTCTGTAGATTGGGCTACAAAACTCACAAGAAAAAAGCTATGCATTGAGGTATTATAAATATTTTAAACCAAGCACTTAAAGACCTTGAACAATGTTATATTATCTAATAATGATGATTATGCATATCACCAGAGCTATGAATTTCATGATTGAATATCAATCGCTTTAAGTAAAAATAAAAAATAATTTTTCAGTAAAAACAAATTTGATCTTAATTTACTATTATACATTTATTTGACATATATTTATGTCTACAACTACAACTTGAATCAGAGCTCTGGTAATTACAATTTTTATTTTAGAACACTTAATTTTCCTCTTTGATTCTCTACCAAATTTTAATTATAAAATATGTTAATTTATTTAGAAATTACATCTTCCTCCATGCTTGAACAGTGGTGATGATACTGAAAATGTTCATACTAAGCAATTGTCATGCGCTTCAACAGCTTCTGTATTAAATTTTTAGTTTATTTAACCTGAAATTACAATTTTTAAAGGTATAAAGGTATAAAAATATAATAATATTTTTTGTACATTAAGGTTTATTATATTTTATATATTTATTTATGTATATTATGGGCTCAAAAATATTTTAAAGATTAGTATGCCAACAATTTGTATTTAGGTGAATTGATGTCTAAAGGTTGTCACCTAAAATAAATTTAAGAAGTTGAGCTTGTGGTTTTTCATTTATTTTCTGTTACAAAAATATGAATAGTACAATTATGTTTGCTATTTATCTGTTAACGAAATCTATTAAAAAAGTGACTGCCAATCATATTATTATAACCATCAACAATACCATCATTCATATTTAAATTGTCATAACACGATCATTTAAATTTTAAAATAACTATTAAGTATTACAAAATATATGGGTAATACGTAATTTAGACAATTCAATCAAGTAAATATTATTTAAAAGTTTGATAATACTTTAAATATGTTGATCATACAAAATACTCCAATTAATTCTTTTTTTTAGTATAATAAATTTTATATTGAAATATTTATTTTTATTTAGTTTATACTTATTTAATTATGGAAAATTATTTTTTATAAATTCTCAGAAGTTAGAACCTTTATAAAATAATATTTCCAAAACAAAATCTAAAACAGTACATATGAAATATTGGAAAATGGAATTGGGCTAGAATTATAGAATTAAAAAAAGTATTTAGTATTCTTGAATATAAATACAAATAAAAAGTATTTAAATACAAGTATTCAAATAATTAACAAGACTGTTTAAAACCGATATACCTACCTACCTAAAAGTCTGTGGTTACTAGTTCTACCTTACCAGTCTGCAGTCTATAATTGTAAAATATTTACACTTAATTTGTACTACACCGCTTTTAGGGAACGCATATGTAATTTAAATAATTATATATGAAGTTACGAGTAACATAGTTTCATTACTTCTTAAAAGTAATTTATCCAACACTGAACATGTAGGTGGTTCGAGCTGTTTTCAGTTTTGTTATAAACTATAACTAATCTTATCTTCTTATCTAAATACTTATCTAACCTAACTATGAAGTTCCATAAATAATTTTAAGTTTTTGACTTTTGACATAGATTTTTTCTACGGCAGAATAAAAAAGAATGAACAAAATGTTTAATATTGCCAAAATGCCAATGGTCATTTACAATACTGCTATAAAAATAGAACCCATTTCACTGTATTGTCGTTTACGTGAAATTAAAGGATTACTAAACGATATATTGTATTCAGTCATATGTCAACCATAATTTTTATTCGTTGTTTGTAAAGTATTGTGTATACTGTATATTATTGTGTATAATCATTACTGTATATTATTATGACATTTGTCTGTGTACTCTTGGATAATTAATAGGTTTTAAAATAAAATAAATAAATAGATATAATTGTATATTTATATAAATTTTTTTTTTAACAATGTATAGTTTGTTTACTTTTACACTACAGTAAACTAGTAGCTAGGAATATAAAAACAGTATAGCTAACAAAACTTTTCAAAAACCTATCAATATAAGGGATAGATCTTTCCTTGGTCTCTTATTTGTTAATTATTTATAATATTGTGATTTCGATGGTAAATGAACAACCCTTTTCTATTAGGGAAATGTAATGTTTGCTAACTTATATCCCTCACTTTACAAAATCCAAAATATGCCACTGATAGATAAATATATGTGCCATATTGCTTGAGTTGGTGCGTCAATTGTGAAAACGTTTTGAGTGTACGTAACGGCCAGTGTCGCTAGCACCCAGATGGGTGACCTTTCGGGTTTTTATCTACAAATCCTTGCCACACATACATTACGTGTTCCAAACAAACCATTTCCCCCAACAAATAGCTAAACAAAGGTGGAAACTAATCCGAATTATATATATTTGTATTATTGTCGTGTGTTGTGCTGATCACAACAACAGAGACCGTTCTTTATTATTTCAATATTTTGTAATAATTGTAATACCAGTTAATTTATAGTCTATCTATCACCATGCGCCAAGTTTTCGAAGCGTGCAATATGTTGTAGTATAGACATTATGTTAAAATGCTGTCATTGTTTCTTTTTCTAAATTAATATCCTGGAAATCGAATGATGACTGTCAGATAAATGATATTGTGTACCCAAAATATGACTAAATGTATTGAAAGAAAAAATACGTTGTAAGAATCATTTAAAATGTTTGTTTAATAGAACTTATGTAGTTACGTTTAAATATCTTTTAAACTATTTTAATGTTATGTTATTGAAAAATGAAAATGCATTTAACTGTTGCCACAGACTTAGCTTTGGTATAATATGAAATACATGTACAAAATTTTCAATAATTCGATACGTATCGACTAAGTACATATCGCTTGTATGATGAACATTAAACGTATAACTTCTTGAACACTCAAAATTAAATCAATACACTCCAATTTCTTCCTTGAAAATCTTGAATCATATTTCCTTATACTATGGAGCATGGTTGAAATATAATAAAGGATTACTCTAGTTTCTACTCTTTAGGGTTCGACAATCGACATCGATATCATAGATATTATCTTTAATATATAATATATCTATAATAAATAATTTTATAATCCTTATGTCGAATTTCGATGGTCGATTCACGATCCACTCGATCCAGTCGATCCTCTCGAGAAAAATAAATTTTTTGATTAGTGAATAATGATTATGCGAACCGTTGACAGTTTGTAGTAGGGATGGGCATGAAATCCGAATATCTGAATTATCCGAATATCCGGATATCCAAATCCGGATTTGAATCAAATTCTTATCCGGATTTCCCGAATTATCCGGATTTATGGATTTGCTTTTTATGTGACTTCAGACTTACAAATATTTTTAATGTATGGTAAAATAAATAATTTTATTATAATGAAAATTTAAAAAAATGTTATATTATATCAAAGTTCGTATCATAATAATCGTTCGAAATGTATACATTTCAAATAGACAAGTATAGTGTATACCCAATTAATTAATCTTTACTGCATGACCTTCGGATGGTTATTGAAAAAGGATTTTTGAAGATAAATGTAAACATCCGTTAACTTGGGGATAATAGCGTCTTAGGTCTATGCGGTCGGGTAGCTTAGTGGTAGAGCAATCGCCCGGCAAGCGAGAGACCTGGGTTCGATTCCCGGTCCGGCGGCTAGATTTTTGACGTTATTTTCCCCGGGAGAAGTTAACATAAGTTAAATTTATCTTACAACATTAATTGTTTACTCGGACATGTTCTTTTACAATTATCAAATAAAAATTATCAAGTGGAGAGTGGAGACATATTTGTAGGAATAGTATTTCTGTTGCATCAAACGTGTTAACATTGAGTAATTTTACTATAATAATTTTACTTGAATAATCCGGATAATCCGTGAAATCCGGATTTGACAAATCCGAATAATTCGGATTTTTGAAATCCGGATATGCCCACCACTAGTTTGTAGTTATGAGATAAGGTTTTAAAGATTTTGATAATAATACGTTAACGGACGTTTATTTTCTCCACTTGTTGCACTACCTTCAGTACCTTTTATGAGTTCTATGGCTTATGATATTGTTGACTGTGGTAGTGTAATCTTCGTCCTCGTTTTCGTAGTTTACGACTGTTTTGCTGCGCTGAAGTCATAAACCTTGTTTAATTTTTATTTTTTTTAAATGGTACGTTTTTATTTCTGTTGGCATAGATCGAATTTCATTTATTTTTTCATTTTGCAGGGTGACTCAGAATTTAAACAGAATTTGAACAATGAAGATGAACAACAGTACTTGGACCATATAAAAAAAATATTAGAAAAAGGACACAAAAAAATGGACAGAACTAGAGTTGGCACACTTTCATTGTTCGGCGCTCAAATGCGTTACAATTTAATGGATGGTAATATTTATAAATACAATATGATTTAGATAGTTATCAACGAATATTTCAGAATATTTTATCAAAATGTTTGATTCTAATTACTTAGGTGTTTTTCCACTGTTGACAACAAAAAGGGTGTTTTGGCGTGGTGTCGTTGAAGAATTATTATGGTTTATTAAAGGATCAACAAATTCTAAAGAATTATCTGAAAAAGATGTAAAAGTTTGGGATGCTAACAGCACACGTTCATATTTAGACTCAATTGGACTTACCAATCGTGAAGAAGGTAATCTGGAAGTTTATGATTACATAAATGTAGACACATACAAATGTTTTGTGAATAATGATGATTTAATATAAACGACAATATATCTACCATTTGTATGATCATGATTTATGTAAAGATATTTCCTTACACTGATTAATATTATACAGTACTTTTACAAATTTTATTAACTCAAAAAAACATTAAGGTGACTTGGGACCCGTTTATGGATTTCAATGGCGACATTACGGTGCTGAGTATGTAGATGTACACACAGATTACTCAGGGAAAGGCATTGATCAACTTCAAAACGTCATCAATACAATCAAAACTAACCCTGATGACAGGCGAATGCTTATGATTGCATGGAATCCATGCGATGTACCTAAAATGGCCTTACCACCATGTCATTGTCTGGTACAGTTTTTTGTCGCCGATGGGTATTTGTCCTGTCAAATGTACCAACGATCGGCTGACATGGGTCTAGGGGTACCCTTCAATATTGCCAGTTATTCATTACTTACATACATGATAGCCCATGTCACCGGATTGAAAGTAAATATCAAGCAGTATTTGATAAATTAAATATACAATCACTTTTTTTATAGTAACTTGCTGAGGTCAGATTTAAATATGTATTTGTTTAATGGATCTATTATCAGTCACTAAATCATTTTTTTAAATTTTATGTTGATGCAACCCATAATTATTTTTGTTGATAGTTTGATACTACAATGATATCATACCTATCATAAATTACATAATTAATTAGTTTATTTTATTTTATTGTTTTTAAAAATAGCCAGGTGAATTTATTCACACATTGGGCGATAGTCACGTCTATCTGAATCATATTGATGCACTCAAAATACAACTTCAAAGGAAACCTAAACAATTTCCCACACTAACTATCAATAGAGAAGTCAAAAGAATAGATGATTTCAATTTTAGTGACTTTACATTAAATGGTTATGTTCCGTACCCAAAAATATCAATGGATATGGCTGTATAAAGAGGATAGTATGGAATATACATGCATGAAATCAACATATATTTTAATAAAATAGTTTATATTGATTAATTTAAGTTGAATATATGCATACATAATATTTGTTCAAATAACAGTTGAACAACGTATACATAGTAATTAAAAATTTATATGAGACGTTCACAGCTTTTAAATAATTAAAAAAAATAAAATTTAAGCATTTGAGCAGTACTAATCTTGGCATATTTTTTTTTTAGTTATAGATAATGTTAACCAATAACATAATATGAGAACTGTTAAAATAAGGTTTGTATATAGTATATACACACAAATATCATATGTATACAATATATATATTTGTTAATGTATATAAAATAATTTTTACTTAAAAAATGCGAAACATTTCATTTTTTTTTAAAAGTCTTATTATATTTTTATAAAACTAGTCATACTTATAGAACTAGTTAGTATGTAACAAAAAATATATATTGTCATGATAAAACAATAAAATATAAACTGTACACTTTATATAACAGACACCTGATCATGACATAATGTAACTTGGATTTTGCAAA
Source organism: Diuraphis noxia (assembly GCF_037042655.1). NCBI lineage: Eukaryota > Metazoa > Arthropoda > Insecta > Hemiptera > Aphididae > Diuraphis > Diuraphis noxia. The sequence continues at coordinate 27,547,937 of NW_028301714.1, read as the reverse complement.
ATTTCATTTGACAAAACAAAAAAAAAAAAATTAAATAGGTTTCTTAATTACTAACTTTATGTTGAAATCATAATTTTATTATAACCTTTATATTACATCTATGTAATTAAAGGTATATTTAAAAATATTTATTATTAAAATAATATTTGTAACAAAATTAAAAATTATTATATCCAATGTTCAATAATGTAACAAGTTGAGTCTCAAATCACCAAATTTATAATCACAATATATCACTTTCCATATTGGTTTGCGACTGATCAGTGTCCTAAAAAAATAAAAATAACACTATACAGTATACATATCACAAGAAATTAAATATGCAACCACAAAACTACAAACCTGAAATTTAATTTTAATATTTATCTAAACATACTTATTATAGTTACAACTTTTTATATTACTTTAAACTATCAAAATTGTATTGTATGATACAATCTAAACTTTTTTTACTGAATACTTACTTGGATTTCCGGTTGGGTTTGCTGTGATGTAGAAAAGGGATTTAAAACATTAGGTTGGATTTGCATAGGGGAACCCAAATTAATGCTTTCGACCAACTGCCTTGATAATTCATTTTGAAATGAATCATTGTCTTCTACTTGGACTAAAGTCCAAATTGTATCTATATTAAATCAATATACTTTTTTAATGTTGAATATTTAATAATAATACACAAAAATCTATTAAATAAAATTTTGTATGAATATTAAAATTCCAAAATCAAACATTCAGAGCTTATCAGTTTAAGTAGATTTTTTTAGTTTTTCAAAAAATAATTTAGTATCAGATGATGAGTCAACAATTTTCATTTTACAAAATGTTTTAGATTTAATATTTTAATGATCACAAAATTTCAGTCTGGACATTGTGTTATAGGTAATAATATTATGATATAAATGATTCTTTCGGTCAAGGTATCAAATAACAGTTACATGTGTTTAATGTCTTTGAATTAATTTTTTTTTCCCTTCGTATTTTATTATATAATTCTAATAATTTATATTAATAAGATAAAGCAAAACAAATATATTCACCTCCAAAATATGTTCCTGTTGGCAACATCATACGCCATTTAGATTGGTATGATCCTGGTTTAGAAGGTGTTATAAAATCAGTGCTCAGTGTCATGGTACACCCGGGTTCGAGAGTTGTTGTTGGCAACGAAGTGTAAACAGAAATGGAGTCGCCTCCATTGAACTGAAGAGTACAACCAGGTGGCCACTTCATGCGACCATTGTTCTTAACTTCCCAGGATTTGGTGAACCTGTAGTGAACACAACAGAGCAAATGAAGACACGGGGTAAGAGTATAAAATAAAATATAAACAATGATGATTGTTTGGTTCATTAACTGTTGCTGTCGCAACACACTCATTACCGTAGGTTTGGTGGCAACTGCAGGACATTTTCACTGTTTTCATCTCTGACCAAAGACATGGACGGTATCGCACTTTCATTGTTAACATCAAAATATGTGCCAATAGCCCTGTGCATATTCCTAAAACATAATGTTACTCTATTTTAATGATTAAAAAATATTATCTGCAGGGCATTTTGCGGTTGTTCAGGGCAAGCATTGAGAATGATCTTAACGTGTAAGTTGTTATAAAGTCTCAAGAATCATTAACATAATTGAGGTTTTGTCTATAAGGTGAATAACCCATTAAATAAAATAAGAATTTTATGAATTATTAAACAATTAAATAAAGCTACAATAAGTAGGGTAGTCATATTTTAATTTACTAAAACCAGAACAAAATTTGTACCAATTCTCTACAGCCAACTAGATTATGACTCACAATGTTTAGCATTCTAAAAAACGTTTGTAAGGCAAAAACTAACTCAACAGTACAAACTGAAATGAGCAACCAATGGCAAAATTATCAAATAGTGATAAGTGAATTTAAAAAATGTCGATTTTCAAAAGGAAAACAATTAAATATTCATTAACAATAGTAGCCGCTGGGTAATAAAAATAATTTAAAAATAGATTTGGTCAATCAAATAAATAACTCGATAAATAATCAAAATAATATTTTTTTTTTATTACAAAAAATGTTTGATAAAAGACAAAATCAATATAGATTATTGAAGTTTGATTCCGGACATTGCCTGTCAGTAAATATTTCATCGGTAAAATGGGACACTATATTTAAGACCAGGACATGTGGCCTAACCCTAACTGTAAGAACTCTTAGGAATCGCTCAATGAACGAAACGTCATATCGCAATTCAATTTCACTTATTAACACGATAACGTTAATATTAGAAACACACACTTAATGACAAAAAGTCGAATTTGTAGGGATCAAGAGTAGCAAACCTTTTAATATCAAAGTGTCTTAATTTTATTCGCTATGCATATTAAGACCTTTTAGTTCTTGCTCATTTCTACGGACGATTTGAAATGAAAATGATATATTCAAACACTAAAAATAAGACGTATGTTGTGCATCTAGTTAGTGTTGCGGCTTCATGGTTATTCTTTTTTGCACGTTCGTGAGTTCCTCTGATAAAGCATGTGCACGCGGAGCCATCCCTGCTATAGACGTTTGTAAACATTTCCATTTTTCACTTACCAGTCGTTCATCTCCAGAAAGAACACCGCTGCGGACTCGGTTAGCTGATCGCCGATCAGTTCTCGCAAACCTTTAACCAAATTCTCCTTGTCCGTCGTACACAGACAATTGAACTGGCGCAAGAGGTTCTGGTCTAGCGGGTCGTTGTCCACATCCATTTTCGGTGATGTCGACACGGCTGGACGAAACGATAATTCACGGGAAGCGTTTGGAAAAATTATATTTAGGTCACACGAAAACGCATTAAGCGATTATTTTTTTGAGATTACGCTGTTCCTCTGAGCTCTGATATTTATTATTTTGTTATTATTATTATTATTAGTAGTAGTAGCGGAGTCGATTGATAAAGTGATTGTGCGCGATTGTGAATGGTGATACCACATAATTGATACACACGACACAACATACATACTTTACTTACTTCTTATGATTTTTTTACGTTATATGCGTTATACTGTAGTAGTTTAATCTCTTTTCTATGAGTAGTATAAATGTCTATGGTTATATTGTTCCCAGTTGTCCGGTAGATTTCGCTCGCGTCTTCTGTAAATAATATAATATTAAATCACAATGTAGAAATTAAAGAATGAGAAGATTGAAGATTTTCATTTTTCTCTTCAATTCTTCATGACTTCATCGGACTATGGGAGACTATTCTTTAATCTATGTCGGAGACCGGAGTCTGCCGAGTACGGGACATAAATCGTATTATCGTAAATTTGTAATTCGCCCAATTACTTATTGACAATAAGGCAATAACATTTTATCCTATGATCACGGTCTTAGAATTTAATCTATTCTGTGTTAGAACGTCCAAGCCGTTAGGGTTTTCTCTATTAATTATTATTATTAGGCTGTATCTGTATCTTGATTCACGGGGCACAGAATAGATGAAAATAGAAAAATAGAAATTTGAAATTTGGTCGTATCTCTAGCGTAGATCAAACTGAATCTAGGACAAAATATCCAACGGAATAATTATATAAATGTAGTTAATATATTATTATATAATTAAATATATATATGTATAATTTTTAAATTTTTAGAAAATAGTGTAGGTAGTAATTTTTTTTAGCAAATTATTCCTATATTCATAAAAACAAATTGTTTTACATTTTATTTTATATTATTTGACTAATGTTTGTGCAGTATATTTTGTGATATTATTATACTACTAACGTAATTTATATATTTAGGAGTTAATTTTATTAGAAAATAAAGTGTAATATACTAATTTACGTAAAATTTGGATATTTTGACCGTTGGATATTTTGTCCTTGGATATTTTGTCCGTGGATATTTTGTCCTTGGATATTTTGACCGATTACCGATCAAACTAGTATAATATTTGAACTTTCAATATTATTATATTTTTATATTTTATTCTTTGTATACGTATTTTTATACCTACTTTAATTATTTCAAATCCCGTTGGGGGTTTTTAATAATGAATAATGATCATAGGCGTGCGCAGGGGGTATCGGGTATGATGGGTATGCACTATGCACTATGCAGCTGCATACCCTGAAGTTCTGTGAAGGGCGAACATCGACTTTGGAAAATTGAAACATCCAGTTATCAGTTATCAACTACCAAGTATTTGCGAAATACATACTTCTTGTATTATGGTATTTATTACAATATTTTTTTAATTAAACAGTAGGTTTTTTCAATATTTGTGAATTGAGTATACATATTATCAGAATTTTACGAGCTTAAAATAACTTTCAGGGCGCGCCATTGTCAGCCTTCTGCATATCCTGAAAAAGAGGCCTGCGCACGCCTATGATAATGATTTGAGTTTCGTCTACAGATCATAATCTACAACCGTAATTCCAATTATTCCAAGTTCCCAGCCTATGCCTAGGTGATGTATTTACATTATTCAATAATCGTTATTGTTATTGACTAATTTAATGTCTCAGGGCTTCGGGATAATTAACTAAAAATAGGATAGTCCTGTACTCCTGTCGGATTGAATATTGTTTAGTGTTTGTGAATTGGGAATATTATTTAGTAAATAATTGTTATTTATTATAAATTATAATACAGAATTGACCAAAAAAGCCTTAAATTACCTAATAATACAAATTTTAAATGCATTTATTGAAGTTAATTTTTTAATAATGTTAAGCTTAAGACATAGCTATAATATCTAAGTTTGATTTTATTATTCTTTAACGCATAGCAATATATTTTATATTTGCATATACTTCAAAAAGCACAGTAACTCTGTATACATTAATTCAGGAAAATCGTGATGATGAATTAATGAAATATTCAGCTATTTCTATCCATTGAACGACAGACTATATAATAACCATAATATAAATATATTATATAGTACAATTCAATGATATATTAAATCTATTCTGTGGTTCAATTTTGAATTTTCTATCATGAAAGCACAATCTCTATACTCTACATCGTGATTCGTGATGGAAGCATTGAAAATTTGAACATATTTTAAATGATAAATTACGATAATGGATATCGTCGATATAGATAATTGGCCGGCGATAACGATAAGCAAATAAGCAATGGGCGCAGAAGTTCTGTCCACGACTACTACCCCGCTGGTCAACGCAGGTGACGTCAAGTCGCCATCTTTATCTTATCTGGGAGTTTCCACTATGCGTATCATTATTCATTCCAACAGAATCCGAAAAAGTAAAAAAATTAAAACTAAACTATGTTCGTAATAAAAAAAAACAATAATTACTTATTGTTAATATAATTTTTTTTCTTTTATCTACTCGGACCAATACTGATTACATATTTGCTATTTAGTATATTATTTTATTTTATTACTATGTGACCGATGATTTCGCATTATAACGATCGATGTAATAATATTATTGTTGTTGTGGCTCCCTATTGCCGTGTAAATAACTGTGGACTGTGATCACGACTCATCAAAACGACGGGCTTCTAACTTAAGTCATGTCTCGGCTAGCGGATTATTTCGTGGTCGTAGGCTATGACCACGAAAAAGAACGTAAGAAATCCTTTGTGTTAATTTAATTATACATTATGACACTATATTCTTCACTCAATGATTTATGCTCTATGATTGTATGTCGTTAAAATATATTGTTTTGTTAACACATATCATTTTGCGTAATGGTCGTTTAGCGAAAAATGATGTATTTTGCGAAAGCTTATACAATATAAATTTGAATACCGCCCGTAATTTAAGCGTCCCATATTTTAATTTCTTTTCTACAATTTTTTTAACAGGTAGCGGGACCAGTAAAGGTATGATTATCCAGAGATTTCCAGAAAAAGACTGGAATGACACTCCTTTTATTGACGGAATTGAATGGGTAATTACTAATTTATATCCAGATTTATTAAAATGATTTTTTTCATTAATCCCTAAAATGGAAAGATTAATTAAATTTAATACCGAGTATTTAAAATTGTACTATTTTTATAGTTTTGTCAACCTCAAGGGTGGTCTTTGTCATCGGAACGACAAGAACCTAGGTTTTTTGTGTTTGTTCTTACTGATGTAGAGGCTGAAAGACATTATTGTGCTTGTTTATGCTTTAATGAAACAGTGTCAATTACACCTAGTAAACCTGTTGATGAGGCAAGTAAAACTGATTATATTTTTAACCAATATATAATTATTTAGTTTATCTTATACTAATACTTAAATATGGTTTTATTTTTTAACTAATGATAATTTTTTTTTTGAATATTATGAATTAATTATAATTTGTAATTAAAATAAATCTTAATAATATATTAGTGAAGTTATCTCACTAAATTGAGATAATAGTTTGGTTATAAAAGATAAACAAATTATATTTTGGCTTTTATTGATTTTATAGTTATTAGTTCATATAATATATATTTTTTATATTTATGTTAACAATGTACAAAATATGATTAAATTGAATATTGTTGTAGAAACTAAATTAATGAATATGTAATACAATTTAAAAAAACATTTGAATTAATTAAGAGAATAATATCAACAGTAAAATTATGTTTAATAATGGTTTGAAATATTCTAATTTTTGGTATGTGACATGTGTAGGAAGAGGATGGTGTTGTAGAAAACATAGCACTTTCAAGAAACAATCATACAAATCAAAGACAACATCACAGCATCATGTATGCACCAAAATGTCTAGTTTTGGTTTCGAGATTAGATTATATCGAAACATTCCGAGTAATATAATTTTAAATACTTATTTAATTTATTGTATTAATATTAATAATAATTGTATGAAATATTTTCAGAATTGTTTAGGTATTATTTACACTGTTTATGTAGAAAATGTAGAAACTCCTATAGAAACATTAGTAGGAAATATGTTGGGTTGTGTTCAAGTTCCTCAGCCAGGAGGACCTCAAGTACGCTTTAGCATAGGTGCCGGGGATAGACAAGCATTACAACCTCCATTATCTCAAACATTGCCCGTAACCAAAAATGCAGTTTATTTATTATTTCAAGAACTTGGTAATTAATTTTTTTTTTAACTACATTTAATGTATATAATATTATGTTTACTCCAATTTAAAATTTTTGAAATTTCTGTTTAGGAATTCATAATGTTGTTGTATTATTCTGTGCTATTATGACTGAACAAAAAGTACTGATGACTTCTAGAAGTTATAGTAGACTCACTGAAGGTTGTTCTGCTCTAATATCTCTTATGTATCCATTCAAATATAGCCATGTTTATATACCATTGTTACCTGCGGGTTTAGTTGAAGTATTGTCCACTCCTACACCATTTCTAATGGGTGTACATGCTTCTCTTAAAACTGATGTTTCTGAACAAGTAAGCATACTAAATTAATTAGAGTTTTAAGTTTACATTTATAAACTATACATTTGCATTATGGTGGCATGTAGATGGATGTGATAGTAGCTGATTTGGATGGTGGCAGTATTCTGGTACCTGACGGTATAAGTTTACCTTTATTGCCTGAGCCACTATTAACACAAACTCAAGATTGTTTAAGTCTAGTGTTACAACCAGAATTGTGTTGTGCAGACCATGCATTCCCTCCGACTTCTAATACTGTTCAACCACCACCTCCTACGCTCATTGATAAAGAAGTGAGAGCTGTTTTTATGAGAACATTTGCTCAATTACTTCAAGGTTATCGTTGTTGTTTGACTATTATACGAATACATCCGAAACCAGTCATCACATTTCATAAAGTAAATCATTAAAAAATAAGTTACATTAACAAGAATTCACAAAAAAAAAAAAAAATAATAATAATAATTAAAATAATTAATTTCTAGGCTGCATTTTTAGGCGAAAGATGTTTAATAGATGATGAGTTCACTACTAGAGTGTTAGACTGTATGTTTTTTAATAGTTTTGTTACGGAAAGAGGTCCAGCTTGGCGTTCTTGTGATCAATGGGATGAGTTATATTGCAATATGAATGAATTACTTCGAACTGAGGCGTTAGATGATGGTCGTTTAGTTCTTACTCATATCCAGGTATGTTATGTATTTGATATGCATGGTAACCTTAATTTTTTTCTTAAATAGGACATTCATTCAAATTTTGATTTTTAGAATTTTTTTAATTAGTTCTAATGACCATTTTTCAAATTTCTAATGTTTTTTGTACCACATAAAGAGTGTCCTATTATAGCAATACAAACTTCTATTTTTCAAATGAGATCCCATATTTTTAACTGTAAATTATTATCGGATATTTTTTGTGAACATTTTAATAAATCGAAATCGAAATCTAATCTGTAGTTTCTTAGTTGTTAAAATATTTACACCTAGGATAATAATACTTAAAAATGATTTTACAAAAATAAAAACTAATTGTAATATTAGATGTATATTTATTATACGTTTATCATTTTTACAAATTATTTGTTTTGATAAATCAATAGTAATTAATAACTTTTTTAATTGTCTAGGCCCCTATATTTAGCTAACCCATTACTATAGACTAAGTGATACAAAAAATTTCAAAGATTCAAAAATATAGTATTCAAGTGTATTTAAAAATTCCAAAATTCATAATTTGAATATATGTTTATTTAAGTATAAAAGTAGGGTGGGCATGCTTAAAGCCACTTTGTAAATTTGTAATCTCATTATGTTTACTAATTAATAATACAAGATTCAGATCATTTTTAGGTAAGAAGTAATATTGATTCCATAAATATTACAAATTTATTATATTAAAATTTGATGTTTTGTTTTTAAGATTTTTCAATTTACGAATTTATTTAATATTAGTTGTTAATAATACATATATTTGAATATTTGAAAATTAAACTCCAGTAAAATGTGTCATTTATTGTGTTATACATTTGACTTGATCATTCATAATGTCTTAGGAATTAGCTCAAGCATTATACTTAAATGAAAATCCCAATCCACAACCATATGTTCAAAAAATCTTGAAACCTCCAGAAGGGGCATTTACTAGAATTCATCAACCTCCATTTCCAAAACTTGATGCCAATTGTGTTCAGACAATTATTGATGACGGTTTAATTAAACATAATTTGAACTCAAAGTTAGTATTTTGCTAATTTATATTCTAATTAGTTTTAATTGTTATTATTATCATATATTATTACAGGCTTTCATCAATTAAACCAACACCACCTCGTATAGTACCTATGGGACCGCCAATAACAAATTCTAATGATCTAAGAACAACTGTCAGTAATTCTGCTAGGAGATTAGAAGTAAGTTGTATGATCATTAAAAACATTAGTTTATAAAATTATATGCATAAATTTAATTCTAATTTTAGGTACTTCGTAACTGTGTAAATTGTATTTTTGAAAATAAGATCTCGGATGCACGTAAAACATTTCCAGCTGTGTTAAGAGCATTAAAATGTAGGGCTGCAAGATTAGCTTTATGCACAGAACTTGCCCAACATGTTCAAGGAAATAAAGCTATGCTTGAACATCAACAATTTGATTTAGTTGTACGATTAATGAATTGTGCATTACAGGTATGATTTTTAAAATTTAAAGTAGTGTGTATACCAAATAGTTTATTTAATGTAAATATTAATAAGAAATTTATCGCTTTGCTGATGTTTTATATGTTAAACATTTTTGTTATAAATATTAATTTGAAGAGCTATGAATATTAAAATAAAATTGAAAGATTTAGAGTTTAAACAAAACTACTTTTATTTGGATGGTAAAATTTATTTATTTAAGTTTTTGGTTTATTGCTTAAAAGTATGTAATATTAGTTTAAATTCATATATACAGTGTGCTTACGATTAAAGGTAACACTTCATATCTCAGGTGGATGACTTAAAATAGAGTTATATAGGGAGTACTTAAAAACATATTTTCAGATAAATTTCAAATTTTTAACACTATTAGTGTACATATATTTGAATTTATGCATAATTTGTGTTAAATGAAATTTTCATTTATAACTACTGAAATTAATAATATTTGTGTGAAATAATTGAACATTATTTTTAGTGTATGATATTTTGTCAACTGTATTAATAAAATGTATAACAAAAGTTATGATGATAATAGTAATATTAATATTAAGTATAGTAAAAAATAAAATGTATTAACTAAATTAAACTTTGTACAATTCACAAGATAAATTTAGTTAATACAATTTATTTTTTATTACAATATTAAGAATGCCATTAACACTATAAATATTTTGTTATACATATAATTAATACAGTAAGTTGACAAAATATTGTACATTAAAAATAATGTTTAATTATTTCACACATATTTCATTATTTCTAGTAATTATAAATCAAAATTTAATTTAATATAAATTATGCCTAATTCCAAATTTTGGCTTATTCTTAACTTGGTTAGTTTTGAAAATAGAAAAAATATCTTTTCCATAAAAAAAATGTAAGTTGTATTCCGTTTGCTGAATAACTATAACTAAAAAGTGAAAATATGTATTTAGGTACTCCTTATCACCTCCTGAAAACCCCATTTCAATACAACGCTATCCACTTGAGATATTTAGTATTACCTTAATTTGTGAGCACACTGTGTATATATATTTATATTGTTTAAATGTATTACAAATAATTGATTACTAAACATTATTCAAGAATATTTTGTATTACTTAAAAATCAATTAATAATTTAATATCAGGATGGCTCACCTATGGACGAATTTGGTATAGCAGCAGCTCTCTTGCCTTTAGCAACAGCATTTTGCCGTAAACTTTGTACTGGAGTGATTCAATTTGCATACACATGTATTCAAGTAATCTTATTATTTAATACTATAATATTGTTATGTTTATTTATGATATAAGCTATGTGTTAATTGGTTATAATTCATTGTGTAATATAGGATCACCTAGTTTGGAAAAATCAATTATTTTGGGAATCTGCCTATTATTTAGATGTTCAAAGGGACATCAAATCTCTTTATTCCGACAATAATCTCTCAAATCATAAAAGATCTTCATCAATGAATCTATCTAGTCCCCGTGAAAATCATGTAATATAATATAATAGTGATCTGAATATGTTTTTGTTGAAACTGATGACTCATTATCTATTTTAGAATAAAGATAATATTTTAAATGACAGATTTAGTCGTTCACAAGAACTATCTGCTTTAGAAATAGCAGCTGAACAAATGAGGTTACGTCCATCTAACAATTCTGGTAATGATAAATTTATAAGTAATACTTATGATGAATATTTATTTATAATTGAATTGATTTATATTTTTGTTAAGATAAACTTAAGGAATATATATCAAGTGAAGAATCAACACTGTACAGTCAAGCTATTCATTATGCTAATCGTATGGTGTATTTACTTGTTCCGTTAGATGTAGGAGGAAATAATATTAAGAGTTCTTCAAATCATCAATCATCAAACAAAAATATTGATGATGAAAGAACATCTAACAGTATAACAAATAGGTATTCATTTTAAAATGTTATTTTTGTTTTTATTAGGTAGCTATATTGAATATTTTAGATTCTGAGCGGAGCGATGAATGTATTGATTTTACCATGATGTGTGTTTTTTTTTTTGTGTGTGTCATCACGTTTTGGGGCAGTAAACGTGCTTCGATTTTTGGCTTCAGTACCTCGTTCGATCAGAAAGTGCATCTAGTTAGTACTTTGAGGGTCAAAAGTAAAAAATTCTTAATAGTTTTCTAAATAATCGAGAAAAACAAACTAAAAATTAAGGGAAAGACGGGAAATTTTACTCACAATCAGTTTTCGACAAAATCGATTTTGGTTTTTGATGTAACTTTAAAACAAATGACCATAGATACATGAAATTTTTACGCAATGTTTATTTAAGTATATTATATCCACCATGCAATTTTCAAAAATTTTCAACTTAAGTTGAACTATTCATAAGTATTTGCAATTTTCGATCATTATTAGTTTTTTTTAATTTAATATCGATAATAATTTATTTGTTACGCAGAAAAGCTTGAAAATTTAATACAAGGCTCTTAACATATTGTTACAATAGCAGTTGAAAAATAAAAGAAATAGATAGTCACATTTTATTTTTTAAGCATTCAAAATTTGAATATTGACAAAATATGTAAAAATTACAAAAATTCACAAATTATTTTAAGCTAGAAATTCATAAAAAATTTCCTTTTTAAATCTAAGATTTGAAAATTTAATACAAGATTCCTTAAAAGTTTTTCAATCTTTATCACAAATTAAAAGTCCGCCGGAAATTCAAATTAAATTTTTATGAGCATTTGAAATTAAAATTTTTACAACATTGGATTTTCACTTTTAGCGATTTCTTTATTTTGGTGTAACTCTAAAACAAATGACCGCAGATACTTGATATTTTGACTGAATGTTTATATAGGCATTTTCTATATTTGAAATTTTCAAAATATTAAGAATTGTTTTGAGCTGTTTACTGACATTTTAATTTTTCAACTTTTTTGGTTTTTTTTCTATAAATATCGATAAAAATGTATGTGTTCTTAGCTTGAAAAGCTTGAAAATTTAATACAAGAATTCTAACACATTTTAACAATAGCAGTTGAAAAATAAAATAAATTCATAGTCACAATTTTTTCTACTAGTATTCAAAGTTTGAATTTTGACAACATACGTAAAAATCACGAAAATTCTCAAATTATTTTAAGCTAGAAATTCATTAAATTTTTCTTTTTAAATCTAAGATTTAAAAATTTTTAATAATCCATAATATATCCTAGACAGATAAACCGTCTTCGCTCAGAATCATTTTTCATATACAATGATATAATATCATTGGATTCAAATTTAATTCCATTACATCCATCCATTACAGTAACCCACTTGTAACCTATAGGTTACAGTATACTGTACAGCGGAGCGACATCCACGACTTACCCGCCTTTTTTTCATTTTTTCTTTAGTGCCGTTGACAGGTCAGGTAGTGTATGTGAATCTGATGTTGAAAGTGGTTTTGCTGAACCAGAACCTAATGAAATTGGCAACAAGGTCATTAAAATGGTTAGTCGTTTTGTTGATAAAGTGTGTACTGAAGGAGAAGTTAGTGAAGAACACATTCGTGCATTACATCAAATGATTCCAGGCGTGGTTCATATACATATTGAAACATTAGATGGTGTCAATAGAGAGTCCAAGCGATTACCACCCATACAAAAAGTAATATTAAATAATTTAAATAAACTGTATTAATTGTAATAAAATACTATACTATTATTAATAAATTGTTTTAAATATTTAGCCTAAAATATTGACACCCAATATGCTACCAGGAGAAGAACCACTGATGGATGGTTTAAGAGTTTATTTGCTACCAGATGGAAGAGAAGAAGGATTAGGAGGATTAGTTGGTGGACCACCTCTGTTACCTGCAGAAGGAGCTATTTTTATTACAAATTATCGTATAGTATTTAAAGGAACTCCTTTGGATCCTTTTGCTTGTGAACAAATTGTAGTTAGATCATTTCCTGTTACGTCGTTAACCAAAGAAAAACGTATAACAGTTCAATATTTGGCCCACTTAGACCAATGGTTACAAGAAGGTCATCAATTTAGGTCTTGCACATTCCAGGTAAGATATTATTGATGAAATATTGGACTTGAATTACACAATGTTTATAACCTTAATACATTCTAGTTAATCAAAGTGGCATTTGATGAAGAAGTAAATGCTGAAGATATAGAATGTTTCCGAAAATTTATACACAAAGTACGACATCCTCCAAATGTATTTAATCACTTTGCATTTACAGGCCAAATTCCAATTTATGAAATGCCAATGACAAATGATAAAGAAAAAAATGCCACCCTCAAGTGAGTTTTGATTTCATTTTTACACATTATATTTTATGAGTGATTTTGATTTTTTTTGTTTTTGTTAGGGGCTTTGCAAAAAAAACTTTGATGAAAACTGCTCGTAAAGCAGGTTTCAAGCAAAAGAGTTCGTCCAAACGTCATAAATATGTTTTACCTAACATATCAAATAGTTCAATAAACAAGGCTAACAAATACATGACTACTCCCGGTCGGATGACCCTTCCTCCATTTAACAATCTTGATGACTTATCTGGTATGTCAAATTATTCTCAATAATGAGTTTTTCATTATTGTATGCTTTTTATATTATTAAAAATTTTCATTCAAATTTTGTATTTAAAAAATTTCTGTTCTAAAATAATTTATTAATAAATAATGCTTAATGTATAAAATCATAATTTAATACAATTTATTGAATATATATATTTTTAAAAACCATTTTGTTAACATACATTGAAAAATGTGATGCTTCAAGTATCTGCCTAATCTTTTAGTCATACAAATTTAATTTGTATTAACGTTAATATTTTTTTTTCTAGTAAATGAATTAGATATTAATGTGCTAAATACCTCTAACATTGTTTCTAATGTTTCTGATCCGAAAACATTGGAACGTGTAACCGAAAGGAGTTATGTACGGGATTGGATTCGACTAGGCCTCGCACCAAAAAATACTAGTTCAAATAATATTGGGCAGAAAAATAATAATAAAGAGCCGTTTAAAATCACCACACTAAATTCAGCATATTTAATGTGCCGCAGGTAAATATTGTTTGATTTGTATTGATGAAATGATTATGAGTAGTTCTATATACATTAAAAACTTTTTGTTTAATATAATTTTAGTTATCCTGCTCTCTGGGTGGTTCCATCAATTATTTCAGATGACAGCATTCGAAGGTTTTATCGAAATTATCGTCATAGTAGAGTTCCAATTATCACATGGCGCCATCAGCGAACATCGGCATTATTATTACGTGGTTCGGGGTATCATGGAAAAAATCTTATTGGGATGCTGAAATCAACTCATCCATCATCAACAGGTATTTTTTTCATTAATGTATTATGTATTTATCTTTTTGAAAAATGTTTAATTTAAATATTGTAATTGTATATCCTTTTATTTCTAGGTACATTGAATTCAGAGAGCAATTCTTCTGTAGAGCAAGAAAGATACTTATCAGCTATTGTTGCTTCTACTCCTTTATCAACTCTTCGTAATAGTGGTGCTGCTTGGGGATTATCGGATAGCAGCCTTAGTATAAATTCACTTTTGTTGGCTGCAGATGAAGATATTCTTTCACCAGATATTTCACGCAGGTATTATAAATAGTTAAATTAACCACAATTTAAAAAAATATATATTTTCCAAAAATGAATAAGTATGATACTTTATGGAAATTAATATCATAATGTTAATACCATTTACATAATATAGGGGCCCAATGCGTTCTAGTGGTGGCAATAAACAATTTGGACGCTGGGGCTCATTAAAAGAAAAACGTAACATTAGTACTTCATCAAATAATAGTTACTCTTCATCTATGTTTCAAAGTCAACAATATGGTCGTATGTCGATGGCTGATCCCGATTCAAATTCAGATAGTCCACATGAATTTCATAGAGCTGCTTTGTACATACTTGGTGATAAAACCCAAATGAAGGTAATTAAATTAAACAGAAAATCAAAATATTAGTGTAACATTTATTGTCAGTTTTCAATTAAAAATAATTTATATTTTTATAGGGTATGAAAGGTGATTCTATCATGAAAATTGATTTTATCCCAATTGAGTATGCTGACATTCGTCATAGTAAGACTTCGTTTAAAAAACTTATGCGAGCATGTGTACCAAGTTCTACTAGTAATGAGCCAGAACATTCTTTTTACAAGTAAGTACAATGTGTAATTTATTTATTGATACAAATTCTAAGTTGAAGTGCTCGTGGTGTATACAGTATAATAGTAGTTCTATTTGAAAGATCTTGTTTTCTACTAGTGATATAAAATCATTAATTTTTCATCACTGAGCATTCAGACTCCTTAAAATTTTCTGTAGATTTGATTAGAAATATTTAGAATACATACAAATTATTCGTTGTCTATTTATCAAATAAACCACTCTTATACAGCATTTATTCTTCAGTTGAAAAAAAAATTTAAGTTAATATATTGTTCCGGGCATTATTTTATTTTATGAATCTAGTTAGTCATTATGAAATTTTGTCTTTTGACTACTTCACTTGCTAAAATTATTACTTAATTGTAGTATTAATACAAATTTTGAGCAGTTCAATTTTAGTACTTGTGACCATGCAATGTACAATTATTGTTCATAGCCTTGCTCTGGTTGTGAATTGGTTTTTTAACAAAAATAAATTTTAAAATATTACAGTAAAGACCGAACAATTAGTTTCACAGATATATTTCTATTTCCTGGTTATGATCATCAGTTTTTTGGCGGCAAGAATGTTCACTGGTCTAGAACTTTCTTGTGAAAATAAGACTTCAAAATTGGTTTAGTGGTTTTTTAGACTATCAACAACTAACAAAATAAATGCTGTTTCATTATATATTACTGTATGTTTAAACATCTATCAAATAATAAATACCAGAGTATTATTTATTAGTGGTATAGATAAAGATAAATATTTATATGTTAATTGCTATAAAAGGCAAGGTATTTAAGGAAATATTTCGAATATTATGTTAAACGTAATAATGACATTTCATAACTTAAGTTTTCAACAAAATATGTGAAACAGATTTAGACATTATCAGAATAAAATTTTATCTAAGTTACCATTGTAAAAATGTATTCCAAATGAAAATTTTGTAATAATTGGATACCTAATATCTTAGATTGAAAAACAAACAAAAATATAAAATTTGATTTCAATTTACAAAAATTTAAAAATCAATGTAACCATACTTTTATGAGATCCTGAGCACCTCTACTTCTATCTTTCTTTAATCATTTTTTATATCTTGACAAAAATGTATTTTTTATTTTAATTAAAAAATGTACTTCACCAGAAGTTATATCATATGTATATATATAAAAAAACAGTTATTTTGCTTGCTCCATTTTAATTTACTATCATGTAACTTTATTACTGATGTCAATCTAGAGTATAAATGAAAATAATAGTGATATGTTGAATTTAGATTAAAAAAAAATTATTTTTCCGTTGATTTAGAATGATTGAAAGTTCAGACTGGTTACAACAATTACGAAACATTATGCAATTGTCTGGGGCTATAGTAGATTTGATTGATGTGCAAGGTTCATCAGTCATGTTATGTTTAGAAGAAGGATGGGACATAACTTGTCAACTGTCATCAATTGCACAATTATGCATGGACCCATATTATCGCACAATCGAAGGTTTCCGGGTGTTGGTTGAAAAAGAATGGCTTGCATTTGGTCACCGGTTCAGTCATCGCAGTAATCTAGCCACTGCATCCCAAGCTTCTGGGTTTGCACCAACCTTCTTACAGTTTCTTGATATTGTCCATCAAATCCATGGCCAGTTCCCATTATCATTTGAATTCAATGATTACTATTTGAGATTTTTGGCATATCACTCAGTGTCTTGTCGATTCCGAACGTTTTTGTTGGACTGTGAACTGGAAAGAGTAGAATGTGGAGTGGCTGCTGTTGAAGACAAACGAGGATCACTTACATCACACCACAAAAGCGTTGACACTGGTTCAGACGATGATATTGTTTATCCGGGTATTATTATTTTTATTATTATTTTTATCCAAAATTTGTAAATGTTTTCACATTTAATGTTTATTATGAATTGTAGGAGGCCGTCTAGCCGGTAACAATGTCTCGTCTCACTATGTACCAAATTTGGGACAATCTGTGTTTGATTATATTGAAAAACATAATGCACGTACATCAATATTTTACAACTTCATGTACATGCCAAATATTGAGCAACCGGTACATTAACATTTTTGGCCATGGCAAATTTATTACCCTATTAAATCAAAAAAAATAATTCTATTGTTCAATTTTTTTATTTACTTGTTATTTAGGTCCTTAGACCACAATCCTCATTGCCTAATTTGAATGTTTGGCAATATTATTTAAATGAAGAATTGGCTCACGGACCCAGCTACGATTTGGAAATAATTCAGATGGATATGCAACAAGAAGAAGAAGCTGAAGCTGCAGACGGTATTTCTATCAAAAACCAACGGAAAGTCATAACAACTGGGTATTGGTTTTCAGATTTTTTTTCATCTTTTAATCAATCATCATTAGATTAAAATTTAAAATTATTATTTACATTTCATATCCTTTTTTGTTGTTATTCATCAGGTATAATATAGTAGAACGATATATGCCAGATGCATTTAAATATTTATTGGATGACATTCATAAATTAGAAACTGAGCTAGGCCTTTTGCCTCAAAAATGGAAGGTTCTCTGGGATAAATTAGAAATTCCGGTTACTGCAGAATCGTTAAAGGTATAAATTATTTATAAGAAAAGCTTTATTTAATTCAAATCCATTATTTTCTCTTTAGAGACACGCTTCGTTTAGTACACAACTGGTCAGATATCACGGGCGGTTGTTGCACAAACGATCCACCATTGAAATTCTCATGCGTGGCAAAGCAAGTAACACTTCATCTACAAACACGGATACGAATCCACCTCATTCTCATCCACATCGCTTTGAAAAGTATAACTTTACCACTCCTACCTACTGTGATTTTTGTTCTAGTCTTCTCTGGGGACCCGTAAAGGTAAATAAAATGATTATTTTCAGTTTGTAAAAATACATTTATGAATGTTTGCAAAAGAAATATATATTATTTTCTTTTTAAGATTGTAATTCGTTGATGTTTATTTTTATTATTGGTGTATGCATAACAAAGTAAATTAATATTTGTAAATTGGTTAGGATATAGGAAGTGTGTGGTTCATGCAAATGTAATAGTATTGTTATTTGTCCCTACCTCAATAAAAGATCTGGATTTTATATCAAAACCAAAGTATCATATATTTATATTTTGCTTGAGTTTCATTTAAGTATTTGTATTAAAAAATCTTCAAATGGAATTTTTTGTTTTTAACTAAAGATCATTTCATAAACATCTTAACATTTGGATGCATGACATATTTTAACATATTTAGCATCAAATTTTTGAATTTTTCTCTATCTAATATTTATTTTTGTACTTCAATTGTACATATCATTTGAATATTGCCATAATTATTTTATCACAAAGCAAAATAATCAGTAGTGTATAACAAGTATAAATCAATTAATTTTTATAATTATAATGTTATATTAAATTTGAACTGATGATATAATTTTAATTAAATCATTGAATTCATAGAAATATTCATTTTTTTTTAACTTTTTATAAAAAGGCACGAAGTTATTGAATACAATTATTTATTTATTAATTGAAAAATTCAACAGGCCTTTAAAAAGTATATAATATAACAGTGAATTAAATTTTTTAATTTTTATATATTTTAAGATTTGAATTTCTAAATAATTTCTTTTCTTGTTTTTTATTATATCATATTAGCACATATTAGCAAATAAATCAATTTGTTTTACAATCAGTTGGTGTTGTTATTCTGTATTTAAAAAAAATAATTTTTTTAAGGTTTTTTTTTTAATTTGCCTTTTATTAAAAAATAATTATAGCAAAATTTTTTTTAAGGTTATGTATTGCAACATAATTCATTAAACCCACAGATCTAGTTAGTATAATTATGATACAATTGTTATACTTTAATGATAGTAAAGTAAAGTAATAATATAGTTATTATGTCTAAATCAAATTATTATATCTATTTGTCTTCTAAACTTTCAGACTGGTATGAGATGTTGCGATTGTGGTTATAGTTGTCACGAAAAATGTTCAGAAAATGTACCTAAAAGCTGTACTAAATATAAGGCTGTTGCAGACCGAACGTTAACTAATCAAAATGCTAACAGAACATGTGGTGAAACAACTTCAGTGAATTCAAGTGAGTCATATTTCAATCTTATTAATTTATCTTATGAATTATTAAGTCATTATTCAACCGATGTAATGTTGTAGATATGAATGGTATTCATCAGCAATATTATGAACAATTCTCATCCAATGTTGCCGAGAACAGGACTCATGAAGGTTACTTATACAAACGTGGAGCTCTTTTGAAAGCATGGAAACAACGTTGGTTTGTTTTGGATTCAATAAAACATCAATTGAGGTACTATGATTCTATGGATGATTCACATTGCAAGGGATATATAGGTAAACATACTATAATATCTTATACTTTAAGAACTGTGTTCTTCTTAATAATATTTTAAGTGATAAGATCACAAAAACAACATCCTTTAAACACATCGTATTTTATCAGAATGAAATTAATTTTGATAATTAGGAGATTAAGCTCTAATCAAACCAAAAATTATGCTCTGATAAATATGTGCTCATGCATAAAAAATACTTAAATATTATTTTAAAAATTAAATTTTAACCAAAATTAAATTATTTAAAAAAGTTATCATATGATATGTTTAGGAAAAACTTTTTCTCATTATGTTCATGTTCGTTTTATATTAATAAGCCACAAAAATGGTCAAACAAAAATTAAGATAGTTAACAATCTAAAATAAGTATAAGTAAAAATGAATTATTCGATTATATAAAATACATAATATATTGTGATTAAACTACTATAGTATTACATAGACATTTTTTTTTTTTTTTTAACCAGTCAATAAATATTTTCCTAAGTACTTTTTTGCTTAAGTTGTGTTTATGTATTAAAACATTCAATATGACTTTATAATTGTATTCTACTATAAATGTTCATTTTTTAATTCACAAATTAACATGCTCATTCAGCAGAACACGATAGCAATGAATATATATTCAAATACATACTAATTAGTATCAGTTTCTGATATTATTAAAATTTCATTAGTTATGTTATAATTATTATTTTATGTTTAATTTTATTCATATTTTGTCAGGTTACTTACATAGTTATTAGCAATATATTATTTATTAATAATTAATCTAACTTAGATCTTGCTGAAGTAATGTCTGTGTCTCAAGCCAACCCAACACCTGGCGCACCTAAAAAAACTGATGACAAATCTTTCTTTGATGTATGTAATTTTTATTGTTTTCTTACTAAATGTATTTTATTTAGAAAACAACGTTTTTTTTATTGTATCTATAGCTGCGTACAAACAGAAGAACATACAATTTTTCTGCTAGTGATATGACTACCGCCCAAGAATGGATAGAAAAAGTCCAAGCTTGTTTGCAATAATCAAATGTTTTAAAAAAAAAAAAGTTTAAAATACATACATTTCTTATCTGTTGTTAAAGTTAATTTATTTATTTTCCATTAAGATATTATTTTCTTTTTTTATGTATTTAATGAAATTTTTTGGTTTTCCAAATCACTGAAGTGAAAATAATATGTATTAGTAGTCTTATCGTTAAATTGAAACAAAATGTGATAGTTTTGTATGTTGTAACTATTTATTTTTCACTTCTTTTTTTTTTGTTTTTATTACTACTACTATTATTATTACTACTTTATGCCTATGTGTTGTAATATTATGATTTATTATTATATTTATATACTAAATAACAGGCTTGAGGGTCTTTCCAAAACAGGCGATAATTTATTAACTTATCAAATATAAAATTAACTGTAAAAGTTTAAAATTGATGTTCAAGATACAAATTAAACCTAGGAAAATAATTTTATATTTGTTACTATATATATATTTCATGACATATTGTCAGTTCTTTGTAGATATAAGTTGTTACGATTATTTTTGTTCATTAGTTATCAGTTGACATTTTTTTTTTTTAATTTTGTATTTAATGTTACACAAACTATTATTAATTAAAATATTTGTCGTAAACAGTTTTTACTTTTTTGTATGTTTGTTATAATATTTTTTTGGAAAGCTCTTGAGGGAATATAAACTTAATACATTTTAATTATTACTCGAAAGTTACCAATATTTGACGTATATACATTTTTTTTTAAAATATATTTTTATCTTAGTTTAAAAGCTGTACATTATTTGTTAAAAATATACAATTTTATTTTCAATTTTAATTTGTTTGATCAATTGCTAGAAAAACATTATTCTGTTGGTTTATTGAATAAAAATATCAAAACTATTCAAATTTGTCCATAAATCACTGCTCTTTCATGAATAGTTGTAAAAAAATAAAATTGTAATTTTTTAATTTTTTAATAACAATTATCAATTAAATAAAGCTGAAAAATTAGTTCTTTGTATGTAAAAAAAAAAGTGAATAACTAACAGGAAATTGTAGACAAAAGCTCGACATGTCTGTTGTTTTTCTAGGAGCCGCTTTAACTCTGGCGATAAAATTAGACTCAACTGTTAAGTTGATGTAATTAAAAAAGTTAGAGAAGCTCACTCTACAAGTAAGCTAAATTCCCAATTTTTATACATATTTTATAACCTCATATTATGTACAAAGTTATAAAAAATTGGTAATCTTTATATTTTTGTACCATGTTTTTATTGTTGGAAACAATTAATACATTAGATACTAAAATATTGATATTTTTAAAAACTGGCTAGTATAAATAATTTACTTTGAATACTGTTGTAAGATCTTAATACAAATTATTGTAAATAGGCACAGTAACTAGTCTACGGACTATAAATAAATAAATAAAATATATACATATATTCATTCATAACAATGTACTGATGACGTAAGTAACGGACGGGTGGAAGGATAAAATGGGGATATAAGGTGTTATAAACACAAGTTAAAAAACCTAAAACCGTTTTTGTTTTATAATATTCTTGGTCTTTCGTAAAATGAAAATCATGTATTAATAATCATAAACAGATACTTATTTTGGGTAGACTGATATAAATATAAATTTTTCTAACTTTCTAACAAAGCGTGTCATCAATCATATGGTTAACTTATTATGATATATAATTAAAATAAATGTATTAAATAATGAAATACATTTTAATTGAATATGATATATTTATTGAATCAAATACACTTATTATGATCCATCAATTTTCAAAGTATTTGGATTGTTTTGGATTCCTGTTCCATCAAAAGAAGAAAGAACGAAGTTAACAGGCATTACTGTTGACATCAATGGTATTCCTTATGACTACTATAAAATATTGTCAGTAGCCAGAACAACGGATTTTGAATTAAACTAATATAACACAAAATTTGACACAACACAATTACTGAACAAGATAGATTATGCTATCTCCAAGCAGTTGACTTTTTGACGGACTGTCACCGTATTTTATGATTTTCTTTTCTGTATCGATAAAAAACAACGTTTTTGGGGTCATCATGACGCTATTCTCTGTTGGTTGTATGTGATTGGGAATCAACCTCGGGCCTAAATTTGGATCTTTGTACCTCCATAGAGTTATTTTGTTAGATGCTGGTCAACCGAAAAAAGTTGTTGGCACAAATTAACAAGTAATAATTCAATTATGATATAATATTATGCAATCAAACTCAATCTAATAGATCAGAGAGTACCCAAAAAATAAATTCAGCAGGTGCAACATGCAATATATAACATTTAGTTATTAATACCTGTTCTCATTATCACAATTTTTTTCAAAATGTGCATTAAGTTAAGGCAGAAAAAGAGAAAATATTGTATCCTACTCGTAAATAAAAATTATAAAAAATACAGTTTTTTTTCATTTAAATCAATATGTTTTTTTAAACTATTTATTATTATACAAACAATGAGCTCCTTCCCTCTTTGGATGGTAAGTTTTTATGACATTTGATTGTTCTATCATACTCAGTATAAGAAACATACCTACTAATAATGAAAATTCAAAATTTCAAAATAGAAGTTTTTTTAACACCATTGAATGTTACTACAATAACAAAAAAACTATTTTATATTACAGTTTCTTAGTACCACAATAAAAATGAGAATCTTTTTCTAACCGTAAAATGGGTATGGTAAAACTGCATTTAAGACATCGACAACAATAAATATCTATAAATACTTATCTGAAAGTTCTCCATTTAGTACTAAAGTTGAGAGAAAAGGAATGATAAATGTTTAGTTTTATACTCAGAGTTTAAAACTTAATATTACGATATTGTGTGTTACACCTGAGTGCACCCGCATTGGCAACTGTTTTAGGAATAGGCATCGACAATTGCATAATATTATTATATTATTGTAAATTGGTGTGCACAGAGATTTTTTTTATTTATTCCGTAAACACGACTGGACTTAAGACATTTCTCTGCCATTAATCATTTGAAAAAATATATAAAAATTACAACTGGTCAAGGTTAAATGGAGTATAATTATGATAAACTATTAAAGCTGGGATTTCAATGTACTTTGCATTTTTTCAGAATCTAGCAATGGGATGCTCATTTTATACCATATACTCTTTTCATGTTTTAGTGAAATAGAATAAGAAGTTTTCATTTTGAATTTTTTGTCGATTTTATTTTAAGGTAATTTTTTAATTTTTTAGATCCAAAATTTGAATTTGAAACTTACATGATTTTTATATAAATTTAATAAACTATAAATATATAAATAATAATTTATGGGAATAATTTTTTTCCAAATTAAAGATATTTAAAACAATTGGTCCCATTTGTAAAATTTTTTCATAATCGTTTTAAATGAATTATGTCATATAAACCATATTTAAATAAAAAAAATAAATACTTTGTTAGTAGGTAGTAATGTTTAGGGTATGATAGCATATTGTTTAAGGTACTACAAACCCAGCCTTGATAATTATATTTTATAAATTATTTTATGATATCCTCCCCACCATTCCAAATTCCTGTGCACACCATTGGTATAATAATAAAAATATTGTGCACTTACTCAGTTTTAGATCAATTTTTTTCAGCCTTTTGATCAACTTTTCAACTGTGTCACTGTTGTAAACAGCAAGTTCTCGTTGGAAAAATGGCTTTTGCGGCTGTGGATTAACAACGAGCAGACTTAAGGATTCATCCGGTGGCAAGAACGTTATGTATGGTTCTCCAGGACAACATTCATTACGAATATTTTCTGGTGCTTCGCTGCTGTCAGAATATTTAATGTCAAAATTTTCTAACTGAAATATCAATAAAAGAACCATTGTATTTTGTTGCAAACTGTATATTATTTACAGTTAAATCTACACATATAAATTCCTATACGAAACTTAGCCGGTAAAAATATACATTGTAACAACATTTAAAAAAAATTATATATGTAAGTTTCTACACAGTAAAAAAGTTATGTATGTTAGCACTTCTGTTTATATGTGATTAATATTAATATGTATATTACACAATACACAATACACATGATTGAATAATTTAAATCATTATTTTTATATTATATTATTAGTAAAATTAGTATGTTAAAATTAAGTCAAAAATTATTTTAATGACCTAAATGCCATTAAAATAAATATATTTTACTTATATCCTATAAATTAAATGTAGTCAAATGGGTGCTAATACCTTAGAAAGGATAAAATAATATTTTGTAATTATATGGTTAATTATGAACACATAAATATTTAATATAATCATATTGATTAATATTAAAATATATTCTTTGTTATTGATTTATTGTAATATCAAACTATAATAGTTATATTTTGAAAGTTCTAAAAAAATTAAATAATTGTTTGTTGTACAATCTAAAATGTTGTCTTTTATATGATTTTCTACTTCAGTTTATTTCAATGTATTTTTACTATTTTTTGTTTTTGTGTTACTATATTTTTGTAAATCAAATTTAATATATGTACCTATTTATTTGAATTTGAAATTACAATAGTTTAAAAAAGTTAGTGTATGATTGGTGTAGCCATGTAGGAACTACATATTATTTTTATATTCACTAGCACATTTCTTTTATATATATTAATGTATGCAATGTTTACCTCCTACTTTCGTGTAGGGACAACAATTTTTCCCATACAAATTAGTTATCACTAGGGCTCGGATTTTAAAGCAAATGCTTCTATTTATATATTTAAGATAGAAATCTAATTTTTATACATAAATTTGTTTCACGTTAATCTGATTCGAAATAAACAAATTTTTTTTTGCTTTTTTTAGTATAAATGCTTTTTTTGCTTTTTTCAGTTATTCAAGCTGTGGAATTTTTATTTGTTGTTATGCTATGAAAATAAAATAAAAGTGTTTATTTACTTAATAAGAAATGTGAATACCCGCAATAATGACCGTGACCGTACCATTAGTGCGAAACGTCATTAAATGTAATGATTGAAATGTATAGATTATCGATCTACAGATAGCTTATGGGTCCGATAGCTTATCGAATATTGCATATAGTTTGTAGAACCTACGCTCAGTACTCGTATAACATCGATCTAGACGTGTTTAAAATTTAAGTTTTATAGTGATTTATAGTGTTGTAATTTATTAATATGCCAAAAGTCAAAACGAATGCATTTTTAAAACAATTAGTGTTAGAATTTGGTGAAGAAATTTTTCAAACAGATGGATCGATTTTATATTGCTAACTAATTCGTGTTAATTTTTAGTCGTGCTTTTTTTAAAAATAAATATGCTTCATTTTTGCTTTTTTTAAACAATTTTATGCTTTTTTTGTTATTTATTATGCTTTAAAATCCGAGCCCTAGTTATCACAATATTATTAAGTACGATATACTAACATCCAAAGTGTTTTCTAGATAGGATCTGTTCACTTCGAGCACGGATTTTTCATCAAAGTCCAATTTAACATTGAAAGCAGAATCACCAACCTTGATCAGTTTTTCTTTTACCATCTGTGCGAACGGCATTGCTCGCTTCATGTACTTTTTGAGTGATTCTTTTTTACCCAGAGCCGAAGAAATGATTTTATTATCTGGTAAGGTATTGCCATTTTCCTGGGTACATAAAGACATTATATTAAAGTTGTGTGACAAATAAAATACATCTTAGTAATAATATACAATGTGATTTATTCAAATTGAATTTATCAAACAACACTCATTATTTAAAAAAGTATTGACTTTTTTCAAAATATTTTTTTACATAGTTTCAAGTTGTTAAAAACCAACGCTTTTATTAAAAAATTATATTTATTATCCTTATCATTTTATAAGTTTTTTACTTTTTAGAATTGCAACATAGCTTTTTAATTTCATATTCCAAAGCAGAATATTTTTCTAAAAATTTTGATACATAAAAATCGAATTTAGGACGAGTAGTTTATGAGTTATAAGTATTTTAAGTTTAAACAAGCGGAGTAGTGGACAAACATTTTGCAGGGTAACCCCGTACCACTCCACTCTTCCAATCTAAACTTTAATATTGAGTTATAGGTATACTCATAAACTACTAGCGCTAAATTCGAAATTTTAACATAATAATTAATAAAAAAAATAGCTTTATTAATTTATGAAATTTTAAGTATAGGTTACCATTTGAAAATCAAAAGTCGATAGTGGTTTATCTAATAAATATAAGGGTGAAAAATATAAAAAAAATAAACAATTCAAGAAGAGTGTAAATCTACAATTTTGAAAAAAAAAATTTGAAAAAAGTCAATACTTTTTTAAATAATGAGTGTTGTTTGATAAAAGAATCACCCTGTATATACAATTGAAATAATCAATGAATGTTTGATTTTTAAATTTCAGCTTAACAAGCCATGGAATGTGGAAAGCTTGGAATATAATATCTAATTGGTAAAGAGATTTATAGTATTGCTATTAGCAATGAAAATAACACTTTACAGAACTGCCAAAGAAAACTAGTTTTCAACGGCTTCTAAAATTGTGTTAAATTACATTTCAAAGGAAGTTCTTTATATGTTTAGATCTATAATTATAATTTTGAATTAAATTTAGTCTCAAATTTTCAACTAGATATTATGTTTTTAACTACTGGGGTATTTAGCCAAATACTTTATATAATCAATTAATAACTAATAGCTGTAGTACTTATAGTTATTTAGTCTTTACCTATTCAGTTTATTAATTTAGGCATTATGATACTATAAAAACATGTTTTATACGGCATAATTAAGTAGACACTACACCCTCATGTGTTGTATGCGTCTTACAAGTAAGTAACATGGCAAATTTTATTTTCAGCAGACCACGTTTAGCTTTGTTAATTTAAAATGTAGAGTGATTTGGTCTCCTATCAAAATTAAAGGTAACATTATAATAAAAAGCTTATGAAAAGCCTTAGATAATAATGTTACCTTTTATTTTTATTTTGTGCCATTACATACATTCAGCCATATACATTAAATTAAAAGATGTTTTTAAAAATAAAAAATAATTTCTTATGAAACTTTCTGAAAAAAAAGTAAAAACGTTCCCAATTTGTATATTTCAACTTTAAATTTTATTTAAAAGCTCTTAAAATTTGGAAATTTGAAATATTTATCAGTTGAAATTAAATTAAATTAATTAAAAATTAGCTGGAAAAATTAATGAAGAATTTAAATCTGTTTCCAGAATTCCTATCTAATTGATAGACCATTCTATATGACAAACAAAAAGCTCATGATTTGAAAAAAACTTTATCTAGTTCAACAGTTATATGAGCATGCAGAAGTTATACATCATGATTGTTTTTAACACTAAGAACACATAACTCCAGAAAGTATTGTCTACTGTCTACAATGAATGCCTTAATAATAGACCATTTGTAATTCTCTTAGAAATAAAAATAACAAGACCATATTAAAGGGTTCCTCCCTGGCCTCTCCTACAAATATATTATTTAGACATACGGAGTAAAGCTGTTTCATTGTTTCCAATATGGTTGTTTGCCACGGAGGGAATGTCTTTGCGACCCATGCTACAGCTTTTGTTGGTTTTTCTACCACTTTGGCTTTAGCTTGATTCTTTTTAGCTCCAATATTCAGCATATTTTTTTGTTGCAGTCTAAAAGAATGAGCTGCTTCCATCAAGTATTCGCCACTTTGAAGGAGTTTATAATCAACTTCATCGGCTTGAGGCCAACTTGCCTTGACCACACTATCAGCCTATAAAATTAAAATAAATAATTACAGTTTGTTTATAGAAAAAAAAATTGTAATTTTTCAAATAATTACATTTCCTAATAGCTGGTAAACATGTTCAGAGACGTGTGGACAAATTGGAGCCAACAGAATAGTCTGAACTTTAATGAAATGCAATATCAGATCTTTGTGCATACATTCACCTCCAAGTTCTGGATTGCCACAAAGTTCACGATACCTATCACGAGCGGCTTGTAATTCAAAGAAACCAGTTCTCAAAGCTTCTTTGAATAAAAGTTTTTCATAATATTCGCCAGTTTGTTGAATTTTAAGATTTATTTCGCTGAAAAAAAAAATTGTTTTAGTAAAGGAATAATCTATTTTAAGAATTTTAGTTAAGTTAAATAAATAAAAAGTAGAACTTAAAGTTACCTCATAAATACAGTATCTGTAAACGAATCAGTTGGTCCATTTCTAAGCGTAGCCTCTGAAGCTAGCACTTCTTTAACCCATTCAATAAATGTATAAAGTCTTAAAATACCTAAAAAATAAATAATCTATATTAAATACAAAATAGAAATTAAATATTTACATATTTAAACATTAAAAATTAAATACCTGCGTCAGCCATATTTTCAACAAAATTTGCGTCTTCAATGGCATCTCCAGCATCGGCTAAACAAAATCTCATACCATCTGCACTAAACTTATTAACCGCTTCTTCTAATGTCATAAAATTTCCATCTGATTTAGACATCTAGCATAAATAGAACAATAATAATATTCAAAATTTAATATTTAAAACATAAAAATAATGATATATGTTTAAAAAATAATTTTACCTTTGCTGAGTTTAATAATAAATGTCCATTTGCTCTTATACTCTTTGGCCAAAGATCTGGCCGATTAGCCCAAATGGCGCAATGGTTGTATATAAAAAATGTTAAATGATTCTGAATTAAATCTTTGCCAGAACATCGTAAGTCTACTGGATACCAATATTCAAATTCATTTTTCATAATATCTAAATATTTTTTATTAATTTTACATTGTTTAGGATAATTCTTATTATCCAAAAATATGTAATCCCAAACTTCGGGAGTTAACTCTTCTGGCCTAAAGTGCAAACATAATAGATTGATTATTTCAAAAACAAGTATGAAAATTTAATATTTAAAACAAAAATATTAATTTATTAATTTTTCCTATAATTTATAATTAACATTTAACATTAATCTGAGCATTGTAAAAATACTTGGTGTATTGAAACAATTATATTAATAAACTAAAAAAAAAAAACATTATTCTGATATTGATTATTTACATTGACTTACTTAATATTATATCTGTTTCCATTTTCTCCTTTGAATGTCCCTTCTTGTAGAAAATGAGCGATTGTATAATATGCCATATAAATAGTAGAATCAGATAGAGACTCAATTAACCAATATTCGTCCCATGGCAATTTTGTTCCTTTTATGTTTAAATATTAATTTGCTTAGAGTGGAATTAAAATATAAAAATGAAAAATAATTTCATTACCTAATCCATAAGTTCTAGAACAAGCATATTCGTGCAACCAGTTTAAACAAGACATAAAATTTTTCTTAACTTCTTCATGGTAAGT
Organism: Diuraphis noxia; assembly: GCF_037042655.1. Taxonomy (NCBI): domain Eukaryota; kingdom Metazoa; phylum Arthropoda; class Insecta; order Hemiptera; family Aphididae; genus Diuraphis; species Diuraphis noxia. The sequence continues at coordinate 27,517,415 of NW_028301714.1, read as the reverse complement.
ATTTATATTCTTTAATGCCAATTCTGCAGCTGCTTTCCACTCTGATTCACCATAATCTAAATACCATTGATCACATAAAGCAATAACACATTCATCGCCAGACCTATAAATCAGTTAAAAAATATAATTCTGAAATGACATAAATCAAAATGTTTTAACATACCTAGACAATATGGTTTTTTCAGGTTCATAATAAATAACAGCTTCTTTTGAATCTGTAAGTTTTTGTTGTAAAACTTTTTTAACATCTTGCACTTTTTGTCCTTTGAATTCTCCAACTATAAGTATCTGAAATTTAAAATTTATTTAGAAAATTAACATTCAAAGAATTTAAATTCAATGAAGGCTAACCCCTTCATAAAATGCTTTTAAGTAAACTTTCTCTTTAGCTATTTGTAATTTTTCTTTATCATTTTGACTTTGAATTTTTAATTCATCATAAACTGTAACAGCACATAAGTTTCCGAATTCTGGGATTTCAATAATAGGTATCTGAAATAAATAACTCATAAAAATAATGTTTTTATGTTAAATATTAATATAATACATATTATACAGATATTATGTAATAAAATACATTTAAGTTAATTAAAAAAATAATTATTGATCATATTTGAAATCTGACAAAAATTACTCACAGGCTCAAATGGAAGAACCATTTCATCAGTAATATAATATTTTTCACGGAATGCTGGTTTCTTTTTTAGATCAGTTAAAGCTGCATAATCATCAGGCGAATCAGAAGGAACACTTGTAACAACTCCAGTACCTTTATCAGGCTTAATTGATAACATTGGTAGGGTATATATGATATCATTGAAACTAAGTGGTGCATTCAACTTTGCACCTAAAATATCCTAAAATATGGGTAAATAACACTATTATTGAACAATAAATGGTTAATTGTTTGAAATTACTTGTCCTTTTAGTTTGGTAATAATTTCATATTCTCCATTTTTTGCTGTGAACCCTTGATATGACATGTTCTTAGCAGCTCTTTCACTACAAACGAAAATGCTTTCATCATTTAATTTAAAAGTAATATATTCCAAGTCAGGGTGTACCCAGCAATTAGTCTGACCATACATTGTCTCTGGCCGTAAAGTAGCAGCCACTAAAAATACTGGTTTATTTTTCAAAGACCTGAACAGATAATTTATAAATTAGACATAAATAAAAATTATTATATCATATAATATAAACAATTTAGTAATACTTTTTGGTGAATTTAAGTTTTTCAGGATAGGGTTGAACTAATTTCATTTTAATTAAAGTATATTCTTGAGGACCAACGCCTTCACCTTTGGATCTGTCATGGTCCATACACGGCTGATTGTCTTTCGGTGAAAATACAGTATACCGTTTTCCAAACTTAATTTTGTTATTATCACGAAGACGTAAAAATTGCCAACGAACAAAACTATCAAAAAATGGATTTTCATTTGTTGTTATGAATGTCCTGCGCCAATCGACCTAAGTATTAGAATCAACACTAAATGAAGTATATGCATTGTACAAACATTTGATTTAAAATGCTTACATGAATACCAATACTTTTAAGATCGTTAACAGCTAAAGGTGGAAAATAATTTAACCACGTCAAAGGATCTTCAAAACTTCGTATTTGTTCATTATCTTCAAAACCCAAACTTTTCATAATTTGCCATTGATATTTAGCTCTACTGCCTTTTGCAATGGCTTTACTCTACACAAAAATGCCTATCAGTAAGATGCATGAATTTATTCATATTTAATTGTTTTTATAAGTAACCTTTTTGCCTTTACTCTTGTCCTTAATAATATCTGTATTTATTTCGACTTCAATTTCTTCTTCATCATCATCTGGGAAGCGTGGTGGACAGCCAAATGTCTGAATCTCCCATTTCAATTTATCTGCACACGCTTTAATAGGCATACCAGTACAATGAAATCCAAACGGAAACAAGACTTGTTTGCCTTTCAAACGTTGAAATCGAACTGCAAACTAAAAATCAGTACATTTGACATTGGTTTTTCTCATTTTGAGGAGATATTTTGAGAACAAACATACCTCGCATTTAGAAAGGGAAAATGTATGCCCTAAATGTAGCCTGCCATTCATGTACGGAAATGGAAACGTCGCCAAATATTTCTCATCACCTTTCCTCTTTGTATTCTTGGATGGCGGTGCATCAATTTCGTGAATCTTCTGTTCGTGCCATTGACGTTGGATCTCCTTTTCGATCTGTCGCAGATACTCTACCTTGACGGTGCCTTTGCGTGTTTCGGTCTAGAAAATCACAAGACTTTCAGTTACAAACACCAAGAATAAGCCAATAATAGTATTGTTAAATCGATACATACCATGACTGAATATACAAATGTCGATGATTCTATGTCATAAACTAAAATACCTAGTCAGCTTTATATATTAACAATTTCCGGCTGAAACATAAAGTTTGTAAAAAACTAAAAAACACGAGTGTACGATTTATTGATGTCGGGAAGTCTCGCAATCATGCAATCATAATATGCCACCAGCCATGCACGTTGTCTATACCAACTGACAACTACTTTAATCACAGAACAATTTAATCAAAGTATATTGACTTCGATGTGTACATGATAATTGATAACAGTTATTGATATCAAGCCACAGATATAGATAATTATCTATATCTGTGTAGGGAGAACAGCAGTGTAGTTTTATAACGTTAGATATAAATACAAACAAAATTATGAATTTTGAACTACAAAATAATTTGCGGAGATTAATGGTTTTGACGAATTTTTGTCAATATTTGAAATTCAAATGCTCATCAAAATTTAATTTGAATTTCCGGTGGAATTTTTATTTGTGATAAAGATTGAAAAACTTGTAATGAATCTTGTATTAAATTTTGAAATCTTAGATTTAAAAAGAAAATTTTTTATGAATTTCTAGCTTAAAATAATTTGTGAATTTTCGTGATTTTTACGTATTTTGTCAAAATTCAAACTTTGAATGCTTATAAAAAAAAATTGTGACTATTCATTCTTTTATTTTTCAACTGCTATTGTAACAATATGTTAAGAGCCTTGTATTAAATTTTCAAGCTTTTCTGCCTAACAAATAAATTTTTATCGATATTAATTTAAAAAAAACTAATAATGATCGAAAATTTCAAATGCCTATGAATAATTCAACTTAAGTCAAAATTTTTTGAAAATTGCATGGTGATAGAATATACTTATATAAACATTCGGCGAAAATTTCATGTATCTATGGTCATTCGTTTTAAAGTTACATCAAAAACCAAAATCAATTTTGTCGAAAAATGAGTGTGCGTAAAATTTCCCGTTTTTCCCTTAATTTTTAGTTTGTTTATCCCGATTATTTAGAAAAATATTACGTTTGACCCCCTAAAGTACCAACTAGATTCATTTTCTGATCGAACGAGGTACTGAAGTCAAAAATCAAGCATTTTTACTGGCCCAAAACGAGATGACAGACACAAAAAAAACACACACATCATTCTAAACTCAATACATTCATTACTTCGTTCAGAATCTAACAAAGCGGGTAAGTGGATGTCGCTCTGCTGTACATTAGGTGGTGGGGTGGACCTCTGACTAGGGTAGGTTAGATTTGAATGCAATGATAGGTATCATTGTATACGAAAAACGATTCTGAACGGAGATGATTTGTCAGTCTAGGATATATTGTAGATAATTAAAAATTTTCAAATCTTTGATTTAAAAAGAAAATTTTGTATAAATTTCTAGCTTAAAATAATTTGCAAATTTTCGTAATTTTTACGTATTTAGTCAATATTTGAACTTCAAATGCTAATAAAAAAAAAATTGTGCCTACGTATTTTTATAATTTTTTAATTACTATAAGAATAACTTATGAGGAACTTTGTATTCAATTTTCAAACATTTTGATAGTGCCGAAAAAATTTTATCAACCCTTCAAAAAAATTTTTCTGAAAAATTGAAAATTTCAGTTGTCTATTTATATCTCAAAAAAAGTCAAAATATTTTTAAAATCAAATCATGTAAAGAAAATGCCAATCTAAACAACTGATAAAATTTTCACGTATCTACGACTTATACTTTTTGAAAAATAACAACAGGGGTGGACTGGCCAGGGGGGCTAGGGGGAAATATCCTCCTGGGCTGGTCTAAATTATGAAATTTGGGCCGGTCGTCGAACAATAAACTTGTAATATATTTAGGCAATAAACATTCATATTGTTTACAAAATCACAACTGATATAGTAATAATACAGTAAAATATTTAGGTCCGCTAAGCTGTATTTCCCCCTGGGCCGACAATCTCCCAGTCCGCCCCTGAATAACAAATATTTAAAATCGTTTCAGGATAAATCGTTATCGTAACGCTATTTCGTAAAAATTTAAAATTCAAACGCACCTCAAATTTTTCCTATAATGACGCTTCGAGATTTCTCTATAGCTACTTGAAGGAAAACTTGTGGAAAATTTAGTGTTGTATTCTTAATTCTTAGTTATAAACACAAAAAATTTTACGATTTTTCAGCTTCAAAATTATTTGCAAATTTTCGCATTTTCGACAGATTTCGTAAAAATTTGAACTATAAACGCTTATGAAAAAAAATTGTGCTACCCTTTATAACCTTAGATAGAAATACAAACAATATTATGAATTTTGAACTACAAAATAATTTGCAAATATTCATGGTTTTGACGAATTTCTGTCAATATTTGAAATTCAAATGCTAATAAAAATTTAATTTGAATTTCCGGTTGACATTTTTTTAGTGATAAAGGTTGACAAATTTGTAAGGAATCTTGTATTAAATTTTCAAATCTTAGATTTAAAAAGGAAATTTTTTATGAATTTCTAACTTATAATAATTTACGAATTTTCGTGATTTTTACGTATGTTGTCAAAATTAAACTTTGAATGCATGTAAACAAAAAATGTGTCTATATATTTCTTTTATTTTTCAACTGCTATTGTAAAAATATATTATGAGCCTTGTATTAAATTCTCAAATCTTAGAATTAAAAAGAAAAACTTCTATGAATTTAGATCTAAGATAATTTGAACATTGCCGTAATTTTTATGTATTTAGTCAAAATTTGAACTTCAAATGCTAATAAAAAAAATCGTGCCTATGTATTTTTGTAATTTTTTAATCACTATATGAATAACTTATGAGGAACCTTGCATTAAATTTTCAAGTTTTTTTGATCGTCCAACATTTTTTTACCGACACTTCAAAAAAAAATTCTCAAAAAATTCGAAAATTTCAGTGGTCTATAAATAACTCAAAAAAGTCAAAACTTTTTGAAAATTAAACTGTATATATATAACACTAACATAAACATTTGGTGAAAATTTCAAGTACTTACAGTGATTAGTTTTTAAATTACAACCATATAAAAAAAACGATTTGGTAGAAAACTGATTTTGCGTAAAAATTCCCGTTTTTTTGTCATTTTTTTTTTTTGTTTTTCTCGATGTTTTTGAAAACTGTTGGAAAATGTTTACTTTTGACCTGTATAATGCACCAAGGATCTTCAATTTTACATCGGAAACCACCCCCAAAGTTTGAAATCGAAGCATTATTTCGACTAGTTATGCTGTACACAGACACAAAAATAAAAAAAAACACATCATTGTAAAATCAATACATTCATCACTTCGTTCAGAATCTAAAAACATAATATTTTAAACGAGTATTCATATACAGATTTTATACTTTGTATTTATCAATAACATAATATAATTTTAACTTACTTTTCCGTTATATGGTTTATCTATAATGTAGCAAAAATTACTTTCGTCTACCAATGTTGGTTTCGATCTAATCGTTAATGTACAGATAGTTAATAAAAAATAACATAGTGACAAAATAACACAGTATTTAACAATGGAACGTGGACCGTTTGATTTCAACTTGATCACTAACACATTGTAACTTTAAAACACATTCCAATCGGTTATTACAGTTTGACTGATAGACGATATAGTTATCGTTATGGCATTATCGGACAAATAACCACATTATAATCGAAAATACAATTAAAGATTGAACCCGTGACTGCAGTGCTATCTCCACCAATAACACATTTTTTTTTTTTTTTATATTAAAATAGAAAATGTACAAAATTGTGTAGCAAAATATGTACAATAAGCAAATAGGAAAAGTAATGGAGAATAGTTGTAGGTTAGGAATTCATTAACGTATTAAATTACAATAAGCAAACTCTATGTTACGTATATTTAAATATTTGCGTTTAATGTAATTTCGCCAACATACCCGTTCGCCGATGCATTCATTCGCCAACGACGCCAACATACACATTCACCGAAAAAGTTTCACCGTAATCTCTTTCGCCGAGATATCTTAAAACCTCATAATACTCCTATTTTTGTTTTCATCATATTTATTGTAGAGGGTAAAATCTATTTTGGATAAACCCGTGGAATATTTCTATACCACGGCTGTACGCCTGTACTGTCGATAAAATCATGTGAAACGGTACAACATTAAATCCTCTAACTTGGTGTAGCTATAATCAAACTAAATTCCCAAATTTATTACCAGTTGGAATAAAATATCTAGGACCTATAGATATTCCCGCCGGTTGCCACGTCCGTTTGCTCTGAGCGCATGTTCTCAAAATCAAGACAAATTATACTATTAAGAGTAGACATAGACTTAGTCCTGGTTCAGTTGAACAATTAGTAATTTCACATGATAATATATAATTATTAACTAATGATAAATATGTTGAGTTCTAGTTAGACTTAAACTAATTCTAGGTTCGGTTCGGGTTCGAAAAAAACATTTATAGTTTGGTTCAAGTTCGGTTCGATTTTAAAAATCAGGGTTCGACCAATCACTAGATTTTATATAGTCGTGACGTAAGTTAATTATAGATAGGCAATAATTTACTATAGTTACAACTTTCAATAACTTTTGAATAACGAGCAATTACTTTAAATATTACTTTACAATATATAACTCAATAACAGTAATCAGCTAAAATTTAGTATACCTATTTTGTGTATTATACGCATTGCCACATGAACAATCATTAAACATTTATTGAATCAATAATGAGATAATGATTACTTAAACAAGATTTAGTGGACATGCATGATTATTCCATTAAATTTTATTGTATTCATTTAATAATGAATCATGTTTTTATATGATTCACAAATAGAAATTTAGATTACCAGGTTTCGTATTGTGTTATTAAAATGATTTACCATTTTCGAGTGTAATAATTGATACGAAAAGAAAAAAAAAAATTTATACAAATAACCAAAGTGGCATGGTTAAATATTATAATATTATAATTTAATATAATATATGTATAATGAATTAATGAATAATAACTTTAATAAAGAACTATTATGTTATAATAATTAATAAGACGCGAAGGAACATTTTTACATCGAGAGCGGAGTAATAAATATATTTCGAAAGGTTAGTATAATTTTTGTATATGTCGTTATCATTTTTTAGCTAGGAGTGGTAAAATTATTTAATCTTAAAATTTTAAGTACCTTGAGTAAAATGTTCAAAAATACTAAACATTTTTAAAACTAAATAATTTATAAATGTCAAAAAAAAAATGACTTTTGACGACGATGACATTGGAATGCTTGTTCAGCTCGATCATTTACCTATCAGAAAATCATTCCTAATAGCTAAGAAAAGCGCAGTGACAATAACGAACTTTGCTCACTTACTCGGTTAGGTCACGAACATCGTGGTAAGACAGGGTAGTTGTCAGTGACCGTGTGTTATAAATTCATAGCTCCTGTTATACTATATGTCTATAAAAACATAGTACACAAGAAAGTTAAGTTGTTGCTCATGCAAAAAATGCATAAGTTAAATATTGTAAGTGATAGGAATTAATGATTCCATAGTTAAGTCTCATGCCTCGCAAGTAGGATTCAAAAATATATAAAGTACCTACTGAGTAATAGTAATAGAAGAAACTGAGTTAAAGTGTATCCTGTTTTTAATAATAACCAACAAATTACATATTATACACAAACAAGTAAGTGAACTGTGTTTGAACTTTAAAAAAAAAGTGTTAATCTATTATTTTGTATTTAAAATTTAAAAGTAATTATTAATTGGTATGTTTAATAAATTATATTATAAAACGAGAGCTAATAGTATTTTTTATTATTTATTCGGATACTTTTTTTTCTTGTTTGCTTTTAAATTAACATATTACGCAGATAAGTATTGAAAATAGTACTTTAAATGTAAAATGCTTAAAATATTCCAAAATAGGAAAAATAAAATAAATGTATGTATATTTTTTATGTATATTTTATGAATTCGGACATGGTATATAATATTTTTTGATTAACTCGTGTGACATATAGGCTATTTTTCCATTCGAAATTCAAGCAAAAGATTTCTTACCTTTTGTTGAAAACGCCACTGGGCTGTACTTGTTGTTGTAATATTTATCTAAATTTGGAATAACACTTACAGCGAAAGTGTACCTAAATTGCCTACTTAACGCGCCGTGTAATAATTATAATAATATTTTAATGTTAATATTAAAGGTATAAATATTTTATAAAAAGTATTATATTCACAATAAATTAAAAATACCCTTATTTTTGGACCACCTGAAGGTTCAACCAAAATCAAATATCATTTAAAAGTAATGATTTTCACCGTTATAAAAAACATATCATTATATTCCTATAAAAAAAAAAACTCAAAATAGGTAGTGTCACTAATAGGTAGTTTCTTCCCTCAAAATATTCATGTAAATTACTCTATGCACATTTGCTTATAGTCCTCGATAATAACAGATTGTAAATTTCTAATATAAAAAAAAAAATTATATTCTTTAGTCTACAGATGATTATTTGCAGCTACCGAGGTAATATTATTATAGTAGTAAACATTTCTGATAAAATTTTGATTATATTCTAAAACATCTTAAGGTGATAAAAAAAACTTTCAATATACGATATTAAAGAAAATGTTGAAGTTTACTAAACATGTGTGATACAGTTTTTTTTTTTTGTCAAATGAGTGGAAAAAAGTTTTTTTATCCTAATAAAATATAAACAATTAAATAAAGTGTCATTTTAAAATTTCTCTTAAACAGTATATGCGTAATATTATAGTACCTATTATATATTATTAATATTTAAATTTAATTTACTTATATAAGGCATATAAAGATTCTTATTACGCTTTGAAGTCTTAGATTTTTACAAATTGAACACTAATATTTTATACATTTTCCAAATTTTTGTGGTTTCAGGGACATTTTAACTTGTTAAATGAATTAAATGTTTATAATTTAAATCTCACTTATTATTATGTATCTTAAATATTTATGATTAGCTAAAATAGCATCGTATGAGATTTACTTTGTTTACAATATTTTGATACAATGATACAAATGTATTAAACTTTCAAGCTTTTTATCAGAGTGAATATTATTGTGCCGATATATTTAAAACATTAATCAAAAAATCGATAATATCATAATAAATATTTTAAAATATTTTAAAAGCTTATTAAAAATTTGGTGAAAATATCAAGTACTTATGATACTTATGGTTATTTATTTGAATTACAACAAAATAAGAAAACCGTTTGATTGGAAATTATTATTTAGGATTCCTATAAAGATCGGGGAAGAATACATTTAGACGAAGTAAACTTATTTTAATTAAATTATCGCAATTCTTAGTAATAATAATACATTTGCATAATTCGAAATATAGCCATAATTTTTTTATTCTATTATCATAATTATATAATGATTATTAAATAATTACACTATTCATTCATTCATCATTGTATCTATTATATTATTAACATCAACACTAACAATTTGATTTCAAAATAAATATCTGTAGGTAGGTATCAAATACTAAGTTTTACAGCTGCATATACTATCGCACTACTAGCTAGATCACGTAAATATTTTAAGGAAAGTAAAATAAATTTTAAAGTAAACAACATAATGTTAGATTAGATTGTCATCTTCATCACCAATGTTTTTGCTTTTCATTTCGATCAACGTCTTTATGATCATTGGCATATCTGTCACAAATCAACAAACAATATTAATAAATTAAAGATATGAAAGACATTAATAAGTAGGTTAGTAGAATTTTTATATGATAAACTCATAGACATATAAAACAACTAGATAGCCGACTGTGAATTACATTCCCATAAGAACGTTGAAGTCGGGCCGCCATATGCCAACAGGGCAATGTTTACATAAAAACTCAATAGATAAGATACCTATATTGATAAGTGATAATAAATAATAATTCAAATAATGAAAAAACGAATTTCTTTTCATATTCTATAGTCAAAATGTCAACTACAAATTAAATTACATAAAGTAGTAATAAGTACATAATATAATACTACAGTACAAATATTTATATTAATTTTGTTATCATTAATAAATATTCTTATCAACCATGCGATTTTGTAAACATTGCCCTGTTGGCATATGGTGGCTGACTTAAATATTATCCCGTAGTCGGCTATCTAGTTGTTTCATATGTCTTATGTCTATGGATAAACCTATAATTTACAGTTCAAAACTAAGCTAAACTAAATGTAGCCAGTTTTGATAAATTATGCTGCACAAATGTGCTTTAATATATGTATATGTATATATATATAATATGAGTAATCCTAAATCGAATTCCTTATACGAAACAAAATTAATAAATACAGTGCAGTAGCTAGAAATAGATGGGCCCCAGTGCAAATTAAATTTGTGGCCCCTTTTAAGGCGCACATTGGGTGTGAATGTAGGGGGTGCTGATATAATTGATGGTACACAGATTTGTGGGAGGCTTATAGCCCCCACAGTCCACAACCCCACTAATAATAGATAAACTGCATTGCAATAATTTTAAATTTTCACTTATTTATATTCTTACTTTTTAATTATAATACAAATGTCAAATATAATCAATTACAATTTTAATTAATTTTTCTTCAATTCTTTGTATAGACAAATTAATAACTAATAATAAAGTTGAAATTGTATAAATGTTAATGTAATCGCTACTCTTTATTTATTTAAGCTATTAAGCAACTATACTGTACATAATATATTATGTATTCAAAACATTTAAAAATAATTATATTATTACATGTTATTATAATATGGGAACTGGGAGTGCTAATTTGAAGCCTGGCGGTGCTATATTATACTAAAATAACAAAGTGCTTACGGCATTATCATTATATTATGATCTTAAGAAAAAAATTGTTGTTAGCATGGATTCTTAATTCTTATATTATTTTAATTAAGTATGTGCCTCCTATAACATATTAGAAATTTCAACGCGAGGCCCCGGTGCAATGAACCGCACGCACCGCGGTTTCTACGGCACTGAATAAATAAGATACAAACAAGATATAATTGATGTATCAAATAGCAAAACTATTATTAGATCACAATGTGAACAATTAAATAATAGGACAAACTAATGAAAAATATTTAATATGCATTTATATGATTTTAAAGCACTGGAGGATTTTAAATTTAGATTTCATAAAGTGTATCGACAATAGGTAATACTAATATAATTGTTTGGCTTCAGTTCAGCTGTAACGTCAACATGAAAATACACACATACATCGAATTATCTCGCTCCGTTATTGCTGCAGTGCACGCAATGTTTATTCGTCTATAGTTCTATAGTATCTATCATCTTCAACCAACGATGTCGTCGATAAATAAATCTCAGAAAATTAGTACTGATTCGCTGAGAGTACCTACACGCAGCACCTTAAAACGTCATATTTCGAATTCGTCCTCATCACCTAGGCAGGATTATCAGAATTAAAATATTTTGTATAAACAAGTTTGCTGTTCTCGACGTTCTCGTCAATAATGGCCCTTGTAGAAATAACAACATTTCCTCACCTTCAAACAGCTCTAAAGACAACCTCACAAAATCACCTCTCACCGTTCAGTATTTTAAAGAAAATTGTCAGTTATTACTCTGCCTTCAACTCCATTTCGACAAATATCAGCCCGAGCGGTTTTACTTGCAAGGTCGTAATATCTTCAACAAAATTGTACTTAACTTAAATGAAAGTGACGTTAGTTTTCACACATTTTTACCTTACAGGGTCGTCAACAGCAATATATAACCTTCTATCTTAATCACCGACATATTCTCTACTCTGGATGAACTATAGGACATCCACATCAAGCAAAACACGTTTACAACGCCAAAGACAAAAATAAACATCCATACTAATTTTTTGTGGAGATCTACCCGAATAAAAATAATGAGAACATTAACAATATTAAGTCGTTGCTTAATATACCAAAGAGGTTATCAGAAAACCCCACAAAAAGAGCTGTAGCTTTTCACAATGCCATAGGTGCCAATCTTTTGACTATACGCAAAACTATTGAACCACGTCACCCGCTGCGTAAAATGGGGTGCGGAACATCATACTAACAAATGCACCATGGTCTGGAATAGTTCAGCCAAGTGTGTACTTTGCTTCAAGGACCACATCACCAAATTCAAGAGTTACCCAGTTTCCAAGAAGGCTCTAAGTAAAAAATCCCATCAAAAGTACCTCCAGCCAAAGTTTCCAGAGTCACGTCCTCATTCCAGAGTGAAATATAAAATCATATTATACATAAAAACAATTATTATCGAAGACGGTCATCAGCCAATAATAACACTAATTAAGTAGGTATGTTTTCTAATATTATTTTGATTAAAGTACTTTATTTTACTATTAAACATTTGTATTACAGTAGGTATTAAATTCATTTTTGCCAAAAAATTAAATTTGAAAATTTTATGTATTAATATCTGCTATGAAAATTTCAAGAACACAAAAATAATATTTTTAAATGACAAAAAATAACTAAAATCGTTATTCATGGTATAAATATGTAATATCATCCAAATTTGAAGTTGAAACGTTTATAAAAAAGAACTATGTTTATTATTATTATTTTTATTAAATTATAAACCACTTATATGAGAAACATGGGTAGTTTAAAATTTTTAAGTTTTTTGTTCTAGTGAAAAATTATTTACCAACAATAATTAAAACAACACTAAAGAATATAAATTCTTGCTGAAGTCAAAAATCGAAGGACTATTTCGAACACTTATCGTGTACACGGAGACAAAAAAATAAACAATAACGAACAACGATAATTACCGAATTACGGCCATACTAGTATTCTAAAATATCGAAAATATATTTAATTTCTATATTTTTTAAATAACAACAATAATAACTGGTATACTGGAAATATGTCCAGCCCACGGTTAATCCCAATAACTATTATAGATTATACAGTAGGTACCTGAATCCAAATACGACATATCATAATTTTCTGGTATCACTACCGATCGTCCTAATCTAGGACCGAACCAGAGAGCTGTGTTCTTCGAGTCACTCCTTCTGCCAATCCTTGGAAATGGTATGAGTCCTTCTCGTTTATGACTTCTCAGTTCTCGTTGGGTGTCGTCTAAATGATAAGTAACAAAAATTGTTGTTAATCCAACAACAAATAATAATATAATAAGTCATGTCAAACGGAATAAAAATACATACACAAATTGTCCATTTGTAAAGCAGAGTTGATACCAGACCTCCCAACTCTAGGAAATGGTATCAATCCTGCAACAGATTCTCTCCTGTCCCTGTTATTATCTCGCTTATACTCGTCACTGTATTCTGAATCTGGAAAAATGTATTTGATGAAACTTTATAAAAAAGCAATGGCATATTTAGGATTTTGTCAAGGGGGGGGGTAACATACGTTAGCGAACATTTAATTTCTCTAAGGGGAGGGGCTAGTTCAATTCCATCGACATCATAATATTATAAGTAAAAAATAATAGACCAAGGTTGGGTCTATACCCATATCTCCCCCGTATATATGCCATTGTATAAAAAGATCTGTTAATTTAAAGTACCGTAACAAAAATTTCGACGAGATTAAAAACTTATTATCAGGGAGGTTTGAAAACAATTGATAATGATATAATATATGGAACGATTCAATTATAATTATTGTAGGCACTTTAATCTATTCTGTGTTGTAATTATACATAATCTCAAATTCTTAAGATTTTGTAAGCCAGCACTTACATACTTAAATAATTATTTTTAAATTGTCTCATATGAAATTATAGTTTATTGTTTAATTTGTACCGTGAAAACAGGGAATATAGCTCACACGCCGGGTGAGCTTTCTGAACTTGTTTAATTTTAATAACTTACAATAATATCTATAATCAAAGAAATTTTAGATTCTGAACGGAGTGATGAATGTGTTGATTTTAAAATGATGTGTGTGTTTTTTTTTTTGTGTGTGTCTATGTACAGCATAACTAGTCGAAATAATGCTTCAATTTCAAACTTTGGGAGTGGTTTCCGATGTAAAAGAAAGTGAATAACCTTGGTGCATTATAGAGGTCAAAAGTATAAACATTTGCCAACAGTTTTCAAAAAAATCGAGAAAAACAAAAAAAAAGTGACAGAAAAACAGGAATTTTTAGACGAAACCAGTTTTCGACCAAATCGATTTATTTATATGATTGTAATTCAAAAACTAATCACTGTAAATACTTGAAATTTTCACCAAATGTTTATGTTAGTGTTAAATATATACAGTTTAATATTCAAGTCAATTTTGATTTTTTTTTTAGTTATTTATAGACAACTTAAATTTTCGATTTTCATGAAAATTTTTTTTTAAGTGTCAGTAAAAATATGTTGGAAAACCAAAAAAACTTGAAAATTTGATTCAAGGTTCTTTATAAGTTGTTCTTATTGTAGCTAAAAAAAATTTAAAATCGTGGTCACAATTTTTTTTTTTATAAGCGTTTATAGTTCAAACTTTTAATAAATCTGTTAAATCTGTTAAATCTGTCGAAAACGCGAAAATTTGCAAGTAATTTTGAAGTTGAAAAATCATAAAATTGTTTGTGTTTATAACTAAGGATTAAAAATAGAACACTAAGTTTTCCACAAGTTTTCCTTCAAGTAGCTATAGAGAAAAATCAATGCATCATTATAGAAAAAATTTGAGGTTATCGTAACGATAACGATTTATCCTCAAACAATTTTTAATATTTGTTGTTATTCAAAAAGTATACGTCGTAGATACTTGAAAATTTTACCAGTTATTGAGATTGGCATTTTCTTTACATGATTTAGTTTTCAAAATATTTTGACTTTTTGAGATATTTATAGATAGCTGACATTTTCAATTTTGTCGATAAAATTTTTTGGCCCAATCAAAATTCTTGAAAATGTAATACAAAGTTCCTCATAAGTTATTCTTATAATGATTAAAAAATTATAAGAATACATTGGCAAAATTTTTTTTTTATTAGCATTTGAAGTTAAAATATTGACAAAAATTCGTCAAAACCATGAATATTTGCAAATTATTTTGTAGTTCAAAATTCATAATATTGTTTGTATTTATATCTAAGGTTATAAATTTCAACACTATATAAGTTTTCCATAAGTTTTGCTTCAAATAGCTATAGAGAAAGTTTGAAGGGTCATTATAAGAAAAGTGTTTTGAGCGTTTGAATTTTAAATTTTTACGAAATAGCGTAACGATAACGATTTATCCTCAAACCAGGTATATGTATATCTATGATAATATAAGGTATTATGAATTATGATAACTACATGCAATGTTTTTGGAAAAATTAATTAACCATGCCTTATGTAAAATGCGTCTTAATTGAAAAATAGAATATATGACAATATTTAAATATAATATATTATCCTTGACTGACAGATCATCTCCATTCAGAATCGTTTTTCGTATACTATGATACCTATCATTGCATTCAAATCTAACCTACCCTAGTCAGAGGTCCACCCCACCCCCTAATGTACAGCAGAGCGACATCCACTTACACACTTTTTTTAAAAATAAATATGGCCTTCTGTCTCTATTATTGTCTCACTTATATTCGTCAGTAGTCACTATATTCTATTTCTGAAAAAAGTTAACTAACGAAGCGTTTACATTAAATATTTATTATCAGAGAGATAAAAAAAACAATTATTGATAAAAGTTTAATATAATAATATAATATAATATTCGATTATAATATAGTGATCACCAGTGCCTACACACAGCCTATACTATTGGCAGTGTAACCTAACCAAGGTTATGTATGTTTTCATTTTATTTTTAGGCTTCTTAACACAATAAGTTTAAACATTTTTTATCTCCGTTTTGTTCTTCCGTTAGTTACATGTACTGATGTACTTAGTTACCGTTGTTAATATTAAGAATTAAAAAAAATATATATATAGCGGTTACATTAAAAGTAAACTCATATCAGCCAACATCGTTTAATAACTAATAGTATCAAAATATGACCTTTCTGTATAGATTCATAATGTAATAAATATTGGTACCAAAATATAAATACATTTTTTCAAATTAAGAAATTTATTTAAGATTCTATACATAATTTTATTCAAGTTGATTAATTATTTTTAAATTATACGTATTTAGTAATATAATTTATTAAATACCTTTACTAAACACATTCAGAAACCGGGAATTGTTGATCTCAGTGTGAGCATTTCTTAAAGCTTTAAAATTAAAACTTAAGTAAATTACATTAAGTTAAATATTGAAGAAAGACTTGTACTTAATAAAGAAAAGCTAGTTCAATAAAAGTGTATTCTTTTTGTGTAACCTCCGGGTATATTCGGGATATAGATTATATGGAACTGTTGTTATTTTCCGTTGTAAGGAGTTTTCCGTCCTATAGAAGGTACGTTATAAAAAGATATTAGTGTATATATTATTACTTAATATTTAAGTGGTTTTATCAGATAGTAGTTTAAGTATTTAAGAATTTTACACTGAATAAAGTTATTGATTTATAAACAATAAAAAAGAACTATTTGTATACAGCTTTGGTACACTATTTAATAATATTCTTTTATTCGATACATATATATATATATATATATATATATATATATATATATATATATATATATATATATTGCAGGGTGATAACTAAGCATGATCTTCCCCATTTAATCCTATAACAATGGATTTATTGAAATTTTGATTTTTTAGGATTTCAGGTTTACTTACCCGCAAATCATTTTTCGTTACCTATTTAAAAATTGTAGTTTTGTATTGATATCAACTTATTATTTTTAACGAGAATCACCCATTTTAACTGTACATTTATTGTGAAATAGATCATTATTTAAAAATACTACGTATGTGTTATCTAAATCAAAATTTAAACAAGTAATTTTATTAAACTTACGTAGATACTTAAGAATGAGTAATGCATGATCTTTAATAAAAGTTTTACATTAAACCTAATATATATATAACATAAAATATATTTTCTAATATACTTAGGCTATTAGGTACATGAAATATTTACTCGATCAGACGACAGTTATTATTACAAATTATAAAATGCTGATCAATAAATATAATTTTCAAATCAATTCATTCCATCCATATAAGTAACTATGACAACAAAATCCTGGCGAAAAATTGGTCAAAGACATTTAATCATGTATTCAGCATTTCAGCCCAAGGACACACGTATTTATGTTAAAAAATTTGTACCTTTCTAAGAATGTATCAATTAGTACACGTAGATTATCTGGTTAAATGATAGGGTTAAAAGTTAAAACAGTTTGAAATCCGTGGTAGCTCACTCCTTATACATAGTTCTCCTTATACATAGATATAAAAAAACCATTTTTACACCATCATATTAACTAACTATATTCATTAGTTTGATAATTTTTTTTTCATTGTCGTATTTTATTATAATATATTGTTTAAACTTCCATAGTTCCGTCCCCATGTATACAGGGTGTCCCGTGAGGATTTACCTATATTGTGATATCTCCCGAAATAATGGTGATATCGAAATTCTGGTTTTGTAATAAGACTCACAGGGATCAAAACTACAGTTATTTCATATTTTAATTTATTTTAACGTTTTGGTAAAAAAGTTAAAAAATATATTTTTTTGTTTAATTATTTCCAAAAAAATTAAAGATAGCCATCTTATAGAGTTTATTTTTCTGAAGATATTGACGTTTCAAAATTTTATTTTCATTAATTTCCTGATTTTTAATACTTTTTTAGTTTCGAGAAAAATTGCGAATTATTTAACACCGTAATGTTATCAAACATGTGACCCGCCGCGACGCGTGCATTCCCATACATCCGACCGAATACCTTCCGTGTTCCTATAATAGTTATAAACTATAATCATATTTTATTTCTTCAAAACTAGAAAAAATATTAAAAATTAGGAAATTAATGAAAATAAACGTCAATATTTTCAGAAAAATAAACCCTACAAAATGGCTATCTTTAATATTTTTGGAAATAATTAAATAAAAAAATATATTTTTTACATTTTGTACAAAAACCTTAAAATAAATTTAAAAATGAAATAATTGTAGTTCTTATCCCTCTGAATCTTATTATATAACCAGAATTTTAATATTTCCATTATTTCGTGAGATATCGCAATGGGTAAATCCTCGAGGGACACCCTGTATATTAGGTATATTACAATTTTAATTTCTTCAGTTTGACTTAAAATTTAATATTTATCACCACGAAAATTACGAACGACCACTTAACACTATTTCATGTCGACAAAAATATTATTAAGGCGCCTTCACATAACAATGTAATGATTTGAGCAACATGACCATTATGCACAAGTCGTAGGTATAATATATTTATTATTATTTATTATTATAATATATTCAATATATTTTGGTTGGTAGGTAAGTAGGTTCCAGGTTAAGCCACTTAAGGCTCATTATATAATGATAATAATTATATACATATTTTTGCAACAAAAAATTACAAGATTATAGAGAAAATAAAACAAACAAGTGGTGAGCTCATCCATATAAGCATAAAATGCTAGTGATAGATAAGCTGAATTGATACTATAAGTTATTAAAAAAAATTTTTTATAAAGTCTAAAACACTAAAATATTAAAAGATAATTAAACAAAGCGATAAACATCAAAACAGGTTGAGTACAAGAGAAAATTTTGTTAATAAAATTCTTATAGCTATAAAAATTATCAAATAGTATTAGAACGTGGTATATTTAAATAACAAGTTTTTTTTTTAAATCTTGTATTATACAAATGAGTAAACTAAAATTCACTTAAATTATATTTATACAAAGGCAGTATAATATAGTATAACATTACTAATAACGTTATACATCACAAATGATAACTATTTTAGTGTTGGAATGAAAAACAAATAAAAAAAGGGAAACTACAAAATACTTAGGTGCCCATGGCTCGTGGCACGATTTAAACAAAGGGACGTGTACATAATATATTATAAAATTATATTGTTGTGGCTATCGTCATCATATTGTTGTTAGTATTATTATGGGGTGGACGGAGAAGATTCGTGTCGAACGTTAATTTAATAATTTCAAAACTTTTTTATTTTTCTTCTCATCAAACGCTAATTCGGTTAGTTCCTGAAGTTCCTGTGCAGGTCAGCGTGATTTTTTTAGTATGTTATATGATTTAGGTAGGTTGTAGATACCAATGTGAATGCATTTAAAATAATAATAATAACCAGGAAACTACGGGTGAACAATGAAATAGGTATATAATGTACCTGCAACACCGTAACGTCCGTAACATAATATTTTAAACACGTAACACTGACACTGTCACCGACGTGAAACCGCGGTATAGTCTGCATTTTCATGATGAGAATTAAATATTGTATAGGAAAAACGATTTAAATAACCAGACCTAACCAACAGCGGAATGCAATAATGCAAATATTTTCATTTTTTTAGTATATTGTTGTGGGCGTTGTGGCAACGTGCGGTTATAACCACACGGTTTGCATGGATGGTGACAGTGTATAGGAGTATATAGCACCTTTCTACGTTGGTATTATCTGATAACGTATTCAATGCACAAAATGTATGTACATAAATACAAGGCTTAGAAGCAGTGGCGTAGATAAATGAGTAAACAACTAGGGACAGAAGGGGGTACAAAATAATTTACTAGTCAAAATCAAAACCATGAACTCCCCCCCTCTAGTGAAAAAATATTTTTATTCTATTAATTTATTTTTATATAAATAAAATTAGTTTTAAGACTCATTTTATGGTTTAGAAACAAATCATATTTATGGTAGTTATAGTTATGGTAATGCAAAACGATATCGTATTTCGATATCGATATATAAATCGAACCAATTTTATGATATCGATTATACTAATTTATCGAAAGTACATCGATATTCGATATTGAAATTCGATATCATTTAATTAAAGTTTATATTTTCTGTTGATTTCAGTTTTGACAAATAATGAACGATAAAGAAAGATAAATACTAATAAATTATAAGCAATACTATAATGATAAGGCCCAATCAGGATATCAATGAAAACTTTTTTTTAATATCATATTGTTTATAATAAATAAGTAAGTAGTACCAGTATGGACAGTATGGTAATAGTATTATTGGTATTATTTAATGTTTTTAGTTTTATAAATTAATAAATTATATTTCTATCATTATATCGTATATCGATATCGATATCGTTTGTAATTCGATATCACGATACGATATCGATAGAAATGACTTGATATCGATAATGGAAAACATATCGTTGTGCATCACTAGTAGGTATAGTACCTACTCATTTTATTAAATAATATTTAGTACATAAAAGTTCAACTATAAAAAGGTTGCGATATCTGGGGTATAGTGGTAATATAGTCACCCATAATTATTTCACTACTTAGAGGTTGAAATAGAAGTCTTGCGCAGTTACTCCTATTTTGCGTATCATTACGTGTAAAAAGCGTCCAATTTAGAAATTCAGGAATTCATTTGTCCAAATAAAGCAAAATGAAAATTAGAAACAAATGGTTTGAAAACCTAATTTAATTCACCATCGAAAAAAAAAATTATTTAAATAATAAATATTTTTATTCTATTTCTTATCAACACTTATACTCATTGTAAAAATATATTTACAGATTGCATAGTAAAACAAAAAAATAAAAATAAAAATAAACAAACAAATAATAAATATCTAGTCTGCCGTCTGCGTACCATATAAATTTCGCCCACAGGTTTGATGATCGTTGACCTATAAGCAGCACTATACCCAAAACTTCATAATGATTTGTTGCAGTCACAGGGACAGAACTATATTATCACTCTGGGTTGGATACTGTCCCACAGGATACTGTAGGTCACATTATAATTTTTTCCCATGGATTCACGTCGGTGTAACAATTTATAGCATTTATTTATATACTGCATGTTAGATTTTTGTATGTAATACATAAACTACCATGAGATAATTATCCTTAAGTTTTTAATATTTTTTTTCAAACTCCGCGAGAATTTTCATTACAATTTCGGTAGGTTTTGAACGAACCATTTAGGAATATATTATATATATTATACATTGAATACCAATTGGCTCTGTCAGCTTTTTCATATGGAGTGAAGGGGTAATGCATTTTATTTTATTGATAGTTTTATACATATACATGTATATAAATAATTACATAATTACATGATACAACAATAATGATCGGTAATTGGTATGCATATTTAATTATTTTTATAGCATATAAATCTCATATGAGGGGATAGGTATGACACTCCATTTGTCAACGCCTTAGGACCGGTAATCTTCACTTGAATGAAATATGCAAAATTGCTAACAACGCGCAATGAGTTTAGATAAACAGATATTAATTTACTATAAATTAATATCCGTCAAAAGATTGTCCGAAAATCGTTGTGTACGACAATTATTTATAGGGCACGAAAAGTCGAAAACTGATAGGATACCATATTTTTCGGTATTTTATTTCATTTTTAATTAATATAATATTTATAATTTTGGAAACATAAAAAAAAAAACGTTTTCGTCTAACTAAAAATTATCCGCTCAGTCAAAACTGCAGC
Organism: Diuraphis noxia; assembly: GCF_037042655.1. Lineage (NCBI taxonomy): Eukaryota > Metazoa > Arthropoda > Insecta > Hemiptera > Aphididae > Diuraphis > Diuraphis noxia. The sequence continues at coordinate 27,495,401 of NW_028301714.1, read as the reverse complement.
GATAGGTACAATAAAAGAAGAATGTGTCAATCAGTTGAAAATTGAACAATTAGTCGTAGAACAATAACTATAAAGCCGTTGAAAAAAGGTTGCGATTATCGAGCAAAAAACTTTAAAAAATAATATTGAGATTAAATAATAAAAAATGTAGAGAAGACTATTTACGAGAGATTTCTCCTAATTGTCAACTGAAAATATAATTATAATATTTTAAAACCAGGAATTATTATAAACATGATTTTTTGTTTGATATTTTGCCTATTGCATAATATATGATATATAAACATATACGAAGGACCAAACGCCGAGAATTTTTCCAGACATTGCAGGTTAAAAGTATAATTACAATCTTAGCATTTGTAGATACAGCGCCGAAAGCTCAAATAAAAGTAAATAAAGCATTATACTTTTTTGTTGCCCTGGGTAATGCACACAATAAATGATAAACTAACTTACAAGGTGATTTTTTAAATATGCTCACTCCCCCTTTTCCCTTTAATACAGGGTGTCCCGCGAGGATTTACCCATTGCGATATATCTTACGAAATAATGGAGATATCAAAATTCTGGTTTTATAATAAGATTCACAGAGATAAGAACTACAATTATTTCATTTTTAAATTTATTTTAATGTTTGGGTAAAAAAGTTAAAAAATATATTTTTTTATTTATTTCCAAAAAAATTAAAGATAGCCATTTTATAGAGTTTATTTTTCTGAAAATATTGACGTTTCAAAATTTTATTTTCATTAATTTCCTGATTTTTAATATTTTTTCAAAAATTTTAACTATAGTATTTATTATAAGTATTTATACATTATATTGATAAATCAACAACTAGTATAATTACGAACATTTTTAAATAATTTAAACACCAATATATACTTAACCCATAATCATTTTATTCTTAGTACAAAGTTATATAACTCAAAAAAAATATATTTGTTGAATAATATATTAAAAGTGGAAAAGGGAAGTCCTATTTGAAAAATAGATATTTTATAGTTGTGATTATCCGAGGAGTGGTACAAATAATCCCGAGTATTCGAATATCAAAATTTGTATTTATTATGCTATTTATGCATTAAAACATAAAATAGGGTGAACATATACTTAAAAAATCATCCTGTATATATTTACATAATATTACCTACATAAATAGTTTGTTAAAATAAACGTCTGTTTTAATTAATCGTGATATAATTATGCGTTTATTTATAAAGTGTAAACGAACACAGGTACCATAAAGTTATTTTAATTTTGCTCGCTTGCAAATACTATAACATCATAAACGCTCTGTCGATCAATATGAATCGCAATCATAATATCACTGGGAACAGAGGTATATGATAAATTAATTCTAGTGTAGGTAGGTACTATAGAAGTTATTGCATAACATTTTTAAGTATATAAAGCTAGTCTATACCTATAAATCCTGCAAAAAAATTCTGGCTTAATGATTATGTTAGGCCGATGAATGTTTGTAATTTTTCCCCCATTCTATAACGATATGAAAAAAATATGTTTGAACAAACAGTATGTGACTTTATTAAATTATAATAAATATATATATATATATATATGAGTAATAATATTATAATAATTCATCGTATGCGCATAGCACAAAATAAATATAGAGCTAACGAGTCTATGGTATTTTTTTGTTTTATTTTATTTTTGATCTGTGTTTGTAACCAGCTATTAGAGCAGTAAAAATAAAAATCATTCAATTTTTAACTTTGATGGTGTGTATGTCGAGGATCAAATATTTCCAGACATATGGGCTTGATGATATGAAAATAATTGTAGTAGGTAATTAGACGATTAAAACAAATACATTGTCATTTTATAATTTACAAATTAAGTACTAAATTTAATATAATACATATTATATTATAATTTAAAATACAATACATAAATAATTTTTCTTAAAAAAATCTCATAAACAATTGTCTCTGAAATCACCATCCACCACGTTACACATTAAATATGGCGATAAACGAAGATTGCCATTATAATTACACCACATAAAATTACTATGTAGAACTACATAGAACAATATCATAAAGGTATTTAAAATGTTGGTATGCTGTTTATTTTATTATGATAAACAATGTGTTATACCTTAATAATACAATACAAATAAATATTTTAAACGTTGACTATAAATTTGAAACTAACTCTATACAATTTATTTTAACAAATTATATAAAAACCGTTGATAGACCTGTGAATAATCTTGAGTAAAACTAACCGAACTAAAATTTCATATTACTATATTTACCTACATCAGAGCGAATTCCCTAGTTTTTAAATACACTACAGGGTGGGTCACCATATTTTATGGACAAATAAACAAAATAATGATCAATCGAGTGTAATAACAAGAAACTGATGGAACTATTTCGATTGAAACTATATAATATGCGTTATAAATCCTAAAATTAAATGTGCCTATTTAAATTAAAAAATTTATATTATTTCTTATGGAATTAAAATTGTATTAATTTTGAATAACTGGTAAAATACTTATGGTCTCAATGAAACCCGTCGATTACATCACACCACTGTAGGTACACATATTATGTAGGTATACGTATTAGACATGTTACCGTTAAAGTATGAAATCCGTCATTATAGATGATAATACTGATAATATACCTACTTATAAGGTATAATTTATAACTATAGCAGTGAAAATTCTATTTTTAAAGATTGTAAATTTCGCAGAAAAAATGTTCTTCCTTAGAACATGAAATTAAAAATGTATGTTGTTTAAATGAGTTAAATATTGAGTTAAGTCTTAAAAAATTTTGAAATAAAATATTTTCAAAGATGGTGAATAATTTCGAGATAATGAGTGCTGTTTACCTTTAAAAGAACCACCCTGTACATAACAACGTTGTATATGCCTACGGACAGGGTGAATTTCTATCATTTTATAATATACAGTGTATGATCAATAAGTGTTTGTTTGGAGCTTAAATTTTAAACACGTCACCATAAATCCAACGGATCGGATAAATGTATGTATATATATGATATGCGCACAATATTTGAAATTAGAAAATAATATTTATGTCCGAAGGATGATCGTTCAAAATAATAGACTACTATTTATAAGTATAGGACGTACCTGTGACGTACTGACGTGCGTGTTTGTGTATGTGGCGTAATTTGGCTTACTTTTTTGGTATTTCAAATTTTTTTTTATCATAGTGTATTTTATTCAATCCATCATCCTTGTTCTTTAATAGCCTCAAATCTTAATCATTTCATACAAAAATGTTTGTAAAGGATTATTTTATTATTTTCAAATTGTCGATAAAATACAATTGTTGAACTTGAAGTTATAATAGTAATTTTGAACTGGGTATAAATTGTATTTAGTGTATTATGATAAATAGCATAACTTAATTTAAAAAGTGTAATGCCACTGTGTGTACGTACACTTTACAAGCTTCGATAATATAATGATAATAATAAATGGACATGTATGTATATTAATATATAATGCAAAGAGTAGTTAGATTAAAATCACAATATTTATTCTATGAAAATTGTATACTAAATATGAACAAGGTTAGATACTTAGATGTTAGTATGGGGAGAAGCTTAGAGGGTCTTAACCCACTTAAATAATTCCCAAGTACCCTAGACAAATCATATTAATCCGTTGTCGTACATAACGTAAAATCTATTTATTTTTTTATAAAGTTTATAATAAATTAATAATGTGAAACATTCTGTTATCATTTTATCAATAAAACAAATTTGATTCTATATTGCAGGGGTGGGCAACTGGCGGGCCGCGGGCCGCATCCGGCCCGCGAGCCTTTTTTATCTGGCCCGCGCTACATTTTCAAATTGCATTAGGTATAGGTATACAATTTTAAACTTTATCGTCTATACTCTATAATCTATAATGTCTAGTATAGTGTATACTCTATCTTATCGATATAATAATTGTTATCTGGTATTGAACATTGTTAAATGTATAAATGTCACAATATAATTATAGTAGGTATATACACACGAATGGATACGTATAGATTTTAACCATAGCTGTTTGTACTGATCTATTTAATTATATCAGTTTCTTCGTATCGTTCGTGTCGTGCTGTCGTTGAATTTAATGTTTAAACCTATGTCCTATTTCATTATAAACAAAATAAATGCTATTTAGGGCCATTCTTACAATGCTCGGTTAGTGCCTGATAACACTAACCGGAAGAATTTATCATGAGTTAACCGATAGAATTCTACCGGTTAGTCTTAACCGACACTTAACCGGAGATTGTAAGAACGGGTCTTAAAATGTATATTTTGAATGACCTTTTTTTTTTTTTGCTTTCTATGGTCTGGCCCGCTATATTTTAAATTTCTAAAAATTGGCCCTATAGTAACTGTGAGTTGCCTATCCCTGCTATATTGGTTTAATTTTTGAGTAAATATTTTATACACTTTTTGACATTTATCTTTTCCCAGAAATAAAAATCATTAAATTTTTAAATAAATTTGACACTGGTGTCCACTGGTATGTCTGTATGATATATATTTTTTTATTAGAATAAGCCTCGGCAGCGGTGGCCATTGGCTGACATTGTTTACATTGATTTTATATAATTTTTTACATTGGTAGTTTTGTGTTTACATATTATTTTATACTATTTGTTTACAATAAATGTTCGATTTAAGTTTCTTTTATGAAGTTTAGTGTCTGTTTGATGGCTGATACGCGTTTGGACCTAATGATTGGTATAGAAATTCTGGGATTTGTGTTTGGTTCTTGCATCTTCTGTTTGTCTGCATTCAACGAGTATATGTTTGATAGTCCAGTGAACTCCGCCGCATGTTGTGCACTTGGGTGGTTCTTCTTTGCTCATTATGTAACCATGTGTGAAGCGAGTATGTCCAATTCTTAGACGTGTTAATAATAATTCTTTTTTTTCTGTTATTAAGATTTGCTATGTTTTTCAAACGTTCTGTAGTTTGTTTAATTTCGTTAAGTTTGGTATCTTTTCTTCTCCGTTTGTTTGCCAATTTATTTTCAATCGCAGCGTGGATACACCTTAGTGGTCTGTATGATATTATTCTTATAATAAATTGATAAATACCTATAGTCTGTGCTGGGGCGTCTTTATTTTTTTGATAGCACTAACCGATAGTTTTTAATAATTGAATGAAAAAAAGCGGGTAAGTGGATGTCGCTCTGCTGTACATTAGGTGGTGGGGTGGACCTCTGACTATGATAGGTTAGATTTGAATGCAATGATAGGTATCATTGTATACGAAAAACGATTCTGGACGGAGATGGTTTGTCAGTCTAGGATATATTATATTTAAATATTGTCATATATTCTATTATTTGGAACAAATATTTTATTTTTCAATTAGGACGCATTTTGCATAAGGCATGGTTAATCAATTTTTCCAAAAACATTGCATGTAGTTATCATAATTCATAATACCTTATATTATCATAGATATTATACATATACACTGGTTTGAGGATAAATCGTAATCGTTACGCGATTTCATAAAAATTTAAAACTCAAACGCACTTAAAATTTTTCCTATAATGATGCTTCGAGTTTTCTATATAGCTACTTGAAGAAAAACTTATGGAAAACTTAGTGTTGTATTTTTAATCCTTAGTTATAAACACAAAAATTTTTATGATTTTTCAACTTCAAAGTTACTTCTAAATTTTCGCGTTTTCGACAGATTTCGTAAAAATTTGAACTATAAACGCTTATAAAAAAAAATTGTGAATAACGATTTTTAATTTTTTTTAGCTACAATAAGGAACTTTGTATCAAATTTTCAAGTTTTTTTGGTCATCCAACATTTTTTTACCGACACTTCAAAAAAAAAAAATTCTCATAAAAATCGAAAATTTCAGTTGTCTATAAATAACTAAAAAAAAGTCAAATTTGACTTGAAAATTAAACTCTATATAGATAACACTAACATAAACATTTGGTGAAAATTTCAAGTATTTACAGTGATTAGTTTTTGAATTACAACCATATAAATAAATCGATTTGGTCGAAAACTGGTTTTGCGTAAAAATTTAAAATTCCCGTTTTTCTGTCACTTTTTTTTTGTTTTTCTCGATTATTTTGAAAACTGTTGAAAAATGTTTATACTTTTGACCTCTATAATGCACCAAGGATATTCACTTTCTTTTACATCAGAATCCACCTCCAAAGTTTGAAATTGAAGCATTTTTTCGACTAGTTATGCTGTACACAGACACACAAAAAAAAACACACATCATTGTAAAATCAATACATTCATCGCTCCGTTCTGAATCTAAAATAACTTATATACCTATTCAAACTAATAACTTTAATTGTATCTTATCAAACATCAAACAAATAACGATAACACTCTAGCCATAGACAAATATTTTCCCTGTGCGTTGTGGAATTTTGGTAATTTCTAATTCTATTATTATAAATAGAAAGAGAGGACAGTTGTCCCGAGCAAAACAGTTTTTGCTACGTTGTACCTACGTTTGTAAGACGGAGACAATATACATGTGGGTGTAGCGTTCTCTTAAAAGGTCTCATATTTTCAACTTAATATTATGTCTTTGACTACTGGGGTATTTATCAAAATACTCTATATAGTAAATTAATAACTAATAATTGTAGTAATTCTAGTTATTTAGTCTCTACCTACTCTGTTTATTAACATAGGCGTTAAGATAGTATAAAAAACATGCATGATGTTATACCCGCATGTGTTGTCTCCGTCTTATACTAGTGCGTAACATGGCAAATTTTACGCAAAGCAGATCACGTTTAGCTCCGTGTTAGATTAAAGTTTAGAGTGAGTTGAGGAGTTGACCACTTATAAAAATTAAATGTAACGTTATTATGAATGGCTTTTTATTATATTTTAAGTTTAAAGCGAATTATGAGTATTTTAAAATATTTTAATATACTCATAACTCGCTTTAAAATTAAACGTGATCCGTGGAGTGTAAAATTTGATATGTTATGCATTTGTAAGACGGAGACAATATAAACGGGTGTTTATTTTTCAATTTTTTTTTTATATATAAATAATAACATATTTGGTTATTTTCAACTGCCATTTATGAATTGAATTTATTATTGTTTATTGTATTGTGTATTTATGTACCTAGTGTATTTATAATATAGAAAACAAAAATGTTTAAAATACCTCGGTATTTGTAAGGATTCTGATTAGGTATGTACCTGTGAATTTCTTTGCCAATTCAAATATGTAAGGAAAATGAAGCACTCTTTAAATATCCGCTCTATTTCTGCTAATATTATTATGGTTTTAGAGTATAACCATAGATTAATTGAAAAAATATAATAGAGAATAATATTTTTGAGGGTTCATTGAATTTATATATATTTTTTTTTTGGATACAAAATAGATATTGAATTGTTTTAAGCCAATACATTCAGACAAATTCATATATTGAATTCTCAAAAATATACTCTTTATAATTTTTGTGATAGATGATATTGAACTAAGATTTAGATTACTCAAAACTATTTAAAAAAAAACCAAACTTTAGAGAATTCGTGGTCTCCAGAGTGTGATAGAAATCCAATTATGCACTCTAATTGACATCTTTATTTTTAACATAAGGAAAAAGTCACTTATGGAGACTTTTCATTGAGTCAAAACAAAAAAATATCAGTAATTACCACAAAAGCATTTATATTATCCCTACATACAAAAAAAAATGTGAATTTTACATACTTTTATTTAATGCATTTAATCAATTGTTATCCAATTGCCAGATAGTCCATATTATTTTAAGTTTAAATTTTAAACAATCTAAACGATCAGTTTTATTAAAATCTGTATGTATACTTTATTTTAAAAGAAATTAAAATACATAGGTACAGTAAATAAGAATAAAAATAATATTATATACTAAAATATATGTCTTACATTTTTAATTCGATAAAGTGTAGTGAATACTTTATTGCAATCAATAGGTTAAGGCACTTTTTTACATTTATTTGAAAAACCAACAAATTATGTATGTATAATAATAATATTATACTACACTGATATAATATGAAAATAATAGAAATAATAAAAAAATCACCTCGATGGTTCAATTTAGGTATAAAAATAGGGACTGTCAGCCTTGAGAAATCGAATGAAAATGTAATATCTATAATGGTTAAAATAAACTACTGACCACTACCCACATATTATAATGGTATTTGTGATAGTTTTTTAATAATTATATATTTCATACATGAAACAATAATCATACACTATATGTCACCACATAGGTATTATGAAGATTTGAAAGAGGCCTGTGTAAAATATTTAAAAATTACTTTTATTATTTTACATATTTCTTCAATTATATTAATTGTATTTTGCTAGAATAGGAGTCAAATAATAATAAGAAAAAATGTGAATCAGCCACTAAATTTTGATAATATTGATAATGATAAAAATATATATTATGTGTGTATAAGACAGTGACGTGGCCAGGAACTTTTTATGGGGAGGGGAGATGGTTCAGCAAGTCTAAATTCTAAAAATGTTAAAATATAAAATAATAACCAATAGTTCATATAAAAATTAGTTTGCCATCTCAGGTTCATATGTGGAGGGAGGGGTTCTGATCCCCCCAAACCACCCCCATGGATACGCCACTGGTATACTCGTAAGATGTTATTGATACCACTCAACTCATTATTATTAAATTTAATCAAAAAGAAAAGGTCAATAAATTGATGATACTTTTATTGACTTAATAGGTGAAAACAATTTGACACCTTTAAAAATTTGGTACTATTTAAGCAAATTCTAGAAGAATTCCTAATGGTTAATTCGTACACATAGGTTAGGTACCTACCTTTTATCTCTATATCTATACTTTTTTTATTAGGATGAAGAAAATAATTTAACTAAAGATAATAAAAAAATAAGATCATTACTATATTATAATTTTATAATATTATTATACGCACATGCATAATATATAACGCTTTTAAAATGTTATATGTCGTATTAATGAGTTTATTTTTCTATATTCTAATAAAATACTGCAAAATATTAATATATTAATTTTAGTTTTCTAATATTAGTTGCCTATTATATATTTCACCAAAAAAGCAATAATCGGACCCCATGTCAAATCATAACGATTTGAGATAGGTAGGCCTGCGCACAATATTTTAAAATTACTATTAATATAAATTTGATCATATTTCTTCAAATAAAATTATTGTATTTTGTCAGAATAATAAGAGCTACATAATAATGTGATAAAAACTGTGGGTCAACTGTCAACTCTCAACCGACACCTCAACCCTCTTCTCCGGATCCACCACTGAAGGTTGATAATATCGATAATAATACGAATATCTAATCTATAATATATTATATATATTATATGTATAGAAATGATACTTTGATCGTGATTATAGGTGGGAAAAAATTAGCACTTTTGAAAAATTATAAGCAAATACCACTATAACAGTTCCCTAATGGTTAATTTACCACGAAAGGTACCTATTCTATCTTTCTATACCTATATAGGTATCTAATTTATTGTAATGGAGAAAAATATTTAATCAAAAAAGGGATAAAACAAAATCGTTAATATATTATAATTATTACTCACCTGTATACGCATATAACGAAATTAAAAGGTATAATATAATATTACTATACTAGCGAGTTTATTTTTCGAATAAAATCCTGCAAATTAAATATTACTGCAACAAATAACAAAAGAAGTAGCATTATATATTATGTTATATATTATATGGGGCATTATATATATAATATATTATACATCTATTTACTTTTGTGTATAATACATACATGTATGTCTAAACTACAAACCTATTTAACAGTAACTTCCGGTTTCGGTTAATTTTAAAATTTTTACTCTATAGCAAAAATATAATTCTATGTGACGTACACAGTGCGTCTCATTCGTCGATACTACTATATAATATTATTTAAAAAAATACACCAAACTCCAAATATAAATTTTTTAGAAAAAATAAAATAATGCGATTGAAGATAGGTAGGTCATCAAAAAATTTCGAATTGTCAGTAAAACGATTTTAGTTTATTCGCATAATATATAAATGTAAGATACCAGTAAAAATCTATATCGAAAATTGCCCTTTTTGCGTTGGGATGACGTTTCTCCCTATATAAATGTATAAAAATAAAAGTTAAAAATATTTTGTTTTCATTTTAATCAAGTTCTCAAAAATAATACACTTTGGTATTCACATTGTTTTAGGTTGTAGAAAATTAGATTTTCACAAAAAAAGTGTGTGGACGTAAATCTTAAAAATGTAATTGTATTACCCGAGAACGATACTTGTTTTATAAAGTATATATATTTTTTACTTCGACTTTCATGTAATTTCAATTTACTCATTTACTTATATTTTGTTGGCAAATCATTTATTTATAAAGTAAAAAAAAACATAATGATACGCTCAAATATGACATATATAGTAGGTACACACACATTACACAATAATGATCATGTTTAAAAAACATCTAAGTAAAAATATCACGATTTCATTTCAAATTTCCTGTCTTTAATGTTTTGGTAAAATTTAATTGCACGCCAACAAGGAGTTTTACGAAAAAAAAACACCAAACTATCAAATTCTTAATAAATCGTGTAAATACTGAAAACTTAAATCTCGAACTAGAATATAACAAAAAAAAAAACATGAGTATACAACGTATCTATTATATTCTATGACAACAAATTAGACGGTTTTAATTGACAAAAATTCGATGTCTTATTTTTCAACCATTACAGCTATAGTTCTCTAAGAAAACAAAATAATTCATATTTATGTAACCGTATAATATATGGTGATAAAATTATAAATCCCATAAAATGCATATAAGCTTAATATATAGATTAAATGTAGTACCTAACCCATAAGTTCGTCACAAAATATAATATGGAATATAAAATATAGACTTAAGCGAATTCTGCTATTTGTAGATTAGTTAGATAATTATAAAGAGAAATCTTACTATTATATTCCTTTATAATAGACCAATCACTCATCAATGGAATCAACAATCATGATTCAGAAATCAGAATGCAACCATAATAATTCACAGTATTTATACCTAATAATACAGAAGTGCTTAATACTTATATGGCTATTATAGGTCAGAAGTACAATAATGTACCTAAACTTATAAAATTAAATAGTTATTTGAACTCTTAATTTACGAACTTCAGCCTCGTCGTCATCAGTATAATACAATAATATAATATCCATGCAAATTATAATATACAAAAAAACTTGTTTAATTGCCGATTACATTGAGGTTATAATACATTTTCTGTTGAATAAAAAATGTCGTCGTTATTAATCGTCTATAAATTTATCGTATAGGTAAAAGTTAACATTTTAATAACTACAAATATTAGACTAAAACTCGATAAATAAATTTAGCGCTTACGTATATGAGCAAGCTTTACTTGAGCCCATAGTTTGCAGGCTAATATGTGTAACTATTCAATAATATATCTTATAACTATGTCTTAATAAATACGTATAATAGTTGACTTATATTATATTTTATAAGCACTGTAACATAACGCAGATAAATAAAGGAATCATTGTCATTTTTATAATTAATATAATAATATTCTAAGTTACTTTGTCTGTATTATTTTATCTTTTCTATATGATTGTTAAACACTTGTGCTTATTGTAAATCTCATTTTACAGATTGTACAATTATTCTAGTTTAAAAATAAAAATAATAAAAATATATTATAAGAACAATAAAAAGGCAAAGTAATATATTAATAGTTTCAATATAAAAGTATTTAAGTTTTTAATAAAAGTAACATAAAGTATATAAGTCTCCAGGTATTACACAAATATTAATAAAAATATATATTAAAAAAATTGAAAACCTTTATCATAATCCATAGTTATTTCAAACCAGGGTTTTGGGGGGAAAACACAATATACATTATATAATAGTTATGATTAATAAATAAATATAATGTTGATTTACGAAAAGTTCATCATTATAATTATAATACAATTCTTTATTGTGTTTCTATTGCTCCATAACTATGTATTTATTTATTCATATTAACCATATAATGTATAAATATAATTTAATTGTAAAGTTATCATAGTACCTAGTATACTAATGGCTTTTATTATAAAAGAAAAAAATTGTAAATATAATAGTTCATAAAATGGTAATAGGACATAAATATGACATCATAATAATTAAGATATTAAAAAATATTAAAATCAAAATTCTGGATTGTCTACAGGTAAAAAAATAAAAAAATAAAGAATACGAGTATAAAGGTGTGACGGTGAATTAAACTTAAGATGTTCGAGAATTTAATAGACAATATTATTAGGTGTAGGTACGTTTTTTAATCCAAACAATAATAATAATATTTTCATTCGGAAAACTGCACCTCAAGTATATTGCATATAGATTTAGGTATTATAATTTACGCTAAGATCTTATGTTAAAATGGTCACTTAAAAAACATGACGTATTGTGTACGATGCAAATACTTTTGCGTGAAATGTGATTATGTGATTAATACAATTATTTACCATATTTAGCTATATTAAATATTAATTTAAATTATAGCTACAATATGCATTGTTAGATTATATAGGTACAATTTATTATTTAAGGAGTAAGGACTATTATTGTCTTCAATCTGTTATCAAATGCGATTTGCTTGAAATTATATCAAATGGACTGGAGATGCGAGTCTCGCTTTAAGACAAAATTTAAAAAAAATAGATAAGCATAAAATTTAAAAATTTCTAAACTCGATGAAAACCCAAAATCAAATTTTTTTCAAATACACTCACTCGTGTTTCAATAGTTAGTATAGTAAAGAGGATAGGTACACTCACCATGTCGCATAGCGTGAGAGAAGAAGAACGTCAGTGTCAACAGCAACGCTGCAGCGATTTGTGTTTGTAAATTTCTCATCGCCCGGCAGGTAAACTTATTATGTTAACGGAATAAAAAAACAACGGTCGAATGCGAAATGACTTGATTCTTGGCTTTATACAATTATTACGATCAGCTCTGATCGTGTCTGAGAACGGATTTTTCGGACGATTTCTCGTATACGCACACGCCTCACTCAAGCTCTGCAGCAGCGTTGTCCTCTATCGTCATCAAAAACGGTGACGGCGCTGGTCGAGTGAATGCGAGCGCTGAATCAACCGGTATGGGCTTTTATAAGGGACCCGCCACGGTGGGCGGCGCTCGCCAACTTTGACGCAACAAATCAATTCACCAATCCCCGGTTTTTGTAGCGGCTTATAGTGTTACAACTTATGGTTTTTCGAGTTACGGCAGTTACGGGGTGGAAAAATAATGTCATATAATTAAAAATGAATCTCCGGTAGCCGACGCCGTCGCTCGAAGGCAAGGTGTATTATATTTGCATCACTCGATTCACAACAATATTTATGTGTGTGTGTGTCTACTATTCTGTGCTTTAAAACTTAGTTTGGGACAATTTTAAACGTTATTTAGGCACAATGACATCATAAAGGAATTTTCTATTTGGAGAACAGTGAAAAAATGTATAGGGTTGATGGTGAATATAAAATGTGAAGAAAAAAATTCGCCACTGGTCTCTGCTATTACATAATACGTATTATAGATATCATATTATTATAAAATAAAAGGGTATAAACTGGACGCGCGATGTCACCACTCAAATGCGTAATCGACGTTCGAATCATATTTAGATTTTCAAAATGGATACTACTTATAAATTCTTGGTTCATGAGTATGTGGTATTTGGTATCTGGTTATATATTACTTGTATGTGTTACGCACTGCGTTAAAATTACATCATTTTAAAACGTTGTATTTGACGCGAGTCTAAACGTTTATTTTTGAACCCACCTTGTTCATTGCGCACCGCTTAAGTGTACATTATATTCGAATTTTGATTTTCAGACTCTGTAACTCGATATTTCCGTAGTACGATATGCGAGGTGTACTAATATCAAGCTAGCACCGTTTATTCGTAGCTCTTCGCATTCCTTTAAAGAACCTCTTACAAACATCCAAATATATTTGTACCTATATATAATATTATGGAAACTATTCTCTGGAGTGCAACGTAACTATATGCAACTCACAGCGTTCTGATTTAATATTAAACAGTTAAATTAAACGCAATTATTATAGGGGGTTGTAATCCCCCAAAAGACGTTCTTAGTATCTTCTTGAAATTTAAATCGATTCCCATAAAAATAAAAACCCTAGTCAAGCGTTCAATTTGTGAACCATAGTTAATAATTATTTTAATTGTGTATGTATAATATAGATAAATTACATTTATAGTTTGGATGTATATATGGGATGATTCATCAACCATTTTCAGTCCAATTTAAAAAAAAAATATATATATATATATATATATATATATTTGAATTCTGGTATTTTAAGGATATATAATATTAAAGATCTATTTAAATACTTAAATTTTTTAAATATTTGAAAATATAGTCCTAAAGAATACTTAAAATTTAAAAAAGTCAGGATTATTAAATAAATAATTGAGATAGCCTTAGCATACATCTGATGAATCACCCTGTATTTCTGAACCATTTGGTAATTGTAGCCTATTTCAGTTTTCGCACAAAATCGTTGCAATCTATAAAAATATGAAATATGATTTTTCGTGTATGAAGAGACTTAAACGTGCATAATATTGGTCATATCACAGTATAGAATCATTGATCGTACAATGATAGTGTAAAAATATTCATTGTAAAGAACATGCGTATACAATAATTATAAAATCCGTTAAATGAGCTTACTTTCTGAAATAAGTTTTGAAACATTTTTATAGCATCAATTAACTATATGGTAATGGTTATTTGCTTACATTAAACTATTTAAATTGTATTATTAACATATTAAATTAGTTTGCATCTATAGCTACTTCAAATAATTGAAAGTGCTCAACGCAAAATGTAAAATTTACATTTATTCTATTGTTTATGTTTGATTTTTGGCAATTGCGATAGTACAAAAAAAACGATACCTACGCTTAATTAACTTATATTAATACCGTCTAAAACTAGTCGGGACGGAATTCGGATATAGTTTATCCACCCCCGGGACGGAATTCGGACATAGTTGCTCCGCCCCCGGGACGGAATTCGGTCTTCAGTTATGGAACCATAGGGGGCCCGGGACGGAATTCGGTACCAGCCTGATTTTTGAGAATTAATTTTGAACGACGAATGGCGGCCATTTTTCAACTCTATATACGGCTTACTTTGAACTTTGGTACTCTAGGACTACAACCAGTTTAGCCCCAGCTTCAGTGTCATCACGAATATACGTTAGAAGAGAGTTTAAATATTTTCTCCTATTATGGATAAAATGTTTAAATGTTTGTGACACTACTATGGCTAGCTGTAATGACTAAATCTTAACCTGCACACCACTTAAAAGGTCCATGATAATATAGCAGATATATACCCATCAGCCATCACCATGAACTGTACACATTTTATTATGGTCCCGAAATGTGTCGAAAAAAGGGCAGTTCCATTTTCCTCCAAAAACGAAGTACCGTTTTCTTTTCCTCTACTGTCCATTTTCCTCCACAAAAAAAATGTTGGTTTCCAGTTTCCATTTACTTCCACATTATTTTCGACTAAAATTATGTTTATTTTCCTTCAAAATTTTAGCTAGTGTTTTAATATTACGTTCTGTATTATTAACTCTATAGTAAAGGCAAAATAGCTATAGGCACATTTTACGTTTATGGGTTGATAATATTTACATTCTGTTATCGGCTATCTATATCAGTTATCAAAAAACGCTAGTCTCAGTGATTACAAAAAGTAAAATAATTATTCATATTATGTCTAATTTTTTTTTTCTTTAAACAGGCATTCATTTGTAGCTGAAATGTCGTATAATTATAAAAAATATATACAATATTATAATTTTTTTTTTTGCTATGTATACATTATTTATATTATTTTATTATTTTATCTATTATTTATTATTTATTGGAGGAAAACGGTATCTCATTTTTGGAGGAAATTGGCTACGGCAAAAAAAAACAATAAACCAATCACTGTTTCTGCAAAATCTTACAATCACGATCAAAATTGAAATTTAATAAAATCACATCGTCGCATTTTGTATTTATTTATAAACTACAGATGAATAATGTGTATAATGCGTTTTGTTTCTCGACGAGTAGTCGGTTGAAAAATTTTATAAACCATCCAACTACCTATACAAGTTCAAAAACCCTGACATAGGTATCTAAAATAAATATTTAAATAAATATGATTTGTGTATCAAAGAAAAAAAATCATTGGGTACCTGCATGTCTGTTACATGTACTAATACATCATTTTCTATTAAATTTGAAATAAAAAGATATTTATTATCAATAATAAGCAATTTTTTTAAGACGCGCGAGATCTAAAATATATAAATAAAATAATATAAAATGAGTCGCAAGTCCATTAAGATCAAAAACCACTGCACTAGATAATATTCTTATAACTTTAATTTAATACTAAAACAATGAATTCAATATATAACATTGAAGCTAAGTATAGCAATACAAAATTGGTACCTACTTTTGAAAGAAAATGTTATATGATGTATGTTTGGAAGGCGGGGGCAAATCGTGCAACAGTTCTAAGAGTAAATCCATCATTATAGAAGCTTTTAATCGTTTAACTTTTTTGTATACCAAACAAAATTTATAATAATACAATTGGGATCGGTATTAAAAAGATAAATTTGACGTTATATTTAAAGTATTTATGCCACTCCTATTACCCTATATTCCCATTAAAAAAACGTGTTACTTTCAACTATTTGATTGGATGCAAAAAGTTTGCTAAGACTTTGTTTAACACTTAAAATTTGATACATACGTTTTAAATAATTAAATCTTCTTGTTTCTTCATCATAAAATAATTTTGCAAATTTAAGAACTTTTGAACTAACAAGTGCATTTTTGAATTTTTTATCCTCCGGTTAACTTTCTAGAAGTTTTACGACGAATAGTTTTATTCTTTTGTCACTCATTTTAATATGTATTATTGGTTCGTATTCAAATTGAAAAATTATCTGATTATTTCAACTTAAATTTAAACTCTTTTTTTAATTTAATAAATATAATTGTTTCAATACACCAAGTATTTTTACAATGTTTTTACAATATTATAAAGTTAATCAATTAAGAGTACGTAACAGTAGTATTTGTTGTCTCCGCCTTACCAGTGCGTAATATAGCAACATTTACGCTCAGCAGAACACTTGTAGCTCCTTTAGTTTAAATATTGCAGTGAATCGACCTATTATTATGAAATTCGATGGTAAGAACATTATCTGTGTTTGTACGTTGGTTTTTTACGATAATTCAATTTTTAAGGGAGTTATGAGCATTTTTAATGTACTGTATATTATATGCTCACAACTCACTTAAAAATTGAACTATCGTAAAAAACCAACGTACAAACACAGATAATGTACCTTACCATACACTTTCATAATAGGTCGATTCACTGTAATTTTTAAACTAAAGGAGCTAAAAGTGTTCTGCTGAGCGTAAATTTGCTATATTACGCACTGGTAAGACGGAGACAACAGATACCACTGTAACGTACTCTTAAGGTTTACAAATAAGTTTACGGATACATTTTAGCTTGATTACGAGTCTGGATAGTCCTCTTCTTGAGCTTCAAATACTTCAAGTAAAACATTTTGTGGTAGCCGTGGCATTAGTCTGCGGTTTTTGGTTCTTTTCCCAATGTTGAAGTAAAGGGTATACTTTCTATTGTTTTTAGTTTCGAATGAAATTTTTTTAAATGTTTTTTGATCCATAAGGTATGATATCCAATCTCGTTGTGAATTTGTGTATTTCGCATGTACCATAGGGTTTTGAGAGCTATTCTGAGAATTTTTTTTGTATCGTTTGTAATTTTTGTTTGGGATGCGGCTGCCCATTTTGGCTTTGCATATGTAATTAATGGTCTTATTATTAATGTGTACATTAAAATTTAGAAGTGAGCATTTAATCTGAAGTGTTGAGCTGCGTAATTTATTAGGGGCTATTAGATTTTCAATCGTGTATAGACTTGGTTTAATTTTTTATTTATATGCATTTTCCATATTAATTTTTTATCAAGGTGAACTCCAAGATATTCAATTGATTGATTTTTAGTATTCCATAATATAGGCTGATTTTTAATTTTTAATTGAGTTGGTTTTGTATATCTCTTTAAGATAAATATTTTCGCTTCGCTCTTACTTGGGAAGAGGGAGTAAGTTTCCATTTTGTAAAACAGTCTGAAGAAATTTGTAGATCTGTTAATGAGTTTTCGAGATTTTTATGTTGTATTAGGAATGTTAGGATAACATTATCGTCTGAGTACATTGCTAATTGACATTTTATTGTGGAACTGGGATATTAAAATCTAAAATCTATAACAATAAATAAGTACAGCGATTAACAGCTAAATTATTAATTTCTGTAGACAGTGTATACTATATATTATACTTTAATATTTACATTTATTTATTTTAATATTTAATCACAAATACATGAAAGGTTAGGTTCAGTCATTTCATGTATATTATAATTATTAATACATTAAATTTGTAATAGATTTTGTATATGTATATTGTATATGTTGATAGATATTATATTTCAATTTGTAATAAAAATAGGCAAACTTTTTAGTAAAATGTAATTAATATTATTTGGAAACAGATTTAACAAGAAGAAAAAGAGAGAAAAAACTAAACTCCCTACGAAATAATGTTGCTACCCAATATATTGATAACACATATGTTTGTTTATACCTACCAGATTTAAAAACCTGGTAGAATGGTCATATATTTAGAGTCTCGAGACTCAATATCATGTAAGACTTAATCCAAAATTTTTAACATAAATGTTGTGTGAACAGAGGAGTATTGTGGAGAGCAGCGAGTATATATTTTTACATGAAAAAAATAAAGGGTGGTTGCCGGTTGGATACTTTAGTTTACTGAATGCGCTCTCAAAATTCCTCTGTACTGGTTATAGTTATATCCATTTGAATTACTGACAAAAAAAAATTCTGTGGGAACAATATAAATGTTTTTTTTTTCATTACTTTTTGAAGCAATACTCCAACTAAAGTTGTTTGTTTAAAAATAATATTTACATATAACAACAACAAAAACAATTTTTGTTTTTTTCTATATTTAAAACAAAAAAAGCGGGTAAGTGGATGTCGCCAATCTAAATAACTGGTAAAATTTTCAAGTATCTACGACTTTTCGTTCAGAATCTAAAAGAAAAAAAACACACATCATTGTAAAATCAATACATTCATCACTTCGTTCAGAATCTAAAATTAAAAATATTCGTAATAAAACGTATAGCATCATAATATAATTACACATCCTCAAAATCAACAAATCTGCATCCTATAGTCTCTTTAAGTTATGTTACTCGTATATCAATATAACTAACAATACGATTCACCAAGCATGCTCACCTCCAATTTTTAATGAACGTATTCTAATTGTCAGAATTTTGTATGTATGATTATCATACTTAAGGAAAATTGTTTTAATTATTTTCATTTTTTATATGATTAAGAAGTGCATACGACAATTCAGATTTGATTTTTTTAATGAGGCCCTAGGCCCTACCTTTTTATGTGAATTGATTTGATGGCATTAAATCAAATTTTAAACGAGTAGTTTTTAGTAATTTCGATGCAAACGTCTATAGATAATAATATAGTCCTTAAAAATGGTTTTATAAAAATATAAAACGTGTTATAACTTATTATAGTGAAACTTCCACACAACAAAGTCGCATGGGGAACAAAAAAATTTAGAGTAATCATATCAATAGAATCACATATTATTAACAATGAAGGTGGTGGTTCTCAAAAATAATGTAAGTTTCAATAAATATGAAAATAGGATAATTCTCATTAAATTAGGTATCGAGTTAGTATCGCTGTAGGACACAAATTGGACGGTATACGTATAGTTGATAATGTAAGAATTTAAAAAAATGGTCTTTATTAAATGGTATACTTGAATATTGCAAAAAATCAGAATTCGAATAAATACATTGTTAATGGAAAAAAAATGGGGTGAACACTGAACATGGTTGATGAATCATCGGTCCGTATATTTTGATGGCCTGATAGGTAATTGTGTACGAAAATCTCTCTACCACATCTAGATACTTTTGGATTTTTTTTGTTTGTCATCATCTGGGCTCAACACTAACGAAAACCTGTGTGGAAAAATAATTATATCCGAACCTCGTCGTCTTCGCGGCGTCGCCCGTATAATAATTAAATATACGTGTACAAGAAGAAGATACCAAATGAGTTTTGCGAGAAAAAAAATAAACAACGACGTCAACGATTCGTAACGCGCCTTAAATCTTACTATATACAATACTGCACTGCCAAAGGACGAAAAACAATAATTAAAGACTAAAATATATATGTATAATATACACACTGGTACGGCGGTATCGCACGAGCTTCGAGGCTAAACTGCGAGGAATCGAGGAAATTGGCCGTTCGTCGTCGTCGTCGTCGTCGTCCTCCGTGTCTAATGGTTAAAGGGGTTTTTTTTAATTTACTTACGAAAATAGAAAATAACGACACTGTCGTTTGTATGATGATTTTCGTAATAATAACATGCACATTATTGTTGTATATATATCTACATTACATCACCAGCACAATATGGCTAGTGCGCAGCTACCATCACCTACCTACGCTTGTTTTTCTTTTACTACCGAGAATAAGTAATTCTCCATAGTTAAATACGATGTAATATTACCCACACAGCAAATTAATGTTGGGTGTAACTAAGTTACATTACTACGCTATATTCCAATACTATGGTTTATAAAATTAGCATATTAGAATCGCATTATACTGAATATAGAGGTATAACAAAATAATATTATAAAATATCATTATCATAATTATTATTATTTATGAAGTGCTGTTATTCTACAATAAGTACGATCAAAAAAACTGAAATAGTTAAAAAGTTTAAAAAATTTAAAAAAGGTGACAAAGGTTAACCTGTTTTTATTTAAAAAAATCCGATCTCAGCTTAAACATTAAAAAAAATCTGTCGAATGATTTTTTTTTGCATACGCGTATTTGAATAAGGTATAGGAATATCCTATATGTTTAAATTAACATCTGAAAATTGAAGTTTTTGCGTCTGTGTCAAATTAATAATTCACTATTTGTTTAGTGTACCTACCTACGCTTACGGTATGTGTGTTAATTATGTGTTATATTCATTTTATTGTAGTATTGTGTGTGTAAACTATACAGGGTGAGTCGGTGAGTGACTCTTTGTTATAGATTTTCTTAATAGATTGTAACTTGTATGTATACTTATTCTTCCGCCCACCTCTTGTCAATAAACTTAAGAACTTACACAACTTCGCATACTTAATGGAAATAAGTAACTCTATACTTTCGAAAAATTCATATCATCAAAAATGAAACTTTGAATTAATAGAAACATAAAATATTATGTAGTTTTTCGTATCACGAGTTTAAAAAAACGTGAAGTAACAACTTTTACACATTGTATCATGAATCAAGTACACTTAAAATATTATAATTAATTTGTGATAATCATATAGGTATTATTGTGACTCTTGATAATAATAAGTGATATATGTTTCAATATGAACTTTAAAATGTATAGGTATTATATTGAATTTTAAGAAAGGTATCAGCTTAAAAAAAGTTATAATAAAAGAATATAATATAATTTCTAAAATATTGGTTTTATAATGATTAATGACATAAAATTACGTTAGTGAATAAAAATATTTACAGGGGCGGACTGGGAGATTGTCGGCCCAGGGGGAAATACAGCTTAGCGGACCCAAATATTTTACTATATTATTACTATATCAGTTGTGATTTTGTAAACAATATGAATGTTTATTGACTAAATATATTACAAGTTTATTGTTCGACGACCGGCCCAAATTTCATAATTTAGACCAGCCCAGGGGGATATTTCCCCCTAGCCCCCCTGGCCAGTCCGCCCCTGAATATTTAAAAATGTTAATATACATATCGCGATATAAAGATTGTTATGAGCCAGTGTATTTACAATTCCCAAACGTATGCGTCTATTTTATTGTAATTAAATAAACATTTAAAGAATTTCAACGATAGATAAATATTTACATTTTACATACACTAATAATTATATTATCATAAACATAATATACAATTATTGACACGACTTGCGACAGCGGTTTATCCCAAAGGCTGAACTTAAAACACGTACACATTTAGCATTTTACTGTATATACTGTATATATAGTTATAACTTTATAAGCCATATTATATTAATATATTGTGTCGACTATATTATACGCATATGGTATTTATCAATCAAATATTATAAATTGAAATATTCACCACGAATGGAGGTATATCCGTTATATACTATGTAGTACATAATAGTATATGTACCCTAGCTAGTACCTAATGAACTTTAAATGCCAACCCCACCCACAAAAAATGGGAATCTCTCTTGCCATCAAACTACTTGACAGACTGAGGGCCAGTTGTACCGTTTCCAATTTATACATTGATTAGCTAATCGGCGATCAAATTTTAATCATGGAGTGTAAACAGGGGAGTTGTACATTTAATGGCTTAGCTGTGATTAGTAATGAGTTAACCAATAAATTATACAATATTTTCATTAATTTAGATTGCAGTTCATTTTGTGATATTTGTTTTATCGCTAATATTATCAAATATTATTTTAAATTTAAATTTTACTAATATTGCCAATAGTTTTTTGTTATTGCTATTTTAAATTTAAAATTAAAATTTTCTTTGATAATTATTGGAGCAATCACCTAAGCTGATGACGATGCGGACTTCTTATATTATTACGGCAGTTGATTCATTATTTAAAATTAATTAAGTTTTTATCGTAATACTCGCTACATTGGTGTAGTTAATTTGCCTACCTGACGTGTTCCTAAAAGATAATATGCAATATTTGTAGACCACCGATATTTTATTTTTAAGGCAGAGAACTTAGAGCCTAACTAGTTAACTAGCTTAACTAGCCTAACTAACTTTAAAGTTTTAAGCCCTAAAAATACACTAGTATGCATTTGAATTTTAAAATTTGCGATATAATTTCTTAAATATTTAATCAGTCAATAGCATTTAAAATAAGAAAATACAATTATTTGATTTAAATATATATTACATACTTAAACAAAATAAATTTAAAATTTTTTATTTATATCAAACTAACATTTATTTTTATTGATTAGGAAATATTCAATTACACTGATTGATTGATGATGATGAACTTATAATTGATTTGTTAATTAATTTGGAATTACCTCTTCTGTATGTGATGTACATGTGCTGCACGGTGTTTGGTGCAGCTTGGTGATCATGCGGGCAGTGTGTTAAAGTATTTGATCATACAAAAACATAATGTTGTTTTGATAAAACACGTTATTGAAAATAAATTCAAAAATTAAGAAATATGTCTCAAAAACCAATTACATAACTATACAAAAAAATATAAAATACGCAACATAGAATTACATTTTTGGATTTTTCGTAATATAAAACAAATTTGTATTTCGTTGACGTACTTCTAGAAGTTTTACAAATAATTAAGGAGCCGATAATACTTCAATTTTAGCGTTATTATACATTTTATAAGTGATTTTCAATGTTTTTGGAAATAATAATTCACCATTGTACAATCAAGGCTAGGCAAGTTTATGATATTTTTTAACTCAGCTAAGTTAAATTAAAATCTAAATTAAGTTAATAATTAAAAGTTAATTCAAAATTGTCTATCTATTGAACTAAGTTAAGAGTTAACCAACATTTATTTTTAACTTTTTAGCTTAAGTTAAGTTTAAAAATAACAAGTTTCTTGTTTTCATATATTATAATTTTATAATTTGATATGTTCCAAAATGTAACAGTTAACATTTTTTTAAAGTTAAAATACTTATACCTACCATAGAAAATGTGTTCTAGCAATTTATATACCTTGATTTTATTATCCACATAATTTTAAAATAAAAATGTATAATTTTTGAAATTGTCTTTATTATTTTTGCTAAAAATACTTCTAAGTATTTTTTTTATAATAATAAAATTAACATTATATACTTTACTTTAAATTTCTTAAATTATAAAATTTATGATTTAAGGAACATAAATATAATTAAATACGTCATATTTAAATATTTTATACAGCTAAAAGTCTAAAACGCTCTTGTAGACACAAAATAGTTAAATATTAAAAAAATAATGCACTATTTAACAATTTTCACTGTGCTCAATTATATACCTATTAATAACAACCTTGCTCTAAATATATAAACATATACCTAAATTGAAATAGTAAATATAAATTGAAATAATTAATAAGATTGATCAAATATTAATAGAAAATATAATTTACTTTGCGATAAACAGTGTCCACCAACATTTTTTTTTTTTGTGAAAACCTAACCATTACCTAATCTAAAATGCATTTCCAAAAAAGGAGTAATAATAAATTAAATTGATCCCTCATTTTTCTATCAAATTTATATTTATTGTTTTATTTTAATTTAACCACCAAAAAATGTTCAATTTGTCGATGAAGGGGGAAATTCCCCCCCCTGTTCACCCAGATTGCGCCTCTGCAGCTAATGGCTATAGCTGCCGGGCTTATGACTAATAAAATTAAAAAACAAAATAAATAAGTATATAATATGTATAGTGAGTTTAATTATTATTATGTATATTGATGTTTTAAATAGTTATGTTATCACCGTGCGTCGTGCAGACCACCACGAAGACAACGGAGACCGTTTTTTATTTTAATATCTTGTAATTTTATTGTAAAAGCAGTTAGTCTATCAGTCACCATTCGCCTGCAAGTTCGGAACGTGCAGTATGTTATAATGTAGACATTATGTTCAAATTGTTTCTTTTCTAAATTAACATATCCCGACGATCAAATAACGAATCTAACCACTTTATCACCAAGTTGAAAACTCTTAATCGAATATCCCAATGTTTTCCTTGCGTACCAACCAGGTATTAATACAATACCACGGAAAACGAAATAAACAATTTCCTCTACCTACTATGTGGGTAATTAATTGATATTCCGTTTTAAATAAAAACCAAATATAATAATAATATTAACTATTAATATATTATACGAAAATTTCACTGTTATTGCGCAATGCCACTATGTAAATGTCTATTCAATATTGTATAGGCCAGGCAGTAAGCCAGTGTCGTACATCGGCGCTGCAATTGACGACGACACTGCAGCAGTATTGCAATTAATGCAATTTGCAGCAGATGACGTAACTATAGGAGAAGTGGTGGTTGTAGGATGTACGTGTGTGCACGGCAAACAACGCGCGTCGCCATGTAACGATATTGTAAACTGTATACTTCTAATAACTAAATAGATAATTAATTTTTTTGGATTTTTATCTTTTGAAGGCTCGTCTGCACACCGAGTACTCGCGTTAGAAAAAGAAATCATGAAAATTGGTCAGGTTAGAACTTCAAATATAACAACTGTCATAAGAAATCGTCACACGTTTTAACAATACACGAAGATAAAAATTATCTGATCTGCTTGTTAATATTTGTATATATTATAGTAAATAGTGAATACAATCTACATAGATGGTAATTATAGTAAATAGATAAATAATTAATCATTCATAACTTCATAATATTATAGGCATTTTATTTAGTATTCATATTTTTTTATACGAAAATATGAAACTAAATTACATAACAATTAAAACTGAAAATTGAAATCATCTTAACTTGTTGGTATGTAAATAAAATTAACTCAGTGACTTAAAAGTTAATTCTTCGTACTCCATAAGTTAATAATAATAAAAAAAATAACTAATTAAGTTAAAAAGTTAAATTAACTAAACTTTAACTTGTTAACGCATTAATGCCCAGCCTTGTGTACAATACGTTTCCGTTACCTATCTTTTCTTTAACACACATTTCTATACTGCAGATTGTACGATTTATAGAATTTTTTGAGGAATTAAAATCTCAGCCTTACAAATTTCAAAAATATGATATTTTACTTTATTCATAATATTGAAGTTGATTAAAAATAATATCGTATCTTATTTGTATATAAATATACGATAAAATAATATGGTCATGTTAGCAGAAATAGACAAAATAAGATATTTATATTATTATTAGAGCATTTTCGGCTTATACCAACATTCAAACAGATTTAATTACCACTACACGGCAATATTTAATTGTAAAAATATCAAAGTACGTTTAGGTGGTTCCCATACCACATACTATATGAAATATTCTGTGCCCATACTATACAAGATATAACATTATTTAACATGTGTAAAATATCATCGTTATATCCTATTTCCAAGGGCGCGAACGAGATATTGTTTAAAATGTTAGTGATCGCATGCGTTGTAATTTTACCACAGAGTAGTTTAACTAATTCCGTCAACGCATACTAAGTGTGTTTGATGCGTACAAAACATAAAATATTTGTACATACCAATAAGTGCTTTTTTAGCACTCATATATTTTTATCGTAATAGATTTTCAAGCTTTATATTGCTTTAAACGCCTAAGTATGCTCAATCTCATATTACATAGAAGATTTTTCCGAGAATTATAATATCTAGGCAAGGTTAGATTTTATGGATTAAGGGGTTCTCAATATAATACATACAAAATAATATACTAATTTATCTAATGATCTCATTGAGTCACATTGAAAAAAATACAATGACACCTAAGTATTTTTACCTATATCACATTGAGTACAGCAAACGTCCAATGTAAGGCCCGTTAAAAAATGTATAACTTAGGCAAAACTATATGTACTATATGTACTATATGTACTAAAATTCTGATAATGAGGGTTCATTATGTATTTTATCAGCATTCTGCACAGTTAGAAACTAATAAGAACTAGGATCCATAAAGACAATGTATTGTGAATTTGTGATCCAAATACATAAATCACCTGAATCAGACATATAATTATAGAAGTTACTGCAATAAACATCAAATGCTCAGTTTTATTTATATGTTTTTAATACCAAATATTAAATAAGAATATTATAATGACAAATAATAAATGTATAATCTATATCAGTAAAATTATTTTTAAGTGTATTCATAATTTATATACTTATTGGTCAATAAAAGTTTACATATATAATAAAAATTATCAGTACTTTCAGATAAATTAAAATTTGTTACTTTAAAATTAAATAATATAAATTGATATCTCATTATATAAAAACTAATACAATTAAAATGGTATGTATATTAAAATGAGTTTTAAAAATTTCTCTGTAAATAATATTATTAGGTAACTTAAGGTAATTAAACATTTTTTGTTTCATTGAAGTTAGATTAAATTTTAAAAACCAAGAGTTATATTATTGTTATTTTATTAATTTACATTTAGTTTTTGAAAATTATGTTTCAACATTAAATATAAAAT
The DNA here is from genome assembly GCF_037042655.1 of Diuraphis noxia. Classification (NCBI taxonomy): domain Eukaryota; kingdom Metazoa; phylum Arthropoda; class Insecta; order Hemiptera; family Aphididae; genus Diuraphis; species Diuraphis noxia. The sequence goes on along the minus strand of NW_028301714.1, from coordinate 27,467,774 downwards.
AGTAACAACAGAAAAAATTATGGTAAATGAATATTAAAATAGTTAGTTAGTACAAATAATAATATTGATTATATTATATTGTTTAATAACCACTTTTTGTTTTATAATGATAAAAAATCATCAATGTATGAAATTATATAGTAGTTAATTACTTTTAAATAACAAAATGAGATATTTATTGGTTCAAATTAAATAAAGCCATCCAAAAAAAAAAAAAAAAATTATAAAATTAATAAGCAAGTATAAATGTAGAATTATACATTCTTAGTGTTTAAAACTATTTTAAAACTACTTAATTTAAAAAAATTAAAATTAAATTATAAGATAAAACATTTAAGGCAAAACCATTAGTATTTTTCTAAATTGTTACTATACTGAATAGCCAAACCAAAATTATTTTAATGCCTTAGCCAACTTATACAACTATTTCTATGTCATTAAAATATTATTAATCCATAAATATTTACAAATTACAAGTATACAAATTATAATAATATATCATGTTATATTCTTAAATCAAATTTCACACAACTTTCTAGAAGTTAACATTTTATATATTCACTTATCCCAAGTATATTATTAAATTAAAATTTTGTTAAACACATTTGTCCACATAATACAGTATCATAAATCATCTATTTAAACAATTATTAATTTAGAAAAAAAATTAAACAGGTAAAACCATAATTACTTTTTGTTTTATATGTATTAACATTTACATATATATTTATAGAAACAAAACATACATAAATATACATACATATATAATATATTATATTTACCATTATGTTTTTTCCATACAATTATATCAGTAACTTTAAAAAATACATTTATAATATAAGATAAATGGGATGGATGCAAAGTAATATTCACAGTTCTAATATTTACATTTTTTTCTTTTTTTTTTTAAAAGTAAAAATTAATAGTTATTATTCATCTATATTTTCAACAAAATAAATTGTTATATGAAAAAATTCAATCTGCTAAATGTCATTAATGTCAAAAAAAAAAAAAAAAAAAAAAAAAGGAAAAATTTAAGATTATCGAAAAAGTTCCATCAATCAAAATTTAGTTCGGATATATACGGCACTTGTATCATGATCACTATAACCTAAACGTTTTGCATGTTTAAATACTTCATTTACACTGGCCGTCACTGGACAAGGTTGTTCCAAAATATCCGACCAGTTTAATGATAAACTTAAGTCCTTTTGAATATGTTTTAAAGCTTGATGTGTTTGAAAATTACCGACCATCATAGCTATAATTAACAGATAATATATAATTCATATTAATTAAAACTAAATATAAATTAAGATGGACATACCGTTTCCTTTTTCTATTAACAATGGAGAGTTTAATGAAGTCAATTCTAGAATTTCCAGCATAGATTGTTGCGGAATACAAGCTCTATCAGCCAGAGCCATACCTTCAGCCAATCCTGCTAAAGCTACCGCTTTGATTGAATGTAAAATCAAATTCATTTTTGTGGCTGCTCCAACATCACCTAATAAATAATTAGAGTAATTTATAAAATGAATCAATGTAATAAATGTATTTAAATTTACCTAGATACATTGATTTGTTGGCAAACGAACAAAATGCTGATTCACAATCAGCGAATAAAGACTTATCACCAGCTGTCAAACAAATTAATTCCCCTTCTTCTGCATTCAATTTACTTCCCTGAATCATGGCTTCTAAATAACGCCCGCCTCTACTTAATATAGCCTGTAATAAGCAGTAATAATAACATCATAATCAAATAAAATAAGTTATATGTATTGAAATATGATATTATTAGTATAAAAATATTTAATATTTCACTTGCACAAACCTCACAAATATCTTGAGATGTTTCTGGATCAATACCAGTCATTTCAACATATCCTTTGGTTTTATCTATTTCAGGAAGTACACCACAATTCCCAAATACCATCTATAAAAATCACCAAATAAAATTAATTATGAAAGAAAAATAATTATATTAATATTATCTTACATCTTTAGCAACTTGTGGATCAGAAACACAAGAAAATGTTATATCTGCTTCTCCTATAATATCAGCTGGAGTTAATCCAACTGAAGCTCCAATATCTTGAAACTTTTGACACTATAAATTCAAAAAATATAAATTTGCTATTCATAAAATAATACATAGTTAGAGCAATAATGTTAAATTAACAAGAGACAAATGTCTGTTTTTATTGTTGAGTTATAATAATTATCATATTATTCATATTCAATAAGATTCTTAATATTATATGCTCAGATATATACTATTTACAAAGGATAAAGAAACATAAGCGTATACAGTTAAATAAGATTTTAATCATGAACCTATAGCTGAGAATAATACCAATTTATATTTTCATAACATTAAAATAGTAACTATAAACGTTTTATTTTAAATAAAAACAAGTACCTACTTATCCAATATTCAATACAGGAATAACATGATAAGTAATAAGGCAATCAACGACTTATCATAATATACAGATCTAACAATAATCTTAAGACTATTTATCTTTTATAAATTACTAGTCTTAACATGTCAATATACTATTAAAATATTATTAGTTAGGACTGTTAAAAGGCCAAGTATTATTCAATACTAAAATCTTATGGGTACAGATGATTATATAAATATATATTCAAACGGTTAAAAAATATTAAAATAATATTATTTTATTTCAATAAATATTTTTTATGACCGCATACCATTTTGGCCACAAAAATATAAATAAAGATCGAAATAATAGATTTCATCACAAAACAAACAAAGGATAATATATAAATTTGAAGGAAATGTAGAAAGATCAATATATCAGGTAAGATAAACATAACCTAACCTAATATAGTGGCATTGTACCATGTATATTGTATACCATACATGTAATATGGTAGACAATATAACTAATATGAACAATGTAGAAGTTAGTATAATTAATTACAATAACATAAAATGGTTTTGATCATTTTATCTTTTTTAAGCTAACCTATAGTTGTATTTTTAACACTAAAAATTATTGTTTATTTTACCACAACTTAAAGTGCAAGATAGATTAACCAGCGTAATGTATTGATGTGACTATTCATAATTATTAGATCATTAGCTGCTGAAACATAATATAGAACTATTTGATGTTAAATATAATTTTTGAAGTACCACAACATTGCGTATAAATGATAATCCGTGTTTACATAATAATATTGTAGTAGTGTAAATAATTGATTGTAATAATAAAAAAATAATATTTTGGCGTTTAATAAAGAACAATACTGCAGCAAATTTTAGATAACACACATAACGCTTAAATTATAAACCGTATAATATCAATATGTTTATGGTACTTTTCGTTCAAGTCGATAACAATGTAATTATATTTTTATATAAGTTAATAAATTTAATTGCATAACATTTCACATTAAAACTACTACTAATATGGTAATGTCACGTGTTTAGTCGATAGACTTCTGACAGATTTCGGGATGTATTCTATTTTTAATTTTTATACTACGCCACACAAATTGTGTTCTTACAAAATCAAACACAAACAAAACACTATAATAATTTTACCCTGGTGTGGCTACTGGTTTTAAAATAGCCGATTTAAAGTATATTAATAGGTTACAGGTTAAAATATAAAAATTCGGAAACTATTTGAAGTTATTTTGTGTTGACGAATGATTACATTATTATTATTCAGCAGTAACTTAGAACATTACAATTTTTCATAAAAGGTGGACACTACTTCGCATGATTTGATAAAAAATTTAATAATTAACTTAGAAGTCGGGTTTCTACTATAGATTGTTGTATACGTATATTTCGAACTTAGAAATAGAACAGGTTAGTGGCATAGTTACTTCGTGACCTACAGAACATGACACTACACGACACGACACAGATGTATTGGAAACTAAAAACTCGGCTAAGATGAATTACACCCTTTTGTTCCCTTGTGGTAAAATGGTTATTAATAAAAGTATTTAAAATATAAACTACAAAATGCATTCTTATCGAGTATTTGAAATACATACAAAATAATATTAGTTAATCAAAAATTAAAAAGGGATATAAAAATGTTGTTAAAATAATTTATTGTATTTCATTAATTTGGATTTAATTATAAAATATATATTGTCTATCATATAACCAAATTTGTTTAAAAGGTTAGGTTAGGTAATTGATATGATCGAATAACCATGAAATAGAGGAGAGATTCATGAATCCAATAAATTAACCTTAACTTGTGTTTTACTTTTATTTAGTTTTTGGTTGGCAACTATAACAGTTCATAAACTCGTGTTATATAAGATAAGTATTTTATTTACTTTAGGGTATCTGAGCAAGATGAATTTCAACTTTGATAATTAAAAAATTTAAAAATATCTAATCCCGTAAGAACGTTGATAATATTTCTAGTAAGTAGTAACTTTAAAATATTTTAAGTGGTTATGGATTTTATATTTTAAATCATCAAGAATATATCATATTAAGGAAATCAACAAGTTTTATTTAAAATACAGGCTAAATTTTATAAAATTAGTAACGTCTTTTATCAATTTCAACGTTCATAAACAGACAATCATCGAGTGATGAATACGATACGCTACGGCACGTGTTTAACTAATCGTTAAAAAGTTGGGATAATCTATGAATGTACAAATTGTGTTTTAAAAATGTGTAGAAACTAGTGGCAGCCGCGAGACTCGTGAAAGACGCCTCAGATCTGCATAATTGATCTCTAGAATCAGATTTTGCCTTTTCCACTTTTTATGACATAACTTGGTTATGAGTTGACGGCAGTGGTGGACTACCAAAAAGTCCTTAGCATAAAAAGTGCGGTACATATAATTAAGTAAAAAAGGATGGGATGCACAGTCAAAGTTCAAATTAGTATTAATAGAACTATAATTGTAAATGGTTTTCCAGACGAGATAATTTATTACAATGTATTATAATTATTAATTTTTTTTTTTTTTTTAATTAAATTAATTTAAACATGGTTATACACCGGTCTTTTAAGAACTAGCCAATTAGGAGATTAGGACATATTATGAGTTGCAGATTTTTTTATCGTAATCCGACGACATTATGTTCGTATATGATGACTATAAGACGTCCGTCGATTTATTTTGCGTCTTGAAGAAGTCTATATTTTCCAGATACAAGCACCACACACTTGTTTTGCCGATTGTCTGTTCATGTATGTTGAAATTATTATTCATTAATATTATAATATGACACGTCACGCCACTCTGCCACAAGCCCACAATATCCCGCGATAGACAAGCAGCTGTGACGTGCCGCAACCGCTTAGACAAGTTGTTTCGAGCGGTTTTTTGTTGAAAAATAAACACAACCGTGATTTCCCGAAGATCAGTATTAATTCACTAGCGGTTTTCGTTATGCATCGAAAGCTCTTAAAAATTGGTTTATGACATTTACGTTATTTAGCAGCAAAGCCGCTTTAAAGCTGAATATTTCTGTTTGGTATTATAATATAATATATGACCATGAACCAGTTTATCTATATACACGATTCGGGTTTTAGAGTTCTTCTAAAAATTTGTGAACATACTGAACATTGAAATCTAAGAGAATTAACATTCGAAATGATTGAAAAAATAAATTGGAAATAATTATATAATGACCTATTGTTATGAAATACGAATGAACATAATGAAAATATTAAATACAGTTGTTATATCTATTCGATCGTTTAGGTAACCCACTATCCGCTCTTCATTTCTTGAATTTCTTCGATGCGTATACAGTATACATTTATAACGAATAACGATCGTTATTCGTTGCGTCCTACTCTCTTGTTCAATGACTATGTTGACGGTTATAAATCGCTGTTGGCACGCGCTCGACAGTGCACCCACAAGACGGTCGTCGTTGGCGCGGTTGGCCACACTGAGTCATCAAAGAAACTGGCTTCACAGCGTTTAATACCGTCGTTCGACAGTACTCACTACTCAGTATCCTTATATCTTTTTTCAAACGTTACGCGGCCGACAACATTTTATGATTCTAATTTTTCTCAACATTTATCCGAGAAAAGTGTCCGATAACTCGGCACAAATGAGATCCAACCGGCATATAAGACATATTAAAAGGTAAACGCATAAAACATTTGAATAATATTTTCAAACCCTATTCTTATTGAACATGAAATGTTTCAGATAACTCGAAAATGGATTCATTTACGATCATTTTGACGACCATCATACTTATACTTTCTAAACTCACGAATGCACTGGGCGCGCTGTCCACCGTATGCGATAACGAAATGGCTTGCAAATGCATAAACAACACTGTGTCGTGCATGACGTTACAACAAGATGGAACAATCATTCTTCCGTACGGCACAGAAGTCGTACATTTCAACGACGTTCCAGCCGTGATAGTCAACAATAGCACATTTGCAAATGGGAAACAACTGCAGGAAATTACATGGGTGGCAAGTAAGATAAAATTAGTGGAGGCGTTGTATCAAAATTATCTGAAGTACTTGGATTTATCTAGAAACAATATTTTTAAACTATCGGATGATACGTTTCACAACTGTCCTCTTTTAGAGTACATAGACCTGTCTGACAATCAACTAAACATTTTATCAGACGATTTATTTTCACACGTTAGCTCACTGAGAACAGTCATTTTAGAAAATAATAATTTTAATTCAATATCAGAGAATTTCTTCAAATACACAATCAATTTAAAAAACCTTAGTATAGGTAATCCAAATTTATCTGTACTAGATAAAAATTCAATTGCAAACTTGTACAAACTGGAATACCTGAGTATTCAAAATTGTGGGATAAGAAATCTCAATCAAAGTTCCTTTGGTGAACATTTAAATCTATATAGTGTTAAGCTGAATAACTGTACACATTTAACATCAATTGATAACGATTTCATCAGTTCATCACCAAACATCAAAATTATAGAACTTAACAACTGTGGAATAATTGATTCATTACCATCCAATATTGTTTCTCTTAAAAACCTACAACAGTTACAAATGTCAAATACACAAATTCAGCCAAATTGTCAAAATGGATGGTTTAGCCAATGGTTCAATAATACAACAACTACTGTAGCGGGTTATGAAAATTATTCAAATTTTATTGAAACACTTAATGAAATTAACTGCCCGCCAAAAATATACTATACAAACAGTCCTATTACATTACAGTTAACCAAAAAAGGAATAATTAATTGTATGGCTTATGGAAATCCATTTCCGTCAATCACTTGGTTAGTGCCAGGTGGATTAACATTTCATGAAAATAAACAAGCTGATATAAATATATCACACCATCCAAATGTCCATAACTGGGATCTAAATCAAATAGTTAGTCAATCGCTTTCAATTCACAAAAATGGATCTTTAAATATTCTACGAATGCTAAGAACTCATATTGGTAACTATACATGCTATGTATCAAATAAATATGGAAACAGTTCTAAACTAGTGGAAGTACATCTAGACAGTGGAGTATTTTTCAGTATCAAAATAAATGCACTGTTATTAGGAATATCTTCAGCATTAGGATTTTTAATGCTAACTATTTTATGTTGTGCTCTCAAGCTATTATTAGTAAGGTTAGTATAATTTTTGTTTTTGTTTTTTTTTTAGTTTATTGTTAATAATGTTTATAATTATGTTATAGACTGAATTGTATAAAAAAAAGTCAACAGACAGAAACAGAAATGGGATCTACAGAAAAACCAACAATTTTTCCAGCAGATGTTTAGTTAAAGATAATTGTTCCAAGAAATATTGTCTAATGGTAATTTTTTATTTGATTTTACATAAAATTGTTAAATTTATTCTTAAAATAGTACCGAAAATAAATTTACTGACAATTTTATTAGCTCATAAATATAATAGATATATAAAACATTTGTTGAGCTATATTTTCAATACTACAAAAAAAACTAAATATATATATTTAAATTGTTTGAATAAAAAACAATAATATAATTGTATGTATTTGTAATAAAACTATCAAGTGTATAAATTTAAATAAATAGTTAAATGTTTGAAAAATAATTTCTGTATTAACTAATTCAATTTATGTTTAAGTATAACGCAAAAATTAATTCAGTAATAAAATGTAAATAATTGTATCATAAAATAGCATAAATATAATTATAGTTCGTAAATTTATATATTAAAATTATAAATAATATTTATAATAGAAACATAACTGTTCTTTTGTGTTCCACTTTACTATCAATAATATAAAAATATTAATTGTAACAAATACCTAGTTTAAATTCATAAATTATTATTGATAATTTAGCCAATATTGATAAAAATAAAAATAATAAAATAATTTTTAGTAAAACTATAAAATTGTTAGAAGATAGGTAATAATCTAACCTGACAAGAAACCACAAAACAATAAGTTATGGTTCTCAAAATGTTGGGTTCTGCTTCTAAAAAAGTAACAAAATTAAAAATAGAATTGTCACATAATATTAATTATATTGATTTTAAATCAATTAATATTATAATTTAAGATTTCAAGGAAATTAACAGCAATATTATATGTTTTATGTAGGTCAATATTAATCCATGTTTGGAGTATCAGCTAGTTTTACTCACGGAACTGGTATTAAGTTGGAAACTGCATACATTAAAGATAAAAGTTATGTATGTAATAAATAATAATAAAAATATTATTTCCATATTATTATTTTTCAATATCTATAAAATGTAGATTTTTGTATTATTTTTGTATGATAAAATAAAATAATGGATATTTATTAAATCGAATAAAGAACAAAATGATTTTAATATCCTCTACTACAATAGAAAAATTGATGTCTAATAGGTAATTATGAACATCATATTTATCTGATTAAGAACAATATTTAATTAAATAGTTCTATTTATTAAGTGTTTTTCAAAAATATTAATTTTAACAGTTAAATTAAATATACTAAAAACAAGGAGATGACCTTAAACATTGAGTAAGTCAGAGTAATGTATGTGCTAAATTTAAATTCATTCATAAATCATTGTATAAGAAAAATAATTCTGAGGAAAAATTGTTAGTCAGCCATTATTACTAAGTTAATAGTATAAAATATTAAATCTTGCTGTTATAATAAATTTATTGTACTATTTATGTATTACAAAAATGAGAAACTGGGGAATAGATAGAAAAAAAGATAAAGACGAAATAAATAGTAGCCGTTTAGAAGAATTTTCAGGGATAGTCAGTGAAGGGCTATCGTGCATGAGTAGGTTTCTCTGGTTTATTAAAAGACCGTTATGGCATCTTTTGTAGTGTATTTTAGCCACGTCTGCAACTAAGAGTTTGGAGATATTGTGAGTGTGTGATTGGAAACGTAATAAGGTGATTTAGTGATTTGTCCTCAAAGTTTGGGATTGATAGGTTTGTATTCTATTGATTTTAGTAGATTTTGATGACCCCCTGAGCTGTATTCCATAGAACTATATTGGTTTAAATAGCATTTTGTGTATAAGAAGCTTGTTGTTCAGATGAATATGTTTAGAGGTCAGTAGGTGTCACAGCTGGCAGCTACAATCATTGAGCATTAAACGTTTGGAGCGTATATAAGGAGCCAGCAGTTTAGGGTGAGTAAGAGATGTTTAACATTTTAAAAGTAGGGTAGTTGTGGGCAGTCTCAATCCACTAATTGAATTAGTAAAAACTAGTTTTGAAAGTATCTAAACTAGCATTCTTTATTTAAATAATTAATTTCTTCCAAATTTAAATTTAATATTATATCCATTAAAAAAAAGAACTATTCAATATTTTTTGTTGCAATAGAAATTACTTACAAGACATTTTATTTGTAATTTAGAATCTTAAAAACTGAAATTTTTCTCAAATTTCAAAAATAATTTGTAATTTTTCATGATTTTGATAACTTTAGAAAAATTATACTTAAAATGCTAAAAATGTAGTTTTTTGACTCAGCTAAAAGTAATAATAATTACACAAGTACGTTGAATTAAAAAAAATATAAAATTTCAAATTTTATAAATAACTCAAGTTTAAATAATTATTATGCTCATTTAGTAGAAATTTCAAGTATTTATGGTCTTGGGCTGACGATAAAATATAAAAATCACTTAACCAAAAGTTTTTTTTCTTACACTTAAAAAAATTATTATAAATTATCTATTTAACCTCTAGAAAATACAATTGGATACATATTTAAAACTAAAATCACTTCTTCCCTAAAAATTTAAAATGAACGTATCATTTCAACTACTTATCATGTATACACATTGTAAAAGCAATACTTTTGTACCTCTGCTTAGAATCTAGAAAAGGGGTGAATATGGTTAGTGAAGTGACTTCCTGCAAAGTTTATATTTTATAAGCGAGTAATATAACACAAAATACAGCAAACAAAGAACATAATTATACGTTTTGTACTACAGTCAAATGAAAAAAATAATCTTTAATGAAATTTTGAAATTTGACACATTTTTATCACCAAAAAAATATTAAGAATTACAAAATAAATTTATAGATATCCATCACTTCACTCAGAAAATCAAAAATAAAACTTGAGATTTTAAGAGGACGCTACACCCGCATGTGTTGTCTCCGTCTTACAAGTACGTAACATTGCAAAAACTGTTTCGCGCGGGAAAGAACCGAGAAGGCTACAGTCATAACTAAAAAACGAAATTCTCACCACAGATAAAAGGGAATTTCGACTGTGCAACATTGTTTTTATTTTTTTGATATTAGAACTGAAAAACAAGTTATTCGATTTTGAAAAATGCAAAAATAATGCATTTTGAAACAATAAGAACTTTTTTTCTATTTGTGATATCGAAAAATTGAAAACAACGTTGCACAGTAAATGTTCTCCTTATTATGTGGTGAAAATTTCGTTTCTTAGTTATAGCTGTAGCCTTCTCGGTTCTTTCCCGCGCGAAACAGTTTTTGCAATGTTACGCACTTGTAAGACGGAGACAATACATGCGGGTGTAGCGTCCTCTTAAATGGAGTGATATATTTTCGATCATCAAATACAATTTACTTTAATTTAAATAGAAAAAAGGCGGGCAAGCCGTGTATGTCGCTCTGCTGTACAGTAGGTTACTGTAATGGATGGAATTAAATTTGAATCCAATGATATTATATCATTGTATACAAAAAACGATTCTGAGCGAAGACGGCTTATCTGTCTAGGATATATTATAGATTATTAAAAATTTCAAATCTTAGATTTAAAAAGAAATTTTTTAATGAATTTCTAGTTTGAAATAATTTGCGAATTTTCGTGATTTTTACATATGTTGTCAAAATTCAAACTTTGAATGCTTGTAAAAAAAAAATTGTGACTATGTTTTTCTTTTAAATTTCAACTTCTATTGTAAAAATATGTTAGGAGCCTTGTATTAAATTTTCAAATCTTAGAATTAAAAAGAAAAACTTTTATGAATTTCTATCTAAGATAATTTGAACATTGCCGTAATTTTTACGTATTTAGTCAAAATTTGAACTTTAAATGCTTATAAAAAAAAATCGTGCCTACGAATTTTTAATATTTTTGAACTTCTATTGTTACAATGTGTTAGAAGCCGTGTATTAAATTTTCAAGCTTTTCTACCGAACAAATAAATTTTTATCGATATTTTAAAAAAAAAAACTAAAAAAGTTGAAAAATTAAAATGTCAGTAAACAGCTCAAAACACAATTGCATCTAAATATTTTGAAAATTTTATCAAATATATAAAAACTCCTATATAAACATTCAGTCAAAATTTCAAGTATCTGCGGTAATTTGTTTTAGAGTTACACCAAAATAAGGAAATCGCTAAAAGTGAAAATCCAATGTTGTAAAAATTTAAATTTCAAATACTCATAAAAATTTAATTTGAATTTCTGGTGGAATTTTTATTTGTGATAAAGATTGAAAAACTTGTAAGGAATCTTGTATTAAATTTTTAAATCTTAGATTTAAAAAGAAAATTTTTTATGAATTTCTAGCTTAAAATAATTTGTGATTTTTAAGTATTTTGTCGAAATTCAAACTTTGAATGCTTATAAAAAAAATGGTGACTATGAATTTCTTTTATTTTTCAACTGCTACTGTAACAATATGTTAAGAGCCTTGTATTAAATTTTCAAGCTTTTCTGCCTAACAAATAAATTTTTATCGATATTAATTTAAAAAAAAATAATAATGATCGAAATTTGAAATGCCTATGAATAGTTCAACTTAAGTCGAAATTTTTTGAAAATTGCATGGTGGATAGAATATACTTATATAAACATTAGGTGAAAATTGTATGTACCTATGGTCATTTGTTTTAAAGTTACATCAAAAACCAAAATCGATTTTGTCGAAAAATGAGTGTGCGTAAAATTTCCTGTTTTTCCCTTTATTTTTAGTTTGTTTTTCTCAATTATTTAGAAAAGTATTAAGAATTTTTTACTTTTGACCCCCAAAGTACCAACTAGATTCACTTTCTGATCGAACGAGGTACTGAAGTCAAAAATCGAAGCATTTTTACTGCCCCAAAACGTGATGACAGACACACACACAAAAAAAAAAAAAAAACACAGCATGGTAAAATCAATACATTCATCTCTCCGCTCAGAATCTAAAACTACTATTTTGTGTTTAAAATTGTAATCAAGATTATGTTAAAAGTATAAAATTAATTTATTAAAATTTCGAATATATTATTCACCACTGATGATATGTTTTATTTGATTATGGAATTAAAAATTTTAAATGTTAACTTTCCAAAAGATTAAACCTCTACAACAGTGTTTTCAACCTTTGTATGCAACGCATTTGAAGGTTTTAGAAGGATTTTAACTTAGCGAAATGGAAATGAAAAGTTCTAATAGAAAAGGCTTTATCTATATTTTATCTTACCAATTCTATTTTGTAAATCAAAAACGTTTTCGTTAAGTATTTTGCGCCATGTTTAGTCTATTTCAGTGTCACAACTGTTGTCAAACACTGGAATAGAATTTTATACTACTCAATTATTTTTGAATAACATTAATTAGGTGCCTGATTGTTTACAAACTTCTGTATCAGTTACATGTTTGAAAGTGTACATAAATTTTTTTATTAAATTAAATATATTAAGACTCTGACGAAACATATTTTATACTGAATATAAAAAATGTAGAAATACATTTTGTGAATACTAGAGATTTAAATAATAGAACTTAAACTCTAAATTTGATAAATAGTATATTAATATTCTTAAAACATGTGTTAAATACTACTATGAGTTTTTCTAATTATTTAAAATAAATATATGTCTTACCTTGTCTGGAGATCTATTCCAAACGATCACATCATGTCCAGAATTCAAAAGATTTTTAACAATTCCTGATCCCATATTGCCCAAACCAATGAATCCAAATTTCAAACTAGATGGTTTGACTTTCTTTTTCAATAAAGTTTTGGATACTTTTGATGTATCTACTGTGGTCGTTTCCTGTAATTATTGCATACCTCTTTAAGTAAAATGACAAAAAAATGGACAATTATTTTTATAGTTACCGGAGTTGTTACTTCAGGTCTGTCTAATAAAGTATTATTCCTTCGAAGCGGACTTGTATGGTTGTTCGTCAATCCAAGATTTGTAAGTATATCAGTATTATTGACTTCAGATTTACCAACTCTTGAGTTTAAACGGGGTTTTTTAGGTTTATCCTTAGTAGGCCCATTAGAGGTAGATTCAACTTGTTTTGAACGCCTTTTTTTAACTTTCTCAGGTAGTGGTGTTGAAGCATTACGAACGTTTGACTGAAAATTAATAGTTAACTTAAAATATATTTTGATCAACATAGCAAAATTGCAATGTATTTTACTAACATTTAGGAATCATAACAAGCGTTAACTTTTAAAACATAATGGAGAGTAGAAATATATATTGTTAACAGGTATTATAATGAAATCTATTGAAAGGTGCCTTAATATATAGTGGTAATTGACTGTAGTCACTAAGTGTACTTTAGCTGTGAGCAAGTCTGGCACTGTCTGGCAATCGCCAGTTCCTAAATGAATACAATAAATCCTACATAAAATAGCCCCACATAAAAAATTATATATTCCTCAATTAACCTTAATCCACTCCAAATCTGATGGCTATAGTAGCAAAACTTATGTGACGTTTTAGCCACTTTAAATAATTTTTTATTATATATTCTAATGCATAGTAAAACACTATACATAAAAAAAGATTTTGAGCTGAAACATTAGGCCATTCTCGTATAATTGTATAAATAATTAATTCAAAAATTTTTTTAAAGGCAGAATAACTTATTGGGAAAACTCTTTAAAAATGTCTAATATAAGCTGTGAAAATTAAAACTTTTATGACTATTACTGAACGAAAATTAATAATATTATAACATTTTCTCAAGGTTATAGCATAAAAACAGCCAAAACATTTAAAAAATGGTTATTTGAATATTCATTATTTACTGAAAATTTAAAATGACAAGTCATCAATTTTTGAGTTACGACAAAAAAAAAAAAAAATTAATTTTCACTTATCTATTAAAAAGTTGGTGATTTCAAAAATAAGAGCACTTTAAAATATCCACAAATGACAAAAAAAAAAAATTTAAAAAATTCTCATCCATTGACCATTGTAAATATTAATTTACAACGCTCAGAATCTAAAACAGCATTTCCCCAACCTTTTTCCCTCACGACTCACAAGTTTTAACCAATTACACAGTAGCATACTTGACACTGACTTATATATTATGTATAGTAAATTTATATACAAGGTGTCCTGTGAGGATTTACCCATTGCGATATCTCCCTAAATAATGGTGATATCAAAATTCTGGTTTTGTAATAAGGCCCACAGAATAAGAACAACAATTATTTCATATTTTAATTTATTTTAATGGTTTTGGTAAAAAAGTTAAAAAATAAATTTTTTATTAAATTATTTCCAAAATAATTAAAAATAGCGATTTTGTAGTTTATTTTTCTGAAAATATTGACATTTCAAAATTGTATTTTCATTAATTTCTTGATTTCTAATTTTTTGTTTTTAGTTTCAAGAAAAATTGTAAATTATTTAACACTAATGTTATCAAATATGTGACCCACCGCGGCGCGCGCATTCTAATATGGCTGGCCAAATACTTTCCGTGTTCCTAATAGTTATAATCAAATTTTATTTTATAGAAACTTGGCTAATAGGCTACCTACAACTACAGGATTTTTCTTTTCAAATCTGATCCATCATAATATTTCAACATCTGTATGTGCATTCAAAGGATACCGGTATCAAATCTGATTTTAAGTAATATTTAAATTATTTTTACATTTCTAACATTAATTATAAAAAATATTCCTCAAGAGGACGCTACACCTGCATATATTATGTATGTCTTACAAATATACAACATAGCAAATCTGTTTTATGCGTGATAAAACCATCCAGGGTATAACATAGTTCGGACTCCAAATTGATATAAAATATAATTGAAAACATTATCATTTTTTAACATTAACATTATTAGTTTTTTTTTTTTTTTTGATAACATTTATACTAACCCATTGTTTTTGTATTTATAACTTGAAAAATTTTATTTTTTTTTATATTGAAAAAACAAACTATATTTCATGGCCAAAGTTCTCTTTTTGATGTGGTGTAAATTTGGTTACTCAGTTATGACTATAGTCTTCTCAGTTATTTTACACACAAAACAGCTATTACTATATTTTAAATTTGTAAGACAAAGACAACACAAGCCGTCGTAGTAATATCCTCTTAATGATTATCCCTGAAAATTTAGCTAAACAAAATTATGTAACTAATTACTTTCATACAAATCGCTAACACTTTAATATTAAAATTAAATACATATAGTCTTCACTTATCTAATTTATATTTTTTAATTAATTTATAATGAAAAGTTAGGTTAAGTTATTTTAAAGATCAATAAACTTGAAATTGGGTATCTTGTAGTGCACGTTGAAGCAGTAACAATAATCTAGTTGTTTATTATAATTGTTAGCATACAAAGTTCTAT
This sequence comes from Diuraphis noxia, assembly GCF_037042655.1. Classification (NCBI taxonomy): domain Eukaryota; kingdom Metazoa; phylum Arthropoda; class Insecta; order Hemiptera; family Aphididae; genus Diuraphis; species Diuraphis noxia. Next base: position 27,451,727 of record NW_028301714.1, on the reverse strand, counting down.
TAATATATAATACTTATGAAGCATATCAGTTGTGTACCACTAATGTTTTATTAAATGTATAACCTCAACAAACTTCCATTCTATGAGTATAAACATTGAATAATATCATTGTAATTGAAAGTTAAGGCACATATAAAACAAAATATTAAAATAGTAGTATTTGATTCAGATAAGTATTAACATTATATTTTTGTTGTTAAGAGGATCTCATTTTCCATTGCATCTCCATCATAAATATGGATACTATATAATATTTAAGTAAGGCAGTATTTTATGTCGTTAGATTTAGCATATCATTAAATGTAGAGGGTAAATATTTAACCTGAATATTTTTATTAGTTTTTCACAAATTTCACTTATTAAGCAAGTTATGATCATTATTTATATTTTAATACAAAATTCATGATATTCTTAAGTAACTTAAAAATTAAAACATTGTAAAAAACAAAACAAGAGACATAGATAATGTTCTTACTTTTAAGCTTGGTATCAGATAAATTCACTCTAATAATGAAGTTAACAATACAAAGTAAAATCTGTTAATAGCAAACTGGCCATATTTCATATGGGTCAGAGAGAAACAAATGGTGAGATGATATCCTCTTAACTTTGTAACATCAATCATAAAATCTATTTAATAATGAAAAAAGGTATTAGGTTTTGTACTTTTTTAATGTATAGATTAGATTTATTATTAAACTTTATCTTATTTTACCAGCCCATTAAAAAAAAATAATTAAGACAATTTTTAATTGTTTTTTTAGTTTACAATAAATTATGATATTCAAATCTAAATCTAAATCACTGTTTAGAAATATTAAAATCAATAAATATTTTTAGTAACTTTATTATGAGGCCATTTTTAAAGATTTTAGTTAGGTCATAAGGATATAATATTTGTAGGACATTATGATAGGTTTTGAAGAATTAACATCCATGTCTAATAACAGTTGCTGATATAAAATTTAAGGTTTGAATGATTGTAGCTATTTAATAACATCAAATAGCTATAATCTGTATTCAACTGTTTAAACTATTATTGAATACATACGATTTTAGATTTCTCGGGTTGAAAGGTTGGAGTTTCGTTTTGAACCAAGTTTTCAAATCTTGACTCAGCTTCAGATAATCCATTATTTAGTCCCTAAAATTATAATTTAATTAAATATTGATAAAAATAACAAGTTAATAAAAATACTCACTTGATCAGTATTGTTTTCTACAATATGCTGTTCAATTGCCTTACAAGCTTCTTTAAATAGTGTATTTTTACAACTATAGCTCAAAGTGTCTTTAAACTGAAAGTATGGTTTTAAACATCCCAGTTCAATCCAGGCACTAAACAAAAAAATTGTCTAATTAATGATATAAAATTTAATACAGGCAGCTCTTAGAATTTATTACTATTCGCCACAGAATAGGCTAACAAATGAATATTAACAAACAGTTAAGTTTATTACATAACTATCCAAAATTAATAAAAAAACACAAGTGTTAAAAAAAAATGGTTATCTCTAAAAATGTATACAATTTTAACTTACTAATTATTAGAACCAAAGAAAAAAATACATTTGCAATTCTTTTTAGGTTTCTTAACCAGCTGTACAGTTGGCTCGCTCACCTAAAATTAACAAAACGCTTGTTAAAATAACAGTTCAAATGTATAAATATAATAACTCCAAGATCAAAAACTGAGTGCTTTGTAAACACACATTCATACAAGAGAAAGTAACATAACAATATCAAATTTTAACAACGTAATGCCAGGACATTCCATTAACTACACCATCTTAACTGAACAGGATATGCTCTTATTTACATTATTAGGGGAGGCAGTAACAAATTAAAAATATTAAATGATTATCTTTAGGTAGGTACCCTTGAAGGTACTATTAGATTATATTTGTAGGATACAGTCACCACATTCCTCCCAGTCCAATCTAAACAACCACAATAACGCATATTAAAGTACAACACGGATAATAAAGTATGTGTGTAGAACACATATGGTTGATCAACAATTCACACATTAACAGACTATATTCGGGTAAAAAAAAGAACATACATGGTGGAGGGCAACAAAAATCAGCAAGGGTCTGCATAGCCGACTGTATACAAAAAGCAAAACTATAATGCACTACAGATCAATGATTCGTGAGCGATGTCGAGGGAGGGTAAACTATGACATTTTCTTAAAATATATGCGCCCGACGCACCAAAACATATAAATCGACGAGCGTATAACAATGATAATAATAATGATTAAGTATGCAACATACATTATAATAAAATAATATTAAAAAAAATTAAAATATTAATACTTGATAATATTATAAAACAAAGAAAAAATACTCACGCGTCCTGGCCATGGCGGGAAGCCCTTCATCTTGGCCCTGTGAACAGAAAAAATTAAAATGGTCATTATCGACGCCGTCGTAATAAATCGCGCTCTTTTTCATATATTCACGTAAATATTAAAAAACATCATCTATAAGTCGAGGCATTGCTTAAGATACTCACCAAACTAAATCATTAATTTCGTAACTCCATTTGGTAGACATTTTCAATTTCCAGAGACGTACGGCAGGTCAAGAGAATAAAAATTTTCAAATAATCAAACACAGAGCAGCTACTGACGATATGACATCGGCGAGAGACGGTAGTCGAAAATAATGGCGGCTGCGGCGTGTCCGTGTTGTTAGTCTTACGGGGAAGAGGGAGACGCTCAGCAAACTGCTCCCTACCCGTTGTCCCGCGCAGACGAACGTTATCGTCGTTGCCAGTGCAGCCAACGCTACAGCCGCGACGGCCGTTATTCGGACGCAGCGTCCTTTTCGCGGCAAAACGTTGTGGCCTGTTCGTTAGCCCGCGCGCGCGCTCAACAATATTTAACAACAAACGGCTATTACCATAGCATAGATTAAATCTCGCCACATGCAAGCGCGGGTAACACCGATCACAAGCTCGCCAACCTCATCGACGAATGTGGCGTCGACGGCGGTCATCGGCTGGATAATAATCATAATAATAACAGTACTATTATCATAATTTTTTTTAAATTTATTATACCGCACGGTCTTTCGGTCATCGCGGTATGTGGCCTCGGCGACCGTGCCGATATTAATATATTATCATAAACCTAATTATAGTTGTAAGTGTTGTAACTTGTAATACTGTAACATTGATTAAGTATTGTTATTGTTAATTGTTATACTTAATGACTATAATAACAACAACAACAACGTCGTCTCCATCTTTTATAGGTCTATGGTCGTCTCAATATTTTGTATATTGTTTATTGATAAATACGATAAATGATTATAGTAATAATTTTCGGCTATTAATGTTGCGTTTATTGTTACGGCGCGCGGCGGTGTAGAGAGATATAGTTGTACTAGTTTTTGCTTACAGATAATAGACCTGCGACTGCGTGTAAACAAAAACGAATACAGAAAAATCACGAAGACCGGACGGAAGTATAATATTATTATATCCGTTGCGCACGTCAATCGATGACAGCCGCGTTCGCTGTACCGAGACAATATTGTTATAATAGTTACAATTTTACGAATGTTACGGTAAAATATGGTAACCGCACACTCCACAGGGCACAGAGCCGTTTTTAAACTTACTTCCCCGCGCAAATAATAATAATTCATAAAATTATTAAAAATAATCATAATAATAATTTAAACGGCAATGTTGAAATTATGATATTTAAGCTTGTCACGTAGAAACTAGAATCATTTTTGGTTTTATTTTAGTTGATTATATAGAAACATTTTTCAACGCCTTTTTGTAATGATTAAAATAATTAACTTCGCACCGCCCCCCGCCGAGTGGAATTATATCTAGTGGGCTCTTTGGTAGGTGATTGAAAAATATTAATTTCGTATGATTCGGTCACAGTATGCTTGTCTGTGGATTGATTCGGTGTTCGGGAATAGGTGTTGGATACGTCGTAGACAACCACTCGCGGCCTGATGGCCTCACGTAGAATCCCATCCAAGCTTTCCAAAAAATGAATTATCTGAATTATCCATATTGTCTAAACCCAATAACACTTTTGTGTAGGATATTATGAAACAGATCAAACTAAAACATTCGTATATAGGACCATTGAATCTCTAATATTTTTTATTTAAATGTAGATGCGTTGATTTTACACGCATTTTTTGAAAGAAAGAAAATGAAAGCAATTGTTGAAAATCACGAATATTGTTTAGAAATCACGATGAGTAAAATATATTTAATATTTATATACACACATTCATGTACGTATATTTCGTCCATTAGTGGTCTATTTTTTTTTTTTTTTTTGAATTTACATTATTTACGGCGATGGTGCAGTATAATGAAAAAATAAAAATAAGTAACTACAGTTGGTACGATTAGGTCAAGAATACCCAATGACCATAGTTCATGCGGCTATAATATTATTGTACAACATCCTTTAAGCCTATTGCCTGCCTGCTGACGGCGTCATTTTCCTAACGGTTTTTGATTTTCAAATATTGAGTAACTCTGCGTTCACTGTTCACTGTTCAGCGACAGATATACGCATTATGCGGATAACAAATATGACGCGGATTCGAGTTCGGGTCCGCAAGTGGTTGTCCTACACTTACGACCTACAGGTTATATACACCAGGCTATTATACTTTCATTATTTATTATTTATTTAATACATCTCAACCTTCCTCGTCTGTATAGGCATAGAGTATAGACGTATAGTCTAATAAATTCTAATAATATAACATGCCTAACATATTTTATTGTATGTTACTTTTTTGTGTATGGTAATATTATTACTATGACCAGGGCTAGTGCATATTTCTTAGGATTTAGAAAGCTGATTTTCAGATCTGATTCGACTCAAATTATATTGTTTCATAGAAATCAGTAAAAATCATAATATAATATTTTTCTACATACACTAGTCCAAAATTAATATTTCATATCTTGTCAATTTTAAGTAAATTTGTATATTATTTAAATAAGATTTTATACACAATATTATTTACACATATTTTGTTAGTAAAAAATTAAAAACCTATTTTAATTACTAAAGAAATCAAATTTTAAAAAAAGCGGGTAAGTCGTGGATGTCGCTCTGCTGTACAGTAGGTTACTGTAATGGATGGGATTAAATTTGAATGCAAATATGCAATGATAGGAATCATTGTATACGAAAAACGATTCTGAACGGAGATGATTTGTCAGTCTAGAATATATTATTATATTTAAATATTGTCATATCTTCGATTTTGAAACAAATAAATTATTTTTCAATTAGGACGCATTTTGAATAAGGCATGGTTAATCAATTTTTCCAAAAACATTGCATGTTGTTATCATAATTCATAATACTTTATATTATCATAGATATACATATACCTGGTTTGAGGATAAATCGTTATCATCACGCGATTTCATAAAAATTTAAAACCAACACTCAAAACATTTTTCCTATAATGACGCTTCAAATTTTCTCTATAGCTATTTGAAGCAAAACTTATGGAAACCTTAGTGTTAAATTTTATAACCTTAGATATAAATACAAACAATATTATGAGTTTTGAATTACAAAATAATTTGCAAATATTCATAGTTTTGACGAATTTTTGTCAATATTTGAAATTCAAATGCTAATAAAAATTTAATTTGAATTTCCGGTGGACATTTTTTTTGTGATAAAGATTGACAAATTTTTAAGGAATCTTGTATTAAATTTTCAAATCTTAGATTTAAAAAGAAAATTTTTTATGAATTTCTAGCTTAAAACAATTTGCGAATTTTTGTGATTATTACGTATTATGTCAAAATTCAAAATTTGAATGCTTATAAAAAAAATTGTGACTATGAATTTATTTTATTTTTCAACTGCTATTGTAACAATATATTAAGAGCCTTGTATTAAATCTTCAATATTTTCTACCCAAAAAATAAATTTTTATCGATATTAATTTTAAAAAAAACTAATAATGATCGAAAATTGCATATACCTATGAGTACAACATAAGTCAAAAACTTTTGAAAATTTCATGGCGGATAGAATATACTTATAAAAAAATTTGGTGAAAATTTCATATATCAATGGTCATTTGTTTTAAAGTTACATCAATAATCAAAATCGATTTTAACAACTTATATTGTGCGTAAAATTTCCCGTTTCTCCCTTAATTTTTAATTTGTTTTTCTCGATTATTTAGAAAAGTATTAAGAATTTTTTACTTTTGACCACCAAAGTACCAACTAGATTCACTTTCTGATCGAATAAAGTACTGAAGTCAAAAATCGAAGCACTTTTACTGCCCTAAAACGAGATGACAGACGCAAAAAAAATATATTCATGGTTTTGACGAATTTTTGTCAATATTTGAACTTCAAATGCTATTAAAAGAAAATTGTGCCTATGTATTATTATAATTCTTTAATCACTATAAGAATAACTTATGAGAAACTTTGTATTAAAATTTCAAGTATTTTGATTGGGCCAAAAAAATATTATCGACACTTCAAAAAAAATTTTCATTAAAATTGAATATTTCAGTCGTCTATAAATATCTCAAAAAAAGTCAAAATATTTTGAAAATTAAATCATATAAATAAAATGCCAATCTTAATAACTGATAAAATGTTCAAGTATCTACGACTTATACTTTTTGAATAATAACAAATATTTAAAATCGTTTGAGGATAAATCGTTATCGTTACGCTATTTCGTAAAAATTTGAAATTCAAACGCACATAAAATTTTTCCTATAATGAAGCTTCGAGTTTTATCTATAGTTATTTGAAGGAAAACTTATGGAAAACTTAGTGTTGTATTTTTAATTCTTAGTTATAAACACAAAAAATTTTATGATTTTTCAACTTCAAAATTACTTTCAAATTTTTGCGTTTTCGACAGATTTCGTAAAAATTTGAACTATAAACGCTTATAAAAAAAAATTGTGCCTATGTATTCTTATAATTTTTTAATCATAAGACTATTTTATGACAAACTCTGTATTAAATTTTCAAGTATTTTGATAGGGCCAAAAAATTTTTATCGACACTCCAAAAAAAAAAATTCTGAAAAATTGAAGATTTCAGTTGTCTATAAATATCTCAAAAAAAGTTAAAATATTTTGAAAATGAAATCATATAAATAAAATACCAATCTAAATAACTGGTAAAATTTTCATGTGTCTACGACTTATACTTTTTGAATAATAACAAATATTTAAATTCGTTTGAGGATAAATCGTTATCGTTACGCTATTTCGAAAAAATTTAAAATTCAAACGCACTTAAAATTTTTCCTATAATGAAAATTTGAATTTTATCTATAGCTATTTGAAGGAAAACTTAATGAAAACTTAGTGTTGTTTTTTTTTATATTTCTTTTATTTTTCAACTGCTATTGTAAAAATATGTTAGGAACCTTGTATTAAATTTTCATGTTTTTTTGGTTGTCCAACATTTTTTTACCGACGCTTCAAAAACAAATTCGCAAAAAAATCGAAAATTTCAGTGGTCTATTAATAACTCAAAAAAAGTCGAAAATTTTTGAAAATTGAACTGTATATAACATACTAACATTAACATTTGGTGAAAATTTCAAGTATTTACAGTGATTAGTTTTTGAATTCCAACCATATAAAAATATCGATTTGGTTGAAAACTGGTTTTGCGTAAAAAATTCCCGTTTTTCTGTCATTTTTTTTTGTTTTTTTCGATTTTTTTGAAAACTGTTGGAAAATGTTTACTTTTGACCTCTATAATGCACCAAGGATATTCACTTTTATATTGGAAACCACCCCCAAAGTTTGAAATTGAAGCAGTATTTCGACTAGTTATGCTGTACACAGACACAAAAACAAACATAAAAAAAAAACACTCATCATTGTAAAATCAATACATTCATCACTTCGTTCAGAATCTAATAAAGAGTTAATATATTATACCATGTTATAGATTTAAAAATTAATTTATAATTTTATGACAATTTATGATAATGCCGCATTATTTTTTTTTAAAGCGTATTAATTACTGAGCATTGCATTTGTGGCATATGAAAATAATCATGCCAGTTTTCTTGACAATGCTTCTTTAAACGTATACACACAATTATAAAACATTTGCACCTGAGAGTATAAATTTTTTATGAATATTCTGAGTTCTGACGGTAATACAAGTAACAAACTTAACAATGAACGAACAGGAAATCAAAAAATAACAAATAGGTACTTTCAGAAAAGTTCATTATTGCGTATTGTGCAGTAGTTATGAATATTTATCACAATTTATAATTTTAAAATGTTGATAATATTTTTGATAGTATGAAAGGATATTACTCCTTTGTCGCTAATATAGGTAGGTAATAAACTAATGTAGTATATCAGGTATTGGCTATATTGAATGTGTTTTGTGATAAATACTTCAAACTAGAAAACGATGCCTAAAATAATGTAACAATTCAAAATTGAAAATTTAATACATGGATCCTATCATATTTTTACAATAACAATTGAAAAATAAAAGAAATGTATAGTCACAATTTTTTTTTACAAGCATTCAAAGTTTGAATTTTGACAACATATCATGTAAAAATCACGAAAATCACGAAAATTTCAAACTAGAAATTCATAAAAATTTTTCTTTTTAAATCTAAGATTTGAAATTTTTTATTAATCTATAATATATCCTAGACAGATAAACCGTCGTCGCTCAGAATCGTTTTTCGTATACATTGATATAATATCATTGGATTCAAATTTAACTCCATCCATTACAGTAACCCACTTGTAACCTACTGTACAGCAGAGCGACATCCACGACTTACACGCCTTTTTTTTCGTTAATATTTGTCAATTTTGGCATGGCAATCAGTAATCAGGTCGTAGTATAATATCAAGCCAGATATTTGGCTATCTCATTTTTTTATAATATATTATCTATGGAGATATCTAAATTGAAGAGCTACAGTCAATCTGCAAAATAAAAGTATAATATTCAATTTTTAAAAACCAACTTGACCACCTTCTCACATAAACTGTCCACTTGTATTATCCTACCATTCCCTAGTTCCCCACACCAATAGCCGTGCCGTCGTGATGATTCTCAGATTGGTTACCCATCACACTGAACCATACAATGTTATCATAAATAGGTTAGGTTATAGCTATAAATACCATGTAGGTCTAGCGATTTAAAAAAGGGGACATTGAGTTAAGGTTAATTTTGAGTTGGCGAGTCTGTAAAATGATTGTATATTTGGCGAAGCCCCCTAGGCCCTCGTGACTAATTGTTTTACACAAATTTCTTACAAACCTTAATAAAAGATTTGGTTAAGCCTATCAGCCTATGACTGTAACTGCAGTGCTTGAATTGAAAAAAATAGAATGGGGATCCAAAAGTTTAAAAAATACGTGCGTCCCCGAACACTTAAGTGTCTTAAGTGGTAGCATATGCCCCCTCCCTCTATCGCAATACCATTTTACATCATACAGCAATAAACAAATATTCCTTTATTATTTAAAAATTAAAAACTAATTTATAAAATTAGTGTCTCCAAAAATAAATTACCCCGGGCCAATAATTATTAATTAATCTATTTCTAATTATCATTGTATTTATCATGAAATATTTTATTGTTTTAATTTTTTCGCCATACCATTTATACGAAATCGATACCTGGCGAAATCAAAATATATACAAAATTTGTTCAAAGAAATCGATAATATTGATAAACATATTTATATTATTATACTAAAGATCTGTTTCGTAGTAAATTAATTTTTTGTTTTTTTTTAATTTACCTGCGAATTCCTGTAAAAATTGTAGATAAATGGTTATGACGACCAAAATAACTTATTAAATAGTAATATTTCTGTTTATGCCTTTGTAACATTTCTTCGGTTTCAGAACAGAGAAATATCGAATCTAGGATAAAAAGCCACGAATAAAAATGACACGGATTTATTTTTATGCTAATACAATTTAAGTACTACTACTATATACTGTTATTTATTTTAAAATTGAGTACAATTAATATAATTTTAAAAGGTTATAGCTAAAAATAATTCAATATTTTGAAAATTAAACTATGTGAATAGAAAGTACTAAAATACGTGTTTTTTAATATTTTAATACAAAAATATTGCACATTTTAAATCCCCCTAATATTATTAGTAAACTATCCTAAATAAATTATATCATCTGATCATTTACACTAATAATTAAACTATTTTTATAATCTTATCGCCGTATCATAACGTAAATGTTTGGATGCATAGACCTATAGGAACAATATACCGTGTGACTGTGTCTGTAATCCAATATTATTATAGGTTGTCAGTAATATATTATTAGAAAGTGGTTAAAATTTTATCTTCTTCTGTGCGCTATTTAGTCTCTGTTATTCTCAGCCTGTGTATGGTATTAACACGTTAAGATTATTTTAATTTTTTTTTTTAATATTATATTTTTTACCTTTTTTAAATTATATTATTTTTATTCAATTTTAAATAATAATGCATTGTAATACCTTTTATCTCAAAAATAAATCTGTGTCTTTTTTATTCATGCATTTTTTATCCTATGGATTATCCATGTCTTCGGCTTTTTTATTTTTAATATTGAGACGTAATGATCATAAATTTAAACAAATAGACGGAACCTTTGCCTCGAGGACTGAAATGCGTGGCCGTGCCAAACAGATTAAGAGAGATACCAAGAGTTTTATCATAAGAGTAAGAGAAATGGCACTATTCTGATGACAGTCAATTTGAGCCTTGAGGGATGGGTTCACTTTTATTATTTTCTAAATTATAAAGACGATTATTTTTGATACTGTCATAGTATTATTTATATTTTAAATATTTAAAACTTAATAAGTAATAACATACACTACGTCTATGAATAATATTTCTGTAGATAATTGTTCATAATTTCTAAATGTAAGTGATATATTAGTAATATTATAGATATACAGCCATAGAGGGTATCCCGTGAGAATATACTCATTAGCCGTAGAGGGGGACTCACCGCCCAGATAAAAACCAGTTTTTTGCCGTTTTTCTATAAACTAAAAAATTATTAAAAATCGTGTGATTAATGAAAATAAAATGTTGAGAGGTCAACATTATCAGCAAAATAAACTCTATAAAAGAGGAATCTTTATTTTTTTCAATAATTAAAAATAAAAATAATAATTTTCTTTAACCTTTTTACCAACAAAATACATGTAGCCCGTGTCAATGTGAGTCTAATAAAAAAACAAATTTATGATATATTTATATCTAGGAGTTATTGAAATAGGTAAATCCTCACGGCGGGACACTGTATTTAAATATTCAAAATTATTTTCGCACTTTTTCTGCGTAACAAGCGCCACCAACTTGCACGCGTTATCAAACCTGATGCTCCGTCTAACTCTATAAGTCTATGGCAGGGGTGGCCTCAGCGAGGCTCGCGAGCCGCATGCGGCTCTTAAATCAATTTCGTGAGGCTCTTGAACCAAACTTAGACTAAAATTAAAAATAAATAAATGTTCCTTCATTTGTTTTAAAATGAAAAATGGATCTTTATTTTGTAAACATTGCTTTACAATGTGTGGCTCACCTCGAATTAACTTTATAAATTTGCGGTTACCAAATTTAAGGTTAGTGGCCACCCCTGGTATATGGTAATAATATATAGAGATCATCATATTATGTGGGTACTAGGTGCTTATATTTTTATATACATCTTACTTGCTATTATGGTGATTCCATGAAAAATGTAGCAGCTACTAGGTGGTTGGCCTTGGAATTTTCAACAAAAGGGGATGAAAAAAAAAATATCTTCGATATACCACGTGAATAGCATGGGTAGCTACACCCTCCGTCACTTCACACACAATACCATTGTTGAAACACTATCGTGCTCGTTTCTGATTGGCTGACGAGACCGTGACTACATGATGCAATAACGAAGATTATGGTGAAAATACTCAAATACTTAACAATATTTTTCTGTTAAGTTAAAAACATCGTCTCATATAATATAACACGTATACGGTTACAATAGGTAGTTAATAAGATAGGAATAGGCATATAATATTTGGTGTGTTTATTATAAGTATTTATAGACAAACAATCATACAACTATTCAACTTAAATGTTAATAAAAAAAAAAAAAAAATAGTACCTGCATGCCTATACGGCTATATATTATATTACGTACTATAAAAATAATTAATATTAGATTTTTTATCGGACTGATTCCATCGGACCTTTTTTCACCGGGCTTTGCTATAGGTAATACCTACAATAATGTATGTTTGATAGTATGTATGATGTACAACCTGATGTGCATTCTGAATAATATATTAAAAGTCAAGATTAATGAATTAATTAATTTGTTTTTGAAGTGAAACCTTGTTGCTGAGGATGGAAGAAAAAATTAACTACGGATTATTCCAAAGGATTTTTCAGCAGAATTATTGCATCACGAAATTAAATCAATGCAGACATAATTTATTATACTTACTGTATTATGGTAATTAATGTGGTTCGGCTGCACTGAAGAAAAAGTAATGATAATACAGGGTTCAGCAGAATCGGCTGACGAGTTTAATGGGGTCATTAGCCCTAGATAAGATAAGATCAGGCCTTAATTAGTGGTATATTTTGAGTTGTACGGTATTGCCGTTTTTATTCGTAATCATCGTCTGGACTAATTCGTCGTGCGTAATAGGTATTACGAAAATAATAATTTTTTGATCTTTATGACAGGGAACATAGGCTGGCCAGCACGGTCCTCAAATTTAAGCATGTGTGATTTTTTCCTCTAAGGCTGCCTTAAGGATAAGGTTTTCAGACATCGACCACATACAATAGAATAAATTCAACAAAAAATTACCGACAAAGTTGATACCATATCGATACCAGACTGTCCAGACTAAATGTGCTGAAAATCATACGAGAGCTTCAGAGATCGTCTATAAAAAAATACAATTTATTGATGCTGACCACCGTAATATTGGAGATATAATTTTTTAGAAAATTTTTTAAAAATGGGATTGAATACTGATTTTAATAAAAAAAAAATTCTCAAAATCTTACTGTTCGTATAAGCCCATCAAAAATCGTCAGTCGGCTTTGCCGCATCTGTATTAATATTAGACAGCAACACGATTGTATACTTTTTCTGAATTTAACCCGACTAATTAGGAACAACACGTTTACGCACCAAATGATATGTGTGCACAGTGGCGTTCACAGCATTTTTTTCGTGGGAGGGGGAGCGAGTTAAAAAAATATAACATTAAATTGTGTTGAATTTTATTTGTGATGTGTCGATCGATCATTAAATTAATTAAACATTAAATATTTTTCGGGGGGGGGGGGTTATAACCCCATAATTCCCCCCTGTATATGTCACTGTGTGTGCATACATTATACAACATAATATTGCATACCAAATATGCATCTTCTATGTATATTATATTCTATACATGCATTCAGCACTCAAGAACTTACTAATCATAGATTAACAATTTTCCTTCTCTATAATTATACGGTTGTACGGTACTTACATGTTATCTCGACTACTCAAATATTTCCAAGACTACCTGTTAGAATCATTCGTGTTATCTCGACTATACCTCCGTATAGGAATCTATTTAAAAATTCCCGCGTTGTAATCTGTAATCTGTATCATCGTAATTGAAAATTTAATTTTTTGTTCAATGACCTATCCACGTATCTTGCCATCAGAATTGGTATTTATGTATAACAAAAAACAGAGAGGAACAGCTCGCCATCATTTAGATTCCTATCTGACTGAATTTGTTTGGCGACAAAACCTCGGAAGCGATACACCATTCGATAGAATTCTAATGAATTTATAACATACCTACTTCCCTCCACAAAAAAATTATTAATTACTATTACTATTACTATTATAATTGTTTATACACTTTTTCCAGATTACTTTTAACATATTATTATTCTTTAATTTGAAATTGTATACATATTATTTTTACCAAATTTTTTTAAAATTTTATAAATAAGCGTAATAATTCAATATAACTTGGCAACTTGGTTACTAAATGTTGGTAGTCGAGGTAACGTGGTTATTATGATCATAGGTAGTCTTGGAAATATTTTGGTAGTCGAGATAACACGGCTGTGCATCCAAGGTAGTCGAGATAACACGTAAGTACCGGTTATACTTATAATATGTGTGACAATAAATCATCATTATTATAACTTAGTTAAAAATGGGTTTCTTCTTCAAAAAGTTCGTTATAAATGATACACCTGTAGTAGTACATGAATGATGTTATTGTCTTAATAATTTAATATGCCTTGTTTTGTTCTTATAAAAATAAAACACATGAATACCTTGTAAAGAAAGTCATTCACGTTTCATAAACACGATTATTTTCAAATAGAGTTTATTCATACCTATGTAATAAGATGGTGTGCAATCGTGTTGCAGCAGTGTATTATTCATTATTCATTTTGATTACCATTACCTTTAAAAACGGCGGCGAATATCGTATACATTTTATAATTTTTTAATCACCAGTTTATCGGTATTTAAATTTTATATACCGAAGTAATTTTTGATATCAATTATTCAATTTTTCCGCAAAAGAAGTTTAACTTCATCCATGTGTATTAAGCGCTTACAATTTATTTATAAATATATGTATCGAAAATATATTAAGATTGAAAAATATGAACATATTTATTAATTCACCTAAAATTTTCAATGTACATTTTTTACCCATTTGCAACTTTATATACTTAGGATCTACCTTTATGTTTAAATATACCGGGTAACAATGTCTAAAAACCCAATTTGTTTCTTATTATATAGAGTATAAATGTGAGCTATCATAGTTTTATACTAATAGCTAATAGAAAAAAAAAAAAAAAAAAGAGTATAAATGTATAATAACATGGAGTTCCGAGTTATAATTTAGCTGTGACACCTTTAAACGATGTATGTTCTGTCTACTACGTAAAGCAAATTTTATAATATAATAATTGCTGTTATGATAGTTTGATAACATTCAGACGGTTCCAAAAAATATATTCGGTTTAGGTACAATATCCTAACGAATATTATGCTGTACCGTGGTCACTCTTACAGTGGTTTTCAAACTTTTATTATACACGGCACACCGTACATTTCAAAAAATTTTCTTGGCACACTACCTTTATTTATATGTACAAAATTTTTTTAAATTAATTATAATTTTATATACATTTAAATAGAAATGTGTGATTGATGGGCTAACAAATATTTTTAATTCTTGGGCGAATAGTTGACAGACATACCCGCATTTTTTCCTCCACTGAATTTAATTTTTCTCGTTTTTTATTTTTTATATTCGTAAGTACTGAAAACTCTTGTTCACAAAGATATAAGGTTGAGAATGGCAAAAGAATAGTCAATACTTTTATAGATATTATTATTGAAAGCATTTATTTTCTTACATCGCAATACAATGCAATAGGTAATTTAAGGAAAAACCGTGGCACACCTAGTGGATACTCGCGTTACCCAGTTTGAAAACCACTGCTCTATTATATCTACTGTACAATAGACATTTTACGATCACATATCAAAAGTGTATGGGTTCAGACTCCGACGGTGAAATTCTCGGAATTTCTCGAAGGATGAGGGTTCAAAAAAAAGGGCGCTCGGGAATTGGGCCACACTTTAACTACCTGTTTCATATAAAATATTTATTTACATTTTACTACCCGGAGATTTGGCCACAAATTAAATCTATATTTTTAAAGTGTTCCTGGAGATTGGGCCATAAAAGTATAGCACACAAATAAACTATTAATATGAATAAAATTATAACGTTTAATAACTGATTATTATTTTTTGTTTAACAAATAAAAATACAATACGTCAAATAATTAATATTTTTTTTAAATACTTCCCGTACAGATTTAACTAATTTAATATACAACAAGGTCCATAAAATAAGTCAAATATGAAATTTATATAAACAATGCCAATACTCATTTTACAAATATAATACAAGGTCCGTAATAAGTTGGTCAAAAAATAAATGAGGTAATAAAAAGTGGCCCGATTACCGTATACCACTGGAAAAAAAGGTGAATTGTGGCCTTATTCTCGGGTGTCCGAAAAAATAACCTTCAACGCTGTGTGGTTAGCACGAGATACCTACGATAATACACAAAACTCGTTCTTACCACGCACTGCAGTCTGCAATGCAGTATCGGTTGACAACATCATGAACCACCCGAAATTTCAATCCCATACAAGGGTGAGTATAATATTTAGCAAGGGTGGTCAACATGAATATGTGAACGAGCCACATAAAAAAATACAATGATATCAAGAACCAAAATTTAAAAAAATACATTTTATGATTTTAGAAAGAAGGTGGTGCGACGTACTCTTAATAAGTAAATTCAATGTTGGTTTTATTTTAATAAGACATGAACCTTAATTTAGTATTTTAGTATCCGATGCGATTTGGAGTAGCCTACATAATGATTCGTGTACATGTTGTACAACACTGTACGGCTATGTATATACGAATCCCGGGAAAAAAGACCAAGGAAAAAAAGAACACGGAAAAAAAGAACAAGTAAAAAAGAAAACGGAAAAAAGAACAATTTTTAATTTTTTTAAAATATTAAGTTGATTCCTGTAAATTTTGTTAAAAAAATATATATATTAAAGTGTGTTTGTAAGAATGTTGATAAAATAGTAGTTGAGGCAAAGACGTTATTTTTAGATAATATGTAGCATAAATATTAAAACAACCATACTTAAAAGAATAAAAAAAAAATCAACAAAATGTATCAAAGTCACCCCATTCTACGGTATGAACATTAAAATATTAATGGGTATCAACTAATAAAATGATGTTATTTATTTTTTATTTATTTTTCGTTGCTTAAGCTTATATCTTATATAGTATGATACTAGGGCAATAGATATATAGACCTACAGACCTGTCAATAAAAACAATTCATTTTTATTACCCAATAATTGATACGCTTTTGACATTTAATTTAATTTATATTGTTTGGTACTTAACAATTATATAATTTATATATATTCACCAGTCAAAATGTCAATACTAGTGGTATAATATAAAGTAAAATAACTTTATATTACTGAAAATTCCCTATGTAGGCAATTTTTAAAATTTTTTTTTATTGGAATAAAAGGCTTCAACATCACAGGTCATTAGCCTAAAATTAATTATAAGTTAATAATTTTATAGGGAGACATTTCTATAAAGGGAGATGTAAAATATGTTATGTACAATTTTTTTTTTTTAATTACATTAATTTTGATAAACCTATATTTGTGAAAAATGTATAAATATTTTTACAGTTCTCTTCTCCCAGTGCTTGATTCATTGATGATGGATTTCCGAGTATTTGTCTGGAGGTGTTGAACTTTGGGGCATTCAAGAGATTGTCAATTGTTTGTCGCTTAGGTCACAGGTCGGACATTCTTCTTTGGTAATAAGGTATAAGTGCGTTAGACGGGAGTGTCCAATCCGAGACCTTGTGATGACTATTTCTTCATGCCTTTTTATGCTATTATTTGAGTGAATTAGTAATAATTTGATATTAAATGAAAATTGAAAATTGTTCTTTTTTACCGATTACCGTATGATTACATTGTGATTAACTAAGCAATATCATGCCATTTTTTCAGATATAACGGCCGATTTATTCAAAATCTAGTTTATGGAATTATTAAATAAACTTATAGTATAGACCATAGGAATTCTTTAAATTTTTCGTATATACTAAGTAAGGAGTTTTCTGTTGAACAAACATTTTTGTTTTTAAATTGCCGACCTTTCTCTTATACTATATGTATAGTAAATTATTTAGCAGAGAAATTTCCCGAAAATATTTACGTATTAAAATCAAAATATAAATGAGTAGTTTTCGAATTAATTAACGTTGTGAGTAGTATGTACTAAGGAGTAAGGACAATATATAGCGGAGGCTATAGTTATTTGAAAATATTAGTAATTCATGTTCTAATATCTATCAATAAGGAAAAACACTGGAGCCTCAGAATGCTCTACATAATGAATTGATAACACTGAGCAAGTGAAACAAAATGGCAATGATATACAACCAAAGAGAGTGTTAGGTAAACTATATTTATAATAAATGAATAATTAAATATATTTTATCATAATATCTGGTTTAATAAGTTGCTAAAATTACTTTAAATTACTTAAAATGGCAGAACTATTTAAAAAAAAAAAAATTGTTGACAGTAAATGATAAGTTATATTCAATTCTATTCAGAAAAATCTCGTACTTCAAATGGTTAATAAATAATTTATCTATTTATTTTCCAGTTAATGAGATTCAATATAATAACACTGAGCAGGTGGAAGATAATGCTGAGCAAAGTAAACTAGATCATGAATTAAAAAAAAAAAAAACATGATTCAAAATAGAATAGCAGTTAGTTTACTCCAGCTAAACCTGGTGATACTGTTCGTATCCGAGTTTCTGATGTTGACCGAGGGCGTATGGATCCACAGAACATAATATTGGCAGTTATCGTAGCTGTCGATAATGAATTTTACACACTAGGTACAAAAAAGGGTGTAATAAATCAATTATACACCCGTAATCAATATGCTGTATGTAAAGAACAATTATTAACACCTGAAGAAGTTGCTACTGACCAATCCATGTCCTTAAGGAAAGCTTCAACTTCAGTTTCTCAAACAGGTGGACAGGGGTACTTGAGATGCAATTGTAAGGCAAAGTGTGTATCGAAGAAGTGTAGTTGTAGATCCTCAGGAATTTTATGTAATACAAAATGTCATAATTGTTGCAACAAATAATTTTTATAATATAAAATAAAATAATTTATGTTTGATTATTAACACTTCAACTAAAACTATTTTATCACTAGGTATTAATCTTTTTTTTACAAAATGTCAACATTCACCAAAAACAGATAGTGCATGTCAATATTCATCAGTGAATGTTTACATCTAAGAAGGAATTGACATTCACCAGGAATTTCAGTGAATGTGACATTCACAGGTGAATGTCAACATTCACCAAATGTCGTCATTTACCATAACATATTCATTAATTTTATTTACTTTATTATGTTCATTTGTATAAATTGTAAATTTAGCGATTTCTCAATAATATATATATTATATATTATATATACAGGGTGTCCCGTGAGGATTTACCCATTGCGATATCTCCCGAAATAATGGTGATATCGAAATTCTGGTTTTGTAATTAGACTCACAGGGATAAGAACTACAATTATTTCATATTTAAATTTATTTTAATGTTTTAGTAAAAAAGTTAAAAAATATATTTTTTTATTAAATTATTTCAAAAAAAAAAAAAATTAAAGATAGCCGTTTCTTTGAGTTTATTTTTCTGAATATATTGACGTTTCAAAATTTTAATTTCATTAATTTTCTGATTTTTAATATTTTTTTTAGTTTTGAGAAAAATTGCAAATAATTTAACACCGTAATGTTATCAAACATGTGATCCGCCGCGCCACGGGCATTCCCATACGGCCGGCCGAATATTTTCCGTGTTCCTAATACTCTAATAGTTATAAATTTATAATCATATTTTATTTCTTCAAAACTAGAAAAAATATTAAAAATCAGGAAATTAATGAAAATACAATTTTGAAACGTCAATATTTTTAGGAAAATAAACTCTACAAAATGGCCATCTTTAATTTTTTTGGAAATAATTAAATAAAAAAATATATTTCTCAAATTTTTTACAAAAAGTAAAAACATTAAAATAAATTTAAAAATGAAGTAGTTGTAGTTCATATCCCTATGAATCTTATTACAAAACCAGAATTTTGATATCTCCATTATTTCGTAAAATATCGCAATGGGTAAATAATAAATAAATTATTTTTATCGCATATGCGGTTATCGACTTATTGTAGTAAATGTTTTTGCGAGTCCTATAATTTTTGTGGTTGTTAGCCATTAGGTGTTACTTTAAGTCCTTAGATACAGTACAATTTCAAGCCTATCGATGAATTTGAATCATATATTGTTCATATGAATGAACTATATGAAATCGATTATTTAATTTTTTACATAAGCATTTCAGTGATTGGGGTCCTGTATGCCATTGCTCGAATCTAGGTCAAAATATTGAAGAAAAATTATATAATATACACGGTGTTTCAAAAGTCTTCATCCGATTACGAACTGATATAGTTCGGCGACGGTTAATCGCAGGTTAATGGCCAATGTATTAATGGAAAGATTAGATAATCAAGTTTATTTTAAGTTATCTAGTTGATAAATTTGGCACCGTAATGGTTAGTGAACTAGGAATCGTTAGTTTGTTTCGTTATGGCGACTCCGCAACAGAAAGCATTTTGCGTCTTACGTTTCAATAAGTGCGAGTCGGTGATAACCGTTCAACGTGATTTTCGAAGAACTTATGGAACTGAAGCTCCTACTGCTCAAAGCATTCGACGTTGGCACCAAACTTTCCAAAAAAGTGGTTGTCTGTGTGCACAGAAACGCTCAGGTCGACCTCGTACCTCTGACGAAAACATCGAGCGAGTTCGACAAACTTTCGTTCGAAGTCCACAGAAGTCTACACGTCGTGCAGGCCTAGAGCTAGATCTCCCACATTCGACCGTTTGGCGTGTTCTACGACGTCGTTTGACATTGAAGGCATACCGAATACAACTGTTACAAGCCCTCCTACCGGATGACAAACAAAAAAGGATTGATTTTTGCAATTTCATATGGGAAGAATTTGATTACCGTATAGATGTGTGTCGGGCGGCCGGTGGGGGTCATATTGAACATTTGTAACCAAAGTAAATAAAACTTGACTATTTTAAGAATATATTTTACTTTATTTAACCCTTATATCTTCATTTTTAATATAAATATAATATTCTGAAATCGGATGAAGACTTTTGATACACCCTGTATAACAATATAATTCACAAAATAGTAAAAAATAATTTCAAAAACTACATCCTCTTCTACACAGACGCTTCAAAAACAACTGACCAAATCCGCTTTGCCATAACGTTCTCTGGAAACAACAGTTTTTATAAAATAGCCCCTTTCTCCAGCATATACCTACACTGCAGAAACCTTTGCCATACTCGAAGCCATATCGATATCACTCTCCATTAATCACGATGAAGTATTCGTCATAAGCGATTCATCGAGCGCAATTATCTCAATAACAAACGCACACACAAATCCAACCTCACCCAAATCATTCAATATACAATCCTTAAAAGTTATAACTCACAAAACCTTCAAACTTATGTGGATTCCATATTCCATCACACGTCGGCATTCCAAGAAACGAAATCACTGACGAATTGGCGATATTTTTTTTCGAATGGCGCTATGTCTGGGAGTAGTCCCGAAGGCCTAGTTCGGGGACACCTATTTGGTAAAATTTCTAATGGGCACCCGTAGGTTTCTGCTATGCCCCGGACGGGGGATGACGGCCTCCTCTCTAGACAACGTGACTGCCCGAAGAGAGGTGCCGCCCGTAACCGAGGTTAGAATCGGCGACGGTGCGCGTCCTATTATATATACTATATCCTATAGACGACGCAGTAGAACGCTCGGCCACTCCGTCCCCTAATCACTCAATCCCAGTCCCTCAATTGCTAATGGAATTGGCGATGAAAGTGGTAAAATCTCCGGACTTAAAAATATATCCATACGTAACATATGACCGTAGAAACCCTGCAAGCTCCGCTCTTAAAATCAAATGCCATTCTATCTCTGTGGCAGAATCTATGAGAAAGACAAATCAACAATGACAATAAACTCAAACAAATAAAACCATCCACTAGAAAATAGCCAGACTCAGTAATCAAGCTCACACGACACCAGTAAATCATGGTTACTAGAGCACACATCGGATACACTAGACTCACACATTTCCACCTAATGTGTAAGGAAACCGAACCCAGATGCGAAACGTTCCTCAGTAAACTCATCGTTATAAGCACATATCCTTAGAATTTCCCACTTATCAGAATGCCCGAACACAGTCAAATATAAACACCACTTCACTCAAAGAAGTTATTCGGCTCGGAATAAGAAAAAAGAATAATCGACTTCATCAAAATTGCTAAGCTCACAAATATATAGGACCACGGATCAACGATAACACGCCGCGGATACAACAAAGTTAAAATAATAATAATAATAAAAAAAAACCAGAATTAATCTGCGGGTAACAATGAATAAGTAATATAAAACAGCTTGTTTTTACTAAGTCAAAAGTTCCTACTAGGTAATTGTAATTCAAAAATACAAAAATAGTGAAATGAATATTACCTTATGCAGAATACTTTATAGCCAGGTATTGTTAATTAGCGATTATTCTGTTACTTATCACTATTTAAAAAAAGCTACTTGTAGTTACACTCACAGGCGTGCGCATACCCTGCAAGCAGACGCTTGAGAGCACATCAACAAATTAGTAACCAAAAGTGTAAGATGAAATATCATGCTCATTAATTTTAGGATCATTTATATCTGTACATTGCAAACAAAGTCTTCGCACGCCTATGATTATTGAATAATTTGACGCATAGAGGTATTAGGGGTTCTCAATTCTGAAAACATAATCGTGTATACATTATATTATATTAAAGAAAACTAGTTAGTCGTGTTGATATGTATTATTACTACAACGACTGTATACAATAAAATAAATTATAGGATTATGTTCTCTAATAAAAACCATAAATATTTAGTTTGGTAATTTTAGCATATTTACTGCAGACTGTAATGTAATGTATTGCAAGTTTCCACACCACCTTAGCTTATTAAAGGATGACAATGTATAATATGTCGCATTTAATGTCACATGAGGTATTGCATGAGGCGCGTTTTTTTTATTGTGGTGTCCCCATGTAGGCCTATTCCACAAAGAGGAGAATGGGAGTGAACTGCCGGCCAACTCAAATGAGACAAACTGAGAAACCGTAAGAAATGTATTATGTCATATCATTATTTTAGCCAATATAATAATGAAGCTTAATATAAATATAAAGATGATTTAATAATGTATCTTTTTGCTAACCACAATTCTCCCAATGTCCCCTGTACCGTATTAAATTCAAAACGTGGATATCGTTATCGGTAGTCCTTAAAACGCTTAACGCGAGACCAAAGAAAATAATTACAAAATAAGTGTATTCTATATACACAAAATAAATAATTAGTTATATACTGAATTTAACACGGCAATATTATATTTCTACCTATACATAATTTAGATTATACATTAAATAAAAAATGTAATAATAGTAGGTAGCTACTATTATTGTATACTTTATCTATAGTATTACGCTATACTACTTATAGCTAATTGTTGTAAATTACAGTTAATAATATTATTCTTGGAAAAAAACAAACCAACAATAACAATAAACTTAAACAAATAAAATTATCATCTACTAAAAAATGATCAAACTCAGTAATAAAGTTCACACGACACAAGGAAATCATGGTTACCAGAGTACGCATTGGACAAACTAGACTCACACATTCCTTCTTATGTGTAAGGAGACCGAACACAATAAAATATAAACAATACCTCACTCAAAGAAGCATTCGGCTCTGGACGAGAAAAAAGAATAATCGATTTCATCAAGATTGCTGAGCTCGCATATTATTTCTAAAAATAAATTAAACTTATAGCTAGTTTGGCTACTACCACTATTATAACTGTCAATTGCTTTTCTTTTATCCTGCAAAGCTTTATAACGTTAATTATATAATTAAAATTTTATTCACGTACCATTTTTAATCCAGTTTAATTTTTTTTCAATAAAACCATAGATGGATGATTTGTATATTATTTAGAAAAAGCAATACATCTGAATTATATAATCGTGTCTTATAATCATGATATATTCTTGTATCTGAAAAATAATTCCCTGCAATAACTGAATAAGAAAACATTAAAATACATTTCCCTAAAACAACTATTTAAACGAAAAATTGACTCTAAAAGTATTAAATAAAAATATTATATTCATGTTTGAAAGTATGAGTATAAAATAAATATAATTAATAACTATGTACAAAATTACAATAACCGAGAGTCACAAAACACTTAACAAAATAAACATACTTCCGTTATAATAGGTAATGCCAATACGTGTATAATAGCCAGCACAGTTTTTAATTTGTTTACTTAATTCCAGCCAACATAATAATAAAATAAGTTGGTTTAATTATTAAATAAAAACTACCGCAACCGCAGTACCGCACTAATTAGTAATTATCTCTGTCGAATTTTATTATTATACATACTAGTTGCTTATGTTTTAGTTGCTGTCTCCGTGGAAATTGTCGTCGTTGTTCTAATTAGATTTGCGACATTTTCGTATTGCGTGTATTGCATCATCGTACTTTATAACTTTTGTTAGTAATCAACGGTTAACTCAATACCCGACCAGACTTAATGGTTATGGCGGATTGAGTGCTTTAGGCCGTCACGTCGTATATCCGATATACCTTTTCGTATATGTAAGCAATTTAAAGTCATAGGCCGTGTTTGAGCAACAGTTAGGTAACAAAAGTTATTTAATTTGTCAGATCTCCGTGGCACACCCTGTATACTATAAATCTTTTATTTTTAGAACTCAAAGTAAAATAACTCAACAACTATTGGTTCAACATTTTATTTTAATACATCAAAATTTTCAGAAAAGTTATATGCTAAATTATCTACATTATATAAGGTAGTTTATCATTTAAAAAACTGAAGTTTATATCTTCACTGGTCTCTCCTTAAATAGTACAAATAAATCTCAAGAACTTAAAAAAATATTAATTTTAGGATCATTTATATCGTTGGAGAGGGGCAAATTTTATCAGCCGCATACCCTGCAAATAAAGTCTGCGCACGCCTATGGTTACACAAATATCATTATATTTAAATTAAAACAAGTTTTATATAAGACATAAATACATAATAATAATAATAGGGCTAGGATGTTTATGAAATTGCATATTTTTTATACTTATCCAATTAAATGCTAACCTTTTTTTTTTATTACTTTATTAATAAATACACAATCTATACGCAATCGGCACAATAAGAGTATGAGCTAATTTTGTATTTTAATCGCATATTTTGGGATTTTAAAAATAAAAATGCATATTTAAGTAAATTTTTTAAAAAACATTTAAATTAACGAACTATACAATTAATTCTACAGTTTGTATACCGATATAAGTTTTATAGGTGGTAACTACAATCTTGCCACGCATTGACGTAAAATCTAAATTTTTATAATCGTGTTTGTTCGGGATTTAATCAAATACCCAACGTATATATAGCAATAATAGAATTTTGTATACGGAGACGACTGGACAACCTATTAGTACGAATTAAATAGCCATGACGTCTGTCAAAACGTGTATTATATATAAATTTAAAAAAGGCATTTTAAATTGTATTAAAACAAATAATAGATAAAAATAAAATATTTAAGTTTTATGAATTATAAAAAAATTTGTGCATATTTTTGTGTTTTTATTGGCTAAAAATGCATATTTTATAAGTTTTAGAGCATAATATTTTGATTGCATATTTCGTATTTTTTTAGTATATAAATGCATGCATATTACAGTAGTTTTAAATTTCATAAACATCCAAACCCTAATAAGTAATAATAAACTTTACACAATTATACATGTTTGCTTGATCTTAACTATTATTAAAAAAAAAAAAAATAAAATGAAATATTTTGTCATTTTTAACGATTTGTATAATCATTTGTATAATGATACCACTTCAAAGTTGTGTCAAAACAATTAAGATTATAATATCTCAAAAATAATTATGATTTGGATCGAGTTTATATAATATAGCTTGTATACAATTTGATGCCTAGTCAACTGTTTTACACAGCTTAAGTACTACTGTAGCGTCTGTAACTGACTCGAATCTATAAACAGCCATTTGAATGAATAATATACACCCGAGGATCGCTGTTTAGGGACTAGGGAGAGAGTAATTACTAATATAAAAGGAAAAATATATTATGTAGGTAAAAAAAATAAAAAATATTAAATATGAATACATCTAAAATATATTAAACTACACACGCATTTATTTTTAAAATACATTGAATAATATTAAGTATTAACTTTTGGTATATTGATAAAACACATTAATTTAATGTTACTTTTATTTATTATTATAAAAATATATAGATACTGGGTAACTTTGAACTAAACAAATCAAAAATCTAAAATATTTACAGGTATATTGAATTATAAATTTCAGTAATAATTTACATATATATGCATATATTATATAATTCTGACATAAAATGTAAAATCTTGTTTAATTTTTTTTGTTTTGATTATAATTATAATTTAAATTATGTATATTGAGTAGATCACAGCCGTGGATATTATAAAAATAAAATAAAATTGTATTTATAAAAATAAAAATTAACAACAAATAAGTATTCATCCTTAAAAAAGTTTATAGTTTTATTATGCTTATAAAACCATAATAAGTTTTTTTTTCTCATTCTCTTCGTACTCGGAAAACGAGTTAAGTCGAGGTCCTGCAGAGCTGTTAGCATTAACGTAACGTGCACTATCATAGTTCAATACGATTTCACTACCACAAGCATGATCTTTTGTTAACCTATCCTGAAATAAAGAATAATCAAATAACATCTACTACTTTTAAATAAGCCAATAATTTATAATATTTTTTCATCCCAAATGTATTAAAAATATTACCTATGTAAATATATTGTCATTTAAACAATTTTTTAGCACAGGTACATATATACATACATTATAATGCATAAACTTTTATAAAAAATACACAGTAGTAGACGCTGATAAAAACTTTTTAAGTAATAAATTAGAGAGTCAATTATAAACACAGGAGTTTGTATGGTATTATATTATTACATTGGTATGAAACATGTAATTGGGTCTTCAATTTACTAAACAGACTAAAATCGTAGGTACCTATCATTGAACAATATCTTTCCATTATAAACACCTTTCTAAAACACAATTGAATGAGACAAAAAAATAATATCTAAATTATTATTATTATATTTATATAATATATTTTATAAATAAATTGTTAAAAATTCATTAGATTTCGGTCTAAGAAAACTAGTTAATATATTTGATTTAAAATTAAGTTTTAGTAATTAATACAAAACATTCAAAAGTGTTAACTGTGTATTAATCATTAATTAAACTAACCAAGTGCAATCCCAAATGTACTGGTCTTCAAAAAAATTCTACAAATTCAAATTTAAGAAATTTTTACTTAAAAAGTTTTCAGCTTCTTTAGTCTTTTATTTTCATTGTCAAATAAAATACGTTTAATGTTTTATCCATATTAAATTGCAATTAATAATTTTAAATTAATATAATAATTGTTAATATTTACATCGTTCATAGGATTCTCATAAACATTATATCTTGAATTTATTTCATCTTCTTTCTGGTCAATTACTTGGATGACAGTTGTTAATGGCTTATGAAATAATCTACAATATAATCAACTTTAATAACTCAATGTGATATAGATAATTAAACAGTAAAATATGATCTATTTTTACCTAGATATTAGTTGATTCAAAGATTTATTTTTGGAATAGAATAGAAAATAATATGACATCACTAAAAACAATATTACTATTAAAAATATTGAAATATAGATTGAAATCATATTTTTTTTGAGGTCTAAGTCTTTAAAAACAGGCAATTTTCCATGACTTGTTTCCTGAAAAATTTAAATTATTAATAAATATTGATTAGTTACATAACATAACAATTACTTATATACAACAAAAAATATTGAAATATAGTATTACATCACAAATATTGCCTGGTTCAACTAGAGATCCGTCTCCACAAACACACATCGGTCCTTTTGATCCAGAAGTACAAATAAAATCGCAATCAACATCAATACAAACATTTGATCCTAAAAAATGTATTAAATGAAAAAAAAAGTTTAAATCTTGAAAATTATAGATTTTCATTTGTTATTAGCATAAAATCTATTTTTAAATTTAATTTTAGATTCTGAGCGGAGCGATGAATGTAATGATTTTACCATGATGTGTGTTTTTGATGTGCTATTACAAGTTTTCTTAAATTCAAAAATACAATTAATAATGACAAATCGTTTATAAAATATACATTTATTAACGTATTATATAAAGTTTTTAATCTTGTTTTAATTTAAGTATGATTTATAAGTTTGTTTTTTTTCTTTTTCTTAACAGCTCCAATGTCTTCATTGAAGTCTTATAAAATTAACAACTTATTGATTACCCACCTGATATTATCTAAAATCTTAAATTACAAAACAAAAACTTTTATTGTTAAATATATTGCATTTTTGTTTGCTCACCAAACCCAACTTTCAAACTTTATTAAATATGTACATATACATAGACTATACTTTATCATCCAATTGATATATATTTAACATCTGAATAAACTTCATAATAATACTCTATTACTGTTTTTGGGGTTTATTTTGACCAAAGAAAGGCATTTTTGGAACACTTGATAAACTGAAGATAAACATTGAAAACAATACAATTGACCTGTGCATAGCAGTTGTTCGCGCATGGTGAGTATATTGCACAATATTATTATAAAAAAAAAATTGCATAAAACATCAACGAGTATAGACAGTGTGTTTCTTTCTTAACAATAAATTAGTATTAGTTATCTAAGCGAGAAAACGGTACAATGGTACAATTTTACAATATATTATGCTGTGTTTTAAAAATATAAGTTGCTTAAAAATTCAGCTTATTACAAAAATTGTTATTTTAGATTCTGAACGGAGCGATAAATTTATTGATTTTACCATGATGCGTGTTTTTATTTTTTATTTTTTTTTGTGTCTGTCATCAAGTTATGGGGCAGTAAAAGTGCTTAGATTTTGACTTCAGTACCTCGTTCGATCAGAAAGTGATTATATAAGTATATTCTATCCACCATGCAATTTTCAAAAATTTTCGACTTAAGTTGAACTATTCATAGGTATTTGCAATTTTCGATCATTATTAGTTTTTTTTTAAAATTAATATCGATAAAA
Organism: Diuraphis noxia; assembly: GCF_037042655.1. Classification (NCBI taxonomy): domain Eukaryota; kingdom Metazoa; phylum Arthropoda; class Insecta; order Hemiptera; family Aphididae; genus Diuraphis; species Diuraphis noxia. The sequence continues at coordinate 27,422,574 of NW_028301714.1, read as the reverse complement.
ATGTATTTGTTGGGTAGAAAAGCTTGAAAATTTAATACAAGGCTTCTAACACATTGTAACAATAGCAGTTGAAAAATAAAAGAAATTCAGTCACAATTTTTTTTTTATAAGCATTCAAAGTTTGAATTTTGACAACATACGTAAAAATCACAAAAATTCGCAAATTATTTTACGCTAGAAATTCATGAAAAATTTTCATTTTTAAACTAAGATTTGAAAAGTTTTAATAATCTATAATATATCCTAGACAGATGAACCGTCTTCGCTCAGAATCGTTTTTCGTATACAATGATATAATATTAGATTCAAATTTAATTCCATCCATTACAGTAACCCACTTGTCACCTAGACTGTACAGCAGAGCGACATCCACGACTTACCCACTTTTTTGGTAATGATGACAGCAAATACAACTTTTAATTATTATGATATTATATTGATTTCCCTATGAAATTCAATATAAAATACGAGTATATTATAATAATCATTAAAAATGATAAAATAAATACTGACATTAATGAAAAATAATTTAGGTAGTACAAAAAGTTATTTTTTGTGTATCTGCTGTAACCCGCGATTTTAATGCATATTATATTATGATCGGATGTGTGGTAAATTTTATTTATTCTTCAATTCAAACGTTTTATTTAGTTTTGAATGTTTCATATTTTCATAATATTAATAAATGTTAGAATATTGAAATGTTTTAAAAATATTTGTTTTTCTTTGAAATGGTTTAATTATCATTTTCCACTTCAAAAAACACATTTTTAGAGTACCTTATAACTATTATTGTATTGTTTTAAGTATAACTGGCGGTCAGACAGGGGGGGTTGAGATGGATGGATCCCTCTATTACCTTTTTTTAATATTTAAGATCTGATAACCATAAATTACTTTTTTTTAAATCAAATAGTGTTTAATAAAAAATCAGTCCCATTATTACCACATTAACAAAATAATTTGAATGTCAATGAGAATAACCATGCCATCTTAAATTAGTATTGGACAAATAGTTATAAATACAAATAGATATCATTGTACCATTTCTTTGTTTAGCTTGTTGGCTTATCATGAATGTCTCGATGGCAGCAAACACTTGGACAGGAACAGATTCACAGTGGACACTTTCAGAACCAAAAATTTTACATTTAAATATAGGGAAACCGGTTTCAAGGTTGGTCCAAAACAGTTTGTCTTCATATAATGATATTTTCTCCGGCAAATGCTAATTTAAAAATTATTTAAATTTATATAACTAGCAGTATACAAAAATAGTTCAATACTCAAGGTGTTTAAATAACTTTATTACTTCTATCGAGTTGAACACCACAGTTATTTTAGTTCCGTCGTAATTAGCTCTCTCGATGGTTGAATTAACTTGATCGACCCAATAGATCATATATTTTATTGGATCTATAGCTAAATCAGTAACATATTGTAACCCTTGATGAATGATTGTTTTTACATTGTATCCACTGCAATCAGATTTCCTAATAATGGTTGTTGGTGTTGAAAATACAGCCCATATGGTTTCCGACCAAAACATCACTCTATACATTTAAATTATATGTAAATAATTTTGTATTATATTTAATTTAAAATATTAACACGTTACCCAGAATGAGGATCAATTTCAAAAGCCATAATTGTTGTATGGACGTTTGCACTGTATATAGTGGCACAACGTTTAGCTTTTAAATAGCATACAACAATATCCCTAAAATTTTGTACAAAGTAAACATTTTCTGTTAACCAATCAATACGAACTAAAGTAGGGTGTAACAAATCTGTCATGTAAACTTTATGCTGTTGTTGCATATCCATACAAATTAAAATACCGGCTTGTTCTAAAATAAATTAAAAATAGACGAATTAATTTCAGATGTAAACCTTAAAAAAATTAGATCAATTTCAAAATGTACATTTAATATAGGTAATACGTAGGTAGTAGTTTATTAAGTAATTTAATTTTTCATCAATATAATGGATAAAAATGAAATCTGTAACATGATTAACATTAGTCATTAATTTATATCATATCATTATATTAATATTGTCTTTTTTCCTTATAATATTTAGTTCTTCTATTTATTCGTTGTCATGGTGTAAATTCTAATGAATGTATTGATATAATGAAAATGATATTATTGTATTTATTTTTATTTTTTATTTGTTTATTATTATTTTACATAATTTATTCTAATAATTGAAAGCATGTGCTTTTAACTCCCTATTTCCTATCACAAGTTAGTTTTTTTGAGACAACATCATCAAGATTGAAATCTTAAGTGCATTGCGCCAGCCACACCCATTAAAAAAGGCGGGTAAGTCGTGGATGTCGCTCTGTTGTACAGTAGGTTACAAGTGGGTAACTGTAATGGATGGAATTAAATTTGAATCCTATGATATTATATCATTGTATACGAAAAACGATTCTGAGCGGAGAAGGTTTATCTGTCTAGGATATATTATAGATTATTAAAAATTTTCAAATCTTAGATTTAAAAAGAAAATTTTTAATAAATTCTAGTTTAAAAAAATTTGTGAAATTTCGTGATTTTCGTGATTTTTACATAATATGTTGTTAAAATTCAAACTTTGAATGCTTGTAAAAAAAAATGTGACTATGCATTTCTTTTATTTTTCAACTGCTATTGTAAAAATATGTTAGGAGCCTTGTATTAAATTTTCAAATCTTAGAATTAAGAAGAAAAACTTTTATAAATTTCAATCTAAGATAATTTGAACATTGCCGTAATTTTTACGTATTTAGTCAAAATTTGAACTTTAAATTCTTATAAAAAAAAAATTGTGACAATATATTTCTTTTATTTTTCAACTGCTATTGTAAAAATATATTATGAGCCTTGTATTAAATTTTCAAATCTTAGATATAAAAGGAAATTTTTCTTATGAATTTCTAGCATAAAATAATTTACGAATTTTCGTGATTTTTACATAATATATGTCAAAATTCAAACTTTGAATGCTTATAAAAAAAAAATTGTAACTATGAATTTCTTTTATTTTTCAACTGTTATTGTAATAATATGTTAAGAGCCTTGTATTAAATTTTCAAGATTTTCTACCTAAAAAATAAATTTTTATCGATTTTTATTTAAAAAAAACTAATAATGATTGAAAATTCCATATACCTTTGAATAGTTCAACTTAAGTCAAATTTTTTTAAAAACTTATATAAACATATATACTTATATAAATATTCGATGAAAATTTCATGTATCAATGGTCATTCGTTTTAAAGTTATATAAAAAATCAAAATCGATTTTGTCGAAAACTGATTGTACGTAAAATTTCCTGTTTTTCCGTTAATTTTTAGTTTGTTTATCCCGATTATTTAGAAAAATATTAAGAATTTTTTACTTTTGATCCCCCAAAGAATCAACTAGATTCACTTTCTGATTTAACAAGGTACTGAAGTTAAAATTCGAAGCATTTTTACTGCCTCAAAACGTAATGACAAACAGAAAAAAAAAATATTCATGGTTTTGACGAATTTATGTCATTATGTCAATATTTGAACTTCAAATGCTAATAAAATAAAATTGTGCCTATGTATTCTTACAATTTTTTATTCACTATAAGAATAACTTATGAGGAACTTTGTATTACATTTTCAAGAATTTTGATTGGGCCAAAAAAATTTTATAGACACTTCAAAAAAATGTTTTTAGACCAATTGAAAATTTCAGTCGTCTATTAATATCTCAAAAAAGTCAAAATATTTCGAAAATTAAATCATGTAAATAAAATGCCAATCTAAATAAATGGTAAAATTTTCAAGTATCTACGACTCATACTTTTTGAATAATAACAAATATTTAAAATCGTTTCAGGATAAATCGTTATCGTTACGCTATTTCGTAAAAATTTAAAATTCAAACGCACTTAAAATTTTTCCTATAATGATGCTTCGAGTTTTCTCTATAGCTACTTGAAGGAAAACTTAGTGTTGTATTTTTAAACCTTAGTTATAAACGCAAAAAATTTTATGATTTTTCAACTTCAAAATTACTTGCAAATTTTCGCGTTTTCGACAGATTTCGTAAAATTTTGAACTATAAACGCTTATTAAAAAAAATTGTGACTTACGATTTTTAATTTTTTTTTAGCTACAATAAAAACAACTCATAAGGAACCTTGTATTAAAATTTCAAGTTTTTTTGGTCGTCTAACATTTTTTTACCGAGACTTCAAAAAAATTGAAAACTTCAGTGGTCTATAAAAAACTCAAAAAAAGTCAAAAAATTTTGAAAATTAAACTGTATATAGATAACACTAACATACATATTTGGTGAAAATTTCAAGTATTTACAGTGATTAGTTTTTGAATTACAACCATATAAAAAAATCGATTTGGTGGAAAACTGATTTTGCGTAAAAATTCCCGTTTTTTTGTAATTTTTTTTTTTGTTTTTCTCGATGTTTTTGAAAACTGTTGGAAAATGTTTACTTTTGACCTCTATAAGTCACCAAGGATCTTCAATTTTACATCGGAAACCACCCCTAAAGTTTGAAATCGAAGCATTATTTCGACTAGTTATTCTGTACACAGACACAAAAAAAAAAAAAACACATCATGGTAAAATCAATACATTCATCACTCCGCTCAGAATCTAAAATTTTGGACAATTTGTATGCTAAAATTTAGCACGCGATTGGCATGAATTTGCACAATTAAATTTAGAATTCACACACGGTATTATATTAGCTGGAAAATTATGAATACTTTGGGCACGGCTTGCGAAACGTTGCGCCAGTCGAGCCCAACCAAAACTTTCAACAATTTCGAAAAAGCTTTTATGCCAGCATTTAGCACGCTATTTAATTTACAAGTTCAAATATGGAATTAAAAAATCTTAGATTTAAAAAGAAAACTTTTTATGAATTTTCATGTTTTTTTTACGTATTTTTCAAAATTTGAACTTTTAAAATTAAATTTGTATGAGCATTTGGATATTCACTCAATTTCTCTTGAACCGATATTCTTATTTTGTTGTTATTCAAAAACGAGTTAATTGTAGAAACTTGAAATTTACACCATACATTTATTTTATTAATTCCTATAATTGATATAATTTTCGAAATATTTCAATGATTTTTAAGTTATTTATAGATATTTGAAAATTTCCGTTTTTTAATTTTTTTTTTATACATGCCAATAGAATTTTATCCGCCGGATCAAAACATATGAAAATTTAATACAAGGTTCCCCATAAATTGATATAATAGCAATTGAAAAATATTAAAAATATATGGGCACTTTTTTTTTAACCATTTAAAGATCAAATTTCAACAAAATGTATTTAATTGAAAATTTACAAATTCTTCAGTTTTTTAAAATTTTTTTTTTCTCAGGTAAAGAGTGACATACGGATTCATGCTAAAATGCTGTTAAATGCTAGCAAAAAGCTTTTTCGAAATTGTAGAAAACGCAACGTTTCACCAGCCGCGCCCAAAGTATTCATCATTTTCCAGCTAATATAATACCGCGCGAATTCTAAATTTAATCGTGCAAATTCATGCCAATCGCGTTTTAAATTTTGACATAAAAATTGTCCAACATTTTTTAATGGGTGTGGCTGGCGCAATGCACGTAATTTATTAATATAAACAGAATTTTGTATAGACATTTTAAGATTTTTACAAATTAGAAAGGTATTTAAATAAAGAATAACAATTTTTGTTATTTTGTTGGAATTTAAAAATATTATTTGCAGATGCTTGATACTTCTAATATAAGACTGTATTCTCTCAGAATCGTTTTAGTATGCAATGGTGAATGATTTGTAATAGCATTTAAATTTAACATTAAATTACAGTGACTTAATAAATTACAAGTTACACTTGATTTCCACTTTAAAGCAGAGTGGTTATTTATTTTACCATTTTTTTTTCAATTTGAAAACCTAATAATTTATTAGGCATTTATTTAATGCATTTGACATTGACAATTACTACTTAATTGTGTAATTATTTCAACAGTGCAATTAAAAAATATTAGAAACATGTTTTTTAAATTTTCTTATAAGAAAATGTAACTTTTAATGCTTTTAAAATATAACGATGGTTCACTGTTGAAAGAGTTACCATTCATTCTATATAAATGAAATTAAACATTGTAAAATATGTTTTAATTACTTGATGTCCAATAAATAAGATTTTTTCTAATGTTTATATCAAGACTTGAAACTGTCATTCCTGGCATCGAAAAAAGTAAATTTGTTTCTTTAATATCACCCGATGTACTTCTAACTTCATTAACACTCGAAAAAACTAAATCCATTGTAGGTCCTAAAAAACAATAATTAAGAAAAATACTATTTAACTTCAGATTTTTTTGCTTTTGATAATTTACTATAATGAACCCAAATTACTTGCCAATTGCTTTACATGAACTTTTATCTGCACGCAAAATGTAATCAGAATTTAAACAATTACAGCTATATGAACCATCCAAATTTGTACAATACTGAGTACATAAATTGTCATTTTCACATTCATCAATATCTCTACAAGTTAAACCATCTTGTGCAAGTCTATAGCCATGATAACAGGTACATTTCCCACCTTTTGGAGTTTCTTGACAAGTATGACTACAGTCCATGTGCATACAAGATAAACCTTTTATAAAAAAATATTTATTATAATTTCATAATAATTATCGGTCGTCCAATAAACAAAAATATTGTATTAATCAATGAACTATTCACTCAATGTAGTATAACATATATGCATTACCACAAAGATCTCCTTCGTCTGAACCATCTTTACAATTAATTTTCTTATTACAAGCTTGATCTAGAGGAATACATTCTTGGTTCTTACATAAATATCCATCACAATCTTTTGATGAAACAACTGCATTTGATAATTGTTCAGAAAGCATATCACATGCCATTTGACTTTCATCTGAGCCATCGCCACAATCATCGTGTTTATCACATAACCAATCTTTTAATACACAACGTTTATTGTGACAATTGAAAAAATTAGATTTTTGACATCCACAATTCAATTCGTCCTCTAAATATTTACACTCAGATGTGCCATTGCACCTAGCCTTGATTGGTATACAATGTCCCTTCGAGTTTTGACATTCAAATTCTGTTTTTTCATTACATACTTTTGAAACTCTTTTTGTCATGAATACACGATTTGACGAACAACCATTTTCATCAGAACTATCACCACAGTCATCTTTACCATTACAAGTGAATTTATGTGATATACACCGACCATTGGTGCAAGAAAATTGATCATCTTTACATTTTTTTGTAGCTATAAATATTAATTATTGCATAATTTGAATAGATTTAAATATTTTTCTTTAATAAAAAAAACCTTACCACACGAATTGTGTTCATCCGAACTATCAAAACAATCGACCTCACCATCACACTCCCATGTAGCAGGTATACAGTTTCCAGAATTACATCTAAATTCTGTGATATTATTACAAGTTTGACTCAGACAATTTAATTCATCTTGACCATTAACACAATCCACATTACCATCACATAAAAATATGCGCTGAATACACTCTCCAGTTGTACACTGATATTCTGTAGCTAAAAATATTATTAAATGTGTCAGTTTATTAGTAAAATTTCTATTTCTATTAGATTACTGATGAAATATTAAAATATATTACTTGAATCACAAGTGTGCTTATGTAAGCAATCCATTTCATCTGAACCATCATGACAATCTTTTGTACTATCACACATAAGTTTTTTATCCAAGCATTTTGTTTTATCGTGACATAAAAATTGAGATTTAGGACATAAGTTTGGTGTGTAATGTAAACATTTAACTACGTCTTCGTCGTCGCCACGAGGACAATCTTTTTTTAAATCACATCGGGAATGAGATGAAATACATTCACCAGTAAAACATCGGTATTCGTCAGATTTACACTCTGTTAGTGATGTACAATTTAGGCTATTATTTGATAAAACTAATCCCGGTGGACAACCACAAACCTTGTTTTACCATAAAATTAAAATTGTTAAAAACAATATTTATAATTAATTACCTTAAAAAAATATTGTACCTTTCCTTTCTCAGACAAAAGGCATATATGACTACAGCCACCATTATTTTGTTGACACGAGTGTTGGATATTTTTGCGAATCCCATTTGCTACGGTTATGAATAAATTTGAATCACTTTTCCAATCATCTGTTACATACATAAAATAATTATAAAATTACTTTTATGCCAATAAAATGAATTATAGAATTAATTACCTATGTCAAGAGCTCTAGATGCTCGGTCTCCATCAACGCTATTAATCCAATTTAAAATTTTTGAACCTTCAGATACCCAAACAATTTCAAAACCAATTGAAACAATATCTTTTACAAATCCTGCTTTTTTTATAATTCTTCTATCCGTTCCTAATATAATAAATGTAGCTAATGAATAAATAATGTTTATTTTTCATCTCATAAATTTTTTACAGTTAAATAATTTAACTGAATTATAATTTATATTATACTCACCATCTTCACTAACACTATCAATAATACCATTTTTATAGTCAGTAAAATACAACAGTCTTGTAACCATATCAAAATGTAAAGCAATTTCATCTCCTGTCAATCCATATTCCACCATATGAACTAGAGACTGAATACTTCCATCCATGTCAATTCGATCAATATGTATATGAGAATCTTCCTTCATAGCTACAAACATAAAGCTAAAAGCATATGTATATATATAATGTTTAATACAGTTAATCCACAAAAATATAATATTAATGCATTATGAATATTGTACAGTAATATCTGTACTTAGGTACCTTTTATCTGGAACTAAAGTAACTGCAAACGGGATATGACCTTCAATTTCTTTGAAAATCGTAGTATGTGCTTTTGTAGAGAGACTTAACACATCTAATGTTCTTCTAGTTCTATCACACCAGTATAAGTTGTTTCCATGGTTGTCAAATTCAAGGGAATGAATAGAACTAATTTCTGGTACATTTAAATCTGATAATTTCATCTTAACGAAATCAAAAGTGAATAGTTTCTTAGAGCTTGAGTCATAGATGATGATATCACCTTGTAATAATAAAATAATAATTTTAGCTTAATTTTACTACCTAATATATTGTGTATCAGTAACATACCAGATAATGAATTATAAGCCACTGCAGATATGCTAGACACATCATTTTTCAACGATATTTTTTTTGCTTTTTGGTGGCCTAAATGTTCTTGTTCAATTTCTATAATACTTGTTTGTGTACTCACAATAAGCGTAGGAGGTATGTCAATGGTGATACAAAAGATTCCATCCTCCGATAGTAGTTTATCATCAGGGCAAGCACACGTATATCCTTTAGGATTGATTTCTGTCTTCGGTGCTAATAAGCATATATCACTGCATTTTCCTTGTTTACAAGGATTCGGCATCTGAAAATAATTAAAACCATGTGGAAAACTAATAGTTTTACATTGAAAACAATACAATACTTGAGACTCGAATAGCGAAGGATGGTTAATTTGCATACCATACACACGGTTTTTATTTTCACGTATCAACGTACTGCTATCTTTACCCGTAAACTTGTTACATACTTTTATTTCTTTACTTGTCCAATCACTCCAGTATAATTTATCCTCAAACACGGTAACCGAATATGGATGATCGACATATTCTGTTACAATTACCTAGAATAATATTAACAACCATTCACCATATAAAATAATATAAATATTAAAAATTAATAATTCGGTATATTATTATTATTATTCAATAAATATTAAATAATATATTTAAAATATTAAAAATTCTGCACCTATTGAAATAAATCACGTTAAAATATTACAAGTACTGAAGTACCTATTGAAATGTGCGTACTTATATACGTCATATGTTATATGTATATAATATAAATTAAATAAATACACTTACTCTTCGATCAGTTGCGTCTAAATTAATGGATTCAATCAATTGCATCTTAGCATCCACCCAGTAAATTCTTTTCCCAACATAATCAACATGAACACCATTTGGCCAGTGTATATTTTGTGTAACGAATGGTTGTGGTTTTGACCCATCCATACCAGAACGGCCAATCATTGGATTTTTTCCCCAATCTGTCCAGTACATGAAACTGGAAAAAAATATGTAGATCAATAATTTGTATCTATAAAGTTAATTATAGTTTTATAAAATAACTCAATGTTATACCCATCTTGTGGTGAAACAGCTACTGCCCTTGGTTTATCAATGTTTTTATTGTGAAGAACTGTACATACTGAACCATCATCATTACACACCCCTATATGTTTCATTTTTGCATCGGTGAAGTACAAATTATGTGTGATAATATCTACAACTAGATTCTCAGGTGATCCAAGACCTATAAACATCACACATAGGGAAATATTATTCGTATTAAAACACTTAATTAAAAATTCTTCGTTAATTTTAAAATTTGTATTGCAATTAAACATATTTACCCGAGTCGACAATAATTTCAGGATTAGGCTCAGACTTGTTTGCTCTAACTATAGCTGAGTTTCCATCCAAATAAAGTGTCCAGTATAGAGTATATTTGTCGACAGCTAATCCAGTTACGTGTTGCAAATCATTAATCAAAGTAAAGCTACGGAGTAACTCCAAGTTAAAAACTTTTATTTGCCGTAGTGATGAATATATTAATTCTGGATTTAGACCTGTATAAATTAATCTAATATTATTATTCAGTTAGTGAAGTACATAATATTATTATTATCATTTATCAAATAACTATAAAAAAAATCAAACTAAGGCTTGTAATTAAATTTTACAAAATCAACAAACTACCAATTTTAAATTTTAATGAGTTATTGATGTATGATGTACCAATTATTTATCAACATTACCTTTTATTTTACACTTGTGATTATCTACTAGTTCATAATGTGGATCACAGGAGCACGTGTATGAACCTTCCAAATTAAGACACACTTGGTCACAAATGCCATATTGTTCACACTCATTAATATCTATTAGTTAGGTACATATAAAATGTAGTTTAAATAAAGTAGTTTTATTGAATATTAACTAATTTATGTTTTACCAGAACATTTATTATTTAAATAATGCATTCCTTTTGGACACACACACATGACACCATGTGGTTTTCTTAAACATTCAAATGCAGCAGAACAATTCATAGAATCACATTCGCTTTTGATACCTGAAATATGAATTATCAATACATATAATTTAAACATGTTAACTATGGTGATTGCAAATTATACATTTTTAGCATTCTCATTAGCACATTAATAATACTTTGGACTTGTAAAAAATAATATCCGTCCATGATACCGTATCTCAAAAGTGAATAAAAACTATTACTTATAGAAATATAAAATATTGCTGGCAGGTGCACACGGCCGTCATCGATGCATTATTTGCAGGATATCAAGAAGTTTACTTTATGGGATTGCAGTCAGCTATTTCGACTAAAATGAACCAATATTTTGCAAATCATACCGATGGACCTAATGCGATTATCATTAAACCAATTAAATTTTTAAAAAGCTAATTTAATTTAGGATTATGTCTACTTAAGATCGATCGGGGGACTTGTTTAAAATTTTGATTCTAAGCCCCTTAAATGTTAACTATTTGAAATTAAAATTAAATAATATCTTAAAATGTGGCCTGATCGACCTCGAGTACTCACTATATAGTTACTATTTACTTAGTTGGTCCTACTAAGATATATTATTAACAAACTTAAATCAATTTTCAGAAGTCTTATGTCATTATCAGGTCCATTAATGAAAAGTACTTCATGCAAAACACAAATGCACATACATTGTTTAGTGTTAACCGTCCGTAACGCCAAGGTGGTAACTGATGACTTGAGCGTGCACCGAGCAGTAGCTATTTATTTACTAGTCACCACTCACCAGGCGCACATCAGGGAACTGAATATCAGGGTTGTGTTTTTTTTTTGCTGAATCTATTTAGTGGGTGTCGAGTATTACTTTGAGCTTTGGGACATCAGAGATAGTACAAATGTGTGATTGTAAGCATATTGATGAATCTGAATCAGTGAATTATTATATAAATAGGTAGGTAGATATAAGAACTATAGACCCAATTATGTATTTATTTTTGCAATCGATAAACACTGCACAGCTCGAAGCGCCTTTAAGCCAGCTATTGGCCACGCACTTAGTATTTTTGTTTGGGACCTTGGGGGGCTTAAACATTTTCAGGTATTAGTTTGTAATAGCCCCGCAACTCAGGTTTATTAACACTAGGGCATATTCAAGGAGGTGGGGAGTGTTTGTGTCGAGACCCTGATTAGTAATTTCCATTAATCATTATTAATGTCAGACCTTAAAATATTAAAATTCTTAACAAGCAAACAACTGCAATCTGAATAATATAATTCATTTAATCGTACGATTTTAGTGTTATACTTATTTATTAATTATTTTACCAATTAAAGAGTCAAAGAATCAAAATGTTTGTTTTTTAATGGAATAATTTTTTTATACTTTTTATACTTTTTATATATTATTCAAAAAAAGTTGGACCCCCTTTGAAAAATTCCTGGGTAGATGCTAATATATCTCACTGCCATCTATGATAATGTAATATAAAATATATCACGTTAATAATTTGACAATTTGACTGTTCCTGGATAAAATGTACTATTACAGTATTACTAGAAGTAATACCTGGTCCTACCAGGTAATAATGGTACCTAGCCATGTGCTATGTAAAAATTAATAATCAAACCGATACAGCATCAATTTGTTTACAACTACAGAGGGTCTTTGTACCTTGGTACGTTTTGTTTATCGTAATTCGACTTAAAGATTAATTTATATTTAGTATTTATGTTATTATTTTATATGCCGACAACTTAATATTAAATATTATGTTTCATTGTAGTATACAAATAAATACCTACTTTTTTGAAATTAATTGTTGTTGCTTAAATTAAAAAATTAAAAACTGTCACTTATATAATTACTATTTGTTATTATTTACTTTTGGTACGTTTTTTGCTGATATACCTATTTAATATTATGAATGACAGAAAGATAATAAACCCGAGTTGCGCTCAGTGGTCTGAAAAGTAATTATTATAGCTTGCCGAAATTTTTTTGATGATTGTAAAAGAAGATTTGGGTTTTTTTGGGGATCACTTAAACAAGATAATAAGTAAACTGTATAGGTAGTCTGCTGTAGATAAAAACGGTGATTAACAAAATCAACATTTGATTACGAATGGAAAATTCATAAATATCATGTAAAAATTTGTTATCAGACATGTGCCAGGTAGGTACTTAGTTTTGGCGATATTGTGAACACAATTGTCAAATTATAGTTTTAAGAGTTTTTCCTTCAATAAACTATTTGCATTATGGATTATTTAAATGAAGGTAAGTCGTAAAAATTTTATAGTTTATAGATTCAAAGCGTTTAATTTTAACAGCGTATTTAAAAATAAAGCAAAAATACTAGTTTTATTTAAAAAAAAATAAGAAATAACTAAAAATTAACAAATTCTAAAAAGTTTCAGTACAATGTCATGATAAGTGATTTAAATAATATATAAATTCTATGTAAGCCCCTACCCTATTGGACCCAATTCATTAAGTGATTTTTTTTTTTTGTAATTGGATGTAGTCAATATAATAATAACCCAAAAGTAACTTATTATGATATACTGATCGTTTAAATAAATCTTTAAATTACATCTACTAATTTTACATTATAATTAGAAATTTAAACATACGGTTAAGTTTTGAAAATACGAATTTGTTTACGAAATGAAAAACTAAATTAAAATAAATTTCCCAATATTTTTTTTACTTTCTTAAATTATTCAACATTATTGATAATACTGGGTTGAATCAAAAATAATTTTGTTAAATATGAATTTGTGTTATTTTTCAAAATATTATTTTATCCTCATTAAGTATAAATACCAGTTTTATTGTTGCAAAGGCCGCCTTCGTCTGATGTATCAAGACAGTCATTGTTGTAATCACAGACATTTTTGACATCGATACATTTTTTATGATCGTGACATAGAAATTGACGATTTTCTAATAAACAATTTTCTGGCTCAATCAGTTGAATATCTGAAATAAAAGAAGATAACAAAATAATAAAAAAAAAGATAATAATTACGATGGTAACTTTTATATACCACAATGGGTTTCGTCTGAACCGTCTCCACAATCATCTTTTCCATTACATCTCCACGTCTTAGAAACGCAATTGAAGTTTTTGCACAGATAACCAGAAGTACACAATGCCTGTGGTTCAAAATGTACCAAATATGAATAAAATAACAAGTGAAGTGGTCATGTGAAAATAGGTTTTTAAAAAAGGAAAATATTCGTACCGTGTATCTACATTTTTCTCCATCTTCGTCGCTACCATCCTGGCAATCAATCTCCGTGTCACAATGCCAGGCCATTGGAATGCAAATTCCATCAGAGCATTTGAATTGTCCTTCGCGACATGACTGCGTTAGAGATGATGACGTCTATAAAATAATGCAACAAAATGTGCGATTATTTTTCTTAACATTGAATTAGAATAATATAGTACATACTTCTTTACAATGACTTTCGTCAGACTTGTCGATGCAATCAACTGACTTATCACACACAAATTCTTTAGGAATACATTTTCCGTCACCAATACATTCAAAGAATTCAGATGCCAGGCAAGACTTTTTTCCAAAACCTAAATGTATGTTTATAATTATATGATAGGTATTTTAAAATATGCAACGCAACAGTTTATAGGAACAATAATATTATCTCCAACGTACTACAATCATCTTCGTCAGCGCCATTTTCCCTACAGTCATCAATGCCGTCACAAAGTCTGGTCTTGTTTATACAAGTACCGTTCCCACAGTTGAATTCGTTTTTGCTACATTCTTTTTCTGAAAAAACTAATGCGTAGGCAAGCGTATTTAATTTAATATAAGTTATATAGCCCAGGGCTATTAAGTTGATGTATTTGCTTGTTATTTGGTCATTTGGGAGCTATTAGGTTTATTGCTAAGTAAGTTTAAAATTACTTGCATAATAATAAGAATAAAAAAAATTAAAAGTTACAAACTTTTATAAACTAAAAGCCCATATTATTGTATATTATTTTATATTTAGTGATTTTGTAGTTTTATGAGTATATTTCTTAATTTAACCATTTTTGAAAAAATTACATTACTTATAATGTATTGTTAATTATATTTATTTAACTTGTAATTTATTTATACCTATGTTTATATTTTTAATATTTTTATAAGTTATAAATTATTAATGTATATTTGTTTTGAGAGTTTTCACCATGCCACGAGACACGATATAATATACTAGTATTGCAATATAGTACACGCACTGTATTATTTTGTCATTTGGTCTTTAAATCATAAAAATTGCAGCGCAAACAGTGTTGAGAACCTTAACTTAAGTCATAGACTGCGCATATATATTCTTATGCTACCATTTTATTTTATTTGATAATAATATAGGCCTATGCGCTATAATCTTATATGTTTAAGCTATGATTTTCACTTAGTAAGGTAGGTACCTGTTATGTTTTTGTTATACCCTACCGGGCCTACCTATTAGGTATGTTTTTCAAATCTCTATGTATAGTTGTCAGATGACTTACAATAATTTCCCGTTTTAATGAATAAATATTTACAAAAAATTTTAAAATATGCGTATTCATGAAATTTGTAAGTAAAAAAAAATAAGTGCATATTTGTACTTTTTTAGGTTTAGGTGGCATGGTATTTAATATTTATTAGTACTTTATATATATATAATATAATATATATATATGTATTAGTAGTTATTACTTATACAGTTATTAGATTATTAGTTATTACAATAACGTTTAAAGAAATAGGTTAAGAGTACGTAACAGTGATATTTGTTGTCTCCGCCTTACCAGTGCGTAATATGGCAAATTTATGCTCAGCAGAACACTTGTAGCTCCTTTAGTTTAAATATTGCAGTGAATCGACCTATTATAAAACTTGATGGTAAGAACATTATCTGTGTTTGTACGTTGGTTTTTTACGATAATTCAATTTTTAAATGAGCTATGAGCATTTTTAATGTACTGTATATTATATGCTCATAACTCACTTAAAAATTGAATTATCGTAAAAAACCAACGTACAAACACAGATAATGTTCTTACCATCAAGTTTTATAATAGGTCGATTCACTGTAATTTTTAATCTAAAGGAGCTACAAGTGTTCTTCTGAGCGTAAATTTGCTATATTACGCACTGGTAAGACGGAGACAACAAATTCCACTGTTACATAATCTTAATAGTTATAACTTATAAGTAGGTACCTAAGCATGTACCTGTAACTTGTTCCTCTATACATAATTTTTATATAGTAAGAACTTAATCTTAAATTATTATTTATTTTACTTTGATAGCCTTAGGATACGTGCAGTACATATTTTAAATTATAACACAACAATTTGATTACACAAAATTACTTACCAGTAAATTCTGAAAATGTGCAGCAAACGACTAATGAGAAGATTAACAAAAGTATCAACATTCTAGAATTCACCCTCATTGTTTTCCATTCAACCTAAAGTAATAATTTGAAATAACTTATTTAAGTTGTATGTAATATATTAAAATAGTATTGACATTGAACTTGATTTTTCTCGAACTGTTTGAAATGTTCAAATTATAAGTAGGTATTCGTTTTTATCGTTTTTGAGTACAAATTTCTAACAAACTGTCTCAACTATTCGAATTTCTTGAAACTCAGGGCGTTTGATAAATTTGAAAATCCATTCAGAATTATTATTACCTAGAATACTTCTATTTAATATGCATTAAATAAAACAATGTATAACTTCTTAGTTTTTCCGTAGCTAATGGCTAGGTATTTACACCATGTGATTAAAAACGTAAAACTGTCAAGTTTTAAACAGTTTCAATATTATTTAATTTAATTTATATTGATTAGATATTACACTGTAGATTTGAAATCGAAAATATAATATAAATTTATTGAGGAAACAGTAGGTACTCAGCTAATTTTAAAATTAATTAATTGGATTCAGGTTGGTTCAGAAATCAGAATATTTATATTTAGGTGTGGAGAAATGTGATAATTTTCCAAAGGCAACTTATTTGTAATTCATATTACATAATGAGATAGTAACAATGGATATTTCCATTAAATCTAAATTTATATACATATTTTATATTGACATTATTTTTTATTTTATTCAAATAAAACTACAATCTATACATGTTTTGTACAATATAAGTAGGTTTGATAAGTGACATGAAAGTTAACAAAAAGCTTAAGATTAGGAAGGTCAAAATTAATTTTAATAAAAATGTACTTGAAAAATATTAATTATTTAATAAATCAGCTATAGTGTTTCAATACCTATTCTAGTTTGGTTTATTTTTTTTTACAATTTAGCTATAAATTTGTAATACAAATATCAGAATTTGCACTTATAATATATATTTAATTTTTTTTAGTCAAGTTCTTTAATTTCATATTCACCAAATCGCATAAATTTTACGAAAATGGCAATGCATTAGATTTAATAACTGCAAAAATTTAAAATACATATCCGTGGATAACTATTTCAAATCCGGTAAATTTTTAATTGTATTTATTTTCTAACCAATATTTAATACCTGAATGCTAACCGTTTAAACCTATTTTGAAAAATATCCAGTCAAAACAAAGCGACGTTACAAATTATTTAAATTTCCACTTAATACAAAATATTTTTGCAAAACACTTAAACTTAATTACTTAATTTTTGAAAATGTCATAATCAAAATTAATGTTTTCATCGAGATTTTCATTCTTCTTATATTTCTAATATCTATCTGTACCTTTATATTGTTGTGTCACTAAATTTGTGGGACGTGCAGTTAATTAATTAAAATTAAAACATCGTAATATTTTAAAATACATACTAGTCTAGCCATCTATGAAATTTCCAGTAGATATTGCAGTGATAGTAATAAGCAAAAATAAAATAATACACACACAATACACAAAATATAATAACAAATTATGTTTTAATAAAATAATAATTTACATACACCTATACAAGAAATAATTTAACATATTTACGCACGAGAAAAAAAATTATTGCTTACTATTTTTCTTACTAGAACAATATTATTATGAGTTTAATTCTAAAATGAATATTTAACGCCGATATTTATAAATTGTGGAAAATAAATAAATTATATCTTAACATCGAAAGTAGGGGAAATCTTAAGTCAGTATCGTAGGTAATTATATTTTATACCACTATATATTATACGAACGTGATAGCGGCGATTATATAATATGAACAGATACCGACGATATTAATAATAAGTTTAAGAAAACAATACAAAATTATATTTAAATCTGCATAATTAATTAATTTAAGTTTTAACTATACCCATCTAGGTAGGTACCTACCTAAGGATAATAGGTAACCATTTATATTACTATAAATTATATTTCATGTACAGTTATCAATGTTTTTTGTTTATTATTTTATTAATAAACATAATACATTGATAACTATTATATAAAGTTTTATTATTCTAATCCAGTATCATTATTCATTAGTACCTAACCTAAATACCTACCTATATAATACGTAGTTGATTATTATTGATTTCTTATTGAATTGAAGACAATGTTCGAAAAAATGTATGGGTACAGTTTAATAATGTATTTTAAAAGTATCTGGAAGTCACTGGAGCCCCAAGGTTAGGTTAACCAACAGTAAACCTAACTATGACCAACAGTGTTGTACAGTGACCTACAATTACCAACCATTACCGAAGTAGCACTACGATATTACAAAAACTTTCATTCCAAACTTGACTAAAACGAAAATAGCCAAGATACGCAGATACGCTATTATTTAAATAATAATAAAAATAATATATAAGATAAAAAACGGTTTCCCAACAAAACCAATCAAAGTCGGAAGTACTGTTGCCGAACGCCCCCCCTCTCCCCATCAAGCCATTTAAGCCAATGTTCATATTATATTATTTATTTATTTAATTTGCTTAACATTATGCTGATTTGTATGATTGTAAATCTAGCAATTTGTCAATAATAAAAAAGAAGTAATATGGTATACAGGCTGATTTACCGAGAATATTATGCTCAAAGTTATAAGATGATAAATGTCATCAAAAAATTCTAAAAATAAAATTAACTTACCAGTTACCATTGATGATGCAGTTTGTAGTAGGTAGATGGATACACTTCACAAAAGACTTTCCAGCTACCCACAATTACTGAGTACATAAAAAAATTAGCAATTTACTTTTCCGAACACATAAATTCTGCTCACAGTGCGAAATTTTATAGACTAAGTGGTCCACTTTCTGTACGCCGCGCCGACTCAAGTGTGGACGCCCACACGACCTGTTGTTATAACCATGATTATTAATTTTGATTTTCTTCTATACTTAAACGTATCCGATTGTATCTTTTTTCAAGTGTAAAAAAAAATATATATCTATTCAACACTAAGTTAAGATGACATACGTCAGTAAGTCTTTATTTAATAAAAAAAAAAAAGTAGGTAGATATACCTGGTAAATGTGGTAATAGTGGTATTATGGTAATGTACTAATGTGGTATTTGTAATAATTACCAAGTGAGTAATTGATTATTGATATTATTGATATTTTGATCTATTCGCGTGGACTAAAGGAGTAACAATATTTTATCATAGTGTAATTATAATTAGAAATAATTCTAAAAATATAAAATTTGTTACTGCAAAGATTATGGCGTAATTTATTATTGAGTTATACATTTATACAAAAAAAGGTAAAATCTCAAACCGCTCTTATTTTTAACAACACTAATTCCTCCCACTTTTTACAGACTCAAGTGTTTTCAAAAGGCCAAAAATGTGTTGGAAATATAGAAATCATTTGTTATCATTAGGGAAAATTTACTTTTATGTTTTCCTATGTCGATCTACAACTAAACAAACTTTTTAATATAAAACAATCACAAATCTAACTTTAATTTACAATTTTTCCTTTATTCTTTTATCATTCATTTATTATTATGATCTACAATTAAACAACTTTTCAATCTCAAAACTTAAATATATATTTGTGATTTGTCAGAAATAGGAAAATGAAGATTTCTCATCGTTACAGTCAAGTAAAAAGTAGGTAAAATATTTTGAGTATATAAAATCTATGATACATTTTCAGAACTTTCTTCTTAACATTTAGATTTTTTTTTTTAACTTCTTTATCTTTGATAAAATGTCTATAGTTAATATCATTATTTAATAAAAACTAGTTAACTATCAAATATAATATAATATAATATTTTGTATTTCAGTATTAAGTATTTTATAAACCCTGCGGAAAGGGGTTAGAATACTTCTACGTGAGTTCCACGGCTCCTCAGTCTGTCGTAAAAGGCGACAAATGAGGTTGCGTCAGGTGTAAAATTGTTGTCAAATCTGTATGAGAGGTCCAACAAAATATTGTGTAGGCGTGTTTTAAGCTATCTATGGGTAGAGCGTAGGGATGACTGTTAGTAGTTGTCTGATAGTCTCTATAATCTATATCACGATTCACGATTCAGACATCAAACTCGACTGGCAAGTGGCGACTAATGACTATGTCAATGATTTATATTATTCCACTATATACACGTCCAGTGTTCTGTTTACCTAACCAAAACCGTATCAGTTGCGATGACGACCAAACATTAACAAACATGCAAACTTCTATAAGTCCCTAAAGTAGCCCTAGTTGTTGTGTTTTAGTTTATCATAGTATAATCACTAAATCACAGAATATATGAAATATATATTTCATATTATAGGTATTCTGTGGTATAGTATCTATAGCAGGTTGCCCTTAGTAACCGATGCACAATTTAATTCCATTACTTAACGGATTCTGCGTTATAACTATTATACATTTTAGACTATTTCAGTAGGAACTCTTAAAATTTATATTATAAATATTACAATTTTATTTTAGGGGCAAATTTCATCTGAAATTTAACAATTTAAGGATCTGCTTTATTTACCTACATATCTAAGTTGTAAACCGTAAAAGTTTAATGTTATTGTTGTAATAATTATTAGTTTGACCAAAATAATATATTTGGTTTGAGTTTGACGATTAAACCTTGGTATCCGAACTTACATCGTCATTGAATAGTTGAATGTTATCGGTATTCACTCCTAGTTATTATAGCTAATAAACGCCGAAAAGTTATGACAGTGATCGGGCTCCCCACATTACATTTTTGAACCAATCATTTTTCTAATATTTATTGAAGCATTTTTTTACATCAATGGTGGGCCATTTGAAAGTCCAGACCCCAGTACCATGGGTCCTTCTGACTCCCCCCCCCCCCCCCGCCACCTAGTAGGATCCCTGACGGTGATGACTGATCTGATTGACTGTTAATGCAACAAAAGCAGTAAGTTTTTATAGTTTATATTTCTCGTTCGAGATGTAATAGATTTTAATATTGTTATTTATTACAGTGCACACTGCTCATATACTCATTTACTAATATCACCCTTACACAATAAACGTGCTTCATGAATATTTGTTTTAATAAAATAATATACTGAACACATTACACAATAAAAAGAATTCGACATTGATACATTCTTATAAAAATCTAAAACGTCTACCAATGATACTGTTCCACCGAATGTTGAAATCGAACGTTTTCCAATATAGGTGGAGATACTGTGACAACATCTGAAATAGAACAGACAACTTCTAAAAGTCCAACAGTTATTTCTTATTTCATTGCTAACTACCTATAGATTAAATTCTAGGTACCTAGGTATGATATAGAATGGTCATGTTGAATGTTTATAAAATTTAAGTGACGAAGAAAAATTGCCCTCATCGGGAACATCGGAAAATATGAAACCTATTTAAAGAATTAAACTTCAGAATTAAGGGTAGTAGTAGGACTTATACTTTTATAAATTCATAAAGACATTATTGAAGTAAATGACTAAATAATATTAAACAAAATTGTCAAAAGTGAAAAAGAAATCATTTTTTTTTAAATTTAAAATAGTATACTTACAATCTATACAAACATCTAACAAGGTATGATAATAAGTGTGGTGACATAAAATAACATTATTTATAGAATAGGAGGGCTCCAAGCAACACCACTTAACCTGTAGTTTGGTTTTGTAATTATTTTTTATTAGTTAATCTTTTTTTCTTTTTTCTTTAAGCATTGAGAAGGTCTCTTGGCCATTGCCAGATTGTCTTTTTAACCTTCTAGGAATGAGTGAGGTAAAGGATAGACTTTTAATTAATGGATTTAAATGAGCACAAAGCTTTGAGTGGAATTGTATGTAATGGGATTTGGCTAAATCGTTGAGGGTTAGAATATTCAGGTCTTTGTGGATTTTTCTGTAGGGACATACCAAGGTGTAGAGGTTATTAACCGTAAGCATGCGGATAGAAATGCTTACAGGGTTTTAGTGTTTGATGGCTTTGCTGGTCCTCATAGTTGGATGCAGTAGAACAAAGCTGGATAAATTATCAATGTGTACATCGTAAGTAAATTGGCTAGAGAAAATTTCGTTTAAAAAGGAATTTAAATTTAAATGTGATATTGTTTGTTTTATTATTATTACCTAATTTTTTTAGATTTTATTTTAATCATAAGCATCAGTGACTGATAAATATTCTATTACATTTTCATTTATAAATAGGTAAATAGGTACATAGGTAATATACCTATTATTATATAAGTACCTATATATAATTAATATTAATTTAAAAAATATAATTTAATATTCATACAATATTATATTTGAAAAGTTGATACCTAACTATTAATTATACTTACCTATAATTTATATATATTTTTAAATAGCAATAATAGGATATCTTGGAAAAAAATTATTGCAAGCCTCAATATTATAATAGTAAAATTTAAAAAATAATTCAAAGATAGACTGTATTACAATAAAAAATAAAACAAATTAATAACAAATTAAAAAAACAGTTGGAAATAGTGCCGAGGAAAGAATAATAGACAGCTCCTAAATTAATTTGTACATGAATTACATAATAATTTTGATTAGCATATTTTATTAATATAGAATTTAAGTTAAAATAATCTTTTAAACATCATAAATCACAAACCTTTATCTTTATATATACAATTAAATATTGTTATATTTGTCTGTTTGTCAGTAATTAATAAATTTAAAACTAGTGGGCCATTTTCAGTCAAAAGTTTTATCAATAGATTCCTTGAGACAAGAGTATATTTAAAGCTTTTTTTTCAACCAATAAATATACGGGTATGTAATGGGTAGCTTTCACATGAATTATTTTAGCTTAAAATAATAATATTTTATTTGTTTATTTATAGGTTAGCAAATTAGTTATAGTCTATAGATAATACAAATACAATAATAGCAATTTTAGTAAATGCAACACTAGGCGGAATAGCTGTATATAGTGAACTTAATTTAATTTATTACATTTAACAAAAATTTTTGATCAGGTTATTTTATGAAATTTTCGCCTCTGTTTCAATCTATTGAGTCCATCTATTATTTCCATAAAAAAAAAAAAATGTTTTTAATCATTCATACTAAAATTATGACTTAATATTATCATAAAATTACAGGGATAAGTGTTGAAATTCAACACCGATATCAATGCAAAGGATCTGATAATCAAAGATAATCATTGTTATAATCAAAATAATTTCAATATGAACATAGTTGATCCAATAGTTACTTCAATACAAAAGACAAAACCAATTATTTCTTTTAATTATACTGAACAAAAAATCAAGAAATAATACCTAGTTTGTGAGGATGCAGAATCTATCAAATCACATTTTTTCAAATTGTATTTGAAGAGACATTCAATTTTATGTTATAATGTGCAACAAATGTAGGTTTGGCTGAAAATCAATTGCAGAACCCCATATAATATAAATAATTCATGTTATTAATATTGGGAATTTTAAATGTGTAGACACTGATCTACTTAGAAAAAATGTACACAATTTCAATCTAGAATTGTATAGCAGTAAAATGTCACCACAATACAGATTCTGAAGTAGAAATATTAAAAAATATCATCAATAAACATAGTTATAAGGGAGCATTGAGAACGATGAATTATTTTCAGGTAAATATACCATATTTCACCAAAGATAATCAAAGATCATATACCGATATTATTTTTGATGGTCAAACAAATGATTTAGTACTACAAAAAAATTTGCTTTTATACATTACAACTAGGGATGGGCATGAAATCTGAATATCTGGATATCCAAATCCGAATTTATGGATTTGACTTTTATGTGACTTAAGACTTAAAAATTATTTTTAATGTATGGTAATATAAAATTATTTTATTTTATTATAATGGAAATTTAACAGTAAAATAATACTTAAGTTTTATTTTTATGATATCACTGGTACTTAAAATGTGTTCGAAATTTGGTATACCTATATCCAAAAATTATGTTATAGAATTAAAATGTTATTAGTATATAAAGATAGCTATTTAATAGAAAAATAAAGTTGAATAATCCAGATAATTCATGAAATTCGGATATGCTCACCATTAGTTATAACTAATCTGTAGTGAATATGGTATATTCCTACTACTAATTATAAAAGTAATATAATATGTAGCCAACAGTAACCATTTAAATAAATGAAAAATATTTTTGTTGGCGAGTTAAAAAATTAGGCATAAACACTTCAAATCTCGAGGAACTATTAATATTACTTTTATTGAAAACAGTCCAGTAAATTTTCACCAATCAATTACAGACTAATGTTCATTTACATTTTACATATATATATATATATATATATATATATGTATATATATTGATAGATGAATAATTATAAGCAAATGCTGTTTAAAAAAACGGGCCTTAAATGATATTATAATATGTCTAAGATACTAGTAATTTAAATTTAATACTATACTATTCTGGAACTAAAAAAATGATAAATACAGCAAATAGTTGTTTATTATTGCTTTGCAAAAAATATTAATAATTTAAGTATATCATTAAAAGCACACAAAAACTGTTTTTTAATCAACAAAATAAAATCAGGGTTGTCACTGGTTAAAAAAGTAGTAACTCATCTCTAAAGGATAAATTTAATAAAAAATTCAAAAATTGTAATTGACTTGTTTCAATTTCAATTTGTAGATTAATTGCCAAAGAACAATATGGTTTTGTTAAAATCTCTAAATTATATTATTAAAGTTTTCATACAAAAAAATAAATAAATAGGAATTTAAGTGGTAGTCTATTATAGCAACAACCCTGGATACAGCAGTTTATTTTATTATTATTAAAACTATTGAAAAATTGTATTTTATCTTACAATCAAATAGGGTTTTATGAGTTTAAAATATAAATAATCTTAAGTTTAAAATTGTGATGTTATATTTGATTCTGAAGTTACTCCAAATAGTATATAATATATATAAAAACATATCAATGATTACAATTGTAATTAATATAATTACATGATAAATACAATTTATAACAAAACATGTGTTAATATTTATGATTACATTTATAAAAAAAGTCAGTGTAAATATCACAAGTATATATATATATATCTTAATTTTACATATTCAATATTTTTTTATGTATTGAATATAAGATAAAAGGAAAAATGTAAACACGTATTTAAATTTAAAAAAAACAACATTGATCATTTATCACTCTATGTAAATGAATATAAATACAACAATTTAAAACAATTAAGTTTTGTTTTATTTTATTTTTAATAGTTATGACAATAAAAATCTAAAATGTATTGAATTTTTATGAATATAGGCTTGGCCAAGTCACTTGATTTGTTTTCTCTACATTTGATAAAAAACATAATAGGTACCTAATATTTGATCAATTATTCTTCATTGTTAACACATAATTCTAATTCAGCATTATTAAATTAAAATTAGATAGTTAAACTTTTACGAGAAATGCAGACAATTTCACAACTCACGGCCAATTTTATTTGAATGTATTTGAAGACAAAAATAACATAATTATAATACAAAAAGAATAATTGTTTCTTTTATATAATAGATAAGTCTTGGATCTTAAATATAATGAAATAAAAAATTATTTGTTTATCTTTATTATACATAATGTATCTAATAGAAGTTTTGTTTTTAAAATTCTTTCAATGACAATTTTCAGTATACCTACTGAACCATAGCTTTAATAACAACAAATTAACAATATTTTGGATACGCTGTAAATATGGGTACATTTAATATTCATTATTAAAACAAATAAAATATAATTCGTCTTAGAATTATATTACAACAAACTTTAAATTATATAAATATGAAATCTGAATATTGTATTGATTCCAAGTAAAACTTAAAATAAAATCTATACTAATATAGTTGACTTCTACTTCTAAAATCTATAATATCACATAAGATACAAAATATTTTAACTTTTAGTTAATGAATATGGTTAAATTTATTGAGTTTTTAATATAAATATAAATATACTTAACCAAAGCAGTCACAAATTATTACACAAGTTGAATTAAATATTTTAAGTCTAAATGTTACTACCATTTATACAACTCTGGTACATAAATTGGATGAGATATATTTATAATTTTACCAACAAATAATTAGGTAATCTAATAGTTAAGTTAAATAAAATTAACGATGACTAATATTTCTAAATATAATTATTTACGATACATTAGGTACAAAATATTATTAAATTTTCTCAACAAAGCTTGATGGGAACAAACCACTTTTACCGGTTCTCAATAATGTTCCCCTATACCACCCATCTTGTCTAATCTTATGTACATATAAAATATCACCTACTCGAAGTTCTAGTTCATACTCACTGTTTGGGGGATATGCAACAATACATCTGCACCTAAAAATGAAATTCATAACAGTTAAATATAAAAAGTGATGATTAAATTAAGGTTAAAAAGGTGAGTAAGTGGATGAGTACAGCTCCTAAAATTGTTAAATTCGAACGCTCATAAAAAATGTACGTGGCTTTCCAGAAAAGATTTGTTAGTTGTAAAAACTTAGGAGGAATCTTGAAATAAATTTTAAATCTTAGATTTAAAAATATACATTTTATGAGTTTCTAACAAAAAGATTTGCAATTTTACATAATTTTTACAAATTTTACTTTTAAATGCCTAAAAATAATGATCAACTTTTTTTTTTAATTGCACTAATAACAACTTATGTCAAACCTTGTAACCTATCAAGTTTCTTCATC
This sequence comes from Diuraphis noxia, assembly GCF_037042655.1. NCBI lineage: Eukaryota > Metazoa > Arthropoda > Insecta > Hemiptera > Aphididae > Diuraphis > Diuraphis noxia. The sequence continues at coordinate 27,395,211 of NW_028301714.1, read as the reverse complement.
AATTAAAAAGTTGTGTATGGACAACTAAAAGAGTCTAAATATTTTTTTAATTTGATCTTAAACGGAAAATGTTTAAAATTATTTTGTGAAAATTTAAAATATGTACGGTTATTTGGTTTTAATTACTAATTACAAAAAAAACAACAAGATTGAAATTGTAAAAATCTGATTTTGCGTGAACAAAATCCTGTTTTTTAATTTTTTAAAACAAAAATACAACATTGTAAAACCAATACATTCAAAGATCAAAAAATAAGTCATACTCAATGTTTTAAAATTATTGTATTAGAAATGTGTTCATATAAACACATATGTATATGTATTATATACATATTTGTATGAACACAGGCAGACTGAACATTTTTGGTCATAGTTTAGATACTTATACAGAAGTAAGAGAAGAGAGAGGATATGAACTAATAGGTTATATTTAGATAAGTTAAACCTATTTAGCTTTATTAATATTATTATATACTATTTTCAAGGTCCTAAACAAATACAGAACTATTGGACAATCTAAATTTAGTATCCCATATAACTACTCCACCATGATAATAAAATGTAACATTCAAATTTAAATATTACAACTGAACCCATTTTTGATTATAATACGTTACTTAATTAATGAACTTACATATTTTGCTGAGTACGCGAACTTTGTTTAAGTTTTCGATCTTGCGGCTTAATGTCTACTGAAACACCATTATTTGTATCTAAACTTTGTGATTTACGATGATGTATTAAAACCGATGATCCATTTGGTTGTTGATCACTAAAATTAAATTAAATTTTTTCATCAAAATGAGAGAACAATATAAAATGCTTCATCAACTGTGAAGAGTTCATCACATTAACGAACTACTCTTCAACTCTTCATTTAAAACATTGCTAAAGGATACCTATATATATTTTCCATACATTTGTGTATACAACGCTAAAGTAAAATTAAACTCATTATATTTTATATGAAATAAGAACTAAAAAATTATTAAAATTCAACCACCTCTTGAATAGTTAATATTTTATAGCTTTAAAATAATATATCTTATTTTTACAACTATTAATCCCCCATTATTATAATGCTATTTAAAATAGGCCAATAGCAATTTTAGTTCTAGCTTACTACCAATCGTTTAACACATTGACATACTGTTGAAGCAGTAATATATATAATTTTTATATATGTGGCATTTCTTCTATAATAACAGTTATGTTAAAAATCTCTTAAAATAGCATTTCGGCTATGGCAGTACTAATTCTAATAGTGCGAAATAGCAATTGACATCAGACTGGCGAATTGCGTTACTTAAAAAATTGGCCACTGATATATTTCAAAGGAAAAAAAATATATTGTTATTTTTCTATATTAGTAATAAAATGTGGGTTCTAATGAAGTGATATGGGAATTTAAAAAAATGATAAGTGACTTTGACAGTCACAGTTTGGTAAATTATTTGGATAATTTTTTTTAATATACCAGAAAAAATGCTTCAAATTTGAGCCAATCAAAATTTTGTTAATCAATTTATTTGTATATAAATAATCCTAATTCCACTAGATTTTGTTCTATGGTCTGCACAAATAAGACTTAATTGTGCATTTAATATAATGATATATCAACTATTAATGCTAATTTCTAACCATTCCAACCATAGTGTTATATTAGAATTAAATGAAATAAACCCATTGTATATCAAAATACAAATAACGATTCTGGGCAAAGAGTCTCACCCTATTACCAAGAGTCAAGAGAACACTACACCGACATGTGTAGCCTTCGTCTCACAAACATACAATATAACAAAAACTGCTGTGTTTACTACACCTGTGTTTATAACTTAACCTAACACACAGGAGAAAAACTTTATTTGTGGTACAGTGTTTACTTTTAAATTCTCACTAACAACTTATGAGGAACTTTGTATTAAATTTTCAAGTTTATAGATTGAGCAAAACATTTTTTTATAGCAAAAATTTAAAAAAATCTAATAAAAATTAAAAATTCCATGTGCTTATAAATAGTTAGGCATAAATCAAAATATTTTAATCATTTTTGACTAAAAAAATGCTAACAAAAACATTCAGTGCAGATTTCATGTATGTATGGTCATTTATTTCAGAGGTACACCAAAAACCAAAATTGATTTTGACACATTTTCTACTCCACAACATTGAAACATGTTGTGGTATACTTGTATGTTATAATTATTTTGAATGTTTAAATAATAAAATATTTACTAATACTTAGTATTTTTGCAAAACCAAGACAAATACATTTCTTTTTACTTTGAATATTTTTAATTAAATAATAGAAAAAGTACATGCAAAATTAAAAACCCTCACATTTACATACTTAAAAAAAATGTTATAAAACTTAAAATTTATTTTATATGAATTGAACTCTTGAAGGATTGAACAAATATATTATATAACTTTAAACTATATTTTGTTAATACCAAGGCAATTTAAAAGTTATACAGTATTTTTAACTTAAAAAGCTGTTTTTTCTTCAGTTTTCTCACCTTTTAAAATTATGATTTCCTTTGACTTTTAATGGAAGTTGTTCAGGTATCCTTAGTATGGCATCTACGTTCAGTAATTTTGATGGACAAGAATCAGATCTTTAATAAATCATGCAAGGCAATAAACAAAAAAATAACAACAAATAAATGCTACATGAAACAACAAAAAGCGTGATTGGCGGCCAAACACAAAATTACTCTCAATTAATATTATTTATTTACCTAGTATGAACTGTTTGAGGTGGTGCAACTATAGTGTTGGTAGGAGTGTTATCATCAAATACTGGATTATCCATTGAATATACAGTGGGAGGAGATTTTCTAATTTTTATATTAGAAAAACTACGCATCACTGAGTTTGTAAGAAAGCATTTTTTTCTACTACGTTTTTGAGCCAACTGAAAAATTAAAACAGTAGTAATATTATTGTTTAATTTATTGGAAGAAAATAGCAATCTTATAAATATATTACATTTTCTGGGCTTGAAGAATGTGATGGTGATGCAATAGTAGGAGGAGCAACAGCGCCAGCAACAGTATTAACTACACATGCTGAAATTGAATCTTGGTCAGTTAATGATGATCCAGGTTTAGTTGAATTGGGCAAACCTAATAAAAAAAGAATTAAAATGCAGATCAAAAACAATTGGTCGACTAAAATGTATTTATTTTATAATACCTGTATTATTACACATAGATTTTACATTGTGGGTTGGGGCTGATCGTACTCGAGATGTTGATGGCATTTCGGACAACCAACTTGATACACGACTATGCACAGATGGACTATTGCTACGAGGCGGTAGTTCAGGTGGTGGATATAAAGGTAAACTTTCATCTATATCACTTTGAAAACTACAATCTATAAAAATATAATATATACATGCATTTTATGTACAAACTATATATAATTAATATATCTTAATGACAAGATAAGAAATATAGACTGGTGATATTGATTGACAATCCAATGTTAAAATACATTTAACAACTAAGAATATATTCTAAAATTTAAATTGTTTCATTTAAAAATAAATAATAATATATATATAATTTTTATTTGTGGCTAGTATTTAATGGTAAATATATCTGCAAATATTATCAATATTATTGTTATATTTTACCGAGAATTATTCAAGGATCATATTCTGAATATGTTATAAAATTATCTCGAATTATGTAGAAATGATCTTGTATCAATTAATTACCATACATTTCAGTTAATAATTAATTATTCATTGAAATAGATTTGAATAATATTTTTATGGATTTAATTTATTTCTTAAGTGAACTTAGAGCAAATTGATCATATATATATTACTACATGAATTAAAAAATGAAAATAATTGTACCGTTTGATTGGCCATTAAAGGACAAATTATCGTCTTTTTGTTCTTGAACTGAAGATGAATTATTGCTTGATTTTCCAAGTAAACGAACAGATATTCTAATAATAATTTATCATTAGTTAAAATAATTTTTTTTGTTTTGTTTTTTTTAATATTACTTTGCAGGTGTAACATAGTTTCCAGGAAATACACCAGAACAATTAGTTTTTAATGATGTTCCTTTATACCAGCCATCCTTGCAGCATTCGGTAACCATGTATAACTGTCCTCGTTTTAACTCGAGTTCATCGGCTTTTTGAGGTTTATAAGGATATAATGAAACATGCCTAAAAAAAATAAAAAAATAGATATATTCTTAAAATTTACAGTCAAATCACAGCATGTAGAATCAAATAATCTAAATATTATTGAGAGCAAAATAGAAAGAGAATAATTTCAATAAATAACAATCTAAAATGAGATGCATTATATTGATGCATATTATTGCTTGCTGCAATCGTCACAAACATTGTGATCAATGTCTGAAGTAGTTCACTAACAGCTGAAGCTTGTCTTTGAAGCTGCCCGAAATGGCTAGCTTGTAAACCATACCTAAAGAGGCAGTTCTGATGTACACTGCTCAATTTGAGTCTGTTTATAAGTGGTATTTTTATCAAGGCAGTTTAAAGAAAGTACTTTATCACCTAAGATCAAATTTGGTAAAAACTAGTGCAAAGATAAAAAAAAGCTAAACTCAAACTTAGACCCAGTATCAAGATGGCAACAACTTAAAATGTCATATGTAATTACAATATTATATTGAACAATTGTAATGTGTAAAAAGAACATTTTAATCTTTTTTTAACAGTGAAAATTAAATAAATATTGATAAAGTCCTAACCTTCAACAATCATGAACCTGACGAAGTGACGACAATGCAAACATTTTAATTGGGCAAAGGCAGTACTCAAAATGGACCAGAACGATGTTACGATGCATTCCGGTTTGTAATATTAACTTTGTGTTTTTACAGTTGGTAAAAATTAAAATCTAAGGGTCTGGTTTGTAAAATCGTCAGTATCCCAATTTAGACAAAATATAATATTAATATAGAAAAAAGTTAAATTTGTTTAGATGTCCAAGTGGCTTCACTTGATGTCATGCGTGTCGCTTCTTTGTATTATCGAAATGAAACGTAAAAATACTCAATTTATTATCGTCTAATTATTATAAACTATCTGTCAAATTTGAAATGTATAACTACATGTTTAAGCTTAAAATTACTCAAAATATTTGTATCTATTCAACTAATTATACTGTAAAGTAAACACAAGTTAAAATAATGAAATACAAATTGATAAAGTAAGTTTAAAATAAGTTAAATATTTTGATTGTACTTAAATGATTAGAAAGCATAATTTTAAACATAGGACCCACTAGTATGCACCGTACGACAGGAAAAAATGGAACGTAAAAAAAATAACAACAAATAAAAAGTAAAAATATATTTTACAAAACAAATACTGTTTAATGTTTATTTTTGATATTAGCAATTTGACATGATGTACTAAACTAATTAAACTTAATATTAACAGTAAATAAATAATGAAACCACTTGTCTCTACCATAGTTTATTATAACCCATAAATGTTAGTTATAGGCAGTCCATTATGTTATAGTCACCACTAAAATGCATTATTAGATTATATTTATTTATCATTATTGTTAAAAACTTACTTTGCAGGCAGTTGGATAGGTATTTTAGACCTTACATTCTGGGTAGCTATTGGTTTGGAATGACTTCTAAGACTTCCATGACGATGAAGTTTAGAATCTTTCACTCCATTTACTGGCTAAAATAAAAAAATACATATACTATCAATGTTACTTCAAAATTATTATATTAACTGTCCTGCCTGGTGCTGACTGTGCTAAAATTTGGTAAAAATGTTTATTCTTATTTTAATAATAATATAATGAGTTATCGATGACAACCCTGAAGATAAATAAAAAAAATGTCTTTATTAGAGAGATGTATTTCAGCTACATATAGAAGTTTAAAAAAAGCTATTAACACCCTACAAGTTTCCAAGGAATCTACAATAAAATTTCATTGAAATGGTCCAGTAGTTTTTGACTTTTAGTTAACAAACAGATGTACCTACAATAATTGAGACATTAATATGTATATCTAAAGCGCCCAAAAGTGCTTTGGATATCTGTTCATATTGCATTCATCAACACCCAGTAAAAAGTGCTGAACAAAGTTAAAAACACAAAAAAACCGAAAGATAATCTGTTGTATAAAGGTGTTACTCTGTCATTAAAAGTCAATAATTTAGTTATACATAAATTTTATGATAAATGGATAAACAAAAAATAGTTCTGAATAGACAAGGGCTTATTTTTAAAGATATTTTACAGTTAATTTGTCTAATAATAATATAATAACTTTTTTCAAAAATATGTTATCCACTAGATGGAAAAAATCATTATACAACATTCCTATTGGAGCCAATAATTTAATTTATAGTGCATGTGACAAAAAATATTTTTCATCCTACTTTGAAATCAATTTTTTTTTACTAATCTATTCTATTATCTTCTAATACATTTTATGTACATTAGTACTATTTATTTACCTGAGTGGATTGAATTTCTAAATTAGTATTTGGACTGGAAAAAACAGCAATATCGTCTTGTGATAAAATCTCAGCCGAATATCTAAAACACAAGTAAGTTCATTAATTTAATGAATTATAATATTTTATAATACTTATTGAAACACTTAAAATGTATCTACATTGTTATTATAATCATTTACTTTTTTATACAACTATAAAATTAACTAAAATAAATCTTAATACAGAGTAGGTATTTACTTTACTTTTATGTTAAATCGGTAGAATACTTATAATTTGGAAAACTATAACTACATTGTCAGCACTGCTCACCTTTTACTTTTTATAGTATTATTCATTGCTCAATTAACTTGAAAAAAAAATTGAATTTTACATACAAATATGCAAGGCTGGGCAAGTTAATGATTTTTTTTAACTCAGTTAAGTTAAGTTAAATTAAAATCTAAATCAAGTTAATTGTTAAAAGTTAATTCAAAATATTCCATCAATTGAATTAAGTTAAGAGTTAACCAAAATTTAATATTAACTTTTTAACTCAAGTTAAGTTAAAAAAAGTTTTTTGTTTGCTTATAGGTAAAATTAAAATAATCGGTACCTAAAATTTTTCATGTTATTAGACCAAAGAACTATTACTATTTTATGTGTGCAAAAGCTAACAGTACACATTTTGTTAGCATATACTTATAACCTTATAAAATGTGTACCTACCAGCAATTTATATTCCTACAGTAGTTCACAAAATTAAATTAAATTAACTTAACTTGTTTAAATGTAAAATTAACTCAAGTTAATTAAAAGTTAATTCAAAAACTCCTAAAGTTATTAATTAAGTTAGTAAACATAAAAAAAAATAACTTATTAACTTAAAAAGTTAAATTAAATTAACTTTAACTTATTAACGCGTTAATGCCCAGCCTTGCAAATATGTGTATTATTATTCATTACTAAAAATTAAAATATACTTTTTATGTAGTCATTTATCAAACAAAACTAAAATTCAGTTCCAAAAAAATGAATACAAATAAATTAAAAAAATATAAATGTAAATGCAGTAATTATTAAGTTTATTATTTAAGGTCTATTCATTTTTTGAAGTATTTGTTTTGGTTTTAGGTAGAATAAGCAAGATATGCATGTACTTGTGATGCACTTATTAGTCACCTCAACTTCTTTGAAAGATTACTCTATTTGGGATGACAAACAGCACTTTCATTTATTTTTGTAAATATTTATAGATATGTTATTTGAAGGTATTATAATATCAAATTAATTCAATAATATTTGTTAATATTATGAATCAATGATGAATTAAGTAGTAATAAATAAGAAAGTATTCATAAAAATGTACTTAAAGTTCATATGATATGAATAATTAAAACAATTTTATTGCTTGTCAAACTTTTATTAATTTAAATAAAAGTATTCAATTTCTAAACTTTTAATATACAAGGGAACTATTTGTTTAGATAGGTTAATTAAGATTAAACACTTAAAATTTAAAAAATATAAGCTTATATTGTTATAGTCAGGGGTGTTCCCATAGGGTAAACTAAATATATGCTGTATAATTTCCAAGATTTTTTTCAATATTATGGACGTGTATACCCATTGTATAATTTAACTCACATAAACCATAATAAAAATACTTTTATCATAATATAAAATATTTAAATTTGATGATATAGTATACTCTCAAAAAATTAATGGGAACACTTAAAGTTAGGTTACTAACTAAATTATAATATCTATGCTATTATTTGTTAGTTGTGCAAATATTAATTAAAACTATGAAAACAAAGAAAGTACAAATAGACAAAACATTACATCAATATTTTTATGTATAATAAAAATATGTTATAATTTTAAAACTAACCGCTTGTTTTCTGATGTATGAGAGCCTAATGAAAGAGGCCCAACCCCGTTTGTGAAACTATGTCGTTTTGGTGTATCTAGATTTGATGTTGGTAAAGAACGATTTGTTGAATTCTCAACAAAAGGAGCGTGTGAAGGTGATCGGCTAGGAGAGCTAGATGTGGTATCAGATGGAGAAGTAGTATTTGGAGATGTGGTAGTTGTAGAAGAAGAAGATGAAGTATTTTCACTGGTAACCTTTGTATTATCTAATACATGTTTTGCTTCATCAGTTGCATTATGTTTGGTATTTGTTGATTGACAAGCAGCTGATAGTTCAATTGGTAATAAAGGAGCAGCTTCTTCGGGTGTAGGAGGAGCCATTCTACTTTGAGTAGGTTGTGAACTGGAAATATATAGATAAATAATATTTTACCCTGTTTTACTTATTTTTAATGACTTACCTAACTGATAGTTTCATTAATGCACGAGCTATTTGATTCAAGTCAACAAAAGATAAAGGAAATATTCCAATGCGATTGGAAATTTTTCCCTCTGCCCAATTTTGATCAATTCGTCTTAAAACTGTAATTATATCACCCTAATGAACAAAAAATTCTTGTTAATATTATCTTGTAATAATAAAACAGTATAAAAATTAATTAAGAAAGTCTGGAATATTTACTAATATTAAATATTATAATTTTAAGGTATTAAGGCTTATATATTTTTTAACATAATTAAAAATGTGTATTGTATTGCTCATATATTGTAATCATTAAATTAATAATCTATTAAAAATTACTTTTGAAAATGATAAACATCCTTCATCGTCTTCTTTATTCATTTTAAAATCATACAATGCTTTACATTGAGGTATATGACTAGGAAGTGATGTTGGAAACACCTAATATTTATTTAAAAAAAAAAAAAAAAATAGACCATATTAATAAGTTTATTGATTATTTAAATAAATATAATTATGTAAATTAACATTTATTATATAACATACTATACATGCTAAATATGACTAAGCCTCTCAGAATGATGTGTTTAATAACACCAATATGGGATGGGCATAATAAAATATTTGAATGATAAAATAACAAGGATTTAATATCCAATCATAAGTTCTTTATTGTCTTTACATCATAGTCTTGAAGAATTTCAAGAAAATCATTCAACTATAAAAGTACCACTTAAGTAATTTTTTTTCTTTAAACTTTTTTAAGATGTCTACTACTTAGCAACATCTTTCCCTATTTTCCTATCTTATTTCTGGCACACATACTCTATCCATTTTTTCCATTTGTATTGATCTGTCTAGAGGTGACCTCTAGACCTCTTCTAGTGATGGGAAAAAGCACATTCACTTTCAGAGCTCAATAATTTTCAAAAAATGAACCCTCTTTGTTTGTTTACAAACATGTTTATTTATTAGTCATTCTATATACCTGATATAATTTCTAATTTGGTATATTTGGTAATCTCCATTGTATAACTTTCCAAAATCATTTACATCACCTCATCACCTAATGTTACCGACCACATATCATATTCATTCATAGAAAATAGGTGATTGTAGGTAACTTAACATTCTAAATATATTAAATATTGGTATGTACATAAAAATATTACAGAATATAAATATTACAATGAATATTATTCACTAAATAAATCAATATATAGTTTAATTGATTATTGATAACAATATGAATGTAATATTTTGTTTTTTTATCATGTAACACGAATAAAGTTTTTTTTTAAAGATAACAATTAAGTTTTCTTAGAAATTTTATTTGAAACTGTTAAGAAAATAAAACTATTTTGAAAAGAGGTCAAATGCTGGTTGAACAACAATATGCAACGATATGCAGATTGCTCAAGCATTTTAGATTTTATCAAGAAAATATGCAGTAAAATTTATGAAATTAATAATAAATTTTTAATATGATCTTAGAATAGTAATAGATTCTTTAAATGAAACTAACCTGTACATATGATAAGGGAAATATACCAATTACTCCATTTGCTTCTCCTTGATACCAATTAGAATCAACTTTTTGACGTAATATAATCATGTCTCCTTTTTTGAAACTTAAATCTCTGAAATAAGTATTAATATTTTAGTCATCCACAGAATTAATTGTTCACAGTATACAATTAAATTAAATTAATATTTATTAAGTTGATAATTTTACAACCAAAAAACTTTTAATATTTACCCAGGTTCTTTAGAAGAATAATCATATAACGCCCTTGCAAACATATTACGTTGATATGGCACCTTGAAATTAAATATAATATTATACATACCTAGGTATTTAAAATAATTCTGATACATAATTTAATAAAACAAAAATAAAAATACTTGAAGCATAATAATTAAGGACTTAGTTAAGGGAATGTTCTACCTATATTTGTTATCCAAATCTTATAATTTTAAAGTAAGAAAAGTGTAAGAATGTTATCTGTGTTCTATTTTACTCATTTACTTACTTAATTTAAAATTATAATGTAGATTTAATAACTATCAATAAAATAATTTTTTTTATTCTAAAATATGATACAATTCATAGGCGCGCGCACAGAGGCAGTGAGATGTGCTCTTGCTGACCCTGAACGGTTTGAATAAAATTGTGAGGTCCGAATAGGTCCAAGCTGGGCCGCTGTATAATTTTCAATAAATAATAAGTTAGATATCCAAAAAAATTACTTAATTACCAAGCTTATCTTTTCTATGTTTATAAAAATAAAACATAATCTAATATTACAATACACCTAATTTTTAATATATAATTAAATTTTGTCTTTTGAGTTAAAATTAAAAAATGTTATCTAAATGGTCTTGTAAAGCCATATGGACCGTTTGTGTGAAAAAAATGGATCAGTAAAAATATTTGCTGTTACGATTTTAAACTTAGAACCTTTAAGATTTTTAATAAACTTACATTTAACATTTTATAGTACGTTAAGTATGTGTTTGTACAGATGTAGTGTACTATTAAGTCTTGAAATTTAAATAAATTATTTTCTTTTTTATATGCTTTTTTTTTGTGTTTAAAATATTGATCACACAAATTTGTAAATATGTTGTTTACAATAATAGTAAATGATGTAGAGGTAGTAATTTGACTAAATTTTGTGGGAAGAATTCATTCAGAGATAGACTTTATAATAATTTAACTATAAGAAAGTTTAAAAAATGAAATGTTTAGTTAAGTATTATACAATTCTATACTTATGAGTTTGATTAATTTTATCATAATTTAAATAGATAAATAAATGAAAGATAATAAGAAAATTATATAATTATTTATTATTAAAGGTTGAAAGTTGAAGGTTAGGAAAGAATAACAAAATAAAAAATAACAAAAATAATCATAATATTAACTTGTTTTGAAGCTTTTGGCGGTCTCTGATCAGCACATGCAACTGAAGGTTTTTTAGGTGGTGATATTGCATTTTTACTCTTCATACCTTCCAATATTCTCATGAGTAATACATTGGGTGGCAGTTCATCCACCCGACACTCAACAAGTGTTCGACATTCTGGACATCGTAGCTCTTTATGAGTAGCTACAATTTCATCTAGGCATTTTTTGCAAAATGTATGCTGACAAGATAGCACTTTGCTTGATGTATCCAAGCGTTCTAAGCATACTGAACACTCAAGCAAATCGTTTAATAACTTCTCGTCCATTATTGTGAAGCACAACTATTTTGTTCTAGCAGAGAACATCCTACACACAAAAAAAAATAATAATAATTAAAATAAATAAAACAAATACATGAAAAAATTGTAAGTCAACATTTAATTTCATTTAAAAATAAAAAATAAAATATTACACTTCATCCATGATATAAAATCTAACTCATTGGATGATGTAACGTAATTTATTGTTAATTAATTTACTGCTAAAAAGACATCAGTTTAGTCGTGGAATGCCCACTCAATATTACAATATAACATAAATTAAGTAATTGATTCGAGTTCGTTCGAAATGTCTTACCATTATCACAAGTTTTGGTGCCATCATTAAAATTGGCATTAAAATGCCACGACTAACATAATTCACTCTGAAATGTAATTTTCAACTATTGTAGACTATTTTGTCCGGTGTAATTAAAAGCGTTGACGGCGTTGACGCTCAACATGATAATATTATGAAAAATAATCTACAGATTATATCGCCAAATCATTTGAAGAACGAAACAACGAAAAAAAAAAACAATTTTGCACATCCGATCGGTTCTATCTTTTATCCCCACCTTAACTAGTTGCCATAAAATCCATCATCTTTTCGATCAGTGCAGCCAATACGACATACACTTGAATTGGAATCAACTCAATACGTGCAATACAATAATATTATGGTTATCCGCAATGCATTTGCATTCGCTATTGCCACATAATATTATAATATCGAAATTCGAAAATAAATTTTGTTGCTATAATTATGTGATATTGGGTATTGGGTAATGTATATCAGTGCACTCAGTGGCGTATCCAGATATTTATTTATTTCTGGGGAGGAGGGGAAGGCTGATCAGTTATAATTACAATATTAACATTAAAAAGTTACACTAAATCATAATTACTATAGAATTAGGTAAGCGTTTACAAAAACTAAGTTTAAAACTGTTAGGAAGAGGCTATAGCCATCTCAGCACCCCTTCCCCCAATATTGTACACACCGCTGATGGGCAATAAGAATATTATTCTATAATATATTTTAAAAGCTTTAAATTAGTTTTCTTTACGATTATTTGAGACGTTTGCGTTGTCAAAGATCTACCAGAAATGGAATAATCTGAAAATATTTTTATGACATGAATTAATAAATATTTTTTTGATTATAAAAATAAAATAAATGTATACACATTATATGTAAACTACAAACTATGGCACATCTTACGGCAAGTATTTTGTAAAAAGCGTTAGTTAAGATTTTTTTTTTATAAGACCGCTATTTGATTAATATTCAAAATAGTACGTGTCGTAGGTACTTTTACAGGGTGATTCTTTTATCAAACAACACTCATTATTTCAAAAACTATTGACTTTTTTCTAATTTTTATTTTAGATCTATCGTGCAGTTCTAGAACTAAATATTTTTTAAATATTTTCACCCTTATATTTATCAGGTAAACCATTGTCAACTTTTGGTTTTCAAATGACAACCTATACTTAAAATTTCATAAACTAAAAAGGCTATTTTTTCAATGAATTTTCACGTTTAAATTTTCATTTTTTGTTAATCCGTTTACAAGATATATCCACCCAAAGTTGGGTGGTTTGGGGTGATGTTTGTGTGTTATAGGTGTATGTTAGATGGTACACCACCATATGAGTGTTGTTTGATAAAAGAATCATCCTGTATTGTGTGAAAATCTTTAACACTATAACACATTTTTATTAGATTTTAATTTTCATACAAAATTTATAATCATTATTTTTAAATTGTAATATTTACACACTCATAATTTTCATAAAAATTAAATTTAAAATACCTATCATCAAATTAAAATAGCCAACGCGTGGACAATACAACAGGGCTGTTACAAATGTTACAATGATTTCGTTCAATTTTCAAGAACTTAACGGAAACGTAGTTAATTTTTCGTTTTAAGGAACAATATATTGGAATTTCGTTCATTTTTGAAAATGACACGAACGATTTTATTTTTTATTTTTTTGTTCATTTATTCTTAAATATAGAGGATTTAAATCATTTTTAGAACAAAAGTTTTGTCATATAAGTTTAGTCTATCAAACCTAAGTTACGACAATACTAATAATATTGATAATATTAATTTACAAAATGTATAAAGTACTAAAGACAATCATAACGTGGCTCTTAATCAACCTTAACTTGTATGAAATAAAGAAATTAAACATTTTAAGAGCAAATCAACTAACTATTACTTAGTTAAACAATTTATTTCAACCTACAAATAGTACAAATTAAATTAGGTAATATAATTTTAAAATTATTGAATAATGAAAATTGTTCTTTATTTAGAAACGATAAAGGGAGTTCTCCAGAAACGAGAAACGATTTACTTCCTTTGTAACTAGATAAACATGAACCTGAACGTCGTGAACTTATTCCCCCTTTTAAAGGAATTTTCCAAATACAGGGACACAGACTATGTTCTTAACTTAAAGCTTTATAGTAAAAGAATTCGTTTTATTTCTAATATGAAAGAATCAAAGAAATAACACAGCCACACAGGGTTGTTGCGCATGGGTCACAGAGAGAAAAAAATAGTACACTGATATCCTCTTATTTTTATAATTACTATAACAGAGTGGACCATAACTGGCCAACTGGGTCACATTTAGTTACCTAGTAATAATTGCACAGCATTCAATTTCTCTAATAATTGCTATTTTGTTGAAAATATAACTTAATATTCTACTTAGACACCTAGTAACTGGTAGACTATTCCTTCTTATTACACGCTTGTCAATATAGCAAGTCAGTTGCAATAGGGTTAGATAAATTTCATGCTTATCATATCCATCAACGTAGCATAATAAAATAATATATAATATAAGTATAAGCATACAAATAATATATAGATACACATGATATGTAATCTTAGTATATAAATAATATATAATTCTAAATATACGAGTTTATATTTTATATTAAATTATTATCGTCTATCGTCTATAAGCGATTAGTACTTATGAATAATGAGTAATAAAACCATATTATTCTATAAATACTTAGTGTAGGTATTCCGTGTACAGTCAGTACTCAATGACGTATTGCTAAAATGCGTGGTTATCCGGAACGACCGGAACATAATATGCTAACATTGATTATATAATCAATGCTACTAACAATTTTTTCTATGGTATAGACGTCTTTTTCAGTATAAATATTTTTCAATTTTTTCTAAGGGCGATGCACAGTTCATACATCATACAATATAAACTCTAACATATTTTAATAATTACGTATCTATACAGTTTTTGGAAGGGGTTCAATTAAATATGTACTCATATTAAAGTCGTATGTATTATACATTTATACTATTATGTTTAATATTATATACGAGTATATAATATATTATATTTCACACTACATAATATGAAATATTATTATTTATAAACATATTAATATAATTTCTATACACTCAGATCCATCAATCATTAGTTATTCTGGCGATAAAATTAATATCTCAAAGATATGGATAGATACCTAATACCTATATTGCCTCTATCGCACTTTGTATTAAAGCTGCAACCTGGAAACCGTTGTCAGAACTCAGAATAACATTACTATAAATTTATAATTTCTATACTTAATACTTAAAACTATATACCGCAGGAACATGTATCTATTTTTTTTGTTTTTAGAGGGGGGTGGTCCAGTACCCTTGGACCTCCCTCCCTCCCATCTCAAATACGCTACTGTAATAAGTGACAATAATGATCAAAACAATTTTATTGCTCTGATCATTATAAATATTTTATTTATGACACATTACACTATGAAAAATAAAATATTAATATATTTTTTACTTTATGGAGTTTGTTTTGAATTCTAAAAAAATAGTATGAAAATTGAAGGTACGTTATACAGGGTGTCCCACAGAGATCTGACATTCTGACAAATGAAATAACTTTTGTTCTAATCAATATTTTTAAAAAATTTCTTTTAAATATAATTCATAGACACTTGCGCTACATTTTTTATTTTTAATACTGAAAATAAAAAACTTAAAAATTGATAAAAAATGTTTTCGAAATATTCAATATAGCCAATTTGTAAATCTGATTTTTAGAAAAATTTATATGCTAAAAATACTTATTTAAGTCAAATGGCTGATTTTTTTAAATATCAATATTTTCATTAAGTCAATTACGATCTAGTTTATGTTAGAAACCTTGTAATTTCAAATAATAATAAAGTTTTTTTAAAAATATTTTATAAGAACATTTTTAAATAAGTGCATGTTAAAATCTAATTATTTTTTTTATTGTATTTATTTTAATAATATGTGATGTATTAACTATAAATTACTATAATTCACCTAACGAAAATATTGACATTTAAAAAAATTGTAAAAAATCAGCTTTTTGACTTAAATAAGTGTTTTTAGTGTTTTTACCATATACATTTTTCTAAAAATCAGATTTACAAATTGGCTAGTGGACAAACATTTTGCGGGGTAACTCCGTACCACTCCACTCTGCCAATCTAAACTTTAAATACTTATAACCATTGGCGGATATCCATCGAAAAATGTGGGGGGCTACAATTTTTTTTTATGAACCAAAGCCGCGGGGGTGGAGACTACGCCCCCACACCCCCTCGTTAATAATTTTAAACAAAATTTTAATTTAACATTGAAATAATTATACTGAACAACTGAACGAAATATTTTGAATGAAATGACTGTCTAATAATTTTTTTCATATTTAAAATGTAATACTATACAGAGTGATCTAACGGGTGTCACCTTGTATAGGTATATAATATAATGAAAATTGTCTCAACATTTTTAACTGAAATGTACAATATATATTTAAAAAAATGTTTCTTAATATTTTTTACTGAACTGTACAATATTTTTATAATATGGCAAACATTTTAGAGGGGGCTTTGCGGCTATCGGTGGGGGGGCAAAGCCCCCCCAAGCCCCCCCGGATATCCGCCAATGCTTATAACTAAAAAACTACTAGCCCTAAATTCGATTTTTATGAATCAAAATACTTTGAAAAATATTCTGCTTTGGAATATGAAATTAAAACTCTATGTTGACATTCAAAAAAGTAAAAAACTTATAAAATGATAAGGATAAAAAATATTTTAAAATATAATTTTTTAATAAAAACGTTGGTTTTTAACAACTTGAAGCCATGTAAAAAAATATTTTGAAAAAAGTAAATACTTTTCGAAATAATTAGTGTACCCACTTAAAAGAGACAAGAGTCACTCTGTATATCATATATGTAATGAATTGTAATATTAGTTATTAGCTTAGGTATGGAGATATGGCAGTTTTATAATATTACTTAGGTATGCATATATATATTATATATCTATTGGCAATTGGCTATATTGTACAGTCTTCTGCCACTATATACTAGTCGGTGGTTGTCAGACGGCGCAAGTGATAAAGTATTAAGATGATTTACCACGTCAATACGTCATACCGAATTATATATATATACAATTATACATAAATATATTATACATATACGAGCAACGGCAGGTGTATAAGCACTTAATAGTACGCAGTATGAGAAATACCACATTATACAGCAAGCAGTTGACTAGCTGAGTCACGAACAAAATAATTTTAAACACATAAGTGCTTCAATACACATTCGCAAAATCAAAAAAATAAAATTTCCTAGAGTGAAATCATATATTTTTTTAGTACAAAAATTCAAAATAACATGTCAAAAGTACGATATTTAAAAAACTTTTCTTATTCCCTTTACATAGTAACTATAGTTATATGATAATGATATCCATTATAATAGTATAACTATATAATATTACGTATTATATATAAAAGTACAAAATTATAATATATTTTTAATAATTCGTGTGCTTCGAAATATTTGATGAGGTCAAATGGGTGTTGATGATGAAGCAATCACCTTCTTCCATGGATTTGTGTTTTGATGTGATTTTATATTGTATGAAAACTTAAATGTATGATTTATCAGTTGAGCCCCGGTTTGCCGTTGTGTCTTTATAAAGGCGCCGCACTGCTGTAGAATGTATTATCGTCCATCTCATTAATTTAATATATGAACAAATAAAATAATATGTACATCTACAATTTAATATAACATTAACTTAATATGTTTTATGATTTATGTTTAATTTTAATTAAATAAATATTTTCATATATAATACCTATTACAAAATTTTTCTGGTTTTTGTATTTTTTTAGGGAGAGGTACCGTGTAAATCCCTTATTTAAAAAATAGGCGCCGCGAGCCAAACAAGTTTGGGAACTACTGATTTATCTGTTTATTATCAAGTATATATTTATATCATAAAAATTCAACATTTTATTAGGAATAAAGATGGGTGTTATAGATAAGTTCAGGCTATGCATTTAGAGGATCGATATATAATTATAGTATAACAGGTTCTGCACATCTCGGTGATGATCGGTACGGTAATATAGGTACTCTTTTCACCCAAAAATGACCCTTCGCTTTTCGCCCACGTCTCTTTTCGCCCAAGAATATTATATAGCACTTTTCGATCAAATTTTTATAATACACACTTTGGGAAACACTTACTTTAAATTATTTATATCTAACATAATAATAAATTTGTTATATTTAAATTATTAATTTTATAAAGCCATTTAGCATTACCCAGATAGTACCACGAGGAGGCGGCTTCTATTATACTCTCCAAAAATGTATTGTGTTTTTGTACAGTTTTTGTACATTAATTTAATTTTTATATAATATAAGAGTAAGTTTTTATCAAAAGTATAAATCGTCAAAATTTTAAATAAAATAATATCAAATAGAATAGTTAAATGACATTGATTTAATAAAATAATACCGATTAATATTGTTCCTGCTTTATATTTTTTCTTCATTTTTTTTTATCTTTGGGACACCTTTGTAAATGCACACTATTTAATTTAATGTAGACTTCAGTTTGAATTTTATTAGTAACACTTAACCAGGCACTTATAGGTGGAGAAATATGAATAAAAATTTTGTTAAAAAAAGAATGAAAAGATTTACACGCGTTAGTTAAAAACACAAAAATATAAGCAGGAACGGTATGATTTTATTAAATCAATGTCATTTAACTATTCTATTTAATATTATTTTATTTAAAATGTTGACGATTTATACTTTTGATAAAAACTTACTCTTATATTATATAAAAATTATATTAATGTACAAAAACACAATACATTTTTGGAGAGTAGTAGAAGCCGCCTCCTCATGGTACTCTCTGGGTAATGCTAAATGGCTTTATAAAATTAATTAACACAAATTAATAATTTAAATATAACAAATTTATTATTATTATGTAAGATATAAATAATTTAAAGTAAGTGTTTCTCAAAGTGTGTATTATAAAAATTTGGTCGAAAAGTGCTATATAATATTCTTGGGCGAAAAGGGAAAGTAGTTTTAAAATATTTGGGCGAAAAGAGACGTGGGCGAAAAGCGAAGGGTCATTTTTGGGCGAACGGGGTCTTACCCGATCGGTACACAGTTCATAAGAAAATATTTGTGGTAGAAAAACGGGAAAATGGTCATAAACTCATAACTCTCTATAATACTATACGTCTTCGAATGCCAACTATTGTATTACAAAATACATTATTCCATGCATTTTAACTCATATGAGAGTATTGTTGATGAATTACATCTGCAACTATTACGTTTATAATATTTACTACCAAATCTTGGCATTGAAAAATAGACTCTAAACCACTAAAACTAGTAATACCTTCTATATATAACATAACTAGTCATTAATCTCACTAAGATGATACTGTTATTATAATATAGTCATACACTATTGTAGAGTATGCTATAGGTACACGCTATATGTTATTTTTCCATCATAGCTCATAATATATATTATAAGTATATATAGGTCATAAGTACATAAATAATATAAATACAGTAGAATCTCAATTATCCGAACCTCCGTTATACGAACCCTTTATTATTCAAATGTGAAAACTCGTATCCGGATGGTTTATCGAATTTATCGGCGCATTCGAATTGCGTCCCTAAGTAGTAAATTATATTTTGTCTAATGCATGTCTTAGTTGCGTCCGCGGTTTTCTCGTCTCATGTACGAGTTGAATCCACAGGTTTTTCAGCGACTGAGAATAATGTTAAGTGATAAAAGTTGTAGATATCTCAATTATCGATATTTTATCTGTAAATACCCCCTTACCATTTATTGTTGGAAATTAATTTTGTTCATGTTAGCCATCAGACGGCATCAGTCACACTTCGACATTCCATGTTCGACAAAGCAACACAAATTTAACATGTTTTAGTTCGTTCAAAAATTGGCATACAAAATTTACCCATTTTATAAAATAATATACAATTACAATATTTAACTACACCATTCCATAAAAATAAAAATTAACATTTCGTTTTAGAAAAATAAATAATTTATAATATATAATTACTAATTACAATGTATTTTTAACCACACCATTTATACAAATGACAGTTCTCAGTCTGTAAAAATTGGAAGGAAAATATGTATTCTATTGATGTCTATTAACCTGCAATTAATTGATTATTAACCAGGACGCAACTTGTATACATGTCGCGAAAAAATCGCGGACGCAACTCAGATATGTGTTGTATAAAAACCACGGACGCAATTCGGATATCACGATGTATATTTTCGTATTTTGGGTCGCAATTCGTATGCAGCCCGAATTTATTATAGCTCTCGCTTTTGGCTTATTATTAGGGGCGAGTTCGTTTTCAACCAAAACCGTACCGTTCCCTTATAGGCCGATTCCCTTTTCGACTAAAACAAAAATTTATATAATAAATTTAAAATATTAAAATAATGATATACAATTTTTGTCAATGATTATTAAGTATAATATTAATATAAAAATAATGTTAATTATTTTTATATTTTAAATAATTTTCTATATTTAATTTCATAACATTTTATACAACATATAATAATTTTAATTAAACAACAAAGCAATGGAAATGTAATTTGATGATTTCTAATAATGTAATGTATTTCTGATAATCTAATGTATGTAATTCTTATAAAATATTAATAATAATAATGAATATTTTACTATAAAAATAATTAATAATCAATACCATAATTATAAATTTTTTTAATTTTATATTTCCAACATTCGAACTTTTGCGTATCCGAACTAGGTGCGGTCCCAATTAGTTCGGATAATCAAAGTTCTACTGTATGTAGCAATATAAGCACTAATAATCTCCCAGTAGTCCCTGCACTCTGTAGTAATTATATCTACAGTCCTATAAAGCAGAAGTTCCCAAATTATATTGGTCGCAATTATAATGTTGTTGATGAGTATTGAGTTATGTTAAGTTTTGAAATATATAAATATTTTTTTATAGTATAAAATATTAAATACAAGAGTGATCTTGCACAGTGTAGTTCGTGATGAATTAAATGTACGTGGGTTAGTGTTCTCAGACTTCGTTAAATGTAAGCTATATTTTTAACACATTAGGTATATTAATTATGGTTTAATCAAGTTTAAAATATAAATCTAATGTCATATCTTGTATTCATTTATAATAATTTTACATTTTATTTTCTGTAACAATGGCAATCCTATATAATCAAAAAATATATACATATTTGTTTTTCGTGGGTCAACAAATTCCTTTGTAAAAAGTAAAATTTTGAGCTCAGGTAAGGATTACTCTTATATCAAATTTCAGAACCACGAGAGCGATAGACTTAGGTGGGAATCGCAACTCTCTCCCTCTCTCTCTCTCACACACACACATATGTATTATAAATATGAATGTTATTCAGAATAGGTATTCGAATATATACTTTCAAAATATATGTTTTAATATACATAAAATATAATTTATTCAGCGCACTATCTACGCACTATAAAATGGGGATAGTTGTCTCTCTAGTTAACAATTACGTGGCAAAAATATGATTATATTTAAGTCTTAGATATCATGCATACTCATGTTGACTCCATCAATGGAACAATAAATCATGTTTATGGATGACCACAGTAGTGGTAGAATGTAATATAGAACGTCCGAAAATTACTACCGAAAATACTACTAAAAAAAATATTAATTAAATACATTTCATGACTTCACAAAGCTAGTTTTGAAATTTTAATGTGCATATTTTGCGTTTTTTTGGTTTTTAAGGCATATTATACACTTTTATAGGCTATTTTATACTTCTTGAGACATATTTAACTTAAATCGATTTTTTCCACTGTGACATTTTTATTTCAAACAATACAGCCAAAATGTTTAGATAAAAATGTATTTATTTTTAATTTTTTGTCGTATAATATGGTTTTTGACTGTCCACAGGGCACAGGCACACATTTTTCGTAGAAGCTATAACGATCTAACGTCGTACACTATAATACCTACGACATCACCACCACAGCTTTGTGTGCACCACGTGAGCTTTTATTCGATTAGGATTTATTTATAAAATGTTTCTAGACATGACAATAATAAATATTTTAGTATTTAGTCTCAGTCAGTTCTGCGGAATGTACATTCGTGTTAAAAAAATTTTAAGTGCATATTATGGGGTTTTTAAGTGCATAAGTGCTTGCATATTTAGAGCTACAAGTCCTCTGCCTATATATGTATATAAGAAACACTAATTTTTTCGGTATTTACGAGTTACGATATGATAAATATTCATATATGAATTATGCATACATGTGTCTAAAATTTGCCACATATGGCACCAAAAATTAAACTATTAATAAGTAAATAACCTATGAATCAGTCTCCGTTAAAAAAACCTAAAATATGTTTTATAATTTTTTGCCTATACCTCTTACAAAGTTACATGTATATAATGATTATAATGACTTTCTCTCAAAAAATCCCTTAATGCATGATAATTCCTGAACTCTTTTTAAGAATACAATAGTATTATGGACAATTTGCCGAATAACTTATAATATAATAGAGTCGAATGATACTACGATAAGATGTCTATAGTGGCCTGAAATCTGAACCTAAAAAAATTGACTTGTCGACGCTACATACGATAGTTATTTTACTATTTTTATCTGCGTCATACTAATGTTATTAATATATTAACTTAAAATTCCATAAGAAGCTGATTTTGCGTGTATGGCCATGGTCATATTTCATCAGATCATACCTGTAAACACTCCTATATGTCCATGTGTGTAATTACTACTATTTACCTATTAAAAAGCAAAAGTGGGTAATAACTAGTTAAACAATTAAAGCTGAATTATTAAAAGTCTTAAAAATGTTAACTTTGCAAGTTAGTTAATTTTCCAATCAACTCAATAATGACTATTTCCAATTTGTTTGAAAAATAATAGGTAGGTACCTGATATTGCCTACTTCAATTAACATTGTTTATAGAAATGAGAAATTAGTTACTCTATAATATTATGTTGTATTATCCTGCTTTACAAATAAATCGAAAAATGTTTGTTTAAATAAATTGTATTACATAGTAGGTAATATGTTATTAAATGTGTTGCAATTATTTTTGAAATGCATGTGTACATTTTTAATTCATCCCTGTAGTAATTATTAATTTCTAAATGAAATTTTGACTTAATGTTTCAGTCTTCAGTATATTATATAGAATATATTTTATACATTATACTAGTACCATTGATTAAATATACTATGTTTAATCAATGCTAGTACCTACATACCTACTAGATAGGTATAGATAATATAAATTATAATTATTTATTATAACCGATAGCTGTTTTAAAATATATTGGTTTTAAATTAAGAATTTTAATTTCCGTTAAATATGATTAATGATTATCTACTCATAAATAAACCATTATTATAGGTATAAAGTATAAACATGTGTTAGAGTCTGTAATCTTAATAATACATTTTGAAACCACATAGCTTCTGGTAGCAGTGTGTATTATGTTGCCAGGCTCAATGTTAACAGGTGCACATAATTGATTGGATTACTATGTATTTTTATTTTTTGAAATTAATATTTATTGACATGGTTACATAATAAATATTGCACAAATACAATAACAATAATTGTAATGATGGGGTTGTGAAATATATTACGAAGTATTAGAATTATTAAATTAATTAAACCTTATTTTTGTGTATCTATATATATTATATTATATTTATAACTATATATGATGTATTATTCAACAATTATCGCTATCATTAGTCTAAACATTTTTAATTTTTAGACGATTTCGAAAAACAAACATGGTATTTAAATTTTTTAGAAATTGTCGTTCTGATCTCAAAATTATCTTTAGATATAACCTTGGTATTAACTAGAATACTTTGTTAATCTATATATACTTCATACATTAAAAATAACTAATAGAATAATATAAATAACAATTTAAAGTAAATGGTTGTACAATTATTTATATAATTTCTTGAGTAAATAATTATATTATATTAAGTACTAACTGATTATTAAAATAAAATATACCTACAATCTAGATGTTATTTCTGCAGAAACAACATTTGTATATTTTTATATGTATTAGGTATACATAAATGTTTATCCCGCGTGTTTTTTCGTTGATAATATAATATTGTTCGAAACATGTAGA
Organism: Diuraphis noxia; assembly: GCF_037042655.1. Taxonomy (NCBI): domain Eukaryota; kingdom Metazoa; phylum Arthropoda; class Insecta; order Hemiptera; family Aphididae; genus Diuraphis; species Diuraphis noxia. Next base: position 27,370,545 of record NW_028301714.1, on the reverse strand, counting down.
ACAAATACCATTCCTAAACCAAAAACTCGGTTCTACATTTTTTTGCAAACTAAAAATATATAACATGAAGCATTTTCTTTTGAATTTATAAAACAATTAGCATTAAAATTATTCGCACACGCTGCAGTTATCGTGGTGTATAGTATTGAACATATAATTTACACGACTATTAGAATTTTAAAATGTAATAAAAAAAATACATTTGGTAATAATTGTTAAATTATTATATATATACATATGTGTAAACTGTGTACGTTGAAACATTATTATAATAATTGCGTGTAACCGTGTAAGGCATATCATTTCTCATTCGAATACTGTATTCACTTGATTCTTTAGAATGCCTGTAGCTATATAACACTCGGTTATTGTTTTTAATTAAATTATTTTATTTCGTGTGTGTTATCATATCAAAATTATCGTTTTCATAGCATAAATAGGTAACGGTTGATTGTTTCATGCGGTTTTCCTACATATTTTATAGTTTAAATAGTATACCTATTATGGCCATTAAACCTACCTATTGTAGATTTTTGTTTTACATTCGAGTTAGGTACATTAAAATTACACAATTAAACTATAATATACACTAAAAATATAATATATAATAATAATATATCCTGCAAATTAATTTGCCAAGTAATTGGCAAGCATAACCACCTCTATTTTTCTAATATTAATGCACTTATTAAAATTCTGATTTTTCGTGTTTTTATGTATAGGGACTATCATGTTTTCGAATGCCTACTAAGAATTTGTATACCACTTGTGTATGTAGTGTTTTATATTGGATCAAACTTAATTTTTTTTTTAAATATGAGAACCAACATTTTTTACTGTCGATATTGATATTTAAATCATAATTCAAACGAGTTTAGTTTTTAAGTTACTAAAATGTATGTTCGTAATGAGTATTAAGCATTTAATGATAATAACTGCCAACTGGTTTAAAAAAAAAAAAATTAATAAGATTTAAATTTAATAGATAAGTTATGTAATCTAGTATAGCCATTATATTATATAGGCACTGCAAAATTCATCTTTTTTAAATATTGCCCTTATTCTTTAAGTATACTTAAAAATATCAGTATGAATTTTATGAAACACATTATTAAATGAAAAAATTGGAGTGATCCAATTCTAACTGAATCGTCCTGTATAATATATAGGTACCACCTTTTGAATAATGTTTTTATGAAGGTATAATATAATCTACCCGTTGATGAACTTTAATCGTTATAATCACAACATACAAAAATATATTGGTGCATTTTATTGTTAAACATAATTTCATATATAATATATTTTAAATAAAATATCATTACCATCTAATTGTTGTATTGTTTTGGTATTATATTGATTATTTTTAGACCATGCATTTATAGTAATAACTAATAAACATAAATATGTATAAATTTGTCCCAAGTTTAATCAGCTAATGATAAGTAAATGCTCAAAGATATTATAATATCTAAATAATTACAGGAGAAGGTTAGTAGGTATAAAATATTATAGCAGACGCTTGTAAGTTGTAACTATATACAGGTTAGGTTTACTTATAGTACCGATATTATATTGCTGGCAAGAGATTAATCAATAATAATTGCTGTCCGTAATATTGATTATGCATTTAGACTATAGAGGTATTTTTATTATAGTCTATACACCTAGTATAACCTATACAATATACATACTGGTGCGGGTAATCGAAAATGTATTTCTTTTGGAAATATATATTTTCGCACAGTTAGTAGTTTTATACTGTAGTTAGTAGGTACTATATAATATATAGACTTATAGGCTGGTGTTATACTTGCAGATATTTTGCCGTTAAATAAACGCAAGTGTGATACCAGCCTTAAAAAAGATGAGGTACGATTCGCATCTATTTTTGGATATTGATGTATTATTTTTTAATTTATAGCTGGTCCTGTAATCCGAGGCTGTAGGTGAATAATATTTCTAGAATTAAATTTAAATTTTAAAGATACCGATATTACTGTACATTATTAATTGTAAATATATATTATACAGAATTTTTAAAGTATATAAATATTGCATCGGAGAAGAGGGGCACAATATCTTTAAAAAAGTTCAGAGTTGGGTGTATTGGGATTTTTTAGGTTCATTTAGGTAGCGCCTATCATTATTTAGACTGATCATACCGATGATATGTCTATATGATAGTATGTTTACAGCCTATATATCGTTCTACAAATTCTACATCCTACATGTACAATGTACCTGCATAATATTATATCATATTAACTATTAAGGTCATTATCAGGTATTCGTTTACTAGTCATATCTTAAAAATTTGCGATAGTTATGCAACTGCAGCAGCGGTAAAATAAAAGGTCCTTTATATCGTCGGTAGAGAACGATTCCGGAAATTTGCGGAATAGTTTTGTTTTAATAACTGTGAATATACAAAACAATGTACACATTACACGATTCCGCAAATTTCATTTACACATAGGTATAATATATCATGTGATTTTTTTATTCAATGTTGCCATTACTTTTGTTTGCTCTCGTTTTTATAAATTATAGTTAATAATATGTGTATAAATGTAATGTATTATAGTTTAAAAGTAAAAATAACTAAAATTCATGAGAATCAGTGTCATTATCAAGTAAAAAAATAAAAAGTCAAATTAAGTAATAGTTAAGTAGTCAAATAATAATTTTAAAATAGATAAATATTTTAAGTTGTTCATTAATTAATTATAATTGAGGCATAATGTATTTTTAAGATTTTAAAATTATTATTTTTATAAAATAATCGTAAGTTGCTACTTGCGCGGCATGCTGTAATACGTATAATTTAAATTTTCGAAATATTATTTTCTTTTTTATAAAAAAAATAAATAGAATTTAGAATATAAAATTAAATGTATCAACTGTTGATAGTTGATTCTTAAAATCACGATTCGTCGTACGAAACAATACGATATTACATTATGAAATTAAAGCTTATGATTTATGAAATTTTCTAAAAAAGATGCTATAATTCCAAAATAGGTACATCTCATAGCATAAGGAATTAAAATAATAAGCCATAAGTCCAAGTTGGCGTATCAAATACTAGTAAAAAAAAAAAGATTATAATTTTGATTTTATATAATAAATTTGTTTTTCCCTATCTATAGTCAATACAAATTAATACAATTCAAAATACTCAATCCAAATTTAAAAAGCGAAAAAAGTGTATGTTAGATCATAATAACTAAAAATAACATCTATAATATAGTCGATGTATATATATTTAAGGGTGACCATACGTTTTGAATGGGATAGTTTTATTTTCGTACTTCGTGTCTCTGTTTCGAAGTTGCCATACGAATATTCGGGATGTAAAAACAACACGATTGCTAATAATAATATAACAAAAAAATAAACGTAATAATATGGGGTACACCACTGCACGTGTTTTTAAGGGCTGTCAAGTGTGCACTTGGAAACTAAAACAAATAATAAAGTAATTGGTGGCTTTAATTGGATTGTGGATATTTATAAGTAGAAAAAACATTGCTGGTCCGGTTGGTTATTGTCTGCTCCCTAAACGGGTTATTTGGTGGGATGCCGTAAGTGAAAAGTGTTTTATTGTGCATGTGCTTGATTGGTCCTCAAAACACCTTTTATCTACCATTGACTCAATGATGTAAATTATTATATTAGATCGGGGTTAATAATATTTTTAAACTGCTGAAAACGTACAATAATAGTCATGTGAACATGTGGCGGTCAAAGTTTCTTGAAAACGATCCTTATTTGTGTACATTTTATCGGATACTTTAGAATTTTGGCCTCCATCATGTTACCATATTAATATTTATTTAGTATAATACTAAATTAAGCACATTAAAAAAAATAAATAGTTATTTGATCAATTTTGTTGTTGTAATTTTTTCATAATTTTAAAGATGTATGGTAATCATCATTAACGGTAGTCTATACTTATCGTATGGCACGGCGGGACCAGTGTTGTAATTAGAAATTTGATTTGGGGGCTGGGAATTATATGTTTTTAGCAAAATTGGTAAGCCTCATACAGTAAAATATAAAATATAAGCACTTGAATAAAAGTTTTGGGGGATTTATCCCGCTCATCACCCTTAATTACGCCCCTTGGCGGGACGATCACAGACCAGTGCCTAATACGATACATAATAATAAACAAACGTATAATAATAATAATAATAATAAACAAAACGTTGTGCGGTTATGTAGGCAGTTGTAGCTATTAATAGTATTATTAAAGCGATGTGACGGTGATGGGCACTTGTAGGCCTGTTATGTAGTATTATACCTGTAGCGCGCGCGCCGTATTCATTGTTTTTAAAAAACGACGAGTGGCGACGGACTACGACGGTGACTGTCTAAAAACCTAGGATAGGAATTATTCCGTATAGCTGTTCGTCGTCGGAAACGAAAAAGAGAGGACGAGGAGGAGAAGAAAATAAGTTAAGAAGAAGTAGATGAAGAAGATGATGATGATAATAATAATAATAATGTTAATAAAAATAATAGTAAGTAATATTAGTGGAAAAAGGAAACGGCGGAGGAGAAATGAGAGGAGAAAAAAAATAAACTAGACGAGGCAAAACGTGTAAACCGGCATGCGCGCACACACACACGCTGACACACACAAAACTCGGTCCGTGTTATGGTAATAGCCGCATTCCAGAGGATCCGCGGCCTGATTGGCTACCGTTTCGGTGATGTCATGCGATTGATAATAGAACCGGCCGCTGGTGCGCGCGAGGGCAGGCTGGCTGGCCCGATCGGCCGGCGGGCGCGCGCGAGCGCAGGCCACACCGCGAACGCTCTGTATATACGCGCGCGCACGGTCGTTTTTCTTTATGACGGGGGGGCAACGCCGCAGCGTTACTCGGTCCGACCATTTCCAAGATGGCGAAGCGCGCGTGACATCTACGGTCGTCGGTCGGTCCCCGCTGCAGTCGTCGTATGTACCGAACAAACGCGATTTTTTTACTCTCCACTCGTGTCGTAGGTAGTTCATAATATGATCTCGTCCGATTTTTAATTTTTACGACGTCTTTTCTTACTGTACACATGATAATATATTTTTATAATATTTAATATTAGATCGTCTCGCCGTCGTCGCCGTTCTCCGCAGTGTATACTAAGAATATCTACCGCTGCCGCCGCCACAAACGCTGTTATCGTTATCGTTATCGTTATCGTTATTATTATTATTATTATTATTATTATTATCGTCGTCGTCGTCGTACCTACGCGGCTACGCGGTGTTTGGCCCATGTAATGGATTCGATTTCGTGAGTCCGACTTTGATGGATACAATACTTCAAACACGATGCCGAGACGACGGAACGGAGAGATACCGTTGCCCGACGGTTGGGATTTCGCGAGAGACTATGACGGCAAAGTGTACTTCATCGACCACAACTCCAAAAAGACCACTTGGATTGATCCCAGAGACAGGTATAGCTCCGATATTGATAATATTATTACTAAATATAAACACAGACATTGAGACATAGGCGCCTACACCTAGGCTAATGATTATAAACGATACCGCCGTGGCCCATCGTTAGATTGATAATGATAATAATAATAATAATAATAATATTATTATTAATATAATCGTATATCCCATGGGCCATGATATTATGCTGAATAATAAAAATGCCGAAACCATTTTGAACGTATTTTGAAAATGTTTTGCATTTTTCTTATAATAACTACTAATATTATTAGTTTTCAACCCTATCCCCAAATGCGTGTCTTTTATGCATGCGCGCGCGTGTTCGACTCTTGGTCGAAATTGTGAAATGCGCACACACTCGCATTCCTTCGACAGAAATCCGGCTGGAACATCACGGTTTTATTATTATTATTTTTTTTTCCTTTTTCCTGAACCGTCGTCAGTGCCATCTATATTGAAATATGCCAAACCCACTACTATCCGCCCCCCTCTTCTGCCCCCCTGCTGTCCCACCCTCCCGCGTAGCACCGCATTCCGAGTTGGTGAATATACACGAAATTTATCCAAACAACCGTGTGGCGTGTGTGTTGTCTTACAACTATATTATTATTATTATTATTATGTACACCGTTGTAATAATGAAAATAAATCAATGTATGTGACTAAATAGCGGTGGTTATAGGCACCTAAGTAATGTAATAATAACAATTACGATAGAAAACAACAACAAAATCAATGATAGATACAAACCAGTACAAGGGGAACTTTTTCGTATTTTTTAAAATGTTATTTAGTAAATTGTGTAGAGTCTATAAAATATATACTGTAGACGTTCGATTTCAGTTTTTAGTAGCTTTGTCGATATACTTATACGATATAGTTATAATATCTTAAAATAATATTCACGTCCCGCAATAAGGTCATCTATGTAGCATATCGTATATGTGTTATACTTAATATTAGATTAGAAACGTTTACTCCTCGGTTTACTCGTGGACGATATTTTAAATATTTATTAGAGACGATCACTTGATTTTTAAAAACCAAAACATGGGTTCAAAATCGAATCACAAAACATCCCTATTATAGTTTTAGTTTTTTAAACGATTTACTGTGTGGTTTATATACCGTGTATTTTATTTGCTTTTTGTGTAAGTAAAAACTTCTAGGCTTTTCGAGGTTCTTTTTTTTTTTACATTTCATAATTTATAAATTTATTATTGAATCCAAATCGCAAAATTCCAAATTATGCTAAATTTTTTTTACTTTTAACATGTTTAGGTACATATTATATTTATAATGTCTAAAACTATTCTTTAATACCTAACTAGAATGCAATTTAAAAATGCACTCAATGATATTTGTCAATTGATATGACTTATACCTATATCACGTTTGAGATTATTCGCGATATGTATATATATATTGTTATTTTCTAGGTATATTATTAAATATCTAATTATGAACAACGTGCGATTAAATGTTTCAATATCTAATTATACCGGAATTATACTTATTAATTTGATCTTTAAATTTTCGTTATACTTTTAAGGTTCTAAAGATCAACAGTTTTAATTTAACACTTAGTTTCAAAGTAACGACGCTTCATTATAATACTATGATCAGTGATCACGTTATTGCGTCGTACTATACACCTGTAGACACCTAATCTTCTGACATGAACTTACATTTTAAAATAAATACGGAGTCAGTGTTTATATAATTTATTATAATTTATTTGTAATTTGTATATACCCAACCAAGTAATAATCAAAAATTTTTAAGGTAGGCACATAGAAAATCGAAAAAATATAAAGTTACCCATTTACCAAAGAACGCGTTCTTATCTTAAAAAGTACCAACCGTTTGATTGCCCCGTATTTGTATTTTGTTGTTATACAAAATATACCTAATGTTTGAATATCCTGGGTATCTTAATTAAATATTATATCGGTTGTATAATATGTATATTAATGATATGATGTTCAAATTTCAGTTAATTTAAAATATATAACTATATCCTTAGATTTCTTTTTACGGTTCCTTTTTACATTTATTGAAAATACCTTAACAATTTTTTTTTATATTGAATCTTGTTCAGAGGGCAGATATACATATTAACTTTGCATGTTCACATAATATGTCACACGAGTGTATGTTGACATAATATTGTAATGTTATGTTAAAAATAAATATCCCAGTAGCCACACCCTCTCCAAGTTGTGTCGCCATGCTGTCTACAAGATCGTACCGACATTTGAACATCTGAATTTCTGAATTCGTCCCAAAATGTTATTGCGATGATGATGTCAGTAAACAATCAAAACACTACCCAATCTTGCTAATTACATTTAAATACTAATGTATTATATTATATAAGTGTATTATTTTTCTTTTACTTATTGGATCTTAAGAGGACGCCATTACATTTTGAAAACGGTTTTGGGTTGGGTAGAATCACTTATGTCTTAAGTTGTAGTCCAAGCTTAGAAACCAGATTTTCAGACTATAAAGAGTAAAAAATTTACCTGCTATACAACATTGTTTTTGATTTTTCGATATCACAAATTCGAAAAAGTTCTTTTTGTTTAAAAATTCATATTTCAAACTTGACTAACTTTTTTTGTATTTGCAATATCAAAAAAATAAAAACTTGTACTGTAAATGTTTTCCTTTGTATAGTGTGGACATTTGGTTGCTTAGTTTGGACTACAGCGGAGGCGGACCATAGCTTGAGTGGTTCTATCCCGCACAAAACAGTTTTTGCTATGTTGTACGTTAGTAAGACGAAGACAAGTAGACAACACATACGTGTGTAGCGCCCTCTTAATAATATATAAAACGGAAAGAAATTTTCGTATCGTTTTAAATGTTCTAATTGTCTTATAGGACGAATATTGTTCCAATACATCATGTAAAATTTAAAATAGTTTTTCTTTTCGGTTATTAAACGAAACTGTGTTTAATAGCCAATAGTTATATCATTTAGCCATTTAGGCACCTAGTTATTTAACAGTTGTGGAATTATTTAATTTTTTTTTTAAAAACTATTTTAACTTTTTATCAGGAATTTTCTATGGGAAGGGTGCATAACTCTTTCATACTGCATCTTAAATGAATTTCCTGGTAATCACTACTAAAATGCATTCAATGATTGGAATTAATTTGTCTCTATTTTGTTTTATTTTTTAAACTCTTATTAATTATCATAATGCACTACAAGCACTATCAATACACCTTGGGCACTATACTATAAATTTACTATAGTATTATAATATTAAGTATTTATTCAGTTAAAAAAATAAATATTATTAATTTTAGAATAATATACTAGACATTTTTACATTTTCTACTTTCAACTTTGTTAAAGGCGGGAGTTTTAACCCCTTAAACCATCCCCGTAACTATGGCCCTGCTTTCTACCTATATCTTAGTCGGTTAAAATGGTATAAAGTTTCATTTTAATTCTAATAATTAATATTATAGTTAAACAGTGAAATAATCTGTTGCAAAGTAGGTATAGGCTATAATACAATAGTACAATAGTTATTTTATTATTAAAAGTCTTTAAAAAGTAATTGTATAATAGTTAATTGAATTATAGATTGCAATTTGCAATAGAATATATTTGTGTTTATGCTGCCAACTGATTTGGTAATCTATACACATAGAATACCAAGTACTTGCTAGTGGTTTTCGACTAATGTTTAATTAATTTGAAAATTGTGTAACAATACAATAATGCCATGTGACGATGTGACAGATATCGGTAACTTATTCAATGATTTACTTTCTCTTATCGCAGTTAATGTTTGATGGTACTTTTAATTCTAGTTTTGAGGTTTTTTCCTAAAGATTTAATCATTTTTATATTTTTTCGATTATTTTTATTTACTAAATATTAATTGTATATTAGACAAAATAATAATGTAATTTTTAATTAATTTACGAAAATATACACAATAGATATTTAGTGAGTTTATATATAAAAATTTTTATAAAACCAACATTTTCAATGCCTAATAATATATGGTTTCATGATAATTTAATTTAATTGATTATTAATCAATTAATTGTCATACTTAGATCATAATATATTAGTAAACATGTACGTATGCATAAACTTATAATTTATTATAATATTTATAGCTTTTTTATTTTTTACTAACACTTTTCAACGTAGATAGGTAGGTATGTATTTGTAAATTATATTTTGAAATCAACTAAGTATAAAATTCTATAAGCAACTAAAATTATGTTATTTCGATTTAAAAATAAAATGAAAAATATAGGAAATTAAAGTTACCAATATATTTGTGTTGATCTTTCAATATTGCTCAATGCCATGTGAAAATTATAGTACTACTAAAAGTTATTTTACGTGTATACAGTTTGGGTATGTAAAGCTTTTTGAAATGTTTACATACTTAATTTGTTATGTCTGGACTTCTGGTGGCGTGAAAATTACTATATAAACAATTTGAATGTCAACTTCATAATTTAGCACATCTGTTAAAATTAAAGTAGTTAGGTAGGTGAATGAAATTTCAATGAATTTTTCTGATCCGTGTAGACATTGATGTTTATAGATTTGTCAGCCATGTTATCTACGATTTCAACTATCAATTGTTATTATAATATGTCTTAATGTTTAATAGAAATCGATTATTGACAATGTTAATTGAGCATTAGTCATAAATCATATTATAATAATGGCAGTAGAAGTTATAGGTGAATCTCATTAGAATAAGTGTATTGTGGACAGGAAATTCCTGATTTTATTGAAAACGAAAGAAGGAGGAAGAAATAAGGACTGTGTGTGTTTAGGAATTTTTAATATTTTTAAACGAGAATACCATTAATTAATATTATTAATAGTAATCACGTCTTGGTCATAAAGGTTATTATTTAGAAACATTTTTTTTTTTTGGTAAGGATCTTACATTGTATGCAATTTAAATCTATAGATTTGTATACAGTGTTGATAGTTATAGTAGTATGTTCATTATTACTTACATGCAGACGTCTACTTAGTAGTACACACGGTAACATTCACATTTTTATAAAGCGTTTATTTATTATTTAAAATTATAATTAAATGTATATAATGGGTATACGAAAGGTTAATAATGACTAATAGAAAATTATTTAAAAAATTGATGTAGATTTCTAAACAATGAAGTTATGTACAATATATATTATGTGCATAATTATTATTGATTAATTAATTATATATTACTCAACTGAAAATATTTCAGTTCAATTAGATACTATTTGTACAATAATTATGTTGATTTGTTGATTTGAAATAAAAATTTATTTAATTTATGTCAGTAATATATTTTGTTGACATTTTTGTTAGATTTTACGCCGCTGTGTAACATTTTTTTTTCATAACCATACTATTTATTAAACATTGAAACATACATTGAAATAGTGTATTATGTATTCGATATTGTATATATATCCAGATACGTAACAAAACGTATTAGATACGTGTATATAGTACGTATTTATATTCAATATTATATTAGATTGAACTGTGAATGCATTAGATTAATGATTATATTTTATTTATGACGGTGTATTTCCAATATTTTAAATTAATGAGATCGTTTTTAATCATGCATTATTATAAATTTAATTTAATAATTTTTTACTCAACATTTTAGACTATATTGTGCACGTCGGAACGCTGAATCTATTTTTAATTATATATATATTTATTTTTTTAGGTACACCAAACCACAATCGTTTGCTGATTGTATTGGTAATGAATTGCCTCTTGGATGGGAAGAGGCCATCGATCCAGTTATCGGAGTCTATTATATCAACCATTTCAACCGTATGTATATTTAAAACATAAATCAACGCATTGTTATCAATTATTTAAAAAAATAATTCAATCTCTACATATTCAATGTACGCTCTCGTGTTCTAGAGTGCACCCAATTGGAAGATCCAAGGTTGGAATGGAGAGCTATCCAGGAAGCTATGTTGAGAGATTACCTTCATACAGCCCAAGACGTCTTAGAAGTAAGTAGCTTGACATTGTTATTTACGGTGCTAATATAATATAATCGTGGTTGTTTGTTATAAGGATACACTAAAAATATTGTGTCACGGAGTTAAAATATATTTTGATCGTACTAATATTTTTGTATAATGTAATATCGAGAGATAACAAACAATCTCAAATTAATAGTATCGTTGTATTATTTTGGAGAAATGCACGATATTGAAAAATAAATAAATAATTTATACACTATACATTATAATAATGAGTCATGATATTGTTAAAAGGAATAATTTTGCTATAGTATGAAAATTAAAATTAAAATTAGAATGACGGATGACAGTAATTTATTGATATCGTGAGAGGAAAATAAAAATAATATATATATTTTTTTATGGATATGGTATGCAGTTACTTTTCGCGTACTACTATACATATAACATTATGTAGTGGCCTATTCATTATTTAGTGATAGTTCTGCCCCACTTTTAGTTCAATGACAAATTCCACCGGACTAACCTGACTGGTCATAAAACGTTAACACCGCAGCCGTGTTACCTATACGTAATTTTTCGAATTCCACAACGATCGTACATACAGGGTGATGTCCGTCAGTGCTACACCTTCTTTCCGGTGAAAGAAAATTATTTTATTCATCTCGTTGCATTTTATTATCATGATGATTGAATGACGTTTGTCGTGTGTTATGAGATCGTTGTAATTCCTTTGATGATAATAATATAACAGCTGAACGCGATGCATGAAAATAATAATAATAATAATAATAACGTGGTTGAGCTCTGATTTGGTGTTGGTGGGGCGTTTGGAATGACGTACAAAATAATGTCTGAACAGTTTTCAGCTGCTGTTCGAACTTCGACAGTGCATTTTTTCCACGCACAACAGCGGCTTGTGACTGAGGGAAAATAAGAAAAAATATCCAAACTAATGATAAACCGATTTATTGACCCATCCCTGACGTAAATCGTCCAGATAAGACAATACAATGTTAGATTTTACAAAAACTACGCAACGCGGCGTTTTAGTACCCTGCGCACGTCATCACAGCATTATAATACGGTTAATAATATTATGATGTTCAATTAATCATTTAATCCCCGATCGCCTCTGCCCATATCGCGTTGTATTTTAATAATATAATAATAATATAATTATTTATATCGCCTATACATGCGTATTTTATTTTACTAGTAGGTACTTTATAGTTACAGATCACCACGAGATTTGAGCCAATGTTACAACAATAATAATAATTACATTTTTACGAATATAATATACCTCAATGCCTTTAATATATTATTACGATGATCGGATTTACGTACGTGTGTACCTACATGTGTATATCTGAAGCGATGCGCTGCACTGCATACACGAATGTTATAGGTTTTCGTTCAAAATAATATAAACCTTACCCCTGGGATACACGCACTTGTAAGAGAAAAAAATAATAACATATCTTCTTTTACATTTTTTATTAAAAATAATTGTATCCCACCCCTTCGCTTCTTGACGCACTCGAACGCGGTACGCGGCGGAGTCCGCGTGTGGTGCATAGTGCGTACGCGCGCAATGCAGTCGCGTGGCTCGGTATTTTATATTTTTTATCCCACCCCCCGATCCACCGGAGCCGGTTCTCCGTGACGACGCCGTGTATCGCCCGAGGGTGGGCGGGTGATTGATGGTGATTGGTATGTGACGGGCTGCGGTGGTGGCACCGTTGTGGCGGAGGTGAAGGGGGAGAGATATTTCGCCCAGGGCACAACGTGTTCTGTGGGCGCTGCGGGGCTCTCTCGCATCCTATCGTCGGCGGCAGCGACGACGACTGCTGCTGCTACTATTAGTACTATTACTACGGCGACGACCACTACGACGACAACGACGTTGTTTGATACGAAAAGAATGCGGTCCCTCTGCAACGTTGCCGAGTCGTCGGCGGCCGGCCGTGCGCCTTAGAATGTGGAATGTGAAATGCACAACTCGCGCGCGCTCTCCGCGCACTGTTACCAACACGTACCTACTCACCGCCTCCCGATGGAATATATATCTCATTATAATTTATAACACGTTATTTTTTCTCTCTCTTTCTCCCGTATTATAAATTTTGATTGCTCAATTCCATTCATTGCGCATTTAAGTATAATTTTTTTTCACAAATTTTTTTGGTGGTCGGACGTCACAGTTGCACGCGCTAAGTAGAAGACAACCGCTGCCACGTCTTATCGGACACAATCGCAACAATATCATATTATGTAATAATTCGTTATTATAGAATATCGGTCCAAACATCCCTACCCACAACTCACCATAATAAAAATATATATTATTATTAGAAAAATAAGAAAGGAGATGTGAATAGCGGCGTTCAAAATGTAATGCTATACGGGATGATACAAAAAACAAGTGTGAGACGAATAGATAGGTCATATTATCATCGGACTTGGGGAGGTTAGAAGAAACCAAAGACTGACCGCAATTGCAATTCCTATACATATTATGTCAGGTTATGAAAGATCTATAATTTAATTTATACCAGGAAATGAAGAGGAATGCCAAAAATACAGAGGCATGGAAACCGATCCTCTGGTACAAAACTGCAGAAATAATATCTTATTATAATAACGAGTGTGCTTCATCAAATTTCATAAAGATCAATAAGTTTTTATTGACATCTTTGACGACAAGACGAAACTTGTAATTGTAATCACAATATTATTATAATAATTAATACGTGGATTTGAGATGACCACTACTAATATGACGTATAGTAGGTATCCTGGGACTTGTATTTAAATATTAAAATATTTTGATCGAAATCGTCATTATTATTATCATAATACATATCCACACGTGAGCTTCTTGAAAAAAAAACTGTTTGGTCTCAAAACCGTATGTCGTTTATGAGATTAATGTTTATTAGTATTATAGAATTAAACATGTAGAATATTATTATGTTATTCTGCCGGTACAACGATAATAATTGGGTCAAACGTCGTTGACGGCGATATTGTGTTTTACTCGATATAAATATATATAAAATTCCATGTGTGATCGTTATCTCGAGATATTTTAGTCGCGATGTTTTTCGTCGGCCCGGTTTGCCGTTCAAGTCTGCTTGATGTTTAGAAATCGTCCGGTTTTTTTTCGTTGTTCAAAACATTTAAAACACCCGCTCGTGTACATTTCTGTTTTCTCGCTCGGTATGTATTCGAAAACGCAATCACACTGGCTTCCGTGGTAAGGAATATCCATTAGATTTGTATGATATTTGTATATACAATTTTAAAAGACCGACCATGAAACTGAAAAGATAACTTTGGAATTTAAACGGGTCGGAAGGTTACTCGTGCAATGATCTATATACGCGCGATACCAAATGAAATCGTCATTGTCAATTATTATTATTATTATTATTATATTATTGCATACCGCCTTGCGATGGTCGATCGTACAATATATATTATTGTTTATAATATATATATAAGTGCATGAGCTATTGTAGCGTGGACATAAAAATAATAATAATATCATAATAATAAATAAAAATCCTCTGCGGCGGTGGTGGTTCCACCGGTTCCACTCTTTGTGTGCTACCAGTGTTACACTCGCCGGGTCTCGATGGTGGCGGTGGCTCGTTGTAAAACGATTGAAGAGCGAAGGAAGAGAAGAAGAAAATAATAATACTAAATATATATACGTATATATATAAATAATACAAAATAAAAGTAAAACAAATGAAAGAAGGAAAAAACCACCGTGGCAACGCCGCAACCGGCGGTAGCTACTAGTGTTACGAGCACAACACGATCGGATTGTTTTCTAAACTGAAAAAAATAACACACGCACACACACACACATATATATGATATATAAAATAAAATAAAAACGATCGAAGACAATGAACCATCTGCTCTCCACCGCGGTGAAATGATTTGTACCATTCGGAATACGTATACATAATATAATATTATATATAGGTATGGGTTAGGTTAATAAATATTTTTATTATAATTATAATCATTATTATTTTAGAGGCTTTTTAGATTATAATATGAAAGGCATGTATAAAGGTAATCACGTCATTGAAAATTTGAATTAATTTCGTCTGTTGAGCCGGTCTCTGGGTTTGCTACAAATTGATTTGGGTATGTGAGTGTGTGTCTTGAGAATGGAGGGGAATCGTCACGATTCTGAATTTTCGACACTTGGCGCAATATTATAATATGAAACGTATAAAATGTGTTTTAGGTACGCGTGTATTATTATAATAATATGTATAACCCAAAAAGGATTTCGAGGAATGTGTCAGTTTCAAAACAAAAAAATTCCGTACGTCGTCGATTAGCCAACCGCGTTCGACCGGTTTCCGATTCAATAGCAGAGATTAAGCATTTTCGTGTTTTTCGTTCGACTGCATAATGATAATATTATTATTATTATTTTACCCATTATCAAACAAATCACGCTCATGAATATTTTATCGCGTCAGCCAATATCGATCTAACGATAATAATATATTACACCCTCTTACCATCTACCCGCCGAACCACCACCGAAGGTGGTTAGTATTTCGTTGTAAAAATCGTCAGCCGGCGGTTCTCACGGAGTTGTTTATTGAATATTTTATAATATTAAATAATCTTTGATGTCTTTTCTATTGTAATTATGTATGAAGCGATCGTTTTAATATACATACCTAAATAACAAAGAGATAAGACGATGGCTCGTTATAAAAACGAGCAGTCATTTGATCTGAATAGTATTCGTTTTTTGAGACAAGTCGATGTCAAAAATCAAGCCATACTCAGCCATAGTATATTAATTATTTATTGTTCTAATATAAATACATTAGACGTTTTTGAGTTGAAAATCACCGCGGCAACTATGATAATATTATGAAGAAGATGTTAAAATTAATATTTTTTAAACGTATAACATGAAATTAATACCTATATATCCATGTTATATTGACGTCTTACGTATTTACGATTTATATTTTACGTTCATAAATATTATAAGACCGCGTGGCGATCGTGTAATATTATGAATACTTGTATCTACTACCTCGCAATCAACAAGAAATATAGTTTTTATATTTTCGGTATTGGTCTATTGCATATACGACTTACGTTTATATATGATACGTCAATACACGAATATGTATATGCATATATATTTTGTGTATCACTAAATTTCTGAATTTTTAATTTGATAGGCAATACTAACATTGGTCGCCGTTTTACCGAGCTTAATATATCGGTATAAATTTAAACTTTTTCTCTATATCTAATACATTTTTAGTTGTATTTGATCATTTGTTTACTATAACTTATCTTTGAAAATTGGCCGAAAATTATTACAATATTATTTTACAACACAATTTGAACAATAGCCAACGTCTTATAAGTTGAACGTATGTGCGTGCAGATCTATAATATATTATTTTGATATACCTACTTACAAAAAAAAAAAATTAAGCTGGTTTAGAAATGGTGATTACGTGGAAATAGTACGTATTATTTTTCAGTGTACCTGTGTACCTACTTAATATGTCCTGGAACATATAATTATTATTATGTTTACTACATTATTTCATTTCGGAAATTTATTTGTGAGCTTGTGTGTTTATATCTAAAATTTCTTTATCAAGTATTTTTTTTTCAATATACTTTGCCTATCGATAAAGTAAACCGTTGGTTGTAATAAATTTGTAAATGTTATATAAATATATAACACACGATGTATTCCTACAAATTATTCGAAAAGGAAATCAGCACTGTCATACATGATTAAGGTATATATTGGACATTGGTTATAGGTTACAGGTACACATTATGGTATATAAACTCGCGTTTGTTGATTGAGCCAAGAAAAAAAAATAAATCGGTATGTTAATCTCGTGTAAATTATACGTGAAATTTTAAAATAGTAATTAATTATTTCTATCGATAATTGTTTCGTGTCAAGGTTTCTCGTTTGATTTGATATAACAAAATATTATGTTGCGCCGACATTAATTATTATCATTTATCAAACTATTCTGATGTGTCGATCTCATCACCGCGTGACACTATACGAGTATAATATAATATAATGTGTCGACGTGACGGTACGTCAGTATACCTACCTATTGAATAAATAATAAAATCTGTAAAAAAAAAATTGTTGTGGATTATGACTTATTCCGAGATAGTATTCAATGGTATTCATGTATAATATGTTGTTAGATTAAATCTGGTCGAGATAAAAATGTGTTTATTCGGTGTATATCATCGTTGCGCTAAGGAATTTCGTAGTTATAAAACAAAAAACCACAAACGAAACCGTATAAACAATTATTGTGAGTGTTTAAATATTATAATTTGTGAAAAACAAGTTATAAATGTGTCATAATAATATTATATAACAACCGAGTTCTAGGAATTCGTATCATAACATACAATTTTCACGTATAGGTTGAGTATAAAGTGTTGGGCAAAAAACTCGGTGATTAGCCAATGATTAAATTTAATAAGTGTATTATACGGTTGTAATTTAAAATGCAATATGGGTCATTATAATATTCTAATAACTGAAAATATAATATCTCGCTTATTTAATTAAAACAATAAAGGTATTAATGACAGACAGTGTTTGCATTATTAATTATGACTGAGCATTAATTTCAACAACTGTTATATTTCTAGTTTTCCTTTTTATTGTTTTTAACATCAATAACACATCGTTTTAATTTGTTAGTGTTGATAAATTTAACTGATTAATCTGGATATTGGAATTTATCAATTTTTAATGTTACATAGTTGTAATTTAACCTTCGGTTAACCGTATGCGGAGTTATTTTCACTAGATGCAAGATTATATTAATATTCATGTAAAATTAAAAGTTAAAATCAATGATGCACACAATTCTCATTTTTTTCAAAAACTACATTCTTTATTAAAATTTAAAACTCTGGTTTATGTTTTCATGAGTTTATCTATACTCCAACGTTTTACACTTATTCTATCCGCGTAGTTAAGCTCGCAGTTTAGCCGCCTGATAATTGTAAAAAGTATGTAAA
This sequence comes from Diuraphis noxia, assembly GCF_037042655.1. Lineage (NCBI taxonomy): Eukaryota > Metazoa > Arthropoda > Insecta > Hemiptera > Aphididae > Diuraphis > Diuraphis noxia. Next base: position 27,351,977 of record NW_028301714.1, on the reverse strand, counting down.
TGTAGACACGCTTACTGTATAGTTATAGTACCTATACCGCACATTTTAAAATCATACGTTTTCCCGTAGACATATTATCGCGTTTTTATTGTAAAATCGGTCTGAATTTATGCTTAGCATATTAAGTTTGCAACGTCAACGTTATCAAAAAAAAAAAAAAATCGCAGGACTGTTTGAATTTCTCAAAACATGAATATATTTTATCATTACATTGGCTTCTCGAATTTTGAATGCATCGCATCAGCGGAGTACACGAAGATTTAGATTACCTAGTTTAACCCAACAAGATTGTCGCTCAATACACCTATCAAAATTTAAAATTGTAAAAAAATCTGGCAATCTTTACATAAAACGAGTGTGTGCCACTGTTTCGCAATGCATTTGGTATAAGGAGGTTATATTATGTGGCTGAATACAATGAGTTAGTTTCGATCCGACACCGGGATACCTAGTATACTATAGTAGGCACCAATATGTATATAGAAAAATCTCTGGGTGTGAATTCTCACGAAGAGTTGCATTTTTGTATGTGTTTGCAAACGATATGACGCGTATAATATTAAATGGTTTGCAAACGTTGTGTTTTATATATTACTTATATGTATTGCACCGAGCGTGTTTTAATAGGTTTGATCATGGTTTTCAAACGGATGGCGTATTGGTGGGGAGTGTGGAAAGGTGCGATAGTTAATGTTACAAGATAAAAAAATTTAATTTAATTCTAATATTTTTAATTGACCGTTATAACTCGTATATAAAGGTAAAAACGACGATTGACTGTATTAAGTTTCCTCCGTGTTCACTGTGCAACAACGCGTGTTTTTCAACCACAAAGAGGGGAGGGGGAAATCTTTGAAATGGTAAAACGTCAACGGCGGGGAATAAATCAAAAAACATTTTTGTTATGAATCTCGTAAATAATGAAAACCGCGGGATCTGGAGCTGCGGAATGGCTGCGAAACGCGTACTTCAAACGCGAACCTATAATATCATATTTTAAAAATATATAATAATATACTATGATATATAGGCATACAAATTTATCTCATTCGTACAATAATAGGTACGCCCATGCATACATGCACAGGTTTAATAATAATATTGTATAAATAGGTATATTATTGTACTTATAATGTGGTGTGAGTGTGTGTGATATTTACGATGGTCCCGCTGTGCTGCTGCTGCAGCGCGCGTTCGGCTCGCCGACGTTCCCTCACCCGCGGCCCGCCGCCACACGTATGTACCGAATAGTTGGGATTCCTGAGCGCGCAAGGCCGAATTCCTCCAAGGTAGACACCCGTCCTCGCGTCGCCTCGTCGTCATCCTCCTCCTCCTCCTCCTCCTCTTCGTCGCGTTCTCCTCCGCACGCTCGTCCCGTCAAGTCATGCAGTGCGCCCCCCACCACTAACGGTTGCACGCCGCAGCCGCCGCCGGCTCCGACGGATGGGCAACCGAAAAACTAACCCCTTGGGTCAAATTCCGGTCCCGGGATTCTGTGCGCGCGTATGACCTCAGTCTCTTCCTGCGGCTCACGAGTCCCGCGTCGTTGTCGTGCGTGTGCGTTGTGTGTTTGCCTATAAAACTTCGTCTCCGCGGTCTGTCCCGTCCGTCGGTTATTGGTATAATATAATATTTACAATAATTGTATTATTTGTATTGCGGTCGCGCATTTCCGCGTTCGTCCGTTCGTGTCCGCTTTCGTTACTGCGTTTGCCGCGTATAATATACCGCGCACAGTGATCGGGTTTTTGACGTGTGGCAAACGATCGCGATTTTATTAAATTTTGTTTCGACTTACTTTGTTTGGTCGTCGCGTCTCGTCCTCATTCGCGCGTGTCAGCGGGTTGTGATGTGCGCCGCCGCCTCGGCCGCCGCGTGTACGACTATGTTTTCGCATTATTGTTGCGACACTTGGCCGCCGCGCTGCGATTACACGTCCTACGATCAACTGCTTGACGTACAGCTGTACCGGGACAACGACGGACGCATTTACTGCGTTTACGTAAGCCACACGCTATACCAAATAGATAACATAACCTCGGATATTATATGATAACAGTTGTACTACACTACAGTTGTTGTATATACGCACACCCGTTTGCCAATCATTTTTTATAGTAACGAGTACATCGAAACTTCCTTATTATGAAGGACTTCTAACTATCAACAGTTTTTGTTTAACGAAATATTTTCGAGGACCAAATACCAAATTAGGATCACATTTATTAAATTCTATTTACGAAATTTTTTGGTGTACGTGAAGTTTTATATTATGGAAGTTTTGTTGTATTTTCGCGTTTAAAGTCTTTTTTTCGTATTTTTGTTGTCGTCACTGGTAATATTTTATCATTAAATTATTATTGTTGTCGCAATGACGATAATATAAAAATAATAATATTGTTGCTATCCTCCCGATTCACAGTGTACTGTCCATCGTTCGTCTGTCGTATAGCTTTTCCGGGTGGCAGAACCATATACCACTCTTGCGGTCTAAAACTACCATCTTAATTAAAGTATATGGTTGACAATTATACGTGGTCTGGCATGTTACGTACAAAACTTAAGCTGAGGCTAACTGGAAACTTTTAAGTAGATCGCAGTTATATATTGAATGACATAACGTCAAATTGGAACACGATAATAGCCACACGACAAATGACGTAGCTGCAGTGGTTTGAAATATTACTATTTAATATTATACACCATATACCGTTCGTCCACATATAAGTACGTGTGTCTAATGTATGTAATGACTCAAAAGACAAAACTGCTGCAGCAGTTCTACGAAAACTGAAATTTTTCTAGCGATATATCATATTATATCTGCATCTCCCACCGCATGTATATCGCATACCACAATTAATATAGAATCAGGCAAATGTATCCAAGTTTCTAAATCGTTATAAGGGTGATGTAAAAACAGTTGTTGTAGATATAGAAGCGGTTGCTGCAGGTCATAGGTGGGCGGACCGCGGTTATATTAAATTATGTTGCAGCAGCGCAGGATGCATCGTGGCATGCAATGGCTTGGACGGTTTTAAAATAATTGGTTAAATTTTTGTTTGTAAATAGGGTTCTCTGTCATCAGCGCCTTAAAAAATGTCTCATATTTTGAAAATGCCCTTAGAAATATGTACTGTAAGTGACCTAGAAATAAACGAAAATCGTCATTAAAAAATGATTACAAAAAAAAAAAAAAAAAACAATGTACAAGTTGTATATTACTTCCATATTTACAATTTATAATTATTTCGAAGGAAAACATTTAATTTTTATACTACTCTGTAACTGCCTCGAACCGACTGAATATTATTCTCATTTTTGTTTATACGTAAATTAAAGTATCTATAAAATATAATATTATACTATAATTACTAATACACATTTATAAAATTCAATCGCATATACACGCTTCGGACGATCGTTAGTCTCATATTATATAAAAATGATTTTGTTATACACGCGTGAATATATTGTCGAAATAAAAATAATTTTTATCGTTTATTATTTGTTATATAATATACGTTCGTATAAAGCGGTGTGAACGATATCACCTATTTATTTAATGGATATATTATGTCTGCACTTCCACCATTATATTATTATTTTAGTTAATGTTATTCAATCTCATTACTTTGTTTACGATATTATAACGCACGTGTCTTTGTATACAAAGTCTAAACAAATAATACTTGTATATTATACGATGCATCTAAATGGTAAATTATGTTTAAATATATTGGATCGTTTGACAAATTACGAAAATATATTATAATATTTTATATCTCCTTAATATATTATATTATATATCATCGTTTTACGTCTAGACGATTTTCTCATTCTTTACTCGTAATTGCAATGCACTTAATTATGATTTTTCAAAATAAACATATTATAGGTAGACAATTCACGAACTGCTGTACGTATACCTTATATTTGATAAAACACCTTTTGTATAAAGCTTTATCTCCTATTTTGAACTCTTTTCAGATCCATTCGTAAATTTGTTCCATGATAATTATTTATTGAAGTAGGTATCCAAATATTTTTCAGTTCAAAATTTTCGCTCCGTTTGCGGTCCTACCTACAGACTTTTAAGACGCGCCATATTTACGCCTCATGGCTAATTCTTTAAGGCGTCATCATACTGATACTGCACATTGCACAATATTAAATCAACATAAGTTTTCGGTTATTACCGATATTATATAATTTTTAACTAAAATAATCGGAATTGATTCGTGTTATTAGTGTAATGAAACGCAATCATTACCTATAAGTACTCGTATCAAAATGTATTCACTTGCTGAATGAAAGTATAATGTATAAATATGACTAAACTAGGCTCTTTGTAAGCCCGTGTAAGATATTAATTATATTATGATATTTACCCTTGAATTAAATAAGATTTAAGTTAAAAAAAAAAAAACTGTACCTAGGTATAATATGTAGTAATAATATAAATTATATGATATCATATTTAGGCCTATAATATTGTCTATACATATATACTAGTTGTAAAAATTCTAATTCGTGATTAATTGTGTTTTTCAGGCGAAAAAAGAAATTTATGACATAAAACAGCAACGGTTATATTTAGCTCAAGACGAATACAATCACCTCAACAATGCTCTATCGACATTAAACACGTCTAGAACAAGTCGTGAGTATTATATCTTCTATATAATATATATGTATATTGTATATAGTATATGCTTATAATATTAAATTAAATTTTCTAATTGCGTATCTATATATTATAATATACAATACCAGTTGGGTATTCGTATAATATATGGTTACCTACCGGACGGAAATTATGATTTTAAGTTCTAACGATAATTTCGTGTGCATTGGCTGTATTATAGTCTGTTCGAGCACCAGTAATATAAGTACAAAATATGATCCCGATTTGCTCAAGTCAGACGTCGCTCATGCCCGGGAAAGAGTTACCAGGTTGAAACGCGAATTGGAACAGATTGGCGTCGAGATGTCGTGCACGCGACGCGGAGTGGAGACCCTCTCAAAGTATGTATTTGTAATACATATAATATTATTCTAACTAGTTTTGCGATATACGCATACAATAAATAAATATAAACAATCGAAAGTTCCGATTTGTTCGTCATCGAAGGATACAAATGTATGTATAAGATAATAGCTACATATAATATACAGTTTGATCTGTGTATAACAGATAGTCGCGAAACCTTCAAATATGTCCGTTGTTGGTATAGGCTTTAAAATTATTTAAGTCAAACTCACTCATATACGTGCGTATCTATTAATGAAAATATTGTGCTTTTATATGAACTAAAAGCCGTTGGTTAATATTAATTCATATTAAAAAATATAGGTACATATACCAGACTCCTACATACTTACATGCGCGTATAACAATTTAAACATGTGCAATTAATCATATCGTTATCAGCGATGTATATGGGGTAGTAATGAGTAATAATAAATATCTAAAAAAATGTAAATTTATTATTTGTTATTTATTACTCCTGGAAGTATGTAATCGGTCGTGATCCGTGGTTTGACAACACGACCAGTGACACTTTTGCGTAGTATATATTATATGAATAAGTATGAAATAAAATTTGTGTTTGGACTAAGATTGTAGTCCATCTTCGGAAGTTGATAAATATAATTGTCCGTGTCTATATAATATTGAAAGATTCTTATAGGTGGTTCGAAGTACGTACATGAGGATTGGTATAATTCATAAATAAAATATATGCATAGGAAAATATTAGGTACCTATATATTTTTTGCCGAGACTTAATTATTTTGTCCACCAAGAGAAGTGTTGGTTACATACAGGTGTCAGTTAAATGTCGAGTTTCGTTGTTTTTTTATAATATTAAAATTAAATTTTGGTTATGAGCCAACAGGTGTCATCACTTAGTGATGATATCATTACATCGATGTGCTGTATATTATGATGTATTGATAATCGTTTTTTGATCGTTGCAGCGTGGAACAAAAACTGTCGAACGACGGAAGCCGTTACAACGTGGTCGAAGCTCAAGCGATTGTTACCGAGCTGCGAGAAATCCAACATTCACTGAGTTCTGGACAACGCGAGCGCACCGGCCTGATGCATTCGCTGGCTAAGTTAAAAGACGATCTGACGCGACTGCAGCTGTGTTCTGCAACTGACGATCCCGATCTGCAGACACAGAATTCGTCTTCCACGCAGCTCAGCGACAAGCTCAGCACCGCTTCCCAGACCGATTTGTCCGGCGAGGTATGTGTGCACTTTTGTGTATTTGACTAACATGTTATTATCTGCATATACGCCTATTATAATATTAATTACTATCCCATGTGGCGTATTTACGGAGTTGTAGTTGGTCGGGAGAGAGGCATGATATTATTATAATACTATTTTAAGTCGCCATATACTTTCCCTCGCGTTTAATTTTTTTTTCTGTTCCGTGGCCCTATATATTCGACACTCCAAGTTTTTATTTTGTTATGGCCTGTATAGATGTTAAAATTTCTAGCACAATATTGTATGCCCAGCGAAGTTGCTATTGAAAACTATTGCTCGATATAAACTAAAAAACACACCTTTATTGTTGTATTTTATAGGCGTGTTTCAACAAATGTGTGTTTCAAACAATCTAAATTTCGAAGTTTCGTTTTGTTAATTCCACGCTAATGGCAATATACCTGTGTCATATTACTGAAAACTACTTATTATTCTATTAGATAATATTATATCGAGTTCACGTGGTTAACGATCTAGAACCGGTGATTTACGTCATAGATCACAGGGGATAGAGGCCACTATTATTATTATTGTTGTTGTTTTTGTTGCTGTTACGGGCAATGCAACGGTTAGAGATTATTTTATTTAATAATGGCATTATAATGCCGATGCTGTTTATTTTTCGCACCGGATTTCAAATTCAATTGTTGCTCATGATAAGGATGCAAATATATTAAACATATATGTGGGTACATATCATAGGTGACATCGGGTGTTGATGCCTATAATTTGTTTTATTGTTTATATATTTATACCACGATTGTTGTATCTTTACAGTTGATGCCTATGGGCACGAGACTCGCCGAAATGGCGCGCATGCGCCTGGAATACGACGAGGCGCGAAAGCGCATACAAAATATACAACAACAGTTGGCTGACCTCGAGGAAAAAGTGATGCCCGGTCAAGAGGAGTCGGACAAGGACCGATTGTTACTGTTCCAGGAAAAGGAACAGCTGCTGAGGGAGCTCAGGAGTATAACACCCCGTTCGAGAAGTCACCGAGAGATGGACGACATTCAAGGGGAGATCAAGAAACTTGAACAAGACCTGAATAACGCATTGGAAATGTCCAACAGAGCAATCACCGACAGGTAAGGATGCAGACTTGATGCCATTCGTATATAAGCCATCTTAACAATCATAATTTTATTGCTAATCATATCTGCGTTGCGTGCGCTTTGCAGATTGAGATTGCACGAGGAAAAACAATTGCTGTTGCAACAACTCAAGGAAGCGTTGCGGTCGATGACACAACTGGAATCGCAACTGAAAACGCTGTCGGCGTCTACCCTGTCGGTGAGTTCAAGCTCGAGTCTAGGATCATTGTCCACGACCAGCAGCAAGGGTTCCTTGAGCAGTGGTCTCAGTTTCACCGACATCTATGGTGGGCCCCAATGTCTGGCTCCGGCTACGTACGACCGACCCATCGACATGGCTGACTTGCATAAGAGGTAAAAGCGAAATCGATACCTCGCGCTCTCTCTCAATTAAATAGATTTGGATGTATCGTTGGTTAACATTGACGATTTTATAGAGTCGAGAGGCTTTTGCAAAATGACATTCAACCGCCGGCTTATGAGAACCCTGGCGAATCGTCCGGTTCTATTCCCAATGTTGGTGGTAGTGTGACCTACTCCAGGAGCTGTCGACCTGCAAGCCCTCCGCTCTCACCCATATCTGAGACGCCGCCTAGAAGCGTGTCGGCTGCGGTTAGTGATGAGTCGGTCGCCGGTGATTCGGGTGTGTTCGAAGCCAGTCACAAATCTAATTTCAGTGCAGAAACTTCACAAGTTCAAATCAGGCTAAGGTACTTTTATAAAATTGTATTCTAATTATGTATAGAGATGCTAATTTTAGTTCTTTTTTGTTTCTTGCAGGTACTCAATTGCTGAGCAAGTGTTACATGTTTGTATCGAGAGATTACGCAATGTAGTAGCACTGTCGATAGCGGAATCATGGCAATTGTAAATATCATAAATAAATATTATAAAATGAGTTTTGTTTCGTTTTCTTCAATGTTACTTTTGTTTAGATACATTAAAATTGTACTGTTGCCGAGCGGTTCAAATCCTTCACTAAGTGGTTGCACAAAGCCTATATCGGATCTGTCAAAACCAAGATTTGGTGATAGTTTTGCATTTAATTTGCCATCCAACAAGTTGTGTACAAAAACTCTACAAGTCAACGTCTGGGGATTAGGTCCTGATGACATTACTGAGTGTTTGGTAAGTTTTATTGTGATAAACGTTGTTGCTCATTGGTTCATTTATTTGACATTTAATAATGGTTGTTGTAATTCGTAGGCATGTGCTCAAGTGAGCTTGGCTGAATTTAATGAGACTGAGAACAACTCTTGGTGCAAATGGTATAACCTGTTGAGTCTGAAATGCATGCATAGCGGTGGTTCTCTACCTTCCATATTGATCAAGGATGATGGTGGTGGCTCTGACGATTCTACTATAATTTCATCTCAAACGTCAACACTTACACGCAATCAAGGTAAATTTTGTTTATCATATTTGATTTAATGATAAAAAAAAAAATATTGTCTTATGCAATTATGTATGTATCAGGTTGCTGTGAAGAAAACGAAGCAAAATTTATTAATGTAGATAATTTAAATGAGAATGAAGTTGAATACGATGATGGTGATTCAGATGACAGTGTAAGTGACGACGACGATGATGATGATGATGAAGAAGATGATGATATTGAAGTTTATCAGCTGGTTAATGAAAAGAAAGAATTAGAACAAGTATTGGAAATTCCTGTAAGTATTAAGTATTACATTTTATTTTATCTAAATTGGAAATTCAATGAAATTATTCTTAAAATTTCTTAGTTCAAGGAAAATAAAATTTTAGAATATTTTTTATTGTTACATTTAACACAATTTCAGGCAGAAATTAACAATAGTATAGATTTTTTTATTTGAATTTTGCAAAAGTATATTTGTTAATTTAAATTAAATAAATAATTTAAAATTTATGCAGAACAAGGAAAACGATACAGAAGATAAAGAAACCAATACAGAATGTGCTTTTAGTGGTAGTAATGGGGAAAATACCAGAGTACCAACTATAGTCATAAAAAGATCACAGACATTTTCACCCACAGCCAAAAACCAATATATCTGTAAAGTAAGTTAAATGCTACCCATCAAAACTGTGACACTATGAAAAATAAATTTATTCTATAATGCTATATCTATTATTTTCTAGCTAAATCGAAGTGATAGTGATAGTGCCATGAACCTGTACAGACGACACATATCATCTAGTGCTAGTATGAAAGGCATTGGTGGCAGTAATGCTGATATAGCGTTCCGTCGAAATTGCTTGGAACGTCGTTCATTGAGACTAGGACGAGCACCTGGCACATCGCCTAGTAGATGTATGCCTGCTTTGAATGGTACTTCTTGGTGCCGTCCACCAAGGACGTCTATCGATCTAGAGCTTGATAGACAAGCACAGCATGCTAGGTTGTTATCGCTAAATGATGAAATATCTAGGCTAAGACAACTGAAAAATACACTTGAAATAGCCAAAGAAACAGGTGACACAGACGTGGCAGCTTGGGTTTTGGAAGATGAAGAATTCCAAAATCTCGTTAAAGAGGTACTTTAATGGTTTTTTTTTCTATTATATTTTGATTGTGGTCATGTTAATAATAAATTATTTGATATTGAAAAGGCTGGAGATAAGACTCTTGATGAAAAGAAAGTAGAACGACGGTTGAAAAGGGCGTCACAAAAATTGTACAATTTAAGAAAAAGTAAAGCTGGCCAAGGAAAACCTGACATTATTTCATTCAAGTGAGTAAACGTTTAAAACTATGATAAAAAAAACCTCTGTAGTACACTTAAGTGCTGACTTAAACATTCTTTTTGAAGATTATGCTTTTTAAACAATATTTTTTATCTTTTGTTTTATAGAGAAAAAATGGCTTTCTTTACTCGACCTGGCGTTTCAGTACCTGTTCCCCCAACCAAAGCTTTCCAAGACCCAAAGTCTACAGAAACACGGTATCAATACACTGTGGACAGGGTATACGGAGTAGAGGTTTAATTCTATTTTTGTTATTAGTAAACTAACACAAAAAAATCCCACCTGCCGTTATTCAAAGACTATGATTTGTACATAATATATAATAAATAAATAAAAAGTGAAAATGTTTTGATTTATTACATATTGTTGTAATGTAATCAATGTTACATTATTGTTTTAATTTTTTAGATAAATTTTATTTATTGTTATTTTCTTATTATATTATTATTATTATTATTATTGTTAAAAGTTTTAAAAAAGAACAAAGAATAATATTTTGTATGTGCCTTAATTTATAGATTTTAAATAAGTAGTTTAAATTTAAGTATTTAAATATTGCGATTTGCCATAATTTAATATTAATGATGATATTGTGTATAATACAAATCAATTTTAGATCTGATAATTAATTTTATAATTTTTTTGTTCTAACCACCAAGGTGGTTTCAAATTACTTTTTAATTTTATGTACAAAGATCCCATTTTCTATTAGTATTATGGAGAAATAGGAATTCAATAATTTACATTTTTGGCTGTGACTAAAAGTTATAAAACATTAACCGAATTAAGGTTTCATATTATGCTGAATGAATCACGCCTTGGTAATAATAATTGTTATTTTTTTATGGGTGCTATATTCGGTTTGATAAAAATTGTATATGTATGCAAGTTATACTTGTAAATTTATGTCAGAACACAATGTTATATTTAGTGTCCTTTATAAAACGAATCAGGGTAATGCGATTTTAGTTTGTACAAAGTTGTATAGTATTAATTATATGTTTATTTTTATTTTTGGAAACGCAAATGTTTTTAAGATAAAATTAATAATAATAATAATAATAATAATTATAATGATAATAATAGTAATATGTATTTAATATTATATACCCTACGTTTATAATGATAATTATTATTATTGTATGCTGGGTTAGTTTTTTGTAAATTTTTTTTCTATTTATAATGATTGTTTTGTTGAGGTATATTTTTCTTTATCTTTTTTTGTGCATAGTGTACATATACTGTATATTATAATATACATAAACAATTACCTAAAACCTAACAAACTCGTTGTAAATTATGTTAATATACCAGAATTTATCATCGTAATTATGTCGATTGAATAAAAAACCCTATGTATATGACCTAATAAACGGGTTAGGAAAGAATAATAATTATTTTTACTATAAAACGTGTGCTATACGTTTAACCAATGCTATCCTCAAGTTGAGTCCCTTCGAAGTGCGCACAATCACACATATATCACGTTGTATAATGCATAACTATTATTTATTCATACAGATAATACAGTTAGGTACCTTCCTACAACTACTGTTCAAAAGCATAATTCAACATGCTAACTATGTGTGGTCGGTGATTATGAAAACGATGTAATTATTTATTTTAATCGTTTGACGAAATCATAATAATACAACATTAATAATTATCATTATGCGGGCATATTGATGAATGCACTTTTTATTGTTGTAAAAACGATGACTCATGTGAAATTAATTTAAAAATTCCAATCGGACCCGTTTAACATAGTCGTCAGTTAATTCTTCTCAATAATTTGAAATCAAAAGGAAACTAATAGTCGTTTAAAATGTACTTACCTATGTTTTCAGACATTCGAACTGTCTGGTCTCAGAGCCACATTTAATGGGGGGGGGGGGGGCTGCTCCGAGGTGGCAAATTTTTGGTGTTTGATGGGGTGGAAAATGTTTGAGGATCAACATAAATTAAAAAATTAAGGGCGGCATATTTTAATTTGCTCCGAGGCGGTGACATAGCTTAACTGTCTAGTCTAAGTATAAGTTGATACGTCTCGATAGTTCCTGTGCTAATAAATATGATTTTGTGGTCGAAAAATATTTTTATGTTGTATAGATATAATATCATAAATAATGCATAATTTATTATGATATAAAACTATTTATTGCTTGTTATTTTAAGATATAATTAATAGAGAAATTCGATTGACGTAAGACACCAGTGTCGATATTTGAAAGAGTACAGTATTTTAATCTTTATACATTAAACATTAAAGTAATTAAATAAAATGTCTGCAGGTATTGCGTCGATACATGAATACATTTCAATAGAACTAATGCACGTTGCAATGCGTCATATTATGATATGCAAATAATGTGAACAATTTAATAGGTATGTAAGTGTGATATAATTATAATATTGATACGTAGTTGATCTATATAGCAATTATATATAAGTACACTCTACACATATAACGTTTTACGTTGCTTATAACGCTAATTAGTGTAATTAGTATAATTATCTATACCTACTGAACGTGTGCGTGGTTATAATGATGGAATTGTTATTGCAATGAAAAATATACATTGTTGTAAGTTGTAACATATTAAATATACCTAGGCATGGTAAACTAGTTTAGTTTTGTCGAACAACAATTTGCAGAATGTTTATGTAGTTATGTTAGTATGTTACAATATCATACTCAGTCGTTACACGCTGTCAGGGAATAGGATTGATACAAAAAAAAAAAGAAGAGTTTTCCAATATTTATTATAGAAAACATATTACGTTATAAATTATTATTTAATATTAATTCAAAGGTTAATTGAAAGTATAGGCATTGATTTTATAATATATTATAAAATCAATGGTATAGGTATCTCAGTTTTTCTTTAATTTTCTGTTTTTCCCGTCGGGTTCCCGTTAGGTAATCACTAGGGATTTTTTAGTTACGACTCCCAAAATTACCTACTAGATTCACTTTATTACTAGATAAGATGTCAAAGTAAAATATCGTAGCATTTTTACTTCCCTTGTTCCCTTAAAGTTTTTTTTTAAAAAACGTTATTTTTTTTTTAAACACACACACACATAGGCGTAACTTGGGCTCTTTTCACGTGGGGGCAAAAACAATTTTTGCAAACCTCTACACATTTTCATTTCAGAAGTTAAAAAAAAGTTGTAAAAACGTCTATCATAGTTCTATATATTCTATACGAATAACCGAACCGAACCTATGACATATTCTATACGACCGTTATCAGTTATCGCTTTAAAATTCTTACATGTGCCATAGAGTAATATTACTCTATGACATGTGCAAATGTGCAATGATAATGTGAATAACTGATAATATAGTGAACATCATAGTCTAATCACATATTAAGTATATACCACTAAACTATTATAGACTATATTATTATATAGTATATGTGATTGTAGCCAAAGAACCTTTACATACCAGCTGCTATTATATACGTCATTTTAGGTATTATTATTTATTATAGGCCTCAAAACAGCCTGAAATTAACTAATATTATAGTTCAGTTTGTGGGGGCAATGCACCCACCAATTTTAGGCTGTGGGGGCAATTGTCCCCATTCGCCCCCGCCAAGTTACGCCTTTGCACACACATCATTGTTACAATCAATATGTTCATCGATCCGCTCAGAATCTAAAATACTGTAAATATTTGTTTTTAATAAAAATTATGCCTTTGAAATATGTAAGTATATAATTTTTATTGTAGGACCATCTTTCTATCTTTTTAATGTTTTTATGATCTTTCACCGAATGACAATCGGGCCTTTTTACGTTTTTTTCGGAAACTAATAATACCTAATTGTATAAAGGGAAACGACTAGCGGCAAACATCTGGATCTCTAATGAACGTTCTATATTATAAGTATTTATGAAAAAATCATTATTTACCAAGTGCACACTTTTTTTTTATATAGATGGCTGTATGCGCTCCGGAATAACGATCGGAGTCGAATTTAAAGAGTATGTAAACAGTCCCACTTTTTTTTTCTTTTTAAGACAATTTAAAATCTGTGTACAATTATTATAATAAAAAAATTTCATGTTTACAATTAAGATTAAAATAATAACATGAGTAATGTGTAGAGTAAAAAACCCATTGGTCATACCTCTTTTACTAATTGAATAGGTTATGACTACCTACACCATTTATACTACGTGTTGAGTTTTTGTCTTTTTGGGAGGGTGGTGGACATTTGGGATATTAAAGTGTTTGTATGCGTTCTTGGATTTTGATGGAATCGTTTTTACATTATTTCCAGTGATAGCACACAGGGCCGGATTGGTATATACAGAGCCCAATTTAGGAATTTTGGGGCCCGGGTCAAATTTTTTAATGGGGCCCCAAAATTAATTATTATCTAAATTTTAAATAATCAACTTAAATTATAAATGTAGTCTTTATGCTATATAGATTTGTTATATTCAATTTATTTAAGATTATAAATCAATTATACCATAATAATAATATATTCCTAATTTTAAAACTGAAGATCGACATATATTTATTTATTTGCATTTTTTTATACTAGAACATAAAGTTCATACAATATAATGTATCGTGTATACTACACTTTTATCGCGATCGACCAACAGTCCAATAAAGATCGACTGATTGGTGACGCTTCTTAATTCCTGATTTTGATTTGTAAAAGTTTTTTAACAATTTAGAAAAAAAGTTGACAATACATTTGGTTTTGGTTATTTTCGATTGAATATTTGTAAAAAATTTGGAACGGTCGCGACGTTTAGACGCTGTTTGTAAAACCGTTTTGACGCAGCGTTTGAATGCCGCGTCTAGTGTCGACTAACCGCAAGGTCCGGACGCTGTAAGGAAAACGTACCTTAATTACTTAATAAATATTAATAAAAATGAAACGATGAAATTAAAAATATGAATATAAATAAAGAAATGTAATAAAGTGCTTTTGACCAACTTTATCATAAAACTTATTAGCTTATGTTATCAATTAGAAAATAATTTATTATAAATTCCATTACGATACCTACGTGACTAACGAAACTACGTAACCAATAATACCATACAATTATTTCAAAATGCCACTTTAATAATTAAATATCAACAGAGGCTCGGGGCCCCAAATAATATCGGGGCCCGGGGCTGCAGCCCCCCCCCCCTAAGTTGGACTCTGGGTATATATCAGCCCATCGAGATTTTCACTTCTAAGCGGCCCATTTACATGTTCACTGGCCCAAAATTTGGGTCTCTATTATTTTGTAATGGTTTATTACGTCTAAAATCTGATTTTTTTTGTTTCCGAGACTGAAAAGTACTCTCAAAGGCCACAGATTTGAAAACGTTAACGAAACTATTCATAACGCGATACAAGAGCTAAAGGCTATACCTATAGAGGAAATTCAAAGGTGTTTCAAAAAATGGCAAGATCGTTGGGAGCATTGTATTGATGCTAAAGGACACTATTTTGAAGGTGATCCATTTAAATAATTTGTAAGTTTGAAATATAATTTTTAATAATTTTAGTCTGGGTATTTATTGAACACACCTCGTATATGCATTATTATATTATAAAGCTTAAATTTTAACATGACACTGTAAAATGTTTTTTTTTACTGAATCTATTTTTATTTTACTCAATCTTTCTTTTGACCTTTTGCGAGTCATAATCGGAGTTACTCACTTTTCAATTGACGAAAAAATTATGTTCATTTAATTACTACTATACTACTAACTATTACACTAAAATAGTAAAATATATCCCGAAATTATAATTAATCAATGTAAAATCTCATACTAACATATAGAGACACATTTTTTTAAATAAGTAAAATGCTTGATTATAATATGTTACAATAATGCAATTAAGATATTATTGTATAGTATATATAAATATGAAACTCAAAACTCACAACAATTATAATACTATAATTTATAAGTTTCTTTGAAGGAACATTAAAAAAAAATTATTTTTAAAATGTCCTTAAAATTTTAAATTTTCTTAAAAATTTGAGTTGTGTGTGATTATGTAGCTCTAGCGTTAATTTAAACATATATTTAGTGTTATTACTGTGGTATCTATTGGATTAGTACTGACGTACCTCTAGGTGGGTGGGGGTTATCTGGCCGAAAATCTAGTAACCGAAAGTCTAGTGATTGAAAAAACACATATGATGTCCTGCGTTTATACGGGTTTTTGCACTCGATAAAAATTATATTTTTTGCTTCAATATTTATTATTTGACAACTGAAGAACTGCACGATAGATTAAACATTTTTTTTTTTTTTTTTTGCTTACTCCGGGCCTTGAAAGTCCATCTCTACTACTCCTCTCTACAACTCTCTGTTCTTCGCCAGTTGTTCTCCCTCTCTAATATCCATAAGCTTGAGGTCTTCTTTGACTCGGTCAGTCCATCGCTGTCTTGGTTTCCCTATCGGTCGTTTTTTATTTGATTTCCACATTGTGACATCATGCCCTCCGCTCTCCAGACATGCCCGGCCCAGCTTAATCGTCTGCTTTTAAGAATTCCCACTATGTTTGGTTCATTGAATATTGTCCTCAGTTCTGCATTAGTTCTTCGTTCATATAAATTTTCCTCGTTTCTTTTGGGCCCATAGATTCTACGCAGTATTTTTCTTTCAAATAGTAGTGATCTTTTCTCGTCCGACTTTGTTGACGCCCATGCTTCACAGGCATACAAGACTATAGGCCTAATGAGTACTTTATATAGTCTTATTTTTGTATTTTTGGAGATTAATCTTGATTTAAACGCAAGTACAAGCGCAAAATAGCTCTTATTTTCTGCAGTTATTCTCCTTTTAATTTCTCCATGGCTGTTTGCATGTTGGTTAACATCTACTCCCGGGTATTTAAAGTTTGATACCCTTTCGAAAGTAAATCCTCCGACTACTAACGAATTTTGTACTTGTTCTCTACGTGACACTATTAGATATTTTGTTTTTTCCTCATTAACTTGTAGTCCAATCTCTTTTCCCTTACTTATTAGTTATTCTGCCGACCGTTTTAAGTCTTCTTCGGTTTCTCCTATAATTATTATGTCATCAGCATATGCAGCTAGTGTAATATGATGTCCTTCTCCTATTCTTAGACCCGTGGCATCATCAAGTACTTCTCTCACTACTGACTCTAGGGCTATGTTAAATAATGTAGGGGACAACATATTAAATATTAAATATTAATATATATATATATATATATAATATTAAATATTAGATTAAACATATTAAGGTGAATTTGTGAATAATCCTAGGTGAATTTCTATTGTTTACAATAAATAGTATCACACGGAGCGGATTCATGACAATAATTATAATATAAAAGTAGTTGTCCTCGACTCCTCGTATCTGCAGATGGGCTGATTTAAGTTATAAATGCATATTATCACAAATTACTTTTGTATTATTGAAAAATTAAATTGAAATAAATATTTTAAAAATAAATAAAGGGTTTTTATAACCATCTATACGACATATAGAGTATTTATTTAATAAGTATAGAAACAATTTAATGGAATATTTCAGTGTTTCTATATATAAGCGCATAAATGCATGTATATTTCCATATATAGTTAGTTTTTTAGTTTATATTAATATATTATATACTTCCAGGCTTATAATTATATCATACCAACTGCACATATAGGTGTACTATACACTATCAATAACAAAAATGGTCCTTACAAAAATAAACGGACCTGAAATACTTAGCTGATACTGATTACTGGCTGGTTGGTTTGAGTCTTGCAAGAGCTGGTAACAATTAACAATGTTGCGTCACGCGGTCGTCTGACAGATATTTGAATTGCTCCACAACGGTGTAGAACGAAATCAGAATATTTTATAGTTAATTTCCAATTACTTATTTAAAGATTAAACACCGAATTCACTGCAAGAAGCATTGCGGCGGTCCGATGTCGACGAAATCGACACGACCGTGGCGGAGGTGCTCGAAAACGTAATCGTCATGTAATTTGATGAAAAATGACAACCCACAGCCACCGATTCTTATGACAGACGGGTGATCGATGTCGTCGACATGTTCGGGGACAGTCCGCTGTACTTATGCCATTTCCGAATCGTTGTCGTCCAATCTACGCTAATACAGCACATCGAATCCGAAAAAGGAATGGCTTTAGGTAACTAGATACTGTATTTGCGATACGACGAGGAGGATGAAATGGTTGACGTCGACGTCGCATCATCGGTAGTGCAAGATAGAGTGATTTTCTGACCGAGGAATTTGTCATAATGTCATATTATTTCAATTTGTATAGAAAAAAAAGGATGAAGGAAAGTCGATCTCGAGTAGACTTTTCGAATATCTGTGTGGTAAGAGTGTTATATGAAGATATAGCATTACTACTTTCGGCCACCTTAATATCAATATTAGCTCCATTCGCCAGTTGATTTTACTTCTACAGTAGCCTAGTAGGTATAATAAGTATATAATATATATATACGATAAGCGTAGTCAAAAAGTTATACCATAAAGTTATATCACCATAAGAAAATTCTTTATTTTATCACATAATTATTATTTGCTACTCAAAAGACACCTACCATCACATGTCCACATCAACCACCCTTAAAAGATTTAGATCTCCACAACATAACCAGTTGTATCAGGTATTGTTATTATAATATTTATAAACATTTTAAATGTGTTTTTTTTTTTATTGTTCTTATAAACATCGGCGACAACGGTCATTAATTATTACAGTTATTTTATTTAAATGTGTTTTTGTTGTAAACAGATATTTTAATAATATAATATATTATGTACCTCTGACAGACACCGCAATGTACGATGCACAGACCATTGCAATATTATCTTTGTTTTCGTATATGCGTGGTTTAACAGATAAACAAATTACCTAAATAATATCCGATCTAAGTAATAAAATATATTAGCTACATTTTTTTTATATACAAGGAATCAATATACTTTACCCTAAAAGTACAGCATATATTTTTTTTAATGCCTAAAATAAGAATTAAAAATTCAATTCAACATTTTGGAAAAAATTGAAATAGCCAATTTGAATCATAATAATATCTTTTTTCAAAATATTATTTTTAGGAATTTTCAGACATAGGTTTATTATATTAAACAATTATTTTTTTATATTTTATATTTTCTCATACGTTTAATTATAGTGTGAATTTTCATTTTTTGTTCGTCAGATTTCTCTGTTACACCCTGTTTATATATACATGACGTACTGCACGAATTACGTCGTAGACCGTACATAATGTAGTGCACACACGAATGCATTGCTACTCATTGCGGTGCTATACGCGCTGAATAATTGACCGTCCTAAATATTCAATATTGTTGTGAGCCGCCGCTGCGTAATGCTTTATATTCGTTATGTACATAATAATATCTACGTAGGTACATGACGTATATAACATACACGATAAATGACCATTATTAATTATTATAACATTTTATGAATAATTACAAATCCAACGAAATATTATAATACTTGTACCGTGGCACTGCACCGGGTGATGTAAAATATGATATGAGTGAAAAATCTCAGTGCAACGAGCATCGCAAGGACCATACAAGTCTATATTAATGAAAATAAAACGTTTTAAAAATATTTCATGATATGGGGTAGGCAAAAAAAATATATTTTATATTCATATTTATATTTATAGTTAAAAAATTAATATTATAAGAATCTAAAAAAATAATAGGTTAGGTTAGGTGCCTATGTGTATGGTATCCAAAACTAAAGCCAAAATTTTTTTATTTTTATTGTTATGTATTGATAGATCTCGGGATTTGTGTAAAATTTATTAGTATATTATAGTTTGGATAGTATCTTGCAGAAGGGATTTTGATTACCTTTATGAGCAGGGCTAAGTACTGGGCATGTTCAACTCAAACGAAACAAAAATATTTAATTTTTATCATTATAAATACGGATCCGTGCACACACGATAAAATACCATAAGTATATATATGTATACATATATTATTGTTGATTACGTTTCGTTCCATTCGAGTTTTATGCTAAGACACAATACTTGAAGCTTAATATGACTCTTGAGGACAAATTAGAATGAAAATAAATACAAACAAATAAAAAGTTCCGACAAACAGAAAATAATAATAACAAAAAGAAAAAAAACCATTTGAAAGTTTCCCCTTCCTCTCCCCCGAGATTTCTTTGAGATACTTTTACTAAGCCGGATAATATCTTCCCATTTGTATTGTTAATGTATGTAAAGGTGTTTTCGTTAAAAATCTTTTTCTCTTTTGATCTTTTCAAATCTTTATGGCATACATTTTCTGGTTGTGTTTTTTGCATTTTTAAAACCGTGTAGGAACGAATACAGACATTATGCTCGTGCACATACAGGCCACAGGGTGTCTATATGTTACAAAAATACCTAAAACCCATCTATACAGGTAGTCAGAAATATTATTAAATATACCTAATGGATTTGATAACGTTCTGTTTTTCAAATTAAATTTGACACAAACGAGGAAAACTATTCAGCGATAGTGCGCTATGTCGCCTTTTTTAGTTGTAAAACAAAAATACAGAAGCGAATGTCGACATATTTTTTTGTTAGTTTTGTTAAAAATTACTACTGCGTGAGACGTGACAATGGTTTTGGATGATTACTGCAATAACTTATATTTTATTATATTATTATGCTTTCTTGATTAACACGATTACACGAAAAATAAAATTAATGAACGTAGAGTAATTTAAAAAATAATAATGAGTTAAGAAAAAACTATCAACGCTAACAAACACGGCAGTACACGATGTGTATATAATTAATTATATATAATTTATATATAATGCACAATACGCAGTTTAATTTTTATATATATGTATACTTCACGATAACTTTTATATTTTTCTATATTATTTAAAAATTAAATGAACTGCAATAGGCCAATATAGTCATCTCAAAATATTACATTATATACATTATATAATATCAGTTATGAGTACTTACATATAAATCCATTATGAAATGTATATACTTTTATTTAAATTTATTAAATTTTAATCGTTTTAACATAATATTTGTTTTTACAATTTTAAATGTATATGCAATATCTACCACTATAATAAGTCTTCTTAACAACCATATTATAGTTTATGTGTGTGCGTATATTTGCGTGTGTACCTACATATTTATTTATATTTTTTATATAGGAATATGTATGTTATCGACTTTAAATTTTCTTTTTTTAAATAAGTTCACTATACGAGTATATGTACAAAACGTCGGGTCAATGTTTATGGAATTCTGTTAAATATTATAATATTATGAATATTGAAATGTTCGCACGTAAATAAAGTGTTTAGATAGGTAATAAAATACGCGCCGACAAAGCACAAACGATGTTTTAATATAGCTTATATTTTATAACTGCGTGGGCGATCAAACTTTTTATTAAGCAAACAGTGTTTCTGACGTACGTCGACTTGAAATTCCCGACGTGTCCTTCGGTAAATATGAAAGTGTTTGAAACTTTCTGGCGTATTTTTATAAAACTGTTAGTATGCAAATTTGAAATTAATAAGCTACACGATACGATTCTGTGCACATAGGCCTGTGTCATCCAGACCTTTTTTTGCCGATTGCTCGTCCTAAACTTCAAAACATAATCATTATACCCACTCAATAACTTATCTCTAGTACAGACAGTACAGTATATAATATAATAGCCGGTATTTCTTTAGATGAGTGAAATGAGTAGATCGTCCCATCAGCCATCACCTTCTCCTCGCCCTTCGACGATTTTATTAGCTATATACTATGTAATATCAGGCGTATTTACTGAATGAACTACTCGCGATAACAATTACAGCTACTTTACATTATACAAATAGCCCTAATCTAATGTATAAAATGTAAACGTCAAACAATGGCCAATCTAATCGAGGTAATCTACTATAGGTATCTATAATCGTGTTACAGACAATATTTTTTTAATCTAATATATAAATAAGTTAGAAGTATATTAGTATATAATATATCAATACTCTATAATTATTTACGAGCAATGAATCATTGTTAAATTTAATTTAGCAATAATATAAATCATATTTGCACTATTTGCAGGCTTACAGCCCAAAACTGGCTCGATACCAGCTCATACCAGGACTGATAGCGACCAGCTAATGACAAGGAGGAAGGAAATCCCTATAGTTATATAATATAATATTGTGTATAAACAACCAAGTTACTTACCTATATATGTATAACAATTTTAAAATATTTAGAACTTATACAAATATGTAAAATATATAATATATATGTATAAAAAAATGTAATGAATACATTAATAGATGGATAAAGAATAGTTTGTGTGATGACTGCAGGGACGACTACTACGCCTAACCGTCATTATCTCGTATCTGGATTTGAGTTACCAATAAGTAATAACATCCGGTTAATCCGATAAATATCAACAGATTATCGGGTTCAAATTATCGTTCGATTAAATTAGGCAACGTTGGAAAAAAAAAAATTGAGTGTTCTCAATCGTCTCACCAAAAAATAACGTTCTCAATATTAGCGGCGCTATACTGTAGCGTTCTCAATTGTATCTCACCGAAATGACACCACTGATAAAATCCTCAAAGGGTTAAAGAAACCGGATAATAGAGAAGTTCCCATTGAGATATGCATCACGGTATTCAGATTTTTGACACCCGACTATAGTACGACTACCCGAGACATCTGTCATTTAACAATTTTTATTAATATTGAACTCTCCACATATAATGTTTTTAGAACACGGGGACAGTTATTACACTTTGTGTGGTGACTGGCGGAGTGACGATCGTGCGTATTTTATATAATAGGTCTGACGTTGCATTGTCATAATTATCGCTTTTGTGAGTTAATTATTTAATAGTTATAATTATAAGTGCTAACTTTATAAAATATGAGTTTAAATAACAAAAATTCTACCAGTGGGTGTCAAAAGTCCTATAATATATTCATCACCACGTCACGATATTTCCACTACGGTTGACGCAAAAGTCGCTGTGACTAAAATTAAAATTTTACCTCACTCAACGGTGGGTGTAAAGGGCTGTGAAAGAAAATTGCTCCCACGCAGTATACCTCGATAAACGTCAAAGACAGTTAAAGATTTACCAAAAACTGACGGCCGAACTGTCTTTATGGATCTCCTGGCATCCAACGCCAAACACTAACAACAACCAAACGCTATATTCTATACATCACAAGTATTGAACGAGTGTATAGTACGTTTGATCTTATATTTTAATAGTATTATAATAATTTTGTAATATGCAGTATGCAACAGAAATACTTGACAGATGAAATAACTTTTATTCAATCAATATTTGGTATATATATAATTCATAGTAACTTGCACTACATGTAACATGTATAGTATAAAAATAATAATTTTTTATTCTTTAATTCTTCTTCTTCCTACGGTATAAGTGAATCGCATTATTAACGCGGTGAGCAAAACTAAAAACAGCCACCTACGCATTTTAACTCAGACGAGACGTCAAATCTACATATGTTAGGTCAGGCTAACTAAAAAAGATCTAGTTAAGTTTACTCATGTAGGCCGAACGGCCAAAGCAGGGGAGGTTAGAGACCTCCCATTTATTTTCATAGTTCATAGTTAAGTTAAAAATCTACATGAATGTAATGCTTATTTTTGCAATTAACGATGGACTATGCTGCCAGGGGCCAGGGGGTGAAATAGCTAACGTTTAAGTCCCACCACTGGTTTCCGATGACACAATCTAAAAAAAAAAAAAGGTTTTATACAAAATTGATTTGACGTTAAGCGTTATAACTATTTTCGATCAATATTTGAGTATGCGAAATATAATAAATTATATAAATGCTCATATCTCGCTTGAAAATTAAATTATTGAATGAAATTCAACGCGTGAGCACGGATAATTATGTTCTTAAGTAAAAGTGTGATAGTAGGTCAATTTAATTTATTCTAATATCAAAACTAATGGTACACTATTGGAACCAGTGAACGAAAATTTGCCACGTTTTATACGTTCGTAAGACGGTAGCATTCTCTTTAAGTATCAATCATCAATGTGATATACTTGTCGTAGTATAATATTATTCTTGACGATCGCGAATTACAATAACGTTATAAACTAATAATTTTCACATTTTCGATGATTCAAGTTATCTGTATTACATTTCCAACAATTTCCTTTAGACTGGTGTCGATATCAACGCTGCTTTTCAATACCTATACTAGCTGGCTACTGTTTGTATAATATTAATAAGCGCACAATTCACACCATTCACATTTTTACGATAAACGTATGTAAGTACCTGATTCGAGGTTAGGTTAGGTTAAGCTGTAATGGAAGACGTGCACAGGTGTTGGTATCCTACGTTGAAATGCGTAAGTGCGGATGATTTTCAATAACATGGAGAGACTCTTCGCTCGTTTAAATTCGTCTGCAACAGTGAGTTCAATAGAAATAGAAATTAAATTATTTTACACACCGTCTATTTTTATTTGTACAACAAAAGCGAAGAACACGGTTTTTACTCAGTAAACTCAGCTCCACTCATTGGTCATCGCAAACGACGTTATAATAAACTATACCTAACCTAACCTATGTAATTGACACAGTAATGTTGACGCGTATTTTGATATCGAAGTTGATAAAACAAAATGTTTTTTAAACCGTTTTAAACATGATGTATGTTTATAACACAAGGTTTATTTGACTATATAGGTACGCATATAGTATTTGAACTTTCAGGACTCGCCAATTAACCTATTTTGATCACCTTCAGTATTAAGTAAGTATACGTATTTTACATAATATATAATATTATTTATATAATATATATAGGTACGCATATAGTATTTGAACTTTCAGGACTCGCCAATTAACCTATTTTGATCACCTTCAGTATTAAGTAGGTATACGTATTTTACATGATTAGCTAACCATTTTGTAAGTGACCTAGCTATTTATACAATGGAAATATTGTTTATAACAAATTTTTTCTCTGATTTTTTTGCGTCATCGATTCTAAAATTATGCTAATGCTTATACACAATAATTTATAATAAATTAAATGTAAATAGTATAAAATATATGTGTAATAGTTTGTAAATTTCTTTAAAAATATGATCTCATGACTCATAATATTTTAACTCTTTACAAAAAATTCCAACAATAAACACACCGAAATGTCTGGTATCTTTTTTTACGTACCTTATTAAAATATGTTCCCGGTTTCACGTATTTCACTCGAAATTTAATTAACTTGAATACTTATTCATTCACATTTCTCCCACTCTTTTCCCAAAAAATTATACCAACTAAAAAATGCATAAATAATATAATATACTCAAACAGAAAATAAAATGCGTTTTAATGAAATGATACTTCCAAATTTGAAGCAGTTTTCAGAAAAGACTTTAGAGATAGTATTTTTCAGGCCAACGAATTGGTGTCTAGAATTGAAAAAAAAATATCAGGATAGGCGATAACCAGACAGAAGCCTAAAAGCCACACTCTCGAGCGCTTATGTGACATCCAGTCAACACGTCCAGTGAAATATGTCTCTGTAATTCGTATAATATACAGATTATGAGATATATTGTGTACACATAAATCGGTTGTAAATGTGTAATATATACTTATACTTTTAATAAATCCCATCGTGTTATGGTAGTATGTCTAATCTATAAACCCTATCTGGTGAATAAAATTAACCACAATTTGTAACGTGACAGATCCACATGCATAATATATGTCAAATAATATAATATAATATACCACACGGTAAATCGCATATCGATTCACGAACGCATCATAATTATAATACAAATTTAGATGAGTAGTAAACGTTGTTTTTTTTATAAAATTACAAAATTTTTTTATGTAACTTAAATATTTTGATTGGATAATTTAAATGAAAACAGTTTTCACAAAGAGCATAAAAATATTTTATTCGTGATATTTTGTTAATAACGATTTTGTTCGTATAATAATATGATTATATATATGTTTTAATTACCCACTCTATGTTTGTACATAGTCAGATGTCCGAAAAAATATATTAGCATTGATTAAATACACAAAATATATATATATATTTAATCAATGATATTAGTATCACATATTATGTGTAAATATATATTTTATATATCTATGGTTATTATATTTTTATAAATTATATAATTAAAAACAACAATGGTATGATAATGAAACACGGTTTTAACTATAGAAAAGCGGATTTCATGTCCCGATTTTTTAAACTTTAATAATATTATTTAGTTTTTGTTTAAATTATTACATAATTTTATTGAACGCCTTGATGAACAACGATTTAATTTTAAGGTTAGCTAATCACCAAACTTATTCAAGAATTAAACCAGTATTTTATCCTTCGTCTATTAATTCTAAATATCATGTGTTATTAGTTAATCATAATATATTTATAAATTATAAACACATTTAGTCAACTAAATTATAAGATAAATATCAAGAAATACTACAATACAAGTTAGGTAAAACTTAAAGATAATAGATACGTATAAATTTGATTTTAACTTACTGCACAGGTATTATTTATTAAATTAATTGAAAAATGTTATAGAACGTATGACAATAGATATAAAGACAACTAATAAACTTTAGTTATTAATAAGTCAATAGTCAATTAGAAAATTAGCTACTTAGTTACTTAAAAAAGTTTTAAAAAATAACTTTTAGATTGTGCTTTAATTTTTTAACTGGTTAATATCGAACTTTGCAATTACAGTTGTAAGACAACTCATTGTTCGTTCCGCAGAAAACCATGGAAAATTGACAGTAAACTGTATAAATATTAATTGAAGATAATAAAATTATAATAATAATTATTATTATGACAATAGGTATAAAGTACATCAAGCAAGAAAAAAATTAGTCTAGTTTTTATCTCTCAAAAAAATCCTATATAACTCCTTAGGGGGTGGGGGATAATTACCCCCAAGTTGAGGACCACTGTAATAGACTATGACTACTATGAGTAGCTAATAGTTTTTAACCAAATAGTATATACTCGTATCATATTATACGAAATTCATAATAGGTTTCCACTTTTCTTTGTATAAAACACGAACAATAATTATTTAAAAATGTAAAATAGTAGTTATATTGTGCCAATAGTTGAAACTTTCACATTTAGTTTTATTTGTACTAATTAACTAATATTTCAAAGTTCTGTTTTAACAGTCAATATTATTATTTTATTTTATATAACAGCAATTACGTTAAAAACGTATTAAATTTTGTTAAAAATTTAAAAATTGCTGAATTTAACTGTAACTGGCACTTATTTAGGGGGGGAGGGCAGGTCTTGTAATTTCTAAGATTGTCTATTGTGATTTTCTCAGTATCCCCATGGACAAGTACGCGCTTGATCACGACATATTATGTATTTTGTACATATTTTTACGTGAGTCATCGTGTGAAATGTATCATTAAATATATCTCTGAGCTTAGAAGATTATTTACAAACTTGTATATTTACAATGGTTCAACAAGAATCAAATATAAGATGTGTATTCAGTAAATACTGGATAATCGTTTTTTAATTATACATTGTAAACTAGATAGGTGCCATTGTAATGATTTTGAATTGATCAAATACTCAACATAAACGCAGACACAGTTGTTCATTTAAAATATACGATTGTTTGCTGTATTTAAATTTTGTTATACCTACCGAATCCATCTACTTAAGATAATATTTACTTTGCAATTTGAATTTAAGTCGAGTATACATCTAATGAATGATATTATTGTGTTTCTCATAAAAGTGAATAAACGAGTGGTCTTGGATTGTTTCAATATTTCGATTTTGTAATTAAATTCATAAAACATCATAACTTAAACGTTAGTAAAAATGATATAATGAAATATTGAAATTGTTGTGTTATCAATAATTAGAAATTTGGAGTTTTAGGTGATTATTATAGTTGAAAAATGCAAATTATTAATTCAAAATTTATATCTATACTATTTAGTATTTGTGGAAATTAACCGATGGTGTTCAGTATTTTATGTTTTTATATTAAATTTTTAAATTGCTATTATTTATGAAAAATATTATGGTATTTGTGTTTTTAAAACGAATAGGATAAAAAATCTATGACAATAGCTAGCTATATATAATATGTCCTTAATTATTTAGGATATATTATTATTGTATTACAATAATTTACTTAAAAAATAACGCCTTTGTTTGTGAAGTGGTTGAAAGTAACAATTAATAATATTTTTTAAATTTCATAGTAAAGTAGTATTTTTTTTTTTTTTTTGTATAATATTCTAGTGACACTGAGAAAAAATTATCTTATCATATGTATAATACCATATATGCACTTGTATATTATAACTTTTTTATTTATTTAATTTTATACTAGAATTTAAGTCAATAATGTTTACGATTCATATATTAAATTTTCGAGGTAATAAAAAAACATTTCTAAAAATATTTCTGAGTATAATGATTATTGTTGCATATTTCTGTATACCGTTACACTAATGACAATACCACGTATCTGACATTTTACACAAAATGAGTTTTTGGTATCAAAATATTTGTAATCTCCTTGCGCACAAAATTATTTTCTGGTACAATAACCTAAAAAAATTATTTTCCCTCCAAATTGAATTTAAGTGATAACACGTATCCAAATTGTATCTGTGACAACACGTATCTACACAGTTTACCGTGTGAAGGATTTGAGAACGGATTTGCGTACGGAATCCTTCCACTACAACAGGTAATTATTACATTCAAATATATAAACACGATACATAGTTGTTCCTATTTAGATTATAAATAAATTATTTTGTCAAAACTATGAAATCCATTAAATAAAATCACTTCTTTAATACTGTTTCAGATACGTGGTATTGCAAAATTAAAAAAAAACAAATACATTTGCAGTTACGTGTTGTTGTACCTTATACTAAAGTAAAAAATATTTTTTTAATTATTATTAAATTATTTTTACTATAATATTAGTTAGCTGTTGTTTTATTTTAAATATAACTATTAAACATGACATCAAAATCAAGAATTAAAAAATTAGTTAATCTTGCAATTCATAATAACACAAGTTTGAAAGACCCTGAGCCTATTAGTTATGAAGATTTAATAAATTCTGCTGAAGTTGTATTTGAAGATAATTATATATCTTTAGAAGTAACTACTGTACAAAATAATAATGAAAATGAATCCATAGAATATGATGGCAATACGTTTATTGAAAACGTACCTGTAGAACCATATTATAACAATATTGAAATCCAGAGTTCTGAAAATACATTATCATTAGAAAGTGAAATAATTTGTCTTAATGATATAGAAACTAATATCAATGAACTTATTACAAATGATTTTTCTGATGTTCAAGAAAATAGTAATTTAGATCATTGTGCTGAAATTAATTCCAATTCAGGTAAAATTAAAAGAAAACGAAATGTATATCCAGACAGTACTAAATGGAAAAGAGAAACAAATAAAAAATTAAGAATGAAAGGAGAGGCATATATAGGGTTCAGTCGTACAGGAAATGTTGTACAACAAAATATATCTAGGTCTGAACGTTCTTTATTAGATACTTGCTCATCTAATGTTTGCTTAAAATCCAAAAAACGATTTTGTAGTGATTTTACTGAGGAACAAAGACAAACTATTTTTGATAATTTTTGGAACGCTTCATGGGAAGAAAAAGAAACATTTGTATTAGGAACAGCTTTGGTAACAGAGGTTAAAAGAAAAACAACTGAAGAAAATACAAGAAGATGAAAAAACAGAAAATGTGATTTTAGTTAATATTTGATATTTTGTACATAATATTTTAAATAACATAAGAATACAAAAGACTGTTAATTTATTGTTAAAATTAAATACTTAAATACTATTGTTAACTATTGTTTATTTTTTATTTTGTTTCAAAGTTATTTTTATTTATTTTAATTTTTTAATTTTTAATTTGAAACAGTAAGACTGTCTAATGTTAAGATCCTTACCAATGTTGAATTATTAAAACTTTTAAGTGTTAAAGTTTTATATTATACCAAGTAATTTGGTAACTAATGTGCAATAAAAATAAATCTATTTTAAATAAAAGTAAGCAAGAAGCTACACATTGATATTATGTTGATTATATAAATGTTTTTTTTATTTATCCATATTTTTAAAATGAGTATAAACATTAATAAATAATATTGTATTATTTATTTAATAATATTATGCTAGGAACCTACTATTAGTATTTTTATAAATTTCAACCATATAAAAGCACTGCTCAATAACACGTATCTCACAAAAACTTTAGTAAATACCACGTAACTACACTAAATTTTAAACAGTAACCAAATTTGAAGAATTTTATTAAAAATAATGTCAAAAAATCATAACTTAAATTTAAACTTGAAAAAAAAAATAGGTATATAATATATGTTGATATTTATTCAGTTTTTTCACTCTCCTGAACAATTGGTAAAATGTAGATACGTGGTATTGTCATTAGTGTAACGATACTTAAAAACATTGAATATTATTATTATATATTAAATGAAATTAAATTGTATGTTCATGCTTTTCAAAATATTCTAATAAAAGCTTAAAATAATATTTGGCCCAGTAGAAAATTCTGTTGACTACGAACCAATTTTTTTCGGTAAACTAATAATTAATACAAATTTTATCATTTTTAACAGGAA
This sequence comes from Diuraphis noxia, assembly GCF_037042655.1. NCBI lineage: Eukaryota > Metazoa > Arthropoda > Insecta > Hemiptera > Aphididae > Diuraphis > Diuraphis noxia. The sequence continues at coordinate 27,321,080 of NW_028301714.1, read as the reverse complement.
GTGAAGATTCGCATGTTTACAATGCTAACAATGCTTGTTAATCAATTACACAAAACAAATAATTTTCTTTGAAATAGCCATTATGTAACTAATTTAGCTGATAATTTATTTTAAATTATTTAAAATTTTAAACTGTTTTTTTGCATACTTGACTTATATGCTTTCACGATTTTCACTGTATATAGTGCATAAAATTCTACGTACACATATTTCATGGCAATTGAAATTATATTATAAATTGAACGTTCGTCAAATATATTTTTTTAAATTATCATATATAAATTAAATGTTATCAAATATATATGAAATGTTTTGAATTATTTTTTTTACAAAAATAATGACTTAATCAAACATTTGAATGTGCTAAACATTTATCAATAACAATTTTTTTGTTTTCTATAATTTAAGGTACTACAAATTTTGACGCACTATCAATGCTTAATGGCTAATTTTTGAATTAAAATATTAAATTCCATAAATCTCAAAATTACTCTTAGTAAAATTATTATTAAACTCTCTTGTGGTGGCATGGGTAGAGGTCGAGTTTTGAGTATGGTAATTGCCAAATTGCCCTATTTGATCTAAATTACCTTTTTGCATACGTATAGCAGTCAATAAAATAGAGCGGAAACATATAGTAAGAAAGTTCAAAAATAATGACCTTGCAATATATTATGACTCGACGAAATGCCTAGTGTGAAATTTCTAAAGCATCAATTCACTTATATAATATAATGTTAGTAGTATTATTGTAATGTGCCTAAAATGTATAGTAAAATTGAAACACACTTTCCATTGTTGGTTCTGTCGGCACTACCTATAATTAATTAGGGCGACATTTATTATTTCACGGTGTGATCGAAATAAATAAAATAAATATTTTTATTTTTATTATTTTTACTAACATAAACTAAATTACCTTTAACTGTTACCTTATTTTGTTTTTAATATTTTTAGTTAAATTTCTGAATAAAGACAGTCTACAATAAAATATGGTTAATTAGATTTTTTACTTTTTTCTTGCAAACCATAAATCTATTTATTATTATTATTTTTTTTTAATTATCCCGCGGCAACTAAGGCCATTGGGAAGGGGATAGTACTGTAGGTTCTTATGGAACTGTAGGTTGGTTTTACACGTGGGTGAGAGTTTTGGCAGAATTTCTATTGGGGCACCCGTAGGTTTCTGCCATGACCCTGAGTGGGGGATGGCGGCACTTGTTCTCCGGACACCGTGACTTGCCCGGAGAAAAATGCCGCCCGATGGTCGAGGATCGAACCCGGTCTGGCTGAGCCACAGCCGACGCGGTAGACCATTCGGCCACCTCGTCCCCCTTATTTATTTTATTTTATCTCAAGTTAGGAATATAGTACCCCACTATATTATGTTACCTATAAAATAATATTTTATATCAAATGTAAATTAAATTTATGAAATATTGTGATGTATTGGAATATTATTATACCTTATACGTTTTTATTACATGATGTAAATTATCTAAACGATTTGGATAAAATATACAATCTTGTAAAAATAATTTATTTTAATTCCGAATCAAGGCTGGCCTCAAACCTTCAAGAACATTTATCGGAGTCACTCGGTCAAAACAGTTCTTCACTTTCAGCTACCATCAAGTTCATCACAGAGGCAGAACTACAAAATAAAATATGAAATTTGTAAAATAATATAGTTGTCAATGTAATCTCAACCCAATGTATTTTAATAATAATCAACATGATAAATTAAATACAAGTACCTTACCTGCTCGCTAACATTGAAATCCGAATTATGTTGAAAATAATTTTACAAGTTTACGACATTGAAAAAAAAACTATCCCTTTCATGAAAGATTATATCTTATATTATACGCATTAAATTGTGCGAAAGTATGTTTTTTATACAATCTGTTTCGTGATTAGACAAAAGGAAAAAGCGATCATCCATATATATCTTGAAAGATATGCATTATTCATGATATGGATACTTTTCAGACTTTTCACGAAGTTGATGTCCACTTATATAATATGACAGAATAGATTACATACAATGATTTATGAACAATTATTATTTATTATTGCTGAATGATTCGATATTTGAAACGACGTTGGTTTTGCAATGATGAGAACTAAAATAAATATTCGGCTGAATGGTCACGGGAAACGAATTCTAGAATTTTTGATTCGCATCAATAAATATATATTGTATTAATATGATCAGAACCACATCTCAAATCAGTCAAATCTACAATTCTAGTTTCGTGAGAAACATTTATGTTTTTAATTGAATCGCATTAGTCAACATTAAATAAATATATTATACTACAAATACTTATTTGGAAATTAATTATTGGATAGCAAAGAGGGCTTAAAAAACTCGTAAAATGCTTAAAAACTTGAATGATTACTAGAATTATAATTTATGAATATAAAATATGCACGTATAAATATAACCAGTAATTATCAATGCATAAACAAAAAATATTGAAAATACTGTCCAATCAAAATATTCTGGAACTATTTGATTGTGGATTATATTTTTTCCCTGTATAAGCTTACTGTAAATTATTTGACAGATGGTTTTTATTTTAGAAATTATGATGTATTTAATTGCAATTCGAGCAATAGTAGTTATCAAACATTAAGTACCTACTCTATTGATAATTTATAGTTCATGATATTGCGGAAATATTGGATATGGTGATACAATATAATGACTTGATTTGAAAGTTTTAGTAATTAATAGTAATAAATTAATATTTTATAATTTGTATAAAACATTTCATTGTATACCGGGTGATTCTTTTATCATTGAACACTCATTATTTCAAAAATTATTAATGTTTTTGAAAATATTATTTTACATAGTTTAAACTTTTAAAGTTGTTAAAAAACCAACGTTTTTATTAATAAATTATATTTTTAAATATTATTTATCCTTATAATTTTTTAAGTTTTTTACTTTTTTGAATGACAACATAGAGTTTTAATTTCATATTCCAAAGATTCCAAAGCAGAATATGTTTCTTAATATTTTGACTCATAAAAATCGAATTTAGGACGAGTAGTTTATGAGTTATAAGTATTTAAAGTTTAGACAAGCGGAGTAGTGGACAAACATTTTGCAGGGGTAACCCCGTACCACTCCACTCTGCCAATCTAAACTTTAAATACTTATAACTCATAAACTAGTCGTCCTAAATTCGATTTTTATGAATCAAAATACTTAGAAAAATATTCTGCTTTGGAATATGAAATTAAAACTGTATGTTGTCGTAAAAGTAAAAAACTTAAAAAATTATAAGGATAAAAAACATTTAAAAATATAATTTTTTAATAAAAACGTTGGTTTTTTAACAACTTGAAACTATGTAAAATAATATTTCAAAAACATTAATAATGTTGAGTAATATTTGACAAAATTTTGTTTTATTTTCAATTCAAATCATATAAGGTCAACATCAGTGGTTTTTTTCTATTACGCCAGTGCCGGGCAAGATACAAATATACGATATAGAATAAAATATATAATTACATGTTTATCTATAATATTTATCCTAAATTTATATAAATTTTATGTAAAACCAACTTAATTCGTATAGTCTGTACTCCACCAAAAAGACGTGCACTAAAATTTGTGATTCATTCGTGTCGTGTTCGTTCATTATATTAGATATAGAAATAATTATATCCGAAAGAGGCTAGGAATTAATCCACGGAATTTGGGAGTCTTAAATACTGTTAAGTAAGAAAACGTTGTCAGTAAATCCAAGGTATGATTTTAAATAGCTTAAAATTATTGTTACTTCCTTTGTTATTTTCATTAGTCAGTACAAAATCTCAAGTTATTATAAATTAGTCAAAAATTACAATGATTATAAAATACACGAAAATCTAATTTTTAATCACAAAAAAGCGGGTAAGTCGTGGATGTCGCTCTGCTGTAAAGTAGGTACAAGCGGGTTACTGTAATGGATGGAATTAAATTTGAATCCAATGATATTATATCATTGTATACGAAAAACGATTCTTAGCGAAGACGGTTTATCTGTCTAAGATATAATATAGAATTAATATAGACTATTAAAAATTTGCAAATCTTAGATATAAAAGGAAAATTTTTAATGAATTTCTAGCATAAAATAATTTACCCAATTTTCGTGATTTTTACATATATTGTCAAAATTCAAAATTTGAATGCTTATAAAAAAAAAATGGTGACTATGTATTTCTTTTAACTTTAAACTGCTATTGTAAAAATATTTTAGGAGTCTTGTATTAAATTTTCAAATCTTAGAATTAAAAAGAAAAACTTTTTGAATTTCTATCTAAGATAATTTGAACATTGCTGTAATTTTTATGTATTTAGTCAAAATTTGAAATTTAAATGCTTATAAAAAAAATTCATGCCCATGTATTTTTAATATTTTTCAAGTGCTATTGTAACAATATGTTAGAAGCCTTTTATTAAATTTTCAAGCTTTTCTACCCAACAAATAAATTTTTATCGATATTAATTTAAAAAAAACTAATAATTATCGAAAATTGCAAAAACCTATGCTATGAATACTTCAACTTAAGTCGAAAATGTTTGATAAAATTGCATGGTGGATAGAATATACTTATATAAACATTCGGTGAAAATTTCATGTATCTATGGTCATTTGTTTTAAAGTTATATCAAAAACCAAAATCGATTTTATTGAAAACTAATTGTGTGTAAAATTTCCCGTTTTCCCCTTAATTTTATCCCGATTATTTTGAAAAATATTGAGAATATTTACTTATGACCCCCCAAAGTACTTACTAGATTCACTTTCTGATCGAACGAGGTACTGAAGTAAAAAATCTAAGCACTTTTACTGCCCTAAAACGTGATGACAGTCACACAAAAAAAAAAATGTAAAAAAAATCAGTTTTAATCAGCAACATTTCAAAACACCAAAAAAAAATGCCCTTGGATCAAAATCCCAGCCCTAAAAATTATTACTAAAAGTTAAGATTAATAACAACGTCGCTCAAATCGTTCTCAATCTTTTGACTTTAAGATAAAAAATATCGTAATTGTCGAGCTATCATAGTTTCAACTAATAGCTAAAAAAAAAAAAAAAAAAAGATAAAAAATATTGTTTCTTAGATCTGCCGACAATCGTTTTCAATTATGTTGCTAAAAAGGTAAAACGTTCTCAATCGTACAAGTGTACAACACCGTGCTATACTTACGATTCGGTTACATATACCTAGGCCATAATAGAAAAGCATTACATAGTATAGGCGCGTGTGCAAGGGTGCAGTATAATTGCGCCTTCGGTAATGCAACGCTGCAATTCTTGATGGAAATACTGTATGATACATGAAATCGGTAAAAATCGCTTTATTTCAGAACACCTTCATTTATTCGTATCAGTTATCAATGTAAAAATGGTTACCAGTTAATTTTATGCGATAACGATTATTTTCAAAATTGTATTTAAATTTAAAATTTTCTATTTCTATTTTACGTTTAAGTATATTATATTATGGTTATACCTAGTATTTGTTGAATAAACGTTAGAATGAACTCAAGTAATGAAGTTTTAGCTGCTGTTGCTACAAGTATATAGCGACTTTTATTCAAACGACTGAAACAGAAAAACAGTTGGAAGAATGCTTGTTTCCGAAATTAAAATTATTTTAACTAAACTAATATCAGACGTCAAGACTCAAGGCAATTATTACATGATAAATACAATAAATAATAATAATAATTATGACAATGGTTAGTGATAATAACGGGCCTTATCAGTGATTTTAAGCGCATATCCATCAGACAAATCGGGTTTTAGTTATGATGGAAACTACGATGTTTCGATGCAACAACGCATTCGATGCGCTGAATTTCAAAACACTGTCGCTTGAAAATACGTTGCATTTTAGAACATGTTTTATCATTTCGATGGCAATACGTATCCACAGCGTTGTATTACCGAAGGCGCAATAAGTTTCATGTGCTGCAAAATATTTTTGGGTCAATTAAATGGAAAAATAAAAATAAATAAAACTGTGTATTATATCTCAAAGCTTAGTCATCAATTTACAGTAAGAGAAAATTTTTAATAGTTCAGTTATTTTATACTTTTATTAATAAATAAATAGTCATTATAATATCATTAATATCCAACAGAAAACTATAGTTAATATTGTTAATATTAACCGAGAATATAACACCATTTACGCCTAATTTATAACCATTAACGTACGTAGTAATTTATTGGCCTCGGTTGACAAAATATTCATAAATCATTATCGATAAACCAAAAAAAAAAATTTTAACTTCATTGTCTTCATTGAAATATTTTAAGAAGAATATGGTTTTCAATTTTTAAGTATTTAAAATTTATAACTCTAGTGTGCTGCATCTGCGATTAAATTCTGCGCACGCTTATGAATCATTGCATTAGTAATAATATCTTTTAATCCTCTTTTACATTTAAAGGCTGCTCCTTTTGCATCTATATACTTAATCGATACCAATACTATAGTGCAAGTTTAACATCAAAAGCTGCTCTACATATTATTATTATAATAGACAATAGTGTTATAATATTGATATACGACCCGTCTATACTGATACGTAGGTATATTTTACCAATGTATAATATAATATATATACCACAAGATTTGTCCATGAATTACAATTGGATTTCCAAAACGTTTGAGGCGATTCATAGTATAACGAAATCACATAATTTAATAAACGTTTACGACGTCTTTATATTATTATTATAATACATCAATGTATCGAGTATCCACGTCCGTTGATTCGACTGCGTCATAATTCAATAACTATGGTAGTGGTAGTTGGTAGCTGTAACGTAAATACGATGATATTATGATGGTGTATATATTATTATATAAGTATATAATACTGCAACTAATATATAATTCTTATCATCTTCATCGTCATAGTAATCGATAGCAATCTGTTGATATCGAGATGCAGGTAATCACTATAAAATATTATACATTAATATTTCATATACTTATTACCTAGATCGATTTAAATTATGTATTTGTTGACTTTATTACAGTAACTATTATATTTTGTTCTTGATTTATGTTTTTTTTTCCCCGAGCAAGTCGTTTCCCTCCTAATTATTATTTCGTTGTTACACAACAATGATATTATTCCATAGTTTTGTGTAAATATGTTTTTAACATTAAATACAACTCCACTACTCCTTTCCCCCGACGGTTCAATTCTGCAGTGAATGTAGATATACCACGGCCAACATAATAATGCAATGATTCTGTGTTACCATAAATAAACTTCGTTCGCACTTAACAACACCGTAACTACAGCAATATTACAGTCTGTATACTTTTATGTATTGTGTGCGGTAAATAATATAATATAATGTAATGAGAAAAAACAGCGCTACACTTACCACATTATAATATAAATTAAGGTGAATGCATGCTTTGCAACTGCATTTTTACTTTGATCGTGCGTTTTTTCAATTTCTGACTCGTGAAGTTTTTAAATTTACTTAAACACCATAACGACTTAATATATTTTCAAATACGTACTTACACAGATTTTTTAAAAGGCTATTTAAGTGCTATAGCGATAAAAATGTTTATTTCAAATGTTTCAATATCGCAGAGAACCATCTCTCTTTCCACAATAAATTTATTATTATTAATAATATTAATTGTAGATGACTCCATTTCACATTTTGATGTACAGCACCTACACGATTGATCAACATTTTAATTATTGGTTTCTATTTTTTTTTAACTTTATGTACCCAGGTACTAAAAAATGATAAGTTTACAAGATAAGCGGGAAAGACAGTGATAAACGGATAATTATAGTAATTATCGATTAATTAACAGTTTTATAATTTATAAAAATTGTATACCTAACAGCAATATAGCATATCAATATACCTATCTACTAGATTAAATAAGTATTACACAAAAATATTTTATTTCATATTATATATTATGTAAAACCATTTTAAGGGATTATAATTTTTATTCTCAGTACCTATATAAAATTAATGATTCAGAAACTATATTCGTTTAAATTTCAATTTAAGTGCAACGAGAATAAAAAAATTATTAAATTAACAGTAGGTTAATACCTAGTAATTATTACGAACATCATTATATAAAAGGAAAGCATATATTCTTATTTGAAAAAATAATTTTATATCACTCCACCAGTCACTCTTAGAGCATTTGAAAATGTTGTAATAACCTATTTAAAAACATTGAAGTTCAGAATTTAAATAAATTATTATATCTGGCGAGGGGTTGAGCATGTTCGGTGGGTCTTTCTGTGTAATAAATTAGCACCGAAACGTCGACGGCACATAAATAAAAGCCTCGTATCACCCTGCAAGCACGTAACTGCTAACTATAACACACGCAACTGTGATGTCGATCATCACGATGCAATGTATCGTCTATCGCGTGCGAGACCTTTTTAACCAACTGTGTGCGTTATTATATATACTCTGGATGCATGGAATTACAGGGCGGCTAGCTATAATGACACTTTTAATAAAAATATAAATAGGCAGACAAGAATAAGACAACTATATACAGAATGTAATAGAAAGACCTACTGAATAATAATAAAAAAAAAAAATTAAAAGTTATAGTTAAACGCGATCTATTTACAAAAATAATGAAAACTTTATGAATAATAAATAATTTAAAATTATACTTACGTCAGAAAATCCCCACTATGAAAATTCTGGAAGAATGTACAGCGTTTCAAATTAATTTAATATAAATAATAAACATTTAAATTGTAAAATATAAATATAAATATTTGACTTAGATAAACATTTCTACCATCAAAATTTGTCTACTAATTAGATTAGAATTAAAAATTTTTCTATAAGAAATTTAATAAAAATAAAAAGTTTTTATTTCTAATGTTTAAAAATATGTTATACTGAGATTGCGCCTATCAATTACTAAAAGAAAAAAAATGTTTAAATATTGATTAGAATACAATAAATTGTTAAATTTATTAAGTGTTTCTTTACACTCCAATTGTAGGTATATTATACTGAATGATCCATTTCACGTAAAAGGCGTTTCGAAAGAAATGTGTGGGTTATTATAATATAACATAATCTCGATAGATAGAATTACCACGCATAGCTAACAACACTTTTAATATTTTACTAAATGTTTGCACTCTGGAGTATGAAATATGTATCAGCAGAAAACTATATATTATAAGTACCTACAGCGAGAATGATTTAACTCAAATATTCATTTTTAATTCCTTATTCTAGAGTATAATATTTTTTGAGTACTTGGATGTATACAAATTGAATTTTGGTGAGCATAGTTTATGAGTTATAACTTCTAAGAATATTTAAAAATTGAAGTTCAGATGAGTGGATGGAGTGATATTAAAACAGTCTACTGCAGGGCCACAAAGGATCCATCGTAAAGTATTGGCTCACTACCCTACTCATCTAAAATTTTGATTTAAACATATAATTAATAAACTACTTGTCTGAAATTATTTGATTTGTATAGATCCGAAATACTCTGACTATATGCTCCAAACTCGTAAGTTTTAATATCACTTACGTCGTATCGCGTGTAAGACATTTCGTATAAACTGTGTATGTGCGTTAAATATTATAATAAATTTTGTATATATATATATTAGACTTTCAATGGTATTTCACAGCGGCTAGTTTTAATGAAACTTTTGATATTAACTAAATCTTTGCAATGAAATCTATAAATTGGCAGAAAATATACTATACGTGCGTTGCATCACTTGCATATATAGTTGCATAAACTGTGCATATACGGCGTTATGCTCGTCAACCACCAGTCGAATATTATCCTTCCAACCAAATCTGATGTCGGTAAGATGATATTATTATTATGCTGGACGTTTTTAGGTCCTGTATCTCATAAATTATACCAAATCGAGAGACAGTAACAATTAAAAAATAATAAAAGGTGATTTTAGATTCAAGTGAAGTATGTAATTATAATACTATATACAGTTTACACAATTTTTCGTGGTTTTAAGTGCAAACACGCATACACACACACACACACACACATATATATGTATATATATATATATATATATATATGTGTGTGTGTGTTACGTGCAAAGTATACAATTTGTGTATTTTATGCAGTGCCCTTCGTAAATTATAGACAATATAGATAACGGATGAGATGATTTAATGAAATATGAAAAATCGTTCATTGCATTCAGGAATAAAATGTTCGCCTTATGAAGCTAATGTTCGGTACAAAAGCTAAAATTAGATTATTTTTTTTTAATTTGCTTTTTATTTTAAAATAATTATAGCAAAGCGATTATTAAGAATTTATTTTTTCGATTGGATTTCTTCAAGAATTGAGTGCATAAATACACCCAGGGAAGTCACTCTTCTGTATAGTATAGATGTTGAGAAGTGTACCTCGGAAAGTGCGTGTAATATTATATTATGTAGTCTGCTGGTCTATGTACATATTTAGATTATAATAATGTAACTAAAATTAGTTCAATTTTTTTTGCTAAAATGGAAACCGACGCTTTTGGAAAGTAGGAACATCTTCAATTTTGACCTCTCGAATGCACCAACTTGCATTTGCAATTTACTTTTAAAAAAGTTATCGGAGTAGAAAACTGAAGCATTATTTCGACAACTTATCGTACTTATACTTATACACACACACACACACACACAAAAAACAAATCTAAAATATCATTATCAATTCGCTTGGAATCTAAAATTTAAATATTTGGAAGTGCGATAGAAAATATAGGTGTGAAAATGATTTATAACGCAGTATTTGATCATACTTCAAATATGACTCAATTTACATATTGCGCTGGCTGAAGTCACTCCATAAATGTTACAAAAAATGAGCTTTTTCTCACCCCATTTTATTCATTGTTATATTTTTATTATGAAAAATAATAAATTACAAAATAATATTATTTACACGCGGGTTTCATTTTCCTTTTATTATTACTGATGTGGAAATGTTCAAGACTAGTTTCAAGTTTTTCCTAATAAATTTAAAGTCATATGTTTAATCATTTAACGAGTTTTAAAAAGTATAGATAGTGCATAATATCAAATATTATACATATATACTTTTTACTTTGACTGCAAATAGGGCCTGCAATTGATTATGTATACTAGTATCCACCATGAAATAGATCAATATAAAACTTGACAAAAATAAATAGAAATAAAAACACTGCAGTAAATATTAAACAAATGAAAATGTTTAAAAAAAAAAAGTCTTATATTAGTAACGTCTTGTGAATTTAGGTCTATATTTGGGATGATATCTAATATTATAACGTTGGAATGATTGTCGTTGAATATGTATGTAGGCACTAGGCACCAGCTGTACGTGTCACGTGCAGCATATTTTATTACCAATGTGCATTTTTATTATTTATCAATCCTCAACTGCTATTATATTATTCGAGTTTGGAGATGGATTTGTCTCGAGAGGGGTAAGGGCCCTACCAGCCTCCTTAACAGTATTGCGCTTATGCATTTATCATTATTTAACATAACGTAGGTAATAAACAGGCAGACGAATGCATTTTACGACGGTTTCTCTTCTAATTATGCCGACAACTATGTCAGTTAAATAAATCGTAGTTTGTGTCGTTAACTTTACCTTTACCCACGGTGCATGAATGTATGTGTGTGTGTGTATACCATTAGTCAGGTCGGACCGTCATGGTTAAGTTAGTCGTTAGATCGTACCGGTAATATTATTTAATAATTTCGTGTGCTGTTGAATATAGTGTATGTATAATAGGTATTAGGTACCCGCTAACTTGTCGTTAAAATGTGGACAACGTCAGTGTAGTTGTGTAACTTACTGTATTAATATAATACACCGTATATGACTTACTTTGTGAAATCATCTTCAACGGAATGTGGATACTATATTACAACACGTTCGGAGTGTTTTTAACATATATTATAATATATTCACTGCGAAATAATTAAATCACAGTTTTGTTTAATATTAATTTATAAATGGCAAGACGAAGGAAAATATAATAATGTGATGTATATCAACTGCATTACAATATTACAAAATATTTAAATACATTTTTATAGTGTTTGCCGAATAGTTGTATATAACATTTATTACCATTATAACTGTTTACTCAGCGTACCTACGTTATTGTAACGTTTAATTTTATATTTACTGAGAAATAATATTCGATATTCATTAAACAAAATACAACATTTTACGGTATAATTGATCAAACGATCATGAAGTACGACAAGTCGGTATTTTAAACGAAATAAAGCAATTGCGCAAAACCAGTCAACCTGAAATTCAAAAACTTTTTTAATTCCGTAGTTTTGCAGTGAAGTTCAAAATATTATATTCTCAATGGAATTTAAAAAAAAAGTCGACAGATTAAAAATGTAAAATTATTAAGAGTAAAATGAACATGTTATTACCTATTATAAACGGCATATAATAGTTCATTGAAAGTGTTATTATATATTAGTTGCTATCAGCTTATAGTTATTATAAGGCCCGGATATTGAAGACTTTTGCATCTTTTTAATATAAATATGTTTTTGAGCTGGATACAATTCTTTATTTTAGCCGATTTTGAGTAACACTTTGATTATTGTCAAAAAAAGCAAATTAAAAATACAAACATATTATGTGTGATTCCTCAATTTTCCTTGCAGAGGAAAAATGTCTGGTGGTTTGCTGCTATTTTAGGTTTTAGGTTTAAAAAAATGTAGATCGACTTATACCCATGTTGTGTCCGTCTATACGTTATTATAGCTGCTAGTTTTTAGAAGGTACATGGTTACGATTGTTGATATTAAGATCGAATTTAGAATTATATAAATAATCTTATAACGATTCTATTAAAAGTAAATTGATACTAACCGTCTAACCAGTAATAAAAATAGCTATTATAATATGATTTTCAATATATTTAAAACATATAATTTGATACTTATTTTTTATATGCAGATTCATAATATTTATTTACCAATACATATTTACAATATAATTTATTTAGATTTCTGTGTATAGTGTACTATGGTTATCAAATTATTTTTTAATTGTAATTATATACAGCATTATAATTAAAACACCTACTAATTACTATGTACGTTTAAAGACCGGGAATATACAGAAAACAGCTGAGAATTGAGCTTCATCAACTTGGTTTTGGAACATCATATTATAGACGATTTTTTCCTAAATTAAAATGTTCTTCAATAACACATGGATATACATAACTAATTTTATTTTGAATTTTCCACAAATCGTAAAACATGACAACTTGATAGAAGTATCTATATTTATACTTTATAATTTTTAATAATTTTTAATTTATTTAATAAATTATTTAATATTTATTAATATATAACAAACTTTAGGGAATTATCTGTGTCATAAATGCATTTCTTTTAGGATATTTAGGGCATCAACACTCCTAGATTTATCACATATTTTTGTTTACTATTTAGATATTTTTATAAATTTATAATAGGTATTTTATTTATTTACAGTATATAGATATCGTTGGTCCACAATACCGTCAAAACTATAAGTCTTTAAACTTTGATATAGTCTACGCATTAAATCAAAACCCTTAGACTTTGTCTAAACTTGTATAAAAGAAAAAAAATCAAAGGTAAATAATATGATGCAATTTCGTTGTATACGAAAGCCGAAGGATGATATAATCGTAATTCGTGACTCGATTCCACAATAATAATAATAATAATAATAATAATAATAATAATATGCATTCGAGTCATGCGATACACATAAGATTAACATTTTACGATTTAATGGCAGAAGGAGAGTAAGTACCTACCAGTTTCTTCCGTTTCTGCGTCCCACTCTCCCACTCTCAGTCAATATATTATTATACGCGTTGTAACTTGTAAGTGCCCATATCCCGTCTAAGGAATTTCTTGACGAAAGACGAAAATTTAGAGGCACTCGAATCGAGTTCTGTATAGTCTTCTTTAGTGCCGCCGTATTGTCATATAGATCAAACGCTCGAGTACCTACTTATTACTTTTTCCAAAATACGTCAACGACTTCAGGGTTGGAACCTATAACGTATATTTGAAGTACCTACCCCGAAATTAATCAATGAGTGTGTAAATAAGTAGCTATATCTATCGATTATTTTTTAATTTTATATAATACACAATATACGCATTAATAAAATCGATGAAATTTTTTTTATTTAATCTAAACGAATCCATCAAAAGACTCGTCGTAAAATAACATCCAAATAAAATATATGTACGATGTACCTATTTTGTTTATATTATGTTGTATTATGAATTGTAATATATTATAATATTATATAATTGCGTATTTATATCGTATTTGCTTAAGTATATTATTTTTTCATACTATAATTTTGGTCTGGATGTTGAAATCCTAAAAAACCTATACCCTAAAAAAAACACAACAATAGTTCCTTCAAAATTATATATGTTAATGAACTAAATACTTATAAAATTCTCATAAGACTGATAGTTAATAAAAGTATTTATTGATATCAGTGGCGGCTTGAACTTTTTTTCCCTCGAATCACGTTTAATATTTTTACACCACCCACCCTAAAATATAGTTATTAGTTATTACTTATTATTGTACATTATCTGCTGAGTACACATATTATATTTATTATTTATAATTTAATATTTAAATACCAACCTGCAAAAATGGTCCAATCTACCTTTTCCAACCATAAGACCTACCCACTCAACCACCCATTAATATTTTTGTGAATCACGTGATTCAAATATACTCCCTTCGAGCCGCCACTGATTGATATTGAAAATAAAGTGAGTATCGAACTGCTGTACAGTAGGTGTCATGAGAGGTTGTTGTAAAGGGTGGGTTAAATTTGATTTTAATTATTTCAAAGAACGATTCTGAGCTAGACAGTTTACTGTCAGCCTATAATATTATTAAGTATAGTTTATGATATTTTTGTTGTTAAACTAACTTATTTTACTATTAGACACCGCAATAATCAATAATACAGTAAGTATGTAGAATTTATTATTATAAAAAAAAATTGTATCTAAAAATGCCAAAACTCAAAATATACGCAATTTTTTTCTTCTAAATATGACTTTATTTTGGAAAATATTATAATTTCTATAGGTGTACAATAAGTAATAATTATGGTAGAAATGAGAAAAACTATGAATGAATGATAGCATGGCAAGAAATATTTACGGACGGCACCGTTTTCGCAAGGTTTATAGATTATAGTTTATAGATTTATCAGTTTCTAATAACCTTGCTGTTTTCGGTTAAGATGAATCTTTCCGAAACTAACTTTACTTATGAATATTCACAAATGATTCCATATGTAGTTGATAAATTCTAATATAGCTCAAGTCAAAACCTCTTGGTATACCATATTCAGAGTTTTATTTAAAAGAATTTTCAATTTAGTTTAGTTGATTCTGAGATTACCCTCTACATTTTACCCAAACTCTACCTCTTTATAATAATAGTTTAGGTTTAGTATATTTTTTGGTGGAAAGATGGCGCAACAAAAAATACAATCTTTCCTCTGCCTCAACTCAGACAAAAAAAATGAAAAATCGGGTAACACGGTGACACTTAGAAACGTATTTGAAGTAAACCAAAAAAAAAAAATGCAAAAAAGTTAAATAGTGTCGTCACAAAATGGGAACATAAAAAAGGTCTGTTATTTTATATACCTATATAAGGGGTTACAGGGAAAAAACCAAGGAAAAAATAACCACGAAAAAATAAACCAAAAAGTAAAAACAAAAAAAACCAAAGAAAAAAAATAATAATGAAAAAATCAAATTAAAAAAAAGCATGAAAATAAAAACCAAATTTTTTTTGCAGTCATATTTTAGGTGTTATATATAAAATTACAAATCAATATTTTGTTAGTAGATAAGACTATAAATAAAATAAGAAGTTATTGATACCTTATTGTATAATAGAGATTAGAGAACAAAAATTAATAAGTTAGTTAATACATTTTATAGAAAATTACAAATAAATATTTTGTCAGTAGAATTAAATACCATAAAAAAGTTATAAATAGTTAGGTATATTATAGTCAATAGAGAACAAAAATTAAATAGTTAGTTAATAACTTACATAATATAGAGTTACAAATAAATGTCTTGTCAGTCGTAGTGTCTAGTATATAGAATATAAATAAAAAACTTATCAATATCTTATTGTATATGAAATGGCAGTTATTTAATTTTCCACACACGGGAATACTATCCCGAAACATGTATACCGTTAAACGGGTTTTAATGATTTTTTAATTCATCAAAATTCACAAATTAGAGTAGGTTATAGGTATCTTTTAACTTCCATTTCTTATACAATATAAGGTATCGATAACTTTTTATTTTATTTTATTTATATTTTATTGTAATGACAAAATATTTATTTGTTATTTTCTGATTTATTAACTTATTTATTAATTTTTGTTCTTTATTATACAACATACAGAATATCTAAAATATG
Organism: Diuraphis noxia; assembly: GCF_037042655.1. Lineage (NCBI taxonomy): Eukaryota > Metazoa > Arthropoda > Insecta > Hemiptera > Aphididae > Diuraphis > Diuraphis noxia. The sequence continues at coordinate 27,304,517 of NW_028301714.1, read as the reverse complement.
ATAGAAAAATATAAAATTTTATTTTTATTTTTATGGCTGCAAGGATATAGTAATATATTGTGTATATTATAATATTAGTCGATCTTTTTTAAACTAACCGTATAATACATATATTTTAATGAATATGTTACCTAACCAGACCGATTATCGCCAAAGACATAAATAAAGGAATAAATCATAATTATCAATACGTCTATATAATATGTGCATATTATAATATAAGTGTTAAGTTTATGCCTGGGCATTAGCAAATAACGATATTTCTGATTGAACTAGCCTATATGAATATGATATTCTTTATTTTTGCAAATGTGTTTTATAACAAAACAATCTGTTTATTAATTATATTCATGATGGTATTATAATATAATATTTTGATTTTGTAAGAGTCGTGTGTGGCTTGAAGAGGAAGTTAAAAATTACCCAACAGACATTATTGGTAATGTCTAACTCATTTAATTATCTATTTATTTGGTACTAGGTAGTGTAAACGTGTAAAGTAGAATAAATCACAATTTGAGTTGCTTTTTAGGCAAGAAGCTCCTGGAAATGAGGATAATATGTATTAAAAAGGGAATTCATCTTTTTTGTCTTATCAAACAGTTAACGCTGCAGATTAATTATTTAGAAGGAAAATGTTTGTAACGTCGGATCCCAAACGGCTCCTGTCTATTATTTTCTTATTTTTAAACAGCTCCCATCAAAAAAGGTTTTTTTTATTCAAGGTAAATTCTCAAACGGCTACCATTGAAAAAAATTGTACAAACCGGTACAATTTTATAATTGTACTCTACAATAATTATTGGACATATACACGCCCATCTTCAAAAACAACGCGATGTTATTACACCCCTCGTAATGCTATTGTTATGTAGATAGTATATTATATACAGTGCCGGTGTATCATATTTTTAAATTTTAAATGTATAAAATGGAATACCAGAAATATTGAATACATTGATAATATGGAAAAACCAATATACAACCTGGAACGCAAGTCATTTTACGAGACCGTAATCGTAAAAAAAATACGAGTTTTTATCAAATAAAATATATCACGCATGGACTATATAAAAAAAATTGTGCCTTTACAAATTTACCCAATATATACATTTTTTTTTGTATTTTTATTTTCACAAACATTTTTTAAATTTTTTAACGTTAAAAATTAAATATTATACTATACACTTTTTTTTATATAATTTTAATAATTTACTTAGTGTAGGTACTCCAAGCTATTTTTAACCACACCTCTTTTAAGAGAGTCCCGAGTCTGTTAAAGTGAGGAGGAATTTGTGTTGTAAACTTGTAAAAACCGGAGCCGTTTAGGAATTTACCTGCTCGTTAATCCTTTTTGATGGGAGTCATTTGAAAATTGACCTTTTCGTAGAACGGGAGCCGTTTAGAGAAATGGGAGCCGAACGGGCTACAACCATTTGTAATGGTGTTTGGCTAGGTCATTATTACAATCATCATCGTTAATAGATGTTTATGTAATGTTATGTTGGTTAAATACAATGGGATAATAACATGGTGTGATATATTTTAGATTGTTTGGATTGGGTATATGTTAAGTGGTTTGGCAGGCCCCCAAATTTGTATAGCATATGACGGAACTACAGGTATGATCACAGCTTTGTCTCGATTAGACAATATATGTATTATACTGAATTTACTAAGGAATGATACTTAAATTTGTATGATGTTCAGAGGTGATGATTCATTCAACGATATTTCTTAAGCGATCATCGCGATACTAACAGCAGTGATTGTGACATGCCAATTTTGAATTACGATACCGCTGGAATAAGGCGAAACATAAGTGAATAACAAGACTATAATAATATTGTTGATGATGTAATTATATTTTGTGAATTAGGATATACAACTGTAAAAGTAATCGATAAATAAAGATTGATTGAAAATTTGGATAGATAAAATTAAAAATAATGCAAAATATATTTAATAGCAAAGTGACTGTTAGATAATAATTTTTAAAACTTATTTGAATTTGCAGTCTACTTCAAATATAGTTTCTCACCGTGAGTAATCGGCTCTTGTGCTTAGAACAACATTTTTAAGAGCTATAAGTAATGAGCCCTGATCATGATTATATATTTCATGTATATCCTATATTAAGCATGTTTCGATCTAATAGTGCTGTGGATTGGGGCGTAGCCGAATACAATAATATGAAAGGGGGATAGATCTTACATATAAGATTGAGAACTCTTGTTAGGGGTAATACAATACTTAGAATACTGCAATATGTTAATTAATTTGAAAGTCAGTTTATAGCTCCAATTCCAAATATAATGCAGATAATATTCTAGTACCATTGTTATAATGTTATACATGAATAATAAACTCTTTTTTACCATGGTTTGAAAAAAATTCAATTTATTTTGCTATTAAAGACTAGCAATACAATAAGTTCAATTAATTTTTAATCATAAACCAAAAAAAATGTAATATAGATAAACGTTTCTGTATTATTAAATACAAATAATATGAAATACTTCACCTACTTGTAAAACGAATGTCTATTAATGCGATATATATAATAAAAAATATTTATTGGATCAAAAGTTATTTTATATTATGTCAGATCTTTTTGTTACACCTTGTATGGCATATAGTTATAAGGTATAGGAGCAAACGAGAATTATAGTAATAATAGGTATAGTTAGCAGACAAGTGGTGCCATATGCCGAGTATTGATTTAAATTATCTAATTATTAAGACCGTCCTAATACCAAATGAAAAATTAATCCCAGAAAACAGTTCTGCCATAAAATTACTGAACGGAAAATAACTTCGATTTGATTTTTTGTTACAAATAACCTAAAATTAGAAAATTAGAAACATATCGTAGGTACTAATAATATTTACGAGAGTTAGAACAACCGTTTTACGCATATTGTCGGATACGCGCGCCCAACTGCCTGGAAGTCAATTTTTAAAACTCATGAAGAGTTTAGAGTAGATATAGATCTATAAGTAATAGTGTTTCTAGAATAAAGTGAAGGGATTCCAGCACTAAATAAACTATAAAGACAAAATAAGACTTCAGTTTGGCTCACGAATCTTGTACTCTGCGCCCTGTGGCAGCGGGTCTCACCCGGTATGTCACGTATTAGTGTATTACCGTCGTGTGTATCACTAAAAATATAACTGTTTTTTTTTATATTGTGAAGTGTTCAATGTGTGTTACTTTTCAAAATCTATGAATTCTCCCAAGTGTATCACCAGTTGTATGGACCTGATTTGGATGTTATCGTTGAGAAGCACTGCTTTGTAAAGTGGCCAATGATAAAATATTAGTGAAATATTTTTTAAGTAATACTGCAATATGGAAATGTCCATCGTATTTGAAAACGAAACAATAATATTAAAATTTTTAATTAAAAATTATTATAAACATAGCTTATTATTTATACAATTAATAAATCAAGACTTTTTTCCCGATTTTTGTAATATTATAATATATATATATATATATATTATATAATTATACTTACCTAATTTTTAAGGATACTATTTATACGGTATACTTAAAGTAGCTTAGTTAGTTAAAAACCTTTTGAATTCGGTCTAATCGCTATGTAACAGTTTAATCAACTGTAAATGGATAAAAACTTATATTTATTAGATCATCTCCTGCAACCTGGGCTAGTTATACGCTATTGTTTATTATTATTATTTTCAAATAGTTTTGCTCAAATCTACAATGGCTATTAGCTAACAATCTGTTTAAAATCTCAAGCATTCGCAATCACACATGCAGCGGGTGAGAAGCATCTACACATTTTCAATGCAATTGCCGCTCTTCGTCGAATGTTGAAAATATTGTTTAGTACAAACATAATAATATACTTATAAGTTCAGAAACGGATATATAAATTTGTCTCCTCTAGGCTATTTTTCCACTCCTGTGGATTTATACATAAGTATAATACATACTTAATTACTTAATCGAAATACTTAAACCGCTGAATTTTGATGTACCTATTTAGTATACTCATCAGGGGTCGGCTCACATCACCATTAGTAGTTTTATATGGCCCACGAGTAAAAATCAAGAACTAAGATAGTATGGACTAGAAACTGCGGATTAAAACGTTGCAACTTTATAGATACTTTATTAGTTTATTATTATTAAAATAATAAATCTAACAGTTACGAACTTAAATAAACTACAATTGATATATAAGCTAATAAGCTATACATTGTTGTTTAGAATAAGATAGGTATTAGGTAGGTATCTATATTCATATTGGAGCTCGTGAAAAATGGATATTTATTTAATTATGGGCCCTTGATATGAAAAAACGCCTTGAAAAACTCTTGAAATTAAAATATTCGTAGTGGCTATAATATGTGGCTTTGATCATTAGGTTTTAATATTTTTTCTTTTTAAACGAATAAAAATAACATGTTTCATGTCATATAAATAAAAACAATGATAAATATAGTTATTACTAAATATTGAATTAAAAATAATCAAAATTTTGCAAGTATTTATAAATGATATTATATACTAGAATCTAGTAGTAGTTCCGCGGAACACTTAAGAACCACTGTACTAGATTATAAAAAGGCGGGTAAGTCGTAGATGTCACTCTGCTGTACAGAAGGTTACAAGTGGGTTACTGTAATGGATGGAATTAAATTTGAATCCAATAATATTATATCATTGTATACGAAAAACGATTCTGAGCGAAGAAGGTTTATCTGTCTAGAATATATTATAGTTTATTAAAAATTTTCAATCTTAGAATTAAAAAGAAAAATTTTTATGAATTTCTATCTAAGATTATTTGAACATTGCCGTAATTTTTACGTATTTAGTCTAAATTTGAACTTTAAATCCTTATAAAAAAATTCATGCCCATGTATTTTTAATATTTTTCAACTGCTATTGTAACAATGTGTTAGAAGCCTTGTATTAAATTTTCAAATATTAGATATAAAAGGAAAATTTTTTATGAATTTCTAGCATAAAATAATTTACCCAATTTTCGTGATTTTTACATATGTTGTCAAAATTCAAAATTTGAATGCTTATAAAAAAAAAAAATGGTGACAATATATTTCTTTTATCTTTTAACTGCTATTGTAAAACTATGTTAGGAGTCTTGTATTAAATTTTCAAATCTTAGAATTAAAAAGAAAAACTTTTATGAATTTCTATCTAAGATAATTTGAACATTGCTGTAATTTTTAAGTATTTAATCAAAATTTGAACTTTAAATGCTTATAAAAAAAAAATCGTGCCCATGTATTTTCAATATTTTTTAACTGCTATTGTTACAATGTATTAGAAGCCTTGTATTAAATTTTCAAGCTTTTCTGCCAAACAAATAAATTTTAATCAATATTAATTTAAAAAAACTAATAATAATCGAAAATTTCAAATGCCTACGAATAGTTCAATTTAAGTCGAACATTTTTGAAAATTGCATGGTGGATAGAATATACTTATATAAACATTGGGTGAAAATTCCATGTATCTATGGTCATTTGTTTTAAAATTACATCAACAAGCAAAATTGATTTTGTCGAAAAATGAGTGTGCGTAAAATTTCCCGTTTTTCCCTTAATTTTTAGTTTGTTTTTCTCGATTATTTAGAAAAGTATTAAGAATTTTTTATTTGCCACCCCCCCCCCCCCCCCCCCAAGTACCAACTAGATTCACTTTCTGATAGAACGAGGTACTGAAGTCAAAAATCGAAGCATTTGTACTGCCCCAAAACGTGATGACAGACACAAAAAAAAAAAAAAACACACATCATGGTAAAATCAATACATTCATCGCTCCGCTCAGAATTTAAAATGTATGACTAAAACTTATTGATGTTTTTTTTTTATTTATAAAAATTAATTTTTAACTATCAAAAATTCAAAAAAGACATTGCATAATATCGATCCGAAATGGCCAATTATAAAAGTATTTAGCTCTAGGCAATTGCTTAATTGACTATCCACAGTGGATAATCCACTGCTACTTTAGATCCGTTAGATGTGTACCTAAATAATTATAGTTAGTTGATATTATATTATTCTAATAACATAGTTTTTGACGTGAAAACGTGATTCAATTAAATAATATGATTTGTTTCGTTTGACCGATTTGTGAAATGTGAAGTTAGTTTTTACATTGTAGAGAAAACTTGATTGCTTAAAAATAAAATGTAATAATAAAAGAACTGCTGACGAAAGGAAAAAAGCGCGTTATAGCGCGGAGACTTCCGTCATAGTTTAATACGGACTTCATCGCTTTGATGTTGATTTGCACAACGACTGTAAAAAGTTTGAAAAAACAATAATAAAAAGTAAAAAATGAATGTTTGCAGTCATCTTTATATTGTTTATTAATAATAAAGGAGTGCTCAAGAGTGTTTGCTTTTATTATTTATACATCTTCCACTTTTTGTATACATGTATAATATATATATTATACATCGTGATTGTTAATTAATTAAAACCGTACGAAAATTGTATCGAGTACTTTGAAAAGTTTAACTATAAAAAATTAATATTAACTATGAGAGACGTAATTAAATTATTGTTATTGCGACATCTTTCCGCGTTTATTTTATCATAATCGTAATCAGAGGAAATCCGACTCGTTTTGTATTATAATATTGTATTTTGTCAACGCTCTCAGGAATCGAATAATGTTGTTATTATCATTATTATTATAACGGGTCCTATTATGCGTTATAATACCGTCGAAACGTAGATAGTTAATTATTAAAAAAACGTGTTGTCAGATATCGTGAAGTCTGTTTTGTTTAAATCTCGATTTATTATTATTTTTTTTTACTTTTTATTTTTACAACATCCAACTGTTCATTTTGATTCGCTTTAGTATCGTATTATTGACAAGATAAATCTAAACCATTAGTCAAATAACCATTAAGACAATAATATTATCGTGTGGATTTAAATACAATGCAAATTTTAGTGATACAATATTATATGAATAATAATTTATTTAAAAAATATAGGTATTTATCTCCGCTAATTTCCAAACAGAATATTTCGAAAAAAGTTATTATACCTTCGTTTCAAATTAATTCACTACAAAAAATATTGATGTTTTATAAATTGTAAAAATTCAAGCGTTTGACTCAAATAAACGTTTTTACTATTAAAATGTGTCTTAAAATTAGATTTACAAATCTATTTTAAATTTTTCTAAAACATTTTTCTGTTTAAAAAAAAAAAAATTAAGCATTTTATACCGTACTTGTAATATAAATTTAAATTATATATATAATCTCAAATATTGATTAGACCAAAAGTTATTTTATTTGTCAAGTCTTTATGTTACACCGAGTATACATAGCGATTCGCCAAGTATGCTTGCTTATTGCTTACCCCCATTTTTTCTTCAGTGTAATGCAATTTTTCAAAATAATATGACCTAAGAAATTTTAAGTACACTAAAATAATGATATTTTTTCAAATTCTTAAAATTTTAGTGTTTGTATAACCTACCCATAGTGGGTTAAAAATCTAATAATGTTATTTTTATTATTATAATAACGGGTCATATTATACGTTATATTATTAACGAAACGCGTAGATAGTTATTGATTAAAAAAAAAAAAAAAAAAAAAAAAAAAAAAAACGTGTATATGGATTACCTAGAAGTCTGTTTAGTTTAAATCTGGATTTATTTATTATTATTATTTTACATAAACCGACCGTTGTTTTAATTACTATTCTATACGTAGGAATTATTTACGAGATACGATCAAATCCATTAGGCAAATAACTATCAAGTTTTCATCGTGTGCATCTAAATAACAATAAATATATAACCTATGAAATTTATGTTTATCGGGCGTATATTACCTGTATTATATGGTTAATGATCGGCACGGGAATAATAATATACGTAAGATTGGATACTGAATAACTATTATGCAGTATACAGAGTGATTCAACAATAATTCTAACCGCCTGTTTTTCATCAATATAATGAAAAATATTGTTCAACATTTGATTTTCAATATTTTTAAATACTTTTTAAGCCTTGATATTTTAAAATTCTTGACATTTTTTGTACTCACTACATAAGGCGCAAAATATTAGACCGATATTGTTACGCATCTAAGTACTTACTAAAGACATATTCCCTAGGTAGGTATTATGTAATTTATACTTTATCGGGCATACCTACATCATATTATGATATCGTGTTATTAATAGTCGGCATGGTAATATAATGTAAGATAGAATAACTAATATACAGAGTGGTCCACCAAGCATGCTAATCCTATTTTTATTTAATAATGCAGTTGTTCAAAATATGATTTCGACAGTTTTAAATACACACAAAGACCATAATATTTTCAAATGTATTGATTTTACCTTGATGTGTGTGTGTGTGTTTTTTTTTTAAAGGAGGAAGTGTCCCGTTGATATAAAATAAGTATCATTGTTGTGATGGTATCTAAATTTTTGTTTTTCAAACGAAACAAGAGGATTTTTGTAAATTATTCATTGAACAATTTTTCCAAAATTTTGTCATCTACTTATCTAAACATACAACTTAACAAAATTATGCTACATTTTCGAAAATATACCTAAGTAGCTTCCATAAATTAAAAACTCAATCGATTTCAAAATTATAATTTTTTCCATATTATAAATAAACGACTTTACAAAATAGCTATTATCGAATTTTTTTTTTTAAGCCTTGATAAAATGGAAGATATAGTCATAAATTACGTTAAAAAACTGTCCCAGAATATCTGAAATATAAATTATTTTGAATTAAAACTACTGACTTTTCAATTAATTAACATATAGTGTATAATGTTTTGATTCTGCGTTCTGTCTCATGAAATACCTATACGCGTACCTATACGTATAAGATTATATAAGAACTACTACTCATATAATAAAACGTGTACTAGTTACATTATACATATCGTGTGTGAATGCGTGAGCCATGAGGCGTGCTTTTTTATACCAGCTCGCTACAGAATATAATATCATTATAATATTATATACAGTATTTATATACTAAATAAACGATGATGAATTAAAACGATCGACTGCATTAGTGTTGCAGTTAATCCTGGCCGACTTGTAATAAATGACGCACTGTTCGTCTCTATAATCACCAAACACGTGCGCATTTTTGTTTAATATATAAACATATTCTATTATATACTTACCGCGGAGCAATGCATCATACAATATTATTATTATATTTTATGTTTTATTTCCATACTATAATTTACTGCGCCGGAGCAGTGATTACGAGACGTCAAAAGAACGGTTAAAACACGATGTCAAATAATGTGTCGTGTGTATACCCAGTGTGCAGCGCAGTGCTTCATAGAACCATAAACCATCATCTCGTATAAGTCACGGTAACACGAAAAAGTAATAGCTCATAGATCATCAGTCTGCAATACACGCACATGTTTTTTATAATAATATCAAATAATATATACGATAATAATATAGGTATATAGAATGAATGGTGAATTAGTTGACGATAATATTATATACATAGATTATTACGTACCTATACGGAGTATATTGGGATGGGAAATTTAACGTCGGATGCTCATTTTCAATTTCAGAAAACACTAATGTTTTTGTAAATATTTCTTTTAAATATAATTGAATATCAAAATATTAAGTTGCACTCGTTGTTTCGAAAACAATTATTACATTTATTAACATTTGTTTACACAAATTTATACATTCTTTTTTTGCTTTTTGAAGAAATCAGTATTTTGCATACCATCTACATTTTTTATTTTATATTCTAAAGCAAAACATTTTTCTTTGACAATTTCAGTATAAAAAATTCGAATTTCTAACGAATATAGGCACAATGCCTATATGAACAATATTATTTATACGTTTTTAGAGTTTAAAGAAAAATGAAGTAGTTTTGCAAACGACGCACCGTATTCATCTTTCAATGAGTCACCCTGTACAACAGCAGCTGTGATAAATAATAGGCATCATAAAACAATAGAGTGAAAATTCACTCGAGAAAATTAGTAAAAATAACACTAATGTTGCGCAATAAATTTTTGACCATCATGAGTCTTACCAATTAACCAGCTTGGTTCTAAATATACTGTAGTATATAATATACAGGGTGATTCTTTTAAGTGGGTACACTAATTATCTCGAAAAGTATTTACTTTTTTACATGGTTTCAAGTTGTTAAAAAACCAAAGTTTTTATTAAAAAATTATATTTTTAAATATTTTTTATCCTTATCTTTTTTTCTAAGTTTTTCACTTTTTTGAGTGTACCCACTTAAAAGAATCACCCTGTATACGAGCAGAGACATCCTAAGTACGTATATCAACTTAACGTCCAGATATAGTTAGTTATTGCCGTTTGGCTGGAGTCCAGTTTTTTTATCGACGAACTGTATAGGCATAAATATAATCATACATGTAAATATCCCGGAGAGAGAAAGGCTGCATGCCATTATTATTTGTGACTCGTATCGTTGGTATAATATAACAAATATATACACCAGTATATAGGTATTTAAAAATATATTGAACCTAGCCTCGCTAAGTGACTGCCACCACTCTTATATCGTTACTTTATTAAAAACCTCATTGTCCTCTAAGAATATTGAGTCTCGCCTTACCTTCTCTCACTTATTTGCAAATCCAAAAAAGTGCACACACACACACACACACACACACACACACACACACACACATCTCTTTCGTAAAAACTCACATTTTTTGATTCTAAACCATCCCACTAACGAATTGTCTAATACCTAAACGAACCACTACTCGGTCGTATAATAATGAATAGTTAGTAAGTAAATGAAGACCCTTCCAGGTTAAGATTGACCCACCGAGAATTCGGGATTTTTCCCGATGGAGTGCGCCGTATGCAAATATGCAATGAGTTATTTTAAATTATTTTTTCTAATTATCGATAAATGTATTTAATCCCTCATAAATGAGACTTTTGATAAAGAAAGAGAAAATAAAAAGTTGACATCTTGAGCGTATATTTTAATCGTTGGACGCAACTTACCAACTAATTAAAATGTTGGGTGGAGTGTATCAATATTATAGTATGCACAGTATAGTGTATACTAGAGATGACCAAATGATGGTGTCCCACGGACAATTTTATCAGGCAAAAAGACAAGAAAAATAAAGTAAAAATATTTAGTATGTCGAAATTTTACATGTCGGGATTTCGATCCAGACCCATCGGCAGGGTAATCATAGATATTACAAGTATTTAGCTCAATATTTTTTTTCAACGATTTGGGGTCGATATAATTTTTTTTTTTATTCACTATTCACAATTGAGCGTAGATTAGTTGAACTATAAACGCAGAAACAAGGAATGATAAATTACAACACTAGAACGTATATCCGGTATACGAGTTTGTAAAATGGGTCTGGATCGAAATCACGTTCTAGTGTTGTAATTTATCATTCCTTGTTTCTGCGTTTATAGTTCAACTAATCTACACTCAATTGTGAATAGTGAATAAAAAAAAAAAATTATATCGACCCCAAATCGTTGAAAAAAAATATTGAGTTAAATACTTGTAATATCTATGATTACCCTGCCGATAACATCTAAGCACACTAATACTTATAAACGTGTTATTTGTAGAGTAAAAACTAAATAAAATTAAGTACCTATATGGCTATATTTCAAAGTATTCAAACTATAATAGTTATACATATTATTTTAGATTTAGAACATTTCTAAAATTGTGGAGGATATTCATTATTGATTTTAATGATAGGTATTGTTTTTAAAAAATATTTTTTTAAGATGATAATAAAATTCAAAGACATTTAATCAGTTTATGTACAAAAATGTGTCCATCGAGGGTTAACGACGGTCGACGACTGTGGATCGATTTATTTACAGTATTTTCTCGCAACGAAATATTTTCACGATCCACCCCTGCCGGACTCCTCTTTCTGTTTCTAAATATACACTTTTCTTACAATATCTCTTAGTATAATACACCAATGTCTATTATTATAATGTAATGGTATTATAATGTAATTCAATTAAAATTTATCTATACATTCATCATGTTAAATAGAGTTATTATGAATAAAATAAATAAACATATGAACTTACTTATATATATCAAACATGGTATAAGCGCACACGCATTAGGCCATATTATTATAATAATATGTTGTTTGACGTTTTATGTCGAACGGCGAATAGGTAACGACGGCAGTTACGGAGGCGGAAATCATTTGACATTTGTTAAGCTCAGTCAGCCAAGGTATTATTTGCGAGATTCCGGTCGAGCTCACGTATATATTATAATCGAAGTATAATGTGATAAGTTGACCGGCACCATAGCCGATAGTGGTAACAGAAGAATTTGTTTGAACTGACATTTCAAACATTACAATTAATGAACTCGATCCGATGATTGCAGTTGCGTAGTGGCCCTCCCCGCTCAAGTCAAAACGCTCAATCTCGTCTTCGAAATGTCAAAAATAATTGTGAAATGTAATTTCGATTTCATCCAGTGCTCAATACAGCTACTAGTTAAGTAGGTCTACTCTATACTGCACTCTTGCGACAAGTTTTCATCACATTTTAGAGTTATAGTTGCATTAATATATTTTAAATAGCCCATGTCTCTCATCATGATACGTTTTTAGATGAACTTTATCCGATGACTACTGTGCAGTTACCCTCTCTGTTCAAGTTTAAACGCTCGATCACGTCGTCGAAGTGTTTACAGAACTGGTAGTAATCCGCAATAGTCATTTCATATTAATTTTACGATGGTGTGAGGTTTTTTTTGTGTGTGTATACATTGTGTATAGTGTACACGATAAGTTGTCGAAATTAAGCTTCGATTTTCAACTTTAGTAGCTTTTTGTTAGCAAAGTGAATCTAGTTGGTGCATTGAGGCAGTCAAAATTTAAAATCTCAAGTATTTTTCAAAAGCGTCGGGGGGGGGGGGGAATAAGGAATTAAAGATTTTTAAATAAATAAATTTTGGATATTGGTGTAACTCTAAAACAAATTACCGTAGATATACGACATTTCATCAGAATTTTTATATTGGTATTTCCTATACTTGATAGTTTTCAAAATATTTCATATATTTTAAAGTTATTTATAGACATTTGAAATTTTGATTTTTTTTCTATAAATGTCAATAAAATTGTATTATTTAAGAAAAAAAACTTAAAAATGTAATTTCTACAACGCTCCTAACAAATATTTACAATGGTAATCAAAAAATATTAAAAATACATAGTCACAATTCGCATTTTTTGCGGAATAATAACAATATAATTAATATATATAGTATAAAGTATCCTAGACTGACAAACCATCCCCGCTCAAAATCGTTTTACACATACAATAATATTGCATCATTGAATTAAATTTAATACCATTTATTAAAGTATGGACAATATGGTTAACCTACTGTAAAGCAGAGCGACATCCACTACCTATCTTTTTTTTAAAATTAAAACTAACTTTTTTGAAATCGAGTCAGCTTAGGAACTTAACTAGAAAATAGATCACCCTAATTATCCAAATTTTCTGAAATTTAATTGATTATTATTTGTTTGTATATAATATGTTCACAAATAAGAAAGTTTTTGTTTTATTCAATAAAAAAAATATGTTATTTTTAAAATATTTGTTTAGATGGAATTGTCTTTTGTTCGATGTTTTGAACAAAAATTCATTGGAATAAATATTAATTATATTTATTATAATCATTATTTTTTTATAATTTTTACAAGAATAATTAAGTAAGAACTAGTTAATTTATACTTAGAGATTCATAGAAAAATATTTTCTAAATATCTATTTAATCGTATTAGTTGTTAGAAAATATGTTTGTGTAGGTTACTTTTATGATTAAATTAAGTTACTTAATCACTTTTTTAAATAGCTTCTTAGCTATATAAACTATTTAAAACTAGTATTTAAACAACTTCTTGGTCTGTCTATTGTAAAATTGCAATTAGTTTCCGTCCTGTGACTGGTGGTTAAACAGCTAGATCTAATTTTACGTGCAGTTTTGATGAAGGTTTTCAATATATTATTTTATAGTTATGCTTGCCTTACGATACATTTTAAATCACCAATGTACGTGGTGATATAATTAAAATATATTTTTCAAGTTGTCACTTGTCAATATATGTTATGACTTATTACTCTGTCAGTAATGTTATTATGTAATCTGCAAGTAAAAATAATTATATGAATAGAAAAACATGTAAATGTACAAAAAATACTGTTATATCCAACTATCCAAGGTAGTTTGATATTTTTACATTTTTGCGCAGCAAGAACAAATATATACTTACAAAGAGATTGGGTTCATTTTTATTATAATAAATGTAGTGATACCGAATAGAATAAAACAGCTTGTTTTGAATATTCATATAATATGATATTTTATTCGAGATTATTCAACCGTTGTTTTTCTTTACTCAAATTATATAACAAGTTTCTCACTTTTCCTCAATGTTTGTGCTTACTGCTTAGTAATAATTAGAGCTAAGATTTTAATGACCTAAAAAATACACAAAAATGCACTAATAAAAATACAAAAATAACCTAAAAATTCTAAAAAATTTACTTAGATGAATGAAAATAATTTATTTTTAAAATATTAATTAATAATTATGATTTATGAATAAAATAGGTATACATTTGACTTGTGAATTTAATCGCTTCCCGGTATAATTATACTGAAAAATCAATAATCGTATTCACTACTAAAGCTACTATTGTATACCTACCTGTATAGTTTTGGGTTCGTTCGATATGTAATCTTATCTTACTTACTCTTATATGTATTTTTCAATATCAATGGACTGGAGTAGGTAATTGCTTATAGCAGCATTTCTTAAACTTCTTTATCCGTGGAACCCTTTTTGATGTCCACTTTTATCGTGGAACCCCTACTTCTTTTTACCTTTTTAGTTTTTTTTAGGATTATTTGCAAATAAATTATAATATTAAGTAGAAGTATAGATTATTGAATATATAAAGTTAGCTGATAGATTATTCCATATTGCTTATACAAGTATTATTTTCCATAATGGATATTTTAAAGTAATTTTCTTGAACATTTAAAAAAAATGACTTAAGCTTCGCGGAACCCTGAAGTGATCTACGCGGAACCCCAAGGTTTCGCGGAACACAGTTTAAGAAACGCTGGCCTATAGGTACTAATTGGGATTAGGTAACTTTACTCACAACACATATTAAAAAAGCTTAAAGAAATACAAAAATTAGTTAAAATACACAATATGAACGTAATATTTGTAATATTACGTAATAATGACCTTAAAAATGCAATAAAATGCATTTAAAACAAAAAATGCAAAAAATGCAAAATAAAAATTACATATTCTAAATATCACGAAACAAATTTAGTTTTTGGTTAGAATTGTATAGCACTTAAAGAAAAAATATGCAAAAGTCACCAAAATCCTAGCTCCAGTAATAATTTTATCATATTTAATGAAAATACTCTTAAATATTTCATAATAGATACCATGAATATAAATGATTACCATGGTACAATAAGTATGTACCAGATAACTAAAAAAAGGATATCGTGAATATTCATTATAAAATGCACAGAACATCTCTGGACATTATTAAGTATGTCTTATTACTATATCCTAACAATTTTAATACATAAAAAATACTTATGACCAGATATTAATAAATAAGCACATATTTGTTATGTAACTAAAAAGATCAAATAATACTTGTCTTATATTAATTTTTAATCTTAAATTTTAATAAAAATATAAATTATGACACTTTTACCTATATACTAATAAAAGAAAAATATATATAACCCAATAACCAATTATAAACGCATAATTCAATGTATTACTCCTATAGACTACCTACTTAATAAATACAGGATCTTATGTTCATCCGCTTTTTTTTCTTTAATAATGCAGTTTTTGAAAACTAATTTTGGATTTTTTAAATATACCTAAAAATATATTATTTTTTAATTTTTGAGATATTTTACTCCTTAAGGAGTGTCTTGTGGAAACACAGACTTCTTTTTTTTTTCAAATAAGAACTCCACCTATTATAATTCCATGGTATTGGGTTTGCCAGTTTTAAAGACTAAGTATCCTTAGTATGAAATTTGAATGACTGAAAAAATACTAGTTTGAATTTTGAAATAGATACATCAAAATTTTATAAAAATAATTCACTAAATAGTTTATACTATTTATAGTAAAAAAGAGAGTACTAAATAGGACAATTTTCAAGTAGACCATAAAAAATCTAAATAATTTGAGAACCTCGATTGTCTTTTATAACATTTTCAAAAATAAGAATATTTCTATAAATCCATCATTGATGGAAAAAATGGGTATTCTTGCAGCTTGCAGGTGAATCACTTCGTAGCATAAAACTATTCTTTTATAATTTGTGTGGTCTACTTAATAAAATACAATAATTTATTACATTATGCTCTTTATTTGATTTCATCTATGTACAATTAAATATAAAAGTAGTGCCTGAAATAGTTTGATGGTGATTGGTAATGTAAACGCACAAATAATATAATGCAATCGTGTTCAAAATTAAATATAATTATAATAAAAACAATAAAATTTAAAATTTATTCATTTTATCATGGTATTTAATTCAATAATTATTTAAATGAATGCAAATTTGCTAAATATATTATTGTAAAATTATTTCAAATCATTAGTGATGAAATAATTCATAAAATAACTTTACATTTCTCTTCGAAAATGATTTACAAATCCTTCAAGGGCTAATTAAATTAAACTCTCTAAATCTTTACCTCCTATATTATTTATCCGAAAACTGATATTTGTTAAATTATTTCTTAAATGTGTACTTATAAATATTACATTAATTTTATTTTTGAGAATAGCTGTTTGCATGTTATTGTTTTTAATCTCATAAACTAAATATAATTATGATATTAGATTCTTAACAAAGCTAATATTAATTTATTGGTATTACAGCAATAATGTTTTTTTCCAGTATATGATTTTATGTTTCTGTGAACATGTTGTGTTTTGTAAAGTCTAACGAAGTTTATAATTGTTTAGTACACTGAAGAGGTAACTTTTTAATTTTCTTGGGTGGTTTTTCGAAGCTAGAGAAGGACTTCCAGAGAAGTGTTGAAGATATTACAACATTCAATCAAACGTGCAGATTTTAACCAGGTTCCACTTAGAATCTATTGTTTTTTAGATGGCACTATATTGATAATTATTAGATATCAATACAATGATAAAATGTGAAACTACAGAAGATGTAGAATGTATACATACTTAATTTATTAAAATTTAATAAGTACATATCTGATATTTTACGGATAGATATTTAGTAATTATATTTTCTATCACAATGATAAAATATAGAATGTGTATCAACTTATTAAAAATGTAAGTTATTTATTGAAGCTCAAAATCGCTCAAAAATAATTTGCAAATATTGAGAACTTAAATAGTTGTTAAAAAAAAATCGCCAAGTTATTCAAAAGTGTTTGTAGTTCATTTTGTGTTATTTTAAAAAAGTTGTTTACCAACTCGTATATAAATAATTTACAAACTTTGCCAAATCTTGAAAATTCAAATATTTGATATAAATTAATTTAATGACATGCAATTTAACATATTTTATCATTGGATCATAATATTTATTATAATTTAATTTTGGTTTTTTAAATATATAAACTATAACTATTTTTTGAGTATCTACATAACATCTTTATGATAACTCAATTGGTGTTTTAAATTTTAATTGGCAAACTTAGTATAATCTGATTATGTTATTATAATTCTTAAGTGGGTATCGCTAACTTAAACACATCACTATCAGGTTTTTTCTTTAATATTCTAACTTAACCTGATTATAAATTCATCACTAACTTGCCCAGGCTTGATCTGGAGTTACTTTTATTTCGAATAGACGTGCGTGTGTATGTGTATAGCTACGTCCAAGGCACCGGAGCGCGTTCTAATTGAAATTCATCTCGGATATACAACCCTTATTTTTCAAAACCACAAAATATACCAATAATATTAAATTGAGAAATATTGATTTTTCTGGGCTTAAGATGTTTTATAAGAAAATACTTATCGAGATGGATTGGTTATTTAAAAATGAAATAATACTAGAAATCCATCAGAAGTAACTTCACATTCCTATTATTTAGCGGCATGGGGAATTTTTTTTTTTTTTTTCAACATAATAATATAATATAAAAAAAATACATATTACCAGGATACAAAATAAATATATTATTAGTTTAAGGTAGAAACGATTCAAATATTTATTCTGGCTATTATGTATTACAGCGCATATTTTATTTTAATCAGTATTTTTAATCAATTAGGTATATAATTAATTCAAATTTCAAATACATCATATAAATAAATAAGAACAAATTGGACGAAAAATTAATCAAATTCTTTTTTTTTATTGTTACAGCATCAACATCATGGTTATTAGCTTACAATTAGATTAAATAGTTATGTAGGTACATTGATCAATATTTATCAGGTAAAAATGGCAAAATTAAAATTAGGTCATAAAATTATAATGTATTTTAGTTAATTCTTGTGGACCCAACACCCAAATGACACTTAGTTATGTCTGTAAAATAATCGAGTCAGATAAATAAAACTTAAATGAGTCCAAAAAAATGTTGTTTCTCATTTTACAGACTATTATTTCAAAAAACGTATATGATCGAAGATAATATTAAAGTATTAAAATATACTAAAAAGTTAGTATGATTATTAATAACTATTAATAGGTATATATTAATAAAAATATGTATTTTATTGCAATAGAACTTATTTTAATAGTTAAACACCGAGTAAGTACTAAAATTCAACTATACCTCAGATTGATGTATTTTGATCGTGATATCTATACTTATTTCATATCGTTAGTTATAAGTTACGTAAATAAAATAACAATAAGGAAGATTTAATATAAACCATAACTTTTCTATCGTACTTAATTCAGTGTACCTATTAATGGAATACTGCCGTGATACAACATGATCCACAAAAATAAAATATGCACATTTCATACAATTATATATTTGAAATTTAACTTGATATGGTTCATTATCACAAATATTTAATTTTTTTAAATTTATTTATCATAACATCGTACTATAATATATTATACTATCTATTTATTTTGTTTTAGATACCTATCAGAAAATCGTAAATTAAAAATAAATTTTAATATTTTAGGTTCATACTTTTTTTTTCTCTTTTTATTATTAAATTAAAGTGTTTCTGACATACAAGGTCATCTATAACTTATTGATATAATAAAGAATTTTTAACATCATTAAGTTGTTAAGCGTAAATTAATTATAATATATATAGTAAAGTAAATTACAGTAAATTACAAAGATGAATAAATAAATAATAAAATATGACATCATAATATTAGTTAATCTAAGTGTATTTTTTTTGTAAATCTTATTGGTGTTGAGAAAGGGCATCGTGAGGACGTCCGCGCTTGAGACGCCGGAGGGTAGGCTTATCGCTGAGTTTGAAATATTTTGCACTTTTGGCGTTGTTTAGTTGGCTAAAAAAATTTATTGAGAGATACTGTATGTAGGATTTAACCATCGGAACTCTGAAGTAGGTCCATATTAATTACTAGCCAATATTAAAAGTATTGGTTGTATCAAAATATTAAGGTTACCAAATTAATTTTAATTTGTAGTTTTGAAACTGGGAATTTAGGAAGCTCAAGAAAAGAAAATTATAATTTTTGAGGAGATTAGAAAGGATTTCCATTTAAAGCCAATAACATGTCCACACATAATTTAATTTGGCGTTGTTTATCACACAAATATTTAATTTTTGTAATTTTTTTTATCGTTCATAATGATAATATTATATAAGTTTTTACCGAGGATATTTCATGTATATGTTTGAGCGTCAAAAAATCGTTTAAAAAAAAAAAAAAAAGAACAACAACAACAATAATAATATAACCTACGTCATATTTCTATATAGCAAAAAATGATAAATATAGGAACATATGTAATGCGTTTGGGAGTGGAGCAATTATTACTAATATTACTATATATGATAGGACGATGCGTAAAGTATATAGTTGCAAAGAGACCATTATGGTTATTATAATATGTTGGTTCGGCTCGTGGACAACAACTTTTTAAATTATGATTGATGGGGTACAATACTACACGGGGGTGTATCAATAATATGCTTATATGTATACACGTTTACACGTATATATATAACATGTCTCTTCCTATATAGAATATAATATTATGCGTATTAGGTATTATATTATAATTACGTTGTAGTTATTATCGAATTACACATAATTTTCAATTATCCACAGAACAAAATGTCAAGTATAACTTTTGGGTGCAAAAGTATAATAAGGGTCGAATGTATAATATTATAATATATAAATGTTATCATGTATAAGTTAGAAGCTTAGAACGTGCGTGCGTGTACGTGTAAGCACGTTTATTTAATTTTGAATAATATTACATGGCAATCGCTCACGTCTGAAAGTTAACGATCATTTTATTTTAACTAATCATTATTCTAAGCTGCATAACATATAGATACCAAGCGTCATAACCAGACTACCTCTTAACCTATGAATCGCTCTATTTCGCTATATTCTATTGACTGCAGTACTTCTCATTGTCAAATATTATCAACGGGCCATAAATTTAAACGTTAAGGCCGATTCTTATAATGTCCGGTTAAGAGTTTGTTAACTTTAACTGAACATTGTAAGAATGGCCCTTAAGGTTCGTGGGCAGATCATTTATTGTTTTTACCTATCTTAATACTAAATCTAAAATAAACAAAATACATTTTTTTTATTTATTAAAATGTACCAGCATATAGTTCATTCTAACAAAATAAATTAAGACAATATATTTTATTTCTTCTATTGATTATGATTATTATAATAATATTATACCCGAGTCACGATAACTTGAAGTTGAAGTGGAATAACAATTTATTTTTATTTATTTATTCGATATATCTAACTAATTAATAGGGAAATAAAAAAATTCGAATTAACAAATTTTCGATTTATCGAAGTTTGAGTGATCGCGAGCCATGACTCAATTGTATGACTGTATTTAACAATATAGGTATTACAATAATATTATAAACATACCAATTTTCTGTTAAATAATTATTTATTTATACATGTTATTTAATTATTTATATTTCTTGAGGACTACATGTTAAAGACCATATTATGCTAATGAGTCTATAGCAGGGCTGTCCAAACCACCTCACGTCTTATCTTAAAACGAAAAACCTTTTTACTAACATAATATAATAATAATTAATAGACGAAGGCAAAATTATCGATATTTTACGATATTATATAGTTTTGCATTCTACACAATTCATTAAATTTTAATATTTGATATCTTATTTTATTTGTGATAATTGAAATCCTTTTTTATTCCTAATCTTGGTTCTTACATATTTTGCATTATATTGCGTGACTCTCTTACATCAAAGTACCTAGCGTATAATATAAGATGAAAAATCATCTTAATTCAAAAATATTCATATATAGTTTACTCCTCAAAACAAACCAGACCTATGATGGGATTCTGATATGAGGTCCATTCATGATATCAAATATCTAATACTTCAAAGATCCAAATCCTCCAATCAAAAATACTCCATCTCATCACTAACTTCCCCTACATATATACTGTGTTTCAAACCACTCCCTATATATTGACCAAGCCAACTTATAAAAAAGCTATTTTGCCACTTTCTTAACTGGAAAAATGTTTATTATCTCATCTTTGAATAAATGGTTTTAAAAAATACTGGTTTCATTATTTGGGTTTAACATGGCGTTGTAACATGGGGTGTAGTGGCCGTGCGGATTAAGGCATCGGTTGAGACGCGCACCGTCGCCAGTTCGAATCCCCATCACGGGCGGCATCGCTTTCCGGGCAGTTCACGCCGTCTGGGAAAAGAACCCCCCCCCCCACCAAGGCATGGCAGAAACCTACGGGTGCCCACTAAAAATTCTGCCAAATAGGCGTTCAAACTATAAGCCTTCATGCCTACTCCTGGACATAGCGTCATACGAAAAAAAAAACATGGCGTTTAGACGTTACAGATGTTATCAGGTCTGTCATATTAACTGCGTATACCTAGGTAAGGTAGTATGTAGATGATACTCTTACTTGCATCCAAGTAAACGGTGTGTGGTCATCCCGAGTAGTATAGCTTGCCATTCCCTGAAATTCCACGGAATACAAAATGTTTTTGTCTTATTTGTTGTTGTTTCCAATTACATAATGTAAGCGCGTGTTCTTTATATTTTCAAGTTAAAACGGTATTTATAATAATAATTCTATTAAGTAACATGGTATCCAACCGGTAATAAAATATCTTAGTCAGTGAATCTAGTATTTAGGTGTCAAAATGTGAATCGTTCCAGTATTTTTTATTATTTTAATAATCAATATTAAACCAGATTGTGTTATAATCAATGATGTGTATGATTGCTAAGAAATTGTTTATAATATACGTATTGGGTCTTATTATTAACCTACCAATTTAATTTGTTTAATACGATATAGCTACAACACCATACTATCACAAAATAACTATTACTAATTTACTATGACTATGAGGTATAATTGGTAATGTGGTATAACATAATATATGTTAAATTTTACATACATTTATCAATTAACTTTGAATTGTTTTCTACAGAAAATACAATGTGGGCAATTGTATTATAACATAAGGTATGCATCAGTCACTTAGCCACATAAATATTATAAAAACAACCAAATATTTAATAAATCTGCATTTTTATAGAACTCAACTATCACAAATGTTTTGATTTTAAGACTAAAGTGGTTTTTGATTCCACCTATACAACAATTTAAATAATTAAAATGAATACCTACCACAAGTATGTGCATTGCAATTACAGGCCACAGGGTATATGTTTTGACATCCAGCACATCATAGTTGATTTAACATTATTCTATTTTAATTTAATTTTTAGATATAAAATGTATTATCATCATAAATATGATTATTTAATTTTTATGAAATCGCTCAAAAATGCACAGTGCAAATAATTTTTTTAAATTAATCATATATTTGTGCTATATTCGTTTTATCCGTGGTTTATCAGTTTCACATATCAGTGGTGGTAACGATGGAGCGGATGGACCCATTTTTTTAGTTGTGTAAATTTTGAAACATTCAAAAACTTCAGTATTCATCAAAACATAATCTATTGATTATTAATAGCAATTATTATCGTATAGCTCATTAGGTATGGAACCATCTCTACCACATATTCTCCAAGTAATAAAAATAATAATAATAATATTATATTAAGTATTTGCTTGTTATTATTAATTAAGTAACTATACAATTTTAATAATAATCAAAAATATAAACAATATTCAGTTGAAAAATAGTTGGATCAGTAACTTTATTGTAATATTTAAGTTTAGTCATTCAAATAAATGTAATTAGAAACATATACTAACAGCCGATTAGTCAGTTTCATGTAATTAGATAATTTAATAAGCATCGTACGTTTAATATTAGATATAGTATTTTTGTATGCATAAAAACAAAATATAATAATATTTATGTAAGGATTAATTCAATATTATATAAATTATTTTAAATGAAAAATGAACGAGACAAACAACAATAACAAATTCAAACAATATTATATGAGTTATGAAATAATCGGAGACTATCACCCCAAATTGAATTCATTATTAAAGCCTAAAAGAAAAAATAGGGTTAAGTATGATTGGTGAATCACCTAATCATCTTGTTTATACATATATTTGTGTTACCTAACGAATTTGCATATCATTCAGTAATCCATATATATGTATGAGTAATCCATATCTCAATAAAACATTCGGTGTGCACCAATAATAAATATATCGGTGGAGAGCAAAATTTTTACTGTAGTGTCTCCGCTAAAGAAATACATAATCATGTGATTAACGTTTACAATAACAATATGATGAAAACAAACAATTTTATTCAAAATGTTATAATCTTATAAAATCTATTAATTATATTTCAACAATATTTCAATTTTGAAGCAGCTTATGAGCATTTTGAAACATTTAAAAATGTACAATTTAAAATTCTCAAAACTTACTACATATCTAAAATATTAAAAAAGCCTATGTGGAGCTTTGGAGGATATTCTCATCTTTAAATTTGATAACTTCAATTCACTATGACATAAAATAACAGCCGAGTAAAATTCGGTTCTTCCGAATGTAAAATTTGAAGTACCTAGTAAAGATATAGAATAATTGCAAAGTTATATAATCTTCGATTCTGTATCATTTACAAAGGATGGACCCTTCACACCAATCTTTTAGTAACTTGAAGCACATAATATAAGCGACTAGTTTCTGACGGAGATACTTGACTCACGCGCTTCAAATTGCTTACACGTGCCAGATGGCATTGGTTTGGATTCGTGCATCCATCCTTAGTACTATTATAGGTATCTGGTATATGAAATTAATATATTATGCTAACATTTGTAGCCGACTTTGTCAGTTAACGAATTTACATAGTATTGAGTAAAACGTAGGTACTATGATTTATCGACGTCTCAATCAAACAGCAGGTGTGCAATAATATACATATCGGGGGTTGCCATATTTTTATTTCAGACGAAGGTCGATGTTCAATATTATTATATTTTCATCATCGCATTATAGACGATCGATTTGAGGTATAATTTAAATATTTCAAAATACTAACCGCTGCCATTATAACATTATAGTCAGCTTAAGCAAAACTATGAACGATGAATGATAAAGTCTGTCGTAACAATTACTTACATATTATATTATAATCACGTGTTATATATACATACATACATATATATATATATATATATATGGTAAACATAAATGCATACAGATCTAATAAATCATACTCGTGGGATCAACTTCTAAATCGATTTTTAGCTACCACTCTCCACTCCCCCACCCCTACCTAGACAACGTGTGACCCAAACGTATGTTTACCATTTGGCACCATATTGTTATAATATTATTATTGTACAACGTCGAGACTCTGGGCCTATATATAAAATGAAATATTATAATTTATAATACTAACACTTGACACAATACTAAAATTATTTTTTAATTTATTTGACACTATTGCATGTATCGCATTCTTGTATATTATGGACTTTTCACGACACATTATCTATTCTAATGATGAAGCTAAACCACTAAAGTGTATACTTTTTAGATAATTATTTTAATAAAATATTAGTTATTATACATCAAACGCAACTTGAAAAATAGTATTCAGATTCAACCGCGAATCTTTGCCTCGTTAATAATTTGAAGGGAACTTACTTTTAAACTGGTATAAATGTTGCAATATAAAAGCAACGAAATGGACTTATGCCAAAAGTTATTGCAATCAATTAAACAACGGATCACTCTATATGGATGTTCATACATATATAATATATAACCTGCAGGGGCGTCATTTGGGGGGTAGCAGGGTGTGCGGTTGCACCCCTTACTTTTAGAATGTTACAATTGGCCTGCGCCTTGCTGAAGGCTAAAATAATGCACGAGCCACAAATGTACAATTATTTATATGATTAAAATCAAATTGTAATAACCGGTCTATAATGTATGGAAATAATTGAATGCAGGATAATATACATAATCCGTATGTATATCTATTTTTATATGGCCTGGTGAAATTTCAAAATGGCCTGCTTGAAACTTCACACACCCGAAAAAAAACCTGAAATTACGCCCCTAATATAACTATAACAGAAGCAGTATAATTTATTTAATATCGTATAGCTTACAGTTTAGTTTATGTTTTAAACCATTTCTTTGCAGAACGAAATCTATCTTATTCCTATGGACTATAATATTGTAAAAATATATAAAATGTAAGCGGCTTTCTGGAGGAGGATAAATTGTTGAAGCTTGAAAAAAATAACCAGCCCCCCCCCCCCCGTCTACAACGTGTAAAATAAATCGCGTTTTCAAAAAACATTTCATTTTAAAAACATCTCTGCAGACCGATATAATAACAAAAATATAATATAATATACGTAATAGTACCAAACTAAACATGAGTTTTTCCAATTTTGCCCGCCGAACAAGAGATAAATCTATGTTATATACCTATAACTACTGGTTACTGCAACCTGCAAATGCAGTTGTATATATAGATGTACTTTATAATAATGCATATAAACCTAGACCGTAATATAGCTCTTTTTGTATATATTTAATGTTATATATATATATATATATATATAATATAATATAATATTAAATTCTTCGGTTCGACAAGAGGTCTATACTCTATCTTTGTGTCGTATTATAGGTAGTATATACAATATACATTGTATATACCTATCAATATCGTATTTTCTTCGGATCAGACGACGTTTCGTGCATTAGTGTGTGTGTGTACAAAATTCACGTCATTTGACGTGTACACGCACTAGCGAATATAGTATTATATTATATTTTATTATGTGTTGTATTGAATTGCCGGACAATCGCGAAAAACATATTTTTATGCGAACAAATAGAAGAAGAAATAAGTGTATACTATACTATATTATGATATGGGTGCTTATATATAGTATATAAGTATTACCTATATGTATATTATAAGTATAATATAATATTATGTTTACTTCTCGGAACCATTGACCCCTCCACAGAGAATAAAGTTCGAATATAGAAAATTTGAAGGAAAAAAATACGTCAACGTCGTCATACGTTGTGTGCTCGCGATATAGGGTTATTATATTGTGTAATCATTTTTCACGTTAGGGCATTGACGCCATTGTATGTCGTTCCTAGCTATAATATATAATAAATGTCAGTCCGACGATGTTATTATTGATGGTATACAATGCGTATGACTGAGGACGGCCAATAATATGTAAATAAAAACTAAGGTAATTTTATGAGAATATTTAAAAATGTGTCCAGGTATGATGTGAAAATTGGTAAATTTCGATTTTAAATTGTGTTAATAATATTATACCAGATAATTATTTTTTCATTTTTCATGAATTATTTTGTATGTAAGTATAAAGCCTATGAAGGTAATAGCAGTTCGCGATAATCTTCGTCGTTAGGTACAATATTAGTCTAATAATATAACAAATATAGGTAAAAAATTGGTGTTACTCAAGGCCCTGCAACTAGTGAGAAAATCACCTCTTGAACCAACTTCTAAGTCAGCTGAAAAAATGTACAAAATAACTGTAAAAACAATATGAACATTTCTGGCTAGGCTTATATGTATAAAGATTTTAAAGGAGGTCATTCATTTAACATACATATTACCTATATTTATATATAATTTACAAAAATAAAAATAAAAATTATAGTAATACCAAAATAAATTTCAAATAAATCTTATAATATAATATCATATACTTAATCAATTAAAGCTTAAAGGATCTAAGTGCAATAATTTCGTAAATATAAATTTTTTAAATTTTTTATAGGAGCATATTATTAATTAAATTATTAGATAAAATACCTATAGGCTCGTTATTCTAGTATTAAGATTTAAAAATTTGAATTCCGAAATTATACAGTATAACGCGTATTTTATACTTCGTAAAATTTGGTATGATTTTGTACAATTTATTAAATACTTATGAATATAATAAAAATTATAATACGTAAACGTTTCAAGTTCCTTTCATAATATACTCTTTGATGAATGACAACAGAATCACTACGATATATCGTTATTTTTCATTCAAATATTAAATTAAAAATTGAACTTCAAATGTCTATATAAAAAAAAAATTGTACATAATATTTAGATTTTTCCGTTTCAATAAAAATTACTACTACGTGGAACTTTGTATTAAACTTTCAAGCCTAAGCTATTAACATTTTTAAATCGATTTTTAAAAGAGGATTGTCGAACTACATTTCTTAACTGCACTCCTACGATTAAACTAAAATGTTCGAATTCCATTGAAGAACTGGGTTTAAAAAAAAAGTAGGTGCTTAACGCTCGATTGCACTCAATCGGACTGTTTCATAAAACTTATAATATTCATTTTAGTTGACACTAATATGTATGTATTGATCAATTGAGTATTAAAATGACGTATTATTACAATATGCTAATTAGTATCAAAATATGTAAGTACATAATTTCATATAATATTTAAATTGCAATAGTATGAATAAAACAGACATAGTTGGAGAGTCATCGACTATCGTTACGCTATATCGTTACTTATCTAAAGTTTTAATATAATTATTTATTATTTTTTCATTGATGTTAAACAGTAAT
This sequence comes from Diuraphis noxia, assembly GCF_037042655.1. Taxonomy (NCBI): domain Eukaryota; kingdom Metazoa; phylum Arthropoda; class Insecta; order Hemiptera; family Aphididae; genus Diuraphis; species Diuraphis noxia. Next base: position 27,276,102 of record NW_028301714.1, on the reverse strand, counting down.
AATAGCTTGTGCAAAAGAAAATTCTAAATAATACTATACTAACTTACTTACATAAATGTAACTATCTTGCGAATATTAAAAGACTGTCATAATAATCACTTTTTAATATTTACCTATAATTTATTATACTCTGATCTTTGTAAATTAAGTGAAGATTGTTATAATATTTACTGTGTATATACTATATATTGAGCTCGAAAATAAATATATAAAATATTTCATAATCTATTTGTACTAAAAAAATATAATATACCTAGTACGTACCTAATAGCATTTTTTATGTATAGTTAATTTGTCTTACCCCTGAAGAGTTTGGTATAGAATAACATGACCACTGGAAATGTATTTTCCACATGTTTGTTAGGGTGTACGATATTTTTATTTTTATTTTTTTATTGAACAAAATTAAGTACATAATACCGTACTTACAAGTTAAATCTGGATTTGAATAATTTAATGGTTATATTGGAAGTGTTAGCTGCTGGAGTAACGTTACCATGGAACGGACATGGGAATATTGTTTTTCCATGACGAGCTTGTGAGGGTTTACACAATTTTTTTTGGTGAAACAAAATAATATGTACATAATATTCAATAATTTTAGGGTTAAAATTCGTATATGACAATTCTACCAGGGTAACGGAACTATTAAATATTTATTTAAAAAATGTAAAATCGTGTACGTGTGTGTAGTATGATCACTTAAGGCTTGGCCACTTTCCCTCCCCCCCCCCCCAACTTGATCCGGACCTGTTTATGGATTGACCTAGAATTCAGAACGACTTTAAAGAAAAAAGGCATTATTGAAAAATACTGCAGTAAACACGAAACAAAAGATTATAAATTGAACACTTTGACACGTTCTAGACTTGGTAAAGACTATTCAATGAACACATTTCAAAACATTAAAAACGCTATTCGCATGTAATTGGTGGCTATGTACGAGTTGATTCCTTGGTACCTGTTTACCTCCATCAATACCGTTGAGTTGATTCCCGGGTGATTAAAGAGGTACGTACGAATTGATTCCCGGGTCATCAAGAAGTATGTACGAGTCGATTCCCGGGTCATTATATATATTTTTCAATATTTAGTAAAATATTTAATCTATTAGCATAACCCAAGAAACACCACGATGAAGTTAGCTGACAAGTTTCTCAAAAATGTTGTTTTTTAGTTTTTTCATATTTTGAAAATCATTCAACTTTTATTTATTAATTATTTTTTGAATTATATTATATTACCTATATTATATTTATTATCTATTAAAAAAATTATTAAAAACATTTAGAGCAACAGAATATTAAGGATTTGATGTTAGGTCTTCAGATAAAGTATAATTTAAATAGTTTTGGGTTATAGGCTTATACATTTGTTGTTGGTACTTTTCTTATTATAATAAATTGTTAAGAAAACTCGCTATGAGCATGCATTATTATAATGCAAATAAACTATATAATTCCATACTATACATTTTAAAAATAACTATTTAATATTTGGTATGTTTATTATTTAATAGTTATCTTTATTAAATACATACTCATATATTTATAATTTGAATTTTTCAATACTGGATAGTATAAATTTACATTGAATTAAACCACGGCTACAAAATCTTAATACAAACAACCGTAACTAACTAACAAGCTGGAAAAGGTGATATAAGGTTATACGGGAAATAAAATATTCTAAACTTACGTTTGGATGTTTAGAAACTAAAAGATTACAGACTCTTGCTGTCCGAAAAATACCACCAAAATATTAAGGCCACCATTAAAAGGAAAAAAAAATCGAATTTGGAATTTGGAATTTATAATAGTTTATTGCTTTGTATTGAAATACGTTTGGAAACCGGAAATCCAGCACGCTCGCAGAGTTTACACTTCCTAAGTCCTGAATCGTTTAAATTAGCGATTATTATTATTATTATTATTATTGTATGATTCCATTATTGTACTTTACATTAAAAAAGAAACTGTAACTCCTGATGGCCTCGGTTCCAAAGATTTTATTTTCTTGAATAAACAAAGTTTGTTTAGCAAACCAATCAAAATCATAATAACAATTTTACATAATACATCGAACTCCTGTAGTCGAATCGTGTAATAATATTTTTTATCAAGCGGTTGCGGTGGTCCGTCCGACAAGACTGGCAGCACTGCGCCGCGCGCTCGCATCCCTTTTTCCTCGCGCTCTTCTCCAGCGACAACGGTGGCGGCGCAGCGGACGACTACACAACATAACTACAAGTGCCCGACGACGACGGCAGTTCCTGTCCACCTGTCGGCCACGACAAACGCCGGTGCACCGATAACGTCGTCGCAGCACGAAACCCGCACGATCGCACGTGGTCGACTGCGCACGCACACACCTGACACTCGTCGTACTTGAATTATTTATCATTATTGTTATTATACCGTTAACCGTCCGGTTGAATATCCTTAATATTGCAATAGTATAAATAATTACAACCGAGATACGGTGGACAGGCTGCACCTCGAGAGGCGATTTTTATCTCGGTCCCATAAATCGACAACATTTATAATATTTATATTATTGCAATTAAATCTAAACGATAACAATAATAATATCACAGTAAAATAATATATCACAGTCCCAGAATACACGTATCGCGTCCCGCGGGATAAACGCAATTCCAGCCGAGCCGAACTCGATATCATGCGGCGTCGTACCGCAGCAGCAGAAGCCGTCGTCTGTGCCGCGGCGGCCGTGTTCTTCGCGCTGATCGGCGCCGTTGACGCGGGCAGCTGCTTGGAAGCTAAGCTATGCTGTCCCGGCCGCGACTCGGCGTGCGTCGTCCAGAAGACACCCATCAACGCCATCATCGAGGATCCCACGGACAAGCCGTGCTACTGCGACCACGCGTGCCTCAAGCTCGGCGACTGTTGCACCGATTTCAAACCCGCTTGCGGAGGTCAGTGCCCGCGCAACTTGCGCGCATTATTACAATTTATTATTACGCTTATTGTTTTTTTTTTTTTTTTTTTTGCTTCCGATTCGTGGGGTCAGACATACTACGGAAAAATACGTATTATTAAAAGAGAGTATACCTGACCCGAGCCACTCGATTTTCGCGGTCCATACCGGCCTATAAAAATATGATTAAGTTGTAATTTAGGCCCTACACCTCCTTTGTTTTAGGAGAGAAACAAATTGGTGTGTTTCAATATAAAAATGGTGATTTAAAAAAAAATTACAAAATTGTGGTTGTTTAAGTTTGCAGGTTATACTGTTACGGGCTACGTCTAATCCCGCTATCACAACTTTCTATATGGACTTGATCTATCTAACTCTGAGCAGTTCGAAATTTATGCATTTTTAATCACCTATTACGATTTTTAACCATTCGAAATTTCGCAATAATCAGCCAATAGGATAAGTTTGCAATTTTAACTTTAAAATCTTTTATGACCTTTAAAAATAAAATTTAGTCCTGCATATTATACCATATCGAAGCGTCATCCTCTGCTTTTAGATACTTACACATACACTACCTACATATTATTACCACTTGCTTATTTTCTTGGTCCATTTTTAAAAGGGAAAAAATTATTTTTGGTTTTTTTTACACAGTTTCATCTAATTTATCATCAAATTTGATTATACCGTTTTATTTTTTATGAAAATATACCTAGAGGTTTACTATATTTTTAATTTCTTAATCAAAAAAACAACAGCAGAACACATTCCTATAATATCAATAATATTTGTGTTGTTACGATAAGAATTTAAATTTTAAAGTTTAGATGAAAGGAGTACGTATACATAATATAGGGGATCACAAATTTCGTTCCATATTATTTTATTTCATTCAAATATTAATTTGAAAATCTAGAAACCATGCTATACAATTAAGTCAATGATTTTGTATTAAAGTATAAGATTATTATTTTGCGTTAAAAATATAATTGTTTTGAAGTATAAAAAAATTTGTTTCATCTACACTACAATTTACTTGAAATGTAGATCAGTCGTGTAAACAACTTATTTCTTATACATTTTTTCATTTCTTTCTTATTTAAACAAAAATTATAGGCGTTACGGTTTAATTGCTCAACTACTATAATCGAAAATATAATTATATATAATGTTTAATAGACGTAAAATTATTATTAAAATTTAAATGGCAAGTGTCAAAAAAAAAAAATACCTACAAATTACAAATAATAATATTATGTTAAGTTTAATATGTAGCTACATTAAACGAATGTTGGAACAACAGTTTTAATACGCATATACAATTTTCGATTAAGAACATTCTCATTATATTTTTATACTTTATACTTCATAATCATATCCAATACACACGATATTGAGTGTACAAGTGTAACAGAAAGAAATGAAAAATGTAATAACTTTTATTCTAATCAATATAAATTTAAAAAAATTATTTTTTAACATTTATTGCGTTTTGAGTACAGTTAAATATTTATTATTTTAAATTTTTAACATACATATGTCTTTCGGTTGAATAAAACATTTTGTTTTTAACCAATTTTGGGTAACATTATGTTTATCGCCTTAGAAACGTAAATCAACAATAAAAAAAAAATATTATAAATATGATTCTTCAATTTTCATTGCTGAGGAAAAATATCAAGTACCTATAGTATTCAAATGAAAATAAATAATTTCAAATTGCATCAATTTTTTTAGAAAAATTCAAAATATACATATAGCCAAATCTTAAATCTAATTTTTGGACAAATTTTAATGGTAAAAATATAAAAACATTTATTCATATTTAAGTCAAGTAGTTTTCTTACAAATTTTTAAAATTCAATATTTTCAAGAGTAAAATGTACGTACGTATAACTTTTTTCAAAATATTTATTTGGGGAATTTCTTAACACAATGACATAAGCTAATATATGTTTCTTAAATTATTTATCGACCATATAATTTTTATAATTTTGTCATAATACGTTTAACTATCTTTCTGTTACACCTTGTATTATATAAATGCGCGTATTGTTATCCTGTTTTATAATGATGTCAGTCTGAATAAACTGGTACTTAAACCTACGAAAATTAATTTAGACAATGTTATAAATTATAATATCATATTATAATGCAACTATAATATTCGGCGATATTTCATTTTGGGCTCGTAAATTAGATGACGCGCGTACTTATATGGAAACCGGGAACTTTGCATGCGGCACGACTTTTGTACGATTTATGCTCGTGTACAATAATATTGTTGTAAGTGCATCGTATAATATGATGCCTTATTTGTATTTGTATTTTTGTTTTCGACACGCGCGATTCGTTACAAAACGCGCGCGCAGCAAATACGCGATTAAACGAAATTGAACGACTTTTATAATAATAGCTCCACGGGTATAATATATATATAGATATATAACCATAATATCGTGAGCTTTATGTTTGAGATCGCGTCCGGAAAAAGGTTTTGCGAATAGGGTTAGGTTTATCCGGCGCGTGTTGAAAAAAAAAACCCGTTTTCTTATACTGCAATAACTGAAATTATTCGTCAGCCAATGTTTTTTAGGGGAGCGACTTTTTAGAAAACCGTATGCGCCGTGACTACCTACTTACATACCAATTACAAGGTGATCCATGTAAGTATCTGCACTTGTTTTGAACAACTTTTTTCAAAATATTATTTTTATTATCATCGTTTTTTTGTAATAAGTTTTTACTTTTTTGAAGAACACCATACATTATTAATACTTCATTCCGAAGCACAACATTATTCAAAGTATTTCAGCTTATAAAAGTACCTAGTTCATTAGTTATGAGTATTTAATTAATTTTGATTAAACAGCATTTTGCAGAATACCCCTGTTGTAGTGTTGTACAACTCTATTCCGTTCTTCAAAATTTCAAATGTTTATAACTAACTTGAACTACGCGTCAATGTTAACTACATATTGTCTGAAATTCAATATTTATTATTGATTGAATAAAAAATAAAAATTCAGCATAAAAAACTTAATTTTTATCAAGAATGACATCATTAATAAATTATAACTCTGCAAAAAAATATATTTTCAAAAAGTTGAAACTTCAATATAATTAATGTATAGACACTTAAGTTGATCATCCTGTATATAAGATCAGGCGCTGCCCTGAGAATGTCGAGAAAATGGCTTTTTTATATAAACTACAGCTGCAATAGCACAATAGTACATAATATACCTCATTACGACGTACAATGTTCAACACAAATACATGTATAGGTACTGTCGTGGTGTGATGTCCGAAATGTTCTGACCGTTTTTACAGGCTCGAAACTCGATTTTTAACGAAAAGGAAGAAAGAAAAAAGCTCGCATTGTTGTAAAATCGATGTAGGACGTAAGTAAGTACTTATAGGATCTGACCAGAATCTGAAAGGTCCGGGCTATTCACAAAACTAAACAATAAGTGTATATTATCGTCGTAGCAGACGGCTATTTATTTTATATTTGGACGCGAAAAGCAGTTCAAATAAATGATAAAATAAGTAAAAGGGGTAGTCTGATTTCAATTCGATACAATATTATCATATCATTGATGTGTTTTTGGGCATTATATAGTGCAGTGGAAAAATATCTTGTATTCTTGTAGCAGCATGATGCTAAATTTTGTTAAAAATTAAATTAAATTTAAATGTTCATTGTTGATTTGCGTCTGTATGACAATAAACAATGTGTTACGAAAATCGCTTAGAAAAAAAAAGTTGTACTCAGCCTTGTATAAAAACATGCCAACTTATCTTTGTTAAAATTGTTCTCGCAGTTTCGCCCACACTAGGATTAGGATCACTATATTTTATAATATCTCTAGCCCTAAATGGTAGCCTGGTTATTTTTGGTCCAGGGTGAAAAATTAATTAGGAGCACGTACCTATATTTTTTACCAAAATGTAGAAAGAGTTCTACTACATTACAATATAAAAGTTAAATTTAAGAAACTATAATAATATTATAAATATTTATGCAAAAATAATATACGGCTGATGGGTTGGATAAATTAAGTCATCGCCAATTGGCTAATAAAGCTTAATATTATCGCAAATATAATATATCCAGTGTTATAAGTAGAAAATAATAATAATATCCACCACATAAAATGTAGTAGAAATCGTTTATAATATTACAGGTAGTAGCGTTGGCATTGCGTAGGTTTAACGACCTAAAATTAGAGGTTCTTGTCAAAATTCCAATATTTTTGATTGTACTAATGTTCATCGGTTATTATGACGTTTTTATATAATGACCATACGGATGTAATGACATTTATTTTTGATGAATTTAAAAAAATATTTTATCTATAATAACGACAGGTCATTATTATTATCGACGGTTTACGACAAGCATAATTTTCAATATAAGGCAAAATATTATATAATCAGTGTCAAAATACATGGCCATTAATAACACAAGTTCAAAAACATTGAAAATATAGAAACAAGTCTATATAATTTATATTTATAAAAAGAACTTGTTAACTTGTTACTTGTTGAAAATAACAAATTTGTTTCAATTTTTATTTAAGAGGACAACACAGCGCACTGTTTGTTTTCTCTCTCCGGCTCTGCAAGTGTAACATACTAAGATAGAAAAAACACATCTACAGAGAATTATTTTTTTCAGTTTCTGAATAATTTTAGAGTAAAATAATTAATTTTATAATCGATTGTAAATAATGTTTTTGAGGTATAACCTAACCTAACCTAACCTACTGATATGTATCAATTTGTCTAAATATTATCTCAAAACAATTTAAATGTCATTTTAGTTGAGAATTTCTTTTTCTTTTTTTTGAAAGTCGAACACAAAATTAAATAATAATAAAATACAAAACTGATACATTATACCCGCAAAAATATTATTTTCTATAATTTTTGTAACAGATAATTTAGGTGAAAACGTTTTATCGCTAGCGTAATTGATTTGAAAAGCTTAAAACCATATTTCCCATAAATTTTAATTTTGAAATATTGTTGATGGGGGTTCTCAAAGTAGGTTTGGTCCCACTCCTGTTTGCGTTATCGAATAATCGCCTGAATATCTTGTGACACTGCCAAGGTAAGGGAAAATGATTTTGGAAAAATGTTTATATATAATACATAAATATATAAAACGCTTATATATTACGCTTAAAACGTATAACATATTATACATTTATATAAAATTTATATTCCATCATCCATCTTAGATATATTATACTTAACTTATTTCATATGTACATTGTACATGCCATATACGTCGATCCTCGTGGTTTTATTAAGTAGGTATGAATATTTTTCTGGTCTTATAATTATTGCCTCGTTTCTTCTCGGGGCAGAGACCAATGCAAAGTATATCGTGTATAAAGTTATACGATTCGAAATGCGACAATCGGACGACATACATTGTATAATATTATTATTATTTGGTATATTTATTCCTTACTATGTTTCATAAAAGAAGTTGGTTAGTAGTCAGACCTGAATATATTATAGACAAGGTATAGCCACATAAGCACGTGACTATAGCATTAGACAGTCTAGTTTCACAAAATACTCGTCATAGTGCCTATTCAAAATTTAATAATGTTTTGAAATTAAAAATATTTTAACACTATATAGATTTTTTTATTACGTGATGTCTTTTTAATGGAAGGTTTATAACTAATAAAATACTAATTAATACTTAAGTTTGTCTATATTCATAAGTAATCACAAAAACTTGTATAACAATAATAGTACTTGCAGAAAAACCATTAAACATTTACCAGTTAGATATTGCTAAACAATAGGCTATTTAAAAATATGAGCTTACTACTTAAAGCTACGATCAGACGTAATCCGGTCCCGTAGCTGGTATATCCATACTATAATTTATTATAGTATAATAGTAGGTATATAATGTATTTTGAAATAAATACATAATAGTACTGTAATGAATACATATAAATACTATATAATATATAATATATACATATAATATCTTACATAGTTACATAGGTATTATATATTTAACACGAAGACGAATAAAACAAAATAAATAAAGATATGAATGCAGGATTAATTAATATTAATTTGTAACACTCCGATAAGCTGTGTTTTTAGTGGAGGGTTTGGAAAAGAGTTCAAGATATTCACTAGCATATTCACTCGGCTTCGACCGAATGTTTTTATATAGCCCAACCCTAATTTACACTATTTGATACATAAGTATAAATGTATTTTACAAATATACAATGCTCACCGATATACTATATATGTATTTTTGATTTTTGATTAGGTGCATATAAATATTATTTTTCGAGCTGACTCGAGAGCATTCGGTGTAAAATTGACCATAACAGTGAATCAGGGATCTGAATTGTCGAAGCTTACCAGTTCAAAATGTTTAATGTTTAACTGTGACATTGTGTACTTTATTGATGGTCATCGCAACCAAAGTCTTACGGGAAATTGAAGACGTTTGAATTTGAATGGCCATAAGCAATAATATCACCTTTTACAAAGTTACTTCAAATTTTAGCTTTATTGGGTACTTTTTCAAAGACTTTACCTGCAATCTTGGAGCAACACAACTTTGATGCATTCAAATTGCGTATTCAAATAACCATAGTTCCAGCTTTTAACTTATGCTCATGTGGAGGGAGCTCGTAGCTATAGCTGGATTCAGTAAAACTAAATAATTATTTCGCTTGTTATAATCACTTTTAGTAGGGATGGAAATCGATGCAAAGGTCTTTCGCGCAATAATAACGCGAACGCGTACCTAAGTTTATATACATACCTAATAATATACAATTCCAACAGCCCCGATTCCCCCGTCGCATTCGAAACGCGACAGCCGGACGACCCCGTGTTATACCTATATATATGGCTCTAGCTTTTATTATTATTATTATTATATATTCCTTACGATAAAATAGTTAGCTGGTACCCATACACATACGCCCCCAAACGATTTTCAACCGTTTAAAACTTCTACACACGTGGCACGCATGTATAGATATTATATATGACGCTGGTCGATTGGTAGGTGTACCTACACTGACTTTGTCACCCGACGCGCGAATTTATATAATATAAAATATATAATTTACGGGCTCACAAAGTTTATTCGGTCGCATGTCATAATTTGATAAACCTAACCTAAAATAAAATAATGTATAGTGTATACTTGTATTGAATGTTTTTTTTGCATAAATTTGAAAATTGTGTTATGTGCATTGTGCATACTGCATATTATAATATTATGATTCATGATTTACGCGCAAACCTACAAGTTTCTCTACATCTTGGTCTCACGTCGTAGTCATCGCAGTTTCGATCAACGCGTATAATATTATAATATTTTAAAATATAATATATCGCATACCTAGTATAATATATTATTATGCATATCAGTATACATATTGTATTATCGTATAATATAATAGTATGAGTTTTTGGACGGTTATTTTCACCATCTCTCGTGTATATGTATGTATATATATATATATATATATATATATATATACTATATAAAGATATATACACGAGAGACGGAGAAGTATTAGATACGCACATGCACGCGTTACGCTGCTATACTTTTTATTATTATTATTTATTTTTAGTTTTAAACGCGATCGACAAGCATTAGCATTTTGATAAATGGCTTTGAACTGGTATAATATAATGATATACGTTCGAAACGGTATTGTATATTATATATTTTAAAATATACATAAACGCAGTATTTTTTTTTTTTTTTTTTGAGAGGGATAGGTATCCCCCTTCTTTAAAAAAAAAATATTTTAGTTTAATTATTTCATAATCAATAACAATATGAAATTTAAATATTCGGAACCCAAACGGATAGCCAAACGGTGACAAATTCTTGATCTTAGATATGATGCACCTCATCGTTTAAAAACCCGTTCGAAAATGTCGTGGCATGCGGGACAACAATAATAATTATAGGTTTTCATGATTAAAAAAAAATAACCTTCCAATGACGTCTGTTGTTGCAGTATTCGATGGGCGAATATAAACGACTAAAAGAGTCATAATGAACCACATTTAAGACAAAAAATGGTATAAAAAAGAAACCATCATTCATTTCGTTGGATTAAGGTAGGTTTCACTGATGAATTTGCCGCACAATCCACATTAGTTAGAAACTTAGAAACATAATATATTTTCGAAGAAGATCTTTAATTGCTCACAAAATGTTTATAATCGTTTTTATTTTTCATCATAATAGGTACAAAACCGCACAGGTTTTTGTTTTAGCCATATATTATAAAATTATGTAACGTAGGATAATATACTATCTTGTAAGGTCTCTCATTTATACGTTTTTAATTGGAAAAGTGGATTTTCTCCTATTAATTTGATTTATTGAAGATGAAAAAGTTTTCGATCGTTAAATGTATGGAAAAAACGTACGTAAGTATAATAATATTCTCATTGAATTCAAAATATATAGTTATTAATAAAATAATACATAGAAGGAATTCTAAGTAATAATGTATTCTATACGCGTATACCTACTATATGTAATAGAAAGATAGACTTGGCGAATAAAATAACTTTTGTTCTAATCAATATTAATTAAAATTTTTATTTTGATGATGATGATGATAATATGTATCGACGCTTTTTGTGTAAATACCTACCACCTACGACATAACATTTTTTTTATGCCAAAATATATAATAAAAAATTAAATTCATTTTCTTTTTGTTTTGTTTTACCTCTTTGAAATTGTCAACTTGTAAATCTAATTTTTGGATTAATGTAGTTGGTAAAAACTTTTATTCAAATCAACTAGTATATTTATTTTTATTCATTATATTGAGTATTTGGAGTAAATTAGTTTTGAACGGTACCTAATAAAGAAATTGCGTTCAACGAAATATTCTTTTCGAGAAATTTCCTAACTTAAGAATATTTCTTAAATTATTTATTATTCATCTAACTTCTGTCATGCGTTTAATTTATATAGATTTTTTTATTTGTAAAGTATTGCTGTTACACCTTGTATAAATAGTTTATTATTTGTATTACACATTAAATCGGACGATGCCCGTTTCCACCAAAAGTGTACCTTTCCCTTTGCCACCAAAAATGTATTTTTCCCTTTTCCACCAATATCCGTTTCCACCAAATAAAATTATTTACCACGTTTTTACAAAAACAATTGTATACTACTATATTCTACGATTGAAAAAAAATATCAACCAATTATATATATAAGTAGATACAATATATATAATATATAACTAAATACACTAAGATATAATTTTTTCAATTCAGCATTAGTATTTTAAATAAACTTATTACTGTATTAAAGATTTTAATATAATCGTAGTATACAAATTATTTTGGTAAATTAACCGTGGTCGTAACGGATATTGGTGGAAAAGATACAACTTTGGTGGAAAAGGGAGAGGTCTACTTTTGGTGGAAACGTATTACCTACGCCCATTAAATCTTGTGTTTCCAAAAATTTGTTGTAGTACCGCACGCACGTGTAGTGTAGTATAATAGCTATATAATATATATTATTATTAAAAATGAATTGAAAAAAAATAGCTTCATTTGCGGTCTTATATCGGACTGATTTTTATTTTGCATACACATACTTAATGGGTCTACAATACATCCATGTTCGCGGATGCTTCGTTTTTGTTTTATATATAATATATTATACAACAGAATAGCGAAGGTAAATCGAAACGAATTAAATTACGTAATTGGAAATTTTTTCATTTGATTTTGTAATTTTTGTTAGTTCACTCGTTTCAACATACCTTCGAATGTAAAATCAATCGAATAAATTGAATAGATGCATTTGTATACCTGTTACCATCGCATGCACGGGATTCTGCAGTGAATGCATATTTGTAATACAGGGGTTGGTACATACGGGAACTCCGATCGAATTCAAACGTTATCATTATTATTATTACTTTACACGGATGAATGGTGTTTAAATAGGAATTAAAAACAATTATTGTGACGATAAAATGCGATTGGATGTGTTTTTAATTGAACAACCAACATTCGAGTTTTTGGAAATTTCGTTTTCTCGCTGTCATCGTATGCGTTCGAAATTATATTTTAACGCTATAAAATTATAACTACGCACATGTGATATTATTAAATGCTATGCGTTATTGTAGATATTATAATATTAATATATTATATACCTATATAAGTACCGTGGTAATTGCCATCATGTGTCTAATATACATGTATAGATACATCAATTTGCCAAACAAATCAATGCGGTAGTGAAAATTATTTAAATAATCTTGAATCTTCATCTTTAATTTGTATATGAGAACAAACAATAAAAAAGTATTCAAAAATATGGTTTACAAGTTTAGGCATTTAAAAAATCAAAATTCAAATTTTTCATGATATATGCATTATTTAATATTTAAGCATAAAAATAGGGTAAGCATACACAAAAAATTATTTTTGATATGGATAAGGTACAAGATGAAACGAGTGTTTAGGCGCTGATAACATAAGTATATAGTAGCTGCATGTACTCGTATAGTCCTCGCATAGACCTTATAAGGTCTATGTTAGTCATTCTGCCATCATGCTGCGTGTAAAGTTCGATCCTCGCTCGAGCTTATATTAAATATACTTCATGTATGTATTATGATATGTATAGAAGAGAAGAAAAAAAGCTTTAAAGTAATTAACTTTTTGACACGGGTCTGGTAAACTTTTGTATAATCGCACTGCTTGCACGCGTGCGAGCGCGCGAACACACACACACACACACACATAATTACAATTTAGTATAATCTTGATTTTCAAACTATACCGCATATAGATAGTAAAATAGTGTTATAATATATAGCACCTATATAAATGGTGCATTCGAAGCTCAAGTCATATATATAATACCAGCGGATGGATATTATAATTTAGCTACAAGATCGTAAAAAATAAAAACCGTATAATGCGTATATGATAATATAAATAGTAACCACGATCGTATCCTTTATCGCTGCATTTATACAAGCAGTTGTATATGTGCGTAGGTCTAGGAACAATAAAAACCACGGATGTGGCTAGATTAGACGAGGAAAATATATGAATTTTCACGTCATATTGTTATAATAAATTATTCAAGTACCTACTATCGCATCATAGTTTAAAAAAAAATTATAAACCACATAAAGATACTTATAGAATATTGTATAGGTATAGACTAGAACAGCAGTTATATAATATTATTGAGACTATAAAGTATTAAAAATATTTATTTTTTTAATTAACAAATACCAACACATATTTTTATATTATATTGATTACTGAGTATAGTGATCCATTTAAAGCAGACACACATTTTAAAAAAACAACTATACATAAGGCTCCCTTAAATGGTATAAAAAATAATATAAATAATTTAAAATATGATTATTATTAGGTAGATATATACTTAAAATATTCAAAAATTGGAATTTAAAAACAGGCTTGAAGATGCTTGCACATAACCTATAAATATATTTAATGTAATACGTGTGAGTGTATTCGCGGAACTTGGATAGTTTTGAATAGCACCGTGGCGGTATGAAAACATCTCGGTTTTCTGCGTAAACAGTGCCGGGACTTGAAAAGGTTCGCAGAAAATAGGCTATTAATACAAGTTTTAATGAATAGTTTGCCGCCAAAAAAAACTTTTCCCGTCTAATTGCATTTAATTGCAATAAATTTTAATATTTTAGACCGAGAACTTGCAACGGTATTTATGATATTATTATTATATAATGTGATGATAGAAATAATAAGATAAAAGATTTAAAATTTTTCAAATACGGAAAGAATAATGGAGAAGCTCTTCATGACCTATATATCTCTTTACTACAAGAATCTTGCTATAATATAATGTAATATAATACAATACAATATAGTCCCTGACCCTGTAACAGTGGCATCTCCGTTGGGCGTCGTCATATAAAGAAATCTCAACGAAATAAAATTTCTATAAGCCTTCGACCCTTGGCCAACACTCCTAACCAAAAGACGTCACGAAGTTGTAATTAGCAGACTAAGAATTGGACATACTTGGTTTACAAATTGTTTCCTCATGAGACACACAATGAACCTGACCAATGTATATCCTGTGGGGAACCTCTAACCGTTAAACACGTTCTTCTATTCTGCCGTAATTTTTCATATACATATAACAGAACATCCTTAATCACATCAAATCACCTATTTGAAGCACTTAGACTTCATGGAAACTCCAGCAATTTCATAACTTCCCTAAAAACAACCAAAGTGTATAACTTTATCCAATTTTCTTTTTTTCTTAAGACGTGTTCTTTTTTCTGCCCTTTTTTAGCATAATATTTGAATTAATCATATTGTAATATTTCAGAACTTCATATTATATCATAGTGTAATATTAATATCGTAAATATCTTAAACCAATAACCTTATTTGTTAATACCTTGAGTTAATAAAAAAAAAAAAATAATAATAATAATAAATCATGTACCTATCCACTACATTTTAACGTGTCAATTTAATAGACTGACACGTACCTCATTCGTTTGATTGACATTTTATACGAACATACAATGGATACATGTGGGTATACTCTTAAATACAATTCCACGATAAGTATTTGAGTTTCTAATTTGTTTGAGTTTTTTTTTTATCCTTCAAGATATAACCTCAAATTCGAATATAATAACACGTCCAACAACGTGATCAATTCGAGGCAAGGAATTCTTTTTTCAAAATTTATGTAAAGAAAAATATAAGATTAAATGAAGAAACTTAAAAAATGTTGGCCCCTAGCCTTGGCCCGTTCCTTAAGGCTGCACTGGTGGAGACCATAGTTTATACTCTTTAGAGCATAGACGTAGAATGAGGGAGTATCTATAAATGGACTATAGCCTCCCGTAAACTTTTTATTAGTAACATGTTCACATTGTAATGTGTTATGTATCCGAAACATTATAGGCTACAGGCTCCAAATAAATTCATCAAGTCTATAGACCCAAATGCGTCATTTAGAGTAAAATCATTGAGAAGCAAATATCCTGAAATCGTGGATAAAATAATAAAATTGGTAGAATATATATATATAGGGTAGAAATAATTGCTACCCTTCGCTATCCCGTAACTAAATACATATATGACGAAAATATCGCGTATATGTATTATGTATATGATGTTAATAATTGTATTTACAAACGTAATACATATTGGTAAAAAAAATCATTATAATTATAATGATAATGAGGCTTAAAGTATATATATGCGTGGTAGACGTAAGTCCAATATTGTGCGCAGATAACATTAAAATTATCTACATAATATAACAAATACTGCGTTGTTTTAAATTTAAAAATTTAAAATGATATAAAAACGAAAAAATCAATTAAAATCGATAAAAATTATATCTAATTATCTGCAGGTAATCAGATAATAGTTTTATTTATCTAGATAAGATAAAAAGATAAATATTTGTATCTAGATAACTTTATTCAGATAATCGCAACATCTAGACGTAACCAAATAGAGTTGATTCACGGAGATGAAGATTTAGATGATTATATAAGTAATATGATGTAAAAATAAAAAATATTTATATAAAAGAAATATGTCAAGAAGTGGAGGGTTTTTTTTTAAGGTGGCCAGGTATACGTCTATTATACTAACAGAAATATAAATTCAGATCTTGCAAACATAATGTTTATAATAACAATAACGTGATGATTATGAGTTACAAAAAACGATTGAAATTTTAAACGTAGTTAATTTGAACGGAAAACGAAAAACTAAAAGAAGAATTAAACACTGTAAAACAAAACATTTGATAGGTACCAATATCGGTTAACAAAACGATACATAAAACATAATTAAACAAATTACAACGCAAAATGAAATAATTAAAACCATTTTATATCTCTGTAACAAAGGAATGTATTTTTTTCATTTATACTGAAGGTTTCGTGGAAATCTTTTTCAATTAATTTTTATCTCGGAAAAAATCCAAGTATTATATTATCCTTACCGTATCCTGGTATTACGGAATTACCAGCCAATTATTATTATTAAATTGTTCACATTGTCCGTAATTTTATTTATAGTAAACAGAAATTTAACATTAAATCCTGGACCTTATGGTATATCCCCTAGTCATGAGATGACGCTTAATTGCGCAGTAGACTTTTGAACAGGATACCTTGTACACTTGATATTTTTATTTTAAAACAAATTATGAACGAATAAAAAAACTTGAAAAAAAATTACAATTTTAAAATACTCAAAGCTCGCGTCAAAACATCAACAAAAATAAACCTAACCTTTCGAGGTGTCCTGGATAATATTTTTTACCTGTGCATATTTTAATTCTATTATTCACTGTTATACTAAAAATAAATTCGTTTCCTCGTCAGGTGTGCAATGTTACAATATAGACGCATATTATAAATCGGAAACAATACGTGCTGGTATAAAGTGCGTTATGAAAATATTAATTCTTTTTAAAAATAATTTGAACGTAAACAATCTACCTAAACCTTTTTGCTTTAAGCATGGATAAAGACAAACGAAAAATTCGTATAGATTTTTAATTCAATAACATAATACACACGGCAGGTAACGTAAAACTAATTTTTTTTTGTCAAACGGGAGCTTTGCAGGATAATAATATAATATATATCTCGATTTCCTATATTTAGTTAGGTCGGACGAATTAACATAATAAATTCGGTGCTCTCACACGTACGCCTGATGTATACATCTTGGTTATTCAGTTTCAACACACACACACACGCATATTATATACGTGTTTTAGTAGTTTACACACTGCACATATATGTATACATTATATACAATATAACGCGGGCACGCGCTCTCTCAGAGAGTTCGTCTTCATCTGATGATGCATATTATCGAGTAATGGGATTATGGTTAATCGTATTGTATCCGTGTCATACGCAACATCGTTTCGAAAGATTATTTCAGTAGCTTTGTCGCGGTATTTGTACCCTTTCTTGTACCTCTATATATATATTTGGTATAACTGTATAAGTTACAACATAATATACGCCCATTGTATATGAACCGCGCATATACACAGATAATGATGTTCACCTGCAAACTTTACTGTTTATCACATTTTCCGTTTAATTTAATGATAAATTCATACAATTTCTGATTTTTAGAATTTTAAGATTTACCCTAACGCCATATTCATAAGTATAAATTCTCAATTTGTTGTTGCATACTACCTAAGTCTTAAATATTGGCGAATATAGATAAACTTATTTTTGTCACATGGTAATATTATTTAGAGTAATTTTTTTGAAAAATTGTACATACAAATTCAAAATTTGAACGAGCAGTTTATCAGTTAGTTAAGTTAATGTTTAATATAGTCCTTAAAAAATTATAGATGCCTAATATCGGATTGTACTTAACCCATTTTATAAAATTATATACTTAAATACTGACAAATAACTAAAAAAGTAAAAACCCATATAGCTCTAATATTAATTTTCATCTCATAACCATGGTTCTATTACTATCCTTAATTATGCACAAAGATAAATAAGTAAAATGTATTCGTTTGAATTTCGATTTTAATAGGTATCCATGTCAAAATGTTCAGGAATATTTTGAAGTGCAGAACTCTGTATCTCCTTAAAAGTAGGACGAAAATCTCAAGAATTTAAAAATAATATAATCTTTCAAATATGTTTAAACATTTAAAAATCATTTTTTGAGTATAACAGCTTTATTGAAAAATGAGGGGGCGAGTAATGAGCATGCTTG
Organism: Diuraphis noxia; assembly: GCF_037042655.1. NCBI lineage: Eukaryota > Metazoa > Arthropoda > Insecta > Hemiptera > Aphididae > Diuraphis > Diuraphis noxia. Next base: position 27,257,325 of record NW_028301714.1, on the reverse strand, counting down.
GTGAATCGTACTGTACAATATGGTAAGTACACATATGCCTCACGAACTCAAAATACAAACTTACATAATAATATTGTTGATGGCTATAAATGTTTAGTATTCATCTAATAATGACGTATAGGTATAGTTTTCTATACTCATATTAATATTTTATTGTATAGTGTGATTTTTTGGTTCAAAAATAAATCACTAACAACCATGACCATTTAAACATGTCGATGTGTGTTATTAATAAAACAATCTTTTTTAAGCTCTCTGCTTACCTATGTGTACCTAGCTACACAACCACTCTTATTATTGATATTAGACAATATTGGTATTATAGTCTACAGTCTCTGATTTTATCTTATCGATTTTTTATTTCGTTTACATCTACATCGACGACGACTCGTTTCTTAGGTCACATTCTATTTTATTTCCTCTCTTAATTTTCCAACACACACACACAACATAATATTTTTCAAATACATTGTTCTTTGTATACACTGTACACTGTATCTCTAGAATAAATACTGTATAATATAGACACATTCCTGCATTCGTTTATCTGTCCAATTGTTACGTTACGCCCTTGATTGGATATCTCTGCACCCTAAACAAACACGTTTTTGATTTACCGAACATCGTCAGTCGGACCGCTTTTTTTCCTATGCATATACCTATATATATATTAGACTTACTATACTTTTATTTAAGATGGGTTTTTTAAAACTCATTCATTTTTTTCACTTGTCACAACACTATCTTACACTAATATATATATTTCTACTATCGGTCTGGCTCACCCACCTCCTTGCAAGAGTCTGCAGCAACGTCTGGAGCAGCGTTAACAATAATAATTTACGATTAAACACTACAACAATAGTTTTGTCCGCTCGTAGTATCGGAATATTTTGCACTATACTCTATACCTACCTATACATGTTGTTATACGTAACAAGATAGTTACCGAACTTATATGTATCACCATATCGGTTAATAATTATTCATTAAATTTATATTTTATATACTTTTTTTTTTCGTGTTATCGACGACGCTGCCGGAACTGCTTGCGCATTATGTCGAGAGCGTCGTCATCGTTTATTACATAAAATAAAATATATATAAAAATATAAGATACGAATGCGACTATTACAATAAACGGATATACTGTGTGTAGGTAACTGTAAAATGACTTGACAAATGAAATGGCTTTTATTCTAATAATCGATATATTAATATATATTGTTTTTTGTTCACATGTATACAACATATATATTATAGTTGATAGACGTCTAGTACGTTTGCGCTATAGTGCGATATATAGTAAATTTAAAATAACCGATATTTAAAACAAATTTCTAGACAAAATTGTATGGCAAAAACCTTTATTTGAATCAAGTGTTTTATTTTTACAATTTTGAATAATATAAATTTTTTGGTGAAATTGTTTGAAATGTAGGTATAGTAACTTTTTTCTTAATAATACTTTTGGGAATATCCTGAAATAGTATTTATTATTTTAAATTTTTCATCATCTATATAATTTTTGTCATATACCTATGTTTAACTACTATAATTTTTTTTTTTTGTCTGCAGGACTTTCTGTTATACCCTGTAACTATTATATAATACATATAGGTACTTAACTATACTCTCAACGAGTTACAACCTGCAATGTATCTTAAACACCAGTGTGCAGTGAATTACCATGATGTGTGTCAACAAAAATATTTTTTATTATTTTCGTATGTGTTCGAATTATAAATATATTTGCTATTATTATGGCGTTATGACATAATATTTAGAACCGCAGATAATAAATACGATATTGTGAAGATAGTCTCATTCTCAATAATAGGTTTATTATGATAAATGCTTTATAAAAAATCTGTTGATCGTATTATATTTTTTTGTGATTTTTATGAATTATAATTAGAGTGTCGTAAAAATGTTGAAAAGCACTAATATAATATCATACTATTGTTGTATAGTTGTTTTTTGTACGTATTGGCGCACAGACAATAATTCATTAAAACCTAAATCATCAAATAATAAAAATATTATTATTTAATTATAAATTAATAAGTCTGTATAGTATCGAAATATTAATATAGTAGTTAGCAGTTGCATAAGTATTTGCTATAGGTGGTTTTTAATTACATATTACGATTAGAGTTACTGCAAAATGTTTTGGTATTTATCTTTTTTTATAATTATTACTTTTTATGAAGTATCTTCCCATTGATGTGTGTTGTGTATATCAGTATAAATTAAAGTAGACTCGATACTATATCAATAATATATCCATTACATTAAAAACACATATTCTATACATAGCCATTTTCAGATCTCATCGTTTCTCTTTTAAGTCATAATGAATGAATATAAATGTATTCTCTTGAGTTTGGAACTCAGAAATACCTATTTGATCAGTCATGCAAGGTCTCATACACTCATGCGCACTGCTATATTATAGGCTATAAGTACGCAAAGGGAAGAACCCATATTATTAAAAGTTAACAAAACGAATGCAAATATATTATTAATTTAAAACTTAAACATGATAAACATGATTAATAAATAATGATGTCTGAATGCCACAATTTGTCAGTTACAAACAGGTGACCGTGTATTAACAAAACAAATTAATCACATTTTATGTAAACCTCATAAACACAATATATTTTAATGAATAAAACGCGCACGCGCGCGCGCGTGTGTGTGTATTAATCATTATTATTTATTATTATTCCGAAAAAAATGTTCATTGAAATAATTAATATAGTTTTTATAATTTGAATCGTTCGGTCGGTATACCAGCTGCATGATGTATTGACGTATTTAAATTATTAAAATAAGGTAGGTAGGTACTTACAACGATAAAACACACGACAAAGTGCGTCGTGAATCAAAATCAAGTTCAAAAGTTGAAATGTAATAATAACTTACGATTGAAATACATTTTATAGTTATAATTGCTAATGGTTCTTTATTATTGACGCGAAATTGTGATACATCGTAGCCGTCAAATCGTTTGCTTCGCATTATGGAAAGAACGAGACGCGTATCATGAATCATTTATAATCACCAATTATTTCATGTGAAATATTAGCGCTACTGTTTTTTGTGTAACTAAAAATAGTCTGTGAAATTTGTAGAGTAGAGGGTATAATAACCATAGTAATAATAGTAATAATTAGTAATTATATAAATAGATGGATTATTCGAACAATATTAAACGACCAAAAACATTATTACAGATATATAACGATTTTTTTTTTTTTTGGTATTTATATTCGAACACGTAGAATGTGATATTTTCTATAACGTATAATACCTACGTATAAACTATTTGATTATAATATATTGTATGAATGACATTGGTACATATTATGGATGATGTATGAACTATTTAATTAGCCGTATGCAGAGCCGAAACAAATGTGACAAAAGCGTAATGTGTTTTTATTTACAGACTAAATTAGCGACAATAATGTGCAGTGTCTAGACTTTAAGATTAAGACATTAAAAAAGGGACTTTGTAAAATTACGAGCTGTTAGAAATCATAAAAATAAAAACATTTCGTGATACAAGTATGATAAGTGGAACCCATAAAAATAATTAGCGAAAATATGATCATTTAGAATACTTAAATTAAATTATATTGTTTCAATAATCTTGTCAAACAATATTTATTGTTTTTTAAACGTTTAAAATTGAATTTCAATTACCAATAAACATTTTTAAATTTGTCTATGAATGACCGCATTAACCCAGCCATCTATACTGTGTTCAGCAAGAGAACGTCGCTCATTGACCAAAACTGGTTCCTCCACGTTACATCGCGCCACAGGAGAATCAATTTCAATAGCAGCAGCCAGCGTGACACAGTGGACGCACAAAATCATAGTGTTTGCTCGCTGAACAGAATATAGGTAAAAATCACTAAGATTTTTTTAAACCACAAAGTTCATCAAATATCGATACTATCTATGGAAGAAAATTGTAATTAATAACAACCAAGTCATTTTCACCCAACGATAGATTTGCAAATCTCGAATACAGTATATATTAGGGTAATTCACCAAGTATATATTTAAAAAATATAAAATAGATGTTCTTAATATTGGAAATAGTGTTTATTATAATTGGACCATTTTTATAAATCATAAATATTGATGGATTAAATTATTAAAATCATCAAAATTACCATAGATCACATATTTTCCACACCCATTATCCTAGAATCTAAGACATATTATCCTTAATAAGTACATAAAGTTAAAGAACTCGAGATATACTTCTCGTGTAAATTTTAATTTTATTGCGTAAATATTAATAAACAAAGGGGATAGTCATTTGAAAAATAAAAGTTTATATCACCATAAGACACTTCTGTAAACAGTACAAAAAATATTTAAAAAAATTGAAAATATAGCCTTTAAGTATATTTAATGGTTTCAAAAACCAAATTTTAAATAACTGTGATGAGCATGATGTTTGCGGTAACTCCTCTTGTACATAAATTATTGCCTATATAGTCAGACTGTCATATCAAATATTGGAGGCTTCTATACTAAATGTTTTTACGGGCTTTTTTATTCTTAATAAAGTTTCAAAAATTACAAATTCATACCTGCCTATTTCTTGGTCTCAAATCTTCTAGTGTTTAGAGTATATATTGATTTAATCTTTAAATATAAATTAGATATTATAATATATTGGATACAGACAAATATTCTTATGAGATAAGTTTTTGCGGTAAAATCATCATAACTACAAATTAGATCATTCTTATTTTTAATGAAATAATATTATATATATAATATATTAAATCTATTATAACCACCTGTGTGGTGCTGTCCTCAATTTCTCCTCAGGTATTTTAGAATTAAAATAATTTGTTATAATATAGTATAATAGGCTTAATATAATAGTAATTAATATAATGTTTTATAATATTTAAGTAAATATTAATATTATGGTAATAATTATTGTTTTTTTACAACTACCTTAAGCTCACGTGTCATTGTAATATATTTTGTTGTTATCGCGCCTAGCCAGCTGTACAACAAAAGCTTAATAAATTATGTTTTATATAAAACCTAAAGATAATCCCTTATTATTATTTCTTCCATCATTGGATGGTATATAATATTGTTTTAACATGATTATAATATTTTATGGGCGGTGTGTTTGGTAAACGATACGCTTGTGATTTAAGGAACTGTTTACGGTACAGGTCTAAAAATAGGTTTGTTTTTGTATTATGATTAAAATTTACATAATTTCGCGAAATACCTGTACATCGTGTGGTGAAAAATAAGTAGGTTCAGAAGGAAATATACTATATTTATATACAGTGGTCGCCGCTTATAGTGATAAAAAAATGCCAGGAACGGAACAAACAGCCGTTATAAGTGCATTTTTCGTCGCATACAGTGTTCAGGTTTTCGGTTATTGTGATCAGAAATATAAAGACAAGTACAGGCAAAACGATTACGAATGACAATTATTTTAATCGTGAACTTTAATCGAGCTAATCTTATCTAATGTAACCCACGTAATGAGCGATACTTCATAATATCGTATATTCATACATGTTTGAAACCGTTTTTGTTCTCACAAGCTCCGATATTTTACACTTTATTCGCAGTTTGTTTTCGTCCGTCGTTCAGTGTTCTGTATATTGTATAGTATAAAAAATAAAAATAAATAATAATAGATAAATATAATTTAAATATTTGAATATTTTTACGTTATTTTCTACCTGTTTTTCGAGTCGCCGCTATTATAGTGCTGTCCGCTTATAGTGATCAAAGAACTCTTGAACGAATGTGATCACTATAAGTGATCTCACTATAGGCGACCACTGTAGTAATAAATATATAAATGGATTCGGTGGTATAGCGAGGCGTGCGCGCTTTTGTATATACATATATTGTCTATATACATGTACTAAACATATACAATATATTATATAGGTAGTCGAAAGCTACGGAGGCGTACGGATTTTCGAGTTTAAAGAAGGGGAGACGACGACGAGAGATAAAATAAATTGGAAATTTCCGCAGGGTACGCCGCCAGAAACGTATAAAAAACGTGCATTAAAAATGTGACAGATTTCGCATCCGTATCGGGAGAGTTTGACAATTTTTACTGCGCTGGACGGCCGCTGTAACTAAATATATATATTATATACCTAAGTAATACACTATTTTGCGTGTGTTTATATATTATTATTATTATATATCTATGTGACTAGGTACATAAACGTATAAAAGTACTCACTATGCGTATATACCTATTTATGCGCAATATACCGCAGGGAAATACGTCGAGTATTACGACTTACGAGTTAGTAAATATAATAATAATGTAATATATACAATAGATGCGATTGTATTTCTTTACACATGACACTCTGCAGAATACAATTATTTTATCAGTGCATTTTGTTTTTTTTATATATGTTTAGAAAATTCAAAATTTAATACGAAGAAACGATTTACTTTAAGATCAGATCGATTTATTATCAGGATTCGTATTTTTTTTTTTTGCAATTCATATGTATTTTGAATTTCATACTCTGAATCCAAATATAATAATTTATGAATAACTATGCATAAATATTGTAACAGTTTTTAATCTATTATTATAATAATATTGACCAGTATAGTTTTTACAAGAGGATTAGTAGCTTATAATATATTATATAGCGCAAATTCGTAGGAAAGTTGCCTTTACCATTTTTGTTAGACGCTTTCATGTACAACTCTGATTCAGAAGCATAAATTGGTGGTGATACCGTCGTCAGCTTAGGGTAAGCCCTCGGCCGACGATTTTTTATAGAGCAATATTATGTAATTATTTTATTTTATATTTCGATCAGAAAATTAAAATATTGGCTTATGAAAAACCAATGAATTATGAGACGTAAGCTGCAATTGATTTATTTATAAAAATGACTAGAAAATCGAAATTAAATTTTATTAATTTAGTTTAATATAATTGAGGTTGTCGATAAAGAAAAAAAAGAAAATTGGTACACGTGATATACCTAACCAAAAAATAAATGTAAAATGACTGAGTAATAACAAAATGGAATCTCACGACTCGCGATTGACGTTATGTAATATAATACATTATAAAAAAAAAAACCATTTATTATAATAACGCGGTTTTGTATACATTACGAGAAACGCGGTATACTTGGCCGGTCTAATACTTTATAATATAGGTACATAAGCTGTATCAGCTCGCGTATAATAATATTATAATATACCGCACGTGCCGATCGAGCTCTGTCGGATGCGATCTTTATATTATGTTGGGAGGGGCGAGGGAGAGTGGTGATACGAAACGTTTCCGTCGGCGGTTGCAGAATATAATATATAGATTATATAGGTTTATATAGGATGATTTTTTCTTGTCGTGAACTTAATCATCATTTCAAAAACTATTAACGTTTTTGAAAATATTTATTTTACATAATTTTAAGTCCAGCATAATATTATTATCCTACTTTTTTTTATCAGAACATTTGGACGTTTTTAAATCTTTAAGATACTATATTTGGTTCCAAGTATTTAATTGTTTGTAAAATTGTAAGTATTTATAAGCATAATATTTTTCAGCAGATAAATTTCTGAGGTTTCGAGTGACGCGCGTAAACACACCCGACCGACCTGGTGAGGGCGATGCGATAAATTGAACGCGCCACGCCGATGACGAGAGAACGAGACGACGAATTAATAACGTGAGATCCGCCTCGGGTGGCTATTAATAACGCGCCACGGAAAACTGTTCGACGGACTTTAAAGCGCACACTCACCCTCCGCCCCTCGTCCGTACGCAACAATTATTATTATTATTACTACTACTGTTCGAATATTGTTTGCAGCGTAAACTCTAAATAAATTATTATTATCGTAATTAATTTTTCAACCGTAAAATTTAATAACAATTATCGTTATTGTTATTATTTCAGAAATCGTATCACAATAATAATATGATGCGAGAGAGACCGTTGCGCGTCCGTCATTCGTTCACGCCGTTCGAACTTTGGAGCTTCCATGTCGTGTTATTTCGGCCGTTGTATTACGTATATAATATATACACACATAGTCACTGCTGCGTCGTGGGTGGGTTGGCGAATGATAGGTGGGTAGGCGGGTGGGCGCCCGCGACACATGTTGCTCGGGGTAAATTGTATTAAAACCATTCGCCGACACCCTAAGCCGCTGCCGCCAACGCTCACTCGTTATAATAATAATATTGTACAGCACAATACTATAGAATCAAATAATACACGATTTATCATACGTAGGTACAATTTATAACGCATATTTTAATATTTTAAGTACATTTTCGGCTATGTTGTAATATGATTGCATAATAATTTTGTTTACTTTAAACATAATCTAATTTAATTGATTTTTTCGATATTTTTCCTAACCGATATATTTATTATTTAACATTTATCTTTTTGGGCCGAATACGACTTTTTTTTCAAACCGACGTTGCGTAACGCTTTGTATGTACCACCAAAGAAACTCAAATTATTTACTACACCTCGCGCCAACATTATAATTTATTATCATTACCTCTATACTTATTAATGATGTTTAAAAGCAAAATATTTAAATTAATCAAATATGTACAGCATAGTATATTTAATGTTATGAAATATAATTAAGAATTAAATTAATATTTCTAATTTGTAAATATCTTGAGTAAAACGGTAAGCTTTATTAAAAAATAAATTGTAGTTTTTAATTACATTCTCAAAGAAATGTCTTGATTATCGAATTTCTGAAATTTTACGTCGCTACTAAAAATCAATCTTTAATAACATGCCACCAGATATTTTAATCCAAAAATATATAAATAGGATTCCTCGATTTCCCTTGTATAGAAAAAATAATTAGGAGCTCTCATCTTTGGAGGGTCACTGCAGTTGATTACTATTTTTTCTTTCGTTATTTGCGTTATACTATCTACATCTAAGTAGTTAGTATAATACGTGTTCTGAGTAAAATACATATGCCTACATATGTAGACATTAATCACGTCAGTCAACTGTGATAATAATAAATACATAATATTTTCATAATATATTATATAAACATTGATGAGAGCAGCCATCCATTAATTACATACACGCGGTGCTAACCCATTTCTAGTTTTGGAAAACTCGTAGTGACATTTTAGTTTAGTTTATATTTGTTATTTAGGAACGCACAAATTCCAGGGCCATGGCAGCGACTGTGACGTTTAATAATTGTTTTCTGCCGAAACGCGCAAATTTTCCAGTTGGCGAGGACTTTGCGCGTGCAAACATGGCAAATCCTTGCCCACTCAAAACCGCAGTGACTATTTTTCTAATAGTTTACCGTTGCTCTGCGATTGTGTGCTGTCAACACACTTTCAATATTTAAAAAGTTTACATTCGCTATTCTGAAAAACAGCGCATCGTATGTACGTATACGTCATCGAGGTATACATTATATTATAATATACACATATAGAAATATTCTATCGTCTCGCCTACGATATTATTATAAAAGTACTGAACGTAAACTCATAGTATAATTTATTTTATTTTATACAGCCACAGTGTTTTTAAAGAAATATATTGTCTGGAAACCTTTTACACTTATAAGTTATATGTTGAGAAGGTGACTCTTAAAGAAGTACCTATATAAGATGTATATATGTTTGAAATGAATCGTTAATTAATCTTAAATCGTTATAGGTTAGTACATGTCATCACTCATCACTCATCACCCTTATTATCATGTTCCACACTTCAAATCAAGTGTTTTCAAACTTCCCAGACGCACTGGCTACATATTTATATTATATATATATATATATATATATATATAGCTCTTCGGAGAGCTCGAGTGTTCGGTTACTAGTCATAACTGTATGTATTATATTATAAATAAATAAAACCCACTTGAATTAAATGACAATTAATTGAAACTATAATTTTTCGATTATATTTATTAAAAACAACCAATACAGGCAATACAGTGTTAACAATATGAAACGTATATAGGAAGTCCAAAGATATATTTTTAACACAGAATATTATTTATGCTTAAACATTTTTTTTTCTTAATATGCATGTGTTATGGATTTAACTTAAATGCAGAATTTTGTCTTTCTTGATGATATAACATCGCACCAACACAATAACTTTTTTGTTGTAAACATAGATATGTTTTCGGAAAAAAAGTATCAAGTACACGAGATAATATTTATATTTATTAGGTTAAATATATATATATATATTAATGTGCTTACGATATGTATGATTGGCATCCTTTGTATTCCGCAGATAAGCGATAAAAGCTCGTTTGGATTTACTGATTGTCGTTCTTCTTTTGAAGCGTATCTATACATTTTTCTCCGTGGCTTTTGATACTATTATAATTGGTATTTAAATGCTGCCAAAATCTCCATAGGTCTTGGGTTTCCACAACAGTTTTATGGTCAACCAAAAATTCACCTTATAGTGGCTTATACCATTTACGGTATCCTATATAAAATTATAAAATAATGTATAAACTCAAATACTACGACAAGGCGTATCCTGTGGTGGTATAAACTTCTGTTTATTTTAATTATTTTATGGATAGTTTAATATTAAATAGTTGTTCGGTTATTAAAATGGTTTTCTACGAAAACATAAAATTTATGTACATAATATCGGATCTAGTATCTATATTATACTCATTTTTATAAATTACAAATATTGATAAATTACCACATATCTAAAATGTCTCCACATATCTTCCAAACCCACTCAATGGAGCTACTATATCTTATAGCTTTATAGGGCACAATATTTAATAACACAGATACTGCTTGTTTGAATTTAGATTTTGATATATTGAAATTTTTAAAAGAATTATCCGCTAAGTAATTGACTGTATACAGTATTATAAACAGGGGGTTTTCGTTTTGTAACTTTACAGGATATTCCTGGAGTAGTACCTCCAACAAAATATTAAGATTCTTAAAATATGGTCTTTAAATATATTTTAAATTTTCAAGAATCAGATTTTGAATTGCTACATGACTGAAGAAGAAAAGGAGGTTGTTAATGCTTGGTGAATCACTCCGTATATAACTGCACCTATCTTAACTGTTCACTATAGATTGGAATTGGTTCTACCCATTCCATTTAAATCAGGTCGTTTGCCTCGAGAAACATCTATTTACAGACGATGACAGTATAACACCATGTCGTGATATATATAATACATCGTAATATATTACCTTTATGCATGTATCATGTGTGTATATTATTATGAAGTGTGTGCATAAAATAATTATGTTATGTTATATTCGTGTTGAAAACTTATCGACTATGCATAGTGAAAAGTTTTCGTATTATTTTCGTAGGTTGATATAAATCGTCTTTGAGTGTGGACGTCACAACTCCTACCGGATGACTATATATACACATCGTATTCGAATGTATGTATAAAATTGTGCTATAAATCAGAAAATGGGGATGTCTACAACTCATGCAGTTGTTCAATACTCGATACCTATTATTTTTTCGATCTCAAGTTCCATGATTTGGTATTTTACAAAACGGACTGTTTTAACGTTACTTATTCCTGTGGGCCGTGGCGATTAAAAATATATTTAAAAAAAAATAAAAAAATTTATAATATTTAATTCAAAAAAAATAAATACGTCTTGACTCGTATAATTCTATATTCAGTATTACTATATCATATATATTAAATAAATATGTAGTGTGTAATGTCCAATGACGTATTGACATCCTTATACGATATTATGGACTATTTATTACTTTTTTCTTTACTTGTATTGCACTTATCTGTGTGACTCACTGGCTATATAATATCATTTAATATATACTGTATATAATATGTTTAAAGATACTATGTTATATACTTACCTATACATATTATAAATTTATAATATTCTTCACTAGTTCACTCATATCATAACAGACACGAGACATTTGCGTGTGAAAACTTTAATTTCCTAAACGTCAAGACTACAATACATATTAGAAATACATTATAATATTATTTAAATTAATATGAAGAGTATTATTACCTAATACCTAGTTATTACACACATACGAACACATATTACTCATTAGTAAATATTATTGTACTATATATTTGTATTTTGTCTAAGAAACCGTATCGTATTGTCCGCATACAAAATATATTATTATATTATTACAATATCATGCTTATATATTATAATGGACTAGCTTACGTGTTGGTACATTCTCAGACTTCATTGTCTCGACGGCACAGTTAAATATACTTGTTGGAATGTATTTAATCAAATATAATATGGTTATCCCGGGATTTTATTGTCTCCGTGGTACCCTGAATATGTGTGTATGGGTATTATTGTAACCGCTATAATACGAGTGTAATGGTTATATATAATAGTATTTATAAAAAATATATATACATAATAATTATGTAATAATATAACAGGATATATGCGCATACAAAAGAGGTCGCTTCAGTTAAACTCATCAGATTTAAAACCGAAAGTATTCACTCTCCATCACGTCTTGGCATCGTCTATAAAATAAAATGTTCTTTGATAATGTTTTGTAGTTTTTTTTTAACAAATTTATATTATATGTTATGTATACATCTTGAAAGATATGAATAATAATCGTATAAATCCTACCTCTCGCAGTATAATTAATATTTGGTACTATAATATTATGTAATGTACTAATATGACGCATAATACTGCAGGATGAATGATATAGTCGGGTGGCTTTTTTTTTCATTTATAATTGGTTCAATTATAAAATAAGCTCACGGGGATATGGAACCTTTACCTCCCGTGGCTACACCGCTGGTGTGCAACGTATAAATAAAATATATTTATATCGTGATGTCAGAGATTCATATTCTACTCGTCCGTTATTATCTACCGCATGACATCTGTAATTCGTGTAAAAAACCGCATCAACACAATACCATTATAACCTCTTCGTATTATATTATTGTACCGACTTCTGTACGTATACGATATTGAAAACGCGCACCATTATTATTGTGCATTTTATCATTTAACCTTAAACGTAACGAAAATATGTAACGCAAAACTTGTGGCGCCGATTTCTAATTTTCGGCTACTGCGGAGCTCATGGAAATGATGTGCATGCTACCCACCCTTATATTTAATTGCAATGAATACCACCCATTTGTTAAATTCCAACTGCGAGGGGTGATTATAACAATGAAAAAATGTTCCAATACCGTATATTATACGGCGTATAAGAATAAGGAAGGTTACCAATGATTTATATTATATATATATATATATAACATAATATTATTTAAAATTAAATAAACCTGCAGGTGCACCCAACTGTAAGATATATTTCATGTAATTTCAAAATGTAAAGATAATAATCGGGTAAAAATATGTCAATATCATTATTATTATTATTACATATTGCTGCACTTCCATGTTCAAATTATAGCCAATGCTGCCAGTGTTGTAAATAAAAATCTTATCTTGATAAAAATAATATAATATATGTTATTAAATAAAACGGTTATCTGGGATTAATCGTTTAGTTTCTCATGACATGATTTTCAATTTTATTTTTTTAGGTAATTGAAAATATTTCTTCGGTATTTCAGTGAGTCTATTTATTTATAATAATCATCAACGGACACATATAAGCCCTTTAACAAAACATTATAGAATAGTATTTATATAATTACAAATATAAATAAATCAAACAGAGGGGAAAAAATAAATAAAAAGTTATATAAAAATAAAAAAATACCTAAATATTTTATATTTATGTTAACATGATCTTTTAGATATTTTTTGTATATTTATTACGTGTGTTTTACTGTAGTTATCTTGTATATATTTTTCATTCTCAGTAAACATCGATGAGTAATCGTAATTAAAACATGTGTATTTACGAGTATAAATATTTAAATTTATAATATAGTTACATAAAATATTTATAGTAAAAATATCATTTAAAAATCAATAATGTAAAGATGTGCAAGTTTTAAATAATCTGTTTAATTATAATTTTGAATGCATATAACAACATATTATTAGGTATATTATTATATTGTTTAAATTGTACATACAAAAATTATAAATGTTTTCATTGAAAAGTTCGAAATCGTAAACGATCGCTTATATATTATTTATTTATATATAATATATATTTTATATACATTTCAGCTACCTACACTCGAACGTTTCGTCTTTAAAAATCGTTCAAAATTAGATTAGAAGGTTCAGACGCCGCAACGTTTGTGTACGCCAATATAGTAATACCATTTTGAGTTGCAGTAATGGCGTTTTGAGGGGTGGCAAAAGCTTTTGGCTCGGTGGCCGGACGACGGAGGTATTATATATATATATATATATATACGTACACTCTCACCCCACCGCCTTCGCCACCACTGTCACTGTGGGACATTAGTTTTCGTTGAACGGCGCTTTGGATCGGCGCCGCGGCCTATTCATTAGTACAGAACAACGCGGTCGAGCGGGACGGGGATGGGTATTGTGTACTTATATAATATCATATATACACAGTACAACCGCCTTCAACGCGTTAACTTTAAATTACGGTTGATTTCTCCCTTAATATCGTATAAAAGATTCACCATTTTTGCGCGAATTTCATCGGTCGTCATACCAATCATATATTGCGCAGCAATGTCTGTCCGTCCGTTCGTCCAAACTATACAGTACCGCCTGTACTTCAATATGTACATATTGTATACATTCTATGGTAAGACAATTGAATCCATTTCCGAACCTTGACTTCCGCCTTTTCTACATTATTATATTCCACCTTCCACGCATCCCAAATTATAATTCTAATGAACCCCTGATTGGCCGCATGCACGTCTTTGCCTGCAATGTTACCACGACCCTCATGGCCATTTCTCGGCTGTACATAAATTATATTTAGGTTCTGTTTATGAACTGTTGTGTGTAAACTTGTGGATTAACTTTAGTTGTCTACCCGTCTCATTTTATTGCAATTTCCAATTCATATTTTACGTTATATTCTCTCACCCTCGCATTGCATTCGGCATAAATTAACAAATAAATTTAGGTGGGTACATATATAAATATGCGTTACGACGGAAACGCGCATGTGTTCTATATATTATGATGCGTGTGCGGATAGCTATGTTTAAAATTTAAGTTATCCGCTCCGGTACCTGCTACAGAAATCTTCCGAATTAACTATCATTACACGAGATAAGATTTTTACTGCGAGAAGTGAGAATGGTGAACAAATTATTTTGTTTGGAAATTTAAACAATTCTAGCACAATATGCACAGCATACAACTAGAATAAACGACGTACAATGCATTAAAGCATATAATAGATAATACAAATGAATATACAAACCATACGGCACATAGGTCGTGAATGGTATATATTTGCTGATCGACTTTCCGGAAGTGAATCGCATGCAATGTACACGCGGGGCGCTTACGATACGTGAGTATTGTAATTTATGGGTACCTACTCATAAGATTAATCAGAGATCTTAAGCTATATAGCACACGACTAATAAATTGTTATAATATTTTGCCCCATATATTTTTTTTTATGAACTAAATAATAAAAATTACACAAAAATATTGTTTTTCACACATCAAACTATTAATTGCCACAATTTTTTTTAATTACTCATTTAAAAAAAAAAATTATTAGGGCTTCAACAACAAAAGTGTTTAGCCTATATTTGATCAAAAGTTAAATAAGAAAAAGAATATATATATATACATTACATTTTGATATGAATTTCACAACATTATTCCATGGATAGTTTGAGTTAATATTTAAAAAAATGTACTGATTGCAGCTGTGTTTTCATTTGAAACAGGATTTTTAAGTATCTTGCATGCTTCGGTATATTTGGGGCAGGTGATGAAAATGTGTTCAATTGTTAATATTTCGTTGCAAATATCACACATTGGTGAAGGTTCTTTTTTAATGAAATAAGTATGAGTTAGGCAAGAATGGCATATTTCGGCTAGAGTGACGGTTACTTCCTTTCTTTTTTTGTGCTTTTTAATTTCTTAATGAATAATTTCACATTTCTCAATTTGTTGGTGAGAGGTAGATTTTCCCTATTACTTATTGTATAGGTATATATTTAATGTTATCATTATCGTCATATCGATTACTTATTTGTTTTAATAACCCAAATATATTAGTTATATTATATTTATATTTTATACTATCATATCTCCAAACAGTAGCAAATAGAACCCCGTAATTTATCATGTCAAATTCAAGTAGGTGTGGATTTATTGATAATTAATCGTCGAGGGTTCAGAAGCACTTAAATTGATGATCTATCAAGTTTTTTTTATTTTCAGATTTTTTTTTATTTCTGTTTTGGTGATTCTAATTCACAAATAATTCTATTATATTAAAATTTGAAACATAATTCAATTTTTTTATTTATACTCTTACTAGGTTGAAGATAATTAAGGAGGGAGGGGGTTATTTATAAACATAATATAAAGACAAATCACGTTTTAATACATAATTAATTAATTTCATTTGAAAAACAATAAACGATACTATGAAGTATATTATTTTCTCCAAAATTATAAATGCAGTTTTCCAGTCATCAACGATTAAATATCAATAAATATTGAGTAATAATTATTAGTTTTTTGGGTTTATACTTACGTTTGTATGTGTGCTGACAGGGAATTTCGTACATTATTATATGATATCTGTTAAAAACAATGACGAAGACGCCATTTTAATTTAGCAATTTATTTCATATTTATATTATTAGCGAGAAATATTTATGTTTTGATACCTAATACCTAAGCATACGGGTGAAATAAAATATTACCAAAAGTTACCATTTCATTATGTTAACAGTAACTTAAGAATTACGATAATTACTCGTAGCTCTCGTGATTATTATTATTTTGCTAAAGATAAAATTATATCGTTCAATGAATATAACCACTATCCAGTGCAAAGAATTAAAAAGTCTTGATTTGTATCCACAAATAAAAATTGCCACTTTCCATGGATGATAAACGCTTAATTTGATTTCAAAATAAAATTTGAGTTGTAAAAGTTTTGAAGCAAACCACAAGATAACTACATTACAATTATTGTCTTGATCCTGTTTTAATCTAAGCATTTTTGTTTGCTAAAATATACTTAATGTTAAATAAAATATAATCACATCTTGTTTTTATAAAAAGTTTCATAACTATTTGTTTTAATAATATCAGTGTAATATTACAACTTGTTGTATTTGCTCACGTAGACAATATATAACTAATTAAAAAATATAAATATGTAAGCAGTTAACAATAATTATACAGATTGTTTTATGACAATATATTTTCAGTTTTTCAAGCATTATTCAACAATGTATTTTATCATAATATTAATTAATAACTTTGGTAAATACTAAATACTATATTATTATGGTTTAATGTTTAATGTTTATTAATTAGAATTGTATAAATTATTATTTTTTTAAATAAAAACTTAATGATATACATACACCTTTTAAAAATAAGAACACAGAGGATATGGTATTTAGAAATGTTAGTTATATAATAAACTATATAGTGCTTATAAATAATAACGGTTAAACAGTCACTTATATAATATCAAATATTTATAAAAAAAATAACAGAATGTATAATGTTAAATGTGGAATGAATTACGATATGGTGTGTCAATACCAAAATTTCAAAAATAATTATGAAGTTATGACTTGAGATTTAAACAAAAATAAAACAAAAAAGGTACCTATTTATTAAAATTTAAAAATAAAATATCTCTGAGAGATCAAACGATGATTGATTTAATAAATATACTGAGATACTGATTTGAATAACATAAATATTTACATCATTTATCACATCATATACCTACTTGATTTACAATCACACACGATCACAGAATTATATAATACACATATTATTATAAAAGGCATAGGCATAGGAATAATTCTGGGGGGTGTGGCAAAGTGAGCTCGATCATAGTTTTTATCTGTAATTGTTTTGACCATGATCTTTTTAAGATCATCTTAGTGATTGTCACAAAAACATTTTTATTCTTTCTTATAAAAATATTGGGAATTAAGATAATATCAAATATTAATTATATTTTATAATAATATTATCATGGACCAATACACAGATATAAATAATTGTTGAAGACAAAGTCTATCATTTTTGTGGGAATTATGGGTTTAACCACAGAGCATTATATTCTATTTATTATATTCTTTCATAATAGGTACTGTAATAAAAAAAAAAAAAATTAGATTAATTGGATTGGCATTTCTTGTAATCATTTATTATTTTATATATGGTTATATTATTGTTATAGGTTTCTATGATGTTAATAGTTAAAATGAAATCATAATATGAATTTTCAAATTAAAATATATAATATCTAAAAAAAAATATCCCAAAAAAAGTATTATAGTACCTAAAAGTAGTTAATTATTTTTAAAATTGAGATTCATATTTGCATAATGATTCATACTGAGACGAGTTATTAATATTAAGAGTTTACGGGAAGTAATTTTTTATAATGAGTTAGCTAGGTGTTTTTAAAAATACCAGCTTCCCCTCTTAAAAAGTCTGTTCTCACGCTTACGATTATAGGTAAGTACATACAACATAATATAATATTATTATAATTCGTATATTTTTAAAACGTCTGTTTCAATAATGGTTTCGGATAATTATTGGTTGTGACGGGATAGCTACATGATGTACTATATAAAGTTCATATCAATGCGATGTCTCGATAATCTACAATGACTTAAAAGAGAAAAAAAATGTTTTTGTCAAAAGTTGTACTTCGTTGGACGTGTGTAAATCCACAAACCAAAAATATTGTTTCCTCTGTATAGTAGTTGTCGATGGTCCAAACGGTGAATTTTTCATTAGTAGAATTATTTCTATTGGTTTTCAATGGACCAATATTCAACATCTCTATCGGGGTACTTTCATCTCAAATTTCCTTATATTACCCATACAATATGTTCACTGGAACTGTCTGCTGCACTCTCTGCAATGAATACGCAAACTCCATACGGTTCAATAATTGTACACACACAATAATTATTATTTGTGGTCTTCGATCACTCTCTTTACAACTGAAATCATTGCGGTGCAGACGAGACGACCACACTATACTCTAATCGACATCAGTCATCATTGTTTCTGCACAATGCCCAAACACTTTGTACCATTATTTTCCACCCACCCGTATCATGTATATAGTATTGTTCCAACCATTGTACCAACTTGGTGGGTTTTAATAGTAATGGTACTTTCCTATTGTTTTCGGGATTTTTTCTTTATCATTATACTTTTTTTTTTTTTTTGACAGAATGAAACACTAATTTTTCCACCCCGAAATATGTATACACATTGTATATACCTATACTATATAATGTAATATATAATGCATTCATATGTGGTGGAGACCTTTCAAAAAATGATGGGAGGTGTATGCATTATTATATTTACATTCTCGGACATGGTGATTCGTGAACGTGACAAGCATATAGAGGGTTCAATAAAAAAATTTAAAAATTAAACAACGAGTCACGTTGAATGCTTTAGACACACGTTTTTTGATTCTGTCGGAAAATAATAATTTCACCACCGTTAGGGATGAAATATTATATAAACGTTACGTAATATTGCTGACTGCAGAAAACAATATTGGCATATTAGTACCTACATGTATTTAAGTAAATTCGTACACAAATATTTGTGCTTACGCATAGAAAAAGTATACCTTTAGATAACTGTACACATTGTATAGATAGGTAGATCGCATCTTCTATAGAAGAAGTTTCCCGAAAGAAAAAACGGAATTAAATTGATATATAAATGCGATAAGTAACGGCTGATCTCAAAAATATAATAAAATATAATATAGAATGATGCAAAAATGTATACGCGTTTTTCATTATTTGTATAATGTATAGGTAAATATATAGTACTTTTTATTGTATCACCGCAAATTATTGATTTAGTAAAAATTATTTATTTTCGCTGCAATATTTAATTAATTAACGAATATTAAAAGTAGGTAGGTATGTAAAATATGTGATTATATAATTTTTAGTGGAAGATGATATAATTTTTCACTCTTGAATAAATGAATTACTAACATTTCTCCTATATTAATAAAGTACTAAATTCACTAAGTAATTTAAGGTTTTTTTAGATTTATTATAAATCCACTAAGATCTAAGAAAATATGGAAAGAAGTAAAAATTTTTATTACAATGAATTAGAATGTAACAGTATGTATATTTTTAATTTTATACAATGAGTATTTTTTTTGTACCTTCTTCTTTATAATATCGTCTTTTGGTGCATTGAAATGCTTCAGTCTTCTCTATTTATATCATTATTTATAGTTAATATAAAACCTAGGTCAAACAAAATTCTAGATAATAGGGTAAATGATAATTTTTTCGAAAATTCAGTTTTGACCAAATTGATTTTGTTATTATTCTATAATTCCAAATCAAATAACTTCAAATATTTCAAATATTATATTACCATTTTAAAACACATTATGGTTTTAACATATTTTAACTTTTTTGGACTATATTAAGACATTTTAAATTTTAGAATTTTTATTTATTTAAGTGTTAATCATAAATGTATGCTTGGTCAAAAAATTAAAAATATAACATAAGAGTCCATATAACTTTGTAAGTTGCTCTCAGAAAAATATTAAAAATAGATTTTCTTTTCCAAACTACGAAAATTATTTTATATTTATCAAAGTATATTGTATATACTATATATAGTATAATAATATTATTCTTAAAAATCCTATTTCACTCTATCAAGCCTTCAAAGAAAAGAACACAGCTGCAATCAGTATATTCTTCTCAAACTATCCATTGTAAACAATAATAATAATAATGTAGTAAAATTCATACTAAAATGTAATGTATATTGTATATAATATTCTTTTTCTTGTTTAACTTTTGATTAAAGTAGGCTAAATATCTGTGTTGTTGAAACATTAATAAACTTAAAAAAAAAGTATAATAATAAGTAGATTTATACTTTAAACTTTTTAATTTGTATAGCTAAAGTTCAAAGTTTTTTTCCAAAAACTCCAAAAGCTATATGTGTGATTTGTTGGTATAATATTATATATGGTTTTATAAATATTTATAAATTTCTATTTTAATTCTCATTATTTTTCTGTATATATTTGTTCACCTTCATTGATCCTTTATTTGTTTACGTTGAACGACAGTCCAAAACTTATATAGTCTCATTATTTAATGACATTGTTATTTTGTATAAACGCGTATTGAGTACCTACTTTACATAATTAATTTAAGACAACATAAAACTCGCAATGTATACAGTATTAATTTAGTGCTCTCTAGTTTACCAAAAAACCTATTTTTTTTCACGCCAATTTTATTAAATCTTTTTTAATAAAAAAAAGTGTATATTATTAAATGATAGATTTAACTTTTAAACTATGTGAAATGATGTAAAGTGAGTCTTTTCATTGTAAAAAATTGTCGTCTTGCCGAAAACCTAGAATACTGTGATGATGCGTCAAAAAAGTTTAGAAACGTTGTTAACGAATTCACATTCTGTAAAGGATTTGAAAACTAACAAAATAAACCTTTGGATTTCGTTTTGATATTTCAACCACCAATTTATATACTTGAATATGTTTTACCAATGGCGTAATAGTGGTGTAAACATTGACCGAAGCGGATTTAAAATAACCTCTGTATTATCTCCAACTTGACTTATGTAACCGTGTTTATCGTATTTAAAACAAAGGTCCACCTTGCCAAAAACTACATTTTAGAAAAATAAGCAGTATCTTTCAAATGCTACAAACATTCTATAAAATTCCTAAGCAAAACAAACCTGTATAATAAAATTTAAATCTAAAAAAAATAATGTATTTATAAATAACTGTAATTAATGGCCTTTGTCGCCGATGTTTATAAGAACAATAAAAAAAAAAAACATTCTATATAAAACTAAAAAGTTAATACCTGATTTATTTCCATTTATTTTCTTAACCTTGTATGTTCACTTTTAAAATTGTAAATACCTACCATTGTCATATTTTGAATTGCTTTGGTAGAAGTATTTAATTTATAAACCATAACTCTATGATACATCATAGATATATAATTGTCTATAAATTTAACTGTGGAGGTTATATGTATAGAATAATCATAATATGATTTATGAATTATGTGAATGTGATGAGGTAAATTTTTTTTAAATATTTATTTTTATATATTATTTAAATATCACGTACAATGTATAAAATACTATTTATTCATCACATTATTTTACCTTAGATTTATTTTTTGTTAAATAGATTAAACAATCACAACGTAACGAAATGTCTAGGTTAGTATATATAATACATATATAACATACACGAATATTATTTTATTACCTACATCGCTTATAAATAATGAGGCTCTGTCGTTCTTCTTCGAGTATATGCCTTTTGAGGTAAAAACAAGTCAAAAATAGAAATATTATTACCCGATTATAATACGCATATAGGTACATAATATATTGGTAATCCCAGCTTGTTTCTCTACGGAATCACACTCAGTAAATCATTTTTTACCAAAAAAGGTCACATTGGTCCGATATAAATCATAATATTTTGAGTTGACCATAGGGATTTCGTGTTCAGCTATTAACACGCTGCGGCCCTTATGCCAGCCTATAATATGTATATGTTAGGTTCATTATATATATATTTATATATATGGCAATAGTAAATCATGTTCATCCCTTTGATAATGTGTTTATTCAATTAATTCTTATATTTGAATATGTAGTTATGTTAATTAAAACCTAAACGTGTATAGATTCATTAAAATGTTTTCGTTAAGAATATTAGTCATTACATAAAATATAAAAACTGTTATTGGTAGGTAATATTTAGTCAAGTTCTTTGGTTATTATACTCTATTAAACTAAAACATTTTATGTAAATTATAAAATTTTTAATAGATCAGTATTGATTAATATAGTCATCTTAACAAACTTAAAAAATCATCTTAACCACTATAATATCTTCTAAACTTATAATGAACTATTTTCCTTTGTAAACAAAGTTAGTTTAATTACTTGTTCAAATTCCAATTTACATTAATCGACGTAAAAAATCTGCTTAACAATTTAGGCTAAAAATGTAAGCTTTAATTTTAAAAATATAAATTTTGTACCAAAAACTTGAGGACGTTCCTTGAAATTGCAACATAAAAGTATATTTATCAAATACTATAATTCGTAAACTTTAAGAATATGTAGTTAAAAGTTTAAAAAAAACAGAATTGGTATGAATGCACATAGGTTAGGTTATTTTTGGCGAATCTCCAGTATTACACACAGTGTGTGTTCATGTTTAATATTTTTTATAATATGTCAAACAAATTCAAACTCTCTGTTAGTTTGATAATTTTCTTTTAAACATATTTGTCTTTGGATCTTCTAAATCTTCTTAAAAAGTCTATATTTTAGAGTTACCACTAACTTTATTTATAACCAGCTTCATTTCAGTTTCCCTACTCTCACACTCATGAGTCATAACATACAAGCCAGTTGCATGCTCGAAACCTGTAGGTACTTCTCGGAGAACAAGTATTTTTGAATTTTTATATCATAATACGTAACCTTTAAGCTTATGTATATTTATCTACAACTGTATCATACTACTTTACTTCAACGTTCTAACTGAAGTTTAGTAGTTGTATTACAATAAATAAATACTGAATATTAAATGTATAATATAAACAAACAAGCATTTAAACCTGGTATCTAGTTCGGTATATCTACCTACTTATATACCGAATAGTAACGTGGTAAAATATGGTGTCTTTTTACGGTTATTTAAACCGATCCAACAATGGTATCTTAAAATTCTTACACGATGATAATGCATTAAATATGAACTGTGTACACCCAAGACTTGACATAATTCTGTATCAGAGAGTGTAATCTGAGTAAAGCGAGTGACTGGGAAATGAGCCCACATCGTGTCGCATGTCGGGTGTACAAGGGTAGACACTGCTTTAATAGACATCATGCATAATATTACTTATGATTTTACTTACGGTCGTCAGCACATAGGTACTTTTAAACGATGGATCAGCCCTAGAGACCACCAACATTTGTTCAGTTGTAGTGTTTAAAAACGAGTAAATATTTTTGTCTTAATACTTTTTTTCGCTTATGTAGATTAAAATTTGTATATATTCTGACACAATTGATTTCGAAGTATTTAAGAAATATAGTTGACTACGATACTTGACAAAAATAATGAACAGAATACTAAATAAAATATATTTATTATAGGTATCTTTTAATTTGTGTGTTTGTTAATTTATATAGTATAATACATAATTTTAATAGGTAAAAAAATATACGAGTATTTTCTTATATAGGTACTTATCACGAACTGTGGACAACTTCCGACTTCCAAATTATTATTGATAAGCACACTATTCTCGTATTGAACAATGATATATTAGATAATTACATAAGTAACATTTTTATTTTATAAATGTATAAATATTTAAATGTTAATTGTACAGCATATAAACCACAAATTCCAAAACATCATCACGTATTACTTTTTTTAAATTTAAAAAATGAATTGGGTGCATGACATCGGGATTAATTAAAAAATGTAGGTAATACTATGAAATATTCTAGCAAAAAAAAAATTTACTATCAACCTCATAAAATAGTTATATTATAGATATACCTATATTACCTATATGACCTACATGTTTTTACCACAATACATAAACCTATTAAATGTAATTTTAATATGCCATAACAAATTTAAATATTACCTATTTATATAATAATTTATAGTGTAGTGTTTATGATTGTTTTATAGAATAAATGAGATAATTTTGAAATTCAATTGTTTCATCTATTTTGTGTCTTAGTGGTTTTATTTTTTTAGATTTAAATTTACATTCAAATACTGCCATAAAGGATTTCGGACAATTTTTTATCACATTAATCCATTAATTTTGGGTACTTAAAGCTAAATCCCTATACTATTTAGTGTATATAATTATAAATTTATTATTATTATTTTATAATAATAAATAATTTAATATTGAAAAAAATATTAAAATGTTTAGCCTCTAAAAAGTGTTGGTGGTGCGATTACGTTTTAAATATGCCACTGAGTTAAATCAAACCTAATTAGAATTTAATCGTTTACATATTCGTGTTTCTCCAGGAGGCAGGACTGGACAAACTTATTTAATCATTTAAAAAAAAACACAACCTTATTATTATTATTATTATACTCATATAATTTAGGCATTTATTGTTATAGTTATTAAACCTTTCCTTTATTATTATGTAACACCTTTCAAAAAAAAAAAAAATTAATCGTTTAAGAATAAAAGTAAACATTCACATTATAACTTAAGAATTATATTATATTTTTATATTTATTAAAAATATCATATATATTTTCCTTAATATTAATTATATACCTACTTAAATTTTAAATTTTGATGCGTAGGATACCTACCAATATTAGTAAGAAATAATATTTACTTAAACTTATTTTAATTGTATACACATCATTCATTTAATAAATTATCACTACAGAAAATACAAGAATATTTTAAACAAATACTTACTTAAGTATAAAAATGTATATTGTAAAACAGCAATATGAACATAATACAACGAGGAACACATTAAGGTATTAAATTTAGTAAAATATGATTTACCTGTATAATACAGTATGGTTTTTTAAAAAGATTCAACTAATATATAAAAAAAAAAAATGATTTTCAATAACCTTGAAATGCATGAATAATATTACTAAAGAACTCGGTACAACAACATTATAATTTTTGAATAATGACCAAATATTAATATTTTTTAAATATTATTTGTTGAAGAAAATTAAACAAAATAAATATTATATACGTACCATATTATACGTTTTCATTAAATTACCACAATGTACGACGATTACCTCCTATCCTATACCTACATACTTTTATTTATTAAAAATAAAATATATTCACAGAATATTTTAACCAAATATTGTTTTATTAATAAATTAGCTTAATTTTTATTTTTATAGTTATAAAGTTATAATAATTGATTAAGTACCTATTTCATTATCACTAATATAGTTATTAGTGTTACCTACCCAATAATGAACAAATGACGCTCAAAACCTACAATACAGCTTATCAGTGATGTAGCTTGAAGTATGTGAAAAGGATGTCAATTATAAATATTATAAAATATATACATACCAACTATAACTTTGATTTTAATTTATGAAAATATGTATACATTATGACTGTTATAATCAATAGATAATGATAATAATAAATTATTAAATTAAATAAATATTTCTTTAAAGTTTAATTCATGTTGTATTAATTTGATATGTCACAATTCAAAGGAAGTTTCATAACCCTCAAACAACCTCTTAGATACTTCACTACAGCTAGCCTATACAACAGAGTGAATTCTCTGTTTTTTTTATTTTAAGGTTAAAATGATATTATTTTAGTAATAATATAGATATTACACGTATTTCTATCAGATATATTTTATTATGTTATGAAATATGAATAGTAAAACAATAAGAATCTGCCACAGTAAAATTGTGTTATAATTTTACATCGAATGAATTTATTTAATTTTGATCAGTATAAAAATAAGTTTGAATCTGGAAACAATACAAAATATTGTATTTTGGGTTCAAATTATTGTTATTGATGGATAAAAAAATACGTACCTATACAAGCTATTGTCAACCACCCTCTGCAATCAATAATATGTAAATTTAAACTATACCGATTGTTAATTCGACGTAGTATAGTTATGAAAACATGCAATAGAAATGTCATACAATAATTTGTTTATAGAAAACCATAAAATTATTAATTCAAACTGCATATATATGCGGGATGACTGACATGCATAATATTTACATTTTATGTATAAAAATCGGATAAGTGGATAACTCTCTGCTGTAGGTAGAGATACTTAAGGTATTTAGAGAGTCACTGTAATGAAAGTGTTCAATTTGAATTCAATTATACAAAATCATTGTATACGAAAAACGTGTCAGAGTAAAGACTATAATACAGTGGTCGGCGGCTTATAGTGTTCACTGGTTATAAGAATCGGCCGCTTAAAGTGATCAAAAATGCCAGGAACGGAACACAAACAGCCGTTATAAGTGCATTTTTCGTCGCATATACAGTGTTCAGGTTTTCGGTTAATGTGATCAGAAATATAAAATATAAATATAATTTACAATAATATCACCTCTTTTTTTTTTTTTTTTTAATCAATTATCCCGCGGCAACTTAGGCCATTGGGAAGGGGGTAGTACTGTAGGTTTATGGAACGGTAAGGTGTGTTACACGTGTGTGAGTTTTGGCAGAATTTTTATTGGTGCACCCGTAGGTTTCTGCCATGCCCCACAGTGGGGGATGGCGGCACTTGTTCTCCGGACACCGTGACTTGCCCGGAGAAAAATGCCGCCTGAATGTCGAGGATCGAACCCGGTCCGGCTGAGCCACAGCGTTAGACTCACCTCTTTTTGTGTACAGGCAAAACGATTACGAATGACAATTATATTAATCGTGAACTTTAATCGAGCTAATCTTATCTAATACATTATGTTAAACGCTCTTCATTTTAAAATCGGTTGAAAAACCTCCAAACTTAAATTAAAACTACGTCTATCACAAAATATACAATTCCAAGAAAACAGCTCAAACATCGCTTAAAATATATTTCTTTCTTTTATTATCTAATATAATAATATTTTTATCTATATTTATATGATATGTAAGAGTCTAAGAAGTAAAAAATTAAAACTAAAATTTCCATAGTTTTATAATATTTTATATAATATTTTATTTGTAGCAGTGTAATAAAAATTGTTTGTTTACATAATTAATCAAATTATAAAAAAATATTTCGATACGTGATACGTTGTAAATTGTAATGCGTGACGTATCGATAACTTAGTGAAAATAAGCCGAGCTAAAAAAATAATAAAATGTAGTTTGTCACAAAATGGTTTTTATCTCAACTTTGGTAAAAATATTATTTTTTTCATATTGTTCAAGTTCAGTCAAATGTATCAGTAAAGGTGATCGTATTCGAATCCATTGTTGCGAAAATGCTCTCTCTAGAGACTGTATTTAAGCATGTTTGACGACAATTCCTAATATTTGTTCTGTTAACAATGGTAAACTTTAAATAATAATAGTTAATATAATTAAGGAGTTTGTGGTGTCAAAAGTTTTTCAAAAGTGTAATATACTTGCGAATTGATGGAAATGGAATGAAATGAAACGAATTAATTTTCAAACATGAAACAGTTGAAACATTTGTAAAAATAAAGTTTCCTTGGTTTGGTTAAACTGAGTAAAAGTAGTTATGTAGCTGATTTTATCAATCCTAATAAAAATCCTTATTAAACTGATTAAAAACAGTACACCTTTACTTAAACCTACTGTTTACTCAATACGTAATGATTAATGAATAGATATAGTTGTTACTAGTGTACTAGGTATAAACGTATAATTGATTTTATATTTAAAAATTCAAAAACGGAATTCACGTTATTAGACTATAGAGTATAGGTATTAGGTTCGGTTAAGACACATGACAGTTTGTTAATTCGTTAAATATTATAAAATAGATACATATTATACTGTCTATGAAACGAAATAATAAAACACATAATAATTTTAAATGACATTATTTAGTGATCACTAATGTACATGGTAGATAGCAAATTCATCTTACTATTTAAATTTCTATATAAATTAATAATCGTGTTCAAATTGTTAAAAATGTACCATTGTAAATATCAATAGAACAAGGCTAGGAACATCTCATCTTATCTAAAAAAAAAATGACATTATATATTATACTTGAAGATGCGCAGACCTACCCGGCTATAACTTATGTAATAAGTACCTCGGGCTACCTATGTTGTGCTATGTGATTGAGAGTACGCTCCACTCGCTGTCACTAGTTCCCGATGGGTGACCCGGGTTCTTAGTGGCAATAACCTATTGCCAAACATACACACATGACAATTGTGATGCCAACCTACCGTACGAACCGTATCAACCCCTACTGTAATCTCTTCAATGACTAATGGCCTTCGTTGCCGGACTCAAGACCTATAAAAAAATAAAATATATCATATGTTTATTATAACATGATAATATATAATATATGTACAAAGCTCGAGAATATGTTTAGTAAGACTATAACCATTGGTACCAACTGTAGGGGTTCGTATAATATTATAGTGGGAATAAATACGGCTGCGGCGGCAATATACCTATCCGTCTTTTCACGCAGTATTCTCTTTAAACATTTTTTTTCGCACGTTATTGCTGTGTCGTAAAATCTCCTCAATATTATACCCACCGCACGTGCGGTTGAAAAGTGCTTATGCGTCCGAATCAACGACGTCACAAGCGCCCTGCACCGCGTATCCGCTGCATATTATTATACGAGCGGTAAATAGTAATTCGAACCGTAAAATTCTTCGCAATGTAGTCAAACGTTTTTATGGTTTTGCGTATTTGGTGGGCTGGTGTCGTCGTCGGTGGCGATGGTCGTCATCGGAACGCCACCGCCGCTGCCTCCACCCGAAAGTTCACACGACTCCGGCGATATTCTATACTGCAGCCGTCTTGACGATGTTTTTCCTCCTGTCGTTCGGTATACTTCTGCCATACCGGGAAATGCGCACATGTGCGACTGGTTCTTAACTCTATATAATGTCATTACGATAGTAAACGTGTGTATATTATTAAACTCACGCGTAAACGTATATACCGCGTAAAATCGAGTTCTTTATGTGTACTAAAATGGTACTGAATACTATATTTATATTTAGTTGGTACCCAATTTATTACATCGTAGTTTCATTTGCTATAAAGTGTTATAGTTTGAATGGGTTAGGTTGACTTGTGTTTTTTTGAAACGCATTATAGAAGTGACGGACTTAAGAATTCATATACAATACGATAATATTGTTATATTATAAGAAACTGAGAGAGAGAGACAGAGACAGAGACAGAGAGATAGAGAGAGATCTCGAGAAAAGTATTCGTATTTTATATTTTATAATACACTAATTGGACACACGACTTGGTCAGGAAAAAAACGAACAAACATAAAATATGGCGCTATAATGTCGGTATATCTTGGTTTTATAGTAAGTACCAAAGTACCAATCAGCTTCCAGTATCAATGTAGAACCTTGCCTACTGCCTAGTGAACTTATTCAACTAAGATGAGCAAAATTGGCCTATGGATAGCACTTGGTATATTTTCAAACATGGTTCAAACTACTCTTTAAACATTCCTAATATCTTTATAAAAATCTCTGAAACTTTAATTGAAATCGGATTTTGAGTGCATAAATATAAGGACATCGACTTTTGTCGTACATTTAAATGTTTTTTCTTAGCAACGCTTGGCATTATCTTTGAGTCTGCTAGTCTATACCATTTATTTTTTAAACGTTATTTCTGTAACCCGCAATGGCAGCTCTTAATAATATAAGCAAACAATTATTTGAGAGCCAACATTAATTGAATGTGTGTGCCTTCTTATAATCGTGGCAACCTATAAGCGTTGAAAAAAGAGCTAAAAACATCCTCCAATTCATGGTATCTACTGATATAACTATAAACGAAATCAGTACTGTAGTTTCAGATATCACAACTCTTTATCTTGATAAAATTAGTATACAATTATATTATGTGTATAGAAAAGCTCTAAGTTCTCATTGAAAAATTGTTTACATTTAATTTAATCCAACCCCACCCGTAACCTATTATAAACCATGTACATGAACATATTGACAACAATGATATTTATATAACTACCGAATGACAAGATTCTCCAACTATGTATTAGCTGGATTTATTTTTCTCTCCAATGTCCTTATTATACCACCCTAGGTATTTAATAATTTGATAAAATGAACTAAGACGTTTAATTTTTAGATTCGGAGAGCAATAAATGTATTGTTTTTTCTGCAGTGTTTTTCTTTCTATCATCAACATTTGGGATAATAAAAATTCAACGATTTTTGACATCAGCATCTTTTCTGATAGAAAGTGAATCTAATAATTGTCACGTTCATACGTACGCAAAATTGAAAATTCCCAGTAGCTTTCGAAAACATCGGGAAAAAACAAAAACTAAAAATGGAGGAAATCGATTTTGTTTTTTTGGCACAACTCAAAAAGTAATAACAATAGACATTTGAAATTTTCAACAAATATTTATTAAACGATTTTGTCTATTTTTGAACTATTTAAAGCCATGACTCATGAAATATTTTTCGAATTTTGAATTTTTTTCAGTAAGTTATTCATAAAAAATTTTCTTTTCTCAAAGCTTACATTAAACAATTTATTAGAAGATTCTTCATTTGACAAAAAAAATGTTAGCTATAAAGTTACGCTATTTATACTTTATAGCCATACAATATTTTTAAGTTTTATAAAAATTTTTTCGAATCATTCAATCTGATAATTTATAAATGGATTTTGTGAGGGAGAAGACAATGTAATCTTTTTTTTGTATGTGATGGTTTATCATTGAATTCAATTCTATTCATGTATAGTAGAGCACTACGCCCGGTACCTATTTTTCCACCTTTTTTATATTAATGTTTATTGTTTTATATAACATATAATATGTACCTATATAAATATTATAATTGTTTAAATTTTTACAATTTTTTTTGAGATCAGATCTAATAAATTTAAAAAATATCCAATACTGAAATTTATAATATATTAATAATTTACCTATAAATATGTACTAATGTTTTGGAATATCTTTATATAATATCCCGACTAGGTTTTATTCTGACATGTGAACCGCTTAACGTAAGAACATTCATTATTTCTGAAGACACTAGAGTTTTTGAAAATATTAACTTTTAGTCGTTAAAAATCATTTTCTTGATTTATTCACGTCCGTCATACCGTTTAACTCACGAGTGAGTGCATACTTATATTATGTGTTGTGCACAAGTGTTGTAAAGTATACTTAAGTAAAAGTATTTAAGTAAATGTATAAAAAAAAAATTTTAAGTAGGTACCAATAGACAGGCACCTGTATTAAAAATCAAATACTTTAATAATTATTTTTAGTTTATATATTTTCTATTTTAATTACATAAAATAAAAATTAAGAATTTTATATTATTAATTATTAATTTTGTTATAATATAACTTTTCCACTTAATCTTGGCCATTGGTCATTGGTACGATTTCACAAAATTAGTGGTTCAACAGCTACTTATTAGTTATTATTACTAATTCTATCGTATTTAATAAACGATCCTAATATGTAAAGTAACATCAACTTCAATGTTAACATGAATAATGATTTTTAAATTTTATAAGCAACTTAAAATATATTTATTATAACAAATTAACATAAAATTTATTGATTTCATCATGATATTTATTATTTATACCTACTATTAGTTATTAATTAGTATTAAATGACTAAAAATTGGTTATTACTTATTTTTATATTACATTATTGCTAGTGTCTACACTGATTTTTAAGTTTATTTTGGCAACCCATTACCCGTAGCGTCAGCCAAGGTCCTAGATGAACTTAATGAATATAATATTTATTTTTTTTCTACTATGAACCATTCTCAACCGAAAATCGAATACTTTGACAGAGAAAACCGTTGAGTAGGTATTTTAAAGTTTCGTCATATCATACGATGTAAAATGCACATTAAAATTAACATTAGGCATTCAAATCGGTCCAGTTACAAAGTAAAAAAACATTTTATAATCAATTTGAAAGTATTTGAAAATATCTATTAATACTTTTTAAAGAATTTGTATTTTTACTCAAACACTTTTTTTCCTGAGTAGGTATACTTATTCAAATTTAAAACACTTTAAAATACTTTTTGAAATAATATAGCATTTGCACTAGAATATTTTCAAAAAGAATCTCTTACAAGACTGTTTGTGTAATGTGTATAGTGCGACGATATTTTTATGCGTATTAGAGCTTCATTACATCGGGTCCGTCGAAACGCGTCCCCCTTCATTTTACCGAGGGCGGTGAACTGGCGTGTCAAGGTAAGACGAACATAGTCAATTACAACAGATATTTACATGTTATATAGAAATAGACGGCTATTCATATATATTCGATTCTCCAGGACCATTATTTAGAATTTATTGAATTTGCTCATACTGTAAGGTAGTGTACATAAAATCCAAGAAAACATTGGTAAAATATTCACGTAACGTGCAGTACAACAATTTCTAATTCAATGGACTTCACACACAGATCCGTTCGAGCTTAGAAATTTGCAGCCAAAAAGCTAGCTGTTGCCACGTGCAAATCGGATGGTTGGATATTTATTGAGTTAAAAAAACCCCTCATAGAGATTATTCTAAGTATATCAATGGTGCCACAGCGGTCTGGTGGTCATATCTCTACTTGTTCATACAGTTTTGTTGCATTTATAGTAGCCGTAATATAATACTATAATAGATCTAAGTAAAAAATTTTAAATTAATAAATTCATCGAGAATGTTAGATAAGCTATTCCAATTATTTAAATGTGAAGTATAATATAAATTACATAACTGTACTCATACTCTCTTAATCAAACTTAAATTGCACTACTTTGGTAATGGAAAAAAAAATATTTGTTAAAAGTTTTTATGTTTAACTTCAAAATGCATATAGTTTAATACAATCTGAAAGTGTCTAAGGGTAGGTAAAGTTAACTTTACTGGAAAAAAATTTTGTTACAGGATGTAAATTTTACATAAGTGCATAAATAATTGACCACTTTATTTCCACCTTAGTAAATACATAAACTTATTATTTTATGAGACTCTTTTAGTGAGAATTCATCTTTTTTGTTTTATAGTTGCATGCAATAACAAACAATCGACTAAAGTAAATTTATTCACAATAATTTTATTTATTTTAAAATAATCCTAAAACTATTTTTTATTTATTTAACCATCACTAACTGATAAGATTTTAGATGAGAGTGTCCAAACAAAATTTCCTATAACATTTGAATAAAAAGTTTCGAATGCTTTTAACTAATAATTTCAACAATTTATATATCATAACTTTCATATTATAAAATAAATTTACTTTGACTGTTTATAAAATGAATAAAACATATTTTAAACCTTATTATATTTTAAGACTGAAATACATCTACACAATATCACAAAACAATTTATCATAATATTTTATTTTATTTATTAATCTTATATGAAATGATAATGACTAATAACAGATTGATCAAATATTAATTATAGAATAGTTTTTAATAATGAAATGTAGTATTTCAATACGACAGGGCCTGTAGTGATTAGTGCGCCAGTGAAGCAAGTAGATACAAAAATATATGAGCAGCCATATTATACACCTAGATAATAGATATGCGATCGCCTCTATCACTATTTATGAACATATCTCATTGATTTAGATGGCTTAATAAATATAATAATATGTTACTATTGTAGAAAAATATAAACTAGAGTTAATACTGGAAAAAAGATACAGGCACATTAAACAAAATCAGATCTTAAAAAAAATAAATTAAATCTTGGTTTTCTTTTCTTTGTCGGATAAAATAATCCCTACGCAGTCTGTTACTTAGCTAATTAACCTCGAACTACTAAGGTACTTTTCTGTGTTCACGGGTTGCATGGTATAATAGTATAGAAAATATTAGTACCTATACCTATATCTACTGTTTATTCAGTACTATGTATATTTTACTTCTTAATGATACACGACATTCATTGAGAGTACTTATAAACACCCAACAAATTATTTAGGTACCTATATAGAAACATTTATGAATCATTTTTAAGCTATATCTTCTATTACACATTATAATTCCTGTGATCAAAAAAAAAATCTGTAGTTAGAAATTTTCGATATTAAATCTGTAATGGTATCTCGGATAACCGGAACGGTTTAATTGATTCCAAATAGGGTTAAAACATTAAAAACAACTAAAGAGAAAATGCGTTTATGCCAGATGCCTATGTGTTCATTAGACCTAAATCTCTTTGACCACGAAAGCCATCGCCATCCGGTAAATGCGAGATTTTAAACAAAACAAAAGTAATTGGTTGATGAAAATTCCCTTTTAAATTTATATATTCCAGCATTAATTTATTGGATTATAAATATTATCCTGCTGATGAAGTACAGATTTGGAAATTAATTTTACATTGAATGGTTTCTGTTGTGAATTTTCTAGATAGAAATTATTGGGATTTGAAAAGTAGGTATCTTTATGGCTTGTTTTCGCTAAAAATACAATTCCACGATTTACGCATAGCCATTTTCCGCCAAAATCGGAAAAGGCACGATTCTACCAAAATTTATTTACATATGTGAAAAGACGTTTCCGCCAATTATTATTTGGGAATCATTTATAAATTAAAAATACTCTTATCATTATATAATTGCATATCACATATCCATTATATTTAAATATTTCGATACTTCAAATCATAATATAAATAATAACTATACTGTATAATATAAATTATATTACAAGTACCTATATGATAAATAATAATAATACCTTAGTCGAATATAGGCACCTTTAAGTTAGAGTTTATAAATATTATATAATAGCGTAATATCATCATTCATCATATGTATCTAAATATAGACTTCATAGTTTATATAGTTTTTAAAATATCACAATAAATATAAATTATAATATTATAATGTTAAATGTGATATAATATATAATATTATTAAAGATACAGTTTTAATAAAAGTGTACCTACCTACTAATTTCATTTAATTTTTTTTTATAATTGCGTCTTCGGTAGTTTTTAAGTTATTTAATTTTTTTTTTTTTTGCTTTTTAGAGTTTATTTTATATTATTATTAGCACTGATAATATTTGTTTAACTACCCGTCTGTATTATCTCTTTTTTTTTTTTAAATGAAAATATGATGGGTACTTCTTATAAAATTGTTCATTGAAATGAAAGTAGAGTGATTCACAATTATTGTTGGTTGTTCTTTTTAATATCATTGTATATGAAATCTTAATATTTTGTGAAAAATGTTACAGGATATAATCGACGAACTTACCATATTTGCTATCATCAGGGATTTCTGACTTAAAATCAAATGAAAAACAATCCGATACTTCCGAAGGGTCCAACAATTTTAAACCAACATTCTCTTTTAACTAGTAATTTCTTTATACTCTAAGGTTAAGTCTAAATCTTATATTTTTCGATACCAACTATGAATCAAATGAAATCAGTAACCCACTATTATTACGGATGGCCATATTTAATCATAATGCTTGGTGAATAGCTATTTCAAAATAAATTGACTATGGTTTGAATATTAAATTTAGCTTCAAACATTTTTTAACTATTGTTAAGGTATACCTACTTGAAATAAGGCTTCCTTATTTATGATTCAATCTTTTTTTTTTAATAAACGAAAAACAAGGGTATATAATATACATTAACTAACCCATGTATTATGAATAATTGGGTAAATAATGAAGTACAATATGAAAATGTGCAGTCAACATAAATTATTTCGGATTTACATAACCTTTTTAATTTGGTATTGTTGGAAAATATTATTATATTATAAATCGCATCATTCACTAATACAAATGCTATATTATTAGAAGTAAAAATATCAACTAAACTTACAGCACTGCAAATTTTACGAGTATACACATTTTTGTAATGCTGAGATACGAGTATATAATTTGTTGTCGTTGTTGATGAAACTCCAAAAACATTAATTTTCCCAGAAAAACGGTTGTTCCAATGATTTGGACCAATTTTACAAAAGTTTAATAATTAAATCTCATCTAGTATTATTTTTCTATGTCTTTGATAAGCATCTTCGACAACTTTCCGCTTACATGTCATTGCTATTTTTGCTGATCTATATTTTTGACTGAAAAATTCTCTACAGTCTACTAATCACCTATAACTCACCTATAATACAGAATAAATGTATGTAATTTTTCATATATAATTAAATAAATATAGTTATTCTACTCGTATATAGAAATTAGAAATCATACCTTTCGTTTCAAGTATTACCTTTTCTTTTTCCAAAATATTGGCCGTACAATTTTTTATGAAACATCTCAACCGAGATACATATTTTTTGACGTATGATCAAAAACATATTTAAAACAATCTATTGCTTACGATAAATTTTATTTTAAAAACATTATTAACTGTTTAACAAACAAAACAGTTGGTGTACCGAAATTTATGAATTTAACATATGCCAGTTAATTATTGTGTGCGAATCATAAATAAACTATGTTACAGTTAATGCTTCCTTCCATAATCGAAGATTATCAACATCAACTCGCTATATATATATATTATAGTTGTACTAAGGGTCTTCATATTTATTTACAAATGTCATTGCTATTATATATATTGCGTTATTTTTGGTGGAAACGGGAATCGCATCTTTTTTATTTTCACAAAATTGACAGAAATAATTTAAAGCGGTTTGAATTATTCTTTAGAGAAATAATAACAATGGATTTACAATTTATACGAGTTGCAATTTTGATGCCAGTTTAAAAATGTTCAAAAGAAAACTATACTAATTACTTTTGTATTTTTTGTTTAAATTTGAATAATGTAATTTCGTTAAAAATTAATAACTTTAATGAAATGCAAAAAATTTTTTATATTGATATAAATTATTGAAAAATATGCAAAACGTTTAAAAATAATAGCTGCATAGTATGTATAAACATCAGGGGCGTCATTTAGGATGGGAGGGGGGGGGGGGTGGCGGCAGGGTGTGCGGTTGCACTCCTTACATTTAGAATGTTACAATAATTGGCCTGCGCCTTGCTGAAGTCTAAAATAATGCACGAGCCACGAATGCACAATTATTTATATGATTAAAATCAAATTGTAATAACCGGTCTATATGGAAATAATTGAATGCAGGATAATATACATATACGTATGTATATCTATTTTTATATGGCCTGGTGAAATTTCAAAATGGCCTGCTTGAAATTTCGCACACCCGAAAAAAACCTGAAATGACGCCCCTGATAAACATTTCTGTTAATATTTTATAACGATTTTAAATTTTAGCAATATATAAATTTAAAAATATACCAGGGTATATCAAATTTAGTATTCTAATTGGTACTTTTTTCTCTGCGAGAAAAATTAAAGAATCATAAATATGTTTTTAGGTATAGTGCACAATGGAAAAAATTCTAGTAGAGTAGTAGCATGTTACATTTTGTTACAAATTTAATTTAATTTTTTGTGTTTATTGTTGATTTGCATTTGTTTGGCAATAAACAAAGCATTAAGAAAATCGGCCTTGTGAAAATTTAAAAATAATTGTACCCAGCCCAATAACATATCTTTATTAAACTTTTAAATTGTATAAAAACTTCTAATTTGTTAAGATTACTTATTAACACGATTTTTTTTTTTGTTATTATTAGAAATAAGCCTCGGCAGTGAAGGTCATTGGTTGACAGTCTTCATTATTTAGGAAGAATTATTATATTAACTCGATTATAACAGTATCATTACTGTATTTCTATATATATTTTATTAAAATATTTTTCATTTACATTAAAAATTATAACAGTATTAGTTTAATTATTGAATGACGATTGCGTTATGCACGATGCTTATGTTAACAAAATCGTAGTATACCTATAATGTCTACCAGAGTTCTTGATTTTTGAAATATTTATTGTAGATAAAATTCATTAAGCTGTAAAAAAAAAAAATCCTTAACGTAAAATGACGGATACATAGGTAGATCTGTGTATAAAAATCCTATATTGGAATTTAATTTGCACACACTATAGTCGAAAGAAATAATATTATAAAGTCCTATTTGGCTGCAGCATCATTTTTTTTCTATCTCCTGATGTTTTTCACGTCGTTTGGAAGCACCGAACGATTGATGATTATCACACACAGGTTGTACCTTTATATTATACCCACGTTTTTTTTCTTTTAAACATCAATATTCAATTTTGTCGGATTTCACGACTAATGCATTGCGATTTGTGGAGGCGATCAAGAGGAAAGAAATGAACGCAGAAATACGAAGAAGATTACGACGATGACAGTGTGGTAGTAGTTTTTCAGCTACCCGGCGATGACGATGGTGCTGATGATGATGGCGACGAGAAGGAGGAACGACGGGGGTGGCAAGAGTGTGTGAGAGAAGAGAAAAAAATTGGAATGTTTGGTGACAGATCGATTGTTCACGCGTTAATGAAGCAGAATGACCGAAAAAGAGGATGACCACGGTAGTGTTATGGAGAAAAAAGCGTGCGCGCATGGTCCTAATGTATTACACAATATATATATATATACATATATACTACTGCTGTGCGTGGTGGTAGCGGCAGCTGCAGTGGACGATCGTGTATATACGAGTAGCGGAAACTTAATAAGGGTTTGGCACTTTAGACAGATCGGTGGCAATTTAAAGGTTCCCCCGGTCTCTCGTATATCCTCCCCCCCCTCATCGTCTTTCCATTCATCACGGTGTACCCCTATCGTAAATCGCGTCGCTCCCACAACCACCGACACGCACCCCATCCAGCAGAATGGTTCTTCCTCGGACACCTACGACCCACCCACCCACTCGTGTGTATATATATAAGGTACCTTCGGGCTGCAC
Organism: Diuraphis noxia; assembly: GCF_037042655.1. Taxonomy (NCBI): domain Eukaryota; kingdom Metazoa; phylum Arthropoda; class Insecta; order Hemiptera; family Aphididae; genus Diuraphis; species Diuraphis noxia. The sequence continues at coordinate 27,217,472 of NW_028301714.1, read as the reverse complement.
ACACACATAATATTATATATATATATATATACACACGGGTGGCTGTTTTATTTTCCATCCTCATTCCTCTCCACTCAATTAAATACGAACGCCACCCGAGACGAATCGACATTTACGATATAGGTGGTAGTTTCTCGTTCGTAAACGAGGTATAGTATACTATTATTTTAGCTAGTTCAGTTTAGGTTATCTTAAACATCGGTAAATCTCAACCTTCCTGGCAAATTTCTTATTTTAATTAATTAGAAAATAAAAACTGAATTGCGTTTTTTTCGTTAATCGAACTATTTATACGCGATACTCGTATACCAAATGGCTACATAATGTGAATTAGGTAAAAAACATATCAAATAGTATTGTCGATATACATAAAAAAATATTCTCGTTCGTTAGTAATTTTAAATTAATTATGCATTACTACTACGGGATTGGTAGAATACGTATATTTATATTATTTTATCTTATTTTATTAGTGAGTAGGCGTATAATATAAAAATAGGTATATAATAATTTATGAGTACATTTACACATACCTCCCTCTGCTAACTTAATGTTTACTTGGAAATTTGGAATGTACCTACGTCGACTTAATATGTTTGTGTGTAATGCAATATTTGATACTCTCATAATGTTCAGTTTAGATGTTTTTTCAACAGCCACTCGTGTATCTTTACTTGTACACTTAACCATAGCGCCATGTAGAAAAAACAGCTGATGAAAATAAATACTATAACCATAAAATAATTGATATCAAATAAAAACCAAGTTAAATGACATTCCCAATAAAATATTATATTATCAATAAAAGTGTAATCAACATTTAGTTTAGGAAGTAAATCGTATAGACTAATGTCAAAAAGTTTTGTGAATAGAATTTATATTTTTGTATTAGATTTTTATTTTAATACAATTTAAGCTTCCGGTCATAATAGTTGAAAAACTAAATTTTGATTGCCAACATTTTTTTAATGATATGTTACAGGTATTGGAAAGGGCATTTTATTACATTTTTAATTTAATTTAATGTTTTTGATACCTATAGCTATGACATTTAGTTTCGTTGAGATATTATATTAACTACCTTTCTGGTTTATATTTATATAACCTGGGCCTGAAGAGTTGTAAATTAAATTCTCCGCAAGTTATTCTGGTATGTATAATACTTTATATATTTTAATAACATATCTAGTATAATAGCACAACACTGACGTACCCAATTCATATTATATACCTATAATATATTATCTTTAGTAGTCCTCATTTATATATCCGCATACATAATAGTAATTGTAGAATTTGACGGAAATGACAAATGACATTCAATTAATGAATTTTTGATAAAAAAAAAAAAAAATAAATACTGTCATACAGTATAATATGCAGTATATAAAATATTATAAAGTAGGTATGTTAATTGATTGAAAATTTAGCAGCTCTAGTTTAAAATATAAAACAGATCTTTTAATACAATTTATTTTTTATTTTTATAATACATGACTAATTGCCATCCCTTAACTATGATGTAAGTAAAATTTCCGAAAATACTTTTATAAAATAACTTCTTAAAAATTCAAAAATATCTATTTTGTAGATTTATTTCTTTATAATATGAAAAAAAGCGGGTAAGTCGTGGATGTCGCTCTGCTGTACAGTATAGGTTACAAGTGGGTTACTGTAATGGATGGAATTAAATTTGAACCCAATGATATTATATCATTGTATACGAAAAACGATTCTGAGCGGAGACGATTTGTCTAGGATATATTATAGATTATTAATCAAATTTTAGATTTAAAAAGAAAAGATTTTGTGAATTTCCAGCTTTTTCTCTTAATTTTTTATTTGTTTATCCCAGTCATAAGAAAATTTGGAATTTTTTACTTTTGACCTCCCAAAGTACTAACTAGATTCACTTTCTGATTGAACGAGGTACTGAAGTCAAAAATCGAAGCACTTTTACTACTCCAAAACGTGATGACAGACACAAAAAAAAAACACACACATCATGGTAAAATCAATACATTCATTGCTCCGCTCAGAATCTAAAATTACAATTTTTGTAAAAAGCTGAATTTTTAAGCAACTTATATTTTTAAAACACAGCATAATATATTGTAAAATTGTACCATTGTACCGTTTTCACGCTTAGATAACTAATACTAATTTATTGTTAATAAAGAAACACACTGTCTACTCGATGATGTTTTATGTAATTTTTTTTTTATAATAATATTGTGCAATATACTCACCATGCACGAACAACTGCTATGCACAGGTAAATTGTATTGTTTTCAATGTTTATCTTCAGTTTATCAAGTGTTTCAAAAATGTCTTTCTTTGGTCAAAATTAACCCCAAAAACAGTAATAGAGTATTATTATGAAGTTTATTCAGATGTTAAATATTATATATCAATTTGATGATAAAGTATAATCTATGTATATGTACATATTTTATAAAGTTTGAAAGTTGGGTTAGGCGAGCAAGCAAACAAAAATGCAATATATTAAACAATAAAAGTTTTTGTTTTGTAATTTAAGATTTTAGATAATATCAGGTGGGTAATCAATAAGTTGTTAATTTTATAAGACTTCAATGAAGACATTGGAAGCTGTTAAGAAAAAGAAAAAAACAAACTTATGAATCATACTTAAATTAAAACAAGATTAAAAACTTTATATAATACGTTAATAAATGTATATTTTATAAACGATTTGTTATTATTAATTGTATTGTTAAATTTAAGAAAACTAGTAATAGCATGTAATATGCTGAGATATTTTAAATTTAATAATTAAATGAAAATTTTTTTTTATTTTAACCGAAGTTCTAATCCTTAATTATTATTATTTTTTTTTTTTTTGTAAGGAGAACCTGCGGCAACATAGGTCATTGGGTGTGGGGTGGTACGGTAGGGGTTATTTTTGTATATTTGTATGTAGGTTTTTAAGTGGGTAGGGTTGTAACACGTGTTTGTGTATGTGTGGCATGGATATGTTGCTAAAAATCCTTGCTAATCCTTAATGAAAATGTAATACTTATATGTTATATTGTAAGTATAATAATATGCATTAAACGAGTTCATAGGTAAAATAAGTACATTTACGAATATGGTAGGTATAATTGTGTAAGTATGACATAATTGTAGTTAATTATACTTTAAGTTAATAATATAATAACATTTATTATTTATTGTAATAATATTTGTTCAGTATTCGTTGAGATACGAAAAACAACAAATTTGTCAAATTTTAAAATGGTAGGTATAAATTAACTGAAAACTTTTACTAACGTTAAAACTTTGACATGCTATTCAAAACTTTATTTGTACTCAAAATATGGAGGAAATATAAATTTTTACTAAGAAAGATTTATTTTAAATTAAAAATTTTAAAGTTTATTTTTGTATTTTTTTAAAAACTAACTTGTGTATACATAAATGAATCAATTTAAAACTGAATATGGTTTAACCATAAGTTGTGTAACTACCTAACTATAAACTATTACAATGTCATTATTCTTTAATATCCTTACGTAATAGATACATAATATTTATTAATATTAAAATCAATATAATAATATGTTCGAATAAATGTTACAACTTGTATTATATTATGTTATTAATCTATTAATTGACAATTGTTTTCAATGGCAAAAAATATCATATAATAGAGAATGTTATAGAAACATACAAATTAAGTACATACCTACCAGCTATATATTCATACACCTCGTTTTATAAATTATATAGAATAAGATTTCGTATAAATTGGATTATAGTCTTGAAATATGAATTTAATGCCAATACTTTTTATAATTATATTAGGTATATTACAGGAACATAAAATTTCATACGTTAAATTGAAATAAAAATATTGAATTTTACTTAAATTATTTGTTACAATTACCTATTTCTTACTGGGCAGTATCGCTCCACGTTGGTACAACATGTTGTGTGTATGTATCATATGTATGAACGAGTGTGACGAAATAGGATACCTCCGATGGAGTTCTTTGAACCGGCTTTAGAGACAGAGCTTCTGAAAAGGTAAAGGAATTCTATCGAGTTTTTGTTTTTTTTCTCTTTCCAACACCACCGACCATCTCTGTCTCTCCAACAACAAGGTCGTAATCAGTCACGACTCACGACCCGAATAACACTACCGTCCTCCCCTCGACGTGTCACGACAACTTCTATCCTACCTCACGTGTATAAATATCTCTCTCTATATATATACATTATTATTTTATGCGTTTTATATTCCATTATAATATACTATATATATATATATATTGCCATATAACGTATATTATACATGCATGCTATCTATTTATCCATCTATATAGGTACATAAATGTGCATGTAAATTGGACAATGATAATATTATAAAATATATAACTGTTGTACGACTATGTTATCTCGCAATATAAATAAAATAATAATAAGGTAATGTTATTCGAAGAACAAAAAATAAGCATGACTGTCGGCTAGTTATTTTCAACCCTTCGGTATTAAACAACCGGATACGCGTTTACCCGTGCCCGTTGGATAGGTTAAAAAGAAGGAAATGTAAAAAATCTCTTATAACAAAACTGAATGTCAGCAGCGTCTACAATTTATCCCCGAGCCTAATGATCCTGGGTGACACGAAAACCGGGAATAATATTATCTTGTTCCAGGCCACAAAATGTACAATGGATATATACTGTTGGCTTCTTTCGTTAAACACTCACGAATCTTTTTTACAGAGATGTTAGTTTCATTCAAAAAAAAAAAAATTAGAATGAAACAGTTCTTACACTTGTAACCGGCAAAATCTCCTACTAGACCCCTATGGAATGGTATTAATCACAACCTCACTTATTGACACATAATGAATATACTTACTTATACAAAATAAATAATTATATTATATAAGCGTGTACGCTGTACGGTGAATACCTTAAATTATGCTTAGTTATACTGCAAATTATGTAAGTTAAAATTATAAAAATACCTCATTAATAACAAAAACAAAAAAGTGTGTTATATTTTATTCGTATTTTACACATGTATTACTTTGTTGTATACTTCTAAGTTAAAGTTGACTCATGAAATAAAATTAGTTTACATGATGTGTATAAATATTGGCGTATTTTTTAAGGTTCATATTTTTTTCTCAAGCCAATATTTAAATTACAAAAATTACAAGTAAACTATTTATGATTAAACATTTTACTTTAAATTTTTTGGCAATGTATTGGATTTTTTTTTAACTGAAGACACTATTATATTATAAAAATGCTTCTATGATACATTTAATGGATATATCTGGCAGATAATTTGATCTAGTTTGTACTTTTGTCGGTTAAATAAGTAAAATTTTTCTTACTGATATTCAAAATTATCGTGTTAAAAAATATTATAATTACGGTAAAACCTCGATTATCCGTACACCGATTAACTGTCTTTCTCAGTTAACCGTCAGGCATCACACTTGCACGAACTACTTGTGCGTTGCAGTCAAATCTTATCGTCTTGTGGATGAGTAGGTTTATCCGAAACTTTCCGGCAATATCTACTAGATAAGCGATAGGTACATATATATATATATATATATATATATATATATAATTTTTTTTAAATATATGTATTTATTGTAAATGATAAAAATGTGTAATAAATTAAAAAATAGTAATAAGTTACAGTACTTAATTATATTAATATGTACGTCATAAATATTAAAATAATAATAAATAATAATATGTATATGTATGTATGTTTAAAAAAATACTTGTTGCTCGCTTAACCATCTTTTTGATTACCCGTCAAAGCTCTGGTCCCGAGACTGATGGTGACGTTCTACTGTACAACAAACTGAAATATTGAGGCAAAACCAATGTATTATTTTTTTTTAAATTGTAATCTTTCAAATTTCAAATATTTAGCAATTAATAACTTTAGTTTACAAAATATTCTTTCAATATAACCACAAATAGCTAAATTTATACGTGTTTAAATCATTATCTCCTTCAACGTTTCAATAAGTCACATGTAAAAGTTTTCACTGTTAGCACGTAGTTCACACGATATTATAATTAGAAATAACTTTCCCCTCTCTTATTTCTGAAATGCTTTGTGCATGTTTAGAACATATTGCATGTATATAATTATACATTTATTACTATGGAATATTTACCGGGACCATCGAAATGAAAATTATATCTTAATGATTCACTTTTTAAGTAGACATTCAGCGTTTAACTTGATTAAACATTTTCTTTTCGTTTCTTTAAATCAACACAAAGTTTTACAGCATAAATTATGAAAATATTATTTAGTGATAAAATGAGAGGTTAAAAAACTGTTGGAAATACTGGCGTACCTACTATTTACTCGAAAACATTTTATTTAAATTTTGCCTAAAGTTATAAAAATTATTTAACGTCATTCTGACAGGGTTATTTATAAAAAAATATATGACTTCTATTTAATGGATTTTAAAAACACATGTCAATATTTTTTCACGTGTTATTTAAAGTTTTTTTTTTTAATGAAACAACTTCCTTTACTTATTTTTTTTATTATACTATCACTAGTGCTATAATGATCACATTTTTTTAAACTTATCAACAAATAGTTAGCACATGTTTTACTAGGTATTACATATTATTTTTGCTTACCATCGAGAGTTCAGCTGTAAAGGTTAGCTGATTAAAGACACACTTCAAAAATTTAAATATAAGTTATATGTATATGTTATTTTCATTATCCTAAATAGTAAAATATCTATATATAAAATGATCAATATCGTACATTATTACATTGATATCGTATGTTATAAATGTATAGATTTAAATTGATGATTTTATGACTATAAACTATAAAGTGACAAAACTAGTATTAAATAATAATTAATGATTTGTTCAAAAATAATTGGTCATTAGGAAGAACTCTATAGATGCAGTCCACGGAAAATCATCTAAAATTTGTCGTTATTGAAACATCGATTCTACACATACATTTTTCATAAACAAATTAAACCTACCTAATGGATTTTAATTCTCCAATAAAATATAAAGCGTATTGAATTCATTTCAACTATGTCATTTTCATAGTTGTATTGCTATTTAACTGATTTAATTAATCATCCGTTACTAACTGCGAAATCAACAGTATTAATATATTATATACATTATTAAACAGCAATAAAAACACAAATTAGGTAGGTATACCTCCTACATTATGATCACTTTACAATTCTCACCGAATCTTGAACAATGACTTGGTAGGCTTTGGTTAAACCCAAACCATATTTTAACTAAACACAACTAGTTTAAACCGTTTATTTTATATATCCTAATATCAATTTAAAAATATTGGATTAACATGAATTTGTGTTTATTAAAAATTAAATTATATTTTTAACGATCTCAAAACCAATAAAACAATTCTAATTTATTACCCATTTAAAATAATAAGTAAAACCCTTAAAAACTTCAATTTTGTATGCTATACCTACAATTGCTCAGAGGTTATTTTAGCTTATGGTCATTTATATATCAAAATAATTTAAAAGTAATCTATTATGACTGGCTAAACGATAGGTTAGGTTAGGTAATAATATATACCAGTTTCCAAGATTCGAGAGTCAAGAGCCATAGATACTATACATTCGATTCACTATGGGATTTCACCGATTTTTCTAAAAACAAATAACATTTGGCAAGTAAAAATATCAATCGTTGAAAAAATACGATAAGTCGGGGATATAAAATAAAAAATAAAATTCATATTGCAATAATATGTTTTTTATATACATTATATTTTCAACTTAATCATTCGCTTGACAAATTATAGAAATCTTTCTATCGTATTTTAGTTTTCCGTTTAGTTAAAAACTATGCTGAAATCATTCTATATAGGTATAGATTAGATTATAGGCTATACTTAGAATGTTGGTATTTGCGTTAAAAGTGGAAAAAATAATATTGAAAGTATAAATGATTTATATTATAGGCGTGTACGTTTAATAAATTACATACTTCTGTTATAAGTATTTGAATAGAACGAACTCGATTTAAAACAATAATACGAGAGACACGTAAAGTAGAGGTTAGGAATGTTCTGAAAATATATCACAAATCACAATAAGTAATAATATGGCTTTTTCTGTCAGCGATTCGTTTAAATATAATAGCATCCAAGCTTAAAATTTTTTCTTAAAAATCTATGACTGGAGTATATCGTTATTTTAATTCTTTTAAGTACAATGATATTATACAAGTATTTGAAGAGCTAAGTGTTTGCATTATCATTTGTGTGATAGTCAAAAATATATTAATTATTTTTATAAATGTAAGAAACAAAAACAAACGAACGTCCTCATTTTTATACTTTATGAGTTATAAGCTCTTTCCACATGAAAAAACATTTTGCATATTTCAGCGATCTCAATGATAAATTTAAAGAGCTGAGATATTTACACAATCACATTTATCAGATGTAAAATATGTAAAACGTGGCATAGACAGCAAATGAAAAATTATTTATAACAGATAAATGATAAATATTATAGACTATAAAAACCTATAGTTTTATAATTAATTTAGATATATTTGATGTTGTGATATTATAGAATTTTGCAGCTCAACTTAATTAGTGATTGAGTAATTACTCTTTCTAGACATTGAGTGTTATTAATTTTTTAAATGCCATAAACTAGTTAAGTAATATTATTTTATTTTATTCTTAATCTCCATTTTTCTAAAATAAAATTTATTGAGTTCAAACATAATAACGAAACCAATTTTTTTTTTTTTAAATTAATTAATTAATAAAAAATAAATTATTTTTCTAATTTCGTACTATCTTTTATTGATAAATTTCAAACATAGGCACAACATGTATTTATTTATTTATTTATACCATGTGTAATTTTAAAACAAACTTATGAAATTTGTAGCTAATATTATTGTCAAAATTGTTTCATTGTTATTATTTAATTTTTTCATACATTTAAACATTTCCTACCTGTCTGCCTACTACTTGACCGACTTGATTACACTATCCTTTTTTTCTACCATGTAGGTGTGTAATTATAACTGCATATTAATAGTTACATTATAAGTGCCTACAATTACGTACACATATTTGTTGAAAATGTTTGTTCCTATTTTTTTACTTCATCTTTCCATAACATAATTTTTTAAATATTCTTCTATTTTTACTAGATTCACTTAAAGTCTTCAACTTAAAGTTGTTAAATAGAAAATGTAATTTATTATTTAAAACTAAAATAAATAATAATTAACACAATACCTTAAAATTCATAAATTATTAATACTCAACTCAACAGACTGTACAATGTACATAGTACTTGGTATTATATAAATTAAAAGTTTAAATGAACGAGTTAAAAATGAAAACAAGATTCTTTATCCCCACGTAGATTTCGTACAGTATAATTTTATTCATTTAAAGTTTAGTTTAGTTGTTATTTATTTGTTATATTTTACATATAATATGACGTATAATTGGATATTATTCAATTTTCAGAAAACTATTTCATGAATTAACATTAAATTCATAAATACATATGTATACATCAATGTACAAAAATACGATTAGATAACATGATTTTCCAGTATTATTTGAAAAACTTACATTTGTAATTTATAAAATGTTGTATTTTATAAGTAAAATGTAAATGTATGAGTGCTTGCAATATTGTTTTAATGATTTAATTTCTATATATTTTACACATGTTTATTTTTTAGATGTTTATGCTTCTAAAACTGAATAAAAAGTACCTACCTAATAACTTATAAGTTATTTATTTAACTCTTGCACTAAAACTTATTGTGTCATTGTATTATAATAGTCCTTAACAATAATGATGATAATTTATATAGGTAGCAAATAAAATATGATATGAAATACCTACAAAAGTCCAACAGTTTTTATACTCAGACAATTTAAAAAAAATTTATTTTTTATTTTTTTTATTATTGTCGTAGTACCTCCATTGGGAGGCCTCTGCAATCCACCAAATCTGCTATTGTATATATTATTATTTTTATTTTTATCTTAGCTTCTATCATCAATTATTCTTATTGTTCTCCTTTGAAACAGATTGAATTAAACATAATAATAAAAAAAAAAATTATTGATTGATTTTTTAAAAATAAATACGAGACCAACGAACTTATTTTTGAATCTTCAGAGTAATATCAAATTATTAAAAAAAAAATCAAATTAAGTATTAAGAAGTTGTTACATAATACGATATAGATTTAACACAATGCAAAATAAGATTAAATAGATTAGATAGAATTTTTTTTGTTATTATCATTATTTTGCAATATAAAATAAATAACAAAGTTTAAATGACACTAATTTTAAAGTTTTTTATATAGGATCAAATATTCAAATAAATTGATTAATTGCCTATGTTACTGTATGTTTGTGAACAACTACAATCATTAAAAACTGTACTGTGATTTGTAATTTGTAATAAAATTAAATAATAATAAATACTTTTAAAAATCTCTACTGATTAACTATGTAAAATTTCAAAATAAACACGAATATTTTCTTATAGAAAGTCCCATCATGTAGATGTGCATTTTAAATATATTTTTTTATAAAAAATACAATTTTCAATTGAAAATAGCTTAAAGTTTAATTTTTTATTCATATTGTGACGTATTTTCGTTTTAGAAATCCAATTTTGAACATTTTCCAAAAGGAAAATACATCAAATAAAACGTGTTTAAAAAGTATAAAATATAACGTTAACCAACGTTAAGGTTAGTGCCACTGTTATACTTGTATTTTTTATTGGCTGATACGATTTCTTACAACGGTTTTTTATTTTATTTTTGGTAATGTTCCAACTTCCAACTTTAGTAGGACGTTTTTTTTAAGTACAATACAATACTGAAGAATACCTTTGAACTATTGCAATAAATAAACATTATTTTATTTAGAAATGCATACCACGTTTAAACCATATTATACTTTTTGTTTAAAACTTTTTTTGTGTACCCTTAGGATTGAAACCAGTTTACGTGTTTTGTTTAAATTTATATATATTTGTGTAATATATACATATTTGTTGGTTTTATTTTGTTATTATTTAAATAGTATTTACATACTATTCTGAATGATAATTATTATCTCTTTATCATACAGAAAGTTCTATTATTTATAATAGTTTTTACAAAAAATATATTATTTTCAAATCGGCCACAACAGATCTATGCTCTCAACCACATTCAAGTTCATTACAAAGGTTAGGTTCTGGAAGTTATGTTCAAAATAAAATATAAACACTTTAGGTATAAATTTGTTGATGTAAGTAATAACCCTTGTAATCCAATGACGCTAAGGGTAATTTTTTATTGGTAAAAAAAAATTACTTTCAAATACCCATGTATATTAATATTTTTATTCCATATACCTACTGTGCCTCTTGGCAACCCTCTTAGTGGGCAGCTTGCTTAATAAAACGGTCACATAATATAACCCAGCAATAAAATATTTTATATAAACAATTGAGTATTGAATATTTTAATATCATGATCATATAATTTTTCACATTGTATTTACTAATACAATTTTCTGTAAATAATGTATAATAAGTAATTAAAAAGCTTTAACGTATATATATAGGTACATTACTATATTATATTATTATCATTATGTTACAAGTATTTTTAGTAGACGTTAACAGTAAAATGATAATTAGATTAAACTTAATATAACTAAGTAAATAATTATATTAACTATCATTATACTGAGTATTATTTTGTTTCGTGGACCGTGAAAATATATCGATACATTAACAGACTAATTAAAGTTCGAGGGATTAAAAAATAAATAAATTATCCTGCAGTGGCCTTTTTTTTCTATGGATGAACGAGCTTTTCCCAGCACTCTTAAAGGTCTAATTAATGGCCACAGAATCACGTTAAACTTTTTTTCATGTTGTTTGATTAATTAACTCTTCTTAAAAAATAATTTACACAAATAAACTTCATCTGAGATTATTGTCATATAAAACGGATTATATTTATTGACGGTTATACATCGAAGCATCTGTATAATAATATAATATAGATAATTAATTATAACCACTATAGTTTTTGAAATAAAAGTAATTAATTATAATAATAACAATAGTACTTAGTACTTTTGATTATTTACATTAATTTATTTCAGGAGTGGTCAACTGATCGAATACGATCGACCGGTAGATCGCGGACAATTTCAAAGAAGTTCATCTCTTTGTTAGAATTCATAATCCACTAAGTAGAATGTAGATAAGTCACAATAGTCTTTTTTTAATGTAAGGCGATCTTCAAAAGAAAATATATTTATAATATACATAACAGAATCACATCCAATACATTAATGCGTAGTTTTTAAAAATTGTATACACTCCTTACAAATTAAAAATAAACATTTATTTAAAAGACAAAAGAGTAGTTTTTATGAGTCTTTTTGTTTCAGATTTACAACATCCGACTCTAAACGCGTAATATAAATGCAACAGGCGATATCGGCTATAACAAAAAGGTTTAAAGTGTATTTTTTAAGGCAAACTTTTGATTCTGGGCCTCGGGATTACAACTCGTACGAAATATATTAAAACTTTATCCTGCGCTTGTTTCGTAAGGTGAATTGTTGCTTTTCAGTTAATTTTGTCCCGAATAAAAAAAATTTTAAGTTGGTTCAGTATAATCCTATAATCGTTAGATGCTATTATCTTGAAATGATTATTGTACGTGTGCGGCCTACAATTCTGTAAAGAAACATTCACTGTGCAACTGCTAAATCTATATGTTTGACTTTTATAACTTAATAACATATTATGCTTTAAACTAGATTTTCTATCAAAATAATATTAATTTTCTTTTGTATAAAATATCATGCCATTAATAGAGGACTTTTGTGTGTGTATCTTCATCGATATGTTATCGTAATTGTACATTAAGTTGTCATTAAATTATAGGTACCCAAGTAGAAAAGCTTTTATTTAATATGTTAGAAGTAAAACATCGAAAATGTTTGTAGATACCTAGGATCACTATTTATAAACCATAATTAATGCATGGTCAAATAAATAGTTATTATTAAAAAAAAAAAAACAGTTTTCACCTATTTGGTGCATTCTCTCACTATTCTACACACAGGTAGATAGTTTTCTACATTTCAATGGGAAAACTACGCAATAGACGAGGCAAGGATGGTTTGGTCATACGTATCGTATCACAAAGTTGTGATCATGTCTATTTATTTAGTCCTGATGTAATGTACGAAATATTTAAAACGCGTTCCTGATTAAATATGGTACATTTTACACAGTTGCAAGTGCCTACTTTACAGAATTAGGTATTACGAGTACATTTTTAGATTGATTATTTTTATAAATATTTAAAAATATTTTTATTTGCCTTTTTTTATTCTATTTTGAAATACCTACCTTAACTGTGGTCTTAACAATTTATAGAATTAAATTCTGAGGAAAATGTTTAACTTTTCAATGTATAGTTATCCTCAATAAATTACTACTGTTGTAAAAATAATACTACACTTCTGCACATTGGATTAACCTGTGTATATGAGTGTATAGATACACTAACAGTGTGTAAAAATATATTTTATATATTTTGTAATATGAGGGTATTGAACTAAACGTGTTTTACATTTATTTCAATATTTACCAAGTTCCAACAAGTATTATTGTCATTTAGTTTCTTTATTGACCCTAGTAAATAGTTAGTTCAGTATATAATTCAGGTACCCTAATATTATACTTCGTATACTTAATAAACTTATATAATTTAATGTAATCATGTAAATACTAAAATACTAACAATGTAATCAAAAAACAATTCGTGTACTACTGGCCTAGTTGTCGATGTATATTTCAGATCAATAAAAAAAAAAACTTATATAATATTTAGCTCAACGTTCATTTTTAATAAAAGGTAAAGTCCTATCCTTTGAAAATCATTTATTCTCCCATTGTTTTATTTATTAGATGTTGCCTACAACATACGTAGTCTTTGTATTAACATTCATAACGTCACGTAGGTTATAATTAAAGTAATTTTATTACTAATTAGTGAATCATAAACACTTCGACTATTTTAACGATTGTGAATAATCAATACGAGACTTATTCAACAAATTACACATGAATATTATTAAAACTATACGATAATATTTGTAAATTACATATGGTTATTCAAGTTATTGATAAAAATTGAATAGTTCGTACTTAATATTTAAATGAATTTAATTATTTTATAAAAATAACTTACATCTTAAAAACTATGAAATCATTCGATTTAGATATTTAGTAGGTATTATTTACTAATAGGTGGCATACGCAAATTATTTAAATGCCTAAAGTATATAACATAACGATTAACCAAATAACAATACCCATATAAGTTGTAAATTCAAACTTTCAAAAATTATAGTTTTTAATTTATACATTATAATTTATTACTAATGAGTGTATGTCTGTGCAAATATATATAATACATTTATACACATATATAAAAATTTACGATTTTGAGTTTTGAGTCCTTATAGTTTGGTTATTTGTTATTTTCCCTTGTTTGCAAAGTTACACAATATATTTTTCACGTGACAAAAATAATATTGAAATATTCTAGTAAAAATATTGCATTTTTACATTCTTAAGTGCCTCATTTTTCAAAACCCTGAGAACGACTTTATAGTTGAAATTTTAGGCTGACAATACATTTATTTGAGATGTTTTTATTCGAACTCATTTCGGTGTCAGCGTGTCTTTGGATATCATTCGTATTCGTGTTCTATATTATAGACAAATGTGCAAACATACAAATGTTATTTTAAAATTTGATACAGCAGTTGTAATGGAAACTGAAATTTAAGACTGGCAATAAAAATAGAATCGTATACGAAAGGAAACCGCCAATAAGTCATGTTATTTTCATTTTCATAAAAATTGAGTTTTATTGTTAATCAACGTATAACTACAATTATTTCCAACTGGAAATATTGCAGAACTTTATTTTTGACATTATATTGGTTCTAACCTCACTTGATTTACGCAATTTAAAAGTTACAGTTTGGATGGAAACTTCTAAAAGACAATATATTTCTGACATTCGTGCAGAAAGAGGGGGTCTTTTGAAAAAAAATTACTAGTTCAAATTTTGATTCCTAACATGAATTATTTTCCATGACAAATTTATGTATCAACGTGTATTGTTCTGATCTAATCGTATAGATGGAGATGTAGAGTAACTAACAACTGTTTTGTTTTATGATGTTATATTTAAAACATAACAAATCTGAATTAAAAAACAACTATTTCTTTATAATTGAACTCGAGTTTTTATAAAAGGCGCTTCTTATTAAACGACATACATTTATAACAATAAAGTTATTTATTTTAAATTATTGTATGTAAATCAGTGATATTATTAAAGAAGAAATAAATTTTAAATCTTATTAAATATTTTTATATTTCTTATTAAAGTAAAGCAATTTAATTGTAGTTAATCCGTTTTTACTTGAACATATATTGATCAATCAACTTAGATATTATATTCCTTTATCATATTTTTTTGTACATTTAATTGTCTTATTATTT
This sequence comes from Diuraphis noxia, assembly GCF_037042655.1. Lineage (NCBI taxonomy): Eukaryota > Metazoa > Arthropoda > Insecta > Hemiptera > Aphididae > Diuraphis > Diuraphis noxia. The sequence continues at coordinate 27,201,832 of NW_028301714.1, read as the reverse complement.
ATATTTACAATCTGTATTTACATAGTTATACAATGAGTTCATTGAAAGGGGATTGGCGTAAAGAGGATGTCACCCATTGACGATATCCCCGTGACAAAGTTTTTAAAGAATCAGTGGGTTCCTACACCATTTTTTTTAAAGATACCTGGGTGGGTTACCTAGAATTTTATTGGATGAGAGGTGAGTGATAATTGGAATTGTGTGAGAACTGAAATTGTTTGTGTTTTTTTTATAGGTAAACGTAGCAAGATAATTTAAGGTTGGAATACAAATTCCTTTATGAACTGAATTATTGGTGATGTACCAGGAAGCACCCGATGATAACCATAGACATATAGACTGGAAAACCTAAAATGTTCTGGTGCTGGGGTTTATAAATTTTAACTACAAAATTTTACATTTTTCCAGTTTGATAAATGTTGACAATATTTGAATCTTGAGTGCCTATAAAATGAAAAAAATTGAATTTACATTCATTACAGAAAAAATGTCAGTAAATAACTCAAAACAAGACAAATTTTGTCTTCCATAGGAAATTATAAAAAAAACATTTTATATACATTTTAAATATCTATAGTTATTCGTTTAAGAGTCACACTAAAACTAAAATCAATTTTATCGAAAATTTCTATTTTTCTTTAGAAATTTTTTACCTCGGTACTTTTGAAAACTACTAGAAACATTAAATTTGGACTTACCGAATGTATCAACTAGATTCAGTTTCTTAACAGAAAAGATACTCAAGTTGAAAATGATTGAAACATTATTTCGACTACTATTATTGTGTAAACTGGCACAAAAAAAATAAAATAAATACACATCATTATACAACCAATATATTTTATCGTTTCGCTCAGAATCTAACATACATTTATATAACAATACGTCATGAGACTAGTCTTATGAGTTTTGTATTTATTTTTACCAATATTTTTATTTACGAATGTATAAATCAATCAAATTTTAATATTTTTACTTGAAATAATCGATATCTGATTTGTAAAACAATCACTTAACAAACAAGAGTATAATATGAGGTTCGATTTTTAACCTCATTGCATAATTTTGAACCTTGTTTCCAAAAAGTTTTCAATAAATTTCATCGGTTTTATTTATTTTAAGAGAGTTTAATATTTTATAACTCAACTTATAATCATATAACTTGAGTATAACTTTGCTTTAAAGCATTAGACAAGTTTCAATCATATCATATCATATCAAATAATAAGAAATAAGAATTTAACATAAAGCAAATACACAGCAGCACATCCACTGCCATAGAATATTATTACAAAGCGTGTAATAACACAAAAACTTTGCTTTTTACTTTTGAAACAAATTGAGGAAAAAAATATGGATATTTGTATCGATTTTTACTGATATACTTTTAAAGTTGTGAAACAAGAAATTCAAATGAGCAATATTTTAGTGTATAGTTTAATGTTATTTGGAATATTTTAAAAATGTTGGATTGATTAACGGATCCTAAAGCCACCATAGTGGCATATTATGGTACGTTAAGAGATTATTTATTTTCATTATTTATTATTTTCTCATAGAAAAAAATTAAAATAAAGTTCTGGAGTGTTTGAGTGTTAGATGGTAGAATAAGCATAATGCAGTGAAATAACGAGAATAAAAAATAGGGAAAACGAAGACAGAAAAGTAAAAAAGGAAAAAGTTTTCATCATCTGCGCTGACGGTTTTATATAAGTACTTACACCTACCCATGCAGCCGGTCGTTATGAATTAATTTGATATGATAATTTCTATGCTATATATAATGTATATAAATATGCGATACCGTGTTGAATTGATTATACTATAAGTTTAAGTCTATATATATCAGATTTTCATTCCATTTCCAACTTGTGTTACGATTATGTAAGTATTAGGTGCTGAGCTCGAACTCCAGTGTGTATATATATATGTAGTCAGGTACGAGTACTTAAATATTAATATGGTTATACTCAATAGAATACATTATTTAGTCCTAAAGCCTTACGACAAATCGTTTGTTTCAATCGGTAGTAGATAACTATACTATACTGTGTGTCCCAAAAAACAGGGGCCACTTTACCACTCATTACCATGAAAATATTTTTCAATTCTGTTTGCGGGACAATTGATCTAGACTAATGGATCATAAATTTCTATGACTTACAATTTTTTTAACTCATGTATCTTGCGCATGCGCAATAAAACTTACATTTTTTTTAATGGCAACCTGTAATTTGAATATCATATTCGGGTTTATCGATTTTTTTCAAGCCATTTTGATGTATCAATTTGTGTCCTAAACCCAAAATTGACTAAACTAGAGCTATGGAGAATTTAAAAAATTAAATTTATAATAAGTTCCACATTTTAATAGGTATAGGTAGGTAAATAACAAAAATAGAAATACCAATGCTCATTATTATTTTAATAGATACTTAATTATAGGTACCTAATTCTGATGGGAACAAAAATAAACTTCTTCTTTTTTGGTCTCGGCCAATTAAGACCATATGCAATTTCATAATGTGTAATAATAAAATAAGATAATAATTCATAAATAGTAAATAGTTAATTAATTTAATAATAATAATTTTGATTGTTCGTTACATGGTGTTTAAAAAAAAAAAATAAGTACGTACTACAGTTAGAAAAAAAAAATTAAATTAATTTAATTTTTTAATAATATAAATTCATATTGTTAAGAATCCATTATTACTTATTATATTTCCAAAAACTATATTGCTTTTATATTATCATTGGCATCGGTAAGTTATAAATAATAATTAATAAATTACTCAATGTCTCAATGGGAGATCCTGAAATTTAATTGAATACATTATCATATCATAACAAAAATATTAAACAGGAAATTAATAATTTAATAAATAATTTAAAAATTAATTTAAATATTTATAATAGTTTATATTAAACTATTAATTTGCTTTAAAAATTCCATTATAGGTATACAGGTGTCCTGTGAGGATTTACCCATTGCGATATCTCCCGAAATAATGGTGATATCGAAATTCTGGTTTTATAATAAGACTCACAGGGATAAGAACTACAATTAATTCATATTTTAATTTATTTTAATGTTTTGGTAAAAAAATAAAAAAATATTTTTATATTTAATTACTTCCAAAAAAGTTAAAGATAGCCATTTTGTAGAGTTTATTTTTCTGAAAATATTGACGTTTCAATATTTTATTTTCATTAACATTCTGATTTTTAATATTTATTTTAGTTTTGAGAAAAATTGCAAATTATTTAACACCATAATGTTATCAAACATGCCGGCCTAATACTTTCCGTGTTCCTACTTCCTAACAGTTATAAATTTATAATCATATTTTATGTCTTCAAAACTAGAAAAAGTATCAAAAATCAGGAAATTAATGAAAATATAATTTTGAAACGTCAATATTTTCAGAAAAATAAACTCTATAAAATGGCTATCATTAATTTTTTTGGAAATAATTAAATAAAAAAATATATTTTTAAAATTGTTTACAACAACATTAAAATAAATTAAAAATGAAATAATTGTAGTTCTTATCCCTATGAATCTTATTATAAAACCATAATTTTGATATCTCCATTATTTCATGAGATATCGCAATGGGTAAATCCTCGCGGGACACTCTGTATATATTTATATTATTGTAAATAACCTGCACCATTACACATTATATTATTTACTTTTAAGTTACAATAATTAAAAATGCAATATTTTATACTTTATTAAATTACTACAAAATATGTATTACTTTTAAATATAATGGCATTCATATGAACATTGCTAGTATTTAGTTCTGTATACTTTATAATTAATTTTTAGTACCCTATATGTTCTGTCACATTCTATTAATTTGGCAATGTATTTTTAGGCAAACTTTATGTTAAATTATTTACTTATCACTAAACACATCCAATTTAAAGTTTATTTATTTTATTTATACTTTATTTATTTAACTTGAAAGCTTTGATGCTTAACGATGCGTAAATACTAAATAACAATATTATTTTTTTTTAACAAGCTCTTTTAGTTCTTCTTCAGGATATATCCTAAATCTTATTAGTAACACGCGCTATACAACCCAACAATGTTCATTATTTTTAAAGATTTCGACACACAAATTAAATATACTTTTAATGGCCAACTCTATCTCCGATTTATGTATTTTATTACTTGAACGGTTAACATACAACAAAGTTATTTAAATGACAAATTATACTAATGATACTATGTATAATAATTATGTATATTGTATAACACATAATATTTAAAGTAAAACGAAAAATGCTTGTATACGATTATAATTTTAAAAATGTAATAAATTTTTTTTGTATTTTCCAGTGGTTGATTGTGTGATGTCAGAGTGGGAACCATGGAGTGAATGTGACACGGAATGTGGAAGTGGCATGATGACAAGAAAAAGACAAGTGATGAAAACACCAGAAAATGGTGGCAAACATTGTCCTTCGATGGTGCAGAAAAGGGCGTGCATGGGAACCAGATGCCCCAATTATCCTGGAAGCGCACTAAAAGGTGACTAAACAACTATTTTTTTTTTTTTTTTAAATTTGAAACATCTAAATTATCTATAAAAAAATATTCATGCAATAGCAATTTATTTAAATTAATATCGTACATATTCGTGTTTAAGAATCTCAAAAGATAATGCTGGTTATAATAAAACTGTCTTTTAATTAGTTTAAATGATTGGATAGTAATGATATGGAGTTAGCGTTAGCCATTGAATATTTCTTTATTTTAAGAATATTACTGTTTTTATTATTTAAAATGTATTGACTACGAGCCCCCGGCTGTTTCTCGATTATACTCGTCGACGTCAAGCAGCTTTCGATGCTATAAAATTGCATACTTTCGTTGCCGTGTTATACCTTAACATTATAATATGAGTAATGAGTATCGTGTGTATGACCTACATGTAAACATTAAACCTTAGGTTTTATCCAAATATATTAAATTACATTTATAAGTAAATTTTAACAGGATACTGTTAATATATACATTTCCTTTCATATTTTATTACGAAAATTGTTTTTGACAAAAATTGATCCAATGATAATGGTCAACATTGTTAATGTTCAAAATGACGCTTTAATCTTCTTGAGATGTTGTTTCAAAAATATCACAAGACTCAAGTAACCATTTATTTTTGTTTCTAATTTTAGAGTTGAAATTATTTATTATTAGGTGTAAATAAAATGGTCTTTACTTTTAATCCAAACATTATAAATTCCAAATAGTTCTGTTAATTAAATGTGCTAACCTTTTTTGAACGATTGATAAAAAAATATATAAAGTATTTAAAGTGCATTGTTTGTTACAAACAAAAATATAATGCAATATAATACAATAAGCTAACAATGAGAGTTTCATTGTGATGTTAATAAAATAAATTAATGTATGACCGTCAGCGTTATATATAGTGATTATTTTTACACTTAATATCTTTCATAAATAGCTATTTAAAAATACTAGTTCATAACCATAAAAGTTTATTTTTTAAAACTGAAAGATTGGCATTTAAAATACATTTTAATTAACGATTTTGAATAATGGGCTGTAGCAACTATTTTATACAATACGTCCTATCAATTTATGAATAAAAATTAAAGATTAAAAAAATATGGATTAAATATGTTTTTTTTAGTAAACGTACATAAAATTACAAAAAAGTATCGCACATAGCTATTGTTATTGAATAATATCATATAATTGAAAACTAATCTACAATTTTATTTCTATGATAACTATACATATTTGAAAAAATAGCAATTTATTGCATATTTATATACGTATAAAATCCTTCGCAATATATTTTGTATAACACAACAAAAAAATAATACAATTATAAAAAATGTATACCTATACTTTAAGGCTTTTTTCAATGAATATTATACGATAAAAATTGTCAATCATAATCATATAATATGATACATTTTCAAAATTAGCTTTAAATGAAACAAAATCAGATTAAACACCAATTCTAAATCATGTTAGAACGTAGTTACACGCTCTATTTGGTATGACTTATTTCATGCTTCTGATGTGCCTTTTAAATAATAATTTGATAAAAACATAAATCTTTACACTATTGTGGCCATAATTTTTAATACATTTTCATACTAACAAAAATTCACATCCATTGTGTTTTGCATAATTCCAAAATGTCACATCTTAACAAGCTGCAACCGTACCCTAACTGAGTTCCATAATAATAAATACAATTTTCTAGCACTGTCTTGGTGTACTATATTTTAACCACAACAAATATTTATGTACCATATCAAATGAAAAATAAAATGCATCCCCTAGTAATATTTCCTTAGTGTTGTTCATTTTTGGAGATAACGGTCCGTGGCCAGCAACGGTTTAATTTATTGTTGTCTGACTGTTGGCATGAAAATATTTTAATCCAGCAAACATTCGAGACTCATTATTTACAAGCACTTTAAATACAAACAAAAGATAAAAAAGAAACAATTGCGAAAAAATATTGCAATTACTCATTGTTAAAAATTGTAGACATCAGTGCATCGATTGTTTTTCAGGTTGGTTTTGTTGTGTATTATGTACACTGTAGGTACACATTATATATTTAATATCCTACATTTACTTATTTAATGCACGTGTTCTATTGTTATAATTTATTGTTGTCATTATTTTGAGTATCATTTTACATATGTATATATTATATGTTATACGTACAGTGCATTGTTCGCAATTCGCTTTAACTTTACATTGACTGACTGGCAACTTTGTAAAATATAATTGAATTAAATTTAAAATGGGAGTCTTATTAAAGAAAAAACCATACTCATATTTGTATAACAACTTTTTTTTTATCACAAGGAAATACATTGGCCAATAAGATCATCAGTATAACATCCAGAATTTCCTTACTTACACCTTTCTCAAAGACATTACACTGCATCATATCTACTTCACTAAAACTTGTGATGAAAGCCCATAGATTTGACTCTAGTAAACTATTTCGCTGTAAATAATAAGATGAAAGAGATTTAGATAATTTAGAAACTATGAACCGTTGAGATCCTAGAGATCAGCGAAAATCGAACGGTCAATGTCCATTAATTAAACGTTAACTTTGCCTAAGTAACGAAAAACTGCGATTCAGTGATAATCTGTGAAATAGGTGACTATGGAAAATAATATAATGTACTTTATTATACTGTTACATTATAAATGACTATAATAAATAATTAATAGTATATTTCTGTGCAACGGTATAGTAATTACTAATATATTATACAGGGATGATTACAAAAAAACTGTTTTCGTCCGGTTTGCGCATATCCCCACTATTCTATATACAAAACAATTGCTCGTAGTTCTCCACATTTCATTGGTCGGCAATGTTAATAGAATATAATAGAAGCGGAGAACCTCGTGATAAACGAGGCAAAGTTGATATGCATATCACAAAGTTGTGTCATACCTATTTATTTAGTCATGAGTATAGTAATGATTGGTTACAGAGTATAAGTAATATAATACTATATGTTTTGAAAGGATATAACAACTTGCAGTGGTTAAGAAATTAAAAAAAATTTGAATTATTGTCTCTGAATTACAATATTTTACTATGTTTGTTTTTATCGCGTTTCTAAGCAAAAAATATAGTCATTTACATACTCATAGCTGAAAAATTAAATAGTTTTAACAGCTACATGAATGGTAGTTGTGAATATACTGTGAATTATACATTTTACGTGTATGTTTCTATGTATAAAAAATGGATTGATATTAATAAACATTTTAAACTAAAAAAATTAAGTAAATCTAACGCAAAACTCGTATTTCATGCAAAATTAAATTTTCCAATCATACGTATATATTATATATAAATATCTAATGCTATGATAAAAAGTAATAGCAATGTGAATAAAGGGTGACGTGAGACAATGTGTATTTCTTACATTTGTTATCAAAATTATTATAATTTGAGGATTCATATGATTTTTCTTAATCTCCAAATATCATGCAATGTCAATTTTATATAATCGTATAATATGACCTAAGTCCTAAATATTATAATAATTTAATAACCAACTTATTGCTATTGTATTACATTTGATGTCTTGAAAGACACGTCCCATTTTTTATTATATAATTCAAATTCAAAAGGTTTCAATTATTAATTTTATTAATTTTCTAATATGTCACATCACCAGTTAGATTTTTCATATTTATTTTTCTTTTCGTGATACAAAAAAGCTTTTGTCGAAACTTTGATACTAAATTAATACATATTATATAAAAAAAAAATTAGAAAAATTACACATTTTCAAAGATACTCTTAATTACTGTATATTAATATATACATATATTATATAAGAACCAAATACCTTATATAATTATTTATTATATTAAATTATTTTACTTTATGAACATACCTAACTATATAATTAAAATTATAACCATCAAACGTAGATGTTTAAGCAATAGGTAACTAATAATACATGTTATTGTATGGTTATTTATTATGTAAATTAACATAATCGAATCTCCGGAATTCTATAAATAATTAAATTTAATAAATTATACCCATGTAATTTATGTCTTATGTAGGAACATATTAATTATTACAAGTTAGCTGGAATTAATTTAATTTAATTTAACTTTTGTAAATAATCATCGTTAATCAAGTTAATCATTTTGTTAAAACTATAAAATTTAAGGTATGTATTGAATTTAATATTAATTATATATATTATACTTAGTTTAATATTATGAGTTATTTTATGTTTAATATTTATTTTATATCATTTTAATGACATATAATACGTCTTAATAATATAAATTTAAAATTATATTATTTGTTATTTTTAAAATATTACATATTTAATTCATATCCTCTAAACTCAAGTCGCTGGAGTATAATTGAGTAATAGAAATATATGCAGCATAATACAATCATGAACGTTATAGCAATTTACTTTTTTTTTTCAGAAACCGCCATGTTGCTGCCTGCATCTTTGGCATCCAACCGTTTGAGTAATGAGTCCCAAGATATACGTCACAATTTAAAGTACCGCTTGTCAAAAGAACCAGTCGATTTAGATTCAAAGGAGTAAGTGTTCAATTATTTTTAACGTTATCAGTTGACATAAATTAAAAAGATAACCGAAACACAAACGTGAGCGGAGGGAAAGATATTTAATTTTGGTGGTTCAGGCCATAAGCGAGGGCCTTACTGAGGACGATTCTGTTAAGTCTGCAAAATGTCTATGTATATGCGTTGTATACACATTACACATTTATAGGTAGCCATATTTTTGTGTGTGTGTGTGTGTATAAGCTCAATGAATGCATAATTAAAGAGATACGAGGGTGTGTAAAGCTACTTAATAATATAGATAGTGTGGCCAGTCAAGTGGGATAATTGTAACAAAACCTGGGGTAATTAATATTCAAATTTCGAGCATACCTTTGTCGTGAAATTGCTAATCAAAGGCGTAAGACATCCCTATACTCTAACACTATTCATACATATACTCATGATCTGTTAATTATTGTTATGCATGATACAACTAAAAATATCAGATCCTTGAACTGCTGAAAGAAGACTACGAATAGTAGACGTCTTAGAACATTGGAGTTTCTGACATAAAAATAATTAGATCTACAAGAGTGTACACCAGCTACTTTTCGTTAAACACAAAAAAATCTTTGTCTTGTCTTACCTAATAAATTTAGCATCTGCAAATCTAATGGTATAGTTGATTCAATATATATAGTTTATTAATTATTTATTATTAGTACGTTTTATACAGGTATCTACCTTTATTTTTGTATAATAATTTCAATTCATTTAGCATAGAACTTTATGAAAAAAGGTTCGTGAACATAAACTATATATGATCATTGATCATTTATGAAGAATTATGTCTATTGAATAGAAATATATTATTACTTTTTTTTTTTTTTTTTTTTATTAACATAAAGGCTTCAATTACTAGGATTATTAGCCTATAATTACAAAATGATAGTTATACAATATAAAAGTTGACATTGTCTTTATAGATTATCTTATTATTATTATTATTATTATTACTTTTTACATAAGCTTTTACTGGAAATCATAGTTATTATATTTAAATATTGGAATTAAGGGTTATATAGGATCACGTACATAACAAATGAAAAATATAAGAACTATATCTGCAACTTCGTATATTTATTTATTGTGTAAATTATGATAAATATACGTAAATTACACAAATTTAACTTGGAAAAAATTTAATTATTTAAATAAAATATCGTAAGTCAATAAATATGGTAGACAAGTCGATACAACTAATTTACTGTAAATATCTCATGTAATGCGTCATGGACTTATAATCTAATTATTAATATTTGAATAATTTGATTAATATAAATTGTTTATTATTATTTTGTTTAAATTGTATCGATGCAAATGAGAGGCTCAAAACAATTGCTCAAAATATATTGTTGTTATTACGTTAAATTAATTTTACATAAGTAAATGATAGAGAATATTTGTAAATTAAATCTTAAATAAAGTAATAACATTTTTCCAGTGATTTTAACAAATTATAATTGGAATTCATAAATTTGGTATGAAATTATGAATCCAGCCACCTAGGTATACTCAAATCACGTATTATTTTGTTCTCAGATATGTTTGTTTCCTAAAATTAGGTCAAATTCATTAGTATTTAAAAAATGGCTGATTGGTTTACATACGTATCAGCTAAAAAAAATAGTAGAAGATGTTTAATATGCTTGTAGAATATAATAAAATATAGTTTGCATATTATATAATTTACACTACATCACCGCGTAGACTAACCCGTAATAAGTATTTTTGACTTATTATTGATCATCTATATTATCTTAGATTCTGAGCGGAGCGAGAAATGTATTGATTTTACCATGATGTGTTTTTTTTTGTATCTGTCATCACGTTTGGGGGCAGTAAAAGTGCTTCAGTTTTTGACTTCAGTACCTCGTTCGATCAGAAAGTGAATCTAGTTAGTACTTTGGGAGGTCAAAAATAAAAAATTCCCAATTTCCTTAATAATTGGGATAAACAAATAAAAAATTAAGAGAAAAACTGGAAATTTTACGCACAATCAGTTTTCGACAAAATCTATTTTGGTTTTTGATGTACTTTACCGAATGTTTATATGAGTATATTCTATCCATAGTGAAATTTTCAAAAAAAAATCGACTTAAATTGAATTATTTATAGGCATAATATGCAATTTTCGATCATTATTAGTTTTTTTTAAATTAATATCCATAAAAATGTATTTGTTGGGTAGAAAATCTTGAAAATTTAATACAAAGCTCCTAACATATTTTTACAATAGCAGCTGAAAAATAAAAGAAATACATAGTCACAATTTTTTTTTACAAGCATTCAAATTTTAATTTTGACAACATATGTAAAAATCACACAAATTTACAAATTATTATAAGCTAGAAATTCATAAAAATTTTTCTTCTTAAATCTAAGATTAGAAAATTTTTAATAATCTATAATATATCCTAGGCAGATAAATCGTCTCCGCTCAAAATCGTTTTTCGTTTACAATGATATAATATCATTGGATTCAAATTTAATTCCATCCATTACAGTAACCCACTTGTAACCTACTGTACAACAGAGCGACATCCACGACTTACCCGCTTTTTTTCCCTTTTATTTGTATTGTGATTACGACCTATACTGGCTAATATTTTCAGTCTTATAAATATTTTAAACTATTATTTATACACAAAATTATTCAGTTATTAATGATTATCTACTCGTATGTTGTAGGTCGCTACTCGTATTACTAGTTGTTCAAGTTTAAGTATTAGAATTATGAATTTAAATTGTAAATATAATCAATGTAACAATGATTCGCCGCGAGAGTGATTAAAATGATTTTAGCTTAAAGGAAAATGTATCTCAAACGGCGTACAATATATAATGATACTCGTGAAATAAATTAGACAGTCAGTTGGTGTGACATTGTAAATGACCACGCATATCCGTCTAAATCTATAATCAATATATTGGAATAGGGTGTATATATATTATGTATATTAGGCCCAGAAACCATTTGATTGATTACATCATAATAGTATATACGTCTAATTAATTGTCTGTATGCAAATTAACTACTTCTCTCCTCCGCCACCCGAGTGTCGTAACTATGTGTTTTTGATATGATTGTTACCCTTGTTGACCATGTCGACAATGTAATATCGGACTTCGTAAACACAGTGCGTTATGATATGATACATATTAATATATATTATATTATAAATTAATATTATATCGACTACGTACAACAATATACCTATACCTAGGTGTTAATACTAGAACACAATACCTATATTATGCTAATTATATTATGTAAACGATAAACCGTTAACTGTTTGCTGTTAAACGCGTCTATGTTAAAATCTGCCAGTGCATCTACTATGTTCTGGTGCAGTCTGAGACCTGTGTTTTTTCGTGGGCCCTCGTATGCAATTTGGGTTTTAGAAGCTTGTCTAAATATATTCGGATAAAATTGTAGTAAATATTATGGCTGTATAACAAGATAATATTTTTTTTCCTACGATTCCACCACCTTTTTTTGTAATATAATCATTATTATTACTACAGTGAAACCTATCTTGACATATTATACCTGTGTATAAAATATAAGCTCATGGGCCCCCATTCGAATATGTTCAGTGGGGCTATTATCTTCTTGAAGAATAAATAAAATAGAGCAGACACTTCTCTCTGCTTGAACAATATGATATTTTTCATTATTTGCATTTTGTGATGAGTTTTCGAAATATTATTTTTCCATATCTGAAAATTCGTGTTTTAGATTCAACCTCGCAAACATAATCACAAACGCAATATCATGATTATATGTATATACATCACTACAAATTTAATATATACATGATTAAAACAGTAATCTAAAATTGTCTGTTTTCAAATCTGCACGTACACATACGAGTAGCTTTACAACAGTGTACACTCGCTGCGGCCTGTATTTTCCTTGTGAGCCCTTGTCAGCAGTTTTTTTTAGTGGTACCTATTACCTCTCGGTCTCTAAAATTATTCGGAAACAAATTTAATAAACGTAGTTACATTACAGTATACGTTTGTTTTATACATTTTTACTCAATCGTATTTTTGGAATACTATTATCATCATTATAATTTTTAAAACTTTGTGATGTTTGCACTTTGTTGTGCCCTTTTGAAACATCATTTCTTCGTGTTTGAAAAATCGTGTTTTCAATTAAAACTTGTGGAGCAACACAACATCATGATAATATATTATATAGTATATAGGTATACTCGTATATGCTACAAATCTCTGAGTATCGTTTCATATAATATATAGCGTCACTCTAAAGCAATATCATCTGCAGTACCTACCCATGTATCTCATAATTCTCATATTATATACCTATAATCTATATACTTTATATATTATATTTACGATTTTTCAATGCAAAGAATTCATTAAAACCTCGGAAGAAGATGATGTGTTTCCGACGCCTTTAATTAATATAAGTACTCATCGGCAATTGAAGCGCCAACCTTTGTATGTCGGTATACATATTATTATTATGTTGTATTATGTGTGTTGTGCAATATCTGATGTGTGCACATGAAAATTACAAGCGTCAATGACCTTTTCAATAGATACTTGTTATAAAGGCCGACAGTTGGTAAAAGCTGTTTTCATATCTGGGCTTTTGTGTCCAAGTCAATGCATAGAATTAATATGGGTACTTATACCTATATATAATTTAGTATACAGTTACAGTGAGTGATGTGTATTAAAGCTAAGTAGGCGATAAAAAATAAAATATGTATATAATGTACATATATATACATATTATATGACATAGATGTATGTGGGTGTTTTTTGAGCTGGCCTCTTTTAAACCGAGCTTAACAAAAAGTACTCTGACGTAATGTCAACATTATGTGCAAAGATTTCTTGTTCAAAACATGTGGTTTTGTATGTACGGAACACAGAGTAAAACATGTTCTATATAAGCTTCACATAATATATAGAAAGTTCTGCAAAGGTTTCTTATGAAATAGAAAAAAAATTCATAAAAGAAACGACAAATTGGAATTTGTGGTATACGCGACTCTCTTATATGAAACTTATATACGAGTATCTTCAGCTTTATAGCATAAAATATTTGGATGTACTGAGCTACATTCATAAAAGGTACCTATATACTTAGTTCAAAGTGAAATTTTCAAAAAATTTAACGAGATATTTTAACTGCGCAAGTGAACAAATAAATAATGAAAATCAGAATAATTGTATTATGTAAAATATAAATGCATTACATAATTTTTAGTGATTATTGTTTATATTTCATACTATTTTAACAGTTAATTTTCACACGTATTTAATTTCTTATAATTTTTATTTTTTGATGATTAGATCTTAAATTGATTTCTCAATAAACATAAGATAAGGGACTCAATGGCATAGTATTTGATATGGTATACTGTATCACAGCCCTTGCTAAAGTTAATCGTTGTATTCCACTACCACGTAATACAAATAGAAATACATATTATATAACTATTATTAATATTTTATTATTATTCACAAAGCTTAAAATTATTTTTATTTTAAGTCTTAAAAAGCGTATGATTAATTTGTTGACATATAATAAAATTCTCAGTGGAAAATAATATATTTAAACAGAATAATATAAGTTGACACCTCGGAAAAAATACTTAAATTTATTCAAATTGTAAACATCGAGCTACATTTTTTTTAAATTCAGGAGCTCAGCACCACATAAACCATATAATATTATATGTATATCTAAGCTATAGATAACTATAAAATTGTCGGCTGTAAAAATCCAGTTTCATAAAGTAGCTACTTACTGTAATTTTTTCCGTACTAAACTCACATAAATCGTATTATATTTTCGTAAAGGTGTACTCTAAGATAGATATTCCTATTTAAAAAAATATTATATTAAGTATGTGCGTCTGCACATCATATTTTATAATAATACCGTATTTTTACGATAGAAAAGTGTATAATAAATGTACATTTAAGTCATGATTTATTAATAGATTTTTTTCATTTTAGATTATTATTGTAATTATCACTTAGACTGTAATAGCTGCATTTCTTGTAATAAACTGTTATACATAAAAATATACCTATACAAATTCTGAGCTCAAACATAATAATTATACTTAGAAAAATACTTGAATAAATTATAGGATATAAAATAAGTGTAACTATATACTATCTAAACTAAATCCTTACGTGAATAAATATTATGAAGAAAAAATTCTGTAAATTGGGTATTCTCTTATTTCAGTGCTGCAGACTGCAAGATAGTGATAAATTATAATTTTTGCTGCATCTCATTCATAAAACGATTGGGTCAATTATATATCCTATTTAGTCATGTGTGCTGTTTATATACGTAGTGTTCGATTGTTGTGAAATTCGGTTTTTAAAATATATTAAATACATTCAGCAGATTTCTGTTATATTGTACACCATATACATTAGACAGTTAAAAATATAAGCATACATTTCATGTTTGAGGAGTACATTGTTGGATTTATGATTTTTATATTGCCGGTAACTAGCAAGAAGCAAGTGAAACTATTAAACGCGTCGTTTGCACGTCTTAACACTTAAACATTACTAAAGTTGGATAAGTATTGTTTTTTTTTATGCCAAGTCAAGCTATTATTTTTCCAGTCAAGTTGAGTTCAAAAGTCAAGTACAAAAATAAATTAATTGATTCGAGTCGAGTACTCGCTCAACTATAGGCATATCAAACAACTATACTTTATTATAGTGTTTAAACATCATTTTAAAAATATTTTGATCGTTAATTGTATTAATATTTAATACGCACTATAGTATATTTTAAATTTTCTTAACTAAACCATACAATTATAATTTGGTGATAAAACTATTATATGTACTTAAAAATAAAAAATATAAAAAACTTTTATGGAATATATTTTTTTTAATTACATAATTAATATAGATACTAAGAATATTGACAGCGTATAATACTTTGAATTTAATATTTTACGGACATAAATTTTCACAATATCTAATATCTAACGATGGTTAATACTTGATAAAATTAAATTTGTACTGCTGAAATTTTAAAGGATTAATATTTAAATGAATAATTAAAAATAAATATAAAATGATAAACAATAAAACAAACAAATAATAGTTTATAGACAAAAAGATGTAAGGTAGGTATACCTACATATAGAGATTGCAAATAAAAGTTAACAACTCTTTAATTTTATTATAACTTTTTATAATTCTCTTAATTCCATCAATGTTCCACTCAATCTTTCCTCTATCCTCAACTCCAATTCGGAAATAGTAACAAATATAATTATTAATTTTATTTTGGAGGCTGGTTTCATAATATGATTTCTTTACTTACTTTACTTTTTAATACTTTTTTCTTTGTTATTATTTATTTTTTTTCCTCATATGATTAAATCTTTATACATATTTTAATATTGTATTTTATAGAACTCTTATCTTATATGTCATTCTAATAATTGTCGAGCTGTAATAGTTAAAATAAAAGCTAATAAAAAAAAACAAACTTTTTTATCATTTTTTTTAAAGCATTTTAAGTCAAAATAACAACTCTAATTAGCAATAGCAAAACTTAGAATATCACACAAATTGTAAACATATTTCTCTTAAAACTTATTGTATAAATTTTTCACCTATTTACAATTTATTATTTTGTAAAAATTAAGTAAACTAGGTATAATATGTATTTTGAAATGCCAATAACCCTGGCAGTTAAGGCGTATTTAAAAAAAAAAAAAAAAAAACTCTGACTTATAGTTTGTTATAAAATAATTTAAGTTACTGTAAATATTAATGTATTTATTTAAATTACAGTACATTATAATAAGTAAGTAAATTTTAAAAAAAAGTTATGTTAAATTTAAAAACAAAACGCATAAAATATATTTTAGAAAAAAATTTAAAACAACATTAAAAATTAAAACGAAAAAATTAGATATAGCATGATAATTATAAGCAAAAGTAAAAAAGTTTTTGTTTTAATGAATTTTTGAGTACCTATGCACCACATGTAAGACTATACATAAGAAGGAATGCACAATATTACCTACTTAATGAATGGAAGGGTATCAGCTCTTTACTTTGGAAAAATTTAAAAAATATATACATATGAATATATAACTCACAATTCACATACTAAAATACTAAATAGTATATTGTATATTGTGTTAGATATCACATTATTGCAGATACTCTTTGGAACTTTGAAATTAAAAACTATAGAATTCTTTATTTACAGTTTTGATAGCAAACTTACAGAATCCTTCGGGAGTTATTAATAAATAAATAACTATTTTTTTGGACAGCTTTAACCAGCTTTTTAAGACACTGAAAATTAAAAATATCTATCTGTTTTAATAAATATTAGAACTTATTAAGATTAATAATAATAATAGCGGACGCTGGATGGGAAATACTTCAAAATGAAAAGAGAAAAATGTCTGCTATCAAAGTTAGGTTATTAATTTATTTTGTTGTAATATAACATACCATCAATTTGAGATTATTATTTTATCAATTTTATAAATAACATTTTTGAAATTGTATAGCGTATATATTTAAATTAGCATCAATTTAATTTTATATAAGATGGCGTTGTATACATAACAATATATACACACTAAAAATGTAAATATATAGTACTTTATGTTGTTATTATTACAATGTTTATCGATATTAATTGTTTCAAGAGAAATAATATGATCACGATAAATCAAGATTTAATATAATGTAATTAAGTATAAATACAAAAACGTTAATAATACAAAATGCATTCCTTCTAAATTTTTAAATTTTAATAAACATAACGAAAGTTGTTATATTAGCAACGTCGAATCAATACGCAAAACATGATTTTATAATAATTATCTCCAGGGTACATAATCTATTATTATTATAATATTATAATATACCTACTATAATAGAATTATTCATTTCATTAAATGGAAAGTAAATAGTACGTAGTGAATACATTAGGTAGTTAATAAAATAATAGATACTTAAATGGCACTCGCCCTTCCCCTTAAATCCAACACTAATAGGGAAACTAAAACAAATACACCAATAAACAAAAAATTATCTAAATATAATTGATTTTAATCAATAAATTGATGTAATAATAAAATAATTCAAAATCTTTAATATCATTTTACAATTCGTTAACATTTTGTTAATAAACACAAAATAGCTGTAATTTTTACGGTGGTTAATAATATAAAAAGAAACATTGTTTCTAAAAAAAAAATATAGCACATTATTATATTAATACAGTCTATAGGTATTATTATTGTACTTGTTCATAAAAGTAAAATAATACTCAATACTATTATATGCACACTTGAATGATATTAACTGGTTCAAAGTGCGTCGATAGTCAATACCGTAATAAGTAATAATATTTACATATAATGTCAACAACTTCACTAGATTATTAGGTATCTGTAATATTATGTCGGTATGTGTACACGTGCGTGTGCATATAATAATATATCTTCCACCGCCAATGAATATCATTATCATAATAATTTTTGAAAGTCGAGGATCAAGCTGGAAACCTATGAATGTGAAATTTATTGACATATTATATTCCGTATTATAGTATAGTTACGATAATGGTTCATATATATTATTATATATACCGGTATCATTCTGTATGACATAATACTCCGGGAAAGCAAAATTATATGGTTTTATACATAAATTGTGATATAAGTATACAATGCAACGGATGATGATTTTATCACATTCGCTACCTAATGATTATTTGCAATGACATCTTAAGCAGACATTTCGGTTTCAATTTTTGTTTTGTCATTTGCAGTAGTTATAGAATTGGATTTTTGATGCCTTGTATATTTCTACAATTTTGAAACTTTTAAATTTCACATTTTTTTTTTTTTTTTTTTCAAATTGGCAATTGGTATCATGCTAAATGGCTAAATGTAATTTTCTTAGTTCTATATATTATGTTTTTATTCAAAAGAATTTTTTTTGTAAATCTGATGTATTATTATTATTTATGTACCTACAACGCGTATGAATATTAAGTGATTTTATAATATTAAATGATTTACACCATCAGTATAATACGACTGAAAAGATCTGAAATCAAGTTCGCTTAAAATACACACCTAGGGCCAATGATATAAAACTAATAATAACACTGTACCTTCATAAATGTTTTGACAGTATTATAAAATAGAATACAAGGTACATACAAAATAATAATACTTAGGTCTGAATTCCAAATATTTAAAAATTGAAAATTTCAATCTTCTATAAATATTTCAATTGAATTATGAAAAATATTTTTATTTGATACGTATATTTGATTATAGATGATGATACATAATTATTATAACACACAAATAATATCGATAATCAACTTTCCTAAAAATAACCAAACTTTATAACCTCATATAATTTCATATGTTTTCCTAGATATTCCCCTACTTTAATTACACATACCTACCAAGAATAATTTTA
Source organism: Diuraphis noxia (assembly GCF_037042655.1). Taxonomy (NCBI): domain Eukaryota; kingdom Metazoa; phylum Arthropoda; class Insecta; order Hemiptera; family Aphididae; genus Diuraphis; species Diuraphis noxia. Next base: position 27,182,183 of record NW_028301714.1, on the reverse strand, counting down.
TTGTAATATTGTAAAATGTATTGTAAATTGTACCTGTATATATAAGTAATATTTTAAAATATGTAAGCTAATAACCTTAGTTGTTGAGGCTTTAAAGTAATAAAAAAAAAAAAAATATATCGATAATCGATATGAATCAAAGTTTAATAATATTACCAGTGTTGCGAGTAGATAACTAAAATATTATTAGATAAAGCTAATAGATAAAAATTCCAAAAGTATCTAGATAAAAAATAGATAAGAATTTGTTTGTATTTTTTATACTTGATTTAAACTATACAATGACATAGCCAGAAGTCTCCTATATGGGCACTAGATTAAATATTATATTAATATATAGCCTTGTGTGTATGACTATTGACTACACAGTCTAAGGGGCTGGTCATGCCCCTCGGACCCCTAAGTCTCTAAATACGTCATTGGAACAATGGGAATAACGATCTATCAATATTTTTCTACACAATTAATATTCTCCTTTAAAAATTAAAAACTGTGATACACATATTACTTGCATCATTAATAAATTCTTTATCTAATGATTTTACTAAAATTCAATAAATATATATATATATATTTATATATAAAGTATGTTTGTACTTTTGTAGGTGCTTAGATAATGTTTCTTAGCAAAATAAAACAACATAATGTAAACTGAATATTATCTTGAGATTAGTTTTAACATTATGACAATTGACAGTTACTGGCCAGTGGCCACATAGTTTATTTGTATAGTGTTTTGATAATCAAATTCTTAAATATAAACTCTGAAGTATAATATAGAAATTTTTAATAAAATTGACATGGATAATAATAAATATACTCGTATTATATATATATACAATATGCATAGCTGATGTCGTCGTCTGCAGGTGACACGCCAGGCAATATACGAAACAGACCTGAATGTTTACATTGGTGATTTTACGGGATAAACAAAAAATTATGCGTACCTAGTTTTTATTAATGTAAACTAAATAAACTATTAATATTACGTATATATAAATTAATTCTTCTAAAACGGTTTACACAGAAATACGCTATCATTTTTCTAACAAAAAATTATATTATATAAATCGTTTTTCTGCCACCGCATTCAGAAATCACCACGTGGCACGGACCTACATTAAAATAATTAATGGGAAATAAAAATAATAAAGTGGCCAACAATAAGTTATGGAATACTGAAAATCAAGATACCTATTAACCTATTATATTTTATAATTATTTTGTAGTTGCTTTGTTGATACTATTTAAAAGTACTAAATATCTTCTATTAAATTTCATTATCATGGTTTTCAAATACAAAATTTAAAAATGTATGTTATACTATAAATATATATCATAAAAATTATATAATTGAATTGGTATACATAACTGAAGTTTTCATCTAAGGTAAAAAAATAGACGACCAGTTGGTTTTAATCAAGATAAGATAATAGATAAGGAAATTTTCATCTAGATAAGTCTTAACACTGATTATTACTATGTTAATGGTTAATTAACATTGTTACCATCGGTTAATTTATCAATATTATCAATTGAGTCCATCATTAATCGGCTATTATGTATTAACTATATTTGTTTGTAACTAGGTATTCGATACAAGAAACTAACTTTTAAAAATATTCCCTTGCTTTAAGTTTATGAACTATTGGATAAAATACACATTTTTTTTTAAATTTTAGTTTTTCACATAAAATGGAATATTTCAAGAAAATAAACCCCATAAAATTTCAAAACCATAATAATGACCATTGCGATATGCGTGTTTCAGGTACTGTGTTCTTTTCGAGGTGATGAAAGCGACCAAGGCCTGCAGAAAAGTGTCCGAATACTCTTTGCTTAGAGAAGGTAAGGCTCGACACTACAGTATACTATAAAAACTCACTAATTACACTCGAATTCTTGCTGTTACTTTACGACTGAACTCGTGGAACAAAATAAATGAACTTGAGGTAGGATGTTGCTGCAGTATATATATATATGAAATATGTAATGTACAAGTATAACATTGCAGGCGTACAGCCGATCTCCGGTACCTACGTTTAATACTATGGTATACATTGTAGAACCTGTCACGATGATATAATATATGAACCTCGGCACTACGTAAAATTAGTTTTTCATACGCGGCAACTAAATATTTGATCATTTCCTTCATACACCTCCCCCCACAGAACACATACAACGATTCCGTGTTTATTTTATGGGATTCGAATCTGTTTACGCATGCGCTCGCGGGTGCCATCATATATTATTACCACACGTATTGGTATACCAGTTAATAATACTCGTATTATAACCTAAACATTTTTTACGTATAAAAAGAATGGATCCTATTTATCGCTTAATTTAAGCTGCAGCAAGGTTGATCTGATTTGATAATGAAAATTTTTTTTTTTCGTTAGTATCGAGAACCGGAGGAGGAACCATGGTGCCAATACTTCTCCTCCAACCCCCATCGTTTATTGATAAAAATAACCAATTACACATTTAAGTAGCTGCGACGGGCCAGTCTCCCGTTCGCTAGCTATTACAATAGGATGTTATACAATAATATCGAGAACTTGCCTTCGGCTACATTTTTAAGAAACTTAACTATTGGTATGCGTAATTATTAATTAGTTCGGTGAATTCGGAGGTCTTTCTGCGGCCTGACGACGCCGTTCCTCATCCTCCTTCGTAGTAAGGATGTTTTCCACCATGCGATAAAAAAGTTTAAAAACTTCCTCGGCTTCTATAAGAACCGCTTGCTTCTCGATTGGATCCAGCGACAGAGTCTCGAACACTGGACCGCAGATTATGTCGGGCACGTCGATGGTGCTCGGACGACGACCTAGCCGGGAGGTTAGAGCTTCCCGAAATCCTTCCCAGTAGACGCACTGGAATAACGTGTGTACGGCGGTGTCCGAGTCGTCTGCACACTGCCAGCAACGTGGACTGGTGGCCCTGCCCATACGATGGAGGTACCACTGGAAACAACCATGGCCCGTGAGTGCCTGTGTCACGTCAGAGGCACCCACGGGACGGTCCTTACCAGCCATCTCCCCAATTTGATAATGACCAAAATATTATCGTTCGTCCATAGTCATTGCTATTAATTTATTATTATTATTTTAAATTCTATCTGGGAAGTCAATTTTGCAGCTACTGTTTATTGACAAACAAATAATCGATTTAATTATTTATCAATAATATCAAGCCGTCCATAATATTATATGCGTGTGCACTATACAATATTGTAATATTAATTGTCTGTATAAATAACACCAAACAATAAATAACTGATGTATTCTGTACGCTATATTTTTAAATGCAACTTTATGGTAAAAATGATCTGCATAATAATATACATAAAAAATTAATATGATATGTATTACATATTTATGTATATATTGGGGGCAATGTAAACTACGAATAAACTTATTTGTTATTTGTTTAATTGAAACTTATCAAACTCGATAATATGATAGGTACCATATTATGTATTGTATAAAAAATAATTTTATGTTTTATTGATTTTACTATTTCAATATTATAAAACAAATACCTATATAAATACGAAATCTGACTTTTAAGTTTTTAATGATATAGACTATAAAGTCATAGATAATATTATAACATGTAGGTACGTAATATAAATAGATAAGTACCTATATAGTAATAATATTAAAAGTAGAAAGAAGTCTGTAAAATACTAATGTCTAAAAGAAAAATAGATTATAGGTACTTGAATATATGCATTTAAAAACGTTTCATCGTTGGAGTCGTTTAAAAATTCTGATACAATGAAAATCAACTAATAACGTTATAATGCCCGCCTTTGAAAACTTTCTGTTCTTTAACATTTAAGCAATAAATTATATAGTTTATGTCTTTCTTCCATTATGATAGTGGTTTTTTATTACTGTCTATCGCCGAAACTGCCTATGGAAAGAAAAATTCAAAATAAAACGCAGTATATATATATATGGACACTTACGGTCAATATTATTTTTAAGACATCTCACACTTATTTGCCACTCCCATTAAGAAGCTTCAAAAACGGCAAAATTATAGTTTTTATCGTATTACAAAAAAAATCCACTGTGGATGTTGATTAAAAATACTACGACTTCGTAAGTAATAAAAATTTAGTAAAATGTACAACGTGTACTAATTTATTTCCCTATACTATAGTCTTTTACAGTTAAAATATGAAAAATTATATAATGACTTCGCATTAGCGGTTCGATTAAAAATGCAATTAGTCTTTTTAATTCACCTTGCCTTCATTAATATTATTAATTAGTGTAGTGATGCTCTACATTATTAATAAAAAAGCAAAAACTTATGATAAAACTAAATTCTAATGAGTTTTTATTCTAACAATTTGTTATGCATATTATTATTTTATTAATGTCGTATAAACAATTTTTATACGTTTTAAATCCTTCAGAGTCATTGGTATTATGTAAATATGTATATGTTTAAATTATATAAACTTAATTAAATCAATTTTCATTTAAGCCTTTCCATTCAATTGTCTTTGACAAACATTTCCGAAGACGTCTTTAGCGTCTCATATACTAAAGAAATTAAAGTTAATGACATAATTTTCCGTCTGATTGTTCACATTATATTTTGTATACTGCAGGATCTATATTTCATTGTTACTTGACAAAAACACCTTGATATACACACTTCAAAACTAACTGTGCAAAGCTTATCTTATTCAAGTATAAGACACGGAAGAATACAATAAAAATGTAAAGATTACCAAAAACATAAATTTAAATATAAAATTCTAGTAAATTCTATGTTTTAATTATTATTTAACTAATATTTTTATCTATGTAAGGCGTAAACTAATAACCATAGCTGTTGATGCTTAAACAGAAATTTTAAAAAAAAAATCTAAAATATGCAACAATTATAATAATAATCATAATACATTACTTGCACAAATTAATATAATTACATTTTAATATAATGTACGTCAGTTTGATACTTTAAATTATTAGTTTACACTATTTCTTTGAGGAATTTTAAGCATATTTGTGTATAAACGTATACCTTTAAGACCTTAAAGGCTTAAACTATATAACAATTAATGGTTACGAGGCCCACGATTACTTGACATGAGTAAATAATATAATAATAATAGGGATTTTGTTTCACATGTAATATATAATCTGTATTATTTGAAATGATAATAGTAAATATTAATATTACATGATAAAATAAACATTTTTTTATGAAAGGAGTCAACCATTGATTAAACTATTTACATTTATTGTAATTTAATTTTCCTATTTAAATCTTATAGAATATCATTACACCACATTGTAAATGATTACGTGGCAGAAGGTAGATTTTGGATTAGGGATGATTTGTATTAGTTCCAAAACGGTTGTGAAATCTTTTATAAAATCATTTGGCTCCATTGCTTATTGTTTTTGTTTTTAAATTAGCATGTGCATAGGATATAGTTTAACTAGTAAGGAGGGATGCATTTGTTAATCTTCAGTTTGAGAAATTTGAATCTTATTAATTTACTACTTTTCACAATATTTCACAACTGTTCACTACATGAGTTTGTCCAACCAATATATTATTTATTATAAAAAAAAAAAAAAAAACAGGTTTGGTCATATATAACACTTAGTGTATCGGGTAAATTATTTGTTTTAGTTATGACATAGTGAGCCAACTTTTATAATCATTGATCAATTGTTAAAAGACACTTACTGTAGAAAAAAAATATGCGGAATATGAATGCTATATAGATAAATATTAGGACATGGGTTTGAGGGTAATTTAATATCTTTAAACAGTTTTATTTTGATTAACTTTTAATCTCCAATATTGGTTAACCAATTTCCTATACTTTCAATGTGACTTTGGAGATTTGTTGGGATAAATCATTTTTCGTGGAAATCATTACATTATGATCAAAGTTATCAGTACCGATATATTATGAGTGATTGTTATGAGTGTGGTCAGAAACAAAAAAAATTTTGAACAAAATAGATAATAATATGAGAAATATCGGCGTTTTAACTGGTATGTCAGTATACGTATTTTTACAACAAAAAAAGCCCTCGATATTCAATTTTAATTTTACATGATATTTGATACACATTTTATTTAATATAAACCTAAGCTTAATATTATAACATTGGTAATAATACTTATATTAATAATAATTTAAATTAAATATTAATATTAATTATTAATTTGTTAAAGCTGGTGGTAACTTTGTAAGATAAAACTTATCTTTAGGTATATGTTATAATTATCTTTTTTTTTAATTTACGTAGCAAGATTATTTTATGGTTTTTGTAAGTTTTGTAGATTTTGTTTATATTGATTTTTCTGTAGGTAAATATATTATGTAATATAACGAGTAAATTCGACAAATTATTTATGTTAAAAGTTTAAATTAATTTTTTGTTTTATACTCTTTTACGGACCAATCAATGTGCACGTTTATTCGTTTAAATTCGCCGTATTTTTAATAAACTAAAATTTAATGGACCTGGGCATAATTTAATAATAATATGTACCTACATAGTATTATATATTATAATCATCAATCATCAGTTAGGAAGTCTAAATTATAATCAATATCGAAAAACGCGTATATATAGTCTGTTGCGCCGATATCGCGGCAGATATAGTTGTTATGTTATCATTATCATCGTCATCGTCCATCTTTTTCTATTATTTTTTATTTATACCAGTATTTTTATTCGTTTCCGGTTTTCCCACACAGGTGAACGCGTGTGCGTGCGCTGTGACACACAGGTGATGCGCCAGTCACTGGGTTTCCGGTGCCCAGGACACGGGACAATGGATCGGGCGACGAGATGGACCGTACTATCGGCGCCCCATTGTCACGGAAAATGGGTTCGTCTCGAGTCGGCTGGACAACAGGACGGGCATTCATGTCCGATGTGTAAAAAAGGAGCGCAGTTCGTGTTCGTATAAGCCGGCAGCCGCTGCTCATCTAAGTATAAAACGAAACCCCTTAATTTTTTTTTCATATATACTCACCCCGTGGTCGGTCTACTTCACACCCCTCACCAAGACTACCCCACACCGCTTCTTCCGCGACATATTTGGATCCACGTCTTCGTACCACTATGTACGTGTGTGTGTCTGTGTGCACATAGCCCGACCATACACATTTTCTTGAAAAGAGTAAAACTGCATAATAATTATAACAATAATAATATAATAATATTACAACAATAATAGATACATATTTTAACGACTGTATGACTATATTAGTATATTATAAAAATACACAGTGTCATTCATATTATATGGAACTTCACTTTTTACAAAATATATTTTTGCTCTATAATCAACAATTGGAAGCTAAATAATTTTAAAAAAATATATTTATTAATGTTTTGAATTTAAAATAAGTAAAAACTTTATAAAAGTTACTAGGTACTGAAAAATAAAGTTTAAAATTAAAATTTTTGGAAAAGTTTATAGTGTTATAGAAATACACCAAACTATTTAAAAGCAATATTTTTTCAAAAACACGAAAATTGATTTCTAAAATCAATATAGCTATTATTTAAATGGATCACACCTTGTATCATATTGTACTATAATACAGTTAAACTTTGTCAACTCGAAATCGCCGATACCCTGAACCTCTTTTCTGGTCCCTTGAATTCCTATTATAAGGATTATCTTTGGGTAACCCGAAATTTTTGAATGGTCCCTTCAACTTCAAATCAACTCAGTAATACTTATTACTCATACTAATATAATAAAATATATTTATTATATTGTGTGTATATTCCAAATTTCCAAACCGGTAGGTACCTACCTTTTCCAGGTGCTAATTTTACTCGTACATATCCTTGTCGTTGAGTGTTTAAATGTTTTCATTATTAGTTCTTACTTATTCCAATTTTTCATATCAACCTCTCTCCCCACATAAATTATTCATACTTTCAATATTATATATTATTATTAATTTGCATACGAAATTATACGCTGTATATGTCTCTTTTTGTTTCAATAGAGTATATTATAAAATATATAGCTGTAAGCGAATCTACACGTTCGATTCCAAATAAATTGTAAATATTACATATAATAATATATTAATATATAACAACATAACAATAGTAATTATAATATAAGTTTAATTTTGAATCAAACGTAATGTAATAACTATTTACATCATTAGTTTAAATTATTCTAGATGTTAATTAAATATATTTCATTTTTATTTTTTGCTTTTTAAATTAGGTACCTACCTATTATTTTTTAATTATACCTAATTATAACTTCACTTAAACCTTATTAGTTCATATGTATTTTTTTTTTGTTTTTTTCCTTATTAGGTTACTTTTTTATCAGTTTATTATTTTAATTATTATTAAAATGAAAACAAAGTAAAAAGTAAAAACCGTGTAATTCTATTTATTATATTATAATATTAAGTGTACTGTCTCTTAACCTAAACTAATGTCAATGATATAATTATTTGCTTACAATATACTACAATCTATTTTATACAATAATAATTTATACAACTATTTTTTAATTATATTTATTTACGTTTTCAGCTAAAGGTAAGTTTCAATGAATTAATTTAGGTAACATATACAGTAAAATAATAATAAGTAATTTTAAAGATGAGAAGAATTAAAAAAAAGTAATAAATTACAATAAATATAAATTGTAGTTGATGCATCAAAATATGATCAACAACAACAGTGGCGCACAGTAGATTTTTCACAAGGGTGTCGAAAATATATATCTCGCGGTACCCACCCACCCCACAAGTAAAATCTGAATTTATACTCTTTATACAATTAATATTAAATTAAACAAATATTTATCAAAATAACATCCGAATTCACCCAGAACCAGTCACACTCACCCAGTCATCCACAAATACTGAGGTGTCAGTCGACACCCCTGACCCCCCAGTGTGTGCCACTGAACAACAATATGATCTTCCAGGAGAAAAAATAAACTTTGTTATGAAAACTAGTAACTTAAAAGTTTTCATAAAACGTATAGTGTTAATAATACTTGATTACGAGTATAATATGCTAAAAAAAATTATTGATGAATTACTGATTTATTAATATATATTTATAATTTATGTGTACTCGTATACGTTCGGCACTTTCAAACATGAAAACCTTATTATAGTATATATAAGTAATAATTAATTTTATTAATTAGGTATAATTTAGTTTACTTAGTACAGAGCTAAACTTTTTCAGTGACTTGTTAAAACTCGTATTCGGCTGGTTAAATAGTAGTCGATTCTAAACAATGAGGATATATTATATTTAAACCCTTGTGGTGTTGGCTGTAACCATTAAAACTTATCTAGGTCAAGCACAATACAATTCTTCACTGTCACCCAAAGGAGCTAGATTGTACTTTTGAGAAATTCTTTGTCTTAAGATTTTTTATGAATCAAATTCTTTCAACGAGAGTTCAAACTAAATTACACTTAAATATATTCCAATACAATGTTTATTTTATTTTATTATTCCTAGACATGGACTCTGCAAATGTTTGTCTACCAAATTCGAGGTTTCTTTGCTTAAATCGATTTATCTTTTATTACCAATAGAATATATTATTTTAAACAATGGGTACTATAGGTACTATATGAGTTTATTAATAATGATAATGGTGATTTATTCTGTCAATAAATCATTTTAAAAATAAATATATGATCCACGATAAGAAGAAATTTTCTGTTAAATTTTTTTGCTCATGAGAAACTCCACATAATAGACATAAGTATTACCGATATCAATATATATATTATAGATGTGGTTTTAATGTTTTTAATTAACTGCATGGTGATAATAATAAATAAAGTTTAAATTGCTAGGGGGAAATAAAAGATATAATTCGCTTATTCACTCCAAACGGCCTAATCGTAACATGTTTTGTATATTTATAAAACATATGAGGTACCTTGTCACCTTTAAATGACTCATCTTGAATACAATTTACCATGTATTTGCTTTTCATAATTTGCGCGTGTGATTCGGCAAAAAATCAGTAAAATGCAAATTTAATAATTTTAGGCACTTGAGAGACTTGTAACTTTTATAGCTATATGCCTTGTTCAAACAATAGAACGGTACGAATGGATTGTTTCTCACGAAATACTCTGACTTTAAACATTTTTTAAGTTATTTTTAACTTTATTCAGTATATATTTATAACAATTTGCCAAAAAAAGTAATGACATTATCGATCACTAATATAATTACCAAAAATAATACATGTATTTAACTTATGTATGTTATTTTAATTTTAGTTGAACTTGAACTAATTTAAATTATATTAAACAAACTTGACAAAGTAATGCAATTTGTTGTATATTATTTTGATTAATTTTTACTCGTGTACAATATCATATACTAAATAATGAACGAGCGACCTATAGCCTATATAGTATATTAGTATATATTATGACATATAATATATTTATATTATAATTAACCTTACCACATTTTTTATACTATTTTTTCGTGTCCAAATTATAATATTTTAATTGAAGTAAAACAAGAATCCGAAGAAAATTACGAGAAAATTCAACATGCCCAATCAATAAGCGCTAACGGTTAATTGAAGATGATGCTACGCACCTCTACATAACATATATTTAGCAGTCAGTAACACCTGCGACTGCGGTCCATGTTATATTATTAATTATACGCAGACACATGGTGACATAACTGCGAGAAATCCCAACCAATTAGTCAGACATTTTGGCGTGCCCTATCTCTTTTTTTTCTGGCCTAGAACATATACTTAAAATCATCTTTTTTGTGTATTCGTTTACGGTCTTACGGAATACCAATTGAACAATAGCTATCTGTATTAATGTATTATTGAAGTTGCACCTATTACCATTTCTAAACATTACTGAAATATGGATCAAAAATTATTTTTTAAGTGTTATAACTATTAAAAGCATATATAAATTGTAAAGAATAAGTTATTTTATTTTGTATTTAGAACACGTTCGAATAAATCAGTAATTAAGTATTCCAATTTCCGATTACGCCTTCAAATACATTTTACAAAATATATTCAAATAGTTTTAGAATATATATTATTTCCCTGCTAATTTTTATAAGTTTTCGAATGGATCAATGGAGATAAACGTTGGTCAAAAATATTTAATTTGAGAAAAACTAAAAATTATGATTTATAATGTTCCCGTTTTATCAAAAATATAAGCTTTTTTTTGAGTTAAAAAAAAAGTATTTTTCAATGAATTAAAAATGTGAAAATTACAGGAATATATATTCAAATACTTTTTTAAAAATTATTTTAAATTGTATTCGAATATTTAACTGGGAGAAGTGGGGGGATAGCCTCTCACACTATAAAAGTATTGAGCTAATTATGAGAGGTATTGCTAATTTTTTCTGATTTTATATCATTGAGTATACAGAGTGTTTCAAAAATAATGAACCAATTTTGAATGACAGTAATTTTTATTGAAAAATGGTACATAATAAATTAATAATTATATTTTAGGAATCCTTAAATTTCTATAAATGTTCGAATTGGCCTCCATGAACACTGTTGAGGTGGTATCTAACTACTCTTCCTCATAGGCACCGTTAAGTTCACAACTCCCTATATCACCACTATCCACAACGTTGGATAGATTGTGCAGGTATGCAGGAATACAACAGGACATACATCTCAATTCTGATCCTTAGGATCAATAGCCCTTACACCACATGACTTCTTTCTATGATAATTGATTTAAGATGGTATGTGATAAGATGAAGACTTTGTTACTACACTTAAATAGGTGCACTATTTTTGAAATAACCAGCAATCATTTAAAATTAACGAATGTTCAAAGCTGAGCTTTACGTGCTGCAGTATATTATAGTTTGCGAAAATTCGGTACACGATCGTATATGGTATGTGTGCAGCGCGGTCATTATTTGATTTTCGCGACGGAAAATTCTTGGAAAAGTGGTCAAAGTCCGAGGCAGGTATCTCTATACGTATAAAGTTGACATTACACAGGTATACTATGATTATATTATTATAATCTTGTTTATGTTTCTTCGGCGCGCATCAGGTCAGGAAAAAAATAACCACAAAATGCATATTCATGGGTGTTTCAGACCGTTTCGCTTTATTATAATTTTTTTTAAGCTTGGCGCGTTATATTTTAATGCTCGCGCACACACTAGTCACACTTAATACTTATTTGTATTTTATAAAATGTATATATGTATATTTATACTATTATAGGTACGTAAAATAACAACAGCCCGCGAATCTCAGCAGCAATTCGCGCCGAGACGCTATCTAAACTTGCAGTACGATATTATATTATTATTATCATCATTATTATCATAGTATGCTCTGCCTTTGTTTTCGGCTCTGCGTTATTTACCCGTGAATTCGTCTTTTGTCTCTTGGCAGGTACAAGAACAACAATATATATACATACAAGTAGGTAGGTGGTGTAATTTATGGCGGCTGCGCGCACCGAATATTTTATTTTATTTAAATAATAATATAATATATACAAGCGGCGGTGATTCTATTAAAGACGGCGGCGAACACCCTCGTATTATCTTCAAAAAGTTTAACGTTTACGAAAGTATTTTTTTGTAATGTCATAATTATTGAAGCAATTGCAACACTCACCACCTTTGAAAATATATATATATATATATGTTTGTGTTACCTTTTCTAAGTTAACTACCATTTTTCATTTTATATAATATATTTCAACGCAGAATATAATATAAATTTTTTAAAAATTGAATTTTGAATGAGAAATTAATATTATTATCTTTAGTTTAAGTAAGGTTTGGAATGTTTGGATTTTGAAGCAATAGAGGGTTATGATTCGATAAAAAAGCAATTAACATTTTAAAAAAACCATTTCGTGTGTAAAACAAAGCGATTACGAATATTATTATTATGACAATATGTTTCCATAGACTACAGCCAATATTCTTTGACGGATGATTTTAGGGAAAACATAGACGGTTTGAACATAAAATGTTCTGACACATCGAAAATGACTTTTGGACGTCCACCGAAGTAACGATGTGATAATGACACACGTGGGTCCTATTTCTATTTTCTTCTATATTATTTTAAACTCGATACCATCGACAATGCATCGTCTTATACTTTCTATTATCGATTTGTACTGTAAATGCATTAACAATAAATTATTGTGATAAATTAATATAATTTAACACGAAATATCATAACAGAGAAAAGTACCTAAAAATCCAAATACTGTCAAAATGTTGGTGAAATACAGTTCATTCCATATGATTATAAATATTAAATAAAAATATATACAAGAATTACATTTCTATCATTTTTTTTTTTTTTTTTTTTTGATAAAATTTAACCAATTGCTTTTAATCCGATAGACCGATACAAGTAGATCGAAGTAATAAAAGGTAAGTGGACTAATATTTTGCGGAGTACAATAAAAACGTAATTTTATTTTTTATTTATGTTGTTTGTTGTTTTAGTCTTTGTTTACCTTTAAAATACTAATTATATGTATATTACAACATAATATTTAAAACGAAAGGCACTCTTTTCTACTATACATTGTCTAACAGGTGATTATTTTTATGAATCTAAAACAAAATTCAAACTTCAGGTTTCAGAACTATTAAAGGTTATAATATACTAAGGATAATAATTAATAATCTTTAATAATATAGTTTCACATAAAATATAAAATAGACATAAAGTTTAGTCAGTTACTTATTATAGGTACTCGAACAAGTTTTACAATCACCTAAATAATACAATTTTTTATTGAATTAATAGTATTTATTACAATATTTTCAAATTAGCATACCCCACACATCTTCTAAGCCTATTATCAATTAGCATTAGATTTTTCCACTTAAACTAAATGCCTGAGATAAAAATAAACGATTCAAAGTCTCCTTTTTCTCAAAATCGCACTCGAGTCCCACAAGAGTTACTATCATAATTATGTATATTAATATTAATTTTCTATAACAAAACTGATAACACCATCTCTCACTCATTTATGGGTTAAACATTCAAGTCTAGTACTCGGCAGACGCTTAAATTTGTTATTACGCTTACATAATACTATATATTGTTATTTTAATACCTAGTACCTATACATCAAAATGAAATTACCCAATTTAAAAGTTAGTACTTATTGTTCTTAAATTAATAATCTAGCGATCAGCTATAAAGCATAATTATATTGAATTATACATTTAAAAAATACTTACTATCATATTGTCAATCAAATTACTGATATACTGACTCACTGACTGATATTCACGCACTCACCACTGATCATCAAAATTATTAGGTACTTTCCATATAGGAAAATACGTGCAACTTGGAACAAAGGTAGTCCTTATATGAACGCAATCTAAAGGAAAAATTTTAAAATTTAAATTTCTTAAAAATTAGAGTCATCTAAAGAAGAGTAGAAGTATGTATGTATTATATAGGTGTTTGCACAGAATACGTTAATATTATAGTTTAACATTTTACAGTCCGAGAAAATAGTTTAAAACGGTCGTTTATAAAGAGCAAATGCATTGTTTTACTGTTTATGACAAATATACGTCAAGACTTTGGAACGTGATCGTAAAGAGAACACAACTTTTAAAACAACAGTAATTCTGAAACGGAAGTTTTCCGACTAGCCGTCAATGCGGAGGACATCTGGCACAGCATAAAAACTTTAGGTTTTGTGCAATCTAAACGATTTAGTGAGGATTTTAAAATGTGTAAAATTATATAACACACCACGTATAGGTGCAACTGCAGTGATGGTAAAATTAGTGTAATTACCTAATAAGATTAATACCTATGTTGACAAATAACGCGTTATTAAACACTGTAAATCGAACGTTTGAAAACGATTACGATTACAAGTATAATTTATAACAATGGATATAAATATCAAATAATTTATGACTGTAAAATACGATCTGTAAATTATAACAATTTTTTCACGAAGTAAAAATATATTATTTTATAAATTGTAAACAAAAAATTCTACTGTCAATACAATTTATACCTAAAAAAATATGTTGGTACAATTTTTCGACATAATATAGCAAATATGGTTACCCTTAATAAGGTATAGTTTAAACTTTTAAAGTTAAATTTTACTATGAACATGTTTTTAGTATTGATATAAATTTTTTTCCTGTTCTGCGAGACTAAATTTTGTAAAGTTTTCGATGTTATATGTTTAATTATTAATAAAAACATATTTATAATTTATAGATTTTCCTTTTAGCAGAAAAATTTTGAGTAACGTACTATAGTGAGGGTTTTTAACTTTTAAACTTCACTAGTTATAACTGAATAATTTACTTAAAAACTTTGGTCTAACTTACTGTTGAAACTTGAAATAACTTAACTTTTTTCACTGGTTTCCAATAATCCATCTATATTATATAGTTATGTTTTATCGAGTTAAAATTTAAAATCTCTTAGACATACATATACTATACATATCTACTATAATAGTGATACATTATAATATTATAAATTCTGTTATGTTTCTTGATAAAATAATATTAAATAATAGATAGGCAAAAAATACTATCTATGTGACCAGTGCACCAATAATGTACTAAATAAAAAGTAGATTATGTTTAACTTATTTTAAACTGAGTTAAGTTAATATTTCTGACCATGTTAACTTAAGATTTGATGAGTTAAATTTATGAACTCCAAACTTAACGCTACTGCTCTGTTCACTTAATTTAACTTCTATTGAGTTAATTATTTTAATTAGGTTGCCCACAACTTTTAGGCATTACAATACTACATAGTGTAAATAAATTTAAAGTTTATCAACTATATTGTAATAGTTTAAGTTTTTTCTTAGAACAAAAGATTATAATATAATGGCACTACCAAGATTGCGGTTTTTGTTCATAGTTTATGATGACTGGTTTTCACAGTATCCAACGAACACCTTTTAATATTACATTATCTGTTTAATACCATAATGATAGTTATCACTGAGATTTAAGACATAATAAAAAGCAATTTATCATAAAAATGATTTATACCTTAACTTTGCAATGACTAATAAATAAACTATCAGTGAAATTATAAAGTGGATGGTTATCAGTTTTTTTCTAGGTATTTAGTAATCTTTGTAGATTAAAAATGCCTTTATTTAAAAAAAATATTTTGGATAAGACGAAAAAATATCAGTGAATCAAAAATTTTTAAATTTCTCGTTACTTCTTCAATAATCACGTTGCGTGAATGGTAACATTTGAAAGTTATCTAATGCAAACAAACAATAATGCGTGAAAATGTTTCAATTATTTTTTATATCAGCAGAGGTGACAATGATATTGCACAGCCACACATACAATTTTTGAGACTGTCAAATGATATTATACACGAGTAGTGTGCGACTGTTTTACACACAAAAGTCGATGTTGTCCTAAAGAGGATGTTAGTGTGATATGTTTTTTCTCAATCGCCCACTTTTAATCACCAAACCAATTATATGATAATTTTGTGATGTCAATTTTAATACATATTAGAGACCTTCACAGACTTCAAGCTTTCTACAGTTAAAACTTAAATAAAAAATCTATTAATCAACTTTTTCGACCAACTAAAACATGCAAACGATGTGAAATATGCCCATTTAACTTTAATCTAAGTGACAAGCCAACCTTCCGTTCAGAAAAACGTTTAAATCTCTCATTAATTTTATCATACAAACCGCCTTTTTTATTGATAATATTACTACTATAATACTATTATTATATATAACCTATTCTTTTGTATAATATATCTTTGCGAATGTTTGTTAATAATTGTATAATATTTGATTAAAAAAAAAAAACAAACAAACAAAATATTGTAACACTAAGTTTAGACGAATACAGTCACAGTGCGCTGCTACCAGGATAACTTTAAAATGAAACTGCGGGTAAGTGGTCACTCTACTATACAATAGGTTACTGTAATGGATAGTATTAAATTTTAGTTCAATGGTTTAACATCATTGTATATACAAAAAACGATTCCGAAGGGAGACGGTTTGTCAGTCTAGGATATTGTATACTATATTTATTATATCGTTATCATTTAGAAAAAAAGCGGGTAAGCGGATGTCGCTCTGATGTACA
Organism: Diuraphis noxia; assembly: GCF_037042655.1. Taxonomy (NCBI): domain Eukaryota; kingdom Metazoa; phylum Arthropoda; class Insecta; order Hemiptera; family Aphididae; genus Diuraphis; species Diuraphis noxia. The sequence continues at coordinate 27,165,006 of NW_028301714.1, read as the reverse complement.
TTAGGTGGTGGGGTAGACCTCTGACTAGGGTAGGTTAGATTTGAATGCAATGATAGGTATCATTGTATACGAAAAACGATTCAGAACGGAGATGATTTGTCAGTCTAGGATATATTATAGATAATTAAAAATTTTCAAATCTTTGATTTAAAAAGAAAATTATCTATAAATTTCTAACTTAAAATAATTTGCGAATTTTCGTAATTTTTACGTATTTAGTCAATATTTGAACTTTAAATGCTAATAAAAAAAAATTGTGCCTACGTATTTTTATAATTTTTTAATCACTATAAGAATAACTTATGAGGAACTTTGTATTTAATTTTCAAGTATTTTGATAGGGCCGAAAAAATTTTATCAACCCTTCAAAAAATTTTTTCAGAAACATTGAAAATTTCAGTTGTCTATTAATATCTCAAAAAAAGTCAAAATATTTTTAAAATTAAATCATGTAAATAAAATGCCAATCCTAATAACTGGTAAAATTTTCAAGTATCTAGGACTTATACTTTTTGAATAATAACAAATATTTAAAATCGTTTCAGGATAAATTGTTATCGTTACGCTATTTCGTAAAAATTTAAAATTCAAACGCACTTAAAATTTTTCCTATAATGATGCTTCGAGTTTTCTCTATAGCTACTTAGAGGAAAACTTAATGTTGTATTTTTAATCCTTAGTTATAAACGAAAAAATTTTTATGATTTTTCAACTTCAAAATTACTTGCAAATTTTCGCATTTTCGACAGATTTCGTAAAAATTTGAACTATAAACGCTTATAAAAAAAATTGTGCCTATGTATTCTTATAATTTTTTTAATCACTATAAGAATAACTTATGAGGAACTTTGTATTAAATTTTGAAACAAATTCTTCTCTAATATCCATGAAAACATTTCGTAATCACAATATAATCATCTCGTCTAATATATATGTGTTATAATCTGTGGTACAATTATTGAACAAATTTTCAATTTCCGATCTAAATATCTGGTGAAATTTTCAAGTATCTACGACTTATAATTTTTTAAGTATAACAAATAATATTTAAATTCGTTTGACTCGTTTGAGGATAAATCGTTATCATTACGCGATTTCATAAAAATTTAAAACTCAAACGCTCAAAACATTTTTCCTATAATGAAGCTTCAAATTTTCTCTGTAGCTATTTTAAGCAAAACTTATGGAAAACTTGGTTTTAAATTGTATAACCTTAGATATAAATACAAACAATATTATGAATTTTGAACTACAAAATAATTTGCAAATATTCATGGTTTTGACGAATTTCTGTCAATATTTGAAATTCAAATGCTAATAAAAATTTAATTTGAACTACCAGTTGACATTTTTTTTGTGATAAAGATTGACAAATTTGTAATGAATCTTGTATTAAATTTTCAAATCTTAGATTTAAAAAGAAAATTTTTTATGAATTTCTAGCTTATAATAATTTGCGAATTTTCGTGATTTTTACGTATGTTGTCAAAATTAAAATTTAAATGCTTGTAAAAAAAAAAATGTGACAATACATTTATTTTATTTTTCAACTGCTATTATAAAAATATTTTAGGAGCCTTGTATTAAATTTTCAAATCTTAGGTATAAAAGGAAAAACTTTTATGAATTTCGATCTAAGATAATTTGAACATTGCCGTAATTTTTATGTATTTAGTCAAAATTTGAACTGTAAATGCTTGTAACTGGTAAAATTTTTCAAGTATCTACGACTTATACTTTTCGAATAATAACAAATATTTAAAATCGTTTCAAGATAAATCGTTATCGTTACGCTAATTCGTAAAAATTTAAAATTCAAACGCACTTAACATTTTTCCTATAATGACGCTTCGAGATTTCTCTATAGCTACTTGAAGGAAAACTTATGGAAAACTTAGTGTTGTATTCTTAATCCTTAGTTATAAACACAAAAATTTTTATGATTTTTCAGCTTCAAAATTACTTGCAAATTTTCGCGTTTTCGACAGATTTCGTAAAATTTTGAACTGTAAACGCTTATTAAAAAAAATTGTGACTTACGATTTTTAATTTTTTTTAGCTACTATATGAACAACTCATAAGGAACCGTGTATTAAATTTTCAAGTTTTTTTGGTCGTCCAACATTTTTTTACCGACACTTCAAAAAAAAATTCTCAAAAAATTGAAAATTTCAGTATAAATAACTCAAAAAAGTCAACAATTTTTGAAAATTAAACTGTATATATATAACACTAACATTAACATTTGGTGAAAATTTCAAGCATTTACAGTGATTAGTTTTTGAATTACAAACATATAAAAAAATCGATTTTTTTGAAAACTGTTGGATAATGTTTACTTTTGACCTCTATAATGCACCAAAGATATTCACTTTTACATCGGAAACCACCCCAAAGTTTGAAATCGAAGCATTATTTTGACTAGTTATGCTGTACACAGACACAAAAAAAAAAACACACACACATCATAAGTACCTATAAAAGAATTCCAAATTAATCAAATCAGATGTATTATGTATCCAACTCACTCAGTCACAAATTTAACTTGTAAATAAAAAAAAAGCGGGTAAGTCGTGGATGTCGCTCTGCTGTACAGTAGGTTACAAGTGGGTTACTGTAATGGATGGAATTAAATTTGAATCCAATGATATATCATTGCATACGAAAAACGATTCTGAGCGGAGTCGGCTTATCTGTCTAGGATATAATTATTATAGATTATTAAAAATTTTCAAATCTTGGATTTAAAAAGAAAAATTCGTATCAATTAAACTTGTATGAACTTCGATACCTTAAAATAATTTGCAAATTTGTGTGATTTTTACGTATGTTGTCAAAATTAAAATTTGAATGCTTGTAAAAATTGTGAGTATGTATTTATTTTATTTTTCAACTGCTATTGTAAAAATATTTTAGGAGCCTTGTATTAAATTTTCAAGATTTTCTACCCATCAAATACATTTTTATCGATATTAATTTAAAAAAAACTAATAATGATCGAAAATTTCATATGCCTATATAAACATTCGGTGAAAATTTGATGTATCTATAGTCATTTGTTTTAAAGTTACATCAAAAACCAAAATCGATTTGTGCGTAAAAATTCCCATTTTTTCCTTGTTTATCCCAATTATTATTTAGCAATATATTGAGAATATTTTACTTTTGACCCCCCCCCCCCCCAAGTAATAACTAGATTCACTTTCTAATCGAACGAGGTACTGAAGTCGAAAATCTTAGCACTTTTACTGCCCCAAAACATGAGGACAGACACACAAAAAAATACACATCATGGCAAAATCAATGCATTCCACGCTCTTCTCAGAATCTGAAAATCAAAGTTCAGTAGTACTCAGTTAAAAGCATCTAAAGAGTGAGACTCCGGATTATATCTAATCATATTTATCAAGCACTGTGGTTTGTGGTACTAAGAAAAGATGATTATTTCTTGTATTGAAAGTTGAAATTTAAAGTATAACCTCCTTAGGAATTATGGACAGGATATTTTACCATCTATTGATTTATGAATAAAATCAATATCGTTATATAACCTTCTATAAGTCAATGAGTAATGATTCTAAATCAAATTCTACGGTTAAGATACATAGAAAGACATCCGCTTAACCTTATTCGTATGCTTTCATCTTTAAAAACTCTATTGAATTTCTCCAAGTTTGTTGATTAGGTTATTTTGTTTAAGATTCCAAACTATTAACGCAAATTCTAATACGCATGGACCTGACAAAAGACCAATACGTCTTAAGAAAATTAATATTATTAAATTTGGAACAATTTCGATTTACATGGTAAAAGGTCCGTAGAGCTTTGCTATAATACAGATTACGTATTATAACATTATTTATTTTATATAGAATAAACAATAATCTATATACAAGAAATGCACAATTATCGTTTAAATCTATACTAAGATGAGTAGATATCGACATGAAAAGGGTTTATTAAGAAGGTGCAATACCCGAATTTGTTGTCCCAGTCTTACAAACGCGTACATAATAATATAGCAAATTTACGTTCAGCAGTTTACGTTTTACTCCGTTAGCTTAAAAATTAAAGTGAATATAGATCTATTATGAAACTTGTTGGAAAGAACATTATCTGTGTTTTATTGAAAGTATTTTTACGATAATTCAGTTTTTAAATGAGTTATGCGCGTATAATAAATTGTAAAATAAAAATACTCAAAACTCACTTAAAAACTGAATTATCGTAAAAATATTTCCGGCAAAACACAGATAATGTTCTTACCATCAAGTTTAATAATAGATCTATTCACTCTAATTTCTAAGCTAAAGGAGCAAAACGTGAACTGCTGAGCGTAAATTTTCTATGTTACGCGTTTGTAAGACTAAAACAACAAATACGGGTGTTGCGCTCTCTTAAGAATTCGTCCATTTTTTTAAAGCTTTGTTTAAAATTTTTCTCAGATTTAAATTTTTTATCTATTTATATTTTAAAGAATTCAATATAATTATATTTGCAACAGGTCGCGACAGCATGTCTTACTTTTTAACCCCTGCGGATATCCTGGCAGTGTTAGGGATCGTTTTAAGATCGTTATTATGACGGAATTGAGAAGACTTTGAAGTTGCTAATGAAAACGAGTACAAAAAAAGTACGTCCTTCTACATCAAAAGTTTTCATATTAAAATCATTATCTATATGCAAAGTAGAAATATGTTGAAAAAATACGACGGGGCACTGGAGAGTTGTCGTAAGTTCAGGACCTAACCTAACCTATTAACCAAACATTACTGGGCGTATACAAACGGGAATTAAGTTTCAGAGTCAGTATTTTAGTTCCATTAGTTCGAATACGGATATTCACCAATTTGGTCTTTACATAATCTAGAATTTATATTGAGCCCCAAGTACAGTATCTATCTATATTATAATATAATTCAATCTCTCAATCAAACACATCATAACTGAATACCTCTCATACGAAACGGATAGACGGTAAGCAAGAATCTCAAACATCCTGCCAGAAAGCCCTACACCCAGACAACATAAAACAAATAATAACCTATATTATAAGTCCAACCTTATCAATAGTATTTAATATGTAACTTATATAACATGTAAATAATTTAGAGTTAAACCCATTGTTACCAATGGCCATAGTTGCCGAGGCTTAATTCAAATAAAAAAAATATATATATATATATAGTTCAAAAACATCTGAAAACCATTTATTGCTACGGACATTATACTACTATATAGTAAATTATTTAATAATCCGTGATTTTTTATCATTAAATTATTTATAAAATATGGTATTAAACATTTAATTTGTTTAATTTGACCTGCCCGTTCGACGGATCGAATTATTTTATTGAATAATGAAATAACGGTGATAATCGCATTAGTCGTAAACTGTAACAAAACAATTAAACTCTGAATGGTCGACGAAAATGATGTAAATGTCACTAAATTTAACGAGGAAACGGATTAAAATATGGATATAAATGCAAATAAACAAATTAATATTAATATCACTGTACAAAATACTACGAATTACAAAAGCATTATATCATAATATTATTTTTCAGCTATTATTTATCAAACGAATACGATTATAATGTTAACAAAACAATTGAATACTTTTTATAGTTTTTTTTCCGTCACTAATAATATATACGCAATTACAAATTATAATAATATTTATATTATTATATTTTTCATATACAGAAGTATTAACTAATTATTTTATCATTAAATCAAATAATAATGATTATTGGTATAAGACTAAATACATAAACTTAAATTCATTTTTATATTATACAAATATATACAAATATTATACATCATACAATTTCATTAATTCAAGCAATTTTATTATAAATGTAATTTAACTCGGTCACGCATTTTACATAATTTATTTAATGAGCAAATAAATATACTTTATTGCAAAAAAAATAGAAGTTTTTAATTTTGGCATAATTACTCAAATTGTGACACATGTTAATGTCCACGGACATTAACAACGATTCACTTTTAGCAACCAGCTTTCAACTTTTTAACTAAAAATGGAGTAAAAAAATAATAATTAAAATTTGCTTGCGACGAAAATTAATTTACATGTCTCGCTGCTTTGACAAATTAAGTATAAAACTGAAGAAAAATAATTATAAGAAAATTAAAAACATAATTTTAAGATTTACTACACTTTAAGAATTAAATCTTTAAATCAATCGTATATACTAATATTATGTTGTAAATAATCTATTTTGTTTTGTGCGATTTAACAATCAGGCTTATTGAAAATAGTTTTTGTATTAATTGTATTGTTCTAAAAATAAAAAGGACTCAAATTGTTAACTTACCATTGTTTTTGAATGTGTTGTACTGTTTTATAATTGTTATAAGACACGATACTCTGCTTGCAATGATAAAGCGTAGGGCGTGATGTGGCTTTCTTATATGCCACCAGAGATAAGATATTATCAAAAAAGGCCTTTGCCAACTATTAGAAATCTACTTCTTGGATGCGTATAAAGAAACATTTTGATCAGGCCGCCTACCTCCCTCTGGTCAGCATTTCCTTGACATACCTTCAAACAGTGCATGAATACCAGCCACCTCAGAAAAAAACTGAATACTGAATCCTGCGAACGACAACTGGATGAGAAATAATCAGCTAGTGTATTTAAGTATTTAGATTCGAGTATTTTGAGTAATAATAATACGTTATGTCACCTAATACTGTTACAACATAGACCAATAGGCAGCTGTGAGTCTAGTAAGGCATTTAATATAATATTTTATGTTGATTGCAATTATATAGGTAATTATAGTCATATTTTACGAGCAATTAACAGTGTATTTGATCGAATTCTCGAACACACGATATCTAGATTCCTCCGAACACCTGGAAGAAGGTAATCGCGTAATTCTTGATATTTGCGTTTGGTATCTTTCTTCAACAGTTACGTATATGAACAGGAAATAATGCAGGTGTATAACCTTAACATCCGATTTTAATATAGCTATTTTCTATTGACAGGAGTCACTTTTATATTTATTCAATATTCTCTCTTTTCCCTTTTCTTTTTTTGCGTCATTACAATTTTTCGATGAAACTATAAAACTATAAAAAAAAGATGGATTTTAAATCTAAAAATACCTAATACAGTTTAAAAATCACTTAAAGAACCAATAAATGCACAAAACTAATATTATTTAAAAACTGTTTAAAATATTTAATTTTTTTTGAAAATAATAAAACCATATTGTTTATTAATTATTTAAATTTATAATTGGCTTGCTAAGTATACACTGCATGCCCCAAGGCCCTGACTATAGTGTCTAAAACACTTCCCTCCAATGTTTACACCTATGCTACCTATAAACTACCTAATATTGTTAAAATCTAAATTAAATCTAATTGGATTTTAGCATGAACTTATAAAATGTTCATATAAAATATTTTTTGAAATTAAAATGTTTCTAACTTAAACTATATCGTAATTTACTTGACGAAAATATTGATATTTAAAAATTTTTTTAAAAATCAGCCATTTGACTTAAATAAGTGTTTTTACCATATACATTTTTCTTAAAATCAGATTTACAAATTGGCTATTGTAACGAGTTAAAAATAAGGTTAAACTATTGAAAGTATAAATATTATTAACATGTTGATACTTTTTATAAATAAAACTGGTTGTTAGTATGCTATGCTATGATATATTATTTAATTTATTGTCCTAAATCTAAAGTATAGTCTAAACATCATAGTCTAATAAAATATGATGATATATATAATGTGTTTATCATTGCAATGTTGATAATTTTTATAAATAAAACTGATTGTTAGTATGCTACAATATATTATTTAATTTATTATCTTAAATCTAAAATATAGTCTAAACATAATCTAATAAAATATCATGATATACATAATGTGTATATCACTGCACTATATTGAATATTTCAAAAAAAAATTTTATCAATTTTTAAGTTTTTTATTTTCAGTATTAAAAAGCGGGTAAGTCATGGATGTCGTTCTGCTGTAGTACAGCAGCTGTACTGTAGGTTACTGTAATGGATGGGATTAAATTTGAATGCAATGATAGGTATCATTGTATACGAAAAACGATTCTGAACGGAGATGATTTGTCAGTCTAGGATATATTATATTTAAATATTGTCATATATTCTATTTTGAAACAAATATTTTATTTTTCAATTAAGACGCATTTTGCATATGGCATGGTTAATCAATTAGTGTAGTTATCATAATTCATAATAACTTATATATACGAACACCTGGTTTGAGGATAAATCGTTATCATTACGTGATTTCATAAAAATTTAAAACTCAAACGCTCAAAACATTTTTCCTATAATGACGCTTCAAATTTTCTCTATAGCTATTTGAAGCAAAACTTGTAGAAAATTTGGTGTTAAATTTTATAACCTTAGATATAAATACAAACAATATTATGAATTTTGAACTACAAAATAATTTGCAAATATTCATGGTTTTGACGAATTTTTGTCAATATTTTAAATTCAAATGCTAATAAAAATTTAATTTGAATTCCGGTGGACATTTTTTTTGTGATATAGATTGACAAATTTTTAAGGAATCTTGTATTAAATTTTCAAATCTTAGACTTAAAAAGAAAATTTTTTATGAATTTCTAGCTTAAAACAATTTGCGAATTTTTGTGATTATTACGTATTATGTCAAAATTCAAAATTTGAATGCTTATAAAAAAAAAATGTGGCTATATATTTATTTTATTTTTCAACTGCTATTGCAAAAATATATTATGAGCCTTGTATTAAATTCTCAAATCTTAGAATTAAAAAGAAAAACTTTTATGAATTTTGATCTAAGATAATTTGAACATTGCCGTAATTTTTATGTATTTAGTCAAAATTTGAACTGTAAATGCTTATAAAAAAAATGTGTGACCATATATTTCTTTTATTTTTCAATTGCTATTTATTGTAAAAATATTTTAGGAGCCTTGTATAAAGTTTTCAAATCTTAAGTATAAAAGGAAAATTTTTTATGAATTTCTAGGATAAAATAATTTACGAATTTTTGTGATTTTTACGTATGTTGTCAAAATTAAAATTTGAATACATGTAAAAAAAAAATCGTGGCTATACATTTATTTTATTTTTCAACTGCTATCGTAAAAATAGCATTTACTCGTATTATGAGCCTTGTATTAAATTCTCAAATCTTAGAATTAAAAAGAAAAACTTTTATGAATTTCGATCTAAGATAATTTGAAAATTGCCGTAATTTTTACGTATTAAGTCAATATTTAAACTGCAAATGCTAATAAAAAAAAATCGTGCCTATGTATTCTTATAATTTTTTAATCACTATAAGAATAACTGATGGGAAACTTTGTATTAAATTTTCAAGTATTTTTATAGGGCCAAAAAATTTTTATCGACACTTCAAAAAAAAATTTTCAGACAAATTGAAAATTTCAGTCGTCTATAAATATCTCAAAAAAAGTCAAAATATTTTGAAAATTAAATCATCTAAAGAAAATGCCAACCTAAATAACTGATCAAATTTTCAAGTATCTGCGACTTATAATTTTTGAATAATAACAAATATTTAAAATCGTTTGAGGATAAATCGTTATCGTTACGCTATTTCGTAAAAATTTAAAATTCAAACGCACTTAAAATTTTTCCTATAATGATGCTTCGAATTTTTTCTATAGCTACTTGAAGGAAAACTTATGGAAAACTTAGTGTTGTATTTTTAATCCTTAGTTATAAACGCAAAAAATTTTATGATTTTTCAACTTCAAAATTACTTGCAAATTTTCGCGTTTTCGACAGATTTCGTAAAATTTTGAACTGTAAACGCTTATTAAAAAAAATTGTGACTTACGATTTTTAATTTTTTTTAGCTACGATAAGAACAACTCATATGGAACCTTCTATTAAATTTTCAAGTTTTTTTAGTCATCCAACATTTTTTTACTGACACTTCAAAAAAAAATTCTCAAAAAAATCGAAAATTTCAGTGGTCTATAAATAACTCAAAAAAAGTCGAAAATTTTTGAAAATTATACTGTATATATATATCACTAACATTAACATTTGGTGAATATTTCAAGTATTTACAGTGATTAGTTTTTGAATTAAAACCATATAAAAATATCAATTTGGTCGAAAACTGGTTTTGCGTAAAAATTCCCGTTTTTTTGTCACTTTTTTTTTGTTTTTCTCGATTTTTTTGAAAACTATTGGAAAATGTTTACTTTTGACCTCTATAATGCACCAAGGATATTCACTTTTACATCGGAAACCACCCCCAAAGTTTGAATTCGAAGCATTATTTGGACTAGTTATGCTGTACACAGACACAAAAATCACACATCATTGTAAAATCAATACATTCATCACTTCTTTCAGAATCTAAAAATAAAAAATGTATTCTAAAAATGAGGCACAAGTGTCTATGAATAAAATTTTAAAGACATTTTTAAAAACATTGATTAGAACAAAGGTTATTTAATTTGTCAGATCTCCGTGGGACACCAATATATTCTCGAATTTTTCTCATTTGGTGACTTTCATCAGTACACACACCGTTGAAAATATTTCCCAGGATTAGACTCCGTATACGCGCTTTTCACGGATCTGGTATTATGATTTAATTTCCGGTTAAAACTACTTGGTTCTATGAATCATATTTCCATGACAATGTCAACGCGATGTGGCGGAGTGAAGTTGTATAATCAGATAGGTAGGTGAATACTGTGATAACACCTATGTAAAAATGAGAGAATAAAGGGCTTAAGCAAGTTAAGTTAAAACCCAAATGATCTTTTACACTTATATAAGTACAAGCTGTAGAATGTTGTTATCAGATACAGATATTAAAACTAAGCTATTATTTCTTTCTCCTGATTTTTAGAGTACTCGTTAGGTCGTGTATTAGAAACTTTAGTCAAATGTCCGAAAGATAAAATAATAAAATATATAATATATCAGTTGATTAATTTAACGTAAGATACTCACATTATTTTAAAAAGTATTAATGTTTTGAAAATATTTTCTTTACGTGGTTTCAAGTCGTTACAAAATAACGCTTTTTTTTATAAAAATTTTATTTTTCTTATAATTTTTATACTTTCGAATGACAGCTAAAGTTTTAATTTTTAAATGTATTTTACTACTAGAAACCAAGTACATTTTTTTTAAATAGACATTTATCCTTTTTGAAATAATAATAGTTCATGTGGTTCGTGATCAAAAAACCACCTGTTATGTACAATATAGTAAAAGGTACAGTAAATTCATCTACATACTTACTTATATTATGTTCAATGGAAAATGTTATAGAAATATTTCTTACATCGTACATTATAATATAAATTAGTATTACATAATAATTGTTTATCTTATAAATAGGGCTCGGATGTTATTGCATTTGCAATTTTTTTACTATTGTTCGGATTCATTGCTAAGTAAGTTATAAATTTATTTCAATTGAGTATCAATTAATATAATATATTAATTGATACTCGTTTGAAATAAATTTTATATTTTATATTTTAAATTATAAAAATTTTAAGTACAACTTTTTGCAATTTTTGACCTTTTTCAATTTTATTGATTTTCGTAATTTTCAATACAATTTTATATATTTGTTTATGTTTTCACTTTTTTTTGTTAGATTATACAGTGCAATAATTTTCAAGGTAAGGTTAGGTTTAAAAAAAAAAAGAAATCAAAAATAGTTTATATAAAAAGTTTTAAATCTTGAAAAAATAAGAAGACCGCACAACTTACCAGATTTTTAATGACAACTGATGAGAATTTGAATTTGAATCTTTTTTATTATCTACTTGTTTAAAACCTATCTAATGAAACTTTATAATATTACTTAATAAAATGACTTAATCCATTTCATAAAATAATTTGTTAATATATTTTTTTTAAATTTTTTTAGTACAAAATATTTTTTTATTGCAATTTTGGGTTTTTTTCACAGCAATAATGCAATCAATTTTATAACATTTTTAGTGCAACAACATCCGAGCCCTACTTATAAATATCTTTACTACACTATGATCGGGAATTAAATATTTGAATCACTAATCAGGTATAACATAATTAATGATTTTATAAAAAATTAAAAAATATATTTCAATATTTCATACTCATCATCCTATCTGTAACTGTTCGTATAGCTTTTGAACAACTTAAACGATTGAAATAAAAGTTATGTTTATGTATACCTATATATACTCGTATATTAGTTCTATATATAGATCCCTTAACTATTGGAGGGTGTTTATTATATGTATTGTGTATATTTTTTCATCTCCTTTGTTGGATAACTCATGCATTAATATACCTTTTTGTGAATGAAAATCGACCCACACTAAAAACATCTACGAGAAAGGGCTTAACCTCATACCCCCAAATTTACGTCTATTTTTACCACGATGTATGTGTGAGCATATTATCATATTCGAGTATCACTGAACATAAGTGTAAATATTAACACGAAAACAGCTTTGATATAAAATGAATGAATGTGATAAAGAGGTAGACAATATAATATTATAGTCTATAGATCCAACCCCATTGCCGGCGTACCGTGGACCGTGGTAGTGGTATACATTCAATACCGCGATCCAGATAATGCTATACGTAGGTATTCTATAGCTTATACCATGGCGGTTAATGGTTAACAATTACACTAAGTATTTCGGCAGCGAGTAAACGGACCGCAGCGGCACCGTCGTCACATGTATTATGTATACACGTGACATACCCCTAGATACAAGGTAGGTACTGTACGCGATGCAATGGCGGCGATGGCGGAGCGGTTTTTCGAGAGGTAATATATTATTATTGTTTTCGGGTTTTAATCATCAATTAACATCACATAAATTATTATGATACGTATCCACATATATAGCAACAGAGGTACCTACATGTATATTATTATAATAATAAAGTTCTGCCAGCGCGTTCATTAAGCGTGCAATTTAGACGGCATATTATGCGCGTGTGTAGTAAACAATGCGGAAGGGGTTTTACACGCGCTGTTTAATTCCAGACGCTTTTGTTCCGCCGAAATACCTGTTCATCAGCGAAATCAAGAGGAACCATTAGTAACCGTCAAAAGTTCGCGGTACGATAAATCGAGCCGGGATTTAATGCGCCGGGACAAAATTGTATATCATATATAGCAAGTGTATACGTATAGTTATCGGCGATTAAACGAAATGTGCTTTGCAACGGATTTTTAATGAACAACACCGCGGTGGTGGCAGAAGCGTTATATATTATATATATGAGCTATAGGAGCTATCCGTGCGGTGTTTAAGCGAGCACACATTATAACAGAGTGGTTTTTTTAAAGGTCAACTCTTGGTTTAAACTATTAGGAGAATCTTATTTTAATTTTTTTTATTTTATATATTTAAAAGTTCAATAATAATTCAGTTATGTTAACTGAACGCTTTTGATTCGTTTTAATTCAATCAATTTTTCTCATAGAATTGAGCTAAGGTTAAAAAGTATAAATTACTCTAAATGCCTATCCAAATGGGATGTTGAAAATACGTGACTTAGAAATTTAAAAAATATATATATTAAATAGTTAAAAATAGTTATACGTTATACTGCGCAGGCGCTCAATAAAAGTAGTCAAAATCTTCAATGAACAGTGAAATTCTACAATTTTCTCAATTGAAAATCACATTTCAATCTGAAGTCACTAGATAGAAATATTTCGCGTTACTTAAGTGGAAACACTGCTTATCTATATATACACAGGGTGATTTCCAAAACATTCTCATATTCTTCTTAAATAAACAATTAAACTGATTTTCGAAATTTTTAAATATTCGAGATTTTTTGTTAGACTTGGAGTATTTAATGAAGTCGTGAAGATATACAAACTTCTATATTTTAAATGAGAACTTCCACTTTTCTACTGTCATTTTTAAGCAGTTAATTTTACTGAAAAATTCAAACAAGTAGTTTTTGAGTAATTTTATTTTGTGTTCTAACTAATTTAAGGATAACAGTTCATGAAAATGGGTATAGAATATTGGGGGTTACGGTCCATTGAACATTTGATTAATTAATATTAATTCATCAACATTTATAATTTTTACAAATGGCTCAAGAATAACAAACACTAGATCCAATAAGAGTTATTACATCTTTTTATATTTTTTTAAATTATAGCGACTATTATCATTAATTTAAAGTGTATTAGTTTATAATTAAATAATTGAAAAATTACTCATTTGAATTTTGAATTAGGTAAGTAAGTACCATTAGCGTGCGCACGGGGTTGGCCGCCAGTTGGGCCATGGCCTACCCTGCGAGTTGTACTGTATACTTGTTATACAAATTGTGACTTGATAAATTTTGATCATGAAACTTTATATTAAAATTTCAAATTACAATTTTCAATGATATCAATAATGAATTAAATAGGTAAATTTAAAAATTGAATTAATAAAATCTTAAAATTTTTTTAAATTACCTCTTTAAGTATATGTACGAGTAGATCATAATTGGTTTAGTCCATCCTGCCAAAAAGGTCTGCGCACGCCTATGGTTGGTAAATCAACATTTTCAAAAAAATTATCCTCCAAATAATGTGCATAAAGGTGACCGGTTCTCGTTTAAAACAGAAGTTTTTATTGCCACTGGACACTATAAGTTGGTGGTATGATTTAAAAAATTATTATAATAATTTGATCAAATGCATTTTCGAAATAAAATATATGGGAGTGAGCATCATTGCAAATCACTCTGTATACGTAAAATCCGTGGCGTATGTGTACGTATGCGATTATATCACACATATTATACCGATTATAATCCTAATTAAGGTCCTAGGGATTATGCCCACACGTATTACCTACGTATACGCACGTTTGTACTAGTCGACATTCGAAACGTAATTGCGACATAATAATATTATATTGAATACCTTACCGGCTATACATAATATACTGTCTCGAATAGAATGTGCAACCTAGTTTGTAACATATATTTATATGTATACCAGCTATAAGACCTTTCTTAAATTTTCCAATCGGATCGCAGCGGCCCGTGGGACCTATTTTTTGTATCACACGTATTTTAGTCCAACACACAAGCATCACGACGACGTGGGGGATTATATAAATTTAACCTGCAGTGGGTAAATAAATAACATAAGCCTTGTTTATGGTTGTAAGCATTTTAAATATAATTACCTATATATAGGTTTATTATCACCAATGTTTGGGACTTGAAGTACCCAAAACCGTCAAAGTAAGCACTTAAAAATGTCAATGTATAAGTATTATATTAATAATTAAGCTCTTAAAAAATATTAAAATACATGAAAAATCAACCTCAAAAATAGCTACCAGCTTGACGATACTCCAAGAAAAAACAAATAATCTCTTAAAAACTAAAATGGTTTTTCTATAGTTATATTTTAAAATGTTATAGTAGATATTTACTATAATACCTACTATAAGTATCTGAGCTAGTGTGCTGATTTTATTTTCCCGAGACTGCAAGACCCAATTAGTTTTTTTCAATGGATCAATGCGAATACTTCCTGCGTCGTTTTAAAATAGAATACGTACAACAACAAAAAAGAGTAAAAAATCTAGTTAAAAGCGTAGAAAAAATGACCGAAATAAGAAAAGATAAGCACTCTCAGATTTCACATTTAAAATTGTTATAACATGACATATTATATTACTATAGCACATTGCTAGATTCTAATCAAACCAAAAAAAAAAAAAAAATACTCCCATTATGCATATTATTTATATTTTAATATTAAATACCTAAGACTAATATAAATATATCATAATTGTTAAAAATTATTCGTGGATACCATGTAATCTTGACCGTAAGTCAACAGCCGATAAATCACTGTTAAATTGTTTTCACAGCCATTGAAGAATCTTCACAGCTTAAGACAATGTTATTCTTATGAGTAAACATAAATATAATATAATAATAATACAATATTCTTATGAAGTCAATAACTTGATTTACATAAGCTTGCTCGAATTTTGGCTCAATTTTAATAATATTTTTTTCAACTGTTTAAAATAATATGGTAAAAACAAGCTATCTTAACAATTAATAATCATAACTCCATTTTAAAATATTGATTTTCTATTAAAATATTAATAAGTAGATTTAAAAATGCCAACATTTTAGATAACACATTTTCCCCCATAACTTCAGAAAAATTGAAGAAAATTATAAATTATAATTTATTGCCGAAAAAAAACCAAGGTTTCGAAAATTGAACGTATGAAAAATGTATAAGGAAACCTGGCAATGACATTTCACATTTGTCATTACAAAATAAGTAAAAAATAAATGATATTAATAACTACATATAGTAAAAACTTACTATTTCAAATTATATGTTTTAAATGAAACCAAATTTTCTCAATTTCTATAGTAAAGAAACCAGGTTTTTGAGGGAAATTTTGAATAGGGACAATTAAAGATGATACGGAACATTTACTACATTTATATAAGGTACTATACTTATACAAAGGCATATAATAGCCATAAGCTATATAATAATATATAGCTTATTATAATATATATAATATTATTACTTTATTTTTATTGTTTCAGCATTTATTGCAAGGTTATAAACTTACAATTATTTTGGACATTTTTGACTTGGATTTTTGAATTTATTATATTTTCCATATATTTATATATTATTTAATGTGATGATATATTTTATTGTTTACATTAGATTTATATTATGTTAAGTTGTACAATTCAATTGATTTTAAGAAAGTATTTTTTTATAGTATATAAAAAATTAATAAGATGCGTAGATATAAATGATACGGTGTTTCCTAGTTGCTGACAAAGTGACAAAAACCATGTGAGTTGCGGACGAAATCTAAAAAGGTTGTCAATTTTTGTGTTATAATATTAACCTGAATAATTTCGTCCGCAACTAATATGTGTCTAAATGATAATATAATGATAATATTATATTATAATGATAATATATCTAATATTGGCCACCTATTGAAAATTATTGAATAACAATTAAAATTAAAATTAAACACTGATTCTTAATCACACCACTAGAACAAGGCTGCTACAACTAAAAAATAAAAATTAATAGTTTAAAAAAAAAGTAATTTGAAGTTTTAATCTAAGATATTTTAAAGAGTGCTTTATCTATGCGTTTGAAACTAAAAACTTAAATACTTGCTTGTACACTTTGCATTATGGCTTTTTTAAAATATTATAAAATACTTTCTTAAACTCAAAGTCAAAAAGTTAGTTTTGTGGCCTTTTACAATTGTAAGTAAATTCAAAACTGCCATATCTCAAATTATAAAATGCAATAACTCCACAGTCCACAGTTCTAATTATTACTGTTTTGCACTCAAAATATCACACGATAATTAGTTTTTGTTTAATGCAAGAACGCCATAAAGCAGTCTCGAATTTTTACATCAGTGATTAATTGAATAAATTAAAACAAGTATAGTGTCATAAAAAAATATGGCTCTCTTGCTTTAAAAAT
The DNA here is from genome assembly GCF_037042655.1 of Diuraphis noxia. Taxonomy (NCBI): domain Eukaryota; kingdom Metazoa; phylum Arthropoda; class Insecta; order Hemiptera; family Aphididae; genus Diuraphis; species Diuraphis noxia. Next base: position 27,147,440 of record NW_028301714.1, on the reverse strand, counting down.
TAAATAGTTAAATACTGACACATATTTTTAGTGGCTAAATGAAAAATAATATAAAAATATGTGCATGACATTCTTGCATTTTATAGAGCTAGTTCTTCGCCATGGATAATTTTGAAAAAAGTTATTACATTTCAAATTATTTTATTTAAAAAAAATGTATAAATATAAAATAAAAATGAATTAAAAATAATCTACTTAACTTAAATAATCGTTTTTACCATCAAAGTTTATCTAAAAATTGCATTTACAAATTGGCTAATTTGAAAATTTCCAAAAAATTTTAATTTAATTAAATTTTTTTTGTTTTCAGTTTTAAATAAAATGTTGTAACAAAATTAGTTTTCTTATTTTAATATAAATTTATTATTATTATATATTTATTTAAAAAAATATTTAAATATAGGTCCTAAAAATTATTTTATTTGTCAGAATCTTACTATCAAGCGTTTTACAAGTTCAAATTAAATAAGTAGATAAATGATATTATTATATGATGTTGCCTATAAGTATTGAAAAAAATATTTGAATGCATTTATGTATAAAAAAAATATATTCATTTTATTATGTAATGCTCATATCAAACAAATTTCTTATTTTCATTCCCACAAATACCAATATGATTGATCAATATTATTATCATAATATATATATATAGATTGGATTATTTTATTGGTCCAATTCATTTTACAACGGTCCCAAAGTAATTTAAACTTGCGTATTATTTTTCTTTATTGTGGTAAAAAACGTTTCTCAGACCTTGAAATTGCATTTTATAAGTTAATTTATACAAAATGGATATTTTATTATTGTATAATTCTATGAAACCAAATTCTCCCGAGACCAAAGATAGGTACTACTAAAAAAAAATACGTTCTTAAACATTTATACTGCAGTAGTATGTGTTAAAAGTATCGAATTTATTTCTTGAACGGGTTCTTGTAATATTCCATATTCCGGGTGATCCATTTAAAGGTTAATACTCTGATTATTTTCAAAAACTATTATCGTTTTTGAAAATATTTTGTTACATGGTTTCAAGTCGTTAAAAAAACAGTTTTTCTGAAAAAAATATTTTTTTTGAATTTTTGCTTTTCTTGTTAACAACATGTCTTTTGAATTCCTTAATCCAAAGCATAATATTTTTTTGAGTATTAAAATACATACCCCAAAATGTTGGTCCACTCATATACACTTAAAAGGAATCAAAAGTATCTTTAATAACAAAAAAAATTGATTTAGATAAATCAAATAATATAATCTGATTTGGAATATGAAATTAACAATGTATACCTATGTATGTTGTAATTTGAAAAGATAAAAAATATTTTTAAAAATGATAACGATTGAAAACAGTAAGAAATATCATTTTTTCATAGACATTATATAGTAACAACTTCAAATCATGTAAGAGAAATATTTTCAAAAACGTTGATGCTTTTTCTGAAATAGTGACTGTCTTGTGTTAATTGGATCACCCAGTATTTTAAAATTTATCTACTAAATTGTTCAAATATTTTTCCAACCATAATTTATCTGGCTATATATATATATATATTTACTTGCTTGTAAAAAAAATCAATAAACCTAACGATATTACCTCTATAAGCGTACATAAGACAAAGTAAATACCTACATCATAAATGATTACGTGTGATTTCAAACGTATAACATATATTATAATATAATAGAACCTATCTATTTATATACGAACGTACCTCTACCTACATTTTTCATAAAGAAAATTTGAAAAAAATATTTATTACTTTGTTATTTTTTGGCATTTGTAATGAATAGCTACATATTAGCACCCGACCGAATAATAAGATATATATATTACCTATATATTATGATAGGGGAGAGATTATTTTATCTTCGGTATTAATAAAATTAACGATAACAATTGTTACAATATGATTTTACATACCTAAGTTGCTAAGTATAATATTTTCATGTTTACCTTTCTTTCGGAGTTTTCAATAAAATATTTTTACAGGCTTTTCTCGGGGGCAGTCTTTTCAAAATAGTTTTTACTGTATTACTCAAAAAAAGCGTTTTTGCTTTCCACAATTGATAAGATTTTGTTGAAATTTTTTTTTCTACAATTTATCGAGAAATCACCTTATATTATCTCGACGATTACTTAAACAAATGGCAAATAATATGGTTAATGGTTATAGTAGTGTACATGGTAATATTGTTCTAATACGTTTTTTTAGTAATCTCAAATCTATATATAAAGTTTGATTTCTTAAGAGTATGCTTACCCTATTTCATATTTTTATGCTCAAATAATGCATATACTTGGTGGTCCGGTTACATTACAAACTTCTGTTTTTCAAATAAGAATCCTTTTTTTTTTAGTTTTAAATTATTAAGTAGTTATATTTTTTTTTTATTTGAGAATTTTTATATGCATCTAATTCAAAATTCAAGCCAATATTTTTGAGTCATATAACTTTGTTTACAAAGGATATTATGTCTATACTCTTATGGTAATGTGCTATGTAAATATGGAACTTAAACGATTTGAAAAATTTGGTAACAAGTAATTACTATTGATTTATCAGTATAAATAATTTGTCAAAGTGAACCAAGTATAGTAAATACTACATCTAACATCTATAATTATAAGTAGTTTTTATTTTTATAAAACTATTTTTAATGATTTTTATCCTGAGCATAGACATTTTAATAACTTATAAACTTCTTATTATAATTTTGATTTAGATACATCACAATTTTCAAAATAATCCATTAAATAATTTGTTGTAGAAAAGGGGGAGGAGGGGTTCATTTGAAAAATATAAGTTTATATCGCCACAAGACATTTCATACATATAACACATTTTAAAATATGATCTTTAGCTATACCTAAAAATTCTAAAATCAGAATTTAAATAAATGTACATTAAAGGGAAAAATTGTGGTGAGCATGTTAAAAAACCACTCTGTACCTATACGTATTATTACCTAGGTACATATAAGCTTATTAACATAAATATACTACTCCTGTAAGCATAAGTACGCTAGCTGATGGAGTAAATAGTTTAATATTCTAGAATTACATACAATATAATACTCAGGTATATAAATAAAGATAATGTTATTGATCATAAATACTAATATTTATACGAATGTCGAATAGTATTTATGATCAATGGTAATATATACGAAAAAAATTCTTATGATAAATAAATAAATATTTATGAAAAATTTATTATTATAATGGTTCAATAAAATTAAATGGATCAATCACAGGCCACTAAATCATGTTTGATGGACCATTAGCTTACATTTCTCATAATATTGATTTGCTAAATATTTAGTAATTGTTCATGCATTAATAAAATAGTCCAGACGTCAGACACTATATCATTACAGTCGAGTCGGGTCTGCCATTCAGAGCAGACGTCGCTGCGTTCGGTAACTCCCTCACAGCAAGTCTCGTTAGAATTAGTACGCGACTACATGCGCAACCACGCCCACCGGCCAACCAGAGGAGACCCCGTGCGCGCAGGAGCATCTTACCAGACTCCACGAGCTAAGCGGCTTTAGCCAGACTAGCTCAGCAATCAGTTTCAAGTCAGCATCCCAACTGGAACAACGTGCACAGTCCGTGACAGCAGATCGGATTGGAACTTCAGGTCAAAGCTGAGCACAAGTAAGCAGAAGAGGACGACTGGACTACGAGTCACCCGGGGCTCGCGCCCCCGGTAACGCAATGTCCCACCACACCGCTAGTACAAACGTGGACATAGATCAGACCCACCTGAGCCTGGCCTCTCGCGTCGGACAGCCTGTTCCGAGCCAGGTGGACGCCCACGCCCCGAACCTAAATGCTCCGTACGGGCAGGTGACTAAGAAATTCAAGTCCTCGGAACCTTCCGAGGACAGCTTGGAACCCCCGCTGGTCAACACGAGCAACTAGAGTTTCAACCTCAGATTCCAGCTGAAAGCGGCAGCCTCCGAAACCAAGAAGCTCATTGATAATACATCGGACAGTATTTCTCATGATCATCTTTTTTGCTTACTTGGTCAAACCGATATTGCCTTCCGTGCGGTAGATGCTCTTCTTACCAAGAGCGGCAACATAGCTAACTTACCGAACTTCATACCAACCGAAGCCTACTCCAGCAAAAGCGTCTCTACGACTGACGCCTCCACGGGCATGATGTTGACCCCTGGCTATTGGGATAGCGATACGGTTATCGAATCTAAGGCGGCATTTTTTCGCAGAATAGCAAGCAAAACCAAGGTGCCAGGCAGCCAGCTCCCCCAGGATACTGAGGAGGACACCGCTACGGAAACAGATGCTGAAGATTGGTCAAAAGTTGTTAGCAGACGATCAAAGTCCGGGAAAAAACAGACGACCACGGCGAAACAGCACACCGCTAGCCCCCGTCCGCAGTCGTCAGGTTTTTCCAATAAACCACCAGCGATTCTGATCAGGAATTCAGAGGGTATAAACTACAATGACACAATACTGGCAGTGCGCAACTGTGGCCTAACCAGGGAGGAGATCGGAACCAATGTCACCATGAGACAGACGCGGGATGTATGCCTCCTACTAGAGTTACCCAAAGGGGGGAACTCAACCACAGCAGCAAAGCGTATTGCCTCAGCCATGTCCCTCAGACTAGGTGACTCAATCGGCAAGGTGCTGCAGCTTGGCGTACTCGCGGAAGTCGAGGTACTGGACATCGACGCAGCCGCAACCGCTACGGAAGTCTTGGAGGCACTTCGAGACGCAATTCCTGGTCAGGAAGATCCGGAAGCCAAGATTGATCGGGATGTCATTAGCGACCTCAGGATACGGGGCACTCGATCCGGACAGCAGATAGCCACGGCGAAAATGCCCAAGAACCTAGCCATCCAGATCACAAGGGTGCCGATTAGATGGACCATGTGCCGGGTCCGGCCAAGAACTCAGCCGCCAGAGAGGGGTTACAGGTGCCAGGCTTTCGGTCACAACACCAGGACCTGCACAGCCGAAGACAGAACCGGAGCCTGTTGGAAGTGCGGCTCAATAGGTCACTCTATGAAGGACTGTAAGGAGGTGGACGACCGGTGCATTGCATGCGAGATCGCTGGACTGCAGAGGGTTCCACACAAACCAGACTCAGGTGCGTGCGCTGCTAGGAGATAGTCAGCAGGCAAGGGCTCAGATGATTAGCTTCCTCCAAATTAATCTGAACAAATGCTGGGCGGTGGAACAGCTTCGGAGCGGACCTCCTCATCGTGTCGGAACTTGCTTCACAGTACGGTCACGATGACAGATGGTGCTTCAGGACGGACCGTAAAGCCGCCGTGGGAACATCGCAACACACCGCACTCTGCCACGACGGTCGGGGCTCGGGCAACGGGTTTGCTTGGCTATATCCTTTCGCGAATTGGCCGTTTTCGGCTGCTATTTCAGACCTAGTGCCACGCTCCAAGAATACCTTCACTCCCTAGGCGACCTCGAAGCGTCAATCCGCGCCAGGAAAAACGCTTCGATCGTACTAGCAGGGGACTTTAACGCTTGGAACGTGGAGTGGGGCTCGAGGACTAACAACCCAAGAGGCATCACACTGTCCAACCTCGCCTCCAGCCTGGGGCTGATCCTGGCCAATACAGGATCCACTCCCACCTTTGTGAGAGGGGCAGCGAACTCCATCATCGACCTAACTTTCTACAGAGGACTGGATCTCACTGAATGGCGCGTATCCGAGTCTGAGTCACTAAGCGATCACAACTACATCTGCTTCAGTGTGGACAACCGGAGGGCCCCAGCCCGAGTGGAAATGCTCGCGGACGCCCTGCACCACCATTTCAGCACCTTTTGTCTGGAGGTTGCGGCTGTACCCGCAAGCACTGAACAAGCGCTATCTTCAGCCGACACGTTCTTGTTCGGTGCCTGCGAGGCGTCCATGCCCAGGAAAAGACCGGGTCCCGAAGGTAGGCGACCGGTTTATTGGTGGTCAGAGGAGATCGCGGAACTGCGGAAGCAGTCCCTGACCCTCCGTATGCGCTACCAAGCCTGCCTCAGACGCGTAGGCCAGCCCAGAAGCCAGGAGGTAAGATTTGCTTACATCGCAGCCAAAAGAGCTTCGTATGGTCATCCGCGAGGCAAAGAGAAAGTCCTGGGCCGACCTGTTTACAGGTGGCCAGTCATCGACGCCACCCTGAGGAGCATTAACGTCCCCGAGTACCTGGTGGAAATGCTTCGATCATGGTTATCAGACAGAGTGCTGCTGACAAGCGAGGATATGGCATCTAGGCCAGTGACCTGTGGAGTCCCGCAGGGGTCGGTTTTCGGACCGACCTTATGGAACATCGCCTACGACTCTCTCCTAAAGATGGACGAGCCGCCCGGAGTGCAGCTGATAGGATTCGCGGACGACCTCGCTTTGGTGGGAATAGCCGTGACAGGTCAGCTTTTGGAGGACGCAATAAACCCTACTCTTGAGGCCGTTGATAGCTGGATGGCAAGCAGGGGCCTTGAGCTGGCTCACCATAAGAGCGAGGCGGTTATTCTCTCGCGTAGACGTGCGTTCGTCCCCCCACGGCTCAAAAGCCGCATGGACGCGTCACGCCATTCCGGATATAGGCAGAACTGTACCGTTAGTGCCTCTGACGTTCCACATGACACAGGCACTAACAGGCCACGGATGCTTTCAATGGTACCTGAACCGGATGGCGAGGGCCGACAGCCCACACTGCTACCAATGTTTGGACAGCTCCGACACCGCAGAGCACACACTGTTTGAGTGCACCTACTGGGACCGATTCCGCGACCAGCTGAGCGCTCAGTTAGGTCATCGACCGACCGTGGCTGATCTTTCTCGGATTATTTGCGGCCCAGAGTTTGAGCTGCTCCCGGCGAATCTCACTGTGAATCGTCACTAAGAGACGCCAAGGAACAGTTCAGGCAGTTCTATGGTATGGTGGAAGGCATCCTGTCCGATAAAGAAGAGGAGGAAAGAGCCCGGCAGACCACCATAGCCAGAGACATAATGGCGGAAGACGGGACCTAGACTATTTATAATATAATATAAAAATATAATGTGATAGTAATGAGTGGGAGACTGGCCCACCACTGCTAATAAGATTTTGTATTGATTATTCAATAAACGATGGGGGCCGGAGGAGAAGTATTGGCAACATAGTTCCTTTTCCGGTCCTCGATACCATAGAAAAAAAAAAGACAATATATCATTGACATTGCAGACACAATTTGTAAATAATATAAAAACAAGATAGATATAGGTAGGTGCCCACTAAAACGATATAAGGTGTTATTATCATGAATAGTATAGACGACCGATGATTGTTTAATAATGAATTGTCAATAAGAGTAAGCTATTAATTATTAGTTGATAGATTTCATACAATACAACATATTATGCTTTTAATAATTTTATATACATATTATGTATATTGTGTAACATAAAGAACCTAAATTAAAAAAAAATACGAGTTTGTTTAATAATAATTGTAGGAGGTATTGATCAGATAATTATCGACACCAATAATATATTATCATTAAATCCAGATATAGGTACATTATACATTCTATATTATCTTATATTTTTAATAATTTTTGATATTTATGACAAAAAGAAAATGTTAAACTTATGGCTTTGGTCGAAAAATGAATCGGCTATAAACGGAACGATTCTGGTGAAAAATGGCCATGATTGTAAAGATGAGGTCTTTTTTTTTATAAGGGAACAGAAATAGTAGACGACGAAAGATTGAAAATAAGTTGTGATAATAATGTTGTTAATAAGAAAAGGTATTAGGTACAGTAATGGGTTAATGAGGATGAACTAGAGTTCTTTGGGGCAATTTGAACATTTTATTTTCGTTTTTGATTTGAACATGGTAGTGAAGAGCTACTGCTAAGGAGGAACGATTATTATATTTGACCGCTTAATATATTTTATACAAATTGTGGTGACATTCTTACATATTACGAGACTGAGTACGACCCCAAGCATAAACCCACAACGCTTGGCGAGATTTGACCACGACGTTATTGTTGATATTATATATTTTTTATATAATAATAATACGTTATAGTCATTTTGAAAAAAAGTTTGTTCTAATATTTTTACAATTGTAGTTTAATTCTTTTATTGAAAATAATTTAAAAACTGTTCGCTGTTAAATAAAGTTTAAGTTAGCACAAAAAAAAAAAACACTTAAAAATAATTACATTGTAGTAATTTAATCGCGATTTTCTGAAGACGTATATTATTTTAGTGGGAAAGTATTTTTTATTTAATTTTTTTTTGTGGTTTCGCAACTATTTTGTATTTTAAGGCATTGAGTAAACATAGAGATTGGTGACAAAGACGGGCTAACATTTAAGGCCTGAAAATACGGTCGAACGAGAATGTTAGGGGAAATAACTATTAAGAGGGTTTGTCAGCACACTATTAATAATTGTTTTCTCTGTGTGACCCGCGCGCAACATATGGCAAATTTCGTCTCAACATAACCAATCTTGTGTTGTTAACTTTAACATTGAACTGAATTGACCTATTTTATCAAACTCAAAATTAACGGCATTGTCTGAGTTTATATGATGACTTTTCCAAGACATTTCAACATTTGTATGCATCATGTAGTATAATATATCACGAGTAGTCCAGGCCCTATTTTTTAGTGAACCCCGACACAAAGTGTGTAATCCGAAATTGAAAGTGTGCACTACGGATTCGAGAAGTGTGTACCTACTAAATACTAATAAATAAGACTACTTGCTAGATAGTAATAGGTAGTACAGAAATACATTATACACATTTTTTTTAAATAATATTTTTCTAGCCCCCCATGGTTCTGTACTTTTTCATGATACATTAAAAGATGTGTAGTACGAATTGTTGTGAAAAATAGGGGTTTAAAAGTGCTCATATATCATAAAAAGCAAATATCTGAACACATATAATTTATCTTTAACTTAAAGTTTCATAACAGTAAATTATCAATCGCAATAAAAGCTAACTATACACAATAAATTGTTTCACCCGAATGCAAATGTGTGCGCTTACATAAGTAAAAATATTAAACATCTTAAGCTAAGATAGCTTTTATAAATGACATTTAGAAATATTTAATACTAGCTGACCCCGTGCACTTAATTTCCCGTTAAAAATACCAACACTAAATAATTCAAACTTTGTTCAATTCATTATTTAATTAGTTCAGTGTATGGTGTTCAAAACTTAAAAAATTTTATCTAATAGTTCATATTATACTAGAAAATCAGAATTCGAATATACGAGTAAATTAATTATTTAAGAATATGATGGAGGGAGCATTTTTGGTAAATCGCCCTTTATGTTGACGTGTACCTACGAGGCGTATAACGACGTCCCCGCCCGTCCACCCACATTCTACAACAGTAAGCAGAACCCGATTGACCGGGATAACTATATTATAACCAATGACATCCTCGGCGATTCGTTTGATTTGCGTTTCCGTCAACGCGTTCTCGGATTTCGATTTAAGCCTGCACAGAGAAGGTTCGCTCTGCGGTGAGCTTAATTAGTCACGATCAATTAGGGCTGGCTAAGTGCACAGTAGTGACTAAAATGGGTAGGTCGTAGGTATAGGTATATAGTCGTTGCGGTATTCGGCTGAAGTTCGCCTCTGCGTGCGATAACGGTCGTTTATAATAATATTCCGCTCGTTTAATAATTAGTCAGAGCTGTAGCTAAACATATATATATATATATATATAGATATAGATATAGATATATCTATCCTAGGTATGGCGTGGGGATGAGTATAACAATAAATTTCATTCGTTTATCTCGAGAAATAGCTATATAATAGTTTTCACTCGTCTGTCGCCTTGTGGCTTGCTGCGATTTGTAACCGTATTATGTAAAATAATAGTTTATACATACATTATAATAATATTATGTTATATAATTAAATATATTATATATTAACACTTTGTATGTGCCAAAACTATACGCTTCAAAAGTGCGAACGTCAACAACAACAATACTAATATTATAATAGTAATAAATACGTAAAGTGTGATGAGCCGACGACCTTCTTCTGGCAACTTTGACGATTTATCGTACTTCGGTATTATTATTAAATATAAAACCAAAAGCGGGAGTCATTAACTATAGTTAAAAATTTTAATTGTTTTTAACTTTTAAACTTAACTGTTTAATTAATTCGTTTTCTAGTGAACTTAAAAAACTTAACTGGATAGGTAATTGTTGAATTATCCAACTATAATTTGTTGTTGTTTTTTTCAGTTGATCACTAATTAAATGATTACCATAGAATAATAATAATATTCAAAATAATGAATGTTTTGAAGTAATAATATATGTACATGAGACTATCGAAAATGCTGTCATCCAGGAAGCACGCTCGCATCCAAACGTGAGCAGTTAGCATTTCAGACAAGATTACACACGCATACCATATCCGTCAGAATGGAACCCATATCGAGAAATCTAATGGGGGTAGAGGGTAGGACTATATAGGAGGTTCCCAAAACGACCTGTATTCAGACGTGATTTGACCAAATGTCCAAATAAACCAGAGCATCTTCACGCCAGTATGTTTTCGAAAATTTATATTTAGAACTCCTAGAATATTTTACCGAACTAAATATTCAAGAATATTGTTACGATTTATCAATTATTAATATATGTGTTCAATTTAGACATTTAATATAATATAATTATACGCCGATTATCAACTCTATAGGAAGTTCATCAACAAGCCATCTCATGCTTTTCGTAATCTACAACACCTGTAGCCGACGAGATCACTACACAATTATGCACTTTTATTTAACAATATTTCATTTATTTTTATTTTTATAACATGCAGAGATCCTTTATAGTTTTTTAGTTTTGTGAATTGTTTCTTTGTAAAAATTCTGCCTTGGGAAAATGTATTCTATTATCATAACTTAATATGTTTACTGTCTACTATTATAGGCTTTTAGTAAGTTTTTTAGTATAAAAGCTTCAAAACTTAATAAAGGGCTCCTAATATATTATTACAATAACGGTTAAAAAATATTAAAAATACATAGTCACAATTTTTTTTTAATAAGCATTATTTAAAGTTCGAATTTTGACAAAATATGTAAAAATCGTAAACGTTTGAAATTTATTTGATGAAAATTCAATGCAAGATTCTTCATGAGTTTGTCTACTTTTATCAAATAAAAAATGTATACCGGAAAGTCAAATTAAATTTTTATGAACATTTGAATTACAACATTGAATCACTCAATTTCTGTTGTACCGATAATCTTATTTTGTTGTTATTCAAAAACTAATAACCGTTGAAACTTGAAATTAACGTTTAATATTTATTTTATCAATTCCTATATTTGGTAAAATTTCACAAAATTTCAACAATTTTTAAGTTATTTATATACATTTGAAACTTTCTGTTTTTTTAGTTTTTTATTCTATAAATTTCAATTAAATTTTATCCGTTGGGTCAAAAAACTTGAAAATTTAAAACAAGGTTCCCATAAGTTTATATAATAGTAGTTGGAAAATATTAAAAATACATAGGCACTTTATTTTTTATATAACCATTTAAAAATCAGATTTTGACAAAATTCACTAATTGAAAATTTACAAATTCTTTGGTTGTTAAAAATTTATAAAACGTTTAACTTTTATACCTAAGGATTGAAAATTAAGAACAAAGTTCTGTGACAAAAAAAAATCTAAAAACTATAATTATTTTCATGATTATTTTAAATTTAAATTTGGATGAAATTACCTACTAAATTATCAAAAATAAAAATTTTAACTATATTATTATTCGTGATACTTTAAATTGGATATACCTACCATGAATGGCTGAGTAAGTCGTGTGCATAATGAATCTGATTTGATTAATTTGGAATTTATTTTATAGATACCTACATTTTTTTAAATTTTTTTTTAAATAATAGCAATATATAATTAATATAGAATAAAACTATAAAATACCCTACACTAACAAACCGTCTCCGGTCAGAATCGTTTTTCGTATACAATGATATTATATCATTTAATCCAAATTTAATTACAGTAACCTACTGTCTACTTTACAGCAGAGCGACATCTACTTACCTGCTTTTTTTTTTTGACTGACAAACCGTCTCCACTCAGAATCGTTTTTCGTATACAATGATATTATATCATTTAATTCAAATTTAATTACAGTAACCCACTTGTAACCTATTATACAGCAAAGCGAAATCCACTTACCCGCTTTTTAATTTCTTCATTCTTAGTTAAACAAAAATGTGATAAGTTAGAATATAATTAATAGGATCTTAGGATCTATAGCCAGATTAATTTTGAATTTTATATCTCAAACCATCGCATAAAATATGAAAGGCCCCAGCCCCCAACTGAATTTCCATTTTTCACTTTTCAAATAAATCTTGTTGTGGACTGGGTTAAGAATTTAATTTACACAAATAATTTCGAATAGTTGAGATATTTTATTCGATTATATTGGTGTACCGTGTATTATTATTTTCTTTTTTTTCTTTTAATTTATGCAGAAAACGATCTTATCTAGATCAAGCTTTAAAATTTGATGTTTAGGGGATTTATTCTTTTTTCCACCGTATTCGTCTATATATCCTATAATAACGAATCATTCGACACTATAATGGTATCATATTGTATAATAATATAGTTAGTGTGGAGTACGTTGTATTTAAATTGCATACACAACGCGCCGTCTAGTAAAAAATATTTGAGTATCGTACCAATAATATGACATGATATTATTATTATTCATGAGTATTTCTATATAAGTTCTAAACTTATAGGGTTTTGGATTTTTTTACGTGAATGAGAAGGGGTTCTAAAAATGATTCCTCTTTTCACTTTTATAATATACGACTGAAGTATTTATTCCAACTTCTAATACCACCATTTAATTTTATAAATCTTAATTTGAATCAATATTATACCTACCTATAATAGGTATAGGTACGTAAAATTGATACTAAAATTAATATATTAAAACTGTGTTATTCTTGGTTTTTCCCTTTCTTGTTACGGCAATATCCATCACATTCATATGATACGAATATAGAAACGTACTGTATTATATAGAGGAAAACGTATAATGCGTATGTGCTTCAGTTTATGTTTGTGCTTATGACAGACAACAATAATACAAGTCACGTCATTTTGATTTTTAAATTAATGTTTTAATTAATGTTTTTAAAAAAATTGATGTGAACACAGACACACACATTATATAATATATTATATACTTGCTTTTTTCGAATATTAATTATAATACCTGTTTTGAATTGTATTGTGCTCACTTTTTGAATATTGATTTTTTTCATAAATTTTTTGTTTATTTACAGAACCAAGTGTACTCTTATAGACTATAAATATGAGAATGTAATGTAAGATCTACTACCAAGCGATCGTTGTAATTAGCATAGACATAGAGTGTGGTGGCTAAGGGCTATAGCCCCCCCTCCAGAATTCTGCATGTCCATGTATGAGAACTAAAAAATTGTTTATTTTAGAAAAATAGTTAAGTAAGATATTTTCAAAAAAATTCTTAAGTAAGATATAAATTCATCATACTACCGGTAATTATACACGGATAAAAGGCTATGGAAGCTGAAGTCTCCTCTTAGGCCTTAATTACTTAAAATATTTCAAATATTACATTAATTTTCAGTCCACTCACTAAATTAAAGAGGTTAAAGGAACAATACTAGTTGCTTAAAAGATATATTATAATGCTTATTGACATTTAAGAGTGGTTGATAATCGTGCATTTTTTCATCTAGCCTCCTTTTTTTTCATTTCTAGATCCGTGCCCGGTTGTAATTATATTTTAATTTGGCTTAATCCGTTAAAATGAATAAATAAAACACACATAATATTATACCTAAGTTAGTCGGACGGACGGGGGTATTAATCGAATAATAGCTTTTATTCTCAAGAACCATTTTCAAATTTGGTTGGCAGTGGGTACTGGATATAGCCGTAAAGGTATTAGGTAAGTCACAATATAATATTGTGTAATTTTATAAAGAATAAATAAAAAGTTAGATCTGATTTTTGGCTACAATTTTTGGTGCGATTTTTATGTTGGTATAGGTATAGTATTTTTAGATTGTACAGATTTATATCTTTACCATACAAAAAGTGTGGGTTGGATTTAATTTTGATTTTAAACTTAATAGTTGTCAAACTGAGTCAAATTTCCAAATGAAGTATTTTTTTATGGCACTCGAATTAAAAAAGATTTCCATACTATATAAGAAACATAAAAGTAACGCTCTCTATTTCATCATGTCTGAACTATACGCGCGTGGTATCATTTCACATTTAGGAGTTGGGACATTATAACATATAATTTTTAACCGAGGTTAGAATACTTATAAATGTTAATAACTACAGCATTGTTCTATTCGTTATATTTTTGTGTCGAAACGCAAATGTCCTTATTATTATAATATCATCCCACTTTCTACGGCCCGCGTCGTTGTATACACATACGTAATATATAGTACTGTAGTAGGCTCACGCAAATGATGAGTCAAGATTGAACAAATAGAACTGTTTTAGAGGTCAACTATAATTGTTTAATAATTATTAAAACGATAAGGCGACTTCGTCAAACTGTTTATTTACGTAATTAAAAGCCTATTTGAATATAGATTATAAGGAACAGCGAGTACATTTATTATTTTCTTTTAATAAACATATACTTTAAAGGGAAGTCCTTCGAACACATAATTTACTATAATACTGGAGTACCTACTTAATATACATACCTAGTGAAATGAGTTTTGATATAAGGCAAATTCAACGGAATAATTAATGATATACCGATAATCCTGTATATAATAATATATATAAATTATCAATTAAAATTTAAATTAATAAATTAAAAATACGTATTCAAATAACTTCCAAGTAGTTTTGTCCAAGTTTATTATAGTCGGTTGTAACTTGTTATGCGTTACAATGAAATTCATTAAAAAAAAACTTTTTCGAATGGTTTATTAATACATCAATACCTAAAACGATAGGACGTATATATTATTTTATAGTACAATATACCATATAATCATATAGGAATTCAAATGTTCACACCATCACTATGTAGCTGTGCAGTATACCTATGTATATTACAAAACATATCTGTCATTAGTTTATGTCTAATAATATATAATACAAGACATAAAATTGTTTCATCACTTGTAAAAAAATCTGACTTTATTTGATATAAGATTTTAAAAAAATGACAATAAAGACGGACAGGCATTGACCAGTGCGTTAGGTAACCGTTTGCGCGGTTTGTCTATAGTTTAGGTAATTATTATAATTATTCCAACTGATATAGTCCAAAAACAATTATCTCCGTAAGAGTTTTTTTGCTCTCATCAAAATGACCCGTGTGTAGTCCATCTTTCTCTTAATGTTTGAAAATAAATAAATGTTTGTAGTCACTTTGTACCCATAATAAACTTATACCAATATTGTACCAATATTTAATTGTACCCAGTGTTGGTATTTACTGTGGCAGAAAGGTCCGGTGGTATTATGCTAATCATGTTACCCCTTCTCCCCGTCAAGTTCATTGTGTATTCCGATTACGGCTTTATACACTTCCCACCCAATAGTAACAGTTAACTACAAATATTTAACACTATGATAGGTGTCAAAAATATTTTAGCTTGTACTATGGACATTCAAGTAGTCAAGTATCTATACAATATTTATATAATAGTGTTAGTGAATTAATACAACCCGAAGAAAACAAATTAACCCGAGAATCAATACAGAATAAATGCTTAAAAATTATTGTGTTTGATAATTCATATTAAATCCGTGGTATCACTGTGTAGTAACTGACCAAGTGACTAGTGATGAGTAGTTAAAGCTTATAGGTATAAAAGTAAATATATTTAGATAATTTTGGTGGCATATGACAATGGTCTAATAATGTATCAAGAATTACGATTATCGGATTCAGGATTATGAACAAAAACTTATCATTGAATGATAGTCAGATAATATAATTAAAATAATAATCTAGTAATCTGGTTGAAATATTAAAAATAGATGGGTTTCTGGAGTTTAAAAATCAAAAGACAGTAATAGATTGTGGATTTACAAAATAACGTATGAAAATGGACAAATTAAGGGAAATATAATTTATTAGGTATCAATATTGCATAAATATCACGTATATTTAATATCAACTCCCAAACCTCTGAATTTTAATTTACGGCAAATTCCGTTTTAAATGAAAGACTGTTATAAATTAGCTTGCAGTTATTATATTCTCAAAAAAGCACTCTATTTTTGTAAAATATGCATGGTGTATTCAAAAACTGGCAGTGTAAAAAAACCAACAACTTGTTAAGCTTGTTTTCAGTGACTCAGTGTCTTATTATTATGCAAAAGCAGTGGGAAATATTATGCAAATTTATAATTTAATTTATTAATTTTGCCTTATTACTTAATTAATTATAACAATAATATTATACAACGTCATATAATAGTTTTAAACTGTACTCAATACAATATGCCTATGATATATATGTACATCTTGTGACTATGGTATACACATCATTATCACTGTAATACATGTCTAATGAAAACAGATAATTTTTAAGTATAGGTGGTATTGTGGAAAAGAGTTGACCAAAGAAATTATATAACATTATTATAACTATATTATAATCTATAACTTAAAATGAAAAAAATCAACCCACTGTCCACCCGTCAGAAAATGGTCGTTCCTGTAGTTATACCACTTAATGCATGTATATAATATATATAAGGTTATCTATTTTTATTTTTGAAACAACGAGTTGTATCATTCTTTGTATTGTGTATTGCATATTACATAATATAATATTTATATTAGGGAAAATTTAAAACTATACAACATCAATAACATTAAAACTTTATAAAATATTGTCCTATGAAAATGAATTAATGACTCTCTCCATATACGTCTCAAAAAGAGTGCAAACGCCCAATTCATTCCGATATCAAATTGAAAACCATCAAAGAAGAAGCAAAACTATTTTACAAACGCTTATATAGTCATATCATTTCTCAAGCCTTAATAATTCACTAATTGTCAAGAACATCGCTGTCCCAAAATTATTGGTAATCCTACAAACACTTCAAACATAAATTATGTCATGATTTGCTATAAATGCATAATATTAACTAACTAATTACAAATTATAGTAAAATTTAAATATATCTAAAAAAAAAATCAATCCAGCCTCGAGGTTTGACCACGTTATCCACGTATGTATTTTTTTAGTTTTATGATGTTTATGTCATTATATATACTATTCTTAATATGCCAATTCCATATATATATTATATAACATATTATATTATATAACATATTATATTATATAACATATTATATTATATATAACATGTGTATGTGTGTGTGTGTATGATTGCATACATTTCTTAAGAAAATTTAATATACATAATTTAACACAAATTTAAATTACACGCCAATTTACCCGAATAAAATACGATCAGGAAAACAGTTCATTTATTACTTACATATAATAATGTTGGGCCACCATCTCCCACTCCGGGGAATGGCAGAAACCTACGGGTGCCCCAATAGAAATTCTGCCAAAACTCTCACCCACGTTTAAAACCAACCTACAGTTCCATAAGAACCTACAGTACTACCCCCTTCCCAATGTCCTTAGTTGCCGCGGGATAATTAAAAAAATAAAAATAAAATAAAATAATGTTAGATATTGCATTATTGCCATATAGAATTAAAATGCTGTAATGATGATGATAAAGCTTATCATTTTAATATTGTTATAAAAAAGGGGTTGTGGCTTGGTGAGGCGCGGTCGTACGCTCTATCTGCAGAAACGCGCTGAGCGTACGTACCGGCCGCAGTTGCTAGCTCCCGGATGGGTGACCACCCGGGATTATTAGCAACATATCCTTGCCACACATACACAAATACATGTTACAACCCTACCAACACAAAAACCAACAAACAAATATACAAAAAAAACTCCCACCGTACCACCCACACACCCAATGGTTTATGTTGCCGCAGGTTCCCCTCAAAAAAAAGAAAAAAAACGGAGTTTTATCAATTCCGTCGGCAAATGTTCATTATAATAACAAAATATATCTTTCAATTCTGCTACACCTTTATGATGCATTAATCGTATATTAAATCAATGAATTTGGGTACAAGTTATAATGTTTATATTTTTATGTCTAAGCAATTATAATATGGACGTCATAGGTGATGTTGAACTTAATTGCCTATATATATTTTAGGAAAATATAAATAATAATAATTTTAAAAAAACAATATTAATTTTAAAAATAAAAATATTTACTTACTTTTAATAATATGACACATTTTTTAAGTTTCTTTTTTGAGTTTTTTTTTTCTAATGCACGTCCACCGTTTCTAGTATAAATCATATAGTGATACAGTACTATGGACTATGGTTGACGAACAATCGTAAACCACAGTATATTAATTATTTGAATATACTATATAGTTGTACATTTGCAATGACTGGTAGTTAGGTTAGGCCACTTAAACATAATAGTCACGCGTAAAATTCAGTGAAACTAACAGGCGTGGTAAGCACTGTATTAACCTTCTACACTATTTGCAGTGCAGTTGCGGTATTAATTTCTATATTATGAATTTATGACGTGCGCGTTTTGCTAAATTTTTCGACTTGAAAAAAAATCAAAATTACTCAATTGCCTACTTTTTGATTTGATTGATAAAAATAAATACACAAAATATATGCGTGGGCGTACTTTGAGATTACAATTTTGCCCAACGTCGTACGAGTGAAAAATACTGCAGTTAAAAAAAACCATCCTGTCTAGACATCAAAGGTTCCAAAAATGTTACGAATGTTTATAATCGATTTATCAAATCACCGTGGTGGCATTTTTATTTTTTAGTTGTGATGAATAAAAAATGCGGGTAAGTGGATGTTACAGAAAAACGGAAATTTTCACGCAAAACCAGTTTTCGACCAAATCAATTTTTTTATATGGTTGTAATTCAAAAACTAATCATTATAAATACTTGAAATTTCCACCAAATGTCTATGTTAGTGATATCTATATACAGTTTAATTTTCAAAATGTTTGACTTTTTTTAGTTATTTATAGACCACTGAAATTTTCAATTTTTTTGAGAATTTTTTTTGTAGTACCGGTAAAAAAATGTTGGACGACCAAAAAAACTTGAAAATTTAATACAAGGTTCCTTATGAGTTATTCTTATAGTGATTAAAAAATTATAAGAATACATAGGTAAAATTTTTTTTTAGTATTGTAGCTAAAAAAAATTAGAAATCATTAGTCACAATTTTTTTTTATAAGCGTTTATAGTTCAAATTTTTACGAAATCTGTCGAAAACGCGAAAATTTGCAAGTAATTTTGAAGTTGAAAAATCATAAAATATTTTGTATTTATAACTAATACTAAGTTTTCCATAAGTTTTCCTTCAAGTAGGTATAGAGAAAACTCGAAGCATCATTATAGGAAAGATTTTAAATGCGTTTGAATTTTAAATTTTTACGAAATAGCGTAACGATAACGATTTATCCTCAAACGATTTTAAATATTTGTTATTATTCAAAAAGTATAAGTCGTAGATACTCGAAAAGTTCGCCAGTTATTTAGATTGGCATTTTATTTACATGATTTAATTTTCGAAATATTTTGACTTTTTTTAGATATTAATTAATAATTATCGACACTTCAAAAAAAAATTTTCAGAAAAATTGAAAATTTCAGTTGTCTGAAACCTTGAATATTTTTTTTTTGTCTGTCATCACGTTTTGGGGCAGTAAAAGTGCTAGGATTTTTGACTTCAGTACCCTATTCGATCAGAAATTGAATCTAGTTGGTACTTTGGGGCTCTAATTTTTCTAAATAATCGGGATAATCAAACTAAAAATTAAGGAAAAAATGGGAATTTTTACGCACAAATCGATTTTGGTTTTTGATGTAACTTTAAAACAAATGACCATATATAGATACATCAAATTTTCACCGAATGTGTATATAAGTATATTCTATCCACCATGCAATTTTCAAAAAAATTAAACTTAAGTTAAACAATTTATAGGCATATATGCAATTTTCGATCATTATTAGTTTTTTTAAAGTTAATATCGATAAAAATGATGTTTAGTTAATAAAACGTTGGACGTGAATAGTGTATTCAGAAATAATTATGGTGGTGGTTTGATTCAAATCGTTTGAATAAAATAATATAATAGCGGTAAATATTTTAAAAGTAGTCGTGACGACTGTCACTTGTACATAGTAAACTAACAAATTTGGAAATTAATTAGGGAAATCCTGTATACGCTACTCGCGGACACCCCCCTTGAAAAAATCCTAGTTGCGCCACTGATAGTCATACATGCAGTCCATACAGATGAACCATAATAATTTACTACATGTGTTAAATTTAGTTCTCAATCTAGGCCTCTCGAGTACCCCTATTCTATCACTAATGTTATGTATTTCTCCATCAAGAGGATTTATTTAATAAAAAAAAAATTTGTTCTAATAGCACTTATACTTCTCGTGTATTGATGCTGTATAATATATAATAATATCCTCTAATGCAATTTTAATTTAATCTGTTCTAAATTGTTTATTCGTCGGCTATATAGGTTTTAAAATGTAATAAGTAGGTAATAAATTAATAACTACATAAGTATATATGTTAAGGTTTTAACCCTAATTTTAAGTACACTCACTATAATAGATAATGTTATATTGATGTTTGACATAACTCATTATTATTAATTATAACCTATAATATGATCACTCTAATTCATTATGGTAAAAGTATAACAATAATTTTTGTTAATATTTTATTTAAAAAAAACTACATTTCTATCTCTATTAAATAAACTATTAAGACATACAAATAAAAAGGCTCTAGGATGACTATATCGCACTAAGGGCCTAAAGCTATCACTATAAATATGTCACTGCTTCAACCTCCACTCAAGTGTCTCTAAGCGGAATTCTAACAATTTCAATGTACTTGTGGAACATAGTACTCTCTCAGTCTCTTGCAAGTCGCAAGTGTTCTCAACGTCTCACCCAACCCCCGGCCAACTTACTACAATATTTATAATAAGTAACAGACACGATCTTAACGAAGTTATAGCCTCCCCCCCTCCAAAAAAAAAAATAAATAAATAAATACAATTTCCGCTCCAAGTCCTCACCGTTCAGATGTAGTAATTCCTAATTAGTATTAAACATAATATATAATTTGCATAAGATAGACCCAATTAAAAATTAAAATTATTGATTTTGAATTAATATTATTGGATGAGAAGGGGGGATGTTCAGTCCCCTCAAACATTTTGACTATTAATAGCTATGATCAAACTCAATAAATTATTTATATTTTAATACGTTGTAATTAATAATTAATCTAAAATAACTCAGGTACCGTAACAACATCATAAGTTACCCATTACGCAATCATGGTCGAAAGGATTCGTCACGAGACGACGTCGTAAACGTTACAGCGATAACCATAAAAAAAAAACTGAAAAGAAGAGTGATGAAAATAGCATGGGCGATGTTATTTTTAAAAAGCGTCTGTGTGGATATTTTTGGCCAATCGCTGTGGGCTGCATTGAATTCGCCACGTGCCAGGCGATGACCATAATAACAATATGTCGTAGGGATTTAAAATCATGACTGATCATTGTAATTTGTAATTCCATTGTTCAATTGTTATACATATATACTGGTATGATAACATTATAATATTATAATAATAATGTTAATTAATTATATTATATTGATTAATTATACTTTTTAAGTCGAATATAAGGTACAATAAAATATTAAATATAAGACCTACATGTCTACATGTTATCTTCAATAATTTTTTTAACAGATTGTTTTACTGTGAGATAACAAAAAAAACTGACTATTTACACGTTCTGAGTTTACACTAATGCATTTTATCAACATTGTGTGCTTAAAAACGACAGAAAGAATCGTTAAAAACAGTAAGTATTATTGTGCATGTCAGCCTGACATCCAGTTATCAATAAATATTTTTATTATAATATTTTATATTAGTTGTAATTATTATAATTACAAACTATTAATATGCGTAGCTCAGTGAGTCCGCTGGACTTCGCACAGCGACAACAATGAAATTAATGTAATAAATCCGCGAAACCGCAAAACCGCAAATGACACGTTTTTCTCTTATAAATAGCATATTGTTTAATAATTATCCACGCGGGCTCGCTCCTATGCGGCAGAATCGC
Organism: Diuraphis noxia; assembly: GCF_037042655.1. NCBI lineage: Eukaryota > Metazoa > Arthropoda > Insecta > Hemiptera > Aphididae > Diuraphis > Diuraphis noxia. The sequence continues at coordinate 27,125,097 of NW_028301714.1, read as the reverse complement.
CTGTGGCCGACACCGTTTCTCAACAGCTGTTCCACTCCGCAGTCCGCTCGATCATCCTCGTCGGGCTCGTACCATACACGAGTACCGAAGTAAGCACTACGCGACACACCAGTTATCCACAATCCACTCCACTTCCACCACTCCAGTCGTTAGTCGTGTCGTATCGGCCGTGTCGTTCTGTCGTTCGTTTGCCGTGCGCCCGTGCCCAACTCTCGCACTTTTTCCATCGGCCTTGGCGTGCGGCCGATTTTAATGTTATTTTTATTATTGATATTATTATCATCATCGTATTTTAACGGCGTCGACAAATGCCACCATCGCGACGGCTTCTATCGGCAAAAAAAAAATACCGAGAAAAATAAGAAAACTCGGAATCGCTCGTTCGCGCTTCGCAGTCTGCAGTCATAGAATATAGAGATATCGGTGCCGCCGCCGCCATACGTCAATCACTGGTTATCTCGTCGCCGTAATCGTTTGTTGTTTATCTTCCGTTGCGTGGCGTGCTTGATGGACTGAAAACAGAAAGCTGAACGCTCACAGCCCGCGACCACCGACCCTCGCGAGACGAACGTTGCGTCCGACGACGACATGCCGTGCGGGTGCAGTGCGTGATTATTGCTATTATTAATACCTATTCCGTTGACAGATATCCGAAATCGTCAAAATACTTTATAATATTGACATAACTATGGTACTGTGGTAAACTGTTTTCCACGGTTTTGTGGTGTAGGTAGTTATAGTGTCCGAAGATCACTACACATAGGTGGGTCCTGTATCGTACCTATCGCCCGATAATAATAATAGTGAGTTGTACCTTAGCACAGATCGTTCGAACTCTGTCATTACGCAGAACAATACTTTAACAACATGAAAGCGGCGAGTCCGTTTGTTGCAAACAAAATGGAAACCCATTGCGTCGATAACGACGAAGACAACTATTCGGATGCAAGTTCATCGCTGGCTCCAAACGGCTCTGTTATATCGACGGTGCCTGACAGACACGGCTTCCTTGGTGGCGCCCAATACCTTAATGAGTCGTAAGTACTTCACTGTTTATAAGTATTACAGGACTGTATTGTCTTTCGATATTAACATTTTACAAATTTATCTTGAGCCATGAACTAGCCTCATGTAGAAGGCTTATGGTTTTTGTAGTTTATGATCCATTGCGGTTGTAGACCGTAATGAAGAATTTCAGCTTGATTTTCATGTCATTTTTATTTTTTATGTTTAGCACATAATTTTCTAATAATAGTGATATATTTTGATTAACAAATTGGTTAAATAATTAAATATTTTTTTGCTATACATGGATAATATTAATTATTAATTCAAATATACATTAATATAATAAAGATAATTATTGTTTATTTTTCTAAAATCTATATTAGGTATTAACTATAATTTCTTTTAAATTGAATATAAACATCATTGTAAGGTCAAATTGTTTTATAGATTAGTAGATCACTTTTAGAATTATATCTATTATGTAATAAATATTAATATTATAATTGTCGTGGTCATTATTATTTAAGTAAAATGAATTAAAATAAAATGTGTGATGTGTTATAAAATTGTATTGACCACACCTTAACTATTATTGTGAAATCAATGTTACACTGATAAACCTCTAAATAGAACATCTATACTTTCTTTACCATTGTGAAAGTTTCACAAAAATAACTCACTGAATGCAATAATATAAAAAATGATTAATAAATGTAATCATATAAACTTTAGTAATGTCTAGATTATGTAAAATGTATAAGATTTCAAATATTCCTTAAAACATTTTGTCAATCCTAATCTGAAAATTTTAGTTTACAGTCAAATCAGGCTTAATATTATAACTGTACACTTGCAATTTTGTATATTGACAATGGTGAATGGTTCAAATATTAGTGAATACGGGAGGTTAAAACCTTTTTTGGCCATACTAGCTATTTGGTATGCTACAGTGTGTACATTGCATACTTCCTGTTTGATTCATAATTATTATGCATTTAAGGGTATTGCATGAAAACAACATAACAGTCACTAGTTACGCTTATACATGTATAAAGGATATTTATTTTTCTTACTTTTAACCCCTCTCTGTTCAATGTGTGAGAACATTTTCTATACTTTCTAAAGAAATCTTGAATACATGCCTACATAATATTTTCCCATTGCTTTGTGAAATTATTTTAACAAAATGTTTGATTGTAGGAAACACATGATATCAGCTAACAAAACCATAGAACGTGAACGAAAATGGCTTAATATGACTGCCAATTGGGATAAACAAATGATTAGGAATTTTAAAAAAGTAATAATATTTAAAATGAAATTGGTACTTATGTACCTTTATAACATAATATTTTAAACATTGTATCTTAAAATGACTGTATTTTAGGTGCAAAACAGATGTAGAAAAGGAATTCCACAATCAATCAGACCTAGAGCTTGGTTGTACTTGACTAAAGCAAACAAATTGTTGGACCAAAAGAAAAATCTCTATTTTAAGCTATGTGACCAGCCAGGTGACCGTAAATGGATCGAAGATATAAGAAAAGATCTACATCGACAATTCCCATATCATGAGATGTTTGTCGACCAAGATGGAACAGGGTAAATTGTAATAAATATTTTTAAAATTTAAATATTGTCTAACAAAAGTTCAGTATTTTTTCAACAGCCAAAAAGAGTTATTCAATGTTCTTAAAGCATATACAATATTAAACCCTGTAATTGGGTATTGTCAAGCACAAGCTCCAATTGCTGCATTTCTTCTCATGCATATGCCAGCCGAGCAAGCGTTTTGGTGTTTTGTAGCGATTTGTGATGACTACCTTAGTGATTACTACAGTCCAGGAATGGTAATTAAACATTTTAAAAGAAGTCACTTAATTCATTATATCTATTTCTTATTTAGGAAACACTAATTAGAGATGGTAATATACTTTTTGCATTATTAAAAGAACGTGAGCCAAAAATATATAAACTTTTGGTAAGTGTATGATCTTACATCATAATAATGTATAGTTTATAATTGTGTTTATTGTAATATTATTTATAATTTTTTTAGAAAAAGCAAAGTATTGATCCAATTATGTATATGACTGAATGGTTTTTATGTGCTTTCACAAGAACATTGCCATGGCCCACCTTGTTAAGGTTTTGGGATATATTTTTATTTGATGGTAAATAATTTTAAAATCTTCTATGAATTCAATTTATTTCCTTTATTAATTGTAGGTGTTAAAACATTTTTCAAAATGGGTTTAATAATGATCAAAATATCATTGCCAGAAAAATCTTATTCTGATCTCAAAAAACGTTTTCCTACCATGTGTGAAACCTTAGAAGCGTTGCGAAATCCACCATTGCATATGCTTGAGGAAGAGAGAATTATTAAAAAGGTATTTTTACTCTTTTATTTTATAATTTTTATTGATAAATGTATGTATAATTTCATTTTTTTTCTGGTATTATAGCTCATACTGTTAGAAATACCAGAAGATACATTCAAATATTACCATATGCAACAATCCTCACTAAGACGAAAAACAAAAGAAACAAAAAAACTTCGAGAAACTGATGTGTTTTGAAAATTTGCAATAACCATTTAACAAAAGTTACCTTAAGGAAAACAGGTTAATAATAAGAGTATAATTCTGAACTAATATATGAAATTTATATTGAACTGGTCCTTAATATTATATATTGACAAAAAAGAATTTGTATTGTTATTTTCAGTCTTCCATATTCATAATATTATTTATTATTATCCTATTGTTATAAATTTAAACTTTATGTAAGATATACAATTAAAATTGTTGATTAATTTTTTATTTTAATTCGTTTGGTGCTCTAAGTGTAAATAAAATAATAATTACTTTCTAGTCGGTCACTTTTATTAAAACAACCTTGTATTACATATTTGATAATGAACATTTCTCATGCCTAGTTGTATCATTTATCACGAACACTATGTAGTAATGTTGTTTCAGCAGATTATATTTTTTAACAGTCAACAGCTCATTGAAACGTGCGTGCAATTGTATTTATTTCACGCTAAATAACTTGCTTATCAATTAAATCTGTAAAATATTTTATAAAAACTATATAATCAGAATTGTTTTATCATGTTTTAAGTCAGCACATTCACCAAATTTTAAATGTTCTTTAAACGCATAACCATTTACAATATTGTTCATGTTTAAGAATTTGGCTATGCAAATAGAAAAAAATGAATAATAGAATTCCTTTAGAAATACTATTTTTATGTACGGAAGGAATATCACTAATGTTAAGTTTTTGGTTTTTAAAAAAGTTTTAAAACTAAAATCTAACGGAATCAAGCCACTTGATGCTTACAAACTGTATGAATGAATCTTGATTTAAGAGGACATAGCAACATTTGCTCAATCAGGTACATATTATTTGGCCAATATTATATGTAAGTATTGTAAAGAAAATATTGTCATGCTTTCTCGAGCCATTGTTTGTTAATTACGTGTTTCATTAATATTTACATAATTAGAGAAGCATTGATAATATATTTCTACATTTAGTCACTCAATTCAGATATTCACATGAGTCATAAATCATAATACACTTGTAAATTAAACATTTTTTTCTCATACAGCTTACAACAATTTTTATTTTATTTTAACTAATATAGTTAATTAAATTAAAATATTTCAATAATAACTAAAGATCTTTAATAATGGTTTCAATGCAGTAAAAAAAATTGTTTAATCTACTTTTTTCTTCTTAAAAATAAATAAAAATACAAGTTTGTTTATCAAATAAAATCTGTATAGCCTAGAGGAAGATACTTCAACTTGAATTTGTTAAATTAAAGAAGTATTTACATTTTAGATACTGAGCGAAGTGTTGACTTCATGTTGTGTTGTGTACATAATAAGTTCTCAGAATAATTCTTCGATTTTCAACTTCAGTAGCTTTTCGGATTGTACAGTGAATCTAGTAATTATTTGAGTTACATCACTGACAAAATTTTATATTCTATATTAAGTAAATAGTAACATTTTTAAATATTCTTTTATACTGCCTCTATTTATTTATTTTTGTACCAATTAAAAAAAAATTAAAACATGATTTAAAAATATGCACTTAAAATAAAAATATAACAAATGCTCTAACACATGAATAAGAGTATAAATGTAAAATATGAAGAAAAAAAATTTAGTTTCAGGTATTATTAGATATCCTGAATGTTGTGTGTTTTTTTTTTTATTTGTGTACACAATAAGTAGTCAAAATACTACTTCGATTTTCAATTTCAATAACTTTCGGTTAAAAAGCGAATCTAGTAGGTCTATTGGGGAGGTCATTTTTTTGAAATTCACATTAGTTTTCAAAAGCATCAGGAAGAACAAAAAAAAATAAGGAAAACAGGAATCGCAAAATCGATTTTAGATATTGGTGTAACTCTAACTAATTACCATAGATATATGAAATTTTCAAAATATTTTAGTTATTTATAGACAATTTTAAATTTTAAATTTTTTTCGTTTATTTTTCTATATTTTTAAACAAAATTTATAAATATATTAAATTAAAAAAATTGAGCGTTCATATTATTATAAATATTAAATTATAAAGTATAAACGAAGTTATTATTTACTACAAATTCAGGAAGGGTTAGATGTACGATGTATCCATAAATCTTCACTCGCTAGGTCATTTACAACCCCACTAAACCGGATATCTATAGTGGTTATAATTTTTAAAAAGGGGCATACTATAGGCATCTCATTATACGAATCGGCCATGATCATTACCACGATTGGTTATAACTGTTTTATGTTATAACCTTACGAGGATATCTTTATCAATGATTTGGCTCTTCTATTTTTTTTATCATTATCTATGAAAAACAAATTGTTGTTTATAGATAATAATTAACTTAAAAATAATAAAAGTTAAAGTTGAAACTTGTGGATGTGGGGTTTTGGGCAAGTCACATATCGTTTTATTGTCTTCGCACAGTTATAATTTGTAATTGCTCAAATCTAACCTATAGGCTCTAATAGACCTGTGAAGTGTTAAGTTCGAGAACTCACGTTGGACGTGTTGACTTGGGTTCTTTTCTTTATGAGACATACAACATTCAGCAATGTCTCTATTTAGGTAAGCAAAACTTATGGGTTTTTCGCTCAAAAACCTTTTGTTTTTTATTCATTTTGTTTATTATAGACTCCGCTTATGGCTTATATGAGACTTAGATATAAGGTTCACTCACTTATTAGTTATTAAACTCAAAATCGTTTGGAACATATCCAAATACATCCAAAACAATTCAGCTATGTGATTCTAATTTCATAAAGAAAATATCGTAGAAAATAAATTGTGTTGGTTATCAATTCTTTTATTTTATTTCAAATTAAGATATAAATCTATATAGTTTAGTGCCCACTCAGTTTTCCAAATTGTTTTTCTAAAATAAATGTACTTTTATATGTCGAGAATGATGGTATGATCAGAATTTGTCATTCAAACTTAGTTTTTAAATTCTAACAATTTGAAAATAGTAAATATTATGTTTTATGTTTTATGTTAAATAACTAAATACTAAATATTGCAATTATAAAAAATTTGTTGTCTTAGCTTAATAGTAATGGACATTTATAATTTATAATTCTTCAGTGTATTACCAGCACCCACACAATTTCTTCAGGACTTGGAAGAAGATGAAGAAACCAACGAAATACTTGCTGAAAAAACCAATACCTATGAAGTGTACGCTGTTAAAATCCCACCATACGGTAACAGAAATGGATGGGTACCAAGGACTGTTGAAGTAAATCTTAAAATATTGTTATGTATTGTGTTTTATCAATTTGTATATTATATGTAAAGAATAATTAACGCTCAACTAACTAATTATAGATAGTTTTTAAAATCTTCCTTTTACTACATGATATTTTAATGAATTTATAGTAGTTAGAGCGTTAGATTATTTTTCTTCTAATTCAGATGATTTTTTAGAATATAATAAATGTACACTTTGGTTTAAATAACTACTTTTTTATTTAGGATTTTGGAGATGGTGGTGCTTTTCCGGAAATCCAAGTTGCGCAATATCCATTGAATATGGGAAAAGAAAATAAAGAATCTGTTTCAAATGCTCTTGCATTGCAGTTAACTTCTGATGGTAAAGTTAAATATGATGTGATTGCTCGCCAAGGTCAGAGAAAAGATAAAGTGATTTATTCAAAACTATCTGATATGCTTCCATCTGAGGTGGTCAATGAAGATGATCCTTCTTTGCAAAAGCCTGATGCAGAAGAAGTTGCAGAGATCACTGAAAAAACAAGAGCAGCTCTGGAAAAGTTGACTAATTCTAAAGTTTCCGCTGCATTACCAGTACGAGCGGCAGATAAACCTGTAAGTTATAATTTTCTTAAAAGGATGGCATACCCGCATTTGTTGTCTCAGTCTTACAAACGCGTAACATAGCAAATTTACGTTCAGTAGTTCAAGTTTTATTCTGTTAACTTAAAAATTAGCATGAATATAGGTATTATCATTATGAAACTTGCTGGTAAGAACATTATCTGTGTTTTGTTGGAAGTTTTTTTTTAACAATAATTCATTTTTTAAGTGAGTGATTAGCATTTTGACTCTATAATTCTTTATATAATATGCATAACTCACTTAAAAACATAATTATTTTAAAAAACGTCCAACAAAACACAGTTAATCTTAGTGTCCTCTTAATGTTTATGAATATTTTTGTTCATACAATGTTTATGTTTAGGCTCCTGTACAATGGTTCCGTTATACCCCTACTGAACAAGGAAAAGAATATAATTCTGGATCGAAACAACGTGTAGTAAGATTAGTGGAGGCTCAGAAAGATCCTATGGAACCTCCCAAGTTCAAAATTAACAAAAAAATTCCCCGAGGTCCTCCATCGCCTCCTGCACCTTTAATGCATTCACCTACCAGGAAAACATCTGTTAAGGAACAGAAAGAATGGAAAATTCCTCCTTGTATATCCAATTGGAAAAATGCTAAAGGTTATACAATTCCATTAGATAAGAGATTAGCTGCTGATGGTCGAGGTTTACAACAAAATCATATAAATGAAAAATTTGCCAAGTTGGCCGAGTCTTTATACATAGCAGATCGTAAAGCCAGAGAAGCTGTTGAAATGAGAGCACAGTTGGAAAAGAAAATGGCACAAAAAGAAAAAGAAAAGAAAGAGGAACATCTTAGAGCAATGGCTCAAAAAGCCAGAGAAGAAAGAGCAGGTATTCGTCTTCCTGGATCCTCTAAGAATGATGAATCTCGCGAACGTGATCAATTACGTCTAGAACGTCAAAAAGACAGAGCTCGTGATCGTAACCTTGCTAGAAATGCTGACAGCCGTAAAAACAAAGTATTGCGAGATCGAGACATTAGTGAACAAATTGCTCTTGGTCTCCCAGCAATCACTAGAAAAACTGGAGATACTCAGTACGATCAACGTTTGCTTAATACAACAGCTGGTATGGATACCGGATTTGGCGATGACGAAGAATATAATGTATATGATAAACCTTGGCGTGGAAACAGCTCTTTGGCTCAACATATTTATCGTCCATCTGCTAATATTGATAAGGAAGTGTATGGTGACGATTTAGAGACAATTGCTAAGACAAATAGGTGAGTTTAGTATTTTAAGATTGTAATGCTTAATTTGCATTTTGTTATTATTTATTAAATAGTGCTCTAATTAGTCTCTTAAACTGAATAATTTAAATCTATTGCACAGTTTTGTGAATTTTCCTAGAACAATTATTGTTGATCTCTGATAAACTTAAACTCTAACTATGTTGTGGGCTTTTTTTTCATTTCATAAGTGGTATTTTCTAATAGTTAGCTTCCCTATATCAGGTAAATCACCAATATTACTACAAAAAATGTTTTTATCTTCCTACAAGTTTTTAACTATTTTTACGTCATTCATCTACATACATTTTTGGTAACATGAAACAAGTTTTATCAAACATTATGGGGCAAATGTTGCAAAATCAGTCTGTAATATTTTTTCACTTCTGAACCAATTTTCTGGGAAGAAAATCATTCAAAAATTTAGACCATGTAACAAAAAGTGTATGGAGATATTTTTTGGAAAAGTATTTTACATCAAACAATCTATAATTTACTTTTTTTATGTAACCCGACCTTTTTTCTCATAAACATTTTATTAAATCTTACACTTTTTATAAACTAATTTCTTTAGATAATTTAACTTGTAATGTCTATTTCAAATTTAAATATTTAAATAACAATGATTTTTGTTTTTATTTAGATTTGTGCCGAATAAAGAATTTAGCGGAACAGATCGTGATCCTAAAGCTAGTGGTCGGTCTGGTCCAGTTCAATTTGAAAAACATCAACAAGAAGAGGATCCATTTGGTTTGGATCAGTTCTTGACCCAAGCCAAGCATGCATCTAAAAGGTCTCAACCACAACAAGACCGTGATAAACGTCGTAGAAAAGATTAATTAATTTGTTTCCTATTTGTTTGAATACGTTTATTCATCAATTGTTTAAGAAGCATAATTTTTTATCATAAAATCTAACATTTACATTGAAATTCAGTTATTACATTAAATTAATTATTCTATAGTTAATTCATTACAAACATCTTATCTACATATCAAATGTTGATTTCTTTAATATAAAAATATTTTAATTTTAATATTAAAAAATGTTTAAAATTCCATTTATTATTGGCCAGTTTTTGATTGTATCGCATTACTTTGTTTCAAATAATAATAAACACATCTAAACCTAACTTATTTAGAAATCTAATTAGTCAAAGTTTAGGTTTCCTCTTGTATAGTTTATTGTCCTATCCTATGACTAAAACCATAATCTGATCAGAGGTGTATTTAAGTGGAGACCAATGGGGCTTGTGCCCTTCCCATTCTCCATATTTAATTCTTTTTTTTCATTATTGTATTGAGTATTAACCTCCATAGGTCCTCTCACTTTTCACGCATGGTGGCATATCAATATATTATCATTATCATGATATTAAACTATTCATATTTGACACCAATACCATTGATTTGACAGGCGTGCACACTGGGTATGCAGGGTATCGGTATGCCACTGCATAATTTGCAGCTTCACGTTAGGTGAAGGCCCATGTTTATCATACCAAGATTTTTTTATAATATTAATGTTGTATAGTATTAAAAAAAAGTTTTTTAGTTTTAAATTCTCTCACGACCAGCAAGATAATCCAAACAATAAATGTAACAATTTTATAAATATGTTAGAATTAATTAAAGACATTCAAAATAGTATGTACTTAATCTTTAAGAAATTATACATTTTATTTTAATAAATATAATTCAAATTTCAAACTACTTATTTCAACAATGCAATGTTTAATATTCTACTGCAAAACTATGTGTGATTTTAGATTCTGAGGGAAGCAAAGAAACTAAGTAATATATTTGAAAAAACTTAGTTTGTAGATTGAGTCCTATATGTGATAAAAGAAAATGTTTAACTGCTCAGAATCTATTTTTAGAATAAATTATTCTTAGTTTTAAATTCAATAAAATTATGTTGAGTATCTTAGGTGCAATATATATACCAATAATTAGGTTACGTGATTTTATTTTTGAGGACCTCTATTTTTCTTATTGCATAACCTGCTGATAAAGTTTGCACACAGTTAAGACTGATTTAAAATATTTATGTTTAATACTTGTATTCTAATTATTTGGTCATGATTGATGACAACTTTTTGTGAGGGAAAATATGAGATGAGTTATAACTTTATATAATTTGAACTTTCTATTTGTTTGATAGGACATTTCTAAAAACACCCTGAATTTAATGTCAAACAATGTTACTATGTTAGGAAATGAAAGTTAACATTATGCCATACTTGTCCTGAGAAAATTTGATACCACACCCTGCTTGACATTTAATACGTGACAATAAGTTTCTTGATTGTAGTTTTTAAAGGATATGACTGGGAAAACAATACAGAATTCTTGAGATAAGAAAAAATCAAAACTTTATTAATTCATCACTTAATGCTATTTTTAAGGAATTTATATTTAATTTTACACTTTTAAAGCAATATTTAAGTGACAGATATTGGTTCTACATAACTATAACCATAAATGTTTATGTCATCCTGTTCAAACATATTTATCGGCAATGTCTTTCCATTGTTTCTGTAAAAAATAAACAAATTAAAATAATACATTTTTTAATTTAATGCCTATTGTTCTTTAAATTATTTTATTTTAAATTAGTTTGTTAACATATATTTAACAATAATAAGAATGAATACTTGAGACAAAACCTAATTACCTCTACATTCTGTAATTTTATTTATAATTGGATGGGCTAAATTTAAGTTTTTCCAACTTACTAACTTTTAAATGTTAAAATAAAATACTAGTTTCTAAAACTGATAGTATTAGCTTTCAATTAATAAGAAAAAATAATATGCAGTCATACTTGAACTTAATTTTATCCTCTTGAACAACTTATTACAGACTAATACCCTAGGCTAAGACTGGGTTTATCAATTTTAAATGTCATAACATGCCCTTCAACCACATCAAAACTTTTGTACTTCACAAATAATAACTTCATTTCATCTTTTAATTGTTCAATCTAGGATCTAGGGTTTGTTCTACACTTTCTAATATACACCTTCATTACTAATCTGAAAGTGCATGCTACAAAGCACTCAAAACCTTAGGCATTAAAATAGGAAGTTAAAAATAAATACCTAGGTATTTTATATTACTGAATAAAGCTAATAATTAATAAATAAAAAAAATGCATAATGTTAACTTACACCACGGTTCATTCGATCATATAAGCTTTCAATGCCAATATCAAGTGTTCTTTCGAAGAACAGTGACCCAACTGCTACCACAACAAAGAAGCGAGACGGCCTTCTCAAAACTGTTTGATACAATACTTTTACGACTGACATGGTAATTTTCTGAAAAATAATCCAATATCATAATATTGATACGTTTTATTTTTATTATATGTATACAACTGACAATCAAATTAATAATACATATTATTGAACACGTAATGTTGAAAGTAGTTTAATTGATAAATATTACAGGTTTAAATTAAAATAATTCTGTTGATAGGTCAATTTTATATGTCCTGATTCAATGTGAGTAAATATCTCTAAACACTAAATCATTAGGTGACATTTTAATCAAATATTTTCTGAGAACTTTTCAAACTTGTGAAACTGGCAACATGTGTTAGTAAGAGAAGAGTCTTGAATCATAAATTTAATATTTTACACTCTAAAACAGATATGATATATGATAATCTACGTAACAGTCGTATCATAGTAAAATTGGCCCCCAACCAAAGTCTGGAGTGGACATGAGTACAAAACGAAATACAATGATGAGTGATGACTGGGGAAACTGTAGTCAAAAGATGTAGCTACAACATCCCAATCTCTCTCTTTAACCCGTGGAACGTCTATTGGCCGACACCTATGATGTATCGTTGGAATCAGTGCGAAGACGCCTATCCGATTAGTCAGTTTTTGGACGAAATCTGTTCAAAATTAAAAACAACTGTACTTATGGTGCACGACTATGCTTACCTATTTTACGTGGTTCTGACGAAGAGATTTATTGCCGTCGATCGGTTATGAATAAAGAAGAGCGCAAACTGTAAAGTAAAAAATAAAATATGTAGATCGCAATTTCATTCAGAGCTCAGAGGCTCAGACCGTTCACTGTTCAGCCGTTCAGCGTTGGATCAGTTGTAAGTTGAAGGACGTCGTGATAGTAGTTATCAGCTGTGGCATGTGAGAGAAAAAGTTCCTTGGAACCAGCGACAATACCTATACCCGGTATTACCACAGTATAACATCATAATATTATTCGCGGTATTATAAGGGTCTATTTATATTGTAATAAATAATAATTATAAATATTATAATTATGGTGTATTACACTATTACCTGATTTTGTGCCAGATCAGAAATATGCGATCACCGATCAAGAGCAGAAAAAGAAAAGAAATATTACACAACTAGAATTATCAGAGAAAATGTTCAGCAACTCAATAGAGATAATGACATTTTGGCATTCTTGAGAAGAACTGGGCTTTGCAATGATGGTTACGTTGTTGGTCAAATTAGACCATATCCTTGAAAATTTTTTTTATAAGTAATAACATAAATTAACTAACATAAATAGTAGTAATAGTACTAACAACAAATAATAGAACTTAGTGAAAAGTCTCGACTTACTTAGATAACGTTCTATTAATTTACAATTTTAAAATAAATACAAATTATTGTGTAAATACCAAATATTGTACTTACCAATTTAGTGCTGGGGTTTTAATGTCCTAAAAAAAAAAAAATAATGCACTATAAAAATGTATTTAAAATTTAAAGTATTATAGTTTAAACATTGGAAAAAAATTTAAAAATGATACTACTGTCTACTAGTGTATATTTTCTTTTATGTTTGTATGGTGTAATAAAATTAATAATACATATTAGGTATATACCGGCAATAATTTGAGTGGTAAGGCCTAGCTATAATAAAATTATTTTCAAAGGTTTCTTGCCATGCTACATAATTTATTATTCGGTAAACGGTAAAAAACGACACGGAAAAAAACGTCATGGAAAATACGCCAAATTGCCAAAAATGTTTTCTTTTAATCTAAAAATCACAATTCTTGTTTTTAAGTTTAATAATAAAATAATGACACAATATTATTATAGATAATTTGGTGAAAAACGTCAAATAAAGAATAGTTTAAAAAAAAAAAACAAATATAGAATATTATAATTAATAAGGTATAGTAGTTGTATAAAAAAAAATATATCAACATCGTATATTATAATAATATAGTACCTATAATATCATTAGTATAGTTATGTATACAGTATAATAGGTATTCGTGTTATAGTAAGTATTGCCCCGTGGAAGTATTGTGAGAACGGTACCGCGAAAAAATAACCACGGAAAAAATAACCCCGGAAATTTAGACCCCGAAAAAATAACCACGCGAAAAAATAACCACGGAAAAAATAACCCCATAATATAAGTTAATATAAGTTTTCAAATTAATCTCAAATCTAAATGTATAACATACCTATTACCTACGTACAATTGTTATGTTCCCACAAATAATATTAATTTTGGATTTAATGATAAATTATTGTATACCTACGATAAAAACGATTAAAAGCACGGTCTGTCTGTCATATCGATCAGATATACCTACAATAGCTAGGTACAGTGACATATTATAACGGATAAGGAAGGTACTACTAACAGTACTAACTTTATCTTAAATTTAATGTAATGTGATAATTCGGTAATTTAAAACCAAATTATTATATTATATAAATTGACAAATTGTATTGTATTCCACGTTTATAATGAAAATTTTTTATTTATATATTATTGACATTATTTTACAAATTTATACTTTACAACCAAATTATTATATTATATAAATTGACAAATTGACAAATTGTATTGTATTCCACGTTTATAATGAGAATTTTTTATTTATATATTATTGACATTGTTTTACAAATTTATACTTTATTACTTACAAATCATTTTTATTATAGGTTTATTTTTTCCGTGGTTATTTTTTCGCGTGGTTATTTTTTCGGGGGTTTTTTTTTCGGGGTTATTTTTTCCGGGGATATTTTTTCCGGGGTTATTTATTAGGCAAATCGTGAGAACAGCTAGTTCCCAAGGCGTCGTCGTGTCTTATCGAACCCATTCGAAATAACTGTCGTAGACTGGATATATATATATATATTTATACAAAAATATACGTATAATCCTATAATCTATTGAGTATTGGGTATAATAAAGGTTTACAATTTATGACTTTCGATAACAATGGTCAATGATAGGAGTATGTATATAAACTGAAACTTTCATACATGTTGTGTCAATCCTAAATATCAGTTACATTTCGACGTGGATACGTTATATTTATTACCGTGGTTTTTTGTAAAATATGGTAGTAATAAAGTCAAATAAAGGTGGGAATAAAATTTGTTGGAGTGGATATACGTATATAATGAAACATCAAGGACGTAAACGAATAACGTTGAGATGTTCAAAAGAACGTTCATTAAAATGTAGCGGAACAATGTACACGGACTTAGAGATTGGACATCCTCAAATTGGAAAAGTCCATAGTCATATGGCTGATAATCACGAGGTAAATAACATTTTTATAATGAGAAAATAAAACAAATTATAAGGTATTAGCATAATATATACTATACGATATTGATATTATTTTTTTTCAAAACTATTATTTATTTGACGTTTTTCACCAAATTATTTATAATAATATTGTCTCATTATTTTATTATTAAACTTAAAAACAATAATTGTGATTTTTAGATTTAAAAAAAACATTTTTGGCGTTTTTTTCCATGACGTTTTTTACCCGTGTCGTTTTGTCCTAGATTCTATTATTCATACCTATTATTGGCAAATTATCAAAAGTCTCTTGTTAATCGCAAGTAATTCGCAACAAATGTTTGTTCATTTTATCAACAAATTGTAAAAATCTTATAAAAACCAAAAAATGCACTAAAATTGTCGAAAAATGCATTTAAAATTAATTGTGTCAAAAAATGCAAAATAATTGCTTGATAACAATCAGAATCACTCAAAATTGTATAGGTACTATATATACTATACAACATTTTTTACTTACCAACGTTTCAAAACACCAGAAAAAGATGATTGCATTAAAATCCTACCCCTACTAACTATATCACATTATCACCTGCACCTATTCTTCCTTATAAAATCCCTTTGACGATGTCAAACACTGATGGACGACGGTTAATTTTAAACTAATTGTTTTATATTATTGATGACAAGTCCGGAAAGATAAGAATTTGATATAACAATAATTATGTATAATATTGTTACTAAAAAATTAATATACGGAATACAGCTGATTCAGGTACTAAGTTTAAGTACTATGTAGATGTAGAAAACATCTTATGTATATTAGCACAAAGCACAATTACCTTTTTTTTGTATCCATAAAGACATAGACTAAAGTCTAAAAGTTTTAAAAACAAATCATTCTCATTATGTTGTTAGCACGTTAAATTGTACGAAATGTAAACAACGCGATAATGTATTTCTATAATAGTGCGTCAAGAATCGTGATGACGTATAATCTCTAACAGTACAAATACTCAAAAGCGATAATCTTCATTCTGCACACCGTTTTATTATTCAATCCGTCAATCGTGGTGATTTGAAACGATTTTGACATATTTCTTAGTATTCTGAGCATAAAAAATCGTACTGAAGTGAAAAAAAATTACAGATGTACAGATCTCATGAATAAGAACTTTCATTTAGTTTTTTGATCAAAATGGTATTGGAGTTAAAAAAAAAATACGTGTTGCAACTCACTGAGCCAGTGATGTATTCGTAATTTTTCTAGGGTATACGCTCAGCACATGGACGTATATTGAGGGGAGAGGGGTGGGGCGCTTAATCCTCTCTCTCACTAAAAAAAAAAATTTCTCACCAAACCTAAAATTAACTTATGGTGGGTCGTGGGGTATACCACCGCGTCTTTATATTTAAATTGATTTATCTACCCTCCTCCCCCCCAAAAAAACAAAAAGTTATTAGACATATTTACGCCATGCAATAGGATAAGATGGAGTTAGAACCATAGAGTTATATTACTTAATATTACTCTAAGGTTAGAACTTACTTTTTATCACATAATTTGGTTCTGTTTGCAATGTATGCGGTAAAAAAATTAATCTTATACATTTTTTCTAGCGATTATAACTATAAGACAATTGGTTATTCAATAAAAATTGTTTGAAGGTATACGTGGGTATACGCGAGTATACCTGCGTATCTCTAGTAATTTTACAGGGTATACGCTAAATCAGTAAACTGGTGGTAGCGCGTATACGCCGTGTACCCGCGTATACCCTCCAATAATACACCACTTGCAAGTCATCTTAATTTTTGGTGACTTGTAACAGGTATGACAATGTAATGTAAAATTAAATTCAAGCAGGTTAGAGTTGATTTGTAACAAAATATTTATTTTAAAAATTAACACAAATAAATTTAAATAAATATAAAAAAGAAACAAGTTGAAATTACCTTTTTTTTCAACAGCTATAGTATATTATGCTATAAATTTTAAAATAATATCGTTTTTTTTTCTTTATTTATTCTACTTATAGTAGCAGTTATTTATTAGATGCTTCTCTGTCTTACCTCATCGATGGCCTATTAAAATCTTTTGTCACTATAATTTTTATATATCTACTCGTATGTCCGGCTACCTGGTATGTATATATACATGTATTTGTTTGGCATTTGTGACAATAATCCACCAATGCCGCAATGACACATTCCAGGACTGATTGTTTTTCATATTATTGTACATAAAAGTGTTATGCAAAAATATGCCATATTACAGAATGTTAGAATACCTGTAGATTGTAGTTATACTTGAACGGATTTTTTTAAATCAAATTTTTAGTAAAATAATTCTAAAAGTTGCATAATTTTAATAATTTTATGGATAAAGCACATGCATCATAACTGTCAGTAAGAGATATAGACAAAATAATTATGTTGTAGCAGGTACCTAAAATTTGAATTCAGCTATACAAAATATAAATGAATTATTATGTTAATATAAATAACTAAATTATACATAAAAATTAAATTATTTAATTGTATAATTGTTTTTTAGATTCGTTTAAAAAGTGAATCTAGTCGGTGCTTTGGGGAGGTCAAATTTTGAAATTCTTAGTACTTTTCAAAAGCACCGGTAAAAACAAAAAAAATGTCGTTAATGACATGTCTTTTATTAATACTTTATAATAAATTGTATGAACATACCAACTACTAACCTGTACGAGATTATCGGTCCTAAGTCCTGACTACCAACCAGAAATCATTATATCATTTCACATTTGTATTATAATCCACCCTCAATTTGTTTCTATTAAATTTATTTTCATTATTTTATTTTACAATTTGAAATACACAATCTATACAACATAGCACAATAAGTATATATGATATTGTAATAGTAATATGAATATCTTGAATTAAGAAATCACCCATTCATGACAAAATTAATTTATTTTGTCATGCACCCTGCACCCATTGGTGACACGTCTTGGCTGGGAATTAACGATGTCTAGAGTCTAGAACTGTTTCTAAAAGTTAAGTTACAAAATTGGAAAAAAAAATGTTTTACTTTTCTACGTTGGTAGTAATGCATTTGAAAATTTCAGTTTTTTTTATTGTTATCACTCTAGGGATTTCCACCATAGAGTTGTTGTAGTATTACTCTATGATTTCCACCAATTATAATCAGTGACGAAAATATTATGCTCAAGTCATCTTACATTCTTATCAGTAGTTACCATTTTACCAACGTCTGATACCAGTCATTATTTTTTCGCACAATATCCGGCGGGTATTTTTGCGGCAAAAGAGACGAATATTCGTGTTAACACAAAAGCACATTACTATTTATAACTAAATAACAAGAAACATTGACCTATTCGACCGTCGTAACAATATTGAACATTTGAATGACGCGTTGCTTTGGGCACTGTCAATACCTTGTTGCCCTGTTTTTTCTTTTTAATTTTCTTAGTTGTACCGCACCGAAAAAATTGTATTTCGTCAAAGAATTTGATTGTTTACCCCAATTTTTAAAGTGGACCGAAGTACAAATCATCCGATCAAGTAAGTAAAACGCATGTCGCATATTATTATATCTTAATAATCTATTGGAAATCTAAATTAGCGATGACAGTTGATGGTTTCAAAAAATCTCGCGAAATTCAAATCTATGATTTTTATTTTTCATTATTTTTTTATTTTTTTGAATTGAGAGAGATTTATTACTCGAAAAACACAATATAAACTATTCAAAGATATAATAATTACCTATACCTTTAAAGTAACCTTATAATAATATTTCAAACTTTTGAACATGAAGTATTTAACTATTGAATTGGTTCTATTATTTATGAAAGAAGTATTGAGATGGTTTTCCATTGAGACTATTGGGCTCCTACAATTTCCTCTCTTTGTAATTTTAAAAATAGTTTGTAAATGAGAAGTTTATTTCATTGGTTTCAATTATTTATTATTTATTCATTCATATCAAAATTTTTCTGGTCAAGTAATGTATAGAGATTGATTGCGGCAGTATCTTATGTACAAGTTTGGTACAACTAGATACTAAGTTTAATAGTTAAGGATTGCAGTTGTCTTAGTCTTGGAAGATACTAATCAGGATGTTTACCAATTACTTTTTGTGTACTGTGTTCTTGAAAAGGTGCATTGAATGTGCTTGAAGAAAATAATAAATAACTAGTGGAGTGGATGTACTTCCCCAACTCACCCACCATTAAAATTATTATGATTCAAATTCTATGTAACTCAAATATTTAATACATTTTCAAATATGAAATATATATCTTTTTACTAATTATGTTAGGTTGAATAATTGGTTCTTTGGTTTACCCAAAATACGTACAATCATCATATTTCGGAAAGGTGGAATCTCGGGTGGAATAATAAATTTGCAACATTGTGAAAATTAATCATCCAAATATTTGGCATTTTATTGAAGCTCTACTACAGATAAGCAACTCAAATGCATCAATAAAAATTTTAAATTATAGAGCTGGAGCTTTTCGTAATAATTTAGGCAAAGGTGACGGGCTAAAGTATGAGGAAGTTTTTCAAATGATGATATTTAAAAATTTTTAATTTCCATGAGCTAGCTAACTATTTAGTTTTTTTTTTATTTGTATTATTTAATTTTATATTTTAATATTATTCTTATTACTCTTATTGTATTACTACATTAATTATTTATTTGCATTTATATTTTGTATATTGTTTAATATTTATAATTTTTATTATTTATATTAGTGAATTTTATATTGATATATATTGATAGTAATGATGTATTATTGTTGTATATTTATATATTAATTTAATATTTTAATTTTTTGTCCGAGGAGAAGTTGTTTTGGAGGGTAAATGTCCGTTGTATCAGAAAGGGAGGGGACATCCTAGATTCACTTGACTCATAACCCTAAACACCAGTTAAGGAAAACTTTAGAAGTTGAAAACTCCCTTTGTTCCACTGATTTAAACTTAAGCATATTATTAAATTAGCCTTCCAAAAAATTTTCATATTTTAATATCTAACAATATTTAAGTCCTATAAAAGTTTTCTAAAAAATATTTTATTGAATTTTCAAGCTATTAGGTATAACAATTGAAACTATAATGTTATTTAAATTCAATAATTCAGATTTTGATGGTATGTATAGACTGACTATTTATTTCATATGTTAATTACTTTTGCAAATTACTAGGACACCTACCCAATTAATAATTAGCTACATAAGAAAAAATATTTGCAGTACCTAATTTTTTTATCCAATTTTTAATAATTACATAATGTTCAAAATTGTTGGTAAATTATGATTTTATAAAATCTACAACTACTATGTGTTACTCTTCATAATGTATTGTACCACTACTCTGAATATAATATTTTTTCATATTTCAGGATGCCAAAAATTAAGAAAAATGTTAACGATGAAAACAAATGTCCAAAGAAGATGACTGTAAATAAAAAGAGTAAACCAGTTTTCAAATTTGATATAAAAAGAATTCTAAAAGAAAGACAAGCTGAGGGCGAATTTCGGAAAAAAAATGCTGAACTTGATAAAGAGATGAAAGTTGTAGATGATTTGTTTCAAAAAGAAGTGAACAATGCTTTTCAACAAAATGATGATAAACTTGTTTTACCAACAGTTGGATATGTTATATTTGACTCCTCTAAGTTTAATGTAAGCTTTGAAGAAAGTTCTAATATAATAAGATCAGATTCCCAACAGCTACTGGTAATGTCAATTGAAGGAAATGAACTTGAAGCCAACATTATGTTTAATAATTTGGTGAAATCAAATTGGTCACCAGCATTTGAAGTATGTTAAAACAACATTAATTGTGTCTACTGTACTTTTAATTAGACCTCAAATTTATGTCCTTAAAATCTTAAAAAATGTTTCTATGCTTTATAATTTGGTTAAAATAATCTTTTATATGCATATAGATGATTTTTTCTTAAAAATATATTGAACACTGAAAAACAAATAAAAGTAACAGTTTATACAAATTATAAAATAATTAAATTAATTTTAATCTCTAATAATTATTCAACTGGTTATATTTAGTCATAGCAGGACCCGGCCACTCTCATCTGTTTTCTTATTAATTTTTCGGTGTATCTTTTTGTCTTGATAATGATAGCAACCGACGGAGGTCAAAAATATTTTTGCATTTTATATTATAAATTATAATTTTTTTTATAAAATATTCAAATTAATTCCGTATATGACAATATATCCCTGAAACATTTTGCACAAAATATTCTTTTTGGGGATCTTAATACCATGATTTTCTGTTTTTGTCTAACACACGTGTGACTAAGGATATTAGACGTGTTTCTATAACAGTTGTTCTGAAAACAGATTTGAATTTATCGTCTAGTCTACTTGAGTCGATTTTCTAAAAAAATTTTGACTTTAATTTCTCTAAATAAAATAATGATTTATTAATAACTTTTTTTTTAAATAAGTCTTTTAGGAATTTGGAGGATAATATCAAAATTGTGGGAAAACTGACAAAGTTGAGTAATATTGACAACAAAATAAAATCTGTTATTTTTTTTTTGGTATGTTTTTGGCAAAAACATGTCTAGACTTCTAGTATTAGATAATAAAGACAGAAAATCACTGTATCGAATCCACTTAACCTTGAAATATGCTTTTTATGTGTTAAAAAATGTATATCATTTTATAATCTCAGTAAAAATACGTAAAAACTAGAATTGTTATGAACTATAATATTTATGGTTCGAACCAAACTTCTTTAAATTAATGAACTTAAATGAATCGATCCAAATCTACACACTTATAATCAAACCCAAACCAAACTGAATTCTTCAAATATTTTATCGAACTTGAACCAAACATTAAAAAAGTTAGATATTATTTTGTTTAAAATTTATTGATATTTAATATTTATTTTTATTTTTATTTCTGTAGTTGGATTACCAATCAAACTATTAGGTATTTGGTTTGGTTCGATTATTTGGATTTTCAGTTCAAAAATCAAACAGTTGAAACATCTCTAGTAAAAAAATATAAATTCGAGCTCTACTTATAAGTTACGATGTAGTAAAAATTATCTAAACAATATTAATATCTTTGTTTTTAATTCCATTTATTTGTAGGATGTTCAACTTATTTTATTAAACTGGGGTGCTGATTTGAATTCATTGACTAATAGTACACTATTAAAGTGTCAAATAAATGATAGCAAGAAAATTAAACGTCACAACTTTGAATTGACAATGAATTTCTTATCTTATATTGTACTGAAAAATAATAAGAAATTTAGTGAAGATGAACTACTAACATTGGCACAGTATGTTGCTAAAATATCCTTTGATCATCATTGTGGACAAATGATAAATGTTATAAAAAAATTATTTGGTGCTTGTATTGAAACTGCATTACAAAAAGATGATGATACTTCTATTATAACATTTGCTCAAGTATTATACTCCCAATATAATTATACACTACGAAAAATGGTTATTGATTTATTCCTTCCTTTACAAGGAAATATAATAAAAAAAGTATATGCTTATTTAACATTCAAGCTTTATAAGTCACTTTTAGAAAAAACAAACAACATAAGTGCTTTTCCATCTAGTATTAATGAATGGTAAGTATTGTTATTTTAATAGCTATTTTAATTTTCAACATGTTATTAGGTATAAAATAAATAAATTAAGTTCATATTTCTCTAGCAAGAAAAATTCTACTTATACTCTCATTTATATTATACATATCTATTAATGAAATCACAATACATTTTCGAACAAATCTAAAATTCTTAAATTTTTTCTAGGTTTGTTCAAGATTTGGTAAATAAAGATTTTTTCAATAGACAACCAAAAAGATTATTATACCGTCTTATTCGACTGTTGGAGCACATTGTGATTGTTTTTGATTTGTATAGTGATGAAAAAAAACTTAGTGATATGTACGACTTTTTAAGTGCTGTAGCAAAACCTACTGGTTTATCAGATTCTCTGAAACTCATCAACATATTGGATCAATGGAGGCTTCAATTATTCCGATTACATGTAAATCGTAAGAATGTTTTATTCTGATAATCAAATACTATTATTCCTAAGTACAATAACACATTCAGGAGCCATGATTATAATTTATTATACATTAATTTTGTATTATTTTCATTTTCATCTGTACTATTTATTTCCATTATTAATAATTTATTTTATATTGAGAAAAGTATTTGTTTTATTTATTTGAGTAGTGAAACTTAGTTCCAAAGTTAAATTTTATAATGTTTAAAGTAGATTTATGACTGCTTGCATATTTGATTATACTATAATGTTATTATTAACCAACTCAATTATTATGTTTTGTAAATTATTACTATTGTCATTATAAAATATAATATTATGTTATCTGTTGATGACATAATTATTTGAGTTTATTTTTATTTAAACATTAAGTACAAATTAAACTATACCAGAAAATGTATGTGAATATACAGCTCAGAGCTAATGAGCATACGAATGTGTGTTCATTGTTCTTTGTAACTGTTAGCTGATTGCATCAAAAATCAAATGGATCAAACTTATTGAGCTCTACTAGCTCAAAGTCTTGATGATACACTGTCCTTTTGTTTTCATATGATCTTATATTATAAGCAGGGAATAGAATTTATGTGCAATGTTATTTTTCTTTTTTGACAATGTCCTCATACAAATTATTTTATTTATGTACTGATGTTCATAATATTGTGTTAATATATATAATAATTTATCTTAAATATTAACTTCTTAATTACATTTTTTATGAAATGTTTATTTATTTAAACCAAAGTAGTAAAATGTTACATCATGTTTGCTCTTAATTTGATTCACTTTGCTACCATAAGAGATTCTGAAAGAAAATAATAACACATTACTGTAAATTGTAACATTCATCACTTCTCTTAGAGTCTAAAATATCTACATGTTTATTTTAAATATTGTCTATAAATGTAAATTATATAAATTACCTCTGAATTATGTATCTGCACTTGAACTGATTTTATTATTTAAGGCTTGGTACCTAGAACTTCACACTTCACACCCATTAAAAGTTCTATCTTGATAAGTTTATTGAGGATGTGATACCCGCATGTGTTGTCTCCGTCTTACAAATGCGTAACATGGTACATTTTTCGCTCAGCAGAACACGTGTAGCTCCGTTTGCTTAAAAATTAGAGTGAATTGACCTCTTATAAAATTTAAAGATAAGATTATTATCTAGACAACCTCATATGCTTTTTATTTTATATTAAATTTAAAGCGAGTTATGAGTATTTTAAAATTGTAAATTTTTTGTGCATCTTAAAATACTCATAACTTCCTTTAAAATTTAAATAAAATAAAAAGCATATGAGGTTGTCTAGATAACAATCATACCTTTAAATTTTATAAGAGGTCAATTCACTCTAATTTTTAAGCAAACGGAGCTACATGTGTTCTGCTGAACGTAAGATTTACTATATAATGCACATGTAAGACAGACAACACATGCGGGTATCACGTCCTCTTAACATACATTTATTAGACATTTCATCCAATATCGTTAAAATCATAATTTATTAGAAATTACTTCAACTTGTTACATACTTTTAATTTATAATATCAATTTAAAAAATAAACATAATTAGGTCAATTAATAAGTATTAAGTATATCTAGGGAATAAGGTTGATTATACCCTTAAAAATGTGACGTTTACATTTTTATTTTTTTTTAGAGGTGGGAGAGGCGTCAAATATTGTTCAAGCGCGTCATTAATGGTTAAGATAGCACTGCGGGATAGACTATAATAATAATTTTGATAAATATTTATAGGTATGAGTTAAGGTAATATTTAAGAAAATATTGTAAAGTTCGTTGTACATGCACATCATATTACATAGCATACAAATAAGAACTATAGAAATATTAGATGTCTATACAAAAGTAATGTATAAGTAATATTTTTAGAAATCAACGACATAAAATACGTGTAACGTTTTATTGGTTCTAGATAAGTTATTAGAACCATTTGATCTGACGAAAATATCTTGGTTTGGATATAAATATTTAGTGCCTATTTTAAATTCTCGATCAGAAATTTCATTTACTTTGATAATAGCAAAGAACAAGATAATAGTTATTCATTTTATACACTATTTAAGATCTTAAATCGTGATTTTATAGACATTAGACAGAAATTATTTTTTATTATTTACAGAAATCTGTGATTCATTTAGATGACTAACATGTTTGTGCACAAAACACAAATATACAGTTGGTATTGTACTAATATTGCTAATATAGTACCACAGAATAGATAAAATTGAAAATTTAATCTATTCTATGTTATCACTAAGTTTTTTGTATTATCATTTACTATTTGCTTCAAGCTCAACACGCGTAGTTTAGTTTTCTATTTAAAAATGAAAAATCAAGATGGTCTTATTTCTATTCGTCATGTCATAAGTTTTCAATCACTTGGTTTTACACAATTTCAAATATATTTTTGTATATTAATATTTTAATAATTAAAATGAAAAATAAAAAACTGAATGTAAATAATTTTCATGTTATTAATTATTATAATGCATCAAAAATATTACTTGTATCGGTGTGTCTTATAGGGTCTTCAAATTGATGCAGTGTCATATCGATCCAAGGTTTGGCGTCTTGCAGTTTACAGTCGAATATCTATTGTGATTTTGCAGTATGTCTTCAATGTGCTGATTCCAGATCATAATGCTCAAGGAGTGTTCATATCGCCAGGCATTCATGACAAAGATGATACTAGTATTGGCTGTATCATAACTGATATCCTTGGTGGTTTCCTTCGTTGGGACGCTCAGTATTTCTATCATATCTATCGATATGGTTATACTTATGAAAATACATTGGCTTTTTTCCCGCTATATTCCAATGTCTTACGGTTATTTACTGCAATCTTTCCAGGGCATTCAAACACTATGTTTCTCATTGTAGGGGTCTTCTTCAACAACATCATTTTTGTTTTTACTGCATTGGTGTTATTTGATTTGACTTTACACATATATAAAAACCCTAAAAAAGCTTATAATTCAACAGTCCTGTTTTGTTTCAACCCTGCTAGTGTTTTCTTTTCAGCTCCTTATTCAGAATCACTGTTTGCGTTTACAACGTTTTATGGTATGTATCATAATGCTTATGAAAATATTTGGAAGTCATCGTTTTTTTTCTGTTTATCGGTGTTGAACCGGTCCAATGGACTACTAAATGTCGGATTTTTATTTTATACTATAATTGAATCGGCCTTCAAGAAAAGAAAAATATCATTCAAAAGCCTTATTGGTGTATGTTTTGTTTTTGCATGTTTCGGTTTGTTCCAAATCTATGGATATTATAAATTCTGCACTCTGCAAGAACATACATTGGATCCCAAAATTATTGAATATGCTATTACAAATAACCTAATAACACCAAACAATATTAGTGTGCCGATGTGGTGTGGTAAGCGCTTACCATACTCTTATGTTCAAGAAAAATATTGGAAAAATATGGGATTTTTAAATTATTTTCAATTCAAACAGATTCCAAATTTTTTATTGGCCTCACCTTGTGTTGTTTTACTATTAAAGTTTGGTTTTGAATATTTTCGTAGTAATAATATAATTTATTTGGGTCTTAGAAATCAAGATAAACAAGATTTTGTATATGTTGTCCATTCTACATTTTTAACCCTTTTTTGTTTGTTTTGTATACATGTTCAAGTAACCACTAGAATGTTAGCATCTTCAAGTCCAGTGTTTTATTGGGCTTGCGCAAATTATTTCAAGTTACCTCTTAATTTCAATAAGATTACCTACAACCTTATAAATTATGATTTTAAATCTAAATTGGTAGCATTGTACTTTTTTGCATATTTTATTGTCGGCACAGCGCTTTTTGTGAATTTTTTACCATTCACTTAATAGACAAATTTTGATAAAAATCACAATTATAAATAAATATTTGATTTAATCAAACTTAAATTATTATTGTTTGTATATTATATTTGTTATATAAATACAAAATGTACTGTTAAATTAGTTTAAGTGCACAAATATAGGTCATTTAATTTTATATCTTCTTTTTGAAAATAACATATTTTGTTATCAGTTATAACTTATTTAAATTTTTTATGTTATGTTAAAAACCAAATTACAGTATTTTAATAGGTATGTACTTAAAAAAATAACTCATTTTTATTTTTTATTTGTTCGATATATTGGTACATATTTTATGACGAAACAATAAAGACTAAATTAAGACTGATATTTAGTAATATTTGTTATTAATTTATATTAATTCCTAACTTCATAACAACTGCTGTGATCACCATTTTCAATGAAGCATATTATTATAATAATTAATTCTGGACCCCCCCCCCTAATATAAGCAACATCTGATTGCTGCTGTCAACATATCATTTCCGTGGTCTTTTGCATTAATCGTTGCTATGAAAATAAAAATCTTTAAACTTTTTCAATTTTAAATGCTAGTAGATATTTAATGCTCCGCAGTCCGCATTGATCATCCCCCCCTCCCCGAAAAAAAATCCTGGCTACACCGCTGGCACTTACTAATTATAGAAAAAAAACATTTTTCTTTAAATGTATAGACCTTAAGATATGGCTTCACTGCATATCCCAGGCAACCCCCCTCGCAGGCTCAAACGAAATTGAAAGAGATCTTAAGTGATCTAAATCCAACTATGAGTTCTTAGCTGTTACCAATGGGTGACTTCCTTAAAAGTTGGTTTTTAAAAAAAAAATTATGTATATATTCTATATCAAAATTACTAAATGTGCTTGTTGTACAGATTGTTTTTGAAAATAATAAAAAATAAAATGTATAGACCATAAATACGAAAAAATGTATTGGTTTTTCTAAATATTAAGTAAGACACAACACCAATTGGCCATTACACAAGTACACAACATGGAGTAATATTTACTCTATGGTACCATGAGGGGCTAGTACAGTTCGGCCCCGAGATAACAGGCAGAATAATTTTCATGGAATAAACGAATAAATCGGGGCCGAACTCAAAAGCAGGTGCATCAACATTAAAACACAAAATATCCCAATGCATTTCCCAAATTTATGTATTTTCAACTTTAAAAATTATTGTAGTGATCTTAGTTCGTGATAAAGCTTATCGTGGACTTGGGACGATATTTTTTCAATGATAAGAAACGAGTATTTTTAAATCATAAGTACTTCCTGGTTATAGATTATAAATTATAATTTATAATACAATTTGTCATGCATAAAGTTTTTAAGTTACATCGTTGAGGTTTGAGAATCCGTGTTCGTGATACTACTAAACTGCTGAGGTGTTTCACTAATTACTATTATATTATTTATTTACGACAAATGACCGCTGGTCGTACAAATCGAATCGTAAACTGCTAAGACTTCAAACCAGACAAACTACGGATTCTATTTCATAATGATATCTGTAAGATTTAATAAATTACTCAGAAATTGTAGTTTGCTGTGCAAGAAAAGCCAAATTCATCATTCTTCGACAGAGGTATACTATGATAAATAAAATATATAATATATTTAGGATGATTCATTGATTCACCAAGCATATTAACCTTTCTCGAGATTGCATGTACTTCTTTAAGTGTCCTGTAGAGATATGCTTCTATTTTTTAAATTGGAGCACTCTTTTTTAACTATAAATTATTCAATGAATAATTTTTCTAAACAATTTTACTTTAATCTATATACGTCACCTATAAGTACGTGTAGTTTCTGAATTCTTTAACTTTGTGTTCTAAGGTTAAAAGGTCTACAGCAATGGCTGTATTAGGATTTAGGGCCAAGCAATATGCCAACAGTTCAACTTCCTTGTAGTGATAAAAAAAAATTGGTTTATAAGACATGGGCACGTGACAATATACAAATTTTAACCATTATTAACATTGGTCTATCAACATGAAAAATGTGTAAAAACATCCCAAGTAGAATAAATCGAATAAATAATAGTTCCAATATTACAGTTATTTTATATTTTTGTAAACCCATTTTTATGGACATCCTTAGTACAAACATTTTAATAACTAAGGACCTACCTACTCATTTTGATTTTGAATTAGATAGGTACATTAAAATTTTCAAAATTTTATCCACTAAATAATTCTCAGTAAAAAAAAGGAAGTCATTTGGAAAACAGAAGTTTATACCGTCATAGGACTTTTCTTAAGTAGAATAAAACATTTATGAATTTGAAAAAGCTCCTTAAGTAGGTAACTAAATTTAAAAATTTGAAGTCAGAATTTGAATAAATTCATTTATTAAAGAAAATGGTGGTTGCTATGATTGAGGTATCCCCTGTATAAAAATAATATGAAATAATTTGATAAATATTTTATTTCAATTACCAAATAATTTTTTTTTAACGATTGGGTAACTGTACTAGATAATTCAAAATATTGATTCTTATTAGTTGATAGTAAATGCACTATTGAGATTTGAGCATATTCAGTTTTAAATTAACCATTTTTGAACTTGGCATGACATATTATTAGTTTTTTCTAGCTTGTTTACCTACCTACTTAGAAATTACATTATTATTAGGTACCTACCTATAGGCGATTGATATACATTTATATATATTTATCCAATAACTAATAAATATCCCAGTATTTAAAAAATTCCAACTTTTTTTAATTTTGTAAGCATATAAGCTTTGTTAACATTGCATAAAAATAAAAATAATGCTTATTTGTATTTGATTGAATACCTGGTATACTTTTAACTTGTATAATCTAAAATCAATTGAAAAGTTTTTAAAAAAAGCATTATATTACATATTGTATTAAGTAAAAACCACATTTTTATTTACAGAAGCAAACCAAAATCAAAGTTAATAATATTGAAATTAATTATTTAAAAGTTGGAAATGGTCCACAGACCTTGCTGTTATTACCAGGAGCATTAGGTACCTTGGCCATATCAAGTATTTTAGAGTTAATATTCATAACTACAATACCTAATATTAAATATCATGTGACATACATTATATAGGTATTAACTTTATGAATTTTATTTAGGTTCAATATTTACTGATTTTAAGCCACAAATTGAAACTCTTAATCGTGAAAAATATACAATAGTAGCTTGGGATCCACCAGGTTATGGTTTTAGTCGACCACCAGACAGAGATTTTTCACCAGGATTTTTTTATCGTGACGCTGACTATGCCATTTCACTTATGAAAGTATTTAAGTATTTATATTTTTCTACTTGTGTTTTTAATGTTTTTCTAATTTCAATATTGGTCTCTTAGTCTTTGCAAATTGATAAATATTCGCTGCTTGGTTGGAGCGATGGTGGGATTACTGCTCTTATAATGGCATCCAAAGCTGTTGACAGAGTGGAAAAACTCATAGTTTGGGGTAGCAATGCATATGTTACTGAAAAAGATGTTGAATTATACGAGAAAATAAGAGATATACAAAAATGGTCTCCACGCATGAGGCAACCATTTATTGATCTGTATGGCGAACAGTATTTTTCAGATACTTGGAATGCTTGGGTAGATTCATTTCAAATAATACTAAAAGAAAACGGAGGGGATATTTGTAGAGAAGCACTATCTAAAATCAAAGCACCTACTCTCATTTTACATGGTGCTCAAGATCCTTTAGTGCCTATGGAGCATCCAGTTCATTTACACAAAAAAATAAAATATGGATCGTAAGTTATTACATATAGGTACTTAATATTAGTTTTGATGAGAAAACTTCTTCACAGTTATATATTTTTGAAATATTCATTAGGTACAATAACTAAAGAAGTACAACAAATGACAACATACTAAATGATTAATTTGAAAATATTTAATTTTTGTATGATTCTAAATAATAATAATAGGAGTATCTAAGAAGTAGTGACAATTTAATTTAACTATATAAAAATTCAAGCAATTCAATAATCAAAACTTACATATAATATTATGCATGATAATACATAATATATAATATGAATATAACAATATATAATAAATTACAAAAGTATTTTAATTACATATCCAAAAACAATGATTAATTATGCCTATCTAATTTCATTATTATTTCTGTATAATTAATACACACATACTGACATACCTATAAATGTACGACCACCCTTGATATAATATTGTTTCCATTCGTGTGTTTCAGGCTTGAAATCTATCCGGAAGGTAAACACAACATTCATCTAAGGTATGCGGAACTATTCAATTCGGCAGTAGACGGTTTCCTGGCCGAAGACTTGTAAGATATCAAGACTTCGAAATAATTATAAACTTAGCCCAAATAAATAAAAGTACTAATTATTAAAACCATAGCAGCGGTGGTTTTAGACAATATAGATAGAAACGCAGTTCTAAATCGTAGGGAGGCAAAAAAAAAAATATGAGCGAACAAACAGCGTGGGCCGCCACTCTACCGGAAATGACATTACGTGACAAGGTGTGGCGTTACAAGGGCGAGGGCAACGCCAATGTTGTTTTGTCGGTGCCTGCCGATGGAATAGTTGTGCGGGCGATGAAAGAGGGTAACAATAGCGGTGGTGTAACTTCCGCGGCGGCGGCCGAAACACTATCCGTGCGGTTGAACTTTTGCGACGCCGTCAAACGTTCATTCTTCAGCGGCGGTGGCCGTCACGTAGACGTGCCCGTACCGATGCGAGTGTCCGCCGAAGAGTTGCGTGAAATTGACAGGCTCATCCGGCCGGACAGACCGCCGGACCGGAAGCACAAAAATCTAGTGTGGGCCGGAGGTCTGGTAGCCGTATGTCCGGATTACACGACGCTGCCGCCGACGGACGTGTCAGGCGTCTGGTGTATCGAGATTAAACCCAAACAGGGATGGGTGCACGAAGAAGACATGGCGAGCGGCCCCGGCATGGTGCGGGTCAAATGCCCGTTCTGCGCGCACCAGTACTTGAAACTGGGCCGGGGCGACGTCCGGAGGCCGAGCGGTTACTGTCCGCTGGACATGTTCTCTGGCCGCCGCGAACGGGTTCGGCGGGCCGTCGGCGCATTGCTCTGGGACCCACAGAACAATCTGAAAATGTTCCTGGACGGTGACCCGCTCGTGGCCCTGGACGACGGATTCAGAAGTGCGGCGAAGGCGGCGCTGGGCACGATCCAACGGTTTTGTGCGTTGGTCACGGGCGCTCTGCTCGGCGATTTCGAGGGCAGCCGGGACGTTCCGGTTGACGAATTGGATGCTTCGGATGAAGACCACGATGGCCATAGTACCGTTTCGGGGGCGTTCCAACCGTCGTGCGACTTCGACGCGGTCCCGATGCCTCCACATTGCGTGCTGCACGAGATCCTGACAATGCAAAAGATGCAAACGACCGGTTTCGTAGCCGTGTGTTCCGAGTACGACGGACGGCCACCGCGGGATCCGCAGTTCGGTCACGTCTACCGACTGCGGCCGAACAACGGAGTCGACACCGCCTGGAGCCCGGTGGACGGTTATTTGGTGGCCGCCACGGCCCGGGATTGTTCCGTGTTTGTTACGTTCCGCCCCGACAGTTCATTAACCGCGATACGTGTCAAGGTGTCCGATTTGGACCCGAAACCTTTGTCAACCGTTGACAAACACCGGAATCGCGACGCAGACGTTTTGTTAGCTTGTCAACGATATTCGGTCTGGTAGTGGATGACGTGTTGTGTTTTGGTGGGAGAGAAGTTGGGTTAAAAGTTTCGATCAAGTCTTACTTCCTTTATAATTACTACGTTACGTAGCAATCCAAAATATTTTCTAATCGTGGATGTATGTATTGTTTATATTTAACGAACAAATTAAATAAATGCCGACAATCACGAAATAACAGGTTTTAGTTTGGGTTTCGTTGTTTTGATTTTATATTTAACACATTTTTCTAATGAACTATTTGATTCTTAACTTGTTTTCTCTATAAAGTTCCCATTCCTTTAATATGACTTATTACGGTTGGATAGACTAGAGTAATGGAAAGTAAACAATTCTATTCACATTCCATCATTTCGTAGTTAAATAGAAAGAGGATGGATAACTCATACAAAAGGTGGTGGGTCAAGATATCCTTTATTCAAATGCTCATGGGCATTTAGTGTTTACAATGTTGTATAAGTTTTAATTAAAAGTAAGAAAGTTTTGAATGATCATATTACTTTAAGTAATGGTGGTAACACCAATGACATTAACATACCTAATTTAGATTATTTTTTTACGTTAAAGTCATATTTTCAACATTAAGGGTGGTTCCCATAGAAATTTATTTAGATGTAGCGAGTATGTTTAAGAGATAAAAATTATGTACATTTTATTAGAGCCTCAGTGGTTGTCAGAGAATATAGGTTTCTTTGACTTTAAAATGTACTTACTTTAAAAAAACACTTTAACCAGTTTTTTTTCATTAAATCGCTTTGATTTAGGACCAACTGTTGGTTATCGAACTGATGCTGCATTGCTGAATTCAGATTTATCATCTAAAAAACTTCCATCACAAGGCATACCATGCATTATGAATTAAACCATTTCCAATCTTGTTTATTACAAAATATAATTAATATATTATGTAATTAACAAATCATAACTTAGTGTTTATGTTATAGGATCAATTCGATTAGTTCACATATCACAAAAGTTAACTTTGTATAACTGTTAAAACATAAATACTAAATAGGTATTTATTATTTATTTATGTACAAAAAAATAAAAGTTACTTAATTTATATGAGTACATGTTTATTAGAGATGTTGATAATGGACAAATAATTATATGGATTTACAAAAATTCGATGGGAGTACTAAAACTGCTCGTCACCTAACAAATTAAAATAATTGCAATTTGAAAAACAATACAAATTATACAATATAATAATAATAATATAAAAATAAAACAATAATAATGACAATAGTAAGCAAAAAATATATTTTTACCTATTTTATACCTACCAAATATAAAGAATAAAGATTAACAAATAAATAATCAGGTAAATAATCAAAATATTCATAGTTTATTTGAATGTTCAAGCCCTATTTACTTTTCTCAACTAATTTTATCAATTTTATTGAAATTTCATTATATTGATATCAATCCCCTCTTAAATAAAAAAGTGAATAATAAATTGAATATATTAATAGCTTAATATGTTATTATTATAATATAAAATCCAATGAACAACAAAATGTACCTAATACAAAATATGAAACTATGTAAATGACACATGTTATAAACAATTTTTATATGCTTGCATCAGACATTAAAAATACAATAAATTAATAATCCTGTACTAAAGTGGATACAAAGAGTTATTTTTCATAATTTGAATTATTATAGAGCTTTCAGCTTATAACTTACAGTAGCTGGTTTAATTTCTAACTATAAATAATCTTATGCTGTAATCTTGACATTTTTCTCGAAAATTAATTTTAAATTATACAAATTTGTATCCACTCTAAATTTTAATCACCAACATTAAGTTCACTATTAAAGTGAATGTGATAAAATAAAACTTATTGTAATTTTCTAGCGATAC
Source organism: Diuraphis noxia (assembly GCF_037042655.1). Taxonomy (NCBI): domain Eukaryota; kingdom Metazoa; phylum Arthropoda; class Insecta; order Hemiptera; family Aphididae; genus Diuraphis; species Diuraphis noxia. The sequence continues at coordinate 27,090,302 of NW_028301714.1, read as the reverse complement.
CAGAAACATGCACACCAGCAACTTTTTGCGATTTCACCAAAATGAATTGGTACCAGGTGCAAAATTAGAGACAAGTCTACTGCTTTCACAAAGAAAAAAAATTCATGTTTAATATAAGCAAAAAAAAAGTTGGTCTTATATTTATTTAAAAAAAAAACCCTGTAATTTGTAAACACCATGGCTCTGTTGAGTCTGTTGCAACTTATATTGGTAGATTTTTTTTTTAACCATTCAGAAAACTGATGGAACACTATAACATTTGTATAGAATTAATTCATCAACATAAAACATAGATCAGTTGACTGTTGTTTAAAATATAGTTATAATGGTGTTGGGATATAAGGATTGAAATCAATTATAAGTGGATATGGAAACTCTAAAATTTTATAGCTTTCAAAATAAAGATAAAATTAAAAATATATTATAAGAATGGATAAATATTCTCAGTAAACACTTTTATGTTTTATTTAGTTCTTGAGATATTGATAAATGATAAAACAAGTTAAGAAAAGTATTTGTGCTAGAACATAACCATAGTTACCAACTAATATATTTACATATATATCATATTATTGTATCGTCAATGATAACATTGAAATATATTAGCTAAATAGTAATATTAGTTTTATTTGTATGTATTCAACCGCTGTTTTAAAACTCAAAAAATTCAGTAAAATAAATTGCAATTGTCAATTATAATATTATTATTAAATGGAAATAAATAAAATAAAGATATATATAAAAAAAATAAGAGGTATAAAATGATATAAATTAACAATAAATAATTACTAATAGTCACATTAATAATTTTTTTTTCATATTATATAATATATACTCAGTGAACATTTTTTTAGACAATTTTCAAGTGTCTAATAAAATAGAATACAAAATAAAAATAAATAAATAGAATAAAAGGATGGATCACATGTTAAGTTAAATTGTTTATAAAATATGATAATATAGTAGTAATTAAATATATTGTCATACTTGGAAAATAACTGTATAATAATATATAATATATCATTAGCAAAGCTAGTAGATTATTTTAAGTTAATAATAAGTCCTTATAAGAACTATCAGGTGAATATTAATTAGTAAGTATAGTTTAATTTTATAATAGTTGAACTATGGTCAAACATAAGATTATGAGGTTATTTTATTACAATTTTAGGCTCAAATATAAATATAATAAAAGATGGAGAATTCTAAGGAGTATTGAGAACACGGCCAAAAAGATCAATTGGATAAATGATACAAAAATATTGTTTTTACTTTTAATTTAATAAAAATAAATTTAAATCATATTCATATTTAGGAAGAATAAATCATATTCATATTTAGAAAGAATAAATCATATCAACGATAAAGAGGTTGATATCTAGTTTACTTTTTTATGGTGAATAATAAATCAGACCAACCACATTGTGTAATGGAAACAATTATTTAGAACTAAAAATCTTCAAAAATAAAATTGATTATTTCTCCTATTGTGGTGATTGTAATTAATATACAATTAACGAATGTGGTTTTTAAAATTGTATTACTAACCACCAGTATCAACACTTAATGCAACTTTTTAAACTAAGTAGGATGAAAATGCAGCTCATAATTATCATTTATAGATTCGTATAAATAGTTTAAAATGGCATAATAAATAAAATACTAGCCTAGTGACTAAAACAATATTTGTAACATAATATATAGATGAGTATAAATTATTTTTATATAAATCTAGGATTCTATATATTAAAAGATATAGTTTGCACAATAACTGTGTAGGATATATATATTAGCAAATTTATTTAATATTCTAATATATATATTTACAATGCACTTTAAGATAATTTTTTTTCTAAAAAAATTCCTAATTTCACAAAACAAGCATTATATTCATGTGTATTTCGCTTTAAGTTTTTGTGGTAACTTCTAAAACATTTTATAACCTAGCTCTTAAGAAAAAATAAATTAAACAGGACTTTATTATTCAAGTTAATGTCAAGAAACTTTTTTATTTAATTTCTAGATATTAAATTTAGAGTAGATTACAGTACAAAAAAGGAAAATTATCACACATAATACGCAGTATTATCGTAATAATTACAGTTTTGAAAGTTTAAAACAAAAATAATGATGATGTTTATAAATTAATTTAAAAGTGACCTAAATTTTAATCATTTTCCATACTATTATAGAAAAAACAAAAATAATTTTCAATTTTACCACTTAACATCTTTGGGGTCTTGGCAACACTTGTTAACCACATGCATGTACACATACATTACAAAATACATTACAAGAAAAACAATTAAATAAATTACATAAAAATTATAGTATAATAAACTATACGATCTCAGACTTAGAACGTTTTAATTTAGGTTTATTCACAGATAATTTTTGATTTGTATGTGTACATGAGGCCAGTGTGTGCATGCATAATTCATATAAAACAATAATTCAAAATCACAAAAAAAATATTCCATGGTGTTTTTACACGAATGTTAACTATTACCATAATTTTAAAACTGGTCAGCCAAAAGATCACAAATTTCAATGGACACGGGTTCTTTGCTGGACCTTACTGTCAAACGATACATCTGTAGAAAATAAAATCAATCAATAAACAAGAAAAAATATAAACATATAAATGAATATTAAGTTTCCATTCGTAGCTAATTGTATGAAACAACAAGAATAAATTTTAATGATTTAAATATTATCAGAGAAAAATGTTTTGAATGTCTCCAATTTTTCTAGATCAATATTTTCATATTGAAAAAAAAGATTCCTGTGAGACAAATTTCGATTATTTAAAATATTTTAATTGATAAATTAAATACAAAGTAATAATAACAATATTCAGATATCATTCTAGTTACGAGAATAATGCCACTCTGTGAAACAATAAATCTTCATAAATACATTATAACAAAATAATACTACTATGGTATTAAATAATAATAGCCTTACACATCTCTTTGTTAATGCTCCCCCACCACCCAATATGTTACAATAGTAACACAAAAATCAATCCTCATTAGATCTGACCCAAGCTACTGTCATAAATTACACTTTATATAGGGTGTCCCATGGAAATCGAACATTCTGACAAATGAAATAACTTTTGTTCTTATCAATATTAAAATTGATTGAATGAAAATATCTTATTTTATTTTTTTAATAATTAAAATAAAAACTTAAAATTTGATACAAAATTCCAAAAACATTTAATATAGCCAATTTGAAAGTCTCATTTTGAAAAAAATGTATTTAAGTCAAATGGCTGATTCTTTAACATTTTTTTAAACATCAATATTCTTGTTATATGTTGATTACAATCGTTTATGTTAAAAACATAATTAAAAAAAACATTTTAAAAACTATATGCATCATAGTGAATTTAAATTTTTTGAAATTATAATGTTTCTAATATAAACTGGATCGGAATTTACTTAATGAGAATATTGATATTAAAATTTTTTTTTTTTTAATCAGCCATTTGACTGAAATAAATTTTTCTCAAAATTAGATATATTGAATGTTTCAGAATTTTTTTTATTAAATTTAAATTTTTCATTTTCACTTTTCAGTATTAAAAAATAAAAAATGTAACGCAAGTGTGTACTTTATATTAAACATTTTTTTTTTTTAATATTGGTTAAAAGTTTAAAACAAAATTTATTTCATTTGTTAGAATGTCAGATCTCCGTGGGAATTCCTGTATATCTTTGTATATCAATATGATATAAAAGCACAGCTTTTGTTTCAATAAAAGAAAATTTTTAACTGTGATTAAAATATACATTACATTATATTGTATTCAATAGTTTAATTTAAAAATTTAGGTGGGTAAACTTTTTAATAATAAAAAAAAAAAATAGTCCAATACTCAATAGTATAAAAATTTATCTGTACACATCTTTATATTTTACCTACTATATTTTATCACCTAACTGTGCACCTATGCTTAAAATTTTCTCCGCCTAGAATAATTGGTTTTTTTTTTTTATAAACTATTTTAAAACCATTGCATTTAATTAATTTAACAAAAACTAAATGCTAGAAGTAGAAACGCCACATAACATATTTATCAAGGGTGGAAAGGGGTTTAATGTTGTTTTAATAAATATAATACTAATTGTAGCATAAAAATGTAATTTCATTATATTTTGTTTTTCATCTATGAGATGATTATGCATGTACAGTGTAATATAGATTAGTACTATGCAACAAGATGAAAGCTGATGATTGTTTAATAAAATAAAACCAACACCATACAGGACTTGTAGATCTAAAATCTTAGGAACAAATGTCATAAATAAGTAAGGTTGACAATTATCACTTGTAAATATAACACCAGAAAAAATAATTATTTAAGAGTGTCAGAGCCATTCAGTGCAGTTTTTTTATTTAAAAGAAAAGAACATTTCTCAGGTTGGATCAAAGCCTGTTTGCCAAAATGTTCGGTAATTGAAAAATATAAAATTTGAATAATTTGTTATTTTCCTAATGTATTATTTTAGCAGTATATAAAGTAAAATAATAATACCGGCTTTAATCTGACCTGAAAAAAGACCACTCTTTTTAGTCAATAATCATTAACTCATAAAAAACACTAAAACAAAAGTAATTTATAAATAAGATAAGAAAGCAATGATATTTTGTAACGAATCAACTTCTTCATTTATTGGTTGGCACATGTTAGTATGTAGGTACTTAACATATCTTAACAGTGACTAAAAATAAGTACCTGAGCTTGTTTATTGGGTTCTAAGCGTAGCAAACATCCAATCTGTTGTGTTTTTGTATGAACAATACCAGCACAAACAAAATTGTCAGGATTTGGATCAATGCCATCTAATAATTGCATTCCAAATCCAGATAGTTTTGTCCTTGTTGAAACTTGATCCATAGGTTGTGAAGCCTTGAAAATTTTTTGAGACTTTTGAGGATCGTGATTACTAAAAACATAAAAACAAAATGCAAATAAATTTAAAAAACCATTTTAAAATATTCCCAATTACCTGCCAAGATTCTTCCACCGAGCAAAGAAAGACTCACTGTTCATTTCAGTTGGTTCAAAAAATTTATTTAAAGTCACTGGTAGCTTGACAGAAACATTTTGCGGAACACCATTGTACACAAATGAAACATTTATAACAGGTGTGTCTAAAACAAAACATTTTCATTTAATACAGGTATCATTTCAGATTAGGAAACAAGATATTAACCTGTATATTCTTCTACACACTCAATAATTGCCAATTGTTGTATTTGAGCCCCAGCTTCCAGAACTGGCTCAATAGGCTTAATTTGTATAGCCAATTTAGTGACCCAAAGATGTGGACTAGATAATACTGTGGCAAAATTCTATAAACCAAAATTATATTTGAACATTTTTATTATGTTTCATGGTTATGAAAACTCACCTGCAGTGGAATTGTAGTTTTGTTACCATAAAATAGACCTAAACGTCCCAAATTTTTTTTAAACTCACATTTTACACCTACTTGAATCAATTCACTTTCAAACAGTACTCCATTGTTTTTACAAATGAATCTATAAAATACAATTATTAAGAATGTTAAATAATACTTAAGCATATTGCATATACAAGATTTACTTTTTAGGATTATAATTATTTTGACTGGCATTCAATGAATTTGAAGCCGTCGATCCTCCGCCACCATATAAGTCTCCCAAGACATCCACTAAAACATTGGCATTACTTGTATGTGTAGTAGATGTAACTGGTGTTGATAAACCTAACAGATCTGCAGAATTGCTGTTGGACTGTAACATTAATAATAGAAAAATTAAAATTCACAAAATTTTAATAACTATATCATTATTTTATTACACTGTTGTGATTATTAACATGATTATTTTGATGACTTATTGGAGAAGGTTGGGGACTATGATTTTCTAATGTTTCAGTTTCTGGTACTCGACCAGGTTTCTTCTTTTTAAGGACAGCCAATATTGATGATTCACGTTCTGGGAAAGATGGCATCTCTTCCAAAACTGTGGCCTAATGGTTCACAATTAAAATACAAAATAATTAAACTGGGAAATGTTAACTATAATTTGTTTAAAAACATACCAAAACATCAGTTGATACTATTTTTGATAGTTGTAAATACTCGGATGCTCTTTGTTGTAATTCAGCATCAGCACTTCGTAAATTACTGTCTTGTTTAAGTATTTCCTGGATAGTAGTTTTTACTTCAGGGAACAAATTAATGAATTTCACATACGTTGACAGTAATAATGCCCGAGTCATTGGTGAACATAAGTGATACTATTAACACAAAAATAATTATTAAATATAATAAGCATACTTAAAATGAATACTTTTACTCATTATTACCTTGGAATGTAATAATTGAAACTGGACATTTGGTGCAGATCGAGTATCACCAGCAATTAAATTACCAAACTCTCCAAGGATGTAACCACCAACTTTAACCATATTCTCGTGACAAGCAGGTGCTTGTAATGCCTAATAAAAAAATAAGAGGATGATAAGACATATTCTTCAAACAATAACTATAAAAAAAAAAAAAAATACCTCAAATACAGTTTTGGCAGCATAACCTTGTACATCATCTCTATTAATTACAATTTGAATAACACGATACCAAACTTCTTCAGAAACATAATCTCCTGCTATCCGAATTAAATTCAGTATAACATCCACATACCAAGTATAATCAGTTGCATATTTCTCAGCCAATATAGCTACTTTCAATACCTAAACAAATAATATTCATAAAAATAAAAATAATATTAAAATTATTATTAAAAAAATATAAACCATTTCTTCTCTTATTGAATAGTCAGCTGTTTCTAAATAATTTAACATTTCCTGAACTATTTCCTCAGAATTTGACTTATCACACATAGCATAAAGTAAATCAACAGCTTGTTGTCTAACTGAAACATCTTTTTCCATCTATGAAATATAAATTTATTTATTGATATATCATACATATAAATATTACTATAAAATTATGCAAAAAATTATAAAACATAGATACTAGATAGCTTACTTTCATTGACAATATAACAACTTCTTGATGTTTTTTAACAGCTTCATGTGAAAACTCAGAATTAGCTAAAAGACACATGGACTCCAAAGCTAAATATCTCAGATTTGTTTCTCGGTTAGATAAAAATTGACCCAACTGATTACAAGCTCTCACAAGTAAATTTGGTTCGCTGAAAAGAAAAGAAAACCATTCAGGATGAATGATGATAACTATTTGATTTTAAATTTTAATATTTAACTATAGACTTACCTATCATTGTGAATAATCAAACTAATAGCTTCAAATAGTACGGCGTTTTTAGCATTGGAATGTTGCACTTTTTTTGATTTTGGAGCGTCTTGTGCTTTGTTTAAAATGGCCTCCAAGCATTCATTCAACCTAACCCTCACACCTGCATCTTCTATTTATTATAAGTAATTATAATTATTAAGACATATTTAGCCTTTGAAAAAAATATTTAAATTCAATTTTTACCCGGAGTTGAATAATTTTGTAAAAGTCTAAGTAATTTAACAGACAACCATGGAGCTGGGACGAAGTAATATGTATAATCTTGAAGATCAGTATAACTAGCAGTCACAATCTATAAAAAAAACATCAAAATATTATCACTGTGGATGATGTGTAAATGTACTTTAAATTACCCTGGAAAGCCTTGAAACTGCAAAACTGACACAAGCTTTGTATTCTTTTGGATTTCGTTTTACAAGTGCATCAATAAGAGAAACAGCGGCTGTGACTACACCCAAATGTTGATCATTTAACAGGTGAACAATTCTTGATGTCCACTCACTGGCACCATTTGAATCTATGGGTATGACATCAGGGTTAGTACGTAAAAGTCGTAGAAAACATAATGCTGCTGATTGTTTGACCACATCCATTGTGTCCCTATTTAACAAAAATACACATATGTTTCAAGTTTTAATTTTTTTTTTTTTTCGATTTTTAGCTCTTGCAATGAAGTATACATACCCTGAAACCAATAACTTTGGTATATCATAACCAAATGCTTCAGCCATATCTCTACTACCAATATTAGCAATACACTGCATTGCTAAATTCACATGGATAGAATTCCTAATAAAACCATTAATACAAATGTTAGAAATACATTGAACTAAATATTATGCACTAACATTTTTAATTCCGTTGAGAAAATTCTAACGTACCGAGATTGCAGATCATTTTTAATACTTTGATTGATAAGTTTAATTAAATCACTGTTAGTATTTACTAATACTGAAATAAACAAATAGCCCTAAAAAAACAAATCAATAACAAAAGTTATTTATACATTTATATAAAATTATTATGAAATAAAAAGTATACTAGAAGCTCATTATTTTTTAAGACGAAAGAAAAGTAGAAAAATTAAATTTGAATCAAATTCTCCATTAAAATAAATGAATTATTTAATTATTTATGTATGTTACTTCATCACAAAATTGTGTCATATAAAATATAAATAGTACTTATTATTGTAATATTAGAAAATAAAATATAAATTAATATTTAAAATAATACCGCCAACCAATGTAACATGTAATAAATCATATATATTAAGTTGAATTAAAATATAGGTGGTTAAAATAACTCACAATTTGTTTTTCAGAATATTTGTTGGAAGATAATAAATTGACAGCCTCCATATGGCCGAAATCAATATCATGGCCAAGTAGAAATATAAATAAAAGCTTGCAAACATATTTTTTTTTTTGATATCCGTCTAATGTCTTGTCACCTTTAAACTTGCTTCTAATATTAGCTAATTCTTTATTGATTCTCTTTATTTCAGCCTCTTTACTTTTGCCTAAAAAAAGATGTAAGAATTGATATTTGAAAAATGACAAAAATGTAAATATGCTTTGGTATACATTTTTATCAGTAAACTATTTTAATATTAATACATATTATATTAAACTTTAATAATGTTAATTTGTTTCAATAAAACTTTATAAATATGTTGTATGTTAAACTCCTTATCAGAAGATAAAATAATTATCTCTAGTTTTAATGGTCTGGTTTGTGTTAATAAAATAATATTCCAATATAATAAATGTTTTTAGCATAAAAATGACATTTATAGCATAATACATATAAAGATATATTTTTATGAGTATATAATGAAAACAAATTGTAATATTCTAACTGTCTACTACTACTAGATATTAAGAATCTCTATAATTTCATATTTATAATCCCTTAATGATATGTATATCTTTGAGAAATGCATACAACATAATTTTTTTTAAATACTGAAATGGAATTATTTTTAAATGCTATCAAATTTCTAATAACAAAATTCAGATTCAAAAAACAAATTAACAAAACCAAAGTGATACTATTTAAAATAATATATTTTTAGTAGTTTGTTTTCAAATAACATATTTACATACAAAACAACAAATATTTGATTGATTCTAATACAAACACATTGTGAATTCATTAAAGTAAAATATATGGAAAAAACATTTACAATTTCTGATGTCTGAAATGAATACGGCCAATCCCCGCATACCATCTCCTCTGACTGCCGGCATGATTACGGTAGTGGAAAAAAGTGTTTGACAGTGTACTTTACATCTAGTTTGTCAAAACCTATAACACATAATATTAATTGAAATATGTGACGCACTCAAACTACGGCAGGCAATAAGTCTAGTGGGTTGGCCAGGCATCAAACCAACTGGATATCATGTTTCGACTTCGGGAGAGTCAGAGAAAAATTTACCAATAGAGGTACCTAAGAATGAACGACAATGATAGTGGAGTATAAAAATATTATTGTGCTTAATGGATAATTTCCTGTGCGGTCAGCGTGTCGGATGAGCAGCAGCAACCCCCCGGCCCCCCCGGGGGACGAGCAAAGTGCTGAAAACAGTCGTTAGGAGGGCAGGGCGGGGGGAAATCGGCGGTTATCAATGAACTGGACCACGTCGTTCGACCGTCACCAGGTCACCTCCACCACACCCCCCCAGACACAATATCCGAAACCGCCAATCGAACCGGAGCGAGTAGCGTGTAATATGTATATAGTAGTACAGTGAAATTGTCGCAAAAAGCCGTTTAGCCTTTAGCACACATACCGTAAATGCGATGAACCCGAGATTAAGGACTTCAGCGTCTGTACCTTTATACCTGGAGGTAGTGGCTTGACGGAGTCATTCGAGAAATAAGTCGCAAGTCACACCGAAAATGGGACAGTCACCGGCTCTCTGCTCTGTTCGGACTAGACGCTCCGCCAAGTCGGGGCTGATGGGGTGTCACTCTAGGTCAGTGCGCAACGGCGGCTGCGGTAGACATGACGGCGAATTATAGCACAAAAAGCGTTCGTCGTTGTCGCACCTCCCGATTTTCATTAATATTTTTTGATCTTAGTACTAGTCGACTCGTAGACCTTAACACGGTAATCGGCGTAGTCGTAATCGCAACCGCGGCCAGCAATTAATCGTAGACGTCGTCAACGTCCTACTACTCCCTTCCCGCCTACTACAGACTGCGTCCGCTTCCAACACTCATCCCGCTATCAAACCTTCCGCTCGCACGCTATCTATTGGCCGGGCCAAGTCGAGCAGCAGCAGCAGCTGCTGAAGCCTTGAGCTCGTCATTAGGTCAAGAAAAATATTTGAAGTGTGTCGAGAGAAACGGCTAGACATCTGCAACACAAGATGCACCTAAACGTAACGCCAGGAGGCCAGACATACGATTACGGACTCGGGACTTTTCTGAGATATTTTACGATCACTTTGTAAGTTTGTAACTTATATTATGTACAATATTTCTCCGCCGTGTCGAATTCTTTTCCCGCGCGTTCACTGCGATAAAGGATACGTCTGTTGGTCACACTGCAGAATTGCACCAAAAGGCACCGATAGATTGAGCCTGATATCTTTGCGACATGCGCGCGTGGAATGGTGAATAACTCAGATAATGACGGTAAATCGATCGTCCCGCGGCTGTGGCGCCGTCTGTACCACTACCACAGTACCACAGTCATAGTGCTGTTTCATTGATTGTTCAATACTTCAATAGTACACTTGTTTACGTCACTCCTTACTTGTAATTCTTCAGTTATCAGAATTTAGAACTCCCGCCGCTGGTCTACCAAGTACCAGTCGACCTGGGCGTTTCCCACTTTCGTCATCGTCAGATCCTAAATCCTGATCACAGCGATCGACCCTTGTAAGATGGATAAACCACGAGCATTTATATTTTGACATTTACCAGCTTGGCGTATTTTTATGATCAATTCGAAATAATAATACATAATGAAATTTACAATATTGTTTTTCAGCGATTTAAAAATGTCACGCTGGGCGTCGGCCTTTTCGCCATTAATTCTTAAAATTTTTATTGCAATTTGCAGTACAAGTGCTGTAGCCCTGTAGATGCCTGCCGTATCGTCATATTTTTTTCAATCGGCTCGTTTAGACTAAGAATATGGATATGGGTGATTTTCGAGTCAAATGTCATTTCAATTCTTAAATGATTAAGACTTTCGCTCGGTATATCCAAATACTAGTATTGGAAATTATCAACAGTCTCCGTCCCACCTCATTAAGGTCGCCATTCGCCATACACTGAAGCGGTGACGGTAAAATGAAGCTGGACACACTTTAACGGCACCGCCAAGACAAAAGGATTTTACCGCCACCGTTGCAGTGTGTGGCCACCAAGTCGTAATCGGCCATCGCCTTCGGTCAATTGCGGTAAAGACTAAAGGTGCATCTCCACCAAAATACACCTTAAGAGTTAATAACCGAATTGCCGAATATCGGCATCCCCATTCGTCGCCGATTGGCGATAAGCGATTACTGAAACAGTGAAACGTAACGTCTGAAACTGAATAGTGAATACTGATTAGTGATTACTGTCTAACTGATTAGGATTAGCGAAATATCGGCAATCGGCGACGAGTGACGACGATTACGCCCGACGGTGACAAGACCGTCACGACGGAATGCTGTTCGGCCGTCGACCCATCAACCAGCTCTATCTAGTATCTGGCCGCCGAGCAAATTTTGTTTTAATTGACGATTTGTGCTTTTTACATTTTTTGTCCTTCCATGCGACCATGCGTGAATTTCCGATTTCGTTTTCCCACAATCCCACCGAACTTTTTGATATTATCCGGATGACGTATGTGGGACGTGCCTGCTCAATCAGCTCTCGATACACTGCATCGTATTACAACAGTCGTTAGTCTGTCTCTGTCGCATGTGCGGAATTTTAGGGAGATATTTAAATTATGCATTGACACATAATATAACGCAATAATAATAATGATTACGTCTTTGAATTAACGTGACGTCCACTATTAGAATACGTTGCGTCCAAGTGCGGCGATCGGATTGAGGTTTCTGGCATCTGTCGATCAAAATAATATTATATTAAAGTCATCGATTTTCGGTCGATAAATTTGCCATGTACAGTAGGAACGAAAACAACGATAGATCATTATCTAATCTCTAAACTGTATAATGTATAATATCTTTATATACCTAATACAGTAATACGTTTTGATAAATAATAATGCGATAGCATTAATTCGCTGTATAAAATATACTAACCTAACCTAACATATTAAAATTTGATCGTATGTCAAAATATTAACTTTTTCGGTTGAGCACAATTCACAGAAAAAAAATTAATTATTTCTTATTTCTTTTTTTTTTTTTTTGCATGATTAAAATTGATATATAAACATATAAAGACGTATTTGAAAATTAATAATTGATTTTAAATAGAGATATTATTATTTAAAAAGTATTTAAAACACGTATTGAGTGCTTGCACTTAAATATACTTTACAAAACTGTCGATGAGCCTCCCCTCGCGATCTTTATACGATGACGATGACGGTCCACACAAGTCATTGCCACCGGCGCAGGCGTCCCAAAGCAAACTTAAACAATTATTAATCGATTAATGATCCGTTTTACGATTGTCCTTCTGCACATAATATATAATAATAATAATTAATAACAAATATACACGGCATCGTTCCCGCCGTATGATATTATTAGTATTCGATGACGATATTTATGCATCATATATTTTAAATACGCTTGCGTTCTGAAATTTATATAATAATATAACTATATAATAATGATATGTTGCTCGTACCTTGACTTTAGGTCCATACAGTAACAGAATACACTCTATCGCACGTTCAAATTGAAATATTTATTATGACAAGGCGATTTATTGTCTGTTTTTAAATCTAAATAATGGTAATATGTGGTTTCTAAATGCCGAGTTGTGCACTAAATACCTTTTTGGATTTTTGTTTCTCCATACAATATAATAAATTTTATAAAGTAGGTATTACCATTGATTATAGAATAGACTATAATAATCAATGGTATTACGTAATCTGCATGCAATGACTATACTGACTAAATATACATAGTTATAGTGGTAATAAATATTCCGGCACTCGGCTCACAATCAAGCACATCATAACTGAATGCCGCCAATTTGAGATAGAAAAATGGGAAGCAGGAGTGCCATCCATTCTCGCCGAAGCCCTTCAGCCAGCCAACATCCAGAACACGATATTATTCATAACCAATTCTAATTTAATCAACCATCTATAAAATGATTGTATATTAATATTAAGCAACTTCATTCCAATGTAACTCCATAAATCTGTAGTAGCCAATGGCCTAGATGCCGAGGCTTTTATTAATAAAAAAAAAAATAAATAAATAAATATTTCATCACTTTCTATACGTATATACAATATATATAACACATTATACGTGCTTTACATAGAAATAATCGCGAGAACTAAAATAATATAATTATATAAAAATATATATTTTATTATATATTGCACTCAGACCTGTAATGACTGTACAAGGTTAGGTATACAAGGTGTAACAGAAAGAACTGACTTTTGGAATAACTTTTGATCTAATTAATATTTTAACTTTTTTTTTATTTATCATTAAAAGACGCTAGGGCTATATGTAAAATTGATTTATTTTAATTCTAATTTAAGATTCTGAGCGGAGCGATGAATGTATTGATTTTATCATGATGTGTGTGTGTGTTTTTTTTTTTGTGTCTGTCATTACGTTTTGGGGCAGTAAAAGTGCTTCGATTTTTGACTTCAATACCTCGTTCGATCAGAAAGTGAATCTAGTTGGATTCTAGTTAGAATCGTAATACTTTTTTAAATAATTAAGAAAAACAAACTAAAAATTAAGGGGAAAACGGGAAAATTTACGCACACTCATTTTTTGACAAAATCGATTTTGGTTTTTGATGTAACTTTAAAACAAATGACCATAGATACATGAAATTTTCACCGAATGTTTGTATACGTATATTCTATCCACCATGCAATTTTCAAAAATTTCGATTTAAGTTGAACTATTCATAGGCATTTGAAATTTTCGAACATTATTAGTTTTTTTTTTAAATTAATATCTATAAAAATATATTTGTTAGGCAGAAAAGCTTGAAAATTTAATACAAGGCTCTTAACATATTGTTACAATAGCAGTTGAAAAATAAAATAAATTCATACTCACAATTTTTTTTATAAGCATTCAAAGTTTGAATTTTGACAAAATACTTAAAAATCACGAAAATTCGCAAATTATTTTAAACTAGAAATTCATAAAAAATTTTCTTTTTAAATCTAAGATTTGAAAATTTTTTAATAATCTATAATATATCCTAGACAGATTAACCGTCTTCGCTCAGAATCGTTTTTCGTATACCATTGGATATAATATCATTGGATTCAAATTTAATTCCATCCATTACAGTAACCCACTTGTAACCTACTGTACAGCAGAGCGACATCCACGACTTACCCGCCTTTTTTAGTACTGAAAATAAAAAATTTAAATTTGATTTAAATTTTTTTAGATAAATTCAAAATAGCTAATTTGTGAATCTGATTATAAAAATAATATTGATGGTAAAAAGATTTATATCTAAGTGAAGTAGTTTATTTTTTAGAATTTTTTAAAATATCAATATTTTTTTGATAAAATTAATTTGATACCTAATAACTTTTTAAAAAATATGATTTTTGGGAATTTGCTGAAATGAGAATATTTCTTAAATTATTTAATCATTATTTTATAATATTAACAATTTTTATCATATATTTAATTAGTATATTTTTTTATTTCATTTTTAGTCAGTTCTTTCTGTTACACCTTGTATACCTAAATACTTTATATATCAGTGGCATATCACTACATACATGACGTATAGTAAAGCCAGTGTAAAGGTGTGTATGTATATACACACACTTTTATGCATGGCATTGTCAATTGTCATACACATACTGCGATCTTAAAAGATAATTTACGTTACTAAGTATTGAAGCATATGATTTAAGTTTATTCATACTTAAACTTGTTTGTAACAAAAAATTTACTGTACCTTTAGGTTATCAAAATAGAGTATAGTGTATAGGATATGTATCAAAGAGATTTTCTTCGATTTAATATACTATTACATAGAACATCACAACACTATTTTAGATAAATATAAATTGTATATTATCCAAGTTTTACATAGATTTAAATCGTAAAAAAGTGTATTAAATGATTTCAATATAATTTTTATTTTAGGTGATTTAGAAATCTGGTACCAAAAATGGAAAATAATGAATGAAGAAGTTGAAAAATGTCTTGATAATGCTATAGAAGCCTTTTCTTATTGTTAGGCTACCATCCTGATGTTTTACCAAACATAAAATTTTTTCTACAAATATTTTGTACAGTCTCTGTTGAAGTAAAATTCACTAAAAGAAGCTTTTTCACTATTCGCAGGATAAAAAATGTGTTGTGGTCTAGAATGAGTGAAGCTCGGCTTACAGGTCTTTGTTAAATTCAGGGAGTCAAAACGGGTTAAATTGTTAAAATATTTCAGGTTTCGTGTTGCAAACCAGGTAAATTTTTTTCTGGTTTCGTATTTTGCGTTAAAAACCGGGTACAGTCTTTTGCGAGTTTAGCGTTTATACAAAAAAAAAAATGTATGAATTGAAAACAAAAATATTATGAAAGTAAGTAATAACCACTCTGCTGTACCGTCGTGTACGCAGTAATAGTTATAGAGTGCAAGTATTGTTTTTAAATTACAACAAGATAACTAAAATCGTTAATTTTCATTTGAATATCTAATTTCTCCCAAATTTGAAATTCAAATATCTATTACACATTTTTCATTAATATATAATTTTATATTTTTTGGTTACTGTATAGAAATTTTTCAGATGAAACTTCCATAATATTTTCAATCCTTATATCTATAAAAATTGGAAATTTTATAACTAATTATAACTTAAAAGATAAACGATTACAGATTGCAAACACTATAGAGATTCAAAATACCAATCATACTGACAAACATAATACAGATCATGAACAAGAACATCGTTAATATTATTATAATAATTCATAATTGTATTATATTAGTAAAAGTTGCAGTATTGTAAAACAACATGCAAAAAAAATGTATCTTCGTATAAATATTAAGTGTAATCTAAAACTACCTAACACAGGAATCCAAATGTGTTCCATCCGCTGAATCAAAGTTTCCAATTACACACTTATATACATTTAAAAATTTAAAAATAAACATATAATACATATTCATATTCAATATAGGTACTTATTCTTAGATACAAGTGTTCACGCATATATTATATTATATATGTAAGATATAATATCATATATATTATGTATTGTTAATATACAGCGCGTGCCGGTCTGCAGTCGTTAAAAATCAAATTACCTATTTATTTTAATATATTATTTTACGATATGTAAAACGGTTATAATTTATAGCCATATTATATGGTATAAAATAGACAATATAGGTACCCTATAGGTAGTAGCTATATAATATATATAAGTATATAAACACAAATTTGCTACCTACTAAATTACTTGACGTATATATTATTGATTTCAACTCTGCTTTAAGTAAAAATTAACTACAAGGTAGGTACAAAAAAATTAAAAATTAATCTTTTTTTTTTAATTCGCGACCACTCACAAATACACAATATACAGGCATTTATATTGACATATACATTAGATTAAAATAATATTAATTATTTAACCTGCTATGTTTATATAATTTACAACTTACTATTTAACGTGTATATACCTGTATTATGTCTGAATGCAAAAAGCAAATGTAATACGATTATACCATAGACGCGTGTAAACGTATATATACTTATATATTTTACTTACAGCAGACGTTACAGAAATATATTCAAGTATGACGTATGTATTGTGATATTTTATACATATTATATACATAAATGTATGGAAATTCAAGTTACAATTTACACCAAATTGTTATAAATTTTAGTTTATTTAGGAATGACTATTGACTGCTAAATTTGAATGGCAAGTAATATTTTATATTATTATAAGCCATATCGTATTCGTATACAAAATAGTATTATATAATATGCCCATTGCACAAAATAAAGTTCAAATATGCAGGTTATCATAATATATATGGGTACCTATATAAAATTTACTACACCTCACATTTTTAAAATATATATTATGATTTATAGGGGATTCAAGTCCACCCAAAAATTTGGGCTATTATTTTTGATTTTGCTTGTACAGTTTTACTGAAATTTCAAATCCATTAA
Source organism: Diuraphis noxia (assembly GCF_037042655.1). NCBI lineage: Eukaryota > Metazoa > Arthropoda > Insecta > Hemiptera > Aphididae > Diuraphis > Diuraphis noxia. Next base: position 27,072,602 of record NW_028301714.1, on the reverse strand, counting down.
AATGTATGCCGTATGCGTAATTTATTATCAAATTTATACCGATTATAGTAGGATATGTGTCACGTATTATGTGGTATGATGCGCGGTTACCATTTGTAATATTTATAGTTTTTATGATAATATTATGTAATATCAAAATATCCAAATAAATTTAGATTTTATGTATATAGATACAATAGATACATACAAACTATATGTAAACAAAATTCTCAACTCTTCTCATAATTTGCTTAATATTCCAACATGATTGCCTAATTGATAACGACATTACCTATATATTTGTTCTAGTCCTTTATATATGTTTAAAATAAGTAATAATAACATACACGTTCATATAAGCTTAAACAATAGGTAAATACCAACGGTTTAAATTTAATATGTCCAATTTAAATATTAAATAACAACATTATGAACATAATTATGTATTAGAAATTACTTAGCAAGTACATTATTCCATTCAGGTACATTATTATGCAGTAATGTAGTATGAGTATTTTGTTCTTATACATATACACACGTCTTGTTTGAATTGTATTATTATGGAAATGTATACGCCTAAATACTAATAATATGTAAAATATCGGAAAAATGTTTCATTTACCTAAGTTTCGAAACTAAGCGAAACGAATACCATCTGATGTATGTTAACACTTAACACAGCATAGGTATACGCGGATAGGTATTAGCTTATTGAATATAATATAGCTCATGGTTAAAATATGGTATAATAATATTATTATGTGTTTGAGTAGACAAATATAATTATTATTCGTACCTCTTATATTATTGTATATACGATTTTTTTAAGACAAAAATATTTGCATAAACTATAAGAAATCATTTTTAATGATAATGCTCTCATATACAATGTCATAGGTACCTAATAAATTGATGGTTATAAAGTTAATAATAAAAACTGATTATTTTTTTTTTTATGAATATTATGTGTGTATGTTTTGAATTTTTAAATATGGACAATATGGTAAAAAATATAAATGTTATTTAAAAATAATATCAATAGAGTTAAGTAACAAGCAAATTCGCACGTCAGATGCCTATATATTACTGAGAATTGAGAAAATCGATCTTGATGAATTTATATATGGGTCAAATTGGAAATAAAGATTAAAAAATAATATGGGATGGCTATATATATATATGTCTCTTTTGAAAGATATTTTTAATTAATTTTCATTTAAACACTTTTTCTCATATATTTAATAACATTTTATTTTAAAACAAATATATTTTGTTGTATAATAACCTCGGATTTTTAGTGTATTATGTATATACTAATATTGGTATTTTCTTTGATATTTATTATACAAAACTTAATTTAATATTGTTCAATAGCATTAATATGGAATAGTCGACACTTATGACTTATAGATTATAATATTTTGTACTATGATTAGTATAGCAGACAGACGACAGTAATAGTGATTAATGCGAACGTATAGTCAATATTTTTGAAAAACAAATATGAATAAACATTTCCAAACAATTATCCGCGTCCATAAATATTAAACAATAGTTCATTAAAATTATTTTAGAACCTTAAATTTATGAATTTTTGAGTATTAGTTCTATGAACATACAGTGTTTAAAATTTTATACATGGGTACCTACCTAAGTATAATATATATATTTTTTATTAAAGAAATGACCCTCGGCAACTTGGCCATTGGGATAAGATACATTTTTTTTTTTTTTTTTTGAAAGGTGTTACATAATAATAATAGAAAAGGTAAATACAATAAATGTCTAAATTATATGAGTATATAATTATAATAATAAATAAGGTTGTGTTTTTTCAAATGGTTAAATAAGTTTGTCCAGTCCTGTCTCCTGGGGGAACACCAATATGTCAGGTGATAAATATTATATTTATAAATAGCTATATCGGTATAGACTATAGATAGGTATAATGCTATAATATAGTAATATATAATATAGTCATTATTATAATATTATATATAGATATATGTAGCAAGTGGTGTAATGAGGAATTTGGTTAGGGGGGGATTATATGTTTTTAGCAAAATGTGTAAGCCTCATACAGTAACCTACCCCACCAAATATAAAAGGTTAACAGTATAATAAATGTTTTGATAAGATATATCCCCCTCATTCACTCTTTATTATACGCCCCTATATGTAGGGTATATTCCTCAGTAGGTATATGTACCTATTTGATCTATACTTGTAAATTGGAATGTGAAATTTTTAATAGATAATTAAAAAAATGTTGCTCAAAATAAAGTCTATATATATACTCATTATTAGTAATGATTACAATACTCTGCAGTATAATATTAGATTATTAGTATATAGAAATTATTTAAATATCTATACTAATTTTTATGAAAGGTCCGTAACTTAAACCAGACTTATACAGATTACTGTTTAAAATAAATTAAATAATATTAAATACTTATAAAGTTAGAGTAGTATATAGTTAGAAGATAGCCATATATCATAGTTGGCAAGTAAATTTAAGCGATGTCTTGAGATTTGTGTAAATAAAGTAAAATCCAATAAAACACAATATATTTGTATGATTTATCGTTGGAAAAATCATTTTCTTTCGCAGGTAATCGTTCATTATTTTTTGTTAATTTAACCTAACCTAAGTCCTAACTTTCCAAGTATATAGAAATATATATTGTTTATATTATTATGCATATACTATTTAGTATAAGGTCAGGATTCATAATAAATATTATATCAATCACTCAAGTTATATATATTTATGTTCCAAAACGTTGAAAAACGTCAAAGTTATAGATTTGAAAATGTAAATTCATGACTTTCGTTGAGGTATTATACTACATTATTAAATAACGTCATAAGAAGTGGGAGATATATAGTACATAATATATGAAACATTTATTGAAAGTATTAATATGATAAAAATTACTATTGGGTTAAATTGTATATGTTAAAACAAATTAGAAAACAGAGATAACCGATAACCGAATAATAATTGTCGCAGAGAAACGCTTATACACATATTAATTGATATTATAGTGCATTAATATATTATGTTAAGAAATTTATTAAAAAATTAATGACATTGACAAAACACAAAATGTTTACATGTTTTACTATAATCTTCACAATCCACGTACTACACTATAAACATTTATGTTAAGATAACATAAATACAAATAAGTTAAAAATAGTATTTTAATTTTAATTTTAATTTATTGACGCGTAAATGTGTACTGAAAATAATGCTTGTCACTAGTCATTACTTATTTGTCATCATCAGTTGAAACGTGTGACAACGAGAGTTGAAAGGTCAGATGGTATTGTGAGACAATAATATCATAACTAAAATGTGGTGGTCCGTGGTGAGTGCAAGATACCAAGTGGATACATGTTGATATTAATATTACATACCGCAAAGGTGAAAAAGTATTGGTGATTTTGTATTTATATATTATTATACCTTATAATTGTATTACAATACACTATAATTTCATTAGAATTTAGATAATAATTTAGACTAACCCAAATTAATAATAATATCGATGTAGGTTTAGAAGGATCTTATGTAATTATATTAAGACAGTAAGTTTTGTAATAGAAGGAAGTTTAACTTTAAGTTAGATCTTAGATTAGGATTTAGGAGAACTTATAACTTATAAGTAGGTACTAGCTGTAAATATTGTAATTCAACTTATTCTTAAAACGTCCAAAAAATCGAGTCACGAAATTAAGCGATTGCACTCCGCGGTTGCATCAGTTCCTACCTACTTTAACGCCGAATTCATTTAATACATTTTGATAGGAATTAATAATCCTTTTTTTACGTTTTTTAGAAAATATGTGCTTTATTTTTATTATTGAATCATTATAAATTGTATTACTTGAAAATTTATTCTTACACGAGTTTTGACTGTTGAGTAAAATATACAATAACATAATAGGGCGCGGTATGATAATAATTAAAATGTAATAACCAAATCAAACAAACCATCATGGCATTATCACTATATTAATATTAAGTTCAGGACATCAAAAGGTAAACACATATTTTTAAAAATCAAATAATTCATAAAAGTATATTAAAACGATTGTATTTAGTTAGTTCAACATTTTGCCCCAAACGCGAGTTACTCTTATGGAATTTTAATTTGTATACTTTTTAATGAATCTATTCTGTTTCAAATTCACTTAACATTTTTCCTTGACAGTGATTTAAATTGTATTTACTCTTCGATTTAAATTGGTTGAATGCATTTAAAATTTGATATAAATAATTAAATAGTTTATTTTATTAATTTTTTCCATTAAATAGTTTTAATAGAATACATTTTGGGCCTATTACTAATTTTCTTTATGACTTCTTTGCCAATTAGGGATTATACTGTAACTATAACTATAACATATATATATTGTATAGGCCATAGGGTATATGTAACATACCATCTATGTTTAATGTTAGCCTATATATTTGTATAGCCTATATAATAGGCATTAGCCATACATATTAAATATGTACCTAGTGTTTTAATTTTGTTTTTGTAAACTTTAGGTACCTTTATATGGGTAGTTTATAGGACGCACATAATAATATGTATATATCGATTTAATATATTTAATGTATATTATACAGTACCTATATATATATAAATTTAATAATAGTAATAATGATTTTGTCAAGTGCCTAATTAATTTGCACGCATGGGTTCTGTTTAATTAAAAAAAAAAAAAAAAATAGATAATTAACATTAAACAAACAATTGGTTTTACAGAGTATAGTAACATATTATTTTATGTTTATTTTGTATTTAAGAGTAAATGTATAATTTTGGCGAATATACTTTCGGTTGAATACTAATTTAAAAAATATGGGTATTATATAATATAAACTATAATGTATGCCTCTATAGAAGTTCAACCTATCTAGTAATAATATATTATACTATGTATTAGTTATTATATAGCCACCATTAGGTTGAGTAGGTATATGCCATGTAATATTGAACACCTGAAATATATAATTATATTAATAAAATTAAAATAATTAACTTTAAAAATAAATTGATATCCATTTATAAAATAAAAATTATATGTTATGATATTAATTATTTTTGTTGTATAGTTAGATCTTAGATTTAGATTCTACTATAACTATACGTATTTCTTTTTTTATAATTAATGTGGATCATGCGTTTATGTTGTCCACCCGGTGTCAGAAGGCATGGAGTCTATTTCACAGACGTTCACTAGTTCATATTTCATTTACGAACACAGTATTATTTTTCTTATTGATTAATAATTCATAATCGTCAATATGCGATTGTGCTAACACTGCTGACCATAAAAATCTGTTTCAATGAACAGAGAGTCGAATCAACCGCTAAATAGACCCCCCACCTACTCTGGTTCTACATTATGTTATACATCTTATAGTAAATATCTTTGGCATATTTTTAAACACCTTGAACTAAAGATTGTGATGCTTTATGTTAAATGAAACTATGAAAGTGCTCAATACGAAAATCTTATCGATACTACGATAACAATAGGTAAATATATAGCCATAATAGGTAATATTATAACATGACAAACTATACATCAAAAGATTTATTATACTGTATATCACACTAAAGTGTTTGTCGATCGTCACTGATCGGCGAATTTTAAAATGTAAATAATTCTTACTTGGTAAAAATACTTGGATTATTACAATCACTAATCACATAGGTATTATTATATTGTATATTATGAGAAATGATAATTGTGCGTATGTTGCTTATGACTAAAACTTTAAGTTGCCGGTTGTTTAGACGAGGAAATACAGCTTATCATGCTGCGTTTAAATGTAAATTATTAAAACAAATTTTCATTTGTAATACGAATTTTATATTTTAACAAATAATAGAAAAACTCAAGTATTCGATAGTATATGGTATATAAGTGTATTTAAAATTTTTAAAAATCAGACTTTGAATATAATATGCATATATTAAACCATATAAATATGACGAGTATATTCAACAATTACCGCAAGTATGTATAGTGTATGTATACATATATTCACTGAAACAAATCGAAATAGACTCATAATAATTCTAAGAATCGGAAAACATGTATTTGCAATACTCCTATAATATGTATAATAGCGTTATATACGACGAGTCGTAACCGAATAGATATTACACGGAATAATAAAAAATTCGTTCATAGAGCATAATATATCATATTAATTTCTATCGTTAAGATAAAAATAATGTATATGATTTTATTATTGACTTATTTGTTCGTACCTACATTATAGCGAAGGCGGCATCGTCTATTAGCCTTGGCGGTTGGCCCTCTACCAAGCTACTCGAAATTTAAAGACGTACCTACTATGCGTGTGTGTAGCAGGTTATCACTAATCCATGATTGACATTTTATAAAACACAATGACGTAATGAGTGCAAGCGAGACGATTATCACAATGTAGGCAATATAGCGATCGTCGTTTGTTAGATCGCGATTGTTAAATATGAATTGATTTTTTAATATTTTACTTATTATAATTCCATGTACTTATATCATATGCTGAAGTGTACCAATATCTCTACAGTCTACATATAAAAGTTACCAAAAATTATGTTAAGAGTTAAGACCACGGTTAATATAAATATACACTGTGTTTTCGTATAATATCTATGGCATGTATAATTATTATGGTATATATAAAAAGAAAACACAAAAAAATATAATAATGACCGACCTCTGTAGCGCAAACATCCATTAATTATAATGAGATAAAACAAAACAATTCTTAACAACAATTTCAGCACGTTGATTCCACTTCCACCCTATAGGTAATATATTTTACTGTAGACATTATATAATTATTTATAGAGACAAGTGCATTATTTTTGTACATATTTTACATGTAGAAAAAAATCGTGAAATATTTAAATATGTTTTCATAGTCTTGTAATAGCAGTATGTGATTATGTACGCCATAAGACACACAATCAAAAATATCCTTAATCTTTATGATCATTTAGGGAAATATCCTAATAAAATGTTATTTTAAGCGACTCATTTACATTATCAACCATATACCTACCTAATATGAGTGCCGATAAGAAATCGTGATAAACTGAAATTATGAACAGCGGTAAATGCGGACTTCTGAAAATAACAGTCCTTAATAATTAAATAATTAATTATTATTGTATACCTTTATTGGAGTATAAGAGAATGACATGCGGAGATCAAAATGTGTTTTTCATAAATCGACTGATGCTCAGAAGTCGGAGGACAACCTTTGAAAATTGGCTTGGCGATATCGACTGTTTTTGGGCGTGGACGGTTTTGAATTTGGCGCGCTTTCTTTACAGACCGTCGATTAAAGAGCCGCTGCCGGCCATTTTGAACAATGCCGAGCAGCGTTTTGCAGGCCGCAGACGGCCACAGTCGCAACTACCGCCGCATCGCCGCGCCACCTGGTACCACCGCCGCGACGCCACCACCCCCCCTCATCAAATACCAACTGCACCACACCGCCGATCGCTTTTTACGTCCGTCACGGTTGGTTTTCGTTGTTTTTCTGTTCCATTTCCTACTCCCGTCCACCCGAACGGTGCAGATTGTTAGTTACTGGTTTCGTAACCGGCCGCCGTGCGTTCAGTCTGTCAATTTTTTTATCATCACCCGCGGAACGCGTCTTTCGTCGCAGTCACCGTCGTTCGTTCACTCCGCACTCGCAGTTCACACTTAGTACTCACTCACACACAAACACACACATACAAACTCGCGCGCGCCGTTCTCGCCTGGTTGGATTTATCTATTTTCCACGCGTCCGCGAGTCCGAACCAAGTCGGCCGTGCCGTACACGTCTCCGCGTCAACCGACCGACATCCTTAACGCCTGACCGTTGTCCAAGTCGCTGTCTCACGTCGGCGTTACTCTCGTTTGGATTTTCGTCGTTTGTCGCACTACGTAACCTACAGCCATGAGTACCTTGTCAGAAACAAATCCTATTTACGGGCCGTTCTTCGGCGTCATGGGCGCGGCATCGGCCATCATATTCAGCGGTAAGCATATAACGATCACCACAACAGTAATTATTATGTGTTATTGTTATTATCAATGGCAATCTGCACACTGTCGTTGAGGCGGTTGCCGGTAACTCGCCGCCGACGCTTATGGCAGGGTGGCGTTTGATCGATGTCGTGCGGCCGGCGGCTCACACGTTATCGCCGAAAAAAACGCGGCCCCAAAGTGAAAAACTCTCACGGCCGCCACACCCACCCGCCGCCGACGGCCGATACGCGGGGGATCTGCGCTTGATGAAATCGGCTCACGAGGGATCTACGGCGGCGGCTGTTCGGCCCAAACGTGGCGGACACGATTGTCGGACGGGCCGACCCTTAAATTTTCCGGCCGCGTTACGCACGCACCCGTTGAAAGACACACGAGTGGATGGTTTTAGGCGTGGCCTGATGATCATGGTTTTCGTATTCTCGTAGCGCATGAGTGCTTGACGTGTGCAATATCACCTAACCACTTTGTATCAACGACCGATCGATTTTGCAGAAAACTGTGTGCACCCTCCCGGCGAGACTTCAATTTTGAGTTGACGGGCGGACTGTAATTCATTTGAAACCGATAAACTCGGTCAACACCACCTAGGCCGGCCGTGGATCGTATTTATTCGGACGATTTTCGATGGTATTCCGAACCTCCCCTAGGTTGACTATTTGGGTTCGCCGAGTTCCGGCGGCGGGTAAAGGTCGAGATAAAATCCGCAATATCGGCTTTCTCTAGAGGCGGCCGCGCCACAACCTGTTCGCGTCGCGTGTCCCACATACGATACACGCGCATGGGCGTGACCCGGTCGAGTTTCTCGAGTTTTTCGAACACTCGCGTCCCAAGTGCTCTTGAGTTTTCGTCCCTATCCCAGTAAAACGTGTGCCTAACAATAGCCCTTGGATTTGTACCGAATTCCCGATCCACGTTCCTGACTTTTCCTGGTGCGATAGCCGTGCGAATCATGGGCGCGGTGCATGAAGGTCATTTAATTAGATTTCGATCTCAACGAACCTTATCTATTTCTCTCTTACTCGCCCGTCTGCGGTTGTTCAAATTTTCAATTTGCGAATTTCTATTTTACCACCAACTATAACTCGATAACATGAATTGTTTTGTGCACCTAGGTACGACATATTTTGTAACGTTTCTCATACACTTCCGATAACACATGTTGCTTTTGCCATAGATTAGGTTTATCTGTTCTTCGTTCAAAATACTTTGTGACTAGTACAGAGTGTGTTGGTCCAAAGTATTAGGTACATTATTGTTCAATGTGCGTGTTCTATATATCTTTTGGCTATTACATATACCCAAAATTATGTTATGTAATGAAATTTTCCTTATTTTTGATATCTCCAATTTTGACATACCACACCCTTTTTCATTATTTTTACTATACAGTTTTGACCATTTTTACATTGTTATGTCTGCCAAATAAGTTAAGAATTGTTTGAATCATTAACACTTTGTCACTTTACGAGTATTTGAATGAAAAAATGTACCTTAAAATTACTTTAATTTCTGTTCAGAATCCAATGCATGTCAAAGAGATTTTTTCTGCTGATGGTAAAGTGTATCCCAGTATATGTGTCTTAATGTTATATTTTTTAGTAGTTATGTATACATAAATTTTAGTACCTATTACCTACTGATGATGTAGGTTATTACAACGCTATATTTAATGTGATTAAACATTAAGGAATTTAACATGACAATTACAGAAACAACAGCTAAAATTTGACCTGATTAATCAAACTGTTAATAATTTCTTAATAACTATTTTACTTAATAACCATTTCACACTGAGTACATTTAAACAAAGTCTAATACATAATGGAGGAGTGCTGCTTTTAATAAACTAAAAAGGTTCCTATGAACAAAGTTAAATTATGCAATGCGTTAACGAATAATACCTAATAAAAGAATCTTTAATCTTAATACATGAGGAGATATATGTTTATTTTTATTATCGTTGAGCATACGAGCATAAGACCGCATTTTATAATTTCATTAATATATTTTATTTATATGTATTTGTTGTTTTTTAAAAGTCTGTTAGAGTAAGCTATTATAAGTTGAAACATCAAATTTTTAGCATTTGAGGTACCATATCTATTTACCACTGATGAATTCACTTTCATCTTGTGTAAGTTTTCAATTGTAATACTGACAAATAATCTGAACATAAACCTCGTTTCATCTCACTTATTTTTATTTAATGAATGTACCACAGAACCCTAAATTTTATCAGTAATTTGTATTTGTAAATGATATTGTTATCTAATTATTATTATTTTTTTATTTTTTGTAGCTCTTGGTGCTGCATATGGTACAGCAAAATCCGGAACCGGTATTGCCGCCATGTCAGTAATGAGGCCGGAACTTATTATGAAATCCATTATTCCCGTTGTCATGGCTGGTATTATTGCTATATATGGTCTTGTAGTAGCTGTCCTAATAGCAGGAGCTCTGGAAGAGCCCTCTAAATACTCCTTGTTCAAGTGAGTTGATAAGAATAATGTATTAATATAATCAGACAAATTAAGTAAAATTAATGTGCACATTGCGAAACACTAGGATTACTAACTTTCCATTCTTTTTTTATAGGGGATTCATTCATCTTGGTGCTGGCCTTTCCGTAGGCTTCAGTGGTTTGGCTGCTGGTTTCGCAATTGGTATTGTTGGCGATGCTGGTGTCAGAGGCACGGCCCAACAGCCCAGATTATTCGTAGGAATGATCTTGATCCTAATTTTCGCAGAAGTATTGGGATTGTACGGACTGATTGTTGCAATTTACCTATACACCAAATAAACAATTTTCCCTCTGAATAAATATAAAAACAAAACAAAACAAATTTTTTTTTGTAACAAAAAAAATAAAAATAAACCGTGAACACCCAAACGATGCCCAGTTGTTAATTCAAACAATATACTACCATATTATTATAAACATTTTAGTTGAAAGGAAATCAAACTTTTTGTGTCCTTACGCCACTCACCCTAATAGTTATGTATATCCTTCCTTCCTCCAGCTTTCTGAACCATTTTTCCATTCACGTAGCAAAATAAATAATTATCTTAAACTATTTAAATACGTATATTTAAATAAAATAAAATGATGGCCATCTCATGTATCAAACGTTATATTTTGTGTTTTATTATTATTATTATTATTGACTTTTTTTATGTTCAATGAGTTGTATTATTAATTGTTGTTCCCCCTCTCACTTTTAAATGTTACTTAACAAGAGGGGACTACCCTCAAACATTAAGTACTCTATGCGATGTGATGCAATCTAAACTTAGACAAGTGTGCGATTGTTCTCCATCTTATCGAGTAACATACACTAATAATAATAATAATAATGATAATAATATATTAAATTATTTAAATTAATATTATTGCAGTTCAGCACAAATATTGTAGCTGTACAATTTATGAAAACTCGTAGTTAAAGTATTATTGTTTGTTTTTTTTTTTAATAATTTTTTTTTTACATTTATTGTAAAATAAAAGCAGGCTTACATGGTTACTGGTTATTTTAAATTTTTATAATAGAAATTAATTAAAAGTATATAAATTAACAAGAAAAAAGTTTAAAACAACTATTAGTGTTTTTAATAATTATTTTAAGGGAGCGTGCATCTAAGACGTGTTTAAACATTCCAATGTATTTGTAATTTTATCGTATAATCCAATGGAAGTATATTAATATTACTTACAATTAGATATTATATATTCATACATACATACCTTTATATATGTATATATATATAAACACTTATAAAAAATCTGCCATTAAATTATTGTTCGTTAGTTCAAATAGTTATTATTACCTCCTGTCAAACAACCCATTTGTTTATTTTCCATTCATATCAATCGCGTGTTATTGTTTCTCATCATTATCAAATTATTCATAACTATTATAACTGTTCAAAAAAAAAAAAAATTTAAAAAAATCCACTATTTATTTTATTATAGTTGTGTATAAATTATGTGGTTAACATTTGTTTTATTTTTATTTTATTTTAATATATATATATATATTTTTTTTTTTTTTTTTGGTTGTTTAGTAGACACTTAATGCAGTTAAATCAATTTTTTCAATTGTTTTTAGTCGTTTTTAAACAAAACAAATTTTAAGTCTGTAATATATTATTACTTAGACTCGAAGGAAATTCTAAGAGAGTAAATTAAACCTATCTAATTTTCTATACCTACAATTTCCTAGGAATTTCAATTATATAGTAATAAAACAAAATTGTTGTTAATCGTTGCGTTTGTTTATTTATTTATTTTTTTTTTTTTAATTTGAAACTATTATAAATTACTTCTGTTTCAATCTTGGTGTGAAATGTTATACCTGACTGCTATATTCACTCTTATAAAGTATATTATTATATAATATATCTATCAGCATGGCAACAAAAGTCGAGACAAATTTTCTAACAAAAGATATGCCCGGCATGTATTATTTACGTGTGGTTACTTTCGACGTCTTTTGTCTATTGAACTTTGGAAACGATCGGGTGCCTCTCGGTCTTCGCACCACGGTAGACTGTTGGTTGTCAGTATGTACCAAAAAAGCTCTGTCGCACTTGCAACCTTAACGCCTAGTGTAAAATCTTTACGAGCAAAATAAAATTAGTACGAACATGATTTTTAGCAGCATAATATTATTGTACGTTTATCCACGTTCGACCACCACCTGTTGAAAGAACGCGGAAAAGAATATTTTGGTTGTTGGTTTTATCTCAAAAATATATTTTTCAAGTGCGGAGCTACTTTTCAAAATTAGTACGTGTATCAACCTTTAATAGGTAGGTTTGTTATTATTATTATCTATATACGTATAATGATAATGGCTGAATAAACTTGACAACGAGCATGACATTTGTACTACAGCTCACACAGTTTAACAACTCATAATAATCATTGACATTGCATTGCCATTATAATAAATGGCTATAAAACGTTACCTAGAAAAATTAACCTCATGTGGAAATTTCGCAAAACTTAAAAGAAATGGTTAGATGTAGGTTCCTTAAGGATGTGTTTTTTTTTTATTATTAGCTTTTAGTATTCAACAGATAGCTCAACAATTATAAAATTATTCATAATACAACATTATATATTACATTTAAAATTTATATAATAAATCCAACATCCAATATAAAAGAAATTATAATTTTAATGGCAGTTGTGGATTTTGTGTTGAGTCAGAGTACATATTAAAAGGAGATATGAGATTTTAGTGCGTTAATTAAAATTTGGCGTTTGGCTTGTAGGACGAAGGATGTGTGAAACTGCTAAGTTTGAATTCAATGATGGTCTATGAGAAATATTCAGTTATTATACATAATTGTGCATACTTCTATCCGGGGACGAAATTTTTGTTTTTTTTTCGCTGGATATGCGTATCATATCTTAATCTATCATCACCCATGGTGACATGGTGTTTCGACTGTTTGATAAATCGGTTTGGAAGATGAACAAATGTATTTCATTAGAAATTGTCGATATTGGTATATCGGCAGTGTTAATGATATAGAAATATTTTTTATAGCTAGGTACGCTGAAAGCTTCAGATTAATCTTTAAGACTTGATCAAGCAGTCCAGGCACACCTGGCCGGCTCAATACATTGGCCGCAGGGTGGGGGAAGGGGTTCATGAACATTAATTAACAATATATATTATATATATAATATATTATTATATTAATAATAAATGTATTTTTAAATTTTAATAAATACCTACCAAACATTTTAAAAGTTACAAATTTTGCTGTTTGTTTTTGTTGCCGGTTGGAACGATATTGTAATAAGTTAATACTTTGTAATCGAACTATATAATTTATAATAACGTAATGCTGGACCTATTATTTGTAAAATTTCGGACTGCACTCTTAATTTTACTGCTTTGAACAGCAATGTTATTCTGTCTTAGAAAAATCAATGCATGGCATATATATGTTACCGTAAATGCCCGATCACTAGGTAAACCTAGGTTTCACTAGTTAATGCTAGGTTTTACTGTTTGTACTCAGTAAATGCTTTCTTAATTTTATTTGGGATTTATTACTTAACACGTTGTATACATCCTAGGATATATAAATTGACTTAGTAAAAACTGATGAATACACTACACATGACATTTGAACGATAAGCTGCGTAAAAATTATAATTATATATTATTAAAAGAAACTACAGACAGTTATTTAAATTTGTATACAAAATTAAAATGCATTTAGAAACAGAATTATTATTTATTTGTTCATAAAAATTAGTAAAAATGGTGGGTAGGTACTTAGTAAGAAATAATTGTTTAAATTTTTATTTATTTGCACATATACTATTATGGCGTTTTACATGCATTTTTATACTGTATAAAAATTTAATTAACTGTCAGAAGTTTGTTTTAATAATATATAATTATAATTTTTACGCAGCTTATCGCTTAAATGTTATGTGTCGTGTATTGATCAGATCTTAGTAAGTCAATTTGTATATCCTAGGATGTTTACAACGTGTTTGGTAAAAGTCCGAATAAAATTAAGAATTTTAGCATTTACTGATTACAAACGGTAAAACCTATCATTAACTAGTAACACCTAGGGGCTAGGTTTACCTATAGTGATCGGGCATTTATGGTAACATATACATGTAAAATAATTTAATAATGCATTATGCAATTAAGTAAAACTAAAAAATGCTCATAGTCCCTAGTAGCTAGTAGCATAATATATTTTTTTTAGACCGACCGTGTAGGTAGTTCCCACTTATACATTCGTGGTGCACCTAAAAATAGGGCCAGATGGAATGTACTTCGTTGTATATAATTCATTAATCACGAATATCTGTGTATAAATTATTCCATGATAATGGCATCCTGCAAATCATAGACCTTTTATTAATAGACCAGCCTCTTCTATACATAAGATATAACATGCATGATAATATAGAAACAAAAACTGATAATTTCAAAGGTTTCTAATGTGATGTCGTTATGTCGTAAATAAACACATTGCAAACGTTGGCCGAACCTTACGAGATATATTAAAATAATATACTACAGCAGCGGTTCTCAAACTTTTTTGACCGCGGTGCTCTTATGTTCCTAAAAAAAATTACGGAGCCCCAAAAATCAGAAATGTCTATTTGAGACAACAATAATTCATAAAAACTGATGTCGAATGATTAATTTCACAAATACAATTTATTCAATTAATTTAATAGGAAAAAAGAACATATTATTTTATTGATTTATAAATTAAGTACAGGTATGCCCAGGGGACACAGTTTGAGAGCCGCTGTACTACTGCAGTATTGTACACCTTAGAAAGGTCTACAAAAACACTTTTCGACGATATGTCCATTTCTTGGGGATTACCCACAATAACCTTACAATAATTTCAAATTTGGTTGTGGCTTGGTGAGGCGGCCGTACGCTCAATCTGCGGAAACGCATTGAACGTATACGTACCGGCCGCAGTTGCTAGCTCCCGGATGGGTGACCACCCGGGATTTTTAGCAACATATCCTTGCCACACATACACAAATACGTGTTACAACCCTACCCACTTAAAAACCTATAAACAAATATACAACAATAACCCCTACCGTACCTCCCCACACCCAATGGCCAATGTTGCCGCGGGTTCTCCTTAAAAAAAAATAAAAAATAATTTGGTTGTTGACGTCGAACATGTCCGTATACGCAGTCCAAGTAACTCGGGATCATATAACTACAAAGATTATTTTTCGACAGTATTGTTCGTTATGGACGACGTAGATTATAAATTTATCGTTGTCGATATAGGGCGTCGTATGGGAATAAAAAGATGATGACAGCGGGATTTTTTTGAATCCGAATTGGGAAAACAAATTCTTTGACATTCAGATCTCCCGAAGACAGTGTTCTTCCTGGGTCCAATATAATGATCTCCCATGTCATTTTCGGTGACGAAGTATTTATAGACTACACAATCACGTTTATGAAACCATTTTCTAGGAAGGCAAGCAGAGAAGACGATTCTAAAATTTTTTTTAACTATACTCTATATATAGACTAAGCCGTGCTAGTTGAGTCACAGAAAATGCTTTTGGTCTGCTCAGTAAAATATTTAGAGCCTTTTACCAACCTACTAATATACGGATAACGACATGTGATGATTTAATTTGGGTCGCATATTATGTTCTTTGCATTATATGTTGAGGGACGCTTACACGGAAAACGTTAAACAACCATTCTATGAGCTAGATGCTGAACAGGTAAAACCCCCAAAAACATGTTGTCAGTGACTAGAGGATCCTGATTTTTATAATATTGAGAGGGATTTGAAGTAAGAGACCTTTTTCAATAATGAAACAGGCCCGTATCCTGGCAGTAATGAATAATGACGATAACTTAGAAAGTTTTGCATTATGTATACATTTCGACCTATATAATTATTAATACACATGCAATAATAAAAAGTAAAAATATTAATATAAAATAAATCATACTGTATTGTCTTTTCATTGTATTCCCTATTTTATTTGTTGTTAATTATTATACATGTTTAAATATTTAAATGAAACTTGAAAGTAATAAGTACAAAAAATAAGTATAAAATTGGAATAAATTCTTATTAATATTGAAAACTTATAAAATACATTAAATGTAGGTAATTGCTATTTGAAATAAAAAAAAATATTAGGATTAGGTACTTAATTCATTATTTTGTTCCTTCAAAATATTATAAAAAAAACTTGCATACCTACTTCATGAATATAATTTAAAAATAACAAAATATAGTGTAATATATATTTTTTCATTAACCTATGTTAGGTACTGCTCACGATGATTATTATAGTAGTTCCAAAATCCTGAATAATTTGATGACATGGGATACAGTAATGAATAATGATAGTACTGCATGATCTGATACCACCTGCAGATTGAAAAACTGGTAGTAATTTTTTTGGTCAGGATTGATCTGCAGATGTTATACACGGTTGTTCAGGAGCTGAATATTTTTCTTGGATTTCTATCACTAACGCCAATGATTTAATTTTTAACCTCGTTTACATCTTTATTTGGCAATTTTTTTACTGTAATTGCCTAACTATTGAATTATAGATATAACTATATTGAATTTGAACTTTAAACGCATATAATTGTATTTTTCATGATAAAACAAAAGGCATTTAATCATACGGACGGACAACAATATAATAAGTGATGAGTACCTAGTGACGCACACTCATTTGAATTAATTTCGTATCATACCTACATATTTTCTGCGTAGTCATTTGTAATAAAACAAAATCATATTTGTCATATTAATATCGTACGAAAATACAAACATGAATTTATTGTATCATAAAAAGTGAAAATTCTGTTGACAACATAAAACATAGGACTTTCGAAAATAACGTAAAAGAATACTACTTAAATAAATTTAAAAACCAACGTTGGCATACCTATTCCGATTAAAATTTTCAATGAAGAAAACAAATATTGTTTAGTATAGGTATCAAGTAATTTTCCAAAATATATTAACGACATATTGAATTATATTATTTGTAATTCTTTTACCAACTATTCAACTGTTTGTCTGTTTGTACGATATTGTGTAAAATTTAAACGCCGGATGTTCACTCGCACTCGAGTCTGTTGGGGGTCACTGTAGGTAGCAGCTATACATATAATAACATTATGTAGAATGCTAGTAGGTATTATACAATAATTGTAATAATATAATATTACTATTATATAAACAGGTAATAATAGAGGCAATAGAGCGTAATATTGTTCAGTCACAAGGTCTCATACTTGTCATTTTGCATTTAATGAGTGAGGTTGGAAGACAATATATTATATAGGGCGCATGTAAATTCCGCCCAAAATGAAATACAGGTAAAATAAGGTACATGTAAATTCCGCCCGAAAAAAATTCAGGTAAAAAAAGGTACATGTAAATTCCGCCCGAAAATAAAAATATTATATTATAAAAGTATATTTCCACGTTCTGATTCGATAAGTTGAGCCATTATAGCGTAGGTACTAGGTATAAGCGTATAAGACTCTAGGACGTGTACTGAACAGTGAACACAATTTATAATATTTCTATCTGAAATTTTAGATCCACAATATTGCAGTCAAAGCTGATATGATATGACATGATTGACGATTATCGTTTAAGATACGATTGTTCCGTGTTCGAAAATGTTGTGACTTCCCAATGCTATAAGTTATAACACGCACCGCGTCGCGAAAAGTACGGTCGCGTCGTACATTCACGGAACGCTTAGATTAAAAATATTTATTTTTCCGGGCGGAACTATTTTTGTACCCGTATATTTTTTCGGGCGGAATTTAAATGTACCTTTTTTTGCTTGGATATTTTCCAGGGCGGAATTTACCATAGCCCTTGTTTTTACCTGTTCATTTCGGGCGGAATTTACAATCTCCCATTATATATTATATTTAGGTACCTACCTACTATAGGTACTCACCTAGTAATACAAATTAATTAATCACTTAGGTAAATAATATATGTATGGTACATATAAGTTACCACTAGAACTCAAGTTTACATGTTTTTTTTTTTTTTTTTGTAAGTAAATAATCTAAGCAGTAAACATTTTTATTAGTTTTATTAGGTACTATTTACAGATGTAGTCATACAGAAATTGTGAAATCGCTTAGACTTAAACAAAAACACATAATAATTTGAATATATGTTGTTTCTAATGAAATAATAAAAATCTAGAAAAAAGTTTTCATAATTTTTATGTCTGTGTAAGAAATTTAATGTTGATTGATTAAAAAACATATTTATTCTAAATTCTAATAAGGTTCTCTGTCATTTAAGACTCATTTATTTATTTAAGTACATTTAATTTAAACAGGAGATTATTTAATAAAATCAATACATGATATTATATAATATAAATTAACACTTATTATTCTCATAATGTTACAAAATTAAAACAAACAATTGAATAAATAAAATTGTTTGTTGTTTGTTGTATCTTGTTATTGTTGTTTTTGTACACTTCAAATTCTTGAAATTGCTGGGATTGTTTATCGAGCGTTAAACACAACCACTGAAAAAATTTGATTAAGGAAACTCTTACCAAGTGTTCAGATAAAATTATAAGCACAATGCAGTTTATAAATGGTAATGTTTTTATTTATTCAAAACGCAGTACCAGAAAATGTTTGAAATTATTGCTACATTAATATACAACATTTTGAATAAATAGTTTATTAGATTAGTTGAATATTAAAGAAACCAAAATGGAACAGCAAGAAAATAACCCACATTAGTGTTCTCATATTAAGTGAATAATCAAAAAAAGAACAATATACATAAAGAGTTAATATACATATTTATAAAATCAAAAACCTAAACATTTAATTACTAATTAAAGAATTCTACTCGGATTAATCAATGTTTAAGTAATATATTTACTATTATCTAATTGAGAACAATATTTATGTAAAACACATAACATAAATTAAGCGATAGATCAGAATTGATATTTGAATTTGTTTTTTAATTTATTTAAGTAGCATATTAAACTAATATAATACAAAGATATTTAGATTAATAGATGGAAGTACTAGGCAATTTATTTAATACTTATACTATGCAAAAACATCCTCAATCTTTAACAATGAAATAAAATAAATACTCAATGTGTCCCTTTTAACAAATAACATTTAGGTCTTAATATTGCATACATATATTTTTTTCAACATTTTGTAAAATAGTTCATATTATTAAATAATTAATTACTTTAATGAAAAACCATAAATAGTAAAAATAGAAATTATAGAGGCACAAATACATAGAAATCAATAACCAATAATTTATTTAAACTATTAAGTATGCAAAAAGAGAAACCAGAATAAAAAAATACAAACAAGTATAATGGAAAATCAATAATTTTTCACTTTGAGTGAATAATACAGCTTTTAGCTAGTATCTTTGCAATAATTTAAACTATTTTTATGCCACACAAAAACAAATATGCCCATTGAATTGTGGTTTAATAATCTGGGGCATGAAACTTAATCTTGACATATATAAAAATAAATCAGAAATTATAATATTAACAGAAAATAGAGTTGCCCTTAAATTGTATGTTAAGCACATAAAGCTCTAAATAGTTTGCAGTACTATATAAATGGACAATCAAAACTAGTCAATGAAAAAAAAAATAGTGTAAGTCACTTGGAAAGCAATATTAAATAGTAAATACAATTAAATGTTTTTAATTTAATTTTGATTAATATAAGCTATAAACAATTAGGAAGAATTTTTTTGAGAGAAGATACCAAAGAGTGGGGAGTACCTCTATTGCCAACATATAAAGACCTGTTTGAAATAGGACATTTTACCATTATAATGATTAATACAATAGTCAGCCGGTCCGGGTTCAATCCTCAACCATCTGGCAACATTTTTCTCCAGGCAATTCACACTGTCCGGAGAACAAGTGCCGCCATCCCCCAATCCGGGGCATGGCAGAAACCTACGGATGTCCCAATAGAAATTCTACCAAATAGGTGTCTGAACTAGGTCTTCATGCCTACTCCCGGACATATATGACACAAGTTTATAGCATAAAAAAAAACATTTTCAATAACCCCAACCAAACAAACCTAACCCAAACTCAACCAAACAAGGAGACTAAATAATTATAATTTATTATAAATTTTATCAGTAAAAATAAAAGGTGCCAAGCTGTGTTTAAAGTATCATAATTTGATTGAGAGCTACATCATAGTTAATTATTAACTCTAAATACATAATAGTTGGAAAGAGTAGCGAATTATAACAGTATAGTGTACAAATGCCAGACGTATTCAAACTGTTTGTCATGGTTTCAGGGACATCGTGAATATTTAGTCAGGGGAGCCATGGCACAGAAGAGGAAAATTAAAAAAAAACGATGATGAGAATTTGAATTTTTCTAAATGTAAAGCATTTAATTTCAGTTTCTTATACACAGTTTTCATAAAATTTGCTGTCTTGATATAATTAATTAATGCATTTCTAATATGCATATAAAGGATGTTCCACGAAGATTTATCATTTGCAATATCTCCTGAGATAATAAATGTATCATAAATCTGTTTTTTTTTTATTAGTCTGACATAAAAATTAGCTACATGTATTTTATTTTTGTAAATAATAGAGATACCTATTTTATAGTTCATGTTGCTGAACATTTTGACCTTTCAATATTTTATTTTCATTAATCCCATGATTTTTAATAGCTACCAAAATTTAGAGAAATTATAAAGAGTCGTGTAATGTAAAAGGTTTAATACCTACCCCTGGTATATACTATACCATTGTTTATTATGAAGAAACATTTGTTAGGTATTAAAGTTTGGCAAAAAATAAAAAATATTATTATTGTTAAATCAAAAAAAAGTTTTAAAGCATATGGTAGAAAATAACAATCAAATATGTTAATTTATTTTTTTACAATAACAAATATTTTTTAAAAAGCAGTCTTATTGCATGTATAGTTCTACTCAGGACACTTACACATTTTTATAACCACTTACTAATGGGATCAAATTTTAGTAAAGGTAAGGGCCAGTTGTACCGTCTTATATAACCGTGCAAATTCGGCCGATTAAACTACGGTTAACTTTAATCAGAGACGGTACAACTGGCCCTAACAGTTATATTATGTAGATTGTAAGAGTAAGGTCATACCCTAAAATGTCTAAGCATATACAATCGCTTAATGACTTCATATAACGGATAAAATGTTTGCACAAATCCAATTTATTTGTAGGTTGAGCCTAGTAATTGAACCTATCGACTATTTAACCCATCCAATTCCCATACTTTGTAATGATACCTAACAATACACAATTAGACGTCTCAAACTATTTATGATTTTAAAAGGATACATCTCTTTGTTCGTTTCTTGTACATAATTCGGTAACCACACTCTCTGCATCGAATCGGGTCTTTAGGTTTCATTTCATTTTCAGCTTGGCAAGCTGTCATTGTCCATGCACAAGAAAAAAACAAAATATTAGATTTGAATCAAAAACGAAATAGCCAATGTCTATAACTGTGGGTACAATTACAACAAAATATTATGCAAGTTGTTGTCGAAACACGATGAATAAAATACATTTTGATATTTACCTCCACAAATGTAAATGAGTGCTTTTTTCGGGGCATCTTCTGGCGTTTCAGTTTCGGTAATCATCGTGTTAAATTAAACTAAAATTCGCAATTGGATTGACATTTAATTTGCCGCGAGTCTCAACTACAGCAGACAGCAGCTACCAACAGCACCAACCAACGCCGTCCCGCCGAC
This sequence comes from Diuraphis noxia, assembly GCF_037042655.1. NCBI lineage: Eukaryota > Metazoa > Arthropoda > Insecta > Hemiptera > Aphididae > Diuraphis > Diuraphis noxia. The sequence continues at coordinate 27,050,203 of NW_028301714.1, read as the reverse complement.
CATTGTTATCTCTGAGTCTCTGACGTTATCACTGAATCGCTTTTCATCTCGTTCCCGCACGTGCACGAATGTAGTTATTTCACGCACGGAATAATTTCCAAGGAAGTTGTATCGATAGCGCGGGTAAATTTAAATTTTCAACTGTCTTTTCGTACTTGTGGATCAAGTCCGATCCACATTTTAATAATATTATTAATCTTGACAAATAATAATATCGTATAGAAATGTAATTACTATTTACAGCGTTAAAATTAAAAAGCGGTTAAGTAGATGTTGCTTACTGTACAGCAGTGCCGTATCCAGGGGGTGGGCTTTTGGGCTTAAGCCCCCACCGAAATCTCAGGAAAAATATTTTTTTAGTAATGCGTTATGCGTAATGGGTTCATATCACAGAACAATATCATATTATGGTTCATGTCATAGTAATAATGTTGACGACCTTTTAGTATATTAAGGTTGTGGTGACGCGGTAGTCTTATCACCACGTCTTACTACTCTAATATTTTTATTTCTTTATCTTCTTTATTACCAAGCAAAATTGGTAATTTATCATTTAGTGATATACAGCCAGCTATTGATTTTTATGAAGAAGATTTAAGATCTAATAACCAAAACATTCACATGGACTTATTAAAAAATGAATTTGAATTTTGGAAGCAAAAATGGTCTAATGAAGAAAATAATTTACCAAAAAATGCATTAGACACATTATCAAAATGCCCCGAAGATTTATTCCCACATATAAATATTTTATTAAAACTTCTTGCTATTTTGCCTGTATCAACGGCATCGGTTGAAAGAAGTTTTTCTTCTTTAAAAAGAATCAAGACCTATTTAAGAAACTCTACCGGTGAGGCAAGATTAAACGGATTAGCTCTTATGAATATCCACAGAGACATACAAATTGACACAGATGCTATTTTAAATATGTTTGCGTCTAAAAAGGAAATGCGTTTAGATTTTAAATTGTGACAATTTAATAATGAATGCATAATACATTAAAAACTATGTGTATATATTATATGTTTTAAATTATTTCCTATTTTCCTATAAAGTTAAGTATGTTTAAGCCCCCCCCCCCCCCCCCCCCCGAAAACAAATCCTGGGTACGGCACTGCTGTACAGTATGGTTTACAAGTGCGTTACCTACTGGCTACTGTAATGGATGTTAACATTGTAAACGAAAAACGATTCTGAGCGGAGTCAGTTTGCCAGTCTAGGATATTTTATAGTTTTATACTATATTAATTATATTGCTATTATTTCAAAAAAAAAAAAATATTTGTGCCTATAAAAAAATTCCAAATTAATCAAATTAGATTCATTATGTACCCGACTCGCTCAGTCATTCATACTTCATACTTCATAGTAGCCAGTAGGTATGTACAGTTATTTTAGAATATTAATATAAGTCATTAAACTATTACAATTAGAATATAAAGTATGCTCTAGAAATTTTAAGTACCCATGAATAATATTTTTAAATTACAACAATAGGTACAAGTACAACTAAAATTGTTATTCTTGATTATTTAAAAATTATGTAATTTCATCCAAATTTGAACTTAAAATAACTATTTAAAAAAAAAAAACTGTGTTTGTAAAGTTTTAACTTTTTAGATCTTTTTTGCAGCAGAATTAACTACTTACTTGGAACTTACTTTTAAATTTTCAATCCTTATTCCTAAGCTATAAAATTTAAACGTTTTATAAATTTTTAACAACTAAATAGTTTGTACATTTTCAATTAAATACATTTTGTCAAAATTTAAACTTTAAAACATGCATATGTATTTTTAATATTTTCCAACTCCTATTAAATAAACTTATGAGTTATGGGGAACCTTGTATTAAATTTTAAAGTTTTTTTACCCAATGAATAAAATGTTATCGACATTTATAGAATAAAAACTAAAAAACGGACAATTTCAAATGTCTATAAATAACTTAAAAATTGTTGAAATATTTTGAAAACTTTATCAATTATATAAATTGATAAAATAAACACATGGTGTAAATTTTAAGTTTTTACATTTATTCGTTTTTGAATAATAACAAAATAAGAATATCGGTAGGTATAGAAATTGATTTAATATTCAATTTTGTAATTCAAATGCTCATAAAAATGCAACTTGAATTTCCGGTTGACATTTTTTATTTGATAAAAGTAGACAAACTCTTGTATTGAATTTTCAAATCTTAAATTTAAGAGCATACATTTTTATTAATTTTTAAATCAAAATAAATTGTAAATTTTCGTGATTTTTCGTGATTTTTACGTATTTTGTTAAAATTCGAACTTTCAATGCTTATAAAAAAATTGCGACTATGTATTTTTAATATTTTTTTTTACTATTGTTGTGACAATATAATTTGGAGCCTTGTTTTAAATTTTGAAGCTTTTTTACCCAATGTATAACATTTTATTGTCATTATTGATACATAAATAAAAAGATTGAAAATTGAAAATGTCTATAAAAGACTTTAAATTATTTGATATATTTTGAAAATTTTATCAATTATACAAAATGCCAGAAAACATTCGATGAATATTTAATGTGTCTACCAGTCTACCTACGGTAATTTGTTTTCGAGTTACACCAATATTTGAAATTCGATTTTCTCATAAATTGATTTTGCGTAAAAAATTCCTGTTTTTCCTCATTTTTTTTTTTTTGTTTTTCCCAAGTGCTTCGGAAAACTACTGAGAAATTCAAAATTTGACCTTCCCGATGCACTAACTAGATTCACATTCCAACCGGAAAAGCTACTGAAGTTAAAAATCGAAGCATTAATTCGACAACTCATCTCGTATTGACACAAAAAAAAAAACAAATCGTCAAACGACGTGGAGTAATTGGGAAAAATAGAAGTCCGTAATATCTGAGTTGTTTAGATATTATTATATTCCTTGCATAATTTTCCGCCTACATAAATAGGTATATGTATTTATAGGTTTTTAGTTAGTTATTTATGAGCCAATAACGGATTTTCTGAAAATTAAAATAGATCTTTTAATTATGTGAAATGTCAGTCCTTTTTTTAGTATTAAGGTCACGCATTTTTATTATTTAGATAATCAAAGATAATATATCATTTATATATTATATGCTAAAAACTTTTAGTATTATAAATACGTTTTTGGGTCAGATACCTAATGTTTTTTTCTGAATGATTTCTCGTATGGTTTTCGTTGTCATGGATACTTATCAACAAAAACATATTTATGATTCATGAATTTTCCTTGTAGAGAAAAAATATCCAGTAGCGTTTCTTTATGTTTATAATAATATAATATAATGTATATAAATATTTATTATTTTAGTTTAGTTGGAGGTCTCATATATATTTTTCTTTTCAGTCGGTGGTTAGGATTTATAAGTTGTGGACTTACGTAGGTACTTGATAAAATTTTTGTTAGTTTTGTAATTTTAATTAAAGTGTTAAACAATGTTTAGTGGCTTATATTAGTTTTTAACTAGTTCAATTTTTAAGTCTGAGTGGGAATATAAATTTAAAACGAAGATGTATCAATACTATCTAGTTATCTTGTGTAGAGTGATCCACTGATCTATTGGAAATTGGAATGCTTATATTATACAGTACAAACATAGCATGGGTTTGGACAGCTAAACTTGTACCGTAATAACCCAAATACCTATTACGTCATAGTAGAGGTTTTTAAATTATGGATTTTGTATGGATTGGAAGCTTTGATTTTAAAATTGGAGGAAGTAAAATATGTCGCCATTTCTTAAATTATTTTATTTTAATGTGAAGGGACAGCATGTCTGTCTGTTATCAAACATAATTTCGAAATGATATTTGACTTTCGATGAGTTTATGGTTTAAATACCTTAAATTTTAGACAGTAGATAGTGGATATAGATTTGTATTGGTATGTTTGACTAATTTTCAATTAAATTTAAATGAGTTTGTATTAAGCTATACATTTTATAATAAATACAATATGTATATCATTTATTTAGGTATATATTATTTCCTGGGCAAAGTATTGTTGTGGCCCTGTAGCCTGTGTCGTCTGAAGCAGCGTTATTGGTCATAATAGTGTTCATTTATAAATGTTAGATTAAAATTTAAGTTTAAGTGTTGATTGGGTAATCTGTTTAAGTATATTAAAATTTAGCTAGTATATGTATATAGTACCAACAAAAGTACAACATATAATATTATAATGTATAGGTGCAAATAGTTAAAATTTTAGGTTATGCTTAAATCCACTAAACAATTCACATGTTTTAATATTTATAAACTGACAAGTATATAGGAGTTAGTAGTTTTATACTAGCAAATATGTACTTGATATTATAATCTTTTAACTGATTACAGTGGCGTGCCCAGGAATTTGGTATGGGGGGGATGTCATAAATAAAAGTCTTTATGTTTTTCCAAAACAACTTTCAGTTGACGTCAAGAATTTCAAATAGTTGTATTTAATTAATTAAAAATAATCCATTATCTTTGCGTAAAATGTACAATTTTTAATATTGGATAAGTAATTAAAAAAGTTTGTTAAGTATTGCAGAAAAGGTTCTGTAGTTATTATATTATATTACAGCTAATTGCTGATTTTATCAGCTTACATTGCATTACAAACATCAATTTAAAATTTAAATACATGAATAATATAAACATAATAGGTACCTGTTGTGTGGCATAAAATATAATTATAAAAATATCCAACTTTATAGTATTTTATATTTTTAGCTATAACTTTCAAAAAATTTTCGTTCAATTATCTTTTAAGCAAAACGGTTACAACGAATATTATTTTTGTTCGTGTTTTCATAGTTTTTTTCTTTCTATAATGCTGGCTTACCCAATTTGAAAGAAGCTAGAATTTTGCGTATAGATATATAATCTGCAGCAGCTATTTCATATTATCTCGTTTTAGTAATATTATAGTTACCAACTTAACGTTTTACAAAATATATGGTGTTTATTTATATTAAAGCGACAAGCGTAGGTAAAGTTTATACTGTTTATATTTTCAAATGTTGTGTTTTTTTTTTTTTTTTTGATCTTTGTCTACATTTTCTCGAGATTTTTTATATTTCCTTTGGCGGGCTTTAGACACAATTTGTTTTTATCAAACAATTAAACAATGGATATTAATACTATAGAAAATAATCTATACTATTTACTATTTAGGTAGTAAATTTTAGCAAATTGTATGTATTATAATAATATTTTGTGTAATACGAATATACGTATGTAGCAGGATTTAACAGTAAGACCTATATAACTTTAAAGTTATTACTATTCAAATTAATGAGCCTTGTTTCAAAAAAAAATTGACATATTATTAAAAAATAAACAACTTGACTTGATATATATTTTTACAAATTAAAAGTTTTTTGAAACCCAGATTTACAAATTGGTTTTTTACTTTTTAGACATTTTCAGTAAAAATTTAAATCATGTTAAATTTTTTTTTTATTTTCAGTATTAAGAACTAAAAAATATTATGCTATACGTGTAGCGCATGAGTCATTAAATTATATATAAAAAAATTGATTAGAATAAAAATTATTCTATTTGTCAGGTTTTTCTGTTACATTCTGAATATGGTTATATATAATCATCATTCATCGTTCCGACTAAATAACTCGGCGTCTGTGATTATAATAAGTAATAACTTGTGAATTATGACTTTATTATGATATAGTCATAGTGTAATGAAATTATAACATAATAGGATATAAATTTATAAATTATATTTTATAATATATCATTTTTAAATGTTGTAGGTATGCATTGTTAAAATTATTCTACTTGAATAAAATGTAAAAATTACAATTTTAAACAGTTAAGCCGCTCTTGGATTACTCAGGTAGAAGGTACCATTAATTAAAAAGCATGATTTTATCGAACTTATCAATACCTAACCTATCTACGTATTTTGAAACACAGTCGATCGACGCGTCAGGCACCTACCTATAACCTATTGTTTTATTTGCCATAAGCAATGTAAAGAACATTTCAGAAAAGTATTCTCATAATAGGCATAAGACTCATACGGGGTGCCTCATGATGATCTGACATATGGAATAACTTTTGTTGTATTCAATATTTAAAAAATTTTTTAATATAGACAATTGCGCTATATTTTTAGTATAATTTATTTTGAATTTCTTAGTACTGAACATAAAAAACTTAAAAATTAATAACATTTTGTTTTGGATAAATTCAAAATAGCCTATTTGTGAATCTGATTATATAAGATAAATTTTGATGCTAAAAAGATTTATCTAAGTCAAGTAGTTTATTTTTAGAATTCTTATTTTTTAATTTTTATTAGCCATTAGCACAAAACTATTACGGCTCGACAATTAATTTACAATATATACAAGACAAGACGATACTGTAATGATATGCTCACACATCATGATTGTATGTTGTTTAAATATTCAATAAAATAAATAACAGTCAAGTTGTCGCACGCAGATAACAGTTAAAATCCAACAAAAAAAACACCATTGTCCACTGATGAAAGGAACGATTTGTATTATTTAATCACATGGGAACTTATACGTAGTTGTGACTATCTGGCACAACACGTGTGAGCTATTTCGTGTGCCACCAGAGCAGGGGATGGTCCAATGAGGATCTCTGTTGCCAAAGACAATGCTAAGTCTTTGGAAACGCAGAGGCCTTTGGTGGAGCCACGGAGCCACCTACAACCCTGGCTGGCTGGACCACGTCGTCTCCTTCCATCAGTGCATGAGCACCACTCTACCGTGCATGAGCACCACTCTCGAGTGCATGAGCACCACTCTCGAGTGCATGAGCACCACCCAAAACTAAAATAACTTCAAGAGTGCAGGAGCACCTAAAAACTTTTCAACACCAGACATTGCGAGCGACAGCTGGACCGTTTCTTTTTTAAAATCGAAATTTAACAGTGTTGTTTTTCTTTAATCTGAGTGTTTAATAAAAAAAACCTTTATTTATTTTATTACGTCAACTGCATATCAAAGACAGCTGCGAATAAGGTAAGGTGCATGCGCATCAATATCCATATATTTATATAATTTCATATATTATATTGTATTTATTAGATTTTTATAATTTAATAATTAATATTTTATTACTACGGTGTACTTGATCGTTCTCGAATCACGACCTCGAGAACCCTCCGACGATTAGGAGGAAGGTAATAGCGCAATTTTAATATTTATATCTATTAATATATAACTATTGGCAGGAGCCTTAGTTATATAATAGTTATATTAACTTAAATATTTTAGTTATATTATTACTTATTCTAGAGTTTTATTTTTATTATTTTTATTTCTTTTCTTTTATTTTTGCGTTATTACAATACAGATAATTGAGATAATATACATGTACTAAATGTGTAGTATGCTTTAGAGTGTATATATAGTTATATAATATATAATTATATGGATAAGATAATGATAAATAAAAATATAAAGTAATTAAATCGATAATAATAATAATTAGTTAATGTATTAACGGTATATGAAAAATGAAATGATCTATGAGTATGACGAACGCTGGCGGTGTGACTAAGGTAAATTAATTTTGTTTAGGACAGTGGAAAGAAGGGATATAAGTGGATTAATGATTGCAGTGAAATTCAGGAAAAATTTTGATAACAACGTTTCGATATCGCAAATATTGTTGTTGTTTTCGGAACCAGATATGGCATGAGCGTAAGATTTGGGCTTAGATTTAGGATCAGGGTTTGAATTTGTATTGGAGGGATATGAGGTTTTAAGTTTTTGTTGCATACGATGAATACTGGAATGATATTTGCGGAGAGTTTTAAATGACGGACATCCTTTGAAATTCGCCGTATGATCGCCTCCACACAGGGCATATTTGGCTGGGCAGGAACTACCTACTGTCTTTGCTGTACTCGGAGGTGAGGGGATCACCACTGCACTTGACGCAGCGAGGTCGATGACCGCAAAACCGTCGAATATGGCCGTATTCTTGGTAATTGTGGCATTGAGGTGGAACCCGATTGTCGATTGACCTTGTACGGTTTTTCAATTTTTACCAGAGTATGGAAAAGAGATGATACCTACCTACATTAAAGATGTCGTTGTTGTTTTCAGCTGGTTTAAATCCACATAACATATAGTAGTAGAGCAACGCCGTGCTTTAAAATAATTGAGACTCGTGACCACAGTGGCGTATTTAGGGGGGGGGGTCCTGGGGGTTACCCCCCAATTTTTTTCTAGTTGTATTCATTACTGAAGTATCCCAAAATATTGTTGACCAATGACGAAATATTTTAAAACTGCTTTGAAAATTGAAAATTGAATAATGTATATTTCATCTTATACCATAAAATATAGGTATAGCCGTATAGGTATTAGTCATTAGCAAAATGTTATTTGAACTTCCAGCAAACGGTGAACTATGTAAATCTTAGAATTGTAGGTATTATCGTTTCGTGATTTTGGGTGAGCTGTATTATTGGCTATAGCCCTATTATCTTTTTTCGAATACAGCAATTATTATTGCCCACTAATTGGTATAGCAAAGACCAACGATATAAAGTGTACTGTGACACTGTGTACTGCGGTACACACAAAGTACTATTTTATTTTCTGCTTAACTGCTGCCGATTGTCGACGTCGTAAATAGGTATGTCAAATTTACGTATTTACGTATTTATGGTAATTTATTTTTCTAGTTTTAAGCCTTTAAGTACTCGTATGAAACTACAAACTATAATATGTAAAAAAATAGTTTAATTAATTAATTTAATATAAAATTAAAGATTGTTTAATGATGTTACTGTACTTTTAAAACAGTTAAAATGACACAAAAGAAACAAACATCTATTTCATCTTTTATGAACTAATTCAAAGCAGGACATTTCTTCATGTATTACGTCTGAATTAGAAGATACGTCAAGTTTGTTATCATTCCCCTCTAATAATTATTTTATTTAGAAAAGGCTAAATGGATTAACCATGTTATCAATAAATCGGAAGGATCGCATTGAAATTTGAAAGTAAGCAAGTATTGGACGAATTGGCAGTAAAAAAAAAGACGTTTACCTTTAATATTGTGAGGTTAAAGCTTTGAAATGTTAGTGTTTTTTTTAAAAATATATCCATAATAATAATATATGAGTATACAAAATAAATTAAACTTATACTAAAAAATACTCAGTAAATTTAAGTGTTAGATTTGTTGTATTTTATTCAGTAAAATTGTTTATACTTTATTCTTGTGATAATTTTGTTATAATTAAAAATTTAAGTAGCTATCCTAAGATTTTTTTTACTAAAAAATTACCATTTATATTAGGTATTATAAGATATATTAAAATCAGGTATGAATTCGTGATGAAACTATGTTAATATTTGTGGAGATAAAGTATTAAATAAAGTAGTAAGAAGTCAGGACATCCCCCGAAAAAATCCCAAGATACGCCACTGCTCGTGACAATATGTCCGAGGGTGACCAGAGCTTCAGAAATATCAGAAGTGGACCTTTTTATAGTATGATGTAAGTTCTTGATTACAACCCGAAAAAGGGCGTAGATGTGATGGAAGAAAGGAGTGGTAGCCAAAACTGGTTTCCCTCAAAAAGTTAATGACTGCATCGAAACTGTCTGCGTCTTTTTGGCCTAATAATTAATAATATTAACGCTTAATAATGATCGAGTGGCTTTAAATGATAGTCGAATGCCGATTGATATCAATCTTGCTCAATAAAGAGTTTTTAAATAAGGTATTATCGCTTACGTTTTTCACATAGATTGTTGGGGGAAAAGTAGTGGCAGGCTTTGCATGTTGCTGGTTTGAAGTAAGATTATGAACCGCATTTGCTGAGGGGCTGTTATCGCACGGCACGGGAATCACCTAGTCATTAGAATCGTCGTCAATAGGTAGGCTTCCAAACCAGTTTGGTGACACGAAGAAGTTAGATTTTTTTTCATTGTGTGATGGCGAACCAGTCGAGGATGATGAGAGATTTCGTTTGGATTTCGGAGCCAAAGTGGTTACTCCGTCCACATTTTGAAGGGGAATAACATTACTCTTGGAATCGTACACAGTTGGGAGTTTTTTGTCAATATATATGAAATGGAATTAGAGTACCGTAACTATGTGTTTATATCTAGGTTCACCGTACACGGTGCAGCATGCATGTACTGCAGACGCTGACCTTGTTCACAGAACACTGTTAACAGAGCGAAACATGGACACACGTGCGCACTTTACGACCGACTAATCGAAACTGAGAATTTTTTTTAAATTCAATATTTTTTTGGTTAAATTAATTTGGAACGTAATTACTTTAAAAAAAATATGATTTTTGAGAATTTACTGATATGAGTATATTTCTTAAATTATTTACTTATCATATAATATCAACAATCTTTGTCATACGTTTAATTAGCATATACTTTTTTGTCGGATCTTTCTGAGAAACCCTGTAAAACAGTTGATATAACATATATTATAATATATAGGTGTGTGGACTTTCCGTATTCGATTTTTTAACCGTTAAACACACACTAGCCTTAAAATGAAACACAACATACCTAAAAAGCTATGTAATAAATAAACTAATAAATATCGTATAAAATATCGAGATCGGACCTTTTTTTAATCCATGTTCATATTTAACAGGTAAAACGGACATAAGCGCTTTAAAATAACACTGTCGCCTTCATACTACGGAGGTGTATTGGGAGGTATACGGTAGTATATAATATGACGTTTATAGTTTTATACTGAGTTTACTAGTTTTTTTTTTTAAATATATACTCTAAATGTATGATGATACGTTCAACTTTGGAATACCTATGCCGATTATAATTTTCAGTGAAGAAAATAAAATATTGTTTATTGTAGGTATCAAGTGATTTTCCAAAAAATATTTACGGCATATTAAATTATATTATTTGTAATTTTTTTACCGTACATATACAAATATATCATTATACACGAATATATTAATGAATTTATTGGAATGGGATACTTGTTTGTACATTTTTCATCCTTTTTAGTTATGATTTATATTTAAATATTGTACACATTTTGTGGCATGAATTATTTACGAATTACAGTTTTATTCATAGTTGTTAATGAGTATGCTCTCCCAATCTGCCAGTCTCGCTATATTTTTATACTGTAATAACTTTAATAAATAACCTAATCTACCTAGCCATCTAACCACCTAGGTATAGACAATAGACGCATCCGTAGGCGTAAATAAGGAGGAAACTATAAGCACTTCCAAATTTCTGCCTAGTCCTCCCTATTCAGATGTTAGTAGTTAGTACAATAGTATTTTATTATAGTATATCGTATCTAGTTAAGAGTTAAGTCATATAAGTACAAGGTACTATACTACTATTACTATTCTCTATTCTACTAAGTACTAGGTAGTAGGTTAGTAGGCATATATACTATATGTCTATAAATCATAAATTATTAATATGACTTAGGTTAGTTAGGTACGGAGGTATATACGGTAGTACTACACGGTAGGTGCCTATATAATGGCTGTATAAAACGAGCCTCATTGCGTGTTTGTCTTCATTGTTTATATCATAAAATAAATAATAATTATGCATTTTCTTCGCGGTCTATACATTTTACAGTTACAATATAATAATCCAGAATCCTCTACCAACTTAAGTTAAAACTGCCAAAACTTGCCTTTATCTAACTAGATATACAAAAAGTATTTAAAACTACGTCTTAATTAACGATGAAAATTTTAAACGTTTGATGTGATATTATTATATTAATAATATACCACCTAATATATACTATATATAGTATAATTAGAAAAAGATCACCGTAACAATTTATATTTACAATGGTCAGACAATCTGCAGTATTGGTGGACATTTCGTGACCTTCACTCTTCAATAATAATTAATAATCGAGTATTGATCTATTTACTATTTTGTCCTCGACGTCCCAATTCCGACGACCTGTCGGCTGTCGGTCATGTCATAGTCATGTCGAGTTCCGACGATTAGAGCGCGTCAGCTTTGGACGGAGTGATAAGACGTGATAACAGATAACGATAAAGGGCGCGCGCGCGAGTGATCGAGCGACTTGGACGACGTGGTGGGCCGAATGCTGAACGGCTGGTGGTGGCCGTGTAGGTTGTCATGCCTTGGGGTTAATGTGTTTTTTTTTAGATTATTGACCCCTATTATTATATTACTACCCCGTTTGCGTTTTTTTCCCTCTTCGTTTTATTTCATTTTTTTATTTCATTTACGCACATAATACCCGTGTCACTCCGAGACAATGACAAGTGCGAAATAAGCTATCTAGGTTAGTGGGTTGTGTCATTATTCTGGACTCTCAACTACACAGCGCATAGAACTATCATTGTTGTTCGCAAAGACGACCTTTGTCAGGTTTAAACATCTTTTTTTCTTGTTTTCTATTTTCTGTCATTCACTAAACGACCTACTGCTGCTGAGACATCGTCGTCATTGAACAAATTGACAGCAAAATGAAATGGAATCCTTGACAGCATGCTCTATAGCGAGTTGTTGTTTGGTTCATCAATAAACCATGATATCTGTTGGAACAAATTCAAAGATGGCCAGTAACAGGACTAATGCTGCTATCTCAGCTGCCTCTGACGCAAATTGTAAGTATTCAACATTGTTGTTTATGCTTTAGGTACCTATACGGCTATACTGGCTATACTTATCTACTAAAATAGATAAATTAAGCTACTAACAATACAATAATTTGATAGTGAATAGTGATTAGTGATTTCCATTCTGCCTTGAATAGTTGAGCATTGTCTATAAACTAAATAGCGTTTTAGGCATCTTGGTAAAATTTTAAAATTTTAAATCATTGTGTAATAGTCATATATTTCATAGTTAATAAATTCTAAGTTACCTAATGGATTTTAAGCACATACTTAAGAAAATGTGTTATTATTTTACTGATCAATTCAATTAAATACTCATAGTCAATCCGATACTAATATTAACACTTAGTGATTTTATTGTGTCATTATGACATATTACTTAAATTCTATGTTAGCATAGGTTTCTGTTTTTTGTTTAATTTTTAAGGTTTAATAAAATTGTTTTTTTTTGTATTTACAATGTTATTAAGAAATTTTTGTGCAATTATTTTAAGTACTTACCTAATTAATATTTATAAACTATTTTTTTTTCTCTATAGTAGAACAAACTGCTGAACAAACTGTATGTAATAAATCAATAATAACACCAGACGATGTATTGACTCTGTCTAAAATCACAGATGGTAATGTATATTAATATTTTTTGTTTCATAAGTTCATTTATTTATATAATATTTTTTTTACAGGGTATTTATGTGCTCCAGATGCAAATATATATAATATAGATTTTATACGTTTTAAAATACGTGACCTTGATACAGGAATGGTATTGTTTGAAATTGCCAAGCCATCTGTAATACTTGGTATGATTAACGATTGTAAAAATCCAATATAATATGTATTGTAATATTATTTGTATTGATTTAATATTATTAACATGTATGTTCAGACGAAAATCAAACAGAAGGAAAAGTAGAAGAGACAGATCTGAATAGTGGCCGATTTGTACGCTATCAATTTACACCCAAGTTTCTTAAACTAAAATTGGTTGGAGCAACGTAAGAATTGTAATAAATATTTTTTTGCTTCATTGTATTCTATCATTCATCTTTCAGTTAGAGTATATAAATTAAATTATTTAAAATACTGTGGTTATAAATCATATCAACTATTTTAATTATTTAAATTTAAATTTAATTGATAGTGTGGAGTTTACTGTGGGAAATAAGCCAGTTAATAAGTTTCGAATGATTGAACGTCATTATTTCCGCAACAAATTATTAAAGACGTTTGACTTTGAATTTGGTTTTTGCATTCCACACAGCAAAAATACATGTGAACACATATACAAATTTCCTAATTTGGATCCTGAATTGAGTATGTGTATTAATTATTAATAAATATTCAGTTCTTGATTTTTAAATTATTTTACCTTTTACATTTGCAGTTAAGGAAATGATCCAAAATCCATTTGAAACTAAATCTGACAGTTTCTATTTTGTTGAAGATCGACTCATAATGCACAATAAAGCTGAATATGCATATAATGGCGGAGTTTAGTAGAACCGAGAGAACCTTTTTATGTTAAATTTTTTATTTCATATGGCTTGAATGTTGGTAATAAATAATACCATTAAGCATACAATTAAAATATATGAAATAATTAATAATTAAACTAAGATAAATAACATATTAATAATGTTTTTACAACACATTGTGTGGTCACATTTCTCACATTTTTGGATGTGAAGTTGCACTTTAAAACAACAAGTTTTTATATTCATTTCAAACCTATTTGAACTCAAATATCACAGTGTTCTATGAGTATAACTTATAAGCATTATTATACATTATTTAAGTTACCTAATAGAATTTTTAATTGTTATGAGTCCCATCATAATTTGATAAATATAAATCACAATTTTTTTTATATCTGTGATAAAAAATAAAAATGACGTTCACTGTTATTAATAAAATATAAATATTATGGAATATATTTAACAAAACATTTAAAATTTTTTACACATTATTGAGTTTAATATACATATATTTGTATACATTTAAGGTTTTCTAAACATATGATCAAGTTAAAACTATCTTTTAATTGTTTTACTTAGTCCTTAATAAATGTAATTCAAGCAATATGAATTCAATTTTGAATAAGTGTCAACAATATACTAATGCTTTAAAACCAAACACATTTTTATGTAATATATAATTTATTGCATACTTATATTTTATAGTATGCTATATTTATTTTGTGATCTCTTAATTAAAATATAACTATTACATTCCAAATGATAATAAAATGTTATTTATCAATTAATTATGGCTTATTATTATTGTTTTGTTGGGATTTAACAAATCTGTGTAGATTTTCATAGTAGTCAAAGCAATTTCACCGTTAACTTGTTGTATTATAACTTATAATATTACTTACGTATAGGTCTTGACACTTAATATCTTCTTGTAATTATGTTATTCATAATATAGCTTTTAAATGTATGGAAATTGATTGTTGTTACCTATACACTACTACTAAGAAAATTATCCACTATTGAAATAAACTTTTCAGTGGCTGTAAATTGTAAGATATGCCTGTGATCAGGAAATATTTCAAGTCTGTAATACAAAAAACAAAATGTATGGTCAGAGAATTATTGTTGTGTTGAATGAAGTAGTTGCTGTATCTACTGTACAGTCGTACAGACAAACAGTATTCACAAAATCATAATAGGTATTGTTTTGAATTCAGAATTGAATTTGTCATCAGAAGCTGATAGGCTTAGGCCCTAACATAACATACCCTAAACTTTAGAGTTTAGGGTATGTTATGTTAGGATCATTATCCTTTATTTTCCTAACCTGTAATCTTTGTTTTTTTTTTTTTCAAAATTATGGTGTCCTCTAATAATTTCTTTTCTACTAACACTAATATGTTTATTAATTGTTTAATTCATAATTCATAATCCATATTATGTTTAAACATTGTAAAATATAAATTAAAGTATGCATTTATTAAAAATACAAATTAAACGATTGATAGAGTTGTGAATTTTTTTTCCTATAACACTGTAAGTTACTATTCTACTTTCACTCCATTCATTAAATCATAAATTATTAAGTTATTGATAGTTAGTGGTTGCCGGTTGGTACCTACTTGTTAGATTTTTTTTAGGACATTCATAAAAACAAAAACTTCTAAAAATAAAAATAAAATACTAGAGATTTAATTGCACGCACAGAATAAATACAAACCAGGTGGAAAAATCTAACTTGATGAGAAAAACCACATGTCAACCAATGTCCGAAGCTAATAGTTTAATTCATAGTTCTAAACTTCGCTAAGCATGTATGTTCTTTTAAACAATCTCTAAATTCCTACCAAATCGTATCCGATAACGAATCGATTGAACTATTATTGTTAGTGGTTACCTATAGGGCTTGGAATATATAATAACTATTATTTATCATACTTAAAACACTCACGTCGAGCGCTTGATGTTTTCGTGGAGGTATACGCCGTGCTCGATCGGTATGAACTCATCATTTGCTCCGTGCAGCACGAGCGTGGGCGCATTTATCTCGGGCAGTGCACCGCGGCACACGTCACCGTCGTGCTCTTCGAGAATTATCCGGAACGAGTCTATCCACCTGCCCCATGTGTCCGACACGTACTTCTCGCCGTACAATTCGAATTGCGATACTCTCCTCGCATCCGGCCAGCTGTGGACGTCGCGTGTCGTCTCGTAGATATCGAGATCTTTGTCGGTGACGTACGCGTTGCAGCTCCACACCACCAATTTGTCCACCCGGTCGGCGGCTCTGGAAGCTGCGATCAGCGCGGTGCATCCTCCGTTGCACCAGCCCAGCATTGAGTACCTGTCGACGCCCAACGCCTGCATCGCCCGAAATGGCGAGGAAAAAGTTGATGACCTTTCTTACCACACCGTACCTATACGTTGTTGGCGTATCTACCTAGGCAGTGTCGGCATGACAAGTGAGGGGCCATGTTTCGCTCTGTTGCCTCTATTTTTTCTTTTATTATCTACGCCTTGAGGGTTATTGTAAATTTCCTTCCTCCTCCACCCGCCGACAGCCGACAATCAACCGATTCATATTTTGCTAAGCCAAAAGCCAACTAATGGGTAGATATGTCAGAATTCAATAAATGCGTAGGTATGTTGTAGTAAATAAAAACTAAAAGACAATTACCTAAACAAAAAAATTTGTAACCATCACGTGTGTGAAGCATCTTTGACCCCATCGTGCAGATGGTCTGCTTTTAAACTAAGAAAGTAAACGCTAAGGGCCCCGAGAGTCGGCATCTGGCAAAGCTGACACTACCTAGGTAAGTATTCTGTATAGAGTATTTTTACCTCCATGAGTGCGATTGCACAGTCGGCATCACGGTTCAAAAATCCTGGCGAAAAATCTCTGTTCGGCGGACGACTGAAACCATAACCGGGAGGATCCCATAAATATATCGTGTATTTTCCTTTGTCGAAATTGTTTATTAGCGGTGTAAAACTACCAACATAACCTATATGGAGAAGCATATATGCATTATAATAACATTACTGCAGCTCAACCAGTCGACTGTCAAGCCGAGTTCCTAAAAAAGCTATAGATCCGCAGTCTTTATGCGATTAATTAGTAGACGTACCTAGTGCTCCGGGAAATATCAACAGTTTTAGTGGCCCATTTCCGAATTTAAAATAGTTAATATTGACGTTGTTGACTTTAATTTTAGCAGAATTCTGTGAAACAGATCATTTTTTGTTGGATAACAATTTTTATAAACACATGTAAAATTTAATTATTTATTTGCTACAAATAAACGAACTAAAAATAATTAAGGGAAACTGGGAAAAACGGGAAATTTTACGCACATTCAAATTTTGAATTTTGAGAAAATACGTAAATTATTTTATGCTAGAAATTCATAAAAAAATTTCCTTTTATATCTAAGATTTGAAAATGTTTAATAATCTATAATATATCCTAGACAGATAAACCGTCTCCGCTCAGAATCGTTTTTCGTATACAATGATATGATATCATTGGATTCAAATTTAATTCCACCCATTACAGTAACCCACTTGTAACCTACTGTGCAGCAGAGCGATATCCACAACTAACCAGCTTTTTTTATATATTTATAATAGACAAATAATTGATGAGCGACTGAGGTGCGCTGCGATTATAGTTTGGAATATACCTACTAAAAAGAAGTGCCACCGTCGCCGCCTGCTCAATTTATCTATCAACGACTGTACCTAATGCTAATTAAACACGATCTAATATATAAAATTATTAAATATATACATAACGAAATCAAAATAAATATAATTTAATATAATAATTAAAATAGAATGTTGCAGGTGGGCAAAGGTTTGAACTTTGAACATCCTTATTGTTCTATGCCAACGAGATAAAGAATAATATTCTTTATCTCGATGTTCTATGCCAACACTGAGAGACTAACTTCGTTTATAATAATTATCAACTATTACTACTAACCTATAGGATATAAATAAATTTACCTATTTTAAGTACCCACAACATAAGAATAACTAAGTAAAGGAAGCTAAAGTATTATATTCGTACAAACAATTATTAACTATAATTCATTTTTAAAAGACATATTATTAATATCAGAACACTTGACTTTTAAGTTCACCTAATAAATAGCAAGACCTTTATATGAAAAAATAAAAAAATAATTTTGTTTTGTCGTAAATTGTAAATATATTGCAAGTAAAATGTAAAAACAATTTAATTAATATAATATATTTAGGCACCTAGGTGGCTAGGTATACCTACCTACTTATATCGGGCACAATGACGATCTCAATGTTTTAAGTAATATTTATTTCTCTGAGATATGTTAATAACCGGAAATATTGACTAATTATAGATTTATGAAGTTGCATATTAATATATTATGATATAAGATGTATTAGTTATACTAAACAAATATCAGTTGTGCGCTTAATATGTAATTCGTTATACCTATCAATTATCATTGAAATTAAAGTTATCACGTGAAGTGTATATCAAATATACCCGAATACCTCCCGAATATTTCTATCAAGCGCCTTTGACCTTTCTAATAAGTAAGAAGCAACCAATTGCAACCAAGCATCTTTATAAAATATTTGACGTTTTAAACTAGGTACATATTAGATAAAGTGATATTTCTTTTAAGTTCTATTATTGGAAATGAAAGGTTTGTATTTTAATCAGAAAGTACCTAAGTTAGGTATATTGAGACCACATGATGCGATAATAAAAATAAAATTCGAATGTAGGTGAAACAATAAATTTCTTTTCTTTTGAAAAAAACGCAACAATATAATCTAATACATCATATAGCGAGCCATAAAACATAAAAGTCATAAGACATAATATCTACCTATTACTGTTATCATGTTTTGAATTTCTGATATCGAGGTTAATTTTTTATACTTGTAAGTAATAGTAAAAGTTTATATGAAGAAGTAAAAGAATATATGTGATAGGAAAACACGACATTTAATTGGTGAGAGGGGGTGAATTTCAACTCCTAAATTTTTATTTAGTATGAGACCGTTACAAGAAAGATGTTTCAAATTTTTAGTTTCTAACACCACTGAAAGTGCACTAAAAAACGTTGCACATTTTTTACTGCTCAAATTTTTTTTTTAACCGCTTGACATAGGACATATTAATATGTTAGGTATATAAAAATATATTTTTTCTCCGCTGTATGAAAAAAACATTGAATCATAAAAATGTTTACTGTGTAGTTATAAATTGTTGTGAAATTGGCTAAAAAAGCAGTGTGGTTACTATTGCAACTGCGTAATAGCCAACAGGTAGTGTATTGGTGTATTTTCCGAAATAAACTACGCGATGCAAAATACTCGATGTACCATAACAAGTTAAAAAGTTAGTTTTATCTTAACTTTTTAACTTAACTAGTTACTTTTGGATATTCAATAACTTATTAAATTTATTTTTTAATTAACTTGAAATTGACGAGTTGATTTTCATTTTACGGAAAAAGTTAAGCTAATTTTTTACATTTCACTATTTCAGTCTATTTCATTTTTATGTCAAAAATATTTACCATGATTTGTTAGTTAAAATTTTTATATTTTTCCAATCACTCTGTACTCTAACGGAACACGCTGTATAGTGTATAGATAAGAAAATATTTTATAATAAAAGATTTTATATTATCAACTGAATTATATCAGGTAACAATAATAATATAGTCCCTTTATGGCTTTATGACTGTATGGCATTATGGCTATACTTATAATATGGGTATATTATTGTTATCGACGAGTGACCACCGAAATGGTCATTTCGGGAAAAAATCTAACAAGTCTAAAAATAAACAAAAACCACTTCATGGTTTTTAGGTATTTATTACTTATTAGTTATTATATATATCATATATTTAACTATATACTGTTCTTTTTTTTAGAAATGAAAAGTTATATGAAATACAATAATATACTGTATAAAGTAAAAACATTTGTTCTATAGTTATAGTCCAAAAATTAGTTTTGGGTTTCAGTGTTTGTAAAATAATAAAGTATGCATAAAAAAAAATTATTTGTTTATAAATATTTGTATTAACTTTTAATTTAACCGAGTTCCTATATAATTAAATTAGCTTTTAACTTTTAACTTTTTGTAATTGGCTCATATTAACTTAACTTAACAAAGTTAAAAAAAATCATTAACTTGCCCAGCCTTGCAAAAAATGAATATAATTGATATAATAATATTGTATTTTTTGTCTGGTTTCCCTTTCCCTGGTTACCGTCTATAAAATATTTTCAAATTTTGACGCTGGGGGAAAATGCCCCCTTTGCCCCTCGTTAAACACACCTCTGCCTGCATATAATACATGTGTGGAGTAATACACTATCATGCATAATTTATACCATTTAAGGATTTAAAGCGAAATAATAATACTTAATAATTTAATAATATAATACAATAGGCTTATATAGTTACCAGCTCTTTCAAAACTGTGGGTTGTTTGTCCATCTCGAACGCCCGACGAATACTATTTATTTAATAAAAATGTTATTAATTATTATATTGTTCCAATTTTTTTTTGTATTTGTAGAAAAATTATACGATTGGTAGTTATGCTTACGTAAATTTCTACTCTCGGTGGCGGACGGTGGATCGACTGCCAACACTTGAGAGTCGTGGACTCGAGTTTAGATAAATTCTACCGGTTCCTTCGACTAGTCATAATCATATGTGAGATTTGACCTGTGATCGTTATGTTATTAGTGAATAAGAGTGGAGTCACGTTGATGACCTTCGAGGTATAGTATATTTTTTAAATTTATTTAGTGAATTTGAGCCAAATAAATCTTAGTTGCATCAGTTGGAACTTTTTTATTCGATAAATATACTCTGGGATTGTTCACCAATCACATACCATGGTTTCATGGAAAAGTTATTTTATTTAAAATTCTTATATTAGAATATATATTTTTTAATTAATTAAAATATTCATGGACGCATAGTCCACAGAGATACAAGTTTCTTACACAATTGAATTAATTATAATAATTGAGAAAAATGAATATTGGATATAGTTTACAATAATTATTAGGAACGATAATCACAAAGTATGTTGCAAATGTGTCTACATTTTTCATTTTTATAATTTACAGTTTATTGTTTTGTGGATTCGCTCTTTGATGAAGTCAGTGCGATGGCAGCGTGTAAGGATATATCGAGGCCAATTTTCAACGAATAAATTCATATGATGGATATTTTAGAACATTCTCAATTATTAAAATTTTAAAATTTATATATTATTAGCTATGGTTATTCTTATTCAGAAAAAATTAGTTACCAATCAGTTCAACATCCATAATTACCTTCAACAAATATTTTGAAAAAAAAAAATGCATTGCATATTGCAAATCATAAAATTATAATAATACATATTACTGTCCATACTAAATTTAAGCTCTTTCTCCATCGGTAGATGGTTGGTATATAATTGGTTTATAGTTTAATAACAGCTAATAATATTTTTTTAAATATTTATTTACTCATCTTAAAATTAAATGGGCACTGGCCAAATTACATATAATAATAAAAATAATAGTTTTTTTAGAATAGTGTAAAGAAAACAGTTAAACAATAATAATTAATATTTATATGCTATAACTAAGAAAGGATTTACAATATTGAAATAAAGATTAAATGAGTTAAGGTTTGGTGTTAAGAACAAATCTATTTCTAATTAATTTATAGTTTTCATAATTCTGTTGTGGGGGTGGAGGGGGTGTTACTTATATAGTTAGTTATTTCATTGTTAAGATAAAAAGTATTTATATACCGGGTGTTGCGAGTAGGGATATGAAAGGAGAAAAGACTTAAGAAAACAGAACAGTCAATATTTCCGTTGAGAAGCTTGTATGAAAAATATAAATCTAATAGTAAACGGCGCTGCTCAAGTTTTTCGAGGAGGAGATGCGTTAAAATTGGACAAAGTATCTCTTTAGGTATGGAACATTTAAAAAATAGGAAACGTAAAAATGTTTGTTGAATATTTTCAATTGTTCATTTATTAACAGATATGTATATGGAGACCAGCTAATAATTGAGCCATATTCATATATAAATGGAACGTATACCAAACAAAAATATATGGATTTTAAAGCTAATGTGTCATCCAAATCTGCACAATTTCTACAAATAAAGCTGAGGATTTTATTAGATCTGTTAAAAATGTCGTTAATATGACATTTTAATTTTAGTTTAGGATCGAAATATATCCCAAGGTCTTTAATAGATCCCATAATACAATGTAGCGTTACACCATTTAGGTAGTAGTCAAAAGTTGAGAGAACTCGAGCCTTTGAAAAAGTCATTATATTTGGAATTTACCAATATTTAACGTGAAATTATTATTTATGCAACAGTCGCACTACAGAGTACCTATCTAAATTCTGATTGAAAGAGATAAGCGTCTCGGTCTCACTATACTTAGCATAACGATATTGATGGGGAACGCACAAATCGACACCTATAAGAACTTTAGGTTTTTCTCAGCACGTACCTATAAACAGTATAAATACCCTCGAAGACGTTCAAAGCACACATCAGTGTCGAGTATTATTGCAATTCGATTAAATTGATCAAGTATAATATGTCAACTCAACAATATGTATAATAGATAATAAAACTGTTAGGTGTTGACGCGTGTATTATATCATTGATGTCGTTATTATTATTATTATTATTTATTTTATCTGTATAGTTATATATTATTTTATTCTCGTCGATATCTATATGTGATCGATGTTCAAATATTTTAGTGTGTGATGTCTATTGTCTAACCGTGTGTCCATATACGTGTCATCGTATCAGTCTCCGAATATACAATAAATTATTTGAATATAAAAAAATAAATTTTAAATCTTAATATATAAACTTAATGAACATATTAAAACTATACAGACCACTAAAAACCTTAGACCCGGATCAAAAATTGCATACTAGGTAGCTTATTAATAAAGTAATAAAAGATATATTTTTTTACTACTATAATTAATAAATAAAAAGATTTATAGCAATCCGTACAAATCCGTAAATGGTCGCACGTGTTCAGCAATGAATATTAAATGTATAAAATCAAGGTGTACGACACAATAAGCAAGAGGGCAATGATTGTTTAATATATTAAGTTGTGTCAGTACCAATTACTTACTTATTTCCTATAAAGTGTGATATCATCGTAAAGGTGGTAAGTATAATATAGCTCGGTATAGATAATAAAATAATTGACTTAAGCGTACGTTACCTGCACTCATATAAATATTACCCATCAACACATAGCTGCAGTCTATCTTGATCAGCGATCCCGTCCATTTAATATCAAGCGTCACACATACACACACACACAAACGCGTACCTCAGTATGTTAGATTTAATGTCGCTAAAATTCTGAAGTGGTCAATTAAAGAGGCAATTAACGATATTCAGTACATATGAAAATAGAGACAGAGTAGAGTCAGTAGACCCATTCGAAATTAAATTTCAAAATTTGATCTTCCCAATGCACTAACTAGATTCACTTTCCAACCGGAAAAGCTACTGATAAAGTTGAAAATCAAAGATTTATTTCGACAACTTATCACGAACATACACAAAAAATAATAAATAAATAAATATAAAAACACACATCTTTGTAAAATCAATACACCCATTGCTCAGAATCTAAAATGTAACTTTTTTATTAGTCCAAATTCTAATCAAATGTTATTTTCAATAAAATTATGGTTGTAGTGTAAAATAATATGCAAGTATATATTATCTAACATAAATTATTGATATCATAAGTAATATATATTAAGCAGTCATCTATTTATTACTGTATAGAAGTCAGAAAGTTATCCAGCACCGAATTGAATTTTTCTGGGAACATAAAATGTACGATATGCTTGCCATTTGGGAATATTTCAAGTCTGCAATAAAAAA
The DNA here is from genome assembly GCF_037042655.1 of Diuraphis noxia. Classification (NCBI taxonomy): domain Eukaryota; kingdom Metazoa; phylum Arthropoda; class Insecta; order Hemiptera; family Aphididae; genus Diuraphis; species Diuraphis noxia. The sequence continues at coordinate 27,026,101 of NW_028301714.1, read as the reverse complement.
AAAAATATTATATTGATGTGATTTTTTTTGTAAACATATACTATTGTCATCGTCTATAACATAACTCATAACTTAAAACATGACTAAACCTGAGAATTTATCTATACATATATTGATTATAGCCTCATAGGTATGAACTCGTTTGATTATGATATTTTAAAATATTTACAAAAGCAAGTTTCTAATCTTTCAAAGCTCAAAACCAACAATGCAGATTCAGATAAAGCGGAAACTAGTTAAAACTGATGAATGGTAAGGGGACAACAAAAAATCACTCAAATATATTATGTCCATCCGTTTTACATAATATGCGACATGACGTGTAGATCCTAGGAACGTTGTAGACACACGGCAGTTCACGATCATTTCATAATTGAATTTTAAATTTTTTTGAGTCAAAAGAATTAAAAATACAATATGTTGAAATTAATATCTTTTACTCACTTAAAATTCAACTCAAAATTCAACCACATAAAAAGAACATCATACAATTTACAGACACTGTTATTAACTTAAAGTTTGATGATATGTTATTTCACTTCAATATTAAAACTAATACGAAAGCTAAACCTGCTAAACTACGTGCAGGACTGCTAATCGTAAAATTGCTGTGATAATATGTGCATTTGTGAGATGGAAACATTGAAAACACTCACAACACAGTTTGGTTGAGACGTTCCCTCGACTACTTTTTCAAACCAAATTCCGATATACACTGTTACAAGTAGGTTGGTTAGAAATTGTAATATTATGTTACACATTATTCAAAACAAAAATCGAAAAATATAATATGGGTTGCGGTTTATCTTTTTGGACCCTCCCCCCACCTCTGATACAATCTCGTCTATTACTCAGTACTCTTGAGAATGTATTGCACTCACGTCGAGTTTTTGATGTTTTCATGCAGATACACAGCGTGTTCGACCCCCACCATCGGGTCATGTGACCCGTGAAGGATGAGTGTGGGTACATTGATTTGTGACAGCGCAAACTTACACACGTCGCCGCTACCCTCGTCGAGAATCCTCCGGAAAGCGTCTATCCAACCGGACCACGTGTCCGACACGTACCTATCGCCGTACATTTCGAACTGTGGCAGTCTCCTCGCATCCGGCCAGCTGTAGACGTCGCGTGTCGTCTCGTAGTAATCGAGATCTTTGTCGGTGACGTACGCGTTGCAGCTCCACACCACCAACTTGTCCACCCGGTCGGCGGCTCTGGAAGCTGCGATCAGCGCGGTGCATCCTCCGTTGCACCAGCCCAACATTGAGTACCTGTCGACGCCTAACAACTGCGTCGCCCGAAACGGCGAAGAAAAAATTCATTATCACGTCGCACGTCGGTGTATCTACCTATATATATATATAGGTACGTATTATGTTTAGTATTTTTACCTCCATCAGTGCGATAGCGCAGTCAGCGTCACGGTTCAAAAATCCCGGTGAAAAATCTCTGTTCGGCGGACGACTGAAACCGTAACCTGGGGGATCCCATATGTATATCGTGTATTTTTCTAGGTCGAGATTTTCAGTTAGAGGTGTAAAATCACTGAATTGGCCTATATATAGAGAATAAGCATATATTATGCATTGTAAGAACATTACTGCAGCTGAACCAGTCGACTGTCAAGCCGAGATCCTAAAAAAGCTATAGATCCGCAGTCTTTATGCGGTTAATTAGTAGACGTACCTAGTGCTCCGGGAAATATCAACAGTTTTTGTGGACCATTTCCGAATTTAAAATAGTTAATATCGACGTTGTTGACTTTAATTTTAGTAGAATTCTGTGAACCATAAAACATAAAAGTCATAACTCATAAGACATAATATCTACCTATTACTGTTATCGTGTATATGGTGTATATTATAATATATGATAGGCTTATTGCTTTTATAGTTACCAGCTCTTTCAAAATTGTGGGTAAACAACTCAAATAATAAAAAAATATTTTCAAATTTTGACGCTGGGGGAAAATACCCCCTTTGCCCCTCGTTAAACACACCTCTGCCTGCATATAATATATGTGTGAAGTAATAATACACTATCATGCATAATTTATACTCTTTTTAAAGATTTAAAGCAAAATAATAATACTTAATAATTTAACATACTATAATACAAAATAGGCTTATATAGTTACTAGCTCTTTCAAAACTGTGGGTTGTTTGTCCATTTCGAACGCCCGATGAATACTATTTATTTAATAAAAATGTTATTATATTGTTCCAATTTTTTTTTTTTTTTTGTATTTGTAGAAAAATTATACGATTGGTAGTTATGCTTACGTAAATTTCTACTCTCGGTGGCGGACTGCCAACACTTGAGAGTCGTGGACTCGAGTTATATAATTCTACCGGTTCTACAAGTAATAATCAGATGTAAGATTTGACCTGTGATCGTTTTGTTATTTGTGAAGGAGAGTGGAGTCAAGTTGATAATCTTCGAGGTATAGTATATTTTTTAAATTTATTTAGTGAATTTGAGCCAAAAAAATCTTAGTTGCATCAGTTGGAACTTTTTTATTCGATAAATATACTCTGGGATTGTTCACCAATCACATACCATGGTTTCATGGAAAAGTTATTTTATTTAAGATTCTTATATTAGAATATATATTTTTTAATTAATTTAAATATTCACGGACGCTTAGTCCACAGAGATACGAGTTATTTTACATAGTTGAATTAATTATAATAATTGAGAAAAATGAATATTGGATATAGTTTACAATAATTATTAGGAACGTTAATCACAAAGTATGTTGCAAATGTGTCTACATTTGTCATTTTTATAATGTACAGTTTATTGTTTTGTATATTCGCTTTTTGATGAGGTCAGTCTGATGGCAGCGAATGAGGATATTTCGAGGCCAATTTTCAACTAATAAATTCTTACGATGGATATTTTAGTACATTTTCAATTATGAACATTTATATATTATTAGCTATGGTTATTCTTATTCAGACAAAATTAGTTGCTAATCAGTTCAACATCCATAATTACCTTCAATAAATATTTTGAAAAAAAAATGTGAATAAGTCGTGGATGTCACTCTGCTGTACAGTAGGTTACAAGTGGGTTATTACCTACTGTAATGGATGAAATTAAATTTGAATCTAATGATATTATATCATTGTATACGAAAAACGATTCTGAGCGGAGACGGTTTATCTGTCTAGGATATAATATATATTATTAAAAATTTTCAAATCTTGGATTTAAAATAATTTAAAAATTATCACGATTTTTACGTATGTTGTCAAAATTCAAACTTTCCCACATAGCACAATATATTAATAGGATATTCTACTAAAATTCCAATTATACTATAGATATACAAACACTCCAGGAGATTATGATAGGTATATACGAGATTAAATATCAGTTATTGAATTGGAATAGAATATTCTATCCATATGCTTTTAAGATGCACTTCTCTACGATATATCCATTGTATATAATTATGGTATATGCTAAGAATATTCGTTTTGCACTATATATACTATGGACGTTCGCTGTGCAACCGGGTATGCGGCATGCGCGCGCATCTTAATATAAACCTAACCTTGTTAATTGTTATTTCTATTACGTTTACAAGTTACCGGTCGACGGTTATTAAAGCTTTATGACAACGGTTCCAACTTCCAACGTGCTTCTTTTGTTTTGTTTTATTTTGTTTGCCCTGACGACTTCATTTAAGTTCCAAGTAATCCAAGTTTTATTTGCGGCTCAAAATCAGGTAGGTTTGTTTATTTACATAAATTGTATTAATATGATGATCAATGATCATGCACCTATAGTAAGTAAGTATATTCTTTAATCTTATTTACTTGCAATAATAAGTATAAACCTAGACCCTAAAGGGTCAATATATTATGGTTAATTATTTTGAATGGTCATAGTTGTAATATTGTATTTATAAAAAATGTAGATTAACCATATGGTTATTAAATATATCATTATATGATATACCAGTCAACGAAGTGTCAGCGTAAAATTAATGTTCTCAAAAAAATTATTTTGTAAAAATATAAATATAATAATATAAATCATTAAATATTTTCATTTAATCTGTGATTAAAGTTACAATTAGACCTGTCTACTACCTAAAATACAATATGAATATACTGTATTCTATAACTTCTAAGTTTAACAGTTCACACTGATCATTCGTCACCATGATGACTTTAAATCTTTAAAATTAATTAAATTAAATCTTGTTTAAACTGATAAATATTGGGTATCAAGGCAAAAGAACATTGTCATAATAAATTATAAAATTTTGGGATTGTGTAATTGCATGTTTAAAAATTTCATTCTCTATGATTACTAATAATACAATAAAGAAGAACTTCTGATCTTTTTGAAATTGAAAGATTCATAGATTCTTCATAATAGGTATTATTATAATCATATATTTTATACTCAAGCAGTTGATCATAAAAAACATTTAAACATAACATTAGAAATTCAAAGATAAAGTATTAAAATAAAATTAAGTTTCTGTAATATTACAATTAAATTCACATAATATATGAATGTGTTTGAACATAAAAAAGTCACAAATTTTTGTTACACTAATGAATAAATTATTAGAAGGTATTATATATTATTTATTATTATTATATTTTATATTAGATATTATATGTTATAAATATTATTATATTATATATTATTATATACCTAACCTACCTATTGTAAAAATATTGATTAACAATTTAAAAAAAAAAAATTGATTTTATCAATAATTTTTTAAAATACCAATCAATTAAACCTCAAAATTAAAAAACTATTTCATTTAAAAACAAATATTATAATGACTTTTTGTTAGATGCAATATTATATGTCACATAAAATGTATAAGATTATTAAAATTGTAATATAACAGCATATAATCATAATAATAATAGTTAAACATATTATTAAAAATTAAAAAAAAAAAAAAAAAATTTAATATAATAACTTAAGAATTATCTAATTATTTAGGAATCAAGGATATTTACATAACCATCTAAATTGCTGTTCTGTGATCTACTAAAATTTGAAGCTATGAAGAAAAGTTCATTTTCCAAACGACATTTTAACCGTTTGGTTAAAAATCAGTTAAATGATTTAAACATGACAGTCGAATCTATTTTTAATTCAACCATTGAACCTAAGAACAGTAGTCTAGTTAGTCCTGATGTCCCTTTATTACCATCTGATATTACTTCAACTAATTTGTCTCCTGTGCTGGACTCTAATGCAGATGACAATAGCCTTAGTGTCAATTCTCAATATATTGAAAATATGTCTTGTGTTTGGAATAGTAGTGAATCGTTTTCACAACCATCTAGTTTTAGTGATGGAAGTATAGTAAATTATGAGATGGATAACAATTCTAAAAATAATTATAATACCAATGAAATGAATAATGAAACTTTTTCTGAAAAGCTCAAAAATTGGAGTATTCAATTTAAAATCAACCATAACGCCTTGCAAGTTTTACTATCAATTTTAAGGGAAACACCAACATTTCAAAATCTTCCTAAGGATCCTAGGACATTTTTAATGACACCTAAAACAACAATTATGCGAGTTGTAAAACCAGGGTTGTATTATCATTTTGGCATCTTAAATAGTTTGAACAATATTTTTAATAAACAATTATCTGTTCCGTTGATTATTAAGTTAGCAATAAATATTGATGGTCTTCCTTTAAGTAAGTCTTCAGGAAGTCAACTTTATCCTATTCTGGGAATTGTTAAAGATTATAAGCCATTAAATAATATCGTCTTCCCTATTGGTATTTATCATGGCCAAGAAAAACCTTGTTGTTTTAATAACTTTCTAGAAGAATTTGTTTCTGAAGCTGTTGGTTTATGTGATAAAGAAATTATGATTGCTGGAAAGTTAACCCGTATTGAAATATGTATGTTATTATTTGATACAGTAGCTAAAGCAAGTGTGTTGCAGATAAAAGGGCACGCTGGTTACTACTCTTGCTCTAAGTGTACAGCTGAAGGAGAACATATAAATGGTAGAATGTGTTTTCCTGAAACAAATTTTACTAAAAGAACAAACCAAGATTTTAGAAATCAAACTGATGAAAACCATCACATTGGAGAAACTATACTGACTCAAATATCTGGTTTAGATTTAATATCAACAGTACCCCTTGACTATATGCATTTAGTCCTTCTCGGTGTGGTAAAAAAACTATTAGTTGGTACTTGGATCAATGGCAAACCACCTAATAAATTGCCCTCAGTGTTAGTAAACCAAATATCTGAACAATTACTATCATTTAGGCAATATATTCCAAGTGAATTTTCTAGAAAGCCCCGTTCGCTCAAAGAAGCTAAAAGGTTTAAAGCTACTGAATATAGATTATTTCTTCTTTATTTAGGGCCATTAGTCCTTAAAGATGTATTAGATACAGAGAAATATGATCATTTTATAACCTTACATTTGGCCATATCTATTTTAATATCAAATAAAGCATTTGAGTTTCAATATGTTGACTATGCTGAAAAGTTATTAAATTACTTTGTGAAAAGTTGTGGTTTTATTTATAGACTTATAGTAAAGAGTTTATGGTTCATAATATTCATAATCTTTTACATTTATGCAATGATGTGAGAAAATTTGGCCCATTGGATAATTTTAGTAATTTTCCTTTTGAAAACTACCTTGGTCAATTAAAAAAATTATTGAGAAAGCCTTCTGATATTTTACCTCAAATTATTCGTAGATTATCAGAATCTCAAAACTTCTATAAAACATTCAATTATAACAACCAACAAAGTTTAAATACATTAGAATATAAATTTTCAAAAATTAAACAAAATGAAATTATAACACAAGATTGTGTTGGACCACAATATGAGGAGCTAACATTACCGTTGTATAAATTGACACTATCAAAACAAAACCGTTGTTGTAAATTAAAATGTGACACAATAATAGAAATTTTTAGTTTTTCCTATCAATCTGAATCCAAAAAACCTATTGCTATTGAGAAGAAATACTTAAATGTAACTAATTTTTATAACAAACCGGACCGTTCTTCCTTAATTGGAGTTCATTTTGTTTCTAATTTGTGTGCAGAGTATGGCTATTGGAATATTGATAATATATCAACAAAATTGGTCAGATTACCATTTGGTCATGGATTTGTTGTATTTCCTTTGTTACACTCTTCATGACTAGATATAATAGATATTATGCTAAAATATAGCATAGTATTACAATATATATTATATATTGTGTTTAATGTGTATATTATATGTAATTATTTAAATAATATGAATATTAAAACTGTATTAACTGCAGATCAGATATTAAAAGTTATTAGGTCTTTAGTTTTACAGTGTTTATTAAATCTAATGCAAATATGCTTGTCAATAGTTGTAATTTACAAATTATCACGATTTTTACATATGTTGTCAAAATTCAAACTTATGAATGCTTATAAAAAAAAAATATGACTATATTTTTCTTTTATTTTTCAACTGCTATTGTAAATATATTTTAGGAGCCTTGTATTAAATTTTAAAATCTTGGATTTAAAAAGAAAAACTTTTATGAATTTCTATCTAAGATAATTTGAACATTGCCGTAATTTTTACGTACCTATTAAGTCAATATTTGAACTTCAAATGCTAATAAAATAAAATTGTGCCTATGTATTCTTATAATTTTTTAATCACTATAAGAATAACTTATGAGGAACTTTGTATTAAATTTTCAAGTATTTTGATTGGGCCAAAAAAATTTTATCGACATTTTAGAAAAATTGAAAATTTCAGTTGTCTATAAATATCTCAAAAAAAGTCAAAATATTTTGAAAGTTAAATCATGTAAGAAAAATGCCAATCTAAATAACTGGTAAAATTTTCAAGTATCTACGACTATACTTTTTGAATAATAACAAATATTTAAAACCGTTTGAGGATAAATCGTTATCGTTACGCTATTTCGTAAAAATTTAAAATTAAAATGCTTTTCGTATGATGATGCTTTGAGTTTTCTCTATAGCTACTTGAAGAAAAATTTATGGAAAATTAAGAGTTGTATTTTTAATCTTTAGTTATAAACATAAAAAATTTTATGATTTTTCAACTTAAAAATTATCTGCAAATTTTCACGTTTTTCACAGATTTCGTACAAATTTTAAGTATAAACGCTTATAAAAAAAATTGTGACTAACGATTTTTAGTTTTTTTTAGCTACAATAAGAACAACTCATAAGGAACCTTGTATTAAATTTTCAAGTTGTTTTGGTCATCCAAATTTTTTTTACTGACACTTCAAAGAAACTTCTCATAAAAATCGAAAATTTTAGTGGTCTATAAATAACTCAAAAAAAGTAAAAAAATTTTGAAAATCAAACTATATAGATAACACTAACATTAACATTTGATAAAAATCTCAAGTATTTACAGTGATTAGTTTTGGAATTACAACCATATAAAAAAATCGATTTGGTCGAAAACTGGTTTTGCGTAAAAATTCCCGTTTTTCTGTCATTTTTTTTTTGTTTTTCTCGATTTTTTTGAAAACTGTTGGAAAATGTTTACTTTTGACCTGTATAATGCACCAAAGATATTCACTTTTACATTGGAAACCACCCTCAAAGTTTGAAATTGAAGCATTGTTTCGACTAGTTATGCTGTACACATAATTGTAAAATCAATACATCCATCACTTCGTTCAGAATCTAAAATGCATTGGATATTCCCGTTCTCATCATCCAAACATTTTTTCTTTCAATATATGTAATTTTAGGTAGGTATTGAATTTGGAGATCTTGTTGGGTATTTTTTAACGGCCAAGTTTCCTTAATTCAAAATTAAAATGGCAAAATGGTGTTATGGCGAAATCGCCTATTGGTGCAGTACAATTACTTCAATCTTCAACTTTAATGGTGGTTATTCCTATATCTACTGATTAGAGTTGAGTATTTTACCAAATATTTATAATAAAATTTTAGTTGTAAGCTTTTCTTACAGTAACTTATAAATATCAATAGTTAGATAAGTACCTTTAATATGCACATTTTTTATTTATACCTACATACGTACATCGGGTTACCGTTTCGACTAAATTGGATATTTTATCGATAAATAAAGATTTAAATTTATTTATTATTTATATTTATTATTCAATACACATTATTCGTTATTTGTATGTAGTTTTTTTTGAATATATTTGATAGGAAAACACGAAATGTAATTTATGAGAGGGGATGAATTTCAACTCCTAAATTTTTATTTTGTATGAGACTGTTATAAGAAAGATATGTTTAACATTTCTAGTTTCTGACACCACTGAAAGTGCACTAAAAAACGTTATCATAATATTACTGCAGCTGAACCAGTCGACCGTCAAACTACCAATGTGGAAACTTCAAAAAGCTATAAATCAATTATTATTATAATACGATTAAATTGGTTGACATGCCTAGTGTAAATATCAATAGTTTCTCTGGTCCATCTCCGACTTTATAGTAGTTATAATACCGATGTTGTTGACTTTGAATTTTGTGGAATTTTGGAAAAAATATAAGTTTCTTCATTACTTTTGGTCAGAGGTCGAAATGGGAGAGGGGTTAAGGTGAGACGACATCCCTACACTTTCAATAACTAGCATTTTCCATCCCCCCACTTATTTTGTCCAAAATAACGCATCCCCCTTATATAGTTTTATATACAAAGATTATCGATTTATATTGGTGTTTATCACAAAAATTATATTTTTTAATTACTTTTACAAGATTGTTGTTTGTTTTCATGGGAATTAAGTATTTTTAAATCATTAAAATTGAACTATTTGACGCCTAGATCTAATAAATCTAAAAGTAATTTATCATAATTTTATGTTAATAAGAAATATGAAAATAAGAATTCTATAATTACTGCTTATGTGTACTATACTACTTATAATTACTGCCGAAATAAAAGTACAATTAAATATCGTAATTTAATTAGTGTCAACTGTCAATAGACAATAGCTATCCAGGGCCGGCCCAAGGTATTTTGACGCCCCGGACAATTTTTTGAAAGGCGCCCTTAATTAAATGCTCCATAATACATATACATTTAATACTTACCTACATATTTTGTTTAAAATTCTTATATTTATGGATAGGTAAACGATTGCAAAACTTATTTGGATACAATTTAAAGACGTATCGGATGTAACACATACTTTTTTGGTTTTTCCGAGTTCGAGATAATATAATATCGTTGTATATTATTTTTTAATCATTTGTAATATAAATAATATAATAATAAAAACTGGAAAGTGGAGTAAAATCTATAAAAAAAAATATATATATAACAGAATATTCTGTAATAGATAATTTTGTCATTTAGCTATATTATTGTCAATTTGAGTAAATATTATGCTAAAATTTATAAAATAATTCATATTTTAAAAGCGCCCCGGACAGCCACCCGGTTCGCCCGTATCTTGGGCCGGCACTGTAGCTACCTATACTTATTAGTTATTAGTTTATTTCTACAAAACCTGTTAGGCTGTTTACGTATAAGTGACAATCTTTAATTATTGTTTTGATAATACCATTTCGCTGCAACATAATAATGTCATTACTCATTCGCTAATCAGTAATTTGATAGCCATAAAAATTTAGGCATCATTTCACTTATTCTGAGCAACTTTCTTTTGGTGTTTTATTGTTATTATTTATTGCTGGTCCAAATGCCCCCTATGGTCTGTATTTCTGTAATATTATTATGATATAAAATATTAATGTTAACTGACAAAAGATATACAATAATACATTTCCATAACTAATTACTAATTACTATATGTTATTGTTGTGTACGCGTTAAGTAATTTTATTATGATGTATGTAATGGTATGGTTAATGTTATTATAAAGATATTATTGAGAATCGATAATTGTTTGTTTGTATTTTGACATTTTGAGTTACTTATCTTGGTTCTTAATCGTTATTTGTATTGATATTATAATGGATGCACATCAAATCACTGCCAATTCACTGGAGGTGGTTATATAACTATTTAAGACAAAACTAATAGATAGCGTTAAAATATGACAACAGCCTTGTTATACGAGTAAAATAATATTATATTAAAGGTCTTAATACGGCTGCAACTTGTTAGCGCACACAGTTAAATAAATGTTATATTAAATGTTGTCTATTTGGTATTTGCGCGCAAATCAGTAACGCTTCTTACCATAAAGCATATTAGCTGTACGAAATACCAACAGCGACACGTTTGGAAAACGGAGAGTCTTAAACAAACGTGTTTTTTACCACATAGGTATGCGTTCAAAATCAGTTTTCAATTTATTGTAGTAGTTACGATTAAAATTGTGAGCTAGTGTAATATGTACTTCAAAAGAGTGCAGGATAGGAACAAGGACTTAACTAGACATGAAACTATACAAGGCAGTGGGAAGGAATTATATTAATTATTTAAAAAATAAAAATAATCTTAATACATTACCATTTCTGTTGAAAAATCGATTTATTGGTTCATCGAGAACATCAACAAATATCAGTTTTCTATAAAAAGAAAAAATAACGTCGCATCTAATTATTAATTAACTGAATTTGTTTGTAAAATTGAATTAATTATAATATTATTATTGCCGGAGTCACTGCGACGTTCCCTACTCGTTGCCGACTGACGAACACGTTTTACAATCACTAGGTATCAGTGGCGGCGCCAAAGGCGGGCCCGGGCGGGCCGTGGCCCGCCTAAAAATTTTGATTAAATTTAATAGTTGAAATTATAATTTTTAAGTTTTGTTACGTAAATAGAACATATCCCTGTAATACGTACGTTTCCCCAGCCCAGATTTCAAATAGCCTACACAATGCCCTTTACATTGGTTGAACTGATAATACCTACTTCAGTGGCAGCGCCAGGAATTTTTCCCAGGGTGGGCCAAAGAGATGAGGCCAACATATATTTGAGCAGGCGCAGTTGTTTGGACGTATGGTTGTATGATAGTCGAATAAACGGGGGGACAGACTGATTGGACTTCGGAGTGTAAGTAACGACTAACGAATAACGAACGTACGTTTCCCCAGCCCCCCCCCCCACTTTTATATTATAACAATTTTTTTATGCAATTATTTAGCATGCAAATAGCATGAATTTGCATGACTATTTTTGTAATTTGCACGATTTTAGATTGTGTGTAAAATCTAAAAATTTAAAATATCTATGGGAGGCTGAAGAAATATTTTACCAGCCCCGCCAAACATAAAAAAAGGCAAATCAGAATTAATTCCTGTGCCAATATTTAGCACGTAATTAGCATGAATTTGCACAACTAGACCCGGAATTCGCACGTCACTCCCCTGCCCTACAAATCGCATTTTATTTTTTGCGCATTTCCCCAGCCCCCCTCAAAACTCAAATAATGTGATTTTCAAACTTTTTCTTGTCCAAATATTTAGCACGTAATTAACACGAATTTGCACCACTAGACCCGGAATTCGCACTTCACTCCCCTGCCCTACAAATCGCATTTTCTTTTTTGTGCATTTCCCCAGCCCCCCACAAAACTTAAATAATGTGATTTTCAAACTATATTTTAAATCATTTTACACCATTATACAAGTGCTGTGTTTCTATTTGACATTTGCATTATGATTATCGGAATACCATTTATGAATTACAAGAAAAAAATCATGATATACCTCATTGTTATTTAGTATAATCGTAGCTCCATAGTTGTTTGCATACCCAAAACAAGTCTGATAAACATATTAAAACAAAATTTATTTATTATATTTTATTTGTATATAAAATCAAATCAAAGAATCATGTGTGTCTTGATAGATGATAATAGTTTTATATCGTATCCTTTGTAAAGACGGTTTTCTTCATAATATAGGTATATTTTTATATTATATACATTTCCAAAAAATCTTATTCACTTCATCCTTCTCTTTATTACTTTAGGTTGCATATTGTGATAGTAAGAATTACGCAAATATTGTTGATATTTCACAATCTGATTACTTAAAATTTATTTCTAGTTTCTACCATCACGAAAAACGGAGTCACCTTTTCAACTTACTCTATAAGAGCAGATTTAATAATACATTTCTTGGAACCAGAAATGCGACCATTGGAGTACAACACCTCTATGGCTGTATGTGACTCTACTGTTGGACTAGAAAATTACTAAATTACTAAGCGATTATCCATCCTTAAAAGAATATGAAACATGTTCTTCTAAGATTTGTAAACAAAGCTTTGAACGGAAATTCATATATTTGACATATCAAATTGATTTCAAAAATAATATTAGTAATCTACAACAATTTATTAATGATCGCACAGCCAGAATACACGATCGGAACTGCTTTCCACTTTGTTCTGGAAATAATAATGTTACACTAAATTTATCGCATATGCATTTATTTATAGACGTTTTAATCTGGGAAGGTAATCAGTTGTATACAAACATAATTGACTTTCATGTAATGATACTCACAAATCGTTTAAATATAATTTTTAGGAGCAAATATTATATCTACTCAAAGGAGCAGTGAAGCAGCTAATTTGTTAAAAATTAAATTCTGTGACATTCCGCTATTATTGATTCACGGAACAACGAATTATGAACTTCGCGTTGCTGTCTGTTTTCATCGTGGCAAGAGTGGTTTAAGGACTTCAATTGGACACTATACAGCATATGTAAAAAGAAGTAGTGGTCGTCAATGGGAACTTTTCGATGACATGAAAAAAAAACCAGTTCCAGTTAAGGACACAACAACAATAATGTGTGAATTTTTGGTTTATACAGTTTGACAATTTATTTGTTGTACCTTATATTATATTGATTATCTTAACTTTTATAATTATTTTAGATATTTAAAAATAAATAAGAATAGGATTAATATTTTAAAAATTTTCATAAGATAGATAAAAAAAAATATTAAACAATAAAATGATGTACAAGTCACTATAACCTCATATAGTTAATTCAAATTATAACTATAATATTTTACTTAGATGATTATTACTTATTTTATATTTTATTCTACAGGAATGACGTTTCATTGGAGTTTTTTAATGTGACAGCTGTTTCGTTACTGCACTAATATTATTATTTTTGTGTAATTATATATCACTAATTGAATCATACAATTTTTCCCTATAGTAGAAATTAATAGCGATTTCTCAAAAAACTTCCACTGACTTTAGGGACCTTCCTAAATAAGCAATGCGATGGTTTTGGTATCTACTGTTAAATTATAAAAATGTATCATAATATTATATTCAGATATTCAGATATTCATATCATAATATATTATATTGTGTTATATTATAGTATTAAACCATATTATATTATTATGTAAAGGATGTCCTTGATATTAAGCCATTGCAAAATGTAATGTGTATGAACACTATGAATAATATGAAATATAAAGGATCAAATATAAATTAACATGATGTTCTATGTTATATAAAAATTCATTGTTAGGTATTTAAACAGAATAAACAATTTCGGAATTTTCAAATTCAATATAGAAAAGACAAAATGTAAATGTAAATTATTAAATTATACAATTTTGCACTATAGTAGAAATTAATAGCTATTTCTAAAATAATATCAATTCTTATCATACTTCAAAAAGCAACGTAAAACATGAAGCATCATAAATGATAAATTTAATACACATTATATAACTATATTAAATGATTATGATTTGATACTCTGGGAAAATGCGATTTGTAGGGCGGGGGAGTGACGTGCGAATTCCGGGTCTAGTCGTGCAAATTTATGCTAATTACGTGCTAAATATTGGCACAGGAATTAATTCTGATTTGCCTTTTTTATGTTTGGCGGGGCTGGTGAAATATTTCTTCAGCCCCCCATGGATATTTTTAGATTTTACGCACAATCTAAAATCGTGCAAATTACAAAAATAGTCATGCAAATTCATGCTATTTGCATGCTAAATAATTGCATAAAAAAATTGTTATAATATAAAAGTGGGGGGGGGGGGGCTGGGGAAACGTACGTTCGTTATTCGTTAGTCGTTACTTACACTCCGAAGTCCAATCAGTCTGTCCCCCCGTTTATTCGACTATCATACAACCATACGTCCAAACAACTGCGCTTGCTCAAATATATGTTGGCCTCTCTTTGGCACACCCTGGGAAAAATTCCTGGCGCTGCCACTGCAGTAGGTATTATCAGTTCAACCAATGTAAAGGGCATTGTGTAGGCTATTTGAAATCTGGTTTTTTGTTTCTGGAGTGGTGAAGGAAGAGTGGATACCATAAAACTTGAATTCATAAACATAGGTACGCTGCAGACTGTTATTAACAGCTGTGGACCTGTGGTTACATTTTTTTGACCACCCACCCCTTCCCATTCGTAGATATATAATATTATTATTTATACGGGTATGATGATAACTTATCTTATAGCACTTTAAGATAATTGAAGTCTTTAAAATACATTAATTACTAAATATAATTCTTATGAATGTTTAATACCTACCCATGCGTATCACAAATTTGACCCACAGTGAAAAAGGTTGGAGACCCCTAACTGATATAACGTAGGGCAGAGTTTCCCAAACTGTGGGTCGTGATTTTATTTTTATGGTTTTAGGACATCTCGGTGAAAATTTTTCGGCGAATAGATGTATTGGCGAAATTACATTAAACACAAATATTTAAATATACGTATCACTAGCTCGTACCAATAATGGTTTGGAACTTGGAAGGATGGCATAATGGCTTTCAAAAGCAAGTTGGTGGTCATCATGTATCAATTTGGAAAATGATTGAAAGTCTACAAAGGGAGGTCGGACTAGCTAAATTAAAAGTGGCACACGTTGAGGTTGGCAAAGAAGAAAAGCAGAAATTAAAATGGAAAAGAACCACAGAAAATATAAAAACGAAGGTGGAAAATTATTCAAACCAAGACATAATATCATACTGAAAAAGTTTGGCATACAATATTGACTTTAAAATTTTTAGTATTATAAATTATTTTTATTGACTAAATTATTGAATTAATTAAGTGGAATTTAAATTTCCGGTTACGTTTTGTGGTTTCGCCAATCCATTCGTCGATATATTCGTTCGTCGATACCTCCATTAGCCGATAGAACCGTTCGCCGGTATATCCATTTTCCGAATTGACCGGTTACCTATTTTTAGTGGTAGAGTTAAACTCTTAAATAATGCATTTTTTTTTATTTTTTGTTGATGTTTAAATTTAGTTTTATCATAAATCGTTATCTGCGTTTGTGACAGTGAAATATTTACTGCGAAAATGTTGTTAAAATTTTAATTTTAATGCTTATAAAAAAAATTGTGCCCATGTATATTAATTAATCTTTTTTAACTGACATTGTAACAATATATTAGGAACCTTATATACAACTTTAAGCTTTTTGATCTAACGAATAAAATTTAATTGATATTTATAGGAAGAAAAACTGTAAAATCTCAAATGTCTATAAATTGTTCAAAACGAGTCAAACTATTTTGAAAGTATAGGATATACTTGATAATAAAACAAACATATATTGTGTAAATTTCAAGTATTTACGGTTATTATTTAATTAATTGCAACATAAATAGAAAATTGATCCATGAGAAATTATAAATTAGTGAATATCCAATGTTGTAAAAATGTTAACTTCATACAATTTACTGAGAATATGAGCTCAATTTTTTTTTTAAATTTCCACATTCAACAACTAATGTGGAAATTTGTATTTCATTTAAAATTTTTTTGACCGGATATAAGAGTGTTATATTTCTCATCGAGATGAATAAAAAAATAATAAAACCGAAAATGTCATATGATATGTAAATAGTTCAACATGAATCAACATTTTATCGAACATTTTTCATCTACCTACGTTAATTTTTTAAAGAATTACAGCAAAAATGAAAATTGATTTTAACGAAAACCTATTTTTCGTAAAAGTTCTTAAATTAGATTCCGAGCGGAGTGATGAATGCATTGATTTTACAATGTTGTGTGTGTGTGTTTTTTTGTCGATGTACACGATAAATTGTTAAAATAATTTTTCGATTTTTAACTTCGGTAGCATTTCTGGTAGGAAAATAAATCTAGTAAGTGCATTGGGGAGGTCAAATTTTGAATTTTCCAGCAGTTTTTCAGAAGCACTAGGAAAAACAAAAAAATAGTTTATGTCGTTAATGATTTATATTAATACTAGCCTTCTGTGCAAGTTGACATTCTACAATCAATTATGTATAGCTACTATGAACGACTGAGTAAGTCGGGTATACATAATGAATCTCATTTGATTAATTTGGAATTTATTGTAATATAGGCACCAAATTTTTTTTTGAAATAATAACAATATAATTAATAAAGTATAAAACTAAAAAATATCCTAGACTGGCAAACCGTCTCCGCTCAGAATCGTTTTTCGTATACAATGATATTACATCAATTAATTCAAATTTAATACCATCTATTACAGTAAGCCACTTGTAAACTATACTGTACAGTAGAGCGAGCGACATCAGCTACTTATCTGCTTTTTTTCTTTAATTCTTCCCAGTGCTTTAGAAAACTTACTAGGAATTTTAAATTTTAACCTTTTTTTACCATGCATATATATGGAAAAAAAAAATGATTATTATTCATTTAATTTTTTTTCCTTTTTTGTACTTGACTTATTTTTCAACTCAATGCGCGCAATTGTGTTGTATTTATATTTATATACGATATTGAATTTAAAAAATATATATAACACACCTAACACATACAAAGTCATTGACACAGAGATAGTATGACACTGATGTGTGCAGGTTTAAATGATAATAAAAACAAAATATTAAATACAAAAAATAATGAACTTTACAGTACACATCGTATAATAAGACAATAATAAGTACATATTATATTATTTTTTTCAGCAATATGTTTACAGCACTCATAAGTTCATTAAATGGTTTTCGATAGAAACATATTTTGGCTACTTATATGCAAAGTTTCATACATGTTCGTCATTTTAAATGAACGAGATGCATATTATTTTTAGGATAATCTCCGAAGAGTACTCTCCCCGACCCATTTTCTATTTTGCTCTACGATCCGACAAATTGTACATAAACTATACACTAATATAAACTTAATTCTATATACTTTAAGTTACAATAATAATAGTACTTAATTCGTAAAATAAAATAAAAAATACTGCACATTTATCAAGAAATAAATAATACGATGAGATGCACATAAAACGCACAAATATTATTCGCGTACACGTTAAAAACACGTAAATATTAAGACTTTATAATAATATGTATTATATAATAATAAAAATGATGATAGTAATATTAATATGATGCGAACAAAATTCGAATGGAAGACCGAAACATTATAATTATTATAAAATCTTCGCTTGTTACACGATCGAAATATTATCAGATCACAGATATTCTTAGCGTTTATATAAAAACAACAAAACAAAAAAAATAAAAATAAAAAAAATAGAAAAAAATAGAAATAATAAAAATAAAATCAAAGAGCAACTTCTCCATCGGTGAGTAGGTACCTACATAATACTATATCATAATAATGATAATGATAAGATCATTAATGATGATACTGATATAATGTACACACATCACGGAGTTGAATAATAATAATAAAACAAATATACGAAGACATATACATATACGTCTGAAGAATAAAATAATTGATTTTTGTGTGTATAAAAAATAAATGGATATTAGTTTTAATTTTTGCTCGCTAACTCCAGCGACGGTCGCAACGTCAGGCAACCTTCGACCCAAAAGTTTGGCCTGTCCAACATCCTTTGCCATAAGGCAATTTCTTTTTCATTGGAATCCATCCAGTCGACTGGTTTACCGTCACACATACCTAAAAAAACAATTATTTTATTTTTTTAATTAACATACACGGCATTGGTAAGTATTTCAGTATTTTTAATATATAATAGAACCACTTTATAGAATATTGTTAAACTTAAACCTGTAAATTCGTTATGAGCATTAGAAATTGCATAATGCACATTAATAGGTGGGGGTGAGGTTTAAGTTATAGTTATAAGAAATAATTGTAAAAGGCGTAATCACAATGAAGGACTAATAACAATAAATGAATGATTATTATGATAATAAATATGTACAAATGAGGGAATGGTAAAAACGTGATGTACAACAACATAACTAAAAAGGTTCTACACGAGATATTTATTTAGATAATAATATTTATATGTGTGTGTGTGTATTGATATGGTTTCTCATAAATATAAATAAATATCATAATATTCCGAATTCGTAAGTTAAATTGCAACGAACAATTTTTCTCATTTCAGGTCCTCAGCTGATGAGGTTTTTTGATATGAATTAAAAAAATGACTCTAAAGCACAAATATTAAAATGTTAGTTTACAGTTTACCCATTAATGACAATCGAAAAATCTGTTACCAATTTATAAACTAGACTATGGAGTTATTTACAAGTTGTTTTATATTTGTAAAATGAAACAAAATATATTTTTACAACTATATTAGGCTAAAATTAATAATCATATTATCATAAAGAAAGCGTGCCATTTTCAAAAGGGGATAAATTACTTTAGCTTATTATATTATATTATAGGTACTCGTGTAAGAGTTTACATTCACCCAAATATACGGCTGATCACACAACGCACAAGTAAAATAACACTATTGTGATGTGTTTACAAATGGATTGAAAATTTAGTAGAAAATAACAGATATAGTGAAGTTATTTTACAATATATACCCATTATACCCATACATTAATATTAATTTATGTGGCATACTTCATCTACAACATGAAAATAAATATTCTTAGATGAATAAAAAACATTTTTTATCATCGCGTTATTGTTTTCCGTAAGTTCAAGAAAATAATATAATAATATAAAGCCTGGGTATAGGAATAAAATTAACTCCCTGGGAATCTTCCTCTCATAAAAATAAATACACCACTGATTAAATCGTTTTATTAACACTAATCGCCACAATACAGTTCTTCGTGTTAGGTAGGTACCTATATTAAGTACGATAAAAAAAAGTATTTGTCCGGGTATTGCTTTATGGACGTGTATACAGTGGACAGTGGTGCGTTTAAATCACGCATATAGGGTTTTTGATCTTCGTGTGATGCGACGTCCTCTCCAATTGATAATTATTGTATACTACGTGCTCGTCATCGACGCCCACTCCGACTCGGCAATTGAAAATTATCATTGTCATTATTACGGTGTGTACGTCCTAATACACTGTGAATTGTGATATCGTGGCCGGAAAACACCGATGATAATAATTATTATTATTGCCATTATAACGGAGTGAGTGAGAGAGAGGAGAAAGAGGTCGTGCTTACGTTTCAAAACTGCGTTATACGTGATTACAACATTCAACTCAAGATGTCATTATCGTCACAAAAAAAAAGTTAGACGTCGGATTGGGTTGATGATTGGTACGGCATCCCTCCTTCCCCGACTCTACGGTTTGTCACAAAACGACAACACATTTCTGCGTGGATTTTACCTACTGTATTTGTTAATACATCACTATCGTCGAGACTACGGTTTTAACTAAATTATTCGGATTTTTTATTTTTTAAAAATGGTTACTCGTCAATTAAAAATTAAATTACCAGAGCCCAATGATAGTCGGACACCTCCCAAGAACTCATTGCTACCCAAACGATCGTGGTCCCAAACAGTCAGTTCCAGACTCCGTTCCGCCAATTCTTCTAGAGATACGTCTCGGTACGTAAGCGTTTGGTTCCAGTTCGGGTTGCACGTCTTCCGGGCCACGTTGGTCTTCTGCTTGGAACTACGACCCTTGTCGGGTAATAAATAACTGGAAAATTGGGTAAAAATAGATTAGCATAAATTAAATTGTTTAAAACAGTTAATAAAAAATATGTATTGTTATATTTTATATTAATTGTATCGTTTCGATCATTTAAAAAATTGACTCACCTTTTGCAAAACGGATCAGATGAACCGTTAGACTTGATCGCTTGAAGGTTTTTTGCGTCTTTCACTAGCAGAAGGAATGTGCCCTTGGTACGTTTTTTTGAGTTTGGGTCGGGTGGCACACACTTCAGGCCGACGATAATTTCGCCTTTGTTACTGACACACATAGTATCATCTAAAGGTTCTATCTATAAATACAAAATCGCACTCGTTAGACATAGGTCCTTCGTTTGGTCATATATTTTCATAAAATAATACTAACTCGTTCCTGAAGTGGGTAGAGCTTTGGTGATGGATCATCAAATATCATATTCTCCAGAGGAAGTTGGACCTCGCCTAAGAAGTTGTTGCGTCCGAACATGTCCGAGTGCCACACGCTTAACCATAGTGTTCTATTGTTGAGCTCTTCCAAAGGTAGACTGTATTTGAGCACCTCATCAAATATTGGGTTCATTGTATGTTTCTTCACTCGAGTCTTTCTTTTGCCAGCCTTAGATTTGTCAGGCAATAGGTACACTTTTACGTAGCTAAACAAGAAACAACGATGAATACAACGGTTACTAATATTGTTTCTCAAAATTAGACTTTTTTTAATCAAACCTAACTTTTAATAAAAACTTCTCAGGTTCAATACAAAAAAAAAATCTAAATTGATAACGCGCAATACGACTATACACATTATAATATTTAAAAACGATTTATTTTGATAATACACGTTGTATAAGACTCATATAAATATTAGTATTAAGACTGTCGGAGTCTGTTATTTATTAAGGGACGAAGATTCAGACAAATTTAAGTTACTGGCGCAGAAGTGATTAGTTCACGAGACATTAATAGTTTCTCTTGTAAAGGAAAGTTGTTTTACATTATTAAAATCAAAACTAGGCCGGGACCGTAAATATGACGACTATCGTATTTCCTGAACTGCAGAATACACTTTATAATATGGTCATCGTACTTACGGGTCAGATCTGTTTCGTTTGGGATCGGCAGCTGCCAGGTCGCGACAATGTTTGACATTGATCTCGAACTGTGCTGCTTTATAGTTGTACTGAAGACCAAACTCCACCTCACCTCTGATAGGTACCATACCGTACCTGCCCTCTCCGGCACCAGAGTAAACAGACGCCATGGAATCGCTTCTAGCCTGTGAATGAAGAAAATCGAAGGTTGTCATATTAATAGACACTGGTATGTGTACTATAGAATATACATAATTGCATACATGGGCCATGTACGTTCTCAAGGGGGTAAGACGAGGCATTCACCCCCCCCCCCCCTATAATTTTAAATTTGTTTTTTAAGGCATTATCTGTAACGCGTAAATTTAGTAAACATAGATTACTTTTAAAATGTACGCATTAAATGTATAAAAGAATTTTCATTTTCATTTAAAATTAATTTCCCCCTCACGAAAAATGTCCGGAGACACCCATGATTGCGTACGCAATGTGCAGATTCGTTTTCGGAAATATAGCATGACGAACGATTCTTCAAAGCAATAACGCATATACAAGACAAAATTTTGTTTACTTGAAAAAAACCTAAATTCACAAGAGCCGAAATTGAAAATTTCTTCCATAACGAAGATTACGAACTTAAAATCACTCTCGGTCTAACGACGACGAACAAAAACAGACACTATATATAGTCTATATAAGTCTGATAAGTTATAATCGTCGTGGCTGCGCAACGGCGGCAGACAATATTATTTTTAGAAGTAATGACTACTGCAGTAATTTATACACACTTTTATTTAGTTTGAGCTCCAAATCTGCCTTATTTTCGCTAAAATCTTTTTCGTATACTTGAGACACGTTGTCACGGATTCGTGTCGTGAAACGCTTCACGAGTTGATCATTATTAATTAGAGCTAACGAAACGAATCGATCATTAATTTGCGAAACGTTTGATGCACGAGGGATGTTACGATTTGTGATTATTGTATCTGTTATACGCTACTTCAGCGGGGCTACATGCGTTCCAGCTTTACATTCTTCCATAAAGACTGTTGTAAACGATCTTTCATTATTTTCGTTAACTTTATGATATGTGTCTTAAGTGCGTGTGCGTCTACAGTGACAGATGCTATATCTACTGTTTTACAGGATTCAAAAATATTTTCATCCTATATAGTGAAAAATAAAGTCGTATATCTGTGCATGGATACGAATGTACTGCGATAAAATTAAATAAGGAAATTCGCTCAGTATAACTTGGAGACGCTCGAACCCACGATACTTATTAATAGGTATGTACCAGTTTTTTAAGCGTAATCGTGTAACGACTATAATATATTGGACGCGTTGGAATTGCTGTTCTCGTTAACGGAGTTTAAACGCGCGCAAGTTAATAACATAATGCATACATAAATATAGTCTAAACGTTTATTATTATTATTATTCATAAGACGGTATCTCGGAGTTTACCGAGAGAATTAAAGAACCACGATAAAGAAATAAGGGACAGTGGAGGTAGTGGTAGTAGTTATAGTGAAATGAACGGTGGTGCCAGCTACGATTAAACTAAATATACGACCGCGGATTTCTGGTTCAGCCGTGGCATAATATTTTTATATATATTATTATTATACGTATATAGCAACATCGCAGAGACGAGGAAACTATAATAATTTAGTAATTCGAAACATTTTGTTGGGACCACCGCTGGCGGTGCTATACACCGCGAGTTTCTTCGCTGCAGCAATAATCTCACAATCGTAAAATAATGAAATGTACAAAAGTTAGCGTATAGAGCGAGTGGGCGCGCACCTGTATATATATAATATAAATTCAAGTAAGTGGATTCGCGGATGCGAGATAGGAAACCTTGAAAGTTGTGTTGATTTTGTTTCACGAGGAGAAAAAAAAAATATTAAAAGCCTTCGAAAATGCTCAAGTTGCACAGAGCGCGCACATTAATATAAAAAATAAATTAATCGGTCCTTGCCGTAGTCAACTCGAGCGAAATCCAGCAGAATTAAACACGATAAGTCCTGTGCAAAACAAGATAAACGGCGACGACGTAGTCGTAAACACGTAAAATCGTATATATTGCGAGGGGAAATCAAAAGGGAAGATAGCACACTACGGCGTTTGGTCGTATCAACTTATACTTTGCATTGTTTAAAATTCACGTTTAGTAAAAGTACTGAAAGAAATAAAAAACGGCAAGCGCGTGTGAAGTGCGAGAATCAGCTACGGAAAAAGTATATAATAGCCGCGCGTTCGTCTTCTTTGTCTCACAAACCGTATAATTTCACTCAGGCGTAGGCAAGTACACAGTTGGTGTAGATTTAATTTAAAAATGAGATCATCATGACTTTGAACCAGTGTAAAGGTTTAAAAAAAAAATAATTTTATTTTAATGTCGTTCTAAGTAAGCGTTTGAAAATATTTGTAATTAAACTAATGACTTGTATTAATATCAAAGAAAGCCACGCGGCACAGCTGGTGTTATAATGTTTGTATATTTATAATTAATAAATACTTTATGGATAAGTAAACTTTGATACCGTACCTAATTACTATATACTGTAGAGCGAATATACGATGAGCTTAAATTTGGAAGCGACCAAAATTGAAAAAGTAGGTATATTCAAAATGTGAAAAACATATTTTGACAAACATATAGGTATGTAGGTTAAATTCAATAGCCGTGTGTCATTTTCCCTATAGGTTTTCCAATGAATATTGAAAAATGGCCATTTGTTCAATTTCTTAGATATTTAAAAAAATAAGATTCATCGTATGAAATAAACAACTGGATCCTAATTTCCTAGATCCACGATTTATCTAAAGAATTTAACGAATCTTAAGTGTCACTATATTACGACGTCCTATTCATTAACCGTAAAGAGATTATAGAGGCCCATCCGCATTAAAAATAATTCGCGATATAACTCACCCTGACCATGGAACGTTTTCAGACTTTTCTCCTCAAACTGATGAGGAACAATTTGAACACCGAGTGGAAATCGTACGGATTAAACGCGAAAACACTCATAATGATAAATACGATCTAAAGTATTTTCAAACGCTATAAATCTCATCCCGTTTTACATAATATGTTTAACCTTCGGTAAGTATTGTTGATACAACCAAGAGTCACTCGTGTACACATCTAACAAACGTGTTGATGATTGACTTCCTTATACCTCCTCTAATCTAATTTACTTTTTGCGTGTTATATTAATAATCACACCAACAAAATTAATAAATCGTTATTATAGAAAATTTCTATCACTGCCATGGAAAAATCTTAGGCGTTGATAATATGATATGATCGAACAATATACTCATTGAGGAAAACACACTCAGAAGGCATTTAAATATTTGTATAATGTAAATATACTTTAAAGTATACAAAATAAGTAAAATAAGAACTGCAATAAATTGTTAAGTAAGCCTCGAACACGGTTCACTACCATAATCTTGTAAATGTTTAGTTTTAAAGGGTAATTTACTCATATAATAGTTAGGTTAGGTTAGGCAAACCATTATTTTACGAATAATAAAAATAAAACACTTACCACGCCCAGTGAAGAGCTCGTCTTGTGCGATAATTTTTCCATTTCGTCTTCGGGTTTTGAGCAAAAAGCTGGACTAGCCAAAGGTTCCGAACCACCGATGCCGCAGGCTATCGTCGTCCTGCAATCGTTGTCGTTACCCGTAGCACCTGCACAAGAAACAGAAATGAAAATAATTTGAATATTATTTGTATGTCCATCGCTCTGGGTATAAGAGTTTTTTATCCACTCTGTACACCCCTAAATGGTTACCCTACGGCCTTCATGTTATACGAGCTACCGTCACACTATTATTTACGACAGCCGATCATTTGGTGTTGCAGGTAATGTTGGTATCGATATTATTACGAGTTTCATTATTTTAATAATGTTTGTCATATTTTATGCCACGCACAAATCCATTACGTTGCCACCGAACACAATATAAGCGGTTTGTTATACCGACTCGTTATTTCATAGCTTACATTACCGAGAGTTATAAGAGGACATAACCGTTTCGGTAATAAAGAACCTTATGTAATCTATATACATATCTTAGAACGAATAATATGATTGAATTATTTCAATAGGTACCTATCATAAGTCAGCACAACAATTATTGGCTATATTCAATATTATAATAACTTGTAATAGTCTGTCCTCTTCCATCATATTATGGTTGCCACGATATATAAAGTTAACAATTTTATTAATTAAACATATTGCGTAATGCTTTTTCTTTCGCAGTAATTATATCTTGTTTACATAGATATTCCGTGTTATTAAAACGTTGCTATTAATTTTAATAGTATAATTAAAGTAGTTATGATTTTAATGCTACTACTAATGAGGTATAAGTAGAAAAATTAATTTTATATGGTAATAAATTAATAACTAACAACTCTCCGGTACATGATTTGATTATAAAACTATTCAAACAATACATTATATGCTTGCGGAGTTAAAAAGTGTAATGAAAGTATATTATGAGATGAACATAATAATATCCTACTACATTTCAGGATGCGTTGTTCTATCACGAACCAGCAAAATAACTTATTCGAAAACGATACGATTTTACAAAAACGTTTCTACTTTTATAACGAAATAGACACTGATCTACATTTTTTCATAATTATAGTTTCTAATAGTTTTGTAAGTTTTTAAATAAAAATTGAAAATGAATAAGATTGTCAGAGATTGACGACAAAATTAAATAATCACCCTATACATAGTCACGTCATCATAATAAAATAAACATCAAAAACCTATCTTACATACATGTACGATTCTGTTTTGTTGCGAAATACACAAAGCCACGAATCGTTGTGAATAATACATATACACACGCCAATATAATCATTAATATCGTATGGTTACAGAAATCAACGGGTTGGAACCCGGCGCGTTTCACCTCTTTTAATTAAGCATTATGTGATATCTACTAATTAACTATCGCATCAATGAACATTGTGCACCATAATACACATACATGTGTGTGTTTGTATTGTGTATACATTGTATACACGTAATATTCATTCATTGTTTTTTTTTTTTTTTTTAAATTTTGTACAGCTGCAGCCAACAGGTAAACTTAAGTAACGAACAACGACCGAATTGTAATATCGAACATCAATTCGGTAATCTACACACGTACATCGCTGGTAGTTTCGGTTATTTATTCCCCGCGAGTTCTTTACTATTGTTTGCATGTTTGATTCGTTTAAAAAATCCCTAGTTAAAATTTATTTTTTACGTATTTTCAATTCCACTATGATTTATTTTACACATTAATGGGTTTAAAATTAGCGAAACAAACTTTAAACAATTTTAATTCGCAAAAAATGCTGATTAACCCAAATTTATTGTATCCCGACTGCATATAACTAATTACGGATAAGATATGCATTACATTCGGTATATATAAGTGTTAGGTATAAGGAAATCGATACGGTTTTATCGTCCTCTACTGCCAAAGTTTAAGTTTAATTAAGGCTCATTATTGGACTGTAAAAGATTAAAAATATCATATAAAGATTATAATCATTTTTTCAAGTTATGCGTATGTGTGTATATAATGCATATATATAAAACAAGAACGAAAAATATAACACAGGTGTTGGACCACATACACGTTTCCTAAAACTAAAACATTTGTACTGTGCAAGGAAATACTGCAGAGCAGCAATAAAAAAGTAAATGAAAGTTTTCAAACATGCACAAAGAGCACATAAAATTATAAACCTTGGCAATAAAAGACAATGGTAGGAACCAAGTGAATTATTATTCGAGTAAAACTTTAGTCGATAGATACCTTATTATTCGGACGCCAATGAAGTGTGATATGTTTCCCAGAAATAGTTAAAATAAAAAATAAATAGCGACTTTCACGGCAAATTATGTTTGTCATTACAATATACATAGGTATATTATTATACAGAATTATATTCCTATTTGGTAATCTGAAGAAAATGTTTTCGAGTAGGACACTACAGATCCGTTCGATGTAATAACAGAAATGTAGGTTAAATAAATACCGATATTTTATGAGAATTATAGTTAATAATATTAAGTTTTAAGTACATACCTAGATAGGTATTATTATTGTACATTATGTGATATTAATTCTTCACACATATTGCTGCAGGTTCACATCTGCGGCGCAAAGAGAAGTCGCGTGTACGTATAGGTATTACGTAAAATAGTAATATCTGCTATAATATAGTACTCGTTATTTAAATAATCGTTCGGAATTTCGAAATCGTATCTTTGATTCAATACAATGTTTTGGGTGGGAAGGATACAATAACGTGTAAATCGGACGATATATAATATCATAACGTACATTATTTCACTACCGCGTCGACCTTCGATTCGATATTATTGAACACTATATCACGGTCCGCACATTTCGGACAATGCAGTTTTGAACTTGGTTTTTTTGTTGGTATAATCCGTTTCTTTGGGGGAAAAAAAAATCCGTAGCAAATAGGATTTTCATTATATCTCGTCGAACAAGTATAGTTTTAACAACGGTAAGTCTATAACGCCGTACGTATATATATAATATTGTGATTACAGGTTTTGCTCCGAGGGCGAAATGGGTATTGTTTGACGTCGAAGTGAAACTTTTGTTGCATCGTACGATTTACTCGCACTGCACGCGCGTCGACACATTTGAGCTGGGAACATCATATTCGTGAAAAATCTATGAGATAAACGATCTTAAAAAAAATACTGAAACGATCTGGCAGACTATATTGCTTCTTATAACACCTTGTAACGCTCAGAAATCGAATATTATTGTTTCATATTATACCATTATGGTATTGTATACAGAGCCGCGATGTGTACCAAAACATAGTTTATTAACTATTATATACGTACGATCAGTACATTTTTATTGTACAATTGGCGCATAATAGTTTTAGAATTTGTTGTAAATTGTGTGTGTCGTGGAAATAAATTACTATTCACCGGCGCCGACACTTAAGTCTGTGAGTTAAATAGTAGAAATATTAATTTATTTTAACTGATGTAGGTCTCGGCAACATTTTCTTTTGAAACATCGCGGTGAGGGCATAACGATACAATTCAATCGTAGATATATGATTAACAGGAAAAATTGGACACACGCGTCTGAGCAAACTTCTCGGTACCCATCCATATGCACATACCTACACATCGTATTCGCCATGCGCACAATGGCCAGCAATGCAGATAAAGCGACAAAGATTTATCACATATTATATGCTCCCGTTGACTATATCCGCTCAGCCACCGCTGCTCTTGTGATGTGAACTGTCGTATAAGCGCGAGAAAGTATTATTCCGGTATTTATAGTATGTACCTGTGCGAACACTATAAAACGACAAAACCACGCCGTCGGTCAATTCGTTTTATATCTGTTGGCACAATCGATTTTATATTACAATTTATAATAATAACTACTCGTAATAAGTACATCTCATATATAATATACTATATTATCTTTGTGACAATTTTCCTAAAGAAGAGACCCAAAAGCACCGACACGTTACGTCTCATAATATACGCAATAATGATCGCTTTAAGCTCCTTGCTATATCATCATGAGTTTTGGCTGGTTTCACAATTCCAAAACAGTTTTGTTGTTTTAAATATTTTTGTTTAACTAATACCCAGTGTCAGATTTTATTTGGGATTCGGTGGAACGGTACCATATTCGGTAAAGTACAATAAATAAATAATAATACTATACAAATTATGTAAATATTTATGGGGAATATAAACATATATATATTGTAATACATAGTAGCGCCGAACCGAAATAAAGATTAAAACGAATCAAATAAAAGATGAGAATATGATGAGAATCATGTTGTGTAACTTGTTATAATATTATTATTTTAATATATTAATGAACGCCAATCGAGCAATTTAACAGCAATGGAAATTTACAATGGTATACGATATTAAATAAACAAAGTTTGTTGGATAAGATATTATATTGTATAGGTACGTAATTTTACTCAAAATATCATTATGATTAATATGATTTACCTAGGTACCTACTTCATAATTTAATAAATCTACAGATCTGATGAATAAAGAAGAATTAATTAGATTATTGTGAACTCTGCAGGACCCTCTGATTTGTTTAACTTTTATACAAGCATTTTGCAAAAGCCAAAAGTCTCTGCGTAAACTATTAGGTAGGTAAACCAATCGAATTCCTTGAACTAACAACTCGGAAAAGTTTTTTTGTAGTTATATTGTACTGACTTCAAATTATGTAAAAATATATTTCTATTAACGTTAAAATTTAATTAAACTGAACGCTTCCTTTTAAAATCATCAACTTGTATTATAAAGATATATCATGTGTGTAATGCCTACTTGAATATTTCATAATTATTAATGCCAAATCTTTAATCTATTAATGCATGTGTTGAAACAGAAAAATAATTCAAACAAACTACCGGGAACTTTAACACCCGAGGGGTTTGGTTGTTTTCCTAAAAGCGCACAATAATAAATTATAATTTCCTAATAAATAATAATAATGTATAATAGTTTATAGGTAATAGGTATCTGACTAAAAAGACCGTATAAATATAATATGTTAACGATTTGAGACTAACGAGAAAACACGCTTATTACTAATTATCATTTATATTTTATTGTAGGTACTGTCAAATCCACCCCATTTTACGATACTACTAGTCATTATCTAGATTAGTACCACAGCACTTAAGTTATTTTCGAAAATTACAAGGCGTACCTATTATTGTATTATTCATTTAGTATTCATATTTTGTCATCAAAAAAATATCAAAATTAACTACCCCAAAATGTCTAAACATTTTTAGAACATTAATTATTTATCAACTATGAATTTAAACTTCCTATCATACATAAACAGATTGAGAAACATTATCAAATGTTTCAAATATAACATGGGCAGTTAAATTCATTGTTACATGATAATATGAAAAGCATTTATCACAAACAACTAAAGATGTTATCATTTGACTATATAGCGTTGAAAATACCGATCGTGGTGATTTTTAACTTGATTTTAACTTTTTGAATCAAGAATCAATAATACTATCCAGCAATGCATAATATATTATATACTCAGAGTGAAATAAGAGAATTCTCTCATCGGACATTTCTATCGTCTCCCCATCACTAGCAGACATTTCCTCACAGAAAATATAAATACGCAATATATAATATATACACGTATATAAGTACAAAATTTAAAGAAATGCATTATGTATTATATTATTATTAAAATTGAAATTATTATTTTTTTATTATTCAATACTATCAATAGTCATAATGAAAAACTGATTTATTTCATTAATTAGATTCAAACAATTTTTTTCGATTCAGTCATCGCATACATATTTAAGTTTATTATTAGATAAGAAATATAAATTTGTTTTGGTCTACCTAAATGTTATATTAATATGAGTAATGAGTATTCCCGTGTATATAAATGTATTAATGTTATGGTAGCAATAAAATGTTATTACTCTTCTGAAGACGTTCTTTGAATACCAAAATGCTTATAGTTTGTTTTTAAATTACACACGATGTGCTTACATTATTAATGTCATGCATAAATTAATACCAAATTAATAATTATATTAATAATCGGTAATTATAGAACAGTATAAGATGACCGATCACATAATTTGTTTGTTCAAATCCTAATTCAGTTACGGAAAAGAAAACATATCCCAATAATGTGTCTAAAATGAGGGGAGGGGTGGAATTCATAAAATAATTAGCCTACATATCAGTCTTATATTTTACATTTCCGTAATTCAATATTTGTTGCATTTGCCATTTGGAAACCGGGATAGTCGAATTGCACTTATTACCTACAAACAAATGGTCGAATTGCACTTGGGTTTAAAAAAGGTAATGGTCGAACTGCACTCGGGTAAAAAACAGTTAGTGGTCGAACTGCACTTGGGCTCAAAAAGTATTACAATAAAATTATCATGCATTTAAAGCGGTTAGGGCTAACACTCATTTTTCTTCCCACTTACAGGCTTAGGACTGACAATGATTTTAATCATTAGTGGTTAAATATGATTGTTTTAAACTTCAAATTATGTTAATTATATAAACTTACATTATAATAATTATATTATACATCATATTATACTATATTATACTGTACTACACATATTATTATCAAACATTTTTTTTTTTAATCGTCAAATTTAATTATTGTCATTACTTATTATAAATTTTTTTTTTTGTCATTTCGATCATTTTTTGTAGTAATGACTAACTGCATTCAATAATTCTAGCCTGGTAATACGCTTTTGAGTATATAAGTCAATATACTTTTTAATATTATTTTTTTCTGGTATCGTGTTGTTGATGGTCTTGTGTCAGTATTCTGCATTAAAATGTAGGTGTCGATTTGTAATTGTGTTAAAACATCAATGAAAACAAATATATTTGGATGTGGTGATGAAAATGATTTATTGAACTTCGCGTGGAAAGCCTCATATTTGACCTTAAAATATAATAATTATAGGAAAATGAGTGTTAACTAAATGTTTAACCCCTTCAAATGCATGATAATTTTATTGAAATACTTTTGAGACCAAGTGCGGTTCGACCACTACCTGTTGTATACCCGAGTGCAGTTCGACCATTACCTTTTTTTTACCCGAGTGCAGTTCAGCCATTACCTTTTTTAAATCCAAGTGCAATTCGACTAAAATAAGTGCAATTCGACCATACCCTTTGAAACTTTTTATTTCGAGAGGAAAAATGTCCGTATTACATTCGGGGTCGTACCTGAACATATAATTTAACGTATCTACTAGTTACCTATTTAACATATTAACATGTATAGGTAATGTTAATATTATGATGTGGAATAATAAGTGAAACCATAAATATTAGTGATATTATTGAAGAAAATATATGCTCAGTCGTATTATACTGGAAATATGTATGTAAAGTAAAAGTTGTTATATTTTTGTATTTGTGACGTCAAGTTTCGAGATATTTTCTAAATGATGATAATCACAATAACATTAATTTTGTATAAAGTATTTCGTTGTGATGGTTACTCTTCAATATATATATATTTTAAATGAGTGTTATTAAAATCATATAATTATATAATAGAATCGCCATTTTTATAACTACATTAACTATAGATAATGTTTATAATATTAATGACAGTGCATAAATATAGTTAAAATAAAAATCAAATACAACACGTGTAGTTTTTGATTGACTTCAATAAAAATATTTGTTGTTTTTGCGTCCTATCGGAGACAGTATACACATGTTTTACTGAGTCTCTAAATTTTATAGTTTACTGCACGTATTCCTCTTAGAAGAGTTGTCAGCAGTACGCTTTTTTGTTTATCATAAAATATTACAATATTGTATTATACATTTATACCTACATAATTGTTTTACGGTTTACCGCGTTTTTCGATCAAATAATACAATCATAGCCATTTTTTATTTAACGGTTACGACAACGCGCCTCCGTACAACCGCAATAGAGACTTTTCTTGTTCTTATAGGATGAAAGCGAAATTGATAAGACAAAAATCAAGTGCATGTGATTTACAGGAATATATATAATAATATGATGAACAAGGAAAATCTCTAAAACCAATCGGTCAAAAAGTCGTTAGAACTATCTCCATCTATGGCTCTATCGCAACAAAGTAAAAACACTAAAACCCACCATTGCATAGGTGATTCGAATACCTTATTCTCCCATTTAGCTGCAGGTTTGGCCGCGGTTGTCTAATAGACTGGGAACATATATAATCTAAATTATATTATATAAATTTGGCTAGAAATTATGCATTATTACTACAATGAATTAAATCTGAACAGACGAAATAACCAATAAAGAAGAAACAAAATGGATTTTTTTTTTGATTGTTTAATGTATAGGTATTAGGTAATATAATATAATGTCAACATTGAAGTTCCTCATTCAACTCATCATTAAGAACATATATTATATAACTTCGTACATACAATGTAATGTCATCGATTATTTTATTCTGCAATAGGGCATGAGTTGGGTATTATTTTTCTATTGCACCAATATCGAAATGTTTATAATCTAGTGACAACGCGAACACGGCTTATGGAGAAATAAAAAATGTATAATTACTTCGATTTTAGTTATTATTTGTTATGTAGGTCAGTTATTAAAGTTTGCACGCCGTGCGGTATAAAAAGAGAGATTACGAAACAATGGAGATGCTATTTTGCGACTTGCCATAATAATTAGCGATTACTATTGCTGCAGAGTGCATAATATTAATGCAAATTGCCGGCCACGTTATTCCGACGGGAGATTTTTCTATATTCTATCTTTAGATAGATAGTATTCCTCATTCAACGCGTGCAATTGTTATTCTTGTATACACTCTGTAGTCTGTATATTTAACGAATAAACATAATCTAAAGAATAAATGCAATAGGTACCCGATGCACTATAGTAACTCACCTCAGATGATTAGCATATAATATATTATATTGTGTTACACATATATATGATTACTGTGCGGTCATAGGTATACACACAATCGTGAATTTAACATATTTTTCGTTTTAAACAAAAGTGCAGTGATCCAGTGAATGACGATATATCGTTATAATACCTACGATCGATTAACGCCTTTTGAAATTCTGTCGCCGAAACGACGCGGTGGATATTATAAGACAATACAAATACCGACTGCGAGCGATCAAAAGAAAGTGAAATTATGCGCGAATGTATAGATTTTTATAAAACAACATCGTGGTTTTCGAAGGACGAAATCCCAGATTGGACGACGACGAGAAAGATTTTAAGGCTGTAGATAATATATAGATTTGTACTCCGGCACAATAATCACAATCAAACACATTTTTGAAGAACGTACATCAAACAAAGAGAGGATCTCAATATAAGCCATCAAATTGGAACAAGCCTATGCCCAAATCCTGACAATGAAACCAACACCATTGAATTCTTCAAAACAACCAAGTTACTCAAACTACTTTAGCCAACCTTTCAATGTATAAAATACCAAACAAATTAATTCTAATTATTTCTCTTGTACTTTTTTTTATTTATTTTTTGTTTTTTCTCTTATTTCTTTGCTCTGTTCCTTATTATAAGTATAATTAATTTATGTTTATAGTGATATGCTAATGACCTAGTAGTCGAAGCAGAAATTTTATAAATTTCAAGACCAATAAAAAAAAAAGAAAGATTTGTATTCCGTGTACGAATTACGTATAAAATTAACAGTTTCAAACCCATCATCGACCATCGTAAAATGCAACAAATACGTTATATTATACGGCGTTCGATATCAAGGATAATAACTCGTAAAACTTAATATTATATTATAAATATTACTTAAATTTTATTTTTAATTAAAAAAAATAAATAGTTTTCTTCGGTACTATTCCAGTCCCTGTGTGTGAATACTAAGCGTTTAAAGGAGAGGGAGAGGGTTTGACCATAATCCAATTTGAAGCGTAGTAGTTTTTCAATTTATCGACCCAATATTATATAGTATTGCAATTATAATACACCTGCAGCCGAGAAAAATAAGAATTTGCAGTCCAGTAGAAGGAAGACAGCCTTAGCGACGTAATTCTTTAATACAATTAAATATATTCGAGTGCGTATATTACACTATTATGTACATACTTAAGCCTTAAGGTATATATATTTAATACATATCGTAAGCGGATGATTTATTCGTTTCCGAGGACACTATTATATAGCAAACGTCTCACTGCAGTTATATGTTATATCATATAGTATTCAAGATAGACCTCGGCAATGGCGACCCCATCTGTTCGGTGGGGAATTTTCAATGTCACACGGTGGTCATCGATACATTATCAGCTATATCTACCTACCCACCGCCACTAATTATACTATACTGTCTTGACGACACACACACACACGGCTAGTCGATGATGTGGGTTACAAGGTCGTCGGCCTCCAAGTGCGGACACGGTGAAACCGAAAATGTTTTGCTGTATATTCATATAATACATAGCGGGAACGCGGTGGCTTTCACTGCGCCGTGCATAAATATAATAAAATATTTGCGTCGCCGAGATTTGCAGCCCAAGAACGCGGCGGCGGATTTAAGCGAACGTTTCGAAAAGTCGGATCGTGTTCGTCCGTTCGACTTTTACCGCGTTATTACACTCACTATATTCACGCGATTCCCCACTCCAAGCCTCTGGGAACAATTTTCACTGATCAAGAGACGACTACCGCGTAGAGACCTATGTATAATATATTTTACGATAAAATTCGAGATGTCTGTTTTTAAGTTGGGGTGAAATAAAAGACAGGAGACGGATTTAGTGAAACTCGCCGAAACGTGTTGCGGATGACGCGAGTGAATGTGTAACACAATGTTTTATGAAAATTTCAAAAGTACCTATACATCAATTTGTCGGTTTTGTTGTGTTTTCGACAGTCTTGTAAAAGATACTTTTTAAAAATATTTAAAATACGTATTTGAGTATACTTTAACACAAATACTTTACAAGACTGGTTTTCGACGACCCGACGACACAACTGAGATATTCTATACTAACTTCTATAGTGAAAGACAATATGAGAACATTTAACATTTTTAAAATTAACCGGCGTAAAAACAATAAGTCGTTTTAAATTTTTCATGCACTTGTGGCATTATAATAACATCGTGTTTTATACAAAGACAAATCCTAACAAACAAACGCTTTATGCTTGGCTGGAGAAAGTACATAAATAACGACTTTCGATTTCCCATAATATTTTGGATTATAACTTATGTTAACTCTTGTAAATGAATCCGACACATGCGCATAAAACATACGTCAAATGCCCAATTTATGAAATCAGATGAGGTAAAAAAAAGATCAAAATTAATCATAAAGTTGAAAGTCATTTGTGGTTTTGATGAGAAAAACATTATTGTATTATGATATTATAATACTTTATGTCCGTTTCTAGTTACAAGCGTGTACCGTTTTGTAATCATGATGGGGACAACGAAAGCTATAAAAATTTCAGCCACACCTGCAGGTATACAAATGTTTTAAAGTTAAAATGATGTTCAAACGCGGTGATAGCGCATTATTATATACACATTAAATATAAGTATAGCCAGTATAGGTACTTCGTATTAACTATATAGGTACTGTTAGTACGTACATATACTATTATTATACATTGTAAGGTGTTTTTACCACAAATATCGTTCTGAATGTGTGAAGAAAATCATTGACATAAGTGATTAAATGTTTAAAATTTGAGCTACTTATTATAATAAAATTGATAGGTAATTATATTCGATTAACATAATATATAATAAACAAACAATATATTAAATATGCGTAGCTTAAAATAATTATAATGAACAAATTGAAATGTTATTTGCATTTATTTGTCGTTAATACTTTTTCTTTCTCGGCAAACTACGAAATCAACTCATAAGGTTTAAAATGTTTACGATTTCAACTATGGAAAGAATAATAATTATAAACCTATGAAAACAACAGGTCCCAACTCATATGAAAATAATATAATATTGTCTTTTTTATGAAATATATAGCCGTGTATGTGCCTACTCATTATATACCATTTTAATATAGTGCAACATTTATGAATAATTCAAAAGCATTGTTTTCTATATTAACTCTTTTTTTAATTTAAAATTTTAACATAATCAACCTTTAAAAGTTCAATTAAAGAAAGGACCACCTGATTTTAATAGTTTTGTGTTAGAGCCGTTAGAGGGTTTTTAAATTTCAAATATTAATTAGTAAATTCGATTCAATAAATAAACTGTTAGTGACTCGGTAATTATCTTAAAAAATCTTAACTTTATAAAAATGAATCTTCTGTAATTTCTTAGATTGGTCTTTATAAAATTCAAGAGTATAATTTACATAGAAAAGATTCAAAATAATTCAAATTTTGAAATACTGTTAGTTTATGTTTACAAAACCAATTTTAGAAGAACATGGAGTAAAACAAGTTTGATATTATTAAAACGTTGTTTGTTTACAAATATTTTTTTTGAAACGATTCTGATTGTAATTAAAACCACATAATAGGTTGATTTTTAATACTGTGTAACGGAAAGTCACTAATATAATGAATACTATTCAAAAAAATATTTACGTGTAAGGTACGTACTTTTGTTTAAATTGAGAATAATACGGTAAAGTA
Organism: Diuraphis noxia; assembly: GCF_037042655.1. NCBI lineage: Eukaryota > Metazoa > Arthropoda > Insecta > Hemiptera > Aphididae > Diuraphis > Diuraphis noxia. Next base: position 26,987,870 of record NW_028301714.1, on the reverse strand, counting down.
ATAATCGCCATAATTAGTTATAACGATTAACGAGTAAAGACAAAGCAAAACAAAAATCTGTTGTGGTTTTTTACGTTAAAGTATAAAAAATATAAAATTCAGTGTTTTTGATAATGCATACAAATTTGTAATAATATATTGCCCTTGATCTTATACAATAACATTAACCGTATTCATATTATTAAACTGTAAGACTGCTTATAACGTTACAATGAGAATTTAGGTTGAGTATGATAACTGATCATTGAAATCGCGCACTACAGCGTTTCAAACATGAAACGCATGGATATTATTACAAAAACATTTGATGCCAAAAATGATGCGTAACTGTAAATATCTGATGTACAAAAGAAAAAAAATTATACGTAAACGAGTATAACTAACTACTAGCTATGTTCCATAATGAAGCAAAATAGTTATCTGTGTATATCTGATGTACAAAAGAAAAAAAAATTATACGTAAATGAGTATGACTAACTACTAGCTATGTTCCATAATGAAGCAAAATAGTTATCAATAAATTTATGAACGATAAAAAAGGTTTGATTATCGAACGTAAATGACGGTTTATAATAATAAAATAATATGTAAATTCATATATTATGCATACCTATAGACTATATTATGATGTATAGTTATTAAAAGTAAAACTAAATATAATTAAAGTCGAAACTCATTCAATATAATATCAAATAAAGACCATTCTAAACTCAATTGATTTTCTAAAAAGCACACTATATACGTAATATTATAATACAATGTTATATCAGTGGGAAAAATTCTGATTTCACTTAAATCTTGTAAGGAATACGATAATAAGAATAAATTAAGTCCCTTCCACCGGTTGTCTAATAGCATTTATTTAAATTGTGTGACTTTCGATTGTACTTAAAAGCGTTAATATTTTATGTATATAAATATTATACCTATTTATAAGAGTTTTAATTTGATAAATATACAACGAAACTTATAGGAGAGAGACTGAGAGGGGTGGTTTCAATAATTAAATATTTGTAGGTAAGTTTAATTGTTTAGGAGACGCTAAAGAACACGAACACGTGCATTTACCTTTGTCGAGTAATCATCTACAGTACACGTTGGCGGTCAATTGTGTATAATAATAATACATAACAGTATAACACGTCATGGCATCATGTAGATCGTTTTTTGACAAAGGTTTTCGGACGACTGCAGCTCTACTCTGAAGTCTGAGGGCCAGTGTTACGTAATATTTTTAGAGTCGAGGTAAATGAAACCGCAGACGACTTCAATTCATGCATTTTAAAAAAGTTTTCCTGCTATGTTCAAAATATCAAGTTTTTGTTTCTACAAGACTACAATACAATCAGTGGCGGATTTGGGAGGAGGGCGAAGTGGCGAATACCGCTCTCTAGGGCTTTTTTTTTACTTGAATTATAGCGTCGTATGATAAAATGAATATGAAATTCATAAGTCATAACTTTAATTTCAAACTTATAAATAAATGATACAAAAAAGATATATTTATTTTTAATATGAAAATCAGAAATGTGTATTCTGCAGTTACGTCTTTGTTAGTTCTTACCAATCTATGATACCAATTCGCCACTTTTTCAAATGATCTTCAGATCCGCTACTGAACACAATACTCTATCTATTTTGATTTTAAATGGATAATGGCCAATGGTTATCATACTATCATAATAACTATTGCTTACAATTTTAGAGTTACAAAAAATAAATATTATTTTATGTGTTTGAATTTATAGCTGGAAATTCATTTGTGCCGCACTAAAAGGGTTATCTGTGGTATCTTAAGACTATAATGAATTTTACTTAGTACCATAATATATTTTTATTTCCTAAATTTTTCAATTTTTTTATTCATATTATAAATGTGTACACTACAGATATCTCAGACACAAATTTTGGAGGAAGAAAATGTTTGGAAAAATTCACTTGAGAGCTAAACTAGAATTATTCGGGAGATAACGGCAACCGTTGGGTATCTGGGATTCAAAAAATAATTTTATTTAGCCAGTAGGTATATAAAGCAATAATAATTCGTACGTTGCACATTGTTCATTAAATATTGGTAGTAGCGAAGACACGGCTAAAAATTAATTACATTGATGTACTGAGCTTAAAATAGAACATATTTTTCACATATTAATTACTAATTATTATACATGTATTCTTTCTCTTTTTAACGATTTTATTTTATTAAATTATTATTTTATTTTAATGATTTGACAGCCTGCCGAGTGTTGACTGAATATGTGTTTTAATGAGTGACGGGTCATCACAACCTCTTAAACTACTCCAACTCGGGTCCTAAATCTGAGTAAAATGTAAATCAGCAATTCTAAATTTAACAATAAATGTCATGTGTGTAACGTCCGTCTATCTATCTGCGTGCAGTGGTATACATGTATGTTACAGGGGGGACGTACTATTTGTATGCATGCATTGTATGCATGGTGGTGTTGTAACCGTGTAATTAGAATATTACTCTAGTTCCGGAATGCACATATCGCCGTTTTGTGTGACGTCTACCTGATACAGTATAACGACACGGGACATCGTTATTGTATACGATTATTATGTGTACGTTTAATCATATAGGTGATATGACTAAAATGTGTACATCTTTCGAAGTACCAATGGAAACTCGTTTATATATAACCGTCTACAGTTATTATATTATGGCAGAATAAAAAAAAGACGCGTCTCATAAAAAGCTAAAAAATAAACAACATTTTTCATATCCTTTTCACATATTAATCGGATAAAGCATATTATGTCTCTTTGTTAAAAAAAAAAAAAAACATCAGATATTAACTCTATCATATTACTGGAGTTACTACATGTCTGTATATTTATTAGTGCAAGAAATAATTATGACCACACTGACCACGCAAGAACCGATATTGTTCACATTATATTATATAGACTATCATGAGGGTATCAACATATAATTCGACGAGTTTTCAAAACGTTAGAATAAGTTTTTTTTCGCTACGCACCGCCCATAATACTTATTTAAATTGATATCCTTCAATCCTTGTCATTAGCGACAAGTGAATATATAAGACGCGCCCGAAACTTCACAAACAAAATAACGAGTCAGACATCTAATCAGTTGGGTTTCTTGTTTTTCATCGGACCAATGACTTTTTTCGATGGTTATATTCGCTTTTTGTTTACATTTTAAAGCGCTGTAGTGTATATATCATAATATAAAGTAGGTACATGTAATACTTGCATAATTTTGTTTTTCTGTCCAGCGCGCCCACCACGTCTCACGATCGTGGGTTTTAAACGATAATATACTTTACATAATTATTATCAAGCAGTCAACCTTGCATAGCGGCGGTATAGTTGTATACATCATTATCTGGACATTGGGAAAAAAATAAATCGTTCGAATACCAGCTGCCGAACGTCTATGCGTGCATATATGTCTTCTTTTGCGGTTCTTATACTTTGTACAGTATAATATTATTGCCAATTGCGAACACGTCGGCTGTAGCCTGTAAGTAGTACATTTAAACAACGAAAATATAATATTAAAATAATATCCAGCTCGGATGAACAAATTTCACTGTATAATATAATATGTATACGGACAGAACGTGGATCGACGCATACATCCTGGTCATATCCTTTCTAATCGTGTATATTTTCGTCGTATATATACATGTAATTGTTATGTTATAATATAATTACAATCTTTTAATCTCAGATTAAGATTAACACAATAATGTGCGAAATCAGTGAAAGGGAAACGCGTGTTTTATTATTATATACAATATGGACTATAGGCTAGTATTTATAGGTCATCGGTTGTCCGTTTAATAATCATTGTTCTTGCATATTACCATTTTATGTAGAAAATATGCATGAGACGATTCCGTGCATTGTACATATAGGGTTCTAAAATCAATTTAAACGTATAATACAATTATTGTTTTTAGAATGACAAATTTTCACGTACTATACTGACCGCAAGAGCTGATTATTTTCGATTGCGATAGTCGATATAATATTAATGATGAAGTAGCTGGTACACGCAAGAATGCACTTTAGTTGCGTTTAAATGGGACATGCAATTTTGTGCAACAATGAGCTAGACGCGGACGTTATCGGTGCAAAAACCAGATACGTCCACATTTTTCAATAATCATTTTTTGTTACAGAAAAGTTCAGAAAAAAAATCTCTATCGATGGGTGCAAAAACCGAATATGTCCGATGAATAGTATTGAAATAAAAGGTTAAAAATTGATTTTTAAATTTCTGTTGGGTGCAATAACCAGATACGTCCGGACGTATTAATTGAAATAGTATATACTATATCCATTTTTTTTTTCATTAGGCGCAAAAACCGAATATTTCCGGATGTATTCGGTTTTTGCGCCCGACACTCCCATATAAATTTTGATTTTTCATTGATTGCAATAACCAGATATAAAGAGTTGTATTTTTTACAAAGCATAAAAATATGAAGTTGTATTTTATTTTATTTTAATATATTTTATTATTTGTTGGAGTCTTCTGGTACAGTTTTTTGGTGATCATTAAGTATTGTTGTAATGTTATCACTGTATTAAATTAATCAAATAATATTTAATACAAATTCACATTGGTGTATTATCAGTACCTACAAATATTTCAAAAATGAAAAAGTTATAATGTAGGTAGTCTCTTATTTATTAAAAAATATTAATTAATACTTATGATATAATATCGTCTTAATAAAAATGAGTGATCAATCGTATTGTTTATTAAATATTTATTAATACAATTTATTATAATGTTATAATTGACAAGTAGTCAAATCATCAATTAATTTTTAATTATCTTATTGGCTAGTTTTGTTTTTGTTAAAATTTATTTTTTGTTTATGGTTTATAATAGTATTACATACCTATAACTTAGAGTGACTTTATGTGATTGTAAAATAACTTTAAAACTTTATTTTTCTAATATTAATTCTTATTTCCTGGTTGTTATGTTTAGTCCAGTGTTGCTAGTTATAACAGATTTTATAAAAGAAATAGATTGTGTACTGTTATTTTGCAGGTACTTAAAGGGAGGTATATTTAATAATATAGATGGTCTATATTGTTCCCTTGAGTTATGGCATAATCAATAATTAACAATTTAAATAAAAAATAACTTTATAACATTAAAATACATATTTGTATTAGTTAAAAATATAGTAGGATTATTATTTGACATACATAATAATAATAGTGGACGTATTGACTACAGTAAAATATTTTGTATGATTAGTTGGTTGCAATAACCAGATACCTACGTCCCAAAAAAAATTGGACGTATCTGGTTATTGCGACCATTAAAAATCTAATTATCTTAATTTTTTAGTTTTTTATAAATATTTTTATGGATATTAAATTTAATCCAAAGAGAACTTGTTTAAGTGATGTATATTAATCTTACAAAAGAATAACTCCACGTTTTTAATTTTTGGTTCATTTCCCAATTTTATAGATAGTTTTTTGTGTTTCCTGAACATTTATGAAAAATGGACGTATCTGGTTTTTGCACCGAGGCCTTCAGTCATGATTTGAATGGGACATCAAACCACAAATAAGTACGCTTTTTATCGACGAATTTAGGGGGACAAAAAAATGTCAGATGATTTTGCTGTTATGGTGTTAGGTAGCGTTATAATGTGTAGGTACCTATTATATTACGCACTTGCGTTAGCCAAACGAGAATACGAATTTATATCCGTGCATGTGGGACGATCGGTCCAGGGTTATACAAAATAAGCCATAATTTTCACGGACGATTTAAAAAATATTTTGAGTTTATTAAACTTAAAGTTATTAGTTTAGTTTTATTTGAGGTTAAAAAAAATAGCGAGTAATACTCTTGGCAGACGTTGCATGAGACATATGCAAAGTAGAGTAAATTTTAATTTGTTGTATACAATCAAATTGACCACACGTCATGTAATATAATGAATTAAGGATTTGTTGAACATCAATTGGGAAGAAATGAGTTATATGATCGCCACACAACTTGCATACACTCAGCTAGTGGATGTTTCGTGTTATTTACCCCACAACGATTATCCGATTTGTCGTAATAGATAGGTAAGACGATATTATAATATTGATTGTCGTAGTTATTATATCTGCGCCACATAATCAATATCACACGATTATCGGATAGTTTTCTCATATGTAACGTAATACAGAACAATAATAATAATAACAAAAATAAAAATTCACATTTACACATTTAACGATATGAACGACGTAAAATTGTATGTTCATGAACTTGTCAGTGTAAGATTTATCAGTAGATATCATATTATGACCTTCGATATAGATACTTTATTAGTATGGATCGAACTGTATATCTACTAGGTACATACTTAATAAAAACACAGCAAGACGTCAGTCGATAATACAGAGCAGCTGAGCGAATAGTTTTGATACCCATTATCTTTAAACTTGATTCGCCCTATAATTATTTAAATAATAAAAGATAATCAATATGCCAATATTATGGAAATCGTAGACATTTATTTGCGATAAGACTTTCCTCGGACGGCTATATTCTATAATTCTATATAATATAAATTTGATCAATAATTTTCTATACTCCAACGATGACGGTTGACGGATCGGTCATTTCCGCTATAACACAAGCGTGGTTTGAAAAATAATACGAATAAGCCAAGGTCTAGAGGAACACACACAGATAGTTTCGTCAAAATTGTAATTTTTCCGATTGAAACACGCTTAAATGTATGATGTCAACGGTGTAAGCTGATATACGAGCCTGGCGCTTTTATTATAATAAGTAATAACTATAATACACTATACAGTCGTTCAAGTCGTTTTTGACAAGAAACAGCGATATTATATTATATATATGTGTATATATAATGATAAAATAAACGAACATAATTTTGAATTCAATTTACTTACAGTACGAATGTAATTAAACCAGTGTTTCTGCTATTACTAAATGTACTATCATCAAGTGATAAAAACAAATAATATTCGTTTTTATCTGCTGCAGTAGTCAAATGTGATCTGGAGACTGGAGAGTAAACATTTCGAAGAATTATGTACGTATATTAAAAATGATTAGGATTTGTCTCGTTTGAATGTTGCAACACGAAACAGAGATGCGAAAAATATGTTTACACACTACACAGATATGTAAAACGAATTTTTATTAACATAGGTAGTATATAATTTAATTTATCTATTTAGTTTAGTCTCATGCTCTACAGCCCTTTTTTTTCTTTTATTAACAGAAAACAATTCATAAGCGAGGCTTTTTATAATTATTATCATACGACGCACGCCGTCAGTTTTTTCTTTTTCACTGGCCATGCGTTTACAATGTAACACTTATGACTTATAAAGTTATAACGTTACAAGTCACCGAGACATAATCAAGTGGTAAATTACTATGGAAGTGTCACGGTGTCTTATCATCCGGTCTCCTGTTGAATTATTGTTCCCGTTGAAAACAGAGATGATTGATAGTATATTGGTCTACTGGATCTTTCACTTTGTTAAGACACCTATTAGCTTTATTATTTTCCACTTGATCTACGATGTGATGTGATACTATAGATTATTTTTTATTTATTTATTGCTAACTGCAGACGATTTTTTTCGAGATCTATTCGGTATGGAGTTGATCAAATTATTAACAAGTATAATACCTATAATCAAGGTTGAGCGTATATTCAATCGCATGAAATTCCACGAACTTCTGTGATCGAAGGCGCTAAAATGTATGTAATATTAAAACGATTTGTTTGCATGTCATCGAATGTATATAATATATGATTACATATTAAATGTATAAATATATATATATATATATTATGATTCATATTTTAAAGTAAAAATGGAGTAAAGATAAATGTTATAATAATATATAATAGTATAATACACTGAAATCAGATACAATTATATATGTATACAATTATATATGTATATGTATATAGACATGTGAATATGTCGAAGAACAATTTTATGCCTTGAAAATTTAAAACTACATACTCGCGATCGATGATAAATACCGACGTGTTAACTGTGAAGTAGGTATCTATACAATAAACAACACATGACACTCCGGAAAACATTGGTTCGTAACATTTTAATTACAACCTTTGGGTTTTTAACTAATAAAACGATAACTATATAGGTACGAAGTATAGTTAACGTGTCGACGTGTCGTGATCGAATAGGTATCAAGAGGTATGAATATACTTATTTCTGGTTGTGTATAAAGCTATTGAATTAGAAAAGGCAAAAATAAATACACAACTTAAATTAATCGTTAATTTATTGGTTTAACGTCATAAAACGAAAGTGTTGAAATTAAACTCGTTTGTCCGATAACGTGTACACTGTGATATTATATTATTAAATAGTTTTGAATCTAGAAAATATAATAAACGTATACCTCTTGAATACTAACCTAAGTTTGATTATATTGATAAATTGTGTATCCTATGGCTATGACCCAATTTAATAATACCTAATCGTACAATGACGCCTCGAATGATATATAATATATATTATATGTAATAGGTATACAATTGGTTTTAAAAATATTTTGCATCTATTTGCAGTTAAACATTTTTGTTTTGTTCGATTCAACTTTGTATAGTAGTTAATAATGATTAAATGCCTACTACGTTATGTACACGCATTCACAAAAGCTTAAAAATTGTTTTTATTATTATTATACCTAATATTTTACAACTCTTTACAGTTATTTTAATTTTGAAACGTTATTAAAAATTATTTATGAACCTCAACTATATTATGTTCTATTATTTGTTCAATTCACACACATACTCACATCATTTATGTGTTTATGCTATTATAAAATTACTTTTTTATTTAAACCTAAACATATTTTTCGAATTAGTTTATCACTACGAAATATAAACCTAAAAAATTAGTTAATATACATATGAGATACAACCACCAAACTTAAAGTATACAATCAAAAGTTCATAAGTTTTAATTTTATTAGTACGTATACAATAATATCATGGTGGGAATTCATCACGGGTAATATATACTTAGAGAAGCGTAGGTTTTTTTTGTTGTATAAAAAACTCATCAATAGTTTTTAATATCACTCATGCTCATATATATACAGGATGTTCCACAGAGATCTGACATTCTGACAAATTAAATAACTTTTGTTCAAATCAATATTTACAAAAAAATGTCTTTTAAATATAATTCATAGACACTTGCGCTACATTTTTAGAATACATTTTTTATTTTTTAATACTGAAATTAAAAAACTTAAAAAATGATAATTTTTTTTTCGAAATATTCAATATAGGTAGCCAATTTGTAAATCTGATTTTTAGAAAAATGTATATAGTAAAAACACTTATATAAGTCAAATGACTGATTTTTACAATTTTTTAAATATCAATATTTTCGTTAAGTAAATTACGATCTAGTTTATGTTAGAAACCTTGTAATTTCAAATAATAATAACGTTTTTTAAAAATATTTTATTAGAACATTTTTAAATAAGTGCATGCTAATTATTTTTTTTATTGTATTTATTTTTATAATATGTGATGCATAAACTATAAATTACTATAATTTACCTAACGAAAATATTGATATTTAAAAAAATCAGCCTTTGACTTAAATAAGTGTTTTTACCAAATACATTTTTCTGAAAATCAAATTTACAAATTGGCTATATTGAATATTTCGAAAAAAAAATTTATCAATTTTTAAGTTTTTAATTTTCAGTATTAAAAAATAAAAAATGTAGCACAAGTGTCTATGGATTATATTTAAAATAAATTTTTAAAAAATATTGATTAGAACAAAAGTTATTTCATTTGTCAGAATGTCAGATCTCTGTGGGACACCCTGTATATAGTAATAATATACTTTTATAAAAGACCCTTTGTATTTCGTTTTTTGTTTTGTTAGACTATTTATATAAGATATATATTATTAATGGATTTTCATTAAGTAATAGGTTATATATATATATAAATATTAGTCAAACGGGGTCACCATAACTATAGCTACAAGGGAAGCCTCACGAAAAATAATAACAAAAATGATGTCATAACGAAACATACAAAAAAAGGACAGTACTAACGCGTGAGTGTATTTACACCTGGTGTACGCACATACACACCCACACGCAACTGTTGACTTATTGCTTGTATACCTAACATTCACAAGCACCTGGTATAATATCAACGAGTCAGCAATGTAATATGTTTATGGTGTCGATGGTGTCGTTGGTGATCGAAACGTTTGACGGGTAAAAAATGAAAAAAGTCAATATTCAAAATACACATAATATATCTACAGAGTACGGCTGCAGATAATATAATATAATATAATAATAATATTATAAAGCGAATCTATATAAGTGCGAACTCGCGAGTCCCATCAACATGATATAATAATATGTGATAATAATAAGCCACTGTAGTAATCCGATTTCAGATAAACAAGTATTGAAATGTGGGTTGAAAATAAATTGACCTAACCTAACCTATGTTTCCCATTGCAAAAATCGACATTGCTGACCACCGCAGTATTCGATCGAAAGTCATCATTTAACCGACTTGTAATTAGGTATAAAAACTGCAGATAATAATTATTGTTACCTATTGTTTACAAAATTATTTCATCTAACAAAATCGTGTTTAACGGCATTGTGACTAAAAAATAAGTGATGTATCAGAAGCCAATAAGTAGCAACCATAATGGATTATAAAAAATATCTGTTATGTAACATAATTTGATTCATTTTTTGCAACTGAATTCGTAATGGATAAATAATTTTTATAAGTATTTTATAGTGCAGTATTAGAATATTACTTGAGTATTTTATATGGCAGGTTGTAGGTACATAATATTATTATTTCAAATTATCAATATATGATGCTAATTTGCAGTTACTTAGATACAAAACTCGTTGGTATAGGAATTTTCTGAATATAGGATAGGTACAGTAGTATTATAATTTATTAAAATGTACTTTTTGTGTAAAAATGTAGATCATATTTTCAACACGGGTCAGAAAACAATAAACGTATTAATTTTATTCTTTCAGCGGTTCAAATAATAAAAGCTAGTTAGTGGTAGATAACTTCAGTGTCCCGTGTATTTTTTGAACAGGTTCGTTAAATAATGGAAAACAGAGCACTCACGTTGTTCAGTTGTTGTTCGATAGAACAAAGAATTAATTGTTATAAATTGATTTTTATGAAAGGTGAACGACAATAATTAACTGATAGTTTTAAAATTCACACTTTTGTATGATACATTTTTAAAATAATCGCTAGTCACAACATTTTATTCATTATGATTATGGTCCACGGGCGGTGTGCTCGGTGGGTACAAGAAACGAACGCGTAGGTCGTAAATATCTACTTAATTTGTATAAACGGATAAACAAGATTGAAAATTCACGGGTTTGCGGGTTTTACGATATTGGTGGTAGGTATATGTAGTAATTGTATTTTACCTGTTATAATAATGTCTATTTCCCAACACGAAATCGTTTTTTATTTTTAAATAGCGTCCTGTACAAATGTATATAGATTTGCGGATTACAATTTAATTTAAATACATAGAAGCGACAGTGGATATATTTTTCAAACAAATAAAAATTAATACACATAAAAAATATATATTTTAAATAATTTCCATATTTCCCTAGCAAGAACAACATAGATAACACGTAGACATTTGGTTTATGTCACTTAGAAATGCACGCCCCATGCCCAGATTATCCCTCCACGTCGGACGATAATACGGTGTTCTACTATACTGGAAACTCTGGTTTAGAGTAAATACAAATTTAGTGTTCAGGATTATATTTGGGGGAAGAAGTACCACTGTAAACGAATGCGTTAGGGGTACAGAATACAGACAATGGGTTGTCACGCTGAAAGCCACACATCTGAAAATATGTTGAAAAATTGTATCATTGAATTAATATTCTAAAGAGATATTTTATGTTTGACATTGATCACAATTTAACCACCCAATTCACCATTTTACAACCAAATTATAGACACTTTTCTCTCAATTGACTTGTATTTAATAAATATTTATCTAATTAATTTTTTAATTTTAAAATATACTTTATATCAATCAGTATAGTTATATGCATAAATATTATAAGTTAAAAAATATTATGAGTTATGACTTAAAATAATTATTAAAAGTTAAAGTCAAATATAATTATAATATTATAATTTATTGTTGATATTATTTTTCTAAATAATAAAAAAAAAAAAAATATTAACAGTGGCTCGTATTATATTTGACATCTAAGGCCTAATAATGATATATCACCAAAAAAAGTAATGGTGTGAATATCTATTACGTTTATTTTGCATACAATTTGCTGCACAGCAGTGTAACCTTTGCATACGCCCTAGTGGATGTTGTCGTAATTTCTGTCGTGGTTGAACGGGAACGCGTTAAGACAGAGAAGATGTGCATACACATTTAACCTGCCGCTCAAGTACCGTAATTGACAGCCGCTGCAAGAACCCCGAGCTATGAGCTAGCTCATTCCATAATGTACCACTGTTATACTTATTTTTTTCTTATAGTGTACATAGTGTATAATATTTATCTTCTACTGGTCGCGCAACAGACTATTACCATGTTTCGGTCAAACGACGACATTGAGGTCACGTACGCACGTCTTAAAGTGTGCAGATGTGCTCTCTAAACTGTGACGAAACGAGTTGAGAGTACTTCGGTCGCAACATCAAATTAACGCAGAAATGTATTATACAAGCACATACCTATTACCTATATACGCTACCTACTGTCCATGCAAATCAAAAACACTAATTCGCATGACGATTGCCTTTGAGTTCTATACAATACCTACCAAATATGCATAGGTGAAACTAAGGATGTAATTATTTTTAAGGGGCCCAACAAACTACCAACAAAACTAAGCGAGTTATGTCATAATAAAATATATATTAGTACACATTTACATTTTACTATGTGTTTTAACTCTATGACATTTGAGAAGAAAGTTACATCATGCCAAGGCTTGACAACAAGGTTTGAACAATTAACACTTAAGACCTGTAGCTAGCATATAATAAAAATTTTATAATTATAATATTATTATGAGCGACTTACCAATCGGCGGCGACTGCAAATTATAGTTGGCCATCGACGACGATGACGGGGATGGAGACGTTGACGTAGATTGCTGTTGTCCCGGATGTTGCGCGATCCTCCTGCGGTTATACTCTCTCCGTGGCGGTGAAGCCACATTCTTGTATCCTGGAGGCCTGTACCTGGCTGACTTTACGTTAAACTGGTGTACGCTATGCGCCTTGTATATACCAGTTAACGGACTCGGAGACGACACGGGTGTGGTGGTTGCGGTTGTAGGCAGCCGGGGTAATGAGTTTGTATTCGATGACGATGTGATGGCCTGCTGTTGCAGACTCCTGGGCAACGTGGTTGATTTGGGACCGGTGGCCGCCACGCCGTCGTCGCTGTCACCACCGGAATCACCACTATCAGGCACACTACCCCTTCTCCTTCCGTTCCTCCAGATTCGGTCCTCGACGCTGCCGCCGATACTTCCACACGATCGCACACGATCCAACTGTTCCCGGCTACTGTTAGCACTCTTTATCAAGAGGTCACCGGCAGACCGTCTTTTAGCCGCGAGCGTTACGCAACTCTCACCGCTCGACGTTAACCGGGTTCGTGAGTCCGACATCATAAGCGTTGACTCGAAACTGCCCCGCCAACTGAACCTTTCGTTGTCGCTGGCCTCTTGCCTAGCCTCTTCTAATAACGGATCGTGTGACTTGGACCTGGGCAGCGGGCTATCAAACTGTTCATCGTCACCCTCATCCTCTTCTTCCGTGGTAGTAGAAATGATTGACGTTTTGTGATGGTGATGAGATCGTCTATTATACCGGGATGCCCGTGGCGTACCGGGATTTTCGGAAACCGCGTGCATCAGCGCTACGAGCCGGCTTCCGATATGTTGCATAACTTTAGTGACGAGTGGTGGCGAGTTCCTGGAAGTTGACGAATCAGAACTTGGAACATCGATCTTTCGTAGTGAAGCCATGAGTTTCTGATAGACAAACGCTGTGTCTCTGTTTTCGTCCTGTAGTCTAGATCCGGTCTCCAAATCAGAACTTGTGTAATCAGACGAATCGTAAGAATCGCTCCACGTGTCCTCGCTACTTAAGTATTCGACGATTTCTTTCACCTGTTCGTCTCTAATTCCCGGAACGGTTTTCATTAATCTTGTCAATTCAGACTCAAATTTTACTAATTGGGGGGGCTTGCTCTTTTCTCCAGGAACTTCCGGTTTTGGTTGGTTAGCCAACATAGTCTTGAAAAACGCCCTCATTTTAGACATCATTAGATTCGTTTCTTCGTCCGAACTCCAATTATTAAAGCTGTCAGTTCTGGTCAGTCCATCTGCGCCATTTGGTTTTTGATTGCTTTCCGTTATCGGAACTGTGACTTTTTCTTCTAGGACTTCAGCACTCTCTGGGTTTTTATCTTGCACGTCGTCTCCAATATTGATAGTTTCTACGTTTTCTTCGATTTCTAATGCTTCCAAAGGAGGAGCAGTAACAACCGACCTTTTCTTCTTTTTGCCCCGTTTAACAGTATCAAATTGACCGTCATTTTTTTCAAATGATATAGATTCGTCGTTTGAATCCGAGCTTGTAGATGATTCTTCGTATTCCAATTGTATTTCTACCTGTTGTTCGGATTCTGTAAGATTATCTAGCGACGAATGTTGACGTCCAGTTCCTCTAGCTCTAACCAATCTCTTTCTCCGTTGCTCAGGGCTGTGTTCTGGACTGTCGCTACCAACACTACCATCCGAGTCTGGTCGATTGAAGCCCATAAACTCACTTAAGAAATATCGTTCTAGTCTAGATCCAGCCATTTCTGATACTACTGGTTGTGGCTCGATGCTGTCCAAAGACTCAAGTCCTTCGCTTATGATAGAACTTGTTTCAGAAAACGCATCAGTATTTCTACCAGTGTCTTGATCTTTATCACAGAGACCAAAGAAAAAATATTTTTCCAATTCTGTTTGGTTGTTCCTGTCCGACTCTACTTCACTTTCTTCGCAGCTCTCTTCGACGATGGTGTGCAAAGTAAAGTCCAATGCCGATCTCCTAAACTCGGGTTCTTCTTCAAATGACATTTCTTCACCTTCGGAAGATTCAATTTTGAAATCATCCCTATCCAGGTCTTCCACCCAAGAATCATCATCAGCCAAACCTTCTTCCAATGCGATGACAGCCGACAACGTGTCACCGCCAGTCACGACTTTCACTTCACTGTCATCAGCTGGTTCGGACGTGTCCAGTGTGAGTTTGAAACCTTCGTCTTGGATGACTGTGGGCATTATTTTTGTAGTATCACTGGTTACCACATTGACAGCCGGTTTGTCGTCCCGTGTTATCATTATCAGACTGGTAAACTTGCCACTCAGGCCGGCGCCAGCGGAAGATTCGTCAACGGATATTTGTTCCATGGACTCAGTGCCGGAAAACTCATCAGAAGCACTACTGTTTCCAGCGGCAGACTTAACCGCCGCGGCGGCCGCTGAATCCAAAATGCTGGACAGCTTCACGTTGCACCCGTCATCTTCATCTTCATCGTCGTCATCGTCCGGGCTGTCATTGACGTCGTACGACATGGCAACGTTCTGCGCGTCTGAATCGTCCGAGTCGTCTGACGGCGACGGAGATGGTGACGAAGATGACGAATAATAACCGACCTCGCCATCGCGGTCGTCATCTCCGCACGATGCGACTGGTAACGATGACGATTTTGCGTCGAGGGTCGACGCGCGGGCCGCGTACATGGTAAGTACGGCACCACCGCCTTCGTCGACGGCGGCCGCAGGGGGTTCCGGCATTTCCGCGACGACACCACCGGCGCCCCTTTTTTCGTTCACATTTCTCACCTCTGCACCACTGAAGACATCCCGTTCGCGGAAATATTCAGTCAAAACGTTAGCGAATGCGGTGGTTAGCGTGTATTGCGCGCGCTCCGGCGATATCACGATCGGCACTGGCACGAACACGGGGAACGGCAACACGACCGGAACGAACGTAGTCGTCGACGTTGTTGCGCGCGCGTCGGTCTCGCTCGGTTTACTGCCACCACTGCTACCATCACTACAGCCGGTTAACTGGTCGCCGTTACCGGTACCTGCGCCACCTGCCGACTGCCGTTGTTGTTGTTGTTGCTGCGTTTGTTCCAGCGGTCGCGTCTGTTCGTTGTCGTCGTCTAGACCGGCCATGAAATAGTCCCAGTCACAATCGTCATCAGCCGACAGGCTGGACGACGTTTGACGGCCACAGCCACCGTCGTCAGATGACCAATCGGCCCCATTCAGGAAGACTAACCGATAGTCCTCTTTGGTCCGATTACCACCGATGATGTCATCGTGCAGGAAAGGGTCCCGGCGGAGAAAACGCCGACTTCGTGGTGGAGTCACTCCTGAAAATTAAAAAAAAAAAAATCATATACCTATTATCATTCAGCGATTATCTTACAATCTTACAAAACATCAGTTCAAAACTATCTAAGGATTAATTTATTTTTATTTTGTTATGACTATTACTTTTTGCCAAGTCTAAATAATAATAATAATAATAATATAAATTCAAAATTACTCAAAGATATAGAAGAGTAGTCACACGATTGTACAAATATTTATTTTATTTTCTAATCAATGAATATTGAAAAATAAAATCATGTCATTAATAAAAAATAAGATTGACCAAAAGTTAATTAATTTGTCAATGATAAAATCTAATTAATACACTTCTTGATTCATTTTTCTTATAATAGGTTAATATAACTACAATGATTTAACAAAAACCAAAATGTAGTTTAACATAACATTTTTAATTAACCTACAAACAAATTTAGCATAAGCAAAATATTGAAGCGTTATTTCATAATAAATAAAATAGGTACCTAGTATTATTAATATTGGATAGTTAATTACAGTGTTTAATTAATTTCATCATCATTATTTATATAGTCATAATTTGAGTTATAACTTATAAGAAATATAATTTTGATATTAAAACAAAATGTTTGTAATTAATCAGAATATTATATTTGTTTTATTTGAAAAGGATAATTACTTTTTAAACATGATCGATGATTTTGTAAGAAAGACATGCATTTCAATTATATTTAAACAGATTTTGTAAAAACAAACATGATCGAACGGTAGTCTGTAATCTCATAATAATATTATGTTACTTGTTGTTAAAGAAAGGTTGCTAAAATATGGGCACTTTTTCTGTTAATTGAATAGTGAAAAATAATGTTCACGAATTATTGTTTTTAAAATAAATAAACTACTAGTAAATTTGTGTAGTAATAAAAACCTAACCTAAATATAATAACGGTGACTAAAAATTATAAAATGTCACGTGTATGTTATAAGTTGTAACTTAATTAAGAAACTATACAAAATTACTTTTAAAATCACTTTAATCAACGTATATATTAATCATCTAGAAGTGGAATATCGTTCAGAAATAAACTTAAAGAAGTATTATGACAGTAATAAGAATAATGAATAATTTTTTTTCAGAGCTTTTAGTAGGTAGATAAAAAGAACAATTACAATTATTTGTAAATGAGTAATATTCTGCACTAATCGATAAAATGCACGTCATTATATAAGAATAAAACTCAATATATCAATTAATTTTTTCTTATAACACCTACAATCAATATTTAAACAACGCGTGCAATAAAATTCTAATTACTTTAGTTTTAGCTGTTGGCATTCAATAGGTTAATAATATTCAGTTTTCCTATGGCTTTGAAATTGTGCATACAGTTTAATTAATTCATTTCGTCCAATCATATTTTTTAATTAAATTAAAAAATGAGAAAACATTGATGTGATACATACATTTAGTAGGTATTCTCAATCCTTAGCTGATGTTTATGTGTATAACATCATTAAAAAAAAACCGTTCAGTGGGAAAATGACATTTTGTGTCGTCATGACGACAAGACCCATACTATAATTATGCGCATGCCGCATATTTTAGAACAGTTATAACTCTCAAAGCACACTATATTATGCATATTATACTGCATCAAAGACCACACACACGCATTTATTAGTTGTTGTTCAGCAGAGTTAAGAAATCCGATAACACCGTTTATCGACAGGAAATCCGAGAACAATAGACACCTTTCCGCACCATATTGCATATTTAATAAGAGGTAGGAACTAATAAAAGTTTTGGAAACGACATTTTTTATTTTTATTTATATGTTATTTGATTTTTACGGCATCTGCAATGTTAACGAAACCACTATATATAAGTAAAGCTCATAAATATAATATGCCCATAGTTATACGAGATTTAATTTACATAATAAATGCTCAGTAGGTACACATTAATAATATGAAATTATGATATTTTATTTGAACGTTATAGACTTATAGTGTATATGATTTGTATATTAGGTAGCTTCGGTTACATTAAAGTATTCCGAATACTTAACACGACTACGACGTATTCGTAGTATAAGTTGAGTGATTAAACCTATAATTTAATTAAACGGTTAAATAATAATGATTAATGAGAGTAATTAACAAATGTATCATGTTTTTGTTTTTTTTTGTGTGTCTAACAAAAAACGCGCAAGAATCAAGGACTATATGGCAATGTAGGGAATGTCCATTTAGTCTTATTTTCGATTGTTTACGAAATCATCTATATATATATGTTAATTTATCTAATTATCTTTGTTGTTTTAATCTAATAAAATATGGAAAATTCGTGATCAAACGACCCTAATAGGTCACGTTTATTGACAACGTCGTCGCACAATATTAAAATAATGAACGATTTTCAAATATAGTTTACGAGTTTTGGAAATGAGATAAATATTATACTAATATGTATATTATCTTACAATAATTATATAATATGTGACATGGGTTTGAAATAAAACATATGAGCCAAATGGTACAATTTATATGAATAAACTAGACCACTGTATTGTCGATTGCACGCAGGAAAATAAATAATAATAAATATTTGTTTTGACAATAGTTACCTAGGTATAAAAACGTGTACACAAATATTTTAAATATTTATAAATAACTATATTGTGTAAAAAAATAAAACATAATATAAAACATATTACCAGAAAAGTATAAATGATTAAGCTGAATTTGCCTTGAGTTAGATTACCTAATTACTTTGAAGTATAAATGAATTATATAGAATAACACTTATGGCTATTTATTTTTAAGTTTATGTTTTTCATAAATATTGTATTAACAAACTTGAATTGAAAAAACAGTATTTTTGAAAACGAAATCGAAAGCAAAATAAAATACTCATCGTCATCGTCCATTAAACATTGCAATGTTCCCACGACTTGCGTAAATACAATTTGAAAATGTATATAATCCAAGAAAATTAATTCTTATAATATATTTAAATCATAATGTATTATTACTTAATGTGTATTATACCTAATAATACTAATTTCAAAAGAAAGTTTTTATAAAAACACAATTAAATATGTACCTGGGTAATTATATTTAATTTGCATAAATTTGTGTGGGGATTTCATATAATATAATATATATATAATTGTATAAGCATATATAATAAATAGGTACACTGTACAGGGTATTTTAGTGATTATAGAACCATATGTTTAATTGGTAAGCGAATCGAAAGTTATTTACTTATCATATCTACAGAGACCTGATAAAGTGTCAATGATAATTTCAGTAGTAAATTCGTTTATGTTCTAAATAATTGAACTCCTATTAGATGAAATTATTCTATACACAATTACTTGTATATACTAACTTTCTGCAGATTTTAATTTTGAAAAAGTAATGATGAAAAGTTGTCGGAGAATGTTAATTTAGTCATTAATTAATGACGCGATTAATATAACTGAGAATTATTTTGAAATACAAATTATATACATTTTCTATTGGTCGCGAAGGGTAAAAAAACTTAATTACAAACGTCGTTATAACTTTCCAAAGATAACGCATCTATCATGCTATATCGTATATCTGACATATATATCTAACATAATGAGTCAACCAGAGTTTTTTTCAACATTTAAATTTCTTTATTTTGTTTGTTAAATCTAAAAAAAAAAAATTATATTAGAATTAAGAAAAATACATTCTAAATAATATTTAATATAATATACTTATTAAATAAATAAAACCATTGCGTATATAAAAAAATTCAGCTTGAAAATGTTTATCCAACACGATGGTTAGAAGGTTAAGTTTCAACATTAATAATCTAAACCGACAGAGAGATTATTTTTGTATGTAAAACATAATGAAACATTAAGTTACCGGTTGAAGAATATGGATCAATATCTTTTTATTTAATATCATTATAATATTATATTATACGATTTATACGAACGTATCAGGTCATCAGAATAAAAAAGTACTAAATGTAATATCATGTTTTTATAGGTATACGTTCTATACTTGTCGTTTTAATAAAAGTAAGAATATAACACAACACAATGTTACATATTATTTTAATGTGACATCATTGTCCACCGCTGACGTTAGATAACAATAAATGTTTTGGATAACAATAAGGAGTCCGTGTACACTCACACAGGTACAATACACAACTGACACAAAACACATTGCACGGAAAACTTGGCAACCCTGGGTGTGACAAATGAATGCATAACAATGGCAATAGGCCGGTAAGCACAATAGATGGATTGCCGAAAGAAGTGGCTGCAAGGTTAACCACCTCACACACCAATGGTTGAGAGCATCGTGTGGGAGAGAAGTAGAAAACCTATACTGAACAGAAACGTTATCGGTTTTTGGTTAAGTACGTGGTTATGCCACCTTGTGGACATCCATGCGCATTTAAATGCGTATCGGATACACTTCAGGCGTAGTTCACCTAAAAAAAATACTTTACAAAATAAAGTTAAGATATTACTATATTAGTAGTTCTTATAGTTATTTTAATAGTAAGCAGTAGCTTTTTTTGTTTGTTATATCATCTTATATAAATAATATATTCAATATAAATATGTATATTAAATACATAGAACAACTCTTAAACAATATTTTTTAATATAAAATGCATATGATTTATTATCATTTTACTAAAAACTTATTATTAGCTATTTAAAATAATTAGTATTTTTAGTGAATATTATTTTTTCATCAAGTTGACATCCTTACTACATTATATTGTGTTGCGCAAAATTATTAATAAATTACAATTTTTAAATAAAATGGCATAATTAACACGGGAACAATATTGTTAAATAATTTTTAAATAAACATCACGTTTTAATATTATGAAACAATGTTCATATTTGATAATATTTTAGAATATTGCCAAAACTGAACTCATAAAAAAACGGTCAACAGCAAAATGCTGATGTTTCGAAAACAATACCTAACTGTTAAATTACACATTCATGATATTTAACGATTATCATTGTGATAATTTTTTCCATTTATTTCCACATATTAAGTTTTTGATTGTTTGTAATAAAATCTGAGTTAAAGTCGAAAGCTTTCAGTTGTTTATCATTACTTTATAGAAGAAATTGAATTAAGTTGAATTAGGTTATATTTTGCATTTAACTATAAGTTATTTTAATAATTTATTGTTTTATTATAGTGAAGTGTATTTATTTACATAATTTGGCTGGAAGATACGTTGTTTTTTAACTGTTTTAGTCAAGGGGCTAGGTAAATTAAGTCCGAGATAAGTTTGGTACATTTTGAAAGCGGTAAATTGAGTCCCGGGGAAAAATAAGTAGTAGGTAATTTGAGTCCCAGGGAAAAACGATTTATATGCATTTAAAATTTGAAAATGTGCACTATAAAATTTTTATTTGTAATTTGTTGACATTCATTGACTGCATGTATATAATTTTGAAAATAGCAACATGCATTTTTATTGCATAAAAAATAATTATATAATTAATAAAAATGCATGTTGCTATTTTCAAAATCATATACATACAGTCAATGAATGTCAACAAATAAAAAATTTATAGTGCACATTTTCAAATTTTAAATGCATATAAATCGTTTTTCCCTGGGACTCAAATTACCTACTACTTATTTTTCCCCGGGACTCAATTTACCAACCCCGTTTGTCAATACATCTAAATAGTATTTGGTAATAATTGAATATAGTATATTCAATATACCATTAGAAAATATTTGTTATGCTTTTGATTGTTATTTTTTAACGCAGTTAACACTAAAAACTATAAGAATAAAAATAAAGTTGTTAGGTATTAAAAAATTTTTTTGTACATTATATTAATATGTTTATAGAGCCATAATTGAAATTTTTTCCCAGCTTGTAATACACTTATCATATGTATCTTAATGCATTTATTTCATAATGAAGTATAATAATAAAATTATTGTAACAAAATTAAAGACAAAAATGGCTTTATATTATATATATGGCTATATCCCACATTAAGTTGCCTATTTATAACGCCTTAATATGGTATATAATTTTTATAATGCCAAGTACTTACGAGAGCAATACAGATCATAAAGATTAACGTTTTAAGTCTTTTTTTTTTCACAAATAGGTTTTTTATAATATTTTTTTTATCACGAAAACAAGTCAGGTATTTTTTTTTATTGAGTTAAGGCTTCAAAATCTGAGGTAATTAGTCAGTTTTCATGGGAAGAAGACAGTTGATTTGAACCACGTGTATATGAGACGAGGATTCATCACTAAAAACCTGAGTGGTCAAATATCCAGAACTAGCAACGAAAGCCGATGTTAGACTTCAGAACACGTTAGTGATTGCAGAATGCAGCCAACTACCGTGCCACACCAGACCCCAAATAGTTTTTTTTTATTTTGTACTTAGTATTGTATAAGTAAGGAACGATATTATGCTTTTAAGGGGCTTAATATAGGCAAATCTGGTAAAATATAATCCAAGAAAAATTGAAGAATTATTATACAAGTAAAAAAAAAAAACATTGACTAAGGGTTCTATGGTAATATCTCGGGTCGTTCGTTATTTCGAGTTTTTAAGTTTTCAATTGTATAGCAACCAAAATTTCTAAATTTAACATTTTGCAGGTAGATGTAGCACTTCATTAATACGGCGCAGCAAACAGAATGAATCCCGGCTAACCATAAATATCAAAAAATAAATTAACGTTAAGAGCAGTTTACCGGGCGGAATATGTTTGAGATCTTCTTGTACTCGGGATAGACATCCGGTCAGAGCGGTGGTCACTTGCTTCCGACGGTCGTCCTCGGATTCGTTGCCACCGCCGGAATGGTCGACGTCGCCTGACGTCTGCAGCGAGGAGACATCTGTGATGGCTGTCCCCGCCGTCGTTTCGGGGACCGTATGCATGTCGATGACGTGGCCACAGGTGTCCACCAGGTGGACAGTGTTGACATACACGGCCGGTTGCCGTTGCGTCGGGCCGTCGTCCGGCTTCGTCGGTCTAACGGCGTTTGGTGCGGGTCGTCCAACGCGTATGGCCGCTCCGACGACACCGCCGCTGCCACCGTTTCGCTGTGGCCACGGTACGCTACCTCGTGGCATGCTGCTGTAGGCTCTTAGTTCGGGTGACCCTCTGACGGCCGACCACGGAGATGAGTCTATCGACAGAAACACACATAACGCGTTAAGCACACGAAAAGAGAACGAGGAGACTAAACGAACAAAAACTAACGTAACGAAAAAGTATGACAACACACACGTAGGCACGCGCGCGCTGGCGGGACGGTTGCCTGTAGGAGGAGGAGACGGCGTCGATTCATTAAGATCAACGGACTTTGGTGGGCAGACTCGTTCACTGGTGTGCATGTGTGTGTGTGTATAATGTTATGAATAAATGAAATAATATTGTAATATATATATTATATGTTTATGAGATAGACGCGAAAAGAGTTGTAGAAAATGAAACGACAATGAAGACGTCGGAGGAGGAGGAAGAAGAGAAGAAAGACTGCGATGAATTTATACAATTGTTTCCAAGTTGTATATATTATACGCTCGAGTTTCGTAATGAATGAAATATTAATAAATAATAAGACAAAATATGTATATACGCCATGCCATCATACGTCGTGAACAATAATGTGCTGATATAACGATTTATCGTCGTTGTCAACGTACCTTTAAACGTCAGAGACCTGCTCAGTTTAGTTTCGTTTTTTGGAAATTTCATGTTTTCTGGCGACAAAAAATCAACGATCCATTCTTTCGCCGGCTCCAACGATCTGAAATGACGTTATATATTTTTATCGAACATCAAATTATATTTCTTATAATTATAGTATTTACATATCGTCATGATGTTTAATATAAGGAAAAAACTATAACATATTATCAATTCAAGATATTAAACGTCAAACATTTGTAAGTACTTGTTTGAAAACCCACGACAGTTTTATTTCACAGAATAATAAGATTTTGTTCCTTGAGCTTAAAAGTGTAAAGGCATAAGTTCACTTAAATAATTTTCGGTAAGCAGACAATTTTTTTGTCATACCTGCATCAAAAATTTAATTTTCGATACCGATTGAAGATTAAAAAATTAACTCTTTCTATCCAGTGGACAGTAAATAAATGTTTCCGTCAGGAATTCGGAAAAGTTTTTGTTTAAATCAGATTAATATATTATCTACAATCTAAAATCTATTATATGAACGTATAGCCTGTATAGGTACGTTTTCCTTGTAGTATGCGGCGTCTAGCGTCAACTACCAGCTGGTCATAGTCGGCATAACAATGACATGCTATTCCAAAAAAAAGGTTAAAACATTCTTATATTGATATTAATTTATAAAAAATAAAAAATGTATTAACATAATAACTAATTTTTTTCGATATGAAGGAAACTATTGTGTATATTTTTTAACTTGTTACACTCTTGTAGGAACTTAGTATTTCCTAATCTATCACCATGTTTTACAATAGCTTAGTATATTATCCGGTAAAACAGGTGCTTCAAAGTGTTATATACATAAAGGTTTCTATGTATTGGAAGTTAGACACATAATATATGGTAAGTAGAAATTTCAAAAAGATATATTCATCATTGTCACTATATTAATAAAATAACCTATACGGCTATACCTATTTTTAATCTATAATTTTTAAATTATTTGTTCGGTGCTAATAGTTAATAGTCATTACGAATTGATAATTTAATATTGTGTTCAATAGTTATAATGTTCCTCATATAAAATTCATACACTTAATTTGGATAATATAATAATTATAAATTGGATTTATAAACCTGGATTAAATGAAATGATTTATGATTTATTATTGCTTTCGGATTTATAATAATATGTATATACTATGCAATTGATAGTCTTATGCCAAGGTAAACGAAAGTAAAATGTGTTTACAACACTCAGTTAATGTATCTTATATATGTAGCCTGTACCAACGTCCAACAGTGATGCAAAAAAAAAATTAAACATCATAAAGAAGTGAATATTAATAAATAACTAACATTAATAAGAAGTAGAATTAGAAATTAGCACAAATAATATTATTATTTTTTGAATTTTCTGAAATATCGAAAAAACATTAGTTTAAAAATAAGGATTAAAAAGTCATCTGAACAAGAATATAATACACTAATACATGTAATAATGTTTTTGTCACGCCTGCACTGAAATTTTAACTTTCGATAGGTACCTGCTAAAACTTTGAAAAGTAGCTAGATCTCGTCTAGAGTACAGTAAGTGCTTTTGTCTACCCAGTTAATGTCTTATCAAATTATTAAACCTGCATGAAAGTATCGATGATATATTTTATTGTTTGATATATCAAATATGAGACGATAGGAGGGTTACGATTCCAGTTCTGTTCTATGACATAGTTCGACAAAGCTAGAAACAGATAATAGCAAGAATAGAACATTAGGATTTTTGGATTATTGTAACATCGATATGTATATAGATGCTGGTGGAGGCGGTAGAGGCGTGACACATAATATAGAATGTATGGCTCGTGCAGGAAGGCAATAATTTCAGTCTTGGGCGAAAGCAGAGTTTGCCTGTGAGGCTTGTGCAGCACACGTCATCCGTGAATGAAATAACTCACTCCCCTTACTACACAATATACTATTAAGCTTAATTATTTTCCTCGTATGATTATTAAGTTTAAAAAAACTTAATATTTTCTATACCGTAAGGGAAAAAATTTTATTATTATTTTCTCAGAAGTTGCAATTATATATGCGATCCATTTATTATAATTCAACGTATCACGAAATAACGCAAAATTGTGGTGATTAAAATACTATTTATTTATTTATTTATTTATGTTCGGGTGCTACTGTAATGCTAATATAATATGCTGAGAAAATAATTGATACAATCGGATCGCGATTAATTGATAAAACTAATTATAATGAATCGATTTATATCATTTTTTTTTTTTGGCATATGAAGGCCTAAAAAATTGTTTATGATGTATATAAGATGTGATAATTTTTTAATATTTAATTATTTCGTGAAAATTTCAAGTTTTTTAATTAAATCACAAAATCGATTTTAACTGGTTTTAAAATTTTTTGTTTTTCCTCAATATGTTTTTGTTTTTCTGACTTATACATTTTGAAAAACACTAAGAATATTCTTTTATTTTAACCTTCTAAAGTACCAACTAAATCGAATTTACTAACAGAAACTTCCTCAAAATTAAAAACCAAAGTATTTTCACTGCTTCAAAATGTGAAGACAAAAAAAATCAGAATCTTAAATGTAATATGTAATAGTTCTTCATTAGTTAAACTTATACTGTTCTAGACCACCAAATGTATTATATATGCACAGTGTTTTTTGAAAAATAAAGATATTAGTTAGAAATTTTGAGTTGTAATTCAAAATTATTCGCAATTACGTATACACTTTGGACACAATATAATTTCAAAATATTTAGAATAGGTAAAATTAAACCATGAACCTATTATTTACACTGTTCAGTGGTGATTTATAAAAATTAATTCACTAACATTTAAAACGGTATACCATCATAAAACCTAATTGATAATATTTTAATACATGCAATGTTTTTGGAAAAAAACTAGACTAGTTCATCATACCGTGCTATTCGGGTTAGGACGCGCTCACGTTTTAATATCAAAAATAACAGAGTAAACGAACTAGACATTCCTACTGAATGTAAAATTATCCGTTAGGTATGATTTATTAAGGCATAGTAATTTTTTGTTTACCAGTTTCAATAGTGTGCTGTTAGTTTTCATGTTAGAGTGAATTAACATATTGTCAGTCTTTTAAGAAAAATCATTATCTGTGTTATCCCGCTGATTTTTTACGATATTTTAATTTTTAAGTGAGTTATGAACATGTAAAATATTAATATATGAAAATGTTTAGAATTTAATTTAATTTTCATAATGTAATAGGAAATTATATAAATAAAATAACCAAGTACACAAAAATGTTTGTCTTTTTAGTTGAAATATTTCTACGAAAATATTATGTTATTTAAATATTGTATTTGACTCCTCTGGTTACATTATAAAAATTATTTCTGTTAAAAACACTATAAAGAGTTTAAATGCATTATTTATTTCATATTTTTTAAACTATTTACTAACTCAAATGCATTTTTATTCATGGACATAACGGCTTGTCGATGATTTATATAGATGGACAAAGTTCTTTGTATTATTTATATACATTCTACATTCATTACTGTAGGCTTAATTCGGATTTTGAATAATTGTGTGGGTATTTTAATACAATTATTTACGTGAGTTAAATTTTAGTTTTTTTTTTTTTTTTGCTTAAGCTTATTATAATCTTTGTCTTATTAAACATTATAAAAACTCAGATGGCGCACTTACTACACAAAAAATACTTCGAATCAGTATCACCACTAATAGAGAAAATCTGTTTTTTATGAGAAATTGTTGATTATTAACTAGGCAACACTGATATTTAGCACTCTTGTCAAATTTATAATCATTTGTCATATTATTTTTTTGCATAACGTTGACTAAGTTTCTATATGGTCATACAAAAGGCGGCCATGTAAAAATAAAAAAATAAAAAATGGAGTACAAAAAAAATTTAATTTTACAAATTATCACTTGACATTTTTTGTATGACAAAGACGAAATAGTATAATGTACAAGTACCTATTAAAAAACACCCATTATGATTTAAGGTGGAATAACCGGCAATTACACACTTCCTTTGAACTGGTCGAATAACATTAATGCAGTAAATCATTCATGAGAGAACCTACTCATATTATAGAATTCATGTTATTATACTATAAAAAGAAAATTCAAAATTCAAAAATACATAAGTTTGTGCGATTTCTTAAATACGTTCAAATAATGGGTATAAGACGTTTTAATAGGTATATTCGGTATTCGCAGCTTAATAGTTATGCTACAAAATCGTTAAAATTTTTGTTTTTTGAGAAAGTTCCTACATATTATAGTACATCGGTATCATTACTTTATAATAATTTTTATGTAACACGTCAGTTAAACATAAAATATTCAAGATGGATAGTATATTGTACAAGTATATGTCAAAGTTATTTGATCGGTATTAGAAAATAAACAATATTTTATACTACGTACTCAATTTTTTCTTTGTGACAACGAATGCACAGCCATTCAGGAGCATGTATGGCGGTTGAATATTCCCTGCAAGACATACATATCCGTTCACGGCAAGCACGACAATTGGCCCCTCTATTGATTATCCGGCCCAGTTCGGCTCGGCATCGAGCACAACTGTGTCCAGACCATAAACTAGACTCGCATCGTAATACTTCTAATTCA
The DNA here is from genome assembly GCF_037042655.1 of Diuraphis noxia. Lineage (NCBI taxonomy): Eukaryota > Metazoa > Arthropoda > Insecta > Hemiptera > Aphididae > Diuraphis > Diuraphis noxia. The sequence goes on along the minus strand of NW_028301714.1, from coordinate 26,958,967 downwards.
CCGCTTGCCATACTTTTGTATTGCCTGGAAAAAACAATCATGAAAGTAGGTGTTTTTAGCATGAAGATTTTGATTTATTATTGTTATTTTAAAAATAACAAATATATTGTTAGCAAGGGCTTCCATACAGCCCATTCTTCACAAAAATTAATATTGTATTTCACACCATTATGCTCATACATTTTTTATACCTAGTTAAATTATAAAAACTATTGAACTTGACTTAACTATTATTAGTAATAAATAAATATGCAATATCATAAATATCCAAGTCATAATTATTACTTTTATTGTTGTTTACTAAGAATTAAATAAATGTAAGAATGAATAATGCAAACAATAATGTTAATTCATAGCACGCTGTTATTAATACTTGTTGATTAAGACGTACATTATATAAACTTAATACACGACAAAAACACAGTTTCATTATTTTAAATTCAACTAGTTGTTTTTTTGTAAGAGGACAATTTATTTCTTATGAGCAACGACCTTAACTATCATTGGTAAAGGAAATTTATTATTTATTTTCCTCTAGTTCGTCTCGTAAGACATCTGTTTTCTCGTTGTCACGGAGAAATCTATTTCTAGTTTTCCGCCAATGCTTATGCAATTCGTACATTATCTTAAAATGTATGAAAACCCACTTAACAAGTAACAACTTTAACGCAAAGAGTTATTGTACGTAAAACGTGTTAAACGGCACTCACGATAAAAATCCAATGTATATTTTAAACATATAGCTTATAGGTAATATACATCTGATGTTTGTATACACGTAAAACAATAAATATGCACAAATTACTTCTGCCCACATTTCATTAGATTATCACGAATATAATAAAAAGATGTTATGTGAATTGCCTACCGGTTCTATGATCCAATTTCATGACGTATGTGTGTCGTCTTTAATAGATGTGAATCCGTGAATAGTGATACAACAGGAACCTATAATATTTTTCATGAAATACTTTTACTATTACTTTTTATTATATACGCTGAATTATACTGTTCATAATCCAAACTAAACATATCTCAAAATTGATTTAAAAGAATATTTTATTGTGAAATCTGTGAATTGGTTTGGTATTATTACATGGCATACCTACCAACAGTATTCAAATTTTATTTAAATTTTTTTATGAAATATTTTCGAAGTGCTAAATTTATTTTATTTTTTGTCGACAGAGACAAAAAAATATAGTATAATGTGTAATTATATCTTGGAATTCAGGGACTTCACAATTGTGAAATTAATCTTATACTATTCATATTTGGGCACGGGCACTATATATACATATTAACTAAAGTATAAACTATGACATATTATTAGCCTTGGCCTCGTAGTAAAAATATAAATTTAATAAATATTATGTACTTGTATTATTATTATGAACCAAAACATTCAGACCATATGGTGTTTGAAATTAAATTGATGTACAATAATAATAAATGATAGTTTGATTAAAATTGTAAATTAAAATTAAGTAACTTGATTGTATGATTGTTATAAAATTGGCTTATTTTATAAAAAATAATGGTCTACGATGTTTGGATATTTTTATATATAATAATTTCCACCTATCATGACTAATCATGATGATGACTATCCTATTTTATTTTCTATACCATCAATCATAATTACGAACTCGTTTTTTTCGGTATAATATAAAAATAATAATATATTATTCGGAAAAAATGTAGTCCAAATATACAATTGCACAACGAACACACAGAGATATCGATTTCTCCAACAAAAACACATTTTTTTTTTACATAATTGTCAACGGAATTTTTATTAAGTGATGCTGATATAATATAGGTACATTATTGTAATTAACTAAATTAGATATTGTAAAAACATAAATCATGATTTTATCATGGCAGTAGGTAAAAAAGATGACAATATATATTTGTTATTACTCGTATATATAATGCAAAATATCATTACAGAAATTATCTAAACAATTCCATGTTACGAGTTATTATATTTGTAATTGAAATGTGCTGCAAAAATGAAAAAAGAATACTTAACTTATATTTACATAATTGCCTTAATATCATGTTTCACATATACAATGTCACTTCATACGATATAGATTATATACTGTTAATCTATGTTGTATGTAGTTATTTAAAACAATTATGAAGTGTTTGTTTATCGTTGATAAATAACACTTGTAATTTTAAACTCATACAAAACATATTATAAAGCACCTCATTTAATAACATACACAAATTTAAGACCTCACTGTGAATTAGTGAAGTTTTAATAACAATTCATTTCTGTATAGGCTATACAAACATATTCAAGAATTAGGAACTGAAATTTAAAAAAAAAAACCAAAACGTACCTAACAATCAATATCGTATATATCGGTAATTGAATAAGTTATTCCGATGAAGTGGTCTTTGAACACTCTTTGATCGTAATAATTAGTATATTATATCTCAATCAAAAGTATAACAGTAAGTAATACTAAGTCACTAAGAACTACAATATTTTGTGAGCATTATAGTTACTTTGGAAAAATATTGGTAAAAACTATTTTTAGTCAATTGTATACTACCAGAACTGTTAAAGATATATTATTTAAATCATAACGTCTGTCAATACACTTTTTGGCACAGAGAGCTCATAAAAGTACAAGTTCGTTCCTGGTCGCTTTTATTTAATGAGGTCATACAATATGTGGGCGTGAATGGAGAGAATAGAAATTAATAATGACAACTAAAATAACGAATGTCAAATAAAATATTGAAATTACCGGAGAAAAAATATCAACACGGTAGAAATGTGTATAACTATTAGACACCAAAATTAACACAACGTGTATTAGACTTAATGAGAAACCATAAATTATACTTTAGATTTAACAATAATATATGTTTACAACATTCTAAGTTAATAATGTTAGGAAATAATATAATGTACCAATTGTATCATAAATTACATTATACAGGTACAACGAAAATAAAAGTTATAATTACACAAAATGATACCTAATATTAACAATGATAACTTAATAACTAACAATGCCTTCGATAATTCAGCGCAAAATTACGCTGTATGTGATAGATGGCATTTTTTAATTCATCACAACCTATTACTTGGCGAACCACACAGCGGGTTCAACAGGTTAGAAACAGGATGGTTAGATGCATCATTGATATTTTTATTACTGATACCACTAGAAATTTTGTAAGCTTATAATCAATAATGATATTAGGTATATGATAGCGAGATATTTAAAATTTGTGTTTTAGTTTCCATCACAATCATATTCATCAAACTTTCTTATCACATACATCATGTTATTATGATCATGCTTTCAGCAGCGATGAATTATCTAAGGCACGGTAACTTAGTTTATTATTGTTGCAAACGTAGAATCATCATCAATAAAAATAATAAAAGTGTCTAGCAGCAAGATTACTCGAAAGAGACGACCAACGTATAGGTACGGGTATGATACTCGAGGTTATATTTTATTCATATGTGAAGTTCGCAAACGAAACAAAAATACCAACAGTATATTAAATACTTAATAGTGGTAATAATTAATAACAATAATATGTAATCTGGTAATCATATTATAATACCTATACCTAGGTAGTAACTATACGTACTAAACAATGTACTTCTGTTACTAATTATTATTATCGTAACTGGTGGTTGGTGTACTCGAGTACTCGACCGGTATCTCTTCATGAATATAATAATATATGCGTTTGTGGTGTGCGTGCGTGTGTGTGTGTGTGTGTGTGTACTGGTACATGAGCGAAATAAACAATGGATGACGGTGACGGCAATAGAGGAACCGGTACGAGCCGTACCGGCAAACACACACACACACGCACGCGTGCGCTCACGTATTCTATACTTGCGTATTTTTTCATATTATAAATAGTAATACAGTCGAAGACGATGAGGAACTAAGAAAGAAGAAGTGAACTAAGAAGTCAACAGGGCAACGACCAATAACACACACACATACGCGCAAGCGCGCGCACAATCCACCGTAGGTATATAATATAATAGTAGCGAGTCTTTCAACTCACGTATGTGCACACACACATATGTGACAGCACTGTACCTACTACAACCGTCTGCTGTATTGATAATTCACGGTATAATACTTCAATACTTACGTCATAATATAGGCGTTTCCGTTACAATAATTATGAGATAAGAACCAAAAAATGGAGTAACTTGTAATTGTTTCTTCCAATTTACACATTACACATAAGTGCCACCGAGCATTTTATATGCTAAAGAATAGTTTAGATGATATGATTATTATGATTATAATAATATTATTTATTAGGTATATTGTATACTTATATATTATATAGTATATAGATAATACGTATATAATATAGTATACGTATACCTAGTCTTCTATTCGCTACAATTAGCAATCTTTGAATGACTTACATATACTGTTGTTGAAACTAAAATAGTAATAAATCTGAATTGAATCGGCATTGCACGCAGTCAATAATTCATAAAAATAGTTTCAAAATCAATAATTATTTTAGACAGTAAAATAATGTCTTGATGAAGCTAAATCTTTTTTTTTTAATATTTACGAAAATTACAATCTATATCTCATGGCACAATTATATGCCACGTAATATGGCAAATTTACGCTCAGCAGAACACTGTTAGCTCCTTTAGTTTGAAATTACAGTGAATCGACCTATTATGAAACTTGATGGTAAGAACATTATCTGTGTTTGTACGTTGGTTTTTCACGATAATTCAATTTTTAAGTGAGTTATGAGCATTTTTAATGTACTGTTTATTATATGCTCATATAACTCACTTAAAAATAAAAACTATTATCATTTATTCAGTATGAGGTTTAATCATTACCTGGTATATTAAAAAATTTTCATTTTAATGGTTTTAAAAACAAAATTAAAGTAACTAATTATTTTGTATATGGTATGAGTAAAACACGGTTAGATACTAGAAAAAAGCTTTATTAAACGTCAGATAATTCGTATCAGAACACGAAGTCGGGTGTATTATGAACTACGTATAAACACTACTCCGAAGATAGCACAATATTATTATTTCTAAAACACATAACAACAAAACATGCGTGAGTAAATAATAAAAAAAAACCTTTTTTTTCCCCTATGGTATCGAGGACCGGAGAAGGAACTATGTTGCCAATACTTCTCCTCTATAATAAAAAACCCTGTTTTTCGATGTTCAATTCCAAGTACAATCTACGCAATAACAAGGGGTCATTTTAAGTTTTAACCCGGTTAAGTGTTAATCCAGAAACAAATTTAGAATTCATGTAGGTAACAACAACAAAACTGTAAAATATACAAGTTAATTACTTTCGAAATACTTAAGAGGTTGTTTTTTTTGATTTATTTAAAATCTAGTATATTGTTTATCGTTATGTTTTTAATAATTTATTAAACAATTAATTAATTTTTTTTCTATAATGTAGTATTTATTCATATATAATAAAATATAGGTACTTACTTAATTTACTAGCTTTTACTATATTTGAAGCATCGAAATTAGAATAATAATACGAACTTAACCGAAATAAATTAAATATTTAATTATAATATAATATACTAAATATAGGCTACAACTTGTAAGTATTTTTTTTTTATAATGAGTATTTAAAATAATTCAAATATGGGTATTTCTGTTGAATCCAATGCAATTGCAGGTCGGTATTGAATTTATTCGTTGAGCAAACAATAGACTTATTGTTATTTCTTGTTTTTTAAATAAAATAAAATAATTTATTTTGTATTTTACATATTTTTAATACACGTGTTAATTTATAATTATATTAATATATTATATGTATACCAAAAATGTAATTAATATTAGTAATTAGGTCACTTCCACAATACCTGGGAATTCTCCGAGACGTTTGAAGTGTAAGTGGTGTCGTGATCTCTTAAATTAAATTATTAAATTTATTATCAAGCTAACAGAAAGTTTCATCAATGGGTGGCTCCTTTCATCAAAATGTCACGATCCGTCAACTTTTATCTAATATTCTTATTGTGTATTTCTTGTAAAAAAATATATTAGTAATTCATTTCATAAAAAATAATCTTTAATTAATCTTAAATTAAACTACCTATATTGTGTTTACGTTGTCATAATTTTCACTTCAAAATAGTTAATACAGTATACCTAGTACCTATGTCCTAAATGTATATAATATATATTATGTATGGAAAAAAAACAATAACATGTTAAAGTTATAATTCAAAATTAATAATATACTTATAAAGGTTCATGTTGAATATGATGTACGTTATATTATGAATATTCAGGAAGTATTGGATTCATAATAAATTAATAGATCTATAGCTTTATCTTAATAATCAATGCAGATTATGAAATTAAAAGGGAACAATACAAACAACAACCATCACCATGTAACTATATAAACCTGATACGTCAATGATAATTTATTGCAATTACTTACAATATGTTATAACAATAATATTATATATTATGCAATAACGATAATAGAAATATGAGATCAAAAGAGGAGTAACATTATTTGAAACAAATTGAACAAGATAGTACTAATCAACTATTATTTGGTGTAGGTACCGCATCTTATTGTGAATTGCTTTTTTTTTAGCAGTGGTGAGAACAAATTAAAAAAGTAAGTACTTGCAAAGAAAAGAGTTGTTTGTTAAAATTTAATATTACTATACAAGCATATGGCTAAACGTAAAATATATAGTGTATCGAATGCGTAAATGCATGGATATTATATGTACTTTTAGAAATTTTAATTGAAAAATTTAATTGACTTGAAAAGTTATTGAAAAACTAGGTAAACATAAAAATCATATATTTAAGTAAAACTATAAATAAAACATAACTAATTAACTATGGTTGCTACTTGGTACAATAAGACTCATTGAGAGTTCCGATTAGATAGGTACTACTATCTACTTAATTTAAGTTTTTAGATTTAAAGTAATAATAATGAATAACAAATATTTTCATCCAAGCAGTAGGTATGTAATTGAATTTATTTTCACGCTGTTTAACATGATAAATCATGACAAAAATTTAAAGATTTAAACCAATTATTATTTATGTAAAATATAAGTATAAATGAAAATAAAAGAACATACCTAATGTATAATAATAAATAAACTATTTTCATAAACTAAAATGTATGTACCTAAATAATGGGTCATCATTTTGTGAATAACATTTACATAAATTATATATAAGTATCTATTATGATTAAAATCTTTTAAAGTTGTACGTATACTTCAATCCCATGGTATAGAGATATAGAAAATAATAAGTTGTTTAATTATGTTGCATTAATACAAGTTTATGTTTAAGATTAAAGAAAACAACGATTTTGTATACATAATATATATTATTGCAATAAATTGTTATTAATACCCAAGTAGGAAATAATGGTTGGTACCTAGTTGTTACAGAATAAACAGTAGGTAACTATAGTAACTACGAATTTAGTAAATTAACATACGCCATGCAGTTGGTATATAATAGATAAGCACTTCAGTTTCTCAAATCTCTTAATATGGTTCAGTATTCTCAAGAATTTAAATGTAGAAAATCGTATGTATTAATTTTTATCGAAATACTCAATTATTTAATAAACTGGACCAAATCGTAGATTACATTAGTATCTATATCTTATATTATTAATACCCATCGAATATTGATGGTTTCGATGTAACAGTTATTTATTTTAGTTATTCACTCTGTATTAATTTTCCCATTAGTTATAAATTATAATAATAATTTACAAAATACAAAGAGTAATAACAAAAAGTACATTTTAGATTTTCTTTTGAATTAACGGTACTTTATCTTATTTGACATAGCCCATAGGTCATTATTTTAGTCACAAGTTCACAACTCACGATAAACTAAGACATTTAAGGACTAGGGATGATCTTTATATACCGTTTTAGATTCTTTCTGTCATGACGAAAGAAAATTTAATCATACTTAACACTGCAGTATTACTGTCCAATGTCTTATGACAAGAACAGTAATGGAATATAATTTAAGAAAGACTGGTTTCAACTTCATTATGACCAAGTACAACAATGTTGAACCGCTATAGTTGTAAGTTAAGCACGCAGCTATACGTTATATCATACTCTGCAGAAAATACAATTTTAATCAACACTACGAGCCACCATAGAATATTACTTAGTGTCATAATATTAATATTATAGCAGTTTCCAGGATAATAAATATAAACTATGAAGTTTAATGAGCGCTTTAATCATTTTCGCAGTAAAAAACAATTTTTTTTCCACTAAAATTAACATTTTACTAGGGCTTTAAAGTTATTCAACTTGGAATAACCGCCAATATCAGATGTTTACCTTTATATAGTTTACCTTATATAGTTATATAGTTTACCTTTATATAGTGTATAGATAATATTATAATTATAAGTTATAACACATTGAACATGAGAACGTATGGCTAAAAATATTTGTGTTTATTTAATTTGTGATATCAAATCAGTATAATAATCAGACGGCAAACTTTTGTCAATTCAATAATAAAAATAGGCGGGTAAGTCGTGAATGTCGCTCTGCTGTACAGTAGGTTACAAGTGGGTTACTGTAATGGATGGAATTAAATTTGAATCCAATGATATTATATCATTGTATACGAAAAATGATTCTAAGCGAAGACGGTTTATCTCTCTAGGATATATTATACATTATTAAAAATTTTCAAATCTTAGATTTAAAAAGAAAATTTTTTATGAATTTCTAGTTTAAAATAATTTGCGAATTTTTGTGATTTTCGTGATTTTTACATAATATGTTGTCAAAATTCAAACTTTGAATGCTTGTAAAAAAAATAAAGACTACGCATTTCTTTTATTTTTCAATGGCTAATGTAAAAATATGACAGGAGCCATGTATTAAATTTTCAAGTCTTAGAATTAAAAAGAAAAACTTTTATGAATTTCTATCTAAGATAATTTGAACATTGCAGTAATTTTTACGTATTTAGTCAAAGTTTGAACTTTAAATGCTTTTAAAAAAAATCGTCCCTATGTATTTTTAATATTTTTTAACTACTATTGTTACAATGTGTCAGAAGCCTTGTATTAAATTTTCAAATCTTAGATTTAAAAAGAAAATTTTTTATGAATTTCTAGCTTAAAATAATTTGTGAATTTTCGTAATTTTTACGTATTTTGTCAAAATTCAAACTAATTCATAATACCTCATATATTATCATAGATATATACCTGGTTTGAGAATAAATCGTTATCGTTACGCGATTTCATAAAAATTTAAAACTCAAATGCTCAAAACATTTTTCCTATAACGATGCTTCGAGTTTTCTCTATAGCTATTTGAAGGAAAACTTAGTGTTGTATTTTTAAACCTTAGTTATAAACACACAAAATTTTATGATTTTTCAACTTTAAAATTACTTGCAAATTTTCGCGTTTTCGACAGATTTTGTAAAAATTTGAACTATAAACGTTTATAAAAAAAATTGTGACCAACGATTTTAAATTTTTTTAGCTACAATAAGGACAACTCATAAGGAACCTTGCATTAATTTTTCAAGTTTTTTTGGTCATCCAAAATTTTTTTACCGACATTTCAAAAAAATTCTCATAAAAATCGAAAATTATCAGTGGTCTTTGAATAACTCAAAAAAAGTCAAAATTTTTTGAAAATTTAACTTTATATAGATAACATTAACATAAACATTTGGTGAAAATTTCAAGTATTTACAGTGGTTAGTTATTGAATTACAATCATATGAAAAAATCGATTAAATTCCCGTTTTTCTTTCACTTTTTTTTTTGTTTTTCTCGATTTTTTTTTATACTGTTGGAAAATGTTAACTTTTGACCTCTATAATGCACCAATGATATTCACTTTCCCATCGGAAACCACCCCCAAAGTTTGAAATTGAAGCATTATTTCGACTAGTTATGCTGTACACAGACAAAAAAAAAAACACATCGTTGTAAAATCAATACATTCATCACTCCGTTCAGAATCTAATATGTGTACTTACAAAATACGCGCAGTAAACTAAAACCACAAACCGTTTTTAAATAACGATCTTCGTGAAAAAAAATAACAAAAAATACCACAGGATATTGTGTGTATATTTAAGAAAAAATAATTTCTACTACCACCGTAAACATAACAACGGCAATTAATATGGTACTCTATGTTTTGAATAATGTTTTTTATTATTTCATTTGGATTTTCTATCCTAAGGAATATATTGCCAGACCAGTTCTGAAATCGATACGATCTTAACGTTGCTGCGGATAAACTCGGCACACACGCCACTCTATTGTTTGTATAGGTATAGAGTGTAATTACCGATAAACGGATAGGCGTCGTAGTACGTGAATTATAACCTGCACACTCGCGACTCACCTTGGCCGTTCATGACGCAACCCAATAATACGACGAAGGTAGCGGCGGCGGTGATTAGATACAATTTTTATTATAGAATTTATCCAAACAAAGGAGGTGACCGCATAGTATTAGCAAGAGTCTCGGTCACACACTTGAATTCAAGTAAAAACTTACCACGGTCGCCCAATTTCCGTCGTCAAATGATCCATAAAACTCGTCGTATAGCTACCAACACAAATGCAAAAATTGACTATTTTTTAGCACACTTGTTGCATTAAATACACTCAACAAAAATGGAAATTAATTAAGTTATGCACATAAATATTAAATACATAATTATATAATTATATATCGACTATTACTATTTACTACTATGTAGGTATAATATACATGAAATTATGAGAATGGAATGTAGATACCCATACTAAAATTAATAATATAATATGAGTATTTGAGATCACTCCATAGACCCTATTATAATATATACAAGTCTTTCCTCCCGAAAAGCGAAACTACACCTAACATTTATAAAAGTGAACTTCAAGCTATTCTCGAAGGATACCAAGACCACATATTCTTCTTTACGGATGGATCCAAAACAGACGCCGGCGTAGGCGCTGCAGTTACATTCGGTGAAACCAGACGAATGCTCAAGCTCCCTGACTATTGTTCAATCTACACGGCCGAAGCCTTGGCTATCTCCCATACATTAGATATTATAAAACAGGACTCAATAAACAAATCCATTATACTAAGCGACTCCCTTAGTACACTTACAAGCATCCAAAATTACTTCCAACCTAATAGCATTTCACAAAAAATCCAGAACCAGATATCATTTCTCCAAAACAACGCACAGACTATCTCCATGATATGGATACCTAGTCATATCGGCATACCTGGAAATGAGATAGCAGACACATATGCCAAACAGTCCATCTCATCTCCTCACTCTCTAATCATCGGCTCACATACTCTGCAAGACTCAAAACACTTTATTACTGATCACATTCTAAAAAATTGGCAACACTCCTGGTCAACCCAACGTACTAAACTAAACGAAATCAAACCCAGCATTCTCCCATGGCCAACCACTCCACTTACCAGGCGTCAAGAAGTAATTCTTAATAGACTTAGAATCGGTCACACATGGTTAACCCACAAACACTTAATGTCCAAAACGGATCCCGAACCTTGTCTCTCATGCGGCGAAACACCTTCAGTAAAACACATCATATGCTTCTGCCGTGAACACAACGTTGTTAGAGTCAACCTCAAACTAGCTGACAATCTCTACGAAGCTCTTGGTCCTGACCCCGACAACACTCAGAAGATATTTACCTTTTTAAAATTAACTAAATTATATAACCTAATCTAAATACACCTTCACACCCCAAGCTTGAAATGTATAAATATCCCTCCTTTATCACCATATGCTAAATTTAACTTCAGCCAATAATCTTTGTTGTTGCGGCTTAATTTTAAATAAAAAAAAAAAATATATACAAGTACAATGACTATAGTTCACCCCCATTGAGAATATACAACGAATGGATAATACAAATATTTTTTGTTCCATTATTATGTTAAGCACTTGTTTTCCATACAAAAAATATTAAAACCACAGTAATTAATTAACTATCTATTTAACACCCACCATATATTGATGTATAGTCTCATCTTACAAACGTAAGCACAAGTGAACAAAATATCAAATTTTAAGTTCACGATAATCCATATCACTCAGTTATTTTTAGAGAATAATATTGCAATTTAAAGATATCTTAGACTTACATCGTATACTGCAAACTTCAGTAGTTCATAATACTATAGTGGTGAGTGACAACCATAGATAATAAATTAATAAAGATTCTTTATTTTATTATCTATGGTGATACCTATTTTGCAATTATAATTTATAATATTTCTAATCAAAAATCGTTCTACTGATAATTCATCTCAGTATACCACCATTCTGGAGACAACCCCTCTTATGCGATTAATATGATCATGTGACATTTATTTTACTATCTTATCCATTTTTTTTATAATATAATATTTTATATATTATCATCTAATTATGTTCACTCCACGGGAATACGGGATTATAATTTGTACTTATCACACAGCTCGTCGGGCAACCATATTATTATTTATTATTATTATTATCTTAAATCGTGATGGATGTTATATATACGTGTATACGTAGCAATGTAGCATAAACTAAGATTGTACCTAGCATATTTGTTCAAACACCACAGTAGATGGTACCATTATACGATGTAGTTTAATGGCTAAACAACCTATAGTCATAGACTATAGTACAGTATAAGAATATAATGTACTTTCCTATAGTATACTGACGACCATATTAAACATAAATATAGGTATTATAATAGCGTATACGGAAGGAAATTATAAATTATAAATCATAGAAAAAAAAATAAAAGTAACTAAGTAGAAAAATAACAAGACGTTCTTAAAGTGATTGCGATGGATGTGATCGACGACTGTTCGCAGTAGTGAGTTATATTCTGGTCACGAATTTGTGAGGAGGGATCAGATCAGCGCAATTTTCTCAATAATATTCTTGCGTCTATACTTCATACTTACTTTATAAACTATTATACACTACTACTTCACGCTTCACAATAATGAATACGCCATATATTACCGGGGAACATCATAATATCAATACAAATATCCGCGAATAGACTAGATGTTGTGGACCTTAAATGACATAATATGCATTTTGTATTACTAATTTGTATAATGAATAACAATTATTGTTGAAATAATAATGTCAATTTTAATAAAATAACGAAACAAATGAACTTCATCGATATTAGAACATACATAGTGTATGTATTATGTATAATATTACTCTATGTTCATCGGTGACATCATTCATCGCGCGGTTCGTACGAGGAACAAGCGTATAGTAGATGTTCAACTACCTCTTCCACGCTTGGATTTTATTCACTTAATAAAAATAACGTGAAAATATTATGCATATTGTTTACATATTTTTTTGTTTAATATAGCCCGCTTTTGAAAATTGCTACGTACGCCACTGATAGTACTCGGTTCTATGTTATTATGTTCATGTATTAATTATTTATTTATTGTATTCTAGTTTAGAATATCTAAAATAAGGATTTAGAGTTGATCGTTTCATATCAACGAAGTTTAGATTCTCAGTGGAGCAATGAATTTATCCATTTTGGTTTTATAATTGTTTTTTTCTTATCTGACGTTACCTTTAAGAGCAGTGAAAATGCTTATTACTAATTTCTAGAAGCAAATTGTATCTAGTTGGTACTATGCTGAATATTAATCTGGAGTACTCAAAATAAATACCATCCAAAGGATTTTACTTAATTTTCCGAAGTATAATACATTTTCTAGCGAGACAAAAAAAAACCGAGATAGCACGCTTTTCCAATGACTAATTATTATTGTTAGTTTTAAATTATTTATATATGTTATTGTTTTGGAGAATAACGAAAAAAAATTATAAACAAAAAACTCCGTTGTTAAAATTAAATTCTACGTAGCAATATTAGATGATGACTACGATTTTCATTACGAATGCTTGTTTTGTCAAAGTACACAAATACGAACGTATCTAATTCTTTTGTCATATTAATAATATATTATATTTCGTTTATTCTTCAATATTATATGATACAATAAGGGAAACATTAAAAAACATTATTATTCAAAATGTACTGATTTTTCTCAGAATATTTTAATATATTAGTAAGTTATGTGGTAGGTAAATGTTATTAATAATAGTATTATCATTAGGTAAAATTCCATTTCTAAATAATTAAATAGTATTATGATTATGATTTCTTATGCAGTATATGAAATCAGAGTATAAGTTATACTTATTTATGATATTAATAAACATTATGAATACTTTTTCTAGATATAATAGAAATACATTTTTAATGATCAACAACACTACTGAGGTAATTTTAAACTCAAAAGAATATTAATATATAGAATTCTAGAATATTTTTCATATACTGCACGTGTATACATATAATGCTGAGTTATATCAATGTTACTCATTTAAATAGTTAAATATATATTACTAGACAAAACTAATTTTTAATAAATATATTTATTGAACATATCTTGTTCAGAACTCATAAAGAAGATACACTTTAAGATTTTAACTTTCAAGTCAAGAAATAAATAATAATCGACCTTTTTTAGTAGCTACCTTTAAACTCAAAAAATATAGTTAAATATAACCAGGAGTATCACCTCTAAGATGCACTAAATAGTAATGCATCTAACTTTGTTTTTTTTTTTTAATTCACAACTCAAATAAAAGAAAATAAATAAATAAAAAATGAGAACATTATACATTTTCAATTAGATAAACGTTGTTAAAATTTGAAATTGAAATGACTTTAAAAAAAAATCGTGCCCATGAGTTTTTAATATTTTTCAACTACTGTTTTGTAACAATATACCAGGAACTTCGTATTAAATTGTCTAACAAAAAAAAAAAAAAAAAACTAAAAATATTGAAAACTGAAAATTTTAGTAAACAGCTTAAGACGTTCCAAAATATTTTAAAAATTTTATCTAGTATAAGAAATGATAAAATAAACATTTGGTATGAATTTCAAATATTTACAGTTATTAGTTATTGAATTACAAAAATATAAATAATATATGTTAATATCGTTCTATGAAAAATTGGGGGAATATCCAACGTTGTAAAAACCAGGCGCTCATGAAATTTAATTATACTTCCAGAAGACATCTTTTTTCAATTACGATAATATTTTCGTGGTTTTACGTATCTTGTAAAAATTCGAATTTGAGACACTCAAAAAAATGTATTATGTATTAACGCTGAACTTTTTTTTTATAATTTTCACTAACATAAACTAACGAGGAACTTTGTATTAAATTTTCAAGTTTTTTGATCGACTAAAAATTTTTTTATAAACATTTGTTTAAAAAAAACTAATAATAATCGAAAATTTCATATGCCTATGATTAGGTATATGAAATAGACCAAATTAGACCTAATTTCATATCCCTTCTTCTCATCACGAATCAAACTATTTTTTAAATTTAATGATGTATAGAAAATGCTAATATAAGCATTCAGTGAACATTTCATGCATCTACTTTCTACACTCATTTTTTTAGAATTATGCTAAAACTAAAATCGATTTTGTCGAAAACGATAAATTTGGTTTAAAATAGATATTATCTTAGGCATAATTGTGAATAAATGTAAGCAAAATTATATAGTTAAGTATTGCACGTATTCATAAACAAGGTTGAGAAACATCGAAGCTATATCTAATTTTATGATAGTTAATAGGTTTACTAATGCTATAGTGTATATTCTCCCACGAATCTATACTATTTCAATGACCATGATACCTGCTATTATATAGGTAATAATATAATTTATATGGTTTCCGCTTTAATTATGACAGTGGTGCAGTATTGTTTTTGTTTATAATATATACTGTATAGTGTTAATGTATGGTATTACAATATAGGTGCCATATTTTAAATCTTATTGACTGTAGTTATACATCAAAATTGAAAAAGTTCAAAGGATGGGTCAGTGCACTATTTGTTCAATCTTATGCTGTTTACTTTAATATAAGAAAAAAAATATCGATTATAAAACTTTAAATTCGTAACATATCAATGTTTATAGGATAACTTTTCTCTACGATATTTAGATTATTTGAATATGTATGTGCATTTTTGAATTATAATATTTTAAAAATCCATTTAATTTGTATACAAATTGAAATATCATAAAAAAGACAAAGTGGCAAAGTACAAACATAGATATTTTTGTTTTTAACTTTAAGTTCAATAATCGACCAATTTACTCTAATATTAACGTTAACGAATAAGATTAGTCCTCCTAAACGCAAATTTGCTGTATCAAAGTGAGAAAACAAAATATAGCACGCTGACTTCCTCTGAAATACCTACAGTTTTAAATGAATATTGTGTATAAATACACAAAATGATTCTCTGACGAGAATAAATATTAAAATATTAAATTACGTATAAGCAGAAAGATGTTATGAAACAATGATATGTTTTTGTGATATTGCATCATTATACATATAATATATTGACAAGAATATTATCATGGTTCACATAATATGCATAATAAATACTATAACAATTAAAGTCTTGGATACTTACATCGTATTGCATTTGTTTCAAGTTGATGAATTGCTTTTGTAGTGCATTATTTTGTCAAGTCGTTCGAGTAAAACAAAAACGACATATACGTAATAGAAAATCATTAACGACGTTTGGAGAGTAAATTTATGTTTTGATAGGAAGCATAATTAATAATTTTTATAACCTAGGTACATACAATTTTAGTTATCTATCGTTTAACAACTTATCATTTCCTGGAGAATGCGTTATTTACTCATAATATAGAGATAATCATATTTTACATTGTATATGACGTAATGTATTATATATTATTATTATTTTTTTTTTTTGAGGGGAACCCGCGGCAACATCAGCCATTGGGTGTGGGGGTGATACGGTAGGAGTTATTTTTGTATATTTGTTTGTAGGTTTTTGAGTTGGTAGGGTTGTAACACGTGTTTGTGTATGTGTGGCAAGGATATATTGCTAAAAATCCCAAGTGGTCACCCATCCGGGAGCTATCAACTGCGGCCGGTACGTACGCTCAGTGCGTTTCCGCAGATTGAGCGTACGACCGCGCCTCACCAAGCCACATATTATTATTGTTATTATTATTATTAGTCACCCTTTTTGATATTTGATGTTTGAGAATATTTCGTACAGACAATGGATAACATTAACAGAGGTTAATGAATCGATAAAAAAAATTCAGGAAACACTCCAATAGTTTATTGTATAAACGAAATACTCAATTTTAAGTTCACCATATATTATCTGTATACTATATTATAATAATATCATTATTGTTGTTATTTAAAAACGTGTTTTCTGGGGTGTTTTCATAACATGAACATAAAATATATTTCTGTATAAGAAGTCATAATATAAGGTCGTTTTTTAGATTTTTGGCAATATATGTGATCACAAAAATGATCGAGTTTCAAGTTTGTTTAGAAAAGTCATTCTGTAAAAATATGAGATATATGCAAGTATGAGTAATGTTGCTAACACTAAATTGTATGAGTACCTAATCCTATTTTAAGCCGACAAAACCGTAAAAAGATAACCAATGTCAATCCATTTAAACTTAATACATTTAGTATGTCGTAATGCCATGCGGTTCAGATCATGCATAGGTCATCGTATAATGCAAATTTAAAAACGTTTTGGAGCCAAATTCATTTTTTCCCCTTTCATAGCCTTCCTTAATCACAGTTAATAATTATGTTTAAAGTTATATATTATAGGTATAATTTTATTGTGTAAATTCGAATATTAGTATAGCTTATAAGGTGATACTATAAAATACTATAAACCACCTTAATTCTTGAACTATGGATTTATGATACAAAAATATTTTCACAAATAATATTATTCCTATAAATAAAACCCACTATTTAACATATTTATTTTTAATGTTCCTAAACCCTAATTAAAGTTTTAATGATCGTGTATTTGATTTGTGTTACTCTAAAATCGACATAATTCACGAACTAAATAGTTAATATTCATTAAGCCATATTACTACTATATATACTCACATGAATCTTATCGACATGGTTAAAATGATATTTCTTAAATTGCTTTTTAACGTCTCTAATAATCCGATTTTAGTTTCAGTGATTTCATAAATTAATTTATGATACTTGAAAACAGACATTGACATTACTTTCACATGGTTTAATCATCCCTCCCTCTCTTCCCAAAAACCTCACTAACCTAACCACACAGCTAATAAAACATTTTGAATTAAACATTTTAGAAAAATCTAAACGATTGCATAACTACAGCTGTTATTAACTAGTTAAACAATACCTTCTAAGTTCACTGAATGTATTTTGCCCAGTATTTTGTAACATTTGTGAGTACTAAATTTATTGATAATTTAGAATACAATCTTTTACAGTTGTATTAATATACCTTAATAAAAAACACGGTTTACAGTGATTCTCTTTGCAATAAGCAATAGGTAACACAAAAAATAAAAATAATAAATAGTGTTTATAAATGTTTATGCAAAGAATTATTTTTAAATTAGAAACTTCAAAAGTAAAATATGATAATAAATCAATTCAATGTCTTATATTTATACATATAAAAATACAAAGTTTAATCATTGCATACGGTGGCATAAATGCCCTACGGGACACTACTTTAGAGATAAAATATCAATAGTCAATACATAAGTGATTTAAAATAAAATAAACCTGTCTACAATGAGTAATGATAATAATAATGACATATCACGAATGAAATCATTACCTATTTGATTGATTTTAGGATTGTTTTTCCACACAATATTTTGAACATTTGAAGACGGAATACGTGGATAAAGAACCGGGTTGTGGCATACGAATATAGTATATACAATATACAGGCACAATTATATCTAAAGTAATGCATAGCGACTCTACAGGTTTTCATACCATTTTAAAACTGAGAAGTACGTTATTTTTTTCAAAGTATCACTACATAACATTATAATGTATAGTTAATGTACCTACAACCTCCTGCGTGTGTGTACATTAACCCGAGGTTGATTTGATTTGGCGGTTGGTTGTTTGTTTTCAATATTTGTGTTTGTGACCACTCTCACCAAACCACTTAATTTAAATTTCACTCGGTTTACCGCAAAAAGAAACGTTAAAGTAGGTACTCGCACAAGTCGCACACAACACCCACGGGTTGTAAGCTCGAGGGGCTAAGTGTGTTCGATGAGTTCGGGTCGATGGACTATATTATCCATGGTTATTGTGATGCACATGGGATTCGATTATCAACAATGGAAAACTATACAAAGCATCCTGTATCACCGAAGAAATCATTAAAAAAAATAATAGTTAACTTAGACTTGCATTTTGCACCAAATTGAAGAAATATATCTATCAAATAATTTGATTCATTGGATATATTTGTGTATACATGATATTATATTTTTACTAAATGCATATGATTTATAAATAGTTATATCTATATTATTATATTATCATATGACTGATCACACACACACACGCGCAAAAAAAATATTGAGAAATAAAAGCCACATACAAAAAAGACTGATTTAAATTTATATTTAAGCTATATTTTATCCGAGCGGTTACTGTGTGTTTTAAAAAGGTAATATTGTATTTAGCATCGCCTATCCAAATAAATTTTAACTTTAAAGTTTATCTCTTACATTTTAATCACATTAAAACACACAACCCGGACACAAATACGTAGGCAACTAATAATTATTACAAGATATAATAAACATTATTATTCCTGAATCCAGAAAAAAAAATTATAAATGTAATGAAAAAACTAAATCTACCTAGGTACCGAAAGTCTATTACTAATACACTTGATACATATATATATATATATATATATATTGTATATGCAGAATGAATTTATAAAAATTATTAAATTTACTCGTTTAGTATATTTTTCTAGCGACCTTTGTTTCTTACATGAGTTCCACTCTTTAACCCTTGCATTCATCATAAAAAATCAGTCAACATAAAAATACTAGCCACTCAACGAAACTGTATTTTACAAGAGTTGAGATAACCTAACCGACGACTGCATCGGCGTGGGCGGAATTGTACACTGTATAATGTATATACATAATATCACCTACTTTTTGTCCTCAGAAATATTGCGCAACTTAATGACAAGGCCACCGCCAAACTTTTTAAAATAAATAAATAGGTACTACTATCAACAAAGGGATCAACAATCGTTGAGAACTCGTGAATATACGTGCATATATTATATCATCGTTCAATACTTCAATATGACATTAAATCAAACGTTTTAAATTAATCTACCGTTATAATTTACAATAAAATATAGTTATTTTATATTAAATGTTATTTTAGTTGTTTAACCAAGAAGTGTATGTTTTTATTTTTCCCGAAACATAATTGCCATGACCAGGCGGGTGCAATCAAAAAATGAACAAAATGGATTATTAATATTTTGTGAAAACATCTATAATATTTTATACCTACTTGTAATGTTTGTTGTTTGAATTTGAACAAGAATTGACTATACGGAATCCAGAGTCTCAAGTCACGTCGAATTGAATAAATTACCTACACTCGTGACTTGTGCCTTCCGAACGATTATGATTCGCTTACGTTTGGCGTCCGACGGTAATATACGATTTTTTTATTGTAGGTATTATAAATTAAGCATAATTCCAAAATTTTACATGATATAGGTTATGTCAAAATATCTTTGTTTTCGAAATATTTAAGTGGGTAATTTGTTATTACTTAAAATGCGTGTGTTATTTCTCGTTAAAGACACAAAGACATAATATTATCAACATCCCCGATGTGATAAACATCCACGGTGCAAAGTTCGTAATTCGTACGTAATCAAGGGTTTGATTACATCTTTAATCGTTTTTCAAAGTTCATTATCTACAACTAACACTTTCTATTCCAATGTATGATGGTCACGAGTGGTTTTTCAAAATAATAATAATATCTTTACAATATGTTAGGTATGTGTATTGATATTTCAATATTTGTGATAATGATATAAAAGTTTATATTTTAACACAGATATATAGAATTCTATATATCAGTGTATTTTAATATCATATAATCTTTGATCTAAAATTACGTGATTGTTATCATGGTTACATTATGAGTAGCTTTTCAGAGTATAAAAACATTCATAGCGTAGGTACCGAATAACCGAATCTACATATGTTTAAAGCTTAAGAGGACGCTACACAATCATTTGAATATTTGATATCTCCGTCTTAAGTGCATAACATAGCAAATTTACGCTCATCAGATCACGTTTAGCTCCGTTAGTTTAAAAATTAGAGTAAATTGACCTGTTATGAAACTTAATGGTAAGAACATTATCTGTGTTGGTATGACTGTGATGAGCATTTTTATAAATGCATAATTTGCTACAAAATTGAATCATCGTAAAAAACCCACATAAAAACACAAATAATGTTCTTAACATCAAGTTTCATAATAGGTCGATTTACTCTAATTTTTAAACTAAAGGAGCTAAACGTGATCTGCTGAGCGTTTGCAATGCTATGGCACTTGTAAGACGGAGACAACAAATAGTTGTGTAATGTTCTCTATAAAGTTTAACACTTATTATACAAAATTGCAGAAATTGTACTTTTATACATAACACATTACATTCATACATATATAATATTATAGTAATAACTATAATATATAATTTACCGGGTTTTCAATTGCAATATTTCAAGGTCATAAACATTATATTATACGTATAGATAGGAAGTAAAAAAGTATAATGGTACAATTAATAATATTATTTATTTTATAAATACTACTTATTTCGAGTGTCATTTAGATTCTTGGAATTTAATCGTTCTCTGGGAAAACTAATAAATAACCACGCCGCTAACAGTTTTGTCATCTGTACCTGAGGGTCCCGAGTGGAGCGAGGTTCTAGCTGTTTCTGACCGTTATTTGTTTATCAGTATTTCTGTGAGAAAAATTCCGGCCGAGGAGGAACGTGATGACGGATCGACACTTGATGGTAATAAATACTATACCGTCCTGCTAAATGTTAGTAAGTACCGAAATGATAACTTCACACGTTTTAGTACCTATTACTTAGGTATAATATGCGCACAACGGGATCTTTGGAGTTTTTCGACCAAAAGAGCTTTCGACGCCTCGGGCCCAACAATTTTTGTCAACAATTCATTTCGTTTCGTACTTACACAGTCGTTCATTAGATTAATAAATTATCGACATATTTTTGTAAATTCGTCGAGTACAATGTAGGAAAAGTTAATATCAATACTCAGTGGTAAATAGATAATGATAAATATTATATCTGCTACGTCAGTAACTGGTAAGTGGTAAATGGCAAAATGTAACCTTAACTTCTATCACACATTTTAGTATCTACTACCTAGGTACGATAAGCCGATAAGCGCACAACATGATATTTGAAATTTTTAGTGAAAACGTCTCGACCAGTCGACCAGAAGAGGTTTCGACACTGAGACCTTAAAAATTTATTTCGCTTAGTACTAGTAATTTTGTTTATACCTTTAATGTACAAATTTGTAGGGTCTCACTCCTGTCTTCGATTCAAATGTGGTCGTTGGTCGACCGCTGCGACTGAACTGCTCACATGGAGAAGTAGAATTCTTAATGGGCGAATGCCGGTAACTATGCCTTGTGTGTCGCGTCCACGGAGAATCTTTATTCACACAGTTACACGATCATCGGCGACGGACGATTACCAAAATCGGAAAACGAATAAAACGGTAAGAAATTCACAAATTCAACAATAGCCGCGCATTTCCACACCGTTATATTATGCCGACTGCTTAGGTTAAAAAAATTGAAATTCTTGTTAAAGGAACGTTAAACCGAACAACGAAAACTACAAATCTAGGCCGACAAATCGACTGTAAAACGTTAGTCAACCTGCTGCCACCGTCGCTGCACATTTACCTCCAGTCACCACTAGCCCACCACGGGAACCACAACTGACCGGCCCAACAACCACCACTACCACCACCAGTCACCGCCACAGCATCCCCACCACCACGGTACACGGCGATATTCACCTTGGCCGTAACCGCAGTTACTGCTGCCGCCGTCGCATTCCCACTACCACGACCACTGTTCTCAGTATTTTCCGTGTGTGCGCACGCACTCGCATGTGTGCGATGTGCGTGTGTCGTGCACTCGTGCGAGCTGTGACTATGTGAGCCGTGAGGTGTTTTTGAATAGTGTGCGGTGTGCCGCCGTGCCGGTGTGCGTCGACTGCGTCGTGCGAGCACGCGAGCTCGACTCGCTCGTGCCGCGTAGATGCGTAGTGCGTTCCCACGTGGTTGGGTTGTGCGAAGTTCGACATCAACTCCATCGTTGTCGTCGTGGTCGTCATTCGTCTCCTGACGACCGAAATACTACAAATTGTAGTTCTACGATTTTTTTCCCAAGATTTCTCACTTCACTTTTATTTGGCACTGATCGTTATCAATTTTGTTATATTATTATAGATCTTAGCCATTAATATACACTTATGTACAGTGAAACCTTCCCTAGCAGCATTGGCGGAAATCAGGGGTGGGAGTTTAGCCTTCAAAAGTCTAACATTTTTTGTAAAGTTATAAAATTCTGTATTTTAAATACCCCCCCCCCAAAAAAAAAAAAAAAAATAATAATAATAATAATTATAATAACATTTATATAATATTTATTTATCATCAATTTAATATTTTATAATATGATCTAAGATTTTAAAGGCGGGTTTCCACTATATATTTTTGTTATACCTAATTCATCGGTTTCGATGATTTGTCCTGATCATCACACGATTGACCACGTTTCCGTGTTGTTGGAAATGGCTGAACATTTTCCGTGTTCTCGGCAATGTTTATAGTTAAGTGGAAACTCGTTCAAAGCGGCTGACATTAATATGTCGACAATGTCAACAGATTCTTACACGTACAGATCGCGCGCGCGGCGCTCTTCTCTCTCACTCGGCCGTCTACAACAAGACGTGTATACCGGAAACCGGTCTACTCGGATACCCGGCGAGTACCTGTGCTACCAACGCTGCTGACGTTATAATATTCACACCGTGTATGTGTATGTGTGTAATAATAATGAAAATCTTTAACTCACACTAGTGCGCTTGCACTACCGTCATTCGGACCGACATCATGCGGTTGACACTCGCCGAAGTGACCATGTACCACCGCTCACACAGATAAAATGCCATATTTTGTAAGAATTATTCGACTACACGCGTCAGGTTTCTGCAATGGCGAAAGGCCAAGGACGTGTTCCGCAACCACTGTATCGTGCGTGCAGAGCATTTCTTTTCTTTTTGATATCATCCTCCCAGCGCTCACACCTTACACTGTTCGGGATAATTACGATGATGACGAATATCGCTCGCTACCCCACTGCCATCGCGATAGATTATCTATTTTAATAGTTTGTTAATTATTGTTTTTCTATAATGCCGATCTCAAAGTAGACGCATTCGAAGAACGTTAATCATCGCGTATGTTTATTTCTCGTGGAATGGTGCTGTACCTACGTAAGCGATATTGGATTTACCTAATATAGAATCTTGCGAGTGAAAAATATCACCTATCCAATGAACGAAATCAGTTTTGTGCAAATAAGAAAACAGTTAATAAAGAGCCCCCGACAGACAAATAAATTATATTATTATGAGCGAGCGAAATTGAAAAACGAAAACCATGTAGTGAAAATTACAATTTTGCGTTATCCCGGCCACGGGGTTGTACTACTTTATTCGCGGTGTCTGTAATTTGTAAACGAAATCGAGGCGAGGGAAGTGCGATGACTAAGTGCGAAAAGGGTGCATTGCAAATAGTTGTTAACTAAAAACGCTATTATATATTAAATGACGTCATAATATTTTGTCGCTGAATCCGAATCATAATATGTGCGAAAAATATATTATGTCAAAAACTCAAAAAGGAAGCATCAAATTTGCTGCGTGCACGTTAGTGACTAGTGAGTGGTGATTTACATCGTATATAATAAGATATTTTTTCAAACGCTTACAATACTACCATGGATGATTATATTCGTTCCTATTACGGTAATTCGAATTATTTACGTTTCTTGTCGTATGCCCAACATTTTGAATATTTTATATGTATAAGTAATTTATAAGTAATACGTATTAAAAAAAAAAAAATATTTATTATGAGTTGTGACCTTTTTTTATGTTTTAATTGTTAACTTATTACGGCATGCATAGGAATTAAATAATATCATTGTACATTTTTTGTTAAACACGTTTTTATAATCAAGTACCTTTCTAGATTACACTGTAGACCATAGAAGACAATAACATTTCAATTCAAAATAAGAATTTTTATTTTTTATTTCGCACTGTTAGGTTTTTTCACCGATGAAATTCGACGTAAATGAAAACATTATTATGCGTCGACGGCTGATTTCATAGCCGTTGTTATTATTGTTATTATTACGGTCCGATCGATTTTAGGAATTAACAGAATTGAACAGACATTAAGCCATAAAACAATATTTCCTGCTATTTGAATTGGTTAATATACTCGTTCAATAATAATATCATAATATATTAATATTATACAAAAAGCGATACTGTGTGCGGCGGCGGCTATATTATAGGCTGGACAGGATGTCGTGTGATAGGCATGTCAATATTTATGGTACACGGCGTCGGCGGCGGCGAACGCGGGAGATTGATACGGCGAAAGAGGGTGGATAAAAATTGGTCATATAGGTACGGGCGCATCGCGTCTCGCGAGAGCTCTTTAGTAGTAACCGTAGAAGTACTCGTGCCGGGCGTAGTACGTGCTGCGTCGTTCCGTAGGCGCGCGAGCCGGTCGTTTCGTGTTCGCATTTGTCTTATACTCAAATAATAAATCTACTAATGATATTGCAATATTGTATCGTCGTGTGTGATAATAATAATTAATAATTAAAATCTATTATACCATACTGTCTTCACACATTTTTTGACGTTTTAATTAGTATTATGCGTGCGTTTACTCCGAAAATTTGATCAAATTATTTTTTTATTCGTCCGAAAACCGCTAACACGTACAACCAAAACAGCCGTAAGTATCTAACGGCTATCTAATATAATATTATAATTAATATTCATAATATTCATATTCATTTATTATCACGTCATCAGACATTAATCGATTAGAAACCTGAGTATACCTATAATGTAATTAAACAGACAATTAAAAAATAACTCTGTTGTGTTATTGTATTGAACCGTAATCGGTTTTTCTTATTAATATATTATATAGTTCCATTGATAGACATTATTGAATAAGAACCGTGCCGATATAGATGTTAATCAACTAACTCTAAACACCGTTTTTCTCGTATCCAAAACATCCGTGGACTTTGTGATATAGGTACACACAAGGAAGAGAAACGAGGCCACGCAATATTTTCTGAATCATAAAATAAAATATATAACATACTACACTGGTGATAAGAGCCAATATATTATGATGATTGTACGTTTAACGTATACGTGTAGAAAATAGTTTGTTATTACTTATTAATAGTATTTCAATAAATGTATTTGTTATATTAAAAAGAAAATATTACTATAAATAGTGATATTTTAATGTTATAATATTTCCTCCTACAGGTAACATGCAGATAACGATCGTCGTCAAACAGTGTTGAACACTAGTTGGCAGGGACGACGCTCGAGAGTCGCTATGAAGGCGGCCGGAGGGTTCGTCTTGTTGATCCACGTCTTGGCGGGATTATGGCTTACAGCAGATTGTTCCAAGTTCACCGCTGATGAACTGCTTTGCTCGATTTACCCGAAAAAAATATCTAATGATGTCGATTTAGATCCTTGCAAAGCCGGTAAGTAACGATGCTAAAAAAAAAAAAAAAATTAGAGAAAAGAAATAACTTATATTAGCTTGTATATAATATATGTATATATACTTCCCGAGGGTTAGTGTAGATTTGGTGTACACTCTTTGGGGTGCCGTTTGACACGCTTTTTTATAAACACACCCGTGATGAGGCAGTATTTCTTCGTCGTTTGCAGTTTTATAGTAGCTATATTTTATATATAGGAAGGGATTTTCACGATGCCCTAAAAAAGATCAGAGTAATTTCGTTAAGGTGAACCTTTGGGCTAATGTAAAATGACAGTTTAGTGAATGACATTCTTCTTTCATCTGAATAATTGGTATAGAACTCGTGTTTGCCGCTGGACTTGGGTCGTTAAAATACACAAGTCGATAAACTATATAGCATCTTAAATAGTAAGGCTTGCGTAATCAATATCGCATTCAATAATATTATTTCGATTGTTATAATGTTATTATTACTAATTTTAGTTTTTTTGTAGAAAAATACACGGTGTCGTACACTCGGAGTATTAAAATGGCATATGGTAAAATCATAATTTATGTATACACATTTTATATTGCAATATTAAAAGAGTTTCTCGAAAAAGCAAAACATTGATATTAAAATATATTTTAGACCATTTGTTTTTGAATCATGACTTACAATGTTTTTTCATGTATTTATCATATAATACCTGCTTTTTTGTACATATACGCATATATAATATATGTATATAAGAAATACATAGTTATACAAAATATCTTTCTTACTATACCACTATTGTTATACATTTTTATTAAAATTTATGTAATTGGCTCTGTTTGTTTCTAATATATATATATAACTAAATAACTCAGATTTATGATCAAAAATAATATAATAAATCTTTGGATTTCGTTAATTCTTACAAACATCAATTATATAGATTTAAATATTATTAAATACTATACAGGTAATATTAAAGTAACCTTACACCAATCAAAAATTCTTTAACATATCGGCAGTTGTTAGAATTCGTATTTTTATCATATATTTTATGTAAAATTTTTTTTAAATTTATTAATTCTTTAGATATTTCAGACCTTTAGAGATACTTTCTTTTAAATTATAATATTTATAGTGTTGAACACAACACGCGAGACATACATAGCAATATATTATTAATTAGAATAATGCATGTGCATTTGGTAACAGGTGTATAGGTACATATTAATGTTTGAGTTGAAGCAAAATGTCGATTTATCTTTTATACAATATTCATAGATACTTTTCAGTTTGAATTATCTATATTTAACTAACATAAAAAATTATATTGTGTTCGAAGTGTATATATATGCTCTAAATTAAATTTTAATATTTTGACGTTAACGCTACACTGCAGGCTTATTATAATACTTATTAGTAATAAGTTATTACTTAGTCTTTATCTATAATACATACAATATAAAGTATAATTTTGGCAAGACGACCTTCGTTAACGTAAAATCCTTCGATGTTAT
This sequence comes from Diuraphis noxia, assembly GCF_037042655.1. Lineage (NCBI taxonomy): Eukaryota > Metazoa > Arthropoda > Insecta > Hemiptera > Aphididae > Diuraphis > Diuraphis noxia. The sequence continues at coordinate 26,930,484 of NW_028301714.1, read as the reverse complement.
ATTATATTATATTTTTTCTTAGTCTCTTATTATCACTGATAAATTACATTTTCTATTTTGTTAATCAAGGTATATTGAACAAACATTAATTTAACCTTTATGAAAATTCATAATATTAAGTATGAATAGAAAATGTAAGTTTTTGAATTTTGTTCATAATTAAGATTTGGTAACATAGGTATGGCATTCACATGAAATAGAGATTAGGTTAAATTGTTTTAATTCTAAACGATTCTAACTTGTACCTTGTAATATAATAATAATAATAATACCAATTGATTAAAAAAACATAATACGTGCAAATTAAAGACGTACATATAATCATTATTCATGATTTATATTTATTCTGCGATTTAACAAATTTTGTAAATAGTTAGTGAACACAACAATGCTAAAAAATATAATATTGTTGAAATATATTACTATCCAAAATTAAATAAGTAGGTATATACGAGTATATACTTAATTAAATTATAATATTAGATACTTTCTACACATTTAGTATATACCTAAATTATTTCAATTAATTTATAATAAAAAACTACACGTTTATTATCAAAAAAATAATAATAATAATAATAACCTAACCAATTTTTTTTTACCGCAAAAATGTAAAATTATAGTTTTAACTTAATACTTTGTTCATACCTTGTAAGGATAATTAACTGATTTTTTTTTCGATTCTCTAGTAACAAATAATCATGATTCACTAGAAACATAATATATCTAATATAAATAATAAAATGTAAAATAAATTAGCTTAATTGAATAGAAAAAATGTATAAATTAATTATTATTATATATAATATAATAGTATACTATAATATTTAGCAGAATAAACTGTAATTAAAAAGAGATCTATATGTATGTACCAATACTGGCACTATATCGAGGTCAGTTAATATTTATAAAAAATATCTTATTAATTACTAGTTATATTATGAAGTTATGGCCTCTTCTTCGCAAAATAGATTGTTTTTAACCTGGCCTTTGCTTGGGCTTCATAGTAGAAACATTTTATTGGTTCAATATTGTACATAATTCTGTTTAATATTTATCAAGAAAAACAAACAGTGCGCTGACATCATCTTAAGTGGTGGTTATGAAATTATGAAATATGTTTCCGAATTCGTCATTCTGCGATCAGTTACTGTAGTCTGTATAAATTTATATGAATATTTTGTATACTGCAATAACCTATGTTATAATGTGTATTATAATTTATATGAACTGTATAAACACTTTTCTGTAGGTACACTAAGTTTAGTTTGGATTAAAATTGAATTACTGGATATTATATTTATACATATTTTAATATAGTAGCACGTCATCATATTCAGAAAATTTAAATTGTCATATTTTAAATACTTATTACTCACTACTTAAAAATTAAAATACCCTAAAAAACTCACGAGAAAACACAAATAATATTCTTATAGGTAGGTATAACTGTAAGTTATATTAATTCACACACAATACATCTGGATTTGACATCCTCCTATATTATTTGATAATAATTGTAATTTATAACCTGCAGTGTACCTATATGTATTGAGATTTCCATCTTATTTCAAATATTATATTATAATATACTATAAATTATAATTAATATCCGTTTACATTATTAAACAATCAAATATTTTTTTCATATCTAATATAATATACAATAATATTTTGTGTCATAAAATATGGTAAATTTCATTTTTACAACATAGAACTCGACAACTATATTCTTTAAGCTATTTTTCATATTTAAACATAATATAATTAATATTTATCAGCTTATTATTATATCAAAATTAAATTAATCAGATTTTGTTAAAACATATATTTTGAGACCGTAATGAATTTTACTAACAATACTACAATAGGCTTCAATAAGTGATTATATTTTATTTCCAATTTAAGTTCAAAATATACCAATAATACGAATACTCATATGGAACCGGTTGTTGTGGTGCAAAAAATATTTTGCATAAAGAACTCATATATCATAGAAAGTATACTTAGATGTGCATATGAATAAAATACTTAGTGTAGTTGTGTGGTACTAGGGTCCATCCACATATAATTTTGGTAATATCGGAAAAATTTGAATAATCTATAAACATTCTTTGGTGATTAAATTCAAATAGGTTCCTGGCGTTCCTGCAGTTATTACTTATCACTCACTGATCATTATAATTTATAATATACACGCAATATTTATAATTACATTCTTGAATCGTTCATTCTGATATTTCATACCCTTAGCGCAGATTTACGTCGAAGGGTAGCTCATTGGGCAATCGACTTGAATTTAAATTCTTACACGTTGTGTAACTATATGATTCTGATATCTTTACTCGTTGTTCACAATCAGGCATAATTCAGCTATAGAAAATTGTGGTAGGTATAACACATTTTATACCATATACCAATACTATTTAGCGATTATGGTTATTGCTTACCTATAAGTTATTATCATCATTGCAATAAATAAATAATTTGAACATCCTCAAGAGTTAATAATTATTATATATACAAGCTTATGTACATATATAGTTTCACGTGTACCCCATTCCATCGAAGCCTACGGCCGTGGGCTTAATTCTTTCAGGAGAGGATCTTCCTCGAATTTAATGCAAATGATACCAACTTATAATTCCACTCACCGCTTCAAGGCATTTTTGCTGATGGTTGTTAATGTTAATTCGACGAACGAACATGATATAGCGTGAGTATATTCGTTATGATTTCGGTCACATTAATAGGTTTCAGTATTGACAAAAGTTAAGATATTTCAATTGAAATACTGTGCACACCAACCAGATGAGTGAAAAAATTGGCTTGTCTTGTTCATATTTTCTCGAATCAACAAAAAAGTTATTATATTATTTTCTCGACCCAAATATCATGGTGCGTTATTAATTTCGTTTTTATTTCAATCGCTTCTGAATAGCCACTTATACTTCATACGTTTATATTACCAGTTACCTAACTATAGTAACTACTTACTTATTCGTTTATACGATGTACACGTACGGTATTGGAGAATCGCTGTACCGTATAATTATAACACACAATAACCACATGCATTTTTGAATTTTTTTTTTTGACCATATACGTTTTTAAAACAGTTGTACTACGCGGAGCTTAATCATAATAATATGTATGTACAATTTATACGTATTGTTTATTTTGAGGTTATTATATTATATGGGTATAATATAGTCAATAGTACTTTTAGCAGGTAATTACGTGGTGTAGGTGTATCTCATTAATTTTATTGCTTTATTTTATACACTTTGGTTAACACTAAAAATTATTATCAAATAAGTCATTTAAAATACGGATTCCAATGTTTTACTAGCGAAAGTATTTTCGCTATTTTTATCGTTGTACACCAACCTATACTGCTATTTAGATTTGGGTATGCGTGTAATGGGCGTTAATAATAATAACAAATTCTGAAACGGGCCTCATTTGTCAGATTTGATTTCGTTGTGAACGCTTTTTTTTAATCTTATTTTAAGAACTTGAGGATTGAATAATAGTATAGTTAATGCTTTTTACGGTAATTTTTATGTCTTAAATGCATTTATTTTTAAAGTAACTTATACTTATCATATATAGTATTCCACTTGAGACAATGAATTATTATATCAATGTTATGTTTTACATCGTATATAACTAAACTACTTATAATTAATTTTAAAGGGCCTTATAATAATTGGCGCAACTAAGGGGGTGCAAAAGGGTCTTTTGCACCCCCAAGTTCTAATTTAGCACCCCTTGATATTTTAAATCTAACTATTATAATTATAATGAAATAACATAAATTTTATGTTTTTAATAGTACCTATAGCACCCCACGTTTTAGAGGTCTAGTTGCGCCTATGCCTATTATTGCATTTTGTATATCGTAATGTGTGAATGCAAAAATAATCGAGTTTTATACATTCAATATAATATTAGAAACTCGTTAAGAATCTGTAGTAAAATCTTACCAAAAAAATAGCATCTGAACTCATTTTTTGTTAGTTTGGTTTTCTCGAAATTTAGAATATATAAATAGTGGAGGCTGAAACGTGTTTCTAAACTTGTTTAAAACGCGCACATTAAAAACGCCTAATCTGTATTATACTTAAACCTCACCGTACGGCTAGATTGTGTAATGTAATAACATTACAAACTATAGACTATATAATATGTAGGACCAATTGAGTCAACACTAGACACATTGTTAGTTGTTACGCAAATCCGTATTTGGTTCTCGACTGATGTATACCTATACCTACCTACCACCTATAATACAAGTTACAACGCGTCTAAGTTTAATAATATAACTATAAACGATTCCTATTCAAGAATACTATAGTATTATAATACTCGTGTAGTGGTTAAGGGAAGGTTCATCATGTAAATTAATGATATTATTACTTATTCTTAATCCTAGCATTAGGAGAAGGACACGTTCTGCTTGCGAGGTACTCACTAAAAGCCAGTTAAATGGTTTTGTTTGCGCTATTGACTGCAGCGTACATAGGATATATATCATTCAAATACTGGTGTTAAATAATAAGTAACATATCACTCCGACTGGCTGAAGGTTTAATATGTATAAACATTATTATACCAATTACAGTGAAATAAAATATAAAACATTATAGTCCCGTCATTTTCATACAGGAATAAAACAGTAGGTTTTTGTTTATTGGGTACATCAGCAATGTATAATTTGTTTAACTGATATTTTGTATTATACATATACAGACATTACGATTAAGTTCCTGGAGGCGTTATATTAATTTTAATAGTATTTAAAATAAGCGAATATCAAACTATTAAGACTAGATTAAAAAACAATTTTACTAACATGTATTTAATATTTATTGGGTTGGGTTTATGTGTATGGTTAAAAATATTTTACCGGAATTTCTAGTCCATATTATTGAAGTATTTAAACACTTTGCATACACTGAATTATGCTAAAAATTGAAGAATTAAAATTAATACTTTTTAAGTGGCCATTATTATAAAATCTCAATATATTTTATTATATTTGAAAAAAATATATTATATTATGTTAAGCAAAATTTAATTATGATCGCGTTTTAAATAATTATAAAACAAAAAATATACATTTACTATAGTAAATAATTGGTCTCATAATCAAATAATCCAATGAATTGGATATTAAAACTATAAATAAATAAATATACTAGGTGTGTTAAGTGTAGAAAACCATGATAAAATATTTTTTAACCATTTTTTATTTCTGTAATTTGGTTTGATTTCCAATAAATTGATATTGTTTATTTGATTGTAAAATTTAAATTATTTAATTAAAACAACTAATAATGTATTTAGTTATGGTGTAGTATATACATTTATAAACAGTTGGTACAACACATTCTGAATATTTGATGAGCTTGAATCGTTTTAAAATTAATGACAATTACCTATAATCTCCGTAGAACAAAATTAGTACCTACTTTTTTTAGATTACATTATTTTCTAATGAATTTTAATTTATCATTAACGATTTTGTATTGAAAATACAAATTGAAACAGAATCACTATTTTAGGCCTGCAAATTGTAATTTATAGGTAGTCTTGATAAAATAAAATATTAAAACTATATATTAATTTGAATATAACCATCATGTATTTAATAAATTATTGTTTTTAGGAAATTTTATGGGTGATATAGCTCTACCTGATGTAGAGTACACTAGTAAAAAAGAAAAAGACAGACAGGCATATGCAGAAAAAGTTGAAAAATACAAAAAAGAAATCAACGAAGGGCTGCAAATCGAAGAAGAGGGTATCGTATCTGCAGGGACGAGTAAGTCAATTGATGTAGCGCAGATCAAGATAAGACACAGGCACAACAATAGGACAAGGAAAAACCACTTGAACAAGAGAAAAAACGATGTTCATCGGGATAAAACTGCAGTTCTTGATAATTCTCTAAGCAGGTATCTATCTCAAGGAGCTTATATATATATATATACATAATTATGGATCATAATTAAAAAAAAAAATAACAATAATTAAAAATCAGATAATACCTACACACAATTTATTAGTCTTATATTAAAATTACGAATATAAATATTAAATATATAATAAACCACACATTTGCCTCATTTTCCTATTTTAAATTTTTATTTGCCAATAAGTTGGTATACAAAAATTAAATGCAAGCGCAGATTTATTGGCCAAAATATTTAAAACAAATGTGCTCACTGCTTACATTTCCCTGTTGTTTTATTCACGAAAACAACTGAAAAATTGCATTTATTTTATTATATTATATGTATACCTACCATTTGCTTATACTGTTTACAATCTAGATCGATGCTATATGAACATTTTTGGAACTTTAAAACAACCCAAAAAATAATTATAATGATCATTATATTGCAGATGAATTTTAAGATTTTTTTTCAGTTTGTCTGTAAATAAGGGGTTCGTTTTAAAATATTGAAGTACGAATGTTTGAAATGTGTGATTTAAAAAAAATATATATACATATAGGTCTAGTTTTAAATATTTGTTTATGTTATAGAGTAAAGAATACATTTATGTCTTACTACATTTTTAATGTACTTGCATGATGTAGTTTAGTAGTTATGTAATTTTATCGAAATATGTAGTTGAATTGTACTTATTTTTTGTTATTAACTTTACATATATATTTATAAATTTAGACGATGTGTTCATAACTGACAAGAGCAAAAATTGTGGATATAAATGTATACCCACATATTAATTATCAATATTAATCTATAATAATGATGGTAGTTTTTATTCATAGTATTTTGTTCTCAATTTTCATTAGTACATAATATGGGATTCAGTGTGAAATATAATGAACTCCTTCTATTATAACAATACAATAAATGCGCTTGTCGTGTTAAACTCTATAATATAATAGAAACGTAGAATACTAATTGAGTTGAATTTTGAGGATTTTAAAGTGCTTACTAGCTCTTTTATGATATTTTTATTTTTAGTTTGGTATGATGACTGATTAATAGTTATATGAAGTTCGGAGATAATTGTCTTTTATTTATAATAACCCCGAGAATTGATTACATAATCATAATCCAGTCTAAAAATAAAAACTGCGTATAAATAATTGGTTACTCATATATACGTGTTGCTACTGCTAAGAATCTAAAAGCACACGGGCACCACATACGTGTTGCTTTACACGAATCGATCCTTAATTATAATATGAAATAAAGAAAATTGAATTTCTTAATATGTTATATTCTCTTCTTATGACGATAACGTTAAAATTTCAATATTCTGTTTTCTATTAGAGACGTGGCGTTTTTATCACTATTATCTTACATTTTATTATGTAGTAAAAAACAATTTTTAAAACATCATGAACAACTATCCTTATGTTTTCATCACATTTTATGGAACTGTAGTCGATGTTCGCCTGGTTCGAATAAACGCCTTAAAAGTTAAAACATACAAAATTTTAGTGGACGTAAGAAATTTTCATCGCTAGGTATATTTTTATCAGCAACGAAAAAAACATTTCTCCTCGGCCGCGGAGTAAAGAATTCATGTGGTTGATTTCGAAAAACGAAATCATTATTGTTACTCAACCGTTGGAACCGTGGTACGCATATGATTGTTGATAGGACAACTCTATTATAGTTACTACGGTATTATAAACGAGACACGTTGTAGTTATGCAAAGACTGCTAGACGAACGTATTGTGGAATTTGATTTTCGGCTGTCAAGCCCTCACGAATATCACTAGGTATAATGTATATACATTATACATTGTATAATACTAGGTACCAGCTATGTTTATAATACGAATACCCATATTTGGTCTGTACAAATGTCACCAATCATTGTAGCTTGGACACAATGTCATAACACTCATAACGTTTTATTTTTCTGTTTAATACTTTTATTATGAGTGATAGGTAGTTAAAGTATATGTTAGACATGCTACGTAACGTATCTATATTATTATCACACTTACTAATAACTTTGGTAATCTTTCGAATTTCGATTGCATGATAAATTAACGCATAATCATTTACACCTATATTTATGATAATCAAAGTTAAGGACAAGTAGCTCTAAAAATAAATACTCTTATGTATACCCTTAAAAATGTAATTACCTGCACTTAAAACGTAGAAATTAGCCCAACAATTTTTAAAAACAAATTTACTTTTTAATTTAATATTTATGTATTTCACTTCTAAGTTTTAGGCAAAAAACTGGAAAATCAAAATCAATGATAAAAAATCCACACAAGTGAACTTTTCCCTAAATAAAATAGAATGCCCCCTTTACAATTCAATAGTAAACAAATGCCACTTTCCCAGTCAACCAAATATTTAGGTATCACTCTGGATAAAATATTAACTTGGTCAAACTATACCAAGCAAAAACGTAATCAACTTAACTATCTTCTCCATCTACTTAAATCTAACTTGAGTCTTAAAAACAAATTACTGCTATACAAAACTATCATTAAGCCAGTATGGTCATAAGGCATCCAAATTCGGGGCCCAACAAAACCAGTAAACATTCGCCCTGTCCAAGCCTAGTGCTCCTTGGTATACATAAAAATGCAGCCCTCCATAACGACTTAAAAATTCAAACAATAAACGAGCTTGCTAAAAGTCACAACATAGTACATACGTTTCCACTTTAAATTAATTTACCATATAAATCCCTTTATTAAAAACATGTCCACTTTTACGTTACCGCGAATTCCCCGACAACTTAAGAGAAACTGATCTAGAAACAATCTAAAATAGAAAAAAAAATGTAAAAAAAAGTAAAAAAAAAATAAATAATTTTTCTGAGGTCCTGTTATTGAATGGTCTTCTTTTCATATGATTCATGTTTTTTTGCATATACTATCTTGTTATTTGTTGTAAATAGATTAAATAAATTTAAATTAAAAAAACATAAGCAGGTTGGCCAGGTTGTCACATAATATGCTAAAAATGTATAAAAATTAAATGAAAATCGTTAAATATATCATCACTAGGTAACATTTTTACTGTTTCTATAAATTGTAATTTTGCACTCAATTACTCTATACTTAAAAATGTATACGTATATTTTTCTAGTGTGTTTAACTATATACAATATGAATAAACCATGCATTAAGTATCTATGTATGATAACAAATCATGTGGTTCATAACAATATTGTAAAAAAAAAAAATAAAAAAAATTCCGTTTCGTTTTTACAGGATAAGTGGATTACAGAAAATAAAAAGTTATCGTGTGTGCATAGGAAATTGTTGTTTTGCGTACGTTGAAATATCATGTGATTGCTGCTGCAATAACAACAATAACGAAGAAAATGGTATATTGTATAATATCAAGTTGTGTATGCGGCCGCAGTGGTTTAAAAATAGGCGTAGAAAGCCATCCCTCTCAGTTTGGGGAAATGAGATTTTTTTTATACATAAATTGATTGAATCAGCCTATCATTATGCATAGAGGATTATTTTTAAATAAAGTGAGTGACAAATAGAGATGGGATAGTTTTGAAAAGATAAAAGAAAAATTACATTGTCCAGTTATAATGGAGAATCTACCTATATCTTAATTAATAATTATATAATATTATTACCAATACTTTCTATACTTTTATCCTCTAAACATTTTGAGCCGATGCGATACCATAAAAACACAAGGGGGTCATTCAATTTTTAAAATAAATGAATATTTTATAATTGAATATTTTCCGCTAGAGAGTTCTAGTTGACTCTTATTACTTATCAGTAATATTGGTAGGATCGTAGAAAATGAAGATGAAACTGTATCATATCTCAAAATAGAATTAACAATAGAACAGTATTGATAATTTAAAATCAACGCAAATACACGTTTCACAAAGCTCAAAAATTTAATAGTTTTATAGTCTTAAGAAAAAGTTTTTAAATGTCAACGAAAAAAAATTCTCATCATAACTAAAACCTATATCAACCACCTCGTTCTTAGATGCTCGTCAATCAGAAACCTAATATAGGATTATTCTAGGATAACGAATTATTGAATTAGTTAAACAGTTAAAGTACGATATTTTGAGATATTCAAAGAAAGGCGATCCAACTCGTCTGCCTATATTGTGTCTTTGGTATAATAATGATGATAATAATAATAAATAATAAATAATAATAATGTTTCGAGCGTTTCCATCCAATCATCCGACACAGCTAATTTGCTTGCTAGCGAAAATTGGACATGTGGCCACATCAAGCCCGCTCTTGATATTTAACATTATTGTTTATGTGTCCCACGGTTCTAATGATATTTGATTAATTATAATTTATAGCTGTAGGAACGTTTGAAGATGCCATGTGTTCATGTGTTTGCATGCATGAGTTGCCCATAAAATATTTCTTGTATCCTATATTATGGATAGAGGATATTATAATTACTTCGCTTATTATAATATTATTAATTGCTATATTAGTTTCTTATTAGTTATTACGCTGTTGAGGTTGTTACAATGTTTTTAAGCAAAATTTTTAATACGCACACACACTTCACACGCTGAGAAATCAAACGCTTCAACAATAATAACCAAATACGACAACATGCATGCGACTTTAAAAGAATAAATTATAAATAAGATTTTTTCTCATGAATGTTTAAATTTTAAGAAAATATTGGGATTTAAACAAAATGATTTTTCTTTAACGGCTATTTTATACTATATATTTATCGAATTTTCTGAGATTTAGCTAACTACTTGTATTATAGGTATTCAATGGTATCCATATGTTTTTCATGTAATAATATTATTGTGCCTTAATCATATACACTAGGTTTTTAATAAATTACGAATTTTACTTCTGAGTGCTAAGTGGAAGGGGAGAAATTAGAATACGCACTCACCGGTAAACGATAGATAAATTAATTTATTAGGTATACTGTTTCAATAATTTAATTTGATAAACGATAACGTCAGATTTGTTTGGTTTCAGGAACATTTTACATTTGAGGAGACGTAGAGCAGCAACGGCAAGAAAAGAAAGGGTATGGGATTTTGGCGTCATACCTTACGAAATCGACAGCAGCTTTGGCGGTCCGCACAAAGCGCTGTTCAAACAAGCCATGAGGCATTGGGAAAATTTTACGTGTATTAAATTTGTTGAACGTAATCCAGACGAGCACCCTAATTACATTGTGTTCACCGAAAGACCTTGTGGGTAAGACATTTAATACACATCAACAAAAATAAATAAAAATATGGTCCATATCGAAATTCAATGTAATGTACTCTGTTCTTATATAATAATAATATGATTGTAGTGTGGTTACTTTTTCACAATCGAAAATAAATGTTATCGTATTATTACAGACCCAAAGATATTCAAATTTCTGTAGGTACTAATGTACTATGTATTACAGATATGAAGTAAATGTGGTGGGTAGAACACGAATGCGTACGTTTGTCTTGGAAGTTTAGTACCCAGAATTAATACCTGTGTAATATTTTACTAAGGGTTTTATCATTTTTGGTATGCACAACTGTGATAGATTTATCTACCAAAATACATAACTCCATCTCTACCCATGAGATCTATATAATAAAATCATAAGCATAATGATTACTTCATAATACAAAACTAATTTAAATATTAACAATTATATTTATATGTAGCACAATAATGTAAAATAAATAATTATTGTATATTAATACCTCTGTGTAATAACAATATATAATACAATATATACGCATCATATATGACATTAGTTTATAATTAATCATTTAATGTTCAATAAAGTGACGGGTTCATGAGATCATAATTTGCAATAAAATATTCAAAATATTAAATAACACATTTTATGAATTGTTTAAAGAAAGTAATTTATAGTATAATCGAACATTATTTTAAAAATTGTTTTGATTTAATACATATATTTTTTAAAATCATCTAGATAATACAATATTGAGCTAATAATTATTATAACTTATAACCTTTATCTAATTAATACAAGCGACAGATTACTATACTATACTTATGATTGGCGTATTATTAGATAAATAACCCGAGTTTTATTTTAAATGTTAACATTTTTTGTTCATTTCATATTATTTTCGTTTGAAATTTAACCAGTAGGTCCAAATAAATAAGGCCCAGAAAATGTATTAGAAAACGTGGTGATTACCTCTCCTTAGGGCTTTTTTTTTATTGAATTATAGCATCGTATGATAAAATTAATATGAAATTCAGAAGTCATAACTATAACTTCAGATTTATAAATAAATGATACGATAAAAGGTATTTTTTTTAAATATGAAAATCGAAAACGTGTATTCAGTTATGTTTTTGTTAGTATTTATCAATCTATGATACCAATTCGCCCCCTCTTCAAATTACCCTTGAGGGCCGGCAACTGAACTATTACTAGCTGCTTCCCTCAGTGTCAACTGTTTACCACCTGCTAATTTTATCACATTGTTCATGTCTAATAGATTTTCTTCACAAGCAACTATCTCTAAATTTTCGATAGGTATGATATTTTAAAATGTAACCTCCACGGCTCCACCGTTGTTATAATATGTGTAGTAATTGTATACTGTACAGGTCCAGTGTCCACCTTATCTGTGACCGATAAAGTTTTATTGATTTACCCAATTAGTACCACAGTAATTAGTTTAGCGATTACTTTATCATTGCTCGTTGCCCATTATTTTATAATCAAATCAACATTTACCAAATCATGCGGTTATTAACGTTATTCACTAGAAAATTACAACAATTCCCACATTCATAGGTAAATAACGTAAATGATGGGCGAATAACGGTAATTTCCGATATAACATCATTTACCGTAACATATATACATATAAGAATAAGCATAAATAGACAAAAACAATATGTATTTAATATGTTATATTGGAATACATGATTATCGTTTATATACATTTTAATCTCAATAAAAGAATAAAATATAAAAAAAGAAAAAAGAGATTCATAATTATTATTATTGTTTTTTTATTAAGTTAAGTCTCAATAAAAAAAAATTAATTTTCAATTATTCTTACCTAATAATATGTAGGTACCTAGTCATTTCTACTTCAGTATAAAAATGAAAAGAAAAAATGAAAATTATTTTGGCGACAAGACACTCTTATCAAAATAATAATAAAAATAATATATCAGAAAAAAAAACAGGTTCCCATCAAAATCAATCAAAGTAGATCTGTAGTACTGTTGATCCCGATATGGCGATATACCCTTCGTAACAATTCCAAGTACTTTATTCGTTTCATCTAATCCAAGAAAAATATCATATTTTATAGATTTTATTTTTTCTATGATAATATGATATGTATCAAAGGACATGTTTGCAGAATTTGAATTTGGTTATTTAGGATCAGTACCTTCTATCTTATGTATGACTAGTTTTTTAGGGCTTATAGTTTTTACGATTATAAAATAATCATTAAAGTAATTATATATTGATTTTAATTTATCAGAAATATGTAGTTTTTCACTAAATTTGTGTAATTTTTTCGATGTTTGATGTGATGTAGTTTTGATTAGGGTAATTTCTCTTATGTTTTGTTTCTATTTTTAGTACACACTTTACAATATACAAACACTTTTTGATATCGTAAAATATGTTTTCTACGTTCATGTTACATTGATATGTAAGATACCATTTCTATACTTACCCGTCTAAATACTGTATTAATTTTGCAAAACCTAAAATTTGCATTTTAAATACCCTACATGTCTTACTGATTACTTAACAAATAATTAAAAAACACAATCTACTCAATTATAATATTATTAATTATGATGAATTATATAAAATGTAATTTAGAAACATCAATTTAAATTTTAAACAAAACAATACTAACTGTTTTAATATTTGGGCTCTCTCAAGACGTAATAAGGTTACCTACTTTATTTTTTACTTATCATTTAAATATGATAAATATTCATCAATAATTGCGTAGAAACTGAACAGTAGACTTAATTAAGACAATGCAAGTATGCGATAATAAAATAATTACCGTATATATAATGGATAATGTCACATTATCGTAATAATTACTAACTGCAGATGGATATTTTAGAAATTATGTTCATAATCAATATTTTTGCAATATAATTTATAAAAATTAAATATATAATAATTTTATGCGAGAATAAAATTCAGTTATGATTAGATATTCATATTTTACATGTTCGTGGAAATTATAAATAATATTATATTATGTGCAAGGTTGGATATTATTACATAGATATATAGATATATATTACCATATACGCTATACATATTATTATGTAATCACGTCGTTTAGGAATCTTGGGAGACGATTCACCTGTGTCTTATTTGAGCATTCCAAATAACTAAATATTTAAATAAATCCTATCTGGTGGTTCTAATTATAGATTTATGATACATGTGTACATTCATTTTTTCCCTCTTCTTTCAGATGCTGTTCTTTCGTTGGTAAACGTGGCAACGGTCCACAGGCGATATCTATAGGCAAAAACTGCGACAAGTTTGGCATTGTCGTGCACGAGCTTGGACATGTGGTCGGCTTCTGGCACGAACACACCAGGCCGGATCGTGACAATCACGTGCAGATCGTGAGAGATCACATCATAGTCGGTAATGCAATTTGAAAATAATAATCATTGTTTACTATATTTTATGTTTTAAAACATCATAACATTATTCGGTGACTAACAAATATATCTGATTTAATTCGTATCTACACCATTGCTATTGTATTGTATTATACAAACATATTAGTCACAACTCACGCATTGGCTGAGTTTGAAATAATAATAAAGTTTTTTAGGCGTTTTCCGATCGTCCCTGAAAATTAAAGGTATTATACCTTACCCAACCTCTTCATTTCGTGTGTTATTAGACATTATTTGTAGTTTTAGAATATTATTTGGCATCTCGTGGTCTCGTGGGTATACCTGCAATTTAATCAGAAATATTTTAGGTCTCGTACAATATTTTTCTTTTAAAAATCTGCTTATATCAAACTGAATGTATTCGATGAAAATATTTATTGTTTGATATTAAAAAGAAAATTGGAAATTTTTATTGTTGAAAATTACAATTATTTTATACCTAATTGAAAAAATATTATGCACAAATTGATTTTCTTGTGGAAAATATTTATTATTTTTTTGAGAAAATATCAATTAATAATAAAATATTTCTTAAAAGTTAATTTGTTCCCCTTTCTCGGAAGTAATCTGTTACTGCCATATAATATATAATTGATAAAGCCTTATAATTACTATGCTCAAATTGAAAATGTTGGGATATTATTTAAAAAAATTCCAATGTCTGTAATTCCTCCGCGGAAAAGTAAAAAATTCAATTTTACAAATCTACAATATATAAATGATTAAAGTTTCACAGAGTAAACCAAAAATAATAATATACCATTTGTGATATTTTCAATAATACATGTAGATTGCATATTATTATACTATAAAAATATAAAATAGTACATTAGTATATATTATATCCATAATACATTTTATTATAACGAACATAATATATAATTATTATATTATACTGTGTGTTTTGATCGTTCAGTAATGTTATAAGTACTTATATTATATTGTTCAATATTTAAACCGAAATCATCTTGCAATAATCGGAAACTGTTTATGGTAATATTATATTAGTATTATAATGTACAATAATAATATAATATTATATTATAATCTCATTACATAATATTATGACGTGTAGTGTATATCGTTTATTTGTCTTATTATTTTTAATCGGCGACGAATTGAAGTTTACACGTGTTTCAATAGCCGCAAAAGTCGATGGTTTATGGGCATTTGTACTATACAATATACATAGTACATATTTATTACTCACTTATACGTATAACTACGTTCTATATACACCGTACAATGAAAATAAAAATTACGAATGCGAAATTTGCGCCCCAGAGCTGATAAATTATTCGCCGCCACTGCTGGTGGTTGGTTGATGAATATTATATCTTCACTGAGCTTCAATGAGAAGCTATGGTATAAATATTAAATTATTTTCTTTTTGACGATTATAGAGTTAATAGTATTTAAAAAATATTTTGTTGTTCTTATTTTTTATCGTCCATCGTAAACCGTAATTAATAAATAGTTTTTTTTTTTTATAATAAAAGGTTTTCATACTTGATCTAATTAAATTGAGTAAAGTTGGTTTTTTTATTTTGAGTAAACAGTGTATAATCGATTACATTTGAGTTTTTAACTTTTAATTTTTATTTTTATCAGGACAAGAATACAATTTCAATAAATTAACCGAAGAAGAAGTTAATTCATTGGGCCTTCCGTATGATTACGATTCCATCATGCACTACGCTAAGAACACGTTTTCCAAGGTAAGCATTAATTATGATATTTATGTCTGAGTCAACCGTTAAGACTGCAGCCATCAAAATATTTTTATTTAGTTTTTATAAGGGGTGGAAGAAGGGTTAGTGTATAAATATGTTTTTTGATAAGCAAATTTTCAAATTTCAAATGTAATTTGTTAATTTTGGGGTTGTCCGAACGGGAGATAGTAAATTTCATCTAAAGTGAACAGTTAAAAATAAGGTCTACGGTAAATTCCACCCCGGGAAATATACAGGTAATAAAAGGTACATGTAAGTTCTGCCCGAAAAATATACAGGTACAAAAATGGATTTGCATAGGCACAAATAGTGTTATGTTTGGGGGGGTTTTTTTAATATAAATTAATATAATTACTTTTGTAATATCGTTCAATAATGTAACTCCGATTATAAATTTTAAATAGTAAATCTTAAATTATTTAATGTGAGTACCTACGGGAATATTTCCACAAAGATATTGTAGATATGGACGTGAACGATCGGTGTAATTATTATGACAATTTTTTATCACGTCGTATATAACTTATTTTATCTTGTGCGATTAATTACCTAGTGTGTTGTTAGCCTCTTTAATTTATAATCGACTATCGTTGTTTTCATGTATTATCGAGGCATGGATCTAAGAAAAAAAATAGAAAATTTATGTTCTAAAAAATATATCTAATCATTATTATTTTTTTTTTTTATTACATAATTTAACATTTTTTTTTTATACGTATGGTAAGTAGTAATTAGGCACGCATTTATTTATTATCAAATATTAATTAAAAATAAAATCTCGAATAAAAATTAGTATTCTACTAAAATGTACGATATGTTTTGTTATGTTCAAGTGTCACGGCATCCAATATGTTAGTTAAAAAATAACACTCCACCCACCCCAAAGTTCAGGACTAAGTAATAATATAATGACAGATAATTTGAGTAGTACCAAGTAGATAATAAGTTATTTTGTAAATAACAAATGATAATAGACTAAATTTTATTTTTGATATAACAATAATAAGCAAACACATCATGAATAATTTATTAATTTACAAATTAATGTTTAAGTTTTCAATTCAATCGATTGCTCAGCGGTCGCATTGAATTAATTCTTAAGCTGATCGTTAAATTTTATATTTGCAGGATAATCTTGTGCATGTAATAATTATATATTGAGAATAAAATGAACTCAAAAAGTATTTTCTCGTTTTTAATTCATTAAAATAAAAATGTATATCATTTTTAAATACCTTTTACTTTATATACAAATATAATTATCAGTCATCAGAGGAAAATTAAACCGTAGTAGTGGTTCGGTTTTAAAATTTAAAATGGTACAAAAGATTAAAACACAAAGTAAATTTAAAATATTATTTCAAAAATATAAAAATATAATATTAAATACATTTTTTTATTCACAAAAGTATGTAAAAGTTTTAAATTTTAAAACGTACAATATAATCGTGAATTAATCTGATTAATTAAACTTAGTTTTTTATAAAGTATTAACTCCACGATTGATTGCATAGCGGAAATTTGTACATTTTGTAATATATTCACCACATGGATAAATGTTTAGTTATATTTTAAGTTTAACCATACCTACAAATCTTTCATCCATCATATTATACAGTCACATCTAACGTGTAAAATATACTATTGCTACAGTTTTTAATTTTCCAAAATGTATATAATAAATTTGAATACGATTTAAATTTTAAATACATCTTTTTGAGGTTACTCGCTATCATTAGGTACATTTTAATTTTGCTTATGAATCTTAACAAATAGGTGTAGGTAATATGTATATTAAATTGCAGTCCAGTAGTCTGATTAAAGTTTGTAATTTTAAAAGGACAAAACCACATTTACTGAGAATTATGTACCTACAAGCTATTGAAAATCATAAAATAAGGATCTTGCCAAAAAATACGTTCACCATATATTTTTCTCCATATTTTAAAAACATTTTAAATTACGTTTTTAAAAAAAGTGGTTGTGTTTCAACCGTCTCGACTGATTACTCAGAAAACTATCAAGGGTGTTGATTTCAATTAAAATAGTGGCATAATAGTATATAGTACCTATATGAACGAATATTATTCATAATTTTTAAGATGATATCCTGACCATGTAGCGAAAATCACCTGACAAGAGCATTTATAATATCAAACGTGTAAAATGCATATTATTATAGAGTATTTTATTATAATAATAATAATAATATGTTTTTTTTAATTGATTGGCAAATACAAACCCAGTAACATAGGCCTTAGTAATAATAATAATAATAATAATAACGAGTAAATTGAAAAAAATGGGATATTTTTTAGTATTAGGTACCTATTATAAGGACATTAAAGCACTGCATGGAGATTTTTATAGGTAATTTTTTTTTTATAGAACAAAAATTGAATACGTAATCTAATTATACTTATATTAAATTTAATACATTAAAATAATTCCAGTCGATTATGTTATTTAATAATTTAAATAAGAATTCAACTATTCAATTTCATAAAATACAACTTAAAGTTTCGGTCAAGTAAAAAATTATCCGATACCTATATATTATTCCATGAGTGTGAAATTCTTTTCGATATGGATATATGATATATGTAATTTACTTAAAGATTTTGATTGCTATAATATGAGACATCCATGTTATGTAGGTATTGGTGATGTATCACGCACATATTTGACAATTTTTCTGTAATATCTGCAGCTAAATTCTGATTGATATGTTCTTCAATATTTGGACTGTCATTAACAATATAATATATTATGACGTAGGTATATATAATTATTATTTAATTTATGTGGTATAACAATAGTAATAATGTCGTATATATCTATAGGCTATAACCTGTATTATGTATTGGTCCACATGTATATTACGGAATATATATAACACAATCATATTATTATTATCATGACCGACCGTTACGCGGTTATAATAGATCATCGTCGGAGGATTACATTATAATAATAACAATATTGTGAATGAATAAATTATATTGTACCCATAATACACGCTGTACGCACACGTTGTGCACCGTGTACACTTTATACATAATATTAATATTATACAATAATGTACAAACTACCTGGCCAGCACGATGGCGTTTTAATTAGTCATACTTAAAACCATGTCAATTATGGACTTCGAATGTGTATACTATAAAATACATGTTATGTTCATATATTTTGCATTAATATTGGTAGATATAGGTGTCTATCTTCCTTGTAACACGTATATACGGAAACCTGCTATTACATATTATTATATATATATTATTAAATTATTATAGCTGCACTGCTTACTATGTGCACAATAATATTAGACGCAATGGGTTTCGACAATATTATAGTATTAATATTTTTTGGTTATTATATATATATACAGGTTATATTTTTAAGTACGCTTCTCCTATATTCATGCTTAAAATATGCAGAATATAAAACATGTTATATATATATACTATTTAGTAAATATGGTCAATAGTATTTACTATAGTGATTTTTGAAATTTTTAAGTACACTTGATGACCATATTTTCGAACAGATACTTGAGCATTTTTTTGTGGCTAAATCAAAATTCGAACAAGTGGTTTTTTTTATATATAATATAACTGTGTACTATGGATAAAATATGTTAATACGGTAATGGGTTAAGTAGACATGGAAGCTTAGGGGATTTGAAAATGTTATTAATTTTTATTTATTTTTTGTTAACTATTCATTTATTATTATAAATAACTTGGAAAATCAGTCCAAGTATAATAAATACTATTTTGAATATTTTATAAAGTTTATATATTTCCAAAACTATTTTTAAGGATTATTGTCTTTAGTATAAACATTTTAATAATTCAGAACCTATTGTCATTCAAAGTGAATATTACTTACCAATTTACCAATTGATAAGTTTGACAATATTGTGTGCTGTTTTCATAAAATAGGAATATAATAAAGTGGCTCATATAATATTTTATTCATATTTTGAAAGAAGTTTATCAGTAATTCAAATGTCGGTACGAAAAATAATTATTTTGTAGAACTGTGGCAACACGATCAGTTTTAAATATAGGTACCTACCACAAAACGTATTCAGAATATTCCCGAGTTACGGTTTGATATTCCACATTTGATAACGTATCTTTATCGGAATTCGGAATATACCTAATAAATAACAGTGTTATAGTTCTTATAGGTCTACAGGGTAATTTACCAAGCATGCTCACCTCTATATGTTTTTTAATAACGAATTTACTCAATTTCTCAATCCCAGAACTTTAAATAAAACCAAATTAAAGGCAGTACTTTATACAACTATTGGAGATATAATGGTGCTTAAGACGTATATACTTAAAATTTCAATAAGTCTCGATTTGAATAAATTCATTACTAAAGATAATAAAAAATGAGGGTGAGTATACTTAGTGAATTAACCTGTATACACACTCATTGCTGTAATAGTATTGATATAGGTAATTAATAATAGTAATAATTAATTATAATAATGAATATACTAATACGAAGATAGATGTGTTTGTTATTATACTCTATAGTCGGACGTACCCGTTGTGGTATACCCAGAGGCGTACTGGGGGGTGTCCGGCCCAGTAGGAATACGGAGTTCCCGGCCCAAATAGTGGTGAAAGGTGTAGCCTATATATTTATACATATTACATATTATATATTATTTTGTTGTTAATATTATTATGATATAAATATTAAGTACTAAATAGGTAAAATATAGGTGTATGAGATTTGATGTACTTATATTTTGTCGTCAAACATACATCATATTTAACGTTGTAGGCTATCTACAAGTTTTTAAATCCTTATTATTTACAAGAAAACTGTTGCATATTAACTAATTCCATTTTTTTTTTTTTTTTTTTTTATGACTGTGAATAACACTATTATTTTTTAAAGTCTAATCTACAAAAACACTATTAACTTATTATTTTATTATTATACATAATGCACAATACACATGTGTATTTTAAAATGTTGACCATCTGCAGAGTGTCATGTACAGGTAAAAAAT
Organism: Diuraphis noxia; assembly: GCF_037042655.1. Lineage (NCBI taxonomy): Eukaryota > Metazoa > Arthropoda > Insecta > Hemiptera > Aphididae > Diuraphis > Diuraphis noxia. The sequence continues at coordinate 26,909,038 of NW_028301714.1, read as the reverse complement.
TTATTGCGATTAACGTTTTGGTAACAAATAAAGCTATAAAACTGGTAGGTATTTAAAAATAACTTCACCTATATTTTGAATTATAATAACTATTAAGTTGAGAAACAACATTATTTTTAATTATAATATTTAATAAAAATCAAATAATTTATTTATTTTTACAATGAAAATATTTTAGACATAACATTAGAACTAATTTTTAAGTCATAAATAGACAATAGTATATGCAATTTATTCAGAATACTCAACATTGCCTTTGTTTTTCTTTTTTTATTTGTTTGTTTATGATTAGTCAACTATTAATGTAATTATGTACATATAATAACAAAAATGTATTATTGCATTCAATTGTCACAGCTGCCGCGGACTGTTAAATAAAAAAAAAAATGAAATTTGAACATCATCAAGTTTTCACATGCTTCTTAATTATCTTGATATTCATATTATTATTAAGTATCATTTTAACAAACTTTAGTTTGCTAAAAGTTCTCTCACAATTAATTTCAGTGACTGATAAGGTAAGAAAAAATTCATATGAAGCACATAATTCTGTATATCGCCACTAGGATTTGTTTTCTTTGCATTTAATATGTTTTGACACGATTGAGCTGTAAATTGTAATTCGATTTTTTCTCGCGTTCTTTGGTGGAACCCCTTTTGTTTTTTTAGAACTCATATCACATAAAAATGTTAATTTGCTAGCGATAATAAAAACAATAAACATAAATACAAGGAATGATACTCTATAATTTATGTCTAAAAACGGATAAGTTTGTCGATGAAGTATTTGTAGGTACTTTGTCACAGTCTCCAGTCAAGCCGACGAAAAAGCAGAACTATTTGCAGACACCATGGAAAGCCAATTCATAGAAAATGCAGGAATCGACTTACAAGAAGTAAACGAAACCATCACAAATATAAATCTAGACCAGACTACATCAAACATCTACATCAATCCCAAGCAAGTCAAAGACATTATTAATAATCTACCAAATGGCAAATCACCAGGATATGATAACATATCGAACACAGCGCTCAAAAACTTACCAAACAACGTCATCACACAAATAGCACACATTTTCACGGCATGTCTTCGAATTTCCTACTTCCCTAAAATATGGAAAAAAGCCACAATCGTCATGATTCCAAAACCGGGGAAAAACCACTCTATCCCAGAAAATCACCGCCCAATATCTCTACTCTCAACCATCTCAAAAGTATTGGAAAAGATTATCCTGAAAACACTACGAATATACATAAAACCTCGGGCGGAGCAACACGCATTCAGAGAAGGCCACTCAACTACCACACAACTTGTCCATCTACTCAAAGAAATAAAAAATAACCAAAAACAAAAGAAATACACTGCTGCAACATTCCTAGACATGGAGAAGGCTTTCGACCGCGTGTGGCACGATGGTTTAATCTACAAACTAAAAACAAACTCTGAACTTCCAATAAGTATGATAAAATTAATTAAATCATTCCTGTCAGATCGCTCGTTCCAAGTACGAGTAGTCGACAAAAAATCAACAACAAGACAAATACAAGCAGGAGTACCACAGGGTTCGTGCCTATCACCTCTACTCTACATCCACTATGTAAACGACCTTCCACTTCTTGATAGAATTCAAACATCCATTTTTGCAGACGATACCATGTTTCATACGGCCCATCCAAACAGAAATTACGCAATATGTCAACTACAAAGACAAATGGATCAAACCGTGATCTGGATAGACAAATGGAGACTTAAATTAAACATAGAGAAGACCGAAGCCATTATATTTGGGAAAAGACGGAAAAAACACCTTCGACCAATAAAAATCAGAAGCCAGGAAATCAAATGGAAAAATAAAATAAAATATCTCGGTGTCACGTTGGACACAAAACTGACTATGAACGAGCACATCACTACAACAACGCAAAAAGCAAAAGGGGTCAGAGCTTCACTCTACCCGGTGCTAAATCCGAGGTCACCAATTCCACTGAGAACAAAAATCCAAATTTATACCATCTACATCAAACCGATCCTTCTATATGCATCGGTTGCCTGGGCGCCTCAACTGAGCCAATCAAATTGGCGGAAGTTAGAGGTTGTCCAAAACACCGCATTACGAACCATTACAGGAGCATTCTACCTCACAACAAACGCTGAAATTAGACAGTCAGCTGGTGTACTGTCCATTTCAGAGACAATACGGTCGATAATAAGTACGTTTATGCATAGGGCGTCTGTGTCCAAGTTTAGTCACATCCGGGCTTTGACACAGTAAACAGCGCTGAATGACAGACCGTCCATAACAGTGAGGGTGTGAGATCAATCTAGAGAGTAAAGGCAAAGCCTGGAGCTCTATATAGGCCATAGGCCGTCCAACAAAGGCAAGTCCAAGTCTCCAGTCAACAAGACAACAGTCGATAATTCTGTACAGTGTACGCACTAAACTATTAATTGTTATTTTTGGATGATATAGCTTACTCATACTAATTTCACTAATATGAATTCACACAGCAACAAAATTGTACAATAACAAACATGTGTATCGAGTTGAAATTAAATTATTATCATTATTACCTTGTTATCAAATGTTTTAAATAGAAGTATGTACCACTGAACTAGGCTGAATTAAATTTTTAATTTCTTTGTTGTTGAAAACTTTCATTTATAACCATTTTATATTATCTAAAATCCAAATTATAAATTATAATATTGGTACAAATAGATTTATTTTGAAAATCATTATTATTTTATTTTAGTTAAAGATTAAAATTTACATAGTTTGGAACATAATTCCCACTATCCCACCTGGCCAGTCCGCCTCTGGGTATACTTACATATGCGGCAAACCAGCGAATAGCGATTATGATTTATACGTCGCCTATTTGAGTTCGTAGGTAGACTTAGTACTTACTCGTTACAGTACCACCTTTTGGAAAAAAATGTGTGGCCGGCAAACCATCGTCATCACTTAACATATTATACGAAACCAATTTTAATTAACTGTATCAATTTATTATAATTATTATCCTGTAATCGCGCTGCACGTTCTCGCGGGTTATTTAATATTATGCGATATACGCGTGTAACGATTTAATTATAAAATACCTCCAAATTAGACGGCAAAGGTATGATATTTTACAGCACTTGGTGAATCCTCATTACCTAATAATAATTATTAATGATATCGCACATCTGCATACACGTATGATTATGGCAATATGGCTTATGGGCCGTAGCCTGTATAAATATCAACTTTTTTATAACGTATTGTGTTCGATCAAACCATTCAAAGTTATTCACGATTGTTTTTCGTTTATTATTGTCAAACATATAATATAATGTAATATAATATAATATAATGTACAATATATTGTCGTTTTCATGTGATATACATATATGCATTTTATATATTTAATTACGTTGACATCTGTTTAGGTTTATTTACCCGTTTATAGGTATTATCTTATTGCTAATCGTTTGGATTTCAGTCATGAAAACGTCACGATTCTTAAGACTTCAGATGTATAATAAATGACACGCTTTATATAATTATACTTTTTCAAGCATTGTGGACGTTTTTGTCGTGGTGTTTATTCACCTATATAATTTGATTTAGTTTTCATACATAATATAAACTTTTAACTTCATATGTATTTTTCTATGTTTGCAATACAAATTTAATTCCAATAGACATAAATTAAAATATTGTATTCTATGCAGGTAAAAAGAAAATAAAAATTATGGAAAATAATGTACGTAAATCTTAAATTATTTTGTGAATTGAAACTAAGAATTATATATACAGTAAAACTTTCCCTGACCGGCACCTGTAAATAGCGTACAACTTCGAATAACAAGATTTAATCATTAGAAAAAAAACTCTATGGCCATTGTATTCATAACATTTAATAAATTATAATAATTCTATATATATACCCAAAAACAATAAAACCTTCTATACTACTTAGTACCTACGTAGACGAACGTATTGCAACTTTATGTAATGGTATTGATTATCGTTGCAATATATTTCAAACCATAATCGCTACACAGCACCTATATACACAATTGTTTCTAATTGCATACCTACTTCGCGTTAATTAGAAATGAATTATACAGCCTGGAACAATAACCACAAAATCAGGATATTTTTTCGCGAAAACCAATCCCAAACAAAAAAGTTCTAAATATTTGCCCGCGAAAGTTCACTGCAGTTATTTCGGATGTATCAAACATCTAAAATTATATTAAATTTATAAGCTAGCGAGCATTCTTAATAAAATAATATAAATTGCTATAATGTTTAGTACCTACAATGGCTACTATAATACACAACAATGTGTAAACCACATAATAATAACGATCGAATTATTTATCACGTAAATTTCAATAACGTGTGCATGAGACAATCACGATAATCGAACGCGTTGTTTTACTCAACGTGTAGTATTCGTTAACAATACAGACGCACATACACTCAATAATTATTATAATGTTATGTAATAAAACATATTATAACTTTTGGAAATATATGAAACAACGAATAACTTCAGAAACTGCCTTAACAAGAATAGGAGCGATGTGTACTCATAATTAACTATAACCACAATACGCACACGCAAACACACACATAGCCCCACACGCGCATATACTCCGAGATAGTATAAAAAATGTTAAATACACATAGATACGCTCATAAACCTTACATTTTTAACATATTAACCAAAACTGCAGTATTATTATTTATTGTTATATGATATTAACAACTAACTAACTAAAAGCTAGAACCATGTAATAAATAATTAGTATTGGTTATTATCACGCGTATAATTATATTATAAGTATAATTATTATCATCGTCCGTGTCTGTGATTATTGCAGTTATTTTTGATAAAACGTTTGAGTTGCTGTCTTAGATTATTAAGAATTACCAATAGGTTGAATTATTAAGTTAAACGCTGTAAAATGTATTAAATCTGATTAGTGAAAAACAGAAACAAAGTTACAAACTAGGTAACAAAAAATGTGTTTTTGTGAAGTTTGTTGAATATATTTTGTAAGAGCCTCCCAAAATAGTGTTTTACGAGTGTTATGATGAGTGGTTTGTTGAGGAGTCGTATCTGATTATAGTTTTGCCCTTATAATATCAAAATATTCATTGCATATTTATATAATTACCTTGAGTACATAAATAATCATGTATTTTATGTTTTAATTTTTTTTATTATTAAATCACTGCACGTTCAGAGTGGGCTATCGAGTCTTTTTCTCATAATATTGTTGTATTATGTGGCTAACGTGTACGACTATTACTATATATACACAGTCATACAGGCCCACCACTCTGAATTATAACATTGTAACGATAAAATATATTATATTTTCTAAGGTTTGAAAATTAAACAGATAACGAGCCATCAGCCGAAATTTGATCAAGTCGTCCAAATGTAAATTGTGGTGTGACGTGTTACACGCTCGAAATCCCTTAAAGATACGAGTACGTCGAGTACGTGTATATTCTATAAGAAATAATAATTGTAACACAGGCACAACCGTCGTCTGTTTCCAATGCGAAATAATACTCTAATAATAAGAACGAGTAAAATATGAGCTTTTAATATGCTCGGCGAAGCCGTAAAACACTTCAGAAACTTCTTCGAGATTTAACGGATACATGACGAATCCCACATAATATCATATAGCTAGTACCAGGATAGGTCTTAGGTGTTTTCCGTTATTTCTGTCCCATCAATTGTAACTAATTTGCAAATACAGTAGAAGTCGCGTATTAGAAACAATCGGTTCTACTGTACATGAATAAATATAGGGTATAATCAATAAACATACTTTTTATTGGAAAAAAAAAAATAATCCAAATTAAAAAAAACTAAATTCTTCAAACATCAATAATATTATTAAAAAAATATTTTTATAATGATTATCTTAATTGAATATATAATTGTAAATAAAGTTATATAGGTACAGTATATTATACAATATATATATTAAGTAAATTCAGAAAAGTTACCTATTTAAAATTAATTTTCCTTGATTTAGCATTAGTTAAGTCGTTCACAATATCAACTATTGTTCTGCCAACATTTATGTTCAATTGTTATCATAGCATTCATAGATAATCCACTTAATCTATCTTTAACCATGATAGACAGTATGTCTTGATAAGTTTTAGTTAAGAAAAACTCCGTTCTCCATTGCTTACCTTTAGTGGCAATGTTAAAAGTATACGCAACGATATATAGGTACACACGATTAGAACATAATCTCTGACATTTTATTTTTTATTTTTTATTAAACAACTATCCGCGGCGTCTATGGCCATTGGATGTAACAGTACATTATATATTAGTATATTTACATATTACATTAATATTTAAAAAGATATACAAAGTGATTTAGTATTTAAAACAAGACAAAGTAGTAATAATTAGGAGTTAAGTGAATAGTATTATTTACAATTTACAGTTTGTTTATAAGATTCGTTTGTCTGAGAAATAGTATGATCTTGTGTATATTGTTGGGGTCCGGGTTGAGTGCTTCAGCAAGGTGGTTGGATATTTGATATAGCCTTCTTTCTTTGTCGTATATTCTGCATTCGGTTAAGATATGTTTCACAGTAAGTAGTGTTCCGCAACATGTGCAAACTGGGGGGTCTTCCTTCTTCATTAAGTGGGAGTGTGTAAGATGTGTGTGGCCAATTCTGAGACGGTTTATAGAGGTCTCGTGTTTTCTTGAGATGTTATCTGGAGAAGGATACGGTAAGGCGGATCTCTTGATTTCGTTCAGTTTGGTTGACATTTCATTCCATTCCTTTTGACGCTGAAGTAATGTATCATTTTCGATGACCCTCTTTATGTCGTTGAGAGAGAAAATGGGTAGGTTGATAGAATTTGGGGAAGTGTGAGCGAGTTTGGCGGCTGTGTCTGCAAGTTCGTTGCCGTCTATGTTACAGTGGCCAGGAATCCAAGAGTATGTGATGTTTTTGTCCTGTTGTTTTGCTATGTAGTGGGTGTTTTGAATTTTTCTAACGATATCAGAAGGGGAATACAGATTTTGGAGGCTGGTAAGAGCTGAGAGGGAGTCACTAAATATTGTAATATTGTTGTCGTTTATTTCAGATATGGTGAACTCGATAGCTTTAAGAATCGCCAGGGCTTCTGCTGTATAAATAGAGCATTTGTCTGAGAGTTTCCATTGTAATGTAGTTTCATCGCATATGATAGCTATCCCGACTCGTCCTTCGATGATGGAGGCATCTGTATATCTCTGACATTTATTTCAAATGACTGTAATGGTTCATTCAAAGATAAATATCGTCAAAACTATTAATTCATCCGCCGTTTCAATCACTGTTATGTCGATGGAATCACCATCCGTTAATACGATTGGTAATCTACGCAGTGTTTTATAAGTTCATCACATGTCATACTTTTGATGATTTAAATTTCAACAAGAATATGAATAAATATATCTGGATGTTCTTTTAATATTGTTGAAATATTTCAGTAATATGTTAATAACAACAACGAGAATAAAGTTAAAAAAAAAAAATAACTTTCAATAAACGTAGTTTCGGGTCATTTATGGTTCACCGATATTCTACCCATTTTACATATTATAATACATTTACCTAATAGCCTAATTTTATTATTCTATAAATTCTTTTATTTAGCTTATTGTTATTAATATTATCTATCGAAATATAATATAATAATAAATAAATTAAAACATCGGTAAAAACCTAATCATCTCTTTATTTTAATAGCAGTAAATATTGACAGATGATATTATTTTTATGATTAATATATAAATATCGAACGCAGTTATAGTTCACACATGTCACTGCAGTAAATAATTAAATTTTACTCTTTTGGCAGATTCACTATTTAAGGGGTTCAAATAGGCAATTTCAACAAAATATTAAGAAAATTGAAGTCAAACAATTTAAAAGTTTTACGATTGTCTAGAAATACCATGTAAATTACACGCTGATAGACTGCTTTATTATTTCGAATAAAAACCTATACTACTCATATTTCATAAAACTTGTTGTCAGCCATAATAAATAGGTCTCTTAAGGCAAACTTATCTGCGATGATTTTTATTTTTGTAATCTAAATTCAATTATTTTGTATTATAGAGTTGTTGGCACAAAAGCGGAAAATTGCTTATAATTCAATTATTCGACGCAAGTATTATTTAAATATTTATACCACCGTACATTTTTTTAATACAACGGGCTACGCGCGTACTTATTTTAGTTATTTTTCACTCGCAGTCAATCAAAATACAAATAATACCATTGGTTAAATATTGTTCATAAAATCAATACGTATTGATATACGGATTGGATGTGAATGTTTATAATAATATTAAACTCATCCGATTCGTTTATAGAGCCGAACGACTATACGTCATATCAACATCGTTATTCATGGTCTATGATTTTATTATGTTTGAACACCACGTGTGTGCGATGTAACCGGAGGTTCATTGTGGACGCTAAATCTAACACATAATATAATGTATTTTTATATTGTTTTAGTATCCGTACATCTGTCATTTTTTATGGGCGTTCACATGTGTGTTTTGAAAATGGATGATACGGAAGGTATAAATCGTGCGAAAGGGGAGTGGGTCCAGTTTACGAAACACAAAAAACAAATTTTAATAGTAATATTTTCATATCCAATGACATTCGTGGGAGCTGCAAAGTGTAAAAATCAGCGTTTTCCCGTTTAATGTCTGTGCACGCGTTCGTAACGCTTTGTCGTTGTCGCATTTACATTTTCTGTGAACGTACATAATATATTATATATTACACGCGTTACTATTTATATAAAAATCTACTATCGTGCGAAAATTGCAATCGACATAAACTCACCTCTGTACCTATAAATCATGTATTATATACCTATAGATATTTATATACAGAATGTGTCGCCACGTGTTTGTCATTGTCTACTATAAAGAGTGATTTTTATTAATATGCTCATCTCTATTTTTCCTTTCAATATCAAATATTTTATTCAAATTCTTATTTTTAAAATTTCTAAGTTTACTTAAATACCATATTTTCAGAACTCTGATATATTTTATACCACTTTGTAAGGAATGCGTCTTGTGGTAAACAAGAACTGATCGTTTCTGATTTATATACCTAAATCAAAATATTATCAAAAAAAATCTGTTCAATACTAAATTAAAAATTGAAATCGAGGTTCCTATTTGAAAAACAGGTGATTATATTGTTGCAGGATCTTTTTTAAGGGGTACAAAAAATGTCAAGGTTTTGAAAATATAGTCTTTAAGTGAATAAAAAAGTTCTAAAAATCAAAATTTTAATATAATTTGCATAATTTAAGCATAAAAATTGAGCAAGCATTCGTAACGTTTGTAAATATCTGAAAAAGTGATCGAAATGAATGTTGCACTATGGCACTCGTTGACTTGGGTTTTAGGCCTTATCCGTTATCGTGGCTTTCGTATCGATAGTGTAGTTGTGTTATATTTGCGGTAATTATTGTACTATTTTCTATGATTTAAATTATTTTCATCAAACCTAGTTTTTAAAATGTATTTATTTTGAATTATTAAAATTAAAACGAATTTGTGGGTTTTTTATCTTCCTAGTTATCAATTCATCATCGAAAAAAGGTTTTGATGAGAATACTAAAAATATATTAATTTTTTTTTTTCATAAAATATTAATAATAAATTTAAAAAATGTCCACACGTATAAAGTAAATACTTAAAATCCCTAAAAGTAAAATTGCACTATTTGTACTTTCCGAAAATGATGCAACATAAATTGTCTTTTTTTAAATCGTAGAAAATAGGAAGATAGAACTTATTTATCATTATACCAATATACTGAATGTATTAATATAAAAAAGTATTTAATAATAATTTTAATTGTTCTTACACTATAAAAAGTTTATGATGAACGTTATATTCTACACGCCTTTATGACTGAGAGGTATCTACGCACCAACTTTAATATTGTACCTATACTTACTGTTTTGTTAGCGTTGATTTAATAAAATCGTTCACGCGTAACACGACTTTTGTAAATTATATACCTATTTCGTTGTTCTGCAAAGGCAAGAATAGTATACGTATTATTATGAATTTTTTATATTGCCCGTTGGATGACATGCTTTTAACGTTTCAAGTTAGTGTCTTGGACGTTATACGTTATTATCGAATTAAATTTAAATTACAATACAATCTATTATAAATATATTTATATATATATATATTATATTATACACATGTCGATTCGAAATCAAATTTTTTATTTAATTTTATACACTCGCCACTTTGTACTGAAATATATTGAAACGGCTATACCGGGGAAATTATTGAGCACTGCTACTCGTCGTTTTAGAGTGTGCTTTTCCTTGCATTCGTTGAATATTTGCGACTTAAAAGTTACAATACTGTAGTCTTAGTTGGACGGAGGGTATTTGTTTCTACCGTTGTAATCTCTTTGTACTTAAAAATCTTTTACGTATTTTAGCTCTTATATATTATTGTTATATTTTTAACGAGTCATGGCATGTATTATGGCTGAGTGGTGAAACGTTCGATCGAGAGAGGCTTATTGCTGAAGAGCATATTATATTGTATTTTATACAGTTCATCATATAATTATATTTAACGATAATAATGAGCTCTTCGACTGGTCAACAGTCTTTCTATATTTAGATCATAATTAATGAACAGTGAACATATCAAATTGTTTGTTTAAATAATATCTCTATTTCAACATTGCGTTATCTTATTTGCAGGGATCGTATTTAGAGACCATACATCCAATAGATGCGGTAAGAAATTTGAAGAAACGTCCAGAGATCGGACAACGTGTCCGTCTCAGTGAAGGAGACATAGCCCAAACGAAGCTTTTGTACAAATGTTACAGTGAGTAAAACAATATTATTTAATTTAATTAATATAATACCGAAGCTGACCTCTGATTTGAAACATATGCGGTATAGGCAACTGATTTTACATCTATGACTCTTTTAAAGCGTGGATATACATGTACAACTCAAAAAATGTTATTCCACGATTGGCTAAATTCGATAACATATTATTATTATGAAAATACTTTTTGCACGTCATTCAATTTTGCTGGTTGAATTGATATTAATAGATTTTAAAAGACAAATATCGTCAAAACGAGATAATATAGTGTACAATATTAATTTATAAATATAGATATTTTATTTAAATCGTACACTTAGTCTTACAACCATAATATAATGTTTATGGTTCACATAATAAAAAGAACTATCATATTTTTTTAACGTTTATTTGAAATGTGCATAAGAACTTATATAGGCTGAAGATATACTTTCGCTCTACCTAGTAGTGGAACTATATAAATTACAATGTTTTACAATAACAATTATTTAGAATTTAAATATTCCTGCGGATCGACAGCTTATATCTTCTAAAAAAAATCTCATCGCTGTTTAATTGGTTTGAATGTAAATTTTTATAAGAAGATTTCTATGATTATATTACGTAGGGAGCGTTATTGCGTGATAGGAAACTTTTATATGATACAACGTCAGTTTTGGAGGCTATGAAGTTGATTGCATGTTATGTGCAGTTGAAAAAAGTTGTAGATATAGAGATTCAAGCAATCATTATAATTTATTACTATATTATTATTATGATGGGATGGATTAGAAAGCTAGGTTTTCACGAATTGTATATAAATGCTTAGCGGAACTTTCTTGTCTGTAACTTAAATAATATTTAAATGTGTTCTAAGAAGCAATATAAAGTATGATAATATGATAATTATGATATATATATACATAATAAATATGATAATTTAGTTATATTAATTTAGTTAGTATGGCATTTGATCGGAATAAATTGTATAAAGAAACACTATATTATAATATAAACCTTTGTAATGATGTTGCGCTGCGAAGTTTTCTAAGATGAATTATAATATTAATTGATTAATGGTTTAGAAGAAATTAAAAGTATATCATGTGATTTCGGAGTTATAATTACATGACGTAATAGTATTTTTGTGTGACTGCATGCCGGGGGTTGGATTTAGATTTTTGACTCAAACGATGAAGCGTTTTCCGAGAGAGACGGATAATATTCAAAATAGTTGAACGAGAAATTTATTCACGTACCTAAACTAATTGTTATTTTTTCAAGGATGTGGAAAGACCTTGCAAGAGAACAGTGGAATTTTTGGTTATTCGCCCGAACCTGGACAGGAATACGGAGACAGGTGTGAATGGCGTATTACGGCCACCCATGGCGAACGTATTGTGCTAAACATCACTGAACTCGACATATTGAAATCGGACCAATGCAACACCGATTATTTAGAAATCCGTGATGGGTACTGGCACAAATCTCCACTGCTTGGTAAGTGTTTAAAATCATTGTCATCATATTACAGTAAACTTTCGATTTATATATTGTACTAGTTAGGTTTGTTAAATAATATCGTGTCGTGAAAACAATATAGAGAGCTTTCACAAAGTTTTGACGTGACCTTTTCTTTGGATTATTCACCGCATGTATATGCAGTAATGAGTGCATAGTTATTGTGACATATTATTTTAAAAGTCTCATTGTTTCTTGCGGAAACAGTTGAATTTTTTCACTCCAATTATTGATGTTGTTGCAAAGAGCGGTGTTCAAAACACTAAATAAAACAAAATGGAATTTACAATTATTTAAAATTTGCAGAAGCAGGTGTACGAATATAAAAAATAAAATAACATATAAGTGCACTACTTATCAATTATATAGTCACTACTAACAGTAGGTACCTTTTTGAAACACTGCAGTTGTGTAGGTATTATAAGCTAATTATTAGTTAAAGAGCTCTTTTAATGCATTATGTTTAATATAAAGCAAAAATAATTTGATGCTTTGTAAACAAAACTGTTCCGTAAACAATTTTCCTTTGATAAAACGTTTCGAGGGAGAAAAACATTTTACATTACCACTATAGTTTAAGGTACCTATTTTGCCCGGACGATTAAGGATAAGTTTTGATTTTCAAACCAAAATTCTTGTGTCATATTTTATAGTTAGAACATAATTTTCAAAGTATTACTAACTAGTAACTATCTATATCGTTTTTAAGGATAGATATAAAAATTCAAAAAAAAAAAAATTGAGATTTATTTTTGATTCGCTGCTATGTAATACGAAATTTACTATTTTGATTAGTTTTAAACTCGAAAATAATCTAATGATAGACAATTTCTATTAAAACAATTTCGATAAATTTAGCAATAAAGTGGTATAAACTGTTAAATTAAACCTAAAATTAAATAATAAAATAGCTTAGAACCATATTTTTATTATTAAAAAGTAAATACCGACGATTTTTATTTCTTTTGTTGTATACTTGACACATTTTTTTAAAAATAATAATAATAATAATGAACTAAAAATTGACCTATTGTTCTGTATCAGTACATACTATTATGAATTTTTAATTATTTATAATGGAATTAATAAATGATTAAACTTAAATTAGTATAATAATTATTGTATTAACTTTTATGATTATTTGATAAAAATAAATCTTTTAATGATTCAGGATAAGTGTTTTAAATTGTATTGGATTAAAGGCACTACATAATATTTTCTCTGGATAAAAAAATTATTTACTGGTAAAATAAAGTGGTTCAATTTACGGTATCTAACTTTTTACAAGTATACAGGTAACACGTATATCTATGAAAATCCAATATATATAATATAGGTAACATTAGACATATGTTATTATAGTTACTCCTTACTAACCTAAAATTCAAATAGTTGTTAATAACGTGTTATTAAAATTACAGTACAAAACATATTATTGAGACATTCTTTTTTAACACTTGTTTATTCTTGATTTTGTTACATCAAGTATTTCATGACTAAGTGTTTGGAAAAAATTTGCATTTTTAAGTATTTATTTAAATTTTATTTCCAGGTTAAAAGTACTTAATACTTGAATTTAAATTTTTATGTTACATTATGCATTCAATATATTTTTGTTTTATAAGAAATATACAATCTGTACCCTGTGGCACAATAATAATATGAGCTAATTTACAGTGACATGAATGAGTTGTTGGAAGAAGCCACCCAGTAGTGGCTCTTTCTATTGACTTTTTTTTTAAAAAACTTCTTTTTAACCATTCGTTTTTTAGTTGTTTAGGATATCTCTGCACCGTTTTCTTTTTAGTCGTCGGTGAGGATTACCAGGAATTTCGTTTGATGCTAATTCACGGATTAATAGATTTATGTGGGCTATGAGACGATCATGAAAACTTTTATAGAAGTATTTTGCTTCTTCTTGGACGGTTTTTAGACGGAGATCGGTATGGAGGGGTGTGAATTAATATGTACGCGGGAGAGTTAGTAATTTTTCTTAAAGTTATATTTTGAAACGATTGGATTTTTTTAATATTTAAGATTTTAGCATTGCTCCATAGTTGTATACCGTAGGTTCATATAGGTTTGAGTAAGGATTTGTATACATTAGTAGTTTAGTGTTTAAGTTTGCGTGTTTATTATTAATGAGGAGTGTTTTAAGCATGCGTAGCTGGGAATTCAGCTGCAACCGTTTAGTTTTAATATGGTGTGCCCAAGTGAGACGACGATCGAGTGTTATTTCGAAATATTTAACGTTAGAGGTTAAGGGAAGTTGGATATCATAGAGAGTTACAGCCAGACGTTGGACTTGCTTGAGGGTGAAAGTTGTATGAATTGATTTGGCTTGATTGTCTTTAAATCGCCATTCCCTGTACCAATCCTACATTTAAGAGAGATGATTTTGAAGATAAGTGAAAGATAAAACAGGGTCTGTGCTAGTTGATGCATTCAATATACACAAAAATATTAATAATCTTTTAGTTTTTTTTTATACAGTTAATACATTGCTAATTAATCACAGGGCACAATAATAACAACTGTACTGAATCATTATTTAATTGTATTGTAAACTTGGTATTGTTTTTTAGAATAATTAAAAAGTTATGTATGATAGAATTAAAAACAAAACGTTTTCGTTTAATATTTTTAGACGTCTAACATAAAACTTACAACTGTATTATATTTTGTGCTCATTAATAAACACTACATTTGTTTAGATCTTAAATTAAACTATTAAGATTTATAAATTGTTCTGAATTTTAAGCAATTAATCCAGAAAAATATAAACTATGTACCCATTGTACCCCCTGTATAAAATAAGTAATAATCTGAAACGCTTAAAATTTAGTTTTATTTTATGGGAAATGTATTTTGTAAAAACAACAAGTTAAATTTTATAGTTAATAAAATATACTTAAATTTCTTTTCGATTTAGCTGGACAGTATAACCAAATACTATTTGGTGGTTATTACAATGAGGCCCGTTACGTTGGCGCCTGAATTCAGAAATTTGACTCAAAATCTGCGTCGACGACTCATACATTATTGATACAGTTTTGTAACAATACAAAATTTTAATTTGTACATCCTCTTTCTCATAAACTTTTTAAAAACTATTACAATAATTCTGATACTAGCTTTACGTTCAAATTTTTAATATGTGATTGGCAGTGTATAGAGCTGTAATTACGTATAATTATTGAATATTATATATATTGATCGTTTTTTAATATAGGCAGGTTTTGCGGGAGTGTCCGCATCCAAGACCTCATTGTGACTGGCAATAGCAGAATGCTCATCAGTTTTATGATATCTGACAAAGGCACAAAATACAAAGGATTCACGGCGAGTTACGAAGGTTAGTGAATATACATTATTTTATCTATTACGTAGCGAAATTTCAAAAATCGCCCTCCAGCTAAAATGAGCGAAATTGGTCTAACCAGCCTATGATACTGCTAAATCGTTAACTGTCAATGAGTATATAATATTACTAATGATGAATGATGCTTTCTTAGTACTCTATGGTCATTCATGCTATTGATTTTATTTTTCCATGAAGTCATCTATTATAATTTAATACCGGATTCAAGTGCATTTAAAATTTAAATATATGTACTTAAAAAGCGCAAAATAAATTTTGAAAATTATAGCTATTTATTTATGGTAAAATTATACGGTAATATCGAAATATTAATGATGAAAAAATGATCATATCCATAAACTACAAT
The DNA here is from genome assembly GCF_037042655.1 of Diuraphis noxia. Taxonomy (NCBI): domain Eukaryota; kingdom Metazoa; phylum Arthropoda; class Insecta; order Hemiptera; family Aphididae; genus Diuraphis; species Diuraphis noxia. The sequence continues at coordinate 26,892,862 of NW_028301714.1, read as the reverse complement.
ATTATATTTTTAATATTTTACGTGTATTGTAAAAAAAATGTACAATTTATATTCTACTTGAAAAATAATAAGTAACACAATATTTTCTATGTTATGAGTTTCGGTTGAATTATAACTATGGCTTGTAATAATGTGTTGAACGTAGAAAACTTTGTTCCTGTGATGTCTCAAAATGTTTAGTACTTCAAACAATAATAATCATAATGGCATAATTTATAATATTATGATACCTACAATATGCATTATTAGTTTTATAATTATATTGTTCACAAAAATTGTTCATACCATACTTCAGTTTAGATTATTTGAGTATGTTAATTTAGAAACATATCAAGATGATAGTAGCTCACTGGTGTTTTTATTTCTCCGGCCCCACGGGCAACATAAATAGAACGTATTTACACAGAATAATTTAATTTTTATGGTTTTGAGTAAGAAAATTGTTAAAAAACCTAAACTATAGAAGATAATATTTTTGATGGTATGATCTATCGATCTATCTAAATACTGTTCAAAACAATTGAAACATAATTTGAATTTACAAAATATTTTTTTCACTTTGAAAGTCAAATAATAATAAAATATAAAATCGATTTTTCAAACCCTCAAAAATATTATACTTTTTTATTTTTTTAATGGGTGGTTTTACCCTAACATCTTATTTTCCTCTAAAAATCATAAAAAACGATTCTAGATAAAAGTGTTTTATTTACCTATGTTTCGTGCAGACCTGTGAGAGAAAACAAATATTGTGCTAACATCCTCTTAAATACGTCTTTTGCGGGTTTTTATAGGTTGATATTAAAATAACTTATATTTTTTTTTTTTTTATAGCCGTTTGCGGGGGAGAAGTCATGGTGACTGACGAACAAGGGCACTTGGAATCGCCCAATTTTCCTGACGATTATTTACCGAACAAAGAGTGCGTTTGGAAACTTACAGCACCAGAGGGATACCAAGTTGGATTGAAATTTAACGTATTTGAGGTACATTTTTGTATTTTCATTCCGGTGTAACTAATTTATTTTTATTATTATGACACATAAATTGCCCGAGAAAAAATTAAAAATATAAAAATAAAACATTTCGAAAACAGTTTGATTAAGTCATTAGATTAATATACCGGATAATCCATTTAACGTAAAACATACGCATATTATAATAAGTTACCTGTCCGATCTTTATAGATCGAGATACTTGAGTATACCGATATATTGTCTTAAAATATGAAACTAAGAGTGTATGTTATTATTGTTATTCAAAAGTGCGAAAAAACTTAAAAAATGGTAATGATAAATATAGTATTTTGTTACGACCTAAATTTTAGTTTAAAAAAAACATTAGCGTTTTATGAAATAATATTATAATATTGTCTTAGGTACTTTAAATAGACCATTTAGTGTATTATAATGATTAATAACTTCATTAAACTTTTTTCGAAATTTATAATTTTTTTTTTAGTTTTTCTAAGAAAAATATACCAACTTATATTTAAGCAAAAGGAAGAGCAATCACTTGATGGTTTCTCCTTCATGCTTTTGTGTATAATTTGTATATTCTCTAATAAAAAATAAAAAAATAAAAAGTTCTTCTAGGAAAATAATTAAGTTAAACATATAGATATTTATTATTATTATAGAAACATCATATTGCATAAAAAAATAATTGAACTCAACTTCAAGGTAAAATAATATAAATTAACAAATTACATAAAAAAGACATATTAAATATGAATAAAGTAAAAATTAAATTTATATAGTATAAAAATACATTTTACTTAAATACTTAATAAAATGACGTAACCTAAAAAAAGATCAATAATAACAGAAATATGGTTCGCTCATAACTAAATCCTAGGGAAAAAAAGATGCGGACTATAATTATTAATTAAAACGGAACATGAAACAAATTACTTTGATACTTTCAATTAAACCAATCTTTAATTGTCATTCGGCTGAGTCAATATTACTATGTATCGTGTACAAACATGAATTTGAAAACTTTCCTTCTTAACTTACATTATGCCATTTCTAGTAAGGGAACTTATAAGTTGTACGAATTACTGGAAGTTGGTTTAAAACTAACCATTTTGATATACAGGTGTAACAGAATGACCTGACTAAAAAAAAAATTATGCTAATTCAACGTATGACAAAAATAGTTAATATTATATGATATGTAAATAATTTAAGAAATATACTCATATTAGCAAATTCTCATAAATCATATTTAAAAAAAATATAGAAAATTAATATTGAATTTATCTCATAATTGTATAACATAAAATGATTTGAATTAGTAAATGTAATAAACTTAATAGTTTCCTCGTTCAACAAATAATAACATTTCACATTTTTAATGTTTAAAATGTTATTAGTTTAACTCTTCGGATTAATTTAGTGCTGAAAACTTAATGTTTCTAGAACTACGATTTTGCAGCTACCGCTAGGTGGCTTTTGAAAAGTATATTCGAGCGTGATATTCCTTATTATCATGTCTTACTCCGTCGTTCCGATGGTTTATTGTTCAGCTCGTAAATTAATAATAAATCGTCCAACTTTTTTTCTTTCAATTAAACAACTAATCTAATTAACTGGTTTTCATAAAAGTTGAATATTCTCGTTCGCAATCAATAGGTACCAACACTATAGTTTCGTATTTATTATTACCAAATTAGATAGGTACGTATATATATAAACAAATAAATTATTATGTGGGTGACTGAAAACTTGTTCGGTAATTGGATTTTTTGCCAACCATTTTCACGCATTAATTATAGGCGTATATAAGATATATATATATATATCGACGAATATCAATCATATTGTTTACTATTATTATTATTTTTATATAATATATAATATTTAATTCTCACCTTTAGAATAATACTGCCGCAGTTCCACCACTCAAAACTCATTAATTTCGAGTTATGAGTATTTTCGAATATTAAAAATTTAGCTTTATAGAAAGCCTTATTAAATATAATTTTTCATTTGACTTCCAAAAAGATGTGTTAGTATCGACAGTATCACATTACTCGATTTTTAAAGCGACATAGCTTTATTTACTTTATTTGTCTATACACAGAAACTTTCCGTTACAGTCGTTACAGACACCTCCAAATATTTGAAACAATTTCAATGATTTAGGGTCTCACTTATATTATTATTTTTTATTTATTCAATTAATCTACGGATTAAAAATTCAATAATGCTTAATTTTGATTTATGGCGTTATTGCGCTAAATAAAAACTCATTTTCATTTAATATTTTGAGCGTACAACAGAGCAAATGTTGTGGTAGTATTTTTTTTTTTTTAATGATCAAATAAAACCCGGCAGCTACATGGCTATTAGTTACAATACATTATGGTATGTTTACAAGATTTAAGATTTTAACAATATTTTTTTATTTTTTAAGAGGTATTTGGCGTAAGAAACTATTTTCTTAGTATTTATATAATAAGGAAAAAAAACGAGGAAAACAATTGCAAATTATTAAATTAAGTTATAGAGGCCTGTTGACTTCAAAAAAACTATCATTTTATTGTTCTCCACAGCATTGGGTCCCAATGCGATGTCGAGGGTCGTATCCAATCCGGTGTTTTGTCGTTCTTGCTGATATTTTAGGCATTCTGTTGTGATGTGTTTCACTGATATAGTATTGTATTTCATTATTTGTGACACTGTAACTGTTTATTATGAAAAACGCCAGTCTTATATTTTCAAATAGAAATTTTTATTTCCACGTCTCAAAACATGATACTTTTGTATTAATTTCACATAAATAATTGTAAAAACCTAAAAAGCCATAATTCTAATTTCTTGGGTTTTAGAAGGTATTTCGTAATATTTAATGAAATTATAATTTATTAAATGCATGTTATTTATGTGTTTATAGTTTTAGTTTGAAATGCATCGGGAAAGAACTCTTTAAAATAATTTAGTTTTAAATTTAAAATAGCTGTTTCTCATTTTCACTCATTTTTTATTCATCACAGTCCATTAATGTTCTACAAGAAAAAATTATTATATAGTGTGTGTGTGTGTGTGTGTATAATATATTAATATGTTTTAATCCGACACAGATCGAAAACCACGACAATTGCTTCTACGATTACGTGGAGATTAGAAACGGACACTCGGCCGACAGCCCTTTGATAAACAAGTATTGCGGCTATAAACTACCATTGGACGTCCATTCCAGCACGAATAAACTGTACGTCAAATTTCTGTCAGACAGCTCTGTGCAGAAGGCCGGATTTTCCGCTACATTTATGAAAGGTATGTCTACCGTAAATACTAAGTGTATACACGTTCGTCGGCCGAAACCTTCTTTGTTTTTTTTTTTTTTATGTCCAAATGGATTGTAAATAATTTTAATCGGGTTAAAAAAGTATGAATGTGTCCACTGTACTCAGTGTGTGTATACATTATGATATACATTCAACTGGATTATGTCATTGTAATAACGATTCTGTAAACATAAAGGCGTACCGTCTACAATTTTGAATGGATTAATTCTGAATCAAAAAATAAAACCTGGGAATTATTTATATATACAGGGTGTCCAGCGAGGATTTACCCATTGCGATATGTCTTCTGAGGTAGTAAATATACCAAAATCTGTTTTACTTTTATTAGACTCGCACAGACAAGGGCTATACATGTATTTTAATTTTTGTTTTATTAAATTTTGAAAAAAATAAAGATACTTATTTTACAGAGTTTATTTTGCGGAAAATCTCATGGTTTTTAATATTTTTTTTAGCTTATAGAAAAAACGGTAAAAAACTGGTTTTTGCTCGGTTGGCGAGTTCCCCTCTACGGCTAATAGATATATTTTCACGGGACACCCTGTATAGGACATAGGTAGGTAGTAACTAATTATATAATCAACTACTATAGAATATTATTTATGTTTTTAAAGTAAAAACTGATGTTTTATTTATATTTCAATATTTTATCGTTCAAAATATTATGATAGCTCATTTAGAATATTATTCTTTTGCATTCGTAGTTTTTATTTAATGTTTTTGATTAGTTTTAATAATTTCTATCAAAAACTTTTACTAAACTATTTTATTTTATAAAAATTAATAATATCGTGGTTTTGATTTATGGTTATTCTTTCACATTATTTGAGTTTAATATATTATACCACGTTTGGAAAAATTTTTATTTTAATAAACAATTCAAGAGATTAAAAAAATATCTTAAAATTTACTTTTGAAATATATTTGAACTACTATTTAACATAGTAATATACTATATAATATTATTTAACGTTAAGTGAATACTTAATAACGCTTCGATATAGTTATCATTCCAGGCAAAGAGTGAAATACTGATTGTCAAAGTATAATATTTCCAATGTCTTGGTGCTGTTGATATTAATTTGACTTTAATCATTAATACAATTTAATTATTTAGCTTTCAACGATAATGTATTAATTTAATCATTGTAAACACTAATGGCTATGTTCTAATATAAGCTATGCTCATAAGGGTGATTTTTAATATAGTATATGTAATATATACATACAAAATAGATAATGAATATTTAATTTTACTGCTTTACTTAACTTATTTCAAAAGTGAGGAGTAAAGTCCATGAAATTTGAACATATTTGTCCTGTATCAGTTAACTAAAGATTGTCCGCTAATTATTATTGCTTGTAATCAAACGTGAAATGAAAATATTCTGCGTGTATTATAATTATCTGAAAATATTATTTCTAATATTTTTTTTTTTATTAACAGTATAAATTATATATATATATGTATTATGTCGGTTTTATTGCACATTAAAATACTGATTTAGACAAAAGTAAAAAACAATATTATAAAAGTATATATTTATGTTCTTCGTGAATTTTATATTTTTATCAACACATTTTATCATAATATTATGTTAAACGAATATTTTAAAATTATAATTAAAAAACTGAGTTTTCTGATTTCATTCGTAATTTAAAAAATATACCATTTTAATAGCAAAGCACAAAAAAAATTAAATTTGGTCATAAAAAACATACTTGACGGGGGATGAATATTCGGTTGGCTGTTTCGTCGACAACCGCCTGTTTTTTCTACACCGTTATTTCATACACAATATATTCATATACAGGTACTCAAATCCTGTGCTACGATGACGTTTAGCGTGTGTTGGATATTAAAAAAAAAACATATTTTTTTGATCATCAACTCTAAGGCCATTCGCATATAAATAGGTTTAACGTTGGTTTATTGATTTGACATTTGAAAAGGATCCAATACATAGCTTTGTAATGATTGTCTGGAATGGGTTATTTATTTCTGGCCTCCATGGTTTATTTGCAATTTGCATAATGTACGACAATATAGTGTTTTACTGAAATTTTAGTATTGAGTGTTATGTTGGACACAATGAAGGTTAAATATTGTTATCAGATGGTGAGATCCGCGTGAGATTCTCATGTCCTAAATCAGTCTATTCAGCGCTACTTTTTCCTTATACGATTTAAACTATTTTGGTTCGATCAGAATTCAATGGAGTGTAATATATATTTTTATATTCTCTCAATTTTTTTCTATAATATTGTGTCATTCGTTATTTTATAGACGAAAGCTATATGCATCTAAATGTATTATTAATTTTTACATTCAACTATTAATGATAATAAATAAATAGTTTTTCACTTTGAGTGTTATCCGTAATAATTGCGGTTCGAGCTGCTATGGATGCCTCCCCAATCATTGTTATATTATTGTTAAGCTAATAATAATATTGATTATGTATCTATCACTATTAATAATGATTTTATTTGTTTACCTTATTCCGTTTTCTGCAGAGTACGACGAATGCACATCGGTGGACCACGGATGCGAGCAGTTCTGCATCAACACGCTGGGTGGATATGATTGCGCCTGTAAAGTGGGATTTGAGCTGCATTCGGATAATAAGCACTGCGAAGGTACATATTTCAGATAATATTATTATTATAAAGGTAGCCATAGAAGTTTTATATTATATTATATTATTTCGTATTTCTATATAATATTTTACATTCAATATCGGACTCGTAGTGAGCCATTCATTTGAAAACCACGAACGATGGAATTCTAAAAACGAACGGTTTGACTATACTATTGTGTAAATGTAGTGGTCGAAATGGTTGTAAGCCGAGGGGATTTATTTTTTTCAATAACATTTTATTTTTGTGGTTATATCTCCGCATTCTGCTCATTTACGAAAACATTTATTCACCTTGTGAAATGTTTGTGTGTCTATAAATGGAGGAAAGATAGTCGTTCACCGGTAAGATTTTGGAATGGATTTGAGATTACCAAGTCGATTTGCGGCAGACATCATTCGTGTTTATTACGTCGTGAACGATACCGAATTAAAATTTATAAATTCTCTCTCTTACCGGCCTCTTTTTCGTACTTAGTGAAGTATAGTAAATTAAATAAATACGCAGATTTTGGGCTTACCTTCATTTCGACTTTTCCATATTATCTTTTTTTGTCATTCTTTATTAATTGTTGCTGCTATTAAATAATTATTTCCATCTTTAAACCATATTATCCTAAAAGTCTAAATGTACGGTCTGTATAATACTGTAGTATATATATTGCATACATAATAGCCAAATATACTACGAGTATATACTATATAGTATATAATCACATACAAATTCTCATTTTATTACGACATGAAAAAAATTAGTTATTATTTTCTATCGGATAATGAAACGGTAAATGAAAAAAAGACTAAACAAACCTAGATAATCGAAATCAGTGCAAACATTATGACAGTTTTAATTAATTTTTACGAGGTTGACAAAATTTGTGTGAATTGTGTAAAAAAATTCACTCGGATTCTGGGTCCCGATTTCAGCTACCTAATTAAGTTATAAAAATATTCAAAAAAAGTTAACGAACGTTTCTTTTTACTGATATAACACATTAATTTCTCAATTATCGTACCAGCATAATATCATTGATCAAAATATACACTTATAATATAATAACTTATTCTATATAACATATATAGTTAATCAATGATGATATTACATTCATATCTTTTTTATACCTTCTAATAATAGTATAACGATATCCATGTCATTTTTGAAAATTTAAATAAATAAATAAAATATATTATAGAAACACAACGAGGGGGCAAGTTTTGACCGTGGGTCTAAATAAAAGCTTTATACTGCATATTATATTTATTATGTTAATTTTATAATTATGATAGTTATAATAATATAAATCATCGTTCATCATGAAATCGTTATCGATAACGCGGCGTTTTGATTATGCAATATGACAACATGTATGCATAGGATGACGTCCGGTCGGACAATTCGATTTTTATCGGGTGCTTAAGATATTGTGGTCAACGGTATTAATAATAATAAATTATTATTATATTTGGTTGTATTTAAAAACTACTCTCATGATGGTGATATTAATGTATTATCACAATTCACAATTATTGTCGGGTCTCCGTGGTTGTACATTTAAATCTCGAATAAATAACAACTTTATCATCAATGTCTGTGATGGTTAATCGAAAACTCAAAACCGTGATAGAACAGAAGCTTACTATACAGTTAGCGAATTTCGATATAGGTATCTATATTATTTAAAGTATATATTAAATGTTAAAATCTCTAAGAATTGTAACGATTTAAAAAGACATTTATTTTATTATAAACTCTATTTTCACTCAGTAAATATAATATTATACTTATGTTGTACACTTGTTGATTTTTCGGAAAAAAATTTAACTCGAAATCTTACCTGAAACGCTTTAGAATGACATAAATATGGCACAATATTAAGTTATATTTACAATGTTACTGATATAGAATTTTGAACTGTCGCAATTTTCAGTTTATTATTTGTGTGATAAATGTCCTAAATATAATATTTTAATGATTGTCTCTACGTTTAAATCCATATAATGTTCACCTACACTTCAAAGGACTTTTTAAAGCATGATATATTTTATAAGGAAATAGGTATAAGCACTTTTATTTAAAATCAGTCATAACTTGCAGTAAAATAAAAAAAACCATTTATAAAAATATGCTTAATATTTTATAATATTAAAGTGATATATTATGGTTCATCATATGAAATACTTGGGCTATTTGATAATATTAATTTATTATATCGAACACGTTGAAAAAAATCCTGCAAATAACATGATTTATATACGTTTATAATATTACTAATGTCGAAAAGTATGAAAGAGGTAAAAGCATAGGGCGTTTGGCATTGGTGTAATACGGTATCATTTATAATTTTATGTAGTGTAGGTATTATTGTTTTTCTCTGTGAAAAATAATATTTTTGTATTCGTGATTAAACACGGTACAATAATCATTAATTGAAGTTAAAAAAATTATTGGAAAAAACTAAAACAATATACCATCATTAGTTTTAATTTCGTGTTTTATTAAAACGTCTTTAGTTTGCCCGAATTCATTTGAAACGTTAAGTTAGAGCGAGTAATATAAATTAACATAAAATGGTTTATTTAATTCATTAATTGTTAGTATAAAATTAATTTACTTTAACACTAGTAAAATTAACAGCAATCACTTAAAATTGAAATATTTTTATAAACATAAACTGCAGTTTAACAATGAAATTACATTAATGCATTTCGATAATGTTTTAAATCAACAGAACGAAATCTGAGTCCGTCCAAAAAATCAATAAATTAAATAAATATTAATATTTTCTCGGACGTATTTAATTTTAATAATAATATTCGATTGTTAAGAACATGCGATTACATTCACAAATTATTTTGTATAAGAACTGTTCAATTAGTAATTACTATAGTATTTTGGTGAGAATCATTTTTCCCTATACCTAGGTATTTTAAAAATGTATATTTTTTAATATTTAATATTTTGAAGTTTTTATATTTATTTTTTAAAGAAAATTTTTTAAAAAGTTACAATTTTTCTTATAGAAATTCATTATTTTAGTATGAAAAACATTCCTGGTACATTTTTTTTTTTATTAAGATTTTGCAGAATTTCACTTTTCATTCCGTATAATTTAACTTTTAAAGCAATTCTTAAAATAAATTCAAAAATCTATCTTTCTCTCTAATGTTTCATAATAACTTATGCCCACACTCATTTAAAAACATTTTTCAGAAATGTAAAATATATTTATGCCAGTAAAAAGTTTACCATGTAACCTATTTTTTTTTTTTTGTTAAGATCATTTAAGTTTTATGCTCTATATAAAATACTAAATTCGTCATATGACAAATAAAAGTTTCAGAAACATCAGATTAAATGTACTAACATTAAAAAATGTACAGGGGATATATAAAATATATATCATATATAACCACGAAAGTATTTATACAATAATTGTTCTACGGATTACAATTCGTATAATATATTAAGTATTTGATGATGATTATTTTCGTGAGTTAATTGTTCCAATTTCTAACAGGATATGATTTTTTAAATTGCTTAGGTACGTTTTAGTTCAACTTATATGGAATTTTAATAAATATAGAATCAATAGAGAACTTTCTAGTAATCTTCTCCGATAAAAAGTGTTTACATAAAAAAAATCCACAAGTAAATAAATTTAAAAAATGTGATTATATAAGATCACTTGAACTCTGGTAAAATAATATAGATGAATGAAAAAGTAATAATACAAACATGGAAAACTTTATTGCTTAGGGTATTATGACGGATAAATACGATTACGGATATATAGGTACTTTGAATACATAAGTGAAGCAAACACACTTCATGCCAGTCTTGTGCAATGCAGTTGATTCTCAAAGTTTGGAATAACTGGTGAAACGTTATTGATGTCATACGAAGTTTAGCAAACTTACGGTTCATACAAGTCTTAACTTGTCAGTTTTAAAGGATTTTTAGTTCTTACCACTGTGGTCTTAAGTTAAAATCGAATTTCGTAATTACTCGTTGTGACTAATATTAATATAATTTTAATCAATTTCATTATATTAATCTCCAGGCCACATCTCGTTTTTAACGTTTATTGTTACGGTAATCATAACGAATTGTTTACCTTAATTTGATTATATCGCCTATTATGTAATCTAAATGATTTCCGGAACTGCATTAGTGTCTGCGGATACCTATATTATACAAGTAGATTTTTTAAGAATACTCACCCTATTTGTATACTTAATTTATGCATTTATCCAAATTATAATTTTTGAATTTTTAAATTCACTTAATACTATATTTTTGAATAAATGAGATTTTTTGAATGACATAAGGATGATCCAGTTACATTAAAAACTTCTATTTATCATATTATGAGAACTGTTTTCTTAACTTTTTCATTTTTAATTATGCAGCAAATGTTTAATATTGGGATGTCTCACTAAAAATTTGAAATAGTTGTTTTAAGTTTTATGACTTTATGTACTAAGTAGAATTAATTGTAATAGATTAATTAGATTGGCGGTTTAATGGTATGAAAATATGACTATGATCTATAAATATAAATATATTTTTTTAAATGATCCAAGTATAAAGTAATACTATATCTAATATAGTTTATATAGCTTATATTTTTTAAATCTATTTTTAATTATTATTATCTTTAGTGTATAACTAATATTTTAATAACTTTGAAACTACTTATTAAAACGTCGATTTAGATATATCAACATTTTTAAATAATTTATCCGCATAATAATTTGCAGTTTAAAGGGTGGTGGATCTCATTTGAAGTCTGTATCGCCATAGGATACTCCTTAAGCAGTACCAAACAACTCGGGAAATTGAAAATAATAGGGTTTTTAAGTATACTTACAAATTCTGAAAGTCAGAATTCGATTAAATGTACTATTAATGGGAAAAGTGAAGGTGAGCATGCTTCAAAATTCATCTTGTATAATATGTATCTATACATACCAGATACCATGATACTTGTTTAGGGAATAATGTATATATATATATATTAAACGATTATAAATAAGTTCTACAGACATAATGAATCGTTTTGGACTTCTTTAATCTAGAAAACAATATTACTTATTTCGATACACTTTTGTTTTTTTTTTTCAAAGGTTATCTACTCGTATACATTTATACTTACCTGTGCGCGTATAATGCATATAAAACATTTAAAAGTATGTTAAAATCTTAAATTACAATTTTAGATTCAAAAACTTCAAAATTTCGATATGCTACATAAAATAAAAACTTCCTATTGATTCGGAAAACAATGTCGTGTATCAAACACCCAGGTTTATTCATTAAATATATTGTACACTATGAGTTTTTTGATATTTTAATTATTTTATTTTTATAAACATACTTTCCACCAATAAATATTTGATTATTTTTCAAATTGGTAAAATGCTACTATTACCATACACATTTACGAGTGTTTATCAGTATACTGTTAATGTAGTATAGTAAATATCTGTTAAAATATATTTGATGTTATATTTTATTAAAAATTCAATTAATAAATTAACGGCCATTATTTTTTCACCGATTCGTTTGGTGATGTATAATTTAAGCTTTGCGTCGGATAGTATAATATATTCCCAGAAATAATTATAATATCGTCGTCGTTATTAATTGAAATTTATTAATTGGTTGAATAATTAAAATCATAATTAGCATAATATAGTGTTATATAGCTGTACATTTATATTTCGTGTGATGTGCCGATGACATATTTTTTTATATATCGATATATTATAATCATTGAGTGCCATTATACAATGCTTATAAGTGATGATAATAATAATAATAATATGTTTGTCGGTAATTTTTCGTTGCGCGTGTTATTAAAATAAATTTATTGAACGCGTTATATAATATTTTTATTTTTTTTCTCTTGAGATAAATAACCATATTGTTTTATTTTTACTGTCGCTATTATTAACCTATGCCACTCATGTCATTAAAATAATAGGCATGCAATTATATAGTGCTGTAACAATAATTATTATTGTAAATAAAAATTGTTTTTCATTAATGTCAATTTCACAATATTTTTTTCATTTTTTTTATTCCAGCAAACAAACTATTAAATTTGTTTATTTATTTAAAATTTTTAACACACACTATACTGTTACATAATTAATTTATCTGGATAATGTATATAGTATTTTTATAATACTACTTTAATATAATAATATAATTATTATGCAGTTAAATCTTAAATTGTATCGTTATACTATTATAGTAGGTACATTATAATATTGTATATGAACAAAATAAATATATCAATTGTAATATTAATAAATATATAAGTAATGAATTTAACAATACACATTCGCTGTTTTCAGACGCTTGTGGAGGTATAATCGAAGCAACCAATGGAACGATTACAAGTCCTTCGTTTCCAGACTTATATCCCGGAAATAAGAGTTGTATATGGGAGATTATAGCGCCAATTCAGTTCAAAATCACACTGAACTTTACGCATTTCGACCTAGAAGGAAACAACGTAAGTCAAATTGCATCGAAGTCGATTGTGATTTCGTATTCCACGTGGATTACGTATTTATCTAGTTTTTTTTTCTATTTTTCAGTTACACCAGGTGAGCTGTAAACATAAGAATAAACAATATGTCCGATGGACAGATGCGAAAATAATATAACTTAACTAATAATTTTTTATCGTTCGCGGCGCGCTGTCATCAGCACCAACCACGTGTTGATGTATATATACATGTATACAGCTGATGCGCACTCTCGACTCTCGTAGTTCTCTTGGGACGATCGTTGTTTTATTTTATTCAGTACGTGACATAACGTTTGTCTTGGTTTTTTTTTTTATCCATAGGCCGAATGTGAATACGACCGAGTGGAAGTGTACAGTAAAATCGGTTCAGATAAACTCCGGAAGCACGGCGTGTACTGTGGCCAGGAAGCGCCATCCATGATAACTTCTGAGGCGAATGCATTGCGTGTAGAATTTGAGTCGGACAGCTCCGTACACAAGACAGGATTTGCGGCAGTCTTCTTTACAGGTAAGACACTATGTGCTGTACCAGTTGTTCCCGAACATTTTTTTTTCTAGTGGTTCTCGCTTTGAACTTTGAACTCAATCCTGCAACCACAGTGCTCTGTTATGTATATACTACGAGAAACAAGAATAACATACGAACATTAATTTATATGGAAATATTATGTTTTATTTTTGACAATGGGAGTTAGAAGTCAGGTTCTGCATTGAGGCAGTTGCGGTATTCGGTTTGAAAGTCATGACTCACGTTTTTATAAGATTGAATTTGAAACTAACAAAAAATCATAAAATAATATCTTGTAAGCCGTTGTGCCACAGTTAAATAACTCTAAGTGTTCTCATTTTGTTTTTAAACTCCACTATCATAATTGCATAAGAACCAACCTCTAGTATAAAATAAAATATATAATATGGTGTTGTCTTGTTCACAGACATGGACGAGTGCGCCGTCAACAACGGTGGGTGCCAACATGAGTGCAAAAATACACCAGGATCATACGAGTGCACGTGCAACAACGGGTTTACATTGCACGAGAACAAACACGACTGTAAGGAGGGTGGCTGCAAGCACGAGATTTCGGCCCCACGCGATGTCATCAGCAGCCCTAACTACCCGGACTCGTATCCGGGCCGAAAGGATTGTGTCTGGCATTTCACAACCACCCCGGGCCACCGGATCAAAGTGGTAACAATGAATTGATTAAAATAATAAATAAATAAAGTAAAAACAGTTTAAACAAAGTATACTCCCTAAATACATAGTTACTATTACGGACGATACGAATAGCATAGGTAGACTGCAGCTGAAGTGCATGATGAATAAATATCCTATGTTTCACAATATTTTTCATTTTTAATGGTGCACTTAATATTATACAGTGTACTTAAGGTCATCAGTAAATGCGTACGAGTTTTATAGTGGGTACGTTTCCGGGCCATACTGTAGGCTGATCATTATCATTGCAATATACATAAAACGGTCGTTATATTATACCATTTTATACAATAGCGTATAATAATAGCATATACGTTTGCGTCGAACCGAATAACATTAGTATTATACTATACACACTTAAACAGGGTCGTCTCAATTTCAGTGATCTTTCGGAGTTAATTATATACGATTATGTTAGTGGTGATGATGATGATGTTTGATTATAATATAGATCTTCGATACTTTTGAAATGGAACCGCACCAAGAGTGCGCATACGATCACATAACGTTCTACGATGGGCCCACTCCGGATTCGCAAACGCTTGGACGGTTCTGCGGCTCTAAGATACCGCACCCCATAGTATCCTCGTCCAATCAACTGTACTTGGCCTTCAAAAGTGATGCTTCTGTGCAGCGTAAAGGATTTTTGGCCACGCACAGCACAGGTATGACAGCCATCGACGACGCGAGCAATCGCCATGCAATTATCATATAGCTGCTTATAGGTGATAGATCATAATAAATTATTCCTAATCGTTTTCACAGTTTGCGGCGGTAGGCTGATAGCCACGAACAACGTAAAACACTTTTACTCGCATTCCAACTACGGCGATTTAAACTACGACAGCGACGCTACGTGCGAATGGACCATCGAAGCCAAAGCAAACATGAACGTGCACCTGACGTTCTTGACTTTTGAACTGGAAGACGAAAAAGATTGCATGTACGACTACGTAGAGGTGTGGAGCAGTTTGGACACGAGTGGACCGTTCTTCGGAAAATTCTGTGGACCGACCGTTAGTATATATCATGATAATATTAAACAACGTTCAGCTGTAAAATAATATTATTACTTGACGTATCATTTACGATTACGATCAGTAGAATTGTATAAATAATGTCGGTAGTTGTTTTTGTCCGTTTAAAATCTTAACAAAAATTAATTTTAATGGTGAGTACCTACTTTAGAGCGTCATACTCCGAGAGATAGAGAAAAGATTGTAATTTATTGTATCTGTATATTATTATGCCAATAACGTAGTTGTAAACGTCTTAAATGAATAACCATCGACACATCCCAAACCAAACCAAACCAAACCTATAACCAGTGGTTTTTTCATTTTCAGAACCCGACGGATGTGATATCCACAAACGATGCTTTGTTGCTCCGGTTCAAGACAGACAGCACAATCGTTAGCAAAGGATTCTCTGCATCGTATATAGCCGTGGAGTCGATGAATCCCAGTGTCGAATATTCGTCGCTAATAACTGATGAAGACGACGTAGACTTGGCATATCACAAGACCAAAAAGAACAAGAAGAAAAAGAACAAATCGTCGCCATCGATATCGAACCAGACAAACGGCAATAGGGACAACGATGACGACGACGACAACGATGGTGGAGGTGGTGGTGACGAAGACGATGACGACGACGACGAGGATGACGAGGACGAAGACATGCTCGCCGTCAAGAGTCCGTAATGGAGATATAATAATATATAATATATAACATAGTAACCCGGCGACGACGGACGGTTATAAATAAAAAAAAATAAAAAAAAATACTTAAAATGAAGCTAAACATTAGTTTATATAATAATAATTATTATTCAATTAGCGATTTCTAGAATATTACCTCTACGAGACCCCTATTTATAATAACAGTTATTATTGTGCCCGTTGTACCCGTCATATTATATTGTTCTTCGGATCGTAAAAAACTGCACCGCAGTTCGCGAGCCGTGAACGTTATGTGCCAAATAGAAAACAATCTTCTTACTGTGTCATACATACAATTATATACAAAAATAATACGTATCGATGTCGTTCAAGATTGTATTAATTCTTTTTCGTGATCTCATATAATATATTATATGTTTGATATATGATATACGGGCTCCTCGAACTCTACGATTATAATGTCCAGTCTTAGACACACCTGTCGAAATCTTCACCAGTTTAATAATATTATTATTATCCAGTTTTTTATAATAATATAATATCACCGATCGTACCGTACAATTCCCTCCCCGCTTGCGGTACGCAAACCGATCGATCTCGACGTGGTTTCAATTATTATTATCACTCGTTTTATTTTTGTATACGTTTCGATATTTTTTTTTTTACTGACGGTAACAGTATTTTTTATTTTTATTATTTAAATTCGTTTTTGCCTATACGTTTATTTGGGATATACATATACCAGAGCGCGAGCATGTACCTCCCGCGGTATTAGTTGATATGTCAAAGATAGTATTACCACGTTTAGACGAGATTCCTAAACATATACCTATTATGACAATAATCATACACACTTGAAACAAAAAGATGAGCAATCGGTCGAATGCGATACCTGTGGGCTATGATAACGATTACGTTGCGTAGTAATCGCCGATGTTGGAATTAATATATTATTATTAAGAAATCGCGTCGAGATTGCCGGTGTGTACCGACGTGGATAACCATAAAGCAAGACCCACCCCGTAATTCGTATACGCGTTAAATTGCATAATTTTTTTATCAAATCGAAACGTTTAAAAATCTCGCGTGTGTTGTTTTAATGTGACTTCAAAATAATATTATAATTGTACTTATATTATAATTTTACTACTACTACTATTATTATTATTACTACATTATTCAAAAACAAGTGTTGATTATCGTTTGTAACCAATAAAAAAATATATATACATATATATATATACGATAATTATTCTTGTGTGTTATGAACGTCGCGTTGACGTATATTTGGATCTTGTATAAATAATATTATATACATGCACAACAATAATTATTGTTATAAATTTTGTTTCTTATAAAGGTCGGAAATCTTTTTTTTTGAAATCATGCTCGTTTTGACCTACCTATTATTGTCAGCATAATATTATTATATTATGTGTATAGTGTGTAAACGCGATGTATTTGTTTTCGATAATAGTCAGCTGCTGTTGTTCCTAACTCATAAGAGAAGGAAAAACACAAGTGTACAATCGATCAAAATATCAATCTACAGATTTACATTGTTACCGTGACTCGTGGACAACACATGCATCATTTATATCATTACATATTACAAAAATCATTAATAGGCATTAATCTCTTTGCGCAAAAATAAAAATTGTTACTTCTTTAAAATTTGTCCGTTAGTGCCAAATTTACCTTGTAAACATATTAGAATAATGACTAGGTTTAATTCATATATTATACGTTTGAATTCGATTTTAATGTAATCAAAAATAAACAAGGATAATATATTATTGTATTAATTTTACATGACAATAATAATAAATTCCTAAAGTTATTTCTAACGTTATAATATAATAGTTACACATTTTTTTTCTTCAAATCATAGTCAATATTTTATAAGGTTTTTTTTTAAATACAATGATCAATAATACACGTTTTTAAATAAATTTTAATTTTAATAGATTTAAATAAATCTATTGATATATCAAAATTATTTTATTATAATCTAAAACGTATGTCGTGTCTTTAAATATTTTTAACACAAAGTTGTTACTATAAATGTGTACGCAGGTAAATTTAGCGCAAATGGGCTGTCGGAAAAAAAAACATTTTTGGCAGTAATGCGTAATTTAACTATTAATATTACGCGGTTATGGTGATAACACTGATAACGAAAAAACAAAGTAAAGGTATGAACATTTGGATCAATATAGTCCAACACAAAGAATACGATGATGATAACGTTTTACACTTTAAACTTTGTCTATACAAGTAAATATTAAAAACTCATCACGTGACAGTTTACATTATGTGAATTAATATCACATTATTATATAAATCATGTGCAGATTGTGAGCACACGTCTATACAGACGTTTTTTATATAATTTTAAGTGTGTACCCGCGAATCGTCCGTATGTCTCGAAATGGAGATCAAAAAGACTACAAAAATAGAAAAATAAACAACACGTGTTAAACAATAGGTAAATTATTTTGATAAAAGCGCATTTACTTATTTGAAAATCCATTTGGTTTTTAGTTATTTGTTTATTATACGCCCAATATTATGATTTAAAATTAATTTGTATTATTTAATTATATTATATCCCGTCATTGATTGATTTTAAATAGTGGGTATACTGTACTAACAAATTAGAAAAATAACTCGATAGTTGGTATAGGAGAATAGTATGTTAAGTATTAAGTCTTTTAGTTTGAACTATTATTTTTTATTTTCAAATCGCTCATTTAATCACCATCATTTAAATTTTGTAGAGTTTCCATTTGAATCTCTTGAAATTTTAAACATTCTAAGTGTTTAGTTCTTCGTACATATTAATATTATATGTTATGTTTACGTCATTGATCCAAGTTAGATATACTATCGTCAGCCGCTGATCTCTCGCGAAAAATCTCTCGGCGATCGACTTCGGATGGTGCCATTTTTCTTTATTCAACATTCAGTTCGAATGAAGCTGTTTTAAAGTTCAACATATAATTTGATGACGCAACTTTTAATTTCAAATTCCACACACTGGCCGTGGCACATACCTACCTACATATCAATAATGCAAGAGTGGATTTTGGTTCGATTGGAAGTTATAATATTGTTTTTACCTAATGGGTTTATGCTGGACAATTCCATCATGCTAACAATATGATAGCATGACGTTATCGCACGTAAATATTTTTTGTGTTCAAACACTGAGAGAGTACGGACAAAACGAGTCAATAATTTATTTCGCAATAACTTAGAACATTTTAAAACGATAAAACAGGTGTATTATTTACTGATATTAATATAAATAAATAAACTATTATCTATAATATACATACATATACATATATCAAAACTCTTTGAATTATTCGATGAGGAAAAAAGCAATTATTCACTAAAAAACATATTGGTTTCGGTATTATTTACGTCCTATGAAAAATCATGTACTTAATTTTCAAGCTGTATAGTGTATAGCTATACAAACTTAAAGATGTACCTACACAAAACTGTACAATTTGAACTTAAAATTATTTAAAGATATATAAATTTTTTTATCTTTTACATCGGTATAAAAGTGGGTAATTGGTACGTAATAAATAACAGAAAATAAGTTATTGACATAATATTTAAACATTTAATTTTAAAGAATAAAATAATAATATAAGAAAAAATAAAAAAAAACAAAAAAACATTGATTAGTAAACTTCATATCTAAAATTATAGGTAGTATGGATTTTATTAAAAAACATTTTGACCTAGATATAATTTAAATGGCACAATTTATTGTTAATGAGCCAACGTTACTAAAAAACTAATAATATATAAGTAGTAAAATGATAATTTTTATTTTTATTATAATATAGACAAGGTATACCTAATACCGTTATGAAATGCGCATGAACTTTACATTAATAGTGTAATATTTCTACACGATATAAGTCTAATAAAAAATGATCGTCACAAACTATTATTTAAAAGCATAATATCGCGTATGATGCAAATCGTTTAAAACTTTCTGAGCAGTTTTGTATAGGCAACATTCCTAAAGTCCTTATTTAATACTGTGTATAACTTAGACCTATACTTAAGTACGGTCTAGTCCTCTGGGAATCATGGGTATAGCTACAGCCTCTTCATCTTGTCATCTGGAAAAGGTCCAATGAGAATATTCTTGAGGTTCGTTAGCTATATACTTCAACAACATTGATTAATTTTAACTCCATTTTAACTATATATTTACTATAATTATAACCGTCTAGGTATGCAGCTGACGTTTTTTCGAAATTCACTAAATGGTAAAATTGACTCCCCTAATTTACTCTGCCACCTTCCCTTAAATATCTCTGTTCGTTCCACGCGTCGTTCTGTCCCTCCTCAAATCAAAAGGTCTCATTCTAACTATGCTAACAAACAACCACTCTGTCGCTGTATGCAAATAGCAAACTTGGACCCACTTTCACTTTTTTTTAAACCGTATAACTACTATTATAGTATGTATTTTATTATTCATTTGTAAATTGTTTATCAATTGTTTAAAAGCATGTCAGCGCAATATTTGTTTTCTTTCTCAGACCCATACGCAACATATTATATAAAACGCTTTCATCTAAAATCGTTTTAATAATTTTTGAGTAATCTTACAGTAAAATCGATAACTACAAAAATTATAAAACATAATAATATGTTTAGCAATATAACACATCGATTTTATATTGTATTATCATTAGACTTTGTGTTTGACAATTTCTTTTTATAAATTTATCTAAATTATGTTTGAATTGTTTTGAGACAATATTTAGACAATTCGGTACCTATTGTCATACACTTAAAAAATGATCGTCTATCGTTTTTGTATTGGATGTTATACTCTAATATTACTCAAAAACATTAAATTAAATGATTCAGTGCCGTGACATCCTGTTACTTTGTTTAATAAAATCAAATCTAAATAATATGTATTTGCTCTTTAATTACTATATGTTATATTACTTTTTATTCTGCTCAAAAATCTACACGACGTTTAATACATGAAATAAATAAATAATATTAATATAAAATATAGGGCACTGTTCTGGGCATAGAGTAATTACTAATTAGTAATAATTAGTAAATACTCTATGGTTCTGGGTGACTGTCTATATCGTTTGTTGATCGTTGGACACGGACATAAATATTCTGTAATTTAGTAAGGTATCTAATTAATTTTAATCACAGATGGTCATCTGTACTTAAGTTTTTACTATTATTCGCGTAAAAATCATCGCAATTTCCGAGCATCTCAAATTTCACATCATCAAAATTTATGGATGTGCAAATTCAATCTTTTTATCTTTATATAAATCTACAATCCCTCCCAGCCATATCGACCGTTTGTGTTATTATATTATTCGTACGAGTGACGAATCGGACGACTTTTATTGCGTCAGATAGAGATAGTCAGAACATGATGTGTACTGCGTCTATAGTATAACATAATATTGTGGTATTTCGATCGATCGAAAACCAACAATTCGACGGTCCGCTGGCTAAACTGTCGTCCACATATTATAGCTGCGGGAAAGTGGAATGGCCATGTGCAACTGTACAGAATAAAAATTATGAAAAAAACTAACTGACCTACGTACGCATATTTAATATTAATATCATTATTATAATATAATATATTATAATGTTTTTGTTTCATCGACTGCGGCCGCACAATACAGCGATGGTGCAGTATTAGCAGATGATTAGTATGCGTCGATTATCATAGTTTTGTTATCAAACTATCGGCGTCCTTATACATAATATATTATAAACACACATGCATGACTGCATGAGTGTGCATCGTGTATTATAAATGATGATGTTCGAGAAATCGCGATTCGATTCGAAGTTTTCGATGTTGGATAATCACGGCGATAATAATACCACGTGCAATTAACGAATTATTTTCAATACTGTTTTTGAGGGTATTTAAGGCGGGGGTTGGGGGTATACGGCGTTTTACCGTAATACCATTTACCGGATTCACAATATTTGTAAATTAAAGTACAATGAGTACATACCCTGTAAAAATACTCACATATTTTACGCGATCGTACACTTTAACTTTTTTTAAATTATACGTATTCTGTTTTATTTTTCATACTGCAGTCATATGACATTTACCAATCATCTATTTTACGTTAGAATTGCAGCGCAACAAATAATTAAGGGCATTGCAAATAAACACCAACATAAATTTTCTATCAAAATGACCTAAGTTACTGACAAAAACCAAGTCACACACATGGTAGTTCGATTTTAAAAACGTTAGAATGTTTTAATTTATAAACTTAACTCCCGAGTGCATAGTTGATCTAACTCCTGAAAAGCAACGAATTTGTTTGATTTATGTTTTATGATTTATTATTATTATTATACTTACTGTTGATTTCTGTATTTTAGTTGAAATAAAATTACAATATAATTGTGGTATAGCTGGACAATAATTATTAATATTCATGCAGCACATTATTGAATCGGTATATACTTGATTTATTTTTAAGTATTCGATATTCAAAAATGCAACCGTTATATTATGATTTAACGAAGTTGTTATAAGAAATAAGCATAATAATATAATATTACCTACTTTATAGAGACAAGCACGTGCGAAGAGATATCTCGAATTCCTTTTATCGAGAACATTCCAGTGCGATTTTATGATACACTATATTATTATTATATTATAATATAGTATATCAGTTGTTACATCATCGTTTTAGATTTTCAGCGAAAATGCATATAGAAATTATTTTTGTGTAATGTAATTATTAAGAACCCCTAAGCTTATTCGGGTACAAAAGTGCCTTGTAATTTTATCAGCATGACTGCGGCACAATCAAGGCAGTAAACCTTTTTAAATATTTTGAGGCAAAATAAAATGTTAACGGGGTTAAGATAAAATTCATGATAGTATATAACATTATTATATTAATATAAAACAAGTAGTTAAAAGTAAAAAAAAAAAACATAGCAATATGCTACTCAGTGCTACTCAATAATTATTATTATTATATTTATCAGTTAGTCAAAATAGTTCCACCCGGCGTTTCCCGTGCAAAATATTTATTTTTATTTTTTTATTCATATATTTATAGTACTACCTACTTGATATTTTTTTTTTTCAAAAAGGATTATTATAAATCTTTTTTTTTTGAAAAATGTAACCATAACGACAGAAATCTTACCAAAATCAGTCAGAAGCAAATGATCTTGTATTATCCAGCTTAAAAATATACATTTTACGTTACAATGTAGGTACGACTGGTACGAGTGTGATGATTATATCATATTTTTAATAATTATTATAATAGGTAATAATATAATATGTAACCATTTAAATAGACAAAAATAATATACTTTTTTTTATGAGTTAAAAAAATAAATGTGTCAGCTACTCTTACACGACACGAAGGAACTGTAGAAATGTCAAGTCCCTATAGCTATATTATGATCATAGTTTAGAGTGTTTAGACTAAATGTTGATCAGTCGCCGGTCAGGACACGTTCGGTTATATACATACAGGGCATTTCAAAAACAATACATTTGTTTACCAGCGTACGTGACATTGTCGGAACAAAGATTTCATCTTTCACATAGCCCCATCACAGAAGAAGAGTCACATGGTGTGAAATCGTGGGTGGGGGGGGGTAGAAATCGAGATGCTGGTCCTTTGAATGATTACCCGCATGACCTCTCCAGCGTTGTGGATAGTGGTAGCTTAGGAAGCTGCGAATTTTACGGCGTCAATGTGGAGGAGCTTGAACACCGCCTCGGAATTGTACGGGTGAGAGGGCCACACTTAACATTTGTAAGTATTTATGTATCAGTGATATTGTCTTTATAAATATCAATTTTTGCACAATTTTTCAATAAAGAACTATTGAAGGTAGGTAATGATTCGATATCGGTGCTTTCTTTTTGAAACGCCCTGTATATAATATAGTATGATTGTTGTGTTGTGCGGTCCTTCAACTATGTCGATTATTTTCCAAAACTTTATTATTCTTAAACATTCTATTGACAATCTATACAATATAATTATATAATTAGTACAATAAGTAAATTGGATACAATAATTAATAACAGGAGTTAGCGTTTATGAGCAGACATTTAGCAGTGCCAGTGGCGTACCTGTGAAACATTTTTTTTTTTTTTTGGGGGGGGGCATTAATTAATTGCACAATTTTTTATGGTTATAAATTATTATAATATAATCTGAAACAAAATATGAATATGTTGATCACTTGATATCAACCTAACCACATTATGAAATAGTGACTATATATTCTGACTATATATCATTACTCCTAATCCCAATTTAGTCGAATATTGAAATATTATGCATAGATAATATACTATCATTATTTTATAATACATTGATAAGTGATATCAAAAACTTTTGATATCAAACACGATTAAAACCAGTGAAAATTAAAAATATTTATCATTTACATTATTTAAGCTGGACAAGGAATTTGCATTATGACATCAAAAAACTTCTCGGGGGGGGGGGCAACAGTCCCTGTTCCCCCCCCCCCCCACAGGTACGCCACTGAGCAGTGCCATACGTCCTTTTTAGATATTACCTATTGCTTTTAATTTTTTTTTTTTAGTAGATTTCTAGGCCACTGTCTTTTGAGCCTTCTGCGTAAGTTACTGGAAGTGAGATAAAGGATAGTTTGGTCGATGGACTACTGTGAGAGTTTAATTTCGAATGGAATTTAAAATAGTATAATTTTTCAAGTCGATCAAGGGTAGGAATTTTGAAGTCTTTGTGTAGATTATTATTTGTGAAGTACTTGGGAGAAGACGATATTCGTCGATTTTCCAAAACTGCGATTGAACATTTTGAACATATTTTATGTAAAACGTTTTCGGTTATTAGAACACGACGAACGTGGCCAACCCGTGAGACACCCGGTATATACCAATCGCATATGTTTACGTATACCTCGAACACGGCAAAACTTGCTTGGAAAGTTTCGCGTTTGTATCCGAGTGTAGGTAAATGTATACCTACGCTTGTTGCGATGATCGATCGGAAACCGGATATAGGTACAACGCAATTGCCGCGTCGGAGTGGATACTATATTATCATTATAACTATTTTATTGGCCATAGGTTCACTTTTGGGCGTGTTAGCGGAATTATTCTTCTTTTTGTTTGTTCCGAGAAAGTCGTTAAACATATAAATGAATGAGCGACAAACTCTAACAAAAAAAAAAAAAGTAAATAAAACCACTGAAATTCGTTTTGCACCTCTAACCTAACCTAACCGGACCTTTTCCTCTCCACTTCATTTCAGACATCGCGATCGGTTGACATTCAATTAACAACAATTTTATTATTTTAAATTCTGAACGAAGTGATGAATGTATTAATTTTACAATGATGTGTGTTTTTTTTTTTATGTTTGTTTGTTTTTGTGTCTGTGTACAGCATAACTAATCGAAATAATGCTTCAATTTCAAACTTTGAGGGTGGTTTCCGATGTAAAAGTGAATATCCTTGGTGCATTATAGAGGTCGAAAGTAAACATTTTCCAACAGTTTTCAAAATAATCGAGAAAAAAAAAATTACAGAAAAACGGGAATTTTTACGCAAAACCAGTTTTCGACCAAATCGATTTTTTTATATGGTTTTAATTCAAAAACTAATCACTATAAATACTTGAAATTTTCACCAAATGTTTATGTTAGTGATATCTATATACAGTTTAATTTTCAAAAATGTTTGACTTTTTTTGAGTTATTTCTAGAACACTGAAATTTTCAATTTATTTGAGAATTTTTTTTGAAGTATCGGTAAAAAAATGTTGCATAACCAAAAAAATCTGAAAATTTAATACAAGGATCCTTATGAGTTGTTCTAATTGTAGCTAAATTTTTTTGGCCCAATAAAAATACTTGAAATTTTAATACAAAGTTTCTCATAAGTTATTCTTATAGTATTTAAAAAATTATAAGAATACATAGGCACAATTTTTTTTTATTAGCATTTGAAGTTCAAATATTGACAAAAATTCGTCAAAACCATGAATATTTTTTTTTTGTGTCTGTCATCTCGTTTTGGGGTAAAAGGGCTTAGATTTTCGACTTCAGTACCTTATTCGATCAGAAAGTGAATCTAGTTGGTACTTTGGTGGCCAAAAGTAAAAAATGTTTATATATTTTTCTAAATAATCAGGATAAACAAACTAAAAATTAAGGGAAAAACGGAAAATTTTACGCACAATCAGTTTTCGACAAAATCGATTTTGATTATTGATGTAACTTTAAAACAAATGACCATTGATACATGAAATTTTCATGGAATGTTTTTATAAGTATATTCTATCCGCCATGAAATTTTCAAAAAATTTTGACTTATTTTGTACTATTCATAGGTATTTTCGATCATTATTAGATTTTTTTAAAACTAATATCGATAAAAATTTATTTTTTGGGTAGAACATATTGAAGATTTAATATACAAGGCTCTTAACATATACAATAGCAGTATAAAAATAAAATAAATTCATAGTCACCATTTTTTTTGTAAGAATTCAAATTTTGAATTTTGATAAAATACGTAATAATCACAAAAATTCGCAAATTGTTTTAAAATAGAAATTCATAAAAAATTTCTTTTTAAATCTAAGATTTGAAAATTTAATACAAGATTTCTTACAAATTTGTCAATCTTTATCACAAAAAAATGTCCACCGGAAATTCAAATTAAATTTTTATTAGCATTTGAATTTCAAATATTGACAAAAATTCGTCAAAACTATGAATATTTGCAAATTATTTTGTAGTTCAAAATTCATAATGTCGTTTGTATTTATATCTAAGGTTATAAAATTGAACACTAAGTTTTCCATAAGTTTTGCTTCAAATAGCTAGAGAGAAAATTTGAAGCGTCTTATAGGAAAAATGTTTTGATCGTTTGAGTTTTAAATGTTTATCAAATCGCGTAATGATAACGATTTATCCTCAAACCGGGTATATGTATATCTATGATAATATAAGGTATTATGAATTATGATAACTACATGCAATGTTTTTGGAAAAATTGATTAACCATGCCTTATGCAAAATGCGAATTGAAAAATAAAATATTTGTTTCAAAATAGAATATATGACAATATTTAAATATAATATATCCTAGACTGACAAATCATCTCCGTTCAGAATTGTTTTTCGTATACAATGATACCTATCATTGCATTCAAATTTAATCCCATCCATTACAGTAACCTATTGTACAGCAGAGCGACCTCCACGACTTACCCGCTTTTTTTATTATTACTTGAAAACCTCAACAACTAAGAGGTTATTAGCTTAAATATTTAAATATTGCTTCTACATTAAGGTACAATTTACAATACATTTTACAATATTACTATACAATTATTTTTGATATGTGCAATGTAGAAAAGGACAATAGATCAAAGAAAAAATATAAAATTATATAATGTTATACAGTTTGGTTATTTTTAGAAAGGTTAAAATATTGTTAGAATTTTCATAATCTGGTCCAAGTGCTTCATAAAGGTGTTCTTGAATGTTTGAGGAGGTTCTGGTATCAGCAAAATTGCGGCAGTGTAGAAGGGCGTGTTTAATGTTTAGAGCTTCACCGCAGGTTAAACAGTGGACGGGATCTTCATGTCTAAATATAGCCACTACCGAAATTATACATAGTCTGTTTTTCTTCCGACTTGTCGGATTATCGGATCGGATCGGAAACGGACCCAATGTAGCCGTAGCCTAACTGTGTGTAAGCCACGTATGGCCGATTCTGAGTCTACGACAATTATTATTATGCTTAATATGATACCTATCGAAACAACGATTAATGATTATGGTTATGGTCCTTATCGTCATTTATAGTAATATAAAGCGACGGCAGACGTTCGATTAATGATATATTTATATATATATATATATAGTGTATATTAATTATTACTATCGTAGTCGTGTGTACGATAATGTTATAATCGTCGTACCCACTCGTCATGGTGACCCACTCATGATCAAAATCAGTTTATATATAAATTATATTGTAAATGATATGTATATATGGCCTGCGGACAAAGTCGCGGAATTCAACTTTGGTACACGTATAATTAATAATGATACACACGTATCGTAATATTATAATAATATGGGCGTGTACTGTAAAACACATAACTACCGATGAAATCATAATCATAATTATGATTTTATTATTATTATATCACTGTAATACACATTCAGAAAATCAGTAATGAAATGAAATTATACTATTATATCTCCATAAAAAAAAATAAAATGAAAAAATAATAATTCTGTTATCAAAAAAATTGTTATCCTGGAATTTCTTATTAAGTTCAGGATTTTTGACCTGTTTCATTTTGTAAGAGCAACGTTTTGATTTTAAGATGCATTTTATATTTGTATATGATTGTTCTTATATTTAAACTATTTATTAATTTATTTTGTTATTTATATTTTAACTTATGAGCTAAATAAACTATAGAAATGAGCTATCATAGTATTTACTAATAGCTAATAAAATAAAAAAATAAAAAAATAAAAAAATAAAAAAACTATAGAAATAGTGCATAATTTTGCAAGTAAGCTTTTAAAATTTAAAGCAATTTAAATTTTTTATTTTCTTATACATTATTACAGAAAAACTTATTAAACACGTTATTTGGTAACGATATATAAAAATAACGTAATAAAAACCCCTATAAAAACTTATATTAGCCCTTTTTAATCGATAAAATATTTTTCAGTATCTAAGTGGCCTACAAAACGTTTTCCTTTTTTTTTCGGTAATTAATTAAGTGATACTTAAGTGTGCCAAAAATATTATTCTATTGCTTATAATAAAGTAACAAAGTAAACAGTAGCTATACATGTCAAGAGTTCATAAATTAAATTAAACTTTTAATTTCGATATCTACAGCAATGCAAAGTTTAGTGTCTAACATTCTAATATTTGATTTTTACATTTGACACTTGATTTAGGTAAGCTGCCTATGAAGTAATTTAATTTATTTTTGAATCGTTTATTAACTTCAACTCACCGTCTTGTGTTACAACTGAATACAATTTAATTTGTAATACTAAACTATTAATTGCTCATTAAAATCAATAAGTGTATATGATTTTGCAAAATACTCAAAAATAAATAATACAAGATAAGTTTAAATACTTATACTGTTAAGTAAAAATATAAATTTGTAATAATAGATAAAAATGCACATTTATTACCGAGAGACATTTATTTGGATTTTAGATTTTTTATACTATGTTTAATAGACAACATTATAATATTAAAATGGGTGAATGGTAGTAAAATAGTAGGTACACAGTTTTGAATATAATTATGTGGGTTAAATAAACTATAACTGTATAATATCAAGGGATCAATTTGAAGTAAAAGAATGATTAACAATTTTCATAACTTCCAACTTTTTGAAAATGTTCACAACAAAAATGTTTATAAAAATTGACATCACTACCACCCACTCCTATCATATCGGGAATAATAATGTTTCACGATTTCCTGTTATGTCTTTCTGTCCCTGATTATATAGTGAATTATTTTGTTTATTAGCCGCACGGACAATGCACATACTATTATTAATTATTATTTATTATTATATTATAGATGATGGCATGACCTATTCACCAGGTTTATAGGCAATTTATTTTAATTTATTGTAAATAATTATTATGCATTGTCAAGCGTAAAACTGTTTTAAAATTTTAAAATGTCATCAATAATAATGACCTTATCAGAAACAATTTATAATAATTAAAAAAAAACGTATATAAGTTATATCCTTATATCTGATATTATTTAATTATTTTTCAGCGAGTGCATTAAATGGGTTCCGTAGAGTCGTATAAGTGTGACTATAACGCGATTCATGTAATACAATACTGCAATGCCCAATGTAACATGTTAAGATTGGATCAAAATCGATTTCTTGTTGTAACAAGTAGGTGTGCACAATAATAATATTATGAGGTATGTCGATATGAACAAAAAAAATAATTATTATTATTTTTACAATATCATAATATACAGAATATGTTGAGATGTACGCGACACGACACAAAAATACCGAATGCACTCTAATAATATTTAATTTGAATGTATTAGGTATATATTGTAATGTAATATTGGAGAAAAATTAAACTTTCTCGTGTCATTTAATATTTCTACATGGTTTGTGCATTTTTATAATAATAATAATATTAAACTCGTTGAGCAAATTAATTGCAAATAAATCTTATGTAAACGAAATATTCATATTTTTTAAAATCAACCGGACTGGGTTCGTGATTACACTCGTATGAAACTAGAACTCATACTATTATTATTACTATAGTAAAATTATAGCAACTCTCTCCATATTAACAAAGTACATGTATTTCTGGTAATATGTGCATCTATGTGTGTTTATAATTATAATATTAAACAAAAATCCCAATTATTCTCGGGTTAATAGAACAATTTTAAGATTTAAATACGTTTTAAAAATTGGTTGGGCGTATATTTAAACTAATTAATTAATTATGATCACTTGAACGGTTGAGATACGTTTGATATTTTTAGTAGAATCTGATTTTTTTTTTTTAAATGAATTTAATTATAAATCCTATTAAAATCATTGAAAATTATTAAGATTCTAATTTCACTTCTATCTTGTACATAATATATAATATTCTAGCTGATTAACTTGGCTTAACCCGTGTGCAGTTTTTTTTTTGTATTATTCATTTTTTGTATCCGTTTTTATATAACAATATGTAGAAACTGCCTTTAGATCATTATCATTATTAATATTATAATTATAATTATTATAATAATTTATTAAGCTCATCTCGATTTATAAATAATGATTAAAAGTACCTACAGAAGTAGTATAGAGTTATCACTTATCACAGTGTGCTGGACAAACTTTTTATACCAAATTACGATTAATTTTTAAAATTTGATAATCATTGTTGTAATTGACATAATATGCGATGTAAATTAATTATTTTCGAACAGTGCAGCCACTAACCTATACGATTTAATGGAACAAATCAGTTACATCAAAGTCACATGTCATTGTAATCAGTGTCATACCAATTTACGGAAATATTATGAACCATAATATTTAATTCATTATATTTCATATGATTCATAAATCATAATTTATGATAAATATATCTATCAAATTTAAAATAAATTGGTTGAATTGATTACATTTTTAAATAACAGTCATAATAATATTATAATACATAATATCATGTAATACAAATCTACGGGTTAGCTTATGAGTCAACTACGGTACAATTATTTTGTACAATTATTTTTAACCTTTTTGTAATATTATACACGTTTATTTTTTATTATTTTTTTTTTTTGTTAAAAAAAAAAAACACTTAATAATTGAAAATTTAATATTGCGAGTATCAAATTAAGTAAGCTGAAATTCAGTCATTAACTTTCGCTTTTACTGCGGTATAATATGTACCTACTTCTGTAATCGTTAAAGATTTGTATTCTGATGACATTCGATCATTTGACTTGAGTCAAGTGGACGATGCTCAAACGATGTATAACCCGAAAATCGAATGATATCTCAAAAACAGTTAAAAATCAACAATTATCATCAATAATAATTCGCAAAAAAACAATTTAAGACCACTATAAATGAGGTAAAAAAAACGTTTGCTGTGTTGCGGATAATGCGTAATGCTTGTAAATGTTATTACAGACTCTCGGATTCCCATATGAAACTAGACTATTACAACTAATTAATAACTACATTATTGAACATAAAATGACTAGAAAAGTCGAAATTTGTCAAATTCGATTACAATGCATCGAAAAATTCAAAACACATACAAATTCATATGATAAATGATAACCATAACAGGAATAACTGAAATTGATAACATTTCGTTCGTAACCATAGAGTAAGATCTTATCCTATGTTCAGAACACGATTTTTTTTAGATAGTACCATCACACACTTGTATCTGTGGACCGTAGAAAAGCACGGTTGTAGATATTAAACCGTATATCTTAAACCGCGTAGAAAAAATATAATATATTATTAAACTAGAATATCAAAAATAATTTTGATATGAAAAATAGTAAATTTTTTATATAATTGACATTAATTAAAAATCCATATTTTAATAAAAATTATTTCGGACATTAGTTTGTACCGTCTCCCCATCTAAGTAAAGAAAAAAAATAGTAGAGGTGCGCAAAAAAAAAATAAAAATAGTAAGGGAGCTTTGTCCCCCTGCGCAACTCCCAATTCGAGCACTGATTAGAATGAAACCCGAAGGCATTGACAAAATAAAATAACAACATGTTGTTGTTACACGATAATTTTCGTCACAGCTTTTTAATATAATATGTTAGAATATAAGAAGAATTTATTAAAAGCATCAATCGGGGGACTCGATGTATCCAATGTACCTCTCGCATACTGTATA
Organism: Diuraphis noxia; assembly: GCF_037042655.1. Lineage (NCBI taxonomy): Eukaryota > Metazoa > Arthropoda > Insecta > Hemiptera > Aphididae > Diuraphis > Diuraphis noxia. Next base: position 26,859,953 of record NW_028301714.1, on the reverse strand, counting down.
ATAATATATTGGGCGTTTCTATTATCATCGAATACTTATTATTTTAAAATGTATAAATTTTTTCGAAAAACATTAGATTTTCATGGTTTCTAGTCGTTGAAAAACATCATTTAAAAAAAAATATATGCTTTTTAGTTCTTCTTATCTCCGGAACTAATATATTTGCCTGAGTATTTTGATAAATAATAATGGAGTTTATGACGAGTAATTCATGAGTTGTTATATGTACTTAAAATGTAGTTGGACGTAATAGAATGATACGCGGTTACCCACTAGTCCGCTCATCTAGACTTTAAATATTTATGAGACTTATGACTCATAAGCTACTATAGTCTTTAATTCGAATTCTATGTTTCAACATTTTTTTTCTTTAAAACACGTAGTTTTGTTCCGACTTGAAACCATATAAAAATATGTATGTATAAACAAAAGTTTTTGAATATTGAATGTTCAATGATAAATTAATCACCCGCTATACAATATACCGTATATACTCCTGTGTCTAGATTTCGATCGAGCTATATTTGAATTTACGAAAACAGCGTATTCACCTACGAAACCAACTACAAAGGCATTGGTTAAATTACAAGACATTTGGTCTAGGTATAGAAGAGCGGGAACACCGGAATAGTGTTTGAAGTATGAATAATATTTGATAATAATATGTGATGAAATATTTCAAAAGAAACTTGAAACATTGAAATTTTTGTAATACAAATATTAATTACTATTATTTATTTATAACCTAACAAAAGAAACCCATCACTAATGAGTAGTGAGTGGTAGCTTTCCTTAATATTATACAATTGTGAATAAGGTAAGTTATGATAATCATACCTAAAAATAAAACTTATTTAAAAAAATATATTATTATATTATAATACTGAAATATTTCATAATTTTAAATTTAATTTCCAAACATGCACTACACCGGGACACAACATTTTCGAATGTATCACGATAACCAGTCTTTTAATACTTTTTAAAGTTATTCAAGTACTGATACAGATAAAGTTATTTTGAAAAGGAGTTAAAATAGGTACGTATTTGAATACTTAGAAAAAACTATTTTAATACAAATACAAATACGAATACTTAAAAACAGTATTATACATATATCAATATTTTTTTACTTTATAAATCATCTGAACTGATTTCCTTGTTGCATATAGAGCATAATAATATTACATTTTACACCTTTCACAGAAACTTTAAAACTCTGACTGTTTTCTTTGTTGAAGTATTTTATTTTCGGTTAGGAGGAAGTGATGCTCGCATTATGTTGACTTCGTCTTACAAGTGCGTAGTATAGCAAATTGTAAGCTCAACAGAACACGCGTAGCTCTGTTAATTTAAAATTTAGAGTGAATTTACCTCAGATAAAATTTAAAGCTAACATTATTACCAAGGTCTTCTCATAGGCTTTTTATTATATTTTAATTTTAAAGCGAGTTATGAGTATTTTAAAATTGTAAATTGTTTGTATATCATAAAATACTCATAACTCGCTTTAAAATTAAAATATAATAAAACGTATCATGTCTTCTTAAGTATGATTCACAGTAAGACAATATACAGTTATAAATTATATTCTCGATTTTTATTTTTAATAAAATAGGTATAGTAAAATATACTAAAAATAATTATTAAAGAATTTGATTTTAGATATAGATGGAATAGATAGTTCGAGAAGGCATTTAAAATATTACGATGAAATGCTTTTTTCAAAAGTATCGAAAATACGTATTTTAGTACTTAAAAGTATTTAAATTTCCAAATATTTTAAACCAATGAAATGATACCCATTGAGTCCTGAGCGTCTACATGATTTGTACACTATTAGGTACATAATATGTTATTATATTTTATAACTATTGTGATTTAATTAATAAACAACTGTTTTATTATTTTCAGCTGATTTAAATTGTCGATATAAAATTAAAAACTAAAAAGTGCACAATTGTAATACGCTCGGACAGACACGCGTGTGACATTTGAATTTTTTCGCAAATACTTTTGGTTCGGTAAAATTGATACAAAATTTTCTCATAAATTTAAAATTATATTAAATTTTATTTAAAACGACTTGGCAGTGGTCATTGCGTCGAGGTGAGTGACTAAAAACGCTAGTCCAGGTCTACAACGCCCTGCAGGCTATATATATAACTATAACTGTCTATAACTGTATATTATTGTCCTACATATATATATATATTATTTTGATCTTGTTCACAATTTTTTTTTGAAATCTCGTCACTAAGTTCCAGTATAATAATATGATGATGATGACAAGTGGTTTTTAACGAGTACGATCGCGACGCGTGAAATATCCAGCGTGGCAAATGAAACGAAAAACGTTGATCACATTATTATTACTTATAGTATAGTTATGGGTAACTACACACATTCCCGGTTAAGACAATTGCAGCTGTAGCTTATTGAGTCTATTTTCATCAAAATCAAAAATATGATACTCTTATATGATACTATTAAATATAGAGTAGTATTATTACTTTCATTGATGTTTTATATTATTAATTTTTGAGATAATTAACTTAAGTATTTTAATTATATCAATGGCATGACGAACTTCGTCAGACGAAGTGAAGTATTTTATTGGGCAATTAATTTTTTGTATGATCTACTATACCCTTTGACTACTTAACATAATATTCTTATTATTTTCATTAAATATCATATTCATATGGAGTTAGTCTTGCACTACAATACTTCATTAAATCCAGTACTCACCCACCCCTTTAAAATTATCAGACAGCTGGCCTTCAAAATCACGGTCAACGTGGTACTGAATTATATCCATATCGTCCATTGAGCTCATTGATTTACGGAAAATAGACGCTATTTTTATAACGTTTATGCATTTTCAAACACCGCAACGTGAATGACATTATTGACATTTATAGGCCAAGGCATTTTGGTAAAATATAAATATTTTGGTGCAGTTTTTTTGAAAATTTACATTTAAAAATCCTAAAAATATATTAGACTTTGATACGGTAGCTTACAGGTAACAAATGCTTAATAATAATTTTTTTCCACCAAACATTTTTAGACGTATTGTTGAAGTTTTGCAGATATACCTATTTTGTGTTCTTGTAGAGATTTTAAACAATGAACTCAAAATTAACTCGATTCACAAACTCCACACAACACGCTAACATTATACGATGGTGACTATATATCAAAACCACTGAGCTGAATATGATCAAGTGTATTCAGTTCAGTGGTCAAAACACATATACTGATTTTACTGTAGTCTTTAGATGTTGTAGGTGTAGAATAATCTTAAATATTAAATTTATCAGTAGATCGAGTTTTGTAGTTTTATACAAGTGTATGACGATTATTAATATAATATATAAATATTTTTATTCATTAAGATTGAAATGTCTCAGCATATTACGTTCTATTACGAGTCAGTTTACAAATTACAATTACAAGATTCTATTACTAATTTTATAAATAATTAAATTACTATATCCTGGAGCAACTGACGATTTGACATTATACCCATTTCAACATACTTGATTTGTTTTATAGTCTATAGAGCCAGACATCCTGAAAATAATAAAAATCGGCAGAAGTGTAAAAATATATAAAAACATGTTATTTATATGTTTGAATCCGAATTTTTGTCTGCTGGTATTTTATCTTTAAATAATCTAGAAACCATTGGGTGTTTGTGGCAGACGAACAATAATCACTTGATTTTTTTAAATCCCCTCTTCCATCTTCCCAGCTGATCTACATTTCTTCCGATTTTTTTTTAGGAGACCCAATTCTATAGACTATAAAAAAAAAAAAACAAATGGCTAAAACAGGTAACATAAAACCGTCCGCAATAGCTCCAGTAGGATGCAGGACTATATGCTTTGGCTTTGTGTATATGGTAATTAATTCTGGATTTCAGTATATTTTCGTCGAAATAATGAGTTACACGCATTTTTCCTTTCAAAATCTATTGGTCACAATTTATAATAATATAACGCTTACATTTCTACAAACGCGCGTATATATTATCGTTGGACCCACACGCCTCGAAAACTTGTATACCTACTTATATATCTCATAATTTTAACACAAACTAATACGTATTTAAGCAATACCATAATATTCTTAACTCCGAAAATCTATACAATGTTTACATTTGCGCGTGTATGTGTTAATTATTCATAATATTACATATTATTGTATTTGCGTGCGTGAAGTACTCGTTTCGTGTGTTTGATTTATTTGTTTACCGTTTACGTGATGTTTAGAGGTATTCCTAATAATATATGATATGATAATGATGTAGGAAGTTACTAGCTTTTAATGATTTCCAATATTTTTTGAATGTACGACTATGCAACTCTGTCCGTGATCCGTCGCCGACTCGCCGTATAATACACCATAGGCCATAATAGTGGTTACGAAACGCCTTCATGGTGTGCAGATGATATTGAAAGGAGTGTAGAGGTCTCTTACCGCGTTTTGGTTCCGAATTCGGTTGAGGTTCAGACCCCCGAACAATATTATGATTTTGTTATTTTCATTTTGTGTGTTTTACTTTGTATATTATATTCACTGTCAATTTATTCCATGATCGTGCACTTCTCTGTGACAATATATTTAATTGTTTAGTAAACAAATAGGTTGAGTCAGTCGGATTATAAATTGAGAATATTTTAACTGAAATCAAACATAAAGTACGGATAGATCGATATTCGACAATAATACAGATATTATTATTTGAGTACTTGGGTCATATATAAATAACATATATGCAGTGTGGGGGACATGGTAAGAGCCTGCACGTGGCGTCCCCTAGCTGCATCGCGATATATGACTCCACACCAGGACAAAATATCGCGAACTCATCTTACCAACACTGGTGCTAGAACGACTAGGCATTAAAAATCGAAAAGGCCCTTTTTAGGGCCCACCTCCACTAGCAATTAATCGGACACGATTAGAAGAAGAAGAATATGCAGTGTACTCACAAATTGATCAGCTGGCTCCAATAGATATTCGAGTTAGTGAAGTGCGATCGAAGAGCATACTATAATCACCATAGTGGTAACATGTAATTACTAATTAATAGGTGTGGTAAACAAACCGTTTACAATACAAACAATACAACATTATAACTATGCACAATTTTAGTTTAATAATTTTAAAAATAAAAACTTTAAAATACTGTCAAAATAGCTTAAATAATTACAATAATCAATAATAATAAAAATAAACGAACACCTTATTGAAAATAATTATTCAATTAAAAAATTGGCAGATATCAGATTGACGAAAAATTGTCTTTATCGTATATTATATTATCACAAAATAATCGTATAGTATGGTAAATAGTATATTCTTCTCTTGCAGCATACCGTGTACATTAAAGATATAAGGAGATCCTATCCTATTAATATAATTTTATATGGGTTGTAAACTAATGTGACCATAATTTTTTTTCTTCAAAGCGGGACATCTGTACATTTTAATACGAAAACCATACCTATTATTTTACGTAAAATAAAAAATTTTTTTATTGAAAAAAAAACATTATTAATTGTTTCTATAAAAAACGACAACAGAAAAACGCAGATAATAATATATTAGTAATAATAGACTCCCAACAGTCTATGGACAATGGGTATTAGTGTTTTACAGTAGGTATATGTAAAATATGTACAATGTACATATACTGTAAACTGTATAGCAGGTACAGTATAAATGTATGATTGTAATATATGATCAATATATATACCTACCACAAGTCGACTTTTCTGAAAGTGAGACACTTATCTCAAAGCGAGACTGTCCCGCCCAAAGCGACGATGGTCACGTCATTGTAAACCGATCTCAAAATAAAAGTCATGGTAACGGCTACTAGTATAATATAATGTACATAAAAGTGTGTAACCGAGACTTATCGAATCAAAAGATACTTTACCGATTTTGATGGTTCTAAGAAGATGTTAAGATAATAACATACTGAACCAGAGTTATTTCAGGGGTGACTTTTATTGAAATTAAATCCATAGCCACATAATTCATTTATAACTGTCTCCAATATTTGGTTACAAATAAGAACAAAAACTTACTTGTTATATACTTATTAGTTATTAGCTATGAGTTATTTTAGTTACTGGTATTTAGTTATTATGAACCACATGTGGATTTCCATCATGGTTTCATTTATCTTCATTCAAAGCGTCGGGTAATAATTCAATCATGTCATACAGGCCTTGATTCACGCAGCAAGTGCAGATGGTTGAACTGCTTTAGATCCCAAGTTCCGAGGTCCCTGAAAGCTGCAGAACATTAAAAAAAAAAAACAGAAATGTATTATTCTTTTTTTTTTTAATTATATAAAATAAACAATTAAATTAATAATGTATTTTCCCATATGTATGCAAGACTGCGAATTAATTAATTTAATTATATTAAAATTTAAGAATATTTTTAATGTTTTAATATAGTATAAATTTGTAATATTATTTTATTACCTATACAGTATTACATCTTAATCATCATTAATTTACAAAAGTAACTAAATTGTATTAAAAGTGCACAAAATAATAAACAAAAATTTAAAAATTTTTGAGATAAGTAGGTAGGTATTTTACACATCAAACAAAACTTTCTTCAGATTTTTTTTAAAATTTAGACTTGGAATATGTCAGTGTGCACTTGGTCCTAAATCCTAATTTTATTTAATCAAGTACTGACACACACACACACACACACACACATAAAGAATATACTATAAAATATATTATATTATTATTAAAGTCATCAATCATATTTTTTCATGATATTATATGTTATATTTTATGATCTACTGCATATTTTTAAAAAAATCATCAAGGAAATCAATGAACTAGTAATACATCAAAATACACGATAATATATATTATTAAGACGTGTTAACCATCACGTACACCACAGTATTTTATATCATATTAGGTGTATCTATTTGTAGTTGGCAGTGCATTTTAGCCACAGTGGACTACACAGAGCGAACGATCGTTAGGCCTAAACGTAATTATATTTCGTAACACCAGCGGAACGCCAATGCTTGTAGAGTAATAGTAATAGTAACGATTAATATTAAAATATAATATTAAAATATTATTTATGTGTCCGAACAAAACCCCATTAACAGCGGCTTGTCCGTAGGCTTGCGAGTTGTGTGGTTGTGACGGGTATACATCTAAATTAACGATTAACGCGTCACACACACAACAGTACTTGTAGGTGTATTTATAAATTAATTATTATAATATTTATTTCAACAATAAAATATGCACACAATATTTCACAAAATATTAGTATAAAACTACAGCATCCCCATAAACTAAGATTGAACTGGGGGGGGGGCATGTGGTTCTTATTATTGAAGTATATTTACAATAGATAAATATTGATTAATACATATTAATTATTTAAAAAATCAAAATTATTAACATTATTAACAGCAAAATATTAAAATTATATGCCTGAGATGAATATTATAAACTAGATAAATCTAAAAGTTTTACGTATTTCTTAAATGACATAACATTTTTAAAATCGTTTATATTCATATTTAGTTATATTTAAACGGATATATATAACTTTTCAACCAAATACTTTGTTTATATCTGGTATTGTGTCACAAACATACGACAACACACTTTGCGTATCTGTCGTAAGTCCATTTGTTTTTATAATAATTTTTATTAGTGATAAGCAGAGTACGGATGTTTTATTAAAAAATTAGTAAAATTGATTGTAGTATTTATTTAAAAAATACCAAAAATTGCACTTAAGAATTCATAAAATACTAAAATAACATAGTTTCGTTATGAATTTTTATTTTTATTTCGTTATTGATTCGTTGTTATTTATATATATACTAGCTGAACCCGTGCATTTCGTAGCCCATTAAAAATTCTATCTCTTTTATGGTCCATAGTTCATATTGTGTGTTAAATTAATTTCATGTGATGATGCTATTAGTATATTTTTATACATAATGATAAATAGTGGTTAAAATATATTATAATCTTACAACGATATTCAATTCCGTATATCATTATGTAATTTTCTTCGTTTTTTCAATATAATGTTGACAATTTAAATATTCAATTCAATGATATTTAGGCATAACACTTTCTAACTTACCATATCTTCTGCCCACATGTCTAATAAAATTCTGTACCAAATTTTGTCGCAATCGGTCCAGCTGTTTAAGAGTGTATATAGGACTAACAGATAAATATATATATATATAGGTATATAACCATCACTAATAACACAGAACAATAATAACCGTCACTAAAGCAACCATTTATAAATAAACAAAAATGTCCATCCTAAAATTAAGTCCAACTGCTCTCGAGAGCACTTGTTTGTTTATAAATGGTTGCCTTTGACTACCAAAACATATAAAATATTATTTATTTTATCTTTTACTGGGCAGATGGCGCCACTTTAATTTCATCACACCCTCATCATATTTCTCTAACCCGATAATTTTCTCAAATTTTTCATCCGTAAGAACCTTCTCTTGGCAATTACGACCCAAACAAAAAAAGAGTGAGCGAAATCGGTTCAGCCGGTCTCAATTAATGAATTGTTATACATTTTTGTCTCCATTGTTATATATATAGAAGATATATTTTTTTTTACTTAACAGTTCATAGTAGGTATACTTAAAATAAGTATTTAATAAAAATCACTTCACGCTTATTTCTATATTTCATTTTTCTAAAATAACATTTAAATTCTAAAAAGAAATGTGTACAATTTTATTTTAACAATTTTAAATTTTGAAAAATGAAAGTTTGATTTGAAATTTAACGTTCAAAGTTTTTTTGATTTAGAGCCAATGAATAATGATTAAAATTTAAAAATACCCTAAGTAGTTTTATAATTATTGAGTAAATTCAACAATTGTAAAAAGCTGAAAAATTCCAAGAAATTTCACTTCAAAATTTTGGATTTTAATTCATAATTATATGAAAACCATTTAATATCTTCTAAGCAATAAATAAGACCAATAGAACAAAATTTACAAAATATGCAATAATGATATCTATTGTATACATATTATAGGTACTTGTTAAAACCAAAATTTTAATTGTTCAGCTAATGCATAAAAAACATAACTGACCTAAATAAATAGATTTCTGCAATTAATTCATATTTTCGATAATTGTTTACATATTTTTACCTTATTATGTTTCATTATTGTTGTTCAAATATTATTCTACAAAACTTGATCAAAGAAAACTGTTAATTTGACATTGTATTTGATTTTGGTTCAAACATAAAGTAATCATATCATTGAGTTAATGTATATACCTATTTTAAAACCAATGGTTATACTGACAACCATGGACAAGAGACTTTTCAAAAGTTCATATAGAAAGGGGATGTCATGGCCTCTATTAGGCCAATAATAAAAATTATTATTAAAAAGATATCGATCGCGTAACTATACCGATAAATCAATAGGTATTATTATATATTATTGTCGTCTTCATTTTCGTTATCGGCGTTACATTATTAAGTACGTGCTATATGACTTTGCGCAACACGCGACATCCGAATATCCTATGTAGAAATTATTATTATTTTGTAACGAAACGACTGTAAATAATATATATATATATATTATATACTATTATTATTTGGCACACGACCTCCCACTTCCTCGCTCATATACGACACCCTTTTGCTGCCTATTATATAATATATCAAATATTCGAGCGTAGAATTTTAAACAGCGACCACAACGATCGATTTTTGGCTTTTTCGATTTTGAGACCTAGAAACGTGTTGCACGACGTCGTCTGACGTTGTTTATAGTTTCTTATAATTTATAATATGCATTTATTCTTACGTGATATTGTAACAATTTGAACAATAATACAATATTATCGTATATAGACATATAGAGCCAGGCTGAGCAATAGCAGATTAGTAGTTAGAGCTCAGTTTTGCACCCTCCTCATCCTCAAAAAGTTGTCAAAAGTTACACTCCGTTTAATATGTGGCGCTACTGGTCCGGCTCTGACTATGTAGCCACATGAATTTCCGGTAACAGGTGATATCAATTTGACTAATAGACGGCGACGCCAACTCTCATCATAAACCCATTATTCACTTAATGCGGGACATTAGAAAAAAGTTATTTAAATGGATTATTCACATTACATACAGATCGTGAAAAGAATAATGACTCAAACTCTCAATCAAATTTTACTAAGTTATTAAAAAACCTCTTTTCACATGGCCATTCTTCAACCCAACATACAAAATCATGAGACATCCACATTAACCGACTAAGAATAGAACACGTATACGTGACTCGCACGTCAACACTTCAGAGGACGTCGTACATACATAATTATGTTGTCTCTGAATATAAATTACGAATAATATATACAACAGATTACCTTCAGGTGCCTACGTTCTAATTTTGAATTGTCAGCTTGAATCTTGGAGTGGACTCGCCTATATATCAAACTTAAATGCAAGGCTTGAACGGTTACTGGTTTTTACCGAAAACCGGCCATTTCCCGGATTTTCGGGAACCCAAAATGGTTTAACGTTATTTTAAACCTATTTTTATTGTTTTCAGCTATAGGTTACCGGTTACTGTCACAATTTTAACGTTTACGTAAAACATAATAACAGTATAATACGTTTTAAACGTTTAAGAACCAATAACCGAGTACAGACGATCATTACTTATGAACAATATAATATTTTTCTATACATCCTAATGATAAGCTCATAGCTATTATACCTTAATAGTATAATAATTCTTTAAACAATTCCTATATACAATTCTTAATTTAATAAATCTTAAAACTAAACTTAAATCATATGGTACTTCTATTTTTTTTTTTTTAGAATATTGGTATCAATCGGTTACCAAAGTGAACGAATTTTTTTTAAGTGGATATCTCATAATCGGTAACCTGTGATCTATATTAACGGTAATTGGTTAACGCCAACGATAGGACCGGATTAAAATCAGTAACCGATATAAAAAATTCTTGATGCGGCAACTAACAGAGAAATGCTTGGAGAAACGAACCAGTACGAACTTATAAAAGTAGTGATGTAACAAAACCAGTGCGGAAACCTAACCTAACCTACCGTTGTGAAGATTCAAAACAAAATGGGATAATTTGATTAAAAAATACTCAGATTGAAAAGGAAAAACAAAGAATAGAGAAGGATTGAGGAAAGGGTGCGAAATGAAATGGTCCTGAAAGTAATAGAACATTTAAGTATTTTCTACAAAACACCAACCCATGTATCAGCCTTTACCGAATTCAGAACGAATGACAAAAAAACTTTTTGTAATTTCCTGCATACAGCTATCAGTTTTTAGGTCTAATAAACCTGTGAGAATCAATAAAAAAAATTCTTGAAATATTTACTCAAATTCATATCAAGGATAGACTTAATCAATCAAGGTTTAAATCAATCAAATTAAAATTGATGTTCAGAGCCCCCAAAAGGGGGAGGAGCGTTGACTTACAGGGGGCTGGATATTTTAAGGGCACGTTCATTGATTTTGTAACTTTTGAAAATTTGATAGAAATACTTATTTTTATTAAAGAATACTTTATGATATAAATGGATATCATCATAATATCAGTAATTTTGTCTTTTTAAACCTCTTAAATTGTGTTTTTTTTAACTCATCCTAAACATTATTGATCACCTAGAAATCGAACATGAAACAGGAACACCTTTGTTGCTTGTTTTAATAGGTTAAATTTTATTGAAAGTTTTTTTTAGGGTCAAAACATTTAGAAGTTCAAACATCTAAATTTTGATATGGGGACTATTTTCATGTTATACGTTCAATGTGACATTATACAACGCGAATAAGCTCTTGGTGAAAAAATAACTAATTGCCTAACGAGATCTTATAACGGTCTATCAAAATTTCTCGCGTTCACAAAATAGGCTTTAGATTCACTCACTCATTAGTCTTGTTGAGTACCTATTAAAATCCTTTTTTAGTATTTCAAATACTTTCAAAATAGATTTAATCTTGACAATTTAATAAACATGCGAAATGTGACATTATTGAACCAACTAAAGAACGAATTTATTAATCATTTTATGTATGTGTTTGTGATAAACATATAAAACATTTTAAAATACTATAAAAAAATAATTGTAAATGATTTTATATACTTTTGAAAGACACTATACAGTATTCTATTCTAATATATAGTTAAAGTATAAATAATAACACTTATCATGAAAATATTCTGAAAACAGTAGTCTGAAAACATTTGAAAAATATTTTTAACCAGATTACCACTCATTGACATCATGAGATCATTCAAGAAGTTTGTACTTGCGAAAACCCCAGCTGAAACACCTTATGACGTGAATTTTAAACGATCGTATTTTCAATGTAAACAATAGTATTACGAACACGTTTAGAAATCACACGTACGATATTAGTTAATAATATAACCTTCAGTGTACACTACAGTCGAGTGTAAGCCTGTGGTATTCGGAAAAAATATTGAGTAAACGTTGTAGCACGTAGGTAAGTATAATAACTAATTTACTTAATAATACGGTCTGTAGGTTATAGGTGGTTAGGTTATTGCAACGTCGTCAAGCGATTTCGTTTTTTATACTTTTCGTCAATATTTCAAATATTATGTTTATTTATTTCGTTTCTGAAACCTTGATTCTAATAATATCATTATCGTGTAATGATAACGTATACATTAATATAAAGCCACGATCGATTCGGGTGGTTACGATTATTAACTTTGTAATAAGTTTTCGGTAGGAATAAGTGAAGTAGGTGCTAATTTACCAACGTAATGCGTATAATAAAACAAACAAAAACACATATTATCACTGCGCAAACCTGTACAACTTGTAGGTATGTACGTAATATTATGGCAAGACCGATAGAAACACTCATCATTTTACATCATCTTGTATATTTAATAGATTGATGCACTTGAAGCAACATTTTTTTAATATACAATGTAAGGTTTTCAAATTATTTTTATTGTCAGAGATACAGAGATGACAAAAAATGTCTGTATAAATATTTACTATAATTTTTAATATAATACTATAGAAGTTAGTAGGTACTACCACTACTACCTAGCGAAATAAAATATGCATTTGAAATACGTGCCAGTTAAATTATTGAAACCCTCCCCCCCAACATACACCAACCAAAACAAAAATTCTACACACGTTGAATCAACGCGTAATATAACGTATTGCGTAACGGTGATTTCCACGGTGGGTTACAATTACAAACATGATAGAGATAATACCATCGAGTGTATCCATTATTCATTTTTACAGGCTTAGATTAACGCATAGGTAAAATATGCACGTGATTAGTGAATAGTGATAGACATTTGGGGAGAACATTTTTTTCTAGTTTTATAAAACACTCGTCATAATAAATATTCGAAATTCATTTATTTTTTTATGATAATGATTATCTAATTGTATCACAAATTTATTTTATCAATTCTGTTGGTTACAGTACAATTTTGTATAAATGGAAAAATAATGTTTTAAAATTTAAATAATTAGGTATAACACTAATTTTTTCATCAAGTGGCTTATTTAAAATGAAATTTTGTAAAATAGTACAACACTACCAATAATTAATACTATTACAAGTTACATTTGTTTATACACGTATGTCATCTTGAAAAGTAGTTGTGTTATTGAATTTGTTTATGAAAACAAATTATTAAAAATATTGGAAAAATGTAAATTTTTCCGAAATGACTTTATTGGTAGTACTTGTATACGAGTTTCAAATTGCTATGTATAATGATTCATTTAAAAATATTGTGCCCACTGTTTTGGGCTAATTGGTCAGGCTCTTATTGCCTAGCGTTTTCCCATCATATTATTCTATTTGACGCAGACTGGTTTCAGTCAACCTGAGTAGGTTAAATTAGGTATGCGTTTATCGTTATTACAGCATCGCGGTTACATCTATCTACGTAATGAACTTGATATATTATAATGTCAATGTATATACAGTGTGTAACACAAGACCTGATAAATGAAATAAATTATGTCCCAATTAACAATTTTTATTTTGATAATTTATATACAAATTACAGAAGATAGAGCTAAACTTTTACTATAACATTTAATTATTTAATAGGTACTAAAAATAAAAAATTCCTAGTGTTATATAAATTATTTTTGAAAATTCAAAATAGCCCATTTTTAAACATTGTTACTGGAAAAATTTTGATTGCAGTAAAAACATTATAATAAATCTTGTAGTCTTTTTTTTATAATTTTATGAAATCTTATTATTTTTGGTGCAATAAGTTTATCAAATCGTACAAAAAAAAATGTTATATTCAATATATTTAAACTTTTTTTTTAATATTTCATGAAAATTCTAAAATAGTTATTTTAAAAAATCATACAAAAAATAAACCACTTGTCTTAGATAAATGTTTATACGATCAAAAGTATTCTAATAATCAGATTTATTAATAGGATATACTTTGAAATTTAAAGAAGATTTAAAAATTTCTTTTCAGTATTACAAAATAAAAATGAATTTCTAATATAACTGTTGCAAACGACTTGATAACAGTGGCGTAATTTGATTTGGGTGTCGTATCCCCCCCCCCCATGACCTTTTTTTAAAGATTGATTAACTACCTATAGAATATAGGCTATTTAAATGTTTATGATAAGGATAGTAGTCCTTAAAAATCGTTTTGCGAAAGTATAAAATACACGTACTATTGTAACTAGTATTAATGACACTTAGGTTGCTTCTACAAATTTTCATGCTGAAAGATTAATAATAATAAGTATTAATATTTTCAAATCCATCATAGACCGCGATATCTTATAAACCTAAACCATAATGATCCAATCATTTATTTATTTATTTTTTTGTTTTTATTGATATTAAAGGCTTCAACAGGTAGACCATTAGCCTGTGGTTGTGGTTACATTATCATTAATAAGTAAATTAAACAAGTAAATAATTAAGTTCTAAATTAAGATTACATTACAGTTGTGGTATATGTGGATTTTACAGTGATATTGTATATTTACATTGTATTTTTAGCAGTGTAGTTCTATCTCAACATTAAATTTTTGTGTCAATGCCGATGGATTTGAAGAAGGTATGGATGAACCATTTATCCTCAGAACACAAAGTTGAATAACTCAAAAACTACTCGTTAGAGTTTTGATTTCAATACATCAAAATTCTCAAAAAAAAAAAAAAACTTTATCCGCTAAATAATTTATAGTAAAAAATTGGGGATCTCATTTGCAAAACAAAAGTTTGTATCGCCACAGGACACTCCTTAAGTGGTACAAAAATCCCAAGAATTTGAAAATATGGTCTTTGAATATATATATTAGAGATTCCAAAAATCAGATTTTGAATAACTTCATTATTTAAGGAAAAAGGGGATGAGCATACTTGGTGAATCACCCTGTATATATATATAAAGACAAATATTGATCAATAAAAAGTTATTTAGTTTGTCAAATCTATTCCTGTTTAACTCCGTAATCTGTACATAATATTATATAAATATATATAATATTATACTGTTATATTGACCTTACTATATGATAAATTAATAAACAAAAAGCCAACTAAAACTCAAAGTTATGCGAAACAATTCATCCATGATCGATAACCACGGCGGCGCAGCCGTCAGAAAAATACATAATGCCGCGTAACGATATTATAATATCCTCTCGTCTTTAAGATGAAATTCATTAGACAATTGTCGACTTTGAAAAATCGTTATTCACACCCATATTCTTTGGCCAATAATAAAATAACCTCGTAAGCACTAATAGTAATCGAGACGTTAACGGAGTATAATATATGTATAATATTTTAGCCATCTCCATCGAGTGTCATTATTTAAAAACCGGAAAGTAAACATACTGAAAAAACGACGGTGACGGTGTAGTGTCTATGTAATTACTAATCAGTAATCACATATTAGTATTATCATTATATTATAATAATTACTTTCCCGCTTACTCAGAGCTGCTCGATAAGTGTCACGATCATGTCAAAGATTAGTTTAAAATATATATATATATATATATATATAATTATATATATACATACATATTTGTAAAAAATGAATATTCCATATTTTTATGGTGGATTGATTACTTTGTGATGTCGTATTGGCACCTAGTGCTTTTTTTTTATTTGAATTAAGCCTCGGCAACTATGGCCATGGGCAACAATGAGTTTAACTCTAAATTATTTAAATTATTTACATGTTTTATAAGTTACATTACATTAAATACTATTGATAAGGTTGGACTTAGTAATAAAGGTTATTATTTGTCTTATGTTGTCTGGGTGGAGGGCTTCTAAAGTTCTGACAGGATGTTTTAGATGCCATCTCGTGCTTTATTGGTACCTATGTAAAAAGTGTAAAAAGACGAAAACCATGTTTGAGTGTTTAGCAAGCCAGACAGGACAGGGTAAATTGGGTTAGGTTAGGTTAGGTAAATTGGGTTCGCGATAATTTGTCAATATTTTGAATACTGTAAATTCAGTAAAAAAAAGGTATTAAATATTTGGTGAGTTTACCAATCCTTACAATTTTAGATATTTCAAGTGAAAATAGACTTGGGTAAAAATTCCGAGTACGACGAATCCGGAAACCCTGACAATATGTCCAAGTAGTGTATCAGGTAAGTAATTCTGTAGTAAATTGAACATGAGCAACAACATAGACGGCGTGTGTGTGTATGGGGGTTGCTTAGAGGGTCTATCTTGAGAAAGCTGTCCTACAGTGAGCCCCCCCCCCCAATCTACTACATATCTATTTTGAATTTTTGACATATGCAACACATAAAATTAGATTTTCGGCTCCAAAGCTGTCAATAGTGGGCTACATATCTTGCAGCCAGTATAGGCGGTACGCAATTCAAAAAACGAGTCTGATTTTGATGTAGATATACCTACTGTACACATTATAACAGTGGACGGTGTGTCTACTCGTCGAAGATTCGATTTAAACGCACACCCCTCCACATGGGATATATGTACAGGCATAAGTATTATCAAATTTTTTCAATATGACGAAACCATTTTTAATCAATTTTTAGAATTTTTATCCTCATATATTCTTCAAATAACGGGTAACTTCTCCAAAAAGGGCCAACTTAACGTAACTCCCTTCTATATCTCAACGAAATTGTCCACAAACAGTTTGTTATTTATGAAATTCAAATCGTAACTTTTTATACCTAACCAAATTTTTTAGAATTTGTAGAAATTGTTAACCCGATACTTAAGGACGGCATATCGTAGTGACGAGCTCATAAATTGTCAATAGGTGAGAGATTTTATTACTAATAATACAATCAAATGAAAGGTGGTGATAGTAGGTGTTAAAGGTCCAAATAAGATGATTATGGGAGAATTTAACTCCTAACCTCCATCCTGGTCATGCTACTTCACACAATTATAGTAAACGCTATGTCTGTAATATACTCTCCGACAATTCGAATTTAAACGCACACGCCTCCTGCTATATCGCGTGTACAACCATAATTATTATTTTTTTTTCATTCTTATTGTGATAACGAAACACATTCTCGCCTAATCATTGCGCGATAAAAAATAAAAAATATGATAATATAATGTAATGTAATATACTAATATTATTCTTGACTGGTTTATTTTTTTTTATCGTAATAGTAAGTATTACAATAATAATAATATAATGACATGATAATCTAATTATTGTGACCACCATAGTCGTCTCAACAGTAATAAGTAATACACGCAATATAGTAGCTTATACTGATTCGCAGTATCATTTTTTTTCTACTTAAACATCATTAAAATAATATTATGTAAACAGACCGCAATGCGATGATTATACTAATCATCAGCCGCCAAACATTTGAATATTATACGAGATATGTCTCGTAGATTACCCACTTAGACGTGTGAGTAAGACTATGTTTATATTATTTATATTTGCACAATACCCCTTTCCCCCCACTGAATGACTGATGACTTCGGTCCTTGGTCAAGCGAAACTGTGCGGCACGATTGCACCGCCGCGTATTACACGCGTTACTGCAGTTTCGGCGCAGGATCTATCGATTGCGACTGCATGTTGCACCAAGAACTGCAGTAAAAATAATGCGACTTTTATAATAATTCTTAATGATAATAATATGCGTACTGGCTTCACGAAACGAGACTTTTACTTCAATTTCCCAACCACGTTCGCCGGACCACAGTTGTATTATCATAGGCTACTTTGCCCGTGAACGTCTAAAACATAATAATATGGAGAAACTTTACCAGTTGCAGCGTCTGTTGTTGCATATATATAGTTGCGCTGTCGCCCCGCACATAATACATTCGTATGATAATTAATAGATATGTCGTTATAATATTGTTTCGAAACATCAAAGAGCGCACGCCACAGATCAGCTGTGTCTCCTATATATACGGACAGCGAGTACGACATTTCATTATTATTATTATAACATAGCCATAACTCATATCATTATATTATAGTGTTAAAAATGTGTTTGTTTTGAAATTATCACCGTTATCTCGTTTTCATTCGGTTTCAATCTCTGTTTTTTGATCTACAAAAAAACTGCAACAATATTAATAGTGACTATTCGCAAAGGTGCAGTGACCAGTCAAAAGCTAACCGGTAAGCACTTACACAATTCCATATAATATTATAATACTGTTGTAGATTTGTAGTGGTGTAATAGATATTATATAATTTGAATATTTAAAGTTATTAGATCGCAAGTTTTTATTATTTGGTACACCACACAACTACTAGCGCACTATTCATTTTCCATCAGAATTGCTTAGAAAAAGTTACACTACGGTAATAATTATATGGTCTTTATAAACATTGATTCTATGAGAATTACCTATTGCAGTTTTTATTTTCAAAACATAATTTAATCAAGGGGTGGAAAAGTTTTTAAAAAACGTTATTAAATGAAAAACAAATCAAAAAACTACTGTAAAATGATAGTAATACGATTAAAAAAAACCGAACAAATATTAAAACAAAAATTAACTATTAACGATAAAAAGAATTTAAAATAATTACATTAATAAAAAAAAACACAACAACAACAATAATAGAAACAGTAAAGAAAAAATAACATTTTCTAAACATATTAAACACAAACCATATTTTATAAATCGATAAGAAAAAACAAAAATTAAAAAATTAAAAAATTTGTATATCATTGGAACTTACGCATTATATTATATCCGGTAAAACGTTTTTATTTTATTCTAAACTAAAATAAATACGATACATTATAAATGTAAAAACAATTTATTTACTCACCCTAATAAAATGTCGAAATGACATAATGCTCTCATATGCATCATGAATCAAAAACTGTGAATTACGGATTTTTCACCGAACAGATATAATAATAACAGTTTTACTTTATGTTTGAGATTTTCCTTTCTATCACCTCAGGAAATTATATTTAAAAATATTATTTGACCAACTAATAAAAATGTAACATGTTGTGTTGGCGCTCATCGATAACATTTGCATTTTACAAGTAGCACTAATTGTATTGAACTAATATTTTGTTATGTGCAGACAAGCCAGACGACAGTATCTGTGTAATATTAGAGTAGGTATAATATTTGTTCACTTGAAAGCAATTTCCATTTACACTTTGAATTTGTGTCAATTGTGATCATGTCGACTGAAGAACAAACTGTTATAAAATTAGATGTAGAAGTATCCGATATTTGAACTAATTATTTCGTGTGTTCAAGACTTCAAGCCAAATATTTAGGAAAAAAATTTAAAAGGATTTTATTCGAAAATTACATAATAATATACTTATTTACTATATATTATATCTGCCTTTCCGACCACAGAATCTCACTCTCATTTTGGCCATGTCTTACACTATAATTCCTTTATTTTCTATGACCCTAATTCTCATAAAGCCATTTCAGTGACAGCATTCAATCCTCGTACTGCGAAAATACTACGCCAGATCACATACGTGAATTGTTTAGCAAAACTTTTAAAACTTTTTTTGACTTTCTGACGCAGACGTATCCAGATCTTTTTTGTATTCATTTAACTATTATCTTACGTGCGTGCGTCCTATACTAAACAGAAAAAGACCCTCAAAGTCTTATGAATACTCATATAGGTACCTATTATTCAAAGGTTTCTTGAACTGGGTTTTGTACTTTTGATCGAAAAGAGCAAAGGGCGTTTTGTATAATACTATATTATAATATCACTTTTATTCCAATATCTGTTTTATCATGAGATATGCAACTATAATGGTGCACAATAATTAATATAATATATCAACATGCAAGTGTGCAATGATTGGCGATAAGCTGTCACACACACGCGCGTTTTTTATAATACGATATAGTAAATATTGACTCATTGGCGAGATAAATACCTATGACATTGTTAATATTCAAAGTAAAAGTTTCGTGTCCCACATTATACTGCAACTGCACAAGAAATACTATAAAGGAGAAAAATCTAGGATTGGGTAAAAACAAATCTATTAATTCGTCTTAGATCTTTTAAACACGTCGAATGCTATTGGTTATAGTAAATACTTGACTATAGTTTAAACCATAGTCATTGCGTCACCTCAATCCTTTCGGTTGATATATAATACTTAATAAACATTCGGTGGACAGTTAAGTAACGTATTTTAATATTGTTGCCACGCGATGTCGCCGACGCAAGAATATTGATTGCCGTCAACTGCTTATACCTACATCATATTATGATATAATTACTGAAATATATATAATCTGCGACCCATTCACGATTATCACTATTTTTAATTTGTTAATATGTGTTTGCACAATGTGCTTACGAGAATTTCAAATGAAATTGGGTTAAGTCATTATAATATGATATTTGTCTCCATAGCGTTCGCATATTTCCGTGACGTTTTAGGTATGTGGTACTCGCCGTACTGAATTTCGAACAGCGGATATCGGCACGAACCAGAATAAAGCGTGAAACCCGTGTGTATCTATAACTCTTCTATCGACGGTCAAACACGATATCCTTATCCTTCACCGGATTACCGGAAGTCTGGCGCGTACCGGCGACACCGGTCGAACCGCACCCGCGGGTACACCACCGCCGCAGACGACCCGGTTCAACAGCAGCGAATATTATTTTTTATCACCGTAATATAAATATAAATATTTTATCGTCATACGTCTCTGCAATAATAATTAATTTTATTATGATTATGTTTTTTCACTTATTAATCGCCCCGAACCTAACCGACCGACTTCGGGTGACTGGCTTGCGCGCACACACTCCCTGCCCCTCTGTGCACCGTAAAAGCCCGCTAACGCCGCCGCCGAAACCCCTTCACCAGCCCCCCCGACCGGAATCTGCGTGTGAATGTGTATGTGCGTGTGTGTGAGCACGAGAGTGTGTATAGTGTCTGTTACCTGTGCGCCGCGATCGCTTCACCGTTGTTATTTACAGTTTGACTCTCATCGCGGGGACCACGCACCATGGCCGGCGTCGATCTCGATCTGGTAAGTACTCTCGCACATAGGTTTGATCACGATATTTCGGAGACCTTTTATTATATTTATATTTATTTTTACCTATAATTTGTCGATGAAATAATATTATGACGTTTTATAATCGTCTGTCTTGCGCGTTACACGATATTTTATTATAATAATATGAACGCATAATCGTCGTCGCCGGTGTTGTGAATTTTCTATTTGTATACTTACCTAGTGCGGATTTCAAACAACAATATGCAAATCAAGGAAGTTCCGCTGCAATGTCTAATTAGGTTTTTGACTCGCCGCGCGACGTGACTAAACGGTGTACGGTGTACCTACGTCTAATTTTTTCTTCATACTAATTAATGCCAGGAACATAAGTTAATTGTTTTTTGTACTAAATCAAATCATATATATATATATGTTATGTTTGTGTCCGCGTCAGATTAGAGTGCTACATAATTTAAGATGTTGTTGAGGATGGGATGTGATCGTCTACGTACTAGAGGCATTTTGTAACTTTATATGTGGTAGATTTTGAAAGCTCATGTCTTCATAATAACCCTCTCGATCGTGCATTAAATGTTTTTCGTAAATCGTTTGTTTTATAATGTAAATTATATTATATTTACACGATAGCCAGCTGTTAAAAAAATTAAATTATTGTTCTTTCGTCCATGCCATCATGTATATCATCCACGCAGGTGCTGCAACTGTAGTAGGTACCTATATGCAATATGCAACTCATCCTTCGACGATGCATAGAGTTTTTACCATTACAATATCATATTATACTATCGAATGTTCATCGACGTTTAGCCGTGCCAAATCACGTCCATGGGAAATCACGCTGCAACTATAATATACAATATATAATAATACAGTTATCAAGATCTGCCGTAATAGAAATCGCAAGTGCGAATCGGAATCGAGAATCGCCGGTAGTACAACACACGTAGTGCGCATAACCTTTCTAATGTAAAATTGAATTTTAATTTAATTATTACATAAAAAATGTGTTATTATACGCATTGCGTCGCGTATTCAATTGATTGTAATATGTCAACGATCATCGATAGTGTTAATCTGCACACCGCAACGCATAATAATAATGCAATGATTATTAAATCGATTGGCCTAGCCCCGTGTACGATGCAGTTTTTCTGTAAAAATATTGCTATTTTTTTTTTTATGTGTACGCGAAAACGTAAAAATCAATTAAACGTCTTCCACGATTAGGAATCTAAAAATTCCATTACCTCACTAATACAAATCACGAATAAATTGATAAACACGATATCACGGGATAGAGATAAGTCGACGAGTCAGCGACGATCGTTACAACTCTGGATAAGTCTTCGAACTCGTTACATGTGCATTGATTGTACCGCCGTTTCCTTGTCGCTGCGCCCGCGACCTTATTAGTTATTATAAAGTTTAGGCGTGGGCATCGATATTGATGACTTTTTTTTTTTTTAGTTTCCCTTCAGTTCCGATATTTTTTCACTACCTTATAACTTTATACTATGCATACACAGATATCTACTCTCGATTTTTAATCACTCACACGAACCGGTTTTGGTGGATAAAATGTTGAAACGAAAAATAATACAACTTATAACATGCATGATATATGTATGCGCACCACCATAACATAACATATACATATATAGAGAGCTAAAGCAGTGGACGGAGCATACTATGGACTTACCATAACACTGTACCTATGATGCAGCCAGTCAAAACCCGTTTTTCTTCCAGTTCCTCACGACCTCCCCGATTGGTGTAAAGGGGAATATATGAAGTGTAACGGGACTATTTAACAAATTTCCATTACAAATATTACTATATTTGTCAAATAGTACTGTTACACCCTGTATATTGATCAATGATCATCGTTTGGCGGCGAATATAAGAACCCTATAGGATAATTTCCGTGGCCATCTGCCATGGTATGTACATACAGCTGACATATAACATAATACCTATATAATATAATTCGTCGGCCAACCGGATAGAAAGTGAAAAAATGAAAAGCACATATTATATTTATCGTATTCCGGTTTTTTCCATATTATTATTATTGTTTTCAATCTGCGCATACTGTATTCCCCGAACCGGCCGAACACATCATTATCAAATTTTTATGCATATAAAATGAGTATAATATATTATAAAATACGTTTTGGCGCACTATGGATACGGTGATATATTACTATATGGACTATCAGTGGCGGTATGTCGCTTTTCGTTTTCGTATTTGCTGATAATACCCTCCACCTCGACTCGACCGACTCATAATATATTATATTGTTAATCGTACCTTTATGCATATATACATAGGTAATCACCCGCATCAATTACCGTCCAAATCGAGTTTGCGACCATTTGCGTTCGATAACGACGCATTACCTATATATATATATATATATATATATATATATATTGCTCAACGGCTGGAGATTAAAAAAAATACACACACACACATATATATATACGATTTCATACACGAATTTATCGTTACACGCGTTCAATTATACAATAATGTATAACTGATTTTCTTACACTGATATATACATAATATTAAATGCAGTTCGATGGCGGCATGCATATAATAATATAATATAATATAGGCACTTATGTATTATAACTATAATAATGTAATGTGTGTATTATATATGTCGACGACGTGGTGTGATCTGGTTTTGCCGGATCATCGTTTACATAACCACGACCTAACAAATTATCGCTATTATAATATTAGTATCTATTTATTTATTTTTCTAAATAGACCAACCGGTCGGATATAGTCGTAGCCCGTAGGTATGTAAAATATAACGCATCGAGCATACATATATATATATACATATAAAGCAGTCTTGTTAAGAATACTTTTCAAATGTCTATTCAGAATACGTATTTAAATACTTGGTGTCATTAGTATTTCAGATGTCCGTAATATATTAAACAATAATCGTTCGTTGAAACACGACAATAAAAAGAAAAAGATTTTTTGAAGACTAAAAATTCAAATACTTAACAAGAGTGTATGATAGAAAGAATTAATTAATGTTTAATGCTTATATGCATGCCACATGTGCGACATAGCAGCCAAATAGTACCTAGTCCTGGACCATCTTAAAATCATCTAAAATATCATGTCATGACGTTCGATCACGCTAATATCTTTGAAACCACTTAACCGATTTTAATGACATTTTGTAAATGTCTCTTGCTTGATCCAACTTAAAGGATAGGATAATTATTATCACGATAAGCGACTCTTAATTTTTTTTATTGCACACTTAAGAAAGGATTCCGATATTTACGATGAACATTTTTATTTATAAATAGTCGTTTTTTGCTACAACTTACAGATTATAGTAGTAATAAGAGAAATTAGTATGTTTGTAGCCATTGATAAAACATTATAATTTATATTATTACTATATTACAAAAATATTCATACAAATGGTTGGCCCGGGCAACGAAAACTAGTATTATATACAATAGTATAGAATCTGCAAATAATAGAAATACGTACATAGTGTGATGAATATAATAATATTTTTATACAATAATAATTACAATATTTTAGCGACAAATCGTTCCAGCGCGCAAACGACTTTATGCCTTCCACAGTTCCCACCTCGCGGTCCACACTTCACGTTAGGATATTTTCGGGAATTCGAGGCGAAAAACTTTCCAAACGTATACGTCACATTTGTATAAATTAACACTCCATGATAATTACATTATACACATTCCGATACGATGTTATATATTATACTGGACCACCGAATTCGTGTGTATTATACATGTCTAGGTATATGATATATACTATATATACATATATTATTATAAACGCATATTGATTTTCAACGAGTTTCATTTGTGAATATACCTATATAAGATGCATGTACGTACATGATATAATATAACTGCAGATGGTATCTTTCGCTTAGATCAAAATTAGAACTCGAAGTGATTAAACATCGCATATCGACGCGATATATTGTTTATAATTATTTATAAATTATTAATTTAAAGCGCCTAACACAAATATGTTTTCGGACTGAGCACAAGATTTTTGTTTCTGGACGACTTCTCTTAAGGCTTTCATTTTCATGTTAACTTATTAACAAAAATACATTTATGATTCATAGGGTTTCCTCAAAGAGGAAAAATATCAAGTATTGTATTAGCATGCTAGCGATCATAACCAACATTTGTTTTGGGCTAGATAAAGATCTTTTTTTTCTGTTATTGTTTAGATTTTAACATGATATTAATAGTATTTTTAATTACTACGTCAAAATGTTTGTTTAAAAAGGCAGATAATAATAGTTACAAAAACAGTAAACAGTTTCTGGGCATTGAAGAATGATGAGTAAATCATAATCATTATTCATTTATTTTAATATTTATGTATAATTTAAATGGTTAAAGTTACAAGTCAATAAACAGATATTTTAACTTGATTAAAATAAATAGCCACTTTTGATTTGGTTTGTTTTACAAATACACGTCAACAACACCTCTCGATATAATTGGTAAAAATCACGTGTAGATACTGAGGTAATTTTGTTGATTGGACTCATATTCCAACCTAGTTATTTCGTAGAACATCGTTTCGTTGGAATAGTTCGGTTATATAATATCACAACCTATAGTTGAAATCGTTCGTGGGGTTGCCCTGGAGCCTCATGCGAGTGGCAATCAAGATGTTCAAATCATCAAATCTGCAGACATTCAGGCGATACTGAGGGAAAAAAACATATATATTATGATTTATAGGGATTGCATGTAAATTGAGTATAAAAAATAAACTCAATTACTGCGTCGGCTCGAGGTGTTATATGCAGCTAATGAATGAGCTGCAATTATACGATGGAAAAGTCGTGGCAGAAAGTATACTACATTTTATTTAACCGAAAACTATACGTCGTTACAATGAATCACGCAGCTGAATCGTTGCAAACAAAATGTATAGTTCAAACCTATTGTATAAGTCTAAAGATACGCGCGGAGGAGATATTCTGTTTCTGATACATAAAAATAAACAGTTCACGTAGGTACATAATTTAAAATTATTTGCCAGTGGTATATGCATACTAGCTATAGGTACCTACGTTTTTTTTTCGACATCGACGTGGAATAATAGCATATTATGTTAAATATTATGTGCGTGTTTTTAAAGTAATCATCGAACTCTATTTAAGTAGTAATAGTGTTATTAACGCTTAAAACGTCTACCTGTCACTGGAGTTGTGCACTAATCAGCAACAATATGGTCGAATGGATGTATTATAAACACGTGACGTGTATATTATTCAGAACATTTTTTTATTTTAAATTAACACACATACTTGTTGTCTTCGTCTTACAAGTGTGTAACATACCAAATTTACACTTAGCAGATCACGTTTATCTCCATTAGTTTAAAAATTAGAGTAAATTTACCTATTATGAAACTTTATGGCAAGAACATTATCTATATAATATGTATTTTTTACGATAAGTTAGTTTTTAAGTGAGTTATGAAAATTTTTAATCAACGCTTTTTTATGTATCCATATATATAACTTGCTAAAATTTGAACAATCGTAAAAACCCCACACAAAAACACAACCTAACCTAACCATCAAGATTCATAATAGGTCAATTAATTCTAATTTTTAAACTAACGGAGCTAAAGGTGATCTGCTATAAGCATAAATTTGCTATGTTTCGCATTTACGTATAAGTCGGAGACAACAATAATATTATGTATGTTACACGCCCTCTTGATTTTAAATCTAATTTAATCTTTTTTGAAAATTTCGATATTTGCAGTTACACTCATTAGAATATAGTTATAATTTTTTTTTAAATTTCATAAAGCATTTAAAAACTTTTTGTACTTTTGGAATTTGAAATGTTTTTTTGCAACTAGAACAACTTTATTTCACAAATATAATGATATTTCAGTAAATTAAAAAAATTAATTTTGTGATTTAAATAATTGATTTTTTTAATTAAAATTTGTCTAAATCATGCTGATGCAGATTTACTGTTTGGGTATTTTACATTTTTTGAATCAGATTTAAAAGTTAGTCAGATGGTCGAGCCTTCCTGTTACACCCTGTATGATAGTGTGGGCCATAGGTCGTTTAATAATATTCATCAAACGCGTAATCATAATTTTTATATTCGACGTGTACGAGCGCATATGATATGATATTATAATGTATATTATATTATACGCGCCCGCCTCGAGAATATTTTTGCGCATTTATGTATTATATTTGGTCGTACTAAAAAAATGTTCACGTTTGGAAAGTATCGATCCGGTAATATTTATGGCCCGTTTGTATATCTCGTGTATATACCGATTCCACTTCCGGCAAACTCAACAGCGAGGCAACGAAAATCCTGTTTATGATTTGGTAAGTTATATATACATGCACATAGTACATACGTATATAATATATATGTGTATACATATTATAATATGTTTAGACCGTGGTAAGCTGTGACATATGCAAGCGGTGCTTATAGGTATACATATTAAATGACCAGCTATTATGCATTGGTATACCTATAATACATACCATTATTATGCAGTATACTAATGGATACGACGGAAATTTGCAAATTCAATATATATGGTTAATGTCACCGTAAAAATCGCTGTGCTCGGATTTTTTTTTTGACTTTTGAATTTACGTCAGGAACCGGTCGGACGCGGACGTCGGCTACAGCTAGCGGAATGCGAAAACGTGAATAAATAAATCCATTATATATTCATTATAATATCATGTACCTATATGTGTGTTCTATATTATTATTTATTATCACCATCGCCGTCGCCGTCGCTACTAATGCAATGTCTTTGAAGTGGATGAAAAGTCCATCCGATATTAAAGCCCAAACGTGATAAAACTGCAATGACTTATTACATAAAAATTTGTAAAAAAATCATCTGCTAAAAGTTTGCAGTAAAAATATTGAGAGGGGGGGGGGGGTTCAGTTGAAAAATAGAAGTCACAGGACATTTCTTATAAGCAGTAAAAAAAAAAAATATAAAAATTTGAAAATATGATCTTTAGATATACATTACAGTTACTTAGAAATTCGATTAGAGGTGGATACGCTTGGAAATTTGCCCTGTTTGTCGAGCATATATATGAGAAGATATAATGACTTACTTATAATAAAGTGGTTCTCAAATTGCAGGATGCAATGCTCCGTTGAACATTAAAGTTCTACTACACTGATCTAGCGACTTGTTGGTCGTGAAAACATCCAAATATTAAATACAATTCACTATTATTAGTTATAGGTACCTACTTTTAAGCCATTGTGATATTATATGTAATGAACTAATGACTAATGATGATATCATTATCATGATTCATATTTTTTTTTTTAATTTAAAATCGATATTTGTAGTTTTTGGGTTTTTAGCAACTTTATGGCTCTTCGAACGAAAAAGTTTGAGAATTATTGACGTATATAGATCTGATGATTGTGGAGGTACTTAAAAATGATTGGCACTGTCAGACGGCCACCAGACAGAAGACTATATAGCCGTCGTTGTTACGTAGTAATGTAGGTACGCTTAGACACACGCGACACGCCCGAGGTAATGGTCATTAGTTATTACTTATTATATGTATAATATATGAACTGCACTTATATATAATACATTCGTTTATTAGGTTCTCACGCACACACGTGTTAAGTGCAATTTTTATTTACAATGCGCGTAATTCGTCTTTGGCGTTTTGATATTTATTTTATTTTTTTTGTCTTCGAGTTTCGTTTTATGGCTAGCGCATGTTATAGTAATAGCTGTTATATCGTATAGACGACGAAATCCAATTAGGCGATACAGTGGTGACCGTTATAATAATATTATATTATTTATCATTGTTGTTGCAGTGCACTATTGTAGTTTTCTGCGTAGGCACTATTGATATAGGATGATATTTTTTTTGTTAGTGTCATAAACCACGCGAACCTTACAACATTTTTGGTTTTATTTCTTAACGATATAATATTGTATATGTCTAGTACAATTATTATTCTCCTAAAATTCAAAAAAATTAAGCTAATATCATGACACATACGTAAAATTATAATGTATTATCAGTGCTCGATCGACGACAGAAAACAAATTATCACCCTGTATAATGACGTGTGTACTGTTGTATACGTTCGTCGACGTCTCCGGGCCCGACGGGCTCTCGGGTTTCGTCTCCGACAGGCCGACTGTATGTTAATGGAAATAGGAGTTCCTTAGAAAACTCATTAGAAAGCTTGTGGTTTTCTGCATGCGTGCGAATCTCGACCCCGACGGCAGTGGCTGTGCCGGTGCGCTACGTTTGACAAGTGAACGTGTTTTGTTTTATTTTTTTACATATAAATCTTCGACAAAAATTAACGGCACTCAAAGAATGTACCGCTCGACCCTATTTGCACTACCTATAAAACGTCATTGTACCATGGTACAAGTAATAGGTACATAACACCGCGAGGTTGGATATATATGCGTACAGACCAGTATTTTGATGGAATACGACAATATATGTGTGGAGAAAATGCATGGGAAACGACGAATCGTGTCTGTTTGTTAACTACGGAAAAACTACACTTTTTCTAAAAGTCGATATGTAATCTGTGGCAAAAAAAAAGTTAACATAAAAAATTTACGACGAATTTTCTTATTATTTTGGGGAATTAAACAGTTGGTTTTCTCTCCGGAATAGATACAACCATATAGTTTAAAAAGTTTAGAATAAATTACTTTGATGCTCTGAGGAACTTAAAAATAAATACGCATTTTTGGACACTATTGTGTTACTGTTTATGAATATTTTCTAAGGAACCTACCATAAAAAAATACTTTTCCGATGTTCCTGTTTCTGTGACGGGCTCGTTCATATTACAAGTTGCAACGCGTACATCGTCGACCCTACCTAAGACTTCTGACATATTATGATCATGTCTCCAACGATTTTTTTCACTCGGCTCGTAGAACATTTTAAAAACTTTACCATGGTATACGAATTACGAATAGGCGCAGCACGATTGGAATTACTGCAATTTAGAATGAACCTAGTAGAACGCACATTACGCGGTCTTTTGTCTTTTCGCCTCGGGCCCGTGTCTGGTCCATATAAGTAATATAATGTAATATAAAATGTTTTTTCACGTCGCAATAACGCAGGACTGTATGTTTCATGATGACTACAACACAATATTAAACGTATAATAATATTGTTGTTTGGCGACGACCTAAACAACGCTGCCTGCCTGGCGTGTGGTATATAAAATATTATTATTTATTGCCACGTGGTTTTATTTATTTTTAGATTTTTAGTATAATATATCAGAGTGACACTTGTCGACAGCTTCTCGTACAAAATAAGTAGAGAGTACACCCATCATTCACATATAAAATAAATACTACACTCATAATATAATTAATAATAATAATAAACGAGTACCACCGGCAGCCATGATGAAGCACGGTGCGACGACAAAATAATAATAATATGGTTGTCTGAATAGGTAACACACGCATAAAATCACCCACATGAGATAATAATATAATGTGTGTGTGATGTACATAATATGATAATAGCATAAACTTAAGACGTAACACACTATATTATATATTATTCCTCTGCAGTCGTCCGTTGTTTGTTGTCTACGACGATGAAAGAAGACGAAACAAAACTTTTATTCTTGCAGTATATGTATTTCGAAACGCGTGACGTACCTACACGACGTATAATTAATAATAATAACAAATACGCCATTGCGCTCGTTAAACAGTTGTGTACCAAAATGTAAATAGCTGCTATTATATATTATTATAAATAATATGAATCATTATAATATTCGGTAAAATGATCATTATATTAAATGTGTTATTATGCGATGATAAACGGGACAAACACTTAAGGTGTGATTCTTACAATATTATGATATTAGTCAAATTTGTTTATAATAATATGTTATATTATGTACTATGTGATATTATTATTATAAAGTTATTATTTCGTTACAGTTTTCTGCGAAAATGGACTTACGAGAAAAGTGACACACGATGAAAGACGCCATCAAGCAAAGCCATGTTAACCAATAGCAACCTCTTGATATATTTCTGCGCGGTCGCGTGGTGCACCGCTCAAAGGCTGACCTATGAGCAGCTTTTGCCCAACAGAAACAATGGCAGGAATGTCCGAATGGTACGTTTATATCATAATATAACAATGTAAATTTAACTATATTAATTTTTACAGTATAAACATTAAACACACAACACTAAACTGAATACATGAAACGCGTATTATGTATATAGATTTTATACGAAAATGATTTCCCTTAAAAAATCCGACTATTTCGGTTCGACATTTTGAGTCTGTCTATGTTCTTTTTCATGATCTTTCACGGATAGAACTATTTTATAATTTATTTTCCACCAAAAATCAGTGATAATATGCTGGTGCTATCCATGATGGTTATCAATAGGTATCTTTTAACCAAATGTGATATATTCACTTTTTATGATAACAAACAATATCGTAACCGTGCAGATAAATGTTATTGTTTGTTCCACGATTAGACTCAAAATGGCAGTTTATACCAAGTTCGTTCATATTTTGAGACTTAATGGGCATTCTATTTATTTGGTTTTGTGGCTCACATAAAGTGTTCTGAAAGATTCGTTTCGTTAATATATTTTTCACTTGGCCAATTCGATTATAAAATTTACGAAGCGAAGATCAGATGTTCACGAATTTATTAGGTTTTGAAGACGTGAATCAACAAAGCTGCGAATACTGCCATCTGACGATTACCAACTATAATGAGACTTAAAATAGAGGAGAGCTATGTAACGATTGTTTTCGATTTTGGCTAGTTTTATATTCGACAGGAATACTTCTTTTTTTAATCGACATCAGTAGAAAAAATGAACATGCTCAAAAAACAAAACGGTGAATAAACGGTTTAGTCTAAATCAAAGTTCGTTCTTATATAATACAGCACTGTATAAAAATGTTAATATTTATATATTTCAAACACATTGATCGAGTCGTATGTTGAAGATAAACGTCTGACACTTATACGACTTAAATGTATCATTTTCGATTGATTTATGATTTCCGTTTACCTTTGCAGACGCCGGCCGTGAGCGAAGACATTGTCATGACACCTGGGCCTACGGGTATCAGGAGACAGCCATCGTTTCCAGGA
This sequence comes from Diuraphis noxia, assembly GCF_037042655.1. Classification (NCBI taxonomy): domain Eukaryota; kingdom Metazoa; phylum Arthropoda; class Insecta; order Hemiptera; family Aphididae; genus Diuraphis; species Diuraphis noxia. The sequence continues at coordinate 26,827,108 of NW_028301714.1, read as the reverse complement.
TCGATGCCGTTTCCGTGCAAGAACATGACGTCTCCGGGACTCGGCAGGAGTATTGTTCGGCCGACCAGCGTGCATAGGCTCCGGCCCGGTGATATTGACGTGGTGGGAGCCATGGGTGACAGTCTGGTAGCCGGAAACGGCGCGCTCGAAGAGTTCGCCATGGGAACGTTGATCGAGTACAGAGGAGTGTCTTGGGCGGCAGGTACGATAGATCCGTTTTAAATATAATATATTATACAGGTATCTATGTTGTTCAACCTAATATGTTCGTGTTTAACACCTACTCGGCAGTTTGTGTGTAAAAATGCATTACTAATAATTTTAACCACAGGTGGCGAAGCTACGTGGCGGAACTACCTGACATTGCCCAACATTCTCAAGGAATTCAATCCCGATCTGAAGGGCTATTCAGTGGGAAAAGGTGAATTTCTCGCTCCTAACTCTCACATGAACGTCGCTTTCCCCGTGTCAGCCGACTTTGACGCGTACAGGCAGGCACAGTTTTTGGTAAAGAAGATGAAAAAAGACCCGGACGTGGATTTCAAAAATGACTGGAAGGTTATACGTCATGATATTCATACCTAAGTATAAATTATAATATAGGACCAGCACTCTAAACTCAAAACAATCGACTACGACAACTATTTAATTTTAAAAATCGGCGAGTATTACAACTATGCCGCTCAACGGTCAATTAGTGTAATGACTTGTGACACACCTCATCTAAATCAGTGTTTTTATATTTGGAGTGCCGGATTTGACAATATTAAACGTCATAAATCATAATTATCAAGTTATTTATACATCAACCATATCTAGCGTTGTGATTAACGAATCTTTGTATGTAGACATATATTAATTATTTCTGATATTGTATTATTGTTATTATTATTATGTTGTGTATGATTAATAACATCCAAACGTTTTACTTCTGTACAGTTGATAACCATGTTTTTCGGCGCCAACGACTTGTGTTCGGGACAGTGTTACGACAAGGATGGCACGACTCCGTTACAGCACAGCAAGAAACTGCAAAAAGCGTTAGACTACCTCCAAGCCAATCTTCCTAGGACGTTCGTGAACCTCGTACCTGTCTTAGGTGTGTACACTTTATATTCACGATATTCATATACGCAGACTTGGGTAAAATACTTTTAAATAGTATACTGAATAAAAATAGTATTTGAAATACTTTTAGTTATAGTTTAAAAAATTAAACCAATAGTAAAATTGCTAAAATGTACAGAAAAACAAGGTAAACAATTATTGTTAACAAAAAGTACTCTAAATACCTTTTTATTTATAAAAATATTTCGAAAATTATTTTTAAAGTATTTTGAAACCTTATTTAAAATACTACCCAATATTGCGGCTCTTAGATATAATATAATATTACATCGTATTCGTAAGTATATGTGGTAGAGTGCGCGATAACTGCATTATTGCACCGTGTTCATCGGTCAATAATTCTGTCAATTATAATGTCTTGACTATATACAGTCCGTTGCACATCATCTTCATCCTGTGCCCAATCTTTCCTCGCCCGGAAGTCCACCACTGTAGTCACTAAATAGTGTGGACAAAAACAATGCAGTTATAATATTGAATAAAATTGGCTCAAATTTAAGAATCGAAACGTTTTTTCCAACTTGGCCGAGTTTAAAAATGTTGTTACTCGGTTCCGGTTAGGTCTATAACCTACCATTGATCAGCGGTCGGAAGTGAAAACGGCGTACATATACACCATATATGGTACACTCAGCTGCACGTAAGATACGTCTACCTATACCCAAGTTAGCGACAAGGTTAAAGTGCCGATAGGGTAACAGTGGATATATAAAATGTGTTCCCCGACTGGAGGGGTTACCGCATGATCACGACATATATTATACCGTAAACTCGGTTAAGTTGAATCGCCAATCGTATACCCACTTACACATATGTATGTACATATATATAACATATAATATAATATATTGTGTATACATATATATATATATATACATATTGTATTACTATACGCTTGTTATGAATGAGAGCCGCGCCAATTCACTTTCACGACTCAGACCCCACGGAATGTATATGAAGGAATAAAATGCACCATCATCGTTATCGCGGTTCGTTCATTCAACCGCCGGCGTCGTTGCACAGTTATATAACGCTTCGGGCCCGGGGTATATTATAATTTAATTTAATAATGTATTATTATCAATGCGACTACGTGGCGGCTACGCGGCTGTCGGTTTTTACGTTGACCGTGGTTTACTCTTTCCATCATCATTTTATAATACCTTTTTCCAAGAATTGATGAAATAATACACATCACAAAACAGATGACCAATCTTTTTTTTATATCACGAATGGTGTAATGGTCGTAAGCCGTCGTCGGACATCTGCAATTTTCGCAGTGTTTCATTACGACGTCTTATTTTTGTGACATCATACCTGCAGATATATAACGGAGATATAATATACGCCATGTATTGATGGTTTCACAATCGGAAACACTCTCGTAGATCTTTCGGAAACTTAAAGACGGTCATAACATTATTATTATTATTATATACTCCTATCGTGGCCATAGGCATTATACATTTTAAGTTTATTGTTATGATGACACGTTAAAATTCTGCCGTTTTCAAAAATCATGTTCGAATATCTCTTTCACGTTTCTTCGGTAACAAAAACAATTACGATATGAAATTGGTATATTTTGTACATATATATACAATACTCATACAGCGTGTATCGTTGTATGCGATCTTCGTACAACCATATATAGACAAATTACTATAATATTCTAAATTAAAGTAATATAAACATTGCAACCTAAATAGCAGCAAATATAATAATATTGTACGTATGTAATCCAAATCTCAGCTCGATGTCTGCCGCAATAGGGGCCAAACCCAAAAGTATAATAATATAATAGTTTTATATATAATATAACATATATAATAGTATCACCACATCAAGTCGATCTCGACAAGTTCGAATTTCCAATTACTATATTATTCGTCGTCGTCGTTACCGCAGCAGATAAATTACCTACTGTTATTCGTTGACGTCTGTGATCTGCGTGCATCACTCGCGATGACGCAGTCCGACACGATAACGCCCATTATAACACGTCATTTTTTTAAACGTCGTCGTGGCTATCAGACGTTCACAATAAATTATCATTTATTTTGCCTCCATCCGTCTATTTCCGACGCGGCGTCGGCGTTTTGCAACCACATCTGGAAAGTGGGCTGTCGTCGTCTCGTGATACCGCGGTTGACGTTACCGTGAACGGAGGTGGCATATATATCATAACATATTGTGTGGTGTATATATATATAAAGTAACCTCGAAACGCGTTACGCATACGAAATGAACTTCGAAAAGAGCTTATATCGGAAACGAAAGTGAAAGCCATCTCGCGGCGTGCACTGTCAATGCGAACGTCGTAAACGTGTCGCGTTTATAGTATATAATAATATAATACAACATAATATTATTTTAGTATGTTACCGTTGTTTATTGTAGGTGCTCACTTAATTAATGTCTGTACACGATTGATGGGAACTCACAAATTGTATTATTCAAACGGCTAACACATGATGGTGTTTCGCAATATTGTCTCCCGTGTAATTAATATTAATAAATTAACAAAAATAATGCAGTTGATGTCGATGCGATGATTAGAATGTGCCTACATTGACTATTGCGTTAATTTTAAGGCCAGACCTGTTTAGAATTTTTAAATATATTCTTCATCCTAGAAATGTTTTTTCAATTTACAATATTTTTTTCTAGTATAGGTACCTAAAAGTTGGTACCTGCTATAGGTATGTTTTCTAAAATAATATTTTCCCCACTTTAATATTGGCAGTACCGTAATAATTTTCCCGATAAAAAGTTAATAATATTCAGTACCTAATACTATTTGTATTTTATTTTTTACAGTATCTGTATATTTTATCTTTAACTAATTTCATCTAAGATATGCTGTCTCCGAATAATATGTAAGACCGTAGTTATACCTGACTATTCTAGCATTCTTATGGAGGTATATATTATGGTATTATTACATAATTCTTATAGTGTAAAACTAAAAACTATTATATTATCTACGAGAAATAACTTAATTATATGTTATATTTATATTATCGCGCTTAATAATTTCTAATTGAAGCACCATATAGTGAACACGCATATTATTATTATTATTAGTATAGTGAATTACAACTGATTTTATATTATTTTACAACAATATTCTTTTACTCATCTTCCTTTTATGACTCCGTCGTATGACGTACATTTATGCGTTTTTCTAGGATGTAAGTATATAAATTATAAATCATACAATACTTACTTACCACTTACCAATAAATTAATGCATTTTATGCGTTCAAACGCATGACCACCCTTGATACATAATATAAATATTGTATAATACTTTAACATCTATAACGGTAGTATCATCGTTTTCGAAATAATATTCTATTGTAATAATAATAATAATAATTAATAAATAGTAATAATTTATTTTCTTGTTTTGTCTGTGAAGACGTATCGGTCAGCGTACGCGTGAAGAGGTCGTTCATGTGCCATATGCTACACAGGTTCTTCTGTACATGTTTCCATCAGAAGGGAGACGAAATGGATCAAATCACGCAAATGGTCAGAGATTATCAGACTGCCGAACAGATTTTGGTAGGTTTCATCCGAGGGTTGAAACCCATCCTTAGAAAACTATTTATATTGCTGGTTTATAATACCGTAACCTAAACCGAAAGCTATTAAGACCTGTAACCATTAAACCGTTATCAATATACAAACCTTTGTAAAAGATAATGTCACCTGCGCTGGAGGACTTGTGCACAAGTGGCTTCTTCCAGTAATATTTCGCTGTTTATTCTTCTTTTTACTTATCATAAAATAATGTATTTTTATTGTGCTCTAGAGTAAATATTTTTATTATATTCTTCTAAAAACGAAGAAAATCAGTGTTTCATAGCCACCGTTAATGAATTCATTATGGGATCGTTGAAGTATAACTTATAATTAATTTATTATTAGATAAGTTTACTAATTGATATATGAACAATAATAATTTATGTAGAAAATGAGTTAATATTTTAAAACGTCTTAATAATTATGCTTTATGTAAATATAGTCTGTAAATAACTATATATGACTATAATAACAGAGACTTGAATCCATATAAAAAACACTTTAAATGTGCCTGTATTTATATCCTAAAAATTATCTTCTATACAAACATAAAAAACAAAGTATATTTAGTAAAACTGGGTAAAATATACCGACAAAATGCTTAAAATATTATTAAAAATAATCCAATTTTCTAAATGTTTAAGTAAAAGCCAGATAGCAAAAAAATATTGAAAAACCATTCCCAAAACTGTAAAATTTTATAAACACGTTCGCAAAACTAAAATCGTTATAGTATATTGTGTGGCTCACTTCCCGCCCTCGCCACACAAACTATTTTTTGTCACGCCCCTGCGTTCATGGAAAAGGTTATGCAGGGATCTATGTAACAATTATAGACTATTCTACAAAAACAATTTCATGGAAGACATTTTATTTTATTTCAAAATTACAATTTTCACTTTGTATATTTTATTATTGTAACTGATAAGATTATTATACTAATATACTATATTATTACTAACGCATCGTTCGACGCACTTATCTAGGAACAGTGCAAATTAAATATGTTTATGCGTCATGCAAGGAGGTCATACTATACATTTAAGATGTAACCAAAAGTTTATATTTTGTAAGAACCGTGGTAGGTATACATATTAGTTTCTGGTTGTGCAGGGGATACGCGCCCGGTGGCCGGCGCTTTTGGGGATTTCCTCTTTTCCGCCCGGCACTATGGAGATTTCCACTTTACCGCCCGCTGGACGGAAAAAAGACGCTTTCGAACGCTTCAACCGTGGTCGAAAACCAAACTTTCGGTGCAGGCGTGACAAAAAATATATTTCAGTTTCAAGCCGTGTTTCATGCATAAAATATTATGCTATATTCCTACTGAATTTTTAAACAATATAAAATTGAATAAAATTTTTTGTATGTACAATAGTCAGATGTATATTGAATTTAAAATAGCGTATCCACAGATAATATAGTATAGTTATAGTGGAAAAATGTTTTTTTTTTCAAATTTATTATGTCTATTTTTGTGATTTTCTGTAGATCAACAGTGGTCGATATAACAAAAAAGAAGACTTCACCGTGGTCATCCAACCGTTTATCAAACTGTTCAACGCGCCGCTGGATAAAAAGCGGCAATTCGAAGAGGTCATAGACATATCGTACGTCACCTACGATTGTTTCCATTTCAGTCAAAAGGGACATGCTTTAGGTAGGTACAACGAAGTGTCCGTTGAAAATGTACAAGTTCAATGTTTTCACTCAAACTACAGTATATCATGTACATATTCTACTGATATGTAGTCTGTGATCGGTGGGTCACAATCTTACAATTTACCCAAAGAACTGAATCACAATAGTATTATGACCTAAGTAAATATTCGATTATTCAAAGAAAAAAAAATTATCATAATAATAATTGAATATTATTCTATTCTTTTTACAAAAATAAAACTATTATTTAAAGTTAAAAAAAAATTTTAATGGACCACCAAAATTCAATAATAACTTTAATTAATTGCTAGATAAGGTTAAAAACCAAATATGTATACTGCGAGATTGGCGCATTCCATTATTAGTTATTATACCTATTCGTATAAATTAATAGACAATAAACTGAAGAATAAAGACTTTATAGACTAGCAAAGGAGAACTTCACTAGTCTCTAAGTCTTATATGTTTCAACACTGTAATATTTAATGTATATCTGTTTTTACTGTTTAAGTATTTTTTAACTGTATAGGTACTTTGAGCATTTTCCGTAATTTAATGTAATAAATAAATAAAAGTTCCTAGTTCCTACCACATATTACAATTATAAGAGTTACTGTTTAGATACAAATAATCAACGACGATGTTCTTGAATAAAGCAGGCAAATGATATGTCTAATATAAATAACAGTAATACAAAATAAAATGTTAATAAAAATTTCCACCTCATAAATTTAATACCCTTGGATGTCGGTTATCAGCTTGTCTGACACTAAATCTTTTACTATAATTTCTGAGTCAAAATATTAAATTTCAAACTTTTGATGATTTTGATGTATTCTGAGATTTTTTAGTGAACGTATATACCTATCTACTAACTATAATATATAATAACTACATAATATTATGTATATTTATTGTTTTTGATTATTATTTATACACTTGTACAGTCCTAATATTTTTTTCTTTAAAAAAAATGTATAAATAAAAAAATATTTTTATCTATAGTCCAATAACCACATGGTTTACGAGCTATTTAAATATAAAATTAATAATCTTCCTTGTAATTTTTTACAGTCAAGTCGTTGTAATTAGTGCATTAAAGTCGCAAAAACGTTACATTCGTATATTTCACCGTTGCATGATTTCGGTGTTGACATTCGTTTTTTGTGTACAGTTTCTGATTTATAGCCACTTCTTGTACTATTCAGAGCCTCTGATGTATAATAATAATTTATATAATGGTTGAAACTGAAAATACGAAATTCAAATACTGTGTAATTTTTAATTGGGTATTTGGGTTCAATAATCCCAAGAAAAAGTTATTTTATTAAATTATGGAACTAGTCTGCATTATTTTGATAATCCCTGCACCGTATTTCATATGCGAAATTGTTTGATAGTTTTTTTGTTTATAATTTATTAATAACTGTACTTATAACTAGACTTCGCCCGAAAAAAAAGAACAAAATATATAAAAATACGACGCTATATCGGTGTAGGTATTTCAATTTTAGTGTACCTTAACCGTCAAATCTACGTCACCGTTACCTCACTTTGTGAATTAAATCGAACGAAATGGACAATCCATACTTGTGACGGATTGTATGTAGTTATATAGGCATATGGCACTTCATATACTTTTGAAGATGATTCAACTACTCTTTTCATTTTTCTGATATTTCTAACACCAATCTCTGCACATTTTGTAAAATTCGGTTTTGTAGTTTTTGGGTATATATAAGCTAAAAACACAATATACTGATTCTGTTATGTATAAAGCTATTGGGTAAATTAAAGTCTCTTTTATTTCTGTAACCAATGGGAACTCTAAATATACATAAAACAAATATTCAATTTTCGTAATTTTCAAAATGGGATTTTTAAAGGTATATAAAGCGCCAATTGGTTAAGTCCCGGTCAAACGTACTTAAATTTCATATATATACATATTACATATAATGAAAAACATTTGTTACATATTATGATACTACTAACTATATTATAATATACATTATTATATATACATATATGTAGGGACATTTTAACTTTTTATTAATGGAAGAATTTTTTGAATCAGTTCAGTAATTACAGAGATTAATCCATATATATATTATAATATAATTTTAATTTTTTATTAATTCAATAATATTAGTATAGATATAGACTTAGTATAGTTATATTAGGTACACTGCACGTGTTTATGCAATAGGTTAGGTAATATTAAAGTAAAAATAAATAAATTTCATATCGAGGACGTTTAAAATGTGGGCTTGGTTGATTTTATTCTTTTTTTTTTTTACATAAAAATTGACTTTTTCAATAATCGCACATTAGCCCCACCAATTTAATAGTACTGATCTATGGACCCTTATTTAAAATTCTACCCTCTCCCCTGATAACCATAATAATGATATGATATTGGATGATACATATTATGACAACTGCAAGTCAAACAAATCTCGTAATTATATTATAATCCATATTAATCTTCGGTTTTTTCTATTTCAAATTCCAGCTGCTAATTTGTTGTGGAACAACATGTTGCAACCCGTTGGCACGAAATCGGAGAACACGATGGATTTCATTATGAAGGACTTCGTCTGTCCGACGATTCGCAGCCCGTACCTATTTACTGCTAACAATTCAGTGCCATTGGACTATAGAAACGACAATAGGCTCAGATGAGCGAACAATCGTCGAGCGTCGTTCGGGTCGTAAACAATATTATACATATGAAAACATACGACGTAGACCATCAACGATACATACATAATTTATAATTATCGTTTTTAAATTAATTATTGTTTACTGTGTATACATTATTATTTTTTCAAATGATTTCTCGACGTTCGTTCATTATTATTATTATTATTTTAAGATTTGCATAAAATAATTTTACACTTATAGTACACAAGAAGTGTGTGTACTTTATGTCGGTCGTCGAGTTCAGAGTGTATCTGGTTAGCTATTATTATTGTTATATTATAGATAATGTATAATAATATTGGAAAAACGCATTTCTTCACATCGCATATGCATTGCAACGTGTATGTTTATCCTATCCATACTGGAATAATGTCTATAAACAGCGTTTGACGTCGAATACTAATTTAATACCAGATATCCTAAAGATTAATTTTTGTCTCGTCTTACACAACACATAATAACGACATTGGACATCAAATATCTGAGATTTTTTAACGGATACAATATTATTATATTCTGATAGTTTTTATAACGATGTTTATCAATATAATATTTTAATAAAAAAATATTTTAAAATATAAAGATTACGCAATCTTCTTATATGTTATTAAATGTTTTATTATTGCTTAGCGTCGTTAAAAATCGAGCATTATTAGGTATTTTTAATTATTCCGATTCGTACTTCCGTAGTTCGTTATAGGCGGTTATAATTTATTGAAGTTTTGGGAGCAAAAAAAGTAAACAATCGACGTAACCATTTTATTATAATCTTTATAATATTAAAGGTACATCGTAATTATATGTTTCTTTATTTGTATCTATTTTTAATGTATACACAATACACATATTACGTATTTCATTGCAGATACCTATACATACTTAATATATATATGTATACGTGTGTATGTGTTTGAATTAAATTAAATGATTAAAATATGATTGACAATTAATGCCAGATAACTATAGTAATTTTATTTTTTTATTAAATTTAAAAAAACTTATTGTCCTATAATATAGGTGTGGTTATATATAGGTTGTAATCTGCGTATCAAACATATTGTTTTTTCTCTGGTCATTATTATAATATTATTTAAGTACCTATACGAAATTTACGCAACAGACCTCCACATAAACATCACAATATGGTCATACATAAATATTCGAGACGCATATGTATATACTCAGACGGTATGTGGGTTTTTGGTTTATCAACAATAACTATATAATATTACAATATATGTAATAATAATAATAATAATAATAAAAATAAAAATGTTATTTGTTGTTCGAATTGGAAAATCGCCAAGTAGAACATACTCTATAATAATATGTCATCTGTGACAAAGTATTGCAATACGACCAGTGAATTATTTTGGCAGAATCGCGCCCTTGCGTGGTTAAAACAGTATATAATATTAATATATTATACATTACATATAATATCATTCAAAATACAAATATATATATAATTGTTGTGTTTTGTCTTTTGTACACGTTCCGTAATCATCGCGCAGTCTGGTGACGATGAGCACACATGAAACGACGGGGTAAGTGCGGCCACGAATCGCGATAACGTAGTCGTAATAATATGTTAAAACACTATAAACTTTAGAATCGTAATTTTATTTTTCTTCTTCAAATTATATTTTGGTCCGCAGTACTATTGTGCCGTGTTGATCATTGTATCGCTATAGGTCATCAACTGCGTCGTATATTCGACGGACCAGAAAACTCGAGCGAATGGGTTCGAGAATGAGAAAAAAATGATTGGCGCATAATAATTCCTAGGTATAAACAACAAAAAATCTATATAAATACCTTCGTCGATAAAAATGGGCGGCGGATCGCAAGCGGACCGCAATTTTATTCGATCATTTGCACTGAACAAGACCGGGCGCCCTTGAATGCTATGTCGGCTATATTATTATTATTATTACTTATTTACGCGATATCTCCATCTCGTCTAGCATTATTATTACCATAATAATACACTAGCGCACCAACGTTAATTCGTCGACGACTTAAATATAATACTCATTACAGCGTGTTATGAAATTCACAAGTATCCAGAAAAAACGGCTAGTGTGCTGTGGCCGTCATAGTGCTTCAGATATGGATGTTAAAAATAAATCACACTAAATCAAATACTAATTATACAATACTATTATTACGGGTTACGACTGTTTTTATAGCGTACTTACAACTCAACTCTCGCTGATATCCGAGAACTACTATATATATCCATTACTCTACAGGTACTATACAACAAGGTAATTCGCCGAGCTCGATCACTCCATTTTTCGTCAATGATTTAGCTATTCAAATTTTGACTTTCAGAATTTTTAATATTTTTTTGGACCATGCCTTTAAATTCTTGATTTTTTTTTGTAATACATAGATGTCCTGTGTAGAAACAAACTATTTTATTATAACAAACGTCACAATTTTCAGGGTTGATGGACAAATAAACTATGCTAAAACATGTAGAAGTGTATAATAGCCATTGTTAATTTACATCTGAAATACCTAATAATTATTATGTACAATAATATTTATTATAATATTCAATACATTTTAGTTGAATAGAACGTCTACCTATTGCTAGAAATCTGTTGTCTCCGTCTAACTCTAAGTGCTTAAGGTAGGAAATTTACGACCAGCAAATCACGTTTAGCTTTGTTATAGTTTGCAGTTTAGAACGAATCGACCTATTATAAAACATAATGTTATAAAAACATTATCTGTGTTCGCATGTGTGTGTTTTTTACGATACTTTGGTTTTTGAGTAAGTTATGAGCATTTTTCAACTTACTCTATATTATATACGCGAAACATGCTAACAATTCGAACGATCGTAAAAAAACCACCCACCTACGAACCTAGATAATCTGTTGTTTCCATAGAGTTTCATGGTAGGTGTTTCATTCACTCTAATTTTTAAACTAACGAAGCTTAACGTGATTTGCAGAGCGTATACATTTGTCATGTCACGCACATATAAGACAGAGAAAACAAAATATTATGTCCGTGTAGCGTCCCTTATAAATAAAATCAAAATATACAATAACGAACACGTCTTATGTGAGGAAAACATGAGCGATAATTGTACGTTATGATTATCTATAATATTTTATTATATTGGCATCATTGTGTTACGCCGTATTATCCCAAGTAGTGCCCTAGTGCAGTGCAACGAACCAATTAGGTCGACATAATATAACATACGTAATATTAATAACCATAGCGATAATGAAAACTTGCTAACTCAAATTCATACTTGTATACCTATGTTGGTTATAAAGACGTTTCATAAAAGTCCTCCATAAATATTGACCCTCAAATCAGATAAAAGTAATTGAAAAATATGAGAATATATATATAGCTAGTTTTTTTTTGTTTTTGACTACTATAAATATTTAAATCAGTTACCAATAAATATTGATCTTTATAAGTTTTTGATTTTAAAATAATTGAAGACACACAATTTATATTTATGTATAATATGTATGATGATCAATCAATGTTGATGGAGTTGAATTGAACGAAAACCTAATATTTTCCATGTGCTGAAGCTAAACTAAAAGTAAGCACAATATTGATTTATACGGATCGTAAAAACTTTAAGAAGCGCAATAATCGGTACACTAATCAAAGCTTATATAATGACTTTTTTTTACAACAATTGGGCTCAAAAAGGTTTTAGGATGGATGGAAAAAAATATTCAATATAACTTCGATGGAATTAAGCTCGGTCAATTTTATAGTTGATGGTACATATTCATTATAAGAACTTGTGGAAAATGAGCTTCATTGTGACAATTTCTCAAACTAACATTATTTTTTTTTTTTTAAGAAAAAAGTCCCAATTTAAACTTATACACTAACCAGTTATGTTTTCATTGGTATCCACATCTTAAAATTAAATCAAATTAATTTAAGTTTTTTTTAAATAGGTATATAGGGTGAATTATAAATACACGATTATATTATAATGTAAATAATATAATATGTATGTAGGTATATAAGTATCTGGTATCATCATCTTATTACCTTATATACAGAGTGTAATAGAAATAACTAACTAATGCAATAACTTTTATTTCAATCAATATTCTGTCGATATATATATATTTAATTTGTATAATTTATAAAACACTTACATTATACTTGCAGTATACATTTTTTTCATTTTTATTTTTTGAAACTGAAATTAAACCTGTAAGACTTGAATCAATTTCTATTGGACAATTTAAAAAAAGCCAATTTGTAAATCTGATTATATAAACAATTTTTAATTTAGACGGTAAAAACATTTATCTAAGTCAAGTTGTTTATTTTTAGAATTTTTTATGTAACCTGTCTATAGTTTGCGTGCAATGTACTAATTAGGCTAATTTAGTAACAATACTTAATGATAACATATGTTTTCATCTATTACTCAAATTAATTCTTCAGTTCATTAATATAATGACAGAATGATGATGTTTTCTTAAAGTCTCGAATATTATTATAGAATTTATAGTTATTATGATGGTGGTAAAATAAAGGATCGCAATATTTGTGTACTGACTGTAAAATACAAAATATGTTGTCTATGCGTAACTTGTTCTTTGTTTGCTGGCTGCTGCAATAATGATTATAACTAGATACCTATGAGTAGTTAGAGGTAAAATATGATTATAATTATTATATGCAATAGAAATTTACATTCTGATAGATACTAAAGTAATATAGTATAATCTATTATAATATAAATTTGTTGCATTGAACATTTAAGTATTTTAAAAATCTTAATGACAACGTCAACAACGATTGTCCTAATAAATATTTTTACAATGGCTTAAACTTCAACAAATCTAAATAAATATTATATATTTTCGAAAATATAGTGACACTATTCTCGCATTTAAACTTTTTTTCACATCTACGAATTTGTTGCATTGAATATATTATACGCTGTATTATTGAAACCACATGTTTTTTGTTCGCTAATTGCTTTATACGATAGACTAAAAATTTACTGAAAATGAATAAATATGCTCAAAAATCATATCCGTGCTTAAAAGAATTACCAAAATATGCAACAAATAAAAACACATGTATGAACTTACTACGTCATGAAATAGATTTTTAGCTCATATAGATAAAAGACATGGAAAAAAATTTTCAATTTATTTAACTTCTCATCCCTAATGTATATAGCATATTGTTATAATATACAAGAATATAAGGTAATATGGTTTTAATATTATTATTATTATTATTGTTATTATTCATCGGTTTGTTTTGCGTACTTTGCGTGTTTCTATAACGTACAATAATATTATAATATAAATAATAATATAATTTTACTCTGGTGTATTATATTGTAATTTTTTTTAAACTTCTCATACATTTGCACGCGGGTCCTTGTCTGCAACGGGCAAACGTGGGGTTGACGTGAAACATAATATTTTACCGGCAATTATTATTATTATAGGTATTATGTATAATAGGTATTAAGTATAAATATTTAACATAATATAATTTTTATTTTATACTGTATGCCAACCTAAACTGACGCGCCTATGATTTAAAACTGACCGGAACAAATAACAATCTGCCGAATAGTCACGTCGATTGCTATATTATAATATTTAACAAGTACAATTAATGTGACAATCTAAATATACGAATCATAATATTGACCAATCGGGCCTTTTGCGTAATTCCGATCTAAGCCCCATTTTTTGTCAGAAAGTTCATTTGCGCTTTTGATATTAAATTTTTAATATTACCGTTAATGATCCGACAAAAGTGTTGAGGTTGACCCATTGCAGGTGTAAGTTTATTGGGGAGTGTACCCCCAAGGACGTCCCTTGCCCACTTGTCACCGAGTTGCGTCACCAGACGACCAGACTAAGAAAATATCATTGTTGTTCGTTTACCTGTATAATATATATAAGTACAAAGCGAGCTGGATTTTCCCGTTCACATACAGTTAACTCGGTTATTGTTGCTGTTGTTGTCGGATTATTATACGTTATTATTTATTACTATAATTTTTAACAATAAACTTATTATGTAAGTCGTACAAACGACCTTGAGGGGAAGGGGAAATGAAAATCATCATTACCACAATACCATCACTGGTATACGGTATAACTGTGTAAACATCTATTTATATATTAATTATACTGGATTTTTGCCACCACACGACAGAAACACGTCAAAAACGAAACGAATTATTATTATAATCATAATTATCCATGTGTGTACCTATCGTTGGCACGTCATCACATCACCGCAAGAACGGCTTTCCGCGATTTGGTGTTTTTTCTATGATGCTGATATATTACTAATGACTGTGTACGATAAAAATATGAAAAAAACACGATGTTTACATGAATCGAGAAGAAACGTCATAGGATGTTTTTATTATTATCGTAAACAGCTGCTTTAGTCAAAGTTGTAACGTCGTCTGGGTTTTTAGGATAAAATCATAACACTACCCACTACCTATTATGATAACCGTCTGAGGTATTTTTTTTTAATTGATAATTTCGTAATCGCGATTATTCAGCAGTCATTCCTCTTAACCGGTTTTAAAATACATTTGTAGTTTCTAGGTACTGTTTTTAGAGGGTTTTATTTACTATATAATAAATCGCGACGTTATGCATAAATGCATACTAATATGTAATAACCAGGTGCCAACAACATTAAACAATTATTTTAATTTCTTGACTAACCATCCAACCAAATATACAAAAAAAATTATCACTTTAGAATGATATGTATAGTTTATTAACAAAAATATATTTTTGGGCTAGATTTATGTTTTTTATTTCTGATAGATTTTCCGAAAGGTATCGTTCATCGTTGTCATACTTACTTAATAACAAAAAAATATTTTTGATTCTTAGATTTTCAATGTAGGGGGAAAATATCGAGTAACGTGTTATAGTTTTTTTTTTTTTTAACATGATGTGTGTCCTGAAATTTGTATGAAATTTGGCGTTCTCGATATTGGCAAAAAAAAAAAATAAAAATAGTAACGTTATTGGGCTGCAACTGGATTGAATTAGTTTTGGCCGCCTCCGCATTCTATTAACCTATTAGTCCATATAACTTTGTAACGGAATGTGAATTTAAATTAATTACTATTTTACACACATGATTTTAATGGATCAAACAATACCGATATAACTAACCTTCGTAGGTACTATTCGTTTCCGTATATTTTTGTATGCGAACTAAAGCTATGCGCTCAAAATTTAAGAATTTTATGACTTGTACCACCATTACAGGATCGAAGTTATCACGAAACAAAACGTCTTTATGTGGTTGTTGGGCCTCTAAGAAATAATTAATATATATTTTTCACAAATCGATTGTTGAGATTTTGCAAATATTAATTATTTCTCTATCATTCACGCATATTTCTTATGTCTAAACTTCAAATTTCCTTTTACGTATATTATTTTATCCGTAAGTACTATGTCTTTAGTCGACATAGTGTCTGTTTTCTTCAAATTCCACTTTTAAGAGAATTTCAGCGTACAATTCTCCTTCCGACCCACTCGCAGGTTAGACAATTTATGTTCTGCAGCAGAACCAAACTTGGTCTATTACTTTTATTAGAGTGAATTCACTTATTATCAAACTTTAAGCTAAGAACGTTTTTTCACGATATTTAAATTTTTATACAGTTTATAAGCATTTTTAAATTGTAATAATTGACATGCTCATAAATTACATCAAAATTAAAGAATCATAAATTAACCAACGTAGAGACATGGGTAATGTTCTTGACATACAGTTTTATAATAGGTTTGTTTCATAGCAATACGAGTTTATATTTAAAATTTGTAGTTGTATATATTTGAGTTTTTTTTTTATACAAAGGTGTAAGTTCTATAATTTTATAAAAAAAACTTAAATTTAAATAGATTTCTTAGACCTGAGATATTAGTGTGATGGTCTTATTTATATAAAATAAATATTTTAAAATTAGTGTTTGTATTTCTCGCCGATCACGACCTTGAATTGTTACTTATCTATCGGTTTATCAAACGAATGTAAAACTCAATGGAAGAAGACAACAAATCCGAATAGAAAATAATATTTTTGTTAATACATATACAGAAACTCTTTATTTTTTATAAATTTCTATTTAAAGCCGCAATTATTATTCTGAGTATTAACATTAAAATAAAAAGGTTTTATTCAATACAATGATATACAAATATCAATACAATGATGTTTTGTTGGTTTTGCTAAACGTAAATTTTCTTTGCTACGAGTGGTTCAGAGAGAGAAAACAAAATATAGTGAGCTGACATCATCTTAATACTTTCTTTATCGATGACAATTAACGGAACTTAGTGGAAATATTGCACATCATACTATATACATTAATACATTATAAATACGCATATTCAGATATCTAAAAAGTAAACTTTCTTTATTTTACAAGATAGTGTAAATCTACTATAATCTATCTATGTAAATCTACTCGTAAATGTTGATATATATATATATATTTCTTTATTATTGATATTAAGGTTTGGCGACATGGGCCATTAGCTTTATACATATTAAAATATTATACAACAATTCGATTACCACCATTTTAACATAAGTTTTCTAAATTAATTGTTTCATTTCAGTGCATTTGACAAATGATAACAATATGGTGGTTTTGGGCTGACAGCCGGGCTCGATTATTTCGAAGAAACTTGTTTACATATTGTTGTTTTTCTCTTTCTTCTTCATTTGATCTGCATTCAGATAATATGTGTTTGACTGTAACTATAAGGGTTACTCTGCATAAATTACATATTATATCGTTGGTAATCGATTGTTCATTAGATGTCCGTGTGTAAGATGGGTGTGGCTTATCAATAGGTTTATTATAGTTTCTGCAGTCTTTCTTTTGGTTCTTAATTGTGACTAGGGGTTTATAATATGTATTGTTTAATTTGCATTATAATTTGGTATTTTGATATTATCAGTGATTTTTCTCTATATTTTGCGTAATTAATTTTTTTTTTTTTTTTTTGTGTCTAATATTGTGCTGTATTTTAGGGGCTTTGAATGTTTATATATTATAATAATATTGTAATAATCGTTGGTCTGCTAATTCGCTTCCATTTATTTTACAATAACTCGGCGTCCATATGAATTGTACATTTTTTTTTTTTTTGTTTTAAAGTTTTCTATGATATTGGTGGCAATATGTAGTAATTACTAATTATAAACTTTAAAATTTATTACGAATTTGAAATTACAACATATAAGAAAATAATCGACAGTCACGCACTTTTATACATACCACAGTTTACATTTTTTTAACGCAGTTAGAAAACAAATTAGAACTTTGATTCGTATTTCAATGTAAATATTAATCATTTATATTATATAATAGACTATAATGATACGAATAATAGATATGGAAACTACACATATTTGTACCTACAGAATATTATTCACAGTTTAGATCGGTAAGATCGATTTTCATATATTATTCAGGGTCGTATTAAATTGAACAAATCGAAATTTTAATATTATTTTAACAATTAATAAGTGCTTACGAAGTGAATATTTTATTAGTCACGCTTTTGGATGATTATATTTTAATTTGAATTTACAATGTATATGTAGATGATTATAAAATACATTTATTAGTGATTAATGAAATAATATATTAACTTGGCAATTTATGCATATTACGCGTTTATGAAAACATATATATATAATTTTATTATTAATATACATTAAATATGAATAGGCGCTTACTAATACTGTATGAACCCCGGAAATATTGTCTTTATTTAAAAATCAGTCATATATTATTATTATTTACATTTGAATGGTGAACATTCTTTGAGCCAATATTTGTATATGAAAGCAGAATAATTACCTATAATAATTAGTCTTTTTACTAAATCAATTTTTAGTTTTTTTATTTAATCAAATAACATTATATATTATTATAATTTTCAAAAAATATGACTGAAGCTTAATAATGATTATGTTATCAATACATTTTTAATATACATCGTCAGTAATAGAAGTATCTATAATGATGAAGATAATAAACTGTTTGAAATTATATAAAATGTAAATTACCATTTAAACCTATTAATTAAACTAAAAAGACAATAATTTATCTACTTGCATATTATTTTTAAAATATATTTTATATAACAATAAAAATTACAGCTGAATGTTAAAAATACATTTTTTTTTTTGGTACATTATTGCTATCACAAAAATGAGACTGTTAGAAAATCGTATTTATATCATCCAATTGATATTTCAGGTCCATTTGTATTATAAGAAGGTGTTCAATGCACCTTAGCAAGTAAGTTTATTATGTTTTAAGTTCCAAAAACGCATATTGCGATGAGCGTGATCTATGCGAACGAATTCCGATTCGAGGTTTATCAAACGAATCGTGTGCGGATTATGCCCATGTCGATGAAACACGAACTCACGCTATTTTTATTGCTTAATATTTGATTCTCAATTATAATTCATCTTTTAGTTTTAAAATTTTATCAATATAATCAGTATCATTTATTGTACTTTTTTTTTTATTATTTAAATAAGGCTTCAACTCCTGAGGTTATTAGCCTGTAACAATTACAAAATAGTGGTAATAGGTATTTATTGTACTCTAGTGTTAACTTGTAGTTATTACTTATGATGGGTTTTGGGTATACGACCTGGAATTCGTGCTCCCTACGACAGTACGTATTGTGTTTTTTATATCGTTTTTTGATTTTAAAACGCAATAACGTCGAGTAATTATAGAATGTCAAAATGTTTATTATAATAATAATTTTAAGAATAATATCCATTTGTCGTATAGATTACCTAAATCGGTTGTCATCATTGTATTTTCTGATATCAGATGAGGTGAAAACAGTAATTTATAATTTATTATTATTATTTTTATTGTATTCCTTATTTTAATACATGTTTTGATGTTCTTCTATTATAAAGCCTAATCAGCTGTATTGCGATTTAAAATCATAAAACGATATAGGTATCACAACACGTACCGGAAGCATAAATTTCAAGTCACAAATGAAGACAAATGGACTTGGGGATATGAATATTGGACGACATGAAAAAAAATCGAAATAAATATTAGTAAAAATAAAAATTAATACTAAGACACATACAATTATTAAACACAATACAGTCGATAGATCAGCGTTAATATAATTTAAAAAAAAATTTAATGTTAAAATTTAATAATTTAATGTTAATTGAAATGAAATGAAATATTTTAGGTGATTCTATACGTAAACATTGTGTTTTAGCTATAATTTACATATAGATTTTAAAATATATTATAATGTTCATAATACAACTAGGTATGAATTATAATGGCATTAGATATATCGATCATATCGTACCACCGAATTTTATAAGTTTTTTGTGAAACCCTCCTAAATATTCAAATTCATTAATATTTATTATAACATTTTTATTACAATTGTATTATAGTAAATATAAATAATATGAATATCTGTTTTTGGTATTTTAGCTATTTCAATTATTAATTTTTACTATATGATACGTATATCATATCTTTTATTGATTGATTTTGATTTATTATATATATTTTCACGTCTGAACGACTTCGTATCCATTTCGTATAATAACATGGTAGATGAGATTTCTTTTTTGAGACATCGTAAACCAGTCAACCCGACGAATTATTTTTTACTTCACGTCTGCTTATTACTGGTCGAATAATCCTATATAATATTATTCTGCTGTTAATTGTTGTAAAAATTATTATCCCTTGTGCAACATAATATGATATTTTATGTATGTTTTACCAATGTTAACAAATGCAACACTATAAACAGATTAGATTGTAATGTTCCAATAACCCGAAATGCGGTATTTGATCGTCACGTGGAAATAAAAGTAGAGACATCGATGCCGCTTTAAATAAAATTCGTTCAGCCGGTATCGACTACCGATTTACAGTTATTTCTTTTAAGGTGATTACTGATTATCGTTTGTTCGGGTAAATAAACGTAATATAGGTACGTACATTTACATAAGATTTTATATTATGAACTCATTTATAAAAATATGCATAATTATCAGGTATTTTTTACTATCGACCAATTTTAAGTTATAACACGTCTTTATCCTTGATATTATAAGTTCCAAAAATAGAATACTAATTCGATAATAATTGTTTTACTAGAATTTAACTTTTCATTATAATATTACTAGCTGATTCCGTGCACTTCGTAGCCCATTAAAAGTCCTACCTCTTTTATGGCTTAAACTTTATCTATCTATCTATCTAATAACTAGCTAGCTAGATAGTTATATTTATAAAAATGGATGTCTGGGTTTATCTTTTACGCATTCCAATTGGTGGACCGATTGCGATGAAATTTGGTATAATTATAATTACAGTATTCATCCAAGCGTGGTTATTGGAAAAATTAACCGTAGAGAATTCAAATTTAAGAATGTGGCACCAGATACCTATGTGCTGTGCTGGTGGAAAAGTAAAATTGTCAGAATTAGGTACATACCATTCCATATATACACAAAAAATACACACAAAATATTAATAAAAAATTTTAATTCCATGTAGACGCAAGCACGATGGAAACAAATAATAAAAAATAAAATAATAAATTCTGGAATTATAACTTTTTTCGCACCAATAACAACCAACAATCTATAAACAAAAATGTCCATCGTAAATCTCAAAATGTCTGAGCATCTGCCGAGGTTGGGCATATCACTTTTTAACTTTGCCTATCTTCTGTCCATATAGGTCTAATACATCTCTGTACCAAATTTCAATGCAATGGTCCAGCCGCTTAGGAATGCATAAAGGACAAACAGACAGAAATCTATTTATATTATATATATATAACATAGAACAGTAACATGTATATTTATACTGATAGTGGAAATAAATCATAGATTTCTTCACTTAGCGATCATTATTATAAACGTGTTTGGGCTTAATAAATCAAAATATCACCTACATTAGGAACAATATCATCATAAAATTTTAATGCAAACGCCATTGAGTGGTATAATAACATTTTATATATGTAACCAGTAACCACAGACTGATTTTTTTTTTTAAGTTTAATAAAAATATATGTATTATATTCAAAGATATTGGATTATCACCTAGTATGTGGCTCATCTCACTTGCTTATCCTTTAATAATTAATTTATTCAAATTCTAATAACTATTGGAATAATTTTTAATAACAATTACACCACATATTCATATACTGATATTTATTCTTTGTTGTATTGAGGAGAATCCAATTTTTTTTTCAAATAAAAACTATCTTGTTTTATAGTATAGTCAGATGATTTTTTAAATACATTAGACTCGTATAAGAAACAATTTAGACAAGTCATTTATGAATTATTAAACTTGATAGTTTATGTAGGTACCTTCTGAGCATAATATTCCTTATAACGATCTTACATAAAATATCAAGTATATGTATGTAACATTAATTGGTCTAATACTGATTATATAGGTATAGGTATACTCAGTCAACGTTTACAAACCATGTACAATTTTGATTGATATAAAATAATTATTTAACGTATTAAATCATCAGATCCTCTTATCTTCTAAGCCTATTACTATATTGACTAATGGATTATTATCTTTAGTACTCAATTCCACCAACTTTAAAAACTCAAAAACTACTTAGTTGAATTTAAATTTGATGTAGATACATCAACAGTTAAATAAATGTATCTGTTTGACAATTTTTAGTAAGAAAGGACGATTCTCGTTTGAAAAAAAATATTTAAGTGCTTTTACAACCATATTTTAAAGGTAAATAGGTAACAAAGTGCAGTCTTGTTAAGTAGGTATCTATTTTTTTTTATTTCAATTTCAAATACTTTATACATATTTTTTGACAAGCAAATTTTAAATACTTTGAACTTTCTTTTATCACTACCGCCGTTTTTAACGAACGATATATTTATTTCTTAAATTCCAATTTTAAAAATTGGTTTTAAAATAATATTTTATAACGCTTCAAAGAATTTTTAAGATTTCATTTAATATGCTGATGAAGTGATGACAAAAAACGTAAAATTCATATCTACTTTTCTGAAGTTCAATTTGACAATATAACAGTAATTTATGTTCTCAAATTATTAATCCAACTAAAAACATGTACTTATTAATAATTATTTAATTTAAGTAGTTCCATCATTTTTATGCACATTCAACAATTTTAATACACTATAAAAAATATTTATAATTATATTTAAATGTTTTTGAACGACAGTAAGTTTAATACGTTGTATTTCAAATACAAATGACATCAAGTGTTTGATTAACAATTCTGCATATATTTTCAAAGTATTCTTAAAAAGACTGGATTAATATGTAGGAAAATTATTTACATTGCAAATGTTATAATACACGTACATTATGGCGACGTTATAATATTATAATAATTATGCGAGCTATAA
Source organism: Diuraphis noxia (assembly GCF_037042655.1). Classification (NCBI taxonomy): domain Eukaryota; kingdom Metazoa; phylum Arthropoda; class Insecta; order Hemiptera; family Aphididae; genus Diuraphis; species Diuraphis noxia. The sequence continues at coordinate 26,803,522 of NW_028301714.1, read as the reverse complement.
ACTCAATTTAAATTTATGGGAAACTTATATTATCTTTTATCGCTTGTTGGTCGCCTTGTTCTTACCTATAAGTAAAAAATATAATATATTATCATATGGCAGTAATTTATACACACGAAAGCATTATGAAGTGCAATACTTGCGTTTGTTTCAATCTTAAAACGGGACTTAAACGTATAATCACATGGGACAAAAAAAAGGATGAATTTTAAATTTCACTTCAGACGGTATCGTCGCTAAACATGGCTTGACATAATATGTGTGAATCATTGGTTGTTAGATAAAGCCGAATTCATTGTGATTTGAAAAAAATCCTCAATATCGTTTTAATTTTACTAATGATTTTTCTCTTATATTTCTCTTATTAAATAAAAAATCCAATGATTTTAATGTTTAAATTAAAGGTATATTTAAAAAAGATAATTGACCTACAGCTATCACAAATATCTGACTAGGTTCGTCACAATTTTTTCATGATCGTGATTTTACGTCGTTTTTAAAGTTTTCAATTATTTGAATTTAATTATTCCCTGCGTGATTGTGTTCAATTTGAAGTACCGGATTCGTTAAGACCCACGATGAAGATAGTATTCCCGGACAATTATACTTTGTAGTTTGTTTTATTGCTACATTTCCACCGATTTTTTTTGTTTTGATAACGTATGTTGAAGGATATATTATGCATAACCACCCACAACTATTTTGGTGCCTTTTTCGTTGATTTTTAACATGTTTTCGTTGCTTTGTATCGTTTCTGACATTTTTTCAGGCACTAACAAAATTTCGGACTATACTGACAAAAATGACAACTGTTCAGTTACCCATGAACGATATATACACGGTGGACATACCCACTACCCATAGATAATATATATCTCTATCTATATTAACCAGGTATATCAGATGTATATGGACTATATAGGTACGAATAAAACTCGACAAACCAGATAATTAAGATAAAAGAAATATTTTTTGATGCAGCCAAAAGTCAAGCAGTGTTCAAAGTCCAAAAGTAGTTATTGGTACATAGCTAAAATATTATTTATTAATTTTGTCATGTAAACAATTTAGATACAATTTATATTAATACTAATTGGAAGTTTGATTTTGCATCACATGGTATTTTTCCTTTTACCAAATTATATGTATATTGGACATTTCAATTTTTATACCTCGAAATTTTTTCCCAGGAATTTTTTACCTCGAACTTTTTGGTAGTTTACCTCTAATAGTATAAGTTATTTTTATTTGAAATAATATACTCGTATATTGAATATATAAAATAGGGTCTTTTTTTCTTATTTCATTGCAAATATCGAAGTTTCAATGAAATATATATATATGTACATTATGTACAAATACAGATGGTAAAATATATAAATTTATTACAACGTGTAATAACGAATTCCATACGGTAAACTGTATTAAAATTATAACGTAATACTAAATTCAATTGAATTTTTAAAGCTAATTAAATTTCCGAGTGACTTTTTATTTTATCTATTTCAGTAACTGGTTATGGATATCAATTATTAATATAAATTTTACATATACAAACTATATTCGTGTTTTTATATATTAATATATTATTATGTATAATTTATAATATATTTACTGCCATAATTGTACAACATTGTAATAATAATATAAGACTGCTTGAGAAATTAATTAAGCCTGGTTATAAACGAATTAAAAAGTTAATGTTAAGTTAATTTTAACTTGACAACTTATATTTTTTAAATTAAATTCATTTTTAACTTAATTCATACAAATGTTGTAAATAACGATTTACTTCTAATAAATTCTAAGTTGCGTTAACTCAGTTGAGACAAAAGTTATATAAAATAGGTATCCATATATAACTTATATGGATACTTATAACTACTTTATTTAAGTTATTTGAATTGACTAATTCTTGCTAATGGAACAATAATTAAATTTATTAAATTAAGTTTGTTATTTCCGTTTTCAGTAAATATTTTTGAATATGCATCATCAATATTAACTTTATTATATTTATTACTTAGTTATTTATACAAAAAAAAAAAAATAAATAATTAGGATAACTATTAACTTTAAAAGTTTATAACTTTGTAAATGTTTCCTATTAACTAAATTCAACTTAATGAAAACATTATCATTTGCTTGGCTATACTACGTACGTGTGCAGATTATATTTGTTTGGTAAAATAATTATAAAAATTATTAGCAGTTGAAGCTGTACAATGAATAAAAATAAACTATTAGATTTCTCGCAATTTCTAACGTAGTATTATAATTTAATATGTATCCATTATATTCATATTATCATATGTCGGTCATCATAGGTATGTTTTTTCATAATATTATATCGTATTCTTTTTATATTATTTGGAAATTACATTTTCTAAAATTTAATCCTAGAGTAAATAAAAAATCGCAGTTTCTTACCTACTATAGGCCGTTTTCGAACGTCAGTCGAGTAGATACATTATTATACAATAAACATCAATAAGTATCTACTATAACATTTAAGGCTAAAATCTACGTTGGGAATAATGGAAAAATTTAAAGATATAATAACCGTGTCAGTATAATATAATCTATTGCCTATATGAACACAGCTACAGCGATGCATGTAAAGGTATTAGGTATAGTTTGACATTGACGTCAGTGCTATATTAGAATGTATTTTTCGGAGATAGCAAAAACATGTCTGACGTATCCGATACAATAATATATTTTAGAAATTAAATGAAAGTTTTAATTTTACACCATACAGCATCCGCTAGACTATTGGCTAAAAAGCGTCGACTAGATGCAAAAAAACAATTTCACCTGCAGATAGCGCTCTTCCCCCCTTTTGGTTTTCTATCATAAATATATTAATGGGCTAGACCCAAGATCTTTTTTTGTTGGACTGATTTTTCGTAAGGTTTTTGGTGTAGTAAGTTTAACCTAGTAGGTTAGATGATTCTGTAGAAATGCAAATAGATAAAAAAAAAACAGTTATACTTATTTTGGCATAACACCAGGTACTATATAGCACTGGTCTCAAGCTACTTGATTTCTTTAAATTGAATTTCATGCAATATAGTCTAAAATATTATTTTATAAAAAACGTGATTTCGATAAAATACCGATTGTTGGCGGGGTGAAATTCATTTGTTCAAATTAAATTTCCAATTTTTTACTTGAAAACTGAGATTTGTGTATAACTAGAATGTATGTGTTATGACCCGTTAATATAAATTTTGAGCTGTAAATAACGAATCTTTTGCGTAAAACTATTAAGTTATTAATTATGTATAAATTCTGAAAAATTATGTTTTGCATAACTCTGATTTTTCTCAAGTATTTGAGCAAGTTTACAAAGTAACAACCCAAAGAAGACAACGAATCAAGAAATGGCGCAGAAAGTTTTCGTTATCGTTACAATAGCCGATTGCATTATATTGCCATATCTAAACATGTAACTATTAGTTATTAAAACAATAATACAAATTCAACCAAAATCAGACTATTCAGACTTCGACCTTAATTCTATAAAGAAAAATATAGTTAATTTTCAAAAAAAAAAAAACGCTATAGATAAGTAAAATTATTTAGACGAATCTTGGAAAGTATTTTAAAGTAACATAACCATACATCTTATCATGAATCTAAATGAATATTTAAATCAGACAGGCACAAAATACTATTTCAATCAAATAGTATAGGTCACGAAAAAGAGATAGTAAAATTAATAAAATCATATGAGAAATTTAATTTAAATTTTAAATTAAACATGTAAAAAAAAAACATAAATAATATGAATAGTATAAATAATAACATAAGTAGGTATTAACAAAAAAAAATTTAAATCAAATCATGCCAGTTAATAACAGGCAGCTCTAAGCTTGCAAAAGTAAAAAGAAAAACTTTTAAAAATAATCTTACAAAGAATTTGTACACGTGTCAATTATTTGTTTTTGTTTTGCTAGACTTTGCTATACTTGTACGAAAACGATTTCCAAAACGATGTTTGTGTCATTTTAGGGCATGTAATAAAAATTTGTTTGCGTAATCGGGTTCTGAGTGTTGTGCGCAAACGAGTTGCAAAAAAGTACTCAAACAAGTAACGTCTGTTTTCAGAGATGATTTTAACATCGTCCTGAAATCTCCATCACGTGATCTTGAATTCATACTCTTCATACGCGACACGTTTAGTTTATAGCTGAATACCAATCCAAATGTCTCTCAACTATAGAAACCACCCATCGGTTGACACAATATTCAATCGTTTTATCAACAATTGAATTACTTACAATAAATTATATCTTACTTTTCTCATTATAAATAACTTTTGTTAACTATAGCGTTAATATTATTTTTTCCCAATAATCCATCCCAATTATCGATCAAGCTTTAAGCCTTAAGCATAAGATTTTTTTACAATTTTGGTGCACCTAAATCGGAACCTAAACGATTAGTTTTTGAGCTATTAAAACATTTAAAACTGTATTTAGTTAGAAAACTAGTCCATATAATAATTTTATTTTACATAAAATATAAAATGGTTGAAATATTTGAGTTACATATTATAATGGTATAATTAATAATTATCATACTCATTATTCAGTTAGCTGTATGCACAATAAAATGTTTATTTAATAATGTAAATTATTTACTATGATAAAATTACTAGTTTAATAAAATCTAGGTACAAAAACCATAATACTTTGAATTAAATTGTTATTTGCCTAATAATAGTATATTATGTTAAAAAAGTGTAGCACTCAATTAATTTTATACTGCCACGCCTATACCCAATAAATGGCGCAAAATGTATGATTTCTAAATTACGATCAATACATAATAAATTAAATTTTATTTCAGGACTTTATTTCAAGGTCACGACTCATAGCTTCATTGACAATATATATGTTTAACAAGTAACCACTATAATACAATGCAATGTAAGTGTAATACGCAGCGTATAACATTATTATACAACTCGATCGCGAATCAATTACATCAATACCTACCTAGTTGTAAGCATATGCGAACAATGATCCTTTACTTAATTATTCAATATTTCATCAAACTCTAAAACGTAACCAATCATTACGACGATTCTCAATTGTTAAAGTCTTTGTTCGAGTGATGTAATTATACACAGTTTTTTTACGTGAATTCGACGAAGAGCGTCTGAATTGAAATGATTGTGTCAAAATTTTGATGTCCACTTCGATTCCTAATAATATTTTATGTGGATGTGGTGGCTTATCATGACGTACTATAGCCAACCACGACGAGACATCATCCATTTACGGTTTCAATATAATTAACATTTTATCACTTTAATACCATGATGTTTTATTATATTGCTGTAATAAAATACGAAAAACTGGATGTATTATGTAATTCAAGAATACAGGGATACTAGCTATACTTTTTTTATGTAAATTTATGTAAATTTATTTTTTTACTAATGTCACGTCTCACGTGAGTTCACGTTGGATATACCGATTCTTAAAATATTATGATATAATCCACGATCAGCATACCTAATACTGTACTAATCTATTAATTACTATTTTTTTAAGTACCTATAATTAATACTACCTTTCAACGTTTTGATTTATGAATTGAATTACACAATTCGATAATATCACTGATATATATATATATTGTTAAAGTAGATAGTGATTAAAGGTAAACTTTTATTTTGTCGAAATTATGAAATTTTTCTTGAATATTTTTACTTTTGATAATTTGAAGTTATTAAAAAACAAAAACTTTAAAAATCTTTGGTTTTATTATTAAACTTTTTTTCAAAAATTAAAATTACCTTAACTATGAAAAAAAAACAGCTAGCGTTTACCTGATAAAAGAACTACTTTGTACACGCCGTTAAATTATTATAAAACTACTGAAGTAATAATTAGTTTATGATCATTTATGTAAATTTAGATCAAATTATTTCTCTATTAAAAGAAAATCTTTTCAGTAGATGGATGTATTTTATTTTTTTTAAACAACAATTCGATAACATTAGTGACGGCAGTTATATGGTCACATTTATAATATACCTAATTACACATTAATATAATTAATTATTATTATAGGTTTTAAATCAGTAAGTTTTAAACTATAAATACTCTTTATTAACTTGAAAAACGTACAATGATTATTGTCTTAAGCATCGCATATTTTGTTTTTATGAAAGTAGGTATTATAGGTGAGCGTGAGTTTATTATTGTGAAATCTCAATATTAAGCTGATAAACAACATATATGATAGCGCTTTCCGTGACGCATAAATTATTAGTTTTTAATGCGGCTTAGAACTAAAAATAAAAATAAATATGATGGTTATAAATAAACAACCAAAATGTTAAAATTATAATATGATTATCGTATATTAATAATTTTTGCATGTGGAAGAGGCAATTACACATAATATCGAACAGCAATAACATATAGTTAATTATAATATTATAATACGTTACGTGCTTATATTATATTAAAATAGTATAATATAGAAAATGGATTACTATGTACAGATAATGTCTCGATGGATGGTTTTCGTTACAAGACTAGAAACCACTATACAAACGGCAGTCCTACACACATTTACTACAACTCACTTATTGATCACCCAAACATCCTGGAAAAATATCTATCCAAAACAATGCCCGGTAACCCATCCATTAGTGTTGAGTATATTATGCGAACAATTCAACCTCATTTAGCGATACCATAACGAGAAAAAAAACTCCAACCAAAAAACTGCAAAGAAAATAGTGTCCTGACCTATTCCACTAACCTTACCCTATCACACAACCCAGGAGCGTCGTCAATGGGTGGTTTTTTCAGTAAGGCTTTAATGTTTTATGTTACGCCTAATTTTCCTAATAATATAATTCTTTAAGCTTATTAAACAAATGTTGTATAGGTTGTTTAATCTAACTAAAAAATAAATACAGATAAATTAACTTATATTTTTGATTTATATAAGATTTTATTTTCTTTCCAAATTAATTAAGTCATGTAATTTGAAAGAGGTAGTTATTTTAATTTGCCATAAAAGTATGTGATCAAATGTACATTTTTTAGGCTATTTTAAACTATTTTTTTCTCCTAATAAGTGGTCAAAATTTTTTACTTTTGATTAAAACGTAAGAAACATTTTGTCTAGCTTTTAAGCGAATAAAATAAACTCAATTTGATTCGTCAGATATTATATTATACTGGGGACGACATTAATTTGTAAAAATATTTTTTTCTAATAAATATTGGTTGACCTTGCCAATTTTTTGTTTCAAAAACGGAAAGAGAAATCGATTTGAACCCTTATATACTTGTATATTGTACAGCTATACGTACATACTTATAGTTGTCTAATTTTATGCGATTTCGGATTTGTAAAAAAAAACTGTTTATTTTGTTGTGTTGTAGCCTGTAGGTATACAGTTATAAGTATCTTTGTATTCCCGCTGTGCGCTTTCTTCAAAGAGATTAGGTATGCAGTTATACGTCATAATATGTAATTTATAATCATACAAAATTATGCACTACCTCTCATTATATGTATTCATGTTATGGCGAGTGACTAAAAAAAAAAATAATAACAATAAAATCGGGTTTTCCGGAAACCGGTTTACAATGTTGTACATTCGAGTGTCTCGCACGTGTTAGAAAACGGGAAAAACCCCGCCAACACTCCCGGATTCTCTGCCGACCGGAAATCCCGTGAAAACGTCTTTCTCGCGTTCTCATTTCGAATTGAATCAAACGACTCAATAATATTATGTATCATTAGAGCAAAACGAACAAGTTATACTACAGAGTGGATATAGTCTCGAGGGATCTTGTGTATTAAACGAGTACGTTATAACTTATAATACATCAGCTGTCTATAAACTTTACGGTATACTTTTTTTTTTTAATTATATTTTACCAGCAGGTATTCTGTTATATATTAGGTGGGTTGGGTTATATTTAGTGTTTCAAACTGCAGAAAACGTATTATTTCTATAAGTAATGTAACAGACATTTTTATTATTCTTTTATAATTTAAAATAAATGTTTATTAATTATGCATTTATGGCATAATTATATAATGTAGGTACCTAATAAGTGTAAGTTTGATTACCATCGAATCACCTGAATAAGTAAAAAAATATAATAAAACACTGAAATTCTACGATTCCCATAAAAATCTTTTTGTTTTAATATTTTTTTTTTTAAATCGGGGATGGCAAGTCTAGCTACCTCCTACATCTTATGATAATGAAATGAATACGATATAGCGTGTATGTATATACCTACATATTACATAATATGTAAAATTTTAAAATGATTCGTAGGGAATAAATAATAGTAATAATAATTTGTGTATAACTTTTAACGATTAACTACGAATCTCCTCCGCAACCGCCAGCCGCCACCACCGCGGCCGCCATCCGTCAACCACTTCCACGACCGCCGACGCCGGCGATTGGCGCAGGCGCGAGCACACGGTCAATGCGATATAATTTTTTTTATAAAACGGTCGGCAGCACGGTCGCTCGTGGTCAGTACCGAGTTCAATGTCAATATCAGAGGAACTGCAATTATTGCCGCTGCAATAGTGCCATCATCGCATTTCGCAATCACAGTTCTTGGATATTTGGCGGTATATACCATACATAGACTTCCGTGTGCGACGATATTTTGTTTGTTTTTCAACTCGATTTCCGTCTCAACGTACCTATACATCCGTTTCGCATCCACAACGAGTTCGCAAACGTTTTACATTCGTATTTATATATTACGCGAGTTTCGGCGTTTGTCGCCAATTCGTAGTATACCTACGAGGTACCTTTAAACGCGTTAATTCTCGTCATCCGTATCGTTCAACATGTACGTGAACCCGTGGATCAGGAAACACTCGACCATCAGACAAGTGATCGACAAGCTGCTGTCGATCAACACCAACAAGACGAAGAAGTTCGACGCTATGCTGAACAAAAAAAAGCACACCAGAAGTAACAGGACTACGACGACGGCGGCGGCGGCGGCGGCGGTGGCGACGGACAAACGACGAAAATGTTAGCATCAGCCAGGCGTGAGACGAAAGTCGTGCAGCGGTTTTGATTTTTTCGCGCACGGTCGAGTAGAGTAACGCTACAAGAAAATATGTCCGTCCAAAAATGTTCCTATATCTATATAAAAATATATATATTATATTATCACCGTCCATACAGCAAATATTACGATATTTGTAGTATACCGTGGTAATCACGACGTTTATGATAAACCTATACGCCAGAGAGAGAGACGCTGCAGTTTCCCCCAACGCCACCGCCTAAGCATATAATATAATATAATGCACCTATGTCAAATATATTATATACGTTTACTATACGTTTCGTACCCACGTATCGTAGTATAACCCATACTATAATATTATAGCTGTATAATAATATAATATATAATAATCAAGACCACAAACAAAGACGTCCACCGTATCCAATATTTTGATGAACGATATTATAATATGATATTATGTACACCGGTTGTAAATATATTTAAATATATATAATGTGCCGTACAAGTCTATGCCACGTCTCAAACATCGAGTACGCGAGGTAAGTCATTTCATTTTTTTTCGCTTTTTTTTATACGCGCGTTTCACGATTTATATCCCCAGGCCCCAAGACTAGGTATATACATGTGTGTCAAGCTGTAATGTGTAATCTGCTGCTGTAGTATGTAATTTTTAATAATAATCGCCTACTCGCAACTATATATGCGCATTTGTATTAAGTGGTGTTATATCGATGGACAAATTTATCGAACTTATACGCCAGAGACGTCGATCCTCTCAATTTTTCATATAATTAGACCTTTTCAATCATGTCCATGGTTTTGGCGCTAACACAACCGAAGTAGTCGTAAATTCGTAGTAATGATAATAATAATCGTAATAGTCTACATATAACATATATATTTATAGGTGATATCTATCATACGTTTAAAACCAACACGTAGTAATTGATCCCAAACGAAAAGGTCGTAGTCACGAATATATACGTGTAGTCGTGTAGTGTGTACGTTCGAAGCACGTATGGACTTGCGAGTCGATGCATAACTGATTAAAATCGATCATTTTTTATAAATTCTTTTTGTTTATTATTACTATTATGTAGGTACATATCGCATAATCTGTGGCATGTATACATCATACGCACAATGTAAATAGTATTAGGTACACTCATTAAACATATTCGATTCGGACAACTCGAAGTTGAAGGGAGATAAAAATTCGCTTCGAGATTTGTATTATTCGAGATATCTAATAAATTAATAGGGGAGGAATTTTCCAGGAGAATAAAAAATATTCAAGCTGTCAAGTTTTTCGAATTATCGAGGTTCGAGTTATCGCGACTCTACTGCACATATAGTATGCGATGAGGCTATATAGTTTTACCAGATAGAATTTTAATCGACGACGACGATTTTAAGTACATTTTTTGAATACAACACTATACTCGCGTGTATGCGGATTCGTATGATATAATTATTGCAGACAACGTTTTTGCTTTCATTTGTCTATTAGTAACATTTCAATATGATGTCGTTCAATATTATAAGTACGTGCGTGCAATCAAAAACCAATCAGTCCTATGTAGTGTAGATATTCTGGATTTTCGTGAAAAACATACGTTAGATCGACAAGACGGTTTATTACGTATAATAATAACGTCGATAATATTATAATCATTAATCATGATATACGCACATAACGTACGGCGTCCATGGTATGCGCGTACCGCATATTTGAAATTTTATCACGGAACCCATTTAAAGTGTGCACTATTGATAAGGACGGTTTTATGTAGGATATCAAGACGTTTATATTATTATAATCCTTATTAGGTAGAAACTACTATTATACCCGCACGTGTAGTCTCGTCGTGCGATCGGGAATATTTAATAATATTATATTTACCGTATTATTATTTTATACGAAGAATTTATAATAATGATATAGAATGTGGTCCCGTCGTCCATGAATCCGCGACGATGACAAGTCGTGATGGTCAAGGACTCCAAGCTACGGGACGAAAACCGCTAAAAGATGCAATCGTGGGTCGCATTTCTTGTAGGCCGTAGCCGGTTTTGTTTCTCGTTAGCTAGCGGTTTCAATGTTTATTGTTTTGAAGTTACCGATTAATGTCTTAAAAAACGCGTCTTCCGTTTCGTTGACCTCTGGTGGAGAATGTAGCCGACGGGCTGCATATTACAAAAATACGAATATTATAAAAAGTCAATATCGGAGGCACCAGAATTTTCGATGATATTCTAAACCACAATATTATAGACTATTAGTAAAACAAGTGTTAAAATTCTTTCATTTTTTCATTACATCTATATATTATATTTCTTTTCCAAAATGTGTCTACTTTTTGTTCTTTGACAACTCAAGTTAATACTATACCTATGTATTTAGAATAATATGTATAACCACCTTGCATCCTAGCATTTTTTTTATTAAGTTTCCCTGGACGAGATTTACATAGAGTGGGACATTTTTTTCCGGAACACAATTAATTATCACCTACTCGCCGATACACAAACAGCGCGTCTTTTGTTGTGTTACTATAATATTATAATGTACTTTTTATTTTTCGCAGCTGTCTTTCGGGATCGAACGGATATAATCATTTAAGCAACACAACATTCGAAACATAATGTGGCCACAGTGTTGTACGATGTACCCACGTGGCCACGTGACGTATTCTGCAACTGGTCCACATTACCGTCAATTTAGTCAAAATGGATTTGGATTTCACCTAAGTAGAATATCATCATAATCACCATCTTCATCATCATCATCATCATCATAATATTATTATTATATTGCCGATCACGGAGACGGATTCGCATTCTTGCGAGACAATGGACGACGACGCATCGTCTGCAGCCAAGTCAAATTTACGTAAAAGCAGGTGAGGACTGATTTTGATTATAATATTAATATTATACATAAAATATAAATATAAATTATTATCAATCTTTGAAAATAGTATGAAAAAATATATATTTATAACGATCGATGAAAGTTCCTATATATTATTAAGTCCTTCCATAATTATATTTATACGTCATAGCGAGACGCATTATTATTATAATAGGATGCCAATATGCCATTAACGAAATGTCGGTCTGCAATGACCATTTCTACAATAAAATCATACGACTGTCGGCGATTAAATAAAAAAATTAAAATTTATTTTTGAAATACTCGAATCGGTATTTTTATAAAACAAATCACATTTTTTTATGATTATTTAAATGATTAGATAATTTGCATCAGGAGGATTGGGAGTGACTCGCTTGAGACTGAAAATAGGCAAAATAGTAGAAATGAGAGTTTGACAGGTTTATTATGATATATTATTACGATATCTTGAATTTCTATATGTACCTGCTACTACCATTTTGGATTTATCCACGTCGATTTTCGAAGATATCGCATGACGTCGAGTTATTAAAATATATATATTACGATTAAATTCCAGCACAAAAATGGCTTATATACCAAGTCCTTGATTCGAAACCGAAATTCCTAGGAGGATATCCGGGAATAATGCACCTGCTGTTATCCTCGACATCTGCTCACGATTTATAATAATATTTTAATAAATTATAAAACATATTATCTGTGGCACTGACATTTCGGACCAATCTACGCTAATTAAAAACAGACGACGAGTCAACGAACGAATTGACCTGTGTCTTTAAAAATATATTAAAACAACATAATGTTATTTAGACCCTATAAATATAAAATTTTATTTTTTCGTGTCAATTGAAATAATACTAGCTAGATTAGGTACCTAACTATCCATCAATTAATAATTTGTGTATCGTTTTTGACATATAGATCTTTATGTTGGCATGCAATAAATAATAATTCGCCAACTCGTATATAATTAATAGATATTATTTAAACCTCCGTATTATAATGTCTAATATGTTAATATTCATATTAATTATTTGTTGTTTGTTTCCAGATTAAAATTGTATTTGGTCATACAGTTAAGTCAGAAAATCAATCGGAATTACGAATACTACTTGGAAATGTATAAAGAAACTTTTATTTAAATTATTTTCGACGTATGTGCTCGTAATGTTATTTTTATTTTTACGTGTAATTTTATTTTATTTTATTTTATTTGTATGAATTTATCGTTTTTTCTATTTTTATATAAAATAAATTATATTTATTTAAAAAAAAAAAAAAATGTTTTTTTTTTGTTCTTATACAATACAACGCATAAGCGTATGGTAAATTTATTGTTATTATTATGATATAGGAGCGTTTATCGTGTCCTATTTTCGTTATTTGTTCGAAAATCGGTACACCTCGATAAATAATTTATTAGATTTTTTTTACGTTTTTACACTACATGTTGTATTAACCCTACTGTATAAGCAGGATAGTACCGCAAATATTTGACATATTTATCAAACCTATAGTTTGTGTATAGAAAACTGTCAAATACTCGCTATTCACTTGTGATGGTGTGTTCTGTCCATTGTCTGCACTCCGTGGTGTCTAAAATACACACACCTATCATAAAAAAAGAAGTGTCATAACAATTTTTTATAAAATATAAGGGGGAAAATTATTTTAATGAATTCTCATAATATTTTACTATAATTTACTATTTTTACTATATTTTACTATTTTACTCAAAGATAAAATTAACTCTCAACCTAAATTTTTAACAAGTGATTGTATTATCTTTAAATTTCGTTTTAAAATTAATATTTTGAATTATTTTAAATCTACTGATTTATATAAATGTGATGTATTAATTATCAATAATTGGCACTATCGATAATGAAACACACATTCGCGCCTGCTATTTTAATCATGGTTATTGTTGACATATTTTAATATCTACATAACTATTTTATACTATAGAGTTTAGACTCTTAAATTACTTTTCTATTGATCGACTTCGGCTAAAGCATAATATTATAGCACGTGATCGTCTGTATATTTAACTAACAAGGTAAAATATTTATTTTAATTTGCATCATTTAACATATATACACTCGTATTGATCTAAATACATATTTAAATAATAACTACATACTCTTGAAAATTTAAGAATCTATTATTGCTAATAAATTATAGAAATAATTACAATTAATTTTCTCACAGTATTATGAAATTCACAGTAATCTACTATGTATTGAATTTATGTTGCAAATGAGTAAATTGAGTGTCTTATGAAAAATCGATACCCTCGGAAAAATCAACAATATACTGTGAAACATTATAGGTACCAGATATTTTATACTATTTTTATATCATATTAATTTAACAATCTGTAAGTGATTACAATTTTTATTTTTTCATATAATATTAAATGCACCTAATGCTAATGACCTCAAATATCGGATTAGAAATTATAAATAATTTAAAGATCAATAAAAATAAAATTTGTAAGAAACTTGCAAAACTATAAAGATAAAAAAATAAAAATAAATAATCATGCTATTTTTCAACTATTAGAACCGTTTGAAAAATTATTTATCAAAGACATTTAAAATTTTTTTAATAATGAGTGTTTTATTACGTTAAATTAATTACTCGGTACATAGGAACTTAGCATATTATAAGATCAAATATCAATATATTATAAGGTTGTGTATTGACTGAGAAGGATAATTTCGTTTATCTAAATACTTTCTGGAAACAAAACACATTGGGGATGATTAATAATTCTTTTTTGGAAATTCTTTTTCGAATTTCCTGGATGAAGGTAGTAGGTACTGTAAGGGTGTTTTGTGTTGTCTTCTTTATATTTGTTATTAAAAGTAGTGCTTGACTGGCATAAATACATATTGTGTAATACATTTATATTATTTATAGTCATGTATTCATTGAAATTTCGTTTTTCTTTACAAACTACTGCAAACTTATCATACGCATATTGTAGTCCTGTACATGAATGTTTTGGTTTTTGAATGGTTACAAATTTGAAACTCAATACAATTTTTTTTCATAAATAATTATAATTTAGATCGTTGTTGCGGCGACTTGACGAAATAAAGATGATGGCCAATTGGAAATAAGAAAAATGGTATTTAAATCTTCGTTTCTCGTAAACATAATCATAATAATAAAATATCATTAATTCAATATACAGGGCGATTTTTTTATCATGAACCACTCATTATTTCAAAAAGTATCAATGTTTTTGAAAATATTTTTTTACAAAGTTTCATGTTGTTAAAAAAACAACGTTTTTATGAAAAAATTATATTTTTTAATATTTTTTATCCTTATAATTTTTTAAGTTTTTTACTTTTTTGAATGGCAACCTAGAGTTTTAATTTCATATCCCAAAGCAGAATATTTTTCTAAGTATTTTGATACGTAAAAGTCGAATTTTGGACTAGTAGTTTATGAGTTATAAGTATTTAAAGTATAGATTGGCGGAGTGGAGTGGTACGGGGTTACCCCGCAAAATGTTTGTCCACTACTCCGCTTGTCTAAACTTTAAATACTTATAACTCATGAACTACTCGTCCAAAATTCGATTTTTACGTATCAAAATACTTAGAAAAATATTCTGCTTTGGAATATGAAATTAAAACTCTATGTTGCCATTCAAAAAAGTAAAAAACTTAAAAAATTATAAGGATAAAAAATATTAAAAAATATAATTTTTTCATAAAAACGTTGTTTTTTTAACAATATGAAACTTTGTAAAAAAATATTTTAAAAAACATTGATACTTTTTGAAATAATGAGTGGTTCATGATAAAAAAATCACCCTGTACACTCTCAATTTAATATAATAATACATCGATCATATTTTATACGACTCACGCGCACACATACACACACAGATCATTACAAAAGATTAAGTAAAGTCCGAAGGTTATCGTGGTCGGGCCGAGATAGTAATTATAACAGCGGACTCAAGCAGTCGCGCGTTGCATATACTTTCAGAGAATACTATTAATGAATTAATAGTAAGTAAATGTCTGGAATCAGTAACGCTCAAACATATCAGGCAGGAAACATTAAATTAATATACGTAACGGAATATAGTTTATTTAAAATTGTGATAAGGTGACTATTTTTCAATAACTGATAGAACCGAACGTTTATGAGGTTACTTCATAGATATTATACTCTAATATAATATCTATGGGTTACTTTATAATATCATTATCTACGTATAATATTGGGTACGACTCAGTCACAAGATTTCATGGAAAATTGTATAAAAAGTTTCCCAATGTAACGCGAGTATTCCATCGCTACACAATGATTATTTTAAACACTCATTTAAACATCTGAAAAACTTTTCCGAATTAAAAAATATTTTTTTCTCTTAATTTAAAATATTATAAAATCACATATTTGAAGAAAAAAATACTCAATATTTTAAATCTAGTTGTTAATAAGTAACCATAACAACAAAAACCTTATAAAAAATTTGGTTAGAAACAAAAAACGTGTATCCATCACCCCAAAAACACATGGGTATTTTATGATTAGTGAGTTTTTTTTACAAATTTTGATCCTTATAATTTTTTTACTTTTTAACTATTTTGGAAGAAAACGCACATATTTTATTGTGAATTCAGCCTATAAATATATTGATGTTAACATTTATATTATACATTTATTATAATGTTGTGTATTTGAATCTCTATGACTTATGATATATATAATAATTAAATGTTGATGCCCGTCTACTGAATTGAGAGACAACATAAATTATAGCCTATATAGGAGTTTAATTATTTTTTCGTCATGAAACAATTTATTGCTATACGACGATAGATCAATTCATAGTCATAACGTATGGCAATCTTTACTGAGCACCATGCTCGGTGTTCACTACTAGTATTGTAAATTTATTATTTCACTTTTCCAAAATATAATTTGTTTTAGCTAAAGTTTTAACCCATTTTAGTTATGAAACAAATTATTAGTAATAACAGTGTTAAAAAAATATATATCGTTTTATGTTAGAAAAGACTAACTTCAGGAAGGAAACGTCGGATGGTTAAAAAATCGTGTTTTATCTGTTGAATTATTAACTTTTTGCTTATCTCCCGTTTTCGTGAAACCCATTTTTTTACAGCGGTGAGATGTTGAGTGTTTAAAATAGTATATAATTTTAAAGAAATAAAAAAATACTATTATATTATAAAATAAATCATGTTATTAAAACAGTTATAAACTATTTTACAGATTAAACAATTGTTATTGCATATTAAGTATAACTGTACAATGTTTATTTTCTATTTGTGGGCCATTGGATGATCGAAAATTAATATATACATAAATATATTTTTGGTCGAAACTTCAAACATGATTTATAATAAAACTATATAAATCATTACATGTAGTATTAAACACATAATAATGATACATTAATTTTAGTCATATTATTTATTAAAAAAAAATAAACAAAATTATTTATGTTAATATAAACAAGTTTCAATAATTTTAAATTGTAGATTGTAGATAGACATTTTAGTTTAATTTTTAAAATCCAGGATGATTGATGACAAAAACTAATATATAATTTGCTTACTTTTATAGTAAATGATTACAACCTGGACCAAAGTTTAGTACCTACTTTCGATGTCTTAAATGAAGTTGACTTCTAACCCATGGTCTTCACGTGTTAAGTACAATCTTTAATGTTTTTTGTTTCAAATAGATAATTGTTGAACTGTTAGTTCTCAGAATTATATTTATCTAAATATTTTGAAATAGGTACAGATATAACATTATTTACCTTTTTTTTATCGAACTTCTTAGCATTAATTATTGTAATTATTGATTAATTTATTACTGTTAGTCAAAGTTTAGTTTACAATTAATATTTAATATATTATTTAGGTCAGTAGGTATAGATATATATTTGATGTACAAACTGTCCTATTTAAATGTTTATTGTTGTACGATATACTGCTTTATAGGTCGATAAAACTTGATGTTTATGAAATAACATATAGTATTATTATTGTGATAATTATCTTAATAGACGGAAATCAATTCCACAACGACAAATTATCAATTTAAGTCTGACGAAATTATTTACAATTTTACAATGGAACTTTGATAAAAATTAACGTTTTACGTAATACATTTTTCATCGATCGATTCCAGTTAATAAAATAAATAATTATTATTATTGTATATTTCATATAATATATTATATATGTGGTATGTGTATTATCTCCACTAATTTTTTCAATCAATCTTTATTTCGTTTCGAAGACTTGGCTATTAGTGCTGCATAATGTATACATTTACATATAATATAATTATATATTTGTATTGTTACAGAAACGTTTTAGATAATATTAATGAAAAATGATTAATATAATAATTCTGTATTGTAATAATCTCTTAAGGTATTGGTTGAAATATTATATAATATATTTTTTATTTTATGAATTACAATGTAATTTAGTCTTTTTTAATGGCCAAATAAGATCACCCAACATTCTCCACATGCGGGGTACAGATCGATGTCAAGAACATTTTCACTGAATGCCGTTTAATGTACAAGCAGATCATAGAAAATACTATGCTTCCAGATTCACTATCGACAGCATTCAACAAGGACCCCAACTCAATAAAATTCATCACCACCACCAATATTCTAGTTTATAACGATTTGTAAATTTCTATAGTTTTCATCCAATAGCCGATGTCACCGTACGTACAATCAATAATATATATATATATATATATATATATATATAATTTGAATAATAATAGAATAATTTGTATAATTTTTTGATTTATTTTAACTGCATGCTTATCTGATTATTTTTCTGTTTTTTTTTTTTTTTTAGTATTTGCACTTAACGTTTTTTGAACGTTTTGAAAGACAACTAAAAATAATATAACTTATCTATACGATTTCAAAAAAACTAGAAATTATGGAAATCATTTTCCTCGATAAAAAAATGAAGAATTAATTTATGTGATCAAGTTATCGCAGCATCGGTGTTAACACATTTATGATTGATAACTGTATAGGTAGATATTGTAAACATCATTCATCTTATTATGTACCTGCGATATCATATATTTTTAACGATGTGTAGAAACATATTTATCATTAATTTGTTGGATAGTACAGTAGGTATATTTGCACCGATTAAGTCTGCGGCCATAATATATACTAATAATTATACAAACTATAAAATGCGGTTGAATGGGAACGATGAATTGATGGCTTAACATTGAAATGTAGTATTATTAATTAGTTCGTAATTAATAGTATATTAAAAAATATTAAAATAAAAAAATTATTTATTCGATTTAATAGTTGTTCAAATAATATTATCACTATAATAAAATTTAACCGTAGATTAAAATAAAATAATATTAGGATTTAAAGTTGAAGTTGATCAAGGTCAAATTGAAATAAAAATGTAACAAAAAAATGAAACTTGTAGGTATATTAGATTTTTCTTTTGAAAATAATTTGAAATGAATTGAACTAAAAGAGACTAATACTTTTTAATGAATGAATGTATTACAGGTTACAATAGTTAACATACCGACCATACCGTCAATATTTTAATGTACTTAAGTACATAATATAAAGTAATAAAATAATTTTTCGTTAGATGCCTACATACTCAAATACGTTCTTGAAGTATCAGTATTTAAAATAAAATTATAGTTTTAAAACATTTTAATGAATCTTATTATTTTTATCACACGATGGTTAAGAATATATTATTTAAAAATATATTTTTTATCTTTTAATTATACATACTCAACCAAAAATCAAATACTTCGACAAAGAAAACTTTTGAATATTTTTAAGTTCCACCCTTCCATCAAGTGATACGGTATACATTTTTACTTTATCCAGTTGATATACAACAATAAAATCAGGGTTTATAAAGAAACAAATATTTTATGAACAATTTGAAAGTATCTAGTGTTTGCTAGTATCTTTAAATATTACTCTTTTAAAGTATTTGTATTTGCACTCAAATAATTTTTTTCGCTGAGTATTCAAATACGTATCTATTTTAAATAATTATCTGTTTAGAATTTTTTACAAGACTGTATAGTAACTCACTGTAATCCCACTGAAATTATTGCATATTTTCTTATTTCTTACTTTAATGTTAAAATCTTTGATTGTATTATTTTAATAAATGGAAATTCACTTTGTTTTAACTATGATGAGTATACTGATGTATACCTACCTATATTCTACATTGAATGTACTTAATATATGCATTTTATGTACAACCAGTTTTTTAGAACAAATAGACAAAGCGTTAAAACTCAATACAACATAACACTTTCAACACGGTAGCTATTTTAGGAGATTCTAGGTCAAGACAGCAAAACTAACACTGCAGTTGTGGAAAACAAACGAGCGGCACAAAAATAGTAAAAAAAATATACATTATACTTATCTCAGTAGTTGTACTAAAAGTCTAATAATTTATTTTATGTGTTTTAATATTTCATAATTAATAGTGTTATAAAGGGTGATTCACCAAGCGTGCATCCTCTTTAATTTTTCCTTTATTAATGAAAATATTAAAATACGATATTGATTTTTTTTTTTGTACATATCAAAGAGTGTCCAGTGGTGATTTAAACTTCTATTTTTCAAATGAGATCCTCCTTTTTTAACTTAAATTATTTAGAGGGTATTTTTTTATTTCTGAAAATATTGATGTATCCAATTTAAAATTCAGACGAGTAGTTTCTCAGCCATTAAAATGCTTATACTAAAGATAGTCTTTAAAAATGGTTTTACGAAAATATAAAGCCGCTATAGTATATTGGATCTAACATTCATTATAATTGGCTCATTTTTACAAACTGTTTATGTTGATAAATTAAAATTAATATTAATCACCAACAAATTTAATCCATCATAACCACCCTAATATCTTATAATCACATTGCTCATTTAATATGAACCTTTTATAAGAACGCAATGATAACAAACTAAACAACTACTTATTTGAAATTTGAATATTAATTTATATACGTCAACAGTTTCCAAAAAAATGATTTAGTAACTAAATTACATTCGAAATGAGAGATTTTCATTTTAAAAGAAATGTATAACTGAATTTTATCACAGATTACTCTTTAGTACCTACTACTAATTCAAGAATTTCAAAAAATGGTCTTTTAGAAGGTATATTTAAAATTCCAGAAATCAGAACTTGAATATTATTTTCATTATTAAAAGAAAAAAAGGTACTATATTGTAGGACCTACAGTATATTATTATAAAAGTTGTGGTTTTATAATTTATGTTTACTGTAATTGGAAATTGTTTGAACATGACTTTAATACAAGATACAATACACTATAATATTATAATTTACATTGTATAAACAGTATAGTGTCTGTGAACTAATAATGTCCAATGGATTGCTATAATATCTCAATGTTTTTTTTAGAGAAAAAAAAAATAATGACATTACCTATTTATCGTGTTCAAAAGTTGAAAAAGTTGAAAGTCAATTCATTTTAATATTTCTCTAATGTAAATATCAACATTTAAAAAACTAAAACTTATCTCTAATATAAAGCTATTATTATATCATGCCAAAATGTATGAATCCCGGACAAAAGATTTTTAATACATTTAAGTTAAAAAGACAAACTTTAAACAATAAATAAATTATCTTTTTATTTAATTCTGTATTAATTAATTTAGATTTGGCAGAAATTTGAATTTTATAGAAGTAATCAAACCGATAATTTTTAACTTATGAATTTCTAAATTGAACTAATTTTTACAATATAATATATTATAGGGTCTATACATATTATATACATAATAATTTGTGAAAATTTTAAATATTTTCGAGTGGTACTTGTTTATGTATGGCAAAAGACTAGTAGGTACACAACTATCATCAAACTTTTAATTATAAATATGCTTGACATGTTTTATCAATTATAAAATAATTCTTTCATATCTTAAAACGTATATAATCAATTTCTCCTTTCATGTTTTCTCTCGCTTGATTGTGAGCGATTCAAAAGAGAAAAAAACTAATTTTACATTAATACCTATAACTAATACAATTTAAAAAATATCACGGTCACATAAACCAAAACATTCGAATCTTTCAATCGTCTTAATATAATAATGTTGACGCTATGTTTGGTCATTTCATCTGGATATTTTATATGCCTAAGTATAATACCATGGTTTTCCACTGTAAAACCTTGTCGTGTCGTGTTACGCGTATTTTAAATGCAGTAATAAAATGTCGGTACAAAGTCACTCACAAGTTACATATATATCAAGCTCCACATAACACGGTACGCGATGGAAACCCGTTCTTGAGACAGTCATGTACTCATGTGATGTGTATTACCTGCAACGGTATCGTTCAGTCAAAACGCTTCCCCCTCCCCCCTGCAGGGGCGGTGGCCGATCCTAAAGTGTATATAAATATCATGGGAATATTGCACCAGGAAACAACATCGTATGTACAAGTATGACCTGCAACCGTGATCGTAGATTGAAGGTTTTGGTGTATATATATATATATAATCACCGACGGTTACTTCCGTAGTCGGCAATTATTTTGACGTGATGAAAACACATTGATATAAAAATATAATGCAACCGATGAACGCCGTGATGTTGTAAACATCAACATTCAAACGAAATGTTCATAATAATATCATATAGTAGGGTAAGAGTATGACTACGTAACTGCATGCAAGCCTGGCCAAGTTGTGATAATTATTAATAGAGTTGAGTAGAAAACATTTTAAAAATTCATATGTAAACTTAGCATAAGTTAAGTTACTAATGTTTTTTTAGTATATATTAAGACAGTAATATGGTTTAAAATACTAATAAGTAAATTTTAATGTAATTTGCATCATCGACAATTATTTTATTAGAATCGTTACTTAATCTTTTATAAATTGTTGTAACTAGGATTTGATTAAAATAATTGATCATTTATTCTTTATATCAATAAAAATCAGTTATATTAAACATTTAATTAATGAAACTTTTTTTTTATTAGCCTTTATAAAAATTTTACTCAACAATTAAAGTATCTTACATAACTAATGAAACTTAAAATTAAAAAAAAATTCAATTAACTTAACTCATTGACATATCCAGACTTTGATCAAATCATCAAATTCTAAATAATGCTGCTGTCCATCGGTCGACATAGTATGTCGTTTATTGATGACATACATAATATTATGATTTCGATATAAGTATACGCTATATACTCTCTTTCAAAACTGGGGAAAATGCTTTCGGTTAATCATTTAATACGGAACGATCGCATAAAATTGTATTCAAGAAATTCGATTATTTTACATCATAACTCACAAGCTTAGGTCCACGCGTATATGCCCACTAGCGTGTTTATCCGTGGAGATCGTGGCTTCAAGGTCCCTTTATGTATAATATAGCTGGGTGTGCTCAAAATATCGACTGCTATAAGTTATAAGTTTTTGATCTATCGAAGAATAATAAATTATTAATATTATAAAGTGAAACTTCCATACCATACAACAGTCACTTGGGGAACAAAAATAATTCGTAATATAGAGAAATTCATTAAATATAACTTCCGCATGATTCACAATGAAGGTCATGGTTCTCAAAAATCATTCGTTAAACAGAAAATTTTTTGAATGGAAGTTTTACTGTATACATTTACGATCGGCTATTTATAGTGTTGCATTCGAATCTATATAATTGCGACTGTATCGAACATAAATAGTTCCGATTTAAATCCACAGTTATATACTACAAACCGCGATAGTATCATGACCGCGTTGTGAAATCGAACGAAACACAATTAATCTAGATAACAATACAGATGCTATTAATTAGTATTACCTTAAGGTACAGGTACATCGTCGTTGTAAATATAATAACTGTGGTAGATATATGGCAATAGGGACTTTTTCAAAAACACAACGCCGGCTGAAGAGAAAAATCGCATAGAAAACTTTTAAACACACGCTCATAATTAATGAAGTACGAGTTTAGCAACCGGAAGTCCTTGAAGAGGGTCATCAAAACTGTACCCACGAATCCCGAGGAATTACCCGCGCTACCGTTATGGATTATTACGAACGCGTGGTATATGTAGTGCGGTTACGCCAAGTATCACATTATACTGCTGTGTATCTACATACAAACATACGTTCATACAGGGTGATTTTTTTAAAGTATTATCACCCGCGTGTTTTACTTTAATATTAGGTACGTTCATTTAATTTCTGATTTTTAGAGTTTTTAAGTATACTTAAAGACCATATTAATAATATATTTATATTTAGTTAGATAATCAAACAACTCCCGATCAATTGACACTAGTGGGTGGCTTCTTATCTCGTCTGTACTCGTGTCATTTATAGCTCTTAGCATAATATGCTTATTGTGCACCAATTTTACTGATTTTATGTTATTGTGAAAAAAATATGAAAAAAAAAAACAACTTAAAGACATATTTTAAAATGTCTGATATTTTTGTACTACTTAATGAAGGTCCTGTTGTAGCAATACAAACTTATATATATACATAGGCGTGCGCAGAACTTTAATACAGGTATGGCACGATTTTTTCTTAATAGGTGCTCAGTAGTTAGTTTAGGTAGTGGTTATTTTGTAGCAATACTAAGTTAAAATAAACAATTTAAAAAAAAAACTATTTTCAAATAAAAAAATCTGTCACGCAAAAACACATTATAGTTATAACTTTATAAGGTTAATCAGCGATTCCCTGGAACTAATACTTTGATTTCTTCAATTATTTCTCCATAATCCAGTTTCGTACAATACTCATAAGCTGTCAAGACGCTCTTGGTTCATATACTTACCCGAAGTTTAGACTTAACAATATTTAGCTTAGAAAAAACTCTCTCACAGGAACAACTTTTTACAGGTATTATACTAAATAATTGAATTGTTTTATAGAAATTATTAAAAATATTTTCTCTATCAGATTGACCTAGCCATCGAAGCCACTGAGTAATAGTCACCGTTGATGAACCTTTGGGCATTTCTTTATTTGGAATATTTTTTAATAGTCTGATTACTCTGATTTCACATTTTAATTCATCAATACTAATATTAAATGTTTTAAACAAATAAGTATAATCATTTTCAATGCTTGTCCGATTGATTAAGTTTCCAACTGCAGAAATTAAATTTAAAGTTTCTTAATTAAAATGTAAATTTAATTGATAATAATTCAAAATCCGAATCTTATCTATTGCGTTACATTTTGGCGCGAATCACCTTATCAGAATTGTGTTACCAACATAGATAATAAATAAAAAGATAGAACCGTGATTTTACAGAATATTTTATAGAACATGTTTTCTAACATTCTCAATTCTCAGATATAGGTAATACAAAAAATTTTATAAAAAAAAATTAAAAAATAAAACATAATTTTTTAGAGAAAGTTAAGAAATCACCCTCAGGTACGGCATAGGCCGTATAGGCCGCACGCCTATGTATATATATATATTGTATTAATAACTATTATTGACTTTTTCAAATTGTATGAGCATTAAGCACCCTATCTACTGATCTAATACCATAGACATGTTATTATCATTAATACACAAAGCTAAATAACTTAAAAGCTAATAGCTCGAATTTTGTTTAGATACAAAAAAATGGCTTAATAGCTTGTTAATTAAAAATTAAAGTTGATGGTTTCTATTTGATAAACAGAAGCGTATATTAACACAATATCTTCCTTAAGTGGTACAAAAAATGACAAAGATTAGAAAATATGGTCTTCAGATGTATGTTTAAAAATTCAAAAAATCAAAATTTGAATATATGCATATTTGATAGCATCATACAAATAGGGCGAGCATGCTTAAAAAATTACTCTGTATATAATATATATTTTATTATTATGCACATAATTTATTACATAATACGTTCATGTGTTTACCAAATACCAATATACCTGAATACAATAAATTATTGCATTTTATGCAATGAAATATTAAACATATACCTATATACATTATAAAATGAGATATTCTACGAAATAATGTTTATAATTTTTGTCTATCCACTCGGCATGGCAAAAAAATATTGTTGTAATAATTTATTATTATTAAACTTATAATACTTAGAGTTTCTCAAGGATCAGATTTTATAAATTTTATAATTTTAACAAAATTCAAATATAAATAATGGTGTGGGTTATAAAATTAGTTTTATTCCCTAGAAACAGCATATTTTATATACGCATTGCTTATTTAAAGCGTTTTAGACTTTTAGTGCTAGTTTTTGTGTTTTGGCGCTAGTTTTTGCTAATATGAGTGATATAATGAGTTATTTTGGATCAAAATCTTGTTTATATTTAATGAAAAATAATAGAAACAATTTGTCGTTTATGTGAATCCACGAGAAACATAACCACTTTATTACATTTCATATTATTATATATTTTTAGATGGCCCATTGAACAATATATACAGTTATCCCTTCTTATCGATTGAATTTAAATATTTTTTTGTTTTCGTCTAAAATATTCTGTCACCCATATTTCAGCAAAAATTAGTTCTCCGTACAAATGTTTATTATTTTAATTAATTTAAGGTTTTTTTTTTTTTAATTGTACTGAGAAAAAACTTCTGTTTTGCTATTTTTCATGTTTTTATAGCATATTATTACACTTATTTCAATATTGTTTAGGTCTTCTCACATTGCATATTTCACTTTTTTTTGTTCTAAATTTCGAGCTCAAAATGTATTATAATTATAATTTATAAATAATAATAATCTTTACTTTACAAAATAAGATTCTAAATCCAACTGTGCCAAGCCAGTGTCATAAACATAGTTATAATATTTAACAATTTAACAAATATATATATTTAATTTATTTCAAATTAAAACATAATCAAATATAATATTAATATAAAATATACGTAACACATTATGATAATGGATAGTGAAAAAAAAATATTCAAGTGTGTAAAAACATAATATTAAGCTATATGAAGAAATACAATATTCTAATGAATAACACAAAGATAATAGTTTTAAATAGTTATAAATCATTAAAATTAAAGTTTGTTGAGAGATAAATTGAAAAAATCGAGATATTTTCTACTGTCACCAATAAGGACATTAAGATATAACATTTAGACTTAAATAAGTTATTTTTTGTAATGTTTTCCAAATATAAAAAATATTATTTATTACGTAATCATATTGTATTTATTTTAAAATTAAAATTTGATCTAATAATCCAGGGCAGTCAATTGTGTTAAAATAATAAAAACATAGCACATATACCGTGGTATATCATGTGCAGTGTGTTTATAAGGGCACCGATTTACCATACTCATATAATATTATGCAACTATATTTATATACTCGGAATTTTAATTTTTCAATTTTAAATATTTTATTTAATATCACACTTATGAAATTTATATTTATATACATAATAAAATAAAATAAATTTTCTAATTTAAGCTATAGCTTGTAATGAAGTAGAGAGTAGTACTTCAGAAATAAATATTATATACTAATGTAATAAGTTAACAGCTTAAGTTTACATTTCAAGAAAACGGACGTGTATAGTTACATAGTAGGTATGAAAAATATAAAAGACAAGACAATTTAAATAAATAATAAAAATTATATAAATTAATATACATAATATGAAGTCATATTAATGTAGATATATTAATATTAATAATATTATATTATAAATCTAAAAACAACTACCTATTAATAAACTAATTTTTTTTATGATATACCAAGTGTATAATAGCTCTTTCCTGGCCATCTGTACTAGTGAATTAATTTATTCATATTCTGATTTCAAGAATTTGCAAGTAGGTACATGTTTTAAAGTTCATATTTATTTTTGAAACACTTCGATTATATAATCGAGTATATCATTACCTAATTGATGAGTACCTGCAGCGCTGATATAAACGTATTTTCAAATGAAAACCACTGTTTTGTACTGTGAATTGTAAAGTTGGCTAATTTTTTTATAAATATTTTTACAACTAAATCGAAATTCGAGTAGTTCCGTGATATAATAATAGATAGTAGCCTAAAATAAATTAATCTAAATAATTTTATAAAGTTATTGTGTATTGAAAAATATAAATAATATAAGTACAACTTTCGATTTTAAAGTACCTTTGCATGAATAATGTATTTTTATTACGAAAAAAAAAATAAAATCGTTATTCTTCGTTTGAATATCCGATTTCATCAATAACTTTAGAATATCTATAATAAAGTATTAAGAGAATATTTTAAGTATTTTGGGTTACAGTAATACCACTAATACCTATTTATGAGGGACTTTGAATGTATCTATTATATTTTTAGGCCTTAAGTATATAAACTGAACATTTTATTACTTTATAATAATTACAAAATAACCTAACTATCATTGTGATTTTAACGAATTTCTTCAATGTTTAAAATGCAAACGTTTTTATTTTTTATAGAAAAATCGTAGCTATATGTATTTTAAATATTTTTTAATTGCTATTTATTCACCATGGAAACCTTGTATTATATTTTCAAGCTATTTTGTCGAGCCTAAACATTTGTTTCAACATTTTCAATAAATAAACCAAAATATTTAAAAAAATTATTTTGCCCATATACGGCTTACAGTTAGCTAGTCTAAATATTTTTAAAAAAGGCTTTTATTGAAAAAATTATTAAATTAACAGCGGAATGTTTAGAGTTTCTATGAACAATATTTTTTGAATATAATAAAATAACAAAAATCGGTTGAGGATAAATCTTAAATCATTATGCTGTATACCAACCTACGTTTGAATATTTAATGTTATAAAAATTTCAACATCGAATTTTAAATTATTTATCTATTGTAATTTTAAACATACATTTTTTTAAACATCTATAAAATAAGCTTATGACCAATGTATTATCAAGTTTTGGTAATTTTGATAAAGGTTGTAAACAGTTTTAGTTTGAATGATTGAAAAAAAATAATGCCTAGGTACCTATAATATATTGAAA
This sequence comes from Diuraphis noxia, assembly GCF_037042655.1. NCBI lineage: Eukaryota > Metazoa > Arthropoda > Insecta > Hemiptera > Aphididae > Diuraphis > Diuraphis noxia. The sequence goes on along the minus strand of NW_028301714.1, from coordinate 26,774,460 downwards.
TATAATGTTTTAAATGTGTTTATATTTATTGAAAGAAAAGCTCTTAAGGAATCTTGTACTAAAAATTAACAAGGCTTTTTACACACAAACCAAGTATATGATCAAACTTAAATCAACAAAAAATTCAAAAGTCAAAAATTTCAATTATCTGTAATAATCATAAAAAACTCAAAATATGTCGATAATTATATAATTTCTTAATAAAAATTAATTTCTAATGAAAAGTAAATTCTCTGCAATTATTTATTTTTAGACAACATTAAACAAAGAAAATCTTTTTTCTCAAACAATGGTTTTGAGTAAAACTTTTTCTATAATTTTTTTATCCGGCGAGGACGGCGAAAAACAAAACAACATGTATTTCGCCGCGTCGGACGAACAGCATGGTTAGAAAAGATTTCGTCCGCACTCGCCGCATTCGCTGAATTCACTTAGGACATAGCGTCAGAGTTGAAGATCTACTGGATTTTCGAATATAAATGTGTACATGCACTCACACACACTCACGAACGTTCAACTCACTTCACACATCACTACAGTAACACCAATAGTGCATTAATCGTTCAGCTCGGAATCAGAAAACTGTGGATCACTGCAGGTTCAACGAAATAATCTTCAAGTATTTTAAAATAAGTGTTTAAGTAGGTAAATATAGGTACTTACGAATTCTTGTTGTAAAAATATGAATAATTTAATTATTAATAAAGGAAGAAAATAGTATTATGGTGAGCATGCTAGCAGGTTGAATCATTCCACATATAATATTATAAACAAGAGAGGTCGACCAGTTGTCAAGTACATATGTATGTATATGTATATATTTAAGTGTAGGTTTAATATGTGTCATGTATGTTTTGTACATGTTATACGACCACGACGGTTGAGTATTTATAGTAATATATGTATAGATTGTAAGTATACACATACACGAGTGAAAATTTTGTACTACCATTTTGGACAAGCCAGTAAATAATGCGATTTTAACGACCACACATACCTTTAATACGCTCGTAATTTCATAAAATATGTGATTTCGATACGAGAAAGTGTATTATTATATTATAACGCCTTTCACGAGAACTCGATTTGGAAGCGTCAAATGATCGAGTCTTTGAGACATACTTCAAACTTGTGTGTGAACTCTCCGTTATTATTATTAAATATGTACCATGTACCATATACCTATAGATGATACGTATAATTTAGGGGAGGAAGAACACGGATGAAAGAGACGAAGTGTCTGTACTTGAAAAGTAAATGACAAAAATCATAATAATATATAATCAATGTTATAAATTTATTATTTTTTTGATATCACTGAAAAATACCACCGCTATACACAGTTTGGCCATTAATATTTTCAACATTCTTTGAAAATTTGATTTTTAGTGTCATTGTTCTTAACATAATTAATTCTTGAATTTCTACGGTTGGTACGTTAAACGTTGATTATTTAAAAAGAAATTACATGACAGTGATTGTAAACTACAATCAATTAAAATAAATAAACGTGGTTACAAATAAAAATATAAAATATATTTATCAATTAAAAATAGTTCTGTGGACTTATGTTATTGTGTTAAAACTAGGTACAATGTAATTTCGTTTTTAATAACTACTCATAAAAAGTAATTAGTGAAAAATAGTGGAAATAACTCAAATAATAAATAAAAAAATGGAAAAAACAATAAATGTATTAAAGCTTTTTTAAGAATGGATAAAAATCCACATTTATACCAAAAAAAATGTATTTATATTTTGGATTTTCTATATTATGTGTTTGTTTAGTAATTTAATAGTAAAATGAGTAAATGGCGATACAAGTGCACAGTTTTAAACAAAATAATAATTTTTATTACTACATTGTAGTAGTTTAGTGTGGCACAACTACGAAAACGTTCCGAGTGTACGAACCGGACGGTTGTTTCTATCTCCCCTCCCGGATGGGTGACCACTTGAGTTTTTAGTAACAAATTCTTGCCAAACATATGCAAAATGTGTTCCAACCAATCGTTCTCCTCACACAGTATGCCAGGCTAATGACCTTAGTAGTTGAAGCCTTAATTCCAATAAAAAAATTATTATTATGTAGGTTTAATATAAACTATAATTAAATTAACCAATGATCTAATTTAATATACACATTATCTGTAAAACTTCTGTATTTGAATTTGCCTTCCCCAAACACAAACTATGCTTATTGGAACAGTATCGATTATTTTTTATCAAGTAGGTACATTACTTATTGTAAATATTATTTTATGATGCAATTATTATTATTATCATTATTTTTTTATTTTTTTTTTTGATAAAAAATAAACAATATGAGAAAAAATAACTATACAATTTTCATACTTTTCGACTTTTTGAACATTGTCATGAAAATTTACATCATTGCTCAGAGATCAACTAAATAATGGTTTTTTTTAAATATATTTATTTATAGAGATCGCCGTGAGTAATATTATAGTAACCTATTATTATTTATTAGTACTTACGATAGAAATCACATATTAATGTAATATAATGTTTCTGTGAGTGTCTATATCAACATAATAATATGCGGATATTCGTCACGGTCTTGCGATATGTGAAATAATAATGTTCCTAGTATAATAATACCAACGAAATAATAAAACATTGTAATAATATATTATATTATTATGTGAGTCAAACTACACGAAAAAGATGTTCAGTGTTCACGACGTATATACTTGCGCATTAGTGCTCTGAAGTCTTACTACTCATATATTCTAACTACAAAGCCGCTTGTGTGTTATAAACTATACCAAATTCAAGTATATACGTTCAGTTTCTCGACGATACTATAATATTATATTACAATGATATTATACTGTTGAATAAAATACTATTTCCTTATATCAATATCCTAAACATATATAACTCCTAGTGATATGATGCTAAACATACGTACAAGTTTTTAATGTTTATATGAAGTATAATAATAATATTATCACATTGGCCGGCGGCCGCTTGCGGTTATTTGTAATTTTCAAATTTTATACTTTTGCGACCGCAAGTTGATCATTACTTCCACGCCACATGACCACGGCATGCATACTGATAAGCTGAATATGGTTTTATATTATTAACTTGCCCCTGGTGCTATAATAATGCACAAAAGAAAAAACGCCATGGCGTAACGGGAATCATTACAAATCTTTTGATGTAAAAAAAATATTTTTTTTTGTATTTTTAAACTTTTTTCAAATACATAGTATAACATACCAATTTGGAACGACACTGAAAAATGTACTCTGCGATATATAGTATGTCATATTAGTTATGTGGCGAGGAAGTTAGTGGGTAGGGTTGGCTTAATGGAGACTACTGGTCTATACCCCCCTGCTATATACCATATACCATATATTAAACCGTTTAATGTTATTAAAATAAATTTAACTATATAAAAGACGAATTTATGGTTTTTTTTTTTTGTAAAAATCTTCCCAAATTGAATGCCAAGTTACAGTGATGATATGTTATAAATAGCCTCGCGTTTTGTAACATTAAATTAATAAACGGAAAACTTGTCCCTTGAACCACGCGGGCCACCACATACCACTATACCAGAAAAATATGTTTTCTTATATACCTATACGTCCCACACATTTATAATACATGTTTTATATTATTATAATGTACAGTGTGATTCACCAACCACGTTCATCCTCATTTTCCATATTTTAATGATACATTCACTCGAGTTCTAATTTTTAGAGGTTTTCAAATGTACTCAAAGATCAAATACTAGTTTTTCAGTTTCAAATGATTATTTTAAGGATAATAAAAATTATTTATTTTTATAAAATGTATATAATTTTGATTCTATCATTCATTATACTTAAACCATTTTTACAAATTAAAATGTTGATAGACCAAGAGCCTCTTTATTTTAAGTACTTAAAATTTAATAACAACTACTGAAATATACTTTGAATATTTAGATACTTCAGCATTTTTAAGAAAATCGTCTGCTTAATAATTTTGCTGTTAAAGAAGGGGAGGGGGTCGTATTTGAAATACAGAAATTTGTATCTGCACATGACACCCCTTATAATAAATATAAAAAGGTCTACCATTTTGAAATATGATCTTAAAGTACATACCTACCTGTATTTTAAATATATAAATATCAATCTTGAATAGCTGAATTATCGACGAAAAGAGGCGGTGAGCATTCTTGGTTTATCATCCTGTATAATAAACGACTCGATAGAAACTTATATTGTCTTTCATAAAACATAATAATATACCAATGCAGTATACTTACTAATAAAACGTTTTTTTACGATTTTACTTATAATAAAGCAGGTAATTTGTACGAGGCCCTACTCTTTTTGGAGGCTATAAGTCACGCCCGGGACTTGTTTCTCGGGAAATCGTACCAGTGAACATCGTTCAGTATAGGCGAGTAAACATACCTAGTTGAACATTTTATTCAGGACTTCGGACTTATGATAGAAATAAATAATAATATTATGTGAACGGTCGTTGGGATAGTACCTAATATTTTTATTCCAATCATATCAATATTATTATTATTTATTAATATCTATTATCTATACTTATTTATTCCAATAACGCGTTGCATATGGGTCACAAGCGTTTTCATTGCGGTCGTAAAATCTTATCTAATGAAATCTCCTGCATACATTTTGTGTTTTTAATAAACTTATATGTGTTTATGTGTACTATAGTTTACTGAAGAAAATTTCCGAGATCGATCAATTCAGTAGCCTTACGAAGAGGTTATACAGTATGGCATCAAAAACTGGTGAAAAATGTTTAAGTTTATTGTATATCAAACATCATAATTTATAAATAAAGTTCTAACTATTATTCATATTTATTCATAAAACAAACAAAAACTATCTATCTAATATACATTTGGTAAGAAATTTAATGAAAAAAGTATTATATAAATAAATATAATATGTATATTGTATATATCAATGAGCGAGTCTTCAATGTTGAGCAATGGTTGATAATCTATACAACTTATTTTTAATCTTAGACTGTTACGGCCTTAAACTTATCCTACTGTTACTGTATCTACTATAGAACTATTTAGTTGGTTGCATGTGGAATTTTTCATACATATACAGCAAATCGATTTTATAAAAACGAATAATTAATTTTGATTATTGAATTATTATACATTTTAAATTTATTTTCTGTTGATAACTGAAATAGATTCGGTCTGAAATCGCAGTCAAAACTTGTTAACACAAATTATTGGAAATAAGTTAAAACATATTTTCAATGTGAAAGAGGAATAACCAATTTAAAAATTAAAAAGTAATTGTTGTAACTTAAAATTAAGTTTGGATGAACTCTTAGATAACCTCAAACCTTATATTATAACATAATCATAATTTTATTCAGTATCAAATAATGAATAATGCTTATGTTTTGCTTATGTTAGCTTAAGTCTATTAAATATAAGAACATTTCAGTTGTTCACGGCAAGACACAAAAGTTCATACATTCCTTTGTGTATCGGTCGAATAGCATTTTACTATTTAATATTATGTTATTTGTGATATTAAAAATGGCTGTATTTTGTGGTAAAATATTAAATTAAGTTATAATAAAAAGTACTAAGATATTACAAACATTTCCAACGATTATCTTTAAAACTTAAGCATATACTAGTGTACATGTTTTCACACCATAACTTGGCAACTATAAATTATTTAGACCTTTTAAACCCACGCATCTGTCACAGTAAATCAATCCATTGTTTTAGGATCTATTTTTATAAATGACCATACTGCAACATAATATTAGGTATGGTCAAGTCAATGCAGATGGAAATAATATTTCGTCTAGACAACCAAATGCATTTGAGTTGCATCCACATAATAGCCACGCACAAGCTGAACATTGCTCGCACCTCTAGAACAAGATTGTCACAATACAAAAATTCATCAATTTTTATTTTATGCCTACTTTCAAATAGTAAATAAAAATAGCTTTGTATAATACGGGACTGCCGAATTCAACATAATATTGATCTAGTGCAAAACAAATTATCGAGTGATTACTTTGAACGTAAAACAGCCATATTTTGTATTGTGGTGATATTGCGCCTTCAATACGAATTACAACTACTATTTATAAATAGTAATGTTTTACTAGTACTTCTCAAAATATGACAGTCTTGTATTTACTTTAAAAAGTGGTAAATGGTTTAGAGAATTTCATTATATTTGAAAAACTGATAGTAATACATGTTTGCAAGTATTTAAGTTTTTTATTTTTTTTTATTAAAACTATAAGTGTTGAGGTATGGGAGGAAAAATGGGAGTATTGTTTTTGAGCAGGGTTCGACAGGTCCCATGAGGCTCTCATGATACTATTATACCAGGGATTTATTGATTCCGCCGAAATTACCTGCTTAGGAAAAAGGTTTATATTGATTCCACCGGCTATTAATTCCGCCGGCTATTAATTCCGCCGGCTACTGTTTATAAAATCTACATATTGATTCCGCCATCTACTGTTTATAATATCTACACATTGATTCCGCCGGACACTGTTCATCCCCCCTACCACCAATTGTATGTCTATTTTAAAATGTATAAATGTAACTAATTTTGATCAAATTTTATAATATTTTCATAAAATTTGATCACATGTCTAAATTGAATAAAACTATAATAATTATATAATTCAAAATGAAAATGCATAATCTAATTAATATGTGAATATATTATAAAATGTATAATCTAAATTTTATAAAATTAAAATAATTATGTAGTTCAAAATAAAAATAAATAAATGTTACTACTTTTGATCAAATTTGGTCACATGTCTAAATTGAATAAACTGATAGTAATAATTGTATGTAGGTATAAAATTAAAATGTATATAAGTAACTACTTTTGATAATATTTGGACACGTATTTTAAATAAGTGAACTTAGAAACTTTCTAATTAGACTATACGTTTTAAAATACATATACAATGGGGAAGGGGGGGGGGATGAAAAGTGTCCGACGGAATCGATGTGTAGATATTATAAACAGTAGCCGGCGGGATCAATAGCCGGCGGAGTTGATATAAAATCGGCGGAATCGATATACGCCCATTATCCAACCGCAAGTAAAATTTACAATTTGCATGCGCGAAATCGCAGATCAAAAAGTTGTTTGCTTATATATACCTTGTTAAATTAATAAACCTAACAGGTGATGACCTCAAATAAACCACATTTGATATGACTATACATTTTTATTTAAAATACAATAAAGTATATTCAAATTATGGCCCGTGAAAAATATTGTATCTATTTTTTGTCCTATGCATCAAAAAGGTTGTCGACCCCTGTTCTAGAGGTGGAATTGTGAGCTTCGATTGGAAGTTTCTACCCACAAAACCATTAGTGTATGCATCAAATTCACGTTTCCGATATTTATCTATTGTTCAACGTTCTGATCAACCACAATTCGTCACTCGTCAGTCATTTTAATCATTCTAGTTTAATCGATGAACTATGTTTTCCGAGGAAAATACTTTAATATTATGACTGTACATGAATCATAAATTAAAATTAATGCATTCACGATTTTATAGTCAATTAAAAAAAAAAACAACAACAACAAAACGTAAAGATAGTGGTGCATTCACTTGTTCAAGCAACACGAAGCAGTATCTCGTATTATTACTGACCTATTGTCATTTTCGAAATTAATGGAAAATTTAAAAACTTTGTAAGAATGTCATCAGAAAACCTTGAATATTTCCAGTGCAAAATCGGGCCCAAACAATTTTTCTGTCTCGTTTATATTTGTACTGTATACAACGTAAATATCATCATATTTTATTTTATTTTAATCAGTTGTAATATTGTCTACTGTTGCCTTAAAATAATATTATTTTTCTATTTATCTGTATTGTTATATTTTCGTTAAGCATAAAAGGAAAAGTTAAGGACAAATTATAATTTGACTACATTTTATAATATATGATCGGTTTTGGTTATTTCAAAAAAATAGCTACCCTTTATGGATACTTGACATTTTGGTTAATAATTAATATATTTGTATTATCAAATCAAGTACTAATAAATAGTTATCGTTTCCGTTCTCTTATCCAATTCATTCATACCGCTGGCTTCCTCATTTAACGCTAATATTTAATTACATTGTCTGTTATTTGTTTTGATACATAATTATTTTATAATTGCTTTGCTGAAATTATTTTTTAATAAAATACAAATTTAAAAAAAAAAAGCGGGTAAGTGGATGTCGCTCTGCTGTACATTAGATGGTGGGGTGAATGCAATGATAGGTATCATTGTATACGGAAAACGATTCTGAACGGAGATGATTTGTCAGTCTAGGATATATTATAGATAATTAAAATTTTTCAAATCTTAGGTATAAAAAGAAAAATTTTTATGAATTTCGATCTAAGATAATTTGAACATTGCCGTAATTTTTATGTATTTAATCAAAATTTGAACTTAAAATGCTAATAAAAAAAAATCATGCCTATGTATTTTTGTAATTTTTTAATCACTATATGAATAGCTTATGAGGAACTTTGTATTAAAATTTCACGTATTTTGATAGGGCCAAAAAAATTTTATCAACACTTCAAAAAAAAATTTTCAGAAAAATTGAAAATTTCAGTTGTTTATAAATACCTCAAAAAAAGTCAAAATATTTTGAAAATTAAATCATGTAAAGAAAATGCCAATCTAAATAACTGGTAAAATTTTCAAGTATCTACGACTTATACTTTTTGAATAATAACAAATGTTTAAAATCGTTTGAGGATATATCGTTATCGTTACGCTATTTCGAAAAAATTTAAAATTCAAACGCACTTAAAATTTTTCCAATAATGATGATTCAAGTTTTCTCTATAGCTACTTGGAGGAAAACTTATGGAAAACTTAGTGTTGTATTTTTAATCCTTAGATATAAACACACAAAATTTTATGATTTTTCAACTTCAAAATTATCTGCAAATTTTCACGTTTTCCACAGATTTCGTACAAATTTTAAGTATAAACGCTTATAAAAAAAATTGTGACTAACGATTTTTAATTTTTTTTTAGCTACAATAAGAACAACTCATAAGGAACCTTGTATTAAATTTTCAAGTTTTTTTGGTCGTCCAACATTTTTTTTACCGACACTTAAAAAAAAATTCTCAAAAAAATCGAAAATTTCAGTGTTCTATAAATAACTCAAAAAAAATCAGAAATTTTTGAAAATTAAACTGTATATATATAACACTAACATAAACATTTGGTGAAATTTTCAAGTATTTACAGTGATTAGTTTTTGAATTACAGCCATATAAAATTGGTCGAAAACTGGTTTTGCATAAAAATTCCCGTTTTTCTGTCACTATTTTTTTGTTTTTCTCGATTTTTTTGAAAAATGTTGGAAAATGTTTACTTTTGACCTCTATAATGCACCAAGGGTCTTCAATTTTACATCGGAAACCACCCCCAAAGTTTGAAATCGAAGCATTATTTCGACTAGTTATGCTGTACGCAGACACAAAAAAAAAAAAAAAACACATCATTGTAAAATCATTACAATCATCACTTCGTTCAGAATCTAAAATGTGAGATATTTTCAATCTACATATTTTAGACGTAACATATACCTACTTGGTTGGTTTTGAGTTTTTGACCAAACATAATATACTTAATAGAAGAGTAAATAATGAAATGTAATCAGTATAGTAATAATAATTATTTTATCTTCTCTAACCGATGGCAACCCTTTACAGTATAGCAGTGCTAATAATATTAGGTAAAAGATTAATATGGTATGATTATAAGTTATAAATATCTAAATTGTTTTTACGAATAACTTAAGGCGTTTGATTTTAAAACCTCAGCTCAGGGATTGTTTTTATTTTTTAATAAACTAAAAAAACATCAACAACAAAGGTTATTAGTTTTTGTTAAGATTCAATGTTAAGGGTATTACAATGTTTATATGATGCTAACTACATATGGTTACTATTTAAGTTAATGTTACAATTTTTTTTTTTTTTTTAATCAATACGTTTAAATTTTGTTGTATAAATCCGATCCTTTGAGAAAGGCTATCATGTTCGATGTGGTCTCGTTGTTCGGTCCCAGAGCTCCATACAAGTTGGGTGGAATGTTGTATTTCTCCATAACTTCTAAATATTGATGACACTCTGTTATTATATGTTTCACAGTCAGTGTAACCCCGCAGGCTGCACATTGAGGGGGTTCTTCTTTGGCCATGAGGTGTTTATGTGTCATCCTTGTGTGGCCTATTCGGAGACGATTTATAATAATTTTTTCTCTTCTGCTGAGATATTGATTTTTCCAACTTAGGATTGTGTTTTTATTTTCAAATGTGCTGTAATTACGTTTCTATAAGTTTATGTAACAATAAATAATATTATAATCCTACGCAAAGACATCAAATCAGCAACAAAAATCTTGTCCCACTTCCATTTTGTGAAAACATAAATTTTAAACGTAATGATATCTAAAATTTCTTCTACAATGCTAAACAAACAAAATATGTTGTTAATATTTAATATTGAGTCTTCCTATAGTGCTCTTAAATAACATAGAATTCAGTTTTGGTAAGAATAATATTAAAATTCCTTTAATACTTGGTTTCATTTATACCTATTTGAAATATGTATTCGAATACTACAGCCTTTCAAAAGTTTTTGAGTATAAACACAAATGTATTTAATACATTTTTACGGTACTTTTTTGTGATATATTAAAATGTTTGTACGTTAATCACAGATGTTGAGATGTATACTTAAAATAGTTAATGAATATTTAAATTAAATAATTAATAAATATATTCTTTAGTTGGTTCAATCATTGCCGATGTCTCATATACCTACCATATTATCAAGTTAAAGTTCAGCAAGTTAGATATTGATTTTACGCATTATGTCATCTACGTATTTAATTAAATCTTAAAATTCATAGAAGCATTAAAAAATGCATTTTAAGACCAATTTCTAAAATTGTGTTATACGAAACAAAAATATTTTTCATTGAAATGTGGTGGTAAAAAGGAAAAATAGTATTTTGAAAGTATTTAAAATACAAAAAAGTATTTGAATTTTGAATTAATAAATAATAATAGTATTTGAATAACTTAACAAGACTAATTTAATCGTATATGGCTATTTGTCAAAAGTCTTGACCAATCATATCATTAGCATTAATGGTATCGTAATATGTAATAATTGCATACTATAATAACTAATAAGCGATGCATATTATTATCATTGTTGCTGTAGGTAGGTATCTACGTAAAATTATTATTTTATAAATTTCTTGGTCCGTAAATTCGTAATCTTTATGGAAATAAATATAATATTGGAATACGAGTATACGACTGCATATGTCGAGTCCAATATGATTGTATTTATTTTCATGTAAATTACGACGCAATTTATAATATTACAACTTACAAGTATCTTACGTGAAAAAGAGAATCGATTACAAATGGTTATACTTTTAATGCTTGTGATAGGTCAGTGGCATATATAGGAAGGAATTTAGGAATTAAAACACCCCCACCACCATCACAACCACCACAAAATCAAATCCTATATATGCCACTGTAAATGGTTGGTCCTATTTTGAAATGATATAGTGTAGTTATGAGTTATTTAAGAACATTATAGTAATAGTAGTTATTGCGGTAAGACTTAGTGACGGTAACGTATATTTTGATTTACCTAGCATGATAAAAGGAATATGGTTTATTTTCATTTACACATCAAAATGTGATTTAGCGCCTATTCGCTTAGACTTAACTAGATACCCAAGTGTTATATATGTTATGTAATATGTAAGCGTATTATAATTGTATATCGGTGTTTGACTTTATGCGCTGTAGAATATAATATATTAACAGCTAAACTGATGTAGTTAGTTATGATATTAATGTCTCACTCATTGTAATAATAATTGTTAAAATTATTACATTATATTTATGAAAATTATGAAATCATTTTGTTTTGCCGTAACTTCTTAAACACTTTAATATATTAATATGTGAATAATATTTAAAACTATACTAGTTTAAAATATAAATTTTACTAACATTTACAAACAATTTTTGTTAGACGCAACAGTGGTGAAAACAAAAATGTTATGAAAAGTGTGTGGAAGATGGTTAATATTATTATTATATTTCATTTTAGAAATGATACTGCGATCAATCTTATGATTTTTTTTTTTTATAAATTATAAGTTAATTGATCTAATCGTATTAAATGTTTAAAACTTGATTATAATTATAATTATTTTATTATTATATTATACATTAATAATATTTGATTAAACAGGCTATACGCAAAGGCCTCGTGTATTGGCTATAGAGAGGACACCCTATAAAAGGAGTCACCAACTAATTTCTATGGGGGTCCGTTTTGAAACTTACCAAACTTTACGCGGTCCAAACAGTTTCAATGACATAATTTATAAATTTGTGATTATATTTATTTATCTATTAATATTGTATTTTACACACGTTAATAAATAGGTATATACATTTTTAAATTTGTATTTATATTTATTTATTTATTTAAATTGAATTTGCAAAAAAAAAAGATTATGCTTGAAATATTTCATTTTTAATGTGAAAAATTCAAAAATTGGTCAAATTCATACGCGTCACTCCGACGACGGCGCGTTTCCCTCGCCGGTTTGGCGCGTATGAACTTAATCAATGTAAAATGAAAACAAACTCGAGGTTCGTAAAAAAAGTGCTTGAGGTCCGTATCCGGACCGCGGTCCGCTAGTTGGTGACCCCTGCCCTATAATATGCCAAACCTGCGTATAAAGTTTATACTATAAACTGATCAAGATTGGACCAATCTACTATACCTTGATGACACATTTGGACATAATCACCAACAAAACCTGGAACCTAAATATAAATGAAAATTTAGTATTATAAAAAAATAAGAGTTTTTTTTTTTAAATTTAAGGCTTCGACATCTGGGGCCATTAGCATATAATACAAGTTTTAATATCTAACATACAATTATTATAAAAATATGATGAAAAAAAATACTCACAAATTTAAATATAAACCTTTTGTAGTTTTGTAATTAATTACTTTTGCTGTTGAAGTTGTACATTTAAATTATACAAATACTAATCATATTAGTAATAATGTTTATGAAAACAGATGGTTAATTATTTCTATAGATCGTAAAACTGTATGTACCTACCTATACATTTTCATGAAATTATCTTATCTAAAAATTATACGGCTCTTTTGTAGGTACTTGCAGTGTAATTAGATCGAACCGCTTGTTTAATACCATACCGCACTTTTGGAATATAATTAACCCAGGTGGATACTGACGCAAAAACCGTAAAAAGCCTTGTGTACCAAATGGTCGTTGCGTGGTGGATACCGCATTGACCTGGCAATGTACTTATACATATTATAAATATGGGAAACCGATATATCGATCAATCGAGAACGCTGCGGACATGCAAATTTCGGTCGGTAGGTATACATGTATGATTATGATACAATACGGTTACATAGCTATTGATAAGTAGTATAAAACCAGGAGGAAGGGGAATTTCAACAAAAAATAATTTATTAACTTAATAAGTGATATATATTATTATATTCATATAGGATTTATACTGTGTGAAGTTGTAATGGAAGTGAACATGTTCAGCTTAATTTTACAACATTCATAAAATATTAAAATTACTCAATTACGTCAAAAACTCTTGCTCACGTCGTGATCTGCCACTTGTTGAATTAAGTCTTCAACTACGTACAGGGACAACTCCAGAGACATGGTAAGGGCCCCTCCTAATTTATCCTCTTTCCCGATATGTCATATATTATATCAGAAAACTTTCGATATCATATGTTTTTTTTTTGTACTATTGTTTTACACGCTTTTTGTAAATAAGCGTTCAGATTGGTTTTACCGTATGGTACAATATTACTGTGTTTGTGAATATGATAAAACAACAACAACAAAATTTACGAACAAATAAAAGATTCTTTACTTGAGTTATATAAACTGTTTGTGAATTATTTGACTTCCCATGCAATGTTAACGGGTATAACAATGATTATAAATTATAATGAATAATGATAAAATAAAAAAAAAACCTAGTTAAAAAAAAATTCATTGAACACATGCAAGTTTCTCGATAACTATGAGAATAGAAACGCTATAAATTACAATAAAAATTTATTTTACAGTGGATGAAAGTCTTTCTCCTCGTAAATCCTACAACCTTATCAAACTCTCATATGGAGAAAATAACATCAAGAATATAATTTTATTAACCATCGTGTCCTAAGATAATATTGATTAAACGATTAATCCGTATTGTTGCAACATGCGTTTGTAATGTAATTTTCATAATATTCCTAATAATTGTTTTGTGTTTGTAGTATTTAATAATAAATTTAAAAAAAAAAAATTGTAAAAGCAAATATTATGTTGAAACAATCAAAATTTAATAAATTAAAAAAATAATGATAATTAATTTATAATTGAGTATATCAAGCGCATTATGATAGATAGTGCAATTCCGGAGAAACTTAAAAACTACGTCGTTGCGAACTGTAAATCGTTTACTTTTGAATCCATATTAACAGAACGAAATACATCCCACATTAAACAATAAGCCACCCACTAAGTTGAAAAACGAAGCATTGTGTTTATTAAAAACTAATGAAAAATAAACATACATAAATCATTATAATTCTAATAAATTTATAATTACATTCAGAATAAAATTTGTATAGCTATATTATACAGGATGTCTTGCGAGAATTTACCCATTATCTCCTGAGATAATTAATATATCATAAATCTGTTTTTGTTTTTTTTTATTAGACATACATATAAAAGGACTAGGTATATGTATTTTATTTTTAATATGATTAACCTATCTGATGTAAAAGTTAAAACATTATTTTTTTTGTCATTTTTGAAAAAAATCAAAGATACTTATTTTGTAGAGTTTATTTTGCTAAAAATGTTGACCTCTCAAAATTTTATTTTCATTAACCATATGATTTTTAATATATCTTTTAGTTTACAGATAAAACGGAAAAAACTAGTTTTTATCTGGATGTCAAGTCCCTCTATCTACGACTAATGAGTTTATCCTCAAGAGACACCATATAACACTTAAGGTATAATTATAAAAATGTATACAAATCAGTTTTTTATCAGTTTATTGTGTATTATTACTTATGGTACAGTATTTTTAATATGTAAAATAATATTTTAATCAATACTCAATAGTTATATATATATATATATTGTTTACATTGAGTTTTAGGTTGTAGGTAGGTAAGGTGAGCTAACTAGTTACTTAATTTTCTAATCAACTTATGAACTTAAATAGTTTAATTGTCAACAGAAATACTTAACTGTTATCTGTTAATTTAAAAATAATTTATCATGTAACATTTTTTTTAAATTGTTCGTTTTTATGGTTTTATACCTACATAAATATTAATAAAAATATTAACAACATTATAGTAATCAACTCGTAATAATTTTTAACCTAAGTCTTAACCTCCAAATTTGTGTTTCCTTTTTTTGGTGGTGGCTTTACGTCGACACGGTGACCCAAGTTCAAAATATCGAAATCAAACCATACTAGAAAATTATTAACCAATAAGTAATAATTCGTTATCCAAAAATTGGAATTTATAACACAAGTATAACCAGTAACCACCCAAAATTAATTTTTCATTTGCAGATGCAAGTGTCAAATGACTTGCATCACCATTTCTTAAATATCGTTTAATTTATAACTACTATAGGAATAAAAAAAGGGGGGAAAGGGGAAAAGGTTTAACAAGTATTTAACATTTAAAATATCACATATGATTCAAAGGAAAGGTATGTGATGATGTTGTGATTATTTGCCACGGTATTACCTGTATTTTGCTGATACTGTTTCAGGACTTTATTTATATATTGTGGTATCCATATGTTTAAGACCAATGAAACCTGTACATAATTGTTAAGAGAAAAATAATTAAACTATCAAAATAAATCATACGCTTTACAGAGTATAGGTAGTGTAATTAGGAATTGGTTCTAAAGTAAACTCTTATCACTGTAATAGTAGGGACTATGCTAAAAACTATTATACATGTATATAAATATTTTTAAAAAATGTAATTACAGTTATTTAAAAAAAAGCAGTCTCTATAGAGGGATATATCCTCTCTGCCTATAATATTACGCCACTCAGCCTTAAACCCTTTATTATTATAATTATTTTTTAATAAGTGTATTACTCGGAACTGAGACAGACAATACAATGTTTTATATATTGTTAATACTATGTAAATTCTGCATATTTATTATGTATTAGCCAATTTTATGAACTAGTTAACACTAGCTTAAGATAACAATAATTTCTCCAAAGTCAATACATTTGATTTAAACGATTTTAAAAATAAACTCGCTTGTGTACAAGTTCACCTACAAGCTTATAACAATTATTATTTACTACATTTTAAAACGTTTATTTATTTTTTTATGATTCAATTGGTATTTATCAATGGTACGATTTTTTCTTAAGACAATTTTTTACAAACATTTTTCTTTTTAGATTATTTTCAAATATGTTTTGGTTTCTTACAATTGTATTTTTACGATTTTTTTAGTTTCTATCATTAGTTTAGGCAATAACAGATTTTGTTTTTTCATTAAAAAAATTTGGTTTTTTATTTTTAAATTTGAGGTATAGGACTGAGTGGACTGACGCTATCAAAATCGATGATATAATAATACGTCGTACTAAGATATATGCAATTCCGATATACACCTTTATGTAATTTATTGTAAAAATGCCGTATTAATTAATGTATGTAAAATGTTTTGTTTTCGCAACGGTGGTATAATGCCATCGTTTGCCATCATTATATTTTATTACATGCATTATGCAGTAAAACGCAAAACTACGCACTAAGGCCTTGGGAATATTTGAATAATATTATTATGTATATTAGTCCAATGAACACATTATCATACAAGATTTACAGTGATTTTATTTGTCTATAAAAATTCAGCCTGATACCATCGATTTGTTGGATTGGTTTATCACAAAATATTATCATAATATGTAAGTATTATTTATGCATTTCATAATAATTGCAAACTCAAACTATTATAATAATTATTATATTAACAAATAATGAAATAAGTAGCTGGTACCTAAATAATTGGAAATGATCTTAATTTTTATTTTCAAATTCGTGAGGACCATTCATAATTCCTCCTAGCTTCCTATATGGCTGCATAATAATACCAGAAAATTAGTTAATTTTAAACCAAAACCCAGTAGGTAATTAAATTATTGAATTTTTAACTTTTACTAATATACACGTAAATTATTATACCTGGGCGACCTGGCAAGTAAATTTGTCGTCCGGAAGTCATACCTTACTAGGAAAAAATTTATTATGATTTTAAATATATTTAAAACTGAAATATTTAAGAATATTATAATTTATATTATGGTGTTGTATAAGAGTATAACTATAACTTAACTATTGAAAGTCATTAACATTCGTTTATAACCGTTTTTAAACAATTTATTGACTCACTCAGCCTTGACGTTTATATAGTGTCTATATTACAATTATGTCGCGTAGATTGATTTTACGTTATAATATTATATTTCATGAAAATATTCTTTTAATACAATTTATAATTGAAATGATCAATATTTTTTGTCTCAATACAACATTTAAGTACATATACTTATGTTTTCAATGCTAAAATATAGTTTTATAATTTATATTTAATACGAATATTTTAACAATTTTTTTCAGTCTTATTTTTAAACAACGTAATTTTCTTCGTGAATCGCAATTTGTATAGTACTCAGAAAGAGTAAATCCGATAATAATGTCGTTCTTGATAAATATGGTATAATATGTTTGAGATAAAAAATAAATAAGAAATGTTTATAAGAACAGCCGTTATTTTGATTAGATTATTATAATGATTATTGTGTATTATTAATTGTGAACAGTTGTATCAATCACGATAGAACAACATTATTATTTTACTGCAGAGTACCATTTAGTACCCAACAGTATACCTAATACCAGTGTTTCTTAACGTGGGTGGTACCGCCCCCTAAGGAGTATTTTGATTTATTAAAGGGGGTGGTGAGCTTTCAAATGCAGATTAATGGAAAAAATCAAAAACACCAGTGTCAAGTAATTCGCATTATCGTATTATGCCTTCATTTAGTATAAAAAAGTTTAAATTAGAGCCAATTAAAATACGCATTTACTATTTAACTAAACATTAAGCGTTTTTACTTTAATTTAAAAAACTGATACATAAAGGTATGAGATGTTTTGTTGGAAAGGGGGCGTAAGCCTTCAGTTATCTCAGTAAAGGGGCGCTGAACCGAAAAAAGTCGAGAACCATTGCCTTATACAGTTATACTGATGAATGTATTCAACAAGGTTGTATTTTTTTTTATTAATAATTAGTTTGGCTACAGTCGAATCATAAGATTTGAAATCATGTATACTTTTTGTAAAAAGGATTATTACTTATTTAATGTTTTGAAACCATTCATATTTGTTGTTTGGTCAAACAAAACCTAAAATTATAATGATCTAGACTCAATTTATTTTTGTTTATCGTATAAAAATATTATAGTATGTTATACTTAAATTTGTATCTCATTGCAATTATTTGTTAAATTTAAAAAAGGGGGGAAGTAAATAATTAATAACAATTAATATGAATATATGAATAAAAATAAATAAAATTAATACAAATATAAATAAATAAAATATGTACGAATATAAGTTATACATTGACTGGATATGTACAAACGAAACAATCATGCAGCTATTTTCTATGTCATTTTGAATTGAACGTTGATCGACAACATCGTCGGGACATTAATTTAATATTCTAGAATAATGCTTCAATATTATTTTTACTTGATTTACGATAGTTAAAATAAAGCTATTCCGTAGAATCATTAGCGCTTAAGTAAAAGTAATATTACCATAAAATATGTTATCGTAACCATTTTGCTATACAGTAGGAATTGAAGATAACTCATCATTGAATATGCATATCGCTGTAATGGATTTTAGATTCTGAGCGGAGCGAGGAATGTATTAATTTTACAATGATGTGTGTATTTTTTCTTTTGTGTGTCTGTCATTACGTTTTGGGTCAGTAAAAGTGCTTCGATCAGAAAGAGAATCTAATTGGTACTTTAGGGGGGGGGGGGGTAAAAAGTAAAATAATCCCAACATTTTTCTTAATAATTGGGATAAACAAACTAAAAATTAAGGAACAAACGGGAATCTTTTACAAAATCTATTTTGGTTTTTGATGTAACTTTAAAACAAATGATAGATAGATAGATAATATAAATAGATACATGCAATTTTTATCGAATGTTTATAAAAGTATTTTATATCCACCATAAAATTTTCAAAAATTATTTATAGTCATATGCAATTTTCGATTATTATTAGTTTTTATTTAAATTAATATAAATAAAAATTTATTTGTTGGGTAGAAAAGCTTAAAAATTTAATACAAGGCTCCTAACATATTGTTACAAAAGCAGTTGAAAAATAAAATAAATTTATACTCACCATTTCTTTTTTTTAATAAGCATTCAAAGTTTGAATTTTGACAAAATACGTAAAAATCACGAAAATTCATAAATTATTTTTAGCTAGAAATTCATAAAAAATTTTGTTTTTAAATCTAAGGTTTGAAAATATAATACAAGATTTCTTATAAGTTTGTCTACCTTTATCAAAAAAGTAATGTATACCAGAAAGTCAAATTAAACTTTTTTATGAGTGTTTGAAATTTAATTTTTTACAACATTGGATATCACTAAATGTCTCATTTAGCGATTTTCTTATTTTAGTGTAATTCTAAAAAAAAATGACCGAGGGTACTTGAAATTTTCACTGAATGTTTATATTATAAGCATTTGCTATACTTGACAGATAAACCGTCTCCGCTTAGTATCGTTTTTCGTATACAATGATATAATATCATTGGATTCAAATTTAATTGTTTACTGTAATTTAATTACAGTAACCCACTTGTAACCTACTGTACAGCAGAGTGACATCCATTTTCCCGCTTTTTTATATTTTAACTTAATGATAAATTTTTACAAAAACATTAAAATAAATTAAAATATGAAATAATTATAGTTCTTATCCCTGTGACTTATTACAAAAACAGAATTTCTTTATCACCATTATTTTGGGAGATATCGTAATGGGTAAATCCTCACGGGACACTCTGTTTATCTTTAATATCTAAAAACTTTTTACAAATAATTGAAAATTTAATATATATTTATACAAATACAATATGGCACGTAACAAATATTTTTAGTATAAATATTATATTAATTTTGAGGGGAATTTCAAATATTTACAGATATTCGTTTTTGAGTTACACAAAAAAAAAAAAATCAACTCATCAAAAACTTTATTTTTGTAAAAACTCCAATTTCATCATAATTAGTATTTTATTTTTTTCACAATTATGTTGAAAAATACTTGGAATTTTTAATTTTGACTTCTTAATAGTATCAGGTAAAACTCCAGATGTTATCTGTATCAGAGTAAAAACCACTCACAAAATTTAATGTCTAAGCATTTTTCTACTATAAATCGAGTACATACCACAAAATAACCTCATTTAAATCTATACATTAGTCGAGCCAATTAATAATATTCGTTATAAGCAACATATATGAGATGAACCAATTTCACTATCAATGGCATGAACTAATTACTTGTTGTTCAATTTGCAAACCCCACATTACAATCATAATCAAATCATTATGATTACTGAATGACCTAAATTTATATTATAAATTTAAGGTTAAAGTTTCCTAATATTGATTACCGTAAATGCCCGTGTGATCTTAAAACGTAATTACTTATTGAATAATAATAATAATTGTTTTATTATTTATTTTTAATGTGATAATGTGTATAATTACTAATTAGTATTAATAAGTGTCATCGTTAGTAAATAATAATACTAATTTAAAAATAATAACTTATTCATTTTAATTCATAGATTTTCTATTTTTATTTTTATTTTAATAACGTAAAGAAAAAATACTAAGATTTTTATTTTTTTACAGTGAGTAATACTAAACTGAACATTCTAATACTTCAACATATAAACCAGATGAGTTTAATGAATAAGTGTAAAATGCTTTATACATTTGACGTAAACATTGAAATCGTTTTTACTGTTTTTAAGGTAAACAAATGTATTAATAAAAAATTTGAAAGTAGGTATTAGAAAGTATTTAATAACTATGAATATTTTTTAAAAGTTTTTGTACTCAAATAATTTTGTGTATAATCAAAATAAGTATTTGCATCTGTACTTGAATGATTTTGAAAACGTCTTGTACAAGACTGCAGTTTTCGATCACATTGTTTTATCTCAAATATATATTTAATATATTTTCCGTTTTTAATCATTGTTACTTTTATTTGTTAACAATCATATAATTGTAATCATTAATTTTTTTCCTATAAAATATCTAACTTCATTAGGTCCCAGCAAAAAATAACACATTTTCAATATTGCATGACATTTTGCGATCGTTTGACATTCGTTTTTAAAATTTTCGATCAGATTATCCTCATCCACACATTATAATATACAATAATATGGTCTATTAATGTATGCATGTGCTTATTCGTTTTATATATGTGACTTGAAACTTTAATATGGGTTTAATTAAAGGACATTCTCCCCACTTCTGATACGACTACATGTTTACGGAGACTTTATTTTAAACTGTAACGATATTTTATTGTTTACAAAATATAGTTTTAAATCCTCTCCTTCGTATGAAGCTATCTAGCTATTCATCTGAAAACTTACATCATAGTCGTAAATTATAAATAAATGTATTAAATATTTTTTTTCTATATTTGCCAACATACACAAAGTCATTTTTCATTTGCCTTGTTGAATATATAATATATATAAATAGTTGTTTGTCTGTTTGTTAGCTAATGACTCAAAAACTACTAAGCCATTTTCAAAAAAAAAAATAAAAATAACGGACCACTTTGACAAATAATCAACTTACATTAAGCTGTCCATTATTACGTCTTGTTAGTGCTTAGACAAGCGGACATTATATTATTTGCCAACAATTTATTACTTACCATTATTACTGATAAATTGTTTTATTGATGATTTTATACATAATATATTATAATACATATTTATGTTCAAACAACACGTGTATATGTGAGTGCATTATTAATCTATTTACATCGTACATGATACGAGCCAAATTCAGAACCATTCTCTATTGGAATATTATTTTTTTTATAGATTCTGAGCGGAGTGATGAATGTATTGATTTTACACTAATGTGTATTTATTTTTATTTAGTTATTTTAAATTTATATTTGGATGATATTGTATATTAAATAACCAAGAATAACGATTTTAGTTATATTGTTGTAATTTAAAAATATTATTCGTGGTTTTTTGAAATTTCTAGAGAATATTTTATATTCTAATGCAATTATTGCAACAGTGAATGTCGTTAATGACTTAAATTAATACTTCATAGCATATTGTATATAATATATGAATGACTGAGAGAGGCAAGTACATAATGAATCCGATTTTATTAATTTGGAATTTATTTTATAGGTTATTTCTTTTTTTTTTAATTAAAATAATAACAATATAATTAATATAGAATAACATACCCTAAATTGACAAACCATCTCCGCTCAGAATCGTTTTTCGTAACCCTTGTAATCTACTAAACTGTACAGCAGAGTAACATCCACTTATCTGCTTTTTTGTTTTATTATTGTATTTTGTAATGATCAAAAATAAACAATCGACACTACTATTTACATAATGATTTTTACCCAGTGATATTGTGAATATAAATATATTATAACATTTTTTTTCAAATATAATTATATAAAATAGTTTAAATAATACAATTTTTTTTTCCGTTTAAACTGACAGCAGAGAAGGATCTGTATGAACACTGCTACTCCTCAAATAATGCAATTTATTAGTCTAGGTTATGTTCATGCATGGTTGGGCCTAAGTGTGATGTCAAGGTCATGTGATATATTATAATCAATCCGGTATCGATACAATCTGTGATAATGTGTTTGACAGAAAGTTCGACTCGGCGGGTTCAGCACATCCTCTCTGGCCACCAAGAAACCGTGAGTAAATCTGGCGTGACTTTTAGGTATTACATTTAATATAGTGTCTTTTTTGTGATCCAATTTCATTTCATTTATTTTGGTGTTTTGTTTATTACAAAGTAAAATTAATATTATAGACTAATTAATTCGATTTCCGCAGTATGGATATATTATAAATTATAATATTAAAATAACGAAATGATATAGTATACATAGTACCCCTGAAATGCTGTCTATAAATAATAAATTATAATGTCCATGACATTCTTTATAATAAAATCATAATGCGACCAGTATTATTAAAAAAAAATTTAATTGCGTGATCGCATTTATTATTAACAGTATAATTTAAAATAGGTAAGTAGGTAGACCTATAATATCTTTTGTAAATTATGCAACAGTTTCAAAAATTTCAAAATAACACTGCACTGGTAAAGAATATATAGAAACTTCGTAAATCTGCTGGTACGAGCTTAACTTCGTTATTGATATGCGCGTATCAGCCTATTCAGAAATCAATAAATATATATTTCATCAAAATAAATTGAAAAAGTTTAATAAATAAATAAAATGCTTATCTATAGACTATGAATAAGTTATTTCTGTAATTTATTCTAACTAAAAATATATTAATTATTTTTGAATAAGGTATCGTTATAAAATGTATTAGTACATACTGCAAAAAAATAAATTATTTTACCATAATGTATTACATTAATTATGGCATGTGTCCAAAAATGAATATTTTTATTCATGTCCGTTTATAGTATACAAGTCAAATGTCAATATGTCCATAGATTAAAAATATGTATAGAAATATTAATTAGATATAATGAGTATGTGAGAAAGGGCAAACGACATTTAATTATTGATTTCGAAGTTATAATGATCATCAGTTATTTAAAATATTAGAAAATATTTATATTATTAAATATAATAGTATAAATAATATGCATCATCATACAAATTAAGTAAAATATGCAACAGCATTTTTTTCATTTCGATTGCATGTATCATGCATCGAATTTGTATCTAAACAGATTTTCTAAAAAATATACGAAGGCACAAAGTTCTGAGCCCTAGTCCTGACTTATAACTTTTGATACGAGTAGGTATGCTATGCTTGAATTATAAAATAGAATCTTAATCACGCAAAATGCGTACAATTCATGCTTGAATTATAAAATAGAATCTTAACCATGCAATATGCGTACGATTCAGGATGACTCGCCTCAAATTAACTCACAAATGATGCGTCCGAGTGCAAGTGTCTTAAAATGATCGAAAACTTATTGAATGCAATACCGATGATACTGAGTATAATATTGTTCTCAATTGAAAAACATTTAAGTCCCGTTCGAATTAGCGTGTAGAGAGGATGCATTAATTGGACGTCGTAACTGCGTATCGATGTGTATACGTACAACTATACACTGCATAACTTATCAAAACATTATAATCATCATTGTTCTGGTTTCATGAAAAAAATACTACGTGTGCACATCGCACATAATTGTAATATAATATTATAATTAGACCACTACAATTCAATATAAAAATATTTTAACTATAAAATGTAACCTTTTCTTCTAAAAATATATATTTATTATAACTGTTAATACCCACCTACTTAAATTTTAACTAATGGCCATGGCGGCCGAGATTTTTTATCAATAAAAAAAATTATACTTATACATTATACATATATATATATATATATATATAGGTAATTTAAAGTAGAATAACTAGGTCAAATCATTGCTCGGTAAATTTTAGATTCTGAACGAAGTGATGAATGTATTGATTTTACAATGATGTGCGTTTTTTTTTGTGTGTGTGTCTGTGTACAGAATAACTATTAACTAGTCAAAATAATGCTTCAACTTCAAACTTTGGGGGTGGTTTCCGATGTAAAAGTGAATATCCTTGGAGCATTATAGAGGTCAAAAGTAAACAATTTCCAATAATTTTCAAAAAAATCGAGAAAAACAAAAAAAAAATGACAGAAAAACGGGAATTTTTACGCAAAACCAGTTTTCGACCAAATCAATTTTTTTATATGGTTGTAATTCAAAAACTAATCACTGTAAATACTTGAAATTTTTGACCAAATGTTTATGTTAATGTTATCTATATACAGTTTAATTTTCACAAATTTTTGACTTTTTTGAGTTATTTATAGGCCACTTCAATTTTTTTGAGAATTTTTTTTTGAAGTGCCGGTAAAAAAATGTTGGATGACCAAAAAAACTTGAAAATTTAATACAAGGTTCCTTATGAGTTGTTCTTATTGTAGCTAAAAAAAATTAAAAATCGTAAGTCACAATTTTTTTTGTTCAAATTTTTACGAAATCTGTCGAAAACGCGAAAATTTGCAAGTAATTTTGAAGTTGAAAAATCATAAAATTGTTTGTGTTTATAACTAAGGATTAAAAATACAACACTAAGTTTTCTATTAGTTTTTCTTCAAGCAGCTATAGAGAAATCTCGAAACATCATTATAGGAAAAAATTTTAGTGCGTTTGAATTTTAAATTTTTACGAAAAAGCGTAACAATAACGATTTATCCTGAAACGATTTTAAATATTTGTAATTATTCAAAAAGTATAAGTCGTAGATACTTGAAAATTTTATCAGTTATTTAGATTGACATTTTCTTTACATGACTTAATTTTCAAAATATTTTGACTTTTTTTGAGATATTTATAGACAACTGAAATTTTCAATTTTTCTGAAAATTTTCTTTTGAAGTGTCGATAAAATTTTTTTTGGCCCTATCAAAATACTTGAAAATTTAATACAAAATTTTTAATACAAATTTTTTTTATAAGCATTTACAGTTCAAATTTTGACTAAATACGTAAAAATTACGGCATTGTCAAATTATCTTAGATAGAAATTCATAAAAGTTTTTCTTTTTAATTCTAAGATTTGAGAATTTAATACAAGGCTCATAATATATTTTTACAATAGCAGTTGAAAAAAAAAATATATAGCCACAATTTTTTTTTACATGCATTCAAATTTTAATTTTGACAACATACGTAAAATCACGAAAATTCGCAAATTATTTTAAGCTAGAAATTCATAAAAAAATTTCTTTTTAAATCTAAGATTTGAAAATTTTTAATAATCTATAATATATCCTAGATAGATAAACCGTCTCCGTTCAGAATCGTTTTTCGTATACAATGATACCTAGCTATTATTGCATTCAAATTTAACCTACCCTAGTCAGAGGTCCACCCCACCCCACAATGTACAGCAGAGCGATACCCACTTATCCGTTTTTTTTTATTAGATTTAATATCCGATAACCGATATACAGCGCCACAGCATTCTGAACACTATCAATAGTGGCATGTGATATTCGCATCATGTACTACACCATAGACAAACCATTACTTTTTTTTATTTGACTTAGAATCAAAAAACTAAATATCTACACGTTACATAATTGTTGTAAATGTGAAACTTCAAGTATTATACGACCGGAAATGGTTGACTTTTTTTAAAATTAATATATTCGATGAAGATTTTTGCTATTGTCGACTGCTTATTGGAAAATGAACAATCATAAATATATAGTATAATGGTAAAATTATAATACTGCTTCAAGGGTAAAAATGTTTCATTATCGTGATATAATATAAGCGTGATGTTTCATGTTACACTTTAAAAACAGGGTTTAAAAAATAATGCATATATTTTAGCTGAAGATAAAATAAAATTGTTGGCAGATAAAATGTAAACATAATTAAATTATTGATGTAAAAAATGTTTATAGTTTCGACAAAATTATAGTTATGCCTGAACACATGCCAACGAAAATTGTTCAACCAAACAATCTAGAAATAAACACTGGGTCGTAATTTACGTGCAACATGTTGTGAATTGATAATTCAAATGATATAATACATTTTACAATGATATAGAAACACGAGCAAATTTCCTGCATTGTCGGCGGCATTTATGATGCAATATGCTAACAAAGTTCTCAAATTATGTAAAAAGTACAATAAAGTATATAATACTTAATGTGATCATATAACTTTATATATTACATTATTGAAGTTATTTATAATTATAAAAATATATTTCATCGATCATATTGTGTGGATTGAATAATGCCACGTTTGGGTTGGTCATAGTAATAATAAATTGAATTGTGTTAGTTAAATGCTAAAACCAAATGCATCGCACACGGCCAATAATTAAAATTTATTAAATCATTATGTGCGTTTTGATTACAATAATTATGCGTTAAACAACAGTTATTAGTGACAGTTTACTATGTAAGCCTTCGAGTTTGGTATTGATTCTAAAATATTATGATGATATAATATAATACCTACTCGTATAGTTATCGAATTTTCGTGATTAAAATATTATTCGAACAACATTAATATTATTCTAATCGAATTTCGTGACGGTTGACGGTGGCGAGAAGTTCCATTTTTAATTATTTTTTAAAAAACATTTCCATTTTTTTTTTTATCGTTGGTGGAAAACGCTTTTAACGTTACAGTATATTTCATATAATTGTATGTTAAATTGTTAAACTTCTGAGTTCAGGATTTTTTCTATAGAACTAGTGTTTCACTTTATAAATGCACTTTTCTGGATTTAGAGACATTTTAATTTTTAATTTTCACAAAATAAATTATATTAAGTTTAAATGATTTAAATTTAAATATTAATAATAATTCATTTCAGCTTTTAAATAAGTACCTAACTGTAAATTGCGCATTTACTATCAAAAGAGTTTTAAAATAAAATTAACGAACATTTTATTTGAAATCAATTTTTAAAAAAACTTTTTAAAAACGTAACTATATTATTTAAATCAATAAATAATAACAACAACCAAAAACATAACAAGCTACTCCATATTTTTCCTCTATACGGAAATGTATGAATCATAATCATAAATATGTCTTAAGTAATCATGATGACCAAAACCTTACAAAAATCGGTTGGAAACAAAAAATATATATTCCGACAAAAATATGTTTATGTTAAAAATTAAAAACGTTTTCAATCCATGATTTCAACCAAATAATGGTGCGTTTAAGGAAAGATAAGTCACGTCGTATTATTTTATTTCTCTTTACCACGCCCAGAATTAAAATCAAAAATGACGCGTACAGTATAATTAATATAGAGAGTAAAAATGTAGGTTAATTATGTGCACCACATATAATGTTAAGATAATAATGCTCTGAAACAAATCTTACATACTGCACAACAACAATAATAAATAGTAAGTGGCTTTATTTATGATATAGTATAATATCAATTTTAGGCCAAAGATCAAACCACCAATGCGTAGTGTTACGATCAAAGTCATTTTTATTTTAAATGAACACAAATAATTTTTCTTGAAAAATACAGTTTTAGAAAATATTGTATTGCTCAACAGCTATTAGTATTAGAAGCACTGTTTTTTAAGAATGTTATTGACTTTTGATAAGAGTTAAGATTAATAGTATTTTGTTTGATTAACCACTGCATGTTTACCCAAATTTAATTAAAATTAAACATATTTTATGGTATTCTGCCAAAACGTTAGATTATTTATTTGTTCTATTCATGCTGTGGATGTAATGAATTTACGTTTTTATGAATTAAATATGCAAACGACGTACGCCGCCTGGCTGTAGTACCAGGCTGGTACCTAAATAACGGACTCCAGATTTGAACGATATAGTTCAGCTCAAAAGGTTCACCGATAATGTACAGAATGTACAAACATGCGTATATTGACGATAAAAAGTGTTTAAAAAATATATAAAAATCTAAAAATGTTAAAGTACCTATTAAAATAAGCATTGATTTTGTTTACTAATTGTTCGATTATTTTTAAAATTTATTTAAATGGGAATACCCACGTAACCCCACCATCTGTATCATTGTACGTCTTAAAATGTTTATGAGCAAATATTATAATACAATATATTATGACGAATTATATAAATCATAATTTTTATTGTTTCATTATCTATTATTAAAGAATAATATTATGCCATGATTTCGATGACAGTATAATCATAAAGTTTATTAACATCGTATCATATTGTGTTGATAGTATTCGCATAATCTAATTACGCGTAATCTTTCTTAACAGCCTTATAGCAGAAGTGATGCAACAATGTCGTTTATGTACCTAGGACATAAATAGTAGTACACAATGCACAAACTAGTACATAATATCTAATGGTGTAAATTTGCCTTTATATCAATAACTTTTTTCGAACAAAATCCATGATATTTATTGAAATAAGTAAAAAAACCGTAGTACGCTCGCTAGTCGGCGAGGAAAATATATTAATCAAAAATATGTTTTTGTTAAGAACAGTTACCAGTAACTACAACAACGAAAACCTAAAAAAATCACCCTGAAACATAAATTATGTATTCAGCCCAAAAAAAAACTTATTTCTAAAACTTTTTCCACGCATATTATAATAATATGTTTTGTGAGCGTGTTCTTCAGTTGGTTATGGATACCGACAGTTTTTGTGAGAATAATATAATATTATAATATTGTGTTACGCGGCATAACATATAGGCAATTTAGGTACACCACTGTTAACACTTCTACATTGTAAAACAAGTATAATATTATTATCAAACATCAATATTTTTTTTAGGCTCATGTTTTGATGTTTTGGCAATTACTAATTTATATCAAACATTAGAAATTACTGATGCCAAGCAAGCAATTGAACATATCGTTCAAGATTTCTGATCAGCCATCCAACAATCGTAAACCATTTAAAGTTGGATAGGTTTTTTTAATTTGTCTTCTTTATTTATGAACATTTATAATCAGTACAAACAAAAATTATTACAATAAAAAATTTTTATAATTTTTCCAGACTGAAATGATACTGACTTTGTGTTGAGAAAGTAACTTATGAAAAAGTCACATTTTTGTGAAATAGGTTTCGAGTTTACTTGGTCTTGAATAGTTCATAGTAATGATAGAGTTAAAATTTAAAAATACAATATTAAATTACAATTAAAAATTTATCGACACTTCAAAAGAAAATTTTCAGACAAATTGAAAATTTCAGTTGTCTATAAATATCTCAAAAAAAGTCAAAATATTTTGAAAATTAAATCATGTAAAGAAAATGCCAATCTAAATAACTGATAAAATTTTTAAGTATCTACGACTTATACTTTTTGAACAATAACAAATATTTAAAATCGTTTCAGGATAAATCGTTACGCTAATTCATAAAAATTTAAAATTCAAACGCACTTAAAATATTTCCTATAATGATGCTTCAAGTTTTCTCTATAGCTACTAGAAGGAAAACTTATGGAAAACTTAGTGTTGTATTATTAATCCTTAGTTATAAACACAAACAATTTTATGATTTTTCAACTTCAAGATTACTTGCAAATTTTCGCGTTTTTGACAGATTTCGTAAAAATTTGAACTATAAACGATTATAAAAAAAAACTGTGACTTACGATTTTTAATTATTTTTAGCTACAATAAGAACAACTCATAAGGAACCTTGTATTAAATTTTCAAGTTTTTTTGATCGTCCAAAATTTTTTTACCGACACTTCAAAAAAAAAATTCTCAAAAAAATTGAAAATTTCAGTGGTCTATAAATAACTCAAAAAAAGTCGAAAATTAAACTGTATATAGATAACACTAACATAAACATTTGGTGAAAATTTCAGGTATTTACAGTGATTAGTTTTTGAATTACAACCATATAAAAAAATCGATTTTGTCGAAAACTTTGCGTGTTTGTGTGTAAAAATTCCCGTTTTTCTGTCATTTTTTTTTTGTTTTTATCGATTTTTTGAAAACTTTTGGAAAATGTTTACGTTTGACCTCTATAATGCACCAAGGATATTCACTTTTACATCGGAAACCACCCCCAAAATTTAAAATTGAAGCATTATTTGGACTAGTTATGCTGTACACAGACACAAAAAAAAAAAAACAATAGCAGTTGAAAAATAAAAGAAATACATAGTCACAATTTTTTTTTATAAGCATTCAAAGTTTGAATTTTGACAAAATACGTAAAAATCATGAAAAGCACAAAAATTCGCACATTATTTTAAACTAGAAATCCATAAAAAATTTTCTTTTTAAATCTAAGATTTGAAAATTTTTAATAAACTATAATATATTCTAGACAGATAAACCGTCTTCGCTCAGAATCGTTTTTCGTATACAATGATATAATATCATTGGATTCAAATTTAATTCCACCCATTACAATAACCCACTTGTAACCTACTGTACAGCAGAGCGACATCCACGACTTACCGACCTTTTTTAATATGAACGTAATGATTTACAAATGTACCTAAACAAAAAACTACTCCAAATAATTCTATTTACACAAAAATTATTTCAATTTTGTCGACACCAAAGTAATTTTTAGAACCAAATTTAAGATTCTGAGCAAATCAGCGATGAATGTAAGTATTAATTTCACAATAATATCTTTTTTGTGTGTCTCAGAAAACACACTTTATAGTAAACAAAATGATTCAAAATTAAATTTCAACATCTTTTCTAGTAGAAAAATGAACATAAACATAAATTATGATTATTCAATGGAAAAACGAAAACAAAAATTAGGGAAAACTGGGATTTTCGCGGTAAAAACCAGTTTTCGACATAGTTAATTTTATAATTTGTAATTTAAACAAATAACAGCAGATAAATGAAGCTTTTACCATAAGTTTCTAACAATAATATAATTTTCATGGAATGCTGACTCTATTAGAGCTATTTATAGAGATTTTAAGAAAATTGTATAGAATATCTTAAATTTTTTTCTATAATTATATCAATGATCAATTTTTTGATCAAAAAGTATGACAATTTTCTCATTTAATGTGTATACAGTAACGTAATTATTAAGTTAACAATAAAAAGTTATTATAAAATTTATATTATATTCGATAATCTAATAATAATATTGTGTTACGCGGCACAACGTATTTAGGCAATTTAGGTACACCGTTGTAAACTATATTCTATATGTATAACCGTACACGTGTGTGTGTACCGTCTAGAATAATTATTATAATAACAACTGCTGCTGAATAGACACCCGAAAATGTAAATTTACTTGTATTGTTAAATTTAATTTTTAAATTATTTAGTAAAAAATGTAATAAAATTACTCATTAATTATTTTCATACTTATTTATTGTTACAATCATTTGTTAATAAATACGTATTAATGCTGTTGCTCTTGTTACTAGTATTGTAAATATTAAATTTAAAAAAAAATAATAATGTGTGAAGTTATTATTATACAATTAATATAATATTATTAAATGTAATATTGTCTTATAAATATAATTTTAATTCGTGAAACATTAATTTT
Organism: Diuraphis noxia; assembly: GCF_037042655.1. NCBI lineage: Eukaryota > Metazoa > Arthropoda > Insecta > Hemiptera > Aphididae > Diuraphis > Diuraphis noxia. The sequence continues at coordinate 26,741,810 of NW_028301714.1, read as the reverse complement.
ATTATAATAATCAAATTAGACGTGTTCATTAAATACACGAACTTCATGTAGACCTATTTAAGCTAACCATAGTCACCTATGGTTTTGACCATGTGGCATCGCTGGATTAAGTGTTGTTCTTTATACAACATCAACCTTATGGTATATTCTATTCTTACGATTTGATAAATACCTATAACATTGTAAAGTGAAATACTTTATCATTTAAAAAAATTCATGACTTGGGATGAGTATTTCTGGAACGTACAGAATATTACTTGAATACAAATCTTATTAATAATTATTTGCTTAATTATTTTCTTGTTCGTTTATTCTTAGGTATGGACAAATAACAAAAAATACAAACATTATTTAAAATGGAATTGTAAATTGTGATGTTTATCGCTGGTAGGTACTGAAAATATAATACCCGATATGTTGGAGTTTTGTATTAGTTGGAGATGAACAATCCAATCCACGAATAAGTGCATCAATTTAATATTTATACGAAAGCCTGGTAAATTAATTACACGTTTTAATTGAATTAAGTTGTTGAATACATTTAAAAAATTTGAAGTTAAAAGTTAGGTATTCTATTTTTTTTTTAAACTCAGTTTCAAAGTTATTTGGAAACTTACAATAAATGTATTAACTAAAATTAAATTATTTTAATTAATTTTTTTTTAATTAATAAATAGCAAGAAATACGGCTTTAGATAATAAAAATTAAATGTTTATGCAATAATCATTAATAATCATTTTTTTTAAATTGACTCTTAAATAAATTATAATTAACGTAACTAGGATTTGATTAAGAGTAACTGATAATTTATTAATTTTATATCAATAAAAATCAATTAAGTTAAAAATTAAATTAATGAAAATTAAATTGAAAAATTTAAAATAAACTTAGCAATTAATTATTAACTTGTTCATTCCCAAGCTTGAGTTTTTGTAGTAAGATAAAATTTGTTCAAGTTCTTTATAAAAATATTACGTATTAGTAAATTTGTCATAACTTCATAATACATGAATTATTGTTTTGCATAGTTATACAATGATTTTTTGTATTAATCCATTTTTGTAATTACAGGTTTCAGTAATATGTTTACGTAGATACATTGATTTTTTTTTATCAGTTTCGAGTACTTAACTATTAGAGCTCAACAATTATAGTATATATGTTATACCAACAAAATAATTATACAATCAAAATATTGAAATATAGAATATATTAATAAATTAGTGCTTTGAATAATACAGATCAAAGACACAAAATATAACAGTATCGTAAATAATAAATAAAAATATTTGGTAATTATTAGTTAATGAGGTATAAATACATTTGCAGTATGGTGGTATGTATAGTAGGTGTACTGTTTTTGTAGTACAGCTTTACAAATTAAATAATTGAGAATATAATATAATAAATATAATAAATATTGATATACTTGTGATAATAAGAGTGATAAATGATAATATAATGAATATAACATATTTTATGGTATCTATTTAATAAACATATTTACTAATATAGCTAAATTTTAAATAAAAAATGTTAAAAGGTGCTTCGTGACAATCATATATTTTTCATCAAACACAACTAAATCTTTTTCCAACGGATCATATAGCTATCGTTACTATCCATAACAATATAACATAGTTACATGTAGGAGAAATTAAAGGGTCACATCTTTAATTGCTGATTTTAAAATTAAATATTTCAAGAATTTTATAGCATTATTATACTAAACCAACTACAAATAGTTTAAAAGATTAGGTAATTTTGGTAGTTTCCTTTGTAAATATTAAGAAGAAATCAAATATATTTTTTTTTAACAAAGATTAGAGTTAGCATTTTGATGTACTTTTGGAATTGAAATTTTGTGTTTGAATAAAAAATAAAATCTGCATGTTTCATGCTTCTTGAAAATAATCAGTTAAATCATGTTAAATTGAATTGGTTGGAAAAGGGCTGTGAATTAATGCAATAAAAACCTTAAAAAATTCATTGTAGGAATAATTTATAATCTATACATTTTTATTGAAAAACAAAATATTTTTTAGTAGTTTATAAAAATAGGTATGTAAGATGAAAATTTTAAAAAATATATCAAAAAAAGTAATACTCCTAAAAAATAAAAAAAAATGACCAAAAGCAAAAAGAAACAATAGAAATTGTAAATGCAAAGAAAAAATTTTAATATTGAATTCGTGGTACTTAATTCAATCATGTTGATAAGAAAGCTGTGTTTTACCATTAGCTAAAAATATTGCATTTTCCTAAAAATTCACAGCCCTAGAAAAATTAATTTTTCGATTATTGCATACTATTTGATAATAAGAAAGAAACATTTCTTTTAAATCATTTATGCTCGGAGTGCACATGAAGCATGTACTAGAAATCGACGCATTGACAATACCAAAGACCAATCATTTCACTACCTGCTTCTCTGAGACACCACATCCAACGGCCTTCATAATTGGGGTCACTTCGGCAGTTTGCAATACAAGTTTCATTGCACTGTTTCCTCGTTGGATAATCATCTTCTTGAATGCTTAGATGGACAGTCAGCATAATAATTAATAACCCAAATAATAATCTAATGATGGTTGTCGAAGACTTGGCTGGTAATTGTGCAGGGTCCATGTTATCAAATCGACAGAAAAAACACCGCTTGATTTTTGTAAACAAAAAATAAGTACTAATTATTTTCACTTAACTGATGATGTATTACTATTTGTAATAATATAGGCACGTTATATAGAAAAACGTTAGGTACATTGTGAATAAACCTGATTAGGTACCGCTGTGGGTGATATGCAGTAGAACGGTGTAAACTCGGTGATAGCTCAAAAAACGGCAATGATCGTACGACGGTACAAAAACGGTGTTGACGTTAACGGATCGGAAAGTAGATTGAGAGTATGTCTTTATATACCACCAACCATACTCGATCCACTGTCCGCTATGGCCTTGTACCGTAATTGAGGTTGATGGGAGATTCAGCCATTGTCGTTTGTGTTCCGAAGTAGTGAATAGTGAATAGTGAATATTGGACCGGGGAAATTATTCGCTAATTCAATTTATCTCTCTTGAGATCTAAAATAATTATAATCCTGCAGAAAATTGCAATTCATCATTAATTTATTAACTTTATTGTGACATACGTAAAAATATCAATGGATTTTCTATGATTATATTCTTGATAGTGGGCAATATATTATATTTCACATTATATCAATCGCGGAAGTACAAGTGAATATAATTTCTATTATACCTGATTTTTCCAAAATATCTAGTATGATATATATATAGTGAAGAAAATGTTTACCATCATCTCAATCATATTTCGCCAAACTCTCCGAACTATTTTGTGATTTATAGCATTAAATATTTTAATATTAATAGGAAACAACAATATTAATGTGAGATAAAAAGACATGATATATTTATATAAAAGTATTTTCATATATGGATGTCAAGTTTTATAGTTAGTTTTAGTTAAATATTTATAAGGCTTTCACTTCACCACTAAATTGATTATACCTACGTTATAATTTGATCATGCAATATTTAATAATATGCCAAAGTAGAAGCTCTTTTTTCGTATTATTGATGACGCTGCTAGAACTACTTTTAAACTACATCGACAGAAGAGGAAGCTAAAAACGCTCCTTCGGCTTCAAGTTCGATTCTCAGGTAGTCAGGTCCAATGTCGACATTTTCACTTCAGCGTTCTGTGTGCTTATATCAACAACTATAATATAGGAAAAATATTTTGAAATCTGATCAATTCAATAGGAATGTCACGTCGTTATGAGCTTATGGCCATAGTGAGATTTTTGGAGCTCAGTATAATAATGTTTGATATTATAATATAATAGCCATCGTATTATTGATGAAGTCGCCTTGAAAATCTTCACAGATAAATGCTTTGAAGCTTAAAATATAGACCTTCAAATTATTAATTTTACAATGATCGAAATATAGCATTACTTTTCTCGAGAAATTTTTCCTAACAGTTGGAAACTTGACATTAACATATCGAAGCTTTTCTAATCTGTTGGACGTCTTTACACTCCATGTTTTGAAGTAAAAATAGATATTCAAACAATTCTAATGATCTAAACGCGCATGTTAGGGGTTACTGATTGTTAATTACTTTTAATTTTTTCATCACTGATTTTATAACAATAGACATTCTCCACAATATTTTAGTTATGTTTATTATAACGTTTTTTTAGTTTAGGAGCGTTTTAAAACAACTTCATTAATATTATACATATACTACATTTATATCGATCGTGGGTCTGTTAAATATAAGTTGTAAGTTACAGTTTATTAAAACAGATTTATAATATTGGGAAAAACTAAACAAATCTTAAATATTAATACATCCATTAAAGTAGTAAGCATCAATAAAATCATTACTAACATTTTTTAATATCATAATCCCAAGCAGAGTTGTGGAGTGATGTATTATACGAACAATATCCTTTTATGAGATCCATATAACTTGATTAACGAGTTTTGAATTCAATTGCCGTTTATTTTGTATTTCATTTTGGAGAAAATAAATGACAGTCTGTTGTTTATAAATCTAAAATCGTCAGTTATATTTTCAGGTTTGGATAATCGTTCCTTCGATGTGAATATTACTCTCAAATAGTTAAGTTTAAAATTTCGTTTAATGTAAATCAATACGCAGCTTATCGTTATTATAAATAGTGAACGTCGAATAAGATAAACATAATGATATTCAATTTGAGTTATTGAACAATCAATGGTGTATCCAGGTATGACATCTAAATGTGACATATCGTCCATATTAAATCGCGTTTAGCGAGCGTAAAAAATCAAAATTATCAGCTGTTAGACTGTTTTAAACTTGTTTCACGTTTCAAATATTTTTTTTTTCTGTGAAGTTGTCACCATGTTGGTGTTATTAACACGACTAACGGGTTTTTCATATGCAGTCCTACTTATATTATAAAAATGCAGCCCCATTTTTTTTATCATAAGTCTGGAATTAATTATCTTATATTACTGGATCACCTCGTAGATCGATCAATTCATCGTTTTGATATAAAAAATATACTTTAGCCGGTTATAAATTTAGAATGAAGAGAGTATATGCCAAATTTATCGGAACCTCTATTATTTTATAACCTTGAAGTACATTTGCATTAAATTCATGTATTGTACGGCACTGCTTTCCGTTGTTGAATGAATCAATAACCAGGTTTGATTCGATACATACACAGTTTATTTTGGTAATTTTTACCTACTATTGACCTACGTATTCGATTCACGGTTAATATTAGCATCATGATGTTTACGATTTTTAAATCCCAACTACTGTCTATTTCTTATATTATAAGACATATAAAAATCTACAGTTCCACTACAAAACCTTGTGGATTTTAGTGTATTATTATCCGCTTTCAACTTTCGATTAAAGTATCCAAATTATGTAATATGCTTTTTATCAGAGCTTCAATTTCCTTTATATTATAAGAGTCTATATGGGATTGTATTGTTACCGCTTGCATGCGTTACTCCATTATTACAATTGAAGTCTATTTTATTACACTTATCGTTTACATTAGGAATTAAAATATTTGTTCGAAAACCCAAAAGACAGATTTTCAAATTTTTTTACTGTCTTCTAACGATGGGAAAAAGACGCAAGACGATTCAATCGAGTAACCTGTTAACGTTACCGTATACACAATACAAATCGTAAACACAAGTGTCCGAAGTTTGTTGTAATATATTTCTCATAATTATATTTGATATAACAAACGTTGAAACATTTCTTTGATTTTAGCGGTGGCATTAAATTCCCATAACTTGTTTTCCGATTTATATCCAATACATTATCTTGAGCTCTCGCCAACTTATCAAGACTGTTGTTTAAAGCACGTTTTCCACGAGGTAATCTTTCTTGTAATTTGGTTACAAGTCTGATAAATTTAAAACCATACATACATACATACATACATACATACATACATACATACATACATACATACATACATACATACATACATACATACATACATACATACATACATACATACATACATAAAAATGTATAATTTAGGTTGTTGTTCCACTTATGAACGTGAGACATCATTTGACGCTTTCATTAACAAAACATCTGTATTTATAGCGATTAATTGTCTTTAAAAATAAGCTTTATGGAGCTGGAGAAAAATCTTCAAATGTATAACGTTGACACTCCCGAGTCCCAATACACAACAGCTTAGACACGGAGAGCTATTCCCAAATATGATATAAGATCGTTAGTACTTAGGAGTTCGAGTTGTGGGAAAACCAATCTAATATATCTTCAACTAGTCGATGAAAACAATCTTCTATTTGAAAACGTATATGATGTATATTCTATATTTCTATAGGACTATAGAACTTTGGAACAACCAAAATATAAAGTATTAACACTTATTACCTATGGTATTGCAGGTATTATCGTTTTTACTTTTTCTAAAAATTATAAAGTTATTTCACTTGAGAAACTTTTACCAAGTTAAATTTTTATTTTGGACGATGTTATCAGAGAACATCAAAACGTAAAAAGGAAATATTGTTCTCAAGGTCATCATGATAAAATAGATATATTTTATCGGGCTCAGAGTTATTCAAAAGTACTTAAACATGAGTTACGTTATAAAGCTAATTTAATAGTATTATTCAAACAGGATGAAACCAATTTAAAACACGAATACAATGAACACTGTTCAAGTGGATCTGATATATTATGTGCAATTTAAAAATATTTTTTTGACGGTCTGGAACCCCAAGAGCTTTATATTTTTTGTTATTTGTAAAGATACTGAACATTATCGATAAAACTTATGATTCAAAAACACTTCTAAACACTAATATTATTTTTGACGAAAAATAAGTGAAATTCCTCAAGAACACTGTACTTATTAACAATACACCCATCAAACTCGTGTTAGGTTAGGTTAGGTCATACTATAATTTTATTGTTTTTGTTCAATGAATTGTCATTGGAACAAAAACTACCATTGGGCGGTGGTAAACTCTCCCGATTTTTAAAAATAGTAAACTCTCCCGATGGTTAACTCTCCCGGGTTAATGTTTACCTGAAGTAAATGTGTAAACTCTCCCAGGTCAAAATTATGTTTACCTAAAGTAAATGTGTAAACTCTCCCGGGTTAACTTTATAGTTACCTATAGGAAGTATGTTAACTCTCCCGAGTTGTTTTAAATGTTAAAACATTTTTTTAGGAGAAAAAATAGATTTCCTAACTTTTTTAAAATTTGTATGTTCTTATTATCAAAAACAATAATTTTAACATTTGTACGTATATTTTGTATTTGTAACTTATATCATTATTATTATTATTGACTATTTTTAAAAGAAACTTAAATGTATATTAGATTTTTTGAAATTTTTATTTTTCATTGTATTTTCAATTTTGACTATAATATTATAGCTCATAGCATCTAAAGACATTAATTTATATTGTTATTATATATGATCGACTATTTTTAAACGCAACTTAAATGTATATTAAATTTATTTTATGATTTTTACTAGACCTGGGAGAGTTTACATGTTTCCGTTAGGTAGTACAGGAATAAACCCGGGAGAGTTTACACGTTTCCGTTAGGTAGTACTGGAGTAGACCCGGGAGAGTTTACCATCATGAGAGTTTATAATCGCCCCTACCATTATGGCAACATTTTCATTGTGACCAGAAATCGTGCCGTTAATGTAACACAACTATAATTATTATTTTTATACAAATAGATACTATTCGTTACCAGAAGTTAGACAAAAGTTTTTATAGTATACCATTTTTGATACGGGTCGTCATCGCAGATTTAAGTTCAGTTTTATGGATTTGTTCGTTTTTTTTTTTTTGTGAACTATGTATAACACCTTATTGAATTGGTCAACAGAGTACCCCCCCCCCCTCCTGGATGAATAACCTCAACTCTATCTCATGTATTAATATAAATTGTTTCTACTCCTGGTCATCATGATTGAATGGTGCGTATTGGGTTGCCTATCTGCATAAAACTAGCATCAATATTAACTGGCGTATGTTAATTTGGCTGTCTATTCCACAAGATTTAGGGTAATCGACATCAAACCGTATCAAATAATATCAACATTCTTAACTATATACCTACCTATTAGAAAGTAACGGACAGACATATTATATCCCTAATATGAGGTGTTATAAACCTTGAAAACAAACAACACAAAAAATAAAGTAAAAACTCTCGACATTTATTACATCAGATATTTTAAGTAGGTAGGTAATTAATTTTTGGCACATCTATGTTAAAATTAAGTGAGATGAGCGTTAATAACATCAATAACAATCTTATATATTAATTCAATAGTTTGTTTCGTGTAAAATCAAAAATATTCAAGATTTAATGATTATTGCAAAAAAAATATAACATGTAGTTTTTACACGAAAAAAAGTTTTGGCAGTCTACTTTTTATATGACTTAAATTAAAAATGTTCAATGAAGAAAATTAAATTTTATGATGTTTTGATATTATTCAAAATGCATGATTTGCAAAATAAATGTGAATACTTTTAGACTCTTTACTTGTATTGAACGGCTTAACGGCAATATAATCCATATTTGCTATATCGTATATAACATCACTTTAATCAAACGTTTCACTAAAATCAGAAGTGAAAAGAACATGGATATTTTAAAATATATTAATCTGAAATAAATTTTTATATACCTATATTGCCTATACATTGCGCCGTGTAACAATTTAGCAAAATACATTTTATTATAATCTGTAAATTATAGTGCGCTCTAAAAACATTCACAGTAAAAAAGTTATAAGTTATTGAAACAATGAAATGTTATTTAAATTTAAAAAATAGAATGATGGAAATATAACTATAAAGGTCGATTCGTTAGTTAAGTAAACATTGTCACCACTATAGCTAGAATCGGCCATACACGGCTCACCTATTCTTATCTATTCAACCTACAGAACAACAGCCAATCTGCCATCAATGCAATGAAATTCCGTCAATCGAGCATATCACACTTCACTGACCTATGTACAACGAAGAACGAAAAATTTTAAATCATCCCACTACCATGGAGCAAGCATTCGAGGAAGCCAACATTGTATAGGCTAATAACCATAGATGTCGAAGCCTTAATTCTTAATAAAAAAAAGGTCGATTCACACTAACGGTACGGTCATAATCCCTCAATGGGTAAAATATATCTATATTTAATATTTATATCATACATAGATATATTTTACCCATCGAGGAACCATGACCGTTAGTGTGAATTGACCTTAATTGTACAACATTTTCAAAAAAATATTATGGTTTTAGAATTCAAAATTAATTGTATTTATACGTCAACATTTAAATGATTCAACATTTCATAAAGAATACAAATAAAAAAATTATTTGATACTTTTTAGTATACATTTAGTGCTATATATAAGGCTATAACTTTTACTTTATAAATGTTTAAAATTATTTGAAAAATAAATATATTTTTTTTTTAAATCATTAACTATATCTACTACTATCCATAACAAACAGCTTTGAATTTGATCAAATTTGCATAAAATAACTACTTAAGTCTCTTTAAATGAACTTATTACGGTGAAAATTCAATCATCGCCTGCAGTTATGTCCATATGGTTCAATTAATTGAAGTTATTATCAATTAGCCATACGCCGATGTGTGATATTTTTCATTAACTCATTAACTTGAATTTCACTGTACAATAATACAAAATTATAACAGACAACTGTTTTTTCTATTCTAAATGCATTCACAGTTTAAAATAATATACCTATATGATAAATAATAACTTAATTACAAAAAAAAAAAATTATATCAAATTGGAAATATATTACACAATATCTGATGTTAAAAATGATGCATAAATATATATTTATATTATATTACTTATATACTCTAAAAGAGATGAATTATTTTCAGTGACATTTTTATACGCTCAAAAGAACATTCAATTAAGAGTTATCAACTTTGGACCTCTAATATATTTTATTATGTGGTACGCATGTGTGTGCGCACAACACTATGTGAAATTCCTTTAAGCTCCAACTATAACAATATTATTATCACATTGGAAAATTCTCGTTTTCCTAACGCGTCATACTCATAAAGCAATATTCGTTACGATTTCTTTACAGAGTAATATTACATTATGTTTAACCATCAAATAATATCTCATGATATTATATGTTCTGATACGAGTATTTGATGTAAAAAAAAATTTACGTGGTGATCTCTCTCGACGATCATCGTGAAAGTGAAATTTATAAATTATTTACTCGCGCACATAATGTGATGTGTACACGAGTTGTTTTCGTAAGACAATCGGATAATTTCCAAACGTTGTCACCTTGTTTGACGTAGGCGTAACGCGTATAGAGTCCTATATTATATAGTATATTATACTATTCTACAAAGGAATAACAAAAAAAATTGTCATTGACTCGCGCCCGCGCTAATAACATGTCGGCGTGGCGGTAGAAAGTATGCACACATTGGTACACACACGTGTATAATGTTACACACTGTTAATCGTTATCACTTTATTATGTTATTATGTTGATATTATGGCGGACGAATCGAGTTTGCATAATCTCTCGATTGACCGTGGCGGCGAAGAGTGCATCGCCGCCGATGCAATAGTAAAACGTATGACCAGTGTTAACCAGTTGTAACCGGTATGCACATTCTTGCGGCAGCGGCGACCTATCGCGTACTCTGAGAACCACTGCGTCAACGACGGCGCGGCAGCCGCGGTTGAATTCCTCGGCGGCCTACAAGACAGAAACGAGAGGATTGTGTCCGCGACCGTCAGCTGGTGGGGAGGTGGCGGAGGGGGCCACGTCGTAGAAAGTGGTCGAGCTCAGAACATAATATAATGTATTATTATCTGCGCAATTTAATAATAATAATAATAAAAGTAGTGGTAGGTACCTTGGATACCTACCATAACCGGTGAGGTGGACCTGCGGCGGGGCCATACGACAACAACAATAATAATAATATTCAACATGGCCGACGACGCGGCGTGCATTCGGCGCGCGGTGTTTGCAGCTTAGTAGTCCGCGATACGCGCGCCCGAGTCGACGTCTGTCAGCCGGAATTCGCGTAAAAATTGTGAACAAGTGATAATATTATACTGTGTTTTTGATAGTTATTTTTTAAAATTTTATTCCGATACGGTGTTTGCCGCCGTGATTATAAGTTCGGTTCACGAGTCACCGACGCGCCGGCAGCGGGCCGTTTTCTTTGGCGTTTTCGATGGTCGTCGCCGTCACGGTTATGATGCGCCGGCCGACGACGACGGTGATGCACCACCTACGGACGAGTTCGGCCGGCCGAGCGCGATGAAGTTCACCGCTTGGATCCCGGCCGCGGCCGTCATACTGGTCGCCCTGTGCGCTCCTCGGCCAGGTTAGTAATAATACTCACCCCCCGACTAATGTACTATACTATACGTCAGCTATGCCTACACTCGAGTCGACCTCCCACCGGTTAGGTTTAGGTTAGGACCACACCGAAAATAACGTTTTCGATGACTTTGCTCATCACTGACATCGCTCACTTGCATGTGGTGTAATTGTTGTAGGTGAGATTATTACGACACAATGATACAGAAGTATTATATATATATATATATTATCATTATGTTTTTTGGCTAGTTTTCAAGGGGCGGGGAGTGTGTGCTAAGACATTAAGTATGAGGTATTGGGAAATTCGTTGAATATAGAAAACTTTGAGCTCTTATTCAACGTAGATTATACCACGTTTACCCGCTTTATTATAACAATATATTAATATATAGTTAGCTGATACAGTGATACTCTATTGCATTTCCGTGATAAAATAAATGACTCCAGTGGATTTACCCTGCCTTGAATGTAAACTATGCACATATTTTTAACACTGTCTATAATTATATCCTACTATTTTAATAACTATTTATATATGTATATTACAACCAACAACCCAAAACAAACATACAAATGTTCGTTTTTCGAAAGCTCCTGCAATTTTGAAAAAAAATTCTTAGCAGTAAATCCCTATATGATGGTACTGTTTTACTTGTGTTAGGTACGAAAATATCATATAAATATCGAAGCTCTAGCTATCATAGTTTTAGCTGTATAATTAGTCAGTCAAACATCTTTCATACCTACGGATATGATATAGAAAACTCTGAAACTCACCTTACATACCACATATTATAGCCACAAAAAGGGGTTCAGAAAAGTTTTTAATTATTTCTTGTACACCTATAAAAAGTGCCTCTGAGTTTCGACAAGTCATGTACACATAAACATCACAATGACTACATTAGGACACCAATGGTTGAACCGATACACCTATAATAACTATAATATAATATAGGACACTCCAAAAGCACGTCTTCCACGAAGACCTCGCAGCGGGACAATATGAAATCGGCACGATAGATCATATTGTTTTTAATAATGTACTCCTTATGGTTTTTTCGACTACTATTAGGTACCTATTATTATACACGACAGTCGGTGAGGTCAAGGCGATGGCAGTAGGTATAGGTGTTTATATTTTCCATTCCAAGCTCTTTCCTCAAAACACATATTTTATCTATTGTTATAGACTTTGGGGTTTGCGTAACGTCACCCGCGTAGACAGTCCTCGTACTCGTTACACAATAACATGTTATTCCAAATTCTAACCCATATACATAATTTATTAGGTACCTGGTTCACGTATCTATGACATGATTTATCAACTACTTAATTCTGTTAAATGTTAAAAAATCTCTACCGAACTCCGTCGAACGAAAAATTCGACTTGTCACTACATTATATTTTCATGATAGCAACTGTAAAGAAATTAATGACTGTAATTATACGGAAGTAAAAGAATTATCAAAATAAAATATTTAGGATTGATTTATGATAGTAAACTAAATTGAAAACACCATATTATTGAACATTTAACTGAATTAGTAAGGACATTTTTCAATATCTTTAAAATACTTATATTACCATATAAATGCTAATATATTAAGGACAGTATATTTTTCATTAGTAAATTATAATATTTTATATGGTATAAACATATGGAGTTGTACTTACTTTAAAACAATATATCTTAAAAATGTCTTATCTCATCCATGGACAGCGCGAGGGGGGGGGGGGGCAGTTGCCCCGGGCTCCGCGATTTTAAAATTATAATCAAGGCCCCGCAGTTCTTAAATGATATTTTATACTGTTCAGAGATTAGTTAGTTTGGATAATATGTAATGTGGCTGTCATTTATTTTGCCCGAGGCCCCGCAAATCCTAGCGCCGCTCCTGATCTCATCCCAACTAGCGTAAGATTTAAACTGTTTAATGTTACTAATCTTGAAGGTTGAAATACTTTATAGAAATCACCTTTTATTATTGTTTTATAAAATTATAAATATCAGCATCTAATAAATAAAACAATACATAATTTTAATACTAGAATAAAAGTAAAAAGTAATGCAAGTTCCACTGCATGTATCAAACTATTTGGTAGATCAGCGATTCTCAACCGGGGGGTCGCCAACAATTTTTTTAGGGTCGCCAATTCATGTGGGAAAAAAATGTTTCACTTAGAATCTTATAATTAATAGTAAGTGTTGAAATATATATATTTTTGTTTGGATAGTCCAGGTACCAGATCTACCAGGTAGATGATCCCTTTAAACATTAGTGTTGTGTTGTGTAATACAAAATTAATATTGGTTTTTTTCCAAAATTGACTAAATTTAAGATGTTTATTATTAAAAATTTTAATTAATTAATTCTATAAATGTATTAAATGATATGTATTAAATTAGGCAAGATAAAATGTTTAAAACTATAAACACATTTTTTTCAACACAGTTCTATTACTTTTTTATAATTTATCTTTATTGTAATATTAAAGACTCGTCTAGCATATAAAACAAGTTCACTTAGTGGATCAGAAAGTACTTTGTAAAAAATGCACTATGTACCTATTTAAATATTTCTGAAATTAAGTTCTATTATTGTCTAACCTTGACCAATATATGAATGCCTCAATGAGCTTGTTTATTTTTTATAGTGCATAGATCAGATTTTTTCCACTGGTAGTAGGCCTCAATAAAAGTTATGTATATGCGTAAAGCATCATATTGGAATCACTATCCAATCCTAACTAGAAAACATAGATATCTACCATATATAATATTATTATTATTATTATTATATTGTATATCGTACTAAAAACCGGAATCACCGCAAAACGCAAAACATGTTCTAACTTGTTCGTTCTCAGAATGGTCTAAGTCCGGACATTTTGGAAATGGTTATTCGAGAAAAAATACCTATTTTTAACTATAAAAACTAGTTGTGGTCAATCAATAAGACGACTACAAGCAATGAAAGTCACATTGAACAGAATATACTTTGGTGGTTTAATAACTAAATAGTAGGAATCTCTGATACCTGTAATCAATTTGATAAAACTCATGGTCTATTGACGTTTCTATACGATAAGTATTGAGAATTGTCTATTTATTTGATAAAATGCTTGTTTATGTTCCTTAAAAAACTTGATAACCCACTTTTATGATTTTCTGTGAATCCAATATGATGAGAAATTAATCCCTAACAAATATGATATTTTTTTTAAATTGTAAACTACGATTACAATTTTTTTTGGAAATCAGTCTATAAAATGAATGTTTCACCGTATACTTTTGGTCGAATTACTCAAGTAGAAAAAAAATTACGCAAGATCTGCGGATCACTTAGTGTTTATATCTTATTTCAAAAACTCTCGTAGAACTCGTGAAACTGATCATAATTTATACGGACCTAACAAAAATATATACAATTAATATTAATCAGCCATCGCGTACGTTTTATTCGAAAGTAAACGAATATATTATAATGGTAATAGTCACCGATTTGTATTTGGCATACACGCATGTCTCACAATACCTATATATTTCTACATTTTGATTTCATCGATTTTATGAACCTATTGTACAGTCACATTCAACGTTGTACACTAAAATCATTTTATGCTATTAAATATATAAATACCAACTCTATGATAATTTATTATTGTTATTTTTTTAAGAAACAAGTGTTGATATGAAGTGTTATATTAAAGAAATTAAATGTAAAAGTTGATTTTTCTACAGTTGAATCCTTTCTCTTTACGTCTACTCGAACGCTAAAAAAAAAGAATATAAAATATGATTTGATTTTAATTCAGAGTATAATATATACTCACAATGAATAAAACCGGTCATAATGTTTTTACACATTACTACTATTTGGACCATATAGCTTGACTCCTGTTAAACCGTTTCGATGAAAGCCTTTTGGCTATGGATCAGTTGTTATAATGTAAATTCAAATGTATAATTGTAACCAGCACAGGATTTACGCAGCGCATAATGTTTCTTCTCGATCGAATAAACATAATATTATACGTCGGTTAAGTTGCACCCCCCCCCCCCTGGAATTTGCCCAATTCACTCTAAACCTATATGCCAATATTTTTCAACTTATTTGCAACTATTTGCAACACGCTTTTTGAAATTGGCAACTCTATACTTACACCACAGTAAACTATTTTCTTTTGGGGGGACAACTTAACCAAGACCCTCGACTTTGTCCGATCCATTCAAACCCTATGCCAATATTTTGCGACTTTTTTGAAACTTTTTGTGACACGATTTTTTAAATTTACAACCCCATATTTTAACCGCTATAAATATTTTTGTGACAGGGTGTTGATTAGTAAAAAATTTCCTTGTACGTATAAATATGAACAACATAATAAACACATTTTTTTTTTAATAGTATAGTAAGTACCTAATTATATTATTATAGACTATAGTTCCTAACACTTAACAACTTATCAAAGATGAAATTTTATTTTGAAAATTTTATAAAAAAAACTGTACTCAAAAAGAATATTTATTTAATAAAAAATGCAAGCCTGGGCATAAACGCGTTAAAAAGTTAAAACGTTAAAAGTTAAGTTAATTTTAACTTTTAGCTTAACATTTTAAAATTTAATTTTCATAAACTTAATTTTTAACTTAACTTATTTGAATTGATATAAACTTATTAAATAACGAGTTACTTTTAATCAAATTCAAGTTAAGTTAATTTATAAATAATTAAATAATAAATATAATGAAGTATAAAGTTGGCTATATTCTCTAACAGTTTTAGACTTTTAGTTTCCTGAAAAAGTATTCAGAGTACATTCTTAAATACCATGTTATTTTTATTTAATAATTTAAAAAAAATGTATAATACTTGTCTGTATTAGTGTATTAATAAATCAAAGGATTGTATTTGTTTCGGCATTTTCAATTTTGTATTTTTTTCATACCTACTACATAATTTTATTAATTCAATACCTATGTATAGAAAAGCTATTGGCTATTTCCTGTGGTCAATAATATTTATGATTTTTTTTATTTATATGGATATTATACAAAAAAAAAAAAAACTTAACTTAACTTAAGTTAATAAGTTAATTGAAAATGTTCATAAAACTTTTAACTTAACTGAGTTAAAAAAAGAATTAGGTTAACTATTAACTTTAAACTTTTTTAAATGTTTTCCATTAACTTAACTTAACTCAGTTAAAAATTATCATTAACTTACCCAGGCTTGAAAAAATGTTAATGAAAAAAAATCTATATTCTATAAAGCATGTTTCTTTGAATACAAAATCTGAATATCTTTATTTAATAAAAATTATAAGTTGCAAAATATTGGCATAGGTTTGGAGTGAATTGAGCAAAGTCAGTCAGGGGGCAAACTTCACAGACGTTAATATTATTATGATTGGTGTGTACACGTGAAAATCACGATAAGATGTATAACAAAGTATTTTGGCTAATCGAAAAAAAGAGTCATAATGGACAACATCGCGATTATATTATGATGGCGTTTCAATAAATATAATATTATAATTTTTGTAATTAAGTACATACAGCTAATTGATAAAACGTATTGCGGAAAATCTGCAGTTTGATGCGCCATCGCCACAGAGAATTAGGTATAATAATAATTAATATATAGATATTTATTATACCATCGAACAACACTGTATAATATGATAATTTATATGAACCAATGATGAGGGTCGAATTTTTTTAATAAGATATTTTAATAAAAATTAATATCAAAGTATTTTAAAAGTTAAAAAATAAAAAGTTTATTCGATGGAAAAAATATTTAGCCGTGTATCCGGGTTACCAATATTCGTAGTAGATTTCCGTTGAATATACGGATACATAATATTGTTGCAGACGATGTAGATGTGAGTACGACAACATATACGTTGTCAAGGTGAACGTGCTAAATGGAGAGTCCGGTGTATGTATAATATTATAATAATGTAATTTTATAATCTTATACAATCGTTGGCGGACTTCGCGTTGCGGAACAATTGGTGGGGGGTTGTTGGGTAGGCGCCGATATAGGAGGGTTATTGCTTTCAAACTAATCGCATTATTTAACTGTCGAAGGATAATACGTAGGAACGTCGTTTCGAATTCAAACGTCATAATACAAACTTACACAATATTTGTCTGCCGGGATACCTACATATATGCTGTTGCTTATTGACAGCCGTGAATGTTGCGTGTTACGGTGTATAGGAATGACGGGCGTGCTGACATACTATTTGACACGCCGATTGCAAAAATGTCAAATGTATTACCTCTGCAAATTTCAATGTGCGTGGTTTACTGGTATGTCATGTGTGTGTGGGAAGGGGAAATCATAGCGCCGGGACAAGAAAATTCGGTTGAGCGAGACGTATTGTATTGCTTTGTATGACGGCCGAAATTTCCCATTTCCTCGAGTTTCGGATATGAGTCATTCCTCGGAGTATGAAATATTGACTGGATAATTAATATTTTGTTTGTCAAATGCTTTAGTGGTCTTTATACATTTTGTAGATCTTATTTTCGTTCATACCAAAATTAATTGAATCATTTTTTAGTAAGAGCCGACCATTCTAACTCTCTAGATGTCGATTACAGTTAATATTTTTATTTTTTTTGTAACTTACCTACCTAGGTACTAAAAGTTATTTGATTTTATGGATTTTATATAACAAATTTTCAGGTTTGTACCTAATTGGTATATAATTTTCATAATTAATAGAATAGATAATATACTTATATATAATATGTACATTATACAGCTTAACCGTGTTTCAATTTAATTATTAAATTACTTAAATACACTCTCACTTTTATATAAATCGATTTGGGAAATTATTTAAAAAAATTGCGAGTTTTATATTACTGTTGATTTTAGATTCTGAGCGGAGCGAGGAATGTATTGATTTTACCATGATGTGTGTTTTTTTCTACATTAATTTTTTTTTGTGTCTGTCATTAAGTTTTGGGGCAGTAAAAGTACTTCGATTTTCGACTTCAGTACCTCGTTCGATCAGAAAGTGAATCTAGTTAGTACTTGTCGGGAGGGTCAAAAGTAATTCTCAATATTTTTCTAAATTATCGTGATAATTAAACTAAAAATTAAGGGAAAACGGTAAATTTTACGCACAATCAGTTTTCGACAAAATCGGTTTTGGTTTTGATGTAGCTCTAAAAAAAATGATTGCAAATACTTGAAATTTTCAGTGAATTTTTATATAGAAATTTTCTATATTCGATAAAATTTTCAAAATATTTTGATTTATTTTGAGCTGTTTACTAACATTTTAATTTTTCAACTTTTTTAGTCTTTTTTCTATAAATATCGATAAAAATTTATTTGTTGGGTAGAAAAGCTTGAAAATTTAATTCAAGACACCTAACACATTGTTACAATAGCAGTTGAAAAGTATTAAAAATACATAGGCACGATTTTTTTACAAGCATTTAAAGTTTGAATTTTGACTAAATACGTAAAAATTACGCCAATCCGCAAATTACTTTAAGCTAGAAATATTCATGACATTTTCTTTTTAAATCTAAGATTTGAAAATTTTTAATAATCTATATTAAATCCTAGACAGATAAACCGTCTCCACTAACCTAACTTTGATAATCGTCTACTGTTGTCACTTAGCCATAGCAGTCCGTAGTCGATCATCGACTTCCGGCTATAGCCGACATCATATTATTATAACAACTATAATATAGTAGGCTGTACGTGCATTGCTTAATTAACGAACGGAGCGACATTATCTTATACACTTTATTATATACAATAATACATACATAGGTATGGTTGACGCGGACGATTGCAGGACTGTTTAACCGCTCCAGCAGCTATAGCGTTCGTTCTCGGCAGGTATGTTTGGTATATATTATTGTCAGTGGTGTAATTTTATAGGTCGTATATACAGGCATGTGCCGAGTACAAAATAATATGAGTATACGATTTAATAAGTCGCGTTTCACGCCGGTTTCGAAGAATGATGAAACGATCGTAAAATAACGTTCTCGACGTATACCGCAATATCCATCGTCTAAGCGCAATTATTATTGTCGTGATGGAAACGCTATCGCTTACGATGTCATTCATCTCAAACGATCGCGAGCTTACCTTTGAGACGTACGCGATGCGTCGATATGATGATAATATTATGGTGAATATCGGGACAAAGTGTGCTTCAGCTGTGTATAATACTGTCATATATCTTGATAATAATATTTACAATAATAATATTGAATAGCAAGCGTATGAATGCATTATAGGTAATCAAGTATTCAGACTTCAATTATTATTATTATAGTTGTAGCCGACGTTGCCGTAATATTTTTTCGTTGCAGTGGCAATGGAATATTTTCGTGTTTTAACACTCTGTATGAAAACGCGGTTCGATCCAGCTGACACTATAACAGTATTTTATTATAATTATATTATTTCGTTACAAAATGTAATTCTAATGAACGATATATATTTATTATTAGTTACTATATTGAATATATTACTCATTATGATATAATTTATTCATTAATATTATAATGTAACGTAAAATGACCCCGTACAACAATATATTGTGTTTTTCCGGATATCATATAATATCCCGGCTCCCATCGGGAAACAATTTGCAAAAATATAATACATTTTGAAAGTTTCGCGTCATCGTCGAATCGTTTTCTAGACACATTATCGTCAAAATAATAGATCGACAACACATAAAATAGTTCCTGTATACTTGAATAAACGTCACGGATTAAGGTGAACACGATGTAAATATTATTATTAGGTATATTGGTATATTGTAATTGGGACGTGTGGATTATCTAAGAAACTGAAGAAAAAAAATTGTGTCCGACGCGAGCTCGTTTTGAACACGAATTCAAGGGCGGAAACTAGTGGGTACTAATATTATATAATATTACACCTATGTATTATATTTCTTTCAGTATAGATAGCGTTTAATTTTTTTAACGATTAACATTAACACGAGACGTCGGGGCCACGTAGGTACATATTCATTAGCGATTAGTCATAATTATACTCGTCAAACAAGGAATAAGGGTGTGAATGAATATAGGTATCGATCTTACGGGAAATGGAACTATTTTTATTGCAATTTTAGTCTATCTGCAAAGCTGTCAGACCATTCGCAATCCGTCGCAACGCCCTACTGCAGTGTAATATAGCACCAGCAAAAACTGCAATAACACATTTAATCATATTTCTTGTCTGAATAAAAATAAAAAAATCGTCAAAACGACGTCATTAGGTAGTTTATTCGGTAGTTCATGATATAACTTATTATTTCAAAAACGCATTAATATGATTATTAAGTATACAATAACAAAACAACTAACAGTAGGTTACTATTCCGATAGTAACAGGCTTAGAAATAAATAAAAATGTATAATATACAACTTTTCTATTCTAAACAGTTTATTTTGCACCAAAAATTTAAGTTAAAATGCAAGAGCTCGATAGTCTATAAACACTTGCTTATTTTTAGATAAATATTTTAGATAAAATAATTATAAAAACTAAAAATATCAAGAAAAAATGAATTATAAAATATATTTGTTAATATAAAAATGTATGTTAATATTAATATATAACATAAATATTTGAAAGTACCTAACTGAATAAATACATATTATTTTCAAAATAAGTATTTAATATATTTTATAATATTAGGTATAATATGTACCTTTTCTATGCTCTCAACTGTTATGCGTATATTAAGTATTTGGATAATGAGTATATCAAAGTAGGTTCACTTCCTTTATACATATAATATATTAATTGTCACAGATGATCTGTTATTAGTTACATGAAACACGTATCGTTTTGTCCTAGATTGAAGATCTATGTATGAATCTTTACCACTTTTTGATCGTTTTATACCTACGTTTGCGATTCTAAAAAACATCTTAGGAATTAAGATATGACAGAAATATGTATGCCTCTTATGGAAACGAAATCGATCGACATTCTCTATTATCGGTCATCGATGTCTGACCGGACTGTGACTACAGAATAGGTTTCACCTATTCTATTCTGTGACCGTCAATAACATTGTGTGATATTATTATTAACTATAAATTAAACTACCTATACGCATATATACGTAGTTAGCCAACTTTATAGAAAAGGTTAACGGTTAACTATTCCTAAATAGGTATAATTAATTCAGCTTATTTTCAACAGTCGACTCTGTAAATAGAACGAGCGAATTATATAATAACATATTATTAAGTACGCAATTAGGGGTTGTGAACGTGGTACTCGAATTCACCACCAAAAATCAAGCAAACCCTATAACGTGGTACATTATGTAAATAATACATTGTTATAGGTATAAATATATAATAAATAAATTCAACCACCTGTATGAAGAAAATTGAAAAGAGCATGAAATCGAATTGAGAGAGAGGGGGGGATTAATAAATATGTCTAAATTATATAAGTACACTTACAATATTATTTTATCATATACCTGATCAACATAATATAATCGGCAAGCGAGCCCCACTGTTTTAATAACTAAAATTATACGTCCATCGCCCATAAAATGTGACAATATCATTATATTTTGTATAATGCAACAAAATATAGTGGAAAAGTGGGAGAGTATTGGCTATATTTCCCGGGTTACTGTTTCAGGTTTCCGGATATACGAAAAAATCCCGATGACGAACGCTAGCTATATCTAACGTAATAAATAATAATCGACCACCATACTTGCGTTTTCTCGGACGGAATTTTGTTTTTTATACATTACATTATAATATATAATTATAACGATCGTCATTATTTTATCTCTATAGTTATTACGTAACTACCGTTATAGGCGCGTTTTCGATTCCACGACGGCGTATATGCAGTGCATATAATATCATACACGCACAGCTATTATGTACATGTCGCCATGCATTGTTCTCTCCACGAACAGCTCTTTGCTGAAGCAGTTGGGTCACGGTAAAATTTCCTGAAACGAAACACTATATTCAGCGCACATACATGGTTATGACACTGCCTGTAATAATATAGGACATTTTTTAAGGAATTTTTTTTTACGTAACCGACGGACGGACTCGTTTCCTGGCGGTCCGTGGTATACTGCAGCGTGTGTCATATTCGGCGATATTAGTAGGTAGTTGAGTAGTGCACATTATAGTCGATTTAATAACGATATAATTCTAGTATTATGGTTTCATATCGATTAATATATTATATGAATCGCTGGTTAACTGAGGGGCAGCGAACTGGTATTTTATAGAGTGCATGGCTAAAAATGATAAACGATCCTCCGTTTCAGCGGCCTATCAGTTTATCTTCGTCGTTAAATTTCCAAATATTTTTAACGTAAAACGTTGTCATGATTTTTTAAGTGTATTGACTTATTGTACAAGCAAAACCTCTCTATTTGTTTGCATAAACTCGTTTTTTTCTTTTGTCAAAAACCACACAACTATTTACACTACAAATGTGTGTACATATATATTTTTAGTCCCTACTATATATATATATTCCATTGATAATATAATATGGTGTATCTGGAAGCTTTATAATATAATAATTGACAGTAATTTTTTTACTGAAATTACATTTAAAATTTTAAATGTACAATAATAAACAATATAATATTCCAGGTAAACCCGCTGTTAGGCATATTGTAGAGTCGAGAAAAAAACGTCAGTCGCACAAACTATACAGAAAACATAATTTTGTTGTTATTATTAGGCTATGGAAATATACAATGTGAAAGTAACTTGCGCTGCGCGTTTCTCAATCAGAAAGCATAACATCGGCCTTATACATATAGATTGTATATAGATATTGTGTGTATGTGTTTGTGTTAGGTAGTGTGATATGTTCGTGAATGTGTTCACTAATTAAGTATTATAACTTATAAGTATATGCGTTTACCGTTCTATACACTTTTATGCTAATTGCTAACATACCATGTGAGTGTGGCCATTATTATTATAAATATTAATTAAAACGCTAAAACAAAAAATTAACAATAATTCGTTCGGGAGATTTTTTTTATTCCGTCCCAGGTAGTTATGAAAACCAACTACAACACATTACCTGCAGCTCTTTAAACTTTAAAATAACACACACATGCGACTTATTAATATTAATGCGATTCAATAATATAATATAATCTGAAGATCTATAACGACTAACATTGATTTACCTTTGTTGCACTTCGCCGACATTAATAATTTATACCATTATCGCTCACACACAAAAATGTCAATTATTTTTACCACTATTCGATTGAAAACGTGCACTTTGATCTGCGAAGTCACATGAAAATCCTTAATTATACGTCTCTTCGTCTTATAGCTAGAAAAAAGTTGGAAAGGTTAATAGTTTTATCATTCAGAATTTCTTCAGTGATTCATATATGACATAACACACACACATATATACACTTTTGTGTTACATTACGTTTGTTTAAAACTATAACGGAACAGCTATAGTGACAACTGCATAAGTATCTACAACTGACTGCTATATACTGACGTAACAAAAATTAGGTACATATTATTTGTTATTATTGTAACTATTATTATTTTATCGGTTATTGTTCGTCTAATGTTTAAAATAATGTATACTCGTTTGGGTTTGGACTGGCGATGAGATAGCTACGTAAAATACACGGGTTTCTTGCAGGCACCTACTTACTTATATTAAAATTGAAATTCTACTGATCGTGTCGTGACTGCACGAGCTTTAAAAGTGATACGCGAATGATAATGTATGTATAGGTAGGTAGAAACAATAATAGCGAAGAAAACGACGAAACCCGAAATAAACGAATAGACACGCGCGAAAAATACGATAGCCCCTGACATCAATCACTAATCGTCATAATATATATATATATATATATATATATATACACGTATGGATGTTGAAAATTGATTTCCGTCGACGCCGCCGGCCGTCTATTATTCGATATCGATATAATATGCAGTTTTCGTGCCTCATCATCGGCCATCATAGATGAGTAGAGGAAAGGAAAAAAAGAAGTTACTTATATACACCGCATCCCTCCCCGGAATACACGACTATAGTATATTATTGTGTAATGTATTAAAGACATTTAAGTCTCCAACAATACCGTTTTTTTTTTTCAATCACCGTAAAAATTACACCGTGATTACGGTGCTGCCATGTACCTATGTAAAATATATTATGGGTATAAATTGTAGCGGAGCGGAGTGCGCGTCACACAAACTGCCCATATACCGTTTTTTAAGCACATTTTTTACGTTTTATTTCCCACCGATCACATTATTATTATTCTGTCGTGTTGTCGTCGCATTTTCGCGTTTTCGCTCGACAACTCCGTCTCCTTGCGGTCGCTACGAAAGCGTATATAATCTGTGCTTGACTTCATCATATAGCTACTACGACACAATTACCGCGCGAGTAAATACCGCAACCGAGTAGCTAAGATAAGTCGTTTTTTTTCAACAAAGCGAAATTGTAGACGGGAAGATGCCAGGTGACCCGTCGCCGGCGAAAGGTCGTTTGTTTGAAAATTAAGTGCTGTTCCAATCCTACGCTGTACCTATATATATATGTAAAAATGAAAATTGTTCGAATATTTTCATTCTTATTATATCTTATTGATTATTAGCTATTAAAGGGAGCTATAAAAAACAAAATAATTGTGAATTAAGTTTGACTGTAAACAATTACTCTTATAAGTCTATGCTATACAATATTCTATACAACCTATTTTTTTTTTTTAAAGAGAAACAAAATTAATTTTTAAATTGTCCTTGGCGTTGTTTTATTGACACCTATTGATTTTCTTTGCACAAAAAACACATACTTGAGGATATGAATGTAAAAATAAAAAACTATTTCACGAACGATTACAATGTTTATGTTGTACACCACATGCACTCCACACACACAAATCCTAAATCTAGGTTGGTGAGTGGTGGTAACCTTTTTTCACTAGAAATGCCTCAAGGTGTTTTTGGAGGCAATTCAAGTTTGCCCAATAGTGTACTTACTCGAATACAATTTAATCCAAATACATCTAGATTGTAAATTAATATAATGATAGTAGGTATGTATATACGCGTGCAATATTATCACCTACCTATATTGGTTATTATGTCCATTATGTTTATAATATATAATTATTTTATTTTATTATACTATTAGTCAATATAGGCTATAACATGAATAGCTGTTTATCATCATATTCAGTTTTATTACTATGCTGGCGTATTTTTATTAATATATGTATATATATATTAATTTTTTATAACTGATTATTAATCGTGCAGGTACCTATTGACTGTAGCCATAAAACTATTGAATTATCATTAGTCATTACTGTAACACATATGTATATGACATATTTATTATACAGTGACTTTTATAATTCATTAATTACGTTTTTCTTTCATGGAAGGGTAGACTTTATACCTTTCGGATTAAACATCATAATATGTGCATTCATAACATTTTTTTTTTGATTTAAAAGAAAAAACCAATATTTGAGAATCAACCAAATTATATTCAAATTATAAATTAATTATTTTATCTATAGAGGGGATGATTACGATACAACAGGGTTAACTGCCTATTATGTTACCTACCTAACCAATTAAATAGAATGAAGTTTTTAAAATTGGGAGGCAATTTGAGGGTCGATTGGGGGTAATAATCTGTAGATATAATGTGCTTAAGACACAATTTTTTGGAAAGTGTATTTTCTCCCGACACTATACTAACTTATAGAGTGAATTTATTTTTTCATATCATTTGTATTGTTACAGGACTCTGTGATCTGACCGGAAGTCCTCCGACCATATGGGTGGACCGAAATTGGGTGGTCGACTCCACGGCACCCGTCGGCACGGTGGTGGCTCGGGTTCGCGTGTCCGACGTCAGCAACGAAACGGTCCTGATGTTCGGGCTGGAACACTCGACGGGCTTCAACATCGTCCAAGAAAACGAAGACCCGTTGCCGTTCACCATCGACGAGAATGGAAGAGTCACCACAAACACGTCCCTAACGAACAAGGTATAATATACAATTATCGCCATTAAAAATAAAATCATCATCATTCATACCGCGTAAAGACTAAATAGTAAATAGTATTATACGTCAACGTTGATTATCATTGCCTCTAATCGCGTTGTAGTACTTAGAAATTAGATACATGTTTTGTAATGTCAATCCAAAATCTTTGTGAGAGAATTTTGTTCTTACATTGTCGCGATAACCCGCAGCGAACTCATCTACAGGACAGTGTCTCGTGATGCCAACGTCAAAATAAACTTATCGTACCAATCTACCATTATGTACGTGTAACCGTGTAGGTACGTTGTCCCCATAATATGACATATTATTGTATAATATATAATATCCGGTATAGCCCATGCGCGTATACAGCGTACGCGTATAGGAAATAGGAATTATTATAATAACGGCAAATGTTAAATATATACATAATATTATATTATAATGTACCTCACTTTACCTACGTTGTATTATACTGCGCGTATCACGATTCGCGACTATTATTATATATGATCCGACACGTTCAATTATTATGGATAGACAATTATTATATTATTAGACGTGTAACATAATATTTTGTAGATGATAATAATAATATCATTATTACTGACTTTTCGTAAGTTTATTGTGTACCGACAAAATACTTATTTACTGATAAGAAGGGGAAGTCAATTTCGTATAAATAATAAAAATATAAATAATCATATAGCCAAAACACATGGTATAATAGAAACACAGCTATACAGCAATATAATAATAATATCATACAACGGTAACCACATAATATGTATGTAGATATAATAGATGAAAAATGAAACTAATTAAAAACTGTACAGTGAAAATATGCTAAAAATGAAAAATGAAAAATGAAATTTAATAACAACAATAATGACACGTTAAGACGGAAACAATAATCTTAAATTTATGATTTGAGAGTTGAGAAAATGAAGACAATTTTTAATTTATAAATTTATAAACCAAATTCTAATAAAAATTAGGAGAAAAAACACAAGGTGATTCGTCCTCTTTTTTTCATTAATTTAGTTATTTAAAATATGAATTTTTGAATTTTTAAATATACTTAGAGAATATATTTTAAAACTCTTGAGATTTTTTGTACCACTTAAGAGAAGTATTGTGGGGATACAAACTTCAGTTTTTAAAATCAGAATCCACTTTTTTTCTAATATTAAACATTCTTATTTGAAAAACATAAATTTGTATCACCACTGGACACGACTATAGTAGTAAAAAGAAGTTTAAAAGTTTAAAATAGAGAGTATGTCGGGAGCATCCAAGGGGTGGTCAAGAACATATGTCATAAAAAAGTTATCAACCTTAATTTAGAGGGAAGCTATATTAGATTATATTTCGGTTTGGGTGGGATAACTATTCAGTTATGATTAAGGCTGGGATTTCGATGCACTTTGCATTGTTTTCTAAAGCTTACGGTACGATTCTCGTCTAGTCACAAATTTGTTTTATGTACTTTTGAATAAGAATAAGAAAATTTATTTTGCAATTTTTGGGATTTTTTAGCTTTTAGGTCATTTTCTTAATTTTTTAGCGCATTTTAGAGTTTTTGGAAACCAAGTATGAATTTGAAATTTTATTTTAAGATTTTTACATCGACATGGTTTTTATATAAATATAGCAGATTTTAAGTAGATATAGGTACTCGTAATTCAAATTATATTATTGGACAAGGTTTGAGTAACCACTATCCACATTTTCTGTTAAATAATCTTAAATCAGTAAAATCAACGTTCAATACGAGTACCTATTGTCGTCGTAAACACCGTTTTATTTATTTACTCTAGTTAATTTTTTTTTAAATTTAATATAAAAATGCCAAGGTAAAATGTTCGACAGCGAGTCGACTGCGTGCGTTTGTGCAAGAATTTGGACATTATATTTTTTCTACCGACGGATTGGTGTTATTTTGTAAAATATGCAACGTGAATTTTATATTCGTGCTTTATTTAGAGTTTTTAGGTCATAAAAGCATTTTTTAAGGGCATTTTTTTGGGTTTTTTAGGGCATTAAAATCCCAGCTCTAGTGATGACGTGGTTTGATTTTTAGTTAAGTTAGGCAACAATATGAACAAAATGAACAAAAATCTATTCTGTACTCTCTACACAATAAAAATATATTTACTCGTGCATAGTTATAACTAAAAATATTTAATACTTCCTTATTATAATATGTAATTATAGGCAAGTACCTACATATATTACATAATAAATGACTTCGAATTTCCGTATCTCTGTGCATGTATTGTTACATTTAACCAATTTTGAAATCATATTTCTTTGTTACGCTTACCTAGTTAATAATTTGAGAGTAATCGATACATAATAATAATATGTAACGTGCATAATATAAATCAAAACTTGTTCATTGGTTGTATTTCAATTTGCTTCGATGTCTTCATCAAAGTCACGACCAGAATAGTAATCTACAAAACTAATTCCTATAATAGTTAATTTATAATATTAATGTCTAAATTAAACGAAAAGTTAAGTTATCATCATTTGGATTCTCGACTATTTCGTATATTGGCCGCAGACACGTACTTCATAGGTTGATGTAAGCATATAATGATGGTACCGGGTCTAACTTATCATCATAATAGGTTATTATGTATAACCACCTAAACATTCTTGGTTTTTAATTTTTTATAACGTGAATTAGAGACACCTATTGATGAAACACAATGAACGATGTCTTTTCGCCCGTCCCGTTTCAACATATAATCGCGAGACCAAAAAACGTTCAATATAAAAACTAGTGATGTAATGCAATATTTTTTAGTGTATGGGTGATGTATACATAATAGATTATAATAACAATAGATCAGTTTTCTGGAGTAAGAAACTTGGGATATCGGTCTATAACAATAAATACATCGATAAGTAGTAAGTACAACATAATATGCAGTCATTATAAATGATTATTTTGCCGATCCATCGACACAACTTTATTTTATATAAAATAATAAATATGATGCAGTTTTTTTTTTTCAGTTTGTGTAGATCTGTAACTAATGTTTTAATAAATATATTTTTTTTTAAAACAGCGAATTTTAACTTCCATTAAATTGTATTTCCATTTATTTAGAAAATCAACTGAATTTAATTTTTCCAGTTAATTTTATAAAAAATTCTGTTTGGGATTTACTACGTGTCGATACTTTACTTGACCAACTTTTTTTTTATCATTATTAAAAATCAAAGATAAACTTGGTTCAAAATAATAATATGTAGGTATCACAACTTTTTGAAATCAATATTTTGTGTTGTAGGAAAATAATTAATATAAGCACATTTAAAATGATTATGTGTTATAGACTAATTAAAAAACAAAATCGAAAACTCTTTGAACTTAACATACTCGTATATTTCTGTACTTAATTATAGCCTTAATGCCTTATATTTTACCTAAATCTTTCCATTTTTTTCTGAATCATTTATTATATTATAGTTATTGACACTTCTTATTATCTACATAATTACAACTATATTATATTCAGATTTCATGGGAAATATAAGTTTTATAGTTTTGTATAATACTATAACGTATAGATCTTTATAAATTACGTTTATTGAGACGTATTCTGATAATATTTGATAATTTTGCTGTGTAGTAAACGGGTTAATAACCTTTTGACTTTTTGAGGAAGAGATCCTTAAGGTACAAGATACTTTTGATATTGATTTATATTTGTCTTTGTTGCATTGTTTCTTATTTTTATGAGTATATGAACAATAATCATGTCATAAAAATGTACACCATCTTTATCGATATTAAAGAAAGTATTGTACCTAAACGTTCAATCATAGTTTTTTTAAACTCATGAATTAACAACTTTTTTCGATCATTTTCTGGATTTTGATTACTTGGATCTTGCTAATGACATTTTTAGAAAATAACAACTATATCTCAACAAATATTTCTCTTATATTTACCGTAATAGTATTATACTACCTATTATGTCAAATATTTACTATTTTTTTTTTAATGAAAACGTTAACTGACAATCAAAAAATGGCTAGTTAATTTATCAATTATCAAGTTATGAGCCGTCAAAAATTGTAAATTTTAATTCTAGTAATAAATATTAATCTATAATTTCTTACACATCACTAATCAATGCTACTAACGCTATAGGCGTTACTTTAAATTTATTTTACTAGTTATTATAAATTCTTGGTGTACGTAAAGCGGTATTGGAATTTAGTAACTTTTTTCTTAAATTGCCTTTGTCGTGTTCTGTTTTTACTCGTAATTAAATAGCTCTATAATAATAAATAAATTTCACTCTAGGCGTAAACTAGATAAATTTATAAATAATAGTTATTATAAATGTTAAATATTGGTTTAGGTAAGTTAAATATAATAGCCCATTATAAATAACATATAAAATTAATATACATATTATAGTGATAGTAAACATGAATCACCTATCGTTTCCCGCTTTGAATCAAATAACTGCCGTCGTATATGTTTCCTTTCCTACTATATGGACTAATTATATATAAAAAATCTTTTCGTTTGTTTTTACGAAATATTGTTCTGTTAGTTCAATGCCGAATTTATTTGTTATAAAACTGGAGTACTGGTAAACTGGAGTACGTCCTAATTAGCATCTACAGTTTTTAATTACCTAAGTTATTAATGTATAATACATAATTAATATATTACAATTAAACGTAACTCCAAAATACCTCGGTATGTGTACGTATTAATTTAATAACAATAGGTGCAATGGGTAGGCTGTTAGGTACACAATAAATTAATATAGGATAACCTACACGAAAGCCAAAAGTAGAACACAGTGTTTCTTTGTTCCGTGTATAATTTATATAATATGTAACTACACGTCATTATTGTTACAACAAGTGTATCTGTTATTGATGTTATAGTGGTAACGTATAAATTAGTGTCTTCTACTTTCTACTAAGTACATGTGACAGCTAAGTTAAAAAAAAAAGGTTTAAAAACTATTGTGTTTGGGCATTTATGATGGTTGCTTAGAGTTTATTTGAAAACCCCAAAGGAATGATTGCATAATAGTATAGTAATAATAATAATAATTAATCAAACCATAAATAATTAAATAATTTATTCAAAACGAGTTTCGAAGACCCAGTAAGAAAATCCCTCACAAAATTGTTGCTTAAATGTAAGATTGATTGATCAGGATTTTAGACTTTCCTGTTACAATGGCGTTTTTAGGGGAGTGATCGCATATATTTAACGAGATGAATAAAAGGTGAATAAATGGTTGACATAAGAATAACACATAGGATAATACAAACAATAAAACAGTTTATTAAATAAAATTAAAAATAAACACTTCTTATACATTTTATATCATCATGTAATCGTGTACATAATATAGATTATGATTTCTGCAAATATTAATATATTCCTCCCCGTCAACCAAAATACATCCTTATTTTATTACAATTTTGTATTTGTGTGCGTTACAGGAGGGAAAAAACATTTACCTTTACGTGACGATCAACGATGGACACTTGACGTCCAAGACTCAGGTATGGGCGAAAGTGGAAGGACCCGGCGGTGGTGGCAGAAATAAGCCGAGTAGCGGAGGACTTCCGACAAACTTCTTATCACCACAGTTCCGACCACCACCCCCGCCGTCGATACCGATAAATGGGGCTGGAAGCAATTTTCCAGGCGTTGTGTTCACGCCTCCTAACAAAATTCTACCCCCCGGGCCGGCCAGGACATCGCAACCACGGCCAACGAACAAAGTTCCTACTGCGAAGCCAACGACTCCCATAGTCGTTGTCACGCAAAAGACAGTCACCGCTGACATACCCGTTTCCGAGACCTCCACATCACCGACCGCAGTTGTTAGCACAGTCCCATCAACCATGGAAATCGATGCAGCCATGCATTCAACTAACGGCATCATCACCATAAAGTCAAAGTCCAGTACCGTCGCCACCACTGCCGATAACATCACTGACACTACCACCACTGCCGCTACCACCACTCAGCCCGGTGAGACAAGAAACGTAACAGAACCAGCGCTCACCCCTCCCACAGTAACCACCCAACAACCAGTTCAGAATAACCTGGTCTTGGCCCTGGTACCCATAGTGGTCGCTACCGTGTTCCTGACCACGGCTGGCGTGCTTGCCTGTTTGTTCCGAAAAAGACTGTTTCCCTCCAAAGTCAAGTCTAAAAAAGTCAATTCAATTGTGAGTATAATAAATAATAATATTATATACCTACATTATGATGTAATATTATCACGTCACGATATTCGTACAATAAGATACTGGACAGTGGACACCCAGACCCAAATTAACTAAATCTGATTCTACGTTTCTTACATGACCCTCACATTCTTAAAAACTAAATTTCACTATAATTTTCTGTTTGATAATACGCTATTATAGTGTATCTTTCACAATTGACAACCATAATAGTATATAGCTATATAGATACTTAATTATATTACCTTTACAGACATTGAAACATATTGCTGCAGTTGTAGTACAGCAAAAAAAATACGTTCTTTGTCGAATTTCGAAGCCTTATTCTGCAGCAATTGCAAGTTATCGCAGTAACGCACTCTTCTCATTTATAGACTTCTTCTCTTGAAATCTTTTGGGACTTTTCGTCCTATCGAAATGTTGCGATTAAAACAAAATATTTTGATAGGACCTGTGTGACTAACCTATCCAGCTATTATTATAAAATTAGTGTCAATCATATTTTACTAACATGATATTATATATATATATATAAGTAAAATATAAAGTTCGTGATCAATATTCGCACGTAACTGCATCGATAAATACACAATTTTATTATAATTTGTTCGTAGGGAAAAAAGAAAAGCTCTCGATCGGACGACCCGATGGTCATGCACCACTGGAGCGGACCACGATCATTCACCAGGTACGAAAGCTGGGGCTCGGATCCGTCGACCAATGGGCAGTACGTCGGTGGAAAGGAATCGGCGATCAAAGAAAGTGACCCGTGGGAGATACCTAGACACCACGTGAGGGTGTGCTCAATACTTGGAGAGGGTAGTTTTGGGCAAGTCTGGAAGTGCGAGGCGTACAACATCATGGGTAAGACACGTGTTCTGCCACGACTATGTTACGTGTTAAATGATAACGAACATAACAATAGTTATTGTAAACACTATATTATCCACCACAATGATCGTGATGATATCATCATCTCGACTTTGGCAAAAATGTTGAACACGACTAATATATAGCACGATACGGCTTGCGCGTATATTTGTTTAGGGTTCAAGGGCAACATGGTGGTCGCTGTAAAGACTCTCAAGGACAACGCGGGCGAACGCGAACGACTCGACCTGGTACAAGAACTGCAGGTGATGAAATCGCTGGAGCCGCATCCGCACGTCGTAAAACTCTTGGGATGTTGTTCGGAGAGAGGTATATTTATTACAATTTAACAAATATTATAGTGCAAAATGCTAACGAAAAAAACAAAATATCATAATCATTGTAGATTAGGTACTTATGTCAAATAATCATTTAATTTTCACTTTAATATTTATAAGCAGAAAGATTCTATTTAAAACTATAATTT
Organism: Diuraphis noxia; assembly: GCF_037042655.1. Lineage (NCBI taxonomy): Eukaryota > Metazoa > Arthropoda > Insecta > Hemiptera > Aphididae > Diuraphis > Diuraphis noxia. Next base: position 26,707,642 of record NW_028301714.1, on the reverse strand, counting down.
AGTAATAACAGTCATGGCTGTTAAAAAATTCTCAATACTATAAATTATTTGTACATAAAATACATGGATGACATAAGACACCAACAAGTGCTTAAAATCGTATATATTTTATGGGTAGTCCTTTACATATACATTAAAATAATATATGGTTAGTAGATACATAATATGGATTAAATAAGAGGAGGGCTGTATAAGTATTGCAACAAAAACGCTTGCAATTAATGCCAATAGGTAAGCATTATTATCAGATTTTTTTAGTTATTTCCAAAAATGAAATATATTTTAATTTATCGAATATCGGTTTTATAAAACAGCAACATATTATTATTGTATCATTGTATTGGATATCGGTAAGTATAATTGTCCATTCCTATATTTTCCTTAGTAACAAATTCCTTGCAACATTGGGCAAAATTGCATGGAATGTACTCGAGTAAACAATAAAATCTGATTATTTAATAAATTTTCATAGTCCCTTTTTTTGTTAGCTTTTTTCATATATACAATATACTTATATACTTATAATACGACTATATATACATTGATGTCTATAATTTTTAATAGCATTGATAACATCATGTAGGTACTCACCGATTATGATCCAACAATGATGTTGTACAACATGTATTAATTTGTTTTTTTCATTTCGTTTCCGCTGCAGATCCCTTGTTTGTCGTTATGGAGTACGCGAAATTGGGCAAACTCCAGAGCGTGCTGCGGAACTCTCGTGGCGTAAATTACTACACGAATACGCACGGGCCGAGTTCGTTGACGTCGCACGAACTCATTATGTTCTGCTATCAGATCGCCAAAGGAATGGACTTCTTGTCGTCGAAAGGGGTACGTTGAACTTACTTACCTATATACATGCCTATATAATATTAGATATATTTAATTGTATATACAATGAACAGATGACTGCACGCTGCAATGTTAACGATTGCGTTTCGCGCTCCGTGAATTGTTATAATATATTATTATGATCCTATTGTAATTGGTGCACGAAGCGTTCAGTTTGTAAGCGCGTAGGAACTCCAAAGACGATATAATTATAGTGTGCCAACGGAAAAATGAAATTCCTTCAAAAGTCGCAGATCCGTAAAACAAATGTAGATTGTAGGGCGTAGGCATATAGGTATTCATATATTTTTTTATTGTTATTAAATATTACGAATACACTAGTATAGCTCTAAGCACTCATACATTAATTTTACTTTGTTTTTGAAAATCAAATGTTATTATTATCCACGAGAGCTCGTCGATGATTAAGACTTCCGACAAAAAGTATTAGGTATGCATAAAATGATTAAATAAATAATTCATTACGTACATATTTAAAAAGAATGACAAACGCAAATTTGAAGAAAAATAGTTCAAAACATTGATTTTAGTATATTAATATTTAATTTTAATAAAAAAATTAAATATAGAGTTCAAAGTTTTAAAATGCAAGTTTTCTTATATTTGCTTATTTGTAATGCATATATTCCGAGCTTAGCACATTCAATTGCATCTCTGATTTTTAGTGCCATACCTAGTTTATTTGTGATTCTTATGATTATTAATATCTAATGTACATATTAAGACTACAATAACTGTCATAATCTATTATAGTTTAATTACCAAACCAGCATATAGAACACTGTTAATATAAATAAGTGTGATTGGTAAGTGGTAACTCAAGATACGAAAAACCATTTAGCACAACTTCAAAACGTATTTTTCATCCAATCTTACAATATTTTAGTATAATATTTCACATTAACATATTATAATAACTAATAAGTATATAAATATTAAATATTTCTCAAGTGTATAATCGAGAACGTAACTTTTAATGTACTTATATGTGGTACTGATAGTACGATGAAACAGAACAAAAACTACCGATCATCATTTATAATTTATTAGAGTTAATCTTTCGAAAACCAATACTGCGTAAAAAATGGCGGCAAACTGATGGATTTCAATTGTCGTGGTATACAGCTCTACTCATAGACACGCAGTTGATGATTAATATATCGAATAATATTATAATCTATTAATTGGTCAATCAATTTTCCTAATTCTCCGTGGGCGCGAATAATAATTTATACATTGAATCGGGTTCTCTGTTTTAATATATCACTCGAAAGAATTCCGTACAACTTAACTCATAAACTAATACATGTCTAACGACCATATTTCACATTTCAGAAAATTACGCTTAGATTTACATCCGCTGTATAATAATAATAATAATAATATGTTCCCATGAACCGTGAGATAAATAATTTGACTAAAAACTCAATATAAAAATGAAATAAACCTGCGACCTTGAATGCACGGCTGTAATTACAAACATATATTATATATTTACGGTTTGCTTGTTCTATACGAATCACGAATAAAATATGTTATGTTATTAAAGTGGCTCTGGGCTCTATAATAATAATTGCTTTAATAATCTTTATATAATAGCCGATGATAAATACAATTCTGAAAACAATTTTAAAATTATTCGCTGAAAATACAATTATAGGTAGGTATTACACAATAATGGAAACCTTTAATGTTGTTAATTATTAACTGATGTTGTACCTATTCAATTTCAATAATTAAAAATATTTATTTTTTCCATTCGCATCTCCGCGAACATTCGGATAGGCCATTATTTCTCGTTTACATTTTACAGAAAATTGAAAAGCTTAGGCATGCGGGATTCCAAAGTAAAAGATACATACATATACGCTTATTATGATAAAAGAAAAAAGAAATATAGAAATTTACGAAAAATATCAAAAGCAATAACATTATACACCAACTTACTATTGCTGTTCAGTGGTACTTTGGTACATTTTAACCACAATAATAATTAATGTTGTTCGTGTATTTGGACTTTTATATACATCCATATAATGTAGAGTAGGTTGCAGTCATCAGTACAATACTGCCGTGTTGTAGAATGTCGTTCATTGACCGTCGCTTGTTATTATTATTATTATTATTATTTTGTGGTTTCGATTCAGATAGCGAAATGTTTCTGAAAAACACGCCTGCGATTGTGCAGTTTCGTTATAGTGCGAAATCATTCGGGGGCACACGAGGGCAATAGCCGGTAAATTCGAACCGCGTGCGGTGACGCGACTAATAACATTAGTATTCATTAAGGCGGATTCCCACTCGGTGAAACTCCAAAACGCACCGACCACAACACATTGTGCAATTAATAAAAACATCGATCCTACACAAAATCTATATCGATGATAATAAACAACACCGACAAACCGAACGGGACGTTTTCCCAGACAGATGATGACTGAGTTTACAGCACCTACACCGCGTCCTAGACCCCACTCCGACGGAATCAACGCACCGATAATGACAAATTATTAGAAACACATTATTCGTGTACAGAGTGTATTTGACAGAAATACCTGACAAATCAAATAACTTTTGTTCTAATCATGAAGACTAGAGATAAGGAGGCCAAACTCTACCACAAAAACCGTCCCGTAAAACATCGCAGACTAATTTCTCCACCAATATGCGTGGTGGTCAAATGCGAGGCTGGCTTGGAGTAAAATTAACCCGTATTAGATAGGGACATACTCGACTTAATTATTTAAAAAAAATTATAATTAAAAAACTAAAAATGGTATTTAAATTAGAATTTCACCATCGTCTTCAGCGCAAATTTATCTTTAAGATTAAATTACAAAAATAATATTAATGTTCTATATTTACGTAATAAATATACATACAAATAGTAAAAATGGGTAAAAATGTAACAGTAGGTATTAGGTATATATTAGGTATTTATTACAGTTTGGATACTTTCCTGTTTTTCCATTGAATTCCATTTAACAGATGATATCTCTTCGAATTTCTCTACGAGACCTGAGAATTTTTCCTATACATAGTGTGTTTTTAAGCAAAAACAGGTTACATGCAGTCTTCTTAAAACATAGTATGCGTACTTTTTGAAAGACTGAACACAAAAAATTGTAAAAAATTATATTATATTCTATAACGTTACAAATGCGTTGTATATCGACGCGTTTTACATGATCACAATGATACACAACGGAAAACGGCTCGTGTACGTTCGGTTCCGGTAAATTGTATAGTGGGTGACAGACGAGGTGTGACAGATTTGTGTTTGCCGGTGGGTGGGTAGCAGTGGTGGAGACTATCGGACAAAAAAAAAATTGTTGCAACGATTCGCGAAATCATATTTTCCACGCGTTCAAAGACCCCTTCAGTAGTGCGATTTTAAAGTTTACCTATATGACATATATGCATAATACATGCTATGACAATATTAACAAAAGCTGAGCTCCAATTTCTGCCAAATTATTTTTTTACATCAATACGACTATGCATCGAAACTTCGGCATACATTTTGCACAATTTTGACCGACGCCCAAGTCTCACTTATGGCCTGCACCACGGAATAAATAGTAATATAAGTATAATACGTTCCGGTATCGTGTCTTGACGTATTTCTTCGTTCTGCGCATTTTCCACGTTTATACCAAAATGAAATACCAATATGACGCCGAAATCCTCATCAACTATATGACTACTGTAGCTGATAATAATATATTTTATCATTTTTTTTTTTAGTAAATACTTTTCTTTAGATAAATGTAACCACACTGGTGATCAAAAGTTGAAAATATATTCAACTATGTGATAGCGTATGGTTACCGCGGTTCAAATAGTGTTGAACATTAAACATATGGTATACCTTAATGAAACCACGTGGTTCAACCAACCAGAGAAAATTATCTTATACGACAAGATAGTACGATACATCATACGCGGCATAGTTTGAACCCCCTTTTAAAATGCAAACATAGAATAGTAAAACGTGAGTGTACAGTCTTTGAGAGTCTTTAGAAATGAAAAGATTTTATATTTTTATTATTTGGTACTAAATTTACCAACCCCCTCCTCACCAATTGCAATACTATTTCCAAACTACTATATGAAAATAACCAGTGGCGTATTTGAGGATAGGGAGGGGGCGATCGCCCTCCATTCCTTGAAATATTATTGGTTTTTATACGGAAAAAGTACAAGCAAGTAGATTAAATATGCTACCAGAAATCTCTTTGAAATTGAATATTTATCACAATATATCTGCTAGAAAAATAGCATCAGACACTAAAATAAAAATAAAAACAATTAATTGTAAATAAAATAGGGTAGAATTTAAGCTTGTGAGTTATAACTTTAGTGTCAACGCCTCCACCCCTCCTTCCACACATAAAACTAAGTCAAATAGGCACTGGTCATAACATTGTACCATCATATAATTCATAATACGTTCAATTTAGTTAGTGCTAGTCGTCGTATTATATTACCTGATAACACACGTACGCTCGTTGTTCACAGATCATACACAGGGACCTGGCGGCCAGGAACATACTGGTGACGGAGGAACGGACGTGCAAGATCTCCGACTTCGGGTTCGCGCGGGACGTGGCCAACAGCCGGGTGTACGAGCGCAAGTCCGAAGGCCGTCTGCCCATCCGGTGGATGGCGCCGGAGTCGCTGTTCGACAACATGTACTCGGCCAAGTCGGACGCCTGGTCGTTCGGCGTGCTCATGTGGGAGATCGTGACGCTTGGCTCGACGCCGTACCCGGGAGTGGCCGCGGCGGACGTCATGAAGCGCATCCGGGACGGATACCGGCTGGACAAGCCGCAGCACTGCCGTCGCGAGGTGTACAACATCATGTTCTACTGCTGGGACAAGTGTCCGGACGACCGGCCCGACTTCGCCGAGCTCATGGGGCTGCTTGACAAGCTGCTGGTCGACGAGACCGATTACATACAGCTCGACCGGTTCCCGGACAACGCGTACTATAACATCACCACGTGCATCAGTGGCGAGCGCCTGTGACGGAACTCCAGCGCCGCAGCGGCCGCCGACGCCACTTCCGCCCGGAAGTGGAGCCGGCTGCAGCGGCGACGGTATCCTGCTGCAGCGAAACCGCGCAGTCGTTTCCGTTTATCATAATGTAGTATTAAATTTTTTAAAAATTGTACGTATTCGGTGGTCACACGTCTGAAGAAAAAAGATGTATAACATAAAAATAAATAAACACTCTCGTAGTAGCTGACATTATACGAGTATGGCACGATAAAAATATTTATTACGATTTTTCGACATCCGGTCAGCACGGTATTATAATGCGACAATAAAACTGCGTGCGATCGCACTGTATACGTGAATGTATCAGCTGCATAATATTATTATTGTATGTATTTTTTTTATTTTCATTGTTTATAAAAAAAAAAAAAAAACAATATTATACCTATGTTAAGAATTTTAAAACTTCGTTGACGTCGTTTTTTTTAGTTTTCACGATGTACCCTCCCTTCTTATTGCTCATAGTATGACGTTATAATAATTATCATACAAATACCATGTTAGGATGATTGAAACGAATATGAACACGAATGTACAATGGGTATTTCGTTGTTTTTTTCCAAAACAAAATCACTAGTCTTTTTTAACTTTTGTACTTATAGTATCGCGACTATAATACGTAGTACTTTTTTCATATTAATGTCATGTTTTTCTGCAAACGTTATTTAATATAGTTTAGGTATTATATGTTGTATGTACGAATGTTATATAATTCTGTACGGATAATACGATAATATTATGTATATATACATATAATGTAATTATTGTAATATATTATAATTATATTATATTATTTAGTACCAAAAATATATTTATGCATTATATTGTATCCATAAATTATAATGTGTATTATAGTTGCAAGTACTCGATTTTATATGATTTTTTTTTTTAACTATTATTATTATTATATATTATTATTCATATTTTGTAAGCGGTTATTTGACTTCGCGTTTCCGACGACTGACAAAATAGTATTATATACCAATAAAATACGTAAAAATTAAAATTAATCAACTAAATTAATTCAAGCATTACTATACCTACAAATATTTTTACCTAACAATAAATAGTATACAATTATACTGCAAATACTTTTTGCTCCTGTTGTATAAAAATTTCTCATAAATAATAAGATACACGCATGCAAACGTAGAAGTGTTGACATGTCTTTTGAATTTTTGGCCATAAAATTCCATACTTCCGTTCGTTTTTCGCTTCGGTTTACTATTGAACAGTGATGAGTAGGTACACTGAAATTACTATTGATACAGATTATTTTTGTATGAAAAAAAAAAACCGAAACGATAAAAAATTGTTTGCGTAACTTTTGTTCATAATAAATTGAACGTATACAATTTTAAATTCATGACGTCATTTTAAATGTTAAAATCACACTAAATACTTAACATAATACTATCGTAGTAGATGAGTTATGACAAGGTTCTTTTCGTATTAATTAAAAATTATTATTATATTTAGACGAATCACAAATACCAAAATGTTGATCATACCTAAATTATATAGACCAGTATATTTGTATCATACCACGAAAAATATTATGGTACCAGGCACGTAGCCAGACTTTTTTCACTAAGAAGCCCCTTATTCCTATTTTTTGTACACCCTTCCAACCCACTCCTCACAACACAAAATCTATAAAGTTCAATTCAAATGTAGGATAATTAATTACACATAGTACCTATAAATTATGACATGGACACCAGCCTTCTCAGTGGCGTCCAGTATTTCATATGTATATGAATTTAAAATATAATTTTTTTTTCATCTATTATACTTTAAATGTGTCAACATAATTATTTCGTGTTTTTATGTTTTCACAAGTTTTTTTTCAATATTATTAATACAGTTAAAAATATATTTATTAAATATGGTATAATATGTTTTATGATCTGAAGATATGTGATGCGTATGTTAATAAATTAAGGAGTAGAAGTTAAGAGGAATGGTATTTTGTTTATTAAGAATGTTAGGGCTGCTAGAAGGAGGTCAAGGATTAATTTTAAATAAATAAATAAATATATATTCAAGATTTAGTAAAATTAAATGCCATATTAACGCTGATATTTATCTCATAACATAATAATGTATATTGTTATAAATTACTGCTATACCTAAGTTTATGTCCGCGCAGGGAAAGCTTTATTCGATATCATCAGTGGAAAGTGCCTTTTTTTACAAATATATGAGGGATAATATTGATAGATTAATATTAATAAATACAATTTTCACCATAGTCCCACTCCATATCTTAAAAACCCACATTACCACAGACCTTTATCCTTAAAACACAAAGTTAAATAACTTAAAAATTATATATTGTATGCATTATGACCCGGATACATAAACATAAAAAAAAAAATTTACCACTGTGTAATTTACAGTTTAAAAGGAGTGTTCTCAGTTGACAATTAAAAGTATGTGTACTCACGAAACATCCTTTAAGCAATACAATAAATTTCTAGAATTTAAAAATATGGCCTTAGAATATATATACAGAGTGTCCCACGAAGATCTGACATTCATATTATGTTCATGAATATGTGATCTGCAGATAATACTATATATATACGTACATATTTATGTTATAAACTGAAGTCGGCATAATATAATAGCTTCTAAACCAATGGTTCCCAATATTTTTACTTCTCAGAGCTACATTTTATAGTTACATATTACCTGCATGCGGACCACCAGCCACATAAATTTAATATTTCATTACTACATTGTGCCTACTTATCGTAAGCCCATATATATGATGTGTAAATATATATATAATATAATATATATATTTATTTATATATAACTGTATTAATATGTTTAATTTAAAAACAGGCCGCAGTCCACTTCTGAAACTTTGGAAGCCACGGGTTGGACATCACTGTTCTAAATAATATACAGGGTGATTCACCAAGCATGCTCACCCACCTTTTTTCATTAATAATACAGTTATTCAAAATCTGATTTTAGAATCTTTATATATACTCGAAGACCATATTTTCAAATTCTTGAAATTTTTTTGTACCTGTAAGGTATATGTCCTGTAGTGATACAAACTTTTGTTTTTCAAATGAGAAACTCAAAAAAAAAATCAAAACTCTAATGAGTAGTTTTTAAGTTATTTAACTTTGTTTTCTGAGAATAAAAGGATGATGGTTTAAGCTTATAAGACATGTTTCTATGGTAGATTTGAAAATATTAGTCATTAATATTTATCTATCAACAAATAATTTGTAAAAATTACCTAAGTATCATAAATACTAATTCCAACAGTACCTATGTGTATTTTATACTTTTATAAAACGATTTTTAAAGAATATTATTCTTAGTATAAACATTTTAATAACTAAAAAACTACTCATTCAAATTTTTAATTAGGTACATCAAAGTTAAAAAAAAAATTATCTACTAAATAATTTACAGTTAAAAAGAGGGTTCTCATTTGAAAAACAGAAGTTTGTATCGCCACAGGGCACTCCTTAAGTAGTACAAAAAGTCTCAAGAATTTGAAAATATGGTCTTTGAGTATATATATATTGAAAATTCCAAAAATTAGAATTTGAATAAATTCAATATTAAAGTAAAAATGGGGGGGGGGATGAGCATGCTTGGTGAATCACCTTACATAAAGAAATTATACGCTCTACAATTCATTTGTATCTTTATGAATTATGCGTATATATTATTTGTCCGCAAACATGGCGATCATATTTTATACAATATGCCTATACTTCAAAATCTAATGTTTTCCTTATTTTAAACGAATTTACTGTCACGTACTCACGAATAACCTATATATTTAATAGATCTGACTTCATATTTTATTATCATTCATTATATAGTAAGCTACAGCAATGCGTAACCTATATGTGCATTTAATGCACTGCATTATCATCATTATACATTAATTATTTGTAGAGCTAAGAATTTTTAGTAGTTAATTATAAACTTGAAAATATGAATATACTGAAAAACAACAAATAGGTAGGTATACCCTAAAAACTGCATAATATGAATTTCGGTCTTTAAATTATACAATTAATATTAAAACAAAATAAATATATTAAAAAGATAGTTTGATTATTTATACTTATTTACACTATAGTTAAAAACTTGAAAAATTAATTGCCTTCGTCTTTTTATTCATCTTTGTTTTATTCATCTTAATTTTATTTTTTTATTTCTCAAAATTAACTTTACTATGTTGAAAAATTTCAAAACATGTTCTTATTTGTTTCTATTAGGTCAATGCAAGGATGTAAATTATTTATACTAACTAGGCACCCGTGCATCGTTCAGAAGAAAACTGGAGAAATGAGATAAGAAACGCTGGTTGTGATATATAGATCATCGGTAAATTCCATTACATGAAACTGGAATAGCGTCTAACATTTTAGAGACATATTGCACCAAAGGAAAGAGGACCAGTGGCGAACTATCAGACCCAAGATATGCCATCCGGCTAGTAAAAAAATGCAAAATTTATCAACATCCTATCGCTTAATATAAGTTAATAGCCAAAGATAAGTTTTTTTTTAATTTTTAAAAAATGTACGGTACTATAACTATTATCATAATATCATATTAATCAATGACAAAACTATAAATAAATTTAAAAAATGTTTATAATTCCTTTTTCGTGAGTTTAAAAAGAAATCCTATTTTATCTCCTTTTTAGCTACCTAGCTAGGTATAGGGAAAATTAACAATTACCACCCTTTAAATCTCAAGGAATCTATTGGTACAACTTTTTATTAAAAGCTGTTCAGTAATAAACCAACGCGATTCAAGATCGATATAAACGGATTACACCTACAGCAACCTAATAATAACCCTAACCTGTGGCAAAATGGTTAATCATTTTTATAGAAAAAATTACTAATGTCTACCAATTTTCTACTATTAATATATATTGTGATATATAATCAATTGCGACCATTTAAACCTACAAACGAAATTCCCATGTAAAAAAACCTTTCAATTTTTCCTCAATTTTTCGAAAATTAAAAAAAAATCGAATGAGGCAAATCGGTTTCACAGCCGTTCTTGATTGATATTGCTTTTACCAGCGAATATAGTTTCACATTTTTATCATACAAGATAATACAATTATATTAAACGTGTGTTATATATTTATAAATAATATAATATCATAAAATATAGTGTCAACAAAAGTTTCAAAAACCCTTCACGCAATTACTATTGTTGCGTTATTTTCCTCTGCAATATATCATTCATCGAATAAACTGTTATTAGATTAGCTTAATTAAACGTTATGGTCATAATAATCGTGTACACTTATCATGATGGTGTCGGATGACTTACGTGCTATAAGACTCGTATACAGAAAATATAATACAATATATCGTAGACAATATTTAATAATATAAATAATATAATTTATAATAATATCATGCGCGCGTCCATTGTGCAAAACGCGTGGATACTCAGCATAAACCACATAAAACATAATGTTATATGAAATTATATGACTAATTCGTACAATTTACTCAGTATATATATATACTCACTGTGTATTTGTTGACGACTCGAAGACATAATAATATTATATGCCCCGGGAGCAAATGATTTCGAAAATCTTTGTACGAACCTCAGCAGAACTCTCCTAAGGAACACGTCATAATAAAATACTATATTGTGTATAACATTATTTACTTTCTTTCTGCGTCGTTTCTTTGTACGCGCATTTATGTGTGATTGTGATGTGTATAAACGTTTCGGAGTTGGTAAATTGCGTCCCGCAAAAGAGGTCATAGTTAGGTATATACTGTGTAAATTGCGGCCCGAGTATATTTTATACATACGTAAATTGCGGCCCGGGTATATTTGAGATGTACGTAAATTGCGGCCCGGGATATTCCGATTTCCGGTCGGCTGGTTATTTTATCTTTAATATTGATCGATAAGGATATCACTTGATGCTCACTTATATAATATATTACTAGCCGCCAGTGTGCCGTGTGCATTTGATCGAAATATTTTGCACGAGTTTTTACATTGGTCTACAGTATTTACAGTATATTTGGTAAATTAGTATTTGTATTTTTTTTTAATTTAATAACAATGGAAGTTATGAAAAGTGAAAAAAATAAAACGTTGAAAATAGTTGATGGTTTCAAATTTCGTTTTCAAAAACTTCTGAACAATGATATTCAACGTTGGTGTTGTACAGTCAAAACTTGTAAGTGTTTTTTTAAAATTTAATAATAATAGTATATGTATAGATAGCTTTAAAGATCATAACCATCTACAACTTTCGGAACAAATTATAAATTTATAAATCTTATAAGTTTTTACCAGTATATTAATTCGAATTTTTATAATACTATTTTTTTCACTATACACATTTTTACTACCTAATATATTTTTTAATTATAAACAAAACAGCAAAACCAATATTTTTAATCATACCAATATGAATACAATTATATTGACAGTCCTAAGTCTGAAAAATGGGAAGGAAAATATTGATTTCGTAACACTTAATGTAATTTACATAACAATGACAAATATTAAAGTAGGCAAATATATTAAAATATACCGGGGCCGCAATTTACGTATGTATAAAATTTACCCGGGCCGCAATTTACATAAAAAATTTGAAACGGGACGCAATTTACAGCGACCCAAACGTTTATACCAATATACACCTATGCATTGTAGGTACATACACGGTTACACGCCATCGTGCCCTTAATGTTAACATCAAAATGCAATACCACAATGATATGAATATTGCACCTATAATGATAACATTTTGTCATATTTATTTTTTTTAGTTATCATTTTTCTGTTAATAAAATATGTAACTTTACGGTTAAAAGCATTGAATATTCAATTATGTGGTATCGTTTGGTTACTATTGTATAATGTGATAAAATAACGAAATACCATATATATGTATGGTATATGTTCCGTTGAGCTAAACGGTTCAGTCCCTACTCCATTGGTTCAGTCAATCGGGAAAAATGATTTTACACGAAATGAGTAAATGACACGATGAATAATTTTTTTTTTTTTATTAAAGAAATAACCCTCGGCAACTTAGCCATTGGGATCAGATACATTTTTTTTTTTTTTTGAAAGGTGTTACATAATAATAAAGGAAAAGTTTAATAACAATAACAATAAATGCCTAAATTATATGAAAATAATAATAATAATAAGATTGCGTTTTATTTTTTTTTAAATGATTAAATAAGTTTGTACAGACTTGTCTCCTGGAGAAACACGAATATGCCTGGTGATAGCAGAAAAGGTCCTAGTATATCGTATAAATCACTGGATAGTTTATTGCGAGATGCATAATTTGAACTTTAATTTAAACAGATTTTAAAAGTCATAGCGATTAGTCCAAATCAAATAATGTTTTTATTAAAAAATTATATCTTTATTCTTGTAATTTTTGTGTAATTTATTTATTTATTTATTTATTTATTTATTTTGTACTACAACTAAAGTTTTAGTTTTATCTTTTAAAACAAAATATTTTTGTATCGAAATGTTTTAAAAAATACACTGCTTTAGTTTTTTGAAATATTAAATTAAAATTATCATTTTTGTGTTTCTAAAAAATGATAGATAAAATAAAAATATTTAAGAAGATAGTATTACCTATTGAAAAAAAAAAATTATAATAATTAATTTCAGATTAACGTTACAGCGTATACTATGATGGTAACTACATATTATAATATTTAGTGTTATTCGCTTCGTAATCAGAGCCAGTACCTAGGGGTTTTTTTTTTTTTTTGAAAAGGAGTAGTTAACATAGGTTATATTGGCCACATTGCTGAGCGTTAAGTTAAATATCTGAGTTCCTAGAAGATAAAATACTTTTCAGAAGTTTAAAGTAAAATTATTAGCCGCATATCATCTGGTGCTTAGTGCTTACACCAGATAGGGTCAAACAATGGTGTTATTTTGGATATACGGTGATGGTTTTTAGTCATAAGTAGTGCCCATTATTGAGGTCACTAAGTCTTTAAATAGTTTTTCTGTTGGATATTTTCAATTCTTTTTATTCGCCACCTTGAGTATTATGTTTTTATAAATGTATGAGTGTGCAATTTGCAGCTTGTATAATAATTAATATTATAACCATATTTGACAATATTTCAATAATTCATATATGGTATACGCAGAGGCAGAGGAGTTTAAAAATAAATTTTTATAGAGTTTTTCTGCTGAAACAGATGTATACAAAATAAATAAAATAAGGGGCGCCGTATATAATATTTTATAAATATAGTTATCGATTCCGCGAAAAATTATCTAAAAACGTGCCAACTCTCAAAACAATAAAATAGCGAAATTCGTGTATTTATTAGCGTTTATTTGTTGTTGTTTTTTTTTTTTTAAAGATATTTATTACAAAAAAACTAATTTCTACATGTGACTATATATATATTATTATTATTATAGCTAATACCGCACGCTTGTTTGCAGTTACTTCTATATAGGGTGTAACAGAAAGAACTAATATTAAAGTAATGCAATAACTTTTGCTTTAGGTTATCAATATATATATATTTTTTTATATATACCTACTTTAATAACACATCTGATATATTCATAACGTACATTTTTTAATTTCAATTTCTTAAAACTGATGATTAAAATTTTAAAATTTGATTCTAATTTTTTTAGAAAATTTTTAAAATAGGCAATTTGTAAAACTGGAGATTGTAAAAACCATGTCTCTGATAAAAACATTATCTAAGTCAAGTAGTTTATTGTTTATATTTTTCGGATTTTTTTTTTTAGGGAATTTTCCCAAAATTAGTAAATTTCTTAAATTATTTATTATCCATGAAATTTTCACATTTTTTTTATAAGTTTAACTAACAATAAATTTTTTTTTTCGTCAGATCTTTCTGACAGTTGTTATACCTTGTATGGTTAGTACTTATAGCTATATATATGTATACTGCAAGTGCATACAACGGTACCTGCAATAATAATAGTAATAAATAATAATATATAATTCACGTGCCGTTCATACTCGTACAATAATATACTAATATAATCGATCGTCGTCGTCGTCTTGGTTGTAAAAAGAGCGAATTAATCTCGAATACATCTTCCGGCTCGTAGACAAATGACTCTGCTCTCTCAATAGCTACGACGACGACGAGACTTGTTTCCGCTCAATGCACCGTATTCGGTGCGGAGACGCGTTTTTATTGCCTTGAAATCCGGTGAAAAACCACGATTTCGCATACATATATATATATATATATACATTTTATTATTATATATATATTTTATATAATATACTAGAGCTACCTACGCTTAATTTATGCAAATCGGCTGAAGTCCGTCACGGCGTAGTCATATAATTTGTTTGAATATTATAATAAAAAAGAAGAAAAAAAACTTTCGACCGGTCGGCTAGGCGTGCACACACCACGCGCTCATGTTATTCGAGGATCGCGGATAACCTAACCTAACGCGAATTCTTACGGATGATTCATCAGTCGTATGTACATGCATTGGTATGCGGTGAATTAGCGTTTTCGCTTTAAACACATTAATAATTATACGACATGGATGGTAATAATATTATATTAAATACATAGACGCGAATCACTGCGAGGCTTGGCTTGGCACGTCGGACGAATAATTATCATATTTGCGACCCGTGAGTCAATACAAATAAAAAAAATTACCTGAATAAAGAGAGTAGATAAATTCAATATCTGATGATTGTATTATAATGTATTATGCTATGTATCTAGAATACCTTATAATACAGAGCACCTTGACATCAGAGTCATTTCGTCGCTGCAGAATTCACAAATAAGTTATAATATTATGTCCCTCAACCCAACCTATGCTTAGCAGTTAAGGTGCTAACTGTTAAGCTAAATATTAATACTTTTTTTAAGAATGGTCGTCCTACTTGTATGATTAAATTATGCATATATTCAAATTCTGATTTGTAGAATTTTCAAACATATTTGAAAACAATATTTACGAATACCTACCGACTTGAGATTTGTTGTACCACTCAGTGGTAATTGATCCTGTGACAGTATAATTATAATATAAATATAATAGTCTTGCAGCGTTAATCAAATAAGGTTAATCTGTTCCGAACTTAAATGTTTGAACACACCTAATACATGATTTGTTAAATGTACATATACAATAGGACAATAGAAGGATATAAGTTATCAAGTGTAATCGATAAATGTACATGATATATACATACAGTCCACCAGGTCTGTCCGTCTGCGCATACGACTAGTACAAGTAATCGTAATAATAAAGATTTTTATAATTGACGAACGCCGCAGTTGATCAATTTAAATCGCTGCAGAAAAAACATAAGGAACACAAGATGAAGCGGCTCGAGCAGCAGTTGTAAATCAAATCGCATGACTTAGTTCTTGCGAAAATCCATATTGAATAATATCAACAATATTATAATATTATTAATCATTATTATACACAACGCGGCTATTATAGTTTGACTTAGCCATTGCAACATAACACATTAGGTTTAGCTCCCCACTAACCACGATTTGTATAATAGTAATAATAAGTATTTTTTTTTTTTTTTTTTTTTTTAAATGAGCCTCAACAACAAAGGTTATTGGCCTTTAACATAAATATTTTTTTTTTTAACAAGAATAAGTCATTAACAATAATATATACAAAACAAAGGTAATAATATGAACAGAAAAGGTTGAGATATATCTAGGTTAAATAATTTGGTATAGTTTGGTTTGTTTTAGATAACTGATTAATTTTTCAACGTTGCTTGGCTGGGGACTTAAAGCTTCTTCCAGAAATAATAAGTATTATATTTTAATAATACTCGTATTATATTGTAGACTTTATACCAATTATAAACAATAGGCAATATTTGGTACCGAAAAGTTAATATTATAACTTATATAATAACCATAATTAAATTATTACCTAATACTTTATTATTATGTCTATAATGTGTTGAACTATACTTAAACTATTATAGGTACATTACACAACACTGCACAACGCGACAATCCTACAAAAAAATATATACATGTATATTTAAAATATATATAATATATAAAACAACAAATAATATTTTAATTGGCAACTTAATGGACTATCTAAGATCTAACCTTTCATACGAGTGCATATTATTTAAGTAGGTACCTATACCTATTTGACAATTGTTTCAATAAATAATAATTATATTAGTAAGCCTACATTTTATTTACATAATATAACTCATACAATTTTTGTATAGACGTATTGTAGGATATTTTTGTAGTCGTCTACGTAACTCTAGTCAATACATGAAAATTCTTAAAAACTCTATTGTTTTTGGATAAAATATAAATTACAAATCAAAAATTCTATGATATACGGTTTTTAATATACGTAGTGATGATTAAAAAAAAATTAAATCTAATTTATACTTGAAATCTCACAAGTCACAATAATAGTCTGGTTATACAAGTTTAACGTTTAAAAAAATCACACCACAAGTCTACAAACATCTAATATAACTTAAATTAATTAATAAATATTGTGTGGAAGTAAAATGTATAATAGTATATAATTTGAAACATCGCGCGTATTATGACGAACAAGTGGAGTGAGTTATATTATTTAGTATAAGTGATTGATAATTAATTATAAGTATGAAAGTATTTTCTTTCGATATTTCTATTTGGTATTGTTAACAAATGGTCAAGGTTAATTCAATTAACCTAATGTGCTCACAAATGAGCAGTGACAATACGACATTTACACAACAATCATAATTTATAATATTTATAATCACCCAAAAAGTTAGCACAATTATTTAAACGATCAGTATTTTGCAGGACATTCATATTCTAAAAATATAACTCTATTAAAACATTTAGTATACAGTATATAGGACATAAGCAGTGACAGTGTGACGAAAGTTCTATGAGATCTGGTCTCATAGCTGTTAGGGGTAGGTCGGTGAGTTAGTATAGTTGGTAGTAGGTAGATGTCGAAGGAAGAGTTTTATATAATAGGATGTGTACACATAAATAACAAGAAATATTTAAAAAATGAAACAACTACAACTTAAATAAAACACATCATCACAGGAAAAAGATAATTAAATTTATGTTTCCAAAGGTGGAGATGCCCTTAAAATTGTAATAAAGACAAAATAATTTAAATATTCATAGCTAATAAACTAACAAATCAAAATCAAAAGCTTTAGCCATCATCGTTGCCCTTGACCAGCACATTAAAAATTCTCTCAAAACTTCAATATATTTGACCAATAACATCAAATAATATCAATTAACACTGGTCGAACCAACAGCATAACTAATTATAGTTATTCCCTATAAAGAAGCATTTAGAAAAATAGAAACAATAATCTATAGATAAAAAATTTGTTATACCCGTTTAGCACACGATTACACCTATCTTATTTGATACCTTAAGACAAAGGTCAAAAAGCCAAAATCCTAAACTTTGTGTGGAATAAATAACAACAACAGTCAAACAAAATTCCAAGACTGCCTAGTGCCTAGCTCATACGAAGAAGTAAGACTATAGCTTACAACATTCACTTACAATTCATACAATTCATACGATAAGTTTAATTGACATATTATTTTGTTGATCTGGGCATTGTTGAAGTGTGGCATTACAAACAGATAAAAATTATCGAAAATTCGATAACAGTTCGTGCGCGTGTACCTAAAAATAAATTCTAATATGATCGACTTTGAAATTGTCCGCGATCGATCATTTGGCCGCCCCTGGTATAAGTAATACTAAAAAATAACCTCACTATATAAATATATAATGATATATTTTTTTGTGTCTATCATTACGTTTTGGAGCACAAAATTTGCTCCTACAGTAACAATCAATTGAGAGTGGTTTCTGGTTGAATTTTTGATGTTATTTATTAATTGATTTTTTAGTTCAGAGGAGAAGAGGGAAAACTACAACGCGTCACTACAACACACTAACACAAATTTCGAGGAAATCAATTTTAGGACATACAGTTTAGTTATACAGTTACAGTTTAGTTATAAAAAATATTTAAAAAAAAAAAAAAAAATATATAAAATAGTAAATTTATTACAGAATAAAAAATGCTAGATACATAATAATGTTTATTAAATAGTTTTTCTTTATGCTATTCTTTAATCTTAAAAAAAAGTATATAATTTAAAAAATATAAAATGGTAATATTACATTAGGTAGTCATTAGGTATCATATAGTAAAAAGTTATAGGCGGATATGATATTTTATGGCATCAATATACTCAATTAGAGAAATTTGGTTTTCTTTTAACCTGAACTAGTGAAATGTAATTAATTAAAATATAACATCATTATTGTTTCTAAAAGTCATAAAATAAAATAAATATTACGTACTTTTCTTTAACATTTTTCAACTGTTCCTCGAGCTTACGAAATTTCAAACTTGGTTTAGGTTTGGGATTTCCCCTACTTTGCGATGAAATATCCAATTCAAAGTTCTGCTGTTGGTTTTTGATTTCGTTTATAAGTATATAAATATTGGGTCTGTGACGGTTAACAGCTCGATTTAAAGCTGCGTGCCATCCTTCCAAATGATTAATTGTTCGACTGCCTTCTGTTTCAAAATGATTCCACATTTTTCGGTGAAAGTGGCATACGTCATAATTTAAATAAGTATCAACAAAGTAATCCATGAGTTTTGTTAGATCTTTATAATCATATTTAATAATTAGTCTATTTTAATATTTTTATGTATTCATTAATATTTTTTTCTTACTTTCATTATTTGGAGCTTGTGCGTGAATTATGGTCCAACACTCGTCAATTGTATCTATAGGGACTAATGCTAATGCGCATATTCTACGGACAGTTAGTTTAACCTCGGCATTGTTTTTATATTCCTCAGATAGTCCTACGTTCTGTACCTGGCGCCATATAGATTGTCCAAAATGAAACAAACAGCCTTTTATTTTAGTTTGGTGCCCAAATAACTCCTTAATTGCCATAATCATTCCAATTTCAAAGTCAATTTGAAAACATTTAGGATTAAATATTAAATCTATTCTAATTGCGGCTTCTTTAATTAGATTAAACATTCGTTTGTACGTTGCGGAAGTCTTATTTGGTAAAAGTGCATATGCCTAAATAAGAAAGTTAAATATAATGTTTGTTAGCTATTGACTTAAAGTTTAAATATAATTACCATTGGTACCATAATTCCTTGCACAAAACAATGTAACGTGTAAATTTGAAGAAATAACTTCGGAGCTGATTTAAAAGTACCGTCCATAAAAACAACTTCAGCCGTGCAGAGTCTTCTTAAGAAGTTAAGAAGCCTTCGGTACCGAATATAACTATTTTGTCGTCATCTCCGTCTGATCCTAAGAATAATATTATAACACGTATATTATTTATTTATTATGTATATTATACTATTATACATAATTAATTATATCTTTATACCTAATAAAAAATCTCTTCCATCATTAGTACAACGCCATTCGCCATTAATTATTAAGTCGCGTAATTTGTTAGGTAATTTAGGAATAAGTTTCATTTTTTTACGGTACGCTGAACTTCGAACACTATTTAATGTAGGGATAGAATTATATACTTCATTTTGTGATGACCCTTGTAATCCTGAAGTTATAACTGATCTTCTCACTTCGTTAAAAGCTTGAGGAACTGGTTTTGTTGAATTAAGTGTAACAACATCCTATAACAAACATATTCTTAGTTTTTAATTTTTTGAAACACTTCGAAAAATGTATTGTTAAGTCCAGGGTTTGAAATGTACTACAAGTAATTGCTTATAAAAATATGAATATGATTCATATGATAATATTTAATATAATTATTAATTATTTACCTTTAATTTATTTCGGAAACCTCGTTCTGCCAATTCAAAACCATGTGTTCCGTGATTATGTGGCTTAGACATAACTACTATATGTTTGAATGTTTAACTATTGCACGACCGCCGCAATTATCCACACATTTATAATATTCGTTGTCTCCACGTTTTCGGTCTATTCTGTGAATATAATTGTTCACTACAAGTAAGTCCTGATTTTTTTCTGACTTAATTTTAAACCATTCCATAACGGAAAAATTAAAATAATATATATTTATGAATAAATTTTTTTGCAGTACCTAACGCAATGAAATATAATCGCAAACTAAAATCATAATCATTATTTGAAAACTGCGCAGTGGACTTATATTATATATATATATATATTTATAATATATTGATGGATGTCAATTATCATGTGATAGATACCTATAATACTATCTTATACTCACCATCAAATAAGTTTACAGATATCATAACGTGTGATAACCGATAGGTACCTTATACACACGATAAAATAAATTTACAGCTTATGATAGTATTATAGTTTTATTGCAATACCGCCGTAGCATGTCGCCAATATCATTTGTTGTCGGCGAATTGGGCTATTTTTAAAAAATATTAAAAACTGGTTTTTTGATCAAAAAACCGGGTGTCGGCGAATTGGGTGTCGGCGAACTGAGCACAAACCCGCCCGGACGCGTCAAGTCTTGCACTTGACGTTTGACTTACAGTGAAAAACATAGGTGGATAGATAGGTAGGTTAAGGTAGGTGTAACAAATATTGTAAAATTATAATATATTATACTATGTACACATAATTATTATATAGGTTACAAATGTTACAATAATAAACGTTTTGTAAAATAAAGTGGAACCTCGATAACTCGAATCAGTAGGGGGCGAAAAAAATTCGAATTATCAAAAATTCGACTTATAGAAGTTTGAGTTATCGAGGTTCCACTATATATATGTTTAAATGTGTGAATCGTATAGTGCATAGACATTTTTTTTTCATTTATTTCATTTTAAAATGTGTCAACATATTACGTCATGTTATTACAAGTTTACTAATACAATTAATGAATTAAGAATTTATACAGAGTGTCCCGTGAGGATTTACCCATTGCGATATCTCCCGAAATAATGGTGATATCGAAATTCTGGTTTTGTAATAAGACTCATAGGGATATGAACTACAATTACTTCATTTTTAAATTTATTTTAATGTTTTTGTAAAAAATTTAAGAAATATATTTTTTTATTTAATTATTTCCAAAAAAATTAAAGGTGGCCATTTTGTAGAGTTTATTTTTCTAAAAATATTGACGTTTCAAAATTTTAATTTCATTAATTTCACAATTTTTAATATTTTTTTCAGTTTCGAGAAAAATTGCGAATTATTTAACACCGTAATATTATACCCTCATAAAGTTAGCAGCACAACTATGACAGACACTCATGAAACACATCCAACAAATTTGTTGGCAACTTGTTGGACATTGTTATATATCAAACATGTGACCCGCCGCGCCGCGCGCATTCCCATACGGCCGGCCGAATATTTTCCGTGTTCCTAATAGTTATAAATTTATAATCATATTTTATTTCTTCAAAATAGAAAAATATTAAAAATCAGGAAATTAATGAAAATAAAATGTTTAAACGTCAATATTTTTATAAAAATAAACTCTACAAAATGGCCACCTTTAATTTTTTTGGAAATAATTAAATAAAAAAATATATTTCTTAAATTTTTTACAAAAACATTAAAATAAATTTAAAAATGAAGTAATTGTAGTTCATATCCCTATGAATCTTATAATAAAACCAGAATTTTGATATATCCATTATTTCGTAAGATATCGCAATGGATAAATCCTCGCGGAACACCCTGTAATTATTTGACTGATTTTAGAAGTAGATATTTTTTTATTTTTTTTTTTTACTAAACGAAATATACCCTCGGCGACATAGACCTAGGAGTAGATATTGTAGTGTTGGCAGTGATGTAAAAATACCGTATAATATTTTTCATTTGTATAATACGTGTATTATACATGTATTATACGTGTATTATACAGTATTTAAAAAAAAATTGTTTGGTGTTTACATTATTGTTAAATATAGTTATTTAAGTATAGTAAAATCAAAACTATTGAAGTTTATTGATGAATAATGATCCATTTTAAATATTAAATTAAATAATGGCAGTTATGAGTTAGGTAATTATAAATAAATAAAAATATATTGTTTCTAAGTTTAGAATATTAGATTTTAATATTTTTAGTAATTAGAATTAGTATTTAATTAATTAATTTGTGAGTATTTACAGTAATTACACAACTATTTAGACCCCAAACACGGCCAACACTATAGTATAACTTATAACACATAATACGAACTAATAACAATAAATAAAAGTTATAATATAGTATAAGAATAATTAATACCACCATTACACTAATAACTTATAAATAAATACATTTATGCAAAACGTGATGACTGATATGCCGTACAACCGCCATGGCGCATCAGTTAGTGGGGACCAGCTGTCGCGACACGTAACTGTCGTTATATCACTGTTATCAGTTGAAACAAAATGCATTGCACGCATAAACGGCGAATCGGCTTACCATTTATCACTCGTTTTTTTTTTTTTATACCATTTGTATTTTATTTTTTAATACACAACGTATAATACAATACTATACAGTTTGTATTATACAATTTACATCACTGAGTGTTGGTAATTGGTAGACGATAGTATCCAGTAATTTAAATAATATATTAGATTCATTATAGGTACAGTAAAAAATATTATAATTTACGTACATTTCACGAGCCCCCCCCCTCCCCAACCAGAATGATTTTTGAATTTTTTTTTGCTAAACTTTAGTGTGCCATTAGTGTGAATTTGTGTGACTAATTTCAGAATTTGTGCAATACTGGTTTAACCGTAAATTCTGAAATTAGTCACACAAATTCACACTACCTAATGGCACACTAAAGTTTAGCAAAAAAAAAAAAAATTTAAAAATCATACTTGGTGGGCTGGCAAAATGTACGTTTATAATTGTATTAAAGTTTTAAATCCTACAAGTATTATACCAGGTGATTATTTTAATATTGAACACTCATTATTTCAAAAATTATTAATGTTTTAGAAAATATTATTTTACATAGTTTCAAGTTGTTCAAAAACCAACGTTTTTATAATAAAAAATTATTTTTAAATATTTTTATCCTTATCATTTTTTAAGTGTTTTACTTTTTTGAATGACAACATTGAGTTTTAATTTCATATTCTAAAGCAGAATATTTTTCTAAGTATTTTGATTCATAAAAATCGAGTTTAGGATGAGTAGTTTATGAGTTATAAGTAGGTATTTAAAGTTTAGACAAGCGGAGTAGTGGACAAACATTTTGCTGGGTAAACTACTTGTCTTAAATTCAATTTTTATAAATCAAAATACTTAGAAAAATATTCTGCTTTGGAATATGAAATTAAAACTCTATGTTGTCATTTAAAAAAGTAAAAACATTATAAAGATAAAAAATATTTTAAAATAAATGTTTTAATAAAAACGTTGGTTTTTGAACAAATTGAAACTATGTAAAAAATATTTTCAAAAACATTAGTAATTTTTGTAATAATGATTGTTCAATGATAAAAGAATCACCCGGTACATTATAACATAGGTATTATTAATTTATAAATAATTTAATATTATCGCTGAACGGATATGTGGAGGTACCTAAATAAAATTACAGTCAGCACGGTGCAATGGTACATACTATATTTCTACGTATGCGATTTGATAAAAAATTCAGAAAGAACAAAATACATTTATTTAACGAAGTTTGACTAATAACACTTACAAATCGAATATTTAATAATGAACTATTATTAAAAATTCTCAAAATGTCATAGGTTTTGATAATACGATTGAAACTGTTAAAAACCAAAATTGATCTAATGGAAATATTTGAAATGTCAGAAGTAGACACCTGAGCACATTTTGATAAAAAAAATCATGGTATATGCAAAAATTTAATATGATTAAGTAAATTGTGTAGAACAAAACTTGAATTGCAGTCAATTTAATAACAGTAGTATAATAAATTAAGTTATTAGGCAGAACTTCAAAATAAAATATGAACACTGCAAAATAATATTGTTTTCAATGTAAATACAACCCAATATAATTTAAATTTTGTCACCCAATGGCCTATGTCACCGAGGATATTTTTCGTGAAAAAAAAAAATTTATAAAAATGTAAAAATTACTCAATAAGGCGACACCAGTAAATTTCCTTCGACATCAAAATTCATTATTGGGTATTCAAAAAAACAATATTAAGGTCCACGCGACGAAGGATTAATAATGACCTATACTTTAAGTCGAACAAAAGCTACCACATTAAACATGAAATCTTATTAAACTCGGTTGAGTATATAGTTTCATTAGCATTGGTATTTTTTTATTATATCATGTTATCTGACTTAAATGAAAATATAAACAGCATAATATTTATAAATACATTACTAGGTACCCAAAAATATATTTATAATAATTAAAATATTCATTTGACAATTTAACGCCTGCATGTTATTTCTATAGTACCTATATTGTTATACCTACACAAAATATTGTGAACGAGTTAATTATTATTGCTTATTGAGAACTACAATCGTCTGGGTTTCAAGATGAAGACAAAATCATTTATAGCACTAGGTGCAATAGCCAGTATAGGATTGGTATGGATGAGCAGACGATTTTTGTACAAAAAAGCAAAAGGAATTTTATTAAAGGTACACATAATTATGCCGAATATGTCAGCATAATCGAAAAGATAAATTAATTTTTTACAAACGTAGAAGTTAAATAAATTTATACACAAAATTAGGTTTTATAAAATATTGTGACTTAAACTTTTAGAACGAACAAGATCTAGTAAACGTACAGAGTACTTCGGCTGCTCAACTAACTCCATACTTCGTCTGAAACCTCATAACGGCTGATAGAGTAATATGAATATAATTAATTAATATGTCTTTTTAAACTTTTTGGGCAAATATGTTATGGAATACAATATAACGATTAGTCGATTGTGAGAAAAAAGAGTGACTAATTGAATGTGTTTGAGGAGTCACGTCGATATTTAGTATTACAGATGACTGATCTAAATTTAAGAGGACGCTACACCCACATTTGTTGTCTCCGTCTCACAAGTGCGTAATATTGCAAAAACTGTTTCGCGCGGGAAAGAACCGAGAAAGATATAACTAAGAAACGAAATTTTCACCACATAAAAGGGAGAATTTTGACTGTGCAATATCGTTTTTATTTTTTCGATATCACTTATACAAAAAAATTCTTATTATTTTATAATATATTAATTTTGTGTTTTTTTAAACATGAGTAACTTTTTTTGTAGTTCTGATATCGAAAAAATAAAAACGATATTGCACAGACAAAATTCTCCCTTTTATGTGGTGAAAATTTCGTTTCTTAGTTATATCTTTCTCGGTTCTTTCCCGCGCGAAACATCTGTATTTAGATCTGTATTTACATCTATATTATCTGTAATACTAAATATCGACGTGACTCCTTAAACACATTCAATTAGTCACTCTTTTTTCTCACAATCGACTAATCGTTATATTATATTCCATACATATTTGCCCAAAAAGTTAATCTTTCAATAAAGTTTTAAGACTAAGTAAGTTAAGCAATTATGTAATGGATGTCCCACGGAGATCTGACAAATGAAATAACTTTTGTTCTAATCAATATTGTTTGAAAATTTCTTTTAAATATAATTCATAGACACTTGCGCTACATTTTTTATTTTTTTATTTTTTAATACTGAAAATAAAAAACTTAAAAATTGATAAAAATTTTTTTCGAAATATTCAATATAGCCAATTTGTAAATCTGATTTTCAGAAAAATTTATATGGTAAAAACACTTATTTAAGTCAAATGGCTGATTTTTTACAATTTTTTTAAATATCAATATTTTTGTTAAGTAAATTATGATCTTATGTTAGACACATTTTAATTTCAAATAATATAAAGTTTTTTTTTAAATATTTTATAAGAACATTTTTAAATAGGTGCATGTTAAAATGTAATTATTTTTTTTATTGTATTTATTTTAATAATATGTGATGTATAAACTATAAAATATTTAATTACTATGATTTAACCCCTTAATGCATATTGTACCATATGTGGCACATACTGGTTTTTTATTATTTGTGTCTAAAATAATTGAAATATTCCAAAACTGCATGCATGGCCAGATTTGGCACGAAAAGGCATATAAAAACTATGTAAGGTGCTGCCCTCTAGGATTAAAATTGTGCTGGCTATTACGAATAACATCATGGATATAATAATTATCATGTTATCAGTTGTGTTGTTGATTTCAAACAATGATAAGACATTTTTAAACGTGACTATTATGCATGGTGTGTCAAATATGGCACTTACAAAAATATTGATAAGTGACTATTATGCATGATGTGCCATATTTGGTACACAATAAACTTTACATTATAACTTCCAAATTTTTAACTTTAAATTTTTTTTATTTTTTTTCCCATAATCAGGAGAAAATTTTAATTGGGATTTTTTTCCAGTCAAAAATAAAAAATCATGCAGAAAGGGGTTAACTATAATTTACTTAACAAAAATATTGATATTTAAAAAAATTGTAAAAAATTCAGCAATTTGACTTAAATAAGTGTTATTACCATAGACATTTTTCTGAAAATTATATTTACAAATTGGCTTATATTTTCAGTATTAAAAAATAAAAATAAAAAATGTAGCGCAAGTGTTCATGAATTATATTTAAAAAAATTTTTTTTTTAATATTGATTAGAACAAAAGTTATTTCATTTGTCAGATCTCCGTGGGACACCCAGGCCGATTGTGACGAGATCTAGCATTTGGCCTGTTTTTGGAGCTCCATGGCAGCAGGTATCAAACTATATAAGTATTCGGCACGGGTTTTTTCCGCTGGGTGCGTCTGCAGCCACCAGATTCGGGTGGACGATTCGTTTAATTTATGCATTGTTTCCCAAAATTGGTAACCCTGGGTAACGTCTATACACGCGTTCGCAGCCAACTCCAATCCGACGCGGTCAGCTTCCGTTTCATGAGACCTTATCGTAGCCAGCTTCACACACACATGTAATATAAATTGAAACATTAAAACTGCCAATATTGACTGAGAGAGCGGCAGCGCAACCGCTAAGACCATGGATACAGGTAACGCGCACAGTAGATGGACCACTAAATTTACGCTGTTATAATGGTTCATGTGCCGGAGCACGCAATGAGCCAGCTCATGGCCGATTATTATCGATAGCTGATCGTCGTTAGCAAAGGCCGCCAGTCCAGAGAACACAAAAATGAATCCATTGCCCGCGACAAATGCGTTTATTATCGGGGTGTCCACAACCACCACACTCCAATGGCGGTTACGGATTTCATCGATCTTCAAGTTGGCGTTCAACAGACGAGACGTCACGCCAGCCACACGTTTATGTGTAGGATGTTCGATTTCCAGTAGGCAACATTTGCTCATCGCGCCCAACATACTAGCCACCTCTTTGTCGGCTTCTACTTCCAACATCCGTTCGTTGAATATGAACAGTCGCCACATGTTCGTCCATGGGTCCAATTCCATGTTAAACGACAGGAACGTTCCTATTAGACATAGTCCGGTGGTTATTGTCATGCTAATGGCTAAGCGGTGTTTCCAGGCCATATCCTTGAAGAGTCGTCTCGTTTCAGGAGCGCGCTTGAACCACCAGGACCGCACCGCCAGACCACTGATTACTGATAGAATCAACGAAAAATCACGCCTACTCGTAGTATGACTGTAAATATGTATTAAAATAATATTATTATTGCTGTAGTGGAAATATTGTTAGAGCCATTAAAATTTCTATTTTTCATAAAATATTTCTTTAGCATAGTAGTAAGGTGAAAACCATAATTCAAATTACATTAAATAGCTGTAATATCAGCAGTAGAATATTTAATTACTCGATATAACTCGAAGCGTTTTTATTATAAGAGCTATTGCAAAGAATCATCATATATACATACCATAGACCATAGTACATAAAATAGTCAGTTATGTTAATATTACAATACTCTTTTAATTTAAATAGATTACCAGACGTGATTTCGCATCAGTAGAGCTTGTTTTGGTATTTTCAGCGCGGGATTCAGAGTCTTGCAATATGGCAAACTACTCATACGACTGATATGTGACATTGAGTATCTTGCGGTTTGAATTGACAAGAACGAAACATTTCTTGAGAGAAGTGAAGAAAACATTTTGTAAATAATGTCAATATATTTTAAATAAAGCAAAACTTTTGGTATTAAATCTGAAAAAATATAAACAAATATAGATACGTATCGTAGCTAGGAAACGCATTTTCTCAAATATTTATTATAAAGTTTGTCAACAACGTTAATACTTACGCGGCAAAAAGAAATTAGTTGATAGAAATATTATTATGGGTATTTATTGTAACAATTTGATGAAATCATTTTTACCTAAATCCTGATTTATTGGTTAATCAAACCAATCATGATCGAGGTATAAAAATATAACACAATCTTTCAATTTATAAAATAATTATTAATTTCTTCATCTCTTAATGGTCTTGACTTGCGTCTCTCCATAGGAATATTTATCAATAATTGATGATTTAGAATTAAATAATTTAGTATAAGATTTAGACGTATTTAACGATGAAATATTTAGTGAAGGCGAAAATAAAGAATTAAAAACTGACCCTATAACTATTGATTTATTAAATAAAAGTTTAGGGTTAATTAATTTAGAAGCGTTTGAAAATAGTCCTTCTACTACCGGTCTACATATAGTGAATTCATAATGAATATATACCAACAAAAATAATAGTAAAAAATAAAATGCTAGAAAATAGTGAAATTATGAAACCTAAAAGTGCCATCGACACAATAAAATTAATTCAATCTTATTCAGGTTAAACTGAGATACAGTAGAAATCGGTTATTACGAGTTCCGAGGACTAGCTAGTTTTTTTTGTTATAACCGGTAGCTCGTTGTATGCGGTTACAACGAGCATTTGTTGTAAACTTGCAACCGATTAAAAACGGGAAATACAAATTTCAAATTTTTCAAATTTTTTATTTTACTTATAATCGATATTAATACTGAATTAATACATACATTTATTATTGACTATTATAATTGGAGATTTAATACTTTACTTATCAACACATATTACTTGAACATGATTATTAAACATTTGAATTTAATTTCTTAAAATAATCTTTGATCGAACTTTGCCTCGTTTATTTAGTGTTAATCGGTGTTTCTAATAAAGACAACGCTTTTCTTTCAGCATCTGTACCTTCATATTTTGTGTGACAACATCTTTCTAGTGCCCTCAATGATGCATTATGAGCTTCGGATATTGACAGTGCAGTTTCCAACTCATCACACCCGTCGATGTTACATTACGCTGAGCTTTATACAGCACTTTTATGACATCCAAAACAGTTGTTTTCGATTCTACTTGATTCTCAATATCCTCAATCATTTTCAGTACCAACTGATTTCGGTAATGAGCTTTAAAGTTCCTCATAACGCCCTGGTCCATCGGTTGAAGTAGTAACCTGTTCGTAGCAGCTGGAAGATCGTCAGGGGCGGATTGGCAAATTTTTTCGGCCCATTCATCGAAAATGTAACTCTCCCCCTCTCTCTTTCCCTAACCATAAAAACACATGGTTTTACTTAAATTTCAAAATGAATTTAGTTTCACCCTTAAATCAATAAAATATATAATACTTATATTTAAGCTACCTATACCAGTAGTGCGTTAGTCAGATAAGTTTAACCTGTTCTAACTTGATCTTAAAGTTTGATCTTACTACACTTTTAAATATTTATTTTTTTTTTTTATTTATTTAAAATTACAATGTTTCAACATATTACAGGTTATTACAAGGTATTATTTTTAAATATTTATAGAAAATATCCTATTTTGTAACAATAGACGTTCAATTTAAACTTTCATTTAATGTTCTATCTTTTTATATAAATATTAAATACATTTTATTATTTTTCCAACTGTCCATAACATATTGTCTTGTCTTTACTTAATAATAACAATTGACAGTTTTCTCCACAATCATTCTTTTTCATTTTTTTTATTAGATAATTTAATTAATAATAATTACATTTTTAATACATAAATATAATATTATGAATGAAATTTTATAGTTAAGTACATGTACCTAAATGGCTTAATTTAATAACTGAGTTCTCTAAGAAGCAATTTACTCTTGTTTTTTAACTGTTCAATTACTTGGTCCGAATCTACATTACTCAAAATATCTATGTTTGAAGCCATTAGCATAAAAGCTTCTAATTTATCTTCATTCATAGTATTTCTCAAGCAAGTTTTAATTACTTTTAAAATTGAAAAAGATCGTTCACAAGCCACCTAGTTTAAAGCAAATAAAGTATAAATAAATAACATTTAAGCTAAAACAATAAAAATATTTAAGGCATTACCTGAGTTGAAGGAAGCATGAGTAGATATTTATAAGCTAGTGTTAGTTGTTGATATGCATCACTATAAAGCTTATATTTCATCAATACATTAAAGCAGCAAACAGCACAATTTTTACACACTTTTTTTTCATTACAAGACTTTTTCAAAATATTCAGATCATCATCCTCAGAAATATCATTATCTATATATGATTCAGGTAATGATATTTTTAATTTATTCCAACTAGAGGCAAAATGTAATAACTCTGATTGTAAGCTATCCAATGTAATATCTTTATTAAATGTTTTGAGTTTTATGGCAAGCGCACTTAAAGAATTTGGTGGCAACCCATTAATAAAATCATCAAAATGAATTGGTGACAAACATGCCAAGTCCATATATATTTGATTATTTTTAATGAATCTTTTTTCCATACTTTCTACTACTTTATCCATCACATAATTATATATTTCTACAGTAAATTTGTTAAATGGATCAACTATTGGGTCATCTTCTGTTAACTCTTCAAAAGCTTTTTTTTTTCCTTAATCTTAATTTTGGTAACTCAGTTTCAATAGTTATGTCCAACTCTTCTTCATTTTAATCAATAAATGATTCTAGTTTATTATTAGCATTAATAATAAATGCATCAACCTGATTTTTTAACCCTTTAACATCTCTTTGAATATATTGTAATTCTTTATGAGCTATATTAACTAATTGTTGAGATTTATGCAAATCCATTCCATTTGTCTGTAAATATTTTGACAATGGGGAAGTTATTTTGTAAATTCTTAGGTACATAAAGGCTGTAAGCAATGTAGAATATTTTAACATTGATTCCTTAAAATTCTTAGCTTTGGATCTTATTTCTATTGAAAAATGTTCAGAAGTTTCTATTTCATACAGTGAAATTAATAATTCAATATATAAACAATCAGTGGATTTTATACTACCAAAAATTTTGCTTAATGCTTCTTCTTTTGCCCACCATCTAGTTTCTCCAATTAATTGGAGTTTTCTATGTTTTACATCAGACCTTGTAGCTTTTGACCAAACAGCCATACGTTGATATGATTCTTTAAAAAATGCAGCTAACCCATTTAATAAAGAAAAAACTGATGCAGTAGCAATAGATGTTTTAGTTATATCCGATAACACCAAATTTAGAATATGGCTGTAACACCATACATGAACATTACCAGGTGATTCATCTGATAACCATTTAGAAAATCCATTATAAAT
This sequence comes from Diuraphis noxia, assembly GCF_037042655.1. NCBI lineage: Eukaryota > Metazoa > Arthropoda > Insecta > Hemiptera > Aphididae > Diuraphis > Diuraphis noxia. Next base: position 26,675,016 of record NW_028301714.1, on the reverse strand, counting down.
GCCCTGCATCGATGCAGCACCATCTGTTGCATTGGCAATGCAATATTTAATGTTTAAATTATTATTTGTAAGAACATTAGAAAGCAATTTGAAAATACCCTTTCCTGAACTATCTATACAGTTTACAACAGCTATGAGTTTTTCATGAATCCCATTAGAATTAACATATCTAATCACAATTGCACACTGATCTTTATCTGCTACATCTTGGGTGGTATCTAGTTCAACAGAAAACATTCCAGCTTCTACAATTTGACTAGCTATGCATTTTTTAATAAGATCACTGATACATTCAATTATTTGATTAACTGTTGTCTTTGAAATTAAGGTTAATAAACCACCTCTAGTTTTATTTCCAGAATTATGTGATACTTGACTTTTTTTAATAATATTATCTAAATATTCATTCAGAACAACATCATATTTTTTTAGTAATAATAGTATATCTAGAAAATTGCCATGATCAACTGAGTTATTATGTAAAGTATAAGCAGCTTCATTATTTTTTCCGCGGTAACTAAGGCTACGTTTACCAATTAATTTAATTACATCTATTATGCGTTCAAGTGCATTGAGTCTTTGTTTAGTTAAAATTTTTCTTGAATTTAATTGATTCACAAATAAAAGGTTATCTATGTTAGTCTTGTGAATGTGCAAAAAATATGCTTCTATACTTACATAGTGGTCTAATATATTTTCATGTTCTTGAATACGTTGGTAGGTATGAGACCATGTATTCATACCTAGTACAAATTAATTATTTTTTGAACAAAAAGCTAAACATACTGTACAAAATAATGATTTTCCATCAAATGTGAGCCAAAATCTATTAGTTCCGTCTGCTTTATAAAAAACCTTTTTACAGTTGAAAAATGTATGTGAAACAGGTTGCAAAGGATGATATTCAAAATAATTGTCAAGCATTAGAGGAAGTGGTTTCTTAAACATTGATTCTGAGACATTCAAATTCATAACCTTTACCTGGAATTAACACAATTTTTTTTTTTAATTTTTATTAGAAAATTTAACAATCTTGTACATAGTAGATACAATAAAATGAAGAGATAATAATATAGGTACAAGATATAACACAATGATATAAATTTATAATATAATACATTTAATAATATTATAAAACTAAAAACACTTACTTCACACAAATCATCAATTGCATCATCTTTATTTGATGATATTTGACTTAAATTATCATGTATTTTCTCAGACTTGTCTAAGACTTCGTTCTAAATTAAAAGTAAATTTAAATTATTACTAAACTAAGTAAACTATCTGTTGATGGATTTGTATAACCTTTTTAAGCTATGTACTGAATTTAATTATTAAATATTTATATATATATATATAGGTATATAACTTATAAGTATTTAACATGGAAACTTAAGTTGAAAATGTATAGAATGTAAATAAATGCATACCTTCAATTTAGAAAACATAACACGAATATCACCACATATTTTTGCATTATCCATTAAAAGTGTTCTCTTTTTTTCTCGTAACTTTTCGGCACCACCCTTCTTTCGTTTTCCATTGGAGTCACACATAATTTATATTACACAGGGCAAAAAAACAAATTTCAAATTGAATTTTTTCACTAAATAGTAAATGTACAAATGTAATTACTATTACTACGGTCTACGGTAACTCATTAGCGCGTTCACTGCCGACCATATTATGCAATAGCGCGCGCGTGCCACGTAGCCATTTCCTAAAACCAGTCTTGAAAACATAGATAAAAACTGAGAAAAATATTCTATAAATAAGGAATTTGTTGTTTATCGTACACTTTTTCGGCCACTAATAGTACGAATGTACTAATAAAGTAATAAGTACCAAAATAAAATAATACTTTCATATTTAATTTTTCTTATTATACAAAAATATAATTTATTTTTGTAATTATATTGTAAATAAAGTGGCCCTTATAAGAACCGGCCCATCGGGAAGATTCCCGATTTCCCGATGGGCCCATCCGCCCCTGAAGATCGTTAATCAAGTTCGTTTCATTTTACTCGTTATAGCCGATAATTCGTACCTAATAACAAATACTCTATGTAGACGTATATTTTAACATACAATCATAATATGGGCTCGTGCCGGCATCTAACGTTTTGCTTGTTTTAAGCAGTATCTCGTTCTAAGCGATGCTCGTTATAGTGATTTCTACCGTAGTTAAAAAAGCTGGTAAGTAAGTGGATGTAGCTCTGCTGTATAAGTGGATTACTGTAATGGATGGTACCTACTAAATTTGAATTCGATGATGATGTACGTAGTATAATTGTATATGAAAAACGATTCAGAGTGGAGATGGTTTGGCAGTCTAGGATATGACTATATTAATTATATTTTTACTCTTTCAAAAAATAAATAAATATATAAAGATACCTATAAAATAAATTCCAAATCAATCAAATCAGATTCATTGTGTACCTACCCGACTCACTTAGTCATTCATAGTATATATATATAATAGATTATAAAGTATTAATATAAGTCATTAAGGACAATAACTATTAATATTAGAATATAAAGTATACTTTAGAAGTTTAAGTACCAAAGGTACCAACGAATAATTTTTTTAAATTACAAAAATATGACTAAAATTGTTATTCTTGATTATTTAATGTGTAATTTCATCCAAATTTGAGCTTTAAAAAACTGTGTTTGGCATTTGTATAGTTTTTAGATTGTTTTGTTTAGATTTTTTAGTTAGAATTAACTACTTACGTGTTAACCTAACCTAACCTAACCTTGTTTTAAATTTTCAATCCTTAGCAATAAAATTTAAAAATTTAATAAATTTTTAACAACTAAAGAATCAAATAAAATGTTTATAAAATAATCAGTTATTATTGGTAAATGGTATTAATTTATACTTTACAGCACCAACAGAAAAAGAGGCAATGGTAAAAATCAGCATTATGGCCCTAAATTATTTTTATGGGTATGATTATTTACGATATTTATTAATTTCTATCTTTTTCATCAATAAATACATATCATTATTTAATTCGGTATTAGGCTATTTCCTTGGAGAATAAGAAGGATGGACATCGCCAAAATTATTAAAGAGAATTCGTTGAAGAACACAAACAATATTAAATTAACCAATTGTTTAATTTCTTTTTACACCTATTATCCGTCATACCTACACAGTGACTTAGGCACTCAATGTCTAAGTTATCACTCAATACCTTTATTATTTTCATATTATAGTCTAATTTATGTCATTTATATTATATTTTCAAATTATATACACTATACATAATTGTTATGTTGGAAAAATAATATATATGGCTAAAATTAGACTATAATATTGATAACTATAATGTTGGCAAAACTGTTGTCTGACTGGAGACCCGTTAGTGGGTTCCATCTTTTTTTTTTGTAATTAAGTTAGTTACGCTCCGAGTGCTCTACCGGACGCTCGTGTTGTCGTTGTTGAAATAAAGATTTAAGTTGATTATGTGAATTAAGTTGTGTTATTGATTGTTAGTTGTTAACATATATATTAGTATTATAATATATATATTTTTCAGAAGTGGGATAACGATCTGAAGAACGCAGTAAGTACGTGAAACAGTGTATTATTCGAAAAACGTCGTTTGTGATCTCGACGATCTCGTGACTCGTGAGTGTTGCGTACGATTTTGACATAACCTAAAAGTTTAGAGAATCGGTTACTGTGGGTTTGGTAACGGATCCTGTTAAGTGGGAATTTTGATAAGTGATAACCGAAATTGATAAATGTTGATAATATTGTTGTGTCAACAAACGGGATATTTGATCGTTCGGTATAGTGTATGCGTCGCCGGGTTTTGGTTATATATTCGAAATGGCGATTAACGATGAAGACATCCGGGCACCGAGGTATGCGGAGCTCGTTGCCGAGGTGACGAATTTACGTGCGTTGGTGCAATCGCGACAGGAGGCTGCAGATGACAGGGCCGGATTACAGGCCGAAGTCGCCGCATTACGCGCACAACTCGAAGCCCAGGCTAGAACGTCGACGACGCGGGATAGTGTCGCACCATCCGAAGTATCTGGATTTCGCGTAGTGCCGGATATTAATAAAGGTATTGGTATCATTAAGGGAAATGAAACGCCGTATCAGGCTGAAGATTGGTTGAAGACAATTCGAGGTATGTCCATGGCTAACGGTTGGCCGTTCGATTACACGCTTCAGTATATTCGTATATACGTTGACGGTGCGGTTAGGGATTGGTTTTCATGCCGGAATTTCGATGACTGGGAAGATTTTGAGCGCCGATTTCGCAGAACGTTTATACGGATGGCTAGTGTTTCCGATCGTGCAGATGCAATGAAATCGCGTGTTCAAAATTCTAAAGAAGTAATTATGGACTATTTTCAACCGAAGATGCGTATGTGTCGTGATTTGAAGTTAGATTTTGACGCATCCAAGGATTACGTTTTACGGGGGTTGCTCTCTCGTGAATTGGCCCTGTATGCGGTTGGACGTTCACACATCGACGAAGATGACTTATTAGAAGATTTGTTGCGTTGGGAACGTATGAATGCGCTGCACAAAACAGTTATAGTAAATGAAAAAAAGGTTGTTAGTAGTTTTAAACCAATGTTTTCGACGAACGCGAGAAGCGCATCCGCGAAGGGTGTGACAACGAAGATGTCTGCTAGTGCTGGATCGACCGACGATGTGAAGAAAGACAAAGTCCAATGGCCAAGAACACAACCTCATTCTGACGTTAAAGATGAAGAGGAGGTGCGGCCGAAATGGGAGCAGACGTGTTGGGGCTGCCGTAAAACCGGACATTTGTCGAGGGATTGCCCGACAAGGTGGAAAACTGCTGTTTGTTTTGGTTGTGGTGTAGGCGGTCACATTCGTCCAAATTGTCCAGAGCGGACCCAAACGAGCGTGGCAATGATGCCCCGTGAGTTTAAAGGTCATCCGTATCGGAAGGTCGCTTTAATGAATGATCAACGAGTTGACATACTGCTGGACACCGGAAGTCATTTTACACTAGTGAAAGCAAGTGTGGCGATCAGGTGTGGATTGCCTATAAAAGTTGTCGAACGGCCGTTGTATGGTCTTGGCAGTACCACTGTACCATCTACTCGTACGATAGGTGAGTCTAATGCCGAAATTTGGGTTGATGGTGTGTGTCCAGGAGCGCAACAGGTTTTAATAGTGTCCGATGCCGTCCAGGGACCTGATGTCATTGTGGGTAGGATGTGGTTAGATATGCCTACAGTGTCCTATCACAAGACTGGCGGCCAACTATACATCTATCGGGCTGAACCTAACGTTGGTGAGACGGAGATAACAGCTGTGACACTTGACTCCGAAGCTGATTATTTACATACTGTTGAAGTGTCAGCTGACCTACCCGAGAGAAGACCCCTGACGAAGGAAGATTTAGGTCTGGTGAGTCCTAATTTGACGAATATAGAGTGTAATGATTTACTCAATCTGATTAATCGCTACCGAAGCTGTTTTGCCCTGGATTTGAGTGAACTCGGCTGTACTCCACTCATGACTGTGGATATTAATGAGTTACCCGGTAGTAGACCAGTGGTTTGTCGTCCTTACAAGACGTCGTCTGCTGACCGTGAGGAGATAGCCAAGATTGTGACGGACTGGAAAGAAAATGGATTGGTGAGTGAGACTGTGTCGCCTTATGCTAACCCCGTTCTGTTGGTTAAGCAATCGGGTAAAAATCGCTTATGCGTAGATTACCGGCGACTGAATAAGCAGACAATGCGACAACACTATCCATTGCCGGATATGACTGAACAGTTGGAATCGTTAGCTGGGAATAGACTGTTCACTCAGTTGGATCTGGCGAGCGGCTACTTACAGATACCCTTAACCAAGGAAGCGTCCGAGAAGACAGCTTTTATAACGGCAGATACAACTGGACAATTTAATCGCATGCCGTTTGGTTTATCGGGTGCAGTGGCTGAATTCACTCGACTGATGCAAAAGGTGTTAGGCCCTTTGCAGGGTAAGATAGTCTGAAATTATTTAGATGATATGATTGTTGTTGGTAAAGACTGGGCAGACATGATGTTGAACTTGAAGGCGGTTTTGGAAAGGTTGGAAGATGCGAAGTTGACTTTGAAGCCCTCCAAGTGTTTCTTTGGAGTTGAAAAGATTGAGTTCTTAGGGTATGTTGTGGAAGCTGGGGAGATTCGACCTGGTCATGAGAAGACTCGAGCTATCGATGAGTACCCTATTCCAACAGATGTTCATGCTGTTAGACGGTTCCTAGGACTAACAGGGTTTTTCCGACGTTTTGTGAAACACTATTCAGTGGTTGCCGAACCACTTTCACGATTGACACGTAAAGATCAACCATTTATTTGGGGCGAAGAACAATTAGTGGCGTTCAATCAACTCCGTACTAGTCTAACCAGCGAGGCTGTGCAGATGATGTTCCGTCGTGACGCTGCTGTCACTGAGCTACATGCTGACGCGAGTGCTGCCGGGTTAGGCGCAATACTATTGCAGTCCGTGTTACCCGGGGATCCACTGCGGGTTGTCTATTACGCCAGTAGAAAAACTAGCGATGCAGAAACCAGATACCACTCAAGCAAACTGGAACTGTTGTGTGTGGTGTGGGCTATGTACAAACTTAGACAGTTCCTTCTCGGATTAAAGTTTGTTGTTTTTACAGATTGCCAAGCGCTGATATTCCTTAATCAGTACAAGGGTACCAACGGACAGGTGGCCCGCTGGCATGATTTACTACAGGACTATGATTTCGAAGTAAAGTACCGACCGGGAGCCAGGATGGCTCATGTTGATGCCTTGTCGAGAGCTTCTGTGGAAGCTGATGGTGCTGTTTTGGACGACATCTTGGCCGACCAGTTTTCAGTATGCGTCTCTTTAACCAAAACGGAACGAGTCGCCATGTGTCAAGCAGTTGATGAAGAGGTTAAAGACATTAAGCGGCTTGTTTTGCAGTCTACCTCCCCTTCTAAGGAAGGTGATCATTTTGTGGTAGAAAAAGGTTTACTTTATCGAAAATTTAAAGATAAGTTGTTGTTTGTCATGCCCAAGAGCATGCGCAAAAGTTTGGTTGTTACTGCGCATGATTTAAGTGGTCATCCAGCTCTGGATCGCACTGTGGCCAATATTGTCCAGGATTTTTGGTTTGCTGGCATGAGACGCTATGTAAGATTGCACATAAACGTCTGTTTTGAATGTTTGTTAACCAAGAGACCAAGGGGCAAGATGCCTGGGTATCTTCACCCCATACCAATCGGGAAGAGACCATTCGAGACGGTCCATGTGGACCATGTAGGACCATTTATAACCACTAAAGCGGGAAAACGTTATATCCTAGTTATGATTGACAACCTTACCAAATATGTGTCGCTCTTTGCAGTAAAAAGTACTACAGCTGAAGAATTGATTGACTGTATGAAAAGTTTTATAGGTGGTTTTGGATTGCCTGGTCGATTGGTGACAGACCGCGGTAGCTGCTACACTTCTGGAGCCTTTGAACGTTTTTGTGTTGAACAAGGAATCCAGTTAGTGTTAACATCGTCCAGACACCCTCAAGCGAACGGTCAGGTCGAGAGGACTCATAGTGTGGTCATGTCCACTTTGATGACTCTAAATATTCAACCCAACGCTTGGGACGAGTCACTGACAGAGGTGCAAAGGATTCTCAACAATAGTGAGACTAAAGTATCTGCTAAGACACCGTTTGAGATGCTCCACGGTTATAGACCACGTTTCAAACAGGGAGCTTTAAGAGAATTGTCCACCACCGTCAATGAATGGTTGCCACCTGAGGACTTAAGAAGAGAAGTGTTACCCTCGATGGAGAAGGCTAAAGATGATATGAAGAAGAGATATGATTCTAAAAGACACGACAACACCAAGTATACAGTGGGAGAAGTTGTGGTGATGAAAAGGGCCCCTAGTTGTACTGGAGAGTCCACTAAATTACAGGACCGGTACAGAGGACCCTTAGTGGTCCACGAAGTATTACCTGGAAATGTCTATAGAGTAGTGGAGTTGGGCGCTGAGAAAAAGAGCCGGTTTGCTACCACTGCTCATGTCTCTCAGTTGAAGTCTTGGCGTTTGGTGGATGCTGAAGGAGAAGGAGACAAGCCTAGTCTAGAAGAAAAATCGGGAAGCGAGGCTGAGGGTTCTAATGATATTCCTACAGCGGTACGATCAAGATCTACTCGGACTAGAAAAAAACCTGTGAGGTTCAAGGACTATGTACATTAACGCGATTACTTGCATAATTTATTTGTTTTTATATATAATTTTTCTTTATATTGATGTTGTATGCTTGCTCTTGAAAATTATTATTATTATGAGAGTTAAGACTTGCATAATTTATTTGTTTTTTATATATAATTTTTCTTTATATTGATGTTGTATGCTTGCTCTTGAAAATTATTATTATTATGAGAGTTAAGACTTGCATAATTTATTTGTTTTTATATATAATTTTTCTTTATATTGATGTTGTATGCTTGCTCTTGAAAATTATTATTATTATGAGAGTTAAGACTTGCATAATTTATTTGTTTTTATATATAATTTTTCTTTATATTGATGTTGTATGCTTGCTTTTGAAAATTATTATTATTATGAGAGTTAAGACTTGCATAATTTATTTGTTTTTTATATATAATTTTTCTTTATATTGATGTTGTATGCTTGCTCTTGAAAATTATTATTATTATGAGAGTTAAGACTTGCATAATTTATTTGTTTTTATATATAATTTTTCTTTATATTGATGTTGTATGCTTGCTCTTGACAATTATTATTATTATGAGAGTTAAGACTTGCATAATTTATTTGTTTTTATATATAATTTTCTTTATTTTGATGTTTACTTACCCTGAGAATGTTGTTGTTATTAGAAGGGTCAAGATATTTTTTTTTTTTTGTTTTTGTTGTTTAAGCCTATTTTGTTTAAAAGCTCACCTGTCGAGGGCTACAGGAATTGTCAGGAAAGGCCGAATGATAACTATAATGTTGGCAAAACTGTTGTCTGACTGGAGACCCGTTAGTGGGTTCCATCTTTTTTTTTGTAATTAAGTTAGTTACGCTCCGAGTGCTCTACCGGACGCTCGTGTTGTCGTTGTTGAAATAAAGATTTAAGTTGATTATGTGAATTAAGTTGTGTTATTGATTGTTAGTTGTTAACAATATGAAAATAATAATGATATTGATTGATTACTTATTCATCGAGTTCAGTGGCGTATTTACGGGGGGGGATATGGGGGATAGATCCCCCCCCTTGACCTTTTTTTTTTTCCTAGGTAGCTAAGTTGTCTCATTTTCTCTAATATTCTTAATATGATATAATTATAAGTGAAATTACTTTCAAGCATGTATGTTTAATAAATGTTCTAGTCGTGGTAATTGTAGTAATTGTACCGCTCTGATAGTCTGATATACTAATCGCCACTAATCGTTGGCGGCATGTACGACTATCAGGCAACAATAACTATACCTATATTATGGTGTACTGTATTTTGTACGTTTCTGCGAATTATTTTTCATGCAAGAGTGTTTATAATAAACCCGATAAGCAATCGGTAAACAAAACAAAATGACCATGAATACCGTGGATTAACCATAGGCCGGGTTTATTTTTAGAAAATTTGTTACTAGTAGATTTATGGCTAATCGCTAATGTATAGCGATTATAGATATTATTACATTATATTTTATCGTATGATATCGTGATTTGTGAAAAGTAGATATTTACGGTCGTTGGACGTTGACGGATAGCGAGTAGCGACGCCATTCCGAGTACTGACTTACTGCCGAATTAACTATTGTTCGACTTTTATTTTTTTCGTCTTGTTAGTTGTAACTGTGAAGTTTTAAAACAATAATACAATATGAGTAATACTCAAAAACAAAAAAACACTTTATTTTCTTATTTTAGTACAAATAAAAAAATTTGTTTGGAAAATGATGAGGTAATTATAAAAATTAATAAAATAATTAATTAAAATTATTACCCGACTTAATGGGTTGGCTTTATTGGCATGTCACCGGTCGATACAAATCATGCCTGATGAGGTTATCGATGAACTGAGCATCCAAAAAAACAGAAAATTGGATTTTGTATTGTAACTATATATTATATATATATATATATATTTTATTATTATTATTATTTTTTTTTTTTTTTTTTATCGTATTAAACACGGGATTGGTGCTAGTATGAACTTATAATAAATGCTATTAGGTACTTATATATTATTTGTGTTAATTTTTATTTTGCCTTGATCCACACTAACCTCAATAGGTAACAAGTTAAGGGATTTTAAAAATGTATATTATGTACGGATTTATGGGTGTTAGGATGTATTATTATATATTTCATCCCCCCCCCCTAGCAAAATTCCTAAATACGCCACTGATCGAGTTCTTATATCATTGTGTTGTGACAGTAATCTGTGTAAAAAGAAATGATCGAATTGGTTGGTTAAATGTTTTTATATTTAAATGCTTATTGTTACTGTTTGAAATAATATCAATAAAATATAAAATGTATTACATAAAAGTTATATGTATATTAAATATGGTATGATCAGAAAATATATGTAATTCGTAAGTTAATTTATTAAGGAGTGGGAGTGGGATTTTGTTTATTAAGCATGTTAGAGCAGCTAGGAGGGGGTTTAGGACTAATTTTAATTCGTTAAGAAAATTGGTGACGATTTTCAGAGGTTGATCGGGTGGTGGAGTGTTCGCTGTGGCTTCGGCATATGAGGGCTTTTCTTATGGGTTTGAGCTTAGCGCGTCATGACCTCTTGTGTGAGGAGCAGGTGGTACAGCATGTGTTTGAATGTGTTTGAATGTGTTGATGAACTGTTTCTGTCGTTCTAGTTTTGGATTTGATGTGGCTTAATATCTTTTTAAAGGTTTTATATTCCTTATAACTGGCAGTGTGGTTTCCCCCACAGTTTGCTCATTTTGCTGGTTCCTCCAGCTTTTTTGTGCAACTTTCGGTGTAGTGTTCAGCTCCACATTTGACTACATTTCATGCGTCGAGGTTTGTGGAAATATTAGTTGCGTAATAGCAATAGATAGGTATATACTTTAATGCGTGCGCACGAATATGTACGACTTCTGAACCAATGGTTTACAAACGAGGTGTTGGGGAGACAAGTGTTCAAACCACCTTGGCATTTTTTCATTGTCTGTATAGATGTCCTTACCAATAGAAATTAATAAAATTTAAGTAATATTTTGATATATTATGCAAAAATTTATTTTTTTTATACAACCCATTCCATTGAAATATATATCTATGTACACAGCCACTGTTTTGCTCCACAAACGAATTTACGAACTCGAGCGGTAAAAAACCAAAGTGATACGACATTTTTCCCGTACCTAATGTGTACGAAACTATGAACAGAAAGAGAAATACAAAAAAACAGGTGAAAATAAAATATAAGCCATGTATACACGGCGGGGGAATCACCTGTTCGGCAGGAGACGCGTGAGCAGCAGGTTGGAGCCAATACACGAAGTTTTTAGAATAATAATAATATTACTATTATTACTATTCTTATTTTTTTAGACAAGACACGCGGCGGCTGCTTTACCGTTATCATTTGGAAAACGCGTTGCCATCGGTGTCGATAAGGTTGGGGGGGGGGAAATTCGCGTCCTTGATGTGGCTACACGTCGCCGCCGCCACCGCAACAACAGCAGCTCTGGCGCGCGTGGAAGACGACTAAGACGACTAACGACCAACAAACTGAACAAACTACTAAGGCGGGCGGGCGGTCTGCGTAGAATGGGAGTCGCATGCCAGTCATTCGGTCGTCGTCGTCCGTCGTCAACGACTCTAACCGAAAATAAAAAACGTCGTCTTAAATCGTTATCATTAATAAATAATAATTTTATCTTTATCGCGTGGACGTGACGTCGTAACGTCTCCAAAGTTCAACGCGACACGTCACTACTCTTGGTCGTTCGATACTCTAAAATTATCATATTTTATGCATGATACAAAATATTATACCCAACGACTAATGAGCGTTTGGGACCGTTCGACGGAAACGAGCGAAACGTTCTTCTCAAAAACCCAACCGCCTACTGGACGATAAAACAATTTATCTATAAAAAAATAAAAAATAACCGTGTCGCGAATTCGATCGGCCAATGCCGTCAAGTGTCGTCCGCCGTCGTCGACTTCGCGGGAAAGTCGTGTCGCCGGCGATTGCGCATGGTGCCCGTGGTGGCGATAACAAGCGATGATATAAACATTATAAACGCGCACGCACCGAGTGGCGACGGTGGCGGTGTTTGTCGGTCGGTCGGACCTGTGAGGCTGCGACGAAAGGCGAAAATCCTCGTAGAGTTATCACGACGATAACAGTACGACAATATATGTATACATGTAACACTGCTTACCTATACAAGTAATACAATAGGATAAACAACGATAATAATATTATTATGATCTCATCGCCGTAGAAACGGTGTATGAAGTAGCAACACGATCACCTCCCGGGAACGCACGTAGGCAGTCTTTCGCGTGCTCGTTCGTTCGGTCGACGTCATGACGACGTGCCATAGCCACCGCCACCGATGCGATAGGTGAAAAACGCCATCGGCCGTTGCGTTTCATCACAGCAGCCGACGACGACCAGACATGGGTAAGTGGCGATGACATTTCGTCGATTGCGTGTTTGTTCGTCTCCGGTCTGGCGATGATTGTTATCGTGTCGTGTTTACCTACCTGTTTGTTTCATGTGCACAGAAGCCGTGGTCCAATTCGATTACGCGGCCCGCGAACCCGACGAGTTGACATTGAAGAAGGGAGAAGTCATCACCGATGTCAAGCCCATGCCCGACGGATGGATGGAAGGACACAAGGACGGCAAGAAAGGAATGTTTCCCGACACCTATGTTAAAGTAAGTACTACACAATAACTGTTCATCGGCTACAACCCAAACTTATTATGTCATTACTGTACTTTATAGATTGTTCATACTTCGGCCGGCGTTGTTTTGAGAAAAAGTGAGCGATTCCATTTTATAAAAGTTTATTGATGTTGTTATGCCAATTTTTTATCACAAATTTCTTACTTTTAGAAAATGCTAGAAAGTGTAAGGTTTTGTTCAGTTACAAACCAGCAAACAGAGACGAGTTGGAGTTGAACATAGACGATGTTATCGAAGTTATTGGCGAAGTCGAGGAAGGTTGGTGGAAAGGAGAGCTTAGGAATGAAGTGAGTACTGATTTTATTACACACAAAATATTAACCATTGCATTTTTACACTCAAGTAGTTTATCTTTATTAAACTTGAAATATTTATTGACCTCATTATCGATATCAATTTCTTTAATAATTGAATCCCATAATTTTTTTTCTTTTAAAAACCTCCCATAAATCATCAGGTATCTAACATTACAAAAAAAATCTTTAATCATTTTCTAGTAAATGATAATATATTTTTGGTGTTTTTACAAAATAGTTATCACCAAACTTATCGTTTCATAAAATTTGGTTATCTACCATTTTGTTATTTTTAACTGTTTTTCCGATATTAATTATATTAAATATAACTTTAAGTAAGTAACAAATATTATCCTACTGCAGTTTAAACATTATAATTCTTAACAAGTGTTAAATTAAATAATTGACTTTAAATAAACTTTGATCTTTTTAAAAATTACATTTTCAATGAACATTAATTCAGTTCAATGATTTGTCTTTATTTGTCTTTTTAGTAATATTAAATATTATAATTTTTAAATTATGGTTAGCATTATTTTTAAGATTTCACATTTCATGATAATTATACGTAGGTACTATTATTTGGTAATACACTAACTAAACTTTTTTAATTTGTTAGTAACCAAATAACTCATATAGTAACACAATTCTATTGACCAAATTAATTCACATTGATTGCATCTGAATAAATTAACAAATTGTTTCTTTATTGTCTTGGTAAATTAGTATGATAAAATAATGATGCTTTCATCTCATTTAATTGTTGATTAATAAACCAGTGACTTTTATTGAATTGTTTTAATTACCAATCATTACTTTCATCCTATAATATTAAGACAACGGCTAGAATACTTTTTGATTGGTAATAATATTATTAAAACTCTTAATTATCTACTACAATAAAGAAAATGATAATGTTTTTATTACACAAATACAAACATATAGATACCTATGTTTGTCATGAAAAAATAAACAAATGACAAATACCTGCCAAGTGATTAATATTTAAATATATGATTATTCAGAAGGTTAAACTGACATGTTATTATTACTATACTTGAATGGCTGTAGATAAAAGTTTTATTTACCTCAATCATTAAAATATATTCCCTAATAACTGGTGTTAATAGTGAACATTATTATCCCTAAAAATTGTTTAATTACAAATTATTGAGAAAACAACTGTGTATGCCTTAGTATTAAGTATTAGATTTTTTAAATATAAATTGTTTTACATTACAACAGTTTTATTCAGTAAACACTTGTTATTTTATTATTGTTTGATTGTAATTTAAATTGAATGCAGCTAAATTTTAAGTTGATAAATAAGTTTTATTTATTCCATCTAAATTTTGAATTTACTCTTACAGACATGATGCATAAAAAAATGCAAGTACCTACTATTTGTTAACAATTAATACAATTTATTTGTATGTAGTATCTAAGTATATTTTTTTGATAATAAGTATTATATCATAACATATAATAGCTTGTCTTACTTTTTTGTTTAAAAGAAACAGATAAACAATTTAAATGTTTATTTGTTTACATATTTTAGAAAGATTTTCTATCAACATGATTTTAACAATTTTGTATTTTGAAATCTGATGATTTCTTCTAGGTATTTAAAAATAAATATTGATTGTTGTTTAATTTTTACTTACCTAGTTATTTGTAATGCATTCTTGATTGACTGTCTAATATTATTAATAAATGTATATACATATTTCTTATTTTTTAAATTTAGATTGGTGTATTTCCATCCAACTACGTCACTGAAATATCAGATGTTAAGAGTATTAGTAGAAGTGACTCTAAAACTTCAACTGGATCCATTAAGAAAGAAGAAAGCATCAAAAAAGGTAATTTTCATTATTTTTAAGTATTTAATCAGGATAAATAATAATTTCTATTAGAGTATCCAATCATAAAAAAAATGACATTAATGTATATGACATTTCATTGTAATTATTTTTATTTAGAAAAATCTATTGTGGAACCAATCAAAACTGCTGATAATAATATAGAATCCAATGCTCCAGTTCTACCTCCAAAACCAGGTATAAACATTTAGTACCACAATGCTAAGTAAAATAATTAAATGAAACAATTTTGTCTTAATGTACTCAACATACCAATTGAATATTAATGTAGTACTATAATTTATATTGGATTTAGTAAATAAACGACTATTTTACACCAACACAAACTGATAAAAGGACATAAATGTAATACTGATTAGTATTAATCACTTGAAAGATAAACCTTATTTCGATGTGTCAAGTTTTAATTATATTATTTTAGTTATATTTCAGAGCTCAGTTATTCCTGTTATTATTAGTGATTATTATGATGAATGATGAGTAATGAAACTTTTAAAAGTATAAAAATTATCAAAAATTATTTTTCTTTTTAAATTCCATCACAATATTTTTTTTTCTAGTTTTAATTGCTTGCCCTACAAGTTGTCCATAAGATATAAGTTATGAATTCAATCAAACAGAGATTGTCTCACTTATTTTGTTGTAAGAGTACCAAATATTTTAAATTCTAAATGTGCATTTGATTACATTTTGTTTCAGTATTTAAAAATATATTTAATCTGACCATTGCAAATCATATAAATACAATTAAATGTGTATTGCTAGTTGACATTCTAAAATTACAGTAATCATCCAGTAATGTTATCAAAAATGTATTTGCTCAATTCAAATAATATTTAAAATGTTAAACTAATTATTATTTCAAAGGATGGGTAAATACACATTTATCTTTTAATTTATCATTGTTCAATTTTTTACAGCTAAAGAAGTCTGTGTGGCACTCTTCCCTTATGAAGCTGTCAATAGTGATGAATTATCACTAGCTGAAGGCGATATAGTTACTATTTTATCACGCGAAGTAGAAGACAAAGGCTGGTGGAAAGGAGAGCTAAAAGGAAAAATTGGTGTGTTTCCTGACAATTTTGTTCAAATAATGAATCAAGATGAGGTATTTTTAATTATTACTATTATTATTTTACGTATAGGCTATATAACATTACGTCGTAATCATATGTTTTTTCACTTTTGTTTATTCAGTTGGCAGCCAAATCTGAAAAAACTGTCAGTAGTCCACGTAGCGGCACAACGGCTTCACTGCGCAAAGTTTTTCAGAGCCAAATGGAAAATAAATCTTTGGGACCAGTGGTGAGCAAAAAACCTGCTCTGCCACCACCACCACCAACAACCAAAAAACCACCCACTGCCAAAAGTTCTTCCACGTCTTCCTTGTCAAAAACTATTAGTGGTATTAAATCCATGTTAACTTCTGAACAAAATACCACGGATAAAATGAAGCATATAACGTCTGAAATTGGTGATTCTAAGCAATACGGTTCTATAGCTGTAAAACGTTCAGAGTCTGTTGGTTCCATGAAAAAATCATCTGATTTGCCAGATGGCTCAAGTATGAGTAGATCAACATATCATGTTACGCCGGGATCGTCCCCTACATCATTAGTGCTTACAAATGTATGTATTTTTATTATAATGTATATATTTATTTATTATATTTTATTACTGTATTATTTGCTAAATTATTGTTAAATGCATGTTATGTTTTACTTAGCATGATAATAATTCTTCTGAGCCCAAGAGTCCTGATTTTGATCAAATCGAGAGAACCGCCATGCTTAGTCATCCTACAGCATCTCGAGCTAAGGCGCCTAGAAGAAGGCCACCATCTGCAGCGTTCAATGTATCCAGCGAAGAAGATCCTGCATTGGATCCCCCACCAACAAATGGAATACCCGGTGTGGATAAAGAAAAGGCCCCATGGGTTCAAGAGTTGATGATGAATCAGGCCAAGAAATCATCGATAACTAATTCTGTGATAGGTATGTTTCTTTTAATCATAATTATACATTGAACTTTTATGATTTTTACACTTTTCACCAAACTTTATTATTCAAAACTATTGAATGATAATATTAATAATATAGTTTTTTTTAAATTCTTTATCCATAAATTAGGTGGTGGTAGAACACGAGTGATGATCAATCCTTCTACAACCACCATAACATCAGAGAGTTCAGAAACCACAACAGTTACATCCAGATCAGGATTGACTTCAGTGGGTTTAGGTGGTGTTGTTTTTAAACCCCCTGGTTATGTGCCACCTCTAACCACACCTGAACCGGTCACAGTAAGCACACCAACCAGTCCTGTTGCTCCAACCGATTTTAGTCTGTCATCACCATCTGTAGAGGGAAATCTAATAGCAGTGTTAAATGAAAAGGTAATTAATGCATTTCAGAATGAAATTTTTTAAATTTTTATTTCGTTGTAAATTTCTAATCTGTGGTTTTTAGGTGAAACAATTAGAGTCCACTGTTCAATTGCAAAATAGTTTACTTGACAAGTTGTCAACTAAATTAGAAGTTGAAACTGAAAAGCGTATGGAGATCGAGAAAGAAATGAAAAAGATCATGGAACTCGTAACAAGAGTTTGACTTGGACAGCAGTATTTCTGTATTAATGAATAGTTATAATAATGAAAAGATAATCAAACAAGTACTTAAGACCATTACCAATTTGTTGCTTATAATTTATTTATTCCATGAGTAGCCATGCATTGAATATCATGATTATGTTAATAGTATGTACATTTTTAATCTATTAGTATTGATAATTTAAATTTATTCGAAAGTCAATGCCAGAACCCTAATCTCGATTCTGTGTTCTGTCTCATCGGAAAAATTAGTATTGGTTATTATATTTTGTGATAACCTATTCCCATGTCCCTTGCACATCATAAATTTATTTTTCATTCTTCTAGTCTATAGAGTCAAATTGTTCATCGTTTTCATTAATATTTTAATTAAGTATTATTATTATTATTATTATTATTATTATTATTATTATTGTATTCTAATCATTCCTTGAGCTTTTTAGTTCAGTTTGAACACTAAATGTGATAAACAGTGGCTTTTCTGACAATTATTGATGCAGTTTTCACAATATTACTTCTTACTTCTTAGTTCACAATATAAACAATATCATAAATCTCATTGAATTATAAATTCAATTTTGATCCTATTATAACATTTTAAAAGTAACATAAAGAGCTAAGTTACAGTTAACTGTATAACTGCCACTAGAATTTATTTACTAAATACATTTTATAGTGATTTTTATTTTACCTTTTTTTTACATTCCTTTTTTACATACATTCTTATTCATAATTTTTCAAAAAAAAAAAAATAATGCACTTATCCAGAATTGATTTTTGTAATAGTGTGCAATTAGTGTGTTCTGTTAAGTTTCTTTATGTATAATATATATATATATATAGACTACCAGGAATGTGGCGTCTATGGTGTTAGAAAATCACTGTCTGGAAAAGTTAATGTTGTTAATCGGATATTCAGTTGTAATTTTATGGCACGCAAATTGATATCCATTTACATGCTCTATTACAATATAAATTATATTTTTATATGTTTATTGATTGATTCCCTAGTCCAATTTTTATACTGCTAAATGTTTAATGTGCTAAAAACTTAATTTTTATTTTACACATAAATTATTCATTCATGGCTAAACCTTTACTACCATTATTATGTTAGGCTCTAATTTTCTATAAATTGTATTAATTTTATAATAATTTAAATAGATTTTATTCAATACTAATTTATTTTTAGCAAATATTTAGTTTAATTCTTGTTCAACGAACTGTGTACATAAAATATATTTGATTATATTTAAAAAAATATATATATGTGCTTAAAAATAGGCAAACGACTGATTTTGCACACAATATGATCTACACTTCATGTCATGTTTTTCAAAGTTAAGCATATTATGTCTCCCTCCTCTACTCGACCATCCCCCAAACGACCATTTATATTTATTTAGTTAATTTTTGTAATGCATACCTATATTTTCATAAATAAAATCTTGTAATAGCGATTATTCAGTTAAATAATTATGAACATTTTGTAAACATTATTTTTTCAAAATTTTAAATGTCTATTAAGCCAATAACAATGTTATACGATTATATACCATTGATTATTATAAATATTTTTATCATAGAAAAATGTATGATTATTAAATTATCATTAGTCCAATATTATTTTAATTATTATTATTATTTTAATTATTATTACTAACTATTGTAAGTTGTCCAACGGTGTCATATATATTTTATAAATTGTTAATTTTTATTTCCAATAAAAGTATTAAAAATATATTCATATGTAATAATATTATAGTTATTTTAAATTAAACACTTAATTGATATCCTTTTTATGCTTAAGCACTATACATAATATATATTAGGTATGGTTATCAAATGAAAATATGATTAAAAAAAAGTTTATTTTACAAGTTACATATTTTATATCTTGTGAATAATGATGGTTGGAGACAATGGTGTTATTTAGAAACCAGATTTTATGTTAGGACTTCTGACTTAGGAATATAGGAGTAATAAGGCTTCTTCTTTTTCCTAGGCTTATAGCGATCCATTCAGGACCACCAGCGCTTCTAGTATACCTTTCCATCTCTCTCAATCCGATACTGCTCTCATACTTCGTAATAGTTTGACTTTTTTTGGGTTTTATTCGATTGCTCTTAGTCTTTTCCCTGTTATCTTGTTTTCCTTTACCTTCTTGATTATCGATTCCTTGGCTCACCAGACGTGACCTACCCATTCCAACCTCCTTCTAAAGTGCCGTAGATTCTACTTATTATATTTATTAAGGTCTCTATATTTTTACAATAAATTAATAAACTCTAAAAACGTAAATATTTTAAAGAGAAGTCAATAAATTATGATCATTTTGTATTTAAAAGCTTTCTACTTTCTTTAAGAAACCTTACCTACTTGGTTTAAGAAACCAAACTTCTCATAAATACAACTCAAATTAAAAAGTTAAATTATTGTTGCATATTTTACCAAATTTAAAATGATTTAGGTAAGATTTTGAATATTTAATTATTCTATATATCATATTAATAAATCAACTAAAAACATAATATATAAAAATCTTCCCATACCTCTACGGCTATAATATTTTTACAGGATAATATTATATAGTAAATTACAAAACAAAATATTAAGTTTTAATAAGAATAAAAGTAAATTAGATTGATAATTAAATATGATCATGAATATTTTTGCATACGATGAAAAATGTTCTAATAATTGTGCATTTTTTGACATTTATTTCCATATAAATGCATATTTGATGAAAAAAAGTTAACATTTAATCAACCGCTGAATAATACAATACACGTTATATATATTATATACTAATATACTGTAGTATAGTGTATATTAATTATTTTTCAGCACCTTTGCACATATTATTAAATAAAACGATGTAGAGAAGATCTTCACTACATCGTGATTAAATCGATATTTATTTCATAAGCTTCCAGAATTCCAGATCCTGATAATAATTAGTATCAAAGCCAATCAGTTATCACAAATCGATTTATAAATAATATGAATTAATGATAAAAATGGGGGAAAGTAGGTAACCACTATGCTCTACGTCTACACAGTCGATTATACCTGGTCATTGAGTAGGTCACTGTAGTAATAGATAAATTAAATTTGAATTCAATCATTAATCATTGCCTACAAAAAACGAAGGCAATCTATAAGCATATTATCATATAAATATATTGCTACCTATTTATAAGATTATTTTAGTTATACGGAATAAACTATAAATGAGCAATAGCATAAAATTAATTAAAACAGCTATTCTTCGCTGAAATTTTAATTACATATCGAATTTCATCCATATTTAAACCTCAAATCTCTATAAAAAATTCAAGTTTATTTATTTTTTAGAATTGTTTTGGTTCTAGTATCAATTACGTCTTATTAGCATCCGTGTTTTAGACTGTCAAACTTTCCGACTGAGCAAACATTTTTTTTGTCTAATATTGAAAAAAAAAATAGAAAATTCCTTGAGCCTATAAATAGCTTCAAAAGAGTAAAATTATTTTGAAAATTGTAACATCGAATATTAACAGAAAGTGCTAACATAAATATCTGGTGAAAATTTCAAGTATCCACCATTTTTAATTTACACCAAAATTGATTTTGAAAAAAAACTAATTTTGCGTAAAATAATTTTTACTTCATTTTTTTGTTTCGCTCGATTATGTATTGCTAAACACTTGGAATTTTCCATTTTTGACCTATGAAAATTAATAATAATTAATAATTATAAATTCAAGTTGCTATAAGAAACCACCTGTAAATATAAGTGGCAAATCGAAGCATTTTTTGTGTACTATAAACCGTGTAGTTAAATAGGTACATAAAAACAAACACGTTTTTGTAAAATCAATTTATCCATAACTTTGCTCAGAATCAAACAATATTTAGTGTTTCAGTCTAATAGTTATTTAAAAATTCATAGATTTAGGTCGCTAAGGAGCAGTATCCGATATAGGATATTAAAATTTTGTGATATGGTAGGTAGTGGTAAGACACTAGTTTTTTTTATAAGAAATTTACAATCTGTTCTTAACTAGAACAATAAGCAAATGTGCATAGAGTATTTACATATGAATTTTTTGAGGGAAGAAACCACCCATTGGTGACACTACCTATTTTGTGTTCTTAAATTTTTAAGTTAAGCTAATTTTCATTTTGAGACAGAAGGTCCCGACACCATCTTCGCTTAAGTCGTCTGGGTGGATTACCTGTAATGGACAAGGTAGATATTTTTTTAATAAGAGGATTAGGATGAAGAGGTAGTTTGGTGTGTAATCTTTTGTAGTAGCATTTTGCTTCGTCAAGTACTGTTGTTATTCTTAGATCGTTATGGAGCGTAACATTGGATACAAAAACACACTAGTAGGTAGTTAATAGTGAGCGCTAAGCACGGAATAAGCACAGTTATATTGTGGCAGCATTACCACAACCGTAGTACTACTACCTAACCTAACCTAACCGTAAGTACATATTAACATATTGGAGTAGCATAATTAATTTGAATGGGGGGGGAGCTAATTTGTTTCAGGTACGCGCTATACTCTATACACAGCGTAAATTCTAAAAAACGAAATTCTGGAGAGTTTAAAGCCCCCTTAGTTTGCCCCTCTCATTCTATGACCACGAGTGCCTATATATACATTGTTTGTACCTTTTATGCCTGCAGTTTCACCTATATACTGCAGTGCTTGAATTGAAAAATAAAAGAAAGTATACTCCGACTACTCCGAGGCTTATTGAAAAGAATTAGCGTTCCGTTCTTCCTTACTGTGATTTAACTCAACAACCAGCCACCCTAGCCCACGTGTGACATACCACCAAGGCACCAACCATATCCATCTTCAATAATAGGTACCTAGGTAGTTGAAGTATTATAATAATATACCAATATATACTGGTAGCATTTTATGTACCTACAAACAATATTGCAATAAATATATTATTTTACTTGTCATGTAGAAACATAAAAATATATTCTAATATTATTTTCTAACTAATTGGTAATTAATCATGAGAATATTGTTATACCAAATAGTAAATAATTGAAGGACTTTTTCCGCGGACTTTGATATAATAATATGTTTGACCACGTTATCAACAATTAACATAAAAAATCACTAAATTTAATTTGAATATCTTATTACGAAATATTAATTACAAAACTACAATGTTATTTTAACAAAATAAAAAACATTCCGTCCCATGTTCTAATGTTCTAATGAAAATAATAAGAATAAGGGCTGGTGCCCTGTGTAATAGAATAATTGAAAAAGAATTGCTCTCCCCTTGCTTGCCCTCCCAAATCGAGCACTGCAGACAACATTTGCATCCTATATATATATACCACTTCTGTCTCCTACTTTTAGACTACAATATAATATATATTGACTATCATTTATCCTGATACTGATGTCCAATACTGTACATATTCAATATATACGATATACCTACACTTTCAAAAACTTAAAAGTGGGTTGGTAAGTACGTATATAAAATAAATAATACCTACATTTATTTTTATTTTTTAATGTCATTAGTTATCGCGCATCTGCATATTTTTTTCCGTCCATCGATTTAACGGGATTTCGGTGATAATAAATTGGTACACGTATCGATAAACCGGTTTATGTGATCACATGTAATGGGGGGGTATGTATACTGTATATTATATATTTTATACTCGTATTAAATGTATAATATTATACTGTGCTAAATATATAAACAGAAAAATATATATAACATAGTATAAACGAAGATAATATTATTATACACTTCGCTGGTCCGACGAAGAGTATATTATAATATGGGTGGGTCGTAGGTAGTGTGTACTATAAGTACTTACTACTTACTATAAAATGAAGAAAACGTGGGTAGAGATATATACATATACCTACGTATTACGAATATATTATATATAGACATATTATACCCTGTGGTTGACTTTAGTGGGAGGGCTAGACTGCTAGAGTATATCGAGTATCGACTAAATGTTCAGATATTTTAGAGTAGGTACTCCTACTTTTTGTTTTTGTCGAATTACGCTGCATCGGACAGTACCTATATGGGCTATATGTATAGAATATAGACACTATTTTTATTTAGAATTGTTTACAAAAATATATTACCAAGCTACTTAATAATTTAAATATATGAAACAAAAAACAATATTGTGAGTACTTATTGTGAAAAATGTGTGCAAGTATGTAATAAATATTTACAGTGTATGGCCTCAACCAGTTTTATTTTTAGATGAGGCTCTTCTTTAATTTGTTTTAATTGAATTAGTCATTTTAATAACAACAAAATATAATTAGAATGGTGTAATAAATTGTGTGTTAAATTTACTGAAAATTTTTTTTTATGGCATATAATTGAAGATTTTCCTCCACTAGAAAGACTCTGCATTGGTGATAATATTATGCACCAATGGTATAGTGAACAAATTATGTGAAAAATTCGACAATATAAAAAATTATTAATTTAAACTATAGCCAATAACAAATAATCACTCTTACCAAAACCACATCATTTTTGTTTATAATTATAGTAATAACTAATAACATATCATATTATTTATCTAAATGTCATACAAGAGTGTTTTTAAATAAAACTACGATTAACCATAAAAATAGAATATTTGTGTTATATAATGATGTTTGACTGTAGAAAAAGATACAAAAAAACGCCGAGAAAATGAACTGACAATATAGCTCATTTATCAATTTTTTTTAAATGATTTTACCACCTACCTACTTATGCAGTGATTCCCAGCGTGGACATTTTTTATTTTGAAGGGGCGTTTTTCTGAAGGGGGCACTAAGGGGGCACTCGTCTATCATTTACGCTTTTATTGTTTATAAAATTATAACTGATTTCAAATAAAAACTAATTTAAAATACCTTAATGTAATACACAGAATTATATAGGTATAATATTTATAGATACTTTAACAACATCTAAATAATTATCTTATCGGATTATAGATTTTAGGTACTAGGTGGATGAAAAAATTTATTTTTTTCAGGGGGGGAGCAGTATGAGTTTTTTTAAATCTAAAAGGGGTGTTGAGTAAAAAAAGGTTGGGAAACACTGTACTTATGTCTAATACAAAAAATTTAATTTTAAAATTTAATAATTTACTTATTTGTATACATATATTTTATAAGTACGTATATAAATATTTAAAAGACATAAAATAATTTATTTTTTTATTTATTAATTTGTGTCAATACACCAAGAGTATTTTTACAATGTTTTACAATTTATAATAATTATAATTATAATCGATAATGTAATTGTATACAACAGCATTTACATTTGCTAAAATATTTTTAAATTTTGGTAGCTTATGACTATGAGTCTAGGTCAGAATCTGAGGTTGAGGTGTTTTCATTGGATTCTAGTAGGATATTCTAAAATAAAAATAAAACTATTGAAATAAACTTCTTTAAAGAGGATAAATAGATCATAAAATAAACAGTTCTGAATCTGTTAAAATAAGAAAGAAAATCTGAGTATAGTGTAGTAGGTACAGACCAAAAGATATTAGGGACCCAACTAGTGTAACACACTAACACCCATAGGCGCCAGGTTTTCAAAAAGCTATTCGGTGCTCTTACCAATGTAAAACAACAGTGGCGCAAGCATTGGCGGGGAGGGAGTAATGGGTTGTACCCACCATCAATTTTTTTTTCTAATTTTGACTTCCGAGGTTTTGCCACAGAATTATAGATGAAATAGATTTTTATATCCTGTGGTTTTTCTTTGTAGCCACTGATATCATACAATGAACGTGGTGATAACGGTTTACCTATTTTAATTATATTGGGTGCTCCGCACCCAATGAATATTTTCAATGGGTGCTCGAGCACCCGAGCACCCATGTACTTGGCGCCTATGCTAACACCTTCGATTAGCCCGTATAGTAGGTAAATACGATGTTAACATCATCTACATAATAATATTATCATCGATAACTCAAAAAATAAACAGTTTTAATTTACTTTTAGGAATGGATATTTTCTATATCGTAAAGATATAAATATTTCCAATTCAGGAATACTGTAAGCCATTTATGTCTGATTAGGTACTACCTTACAAGCGGCTATATAAATTTGAATCAGACTCGGTGAGTCCTATTGTTGATGATTATTAATTTTATGAAAACTGGTACCTATTATACCAATAATAAATATTATGTTTCCTTTTAATCAAAAAATACGATTAACCTAGCGTGATAAAGTATAGGTAACAAGATATATCTGAGGGAGGGGAAATTCACGGGACCTTGTAATTTGCACCAAAATAAAAATACATAATTTGCATTACTGCGCCACAAGTAGGTAGCCGAAATGATGTATGTAATTTGCACCAAAAATAAGGATATAGGTATATAAAACCTATAATATATAATATATTGGTGAATAATTTGCACCGTCCCGTTGTAAGTATTCGAAAATAAGGGGTCACCATAATTCCGTCCCGTAAAAAAGGTATTCACGAATTGCGTCCCAAAAAATACAGGACGAAATTTGTGTATTTTAATCAGAGATTCTTAAACAATTAACAAAATGTGTTAGTAATTTACACCAAAATGAGTATCTATATTATTCCAATATTTTGTCGGTACTTTCGTTGACGTCAAAAATCGTCAGACTCGTATGACAATAATGTTTTTTTTAAGCTGTGTCGTTTGGTGCAATAATTAAATCAATCCGATAGTTTTGGACTTACAAATATATCATATAAATGGAGATGTCTAATTTTGATTTTAGCGCAACAAGACATCTCTCCGGAGAGCAAAGTATTATTATAGGTGGGTAAATATAGGTAAACTGATAGATGATGTAGATAGATACATCAGGAAGATATTATAATACAGCCATACAGAAAGGATTGACGAATATATTTATTATTTTTCTTTATAATAAACAATTACAATTTAACAATAATTATTAAATTATGTCAAACATATTATTTAGAAACAGAAATTTTAAGACTTAACATATATTATGTATAACGAAATAAACAAATATTATGTATAGTTTAAATTTTGTATAAAATATATGAGTACTGAAATGATGACTCACTTGACGTGCTCTACGCAATGCTAAGCCCTAATAAGCAGCGCTTTAATAACATATATGAATGTGGCATATATATTTTACAAACATTTAGTTATTATTGTGTAATAAATACTCGTAATTTTGAGACTATATATTACATTATTATAGTCTGTATTATATGGTAGTTTTAAAATATGATATTATATGGGACAGGTGGGTATATATACAGTCACATTTCACATACATCATAATATAGAATATACTTACGGCAGCGCACAAACCTATATAATTATTGTCGATCGGTCCATGACTATATTATACTCATTGCGCAGAAACGAAGGCTAAATGAAGTTATACTATTTTCCTCGTACATATAAGCTCGTATATACAAGCAGACGAAAAAAAAATTAATGAAATCCTATAATTTGTTTTGTTTTTTTCAGACCATATAATATGCAATATATAATATACATGTTATGTTGTTTGTATACTTGACCTAAGTTCACGCCGCGGCGCGCCGCTTGCAACTCCCGACAGCGCGTTCCAATAAGATAATGTATAATAATAATAATAATATATTTATACAGATGTCTCAGAAAGATCCAATAAAAAAATTATGCTAATTAAACGTATGACAAAAATTGTTAATATTATATAATAAGTAGATAATTTAAGAAATATATTCACATTACTCATTAGCAAATTCTCAAAAATCATATTTTTTAAAAAGTTATTACGTTCCCAATTAATTTAACCAAAAAATCTAAAAAATAAACTACTTGACTTAGATAAATCTTTTTAACATCAAAATTGATCTTATAATCAGATTCACAAATAAGCTATTTTGAAGTTATCAAAAAAATGTTTTTAATCAGTTTTTAAGTTTTTTATTTTCAGTATTAAAAAATTAAGAAAATTATACTAAAAATTTAATAGCACAAGTGTTTATGAATTATAAAGAAAACATTTTTTTTTAAATATTGAATTCAACAAAAGTTATACCATATGTTAGATAGTCGCTGTATACATATACATAGGTAGTTTAACTCCCCGGAATGGGCCCGAAAGTCGAGGTCGTAATAATTTTTGTATTTTAATTATTCCGATCAGCGTTAAAATAATAGAGACGTATTACAAATATAGGTATACCTATACGAACACATAAATATATTTTAATGCCATATAATAGGTTAGGTATATGCAATGTAAGAATGTAACTGATATATTATGTAGGTACATCGTTTTATTTCTATTTTATTCGTCCTATTTATAGTCCAGATATGTAATTTTATTATTTCATTATAACAGATAATAATAATATACAGGTATTTAATTACTTTCCAATTCAAATATTATATTATTATGTAATAAATTAGAAATATTAGATTTTAAGTGTTTTAACACTCCTATTCATCATAATATAAACTCTAACATTGACTATATAAATACTAATACTATAGTGTCTATAGTACCTATAATTATTGGATCTATCTTTTATCTTTATATACAGTTTCCCAATGCTCGAACTGGAGAAAATAGTTTTCCTTACAATGATTAAATTCAACCTAGCCCGTTGGTTGCACACCCCTAAAGACCCCAAACATCATTAATAATAAATAGTTGAAATATAATATAGAAAATTACCAATACTACTTGTACAGTGACATTTACCATCAATTACAGTTCATATTATTTTACTTGTGATTTATTAACATAAATCTAACGATTATTTAAATGTATATTCTAACTTTTTAACATTTCTATAACTAATTATGTAATTAATCATACATTTTGATAATAATAAATAAGATAAAACACTTATGACAACGAATTTTGAGTTTTGGCTATAGAATAATACTCTATAGTTTTGACTAATATATATATAAAAAAATATGCGTAATCAATCATCATAAAAAAAATTATTAAATTGCAAATTTGAATATTTTATTTTATTGAATAGGTACATCATAATGAAATGATAATAACAACATGATAATATAATTTTAACAAAATAAAACATTTCCTCCATCCGTTCTTATGAAAATAAGTAGAAAGGGTGCTCTCAAAAAATAAAGAGGAGCTCCGTCCCCCTGTGTTCATCCCCCATCACCCAAATTTCACACAGAACGTTTTAGTTTCCGCACGTTTTATACTATGTTAAACATCTTATTTAATTTATATTCCTTTTAGTAATTTAGTAAAATAGCAATTTCATTCTATAAATAGGTATCTTAGTAAGTAAGTATCTATTACCCATCTACGTAATTTTGTCAACAAGAGGAATATTATTGTATATTAATTTTAAGTTGTAATATTTCCATACACTGTTCATCATGAGCTTTTGCGGGTTCATCATAAATTATCTTATAAATAAATAGACATCTATATGACTATATACCATATAAGTACCACTGTATGTATAGATACGACTACCCGAGTATGGCTTAGTCATGAGTTATGACCCCTGCCCCCGACCCCCGGTGGCCATGCTCAGACCATCACTGCATAGGGTTGGTTCTGATAAACGTACATTTTCCATTTTTCACGTGACTAGAATAGGAACAACTTTTTTTATTTAAGAAGTTTCTTTACATATTAATCTATTTTATTTTATTTTATTTTATAATTATGCAACACGGACTAACGCCCAATATACAAATACTGTGCTTAACACAATACAGTATAAGTAAATTAATTTAAAAATGATTGCGAGAAAAAAGGGCCTTGATTTGTAAAACATATACGGCGATTTAGTGGTTTATTTTGACCATAGTTAGTCGAGGAAGTTGGGAGTGAAAAGAGAACATGATGGTGATGCAAGTTACGAACAGGGACATTGAAGGAGATTTTGAATAGCAGATACGGTTAGGCTAATTATAAGTCTCTGGGGCTATCACGTCTTAATTAACGATGAGTGTTTTCGGAAATTGCAGTTAAAAAGAATGTTTTGGATTACAGACGGTCAGGCTGATAGTGTTGGAGCACCTACTTTGACATGAACTAAAAATTAACGTATAACGTATTTATGTAAGTTTAATTACATTATGTATGTATTATATATAATTAGAGGCCATTATGTAAGGATGTATTTTTTATGTATACCAGAGTACGTCAGTGATAATTCTTAATAGTCAATGTGAAGGATTGGAATGCTTGGAGAGAACGTATATTCATAGATGACTATTGGCGCGTCTCAAGCTTTCACAAAAATATTATGCAGCTGATAAAATATCTACATTTACAAAGATTAACAAAGGTCAAATCATACATATAATATAATATACTATAAAAGTCGTAGATTCGTAGTAAAACTTTAAATTGGTAGTGTTGTTGTTTATTACTACTATACAGAATATCTATATTATATATTATGTTATTTGTGATTAAATATGTATTATGTTATAATATGACTGATAAAAAATGCATTTTAATAATTTTCATAACGTAATATAGGTAATATTATAACTATTTTAATTTGTAGTCGATTTACTATTAAGCATTAACTATTAAAAATGTAAAAAGTTTCGAAATCGAAATTAAAAAAAAAACAATCAATTAATTATATAAATGAATTACTGGTACCTTCAGCATGTAACAAAAACTCAACAAATATTTCATCACATTTCGGTGAATCTCAATAATTTTATATTTATTAAGAGCTTTGAAGCTATGATAGTTTAAACATTGACTATCTGGTCTATCTGGTAGTCATGGATTAGTGCTATTCGTATAATACGTACGTTCTTTACTCATTTATACGAATTGTACACATTTTGAGTCACACGATTATGTATTTTTTTTTTTTTTTTTTTTTACTACGTTGTTGAATTTCAATAACGAAATAATTACATAAATAATGTTTTTAATTTTTATGAAGAGTTCCAGTTAAATAAAAATAAAATATTACGTCAGTCATACCTGTAGTCTATATTATAATACTGGCGATTATTGAAAAAAAATGTTTAACAACATCCAGTTCCGCGTTCCATGTCATTATAGTGGACTGCAGTACGCTGCTTGATCCTTTCGATTTCTGTTGACTTGTACTAATATCAACTCTGAAGAGAAACTCATAAAAAATTATCACCAAAATACGATGAGACATTATATTATACTATTCTGTGATTATACGCATACGCGTTAAATATTTAAATAATAAATGTTATATATATATATATATATATATATAGGGACTAGGTTTCGCCAAATATGAGTATACGGAGTATATGTCAATAAAAAAGATTTGTATATTTACTGCAGTGCAATATAAAGGTACAATATGCAATATTTATAGATCATAGTAAGTAATTAGTAAAACAATAGCTATTTAGTTAAGGTCCGTCCGGAAATTAAAAACCTAACCCGTGGAGTTATATTATTACACGCGCATCGTTCCGTATTAAAATAAAAGTTTAAATAACATAATAACTATGACAATGATATTTGAAATAGATCAAGCTAAGCGAATTATTATATTTCAGATGTAATTATATATTACCACGATTGTGTGTTAGTTTATAATGATTTATGATAATAATATGTTTGTTTGATGTTGTGCATGCCCATAAAATAGGTGTACGCAGACTCTGGCTTTATGGGGCAACATGGGATTTATCCAGCCCATTTTCCAATAGAATATTTTAAAAATAAGGCTTCCGGTGTACGTTTTCAAAATAGATTACAAAAGTGTACTGTTATTTTCGGCGTTGAAAAATATAATAGTCAATGGGTGGCTCTTTTCATCAAAGTAATGTAAAAAACCTGTCATATTTTCCCGTCAAGATTTCCCAAACTTTAAAAATAAAATAAAATACGAACGATTATTCCAACAAGGTGATGCGATTATGCGGATTGAAAGAAAGAACCCGTAGGTATTGAGTAAAATTTTACACAATACCATAACGCCTAAAAGTTCAAAAAATACATAAGTTGCAAAACAAGCTTCACAACAAATGCGAGACCTACTCAAATAAATAAATCATAATAGGACAATTTTCAAATAATGTAGCAAAGTGTTTGAAATATAGTTATTACTGTTTATAAATTATATGCATATATTATATATTTTGTGCACCAAAGATAGTAGCCTCCCGGCTAAATGTGCACTATGCTCAGGTCTCTGGTGCACATACAGCATCATATAAAGGTTGTATCATTTACAAAAAACTGACAAATTCTACAAACAAACCAAAAAAGGTAGTAATTCCAAAACAACAAGGCACCTCACGTCGTCATGCAGCGCATGCACCCCAGTCTGGTCCATCATATGCCAGTGTAACAACTGCCCAACCAACATCCAGTACTTCAAACTCAAATTCAAACTCAACGTCAAACATCTTGAATGAACTAAAAATATTATTAAATCCATTAATTTCTCTAATAACTGTAATTTTAAGCAAACTCACAACAATATTCCCATAGCAGCCATTACTTCCAATATTAAATCTCTTATCTACATACCTCATTAAAATTATCTACAATCCCCATTCCATATTCTATTTGTAAACCGTAATCTAAACTTGTAAAAGCATGATTAATATGCTGAAACATTTAATTATTAAATAAATGAAAAAAAAAAAAAAATTATATATTTATTTTATCGACCCGCTTTTTATGTACTTATATTTGTGTTTTTTATTCACTTTTTTGATTGCTAACTTTATATTTTTGTTTTTAACGTATTATTTAAATTTAACTTGTTGATAATGTGAATATACTAAAACTATATAAACATTGTAATTATTTTAGGCCCCTTGAAAATTAAATTTTGAAGAGTACCACCAGTATTCCACGTTTTTTATATCTTTTGTTATAAATTCTAAGGACCGTTCTGATATTCCGACTGCAATTAGCCGTGGTTGAGTTTGTTTATAATCCGTGCCATCGCGGAATACCAATGGTATAATTATTTATGACTTATACAACGGTAAACGGTTAATTTAAATACCGAACCTAGTGCTTACGAATTTCAACCTTAGAAATGTTTCAAACGTTGGCGTTAGTATTGCAAAACATTTTCCGCTGTGCAACATACGACACATCACCTATAGACCTTATACTAAGTATAGATGATAACTATTCCACTGTTGCGGCGTTTGTGTATTTTGTGGCGATCGCTTGAAATCATCATACTCCCTGATCGGACAATTCATGTTATCAACCAATTGATACTACAGGTTACCGTTAATTTGAATTAATGTATCTTGTTCGGCGTGTGGGAACAGCGTTTGTAATAATATATAATATCTAATGTGGATATAATATTATGATCTTCAACACCGTCAACAGCATCCAACATAGTATACCAAACCTTGATTACAGAACCACAAAAACCATCGTAAGCCGATTCAGCAGCTGTGTGAGCACCGAGCAGTGAAATAGCATCTTAAAACTCATATAAGATCTATTCCATCACCCATAAGTTCAAATTTTTATTTGATAACTATTTCCATAACCAGTAACTATACGTAAGAAACGATTGTAAGCATTTGATTTGAGTACAGTTGAATTCTAATACTGGTACCCGCAGTATAACATGCCAACATGACATTTACTTATGGACGCTATTAATTGCTATGTACAACCACAAGTTTCAGCTTATCGCAGCGCTGAATTCTTTTTCCTGAAATCACGGTTCACAGAGTAGTGTGAGTGCCGTCACCACAGCATCCAACCCCTCCTATCAGGCATGCTTCGTCTAATAGTATAATCCATAAGGTTTATGGAGGAGTCACCTTTAATATTGATAGTTAATTTTTTCAAAGCCTCAACTTCCTCAAGTATACGGAATTATAGGTTATCTAATGTATAGCGTAACATAGTATTATGGTATGTATATTGTATACCTATTAAATATTATTTGTGAAAGCATAAATTCATGTAAAATATTATTACTATGGAAAAAAAATATCTTCAACAACTATATCTCATAATATTATATAGTAAGTATCCGGTATTTGAAGATATTGCATATTTGCATATAATATTATTATTACAATTAATAATAGAGTTGAAAACGTAATATTCTCGTTACTTGCCTTGTAGTGTAGACAGTTTATCTGATCATCACTAAAATATAAAGGTCAAATGTGGGCAAGTTAATGAAAATAATTAGCTCAAGTTAAGTGAAGAGAACACAAGATTGATAAGACAGAAATTAACAGTGCAAAAATAGTAAATTTAACTTAATAAGTAAAACTTTAAAAGCATGAAAGTTAATATGGAAAAAAATATAAATCAGTTTTAAAAAGTTAATCTATTTTTAATTAGAGTCTATACAGGTTGTCCCGTGAGGATTTACCCATTGCAATATCTTCCGAAATAATGGTGATATCGAAATTCTGATTTTGTAGTAAGACTCACAGGGATAAGAACTACAATTATTTCATACTTTAATTGATTTAAATGTTCTGGTAAAAAAGTTAAAAAATATATTTTTTATTTAATTATTTCCATAAAAATTAAAAGTAGCCATTTTGTAGAGTTTATTTTTCTGAAGATATTGATGTTTCAAAATTTTATTTTCATTAATTTCCCGATTTTTAATATTTTTTTAGTTTCGAGAAAAATTTCGAATTATTATAATTTACACCGTAATGTTATCAAACATGTGACCCGCCGCGCCGCGCGCATTCCCATACGGCCGGCCGAATACCTTCCGTGTTCCTAATAGTCATACATTATAAATTATAATCATATTTTATTTCTTCAAAACTAGAAAAAATATTAAAAATCAGGAAATTGATGAAAATAAAATTTTGAAACGTCAATATTTTCAGAAAAATAAACTCTACAAAATGGCTATCTTTAATATTTTTGGAAATAATTAAATTAAAAAATATATTTTTTACATTTTTTACAAAAACATTAAAATAAGTTAAAAAATGAAATAATTGTAGTTCTTATCCCAGTAAATCGTTTTATAAAACCAGAATTTTGATATCTCTATTATTTCGTGAGATATCGCAATGGGTAAATCCTCGCGGGACTATATAGTATATAGTATATACTCATATGGATCACATATGGAGTGACTGCGTTATTCTATCTAATTTCCAAAATATAGTTAAGAGGATGCCACACCTGCATGTGTTGTCTTCGTCGTACAAGTGCGTAGCATAGCAAATTTTACGCTCAGCAGATCACGTTTATCTACGTTATTTTTAAATTTAGAGTGAATTGACCTATTATAAAAATTAAAGGCAAGATTATTACCGAGTGCATCTCATAGGCTTTTTATTATATTTTAATTTTAAAGCGAGTAATGAGTATTTTAAAATTGTAAATAATTTTTATATCTAAAAAACTCATAACTCGGCTTAAAATTAAAATATAATAAAAAGCCTATGAGATGCACTCGGTAATAATCTTGCCTTTAATTTTTATAATAGGTCAATTCACTCTAAATTTTAAAATAACGGAGATAAACGTGATCTGCTGAACGTAAAATTTGCTATGCTACGCACTTGTACGACGGAGACAACAAATTCGGGTTTGGCGTCCTCTTAAAATAAAAATAATTTTATTGAAATTTACACTGTATACATCTATTTAAACATCTATTTAAAAATATGATAATTAAATATGTAAACAATACACATCTTAATTATGTCTATTTACAAAATTATTTTTATTTTTTTTTTTTATATATTTACAATCTATTTTAAAAAATTATTTTAAGAAGAAAAATAAGAGAAATGTTTGTATTATTATAACATTGGATTATTTTTAAATCAACTGAGAGAAGTTAATTATTTTAGACAAAATTAAATTAGTTAAGTTTAAAAAAATCAACTTTTTAACCATTAATATTTAAAATTAAAATAAATGCCCACCTTCAAAATTATATGTACCCAGTAAAACGCGTGTTTGCTGCAAATAGGTTCATAGGTATTAAAAAAATTAGTGATTACACTGATTACATGTTTATCATCAATACATCTGCTATTTATTCTAAACTAAACCTATACATAATTATTGGCTATTGCTACATAGGTTTATCGTAATACGCGCGTTAATAAGTTGACCGGAAATATTTGCAGCAGGAAGCGTGCTCAGCGGTTATTACCAGTTTTCGATGTACGAAGGACGGACACGATAACAGCAATACTATTATGTTGTGTACAATAGTACATGCACTATATATATATATATATTATATAATTATAAATAGGAAGGTACATTTTATTATTTTAGCCAAATAGGTAATAAACAACGGAGGTGCCGCGTCCGTTCGGTGCGTGGTATTCAACGGATTCAACGGAAAAACTAAAACTAAAATTTGCCGTTTGTAGGTATTTCGCATGTAACGTATCGAAATGTAATAAAAGTGCAACTATACTAAATCATATAATAAGGTACCTAGTCAAACCTGCTGGGCGGAACTATATAATATGTAATATACGCAGCAAGGTGGCCTCTTTCGGGTAAAATTTAATGCGCCCAACCACGAATTCACCGAAAAGTGTGTATTATAATAAAATTATTTTGTAATTTTGTACGGTCCCGAGGTCCCGACGGGCGTATACCTAATATTATAAATTTATAATCGTATGATAATTATAAAGTTAGCCGTGATTTTTGTGGGAAACATTTAATTATATTGTTCTCATTGTGTCAGGTACCTATATATTATTATTTTGCTCATCTTATCTGTTATCATGCATCATAATGAATATTCTGATTTCTGGGCGCATTTAGATTCCACCGATTTATACGCATTCGGTTTTATGGTCAGATTCCATACCGGTATACCTTTTAGATCCATCAAAATAAAATTAAAACTCTAGCGTTACAAATTAAAGTGAATTCCATCGATCTTATATGAAAAAAATCGAATTTACATACTTATTGTTATTTTATAAGTGCTCACAATCATAGGGATCTCTGAGGAAAACGAAAAATTGTGAAGAAAATTTGTGAATTTTAAATCCCTTCTCAAGACTTAAATCCTAATAATATTGACCACCCCTCCCACTTGAAAAATTTCTCCGGGAGCCTATGATCACAATTGTTAAGTATAAATATTAAATATATGTCTTTAAAATATATACGTGTATCTTGGTGAAGCTTAAATAATGAAGCGAGGTGGTTTTGACCTCGGCCATGTGGGTTTTCACATCGGTAATAAAATTAAAGACTTAATCGATATATTTGCGAATGAAAAACAGGAAAATGGATTTAGTCCTTTACTATTTAGCATCAATCTAATATAACTATAGTGCGTTTGCGTAAAACGTTTTTGACTATTAAGTTAATGTTTAGTATCTGAAAAGGTGAACTTATATTATAGGTACTACGTGTACAAAAATAAAGGCTATAAACTTGCTGTAAAAACCGATTTCACCCATGAAAAAATAAACAAATTTTAATCATGGTGCTTTATCTCCATATCTGAGAATCTAGGTTTTACACTTTTAGGGTATGAATATACTAACTTCATGTTGTCAGTGTAAGTAAGTCACGCGGTTCACTCTCAAAATATCTCTCGTTCAACTTATCGCCGTTACAAATACCCCAGTTAAAAATATATATCCTATAGCAATATATCCCTTTTAATATATTGTTATCCCTTGTATAAAAATGATATTTTTCAAATTACTATTTATTTCATATTAAAAATTAATGACCTTCATATTATATGTAATTAAATCTAATTCCTAAACTGTATCGAATAAAAAGTATTTCGATTTTTAGTTATAAAATGTAAGCATAAATTGATAAATACGCAGTGGTTATTTCTATTTAAAATTACATATTTAAAATGAAATAAATAATAATTTTTAAAGAGAAAAATACATTTAATGATATAAAAAAAATTATACTTATTAGGTTAATTAATAAAGTATGACAATATCCGTCGTATGCAAGTAGCTTTCTGACTTTTTAGCTACCTACAAAAATTAGTTTTTACATTTTTCGTTTTATAAATTTGTATCATATAACATAGACAATTGTATAGAACGCATAGAAGTGTAATGCCGTTAAGTTTTTATCAAACAAAACTTGCAGCGGTCTGTAATGAATTAGCTGTTATATTATTATCTGAAATTGTATTATTTTATAAAAATACAGATATTTGTATTATAGCAGCTTTTAGGTATCTATAATTGTTGATTTCAACTATGTGATTTAATATAAACATTAAACATTACGGAAATGTGACAGGTTATTAATAAAGTGACCATATATTTTATTAATCAAAACGGGACAAAAAAAAAAAAAATCATAATTATTTGTTACAAATAAATATTTTTAATTTAATAATATTATTAGCAAATTTCTGTGGTACTTACAATGTTTTTAAAGCACAAAAAAATTAAATTAACTTATTACACTTCCTAGGTAATTTTATTATTATTAACAAAATGTTTTCGTGTAATAATTACAAAATTAAATACTTGTATATTTTTCGTTTGAACAAATTTGTTGTAGTAAATCTGGCGATGACTTCAGGAACGAGTAAAATTCTGTACAAGACATTTTAAAGTTAACTTTTGTTAGTAACATTGCTTTTAAACTTGACACTTGTAGCTGTGTTTTTTCGGCCGTCCATAAATTGTTCATTAATGAAAAAATTCGTTCGACTGGTGCATTTGTAGCAGGCATGCAAAGAACATACTCAACAATTTTTTGAAAAATGGTGTGGTTTAAATTGTTGTCTCGGAAGTACTGAAACACTTCTATCCAACGATGCTCCGCATATTTATTCGAAGAATCTGAATTCCACTCTTCCACTTTTTTATCTGATACATACGATGAAATTAGTGTAAATTCATCAAATGCCTCAGTGTCCTGCTCAGAACCGATTAAACCTTTTTCAATTAGCACATCCATTGACTTCTGTACTTCTACCCACGTTAAGATTTTCCTCAAATCGACCCATTTAAATACCTGCAATTCAGACTGATTGTACGAAGTCCACTGCTGAAGGTATTCAGTAGTTGTCTTATAGAAATCCGAAGCAATTGATTTCACGTAGTCTTCTTGAACCTCTCCTTTTTTTTGCAAGTCAGAGAGTAATCGACGGACAGAATAAGGTAGAAATATAGAACTCAGTTTTTCTTCTAAATTTGCTCGTAACTCATTGATTACTTTGGCAGCTTCAATCGCTGAAATATTCTGACCTTCAATCCTTAATACTGCTGTATGAAAAGTTACCGACTGACTGTGTACGAAAAAAAGCCACAACTCGGAGGTAGGGCACTCGAAGAAATTTTTTAAAACTGTTGGACATTTTTTTATACTTAAGAAATACTTTTTCAGTGGTACATATAACTGCAAAACTCTTTCGATGGCCGGCATTAATGCGAGCCATCTGGTTTTACTATAGCCCAGTAATTTCTGGTACTCAGTTCCAGCTGCCTCGCAAAATTGTTTTAAGGCTTCCTCTCGCACCGTGTAAATGTAGAAAAACGAGTAAATTTTAACAATTATACATTCTATATCAAATGGCAAGCAATCTGTAGCACATTTTATAGCGTTGTGAATCACGTGGGCGACACATCCAATTCCTATTAATGATCTACCCGTAATTTGATGTAATTTTGCAAACACGTTATTCTTTCCTTTTCTTTCTGAACCGCCAAAGTTGCAATTCGTATTATCTCCGCAGAAAGCAACAATTTTGGATAAAATATTGTGTTCTCTCAGCACATCGGCAACGTAAGATACAATAATATCTGAGTTTTCGCCGAATAACTCTTTAAACTCCAAAATTTTGACTTGCACTCCGTCATATGGTAAAAAATATCGTACAAGAATAGGAAACATTTTTTGTGATCCGTGATTTGATGCATCAGTTGAAATAGATACCCAAGTAGCAGTAGTAAGGTGCTTTTTCAAATCGGATATTGCTTTCGGCGCAAATACGTTTTTTATTATTGCCTCTGTTTTTGTACGCGCGCATCTAAATTTCGAGTCAAAACACGATTGGATTAGTTTGGACGCACAATCATTTGATCGAAAGCTGTGATTTTCTTGAACGGTATGGTAAGCCCAAACTCCTTCTGCTGCTGCAATTTCAAGATCTTTAGAAGTTGGCGTGTTAACATTTTTGAAATATCTCTGCAAAGGATGGCTTGCTGCTGCAGCACGGTCAGCATTTTTATGTTTTTCAGATCTTAAATGTTGTTCTACATCACTCCCACCCCCGTGTGATACAGAAAATTGTGTCGAACATTTTTCACACAGTACATCAGATGGGCAAATGCCTCTTAATTTTATAAATGGATATTTCTCTTGGAGAGTTTTATTAAATATACACTTACGTTTCGGCATCTCGAATATATAAATGTACGAGAACACAGTACAACTTATTTAATAGTTATATTATTTAATATACTTATACGATTTAAAATAGGTACCACACAATATAATTATAAGCAAGAGCATCTAAAACAGTTGACGGTTACTATAATACTAATACTACTAATACTGTAACAGTGTAACAGTAACAATAAGGTCAATACTCATAGAAAATATTTTGGGAATTTTGTTTTAGTGCTGATATCACAGCGATTATATAATACATTAGATTAATTCGTGTTAATACGTCGCGACAGTAATTATTTTTATATTTTACCGTTGTCTCGTTATCTTATCTAGATGCCATTCACGGTCAATAACGTCAAACACACACCACACACGCACACATAAGAAATAAGATATAATAAAAACGATATTTCGTCAACGAACATTTATTTTCATTATTTTTTTTGTCTACTTTTTGAAAACGGGACATTTTAGTGTCCCCAAGATTTCCCAGGGGACAACGGGACACAGATTTAAAAAACGGGACTGTCCCGTTCAAAACGGGACGTATGGTCACCTTAGTTATTAATCTCAGAATAAAAGTACGTTAATGTATATGGCTTACCCATAGCAATAAGTAATCACAAATGAAAATATGATTTTTTAGTTACCTATACGGGAATTAATAAATGGAATTACATGAAATAAAGGATGATATTAATAGGGAATGTGGATATTGTGTAAATAGGATATTTTTAACTGCGATAATTTGAACATAAGAGATATTTTGTGGGTGATGCACAAGTTGCACTGCGTACTGATATAGCTCTGAATTTGTCGTCAAAATCGATCGAGTTATATAGGTAGTTATCGAATTTATAATAGGTACAATCACACGCACAATTATCTTTTTGCAATCAATGGTAAGCCTATTTAATATTATAGAAACAAACATATTTTAGATTTTCGTTGACCAAAATGACATTCACATATAAGCCATGCCTTATAGTAATCATTATAGAAGTTGAAAAATAAAGCTATAACCACTTACCAGATCTCAAGGTGGATGGATGTGCAAAATGTAGTTCCAATAATCGGTCCTGCAGTATATTATAGTTTCTAAGTCTAAGACTTACTCAAACGTAGGTAAATCAGGTAATTTATATAAATATAGAGTGCTTAAATTGTGAACAATTACAGAAGGGGATTGAAAAAGTGTAAAAGAAAATTGTGTTATGAATTTTGAAATGTTTTATTGACTATAGGAAATGATTAAAAATGATTTGTGTAGATGTTTTTTTTTTTTTTAAAGAGGGGCTCCATTCTTCCGCGTACACCCTCAATTCAATAATAATAACTATAATTTCTTGCAAAAAACAAGAAATTAAGTATATAGAGAAACATATTATATAATAACAAGTTGCAAACTCATATACAATACCAAGCATAATTTGAATACAGATGCACATAATATAAGGATACAATGTATAGTCAATAGTCATACACATGTATTATAGGTACTTAGGTATATGAATTATGAATATATTATATATAATAGATATCAATAATAACAATGATATAACATAAACATGTTTAGTGGGGCTCATTACATTTTTGAAGAATAAATAATAGTAAAATAAATAAATTATAAATAGCGTAGAAAAATAAATCAAGTATGCAGCAATTGAAGTGGCGGTGACGGAGTGTCCCTTTTTATTTATAGTAGTAGATTATGCGTCCTCTTCAATATTTAAGTCTCTGAAGTCCGGGTGGACGCTTAGCAATACATTTATAGTAAATTTACAACGTGGGTTAATTTTATTAATTTATTATTATTGTTATTCCGTCG
Organism: Diuraphis noxia; assembly: GCF_037042655.1. Classification (NCBI taxonomy): domain Eukaryota; kingdom Metazoa; phylum Arthropoda; class Insecta; order Hemiptera; family Aphididae; genus Diuraphis; species Diuraphis noxia. The sequence continues at coordinate 26,633,103 of NW_028301714.1, read as the reverse complement.
CTCGTATAGATAATAACCTGATAAAGCGTATACAGACCGTACGTGGAAATATGACCATCCCGACATCGAAACACGTATTATAAGGTAACTTGTATAGTTGTTGACGCCAACTAATTTTGTTGTTTTGTATAAAATTTAAATAAAAATTTAGTTATGTATTGCAATTTATTTTTATTAGGTATGGATACTTTTTTTGGGAGGAATTTTCACGTCCTATAAATATAAACATTTTATGATAAAGGCGTGTGAAAGAAGAAAATAATGGAAACTTAGACCTCGTGGGCTTCTTAAAATATTTTTAAAAGCATTGTTTATCATATAAAATATAAATGTATAATTTTAAATAATATTATAATTAAAGCATTTAAAAATCATCATATTATGAAATAGAAATAAAAACATATGATTGAAAAATAGACAATAGGATATTAAAAATATATAGTAACTACCTAAGTTAAGAAAAACGTATAACTATAATCTATAATATATTATAGCTTTTATTTATATGCACCTAATTTATTATGATATACTTTAAGTTTATATTTATGTATTTAATTAATTAGTTATAAAGAAAAAAATTACGTCTAGTATATATGACATTGAAAATTAACTCATATTAAAGAATTAAAAGTATTACTAATAAAGTATACTAATTAAAAGTAGTTTTCTCCAGGGCTTTACTTTCCAACATTTAGTCGGGCTTTTTTTCCAAATACTAAAAATTCATTATCATCGAAAACCTTGCTAAAAACGTTTTAAATTATATTTTCAAGTTTTTACTTTTTTAAAAGACATAATTCAGTTTTAATTTCATATTCCAACATTGAACATAGAATATATTTTTATAAGTATTTCGATGCATGAAAATCGAATTTAGGACGATTAGTTCATGAGCTAAACGTATTTAAAGTTTAGAAGATTGGAGTGTAGTGATATGCAGTTACTCCACAAAATGTCGATCCATTACTCCGCGTCACGACTCATCTCAGGATCATCTAAACTATAATACTTAATCCTAAATTCGATTTTTATTTCTCGGAAACACTTAGGAAATAGATAGCTTTTAAAGTTGAAATTAAAACTGTATGTTGTAATTCAAAAAAGTAAAAAACAAAATGTTTAAAAATACAATTGCAAAAAATAAAACATTTTACCTATATTGTATAATGACTTGAAATCGAGTAAAATTTTATTTCTCAAAAATACCAATACTTTTTGAATACAATGAGTTCTATATCTTACTATAATTGAATCAACAGGTATAGGTAGTTATTTGTTACATTTTTTAAATTTAATCGAACAACATTCGCATATTATTGTACTTATAGCTATAGCATAACGTCATAATAATAATATTATTGTGCGGCGTACGTATAATTATTACGTTTTTCGATCGCTCGATAGCGAATGATAATATAATACTAATATATACCCATTACAGGCACCTATCTCATATATAGGTACCAAACGTTTATTGAGATCCGTGACCTATACGCATACAATATATTGCCTACACCTATATATAACATGACTTACACCGCTGCAGGGAGTGTCCTACTACTACAACTATATACAATCACCGCGCGTAATATAATAATAATAATAATAATATAAAAGTACACATTATAATATTATTATAATATTTCGATTGCGCGCGCGGCTGACCTTTGGCGAATCAATCACGCAGCCGCGGCCGGACACACGGTCGGTACACCACTGATGCAGCGGCCTCGATTTTTATTATTATTGTTTCGTTTTTGCCACGCCACTGCTGCATTGTGTGTAAGGCGTCGCAGGTTCACTGCAACTAGTGAGAATAATGATCATAATAATATAACACCCAATAACGTGATGTAGCTGCATTTTCCCCTCGGACCGGACGAATTCGCTAACGTTCGAAAAACAAATATAGCCGGAATCACAGCTACGTCGTGTCACCTACCTAACCTGCTGGGGCGTGGTAAATGTGGTTATTAACTAGCTGGTTCCTGGTTACCATAATGGTTTAAGCCGGATCCATATAATAGGTACACCAATGTCGTTTGTCGTGTCGATCAAATTGGATATTACTTTTTCGGTATCATTATAATATGTAGTATTATGTACCAACCAGGTCCTATTTTTATGTGCACCGCGATACACAATGCGCATTGTGCACCACGAATGCACAAGTGTGCATTATGATTTGAACGTGTGTGCACTACGGTATACAAAACAAAAATTACATGCCAGCTACTAAAAAATATGAGTACCTATTTCCTGAATTTTGTTATTTGATTTGATTGCATTGTTAAATTATAATACTTATATACTTATATACATATATACCTTCTTCTTCTTTATCAGTTTGGCGGTCCATTCTGGATCATCGCTTCCATCAAAATCTCTCTCCATCTGCCACTCTGATATGCTGTATATATAGTGCATACAATTTTAGTTTAAAGCAGTAAAATTAAGTGTGCAGTCAGAAATTTAAAAAAAAATTGGGCCTGGACTACTATCTAACGAATAGATGCAACCGAGTATACAGAGAATTGAAAACAGATCAAAGAGGGAGGGGGGGGGGTTCACAACTTACCGTGACGAATTTTGTATATTTAGAACATGGGCGAAAAAATGTTGGCCAGGGCGTAACACATTTCCACCAAAATTGTACATTTCCCTTTTCCACCAAATATGTAATAAGATAATGTAAGACAGTCAAATTGTCAAACACGCGGCCCGCATTCGGCTCTCAGCTCAATTTTTGTGGTCCGCTGCAATCAATATTAATGAACAAAATAAAATATAAATTCCGTGTCACAACTAACTTAGATTCTTAAATAATGGGTTATTGGTATACAATATGTTATATTATACTGCTGTCTTATCTTCTGAATTTCTGATACAATATGATGATATAATAGCATTTATGTAATAATTAGTAATATATTGTAGGTATATAATAAAATGAGGGAAATATGGTAAAGTTAAGTAAGGACGTAAGGTGATATGATAAGTACGATAACTGTTTAATATAATATAATATTATAAAAGACGATGAGTGTGTATTCAATAATTGACAATCTTACGACGTTATACCGGAACACGATATTTACTTTTTATTGTTATTTATATTACTATATATTTGTCTCGTCCACGTGACTTTTCAACTTTTCAAATTTACAACTAATCATAATCTATCTGTTTTTTTTAGCGTGGACACGTGGTCATATCTCATTTGGCGGAAAAGGGAAAAGTACATTTTTAGTGGAAACGGGTATCGGTGGAAAAGGGAATGTCGACTTTTGGTGAAAACGTGTACCGCCCGTTGGCCACACGTGACCATTTATTGAATATGCTGCAGAATACGACAAGGTGAGTTGTAAACCCCCATTGAACCATTATGTATAGGTACCAAGAATTGACTACAGCTAAAATTTCAAATCAATATGGCTACCAGTTGTGACCATATTATAGTTATCGCGCCATAGAATATGACACATATTGGCATGACGCATGACGTAGCTTCATTTGAATTAAGCTTTAAAACAGTTGAGCTGTTGTCAAATCTTGGTATACTAGGTTGCAACTTGGTTATTATCCGATACCAAAAAGTAACGTCCAACCACAGTGCGACTTGATCGTATAACGATGTAGCTGCAGTGAATGCGCCAATCGCGAAACCAGATTCGAGTATAATAATTAAATTAGTTGAACCATCGTTATTATAGATGACGCCGGGTGGCAAATCGCTGAACATCATTTACTTTATAGAATCGAAAATATATATATATATATATATATATATATATATATATATATATATATATTGCTGTGGAGCTAATGGTCCCACAAACGTGATTTAGTATGGTCCGCACATTAAATAAATAATAAATTTTTCACGCACCCCGTAAGTCGGTCACAATTATATCTTACCCCCCGACGCGACGTTATTTATTTTTTTCAACCTTTCCGACGGGGGATCGGCCATTATTTCAGATTAAATAATAACATAGATCAGTTCACTAACACTGGACCGCAAATCGTATAACTTATAAGTAGGCGGATAGATGACTCCGTGTCTGTCGCGTGGCCAGCGAGTGACAGCTGCAATAACGTAATGCAGGCCCACAAATTTTATTCGTCTGTCATATCGATTTCATAGGGAAATTCCTTTATTTTCGAAATACCTACAACCGTTAAGTATATTATATAATATGTTGTCAGTACAATATACATATAGTAAATAAAGTAATATATATACTATGTAGTCACGAACTCGGGACTCAAATCTTATACTCACATGATACAATATAATAATATACATATAACACATATTACACAGTTATATACGCACAATATAATATTGTTATGTTATAAGAATTATTATAAAGAACACGACGGAGAAAAATAAAGCTTCACAATATTGACTAAGATCACGAGTTTATTGTACAGTTCTTTTCGAAACATACATCTGTTTTATAACCCATGTGTATTTATAGTTTTTTTTACACAAAAATATCGTCTATAATAACACTACATAAAAAAAGAGAAGAAAAAAATTCATTTACAACATTAATAACACATTTATATATATATAGGTACAATAACAATAATTATAATATATTTTATGTATAAATTTCTTTTTTAAAAATAAATATTTTTTCTGTGGTTATACAAAATTACGCAATAATAATAATAATAATTTAATGTTTTTAAAAAAAAAAATAATAATAATAATAAATGTGACACTTATACATATAAATATATTTATTCTATAAAGTATTATATCATCAGTGAGCTTTGTTTTTATTCATTAAACTTAAATATATAATAAAATTTTGTATTGGAAAAAAGGGCGGTAGGGAGATTAAGGATGGTTATATATATATATTTAAAGTGAATGCAGGAGATACATGACCCCATTACTGTGGATTTATACGTTGAATTTTTTTTCTCTATGCGTGTAAGCGATAAATTAGAACACATTTTTCCGTGTAAAGTTAGCAATGGAAACAAACCCACGGGTTTAAAAACAAATGTGTTAGAAAACGTATAATCAATTCTCGATGGCGCGGGGGGAGAGAAGATCGACTATCGGGAAAAATGTCGGGGTTGGAATTCAGATTATACAATTACTACGCAATAATCAGTCTAAATGTATATAATATATAAATACGATTTATGGAAAATAATAATAATAAAAATAATAATATGCAATATGTTTATGTCTGGAATGTAGAGAACTAGAGACGCTGACAGAAAAAAAAAATAGGTAAGTACGTTAATTTTTTTCCGATTACATAATAATATTATATGGGTACCTTGCAGTATTGTTGTACATGCGTATTGTATAATAATAATATATTGCATTATATTTCAATTTCTCCAACCGTATGAGCACCACAAATGTAATTAAACAAAAAGTATTACGACAATGTTATATTATAATATTATATAGTATATTTTCTTTGGACCAGATTTTCTGAAAAATGTTTTTTAAATTATAGCTAATAAACCAGAAAGGTGTTTTTACAGGCTTTTCACGTTGACGGTCCTGTATCATAAGGTATGGTTTACCGTAGTTTCAAAAAGTGAAACAGCACGGCGGCATCTAGACGCGACAGGCTAAACGTACTAAAAGACAGTTTTATTCATTGCTCAACGCATCAATAAAACCAAAAAATAAAAATTGGTTTAAAAAAATTAAAAATTTACATTGATAATCGTATAAATATATATATAGACAAATAATAGTGTAAGGATGGCAAACGAATGATTTATCGTCAAAAATTGATTTTAAACATTGTAACACTTAAAAATTAATAATACATATTATAAATATATATATTATACTCGTAATGACAACATCGTGTACGTGTTTATTACATAATATTATATATTATGCGCGTGTGGTATGGCAATATAATCATCGTCAAGTCCAAAATATCGTCTTGGGAAGTGCTGTATAGTATATATAATATTATGTAGATATACCTAAATATACAGACGTGACGAGGCCGTGAAAAGGATTAGATGGTGGTGTTGTTGTTATTGTCGTTGATAATGATTAAGATGATGATGATGATGATATGTGTGTTACGTTATATAATACATAGGATGACGACGATGTACGTCATAATGTCTATGCGGTAAAGACGAGAGGGTAACAAAAAAAAAAAAAAAAAAATGGCAAAATAAAACATTTCTTCTTTCCCATCTCGTCGTATGCAAAGTGTCCGTATGACTTTAAGTATAATATTATAATGATAGTAAGTAATATAAATATTATGACGGAAAACCGCCGACGGTCAATCAAGACGTGGCCGTCAACGACGAGTCGGGTTGCGACAGATCGATAGAGTCGCATTCGGGTGGCGGTGGTCGGGAGCTACACGCGCTCGTGGCCAGACTGCTTTCGATGCTGTCGAAGAAAAATTCGTCGTCATCGTGGTCGGCCCCGTCGTCCAAGTCGCGAAGTCTTGCGGCCGTGGAGTCGTCCGGTGGCTCTTGTACTTCGTCGACGGCCGGCAGGACCGGTTTCTTACAGGCTTCCATCAAACAACGGCTCTGCCGCACGAGGTTACGGCGCCGGAACAGTTTCTTGGCGGCGGGCTGTGTGCAAACAGGGAGAAAAATTCGTAAATATCGAGCACCGCAATCGTTCATTTTGGATATTACGTTTGTCATTATTATTGTTATACATGCAAGTGAAGCGTTATTGTTAGATTTTTGATAGGCATACAAGAAAAACATCAAAACCCAAAGACCAATAGTAATATAAGCGTCACATGTAAAGGACTATGATTTATAATATGCAATAACAACAAATGTAAAACATACAAAAATATTTTTTTTTATTTCATTGAAACATCAACTATATTAAATATAATAGAATTATTATTGACTCGTGTATATTATAATACAAGCTATACTTGTGGCCACTAAAGTTTTAAGGATGTATCACTCGTTTATTAAGCCTGATGTTGACCGATTTGACTACGTATTAATATTAATAAGCTAATAGCCCAATAGGTGATGTATAATATATACATCAATAAATATTACATAATAGTACATGCAATATGAAAAAAATTAATTTAGTAATAGGAAAATAGAATCACTAGGTCGGCAATGAAGTCAAGGCGAGCATAAAAGCGATCGGCTTCGGATTGGATACACCTACTAAAGTACACGATTGCACGGCGGAAGTCTTTTCACGCGATAGTTAACGCTTAGGAAATGTTGTACAAGTTACTTATTTAATAAATTTTTTAAACCTCGTTTTATACTGCTGCAGCACTTTTAGAGCACGATTTAGAGAATTTTCATTTTTCTGTAATAATGTTTATTTTAGGGTTACGTACGTAAAAATTTTATACCCACTATCAATAATTAAGTCATACTATATTATTAAGATTACTAGGCAATTTAGACATTTAGTTATGCAACTATATATGTGCAAGTTTAAAAGTTTATAGCCGGCTGTAAAACATTATATTATGCGAATGGTATCGAACAGGTAGGATAACTCTGTACATTTTAACACCTATATAGGTAGTACCTATATATAGAAGTGAGTCGGCCAATTTCGGGTGTACGTAAACCATCTCTATTTGTCATTATTTTACAATTTATTATACCATGTTACAGTATACTAGAAATATAACATCACTATGCGAGCTATTGCAGGTATACTATATATACATTACGTGTAATCGATTGCGACGAACGTTAATGCGCGAGAGCAATGCGATTTTCTTTTTTTGACGGTTTCATGTATTACGTTTCGAGGAGAGATTTTATTTATTTTGTCGTTTAATCATTTTTACTCGTATCGCATGCATATTTGCGTGTGCGCACGCGAGCGAATGCTTTTGATTGGAAAAAAAATACCAAAATCGTACCCTACATTATTATAAGATATCACATTACATCACTATATACAATAATAATATTATGTTATATGTAAATATAACATGGTCGAAAAAATCCGAAGTACATTTTTACAGGCTGGCTAATCTCGTCACATCTTCGGGGGAAATCTTATACAGAAACATCATTCTATGCGTCCGATCTGTGTGTCGTAATGCACCGTACAGAAAATATTTAATCCTTCCCGCGTTATATTTGTTGCACATAATGCAACGTTAGGGTCGATTTATCGCGAAAAAACTAAACGAAGCCCTGCATACGATGGAAGTAACGCACGACGGCTTAAAATGTGGAGATTGGATATAATATTATCATAATAAGTAGGTATATTTTTAAACTGCACTCAAATGCGAAATTCGATATATATTTATGTATAATGGACATATCTCATATAGCGCGGAGTGTTCGTCTCTTCACCCGTCCTCTTCATCCATCTATATATTATACTGATAAACGCTGCGTAAATAAAGGTGAGTAATATTTATTACGCACATATCTTTATATGCCTAGATTTACGCGTTTCGTGTACCTTTGTGTGAAACACTACACAAATAAGAAAATCGATAATACAACTACTTTTTAAACATTTACGCTGCAAGTACACACTAAACGCAAATGGGCCGTCTCGGGGGTAATATATAGGGGTGCGAAGAAAAGAATTTAAATTTTTTCAGTTTAGTCAAGGGCGATATACATTTAGGTAGGTATGGTACTCGACATTTATTTAACAGACGGGCACATAAAAACGTTTTTCAAAAATATTACGATCGGAGTAAAACGTTAAACACACCAGCTGAATGTATTCAGCTGATATTATTGTATTTATAATAATATGTGGTGCGCATCGTTGTGCGATGTAAACGACGAGATTAGAGACGTACTGCAGGCGTATGCGGAAATCCGTTAAAGTTTCAGAGGAAGTAAATTCATATTTTTCTGAGGTTAGTACCTATGTGGAAGCGCACGCAAGCATAACACAAGCACACTGCTCAGCCATCACTGCAGCATATTATATCGCGTTCATCCATTAAATACACGACGAGCCGCACGCGCGGTTTCCAACAACGATAGATCATTTTGATAATTGTTTTGCGCTGTATACTGTAGAACATATTACACGTTTTATTTCCATGCAAGGCGAGTGTATTTACTTATATCTATATGTAATATGTGTGCGCGTGTTAGACAATTTTAAAACGCATTTGAACTGCCCTACGAGTACGATAAAAATTAATAATATTTTTACTATTGAAACGTTAGCGCAACAGATTTATAAAGAGTTAGAAACCATGAGATTTTTATCAAAAATCGAGGAATATGGTTACTTCTAACCTGAACTTTATTGTACTCGTTATTTTAGTTCGTCGTTATTTTAATCCAAACTCGAGAGTTTATATCAGCATGTGACATCAAAAAAGTAAAATATATTATCATAAATATATTAATTAAAATATTTTATTACTTCAAAATTATTTTTAAAACAAAGATAATAATAATATGTAATATTAATTATGCTGAAAACTCATTTAAAAAAAGTATTCATCTATTTGATGATGCTTGAAAAAATGGGTTGCCACTTTATAACGAGCTAAAGATCACATTTCTATATCTTGTTTTTAAAGTGTCCGTATTTTAATTTTAAGGTCATCGTTTATAGGTATTTTATGGAATATAAATAATTATGGTCTAAAATTGTCAACTGACCATATATGAAACTATGGGTCAGGCCACTAAGGGCATGGCCTTACCTAATACAAACTGGATAATATACTGACATAATACAATTTAAAATTTAAATATAAAAACATATTTTATAATAAGAATTTTTTTCATATTTTTCATTTGACCTGTCCTAAAACAATTTTCTAGTTTCGCCTATGCAACTGACACAAAAACACACGTGCGATTTTTATTCTAAAAGCAAACTAAAATATTATTTAATTACCAGTACAAATATAGTTGGTTAAATATGGTCAAAATCGGCGGGTACCTGTACATTACCTACGCGTTTACGAGCAGCATTATAATATTATTGTACACAATATGTTATATACGTACACTAGTACGGACCTACACAGGAAGACACGGTCGGCTAAACGCACGCAGTTGTTATTATAAATTGGTGTCGCAATCCGAAAGCGACAGCGACGGCATAACACAATATATATACCATAATATAGTTAATACATGAGAGTTTTCTATATATAAATTATAATATTTACAATAAATTTACAGTCCGTATAACATGTTGACACGTGTAATCGCGTACTTATATAATATTATTGTCAATATGTCGTATTATCATTTAAAAGTCGTCAATCGTCATCGTCTATTTAGCGGGCAAGAGTGGTTTTCGGGTTCAACCCATTCATCTTCCGAATGTTTTTCGTTTCGATAGTCGAGTTATAATGGGACTTAAACTTTCCACTCTCCTTAACCAAAAGAAAATTCATGATTTTATTACATAAAACTAATTTATTAGGTATATCATTAACGCGTCCAGAATACGGTCTTGTCACTATGCGCGATGACCTCTGCAGCGGCGTTTGGCAATCGGATAATATGATTAACGATTTCTCTCCTGCGAATATTTAACGACATTTTACGACGTATAGGCATAACACCCCCTCCCCATTACTACTATTCACGCCATACTGTAGAAAATAATTTTAAAACAATTCAAAACATGCGCTTATACAACCACTGCAGCAGCAATGTCATTCAATTATTCAATTATATTCCGGATTTTTTTAACGAATTCGATTTATTCCGCGGTAATTAAAAATACAAAACCCTATACCTACTGAAGTCACCTATATGTCACTTAATAGCAACTGGATGATGGGGAGTGGGGGTTATAAATATAAATATATATATATGAACAGAGTTGGAACGTTCGTTACACCCTATATACATATATTATACCTATACTTAATACATACTATGTATATGATTGACCAATACAAAATATACACAATCAACACTTTTCTACCAGTGCACATTTTATTACCATATTATTATAAAAATGACACACAGCCGGCAGTTCGACACTGACCATCAACACGAGCGAACTCAACAATACAATTTATTATTAACAGCCATCTGTCAAATGGTAAAGGATATTTTAAATATATAATTATTATGGATATATAAACCAAACTTGTTTTATTATTGATAAACACCTCATAATAGTGCTCTATCCCACAGCTACGGAAAACTTATCCATAAGGAATAGAAAACCTTCTCTGGATAACTAATATCGTAACAAGGTCCCCCCAAACCACATTACAGTGTTTCGAACTCACACATAACAAATATATTTAAATATAAACATAACGTATATCTATATATACCGCTACTCGTTATACAGTGCAAAGCTCCAAAATATATTATAATCCTTATTCACCACCATAGTTTATCGTCACGCGAATAAAGCATCATAAGATCCTGCAGCAATATACAGCGCGTTACGTAATAAAATATATCGACAAACAATATGAGACACGTGTCCACGATGCGCGCACGATGTGAAATTAAGTAGTACATAAACACGTATGTCTACAATAATAATATAATATCGGGTCTAATAGTCCTATATAGGTAGGATATATATGTCCACTGGCGTTGGAAAAACTGTGACGGACCGAGTGTGAAACGCCTTGAAAAAACCGAACGCTTTTTAGTTCATATTCTTATTATTATTATATTTATAATTGAACAACACTGCTGATCCGACGAAATCATTTACGGTACATTCTGCGGTGTCTTATACATAGATATACATGTATATAATATATATAATAACGAACCAACAAAAAAAAAAAATCGGGAGAAGATTATGTGTTATACGCCGTGTATGGTGTATATATATTACGCGCACTCCAAGTAGGTTAACATTTTCTTTTGCGGTCCTTATACGCAGCTCACTATTATATTATCCATGTACAATATACGAATGTATATCATGGCATATTAAAATATTAATATTATAATATATTATATATAAGTACCTATGCCCGTTATAATATGTATAGTTACTTAGTACTCGAAGTGATCATAATATATTATAGGTAATATTCACCTGCGTAATATAAATTATGATGTACAGCTAACAAAAAAAGTCTTATATATTTTATATTTATAAACATAAGTTTATGTAATATGATTTAAGAAAATAATTATTGTAAAATTTGATATTCAATAATGTATAATATACGACAAAAATGTTCTTTTTTTTTTCGCAAATAAAATATATAGGTACCTACAACGAAGAAAATCACTCGAAATGGCTATAGCGATTGGCTCGAAAAAAGTTATATTACCAAGGTTAGGTTATATATAGTAGAGTATATAATGTATAAAAAAGTATTTTCAATCGTGGTAAAAAAGCAATTAAACTTGTAATAATTTTTACCTCTCTGCATAATGTATACACCTACTAAAACACAATAATATGTTGATGTGAATATGATTAACCATCACGAATGACATTTTAAATTCCGAATGCAGGAAAATTTCATTTATCTCGTCGAAATGGAAAATTCTTATACATAGGTAGGTACTAGTCGTTACCGCTTATTCGAGTAATTGTTCGTGGCTTAAAAATTATTTAGGTACACAGACAGCCATGACTTTCTATGCGAATTAAAAAAATATCAGAATATAATATGTACAGAAATACAAACAATACAAGACACCGGCGGATTGTAATTTTATCAAGAAAACACACACACACATACGCATACAAAAATTATATATAAATATATGAAAATATACGTATATATTAATCGGCAGCCAAAATTAACGGATATAACGTTTTGACTTTCATTTTAATTTATTATAATGGCACCGACAGATTAAAAAAAAAAAAAAAAAAAAACGAAAAATCGAATGCGATAATTGAGTATAAACGAGCGAGAGTTTATAATACAAATAATAATATACGATTTAGGCACAGACTCGCACAGTGGTATACGGTAGGTAAATACCTACATCGTATACAGCATTATATATTATGGTATGTAACGCAGATGAACGGCTAATCTGTTAATATATTAATATAAAAAAAAAATTCATGACGAGCGATGCGGGCCGATGGATGCGCAGTACGTGCGCTATTGTAATGTGCATAGCAATCAGGAAGTGACAATTTCCGGTCGTACACGGGCGGCTACTCTATTCCTACCTTAAATATATATTTACTATTTAGGTAAAAATAACCAAGAGGAACCGAAACGCAATAATGTTATCGATGACCTGCCGGTTTTCGGACAACGATGCGACGCAATTATAGCAATGATTTCAATTTTCTCCGCACAGGCACTGTGGTTCGACCGTCAGGATGAAAATTCGTCGGTATAACGGTAGGTACCTAGGTATATAAATATTATAATGTACTAGGGGGACGAGTCACAAAAATACGTAACAGTATCATTATTATTTCCGAAACGATTTTCTAAAGAAATTATGTTATATTATTGTTATCGTGTACGCGAGAAGCTGCAGCAGTACATGAATATAATAACATTAATAACTAATAAGAAATCTAGTCCACACTGAATTTGCTAATAACATTTATTTTCGTTGTTAATAACTATTTCTATATATAAAATTACTAGCAGATGACGACATGACGTGTGTATATAATAGTAATAGTATATAATGCAGCTATACAACAATCGATGAGAAAACGTATTTTATATTCCGATAAGTTGATTGCACTCGTTATTACTATCTAGATACAGAACACGATCACATATTCTATATGTACATGGTGTACGATTTAACTGGCTACACTAATTATTCGATCAGTCATTATATGATTCCGAAAAAAATAGTGAAAATGTTTTTCTTCGGTACCTACCAAATATATCTTTGCAAAAATCTAATAAAACCTTCTTGTTTTTTTTTTTCACAAAAGTATCTACTTTTAAGCTAGGAGGATTATATTACAGTAGTGATGGACTACTTCAAAGATTTAGAAACTGAATTTGAGATATTGAAGTTTTAGGTTTGAAAAAAGTAAAACCCAAAAATATTTCTGCGATAATGACAAATTATTAAAAAGTTGTTAACATCTATAGTTAAAAGTACCTACTTTGAAGACGGAAAATGTTTGTTATTTCAATCACTTCAATGACAGAAAATGAGTGCACTAAACGGATTACTATTCGTATACACAATGCTACGTGCTGCAGACCACATATTGTTGTGTACTGTGTTGGGATTTTTGACTATAAAGGTCAGCGCGCGGCCGGAAACCGAACGGAAGTATAGAAAGTATAGAGCTATTAAATTATATATACCTACACATGGGTACTAAACACCGGACAACAATAAATTGCGCTGACGGATGGACAGTCGAAAACCGATGCAATGTGCCAGTATACTATTATTGTGGTACAACGATGTCGGGCCGCAATTTAAACTCGACGTGCGATTTTGTATCGAATTGTTTTTTATTTTTCTAATAATTGTTAAATCAATTTTGAGGCGCATATAAAATACATTGTAAAAAAAAAACGGCAGCGTACACTATATATTATAATATTAATAATGTTTTTCCTTAGCTGTAGCAAGGCGACTCGTGTGACGAGCGACGACAGTTTAATAAAGTTTTATAATATCATGTTATTGTCGTCATCGTCGTCACGTAGAAGGTTACAAGGAGCAAATGGGGGGAGGAGGGGAGGGGTAACGAATCGTTTTTTGTGAAAAGATTTAAATTAAAAACTTATGCTACAGCAGCAGACACTGTGGTTTGTGCCTAAATATAACGTAAGTACGACGGAAAATCGTTTAAGGGTCGGGCACGCGTAGACGAAGAGAATATAATATATTATATACACATTGCCCATTGGTATACGAGCATAACAATACATAGGTGTATAATCTGCTGCAGTGGGTACCGTTTTTGTCCTTGATTTCGAGTTGGAAAAAAAAATAAAGAACCGCCGAATGGAAAAAAAGAACAAACAAATTATTGTAATAATAATTATACGTCTGAAGCACGCGGGGAGATGAGACGGCGGCGGACTATGACGACTATGGGCCTTGAATCTCTCAATTACTGCTTTATCTCATTTACTCTCTCTCTCGTGTCCATACATAAACTACACGAATGCGCACGTATGATATACATACACACGACTACACGAGGTATATACATATATATTGGTCCTTTGTATATTACACATTGTAGTTATATCGCTAACCAGACGCTAAAAAGAATTAACGGACCGTGTCTCGTCGAAATATAGTTAATATTATTATTGTGCATATATACCTAGGTATATATTATACAACGCGGTTTTCATTAATATAATCGGACCGGGACGTTGAAAAAAAAATCCCATTAAAAGTTCGGAAAATACGTGACTATCGCCGTCGGATAAAGCGTAAATCGACCTCGCGACGAACACGGATTTATATCATACGACCGACGGACACTGCGGTAGATGATGATCCTGCTGTAGTGTGCATAACAACCGTCACCGTTGTTTTCCTGCAGGTTTACGCGATTCCAAGGCAAATCGAAAATCGGTTATTTGTAGGTAACCATAATATTGGTATACTTTATAATTTATATTAGATCGTGCGGATCGAACGAGCGCGGTGCGATATAAACGCCTGCGTATACTGCGGTTTGAGGGGACTAGAGCGAGACGAAATTTTGCTCAAAATTATATCTCCTTGTTCGACTATATAATATCGTGGTCGAATTCGGATTCCCATCATAGTGATGGTCGTCACGTGGCGACTTTGAAGCGTATACAATAAATTATGCGAAAAATTCACAATTCGATCAGTCCTATATAAAAGAGCAATAATCACAAGTATACAATATCAAATTAATAAAATCAGCAAGCCACAATCAATAGTATATAGCATTAATGATATAAATAGTCTACATTACCAATAATTTATTTATTAATTTAAAAAGTATTTTTACGAAGCCCGTATAGTTGACGTATGTGCGTAATATAATAAATGAGTAAACGCGCTTATATATAATATATAACTCATGTAGGTATATCATACAAAGATACAATAATTATGAAGATCGGTATGGAATCGAATAAAATGTCTTAATATTTGCTATAGATATCTATATAACACGCGTGTAGGTGGGAAAGTGTAAAAAGTGTGTGTTACACGCGGAGGGAGATGCGTGAGGCGTGACCTATACATCATGCAATAAGCCACAACTCTACAACATAAAACACTTATAAAAAAAGGGCAAGAAGACGGTTATGTAAATTTTGAAACTTAGTAAACAACACAAAAAGACAGAAAAAAAAATTATCAGACTTACGGGTTTCGGCCGACTTGAGTCGTCGCGTGTGAACGGTGTGTGTTGGTAATCGCGGGGACACGATATGCGTATATGCTCGTATATAATATGTACTATATTATGTATATATTTGATTTACTGCGTAATGTCCAAAGAAGCAATATCAAGCACACGTCGAAAAGCTAATCCTTTTTCTCATCATATATATATATATATATATATAAAATATTATATAACAGATTTTTTCGAATATTTAATTTTTTGGTGACTGTGGTGTGATTGGAAACAACAGCATGGTGCGATATTATATATATATATATATATAAATAGTGCATTTTATCATATATGTATATATAATGTTAAGCACGCACACAGGAACGCGCACACACATCATATTTTATATATACATATACACTGTCGACTTAAACCGGCGTGCGTGTGAGTAGTATGTGTGTGCGCGCCTACGTATACGATATATATATTTATATATATATATATATGTGTGTGTGTGTGTTTGTGTGTCTGAAAACGTGCGCATGCGCACACGTCGTAGGACATCGGCCGATATGATGACGCCATCTTATAATATATATATATATACGGCCGAGTGTGTGTGTTTAAAAGCCTTCCATTAGGATTTCCGCATCCAACTGTTAAGTATGTTGGCGAATCTCTTGGTCGGCCGTACCTTGTTGGTATCGTCAGCCGCCGGCTGTTGTTGCAGCAACTGTAGCTGATGACCCGCGGACACCGCCGACGCAGTCCTGTTAAAGTCTTTGGCCACGCCACCCGCTGTCGACGGTGACGCCGCGACGCCGCCCCGGTGCGAGTGATTGTTTTGCGACCGGGCTCGCGTCAGAGACACTCCGCCGCCACCGCCGCCCGAATCCCTTCGGGACCTGTGTTGGTGCAGGTGATTATGCGACGAGTCGGTTTTGTTGCCGCGCTGTTTGACGCCACCACCGCCACTGCCGATGGACGACCCGCCGTTGCTCTTGTTGTTGTTGATGGACTCCCAGTTGCGGGGCAACGATTGGTCCGACTTGCATTTGGTCCACGACTGGTACTGCTGCACGTCGCTTCCGCGGTACGAAGACGTCGGTCTGGGCTGCACCGGGCACGACGACGGCTTGACCACCGGTATCTTGCTGGGCTGATGCTGTACGCCGTGTCTGCCGCTACGGGTCTGATGCGCCGACTCGGTGCTGCTGCTGCCACCGTTCTCGTCCTGACTGTGATTGTGGTGATGATGGTGCAGGTGGTTGTTGCTCGTATGTGGGGTGGAGACCGCCGCCGAAGGCGTTCCCGGCAGCGCGATCTGAGGTAGGATCGGGTTTGATGGCACCAGATCTAGCCACTGGTTAGTGGCCGCGGCCGAAGTGCCGGCAGACTGCGATCCCGCGACGACGGGGCCGTGTTGCTGCTGTTCCTGGTGCAATTGCAACAACCTCACCCGGGCCATGGTCCCTTCCAGCTCGATTCGCTTTTCCTCCAGCTAAAACAAACAAGCACATGATGATATCATCGTTCGATTATTTGTGTGGCCAACCCTCCGCCAGCGCGTCACTAGCGTCACTAGCTTCGCCGTGGCACGGTACTCACTTGGAATTTCAGTTCTTCGTTATCCTCTTTACTCTTGTTCAGCTCGTTGGAAACGTTGTTCTTGGAAATGTTCAACATCTCCATCTGACGGACGAGATTCTGAAATATAAAACGAGTTAAGAATATTCAATATTTACATTAATGGTGGTTTAAGATATTTTAGACAATGTAAACTACAATATGATTAAAATGATGTGAATAAGAAAAGTTCATGCCAATATTTTCTAGTTTCCCACATTGCTTAACCAAAGTATAAAACAATATACTATAACATGTGAATCTCATCGAATTATTAAAGACTGTACTGCGCATAGTAACTATTATAAGCACTAAAAGGAATATAATTTTGTAGATTTTAAAACCAAGTAATTTTATTATGTGAATAATATTAACAGTATAAATAACTATCAGTTTTTAAAGTGTTTTAGTAATTCTATTGTCATGTACGTTTTTTCAGACTATAAGTCGATTTGTATAATTAGCCCACGCGTGCAACAGACAAAAACAGCGTAATATTATGTGGTGTATTCGTACCTAATTATTATTATATATAAAATTCTACAATACGTATATAGACGCACACGGCGAAACCCATCATGGCCAATGTCATCGAAACCCCATAAATCTAATACGCATCGACCGAAAACGTCATATACGACAATACTCATACCATTAAACCTGAACTGGAATACGAATTATAACTATGTAATATTATTTTTTTCCACTCATTCATTTGCGTCAAACGTCGCGATCCCCGCTTTATAATCTCGTCGAAGGGGCGTTGGCCCGTTTTCGTTCTCCGTACTATATATAGGTGTAGGTACACAGAGATTTATTATAGGGAACGTTAATTCGTCGATATTGCGAAAGTGGATATCACACACAGACTTCACACACACACACACACTCTCCCGCGCGCGCAAGCACGAGCTAAGGTCAGTTAATTATCGCCGGACCAGCGATTCTACGAATATAGCGAATATACTCGATGCCAGTGCACTGGACGTATATACACCACTGGTGTCCCAGATGACCAAGACTGTGTTTCTAATTGACTCGGTACAATGGTATATAATATTTTATTAAAATATAAATATAATATTCTTAATGCAATAATGCTATAGGTAGCCAGGTAGGTAAACCGCTCTACAATATATTTTACGGTTAGGATTTTCGTTCTGCGTTCAGGAATCACGGTTACGTAACCATATTACACTAACTAACTAAAACCTTAACTGCGGGACCTACCGTTCATTGTTTCTCGAGCAAAAACGTATTCGAATTCAGAACTCATCTGTAATCGTTGTAGGTACGCATTAACAACGGCCGGTGTAGAAATTCATTATACGATAAAAATATTTTATAACAGAATAATAACAACAACATTGTCACCGCCACGAGATAATTAATTATTATCGGCTCTATACACTGCGATTTATTACTATTGCATTTCGATGACAGGGTATATTATACAGTATACAGTACATAAACATAAATCATGAGTTGTAGAGATAAATAAGCACCATACATACTTGAAAAGTGCATAATCATAATCATATGCGTATGCGTATTCAGAGATGAAATATTAAAACATTTAAAACAGTAATACGCCTACCGAAAAAAAATTAAAAGTCGAAACAATGAAGACCTTTACTATACACACAACAATAATAGGTACGGTGTAATAAATTGGAATCACGTGGGTTTACGCACCACTCGCGGTGCACGTATATGGTCAACTAGTGACGAACTTGAAATTTCAATGTAAATATATGTCAATGTGGGTTCAGAAATGAAAATTCATATTGTACATAATAATAATAGTAACGATAATAATAACTATATAACGTCCGCTGCACGACAAAAGGGGTTCTTCAAGCCGGTGGGCGGTCAATTAATATTACTGAACAGTCTTTCTATAGTATTGAACGTAGTTTTACATTTTTTTCAACAGATACCCTCATGAGTCTTTTACGATCACTAGCAATTATATTATATTGTGTTCACAGACGTCGTTGCATCGCTACAATAATTTAACAACTCTTAATTGCACCGCAATTATTGCACTCTATAACGACGTTCAACACGTATTCATCGAAAGTATTTAATGTGGGTTTGGGAGCGTGTCCAGAAAAAGTGTACAGCAATCGAAAGAATAATTATAACCATCTGTGACTGGTTTAATAAAATAATACGTTCCTTATTGAAACCAACTAATGGATATGCTAATAAAAGCGATGAAAATATATAATATATTATAGGTATACGAATCGTTATTGAATAAGATATGTGTCAAGTGAGACGTTCGGCAGGATGCGAGGAAAAATTCGACATTTCTTTTTGACCGCAAATCTTACAGTGATATTCCATGTATCACGTACCAATATCTTCTAAAGAAAATTGTATCCACTCATTGAGGGCAGACGTGCCACAATAATATATTTGAGTTATATTATGGTCAGATCAAAATAATATGTGATTTAAATGTAAATATAATTTCGGATAAGTTTTCTGCACACATAAGACGCATGTACATTCGCTCATGTAAATTGCGTTTTGATCTTATTCTCAATTTCTCTATCTAAGCTGCAGATTACGCGTGGTTTTGAATCAAACCGCGTGTTTGCAAATAGAAAACTTTTAGCACGCTTTTAACCGCAAAGAAAGTATCTAAACAAATAATTGTTCCAAATCGTATTAGAGATAATATATAATATATTATATTATTCATTATTCATAGGAAAAACGAGCGCGCGCGTACTTACAAAGTTTGTCAACTGGAACCATTTAGAAATGTTCATCAGTATTATAATATATATATACATATGTATTGTTCTCTTTCAGCTGTATCAAATTGTAGGGAAAAAACAGATTTATACGAGTCGTAGACATTCTAGGCGTACGAGAAGGCGCGAAAGTAAAAAAAATCTAAGATGATGAGTGATGATGACTCATCATAAATAATAATATTACAAGTGAATGATATGAAAAGAAAAACATACAAAAAAATGTTAACCCAAAAAGTAATGCGTGAATTAAAACGAGGTAGCTGAAAAAAGTCTTACACCAAAAAAAAAAAAAACCAAAATTAAGAATATTTGTAGTTCTTGAGTCATTACCTCCACGTTATTATTTGATACGTTAATATCAATTTCATATAATGTTTAATATTACAATTAATGCCGAATTAGCGTAGTTTTTAGTAATGCCATGGAATGCAAAATGCTTAGAGTAGGTACCAGTCGCAAGTACTCTAACCAATAACGACTATATTATGTTAAATCAAAATAATATTTTTTATTAATTATTTTAACGAGTCCAATAGCAGACTATACTCGTCTAATAGTGTTAATATCAATATTAATAAAAGGTTTGTAAGTGGGTAATTGGTGATCCGCAACCAAGTCTATCACACTAGCTTTTGTAATTTGATATGTCTGAATCCTATAACCTAGAATGTGCACCTTGAAGCCAAATTTTTTGATTTCGCAATTTAAAATTCTTTAGTTTAGTAATTTTTGTTTGCATAAGGGTGCCACCATTTTAGAATACAAAGTTAAAAAGGTGCAAATCCATATATAGGCATTTAATTTATCAGGAAAAATGCGGATTAGGATCATCTCTAAGTATATAGCTCACCTTGTTTTCGTAGGATACGGTGATGAGGTGACGCTGAAGTTCGATGGGATTGAACGTTTTCAGTATAGCCGCTAGGGTTTTTTTGGGCAACGGAGTGCTGAATCCTGGTGCATGGGGTTTGTTGATCCGGTCACTGGGACTGCTGACCACGCCGTCCAAGGCGCCCAGCCGCTTGGCGAACGTCGGCGACCCGATGTCTAACGCCGGCGACGATGCGCGGCCCTCTAGGTTCCGGGAGATCGGGTCGGACGGTCGGACCATTAGGACTCTTCTGGACCGGTGGCGGTCCCTATCCCGTTCACCGCTGCCGTCGTCGTCCATCATGGCGGATGACGAAGACAACGACGCACAGGACGCGGACGACGAACCGTCGTGCAATAATTTGCTGCACTGCAGTTCGATGGACGACAAGTTGCACGCCGAATGTTGGCTAGGGGTGTAGAATGCGTCGCGGCCGGCCGACGACGAACTGGGTCCCGTCGACGAATCGGGCTGAACCGGCGCGAAGCCACCGCCGTTATGACTAGATGACGATTTCCTCGCAGCGATGGTCGCGGCTGCTATGGCTGCGGCGGCCGATGGCGACTTGCCACCGCACAGCCGTTCTTCGAGTTCCTTGTTCTCGCACACGACAGTCTTGAGTTCGGTGAGCAGCCGATGGATTTGCGCCGCGTTCGACAGGCTCTCCGCTTCCATTTCGGTGACTCGATCGAGCAACGCGTCCCGTTCGCGTTTTACGGTCGCCACGTGCGCCCGGAACACATCGTAGTCGGTGGTGACGCCGCTGCAGTAGGTGCTGAGTAAGTCGTCGTCACGCGTCCCTGGTTGCAGCAGGTCGTCCACACTGCGGCACGGTCGCAACCGTAGCCGGCGCCGGCGTCGCCGCAACCGCTCATCGTCCACCAGCAATCGGTTTTGCAACGACTCCACCTCCAGCTTGAGCTTGGTGCCCTTGTCCTGGATCATCTCCAGCAGGCTCCACAGCTCGTCCTCGTCGTCGTCCTTGCCGCAGTTCTTGGTAGTCATCGTCGTCCGCGAGCTAGTCGAGCTGCTGTCCTTGCTCTCCGTGCAGAAGCCGCTGTCCTGCACGGTGCCCACCGACGAAGCGGCCGCCGGTTCGCCGCTCTTCGGGCCCTTCCCGTGGCTGTTACTCCGGCTCCGAGGCGCCGTCCCAGCCGCGGCCGCCAGTACGACGCCACTTCCCCCAGCGCCGCCACCGCCCGCACCGGCGATCCATCCCGATGATGATCCCTGCAACTTCCGGCGGACTCGCACCCCAGGCTCCCAGCGGCTCTCTCCGGAACCGACGCCCTGTGACCCCGAGCTCGGCTCCGGGCTGGACGCCTGCTTGTGACGCAGGTGCGGGAACGTGTCCATGACCATGTCCCTAAACTCCAACAGCGCACCGACCTCATTCTGTAATTCCTGAAACATTCCAATCGTTATACATCCAGTGCGTCAGTCAAAAGTATATATTATATTTTTATAATAGAGGTAGTCCGGAGGCTGAGAGAACCAACTATTATTATTATATGGCCACGTGATAACCACTGCACTAAAACGTGTTGCAAGATTATTAAAACATATCCATGTTATAATATTATACATAAAGTACTTACATATATTATTACAGTGCGAGTACAATTTTTACATTTTTCAACGAACCGTAGTTTAAATTATATTAATATGTGTTCCACATTTTTGTTTTATATATATATATGTTACCGGCAATAGTGTACAAGTCTACGTCAATCGAAGCAGATCGTTGTTACAAATTTATCTTGAATTAAATCATAATTAGCTGAGATTCTGGCGAAAATAGTAATTGTTCGTTACAAGTATACATATTTTATATTTAGATTAATAATAAAACGAAACGTAATTCTATTTAAAAACACAGCAAACGAATAGGTTTTATTTGTTAAATTGGTGAGATTCAAACCGTGAATATAATATTTATACGAACCATATATGGAATTATAGACGAATCGTGTATTCCATTTCTTACATAAACTTTTTATTATGATTAGAGTCTAATTAAAAATGTATTTCATTCAAAATATAAAAACGCAATATTA
This sequence comes from Diuraphis noxia, assembly GCF_037042655.1. Taxonomy (NCBI): domain Eukaryota; kingdom Metazoa; phylum Arthropoda; class Insecta; order Hemiptera; family Aphididae; genus Diuraphis; species Diuraphis noxia. Next base: position 26,609,574 of record NW_028301714.1, on the reverse strand, counting down.
TAAATAATGATATACACTTAAATGTGTCTTAGTCGATCAAATGAAAAATACGAGTTTGTATGTGGGTCCATATAAAGAAATATTTCTTGGTGGAATATTCCCTAAAATCAATCGTTACTCAATCTAATGACACAAAATTATAAAATTAAAACGAAAATCATTATTTAGTTTTAGTATTTAAAATAAATACTTGTAATTGACAGTTAAAGAAATTATTTTAGATATTAACGAGAAAATAATTGTGGATTTAAATAAATGCCAAACCCACCATTATGATTGTAAAAGTTGACTCATTAAAAATAATAAAAGGTACCCAATAGTCATAATAACAATAATAATAAATTATAATTATTAATGAAAAATCATAATAAATCGTTTTTGAAGCCATTGAATCAAAACGTATTAATATTAATAATACATTTCAAGGTCTATTAAAATTTAAAGAACAATACAAATTTAAAATATAACTCTCACTATGAGTAATAATTTACCACATAAAGAAAAAAATAGAAAAAACCTTGCAAATAAAATAATGAAACATAAACCAACTGATTTTTTTTTAAGCATTAACTCTTAATAATATATTCTTGTTATTAAAATTATAGTTATTTCATAAGCCCACACTTCTTTATAGTACCAATTGGCAATTAATAAACATCGTACCTATAAGTAGGTATCAAAAAAGTTTTATGTTTATGCATTTGGATAAAAAAATTAAGTACCTACATTATGTGGGAAAAACAAATGACACAACATACATTTTGGTATTCAAAGAATCAAAGAATCATTTTAATGAATTAATAATATTAATTACATGAATGTGTGAAAAAATTATTTATGATATTGTTTTTTTTTTTTTAATTAAGCCTCGGCAACTATGGCTATTAGCAACAATGGGTTTAACTCTTACTTAAATTATGTTTTATTAAAACTGTAATAATGTAAATTTTAAAAATTTTGATGTTTTACGGTATGTTCTTATAATGATGGAAATCATAAACTTTGTAATACTATAATGTTCAATATTATCTCAACAATATGTGACGTAATATTTTTTTTGTTGTGAACACACATTTTTTATTAAAAATAAAAACCATTGAGTCTTGATGAATTTTTTATTAGGTACTGTACAAATAAAGCTAAATTACTTTTTAGTTTATTTAACCATGAAAAACAACTATACTTGACCCATTTTTATGCAAAATTAAAATATATCAAAAATACCTTCAACTATTTTTATAAATATTTTGTTTGATCTATATAACATATAATTCAATGTAAGAACATAAATCAAAAAATAGGTAGCAAAAGAAATTGAATATTTTAACTTGTTGTAGCCACATCCCTGTTACCTGTATACGTACATCGTAGATTTTACTTTCGAATCATGAAATTAATTTATAATAATGACGATTTTGGCGTCAAACAACAGGAAATCGAAAGGTAAAACTTTTGTTTTACCTCATTCGTCGAAAATATACAAACCAGTTAAGTGGGTCATGTGTGCAAGTCATATGCGGGATCATAACCAAATAATAATAATAACAATAATACAAAATACATTCCCAATAAGATATTCTTGTATTTCAAATATTATAACCCAAGGAAAAAAATTACAATATTTTTTCCCAAATAGCAAATAATTTATTTAAAAGTGGAATAGCAAATACGCAGCATAATAATAGGTTATATTTTGGAAATCATGCTCAAAATACCTATTGTAATAAGTTTCGATTACTTATACTGTATAATATATTAATATGTACTATCAGGTACTCATTTTTATTGCCTTCTACTAATCTATATGTAATTTATATATTTTAAAACATTATACTATATATTATTAGCAGTATTAGCACATAGCCACATAACTACACCAACAACCTATCATTGTTTCAAATTTTTGTTATTTATCAATATGCACGGTTATGAGTCGTGGTTAAGAAGAAATTACAATTGATAATATACTGCTTCAACTCAATATTTATTGTTATCAAGAACCAATTTTTTTGAATACGCAGAAAAATTACCGTGATGTTATAATCTATTTTAATATTTTATCAAACGCGTTCTGAGATTTTTAATATTAATTTAAAAGATTAAATACATAATATACAGTCTATTTAACATAATGAAATAGAATTATTCGATATTAAGAAACTGCCTTTCCATAAGAAATAATTATTTACGACATTTTTAGTATTCAACATTTTATATCGCATTCTATAATAATTTTGTTATATTAAAACTTGTAAGCAACACATCTATTGAAGTTAAACTATTTCATAATAATCGGGAATAGTAATAGGCCAATGTAATTAATATTAAATAAACAATTTAGAAATACTCTAATAATATTATATCTTCTATGATTAATATTAGGCTTAATAGGTTTATTATACATCAACCATCCAACGTAGGTGTACACTATACAGAATATATATTTATATTTATGCATATAATCAACTATAGCAACACATTATAATAATATCGATTTCATTACACGTGTTGTGCAATGTATAAGTGGGTAAAAAACAAAAAAAGATTGAAATAATAGTTTACACCTACCTGTAGAGCGAGAATAGACTTTGCCTGTTCGTTGATGAGGTATTGAAAAGGCACAGCTTGTGCCGCTGTTCTGTTATTGTGTTGGATGAGCTCGTCGCCACGGCAGTCCATCCCACAGGGGCTCGAGGCCCCTCAAAGTCTGTAAACAAAAAATCAAATGCCATTTTAGTCACCCAATTAAAAACTATCACGAAAATATATAGGCAAACGTAAGCCATGTTTTTGAAAAAAACGTTAATATTCGTTATCATTATACATTGCATGCACAAGAAAAACATGCAAACGGTCAAAACGGATTCAACAACAACTCGTTTGCAGCATACAATACATTATTCTATGTACATAACGACGCGTAACATACTGCAATACATAAGTCCTATTTCATCGAATCGTTAAATTCCGACTATCGTAATAATCACATATGAATATATGATACCGATATTTCCATTAAAATTCATCGCAAAAGAATTAATAACAATACATTCAAGGCTTGGTACATTTTTCGTTGGCTGTGAGCGAGATTTCAAAAATGGTGTAGGTACATTTTTTATTTTTTTTCCCTACACGTTCACGTGACACACGCGCGTTACATATTCACAAAATACGTTTATTATACAGGGTGTCCCGCGAGGATTTACCCATTGCGATATCTCACAAAATAATGGAGATATCAAAATTCTGGTTTTATAATAAGATTCACAGGGTTAAGAACTACGATTATTTCATTTTTAAATTTATTTTAATGTTTGGGTAAAAAAGTTAAAAAAATATATTTTTTTATTTATTTCCAAAAAAAAATAAAGATAGCCATTTTGTAGAGTTTATTTTTTTGAAAATATTGACGTTTCAAAATTTTATTTTCATTAATTTCCTGATTTTTGATATTATTTCTAGTTTTATAGAAATAAAATATGATTATAAATTTATAACTATTAGGAACACGGAAAGTATTCACCCGAGCATATGGGAATGCGCGCGGCGCGGCGGGTCAGTTTGATAACATTATGGTGTTAATAATTCGCAATTTTTCTCGAAACTAAAAAAAATATTAAAAATCAGGATATTAATGAAAATAAAATTTTGAAACTTCAATATTTTCAGAAAAATAAACTCTAGAAAATGGCTATCTTTATTTTTTTTGGAAATAGTTAAATATAAAAATATATTTTTTAACTTTTTTACCAAAAAATTGAAATAAATTAAAATAATATGAAACAATTGTAGTTCTTATCCCAGTAAGTTTTATTACAAAACCAGAATTTCGATATCACCATTATTTCGGGAGATATCGCAATGGGTAATCCTCACGGGACACTGCTGTATAGGGTTATTTTGGATTTCAATAAAAATCTCAAATCATTGCTGGTCCACCAAACGTAGTATAAACGAACACGAGTATATTATTATAATATATAAGTAGTTACACTTTTCTGTAATTTTAATATAAATATACATGTGTGCATTACGCGTTATGGACCGTTCAATAACAGTCTTGCATTTCAAACACAACTGTTCTTTGTATTACACGCATTATTAGCTGCTGTCGTCCGTGTGTACGTACAATATAATATGTTCTTTTACGCGCACCGAGACCAATCGTCCGTGGACATTATTTTTTAGTTTATCGTCGCGAGTCGCGGCACATCCCACCTCCTCCTCATAAAGGTAGGGACATGGAGGGCCTCTCACGCTCTGCATACGGATAATATAAATAACGAAAAAATAAGATCGTCAAAAAAATCACAAATCATTATAATATATTATTATATAATATATACTTGACCGAGAGAATATCTGAAAATAACTGTGCATGTGCAGACGCATGCGAACGATATCATTTGTATTGTATCCGGTACAGAGAAAAAATTATTTCGAGTCATCGGAACCTGTGGTCAATTTCCAGCTCGCATAAACCGCTAGTCGATCACACGCTCGCAACACACACACAGACTCACGCACGCACATACCGTCAACGACCTGATTTCGTGCGATATAGGAGAATATAATAATATATTTTATATAGGTGGTAGGTTATAGGTATACCCATCGACGATCGCTTGTAGCGCGTGCGAAAGGCGTCGTCACTGCGTTGATCAATCATTTATCGTGAAAATAAAAACATTTTAGCGTGTACCCGGTGTACCAGACAGTTATCTAAATTTCGACCTTCTGCGCGCAAAATAAAAATACTATATTTAATTAACTGGTTTCGTAATGCTGCTACTGCGAAAAACAACTGCAACACGCCGACGATTTGCACCCTCTCTCTTCGGATTCATGAATAAAACAAACGAAATCGAACCAGTCTGGAAACCCCGAAATAATGGCACACCGTAGCCGTGAAAGTCGTATGTAACGTGGCGGTAACCTATAAATGAATACCGTCGTCGTTAAAATATATTATATTTATATTAACTATAGAGTATGGTATTGTGACGTCATGTTAATGTTATCTAACCGTGATAAGATTTATTGGTTCCAAAAAAACACATCCCACATTGGTTTTTCAAAGTGAAATACAGTTTTGAATTTACTACTTGGTATTTACACTTTGTATGACATAATTGTAATTTGTAAGACAATAATACTTACAATCAGGGGCGTGCCTAAAAAATTCAATTTTTAAGTGAGTTATGGGCGTTTTTAATGTACTGTATATTATATGCTCATAACTCACTTAAAAATTGAATTATCGTAAAAAACCAACGTACAAACACAGATAATGTTCTTACCATCAAGTTTAATAATAGGTCGATTCACTGTAATTTTTAAACTAAAGGAGCTACAAGTGTTCTGCTGAGCGTAAATTTGCTATATTAGTATATTACGCACTGGTAAGACGGAGACAACAAATTCCTCTGTTACGTACTCTTAATACTGATTTCGACAGCGTCTAGTTGGATCAAATTGCATTATGTTTATGCATTTTTTAAAGAAGAAGTAAAGTGATTCAAAAGGGGTGAAAATGCATATGAAAGTGGGCATGTGAAGGAATTTATTTTTGTATACACTGTACACCTTAACTTGTTTAAGGAAACTTAACAATATTAAATGCGATTTTTCTCTAAAAACTTTACAACTATGCATAATTCTCATACAGAAATCGCTTTGATTAGAACCAGACATCCTTATCACCAATCGATTATATTATCAAAACACCATTACTACCATACTCTATTGAGCGTCGGAAACGTATTTATAGTTTAAAGTTTAAACATTTCGATTTTGTTACACTTCTATTATATTATCTACCATATACCTACGCATCAGTTGCAGCGCGTCTAGCCGGTAGAATTTTGATCGTAATCATAAGAGTATTCCATAACAGGAAAAAAAAGTAAATTGCAATAATAATAATAAACGTAATTTTTTAAGTAATTAGACCATGTGAACGGACGATTAACGTCATGTCCGCGCACGCTTTATAACGTACCTAATATACTAATTACCGCGTCGTCGGGATGGCCTAGATCAAGATTTTTAAACACACAATAGCCGTACACGTGTACAAGGTATAATATACGTATACAATAAACATGTTATATCACTTATATATACATTTAAAAAGTGAATGTCTCTCAAAAATATGGAATAATTAAAAGAAAAACATGGTAACTGTTCGCGGAATTGGCCCCCTGTTCGAACTAGATAACGAACGCGGAAAACAACAAAATCTCAACAAATATAATAATTAATAGCATTAAAAATCGTGCACACAGTAGAATTATGCGGGTAGGCAGTAGGAACTCTGTATACAACATTAGACATTGGACAATAAAGCCGCACGTAACTCAAATGTGAATATTAATGAAATAATGAGTAATGACGAATGCCGAAATGCTATACGTTAGGTAATCACTCTGCGTATTAAATGATAAATGATAATAAAACGAATATTATTACAATTACGTGTGAGCATAATATGCATAAAATATTATATCCGTGTGACGCATTTAAACGTTATCAAAATGAACGCGTGTTTTAATATGATTTATACAAACGAATATTGCTAAATTTCGTCACCTAAATAAGCGGTGGTTAGGTGTATAATATTGTATAAACGTAATATTAAGTTGGCGAGGTGCACGGATAATAGATATATATATATATATATATATATATATATCTATTATCCGTGGGCGAGGTGTGCGTTTTACGTTCAATTGCGGGCGATGGCACATTAATGAAACCTATAACTAAATCAATATCGAATAATGATAATAACAGTATACCTAACTATAATATATCTTCACGTCGATTACAATTTATAACTAATGTTTATATAATATCTATATCACTAACTGTATACATGAGACATATGCAGATCATAGTCGACATAATATAATCTATATACTTGCAATACGTGATAGTTGAAAATCCGGCAACAACGCCTAGGATGTAAATCGATAAAATCATAAAAACTGGTTTATTTCGTCCTCGCGTATATTTTGTATGATATTGTTATATAACAAAATGTTTAACGATAAACAATAATATGTCATTGTGTTTGAAGAAATAAACACTTTAATAGTTAACACGAAAGCATAATAATTATATCGCATATCACGACAAAATTGTTACATCGACGAGTTCAAAGAAAATATTTTATTGTGCTTCAAAACTTAAAACTATGTGATAAAAAATAACAATGATGAAAATAAATGTTCAAAAAATGACCGACAAGACGATCATCTATATCGGACTACCCGATACTGATGGTAAAAAATTTCGATAATTAAACGAGAAACGATAAAAAATGAAGTCAACTGGAAAACAGGATGTGGAATATTAATAGATAAAAAATCGATAAATGGTCAATAAAAATGAAATAAAATATTTTATTAAATAATAAAAACAAAAAATAATAATTTCATTTGATACAATTATTAGTTATTAATAACAAATAAACAAACCACATAAATATTATGTAAAACCAAATTTTAAATTTCACTAATTCGTAGCACAAAACATGTTTTTTTGTATTATATTTCTTGCCTTCTTGGCATTAACAAAAATATGCGTATAGACAGGGCCGTCCCGAAAGACAAATCATGGGGGGGCTTGATTCATTAATTTGCCAACTCAAAAAAAAAAAATTTTCTCGCTCCGCTCGAGTTATAATTATTATTATTAATTTATTAACATACATCTCAATAACTCATAAACATAGGCATACATATTATACACTATTCAATACCTATTTATTGCTCTTCACCAGTACATAGTCACTATACCTAGTCAAATGAATTACGGTATAGTATAATGAATCAGATTCCTGATCCTAGCAGTTCGTAGTCTAGTGGTAATTATAATATAATATAATGCCATATTTAGAAAAATAACTATAATACAGAATATGATTCCATAATCGTTTAAAAAAAAAAAAAAAACGATTTGCTGCCCACTACTGTTCGCATGATATATTATAATAAAAATATACATATATACTCCAATCGTAAACAACACAATAAAATATTATTATACACCAAAACCAACTGCTGCAAACAATAGTCATTATTGTCTGTATAATGCATTATAAGACATTATTAACATTAAGGGGGACACGTTCGTACAGACTTTTCTTTTGTCTTCATCTTTATGTAATAAAATGTTAGTAGTGGGCCGATTTTTGATTATTTTGCGAGACTATTTTTATATCCACCGATAAATTTCGAACATTCCTATTTATTGGACAGGACTAACATAATTATCCTATAGTTAAATTATAAGCCCATAGTTGACTTACATCAAGTTGGACAAATAAATTGCTCGATAATACCTACGCAAAATCAGCTAAAGACGAAATAGACTTTGAAATCGCTAAAATTTAATATCTTCTATTCGATCACCTTGCGAATATGTACGCATTATGGGTGGATATGAGCATATTATTCCCTTATAAGTTATAGCGGAATAATTATTATTATTGGTAGGATGACGACGCCCAGCTTTTAAATTAATGGACAGGCCTTAATATATATTATAGTCTCTAGTACTTGGTATAATATATAAAATATAAATAATTACAGTCCACTATCTTATCATGCGGAATAAAATCTAGCAGCCGATAATATATTTAATATTTAGTACCCTTACGGCTTACGTGTACAATTACAATCCCTTTGTTGAAGAGAATTTAGAAAAAGCATTTAAGTATTGGAAGCCATAATCCCCCCCCCCCAAATATAACACCTACTTAATTATAATAAGTATAATTTAAAAATTTAAAATGTTTGGATAGATAGTTTAGGTTTTCGTCATAAAAATTTAAAAAAATACATTCATCGCTCTGCTTAGAATCTAAAAAGTTCAGAGGAAAATCACCATGAAGATGATTTTATATGAATGACAGACAAACAAATAAATAAAAGATGTTTTTTGCATGAAAATCTAATACGGTTTTAATATTTTATCATACTTTGTTTACGGGTTTCTCGGTGTCATAAAAATGACAATGCCGTTGTCGTTGCAATAAGTCAAGACGCGTTTGAGTCAAGGACACTGGAAGGGAGACAGACGACAACCGAACAGCCTCGAGTCACATTTTCGTCATTGATTTATTGTTTTCAACCCGTTGTATGTAAACAATAATGGCCGAACGTAATGCCAAACGGGTCTGGTATAATTTTATGAAATCGAACTAGTCGTATGACGAAGATAGTGGTGAGAAATTTGTTGGAGTGGAAATTTATAAATGTAGGTGTTAGTTAATTAGGAGTTAATTTCTGAAGGGATAAAAAGGAAGAATTCATAAGTAAATCCTTTTAAACTTGTTTTCAAATAATAAATACTAAAATACATTTGTGACCTGTCAACTCAAACAAATACTAAAAACGTCTATATAATATGGACGTGTATTAAGTCAAATTGTTCCTTCTATTGGCTATCAAATTCGCTAAGTTTACAAAGGCTTTAAAAAGGTAAAAGGGGAAGGGGAAATCACCTTATCCGAGAATTTTAAAAACTATGCGTGACGTAAGATCGAAATACTTGTAAATTATTTCATAATACTATATCATCTCGATGTCGACCTTAACAAATGTAACTGAATATCTATTTCCATGACATGACATCTGAGAACTATTTAAATCAATAAATAGGTAACATCGAATAATCGAAATACCGTATTACAACGTAATTTAAACTCGACTCATATTACATAAACATCTTGATTTAAGAACACTTCTATGAATCAAATAATACATCAATGTTCTAGAACTTAATATATATATATATATATATACATAAAATGTTTTATTTTGTTTCTAGCCAGTGTATTAATTTATAATATTTTAAAATATATAATATGTTTATATCATATTACTAATATATTATTTACGTGAACGAAATAAATTATTACTAATGTTTGAATTATCCAATGATATCTCAATATATTAAATTGATCGTTAATTTTTAAATATTTTAATATGCCCTATAGTTTGGTCCGTATTCAAGTTACCGATTTACACTGATGACACATTCAAGTCAACAGAACTCTGACTTTATATTATAATCGTACAATTTTAAAATATTTAAAACATGATAAACCTTGTTAACCTATAAACCAATGCGTCCAACGCGTAAACTGTTCTAAATGTTAACACATTATTTATGAAAATTTGAAACGAATTAAATAAATATACGTATTACTGGAATATATCAAATACAAGCTACTACCATATTTATGCACATGATAAATATTTATAATATACTGTTAAACTTTTCTTATGGTATAATATTTTGATATATCTGTTTAAAATACCCGAAAGCAGAGTATATTCTATAATTAAATCGATGTGCAATATAAACATTCTTTTAAACAGGTTTAGCACGTGAATTGTGTGACCGGGTTAACGAAATGCATATATGCCATATTTATACAAAAAATATTACATGCTTGTGTAAGTTACGTTATGTTTTCTTTTTATATATAATATACATATGTTTAATATTTAGGCAACACATAACATTTTTTTACATGAAGAAATATTATTGTATCTTTCAACATCAGGGACGTAATTATGGGGGGGGGGGGGGGGGGGTGAATGGGATAGATTCCCTCAAAACTTTTATTTTACTGCTAACAATTGTATATTTGGTGTGGTAGGTTACTGTATGAGGCTTACAGATTTTGCTGGAAACATATAACCCCCTCCCCCCAAACCAAATTCTTAATTACGCCACTTGTAAACAGGATGTGTGTGTATGTGATGAGATTATATTTATGATCTCTTATTATCTATGTTAATAGAAACAGACATTATTTTCTCAATATTGTAGTACATCATCTTATTGTATATTTAAATATATATTAGGTACATAATAGAATATATATAGCAGTCGCCGTAAATGATAGCGATGGGTAAATTCAATGAAGATTGCAGTGACATATATGATATATCGTCATTTTCTATCGTATTGTTATACCTGTCTCCTCCAATAATTTATTGTACTATCCACCTCAATAATAAATTACAATAATAACCAGAAATCGCAAGAAATTACTAAAAAGTCTAATTCCGCATTTCGGGTGTTTATCCGGTATATATGTAATAGATATATACGATGATAATAATATAACACAAGCAGGTATATTATATATGTAATAAATTGGAAAATAGTTTAATTGCTGTATTGTACGGTTCAATTTTCTATCTAACGGCATCTTCTATAGGTATTATATGCAATGCGTTATGTATATAAACTACGCGTGTTAACAACGTGAGCGTGCGTATATAATATATTATACAATATAAATAATATATAAATATAATGTTTTCATAATTATAAATCTCAGTTCGATATACTTACAGTACAGGAGAGTAACTATGATAATAAATGCAGCACAACACCAAAACGGTTCACCTAAAAGATTTGTTCGAGAATGTAAAAACACCATGCTCAATGATTTTTAAGTCAGATCGTTGAGATATAACATATGGGAAACTCAATTATACTGGAGTAGAAAGCAAACGAAATGCTGCATCAGCGGCGGTTTTAATCAATTATCAGCGATCTATATTACAGTGAACATCGCCAGGTGAATCGTCTATTTTTTCGTCTGTCTCTTACACATGAGTTCTACCTCTTATACAGTGACGTAATAAAGGTCGCTGGCATCATATCGTATTAAAATATGATTTATATATGCATGCGCCAAATCCAGAAACATTATACACGCATATTATACAGTTGGTCATTTTTTCTACCTTTTCGGAATGGCGAATAATTACCATACACGCGTGGTGCATACAACGACCATATATGTGTTCGGGACGACCGCGACTTCAGAGAAAGTTATATATACGAGTATACGCCTTACGTTATTATATGGTATTTTAAAGGAAAAAAAAATGAAAGTCGATATATTAATATGGCCGGATATCATGATGGTCAATTGTGAGGATTCGTACAGTGGGTAAGTATAGGCACATATAATATTGTATCCGCACGCATTGGCATCGGTGACCTTTAAAACAATAGAATGTCAAAATATCCGAGACGAACACAGCAAATATGTGAAGAAAGATACACAAAAAAAACTATCGAGGTTTACGAAAAAAACCCGTTTTGATGATTTTCAGAATGAGCACATTTTTTTAAATTTTATATAGATACAAGCGGCAATTTCTAGTGAATATCAGTGATTGTAAAAATGCTAAAAATGATATCAACTTAAAACAGTATGTGATTTATTACAGAGTTAATATTAATGTACAATTTACAATATAAATGTTAACAATAGGTAGTTATGTTAAATTTTTTTCTGAACAATTGTGCATATTATAAGCTATAAGGACTTTAATTATCCATTTTTAATTTAAGCCTCATACTATATTGATGATATATAGGTACATATAATTACATAATAATATGTAATAATTTTTCGCGATATAATATATAGTATCATTAATTATTATCTTATTAATAATTAAATCCCAAGTATTTGATAAATTACAATCGGAACGTTATAAACGCCTGAAAAAAAATTTAAAAAACGGTGAACCGTTTGAAAAGTGCGTAAATGTACCTATACATTATTGAGGTGTTATCTAGGTTTGTATTATAAAATATTAAAATGACTACAGCAGTTATTATGAAGCTTTTTTTTTTATCTTTACAACGGCTCGACTTATAATGTATTTAATATAATATGATACAGATTTTTATTCGATAACTATACGACAGCAGAAAACTGTAATATAATCTAACACATTGTATAGGACCAATTTTTTGGATTCCGGGCAAGTCAAGGTTAATATTATAATATGTGCAATGAGAAATTATAATAAATGACCTACTCTCCACTTCATCACTATTATCCAAAGCAAACGTAGATACAACGTATAACAGTCGACCATACCTAGTATATGGTATATAATATAGTGTATACCAATAGGTTACCAACGCCCTTCCGCTGTTGCCTCATCGTCACTAACTACAATGGTGCTGCAGCAAAATCGATAATGTCCCGACACGTTTCGTTGCCGTTAAAAAAACTGAACCCAAATCATAAACAATTACACAGGGAACGCGGAAAAAAACAAAAAATAAATCTGAAACGAAAATGCATGATGGGTACAAGCTAGATGAGATTATCTCAAATATATTATATCATGTAATATTATAACCGTCTTCAAGTAAGTATACACGTGCGCAATGGACAACGGATCGAATCGTTTTCGGTCAACGGCGTTGCATATAATATATACTAAATGGACAATGTCGACCGTGATAAGACAGCAATTGTAGCTACTTACAAATATATAATGAAAATAAATCTTATTGTACCAATGGTCTGCCGTCTAACAACGAGTGAAAGCTTCGGATTGTCACGGTTTTGAGATGGATAAAAAACGGCCTACCGATTAAGCATTTATATATAGTGCAACTATATAATATACCTACTATTGGGTTGTTGCCCCGTTCGGATGTAAAGTCACGGTTATCAAAATCTCGCCGGCGAGTAATTCGGAAGGCACACCGCGAGCGTTTTGAAAATTCAATAGAACATAATATAATTCTCAACACTCTACCCAGTTTACCTATCAAAAAACATTGCATAATACGTTTTAACAATATTTTCGACAGTCCACACATACGAAGCGTGGCCTTGGCGCAGCTGCAACCGTGTATAGAGGCTTTAGTGGCTATACATGTATATTTTGTTTGTTCGAGAGTGTGCGTGTGCATTTGCATTATATATTTTACAATAGGAAAAAAATAATAATAAAACCAACGTGATGGTGATATTTTGTGGAACCTATTGCAATATAACTGATTATAATTATTTTTTCAGTTTTACATTTCCTGTACGAATTTATTTAAAGGCTACATTTACATACACACATATACACGACGGACAGGTTCAATTAAATGTTCCACAGCCTGTTTGTTATTATTATAACAACCTCATACAGTTTATTATGCAACTGATGCAGGTCTGTATTCATGACGAGTACTTATAAAACTGTTTTAGTTTTAAAATTAAATGAGACTCTTTTGTTATTTTTTTTTTACCATTTCGGTGAGATAAAGATAATTTATAAATCGTGGAAATTCGAACGTTCGTGTTAGTGTAACACTAACAACGCCGATCCAAAGTCAACCGTCGCAGCGGTGCCTGGTACCGTTTGGCTTTATTACGTCATTGCAGCGTTGCTAGTTAAACTTATTCCCTTGTGTTTACGTCTCTCTGAATACACAATACTTTGAAAACCTGTCAGTTCAAGCTTAATAATGATAATTTAATATAAATATTATAATGTTTAATACTCCCGCTTAACCCACTTACTCATGAGTCCATGTAAAATTATTTTTAGTAAAATTTGTATGGACAGATATACGAATTATATAATGTACCGTAATATATAATTAAATTGCTCAGTATCAGTGATGTATAATTATTATATTAAATAACAATTCCACTGATAAATAAATATAAACATCAATGCACCAACGAAAAAATAATATTTAAAAAAAAAACCACTTATTATTTATGAGCAACGTATATAATATGCATAAGTGTAAATACGACAGTTATATATTGCACATTGCTGCAATCATTTATATAAATAATGTGGTAATGTGTATTGGTTGTATACCTAGCCATACGTTAAAAGTTAAAACCACTAAGTACTACATGTTACATAAATAACCATATTATTAGAAACTGTTTAGTATACCTAACTTATAAAATAGAAAAATTATCTTTAAAACTTAATTGCTACAAATATTTAAGAAAAAAAATGTTCACACCACATCTTAATTTATGTATGGTAGGTATCGTCCGTTATTTGAAGCTTTTCTCAGTTACCTACGTCCTACATGTTCTCTATCACGGTTATACTGTATTATAATAATGAATTACTACAATGTCAAGGTTCATATATCATACTATTAAAATATTGTCCAGTATATATTCAATAGAAAACAGCATTTAAGACTATCGCCTATATAGTTAAACGAACTGCATGTGCAGTTACACACGTATTACGTCATATGTCGAAATATTTTATGAAATCGCTGTGGCTGCACAATATATATATAAACATAAACAATATGCATACGTATAGGTATTAGTTTACTATGAAGGAATACTTACGATAGATACGTACATCCCAGTTGTCGTCAAACGTATACGGACTTAAAGTATATCGGCTGCAACTGCGAACACGGGACACTATATACCAGATACCTATAAATGCTATAATAGAAGTACGACTAGCACTTACATACAAAATTTTAATATGCTGTAGCCTGCATGTATTATAATGACACCGTAATGTTATTTCGCCAAACCACGGCGTATGTAATGTAATATGTATAACAAAATCCCGCCATCGTGAAAAAAACGGATTCGCGGAGCGGCCGTACTGAATGGGTTCCCGTCTATACCCGATGAGCCTTCGAAAAAGGCGCAATTCACCTGGAGAGTATTTTATATTTCAAAAAAAACTACTTGTAAGCGTTTTCGTGGTGCCTCAACATAACCGGTTCTACCGAACTGGTTGTTAGCGAGTATAATAATAACTAATACAATATAATGTATTTACGAAAAAATTATGTCGAAAATCACACATGCAAACACCTACGTAAATAGCCGCTTATGTACAGTTGTTCTTATTGCCAGTACATCACAGGCCTGCGGCAGTACGAATAAAGAATATTTTTATGCACAAAAGACTATACAAAACACGGCGACGCGCTCAAAAAAGAAGACATGAAAACATCAAGTGTTGTAGTGGCAACTGGCAAATGAGAAATCGTATACCACATACAACTTTTACCCGAATGTAAAATGTATGCACAATGAAAGTTACTATATGCCATCCGAAAAAATACTAAAAAATGCGAGTAAACGGAATGGAAAAACAGTGTGTTGCAGTTTAAGATTTTTTTACTCTACACGCGGGTATAGCCACAGCTATATATTTTAATAGCATAGTTGTGGGTAAAACCGCAACCACTAGGTGGTGATGCCAATGAGAGCGTGTTATTGAGAAAAACATTTTCGTCTCCCTCCATGGGTCACACGTAGTCTGTTGTACACTTTGTCGACTTTCTTAGGCGGAGGTCTTTGCATGGCAGTAAGATAGAAATGCTAAAAAAACCACCGTAAATGGGGGGTCGGAGATCTACATCAGTCATCAATATAACACTAAAAAACTATAATTATAAATACAAATATATATTCTATATATATTCTGTATTGCATTAATGTATTAATATTTTGCTGTATTAAGTATGTCAACACGGTGTCATGGAATGAACACATTGTATTATATTATATATATTATAACAATGCATTAAGTTCGCAGCGCCCCGAAGTATAAAAATATCTATTCGTTCTCATACGCGTTCTAATTGCTGCTGCAGCAATAAACTGATCGAGGGCCTATAAAACAAACCAATAGATGCACGGTATTTAAAATACAATTGCAGTTCGCGATGCAAAACCGGGCTACTCTCGTAAAGCAATTATATTCCGTCGAGCAATATTTGTTTTGATATTGTACATAATTTATAGGAGTTTATCTCAGAAAGAAGGTTAACACATTGATGGACATTCTGAATTGTTGTGGTTTTTTTTTTTGTAACTTTTGAAACGCAATTACATACTACTGCTATAGCAGTAGTAATTTGACTACTGTTATAGCAGTACTGTCCACCTACATAGTAACTATCAAGTACGTATATCACTTCTGCTATAGCAGTACCATCAAATAAATTATTTAATATTTATATTTATAAAACAAAAATGTACAGTTTAAACCAAGATCAAATTCAGATTCGTTTTTTTTTTTCAAT
Source organism: Diuraphis noxia (assembly GCF_037042655.1). NCBI lineage: Eukaryota > Metazoa > Arthropoda > Insecta > Hemiptera > Aphididae > Diuraphis > Diuraphis noxia. Next base: position 26,592,696 of record NW_028301714.1, on the reverse strand, counting down.
GAAATAATTAAAGGTAAAATTCATCATATTTCATGAATAAACAACATATTATGCAATAGAAAAAGAAAACTTCAAAAATATTTTATATTTACATCAAAGTTAATATATCGTAATATATGATTTATTCGATAATAAGTAGTATGGTCAAAAAACTGAACAATGTCTTATTGCAAGATACCAAAAATTGCATTCAACATTATTTTACATTTCTACTGTTATCTCGTTAAATAATATACAGGTACCCGTAAACACAAAAAAAATACATCATTTTACAGTTATTATATTTTACTGCAGACCACTCGCTTCGCTCGATCAAACGTCACACGGTCAATTTCATATAGTTCAATTGCAACGTAACCGATTTTTTTTTTATGATCATTGATTCCAAAAAAGTCTACTACATTAATAAAATAATAACAAACTTAATTTTAATTGCTTGTTTTGTTAGTTTATCACGTTATTAAAATGAAAACACAAAGTGTTAAGCTAAAGATAATATTAAGTGTCTAACACAGGCTGTAAAAAATTAATTTGACTATAAAGTAAAATATAGTTTTATCCGCGGCAACATAGTTCATTGAGTGTGGGCTGATTTATTAGGGGTTATTTTTGTATATTTGATTGTGGGTTTTTAAGTAGGTAGATTGTAACACGTATTTGTTTATGTATGACAAGGATATGTTACCAAAAATCCCGCGGGTGATCACCCATCCGGGAGCTAGCAACTTCAGCCGGTACGGCGGTACGTACATGCTCCGAGTATACGTTTCCGTAGATTGAGCGTACGATCGCACCTCAACAGGCTACATTCACATATATTATAATATATTTTTATTAATATATATTTATATTTAAATATCTTGAAGACTACAGCATAGGGTGCAGTATTTTCACTACTTAAAAATATAGATAATTATTGAATTATACGCCTAGCATAATATTATATTATATAGTGGGTATGAAAAAAGTTTTTTGGTTTGGGATATTATATTACAGCGATAAGTGATGATAGGTATTGGGGTAAAATATAACACAAAAAAGCATTGTATAAGATCTAGATCTAATGATCTGATGACTTGTAAGTTGTTTACCAAATAAGAAGGAACACGAGAGTTCAGAGGTTATTTTTAATAACTTAAATGAGAAATTTATAATTTTAAGTCTTAAAATTCCTTTTAAGCATCTTGTACCAACCATAAATCATAATCGTTAAGTAGAAACGATATTATATTAAGGTTTTAAATGTCTATGAAAATATCTCGTATAAAACAACGTGATAAACTAAGCGTTTGACGTGACTTAATAAAAAACTAGGGTTATTAAAAGTTTTTATGATTATAATAAAGTTAAATTCATAATTATTTACTACATCAAATTTTAAATGTATACAACCTTTTTATAGATAAATATACACATACAATGTCATCACAATAATTGTATGGTTCCTTCTGCAGTTTATTCGTACACTTGTCAATCAATATGGTAATTACTACGGGGCTAGTAATTGTATGCCATATAAAAAATGTATTAAAATCTCACTATCTTGAAAACATTTTATTTTAAATGTACGTATAAAATACACAATAAATCATAGAAATGTTAAAAATTAAAAACCAAAAATGTCAAAATAAAATTTGGACATTGCCGAACAAATACCGTCAATAAGATGTGAACCAGATTTGTAACAAAACAAACATCCACTAGAAAAATATGTCAACTGGGAAGATTAAAATCCAACCTCAAAAAATTATTATAATTTAGTAGGTACTTGGTTAATTGTTTTGAAAATAGTATTATTATTTATTTTTTTAAACTTTTCCACTGGTGTGGCATCTATTTATAAATTACTTCACATGTTTCTACAGACAAGCGTCCCGCGTGCGTCTTCTTCACTGCTATTGTTTTAAAACGTGTCACAATCCCACTTGCCACCTTTCGTGTATATATAAATATATATAAATGTATTTTATTCTCTGTAAACCTTCATGGTTTTACTTTTTTACTTTTTACTTTAATTTTTTAGAAAATATATATTCTCTCGCTCACAATCTAATACGTCTATACCATCTATTCGTTTATAACAAAAAAACCACCTCTGCCAATATTATGCTATATGGGTATATGTAATATATTATAAACAGTTGCTTCGAAAAATATATTCTTCATAAAAGAACAAGGTTATTAGCTTGCCCGCGCAGATGATACAAGTCCCACCGTAATCTCCACATTAGCCAACACATATTATTATACACTATTTACTACCTAACAGGACGATAATCCGCTAAATAAATCAGTTGTAGTTACACACGTGTATATTATTCTATTTGCAAAGGTAGTTTTCACTAAAACAATATGTGTGATTATAATCTTACTCAAATGAACAACGTGTAGGAATAACATATTGGTAAATAAGTTTGTTGAAATTCTCATATCAATAATCAGTAGACCTTTATAAGTGTTTTCTCAATATTGCCGAGTTACCAAAAACTGCTTAAACTGCATTAAATACTGATCTAATTTTATGATGTTAATTGAATGTTTTTTAATCTTTTGTTAAACTCAAAATAATAAAGTAATAACAATAAATCATTTCAAAGCGCATTGTGGTTTTAAAATGTTTTATTTGTTCATGATACTCGAAATGATATAGGGTGTATTGTTAATAGCAATTCCATAAATATTAAAAATTATAGAATATGATTTAGAAAATTAAAAACAATAATTTATGTAAATATGTATGTATCTGTAACAATTGTTTTTGAAAATAAAAAATTACAGTTAGTTTAATGGAAAACGCGTCTATATAATATTATGTTTCATATTATTTTAAGTTTAAAACAAATTTATTCATTGTATTATTTAAATTATCAAAATTTTAGAATATATACCTATAGATCTATAGTTAAAGAATTTATTTCCCTGCAACATCAATTCTATTATTTAACAATTAAATTATATATAAATAATATACCTATATCCAATATTAAATTTTTAATAAAATGTAAAGATATACATTATATTCGTTGTTCTTACTAGTTGTGCCTACTTAATCTTGTTTGTTTGTATATTAATAATTTAAAGTGATTTTAAAATAGGTTTTTTGGGATATGTGTATCTATATAGTGGCTACCAATTATTATAATAGTACTTTTACTACTATTATACTAACGTCTGACACATTATGATGTTAATATGTAATATAACAACTCAAAATGCCTTTATTTTTGAAATTTTAAGATTTTATTACTTTAATAACTATTAATAATGGTACCTACATCTATATATCATAAATTACTATTAGAAATTAGAATATACTTTAAAAGGATATAATAATTTAACTGCTAATAACAACAAACCAGTACAAATTAGGAAGTAAGTAGATACATTTAAAAAAACAAAAATGATAGCTTATACTCTTGTACAATATATAATTTTATATACAGTGTATAATACCATGCATAATAATATGTATAATCTTACATAATTAATTATAATAAATTATATACCAAGTATAAAAAAAACCACATAAATCAAATTACCAATGATAAATCTATTAATATTTTATTATATACAAAACAGCATTGAACAGCGGATTCGAATGAAAATTTAACTAGAATAACAATCGTATATTTGTATAGTATCTACACTATCAGAATTCATGTTATATGCTTACATATAATTACATAAATTATATTTTATACATGAATAAGACACAGTAAAATACTAAACACGGAGGCTATCGTCACAAAGTATATACATATATAATATATATAATATACATGATATAGCTGTGCTCTACATATTCGTCACGCGGACGTTATACTTAGCATAAAATGGACAGGAAGCTAGGTAGGGGAAAATATATGATGCAACTCCCTTGGACAAAATGCATCTGATCATGTATACGTACATAATAATAATAATATTATCACCCAGAGACCATAATATTATTTTTATTCTGGTGGCAATATAACGACCATATTATAGCCACGATCGGGGCCCCACACGTATAACTGATATGCATTATGTATAGAGTGACGGCGGCTTGTGTATTGTATGATGTCTATTGTCGGTGTATACAATATAGGCGGGCGAAAAAAAATTTTCTAACGCTGAAAAAACTGTATATTATGATTGAATTGCGTATATGCATGTTATATGAAAACCATTGGAAAAATATGATCACGGTGTTTTGGGTGAATATAAGGACTGACCGTGGTAAAAGATCATTTGTCACGGTTGCCCAGATCCAACTGACATCGAACAGTATAGGATGATGGTACATATAATATACAGCAGGCATATAAATACATGTATGCGAGAGCTCATACACATACCTTGTATACATCCACATTATATATCAGCTAGGACGTTAACCTCGATACATGTTTCGACACATGGTATAACTGATGACCAGAGGTTTACATAATGGTGTATTATTGTTATATATGTATAAATAAATACATAAGGTTTTAATTGAAATACATGCAATAATGTACAGGGAAAAAATAATTTTTTTTTTCATATTATAATATTATATTGCAGTCAACTTTTGCGACATGCCTATGCTATGAGCGATTTTACTCTTTTTGTACACCGATAATAATATAATATTATAATTTACAACCCACAGTTGCAGATACTAAGAGAAGTAAAATAAATTTAATGGTAAAAAAATATTGATGTAGAATTTACGTAAAAAATATCTGCAAATTTACCAATAAAAAGGTAAAAATGGTAACATATAGGTAATCCAAGACTAAATAAGAAAATATGATATAACCATATTTTATTATAGCATATACGATATAAAATAAATTGTTATTTCTAATGTTTTATACTTGACAAATGTATTTCTTTCTAATAATAATAATAAAGAACTAAAAATGTACCTACCTATTGTTCTGTATCAATACTTCAACAATAAAAATATTTAATTATTCATAAATAATAAATTTAAATTAAATTATAAAATGATTAACACTTTTTCTTTATTTTTATATATTCAAAAATCAAAACATGTATATTTATTTACTTTTAACTATTAATTATATTAAACGAGATATTGAGTTAAACCTACACAGTGTCGATAAAATAATAAGATAAGTATAATAACTATATTGTATATTTGTATTGGTGTTTATCATCAGTTGATAAAAAAACCTTTTAAAAAATATACATCTTTACAGTTCAGAATATGCAATTTGTTATAGCGTTTGATTAGAAGAACTGCACAACATTTTTTGGAGCAAAAAATAATTGGTAAAACTTATCTTGTTAATTTAATGCACTCACATGTCTACAAAATAATAATAAATTACTTATTATATCATATAGGTTATTGTACTATTATGGTCCAAGCACGTGGCCACTACCCTAGAGATATTTTGAATAAAATATATGCGGTGGATAACACAAGCGAAGATACAACAATAGACGATGAACACACGAATTTAATATAGATTTTTTTATAACCGACAACGCTTTAAAATATAAATAAATTGCACGAATAATAATAATATAATGACCAACAAGTGGGTGAGACAGTTATAGGACTTCAGACGGGTATTAGGTATACTATAGATAATAATATAATAATTAATAATATATTTATCATAAAGTTTCTGTTCATGTCACAATTTGTAATATTTTGAATAGCTGTACGTAAAAGCTGTGCGTATTGTTTACTCAAATATCATTGTACCCAATAATCATATTCAGCGATATTCAATGAGTATGACGTAGGTAATATCATAAATGTTAACTTAGAAATATTCAAGTTACTTATAAAATTATACACTTAATAAAAATAATATGATTCGTATACTACCTATTTAGTGTTTTAAATGTATACAAATAATAAACAATAAATATATTACAATAGCATGATATTAAATATTGTTTATCTTTATTGAATGGAATTCTGGACTTTTTTAAACAAACTTGAACATAGACGTAAGCAATGCAGGTATTATCGATAATACAATGTATACTGGTAGGGATTTATTGATGACATATTTTTTTTTATATTGTAGTAGAAAGCATGTAATTCGCTAGGATGAATGCTTTGGTCGCATTGTTCTGATACCTAACTAACGGAACCGTGTCGTTAAACTGCTTTTGTTATAAGTTTTTTTTTCTTTTACAATTCCTAATCGCGATTGTTATCATTTCGTATACTTAAAAACATTATGTGATATGATGATAATTATTAATAATTAAATACTCAACGGCAAATAATTTTAGAGAAAATTAGTGAATAATTTAAATATTCTCCGACTTACATGATACTAGCCACATTGTATGATGCCTACAACTTTAGATTTTAGCTTTGATAAATAACTATATATTATAAGTATAAAAAAAAATTAAATCTCATTGATAACGAATGGTTACATCGTAACGAAGTAGATATAATTAATAATCTTAACTACCTAAACAAATAAGATTGTTTTTAGAGTAGATTTGTTGCATATCGAAACATGAAATTAACGCATAACGGTATATTATATATTTTGGTATGATTTTTTGTACATCTGCTAAATGTGACATTTTTCGAAAAAAATAAAGCAATCACATCTCTTGTGAACTAAAATTACAACAATATTTTTTACTACTCAACGAGTACAACACACTTATATAATACAAGAGATTGTAATTAATGAAATTTACCAAATGCCAGCTGGTCTTTCAATGTCTAAAAATGTTCTCACCACAGCTGCACATCTTTAAGCTCAATTGTACCAAAAACAAGTAGACCATTTAATATTTTTAGGTATAGAAAGTATTAGACGTGTTTATAAGCTTATAAAAAATATACATAGTGTAAGAATAAAAATTAATGAAAATATATACACAGATGAGGTTATTGCCATCATTGTATGACATCGGATTCGTCGTGCATGTTGAAATTTTGTTTAACGATAGAACACATGATGTCATTGACCACGTGTATTTGAAGAACACCGTATCAAACACCGTGGAAACTATTTGATATTGTGCGGGCAAATAACTACAAATGTAATGAAAAAATAGCATAATATATTACAAACAAAGCGTGCTAGACTAACAAAATGTTATTTTTTTCAATTTGCCCCTTGCTGAGAAGACGCACTTTTGTGATAGCCTAGAGCACACATGTCTTAAGCTTTGTTTACGCCCCTCAATTGGTGATTTAAACATTGAGCATACTTAATTATTGTCACTTACCAGAGACGCAATTAAATTTTTTAATGAAGCAAGGTCGTTTACCAGACTGACATTACATACAACATTAAATATAGTTAATATCATAAATAAATTTCAAATTTGGAAATATTTTTTTTTATATTTATACCTACTAAAAACTGTATAATTTAACACAGAAGAATAAAACAATTTAAATCTGAATATTTTATACACTTAAATACAGTGAAACCTCTCTATAACGGAATCACATGGGACCAAACATTTTTCCGTTATAAAGAGTTTTCCGTCATAGAGAGGTAAAAATTGCATACATTATTTGCACGGGGACTATTGAAATTTTCCGTTATAAGGAGGATTCCGTTTAATATAGGGTCCGTCTCTTACAAAAATTAAAGGTAACATTATTATGGAGGGCAACTCGTAGGCTTTTTATTATATTTTTATTTTAAAGTGAGTTATGAGTGTTTTAAGATATACAAACAATTTACAATTTTAAAATACACATAACTCATTTTAAAATTAAAATATAATAAAAAGCCTACGAGATGCCCTCGATAATAATTACCTTTAATTTTTGTAAGTGGCCAATTTACTCCAAATTTTAAACTAACGGAGCTAAACGTGATCTGCTGAGTATGAAATTTGCCATGTTAAGCATTTGTAAGACGAAGACAACATAATATGTGGGTGTAGCGTCCTCTTAAACTAAAATTAATTTTGTACCAATTAGCGTATAGATATTTATTTTAAAGAAAAATCTATTTATAAAGTCAAATTTTCTACCTATACTTAATGCGAATTGATAGTCAATACTTGAGATTTCTAACCATTTCAATTGATTTTTACGAACCTTATTTTTAACCATAAAACGATTTTTGGATGAAGAATAACTTCACTATCAAAGCGGAAATAAACACTAAATTAAGAAGATTAATATGGAGAAACAAGTAGGAAGGTCGCACACTGCACTATTTTGCAGTGTTGTAACCAATATTCACTGTTCCGTGATATATATTCTAACTGCTAAAATATTTAATTAATCAATAGGTAGATGATCTGATGACACTGTAGAAAAAATGTCTGACTGCATACCGACTATGTTATACTATTGATACATATTATTTTTGTAGTAACAATATAATATACCTATATAGTATAGGTGAATTATAATTATAATTTATAATAGGATAACATTAATTATGTGATATTGTAGAAATAATGAAACCCAACACCGCCTGAAAATGTATATCTTATGCTTAATATAGTTTTCAGATTAAAAAATTCCCAATAGTCTTTCTTTAGTGAATAAACTTATTTATTATCTCCATTTTCAACTAATCAAAAATTATTATTTGATTCACCCTGTAGGCTATGAGTCTATAAAATATGTGTACACATTATATTAAACAAACGGCTTTAAATTATGAATGTACATTTATAACTTATATCATATTTTATACGGTATAATCTACCATTGTAGGAATGAATAACCGTTAAGACGACCATATAGTAAAATTAGTACTACAATAGTATTAGCAGACAATTAGATTGCTTGTAGCCAAACACAAGAGAGCACGACTAATTTGATAACTATCTCGTTGGTCAAAATTTTTTTAAAGTGACATGAACACTGATTTATACTTAAGGTTTAAAATAATTTTAACTAAAAATACATATTATAGGTAATATACAAAAATCAACATGATTCATGTATCTGTCCATATTATTTTATTTATTCACAAAATTGTACATATTTCAGTATTTGTATATTACATAGGTATATGGTATATAAATTGTGTATTTTCCTTATGTACAAAATTATAATCAGTAGGAAAGTTGCGTATGAACAAAAATATTCAGAAAAGTAGATAGCCAAATTGCGACCCAATGTTCTTTTTACCTAGTTTTTCCCTAACAATAAATAACTAATAACAAACTATATATGACATAACAGATACCACTGGTTTAAGGAATTCGAAATAAAATAAATATTCCTATAAATGAATAATAAGCACTATTATTCATATGATTAATCCAATTTTTTTTAAATTAAAAGTATACATACTTTAAATTGATCGTGAACAATTATATAATTTAAATTTAAATGGGCTTTCAAAAACATTATGATTTTCCATCGATTTTTGTTTTATTTTCTATGTGTAGAAAAACGATGAATACTATTAATTAATTTAAACAATTAAAATACAACTTAATAAATATGTGAAAACAGACATGCATAAATATGTATAACAGTATTTAGTTATTAGTATGAAGAGTTGTTACCAAATGAATGAAGTTAGATACTTAAAGTTACTGAGCAATTCTATATAATCCGGAGTCCGGACTATGTATAATTTTTCCTACATTGCCTGCCATAATCGGGCAGTACCATTGCCCGAAAGTCTACTTAGCCCGTAACACATAATATATATATATATATATATATTACTGTTATACAATAGAATTAAACGTGAAAATTAAACTATGGTAGTACGACACCAAAATGCCAATGTCCATTTTCCAATAGAACTATTGACATTTACTTTTTATAAAATAATTTGCATAGATATTCAGTAAACAAAATCTAGATGAATCTAAATGAAGTTCCTTCTTACTTGTCATATATTAGAATAAATACATTACAACTGATGCTATAAAGTACATAATATAATATAATTTATAAATTTAATATAACTATTAAATTAAATTAATAAATTCTACACATTAAGATTAATATTTATACATTGTGTCTTGTAAATTGTATTACAACATTTACAACAGGTATAAACAATACATATATAAATAAAGGACTGCGACCCATCGAGTAATGAATTCCAGATGTTACAGAAATAACCCATAAGATTTTCTATATAAATTTATTGCTCTTGAGGGTTAATTCTGTACAGTTACTCTCTGTGGAAGAAGTATTTTTATATTGATATGAAACATTTCTGCTTTTCATCGGCTTTCGTCTAACGTCTAACATTTCAAAGAAGGATATTAACAATCAGGTAAACACTAAAGACTATAATGTGTGTGCATTCGGTCGACTGGAAATCATAAAACTTTCAAGACTTCCGTTTTAATAGTCCAGCATATTATGCTCTTGAAGGGAAACAGACTAAAACGTCTAAAACTAATGAGTATATACTCGCATTGTTAGATGTTACATCAAAATGGAATATTGTGTATGCATATTTTATGTGTACAAAAATAATTTAAGAATCACAAGGTACCAACTCGTTTAGAAAAAGGTACAAGTATATCGGTACATGATATTTTACACTACATACCCGACATTCCATAATTACTTTAAACGAAATATGTATAACCACACATAATCATAAAATTTAAAATTTAATAATGATAAGGATATACCATTATTATTTTAAACCAAAAAATATTATTTTCCATTCATTCAGAAAATCTATATTTTCCTAGTTTTTTGTTTTGTGGCACTCAGGGGGTGAGGACTACATATAACTCATTACAACACTTGCGTCATTAAATCATAAATTGCATACCTACCTATTGGATATTTAATATCGCTATTATATTGGATACAGTATAATAAATGTATACCGTGTGTCCCAAAAAACAGGGGCCACTTTACCACTCATTACCATGAAAATATTTTTCAATTCTGTTTGCGGGACATTAAACTAGACTAATGGATCATAAATTTCTATGACTTACAATTTTTTTAACTCATGTATCTTGCGCATGCGCAATAAAACTTACATTTTTTTAATGGCAACCTGTAATTTGAATATCATATTCGGGTTTATCGATTTTTTTCAAGCCATTTTGATGTATCAACTTGTGTCCTAAACCCAAAATTGACTAAACTAGAGCTATGGAGAATTTAAAAAATTAAAAAATTAAATTTATAATAAGTTCCACATTTTAATAGGTATAGGTAGGTAAATAACAAAAATAGAAATACCAATGCTCATTATTATTTTAATAGATACTTAATTATAGGTAATTCTGATGGAAACAATAATACACTTCTTCTTTTTTGGTCTCGGCCAATTAAGACCATATGCAATTTCATAATGTGTAATAATAAAATAAGATAATAATTCATAAATAGTAAATAGTTAATTAATTTAGTAATAATAATTTTGATTGTTTGTTGCTTGGTGTTTTAAAAAAAAAAATAAGTACGTACTACAGTTAGAAAAAAAAATTTAATTTAATTAATTTAATTTTTTAATTTTTTAAATTCTCCATAGCTCTAGTTTAGTCAATTTTGGGTTTAGGACACAAGTTGATACATCAAAATGGCTTGAAAAAAATCGATAAACCCGAATATGATATTCAAATTACAGGTTGCCATTAAAAAAATGTAAGTTTTATTGCGCATGCGCAAGATACATGAGTTAAAAAAATTGTAAGTCATAGAAATTTATGATCCATTAGTCTAGTTTAATGTCCCGCAAACAGAATTGAAAAATATTTTCATGGTAATGAGTGGTAAAGTGGCCCCTGTTTTTTGGGACACACGGTATAATATGTCAACGAGAATCAACGTTGGAAAAAAATCTATAGCAGAGTATTACAGTCATGTTGGACAAGACGGTAGTACTAGTTAAACAGCCCGTATGGACGTATGGTGGTAATAATCTCACGATTCATCTCGCGATTCATTTAAATACAACAATTATTGTAATCATGATTTGATGAGTCACACGCAAGTATGACCGGAAAATGATAACTCGCATTATTACAAGCATGGTCTTCATAGAATCGTAGCAAAGAAGGGTACACAATACTAAAGTCCGTTTTGAAAAAAGTCGAACACAAGGTTGAAAGTCATTTTTTCACAATTGAACAAAAAATCAAAAAGTATGAGCACACTTTTACTGTCAGACAAAAATTATGAAAATGCGAAATATTCTATTAAACCAGTGGCGGATCCAGGGGGTGGCGCAGTGGGCACCCGGGGAGTCAGAGAAGATTTTATTCGTTTTGTTTATCTTTATAAGGGCAATTATAGTGCAGATGTTCTTGATACAGATAATGAGAATGATACCTAAATTAGTTTTACAACAATCAGAACCAACTATAACAGGAGAAATACTTGGGTCATAGTTATAAAAAAATTGAAAATTGTGGGACTAGATTTATTATCATTTGTGGAAATCGGTTATGATGGCTGTAGTGTTAATATGTCTACTGTATGTGAAGCAGCTATTATTACTATACAAAAATCTGCCAAAAATGCTATGATATGTCCATGTTTAAACATTAAATCATTCATTGAATTATAATTTATGTAGATCAAAATTTGATGAAGTAGATTTTTGATCATCAGTTGTACTTCTGTCGTCATCATTTTTTGATATTTTGAAAACAAACTTATCCATAAATGTATTTTTTCTTTTTGGTGGATTCATCTTAATATTAATACGTTAAGGTTATAAAGTAACAAACTTGTTTTTGACTACTGGGCACTTAGTTAACAATAACACTATGGATCATACAAATTTGAAATTATAATTCACATTTTACAAGCCAAATAAAATATAAATTGAATTGATTAGTGATTACTGTCACAAGATAGTACTATCTTAAATAGTGATTATTGTCAATCAGACATTAAAATTTTAGATGATTTAGACTACAACGGTCGCGGTAACACGTTATCACACAGAACAATTTTATCACTAATCACTTATGATTAATCAATTATCGATCTATTTTATTAAAATAATAAAAATAATAAAATGCTACAAAACTTTTAAAATATTTATAAAAATATACTGTAATATTATAAAAATTAAAAACATCGGTAAAAAAAGCGGGGGGGGGGGGCATGGTCCCTTCCACCCCCCCTGTGGGCGCCCTTGGATAAAATAAGGTTCAAAGTGTAAGAAATGCTATTGGAACCATACAAGAAATAATAAAGTTTTTCAATATTTCAGCTAAAAGAAATTTTATTTAAAAAAAAAACATTTGGTGTAAGTTTATCTAAAATTTCTATACATGGCATTATATATCTACTTCATCAAAAGCCAATTCATTGTGTAAAACTATACAAGATAGTGAATTTATTATGTGTATTTTCTGTTTAAATGACATAATTCTTCATGTATCTATATCTTTAATTGCATACCTATGTATATTATTATTACTATTATTATTTTTTTTTCTCTCGCTTTGTAAACCATATTACCTGTTTTATCTATGTATAAAAGGGCTTAGCCCGTGTATTCTAATAAAATAAAGTAAAATAAAATAATTTGTATGACACGACCTTTAAGTATATTCCCTAAACTAAAAATGTAGACCTTTTTTCAGCAACTACTAAAATAAAAGAACTTAGAGAAGTACTAAGTACAGAACCAAATGATGTAAATCAGTAGGTTAATATTATATATAATAATGTTGTTGAAATGATGTCAAAATTAGGCACCGAACTAAAACTTCAAAGGACTACTGAAAGGCAGACTTATAGAAATAATACTAGAGTCAACTCAGAAGACAGTCAAGGTTACTGGAGAATATCAATTTATATGCTAAACTAGATGAAGTGCTAAATGATTAATAATAGGTTTTCTAATGATAATGTGCAATGCTTTAATCTCAATTTGTTGATGCCATCAAATCTCACGAAATATCTCAAAAATACTGAACAATTTAATCAATCAATTAAAGACATATCAGGTCAATATAGTGTGTTATTTGGTGAGTCTACATCATCTATTGAACAAAAACTTAGAGAATAATTATGTCTATTGGTAAATAAATATAAATCAGATACTGACCTCACAAAAATAACATCAGCTATAACATTTTTAGACTAACTTGATTGTGACTATATTCAGTTAGAGTGGTTCGATGTATGAATTATAGGCACAAAACGCATGAGGAAATCGAAATAAACCGTTGTATATAAGTTATTGTCTTACAACATTACAAACCTATAGCTGATGCATGGCTAGATGGATCGACTAGACCGTTTTTGAAACAATGTGTTTTTATTGGTTTTGAGAAGTAATACCTAATAACAATTGAATTTGTGTAAGGCATCAAAAATGAAACGTACGAGAAAAAAATTAAACAAAACGTGACCATATTATAATACAGTTGTGATACCGTTAAAATTATGTTTATTTTCTGCGATATGAACAGACCACAACTAGGTATAAGAGTTCAATATCCAAAACCTACTTATCGTATTGCAATTTGCAAGTATCAAATTTATACCACGATATTGCCGAGGATATTACATACAAATAATAATAATATTACAATATAGTACATACATTTCGTATAAATTATAAGTAGTAGATGTACCTAATTTGATTTTGATATAAATGTATTATATCGAGTATTATATTTAGTTTAATTTTAATACTCGTAATTTTTATCAGACAAATGTAATTTTAAAAGGGTACCTGAACAGCTATCGAATTCGGGTATGTACCTACTATCCAAATATAGTATGTAGATTATGTTTATAGGTATAACCTACTTAAAAGTTTTTACTACGATATAAGATATAACCAATTTGACTATAGTATTTTAAAAATGCTCAACGAGTGATTACAATCAGTTTGAACTTAGAAGGGCGAAACTATTTAAGTGCATACCTGCTACATTCATCAATGATGACAATTATTTATAATAGAGTTTTTGAAGTATGAGACAACACAATATTTTTTTATAATAAACACAAGTATGTCGTTGATAAAAAATGTTTTTTCGTAATTATTAATTTATATAATAATACTCCAAGGTCAAAACATGATAAACGATAATGTATAAAAATATAGTAAGTAATTTGTCGTAGTAGAGATTTTTCAGCGTTTTTTGATATAAAAACATATTTAGTAACTTTAATTTAATTTATTTGATTTACAAATCTACTCAAATTTATTAGATACACCTAATACAATAGGCATAAGTAATAGGCATTTTCAAAACAATGGTTCATAAACTCATAACTTATATAGTTACAAATATTTTCTTTCACTTTTATAAAAATAAAAACACAAACCCATTGAAAAATAACTTAATTTGATCAAATACATGACGACATTGCTAAGGTTATAACTTATATGCAAAATGTTAATAAGTTTATCAAAATTACTAAAATTAAAAAAAACATACTTAATATTAAGTATTTAATTTTCTTCAATATAACCTCGAATATAACTAACTAATTTTTTTGCTTATTCCTTTGTATAAGAATTCTATACCTACAATATTTACGTACTTAAGTACTTGTTTCGGTACTTGTATTAATTTAACTATTTATATTTAACATTAATATATTATTTTAAAATATCGTTTCACCGTTTTAAGCCTGTAAATATAAAATATAAGCAGTACATTTATTTTTACTTTCAATTTTTTTAATGATGATTGTGTATGTAGGGAGGAACAAGGGAACTGTTATTTTTTTATTGAGACGAAAAAATGAAGATAGGTATATCCGAGGGTATATCTGAATCATATATTCAATAGTTATCTAATTAATTTGATATTGCTTCTTAAATATCAAACACTTTGAGTCTTTGAACTCATTTTTGCACACCAGTGATACAAATAAGATTTCAGTTGGTATATAACAGTATGACTGGTATAAGTATATAAATTATTAATTATTATTATGAAGTTTTTCACGTTTGCTATAGTAACAACTAACAATAGGGTTTTCCGATCTTTTTGAACGCACTAATCACAAATTCCCAATGAAAATATATAGTACTTATTATTTCTTTAAAAACCTCAAACATAATATAATACGCAAATTAGTTTTCAAATATATATAGTATAATATAATCATACTATAATCATAACAAGTATCGTAATACCTACCACCCAAAGAATAAACCTAAACAATAGTCTGCATAGCACATATTAGGGTTATATTTCACGCATTGCTCATATAAATGTCTGTATGTCATTACTTATATAAAAAAATACCATTTTTATACATAAACTTACAACGATAATATAACGGAATAAATAATACATTATTGGGTATATTAAATCGTAATGTTTTCCTCGCTGCCAAAGCCATCGAAACTGGCGATTAAATGCAATAAGCCAATCACTAATCACGCAATAAGACGTGCTGTTAATTAAATAGTGCAATTAATTCATAAACAACGACAGCCGAAATCTTGACCGATATTATAAATTAATACCATTAAATAAAAATCAAACGTTTTGCCGAAAGTAATACACGCTACCGTATTGTGTACCCAAATACTAAAATACCTAATACTGAGTGTTATCAATTATTATCACCTATTTATACCGATCCTTGACCAAGTTATCTACAGTAGATCCAAATTTTTTTACCATTCTTATTAAAAATTATAAGTAATCATTCGTTTGATAAAACATTACGCCCAATGTCAAACAACAGTGGAGATATCTGATATGGTTAGTATGAAATTCACAATAAATAAGAATACTATAATACAAATAATAAGAATAATTAGATACACATACACGTATTATACAGCTTTCACAAAACGGCAGTGAAAAGAGAAGAAAATTTTTTGACAATTTGAGAAAATGAGAAACCGTCAAACAATAATCGACCTCAAACACGCGACTTTTACAGTTGAAGACCCGACTTATCGAGTCTAAAACAAAACAGTTGATAAAGCGTTTACAACCGACTGGAGTAGTAGAGAGTTGACTTGCCTAACTACTGCTAAGATTATGAATGATTAGTACTAACTATAGTAAGGTATTCGGTATCAGTTTCTTTATCATCGTCTGTGTTTTACTCGACAATCCTCCATGTCTCTCGGAAAAACCAGCGGGAAAGACAAATCATTCCAAAATAAAAAAAATTAACAATTCGATGATGAACTAACAAAGGCAAAACGCAGCCCGGGCGAATGAAAATAATATGATAGTGAATTAAATTTTACCTTATTCGCACCAGTCGCGTAGTTGGTGCTGTCCAATGCGTTTGCAGTGTCATTTGCGAAAACCGTCGGATACACTTTATTTACGATTGCCACCGTTGCAACTTCCACTTTATATGCACAACTTCAAAAGCCAGTAGGCAGCGAGTTTTCATATTTATTATCGGGAAAAATATCGAAATTCGGACACCCGAATAAAATATAATAATAATACACTAAATATATAGTTACGGCCTATGTGTCGTACGATTAGGATTTTTGAACGCTTAATACGTATCGTTTCACCTCGTCACAATAATGGGTATAACAATAATAAGAATAACAACAATAATAAAACATAACGATAATAACAAAACTAAATTGAGCAACTACCGACGACGGCGGATTTCGACACTATATCACGGACACTGCACCAGCGAATTTATATTAATTTACTATTTTCACCAATCGGTACGCACACAACTACACGAGAGCACTTGACAACAGACGGTGGTTGTCGTTTTCGGACGATTACGATGTAATAATTAAACTGAAGGCGATCGCAGATATACCGGACCACACGCACTGTGGTTTACGTCGGCTTTATCTTTTAATTTTAATTTTCACGATACCTGCGACTAGACGGTCGAACTTTACACTACCATATCGTTCTGATAACAATATCGTTTGTGATTAATGCACACCACAGACGGACCGCGCACACGCACGCAACGTTCACGGGCACTACACTGATGATGGAGCGGCTGTGGCAGTGACTGTCAGACGAGTGGTGGGGGGCATGCAGTTCCAGTGTCAACATGACCTGGCCGAACAAAATGTCTCGGACCACCTGACGGACTCACACAGTTGGCAGCTCTACAATCTCGCGGCGGTAGATAATAATATGATTAGTCGGTAAAAATAAAAAATACCAACTAATGTTTACTATTATTTCAGAAAATTAGAACTTGAATAAGTAACCACGGACTAAGATTTTATCACAACACTGCTGAACTGTCTAAATTCTTTCAACCAATATACCCGTTTATGTAACTTCACGATTTTTTTAAGTACTGACCTACAAGGCTACAAAAAATTATTTCGATATAAAATATGTAGTTCGAAATAATAAAAAAATTAATATTTATTTACACAGTAAAGCACAATTGATACCTTTGTAGCAAATACAATTGAACTTAGAATATTTTATTATAAATTAATATACATGAATCAATACTAGTTATAAATTATGATACATTGTATTACTCTCTACAAATTCTATGAGTCTATGACCGTGAATACGTATTTATGATAACAAGATATGAAGAAATTTGATTTAATATTATAATTTCATGTAAAAAAAAATATGTAATTTAATATAAATTGTAAAATTCGCCAATAATTACTATGTAAGTCAGATCACCTTATGGGGGAAGAGGTCACCCCCTTTGCTCCCCCCACAGGGAAGCCCTAGAATGCAGTATAGTATTGTAATATAAAATTACTATAAGCAAAATGTAATATTACTTTTAATATTATTCATTTTAAATTTTGAGCATATATTATAGCGATGAATGTATATTATGTATTGATTTTACAATGTGTATATTTTTATGAATATTTTTATAACAAGAAAATAACATTAATCTTTTACTTTAATTTAAAGAAAGCGGAAGCAATAAGTTGGATCTAATTAATACTAATACTATTTACTATTTAAAAGGTTAAATATGTTAAACAATATAGGTACGGAAAAACTGGAATAATTGTGCTATACGAGTAGTTTTATCATAATATATAGGTACGTATCTGAAAATTTATAAAATATTCAACTTTCGTAAACGGGGCTTGAAATTGTAATACAAAAATCTTCATAAGTACCTATACTTAGTTCTATTCAGTGGCGCCGAACACTATGTTAAGGTCGGGCCGCATAAAAGCAAAGTGTACATTGTTAGAGAACCCAATGAAAATACCGTTCTACGATTGGCTCTAATCCCAATGAGATAACATTGATTTATTCTGCGGAGATATCAACTATCTGTTATCAGTTATCAAATTCTGTTTTGAATTTTTAATATTTTAAAGACGTTTTAACTTTTAACTTTTAATACTTTAAACTTTTGAAATTTGACAAAATGATATTTCCTAAAAAATATACAAATGAAATTGTTGGAGAAATTGGGAATACTGTTAACATCAGATCAAACTTAACATGTATGGAAGATATTAATAATTGGGTTTCTGAATTTGGGGAGTTGAATTTTAGTCATTGGAACAATCGCTCCAGTATACCGAATGGCCTTAATATATGTATATTTTTTAAAGGTGGAAGACTAGAATTTTTAATTCATATTTTATGTTTCTTTTTTTAAGGTACTCGCATGATAAATAACTCAACTATTAATAATGTTATTATATTTTTTTATTTTTACTGACTTGACCGTAGCACAAAATTGTAATTTAAATTATTTGTTGATATGAATAACAATTATTTATTTTAAAAGTTTTATTATTCTATATTAATGTATTTTACACTATTAATATTTAATATAATATGTATATTTTTTTACAGGTACTTACAGGATAAAGATTAACCATTATATGTATATATTTTAGATTTTGAACGAAGTGATGAATGCATTGATTTTACAATATGTGTTTTTTTTTTATTATTTTAAGTTACCTACCATAACCAACATATTATTTTGTTTGAAACAATGTTTTATCCTGATATAAAAATTTGATATTAAATTTAAAATTGGTATCTTTATTTATATATTAATATTATACCTATTAAATATTTTAATAATTAATTAATTAATAATTTTTCTTTTTGATATTGATAGCAAAGTTGTTATCTCCGCAGAATAAATCAATGTTATCTCATTGGGATTAGAGCCAATCGTAGAACAGTATTTTCATTGGGTTCTCTAACAATGTACACTTTGCTTATAGGTATGCGGTTGGGCCATGGCCCGACATATTTTGAAAATTTAAAATAGGGCCGCTTCATATCGATCATTTTCTTCAACACGGTATGCCATTTTTTCCGATATTAAGATGTTGGGCCTCTTGAAATATTTCGCCCTACTAGATTTTTAGGACTTCGACGCCACTGGTTCTATTGCTAAAATCCAAAAATGAAACTTATAGTTACCTACTACTTTTAGATTCTAAGGAAAGTAGTAAATTATTGTTATATTATTGTATTGTAATGATGAATTTTTTTTTTCATGAAATGCTTAGATTTAAAGGGATATGTGGTTTCTGGTTGTGAATTATATCTAGTTGGTATTTTTTATTTTTATTTTTATTTTTTTTTTTGGAGGGGGATATCAACAATAAAAAATGCTGTGTATTTTTCAAAATAATCGAGAAAAACAAAAACCTAACCTAACCAATTACTTAAATAATATACGTATAGAAAAAAACCATTTTGTATAAAAGTAATAGGTAGCAGTGGTAGGACGAAAGTTGGTCATATAGATAGGTAGATGAAAATATGACATATTATTTTATAAATGTACAATTGACCAACGTAAAGACGATAACGTTTATATAAATTGTTTTCTGTAATATTATACTATATTATATTTGTTTTTATTTTATTATTATTATTATTATTATTATTATTATTATTATTATTATTTATCATAAATATTTTTCACCAATATAATATGATACAATATTACCTACAAAAAGCCCAAAATTCTGAATAAGATTTAGGTTAGGAACATGCTTAATAAATTCTCAACTATTGTCACATATGTACATTCACATACATAAATAATTTATCTAATACAATTAACTAGTATTAATATATATTACTTTCATAACTTTGCAGACTTCCAATCAGGCTTTTAATACGATTTTCGCATGTCAAATTAAAGTAATGTACTGTGTCTGTAATGAATTTATTAAGAAGTTCAGTTAACAAATACTTATTTATTTTTATATTGATTCATTTATGTCAACATTATTAATGACCATTTGCCTTCCATGATTACATACGATAATAATTAAAACTTCTATTTTTTTTTTTTTTTTTTTTTTGGTAAGTACATTATAGATAAATAGTATTTATTAACGTATTAAAAATATATATATTTTTTTACAGTAAGTATTATCATAGTTAGATAATTTATAGAGATAGTATTAGGACCCCATCACATTGCGAAATTTTTCCAAACGGTTTTATACACGTCGTGGTTTATACGTTACCGTTTAAACAGTCTTTTTTAAATTTACAAAGCAATAATATACATTTATAACGCGGTATGTTATAAATATTATAACAATAGGTATAAGTATAATCAAATTAATACCTAGAATAAATATAAATTTCAGTTCTGGATAAAATTATTTAAAGTGTTATTCCTAAATATGTAATTACCCATAATCTTTTTTTATGCTTAGACGGTTAAATAAAAAAATTTTACAAACCAATGCCAAATACTCCTATAGAATATAGTTCTCATAGGTATAAATTTAAACGCACATGGCATGTTATATGTGTTTTTTATGAGGTCTTAACATAAATTATTGTATTTTATCTATTAATAATTTATTACCATGAATATTTTTAAAATATTACAGAAACGAATAGAACACGACTAAAATTATCGCATACAGTTAAATACTTAAGTGTTTAACTGTATGAAAGATTTTTTTTTTTTTTATTCAGGAGAATATATTTACAATCTATTTTTACAATAATCAGTAAGGATGATGACAAAATTTTATTTATATGACATTAAGGAGATTAGAAAAGGAAGGCCCTCAGCAGTGCCACTTGACAAGAAACTGTATGAAAGATAAAATTAAGAATTACTTTTATTATGAAGAGATTTATGAAGAAAAACATTAAGTAATGTAGGAAAAGTTCAAAGTTGAGATCATTAGAAGAAAAAGGTATAATTTAAATAAAGTCCAAAATAAAAATAACATAATAATAATGTAACATCCAAATGTATCATCATGTGTACATCTTACCTAGAGATTGTAGTGACACAAAATAGCTTAAGATATGTAGGTATTAGGTATTTATAGGGTTGCATCCAAAAACCACACACTTTTTCGGTCATTATATAACAAAATACCCCAAACTTATAGTGGTTAAAACCGCACACTATTTTTAGTGCTAACTAACGGCTTAGATAAGATGTACTGCAATAATTATTCTAACACGTTTTTAAGACTTATTGTTATTATAGTCACCACTCGTTATTATTTTATTATAGTCGGCCTTGTCTCTTGTGTATACAGTATACTGTATACATATACAGTGCTTATACCTATAGGTATTTAGCGGTTTCTTGCAGTTTTATTAAATTATTAGAATATTTTTAATTAGACATAATAATGGATTTTTAAATAATTGAGAGCAATAAAGGGGGCAAGTGCTTAATACTCGATAATTTTAAATACAGAAAATTTAGAGTATGTAATAGTGGAAATGTGGTTTGGCGGTGTTAAATGGATATCGTTTGAAGTTTTTTAAAAATGTCGGTAATAGTTTTCAGCCAATCAAATTTTAAAAATTTTACACGCCTTACATTTTTAAATTCTTTTTAATCTATTTTTATAATATTTACTTTTGAGAATATTCTTATCTATGCATATTTTTGTTTTGATACATTTTTACATTTTTTAAATTTGAATACTTGTATATACATTTTTTTTTTTAAATAAATTATAAATTATTAAGAACCTATATCTAATCTAGGTAAGTATAACTTTTTTGGGGTATAATTCCATACAACCTATATGTTATAACTTATTATAATTATTAATTAATATACCCATCAGTCCGTAACGCAAAAGAAAATAGTTATTACCTACTTCTTATTACTATATGTAATTACTACCTACTAAAAATATTTTATTTACTAAAAAATAATCCTATCCACACTTCGTTTAAGAACATGGGTACGTAACTACATAACTATCTACTTATAACATTTTTAAGATTCAACATAATATGAATGGTATTGTTATTGTATTTTACAGTAATAACTAGCAATAATAATATATAGTTCCCAATTTCATTGTTCAGAGTGACAAACTGATAAATAAAAAATGTTTACCTCTCACATTATAAATTGTAACTGTCAATATTGTACTCTATAGTCTAATTAAAAATCTAAAAAATAGATAATACCTACCTACTGGACATTGAACTTTGAAAATTACAAATCAATTATATAATTTCACTAAAAATATAATGAATAATTTATATGTTTTTTAACTTTTAAAGGTAGGCTGATTAGTGATTATTCGTTATGGCACGATTTAAGATATATGTGTTAATATATCTTGTAATTTGTATATCTTTAATAGTGCTCATTACCTAATGTTTATTCACTTATTATAATATGGTAACATTTTAACTTTATATTATGAATAGGTATAGGTATTGGTTGTTTTGTTTAAGCTATAACTTAATAGGTACTTAGAAGTTAGAATTAGTTAATAATTTTGTTATATTCATTATATTTTTTTTAAATACCTTGTAAATAAATTACTTTGAAAGTCACGTGCTCACACTTGGACACAAAAATGTTCTCATGACAGCATTTAAATTGTATGCTGTATTTTTTAAACTAAAATTTTTTTAGGTATATTGTTTTACTTTTAAGTAGTTACACATTAATGTCGGAAGGACAAATTCATTAGTCTTATTTTTTTTACAATACTTCAAGGTAATAGGTTTCCAAGTTTAACAATGTATAAGTACCTAAATTATATTATTACATAATTAAACCTATACATATATATATGTATATATAATATTAATAGATTATATAGGTAGGTACCTATTACTCAATGCTCAATATATACCTTTATTGAATATACGACAACAATTTATGATTTTAAAATAAGATCTCAAATTTTAACAATGCGTACTTAACCTGTTATATATTATTTTCTTTTTGTTGCTTACACACAAGATATTACATTTTATATGTAGGTACCTATATCGTACTTTGTCCATCATCGTCCTATTATATTATTACCTCTATTAATATTGAAAATACTACTAGCAGTGGCGTAGCCATGAATTTTGTATGGGTGGGGGGGGGGGGGGGCTAAGTCTCACAAAAAAATTCAAAAAATACCAATAACATATTTCTTTTATTTACGTTTTTTTTTTTAAATTGTATACATGTATACACATTTTTATTTATTTATTATGCCTACAGGCTCCAATCTTTTAACTGCATCCTTCTTGGCTATAGCCTACAATGGCTAAAATAAACACAGTCAATGGGGGGGGGCTATAGCCATCTTAACCCCCCTGGCTACGCCACTGACTACTAGGCATACAAACAGCGAGAGCATAAATGCAAAATAGACAGGATTTTCAGCCTACCAGGCCCCGAGTATACTGACTAATGTTTAAAATTTGAAATTAACTATAAACCGTAAAAAACGCACTGTTTATTGATTTTAACGATTGTATTATTATTATTTATAAATTAAATTTTTGTTTGCATATATGAGTACATGACCCATTTTATGTCGTTTAAAAACAGTGTTTAATGTAGGTATATAGATATTGCGTTTAACTTGTACAAGAAGTCAGAAATACGACAGACGATATTTTCATAATTGCTCCGTTTCGTATTTTATTCATAAAACGGATTCGTGTAGAAAATGTATGTATAGGTAGTTTGTATTTACGTAAATGATTGAACTTTATTACTTATTAATATATTTATATAATATGTAAATATAACTGTCTTTGAATTAAATGATTAAATAATATTAGGTTCTTTATACATGTTACTATATCATTATTAATTAATCATTATATGCGATGTATATTACGAGTATATAGCTTAACAAACGACAGGATCAACTGGATCAAGTGACCACGCCGCCGGGTCTATGATATATGCTTTTAAACACTTACCTAGTTTTCACTCCAAAACCTACACTGTACTCAGGTGGTTTTTCAAATCAAATCGACTATCGAGAGATGTTTTCGATTTAATTATTCAAGTAATAAGTGACTACGTCAATCTCCAAATATTATTATGGTAGGTATACTTTTATGACTACATATCAGAGATATAACATTTAAACTAAAGTTGTTTCTATGAAACACTGCAATGACACTTAAACTTAATGTTGCTAAACGCATTGTGTCTACAATTAATAGTTAGTTATATAGACTATTACCGATGATGACTGACTTGTTACTTGCCAGACACTCAAACACGGTCGACGACTTTAAATTGCTTACATACGATAAGGCATATTGGACACGTGACGGCCTAAAGCCACTCAATCCGCCATAAGCTGTTCAGGTATAAAATTACACTATTTTGATGACTGACAAGGGTTATAAGGTGCGAGATGCAATACACGCAAATCTAAATAATCTAATATAATAAAAACGACAATTTCCACGGAGAGACAGAAACTTAAACAAGCAACTATATATTATAATAATTCAATTCGATAAAGATAATATTGCAGTAGTTTGATTTAGTATCTATTTGATAATTAAACCAACTTATTTTATTATTATGTTTACTGAAATTAAGTAAACAGATTAAAAACTGTGCTGGCTATTACAGCTAACCTATTATAACGCAAGTATATTAGTATGTTTATTTTGTTAAGTGTTTTGTGATTGTGCCTCTCATTTATTGTAATTTTGTACACAGTTATTAATTCTATTTATGTTATATTCAAACTTTCAAACATGAATCTAATATTTTTATATTTTAATGTTTTTAGAGTCAACTTTTTCATTGAATATAGTTGTTTTACGAAAATGTATTTTAATGTTTTCTTATTCAATTATTTTTCAAATACAAGACTATATAAGGTATAAGAATAAGACGCGATTATAATTCAGAATTCAGATGTATTAATTTTTCTAAATATACAAATCAAACTAGTTATGTTCAAAAAAATTACACTGAATTAAAAACGGTACGTGAATAAAATTTAAATTATATAACTAACATTGTAAAGCTTTGCAGGATAAAAGAAAACCAATTGATGGCGGTGATAATGCGCGGGTGGTATAGTAAGCTATATGTTTAGTTTTTATTTATTTTTAGGAATAATATTTTATTTATTTATTTAGTTTATTAAACTACAATTATTGTTACATACATGTTATTACGTTTAACTAATTTAACTTTTTAAGATTTTTTTTTTTTTAATTTTAACTAGTATCGGGGAGTTATCGTTGATTCATGGTCCTATATATTCGATGCAAGCTCAGAAATCTTGATGAAATCAATTATTCTTTTTTCTTGTCCGTAGCCGAATGCTTCTTTGGGTGAGGTACTGAGGTGGTGTTTATATTTTACTGTTTTCAGGCGTTTGATCTCCTTACACGTTAAGTGGGAATGTGTGTGTCCAATATACGTACTCTGGTAACTATGATTACTTGGTGGGTAGTTTTATTTGATTGAGTTTATTGTTATTGTTGGTTTGTTTTTCCCCAAAATAATATTATTTACTGTAATTTACAACAATTAGCTAGAAGTAGTATAGTATTAACTATTAATATAGATATAGTATAATCAGTGCCGCAACTAGGCTTTGTGGGGCCCTAGTGCAAATTTTACTGTGGGGGCCCACTCTTAAAGGGATTTTGTGATAACTTAATTTTATTACCGTAATAATTTATATTTATAATTTTTCTAAATATTCTTGTTTTTTAAACATTAAATCTTCATTATTGTAGAGTATGCATTAATAAATTACTTACTTTTGTGATTTCAACTTAATTTTTAAGCATTAATACTGTAATGACTAATGAATGTCATAAATTGTTATCATAAAAATATTAAATATTTTAACAAGTAAATAAAATATTATAAAACTTCTTATAAGATGTGTCTTTTTACACACATTCACAATATAAGCTAAATATTAAATACTAAATATGAACAACCTTCCTGACAGAAAAAACATATTTAAAATTATTATTTATAAGAATTATTATTATTATTTATTCTTATTAGTTATTTATAGATTGGTAAATGACTACATAAATTGTGTAAAAACCGCTTAATTCTATACATTTTTGTGTCCCTCAATGACAAACCAGGAATACTTATACAGTTATACCTTTCACAATCACTTGCACAGAACTAACTATATAAAAAATGCACCTTTAAATAGATCCACTAAATTAGCTAATGATATCCAGA
Organism: Diuraphis noxia; assembly: GCF_037042655.1. Classification (NCBI taxonomy): domain Eukaryota; kingdom Metazoa; phylum Arthropoda; class Insecta; order Hemiptera; family Aphididae; genus Diuraphis; species Diuraphis noxia. Next base: position 26,565,443 of record NW_028301714.1, on the reverse strand, counting down.
TTAATTTTTTAAAACTTTCACACTATTGAATCTTTTTGTGACTATATTACTAAATATTATCAATAGTCACATTTTTTTTCTATTTTTCAAATTATTGTAAATAATATTGATATTAGTAAACATAAAAGTATAAAATAATTTAATACACAAAAAACAAAATTTACTTGAAAATATTATTCATTTTAAATTACAAATTAATAAATAATTGTTATTTTAAAAAGTTATTTTTTCGAGCTTTTTTGTTGGCGAAATTGTCAATTATACTTGATTTATATTCAAATCTTGAGTTCTGTTACGTTCAATATTTAGTATACTAATATTTGTAAGTCTTTCTTGTGCCATAGAGTTCCTCAAATAATTTTTAATAATTTTGAGCTTGAAAAAAGAACGTTCTGCTGATGCTATTTTTTTTTTTTATACTGTGACGGATAATGATGTAAAAATTACACAAGCAGTTGAAACATCTTTGTACAGAGATCCTAAATCATTTTCTAAAATGCATTTTGCTAGTTCTTTAATACTTTTGATTTTTGAGAGTGAATCAGTTAATATTTCTTTTATTGATAATACTTGTCTTGTAAAATCTGAACTTATATCTTTATACAAATATATAATATTCAGTGACCTCCAGTAAACTCGGTTATCGGTGTCCCCAATAATATAATTGATACTCATATAATATTATTTTATTCTTGTAATTGTATTACTCTATGGGTTGATATAATTCCCACACATAAATATAATTATCAAACAAACATTTTTTTGTTTTTGGGGTCCCCACTTAAATGGAAAGGAGGCCTATTTGGGGGTGCTACGCACCCCTGGCCCCCCCGCTAGTTGCGGCACTGAGTATAATATAAAAGTATAGCATAATAGTATTAAATTTGTTATTTAATGTATAATCTAAATTATGTATAGGTAGAATGGTATAAATATAATACTGCCGTGTTAAATTCATTAGACGCGGACTGATATGTATTAATATCATATTTATTTTGTATAGAATACATTTATTTTTGCTGGTCTGGCGTTTGACTCGTTTTAAGGATTACCGATGACGATATCCACGTCTTGAGTTTAATACGGTACAGGGGACATTGGGAGAATTGCGGTTAGCGAAAAGATACATTATTAAATCTACAAGTCTTCATATTTGTATTAACCTTCATAATTATATTGGCAAAAATAATGTATAACATCATAAATCTCCTACAATTTCTCTTATTGCTTGGCAGTTCACTCCCATTCTCCTCTTTGTGGAATAGGCCTACATGGGGACACCACAATAAAAAAACGCGCCTCTTGCAATACCTCATGTGATATTAAACTCGACATAGATTGTCATCGTTTAATAAGCTAAGGTGGTGTGGAAATTTGCAATGCACTTACTACAGTCGCCAGTCTGCAGTAAATATGCCAAAATTACCAAACTAAATATTTACGTTTTTTTTATTAGAGAATATAATCCTATATAATTTATTATATTGTACATATAATAATACATATCAACTTAACTAACTAGTTTTTTTAAATATAGTATAATGTAAACACGATTATGTTCAAATACAAACTACAAATACTCGTGAAAATTTTGATGAATTTGAAATAAAATCACTTGAAAAATCTGTTGTAAAAGAATATAAATACAAAATAGTAGGTAAGATATTGATATTTCAAGAATTGTGTGTTGTAACTAATTACAATCATTTCCAAAAAGATTCATACTTTTTGTTTTTGAGATGATGAGAAGTTTATTATTAAAAGAATTACTTCGAGTGTTGCAAAATGTTTAACTATTATATTACCTATAACTTATAAGTAATAACTAATAATATAATATGTTGATTATTGACTATTGTCTATTATATATTTATATGTCTTGGTAGTGTATTAGAAGTTTGTACGTATGATGAATAAAAAATTTAATTTTTTAAAATTATTAGAATAAAAGCTATATATTTATATAGATATTTCATATACCTAAGTTTGTTTATTTCAAATATAAATCATGACCATGACGTAACTAGGGGTCTATTTTTTTTTTTTAAGTAGAAAAATTTTAGAACTGGATATTATTTAGTGAATAGATTTTGTATATATTAAGCATAATTTCATATTTTAGTTAAAGCAGTAACTACCTAATAACGACGATAAAGAGTTTTATATTTTAAATTTATTCGAAATTATGAATGTTCTGTATATAATTAATAAAATGACCCTCCTCCCGAAATTTGTTCCAAGTTACGGCCTTGATCGTGATAATAAATATTTTTTAAATGTGAAATGAATATATAATTTTTTAAATAAATATGTAATTATCAATGTGTTCAGTGTTGATACATATAGGTTAGGTTGGTTAGGACCTACTTAATTATCTTCTAAAATTTCATATACTCTTAATTCTAATTTTACAATTTATAAATCAGTTATTGATTTAAACCTTAAAATTCTGTAGGTAGGTACATAATTTATTATAGAACAAACGATTTGTAGGTATGTATTACTGCATATACGGATACAAATGTATAACATACCTAAATAATTTTAACAACGTGTGTTTTGGTTCTGTTACGCAAATTATCGCTCTAATTATCAAAATTCAATTGCTACCTACTTAAAAATTTAAAATGTATGTGTTTCGTGTTCCTATTAAAAGTATATAAAATGGAATAATTATGATATTTAATGGTTTACGACATGGATGAGGCGTTTTGTACAAAATTTAGGATTACAGTCCTCATCAAACAATTAACACCCACCAGTTTGACACCATATACGCCTCAACATCTGAGAAGCTAAATTTTGTAAATTTCATTAACTGATACCTATGTTTGTTTTAAAGGAAACAATTTATGTCAACTCATATAGGTGGGATTATTATACATAATTTTACAATTTTCATGAATATAATATTCACCGAAGTCTTTGAACTATACATAAAGCGTATTTTTATTATTGTTAAAGATGAAACTTGAGTAAATATTTAAATAAATAAATATTCGTGTTATTTTGTATATTTTCAACTTTTTAAATGAATAGGTATGTGGGATAGATATAGAGGCAACGCTGTAACTCCCTCCAACATTTTAGCCCTAATTGCGCCACTAGAAGCGATAGTTATGTCATTGAAGGATTCGGAAGCTGCTCGTACAAATTTCGGTTGGTCGCCTACTCGCTTATGATGGAGATCTATAAAGAGAGCTGAGAGCACGCTAGGTTTTCCAGGACATTGCCACGCAATTATGTGATCAGAGATCCTTGTTCAGACCGCTCGACATTGAAGTTCTCCGCTACAAAATCCCCCGTACCATTAGCATTACGCACTCAATAGGTATTATTCTTGCATGCAGAGGAACGTATTGAATTTATAGCCACATTGACATTGGATTAACAATAGATTATAAACGTGCGCTAGATTTTGTGTCTTGTGCAGCATTCATTTTCAACTGACCCGACATAACAATATAAGTAGGTTGGTAGGTAACTAACTTATTTGATATTTCCCTCATTATGGCATAGTACTCTCATCATAAGTACAACTAGTGAAAGGTATGCCGGGTAAAAATGATGAAGTCCGAAGTCGTATATCATTCGATTATATGATTATAAGATTAAAATATCGTTTAGTTATGTGCCTATACGACCTACCTATTTATGAGTGGTGAGTACGCACAAATGGGTTATGTGCATTTAATGCATGAAATGTACATTGTTATGTCTCAAAGTTTTAGTAGCGTAGGTACTTAGGATTTCGTCAAGGGGGGATATACATTAGCAAACATTTTATTTCCCTAAGGGGAAAGGGATAATTCACTTACCATCGACATAACAAAATATTATAAATTATAACAAATAAGTGACCAAAGGGGATCTATCCACCCGTAAATATGCCACAGTAAAGTTTGTAGTTAAGTGTAGTCGTGTAGTGTTACTACATCGAACACGCGTGGAATTCGTCTGTCAGTATAAAACCCAGATTTATCATGTTTTAATTTACCGTAATAATCATTTGCTATAATCACCATCGACCGTGAAATTTCCAGAGTTGGATCCAGTTTATAACTATCATGTGGTGCACCAGATCTGCTTTAAACTCCTTTTTGTTAATTTTTTTTTCAAATGTGATATGTTGTCAGATATTTATAGATAATATATTAAAATACATATCCTAGATAGTAGATAATTATAAACACGTATAATTTTTACAAAACATATTTATATTTTGCAAAGAAACATTTATAATATCATAAAATAGAGATTAAGAGTATGTCAAACTCATAAATATCTATAATGTTTCAGACTTTGTCTAACAAAGATATAACTCAGCAAATGTATACAGGAAAACCAGCTTTAAATTTTAACTTCTTTCAAATTATTGATTACTCCATGTATTTTCAAATTTCCATCAGCCTGTCCATAGCAGTGAGTACTTCATTATAATGTTTTCCTAAAACAAAAAAATAAATGTCAATAATTTTTAAAATTAAATGATTTGTTTTAGTTGAATTTAGATGGGTTTAATTAAAAAAATTATATAATATTAAAGTATATACAGATAAAAACATTTTGATTTAATAAATTATAACATTTAAGAATAAATAATAAATATCAAGAATCTTTGAATAGCTATTACAATATGATAGGTATACTAAGAAATTATTATGATAATTAATCGTTTAATCTTATCATATGGAATGAATTGTTCTCATTATATAAAAGCCAAAAGGTAAATAAGTAGTATACAATTATAAATTATTATTATAATACAAGTAAATTAAGTTACCTCCAGATGGGACCTTAAAATTACCGCTTATCAAACAGTCTTTAAGTTCACAGCCAGCACTGATTACAGCATCGTGACATACAATACAATTTTGAAGTACACATCTGAAATTTTCAACATTTAAAATTAAAATTATAATAATATAAATAATATATATTTTTCTTATCATTATTTAAAAGGCTGTTTTACAACTGTGATGAGTTATAATTATAATATAATATATGCTGTCTTATTTAAGCATGACTCAAGGGTTGGTATGAGCGTGGTCAATGCGTACCAACAAATACTGTACTCTGTATGGAATAAGAATGTACCTCGCTCCACAGGTGGCTTCTAGTTCTATCAGCAACCTTATCATAGTTATAAGCCAGATCTGCACGCAGAGAGCCTGTTTTAGTTTGGCACCCAGGTAAATTCTAATTAAGTACAGAATATAGTCCTATGGGCTATGAGGAATGAGGATCAATAGTTATACCTAAAAGACTTAGTTTGCATTTAACATGAAATGTAATGATGACATGGTACAATGTTGCAGATAGTGAAACGAAAGCTTACAGTATACAAATTATATTGCTAGCCACAAGACATACTCAGAATAATCTCGTTATGTACCAAGGTCTTTCAAAGGTATTTCAAAACACTAATCTTGACATTTCCGGGGTCATAAAATCTAAATGTTCCATTACCCCCCCCCCCCCATGGATCATGGACATTAGCATAAGTCTCTCACTTTCACTACTTCCCAGAAGCGAAACTATGGCCAGTAGCGAGTACATACAAAAGTGAATTTCAGTCAATCCTTGAAAGCTACCAAGACTTATACAGCATTTTACACTGATGGATCCAAAATGGAATTCGGAATAGGAGCAGCTGTTATATTCAACAATATCAAAATAATGCTGAAGTTCTCCGACTCCTGTTCAATTTATACTGCTGAAGCTCTCGCAATCTCTTACGCCCTTGATATAATAAAACAAGAACATTTTAAAAAACCTTATTATACTCAGTGATTCTCTTAGTACTTTAACCAGTATCCAAAACTTCCACCAACCTAATAGTATAGCCAGTAAAATCCACAGCCAAATAACTTTGCTTAAACTTAACGTACAGACCATCACCATGATTTAGATTCCAAGTCATATTGGAATCCTCGGAAAAAAATTAGCTGATACATATGCATCATCATCTTTCTATGAGCTCATTTCATGACATAAAACAGTCAACCCACACACATATTATGAATGAATGACACCAATTGTGGTCAACACTACAGACCAAACTTAATGAGATAAAATCAACCGTCCTTCCTAGCCAACCTTCACACTATCCAGACGACAAGAAGTAGTTATAAATCAACTCCGAATAGAACACACAATATGGCTGACCCACAAATACATCATGACAAGAATGAAACCTGACCAATGCCCTACATGGGCTACATGTGAAGAAATACTCTCAGTCAAACACATAATTTCTCACTGCCAAATCTACATGAATATTTGATCCAAATCTACAAATCACTGACAACCTCCATGAAGCACTTGGTCCTGATCCAGCCAACATGAAAACAATTTTGAAATATTTAAAAACTACCAATTTATATTATCTTATATGATATTGTACAAATTCAAAAAACATGTTAACCCTTTTTTTATCGTAATTAATTTTAAATTACCTACTAATAAATAAAAATTGAAAGCTCCAAAAATTATGAAATATTGAGATCTCAATACAACAATAGAAATAGAAATTAAAATTAGAAAGGATTATAATCTCTAGGTAAGAATCTAGTTATATGTTAACGATAAATTTTGTAAAAAATTGTCCCCCATTTATAATTCTAATCTGACATTATTGAGAGCATTAATTACCTCTCTTCAATGGTAACACCATTCATTAAAATACAATCAGTTATTCTAGTTTTTGGATTAATTGTACATCTAGAACCGATAGTGCTACTTTTAATGGACGTTTTCTCCATTATTTTAGTATTAGGCCCAACAAAACAAGTATCCTTATCAAACTGATTTGATAAGATTTCAGCTTCTGGTGAAATTTTATCTTTTTCATCTCCTAAATTTATGTTTAACTTGTGAATCTACAAACAAATAAGAAATTAAACAACATGTTAATACAATTTTTTTTGCCAATAACTTACAGTTTTATTGATTCTGCAATAGTCATACAATGTGTTTGCACGTACTCCAATATGTGAATCAATCACACAAGCATAACATTTAATAATTTCTTCAAAGTTTGATAAATTACCAAAACTGGACATGGAACGAATATTAGCTTCAATATCAGATTCTTTTGATATGTTAAATATATCAGGTTTTTCATTTTCTTCATCTTCAATACTCTTTTCATTCGGTTCAATATTTTTACAATGTTTCGATAGTTGTTTTTTCACTACAAACGGAAGTAGTTCTCCTTTAAGAGTTGAAATATTACTGAAATAAATAGTAAACAATTTAATTAACAATTATATCTATATAAGTTAAGAATAAATAAAAATAATTTAGCTTACACATCTTTTAAAAGATAATTAACCAGCCAACGTTTCATAATGTACATATGAGAATCTAATAATTTTGAGCAAAGAGTTAGATTTGAACATTTATTTAGTAATGAACTACTGATTGGCATAGTTTCTTCAAAATCTGATGCTGAAGCCATTAACAATAGTCTAGATGTTTTTGAATCATATCCAATAATATCTTTTTCTGTAACATATAATAATAATTTGAAAATCAGATATATCACATGAAAAAATAAATACAGTAATCACTAAGTTTTATAGTATTATTTCTCCTAGTTATTGATGTATTACATTTCTAACCATTTGATTTTTGAAAATCAAAGTTTTATTATTAATAATGATATTTTAATTTTAATTGTTATCTATGTATGTTGATGCAACATCAATCAAATGGTTGGTTAACACCACTTAATTAAAATAATATTAAGTTTATTCGAAGTATTTAATGAGTACTATACAAGGTGATACGTAAATATTCCAAAACAATGAAACAATTTTCTTTATACCTTTAATATAAATTTAAAATAATTTTTTTATTTTTTATTATTAATAATACCCTCAGCAACATGGGCCATTGGGTTTTAAAATAAATTAAATTTAAATTCATGCACATTAATATTTTATCATATATGCATTTTAAAATTTTGAAATGGTTAAATTAAATTGTAGATTGGCTATTTGAATATTAATAATAACACTTAATTTATTAAAACTTCGAAGAAATATAAAATAAGATTTAATAATTATACAAAGATTTGCAAAAATGATATGGTTATTGTATGGTGTTACTACATACATAATATTATTATAATAAATTATGGCTTTACCAAACTTATTCTTTGATTTAAGTCCAGGTACAGTAAAAATACATTTTTCATCCTGTGATGGTGAAAAATACAAAGATACTAAAGATGCATTATTATTTCTGTAGATATCTAAAACTTTGTGTAAATCAACATCAGTTATTAAATCACAACTAAGAATGATGACATCAGTCTGAAAATACACAAATATATATTAGAGCAAATAATTTATATAATTTAATACATATCTTTACTAATTTACTTATAATTATAAATTACTAAGATATAATCAGAGATATGTCGAAGAGAATCAGCTGTACCCCAATCTTCATCAGATGGAATTGGAACAAAACTCAAATTCATTTCGAAACCAAGATTATCTACTTCTTCTTGTATATCACTAGCATAGTTATCTGCTACTATTATTTTTGTATCTAAAACAATAATATAAAACTTCAAAAAAAAAAAAATTAAGGAAATTATTTTATCATTGACTACATAAATACCTAAATGAAGATAAAGATAGATTTTTCATTACATTTTATTAATTTATCAACTTAAATTATACAATTAGACATTAGTAGGTATTATTATTAATTTCTTTTATATTAGGGACTTAACAAGTATTTTCTTTAAGTTGATTATGGCTTTTAATAAAATGTGTCAATATTCATACATTATTACTATTAAAGTGATAAAGTGAAAGGTTAATTTATTAGCATTATGTTAAAATTTTAATGTCTAATTGGATATAGGTACTTAGTTTAGAATAATGTAGTGATCACACGTCATACAGGTAATGATTCCAAAGAGGTAGATGGATTAGGATGTGTGAAATTAATCAGCAATAAGTCTATTATTGAAGTCCAAAATTTGTTTGATTGAAATATTTTCAAGTACAAATTATTGATTTAGAGTCTACTGGTGTAAGGGTGCTTATACTGACCCTGACAGTTCACGTTTAAATATGGTTTCTATTGGTCCCTCCTACATAGGTCTACTCTTTAATTATAACGATAAGATAATGTTGTTTCCATAATTATTGTGGCAATGTGCGGACAAGGTTCAGAATGTGACAATGAACCACACTCGTATGATCATCTTATTGAATTATGTTATTAATATAAAAGTGCGTAGTTTTGAATACTATAATAGTAATACTATAAAATAGTGTATATTTATCTGGTCTGTCCAGTATATCATCTCAAATTATTAACTGTTTAATAATTATGATATTTGTCTTTGTATACATATATCCTATATAGGTAGCTAGACAGACGTCAGTAAATAGAAATAATATGTGATACTAAAACAGTACCTTTATTTTACAGATAGGTAGGTTAAGTCAATGTAAACAAGTGAGAGTACTAATAGGCTATCTACTCACCTCTGAATCCAGCATTCTCAAGCAGCTTAAGCGGATAGTATATCATTGGTTTATTGCCGACTGGCAACAGACACTTTGGTTTTGTGGCCGTCATCTCGGGTATTCGGGATCCTTTGCCGGCAGCCATGACGACCGCTTGGAATTCCAACCAATTTTGCATAGCGATTGGATACTGTCGAAGAGGGTTCTATATTATTATGAGATCAAGTTAGTTACAAGCTAGTGGCTACACAAGTCACAAAACACAATCCTCAAACTCAATTCAAATATCGATGAAGATGAAGTTACAAAAGCTGTGCAATATCACTATATCAGAGTATCAGACACTGCAACTGAGTGCGACTCGTAAAAAATTAAAAAGCAACTGGCCACTGGCGAATAGAATTCGTTGTTAGACCATTTCACTATCGGCGATCGGCCCATCAACGAGATTAATGGGTCTAGGTTTCATGTGATAATACCGCGGACTAAGATAACCGTTATCAGCCGCAAAGGGGATGACGACAACAACGATACAAGCATACAACCACAGAATATTTCATATATTATTCTGTGATACAACGTTCCAGCTGCAGTCCAGCGAAACTGCGAAAGACAGCAGTTGCTGCAGCCTGCAGTGCAGCTGCTGATGACTGGACAACGATTCCGTTCCAGCCTGCTATAAGTCAATTCAGCAGCAGCCAGTGCGGCCATGGGACTGGAAAATGAAAAATATACGATAAGTTTTCTGAACGGTTCAAGCAAAGCAAGGGAAGAACATATTCATTTATAGCCCCACAAATAACAAAATTACCGGACTGTCGGTAACACTGCACGCAGTTGCACCTTTCGGGAACAATGGATTTGTACTTTATAGTTATGTAGTAGTGGTCTGACTAGGGAAGAGAGAAAGCCCTACCAGTTCCACCTCCGACCTCCATAGATATCCGATATCCATTATTTTTATTATTGTTTGGTATATAGTAGGTTTTTTCCCCCTGTGCACCTACCTATTGCAACTCTTCTGACCGATAACAAAGGACAGCCAAAATACAAAATGGATCTTAAGTGTTCGCGATTATCGTCTTGCTCCATCTAAAGGTACTCCGAGCAGACCACTAGCGGCCCATCGCTCTCTCCGTTCGTCGACGTCGTCAATTCGCCTCTGCCACCACCATCATGATTGTCGTTACAGGGTAATCGGGGTCAAAAACCTCTTGTTCCAAGGGTTCAAGGTTGTTGTCGTTCCTGACCGAGAGAGGCTATGATAGTATGATGTGTTAGTCTGCATAGGCCCTACACAGCGTACTCACACACACACACACACACACACACACACATACGCATACACACACTCTTAGTCTCAATTCACTTACATACACTCTCTCCCACGACGCACAGTAACGTCTTCACATAGCATAAGTCATATCGGTGTGTATCCTTGGTGTTTCTGAAAACGCTGTATACGCTACCCGTCCAAACTGGCGCATCCCGTTCTGCCAAGACGTTCCGGCAACGTCCATCATGATGGTCGACCTCCACTAATTGACGATAACATGCTGGCTTTATGGCATGAGAACGACCGTTACTCGTTTGAGGACTCTGACCGGTTTGAAGAAGATTCACTATGTACATGGAGCAGTGAACCTGAATCTGCGTGCATAAACTGGAGAGGATGGAGGAAACCGGCCGAACTGAATACAGAAGATGGTTAGTACATATAATACATTAAATACTTTTGTGTTTTATATAGGTATGCTAGTTTGTAACTTTTTTTATTATCAGAGAGGTTACCTATTTGGAAATTAATTTTTAGTAATCTTACTTTTTTATATAGATATTTAATTACCAATTAAATTCCTTGATTTAGTTGAATTTTTATTTATTTATTTGTAGGAAAATAGTTAATTAAATCCCAATTGGTAGGTTCCAATAAATGCATGCACATAAGTATATACCTAACCAGGTGTTGAAACCTTTCAGTTTTATTCAAATTATTCATCTTATAGCTACTTCAATAAATATAGTTTTAATTTTTTATTCATGATTAATTCAAAGAAAAAGAAATTCAACAGCTATTTTGATTCAGATATAATTAAGTAGGTATTCAAGTCTAATGTTTGGTAGTTTATTAATTATTATACCTATAACAATTTAAGGTTGAATACTGACGAATTTGGGAGACTTAATATAATTAATATAATTTTAGATTGTCTTCTTTTCATCAATTTTGATGATATTGTAAATATAGGTACATAGTGTATCAGTATCCAGAAAAATATTCTTTAGATATTGAAATTTAAGATTCCAAGTTTTAATGATTAATTTAGATATTATTTTACATATACCTACAAGTTGTTATTTTAAAATTCATATAATTTATTTATTGAATTTTAAGTCTTAACAAAAAATAAAAAAATATGGGGTTTCAATATTGTATTTTATAAAAGTACTTACCCATAATTAATCTTCCAAGAATAACAGATATAATTTATATCCAAGGAATATAACTTACTAGCTTAAATTAGAGAATAGCAACATACTTAACCGGGTACTTAACTTATTAAGGTCGGTTCTTACAATGTCCGGTTAAGTGTCAGTTTACGGTTAACTGATGGTTAGTGGGATTTTTAATGGCAGAATTCCGTGGGTTAAGTGTTTGTTAACTTTAACCGGACATTGTAAGAACGGCCCTAAATGAGCCATAATATTATCATTACATGTGATAGGTTTAACTAACTAGTTTAAGCTATTGCAACTTGAAAGCTTAGGTTATTTGGCAAGTACCTAAATAAAGTTTTGAATTTTACAGGCAATGATCCACTTATAATTTTTAACTGTATTGCTATTTTCCAAGTTTTTGATGACAATTATTCCCTAATTAATTTTTAATTGTTTTTTACTAGTAGGTTCTAATTATAATAAGGAATAATCAAAAGCTATAGAAATGTAGTTTTAACCATCCATATATCACGTTTCAAGTAACTACCTAATGGTAAGCACAATTATTGGAAACTATTTATTTGTATTTTAACAAAATTAAATTTTCCAAGATCATTTTAAATCATAAATTTTCTAAAAGATTGGCTGGTCTATTAGTTAATTAAATATATATCATTAGGTACAAATGGTACAATGCACATGATAAATATTAAATAATTTAAAGCTATTTTAGAATAAGATGATATATTATTATTTTTGTAAAAGAGAAAATATGTTAGGTATTAGATATTATATTTTTTTTAATACCAATGTCCTACACCTGTATATTAATGACCTAGTTACTGTTTTCCATGGTTCTTGTACATTCATTACACTTATTATAGGTACATAACACTTGTAATTTAAATGTGGTTTTAAAAGTTGTATTGTATTAACAGTTTTTCTTGTACTACCCATCCAAATAATTTTCTTTATCTATTATTTAAAATTCTTTATGTACGTGTAAAATAATGAAAATAATTTATAGTTAGTTAAATAAAACAATGATATTTTAAAATGTTTTTTTCCTTAGGTCCAAATTGATTGGCTGTTAGATTTGTCCACAATTTGGCTTATTCTCGTTTAAATAGAACCAATTTTTTTTGCATATTTTTGATTATTTTGAACATTATGCATATAATTGCATATTAACAGATTTTTGAGATTTTGATTTTTTTTACTTAAATTTTTTAACTTTTATAAGTTATTGTTAATTTTAAATGGTATTTATTTCGTGAAATCGATAGTTTTTGGTTCATCCGTTGTATTGTTGTAAATATACAGGGTGTCCCACAGAGATCTGACATTCTGACAAATGAAATAACTTTTGTTTTAATCAATATTTTAAAAAAATTTCTTTTAAATATAATTCATAGACACTTGCGCTACATTTTTAGAATACATTTTTATTTCTTAATACTGAAAATAAAATTTAAAAATTGATAAAAAATTGATAAAAAATTTTTTTGAAATATTCAATATAGCCAATTTGTAAATCTGATCTTTATAAAAATGTATATGCCTATGGTAAAAACACTTATTTAAGTCAAATGGCTGATTTTTTTACAATTTTTTCAAATATCAATATTTTCGTTAAGTAAATTACGATCTAGTTTATGTTAGAAACCTTGTAATTTTAAATAATAATAAAGTTTTTAAAAAATATTTTATAAGAACATTTTTAAATAAGTGCATGTTAAAATCTAATTATTTTTTTTATTGTATTTATTTTAATAATATGTGATGTATAAACTATAAATTTCTATAATTTACCTTACAAAAATATTCATATTTAAAAAAATTTTAAAAAATCAGCCTTTTGATTTAAATAAGTGTTTTTACCATATACATTTTTCTGAAAATCAAATTTATAAATTGGCTATATTGAATATTTCGAAAAAAAATTTTATCAATTTTTAAGTTTTTTATCTTCAGTATTAAAAAATAAAAATGTAGCGCAAGTGTCTATGAATTATATTTAAAAGAAATTTTTTAATAATATTGATTAGAACAAAAGTTATTTTATTTGTCAGAATGTCAGATCTCTGTGGGACACCCTGTATAGTATAAATGATAATACCTATCTAATCTTATCTTAGTCAGACGACTGATAGAATTACTTACACATTGTTTAATGATGTATACAGTGAGACAGCGCAGAAGTATTTTATTTATAGGTACACGCCGTGTGTTGTGTAAATGTACGGACACTTATACTTAATAATTTGAGCGGTGTTAATAACAGTATCAGTTATAAAAAATGACAAAAGTTCAAAGTGAAAGTGTCAAGCTACATCAATTTATTGAAGAATTTTCCAGTAACAATTTTAAAATAGATGTAAAAAGAGTTTTAGTCAATATAAATCTATTTTACGTTCAAATTGCCGGTCGCTCGTATTTAAAAATTTGAAACAACATATCATAGGTAGTAGAAATAGTAGCATGTAATAATATAAACTAATATTTAATGTAGTTACAATAAATTATGAATAATAATAAATAATAATATTCTAGGAATAATAAAAATTCATATTTTTGCATATAAATGCTAAAATTACATGAACAGTAGCTAATTTCAGTGATTTTGTTTCATAATTTATACTATTAATCTTATCATATATTTATTAGTTATTACCTACTTAATACTTAATTTAAGTTATATACCTAATAAATAAGCAGTATTATACTAATATATTATTATGTGTTGTAGGTTTAAGTATTGAGTTATTAAAATATATTTTGGCCATTGTCCCTATGTTATGGTAAAAGCCCATTCTTCTTGAACAATTTCAATCATCAAAGACTTTTTCTTTCCTTGTTTATGTTATGTACGGTATTGTAGACTGTATAAGTCAGAGCCTGACTATTATTGACAATCCAATGTATTTTATTGTCTCTTACTGGCCTATATATCTTCTTAAATGCTTTTAATATAATATTGCTTGCTACTAAAAGTATATAAAAAAAAGAATTAATGAACCAACAATTATACTTTTTTTGTTTTTGTATTTTTATAATTATGTATTCTATAATTTCTTTTATAAATTTAATGTAGATTAAAACACCTAAAGCTCTAGGAAAAAATTTCCTAGACCCTGTATTCTTGATTTACCCTCATACACTGCATATCATCATAACTATCTAAAAGTTAGATATTATTTTTTCAAATGTTTTGTTTGGAAATATTGAATTCACATATTATTTATGGGAGAAGATGTTATAAACTGACCTGTATTCTATCCATAGGCGCACATAGGGGGGTGCTTAGCACTCCCAGGTTTAAAATTAGCACCGCATAAACTATTAAAAATATTTATTACATAGTCATATCTTTTGAAATATTATTATATAAATCTGTTTATGTATATCAGGATATTTTGAAAATATCAACAGTTAGTTTATCAGCAGAAATGATGGTTTTAATGAATAGTCTGCCAGCCAGCTTTATATATGAAGGCATGAAAAATCAATGTTATAAAAGTTTGTTTCCAAATGTCTGTACACTATTGGGAATAACAATTCCAATTTCTTCGTCAACGTGTGAACGCTCCTCAGCTATGCGTAGATTGAAAAACTGGTTACGCACCAATATGGGCCAAGAAAGATAGAAAGATTTACCAAGCTATCTACGCTTAGCATTGAGAGTGATCTTACCAATAAAATAGAGGGGGAAATTATATTGTAAACATTTGCAATATCAAACAGAAAATTAAATCTTGTCTAACATTAATAATTAATGATTACATGTTATTATAACTTGTAATATAACTACAAAATATTTATTTTTATTTTTAATAAAATTTATAATTATTGCAATGCAATTATTATAGTATTAGGGTGGTGTAGTGGGGGGCTTCGATCCCCACGGGTCTGTATACTATAAATTATTTCAGCACCCCCTAAATTCACACCCTATGTGCGCCTATGATTCTATCTCATATTTTATTTTACAAATTCTATCTAACATTTCAAATGTAGTTTAGGTTTTACTAATCAATTACCTATAATACTAGCTAATGTTATTTGGTATTAAAAAAATGTTTTATGAAATTTTTAAAGTTAAATAGGGTTTTTATTTAAATAATGTTTGATACACAATTTATTTTAATTCATATATTTAATTTCACAATGTATTTAATTAATATAATTATTGAAATAAAAACTATTAAAGGAGTGTAATAAATTATAATAGAAGTATAAATAGGCATGGATCTGATCTTTTATTAATAAGACAATTTGATATGTAAATAATCAACATTTGACTTACTGTATGTCTGTACTACCTCAAAAATTAATGATGTTGAATAGTATACGTTTAAAATCAAATTTTCAAGCTTAAATCTCTAATCAGAATATGGATTCACTGACCAGTCAACTTGAGAATGTGTTGAATATGTGTGGTAGTATAATTTATCATACAATTTTTTGGTGCGATAGAAACTATTTTGATTTTTTTGTGAAGTGTAAGATTTGATACATCCCATGTGGCTAATGTTTTTCGTTAAAAAATTAGACTGAAAGTCCTGCATTGTTAGAATTTGGAAAAGCTTAGCACATCCCCATATATTAATGTTACAAGATCACTTAAGTTTTAGAATTGATTTATAAATAATCAAGTTGCTGAGAGTTTTAATTTGAATATTGGGTGTATAGTGTATTCAACGACTAAGCAAATTTATACAGGGTGTCCCATGAGGTGTAGAGGGGAGCAGATATAAAAACCAGTCTTTTGTCTTTTTTTATTTATAAAGTAGAAAATTATTAAAAATCATGAGATTAATGAAAGTAAAATGTTGAAAGGTAAAAATTTGCAGCAAAATAAACTTTATAAAATAGGTATTTTTATTTTTTTTAAATATTAATAAATAATTTTTAACTTTTTTAGCAAAAAATTAAATTAAATTAAAAAATAAAATACACGTAACACTTGTCTATGTGAGTCTAATAAAAAAAAAAAACAGATTTATGATATATTTATTATCTCAGAAGATATCACAATGAGTAAATCCTTATGGGACACTCTTTGTATACATATGTGGACCAAAAGTGTAACTTGTTTAAATTTAGACCTAGATACTTGATTTAAGTTATACCTAGTTGAAATTATGTTATATTGAAAGTACATTGCAGGTGAATTTCTTTTACTTAGTGATGAGAGGATTATGAAAGTAAGAGGGGCTTCAGTATATATTAAACTAAGTTTTGTGCAGTTTTTTTTTTATAAATAATAAATTTATTACTTTATTAGAAAAAATTATGCTTTAAGGGGGAAGGGCAAACACCAAGGGATCTCACCATTGAATAAGGATTTATCTGTATTTATTTTGATTTTCAGTTTGGAGGTTCATTTTGTAATTTTTTTCAAAATTTATTTGGATGTTTTGGGATACTATTGTGGGGTCATAATTGTAAGAAAGAATGCTTTGTCAACAGCTTAGTTGGCTATGAGGTGTTTTTGGAGTTTTGAAAGTCAGCTGTGAAAAGCTTTTCACTAATGTAAATATTTAGAAATAATTGTAATAAATTTATAATCAATGGTTCATTGGAACGACCTTAGTGTTACACTATTTTTACATTTAAAAAAATAAGTAATTTCAAATTTGACAGTACAAAATTCTTGATTCATTTGTTTTTGAAACAAAACCTATTAAAAGATTTCATAACAGATTCTCTGAATGATTCCTAGTAGCAGGTATGTAAATACAAACAAACACTGAGTAGTTTATTGTATAATATAATAATAAAGTACAATATAAATCAATAATATTCTGTATATTATCTTTTTAATCATATAATATACCTACCCATGTTGTTAGATAAGTACAAGTAATTACTGCTTATTCGTTATCCATTTTTGTTCATTCCTCAAGATCTAACTATTTTTTTTTAAGAATACATTCTGAGATTTAAAAAACTAAAAAGTACTAACAATGAGAATAATGGGCAACTTGCATGCCATTTAGTTATTCTGTAATCCAATAAAAAAATAAAAAATCACACCATTATTAAATTATATGTTTATCTTTTCTGAACTAACTCCTCTATCTTAATTAGTAATAACTTTGTTGTGACCTGCGTTACAAAAATAAGAAAGTGGCCAAACGAAAAATATTGTTAGTATGGTTATTATAATTTATAGCCAACAATATTATACTATAGAAATTGCTCAAAAATATGTGGGCACCCATATAATTGTATAATAGTGGGTTTGCCTTTAATATAGTTAATAATTATAAGAATTTATAAAATATTACGCACCAAAGTACCTAGATGCATATTTTTTTTTTAAGTGTCTGGATAGTTTTTACTTACACCCCAACAGTGATAACTGTCCTTATGTCAGGCGTCTATTTCGTTAAGTGTCGTCGAACGAACGCCGAACGGCGTCCAGTCTCCAGTAATTATATGTAATCCTAATAATTCCAGACCGTATCGCAGAGGGGTTTGTCGTCTGTGCTTCTCTTACTATTTGATATTTCTGTAAATAGTCACCTGCCTACTGGCCCCGTTGTATAATTATTGTACATTGGCATAATAATATAGAAACAGTGGTGCCCGAGTGGTGGCGTGTTGAACAGTTAATGGAGGGGATCAATAAATATAGTATGTCGTACGTGGTGTGTGTGTGTATGTTTCACATCTTTCATTATTGTTGTTATATAATAAAAAAAATTTCAGCTGCGTCTTCACTACTGCTAATCCTATCTATATTTTTAATTACGAAATTCTAATTAATTTCATTTGCATTTTTAAATGTAAATAAAAATAAACCCATAGTAATGGTATTTTGTGTAGGTATAATATTAATTTATGTCTTAAATTTTTAATTTTCAGTTAAGTATTGAAAAATCGATATATTATGTCTTGACGACATCGTTACGTTTAAATTTTTAAAACATTTATTTTTTACGAGGGCATTGTTTTAATTATATAGAAAATACAGGTACTAAATAAATCGATAAAAATGGATTTTATTGGGTTTGCCCAGGATTCCTTTCTTATAATAAACCAATATTATTGTCATTATATTGATTGACTGTAATTTATTTGACTTTTTAAATTAGAACAGGGGTTGCCACTAACTTTAATTTTGGGAGCCGCAAATTTATTAAGCTATTTTAAAGTTAGTCACATTTTTAAGATAGGTTAGGTATTTTTATAAAATGAAAACAGATTTTAAATTTTATAACAAATAATGAAATAAAGGAACATTCATTTTTTAAATTACACAAAGCATTATTATTGTAGATACACATTATGAAATGGGATTTTACTTTTGAGAAGTGCTTTTTATATTATATGAATTAATTTTACTCTAAGCTTGGTGTCAAGAGCCATACAATACTCACTCGAAATCCGCATACAGCTCGCGAACCTCGTTGTGGCCTCCCCTGAATTAGAAGAATCGATGAACCTAATAAGTTTTGCTTAAGATTTAAGAAGATGGATGTATAATTTCATACATAAAATGTCTGTAACAAAATATGTTCAGCTTAGAAAATTAGTCTTCAGCATACCAAAATTTGTCATTGTCGGGAAAAACTTCCTTTGTGTCAAATTTATGATTTTATGGTTTTAATATCCCTGATTCAGAAAAAAAGAAAGATATTTATGTATAAAATCTTCTATCTGTATCGTAGAATTAATGAATGATTTCTATCTCTTATGCGTTACCTACAATCAATCGTTTACGAAATAACTCCCATCTAATTGTTTTTTATTTAAAACGTTTTTTGTATTTCCTAAAAATTACATTTGTTTCACATAGGAGGTTTATTTCCGTCAAAGACGCAATGTTGTGTTATTAGCTTTAATATAAGAATAAGATAACTTATTATTAAATTTTAAGATAATGTTATACCCGCAAGTGTTGTCTTCGTCAAATGATGAAAATATGCGTTAACATACCAAATTTTACGCTCAGCAGATCACGTTTACCTCTGTTAGTTTAAAAATTAGAGTGAATTGACCTCTTATAAAATTTAAAGGTAAGAGTATTATTTAGACGACCATATCCACTTTTTATTATATTTTTAATTGTTAAGCTAGTTAAAAGAATTTTTAAATTTAAATATTTTACATATTCATATGTAATGAGTCATAACTCGCTTAAAAATTAAAATACCGTTCAAATATAAGTAGATAATGTTCTTGCCTTTGAATTTGATTTTCTCTCCTAGTTCGGATGCCTATTTGATAATAGGTTAATTTACTCTAATATTGATGAATTGATGATTATAAAAAATCGATTCTGATGAATGAAAATTTGCAATGTTGTGCACTTGAACGAGTCTAATACTAAGATCATATGACAAGACAGCAAAAAGATGTGGGGTGATTCGGTGTTTATGACGGCCTCTTTAAGTAATCAATATTATTGTTTGGTAATATACTTAAATACAGTGAAACCTCTAAATACCGGACACTCTCGGTCGCTTAAACGTCGTTCGCTATTAAGAGGGGAAATACAGTGAGTACACATTTCACCGTTCCCAAAATTCCGTCCGTATTTGGAGGTTCCGCTATTGAGAGGTGTCCATTAAAGGAGGTTTCACTGTAGTTACATATTTTATAATTCAAATTTTTACTTGACACAATAATTCTCATTTCTCTTAATAGTTTATATCTTACAACTCTCATGTTATATTCATTTCTCTATTATTCTTTTATCGTAATTTGAATTGTGTTTCTCTGGCCTTAATATCGTATATTATATTTTATTATTTATTTTTTTATAACTTTATTTATTTTAACTAAATGCAAATCAATTTTAATTTTACAAATAATATCTATTATTATCTATAATTGTGATGTTTGATTGTTTTTAATTTGTCTTACTATACTCTGTTCAGCGTGAGAACACGCCGATTCTGCGAATCCCTCCGCGTCACATTGTTAAAAGGAAACGAGTTCCCCCGTAGTCTGTACGGTTAGATTTTCTCTTGCTGAACATAGTGCAAAATGTATATTCCAAAAGAAATGTAGGTACACAGAAATATACTATTAATAAAATATCGCCGAATTTAATAATAGTTTTATTGTAATTTATTAAATACAAAATGCATAATCCGAGCATAAGTCAATCAAATCAAATGTTTGTGTAATTATTATATCATTGTTTAAAATAGGTAACCCATTTTCATTACTTTAATAAAATATATTAAGAATAGAATTCCTGTTTTTTCATTAAATTACAGGCGAATGATGATTATAAATTATAAATGTACCTATGTTCATTTTCCAGAGCCTAGAAATGTAGTTAAATCACTGGTTGAATTAGCTGCTCAATGTGTCGCTCTATTTATACCATATGAACTTGTTGAACAAGAATATCCACCCGTACCGGAAGAACTTCAGCTCCGCATTGCCTTTTGGAGTTTTCCAGATAGCGAAGACGATATTCGCTTGTATTCATGTCTGGCCAATTCAAACTCTGACGAATTTTTACGTGGTCAAAATTTATATACATCAAACACTGTTAAAGATTCTGTTCAAATAGGATTTCATTTGAGTGCTAATGTGCATCATGGCGGCCGCAACGTGTTCAATGTGGCAATTACATTTGACCGAAAGAAAATAACAACATGTAATTGTACTTGCGAACCCATGTCATATTGGTGTTCTCATGTTGTTGCTGTCTGTTTACATAGAATATATTGTGTAAGAAACTTATTATAACTTCTTAAAGCAAAAAAATGTATATATCATGTATTACTTATATTACCTGAAGAATTTAATCAATTTTTGTGTGATATGATATTTTATTGATATAATTTATTTCTGACATTTAGTCTGATGAAGTTTGTTTGAGAGCACCTGTTAGTGAAAGCCTTTCCCGACTAGAACGAGATCAATTACAAAAATTTGCACAGTATCTGATAAGTGAGTTGCCTCAACAGATATTACCTGCCGCACAACGATTACTGGATTCGCTGTTGTCTTCACAACCAACTGCTATTAATTCTGTAAGATATATGATAGTTGAAATATAAATTTCATATTAAATTCTAAGTTTTTACCACCTACTGATCATCATTGTATTTTAGACAAGTGGTGCACCAGATCCAACTGCAGGTGCATCTGTTAATGAACAAACAACATGGTTTTTAGATGAAAAAACATTGCATAACAATATAAAAAAAAGTTTGATCAAATTTTGTGTTCCTTCGCCCTTAGTTATTAGGTAATCTAATACATTCTATGTTTTTTTTTTGTTTTAATAAACTTCAGAATTTATTAACTCTAGTTTTATTTCTTAGCGATGTTAACATATTATCACAATCTGTTCCACCTGCTACTGCAGAATGGGCAAATCTATTGCGTCCATTACGTGGTCGTGAACCTGAAGGATTATGGAATTTACTATCTATCGTCAGAGAAATGTTTCGCAGGAATGATGAGAATGCTTTACATTTGTTGGAAGTGCTAACTGAAGAAGCTATTGCATGTGATCAAGTAGGGAAATAATCACTGTTATTATCATTTGTTTTTACTAAACGATGTTAAATTATTATTTATAGATCATGGTTTGGTGGTTTAATACAAGAGTAGCGTTACATAGCGGAGGAAGTGGAGGAACTAAGCATACTGGTCCAGCTGGTAATACCAACACAGCATCTCATGCTTGTGCTTTACTTTGTGATGAAATGGTAACTTTGTGGCGTTTGGCTGCTTTAAATCCAAGCATTTCACCTGATCATAAAACTTCATTAAAAATTAAATTTAAAGACTGGCAAGAAAAAATATTCACTAGAGTATGTTGTTATTCATATAACTAACTTACAATATTATTTTATACAATTACTTATCTAAAATTGTAGGTGATGAAACACAGAAATTTGTCAAACAGTAAATCACTAAATAATTTTCGCCAAGATACAGAAATTTTTGTGGGCTTCAAACCAGCTTGTGAAGCTTGCGACCTAGACTGGATAGATTATCCATTAGCTGGAATCACTTATGGGACTAATTGCTGTTGTGATGATGGTTCTTGTGTGCACATTAAACGAACAGGAACAGCTACACATTTTATGGGAGATAATATAAACTGGAATGAATGCAGTTCATCTGCAAGAGTAAGTTTAATAAAGAAAAATATCTTAAATTAAATTTATATTAGTATTTTTAAAAAAGCTTTTTTATTTTTAAACTGTAATTTAAATAATAAATATTACTTATTCTGATACTTCTTAATTATTTTAGGGAAATTCTTCTCAAATATGCTTAGATGAATGTTTCTTGGACTTGAAAAATAATCGACATTTGCACTTTGGAAATAGGACACATCGATATGAATACCGTAGCAGATCTAACATGCCTATGATTCGCAATCATATGCCAAATAATGAGTATGTTTAATATTAATAAGTTAATTTTGTGACAAATATAAATAATAATAATAATGTAGGAATAGAGCCATGACAAATGTTTACTGGGTGCATATGCCAAGAAATATATCATTACCTCCACCAGATGATGAAAATGCTAGCAATAATACCACTAGTCCTGAGGAATTTTCAACTAATGAGTCTTTAAGTGCATCTGCAAGTTGTACAAGTAATTATTTTTATTTTAGGTTCTAAAATTTACATTTTTATGATTTATATTTGACTTTAGACTTAAATGCATCTACAAGTTCCTCATCTAGTACCCAACCTAGTACACCTCATCAAGTCAATAGTACATCCAACACATCTGAAAGTCAGAGTAGTGATGAAGGTGATCGAACAGCTGCACAGAAGTCTACTTCTTCCCAAACTACTGCACCACCTGATATGGATGAATACAATTTTCTTTACTTATATAACCCAAAAGACTTGTCAGCAGTAATTTCATCAGATTTTGTTGTTAAAACAATGAAAGATCTTGATCATCAAATACCATCTACATCCAAAATACCTGCTGCACCTATTACTCCATTAGTAAAATTGGATGCTGAATGGGAAACAATGTTTGCAAGAGCTGAAGGATTATATGGTTATGGTCATACAAATGAAGCTTGTGTACTTTGTGTAAAGCTTGTTGACCAGTTTTTAAAAAATCCACCTAATTTTATTATTGAAATACCGCCATCAATGATCAAAGGAAAACGAAAAAAAGTATATATTAGAATTGATATCAATATTTTCTCATTATATTAATAAATTTATAATAATAAATTATTAATCTTTATTTTAGATTAATCCAGTCAGTCACCACTTGTCTACTTTGGCATCAGAAATTCTTCAAAAATGCTATTTTTTGTGCTCAGTTTTAGCAGAAAGGAAAGAATATTATTTACATGCATTTAAGATTGGTTTGTATGGATTGGAGATGCCGAGACTGCCTGCTAGCACAAAGCCTTTAGAAGTGAGTTTGTCATTAGGGATCAAATTTTTATATTTTTACTGATCAATTGTACTTTATTCTATATTCTATTCTTTTTAAGTTAATAATTTGGTGATATGATCATAACTCACGTTCAATACCAGGTGCTCTATGATTGTTTGGCAGCCGCCACATTGGTTACTGATTATTAAAGACCGGATTTATATTCTTTAAAAATACCCAAAATATAATGTTAATATTCTCTAAAAAACCTTAAAATATTCTCATTATATTTTCTCAAAAATTTTTCAAATAATCAGAAATGTGCAAAAATATGCTGAAATGTTCTTAAATATGCTACAATATTTATATATATTGAAACATAATAAAACAAAACAAAACAAATGTTTAAACAGTAGGTAATCCTTAAATAATAATTATTTAAGGGTTTAAATTAATGATTATCGTTACCAGATCAGTGAAATGTGCTTTTATATATATCATATCATTTTTTACTGAATCCAACATAAACATCTGTCTACATTTTTCAACACTAGCTGCTGAATCATTGTGCAAATTCCCTATTACAGTTTATATTCCTAAGTAGTGGTCAGTATTAAAAACCATAGCTTCAATTCATGTGCCCCATCTAGTAACGACTGGTTCGGGTGTTAAAGGAACACCTGGAAGTTCTTCTTTATAAAGTTGAACTCTAGAAAATGCCTTTAAAAATGATTTCTTTATGTTATTTATTAACTTATTAACATTTGAATAGATTTCTTTGACTTTCTCAGCTATTCTTTTTAGCACATGGGCTAATGTGTGTATAATGTTAGGATAAAACACCTTCAAAACATCTCCAGTTTTTCAGTTACAATGTGCAGCATAAAAAGTACTTTTTCATCATGACTTAAAGGCCATAATGTTTTTAGACTGTTATTTATAAATCTTGATACTGTAGAATGATTCATTTTGTCGAGTTCTTTGCATGATATAAGATATGGTTGTGTAGGCATATCGTTTTTAAGAGCTCCAACTAATAGGTTTGCAATATACTGTCCCTTTAAATCAGTGGTTTCATCTACAGTAAACCATATATTTGAATCTCCAATAAGCCAGCATTGCAGATTAGCCACCATGTTTAGGGAAAGGCACGGCAACTTAATATGATAAAGCGCTATAACACTGCTAGGTTTATAGATAAACCTTGATAATACTACGCGTTTTCTTTTTATCAAATTGATAAAAAAAAAAAATTGTAAATGTTCAAAAAAAATTTTTCTATGTAGCTCTACCATATATTAAAATGTATATTAAAATTTTTTCTCCCAATTTACAAAATATTTCAAAATATGCTAAATGGGTTTAATATTCTCTAACCCATGAAATATACTCAAAAATTCAAAAAATACTTTATTCTACGCATTCAGAATTGAACGAATGTTTTACATTTTTTACTCTCATAAAACTGCATATACTCTGTAACAATATGTAAAAACTTATATATCCGGTCTTTACTGATTATAAAACTTAATAATTATTCATACATAATATTATTTTATCTAAGTTCACAAGCATACATAGTATATATCATAATATGATTATGTTGTTTGTATTCTTTAAACCTCATACAGTCATACCACCTCAAAAAATACCATAAACTATATGAAACAATTTTTTAAGAGGATGTCAGTGTAACATTTGTTACACTTTCATATCCAAATATGACATAAACAAAACTTTTTCACATATAATTGTTTTTTTACAATTTTTTCATATTAGACCCATACACCATCAATATTATACAGTTAATAATATTGTTAAAATTGAATACTGATCTATAATATTGATTTTATATATATGAGATTGAACAATCTTGTTTATTTCATTAAATTAATTATTATATAGGTTTTTTTCTTGATTGAGTCCAATTGACAAATTTACTAGGGTTGAATAAGTGGTTTTTAATTTTATGGATATTGTTAGTGTCTTGATGAATAATAGGTATAAACAAAATAATACAATATTTTTATTCATTAATATTGAACCTGAAAAATTAGATATTAAAAATGCCCCTAGTGAAACCTTTTTTTTTTCTTGTTCAAAAACCAGAAACTTAAGGTTCATCACAATACTGTTATCTATTCCTATTCCTGTATCTTTATTCAACAACATCCCTCTAGTGAAACCTAGTAAACTTCTTAAGAATAGAGTTTTAACAAATGGAATCTGTTAAACCAAATTCCTTCAAGTTCATTTAGATTTTTGACTTCACTTTTGTTTAAAAAGTTGATTATAATTTAATATCATTGTCAATGCCTGTGATTACGTAAGTTGACAACCAATGAAAATAACAACTGACCGACCTGGCGCTTTTGTGCATTTATACGTGTCAGCCAACACAATTCACTATATTACATGGGTTGAATTTGAAGACAATGTACATATTATATATGTATATTTACCGAACTGTTATCACTAAGACATTTCTGCAATTTGTTTAAATTAATGTAAAATCAAATTTGTTTGAAAAACTAAGTAATTACAATTGTAAATATTATGTACATTTTTGGTGCATTAACACATGTTTTTAAAAACATTTTTAAATTTTTTTAGTGCATATAAATCTGAGTCTTACTTATTACACTATTGAACTAAAAAATGTATATTAATATTAAACAGCATAAATATGCTTCATCACATAATATGTTATGTAAAATTCACTAAAAAGCTAATGTAATAATTATTTTTTTAGGTAAAAATGGCTCATCAAGAAGGAGAAATATTAAATCATTTAAAACGTATGTTGCCATTAGGTAAAGAACAAGCGAGCATTCTCCAAAATAGGGCAAAACTTTTACGTGAAGGTCAATACAAAACACGTGGTGAATCGTTATTGCCATTAAATTTGGCTTCATTAATTTTTGAGTGTTTGGCGATGTGTCAGTCACCTACTCAAGATAAAATCGCTGATGAAACCTTAGGTTTTGAAGCATCTGTAGCTGCTTTAGGTATGAAAGCCAACATCAGTGAAGCAGATCATCCATTGCTCTGTGAAGGAATTCGCAGACAAAGGTATGTGAAAGTATTTTTAATTATTCTTATATTATATTGTATTGACTAAATATTTAATCAATTATTTAGGGGAGATTTGGCAACAAACATATTAATCCGTTATAAAAATAATCCAACTCGTTTGGCTTTGGCTATGGACAAACTATTAGATAGAGAAGTTCATCCATTTTTACAGTCTGCAATGGACTCTTGTTGGTATCAAATAAGAGATCCCAGGAATTTACCATTAATAGCTATGAAGAATGTTGCAAATAGCAATATTCATAATCAACGTAAGTATATATTTAATTCTAAGTCATCAGCAGGGCTCATAATAAATGCCCTAAAAATACTTAAATAAATAAGTATGCATTTATGCACTCAAAATTGGCAAAATATGCATTTAAATATGTCTTAAAAAGTTAAAAAAACATGCATTCATATGCACTAAATATCTAAAATGATGCGCTTAAAAATATCATAATTTTGTTTTGAAATGACATGAATTATCCGTTCATTTTTTTATAATCTATTTTTTTTTATGTCACAATTAAAATGAAAAATTATAAAAGACTGCGTTTTTTTGTTGATAAATGTTTATTCTTTTATAGTATTTCCACAAGAAAATGTATATTGATATAATAATAATATGAATATGAATATGAATAAAAATATTAAAATTATGTATAATATGCCGATAAAATAGAAATATGTGTAAATATGTCAAATAGGCAAAAACCTCTTAAGAGTATGTAACAGTGATATTTGTTGTCTCCGTCTTACCAGTGAGTAATATAGCAAATTTACGCTCAGCAGAACACTTGTAGCTCCTTTAGTTTAAAAATTACAGTGAATCGACCTATTATGAAGCTTGATGGTAAGAACATTATCTGTGTTTGTACGTTGGTTTTTTAGGATAATTCAATTTTTAAGTGAGTTATGAGCGTTTTTAATGTACTGTATAATATTATATGCTCATAAGTCATAACTCACTTAAGAATTGAATCGTCATTAAAATCCAACGTACAAACACAGATAATGTTCTTACCATCAAGTTTAATGATAGGTCGATTCACTGTAATTTTTAAACTAAAGGAGCTACAAGTGTTCTGCTGAGCGAAATTTGCTATATTACGCACTGGTAAGACGGAGACAACAAATACCACTGTTACGTACTCTAGAGGTTTTTGTCTATTTGACATATTTCTATTTTATCAAACAATATAAGATTTTGCATTTTTAACCATGGTACCTTGAAACAGATTTCTATGTTATCTAGCATTAAGTATAACTTACCAAGATTGATGTACAAATGCATGTACTTAGAGCCCTGGTCATCAGTATCACATTAATTTTTGTTTCTTTGAATTTGTAGCACTACAATGTCACAATCCAAATGTAACAAGTGTACCTGGAGAGTTAGACTCAAACATAGCTGTTATGACGTTAAATCCCATACCACCTCAAACGTCTAGCAGTTGTAATATAGGATTGTCCTCTCATAGAAAAGATAATAACAGGTATTATTTGGTTGAATTTAAATTTTAAAGTTAATTAATATTAATGTTAAGAGTTCCAATATTTAATTTTTATAACTGTCTTAGGTATAAAAGTAGCAAACGTCTATATCCCAGTCAACCAAATCAAGCTTCCGAAGCAAATGCTCACTACTTATTTGAACTGGGTAAAACCATTCTAAGCAAAGTAGGTGGACCGATACAAACTACAGTATTTTCACAACCTCCATTACCCACCCAACCGCATCGTGCACTACACATGTGTGCATTCCAATTGGCATTGTATTCGTTGGGTCTTCTCAACCGTGTTACACCCAACTGGCGAAGTCGCAATTATTCATCTCAAGTTACATGGATTGCTGATCATGCTATGGAAATAGGTGCACCAGCTACACTGTTCTTACTAGGTACATGGGATGGTATTTTGACACCAACCGAAATAGCAAATATTGCTGATAGAATGTCTAGAAGTCATGAACGTAATACTGTTGAGGCAGCAGCACAATTAGCATTGTCATGTTTAAAACATTCAGTTGCTCTCAATCCAAATGAAATAACAAGAGCTATAATACAGGTAGGTAACATAATTTTATCATTACTAAGAACTTCAGGTTTTTTATTCTTTTATGTGGTTTTTATTCTGTCTAGTGTAAAGAACAGTCTGATCACATGATGGAAATTGCTTGTCTGACTGTAGAAATGGCAGCCAAAGGTGGAGGTGTTTTTCCTGAAGTTTTATTTAGTGTAGCAAAACACTGGTTTGACTTATATATGAGGGTAAGTGTTTACCTCAACCTGAGGGTTGGTTTACTCAAGTTAAAGTATTTTAGCTCTAATGCCTTTTATTTATGCAGAATTCCAATCCAGACGAGGACAATTACATGCTTCAAGTTGATCCCAGAGAGGATTTCAAATGCCCTTATGTATATCAAGCTAATTATTCAATGTCAGTTGACACTTCCCAACAACCACCACCTTTATATGCACATCAGTTGATGGTACCACCACAGACATCTCCAGCTCATTTGTATCAACTATCATATTTTCCAAATCAATCAATTCCTCAAAATTCACCACCGCTCAATGCCCAACAGCCCAAATTAATGTATTATCCGTATCCATCTGTGTCTACATCAAACCAATACGCACAACAGTACTATTCTCCATATATACATCAAGTAATAAAACAAAATTTTTTTATTTATAAGCTAACTTAATAAATAAATAAATGTATGTTTAAACACTCAAGACTATAGTTAGTTTGATTTCTGTTTTAATTGAATAATTATAAACTGTTTTTCTATTTAAGACTCCTGTGCAGTATCAAAATACAAATCCTCAAAGACAACCACAGCAAGGTCCGCCACAATATTTTGTTCAGCCTACCAATCAAATCAGAACTCCTCAGCAACAAGCAGAAGTATAAATTTTGTTAAATTTATAACAAGAGCACAACACAACAATTAAATTTGCTATAATTAAATTTATTCATTTAGGCAAACATTATGTCAAACCTTCCACCACCAAATTTCAGACAAGTTCATCATTTAACGTCGGCATACCGTGTTGGGCTTTTG
Source organism: Diuraphis noxia (assembly GCF_037042655.1). Taxonomy (NCBI): domain Eukaryota; kingdom Metazoa; phylum Arthropoda; class Insecta; order Hemiptera; family Aphididae; genus Diuraphis; species Diuraphis noxia. The sequence continues at coordinate 26,535,014 of NW_028301714.1, read as the reverse complement.
GCTTTAGATACATTGGCTAGACGTGCTCATGAACCTAATCAGGCAAAGTATTCTAGAAATCCACCATTCAGAGAAGACATACAATGGTTATTGCGTCTGTCAAAGAAACTTGGTATGTATATAAATTTATTAATACATTCAAAAAAGAGCTAGTGGTCTATTTATATATATGTGCATTACAGCAAATTACATTAAGATGATACCACACCTGCATGCGCTGTTTCCGTCTTACAAACGTAAACATAGTAAAAACTGTTTTGCGTGAGTCAACTTTTCTCCCTCGGTATTTATAATAGAATTGTCAGAATTTCACAAAGTATAGGTTAGAACTTTATCTGTGTCGTAGCATCATTATATTTTTGATAACATAAATCTAATTAAAATTATCAGATTAAGAAAATACATTTATTTTTTCATTTAATTATTAAAAATTATTGGTTTGTGCCATCAAAAAAATAACAACACTATGACTCAGATAGATAAAGTTCTTACTTATGCGTTGTGGAATTCTGATAATTTTACTATAAATACTGAGGGAGAAAAGTTGTCCCGCGCAAGTATAGTTTATGTTATGTTCTATGTTTGTAAGACGGAGACAATGGATGCGAGTACAGCAAAAATTAACATTATTCAACAAATACATTGTTAATATTATCGCTCTAAACCATGGTTGTCTAATCAGGTTGGCACATGACGTGTTATCGCTGGTTAATGTGGTGAACGGAGTGAACTAAAGCGCTAGTAGTTAGTAGGCCTGAGTGGTTGCCTGATGTACAACTTCACTATTTATGACGAAATAATTTTGCTTATTAAATATTTCATTATTCGCACTAATAATACTCATCTGTTCTTAACATTTTATACTTTAATAGTTATTAAAAATGAAGTCTGATTTTATTTTACCATCTATTGTCTAAAGTCTAACAGCATAAGTATTGTGTAAGACAAGTTTATTTTTACGTGAAAGTGTACATTGGCAGAGATTTGATGGAATTTTAGGGGGGCTAAAGTCTTTCCTTAAAAACTAACTTCTATTGTGGACTCTTGTTGGTCAGTAACTTAAGTCATCTACCTCCATGTTACTGTAACAAAACTACCTATTTTTGAGTAATTTGTTGTTAATTTAATAATATTTTATTGTAAGTAGGTAAGTATTTACGATTATTCATTTTTTAATAACAACTAAATAGGAAAATCGTTCCATGAGAAATTAAGTAAATATCCTACGTAAAAGTTTTTACTTCAAACGTTCATAAAATTTAATTTGACTTTCCAGTTGAAATTTTTTGATAAAGAAAGAAAATGTTGAAAATCAAAGCATTATTTTGACTACTAATACATATATAGACACAAAAAAAAAATTGTAAAATCAATACATTCATCGATCCTCTCAGAATCTAAAAGTGAAACAATGCATTTTTATTATTATTTATTTATTTTTATCACTTGTACTGTTGTGACATTTATTGTTACTCAACTTTTCAGCCACACAACATGCAGAGCGTTTGTTGTTACAACCAGTTTTGAAATGGTAGCCCGGGCTCCCCAACAGAACTATAACTATCTGCTTCCATCAGTGGCAACTGTCTACCATCTACTTATTTGAAAATTCAATTAATTAATAAAAATATTTTTTAAATAATATTTCCCATTTCATATGGTTATTAATGTTACTCATTAGAAAATAACGTATTCCCACATTGTAGATAAATAATGTTAATAACTGGCAAATAATGTTATTTTCTGATATAATATCATGTATCATAACAATAAATACATAATAATACAGTGATTCCCAACGTGGGCGCTACCGCCCCTTGTGGCCATTTTTTATTTTGAGGGGGGCGCTCATCTATCATTTAAATTTTTTTGTTTATAACTGATTGTAATGAAATGTATAACTACGTAGAACAAAATACCTAATGTAATCCACAGAATTATGTAGGTATAATATTTATAGACACTTAAATAATATCAAAATAATTATCTTGACAGGTACTTGTTTTAGGTTAGGTTTTAAATTTAAAATTAAAATTAACTAAATTGTAGCGTTAAAATGTTAAATGATATTTTGTCTTAAATTAAATAAAAAATAAAACGTTTATCATTTTAAAAAATTGATTGAGGGGGGAGCGGTGTAAGATTTTTAAAATATAAAAGGGGCGTTGAGTAAAAAAAGGTTGGGAAACACTGTAATAATTAATACAAATATTTGTTAAATACAATTTATCTAATTTTTTATGTTTCATTATTTTCCTTAGGACCTAATTATACTCAACAGTTTTGTTTGGCTGTCACCAACAGTGTAGTGAATCCTTTTACACTACACGATGTTGCAATGGAAGCTGTTATGTACATGGCACATTTTAATCCCAATCCTGCTATCTGTTCTACCTTGAGTCCTCTGGTGGAAAAATGTCATTCAATGTATGTATTATTATTACATTATTTTATATAAATAATATGTAGTCTTGAACTGATCGGTTAATATTTACTGAATATTGATTATTTACACACAGGTATATTCAACTATTACACCAAAAGTTATATCAGTTGTCAGCAGCAGATTACGAAGAGTATGTCGGAATACTCTATTCTGCTTATGGTGCATTTGCGATGACACCAGAAGGTGGTACCATGTTCAAGGACTGGTTGCAGTCTGTAAGAAGGTAAGCAATATTTATATTAATTTAGTATTTAAACATTATTCTTCATTTAATTAATGATTGTGTATTTGTTTTTTAGATCTAAATCATGTAAAAAAGAACTATGGACAATGATAACAAATATGCTGCCCACTACATGACATTGGTGTTCTGAAGTAGTTGTATTTTCCGAGGGCTGCGTTTCGCCCTAAACAACGATAACATATAGCGATTTTAGATTTTTATTTTTCTTATTTTACTATATTTAAACTATTATACTCAGTTAAAACAAAATGAAAACTTACATGATTTTCTATACTCGTACTGTGTTGACCTAAACCTATAAAATAACAAATTTTTCAAATGTGTTAGTTAATTTTTTAATTTTTTAATTTTTTTTTGTTCACCTAGCTAATTTTTTGTGAATTATATTTTTATTATCATTAATATTTCGTTTACTCACATTTGACTTTCTTACATTTTTTTCTTTTACTTTTAATTATTATTATTATGTTGATTTTCATTTATTATTTTTATTTAACTGTGTGTGCATTAAGTCCGTTACACTGTATAAGCATAAGCTGAATATTATAATAAGACTGTTTTTTTATGTACTCAACACGTTCAAGTATTACTAACATCATAGAATTAGCTTATGTTTAAGGCTTAAATTAAATTTTTTTTTTAAACAAAGACTTACTTAGGTAATTTAATTTGCAAAGAACAGTTTTTGTTTGCCTTTCATTCCTCCCCTATTCAGGACTACTTACATAAACAATATAATGAGATCTCTAGGCTATTTACTCGATTGATGGCAACACAAACGTAGCAAATTGTATAATATATTTTCTGTGTTGTCATCACCGTAGTTAATTTTGTCAAAAAAAACATTCACTCTTAATCTATTCTATTGATTTTTTTATTACTAGTGCATTATATTAAAGTAAATAATTATTGCATTATTTTAGTATATATATATAAATATATATATATATTTTGCATTTAGAATTTTGTCAATTTATCTTAAACATAAATAAGTATTGTGTGCAACTTTAAATAAAAATGCTGGAATTAATTTTAGATAAAAGATATAAACAGATACGTTTATTTACCTGATTTGGTTTTTAAAAATTTGTATTTTTGTTTGGATGAATATATTAATGAATTTAGGTTACATGATTTTAGCAATCAAATCTAGGGCCATGATTTAGTGTCTTAGTTATATAGAGAAAAATATAATTATTGCTCTTAATATTTATTAGTTATTACTAATATTTTATTGTTTTAATTATGCTTTTGACTATTTAATTTTGTAACTTCTTTTAGTTAAATTGTATTTAGAATATAAGCAACATCCGATCGCTCACTCACCTGTGCTCACCTTAGTACTTAACTTATTACAAAATTTATTAACTGATGAATTATAGAGGGTATTAAAAATAAAATATATTATATTTCTTCAAAATTAAATTATAATCCCACCATGCAGTGTAATTGAATTAAAATAAATATGAAAAAAAGTTGAAAAAACATATATATATATATACATTATACTAAACTTCCCATAATATTTTTAAGAATAATTGTAAACGATATATATTATATAAAATCATTAGTTATTGAATGTTTTATTTTGTAAGATCAAATATGATTTTATTCTATTTTCTTTTTTTTATTTGTGATTTGTGGAATTATATCAAACTCATAATATTAAATTATGTGTCTTAATCATATATTTTTGATTCATATATATTTATTATATAATATAAATATTTAAAAAATTATAAATACCTATATATAATGAATAAAAAATAAATTTATATTATAGCCTTTCATCATAATATAGGCAATAGTAATATTTAATATTGTATTGTTTATTATAAACCTTATTGATTGATTCATGAATTTATTAAGATTGAAAATTTAGTTATAGTTATACAGTTATATAGTGTTACTTGATAACATCAGAAGATTCATGATATGATAATACCTATTGTTTTGGTGATAGTTAAAAAAAATTGAAGGCTATATAAACTATAAAGTATATTTGCATCATACATGTATCGAGGTATATAATCTATTCTGTAAGAATTAAATAACATTATAAATAGAAAAATGGTATGTCTATAACTACTGAAATTCTAAAAATTATTTGACTGAAATTAAGAAACACTATCCGTCTATCCCTGAGTAGCAAAGTAATTTAAACATTGGTATATAATGTTGCTAACGGCTGTTGATACAATAAATAAATACAGATATGTATTTGTAGAAATAACATAAACCATAATTGATGGCCCAATATCATTTTACCGAAATTGGTAAGTATAAATCGTCTTATATGTCTGACAGAATACGTATCATAAATTCATAATATAGAAACTATCTTTGAACGTTTATACCTGTTTGCGTTGTAGTGACAAATAAATTTGGACACCATCCATACCGAGAGTGCATAATCGAATTTCGGCTTTTCAGTAACGATCTAAAATTCAAAATATTGATTTTATGCTCAGCAAAGCGCAATCAAAATTGGAATAGTGAATTTGACATGTTTTACGCAAAAATCGAGTGATCAGTCATAGGTGGTCCCAGGATTTTATTTCAAGTGTAGCACATTTAATTTACTTGCTACTTATTATACATTAATACATTATAGTTTATACCAGAGGTTCCTAATCAGGTTAGGTTTATCTAGGGTTTTGTGAAATTATTTGAAATATATTTTTTTTATTAAAAATAAAAATATATATAATATATAATATGACGTGACATTTTATTTATTTTAGTTATCACAAATAGTTTATGTAAACAAATAATTGTTATAATTTTAAGTTAAAAATTATTGTATAGTGTACCTATTGACAACCGATAAAAAAATAAGTGGTGATGGTTGTCATTGAAATGTCAGGTGCAGCACAGGCTACAGAGGCTGCAACCGTCGGACGGCGTTTGAATCAAATTTCCAATGTATTCTGGCTACTGGGAGAATTCTCGATATTCAGAAGTCACTACAACCGATAAAAAATCCAGGCAATTATCTATAATCTGCATATTTTCTAAAAAAAATTACATTTTAGATTATGTAGCAGATTTACCATCGCATTAGCAACCTTCGCTACTGCCATCAGACCAAAACCCGCCACAATTTTGTAAATTGTCTTCGTCTACAATGGAGGATAATTATATAATTGCGATAAAATATTTCTCTTATTAAAAAAAAAAAATTGCGAACTGCATTAAATAAATTATTATAACCTACAGGTATATAGAACCTATACATTAGAGATTTAAAATTCAGCTTAGAACATATTATCAGAACTCATCAGACAATTTTAAAATAATTATCAACGCTGGTCTACCCCATGTAACCAGCACAATACTCGCACAACATTAATGAGATTATATAGTGTTCTATATAAATTGATGAGTACAAAGGACCTAGTGCTCGAATTGGGAAAAATTAAATAGAGAAGCCCAATCCAACGATTTAAAAACTGCGTTCAATTGTGCACAATTAAAAATATGTGCCATGAACAGTAGGTAAGTCATAAAGTGATTCTTCTCAGAAGGAAATCGGAATGTTTCCATTTTAGAATATTGTTTCATCACATAATATGGTAGTCTTGAGTTCTCAACTCATAGGATAGAGGTTTATTGGAAAATGACGACCATTGGGAAAAAACTTTGAGCGAAGATTTGGTTTTTAAATTTACAAATATTAAACATTTAATCCATGACCAACTACACAGCAAAAGAACGGCTTCCTCTTCATTTTTTTTTTTTTTAATTGATTTTGACAGAGTTATTATTCAGAGGGGTAATAACGAGTAGCTGATTTTATTGTGCCCTTTTTGAAAAGTTTGAATTTATTACGGTAGATAACACTTCTGATACCATTCGCACTAATGAACTTCACTTAACGTGTCAGCCATATAGGCGTCTTAAACTAGGGAGTGCTAAAATGCTTTATGTGACCCGTGGGGGGCTTCATAGGGAGATAATATATCTTGGCGAATACCTACTAAATACATATTGGTGGTATTGATACCAATACCAACATATTGGTTAATATCAGCAGCACCACCCGACCGGAATCGAATTTATAAATGTTTTATTATTTGAAAAACACAATAAAAACAAAATATTTAAAGAAATAATAAAAATTACCTACACCTTTAAGCTAAGTTTGTGGTGCTGTTGGGAGTAACAGCTAGTACATAGGTATATGTGATTTAATTAATTTCTTAATTTAACAAACACTGTAAAATAAAAATAGAGATACTAAATGTATAAATTTCTCTTATAATAAACACTGCCTTAGTTCACTAAATAAAACATTATTTAAACATTTTTTTTTTATTACAACTGGAACATATTTATTTTTGTGCGTACCTATAAGTAAGTTCTCAAAGACCCTGAGCATATTTTCCTCTCTCATCGTCGTGGGTATTAATCGTATTATTATACCATTATAGCATAAATATAAATATTATGGTAAAAAACCTATTATACAAACATATAGATTTAGTTCTTAGTTTCTTACCATAAAGTCTTGTTGTATATTATCTATGCACTCTAATTTTAAACCAACGAATTACAAATCTATACGCGATCTGCTTAGTGTAGATTTGCTATATTACGCACTTGCAAGACGGAGACAACAAATGACCATGTAGCGTCCTTTTGATAATAAACAATAATAAGAGATGATCAGCAAAGAGCAAGGATTTTAATGATTTTATACTCCCACTCAATCCTCAACATTTAATCGAATTGTCTACACAATATATTTAACTACCTACCTACCTATATGTATAAAGTATAAGACTGCAGAGAAGGTCACGTGTAATGGAAGTGGGAGCTGCGATTTTATATTAGATAGTCTACATCTAATAATAATATTATATACATAAATATGAATTTAGAATTTCTGATTATGTTAATTTGTTATAATTGTCACTACCTAGTACAAAACAACAAATCTTGATGTTCACTGAACAGTGCTACACTAGCTACTGCCAGTGTTCCTTAAACGTTGGCATTATATGATACTCTTCAGGAAATAACTATTATCATTGTATTTTAGTAGATACCTACTAACATAATAGTTCTAATAGTTTTGTGCGAAATGAAGAATCTTACAAGCTTACAATTTATATTTTTGCTGTTTATTGTAATAAGTATAGTGCATTTAGGACGTTGTGCACCACAAAATAAAGGTAAGCTTATGTTTTTATTTTGATATTAAATTTTGCGAATTATTTTACAAGAATCTTGATGAAATTCATCGACATATCATTTGCATATTTTGTTATCATCCAGCAAGGTGATATCGTTCTTACGACAAAATTTTACCTATAATCTTGAACTTACCTCTATGTTTTACTTTTAATGCAAAATAACAATATAAATAATGATAATGTCACTACTCACTATAAATTTAGTTAACTCAAACTATATTTAGGTAGACACTCCTTGGCTGATTGGTGAGCACAGGCAGTTCATCATTATTCCTTAACCTTGCCAACAGCACTTAATTTTAATATCCCGATTTATTAGCGTTATTCCTTTTTAAAGTTCCATCCGCCATGATGGGACACTATAGTTACATTTTAGGGGGTACTAAGATTGTACTACGGCTATACATACTATATTTATCAGTTATCTCACTATAGACTCACACTTCCAAAACATGAATTTCAAAATCAGTAGTAAAAATTTTTGTTTTAAATTCAATATTATTACTTATTATTAACTCCTTACATTACCTACACTTACAAAGTAAATACCTACTTAATTGTCTTATTATTACAATATAGTAATTTACAAGTTACAACCTATATAACAAACACAATATAATAATAACTTATTTTAGTGAAGCTTCTAAATACTAGTAATTAGGTTGCTGAACCTTGTCCGTTTTACAGTGGGCTCAGTTTTTTAAAAGTTTGTAGTTGAATCTTAAAAAAAAAACATAAGAGGAATCCGTCAGTAAGCTTTTCACTGTATTTAAATTGATTTTGGTAATAACAATATAATTATTTTATTTTTTTAAACATATTTTCTCTGTTTTTATGGTATAGGTAACACAACACTAATTATGTTTTTATGTTATTCGAATTATCCCTTTTTACATTTAAAATAGATAAGTCATTAAACCAGTACTGCTATAACGTACTCAGTGGTGCAACTAGGTACTAGGATCTATTTTTGAGGGTGGGGACACTCCCCTCCCCCCACAATCACTGGTTGTGCCATTAAACGTACTTGTCTTCAACTAATTTTTAATTCATTTCATACTTGAAAAACTATGTTCACGTGTTGAAGAACTTATAGGAATAGTAACTGCAATTTGAAATAACCCTCTTAATTTTGGACATACTTTTTTTTTACTAAAAATGTTTTATAAAAAAAATCTCACATAACATTAAGAAAAAGCACTTTTCTCAAATTATTTCTGGTGTCTTAAACTTTTAACGTTTCAAATTTAAATCGCCAATACCTATTGCCATCTATGGGCAAATAGGTACTTAAGTACATTTTTTGGTGTTTTATTTTTTATATACTTACCTACTCTTCGTGTTGCTTATAGATAAAATTGATTTTGGATTATAACCAACTAGGTTCAATGTACGTCTCCGTCTCTCCAAAAAATAAACAAAAAATAGTTTATCATTTGTATGGATATTTACTGTGCACCCATATATTTGGCAACGTCGCTTTGATGTAAAAATAATATCATAACGTGCACAATCGTATCACCACTCAATAGTTGAGGGGGGAAGGGGTTTATCAAACTTTTTTATTGATATTCTCTTATAATCTTATGTACCTACTCAATATTCTTATCAATTATATAACCTGTAACCTACTACTTACAATTTGTTTATAAACCATAAAATGCTATGGATAATAATCAGCAAAAATAGTCCTGTACAACGTATTATGCTGAAATGGAATGCCAATGATGATGCACTTTTATGTTATAGGGCATAGGAAATAGCCCATATGCCCATAGGTTATAGATATTTACAGTTTTAACTTTTAAGTAAATGTGTCGGAGAAATTATAAATTAATCCTAATAATAGATAAATTATAATGAAATATTAATTATAATCAGTATTGATATTGTATTAATCTTATTATTATTGCACTGTTATTCCTACCTCCTTAGGCACACTGGTACATATTAGTAGGGTCCCTAATATATTTGGCAAGTATCACACTAGAAATACTAACATTTTCCTTCCCATTTTAACAGACTTCAGAGTCTATTTAAATCAATGATTAGCTTAAAAATATTTTTTATGATTTATTTTTTTTTCTCGATAGGTACTAAAAATATGAATTGTTAGAATTTTACAAATATGATGTAATAAAATATAGGTGCAATACCAAGTAGGTATTTATGTCATACACATTTTTACCAAAACAAAAATGATTTTTTTGTTTTTATATATTTTGATTTTTAATTGTTTAATATTTTTTCTTGGTATATTGTACTGATATTTTCATTTTATCATAATTTGTAAAATTTTAGTGTAGGACTCTCTAAAAATTATTAAGGACCCAACTAGTCTAATACTTAAAATAATTCAGGACTCATATAATGCTGTACCTGAAAAAATCGGGATATAAGGATACAACTAGTAAAATATCATAAAGCACAATATAGCAATTTTCTGTTTTGGACCCAATTTGGATTCAGTCGAGTTTGGATGCACATAAAAAAAAGTAATTGTGGGCTTAATTTAAATTTGCTAGTACCTACCTAATACCTATCCTTATTCGGTTCTTCAGTGATTCACTTTTCCACCAAAATCAACCTTTACATTTACTGGCAAATCCGTTTACCAGTTTACCGTTTTTTAATGTATGGTATCATTTTAAAAATAATTTGAATCACGTCTATGATTAAAATATTGCGTTATTTTCTTCATAACGATCGACAACATGTTTTTCTATTAGGTACAGCCGTATATAATCTTTATAACTTATAATACTAGAAAATCATGAAACAAAATATGTTTTGCCATGGCAATTTTACTTATACATAGGTATACATAATAAGACTCTTATTGGATTTGTACCTATATTTTTTATTGTCCGTTTACAGCTAATGTGACAAATAAAATTGTTTTTCCATCAGATGATCAACCCAAAGGTACGGAAGCATATTCGGCCGCTGAAAGTAAGCGTTAATATAATATTGTAAATTTGTAACTATAATTTATAGAACATATAAAGCTGTTCCAAAAAAAAAAAGGATAAATAAATTGTTATTTGTTTTTATTTCGAATAAGTGTGCAGTGAGTATTCACAGTTGATTTACAATTATATAAAGGATCCAGTATTATTGGCGGGTCATGACCATTTTATTAAAGTTAAAGATTGTCATACTGTCTTAACCTTAATCGTTAACGGCTCTAGGGCTGATCCAAAAGAATTTCCACACATGGTAATGTATATAATAACAATATTATGAAACACAGCAATTACAATAGGCAATAGGTATGCATTTGACATTTATTTGATAATTTTATAGGCTTTGTTGGGTTATAGCAAGAATCCCAAAAATAATGCATGGGCCTGCGGGGGATCACTGATTAGCAATAGATGGATACTTTCCGCAGCACACTGTGAAAAACTTGACGACAAGTTAGTATGTTATTATGATATATAATATTGAATTCACACTTCAGTCGAATTATATATAATTCAAAATGACTATCTTTTTGTTTAAAAATAAAATTGTTTTTCACAAGGGTATGTTAACTATATACGTATCAGTTGTGAAATATTATGCTAAACTAAAAATATTTAACATTTAACTTCAATGAAATATTAGAAATGTTGCTCTGCACATTTTTAAGTACTAGACCAATGGTTTTCAACCTTTTTAACAACGTAGCACACTTCTCCTACACAATTTTCGCGGCACACCAATTCATATAATATGTGATATAATACCTAGTATATATTTAGATATACATATAATATTTATTTATTTTTTCGTGGTACACTTCAAGGGCGCTCGCGGCACACCGGCTGAAAACCACTGTACTAGACACTACTACACTAGTAATAGCTATAGGGTTGATATAAATTACATTGTTTTCTGTTAGTTAGTTTTTTATATTTTAAATTTGTATGTCACCTCTTTACTCTTTTGGTATAATCAGCGTAGGTACTACAATATAATACACATCTGCATATATAATAGGTAGTATATATACGTGATATAACAGAATGACCTGACCAATTAAATAACTTTTCTTCCAATTAAATGTTTCTAATTAAAATTTAAATCTGATTTTGATCTTTATTTCAAGCAATTAAAAAATAGCTGTTTTGTAAATCTGGTTTTTAGAAAAATTTTAGTTTTAAAAACATTTATCAAAGCTAAGTGAGTAATATTTTATGATTTTTCAAATTGTCAAATTATTTTAAAGTAATCCATTAGTTTGAAAACTTTTTTTTTAAATAAATAGCTTTTAATAAATCCCATCATTTATTTTTATTTTTTGAATTTAAAACGAATAAACTTAAGTTACTAAAACATTTTAAAAAACTGTAAATAATTAAACTACATGACAAATGTTTTTACAATCAATTTTATTCTAAAAACCAGATTTATAAATTGGGAAATTTATATTAGATTTAAAAATTAGTATTAAAAGTATTGAAAAATAGATTTAAAAAATGATAAAGTATACATCTAACATAAGAGTCAATCAATCATGTATAAAAAATTAAAATATATTGTTTATGAGAACAAAAGTTATTTCATTTGTCAGGTCTTTCTGTTATACCTACTTATAATAGGCTACAAAAATATTTGCTTTGATGAATTTGTTCTGTTGTGAAAATATTAGTTATTTTATAGTAGTATTTATTAATTTATTATTAAAGAACGTTCGTGCGCTGGGCACGCCTTGGAGAACTCAACTATTTGTCGGAAACCGACGACGCCAGACAAATGGACTACCAAATTGACCAACGCATAGTGCATCCAAATTATCAACCGCCGTCATTGTACAACGATATAGCGTTATTCCATTTGGATCAGGAAGTAAAGTTTTCTGCGTACGTACGGCCCATTTGTCTTAACGCAGATCCAAAATTGCAGTCGAGTCCTTCGCATACGATGATAGCAACTGGTTGGGGACAGATATACTTTAGTTGGTTTATTTTCGTTGGTTTAAAATTATTATTATCTAGGGCCGTACTTAATAAGTAGGACCGCAGGGCTGAGAAGAAGGGCTGTTCGAGTTATTTAACAAAAGTTTTTTTGCAGTAATAAATTATAATATTCAATATAAATTATCACATAAATATTTTATTTAAAATGTTAAAAAATATTTAAAAAAATTTTAAAGGCTCAGTGGCGAATTTATAATATCCTTCTGGGGGTTGATAACCAAAAAATAAATAGGCATATCAGATGGTCTCCCCCGGGTACTCTGATCTTTACCTATATTACAGTTAAGTAAGGTGAACCTATATGAATTTAATATTTATAATTGAAAACACATTGAAATTGGATGAAAAATCGAAATAAAACAAGTCTGGGGGTGATATATCATTCAGATCACCCCCTCAAATATGTCACTAGCTCCCCTTGATTGCCAATGTACAAAACGATGTAGGCGGCCATATTACCTATAGATACTTAACAATAGGTATGTCTAAAAATAGTAAAAATACATATGTAGTATGTTTTGTAGCCTGCGTCACTAAAATTGTTAATGCGGTCCTGAGTCGTGATACGTTTTTAGAATAGTCATATAAGCGTTATTACATGTAAACCGTTTTACAGACGGTCCAGCTAGTCCGGATCTGTTAAAAGTGACTTTGAACATGATTCCTGCAAACTTGTGCAAAATCAACTATGCGTCGATCGGGACAACTCAGTTGGCGAACGGAATACTCGAAGAAAGCATGATGTGTGCGGGCTATGAGAATGGTGAAAAAGACACATGTGGGGTAAGTTACAGACTGTGTTTCGTGTTTGACAACCATCAGTAGTTCTGTAGACACGATGTGGATAAAATCTTCTCTACATCGTATATATAGCTCTAACCAGTATGCTGTATGCATTAACTATAAATAAGCTTAAAATCGACATTTGCAGTTTGCCTTTATCACTGATGATTACAAATGAATTTATATGAAAACTATATTTCCATGACAATGGATTATCCATGATTTGTTCTTGTGATATCTTCTTTTATGATTTATCTCCTTCTGACAATGCCGGGATGTTGAATTCAGTACAGAGGCGGATTTCCCATTAGGAACTGTAGGCAGCTGTCTAGGACGGTAAATTTTGTAGTGTTTTATTAAAAAACATGGAAAGTGTAAAAAAAAATATTGGAAGATTAATTACTTTTTATTTACCAAAAATTATTAATAATGTGCATATTTTTATATTTTATATTTTTGTAGATCGTATACGGTATATTTATCTATTAAGGTTCATTATAATTTATAGTCATTATAAATATAATAAACCTCTGTATATAGAAAACGGTTTTTGTTAATACTATATTTTACATGTTGGTATAGTCCACCCAGAGTCCGTGTCACCTAAAAGTTAAGTTTAGATGTAGTATAGATAATATTAAGATGTCAAAGTTAAATGTCTGTTTTATATGCCTTTTAATTTGAATCAAATAAATAAAGATTTTTATCGTACAAAATATTGTAAACTACTGTGTTTACTTAATGTTCTTAACAATGGTTATATAGTTTTGTTTTATTATTTATGGTTTATAATTAATAAAAATGATCGTTGTACGTTTTTTCAAAGTAGGCTAAATAACTAAAGGTGAAAAAAATAGTCTAAAAATTAAAATGGATGCCCACTACTATTGTCTGTACATTTAATATTTAGAGTAGGTATTTTGGAGGGGGTATTGTAACTTGTTTACCTCTTAAAGGGGCGACAAATTGTTGGTACCTATAGCCGTAAAAAAGATAAATCCGCCTCTATGGTTCAGTACTTCTCTTTCTACAATCTGTCTATTTTTTTATAGGTCTATGGTATAAATATGAATACGTCCACGAACCACATGTATAAATATAATAAATGATATTAAAAGCTAAAATGTTAAAAATAAATTTTATAATTTTCATAATTTTATGGTATCTTATCGATGATAAGTAAATAGTGGTTTTTTTTAATAAGCCGCATACGACTATGATTATGAGCCGCAAGTTGGCCACCCCCTAGTTAGTATAGACTATATAGAGTTGTTTATTTTATTATTCAACCATCTAATTATTTTCTCTCCTATTTCATCACACAGGGCGATTCTGGTGGTCCGCTTCAAATACCCCACAGCAATTACTCGTGCATGTACACGCAAGTAGGCATCACGTCGTTCGGTAAGCTGTGTGCCAAGAAGAATTCACCAGGCGTTTACACAAGAGTGTCCAAGTTTTTGCCGTGGATCGAACGAATCGTTTGGCCCAAAATATCTGCCTGAAATTAACATAATTTAGATTAATTGTACGCCACATTCACACGTGTTGCCTGCACTGTCTAACAAACGTTGTTGCAACATGGTTAATTTATTAATTGTCGTTCATAATAATACATTTACTATGTGTAAGTTCTAAAATAAGTAAGTTTTCTGTTATAAAATTTAAAGGTAAGATTATTACCTAGGCCTTTAGGGTGCCTTGGAGGCTTTTATTGATATATTCTTTATTAAGAAGCAAGTTATAATCTTTTTGCTACTGTAAGTTGTTTATACATTTTAAAATGACCATAACTTACTTTAAAATAATGATTTTAATAACATTCTTCAAGACGATCTATATCAGAGGTATTCAAATGATTTCATCTCACGACTCCTTTGTATATTCACAAAATTTTGATAGCTTCCTAATATTATAAATGACAAAAAACTAATATTTATAATTTATATTAATTATATAAATAAAAATATTCATATTTCATTTTGGTTTTCAATTATTAAATTGGAAATATATTAGAAATATATTTATAAAAGATAAAAACGACTTTTTGGCATGGACTATGACGAAAATCGACGGTAAGGAGTATGGATAAAGTCAATTATGATCACATCAATATGAAATAGTGTAGAATGTACTCAAATATCGATAAATTTGACATCAATACCCATACTCACATGGAAAATTATCGATTTCATATTATTGGGAAATGTAAAAATATGCCTACATTATGCATATTATATAAACTATGTGATAGACGACAATGACATGAGTGTATAGAGTCCCCTTTGGAAATCGCAGTCATCAGTTTGACAGTTTTAACTCTTCACAAAGATTTATTTATCCAAACTTTAACTTCTCAACCATCACATTCATTGACCTCAGAACTATCTGTTGGACTTGGATTCTTTTTTCTTTATTTAATTTAAATAAAAAAGTGCATATTCATAATTAAATTTACGTGGTCATAAAATATATTAGAATTCTATTATTTGATAATTTATCGACCCAAGTACAAGTGTGAAAATTTCAACAGTTACAGCTTGGGGTTCAGTTTGCTTAGTACAGTGAAACTTCCATATAACGAACTTCCATTTAACGAAATATATATATACTATAGTTAGTTGTACCACTGTTGGAATATTGTTGACATCACTACGTCATCAGCATGACGTGTTGTCTCCGATAAAGTCGATTTACAAAAATACAGCATAGTAAATTCAGGTTCAGAAAAATTTGTTGTAACTTGTAAGTAGTTTATTTCAATTCAAATTGTATTGTTATAGACTTTTCTCACGTACATGTGCGTACGAAAAGATGTGTGAGGTTGACTCGATATCTGTCCGACAGATGGCTCTACAATGACTATTTCACGATATCACAATCCACAAAAACATTGAGAAGTCTGCTTCCTGATCAAATTGTAGGATTATTATCCTTCTGGCTACTTTACTAGTTTGCTCTAGACTCCAAATTATGGAGTTATATCTAGAATAAGTTTCCAAGTTATATGTTGTTCTGAACCAAAAGTGGATCACGATTTTAATTTTGGTGGATTTTCGTACTGTTTTAAAATATATGGTAGGTATATATTATTTATTTTGAATTTAAAATTATTAATATTAGATTTAAATAATAATATAATATATTATTATGTATATAATATAAATGAGCACTGTTCATTAGTAAATGTATCAATCGAGAGTGGTTAGATTAATTTGGTTATTTTTTTTAAATATTCGTATAATATTCCGAATGAGTTTTAACGGAAAAATTAATGGAAAAGTTGCTCTGAAAATCGGAAAATTTGGTGAAAACTAAAATGCTTTCTTCAATAGGATTTTTGAATAGGTATACATGATTGTAATCGCTTGCTTAATATTATTTTATGGTAACGTAAAGGAACAAAATTATTTGTAGAAATGACTTTTTTTTTCCTCACAAATGATTATATGTTATATAATATAGTTGATTGGATATAATAATTTAAACTTATATTTTTGATATTTAGTTGCTATATTTTTAACCCAAAGCGCTTAATGAATGTTTTCAAAATCATTTGAATTCTACACTAATAGATGCTAGTAAATCACTATATTTATTAATTCCGCACTACCAAAATATAATAAAATCTACCATTGTTGAAAAGACGTGCTGTATGTATATTATTTAATATTTAGATGTGGCTACATGTAGGTAATAGATATAAACAGCCAACTGTGGCATATAATATGTATTATATTATAATATAATAATATTGGACTAAACAATTTGCGTTAAATTTGTGACTTAATAAATAATAGTAATATGTGTACGCCTACATATTGATAAAGAACCTACCCATAATAGCTATGTTTTAATATAGAATGTAAAGGTAATCTCAAATCTGCCTTTATAATCGGTGTTTATGCATGAAAATGCGTACTATATATCTGAATAGCAAATCATTTGTGTTCGCGGTCTCGAGTACCACTCTGTTCGACAGATCATTGATTGCGTTAATGAATCGACAATCAATATACGTATATTATGCTGTATATATATATATATAGAGAGAGAGCTTATACAGGTAACAGCTATATTATATATAAAAAGGTGTCCTTTTACTGCGTCGTCGAGACACTGTCAAACCTACACACGCGCGCGCGAAATGCATAATATACTCGTAATATAAATAGGAACAGTATAAACATATTATTATGGACTATGTTTTATGTTAATATAATTACTACAATTGTAACCTCTCATAACATTTTAATTCGATCTTTTATTAAACCATATATATAGGTACTGGCGTATTAATTGCAGGTGGTGTTAGCTGGTGTTATTTATGTCATAACATGCGCAATGCGCAAATATATGCCTTTGATTATTGACCTTGCCAAAGCTGAGTTTTATCACATTAAAATATTATACCTTTTTTTTTATATTGGTTCATATAATTTTTTTTTTGATAGTTAAAGACGCAACTGAACAATTAATAAAACAAGGTTATGTATGTTATAATTTTGTTATCAATTATCATTATTTTAATAGCGATGTCAAAGTGTTATTGTCATTAAATAATAGGTATATGAATACATAATTTTTTATTCAATGTATTTGTATATTATGTACATATAGACCTACCATTCAGTGTTTAATTGTAAATTAAAAATAGTTTTATGAGCGTCTGAAGTTAGAATTTTGATAAAACTTATCAAAAGCACAAAAATGTGTAAACCATAATTTTGAGTTCATTCGTAAACAATTTTTTTTGTATATCCATTTTACATGATTTAAAATTTTGACGCAACAGTTTTCTCACTGAAGAAAAAAAAAATGATCGAAAAGTCAAATTATTATTTTTTAATGTCCGTCTAAAGTTCAATTTTTTAGGGTATTGGATTCACCCCGTGAATTAACTGCAATTTCTCATGGAACGATTTCCTTAGCTAGCTGTAGTAATTTTAAAATAATTTCTGTAGATAAACATATTTTTTCGTATCTGTATTATGTATATAATATATAGGTAGGTACCAGTGTACCACTAAGGCATGTTAGGTTAAAAATATTTTTTTTTGCAATGTTGCAATTTTTAACTACTAGATACGATGATGTAATAATTTTTTTTCAAAAATATTTATTATTTTTTTTAAATAACAAGAGTTCAATGATAAAACAATCACTCTGTATTATATTCAGGTATGTTCAAATGCGAACAATGCGTCCCACTGGGAATTTTCACGGCAACCCAGTTCACCGCTGGTTATGATATTATTATTATTTTCATCGTGTATTTTGTGTATCGCGAGCCGAGATACTCGCGGAATACACGAAACAGGGATTACGAGGGTGACGGGACGGCGTGGAGGGATGAGGAACAGGAAGTGGAGGCGGTGGCAGCGGGGCACAATGGGCCGTGACGGTACGATTGTATTGGCTGCGGCGGGGGCGGCGGCGACAACAATGCACAAAGAGACGGCCTCTCAGCGCGCGGCTATTGTCGTGCACCGCAGACGGTCTCCTCGAGGCGGACCGCGGAAAACCAGCAAGCGCGCGCGCGTGAACTGCCGACCACCATCGTTGGCCAATGGATTTTCGCGAGAGCGTAAAACCCCGCGACTCAGGGGGGGGGGAGAGGGTTATTGTTATCCGCGGCTGTTGTTTTAGAACGCCAATCGTCACCACCCCGCGAGGTCGTCGTCAAATGCCTCGGCCTAGGCGTCTGCAGAATTAAAAATAATACGTGTAGGGACGATAATATTACAATATAATGTGTCCCGATAAGAAGTGACGTCGTACTATGATGATTGGAAACTTAAAGTTATGGAAAAAAACCCTTTTAAAAGGAGATATGGTCTAATTTTTTTTTTATTTGTTATTCATGGGTAATTCAACTATTTTAAGCAAAACCGAATCCATCGTAGGTACATGCATTTTTGCTGATGTATGTTCAAAACTTTTTAACTGTTATTGTAACTTATTTTTTTATTGTGCTATCAATTAACAAATACAATCAAAAATTCAAAACATAAATTTACAACTTATTTATATTAAATTTAAATTAAACATTTACAAAAATTAGCATTTTTTAAAGAGAAATGTTTAGTGAAATATTCATTATCTTACGTTTAACGGATAATCCCGTATACTACTATAACCTAACCTATTATATCTATACTCACCTACAATAATTGTAGGTAGGTATTTGTGTATTTATGTACAGGGAATCTTTAAATAAATTCGTGGGTGTAGAGAATACATATCTATTAAGAGTAACTATACATGATGGCTATATGCATATTGCATTTTTTGTTTCAAACTACGAATTTGAAATAAAATATTTAATGATAGGTAATGATAGATTTTAATATAACCGGATAGTTATTCGTACATTTGATACAACCCAAGTGAATAATGATGAAAGACCGCGGGGCCATTCTGAGAGCGAATTGTCCAATAAGTAGTAGTTACATCGTAGGTATAATAATGTTGAAATTTGGTTTTTTAATTCCAGCATATTCGGGGGGTCATAAACCTTATAAACTCTGCCATCATAGATTCAATTAAGTATAGGTACAAGTGAATTAGAAAAATTGGTTTGTCCGACGATTTTTCTGCAGCTATAATATAGTCATCATTTGGTGCTGGAAGTATACCTGTGGGTGTTGGATCTATGCGCCAATTATTGCGTATGCGGTTAAGTGTATTATGAATGTCCAATTCTTGTTCTCTTAGAAGTGACGAATATGTATATTATAATTATACGTATGGGGGTGGAGTGGCCGAGCGGACTAAGGCGTCTGTTGCCATGCACGCAGTCGCGCGCTGGTTCGAACCTCGGTCACGGGCGGCATCGCTCTTTGGGCATTTTTGCGGTGTCTGGAGAGAGAGCCCCCCCCCCCCCCCCAACCTGACATGGCAGCAACCTACGGGTGCCCATTCAAAATTCTGCCAAAATACCCACGTGTTTAAAACCTACAGTACCTTCCCCTACAGTTCCCCCAAGCTAATGACCTCAGTTGTCGAAGCCTTAACCCTAAAAAAAAAAAATTATACGTATTAAATCAGTAAATATAGGGAAATGTTGCTTAATTATTGTTTAGTCTTTCCAACGGGTCCCTAAAATTGATCCAAATGTGTTGTGCTTATTTTTTTAAATGGACCAAAAGGGCTATACTTAAATTATGAATGACTGACGACTGTTAAGTAATGACTTAAGTATTCTATTTTATATTGATGTAAGTATACCATATATATTATTTATATATAAACACATTTTACAATGTATATGCATAATTAAATTAATATATTTAAAAATACTATTTTTCATGTATCAATTAACGTATATGTATATTGATACCTATGCATAGGAATTTGGAACATCATAATTTATAATAAATACTCTGGTGCGTTTTAAATTCTTCGATTGTTAATTTACACTTGGACTTTCCAATTTTTTCATTAGGACAAAAACGTATAACTTTACATAGTTTTATATTTCTGAACGTATTATTATATAATAATTTTTTTTTAACTGCAGTTTAACACAGGACACATACGATGTATTATTATATTGGTTGCATGAAATAAGCGCCAAAGGTGCAAAAATGGCATATAATTCGCGCCAAAATTAATATTTTATGTAAGTAGTTATTTAAAAGTTTTATCTTATAAAAAATTATATTATATTAAAAAAATGTTCAATAATAAATTGTTAAAATATAATAGGTATACATGCAAATAAATGTAAATCTAATAAAACGATAAAACGGTTGCGATCTTACAAAAAAAAAAAAAGTCAATCGTAAATTACGAAAACATATGCAAATCAATACTTACAAATTTAATAAATCGGTTAGTTTTAAATTTAATACCTGTTATTTAATATCTCTTCACCTTAACACATTGCAGGTACCCTGCAGGATGATGTACGATACCATACGACTTTTTTTTTAATCTCATTTTGGCGCTTATGTCTTTTACCGATTATATTGTACGGAACATGGGTACCCGATATTATATGATCACATATCAGTGAGTACCTATACTGAGAATAAGTATATTATTAGTACATTTTATATACTATGCGCAATATCAATATCATTATTCATTTCACTAATTACTGTAATAACGAAAAAAAGTTAAAACATCATATATGTGAACTGTTATAGGGAGTATATTAAAATGTTAAACTTAATTATATTTAAAGAATAGATATCTATGGTAAAACTTATTTAATGTTTTCTTGGAACAAAACTCACTGTACAAAAGTCATTCAGGGTAAATATTATTATGATCTTGCATGTCTTTAACACGTCTTTAAACACTTGATTTTTGTACGCCCTTGTCATTATAATACGATATAATAGGTGTTTTTTCATTAGTCTTCTATAACTATTAACTACTGTTTCCTTATATTATATATAGGTACCTAAGTATATAGTAGGTTAACCGTATAAATGCGCCCAAGGGCCATGATTTATTATTTATTAGTTAATATAATTATATACATATTATTTAACATACCATAATGCAAATATATATTATATACAATTAAATGATTAATGAATAAAATTATAGGTACCTATAGTTGTACTGAAAAAGTGTTATGTCTATGCATAAATTTGAATTGGTTTATCAGTATAATTAATATCAGAACCTACCGTTCCTAACCTAACCTACAAGATTTTAATTCATTTTTTATGAACGAATTATACAATTCATAGTGGAATATAATATTATTTTATGTCCTTAGAAATAAATCAATAATCTTTATTAGATTCTGAATAGAGCGCTGAATTTTTAATCCTATTAGTTTTACAATGATTATGTATGTTAATAATATTATTGTTATTATTTTATTTTTAAAGACATTTTTTAAAACATAAAACAATTTTTGATTTTCAACTTCAAGGTTAATGACTGCAGTAATTATCAAATTTCCATTAAAGCATTTTTATTTTTACTTTCATAAGTACCTATCTTAATTTAATATTACAATTTCATATCTATAATTACGTAGAAACAATGAATTCTCTTGTTCTGTATACCTACTATAGTAAATTTTTCATGAATCAATTTCTTATATTTATGATTTTTGTCTATGTTTTAGATATTTTAAATTTAATTCATTATAACTTAACTATTGTGTATACTCTATACTCTATACATATATAAATCTTGCAGATCCTGTTATCAATATTACTACTATAATACAATATTTAAAACTACATTTTATTTGTAATTAATGAAAATCCAATATTTCATTTAATGGTGTTTTACTTTAAAATTTATATATATATATATATATGTAATCTATCACATTGTATTTTTAATATTCAATAATGCAAATCGCGGAGCATTAAAAATCCATTATAAGACAATCGGATAATATAAAAAAAAAAACAAAAAACCTAGCCTTGAACACTTAGCCATGAACGTTGCTATAATGTATATTATACATCTATAAATGTGGTTAGAAAACTAAAAAAAAACCGCTTTAAATTACCTATACCATCGTAAATTCTATTTTTTATACAGTTGATTAACAATTGATAAAAAAAAAAAATAAAACAACTATAGTTCGAGAATGAATTCTTCGTTTGTGTTAGGACGTCATAATTAATGATCGTAGAGTCGCCTTAATGTAAAAAATAATACTTTTATATTATGCTGTTTAATGAGCGAAACAACTTGTTGATGTATATTATAATTTATAAGTATTGCCATATAATTTCAAAGATGAATTGATCGATGTTTTTACTTAACACAACATATTACTAAATTGATTATAACATTGATTGATTTTCTACCATTAAAATCGACGATTTTAAAATGTTTTATATTAATATGTATAATGTAGTAGCTTTTCGTTAGCAATAGTTGTTTGACCCTCCGCTATTACCTACGTTAATTATTGAATTATTTTTGGGCGTCAGCGGACTACATTACTGTTGTAGTTATGGGGTGTATAAACAAAATTATTTTTCAATACTTAAAGATTTATTTACAATTGGATTCCGTATTCGTTATGGACACCATTGTAACAGATTTTCGAATTGAATTCCAAAATCAATATTATGATATTCTGAGGCTTAATAATATAATATAATATAAGTATATATATAACCCGCAGACGCAGATCTATTCAACTTTGCAAGTAGGTAAGTACATATTATAATATCTATAATAATAATAATATACATGATAATATGCATAATTTTATTGTAACGAACCTGCAGAGGGTAATATCGTTTATATACATATTTATAATAAATAGGTACCTTTATTACATATATATAATATTGACGTTATACGCATGAACTCGAATTCATATACATGCGTACATATGTACATACATATCAAATTATATAATACCAGAAAACCAACAATCGCCACACTGGGGGCGGCCTACCGATGTGGGTCCGATATATATATTATTATATTATGGTGTTCAATGTATATAACATATGAACACACGGACTCGAGTATTTTCTCTCTCATCTCAGTAGCATCAGCGTATATATGTATGATGTACTAATAATTTTCTCTCCTTTCTCCAATGTTACTGTATACACGTTCATACATATAAGTATTACCTATGTGTGTGTGTATACGAATATACAACACAAGAGGATATAGTTAGTTTGGACGGAGACTTTGCGCTGCGCCGTATATTCGCATTTGTCTTTCGGTGGCTATCTTCATCAACAAGCCTATTGTTCGGACGACGGTGTGGACTACGGGTCATAAAAGCATCCCGGAAAGGGATGTCGGCGGGACGGTCGTGGGTTAGCGACGGAGAGGGGCAATTTCCACCCTATTGTCTATCTACCCCTAGTAATATACTATAAACATCATTATTATGTGTAGTAATATAGACTGTATATAGTATATAACTGTAGGTAGGTAAAATATTGGTATATATATAGCATAATAGTATAGTTGTTCTCGAGCGAATTAGGTACTATCATAACTGTGGGGAGCAGAATATATTTTTTATTATGAGCATTATAAAAGGCCGAGAAATACGTTTGAGCTTATATCGCAGTGCGTAAAAAAAGACATAGCATAATATGTACAAACATGATATGAGTGATGTACGTATAAAAATATCAACATTTACTCAAATCATCAAATCAAATGTTTTTTAACTATAAATAAATAAAATCTGAAACCGTTTTCAATTATTACAGGTAGTTTTTCGAAACATTTTAATGTGAGAGAATAATTTATTAAATGCAAATATACCTGCAAAAACATGTTCATAATGACAGCTAAACATTACATCCATATTTGCGTGATACGTCACTATACCATAAATAAAGAACAAAAACTTTTTTATATTATTCTATAGTTCTAGAATATCGATGGACAAATCCTCTGTGTGTGGCGGCACAGTTGACGTTCCCTCTCGGACTTATGAACTCTTACAATTCCATCGATGCGTGCACTAAAACGATTTGGTATATGCATGCATCGACGTTAAATGTTAATTGATATTTCATTATCACTCAATTACGAGTCGAGTTTCTACAACAGTGGCATTTTATGGGCATGTAACTTGCAGTCCGAAAAACCTTTTTCTCTCGCGAAGGGAATCTAGTGAGTGGATGCAAAAAATAAATATGCAATATCCGGCACGGGAAATGTGTTTTTGCAAATCGCCGGGATGACGAAAAAAATGCACGAGAAGTGAAATAAAAAATTCGTTTTCCAACAATATTGTTATATACAAATATATTATATACATGATCTACAAATACCAATGCGCGTGGGATGTGAAATGCGATTACGAAGTGCACTGAAAACGTAAGCGAGTGGGAAACAATCATTCATAAGTCTTTCGCCCCTTTCCGGTCTTTGAAAAAATAAAATAAAAATAAAACATCACTAACAATTCGATTATTTGTCATTTCCCTAACGTGAAAAAAGGGTCTCCGGACCCCAGTCGAAATTGCTTCTTTGAGTGTTACTCGTGATTTCATTTCATTATTCATTTTCAACCCCTTCGCCGCCGCTACAGCTACCAATTACTTTTAATTGTCAGACTGATCACTGCCGCGAGGTCGTCTCTTCAACACTATAAATATATAAAATTATTAAATACACACACATACTCACATGACTATTGTACAGTATTTATTATGCTGTAGATGAAAATACTTAATTATATTATGTGCTGTTGTTATTATGTACCGTTAATGCTGTAAATATACCTAGCAAAACATATTTAATCGTCAATATTTTCTAGTTAGAAATGTAAAAAAAAATCTATGGTGTTAAACTACAGTTTAATTAAAAACTACAAAACTAATATTTTTAATTTTATAATGTATGATATTAAAATTAGTAGATGTCTACATCATGTGTAAATCGTAGAAGAGCGAACACGATAATACATAATATACTTATTACTTGTAAGAATTAAATAAAGCAAAGTTATTTGTGATTTTATTTCGTCTGATTGTAAATTTAAATCATGGGTATAAAGATAAATCGTAAATTACTGACCACAAGTATATAGCCATGATATACATCATAAAATATGTCGATAGCTATTATTTATTATATTTTATTGATTTACATAAAAAAAAACCATGCTCACATTTTCCTATTTATACATTTATATAAATGTTGTGTACTAGTGTACTTAAATGTATACATAATTTCAAAATGTAAAAATACACCCTCATACCAAAAATAAAGGCACCTAAATGATAAACGCTTCTGTGTAGGGTATAAATATTGAAAATATTTCTACATCATTTCAAACAATATTGATTTTTACTATAATTCGAGAGCTTAATGTGGTTCACCTAAATCTTATCTTTAATATCATTTAAGAGTTTTTTAAGTCTCCGTCTTACTAAGAGTAGCGTAGTAAATTTTACGATCAGTAGATCACGTTTAACTCCGTTAGTTTAGAATGTAGAGTGAATTGACCTCTTATAAAATTTAAAGGTAAGATTATTATCTAGTTAATCTCATAGGTTTTTATTATATTTTGATTTGAAAGCAAGTTGTGAGTATTTTAAAAATGTGAACTGTTTGTGCATCTTAAAATACTTATAATTCGAGTTAAAATTGAAATATTTTATTTTATTTTATTGAAAATAAATATGATAAAAAGCCTAGTACGATAATAATTATGCTTTAAAATTTATTTTTTCGTTGATTGGATTAAATAACAAATTGTGAATGCTCGGTGTTATGAAATTGGTATTATATCTACGGTGTTGAAATGTTATACATAGTGTAACAGATCTATTTGACTAAAATGATACAACTTTTTTTCTATTCAATATTTTTAAGTTTTTTGTATTGTTATGATTTCTAGAGCTCTGCGCTATAATTTTTATTTTATTTTTTTACAACTAAAATTGGATAATTTTAATTTTGCATTAAATTCTTTTCTTTTAATTCAGTTTATAGCTATTTTATAAATAAGTATTTAAAAGCAGTTTAGGCGTTTACAATTTTTGATTAGGTTACGTCATTGGTTTTTAAACAATTTTCAGTTTGTTGAAATTCAAATTTATTTCTTGCTATTCATGTTTTGTTATCATTAAAAGGTAGGTAATAAAATATAAACACATATATTTTATCATTATTTAACATGACCACGTGATGCATACGATCACTATTAGTCAAATAGACCTGTTACACAATATACAACAATATTAACAACTGGCAACAATAACAGTAATAATAATAATAAGTACTATAAATAATAATGATTAATGAATAATGATAAATAATATGGTTGGTATAGAATATACACTTATGGTAAGTCGTATAATATTAAAATATTACACTAAATAATTATGGTCTATATATAGTGTTCTACACTTTAGTACTACGTTGAGTATAATACTTTATAATTTATATTCGCCCAATAAATAAAATACCTCATCTTCTTAGGGTATGATATGAACGGAAATTTTGTTTCAAAGATTATTTTATAAATATAGTTACCACCTACATTATACCTAAAATACAATAAATGCATACACAATACCTTTATACGTATGCATGTATATAGTATATAAAATACATATATTATATATTTATATTATTTATGATATATAAGTACTCGTATATTGACTTCTGCGTCTACAGTAAATTCAAACTACATAATATTATATATTGGTAGATAGGCACTTTTATGCACGACGTATATGTACATAATAATTAATAACAGTATTGTACACTTCGCTGGTTGTACACTTGTACTTGGGTTGAAGACCATAAATAATAATATTATACATCTTACTAGTTACACGTGAAAATAATGAACGAAAATCATTCATGACTAGAAGAAAATATTATATGTATGATCATTGATCATGCACGCGAATTTTCAACAAAGCGTTTATTTTCACGTGATATCGACTTATTGTTGTTGAATGCGTTTATGGCGCTTTGTAATGAATTGTATTATAATGTGAAAAGACCTAAGCATAGCTTAGTAATTAGTTAGTAATCCGAGTAACTTACAGAATTTACAGAAAAATTATCTACTTAATAATAATAAAATACTATATAGGAATAGGGTTAAAAAAAACTATAAAAGCCAATATACTATTCAGAGTTCAGACATCAGTGGCAAAGTTTAAAAAACTCATAAAATCAAAGTTTTCTTTCAATTGAATTTTTATACAATGACCGGTAGAAATCTTTCCTAATATTTTAGTAAGTTAAAATAAAATAAACAGGCCCCTAATTAATTTTGAACCCTGTACCTAAATGGCCACAGTGCCCCTGATTCACAATGCCCAACGGAGTTTTAAATTTGGATTTTTAATAAACTAGTGGTGTTGAATTTGTTGTGGTAAACTCTCAAACAAACAGTGGGAAGACTTAAAATCTTTTGGTAAAAACTGTATATATTTTTTTTCAGTGAATTATTCTATTAAAATATTTTTTATTTTATTTTTGACCATATATTAACATTGCTATCTTTTTTTTAACATTCAGTCAAATCAACTTTTGCGATATTACTACTCATTTTTGATCGGGATAGAATAATTATTAATCTATACATTTCACAGGTACCCAACACTATGATTTCTTAAATATATTGTTTTATACTATTATACTATATTTTGACCATATTTAAATAAATTATGTATATGATTTGGATATAAAGTATAATAAGTGATTATTAATAACTTAGGTAGTAAAAATATTACCTACTTTTTTTTTTAAATCGCTCGATTTTTTTTACAATGATTGATAATAAAGTGCCCATATAATCATATCATCTATATCCTCATAACATGGTGATAAAAATAAGTACAATTTATGGTGTACGCTAATCGCTAGTGATGAGCTAATCGCTAATGTTGTGGAATCAAATGGGCAATCGCATATATCACAGTACAACGGGTTATTATACGAACGAATAAAATAACGAAACGATGGCTTCGATTTTGTATTTTTGTGTATATCACATTATCGAAATGAGAAAAAAAATAGGATTACAAATCTGCAATAGCGCAGTCTTATTGCAGCCCTCCATCCCCGTTTTCTCTTGCGGCTTATAAATTTATTATAGTCACTAATCAGAGTCCACGTGAGTGTGGAATAAAATTGCACCTGCCAAATTATGCGGTTTTACGATAACATCTATTTTCGTGCGTTTATGATATGAAAAAATAAATATATATTTAAAAAACTTGTAATTTGCAGATCAATATTATCTACGTTTATTACTGGACACACAGTACTTACCTTGCTACCTTTACAACTGTGGTAGTTGGTGTGTGTGGATAATATATCTAGGAGATGTGTATGTGTGTTTGCGTGTGTCCGTCGCTGAAGTCGTTTATATTCTGTCTTCTTTCATCTATAAAATATATTGTACTCGCGCACCATGCATTGTGCGCGGAGCACGTTTTAGTTGCGCAATGGCCTCCGCCACCCGAACTATCGTTTTAAACGATCAATGAACACACGTCGATGTACGGTGATAATACTATTAAGGTCAATGTTATTATATTGTAAGTTACCGGAGAAAGAGAACCCGTGGAACTGGAAATCGCGCAAACGCGCTTTATAGATAACAATACTGGCGACTTGTCGTGACGTGATTTCGAAATTCTTGTGAAGTTTCTTCATTCATATTAAAAGACTTTGTACCAAATCATACGAATGTTCGATTTTAATATTTAAACACAGGAAAATGAAATTGAAGTGTGGAAAAATATATAGATACCTCTTAAGTCCTAATCGTCTGCACCACGCGTGAATTATGGTGCAGATCTCGTCGTCGGCAATCGGCATAATCATCCATACGACTACACCCCATACGTAATATAGATATACTAATAATACATTTTACGAATAAAGTTGTTTTATTTTATAATTACATTTTATATTGTGTATTGTCTTTGCTTTGATTTTTTATGTATAGTTGTATCTTGTATGTATACTTTATACTTTATAGATCTACTACAGTGCTATTTAATATTGCCGTAGGTAACCGAAAATAGTATAATTTAGAATTTTTTAATTCGTGAATTTGTCGTTAATGAATAATGAGAACTAGTTATTTTACCTATCTAATTGCACAAAAACACAAACCTATAAAGCAAGGCTTCAACCCTTAGCCGGCGATCATATTGTAAGTATAGCATATATATTAACATATTATATTACAAAATACATGGAGACATAACTTAAAATATTAAAAATGATGTCTCTCTTAAACCGAATAAATTTCTTGTGCATTATAGACTATAGTATTTCACCATCATACATTGTGTACTACAGCTGTAGGATAGCATCGCTATACTCCTAACCACCGGTTCTGTAATTTTGTATAATATATACGTGAAGTTGCACCCCCCCCTTACCAATCTATTTTGAAAATTAAGCTTAATTAATGTTTTTTTTTTATTTATTGTAGAAGGTACCTGGGAGGCTTCTACCGTAGAAGTTCTACGCTCTATTATCTCTATCTATTCGTTTTTTTTAAATTTTTAAATTTTTATTATCTATTACATCAGCGTTGTTTTTAATGTTCTTTTTTGCAATAAATTGAATAGAACATGTAAAAAAGTACACATTTGGCAAATTGGTTTTCAGAATTCGTAAATCATTTCCAAGCCAACTATATAGATAAAATAAGATCGGAAAGTGGTCAACTTCACGCAGCCCTCCTCAAATTTAGCAAGAAATTTCAAAATAGTATCATTTTGCAAATAATTTTCGAACATTAGCAAATCAATGTTCGGAGTTTGTAAATCATTTTTTTTTTTAAGTGGATATCTTTATTATCTTTGGATCAATAAACAATTTTATTGTTTACAATATTAATCATTACATTTATTTTACTATTTTAGTGTAAACAAATAATAATATAATGATAATTAACTTAACAGGAACTATATATTATGTCTAATGTAAAATGTCATATTAATAATTATTTTTCGAGATTTAACTGTTACATATAAGGTATATTATGTATTGCAGGGTTGGCCACAACGAGGCTCACGAGCCGCATGCAGCTCTTGACACAAACTTTAAAGTAAAATTAATTAATATAATGTAAAAATTAAAAAGTACTTCTCAAAAGAAAAATCTCATCCCTTGATGTGAACCTGAATATTAATGGTCTATGTAGAGTACAAAATAAATGTTCCGCAACTTTTTATAAAATGAAAAATGCGTCTTCGTTCTATAAAAATACATAAAATGTGACTAGCTTCGAATTAACGTCTATAATATTTTCGGCTTCCAAAATTAAAGTTAGTGGCCACTCCTGGATCTTGATATATTGTATGATCAAATAAAAACACAGATACTTATATTCTACAATTAGTATACCTCCCATCACCAACATTCTCAGTGGTGATTCTAGAACAATAATTGTTTATTTAACAGGGATTGGGAGTTATGGAATTCTACAGAAGAACTCAATAGCATGTTAATTGTATTACATTACCTATATTATATTTTAATTCAAATGTGTGACTACTGACTAATAATTTTACTTTGTATAATTTAGCAGTATTTATTCGGTAGGATGTTTCTAAAAAGTATCTTTAATGTTACTGATCAAAAATTAACATCGTGCCTGAAAGAAATAAGAATGAGTTAAAACTTAAAAACGTTTTTTTTTATCTATATAGCTAAAAAAGTATATTTTAAAAATTCACAAAGGATATTGTAAACTCGTTATTAACAAAATGAATAAATAAACAACCAAGATTTGTACTTAACCTTTGAAAATACTTAATTTCAATTATATATAATTGAGTTATTATGTTCAAAGAGCTCATGTAAATTTGAGTACCTACTTAGTATAATTATTTTACTATATGATTGAGGTTAGCGTAAATTGGTTATTTGAATCATATAATAATGATATAGCAGGATCATATTACAACGAATTTAGGCTTTAACAGAGTAAACTTAACATTTAAAAATAAAATTCAAAGATCTTTTTATTTCAGTCACATTTTAATATTATAAATTATAATACTCTCTTCTTTTTATGTGCAATATACCATACCTATTACAAATGCAATTGAAATGTTAAATATTTTTTTATTCTCTCCCTTTTTCACCCAGTTTTTACAAACTTTTACGACTGTAAAATGTATACTCATTGAGTATTACTCAATAGCTAGTTTTATATAAATAAAATTCAAATAAAGTGCCCTACCTATCTAAGATTTTTTCTGTTTAGTTTTTAATAATTACCTTGTTTTATTGATGTTATTATTTGTAATATAAGAGATTGTAAGAAGAGAGTAAGTAACCGTCGCTCGAGTCAAAATAAGCCATTGTCACTTAACTCATGTCCATCTCATCAAAAAAGAACCATCCCCAATATGTGATACTTGCAACGAAACATTAACAATTGAACACATTGTCATCACCTGCCCCAAATAAATTGAGCCACGTAAGATACATAAAAATCCTATTTCACTCCACCAAGCATTCAAAGATGAGAACACAGCTGCAATCAGTATATTCTTCTTTAATATAAACTCTAACTATCCATTGTAAATAATAATAATAATAATGTTGTAAAATTCATACCAAAACGTAATGTATTATATATTGTTTTTCTTATTTAACTCTTGATCAAATGTAGGGTAAAACTTTTGTTGTTGAAGCTTTTATAAACTTTAAAAAAAATTCCATTAGTTTTTAAAAGCGTCAGGAAATCCCTAAAAGAGTAACAAAATAAATTTTTTTTATTTTGCTGTAATTCAAAAGAGAATCATTATTGTAAATACTTGAAATTTTCATCAAATGTTTATATTAGCGTTATCTATATACGATTAAATTTTCAAAATATTTTGACCTTTTTTAAGCTATTTGTAGATGACAATTGAAATTTTCGATTTTTCTACGTTTTTTTTTTTGATATACCTGTAAAAAAAATTTGGCAGTACAAAAATTTTTTTAAACTTAATGCAAAGTTTATTAATTGTACTTATTATAGAAAAAAAATTAAAAATCGTTTGTCACAATTTTTGTTTATAAGCATTTAAGTTCAAATGTTTACGAAATATGTCAAAATCCGAAATCGTAAAAATTTGCATGAAATTGTGAAGTTGAAAATTTATAGAATTGTTGTGATTTATACCTAACGTTAAAAAATTTATTATAAGGTTCTCCATAACTTTTTCTTCAAATGATTGTAAAAAACTTTAAATAATAAAAGTCAACATAGAAAACATTTAGTGACCGTATAAAAAACTATTATAATTTAAATATAGGTAATATAATATATCCTAGACTGACAAACCATCTCCGTTCAGAATCGTTTTTGGTGTACAATGATACGACCTGACATTGCATTCAAATTTAACACATGCATTATAGTGATCTACTCTCCATCCCTACTATACAGCAGAGCGATACCCAGTTGCCCACATTTTTAATTTCAAAATTGTATTTAATTAATTTCATCCAACATATTTGATGTTTTGACAATATTGTAGGTACATTTCATAAAATAACGCGTTTTTTTTATTGACATCATTTACATTTTTCTTATTTGATTAATTATTAATAAAGTTTGCTACAAATTACCATACGTTTATATCATTATGGTTACAATATTATAATATTATCTAGACATTTCGATATGGAAACATCAAAGTAAAGATAATATAACTTAATAGTATTTTGACCTAATAACGAATTGGTTTTTGTGTAAATTATCAATATTTAAAACGTAAACACAATATAAACAGCAATAACAGTGATATTGCTTATTACGAATAGCAAATTATTTAATAAACAAAAACATAAGCTACAAACCAAACATTATGAATGTTAACATAAACAGCGAGAAAACCAATATACAATATTATTCATAATAATAACATACAGTCTAGTTTTTATGGACATCGATTCCGTGCACTGTTAAAACTGTTTTATCTGTTTATATTGGACGGAATCGCTGTAATTAATGATAGGGCATTCCGAGTGTTTGTTTAATACGCTTCATTGAAGACATATTCAATGTTAATGTCGTACATTATACAAAATTAAATTTTCAATCCCAATACCGAATCATTGGAATTATTACCTGTTGTAAAATATGTAATTTTTCTTTTTTAATAGATACGTTATTTTTAATGAATAAATATTATTATAATATAAACTATATACACTATACAGGTTTAATGGTTATTGAATTTTGAACTGCATAAATAAATATTGCAAATGGAAAGGCGGGGCAGAGCCGTATCTACTATACCTAGCAACACTTTCAAGTACAATACGACATTTTAAAATAAAAAAATTAATTGCAGCCTACCTATTTGTACATATTATTTAAAATATTGTAAGCTTGGTAAAAATTTAAATATGCATAAAAAAAAAATTTTTTAGTTTTCAATAAGCGTATTTATTTTTAATCTAGCGAAAAACATACAGTGTATTATTAAAACTCTATACAGCTTTTTTTTTTTTTTAAGGGGAACCCGCGGCAACATAGGCCATTGGGTGTGGGGTGGTACGGTAGGGGTTATTTTGTATATTTGTCAGTAGGTTTTTAAGTGGGTAGGGTTGTAACACATGTTTGTGTATGTTTGGCAAGGATATGTTGCTAAAAATCCAGGGTGGTCACCCATCCGGGAGCTAGCAACTGCGTCCGGTACGTATACGTTCAGTGTTTCCGCAGATTGAGCGTACGACCGCGCCTCACCAAGCCATACAGCTTTTTTTATTTAATTTTGTTTATTGAGTTTTCGTTTTTCACTTGGTTTTTTGCAATTATAGTGTTATATCTTTTACTATTTATCATTTGATATGAGATCTTATGAGTTAAGTTCGAATATCGAAATACTTAATACACACTAATATGAACACTTATATTAATTAATAATTTATTTAGACTTAAATAATAGGTATGTGTCTACTCTTCATTTGGCAAAACATTAATTAATTTATTGTACATAATATTTGAATAGATTAATATTTAACAGTTTTTAATAGTTTCAATAAATTTGTATGTATTATTTATGTTTTAATGTTTTTTTTATTAATATCAATCTACACAAAAAAAAAAAAAAAAATAAGATATTGTGTTTTATCTTCAGATCCATGCAATGAATGTATTGATTTTACAATGATTTTACAATGATTTGACTTTTTTTGTGTCTTGATACACTTATTAAAAAAGAAAAAATGTTTAGAATGATTAATTTACATTTTCGATTTTTATATTTAAGGTTTGAATATTCAACATAAGGATTTCCACATATTCCATATACGTTGTGCATATTAAAACCAACAAATCTAAGGAATATTTAAGCACCAAACTTTTACAAACTTGAAATTTAAAGTTAGATGAAATGAATTATTAATTAAACAATAAAGAACGGTTTTAGTTTTATTGTTGTGATTCAAAAATATTATTAACGTAGACTTGAAGCTTTTGATTATATTATTATAATTTATCTACACAATGACATTTTCATAACATCCATTAAATAAATATGACATTTATTAAAATGTAGTGTTATAATGTATTATAAGATTATTATAATCAATATAACAACATTTTTTTTTTTGTTCAGTTCATGTAATTTACTCACATTATTAAAAAAAAAACACTCTGACTCCCATCGTTTATTGATTATAATAACATCAACAATTATTAGTGGTGGGACAATCCCCCACTCAGTAATATTACAACAAAATTTTTCAAGTTATGGGTACAATACTGGGAGGCTCTGCCTCCCTATAGGCGCCTTCGGCTACAATAAATTGGTAAATAATGTACATAGTGATTCCATAATACAGTAATGAGACCTTTATTTCAAGTAATTTTATTATTATATAAGGAGATAGTATCTTGGGCCAATTGTATCACTTGTAATTTGCACCATGAATTGGTAAATTAATCATTAATGTGCGTATGTATTTTCCCCCACATCTAAAAATTCATTTTGGTAATTTGTTCCATGACAGAAAACGAAATAGAATTATGTAATCTGCGCCATACTTTATACTTTAATTGTTGGAATTTACCACCAGATGAATTTACTAATATATCACATCGGAAATACGATAATGCATTAATATATATAATATTATGTCCTACTTATAATAAGTAGATACGAGATCGATTACGTCTAATTGATTATCTTTTGTATAACAATATGAATATATGATATCATTTATTTATAATTATTGTTATATGACAACTGATTTTTATATGTTTTTTAATATCCGAAATTGTACTTTATTGCTGTATAATACACATAATGTACGTATAAACTTTTGTTAATAATTATTCAATCTGTAAAAAAGTTGTTTAGTTATTTGAAAGTGGTGCAAATTACAATTCGAGTAAGGTGAATAACGGTGCATTTACAATTTTTGAAAGTATAAAATGACATAGATTACATACATATATTTTTGGGCCGTTGCTTTTGGCGCAAATTACATATGCCCATTATATGACTTATACAATTTAAGATGATTATATTAAAGATAATTTTGGTGTTTAATTTGTGTTGAGGGAAATGCTATTATTTAGATGTTTTCCAGTGGAATTATACCCTAATCTATATAAATATATAATACGTGAACAAGTACGGTAAAAGGGCGACCTATGCGTTTGTTTCAGGGCACAGTCGACTCGTTCGTCTAATACAAAAGAGACAAATAAAGAGAAAGAGAGTAGTCTATACAAAAAGCTTTGGGTATCGTGATGATATCATGGATCGGAGGGAAATCGAGAGCATTTCGCCTTTGATGATGATATCAACTTTTTATCGCGGTGAATAGGAATCTCGGTATCTGGAAAAGGGACAAGTAAACGTATATGGTCGTGGAGAAGAAAAAGAGGTAGGAAAAGGACCGATGGTTCTTTTATCTAAGGTACAAAAATACCATTAAAATTAATATGAATGATTGTATATATTTTCTTAAACATATATATATAATATTTTATATGATTTTTTGTTCGATAAGTTCAAAGAAAACATAGATAAATCAAAGACATGTGAACTATAGAGACTATATAATAGTATGTATTATATTGTGGAGCGGGGGTGGTAAGTTTCCAAAATACTTCAATTTCTTTTGCTTCCCATTGACTTTATCAAATATTTTATACGATTATTAATAGCATTTATTATTTATTGTCGGCTGATGCTTAGAACAATGATAATTATTATTGTTTAATATAATTGTATGACCTCTGATTTTTGAGAATGAACCGAACCCGAACCAAACTTTAAAATCATCACTTTTTTTTTAATAATAATAATAATTTTTATTAACGAAATAAAATTCCAATTTACAATAAAATAATTATGACAGACGACAGTATTGTTAGTTACATGTGTAACGTATACTAAAAATTAATGCATATAATAGAGAAAAAAAATATAATATATATTTGTTAGAAATTAAAAATTTGACAATATATTAAATAATTAATTAACTTAATAGTTGAGTAATAATCTAAAAATAGCAATGTAAAGAACTAAGAGTTATATTTCACAAGTCCAAGTTACTGAAAAAGTTTCTACATGATGGCATTAATATATTAGAAGGATAGTCAGATATATAGTTTTAATAATAAATTGATAAATAAAAAAAGATATTTATTTCTCGACTTAATTATATTTACTTTGAAGTTAATACGTTCTAAAAGTTGTGGGAAATCAATTAAATTATGAAGTACTTCAAAAATAAATTTTAAATTTATTTTTTAAGGGAGCAATATAAAAAAAAAATACTAATATTAATATACCTTGAGGATGTCGTTCAAAATGACATTTCTAAGATAGATATCTCAAACAATTATTTTATATTCTAGATAGACTCTTGTTCTGACAAATACTATTTGAGTGCCAAATTAAAGAGACATAGTCAATATGAGAGTGTACTAGGGAATAACATAATGTAATAATGTTTTTAAAGCTGAACTACCTATTGTTGAAATCACTACCCATACATTTTATTAATACCAACTTCATAAAAGATTCATTACGAATAAAATCCTCATGATTGCTAAAAGATAATTTTGTGTCAAATGAAACTCGAATAGGTTTTTAATTACACAGAGCAGGCCTTATCAGCAATGCACTAAAAACAACACACGACCGTTCACCACGGCGAGAGAACGCAGATGGAACCTAACCTAACCTATACTTGATAACATTTTCAAAATATTTTTACTTGTTTTGAGTTATTTAATGGCATTTTTTTTATGTCCACAACAAGTATTATCAACATCATCAACTAGACTACTAGACAGCGTGTGTGGATTTCAACACGGATTTCATCGTCTGACTTGTGGATCGGAGCAATATCTACTTTTACGTAAACACTAAAGACAATGCGGTATTCATAGAACAATAACAAAAAAGTAGTTATTGATATTTTAGATTCTAAGCCGACTAATAATTATTAATGTATGTTTTGATTTTACTATGATATTGTGTGCGTGGTGTTTTAATTTTTTCTTTTTTCTGTAATCATGCTTAATCTTACCACACCGATAAACTTATAATTTTAAGTATGACGTGTCAAAAATATATTATAATATATTTTATTGAGATTTGGTCGAATTGATACGTAACAAAAAAACAAATTTTTAGTATTCCTTATGAGTCCCACGCGACACCATGATTTTGCACAGTGAGACCATCGTTTTGTTAAATTAAAAAAACGTACTTTTTAATGCTAAAAATAAAAAACAAAATGTTACTGTATATATAAACAAAATATATTTTATTGAAAAATTTAATGAACAATTTAGTGAACATAACAAATGTGTGCTTTAACATTTTGAACAGATTATGTCGAAAAGATGAAGTATAATATATAATACAATGCAAATTGAAAAAAAACAATAACTAATAATTTTAACAAAAACAAAAAAAAGGCATCAGAGAAGACGTGGCGATGTGAGTGGTACGTAATGGCGATTGAGTGATAATCGCAGATGCTAGTAAGTACATGGCTACTGGTCACCTCTACAACGTTATTCGGTCGGTCCTGAGGGGCGTTCGAGAATCGTTGGCGCGTTTGCCCGGGCCGCGAAGACGACCATGGCAGCGGATGGAGCCCGACCACGACGGTTGCGAGACGAACAACGATTGACGACAAGTGGCTAGTGCGCGATGTTGTGCGCTTGACGATACTGCAGATGTTTAATACGATGATCGTTGTGCCGGTGACGATGGTTACCTAAGCTCCCGGAGCGAGCGATGAAGACTATAAAATATGATGGGTACTGTGGAATGGGCGGTGACCTAACTTAGGCGTCGTGACTAGGCCGACAGCGTCAGACCACTAGGCGAAAAGGGGAGAGAATCGGTAGTGAGACTCTCCGTGATTTTCGCCCTGGCCACATCCGTCGGCACCGTGCAGTCTGCCGCGGCCAATGGTCCCGCCGTGGAGTCGCGCACCGCCGTAACTCTGAAACGTTTAGTTTCTTCGAGTCCATCAGCGCTATACTGACATCCGTGTTCCTATCTACCCTACATAAATTATAATCATCTACTACCCGAACACTTTGAGCTCTACGGAAATCCGTCGTCACCGTCGCAACGAGTCGTATTCGTGCATTGCAGTCGTTATTGGTATCGACGGGGCGGCGTCGATGCCCGCGTCGATATGGCTAGCCTCACCGTCGTCGTGTCGTCGTCGTCGATCGCAATCGAAGCAGCTAGGCGTCCACCGCGCCGTCAGAGGGTCTCGCGTGTCGGCGATCCCGAGCACCCGACGTCTGCGATCCCGTTGCGCCACAGCTGGTGGCCGAATAACACGTATTGGCGACTTACCGCCGATCACCCTGCAGTGCTCTGTCACGTACCTTTCTCGTCCTCACATCGCCACGCCTTTGTCTGCTGCCCTCAACCAGGGGGGGAACTTTCGTACGGTTTCACTTCGGGAAAAAACTCAATAAAAAACAACGAATTCCGCGTACGGCTCTTGTTACGCCTCTCCACACCGCGCTAATGATTCTCATCAAGATGCCCGGGCGTGGAGGTGCGCGTATCGCTGGAGTGTTTCCCGGGTCCAGCCAGACGAACAAGCCCCAAAAAGGGGATGTGACCTCCTTTCCCCTGGTCGGCGTGACGTCCAACGCCTCGTCATTTTGCTTAACATGTTCTTCTACGGCCGCGACCTGCTTGGTTGACGACGTCGCAATCACGTCGTCTGCAATAATGTTTATCTCAGCCGGTCCAATGTTGGAGGATTCGTCCGGTTGAGCGATTATGGCAGTCGACGCGTCGTCGCCTGTGAACTGCTTTGCATAACTCAGTAGACCCGCCAAATCGTCATAAGTTATTTCCTCGTTGTAGTTATCGAATCTGTGTAGCTTGGTTTCCATTTCATCGTATTCGATGTTGCTATTTGTTTTGTCGATAACTTTTCTTATGGTGGTCTTTTCAATGTGGTCGGATTTCTCGATATTATAAGATGCAGCCATTTTGCAGGTGTATTATGCGCGTGTAGGTAGACAGAAAAAAATAAAATGAACCATTTCCGGATTTCGTCGTAGACCAAAGCCGATAATTTCAAACAAACCGTTGTTTATTAGTGGCCAGCTAGTACACAATAATATTATTATAATTGGCCAGCATCAGTTGGATTTTGAGACCGTTTATTTTTTCAAGCATAATTATTATTATTATCTATTAATATACCAACTACACTTGTGTAAAGATATACTATTGTATATTTGTATTATAACAATTGTATTATACCCATAACCCGTTATAACAGTTTTCGTTTGGAACGCCAAAGTTGTTCAATGTTCTTAATTATCTAATAATTATTACTGGAATTAAGAAAAACAGTTGAGTATTATTTCAAATTTTTAATTATGATCAATGATCAAAAAGTACGAGTATATCCATTGTCAAAACAATAAAAATGCATTTAAAACTAAATTTAAAACATATGCATCCTATTATTTTTTTAGATTCTGAGCGGAGCGATGAATGTATTGATTTTACCATGATGTGTGTTTTTTTTTTTGTGCCTGTCATCACGTTTTGGGGCAGTAAAAATGCTTCGATTTTTGACTTCAGTACCTCGTTCGATCAGAAAGTGAATCTAGTTGGTACTTTGGGGGGTCAAAAGTAAAAAATTCTAAATAATTGAGAAAAACAAACTAAAAATTAAGGGAAAAACGGGAAATTTTACGCACACTCATTTTTCGACAAAATCGATTTTGGTTTTTGATGTAACTTTAAAACAAATGACCATAGATACATGAAATTTTCATATAATGTTTATATAAGTATATTCTATCCACCATGCAATTTTCAAAAAATTTCGACTTAAGTTGAACTATTCATAGGCATTTCAAATTTTCGATCATTATTAGTTTTTTTTAAATTAATATCGATAAAAATTTATTTGTTAGGCAGAAAAGCTTGAAAATTTAATACAAGGCTCTTAACATATTGTTACAATAGCAGTTGAAAAATAAAAGAAATTCATAGTCACAATTTTTTTTCATAAGCATTCAAAGTTTAAATTTTGACAAAATACGTAAAAATCACGAAAATTCACAAATTATTTTAAGCTAAAAAATTTTCTTATTAAATCTAAGATTTAAAAATTTAATACAAGATTCCTTACAAGTTTTTCAATCTTTATCACAAATAAAAATTCCACCGGAAATTCAAATT
Organism: Diuraphis noxia; assembly: GCF_037042655.1. Lineage (NCBI taxonomy): Eukaryota > Metazoa > Arthropoda > Insecta > Hemiptera > Aphididae > Diuraphis > Diuraphis noxia. The sequence goes on along the minus strand of NW_028301714.1, from coordinate 26,493,255 downwards.
AAATTTTTATGAGCATTTGAAATTTAAATTTTTACAACATTGGATTTTCACTTTTAGCGATTTCCTTATTTTGGTGTAACTCTAAAACAAATTACCGCAGATACTTGAAATTTTGACTGAATGTTTATATAGGCGTTTTATATATTTGATAACATTTTCAAAATATTTAGATTTGTTTTGAGCTGTTTACTGACATTTTAATTTTTCAACTTTTTTAGTTTTTTTTTTCTATAAATATCGATAAAAATTTATTTGTTCGGTAGAAAAGCTTGAAAATTTAATACAAGGCTTCTAACACATTGTAACAATAGAAGTTAAAAAATATTAAAAATTCGTAGGCACGATTTTTTTTTATAAACATTTAAAGTTCAAATTTTGACTAAATACGTAAAAATTACGGCAATGTTCAAATTATCTTAGATAGAAATTCATAAAAGTTTTCCTTTTTAATTCTAAGATTAGAAAATTTAATACAAGGCTCATTATATATTTTTACAATAGCAATTGAAAAATAAAAGAAATATATAGTCACAATTTTTTTTTATAAGCATTTAAAGTTCAAATTTTGACTAAATACGTAAAAATTACGGCAATGTTCAAATTATCTTAGATAGAAATTCATAAAAGTTTTCCTTTTTAATTCTAAGATTAGAAAATTTAATACAAGGCTCCTAACATATTTTTACAATAGCAGTTGCAAAATAAAAGGAATACATAGTCACAATTTTTTTTTTAAGCATTCAAAGCTTGAGTTTTGACAACATATTATGTAAAAATCAAGAAAATACAGAAATTATTTCAAACTAGAAATTCATAAAAATTTTTGTTTTTAAATCTAAGATTTGAAAATTTTTAATAATCTATAATATATCCTAGACAGATAAACCGTCTTCGCTCAGAATCGTTTTTTGTATACAATGATATAATATCATTGGATTCAAATTTAATTCCATACATTACAGTAACCCACTTGTAACCTACTGTACAGCAGAGCGACATACACGACTTACCCGCCTTTTTTACTTTTGACCTTAAAATACTAACGAAATTCACTTTATAATCTAACAAGGTACTGAAGTCAAAAATGGAAGCATTTTTACTTCCCCAAAACGTGATGACAGAAAAAAAAACGCACATCAAGGTAAAATCAATACATTCCTCGCTCCGTTCAGAATCTAAAAATTGTGAATAACAAAATCTAGTATTTGAATAAGTAGTTAATTAGACAATTATTTATGTATAGTGTCATTGTATAAAATAAAATGTATACTTCATTAATTCATTATCAATATTGAAAAATAATTAACTAATTTTTCTAAATTATTTTAATGATTCGTTACTATATCGGTCAAAAGCACATTGGAAATCAGTTTACTAGCCATTCCTAATATCAATAATTATTATAATAGTTGTGTAAATGTTCAGTGTTAATTGTGAAATGTATGTAGTACTTCTAGATTATTAAACAAATACCTATGATGTTTGTATAATACTTTCAGCTTATAATAATAATAATAATAATAATAATAAATTTGTTTATGTAAATATTATTAAAAAAATTGTATGGTGTATGTTGTCGAGGGTAAATTTGTGTTGATAAAAAAAAAAAAAAAAAAATAATATGTAGTTTAGCGTTTTATATAAATACAAGTCATATATAATATATAGTTATTTATAAATTCCATTGATTGCAATATTCTCCCAGCTATGATGTCTGTTATCCTACAGTTGGTTGGGTTTTTGTAATAACTATATAGGTGCAACATTAAAATATTAATATTATGCGTCTAGTTATTTGAAAATAAAAATGGTTGGGCGTTATACAACAACGGCAACAACTGTCGATGGCGACAAGCTGACTTGAAAAACTAAACACGCGATTTAAGCGCAATTTGTATTTTTCTTTCATTCCTCTTGTCCTATATACAAGTATATAACCTACCACGCTATTCCAGCAATAATGTTGTACCTGCTATGTTATATACATACACGTACCTGCAGCTATCACGTATACACAACAATCACAGGTTATTAGCATTTATTCTCAGTCAATAATAATCGTCTACCGAATAAATCACCGGACTTTTTTTTCATCGATGACAACTCGACGGTGACGTGGGTGTATTGTATTTGTCGACGGGTGAGCGCACGCGTCCCTCTTTCGGTGCAGCAGCAGCATAAGCGTCACAACTCGGCGCGTCTGCGGCCAAGACGTGGGCAAGTCCTTTTTATTATTATTATTATTATTATTATTAAGTCCGTTCGTCTTGCGCATTATCCTCGTGGTCAGTTGTGGTCCGATGATGTATATGTTCGCTATAATACGCATAATATACATATCACAGTAATATTGATTTATGCTTGAATGCGTGTGCGCGCGTGTGAGTAGTATGTATTTGTTTATAATTTGTTATTATCTGTAGTCTTCCATTAGGCCCACCGCCGTTTCTAGAAACTTAATCTCAAAACACGCATAAATCTCAGCTATTATCAAACCTATTTCTCATAAACTCAATATAATATTTCACAAAATTGATATTTATTTTACTTTGCTCTTAGGTTTTTATTTTATTTTTTTAAATTTACATATTTATATAATGACTGTGGAGTACGGACCGACAACTGCTATTATACAATATAACGCTAATAATAATAATACGAAGATATCATTTTATAGTTTATACTATAGTCGGTCCGGCGAGAGAACGCACCTCGGCGGCAACCAAAACTCGTCCGTTCTCACTGATTACCACCACTAACCAGCCCGAGCATCGTCCGTCGTACGCGGTCGTCGTCATCTCCGACTACGCCAAACGTGAAAAGGCGTGGCGGTGCTCACCATCGGTCACCGCGTGGTGGGAGAAATTCACCTCGAGACGGCGGAGTTCCGTCATTTGGATGCGCGGACGAGGTGCGTTCTCTCGCCGAACCGAGTATACGTGAAATTAAAATAATTAAAAAAAAAAAAAGGAAAAACCATCTCACTACGATAAATACTCATAAACGTTGACAATTTAACGTTTGGTTATTTTTTTTCTTGATGCGTTTTAAAACTTACCTCTTTTGGCTAAAAACCAAAGAATTTCAATCGCTTATTATAAAACGTTGAAATAAAATAAAATTACAGTTGGTATCAGACCATCAATCAATATGAATACCATATGAATTGTTAGTATGGGAAAAGTGGACAACCGTTGAAATAATTATTATAATAAGTAATGTTGAATAATTCATATTATACACGATTTAAATAGTTAGTATTATTGTAATACACGAAAACACAAAAGTCTACCCATTGTAATAATATTATTATACGTTTATTTTGTGTGTATCTAACTATTATTTATTTTAAGTTATAAACGTCTCTAGTACAGACGTATAGTGCACATTTTTACAGCTTAAAATTAGTAGCTGTATACAATAATTACTCTTATTAGGTAACAATAAAGTAGGAAATAATAGATACTTATAGTTACTATAGTTAGTTATTAGTTATATTTTTCATTGGCGCTAGTAGGGGAGGTTTTGGTTGGCGGGGACTTAGTGCAACCCAATTTCAGCCAAGTCTCCCTAGTTTAACAATCATTACCTTCTTTGTAATATATTATTTTTAGAAAGTATTATTGGATGAGGAGCTTTAGTTCCTTCAAAAAAATTGAGCTATTTGCGAATGGTTAGAAACTAGGTAGGTGTATTATCAAATGAAAATATAGTTTGCGATGTGTCATCTATTCTCGAGTAGAGCCAGGTACACAAGTTTTAATCTTTTAAAAAATTCTTGTTTTGAAATCCTTAAATATTTCCATATTATTTGTGGAAAAAACAGTTTTTCGAAATGTTCCTAATTTTCTCCAAAATTTAGATTCTTATTCATATAAATATGAAAATAAATTATAAATAATACATTTTGAAATTGTATCATACAATCTTATATGAAACTCAAGACATTCAAATCGATAACTGTTGGTAAATTATTTTTTTATTAAACAAACGAAAAGGTCAAAGTCTATGGCAATGGCATAGCGTAATAACTCATTCTTTCTTTGGTCTAAAGTAATTTCTTTTCAAATCTGTCGACATTCTAAAGGATTTTATTTTATTTTTATTTTTTGTTCCTTAAACGTCGTATAGACAATTCTAAGAGACATACATACGCGCGCGCACACACACCTACGTGTACAAAACGCCTTAGAACGTGAAAAGAACAGTAATAGAATAGAGAAAAGACGTGTTTAGGAGATCATTGGATTGTGGGAAAAACGAGGTCCCTCGGAGGAAATTACCGGAATACGAGGATTTATTATACATTGCCCTACAGCGATAAGGTGGTAGTGTGGCACCGGAGGGATAATGGGTGGTGGTGGTAAATAAAGACGAAATCTCGTCGATGAAAAGAAAGTAATTGCCGACCGGGGCAGAGCGCAGGGCTAGTTCTTTTGTACACGCTCGACCAAAGTTTTATACTTTTGTGTGCGTTCCTTTTCAACATCGTAAAACCCCTGACTACGCACCTCATCACCATCGCGTATATATGGCGAACTGAAAAAGTTGTGATGCACAGCCGATTCAAGTTGATAATAAAGATTTCGTTTCCATTATTAATATATACCGGCACGCAGTGCTACCGGGCATTCAAAAGTCTCTTCTATTTTGACTTTTATAAAAATTAATACTTGAGTCATATTTTGATAATCCAATAATAACATAAAAAATATTCATAAAAAAGTTATCGTGGAGTATTCGTTGACTTTTAAGGATTATTTAAATTGGTATGTATAATATTTGATGCAATGAGAACATTGTAATTATATAAAATGTAAGATATAATAATTGTTTGTTTGATTGTAGATTGATTATTATAATATAGATATCTATTAATTTCATAAAATATTAAATTATTCATATAATAAGTTCTTAATTTATATTAACTTAAATCGTTATATGACTATTTTTACGAAGTTATAAGTTATAAGTTTATATTTAAAATGTAAATTTTATTAGTAAATTATTTGCTTAAATAGTCATAACTTATTTAAATTAAATGATGATTTTTGAATCGTGATTAAAAAAAATTGTTGAAGATATAACAAAACGATATTTTTACCCAATTAAACAAACTGAATACCTAAACTTATTCGATTATTTTTTTTTTTTTTTTGATGTTCAAGCAAAAACCAATGAATGATAACAGACACCAGTGGCGTAGCCAGGGGGAGGGCTGAGGGGGCTGCAAATTATTTCAATGGTCTACAATATTCACTCAAAAAGTCTTAAATTGTATTTTACTAATTTTAAATTGTCATCTTTATTTTGTTAGTTTTCTATAGCTTCGGCAGTGCTAATAGGTATTTAATGCACCGCTGTGTAAAAAATTAATCACCCCCCCGAAAAAAAATCCTATACTTAAACATTATTTTAACCTTGTTATGTGTGTATTTTAAAAGTACATAAAAATAATTATACATGTAGCACTGGAAAAACTCGAATAATTTACTTATAGTACAATCGTAATTAATAACCTGTACATTTTTTTCAATTTTTTTTTTTTATACTAAATTAGCATCAAAACGTTATTTAACGTAAGAAAACACGTTATGATCAACTTAACGACCCACATAAATAATGTACGATTAGATGGCAATAAAACGACATGTACAATATATTATAATAATTCGTTTTACATTTTGTCCGAAACTATCACTATAGTACCATAATATAATAATATTATACATTCCATGTATATATAATACATAATATGTATGTGTGTTCTATAAATAATATACAGTGGCTGTCAGTGCGTGTATATATAAATATATTTTTTTTTTTGAATAAAATTGAGTCGTTTTGACAGTATAGGAGCATCATCGCATTTATTTATTTCGTATGTAACATAGCGAACAGGACGCAATCACGCGATATTTGTCTCAGGGGAAGACAAGACGGTGAAAATGGTGGAATCACGTATCATATAGTAAATGCTTTCCAAAGGGCTTTCCATCAACTGTGTCTAAACATTTCTTGTCCGGATGGTCGGGCGCAGACAAAAAACGAGAATAATTTTTTCGTCAACCGTGAAAATTTCGACGATAAATCACGCGCAAATCGATATACGCTGTGCGTGTATGGAGAGGAAAGAGGGGAGAAATGAACGAAAAAAAACAAAATAAATAAATACCGATCGGTTGACCAAAACAGCGACGGGCGGCGGATATAACAAATTGTTGTCGGACAATAATATTGGAACGGTTCTCGTAATACACGGTGGCGCGGAAGAGTAGTGTCCTTTTACGGAGAAGGGTGAATATCTTTTTTAAAGGACACCACACCACTGCTAGTGTGCGTGTTCTACTTCGCTGATGTATGCGTAGTTATACCATTTGCTCGTTTGTATGGTTTTGTGTGAGTGTGTGTGTATGGACAGAAAAGAGAAGAAGCCACTTTGGATTTGACCCTTCGGGTCGGTCTATTGTCATGCAATGAGCTCGGCCGGCCCGCGCAGTCCATACTAAATAGATTTGTCTCCGTGTCCGGGTGCCTCCGTGGACGGGTAATGGACATGTAAGTGAACGCCGCCACCGCGTGCCGCGAGTCTTCGCACAATGAAAACATTTTCGACTCTCGTCCGTCCCACTCGACAGTCGTTCTGCGTGTGCAGCACACTGATGTCGTACAACTGATGCTGTTGAAACTGTGAACGTCTGAGTGTCTGACAGACAGTGAAATCGATATAATTTATATCGTATATATCTCTCTCGGTCGGATTCAGGTATATATGCGCGGAGTATACAAAATAAATATAATAAAAACAAAACAATACCTAATAAATAAATAATATAAAATCTAACAACATAATAATATAGTCTGCAGTTGCATTGGTGAAAAATTGAACGACAGGTGGTATAGTCCTACTTGTACGTACAATAATAATAACACACAGTATTCTCTCAATATGTCGAATCTCAAGTTCGCGAGGTATTGGTTTCCTTAGATAGTTGTCGTGCATATTATATTCGTTCGCTTATTCAAGTACAATTGTTCCATTTAATGGTATGTTTTTATTTCAGCACCGAGTAAACCATTTTAATAAACTTTTATCGATGCCAAATATGAAGTAATGAAATCATCGCTTTTTCATATTTAAACAATTGACAAATTTTATCTTTCTGTTTAATACCTGACGATAATGTATTTGGTGGACTATTGAATTCACATCATTGACGATTTCACATTTTTGCGGTCATCCTTTTCCACTAAATATCTAAATGAAAAATGTTCTGTTCTTACCCTGATAAAATATCATTTGTGTACTCGATATAACGAAAAATGATTCATTTTATATCGAGATTTCAAGAGTATAGATGTGTGTTAAGTATTAACTATTCGACGACGAACCACAAATCGGACTTTAGTATAACGACTAGTTATAATATAAACGTATAGTAATACAATATATATATATGTATATTGTATTTCATTTAATAATAATATGTATAAGACACTTTCCCTTAAGTAGCACACGTATAATTATAGGTATGATTCACTTCGGTCACAGTTTACCCGATTGTTATTGTTTTTTTTTTTTTTTATCACGCACTGTACCGATTTTTACCTACTTGTTTAGATATGATTTATTTATATTTTGGTATACATAGATTTTATAGCGATTTACATTTTCGTTAAGATATTCAAAAAGTTTAAAATTACTACAGTTTTGTAATTTCTAATATTAATTTCTTATAATATAAATTCCTTGGGACCGGTCGTAGTGAACGGCAGTTGCAGTGTGCGGTGCGTATAATATTCATTTATATTTACGATCGACCGGAGAAAAAATATGATATTTTTATTATTTCGAGACAAACTGCATAGCAAATTGAAAATGGATAGAGTTAAAAAACGAGGTATATCAATCGTATTTATATGCGTTAGCCACAGCTTCTCACCTCATATATACAATAAACCGATTCGCGTCCATCGCTTATTTATATAGTATAATTATATGGTCATCGGTCATTGTCTGTTTCTATAGATAGGTATATATTATATATATACAAGTATTTATTACAGGGCTCATAAGTTCATGCACTAAAAAATTCAGAAATATGCATTTATATGCACTTAAATTTTTAAAATTATGCATAGGTAATGCAAAAAAAAAAAAATCATACACAAATATTGGAAAAATAAGATATACTTATTAATTGATTTTTATACATTATGTAACACTCAATGTATTTAATAATACCTTTTAGAATTCAAAATGTTGTCATCTTTATCAATCTTAGTTCGATTTATTTACAAATATAAATTAATAGATTTGTATAGTATATGTTGTTTGACGGTAGATGTAACGATAAACATTGTTTCCACGGTACTACGTAAAACACTTGCAACCAATATAGTCGTACAAAAATAAAAATAAATTTAAACCAATTTTATAATTTTTAAAATAGTAAAGTAAACGAGAAATAAAAAAGAATTCAAATATTTATTTGTTTAAGCATTTTATTTTATGAGATAATATGCGCTAATAACTTTAAAAAATCAATTACCTATATGCCAAATATGCTTTAACATCTAAAAGATGCAAAAACATGCACTATTAAACTTTATATTTTTATTACTATTGTTATACGGATTTATCTCAGTTAGCATGTTTTCCTGTGTTGCAAGAAAAACATGCAAATGCATGATTTTACGAGCCCTGTATATATATATATATCGATTAAGGACGGCTGCGAAATGATTTACGCAAGTAAATATATTATTATTATTCGTTAAACTTTTTTTTATTATTCTCACGTAAAATTCGTTAATCACGTCTTACTCTCGGTGGAGCTTATAAATTCCCAATTTCACTATATCCGATAGTCGTCTATCGAGTGCGTCATTCTGTAATGCAGATCGTACCGGTTAGGATACACACAAAGTGGAATACGTGTAGTTATTATAATGATATAATATATTAACGACCGACCGAAAAAAAGCCGCTTTTCAAAGAACTATACATATCACAACTATACGGAATACGGATACAACCGGCGGCGGCGCGCGGCGGTGGGAAAGACGTGGAAATTACAACAATAAATAATGGAGGAATTTATCGAACAAGTTTAAGACATACGTAATAATAACAATAAAAAATAATAATAAATAACACGTTGGGCTTAAACAGAATTGACCGGTATCTTCTTGCTGCAGGTCTGTTCCTACCTACTTTAGAAAATAATTATTTCGGAAAGAGAATAATGACTTTTAAATAAATAAGCAAACCGGGCGAAAAAAAATCAATACTCCCAACTGAACGAAACACACGGCACAGTTATTTATTTTATCGGTCGAAATATGCGCGTACCTCTGTATAAAATATTATTGTAAACACTTTTATTATTTCTAACGGTATTTGTATTTATGCATATAATATTATATAGGTAGATGCACAGTTTTTCAAATAATAACGGGCCATCCGTTCAAGTGTACTGTCTAAAATCAATTTTTATATTGTAGTTTTAGGCTTTTATTTCAAAATTAATCGTATGTCATGTGTGACATCAGACTCGAGTCACATATCGTGTAGGTACATTATGATAAAATATAATATGATTGGTATATGTATATATACACATACAATTATATTAATATTTAATATTACAATGTCAACATTGTCAACCGTTGATAACGTTAAGTGGTCGTGTTTGTATATATATATCAGTGACAGAATTAGAGTTATTGCCAGAGCTTAAAATGGATTTAGGAAAAATTAGTTTAATAAATTCGTCAAAAAATATTTATATTTAATTTCTCTCTTCAAAATTTAATCGTTTTGCAGAATATAAAGGGGGTTCAAAAAATGTTAAAACACTTTAATTACGTATACTGCAGTTTTATACTTACATAGTTACAAACAGCTTCAGTGACAGAAAACACTGCTGCATACTCATTATTAAGTAAATATATTTCATCACCTCATTAATTTTAAGTTATAATATATTATAACGATTTAGCTTCTCTAACACTTCTTGGAAACCCTACAAGATGCTTCAAAAGGAATTGGTGTCGCGACTTAAAAACTTATAAGAATAATAAATTAATAATATTAAGAGGCGTCTCAAATGTGTGATTTCTTTTTCATGTGCATAATGCATAATATACATTGTTTTAACTGTCTATAAATTATTAATAACTATAAAATATAATAACTGTTTAGATTGTAATTTTCAAATAAAGCCAATTATTAATATATATATATATAAATATATAATTATCGTTTATCACTTTAGCAGTAATGATTAGACATTCACATTAGACTAATTAGTAATAAATAATGACCGTATCCAAACTTTTTTAACACTCTGTATAGTCAGTATGTATCATAATACCTACGCAGTAGTCCGATAAAACGAAATTCACACATTATATTACATTATAGCAACTTACAAAAATACTTAACTGTCGAAACTACGCAGACACCAGAACAGCCTTAAGTACACCTGAGCATCTATATGAAGCACTTGGACCCAATCACGAAAACACTATCAAAATCATAAAGTTTCTTAAAATAACCAAATTGTATAACCTTATCTGACATTTGTATTTTTTTTTTTTTTTTTTATCTTTCACTACCAATGCATATATTTTAACGTTATTCCTTTATAAATAATCTACATTGTACTTAATATTCATAAAGTTATTTAGCACCTAATTTAATGTTTAGATTGTACAATATGCCAATAACCTTAGTTGTTGCGGCTCTAATAAATAAAAAAAAAGAATACTTAATTGTCCCTTTACCTGCCAATATAGGACCAATATAAATCAATGTTAATAATTTAATTTAAAATCGAACGTGGAACGTCGTCGTCGTATTCGCCTTAGACCTTTCTGTACAACATCTCTCCTTCGAGTGGGCGCGTGCAAACCAAGGAATAATTATTATATCGCGTAGGCCTCTGGTATATTGTTATTATTATACAACATATGAATAGGTTTTCGATTTGAATGCATCTCGCTAGTGTATTATATAATACCACAGTATTGTGCGCTGCAGCAGTTTCCTGTCACAGTGATCGAAATGCAAATAGTTCCTTTAAAAGTGTGTTCAAATATGCTTGCATCCGACAATAATATATATTATATATACGCACACTGCCACCGGTGCATCGGGAGAACCGTTGCAGCAGATATAGTTGCGGAGTTCTTGCAGTATGCACCGCGCGTATATACGTATTTAAATGGCCAATTCATTCTGCCGACGATTGAACAATAAACATACCTCCGTATTATTATCATTGAAAAAACCGTATGCAAAACGATTCATTAAGACATATAGATAGGCTACTACTGGTCTTTGCAGCACGGTTCAGTTCAATGGTATATTATATAGGTATAGGTACCTATATCAAGAGAAATGTGTCGTTTCAAACGTTTTCGCCGTCGTCGCTCCGAAACAATAATATACGAACTCCTATACAAATAAAGCGTCGGTTTATTGTGTTGGGCAGTTGGGCTTCTCTTACATTATTTTATTGAGGTTGAGAGAAATAAACATCGATGCTCGATAACAATGAAGTCAAATTTTCATCTAATCACTACTACTGCGGGTGCTGCAGTTTTACACGCGTATATTATTATAATAATTATTTCCAAGTAAAAAGAAAATAGTTATGTACAGAGTGTTCTTGTGAAAAATACTTTAACTTTGAAATTCCTATAAATACTGCAACACGCCCAACTCAACCGTTATAATTGTAGGTAATTTAAACAGTAAATAATATTATATACAGTATGATTCACCAAGCATACTCAACCTTTTTTTAATAATGCAGTTATTCAAAATCTGATTTTTGGAATCTTTAAATATACTTAGACCATATTTTTAGAAAAATTATCTGTTAAATAAATTACATTCAATAAGGGGAGTGAGCGTGCTTTGTGAATCATTCTGTATATATATAGTTGTATATATTATGGCATATATATTTATTTTCCTCTCAACTGCAACAGCTATTGTTTGAAATGGGAACGGACGTTGATATTTATGTACCGAAAAATATTGTGATCGAGGGTCTTCGTAGTTCATTTCTCGCTACAGGATTCTCGCATTATTATTGTTATTATTGTGAAGTCACGACGGGAGGCGGTAGAGTTATAGGTTATAATATTTGTAGGTTGTATATCACTATATTTGTATGCGTCGAGAGGTAGGTAGTGTCGAGAGAGTTGTCCAAAATACGTGTGGGACAGATGGACTTCGCGTTCGTTTCGAGTCTGCATGAATGAATATTACGATGTACTTAATATACGTTGAAATACTATTACTAAAAAAACAAAATAAATATATATACTAATTTAGTTAATTTTTTTATTATGATGACAGACACTTTTGGGGGGCAACAGTTCTTTATATTGTATATGTAATACATTTGTGAATTCAAGTTAATATATTCGACTATTGTATTTTTTTTTTTGCCGGCATTGTGAATGGTTCGAATCTAATTTATCAAACGATTGTCCGTCCATACTAAAAACTCGATTAAAGTGTAAAGTCAATTTATTTTATTTTTTTCATTTGAACAAGTAAAAAACTACTTTATAATACGATGTCGTACGGATTTCGTCACAGTGTTTTTTTTTTTTTTTGAAAATTTGTCTTTGAAATTCTTCCGAGACGAATATATGTCTTACCTACATGTATATATAGGTAAGAAACGAAGACGCCTTCTTAACTCGACGAAATAATGTGATTTGTTTTATTTCACCTTTTACAATTGATGAGTGTTTGTATTTATTTTATAATTTTCTAAATATCGATCTCAATAATATTTTTTGTTATAATAGTAATGGTAGTACCTATTATAAAAATTCATATAATATTTTGAACGAATTATTTGATATGTATATTCGAAACATCTATATTTTTTTAAATTTATTTAAAGTTCTAGTTCAAAAAATATATAATATACATATTTCATAATAGATTTTTACTACCTAGAAGTTATTGTACAGACTACCCTGCAGAGATGGGACCTCGTGTCTTAGAGTAAGAGCACTTGTTTTATTTTAATTAATTAAATTTAAGTTTAGTAACAAATAGTAGAGAGAAAAATAATAATAATAATAAATATACAAGAAAAAACAAAAAATTAATTGAGCTAGAATAATTGAATACAATAAGAAATTTATTACAGGTAGTATAATACGTAGTATACATATTTGAATAATTATTAATATATATTACATGTAAATTTCATTAATCTTAGCGAGGTTAAGTCTACGTTTTCTTTTCAAAAGCTTAATATACGACTAAAATTTTATAAACTATGTCTTAATATTATACTATACACATTCTTTGTCAACTGTCCAAAAAGTCAAGAACTTACTATTTTCTTACTTCACATTCAGAATATAATATGCTTTCAGATCGGTTTAAGACTACTCCTATTGTTTTCTCTATTTGTAGATATGTGCAGTTGTATTTTGTCTGGACATCGAGTATTTTGGGTTTTAGGATTTCTCTCGAGCCGGAGTTTTTTGCCCTGACATCTTCAGAACATCTTTATATAATAAAATATTTCATACATTATTATGATTACGATATAGGTACACGCGTGAGAACGCACACGTCTATAAATGCTAGACGGTACCAGTACCATGGTATCAATAATATACGTCAATATAATATCCGCTATTACTAATGTTGGTGCGCGCGATTGTCCCACAGATATAAATCCACCTATATATGATACAAAATCGTACATAATATATCATCGCGTTATCATCTGGTACAACTGGTGGTGGTGTGTTCGAGTTGCAAAGTACCATAATAATATTATACTCAATGCGATGAATATCTAAATAAAAATATAAAAATAAATAAAACAACAATAAAAATAGCAATATTATTATTGACGTCGCCATATATACATGTCTTCGAAACAGCATTAGTGTATTACTATACCTACATATATAATAATAATAATAATAATAATAATACTCGCATGGACAAATAGATTATTGTGCGCAAAGTGGACGTTTACGAGTTTGATGAAATATACAATCGACTGGGCATAAACGGACATATACATATTATTTCCTATTACATCCGACGACGTTAATCCGGAATCGCGTGTGACCGAATATTTACAACCCTGCAGCGTCTGTACCGCCTGGTATACGACTGGGATGCTGACCCGCGAGTGCACATAATATATTATACAGTCGAATACGACGGCTGAAAAATAATAATATAACAGTATATACCATTATATACCACATAGGTCGTTTATTACCATATAATAATATACTCCGTCGGTATGTCCTTTCGTATGTACTTACACGTAAGTACCTAAGTTATAGTTATTGTCGCAATTCGATCGAACAATATCGTCGTAATATTATGTATCTATGTATATGTACATATTATATAAGATAAGCAATATTATATGATACATGATAATATTATATTTATTATAATATAATCGCATGTACAGTCCATAATATCATATAATAACGGTTTAGATTAATGATAATAATAATAATATGGCACTTATCTCCGTGTCCGTATAATGCGAGGTTTATTATTCTCGAATGAAATAATAACATTGCACGGTAAATGTTTAAAAAAAGAGGGCTGTTTTAGGTTTTTATACTCAAAACTGATTTTTTACCAGAGCAAGATAAAAAACAAACGTATCAAACAGATGGGTACCAAGAAATGTGCAATGTGCAGATATGAGGCAGAAATGAAAAACGTGTATTATGTTACCTAACGATTCGTTCCACTTTTAAACACATTTTTGCACCAGATAAATTGTTAACGTTTATACTGCAGGTAGATAAATATATGTAATGCAAGGGCACTTCTAAGGGGAGTCTAATGGGCTTAAGTCCATCTCACTAGAAACATGTATCATAAGCGTACTCTCAGATTTCTATACATATTTACAAATAATTATTATTACTATTTAAAAATAATTTTATTTAACCTCTTCCGTCAAAAAAAAAAAAAATTAAAAACTTAAATGTACCCCAGACTTCATAATAACTTCATATTTTTTAATTTGTAATTATGTGAGCGATATATTTAGACTATTGAATATCTACTTAAAGACTGTAACACACAAACTCCTTACTCTATAATCTGTCATATATTAGCAACTATGAAACTTTGCCACTGGTTACGAATAATCCGATACTATAAGGATTGAGTTTTATTTAATTACCTCGTTAATGTTGTAATGCAAGTGATAATTGTGACTTTAAAACTCAATATCGTAAAATATACTAATGAAATAATTACTTATATATATATTATAATATATTGGAATTCTATAATAATTTACCCAAACAATATTTAGTACCTTTTATAACTTTTTCCTCGATTAAACGACAATTTTCTAACCAAATACAATGTTGCTAAGAGACCAATATTATAATCGTTGGCCTGCATCTGACTTCTAGTAGGTACTCAAAAAATTGGTTGTTTATCGTCTTATGAAAATATTTTTAAGATGTTTGTTTTCTTTTTATAATTTTAAAGTTGAGATCTCAACTTGATTTATAATATTTATATTTTATAATATTTTTAATCATTTTGATATTAGCTTTAGATTTTTAAGGGATCAATGCATGTATTGATTTAAAATAATTTGTGTTTTTTTTTTTTTGCCTATTTGTATGTAATTTATATTAAGAACAATTTTTTGGTTTCTTTTTCAAATAATTAAAAAATTGTTCTGTCTATGATAAATATTTATTTTCATACAAATAATAAATTATAAGATAGGGCGATAAGACATTATATCCTTTCAATGTGTTTTTTATCTAATATATATGTGTGTGTAATGTAATAACTGTAATGTACTTAATAAGTGCTTATAAATCGTCATGATGGTTACTCTGATTCAAAGATTATTGATATGTGTATGATTGACCAAAAATTAATAAAGACAAGTGTAAATAATCACAAATATAGCTTCTTCTATATCGTATTTTGAAGTGGCTGTACCTAAAAATCTATTGAACCGAAATAAAAATTTCAAACGCAGATAAGTTCTTAACAAAAATAGTTTTATAATTTATTGGTACCTATTAAATAATATAGGTGCTACCATGCTACCATTCAAAAATCAAAAATTGATTCATATTTATCACATAACGAAAAATGTGAAAATTGTAGGAATATTAATTATGATACTATGTAGATTTATAAAAAAAAAAAATTAAAAAAATTAAAGCTTTTTGAAATAATAAGTGTTTTACGTTAAATGGATCGTCTTGTATATTTAAATATACGATACGCATTATTTTCTTGTACCAAGACTTAAATATTTTATGTAATTATTATACAATACTGTGTTCCTACAAGGCTGCAAAATTATTAATATAATAATATGACAATTTCAAAACATTTAAATTAATTTTATGCTATTGAACATATTTTATACTATAAACCTCTTTATAAATTCTAATTCTTTTATAAATATATGAAAAACCTATGTCAGCCTTATTATTTATTGAATTTTAAAATGTTTCGATTATGAGAAATTTAACCCGCCAAAAATTATAATATTGATACACGTGTGTAAGCTAACTCAAATATTTTTTTTTTTTTAATTAATTGTTATAATTAAGTAAAACATGATTTCTTGGCTGATTTTTTTTTTTAATTACTTATAATTTATGAATTTTAAATCTGTGTTTATCTCATGTAGGTATATAGTATATAAGTGCGCTGTCATCGATTAATATGTAGTTATTGATTTCATGAAATCTCATGGATACGGTGTACTTCATTATGTATAGGTATCTCTTAAATGACCTGTTGTATTATGATATGTATACAAACGTGTTTTGTGTTAATTACGTCTATCGTGTACCTATTTAGTACCATATTGAATGTTGAGAGTGAACACTAAATAGGTATTATTATCTATTATCATTAATGTTATCTAATGTTATAGGGATATCGATCAATAATATTGTTGACTTCCCTACCCTCCCACCAAGCTTAAAGGACCTACCATTCAGCTGTCTGACCTATATCTGTTTTCGATACCTATAGTGTAATAATCGTCGACATATTTAAACTATAATATGTAGGAACAATCCACGGACTTATATAATATCATGTACCTAAGACTTATCTAAAGCGGACCATAGGAGACTTATTGCACTGCAGTAAGGATTTGCGTTTTCGGATAAATACTATATATATAATATACATATATACGTGTGTGTGTGTGTTAATTGGACGTGTTTTGTTTGGCGTAATAACATTTCGTAGTTGGGAGAGAACCAGAGAACCCAGGCGCGGCGGATTCAGTGCGGCCGATGCGATGGCGGTGGGAGAGGAGGATTAAACAGGAACTAGTAATTGGCGCGAGCGGTGCTCCGACAATTGCGCGACGTTTGTATATACCGCTCTCTATATATACGACGACGGGTTGGAGGCGGCGGTGGAGGAGATTTGTCGAGCACAGGGGCTGAAACACGCCGCCGTCGTCGTCGGTTCAAAGGAAATTGAAATTGTCAATTCGCCTAAAGTCGACGCATTAATTCAGTGTCGCCCGGGACTTTAAACGGTGGCGGTGCTGTCGTTCCCCCTTCTGCCCGCGAATGAAATCGACTTGGCAAACCGAAACAATTTATAATCCCCGTACGATTGATATTGTATTCGATTTCGATTGTGACTATATACACGCAGTGCCCTCTATTCTTAACGCGCGCCGCACATAAACCACTGCCGCCCACTACCTCCAACCCCTTACTCTACCACCACCGCCATACGCGCATTATAATATTGTATATACACTCACCTCGCGCTCGCGTACGTGTTTTGTCCTCGGCTGATTGTATTTTTTTTTTTATTCCCATATTCGAAATCCGTTTAAAAACTTTTTTTTTTAACTTTGTCTCGATGAGTCAACAACGTCCCCCGTGCTCGACGCCACCGTAATCCGCGCGCGCCGAAAGACGCGGCTATTGAAGTTTTCATGGTCGGTTGGAAATGCTCAAAAAACACAACGGGCCAACAAACAATGTGACAAACAAAAAAACCTAACCTACCTATTCCGTAATATGCACAGCGTATAATTATTATTCAACCTCAATATATATTAAATATTAATACATATTAACAGTGGTTGAATTGGAAAAAAAAATAAAGGTGGACTCTAAATGAAGTTGAACAATTAAGCAAATTATTTTAATAGTAACCCTATATTCCTTGATGAATATAATAAAGGGGTACGCTATTATTTGAAGAAAAATGAAGAGTAGCTCAGTCCCCCTGCGTCCTCCCCCAATTCAATCACTGCATATTAATAAATTATAACATAATATATGAACTGCGCTTAAACACTCCACCAGTCCATCACGCGTATGGTCATCAAAATCTTAGATCATGCACTTTGGACGTAGTAACCATGATACCCTTTAGGTATACCTATGTATTTTATGTGTTTTTATCGTTTGTGTTAGTAATGAATTTTTCCACGCTATATATAGTCACTGGTTAAGCATTTGTATTCGTTTTTAAAAAACGCTGCAGCTTCGTTTTTATAATGAAATTAAACATTTTAAAATATCTTAATTCTTAAGGATTAGAGTAACATTTTTTTAAATTATATTATTTTAAATTTTAATTTTTACTACCAATGAAAAGCATACAATTTTCATGAGCTGGATACTGCACGAGGGCTGCGAGTTGGTCACGCCTGACATAGAGTAATATGCCCAAAATAATAATACTCTATGGTCGATGGGCATACTATTTATCATCATGTTCTTTTCTGTGTTATTACTAAAGATATTTGTGTTTATTACTTGTTATTAGATATCTGTTTTAGTTTTCGTAAGGTATGTTTCCCCTGCAATATAAAAGATCTTCCATTCCTGCCCCTAATAGTCACTGTTTTTCTTAATAAATATTATCAGACTCAGTTTTTTTTCCTCTGAACGCAGTCCAAAGACTATATTATGATAATAATAATATTTAGGTACTTTATACACGCACGAAGGTTTTAAGAAGGCAGTAAAATTTGCCCACGCGAAGATGGACAAGGAATTATGACATATTTTATATATTATAAGTATACCTCCAATAGGTATGCTATATTATTATTATTATTATTGTATAATATATTATGAAATTTGATAGTTATTTTATATACCACCTCACGTCAACACTTAGAAAGTATAAGTCATAACCACGAAGTTAAAACCCGATAATAATATTATAATATGACGACGTCTATATTATACCACCGAACGACTTTGTAAACTCTTTCCCGAGGCGAATGGTGTAAGATTAGGTAGGCAGCGCGGAATATCCAAGATATTTTATGATCAATGAGTCGCATTGCAGAACTGACGTCGCAATATAATATAAATATAGTTTTCCAATCGAAGTCATGATGCTAAAGTGTACGCCCCAAAGTGTTGCAATAACCGTCCAATTATAACATTGGTATTATTATTATCATCGTATAGGTATGACTTATATTACTCGTTAATATTATAACCATTTCGATGTAATTTTATATCGATTGGATTTTCATCGAAATTCTACGGATTATCCAACACCCGGGAGTGTTTTATTTGATAAAACTCGAAGGACGAAATCAATACGTCCGCTGTATTATCGTTTTAGATTTAATCACAATTTATTATTGGCCTTGTATATTATAGGTACCTATCCTCGTAGGCCGTATATAGCTACTTGTTTTCGATGACATATTATAGTAATATTTACAAGTTTATCTATTCCTAATATATTATACCTATATATTGTTGTAATATCTGTATTATATTAGCTAACCTAGCTCATAATAATACTCTACGAAAAACCAAACATTTTTAAAACTTATTATGCGTGCAATACGTCGTAGAAATATAAATTCTTGATTTGTTACGTATATTAAATGCGTAATGTATTTTGTGTTTAAAACGCATGTTTTTGTGATTATTATTGTAAATACCCGGAAGCGTGTAAAAAAACGAAATTCGCCTTACAATTCATTACATTAACCATGGATGGTGGATATGACATGTGGATATGTGGTTGACCGTGTATAATTGTTACAGAGCTGATGCGTTGATGACTGGTATACTATAATTTTAATATATAATGTACGGCGATATTGTGGGCGTCGTTTTAAAGTCAAAAATTACGTTTTCAAAGCTTGGCGAATGCAGAAAATGTATACTATTTCAGACGACGACGACGGCGGCGCGATGGTATAGGTTATTTATAATAATATTATGCAGAAACAGTGATAGAAAATAAATTGCAACGTCGACGTTATTATAATATTATCGTTCGTAAATTGTAATACAATGAAAAATATATAAATTATACTACAAATTATGTTTTGGCATACACGTCAACATAGCAAAAATGATTTATTTCCTAACGTATTTTACGATGTATAATAGATGATATTCAGCTATGTATATGGCGTCGTGTGAGCGTAAAGCTATCTGATTAAAATAAGTGAATACTTATAAACATAATATCTTAAATTTAATATTATAAGTAGTATTCCAAATGAAGTTTTCACGAAAAGAAAAATAGTTAAATAGTTGCTCGGAAATTGGAAAATTTGGGGAAAAACATAAAGGCTTTTTCCGTGGTATTTTTGTAAATAGGTATAAAAGGTTGCCACCGATTTCATAATATAATAATAATTTAAACTTGAAATTTTAATATTTGGTCACTATATTTTTAATCCACGTCGGTAAACCAATGTACTCTTTGAATTTTACATGATGTTAGTAGTTTTTTCAATCCCTATATCGGCTATATCGGATATCAAGGTAGATATAGATCATGTATAGTATACATATAGATCATGCATGATTTTTTTTTTTTCAGATCGAAACAAAAAAGAATATTTTTTGAGATGTTGCCATTATTTAGTTGTAGATATATTAATATATTACTATTACAATTAATAGATTTTGGAATATGCATTTTTTATAAATGTATGGTCAAAAACATAATATTTGGGATGACGGTTAACACCGAGTGAAACAAATTAAATATAATAAAAATGATTTTCGCATAATAATTCCAAGCTTGTTTTAATTGGGCACAGCCTATATTATATACATATATAGGTTACAGGTTTCATATTGTACAAATGAGTTAATTTAATACAGTGTTCACTTATTATAATCAAAAATTATTAACTTTTCTTAAATTCAGCTTAACATTTACAAACGGCACTTATATATATAATTCAATTTCATCATTTTTGAAGCCGAGTAATTCGATTTAATTCAAATTTAAAAAGTTTTTTTTATAAACATTTAAAGTTTATAGTCAGAAGCTGTAGGGTCTAGTTCCGTGAGAAACTGAGAAAACGGAAGTCCATTACTATTAGTTCATCTAAAATGTATAAACGCTAAAACTTAATGTTAAAACTTTGTAAAACCCAGAAAACTTTAAACTTTTTGAAATAATGAGTTTAGAGGGGAGTACATATTACATAATATATGATTATTTTTAATATATTATTATTATTATTAACAGAAAGTGCTCCAAAGACAATAGTTTAAAAAATAGAAAATGTAGGTATGTAATTATTATTTTTATTTAGGTATATAATATACAGCGGTGATCTATTTAAGGGGTAGGTACACTAATTATCTCCTAGAGTATAAACATTTTTGAATTTTTTTTTAAAAACTTTTAGGCTTATGTTTTTCTAAAACCATATAATATTTAAATTTTTTTCATCCTTATATTTATTGGAGAAACCACTATCAACTTTTTATTTTCAAATGGTAATACATAATTAAAATATCATGAATTAATAAACCTATTTTTTTCATGAATTTACGTGTAACATTTTTATTTTTCGTTGATTGGTTTGTGAGATACAGCTTCTAAAAGTATTGGTGGTTTTTACTATTTTTCCAATAATTGTAAAGACCAGGAGCTAGAGATAAATTCGATATATCTGAATCCAAGGTAACAAAATAAATAATAATTAATTAAAGACTACTATTGTACTTTGAACCTTAATCAATTAATAACTTAGCGACTAATTGGACTAATTGGATTTATTTTATCACCTTAAATTTACATTTGTACTTAATTTACAATTTGCATATGTGTCCGTAATTTACTAGTCATTTGGTGAAAATTTTTTATAATTTCACGACATTTTGATTTGTAATTTTTTCCGTGAATGATACCTGAAGTTTAATCAGCTGGTATTTGGTAACCTCGACAAATATACTTTTCTTAGTAAAAACATCTTCTCGTCTCCTTGTATGACGGCGATATTTGAAAACTATCATATCACGAAATATTGTCCATCCATAATACATCTATATTTTCGTAAATAATGTAGGCTGCAATGGTATTAGCCGGAAGAGAGGCTTAGGGAGCTATAGCACCACTATACGAAATTTCTAGCTGCGCCACTAAAATATATGGGTTAAAATATTGTTATAATATTTAATAGCCAAATGAAAGAAAATGTATTACGTCATGATATAGCCAGGTACCTACCGATGTGCGTACAATATACAATTTGATGCATTTTGTATACTTATTATCTATACGAATTACGAGCTACTGTTATAGAGAATATTATGTACGATTTCAATATTAATAATATTATATATCTACTGTCCGTCTGTTAATTTAGTACGTGTTGTATTCGTTAGGGTACCGACGTGTACTTTAGCTATAGCTATATATATATAATTGGTTATACGAGTTGTTTTTCGTTACCTACCTAGGCATTATTTTTTTTTCTTCTTCATAGACTCACGTCCAATTTATGTTTGAGATTTCTCCTGTAGGCTACACAGATATTTATACTGTATTGCACACGCGATTACTAAACATTTAAATGATCGTTGTGTGGGTAGCTATAATAGTTACATGGGTGGTTATAATATGTATATTAAGTTTAAATTTCAAAACGTTAATTAAAGATTAGTCATTAAAAACGGTAATTTACTAATAATTTATTGTTTATCCTTTACATAAAAAAACCATTAAAAAAATTCCTGATGAACGCATAATAATCACCAGTAGTATAATAAGATTATGCAATAACATTTTTAATAAGTAAATCAGCAACGAAACTAATCAGTTATGCTGTAGCACTTATGTATTATTGCACGTAATGCATAAATACATTATACAATTATTTATTTATGCAACTTAATATAATATACAGAATATTATTAAAATATCATATTATTATTAATGTTATAATAAATACGCAGGATGCAGTTAGTGTAAATAGGTACGTAGCAGTATACCTACATGTGGGTGATATGATCTGAATTATTTAGTACACAATAGTGAAGCAATGATTAATTGTTTCTGTATATACGACGAAGAACGCCATGACGTTTAATCATTCATTATTTCGGTCATTAGGTAATGTTCACGTATAGTGTGCTATAGTATATATAGTTAGGACATTGAATTCTGTCGGCATTGTTGTGTGCAGTCAACCCTCGGTTTAGGGTCGAAAATCCGATGGTCAAAGTGTCAAAAATCAACTGACACGTACTAACAACAATTGTTGTACGCTTTGGTGAACCACGTCAATTTATTAAACCGCAAAGATACGTCATCGTTACTGATTTGTAGTCGTTTGTTTACAAAACTGAAGAAATTCGACATTTAATGCATTTGATGATATCTTATAATATTATTATAAAGAATCATGTACCGAACAGAAATAAATAAATTATCTGACCGGATTTTGTTGTTGTCATTTGTCGATAATATGCAGATATCTGAAAAAATTACCATTTCATGTTAAAATATCCAAAAAATACATGTTTTGTAAACGTTATTAAAAAAAAATGATCGTGTTTTTCGAACCATAAATCGGTAGGTATATCTACAGCTAATGTTTAATTGTACAAGACACAGTAGTATAGAGTTACGATTTATGGTGTAACCTACGCGCCTGATTTGAAATAAGAAGTATATTATATATAATGTCTAATATAAGTTATTCGCAAATATATTATACAGACCATAATAATTGGGTATAAAAATCAATGGTGTACGATTTTATTCAAGACACGAAAATTGAATTCATCTATTAAGTAATTAATATTAGTCTTGTACCGTTTTTCTTATCGGTAGATCGCGTAAATTTTATAATAACTTACTATGTGCCTATTATAGCTGGTACCTGAATACATTGATTTGAAATAAGTATATTAGAATCCTTTTTTTTTCATTAATTTCAAATAATAAATCAGTTTATTATTACTATACCTGTCTAACATAACTGCATATTATTATACGGAATTTAATTATGTATCTATTTTCAAATTATTATCAAATGTAATTATGGTTTGCACGAGTGAGATTGTTCGATTTAAAAAGGAAATTTTTTTATAACGATTTGTATTTTTGTTATTATGAATAGTCTCTACAAACATAATTGGTCCTTACCTCAGGAAATAAATCTGATCTTAAGATACACGTGAATCGGTTGACGATGAATTTCCGCAGCTATTTTCGTACTGTCGGATTTAATTTTTAATTAAATAATTCAGATAAATGCTTATTATAACGTGTGCAATTTATAATTTATTTTTCGGCAAGTATACCATTATTCTTAAGATTGTACAACTTGTTATTTTCATAGCTACACAATTTTGTTGTATTGTGATTTGTCAGTTCTGTTCGATGGATCTGTTTATATAGTGATTCTTTCAGTGTAAACTAGGAAACACCTATAAGCATTGGATAAAACTCTATCTGAATTGAGGCCCAGGAAAAAAACTGACTAGTATATAACAATTGAGTCTCCCTAAAACTGTTCAAATAAAATAACAAATAATTCGCGATAACAAAAACCTGGTAAAGTGAATATTTGTTCTAATCCAATTTAAATCAGTATTGTCAAAGTATCAATATTATTCGTATCAAGCTTTTCAAAAATAATTACTTTTGCTTTTCGTTTTAGTTTATTGTACAATATTTTAACTATTTAATAATTTAATATCGTCTTTAAAATTAGATTAGCTAAAATTCATCTAGATGATAAACCATTGGAAAAATCGGAACTCAACTTGGATCTTTTTCAAAATTGTATTATTTTTTATTAACCTGGATCAGACATACAGAGAGGTACAACATACCTAGAGGACGGTAAAATAATGATACACCCGAGACGGTTTTAAATTTAAATTTGTTATTGTTGTGTGTGGGTTCATCTGTATTATTTTTATAATATAGTAATAAAATAACTTGTGTAATGTTTAACAATATATATCGTATATCATGCCACGATTCTTCTCGACGATATTTATATATAAATTATATACATATTATATTATACGATATATATGCGGTAGAACATACGATATTATAATTATTACGTTGTAGTGTGTGTTGTACAATATTATTATTATTATTATTTATGTATATTGTATATTGTGAATTGTGATTCGTGAATATTATATTATTGTTCTCCTTTCGGACGGGGTTATAATTATTATTAAACAGGAATCTCGGCGTGCTCAGAGCCTTTTACCAGTGGCCGCCCCAATTACGCACACGCACCCGACTCGCACTCCCGTGTCCGACGCGGTATTACAATAATAATAATAATAATAATATATTATGTACGCGAGCACTAATAACAATAATGATATAATGACCACGCAACGGCAACAACACGGGTCGTGCACGGTTTATAATAATAATATCATACTCGAGTTGCGGGGGCAGCTTCTGGTTTTGCGCTTCATCGACATAGGTTATCCGTTTCGTTTCTATATTTTGGTTTTTTTTCCATTCACATTATAAAATTATACGAGAGCAAGACAAGTGCTCCTGTGCACACACGAACATCTCACCGCCGTCGTCGCTGATACTACACGCCGACATAGATATTCGTGAGCACGTCGATCTACATCGTGTGTGTGTGTGTATTATTATTACCCGTATCCATGATTTAAGGTCCACTGCAAGTTACTTTAGCATTATTTTTTATGTCCAGATTTCATATTTGCGATTATCACGGTCTGTATGACCAATAGTGAACCTAGCACCCAAGCGTTCATTCCATATCATGCTACAATATCAGATTTATTTTTGCCAGGAACTTTTACAAATATCATTTGAATTTTTGATATCCATAATAAAATATTTCGTATTGACGTAACGATACTGACATAACTGAGCTTCTCACTATTATGATGGTTAGCTAATTTTATATGACAATCAGTGCTCGAATCGGGGTCGAGAGGAAGACGAAGATCCTTTAATTTTTTTTTACCTATACCTAGAAATTCAGGCAAAGCCCTCACACTAGTCTTAATTAAATAAGTTCGCACTCGGAACCCAGTTTTTAAATCGTTTAATTGAGTATACCTTTACTTAATAATTCCCAAATCGTGCACTTGTAACAATAACTGTCGCTCGGGATTCTAATAATTCATATTTTCCATCGAGTCACCTGTATACTATTTTAAATCGTGTCCGTTATAAATATATAATTTTTTTTGAAGAAGAAAACTACTACGATCAGCAAACGTACGTACTGACAGGGTTGCCCGAATCTAATGCGTCACGTGTGGGTGGAATATGAGGAGAGTTAGGTATTGCTGAAAAGGAGTCAAAACATTTTTGTTTTCACTACGAGGGACCGGAAATAATTTCGTTTCGCATTCTACACCCTCCTATAACTCTTCCGACCGTCGTTTTTTGGCCAATTTCCGTTTATGATACATACAATATTATCATACATATTTACATTACTTAGTAAAAATATCGTTATTCTTTTTGATTTCATTTGTAAAATTTTCGTTTGATTTCGGTTTATCTAAATAATGATTTTCCAATTGCAGTTTGTGGCATGTAGTGTCAATATAGCTTTCCTCTTTTCTCGCGAGAAATTATAAATTGTATAGGATTTAAATTTCCACTTTGAAATAACTGTTAATCAAAAAATAAAATCTTAAAATTTTGTTTTAATGTCTTCCACAGTAAATATTATGAGAGCCACCATGTATTTAGAAATCACCAAAAGGATGGATGCTGATTTGTGATGACTACCGAGGTTACAAATCTGTGCGTAACTTAAAATCATAATTATAAAAAAGGAAAATTAACCATGTCATACAAATATCTATTCTTCAAAACTTTAGTTTATAATTATAAATATATTTGAATTTCAAAATTTCTCTATGCCCTATATACACAATATAGGTAGGTACTTAGTACCTACAGAATATAATATCTTTCTATATACCTATTGGAGAGGCAGATCCTCCCTCCCTTATATCCATGGTATCAATAGTTTCATCGATGCAAAGTTCTACGATTATAAATTATAATATTATTATTATGTTTCGTATACGTTTGCCATTATTCTATAATATCCTATTGTATAATGTTCATAAATGCCATTAATCTATTTATTGTTTTAATACGATTTTCTACTTTTATCAATACTTTCATAAATAGAATAGCCACGATAATAAATATCACGAAAAATAAAAACGCGCACTGCATCGCGAAGGATACATATTTTATTGTACCTACGTATATAATATTATAAGCAACTACATGCACCGGCCACCCATGTAGTGAATTGCTCAAACGACATTGGGTATTATTGTATTATTATTGGAAAAGAAAAAAAACACCTCAATAGATTGAAAATATTTATATTATTTCTCCGTCCCGATGTGACGGTAATTCAAAACCGAGGTTAATGAAACTCTTTAGGCACGCTCATATACATATAATAACAATAATGCTAATAATATTATATGTACGAGTATGTATATTATAATACGCACAACAATATAATCCCACGGATTACCTATACCTTATAATAATTTAATATAAATACATTATTATAACCTCATTCGGAGTCGTGCACGATCATATTTGAATCACGTGTAAACGAGTAGTATTATCGTATTTACCGACTGCGCATCACCAGACATTAACCGTGCGAACTGAAAAAAAATATGACAGACGTCCACGCCCCCGCCATATAGATATATACGATATAGTGTAATACTTATAATATTATATGGAATATCGCATGCAATTAAAAATATTTATTGAATCTGGAACATCGATTTTGAGTTTTTTTTAGACTATAATAAGGATACAATATATTTCAATATTTGGGATAATACTATCTTAGACTTACTATAAACACCATACTATAGCCACATTGAGTGGATGATTCGAAATGGGAGCAAGACGTGTTTTATATGAATTTTATCTCTCCGAACTAAGATACTATGGTTGACGATGATGATTATTATTATCTACAAATTTCAAAATGACTCAGAGTCTGTTCAAACACATATTATTTTTTTTTTTTTATTTAACTTAAAAATATCAACATCAAAAGTTATTTGTTTAATGCCCATATAATAACTAAACAGTGTGATTTATATTACAATATTATTATTATAATAATTATGATTTATGATTATAGTTCGAAATCGGACTTAAAATATTATATTATCCTAAAAAATCGAAAATAGCAAACATGCACGAGAGCTTACGTATGTTTTTGTCCGTTCTGCGCAAACTTCGTATTTACGGTAGATTACCGAAAAATCCGTGATTAAAAAGTTCAATACATATAATTAGGTAAAAAAAAAAATACAATTTGATGAATAATAAGATGTTCCATTTAATATTATTATAAATTATAACGGTTATTGTAACGATTTACCTGACTAAATAAATCATTATAATATAATACATTTATGTTTACTTACTGTAAATTTAATAATTTCATTATTTCTATATAGGTACCTAATGACTTAATTATTATGATAAGTAGGTACCTACTTGATTATTATTATTTTTTTTTTTTTTGAAATAAATTATTTTAAATATCGTAATATTATAATATAATATATTATGTAGGTACTGAACATTTTTACCTCTGACCTTATACCGTGAAATTCTGGGAAAACGAGAATTGGGTCCCGAGATATTTGATCCCTTAAAAAAAACACGAGTTGGGTCCGCGGTATTATTTGATAATACTTGAATTGGGTCCCCGGTAATGTCTCCTGGGTAATCCAAATAGGCTTGTCCCAACTCATGTACCTACTCCATAAAATCAATGGTGAGCATTAACTTGTTAAAAAGTTATTATTTTTAAACTTATAAACTGATTCAGTTAATTGTGTATTGTTTTAACTGAAGCTTTTAATAGTTAATTATCATTATTGTATAGATGTGGCCTATAACTTTCTAGTAAATAGTAATAATGTAGTATTCACTATAATAATAATTTTAAGTTTTATGTCTACAACAGTAAAGTTTAACTTGGTAAATGTTTATACAAACCAAAATACTTATGCAATTTATGACTTATGAATACTATGACTTGGAAAAAAAAAATTAATACAATTTTTTACTGAGTTAAGTTATTTTTATTTTATATCTTAACTTTAATTTTAATTAATTTTATTCAATTATTTTCATTAACTTGCCCACCTTTGCATAAAATATACCGGGACCCAACTCATGTGCTCAAAAAAATATACCTGGACCCAACTCATGTACCTCAAAAAATATACCGGGACACAACTAATGTACTCCATAAAGTATACCGGGACCCAACTCGTGCTGTTTTTGAAATCTGGGACCCAACTCGAGTTTGTCCGAAATTCTCATGCTTCAGACCTTTTTACCGCGATTCTGTATTAACATAGTCTGTGTGCTTTTTTTGCGTTGAATAATTCTTACGACGTTTTTCCAGCCGTCTCTATTATACTACCTACTCTATAGTCAATAGCAGCACTAAACTAGTGATAAGTTTTTCAGTACCTATTAATAGTTATAATATATTATTATTTGCGTTTTGCGCTCGTGTATATACGATATAATACAGACTCTCCCCGGCCGTCGTCGACGGTTGCGTTTAAAGCCGTTTAAACGTGAAATCGAATTTATGTTTTCCTATCAAAGTAATAATGGAAGCGATCTCCGCCTGTTCCACGGCGCACTTTAATATCATACACTCGTATACGAGGATTAAAAACCACTCGGTGCTCGGTGGACCGATCGCCGCCGCGTGGGACTTTCGCGAAGGATTATAATAATAATATATATAATGCATATTGTATATATACACGTGCCATTCACATATTATACTATTATTATTATTATAGATATTGTATTGGAATTGTCGTCGTTTGATCGATCATGTGGCGACGACGACGATGACGACAACGATTATCTTATAGCGTTTTATGTTTTATGTAAATCGGTCGAATTTAAATATTGTTGCGTCCTGTGAGCACCATACCCCCTCCCTTCAGAATATATTATACATAGATGTCCAAGTACCTAGCTGGTATGCATTTAAATAATATTTTGTTTTACGCATTTTTATTGTTGAGCGTAGTTTTCTTGTTAATGTCACTGTGCGGACTGCGGTCGAATCGCCTCAAAAAAATGTGGTTCGCGTGTTTTATTTGGGTACCTATATATTCGTACGACGGGTTTTCGATGTAACATTGTTCTCAAAATATCCCCGTGGTGGTGTTTTTTAGACATTTTTAGTGGTATGTAAAATGTAAATGTAATATTATACATTTATACAAACTTCTATTATTATATAATAATATAATATAGGTTAATAAGTATAATATTGTGATATTTTGTCCCGCGGCGATCTATGTCATTTTTTTTTCTGGTGAGTCTAACGTGTTGATCCACACACATGCATAAATACTTCCATACATATGAATTATGCAGTGTGTTTTCACAACGTATGCCTCCATTAGGAATTATAGGATTAACATACTTTACATACTCAACATTCTTGGAATGTCTCGAAACGATATTTTTTTAAATTTTTGTCTTTAAAATAATAGCTTGAATTCAAAAATAAATTATTCCATTGTATTTCTTAACAAGTAAGCGTGTGAATTTATATTAATATTTTCTATACTGTTAAATAACGACATACTCGTTATCAACCTCTCGATACCGAATGATAAACATTATTATTATCTGCTGCTACCATTCTTTCTACCTGTTAAAGATGACTGCTATATTCGATTCTAGCACTTTTTGTGATACTTAATACCTATATCGACTATCAACGTTTATAAATATTAGAAACATATTAATATTTAATATTTAATTCATATATAGTATTAAATGTAAAATATAATAATATAACCACTCATTTTTAAATGAAAAACATATACCTACCTACTTGGTAATACATTTTGCTACATCAAAAACAACATTTATATTGACGTATTGGATATCGCATTAACAATATATTGCATCGTAATAATTCCTGCAGCATAGATTTAATTTGTCATTTTTGTGTGTAGTTATTTACTAATGATGATAAGGAAACGGATTTTATAGTAAATACATATTTTTATTGGAATAAGATATATTATTTAATTTGATAAAAAATTTGCAAAATTTAGATCATACTAAGTGAAATAAACTAAAAAACATTTTACATATTTTTAAAATATTTTTGTAATTTTTGATATTTTTTATAGATTTTCAACGACTAAAAAAATTATCTTCTTCATCTAAACAGCATCACGTACAGATATGCGGCTATTAAATACGCTTCGATAAGTTTAATAGGTAATGTAGCTTAAAATAAAACGATTAGTAATTTTTTACGACTACTAAATATTGTATAATATTTTTTATTAATATCATTTATGTATTTATATGCTGGGTCATATGTCGATATAATAAGTAGGTACCTACCTACCTATAGAAAACATTTAGGAACAATGTTATGTCTAATATAAACTCTAAATAAAGTAAAATTTATATTATAGCTATGTTTGTTTGTCTTCATACATAGAATTTGTGTCGTATTTAAAAATGTTTTTGGCACATTTTTGAAGTAGCACAAATGTTGTTATGTATTCCGATAAAAACAAGTACATAATAATTATGCATATATTTTGATTTTTTTTTATTGAATTTGTGACCGCGATCGGGCCATACGATGATGATGATGGCAAAACAATGCCGTGGCTACAACACTTGCTACACTTAAAATTACATAGTCTTAAATTCATGTTTCACATCAATCCAAATCTTACGAAATCTGTTAAAAATGTTTGTAGGTATAAGTACATAACTACCGTACACCAATAAAAGTACACCACAGTTTTAGGTCATAATATAATTATTAATTTTATTGCCCAATCGACAAATGGGTGCTTGTTTCCTTCTGTAAGCGCAAATCCTGTATATTGGTGTAACTATGTAATTTTGTAATACAATATATAAAGTGCTTAGTATAATATTATCAAAGTGTACTGTGCAGCTTATATAAACGGACTATTATATACATTTTGCAATAGTTATTATACAACTGTTCCAGTTTCTGTAATATAGCATATTATTTATAATATTGTGTTGATGTATTAATAAATATCGTGTTAATATTATTATCAATGGTTTATTAAATTGTCATTACTGTATTGTATGAATTATAACCACTAGTATTTTATAGTATAACTACTCTCATAATCTAAAAGTTGATAATGCTGACCTAAGTCCTGGAGTAATCATAATATAGGTATATGTAGATTGAGGTACCATTCAATGCTAGTTTGTTATACGAATTGGCAAATTATATAGCTATATCTCTTATTGAATAAATACTGCTATTACCTATGCTTTATTATTGTTATTTTTTTCTTTTTAACAAAAAGAGTCAAGAACTTGGCCAAAGATGGTTAAAAGGTGACCAAGGTGGTAAAAATTAAAAAATACATTTGGCTCCCCCTACCCCACCCATAAAATGTTTAGCTATACTCTTGAAAAGAGTATATTTTATTTTATTATTAAACATATATGTAGGTACATAACTTGTGCGATTAACAAAGCACATTTAATAGGTTCTTGATAATTCGGATATTAAAAATACGAAATAATAATATTATTTCACCAATTTAATGTATTGACTAATACAAATTAACCACCATCGTCATATTTGTTCGTCTAATAATTGTATTGTAATATTTTTCTCGAGAAAGTTATTTCGTGTTTTGTTTTACAGGTCTCGACACTCGTGACTAGTGAGCTGTGTGACCATAGTTTTTCGTAGTTACCTATCTATACATACTGAGTATAATAATATAATACCTTAACCGCACCCACCCCAGCATACCCTTGGTAGTTGGGCGTACTAAGACGAGGGGAGTAGGACATCGCGTGTTCGATTTCATTGTTACACCGCAACAACGAAAGACAATGCGCGTGCATCAATCTCCTCTCCTAGGATGGATTCTGTGTTGTTGTTTAATTTTTTTTCGTTTGACTCGCACACACGTACGTAGATACTATATAGGTATGTACAATAATGATATATATTTATATATATTCTTATTACTGTATTATCGATAACTACCTCGCTCCTTGCAATACAATCAGCGGCGGCGGTGAAGGTAATTCGACCATAGCTTCTGGTTTCCGTCCAAAGAACCGGCTTCTGCATCGAATAATGGGTATACTCTCACTCGGGGGCAAATTCGGTATTTCCAATGATATTTATTTGTTCTCTCTCTCTCTCTCTCTCTCTCTGTTCGTACATTTATACGTGCCTATATTTAATTACATGGTTGTTTCCATTTCGATGAATGTATACATAATATAATAATATTATATACGCGCTCGCACACACATTGTAGTCGTCTTACACGCGCGCTGATTCCGTTGTTCTTGTTGTATATATTACAGTATACACTATACAGGTATATTATAATATCATCGTGCAGGTAAGCGTACCGCTATAATATATAGGATATAGGAATACAAAGACCTTCAAAATGTCGTTGAACAAATAATCATAATGATAATATTATACTACGATGGAAAAATATCCAACTTGGGTATACCTACATACTATTGAGGCGGTTGCTGCATGCACTATACAAGCTATTTGTCTACTTAGTTTTTCACTTCAATAAATACGCGTATCATATTAAAGCCGATGGCAATTCATTACGACCTCATCGTTTCGTCCACTGAATCACTTATATTTTATACTTAGGCACCTATTATGAATATGTATTACCTATATCTCATCTATATATGATATATATGATTCTATATGGATACTAATATACAGTGGCATAATAAGGAATTTGGTTGGTTGGGGGGGGGGGGGGAGAATATATATTTTTAGTAAAATTTGTAAGCTTCATACAGTAATCTACTCCACCAAACATAAAATGTTTGAAGCAAAATAAAAGTGTTTTGGTGGGATATATCCGCTTCCCCTTAATTATTCCCCTGATAATATAACGTATGCATTTATTTTCGTTTTTCTTATTTTAAAATTTACAATGGTCATTTAAACTTAGTGTTACAATATTTTGTTTTTTTTGCATTTTAACAACATAATGATAATATACAGATTAAGAGGACGCCACACCCGCATGTGTTGTCTTCGTCGTACAAGTACGTAGCATAGCAAATATTACGCTCAGCAGATCACGTTTATCTCCGTTATTTTAAAATTGAGAGTGAATTGACCTATTAAAAAAATTAAAGGCAAGATTATTACCGAGTGCATCTCATAGGCTTTTTATTATATTTTAATTTTAAGCCGAGTTATGAGTATTTTTAGATATAAAAATTATTTACAATTTTAAAATACTCATTACTCGCTTTAAAATTAAAATATAATAAAAAGCCTATGAGATGCACTCGGTAATAATCATGCCTTTAATTTTTTTAATAGGTCAATTCACTCTAAATTTTAATATAACGGAGATAAACGTGATCTGCTGAGCGTAAAATTTGCTATGCTACGTACTTGTACGACGGAGACAACACATGCGGGTTTGGCGTCCTCTTAATGATAAATCGTTTGTTTGATACCTATCATAACATAATTTCTTTTACCCTATGTGATGGATCAATTGACGATCGTTAATATATAAGTATATTTTTAAGTAAAACCCGGTCGAAGCCTGAATGACGTATATGTATGCTTGTTTTCCCATCCCGACTAATCGAATTCTCTTAATTTTTTGGGAATCGGCAATTCCAAACATCATTATAGGTATAGTCATTACTCATTAGTCATTACTCATATTATGGCTACATGGTTATTATAGTCTATAAAAATATTATCATTATCTATTGTTAAAAAGCGAAGGTTTAACAACGTAAACTGTCATTGGAGTTTGCAGTACTTAAATCATTGAAGTTTGATCGGTAAACGTTTGGGTCGCAAAATAATGTATTATATTATCTGTACATTTTTACATTGTATATAATATGACATTAACTGGCGGTGGCGGGTGTATCGTGAGAAACGTTGTCATCCCCATATATAATATTAAATAAGTATGTATAATAATGGTCGAGCCGAAATACCGTGCCTGTGTCTTCAGAACACGCTTCTGGGTCATTAATTATTGCCTAGTGTTGTTTCGTAGTGACGAAAACGGAATTTGAATATCAATCGCTGGACGTGAGCGGACAATCGGTCATGCGACTTTTTACACACGCACACTACAACCAAACGTATGTATATATATAAATATATAACCGATGATAATAACGTCATTATCATTCCGTCTAGTGGACAGGTGACACTCGGACCCGTCGTATATTCCATTGCCGTGTACATATTATAATATACGCATATATAATACAATAATAATATAATACTCCCGAGTCCCGAACAACAGATTAACGTCGTCAGCATCTGCCGGATGTGTCTTAGACGACGCGTCTCGGGCAACAGTGTCATCGACATCGATCACACGACCTAAGCGTCGCGGCGGCATCTTTATTACGTATACGCACAACAACACAAGAGATGATAATACGTCGTGTAGGTATATATATATATATATATATATAAACTGATTATAAAGGTACTCCGAACAATCGCGATAGGGTCAACTGCTGCCGCAGCCAGCCTACAGTGTATTCGTTACGCGCAATTCACTCGACGCCCTAGGTATGATTAAGTGTGATATATATTCAGTGTAGCAGATTTAGAGGGGAGAGGATGCTGGCGAGCTGAAGCACCCATCTTTCTGAATATTGAATTTTCATTGTAATTTTAAATTATTTGTCTTTATGTATCAGTCATCACTCATCACTCATTACATGGAATTAAACATATTGATTGAAAACCACAAAATATAGACTTCCTACTATACCAAAAATATGTTAAATTTATATTTACCTCGAAGACGATCATGATAACTGATAAGTATCTAGATACCTAGGTTAGGTAATGAGCTTTATTATCATTTATCAACATAGCACCTGCCATAGAAAAAAACCCATTAATTCATAAGTTGATTAGAAAATGAACTAACTAGTTAGGTAAAAAAAAAAATATACTTTTTGATTAGTTAATGTCAAACTTTGCTAATAATATTAGAAATCGAGCTACCCATATAAATATGAGAAACAGGTCCGGCGTTGCTCTTTGTAATTTTTAAATAGATTTATACTTAAAGACCATTTTTTTAAGTTTTTGAACTTCTGTTTTCAAATCATAATGGACACTCTTTGTAGAGCACCTATTTCAAAAAAAAAAAAGGATTTAAAAAATGTTTTATGAATAAGTATTAAAAAATTCCAAATACCAGAACTCAAATAACTTTCTTATAAAAGGAAAAATGGAAGTGATGATTGTGCTCGGACGTTCGGTTAATCACTCTGTATATTAATATAATATATAGTAATATACAAATAATATACGTATGTAGGACTGAATAATATTACTAATAATATTTATTATACAAAATATAATAAATGTTGAATTTATACTACTTATAATTTAATATTTATGTAAACTAATTATTTACTATTAACCAGTGTAAACAATATTTGTTCATCATATAATAATATAATGAGAACTCTACAACTTATATCGTGTAACTTAATTATTATTACATGTATTAATGCAT
Organism: Diuraphis noxia; assembly: GCF_037042655.1. NCBI lineage: Eukaryota > Metazoa > Arthropoda > Insecta > Hemiptera > Aphididae > Diuraphis > Diuraphis noxia. Next base: position 26,456,325 of record NW_028301714.1, on the reverse strand, counting down.
TTGTGAAGGGAAATTTGGCGAATCTTCAAAATATATAGGTGGTCGAATTTCTATTTCCGGTTGTAAATTAATACGAACATTTGGGTTCAATTCAATTACGATTTCATTTTAGATTTTTCTGTTGATTAGGAGGGAGGGAAAATAAGAACATTTTATAATCACTATTATAAAATCAATTTTTATATTTTTAAACTATTTTCACAACTACAAGATACTTAATAATATTTATGTAACCTACGTTTCGTAAAAAAAAAAAATAGTAATAATAACAATATTAATATTGATTTACCGTGAAAACATGGATCACTCTACAACGAATTAATTCTACTGATCTTATACATATTATAAAATTATGATATTTAATTATATAAACAACTGGTCCACAGTATACCAACGCTGACTTAAAATGTTTTATTTAAATTAGCTTAATCAATGCTGCAGAGCACTATTTTAAATTTTAAAGATTATTTATTTCGATTTATAAATTTTAGTAAGGTACATAAAAAAAAATTGAAGAAAAAATATTTCTTTTAGGGAAATAATGTATAGCCTGTTTTTTTTAAACTAGAAATTTGTTTTGTTTATATTTCGTACACGACAACAATACATATATTTAGCTTTCATTTAAGCAATTACAAATTTATTATAGAAGTTTCTACATCGGCATGACATCACAAAATACGGGGTGGTAGATACGATTTATGTGAATATTGGGAACTGAAGATGAAAAAAACACATTTTGTGTCCATATCTAAGTTTTCAATTTCAAATCACGCTAAATGAAGCTCGTTTGTATAATAAATAATAATATATACGTTGTGTATACTTCGAATTATAACGTCTATTAAAATCTATATTTTTATATTACTTGTTTAGGTACTTACTATATTATATTTTATTCAGTGGTACTGACAATAGGAGTTATTCGTATATATAATAATAGTAACCTGATATAAGTATCTTGCATTTTAAAGTTATTTTAAATTTTTTGCTCCTTTACAATAAAATAATATATATACCATATCCTCTACGTTTTGATTAGTCGAATAATAATAATTCCATTCGCGGTGTTAACGTATATTATATTATCATTCTAACGTTTTAAAATTAGCGTATCGAATCTCGTGCGCTTTCAAATAATATTTTACCTGCTCGTAATAATATTATTATATACACTACTATAATATTACGATCGTATTATTATAATATGAACATTTAAAAGACTTGAGAATGTCGTCCGATTTTTCAGCCAGTAACACGTTTTTATTTTTAAGGTGTTCTCGATGATATTATAATATATTATAATATTTCGTTCGGGTCAAATGTCGCAACGTTACACTGGCGTGTGCAGTTTTATATTTTAATACTAATTCAACTCCGATATCATATCAGCCAGATAGTCATGCAGAACGCATTATTATTATAATAACGCTGGTATGGTATATTATATATTTTCAAAATCCGATGGCAGCCGACGGAGAAAGAGAAATAATAGTGAAATTATATCTCTAGACATGTATTATGTGAGTCAAAAAAAGAAAACGTATATAGGGACTGCCGGATTCTATATTATAACGCCCAGTCGTTATCCGAAGATTAGGCGTCAATGGATCAACGGTTGAATAGTATAGTATAAGATGCACATCAGTCACCAGCTATATATTATTATAACCTACTGTCGCAGGGTTGTTGCATAGGCGTAGATAAAGCACTTGTTATTGTTCGCTAGAGGTGTGGAGCACATTTTTAAACAAACTATATACCCTCTGAAAACCCAGGTACTGAAAAAAAATTGTTCTCGCTTTACGAATATACAGAAATATTAAATACTTATATGTTTAGCTAGAGATAGAAATATTAATTATTAACTATACAGTATACACACACTCCAGTCTAGATCATTGTTGTCACTGACATTCTTGATTTCGGTGATAATATAAAACTGAGTACCAAAAATCGAATTGTTACGTACACGAGAACTTTTGGATTTTTGAAATTTCTTCCAACTAATATTTTTTAGTTATTTGATTTGAGTCTTTTCAGACTGATTCAGGGCTCAGGAAACACCACATGAAAGTAGACCCTTAAAAAGTCGTCTACATCACTGTGTATAAACGATAATACCCGCAACTTTTCTTTTAACAACACAGTTTTTAATCTTTTAGATGGTAAGCATTTTTTTTATCACACATTTCATGTTTGAGTTCATTGAAATTATTTAAGATCACATTTTAATTTTGAGGATAGCTTAAAAAAACAACAACAGTTAATTACATGATTTTTTACAACCTTAAAGTCCACCGCTGAACCTCGTCAAAGCGTTTGAGTTAAAATATGACTTTGTTTGTATTCATCATTATTGGACCGATGGAAGTTTTGCACCTGCTGAAATCTAAAATATAATTAAACATATATTATATGTTTTTATATACCTACGGATAGTCGCGACTGTGGTGGCAGGTATAATATATACAGTATGTATTTTATGTATTTACTATTCAAACATGTCGCCTGCGTGGTATATAATCTCGGATAGGGATGCAACGGATTTTGCGGTTTGAAAGACAACAAAAAATATCGAAAAGCGTTTAGTTATTACGCGTGTCTGAAAAACGCCGTCATCCGTCTACACACAGACGCCGCTCGCTGTCGTCGCCACTATATGCATAGGTACTATAGGTAGGTACCCACACGTCAACCGCGGTCTCCGCTGGTGCAGAGACCGTGTAAAAACGTAACCACGTATACGGTTATGGACGTGTACCATGTATGTATATAATGGTGGTTCGGAATCGTACAAGAGCGCGCGCGTTACACCGACGCGACGGTGGCGGCTGCTGTGTACACGGACAAACGCGATGCAGCGGATTGCGGCGTTGTCGATGTCTTAATTTACGACGATACGCGTCGCGTCGGGGCCACGTGATAAATTACACCGGATGGACGACGACGAAAAAACAAAAAAAAAAAACGTTAACTAAAACGTGTACCCGCGCTACTAATGCGGCGACGAGGACAATCGCCATGCCCCTCTTCGAGGTTATATACACATAATAATATTTTGCAAATGTATTATACTCGGTCAGGTCATACGTACCTATATATACATATATATTGTTTGTTTGTGTGTGTATGTGTCCGGGGGAAATAAAGAAAAAAAAACACTTCTCGTCCGAAGATAAGGTCTCTCTTTCTCGACGCGTCTATATATGGGCTGGGGCAAGTAGGTAGCTCGCGCGAACCGCCGCTTGTACACACGCGTGAACGTAATAATAATAATATAGTACTTATATGATATTTTGTGCTATATACAGTGGCAACGACGACAATATCGGAAGCTTGGCGTGTGTATAGGCATACGATATAAGAGCGCGTGCACACACACACACACACACACACACACACACACACACAACTATATCTATGCAATTTATATTATATACGTATATGTGAACGTGTATTTAGTGTCTGGTCTTCGGATCCAGCTGTTAATTAATGCGTTTGTATTTTATATTATATACCTACCTACTATACATATACATATATAATATATTATATATCATCTAACGTGTTATAATGCGTTTATTATGTACCACGTGTATACCCTATATAATATATAGACTATATATATATAGGTATAGCAGCTGTGACAGACGCGGGAATAAAGCTGCGTGAAACAGCTTTATCATGGCTTCAACGGAAAAATAAAACCCGTACTCGCTCTGTATACAGGCGTATACACTTCGACGAGGAGCGTGTGTGCTGTGTGTGCGCGTGAAAGGAGGCGTAAGACGTGTATGTGCACTGTGCAGTATAATATATAATATAATAATATTAATATATAAAAAATAATATTATCCGCACACGCGCTCGCGCTCGTATACAATTAAAACGTGTAACAACGCCTTTGCAGTCTCTGCAGCTGAACTGCTCTGATAGCAGGCGCGTGTCGTTGGCATATCATGTCCGGTCCGCAGACAGAAGGCGGCGGCAGACCGGAAACGGCTGGTCTCGGCGGCCAGCAGAAAAAGGCATGTACCTTTTTATTTTTTTCATTTCTCCCTCACTCCCTTTCTTAATGGGCTTCAATTTCCAGGCGTACAAACACGTTCGTTTAATTTACAAACATTTCAACTATAGTGTACGAACATAACATACAACGATCGTTCGTACGGTTAAATGCGGGCATTCTGTATAAATCTAGTTTAGCCCACCTTAAAATATTTAGATTTTTTTCGGAACAAGATTTATTCCATACATTCTGAATTCCGATATAGGTATTATGGTTGCACGATGGCCAATACCATTAGATCACAGCATTTAGTAGTTTAATGTTACCATCAACTTTAATATAAATTCACTTCATAGTTCATACCACAGATATATAAATACAATAAGAGTTTTTGTACACATCTGTGCGTCATACTCCATTGAGCAAATATAATACATTCGGTTTTGAGGATAGGGTGGAGTGTATCTTTAGTGCTTGGCAAGTATACTCGTTTAGCTAAGAAAGAAAGAACATAAAGTAGTGGATCGCAGAAGAAATACTATATAGGTACTTTGGTACTTACACTTTTTTTTTCTATTTACTTTAAATTAGTATAATCAATAATTAAAATTTATCACGTTATAGGAGATTTTATTGCAACACAATTTTTTATATGACAGTTGACACAATGTTTTGTATTTCATTTTATGATCATTGTTTATAAATGAACATTATAATAACCTGTGAAAGAGGGAGTTATACATAAAAAAAAATTAATTAACCCATTTACACATTTACTCAACTCCACGGCAACCATCTATATACTAGAAAACTAGTCCTAAAGATCTACAGCATATCTATAGGTAAGCAGTAAAATTATATGTGAATTGTTTGTATATTTTGGTGTCTCACTAGAAGAGGCTATAGTTTAGTTTGTTAATGGATCTGAAGGCGTTGGGACTAGAGAGCAACTACTTATATCACAATTATTTTAATTGATTAGGTAACAATACTTTACACATGCGAGGAAAAACATCACGAAATTCAAAATTCTATAACATCTAAAATAAGTTCGAATGACAAATTGTGATTGCGTTATCGTGCTTAACTCGTTAACATACGTGTTAAAACAAAACCAATATTCGTTATACCCACAGTAAACTATAGCGCTGTATCCACATTGCACATGCATAAAACAGTTAGGTAACACTGAAAATCGTAAACTTCATAAGACTATAACTGAACAAGTTAGGAAAGCTCACTCTGAGAGCGTGCTAAATATTTCCGATTTTACTATAGATTATAATCATATTCAAAATTAATGTAGGTATGTTATAACTACGGACAATAAAAATATACTTTAATAATATAGTTAATTAATAATTACTAATAAACGGGTGGACACAACGGGGATATTAGATATTCTATATATATATGTTTACAAACTTAAAACTAAATAATGATATAAGATTATTTTTTTGCGCCATCATTTTTAGAACGTTCTCAGCGTTATTATAAAGATTTCTAAAAAACTTTGAAAAACTCTCGTGGTGCTAACTGCTAAATTATAGAGTTGTTCCAATGTTTTAAAACCTTTATCTACAATTTAAATTTGGTTTGTGAATTATGGTTAATGAAATTTTATATCTTCCTGAATTTTTTAAGTATAAAACAATCGTATTGGTTCTTTCTTTGTTGTGGTGCAGAATCCGGCTTAAATAGATAAAGTGCCTATGTAATTTATTTTAACACCTGCATAGGTTTACTAACTAACAATGGTTTTTATATGAATTATTTGAACTCTGAATTCATAATATATATTGATATAACTTATTGTTCAGTTCATCTTAGTAGCAGCGACCGTAATAGTTTTAAAAAGTCAATCGTCCAAAAACTAACTTGATAATATATTTTATTGAAAATTAATATTAGTGTTAGATTATGATTATTAGATATATATAATATATATGTTTGTTAGATTAAAGCTACTATAACCAGTGAGGACTGAAAATAACATTTTAATTGATATTGATGCAATTAATTGTATTAGTATAATTATATATCTACTTAAATGTTGTATTCTAGCAAAAATTAAATAACATTGTGTGTTACGATCATGCAAAAGCATAAGTATAATAAGTAATATCTATCCAAATGAAATTGATGTTTGCATATTTTATTACAAGACTGGAAGATGGAGTTCTTACATCAAACGTTAGACGGTAGTAAATTTAAGTCATAATTAGATATATTTTTATTTATAATTTAGTTATTAATAGTTATTTTCTATTTAAATTGTTTTCAAATAAGTTTTGTGTTGGTATAAAAGTTCCTCCTGGTTGCGCCACTTAATCAGTGGTATGTTACTATACACATATTTCGTTAATAGACTAGTTAAGCATATACTTATTTTCACTAAAATATCTATGGAGTCAAAATTTAATTTCTATATACTCTACAATATATTATAATAGTATATCATAATACCAAGCACATATCCAGGATCATTTTTCGGGTGGTGAGGGGGGGGGGTTATAATATTTTAAGTCCGTCTTCCGACAAGATTGCGATAACATATATATATATATATAACCTACTTAAAAAATTTCGTGGGAGGGGGGGTTGAAACCCTAAATCCCCCCCTGTATACGGGCCTGCATAATACTATAATATACTCTCCAGTATGTTTGTTATTTTATTATTCCATGCTCAAGGCAGAAGAGTTAACATTCCTGTGCTAGTATATCGAGATTTTTACATAGCATAGTCCTTGCATGGAATCTGATATATCTGATATCTGTATATTTTGTTTTTTTTTCAGCGAATTTATTCGTATTTCTATGTTAACCGCAGTCACTGCAGCATGATTGCATTATCCTACTCTATAGGCGTTATATTATAGTGGTTTTTGTGATTAAATTATATCTCAGTTACATTTATTTATATTTTACAAAAGTTAAGCGCTCTGTTCTCCAAAAATTAACTATACCTACAAGTATATTACATAGTATAATTGTAATTATTTTTCTATTATTTACTCGGTTGTGCAAATAATTATTATAGAGTCGAGACAGGAACGTGAACGCGCTCGCTAAAATATTTAATATTACCCACCTGCCGTGTTACGATGGTCGCGACGACATTATAATGGGTAAAAATGCACGTATCTATATTATAATAGCACCAGTTTTTATGAAAACATTTACATACATAAAAATTAAATCGAGTAGGGAATGTGATTAATACAACTATGCGTATATATGTACGTACAAGGGACGCGATATAAATCATAAACGCACCGCTGTACGTGGGACGCCGTGACCAGAATTAAATCATATATTTTCTTCGGGTGGGTATAATGACGTTTACCTACCATTGAAATGCCAATAGCTATTAATCGATATATTTTGCTGCTGCACGGCGGCGAATACTCGTTTATTATTATTATTATTTTTTTATTATTATTTGATCTATTTTAACGACTTTTTGAGATCGTAGCTGGTGGTCTGCAAAAATAGTTGTTTGTAAAATTCGATTTAAATGATATAATACATGCACTGTTTCTTTGACAGTTGCAATTATTATAAAAAACAATATACAGTATACACCTACAAACTACACGGTACAACTAATTTTATTTATTTATTTGTTTAACTTTACAATAATTAGTAATTACCTATATTTACAGACAAGCGGTTTAAAAACAAATTGTACTTGTCTGCTTAATGAAGACTAAAAGAGATATTTTAAAGTAGTTTCTTATAAAAATGTAAATTTTGTTTATTTTCTACCCTCTCGAGTCTCAGCTAAGAACATTGCCCTGAGATCATCGTTGAATGCAGTGAATGAACTATTATTGATATTATATGTTATTATATTATATTATATGTCGATATTTTCACTATATACAGTCACACGTGTATAATAATATTATAGACCAAAGTACGTAAAATATAGGTAATAAACTAATAACAAGAAGACTTTAATAATATTGTAATTGTATATACATACTTTAGAGTGTAGGTAATAGGTATATAAATACAAAATTTATATAAATATTACATATGTACTTATGTATAGGTACAGGAAAAAAATTCGAAATATTATTATATGTGTGTTATTATAGACTTCGAAATTATATACTTATCCAATTGTCAGCAAATTTTTCACAAATTTCTTTAGACTTGGGTAGTGTTTTTTCCTTCATTTTTCAATCCTTAAAGGTTGTTAATTTGTTATGGAGTGGATATTAGCTCATTCAAATTGAATAATTATTTATATTTAAGTTGAGAATATATCTTGAAAAATTAATTATCTTAAGTTTTCGGTTTTGATGTCTAACCGCTAAAGTGAGCTTGGCTTTTTCGTGGAATTGTAATTTTTCCAGAGGTAATGAAACCGAAAGGTTCACGAATTTGGTAATACAAATTCAAAATTTTTAATTTAAGTTTTCTTAATAACTATTATAAGCCATTTTTAATTTAAAATAAGGTAGGTTTGTAAATACATTAGTTTTTTAATTTATTTTGAAGAGTTTAAATCACTTCTTCTTTGGAATTGTTCATTTGTAATTTACTAGTTTTCAACTCTGCAAATTTATTTATGACATTAGTAAATAGTAAGTATTTGTAAAAATAAATTTAAAATTTCTGTCACCTCACACATTACACCTAAGAATAAGTAAATCATGCTTCATACGAGTAGAACTTTTTGAACTTAGGCCGTGTAAAAATATTTTGCATAATTTATAAGTTTTTCTAAGTAAAAATTCAATATTTATGGGATGAACTTCTTTTAATTGTTGCATAAAATCAACTTGATCTTGCATCAAGATGGTATATAGGTACAAGGCTTTTTATACTTTGACTAAGCTTAAATTATTATTATATTCTATTTGTATTTCATAGATTCGAACAATCTAGTCTTGATAAATATTCGAATACTTGTATTTAAATACTTTCTTGATATTTAAAATACTTACAAAATACTTTTTTTTTACATTTGTATTTTAATGAATAATATATTTTTATTTCGTATATTAAAAAAAATTTAAAAATTGGTTTTTACTTAACTGCAACACTGCAGTAGATTTTCGCGTTTTGCTCCAATCATATAGTCGCGCCATCAACCACCATTGTTATTTTCGTCGTAGAATGCTCGTTTGATTGTAAACTAAATTATTATGTGTGTTATATAAAAAAAAGCCCTTAAAAATATAGTTTATTTAATAAATTAAACTGCTGTGCACTCAGACTAGGACGCGTGCCGTCCGAATGTCCGCTAAATTATTATGTGTTACTAGTCATGTATAAATATAAATATATATATAGGCATGTGGTGTTACAGGACATCTACTAAAATATAATATTTCGTTGCCAGTTATGATGATATTATCGCAAAATGTGTAAAATATAAATTATACAGATTTTAGAATATAATTATAGTTTAAGATCTACGTGTTTTCTCTCGCATTTGCTCATATAGTACTTAATAATAATTGAATGGAAAAAATATCGAAAACACGACGATCCTATAATAATAAGTAATAGGTAATATTGTGTTGTCACTGTCGTCTAAGATATTAAATACGTTAAAAAAAAAAAAAAAAATTTACCCGATAACATTAATATAATATATGATAACGACACCCGTTTGTGTATATTTGTGTGCGATAATTTTGTCAACTACTAATAAATAATATATATTATAATATGCGAAAAAATGTAATATTTTCATATGACCAATATATTATTATTAGTATTATTCATGTGTGTGTAATAATATAGCGTATTTATTTATTATTCATTAGCGATAATATTTTATGGACGTAAATTTTTTTTTTAAACATAAATACGCGTGTTTATTATATTTTATACTTAGGTCGTAAAAAATAGGTTTATGCCATTGAAGTTATATATACTATTTGCACCGCAATAATACACATTAGATTGGGCAGTAAATTATTTTACTATGTATAATTTATATATTATAATAATTCGTGATGTGTATTCGTGTAAAACTTGTTTAAAAAAACGTCAGATATATCTAAAATTTTATTAGAATATATTATTATATTATGAGGGTATATATACCATCATATAAAATAAAAAAAATGTATAATACAATATTGTCGTTAAATACAGAAATAGAAGCTTAGTATAATAGTGATGCAGGTACCTTATAATATTATGTAAAATCACGCGATAGAGAAGTGCCTTTTTGTACTTTTTACTATAGTTTATGTTTCATTTTGGTTTTGGGCTTATTATGTAGTAAACGTGTGAATCGTTTTAGATTCTGATCGGAGTGAAACAAATTTTACAATTGTATGTGTGTGTTTTTTAATTATGAATATATGACGTTTTCACTAAATGTTTAGATTAGAAATTTTTATACACCATACAATTTTCAAAATATTTTGACTCATTTTGAGATGTTTATATTTTGTAAATTTTCGATTTAAATTAAAATTAGATAGGTAAAAATGTTTGATTAATCAAAAGAAAATTGAATATGTTCAAGGTCCTCATAAGTTGTCGTTAGTGAAAATTAAAAAATAAAGTCTAGTGTAAATCTACAATAATATTTTTAATTATTTTTATTTTTTATTGATCTTAAAATATAACTAGGCATCAAGGACCATTAGTTAAAAGTCTTAACTACGATTATATTTTATCAATAAGGTTGATTAGTTTTAAAAATTGTATGATATTCATGTTTTGATCCAAGGATTTAGTTGAGAGTTTCGGTCCAATTGAGATTTGTTCGATTTTGTTCGTACAGATGATATTCTGTTATGTTGACGTGATGGACTGTGTATTGTGTAACACAAGCTTTACAGGTGATTGGTTCATCTTTTAAATGAGAAATCCTAGTTTGTCAAATTCTTACGCGATTTATAGTGGTTTCGTCCTTTCGGTTTAGGTTAGGGTTTTCCCATCTGAAGGTTGTACTCTTGATCTAGTTTAGTTTAGTGGTCTGAATATTCTATATATATGCCATTTTTTACTTTTCAATACGGGTTTTCGTCAAGTTGATTAAATCATCGTATGTGAGAAGGTCTAGTATGTTTCATATGGTTTATTTTAGATGAGGACTGATATACTTATCACTTGAGTTGGTTTTTTTATGCTATTTATGGCACTTGGAGAGTCGCTAAAAACTAAACACTTAATGTGCTCCGAGGTGTTTATTTTTTCAATACCTTTTGGTTTTTAGGATTGATATTGCTTTAGCAGAGAAGATTGAATACTTATTTAGGTGTCTGCAAGTTACAATTGAATAATCGAATATGGTTGTGGTATCAGCCACTTCGTTTGATTGTAAAGTAGAGTACATTTTTTGTTGGTTCTTGAAGTCATCAAGGATGTTGTAGAAATGATTTGAATAATATCTTTTGAGCTGTTTTCTAGCGTGTTTAGTTTGGTGTAAATTTCATACTTGTTATTCCAAGAGGGAGTCATTTTGGATTCACGAGGGATAGTTCTGGCTATAGGGAGCATGAATTTTAATTGACCAGCTCAGTAATTTGTGTTTTTGTAAAACTGCGTTTAATCAATAATAATATTATATATATTATTATATTACATCAATAATAATATTTTATGAGCGTTTGAAGTTAGAATTGTATACAAATCACAAAAAATTATAGATAATATTTATTCAGAAGTTTATATGAATTTTTCTTTTTATATCTAAGATTTGAAATTATTGTACATGATTTCTCATAACTTTTTATCTTTATTAAAAATAAAAATGTTTGCCAGAAATTTAAATTAAATTTTGAAGTTGAAAGTTAAAATTTTTGTAGCATTGGATATTCACTCGATTTCTTAAGGAACGATTTTCTTATTTTTTGTCATTTTTGTCTTATTTTTATATGTTTTTATTAGATATTTATTGACATTTTATTTTATTACATTTCAACATTATTTTACAAAATTTTTTTAGTTTTTTCTCTATAAACGTTAATACAATTTTATTTATTTGGTAAAAAAGCTTGAAAGTTTAGTACAAAAATCCTCACACGATATTGTAAAAGCATTTTAAAAATATTAATAAATATATAAGCATGATTTTTTTATATACATTTAAATTGAACATTTTGAAAAAACTAATCAAATTCAGAGTTAAAAAATTATTTCAAACACAAGTTGTTTTAATTTCAAATTTGGACGACATCAAATATTTAAACGAAGAATAACAATCTGTGTCATTTTTTGTAATTTAAAATTATTATTTGTGGAAACTTTTAAAATGTATTATTATATTTTATAATAATAGCATTTTCAAATGTAATCTAAAAAAATAAAAAATAATTGATTTAACTTACATCCCACGCTATATAATCTACTAATGCTTAATAGTAAAATAAATACTTTTATCACTATAATACTGCAATACTAGTTTTTTGCTGTTTTTCATATACTATGGTTTTAGATAATTTAACTCAAATCTAATAAAATATTCACAATAGTGACAATATAATATAGTGATTCTTTGAGATATCTATAAGGCTAAATACAGTGGCATTAGGTGGACCCCCCCTTGGGATTTTTTTAATTTAGTTTATTGCTGACCCAACAACACCTACCTTTTTTTTTTTTTTTTTTTCTGTTTTAACCGACGACGCCGCGGGATCTGCTTTCGCATTGCTTCCGCGGCGCCGCCATCGTTTATTGACATTATCAAATATTAATTACATTACAAGTTTTACTTGGCTTCTTCCTGTTCTTCTCGGGCTGACCGGAGTCCGCCGCCCTTGAATTCGCGTGCCTGTCATCCGATTGGCGAGCCGACCGGAGTCTACCACTCTGGATGTTTCGTTCTCCATCAGGGCGGTCGCACGTTCCCCTATGCCCTTCGCAAGGCCTCTTCCTCGCGTTCATCCTTTTCCTTGGTCGACAGAATCGTCTCGACCATGCGGATGAACTCCAGGCGATTAGTTTCGAACTGTTTAATAATTCTTCTTCGGGCTTGGGCGTCTTCTGGCAAGTCATGTGACAGGGGACCACACAGGATTTCCTCAACGTCACCCGCGTTCGGAGGTCGCCTCATAATCTCAGTCATCCGAACGCGGTCGTCAATCCATCTCGGGCAGGTAAAAACCGTGTGTTCAGCAGAGTCGTCGGGGTTGACGCAGTATACGCAATAACTGTCGTCCGCCCGATTAAACCTCTTCAGGTAGCTCCGGAAGCACCCGTGCCCCGAAAGCACCTGCGTCAGTCGGAAAGTCAGGGTTAGCGGTGGCTTTGTTAACCAGCGCCCAACGTCAGGGAGGAGCCGGTATGTCCATCTGCCTTTATCAGACCGGTCCCACCGAGCTTGCCAAGCTGCAATACTGATTGTTCTCTCTTGGTTTTTAACGGTGTTCGGGACGACGTCAGTCTGGTCGTCCAGGCGAACCCGAACTCTAGCCCTCTCTGTTGCTAACAGGTCTGCAGGTAAACAACACCTACCTATCTACTAATTTTCGAACTTTATGATTTGATGGAAAAATATTTTTCCGTTTTAATCACGGATAATATTTTATCATAGTTTTATATATTATCATACTCTATATTAACTCTCGGTCATGCCGTAGAATAGTACTCTAGTATATAATATACTAGACACTAGTATACGGAAAGCGATTCCGAGAATAGACCAGACAAGTTTTAAAAATTCGATTTTAGTCACTAAACAAAAGTGCTTTATTCTAACATAAAAAAATAAAAATAATCTAAATTGGCAAACTGGGAAAATTATTGAAAATGGCGACTAGCCTTAATATTGTTAACGTCATGACATTTATACCCAATACAATATTTGCCTTTGTAACAGGCAGGAAAAAGATAAAGCAAAATATTATAAACTTTACGTGGATTTTCGATCTTATGATGAACTTTAAATAATTTCGTATGATGATTTTTGGAGTGCTAATAGCTTTGTACTTAGGTTAGAATAACTCACGTTTATTGTCTCGTATTCGTGATATGCTCACCTTCACGACGTATTAGACTTGTAATAATTTTGAGATCATCAACCTATGCTCATAATATTCTTAATTCGAATCGAATCGGCATATATTGTTATTGATTATAGGTTTTATATACTTCAGTTTAGTATAACTTGTAGTAGATTTTTCCGTATATTTGTTTGAGGCCATACCGTGACCGTCACATATGTGACTGTATTTTTTGTACACACCTTTTTTTTACGGATTATAGCAGAGTGTGGGTAATGCAAAAATAGCAGATAAGAATCACGTTTTTGATTCGCAGAGTCGAAACGAATAGAAATCGTGCAATTAAATAAGTTGTCAAAAAATGGTTTTCGTAACAATCTTATTGCAATCTCTTTGCTCGTCTCCATCTTAAAATATATTATGATAATAATTTTATTACGACGTAAGTATTCCTTACAGCGTGTGCGGTACGGGGCATCCGAGACTGTCAACGAACGCGTCGTTCCTCGCAGTCAAACGTTCGCATATAATTTATGTTGTATATTACCACATACAAACTACCTATATATTATTGTTATTACGTACTAATATTATTATTATAATATTTGACGAACCATTTTGACAACGGGACGTTTTCCGGAATGATTTCGGCCTCGAGCGATGCGACGACCCGTACAGTTGTTTTGGTACGGGAGCGCTGCAATATACTGTTGCCGCCCCTTCACGTACTCGTGTATATAATATTATAATATTGTATAAAATATAAAAATATATAATACGTGTTACGATAATACGTCACGTGTCGTAGTCATCATCATCATCGCCGTCCGAATTAATTGTTGTCGTCCTCTCCTCCCGCGCGTGGAATTTTTATTCAAATATCCCGTCCATCTAACTGTCACGGGCATTTTCTTTATTATTATTATTATTATTTTTTTTTTAATAAAATAGACGTAATCTCGCTAGAGAGGTTGTCATAAAAAACAAAACATCGCGCGTGTACCAATATAATATGTATAATATGTACCTATGTATATAATAATATACAATAATATACATACCTACGTAATATACCTGAACGGTGTGTGTGTGTATACATATATAAACTACACACATATGGTCGTCTTGGGTGGCGGTGCATAACAATGTGTGTGTGTGTGTGTGTGCGAGTGAGTGTAAACTATCTTTACATTATTATTATTATACGCGAGCGCGCAAATGCGTTTCTCTTCATCGAGGAGGATTAAATGAGATACTGCCGGTTCAGCAACTGGTTTTGGATTATTTCGTATATTACCATGTGTATTGTGTATAATATATTGGGGAAAAAAAAAACAAATTAAAAAAAAAGATAACACAACGACCAAGCGTATATACTCAAATACTTATATTTAATGTTGTAAAATTATATTGTGCATAATTTATTATATTAATGCATATATTATATAATAATATTATCATGTTGTATACATAATTAATAATTATTAATTAGGTATATTTATACTATAGTATCTACGTTCTACGTTTTACCTATATGTAATAATATGTTGTTATTCATTAAAGTTATTGCTTATTACACAAATCTTGTTTTTTTTTTTTATTTGACAACGATTTGCGACTTTCATTATACATTTTTGTAATATTATTATTAATACATACAATTTATACTCTACTACCTATACATGATCAAGCGCAGAATCATTTTTATTTGTATGATAATATTATTTCACTTGGTTATAATAATGTTATTAATACAATATAAATGCAAGCAATGAATCAATAACAATTTTGTAATATATATATATATATATTAAATGTATGTATAAGTTTAGGTAAACAATGACATTAGATGAAGTAATTAGTTAGTAGTATTTTAATTTATACAGATACCTATAATTAGTCTAACGGTGTGCTAGTCCTGTCTCCTGAATTCTGGATTAACGTATATTTGCGAGGCAATGAATAGCCTTTTTCTTCTTTTAGAAAATAAATTGGTAGTAATACTCAAAAATTCAGTGAAATACCATTAAAAATATTTTAATTTAATAATTGTATTTAAGATGATGCATCAATCAACGGGCAACAGCTGTTATAGTGTCCTTTATGTCAATGCGATTGAAGAGTTGAAGGTAATAATGCGACGTAGAGCAGGGCTCAGCGAATGGTGGCCTGTCGAAAAGAAATGAAAACTAAAAACTAGTAATATTATATATTATACGTTCTAGTTTTATAATAATATGCAATTGTTGTTTATGGTTTTTACCAATTTTAGCAACTTTGATTTCTTTTGTGGCACTACCTATACAAATATTATTTGGGGAGTGGTGATTCCTGATATAGAGTATATTTATACTATAATAACAAGTCATGGAACCGGGTTATTCGTTAATGATTAATTTCGATTTGAATAGCATAGGTGCAATGTGCATATTATATTAAACAGTAAATTTTTAATAATTAGTAGTTATACAAAATGTGGCTAAAATTGTTTTAACAGATGACATTGTATATTATTCATAAATTATGTAGCATAGGTAAAATACATTTATACTAATTAATAAAATTGCATATGCCTCCATGTTAGATGAGAGATGATTGAATGCTTTTACGGTTTTAATGACTAAAAATGATTTAATAAATAACATTGGTTCAGATGAAATTATAAGGTATTCAAGCTTAGAAAAATTAAAAAGCTAGAAAAAGATGTTTAAAATGATTTATTATCATATTAATATGTCCTAGGGTTATGTTCGGGCTTAATCTGACTGAATATAACTATAATTATAATATAATATTATAATTTCACTTTAAAGAGAAGAAATTCATCAAGTGGTTAACCCTTATTCCTAGAGCTGACTCAATAACTTTCTATACTTGACCTAACGTAACTCACTCAACACGTATTAAGGTATAATTAACTCTTTGAATCTTTTTTTGAAATAAAATCATACCTATATGGTTATTATTACATCAGGTACAATGTAGGTACATAGACACGAAATTGCACGAAAATCGTTGATTTATAGGAGTAAACGACGCACTAATAATCATAATATTATGCAAGAAGTTTAGATGGTGTCGTCGATTGAAATCGAGTATTTTACCGTTATGAGATGACCGGAGAACATATTACTCAGAAGAAATAATAGTTAATATAATAATATAATATGTGTTTACGGAGAGAAAAATAAATGTCAAACGCATTAAACTTAATTTCGGCACTACCGCGGGCTTTGCAGTGCGCAGCAGTAGCGATGGCTATTATTATAAGACATGTAATATTAATATTATATCAACAAACAAAATGAAAAACTCGTTGTTTCAAATTGTATTTTTTTTTAAAATATATATGTATATATACATTGGCATAAGGTAATTATTATTATTTATTGGTGTCGCGCATGATATTCTTAGATACAGGCACTTTTATTTAAATACAAACACGGTGTTAACATTTCGGAATATAGATAGTTATCTGTTTTAATAGTATACATTTATATAATAATAATATATAACACTATAATATATTTGTGTGGATACACAACAAAATTGTGTCCATACACACTATCGTTATGTATATAATTATTATATATTATTATACGTACATTTGCTAAAAACATTCGGAGACATGCGCTCGCACGTATATATTTTTACGTGCCAACGGCAAACGGCATATACGAATGGAATTTAAGTCTCTAACCGATATATGTATATATGTATTATAACAATGATAGGTAATATATAATATATGTGTATGTATATTATACACGAATACGCATGATATTTTGTTCACTGTTTAGGCATAATATATTTATAATAGGTACACAAGTACACAACTCTATAAGACTATAACGCAAAATATATAATGCCTACTTAGACGTATTATTATACAAATACATGGTATCCATAATAATGTATATTAATTAAATGTCGATGTATAATATTATTTTTAATGAAAATTATAAAATGATAATTCGTCGCTTGAATGGTTACAAAACACGTTCAACGGCCGGCGGCTTGTGAAGATCGATGCAATATACCTACCGTAATACAATTTTTTTTTTAAATTAATTTTTAGTGAATTATTCCTGTTATACACATTTTTCACAACATCAATATTATATATTATGCTTAATCTATTTACCAAATATAATACTATTTGCACGTTCTGTGTTATACATATTTAATATTTATAATACCTATATTTAAGACTTACTGTAATCACAAAATATTATTATATACCTAAATTCTTGACATATGCTGCTTATAATTGTAATTGGGTCCACTCATTCAAATATACAAATGAACAAATAATGTTGTGTACAATATACACAATATTATATTACCTACACATCATTGCGGTATATTGAAAATGATCTCGTTTACCGTATAATATATTAATAAAATAATTACCGGTAGCTTACCAGTGATAAATTGATAACGTACAAGTAAAAATGCTCTGCAGTATAAAAAATGTCCATACAAAATTGGTCCAGACATAACACATTATATTATATGGTCCACAGTAATAATATGATTCAAAAGCTAAAACTATGTTGTTTTTTTTTAGTTTCATCCAAAAAAATATAAGTTAGGTACTAAATATCTACAAGAAATATGCACGCTCACTGTCCGATGATTCATTTATTTATTAGTCTCTATTGACAATTTTGAAAGCTCTCGAAAGCTTATTATCCTACTAGTTTAATTGTGTTAACATGAATTTCATATTAGATATAGCCTAATTAAAAAAATAAAAAATACTGGGAAATAATTAGTTAAAATTAACCATACGTAAATTATGGACTACTTAATTAGATTTAACGTGAACCATATATGGGCCATAAGACTGATAGATCATAATTTAATTTAGCTTATTTGGAATATTAATAACGTGTAAACAGCTGCAAGTATAAATGTGTGTAATTTTTCATAATGTATTAAATCGTGCCCTCACATTTTCTATTTCGATTAACCATCCACTAATCAATAAATATCCAATACAATATAAGCAAGAGTCAATAATACTTTGCAATATAATACGAGTAACAATACTTGAAAAATGTGATCAAATTAAACACTTATATTGCATAAGAGACAGAACAAATTGTATTCATAAAAAATACGCAGCGGGTCCGCCTCTCTAACGGGTTGCTATATCAGACATTTTTTTTATTAGTTATTAGTTAAATGAAAACTACTATACGTTTGAATTTAGTGGTATTTAAATGTAGTAGTAGTATTTTTTCAAAAAATAAACCATTCAGATCGTTCGAATGTATGACTGCGGTACAGCAATAATGTATATAATAATAATATGCAGAGAAATGTTCAGCGTAATACTCCGATGAATAATATTTCAAAATCAGACTCATTCCATTCGTCTGTGCTTATTGATTTGGCGAGATAATGTTCGCTTTTTTGACGTTATCATATTTAATACGTTGGACGTTTTTGTAATCGTATAATATATCGTATAGGAGTGGCTTTTCGTGATGCGTATACGAGTGTAGTATTATATCGTTCGCCGCCGTCACGCTTTGTGCGCTTGTATATTATATCGATCGGGCCGCAGTGAGGGGGCGGAGTAAAATGTGAAAACGATCCTCCCCGGACTCGTGTATAATAATAATGATGATAGTAATAATAGTAATATAATATCGCTTTACAATAATTAGCGGACATAAACGTTACGGTGCCAACGGAGCGCATCGATTTGTTTTTCATTATATTGTAGTTTTACCCTGCTGCAGCAGCAGCAACAGCGCGCGCGCGCACCGTTATTATAAGATGATAATAATAATAATATGATTACAATTTTTCATAAATTGTTTTTCAATTAAAATATAGCCGCGTTCGCTTATCGCAAAACGTCACGTGGGACGCGTTTTATAGTTCTGCAACGGGTCTACGTTGTAGGAAAAAAAAATTAAATACCGAATGAAGTAGGTACCTTCAACTACTACAACTACAACAACTATCATGTATAATAATAATAATAATAATAATAATGGTATATTATGTACAGATACGAAAAAACGTAAAATATCTCCTTCACATGTGTATACCAACCGGCACGCGGAGCAGAATGCAGGAAAAATGTACCCAAAACATAAAAAAAAATATGAACGTTTTATACATAGTTACACAGATATTGTTATTATTATAAGAACATGATAATTAAATGAGTAAATTGAAACAAATATTTGTGTGTAGTACCAATATTGTGTATATAATTATATGTGATATACATAACACGCGCGTGTTAATTATTATTTTTAATCAGGTTTTAGTCTAATAAAATAAATCTCGTTTTTTATACATTTCATTATTGGGCCGTTCCGCCTAAATCTATACAATATTGAATATATTATTATATATATCTACATTATACTTATAATACCATGTTTGTTTAGTTGTATAGATTTTGGTAGCTCTCATTAAATCGTCTAAATACGTAAATCTAAATTTATAAACTAATTTGCATGACGTGCTTTGTGATAGGTATTATACTTATAGATATCGTGTGACCAGGGTTCGGGACTTATAGCATTTGCATACTTTTTTTATTTATTGTAAAATGTAGCAGAGTACGAAATAAATTCATTTCTCAATGTCATGATACCAAATCTAAAATTTGAATGTGCATATTTTTGCATATTTCATACATTTTGCAGGAAAGTGCTTATTTTTACGTTATTGTGCTTATTTTGCATATTTTGGAAAATTATCCAAAATTTCAACCGATCTAAAATAAATAAATAGTAATGCAATCTATGTATCTATTTACTATATACAACTCACAACTCTTTATAATTTCCGTGATTAGAAAATATGATGACCCGTATTGCCCGTATCGCAATGCAAAATGCGGAAACATTTAATTATTCAATGTAACAATGAAGGTAAGGTACATCAATATAACATTATTTATTTATTGAATTGAATTTTTAATTTTTCCCATCATTATATAGTTTACGAATAAAATTCAAAAAACTCGGAAATTCAAGTAACAATCAGTTGATTTTTTTTAAAATTTTTTATGTGACACTAATTGTAATTAATAATTAGGTATTAATAAAATAATAAATATATTAAATGCATATTTTTTTATTTTTTGTGCATATTTTGGCGCTTATTATAGTGCTTTTAAGTGCTATAAGTCCCGAACCCTGCGTATGACACATACATCTTATTTCCTCATAATTATTATAATAATTACTACATTAGATCAATCTTGTATCAAGGGGATGTCAGTGCATTATTTGTATTTTGTTTTCTCTATCACACCCACGCGCAATATAGTACATAGTTAAAACACATTTGCCTAAAACCGTTGTTTTTTGATTTTTGAGTAAAATCACTGAATAGTTAATACAAAAATGAAAGAGGGGAATTTTTTTAAGGTTATGACATATCGGTGTCATTCTTTATTCTTTGACATTTTATTCGACTTTCAAAAAATAAATTTATAAATAAATTTAAATGAAGTTTAATAATTGATCATATTGAAACATCAGCTTTATTTTCATTTAAATAATCTATACTCTGAGAATATTACTCACTTCTATTAACCACCAAAATCAACAGCGTAAAAATGTTTATGACATTAAAACTTTTAAATATTCGATAAGTAATAAATTATATAATATAGTGGTATTTTGTTGTAGTATAATAGTTAGCTGTGAAAAATACAAAATCTAATAAAATGAGGTATAGCAGAGGTTCATAACCTTTTGTAGAACACGGACCCCCGAATGAAAGATTTTTAGAAATCACTGACCCCTCACCAATTTTTTTTCGAACAACTTTAAAAAAAAAAAAACATCTTATGTTATCATAAAATTATAAAAGTCTATACTATATCAATACTTTATTATATAACGAGAAGTCCACTAGGCACTAATGACGTTGCTAAAGGTAATCTCTGGAACTACTGAACTGATATGGAAAATTCTTTCACCAATAGAAAGCCACATCCATTGTGAGTATCATAGGCATAAATTTATTCCGATTAAGTTAATTATTAATTGAAAAATTAATAATATTAATAATTTTTACATACAATAACATTAGCTTATCACAATAATTGACTTGATTAAAATGCCCAAATGAAAACTAATTATCAGCGTTCTATTAGAAAAAATGACACAAATTCCAATGGGGAAACCGATAATATTCACAACAGCTTTCTTGGCCGTGTAAAGAAATGATCGCATTTAGATACGACGCTTTAATTAAATATGTAGATGATTCTCATGTTTTTATTGGCAATATGACTACGATTTGTAAGTTTTTCCAGACAGTGAAATGGCCTCTTGAAGCACCCGGTTTTTGCTGTACTGAAGGAAAAATTATTTTGAACGAAATCGCTGATCCATCAGAACCATTAAATAGTTTCATTAATAACACACATGATATCACTCTACATTTTTTCTTGACAATATACCTACGAAAGTATAATTCTGTCTTTCAAATTACGTCTTTTGGACCTTTGGTGTCACTGAAATGAGACATGGAAATTTCATGTCTACATTTAAAATTCAAGGTCAGCTATATCATGCACTTGGTTCACTATTGCCAAGCATGAATAAAGATTCAAAACTTATGCAAATTTTTTTCACAGGAAATGGAAAATTAGACTATTAGTATGCCCTCACGCCAAGGGGGTAATTTTATATGATTTGCAAAAACTTCTGCACAGTGACAATCCATATGTAAAAAGTTTTAAATATGTTATTGAAACATTACCATCGAACTCTATTGACTTCAAAGTGATTATTAGAGTCGATCGAAAACCATCAAACGAGCACAGATACTGTTTCAATACTTCACAATCAGATGAAGTGGCAATACTAATTTTTGGCCAAGATTTTACTAAAAGAGACATTATACTTTGACTATGAGACGATACCATCCAGCGCGTAAATAAAACATGTCTAGTATATAATGCTTTCCAATACACATTGATGTTGTTTTGTTGTGGAGAAGATGGATATTGTATCAAAATTCCACATTTCGACCCAACCACAAGAGAGATTCTCCAGGTACAAAATGTTTCTGCAATGAATTCTTACGAATACCTATAGACTAACGAGTAAAAGTAATTCCAGCAACGTTCTGCTGAAATATCGAGTTTTTGTAAATTTGTAAATTCATGGGAATTTGTCACGGCCCGTGACTCACGGGATGGTTTGAAAACGACTAGCCGTATATTAAATGACAAATTAAACACACATATTGAATTATATGGAATTGGTATTTTTAATGGGCAACGAAGTGCATGGATAGGGATCAGTTAGTTATTTTATATTATAAATAATAGGAAGTAGATATTGGTTTATCTCTTACATTATAGGATATAATATATTATATGAAAAAAAATAAATATATTGTAATAATGCACTCATGTCATGTTTTGACTTATATTATGTGTTAAGGCTGTTTCGGACCCTAGATAAGAAAGCACTATGGTATAGTGTTTCTACAATATTGAAAAAAATTGTTGGTTATTTAAATTTCATAGTAC
The DNA here is from genome assembly GCF_037042655.1 of Diuraphis noxia. Classification (NCBI taxonomy): domain Eukaryota; kingdom Metazoa; phylum Arthropoda; class Insecta; order Hemiptera; family Aphididae; genus Diuraphis; species Diuraphis noxia. Next base: position 26,432,859 of record NW_028301714.1, on the reverse strand, counting down.
CTATATTATGTCTATAAATTTAGAAAAAATACTGTAATTTGTTATAAATATTGTAATTAATTAAGCTTACTAATTCTAAAGGTTAAATTAAATTTTTTATTATCTTATCAATAAGTTGTAAAAACATGTATATAGGTAGGCACGTCTGTATAGCGTGAACAAGCATTTGTAGTGTGTGATAAATAATGTTAATAATAATAAAAAAACATTATACACATGTGTAATTTAAAATTTAATAATTATGTCCTTAAAATTAAAAAATTCACAAAAAATTAATTCAATATCATTAAAAAAAAGAAAAATTCTCCATACCTAAAATTATTGTATGAAAAAACTAAAATATGAAAGTTAAAATTAAATTTATGATTTTGTATATGTTATACTAAAGGGATGTTTAACTTAACCAAGAGAAATATGGGAGAATCACTTCCTTTCATGTATGGCTAATAAATATTATATTATTATTTACCGAAATTTTAAATTGTGGTAAAAATTTAAAAATAGGTTGGTTGCCCTCCCACCTCTCTCCTGAAGAAATTTCTTTGAACATCTAAATTCAGCTATACTTGTTTAAATTGTTCTCTACAGATGAACACGCAATACAGCATTATATTATATGTTATAATCGCTAATAATAAACAATGATAAATTGACCTATTATAGAATATTATATATTATGTATTACATGCAAAGTATATATAGATAAAAATGTTTCACGGTTAAAATAATGCTGATACCATACAAAGTATACCAAGTTTTATATTTTTAGTGAACAATTGGTGAGGTTGTCGATTGACATGAGTTTATTCGAAAAATAATAAATATCTGAACAAGTTCAAAGATGCAATGTTTAGCGCGTGATTTTTAAAACTGCAGATAAATGATAATCAACTGATTTTTGAACTTAATTATACCTCTATATATGTCAATAGGTATGGATGTATTATTTCGAACATTGTAATATATTTCATTCAAGTTTCTCTATATCTATTTAGTTTTGAACTTATTACGTGGTCACGTACCTATTTAACTTTCAATGTTATATTCTAGTATTTTAACATAAATTATTTTAGTGATATATTTGAAAAAAAAAACATTATGATATAATGTTTAAATTTTATATTACATAACTGCTTTATACGTCGCGGTTGAAACTTCAAAGGTGTGTGTGTGTGTACACACTCGATAGATTCAGCTTTCGCGTTTCATTGCGGTACAACATAATGATAGCCGATAGATATTTAAGTATAGTTACGACTGCAGCTATTATCGAATGTTATTAATGTCTTCTGGTATTGTGTTTTAATTAATACATTTAAAAATATAAAAACCATTTAGGCACCCGTCGCCGCGATAGATTAGGAGAGAGCCGTAGTAGAGTATAATATAATATACGAAATCTATCATTTTCCCGTAACACGTAAATTATTGTACAATATCGATTATAAAGGTAAGTCGATACGTACCTATCGTAAACTGCAGGTATTTATACTCACGCAGTGTACACATAGTACGCATATATATTATATTATATATATAACTTTATGTATACATATATAATATATATTATATTTTAATATTTACATGTACGATACACAGGTAGTACCTACCTAACTATAGTTATCTCACGATTTTGTGCATCCGCTGGTTATTATATTATTATTATTATATTCATCTTTACATTATATTATGTACTCGCTGGCTATACCTATACAGGGTGATTTTTTTTATAAAACAACACTCATTATTTAAAAAAGTATTGACTTTTTTCAAAATATTTTTTTACATCGTTTCAAGTTATTAAAAAAACAACGCTTTTATTAAAAAATAATATTTTTTATCCTTATCATTTTTAACTTTTTAACTTTTTTGAATGGCAACATAGTTTTTTAATTTCATATTCCAAAGCAGAATATTTTTCTAAAAATGTTGATACATAAAAATCGAATTTAGGACGATTAGTTTATGAGTTATAAGTATTTAAAGTTTAGACAAGCGGAGTAGTGGACAAGCATTTTGCGGGGTAACCCCATACCACTCCACTCTGCGAATCTAAACTTTAAACACCCATAACTCATAAACTACTAGCGCTAAATTGGAAATTTTAACGTAATAATTAATAAAAAAAAATAGCTTTATTAATTTATGAAATTTTAAGTATAGGTTACCATTTGAAAATCAAAAGTTGATAGTGGTGTATCTAATAAATATAAGGGTGAAAAATGTAAAAAAAATAAATAATTCAAGAAGAGTGTAAATCTACAATTTTGAAAAAAAAAAAATTTGAAAAAAGTCAATACTTTTTTAAATAATGAGTGTTGTTTGATAAATGATCACCCTGTATAGTATATAATGCGTGATACGGGCACACTGAACTTGCGTATAGGTAAGAGGTAAGTATATATGGCGTTTTAGGACCTGTCTACGTGCGAATTCGCAGTCGTAGTTCCCACGGTTCCCTTTCCTCGGACTTTTACTGTTAATGAAAACAAAACTGTTTGGAAATTTTCATCTCTCGTTTTCCATAGTGGCATGTTATCAACTATTATCATCGCGGTACTCAAGTCGTCAGACCGCAATAATTATAATCGACAACGAAACGTTTGCACTATACTATGATTTTTTATCAACCGTTCCCAAATCGCAGCCGATCGTCCACTGGTTAAGACTATTATAGCGTCATATTATTATTATTATGTTTTAGTATGCCAGAGGTGGAGTGAATGGACGTATGGTGGTGGTGGTTGCACGGACGTTGTTTCCAAAAATATTATACCGGAATAAGTAAACCAATTATTATATACTTTAATGTATACAATAAATATAATTTACCTACTACCTATATGCATATTATACCAATTATTTTATCGGTTAACCGAAAAAATAAATAATTTTAGCGGTACACAATATAATTATTATTATCATATTGGTAATATACGTATATATAAGTAAAATGCATATTATAATATGTATATGCGACTATTATAAAAGAGCGCATATTATATTATATTTTACTTGATGAGTCTTGAATAATGTGCCGCATACACGAAGAGAAGGGGGATGTTATTGCTGCTGCTGCTCAGTCATCAGATATTGAATACTATACGTTATTATAATAATATAATATACGCGTGTTGCCGAATTTTAATCAAAATATTTTTTCTGGACGTTACTCAGCCATTATATTGTTATATTTAAGTAAAATAAAAAAATACACACATATATATATATATATATATATATAGATATATACACATAGCAAGTATATTAAAATAATAATTAAAAAAATATAGGTGTACATAGTTCAGTGAGTTTTTTCTTATCTTCATTTTTTTTATTGGTCTTACATTAACATTGGCAATAGCGATCATTAGTGTTATTATATTAAATACATTTTGACTAATAAATACCATTTCTTAAATTATGTTATTTAAAATAAATTGTACAATTTAGATTTTTTTTAAATATTAAAACTTAATTGGTCTGCGTCCTGTGTGAATGCTATGTCCAGGGTCTTGTGGTAGTTAAATTTGTCTATGCACTGGAGGCGTTTTTTTATCTGTTCGTAAGGCAGCTTGGCCAACCAAAAACAGAGTTTTAATTTTTCTTAATTTGGATTTTTTTTTGAGCCAGTGTATTTGTCATTTGATTTGGTTTTTATAAGTTCTACCTATACCTGACCTGAAAAAGTAGTTATATATTTTGGGGTGTCTATAGATTCTACTACCTACTTTCTAAGCACATTGGTCTGCTTTTGCTTTGTCCTTTCATTTACTTTGTCCAGAAACCTAGATTAGTGTTATTTTGATTCTGGTTTCACTACTTGATTGGCTTATTTTTTGTTGTATGAGCTTTGGTATAACTTTTTTTCCTTTTGCATCGAGAGCCAGAGAAGGAATCGCGTTAGCATTACTTCTCCTCTGACTCCCGTCGTTTATTGATAACAATAACATCGACATTTATTCGTGGTGGGACAATCTCCCACTCACTAATATTACAACGACCTTTTTACAGCAACATTTCTCACCGCCGCACCTCCGCAGCCTGGCGGACTCGCTCCTCTTCTTCTTTGAGTGAGAAGATGCGTTCGACCGTTCCATAGAACAGCCGAAATGACTCCTCCGCGTACCTTAAAATATCCAACTTTTCATCCGGGTTTGCTGGAAGCTGGTCAAATGGCGGCCCGCAAATTATATCCTGGATTTCGGCTGTACACACGATCTCTGCGCTCCAGGTGGATGGAGAGAGGATCACGGAGGGCGTTCCAGTAGTAGCACTCAAACAGAGTATGCTCCACCGTGTCCTCGCCACCCTTGCACTGTAGACACATCGGTTTGGCGGCCCTGGCTCTCCTGTAGAGATATGACTGGAAACAGCCGTGTCCCGTTAGTGCCTGTGACATGTGGAACGTCAGGGGCACTAGCGGGACCGTTTTTCCCAGCCAACGTCCGATGGATGGGATGCAGGATCGGGTCCAAGACGCTTCCCATCTCCGTTGCCACTCCTCGACGGTGTGGGATCTTTCCTCTCTTCTTACGGTCTGCTTTGATGGCAGTGACTCGCCAGGGGTGATGTCAGCAAGGAGTCGTGACCGGATCCTGGCCCGTTCCAGTCTGAGTAGGTCCACATGAACCGTGGAGGCCAGGACCAGGGAGGCCTCATCGGAGACGGTGCGGTATGCGCGGATGGTTCTCAGCGCTGATGATCTCTGTGGACGAATCCGGTTTGCTTTGGTCTTGGCTTCCGCGACCACCCTGCTGATCCAGACAGGGGCGGCGTAGAGTTACTGACTGTCGACCACGGAGCTGAGCAGCTTTCTTTTCCATTGGCATGGGCCACCTATGTTGGGCATGAGCCTTGTCAGCGCAGACGTCGTGCGCTCGGATTTTTTTGCCACGACGAAGCTTTGGTATAACTGTGGTGATATAAGTATATTTTAAGCTCATAAGTGTGGAAAGCGAGTCTGAATAAGAACTTTATTGCTTTTAGAGATGTATCTATGGTCGTGATCATGTACTATGAGGGATTTATCTTTTTAATGTTGTTATAACAGTGCAGGTTATATTCTAATATTATGAGGACGCTACACCCGCATATGTTGTCTCCGTCTTACACGCGTACTACATTGCAAATTTTCGTTCGCTAGATTCAATAGTGTGCTGTTAGTTTTGATATTAGAGTAAATTCACCTATTATAAAACTTCTAGGTAGGAACATTATCTGTGTTCTCATGTTGGTTTTTTACGATGTTTTAATTTTTAAATGAGTTATGAGCATATTAAGTGTGAATATTTTAAAATTCACATAACTCATTTAAAAATTAAAATATCGTAAAAAACCAACATGAGCACACAGATAATGTTCTTACCAAAAAGTTTGATAATGGGTCAATTCACTCTAATATCAAAACTAACAGCACAATATTAAATCTAGCGAATCAAAATTTGCTATGTAGTACGCGTGTAAGACGAAGACGACACATGCGGGTATAGCGTCCTCTTATAGGTTGACAGCCGAAATTATATTAAACTTTTCAATAAAACAACTTAAAATAAAGCAACAAAAAGCACTAAAATGTATTTTAAAAAAAGCTTATACATTTATAATAATATAATATGATGGACAGACGTCTAGTATTTTATATTACAATAATTAAAATAATACAAACTGAATGTAAAAACCAAATAAAATAACGCATTAAAAATGTATATGTACTTAGGTAGTATATACAGAGCTAGAAATCTTCAACGGTATGATACACTAAACATATTAACAATTCCCCTCCTTTAATTATGAATTCATTAAAATACTGATTTTCGAAATTTTTAAATCTACTTAAGCACCTGCATGTTTTCAATTATTTAATTTTTTGCACCAATTAATGATTGAACAAGACACAAGGGTCATATAATAGTTTACTGTCTTTTTTTTTCAAATGAGAACTTACTATCCTAAGTACTGTAAATATTTGTTAAAAATATGATTTTTTTGAACAATTTGATATATCAACATTTTAAGTTGAAGTTTCCTAGTTATTAAAAATTATAGGGACTTAATATTTTTTTTTAAATGTAATTTATGTAAAATAATGATGAAAAAATTAAAACTGTCATTGATATTATACTTCTATTCCCGATATTACTTTATAATGTTATACATTTGGTAGTTATGTACCTAATATTGATGACAGGTACATCTTAATCACATTTTTAGAAAACTGTTCTCATAAAAATAAAAACCAAAATTAATTATTAGAAAACATACTTTTGAGAAAAAAAAACCAATCTCATTTGCATCAAATAATATATATTGATTAAATATAATAAAAACCATTATGTGACCGTTAGTATTTAGTCATCATAAGATTGTAATATTATGCGAAAATAAAATCATAAAATTCAAATAGATAGGTAAAAGTATGACAAATTTAATAAAAAAAACTACAACTAATTAAGAACATAGATATCTATTTTAAATTTTGTAATTTGCCTAATTGTCTTACCGTAAAATGAATTTATAACTGCAATACCTATAATATAGAGTGTCATATATTATTATTATTAACAAATAGAAGAAAAAAATGTAAACGCCCATAAATCATCGGAAATAAAGTCAATTTAATTAATATTCAATAATATATCAAAAAAAACTCAGACAAATAAAACCATTAACCAAAAAATAGCCGGACCCTCCAGTGAAGCTTACACGACATGAAGAGACCATGATCGCCAAAGTACGCATCGGACATACTAGAATCACCCACTCCTATCTAATGTGTAAAGAGCTCAAACCCAGGTGTGAAACATGCAACTGCGAACTCACCGTTAATCATATATTCCTAGAATGCCTCACTTACCATAACGCCAGATCAAAAGCACACATAAACACCTCCTCACTCAAAGACGCACTCACAACCAACATATAAGACAAGAACCAACGACAGCACATCACAACTATCAAATCTTCATTATATTTATTGATTAAACATGTAAACCATTGTATGCTAATAAACCTTTGTATTTGAAGCCTTTAATTAATAATAATAAAAAAAAAAAAAAATATATATCAATATAGAATATATTATGATATAAAATAAACTTTAATATGTACATTATAGGTATACATGATATATAGTTATATGTATTAATGTATTAAATTAAATGATATGAACATTGAACATGCGTTTCTTCTGTTATAATATTAAAGCGACGTGAAAAAAGTCCTCGCCGATTAAAAAACAATACGCTGGGATACGAAAATAATAATAATTTAATTTTAACGAAGCTCCTGATGATTCACTGCGCGTGTGTGCGCACGTAATATTATAATAACTTATATATATATATTAATTCGGCTCGCCGGTTACCTATAATTTCTACCTGTATAGTATAATACACGTCTCGTTTTTGTGTTCGCGTACGCCGTACACACACAATCTAGTTAAAACCCATAAAATTAATAAGAAACCGCAATGAGAAAAAAAAACATAATAATAGCATGTTCAACTCTTATATTGTACACATAAATATTATAATGCAGCTGTTATTGCTGCTGATATTTCGGTATGTTGTATGTGTGTGTGTGTGTGTACGAGTCCGTCGTCTGTTGTACGTGACGTAAGAATGATTTGTTTTTAAAACGCTGTTGCCGCAAATACGTGTTTCGGCTTGTCAAAAAATAAAAAATAAAAATGAAAAAAAACGAACGGTACATTTTGTACCAGAAATACCAGATTTAAATCTTTCAAGAAGAAGAAAATGTATACCTATATTATATAACTTAACTATAGGCATATAATATATATATAATATGATATTCGAAACGGAACGGACTAGCAGGAAAAGAAATCGGATCACAAAGTATAATAATATGATTGTCTAGAATATTTTTTTTTTTTAGGATAATTAAAACATTTAATGATATTAAATCTATTAAGTATTGTATCTGTATACATCTATGATATTATATATGTTCAATATTATAATCATCACTGCAAGTCGGAATGTATATTATTGGGGTTTCAGAAGTTTTCTTGAATATTTCAGATGATTCTAGATTAAATAGGTATAAATTTGTTTTATGAAATAGTGAGATTAAATACATTAAGTTAGAAATTTTGCATATTATATCGTAATATTTATCCAAAATATATACCTTACAAATCAACAAGTATTTATGTATTTTAACAATTTATTTATATCATAATTTTTCATTTTCATAAATACTATTTATTCTCAAGTTTAACATTTTTGTAGCATAATATTTTAAAGCATTTTCTTTGGTAATTTGAATTTCATATTCATATGCATACTTGGAACATTTTGTTTCAAAAAGTTCAGAACGCATGCTGACTATTGTCGAGGAGGTTGCGCCCATAATTATTATAAATAATAATACAACGTTACACCAATAGATTCCTTGGGATTTAGAGAGAGTTTATAATTTATTTTTTTGAATCCTTATATCTAGGTGGGTTTTTTTCCAGCTCAATATTTTTATTGTTTATTTATAAGGTTGTTATTATTTGGTTGGTTATTGCTAATATAATTAATATATATGATTTGGTTTAAAATTTTTTTACAAATATATTCATGAAAAAAAAAAACTTATCTTTGGCACGGGTAAAGCCGGACGGGAAGCTAGTTTTGTATTTAACATTCGTAAATAATAATAATATATAATTAATTGTGCATATAATATTTTCACCGTTATTGCTGAGTTAATAATATATAAACTACAATTTGGTACCTATATTAATTATTATATATTTTACACGCGTTTGTATAACCTGCAGAACAGATATTTTAACTAAACCAAATATTAACAACATAATTTCTTTTTTCAGCTTATAATTAAAATATTTCAAGGAAATTTCTGTGATCGTTTGTATAATATCCGCTTTGAAATCTTGGAGTAAAATGTCAAAAACTACAAAATCGCGAAAATGCAAAATACAATTTAACAACAAACGAAACAGATTTATAATAAAACGAGCAAAATGTTTAATAATAATAAAAAGAAAATGATTTTTATAAAACGATTTTTAAGGACGAAGACTGGGGAAGATATAGGTATGGGGTACAGGTGAGGCGGTAACTTTTTTCCTGATAAATCTGTTACTCTTGATTTTGTATTAATTAACATCTGAATCGTGGAATTTCAATAATTCAATGTTTAATGACATTTTTTTTTGTTCTGTAAACAAATTTAATAAAAATTGTCCGTGTATAGCCTTGAAAATGTATAGGTACAGTTGCGTTTATTAACTGTGTTTTATTTTTTATCCACACAAAGCAAACACAAACCTGTAAAAATCGTTCTAATTTTTAACACAGTGCAGCTTACAACAAATATTATAATATTATTTTAACGAACGTGCAGGTTTTGCGGTGTGGAAACAAGTCAATATTTTTGATTTAATGATTAAAGTTCATTATGCAGTGTCTCAAATCCTATACACCGGTGTAATGAACTATGTATACATAATTTAAATAGTACTTTAGGCTATACGTATACAATTACGGCGTTATCTTTTGATGGTTTTTAACCCTTTGACTTTATTTATTTATTTATGAGAAAAAGTTATTAATGTTTTTATTAGCTTACTCTGATAATAATATGGTAATTAATTAAAGTAAGAAAACGTTTTATTTTTTATTAAAAAAGTGATACACTGCAGTGGTACCTAATATAGTAATATTCAAGACGTATAATTCATGCTGTACCTATATCTAGATATTAGAAGGCATATATATATAATATCCTTTAATAAATATAATAATTTAGATACCACAACACACTGCTACAGAATTCGGCGTCGATATTACTTACAGGAGGCGTAATAATCACCTATATTATTATTAATATCATCATGGTTGTGATTTTATTATTACGAATTGGATACTAATATTATGACGATGGTTGAAAATTTAACGATCAGATTAATATAATATACTATGCTTTACTATTATATTTAAAGTGGCAAACGTGTATTGTATTATATACCTATATACATGCTGTATGTGCCTGTATAACATAATTAAGAGGTACATAATATAATTTGTATTTCACAGCAGTATAAGATGGATAACATTATAATAATATGTGATATGGGAGCATTCATACCTACTCGTTTAATTAATTATTGAATGCTTTGTGTGTGGATACATAATTTCAATAAATCGTGTTTTGGTATTCGTCCATCATATCAAATTATAGATATGCCGTTTTATATTATGATGTATAGATAAAATATATAATATAATATTCATTAGGTATAGAGTACATAATATTACCATATTATATTAGTTTATAATATGGTCACACTAATATTCGATTTATTGCGGATTTGATATTGTCTATACTGTCGACTGTCGAATGTTTACGTGCACGAAGTTTGCTGCAACATAATAATATCATGAGAGGAGATGGCTGCACAAGACATATTGTGCTTAAAATTACATTAAAATTTACAAATTCAAAACTTTTTGCAATTCGCGTTTATATTTTTTCACCTAAATTGCTTTTAAAAAATAAAGGGAGAAGCAGTTTCATGTAGTCCACTACGTGCTTATATCAAGCTCGAATTTCCATATTTCAAGGACTAATAATTTGCAGCTTTTTGCAAACTAGTATTTATTTATTTTCATAATTTATTCAATGGGTCATAAGTTGCTCTGATGTATAGTATAAATAATTATAATTAAATGTGGCTTGAATGTTGGAGTAAAGGAGACGAATTTGGGCTTATATTTATAAAATATTTACTTCCACAATTACCCAAAAACAAAAATATAGTAGATTCGTCTACTTATCACGTCTCCAACAAAGTTTATTTAAAGTAATGTATTTATTAGATATCTAGTTATAGCTTATATCAAAATATTTGCAATTCAATTTAATCTAGAAAATGTATACTTAAAATACTAAAAATGTAACAACAAAAAAATGTATTTTACTAATGGTCTAGTTGTCGATGTATTTTGATCAATAAAAAAAAAATAAATAAAAAAATAAAAAAATATTTACATACTTAAATTATAATAATTAAACATACTTTGATATCTTCCATAAATCAGAAAGTTACAATAGTTATATTATGACAAATAAATAAAAGTCAAATAATAAATCAAACTTATTTTATCCGCCATCAATGTGTATAATATTTCTATTTAATATCATAAAAATAATACGATGAAAACTGTATAGGACCTACCTACCTATCTAAATACAAAAAATGTTAAAATTGATAAACACAATTATAACATAAATAATATTAAATTTCAGGTGTTAATAAATAATAATAATATTTTAACATATTTAAAATTGGAAATTTTAAAATTTTCTATCATGGTTATAATTCTAGAAGAAAAATGAAAGGTACCCTTCGCAACAGAATAAGTGTTTCAAATAATAAAAAAAAAAATACTATCCGACCTGCCATGCGTTTTTATGGAGCTTAAATGTTGTTGTCTTGTTGATGTTTAATTATTTATCATCTGTTAATAGAATTAAAAATATGTACATCAAAGGTCAATGTTCTTCTATTCGTTTTATACACTTAAAATGTCAGTTTATTACTTTATTTTTGCCGTTTTAGTTTTGGACACATGTGTGCTGCAAATTATAATGCTCCAACAGCACAACTCTAGATATTATGTCAGCAAAATTTCACCCTGATAAAAAATGTTGATCTTAATTTTTACTTAAGCTTTATTATTATTATATTTAGCATGATAACACTTAGTCCATATCATCGAAGCTCGGTACCAAATTACTTTTTTTGATTTTTGATTTTTGATTTTTGAATTAGTAATTTTTTCGTATACCTACTCGTGCACTGCGCGCACAAGAAGAATTGCAGGTTTTCACAACAGATATTTTTTCCGTTTGGATTATATATTATGTTATTACCGTACAAGTGATCATTATACATATATTGGTAGGTAACCTACCTGTAATATATTATATTGTAGTGTTTTGGAGTTCGGTTCTCGTACAAGCCTAACGACGTGTACGTTTCGTGACGATTTATTATTATAGTTTTATAATATATAATTCTATTTTTCGGTTCGCGTGGTGTGCGCATTTATTACTAATCGTTTTTATTACACTCGTTATAGTGTGTAGAATATTATACTCGAACAAGGTTTTTCTATAATCTCGTTGTAATTTATCGAAATCCACGATCATGTATTATTATTATTGTATATAAGAAGGTATACAAAAAAATATAATATCTAAACTTCTCGTGGTAATTCGAAAACGTATATAGTTATATAATATGTGTATAACATACGCACGCGTATGTATAACAGCCTTACCTACTTATGTTATTATGTTTATGCTTGTGTGTGTGAAAAAAAAAAATATATATATGTATAAAAAAATTCGAAATAATTGCGACTACTGTGCACACTGTTACTCACGCGGGCAATAACGATGATATTATTATTATCCCGTCGAACGCGAGATGCGGCATTTAGATTAACGTGACATGTATATGTTGTACCTAAATACTATATTATATACATATATATATATTATATACATATATATATATTATATACATATATATATATATTATATATATATATATGAGGTTAACCGACAATCAACTATTGCTGCGACTAACTAAATTATCTCGTTTATTCTCACACGTTACCGTGGCGGTTTATATGTTATATTGAAACACATAAATATATATATATATATATATAATATATTTGGGTACAGTAGTAACTATATTATATTATTATATGTTATTCGCTCAAATCGTTTTGCGAGTTTGCTAACTATTAAACTTCAACCATATATTATTACTATTATAAGTACGATGTATAATATTATTATATATTATTATGTGTGTGCAGGTTGTGCGTGTGCGTGTGACGTATCGCTGCACGCAACATCGGACCGGCAAAGGTAGCAATCGTTTCTGGACAAAACCGTGTGTTGCGTTATTTTTGATGGTCTTTTCTCTTATACGAAGCATTCTCTAGATTTGTCTGTGCGTTAACGTTTTTTTTTTGCCTCAGTCATCAATAGTTTTTTATGGGTCGTGTAGGTATATGTAATATGTAATATTATAGTAAACCTACGCAAGCTGAGGTATATATAGCTATAGTAAACGTGTATTATAGGTTCATACAATTATATAAATTGGACGGTTTTTACTCGTTAGTATAATAATAAAATACGACAATATAACATTATTACATAGTTGACGATGTTCCGAAAACTCGTTTTGGCGGGGAATGATTGAATTTCAATATTATGTGACATTTGGATGGGAAGGAAACACAGGAGTTCTCGTGATTTCATTTAATTTTTGTATGATTGTACGTACTCAATACCCGGTGCAGGGTAATTGAACTATTGATAATAGACTATTATTATTTATTATACTCAAAAATCAATTATAGTTGTATCAGAGTGTAGTAAAATAATTGCATAATTTAATAATACTCATAGGTATACTATTTATCTACATGTACTTATGCGTGAAGAAAACAAAGTCGTTTTATAAAATGATATGAAATAATACTTTATTGTACATTCACCACGCGCGACTTTGCTGGAAAAGGTGAAATAAAACTAATAATAATAAATTGCACGCAGTGTCTGGGATCAATAAGTAAGAATCTCCATCCTGCACGACCACAGCGTTCTAAATATTATAAAAGAAGTGAAAAAATTGTTTAGAATAATATGTATGGTATGTTTTTATTTATATTACTTTTATTGCCAATAAATGCCAAATTTTGTTATTACACTACGCATAAATTGTTCACATATGAGGAAATTTACACTGCCTCACTATTGTAAGGATCGCGAGAAACTTTTGATATTTTTATACATTCACTGTATTTTAGTGTCCAGTGTGGCCAATATTGGACATATATTATAATTATAATATGCAGAAGAATACTAGTGAGTTATTGTATCGACGTGGTATAGGTATAAATTGTATTCGTTTAGACATGATAATTATTAATTAGTTATGATTTATAACAAGTTAGAAAAGCTCATTTTTCCAACAGCGTGCTAAATTCACTGTTTCTAATAAACATATTTTAATTTAATAATTCGCAATACAATAATATTAGGTATACATATAGTGTTCGGACTAATAAATACGTACAGACACGCAATCGGAAATATTTAACGGCTGCAGTGGACAAAATTCGTTCGAGCTTGTGTGTTTGTTCCATATCAATTATCGCAATGCGAATACATAAACAGACTTCAAAGCGGGGTTAGGTCTATATATGTGTACACGAGTGGGATTTCTCGGTGATTAGACCGAAGACGGCAGCGGTGAGTGGAGACGACGACGAAGGTATAGGAGGTGGCGGTGGTGGTGGACCCCGACGATATGTAGGGGTGAGTGGAGAGCAAGTAGGGGATTGTGGATTAGTTTACTTACAAAAGTAACTGCAGATATCGAAGAGGAATAGCACCGGTACAAACAAACAAAACGTCCGCGGGGATCTGTCGAATGGGACGAAGAGAAATAGAGGGACAGACAGACAGTGAGAGAATCGCGGCGCGCCCACACAAACAAACACACACACACACACACCCATACACATTCACGGAATATTGTTTGAAAGCGTGCAGAAAGTTTAACGTTTCAAAAGCTTTTGCCCGCTAGTTTGCACATCAAATATACGGTTGTATTTGATTATTGCAATGGAGTATAATATATATATATATTATATATAGGCCAGGTATAAGCGTTTATAAATAATGCAAAGGATAATTTTTTTCATTCGTTCGTGACGTTATATGTATAAATGTGTATAACTATACTTAGAAGAATTTTCACCGATAAAGCGTCGAAGAAGTGCCAGCCCCGCACTCTCTACCAAAATAACACTGTATTGCACGCAGTAGTAATAAGGTAAGTACATTATGTATATTTGTGATAAGGTTTTCCGCATGTTAATCACGAAGTTTTATTAAAGCAAAGACAAAACAAACTCGATTTTTTCGAAGAAAACCGAGAAAATACACTAAAACGCTCTCAAACGAAGTATAAAATAATAATAACATAATAGGTACCTTTTGTATACTGCGTGTATATATATTTCTCATACACCCGCGGTCGTTGTGGTAATAATATAATAGCCATATCGTATTATTTACTTTTTTCCGGCGGTGGCCACCACCTATCAGTGGATCCATTAATCTCGGCACCGGTGATAAATCGTGCGTGGGCAGGGGCCTGGTGTAGTAGCATTATGTACTCGACGTATAATCGTACAAAAGGTGACAATTTTCTACTCCGCGGTGTAGACTTAAAAGGATTATACTTGCGACAATACAATAATGTATAATATAATATTTATATATGTACACACACATACATATATATATATAGCTAGAGAAAAATCTGACATCGGCAACAGTGACAATAGGAGAGAGAGAGAGAGCAGTGTGCACGGTGAGATCGTTGACAGGTTGCGTGAGCACAGAACTCCGCAGCAGCGACAAGAGAAATGAATCTGTGTGATTTTTGTTCTCGTCCGTTGTTTCATTTTTTTTTCTCGTCTCCTCCATCGCCTAACATTATTTTCTTCGCGTCTTATCCGCCGCGGTTGACCTACACGGGATGATGATGGAGAGGCGGGCAGAATCGGGGTAAGTCGAAAAGAAAAAAAAAACATTATCTACCGTGCACAAAAGGACTCGCTGCAACACTCGGCCGGTGAAAATCATTAATAATAACGCACAATATGATATAATATTGTATACAGGTTCTCGAAACGTACTCTGTATGCACGCACGCAATCGCTATCGTATTTTTTAAAAATTTTTTTTCTGGGCGTAAGCAGAGTGTATAACATTATTATAATATAATATGTTTTGCATGCTCTGTTGCGGAGTTCAGAAATTCGCGAGGTCATGACGTGGCCGAACAATGCGCGGGCGAGGGGGCAAGGAAAAAAAAGAAAAGCGTGGCGTATATATATAGATAAAGAGGTGTACCTAAATAATCGACAACGGTGCGTAGATCAAAACGACGAGGCGACGCGTAGATGGTCGCTATATAATATATAATATATATATATATATATATCTTCTAAATGCACGCACACAATAATAATTTACAGAAGTATATACACGACACGAGGGTTTTGGGTTTTTGTAAAGACAAGCACACGCACACATACGCGTGTATACTATATTATATAGTATATGATATGGGTGTGTATGTGTGCATGTTTATGCCGTACACGACGATAATTACTTAGCGGCAGCCCGGGTGGAGAGAAAATGCGTATTTACAATAGGGCCGGGGCGCGACGATGGCTGGCTGGCGAATGGGTATAATGGTAATTTGCATCGCGGGCTCAAAGAAACTATACGACGGCGGCGAGCATGAAGAGCGTACAGCCGGATATAATACAACCGCGCGGTATATACGTGTATAATAGTACACACACAGACACACACACACACACACACACACACACACACACACACACACACACACACACACACACACACACCACAACAGCGGAAGGGAAGTCGAATTCTGTTTGACGGACTGACGAGAGCGAGTACGGATGGCGCGGAGTACGGTGTATATATATGCGTGGACAGATAATTCACCTCCACGCCCCGCGTACCTTTGCACGTGATACACACAACGACCTTTTCTCCGCCTTTGCAGCATCAACAGTAGCAACGGTATATACATATAAAGTATATTATGTATATGAGACATTGTATATATATATATATATATATACCTATATATACATATACTTGCGATTCGCCGTCGTATTTATTTAAGTAACAATCCCCCGTGGTTTTGTGTGTTTTGTGTTTGGCTCGGCTTTCCTCTCATCATCGTCTTCATCGTCGTCGTCGTCGGCGGTGGTTGCCGCGTTGGGAGACCATCATGCTGTACCCTTTGCGCACAGAACCGCCGCTCACCGGTCCTAATATAATATATTGTGTTCGAGAGAATGAGAGAGATACATAAATCACCATCTCATAGAACGAATATCTCGAGTGTCCGGTTTTTAATTTTCAATTTTTTCATAGTCCACGAATGCTTCCTCGGTACATATACAGTCATTGGTTAAAGGTATTATACAGCTCTCTGTTCAAGATAAAATAATCGAATGAAAACTTTAGATACATATTGTCTGACGATTGGGTTAAAATACTATTAATACTTTGTGCATAACTTTTACAACTTACTACGATTGTGACAAAGGTGAGGGGGGGGAGCTGTATGTTATAGTCGTTTGTGATTAGTTAATATAATATGCCAGTTTGGATGACATGAGTACATGACATGTATCAATGTCTGTCGAGGGAAAACGTGACTCGCGAATCGAATATAATATAATATAAGCAGGCGACAAACACGCGTACAGGCAGTTCTTAGTGTGGTACGAGGTGCCTGCCGATTTCTGCCAATGGATAAGTTTTTTTCGACGTTGGTGAAATGCTGTTTCGACAAAAAACGACGTATACCTATGGAGACCTAAATCCTACTGTATGGTTTGTATGGGATATATATATGTATATATATATTATATATATAAAACACGTTTGTGGTATTTTGGCAATTATTTTCGTACGCGATGTTTTTAGTAATTATTAATGACTGTACTGGAAAAGTAATTTGTTCACTGTGAACAAACGGTGGGTCCATTCTCATGTAGGTACTATAAAATATATTAGACTGACAACATTTTATAAAACGCGTCAATAAATAAAAATATACGTAGGGGATGTATCAAGTCATCAAGATATTAAAAATTAAGTATATTATATGTGCATTCTTTTACTAATATACATATAATGGCCTATAAGAAAGTACAATATAACTATATCAAGTTTATATTTTGGAGAAAAAAAATGTTCTTTATTAGTTTATTTATATTTTACAGCTATTGGAAATATTTTAGCAACTATACAATAAACAAAAAATATAATTATTATTTATTTTATTTTTTTTCTGGAAAATGGTGCCACTGTCATATTTTCATCATCACCTCACATTTCTCTAGAAACACTACTTCATTGAACTAAATTTATGCCTAAAATTTCCTATGTGCTGTCCTGTTTAATTTAAAAAAAAAAACTGCATGACGATTGAGTAAGTAGTATCGAAGCAAACAAAGATTTCCACTTTTGCTTTTTTCGGATTTATATAATATATTATATAAATATAAAATTAATAATTATATATTATACATTCTTTATACATAGATTATGTATATACATTCTACTGACATATTTTTTCTTTCATTCACAATATTTTAGTAAAAGTAATGAAAAAATATACATCATAATTCATAGTATATTAATTATGTTACAACCATAATCTCGGAACTATAATAATAATATTTTACAGAGTGTGATACACTGCCACATATTATCGATGCTCTAAGAGATCCTGTGAACTAATCATAGGACACCTTCCCTGTAACAATATACCTACAGGGTTCACAGGAAGACTTGACAAAATTGAATTTACTTTCTTTTTTTTTAATCATATTTGACATAGATCTGGTAGATTTTATAACCTTAAGTCCTTAATAGAATTATGTACGGATATATTATATACATTAAAGAAATATAATATCAGTTTAAAGAAAATAGCGTTTTTTCTTCTCATTTTTTTTTTTTTTTAAATAAAATAGTCGAATAGGAATTTTTTTAAATTAATTAATTAGGGTGAAGTCGGGTGATTCAAATACTATAATATATATGTATATCATATGATTTTTATAATAAATACAAAATATATTTAATATAATATAGGAATACTCGTTACTATACATTAGCATTACTTCGAAGATTTAAAAAATATTTAGAATAATAATATGGTGTAATTTATATAATTTAGGTTTTATATAGGTACATACATTATAATTTTATTAGATTTTTTAGAAAAGTATACCATGTGCAACGAAACTATTAATATTCTACCTATATTTCTATTGAGATGTTATTTTGCTACATCGAATGTCGATGACATCGATTATTATTATTTATTACTATATAATTTTAATATCACTGAAACATATCGTATAATATTTAAATGTTATATAATTCTATTTTAGCGGATAGTTTTTGTGTCATTCGCTGCACCTGTCACACCATTTATTATACGGGATTATTAAACCGTTTGTGCGACTTTACGCGTTCACATATTTTTATTTAGACATTTACAATAAACAATTTAACGTTTTTTTTTTTTTAGTAAAATTAAAATTCTTCCCCAGTTGCCCTCCTCTTTAATCACCACCCCACAAACATAAAATGGTGCACATTACGAAATCGCTGCGTATGGTGATGCAGCAGGGACCAAATCCGCGCTGATCATATTATGAGATCACATTTCAATCGTTTTTGTAAAAAATATACTTATAAAGTATGGTCTGTGAGCACCGATAAAATAAATATCAAATATATTATACCTACTATAATTGTTTGAAAAATATTTTCGAACCGAATCGTGATGCCCATGCCATAGTCCAAGACTGTAACTAGAGGGGGCGGGGGTCCAGTGGTTCCAGACCCCCCGAAATTGTTCAAAGTAGAAACATTTTAGTAGCGAATATAATTAATTAACTATAAATTGTATTAAAGAATAATTGTAAAAATGAAAAGTGCTTAGTATCTATATTTAAAAAAAATGTTGGACCCGCCCTGAAATTTTTTTCCAGTTACGGTTTTGCGGCATCGTCCTTTATTACATTCCCATCAGGACTTAATATTTATATAGGTACTCAAGCAATATTAATCATGTCACCGTAAATATTTTTATTGCCTAACAAGTTACAACTGCAGTTTAATCACGTATTTATTTAAATACGATATTTTACAGCGAACAAATTGTCGAACGGATTCACAAACGGTTCAAACGAATAGTTCATTTAAATGTGTAATAAATTATTCGTGAGTTTATGAATTTAAATTTATTTTCACATTTTAAACTCGCTGATTATTGTATTTCATTCATAATAAATTATAAACGTATTTAATGTGCTCAAGAATATATATATATATTATATACATGTATCTCTAATCGTTTCTAACTTCTAACAGTTATTTTTTTACGCATATTGAATTATATTAAGGCAGATGAAAACATATTATAAGATAGTGTATATTGAATTTTCTTGTTTCGTTTTATATTTCTTAAAAGCTGTATGTTCGTGATTCAGAGAAATAATTATAAAACCACTTATCGACTGTATAAAAATTCAGATGGTGCTAGACTGTTCTTAATTTTTTAATCTGCACACCCGATAAATGTATTGCAGGTATTATATGTCTAAAATATGAGACGCCATATGCGTGTATGATACAACTCTATTGGTGTGTCGCATAAACACAATTATTTAATGAATCAATATTATGATGAGTAAACGGCCCCTAACTCTCCATGGTTTAGGGGCCTATATCACGATTGGTCCATTATACATTTTAATGAACCATTAAGTTAATCAATTTTTTTCCTATACAGCATGGCATATGACATTTACTTCGGTATCATTTGTACATTCATATTTTTATACATAAACACATAGTATTTGACATGAAATAATATCGATGAGAGTATAAAATAATGTTACGTGGTCGGAGCGACTATATTATAATCGTGAATGAGCGTAGCTCGTCGCTGAGTCATTTATCAGCCTCTAACGACCCTCTGCCGCATCGGCTGTCGGTGTATCATTATATTGTATACATTTTCGTTTATTAGTATCATTATTATTATTATACAAATACAATTTACATATTATACGGTAAAAACAAACCAAAATCGATTACGCTGCTCAGTCTTATGGATTGTTTATTATTTTTATTTTATTAATGTTGGACGTTTTTTTCTTCCAAATTTTTATCGACTTCTGTAATCGCAGAACATCGATCGTTGAACATTTCGTTTTTCACCATCCAATATATTTTCATGTATAATTGAATATGCATGACTAAATACTTGACGGTACTAATAATATTAATACGTACATATACGTACATCTTCATTTTGTCTTCTTCTTCATCTTTTTTCTTCCTCCTGCAGTAACTGTAATATACGTTATAATATTTGGTATAATATTCAATATTCTTAAAAAATGTAATTCTAATTGGCCTCTTTTTATTCAAAAACATTCAAATTTTTAGTTAAATTATATTGTTTATGTCAACTTAGATTCTTTTATTCAATTAATATTTTTTAATGGAATTATATTTTTATATTAACTTATATTTTTTATCCGTTTTATGATTCACCAAAAAAAGTTCCTTGGTGAGGTTCTTTCGTTTTCATAGCATCCCTCTCCCTAAGAATTTGGAATAATTTGAAAATCGTTGAGGTACAAATAAGTACAAACGAAGTACAAACGATTGATATAGGTTTCGAATCAAAATTTGAAGGTGGTGGTGCTGTGGTGTTATTTCGTTATCGAATCGAAATATCGATATCGTTAAAGAAGCCTAATTAATATATTTATTTTTTATAGTCTAAGAATAATTGAAAAACGCCTTGTTTATGTTTATAACCTACGAATAGTATTTTTTTTTTTTTTGATTATGTTTATTTTTATATATAATTTAATACCTTTATTGTGGACAACATATTTTGTAATATCCCGTATAATCATAATAATAAGTAGTGTAATTTTCGGTTGTGTTATCGTCTTGTGCATATTATAATAATAAGTAGTGTAATTTTTGGCTGTGTTATCGTCTTGTGCATATTATAAAAATAAGCGCGCGGCACGAGATCCGGTTTTCATCCGACTGGTGGCCGCCGAACTGCAACGAGAAAATAGTAAATACAACACAAAAATACTATCAAATATCAACATATCCCATTGGATAATTACAGTGCGATAATAATTTATTATTGTAGCTATATACGTGTGCATTGTGAAGAGTAGTGTGACTATAAATATATATAATATATATTGGGAGTATAGATAAATAAAATTAAACGGTTTGAGTAGATCTGGGCCATGGAGTTGAAAACCGATGTAGTGATTGATACGCATCGTTTGTATCATTACATTGAATGTATCTTTCGCTTAAATTCGTTTTCTAAGAGTATATCGAAACGGTTGGTCCTGAATACATTTTACCACGATAGGAGTATGCGGCTTTAACGCGATGTGTGTGAAATTGCCACTTCCTATCACGGAAAAAATGTTTCAGAACCAAAGTTGTGAGCTATAGTTCTTTAATTGTACCTGATTACCTAATCAAAAATTTATATTTCATGGTATTGGTCGTGTCCCCGTGGACCTGTTGAAGTCAGGGATTCGATTCGAGGGACTACGATCTAAATTAGATAGGTCACCTATACGGTCAACTCACAAGTTTCGGTAATGAACTTACAATATAAGAAGGGTGCACAGGCAATTACATATTATATCGTGTGGACAACGCAGTGAGATCGATTTGATCAACACGTTGAAAAACAATAGAAAAGAAAGCGATTGATGGGGGTTTTCACGGGTACATTCGCATTACTAAGATTTTCTAGTTAGTTTAGAGATCGCACGATCGGAATAATTGTGCCACAACTTGGACAATGCTTCACGATGGTGACACGAGACGACAGCGGAGCCTCAGTATAGTGATAACGTTGCTGATCGAGCAATATATTTTAAATTTTTTATCGGGCCTTATCATCGCCGGTTTACCTATGTGCATGGAGACTTGTTCATCCGTAAATGGAAAACCGTGCACCACTGCCAATCAGTGGCGGTATTATATAGACGAGTTCTTACGTATTTGTCATGCCAGTGCACCCGCAGTCCAAAAGAAAGTCTCGTAAACCGCATCGAGGAATGTGTAGCGAATTTTATTTGAAAATTAATTTTACTAACCTTTTGAAGACATTTTGGAATGGATCGTGATAAGAAAAATACATTATAACGATAAAATGTAATATTCCATATCATATGCCCTGTGAGTTTTGTTACCACTTTTACATGCGTTATATTTGTTATGCGTATATTTATGTATCATTGTTATAGCTGCAGCAGCAAGTGGAATTGTTGCAACGCAAAGTACTTACTGGTATTAGACGTGATTTGTACAATCAGAAAGATTTCATATCGAATTATAAGCATGCGCGTTTTTATGACTCAAAATATACCCAAACATCATATAGTTTATAATAATACGATTTACCTAAATAGTTATTTTAGTTAACTCAGTGGTCCTATCCATTTTAAATATTTTGAAAAACACGTATAATTGAAACGAATAAACCTATCGATGAAAACATTTGAAATATGATAACACGTTGATTTTTATATACAGTGAAATCTTATCAACGACTCTTTGATTTTCATTACTTGAAAATCGTTATCATTCTTAATTAGGCGTACTAGAGCATTCACTGATTTTCAACCACAAATAATCGTTCCATGGTCAACAAGTACCAACACTAGGCCAAAAACTAAAATTCAAGGATCTTACTAAAAATACAATAAAACGAACAACTGTAATTAGAGGTATATTGTATCCGGTGTTAAATCTCAGCAGTCCGATTACCACATTCCGCTACAACAAAAACCACTTGCCTCCAACTGAACAGCTTATACATACGACAGCCTCACCACTTGGGACCTCCTACAGTCATGTTTAAACTAGACAAAGACCGAATTGGTTTAAAATATTTGTCTTCGAACAATTTTTCACCTCGCCTTGGTTTATAAACAATATCGCTCAGTGCACCACTACTCTGTTTACACCATAAAAAGTAAAAAATAAATAAAAACAGTAGAATACCTACAATTCCACGCAAAAATCTGCAATCAACCCACTCCTACATCCACGATCATGGTCGCATTAGTACAACAACAGTCATAACAAGAACTAATACTCGCCACCTCCATTGGACATATTAAATAAACTAATTGAAATAAAACAAATACCAATTCACTAGTTATAGGATCACGCTTGATATTGACATATAGGCCAAATAGCTAATTAAACAAACCAAAGTGTACTTCCTGGTTGTGATAATATATATACGCGTTATTTGTCAGATCCAGTGGTTTAGCATATATTTCAATTTTTCGAAATAGTTTTACTATATTTTCTTGATGTTACATCGTCACGCCTAATGGAATGATTTCAATTATTACCAAAATCAGCCCCAAAAATTATTTTTGTGTATACATATTTTACACCATACGAAAGTTCGAGTAAAATATTTTCATATAAAAATTTAATCGAGGAGGAAAAGCGCTACACATTAACAACTTTATACTAATCGGAACAGTAAGACTTTCAAAAATTGTATTACGTTAGGTATTTGATGAGGACAAAATATCGAAGGATGATCTCGTTTCATCTATTCTATAAGAATGATGTTTCAGCCATTGATGGTTAGTCCGTTTGACAATTAACTTTAAAAAAAAATACGATTCTATGTGCCCGTGATTAGAATTCTGAATTTCACACAAGAACGAATTGTGTTTACGAAATCGCGGTAAGAAACTAATTACTATGCCGATGGAATTTCGAGATTAAACCAATTATATAAATGATATTAAGTTAATCAACTGCCGTTACATGGAAATGGTCGTACTTCGTTATCGGATTAAATTCACGTAGTGGCTATTTATCTCTGAAAACAACATATCACATATTATACTGGTTTAGTACAAACACAAATTAAAATTTTTAAGATATTATATACTAAAGCCACCGCATAAAAAAAAATGAAAAGTCGATACGAGTTCCATTCGAGCATAGTATCAATGGTAGTATATTATAATATTATATTAATACTGTGGTAAGATTATATTAATTTTCCTAACGAAAAAAAAAAGAAAAGAATGACCTAATAATAAAAAAAATATTCAAAGCAGTTCGATGTAGTCACTAGGTTGTGGTCGGTTTATATTGGCAATGTAGAAAATCTCACCTGATGACAAGTGCGTAAGGACTAAGGAGTAACACGGTTTTTTTTTGGGGGGGGGGGAGTTAAATACCCCCTGCGTTCGCCCTTTTATTATGTCGAAAACTTAAATATTCTTTGGTTAGTTCAGGACTTATAGCATTTGCATACTTTTTTTATTTATTGTAAAATGTAGCAGAGTACGAAATAAATTCATTTCTCAATGTCGTGATATCAAATCTAAAATTTGAATGTGCATATTTTTGCATATTTCATACATTTTGTAGGAAAGTGCTTATTTTTACGTTATTGTGCTTATTTTGCATATTTTGGAAAATTATCCAAAATTTCAATCGATCTAACAAAAATAAATAGTAATGCAATCTATGAACCTATATACAACTCACAACTCTTTATAATTTTTTCGTGATTAGAAAATATGATGGACCGTATTGTCTGTATCGCAATTCAAAATTCGGAAACATTTAATTATTCAATGTAACAATGAAGGTAAGGCATAAATATAAAATTATTTATTTATTGAATTTAATTTTTAATTTTTCCCATCATTATATAGTTTACGAATAAAATTCAAAAACTCGGAGATTCAAGAAACAATCAATTGATTTTTTAAATTTTTTATGTGATACTAATAATTGTAATTGATAATTAGGTATTAATAAAATAATAAATATATTAAATGCATATTTTTTAATTTTTTGTGCATATTTTACGGGTTTTAAGTGCATTGGTTGGTTCTTTGGTTTACTCGAAAATTCAACTAAGAAAGTCACGAGTGCATATATTTTGCCATTATATAGATATACCAATTAATTGGCTATTACTAGTATAATATTTTTCATAATTTTCATGTTAATATACTATATTTAAGAATTCATTATACAAACTTTTAAAAATATATCATGTCATTTATAATATCTAAAATAACTTTTGTTGGTATTATTTATTAAGGTTTTTAAAAAGATTTCTGAAATTATTGATTCATTTCAAAGTTGTTCATTTGTTTTATAACCTGTGTTTAACTTTCGATAGTTTAAGGTACTGAAAAATATAATATATATAGTACATGAAAAAGCCATATTTTTACATCTCTAAACATATACTATGACCAAAAACAAGTCCCTTACTATGGATGGAGCCATGGCATGATATTTGAAGCACAGCATATATAAGCGACAAGTCTCTCCTTGAGATTCATATCTGCGCATGCGCGAATATACTCGTAGCATATTTATTCTAATGTTTTTAATTCTCCCAGGGAACTCATGAGTGATAACTAAATAAATATGCGACGAGTAGACTGGCACATGCGCAGATAGCGAATCTCAAGGAAGAGACTCGTCGCTAATATGTGCTTCAAATTGTTTACACAGGCGAGATAGGCTTATTTCACATTATTTTACCTAACCTAAAATGTTAAGGGTTATATATGTTCACTTATCTTTACTAACAATATTTAACGTAATCGATTTTTGTGAAACTAATTTTTGTAATGCATTGTTTATTTTCGTAGAAACGCAAACCAACAAAAAAAAAAATAAAATTATTAATTTCTTACAAGCTATGACATGTTAAAAGATATTTTTCCACTGCACCATACCCAAAAACATATATTTATTTCTTCAATTACTTTCCTTGCGAGTACCTAGCAGAATGCTTGTGATTCGTTTATGTGAAATTAATAATTATAATATACCTCATAGAGTATAAGAGTAGAGGAAACGCCAGTCGCTGTATAGCTGCAAATGTCGTCTTACCAACAAAATGGTATAAATTATGTACGTATACCGTCTTATCATCAGCACAACACGACGGTGCACATTTTATTTTAATAATATAACATACGATGAATTACGATGGTTACCATTTTACGCTTATGTACCGTCACTGAAGCCGTGGTTGGGCACTTTTACGCAACAGCGAAGCGCACCTAAAGCAATATAAATATATATAATATACATATGTTTATAGATACTATAATACGCATATTCATAAATTATTATTCGTGTTTACAATAGCAATAATTCAATATACAAACGAATTACGCTCGTATAATCTTATTACGATAAATATAATGTATACGAAATATAATTACCCATTAGGAATCTGCGTCAGTAATAATGTTTATAGAATATGTGTAATATGTGTAGAGGGTGCCTATATGGATTCACTGGCTCGCCCGGCGTGTAAAATATTATGGTAATAATTTCGATTCGCTCACAAACTGTTTTTTATAAATAATAATAATATGCGTCTTAGTCCCACGACTAAAATACTATCGTTTAGCGCGCTCGTGTTCAAGTTTGACGCGCTGCGGTGACTTTAACACCGGTGTGGACGAGCGAAACGTTTTGCAGCTTATGCCCTCATCCACACGATTTATTATAATCGTCGTCGAGTTTTGGCTCGCACGATATACACGTATCGAGGCGCACCCGGACGGTGATAAATTATTGTTATACATATCCTATCTCAGACCGAGGCCTGTGATTATTAAATTGATTATATATTTATATATTAAAATGAAAGAAAAGTTTAGCACGATAAATTTAAACGTGTTTCTTTCCCTTAGCTATCACACCGTTTGAAGTGAATAAAATATATATATAGCCGCGACCACACACACACACGCCACTCACACACGAAAACATCACTACTATATATGTATGGTAATTAATAGTTATACCCATCCCCTTCATCGTGGAGCCCATCTAAAGGGTATAAATATAAGATTTAAATTTGTTATTTTCATCAAAATATACTAATACTGTGTAGTTTTTCGTTGTAATACATTTTTTTTTTACGCGTGAGTATTTGATGAAATATTAGAATGTGGCTTATCGATGGTTTTTTTATCCATAGGAAAACTGCTATGATGAAATGGTACAGTCACCAATGGTATAGTGCTCAATTTCAATTATCTACTGACCGAATCAAACGATGTTATAATAATATGATCCCATAACGTCATAGTCAGGGTTCGGGACTTATAGCATTTGCATACTTTTTTTATTTATTGTAAAATGTAGCAGAGTACGAAATAAATTCATTTCTCAATGTCGTGATATCAAATCTAAAATTTGAATGTGCATATTTTTGCATATTTCATACATTTTGTAGGAAAGTGCTTATTTTTACGTTATTGTGCTTATTTTGCATATTTTGGAAAATTATCCAAAATTTCAATCGATCTAACAAAAATAAATAGTAATGCAATCTATGAACCTATATACAACTCACAACTCTTTATAATTTTTTCGTGATTAGAAAATATGATGGACCGTATTGTCTGTATCGCAATTCAAAATTCGGAAACATTTAATTATTCAATGTAACAATGAAGGTAAGGCATAAATATAAAATTATTTATTTATTGAATTTAATTTTTAATTTTTCCCATCATTATATAGTTTACGAATAAAATTCAAAAACTCGGAGATTCAAGAAACAATCAATTGATTTTTTAAATTTTTTATGTGATACTAATAATTGTAATTGATAATTAGGTATTAATAAAATAATAAATATATTAAATGCATATTTTTTAATTTTTTGTGCATATTTTACGGGTTTTAAGTGCATATTTTAGCGCTTATTATAGTGCTTTTAAGTGCTATAAGTCCCGAACCCTGGTCATAGTATTTATATACTATAGAAGTATAGATGGATGAATAGTGTTGGAGCAGAAAGTTATTTTTGATATCTAAAATGTAAATTTATCGTCGATATTATTATAATATTATAGTAAGACATACTATAGTTTAGGCATATTATTGAGTTATATTAGAATAATTATGATATACAAAAAAAATTCATTCAAATCAGTCCAGCCATTTAGGAGGATTTCAGTTACATAAACACGTAAAGTAGCATTTTATGTATATAAAGATATTTATATGTATTACATACCAGTAGAGTAAACACTTTTGCCACAATTGAAACGTTATATTACGCAAAATTGACAATTTTAGATTTTCATAAAGTCATCTAAATGAAATAAGACACTTAGTGGGAATATTAGAATAGAATATTATGGATGTTTAGGAGATAACAATTCTATGACGGCAATAAAAATTAAATATATTATAATGTACGGTTTTAAAATAAGATATAAACTTTACGTTAGGTATTCGCATATGTAAGTCATGTACTCATGTGTATGAGAGAGTGATCCGTTAATTTTTATTTGAAGATAAATATTACGCCGTGGTATTCCTCCATCACTGCACCTTGTCTTCTAATTCAACCATAAGTGATGTATAATAATTATAATCTATTACATATAAAATATCGTGGTTCGGTTAGAGCACTTTCTAAATTGCTTTTATTAAAAACGAATAAGTATTATCTTCATAATGCCTAATAAACTTATATGATAATATTTATTTCATCGTTTTATAAATGCATTCGGATTTATAATAATATTATATCGTAAGTCGTCGTGATGGATTTGTTATAGTCGTTAAAAATCGAGATCAATACTTAATGTGTTTAATATGGTATTGAAAACAGATCATGATGTATCGTGACATCGCAACTAATAAGTAACCAAAGTCAGGTATATAACAGGGCCAAAAATACTGTGTCCCCTGAAAATCAAAGCGTGTCCCCTGAATGACAAATATGTGTCCCAAGTTTTATAACACGTTTTTAGTTTTAATTGCGGAAATAAGTAATAATAAAAATTTAGGAATTTCAACACAATTTTATTATAACTTCTTTTCAAAATAAATTTAGAATCATTATCAATTTTATACAAATATCGAGTGATAAGCATTTATATCTGATATCATACACTTTGGCTGGTCATTACCACTTTGTTCCACAAAATGACGAAATTCTTGTTTCAAATGTGGAGTTTTTTCTATAAATACACTATGTTAAGTGGTATTTTAAAATACTAATAAAGTGTAAACTGTAAGATAATAAGAAGGCGGATTTTGGGAGTTACAACCAACACAGGTTTTTTTTGCTATAAAAATCTTTCAAAGTCCAAAGTCAACAGTTAAATTAATAAGTGTGTCCCCTGAAATTAGATATATTTTAGGCCCTGGTATATAATAGAGATAGATTATTATAATTGTATTACCTAAAATTTTGAACATCAATATAATATTATAGTATAATAAATCTGCATAATTTATTGTACCTAACTATATGAAACAATCGGAAAATATATGCCAACAATTTTAACCGATTCGATGGTTATAACAGGGTTGGTTTTTGTAAAAAAAAATAAATATTCTTGAGATTTATTATTATTATTATTATGTACCATGTTAGTCTAATTGTTTATAAGAATGATTTTAATATTGAAATGTACAATAGGAATGTATAAACTTGATTAGTATATTTTCTTAAATGAAAAAACCTTGTAAATTTTGAAATTACTTTTACGAATTAAAATTGTCCATAACAAATTTCAATAGATACTGTATCATCTATGTTGTACTTTTTCAAAGATGTAATTCATTATATTATTAAGTCTTTATAATCGTAACGGTTTTTATTTCAAATCCCTGCAACCCAAAATGTGGTACCAACATAATATAGGTAATTATGTTTTTGTACCTAATACATAGTATCTATAATTACATCACTGCTATTATATTTCAGTGAATATTGTACGACAGAAAGTTAACTGTGGTCTTCTGCGTAAAACTAATAGTATTGTCAACAATATTGCGTCTTCACATTTTTTTACTACTCTCCGTTCAGAATCCACGAGTGACAAACGTGGAATGTGACAAATGTCACACGATTGAACTGCATGGACATGTATTAAATGACTAAATATAACGCAGCTGGAACAAACTCAAAGCGAAAAATGTTTCTTATGTTATGTTAATCGTAACTGTCATAAGACCATTGAACGAAGCCGTCTGCTGCAGTGGCGTCTTAGGTCTAACTATAGTTGATTACAGTATATCTTTCATCCACGCTTTTATAAATAATATATTCAATACAAACATTAAAGTATGTGATGAAGTATATGTATACAGAATACATATTGAACCTATAGGTAATTTATTAATACAGATGTAACAAACTCCATTTTGTCTTGTCAAACTTTGACTTCGATCGAAATCGATTGTTTCACTCTTAGGTGTACCTTTAATATTTTTGTGTGACACAAAATTATCACCCGGCCATATGTTGTTTGTGATTATTATTTTAATTGATTGTACCTACTGATTTTATAGTAGCTACATAAATTCTTATCGTCATGTGTACATATGGTTCTCAAATATTTTTGAATATCAATCTTTCATACTTTATTGGAAGTCATTGTACATTATCATTATACACTGGTATTTAAAATATCATTCTTCTATTTGAATTGAAAATACTAAACTGCATAATTATAATGTGATAATATATCATGTTATATTATATTGATGTGAATTTGATGTAAGATAATTTGGTGCAAGTATACAGACAATGTGCGAACGAAAATCAACCGCTGATACGCATACTATGTACGACATTGTGGGACAGGTAAACAGTTAGACGATGTGCAAATGATATAGGTACGTAGCTATATCGCTATGTATGAAACCATAATTCACCACTAACTCAACATTTCGCTATACTAAACTGGATGGTAAATATCGTATTATGTCTGGTTGCTACAAGTACCTTGTTAATTCTGCAAAATTCTGATTTATATTTAATGAATAGGCCGTGACCATGATCTGTTTGTATTATTGGAACGAATAGTACCTAAAACTTAACAAAAATAATGAACAATCACACTAGATAATCGTACTCAGCATATCTTATGATACGGGACACGATGTTACTTGTTGAGTTTGGGGGCTATGAGTCTCTTATAAGAATGGTCTCGGTGATAAGTGATGTAGTATAATTTGGTGCTTCGTAATGCAAGTGTCAAGTTGTATTAACGGTTTGTGTTTAAATACTGTGATGTGATTGTTTGTTCTGAAAAGGGTCGTTTTAGCCGGTTAGGACGAGTACTATACGGTTAGATCATTTACTTGTCTTCAAATTAAAATATCAACTATAAGATGTTGTAATTATGAGTCAGGTAGAATATAGGGCTGCATCCGAGTTCTGTCCCAATTATAAAAATTGAATTTTTAGATAAATTAGTTCCGTCCAGAGTTTTTTTGAGGGATATACCAATTCCGTCTCGTGTCAAATCGAATTTAACAATATCACATTATTTTGATATAAAGATAATATGTTATCAGTTATCGCACAAAATAATCGAATTTAATAATATCATATTATTAAATTATTATTATATTATTTAATTTATTAGAAATGAAGATAATATGATTTCAGTTATTGAACCAAATAAACTTTTCAGTCGTTATTTGTGCGTGTCCGTACTTCGTTAACAAATATTAAAAATGGATAGTCTACAATATATGTACAATGAAAAAGGTAAAATGTTAATTATTAAAAATGAATTTAAATTTTGTTTTCACAAAGAGTTGAATAACGATATTGAACGATGGAAGTGCATTCGAAAACAATGCAAAGCATATTATATAAAAATTGGTAAGATAACTAAATTTATAATAATCAAAGAGCGGTTATTTAAGTTCTCTAATGCTTAAAATATAATGCTAATATGTTCTTAAAAACGCTAAAATATATATATACGACTAAATTATGAAAATTATTAAGGACGGAATTAGTATATACCTTTTTTTAACTGGGACGGAATTGGTATATACCTTTTTTTTAACAGGGACGGAATTGGTATAAAAAAAGGTTCTCGGGACGGAACTCGGATGCAGCCGAATATAGTAGGTATAAGAATATACCAACGTATTAATGGAAACATTCAATACACAATAGTATATACTTTTAAAAATACAATATCAAAACTATAATCTTTAGAAAGTATATAATTTATTTTCCTCTGAACTTAAATAATATGCTGTTATAAATTATTACGAGTTGATTTGAATATAATTAAGAAATGACAATATGTTTGTTGGTCAGAGGCGTGATAAATTACATCCTGGACCTCAACAGATTCTAACCAAGGTTTTGATTTTTAGATTTAGGTGCTCGAGGAAGGGTTCAAATAACCATTGGGAAAAAGGCGTTTAGAAGAAAAGGTTTTGTGTTTATGGACTTTAAGGAAAAATAATATTCGGGAATTTAAATTCCATCTAATAAAATATATATAAAAAAAAAAAACATTTCCTCTCTTTCAATGTAAATCCAATATATTTCACATTCTTATAAAATCTAATATGTGAAGGATCATCTTTGAAAAGAGTAATGACAAAACTAAAATAATACTATAATAATAATAAGATGTCTTATAGTTTCAGAAAAAACACGAAGTCAGCACAAAAGGTAAAACTCTTCTTTAAGTTATTTGTAATATGCCTATAAAGTATTAGTATATATTACTATTTATTATTATAATTATTTACAAATAAAAACTATAAACATGTCCTTATAATGCGCTATTAGTAGTGGGAATAGCTATTTCAAATAGTTAGTTCACCGGTCACATTATGCGAGTTCGATATGCAACCTGTTACCAGTATATCTTAAACCGTGGCCAGTGACCACAGAGACAATAATATAAATTATTGATAGAGTCGTAGATATAAACAACACCTAGATGACCTTCTTATTATCATTGAAGCGTCCGCCATTTACAAAGCAGGCAATGTTTACAAGATAATATTATCAGCTATCACAATAACTATAAATTTATCAACCAAATTATGTAGACTGAAATATTATAATTCATATCCATTGTTACATACTTAACCTATATAACATACTAACATTCAACATTAATTTATAGCAGAGTTTGAAAAATTAATATAGATATTATGTTTAGAGAATGTTATTTATCATGTACAGTTTTAAAAATGAAAAATATACATTTATTTTGAGTACAGCATGATTGGATATAATAATATTTACCATCGTGCATACACGATGTTTACATATACAGCTGCACGCCTCCCGATACGTAACGAGCCGACTGCCGTAACGTATTTGTGACGAATAAATGATAAATAATTAAATTAAATAACTGAAATCGTGGGTACACACTACACAGCTTACAGTTATACTGCACTACTACAGACTATACTGACAAAGTCTGAGCTTGAAAATACAACGCACAACATACAAATCCCAATTTTCGGTATACATAGGTACACCAGTCAAAATCAAAATACAACGCACACACAAATTTGCTCTAATGTGTAGGTGGACGCACCTTTCAGAAAAGGTACATATGGATTACACTCGCGTACGAATTATTCCACGACCACGCGGATATATATTACTTAATTAAACGCACCCGCGTGCATATAATGCCAATAATAAATTAATGATAATATGAATCGCGTTGATCACCACCGATGTTGGTCATCAGTCGTTATAAGTAAAGATGAAATTGTAAATGCTTATAAGTTTTAAATAATATAAAATAATTTTCAAAAAATTTGGTATCCATTATTGCTACAAGAACATGGCGATTATAAAATGAATTCGCTCGCTTTAATTTTTTTCCCGAATACAACAATGTATCAACATTTTGAAATATATTGGTATACACTTTTATTGTTAATATACCATTTAATTCGGAACAAACGAACGGAACAAACTTCCAGTATTATGCAATTTTTTTTTGTTATTTTACTGCTTATTATATCTATTAAAAATCAAGTTTTCTGCATTTTTCTTCTACTAAAAATTATTTAGAGAATAGTTTGAATTTTTGTGACTTAAATGGAAATTGGTACTCCATATTTTCGTCCTCAAATTTGTGTTTAACTCTTTTACCATTTCCACGACTGTAGAATTTTGAAGTCACAACGATGTTGAAGTTGATGTAACTCCAAATGTCAAATAGTTTTAATAAAATATTTATTTTTTATTATCAAACCGTTATGCCATAAACATTGACTTTAATTTCATAAAAAATATGTAATATAAACTATGATGGACCATTAATATATCAACTTACACAGGTTTCAAATCATAACTTTTTTATCAACCTTAAATTATGCCATTTTAGTTACATTAAATTGACTTATATGTATTAAAATTGGACAAATTAACACTCAATTTTACTTTCTAGTTCCAGTTATCAAAAAATATTTAAGGAGGGAAATAAGAAAAAAATCCTGTTTTGTGTACTGTAATAACTACTATTACAAATAGCAATGCATATTTTATCGTAATAATTAGTAATTACTTATATTTTATGTTTACAAATGAGTTTGTTTTGTTGAATTTCGAAAAAACTAATTTTTAAAATTTATCATTTACATAATAATGTATAGAATATACTATATTAGTGTATAATATACAATATAAATACTAAATAATATGGAATTGTGTTACACATCAGAATTCTGATTTCAATTAAAAATGATTTAATTCAATAAGATAATGAATATACAATGCACGATACAGGGATATGTTGTAATAATCAATAATTTATAAATAACTTAATTTTAACTGTTACTCTAAATCCAGTGTAGTTGTATGTGTTTGGACAAAAAAATTAAGATATAAAATAAATATGGTATGTAATTTAGTGGTTTAGCTGCTCCGATAAGTATTCGTTTTATTTCAACATAGTACACTAACATACACGAACTAAATTTACTTCATAAGTCCAAATAACACACCGTTTATAAAAAAAAAATACCTTTTTTGTTTTTACTTACACTAAGGTAGTAAGGTATTTACTATAAATAAAGAGTGAATATAAACAATTTGAATATTATTTATGTTATTATTGTTATTATATTATTGAAAAAAAAGTTTGTGGCGATAAAACCTAATTAGTAAATTGATAATTATATTGTAATCGGATTTGAAAACCGACAAATTATGCAAAATTTACTATAGTTACCTATAATTAACAGTGAACTAAAAAACCGCATGAAATACGCGTTTTTTGTTGGTTTTCAAATCATTATATATTTTTTTATTTTAAACCCGTTATACGTGAACACACGATTTTTAAATGCATTAATTAAAATATTAATACTCACTGATCGGTGTATAATTCGGCTATTATTATGCGGTCAACAGCATCGAAAACAACGCTAACCGACAACTCGTGTAGTGCATGAGTGTGTGTGACGTGTGTGCCATAAGTAGTAAACCTGTTTCGAAGAATTCAGTAAAAAATTTTCCATTTAGTGATTGGCATCGTTCGGGTGATGTACAGAGTGTTGTAATAGATGCGATGAGGTTATTTGAATACACCACACGCGTGCAGTGTAATATTATGGTAATAATAATAATATCTACTCTTGAATCTTCCCTATTTTTATCGTTGATGATACTATTATTACTATAATTTTTTTTTTTTTTTATTATACATTATGCTACAAAATCACAATATTTTTAATATAAATTTGATTTTAATTTAGCATATATATATATGATATATATTATTATTACTTCATAGGAACTCAAAAAATGGAATTTGAAATAATTTAAATTTATTAGTTCTAAGTATAGGTGTCTATAGTGAATAGCAAAACCATAGTTTGTTCTTACGTCTTGTATAGGTATGATTTATACAAACGCTTCGAATGTATTTTTTGAACAATTCAATAAAATTACTCGATGACATTTAGTTTTATTAGCATTTAATTTAATCATCACAGATATTATTGTTTATATTTTAACATTTAACATTTTAATAATAAAAAGCATATAATAATATGGATGGGGCAGAAATATCTTGTGCGTGTGTGTAATGCATTATTGATGAATTCTTTAATATGTTTTTTAGTTAATTATTTAAGTATAAATGTAGGTAAAGGTAACGAATTGTCTTCATTTCTTGAAAAATATTTTAAACTAAGGCTAAGCTGGAAACTGCAGTTTCGAAAATATTCTCTGAAATAACAATATTAAAGATTCATTAACTGGTGTTTGCGTGTTTGAATTTTAAAAAAGTTATTATAATATCTGTTGCCTAGATCATGGCCTCTTCGCATTGATTTTTTTTTTCAAAATGTTTTCAGGTACATTTAATGATGAACATTTTCAATAGATAATAATATGTAAGTACTTAATTTAAACATTAAATCAAATCCTGAATTATTAACGCGTTTCTAAAAATATTTTTCTTACAACATTTTAATTAACCATTAACCGACAAATATTATTTTATTTATTTATTTTTTTTATTAGAATAAGCCTCAGCAGCGAAGGCCACTGGCTGACAATATTATTATATTTATAATTTGTTTGGTTATATATTATTTTTAAGTTTTTAGTTTTTTGAATCACAATTTGTTGTGACTTCTAATAAATAAATATTTACAAAATTACAACTGATGAGTGGGATACCCACATATAGGATTATAATATTTTTATATTTACTACATAAAAATTGATATACACGCCACACATCGACACATCTATATTTAAATATATCTTCTTATAACAAATAAATCGCTTAATTTTTTTTTTTATTATTCGTAAAAGTGACCATAAACATATCCTGCTTCGGAAAATAAGTTTCCGTTTTCAAAAACGTACAAACTTTAATAAATAATAAATTTTTACTGCTATAAAAATAACAAATCGGCATATCATTTCGCTAGTCTGGTTATAAACGAGTCAAAAAATCAAAGTTAAGTAAAAATTTAAGTAAATTTTAACTTCTTCATTTAACTTTATCAAAATAAATGTTTAACTTAACAAATTTTTGTGGATATAACGTTAATTAATAACTAGTTACTTCTAATCAAACCTAAATTAGGTCGGTTTATAATTGATTAATAATAAATATAATATGATTATTAATCAATATTGATATATGTATATATGATTACTATAGCATAAACATTAATTATCTGTTATTTTAAACTTAACTATATTACTGGATATCAACATGTTAAAAAAAATATCATTACTTTAGTTAATAAGTTAATTGTTAATTTCTTTAAAACTTTTAAATTACCTAAGTAAAATAAAAAAAAAAATAGAATAACTATTAATTTTATAATTTTTAAAACATTTTCTTTCAACTTCACTTAACTCAATATTAAAAATTATCATTGACTTGCCCAGGCTTGCAATTTTGTTGTGGGTGAAATCATCCTACCGGTTGCTATAATAGACATTATAGCGTTATTGATGTGTAGACACTGGATTGCCTATATAGTTATACACTAACTTATATTGTAAGTACACGGTAAGAGGATAATCGATAAAAATCTGTTTACCTAAACACAAACGCGTTTTGGTCGGGCCACCCGGGTGGACGTATTAATAATATACATTATAACTTATACTATGTACCTATTAGAATTAAAAGCGGTGTATACATTAAATGATCGGTATTAGAATTTATATCTCAATTAACAATTATCCTGACATTTTAGTCGATCTAATTATACGATAAAGTATCTGAAAAATAGTAATACAACTCATTCTTAAGTTCATATTCACAAATTCCGATCATACTTTGAGTTAAAATAAAATACGCAAAAAATTAATCCCAAGTAGAATTCATAAAAAATTAAAATCTATATTCTAATAATCTGTTTCGTGCTTCATTTGACAGATTATTCGTACTGTTAGAAATAAAACACATTGCGCATATGATACAACAGGTAAAACTATCTGGAAATAGTATGACTACCTTGATCCATCGAAAAATTTATAAAGTATACGGGGAAATAATAAAATCTAAGTGGAAAAAATATCAGTTTTCATTACCCACATCAACATGTGGTAATATCAGAGATAGCCAATCAAAATTTTATAAGAGAATTGGCCAGCCACATACAGTAAAATGAAAAATATTTCAAAACTTAAAAACAAATTATTTACCATTTGATTATAAGAGTGGCGGAGAAATTTTGAAAACTTTTTTAAGGCAGTTACGGTTTTTAATTAACATTTTACATTAACAAAATGTTTATCGTATTCATGTTTTTAGAATTAATGATACAATCATGAAAGGTACACGACAATATTAACAAATTGTTTAAGGCAATGATTTTTACATATTAAGATTTATTATTTACAATGTTAATTTGTATAATATATAATGTATTTATGTATGCTTACTATATTTATTGTATTAAAATTGAACTTTTATAAAATATCAATTATATACGTTTTCACTAACAATATTTAGATGTTTATAATATGTAAATAATGTTTATTGTTGAATAATACTGTGAATACTCGGATATTTTGGATTTCCATTTTTTATTTTTTATTTGTATTTATGTAGGTTCATTGATACTTATTATTTTTACTGTTTAATATTTTTTTTCAGATATTTTTTCCTGTTATTTCGTTTATCCGGATTCCTTTTTTTTTTTTTTTTTGGACTCGATACAAACAATTGCCACTACCAAACCCCTTAATAAATATTCATGACAAAGATAAACCACACTCTGCACATTGGGTATTTATTATTATATTACACGTGCTTGGTGTTTTCAAGTAGCACGTCTACTTCAACTCTTTATAATCTCCGGATTCAGGTAGTTCCATTCTATCGTTTGACAAATTATTTCGAGTGTTCAAAATATTTTTATAGTGTGGACATCATTAGCAATTAATTTCGATCAGTTGAACATGTTTCCAATGCTCTTAGCCTCATAATAATAGTAAAATTATGCACCAATTACCTATCATGTATGAAATATGAATATTTTAATTAAATAATTACAACGTAAAAGTAGTGTAGGTATAATAATATGATGATGATAGAATAATAATTAAGTATAATATAATCATTATTCTTGAAATTAAAAAAGTGTAGTCTGCCATCAGTTAGAAATGGTAATAATTTTTTTATAATATTTTCACTAATTTAAGCCCACGGTCGTTAATTATTATCGAATTATATTTCATGAGATATTAATTAAATCGATTTTTAGATGATTAATTATAATAAATAGGTACAATTCTCATTTGGAATTGTGTTAGTTATTTCTGAAATATAAATATTTTAAAAACTAATCAAAATATTGCCATGCTAAATAATTTAAATTATAAGTCACCTAATAAGTATAAATAATTAATGTTATTATGTTACCGATTGTTCGTATCTTGATTCGTTCAAATTATTTCTAACCATCCTTGAATATTTTTAGTTAACAGCAATAGTAGATCCAGAACTGATAACTGACATATTCAACACTGTCTAATATATATTTTTTTAAATTCTGCAGTTAAATAACACTAAATAATGATTCTAGTTAAGTGGACCAACTGAAATAAAATGCAGAATATCCACCATATCTCGCGAGAAAATCTAGTCAAATAGTATCGCTGAACGGCACTAATTGAGCACTAAATAATGATGTACGTTACTCCAGCATCCCCACATACGATTTTCATAATAATTTTTTTTTGTATTTATATAATATGTAATTATAGTATAAATTTAGAATTTGTATGAGCATTCCATTATCTACTAATCTAAACTGTAATTAGTATACTTATGACACATAACTAGGTACTCGTTAAATATTCGCTTTTTACATGGGTACATTATAGTACCTGTAGATACAATAATTTTAGGAAAATGTTTTGTCTTGGTATATGAAATTAAAAATGTATAGTCTATACATAGTAGTAGACATATTACAGGTATTATATTCAAAAAAGTAAGAATTTAAAAAAATTAAATCAATAAAAAAAGTTATACTAAATAGTAAACGTTCAAACATTTTCGATATAATTAGTAGTTTCCGGTTATAAAAATCATTCTGCACTTCTGCAGTATATATATATATTTTTTTTTTATTGGGTCTTGAAATTTATACAATTTCTGCTTCGACTACTAGGTCATTAGCAAATCACTATAAACATACATTAATTATACTTATAATAAAGAACAGAGCAAAGAAATAAGAGAAAAAACAAAAAAATGAAAAAAATACAAGAGAAATAGTTAGAATTAATTTGTTTGGTATTTTATACATTGAAAGGTTGGCTAAAGTAGTTTGAGTATGCAGTATATTTGTTGTTATAAATGAGATCCATTTTGCTTTCGATTAGATTTCGGATCATAGTTAGTATAAAATATGTATTGTTATATTATTATTAAATTCATAATATTATGTATGTGTGTCTTAATTGAAAAAAACCACGGTGATAGTATTATAGAGTACCTACTGCATCGAATATCTGGTCGTAAACGATAGAGGCGTGTTCGATCATCCAACATTAATTACAAAACGATTGTTCTTTGGTGTATAATATTTAAAACGTTTCATTATTTGTAATTAATCTATTAGTTTTAAGTACCTTGTTTACGAGCTAACTAATAAGAGCGTTAAAATTTCTGCGAAGTTATCCAATAATGGTATAACACTCGCATACCCACAGAATACTACGGATGCTTAGTTTAATATTTTAACATAACCTGTAGGCTATAATATTATAATATATCATTTAATATGATAAATATATGGTAGAGGTAGTTAAAACCCGAAATCCATCAAACCTAGTTTCAACTACTTAATACTAGTTTTCACATTCCCCTTTCATCAAAATTGATTTTGACTAGTTAAAACTAGAATATTAACCTCAAGTATACGTAAATGTTTAAATGAAAAACCTAATTTTAACTGAAATATATGTATTAAAAATAAAACCTAAAACTTGTGCGGCCATAGGCGATCGATACAGGATTGGAACTAAAGGCGGATTTGTAGACAAACTTTAATACAAGTATGCATGTGTATTATCGTCTTCACTATTTCACGAAATGAAACAAAATATAATAGGTATTCATTATTAGACGATAATCAATAAACATTGTTTTAGGTCTGAGTTTATGTCTTGTACATAGGTGGTAATCATTACAGCGAAACGAGTTCCAGGCAATAATATTTCCCCTTAGCCATCTTCAGGCTACAATAAGCGAAAACAATGTAAATTAAATTTAGCTTCACTTCTTTTATCAAAGCTTATGAGCTTGGCTCGTTATTTTATAATCTTGCGTTGTAGATGCCTACCAAATTATCGATAAAGAGCGCAAATTAAGCATTTTTTGTCTAATATCCGAATATCCGATGTAGTAAAGGTAGCTCCTAAATTTAAAGTATAAAATAAAGGCACAACTCTAAAACGTGTAATAAGTACTACCCATTTTACAACGATCCAAGTCCGATAAATTATATCATAGTACAGCGAAAACTGACAGCCCGTGAGAAAGAGGGCGTATAGGTACGGATTTGTATGCGTCTATGCTGTACGCACTGTAAAATATACCTATGTAATACAAACGCGTTATAAAATAAAACATGTTAGATTTCAGACTAATCGGAGTAGAGTGAAATGCCCATTGAATTAAACGCGTATACTTAATATAATAATATTTACAGCGTATGTGAGTAGTATACACAATGAAATATTAACGTCGTCGATCCACTCAATCAACTGAAAATCATTTCTTGACGTACATCATAACACACTGCACACACACACACACACACACATATAACTGTAATATATATGGCCTACACGTGTACCTAAGTACCAGCGTATACCCAATACTTAGTTATACACTTTTCGCTAATGGTGAGTATTTTTTATTTTCCCCGTAATATGACAATAATTAGTTTTTAAATAGTATCAAGTCATTTCTCCACCAACAACGGTCACCATGAGCGTGTGTATTTTCGCGGTCCGTTAGAGGGCCTAAAGCCAACTCTTGAAAAGTGTACAAGATCATTTCAGAGCGTTTTTATTTCAATGTGCTACTATAAACCTAACGAATGACAGATAAAAAGTAAATGTCATGTTATCACTATTTCAGTTATTTTACTAATATTATTATGACGTCATACATTTGTATAATTTTATCACAATATTGACTCAAGAAATATATTGCAGATTAAATTTTTAAATTTATTATACATTATGAACTTAAATATTAATTTTTATAATGGTGTGTACCTATTTCATTTTGTTTATTTTTGTGACTGAAATCATTTTGATTTAGTAAAAAAAATTCTCCAAACATCAATTTCAAGGGAGATGAACAATTAGATGGAAACTTTACAGTGCTTTTTAAAATAATCAATGGGGGGAGGGGCTCAGAAATTATTGTTACCATGTTGGTGTTGATAATACATATTATAAACATATAATCATTGGCGGACTTAGGATTTTGGTTTTTTGTTATTGAGGGGGGGCAATATTTTTTGTCATC
This sequence comes from Diuraphis noxia, assembly GCF_037042655.1. Lineage (NCBI taxonomy): Eukaryota > Metazoa > Arthropoda > Insecta > Hemiptera > Aphididae > Diuraphis > Diuraphis noxia. The sequence goes on along the minus strand of NW_028301714.1, from coordinate 26,389,765 downwards.
AGTAAATATTTTTACATAAATATAAAGTATAACATAATTAAATATTAAGTATCAAAACAAAATCAGAAACCTGAATTTTTATTGAATCGTAATTATAAGTTTTACGTCACAGTTATAATCTAACTCATCTTATGGGTCAAGGGGGGCCCAGGTCCCTCTGGCCCTTAAATCAACCACTGCATTTAATTAATAAAATCTGTTAATTAGGTTACTGCTCTGATGTACAGTATATAGGTATCGAATGTACTTCATCAATTGTCATTGGGTAGGTCACTTTAATGATAGGGTTATATTTAAATTCATTGATAAATCATTGTTGTCTGTATTGTATTGAAACGTAAAACGATATTGAGTGAAGACTTTTTGTTAAAACGGTAATCAAGTTTATCAGACAATAGTCATTTGAGACCCAATTTACCAATTTCGAGAAAAATTGTCTTCAGGCACAACAATAAAAAACACACTTATAATTGTGTCCCAACCACTTTGACCTAACAACAACTTATACTAGGAATTTCTATTCGGTAACCTTAATTACTAAATAGTTTGTCTTTCATCGCTCAGAATAGCTTTTAATTGTACTTACATAATGATTTATCGTTGAATTAAAATTTAACATTGTTAGCTTTGAGAGATTTTGAACATTACAATATCTTCAGATTGAACATAATACGATTAAGCATAATATTATACCTTTTTAGCAACACGATTGGACATAGGATATTTAATGTGACGTTATCACATTCACATTGCCAAAATGTTGTAGTTTATTAAATTTATTATTTTCACGTATTATTACATCAATTATTATACCAAACTTAAACGAGCCGATAGCAATGAGCTAATCTTAGCTTTATTGAAAATGTTACTAATTAATAAATTATATATGTATATTTTTGATTAATATTGTCACTAGAACAAGTTTTCCATAAGTTTTGCTTCAAATAGCTATAGAGAAAATTTGAAGCGTCATTATAGGAAACATGTTTTGAGCGTTTGAGTTTTAAATTTTTATGAAATCGTGTAATGATAACGATTTATCCTCAAACCAGGTATTCGTATATCTATGATAATATAAGGTATTATGAATTATGATAACTACATGATAACTACACTAATTGATTAACCATGCCTTATGCAAAATGCGTCTTAATTGAAAAATAAAATATTTGTTTCAAAATAGAATATATGACAATATTTAAATATAATATATCCTAGACTGACAAATCATCTCCGTTCAGAATCGTTTTTCGTATACATTGATACCTATCATTGCATTCAAATTTAACCCTGTCCATTACAGTAACCTACTGTACAGCAGAGCGACATACACGACTTACCCGCTTTTTATATTCACTTATACGCCTACAAATTTGCTCAATCGGGTTGTAGTCGTATAAAGAAGCTACTTTGTTGAGAAATCTTTTGTAAAATGTGTTAGCTCTTCTTGCACATTTTGCACGAATTTAATTTGTATTTAAATCAGTATGAAGATAGTATCATTAGAAACGAAGAGAGAAGATTCAGCGGTGCCATTTTGTTTTTTTAATAGTGGAACCAAATTTTAAGTGAATTGATTTTTTTTCACCATTACGCAACTTTTTCTTCTTCGTATTATATATTCGCATACAAATTAACTATACGATATTATATTGCAATCTATTTTTTGTGATTTGGAAGCTATATTTTTAGAGCACAAATTAATAAATGTAAGTATAGTCACAATAAAATATATTATAAATGATGAAATTATATTATTATTGTTAATTATTATAATATTATGTTTAGACCAGTTATTTTTGTCAATTTTATCTATATTTTAAATTATCAGGAATAATATTATGATCTACACTGTCTATTATATATATACATATATATATAACACAATAATACATGTGTATATTAATATGAGAGTTTGAAATGTGGTGATATTATAATATAATATTTGACAAGATAATTAAAAAAAAAAAAAAACCATCTCGAATAATTCGGTGTTTGTAGATGTTATGACTTTTGACCTCTTATAACAACCGTCAATATTATATTAATCGTAGTTGGGTGTATCGCAAATGGTCATTTTTTTCACATATATACTCTGTATTGACGAGTGAGCTGGTACGTACTTTCCGTTTCCGATGTAGTACGAATGTTTGTCAATAATAATAATAATATAGCACGTGTGGGCTCTGGGTGAGATACATATTTTGTAAAGTAAGTGTCCTTTTGGATTTACTTTTCCTTGGACATTTGAAATCCACACCGGCGTGTCAGTGTTGAATGAATCCTTGATAAAGTGTGCGTGTGTGTGTAACAAGCACAAGCAACATAGCAACCAGCCAATTTTAATAATATAATAATATGAGGACACGTCGACTGAATTTTTTCCTCTCCGATTCGTTGCATAACAAGTCGTGGAAATGGAAGGATGTCAAGTGCGAAACCATAAGATTTCCGTGTACTCTATCGGATTAAAAACAGAATCCAAAGCATACTTATTGGTATATCAGATTTATAATTTAAAAGCCGCAATCTCGATCACGCTTTTATAATACGATAATAAACCAATATAGTTTAATCTGTACCTATTATTATTATTATTATTATTATTATTATTAACATCATTAGGTATATTATGGTTTTGAACCATCTTGCATGAGATTAGTGGTAAGACATTTTTATATAGATGTTTTAATTATTTAATGTATGCGTCTTAGATTATTATTCGTTGTTAGCTCCAAAATTCCGGATCTGATAACGTTTTAAATAAATATTTATTGTAGAAGTGATGTAAATACGTTTGCACTTAAAATTAACTGAATCTCTAAAAGTATGAGTATTAAGAATTTTGTGTATAAGTGTTTCTGGTGTGTGACCTACAGGCTACGCCTTTGTCGATGGTTTGTATCAGTAAATTATAACTATTGGGCACCTTTTTTGAGATATATTCATCGGAAACGTCGAATTTTTGACACAGATCTAATAAAAGCGATTAAATGACAGTAATAAGTTACTTTTCATTTGAACGCGTATGCATATGACTAATGAATTATAAATTATAATATTGGTACTAGCTGACCGCATGAAATTAGTTGCCTGTTAAAATTGCTAACTTTGCTAACTTTGTATAATTCAAAAAAATTTCAAATTTTAAATGTCTCTAATTAAAAAACGAATTGTGAAGAAAATTATGGAATAAACATTTGATAAAAATTTCAAGTCCCTACTTTTATTGTTATATGAGAATTTGTTACTTTGCGGATAAACATCCTGCAATGTCTAAGTTAAAATACACGTAAAAAATTAATTTACTCGTAACTGCATGGTAAACTTTTTTTGTTAAACGTAGCTTTTCTTATATTAAATCTTGTATTTAATTTTAAAATCTTAGATATAAAAATACTATTTTTCTCAGAATAATTTGCAGATTTTTGTGATCTATACTTGTATAAATTTTGTCAAAATTATAAGTTAAAAAAAAATTATTCTGGATTTACGGGCATATACCGTTTCCACCAAAATTTTAAGTGACCGATTCCATCATTACCTGTTTCCACCAATTTAAAAAAGGTTCGATTCCCGTTTCCGCCAATCTACCTGTTATATAATTTATTATATATTAATATTCTGTATTAATTACAGAACTATTCCTATTATTTTTATGGTATATACCAGGGATGGGCAACTCAAAGTAACTAGCAGGCCACTTTTAAGTACTTTAAAATCTAGCGGGCTGCAGTGCATATGAAAAAGCAACAAAAAAAAGGTCCTTCATATTTACTAACATTTATTTTTTATCTTTATTTATTTATATTTACAATTATTATTTAATGTGATACTTAAGGATGAGATTTTATATGAAGTAATTTGAAAATGTAGCGCGGGCCAGATAAAAAAGGTACGCGGGCCGCCAGTTGCCCATCCCTGGTGTATACTAAAGTTTTAACTTGAAATAATTGTACATGGTTTGTATAGTAGTCATATAATAACATTAAATATTGAAAAATAAATTTATAACTAATAATAATAATAAGTAAAAGTCACCGATTCATATATACATAATAATACGTCATAGATTTAAATTTTAATAAGTATAATAACAAATTAAAAGTCACTTATTATTCATAAATATGTAGGTACAGTAGATTCAATCTTATCGATTTATATACGATGATTCCATATTTAAGTTGTATATATTATATTATACAATATATATAAAATACCTAATATACATTGTATGTATGTGTGCATTTAAAATTGACACTATCATAGATTAATGTGTACAACTATCGCATATGGCTCGTTTGTATCTAACATTATCTTATGTACCTACTAACACATCATGTGTAGTCTCAGTGAACTCAAATTAATTAAAACATTTTTAAGATCCACGATGAACCAAAAAACTTAGGATTTATGAACTATAAAAATTTTACTTTTTTACCAAAAATATGAAATACATTATAATAATTATTCCATAGCAGGTAGATTGGTGGAGACGGGGGCTGGAACACGATTGAGCACGATTGACCATTTTCACAGCACAATTATTGAGCTGCTGTAACACGATTGCGCCCGTCTACCTTTTGTACACGCAAAAAACATAACACGATTGCACCCAGCAAATTAGCACGATTGTGCCCGTTTTACCTTTTTACCTACAAAAAACGGCTGCATACGAGTTGATTCCCGGGTACCTGTTTACCTGCACTAATATACCGTTTAGTTAATTCCCGGGTCATTAAGAGGTACGTACGAGTTGATTCCCAGATCATTATGTGTTTTATTTAATATTTAGTAAAATATTTTTAAATAAAAATTTAGTTTTTTCATATTTTTTAAATCATTCAATTTTTATTTATTCATTGTATTATAGTTATTATTTATGAAAAAAATTATTATTAAAAACATTTAGTAATTATAGGTAAAAAAATTTAGTAATTTGGTAAAAATTTGTAACTCACTGTTTTTATAAATTGGTAGGTATCTGATAATGAGATTACCAGTATACCGTGACATCACTTCTCTTAAAAAAATTTGTTTTTCTTTGTGTTTTTTAGATTTCTTAGTTCCATTACTCCTGCATTTTATGTATGTTTCTGATTGTACATCTAACAGCTCATCAATTACGTAAATATTTGGGTGCCCACTATAAAAACAACTGTTGAGTTTAGAATGAAAACTCTCGCAGCTGTTAGTAGTTCTATTTATACTTGGTGGAAAACTTGCTTCTGGGGAAATATAATTATCAAATACATAGTCCATAAACTCTTCAAGTCTATTAGAATCTGGTCTCGGTGGACAAGAACGAGTTGTGTGTGACGATCGAACTCTTTTCTGTTATAAACTCTTTACTTGTGCAATCTATTGATAATTAATATACAACAATAGGGAATCAACTTGTACGTCCCTCTTAATGACCCGGGAATCAACTCGTACATACCTAATAATGACCCGGGAATCAACTAATACATAAAATAGGTCTCGGGAATCAACTCACCTACACCGCAAAAAACGTAACACGATTGCGCTGCTTGAAATATATGTCTTTGTGTGGTTTCCAAGTGGTAAACTCAAAGCTGAAGTTAAAAGTTCGAGTTATCTAAGTTTGACAAGTTGAACAATTTTCCTTCCCAATTTTACAGGCTTAGGACTGACAAAAAAATAAATTGTTGGCTTGGTTAAAAATTGTTTCTTATACATTTTTTTTTACAAAATAACTCAATACAATTACGAAAAATACGAATTCTAACTTAAATATCTACTGTATTTTATTATTGCGTTAAATAAATATACCAGTCATGGACAGCTGGATATTGATGGACGAGTGTTATTCTATTTATTTCTAAAGATAATTTAACATATAGGTTACCTATTATTATTTATTATATTATACTATTTTCTTAATTTTATATTTAAATTTTACAATTTTATAAAGGTTGAACGGTTTATCAAACTAATTAATACCAATATTTTATATCATATGATTAATAACTACAGAAGTCAACTCGGACGTTAGAATTTTGTGGTGATTGATAGATTTCAGTTGAAAACAGTTTTAAAATATCCAATTTATTTATACATTTATATAATGATTATATTATACAATTCTAATAGAAATATTTGATAAAAATTGTAAGTAAGTAGTATTATTGAACATAATATATTGTATATTTTTATACTAAATATCCAAAGATAAAATGTATGGTTATTCTTTTTAAATTATTAAAAAATAAATAAATAGATTTTGTCAAATACATGCATTGCGTATCACCGGCTAATCCTTTTCCCTTCCAATTATTATTTTTTTTTGTTATCCTTAATTCATAAAAAAAATATCTGCATGCCTTTTCTATTTTTTAATCGATTTTTTGATTTTGTAAACGATCATGTGTTTGATATACATATAGTTACTTCCGTACCACTATTTAATATTAATAATGAATGTTGTAATTTACCAGGAATTTAGTTATGTGATTATATCTGGGAGTTATATAAATAATATAAAAACTCGAGCAGAATTTTTATTGTTTCTAGATGATTTTTAGGTCGTACCACAACCAGTTTTAACTAATAAAACTTAAATCTCTATAATCTACAAGTCACAGGTTCTACGTTTCTACAAATATTCATTGGTGCCTACTTAGTTCCACGCAGAATATTTAACTATAAGATTGTTAGGATAAAAAACATGTATGCTTAATTAAAATAATATGTAACAAAATAAAATAATGGAATATTTGCATTGTGCCCTTGTTTTGAAAATGAAATGTTATAGTTCTAAATTTATAATCGTATCATCATGTTGCTATTTTAACTTTTAAATTTATTGTTAAAATATGATTCATTATTTTTATCTGGTTTTATTTCAAAAATTAATTATAATGGAACACTTTTTTCTTTTAAAAAAAAAAAAAAAATCTCTGTTTAGATAATAAACCAGAGTAGTTATAACAGTCTTAGTCATTTATATCGATAAATTAACTACAAATGTATATCATTAAAACTGTAATTACATAATTTTTTTATCATCATCATTATTAAATTAATATTAAATATAAATAATTATATAAATATGTATACAATATACATATAAAAGCGCTTATATTTATTTTGAGTTTGAATGTTAATAAATAATGTTTAATTTAGTAAAGCCTAGTTAGTCGAATTTCTAGAAATATAGCAAATGAGTAAATAACTACAATAAGTAAATTATTGTTGATGGATAGTAAAATATAATTTTGCCGAGATTTCATAAAATGAAATGAATATTTTTATTATATTTTAATGGATTAATTTTTATACATATAAAATAAATCATTTATATTAGCCTGGTACGTATTATAATATTGATTGATTTTGCTATATTTTGTCATGCTGAATGAATAACTAAAAAGGCGGGTAAGTCATGGATGTCGCTCTGCTGTACAGTAGGTTACAAGTGGGTTACTGTAATAATGGATGGAATTAAATTTGAATCCAATGATATTATATCATTGTATACGAAAAACGATTCTGAACGGGCACAGCTTAACTGTCTAGGATATATTATAGATTATTAAAAATTTTCAAATCTTAGATTTAAAAAGAAAATTTTTTATGAATTTCTAGCTTAAAATAATTTGTGAATTTTCGTGATTCTTACGTATTTTGTCAAAATTCAAACTTTGAATGATTATAAAAAGAAATTGTGACTATGAATTTCTTTTATTTTTCAACTGCTATTGTAACAATATACAGCCTTGTATTAAATTTTCTAGGTTTTCTGCCTAACAAATAAATTTTTATCGATATTAATTTTAAAAAAACTAATAATGATCGAAAATTTCAAATGCCTATGAATAGTTCAACTTAAGTCGAAATTTTTTGAAAATTGCATGGTGGATAGAATATACTTATATAAACATTCAATGAATGTTTCATGTATTATGGTCATTTGTTTTAAAATTACATCAACAACCAAAATCGATTTTGTCGAAAAATGAGTGTGCGTAAAATTTCCCGTTTTTCCCTTAATTTTTAGTTTGTTTTTCTCGATTATTTAGAAAAGTATTAAGAATTTTTTACTTTTGACCCCCCAAAGTACCACTAGATTCACTTTCTGATCGAACGAGGCACTGAAGTCAAAAGTCGAAGCACTTTTACTGCCCCAAAACGAGATGACAGACACAAAAAAAAAACACACATCATGGTAAAATCAATACATTAATCGCTCCGCTCAGAATCTAAAAATTACCTACTTAAAATTTATTATTTATTTATTGTACAATTCTGAATCCATTCGACTGTACGTAACATTTGACATAAATTTACTTACTAGGTAAATATAATAATAAATACATTAGTAGGTTATTGGTTATACTCAAAATAAGTGTTTTTACTAAATAAAAGAAGAGTGACAAGAAAATTATTAATTTATTATCATCATTATTATAATATTATTGTAAGAGATGTTTGTACTGATTACATAACATAAATTTAATTATAATATTAATTACATAAATTCAATATAATCTCAAGGTGCATTAATCTATCCACCAGCAAAAATGAATTAATTACCATGTGGTAGACCAAATAGGAAGTACAAATCTTCATAGGTACCTTAAATCGATCAGCTAAGAAACAATTATAGGTACTCTTCATTCCAAAATAATTTCAAGTTGTGTAGCAATTCGTCAATACGAAATTAATGCTCCTTGTCATTCCGGATAGTTTACAGAAGACAAAAAAAATGAATTCGCTCAGAACTATAATCAGACAAATTAATTATAAGAATAATTGTCTAGTCACCATTGTCCATGTTTCAGTCAATTTTGTCTCAGCGGCTCTACAAAGTATTTTTTTTCATTTAATAATTTATCAAATAAATTGAATATAGTTGAATAGTTTTATTACTTAAATACAACCTAAATTAATTTTATTTAACATGATAAGCATTATTAGGTGATAGATATTATACCTATTGCATTAAAATATTATACTCATTGGTTATTAGATTTTTATATTAAATATAATCTATAACATTCAACAAAAGATTAAAATATACCAGCTTTGATTATTATAACTACATGTCTACATAATAAAAGCTATAAAACAAATTTTGCATTATACAACATAATCAGTGAACACTGTTGATCGGGTAAAGAATACCTTTAGTGGACCATGAGTCATGAACTCATGACTCATAATATACATATTATGATATTAATTTTTAAAATTTTTATTTTGTATTTCATTAGCTACCATTTATATTCTTATGATACAAAAATAAATTATTTATTTAATAATATCAAATGTAATTTACAAGAAAAAATAAAATAAAGCTATGTTTTAAGAATGTCATTTAATCGTTTATTACTTATTACTAATAAGTAACAATATTTAGTAGTATAAAAGTCTTAGTCTTAAGTTTTTAGCACAATGGAACTAGGTTAAACAATAATACATATTATATAAGGAATAGTACTAATAAAAAAACTGGAGGTTCTTCAGTGGTTATCACTTGATGCGGTCACTGTGGTAGGCACTGTTGGACAAAATTGTTAATAAGGTGTTTTTAATTTGTTTTAAATAGTGTACGTCAGAAGCTGAATTAAAGTCCGAGTTTGGTGATCGTGAGACTCGATTGCCAATAGACGTCTCTGTGTAATAACTAATAAGGTATTATTATAATATCAAAAGTTGAATTTATTATGGTCAGTTGGTGGTGATCGTATGACTCGATTATCACTGGCCACTAGTGTCAAAATCAGAGCGTGGTGACCGTGTGACTCGGTTGCCACTGGACGCCAGTGTCTAAATAAAGTGCTCTTAATTTATTATTTGTTCAATTTTTGTGTACGTATGTAATCGGTGGGCACAACAATCCTTAATAAAGCAATGAATAAATTGACATTATAATGATGTGTCTTTTTTGAATAATTGTACATATTATATAAAAAAAAGCTTCGATCATCAACTTAGTAAGTGACTTCTATAAAACAATTTGATATGTTTATTAGTTTATAAGAGTTATTAACATTTAAAATTAATATCATTTTTAAATATATATTTTTATATAAATGTTGATTAAACATTTTCACTCGGAAACTTGGAAAATGAATAAAATTATCTTAACCAAATTTTATTATAGCCATCCAACAATATTAAACATACATATTTTTTTTTATAATCATTTTATTTTAAAATTTTACGAAATTATACATTTAAATGAATAAAAGCGATTTTAGTTTTTTTGTAGTACCTATAATTTAAAAATACTATTATGCAATATACATTATACATTATTAATATACATAAATTATTCACAAATATATTTTCTAAACATTTAGATTAATTGTATGATATTACCTATTAATAGTTTGTACCATACTAAACGCATAGTAAATTAAATTGCTTAGTATGATAAAAAGATAAAATAAACAATTATAATAGATGTACATATTATATATTTTATTTGATAATAGGCTGATAGACCATCTCCGTTCAGAACCGTTTTTCTCATGCAATGATTTATCATTGAGTTTAAATTTAACGCATCCATTACAGTGACCTACTCATTGACAAAGAACATTCGAATTCTACAACCGTACCGCAGAGTACCATTTTTTTTGCTTACTGAATAACGAAAAATATCAAATGTCTATCAAGAAATCAAAAAGTGTAAATATATTTTTAATATACCTAATCTCGAAAATTCTAAACATGTTATAAACATTTTGTCAACATTTCAAGTGTCTAAGATTGTTCATATTTGAGTTACAAAAAAGTAAGGAAGTCATTTTATTGAGAATTTATAATTTTAAACTTCAGGTGCTTAAACAAAATATTTGTTGAATTACGCTCAACTTTAATATTTGTTAAAACTAATAAATACCTACTCATAATGAGGAACCTTTTTATAAAAGGTCCTAATAAGTATTCTAAATTCTATTAAAAATTGAAAAGAGCTTTTATCTATAAAATAATTTGTACATTTTGTCATTTTGCCGAATTAGGTTTTCTTTCTTAGCACTTAATAGGCAAATATTGCGAGTATGTATTTTTGATATATCATTCTTTAGTATAAAACAACTTGTATGGACCTTATATTATATTTTCAAGATTTTTAGTGAACAAAACTTTTTTTGATATATTTAAAGAAAAAACCAAAAATTTCAATCAAGTATGCCTCAAAAAGAGTTAAAATATTTTTGAAATTGGTGTATCATAAACCAGCCTAAATTTGAAACTCCAAGCAAAATCATAAAATAATTACACCTATCAATCTGCTCTGAACTTAATAAAACAGTAGGTAAAATATGGAACAATATTGTCTATGGTAGGTGCTACCTAACATTGTGTATATAAATAATATTATCAGATTACACTATGCATATATAGAAAAATATCTGACAGTATTATTTGATCGATATATTTATGTAGGTTTTATTAAATAGGTTGATATGAAAGTGCGGTATAGTTCGTGAATAGACGACCAAAATTTAATAACTTTAACTACAATATTAAATGGAATAGTTTCTCGCAATCGTCTCGTCCTTATGCCTTCGCATTGTAAATTATTGTATTATAAAATATATAATACAATAATTTACATTATGCTTCACCAATAATGTTTTTTTCGATAAAAATGTATTTGTTGGGTAGAAAAGCTTGATAATTTAATTCAAGACACCTGAAACATTGTTACAACAGCAGTTGAAAAATATTAAAAATACATAGGCACATTTTTTTTTTATAAGCATTTAAAGTTTAAATGTTGACAACATACGTAAAAATCATGAAAATTTTCAAATTTTTTTATGCTATAAATTCATACAAAATTTTCCTTTTATATCTAAGATTTTAAAATTGAATAAATGGCTCTTAACATATTTTTATAATAGCAGTTGAAAAATAAAAGAAGTATACTGTCACAATTTTTTTTTACAAGCATTCAAAGTTTGAATTTTACAACATATGTAAAAATCACGAAAATTCGCAAATTATGTTAAGCTAAAAATTCATAAAAATTTTTCTTTTTAAATCTAAGATTTTAAAATTTTTAATAATCTATAATATATCCTAGACAGTAGACAGTTAAGCTGTCTCCGTTCAGAATCGTTTTTCGTATACAATGATATAATATCATTGGATTCAAATTTAATTTCATCCATTACAGTAGGGTACTAATATTTGTAACCTACTGTACAGCAGAGCGACATCCACGACTTACCCGCTTTTTTCATAATCGTTTTTAAAACATTCATTACATCTATGAGTCTGTGATAACATATGAATACAAATATACAATATTTATATTATAATATGTAAGTATATAATTTTACATTAGGTACATAACAGAGTTAAGTACAATATTTTAAAGAATACAAAATCTGAAAAGAAGAAAATTCCGCGTAATTATTTAGGATATAATTATATAAGTGTTAGAATTACCTAATATCTAATTTACTGACTACCTAATAAATATTATAAAAACATATGATAATGGTTCAAGTAGTAACACTAAGATATAAATATTTTTTTGGCATCAACGTCTTCATTTGTTTAGTAGTAACATTGTCATATGTATACTCACAAAATCAATCTGTCAATGGTTAAATATTTTATGTACCCGTTTCATCAGATGAGGTGTGTCAGTGAAGAAAGTATGTACCTATTTTATAGCACTGCCACTGAACGGGATTGGCAGAAAACATTACCCTTTTGTGGTTAACTGACTGTCCGTAATTGATAACTCCAAAACGATATCAAGTAAATAATTTTTCTCTGCTGACTTAGTTACTCTTCTATCAATGTTTTATGTTTCCTGGCCGGATGAATAAGTTTATTATTCATGGTTACTCACCCGTAATCTATACGAGCTATTATCTGTACCAATGTCTCATTAAAAAATAAAAGTATATTTTATTTAGTGAAAAAACTAGACATTATAGTCCTGAGAGATTGTGCGATCGCGTAAAGTCAAAAAGCGCCACGTGATATACGGCTGGACTTTGGAAAACGGTTCCGTGATCAAAACAATAATAAATAAAATTGGTATAATATATTATAATTGCGATGATGACGGCGATAATAATAATAATCATAATTAATAAGACTAAACTACGATTACAACGCCTTCGCGCTGCGAGTCATATGATTAATATTATATTGTTGTTGTTTCTAAAATTTGTTACCACTATGATTTTGAAACTAATAAACTAAATATTGTGTATCATTTTATAACGATATATGTATTACACAAATATTCAAATGGATGACGTCATCGTTGAAGCGAATTATTATGTAGCCATTCATTATTGGTAGTAATATTCATTACCATATCCACATATTAGACTGGAGTCTATTGAGTCATGGTACTAGTGTACCATGACTCTGATGCGGTAAACCAAATTAGGGTCAGAATCAAAAATATCCTATTTTTACTTTATTTGGGTTCAAAACACATGCTTAAAATAGTATAGTAAGTTAAGGATATGTCCAAGAATTTTCATAACTGAAACATTTTCTCATTTGCAAAAGTACCTATATGATATATAGCAAATTTTCATTAACTAGCTCCAATAGTGTGCTGTTAATTTTGTTATTAAAGTGAATTGACCAATCATCAAACTTTTCATGGTTTTAAGATAACATTTTCTGTGCTTAAGCGTTGGTGATACCCTGATATTTTGATTTTCAAAAAAGGAAATAGGTATATAAAATATTTTAAATTGAAAATGCTCTTAACTTGCTTGAAAATTAAAATACCCAATAAAAACTGATACTGAATCACTGCGATAATATTCTTATCAAAAAGTTTAATAATAGGTTGAATCACTCTATTGGAACTAGTGAACCATAGATTGCTATGTCAAATGTGAGTCATATGGAAACAACGAATGCATGGTTAGCGTCTTTTGACCTAACTCCGCTCAAATACGATCGTGTTATTATACTAACAAATTTACTCCTTCTTCCATTTAACAACCAAAAAAATAAATTGTCCATTATGATAGTCAATAAAATTGGCTTTGTGCAATAATAAACAAACTATATTGTTTTATTAAACATTTGTATTAGAGATTATTTTTATCAGTGAGAAAAATACGACACAAATAATATGGTCGTATATTATACAGGGTGATTCTTTTATCAAACAACACTCATTATTTCAAAAACTATTGAATTTTTTCAAATTTTTTTTTTTTCAAAATTTTGGAACCATTTTGTTCTAGAACTATATATTTTTTAAATATTTTCGCCTTTATATTTATCAGGTTAACCATTATCAACTTTTGATTTTCAAATGACAACCTATACTTAAAATTTGATAAACTAAAAAGGCTATTTTTTCAATGAATTTTCACGTTTAAATTTTCATTTTTTGTCAATTCGTTTACAAGATATAGCCACCCAAAGTTGGGTGGTTTTGGGTGGTGTTTTTGTGTTATAGGTGTATGTTAGGTGGTATTTACACACAAACACCATATAAGTGTTGTTTGATAAAAGAATCACCCTGTATAATTATATATTTTTATTATTTAATAGAGAAGTAGATGGTTTTACATAATTTCTTTTTTACCTAGCACGTTATTGTCGTTTCGATTTCTGAAAATGTGATCATTATTCTTTATAATAATTTATTTTTTAATAGAATATATACAATCTATAAATTAATTTCTACAATAAGAATATGAGCTATAATAAATATGACATGAGTTGCTTAATAACAGGAGTAACCCAGTAGCTACACTTTACATTGATTTAATTGTTATATTAGATTTTTTTTTTTTTTTGAGATTAGGATTTTAGGTCACGGCACCATTTTCTCTTAAGCCTTCTTTGGGGGTTCCGAGGTATTGTTTCTAAGTTAAGTGTTGAAATTAACAGGTTGGGGTGATTCTCTAGTCTTAGACGATAGCGTTTATGTATAATTAATGACATTTTTGATACAGTTTTAATGTGTAGGTCTGTGTAGAGTGTGTGGTTGGATATGTAAAAGGAGAACTTAGTTATCATGCGTAAGGTGATTGATTGGAATCTTTGTATCTTGTTTAAATTTGACAATTTGGACGCACCCCATAGACCTTATAATAATAAATAGAATAAAAAATTGTTTGCAATCATTAGAACTACTCATTGGTAGAAAGTACTTGCAATTGATTGCAAATATTTTTAGGTATCTATATGTCTTATTTCATTGATTGCGAGTACTTGCCATTAGGTACCTATAGCTACCATTTGCTATTGATTGTAAATAGTAAGTAATCATACCACAGAACTTGACAGACAACAAATACAACTTTATTTTTATTATAACACCTGTTCCAACTTACAATCAGACGATGTATGAATATAATGCTACACAATAATATAGTAGTATAGAACAATAGCACAATGGTATAATAATTGTAGTATGATATCCAGACGTCCAGTCGTTTACGAATAAATATTTGTTCTTTTGTTTTGGTGTACATAACGAATTCTGTTGTCCGTCTTATCGTAATATTATCGTCCTCTTAAATAAATAAATGTCTGAATCTGTATTAAAGAATTGTGAGTGCATATTGTTCCGCCTTAATCATCGTCAATTCTATAAGCACGACAGATCAGATGACAAACAATATATGTACGCAGTCTGATTTTAGTGAAATTCAATCAACGCGGAAAAAATATTTTTACCACAAAAATTCATTTTTAACTTAATTTTTTATTGTAATATATTTAACTTGTTAAACTTATCAATTTTTTTGTGAAATTTTTTAAGCATTGATGCGTTATATTTTTTTACTTATTATACAAATAAAAAAGATATTATAGGTATAATTATTTTGACCTTAAATATATCCATTTCTTTCATATTATTGTTTTTAACTTTCATTTTCAAAGATATAATTAATATTCATAAGTTATAATGTCACTTAAAGTGTTTAAATTATCATAAACTTCCGATTGGTTGATCATTTTACGTTACCACTGGAGCTGACTACTCGAAAAATAAAATTTAAAAAAACTCTGACACAAACTAAATTGTGGATTCTTCAGGTATAGTAGATCACAATTACTATATTAGATTTACTTGTCTTGTTGTTATTTGCTGGTTGTTTTTTTTTTTAATGTTAAAATACGTGTACTCTTTTTAGCGAGAGTATACACCACGGACCGACGAAAATCGGTTCTTTTATTTATCCCCATGCGTGCACAAAAACATGTCGTAGGGGAACTAGTTTTGATAGTAGTGTGAGGGGTAATGTGAGAGGCTGCACAGAATCGATATGTTATCTCGCTGGACAGAGTGTTTTAGGTATATTTAAATGCATTTTATAGTTGAGATTTAATAATTTCTGTTAATATTTCTCAATAAAAATGAAAATACTCACTAGATCGCAACTTGAATGAATATCATGAATGTAATATAAAAAACTTAATAACATTTGTATATTTTCCTAATTTTTTTTTTTTAATATTTTTAAATAAAATAACCCTAGCTAATACGTCCACACACAATATCGGCAGAGTAATCAAAAATTCATAAAAATATAGGTTCGACTGATTCGAGTATTCAAAAATGTATCCTTGAGATTTGATACAATAGCTATTCAAAAAAGGAATAGCATTTTTAAACCAACTACAGCAGTAAAATACTTAAAATATTTTTCATAATATAATAGAAAACTGCCCTGATACTATGCACACGGTTATATTATGTAAATATATCAAATTATTAAATAATCGATTATTTGTATTTTATAATTTTTATAAATTACTGAATACTTATAGATACCGTATAAAAGATTACAGAGTTTTAATTCATGCTTAAAAGATTATATATTTTCTTTCTTAATTGGATTTGAGGATTTCACACCTCACAAACGTGGAAAACTAAAACGCGTACCGTAAGCGACTCGCACGCATATAATTAATACACCTATTATAATATATTTAAGTAGTTACGAATTATAATGATACATTGATGATCGATAAATATGTTTATAATATATTATTTTACAATCTCACGCCGTCGCTCCGAATGCGTCCCAACACAATACGCGCTTAGACGGTTTACAATAGGTGGTGGACTGTGTATAGGTGGACTGTGGACAACTCACAAACGTGAGCGCGCGTTCGAGCACATGCTAGGTACAGTGTGATTCTTTTAATCTTAAAGGTGAACATCGATTTTGTTCCATTGATTCTACATAATTTTAAAAATAACGTTCTTGAACACATAAATCATATTTTACCAGTGTAAAAATATTTTTGAAAATACGTTAAACCCATTTCCTGAAATTGATTGTTTACGTGAATTACGTTTAGATGTTTAGAATCACCGTGTATATATGACGTACACTTGAGTTTGTGTGCGTGTGTGCACGTGTGTTTGTGTGTATGCGAAGCGCTCGATCTTAGATTTCTTGTGCGTGGTTTATTAATATTATTACATTTTTATTTTTATTGATCCACAACCTATTAATTATAAACACGAGTGAATAACACAAAGATAAGAAAAATGGTAGTGGTAACAATTATTACCTTCTGTGTGTAACCGCAAATCGTTGAAACCAAGATTAGGGACTCAGCATAAATAACAGCCACTGAACACCGGACCGGGAAGCCAGTCATTTTAAGAACACGAAACACGCGGTGCAGCATCACACTGGGACTCGTCCATAATCCTGCAACAGCTGGACACGCATTGTCGTCGAGATCGTGGTTTTCATCCACCCACACCCTCTTGAAGCAACGCTCCCTCGACAACAATCCGTTTTGACTGCGTACATCTTGCATTCAATATTAACATAAAACGCCATCCGTGGTCGATATAATATAAAATTATATTATTTTAAAGTAACGAAAACCGTGGTAAAAGAAGAAAATGTCGGAAGACGCCTTCATCGTATCACCTACTAAAAAACACACTGGCACCGTGAGTAAAATATACATATAATAATAATAATAATAATATCAATAATTTATTATATTACGGCGTTTTTCAATATTATAATAATGCTGTCGACAAAATTGGCAAAATATTTTAACACTTATAATAGTTTTTGATTCAATTTTATGATTTCAGATCATATTCTTGCACGGACTCGGTGAAAATGGGTAAGTAAAAACACCAATACCTGTATACAACAATTTTTTTAACAATCTCAAAAAATAAAACAACAACGAATAATTTTTAAGCACACTTAATGGCACTTCCTTATATGTACCTGTGTATAATTATTATTGATATGCGCAACGAGTTTTCATCTGTCAACATTTTATCAACGAGTTTCTGTAGGTAGGTAACACATTCAAACAATTTTTTTCTTCGCGTTTCTATTATTAGTACATAATGATTTATAATATTATAACATTATACACCTATTTATTATGATTTTTTTTTTTTAAAGTTTTTAAACTTGTTTGTTTAGTTACCGTAAAATGTTCATTAATATTGTCTAAAGAGGTTTATACATTATAATATGTTACAAACCGGTAAATGTGCGTATACAACGCTTACCGGAGTTCGTTTGGAATTAAATAAATCGCAGTAATTATAATATGTATTATATAGTTTTATTTAACTCACACACAAGCGCTTCAACTCCATACATATTTAAATATTGTGATTGCAAGAGAGAATATTAATTCTCGTGTGAAAATTATTTTAAAAATGTACAATTCATTTTTTATTTATTTTAATTGGATCCAAGAATGTTTTACTCATGTTGCTTTTTTCGAATTTTATAAAATAATAATGATTTATTGAAATTTCGAGAAATTTATTTAAGGTAAAGCATTTTTTTTTTAATTTTTTTTTATTTATGATACCAAATTTTTACCAATTTTTATTTTTCATTTGGTACCTAATATTATTAAATTCAATCCAAATTAAAAACGTGAAAAACAATCGTCATAGACTCGTAGCCTACATACATTATTTTATCGAAATAACATGCGAGATTAAAAATCAATAACTTATTTTATAATTTTTAAATTGAATTTTTACTAAATGTGTACATTTTAAATTTAATATATTTCTAGAACAAATTATGACAATATTATTATATGATATGATGTATTCTGTTTCGAATTGTTCACATAATAATAATTTCATCATTTTGACAACAATTCATTCACCTGTTTAAAAATGAAATGTTCATGCAATGAATACTTATACTGTTCTTTTTTCATAAATTATAATAATTGAAAGCTGTATACACAAATATAGGTAAGCACTTCAATTGAATTTAGTATATCCAATCACTTTAAAAAAAAAGTGTCCGTGTAACTCAACGCTAGTGTTCAAAAATTAATTCTATAATTAAGACTCTTAGTGTTTATGTATAGTACCTAACGCTTCTGGGACAATTTGTATTTACTTGAGCTATTTAAAAAAAAATCGATTAACCTAATATATAGGGTGTCCCGTGAGGATTTACCCATTGCGATATCTCCCGAAATCGAAATTCTGGTTTTGTAATAAGACTCACAGGGATAAGAACTACAATTATTTAATGTTTTGGTAAAAAAGTTAAAAAATATATTTTTTTATTTAATTATTTCAAAAAAAATGAAAGATAGCCATTTTGTTGAGTTTATTTTTCTAAGAATATTGACGTTTTTAAAATTTTATTTTTATTAATTTCCTGATTTTTAATATTTTTTCTAGTTTTGAAGAAATAAAATACGATTATACATTTATAACTAGGAACACGGAAAATATTAGGCCAGCCGTATGGGAATGCGCGCGGCGCGGCGGGTCACATGTTTGATAACATTACGGTGTTAAATAATTCGCAATTTTTCTCGAAACTAAAAAAAATATTAAAAATCAGGAAATTAGTGAAATTACAATTTTGAAACGTCAATATTTTCAGAAAAATAAACTCAACAAAATGGCTATCTTTAATTTTTTTGGAAATAATTAAATAAAAATAATATATTTCTTAAATTTTTTACGAAAACATTAAAATAAATTTAAAAATTAAATAATTGTAGTTCATATCCCTATGCATCTTATTATAAAAACAGAATTTTGATATCTCCATTATTTCGTAAGATATCGCAATGGTAAATCCTCGCGGGACATCCTGTATATCTACACAATCATTCTTTTAATCATCATATATTTGTGACTTATTACTTACCTATTAGTTACTTTAACCAGCTAATTGTGATTTTGCGGATTATATCAAATTAACAAATTATAAAATGCCACCCTACAATTACATACGTTAAATACACATAATATGTATTCGTGCAGCGTGCACTTATACTATGCGCTTAGTCTTATGTTCCTCAAATAAATAGAAACATAATATAATAGTTGAGCTATTATATTAAAAGTCTGATGGGCAAGAAAAAAAATCGTATTACCTACTGTGAAATTTGTTTTTATAAATTAATTATATTTCAAAAATAATATTCACATTTTTAAATCTAAAATCAATTATTAAAAACTTAAATTATTTAATAATATTTAGAATTATTAAATTATATACGTTATTGACAATTTGAAATTTTCTCGAAGAAAAGTGTACCATCGGTTTATGAAGTATTCGAATACCATTTTTCATAAGTATTTGAATAATTATACTATATTAATGGTAAAATGTCACCCGGACTCTGGCATTAATACAATTTGCTGCTTAACAATGAACTGCGCGTCTCGTTTCAGCTGCAGGAATTGCTACGTATCATATTATATTTTCGTTGGACATCGAATTATTATTATTTTTTTTTCTGACTGGTTGTAAACAGTTTCACACCAATCGGAATCGTCTTCGAACTCTTCACGTACATGTATAATATCCTGATTATATAACAATAATCTGCAGTTGTACGGTGAAACAATAGTTAAAACTTGACAAAAAAAATCTAATGCTTTGGTTATGATATCATGATATAATAATATAATAGTGATATTATTTATAAGTAATTGGTAATATTGAATTATTAAAAATTAGAAATACATTAGACGTAAGAAATATTTGTTTTTCTACGCGGTGGGTGGTGGTTGAATAAGTTCAAAAGCTCTTTATTTGTTTCCTGCAAGAGCACGTGTGCGAGACTTAATATAAGTAGAGGTAACGTTCTTTATCACTGTTCGAATTCTATACCTAGCTATTATTTTCTATAATTATTATAAAAAGCAGATAAATATAGCAGAGTATATTATTTTCCGAGTATTGTAAATTTCATATTACGCATATTATATACTGAATATTTAACATTTAATATTTTCTATTCCCAGTTTGAGGTACTATTTGTTGATTTTAATATTTAAATAAAATCTGATTTATTTAATGCTTTTTGCGAATCATAAAAGAAATTATAAGAGAAAAAACTAAAAGTGAACACATAACAAATGTACCTATTCATATATTTGTTTTAAATAATATTTTGAATAGCATATTATTTAGTATATATACTGTTTTAAGTATCAATATAAATCTAAAATGTGATTATTATATATTATAATGTAATACCTATGTAAAAATAATGGTTATAGGTATTATTTTTCTTATTATTCGTGGTTATATTTTCTTTGTTTTATGGTACTTAGGTATATTACATTATATTTATCTTAAAAGTACTTTGAAGTCGTTTTTTGAATGTTATATTTTCTTTTTACAATTGGTGAGGACGTTGCTTGTAAAATAATCAAATCAAATTTTTTTTTTTTTAATCAAACGCTGATAAACGTCGATTTCCATATCGGAAAAATGTATCAAAACATCTGCACATGTTTAAACACGAGCAAATTGCACAGCGCACTATAAGATTACAATAATAATTCACCCAGGTACAATCGAAAATAAGTTTAATCTATAATATTATAATGATGTGAATTCAATTAAAAACTATGGACGCGTTGTGTGCGTGTCTGCGCGTTATCAGATTCCTATATTATTAATAACTAGCGTTTTGAAAATGATCGATCACCAATTTTAACTTGAGATCAGCACAATACATTCCATCAGTTTCTACCATAATATTATTGTTATACGGTGTTGCGTTGTTTTTATGCAAATCTGTGTGGCCGAACGATTGACCGAGATGGAAGATTGTTTCATATAGTTTCGTGAACTGTGTGTGCGATGATCGGATGCAAACATAATTATTCCGTGTCCGATTATTACAAAACGTTTTTTTATTATTTTTTTTTTACAATATCACATCATTATAATTATGTTTTAACGTGATACCTATTCATAATAATATGTAATTCTAGACTTCGAGACCGAGAGGTTAATGAGTCGTTACACTTTGAGTCGCGTTCTTGAATATACCAACATTAATATTATAAGCACGGAAAAAAAATATAATATTTTATTAGATAATGTAAAATAATACTTCCACTAACTGTATTATAAAATATTGATAGTGATATAATTATTCATATTTTTTATAATAATAATAATTTATATTATTATTATCTACTTGCCATAAGCCACCTGGTTGAATTTTTGTAGGTGTTAGTATGGTCTTGTATCGTCATAATAATAACAAATAATGCAATACCTACATAACTTTAAATATTTTATCAATATGTATAACAATAATACATTGGTATATTATAAAATATTATAATATATTTTGCATAACTAAGTATTTTGTTTACAGGGAAAACTGGAAGTTACTGCTCTCCAAAATGGTCAAGCCCAACATCAAAGTTATTTGCCTTAATGCGTAAGTATGAAGTCCTCATTTCTGTTTCGGTAGAAAACTATTAGAACAAACTTAGGATAAAAAGTTTCTCTTGTTCAGTCTCAAAGCTTAAACACTTGGATCAAATTACCAAACTAAACATATCGTTATAAGTAAAACAAATTAAATACCTAAGTAAAATGATGAAAAAAATAAAAACCAAAATAGATTCTAAATTATCGTTGTTATTGAAAAATTTAGTTTAACAAGCATATTTTTTTTCAAGTGACTTAAACTAAAAATTCAAATTTTATAACAGAACGCAAGTAATAGGATTTATTAACGAACATTTATGAGTATATATACCACAAAAATTAAAAACAATGATATTATGCAAGTGCAAGTTCACACGAGCACAAAATATCGTATCAGTCGATGTCCAAAAAGTGTGACCAAACTGATGACTATAGGCACCATCGTTTATTTACTAAGTACCAATCAAATAACTCTATCTTTTTTTTTAAATAGTTTTTTTTTTCGATACTCATGTGTAACGAATATCATAACAAACTTCTACTGAAATTCAAAATTTTTTTCTTATACAATGTGAATACTATTTTGAAAATATTAACGTTAAAGTTAGTTCTAAAGGTCACTGCAAAGTCATATTAATCGTTTTCTTTGACTAACGAATGAAAGCTCTCATGCGTCACTTAGATAAGTACTTATATATTTCTTTGAACCACAGGAAGAAAATTCCACTCACATTGAACAAGGGTTTCCCGACGGCTGCGTGGTTTGATCTGGCGTCGCTGGACGAAAACAAGTTGGAAGATGAGACGAGCATTATGCGGGCCGTGGACAATTTACACGACATCATTGACGAGGAGATCGCTACGTCGAAAGTGTCATCCACCAAGACCATGTTGGCCGGTTTTTCTCAAGGTGGCGCCCTGGCAATGTATGCCGCTCTGACCTACCACAAACGGCTCGCCGCCGTCTTGGCAATGTCCAGCTGGCCAGTGATCCGGCATACCCTGCCCGAAGTGAGTATACTTAAACGATTTGATCTTTATAAAAGGGGGGATACTTGAATTAAATGAAAAATAAAATACGCTACAACTGCCCATTCAAAAACATTAAAATTCAAAATGAAATCAATTTTTACTATTTATTTTAATACTCTGTTCATGGAAAGAACATGATGTAATAATTATAACGATGTGTGTAAGCAGCAGTATAACGAAACACATTAATAATAATAACAGTAACAGTGAAAAGAAAAGACATTAAAAAGAAGAAAAACAAAATATAATTTTATATATAAATTAAAGAGCGAATGTGGAAAATAAAGCTGAAATAAAGGATAAATGTTTTTGGTACATTAAATGAATTATCAAAGTTAAAGTGAATTACAAAAATGTAGCATTCTGTGTATAGTGTGGTTCTAGTTTGAACGATGAAAAGGGACGTAGAACAATGAGTGTGTTGCATAAGCAAGAAATAGGGACACAAAAAGAAATATAAGACAGAAGATTAGGGGCATCGATTGAGTCGTTTATGAAAGAGAAGATAAATTCAGTATTATTTTGCATTCTCCACACTAGTCCTTCGTTCTCGTTTGTAAGTTGTGGCTGGGAGTTGAAAAAATACGACACCGCATTATTAAATTGGAGCGCGTATAACCGATTCAAGTCCGTTGATCTCCTACCAAAACTGCAATAGGCAGCAACTGTCACCGCGGTTACTTAACAATTTTTTTTATTCTGTTTTCAAATCAGGCGGCCGTCAACAACACCAACATACCAATGTTACAGTGTCACGGAACCGAAGATCCGGTCATTTACTACAAATGGGGCTTAATTTTGTCGGACGTACTCAAAGAGATGAACCCCAACAAGTACGAGTTTAAGTCGTACGAGGGTTTGATGCACGCCGTTAACGATCAGGTACGAAAAATTCTCGTATAAATTATTATGCATTACAGTTATTGTTGTTGTTAACTCTTTCGTTTTGGAAAGAAAATAATATATTAATTTCGTTTCGTCGATATGAACCTCGTAAATGAGATATTACATTTAACCAATGTTATCGGTGATTTAGCTGTAAATATTATTTAGAATGTACGCCTAAATTCATCGTACCTGTTGAATATAAAAACATCCCTACTAATCCTACTAATGACTTAATTGGTACATAATATTGAAAAGTTCGCAATATTAATTTAAAAAATTGCGTACGTAAGTGGACATCCTGAGAAAATTTTTTTTTATTTTTTATCAATTTCTTTTTAGTTTTTTTAATAATACGTTATACAGCCTTTAGATTTTGATTACTGAGTGAAACATTTCTCTGATACATATTGAGAAATTACCAAAGATTTAATTTTCACTTAAATTCAAGGCGGTAGCAGGTTATACCACGATATTCGTGTTAATTCGAAAAAAATTCACTGCATCACCGCTTGTTTTGTATATATTCTATCTATTATTTGGTTACTTACACGACATCGATAAATTTGTTTATTTTTTTGCATTATATTATTTGTCCTTTCTCCTTTATGGCATAATTATTAATATGCCTAATAAATTTCCGTAACACAAGATGGTGAGTGGTGACTAATGAGAGCTCGAATCGCATAGTGCAAATTTGAGCTGAAAATACCAATGATTATTATGCGTTTCGCATTTATGTAACATCCTTCACGTCAAATTAGGCGTACATTATAGAATAATATAATATTATAATACTCGAAATAATATTAATGATAATTAATAAGACGCATTTATTTGGGCGCTGGATAATCTTACTGACCTATAACCACATTTGCGTAACGCATTTACTGTTTTATACCAGTTGTAAAATCATGTGCAAGACACACAACTGCATTTCTATCATATTTTTTTTTTTTTTTTTATGCACTAGGAACTACAAGACGTCAAAAATTTCATCAACAAAATATTCCCGTGACGGAATGAATATATAGTTAAACAGGAAAATTGATGTAGAATGAATTTATAGTTCAAAAAGTCTGCGTATATGCACATACATAATTATTATTAGTTGTACATTTTGCATTGTACATGTTTAAGAGTACGATTTTTGTGTTCGTATATTATATGTTTTGTGTTGTTTTGTTATCATAATTGTTAAATTATATTTAACGTGTTTTAGTGTCGAAATATGAGTATAAATGTAAAATATAACATTTGTCTTTTTCGTTTTTCATCACACCTAGGTATTCGGAAATTTATTAATAAAAATACAATTTACAAAATAATAATGATTGTTACCATAGATTTAAATAAAAAATATAATATAATATTGTATTATATTCCATTGGTAACGTGACAAGGAATTAACAAAAAAAAAAATATTTAGTAGATGTTTTAAATAACGTATTATATAATAGCATACATCATTATAATTCTAAAATATTGTGCAATTTACATTCTATTCCTAAAATAATACACTAATTATTATTCATTTCGCTGGCTGGCCTAATTGCATTTAACATTATTACACTGATTATAAAAAGTTATAAATCAATAACACATTTTAGGAGAAGAAATCAACGTTAGAAACGCATTAAAAAAAAATCAATTTTTTCGTTTTCGATGGACGCGATTTTTATCACGGTATACGAAAGTACCTACGTGATAAATCATCATAAATTATTACCACCTGTGCATATCATTATTAATATTTTATTTAGATAGGTAGGCTATTATACGTACTACGTAGTATGCATATGGGCGGTGACCTGCGGACTAATTATAAACATGTTTAGATGAGTTTTTCAATCGGTAAATATCTCACGCTCGATGACTTGTGTAACAATGTAAGTCATCATAATTATTATACCTATTATATATAGCCATAAGCGAGATGATGGTTATATGAGATGTTTTCACCAAATAACCCATCGTCGTTTTTCGTGGCAGGTGTGTCTTGGGTTGGATATATACACATAAGTATACGAGTATAATATTATTATACTCGATCATAATTTTTATGCAAACTGGACCTCCATTTGATTGGAGGAGGGAAACAGCATTTTGTGACTGGTGACGATCAACCATGTTAGTGTAATACTTTTTCGCGTTATATAATATTGTTAGGACCACTAGGCGTGCCGGGGTGGTGTGCAATATATGAGGAAAAGGGTGTAAATTCGCAGTCATATTCTTGCAAATCGTTAACGACAGAAATCATCTCGTTATAACTTGCGCCAAAGAATTTTCGAAACGAGATCCAGTTGAATTAATTTTATTTTAATGGTCACGTAACATATGAGGAAAATCCTCGATGTCGTCGATCTTTGTCCAAAAAAAAAAAAAAAAAAAAAAATGGCACCTTGACCCCTTAAATTTCATACTTAGTCCTGCAATTTTGATGATACGATGGCTGTACGCATTTCGGTTGACCGGATTTGCTCGGAGTGTTAAAAAGTGCATTGTCAGGCAACAGTGATCGTGTGACACGATTTTTCGTCTTTCCGTAGATATTTTACATTAATATAGACATTATAATTTTATCGCACTCGTACAGCCGTTTTCATCAATCGGTATGCAAAATGAACATTAAAATAAATTATTATACGGTAGGTGAAACGCAATTAAATTAGTCTAGAACAGGGGTTACCAAATGGCGGCGTAAGTTCAGTAGTCATTACAAATAATCAAAAATATAATACTTTAGAATAAATTAAATCTAAAAATATTTTATACATATTACATAATAATATGTATTGTGTAGTAAACAAAATAAAATGTTTCCCAATGGCCGATGTCGCCGAGGGTTTTGTTCTTTATAATAAAAAATAATTAATAAAATGCGTACAGTTGAAGTATAGGAATCATTTTTGAAAATTTTGAAATCTGCATTCTTCTTTTTTTCTTCAGATTTTATGTTTAATTCGAAAAGCTTTTTTGGCATTGAGTAATGATAGTATATAATAATTGAATCTTTGTTAGAGCAAAATAACGGGAATTAAATTAAGTATTTAAATATATAATTATATAATAGACAATAATTGGCTATTATACAAACCTAATGAGTTCGTAAATTATTATAGAGACTGATCATCAAATAAATAAATAAATACTTTTGAGTTGTATCTCTGATCTTGGACATCTTCAAAAAAATATTTGCCATAGAGCAGGCATGTCAAACACGCCTTCATTTTTTATGCGAACCACAGAATTGGTCTGGTTTGTTAATGAACAATATTACGAGTACCTATATCAAT
This sequence comes from Diuraphis noxia, assembly GCF_037042655.1. Lineage (NCBI taxonomy): Eukaryota > Metazoa > Arthropoda > Insecta > Hemiptera > Aphididae > Diuraphis > Diuraphis noxia. The sequence continues at coordinate 26,361,888 of NW_028301714.1, read as the reverse complement.
TGTAAACAAAAATTATACGATCGAACTTGGTTAACTCGAAATCATCGATACCATGTCTTATTGAATTCGCCATCGAATATTATTATGCCCGCTGGTAATTATGTGTGGAGTTATGATATTTTTATATCTCTAACAGAATTTATTCTAAAAACGAAAAAAAGTTAAAAAACTAGGTAATGGGAAGTGAATATAAATTTTAATACGAGATTAAATCTATATAATATGTATATAATATATCATAGCAAATATGTGAAATTACTTTTTCACACTTTGGTAAACAAAAAATAGACAGTCCAAATAATTTATTGATATCGTATATTTTTTCATCGAAATCCATGGTCATCTTTTGTACTGAAATAAAACATTTTATGCACACAATACTATAATTTATTAAGTATTCAATACCAAATAATGATTTTTTTCTATCAATTTAATGTATATAATATTTATTTAAAAATAAGTTAATAGTTATGTATAGTCAGTAGTTATACATATTATATAGGTAATACGCATTATAAATCCTTACTTTTGATTTTATATTTAAATTATAAATTGTTCTAAATCCAGTTTTTGAGAATTTTTAAGTGTGCTTCAACTGTCTTCAAGATATAATAACATTTTTAAATACTTAAATAGTTTTTGATTGCATTTAAAGACTGTTCTGAAGCAGGTGACGCTGATGAGGCATCTTCTTCCATATAATTAAAACAAATTAATAGGACTTTTTATACTTGTTTATCTGAAACAAACAAAAAAATTTTGAAAAACTATGTAACTGATAAATTTATCAATCATTATGATTATTGGAATAATGACAGGTCCGTTTCTACCTAAGCAATTTAGACAGATAACATTATTACATAATCCTTTTTGAATAACCGCCGGATCGTATAGTTAGGCAGATCCAGTGTTGTTGAATATTTATTAGTACGTTGTGTACCTATAACAACTAATAAGTAGATAATAATAATATTATAAAATTATGTTATTGAATTTTAAAAATCAAATTAATTATAATATATTATGTTATCAAATATAAAAAAAAATCATATTCAAGTACATTTTGATATATTATTATTACGTAGACGGGTGTGGTGCGATGGTGACTCGTCACGGTAAATCACTAATGGAACATAATATTAGCTCGTTATTTATAATAATTATCAATACATTTATATGATGCCACAATTAATGATGATATTTTAACTAGATAATCGTCTTTCGAGCATACAAATTTACACCTCTATCAATCAGAAAACTGTTGGGTTAGGTTATCGTCGACTAGCGATCACGGTGTATACGAATATAATTACTATATACACCGGAACTTCGGTGTCTCAAACTATGAAATCTTAAAGTTCGATTTTATACTTTTTCCTATAATTTATTCACATATTTTAAATTACCTCTGTGACTTGAAGTTTTGAATGTTTTGATACGTCGAATCGATATTGTCCAACCATCGTGAAGTTTCCCCTTCCCCGACTACGACTGATTTATTTGAGAGTTATGTACTCATTTTAACATTAAAATATAATTAGCATTAAGCACCACATGGTTTAAAGTATTTAAACTAAAAATAATAACTAATTTTATAACGTATATTGTGTATATAATTACATCATGGACAATTATATAATTTGAATGTCTAAAACTGAAAATAAAACAAAACATTTTTGGAGAATAATGAGAATAATTGTCTCCAACGTAACACTTAATGGACTTCAAAAATAATATATGATAATTATTAATCAGATATGAGATGATCTGGGCTTATTATTGTTGTATGTACCACTGATATCCATAAAAATTACAAAATTTGCAATTAGTGTCAGCACACCAATTGGGCTGCTTATATTTTAGGCCAGTATAACAATTACGATGCATATAGGTACTTCAGGTATGTTTACGTATATTAGGTAAATTATAAATGTATTAACTATTGTTATATAACGCTCATTGTACCTATAACAATTATTGAAAAAATTGACGAACAAATCGTATTAAATAAATAAATGAAGCTATTTATTTATATATTATTAATAAATTGTAATTATACACTAAAAATATATTTCAGGTAATATTAAATATAATAATAATATAATAGTGATTTATTTAATTAGAATTACAAATGCTGTATAAATAAATTGTAAATTACCTTTAGACTAATAATCTTTGTGATTGAAGCCTTTAAAAAAAAAAAGAAATTATAAATGTGTGTGTATTAGATTATATTATATCTAAGATATTCATGTTTACTTTATTCCAATAAAAATATTTGTAGTTGAACAAAATTAATATTAATCTGAAAATTACCGATCGCGATTGATATATAAAGAAAAGCTGAGTTAACATAATGTCAATCATTTTTACCTGAAAAAATCTGATTGGGTTTACAATCACCCTGTGTAAGGCGTATATGTATTTAAAATCACGAAAAATGTAATATTGAAGGTACCTTCATGTTAACACATTTCGAACGACAATCTCATTGAAGGTCATCGTTTAATGCGCGTAAACATAAAAATATATTAAATTATATTTTACAATTTAATATTATGTTATCAAAGGCAGGTCAGTCGTTGCCATTAAAAAAAAAAATATAATCTCGAAGCGTACGGACACGAAAAAATACGTTGAGGCATAACCAGAAACCACTGTATCTTTTTTAGTGTGTTTATGCAACACTAACTTGACCTATGACTGCGGTTAGTCGCGGAACGATCGACAAAAGCTATCAATCGGATTCACAGCTATACATCTATCATCTGTCGTATCGAGTCCAAATGTTAAACTTAAGATTGACCCAGCTGTGAAAATGTTCCGATAGATTGTGGTTTATGAGTGATGCCTGCACGATTGCAACGGTCAACCAGCTGAACATGATAAAGTCACACGATACCACAAACGACTTATATAGCTGCGACTGTAAAGCCTGCACCGATTAAAATCGTCCACATTTCGTTTATTCCTTGTTCCCAGTTTAAATAACTGTCTAAAATACTTTTTAAGGTCGACTGATAGATCTAGCATATCTGCATATCGGACAGCAGTCAGAGGGTGCCCAAAATACGCGTGTACGCCAACCCTCATTGCATCTTATTAATTCGAAAATTAGAACAAAGTGTGTTCAGCGAACAATTATCATTATAATACCTGCCTGCAGCAGAATATCATATAATAATAATATGATAGATTACACCTATTATGCTCATTGGTCACTGAAACTATACATAGTATTATTGTATATGGAGACCACAGCAGAATATCAATGATCATATTATCTCATGGTGAATCGATTAAATGTGACGTTCTCGTAATGTGACTTAAAACTAATGTATTTAACTATGCCCTTATCAATTTATGTATGCGCATATTATTGTAATGATATCGAATGTCATCGGGTTTTTGCCGCAGTCGCGAGTCGTCGTCGCGGACAAGTGAAAATGAATAATAACAATCACCGTTTATTACGCTTTATAAGTCGTTGGATAGCGCTATTTTTTCCGTTATCATATGTATAATATCGACTCACTAATATAATAATATATTATGAACGTCAGGAAAAAAAATAAGTACTTATAACAGTTTTTGTTCGCCACGTGAAAGTCGTCTTCTCGCGGTCGGCAAACATAAGGACAAACGTTTTCCCTGACGATCTCGTTCGACACATATTTTAATAATATACAATATATAAACCGTCTTATGTTGGATTATACGCGTATAATAAATAATAATAAAATATTATTTTGTAATATAAGCCATTCGATTAACACGATTTTGATGCAATGTTTTTGTAACGATTCAGATGTTTTTGTATAAAAGTGATATATCTACTCGAATTTTATACCAAAGTAATATATATATATATATTTTGTGGCCTGATCCTACGATCAGTGCTAATTTTAAGGTAAAAGTAATTAAGTTTAGTAATTTTTTAATCATTTTTACAGAAATAATATAGAACACAAACATTTAAAAATCAGGTGGTAAAATCTTTTTTAAGTTGATCATAAATTTTCTTATTATGTACTAATAATGGATTTAAGAATAAATATATTTAAAAAATAAAGGGGCTTAGATTAAACTAGGGGGCATTTCCATGGCAAATTCAGAACCGAACCCGGGGCTTTGGACTCCATTTGTTCTTATTTGTTCCGAAAATCTCATCGTTTGTTCTACCACTGTTCCCGACTTATAACCCATTTATAGTGGATGTGCCAGGAAAATGCTCCCTAGTTTAAATTGATAAGAAAAGATCAACTTAAAAAAGATTTTTTAAATGTTTGTGTTTTATATTTTTTCCGTAAAAATGATTACAATTGGTGAGAGTATCACTCCTAATTCAACATTTTGCCATCCCAAATTATCCTAACTAGTTTTACTCTTCATAATCTCAATAAACATTTTTTTTTTTGTGCGAATTCACAACGAAAAAAAACTTAGCTGGATAAAAAAAAATATGATTTGATTAAAAAATATAATCCAGCTAAAAAAATATTTTGAAAAAAAGAAAAATGAAAATAATTGTAGTGTGAATAAGTTACATTTAATATTTTTTACATCAACTTATATTTTTTATTCAAAATAATTTATTTTTTTATGAGGGGAAGGAAGGTCGTGCGAATTACGTGCTAAATATCTGCATAATTTGTTTATAAATTTTCTTTTGGGGGAAGGGGTTGGCAAAACTCCCCTAGTCTCCGCTCAGAATAGTTTTTCATACCATGATACTTACAATTATTATACAATTATTTTTTTTTAAATTTAATTCAACTCATATATTACAGTGCAAGTAGATACTTTTAATAAAATGTCCTGTCGAAATTTAAACTTAAGTTTTTATAATATTTTTCACCTTTTTCTACTAAAATTTATCTAGTTGATTATTTTTCTGAAAATGTTGACATATCAAAATCAAAGTCCTAATGATTAGTTTTGTGGTTACGAATAACTTATTTTACTTTATTATGTATTAAGGATAATATAGGTACATTATAATAGAATTGGAAAATTTGAGGTATATGGTAATTCGATAATTTTAGTTATTCATATGTATCTTTCATCGTTAATCTATATCTATATATATATATATATATACATACTACTATTTAAAATGAAGTCGTTCGGGATAAACTCCGTAACTACCTATTGAATTCTTGCAATTTTTTTTAAATTAAAAAGGACATCACAGAGAAGGTTTTGGGCATACATTTAGTCCGATAAAGTTAATTATTAATTAGTTATTATTAATTAAAATAAACGTGTAAATTGTATACCTATATATATTATTATTGTGCGGCACATTATTGTTGTATAGTATAGATTTCCGTATTTGTTTTAACATCGCAGTACGCTGATATCTATATCTATATTACAGAGAAGGTTTTGGGCATAAATTTAGTCCGATAAAGTTAATTATTAATTATTATTAATTAAAATAAACGTGTAAATTGTATACCTATATAGAATACGTATTAGTTCATATTTTAGTTCATTCTATACGTATAGTATATAGTATGGAATTCTGTATTTATTTTAACATCGCAGTACGCTGATATTATTGTATATGTATGGACTGTGTTATAGTCGGGTGTAATAGTTTTTTATCGTTTTCGGTAAAACACGTATTTTATCGATTTTGATTGATATTTTATTAATTGCTGATTGTTGGCTGATTTAATTATTTGAAGTCGTAATTAATATGGTTATAACTATTTATATTTTATTACTATGGTTATAACTAACGTATTTATTTCATTTTTTAAAATGCCTTGACGAAAGTCAAATATTGGTCGGTCTCAGAATGATGCCAAAAGAATCTGTGCGTAGCACGTAGAGAACGACAGTCAAATAATGATGATGTTGTTAACGACAGAGGTTCATGGTCGAGAAAAGATTATTCTGCTATGAACTATGAGATGGTGGATTCCAAAAATGTCCCATAAGTTTTTATAGGAAATCCTACAATAGTTTGCCAGTTTTGTTCTGCTCCGAGATGGAAAGACGAATGCAAAACCTTATGTTGTTCTAATGGCAAAGTAAAATTAGATAATATAATAATACCACCAGCTGATGAAGTCAACGCTTCTTTAAAAAGATCCGACTTATGGCCTTATATAAAAATATTAGAACTTAAAGCTAATATGAGAGTGTTATGTTCCGGTCAAGATAATATAAATTTTGCCAAAAATTTACTTTTAATAGGCAATGGCGAATTTCAAGCAACGAATGATAAAATAAATATTAAAAGTTTCTGTAATTCAGTACCCACTATAACAAAATTGATTCAAAAAGTGTAACCGAACATTCAAAATATATCTTCTAAATCATTGAAATGGTTTCAAGAAAGGGCTATTTTGTCACCAACAAATGAGCAATTCGACAAATTAAGTTATTTGATTCTATCTAGGTTTGACGCACAATCACAAATGTACTATTCAGCTGATACAGTTTTAGAAAGAGAGATTTCCCAACTGAATTTCTTAACCTTTTAACGCCTTCTGGATTTCCACCATATACACTGATTTTAAAAATAGGGGTACCTATTACTTTAATGAGAAATTTAAGCCCTTAATTTAAGATTCAGAAAAATTTGATAACGTCGTTTACAAAGAAATTTTCTAAGTCTTTGAGTTATCAAAATACTGGCATATTCATATATTTTGATCCATCAATAGTTATATACCTACAAAATGTACATACACAAACTCTAATTTTAGCTCTTCATTCCTTAAATCTATATTAAATAAAAAAAATTTGTAATAAGCATCAATTTTGCTATTGCCACAAGCGTTATTATGTATTTTTTTTCAACATTTTGAAGAATCCGAAATTTATATGGCTACATTACCACGGAGACGTGGCTAAAAGTGGTCTAAAATAAAAATAATTATTTAACATATTAATATTAACATCTGAGAAATTTTGCAATAGCTAAGCAATGCCGGGTCATCTAGTAGGTACTTTTTAAAAATGGTCTAAGTGTATAATATCATCTAGATCCAATATTAGGTGCATTTATTGTATATTTTTGTAAATAATTTTATTAAAAAAATTATTATTATGCTAAGCAAAAACATTTTAATAACTGAGATACTATACTTGTTAGAAGTACGTATATACAGGACACTCAGTTAAGTATAGAACATTAGAACACAACAATTTAAGGAAAATACGATGGTGCGCTTGCACGAATCACCCTAATAAAATATTGATTCAAAAACTACTCGCTTGGATTTTAGTTTAGATACTTTAATAGGTTTTCAAAAAAATCATATGCCAATTAAAAATTTACAGTAAAAATGAATTATCGTTCTAGTTTAAAAAAAATATATATATTATATTACGATATAGGGCACCCGAACGCCATAAAATAAAAGTTATACATATCTTAAATACTATTTAAGTTTTACAAAATGTTATGGTTCTTAGAAACGTGAACTTGAATATTTGAAAAAATAACAAACTCAAATAAATTCGTTTTTAAACGAAAAAGATTGTCATGCTCAGCGAATCATCCTGTATATACCGTGGATACCTAATTTTTCCTTAGGTATACCACTGGGCATGAAATAAATAATAATTTGGGACTAATGTGCAAATCGATAACTCATAATATTTTATATCATTATAATAATAATATTATATGCGGCACGCGCTTCATCGTAACTAGTTTTCCGCCGTCCGTGGCAAGTTTAACGCGATTGCTATTCGGATTGCGCAAACGGCGTATAATATGTGTATAAATGGGTTATTTCCTTTGCGCTATTATAATATATTTTATTATTATTATTATTACCATCGTCGTCGTCGTCGTCTGTTATGCCGCCGACATCGCCGCCACGTCTCAACGATTTACGACGACGAACTACATACGGCACCATATGATAGTAATAATAATTATTATTATTATCGTCGTTAATATTTTTCCCGGTCTTCTACTATATACTATATACATATATATTCGTTGACGAACACGTGAGTGTGCTACTATGTCTGTGATTTCAGAAATGCGGTTTTTCTTACTTTTTTCTCTGGGCGCGCGCGCACAGCGGCGGAACCGATTTCATCGTCGCCGGCGGTTTCAAAATAATTTGTTGTGTAGTTTTTTTCTTTTTAATTTATTGCCACGATTAGGTCGATATTTCACTCGTGATAAACGGCCGCAGCCGAGCCGCAACCACCCGTGCGCGCTTTCAGGACTTTCTGCGTCACAGCCTCTGGTCCTGCACTATCGCGTCCGATTGATAAATTGTATCATATTACGACGAACTTCTGCGCTTCTAATCATCAAACGAAAACGCGAACTTCACTTAAGTGCAAAAACTTTTTCTCGAGATTCACTACGTTCGAGTACCCCCTATTATGTGATACTCAATCTGCAATAATTTAGATAATATATACGACACCGCAGAGACTGGATATCTCTCTACGATGCTCGCGGTCGACGAAGATTAACACACAATCAGAGATACTACAGAATCTGTAGTCCATAGAAGAAAATTCTTTCGAATTTCAAGACAATGGGCTAGTATCTTTAACATCAATGTAAGGCTATCGGGAGCTTAGATCCCAGACAACTAAAAATCAGTCTAAGTCAGTTTTAGGGTGAGATGGCTAAATGAATGGTTGGGGGCTTGGTCACAGCAGATAATTATAATGCTATTATGTTGAGGAAATCCGCCGATTCCGACACTTGACAGTATAATTGCTTTATCTGTGACCATCCAAGTCTACAACTTGGTTAGCTAATCGACATTCGCAAATAAATGTATACTTATGTTTTATTTATATCAATATCAGACAAAACTGATCCAATTTGTTTTTGAATTTCAATTTATCAATAAATGGGGTGGCTAAAGGAAACTATTATATTATACAGGTTGATTTTTTAAGTATGCTCGCCCTATTTGGATGCTTAAATAATACATAAGTACATTCAAATTCTGATTTTCGGAATTTTTAAGTACACATAAAGACCATGTATTCGAATTCTTGTGATTTTTTAAATCACTTAGGAATGATTCTGTGACAATATAGTTTTGTTTTTCAAATATAAATTCACTTTAAACTATTATCAAGCAAATATTTTTATCTTAATTTAAATTTGAATGAGTAATTTTGAATTATACAGCTTTTTGTATCTTAATACAATAGGATAATATAGTTATTATGGTAATGGTTTAGTAGAAATGATCTAAGTATAATCAATTTTATTTTTATAAAGCCATTTTTTAAATATTTTTATCCTTAGTACAGATAGTTTGATATCTCAGATTTCTTAGATAAGTATAGTGCCTACCTATAGGTACTTTATATTTTCAAGAAAATTATTAAATAAATAATTTTCAATAAAAAAGGGAAGTGTTCATTTGAAAAAAAAAGTTTGTATCGCCACATGGCGCTATATAGGTACTTCTAAGCAGTAAAAAAATTATAAGATATTCGAAAATACCTATAGTATTTAGGTTTATTTAAGAATTCTAAAAATCGGAATTTATAAAAATTTACTATTAAAGGGAAAATGGAGGGGTGAACATGCATGTATGCATGTAATGTACACAGGGCGGATGTTTAAAAAATCGTATAGGCGAAACAAGACTATTTCTCTCGTCTGAATTTACAAGATAAAGTAATAATAATACGTACGCGCCACTATAATATGATCGCGGTGAAAGGGTTACGCACTTAGCAATGCCAGATGCAGCAGGTATTGTATAAATATACATTATACACATATCTACATGTGTGTGTGCAACATCGAGGATATCATACGATCGACCGAGCGATAGCTGTTAACGGACTTAACCTCTTATACAGTTTTATATGTATATAATATATATGCGTACTTGGATTATTATTATTATTATTATTATTATACATAATATAATATATACACCACACATTATATTATTATTATTATATTGTACAGTGATATAACCTGTTGATATGTAGGTATAGAATATAGATACATACGACATGTGTTTATGTTTAACTCTACAGTGCCCGTCGTTATTTTCAAGCAGAAAAGTGGAATTAAAACATGTTTGGCTGTATTATATAGGTGTATGATTTATCAGTCGTCATCGTCAGGCGTTCGACACTCCTTAGGCACCTATACATCTATACAGCTATTATTATATTTTATACGAAAAGAAAACATTGCAGGAGAAATAACGCAACTTGCAGAGTGGTTTAAAATTTTAATTTTCAGTATTATTATCATTATAGTGCCATATTCACGCAAAACATTATAATAATAGACAAATCGATAAACCACCGCGGTCGTTTGGATATTATCATAATATATATAGGTATAGGAGGTAAGACATATACCCACAGCACTAATGGGTCGTGGTCACTTCTTATTATGGATTGTTATAATATTGATGGCCCGCCTAATATAATGTGTATGGGTAACAAACATACAAGACGATTCCACACTTTTATATTTTTTTCATCAGAAATTTAAAACCTTGACTAATATGCGCGTTTGGTGAACGAGCATTATGAAATCACAATCATTATATAAAATATGTTTTTGGGCTGAGTACAATTTTTAATTTTTAAATCGATTTTTACAAGGCCAATTAAACGCATTGCTCGGGAATTATTGCCATAGAAAAGTAAATCAATCAAAATCATTTTTTTTAACAAAATGTAACATGATACTTTATAAATATTTTTCTATTCTTCTATATCTGTACAACTATACCCTAAAAAGATTCTATGATTAATCGACTTACCTCTAGAGAAAAAATACTACTTTGATTGACCTATATAATATAGGGTGTATGTGTGTGTGGGGGCAGTGAAAGGGATTGGGCTGTGGAACACTATGGCTCGTATATTATATGCGAGGCGAGGATTTGTGGCTAAGAATCCGAGTGGTCACATTAGTAACTGCAGCCAACCGCCTAATCCATGGGGTTTGACGTCCCAAAAATATATATTATTATGGACATAAGCTCAATGAAATACGAAAATTATTGTAAATATTGCGATTTACCAGTCGAGAATGTAAAAGTTTGAGGTTTTTTTGTGCCTCGGGAATACGACGAGAATAACGTAATAAAATCTGCTAGACACCGAAATACTGCAGGGTTTTAGCCAACTGACATTATTATAAATGCATACATATACATATTAAATATCATAATCACTTGCCGTCATTCGAGGTTACAAATTATTCAATCGTCGTAGCACTTGCAACATACCTACACTAGGTGATAGAAAAATTGCATATAAATAAATACATCGATATTAGTGTTGGCCATTGGTTATTGTAGGACTTTTTTTAAAGTTATAATCAGGTAGTCAAAGTGTATAACATTATTTTTTTTTTTTGTAAGGAGAACCCGCGGCAACATAGGTCATTGGGTGTGGGGTGGTAAGGTAGGGGTTATTTTTGTATGTCTGTTTGTAGGTTTTTAAGTGGGTAGGGTTGTAACACGTGTTTGTGTATGTGTGGCAAGGATATGTTGCTAAAAATCCCGGGTGGTCACCCATCCGGGAGCTAGCAACTGCGGCCGGTACGTACGCTCAGTGCGTTTCCGCAGTATAACATTATTGTTAGGGATAAACAATGCGAAAACAGTTCAGTTTCCATGTAGTAATTTTAGCGGGAAAAAATGTACATAATTATAAACGCAACAGTAGAACATCGAGTACTCGAGCGCAGAATGTTGAGAGAATGTTTAACATGTCATTAACAATTAAATTGATATAATAAAATAGGTAATTAATATTATTATACTTCGTTTAAACATAATAATATATTAATATGTAATCGATACTGTTAATCTATAAGCACGGGAAATAAAGCATGAAATTAACTGTCCCACAATGGCACGTCAATAAATTGTCAAACTAGCAATTGGTACATCTTGCTGATCAGCAGGATTTCTCCTATTATAATTTAACGTCCGGTACGCTTTGCGACTTGTGACTATCACGACCGATATAGGATAGGATGTGATCGTATTGTTTGTTTTGATCGGAAATCGCGGACCGCGTTGCAACAGCGTGCAGCGTTATCGATAGCCTTCGCGGTGAATATTGGAATAAATTTCCAACGGTTGGAAAAACACGAGTATACCAAGTTATATAATATTATCACACAACATGATATAGGTTTCTGGTATAATATTATGCACCTACGTCGACGGGTAAAGTGCCGTCCCCGTCCAGATATGGTGATGTGTTTCGCAAACGGAGCGCGCGCCCGGACAAAGAGTTTTCGCGACACAAAACGAGAAGGTGGAAAAAAAGCGAAACGAAACAAAACCGTCTCGGAGGCCGCAAAAAGAGAATATACTTTACTGTATACTATATAGTATAATATACAGATAAACGTATATAATATACGCGCGTTTCGATTGTTTTCTGCGCGGCCTCGAGAACAATGCGCCGAGCCGCCGTTAAAAACGCACTTTCCGGTATAATATCGTTTCCGATAAATAATATACGATCATCTCTCTCTCTAACTCACATACTCTCTCTCTAACACGCACACACGCTCGATGTGTCTCTCTCCGTCCGTCCACATTTATATTATATTATACTATTATATTATTATGTATACGCTTTATTTATACTAGGTACATATTATTATTATTATTATTATATAATACGGTTTTATATTCTTCTATATATTCCGCGAGGAAAGTGGTGGTGGTGGCGGCGGCGTTGTTACGCCCGTCGGATCGGATCTGCGGAAGAGATGAAAAAGAAGAACTCCACCGCGGGGAGAGGCACAAAAGAGCGCGTTTCGATGTAACGCACAATAAAAACGACGAGGAGATTGCCAGCTACGGCCGGACCGGACGCATTGTTGTCGTGTCTCCAAGTTGCCGGCGTACGGGCGGCGGCGGCGGCTTCGCGTATTGTTGCGGTCATGTAGAGGTGTCGTGTCGTCGCGTTCAACAGGTGCCGGCCGAGCATTTTTTAACCGTCGCGCAATAGACGTACCTGCCTATACCTCTACTTTGCCGCCGACAGCGACGACAACGTGCGACGACGACGTGCCCACTCATCACACTGTATAATTTATAATAGCAGTACCTACTTACATATTGTTGTGTCGGCGGAGACTGTCGGCGCCTAAGATTTCTCGAATTTCGCGCCACGACAACACAACCGAATATTAATAAGATATTATATTAATCTCAGAACGAGTTACATTCTAGCTGGATACAAATAATTTTAATAGTTATGACGTATTTTTACATTTTATTATATTATAATACTCGATATTAGATTAACACTCTATAATAGATCAAATAACTTTTATTCTGATAACTTTTTTTTTTTTAAATATTCACTTATAATTCATTGACTGTATATTGCGCTACACATATAACAATATTTTAACTTGATTTTTTATTTCTGTTATTGAAAAAATTCAAAACAGCCAATTTTTAAATGTGGATTTTAGAAAAAATGTGTCTGTAAAAACATTTTATTTACGTCATGTCGTATTTATGTCATAATTTTTTTTTTTTGTTAAGTTATGTTTATATAGTAATAAAAAACATTTCAAATTCAAAAAGTAAGTATAGACTTTAAAAAAAAAAATAATATTTTAAAAGAATTTTTGAAAAAGTACGTTTTCGTTAAAATCTAAATATTTTTTAGATTAAATATGATTAATTTTCAAATTTAAAAGTCTTACTTCAAAAAATTTGAATATTTAAAAAGAATCTTTAAAAAACTACATTGCTCAAATTAATGTTTTTACGATTAAAATTCTTCTAAAAACAACATTGACAAATTGGCTTTTTTGTAGTGTTCAAAAAAATTTAGATAAAATTAATTTTTTCTGTTAATTTTTAGTATTAAAGAATAAAATAATAAAATATAAAATAATGCGTGTTGCGCTATATAGAGTTAATCTACTTGGAAAAATATTTATCATTTCAATATGCCACCCAAAACTACAACACATTATACCTCGACAATACTCATTTTATTACACAAATAATTTATCATCAATAAGCTCTATTATCAGATAGTCCGTGGTTGGGGGTGTTGTAATAGCGGAAAAAAAATTGTATACAAGCTCAGGCCGGGACGAGAAGACACTTAAGCCCCCGAAAACATTCAGGCAAATAACGAATCGTAAATATTATAATATGATTTAACAACGCTGTGACAACATATCGTTTTATAATCGACGGCCATTTGACCGACGCGCTGCGCGTACCTTTCAGATGAGTGATGATGACGACGACGACAAATTTATTCGCGAAATTGAAAAAGTACGCGAATAATCACAAAGTGACTATTTTTTTCATTTCTTTCCCTCTGCCGTCAGCGGTTGGGCGACGCATATCCCATGTGCAGACGTGCGTTTTACATAAAAAACTCATTAAAGTTTCTTTTCGTTCAACTCGTCGCGCTTTAGTTAATACCGCTGTCTGCGCAGACATAACTACCATGTAACACTGCGGGCGTAATAATATATGCATAAAACAAATACGCCGAAAGGGACGGCGGGGAACGGAATAATAATAATAATAATAATATGATACACGCGAGAGGTGACAAATGACAAACGGTTGTCTTTGCGAAACAATAATTATTACGACAAATATTATTATTATACTGGGGATTTGGTTAATCGGCACGTCCCTCTGCGGCGGATATGGCGTATATTAATGATACATAATAATAATATTAATACAAACGCGAGTCTTACGTTTTTTATTTTTTTGGTTAGTCGCTTAAGTTCGGGTATGTTATATAAATACGAGATTAAGTCGTGAGCCGCTATTTACGGTTTCTGGTTTTGGATCCAAAACGTTGCGGACTTATTCAGCACAGACCCTGCAGTAGAATCTTCTAGAGACATTTTTATTGTCACTATAAAAAAGATCACATTATAATAGATAGGTACATGTTTATATTTTAATACAATATAAGAGGCAAGTTGATATTTTAATGTAGCAAACCCAGTAAATTATCCATCTCTTGTCCAACACTGTATCATATATTTGTAACCAAACGTGTTGGCTTTTTGGTCAATGTTCCCAAACGTTCTGCGGCCTGGTAAATTATTCTAAATTTTTGTTTTATACCACTATTATTGTTAAATTTGTATTGGAATTAAATATTTATATTTTAAGTCATTATTCATTATTGATGGTGGTACATAGTAGTACATAGTACATAAAATACACACAATTGGTACGCAAAAAATAATTTTAGAATCTCTGCAGAGATATAAGGAGACACGCGGTTGCATAATTATTCAATAGTACTAACTTAACATTGACCGACGAAACTCACTGGTAATGAACTGTACTGGTTGACGACATTATGTTGAAGATATAATATTATGTTATACGCCGGGCAGATTGCCTATACCGTCCCAAAATTCCAAAAATTCCAGTAACCGCACGCGCGCGACCGGACGACATTCCGATCGATTCGAAACGTATAATAACGATTTAATATGATAATATATTGTTACTATAATATAAATGAATTGGGTAGTAATAATAATAATATAATACATCGCACGTGGTCGACCTATATATAGCTTATATAGGTAAATGTGCAATAGCGTATTAGATATTTAGATATTATACATACTATATTAATGATTTTTGTTGGCGATAGTTCACTGTCGGAAGGCGTGTCCAATTTTCATGAAACTAAATGATACAAAATAATTGTATAATAATATGTGCATTCAGCATTGTACCGCATTTTGTGCACGACGTACCCATCATAGGATAGGTGATTCGGGTTTAAGACAAACGGATTATATCGAATTCAATGTGAAATAATAGTAGCAGATATAGGTACAGGACTGTTACAGACGGTTCTAGGTATCTGCAATGATGGATATTATATTTAAAAGATTATTTACGAACACCGGTGCAATCGAAAACGACCAGAAACCATATAGATATCTAATCGCGATGTGAGCTCTCCACGTCAAAACGAACAAATTAGGCAACACCATCACGTTCGTGAACTTAGCGGCACTCGTGTAACAGATTTCAATAAAACCTATCCAACAATTTTGTTCGACATTGTTGGAAAGGTTTTACAATTTGTTGGACCGTCATTAAGAAGTTATAAACATTTTTCCAAAACCGCCGCTAAGTTCACACTAACGGCCAACATTAAATCAAACACATAACAAACTGTACAAAACTGTTCTCCACGGTTTGTTGGAAAGGTCCCGCCATTTGTTGGAACTCTATTTATTTTATACGAATTTTTGAAAAAGTGCCGCTAACTTCACACCATCGGCCAACTTTTTTTTAAAGTTCAAAAAACAATCCAAAACTGTTGTAAACGGTTTGTTGGACGTTGTTGGAAAGGTCCCATCATTTGTTGGAACTCTGTTTATTTTATACGAGTTTTTGAAAAAGTGCCCCCAGCCAACTTTTTTTAAAAGTTCCAAAAGCTATCCAAAACGGTTCTATATGGTTGGTTGGACATTGTTGGAAAGGTCCCGCCATTTGTTGGAACTCTGTTTATTTTATACAAATTTTTGAAAAATGCTCATCAGCCAACTTTTTTTTTAAATTTCCAAAAACAATATAAAACGGTTCTATATGGTGCCACTCGGCCAACCATAAAGTGTATAAATAAAGAACGTTCAATTGGTTTTTTAGAAATCGCATTTTATCTGTTATCTTTAAAATACCATGAGATACTCTCCAATATATACTCCTCTACACGCCTTCTGACTAAACTTTTAAGCTTACAACATAACTACTCGTATATTATAAAGGTTAAGTTGGTATTACTACTTTTAAAATGATAACATACAAATAATTTTCACAGCAAATCAGCTTCTTCACAGTTGACTATCCAACGAATTAACAAACAAAAAGTTTGATATTGATTTTAAGTGAATTTAAAAGCATGGCTGGGCATTAACGAGTTAAGTTAATATTAACTAAGACCAAAGTTAAATAACTAGTTAATTTTTTTAAACTAAATTTTAACTTAATAAGTTAATTTGTTTACATATTTAATTTGTTAACTTTGAGTTAAGTATAATTAGATTTCTTAAAATTAAGTTAAAATTAAAATTAAAATCGTTATTCTTGGTTTAAATATGTAATTTTGTCCAAATTTAAAATTAAAATATCTGTAAAAAATAAATTTATTTATATATTTTTAAGATTTTTGGTTACAGTATGAATTATTTATGAGAATCTTTGTTTGAAATTTTCAACCCTTAATTAAAAGAACTGAACATTTTATAATTTTTTAATTACAACGGTTGATAATTTTCAAAATGTTGATAAATTTTGTCAAAATTTGAACTTTAATTTCTTATAAAAAAAAATTCGTGTCTATGTATTTTCAATATTTTTTAGCTGCTATTCTATCAATATATCAGGAACCTTGTATTACATTTTCAGACTTTTTGACCACCAAATAAAATGTAATTGACAATTATAAAAATAAAACTAAAAAACGTTTAGGAATTAATTTTAAACTCATACCTTATTTGTTTGTATAATAAATAACTATATTATATTTTATTTGTTGAAATTTTGTAAACATGAGAATTATCAAAACAAATCAACAGAGTTCCAACAAACGGCGGGACCTTTCCAACAACGTCCAACCAACCATATGGAACCGTTTTGGATAGCTTTTGGAACTTTTAAAAAAAGTTGGCCGGGGGCACTTTTTCAAAACTTCGTATAAAATAAACAGAGTTCCAACAAATGATGGGACCTTTCCAACAACGTCCAACAAACCGTTTACAACAGTTTTGGATTGTTTTTTGAACTTTTAAAAAAAGTTGGCCGATGGTGTGAAGTTAGCGGCACTTTTTCAAAAATTCGTATAAAATAAACAGAATTCCAACAAATGGCGGGACCTTTCCAACAACGTTCAACAAACCGTGGAGAACAGTTTTGTACAGTTTGTTATGTGTTTGATTTAATGTTGGCCGTTAGTGTGAACTTAGCGGCGGTTTTGGAAAAATGTTTATAACTTCTTAATGATGGTCTAACAAATTGTAAAACCTTTCCAACAATGTCCAACAAAATTGTTGGATAGGTTTTATTGAAATCTGTTACATGAATGCCGCTAAGTTCACGAAGTTAACACCATCGTAAAATATATTGTATGAGGTACTCATTTTAGTGGCATGTGAATTATTTGAGTAAAAAAAATTCTTACTTATTTTAATAAATAATATTATGATGTAGTATTCGTAAACACTATTTGTATAATTATATAGTGCAATAACATTAAACTTAATCGTAATTGAATTTTTTTTCATACCTACTCTTGGCACTAGCCGAATACTTACCCTGAATACGATATTTTTTATTATTAAAAACTTTTGTTTTTACAATTTTTGTGACTGCATCCGAATAACGGGTCTACTCGATTAGTACTCCGTGACGGTATCACTCGTTAGATGTGATTAACCCTCCAACGGACATCGATTGTCTGCCACGCACCTCCGCCGAACGAGACACGACAGAGAAGGTCTTTCGAAGACCGCGGCGTGTATATAGATAGCTGGTACCTACATTTTATTCTTTTGTTTTTTCCTTCCTCTTACTCTCTCTTTCTTTCTCTCTCTGTTTCTCTGCCTCCGTCCGAGCGTATGTGTCATGTCGTACCGGGCGAACACGAGAAATGCGACGAAGATGTGTCGCAGATAGGCTGGCACTGGGCCAACAAGCTATGTTCGTCGGACTGCGGCCCGCGCGACATGTCGCCGCCATCGACGCTCACGGAACTGAGGCGCGTTGCCCGTGGCTTGTGCGGCACGTACAGCTCGGCGAAGGAATGTCAGACGCAGACGACAGCAGCAGCTGCATTATATACCTACCTACCTATGATAGTGTATGCCTATACGTATCAAAGGCGTGTGTGTACGAGTGTCGTGGCAGCGGTGGGCAGCAGTGTTGTAGTGTAGGCACTCGATTAAAAGTATTCAAATACTTTTTAAGTAGGTAATCAAATAAGCATTTCAAATATTTTCTCGAAGTATCTGCGTTTAAAATCAAATACATCAATAATTCTTTTTAGCTAAATATGTTTTTCCTATATTTTTAATTTTAATTACAATAATAAAAATAAAAATTGAAATTTGATATGATAATGTATTTTTTACTGTGAATTATAATCAATTGGATGGAAATCATACATTTCGACAAAGAAAACAGTCGAATATTTAAAGTTCTGCCGAGGTATAGAATAGAATACCTAACCTAACCTTTACCTAGGTACCTAATAGTACCCATGTCCCATACAACTAACGTAGTGATAATAGTAGAAATAGGTATGCTAAACGGAGAATTATTATATGATTAGCATAAACAAGTATGACGTGTATGATATATATAGTCCTAATGAAATTGAAAAAAGAGAAATTTAAAGTAATTAACTCGATAAATATAATATTTTTTTAAAACGAAATGGTTGTGATGATGATCGTATTATTTTAATATTGTGTACGATGGTGATCATTTTAAAGGTAGGTAGAAAATACAAGGTAGGTATTCATCGTATTACAGTCACTATAGTAAGTACATGAATACTTCATATTGTTTAAAGTAGGTTTATAAATTGAAATTGTAAACCAGCATAGTATAAAATATCTGCATAATTATATAATACGTGGTGATCCATTTAAGACGTATTTAAAAGTATTTCTTTCGCATAATTTTAACTCGTGACAAAACCTCATTTTTGAGAAACAATTATGTTGTTTACTATTTTTATCACTATCATTTTTCATTTTAATTTTTCTCTTTTTAATTGAGTACAATATACATTTTTAATTTCATATTTTGAAGCAAAACCTAATTCTCAGTATTTTGATGTGTAAAATCAAATTTCGGATAATTAGTTCATTATAATTGTTTATATATAACTATTTTTAATTTCATAATATGTGGAGTAAACGAGTAGTCATTCCACTCATGCAAGATGTTGCAGGATACCTCTGTGTACCAACAGCCATTCCACTGTATGCTCATTAAAACTTTAAAAGTTTAAACACTTAAAATTATAATCCGCTCGTCCAATATTCGATTATTGAAAAACTTTAAAAAAATTGATTTGAAATAAGAAATTTATGAAAAAAAATAAAAAATTGAAAATTGAAAAAATTATAACAATGAAATGAAGATTTTTTTTATAAATTATGAATCCACTTGAAATCATGAAAAAAAAATTTTTTTAAAAACGTTAATAGATTTTGAAATTATGACGATAAATAAATAACCTGATACTTATATGTAAAAAAGAAGCCTATGATTAATATTTACGTAATTTAATAAACGTTTGTGTGTGACTCGTTTTGGCCACCTCTGGACCTCTGTAATAGCATAAAGTACTAAGTAGGCACATAATTTAAAACTGTATACAAACTTATACAAAGTTGAGTGTTTGATAAAGTTGATCGACAACAGCCGATCGTAAAATAACTGAATAATAATAATAATGTGATAAAAGCAGTCCGGTCGTAAAATGTAGACTCCCGGCAACCACGCAGTCATTGTATAATGCACAGCTACTATACTATACAAGACTTTAATGTTCATTTAAGCGTTACTAATTTTTATCTGTATATATAAAATTACTTGTTCTGGGTGCTTCATCATCGCCTAGACGGAACCACTGAAGCTATGAGTATGAAATTTAGGCAGTAGTTTTCTTTCATTGTGTAGACATCCAAAGGATTTTTCAAAATTCAACCCCTACAGGGATTAAAAGAGTTATATAATATAAGAAAGAAAAATCGTTCATTTGATCTGTTTGATCTCTGGAACTATTTAATTGATTTTAAAATTTTTTACCATCAGAAAGCTACACAAATCCCATGAATCTACAACCTATATTTTATCTTGATAAGTTGCCCTTAATTTAAGATTTTTTACAGAAATAAATAACAATATTAAATATTTTTCTATACAAATCAAATTAGTATGGAAGAAAAATAAATAAGCAATTTGTTATGAGGCAGCAATTTTAAAAATTGTTTTATTTATACAAAGCTAAAAATACGATAAGCATATGATAATTTAATATACTTTTGGTCCTATATTTTAAATGACTGTGTTTAAAATCTTTTATGGAGATTAAAATAGGGTAATTCCAGAGGAATTTGCACGGAAAGTTTTGATCATGACTAGCCGGGTATAAACGACGAATATTAACCAAAAATTTTGAATCATAAATATTGGGTATTTTTAAGGGCAAGGATTAACTAGTATTCTTATAATAATCGATGACATCATACAATATAATACATCACTTTATTTTATTTTAGACAGAAAAAAAAATGCCAATAAAGATCTGGAAATATAATTTTATAACTTAGAAGGAGAGACGTTAAAGAAGCACAGACGTTGTATCTACCAGTTAAATGTTCACAAAACGTAATTTCCATTTATTGAAACACAGGTCGCGTGCCATTGGCATCATTTCTGCAGAATTTTGTTAGAATGAGTGAGGAATATTCTCAAATTTTAAAAAAATCTTATTAATTTTAAATTATCAATATTTTAAAATTAAATAATTTTAATTCTAACACCATTACTTAAAAAAAAAAAAATCTTAATTCTATAATGTTCGTCATCAAAGGGGAAAATGGGGCTGCCATTAGTGAACATGCGTTGTTGTTTTGAACGTAGTATTATGCGTTTGAAATTATTTAAATATCGCGAGCACATTTCTGAGTGCTGACCGAAGCGAATGATAATAAGATCGAGTTACGGGACCCTGTTCTGGACTCGTGCAGTAATATAAGTATATTATCATAGTAATACATAAGGCAATAGTATTATTATGCGTTGGGTATGGCATTAAAGTGATTATGACCCGACCTGAGCGATTCAATAATGCATTATGTTCATGCGCGTGTGTATACATATGTAAACGCATTTATAGAATAAATGTTTAAATTGACAATTTATTACGAGTCAAATAATAAAAACTTATATTATCATACATGATTTTACAGTATAATATAATAAATAGTTAATTGAAAATAAAATCGTGGTTCCTCATGATGTTCTGAAAAGTTTGCAACTGCAGTACACATCATAAGGTATACCGAGATATACGTGCATCGCAAATCACCTCTACCCTGGTGTAATTAAATTTATTTTCCTAATTGTATCGTTTTATATATTATTATATACCTATATACAACATGCAGGTATAAAGAGGTAGAGGTTCCAATTATTATACTCATCTGTGTAACTGTAGTATACAATATACACACATAACGATATCGTTTTACTTTTAGATATAGGTATGACATGTACGAGTGTAATATACGCGCGCGCACATGGTAGATATGTTATGTATATAATGTAAAGTGATATATTTTTAAAATTATTTTATAGTGCAAATGCATTTTCCCTACGAACCATTAAATGATTAACTAGAAAAAATAACCGGTTTTTTCACACAACGTAAAAAAATACTTTGATACAAATCTTTTTTTTTTATTATTATTTTTTTTTATAATCCGCGCGCCCGACACACGCGGCTAGGCCACTATAGGGTATCTCGTTATTCGACGTGTCTATTTTAAATCATATAATATATATGCGAGCGAGCGCACATAATTTATTTATTATTACTATATTATGTACAATATATTATAATACGTATAATAAATAGTAGAGTTGTATTGTAGGTAATAGGTACGCCGCTAACGGAGCAGTGTTATTGCGTTCTCATTCGCGTGTGTATTATAACCAACACGGACGAACCGAGTATCTGGTTCGGAACACGCGAGTTTCCAATAATAAAAATATATTAAACGAACGTGGCAGATATTTTTTATAATATTTCTTGACGTGCCTATTAATGTACACTTCAGAATTACGAAAACCTAACGACTATTAAACAATTATGATAATATAGCGCTATATACCTATATCTACGGATATGTGAAAAATTTGTGAAATTATTGAACTTGAAATCGTATCTCGGTGTATTGGTGTCACGTTGATGCACCGCATTATAAGCATTCCACCTATAGCTATAGAATGAGTAGACAAAAATTTACAATTAACTGTTATTTAGGCCTAAACTGGATAAATATTTAATGGTATCTTATGTCCAAACGTCACAATGATGTACGTCGACGGTCATCGCGATTAGTAACAATATTTTACAAAGGTACCTACATTATTTCGCGAAAAATGCCACTTACAAAGGTTGTATAATCGTATAAAATAAGCAAAAAATTTGCGGTTAGGTACGTAAACCGTGATAAATTATATAATAAAAACGAACTTTTACTTTTACTGAACCTATTAACTCGACCGTGACAATTAAAACATCGAGTATAGGTACCTTTACACAATATGATAAAATAAATTAAAATATTTTAATGGGCATATTGAATTATTATATTATAGATTTTATAATATTATACTCACAGTACGAGTAATATAATAAATCTAATATTTTTATTCAAGAGTTGTAATTTATGGTTTTGTACAACACCTAATAATTAGTAGGTATATGTAACAATTTAGAATATTGACACAAGATTTTTTTATTTTTGTTTTTGTTCTTGTAAGCTAATCTATAAGCGGTTATTACATTAAGATAATATGTCTGCGTTACAATATTTGTAATACGAGATAGACAAGGTATCATAAACTTAAATGAGTTATCGTTGAATTCCAACCAGATTTTTCTTCAGCTATTGGACTCACCAACCACTTTGAAACTCGATCCATATGATCTGAAAAAAATATTCAACGACCCTGGAGTAGTTGATTTTAAACCTATGTCCTAAATTTGACACACTCAACAACATAGATATAGTTATTAGCCCCTTAACAAAAAATATCAAATTTGTAAATGGTGATCATAAGTCCTGTAAAAAGTAAGTCTAGAGTAAATTAATCAACTTTAGATAAAATACTGATTTTTCTAAGAGTGGATTCGCATAGAGACTCGCTGTTATAAAACTAAAAATAAGCAGAATGCCTAAACCCATCTCCAGGATGACTGGGGTCGTTTCTTAAACATGATGTTTTGGGCCAAAATTCTATATCTCAGCCTAAATAACTTTTGCACAAAACACAGGAAGATCATCCTCATGTAGGTCAAAACGACTTGATATAGGTAGCCGCATAACAAGTAAAACTACCCTTGAACGCGTACCAATAACTGCAATATTCTCATCATATTATAGTGACTCTCCAATGTTAATCGAAGATTACGGGATATGATTAAGGACTCGCCCGCAAACAACGAATTAACTTAATCTGGTATAGATACAGGTGGAACAGCACAAGTTTTCAAACACGCCTATCTACAAATAAATATAATACATATCTCATTATAAAGAGACTTGTCCTAGCCAGACATTTTATGGTGCAAAACTAATTATCGAAGATGGATTTATGCCCACATCCAAAGTGAAAGGTCAGGTGCAGGATCATTTAATTGGGAGTTTGCAAGCTTTACCTCAACAAAACCCTCAATTTCTACAGATTTATTTCATTGGAGATGATGAGGGAGAAACACACATAAGATGTAGCAACTTTGCTGATGTAAAGCAAAGCGTGGTAAAACAGTTACAAGCAATGTTGCACCATAATAACCCATACATAGAGGACTTTAAAACCACATTCGAAGGAGTACCTTAAAATAGTAAAAACTTTGAAATTATAATACACGCTAATAGAAAACCTGATAATGCTCACAGAGAACGTTATAATGCACCAACAGCAAGTAAAGTATCATTGGTCATAGTTGGACAACAGTTCGAAAAACGAGATATTGTGTTACAAAGTCATGATGACAAATTGCAACATATTAGTTAATTGCACTGTTCACATGATACATTGCAGTGCCCGTTACTTTTCTGTCATGACGAGGATGGTTATTCCATTAATATCTCTCAGATTGATCCAAAAACTAAATCATCACTTCAGAAAACAGTTTCTGCATTGCAATTTTATTCTTATCACAATATTATAATTAAACAAACGGAAATCAACCATTCACTGTACTGTAGATCACTTTTTAATCAATATTTAATTGATATGTACGCTAAAATTGAAACAGGGTGGTTAAATTTTATTAGAAACAATCAAATGCAACTCAGAGCTGATAATTACATTCATCTCAAATAATATTACATTAATATTCAAATCGTCACCAAACCACAAGTACTATGATTATTCACGCAACAACAATGATAATAATATTGCAATATTTCCTTTATTCGACATTATAATATTATCCCAACGATCTCCAATACGTAAGACTCGTATTATTATATTATTATTATTTAAGACTAATTCCGGTGACGCCTCGTCGTTGGTGACGATGACGACAACGCGCGAGTCGCATGTGAACCAAACACGACGTTGTATTACACACGCTTGTACATATATATATATATATATGTATATTATTCATATGCATAAAACGATTATGATAATACGACGCGACGCATAAAAGCGATAAACACGTATATTTATTACGGTGAGGGGCCCAATGCCATTCAGGATATAATAATAATAATAATATGTAATATTATAATACCTGTACGAACGGCTAACATAAGGTAAGTAATTGTTAAGTATATGAAGTAGACGATATTCCAGATTTTCATTTTAATGTCAATGTATTTTTACGAGTTTTATCGTGTGTAGATTGGTGGATGGTATACACGTTGGTAAACAATATTTTAACGGAGATGCAAAAAAAAAAAAAATAGTAAAGCATACCTATATTTTGTGCAAATATTACGAATTTATAATTTATGTTTGTCTTACGACTCGCATAGCTTGTGATTTGCACACTCAGCTGCAGAGAAAATCTCTGCATCATCTCAGCGATATATAGCAGAGATTATCTGCACTTTAAATAATTTAATGTAAAATATTTTCACTGTACGTTGAGAATATGTGTAGAATATAATATATTATGCAATATAAAGTAGGTATCTTATAGGAAGTACCTAATTTACGTATAATATATATTGTAATTTGTAAGTATGATTTGATTATAAGCAATATTTGCAATAATATAGTTACAGTACACTATTGCAAGGCTAATGTGTATAGATAGAATATTTTTTTAGCGTATGGATGTTATAATTTATTATAATTTTTATTTATATAAAGTATATAATGATGTACGAGTATAGATACACTTTTTTAATATATTTTATTTTTGTTTAATTTCATGTCCATGTCAAGAAGACGTCGCATTCGCATGTTCTATCTCTGTCTTGCATACGTGTAACATTACTAACACAACAAATCTACGTATACCTATCGGATTCTTATTACAATATTTATTTATAGTTATAGAGCAAATTTATATATTTTCGAGTTTTTAAAAGAAAATAATATAAACTGTGAACAAGTAATGAATTTTTTTCGTATTTTCATTTTATAACGAGTTATAACTTATAATTAGCTACTTAAATAATTCAAAATCAAATTTGAAATGCATTTAACTCGTTTTAAAAATACAAACACAAGAAGTTTATTCTTCTATATAAATTCGTTAGTACGTAAATTTTTTTTAAAATTAAGTACGAAATAATTTCTAGTAAAACTCCTGTACGTGGATTTTGTACATTGAGCTTGTGTAAGACAGTGACAACTCACGAGGGCACAAAGTTCTTTTAATATCATTTTTTGCCGGTTAATTTTTAAATGGTCAATTATTTATATGTATATTATTATAATGTAATGTTTATTAATATAAAACGAATAATAATAATCGAATGAAAAACGACACAAAAGCTCATTAAAAATCTCCTGTTCGGATAATCTCGCGTGCGCTAGTAAATATAGAAGAATACTGGTCTTTGGGAACAATGTCGCATTAACAGTAACTCATCGCCACCGTCACCGTCATCGTCGCGCGTTTCGATCTACTCGTAGGTATTATATTATGCTTCTATATATACCTAGATACCTATTATAAGACGTAGACTGGTGTAGTGACAATATAATACGACGATATATCGACGAAGAGACGATTATTACGATGATAATAATAATAAGATTATACGATTATTTTATGCTAAAAAAAAAAAAAAAACACTCGGGCGCGGCGAATCGATTGGATGATCTGTTTATCATCGTACATATAATATAATATTATGGTCAGTTCATTATTACCGCGCGTTTCGTGAAGGTAAAGTTATCGTTATATTATTCGACGAAAGAATGATAATAATGACGCTACAGACGGAAGACAACAACTTGCATTTGTATGTGTGTGTCCCACCAACACTTCAACACCACCCCTTACCCACACTGACACTTTGACGCAATGACGCGTTCACATGAAAACGAGTTTCGCCACCCATTTATGTACGTTATAGAGCTATTCGCTGCAGACTATACGTCGGGCGGCGCCAATGATTTAGACTGTTTATTGCACACATCGTATGATGTCAACGAAGACGTGCGCAATACAACTAGGTACCTGATCATAAAAATATAATAAGAATATATTATTATGGAGTCGTTGTAGTTTTCTTGAGCAGTTTCACAAAGATTTCACGTACCTAAATATAAACTTATTCTCGGAAGTAAGGGTCGCGTTCAACCATACAAATTATTGTATATTATTAACATAATTTGTTAATTTTCAAAAGTTTTTAAAATGTTTATTAAAAAGTTGATACAAGTTTTGTTTCTCCAACCAAAGGGCAAAGGCTCAAATATTTTATACAAGATTATCCTCACAGTCTGCTCTCACATAAACTTATAATAATAATATATACATACACACTTCTAATGATTTTTATTTAGTTTATTCGAAAAGTCCTAATCGTAAAGACTTTGTATTTTAAAAATATTCTGCGGCAGTGCATTAGTGGAATAAGGATCTCGAAACACATTAATGCAGTCACCTATAGGCCCTATGGCATTGCCAACATTATATTAGATTATATGACTCCACTGTAAACCAATAAGCGAATTCATTAACTTACGAGCTCTGCAGGTCGCATAACAATGAAATATCTATATTAATATTGTCTTCTTCACTATAACAATTGAAATAAATCACACATCCCCTGCAAAATGTACATTTTTATTAATAGAGGCTGCTGAAGCAGTTCCGATGACTGTATAATATTATTATTGGACCGTGATGAAGTGTGTGCGATGTAGGGACAATACACAATGTATCGGACACACGCCTAGAGGTTTGGGAAGGGGGGGGGGTTGAAATCGAATTTCGGAGATTGTATACCATTATGTCCTCGCCTGTTCGATGTCGTCGACGGCGGGCGCTCGTCAATTTATGCAAATCGGGCACGCGCGTGTGACGGTCACAAAAGAATCGAACACGTCGCAGTAGCAGTACAATTCTTGAGTTAACGCTATTTCGGTCCGCGTAAAATAATTTACAACTGTGCGTGCTGCACTGCTGCAACACTATCTATAGTATAGATGTATGACAACAGACCGTGGTGACGACAAAATAAGGCCACTAAGTGCTCTTTTTCTTCCCCTTATATTTTTTTTTATGAAGAGGGGGTGATACCGTTCTTTTAAGACCCGGGGCAAGGGGGAAAACAGAAAATCATTATTCGATAAATCGATGACTTGCTCTAGTTAGGACTTAAATTATTCTTCGGTGTTACGCGCGATGAAAACCTATGCAGGAAGTGTATTGCAGCATGCTGACAAATTTGTATCGGATTATATAATATGTAATGTGTCGTTTATCTTATTTTATAAAAAAAAAAAACAGAATAAAAGGATAAGAATATTTCACTTATTTAACATTTTTTTCGTTACAAGTCTACATGTTTTCAATGAAAAATTATGGGGGTGGACCAAGGACAATTGTATTATATTATAATAATAATACGGAGATAAGTATATATAATAACGTCTTTTGAAAAACCTAAGCCTGACGCACCGCTACGGTGGTGGACGAGATATATACACATAGATTCTTATTAATAGTGAAGCCATGGAGGGTATCGCGTAAAGTTATGAAAAGATGAAGAAGCAGGAGCAGAAGGTTTTGTGAGTATAATAAAATATAATCTTCGGACGAGCACCGGTGTCAGGGTCGTCACAGTCGAACAATACCAATACTACTTACTCGACGAAGATTAAACGGGCCACGTTCCTACCATTATTATCATCATCATTGTCATCAATGCTTTGGATTCTCTTCAAACGGATTCAATATCACTACGACTAGTCAAATTTCGGATCATTTTTCGATTGTCCCAAGTGCACTGCATATAAGCTAGCCATACCTACATGTAATAATACGTAAATATTATAAAAATAATAATAAAACTAAGTAAGAATAGTAAAATAATCTAAAATAGATGTGATTCATGTGCAAGTGTCACTTCCCGAATAGAAAACAAAATAACCATCGAAATTCGTCCATCTTTTATACGTATATGGAATTATTTGACGTTATACAAATTATTATATTATACAGTGAAACATCTAATGTGGACATTAATGATATTATTTTTAAAACCATCCACTATTAAAAGAACAATTAAAAAAATATTTGAACAAAATATAAAATATATGTAAGTACCTCAGTGGCGTAGTCATAATTTTTCTTTAGAGGTGCTGATAATGTGATTTCACAGTTTCACACAATTAGTTTATTTAAGGACTCCCATAAGTTTAGTATACTGATGTCAAGGTTTTATTTTAGGTTTTAGTTTGTTCCTCTAAACGTTTCTCATGTAATTTTAATCTTAATTTTAAGTATCGAATTTGCTTATTGTAATAATTATATACAGATTGTAAGTTGCCTTAATAAAAAAAAAAGGCATAACTAAAAATATAAAGTTCAAATGCAGAAAATTTAAACTTGGTTCAGTCAAAAAAACCCAAACTTTTTTTTTTGAATTGCCACGAGAGTCACTCGTCACAGTCGTTAATATGCAAATATTATAATTTATAATAATAATAACCAATATTTTTTTTTTTTTATTGCATTCTATTATTCTCTCATCAAGCTGTTATGCAGGTTATGTATTAATACATGATGTATCGCCTTATAAACTTATAATTAAATACAGAAATATCCAAAAAAAATATTTGTTAGTGTTCATACCTCATTAAACAAAGAAATTTTTAATTTTAACCATAGTTATAGTCAATTAGTTAGCTGCATAAAGGAAAGTCATTGCAAATTACAATGAACAACGCCTTAACCTAATGAGTTAGCTTATAAACCAAAAAAAGATAAACTTTTTTAAATAATTATAGCTCACTATTGTATGATGTAATATCCACTAAAATATATCATCTACTTCTATGTGAGGTGCAAACCTCATTCGTTAAATAATAATAATATATTACTTAAAAAATCATGTAATGATAATAGTCTAGTGATATCTTATTTTGTGTGTCTCGCGACAATCGCAAGTAAAGAAAAAAAAAATAGTTTAGTACGTCTATATAATAATAATAATAATAATAATAATAATAATAATAATACGTCTTGTATGACAGCGGACTGCTTCACCAAGTCACCGAGAAGTTATGCTGTGATAGGGGGTGTGCTGCGAGGGGAACACAGCAGCATTGCACGATTTGTCAAAACAGTAGAAGAGGTACCTATATAGCTCCGATAAGTACGCAGCGGTCTGTTAGTGGTTGAGGGGGGGAAGGAGGAAATCGCAAGGCGAGTTCTAATGGGATTTCTTTTTCTTTTGACAGTTTCACATTCATATGTATATACGTTTTTCCATCGCTAGCTATACCGCATATTATTAATATCCAAGCGTATAATATGTATATAATGTAGATTCCTATACGTCTGTGGACGGACGAACAGTTCGGATTTTAAATAATAAATTGCGATGCTGCGGCATCAGATACACGATACGATAAATTATTTTGTTACGTAGAGGAATATTGTAATAATATCCTTTCGCGGGGTCACGTGCGCATCCTAAAATTAATATCATGTTATACTATCATACAATGTGAATCTCGGGTATATTATATTATGACGTGTGATATTAAAACGTGAAATCTAGACATTGTAAGATGCTTGATCCAATAAAACAAGTGGTTAAAAGACACGACAGAGTAATGCGCGAAAATCAGAATAATGATGGAAAATAAATCTTCTTTTTAATAAAACATGACAAAGTATTTTAGTAAGGATTGCGAAAAATTCAAAAACTAACTATATACATATTCACCCAACTATACACAACAAACATTTTATGATTTTTATTACCTAATTAACGTAATTATTGCCAGATATAGGTTTAATTCAAAAATTTACATATCATTTGCACGTCACGCAAATGTCAAATGACGATACGTTAAAATAAACATATTTAAAAATGGCAAATAATTTTTTCTGTAACGATTTTGAAAAGTGAAAAAATCGGGTAAGTAAGTGGATGTCGCTCTGCTGTACAATAGGTTACAAGGGGGTTATTACTGTGATACTGTAATTGGATGGTATTAAATTTGAATTCAATGATATAATATCATTGTAAACGAAAAACGATCCTGAGTGGAGACGGTTTGTCAATACTATCAACTATGTTAATTAATTGTTATTATTTCAAAAAAATAAATAAATAAATAATAAAAATACCTATAAAATAAATTCCAAAATAATCAAATCAGATTCATTATGTACCCAATAACCCGATGACTCACAGTACTCACACAGTCATTCAGTTCATAGTAGGTATATACAATTTATTATTTAGTATTAATATAAGTCATTGACATCAACTTTTAATATTAGAATATAAAATATACTCTAGAAATTTAAGTACCCACGAATAATATTTTTAATTAAAACAATATAACTAACAATGTTATTCTTGATTATTTAATATGTAATTTCATCCAAATTTGAACTTAAAATAACTATAAAAAAAAACTATGTTTAAGTTTTTTTGCCGTAGAATTAACTACTTACGTGAAACCTTGTTTTACATTTTCAATCCTTATAGCTATTAATGTTAAACGTTTTATAAATTTTTAACAATTAAATAATTTGTAAATTTTCAATTAAATAAATTTTGTCAAAATTTGAACTTTAATTGGTTATAAAAAATAACGTGCCAAAATGACAAAATGAATACATTTTATCCATATTTATAGAATAAAAAAACGGAAAATTTCAAATGTCTATAAATAACTTAAACATTTTTTAAATATATTGAAAATTTTTCAAGTATATGAATTGATAAAATAAACGTATGGTGTAAATTTCAAGTTTCTATAGTTATTTGTTTTTGAATAACAATAAAATAAGAATATCGGTACAAGAGAAATTGAGTAAATATCTAATGTAGTAATAATTTATTCAAATGCTCATAAAAAGTAAACCAACAATAATTAGATTCAAAGTTATTTAAGAATGTAATGTGACTTAACGTGCACTGTACTAATACTATTCAACAATTTGCAAAATCATATCTCAAAAAAAAAAAAACCACATGAATCGGAAGAAAAAAATCTTATGCCACAGGGGACGGGCTAACACCCAACGAAAAACGCACTTTCAATTCAATCTCGCTATTTGCAAGTACAATATATTAAATTATTATTATACTTATATTATAATGACATGTAGTTTCGAAAATAAAAATGAATGCGTGGCATACAATATGTAGTGAATGAATCTAAAAAAGAAATAGATCATCTGATAATAACATAATATAATATTTATATGTATGTTTTAATAATATGTATGTATACCGGACGCGCCCCACGGTCCATATAAAAATGAGCAGACTTACGCGAGATGTATTAAAATAATAATATTATGAGCGAGCAGCTGGCTGTTAAGTGTGACTACAATATACATTATAATATTACCCATCGGGTGAAAAAAAAGATATCTAAATAGCTGTATTATATTATGCGATTATAATGTCGCGAATAAAAGTGTATTTTATATGTTAATTTCGCAATTCAAATTCGATTATCGTTCAAAAGCGGTTTTCGTTATTGCAGTCCTATCTCTTCACTTATTATAATATATTACCTAGGTTTACCGTCGAGTGAGTTTTTCCGAACGACATCAAATACCGTTTTCGCGTATCGATAATAATATTAATAATATATTAATATGACATTATTACAATGTTTTACTGGCAAAGCTTGTGAAATTAAAGTGTGCCACTGACACCACACGCACGTGGATTAGTAGCTACCTATATAAGATATTATTAAATGCATAAATAAATATAATATAATATATTATTATTTTATCACAGTGTTGCGACGATAAGTGCAGAAGGTAAAAAATACCGTACGAGATCCCCCCTCCATCACCAAACAAGAGAAAATTATTATTTATATAATATATGTAAGTTCCCACACTATTTGACGATATCGCGTCGTATAGGTAGGTATAGGCAATAACAAGGTTTATCCATTAAAATCGTTCGACAGACGAGACAGTGCGTCTCTCTCGATATTCGTGTACCTATATTATATTATATTATATTATATATACTGTTAGATATTTTAGCTACGTATTATTATTATAAATATTAGATTACATACGAGACATACTATGTTTAAGAACGTATTATAGTTCGATGTATAATGAGATGCACCGCGTATTTTGGAAAAAAAAAATAACTTACCTTCTCCTCAAAAACAAAACAAATTAAATCACCTATATACGCGCGTATATTATTCCATTTGAATCCCGTTTTACATATTTTTTTTACAAATAATTCCGTAATACATAATTTAATACAGTATACTGGATATGTTTAAGAAAATTGTATAGTTTATAATTCGTTCCAACGATTGTGGATACTTTTTTTCCAAATAATTTATTCGATTAGGATTAAGTTAAAAGTTGTAGACAACATAAAGACAACATGTTCGTTTAACACAATACTGACATTATAAAATATAGTAATCAATATGCAAGCGGTAATTATATCGTGACTAGTCACCTGTGTGGATCATTTTTTATGTGGTTGGTAAAACTATATATACTTTTGATGTATTTTAGTGTTACCATGCTACACCGTTACCAGTGCTTAATAAAAAAAAGCGATCACTACAATTATCACTACTCCTATTTGAAAATATAAACATATAATATATGGTGCAAAGTAAATGATTGGTACGCTGTTTTTTTATTTAGTTAGAAAAATAACATATTTTATATCAGTCAGGGTTAAAAAAGCGATGTTGTTTCTTTATAATAAGGTTAGGATATGTACATTTTTTTATGTTTTGAATGAGCCATATTATATATTACATTTATTTCAATTTAAGAAAAAAATAGAAATATTAATTAATTGGCTAAATAGTAATATAATGAATGTAAGCAAGAAGTAGTAAATTCGACATAGAAAAAAAAAACAAGATTAAAATCGAAACAACTCAGCTTAAAAAAAAATTAAAATAATAAAGTACCTATGGAATACTATGCATGTGCTACTTTCAACCACACTGAACTCGACCAGTGTATATGTTTGGAGTTATTATTTATAGTATTTTAATGATCACACATTACAAGCATATTATATGGACCTTCCACAATCAAACGATCCATGGTATCTGAAAAATAAGTTAAACTTTGTTAATTTGTTATGTAGATATATCATTAATAAATAGGATTCTCTAGAAATCTTCCAGCCACACAGACACGCAGAATATTATGCATAACACCATCGCGAAGATACTAGATCGGCC
Source organism: Diuraphis noxia (assembly GCF_037042655.1). Taxonomy (NCBI): domain Eukaryota; kingdom Metazoa; phylum Arthropoda; class Insecta; order Hemiptera; family Aphididae; genus Diuraphis; species Diuraphis noxia. Next base: position 26,327,236 of record NW_028301714.1, on the reverse strand, counting down.
GGAGAGACATTTATCGTTTGTTCGCAAAATCGAGATTTATCGGTAGACCCATCTGCGGGAGAAACCGGTATATTTATATATATATACACCATGTAAGCAGCATTTATAAATAATTACGTTACCGGCCAAGTATTATTATATAGGAGCGTATGCTCTAGATATATATTATAATATACTCTATATAAATATCTGAGCGGTTCAACGAGAAGACCGCAACTGATATCAACCGGAACTACTTGTGTCATGTAATAAACAGGCAAATATATACGCGACTCCCTGTGGATCGTCCAACTGCAAGACCATATTATTATAATTCCACGCAGACGATATCACTGTGGTTTTGATTTCGAATATAAAAAGTAAATAGCTCGTCTTGCGGACCGCAATAATCGCGTCAACGATGACGACCGCGCTTTTACGGTAAAGCCGATGCAGCTGCTGTTGCAGTATAGCCCGTCGCCTTATACATTTACGGGTGATAAACTCTCTGGATAGTATGTGGTAAACTCCCCTAATTTTTAAAACTATTAAATTCTCCCGGGTTAACATTATTATACTTGAATAAAATATAATATGTTAAGTCTTACAAGTGATTTTTAAACTATATGGAAAATAATTATGGACTATACAAACTAAACGCATTAAACACCTTAAGGTTTTTTAAACCTCAAGCTGTTAATATTATTATAAAAAATAAATTATAAATTATAAATTGTAATGTATACGAACGAAATTATTACAGATTTAAGAGAGTTAATATGTATCCTCCAAACGAGTAAATTAAATTAAAGTAGGAGTTTACACTTTTACAGGTCATTTAAGTTGGTAATATTTACATTGCTCATTTTGACACCTGTGGTAAGCGTTGGCACAAAAACTTGTGGGGAGGGGTATAAAAAGGTATTTGGCAGTCAGAACCATCATTTAAGTCATAATATTAAGCCGTTATGAATTATTACATATGATAGAGATGTAGGTACCTACGTTGTGGTGGATTATGTATTACTATTTACTGGTAAACATTTAAGAGTTTTATATATATTTTTAACATTTTATCGTTTTATTAATAAAAAGAGTACCTACTGCTGGGGACTTTATTAGTAGGGTGTGTGGGGGCAAGACCGTAGAGGGTTGACTCTATGAGGTATTTACTATGATATCGACCCACATTTGGATGTATAGTTTGTGCCTATGGAGGTGAAATCATCGAAATCGATCTCCGTCGTATTATTTTATATATAGCTACCAAGGTAAATCATACATTCTTCACATTCTTGTATACGCTCGTTCGACTCAATATATATATATATATATATATATATATATATATGTATTATTAATATTATTATTATGCAGCCATCCTCGATGTGTCCGGCCCGATAGAAACGGACATCACATCTGGTGCAGACGTTGATGTGTGTATAATACGATGTAAGACGACGTGTCGAAGACGCTGAGATACCTCAAACGATTTTGCGCGCGCGACCGCGTGTCACGTGTACCGATGGTGCCTCGTTAGCGACTTCGGATCGGGTGACGATTTATCTAAAAATCGTATATAATAATGTGCGAAAACGACGACGACACCAGGTCGGTGGAGTCGACTATTATACATTATTAAATACATATACAGCATAGGTATATACAGCACGGGACATGGTATATACATATATTATTACGCAGTGGTGTTCGTCTGTCACCACCTGCACCGCTGCTGCAGTATACACAATCGCAACCCGTTCGGGGCGATGCAGATGATGTGTGACCGTGGTCGCGGTATATAGGTATCTCGCCTATATAATGCACATGACGTGTATGTTGTTATAACAATGCGTGAGTACGATGTACCCGGTCAACCTCGCGATAACGGGCGGAGGTGCAGATTGTTTATAGAGGAGGAGGGCAATCTACCGGTGAAAAACGGTGGGGAGGCGATACTTAGCGGTATATAATACATATTATACTATGCTTGTGTGTATGTAGGCATAGTTGTAGTACAATGTACGTCCATATGATGATACCTATATACATAATATATCGTGCAATGTGTTGCGCATGTCGCGAAACGGAGTGGTTTGCGGATTGCGGTCGAATGATTCACATTATATTATATACGTTGCCGAGCGTTTGTCTTGGCTTATAACCGAAGGTCAGGTGAATACAAACGACTATTTAACAAATAATTGTATTTTGTGCATTAGATCAGTTGTATTACGATATATATGTACATTGTACATAGTATATACGTATCGTGCACCCTCATTTAAAGGGTGGAATTAAAGTCACAATTATTGTTCCGCAACTTAGCGACAGTAATTCCTTTAGATATATTATAATTAGTATGTACCTACTTAACACTTTCCACTTAGAGCCAAAAACTTCCTAGTGTTACCACGAGTTACAAGATTTGTGGAATAGTTAGGGTTTCGACATTGTTTAAATGTATTGAAATGCGACTAAGGTATTTTGAAACAGTCGAAACGACGTTAAAAAAATGCGTATTTAGAAATCTTGTTGTCATTCGTAAAAAAGCCACATATTTAGATTATATCGAGCATTCAGACATGGCGCTTTAAAAAAAAAAAATAAAAATATATTTCACGTGAGACTCGCGATCGATTTTTGAACTTGGCTATAGATTTCGCATCTATCCAATATTATAAGTTATTATTGCAGATGTAGACGTGTTTCATATTATAACATAATCTGTGACAGCTGCAGACAGATATCGTTATAACATATTGGTCAAGTATTCAAGAGGGCGAAAGTACATTTCATGATTTTATGCAGTTAATTAAGTTCAATTGTTTTTCCGTTCTAATTATATCATATATTTTTATAGGTACTTATATTATATGTTGACGATGGACAGTTGACGGATTATCGATCGACCCACATAATGTAATTACGTGTGTAGCTGAAAAAAAAACTTTACAGCAACCGTGCTATGGTGGATCAAAACTCTGGTGGGGGGGGGGGGAATCGGAACCACCCTGCCGTCCAAGGCGTGGATCGATTATATACTTAATCGTGTGCAGCAAGTCACCGCACAACCTGACTTCATTAATCCGAATTGTCGTCGTCAATAAACATACTCAATACATACCCTCAATTCCTTGTACTCACACATACACACACACGCGCGCCCGCGCAAGCACTACCATTAACTCGTATACATATATACTCGCAATATAATATAATATATTATATCCTTTTGTCGAGTCCGCGGGACGCCCTTTGTGCGGCACGAATACGGTTTTTGTATACTTACATATATGTATATATTGTATACATTATTATATACAAGTTCGTTTGTCAAACCGCGTATACACATATATACACATGAGTATGTGTGTACTATAATAATACGTATAATATATATATATATAATGTGTGAGCGTGTATATACAACAACAGCTACAGCAACGCCAACAACGATCTCTCGTCGATCCTCCTCGCGTCCTGTCGCGCGGTCCTGTTACAGGCGGTACAGGCGGGGGGAACCATTGTGTCCGAACGACGGCGGCGGCGGGGACGGCGATTGGTTGCGAGCGCGGCGGCGTCGTAGGAGACCTTTCAAAGCTTTCACGCCGCCGAGCCGCCGCCACCGAGAACTTGTGTAGGACTACGCGACGTCTGATTGTGCGCTCCCGGTCCATTGTTGCGCCGTATCGCCTTTAATGACGACATTGATAAATAATATACGTCGAGCTCGTTTCGATTGTACCGGCGCGAAAATTTCCGGTACTTACGCGTATCATATATTATTATTATTATATTATACTTTGCAGCGATTCAAGCACATAATATATATAATATACTCGTAGAAGCGCACTGTCGTGCGTGTGTGTACTGCTTAAGTGATTGTGCAGCAGTATTATATATACGAAACCAAAAATAATAGTGCTCGACCATAAGATGACGGGGAGGAGGGGGTGTGAGACTTTTGCGAGCGGTCTTTTCACGATCGTTTGCCTTATCCGAAATGTCGACTAGGATAATGATATAATAATAGAAACCTGACATATATCCACGATTATATAGCATCGTTGCTATAAAGCCATAAAGCCAAAGGCTATAATATATAAGGTCTGTTATTGTAAAGGCTGTGTCACGATTATAGACGAAAAATAATATAAATGTTATGATTTATTTTAAAAATTTAAAACAAATTGAGTACTTTAAGAATGGTTCGCATCGCCTGTTCACCTCACACAAAAATCGTGACGTACGTACCACTACAAACGATTACTATTTTTAGTGGCTTTGTAAAAAACAAAATTATATTTTATATGACAGTATATTTATGTGTTTAAAACTAATCGTTTTATAGTCAATAAATGAGCTGGAATTTTATATAGAAAAAAAATTAAGATTGATGACTGCATTTATGAAAAATAAATCATGAGGTATACAAATATTGGCGAAAACCATATAATATTCGTCACATACCAACGAGGAGTCGAAAACAACCATTTAATCCATATTAATTGATACCAATCTAATTATAATTGTAGCATTTTATGATCAATTTTGATTTTTTTAGTATTTTTGATTTAATCTGATATTCTGAAATCAATCCATCCATCTTCCTATTATGTATTCTACTAAATAACTTTCAATTAAATTAAACAAAATTAATAGAAGAGATATCGCTTTGACTATAGGTACTATAAATGTGGGTACCTTTTAATTACTTTTTGTTTCCATTATACTAACCTATTGAACATTTCTGAAATCAATTGAAATATACATGAGTGCATAATATGCTTTTTGACGTTTCGATTATAATATATACCTAGTGCGAAACGCAATAATGTAATAAATTATTGTGACAATTGATAGAAAATATTTTAATATCTGATTTTAGCAAATTAATTTTTTATTCACTCAAACAGAAAAAACAGTATTTATTCGCATAAACCTGTACTTTCAATAACAACATTTTGACAGGCACACGATGAAAATAAAAATATTTTAATAACAAATTCTGTACGTTAAGTGCATTATTCTTGCCACAATAAAATCATCTTCGATACCATTAATGTGTGCATGTACCTAAGTCGTTTGTACGTGTAAACGATTTGAAGTGAAGTGTTGAAGCTGTCTAATACAGTGTATAGCCAGTGTGGTCAACAGATGCAATAGTAAAAACAGTAGGAATGCATGCCAAAATAAAACATCAAAACATCGACTTTGCACTTTATCTGTCATGGAGTTGCACTATGCACCGTATTTTAATGCGCAAGTAGTAAGTACCTATCATCACATTTTTACTTATACAAAATATTCATTCTTATAATATAAGTACTTGTGTACTCTTTTAAAATAAATTTTATTTATTGTGTTAGATTCACATTTATTTTTAACAGACTTGTAAAACTACTAAAATAATTGTTTTTATTTAGGTTTAATAAGACTATTCAGATGCTGAGATGCACCGAGACCAACGAGTTTTCACAGTAGAATGGAAAGCATACAGTTATTGGAACAAAGTAATTTTGTGTTGATAATGTTTAATCGTGCATTTTAGGGATATTTATTTTTAAATTATACGATCACGTGTAGTCCGTGTAGGTATACTGTTTTTTTATTTATTTATTTATTTTTTATTGTATTAAATAAAAGATTAATTGTACAATATAAATACATCAATACAATATATCTTAAATTTATACCTGCCTTCTTTAAGCGTAGCTTGTGATGAAGGTAGGGAGTTAATATTACTTATCAATAATATACTGGTTGATAATGATAACAGGATAAACATGATTAGTAATTATATACAAATTATACAATCAATGTACTATCTATTTATTTACTATCAATGTTTATGTTATCGTCATGATTTAAGATATATCTTGAATAAATAAGTTTATCTTAAATCATGGCTATCGCACTATTTATTCGATTGCATCGAATAGACCTTACTACTAGATTACTAAAGAATTAATGAATGTATAAAAAGTGTCAAAACATAAAGGGTGCTTTTTGCTTACCTTTTCGTTTACTCAACATGTATAATAATGTGGGGTGATAGGGTAAGGCATATAGATATTAATATAGATTATTGTATTTTGTCTTCAAGACAGATTACATCCTTGCATTTTGTCATTAGGACAGCCTTCATCACTGGGAGATGTTTTGACGCCACTATTATGATGCTGTGGTTAATATACACAGTTCTTGTTATTGTCTAGTAGTATAAGCACAAAATAGATTAAATCTATTTTGTGGTGTAAGGTCTTTAGCTTTGAATTTTATATCTTAATATTGAACTAACCATTGTAACCTGACACCTAACATGGTTCTGGATACTTAACAACTTTGGCATATAATGCTGAACAACCTCTTTATATACCCATAACATATCTATGTCGAACGTTCCGCGTTATTTTGATGATTGCCTGAATACCTGATGGCCACATATCAACCGGACTATGGTGGCAGGAATTGAACTACTATTATGTGAGTAGATTAATCGTCATTGTGATGATCCACCATTGATGGGTCTTTGTTATACCAGTGCTTGCACACAGGATCCAAACCACGAACTTTAAGATATAACTATATCTTAGTTCGAAATCTAAATGGTAACACTACATAAATATGATAATATGATATAATTTTGTGAGAATATTTGTCATCGTTCCATTTTTCGATGCGAAATTCAGAGTAGTTCTTAAATATTGTAACAAATAATTGTCGTGCGCACACCATATACCTATTACAATACAATAATAAATATTATATAAACACGTCCGTCTTTTATTGACATTATATTATTATTATTATTATTATTATTGAAAACAAGCACTCGTCGTGTGAACGCCACACACATAACTCGAAAACGTGTCTAAACGTGTAAATAATAATCGTTGTTTGCACAACCTTTATGTGGTGGTTTTTTTTTTCTGAAGAGCACCTACCTACCTGCCTACGACTGTTCCGGTGAATAATAATAATAGTAATAATAAAAAATCGAAAACCGAGTCACACGTCATGATGTATACGTACACATCATACATAATATTACAGAATATGCGCGTGAAGCCGCCCTCGAAAATGATTCTTTTTATTATTATTTTTCTTTTCCCGACAACACTATATTAATAAGCGCGTGACTGACAACAACAATAACGCGACGTTTTGCATTTATTTTTTCGTTCAATAGGTTTCGGGAACTTTCGTTTTTAATTGTGAGACGCCTAAGTCCACACATACACACACTTGGGTCGCCGGTGAGGTGGATATTTGAATAGTGTGACGGACGGGCGGAGTGTCAGGGAGCAAAAAAAAAAACAGTAATAATGACGACGAATACGCTGTCACGCCCACGCCGAGAGGGGTGGTCGACGGAGACTTGACGCGCTCACTGCAGGTACGCGCAATGATGACATTATAACACTTACCACTACCACTGCTATGGTACCTATTATTACATTTATTATTATTATAATATTGTGCAAATATCAATAACCGCATTTTATCGTGTTTGTCGTCTTCGCCACCGCCGTCCGCCGAGCACAGTTGTTCAAACAACGCGGTTTGTTTCGTTCCTATTTTTTTTTCGATTATTATAAATATTATTATTATTACTACTCGTGTTTTTTTCGTCGTTTGTCGACTTACGTGGGCGTTCGTGTTATATTATTATAATATATCGAAACGATCGTCTCTCGAATGACTGTACGCGATACTCGGGGCGCCTGTCGTTTTCTAAAATCGTTACTATATACCTACCTATAACATTATTATAAGCGATAACGTCGCCATCGTCACGTTTGTACTATTATATTAATATGATGACTTACAATAATAATATGTTGCACTATAATAATATAATGTGCTGTCATCTTTTTATTTACGTTATTGTATCAGTGCAGGTGGTTTCTTTTTTGAATTCCTACTAAATCCGATTTATATAGTAAAGTAACGCGTGTTAAGCTGACAAATTTTAGACTAGGCCGTATTTTAAGAGCTGCTGGCTTGGTTCCAACTATTTAAATATTACATAATTTTTTTTTATGTGAACATACAATTAAAACAGAATTCTGTGAGGCACGTTATTTTATACAATAATTAAAGATTAGTTAATTTTTAATTTATTTAATATTGTTTAGCTACGGAATTTTAAATTGGAAATATTTCATTTTTTATTCAGAAATAAGCATAACGGCGATAACTTATTAGTATTATGTATAGTAAATAATATGAATCAGATACATATTTCTTTTATTCTTCTGCATGCTTGAATTTTAATTGTTCTAATAATAAATATAAAATAAAGACTAGGTACTAAAAACACATTATCATTATTATTATTATATGTTTTCTATATTACGATAGAAAGTTTACTAATTGATCACGCAAATAGTTAATAAATATCATAAATACGTAATATTAAATACCTAATGAGATAACAGAGAAATGAAGATCAGCATAATAATTTATGGTTAATTATCATTAAATGTATATAATAATATACCTGAAACTTCTTTAAAAAATATATTTAATATGTAGGTATATCTATATTTTTCTATTTTTGGACGTAAGTCATTTAAATTTAAATTGTCCGAATAGTCATTAAATAATAATATGAACTTCAAAATTTAACAATAAAGGACAAAAAAATATTTTTTTATTCGCAAAGGAGTTATTAAAACATATTTTCAGTTACCATCCTTGGTATATCCTTTTACACAACAAACGTATATTATACATAACATTATATACTAAAGACTCGTACAAAAGAAAAACGGAAATGATTAAATTTCTGTAGTGCGTCCTCATATTATTATATACAGTCTGCAGCCACACAATACATATATATATATTAAGTACTTTAAAGACCCGTTGTGCCTTGTGCGTGTGAGTTTTCCGGAAACAAAACACCAAAGGCCGCCGTATCGTAATATACGGTAGGACGCGCGTGTACACTGCTGCAGTGGCGAAAGGGGTGGAAACGCGAATGCAATTATCAACGGCAATCGTTTACAATTATTATTATAGAAACCGAGTTTCTGGCTCATTGTTTGGCATCGAGGGGCAGAACGAGAGTCAACGGTGACGTATTTTCCGTACATATTATTATACATAATTACGCGCGCAATATTATACTTTAACCCCTCTTGTCGTCATTAATTATCGGATCAACTCCACCGCCGTCGTCTCGCCGATTGTGTTTCGATGATTTCGCGGTGCAGTGCACGATAAATATATATAGGTAGTAGAGTTGACAAAACACCTTTGAGCGGTGCTTGAATAGTCATTATACATATTATTATATAGTATATATGTGTATATTGTATACTTGTAATGCAAAAGTGTGCTAAAGTCGCGTCGTTACAGTAGTAAATTGTTCAAGCGTATGGATCTACATAATAATATGACGAGTTATTTTAAGTTAAAAAATAATACTATACGCGTATGAATAGTTTCGTAATATTTAAAAGTTAATTCCTTTAAAAATGACTGTTAACAATTTCACACCATTTTTTTTTTCGAAATAGCGTTTACTATTTTAATTTACAATCTATTAAATTATTTAATATTAATATAAAAATCTGTTAATGTAATGACATAATAATATGTTAAATGAAATAATTGACAAATATCATCAAAACGTATAATACACCTACACGTGTTAAATCGGGAAGCCATTTGGCATTTTGGCGTAACACATATCTAACGCACGATATTTCAAATCTAATGATAAATTACATAAGTTTAAGGTTTTGAGCAGAGCAATAAAATGGCGTATTGGTTTTACAATGATGTATTTATTTACATTTTTCATCTTTTTTTTTTTGTAAATGGATGCTAACTCGTTTTCGACAACGCGATATTGTTCAACATTTTTAAACAATCTTAAAAACATGACGTGTGATACATGTATGAACATGTATGCTATAGTTCATTTTCAATGTTTTTTTTTATTCAACTTTTGTATTTTTAAAATGTTGAGCATTTTAATTTTCAATTTTGGTGAAATATGAATAATATCGTATTACTGATAATAGGCTGATGGACCTTTGTTCATCAGCATATTATGTTTTCTTCGTATTCAATGATTTATCATTAAATTCAAATTTAATAAATCGATTACGATCAATAATGTATATAACAGAGTTGCTTGACCTATTTAAAATAAAACATTTTATGACTTCGAAAGATACTATTATCAATAAAATCGGAGGTTAAATCTTAAATTTCGGTATGTAACTAGGTACAAATTTTAGTGTCAAAATAAAAATTTAGATAATATTGTAATAATTATACGGAAATCACTTGAAATGTGTTGAAATCCAACTTTATGTGTTGCAATATTATGGTCATCTCATATATTTTGATACTCCTGACGCATTATATGTAGAAATGTATCAATTAAACATAATCATGGTTTTAATGTAATTTATACTTCGAATAATATGATGTAATATGATATTCGTTCCGTAAAAGACAAATAGAAAGAATACGTAACATAATTGATTGAAAAAAAATAAAAAAAGCTTTCTCCTCGATATCATAATTATATAGGTACCTTCTATTAATGTTTATATTATGTTGTCTTAAATAATTGTTAATGGCATATTGTATATGTTTAATTTATGATACGATTTTCTACAGATATATACACCTTACACCTAACTAATTATTTTTTTCGGTCGAATACAATAATACTTATACTATTTTATTATACATTTACAGTATACATATAATAATATGGTTATAGTTCCACTGAATAATTTATTTTATAATGAATAAATTACGGTCGTTTCCACTTTTATAATTATCAATATCATCGTTATAATTAAAACCAACACATGTTTCCATAAAAACTTTTAAAATACATAAATTAAATTTAAAATAATGTCATAAGCACTCATAACCAATTAAAATATAAACAAAATAATATAACGCTGGACATTTCAACGTTTGTATCTAAACTTATAAAACGTCTCCATTCGTGGTACTTTGGACGGCAGGATAAATTATAAATAGTCGTGTGTGGAGATTGGGGACACTACTTGAAATAGTCAAGCAATATAGATATCCTTCAAGGCGAATTTATAAAATATGTGTACTACGTCGTATTTTTATACACTCGAACATTATCGATCGGTAACGCGTGTAATTGCAATCATAAGTTATTATTAACAATAAAAGTTATAATTTAATATAATATACAAAAATTATTCATCGTCATCGACAAAGTAACTACAAGGGGGACAGGGAGGCCAATTGCAACCCCTACGACTATAGCTAATAAATAAAAACATTTTAAATTAGACTAACAATTTAAAAATATACTTGGTGCTCTCACACCAAAAATAAAAAACGGGTAAATCGTGGATATTGCTCTGCTGTACAGTAGGTTACAAGTGGGTTACTGTAATGGATGGAATTAAATTTGAATCCAATGATATTATATCATTGTATACGAAAAACGATTCTGAGCGGAGACGGTTTATCTGTCTAGAATATATTATATATTATTAAAAATTTTCAAATATTAGATTAAAAAAGAAAATTTTTTTATGAATTTCTAGCTTATAATAATTTGCGAATTTTCGTGATTTTTACGTATGTTGTCAAAATTCAAAATTTGAATGCTTGTAAAAAAAAATTGTGACCATGTATTTCTTTTATTTTTCAACTGCTATTGTAAAATTATGTTAGACGCCTTGTAGGTATTATATAATTTTCAAATCTTAGATCTAAAAATTTTATGAATTTCTATCTAAGATAATTTTAACATTGTCGTAATTTTTACGTATTTAGTCAAATTTTGAACTTGAAATGCTTATAAAAAAAGCGTGTCTATGTATTTTTAATATTTTTCAACTACTATTGTTACAATGTGTTAGAAACCTAGAAATCTATGAACAATTAATACAGATGTTGATTGTTGACCCTCCAATAATTATTTCACATACTGTATACCTATCTCAAAATATCGTGCTCAAATTAGATACCTATCAAATATGAAATAATACGTACTACTAGGTACGTACTGTACTAGGTAGCTGTTAAATGAAAAAATAAATAAAATTGGCTTTAAATTGTAACTTATAAATAACAATACAAACATTTCGCTTCTTCTCTTATCATCTATACTACCCTAGTACCCTATATTAATTTGTAACGTGCCACTGCAAATCCACTTCAAATGTAAATATTTTAAACAACGAATGTTCAGTTAACAAAAAGTTATCAATAGATTCAGCGTTTCCAAACTTTCTGTACAAAACCGTTTCTTCATATTGACAATAATGGAATCTAAAACTTTAAATTATGTATTTACACGAAAATAATCTCGAATATATATTATTGATCAGTGATCTACAATCTACATTTTATAAATGTTATTTATCTCATTCAGTTCTCAAGTTTTAAAAAAGACTTAATTATATTATTGCGATCGTATTAAATTCATACGTATATTCAGAATATATTTTCATTATAATATTTCACTAGTACATATTATAATATTATCAGTTTTTCTATCATGTATAATATTGATGAAGAGACATCGTCCGGTCCAATCGTGTTGTCCGACAATCTTGTTGATAAAACAGATGGCCCAGCGGACAAAAGCACATTGGTAGGTCATTGCAGTGATCTCGGAGATCATCAAAATCCTAATTCGAAGCCCTGCAACATTGCCGTGCACACTACAAACTCTGAGGGCGATAAACAGAATTCATCGCGGGCAGAAAAGTTAATCCCACAAACAGATATTCAAATCAGTGGCTCAGCAGCAACTGAGCTGCACCGATTATGTAGAATTGCCGGAAACTCCTAACCCGACAATACAATTAGATTCCGAGTGTGAAGTAATAGGCCCGAACACCACATTGGCTAAGGCTGAGAACGTTTAGTCGTGGAAAAAAACGAAGCGTTTTGTCCAGCGTTTATTTTGTTGCATCGGACCCACGATTAAGCGTTCTAGTTCCGGAGACCTCGGCTGGTCTAAAATATTATGGATTTTTCGAATAATTCGTTTTTATATAAGAATATATGAGATCCGAACAGAATATTATACTCAATATTAATTATGATATTGTATATTATGGTATAATGTATACACGTCAAATACGATTGAATCACCCTGTCACGACTGACGACTGCAGTTGTACTGCAAAATGCAATGCCCAGTGCGTGCAATTACAATAGTACAGGAATAGCGAGTACAGGACGTACATTTCTCCAGCCCCATCCATATCAAATTTTCTACATTTTTCTACGCCAATATTTAGCACGTCATTAGCACAGTTTTGTGCGACCTTTTCCGGAACTTGTACGGCACCGGGTCACCCGGAAAATTCAATTTTATATGAGTGGGGCTGGGAAAATGTAATACGTGAGGAGGTACAGGAAAGGTATTGAAAGTAAAATGTATATAATATTATGGGCGCAATTTTATTGTCACGCAGCAAGATTATATCTTGTTTTTTCAAGACTAGAAATGATAGCAATGAAAAAGATCAAAATTAGTTTATTTTTTAACTCAGGAATGCAACAATTTTTTACTTGGACCACCTTTTCACTAAAACTCTCCAATTCTACTATTATCGCTACTAAAACTTGCAGCGCGATAGACCCACTAATAAGATAACAATATTACATATAGTATAGTAACAATAAGAATGATAAAAAGTAGCCGCGTTTACGTGAAGTGATTTTTTAAAAACATCAAAAAGTAAGTTTCGACAATATATTATGGTGTGCACGCATAATTTTGCAGGGACACATTTTTCCAGCGAAGTCACCAAATTTTTATTATTGTGATGCTCCAATTTATGTGGGTGTTCATAAATTGATTTTATTTGTTATTTTCTCTGTGGGTCGACTTTCAAACAAAAAAATCATTATCGTAGGACGTATTATAGTTGATTGAAATTGAATAAATCACAGACCGCGTGACTTGGCAATTTATATTAGGCACAGCTGCAGTTGTCAAACACGTGTGTGCTTATATAGTTTTTTCTTGCATTAAACGCAGATTTTACTGCACACCTATTGCATGATTGCTCAGAAGTCATAACTTTTAGCATGCGTGTAGGTGTATGACGCAAGAAATGCAGCATGTTTATTAATAGTTTGCAGTGAGCAACAAATTTTTTAAATTATTTTATTCCCTGATTCCCTACGTGTACCGTTTCATATATATAACCTCACTAACCTGATATAGCCTAAAATAAAGAACATCTTAATCGTAATAGATAATATCATATATAGTTCACGACGTCTGTATACTTCGGTGGTATAATATGCTCTTTAAACTCAAAAATTTTAACCCTCAAATGTTTAGTATTTGACTACAAACGTTATGAAATGTATTGTGCACTTATATTAAGCATACGAGAATAAGATAGAAAAAAATATGAAAACGCATGGCAGTCCTTAATCTACTAATAGTGAGTAATTAACACTCCAAGTGACTCAAAGTTTTGTTTCGCGATACAAAAATCAACTTCGGCGGATGTGAGTATATGTGACTTTTTTCTGGACCCGCACAGATACGTGTATACAACCTATATTGCGTACTACGCTCAAATTCAGTCGTATAAATGCACTAAAAAAAAAAAGCTTATAGTAATAATATATACTTTCGCAGTTTTGCCACCACCACTCTCGTTTTATACAAAACGTTTAATTTTCATTGATCGTAAAAACGTATCGGCTAAGACTGTATAGTCTATCCATTTGGACAACTGTTGAAAAGTTTTACAGCACCATATTATTATCCAATATATATTATAGTATATAGTATACGAATCGATACTCGTTGTCCCCTCAATGTAAACGTTTTAATATTTATTTAATTTTTTATATTCTATCTCGCAGAGTAATTTTATTTTTGCTATTACGTTTATTTTTTTTTTATTCGAAGAGAAGTAAACGTTTTAAAAGTTAAAACAGCCATAGCTTTGTCCACTTATTAACTATATTATGGTATAATACGGCATACAGAATCGGTACAATTTATTGACGTATTATCAAACATCACCTATAATATTATTAATTATTATATTGATATTAAACATTGAAAAATAAAAGCTATAAAAGAAAGTATTAAGATTGTGAATACATAAAATTATAATTTTAAACAAAATATTTTGTAAAGGGGTAAGTAATAAATAACAGGTTCGTTTTATATTGTTTTACATGGATAATATGCATGAATTGGAAAATTTATAAGGAAAAAATTCCGAGGAAAACTAAAATATAACTTAAACAGTTTTATTTAAAAATATAACTTCGTCTAGTGAACGTGCCTATTAGGGTAAAAATAAAATAATGGCACACACAATAAAAACGTTAATACGAACGTAATAATTTTAACGTGTACCTATACTGTGAAGTGCACATTATAATATAACCATTAAAAATATAACCATAAAACAACGTGGAATAAAATTCCATATATTATTACATTGTACTTATATGTTACGTAGTGTTTATATATAAATATATGACTGCCTATAATAATATATCAAAGACGTTCTGCACAATTAACAAGCGCTTTTCTCTCGGTCCTGCAACATCGCAGCAGTTTAATGTGTACAAAAACTTCAGCATTATTTAAAAATAAAAATAAAATATGATGGATATTTATAATAATAATATCACGAGAGTAATACATGTTACTGCAATGAGCGCGCATACGAATACACTCACACGTATAATAATAGTATCCATGTACATGTAACCTAACCTAACTTACCTAACCATACAGGTAACTCATGCAAATATGTATATCTGTATATACAGAGAGGGGATATTTTATATTATGTGTGCCTGTTCGGTACAGTTTGTGTGCATAAAAGGTCGTAAAAACAACAATATTCTTAACACGATAAAATATAAATATTATGTCATAAAAATCGACGAGAAAGACGAAATATTATGTACATATAATATATTAATATAATAATAATAATAATATATGCGGATAGTGGATATCCATATTTCTGAAGCAACGACGATAATACGCCATAATACGAGTATGCCATATTATTATTATTATACCTACGATCGTTGCATTTTTATCTGCGGAGACCCTCGTCCGAGGACAAGCCACCGACACTAGTCCGTTTATGTTTATTGAAGTATGCTATATTGCAGCACGTAAGTACCTACCTCTCTATACTTGCATAGTACCTATACAAATACCAAACCTATAATAGTAATAATATTAAAGTTGAGAAAGCGCGCAACGAACGAACGCACAACGCAAGAGTTGAGATTATTATCGGATAGTGTATGTGTGTGTGTGTGTGTGTAGGAATTATACATAATATACAATATTTATTATTTATACACATAATAATAATATGAAGTAGCTATGCAATATTATATCGGGCAGAGGTTCAATGTTTACCCACATAATATACGATATGTAGTTACTAGGTATACATATGTGTTGTTGTTGTTATTATTATTATTACTAATACTATACTACCTAAGCACGACTTCTAGGACGCCGACCGATGGAATACGGTATGTTCGTATTTTTTCGACTTATTACATACAACGGTAGGTACCTAACCTAACCTAACCTACTACACTGCTTCAGTATAATATTATGTTTAAATATATTTACTATAAACGCGCATAGTCTTTAGCAGTATTTTACTACGTCTTGCAAACCTTTAGGTACCGATATAATATTATGAACTTACAAAATTTATATCGGCGCGATAACAGTCATGCAAATATTATAACGGGACGCGAGGAAGACGATATTATATTTAACTTATTTCTCCCTCTCACACACACACTCTCACTCTATTATAATGGTCATGGTGGCTGTTTAATATATATATATATATATGCTAAGCTATGTGCCATTGTCGTCTGTGAATTTTCATCATTTGATCTACGGACTGTGTATAATAAATTAAATTATATTATAAAATGCAGTAGAAATCAAAAAGCTACCCTTGTAACCTGTTATATATTAAGATGCACACACGCCGCTATGAACGTTATTTATGCGCTTTACGATTTCACAGTTCTAAATTTTATATTTGAATGTAATTGTTTTCGATGATCTGCGACATTATTTCTCCGCGCAAACGCGAATTTCTAAGCGACTAATTATAATTTTATACGAATACTGCTTGTGGACGCCGTCTGCGGGCCGAATAATTTATTATTTTTAATTTAAAATGACTATATAACCATATCAAGTGAATACCGCAACGAACGAAAAAAACTCGCGACAAACACTACTGCAGAAATCCTTTTCCAACAAATTGCTTAAACAAAGGTTTGTCGTGTTCCGCATCAAAAAGTGGTATTTTCTATTCCTTTTTTTTCTGTTTTATAAACGTTCAAAAGAGACAGCTGACTTCTAGAGCTATTATAGCACTGTTTGGACAAACTTTTAGAATGGTTTTAAGTAATATATTTTGTTTTAATCATATTTCCATACCTACCCCACCATTGACGTTCTATTATTTACATTATTTCGGTTTTTTTTTTTCAATGTGTGCCGTGTATATTATTATGAATTATGAAGTATACCTATATAGGTGGAGACGGGTCGAAACATGACGTTCAACTAGTATTTTTATTTTCGTGCAATACGTTTTGCAAACAATACCATGGCCAGATGGGCGATGCCCGTTTCCATCAAAAGTGTATCTTTCCCTTTTCCACCAATACCCGTTTCCACCAATATCCGTTTCCACCAAATAAAATTATTTACCACGTTTTTACAAAAACAATTTATACTACTATATTCTACGATTGAAAAAAAAAAATATCAACCAATTATATATATATAAGTAGATACAATATATACATAACTAAATACACTAATATATCATTTTTTCAATCCAGCATTAGTATTTTAAATAAACTTATTACTGTATTAAAGATTTTAATCTAAGCATATAGTATACAAATTATTTTGGTAAATTAACCGTGGTTTAATTATTGGTAAATCTCATTTGGTGGTAACGGATATTGGTGGAAAAGGGAAAGATACGCCTTTGGTGGAAACGGGTATTGGTGGAAAAAGGAAAGGTCTACTTTTGGTGGAAACGTGTTACGCCCGGCCAGATTAAGCACGGAGTTTAGGAGCCCAAGCTCCAGGCCTCGAAGAGGTCTTCTATCTGAAACTAATTTCAAAATATTTTAAGTTTAAATTTTATTTTGGTTACACATTTTTTTAATTTTCATAATAATTATTGTATTATTTATATTCCGCTATGTATACTGAATGCCAACCGTATACGGGCGGAGCGATAATATCGGATTAAAATAATTGTTTGCATTAGGTACATTAACTAGAAAATTACGTATTACTTATTAGTTATTACAATGTCTCGACAATGTACAAGTGGAGTAGCTAAGCGAAAGCTTAAAAAAGAGAAGAAAGAAAGTATGAAAATATTGCTAAATAAGGTAAGGCCATTATAGATATTTAAGAAAATTATTATTATTCCATGTATAAGAAAAATTATAAAATTTAATCAGACCTAATATCAAAACTTAATGATTTTAAGCTTTTTTAAATTCACCCCAATAACTTCAGTTGATTGTGAACGATTTAAAAAGAGTGAAGAACGAATTGAGGTCTACCATTAAAAATCCACGCTTAAACATTTTAGCATTAATGACCATAGAGAGATCTATACTAAAAGAAATAAATACAGATGAAATTATTGTGGAGTTTCAAAAAAAGAAGAGAAAATAAGATAATAAAGTTAGTTTTAAAATATTATAATATTTATATTTTGACATTTTTTTTTTTTTTTTTTTTTTTTTTTTTATTCAAAAACAATCTGTACAACAAGCACATTTAGTAATTTTGATATAGAATATATACATAGTTTATTTAAAAAAAAAAACAACAACTTTTAAGGAAGTCACCCATTGGTAACACCTAAGAACTTATAGTCGGATTTAGATCACTTAAGGAGATCTCGATTCCAATTTCGTTTGAGCCTGCGAGGGGGGTTACCTGGGATATGCAGTGAAGCCATATCTTTAATGAGAGGATTAGTACTGGAGTTGAGTTGGGAGTGGAAACGGTGGTAGTGAATTTTGGCGTAGTCATTTTGACATTTAAAGAATAATATTATATAATAGCATGTAATGAAAATCGACAAATATTTAAAAATTTTAAAGATATTTCTGTGCAATTAATTACCTTGTATCATTTTTTTAAATAAATAAAATTCAGATAGGTATTGGTAATAAGTATTGTAAGGACTAAGTGCCATTTGGAATACTAAAGGCTCCAGGCCGGGTAAACTCTTAATCCGTTCCTGAAGGATACAATGATAGTAAGTTTGCCCGTGATGATTTTGTGAAACTTTTCTTGAAAACAACCCCTGCTGCTTTGTCACACTACAGGTCACAGGTGGTATTTACACATAAACGTTTTGTTTTTATAAGGGTTACGTGTTTTCCGACTTTAGGGTCACTTCGCGTGCAGGTCCTTCGCAGAAATTGCAGTCATAAATTATTAGACACATATTAACCATTAGCCTAAACGTATGTGTACAAAGATATTGTGCTCGCTGATTACTTTATTCCGACATAGAAACCCATTTTTGTAGCTACCAATTATTATGGTACCCGAAACGGGTAGCACACGATTCCGCAAAATATACCTTTTTTTCCCACCCAATTCCACACATTTTCGCAATACAAAAGATTTTCTTATTTACCCTGAATTTAACACGTTTCCGCATAAAAATTGTTGCGACGTTGCCAGTTAAAGGAAAAAAAAATTATAATAAATAAAACAAATAATTAAAAATGTATATAGAAAAATATATTTCAATTTTTTTGCTCAATATATGACTAATTTACAATAAACGTGAATAACATGGTAGTCCGATTGTTATGCAAAAGTATTGCATATATAAATAGTTAATATCGTATTATTAAATAGGTATAAATCGTTTTTATATAATATTAATTTTATAAGTCTTTATTAGTTGAAGTACAACCAATATAATACAAAAATAGTCAAATTACTTCAAATAAATAATTAAAAATGTACGTAATGAAATGAATAAATAAAATAGTTTTAAAAAAGTAGTTTGTTACAATTTTTTCCCTTGATATCGAGTTCAAAATTGTGATGAAAAATTGAATGATTTAAATTTAATTGGATTTATACTTACTGTATGCATTCATGGTAAATTCCATACGTTCTTTTTCTTTCTCGTTCGATATTTTCTGATCATTGTACAAAGTAATCGATCTGATTTTAATTTTAGCTTCTGACTGAAATTCCATCAAAACTTTTATAACTAAATAAATGTGTGGGTGAGGGATGTAAAATTAGCCGTTATATGTGCGATAAAAACTTTCTGAACCATTAGCTGTCCTATAAAAAGTATAGGTAACTATTTTAATTAATTATATACATACAAAGAAATATTATTGTTGATGTAACTATATAAACTTGTTGAATTTGATTAAATGTTTATAGCCATGAACAAAAACTAGTTTTTTATTCCTCTCTGACACAATAATACGAATTTTGGAATTATTCATTTTAAAATTACAAACACACACAAAATGTATAAGTCATCAACCATTCAACCATGTATCAACCATTTTTATGTCCAAAATAATTTTTAAAATACAATCGACAATGTCGGAAATCGGTTTTGTGCGGAATCGTGTGGATAAAAAGGTATATGCAGAATCGTGAATTACCACCCGAAACGATATTTGTCTCGAACTTATAATACCTAATATTATCATGGTCGAATTCTGGTAGTGAGAAATACATTTGGACGCATTTCGTTCGAAATCGTTCCGTCCATCGCGGACGACTACAGTTTAGATTCAAACACTTCGCGTGCCGTGAACCTAAATATTATATAGGTATTTTGGACGTGTGACGTGCATGTTAAACATCGACCGCGGTTTTAATGTCTTGATTTAAAAAAAAAAAATCATATGTATAAAGATATACCCGTATATGTAGAATTTTTTTTTCCCGTTCTACCGTTCGGTCGTTGTGCATATACATATATGTATATAATATAGGTACGTCATATTATATACATATAATGTACCTATAATATAATAATATTATTATTATATTACAATATAAACCAGTTTCGACTTTGAGTAGTAGTAGCGTGGTGCGGGTACCCGGCAGTTGTAGTAGTCGTATATAGTGATCAGAAGCAACATATAATATAATAATATATTTACTCGTCGCGCATATAGTAGTAACTCGGCGGCGGTGAACCCAAATGAGAAGTGGAGAAAAAAATCCGAAATCTCCGAGTACTGTGGCCGGTTGAGTTAAAACTGTGTTTCCCACGGATTTACAATGTCGACGCGAGTTTGACATGCACAACTTAGACCGCGAACCACCGCGTAACACTGCAGTCGACGAGTTCGGGTATTTATTTTTCGCGATCGGACAACCGAGGCATAATAATTAATAATAATACACGATATAGGTACATCCGTAGTCCAGGGACTGGAACCTTAAGGTTTTTACGGTTTCCATACTTATCATTATTTCGTTTTTACACCTGCTATGGCGTTTAGGTTGTGCGGTTGACGTTTTTGGGAAATTTAATTTAAGGGTTCTGGTTCCGAATATTACGACTCTGAAAAAAAAAAGTTTACAATGATAAGGTTTATCAGAGCATTCAAGCACTTAATATATTATAACAAATTGAGATCGTGAGACGGAGGTAAACACAAAAAAAAAAATAGATTTTTCGTCGTAAAACCAAATTTTTAACTATTTAAAAATTCAGTTCATTCTAAGGGGTTGGGAATAATATTAGTCCTCGATGGCTTGATTGCAGGTACAATAATATTATTGTTATCGTAACAAAATACTTTTGTGACGAAAACGTAAAGCGTACCTATATAATAGATAAACGTGTGCGTGCTATAATGTTTTACTAATGGAAATATCGAATTCAATGTTATTTTTTTTTACGACCTTCGCGTAGTTATAGGTACCCGTGTATGTACACAATAATATGTATATATTGCACATGACATCACAGTCGATGATCACAGTTTTTATTCGTTTTAGACGTTGCCGCGTTTGTTTGATACTGTATAATTTTTATTATTTTGACGGCGGCGAAGAATACAATATTATATTATATACAGCGTGTATATTATATTATATTCGCCGTCGCGCGGAAACCGGTCCCATTACGATACATATATATATATATTTTATAATAATAATTGTAAAATGTTATTTTTTTTTCCCTATTGCTCCTGCAGCTTCGGATCTTTCATCCTTTTTACCCGCGATTCATTCTCTGCTGCAGCACTGTCCATATTATAATACCTCAGTTTCACTCATCTCACCCCTCCGTCTCCTCCGCGGTGAGCTGCAGCGAATACTATACCTGCATGCTATGATACAGCAACTACTCCCGTCAGGACGCGCAACTTTTACATATATTAAAAATATAATCTTATACCGCATTATGCATACCGCGGTTGCGTCCGTCACACGAAGCATCGCACCGACGGCGCCGGGTCCGCGGTCCGACACGCAGAGCATAATAATATATAATATATAATGTTGTGTGTGTATATACAGCTCGTCATCGTCCGAAAGCGCCATGAGATTCGACTCGGGTCTCATAGTCGGACACACACACGCACACACACTCTTTATTCCCATCGTCGGTCGTGAAATTTAAAACCCTCCCGCTGGGCCCGTCTCTTGATCAGAACGCGCGAATTTGTCACGACCGTCGAGATAAATCCCCGAGATTGTTTTTTAATCCTCGTCGCGCGTAACCCCCCCCCCCCTCCCCCCTTCACAGCGACATCACCACCGACCGCGGCGTGTGTGTCGACATTGTTCGTATAGTCGGGAGATTTAAAAATCCGCGACGTCCGCGGGCGGTCGTTCATCCGTTTTCCAAATACAACGAAATAGATGTGATATGGGTATACCTATTATAATACGACGTGTTCACGTATATTATATGTGATATGTGTAAGAAGTTTAAATATTATACTTACGGATTATGAAACGCACAACGGTTTTCTTGATGGCGGAAATCTGCTCACGCGTTAGTGGACTTATAATAATAATATAGTGAAGCCAAGTCTTCTAAAAACCAAATATATCCGCCGCAGCGATGTAGTGGCTCTAGGTGGTCCACTTATTGCAGCACACGACTTATTTAGATAACACAACGAAACGGATCAAATATAAACCTGCAATGGTGGTATTATTATTGTTACACCATAATATCTTTTAGTTATTTACTAATTACTATATTATACTATAATATAGCTATATGTATCATGCGATGCTGTGATTTATATAAATACCAGAAAAATAGAGTTTGGAGCTTTAACCAGATTGATGTTACGCAGATTCAAAAAATAAAATAGGTCTTATTAATGTATAAAATTATGCATAGGTAGGTAATAAAAATAAAAAAAATGTAGAGTACTTCCATAAATTATAAATCGTGCAGTACTCGTATACAAGTTACAATGCACAAATATACCATCGATCGGCATTACTGACCATAAGTCCATATTTACCATATATAACGTATACCTATCTAGTAACTATCTAATACTTATACTAGTTATACTATGACCAGGTGCAGTAAGATCTCCAGCGTTGATATTCATTCGTGGAGATGCAGTGTAGCTTTATTATGTTCATTGCCCGCGACTCGGAGGGTGGTCATCACACGGGTATTCACAGCTCATAGTGTGAAATATATACGTATATACTTTTAACTATACGTATATAGTACCATCTTTTTATTTGCAGGATATATTTGGTATTAATATATTATGCATTGGTAATAATTAATAATATATATTTCATAAAGTGGGTTTTTTTCTTTTTCAATAACGCCAAGTCCGACCCGCGCCTCCCCATGTCGATATCGATTACCCGCACGATAATAGATAAATAATACCAGTACACATATTAAATAGTTTTAAGTTATAAGTTGTAATAACGATAATGTGTACGCAGATCGTTTGTACGCGTCCGCCGTGCAATCAATAACAATATATTCTCAAAACTCGTCTATTATAATAGCGATATTCGAGATCATTGCGCCGGAACAGCCTCCCGAGAAAAGTGATAAAGACTCGGGTGGGGCACGTTGCAGCACTTATGTATATGAGTAGGTATAATATAAGAACGTAATTATTAAAATTGATATATCTTAGCTCACGAAAAACCCAACGTACCTATTATATTATATTATATGCACGGTATTATAGGTTGCTGGCACCTGTATTATAATATGCCTTCGTCTTAATGAACCGTACTCGTCGACTTACCTACAAATGATCTTATCCTAAAACTTTGAGCCACCGTCATTATTGGCGATTATGGTGATACAAAAATACTTTTCATGCAGTAGAAAGCGGGTAGAGAGCTAAGAGAGCGGAGATAGAATAGCCTTTTCAAATTTGATTGCAGTATATAGAGGTATGTCCGTACTATGTAGTGACCTAAAACAATAGGCGGAAAAAAACATTGTGAAGTTTAAAAATTACTCTTATTAATAATATATTTTAAGCACATCATACATGTGTTTTTGGTATAATTACACCGCGAAAATAATCATACTACTAAGAGGACGCCACATCCACATGTGTTGTTTTCGTCTTATTACAAGTGCGTAACATAGCCACTTTTACGCTCAGCAGTTCTAATTTAGCTCCATTAGTGAATTATAAAAATTAAAGGTAACATTATTTTCTAGGTACTTACTATAATAGTATATAGGCACCTTTTTTTTCCAGATCAAAAATCAGGAACGGGTGGGAACTTATCACAATACTGCCATCCCTTCTCGTATCGTTTATTCACCGTAACATAATACAATTTATACAAAGGTGGGAGCCTCTAACCACCCCAATATACAGGTAGATTTCTTGTGAACCCTTGAGAACTACCTTTGAAAACAGATATTTTATGATTTTATGTGAAGATTGAATGACGATCTCAGTGTTTTTGTATATATTGCAGGTTTATGATTGCAAAAAGAGTTCAATTAAGATAACTGAAGAAAATATAAGCCTATGAAGTATGTATTTATGTGTAGATACACGTGTACTGAAACGAAAAACAGCGCACGTAACTACCTACCTTCATTGAAACGTTTCTTGTTTTTAACAAGTTGCATAGGTCTGAAAGCAGTCAAATAAAATTAGCAAATGCAATTAATTCATACTTGTTTATATATAAAATATATTATGCAGTGTTGCGCATATCAGAAAACTTTTTAGTTACCATCAACAAAACGTTGCAAATTAATATTATCACATACAACAAATTGACGGGCGTATATAAGTCATATAGTATATCATCATCATCATAATATTATGATATATGTTACCGGTCGAGTAGTCATTAACGTGTAAAAAATAGTTTTTTTCATGTACGTGTACCTAATCGTTTTATAATCCATATAATACATAAAATAGTTATAATTATTTGCGAATTATATAAATCGATGTATATTAACGATGTTTAACGGTATTTTTCTTTCGATACTAACACAAAATTTATGTCCGAAAAACATATAGTTTATTTTTCAATTAATATAGGTAGTAAATTCGATTATATTTTTATGGTTATATATTACTTATATACTTTCATTACACAGGACAACTATAACATTATTTTGAATTAATAATTTATTATTGTTGTTCTGTTATAATTAATTCAACTATAATACGTATGTTGTAAGGCCAAATTCGTAGTAGAATTCGAAATTCGAATTGAAATGACTAAATATTGTAATCTTAAAGTATTTATCATATCATTAGTAGTGAACGCTAACTGTTAAGATCATATAAACTTTGATAAATATATTTATAGGCAAATTTAAGAACACTTAAGTATGTACTCTAATTTATAGTAGGTAAGCATTCACTATTATCTTTCAATTACGTAAACAGTATACACCCAAGTATGACACAATTGATTTATTTTTAAATAATATGAACACAATTCGTATTTATAATGCTTTTATATTAATAATGTAATAGTATATTATATTATTTATTAGTATGTTTAATGTATACAGTATAATAGTCGGTATTAATTAATAATATTATACATTTAATTGTGTATTTAATATATTATTTTATTAATATAAAAGATCGACCACTTAGGTGGACATAAGGTGTGTAAAATAATATATGAAATAATGAAAAAATAATATACCTATAATTACCAATGCCCTGTTAAATAAATATATATGTTATCTCCACCGGAATAAGGTGTAAGCAATTAGTAGGTATGCGTATAACATCAGTCATCATATCATAATAATATAGAAAACAAAATGAGGCATTCTATGACAACGTTTTGAACGAAATTCAATGTATCTATAGGTGTATTATAAACGTGTACGTAACCGTTTCTAAAGGAGTGAACGTCCGCGGGGCCGTCAGAATTATCTCGACCAGTATTTAGATAGGTTATCCTGTTATTCCGGAACTATACAGTACCTACCTATATCTACCGATTAAGCACGATAATAATAACGGACGATATGTATACATATATTATGAGTTTACATAATATCGTTCACTAAATAATAAAACGTATAATACATTATGACATTTGATATGGAAATAAAAAAATAAGAATCTGTTTCCTATTATCCGGAGATGTTTATAATATGCACCACAGTGCACGGCTCCCATAACATTACATTATGTTCCTGTTCCACAAGTAATCGTAAAAATATTATCAAACCGTTTGCCCACTTCCGAGTTCAGGCGCACGCATGTGATTATTTACAAGAATTGCAGTTATTGCACAACCCTTGAGTATGGCTTATAAGTTATAAATTATAACTTATAAGCCTTATATTATATTATATTATAACTTATAAGCGTTATATTATATTATATTATAAGTTTAAATAATATCCGATTTTCGAAAAATTTAAAAAAAAAAAAAAAGTTGTATGATTTTATTGTTTGCTGTTCTAGTTTAATATATTATTATAACGATATCGCTTTTAGAATAACAAAATAATAAGATTATAATACTAGCTGAATTACCTCAACATCACCCAGTAGTGAATTTTGAATTCACTGACGAACATTTTATTAAAATCGGTTAGAAACTGTGAATTGCAACATTTTGCAACAAAACTACATTTTATTATGGGAGGGGTTGGTGTGACGTAATTGTGAATTTACAGCTGAAGACCCGATTTCACCCAGAGAAAACGAACAAATATAAAATATAACGCTATATATAGGTGTATCTCAGTTTTAGTGTAGGTACTTTCTAAACTTTTCTGGAAATAATATTTAAGATTTTCGTGAAAATTAATCAAGTCATAAGTTATTGAATATTTGAACTATAAACATACATATTTTTTTTCAAGTTATGGTTTCTTTAATCGAGGCCATGTAGACGATTTTTTGCTTGATGTATGCTATAAAAAATAAATAAATAAACAGCTCTGCTGTACAGTATAGGTTACAAGTAGGTTACTGTAATGGATGGTATTAAATTTGAATTCAATGATATAGTATACGAAAAATGATTCTGAGTGGATACGGTTTATCAATCTAGGATATGTCATACTATATTAATTTATTATATTGTTATTATTTCAAAAAAAAAAAAATAAATGTAGATACCTATAAAATAAGTTCTAAATTAATCAAATCATATATTCATCAAGTACCCAACAACCCAACTCACTCAGTCGTTCATAGTAGCCAGTAGGTATATACAATTTATTATAACGTAATAATATAATCATTAACGACATAAGCTATTAATATTAAAATATAAAGTTGGGTATGTATAGTCTAGGAATTTAAGTACCCACAAATAATATTTTAAAATTACAAATTACAACTATAAATAAAATAATATATTGTTGATTATTTAATATGTAATTTTATCCTAATTTGAAGTTAAAATAACTATTTAAAAAAAAACTGTATTTGAATAGTTTTTAGATTTTTTTTTTTTTACAACAGCATTATTATTTACTTACGAACTAACCTTGTTTTAAATTTTCGATCCTTAGCTATACAATTTAAACGTTTTATACATTTCTTACAACTGGAGAATTCGTAAATTTTCAATTAAATAAATTTTGTAAAAATTTGAAGTTTAAATGGTTATAAAAAAAAAACATGCCTATAGATTTTTAATTTTTTCCAACTGCTATTATATCGATTTATGGGGAAACTTGTATTAAATTTTTAAAAGTTTTTTGACCCAATGTATAAAAATTTTATCGACATCTATACAATGAAAAACTAAAAAAACGGAAAATTTCAAATGTCTATAAATAACTTAAAAATAGTTGAAATATTTTGAAAATTTTTTCTAGTATAGAAAATGCCAGTATCAATAGTCAGTGAAAATTGCATGTGCATACGGTAATTTGTTTTAGAATTACTGCCTACCACTTTGATCACCATTTTGATTTCCACTGTGAATATCAAAATCTTCGTTTAACAGCCTCTTTAAATTTCAAAATTTTAGATTATTTTTTCATGGTTTATCTCTACGTCATTATTCACAAAACTACTGACCAAATTTTATATTCATTGCATACTTCGGCGGTTCGATCCGTGGCTAGGCGATTATTAGTCAGTCAATCAGAACAAATCATCTTATAAAAGTATATATATAGTTATAGGTACGCAATACTGATGTATGATAAGATTTTTAGCAATGGATACGATGACCTTCTTCTGAATCACGTTATTGCCCTTAATTATTCTGATTCATTACCCGTCGAGGCCATACGGAAAATGTCTAGTATCGTATCTATTTGTAATTGATATTGGTGTAGTAACTGCTGCAGTGTTATGGTCGTTGAAATACTAAACATATTTTATTATTTTATTAATACTATCGATGTTTCGGACTTGTGTATATCCATAGATTTTATATTCACTTTACAGCGCAACCCCCCCCCCCCCCCCAACCCCAATCAAATTTTGGGCTCTTGTACTAAATGTTTTTGTGGGCCCTATAAAATATTGTTTAACATAATATAATAAGCACCTATTCCCATCAAAATTCCAAAATTAAAATTAATTTCAACTAGCCCCTAAATTAGTTGGATTCCTGTACTTCAGATTCAGCAGATTTCTCCCTTTCGGGGAGCTCTGCGTGATAGAATAAAATTACAATAATCGCTGGTATAGCTGCAACAGACAGCGAGCTGTTTCATTTTCGGCCACCTGCAGAGTCGCGAAAAATCTTAGGAAATCTTGTCGGAAAGACAATAAACTCATCATTCTTGCGGACCATGATTTTTTTTTTTACGCGAACGCGTTGCAGAATATTATTTTATGCATTATACTGTCATACGCAGCGTGAATATTCACTTCGTCATAATATATACTGCGCATTTATTAGTAGTAATATTATATTATACATGTACACAAGATGCGTATTATACATCCCCGTCGCAGGTCATAATAATAATAATAATAATTGTAATAATAGTAATATATAGCTAGGCATAATACGTGTATAAATGTAATATGCGGACAGTATTAAAAACCGATATTGTCCGGATAGGTTCCCGCGCAGTCGTAATCGTTAAAATTACGATCGCGAGACGACGACGACGGCTTCGACTACAATGTGTAGGAAACCTATAATATAAATGTGAGTGTGTGTGTGTAACATAATAATATTATAATACACGCACCGCTTGTTGTATATTATATATACCTAGGTGGACGGTGAAATTTGTTTTATTGCTCTCCTGCTCGATCGCGGCGAACCGGCGGAGCAATTATTATTGCGACGGTAGAGCAGGCGGGGTGAGCATATAAAATAGTCCTGCTCCTCCCCTCCCCCCCACAGAGACTTCTCCTACCACTTCATCTTCTTTTATTTTTCCGACGCGTAATTCACGACCATACTATTATAACGCATCATATACGACGACTGATCGATAAATCGATTAGCTCAAAGAATAATAATAAAAAAAAAAAAAAAATGCTAGGCATAATAATAATGTATGCATATAATATATATATATATATATATATAATAGCTGGTGTACTGTATAGGTATATAATATATACCACGGTACAATAGTGAAATTGGATCCTTATAGAACATTGAAAATGGATGATTTGTTGTATGGCTAAAAAGTATTTAATTTATACACATAATGTCTACACGCGTATTATAAATTATCATGATGTATTAAGCGTATAGATTGTAATAAAGGTAATATTATGTCCTTATGCCCATAACTCATGAATTGAAAAATAATTTGTCATGGTTGAAATATTTCTTGGAAACTGAAACGTAAAAAAATTAAGAAACGAAATAATGTGATTATCTAAAAAAAAACGCATTTCAAGTATGGGAATAAACGGTTTGGTTTTTATCGATTTCGTATAAATTCAATAATTATGCAGTATATTTAAAAATGTAAAAGGTATATATTATTTAAAACTATTTAGAGGACAGGTAAATGAACAGAGGATAATAATTTTTCAGACAACTGAAGTAATTATTGCAATACAAAAAGTGGTATTATTATGAACCAGTTGACCTCAATCAAATTTACCCTTTTCTATTATATATCATTTTCACGATTACAATATCAACCCGTAAAATAAGGGAATTAATTTGTATATCATTAATAATATTATCAAAATACATGTGAAAATAGAATATATTATATATATTTATTTAAAATTATAAATAACGGCATATAATGCGATTTGTCAAGAAATGGTATAAAATAATTGTAAACATTTTAAACATATTTAATATATGATTTTAATTTTAAATATTTAAATTGTTTGTTATTTCTTGACAAATTACATTGTATGCCGTCTATAATAATTATATACATTATATTTATTTTTATATTTTATGATTTTTTTAAATTTTCATTTATTTACATGTTTACTTATTAGTTATTTGACAGGTTGTCATTGTGTAGTTATATAATATGTGAGGGCAATATAGGTACATTTGGTACTTTTCAAGTATACAGTATGTCTGCAGTATGATGGATAACAACGTACAATAATTATTTAAATGATATTTTAACAAAATCTTATTACCCACGTGAGAAGTAGATAATTATAATCATCTCTATCGATATCACTCGTCTTGCATATTGTATTATAACGTGTAACTTTGTAAATATAACATAGAGGTACACGTCCGGCCTGCAGCAAATCGCACACCCAAAAACCGTTCCTTACACGGCAAATAAATACTTATAATATACGTATTACGTACCTGTTGCTACAAATCACGCTCGTCTGGCTTTTTATGAATGATTTATTGAAAAACCGAATACGTTCACTTTCGTGTGTGGTGCACCACAGTACCTATACAATACGTGCGTATGATGTATATACCTAGTTAAAATAGTAAATAATAAATAAATCATATATTGCCGTAGGCGTGTGCAACGTACTCGCCACGGAGTATCTAATGTTATGCACCTGGCACTAGATAGATAGGTAAAATGCCATCGAATGCGCAATGTGCTCGACTTCTATAAAAAAAAAAAAAACCATGTCCGCAAAGAAAATCAGCTCGAAAAAAGGGGTGGACAGGCCGCCGCTGCCTGGATGATTTCGTAATTTTTTTAATGCTTTTTTTATAATGCATATACCTACTACAGGTACTCAATGTCGTGTCGTGACCACTATCATCATAATAACTGCATGTTAACCGCGGCAGCAGCGTCTTCCGGAATAAAAACATTTATATATAGTATATAGTATTATACAGTCAATAATATAATAGTATCATTATGCATTTATACTGCAGTGGATACGATCGGTGGAGACTGGTTCGCTGAAGCCGACTGCAGTGATGTCAATAATATTATATTGTTTAATTATTACTTAATGACTTTATGACTGCCTATTATATGATGAGTTTTAGAGTGCCACTACGTATATATACGCTGCAGCTCGTATACGCCTACCGCGGAAAATGAACGTACCCACAGCTTACTGCAAATAAAATGTACGTTTATAATGTTTTCTATAATTTAACTCCAAAGTGTCTACGTCGAATGTGGACGAAACCTATGAACCATAATAATAATAATATTTTATGTTCATGATTATAATGCACTAAAAACTGTTTAATACACGTTACACTTGTTACAGTGCAGACGATGTGAACTATTTTA
Organism: Diuraphis noxia; assembly: GCF_037042655.1. Classification (NCBI taxonomy): domain Eukaryota; kingdom Metazoa; phylum Arthropoda; class Insecta; order Hemiptera; family Aphididae; genus Diuraphis; species Diuraphis noxia. Next base: position 26,295,080 of record NW_028301714.1, on the reverse strand, counting down.
TTTCATGGAGCAAGTATAGATGCTCGACGACCACCACCTAAATATTATCACACAGTCCTTCGGAGCTTCGCCCCCACACCCCAGTTCACAATTTATTCTACAACAATAAAATACTTGATCATGTTAGTATCTGAAATATAATAAAATTACTTATGCTTGTGCATGATAACTTAAATTTTATAATATATTAATAAATAATAATAATACAACTTTATTAGAACAATAAATTCTCCCTCAATAAATCTGATAAATTAATAGATAAACTAAATAATGATACTAATAAATATGATAGTGTTTCCGGTTTCGTATCACCACGATACCACGTTATTGTACACACTACACATAGTGTATTTCCAGTAACCGTGAGGTACAAAACATCTTAATTATTATTATATATAATTAGTATAAATAGTATTAATTGACCACTTGACATAATAATATGTGTATTTTAATATCCACCATAGTACCACCACTTAAACGGTCGTGACTCGTGAGGCAATTGCACTTGTGCATTGAAAATAGGCAAAATATTATGTTCTTGAAACGAATGCATGATGTAAAACGTATACATCGATTTCAAATTCCTTAAACGCAAAACTATGTGCAAATTACATTTGTATATAATAATAAAATGTCATTATTTGAATACTATATTCGACTACTTTTTAAAAATAACAATCAAAACAATAAGTTATATTTTTGTGTATGTGTATTTTTATACTCTATAACTACGCTATAATTTTCAACAATAGAATCTGATAAAGTCAATCTAAAAACTTATAAGATCATTATTTGCATTTGGATTGGAATTATTCCGATTGACAATAAGTTCTAGTTACAAATAAGAATACAATATTTTACGGGTATTTCTTGTCAATATATGTGCATGTTGTAACATTTTAATGATTCTAGTCAAAGTAGGTCGTAAATCTGGTTTTGGCCTAGGTGAATTTTTTTTCTCACCGATTTTTGTAGCAATTTGGTTATTTTCATATCAACAAAAATTTAAACCAAGTTAAATTTAAAAAAAAAATGAATTAAATAAAATTAAATTCCAATTAAAATATACCATACTACTGCATACTTCACCACTGCACTATACCTATACACATATACTCAAGAACAAATAATATATGATGTTCTATAATTTTTCTTGCAGAGATAAAAAATGGCCAATGTATGATAAAGTTCCAATAATATCTATAATTAATAGTTTTGTAAAACTATTTAGAACAAAAAAAATTAAGACCTAAGAAACCACACAAACGAATTTTGTGGGTACCTACTTATATAAAATTTTTCAAAAACATTATTCATTATATAATTTACACTAAAAAGGAGGTCCTAATTATAAAAACAAAGGAGTAGTATGTATTTGTATGTTCACAGCCAGCTTTTACGCGGTAAAAAAATTGTTCAAGGGGAAATGTTCGCACCGAGAACACCGATTTACCGCGTAACACAATACGGTGATTACACAAAATTGTCCGTCTATTTGCTCCTTGCACAAAAATATTTAACATATCAACTATTTTTTTATTAGATTTTTCAGTTTTTTTTAATTTTTATAAAAAAAGTTTATTAAATAATTTGTGTTATTTACTTGAAATATTATTTTTATAAAAATTAGCGATATTTGATTGAAAAATTAACTAAAATTCAAAAATATAAAAAAAACAGTTGATACGGTAAATATTAATAGCCACAGGACACTCCTCAAGTACTTGGTACAAACAATTTTTAGAATTAGCAAAAATTTTTTTTGAATGTTTTTGAAGATTTCTAGAATCATAATTTTAATAAATGTATTATTAAAGGAAAAAAAAACGAAAACGTTCAGATGATATAAAAACAAAACTATTGGGCATTGTAGGATAAAAGTCACTGACATATTTTTACAAAATTGGTGTTATGACAATGCGATCTTAAGATTTTTTTGATTTTTTTCTCCTCGTGTTTAACCTATACTACGTATCACGTTATCCATATTATTGTAACCGGTAATTCAATTCGATATCGTTTTTCTACATTTCGAGCGGTTTTAATATTGAATTTCGTGACTTTCCGTATGTATATTGGTGCTGCAAAATAAACATATAATAATTTATAATACGCACGATGGCGATGATCATATTAATAAATATAAAGTTTATATTTCGGAGTGAAACAATGAAATATTGGTTTTACAATAATGATAAATTTTCTTATACTACGTCAACTTAAGGTAGGATCGGTAAAAATGTTTCAATGTTTAACTTTAAATGTGGTTTCTGGTAGAAAATTGGTTTTAATTAATACATAGGAAAACAGCGACAAAAAGTTTTCGAGTAACAAAAGAAACTGTTCTGTCCTTATCGTTATTGCCGTGCAATACAATTATTGTTATATCATTCTACTTGTTTATTAATAAACGAATACGCTAAACCAATTCGTCGACCAGCACTCGAATTTCTCATTTCATCGCACGACATGAATACGACAGTGTTAGCCCTAAACAACATATATATATATATATAACGACTAACGGTGAATGCAAAATATGCGTACAAATAGCCAATAGGCGGTTAAAAATGCTGCCACAGATAATAATAATTGCTCTTTTACCTCCGTACATGATATCGTATAACATCGGGGTATACAGTGGGCGCGTGCGTCTCCACGTCAGCGCACAAAGGACGAATGCGGACGATTCGAAAGGACACGATAATATTATACAATATTTTATTATAAAAAATAGGCTTTATTATTGTTGCAGCTGTGCGCGTACTACTACGCGTACAATGTCATTGCCCGTCACCGACTTCCGCCTGGTACCTCCACAGCGACGACGACCGCACACGACTACCGGTGAAAATGTACAAAACCTATATCGGTGATCGAATTCCTCCACCGTCGCCGTCGTCTTCGTTACCGTTTAACGCGTTATATACTATACGCATACGTCATGTAAGCCCACTAGTGCGTATAACAGACTACGTATAGGTATATGCCTATTACGGATTTTTATATAGGTTTATGTATGCATGTTTGATAATAGTCCTTTGCTGCGGCGGCCTCTATAACGCCGACTTCCGATACTATATAGGTACATACATACTCGTAATATTATTATCATGTATTATATAATGGCAGCGCCCGTCAATCCGAGAGTGTATACATTTACGTGCAGGCAAAGTACACGTGTAGGTACATAATATAATGTATACCATAATACGGATGAGCACGTTGTTCCGTTATTTGGTGTGTGTGCGTGTAAATACATCGCGATTAATAATCGTGGTTTAATAATCGCGGTTTAATTTGTCGGTCACGACTAACCGTTTTGGAAATATCGCAGACGTCCATCTGTGTGCATACCTGCAGGGTAACCGGCGCCCACAACCGCTTCAGCGGGAGACAAGCGTTCGCGAGGGGACGTCGGTGGCGGCTTCTTTTACAACATAATATTTATATGATATACCCCGCTATAGCTTTTGTACGTACCGCGTTGATCGGACAGTGCCTTTGAAACGCGACTTGCGCGACGGACACTCCCACCCTTCCCCCTCCTCCTCATCAAAGCAGCGCCTCAAGTGTTCTATAGTTGGAGAAATACCCGACTCGCGATGGTATAATATTACAAGTATTATATAATATATTATGGTATGATGTGATCACATAATTATTATTCCAAAAAAAACTATAGTTGGCTAATTTATATTATTGTTATTGGCTAATATTAAAAACACGATTATATGCGGTTAAACGCAATAGAACGAGGGAAATCTATTAGGCGGGGGAAAAGAGGGCGCATTCATTAATGCACTATCGTAGTTTTTTTTAACCCAATACCAATATGTATAATAGTACAGCACCGACATAATTTTAAAAGAATGTTGACATGCAGTTTGCCCTCTACAGTGACTGTTTTAGGCATACAAAAAATACGCCGTTTGCACTCAACGTAAAATAGTGCACCAATTTATCACGCCAAAATACAATGTACGCACTTCTTATCGTTGAAAATATTGTAATTTGTTATTCATAGGTTATATTTGCGTTTTAATACTCTCATCCACGTTGAAAACTTCGTGCAATCACGTATGTTTACCACCTATATTTTACGATAAGTGTGATACTGGTATCGTTATTTTTTGCCGTGTATAGGTTTATAGTGTATGTTGTTTTTGTCGTGTATATATGTTTGTAATATATGTTGAGGGAAACCGGTGCATTTTTTCTAGGCGATTCGGGCGGTGGAGGTTGTTATAAAAAGTTTTATTTTGAGGGTGGCCCTATACGCCTTTATAAATCCTCTCCTCTAGCCGGTCACCATATAATTTTCAGTATATTTTGACACAAATCAGTGAATATCATAATTTATTTCCTACTTTATTGCTAGTCTGTTCTTGCTTTGAATTCAAAATGCAGAGGCGGAAGTGAGGGTGCTAGAGAAATGCACCTCGATCTCTCATCGCAATCGAATATTACATAAACATTTGCTTAATATACAATATATTAAGGGTGGTTCCCGACCATAAGCAGAACGTATTGAACGTATTGAACTTATTTATACTTAAAGTCTTACAATTTGATGACAATAATATATAATATGGTTACTATACACACAGGCCACGTTAACCTCTTCTTCCTCCCTCAACCCACCATCGCAAACTTCCAATGCAATATACATACATATTATTGTAATATATATAATATGTATTACGCGAACATATTATAATTATTCTCCTTGTAATAATATTAAAACAGTGTTACGATAATAGCTACCGTTATATGTAAACAGATATTATAGATACATATTATAGCAGCATTTTAATATACAATTATATTATATACAGTCTTTGGATGCCGACCGCAGACGATAATAATATTATCTTGTAGTCGGATCGATGTTGGACGTTGCGTGCAAATTGTATAGGTACGCCGAGGAGCGTGTGACAATATTAAACACCGCGTTCGCACAATAACCAGCCGATAATGATTTTATTTCGAAAAAGAACAAAACAAAATGTGAGAATTGAATCTCATTCCCTGTCACGCGCTTATCCAATATACGGTTATTCAAATAAATTCGGCGTGCGTGACGAGGATGACGGTATAATAATAATTAGCTGTAAAAACTATGTCACCTGACTCGCGAGTTGGTCGATTGAGCAGTACAATTGCAGTCAAGAATACTTTTATTATAAATGTTAATAAATATTAATGTCATATTTTTCGGTGCGTGGAGGGGCGTGACCGGACATCGCGTTTTTTTTCCTATTCCATAACGATTTGTTTTGATTCATCGATGGATAATAAGTTCTCGATTTCGCCCCGAAGACTTCACCACGATGCTGCAGTCTGGTATAGGTTGTAGGTAGATACGAGGTATCCATGTCCCATGTCTATATATATTGTCCCTTCAGTGGTCAAATCATTTCGAAAACTTTATCAAAAAGCACCTCAGGATTTACACCGTGTAGAATGTCCGTCGTTCTACACTGTATTGTGTATATATTATATACAGTGAAATCTGTCTTAACAATAGCGTCTGTACATAACGGATACCTCTTTTAACGAACAAAATAATTTGGTCCCGGCAAAAAAATTGGCATGATCAGAAACCTTTTCATAACGCACACTTGCAGTCTAAAATCAAAACTTTTGATGGTCTCGTGCAAAGTGTCTCTTATAAACATTTTTCAGTGTAGCACTGTAGCGTACACCATTATAACACGCGTATATAGGTATATACAATTAATAACTATACCTTAGTCATAAATTAATAAACTGCTCCATGCCAAGCACGTGAAACTTTTTAACTTCAGAGCACATTATTTTTGTCTCGCTATTGATGTAATAATCCATTATTATTTTGTATGCAATGTATATAATATTACTTCCCATTGTAACATTGTATTATTCGCGTTGTCGATTTTTGTGAAAGTCAAAATCATTCAGCGATATATTATTGCCTGGAATTCAGTTACATGCATACATTATAATAATATTGTTCATATTATATTATATATATATATGTATACCTACTTGAATCAATACGCGCGTGACGTCACATTTTGTATGTCCTTTCCCTTTACAGAACGATTGCGATTTCAATGAAAATAATAAATACGCGCGCATGCGTATACATACGCAAATTATAGGTACATAAAAGTATAATATCATACTATGATAAATATTCCCATCGTACATTTTTTAACACATATTATAATATTATGTATAATAAGTATACTCCGACATTATTAATATATAACATATAATGCATGAGGTTAACGTCTCTTCTTCGACCACGTCCTTCGTCTTTAGCACTCGTCTCATTACGTAATAATATTATATCGTGTGTGTGTGTTGTGCTGTGCTCACAATATGTTCTCCGTTCGGATCGGACTCGTTTATTACGATTTCTGCATAAAGCGGTCGATGACAGATAAATGCTCGTAATGTAATTAATGCATTTGTAAAATACATGGCTTCATTTTGTTTTAGTAATTTTTAAATAAAAAAACTAACGAAATAGATAGTTTATTTCACTGAAACGGCCGTACGCGGGTAAATGAGTTTTTTACTATTATGCAAATTTGATATTAAAGTACAAGTATTGTTATTTGTTTAAATCATCACATCACTATTATACTATTCAAAATAAAAAATTAAATATTACTCTAATAAAAACTTAGCTAATCCATCGAGAAAATTTATGAAAGATACATTTTGAAAGTGCCTATAGAACTATTTATGTGGATATTGAGTATTTGGCACAGAAGATAAAAAAAAAAAAATAGTGGTAATACTTTCAAAATAACAATGACATATAACGCCAGTAATACCTAAAAATATACAATGTGCAAATTTAAAATCACATACATATTTAAATATAATATGAATTATATTATGATTTATGGAAAAGCGATAGCTTTATTTAATGGATGACAAAATGTTAATAAATAAAATTATTAAAATATTAAAAAGCACATAAGTGATAAAATTGTTTAGTATTTTGATAAATGTCTTAAAATATATTCTCAAATGGTAATTAGTATTTTGCATGATTTTATATATATTTCATATATACTTTACGAAAATGGAAATTATTTGCTACACCGACTAGGTAATAAATTTTATAAATAACTGAACATATATTATATAAGTTGGTATTTTCATGTATTCTGATTTTCAACTACACAAATTAGTCAAATCGCATATTTGCAAAAAACCTATTTTAGATTTTAAGCGGAGCGATGAATGTATTGATTTTACAATTAAGTGTGTTTCTTTTTTTTGTCTGTGTACACGATAAGTTGTCGAAGTAATATTTCGATTTTCAACTTCAGTAGTTTCTCCAGTTGTAAAGTGAATCTAGTTGGTGTTTTGGGGAGGCCAAATTTTGAAATTCCCAGTAGTTTTCAAAATCATCTAGGAAAATAAAAAAATAAAATAAAAAAAACGAAAATTATGACTTTATAATAAATTGTATATAGCGTATTATAGCTACTATGAATGACTTAGTAGGTCGGATACATAATGAATCTGATTTGATTAATTTGGAATTTATTTTATAGGTGCCTACTTTTTTTTTTTTTTTTGATAGCAGTATAATTAATATAGTATAAAACTATAAATATCCTATACTGACAAACCGCTTCCGCTCAGAATCGTTTTTCTTATATACAATGATATTATATCATTGAATTTAAATTTAATACCATCCATTACAGTAACCCACTTGTAACCTACTGTACAGCAGAGCGACATCCAATTAACCGCTTTTTAAATCACGTATATAGCAACCTCCGAACATCTGTCTAATTTTAAAATTGACTTCTTCTGGAGACAACAAGTTTTTAAAATTGATAAAATTGCATTCCGACGATATTATTTATTACTTCGAAAATAATAAATTTTCAATGTGTACGAATGGACATCGAATGATTATTGATAAAAGCAAGATATCATATTATATTAAGCTTTGTCAAATATTGTCACGCGTAAACTATAATAGCTCCAATCGAATTAAAGAATACTGCAATTTTAAATATGATGAAGCATACAAAAACAATATACTCATCAGTATTGATTTCAGAAAAATATTTTAAATAATATAACTATACAATAAGAAATATTCAATTTTGTTACAAAATATTGGTAATATCGAATTGTTCTTAATATTAATAAGTTATATTAATATATTTACACGATGAATAAAAAGAAAAATATATGAAAATTGGTATATTTTAAAATTTTCCAAGCAATCATCCAAAGGAAATTACTTCAACTAAAATGTTTTAGATCTGAAAATATGTAATCTTATTAAAAAACTAAAGTTACGAACCTCTTTCTGGTTATATTAAATCAAATCGTTGAACACGCATTTGTTTTACGTTCAATATCATAATAAATAACTTTTAAGATTTGGTGGAAATTACATATTATATACCTAAGTACGGCCAAAAACAGAACAACTTGATAAATTAAGTTTCCATATTGCTCACCTGCAATTATTTGGAACTCAAACCCAAAGTACTCCTAACAGAAATAGTCCTCAGACATTTAAGTATTTAACCAGTCAAAGCTTTATTCTTCTGTATACAGTGTATGATTAATTAATACTGTGTAAATATGCAAACAATGATTGAGATGAAACCAACTTTCCTATCGCTGCGCAGTTTCTCTAGAACAAACTGTAATATTAAAACTGTTCGGCGGTACTAACTAAATACACATAATAATAATTGATGAATATTATTATGCCGTGACGTCTTCCAAGACTGGGGAACAAAATCTAGTGCACCGAAAGATGCATTTGACGGTTTGAGTCATTTTTAAGAATCGTCGCTGACACCCGACTCGAGCATACTGTAATAAATTGTAATATATATCTTCATAATAACTATGGTAACTAATTAAGTACCAAATTTGTAGCAATAAATGTGAAACTCAATCGGGTATAATATGGTATATTATACTATATTTATTTTGATAGATGTTATACTATTATTTTTGAAAGTCTCATTTTTATATTTCGCTATATTCTATCAATGGTATTGTGATATTATTTAAATGTGTTTTTTTTTTAAAATCTATTATTATTATTATTATTATTTTTTTTTTTTTTTTTATTTTAAATGAGCCTCAACAACAAAGGTTATTGGCCTTTAACTTAAATATTTTTTTTTAACAAGAATAAGTCATTAACAATAATATATACAAAACAAAGGTAATAATATGAACAAAAAAAGATTGAGATATATCTAGGTTAAATAATTTGGTATAGTTTGGTTTGTTTTAGATACTATTATTATTATTAGTAAACATGATCTGTCTTAGCTGAAACTCAGGCGCAAATATACAATATCAAACGATTCACTATTAGCCATCGTCTCAGTGTACAATCCAACGCGCATATATGTAACAGTGTAATAGTAAAATAAAACAAGGCGTCGCGCGTCGTCGTCTCTATAAAATATTACGACTTTACAATAACTCAATCGCAGAAAACCTTTCAATTTTCAAAAACCCCATCGTCGCGTCGTCTTTCCTGGCATAATATATATTTTTTTAATTTCATCATAATATAATTATGTAGATATGTACCTATATAGTGTCGTAGCTATGCGGTCCACGCCACAATAATATATTATGTTACAATCGCGCCATACCAATATTATGGTATCGTATAACCACCCGATGTCGCGTCAATATTTTACTACAGTGATCCGGTCGAAATGAATCCTAAGAGGTAGAGCGGGAGGGAGATAGGCGACGAGTGCTAAAAAAAAATGTCAGCGCAACATGATGTAATGTATATTTGTCGAACCGAATATAAAATATTATACTGTATTGTTTCTGTATAGGTAATATTATTATGATAATAGCGACTAACGCTAAAAACGTTGGAATTTCGAAAGTAAGTCGACCGGGGCGAGAGACAACGACCATCTCGGCTATATTATACATATGTATCATTATTTATTACGTGTTTACAATATTATACATGTATACGCATAATATGTAATTATATTATAATATCGTGGTCGGTCGCGTAGGTATTATATTATTATTATTATTATTACTATATAAACTACGTATATATATATGTATATACGATAGCTGGTGTTGTGTTATTGTCGCGTCCGCGTGCCGATGACCGCGCGTTCGCTCTCTCCATCGTTGGCGGATGCTGCTGCTATACTAGAGTGGAGGCAAAATGATAAAATGTAGGTACACAAATATATTAATGATCTGCTTAATATTTACGGTCACCGGTCGATTTGACGTAATGCGCATAATATCGTTTTGACATCGCGGTCGTCGACACTCATATTATTTTTCTATGTTAAATTCGTTGGAATTTCGGTAAAATAAACTCCTGGGTTAGATTAGGTTGTGGACGCAATGATACAAATATGACATATGCAATGAGCTTTGAAGCGCAAATCTAATCAGATTAAACTTTTCAAAAAGCTGCTCATTAAGCTCGTGAAAATCTATTTTACAAGACTTTCTGTATAAGTAATATATTAAAATATACCCATAATTTACAGTTATACGCATTTGTTTGTTATAAATAAGTACTCGTACTTACATATTTATTTTTCACATAATAAACGTAAAAATGTATATGATTTATCGCGACAATTCCTTGGGCTATTCTTAATTATATTATTCTATGATGGTAACTCAAAAGTTTTATTAAAAAAAAAATAATAATCACAGCGCGGTCACGAACGATACCGATACGGAAATACGTTAAATCTGTTCTAAATATTTATTAGTGTTATTATTAATAATAATACAGAATTCAGATTACTTGATTTTTTTAAAAATATATTTACAACTGTTTACATGCTTATATTTTGTTTTATTTTCACATGGTTAAGTATTAATAACAATAATATGCTAATTTACCGAATAGCAAACGAATATAATACTACAAAAAATAATAAAAATACACTCCATAATAATGTATTGGTACCAGTAGCAGGTGTAACGCGTTTACCCTACGAGACATGGCAACGAATCATGATATTATTAATATCTATAATACATTAAAATGCCATGTCACAGTGTTAGTTATTGAACTCTTCTGAAACGGCTTGACCGATTTTCATCAAATTGTCTGTGTAATATATTCAATACATCTAAGAATACGTTTTAGACTAATTTAAAAAAGAAATTTATCATCCCTGAGACGTGTTCAAACAATAATTTTAAAATTTACGTTATGAATTTTTGTTTATAAATGGTTTCTTTGGGTTTTAAAGCTATAATAATAATAATTATTGGTTGCCGTTGACTAAAAAATGGTTGCCATTGATTATAGGAGAAATAATTGGTACTTAATTATAATAATTATTATTTTAAAGTAGGCTTATAGTTGTACTAATAGCCACTAATCTAGGGATTTTCTACCAGAGTGGCTGAATTGTACTTACTTCTCCAAGTTACATCCAAAAAGATTTGAACAATCACAATTTTTCAAGTCAGTTGAGTTCAGTTTCAGGTCAGCTAGATTTACGATAGAATTTTTTGTTTATTAATGGTTATTGCTATGGGTTATAGGATTTAAGAATAATATTTATTTACTTATTTATTATTACTTTTTTTTTTTAATTTGTATAAATTCTAATTGTTTGTGTCATTAAAAATACCAGCAAAACGCCAGAGTGCCATTTTTTTTCGTAGAACAAATGCAACTACAAATACTACAATGCATTTTTAGATATATATAATTCTTTTTTTCTAGATGATATATATATTACATATATGTAGATGAATATAATGCAAACATATTGTCTTATATTTTCAATTCCTATTTAAATTTTGAAGACGCCAACAACAAACATTTTAATGACATTTTAATCTATACCTATTTTATTTTAGTGGATATGATGGATGAAAATGTTATTATATTTGCAAATTTATACATATTTATTATTTATTTAACTTTATGTAGTATTTTGATTTACGCGTATAAACTCAAATGAATACTTACTAAAATTAATTGGTTTTGTTTTAGTTATTCGTTTAATTTCAAGACAATAGTCAAATATAATAATATGCAAGGATAAACCGGTTGTTTTATATTTAGTGATATTTATTCAGACGCTAAATCGACTAAAAAGAGAACCCATCACTTTATGATAAATCTAAAAAACTATTATTACCTACCTACTGGCTACTTAGTCTACATTTAGAAACAATAAAATTACACGTGAAACACTCTGTGCACAAGATAATGACATAATAATAAAAGTGTATACTTATGTAATTTATTATTTTATGGATAAGCCCTAATTGTCGTTATTAGAAATAAAATCATTGAACGCGGTTAAAGATAAATCAATATACAATCGTATGCCGACGCCGCCGCCGTCATATAACATGGCTCTCTGAATTCCGTCGGTATCGATATTATTAAATATTGTTGCAGGTCGAGGCAATTGTAGGTCTCGTGTGGAAAAAAATTGTCGAGAGGGACGCGATTGATTTATAACAAAGGATCGGCCAGACTGTAGCAGTTATTATATTATTATTATTATACTGGTATTACTGGTCAACACTTTGTCATTTAAGGATAAAACAATATTAATTTATATATAATATATATATATATATATATATGTACAATAACTCGGATGAGAGGAAAAAAAACTGTAAGTAAAAGACATAATTAAAAAGGAAAGTCGCATCTCGCGGATGGAAACACGCTGCGAATGATGTGCTGCAATCGTCGCCAGTCACAATTTATACTTTTTTTAATTAATGGAAACTCGTGGCGTGTGACCGCGGCGACGGTGTTCACTCGCGTGTAAATACGATCAGCCGATCGATTATAATTAACAATTATTATTGCTATTAACTATGCAGGTATGGTATACCTATAAATACATATAAATAAAAATCATCGATGATTATGATTGTTGGCTGTTGCATCGATGTCGTTTGCACAGTGTATCCGACAATCAAATGTATCTAATGCATTTTTTATCTCCACAAAAAGCACTTCTTATGTATATCTAAGTAAAAAACGCACCCACTAACACGAACGTATTAACTTTTTAAAAAATAAATGTTTAATAATCTGACATAGGTAAATATATGTACTGTAATTATTTATTAGTTTTTCGTTTGAAAAAGTTTAAAATGTAAAAGAGATTACGATATAGATTCCTAATTGGTTAGTATAAAACATAATTTTTATCAAAAATATAGTTTTGTTTTCAATGCCAATTAATATTTAAAAAAAAAATAGTTTCGAAAACGTTTACTTACGGTCTTCGAGAATCTATGTATTCGCTGTTAAAATAATTGGCCGATTCGTAATCATAATAATGTAATATTATACTAATATATAGTAATAGTAAGTATTATGTGTGCCGGGCGTATACCGATTTGCTAGCATAATATGACACGAATTCGTTCCAAACTCTGCGCGATTATATCGTCGTCCGAAATCAACGTGTGAATATTAGGTATGCGAAAAAAATCCTATAACATAATTTATATATATATATATACATACCTACGTGAGTGGTGGTGTGGTCGCTGACGGAATCGATTAGTATTTAAATTCTATTTAATATTATTACATGCGTAGATATAATATTATGAGCAGTATTAGATTGTTATTAACGCGCGTGTGTGTGTAACATATTATATTATTACAGCTTCGAGTCGTGACGAGAGGATATTATAATATAGACCTCGTTTACTTTGATAACCATGATATTGCAGACTATATATATTGTCTGTTGTCGCAACATAAGATTATTATAAATAATACATTATTCGTATCTATAAGTAAATTCATTTTTTTATTATTATTTTAATATGGCTATAGAACTGTAAATAGTTTCCGTGTTAAAAACTGTTGATAACTGTGCCCAAAAATAGGTAATATATAAATTACGTATAATGTATGCAATTTTTTCAAAGAAACTAGATTTTAGATGTACATAACTAAATATAGCTTGTAAGTTATGCATCAATTTAAATTTAACTTATAATAAATATGTATAACGTGTTAATTGTAACTGGGGGGGGGGGGGGGCTTATGTTGCAAAGTTGTTGTCAAAAAAAAAAAGCAAGAAAGTGGATATCGCTCTGCTGTACAGTAGGTTACAAGTGGGTTACTGTAATGGATGGAATTAGATTTGAAATCAATGATATACCATTGTATACGAAAAACGATACTGAGCGGAGACGGTTTATCTGTCTAGGATATATTATTATAGATTATTATTACTTATTATTAATAACTTATTCAAATATTTGACTTTCCGGTGGACATTTTTTTTTTTTTATAAAGGTATAGACACAAACTTATAACTTAAATCTTAAATTTAAAAAAAAAATTTATGAATTTTTATCTAAGATAATTTGAACATTGTCGTAATTTTTACGTATTTTGTCAAAATTCAAACTTTGAATGCTTATAAAAAAAATTGTGACTAGGTATGTATTTCTTTTATTTTTCAACTGCTATTGTAACAATATGTTGGGAGCCTTGTATTAAATCTCCAAGCTTTTATACCCAACAAATACATTTTTATCGATATTAATTTTAAAAAAAAACTAATAATGATCAAAAATTGCATATGCCTATAAATAGTTCAACTTATGTCGAAATTTTTTGAAAATTGCATGGTGGATATAAAATACTTATATAAACATTCGGTGAAAATTTAATGTATCTATAAACATTTGTTTTAAAGTTACATCAAAAACCAAAATCAATTTTGTAAAAAATTGATTGTGCGTAAAAATTCCTGTTTTTCCTTAATTTTTAGTTTGTTAATCCCAATTATTTAGAAAAATATTAAGAATTTTTAATTTTTGACTCACCAAAGTACCAACTAAATTCATTTTCTGATCGAACGAAGTACTGAAGTCGAAAATCGAAGCGAAAAATGACCTCTCTAAAGTTCCACAACATTACCTTTCAGAAAAGATGATACACTTGAAACTTTTGAGCAAGTTCAGAGGGAGAAAAAGTGTTCACAGAATAAAAAAGAAAAAGAAAAAGAAATAGACATCATTGTAAAACCAATACATTCCTCGCTCCGCTTAGAATCTAAAAATGGGTAATTATTAGGTAATATTTTTTTTAAGAGAAAACTGCAATAACTAAAATTGAAACAGAATATGCAAAATAAAATGTAAAAAACAAATTTATAATTTGATCTGCGAAAGTCATAAACATCTTAACTTTAACATTACAATATTTAATATATAATTGATCTTTTAGAACGTTCAAGGTACCTATCAAAATAGCCAAATATAATTTTCTATCAACATTGCACTACAGTATGTAAAAAGTGATCTTAAAAAAAATCAAAGTTCAAAGCATTAAAAAATATTTGTCATTGGTTAAGTTAGGTTATTTTTCTCCAATGTCCGTTATTCCAGACATATACAAGGTAAATTGTCGACCTCTTTAAAAAACTCAGATTTTCTACTACAAATGATCAAAACAATAGCTTCTGTTATGCACATATATTGCATTTAATTTGAATAAGAAGAATTGTTGAGGACCACTTTTTTATAATAATATAAGGACGATAATATCATTATAATATACAGAATATTGGTCGTCGATATGATCATGTTCTAACCTACAGTCAAAAGGAAAGTTTATGTTCCGACTCTTACTAAACACGCATTGTACTTATATACCTAAGTTATATTTTTAAACATAAGTCACTAACTCCAACGACCATCACTATGTTGTGCTTGCATGCATCTGGTTGCATTATTCTATCGACATAGAAAGGTGTGCAATGTGCATGCCACCTTTTTATGATTGGTTAGCCGTTCAGTGAAAGCGACCAATCATAGTTTCGTTCGTCTTGGGGCTATACGCAAAATTGTGAAAACAACGTTGTAGATCAAAATAGAGCTAGGCATAACGTAATCAAATAAACTGATTAAAAATAATAGTTATTCAATTTTTTCGTAGGTAAATAATATTATATAATCTGTACCTGAGGTATATTATATATATATATATGTTAGTATGTACCTATTATCGTATTACAGAAATATTTATGGTCTTACATTAGAATAATAATATGATTTTGTAGACTGATGTGATGCGGTAGCTCTCCTCAATCCTAAAACGTATTCTGAGTGCCAGCATAACCTGCAGTGTTACTCGTTACTGGATGGATGACCACTGACCATCCGTGATTTTAGTGAAAAATCTACGCCATTCATAAACTTATTCAAACCAACTATAGCCTTTGTAAAAAACCATCATAAAATAACCTTCACCCAAAAGCCTATTCTGCTGTGAGTTAATAAAAAAATAATAATATGATTTTACCTGTTACGTATATTGTAACAAAATCTTAGCACCTATATTAATCTTGAAATTATTCGCTGACGATCAAAATTATAAAATTCGATAAAAACCAATTAATATAAACTATAAATTACAACACTAGCTAGAACGTATAATATTATCGGTTTTACTTTTTTTTTTCTTGTCTGTGGGTTAGATAAAATTTGTCCGCGGGCTGCTATTTTGTGACTCCTGACCTATACACTATACAGTATAAAGTATACATATAGTTGTTATATAAAGTAGATATTTGTTAGTCGATGGTACGATAGAGTTTTAAATATATATTTATTTACTAGTATTTTATTATGATCTAAGGCGTTTTCGAAGGCTAACCTAACCTAACCTAACTTTAAGTATATTGAATATAGTTGTACGGTAATATAATATGAATATACGATTTTTTTTAACTACTGAAAAAATTTAAATCTGGTTTCAATATTTTTTGAAAATTTGTAAATATGATTTTTAGAAAACTTTTGATTATAAAAACATTTACCTACCTACCTATCTAATTTAAGTGGTTTACATTTTATGATTTTTTAAAGTCTAATTTTTGTTTTCTAATTAGTCCCTACTCCCTATATATTCAAAAATGTCATAAATAAGTTTATACTTTTTGAATTTGAAAACATTTGTCATTACAGTAAACGATTTTTGCGTCATTCGCATTTAATATGAAAAATCATGAATTTTATTATTTATTGTGTGTACCTATATGTATACATACGAGTCATTACAAATGGATCTGTTTCGTTGATATATGCATAGATACGTAGGTATATAATAAAGCGGCAGATTGTAAATCGAAATATTATATGTGACGTGCAAAACTTTATAATATATATTGTGTGTGTGCGTTGTATAGCCAAACGTGAGTATAATAGTCATTGATTTTACTATACTATAATCTAAAATAAATGGTATAATTATAATACATAGACATATGTCGATATTTTATTTTTTAGATAAAACACTCGTTGTGTCATTTAGATTATAAGTTGACCGAATCACCTCATATGGTACGAAAGTTGGACTGCAAATATTATATTACCTATTATATTTTTTTTGCCAAAAATCTGTCTTGAATTTGTAATAATTTTCGTGAAAATTTTGAATAACCTATACAATCGACTAGCTGGATTCAGTAAGTCTACTGAAATTGTACCTACCTATACTGCATTTAGTTATATTATATTATTATTATTTTTACTATTATTGCGTACATTGAACAGTTAAAATAATGATTTCCCACGCAATACGCTCGTAATATTTATAATCACTCAATCGATCAAATTGTGCACACATCCCGAAGACGTTCTGACACAACCGGAGAATGTCCATAAATCCAATAGAAGTGTACACACACATGCGCGCGCGCGTTTATTTCTTCATCTTAAATATGATAGTTGTCGGGACAAAAAAAAATAATGATACATTTACTGGCCATCGTCACGAAGCTCGTATTGTTATTGATCATTATATACCTGTATACAGAGCGGTGCAGTGCATTGGCATTATTTTATTTTGCTGGTACTCGTAAGAGTTATAAAATATATCAGCATTATAAATGTTTGTGCATAATTTAATGGTTGGATAATGTTTAAAATCGTATTTTAGGTACTTACATTGTTTAACCTTTAAGTGTAATATTGCTCGTGAACCACTGCACAGCCATGACTTGTCCTTAATTTGTTTCACATTGTTGGTCATCTGAAGGAAGAAAAATTAAAGATTTAACATTTTTATTTCAACTTAATATGGATGGTTCTTATTGATTGTCCCAAACTATTAGGGTTTTCTTGATTTTAATATCCCACAGAATAGAACCATAGGTTTACTTCTATTTGGTATGTAGTTTTACAAAAAAAAAATTGTACAAATTTTGCCTATCTGTAGAATTAAATCATTAGCAAACGAATCAATAATTTAATTATTGAACTATATTTCCATTAAATATTTTAATGATTATAGTATTTTAGATTGTGAGTGGAGCTATATGAATGTATTGATTTTTTGTTTTTAATGTATTAATATTATTATAACCGTGTTATCGGGGTCAGACTGGACCGATTCTCTGAACTGTCCAAATTCGGTCAGAAATCAACCACGCGCTGTTGCGGTTTGATAGCGACGAAATGTTTCCGTCGTACACAACATTACATTCGTTTATACGGAGCCGTCAACACTGAGCGTTTTTCGGTTACCGTTATTTTTTGAATTGGCAGGTTTTTAATAAATTAACATACTAATATTATATTTAAAAAATATTTTCCTAACATGTACTGAAAAATTAACAACAGAGGTCCAAAACTATCCGTGCATTTGGAATATGACCTCTAATGAGTCTAATGAGCACATGAATAAGTAAGGACCTAACAATGTTCTTAATTAAGTGTAGGTAACTTACACCTAAGTTATAATATTAGATACATTTCATTGAAATCAAAAACTATTACAAATACTAATTTCTATTAAATTTCAAATTAACAACGATTCCTCCTGCGCTTTTTAATCTCGTTTATATTAGGTACTCGGCAGCCGATAAAACACATATAGCCTGAACGGTCGTGCCGATTGCGGTTCGGTCGCTGACAAAACGCTAGTCTGCTCGGGCATTATTTCTCTGATCGGTGGACGCCCGCCAAGCGAATTATGAATGACTTAATTGTGCTCAAATGCACATTAGAAGCGTCCGACTGCCTAGATTCACATTCTCACAAAACCAGATAAGTGTACATTAGGGTTTATACTACAGAATATAATATTATAATATATTTATATTATAATTCTTGGTGTTATCAGACATTAACCCATTATGGTGGTATCACTGTTATATTCTGAATTTTGTATATCACCCATGGCAATATGTCATTTGGTAATTGTTACAGAGTTGTGGTTTTGTTTAATTCAAATCACAAGAATCAAATACTGTTTATAGTGTTGAGTTATATTTACTCATATCGAAGAGGGACCAAATATGTTTTATATATTTAATAAAAATTTTGAGTTTTAATCAAAAATCAAAAATCCTTAAATGACCAATCATTTTTGGTATTTTTTAAAAATGTAGTAATTATTAGAAATTTTGTGGAAATTGTTTAATATTTCAAACAGAAACGTGTTTTCTTGGAGATACGATATATCGTATCAGATATTATTTTACGCACGCAATTGTAATATTGTTCATTTATGAGTATACTCACTATAGTCACTTGACAAGTATCAACTCGTGTCGATATTTTTGTCGAAAACACTCGACATTCATCTAAATTTTCAAGATTTTCATTCTTCTCATATAAATCTTCAAAATAACTTTTCGACTTAATATAAACCTAATATAACCTAACATTGTAAAATTATTAATGATGGTATTTAAATGAGTTGATATACTATAACTATTGGTAAAAAATGAGGAGTTTAGGTAAACGATATTAGCTTATTATCTCAAACTGTCGAAAAGGCTTGAAACCTTCGCATTGAGATAAAATATTATTATTGATAATGATAGATTGATAGGCATCATTAATATTTAATATCATTAAAGGTAAGTAAATATGTTGTGATCAGATGGTCTTCATGTTATTAGCGCTGTGGCAACCACAGCGCGCGATCCCTTCAGTCTAGCTAAACTATACGTTTTTTTGCGTGGAAGACATTCGAACAATTTATTACTTAGCTAGGGTAGGTAACTATTATTCTTTGATAAAACCTAGAAAAACGTAATTTTTCGAGTCAAATTTCAGAGACTTGAGTTGAGTATACCCACTGTTTTTGCGTGTCCCTGCGATCGATGACGAAGAAAAGTCGCGTAATACTCCGAACGTCCGTAGCTACCAGAGAATTATATTATATATATATATATATATGTAACTCTATATTATATTATATCGGGTGGACTTGGTTCAAAAGACCTGTAATTGAACGGGCGCGCGATGCCTTTGCAAATTTATGCGCCACCTCGACCACTCGGTAGGTATGTGATGGTCGAGGGGTAACGGGGTCACCGGACCTTTGACGTGCAAATCATCGTCATTGTGTATATACTCGCCTGCCGCCGGACACGCGTTAGACTCGCTAGCGCCACGCCGCTTCCCCTTTCCCCAGGGATATTCCCACTGCATCCGACGATAATATACATTATTTTATAATAACTTTTGAGTGAGCCGTAAATTATATATGCTGCAGTGTCTTTCAGATTTAGTGTGACGTAATGCGCAGAAATCACATATTATAATCATCACTGCAATTTTCGTCACACGGAATTTATTAAAGACCCAATAATAGTTATATAAAATAATAATAATACATTTTAGTGTATAATATATATATAACTCAAAAAGAATGCAATGTGTACGTGTGCGCGAGTATTGAATTTCCTAGAGTGCCATTGCGCATGCACATCATACATCCGGAGAAAACCACATGTTATGATAACGTAACGCCACGTCGTCGACGGTCTCTCGGGGTTTTGGAATCCATTTCAAATATTATTACATCGATATCTACGCATACGCATTATGTGATAATAAATATAAATTGACAATCTAAAATTGATATTTAATAATAAGATTGATTTTGGCAAAACCTAAAACAAATGATTTAAAAAAAAATAAATACAATTATAAGAATAATTATTGTAAAAAGAGAAAAATTGAATTATAAACTATTTCAGTGAATTGAACTTTCCGATAAGGCTTTTGTACCGATAAGTGGTGTGTGTACATTATATATATATTAAAGATCATTGGCGTACGCAAAATTCTTGAATGGGGGGGGGGGGGTTATCATATTTTATATACATATATTGATATATTTAAAAAAAAAAAATGTTTATACAATTTTGTATTCTTTTTTAGGGTTAAATTATTAATGCGTTATCGGGGCCAGACTATAGACCGATATACGAAACCTTTTAAAACCACTGAGAAGCGACCGACCCGACAAAACGCATATTATGATCTCAGCCTAAATATAATATTCCATAAAAAAAATCATAATTCGTATTTCACTTGGGGGGGGGGGGATTAAACCCCTAAACCCCCTCCCATCGATACGCCACTGTTAAAGATATATATATATATATATAAATAATAATTTATATAGGTAGGTATGCATACAATATTATGCTCAATTCAAATGATTTCACCCTCTCATCGACACCACTGGGACTTTTTTTCCTGAACCGATCATAATATTAAACTATAGAATCTATATAGATACCAACCATTATAGTAATATTATACAAGTATGTGGATTTTAATAACTCGAGTTTCCACAAGAGTGTACATTTACCAGTCGTAAACATAATATTATAATAATAATAACGCGCGCCAAGTAATAAAAATTTAATAATAGTAATAATAATAAAAACTGTAGTAACAACGTGGTAAGTACATAATATATATTTTTATATTCATTTGTATTTTTTTTTTTTATGGGTATCGTAATTAACGGCCCTCCGCATCGCAAATTTCTCGAATTGTCCGTTTCTTCTTCCTCACTCCGTCATGCACCCTCGCGCCGCGCTGTTAATTTTGATGCGACAAACTTGACGCCGGCGTTTCTGAATTTTTACTACAGCAGTGTACCTATATATACCTAATACAATCCACACACATATCATATAATATACGGTCCAAAGATATCGTTTTGACGCCCCGGCTAACGCAGTTAAATTATTGTAATGTTCAAAAACAATGTACGCGTGGCAATGAGCCAAATGCGTTTTTTTGCTTCGTCATTCGTATCGTTAGTTACCTATATGTATAATATTATTAATTTATTACTGTATATAATACCCAATAGTACCCATCGTTGTGATTCGTTCTACATAGTTTACGTTATATAAGTTATAATTATTATTATATTATTTTGTATATACGGTGTTTTTTAAATATTATTTTCATCCACACTATAATGTAAAACGTTGGATTTAATTGATTCGATTATTATAGTGACAACTATACTATAGTAGATGGTAATATGATACCACTAATAACTATTATAATACAAATATTTATTATTATTCATTATAATGTTTAATGTATACGATAATAATATGACCGGTAGATGTTTTAAGCAACTGGCAGGTATACAAAATATACAGACTATTAATTATTAGTGATCAAATATCCACTGAGTCAACGAAAAAACACATACACTATACAGGATGATTCACCAAGCTTTAAAAGCATGCTCATTCCTATTTTACCATTCATGATAAATTTGTCAAAAAAAAATAGATTTTTTTGAACTTTTAAGTATATTCAAAGACCCTAGTTTTAATCGTATATATTTCGAATACTATTTAAGGAGTTACCTATGGTATAAGTAACTATAAGTAAGTAACAAACTCTTTTTTTCAACCAACCTGTATATTGAAAAATATTAAACAGATGATGTTTTTGAAAATATTTTTATGTAACTAACTAATTTAAAATTCAAAGTAGTTTCTGAGTTGTATAGACTAAGAATAGTGTTTTTAAAAATTGATTTAAAAAAATGTTCAAATACGAGTATAGGTGTAGATAAGTATGCAACATTGATTTTATATGACTCGGACAATTTTTATTAAGTCACACAATTTTGGTTAATTACTATTAATTCCTTTAATTTTTAAATCTTTCATTGCTACATTATCTTCCTAACCATTATTAAAAAAAATTGTTTGAATTTTCTTTAAATATACGATTATCCTAATCACCGTATACCTAATAAATCAACAATATTGAGAATAAGTATATGGATTATACAATAGTCTGCAATATGTATTAATTAACTCATTAATTAATTGTATTTAAAAATTAAAATGTTAATAATGTCATTTTGGATACCTAGCTAATGCGATGTGATAAACATCGAAATTGAAAAACGCGTTAGGTAAATTATATATGTATATTATGCTTAAAAATATTTAGTTAAATAGATTTCACTTCGAGCCGAGTCTATCCGTTGTCCATTGGATTATTTCGAAACAATCACGAGTTCAGATAGTGATATCATTAACTACATGTTGTATAAAAAAAAATACACCACCGAAAAAACAACAATTGTGGTATTTTTTTCTTAATAATAATATTGTGCCCGTGTATAAGACGTTTAGTTCGTCGCCTCGTACCGATCATTAGAGCGTCGATCGAACATTATTATTTTTAAAAAAGAAAAAACTTGCAGACGATAACATCTTTGTGTATGTAATTTCCGAGAAAAGAAAAACCGGTGATTTGATCCAGAAAAAACATGTCATATATATATCGAACATGTATAAAACAATAATAATATTATATTATAATAAATATTTGATTTTTATCGAGCAAAATATATCGGACGTGGGGTACCAATAATATGCATAATATTATATATTGGTACCGGTTGAAGTCGTGTGTGTGTGTACGCGATATCATATATACACTCGATACTTACCTATACACATGTATATATGACCGCGTAATATATTACTATTATTGTAAAGGAGTACCGCGGGTGGGTAAAACGCTACGCTACAGCAGCAGCTACTACTGTTGGATGCTACGTCCCACGGCACCAGAGACTGACATCTTATACTAGGACGAGAATATTATATTATAGGCATAATATACCAGTTTCGATTTATAGGCACGCCGATGGTGGAATGGCAATGTGAAAACCATGTAGGTACAAATCTGGAGGTTGCATGATATATATAAGCGCTGCTTATGTGTTAGTGCTCGTTAAATGGGCGAAAAAATGGAAAATCATTCTCAATCCGACTAAAAACACAGCAGTTATTTTCACACTTTCGTTGACCCACTAATTTTAATTCCTTAAAAATCTACGGACAAAATATACCATGGTCTCATAACATAAAATATCCTGGGGTTATTTTGGACAAAAAACTTACCTGGAACCCACATATTATATCCCCCAAAATACAACAAGGATACCAACGATTAAAAATGTTATACCCATTGATAAATCGGCAAACATCATTGAGCTGGAAGTGTTCATTACTTATATATACAAACAAATCATTCGTCCTCTATTACTGTACGCTGTCCCTGTCTGGGGTCAATGTACTTCAACCCACATAAATAAAATCCAAGTACTTCAATCCAAAGTCCTCCGTGTGATTTCAAATGCCCCATGGTTTATTACGAAACAATGTGTAGCACACCGACTTCAATTTACCAACAATTAAGAACTACGTAAAGTAGTATCGGCAAGCTTCTTAGTTCTTCTGTCATCTATACGCAAAGCAAGCGGTCTACAACATTTCGGGTTAAATGTCGGCCCCATCAATCAAAGACTAAAACGTGGTCGTCCTCATGACATCCTAAATTAGATTATCTTCAAAAAAAAAATGTATTGTATATCGTCCATTACTTGTAACACTATCTTAAATCTAATAATGTGTATAGCTAATTTGTTAAGCTAGTTATTTACTACATATTATGTTAATATCGTTTTTCTAAATAGCTAAAAATTGTGCATATTATACTTAAGTTTAGATGGATTTGTCAGGAAAACTTTATAAATAATTTTAAAAAAAAGTGAGCGTAAAATACATTTTTTTCCCCTAAGTACCAATTTTGAAAACCAACTTTATTAAAAAAAAAACTCCGAAAGTTTTTGTTTAGAATTTATATTCATGTTACATCCACTGCTACAGGTATGAAATAGCGATCCGAACGATATACAGCGCGTATTATCTGCTGCAGGTATCTATGGATAACGCCAAAAGAGTTTCCCGCAAAAGGAGAAACTACTCGTATAATAACTCGTACTATATGATGATTGTAATAATTATTGTTAAGGACCTTCAATATTAATTATTTAAGTACAATCCGTTGTGATTTTAATATTACGATTACCTATACCTCAAAAGCAAGGAATACGACAAGAATATTATAAATGGTTAATATGGTTATATTTCAGAACTATATATTATAGCCCATAGGTAATAGAAAAAACATACCCTATAATATCGACGGAAGCATATTATTTTCGAACGAATCCCTGCACACATTCGAGTTTCCACGATATTACTTGGACATGTACCGAGATCAATACGATATGGTAATTCGAAATCGTTTTGCGATTCCAGGGGATAAAATCTACGCGTGTTGTACCATTGCTTTCTCGTTTTCCGTTGCTGCAGTTATCTCTTTGCGCACACTCAGTATAGGTACCTATATCGCGGCGATATACGGTATCACGAATTTTAAGGATATTGCATAATATGGCCGTACCACTCGCACAACCGATGCCGAAAAATAAAATAAAACCATACAAGCACGTGTATACCCAGTATAAAAATATATTATTTATGATGGCATATATAATATGTATAGAATATATAGAATATCGTATAGGTTTATTCTCTAACTGCGATCGCGCGAGAGATCTGTTTCCCGAGTAACTGGAAAAATATAGAGATATTCCACGCGTGCGATAGTATATAATATGGAATAGCGTTTTCTTTATTTTATTTACTTCGTCCCGTGGCGTACATTATTATATAGCCAGATGGGGATAGGACGAGAGGGCGTGTTAGGATAAAGGATTTTATAGTGCAATAAAACTTTACATGTGTATATAATATATATATATAAACGTAGGCAGTATAAGTACTTGTGTTTTTCCGTATTTGTATTGGCACTTATATTCCCAAACCCTGCACACACACACACACACACATACTATGGTCGGATTTTCATCCGAAAAACCTTACAGGCGTGTGCACGTGTTTATCGCCGTAAGCACGTTGGTTGGTTTTTTTTTGTTTTTTTAATTCATCAGAAAGCCGATTTTCTCCGTGGTTCTCCCATGCCGTCACCTTGTTTGGACGTTCGCAGCCGATGCAGAGCCAGGACGTTATCGTTATTCCGGGCATGTCGTTTTGCGTTCACCGCGACCAATGCGGTAATTAATTTTTCAAACTGGGTCACAACACCACGCTCATATAGCTGCTACAACACGGATGATATGCGAATCGTGCATCGTTTAGCTCGTACGTACAGCATCAAGTGAAAAAAATCACCGTCCGCAGCACTATCATTAAACCTACATGTATATAATAATATTACTATCGTATATTAAGTATACCTATATTAAATAGTGGTAATTTTGGTTTTATTATTATTATTATTTTTTTTTTTTGTCTTTCCCGTGAGAATTCCTACCAAGTCGCCGATTAGGTGGAAAATAATATAATAAAAATATTAATATACAGGTATAATGCACACAGATATTAATATACCTCTCTCCACGGCTTGAAACCCATTAAATTATTATTATTTATCTCGTTTGAAATGAAAAACGGTCGTCCCCGCTTGGCAGTTGGTACTTATATATACATATCTGTACACACACCGCTTGCTGCTACCATAATAATAATTTTATACATATATATACTGGTTTGGTAAGTGTGTGTGTGTGTATTAAAGAGAGACAGAGAGAGTGTCCGGAGTATATTAAACGTTCGTGCTGGTGTATTGACCTGATCGCTGCACACGAGGCGATTGACAGTTTTTTTTTAAATTTAATTAATTTTTTTTCGATAACGACTGAATTTATAAACAAAGAACTAACCTTGAAATTGAAAATCAAGAGCGTATATACATGTCTGAACTCACATTTTGGAGCGATTCGTTAGCAGACGTGGTTGACGTCGGCCGTGTTTTGTCTTTTTCACTACCTATGATGTTATAATAATAAATTAATATATGAATATTTACATAATACAATTTCGACGTGTGAAAGCAATTATACTAACCATGTGGCATCTTGAGAGAGCTCAATTTTTGCAAAATTCAATTGCGTGCTTGTGACGTCCAACGCAGATGAACCCACACAAAAATAATAAAAATATATTATAGATATAAGCATTAAGCAGGTACATTGCGATAAGACAACTTATACCGCACTTGCCTCAGGTCTCCGCCAATCGACGACCGCGCCGCCTGTGTGGTAGTCGCACACACCAAACTTAAAACAGCTACGAGCAGTGAGCAGAGCACAGCGCTATATCGACGATGTTACTAATTAATAAATGATATTATATTTTTGATCATTGTCACTAGAAACAATACAATTTGTTATTAAGTTCATAAAAAATAATGTAAAGTAATTTTTAAAAAAAGTCTAAAAATACAAAACACCTATATCTATATATCTATATTTGACATACCTTATAAAAATGAATGTTTATAAAAACTTAAGTGAAATGTCAATTTACTAAATAATATAACAATAATGTTATCGGAGATTTCTAACTCTTACCGTATTTTGAATTATTAAAATTATTAAAATAAATATTTTTTATAATAAAGTTCAAAATTGAAAATAACAAAATTGCAGTTTTTTATGCTCAATCGTGTTGTAGTCCTTTATTTATGCCCAAAGAGTATCGGCTAATTATGAATTATAAATAAATTATAATAATTGTCATACAATATAAACCGCAAGCACGTGACCCCCTCTGTCGCCTGTTGCCTGTTCGTGCCAGCCACAATGGCCAAATATCAACTGACAGAACGGAGATACGGAGACCAGTCACTTAATTTTTTCCCGTTTGAAACAGAACATGGACAACTAGTAATAAACGTTGTTTTGCTAATTCACCTTTGAGGTGGCAAATGTCGAACATCATGTTTCTATTCCTGTTTTTGCGAATACCATATATTTTTATTTCTTAACGTCGCCGGTACTTATACACATATACGTATATTTAATTATTTTTATCGCACCCATGACCCACCAACAATCTCCTCAACGGAGTCGCCGTGCAGTGTATTTTGTATAATTATTCTGTCTCAAGATGATGTCCACCCCGTTACGAATTATTTACGTTGTTATTTTATTATTATATTATTATTCACGGGTGACGCAAACCTCGTGGCACAATAATTTTGAATTGAATTTTCTATGTTCAAGTTTAATTCTGACCGAGTTTTACGCAAAGTTGGCTTCCCAGCACCAACTTAATATTATCAATAAATAAAAACGTACTGAATATTTTTAATTTATTTCTGACTGCAAAGTATTAGGTACTGTTCCATTGTGTTCCAATATATTATTATTATTATTAATTTAAAAAAATCCACGGCACTCCAGATTTTGTCTCGGTCCGTGGCTGACGACTGTACTTATAATATATTATATCTCAGGCGACCACATTATTTCGATTCACATGCTTTTAAATTATTTTATGTGGTATTATATTATTTAAATTTTATTATAATTATCTAATTCTTATTGTATAATATATGATCGTCTAACCACATATGATTGGCTAAACTCATTCCACATTATGAAATATTTTCTTCACTCAAAGGATTAACTAAATGAGTTAACCATACAGGAAAATCATAAAAACTTAACAACAATTACAGGAAATACAATTAAATATGAATTTATTTTACCTACCTTGGAGTCTCAGATCTATATATTCTTGTACATTTTCCGTCACCTGTTACGATATTATCCATTTGAAGGTTGAACATACAATTTCTGCGAAGTCAGGCATATCTTTAAAAATACTTAAATGATCTTATTCATGATAATTTGATAATTGATATTATTAATTGCTGTGAACACATTGATCGTATTTAAATAGGATATTTGCATTATGTTACGTGCAAACAATTGCCGAAGGCAAACAATATTAATCATTTTCCTCCATCACCGTGTGTTATACAATATGATTACTTAATTTTTTGTTATATATATATATATATTCACATAATATTGCTTACACAATTTTGGTCAAGTTGTAGATAATATTAAAAAATAGATATTATGTTATTTAATTAACAAATGAAGTTTTTTTCGCTTATCTTATTAAACAAAACACAAAATTATTTTAAGCTTGTAAACATGCACTTCTAAATAATATAAAATATCCACGCTTGAAAATTAGATAGTTATCATCGAAAATTGCAGCAACCCATACCTCCTTTATATACATACCTACTATATATATATATATATATATATATATCAGCCGCGTGCATCAAGATAATGGCTGAAGTAGCAAAGTGTATACGCATTGGAAACATATTATATTCCATAACGTCTACGATACTCATCTACCTCATATATTGTGCCAGCTAATGACGCGTAATCTATTTTTTACGGTTTTGAACGACGATCCGGAGTGACGTCGAGATCAGTATCTAAACGGTAAAATCCTTCAAACACACGTTATAATCATCGATATATATATATATATATATATATATACGAGTATATACATAATTTATATACCGAGGTGGTTAATAAAATATGATATACCTATACCTACCGTGGTGCCAATGTGCTGTGCACATACAGGTAGCATAGTATAAATGAGTGTTCGCCGTATGCGTCCGCGATGACGAGAAACGATCAATTTTATTGCACTGCATTTTTCGCGTAGAAACGACGATAAACGCGTGGAAAAATCTACGTACAACAACGCCTGGGCCAGTGTACAATATGCAAATATATACATAAATCGCGGTAGTCATAACTTAAACCTCGGTTTTGGTTATGGATATATTATATTATTATTATGCACTCACTCGCAATGCAGTCATATCTATACCGTATAGACTTTTATCCAACTATAAGTACGTTATACACTCACATCCTTAATGCCATTATATATTATTATTTCACGTGTACACAGCTATGACGACTGCACATGAACTGAGTCTCGCTAAAATCTTTTACTGCCAAAAATATTAAGTCCCGTGAAATTTAAAACAGAATAATTAATAAGTCCATGTTTAAAATTATTAAAACTGTGTTCCCGTCAAACTTAAAACAAAACCATCTTCTTTACCTACCGTTCTTACAGATTTAGTACTAATAACTATAATAAGTGTGTGACTAAAAGTTATTTTATGTTGATTTTGAGAAAACTGATTTATGTGTTTAATACTTTATGTTACTCGTTAAAAAATATAAAATATAAGTATAAAACGATAAAATTAAATTGCATACATTGGTAAAAATGCATGGATAAACTTTATTGCGTGTACCTATACCTATATTCAAATCGTTCGAATGAATATTTTAATTAATATAATCCTAGGACTTAACAAATTTATTGTTTCCCAATCGCCGATGGCCGCTCAATTGATATATATTTTCGTTTATATAATTATACCCGGAGCTCAATTAGCAGGTAAATTATTCTTTAATATGCCGTTGAGGTGACTCAAAGAACTTAATTAGTATTATATTAAATAAACGCAATGGTATACTATAAATACTTACTTTATAATATTCACGAGCGCGCCTGCAGGTGGATTTTATGTTTCACTTTAAATATTTTCGGTTTGCTTCGAGTCACGTGAAATATTAAGTATATTATGGTATTATAATAATAATAAAATTGACATCAATCGACGAATAAAAATAAATTATAATGATAATAATGACAACGCACCCCGACCCGTCACCGTATACGCTCGCACGATCCGATAATTATGACGTGCTCATCCTAGCTCGTGTAGACTATGCCGACGATTACCCTGAACATAACATACCATACCGTGGTATCCCGTGGTAACCTGCGGTGCGGACGGCGCTGGTGGGATGACGAGTGATGCGTCCCACCTCGCGCTCGTGCGTAAATCATTTTGCCGCGTGCGGACGATTAATTTTAATACGTTTCTTATTTATTTTCCTTCCGACCCTCGAGCGCTGCGCTATAATAATATTATTACTTTAGCACCTATAACGCCATGATAATTAATCACCGTTAAGTTGATTTTTTTTTCATATATTCCTATACATAATATTATTATATTGCTGCGAACGATCGCGGTATAATACGTGCGCGTAGGGTAAATTCCGTCATAATTTATACTGGCCACGCATATGTAATCGGATACGCGTTGCGGATTTCTCGCGATTTTCCTTTTTATTTTTGAGCACATAACGCACACATACGCAACGGATCTGGTTGGCGAACGGAAAGACTTTCCTAACCGTGACGGAACTACGATATTTATCATAAACAATATGATGGCTATAACTATAGGTCACTGCGCGTTATCGATCTGCGAGTACTTCTTATACAATTTCGCTCATCCGTCGAACTTTTCTCGTAATATACCCAAGCTATTTATTAAATTTCTGTTTACTGTTTTAAACCCTCACGTATAGTGATCATATATTATTTTAAGTTTATAGACGTGTCCATGGGTATTTCCTGTCCATGCACAGGCATGGCCTGCGAAATTAGATCTAAATTTAAAAATGTGATTTAATATCATTAAATTGGGGGTCATATTCCCAAACCCTAACAGAATTTTTATTTTTGTCCGTGGAGGTGCAGTTTTCTCCTCCCTCGAATATGCCATAGTGTACACGACCAGCGAATGAGGTCTGCAGGACGCACCTATGATTTTAAAGACTTTTACTTCGTACCGTCACCAATAGCTATATGATATAATTTATTCCCTAAAGTCAGAGGGTTTCTACACTAGTGGGCTTCCCTCCTCATGCCATTGAATGTTGTGTATATTGTATCTTAACTACCTATCAAATTTACTTTTGTATAATAAATAAAAAAAATTAAGAAATTATAAATATTTATATATATTATCTTGCGTATTGTATTCTATGAAGTATTGTTCAAAAAATGTATAAATGTCTAAACGTCGTATTTATGTCCAATGAATTGATTAAAATAAATTTAAATTTAAAAGTTTCTCCAATCGTGTATTCTGAACATGATTCTTATTATTACCTATACCTATCTTATTCAACGTTACAAATGTTTTGAGACTGAAACTGACTATTTGATTATTATATATTATATAATTGATAAAATAATACATTTTCTATATGGTGGTTTTCACCAATGTTGTTATTTTAGTATTTTACGAACCCATGCCGAATCCGGAAAAGGTGCCTATATACACATAATGATGGATTTGTTGATTGTATTATTGTGAGGTTGTTGTCCTCGATAAAGCCGTAGACAATTTCACATTTAAAGAAGCAGTTATATCTGATGCACAACTCCAACTTTTACAGTGCCCATTTACGTCGGTTGTACAGGGAACATAGGTGTAATACTATAATATTATAATTTATATTATATAAAAATATTTATACGAACGGAAATTTTTTATGTCTGAGACTATATATAATTGATTGCAAATAATGTAATGTCGTCGGAAAATCGCAATGATATTACGATGAAGATTTAGGCTGTACAGTGTACATAATATATGTATGTGCAATGGTGCTATATGAAGTTGCAATGTAACAATTTTCAATATCTTCTTAATTTACTGATAAATAAAAAAATTAATTCAAATTGTATTATTATCTCCTAACGGTAAATTTAAATTACTGTATATTCTTGCAAATATTATGTTTTTTTGTATCTCTTAAATATGTAATCACGAACATGAGTTCATTTAATAAGGTGTATTTGTACATCGTACATATTATATTCTCATTGGAGAACGCGCCCATACTCCATACCTTAACATATTATACAGCTTGCCATCTAAAATACCTAATAATGGCACTTGTATGTTTAATTCAGCGTGGGTTCTATTATGAATACAAGAACAATCATATTTGTATTTAAATATAATGAAAAAATCACAGTGCACTGTGCATTATTACCTTCATATTATGTTTGTATTTATTTATTTATTTTTTTAATTATATTTCATAATTTATATAATAATATATAAAAACAAGTAAAACAAAATACGCCTAGTGTGCATATTATTTACTCATATACATTATACCTATGTAACCATGCAGCGTATATACAGTACGCTATAATATTATATAGTGGTCATTATTTTCGATGTAATTTATGTGCGTACAGTAGAATGGAAATGGTTTACAACTCGTAAATAATAATATTTTATCGTTTTGAATGGTCTTCGAGCTATTTGAATAAACACTGTTTTATTAACACCATATCCACTTCATATATAAATGTTTTTGTGTGAGTACATACGCACTAATTTATTCATCATATTACGGAACATATTATTATTATCATGTGTGTACGTAATAAACCATACTCGCGGACTATTGCCCAATAAAAATACATTTAATTGCAACGAATCCGTTCGCCGCGGCCGACCTGTTCAACGGTGTATATCATACAGTATTTGAGTTTGGACTGTTGCTTATTTGATCGGCCATGT
Source organism: Diuraphis noxia (assembly GCF_037042655.1). NCBI lineage: Eukaryota > Metazoa > Arthropoda > Insecta > Hemiptera > Aphididae > Diuraphis > Diuraphis noxia. The sequence goes on along the minus strand of NW_028301714.1, from coordinate 26,261,579 downwards.
ATACGGAAATAATAATTGGTGATGTTTCGGTGTACCTATGCGCGATAGATCATATAAAAAATTAAAAAATAGACACCTAGTATGTAGTTAGAAGACCTGGGGACGATCGAGACAAATTAATAAGCCCTTGTAATATAAATTTAAATGTATAATAATAGTTATAATACGACATTGCAAAAAAACACGATCACTAATTACGATCGTTGTGATAATTACACATGTGATAATGAAACACCGGTGAAATTAAACGAACAATTAGGGAAAGGCCTTGAATAGGTACAAAATATTGTAAATTATTATATTGTAAAATATATATGTTATCATACAATTACCGCACTTTCAGTCGCATATATTATCTCACGATGCAAATGCATTTCAAACTGGAATATTAATACATTCAAGTACACATAGGTACAATAATTATGATGTTGTTATTATGTTATACCGACGTCAAAAAACGTTTGCATTTATCCACGGCAAAGGTTATTATAATATTATCATATATGACGATTCGATCTCCCAAGACCCCAGATTAAAGTATGACTTTTACTCTTTGCAATGCAGGATATATAATATATATAATATTATAGTAGCAGAGACAGGTTAGGTATATAGATCGAAGGTATAGTTGGAACGCCTTGTATTATTAAATCTACTTTCTGCAAATATAAGGGTGAGGGGATGACCTCATCACCGCCGCCGCCACCGTTCATTTATTACACGCCGAAGAGGTTTCGGGTTTTTGTTTAGAAAAGGTCTCTTTCACGGGACTGTGTTCGCTCGCACAAAAGATAAATCTCTACTGGGGCAAAAAGCACGCGCAAGCACAAACACGGACACACACATAATATTATATATATATATATGAGTTAGGTTAGGTACCCTATACACCGTATAGTATAGTTTTATAGTGTGTATAATAATTATGTATGTATATGTGATGGCGATGGTGTGGTGGTACGCGTTGAATGAGCCACAGGGATGGTTCAAAGGTTTCAAAATCTTCGAACAAAACATTATCTCCTGTCCTACTCCCCCTCTGACCATATTATCTCGTCTCGTACCCCATCTCCCACCCTACATATAGCCATCCGCCGGAAGAATATATAATGTACCTACACGCGAATAAAGACAGACGCAAAGTTCGTTATTATCTTTATTATTATTATTACATATATTTATTATACCTGTATGGCTGTATTATACTGCAGTAAATAGAAACTTTGACAACTCATTTGAAGGCGACACTGCGATTCCTTCCAGATATATTATCTACGTATCTAGGTACTGACAACTTGAGCTAAAATACAATAAGTGAAGGATTTTTAGCCGCCGATAACAATATTGTGCATACCGTTTAATATAATTATGTTTTTTTTTTTTTAGTGTTATCAATATTCAGAAGTTTTGGAGAAATACAACATTCCACCCAACTTGTATGGAGCTCTGGGACCGAGCAACGAGACCACATCGAACATGATAGCCTTTCTTAAAGGATCGGATTTATACAACAAAATTTAAACATATTGTTAAAAAAAAAAAATTGTAACATTAATTTAAATAGTAACCATATGTAGTTAGCATCATATAAACATTGTAATATCCTTAAAATTGTATCTTAACAAAAAACTAATAGCCTTTGTTGTTGATGTTTTTTTAGTTCAATAAAAAAAAAAACAATTATGTTTTTGACTATTTAATATATTTGCTTGCAACCAGATTTTGTAGTATTCAGTAAATAGGTAGCTAAGGCAAATGAAAATTGTGTATTTTTTTTTAATTTAAATATAAATGTAAAATGTATTTATTCAAAAACAAATGTGTATTGTATTATAATTAAGTAAACATTTTCAATTTAAGTTTGTTGAAAATGATATCCGATATTTAAATGTGTAAATAGTATACCTTTGTATGATATTTATTATCATTTAAAATGAAAACCAATAATTATGTGAAAACTTAGTATATGCAACACAATCTTTACAATAGATAGCGTGTAAGCCTTCTACCCTTATTGAGCCTAAAAATGGGAAAAATACCACGTATTGCCACTTTTTTTGGCCCTACCAAATTTTCAAAGACCCACTATGCCCCTCCCCCCCCCCAAGATAAAATTCCTGACGCCACCACTTCATACAACATATGTTATGTAACTAATGTGTAAAAATATGAAACGCGTATGTTAAGAAAATGACCTGAAGAATTTCTTAAATATATTTAAATTATTGTTCATTGTTTTGGGCCATATCGAATATATTATCACGTAAACGTAGGCACACTAATTTTATAAATATAAAAAAAAATAAATAGAAAATCCATATTTACTCAATTTATGATCTCATATTTTATCGAGAGCGGTTGCCTGTAGGAAAATGCATTTTTATTAGACACTACGGACGAATGAACTACCATCGACTTGCAGTGCTTTATTAATAATATTATATTATTGAGTTAATTTATATGACCAACCGTTGTCAATTGTTACGTTGAACGGCGATCATTATCTATAGGTAACGCTCAATATTTTGGACAGAGACTTTGTATTTATTTATACAGGTATATATAGAATTTAAATTAATAGTATAGTTACTGTATCTACTAACGGGCATAGCCGTTTTCGACCAAAAACGTACCCTTCCCTTTTCGGCCGATTCACTTTTCGACCAAATTTAAAAAAGGTCGATTTCCTTTACGACCAAAAACAACATTTTTTGTAAAATTATGGCAATTATATAATTATGTATAATTTTGACAAATTATTAAAAGTATAAGTTGGTACTGAATAGTACCAAGACATTTGAATTCGATTTGAAAAACCTTCAAAATTTAAATAAATGAAATAATAGGGATAATTTTGGTATGTGTGTAAAATTAATTTCGTTTTGTAAATAATTTTGTCGCGAATTGTGTTTTTACGAATATTGTTATTTTACAACATTTTATGCAACTTATAAAAAACTAAATTATGAATTATGTAGCAGCAATTATTTTATTTTTTTACATATATTATATTATAAATTTTTGTTTTGGCCGAAAAGGGAATCAGTCTTTTTTAAATTTGGTCAAAAAGTGAATCGGCCGAAAAGGGAAGGGTACGTTTTTGGTCGAAAACGGTCTCGCCCCTACTAACTGTGTATTACATTTTTAACAATATTATGTATGTTTGGGTGTCTTTTATTTATTATTTATATGAACGATATTTCATAAAAACTATATTGAAGTATAATAAAATCTGCCTTAACGGACAACTCTCTCAAACGGACATAATGTTAATGTCTTGGCAAAAAGGTAGGTACCTATTAAAAAATCCTTGTCTATGCAACAGACACTTTTAATGGTCTCACCGTTTGTTGTAAACTGCAAATTTCACTACAACAGAATCCAAAGTATACCCTCTTTAAAACGGTCTTCAAAAACAATTAATTTTCACCGGATTATCCATATTATCTTTTAGTACATATTTCAATTAAGAAAAAAAATTTAACATTAACTTGATTGATTTTTAATTTTACTTTATCAATTTTATTGCGATTTTTATATCGTATTTAATTCAAAACCCACTGATTTCTATTGTTCATAAAACACAAACACGCACACACACACATACTTTAGCCACTTCAAACTCTACATAATATTATTATACGATAATATAATATTTTATATTATATTCGACGATGACACACGTAATGCTGACTCCGCAGTATGACTAAACGAGACTCGTGAATTACGTAGTGAGCACACTTTTTCCTCTTCCTTTTGTTATTAAGTTTATCCATTGATTCGTAGAGCCGACAATAATATCTAATTCAATATTAAAAAAAAAAAAAAAATTAAAATTACCACGAAAAATATTACGCACATGATATCTCCGGCCGACATGTTAACATTCCGATTTCTTATTATATTCATAATGATATGTACCCAACATGATAATAATTTTATGTGTGGTATCGACATTAGTGTATTATATTATGTATTTACAGTTAGACAAAACATTTTACATCGCTAATATATAGTCTTATAACCGTCAAATTATAATAAATGGTTTCACATTCACATATTATGCGTATAAATATATTATATAATGTCAAAGTGTCGTATCCACGTGTCAATAACCACGAGTCCAATTAATGATATATGGCGGTGAATTAAACATGGTACCTGTTAATGTACCTATAAAATATTATTATTTACTATACATAATAAATATAATGTCCACAAATATATGCGTGTGATGCACTGTGCACTATATGCGTTACCATACCGCGGCGATGCATTTATAAGTATTATTAAACATGACGTTTGCATTTGTCAATGATTTTTTTTACCATTTCCATCTGCAGCTCAACGAAAACTATATAATAATAGCATTAGCCCAATAAATTATAATAATTAATAAATACAGATCTATAATATATCGCACATTTGTGGAAAAAAGAACATAGAATTACGACGATTTTTAAATATCACTGCTGTTTGGTGGTTTAATTACGAAAATTGTATATAAAAAAGCCGGATTCTCGAACGTCTCCCGATAAATATCGAGAATTTTAAAAATTATTCTTACATTAAGAAATACTTTATCATTTTTATGTATGATATTATATTATTATAAGCGTGGGGGCCACTATAGGGGCTTAACCCGCTTTGAGTATGTAGCTGTAATAGTCTATTGTAAACATTAATAAACGATGACAGTAGAGGAGTGTATTGTTGTTCACACAGAGCCTTCTCTGCTGTCGGTTTAAACGGAAAATAAGGGGACTTAGTTTCTTGACAGAGATTTAGCCCTCCCAAAAATATCCTTTATTGATTTAGATATTATAAGCCTCTAATTATTCCAAATTAATAATTTTTGTTAGGTTAGATAATTAGGTTAAAAAAAACCTAGTACTCCTATGCCCTTATGAATACACAATGTACTCTTATATAGGTAGGTATTAAATTGAATAATAATAACAATAATAATAATAACAAAAAAGATTAAAGATTAAAACAAAAATACAATTTATGTAATTTTATTTAAGAATTATATAATATTAAACAAGTAATCCGAAATGTAGTTATCAGTATAATATAAGACATACTCTAAAATATTTCAATGAGACTTATATTAATCGATTTCCGCTCAGCAACGGAAATTTTATCCGCCAACGATTGGACGTTGTATAATATATGTGAAGCATTTACGAATGAACAAAAGAAGGATATATGGTTTTTCAAACAATGTAACTGAACGGTTCTACAACAATTAATGTACAGATATAGTTAGGGTTACCCACACACACACACACATATATATATATATATTATTGAATTATATTGCAGATGTATATCTACGCAAAAACAAGACCGGAGTGACAGTGAAATGAGGATGTACGTGATACATGTTCGTCCAGAGACATTAAATTTAAATGAAAAATGTATTATTGTTGGAATATCAATATATTATTGAAATAATGATAATTAAATTTTGAGTTATGTAAAATAATTAAAATATTGTGTTGTAAATCATTATGTCATTGGTTTCGCTATTATTATCATTTATCAAATGTAATTATATGTAAATAATATATCGCATTACATATTTTATTACCTATATGGCTATATTACATTATCTTGTAAAATTCGAAAATCACCCATAAAATGACCTAATACACGATATTCACAGGAGAGAGGATACCAAATAATATTATAACATGCTATATTAAATCATGTCGTCCTAGAATCCACAAACTATATAGGTCATATAACACAAATATACAATATACAATTTCTTGTAGGTCAGAGATATTCAAACTTTTTCATCTCATTGCTCTATTTTATAACTACAATATTATTTTAATTTTACGACTCCTAAATCGATAAGAACAATATGAAAACAGTACGGGTGATAAAAATACTAACTTTTCTTCTATTATCGAAATAAAACTCATTCAAAAGGTCGCGTATTATCATTTCCGTGATCATTAGGTATTAATAATACTTATATTAGTCATAACTATATCCCATACATTAATTTTGGTCTCCGGTTCTTTGACGTGAGGAATTCCCTCTACTATCCAGAGAATTGAGAGCCATGACGTACAGTTTGAATACCTCTGGTATAGGTACCCACGTCAGATCAATATAGAGATTTGATCGCATGTATCATGCCTAGTCTAGGCTTTGAAAATAAATCGATTCGATTTTTCCATGCGATGTAAAGCGATTGCGCCGATAGTTTGTATGAGGACACTAATGTAAATATCTTTTTCACCTCCTCACTATCGCGGACGTTGCAGTTCTCAGTCAGTAAGTTAGGTTCTATATCTACAAAATTATAATAATGAAATATCGATGTGTTACTGCAACGGTACAACTATAGTAGACTTCTCGCCATTCGTCTGATTATTATTATGTTACGTGTTTTTACATTAATTTACATTATATACAATACATTCTAATACAAGTTATTATCATTGCACTCGCATTAAAATATGCATTGCAATTCATATTACAGTGGAAATATCTGTGTATGAATCCAAAATAGCCGTTTCGCGGTAAACCGGTTGTCGCGCACTGCTGCAGTATCGCTGAGACGCCGTGGGATTTGAATGCGTGTGATCTTTTGGCTTGGCTCAATAATATTATTCATACATCGTTGAATCAAAAAAAAAACAATATATGATAACGTCGATAACCATAATACTTCATATCGGCACGGTATTATACACGATACACTGTATCACGCATGCAAGTACCTGCAATATCTTATATTGTTGTTGCATAATATTTTATAATATTTTAAGGTCATTTTTATATGGTCTGCACATAATTTGCACTATTCTACTGTTATTCAAGGATAAAAACTATACTTAAAAGAAAATAATAAAAACGGCTTCCGCGTTGCTTCTTTTGCCGGCGCTTATCGGGAAAAGCGTAAATATTGAATCCTTAGTAAATAAACTATACAATATTATATTAAAGTCCAGGGGTTTCCAAGCTACAACCCACGGGTCAGATGCGACCACCAAGTTTTTACCGTTCCCAAAGGAAAGTAAATAACCTAAAAAATATTTAATATATCCAAAATCGTTATCTGGCGCAGCTATCAATTATTACCTGTATCATAATTATATATAATTACATAGGTATATTTAAGTGCCTTTTTTCTTTTTTTTTTTCTTTTTTCCCGTTTTAACCGACGACGCCGCGGGATCTGCTTTCGCATTGCTTCCGCGGCGCCGCCATCGTTTATTGACATTATCAAATATTAATTACATTACAAGTTTTACTTGACTTCTTCCTGTCCTTCTCGGGCTGACCGGAGTCTGCCGAGCGAACAGACTGCTCGACGTCTCCCAGGAAGTTGGCGAAGTTGGCATCCGATATTTAAGTGCCTATATTATAAGAACTATTTTATTTTAATTTGTCCATAAAACAGAAATGATAATATTTATGTGTTGATACACTTTTGGCCCACCAAGAGCTTTTGGGATTTTATGTGATCCTCGAGTAACATAGTGTTCTATTGTATTCTATATAGTCATATAGATCATCGTCTCTCTTCTTCTTTGAACTTCATTATTGCCGTATCATATTTTTTTATGTATGTCCAAGTTGTAATAATATTCGGTGATTTGAGGTCATAGTGTAAAATAGGGGAATGCTAAGGAGGCAGTAATACCGCGAATACTTTTTTTTTAGTAATATTTGTAAAATATATGGTGTATAGCAGAATAAATAAAATAACCTATTTTTGTGTAGTCTAGCTGCAGTCTACTATAACAGCCGAGGAAGACGTTTTCTGCGCTCGTCCCTGAATTTTAACCCGATCCATATAACAGCAGGCCAATTGTCCCCTTAAACCCAAATATAGGTACGTCTGGAAGAATCCACGGACCAATACAATTTAAGTTGAGTGGCAGTTGAAGATTCTATGCGATTTTCTCACTTATTTAAGGACATTCGGATCAATGTACCATCCACTTCGTCTGACTTCCATCATGATCTCCATCTATCTTCCGCTATCTTTTAAGGATATCACCATTTATAGCACAGTGTTTTTCACTGCGACCAACGTGCTACCAGAGTCCTAAATTTTTATAAATTATAATAAGTTGTGTCTTACTATAGGTATAGCAACTATATTCATATAATATTTTTACAGTTAAACCATAACTATAGTATAAAAATGCATAAGATATTTTTATAACAACTGAGTTATTACAACTCTATAATAATTGTACTAATGCAAGTTCTTATAGAAAATTTCTTAAGACGAAAGTAAAATGTAAAATTTTATTCTAATCGTCGTTTAAAAAGATTTGTGTATACGATTATTATTGTATATTAATATTTATTATTATTCAGTTTGATGATTAACAATGTTTAGCATAATATTAGTGTTACTTATTTAATATCTTAATCGTCTCAACATTGAGTTATACTTGCGGCGAATATTTCTTCGAGATCATTTCCACGGAGTCGTGTCCAACGTTGAACTTTTCAGGGTTGTTGAATATCGATTGCATTTATAAAATCACATTGATATATAAATATAGACAAGTTGCATAGTATTATGCAAATATTCAATATAAATTAATAAGTGTCACGGACATACGAGTGTATTTTTATTAATTATATTGAACGATTAAAATAAAAATGAAAAACCTAGATATAGTACAAATTGTATCAACAAAGTTTAAAAAATATAATGTAAATATCTGTGATTTAAATATTTTTTGAGGAGCTTATGACGATTTTTGTTTCGGAACTTGAGTCGTTATACTCAGTCACTTTGCGCCACTGAATACTTTATAAATATTATAATATATATAGCTCTCAATGCTCTCATCATTTGCCCTTCACTCTCAAGTCTCAACTATAATATGAGATAGACCTCTCTTGTCTTACGCTTAAATATTGTTATGAAGTATCTGTTCCCTACAAATGAGTACTAAACAAAAACATTACTTAAAGGTAAATTTAAAAAAAAAATCCTTGTTTGAAATATTAGGTTACTTATAGATCCTTGTTGGTATACCTAGAACAGTTAAGTATCGTACTTATTAGAGGTTAACGAACGTTGAATTGTAATGATCATTACTTAATATATATACAACAATATTTGATTTGATTAGAAAAACGAGTAAAAAGATTCGCATACACCTGCTATATTTTTGTTCAAGCCTCTCGTGTAAGTGTTTACGGTAGGTATAGGTTAGCGATTAATTAACGTTTGCCGCTATGTCAATACCTATAAAATAATATAAAATAAAACACATACGATTATACTTTATGAACGTGTATTTTATAGGTATCACGTATACTATATACTGTATATAGTGACGAAGATCTATGAAGATCTATATTATATAAATCGATGTTGCGGGGAAAAAAATCATATACCGATGCTGCAGCTGCCGAGTAACCAAATAACGATAAAAATTGATTGGGTACTAACAAAGGTCAACGAAAAAACACGTCCGACCAATATAATAATTTATAATGGCAAGTATCAAAACGAGTCAGTTTGAACAAGATCGTTGACATTTTGCAGCTTATAATAATTACAATCTAATAACAACGGTATCATCCATACGCGCGCAATGCTAGGACGCTATAAGTAGGTATACTAAGCATACGTATACATTTAGCCTGCAGTGCTTGAATTTGAAATAATAACGAAGGAGTTCAAAATTCAAAATAAATTCTAATCTGATAATATTTACATTTCTTATTGATCATAAGATATAATAATTAGAAGAGACACTCTGCGTTTCCCTCTTGCAATTAAAGTACTTGTTGTGACGTAATATTATTGTTGTTTATTTTGTAGCCTGTATACTAAATAACATAGTATATATACAGGGTATCCCGTGAATATTTTGCGATATTTCCCGAAATAATGATTAATGGTGATATCGATATTCTGGTTTTGTATTAAGAGTCACAGGGATAAGAAGTACAATAATTTCGTATATTAATTAAATTTAATGTTTTGGTAAAAAAGTTAAAAAAATATATTTTAGATTCTGAACGGAGTGATGAATGTATTGATTTTACAATGATGTGTTTTTTTTCTTTTTTCTTTTTTTTTGTCTGTGTACATCATAACTAGTCGAAATAATGCTTCAATATTAAACTTTGGGGGTGGTTTCTGATGTAAAAGTGAATATCCTTGGTGCATTATAGAGGTCAAATGTAAACATTTTCCAACAGTTTTCAAAAAAAATCGAGAAAAACAAAAAAAAAATGACAGATAAACGGGAATTTGCGCAAAACCAGTTTTCGACCAAATCGAAGTTTTTATATGGTTGTAAATTGTAATTCAAAAACTAATCACTGTAAATACTTGACATTTTCACCAAATATTTATGTTAGTGTTATCTATATATAGTTTAATTTTCCACTCTCCGAAATACTTCAAAATCATCCCAAGGCCATAACAGACATCATCCAATTCATCACAACAGCAAACCTTCAATCCAAAATCTAGAATTAAGTTCTCTCTTGTACGTTTCTTACTGTAAATATTTAATTTAAGCTATTCATATTTTGTAAGCCCAATGGCCTATGCTGCCGAGGGCTCTTTCCTAATAAAAAAAAAAAAAAAAAAAAGTTTAATTTTCAAAAAATGTTGACTTTTTGAGTTATTTATAGACCACTGAAATTTTCGATTTTTATGAGAATTTTTTTTGAAAGTCGGTAAAAAAATTTTGGGTGACCAAAAAAACTTGAAAATTTAATAAAAGGTTATCCTTATGAGTTGTTCCTATTGTAGCTAAAAAAATTAGGAAATTAATAAAAATAAAATGTTGAAACGTCAATATTTTCAGAAAAATTAACTCTACAAAATGGGGCTGCAACTTGTTTGCGCACATTCTACAATTTTTACCTGAAAAATCGGAACTCGTTTGCGCGCACAGTTATATTAAAATGTACAACTGGTTTGCGCACACGAAAATAAGGAGTAAGGAGTCAATAGAATCAGTCGAACATCGCATAAACTTATGGACAAGATATAGATCTGGTGAAATAGATCAAACGAAATACATAAAAATAATGGAAAACTGTTTTTACGGAAAATAATAGACACGTTTATCAATAATACTCGTATTATATTAAAATTAAAATTAAAATTTATACAAACAAGTATTATATTATATATGCATTTTTAACATATTATAAATTTATTAACAATTATTATTAAAAAAAGCAAGTATTAACAAGCATTTTAAACCATACCTATGAATATATTCATAGACAGTCCTAGGTCTGTTAAGTGAGAAGGAAAATGTATTTAAGTACTTTAATAATTTACTCATAAATAAACAAATATTGATATGGTAGGCATTAAACTATTAAGGTTTAAAAGGTTAGGCTAAAAGGTAACTGTGCGCAAACCATGTGCTTGGTTACGGTTCAACTGTTCCCAAACGAGTGGTAGTTTTGTGCCCAAACAAGTTGTCTTTTTGGTATTTGTGCGCAAACCAGTACCGACCTAAAATGGCTATCTTTAATTTTTTTGGAAGTAATTAAATAAATAAAAATATTTTTTAAATTTTGTACAAAAACATTAAAATAAATTAAAAATGAAATGATTATAATTCTTATCTCCGTGAATCTTATTATAAAACCAGAATATTTATATCTCTATTATTTCATGAAATCCTCGCGGGACACCCTATATATTATACAGAATAATTCACCAAGCATGGTTATTGGTCACTCCCATTCTTCATTTAATAATAAATGCTATTTAAATACTTGAGATTTTGTTGTGGGTGTGTACTATTTGAGGAGTGTTCTGTAGAGATACTAACTTATATTTTTCCAATGAACTCAGTGTGTAATTTGAAATAGAGGGGGCATTTCTTACACTACATTATTCAGTGGATAATTTTTCTGAAAACTCGGCGTATCAAAAACAAAATTTTAACGAATAATATTTTAATTTTTAACCTTATGTACTGAAGATATAAGTTCACGATGATGGGTTTGGATTTGGGGCTACAGAAATTTAAAAAATTTAATAATTACACTATTTTATCAATAATTATAACTTTTTTAAATAGTCCAAGGATTTTTTTCATTAGTTCAAACATTTTAATAACTATAAGAAACAACAATGAATTAAGTATGGCAAAAATTTAAAATTAGAATTCATTGAATAAATTACAGTAAGAATGAAGGATTCTCATTTTAAAAACAGAAAATTGTATCGCCAACGACACTAATGACATTAAGTAGATAGGTAGTAGGTACTACAAACAATTTTGTTTATTTAAAAATATAGTCTTTAAGTACATTAAAAATGTAAAAAGGCGGGTAAGTCGTGTATGTCGCTCTGCTGTACAGTAGGTTACAAGTGGGTTACTGTAATGGATGGAATTAAATTTGAATCCAATGATATTATATCATTGTATACAAAAAACGATTCTGAGCGAAGACGGTTTATCTGTCTAGGATATATTATAGATTATTAAAAATTTTCAAATCTTAGATTTAAAAAGAAAAATTTTTATGAATTTCTAGTTTGAAATAATTTGCGAATTTTCGTGATTTTTACATATGTTGTCAAAATTCAAACTTTGAATGCTTGTAAAAAAAAAAATTGTGGCTACGCATTCCTTTTATTTTGCGACTGCTATTGTAAAAATATGTTAGGTGCCTTGTATTAAATTTTCAAATCTTAGAATTAAAAAGGAAAACTTTAATGAATTTCTATCTAAGATAATTTGAACATTGCCGTAATTTTTACGTATTTAGTCAAAATTTGAACTTTAAATGCTTATAAAAAAAAATTGTGACTATATATTTCTTTTATTTTTCAACTTCTATTGTAAAAATATGTTAGGAGCCTTGTATTAAATTTTCAAATCTTAGAATTAAAAAGAAAAACTTTTATGAATTTCTATCTAAGATAATTTGAACATTGCCGTAATTTTTAAGTATTTAGTCAAAATTTGAACTTTAAATGCTTATAAAAAAAAATCGTGCCTACGAATTTTTAATATTTTTTAACTTCTTTTGTTACAATGTGTTAGAAGCCTTGTATTAAATTTTCAAGCTTTTCTACCGAACAAATAAATTTTTATCGATATTTATAGAAAAAAAACTAAAAAAGTTGAAAAATTTAAATGTCAGTAAACAGCTCAAAACAAATCTAAATATTTTGAAAATCTTATCAAATATATAAAACGCCTATATAAACATTCAGTCAAAATTTCAAGTATCTGCGGTAATTTGTTTTAGAGTTACACCAAAATAAGGAAATCGCTAAAAGTGAAAATTCAATGTTGTAAAAATTTAAATTTCAAATGCTCATAAAAATTTAATTTGAATTTCCGGTGGAATTTTTATTTGTGATAAAGATTGAAAAACTTGTAAGGAATCTTGTATTAAATTTTTAAATCTTAGATTTAAAAAGAAAATTTTTTATGAATTTCTAGCTTAAAATAATTTGTGAATTTTCGTGATTTTTACGTATTTTGTCAAAATTCAAACTTTGAATGCTTATAAAAAAAAATTGTGACTATGAATTTATTTTATTTTTCAACTTCTATTGTAACAATATGTTAAGAGCCTTGTATTAATTTAAAAAAAACTAATAATGATCGAAAATTTGAAATGCCTATGAATAGTTCAACTTAAGTCGAAATTTTTTGAAAATTGCATGGTGGATAGAATATACTTATATAAACATTAGGTGAAAATTTCATTTATCTATGGTCATTTGTTTTAAAGTTACATCAAAAACCAAAATCGATTTTGTCGAAAAATGAGTGTGCGTAAAATTTCCCGTTTTTCCCTTAATTTTTAGTTTGTTTTTCTCAATTATTTAGAAAAGTATTAAGAATTTTTTACTTTTGACCCCCCAAAGTACCAACTAGATTCACTTTCTGATCGAACGAGGTACTGAGGTCAAAAATCGAAGCATTTTTACTGCCCCAATACGTGATGACAGACACAAAAAAAAAAAAACACACATCATGGTAAAATCAATACATTCATCGCTCCGCTCAGAATCTAAAATCATTGTTTGAATAAATTAATTATTTAATGAAAAAATGTGGTTAAGCATACTTGTTAAATCATCTCGTATATAACGAGTATTTTACGGTTACGGTTGTGCAGTGTTCAATGAAGACTATCGATAATATTTTAATAAAACGCATTAAACTTTATATATATTTTTAGTTTTTTGTGCTGTCTAATTAACCAGACGGAAGACGTACGAATCTGCGAGGACGACGAAGAATAATATTATTGGTTTTTTTTTTTACTCCTATTTTTTGTTCTACAATATTATATTTTATTCTGAATTAACGGCGGTTGTATATTTTTTTTTTAACGATAAACACATAGATACCTTGCCTATGATCCACGTTTGTTTTCCCACACGTATAGTCGCGCGCGAATCGTTTCGTAATTTTATTCGAAAACCGGACCGGTGTGGAACGCGAGTGGGTATTATTAATATACGATAATAATCGTATTTACACTACATATTATAATATTAATATATTATACATTAAAAAGGTGGCCAAACCGCGGCTCGCGTGACTTAATATTTTTTCTAATAATATTATAATCATTTATATAGATAGTATCCCATTTTCTGCTCATATTGTTTTTCAATATAATTTGCGTCTCGCGACTCCCTTATCCCGGGCCATATAGTATATTATAATTTTACATTATGTCAAGTATTCTTTGTTTACCTATATTGTATCTACACATATTATGTAACCTAAACACGTGCCTATGGTGCAACATCTTTCGAGGGTGCCAAATTTTAATATACAATTTTAATAAATTTTCAGTACATTACATAACATATAGCTATAATATATCAATGAAACTAAAATACAAAAATTTTTTAATTATTGACACACATTATAGGCTAATCACATGATAACCTATCATGAAAAATAATGGAAGTTTTTTGTATACATGCAATTCTCTATTCAGCAATTTTCGAATACGATACCTTTCAACCGTGAAACCAATAGTAAGTTAGATGATATTAATTATGAGAAGGTAGTTTTCGTGACCTATGACCTCGAATTACTTTTAAAATTCAGACAATATAGATGGAGATTTTTCACATGTTGTTCATAACGGAGTGATATTATAGGTGTTTTTCAAGAATTCAACTTGCGCCAATTTATTCCGAGCTGAAGCCTATTTTTTGTCTAATTCGACTTGGCTGTAATATAAATTATAATATGATTAGGGTGTATATGCCACCATAATATAATAGGTAACATTGCGATGTTAAAAAAATAATTAAACGACTATCATGATGGGCGTTTTGAGAGATTCGGCTAATACTGATATGTATACAAATGTACGACATAGATTGCAGTAAATTACCTTGAGTTATAAATTATAATTTATAATCACCGCAAAGTATGGAATGCATGGTATTCAATCTAGTATAATTATACATTATATTTATCGCCATTAACAATTGAAATATATAAAATATAAAATAATATGGTTGCTATACGTAAGTATTTATCATATTTATGCATATTATAATAGAAATACAAGGTCTTCTTAGCCCTTACAGGTTAATTCATCTCAAGTCATCCAGCCACATGTACCTATACAATACGCGTCATGTGTAGGTAATGCAGGTATAATGAGTTAGAGTACCTATGGTTATCGCTGTATATTATATTAATACCGTATATACTGTTATGATCGTCTTATACATCATAAAAGATCAGTAAATTATATATAGTAGTTATAGTTTCATACTTATTTTTAAATAATAAAAGATCTAAAATTGAATGTCGTATCCTCTGCTGAGTCCGCTGTTAGATTTATCTCTGTTATTACCTGTATCGTGTAATGTATAATATCGTACATGATTCGATAAATTTAATTGTACTTTTTTAGGTTATAGTCTCCAAATTCAGCAGATTGTTACACTGCATAGGTAGGTACTTGTATTTTTTACAGTCTGTTTTATTTACACATTGTATAAGTACCAGTGAATAAACATATAAAATTGGCAATCGGAGTACATCTCTTATAATCTAACCTGAAAATAGTACCTTATCTATAGCTGTACCAGATAATTCTTCATGTATATCATTCCGACTATATAATTTATACGCTTCGAAACATTTTTAAAAACTTTACTCGTTAATTGTCTTTACGACCGCAACTTAAAACCTAAAAAAAAAAACATAGGTAGGTATTTAGTAAATACTATTTACTATGTACATATATACAACCAAGTACCTATACCGTCATACTATAATAGCAAAGCGAGCTCCGTTTCACTGTTTCAGAATCGTTACCGACCAAGTCTCAACTGGTATCATTAGAAGTAATAATATGTAAGAATAATTAGGTATACCTACCTACTCGTTTTATAACTACTAGGTACATAATATATGTTGACAGGTTAACCCATTTGTGTGTGAATGATATATCTTTGCAAAACGATACACGATGATGTTGTACAATAATTAATAATATAGCAATATGCTCTTACCTTAAGGTCAGATCTTTGTTGAAATTAATTGAAAATCACGGTGAGTTTATATACGTTTGTATGATAATTCAATAAGACTGACATGTAATCGCTGAATAATTCCTGTTCGTTTTTCAAAAACTAAAGCGCCAAACTAAACAACATATGTTATGTAGATGTTACGGTGATAAAAAGGTAAAGAAAAAGTATTTAATTTACGAGCAATATGATTGATTATAACAGTGATGCAAGTACACTGCATCATCGAGTTAAAAAAATAAAATACTTTAAGTAGACGCTTACTATCAGACTTGTAATGTCTAAAATCAATATAACATATAATACTGTATAATAATAAAATATTATAAACTGACGCGAATGTAGATAGGTATACAATAAGACTATAGTATATATAAACGGTTGTCGATCATGATATCATATTTTAATTATACAATTTTTTTGAAACAGAATTCTATTCTTATTACAGGACTTAATAAAATGTCAGTATACTTTCGTTTTTTTTGATCGATTTAACCGTTAGAACACGAATGTCTTATCTTGTGCAATATTTATGTTACTAACTGTAGCTAAAATAATAAAAAATAACAATTTATTTATGTCACTCAACACACGATTTACACATTTTTTTAATCTTTATAAAGATATATCTTATATAATCTATATTTATGTATATAATATCAATATTAATATAATTTGAATGTTTTAAATGTATTATACACAACAATAATTATTGTTTGTTATCTACAAAGTATTATATTAAATGCTTTGAGCTTTTTCGAAAAAATTGAAAACTTACTGACAAAACCCATAATTATATGAGCATATTTTTAATATTTCAAAGAAGGTGTGTAACAATAATAGTATTTTCAGGTCTGTTCCCGAGAAAGCATCATTAGTTTGTGTAATCTTACATCGATTATATTATTATTTTATATGGTTGGATATTGCCAAATTATTTGCACCAACTAATAATAACATAGTTAATACTAACGAGTTTACTTGAACGGTTAATTTTTAGTGCTGTTGAAATACACATTATGTTTTCAATGTTATTTATAAATATTTTTCACTCATTACTGCATTAGTCGGAAATCGCGTCGATTTTTTTGTCAAATTTTCGATTTGGTCACTAATTTTATTATTGACGTAAGTTTTAATACCTAATTCTCGTGAGTAATATAAAATTAGAACTATTTATGGCTGTGAAAAAAAAAAATAACAAGAATAAATGGATATATTTCTCGGCTTCGTCGCTATGTGTTTCTAAAATTGACTCGTTAAAACAAGATAGGTATCACAATATATATAGTGTCTTTTATTTGATCTTTATCGGTTAATTAAAGAACTAGATACATTTTAACAAGGTACCTACTATATGTTTTATTTTGGTTTTATAAAAAAATTAACACAACATATTATCACCAAAACCTACTGAACCGTCGAACGAAATGTGGACTACGTTTAAATTACAGCAACCCCTCCACGGACTACCTAACTTATTTTTATTTTTTTAAACATTGATCATCTTTAATTTTTGGGCTGTTTATTTTATCTGCATATTATTATGACGCAATTTAGTTCTTACTTGTTGATAGGTACACCAAAATATGAAATTTCATACGTTTAATAATATACACAACATATAACACGATGAAAGTCTATTGTACTATAATTATTGTAGCGATATGAGCGCGTTAAGCTGCAGTATACAGTTGTCGTGCAGTTGTCAAAACTAAACTTTGGACGTGCACGCGGCGATGTTACTCAGGCCTTGATTGAAAACAGACTGGTACCGGACTGCGTATGCATATGCATTTTTATATAACAATATAATCACCATGTTATGTTATTTCACGTATAATAATAATATTATCATTATCACTTCAGTGCGACTTCACACTTGCATATTACGCTCATCCGTAGCTCCGCGTGTAGAACAGCTGCACACAATATCGGAAAAATTATTCTATACGAATTATAATAATTACAATAATAAACTATCTAAATTATTTTAATAATATATTATATTATATATAGTTACGACCGACGCGGCGGGACTTACCGTGCGAAGTACATACAGGGACTCGACGCGATCCATCACTATACTGCCAGTGAACTGGCCATATATATTATAGTGGACAAAACATAAATTTTAAATTACGCGATTTCATATTTCAGTATTAACCACTACCACCATCCCAGTATAATCTCTAATATATATTATTTACTTATGAAAGAGTCGGAATGTAAATAAAATGTGACCGAAAGAGATGTGGCGTGTGAAAAATTGGCCCCACTGCCATCGCCCCTTTGAAAAGTTGTCTCAGCAATGTCAAAATTGAAGCTTATGGCAATTTATGATTGTGCTATATCACAAGTGAAGGCAACTGGTAAATATTTTAAATTCCAAAAACAACTACTGAAAGCTACTGGTCAAAACACTCATATTAATTGGGGCCGCAACTCAGATTAGAACTTTTTCGTATAGTTATCTTTAGGACGAAACTAAAATATATACAGACATCAATACTTCCGTTTTTATACCCGTGAAATTAACCTTTCCGTGGTATAATAATACGTAGATGAAAATATATTTAATCACCCATTACGCATAAAGATGAGTAAGAAACTGCGTTCCATCAATCACGCCTCTTGTGAAATTGCTTTTGCATTATATATATTCGTGTAAAAGTACATATTGAAATGTATTGCTACGAAAAACACGAGTAACCCAGCAAATAACATTCCTACAGTTTAATTATTGTTGTATTTAAATATTTATACCTACATCATCTAACATAAAATTGCATATTCATACGATCGACCATAATATTATTAGTATACAACACTATTATAATGTTATAAGTTATTGCCCCTTCGAGTTTTTTTCGAGCTTCGCGGTCAGGTCTTATACGACATTCATTGCGGTGTTCACGGATACTTCATCATAATAAAATATATCGACTAGCATGATTTAATTTTAAATTGCATTCAAAGGGCAAATTTTTTCACTTGCATATGTTATTATTTAATCTTAATTGATATTATATTGTGATTAATCTGCGAAGATAATTTTTTAAAAATGAGTAAATTAATTTAAAAAAAAAAATTTACCGTTGATTTATGTATATATATATATATATGTATTAAAACAATATTACTATAGCATAGTCTCCTAAAATATAATTAATTCAACTAGATATACTCTATCAGTCCTCGAAAAATATATTACAAGCATATAGGTAAATCATATTATTTATCATTTTATGTATAATATACATAAAATACTTGACTATATACTATATACGTACATATTATATCATATGTAAAATAAAATTTAAGGCTTTCTGGCGAGGAAAATTTTTCATTTCTAGTAATGGACATGACAACACGAGGACAGCAACATTAGGCAGATAAGTACCTTTAATTTTAATACACGTCTGCGGAGCTTTGTCGGCGCAATACACTATCAATTACTAGTCAAATCCGAATTCATTAACGTGTCGAATCGTGGTTGATGATAAGAACTAAGAGGTGCATATTAATCGGAGGATGGATTTTTTTAAATTGTATATGCGATGTGTTCGGATCAGAATTATATAGAGTTTAGAAGGTACACCTATCTCGGCGGTCGGTTTTTTTTTTTTTGTATATGACTAAACCAATGCATTCACACGTGTGTTTCAGCCAGCAATTTGTCAACAGTCAAACGGTCATTCACGGACGTTGCGACGCCAGAGAGAAGATTTTGTGTTTCTACTGAGAAGACAACAACAAAAAAATAAATAAATAAATAAATAAAAACTTATTGTAGGTATATTATACGAAGAATGAGAAAACGTTATATGAAGAGGGAGGAGAAATAACGACGAGGACAACGACGACAACTACAGCATAGATTCTTCTGCGATATCATTGCCTCGATAATTTATCTTTAATTCCCTCTCTCTCTCATTCTTTATCACTATATATACTAATGTCTCCGTATGTTTCTCTCTCCCTCTAGTCTCCGTATGTATATCTGTGTCGCCATGTCCATCGCCGGTCTCGGTGCGATATTAATGGGCTTTGTAGAATCAAATTGATTAAAAACAATGGTTGAGCGCTTAAAACATATTAGAACCATGTTTTTTTTTTTGTTTTTCACCGTCCACCACTCCAGGACCGACACACACGTTTATAAATATAAACATTACTGCAGTACCTATACAACACACATGTGTTATGGTTGCCCCAGTATTAAACGTAAACACGAATGTACGTATATATATGTATATTATACATGTTGTGCATTTGTACACCTATATATAGTATTTTTATATTATGTATATTATTGTTGTATATGTGTGTGTGTGTGTGTGTGTGTGTGTGTGTGTGTGTTACTTTTTCAGAATGGATTTATTAATAAATATGCCAGTGAATAAGCCTTAACTAAACCAGATGAAATTTAATATACCAATGAAATCAATACGAATATCGAAATGCAAATTTTTCTTATGGTACCTATACAATTCTGTGAGAGGGGAACAGCATGGGCATTACATCCTTCCGGTTCAGAATGTTATTTATAGATAAAATTTCAAAAAAGTTGTTTAATTTATGCAAAATATTCTGAATTTAGGCGTTAATGATATTGATTGTTAAACATACGCATATGTACTTTATTGGTATTATTGAATTACTATATTACTATATCAACAATTTAAAGCCGGAATAAAATACATCAAATTGTTTCTGATTATTGATAACATACTATACAATATTACATATTACATGCATATAAGTTCTTGGATTTATAAATATTTAATAAGAATTATGTGTTATGTGTATATGCGTGTTTTTGTATAGTGTACATTTGGAGTGATTGTTATCTTATCAGGTATTTGTGTATACTATGCAGTGGTTGAAGACAAAACCACAAAGATTACCCTTCGCTTACTCAAAGTGTGTTCGTTTCCGGTTATTATTATTTTTCTTTTTCCTTTATTTACAATTTTATTTAACCACCTACCTACCCAAAGTTACACGCAGAGGAAGCAATCGATCCGGTTTACGCGTGCTCACTAACATATTGTAATATACATTATTATTTAAAGGTATAATGCGTGTACACTGTGAATTGTATATACCTTAACATTGTTATATATTATGTACATAATAATATTATTATATTATATTTCTGCTGTGGTTTAATATTTTTTTACGTGCCCTTTTTAAATATATTATGTAATATTACCTACCTATGTAACTATATATATTTACAATGCATATTATTTTATTTGTACACAAATCGCACGCGCGCGCCCACACGTCTGTACACTAAACTGGGTCGAAGGCCCTGACTGGGATAACTTATATCGTACGATTTTACAACGCAAATTTACAACCCGGCCTTCTCCCGACAGTCTCGCGCATGGTTATCTTATCGGTGGCACGTCAAGACGCAAACGCAAACACACGTACACTGCACATACACTCATATATAATATAAATAATATTATGCATATATAGGTACCTAAATATTATTATTGTACAGTTTTAACATAAATATAATTAATATCGAATTACCTGAATTTTTTATACTACAACAGCATAATAGTTGTAAACGACTGGGACCAGGTGATCTATTTACCCACCAAATTTCTCAGCCAAATTTATTGATTTAAAAAATAAATTGTTTTTAGGTACCTATTACTTGTTAACTGTAACCAAACACTGATTACTATTTAGCACTCATTCAGTAGTGTTTATGTTTTTAAATATATAGCCCGTAGATTAAATTCCTAAAAAAAAATATAGAACTTAATATAATATTATATATATTATAGACTAATATTATTATGTCGTACGAAAATCGCAATTCCTTTACACATTTTTGACTTAATACTAATAATATGAGGCTATGTGAGAAGCAATATGGTATCTAATGGATGATGGTACCACTACCAATATCACTAAACCTTATTCATATGAATGTAATATGTATTATATATGCAAACAATATAATATTAGAACCCTTGTTTCACTATAAATATTACATAATATATACATTATACATATATATATATATATATATATATGCATTTAGTCAATTAAATGTCATGTACACGTAAACAGACAAGGGGAATTCCAGAGGATCGAGTACTCAGAACTCCAATCCCAAAAGGGATTTATATGTGAATTTATGTCCAATGTATACAGTTAAAATGCAATCTCAAGTCCGTCCATGACTGCGTAAACTCAAAACTGTAAATAGTATATTTCATTATATTATAAATATAATATAGTCATCGATGGTATTATTTAACCGAAATATTTATATACATGACAATTTAAAACATGGACTTTGAAAATATCAATAGTAAAAGTCTAAAATATCAACAATTTAAATCCGTAAAAATCTAACTCTAAGTCCTAACCTAACATAACTTAAACCTATCCAAGCTGGTTTTACATAACAACAAATCGATAGACGATTTCGATTTCGAATACCCGGTGTATAATGATTACCGGAGTCTCAATGACGTGGGATCAATTTTTCAACGTATCTTAGATGTATGATCCAAATTTCTATATAGGTTTGTGATAAGGTTTGTGATATAGGTTTCTGCTGTCATTGTTTTTAAGTCTAGATTTTAGCATTCCAGATTTTTCACACGGATCACCTTTTATACTTTACGAATAACTTAACGCCCATATTATGTACTTCTTTATTATTATCGTTTGGTCCACTCAAAAAATAATTATATTCTTTTGTTTATACTTAACATAGATAATAATGGAATGGAATTCAAAAACTTGTACTGGACAACGTCTATTGTGTAAACCTACATAAAGCTAAAAGTAGTTTGATTTCATACGAAAACAAGCGAATACGCGTTTACAACGGATTCGTTTGTCGCTGTGTGCAAGCGTGCGTGCGTGCGTACGGGTGCGTATCTAAGGAAAAATGTAAATTTTATGCAAAAAAATAAAATCTCTCCGTGTTTAGAAATTATTTTAATTGGAATTCGATTTAATGAACGGCGGGGTGACTGTTCGTTATACGCACTTACTCGACAAATGCAGAAATACGAAACAATGTGTGTATAATAGGTAAATAAATGTAAATTGTGTAAATTGTATAAAGAGACGGCGACGACAACGACGACGTGCTCGTGGCGGAAACGGAGATTACATTCATATGAACGGAATATTGTTATAATTGCAAAACGTTTTCCGCAACGTATTCAACGCGCGAGAGTGTACGGAGAATGGGCCTCTCTCTCAATCGCATGAAACCGATTGATGGCACAATAATAGCAGCAGCGATACTCTTCAAGTGCACCTATCAGTATGTATGACCGCAGAATATACGCACGTAATTTACGACGAATCGTATGTACTTTTTTTTTTAGAAAGGATATATATTAGACATATGTATATATACAAGGTGCACGAGTATATTATAATAATATTATATGATAGGTATTCACCGTAACAATAATTATTGTTGTGTCTCTTGCGTGAACTACTTACATATTACAATGGACACCGCAGCCGACATTTTACATAACGCCACCGCCACGGCCATAAACTATAATAGTCAACAGGTTGTATCGAATTTATGTATCAAAATAGCTATATTGAATTAAAATACCCGCAACAGCGTTCATCCGTAGTTGCCAGAGCGCACGGACGTTCCTTTTCCCATATCTGTAGATCAATGTTATTCTCTCAAGTACCGCGGTGTTGTCACTATTCTACATCGGCAACCATTCTGAAGTCATAAATGCGAGCACGTGCACACCTATTGTTAATACACGCTGTGATGAAAACCGATTTCCACGTATTGTGCCGCAGCATAGTAGCCAACTATTTATTTCCACAAATATTTACGCTTTCTAATTAGTGAAATAATATAATCTTTGTCCTTAAATAAAATAGACAAGATTCGTCCAAAACCCGTATGGATATTGTATACAAACAAACAAAACTCTGAAATTAATTCACTGCAGCACGCTATACACATAAATCGTGTTCAAAAACTGTAAATGACGTTTCAGTTAACAATATTTGAACAATGAAATTTTTAATTTAAATTTTCATTAGTAACCATTAATAACCAAAAATTGGCATTTCATATATTGCCTTATTATTATTATTATTTTTTTTTTTTAAGTATAGCGATACTATTGAACATTTTTATTTGGTGATAGCGGTATATACTAATGCACTATATATACTACCTCAAGAGTATTGACTTATATTTTCTATTGAAACCATAAGCCAGTGAACCACGTATTTAGGCCTAAAATTGTTTTTGATACAATATAGTATCATTTTGGTGCCAGTTCGTTTTTCATTAGGAAGTAGATAGTTTGGTTCATTTTTCCAACACACATAACTACTGGATCCATTGATCAACTCGTTACCTATATTATTCAATGTTGCACAATCGCATGTTGCATTTTAAATAATAATAACTATTAAAGTACCTAGGAACCGGTCGTGTCATATCGGACAAAATACTAAAGTAAAATTATTATAAGAAATTGTCTAATATATATATATATAACCGACTTCGTGAGGTATATATATATACAGTAGAATCTGCTTAATTGTGACACGTTGGGTTGTGGCCTATTTGGTCTATTATCCAACAGTTCCAATTAGGTAACCGAATAATATATATATATATATATATTTTTTATAAACTATCCAACTGTATACTAGTATAATTAATTAATTATCAAAATATTTAAATAGATCAAAAAACGACGAAAACGTTACACACAGCCGAAAGAACGTGACCAAGCTTATCGAGGTAGTAATTTTGTATACACCAAGCTAGTCAATTCTTATTTTCGTGGAATTTGTGCGTAGTAGTAGGATAAACATTATTGACAAAAACAAAATACATACCTGTACGATATTATAACATATTGAATAACATAAAATTATTAAGTTAAGTATAATAGAGACATTGAGATTAAATAATAACAGTTTCTCGTTAAGAGAATCAAGTACGAACAGATTAAACTGTGTCCCTTATTATAACCAGTGGCGTACGCAGGGGTAGGGTTATAGGGTTTTAACCCCCCCCCCCCCCGAAATTTCTTTCTCATCTTAAAATTTATTTATTTGTCAAACACTTAAATAATATGTCTATTATCTTTTATTATATTTTTCACTTCCAAGAAAAATTAATCGCCAAAAAACTAGGAATAATGTTCCAGCTGAAAATGTTGAGCAGCATTTTTTACGGTCAATTTTTATACCATTTCTCGACACATTTTTGCTCCAGCTTCGTGAAAGACTCACATCACATAATACTATTCTAAAAAACTTTCCTGTTTGATTCCTAAAACAAAAAACCCATCAAAAGAACAAGAAAAAAGTTTTATCGATCTTCATGAAACGTATTCATCTTTTATTAATAAAAGTAAATTAATGACTGCTGAAGAATTAAAATTATGGTATACATTTGTGGAACAAAATGAAATGAATCCAAAAAGTCCTATAGATGCTCTTATTACATGTGATAAAATATTATTTCCAACTATTTATTTATTGTTAAAAATATTAGTAACATTGCCCATCATTACTACATCATCTGCAGAAAGATCTTTCTCTACATTACGTCGCTTAAAAACATATCTCCGTAACCGTAATACAATAAGTGAGTCGCGATTAAATGGGTTAGCGTTACTAAACATCCATACAGATATAAGTGTATTACCTAAAAAGGTTCTAAATCACTTGGTTAATTAATATTCTAATCGTAGATTGAATTTAAGACTGAATCTATAATTTATTATAAATAAATATAATTCATGAATATATTGTTCACTTATTTTATTATTTTGTTTATAGTATATAATATTTTAATATTTTATAAATACTAATTAATAATTATTATGTAATGTTTTATATCATTTTAAGAATTTAGATGATTAAATACATAAATAGGAATTTATTTTGAAAGAATTATTATGTGTTATATAATGTTGGTTATATTTATTAGTTTAGCTATATAGTGGGGGTGTGGGGGGCGAAGCCCCCCACGAGTCACTGATCAACATATATTGAAAACCCTTACCGAACTAAAATCCTGCGTACGCCACTGATTATAACTGATGGTTTGTCACCAATAAACAAAGTTAAATTGCCTAAAATGAATACATTGTTTCGGGACTCTGCCGATTTGTTCCTATAAAGCGGTTGTCGCCTTCAAACGGTGTCCCCATTAAGCAGATTCCACTGTAGTACTAAACCGATCAGTATTATAAACCGCGGATTCTGAGTAGGTAATTTAATTTAATCAAAATTACGACAATGATGTCCACATTTTGAACAGACGCGTATATTATTATTCGGGATTAGTGGTGTTTCCCCCCTCCCCCCTCTTTAATATAATAAAAAACGTTAACGCGCGGTCAGTATATATATATGATGGCGAATTCAATCGATTTCGACGGAAATATATACGCGCGACTGTATCGTGGCATTGTAATAATATACGAGTCTTGTAATGAGGAAAAAATCTCTCCGTCTCTCCCACCGACATCGCGCGGCGACCTCTCCGAAACCGCACATAGGTACACACGATCATAATACAATATTATAATATACGACGATGCGGTCGCGTCGCGGTCATCCGATCGCCGCCGCCGCCGCCGCCGGTGCACGGACGGACGTGGCTGCAGCAGCATCCGCAGCGTCGTCGGGCCGTGGAAGCGGCGGCCAATTAATCAAAAAACGCTCGAAGAGCCCGTTCTCAACAGGAGTCCCGACGCTGGAGCTGCCGAGTCCTGGCGAGGCCCCCATGCCGAGTCCCACCACGCGGAGTATAAATAATGGTGTCTGCGCCATGAGAAACGAAATGGAAATAAAATAAAAAACCGAATCACATACATGCAGGTACACACGCACACGCGTCATACGTTCACGTATATATACCTACGCCACGACTGTATGATAATAATAATAATATTATTATTATTATTATTATAATATACTCGCGCGCACACAAAATTAGCATAATTAAAAATCGTATCGGTCGCCGCCACCGTACTGATAATACTATATACCTAACCTATACCAAAGCGGAGCGATGATCGATTCCTGCACATAATAATATAACCGCACTGCATCGTAATGTACCAGCTGTATGTTGTAACTGTAACGTGTATATTATTATTATATGTAGATACTTGCGTCCACTTCTGAACGTATAATACGTATATATTATATATATATACTTGTACATCGTGGCCGTATATATCGCCTTCAGGTCGGTCGAGATCGTTTATGTGTTATATACATACACCTGTAATAGATATTTTATGTACGCGTATTTTACGACAATAATGGAAATCGTGTATATACGCGCGCGACGATGACGACCGCGACTGCATCGATGCCCACGACGACAACGACACGAACGCGATGAGTTGTCGCAAAAATCATTTTTTATTGGCAAAAAAAAAATGATACCTACGGCGTCTGTCGATGTCGAGCACGTCGAAATCGTTATTAAATTGCCGTCCATCCGTCAGTCGGTATCCTGACCAAATCGATCGGCGATTGCATGCGTATACAGCACCATACGCTTTTAATATAATATTATGTTATAACTACGTTACGTCATTGATCGTGACCTCTCTCTTTTCACTGTCACCCTAAGTACATCCTAGGTATTGTCTTCTTCTGTTGTGTATACATATCTATTATATTATTCGTTTCATTTTTCATATCACGTCCCTTCACTAGTTGTATGAAACACAATACATATATAAAACTAATATATAACGGTTATTATATAAATCGATTTTATCGATTTTATCGAAAAGTTAATAGATAATCCAATATACAATTATGTACTCGTATATCAATATATTACTTTAATATTAATTTACTATTATCGCTGTCGGAATAAACGCCCTTTTTAAGTCCGTGGTCGATACAATATTACTGCTTTAGCGAAACGCCTCTTGCGACACTGTTATAACAAAGCGTATGAAAAGATAAAAACCAGATGCGTTGGCCATTTGTGAGATGACATTTTATGTTGAAACTACAGTTAGACGGTCAAGAGTATTATAATTTTGATTTTCTTACACATATTATATTATAATTTTATAAAGATAAAGGTTGTAATCTAAACAGAGACGTTTGAAAATTTCGATTTAGTTTTTCTATATTAAATATCCAATTCTTAGTCAAAAAAAACTTGAACAATTAATTGATACAAGATTCTTCAAAAGTGGTTTTTACTAAAATTAAAAAATAAATGTTTCGTAATCCAACAATAAATTTTATGAGCGTTTGAAACGTGTTATACGATGAAATCCACTTTTTTTAAAGCTTGTAGTTAGAATAACTGAAGAAAATAATAGAAGACTTTAACGAAGAAGAAACATTTTTTATCTTTTAACTAAACTAAACATTTAAACAAAAATTAAGGAATCTTCAAACTATTTTAATATCATACATATTGTTGTAGTTCAAAAAATATCGATAGTGTTTATAAATTATAAGTATCATTTATACTATTTGTTCATGTTTACGTTTTCTTAATTCAACATTTTTTGTGCAGACTGATTAAATGTGTTTTTCGTTATCATGATTCCACTCTGCAATTACCACTTCGTAGGTACAACCATTTGTAACATAAATCCTTTATTAAAAATATCCTTATAGTAATGTGGGTTTTGTATTTTCATGGCCCCCACTTAAGACGAACGAGTATCGCGGAAAAATGTATATTTTATGTTACGATATTTTAAACTCCAAATTTGGAGTTGCAAACAGACAACAGTTACAAATCTATTACTAAACAATGGAATTATCGATTTTGGAAAAAAAAATGTAACTTTATATGGTACTAGCAAGGTAATGCATGTCTAATTTATTTGCATTCCACAAAGTTCTGAAATGATGCCAACGACATGAATACACTATTATACAGCTTAGGTGCATACAGCCACGGCGCTAAGAGAGGCCAATGAGTGCTTTTGATACAGTCTTCTCACCAGTCCACTCACTGGAAAATGTAGCAGAACTTCACTTGTTATTTTTTTAACGGCTTTTTTTTTAAAAGATATGTACAATCTGCACAGTACTATTACAATTAGTAAATACGATATTTATAAGAATAAAATAACATACATTTTGTGATTGAGGAAAAAACAATTGGTATAATAACACCTCTTCATTTAATTTATATTTATTCATAAGAGCTTATTAATGTTATTAATAACTTATTTTAACATCATTTAATTAAATTGGAAAAAAATATTTGAAGTATTTTTATAGCTATGAATATTATTACTGTATTCATATACCAATATGATAATAGTATACTATACCCTGTGAGTGCTTTAAAAACGTTTGCTTCTATAGCTATATTAGAAACTTATACTATGTTAAATTAAATTAAATTATTGATCTGGGTAATCACTGTAGTTTTTGAAAAAACCTAGCCCTGCATGTACTAAAATAATTTGCTCCATTCCGCACTCCAGAGAAAAAAAAATTAGCGCCGTGTCTTGGTACATAATATTACACTATAATACTATTATACATGTTATATATTATACATTATTGGCACTGCAACTGCGAAGTAGGTATTAGAGATATGTATCGAGTGTATGGATATGTTATTAATGTATATTTAGATACCTATAGTAATATACCTACTAATAATATATAATCAACAATATAATTTAATGGTGAGCGTATTATTGAACGGCATTAATGCATTATAACACACACAATGGACGTGATATCCATAATAGATACGCGACGTTTTGATTTATATATTAATAAGCGAGGCCGGAGCAAATTAAAAAATAAAATAAAAATTGGATAAGATTTATAGTTTTACAAGGTATTTAAAATAGGCCGACGGACGGTGTGCAGTGTATAAATTATGTTCGAAAGCGATATAATATTATAGGTATTAGATACGCGTAAATAATTCTAGTATAGCATCGCAACGTTATGCTTTGACGTATTATACAGGTATTGGGACGTGTATCCGCCGACGGTTTTCGGTATAAGCAGCGGCGGCGCAAAAATGGTATATAGGTATATCCGATTATTTAGGCATATATTTGTATATAATTTATTGAATACATATTATAGGTAATAACTATAGGCTTCGGAAGTTGTAGGAGCTAAAAAAAGGTAAAATATGTACTAAAAAATTGCAAAATATGCATTATAAATGTTAAGTATGCAAAAATATTATTCTGAATTCCAAAAATATACGCACTTCACCTACTAACAATACGACGTCTAAAAAACGAAACTGTCAAACATCAATCGTGTACAATCAACAGTAACGATAAACGAAGAAACCATCATTATATTTACGATAACTTATCGACGATAGAATTATAATACTACAAATAAGTATTTCGGCATACTAGCGTGATAGACTAAATGCGTATCACATCAGTACATCACTTTTATTAACTCCGTAATTGGCTATGGCGATGACAATAAATACCTTCGTTGGTCATTTTGAGTTTTATATTCAATATTTTAGTTGAAATATACATGTTAATAAAGAAAAAAATCAATTTTTTTCAGAAAAAGATGAAATATGCACTTTTTAGCTAAAATTGGCAAAATATGCATTTTCGATTTTCAATTTTTTAACTCGCAATTGTATATTTCAAATTTCTAGCGAGGTCTGCTATAAATTGAGATCATACAGAACAATATGCAATTCCTACAGCTTCCGAGCCCTAGTAATAACATTTATACGTCAACCTTATATTAATTGAATATAATATGTCATTGACACTTTTTGTGTTGATCAAATCGGGTTTTAATAATTTCTCGTCAATAATTTTAATGAGTTAGTTTTCATGAAATCGTTATTATGTGGCTTGGTGAAGCGCGGTCGTACACTCAATCTATAGAAACGCACTGAGCGTACGTACCGGCTGCAGTTGATAGCTCTTGGATGGGTGACCACCCGGGATTTTTAGTAATATATTCTTGTCACACATACATGAACACATGTTACAACCCTAAAAAAAAACCAACAAACAAAATACATAAAAATAACCCCTATCGTACCATCATACGTCCTGTGAACTATGTTGCCGCTGGTTCATCCTAATAAAAAATCGCTATTACCTATAAATAAAATGTATGTGTTTTTAAACAGATTATCATTTATTAATTTATGTGATGATGGGAATATTCCAAATATTTTACACAATGAAAATTATATAATTTTATGTATACATATAATTTATGACTACGAGAGACGCTAAGACCTTTACTATCAGTTTGTAATATGTGCGTATATTTATAATAATATATCGTTTTATAGACTAACATAGTAAACAAAGAAATAACAAAACATTTTGTTCTCTTGTAATAATGATACATTGATAAAATAATAATTAAATATTGAATACATTCATTATACAGAATGTCCCACGTGAGTATTTACCCACTCCCATACTATATATAGTAATATAGTTCTATACTTAACAGCTTATACAGCTCATGTTAATGCATTATACATATTATACAGATATTTAAATATTTAATATAACTGCGGTTTAACCTTTAAATATAACCAAATCGATAAAAAGTTACCCCTAAAAATTAACGTTCTCGACTTTTTAAATTATGGTTTATATCTAATCAAAATTCTTTCATTTAAATTTCAGGTAAACCAAAAAGTAAGAACTTTAAAACAGAATTAATCTATTCTTAGGACCGTATAGTTATTCACAC
This sequence comes from Diuraphis noxia, assembly GCF_037042655.1. Classification (NCBI taxonomy): domain Eukaryota; kingdom Metazoa; phylum Arthropoda; class Insecta; order Hemiptera; family Aphididae; genus Diuraphis; species Diuraphis noxia. Next base: position 26,229,331 of record NW_028301714.1, on the reverse strand, counting down.
TAAAATATATGAATTAGAAAAATAAAACATCGACGAGAACAAACAAGGCATGATGATAATATTATGCACTCTGTATATGCGTTTAAAAATTTAGTGTTTTCAATTTTGTATACGATATGGGCATATGGCTGATATAATAATATTATATACATAATAGACTGCTTCCTTAATTTCCGTGAAATGGATTTATAGAAGTTAAACGAAAAATCGTTTGGAAAAATTGCACTGTGAAGTACTATAATGTTATACTCCGTGTGTGATAATAATATTATAATACTCGATAAAAAGTAATTGGTTTATTAATCTTAAATTTACAACGTTTCTTCAAACTAGTTATTTGACGTTTAAATTCGAATTCAAATTCAAATCCTATTTGAATTTTCGAATATCTCATGTTTGCATTTTCGTTTAATATTATTTTACTGGCTCTCGAATTAAAGCGTAAGCCGCACGAAGCGGTGATGTGAGTTGTTTGAGTCCGAGGTGCGTGTACAGAGACTTTTAAAGTATCGCTTCAGTCGGTAAACTAAAACTAGTTTAAAATATAAAAATATACGACTATTAATATTGTAATATTATTCAACCAGCGGTGTTATCGACCTTGGCACAATATCATTACGTGTATTATATATAGACGATAAATAAAAACGTGTACACACTGTACATCAAACATTGATTGTGTTGTAGTGTTAAAACGCTGGTAACATTAGGATATGATGTATTAAAATTTGCACAAATTTAAATTAACAGTATTGACGCAAGTTATACATTGTGTTACGACCGGTTGATGACGAACACACGGGTTTTCGACATCAAACTGGAAACTGCAACTATACAATTATGATATCTATTATTTTCGGTTGAAATTTTCCACCACCAGTATTAGTCACGTTTCATTCATAGCACCTCACTTTTTCTACACCCGGCGTACACCCGAGGCGAACTTGTATTCGAAAACAATGAACCATTGATGACGACGTGTGTATTGCATTCTCGATGTATAATGTAAAGTGATTTATCTTGTCCATATTGATTTACGCGCATTTTAGATAAATATCTACAGTTATTTAAAACAGAGATATATGTATAGTTAAAAAGGCTTTGTCGAGTATGACGTTACTGGAAAAATAAATTGCACACATATTAAAATATGTAGCTTTTAAGTCAGGTGAAATCACGTAAACGAAATACCTGTTTTCCCATATAAAACGAAAAAAAACAAAACAAAATAATGTTTTATACTCATTTTAATAATTGTATAAATAAATCAAGAAAATGAAATAATATATCGTTTTCCGGTCAAATTTAGGCCAGTGGGTGATTCTAGTATATTATAAATATTTATCATAGGTACTGGCCTTTTCTCTTCCAATAGTCGTTTAATATTCAATACACTCGATCTGTATTACCTATACAGCAAGAGAACCTCCAAAATAGTGACGAAACTACGATTAATATTTTGTAGCAAAAGATTAATTTGTTCCTTATTATTTTTTTTTTTAATAATACAAAATAATTAGGAATAAAAACAAATATTATTGCTTCTTATTTCTTTGTGTCGACTCGACGTGAACTCCATCATAAGTAGAATCTATCATAATATGTGTACGTATAGATGTCTTGATTAACACAATTGCTATAAAACCAGCTGATTTATAACCAAGTGTTTGAAAGAAATTTAATTTTTTATTCTATACGTGCAGCATATAGAAAACAGTAGTACATATAGTTATTATATAGTAATACATGATATCAACAGTTTAACACTAAATATAAAATATAATTAAGTACCATATTATTACATTTTAAGAGAAAGTAAATTTTATTAGCTTTAATAAAACGTGGTATACCTATTTTTATTTTTACGAAAGTAAAATGTTATATCATCATTATTCAAATTTCAAAGTATAGGTAATTGTACATTATTTCGTTAAAAACGCACGATTAAGTTATTTGTTACATGCATGTGTTATATTATAATACTATCGATAATGTTAAAAAGCATAGTTCGGAAAGAATAACGATATTTAATGAAAATTACGTATTAAAGTATTTTATAGGAGGTACTATGATAATATGCGTTCATACGAATCAAGTAATTTTTAAAATTCTAAGGAATATAGTTTTACTGATTTTTTACTCGTTTGTGAGAAAGACAAATACTGTCTGCATTTCATTGGTACCTACCACGAACTGTACTTTAGATTTATATTATCTATCTATGCAATATGATGTATAAGCGATTCGTTATAATCATCATTATAATAACATTGCACATAATATATAGAATATATTTATGTAATTATTGTGTATATTATTTATTATTATACGTACCACTGTCCCTGAGACCTTAATGATGAGTATAGTTATGTTAGATATATTGTGTACAAAAGAAGTGGGGGTTATGGTGGTCAATAGGATCGAAAGCCTAAAGTTATAAGGATACGAAACATCTTCAAGCGATAAATCGTATAAAACCATTTGTAAGAACAGAAAATCTTGTGTGGCCCTTTATCTTCCCCTGCAACATCCAACTCTGGATATGACACTGACCTTGGGTGATCATATAACGCTATATACGTTGTATTTTCTATACAAAATAAATTTATTTTAACGTAATATAAACCTAATTAAGTCTATGGGTTTTCCGTAATCTATGTATATTGAAATGATGACGTGTATCTTTTCGCGAAAACCAGAAATCCTAAAAACCCTAATAAAAATTGTATAGAAACTGCAGTTTTTGAGCACGTTGAAATTTAAACTTGTAGAACGGTACGTGCAAAGCTAAACGATCATTTTTTAATATGATATGTCGTTTTAATTTAAATTTTTTTACCCAAATAAAAATGTTCTTACATATTATTATTATAAATTAGATTTTATCACATGTTTAATATTAGAAACGCAAACTTGAATTCATGCCAAATTAAGAGAGTATAGGTACAATATTTATTATTATGATAATCAAATATATTAATCAAATAATTTGTATTCAATGATTCTAAGTCTGAACATAATACCCATTACCTACATGGGTTATTGATGAATAACAATGCGTACAAGTTACAATAATGTTAATGATTTGACAGTAACCAAATATCTCCTATTTGTACAGTGTTTTAATTGTAAAAAAGAAAACTTAGTGTTTGAGGTTATATTAAAATGAATGGATTCACTATAAGTACTTACTGTAATCAATAGGTAGTTGATCTAATCATTCTTCTGTTAACACTTTAAACGATTCCACGAATTTTTCATCAAGTAATATGGTAATATAAGAAATTATTTTTGACAAAAATGTTCAGTTTTCTTCACAAATCAAACTTTTGAAGAGTCTATACACAGTTAATGTTATTTGATAGATATATTACAGTAAAAACTTTCCGATTTCACCTGTATAAAAGTTAGCAAACATAAAATACGGGACTAAATTGGTGTATATCTCGGTTTTAGTAAACTTCAGTTCACAGGAAAATCGGCGTAAGATCTATCGTTCTGTAAACTAATTTTACGGATATGAGTAATCCACCAATAGTGGATTGGATAAAGCACATTGTATGTGTTTTTGAACATAATTCAAATTAGGTTCTCTCTAAACTTTTTTGATATTCCTAAGAACAAACTATATACTTAAAAGCCGACATAAATCTAACATTGTTAAGAAACTAGTGCGTCTTAAAATATACTGCATAAAAATATATCAAGAATAATAATTAAGAAAACAAATCATAATTGAAAACCATAAAAATATTCATTATATAGGGTGTTTCATTAAGAACGCAGGATTTGATTTGGCTGTCATTTTTTGTTTTGTATGTTTATTGAACTGTTTCTTTTATAATTGTTATCTTTAAACTCTCCGGTTCTGTTTATAACCATGACACAAAATAATAATATTATGTGACTATGGTGCGACCCAGAGATGTATCAGCAAGTGATAACAAGTTTTGTGATCCAAACAGAAGCTTGCCAGCGAAGCCGAGGTGGACATATGCCATATGTGATATTCTACACTTCAATCGGAGAATAATGTATACTACAGTTTAATAAAAAAATTTTGTTCTAAATAATTTTTTTATATAGTTATAACAATATTAAATATGGCGTTATTTATGAAACACCCTATATTATAGGCTATGTTCTTCATAGTATTAGATTTTTTAATATTTTTATTTGCCATATTAGTTTTACAATCTGTAACTAATGTTAATTTAAAATAAAATTTCAATAAACGATAAAATATATGATCTTCGTGAATTAAGACGTAATCCATGTGTGAGCCAGTCTATTTTAAGAGTTAAAAAATAATAAGCTCAAAGAATTAATACATAAATATAACTTTTATTGAAAACAGTTCAGTTTTTGAGTATACGGAGGACAAAGAATGAAGCCTTCATTTTTTTTCTAAATAGGTATATAGCACTAATTTCTATTTTGTTTGCTTATTTTTGGTTTCCATTGGTTAGTTTATACATACATTGATAGATAAATAGAAAGATATTTGTATATTATATTAGACTAAACTAACAGAAAAATAAAAACATCCATTCAACTACACAGAATATGGTCAATATAATATCGTTAGAAACTTGACGTTAGTTTACGCTTGTTAATCTTCATAACTATTAACCATTCTATTCTATAATACATCTGGAATAGTAATTTTTATCTCTATCATTTTGACCATTCAAATGGAGAAATATTATGAATAATATTTAAAAATATGACTTATACACATTTTTAAAACCAATTCTAATCTAAATAACTATTGTAATAGAAATAAATTTATTAGTTTTAAAAAATTAACTAATTTAAATTAAATTTTCATTTTAACGAAAATTAAAATAAATTGTTTCACACAATATGTGCTAATCCTCATACGACTTTGTATTTGAAAAATCTTACAATTTGGAATGTAGGTATGCCTGTTATACTTACGTATAGGTGTATTAAAATATTAAGTTGAGAAACTTTATAAGTGATTAAAATTTGTTAAAACAAATGACTTCTCAGAGTCGTTAGATTTAAACATCGTGGATTGAGACATTAACGAAGAAGCGTTACCAATGAAAAGTTTAAATTGTGTTTATTATGTATATCATGTATATCTTACGTTTAAGTATACAGTCGGCGGCAGTAATTTTAAACTCATTTCTCAGTTGGTTTTTAAGTTTTTGAAGTAGTTCCAATTTAAAATTGCACCACACACAGCTAGTTTTCGTATTTTAAGAAAACTATATTCATTTTTATCTATCCTGATCATACCGATTATAATTTCATATAAATTGTCCGAGTTCCAATCCAAACACGATTTAAATTTAAATGTTTGATGCGAAATATACCTTTATTTTTTTGACAATATATAATTAATTAATTAATTTTAATTACAATATATTCCATTGTTCCAACCACAAATTATAAACACAAAAACCACATCGATAAATTCATTTTAATTACACCGGTTAGATCAGTGTAAAGCCTCTAAAGTAGTCTCCCGTTTACATATTATATTGTAAACATCTACCAAGAGCGCAGAGAAAACAGATTTTGGCAGACAGCGACGGCTGATTAACTGATTTAATAATTTCACTCCTAATGAATAACTTGATTATTAAACAGTAAATTAAATTTTGTAGCAAGTTAATGTTTAATTAGTTTTTTTTTTAAATCCATGGGTACATGAGTAGAATCATAGGTCAAACTCGAAACTGTACTTAATTACCTCGAATCCCAGAGAAAACAGTAAAAAAAATCGAATTTGAAAGAAACAAAATATGCATATAATATTAATCAGCTGTTATTATTTAATTTGATGTGTCTAAATAAATAAATAATCATCTTTTTTACAATTTTTTTTCAGATTTTTTTTTTTCTTAAAATCTCGATTAACATAATTCTAGTGTCAACGTTCTTAGAACCTGCTGGAATTTACACCTCACTAACTTATTAACATATGGCCGTACAAATTATATACAACCACCTCATTTTTGGTAATTTTCATCCCATATGGTGTATTTTTCATTCCACGATTACATTTTTTATTTCGGTCAGATTTTAACGTACATATGTCATATACAATAATATTTGTTCTTACATTTGCAATTTATAGGTATGACAATAATGGTTATAGCGTTACTGTTACGGTGACTGGTGAGATCAGAATTGTTTATTTTAGAACCATAGAATGTATTCAATTATTTATATATTATATACGAGTATGTGCAAATTGTGAGTTAAAAAATATAAACTCAAAATAAGGTGTCCTTTCTGGTTATTCGGTGTCCATGGGACCTGCCTGTCATGTACAGGTATGACCTGCGAAATTTAATCTAAATTTAAAATCTTTAAATTGTGAGGTATTAATCCCCAAACCCTAACATGATTTATATAAACATATATATATATATTAGGGGGACTGCATTTATCCCCCCTGAATATGCCACTGTTGTTCATGACCTGCGAATGAGATCTGGACATACCTATGATTCTGTGCTAGCATGTACTAGTCCTAATCTTGGTGTTTGGTAATATCGAACGGGTATAAGCTATGCTTTACATATTTTTTATTATTATGAGAAAAATCAGTTCATTATTACCACATTGTATGGTTAGCTATAATAGCTATAATGTATATGAACACAATAATTTTCAATTAAAAATGTATAAGTTATAATATATTTTATGTTACATAAAATGTTATATATTAAATATTTTATGTTTCTGAATATATTTTAGAATCGCGAATGATCAGTAAAAATAAGATGAAAAGTTATTTTTACAGTTATTTTGCGATGTAGATAGTCACAATAAACGATTAAGTCGTCAAACTTAAAGTTATAACTTAGCATTAGTTATTCTTAAATATTTAAGATAAATCTTTAAAAATAATAATTCGAAGAAATATGAAAACAGAATTTAAAAAGATATAAAACAATTAATTTTCTTGAAAATTAGCTTTTTTTGACTAATGCCCCTTTACTATCGACTACCATCCAGTGATCGTCAACCAGTTCACGCCCCCACCCCTTCCCATTAGATTGTGGTAGTCAGCCAACAAATTAAGCTCTCCTTTAAAATTGATTTTAACACGCGAGGGAAAGTTCCTAACTGACCTATAGAACTGCAATTGGTATTTTAATTGGAAAAATAAAAACATTATACAACAAAATATGGGACAGATTAATCGTGTGCCTATATGAAACATTTAAAAAAAAATAAATAAAAAAATATTGTGTACCCATATTTAAATTTAATAAATGTACGAAACATATTTTGCGGACAAACGAGAGGAAAACCGACTACGGTTAGTGTGTAATAATGTTCTACGTTAAGTAGCCAGTATAATAGGTGCTTATATTAAATAGTTGTATTTTAGAATTATTTAATTTTAAAAAAACCAACAACCTGTAATTTTTTAAACACGGTAAGTAAATGAGTTGGCTTAAATGTTTACTTAATAAATTATTGCACTTTTTTTTTATATTTCGTATCGACAATCATAAAATAAGTGATTTAAACCAGAAAATGCACTTATATTCTAAATTTTGGAAAATATGCAATTATATGCAAAACAAAATTTTGATATTTGAATCTATACACGATGAAACGAATTCCTGCATACAACAGGATAATCCAAAAAATCATATAAAATATAAGCATATTATAATATGTTAATATGTAACATATTATTATAACCTCATTGTAACTCTAAAAATAATAATTATTGATGAACATATAACATAAAAGGAGGGAAGCAATCAAACAAAACTTGTTATATTTATAGTTTGTTGACACATTTAGGGGGTCACGGCACCAGCGTTCGTTTGCCAATAGCCGAAAAATGTGTAAGACTTGTCTATCACCATAGACGCGTTAGGTTAAGTTAGGATAGTCATTAAGGTACGTCTATTGCATTATAATATACCTATGCAATGACGGTCGAAAGTTCAAAACGCATACGGCGGCGGTCGCGCGCAAATATCGCTCCCTCCCCACCCCATCCTTAACCAGCACCAATCGCTTACCCGCGCCCCTCTCGCTCAGAGCCCAGAGGCGCCGATACCGGCGATACTCGATCGAGCGTGCCTATAAAATATAATAATATATAAGAACTACCGTTGTTTACGTGAAACGTTGTTGTCGAAAGAAGTACTGTTGTCGTCCGCTGCGGCCGAACGCTCGCTCGCGCACGCACACGCACGCGAAACACACACACTCACGCGCACCGGCACCCCGTCTGTATATGTACGCGCGCACACACGGGCACGAAAACTTGTTTGACTAGGCACGGCCGGTCACCCGCCGCCGCCGCGACTACACACACACACGCGCGCGCGCGCGCAACCGGCAAGAATGGGACGGAGGAGAATAAAGTTGATCTCGTCTCACACCTGCTCAAGATTCCCTCCGTGTCCGATGAGCAGCATTCAGTGTCTTCGGAGCTCCGGTTCCGTGCGTTTCGTTTGATATCATATCACTAGTCTGTACACGGTGTGCGCGGGCCCGCGGTGCCGTCGTCGCGCGTAAAATCTATCGCCACCTGTGCGTTTTCAATAATAATAATAATTATTATTATAATATAGGTACGTACCTATATTTCGTATTTCGCCCGACGCCGAATTTGGTTCCGTCTCTGTATCTTCCGGCGGTCGTCGCCGCGAGGTAATAATAATAATAATATTAATACTTCAATAATAATAATAAAATTAAATACGTATTTCAATACAGTTCGTCTTTCGACGCGAGTGCGACCCGTGTCGAAACTGTGTGCGTGCGCGGTTTTCCGGTTCGACCGTTGCGAGAGATCTGCACCGCCGCCGCAAAGGCCAAACACTCGAAGCCGGACCGTCCGCGAAGGATTTACGCGCATCAGGATATTAAAAAGGTCGGTGCACTTTTCGTATAACATACCTCGGTTGATTTCGATGACAAGCATAATCAATCCTTTGTTGATCGCGGCATTCTGGTGCTATATAACATAATAATTACTACCTATATATTATTAGATCGCTATATAATATGTATGACCCGTGACTTACGCCGCCGTTTTCCGTCTGCTTTTTACCGGTGACAATGAGGTACATCGCGCTTTTCGCGCCAATGTCTTCTCAGACCGCCGAAAATTCTCCGAAATGGCCGGTCGCGATCGTCGCGATACGCGGTTCGTGGTCTTCACAATACGCGGTTCACTGTCTTCACCGACACGCGGTTCGCGGTATCAACCCCGCGCCGCGTGGTATCCGGGAATCCCGGTAACGAAAACCGCACGCGTTCCCCGCGGCCGTTTTCTATGATGTTATTAGGTACTGAATGTGTCTCATCGAATACAAATCGAATTAAAATTTAAGAAATGGTTCAGTGCTTTTTGGAGAGTGTCCTATATTATATTATTTATCATAATATCATAACAATAATAATGTGCACACTAAATCATACACGTTTTATCGGATAAATGTGCAATTTGTCGCGACGTGGGCGAAACTCGCCGCGATGTTATGTTATCGTTTATTTATCCTCTCTCTAAGTCTCTATGTCACGTAGTATATTATTATATTATTATAGGTAACTATCCGGCAGCCGTAACCGCGATACGGTCGGCGTGTGTGTCGCGTAGGTATATAACAACAACAACAACTGGGTTATAATAATAATCGTCGTTAGCAGAAAAAAAATTATTATTATTATTATTATTATGATAAAAAAACCACCGTCGCCGTCGCATATAAAAAAAAACTCACATCAGTCGTCGTTCTAAACGCCATCGCCGTTTATGTTATATTATTATTATTATAGTATGTATATATCTGATATACGTTGCTGATGATACTATATTGGTACACCAAGTATGTGGCGTTATATATGGTTGCAATACTTAATATTATTTTCTCATCATACGTAAGTTATGATATTATAAATGTGCGGTTTTAATATTATTATTATTGTCATTTTTTTTTTTGTTTTGTTCATATAACATCTAAAAAATAAAGCGCGTATTATAGAACGAGACGAGCAAATAATTTTCTCGATAGGTACACATGGTATTATGCGAAAAATAATATTAATAACAATAACATATACGCGTACCTATATATAGAGGACACCGCCGCCGTCGAATCGCCCACATTCCCGGACGTGCGCGCCGCTTGATGTCCACCACGCTGCAGGAATTTAATTCCGGTGCAGTTATATGATTATATTATACTTTACACTGCAGTCATCGTATGGCCAGTAAAAATTTCCATCACTCGGTTGTGTGATCCACAGCAATCCCAAAAGTCTATCACACTCGTTATGGTACTGAAATATGGTAGGTACATATTCCGATATACCTAAAGATAATCCTTTTTGGCTCATCATCAAAACCACCCAATGATGAATCGGTAAAAATTATAAATTGTGTAGCTTACGTCATATTATTAACGGATATTAATTCGGGATAAACCCACTGCGAGCATTGTTTAATTTGACACGGAAAACGTTGTCGTGAAGGATCAGAAAGTATACTTCTAATATGTACAATTTAATCACACCTCGTGGCGGCGTCTGTGTAGTCCTACCGGCCTCTGGTCGAAATATGATTTCCGGAAGAATTTCCGTCATCAAAATTGTTGCAATTATACTGTTGACGTATTATATTCCTTTTTCCCTATATTTTGCAACATCACAACGATCGTACCTGAGAATAAGATGTAAAACAATCGCAACGCGGAATACGATTATTACAATATTATAATATATTACTGTCCGTTTATATTAGTGTTTTGTTTATTTTATAAATTTGCAGTTTTTACTTAAATCTGTAGTATTGTTGCTCTGACGTCTTACTGTTATCAACTTGTCGTTAAGTACCTAAATATAATAATAATAATATATATATAGATGAATTAATATATTATGATTAACACACGTATACCTAATATGTGTGGTATTGTAGACATGTATCAGTGGCTATTGTTGTTGTTGACCAGCAGCCGAGTGCTCCGACGCTGCACCGTGACCTTGGCATTAAGCAGAAATATATAAATCACTATACTTTGCTTTAGTATTCGACTAATATATTGTAATATGATTATTATTATTAATATTATTACTATTATCGTACATATAAAAAACTTCTCTCACGCCGTCCATCACCTCTTTCAAACAATTAATTGCACAGTTTATATATACGACCACGTAGGTATACACTTATTACCTATTTGATTCGTCAATAGGTATATCAATAAAAATTGATGTAGAGGTATTATGTGAATAATTACTAGAATTTACGTAAATTAATTTGTTCAAAGAATATAAACCTTATAATGTAGGTAGCCAAAAGTTAAAAAAAATAAGTACTATTTTTTTAAATGTTAATAATAGTTTTTGCATTAATACATTTGTTAGAACATTAACTGTCCATTATAAATTCATAATTTGCATTGATTTTCACAAAATTTGTATTATAATTTTAATTTTTTTTTGCTTCCTTGCATAAATCTGCTTCAATGACGGACGATTTGTAAGCCATAAATGTTTTATTTTATTTTATTTATTTATTTTATTGATCTGAAATACAAGACAACTAGGCCATTAGTACACGAATTTTTGATTACATTGTTAGTATTTTAGTATTTACATGATTACATTAAATTAAATTGTACAATTCTGTTTTTTTTTAAGAATAAAATTAAGCTTTTAACGTCCTGTGGGTTTGGTCCTAGTGCTTGACAAATTTGTTCTGAGATGTGGTATTACATTCGATACTGGTTATATTTTTGACATTCTGTAATTATGTGGTTGACCGTTAAAAGTTAAAATGTTTTATTATTTATCGTATTAAATTACTATTTTATATTACAATAAAAATAATTTATCACTAACTGGTTCACAATATGAATCATACATGTCATCTATAAAATATAATTAAAAATATTAAGATTGAATATTGTGTTATGCGTTAACATAAGTGTCCCACAATTCATGTTTTTTATTTCCTTTAACATAAATAGTGGTAAGACGTGGACCATCAATATTAAGAGTACACATATTGTAAAAATCAAAATACGGGGTTGTAGTTATCAATATTAAACATACTATATATATCATATATATAATTTTATTAATTTCTATGATTTGAGTTTCAATAGTTATAAAACTTTAATAAATATGAATTTTTATTTAAAGATATTATTACCTCGATGGGTCCGGTTGTATTTCTTGTACAATAATGTGTTAATTTATTAAATTTTTTTTTTATAACAAATTTAAACGTTTTATTTTGTTTCCTTTCATTTATAAGAATATTTTAATAATTAATAACTTATAGTCAACTGCTGTACCTACATACTTAATAAACATACACAGGTATTAATAAATATAGGTAACTCGATATTTTTGGCATAATAATTCTGCCCAACACAATAACTTACCACTATATATGTCTATATACACTTAAATATTAAGTTTAGATTGGACACAAGTCGTTTTGTATCAAGTAAATACATTTTCTCGTATAACTGTAAATGTTATTGTTTGCAGGGTAATTACAACGTTATAGTCATTACTCATTTATTCAATACTTAATACACGAGTACACAATACACACCGATATAGTAGTCTGTGCCTGTGGCCCGCAGGGTCTTAAACGGCGGTGGCGGTATTCAATAAACCATCGCAATAATAATTGACTATGACCATTGTTTCGCAGTCTTGCGTCGATTAAAAAATGGTCGACGACAATCACATCCACATGACAATAATAATTGTCGTTTGACAAGGTCTTGTTGGAATAAAAATAAAAGCGCGCGTAATATACATACACTTGCCTATCTATATAATAACACTAAATGTATACATCATAGTAATAATATGAATAAACCTTCACGCGCACACAATGGCCGATCATTTTTAGCTTTCGTGGGAAAACTGCGGGCGCCGCCGCTACCGTTAATTAATGAAAAGTGGAAATGCGCGGCGCTGCCAGCCTAGTTGTGGGTACCTACGCAATTTATAAAAAATAGAACAATTTAATATAATGATAAGTAATTGTAGTGAGTAAATATGTATAACATAATAATAGTATACGATATATACCAGACATGGCTGGTATAACGATAGGCGGTATCGATTATTATTTTTAAAAATAATAATAATAATACGTATGTCTATGTGTACCTGTGTACCTATAATATTATGCAAGTGTGTGCGCATTTTATTATTATAATGTCGAAGCGATTGTCTCACAATGGCTTTTCGGTTTTCCGACGTACACACATGCCAAGTAGCGAACATTCCGAATAACTATTTGTTTGTACTCTTTTTAAGCGACAGTCCGCAATAGGTGCCCGTACTTAATGAGCGCCGGCGACCGGAGCCGTTCACGCGTGTAATAATAACAATCACGTGGCGATGGAAATGAGAACTATTCTCTCATTGTACGATATAATAATTACCATTATAATAGTCGGTGGCGGGGCCATTTCTGTGGAAAAACAGAGAGGTGGTGGTGCTCTTCGTCGTCGTATCGTTGTTGGCCAATTATGAATCGTAAATTACCGGGTAATTTTTGTATATGATTAAATACAATGCGTATTTGTTATTTAATATTTCCAAAGAGAAATCATTTTCCACTTGTATACTATATCTAGTATAATAATCGTAATACGATTTATTTTATACGTTTGATGTCCGAACCCTTGATGTCGTTAAAACCGTTCGTTTTCCGACGTCGTACATTTTATTTACGTTCATAACGTAGGTACGACACTGGTGACCCACGACGACCGCACACAGATCTATTTACGCGATTGAAAGAGACAGGATACATAAGAATGACGTTATTATTGATAAGCATATTATTATATGAAATGCTCTGTCGTCGGAAGGTCTTCTGCGCACACTTAAGCGAAAGAAAAGAAAAATATCGAATTATTACACAATACGAACGTATAATAATAAATTATAAGGTCGCTGATACCGTTTTGTTTCAACATGGTGTGATGAGGCTAATAAAACTAATTTCGTTGATATTTTATAGTATTTTTTTTCTAATTTTATTATTTTTATACCTTAAGAATTAACATAAAACTATATGATACTCCATAATATACCTACTTCAGCCGCTTGAAACGAAACTACTCGTGTACACACGAATGCTGAGTTCTAGTCGATTTATCATTCGTGTAGACGTAGTATGTTCGTATGTATGTGCCCGTTTATATTATGCTATAAGGGACTTATGCCGATACAACCTAAAACCTCTTAAACGCGATAAATAATCATTTTTATCGTATTACGGACTCCATAATGATTTACGCTGTGTAAGAAAATTAAAAAAAAATCTTTGCGCGTTACGTATATACATGATACGGCTCGGCGGTAGAGCGCCCACGATGGTTACGGCCCCGGGGCAGTGGCAGAAACCGGAGAACCCGACGACTTGTTTATTTAATTTAGTCGCCGCTACATTTCGATTTTGGCTACTGCGCCTTCACCTTCGCGTGTGTTGTAGTATAGTTGTGTGATGTGTTTTTGTGGTTTTCATTCTTTGGTCACTGCAGATTTCTCGTTGTGAAAACAACAATATATCGTATACTATATTATATACCACATCTAATATTACTACACCACTATTTTCTATATGTAAAATTGTAGACACTTTGGTTTTTGAAACGAATTCTATTAATCGCATTGTGTATAGATAATAGATATATACTATTTATAGTAAATTTGGGTATAACTGGTAACGTGTTGCATGGGCAGCTAGGTCGTAGACTGTGGTAATATAGTTATCGAAAAATTTTTATTTTTGCGTAACTCTAGTGGACTGCTGTTTGCTGCAATATACCTATATAATGTTTAAAATAGTCAATGATACTTGTAGTAACAGTTGTGACTTGTGAGTATAATAAAAAAAATGAAGAATAAAAATAGATGGATATATTGAGAAAGAAATAGTCAAATATTATCGTCAACGACAGTGCAGAACAGTGTTCCATAATTTAACACACTAAACGTAATATGAAATAACAGTATATGTTATAAAATCCCATCAATTCGTGATCGCGGCTTCAAAACAATTGTTGTATATTAATAATATGTATTCTAATATGTACAACAGTTTTTTGTCGACAACACTCTACAAAAGTGAAAGTATGTATTATACTCTACAAACTATTAGGTGCCTGCTCTATAATATGCAAATGTTTCAATCGTTTGCCACGCGAAATCGTGCACGTATTTTTTTGGAACTCATCTATTTGTGTGATTGCTGCATAATACAGAGATTTTTTTTTAAGACACGTTTATTATGTATTATTGAATAAATAATATTGCATTTAGAACTTGCAAAAATTGAGAAAAAACGTATAGGTAAAGTAATTCTAAATAATAAACTTAAAGAATGTATTATATTTTTATAATATGCATTTTGTTATTTCTTTCATGTTATTATTACTTTTTATTAGTTTAACGTTTATTTCTCATAATCTCATAAAATGATATCGCAATGAATATAATAATAAATAATAAGTAAGGCGAGTATCGCTTGTAAAATGTAATCAGACTCGACGTGTGATCATCATAAACCTAAACTCGTTTTCAATGCACTCATTTTTCACAGATGATGCAAAATGTAATTTATCTCCATGTACAATACATAATTTCGTTTGAATAATATAGCGTGACAATTTTAAGTAGAAAATATAATTTAAATCTAAATTATTTTTTCTGGACTGTGTTCGTGTTCATAATAATATTGTGTATACACTCAATATACAGGTCATATATTATTTATTATTTGTACGTTCTGTGTACCATAATAATATAGGAAAAACAGTGAAATCGTTAATTAGTTGTGTAAAATCAGTAGAATTTGCGTGCTCGTGGCATACTTTAGGTATGTAATGTATATTATAATATGGTAGGTATGTATAGTGTATACACTTATACTCATTTATACACATTTATGTCGAATTAAAGTTTCTAAATCGCATGGCATGTGTAGGTACGTTATAACAATTTGTAATACATAAGCGGATCCAATGATAAATTACTCGTGTATAATATCGTGAAAAATATGATAAATATACATAAAGCTAATTAGAATTTATAAAATTCATGGTTTTACTAAAATATTCATATCGTTTGTGCATTTCACATTCAACTGCAATAATTGCATTGGCAATATCATCATAATATAAATTCGTCATTACTCATTTGTGAAATCGCCGGTCGAAATTAGGTGTGACTTGAGAGTAGAAGAAAAATTGGGGAATGCTTGAGGAGATAATATAGTGTTCAATTTGCAAGTATTTAGTTATACAAAATAATAATATTAGGGACACACTAAACGTGATAAAAATTATGTATAATAGGGAAATATATACTTATTAACATCTGTAGTATATAAGGTTAAACGATCTCGTCATGCAGTATGGATTTATATATATACAATAAACCTACAGTACTCTCTCTCTCTCTCTCTCTCTCTCGCTCTCAAACACATACTTACACATAAATTTACAATAGTAAAAAACGGATACGATATTATTTATACGCAAAGAAAACCGCGACTGGTAGCGGTATTAAAGATAGATGATATAGTCGGCGAAAGAGAGTGAGTGATAGAGGGGAAAGAGATCGAGGGAGAGAGCGCAATTGTTACATTTATACCGCGTGTTCCGGTCGGATCAATTAAATTTAATTGGATTTTAACGACGACGACTTGACCACCGCCGCCACTGCCCCGTTCGCGAGCTCTATTCCATTTATGCGCGCGCGCGCGTACTCGCGAGTGTGTGTGTATGTCGGACGGAGCTTTTATTGTTGTTGTCATCGTCGTCGTCGTACCGCCCGTACTGTTTTTACACGCAATTATCTAGGTAAAACGTCGTTGCATTGCCGAGACATAAACAACAGGCAAACAGCCTCCGTGGCGGTGGTGACGTGACGGAATGCCACCGCCATCGCACGGTCACAGCCGACGGCGCGAGGACACTCGAGGGGCTCGATGTAGCACGCGACTTACGCACTGCACTTTCGATCTGTTTCTGTCGTATATTCAAATAAAATGCAGAAACAGTAATACATATTATATAATATGTATTATGTAATGTGAGATTACCTATAATATACTGCTACAATTCTAGCATAGTCCTCTTAAACTCCACTAGGGTATATATAATTTAACCAAACAATAAGATTAAAATTATACCTACCTATATAATAATATGCTGGATGTAACAGAAATACCTGACCAAAAAAAAAACAAAAAATTATACTAATTACTTAAACGTATGACAAAAGTTGTTAATATTATATGATATGATTAGTAACTAATTTAAGAAATATACTCATTTCAGCGAATTCTCGAAAATCATATTTAAAAAAAAGTTAGGTATTACGTTCCAAATTGCAGATTTAACCAAAATAATATTGAATTTTAATAAACTACTTGACTTAGATAAATCTTTTTACCGTCAAAATTATTTTTAAAATCATATTCACAAATAGACTAAATTGAATTTATTTATTCAAACAATTTTTTATTAAATTAATTTTTTTTTATTCTCAGTACTAAAAAATAAACATGAAAAAAATTATCATACTTGTAACGCTAGAGTCACTTAATGAATAAAAAAAATAGTAAAAAATATTGATTTGAACAAAAATTATTCCAAAAGTCAGTTCAATCTGTTACACCTATGCGTGTATATATTATAGTGATTATACAGGTGTACAGCGTAAAATATCAATGTATACCTAATCTCATTCCGAAAATGCAAACATATTTTCAAACGTGTGCCTATTATTTAAACCTGCAATTATTTATATATGTAATACCTATAACCCAAATGTATAATATAGAGTATATAGTTGCTTAGTTTCAAAGTATAATGTTTTCGTAACGAATATAATATGGACTGCAGAGCAGCTGTTGGAATATAATAGGATAATATACTATAAGCATATTATATTATTATGCTAGGTATATAGGTATTCCTTAAACTTGCATCACGACGCCTCTATATATATATAATAATATTATACAGCTAAATAAAAATGAGAATATATCTTAATTATTTTGGATGATTGTTATCGAACTAACTATTATAGGAACTATATACAAGCTAATATATAGCTTTATAATTTCTAAAACTTTTTCTAACACTTAATTCTTATAATACCATATAATCCTGGATTATATTATAATTATATTTATTATATTATATTATTATATTTATATTTATATAATTATATTATTAATCCAACAGTGCATTCTGTATATAACTTAACATATATAGAATTCCAAAATAATGAAAATACTTGTCGTATGTTGATTTAAAAATAATCTTTACTTATCCATCCTACTTTACAATCAAAGTATCACTAGTATCAGACATCTGTAATGCCTACGTCTTATTTTGGAAATATCGAAAAATATTTTATATATAATATATAAGCCCAGAATCGTGTCCTACATTTATTTGGCATAGCACAACGACCCCGCGTTGAACGATTCGGCATTCCAGATTTTAACAATGTGCGGCTGTAATAGTGAATGAAGTAAAAATTCTAAAAAAAAAAAAAAACAGAATAGTTTAGATATTATAGATACACACATAGGGTGTCAGGCATTTTGTACATTCCGTAATAAAATAGGTGTTGTAAATTATTGTTTTTTTTTTTCTCTTCGAAATTACCCGTAGGCCAACCAGACAAAAATGGAATATTATATATTATGCGTCGATTACTCCATGTGCAGATGGAGATCTGATTGACGGGAACAGGTGGCGGCTAATATTTAATTTTAGACTGGCGCTATAAACTACCGCGAGTAGAATTATGCGTGGAACTACAATCGTGATGTGCCCTAATTTGGCAACGACGACCACTTTAAAGCCGATAAAACAATAAATTACGCGATGGCTGCACGCCGAGTGGCAGAGTGAATATAATAATATATACCTAATGCACTCGCGTTAAAGTCTCCGTTAATATATATCTTCTATTATCATTACCTATCATTATTAGAAAAGGTGTTGTCTAAACAACCTTGATACAAAATATTATAAAACTTTTTAAAACTTTCGCGTGTCACAAAATAGATTTGATTTATTGTCTACAAGTTTCTAATGTGGCGTTTTTATAAATAATTATATTTCACGTAGCTGAATAAAATTAAGGTTTACCTTTACATCGCAGGAGTTGGCGACATGTCGATAAATATGTTATAGGGTGTAGGTGTTTTATCTTTTATACATAGGTTGGTTCTTAAGATAACGATATTCATCGTATTTGTACCTATATATAATAATGATAATAACTGCAATCATCACCCATACGGCGTTGTCGACACTACTCGCGATTGGTCGGTCACGGGTAACGCCTCCCCCCCTCACCGTAGCAATATAAAAATAAAAATTATTATTATTTTTATTATACACGCACAGGTACAATAATGTAACGACGAGGCGCGCTCGGCGGTTACCTGCCACCGCGCGCCACGCCGCCCGCCTTCCCGGTCACGGTATTTTAAGCCACTGTCGATGCGCGACCGTAATAATAAAGAGAGGAGGAATAATAGACTAAATTATAGGCAGGCGCGTCGAGTGTTGCCATTTTTTTTGTCCCCACCGTCGCCCACGGCCGCTGGAAACGGTAGTGCACGAAAATCCATAAAAACGTCGTACGGGGAAATAAATTCGTTTCACTTCAACACTCTATTTTATAGATCTCTATAATTTATATACGTTCTGTTAACTATTTATAATCAAATTTTAATGTGCCACAATTATTTTAAATATATACCAACACTGTTGTTCCTGCAAATATTTAACAGGATCTGTATATAAAGTTTACATAGGTATTGGTATATTATAAATTATAAAATAATATAGCTATTAGGTACATTTTCAAAAATATTCTAAAATTATACAAAGCGACCAAAGCGTTAACGTTTTTTATCGTATTTTATTTTATCATGAAACTAGCACTTATTCCAATTAAAAGTATCAGTTCGGTTTTATTATATATGATTATATGAATGTGTTTGGGTCGTAAAAATGATAATAATATGTTCTTTTATATTATCGTAATGAACGTCTAATTTCGATGAAGTCGAAAATAATATATACGATGTTAAATTTTCATTATCACGCTTGGTGATAAATTTCAAAATATTTATAGTGCTTCATTCCCCTTTTGTTGTTTATTTAAAAATGTATTACTATAATAAAACGAGCAAAGAACATGCGTGACCAAGATTTAATCTCGGAAAATATTTTACGAATTTTAATGAAACTCGTAGGTATACGCCCTAAGTTTAAGTCTATATCGTAAAAAATTATTGCAACCGTTTTGCATGTTTTCGAAACTTAAGAGATTCTTATATTAATTTGTGTATGTTTACTATACATATGTAGTGGGTTTTGAACGGGTTAGAAAAATAATTCGCACACGCAAAACGATTGTCGAAAACGGACCATATTTTGGTCATTTGTGTGTAAACGAGACTCACCTTGATCCCACTCGTGAAACGCTCCAAAAACCTGTTTAACGCTAACTATTGCCATTGTATGTTTTTATTTACACACCTTTATATCCGTGTGATGTGTTACCAGTGTCGCCGTCTTCGTGATCTCGCAGTAATTCATAGATCCTGTAGAGTTTAAATCTCTTTTAGGTTTATTATACTAAAATACTAAATAGCTGTAACACATGCGATTTTAACTGAAAACAAGTAATTATAATATACATTTATTTTATTACCATATATATTATTATGTTTTTACAACTTCCCTAACCATATTTGTTTTGGGTACCTATATTATACATCATTTAAACGGCATTTTTTTTTTTTTTTTTTTTTTTGATTCGTGCAGTTTCCCATTTTGTATTTATGTTACATGGTTAATTTATTAAATTAAAATAAACACTTTACCATGTACACAAATACTATATTTAAAACAATCATTAATATTATATTTTATTATTGTGTAGGATTATTCAATAATTAATTCGTGTGTGTGTGTGTATAATCCTAACTCGGCTTGTTAGAATCACACTATGTGTTTAATATATAATATATATAAATATATTGGAATGTAGTAGTTTACCTATAAATAATAAATGAAATATTGTGGATAATATAAACCAATTGTAAATTGGTGTGATTATACTTATTGTGCTTAAATATTTTTCATCTATAATCTATATGTATATTATATAGTATAATACACTATAGTACCTACTATACCTTGAACTATTAAATAATATACGTACATATTTTATATTTAATAAGTCGTTTGATACAATTAAATGAAAACTACGGATAATTCATATAAAATATTGTCAGTTTTTTTTCAAATTCTAAACTGGTTTCATATATTGTTACATTATTAACGACTGCGTTCTCCACGTGAAGTGGAATACATTTTTTTAACACATTTGTTTTAACCTTTGCAACGATTTATAGTTATAGCTGCAGAGGACGAATTTAAGTATCCGCTTTCTTACAGTTCCTATATGCATATTTTGATTGAACGGAATCGGTTTCGATGTGCAGAATGCCTAAATGCACATACATAATTATATATAATGTATATATAGGTATATACGACTGTATCTTCTGGTATATATACACCCAGAGACACGCGACTTTGTTAGACCCACACATTAGTAATACATAATAATAATAATAATATAATGTATTTCGAGATATTTTTGTTTCTCTATGCTAAAATTATTATGCTATTTTATTTATTTATTTATTTAATTTAAACTTTTTAGGGCAACTGTGCCAAATAACAGTATGTAATTATAAAAAAAATTTACAAAAAGGAGCAAAAATAAATAATATTAAACGTTTTTATGAATGTTAAAGAAATATGATACAAATTACGTTCACATATTTTTAGTGATATAAAAATGATAATAAATTATGAATTCAATTTTAATTGTATAGGTAAAAATTGAAAGGTAGCATCGGATGAGTTAGCAAGAGGGACATACAACTCACTATAGATGAGGTTTATTTGAGATATAGAGTATAGAGGATGTATGTATGAATATTAAATGGATATGCTTGACGTAATATATTATAAATATAAAATAAGTATGCGTATGTGTGCGTTAGTGTGAAGGAGATCGAGTGGTAACCTAATTAGTATTTGTAAATAAATATAAGATCCACCTATTCCACCGCGGTCTAAATCATATTATTATTTTTATAACATATATTCAGTTGGTTGTGGGCTTGTGGCTTGTGGCACTCTATGTCTATATAGTGTAGTCTATACCATAACCATTTGCACGTTTATTCTGTATTCAATTATTTCGCATGTTTTGTATTCAGCCAATTTCATTTTATAGACAACATAAAATAATAATTGTTCAGTTAACCCGTAACTGTGCGCTAGTTGTGTATCTGGCTGGTCGCCGAAAAATCAAACCCAACAGTAATCGTATGTAATGCATAATAATATATATATTATATGGATGTAAGTACATTGTATCTGCTATTTTTTAAGAACATTTTTTGTTCATTATTGTTTATATATAGACAATTTCAATCCAGTTTATCAACTTTTACCGGAACTAAAAATACGCATGATACGAAGTAACATATAGCGATATACATATATATATATATAGGTATAGAGGTAGTGCGAAGACGTTTTATAACCTATGCAGTTCGTTTGTACATTTCACTTGTGATATCTATCGTATTTGGACAAAATCTGAACGATTCCAATTAATCAAATTCATCTTCAGTAGAAAATATAATAAATACTCTTAAGTGTCTTCTCACCATTGGCTCTGCTATAACAATAATAAATTGTGTCTGTTGCATTAACATTTATAGGCATGTTGGTACGTACTACGTATCAACATATAAGTATGTATATACCTAAGAAGTCGCATAAAAGATTGATTTATTATTTTTATAGGCTCAATGAATTATGAGTTAATGACATTTAATATAACACATCATAAATATAATTGAAATATACATCTAGAAACAACAAATTATTACCTTATAAGTTGTAGACAATATTGATAAATAATATTTTTTACAAACTCGTGTTCTAAAAAATATAATTATATCAATGTTTATAGTTTCTATACTATTATGTTCTATTTTAATATTTACAGCAAAATAATGAATGATCCGCTATTTTATAAGCACTGTTATATAATATAATATGCCTAATTATTAATTTATCCTTATGTTTATTTGAATATTTTGATGAATGTTAAAATGTATTTGTACATATTAAATGACCAATGAGTCCCATTTAATAGGGAAATTTTATTTTATTAATAGTTAATATTTTATATTGTTTTGATATCATTGTAAATTGCATAAATCTTTTATTTTCAATAATATGTACATCAATTTCAATTTTTGCCAAGCTGTTTCTTTATCTTTTGTACGAAATGTAAGACATAAGGTTGATTGACGACCATTCTTCTTAGTGTAGTATTTTTGTTGTTTATTAGATAAGGTTTACTAGTAGATAGACATTTGGATGATTTCTAATTTTCTTTATACTTCCACATAATCGAGTGATTTGTTCAATTTCTTTATGTTTTTTTTTTATTATTTATTTATTACCATATTTTATTGCATATTTTGTCATATTAAAGTTATTTTAATATATATATACGTAGTAGATAATTAGTTATTATAATTTGTTCATTCATTAAAATAATTATTATTCGTGAATATTTCTCTAGTCCTAAAAGTACTTAAATTGCCTATATACTTCGCCGTCAGTCCCTTAGAAATGAATTTATCTATAATAATATTAATTTATTTCCATATTTTTATGACACGTGTAGAACCGTTGCACATAAATACAACATAATCATTAACATGATACCACAGGGTGACTTTTAACCGACAATGAAACTTGTTTTAATCCTTAGTACATTTCATTATGGTTTGTCTATAATACGAGTATATATACGACGTGGTGCCCAATACATTTCTAAGACAAAACAGCATTACTGTTCCTAGCGTGCATAATATTTAAATGAAACAAATAATCGGTTATTTCGTTCAGAATACAAAGTTTAGGTACATAAATAAATTTATAAAATAAAAATCATATATTTAAAAAAAAAAAAACAATAATTTGTTACTGCACATGTATGCTTGTGCAGCAAAATTCATACAAGATCGTGTATTTGGATGATGCGGGTATATTTTAACATTGAAGTGATGATATTATTTCATTATTATGACCTAAGAGCCTACCTATATTGACATATTTCCACCAATATGGTACCAACCTTGTGTAAAACAGTAATCATGGTCTATCGGAGCCTGCTGTTCCTTCATATGCAAATATTATTTGTGCATATAATATGTAATAGCGTGAATACCAAATAAAAACAAAACATAATGTAATAAAAAGTAAAAGAAGAAAAACGAAATAATTGATATTTTTTCCTCCTTGAAACCGGATTGACGACGTAGATGGACTTTATTATAACGGATCAACGTGCGAGTCTCTGCAGCACCACTCCATAACTACTGGGTGCGAGTTTTTCTCCCATCTGTCTCATTCTCTCTCTCACTCTTTCTCTCTTACCACTTATATTATTATTATTATTCTATTTTAAAATAGTCGGACAATCAACAGCGGACTACTAAATTACATAGACACCGCCAATTTGGCAGCTTTCCAAACTTGGAGCGTAATATATATACACGCATTATACGCATATTCACGTACGGACCGTATATAATATAATATTATGTTTCTATCTATACATGCATTTTTATTATTATCTTTTATTTTCATCTATTTTTCCCCGTATACGCAAAGACGACGACGATGTCGATGATAACAATATGAATAGTAATAATAATAATAATAATAATAATAATAATAATAGTTACAGCGTGTTATCGATTAATATTTCAGCACTACAGCGCGTGAGAAATTTAACAAACCGTCCGTTATAATAGCCGCCACCCGTTATTATTCATTGCGTTTATATGTTTACAAAGAGTGATGTAAATTATTAAAGTTATCATTATTAAAATTGCACCATGACGATCCTTATCAAAACGCCTATAATAGTACCTATATAATTTATCGATGGATTGTATAATTATGATTTTATACAATATTATATGTATACACACAGATTGTAGTTCTTATAATATTAATATTTATCACATTATACTTAATTTGGGATATGAAATCCTCCAAAGTATAAATTTCTCCGCGGGAAGCCTGCAAGTTGCTTATAAGTTAATTTCTAATATGTCCTCATAATCGTTTTTGATTGAAACACTTAAGTACCTATATATAATTACAGAGTTACGTCAAATTTATATATTATGTGATTCGTTACATTTTCAGAATAAAAATAATTTTACATATTTAAAATAATAAAATATTATTTACCTAGTAGGTATCTAAAATTTCGCATTCGGAATGTAATGTTTTTGTTCGGGATAAACTTATTTAAATATAATATAATATTTATTTTATTTTGTACACTGGTAATGCATATTTTATATATAAATTTAAATTACACAAATATATATACATAACTAGTCATTTTTTTACTGAGACTAAAAATCAGGAAATTATCATAATAACGTAATAAAGTTGGATATCATTTTTAAAAACCAGTAAATGATTATTTTGATTTAGATTTAATCAATAAGGTCCGATGTTGGAAGGAAAACAAATAAATAATTATGTAAATAGCAAATAATGAACAAACCAGTTTGGTTGTTCGCAAATTTAAATATGAATACCTACCTACGGGTAACGAATAGATAAATTGATTGCATTTTATTAAGCTTTTGACCGATAATTATTTACAGAAACAAATTGCCATATAGCCCCGTTTATTTTATTTTTTCTAAATAAATGACTGAAAATGCGTAACCTATTTTGATATACCTACCTATATAACTATGACAACCCATTTAGTTTCATAGTTTTATTATAGTTATAAGTGTTTTAACACGTTTGAATAATTATATTTCATAATTATTATACCGAATGAGATTAAAATTTAAAAACATAAATTGTTTAAAATGAAATAAATGTTTCCTTTAACAATATTTAATGAAAGACTAACATCAAATAAATATTAATTCAGATTTTACTGATTCTGTAGTTAATTAATTATAATTAAACTATATATCACTACAGATGTTTTGAACTATCCTTTTTGATAATTGTTTTATTAATAGGTACTCCTTTAAATAAAGATAATTCAAGAAATTATTATAATGTTAATTTTACAATAACTTTATCAATTTAATCGAACCAATTGCTGAACTGGACTGTTTATTTTTTATTACAAAACACTGTTGGTTGACGTGCAAAAACGTTTTGTTGTTGTATTATCAAATTGTTAATATTTATTGCTACGGCTCATATAGTCAACAGTTTTACACTAAAAATTGTACATTTTATTAATAATTTATGAAACAATATTTATAGTTTATACTAATATAATATACTTCTCAAAAACAAATATTTAAAATTAGGTTAGTTTAAGTATAAAATTGTTCAATTAAAAACAATTTCGGTTCATATTTAAAACGAGTAACCAAGAGTACAAAGTATAAGCTACAACATTTCGAGATTATATACAAATTTAATTTGTCGGTAAAAAAATAATAAATGACTTGGTTTTAACTATATTCGATAACCAAAGTATACTACTATATATATTATATAAAAATAAATTGAATACTATATTGTTTATATGAAAAATCTCTTATATAATTCCAATATATAGAGTAATTACTTCTCCTCATGCAGTATGTGTGTATTTTCTATATTATATTATGCGTATTTTTACTGCAGACATTGATAATCAAAAATAAATATCAGTACGGGCACCCGTTAAAATACGCGCACTAGCACATAGGATATGGGTTACATTTAGGTCAATAACCGATTGTATTATATTATTTGCTCGATTGCGATGTCTTGTCGCGGTCCTGTTCTCGATCTATCATCGTAAAATTATAATAGTGAAATATATTATTATACTATGCCTCAGATGACCGACCAAGCAAGGGTCCGTTATTGTATCCGCGAGTGAGTATAATATGGATTTCAGTGGGGCACAATGACCCAAGCACGTACGTGCATTTAAATAGTTCTACTATTCACTGACGGCTGCAAATGGATTGTAATCATACTTCATACACAGAGGTATATCATAGGTACATACGCTGTTTTTGTATCGTTTTCCGATGATTATCTAAAACATTATCATTTTATTTCCCTCCACATAGTATTCCAAACGATATAGTCGTAATCGATCAAAATATGTATTTTTACTTATAATAGAGTGGTTAACCAATCATTATCTACATATTCGAACAATTATTATTGTAAATCCACATGTTGAATAGATAGGTATTATATTAATTTAGTTTAGAATTACAAAAAGTTACATATTTTCTTACTGACGATAAAAAATATAATATCATACTATAAATTATTGTTTATTATATTATTAGAATAATATCCGTATTATAAAAAAATATATTTTTTTTTTATAATAGTCTATTAAACGTAAAACATTATTGAACTTTTCCTATGCTTCGCGAGTTTTGTATTGGTTTTTATACTTGATACTAATTGCTAATTACCTACTAATGATTATTAAAAGTATTAAAGTACAAATGAAGTACGAATAATTGAAAATTTTTCTATAAATATAAAAATTGATATAGGTAGTTAATTACTATTTAATAATACCCATATTAATGAAACAATGTTTTTTTTATTATGATAATTACCTACCAATTTTTTTTTTTTTAATCAGTTTCAGATCAATAAGAAAAAACCGTTATAAATGATTACATTTAAAAAAAACATAGATTTTAATTAACACTTTGACTGGTATATGTGAAAAAAAATACCTTTTTAAGATAACGAATTTATGATGTTTGCATAATGCATATCATTAACTTATACGTGTGTACAACATTTCACATACAATCCCCTTTTATCTGGATCTATAATGTTCCAAAGAGGTCGAGCATAATAGTATAGATATACAACATACATATATACGACCTACTAACCAATAACCACGTATATTTTACTAAACAAGCAATAGCACTGCAAACCTGATGTAAAACTATACTATCTTAATCTATAATTAACTATGTAAATAATAAATATATGTATAAAGTTTGTAATCAAAATATAGCGAATCGTCATCGTATAACGACGCCGTTTAAGTTATCAACCTCTATAACACACAAATAATAATAATATATAACCAACAACACTAATAATAAGTGTAAGGACATGATATAATAAATTGACGAATTAACTTTATGACGTTGTATATATTATAAAGGTCTATATTTTCTTTGGCATTATATTTTTCCACTTTGACACCGGATAATAAGTAATTGCTATAATATTATTATATGATTTTAATATTCCTATGAGATTAGATCTATTGATCGTCCAACAGCTTTCTACACCGTCAATGAATTCGTTGAGATTAAGTTCTTGTCTACCTATATTATTTTTAGTATTTATATTTCGTTTCTATTATAACGCTTACAATTTGTTTTCTCGTAGGGTAAATCCGTACAATGTATACAAACGCCCTAAATATATTATTTCAGTTACAGATATCTATTTACAATACATTTTACTACCAGTACAATAAAGAATCACAATAAAATATCGAAACGAATAAACGAATCACATAATATTATGTAGAGGTAAGCACACCCAGCTAAAGCTATAGTGTGTTATACAGGTATTAATAGGACCCAATACTGGCTATACTCCACAACTCCATAAATAATTAAAACATTTATGCATGTGATGGGGCGATACATCATTATAATATATTGTGTATGGGGCGGAGAGATGTTTTCATCCTTCGACCTTGGGCCGATTCTGCGCTACAATGTCGTGTCGTATCACCTAAAGCCGCATGTACTTCTACCTATATACATAATAATAGGTGCACATTATATATTCGCTCTTATACACATCATAAACATTTATAAAATATTATGTACCTATATAGGTATACAAGGATACAACGGGTACGCGATGTAAATGCAGCCTATATTATGTGCACAGTACACCACTATACGCGTATATATATATAATGATTGGCACCGGGCTGTTATATTATTATGTTGCACGATAATATACTGCAGACACCACGAGGTCGTCGATCCGATTGAGTTATTATTGAACCTCAGACGATGGCGTTACAATATAATGTGTTTGTGTAGGTACTATATAAACGTGCACACACTGGTATAGATACGTTTTCCACCTTTGATCGGTTGCTGACGAGTTGTCTGCCGAACACGCGTGTCGTATATATACAATATGAATACCATATAATATATACAACTGCGTACAATATGTATATGATGTGTGAGTGCTTGCGCACGCGCATGTGTGTGTGTGTGTGTGTGTGTGGCGGATGAGAAGAAAGTCTATACCTCTATACCTATTGAAGAAAAATAATAAACAGGACTCTCGAATAGTTCAACTGGTCGTCACAGGGCTACACAAACGTATATCTATAATAATGCGACTACTGCAAGCAACTCAGTAAATAATATGATATGCATTTAATTGTCAGGCATTTTTTAATTAAACCGCGGTGAGCGAAACAATATTATAACGAAACTAGCTCGATTGCGGCCAATTCAATTGTGCAGGGTAGTCTCATAATATTATATATATATCATAAATTCCTATTCTACAACGCGCGGACGGCATTTACTATTATTGTTATATGGCATAGAAAATAAGAAAACATCAATCACATTGTTATTACTGTTCGATAATCAAACCGCGTTAATCCCGTATAAATCATACAATCTAAGCGATAATAATTATTTCGAATTCATAATGAGGCGATAAATTAATATTATAATAGTTTGAAAACGTGTAACATTAACGTGTAACATATTGTAAAACCTCTAGATCATTGTAGTATATAATATAAATACCTACTATAATAATATCATGTACGTGTTCCTTATTTTGTACGCCATAATTCTTTTTATCCACTGCAACAGCGCGCGTGGTGTTTCGTGACACACCAAGACGTCTTTGAATATTACTATTATTATTATTATTGTTTATTTTACGCCAGCGGGCGATCTTTACCCAAGTGAATAACTCACCATTATTCTCAGACGCTGTTGTATGCCGACAATAATAATTTTTACACAATATGCGTGCGTATAGGTCTAACCTACCTACATATGTCGTATTTACTGCTGCAGCGTTGTATAATATTATAATATAAATTATATAAATATAATGTGATTTCTACGTAGAAAGCCGTGTTTCGGAACAGATTGAAACACACACTTGACTCGCGTGCGCGCGTATTATATCGTAATGTTTTGGAAACGATTTTGAAAAACGATATGAGTTTCGTGACGACCAGTTTCGTATTCTACTCTCGTAGTCTCGTGCGACGGCCTGCCAGATTAAGGTGCCGCCACTGCCGCCAAACCTTCTTTTGTACGCTAAGCCATACTATAATATACCGACCGAGTAGGTAATAGTTTAGAATTAGAGTGTCGTATATATGCTCTTTTTCTAGTGTTATAATATCTTATACGTTATGCGCGTGCTTTATTTTTTTCATGAAGAATCGCCGGTCGCGTCAATAAATTACGTCCGTAATAAGCCACACCACGTGAAAAATATTATTATTATCATTATTATTACCATTGTACACAGGAAAGGCTTAGCCGTCACGTTTAACCGGCATGTGTATGTATATATTTAATATATATATCATGACGTATGTGTGTGTATTTATGTATATGCAACTGATGTATTATCGGGTCATTAGCGCCCTCCCTCCCCCCCCCCACCGACGAAACATTATATTCTGCGTTGGCTTGCCATTTTTTTCCTACTCAGAGCGAGAGCCCATTATTCAGTTTTTATTTCTTCTTCTCATGATACTTATTATGATTATTATTATAATATATTATTGTTGCTGTATACCTACGTGCGTATGTATCGTTGGGTTAGGTATCATAATTGGTGGCCAAACGAGTCTGTCAGAGACTTGCCGACGTTTCGTTATGTTTCACAGCGTTTCGAAAAGGTTTGCCTGATCAATTTTACAGCTGCTGTAACTGCTGGTATTATATTATTTAAATAAACCATGCGCACAGCACTGATACGAATTCGCGTTAGAAAAGTTGTACAATAATAAGTCGTTGGAAATTCTTAAATAAATTATTTGTTTTTTATTCCCGATTAATAGAAAAATTCTTCGCTCGATGAAGTACAGCTGCTGAAGTATGTATTAGGTACCTATACTTGGAGTAAGACCTGTATACCCTGTGCACACGCGCACACATCGGCTACATACTCGTATAATCTGCTAATCGGATTATTCGATTCTTAGAACTTCTAACAATTTTCTGTTTTTGCGGCGACACGCCCGTCTTACAACAATACTTAGCGACATGATGCGCTACAGCAACGACATTATCAGTTTATAAACTTGTTGCATACGTATAAACGTGTTGCAGGTTCCGTCTAGATTCTCTCTTATTCGCACTAAATGCCGAGGAAAACATAATCACGCCACGATACGCGCCCCCCCCCTCATTACTGTCGGTAGAAATTTGTACGACCACGCGACTCTCTTTCATATAATATATTATTATCATCGCGCTTATCGATTTTCACCTATATCTAGGTAATGCGGTAGATATATAAGATCTTTGCAAACCATCGTTTCGGTTTTTGGATACATCTGCGATCCACTGCTGCAGTAGCTACCTCAACGTACATCCTGGTGATGCGCTTATTCGTCGGACTGTCAAACCTTAGCTTTTCTCGAATTGGCGAAAACAAGTCAACTGGTACTTATATATTACATAATATGACTATTAGTCATTATATTATTAGTATTATTACTGTTTTTATTGTGTTTCCCTTGTTGGTCCGAACACGTAGCATTTGTCTGTCCTATTATATCTATCCATATTCGCGTTTCTTCTGCTTGCCTGTCCAATATGTGTATACTGCGCGTGTAGTTTGCCGAGAAGTCTAAACGCGTCGCTGCGGCCTGCAGATCGTCGTCGGAGTAGTATTACAAATTTACAATAGCGTATGTACGCGTATGATATATAATAATATAACACACAATTGCATCTGCCATCTTTGGTGCGAACGGTACATTTAATCAGATAATAAATCGTGTTTTGTAAACCAATAAAAATTAATGTCATATTCTTGTGCGGACACAATTGCGCGCGCGGTGTGACGTGAAGATATTGTCGATCCGTCGTCGCAGGCCATGGACGGGTTTTCTTCATTGCGCCGTGCATATCATATTATTATTATTTACCGGTAAGTGATCTCTCTCTCTCTCTCTCTCTCTCTCTCTCTCTGTCGCTCAAGTCTATACGAGTGCCACGCGCTTTTTTATTATTATTATTATTATTGATCATTAAAAAAAACCTTTCCGTCGATGAAACTCACAGCCTTGCGCTGGTCGCGATGCAGTACGACGACATCTGTGTTCGGGAAAAACAATAGCACACAACTGCATAGCTATGAATATATATATTATATATTGTTATACGCGTACGTCGCTGTCGTCGTTGTCGCGTCTTATACGATGTGATAGCCATCGAGTATATATGAACAGACTGGTGTTGTTTATTGTGTTTGACAGCAATACTAAGAGTCTAAGCTCGTGATCCGCGTGTTAACTTCGGCGTACTTCCAATTAATACGGAAACAAAGACATGACTATTTCGTTGCGGTTTTATCCGTTGGGAATAATACATCGAATCCGGTGGAGATCAATATTTTGTATACAACATACGACTTCGATGTCGAAATTTTTAACTATAATTGGTTAGGTTATAATATTATAATATTTATAATACCCATATATATGTCGTAGGCATATAGTCAAATCAGGCATTTTATTAAATGCCTAGGCATATAGTCAAAGAATTTAATGTTTATGCAATTTCACTATCCGCCTAGACATTTAGTAAAATGCCTAGTCATTTAATTAAGTGACTAGGCATTTGACTAAATGCCTATTTCATGCCAGGCAAATAATAAAAGAACATTTTGTATTATTTTAAAAATTTAAATATATTTTCTATCAGTTATTTATTGCTATTTTATACATAAAAAAAGCTGTGTATTATTTATTAATATGAAAAACACGTATAGATACTCGTATATGAAATAATATGTTTAATTTTGTGTCATTATGTCAACTATTACTATTGTTTTAAAAATGAAATAATAAAAAATAAATATATTCAGGTAATAACTAATTAGGTGTGATAGACATAAATGATGGTACGAGTATATTGTATAGCATATATGTATAGTCAGTAAAGTCTATAGTACGAGTAGTGAGTACTATATATTCTTATTAAATAAAAATAAAAGTTCCATTGGTTTTTACCTTGGAAAATTAACGTTGGTACTAGGTTGTATGAGAACCTTATCTATAGATATTGAGTACTGTGGGACAAATTATAATCTTATCGATTATAACGATAAAAATATGACGTTACGGAAAAAGATACAGAACATGCGATTGAATTGTACAATAATTTAGTTTAGTACGTCTATTACGTTTACGTAAATCGTATGTAGTGTGATCGCGATTGCATGTAATATTGTAACATAGGTATACCTATTGACATTTTTTGTATATTTAAAATTTTGATTGTTTTTATTTGTATTTTAAAATATAATATAATGTCACACAGTGTATTGTTTTATGAAAAATTAAAATCAATTTACGACAACCAAGATAAAAAAAAGGCATGGAGTCAGGAAGACTACGACAAAGCACTAAATGAAATCAATGATGCGAAATTGAATCCAGGTAAAACTAAAACTCAAAACCAATATTATTTATGTCGTAAATATGATCTGATTGAAGTAGGAAATGTTAAACATATTATTTTAAAACCAAAAACTAAAACCGAAAATATTATTTATGTTGTACCATATGAAAACTATTTTGAAAAAATCGAAGAAAGTCATAAAGCGACTGGTCATGGTGGAAGGGATAAAGTTGAGCAGAGTTTAAAAAATAAATACAATATTCCTCGAATAGCAATCCAAATATTTATAAATTTGTGTACAACTTGTAACAAAAAAAAATCAAAACCTTGTAAAGGCGTCGTTATAAAACCAATATTATCGGCAGATTTTAATTCAAGAGGGCAAATTGACCTTATTGATTTCCAATCAACACCCGATGGAAATTTTAAATGGGTTATGAACTATCAGGATCACGCAACCAAATATTTATATCTTCGACCACTTACTTCAAAACGAGCCACCGAAGTTGCACACGAACTTTTAAAAATTTTTTTGGAACAAGGAGCACCTCAAATACTTCAATCTGATAATGGGCGAGAATTTACAGCGAAAATAATTGAAGAATTAGCAGAATTGTGGCCTGAGTGTAAAATAGTACACGGGCGGCCGCGGCACCCTCAGAGTCAGGGATCTGTAGAAAGATCAAATCAAGATGTTGAAAACATGTTACGAGCTTGGGTCGTAGACAATAAAAGTACCAAGTGGTCAATCGGAGTTTATTTTGTACAATGGCAAAAAAACATTTCACATCATCGAATTTTAGGTCGTTCGCCATATCGAGCCTTGTTTGGCACTGAACCGAAGGTAGGTCTTAGTTCTACAAACTTACCTGCCGAAATTATTCAAAAATTATCAAGTGAAGAAGATTTTGAAAATATTTTACAATATTGTGACATAAATAATATCTGCAGTGTTTGTGAAAAATCAGGTAGTGAACTCCAATGTACTATATGTAAAAGAAATATTCATTATGATAATTGCAGCTATTCTATAAATAATAGTAACGATATTGAAAATATTTGTCTGCTATGTAATAATGAAAAACAGATAAAAGTTAACCGCATTGAATCTTACAAACGACAAACTATAGCAGCTAAAAAAATGGCAGAAAATAGTGAAAAACTATTTAAAGAACTAGAGGTTGGTGATCAAATAGTATTAAGTGTTCCAAAAGTAGACCGAGGACCTCTCGATAGTCAAAATATAAATGGGTTAGTGATAGACATTCGGAACGGCGTTTACCAAATTGGCACAGAAGTTGGTATAATAAAAAATTGGTGTTCAAGAGAAGAACTTCAACTAGTGTCAAATAATGGTTTAGAAGACAGCAAAATACAAAAAGACAAATACGTGTCCATACGTGAAGCAGTAGCAAACTTATCAATTTTCAACGGTCAAGGTTTTGTTAAATGTCAATGTCAATCAGGAAAGCGGCAATGTCAAACCAATAGGTGCTTGTGTTTTAAGAAAAATCTTAAATGTTCCAGCAAATGCCACCAAATTACAACATGTGACAACAAGTAATAGGTAACAAAAACTTGTAATTATAATATAACTTTTTATTTATTTTTTATTATTTCATTTTTAAAACAATAGTAATAGTTGACATAATGACACAAAATTAAACATATTATTTCATATACGAGTATCTATACGTGTTTTTCATATTAATAAATAATACACAGCTTTTTTTATGTATAAAATAGCAATAAATAACTGATAGAAAATATATTTAAATTTTTAAAATAATACAAAATGTTCTTTTATTATTTGCCTGGCATGAAATAGGCATTTAGTCAAATGCCTAGTCACTTAATTAAATGACTAGGCATTTTACTAAATGTCTAGGCGGATAGTGAAATTGCATAAACATTAAATTCTTTGACTATATGCCTAGGCATTTAATAAAATGCCTGATTTGACTATATGCCTACGACATATACAGCAAAATATTATACCTATAGCTGTAGAAATTTTTTACAACATATATGTATATATAACTATAATATATACATAACTAGCATTGTATAAATTCAAAATAAGTAAAAACTAAAGCAACAAAAATCGAATTTGCGCAGTTATAAAATACGAGTGTGCGAACATTTTTATCCACACCATTTCAAAACCATTATAATTTAGCGCCTTACACAATTTACGAATACATAACATGCAACAATTATAAATCGTAAATATACGCTCTAAAAATTACCTAAACATAAACATTAAAATCCAAGAAATTTAATTAAATAACATCAAACAAATTATAAGATATTGCAGTAAAACAAAAATAACAGTAAATATATTTAACACAACATTTTGTCAAGATCTATCCGTGTTTTAAAGTATGACATTAATTAAAAGCAATTTTCGGACTACTTATGACTGCTAAATATTTTTATGAGAAATTAATTGATCTATAGACTATAATGCCATTATTTTTATATATAATTGGCAGCAAAACACTAAAAAATGTTCTTAACATCGACAACAAACAAAGAAAGGAAAAAATCATAGGTGTTATCACTCATCAGCCAATTATCAATAAATATTAAGAATTACCAATAAAAAATTAAACTACAATATTTAGTATGGGTAGGTTACCTATATACTTAAATCATTCTCTTAACTATATTATAGAATATAAGACATATAGGTGGTATATCATTGCCCTAAAAGCCTCACGAAAAATCTGATAACAAAATAAAGGGATCTTTTTTTTTAAATTCTTATACTATATTAATCGGTTGTTTAAGAAAACCTGAAATTATTACGTTTTTAATATCAACTTCATATTTGTTATTGATAAGTTTCCATAGGAAAGTGTAACGGAAAATATAAACCAAATCATATATATATATTATATATATATATATAATATTAAACATTTGTTTATTACATATATTGCACTATTAGTAATAATTTAAAACAAGAGCTAATAACCGCAAACTTGTCTGTATAAGAAGGTAACAAAAATATAATATAAGAATTCGTTCAATTATTTCAGCCCACCGACAGGTCATCGTACGATAAGTACGTAATATAAGTATACCAACCTACACGCTGCTATTGTGTCCGACATGTACTCCGATCGTTGCATACCTGTAATATATAATTATATATGACAATTAAATTATTTAATTCGCATGCGCTAACTGGAATACGCGATCGATAACGATATTGAATCATATAATAATTATTATTGTCTAGAATCTAGAGTCTAGATCACGTTGACCCGACGGCGCGCGGCGGTGGTTAACGCCGTGGCGACCGCGTTCGGATCTCTGACGACCGCCACAATATTCTACCTAATGTTACGCGGTGGCTGCAGCGATCGTAACAAGATTAATGGACTGGACCGTGGTCATCGTATTCCGGGCCGACCGAACGCAAGCGAGTCGTGTCTATATAAAGGAGAACGATTAAAATAAAAACAATAATTAATAAACAAATAAATAAATTTATAAATAATAAATACATGTAAGTATGCTACAAATAGCTCCCGTGAGTCACGACTAGCGAAACGCATTCAAATTGCCTATATACCTACCTTTACGGTATATAGTGTTATAGTGTGTAATATTAAAATAGCGCTGTATGGGCAAAGTCACATAATATCATATGATATACGTTGGTAAATATACAAGGCCATAAATTACCGTGAGCATAAAACCTCCTTCGAGAGTAGATATGTACGTAGCGGATTTAAGGCTATCGTTGACAATGCGGTGGATTTGAACCACTGTAATTCTTGTCGGAGGAATATCGTTTTGTGAATGTCATTATCGATTATGCGCATGTGTAATGTGCATCCATACTCCCATAGTTTGTTATAAATCATGTTACGAGATCACTGCTAGCAGTAATTGTGCTTAAAAAGTACTTACTAATATGTAATATAATACGTACAATATCCGTACAGTAGCATATATTTTATGGGGGGAATATTTGCTCCTCATCAAAAAAAAAAAAAACGCTATTTATTCTTTTGCTTGATGCATATTTATGTTTGATAATATAGTACGTTTTCAACAATATATTCGTTTGGATATTCAGCACGAGTTAAGACATAACTTTTAAACTTATCAACCAAATCCTCTACAGAAAAATGGCTCACAGCAACGATACTGGTCGACAATATTGTTGTATGGATGTCACTTATAGCGGGCGTACGTTAGCGGTTAGCGATAGGATACGTTATAATAGACAACTCCCCCCCCCCCCCCCCATCTATGTAGTAATAAGTTGAATAATAGTTAGTAATAAATAATAATAATATAATAATATAGACGAAGAAATGTGTAAATCTGCGTATAAATATAATACCTACCATACAGCAATGATGACTTGAGATTTATTCACCGGGTCATCGTTTATATATGCGGCAGTTACGCGCAAGGAAACTATATTATGGTCTTATGGATACTATTATTTAGTATATTAGAATAAAAATGTAGGTTTTCGTTTCATGCAGCTTATGGACAGGATCTGAGATACGATTTATGTTATATAATATTATTTTTACGTAGTTGGGGTAAAAAAACCGGTTTGATAACAATATTATTCTGTTCAATAGTCAAAAGTTGATTATTAATATTAAATTAAGAGTTAAGTCATAATATGATCTATTGTATTACACCTATATTTATCTATATACACTTTGTATATAAATATAATAATATAGTTGTGTTGTAAATGGATCCGAAACGACATTCGTTGCGAAGTGTACATTTTTTTTCTCCAAGTAACGCGATCTAATAATATTATTATGATCTTAACAAAATGTAATATTATATCGTGCGTATCAGTTAAGGGTGATAATTACGTATAACATTACATTTAGTCGGTTACTTATACAATACAATATATATTTATTATAAATTCTATACCTAACATCATAAAGTCGTACATAATTGTTGCGTTTTCTCTGGTCATTTGTCCAAGTATTTGCATGTGTAAACTTACTACACATAATATATATAGCTGGCAGTTGTAGGTGGTATGTGCATAACCATCGCGCCGTTGTCGTCTTCTGGCGAGTGAAAATAATATATTTAAAATCCTCCTACTCTGCCGCCACCGCCGCCGATTTCGTCGGTTGAGCCAAGACGCTTCTCAATTATATTTTATTGTTATTGTTATTGTTATTGGGAGACAGTAGCGTAATCCTATTTTATCGTTATTAGTTTATTTTTTTTCGCAGAAAACGGACGGGTAAACTGACACTCTTAAAATTCTTTACATTTTTATATTTATAAAACGACATCTTCAAAAATGTAGTCGACCAAAAATTCTTCGCGTGTAAATAGCATTATGGAGGGTACCGACTATTTAGTATATAATAGACCAAAAATTAGTGGTGTGTCATCGTGACACATATAATAATAATATAAAATCCCAAAACAGTTGCTGTTTTCGAGTTAAAACCTATGTGAACGGCTATATAATTTATTAATATAAAATTATGAGTAGATACCTACGTGTGTTATTTCTACACACGAAACTCGAAGACGCGTTAAAGTTTTTTTCAAAACGACGCCGATCACTATAAGCGTCTATGAGCGATTTTTTTTTATCGACACATAACGAAAAATAAAAAAACACGCGCCGTATAAAACCGAAGACGTCGCTTCCGTGGTGGTCGAGATTTCTAACGAAAAACCCACGTTAATTCCTAACCGACGGTGGAGGCTCATGCCGGCCAAGCCACTGATGACGTATATTAGCGCCCGTGTATAACATCGATGCGCGCCTATCAATCACGCTCGGAAACCGGTAAATCATTATTTCAATAAACGGACACCGCCGCCGCTCACGCCACAAAATAATATATATTATACACGTGGTAGGTATACATCCGATTTATTATAATATTAACATCATGTATACCGGCGGCGCCTGTTCGAAGGACGACTTTTTGACGGTCTCGTTGCAGCAGTGGGTGGCTAGCGAGTATATTATATATATATATGTACTAGTTTCCGGATAATAGAAAAATCGTGTCCTGCTTTATTATAATGATTCCCGGTTCGACTCAATCTATCAAAACACTATATCTCGCTCAGAAAGAATATTATTATTATTACTAGTATTATTATTATTAGCATATTTTTGTATAGATTTCGTATATTTTGCTATTTTATTCTTCAACAGCAGATTTTTTAGACTTTTCCACACACAATATATTTTAGAGTAAAATATTAATCATGACCATAAGTGTGTAAAGTACAGAAATAGTAATTAGTAATGCAATATATAATGATGTGTCGAATATATAATTTATAAACTTACAAAATTGCAAAATACAACTTCTGTCACCCAAAGATCAATGATTTTTTATTAATCTTTTGATATTCTGGATAATACCTAATATATCTTATTTCATTAGGAGGATATCCTAATATATATGTATGCATAATAACAGGCCTTTTTTGTAACATTTTTTCCAATTTGTTTTTCCAAAAATTGTTCCAACCTTCCAAATACTCTTCTGAGTGTCACCACCTCGTCCGTTTTTTATTTTTTTGTCAATCATTTCACGTACATTGAGGTACATTAATACCGAGATACACTTAAAAAACGCTGTGTTTTATATTTGGTATTTTTT
Source organism: Diuraphis noxia (assembly GCF_037042655.1). Classification (NCBI taxonomy): domain Eukaryota; kingdom Metazoa; phylum Arthropoda; class Insecta; order Hemiptera; family Aphididae; genus Diuraphis; species Diuraphis noxia. The sequence continues at coordinate 26,188,846 of NW_028301714.1, read as the reverse complement.
CCCCGGCAAAGTCGAGTTTTTAGATTATAACGTTTGGAAAATAAATAAATAAACGCTTATAACTATAATACACGATTGCGAGAGCAAAGTCGTCTGTGTACAGAAAGTGTGACTATAATATTATGATGATGGCTGAACGTCACTGTATACAAAGGCCGACGATTTAATATCTCATGCATTTACCAACGTATAATAATGTTGTAAAATATTATAGTAAATAATATATTGTATAATATTAATATATCATCGACTATTTTTTGCAGAGCCGTATCACATAAGGCTCCACCATAAGACACGGATTGGCTGCTGCCGATTCAAAATTATTGTGCTGTGCAGACAATTAACTACTGGTCATAATATAATATAATATTTTATAATAAATAATCATAGACCGGGTGCGCAGCAAAATCGTATATATCTATATTGTTCTCTGCAGCCGCGTAAAATCGACCAAAGTTGTGTGAGCAATGAGCATGTATGACATATCGTAGTTTTATTCGCATTGATGAACAATTATACTTATATAATAATATTATTTTAATTTAATTTTTTATTCCTTATTAATGAACGGGTAATAAACTAATAACCCTTAAGAAAAAATAATGTAAATGATAATGATTTCATAACATGATGTTTAGAACAGTAACAACATAATACATATCAATTAGCATAATACATAATAAAAATAATAATGATGAATAAAAGTAAACAAGACATGACGCTAAGATAACAAGAACAATTTCCGCAACCATTAGACATCAAAACTTATTGCTACATAAATATTATGCTTAAAAACATGGTGCAACATGAATTCTACTCGATTAATAATATCATTTTATAAAGCAAGAACTCTGTTGAAAAATGATGTGGAACTATACATTATCGACTTAAAATATAATTATTATAATATTATATATTAATGTATTATACGTGTTTATGCCATGATATAAAAACGATTTTTGTCTATGCATTTTTGAAACATTTTTTAATTTTTTTTATAATGATCTCTTGATATCAAACTTTACTTTATTCGTAGTGGAGTTCACAAATAATTTTTTGATATAGTATATAATAATATATTTTTTTTTTTATTGAACTTAAAAACATCAACAGCAAAGGTTATTAGTTTGTTGTTTAATACATAATGAGTGATTTCTAGAACTAAATTATGCAATTAATATGGTGTTCATTTTTTGTGATTTCCATTTCCATTATGGTAATTGTTAGCAAAAGGTTTAAATTGTATTGTATATAGGTAGGTTTTTCTTAAGAATATCCAAGTATATTGCGCAAAATAATTGATGTTTAAATATTGCAAAATTATTATTTACAAATTTTTAACTTAACATAAATTGTGTCGGTGCCAAGACACTTTTCATACTTACTTAAAATACCGACCGTTTGACTGGCTGTGCTATTAAAATATAGCGAATAAAATACCATGGTAAACAGTCGGCGTCTTCAACATCATGACGTATCGAACATATTATTGCTCTGTAACGAATGAAATATATATTTGCCCAAGATTCCGGCTATGTGAAATAAATAATACGTTTGTAACGCGTACTCAGAAATTCCCGCAATGAATAACAATTAATCTTACTAAGTAGACATTATTAATTCAAAAATAAACATGAATCTGCGTTACCATCACCGCAATCGTGGTACTCCGTTAACAAATGTAATTGGGTTATTATTATTATTTTTTTTTTTTTGATAGAGTCAGAGAGAGACTGTATTTCAATTCTGAAAATGTTTAACCGATTTTATATTCTTTAATTAATAAAAACCAGAACGTGTTTTCATTTCGTGCATCGAAACTACACGTACCAATATGAAAGATTTATCGTCGGTTTGTAAATAAATCCTACTCGTGTTGAAAGTTTTATGAAATCCGAGACATTGTTAACTTAGTATTCCCCAACTGTAGGTGAGGTGTCAATCCCAATGATATATTATTTTCATTACATATTTCACCAAACAGAGTGCTCTGATTTACTGTGTAAAATACCATTTCAAACATGCTTTCACGTATTAAATTTACATTATTCATTCATCATCCTAATTTTGAATTGCATAATATTATTATCTATAATTATTTTTATTTTAATTAAATTAATTGTTGCTCTTCTGTACGTCAGTATTGTGTAATTTATTATCCTTTTTATATCGATTATGCGAATAGCACGATTAGTAAATTAATATGCCAATAACTTATTCGTACATAGTTTTACTAATTTTCCAAACATATGAATTATAATAGGTATACATAAATTATCATTATTTTTGTCAACTAATTATTTTAGTAAATAATTATATAACATACATGAAATTAATAATATCGCTCAGTATACCCACTGAATGAACCAATACGACTATACCTATTATAATATACCTGATATCAATATAACATTTTGGAAATCAATGAACAATCGTATTAAACTCAATATACGCTGTATGTAGGGTATCATAATATCGTGTCCGGTGACACTGAATCCTTTTCATCCGATGTATTTGTCGTTGACGTGTGATCTTCGATGAATAATACATGCGGCTCGTCGAGTTCTCGATTTGGAATACAAACGTGTAAGTTCCGTTTCGGATAATAAATTCCACCCCTAAAATCTAAATCTGTACGCGCGTGTTATATTATGCGACTCCGCGGCGGTACACAAAGTCGGGTCATGTATATAGCAGGTAAACGTACTCGGAGTGTATAATGTATATGACATACAAAAGGCTAAGTTCAGAAAAATCAAGACTGACACGTGTTAGATCAAAAAAGAAAAGACCATTCCTATAAGGTTACTTTATTTGAAACGTTTCGAAACGTGTCTTGCCAATGGACTGCTTGGATATTATATTTTTTCTTCCAAATGTAATTCAACGCGTCCGCTACATTGTCTATCGTGTGGAGGATTGTGTGTAGTAACTCGTGTTTAAAACTTATACTCTATACCTAGTGTATAGTATGTATGTATAGATAATATGTTACGACCACCGATGATTTCTGCTGAAAAAATATTGATAAAACATTATTGTTTTGAGTGTACACAGTTTCATTTATTATGTGCGTCTAACCGCGGTTTGACAGTTTTTGTAAAATACAATCTCTGTACCGAACTTCGATGTCTGAGATGATATCAGATTGTAAATAAAATAACATATAATTCTGCTATACACATTGTGTTTATTTGTAAAAAAAAAAAAAATGTTTTCATTTCCAAAAATAATGTTACAATACGGATATTTTGTTTTGTTGCAGGTAAGCAATGTAATATATACGCACATCATTATATAGATGGAATAAGAAAGGAAATTAATGGATTTCTGTCATTCTACCTTATGACTGGATGATTAAATGTGAACAGAGTACGGCGGTAAGTTTTTTAAATGTACCTAATTGATTATTATTGCCCGTAAAATCGTTTTGACGTTTGTTGGTAGACCATGTTGACTGTTGAGGCATTTATATACTTAAAAAGCCATAATTGAAATGTGTACCTATAAACACTGCATGGTGATAAAATATAATTTATCAAAAAAAAAAAAATCGCAATTCTTAAATCGTTCTTATGACAATACATTAAATTATTACTCAATTTACAAACCGACTCGCGTATAGTCGTGTGCGCACTTCATTTGTCACACGCGATGATCGGGCGGACAGCCTATACATGACAATAATAATAATTACAGTTGCATTGTCCGGACGGACGTAAGCCTTGGGGACAATTATTATCACGTATTATTTAAGGGATAGTGCCGAAGCAGCCACCGAGGGACGCATACACATGTTTATTGTATATGTATATACGTATAGTGTCCGGACCAAGACGCTCCGGGGCAATACGTGCGATACGCGACGAGAATATACTTATAAGGCTCTTATTAATAATACCCTTTACGACGATGAGTCATTAACAATAATAATAATAATTACGGGGAATAGAGCATTTAAAAAATAATTAGATCCGTAAAAGAACTTACATTATTACCTAGATATTGTATGTACCTATTATGTATAACGCGTGATTCCCGACAGTTTTGTAACGTACGACTACGGTGCCCATTTTCTTGCAAAGAATCTTTCACTACATTACAGCCATAAGTATAGTCTAATATAGTATAGTATAATTGTCTTTCTTAATAAAAAAAAAGTATAGTATTGGACGTTAATGTTTGAATGCGTCTCGCGTGAGTCGTGATTGAAAGGGGGTAATAGAGCCGTAGAGCTGTTTTTAGAGAGGTTTTTAAGATTTTAAATTATTATAGTAATTTCTAAGACACACACATATAGTAGAACGTAGAACTATATATATATATATTACAAAGAGGGATGTACTATATGTATATCATGAGAACGTTGGACTCGGAAGGAATATAACTTATTATAATATTATAATATTATAATATTATAATATTCCAACTGCCCATGACAATTATATTATATTATATACCCGATTGAGTCAACTCTCGACAGCAGACATAATTTGATATTTCTAGCTACTGCGTTCATCAATACCATTTTTTTTCTGTGTATTTCTATGGCCATTATATGGGTGTAACTTACTATCCTTGTATTATATAATGCATGACGTGTACAGGCCCGGCGGAAGGCACAGGCAACACAGGCCTATATGTCTTGGGCGGCATTATGGAAGAGGTGGAATTTTTCAGTAGCAAATTTTGATTTCGCCCATATATACATTTTGTCTAGAGACGTTTCTGCGTGTGTATGATATATTTGTGAATATTATTTCTTATTTAATTATTATTTAGCTTGATATATAAAAAAAAGTCTTACATCCGAACATGTTTCTATTCTAAATATTATTATTTCATGCACTGAGTTGTATACAGGCGACTCAATATCACTGCAAGCAGTAATGTATTGTATACTATAATATGTATTTTTTGTAGACCGCGTCGCGCGCTATTGCTATAACCGATTCACGAAGACGGCTATACGCCGCGATGACGTCCCGTCGCTTATTATTTCCATTAACATAACATTTTGTACGCGACGGTAAATTATCAGTGGATTAATACGTTTAGCGAACAAATAGCGTCTTCGACTTATCGGGAAACCCGTATGGGAACTGTTGCATCGTGGGACGACAGACGTACATATATTATTTTCTCGCGCGAATCAATCTCTGCAGTCGCTATATATGTAGGTATGGGTTTATATTATACGTTTGCGCGTTTTATAATTTATATATATATAATGTATATAATATTGTATTATATATATACGCGAGAATGTATTTCCAATACAACCATCACGTTTCACACACATATATTATTTTATTCGATGGTTGTAATATTATAGTCTCTCCACTTTGTATATAAATATAATTATAATATAATATTAGGTCTCGTATGGGCCGTCGGTTGTATATCAAACGGGAGAAGGTGTATAATATAAGAAATAAACGTCGTCGCTGATTAATTTAATAAATATTTTCAACTGGCGTTCAAGTCTATAATATGTGTGTATAATATGTAAAGCCTGCTGACGTCTTTTTAACTCTTTCGTTGTGGTCATCGTCGATGCGTATGAATATACTGTAACACATTAAAATGCAGCTACATCGAAGGATTTTCGGTGCAACTTTCGTTATACATGTTGCAGGTTATACACGCCTATATACGCGTGTGTTATATATTATATTTTATACATCGATTTAGGATTATATGAATTCCGCTGCAGCACAACTACTGGCGTTAATACTTCCGGGTTGGATAAGTTATTGGCGTTTGACATGTGCCGGCCATTGATACAAGTACTGCATGTAGTTGTATTGTATGTATACGTAAAAGAGATTCCACCGCACAGCTTTGGTGATTGCGATCTCCGCGGTCATAGTGCAGGTGGAGTGCGAAAGATTTCGAGAATCGAGATGTTAATTTGTCCGCCGGTAAAAATGAAGACAACGACATTAGTTTTTGCACTCCCCGTGGACTTCTTAAGCGTAATATATATTACTGTACCTACATATAATAGATACCTATAGAGCTGCGGTCGGGTGTGTGGGGGAGGGGGACAATAAATTCGCGACGGAAGAGCAACGACCAAAAAGTAAAAAAAAGGTAATAATAATAAAATATAAAATAGTGTCGCGCGACAGTCAGTTTAAACAACCGGGTCGTGAGTCGTCGGCACGCGTTCGCGCATTCCTCGGGCACGTAGTACGCGCACGCGGCATATTATATATACTTACGAGTTATCGGATCAAATGGTACCTATATTCATATATAAATAATGTCGTGGCGATGTCGACACGCAGTCTTCAATCGCCCGCCACGTTCGTCAGACGCGCCGACAGAGATCTGTGAGGTGGCGACCGTATCCAAAAATTGAAGATAATTTATATATAAAATGAAAAAAATACAAAAATATTATAATATCCTTGCGACACGCCCTCGTCCAACCATTTCGTGTCGTTATCTGATAGACGTCGCACACGCGCCAAACCATATTTGAATTCAGACTGTCGGCACTCGCTGTCATACATTATGATGATGATAATAATAAAATAAATAATAATAATGAATGTACCAACTTTTTTTTCTTTCTGTCAACGCCGCCATTAGAAACGCGTTCGTAAAGTAAATAACGCAAAGATTTTACTGTGCACTCCAGTTTTATATTATTATATTTTTATATAATTATATAGAATGCTCCGCATCAGGTAACCCTATAATAGGTTTTATAAATATATATACGAGCAGCACATTCGGAGGAAAGATTGATAAAACTGTAATTGTGACGCGAATCTGTATCTCGTATACTGAGCTGTACCTATACGCGTACGAGCACGTGATCCGAGATCGCGAGATATATCATGTGACGATGATAATGTAAAAAAAAAAAATAGAAAATATTTATATATTATTATATAGGTAGGTTATACATATTATATATACCGGAACACATTGAAATGGCCTTTTAAAGTAAGACCGGCGACCGCCTCTCCTTCTTTCTTTCTCATTATCTTTATACTCTTTCACATGCGTTCTCGTCAGCCATATTATATACCAATATTTATAGTGCAATAACAAATTTGTACTTGTATACAAGGCTTGCGCCACCGCCTGCACATAATAAATATCGCCAAGACGATATCGGATACACCGTGTATAATATTATCTTCCGTATTAAGCCGTCTATTTTATTGAAAATAGTTCTCATACGCAATAAAGTATATTTTGCACACCTCCCGGTCGGTCAGTGCGATATAGTTGTGACCTTATATGTGACCTTATAATACCTTCCGGTCTTTGACCTGAGTATTTAAATATGTGAACTATTCTTACGATTAATGAAATTGTTACGATAACATTTGTCATATAGGAAGTGATTAACGATTTTTTTCATAGAGAAATGTTAAATTGTAATAAACATACACGTTAGCCCACTCATGGCTCACCTCTCAATCAATGTCCATTATTACAAAATATTATAGGTAACAGCTATTTTGCAATAAACAATAGTAATTATACATTAAATTGTGTAACACGTAGGTTATGAAAAATGAAAAATGTATCGGTATTTTTAAAAATATATTGAATACAAATATTGACCAATGAAAAATGTAATTTTCTAACATTGAGAACTCGTTACAATGTTATGCGTTCATTGTACCCACTATTATACTTTATGGAATAATAAGTTTCATCAAAAGCTTTTAATGGCCTAGATCATTGCTAAGGAAGGCTAAACCACCGTGTAAATTCCACATTTTCCATCTGATTGTGCCTATATTCAGTCTTGCTCTCTCCGTATATTATTACACTTATCACAATATCTAATTGGAGATGGTTTTTTTTTAATTTAATTTAATTCATATTTTTAAATTAGTATTAATTTTCAATGTTTCGAATAAAGTTTTTGTATTTTTTCAATTTCTAATTGTCGATTTAGAATTTATGTATAATAATAATGTATATGTTTTTTTTTTAATTTACCTACACGGATCCGTGATGGGTATAAAATATAAATAGTGAAGTACACCACCCGCAAAAGTCGTCGAGGACATGACTATGATGTCTATAAGTACCTTGTACATATATTTATGTACAGATATACATTTCACAATAAAATCCTAATTTGTACCGTATAGTTATACAAAATTGTAAATAGTGTAATAAATTATAATCTACGTGGAATGCGAATGGGATCGAGAAAATACACTGCGATAATCCTCGCCGTGTTGTGTTTTCTAATTAAATTCATATCTATTCTGACATATTATCTTGAAGTATAATCGGAATTACAATAATTTTTCATGTTCTTCGTGTATTATAACAAACGATGTTTTACCGTCAATTAAATATTCAAATTATTTTTGACTAGCACTCAACATTATTTGTTTTATTTATTGAACCTATTGTATATATAATACGCTCAGTTTGTAATTTTTCGATAAATGTCAACGATCCTTTGATAACAACATTATTAAATACTTAACGATGAGTTTGAACTTTTATGGTACTAGTTTTACAAAATATATTAAAACTGGTTTCTTTTTATAAATTTCGTTTTGCACATAAATGGATGTCCATTTTCATAATATTATAATAAAATAAATTGTGATTTGTATTCACTTGACTCTAAGGGAAAAATCATTAAATTATACTCAATTTATAAGATTTTTCCCCATCATATTTAACAATCATTTAAAATTTGCCACGATGGAATATAGTAAAACAAGCAAACAAAATAAAAATCGGACAACAATAATATATACTAAATTGTATATAATATGTAGTCAACCGAAATAAATGAACTATAGATGTCTCAATTATATACTCACACAAAGGCCTTCAGTCTTGCAGTATTTCCTTAATGACCTGCCAAAAACATATAAACCATAAGCACTACGACAGGAAATGGTCAATACGCAATCGGAGTAAATATACACTCAACACCATAACATTATTATTAAGGCATTGTCAATGAGCGTTGGTACGAATTCAATGTACGGAGTCACTCCTGTGTTTGTTTTGTATATAAGAATATATATCATAGTAATATTATTACGATGTGATCGAGTTATATATATTATAATATAATTGTATTTACATTCTTTAAACTGTGACTGTCTGCTATTCATTAAATTCTAAAAATTTCTTTCGAATGGTATGAGACAAGAAACAGTATAACAGAGAATATTTAGGCTTTTATAGCGTATAATATACAATTTGGGACAGTAAATAAAAAAACTTAACGTATGAAGTTTTACCACATTAAAGATTGCAGACCTTGCAATACCTATTATGTTAAGTCTTCATCACTTTCATTATTTCTTGTGAAACTATAAAATAATAGCTGTTATCAATAAAATATTTAATTCCGTTTATATCGTCGACACGATGATGACCTTTATATTATACACATTCTAATGTTAAATTGTTGATTGCATTATATTATGGTGGTTCCTGTAGCGTCATATTATAATGCATAACCAATGTTTGAGTGTACCTATATATAATTTCATTTGATCAGTCAGACTATTATACACAGATCTCACGTTAGATCATCGGGTAGGTATATATATATATAAATGTATAAACCTACCTATATATTATATGATGCTTTTATCGTGTAAGACGAAATCCATTATTATAGTCAGCTATAATCGATTAATTATTATTGTTGATGACCAAAAAGTCTGGTTGTTTTTATTTTCGGATATATTATATTGCAGTCGTACAGATATCATATATACAGTAAACGCATATACACAAACAAACATTTATATATTAAATACATTGTTATGGCATGAGGGGGGGGGGGGGGGGGTGCATTAAGAATAGCTGCCGTGTCGCGCGCAATGTCATCCCTTCAGATGAGCGCGTGGTCGGGGTCAACGATATCATGGATTACACGTTTTTTCACTTAAAACGTACCGGTATACATTTATTTTTGTGTGCACATTATTATGTATATATATATATACACGTGTAAGCGTATAATATAATATAAGATATAATGAAAACAATAAAGACGATAGAGCGTATAATAATAATAATAACACAGCGTTGACCGGAGGAGAGACAAACCAGTTTTTTTAACGGTTATTCGTGATTATATTTTATCTCGTCTCTTCTCGTTCTTTTGCTCGTCCAACCGCCATGTATATATTATAATATTTCTATACGTATAGGTACGCAGCGTTTATTTTTATTTTGAGGAAACTGCTTGCAGCAGGTCGCATAACGCGCTCGCGAAGCGAAGCGAAAACATAATAATTAACGACGGCACTGGTTGATTAGCAAAACGCGGAATAATATTAAACGCTCATGCACGCGCATGATATTGTATTATTTTTTTCATATAAAAGTCAATCTCACATAGGTGTGCATAATATATAATACTAACCGTACATGTATAATATGTATAAATGTTATTAATGCGTTATAATAATATTATGTGTACTGCTGAGAGATGATGCTACGGCGCGTGTGCCGCGATTATGACGCTGACGATGAAATGTGTGTGTGTGTGCATATATATACATATTGTGCATATGATAATAATAATATTAATAATAAAAACATGTACCTATATATTCGCCCGACCTGTAATGTTGTCCGGCCGGTGGTTTTACTATTATTTTATAAAAAATATATGTATATGGATACGAGTGATAGTGTTGTGTACGGACGCGCGCTTTTATCCATTACTAACGTTGAAAAGAAGAAGAACCAGTTTCGTAATAAATAATTAGACTGCAGCAGCGGCGGCATCGCGCGAGAGATATCCGACTGAGACGTTCCGCACAATTGACGTTTATCGTAATTGAAAAAGCTCTTTCTCAGCGTGTTTGGGAGCAAAAAAAAATTATGTTTGGTACACGCATGATAATACTTATTATATTTCAACATAGTTTTCCGCTTTGACCGACCCGGATGAAAGATAGTCGGCATCCAGTGTGCCATCGCCATAGCAGCCACCGCCGTTGGCGAAATGCGTTCGGAAGTGTGTCGAGAAATGTGCGTCGTCGAACTCTGTCGAAGTTGTATTCCCGCGTCACCGAATCTCCGGTCGAAAGTCATAATAGTTCAAGTTCCTGCAAGTGTACCGTAATACAATAGCTGACCCTATACATATTTTCAAGTTTCCCAATTAAATTCGTTTATAATTAACATATTAACATGCAGTTTTATTATATAGGTAAATCCATAAATCAATAAACGTATATATATTGTCATTATCACAACAACCGATCGCATTCACATAACGTGCGTATCCGATCACGATAAATCCTATACCCATGCGTAGTCTATAGTCGAATGTTTATCGAAGACTTCACGGTATTAGCAATTGAAATATTAGAAAGTAAAAGCAAATCCTCCCATCTATCATTACAACTAAAAACGAACTAATGGATACTAAAAAACTTAGTGAAAATATCAATAATATTTATACAGGGTGATTCTTTTAAGTGGTACACTAACTATCTCAAAAAGTATTTACTTTTTTCATAATATTTTTTTACATGGTTTCAAGTTGTTAAAAAAACCAACGTTTTTATTAAAAAATTATATTTTTAAATATCTTTTATCCTTATAATTTTTTAAGTTTTTTACTTTTTTGAATGACAACATAGAGTTTAAATTTCATATTCCAAAGCAGAATATTTTTTAAGTGTTTTGTTTCATAAAAATCGAATTTAGGACGAGTAGCTTATGAGTTATATGTATTTAAAGTTTATACAAGCGGAGTAGTGGACAAACATTTTGCGGGGTAACCCCGTACCACTCCACTCTGCCAATCTAAACTTTAAATACTTATAACTCAAAAACTACTAACCCTAAATTCAATTTGTATGAATCAAAATACTTAGAAAAATATTCTGCTTTGGAATATGAAATTAAAACTCTATGTTGTCATTCAAAAAAGTAAAAACTTAAAAAATGATAAGGATAAAAAATATAATTTTTTTATAAAAACGTTGGTTTTTAACAACTTGAAGCCATGTAAAAAATATTTTGAAAAAAGTAAATACTTTTCGAGATAATTAGTGTACCCACTTAAAAGAATCACCCTGTATATTATTTTAACATAATACCATAGTAGAGTGCGATTTCTTAATTCTGATTAAAAACTAGTGAGAACATGGAATTATACACGCTGAATAAAATATAACTGATAATTTTTACATAATATTTGGTAGAAATGCATTAAAAATATATTTTTATAAAAAATAAGTACAATACACGTACATAGGTATGTTTCATAATAATTTATAATTTAGGTATATGTACCTACAGAAATATTGACATATTTTGACAATGATCATTATTCTGAATGGGGTTATTTTCAATTGGTCATAAATGATATAATAGGCAACATTGTCTTTTTTTAAATTAAATCTCAAACTCCCATTTTATCGTAATATAATAATATATTCTTAATTAATAACTTAATTCACTATTTAATTTTCGAGCTATATATATTATCATGTATCAATCTGTAATATTGTTGAACTATCATAGTTTTTACTAAAAGTTCTTGATAAAAAAGAAAAAAAAAACTTAATTTATCACTATTATAACTTAACAATAGAGAAGGTATATTTTGTATATTAGAAATGTCATCAATCCGAAAAGATGCATATTCGTGACCATATCAGATCACATCCACACGCTTACAGATGAAACAGTGAGGTGAGAGGAATTATGTTGTTAAAATATGTATATATGTATATTGTAGACCCAAAATTATATTATTGTTATGACTCTGTCGCTGTCGCTCGCAAAACTTGAGGCGGTGTGGTCGATTTTCGCGGATGTGTAAAAAAATAATATCTAACCTACATAATAATAAATAATAATTCGTTCGGAAGTGCATAGAATGTAAAGTATATAATGTGTCTGTGTGTGTATAGTGTATATAGTTGTTCTGCCGCAAACCATGTTGTTATTATATTATTATTATTATTATTATTATTATGATTATTATTTCGTATTCTGCTGCAACACGTATAAAGAGCGGCGGCGGCGCGGTGGTTGTAATACAAGCATAATAATAATAATAACATATTATTTTTATTGGCCGATTTTTTTTTTATCTTCTCAAAGTGCGTTTTTAGTATACATATAGAACGATAATGTTTTATTATATTTTACGATTACTCGGTAAAAAAATTAACGTGCACTCACGTATAAAATGCAGTCTACATAGAATAGCTGCTTGGAACGGAGGCAGTATAATAATTATGTTATAGGATATTTAGCGGAATCGTTTTATAATAGGTCATTCGGTGGCGGCAGCATAATACATTTATTGAAAACAATTAAATACGGCAACCCGAGCAATATTGTCATCGGTGCGATAAGTACCCTTGTTTTATATAGTAATTATAACGCGCGTACGATACAGCGAATTTATATCTATCCAGTATATCAGTGCTAAACCGCTATCTAGCGAGAACTAGACCATCTCAATTGTATTGGGATACTGATAAGATAAAACTTACTGTCACACTATCCAGCCGAAAGTCATCGTGACAACAAAAAATAAGCTTTCAAAAAAAAAGAAAAAACTCGTCCAAAATTTGTTCAAATATATCTTATGAATGTTACTATTGCATGTTTATTAAGACCGCGTTTCTCGACCTGTGATACGCGTACCAAATATGGCGGTAGGTGAATATAGCTCATGTGCGGTACACTGAGAGAATCTCGCTTCATGAAAAAAACTGGAATGGATCATTATTCGCATAAAATATAACTTGCTTTATTTGATATCAATAATAATTTTAAATATTTAATTTTCCATTAATTGTACATTAAATACTTGAACAATCATATTTGTGTAATTCTTAGAGAAATAATATTTCAAACACGAAACATAACTTTACATTTTTGATGAGCCAAAAAAAATCGTTATTTAATAAAGTGGTACACGGGCATTTTCAAACTGTGTAGGTGATACGCATAAATAAAAAGATTGAGAACCGTTGTGTTAGAGTATATGCATTGCGCAAAATGTCAACTCTCATCATACTTAGTGATTTTGTTAAAAATTTAAAATATAATAATATTGTATACAATAAATACATTGACAATATTAATATTTATAATTGATTATGATTTATGAGTTAGTACTATTATTAAATTTACATTTCAAAAAACTTTCGAAATTCGATTATTTTTCACTTCATTGATTTATTACATGTTTTGGTAAACGACCAAATTTTCGAAAACCACGCGTTGAATATTGTTATTATTTGATTTCTGCAACCAATTTATTAAGCTTAACCACCTTCAGTAAGGTATATATTATACAAAGTTTGGCACTGTGAGAACAATAAACACGTTTACCTGCGATTTTTACTTTATTATTATTATTATTTTTTTAAATTCAATGATATAAAATACGTTATTGGTGAAACTCTTGCTCACAATTATTATTTTATGTCTGCTTTTTGTCATACAAGGAAAGCAACGATAAATAACAAACTACTAATTAAATTTATGTTTTACATGTTTGAGTGAGTTGATTGAAATAATTTTAAAAATAATGGCCAATGTCGGAATTGGTTATGTCTTTAAATATCCGCGTATTATAATATACCGATTCCTGAGTGAAATATTTTCCAAATATGTAGTGGTTTATTTGCATTAATAATATTCTTTAGCTTACATTAAACTACAACGAGACTTTTGCTAGGCCTATAGAATCTCATAATCATAAACGTTCACTTATTGTTATTAGTTTTATTACTTCTACCTACAAGAGACTTTTTTTTTTTTATAACAGAAATGTCAAAATCGTTAAACCACTCCGTCGCATAAAAGACCAACGAGTTCACGATTATTTTTATAGACCATTTTCTCTTGCATAATATAACTTGTATAATATAATAATAATATGTGGATAGATAAGAATTCTCGCGATTTCGAAAAGTCGTGCTCGGAAACGTTTACGCAATCATATATATTATACGTATAAAACAGTGTATAATACTGTGTAGCCGGGTCAACAATAAAAAGTCTGTCGGCTCAGATTTTATTGGTGCCATAATTGAGCCAGATATTAGGTTGACTTTTTTTTTACGATTAAAATTAGATTTATAACGATGTCTGAAACGCGAATAATATATGTATAAAAAAAAAAAAACAGTCCATATCGTATATACGGAGGACTACGGGTAATAACTGTTAAAAGCCAGTGACCCTCGGCAGCAGCAGAAGCATTCTACACATACAATGTCTTTTTAGACGAAACGCGTATAGCAGCAGCTCATTAACATTATCATTGTATCAATGCAGCTGTAGCGGTCATTATACTTATTTTTTTTTTTTTTATCTTAGACCATAAATTCGGATTTTTAGTGTAATCCCGCCCGTCGTACCTACACATAGTTTGGCGATTTCACGATTGTTACCCAGAATAATATAATGTATACTTAATATATGCTCGTAAAAAACAAAATCTTATATTATTTTCGATTCTATCGTACGACGGCAAAACTGCAGCAGCATTCGTAAGAACCACTCACAAAATATTTAGATACATAATTTATGTAATTAAAATGACTAAAGAACGTGTAGTTTTTTTATTATGTACCTTCCTATATAAAGTGCATCAAATAAAAGATATTGTATATTTACATCATACTACAAATATTGCATTTGCTGTTCAGTTTTTATTTTTGGTTGATATGAAAATATAATATGCACGATAATGAGATGTATTATACTGAAAAGTAAATGTATTAATCGTTAAAAAATGTTTCAGTGATAAAAAAATCTATTTAACATATTACACGAAGCGTAAGAGCTTATAACGCCGTATAATACATTTAAACGGATGATGAGAAAAGCCCCTATAACTTAAAAAACGTGTCATCACTTAATATTATAATCATTATAATATGTATGTAATAATAAATATTTTATATTTATTTATAAAAATGTAACATTAAAAGATAAAAAAATGTATTCACACATAACGATTCAAGTATATATATTATATATAATTAATTGTATAATATTATATATATATATATATATATTATAGCTTCTGATGAAATTTCTTATATATTATGATTAGTATAATGAGTTAGAAATTATATTTTGGTTAAATAACTATATTATAGATACTGATGATAGTTGTAATTATCCGATTAATATGTAATCATAATTGTTTAAAGTAAAAAATAAAAAATAAGTACGTTTTGGATAATTTTCAAGACTACTTTTAAAGACCACAGGAGAAGAACGTGACGAGCGGTAATTACTGCGACTTAGCATATAATATGTTATAGTCCCATACGTGCACTATATTATTATCCTTTGCATCACCTGATATCTTAGAACTTGACACGTTTTTCTCATGTCACAAGTTCCTAAAATTTAGAGTTCAAGTGTCATATATATATCATATCATTATATTATTATGCCTATATATCTTTATATGCCAAACAAATAATAAAACCTTTCGACACGTTTTTTCCAGTAAAATATAATGTGTGTTAAAGCGCACAGCTAAAAACGTTTCTTGTTGTTATTTTACAACTATAATAGTGAATATAACTATAATAACAATATAATATCATATAATGTGTTTTCGAAAAAATTACTCATTATATTTAACTATTGCTAACGGCTATTAATTTTTCAACGTTTGGAAAACACACATGCATGACACGATCATTGGCCATATGTATATATATATATATATATATAATGTATATGATTATTTCGTAATTAAAACGAACGTTCTTTCGCCTAACTATGTAGGTACATGCGTATAACAGTTCCCCAGCAGTTTCATCCGTTTATATCTTCATATACAAGCATTGTAAGGTAATAATAATTACGCATATACGCTGATTGGAGCCCGACAGCAGAATCGATAGATTTATGTAAATTGTTGCCCCTTGGACACGTCAGCTGCTGCTGGATCGCGTGATTAAGACGTCTTCATTGAGCGTTTCGTGATATCGACTGAAAACGGATTTATTTAAAAGAAGAATTTGTAAAAATGTGTACCGTCAAGTTTTTAGTTGTCATCTAGAACAGACATGTTTTTCTATTTCGTCCTACTATATAAATTCCCTTAAATAAATTACTATCCCGGCTTAAAAAATATGTTGTAACCAAGTTACAATCGCGTTACAAAAAATAAAATATTATAATATGCGCGTTGGTCGTAAAATACAAATTCCTCAATATATGCATTTCGATACGATCCAAAAGCGTTGTTTTTGACAGTTAATCTTTTTTTTATACTAACAAATTTCTACTTTACATCGAAACGGGTTTATTGTGCATAAATTATGTCATACAATATTATTTATACATACACCTATATGTTTAATCAAACCACGTGTTTCGTAGAGTAGCGATTTCGATCTAAAACTGTCAGACGTGGAAATAAAATAACAGGGTGGACTATAGGTACATAATTTACCTATATAAAATATTTTGTTTTCATAATTTCGACACTATTATATTATTATATCGTATCACGTGTAATAAAATATAAACATAACAAACTCGTATTTTGCGTTCAGTAAACGGATATTTAAGTGCGCGCGTGTGTCTGTGTGTGTAAATAATTTTTATTGCTAAAAATATGCTAGATGCGATCGAATAATACAAAATATATTATGTTAATGCCAAAATGAAAGTGCGACATTGTGCGAGGTTTGGACATTTGGTCATATAAAGACTGCGTAATGTAGCAAGTATATGGAATAAGTTGTTGATCATATTTTGTTTCTTACTATAGAAATATTTATTATTAAGGAATTAATCATTACAATCTGAAGTTTTGTCTACCATAAACATAATATTATGCTCAGAAGAACATATGTTAATTGAGTTAATGTCATATGCAAATTACACGAAAAGAATGTATAGAAAACCATAGTTACGCTACTCGATATTTTTTCTTTACGACAAAAATCTATGAATCATATTTTTTTTTTTTATAATAAGTAACTATGACAATGAAAAATTAACGAAAAATCGGCCAGAATAAAAATATCTTGAATACACTCCAAAAACATATTTATATTAAAAACGTAGCGTATTACTTGATACATTTTTTCGCTGCTCGTAAAATTGCAAAGAAATCATAGATTATATATTTTTTCGGATCCTTTATAATTAAATAAAAATATGTGATGATTAACAAAAAAAAAATGTATCTACGAGGTTACATTGGTAACGTAATTATATTATACATATTGCATCGATGCACCGATTGCACCTATTGTAACGTGAAATCGGTCAGAAGGAAAAATCTTCTATGCCCGATCCAAAAACATATCATCAACTTATTCGCTAAAACGAAGCCTGCCTCAGCGGTAACGCTATTTATCATTTTTAACGGGTTTTTGTTTTTTTCTCGATTAAATGTAAGGGGGAAGACGGAAAGTGGGGAAACTTTGGGTGAGAATTTATAAATCTTAACATCAGCTTCTCTCCAATCCCTCGTTGGATGACTTGAACTGAAGCAACAGGCAACATAATTAACAGTCTAACATTTCAGGCAACAGTCTTAGTCGTATCTATTAGATTAACAATATACTATAATGTGCATAATAATTAAAGTTCTAAAAACATGCGATATAATATTATTATTTTAGTAGGTATTGATATTAATATCTTTTATGTAACGCATTATTTTCGAAACACTATAACAATATGTTTATTAAGAGTTTTATAACAATTTATTGATATAATACATATTTGTAGACGGTGTGCATTGTGCTCAAAATAATGGAATCGCGCGTAATTGGCCGAAAAATATTCCAAAACGTTTGCCACCGAGCGTGTTGCGTCGTGCCGCGCGTATGGGTATAATAATAATAAGAGGATATTTAAAGAACCGGATAGACCGCATCGTGAGTGGGATGGTCAATATCGCCTTCTCGAGTGGTGTATTATTTTATCTTATTTTTTTTTTTACTCTCTTCTTTTCTTTTCGGCAACGTTTCCGCGCATAGCGTATGTGTAGTATGTGTATACATCAATATGATGTTATAAGCGCTTTTAATGCGAGTATTTTTATTGCTATTATTATTATTATTATTATTACACACACTAACGTTTAAACAAGAGTCATTGCAGCGTACGAGTTTCACGCCAGATCCTCGCCCGTCCGTCGCCGCCGTCAATCTCGATCGCTGCAATGTTTTCTCTTCCGTCTCTTTTACACATTATTATTATTATTATTATCATCATCATCGTGTATATACCAGTACAACTACAAGCATTGGCCGCGGGTGCTAACGAGATTTCGCGGGACACACTACTATATTATATATTATAATATATAATATGCAATTGTTGTGTACGAGAAAAGCACACACAAGCGTGCTCGCAATGATATAATATATTATTATTATTATGAACGGGATTTGTGTGTTAGTACGTGGGCTACTTATCTTCCGTTTGAACTACGGGCATAATAATAATATGGATATATGGACCGAAACGTGGGTCTCCGCGGCCGATCGTGATATAGTACTACAACAATATTATAATATTATAGAAGTAGTAGTGGTTAGGTACTAAAAACAAAAACGTAGATTTCCGTGAATTTCGTAATTGAAATAATTATCGTGTCAGCGCACTTTTGACTGCAGCTTGCAGCGTGTTGATGGTGGATTTTAGTAGTAGGTAGTTTGTTGTAGATATAGGTATTATTATTATTATCACTATCATCGGTGCACACTCGCCGGCTGGTTACCTCGTAGCAGCTACTTTGCGGCAACGACTTTCTCGTGGGGTTTTGTTTTGTATAGTTTAATTTTTTCTGTTACGCATTCGGTAATGGAAAAAAGAATATCTCTATGACATCGATTTTTCGGTTTTAATTTTTAATATATAATATACCTACTTACTTTATCAATTATAATTACCTTTTTTCAGTTCCGTTTGCTGCGCGATACTACATCGATTTCAGCGATTTATTATTTGTTTATTCCAACGTCAACGATTACGTTTTTAATTTAGTTAATTTTGGCAAAACTATTTGATCGCAAAAAAATTTATGGAATAATTACCAAACATAAAATTTAACGATTTATGTCTGTACTCTGTATACTGCGTATAGAGTATAACACTCGGAACTGCACATGAGTCTGAATTAAGATTCACAACGCTTTAAATACCATTTGTCAGACTAATTATACAATGAACACTATTTTCTCTTATTTTAAGTTATGCATAGGTATTATTTACCATAGATAGGATATTATAGCGATACAAAGACAACAGTCTAAGAGAACTTACTATTTAAAATATGCATTTAAAACTCGGCAAGTATATTTGATATCTGTCATCTACTGATTGTCCAAAAACATTTAAAAAATAAATTAATCAATAATGCAATCAATATCTTAAGTATGAAAAACAAGCAAATGATTATTTATTAATATACTATAATGTTATGCTATAGTAATGTCGAAAAATACATTTTGATCAAACTCATAAAAGAAACAAAAATGTTAGTTAGTGTTAGTAGTTAGCTAGGTATTTTTTTTTTTTAATTAATTTTAATTTTTTTGTTTATTATCACGCGTATGACAGAAATATACTACAAATATAAGCAATTACTATAATCGTTAAGCCCTGTAGCTTGAAAAATAAATAGTTTATATTATTATATGCTTTTACGATTATTATTGGTGCACAATTTATTAGTGTCGTAATGAGATTATAATATTACTTATATATTTGCGAAGGTGGTGGTTGTATAAGAGTGGAGGTAATTATTAATTTTCCATCACAATGTTTGCTGACATTAATGAATATTATTATCGAAATAAACACGGTTCTAATTGATTGTAACTGTGCCTCCTAGTGGTTATAATCGTATCAATTATTATGGAGCCATTGTCTCTCAGGCCTCAGCACAGTGTTGTGTATACTATTTTTTTTTCGTATTGTTCTCAAAATCATATTAACAATCGTACTACCAAAATACCGTTATATATAGTGTACATAATATATAATGTACGCCTTTGTTAGCCATAAATGATTATGACGTGCCATTAAGACGTGACTTCTTACCGGTAGTAGTTTACTACAGCAGTAGCACTAGCCAGTATAGGTATACACTTTGTGACTGCTCCAGGCTCTTTGGCTTTCGTCATAATTTTTTTCTCTCTTTTGATTGTTTTTAACCTTCTACTACCGGAATATTCGACTGTATATAATCTACCTGTAAATGCAGTTACTTTAGTTATATATCGTGTACAACAGTAGGTACATCATAATAAAATTATGATACGGTGGAACGGAACTCTACGCGTTTTCGTCATCTGCGCAGCTATATAACAATAATGTATAGGCATTATATTATACGCTTTCGTTGGCTATCTTCATCTCTTGTAGCGTACAAATCGTACAACATAATCATATTATAACAGCAGCATACTATATCATCATACGAATTATTGTGTAAACGGTCTGTTCAATTAAAACAATACGATTAAATATTTTTACTACGAATAAACTCGACATTCCTAGACGTTTGTTACCCAAATGATTTACTGATTTTGCTGTCGGTAATAATAATAATAATATAATACGTGGTGGAATTCGTGTGTACCTACATACGGCGCGGGATATCAAAAAACATACAAGTATACAATATACATATACATGTATATAAATATATAATATTACGTTGGTACGTACGAGACAGCCGCTGTCGCGTGTTTTGATTTTATCGTTGTTTTTTTTCTTCTACTACAATATAATATCTATTCACACACTCAACAATAGTGTTTAACCGCACGAAGACGAACAATGCGTAACGTACCTATCCATAATATTATGTACCTTCACGATGCGCAGGGGATGCCGCGATGAAGAAAATATGATTACCTCTTATACGGTTTTTGTGTGCTGTGCATCATCTCGGCCGGTGCTTAAACGGTCCATTCGACTACCGAATTCGTGAATGTCAAATGTTATGATACCGTAGGTATTGTATTGTATTAACCACTACCACATACCACGTACATGCGTAGTAGTAGTCGTAGTAGTATATATATATATATATATATATATAATATATATAATTTTTTTCATTCCTGCCTTGCACAGAATGATTAATTATTTTGTAATAACGACGTCGATATTTTATTTTTTCAAATCACAATACTATTATACGTGTATATATTATATAATACATATATATATATTATCGTAGTTATACGTATATTATACGCCCGACAAATATTAATGACGTGCTGCGGGTTATTTGTGCAGGGCGTATTGATTTTTATATTGTTTTACTCGTTTATGTGTACATAATGTGCTCGAGGTTATATATATATATATTATTTTTTAATTACACATTATAGTAGAACGCCTCACAATAATAAGGTCCTACGCACTTCTATAATCGTGTACGCTGCCACGACGACGGCCGAAAAAAGATAACACCGCTGCGAAACGGCTGCAGTGTACACAAACTTTAGGTTTCAAAGAAACATAATATTGTTTTATCGTAGGTATATAGCTGATAGGTAGGTACATATTATTGTTATTATATAGGCACGTGATGCGTGTGTGTGTGTCGAAATGTGTGTTTAGCGTAATATCCAGCTAATGGCCTACAAATTGTGTATCGGCGATTTTCAGATCGTTATCGACGGTAAAAAAAACAACAAGAACTATCGCCTCCAGAGATTCTCCACCTGCAGTATACCATACCTATTTATAATACCGCTCACTGCACCGGTGCAGCGGTGGTGGTGTATTGCTCGCGGTGAGTTTTCCGTATGCGTATATATAATATTATATATGTATTATTATAATAATATAATATACTCGATGGCATTGTCGATACGTGTTTTTCGAACTGAAAGTATATGATAATAATGTGATATTATTATAATAGTGTATTATTTTTATTATTATTGTTGTAGTCGATTTTGTTGCGTCGATCACAATAAGTAGCTATTATAGGTACGCGTGTGCACGAAAAGTTTGATTTAGTGCGAATGTTATACTCGAGTCGGCCACTTCAAAGGTTGTGTTTCCCTAGGCAGCTACATTCACCACTCACGCATCTTGTTTATAAAATGATCTTGACAAATTATCGCACGTATATAATACATATACAGGACGAAAAAAAAACATAAATAATCGCTGTGATATTTATCTCAGCCCACCGCCGTCGTCGAGTCGGCGCAACAGTATTAATATTATTATTACCATCATGCAAAACAAAATATAATATGTATATTATCGTTTGTTGATAGTTTAAACGAGGAAAATAGGTGTTTCGTAAATCGACGATTAATTCACCGAGCTTTCTGCTGGTAGGAGTAAGAGGGACAGAGACCAATTACTCTCGGATCTACCTGTGCACGTGACAAGTCCATATAATTGCATTTAATATATTATTTTGCTCAATATTAATTGTGTTGTTTTTGAAAAAGATTATTTTTTTAGCGTTTTCTTCACATAGTGTCAATTGCTGAAGTCCGCGCATAAGAACAAGTCGCGTTTGATTATTTGCAGTATTCTGAGTACGCCATCGCAGAATCCTTTTTCTTTATAATATTACGATTTCACGTTTCTCTGAAGAATATAATGAAATTTAAAAAACGATCGAGACAGCGCCTCTACAATAATATTAATACATATATGCGGGGGGGGGAGGCGTTCTGCGATAACTATGCATTGTCCCGAGTGTTCAGTGTACTGCAGATTAATAAAGCATGGCGTTTATATTAATAGTATATTGTAAATAAAACCTGACACGGTGGCGGAGTCAAATTCGGCCTTGAATATTGTTATTTCGAAAATAAACGGTGGACGAGCGAGCGATCACAAGAGATACGAAGACTACGCTTAACACTATTCACCCCTCCCCTCACCCCTTGAAATAATCAAAAAATTACAATGCACAATATTATAATAAGTGCACATTAAACGCGGATCGTGGAGGAGGAAGAGGACATTGCGGAACTCAATCGAATGGAAATATTATAATAATGTATATTATAAAAATACAACCTCACACGCCTATTTTGTCGTTACCAGGTCTATCTTTATTAGACCATATATATTACCTAACTGGTACAGACAATGTATCTAAGTAGGTTCGTGCATATATATATATATATATATATATATATATATATATATATAGGTGCACATGAATAATACATTTTATGGTGTACATACGCGGGGAACAAATAACCCGCGGAGGTGTCAGACCTGCGGATTTCCTATTGTTGCCGCCGCCACCGCTCTTGGGCAACTCGCGTGCGACCATTATATTATTATAGACTACATTAAGATCGTAATCCGAATATTGTTGTGTATAACAGGCAGCGAGTATATATTGTACACGCTAACTACGTCCTCGAGCTACATTACCACCGCACCGGTGTGCTCAGCAGCAGCCGCACGGTGTGATATCGGCCGACCGCATCGGATGCGCGTGGGCTTCCGAGTCGGCTGCTATCTCGTCGCTGCTCGCGCGGTAACACACGAATACCGAGTTACCTACCTGTTGCTGTACGCACGTCTTAAACCGTTTGCCGCCGCAGAGTAGGTATGCTTCTATTCGCGTTTCTCACCTAAGGCGGCGTTCGTACCTATATATATAACCTATTATTATTCACAGATAATATAATAATATTAAAATAAGCTGCAGCCATGGCGGTGGTCGTCGTGCCAAACCCTGCAACGATGGTTTGTGAAGTGTTGCAGCTGCAGGAGTCATACGTGTCGCAGTATCGGTAGTGCCTACCGCGACTACTGCTTACTACTTTGACCCGAGTATAAAATATATAGTAAAAATAAGTTTTTAATCCTGTGAGCACTGCAATACTGTAGAATCGACCCGATGGCCATCACCAGCGTTCCGTGCAGGCGCCGGTAATCTACGTCATCACGGGGAACGTTTCCGTAATGATATTATGACTATATGTCGTTGATTACTGTGCTCTTCATGCGGTATATACTTACAAACAATCAACTAGCTGTAATCGAAATTGTGTCGATCGATCTATGATATATTAACGAAATCAGAACTTTTCTCACGGTTTTACGGTTTTCCACTTCTCTACTTCGCCTTCTGTTTTTTTTTTCGTTTTTATCGCTACACGTGAACTCGGTGAATGATTATGTTTTTTATGTAAATATATTCCCGATGCATCAAACCCATCGATCGACAATATATATACCGCGGTACAGAAGTGATCTAGCCGAACAACTAAAACTCGATTCGTATATATACACATTTATATTATTATATACATGCATGTTTTATATACTGGAACGCGTTTCATCCGATGTGTTTACTGTGTCAAATTCTTAAAACGTGTTGCCGCCGCTGTTGACCGGGACCGGTAATTTGACGGCACGCGGGTATACCGCGCGCGGTAATTATATTACCAAACCCGCGAGATTTTATACGTGTATAGGTATCGTATATTATTAATGCAACTCTGGGAACGTCCCAGATAAAGCTACATCGCGGTCAGATTGGTGTCGTTATTTTTTTAACGAGTTGTACACAAGCATCGTTTCATATTTTTATTCCAAACCCATTTAACATAGCATCATATGATATCTTTTTCATGTATGTACTACTGTTTCAATGCATTGTTATCCATCGATGACCAGCCGTCTAGTCATGTTTTTTCAATGAGTATACCGGAAAAATATAAAATTATGATATTTGTCGGTAACTTTTCGTGAAAAATATTGCGTTAATAAGTCGGACATATGCGACATCGTTACACCGCAGACAACTTTTTTTAGATGACCATTATAACCAAAGAACCAAAATAAAACTTTTTAGAAAAATATAAATTTTATAGGTATGGCCTTTAATTATATGTGACATAAATCATAAAACCATGTCATTTTCAATAAACAAATCCTGTAACAAATATATATCTTCGGGGAGCACATTTAATATATCCTGCAGAGACCTATAAAGTGGATGTGGTCAAGCTGCAGCACCCGCGGCGTCACTATAGCTCCCAGATGGGCGAAAATCAGAGTTTTTGGTGACCAATCCTCGTCCCACATACTCACATGTTTCTAAAGTAACCTTTACTCCCCTCCACAATAGATGCCGATGCTTAAGTTCAATAAAACAATTTGCATATCCAGCTTCCATGACGTATACCCTGCTATCTGCAATGTCTGTGGCGTGCGATATGCCCTTCAATGTTGTACCAACATTCATACGATATCTGCTGCAACACACGTGGTAACGGTGGTAATAATATTATCTGGTATCATCCGCGGCGTCACACGTTGCAGATAACGTACGGCACAGGCACAATATATATATATATAATATTACATGGGTGGGTAACATAAACGCATTTTTCTCGACACGTATAATTTAATATCATCTTATATTCACACAAATAATATCTACCTATCTAGCTGTATATTATAGATGCTGCCGCGGTCGACGTGTGATGATGATCGTACCGCGATAGGTAGGTATACTCAGCAGCGTGCAGGTTGTAGAAAATAAATAAATAGTAAACGTAACTTGCACATATTATGGAGGTACGGAGAAAAAAAAACGCGCGCGTGTTATCTTCCCGGCTGTGGAATACAATATTGTCGCGTTTTTCTGATATACCTATACGTGCCCGTCGCTCGGCACGTGTTTTAGCCCCGTTTTCTTGCGCGCGCGACCCATTGTCGGCGACCGCTTTAAACGTTAAACCGGTATGTCGGTATCTCTCTACGACCGCCAGTGTGTGTGTGTGTGTATGCAGTTATATACATGTACAATATGTGTGTTATGTTTAAGGTACACGCATGTGTGTGTGTGTCTATGAGTGCGACCAACGAGGTGAACGACCGACCCGATCGATGGTGATGGTACCGATCATTCAAAAAACAACAACAAAAAAACCCCCCAAATCAAAATCGTATAGAAAACGAAATTCCCGATGTTTTACGGTTTCTTCTCCCCCCGAGGGAAATCCGTAATGCGAGAGCGAAGAATGATCCTGGCGGTGCGCTAAAAATTACCATTATACCATAACTGGCATACGTCACCCATATAAGACGATAATAATAATAGTTTAAAAAACATCGGACTTTATGATATTATTGTTTTGGCATGACGCACACTTTTCAATAATCTATGATGAACAAAAATGATCACCGATACTCAGTCATTTGTGTGCCACTTTAATACGTCTGTTTTTTCATTTTTCATTTTTAATATATTATATTATATACGTAAAAGAAGTGTAGGCACATGTTTTTTTTTGTTCACATATAGTTTATAGTTGTCCAAATTTCCATTTGAAAAATGAACAAATTTCTCATCATTAAAAATAAAATAATTGTTTCTGAAATTCGGATTAATTGCACATACACAGCTTCAGTGATAAATATTACAGTTATAAATACGAGACCGTGTATAATCGTTAGCCAACGGAAAGCGTTACCAGACAAAATATGACTTGAGTATATTTTAATGTGCCGCATTTTTCTTTTTTCTTTTTTATTAAAAAACTATTTTAAAACATAATGAATATTACTCGACTCTACTGTTCAAGACATTTGCGGAGAAGACAAGATCATTAATTTCAATATATATTTGTGTATTGCAGTATTTCCTTTGCGCGTGTTGTCATTTGTAGGCTTATATAGCATTCTGTTTCATTGCATAAAAATTACCCACTTTAATCATTATATCCATATTCTGTCTGTTTGAAATAAGTACCGTAATTTTTTTTAATACATCCACACTAGGGATGTTCACCTTAATTGTTTATACTTTCGAAAATTTAATCGAATCCTATTATAACTGTATCTATATTACAGACTAGAATGTTTATTTACGGATAGCTTCAGTTGTTATAGTTATCGGTGACTAAAGAGTAATCATGATGACTATACTCTTTCTATTTATTTATTTTTATAAATATGTTGCTCGATATCGGCGTCAATGATTAAAAATATTGCGCCACTGTATCATCAGTCACAAAATATAAAATTGAATTGCATTTTACATTAAAGTTGTTTTTGAGGCAGAGATGGTTTAGATATATATACGAAATATACTTCTGTGTGTGTTTACGTATCGAACGAAAGTTAATCAAAACAAATAATATATTATATTATATGCACGAAAAGTAAAATGAAAAAATTGTGTTTTTAAGAGAAAGAGAAAGAGAGAGCGATAGGAAAATGAGAAAAAGTCTTAATTGTGATATGCAACGAAAGAGCAAAAACAATCTGTAACCGTTTGCCAAATCAATGCATGTTTTTTTATAAATACTTGCGATATAAAATATAATGTTCACTTTCGTCTTTGATTTTCAAAAGTCTGAACGTGACATGTAAATAAATAAGATTTTCATCCTACTGGGGAGACGTAATTTTGCATCGAGTAATAAAAATAATAATCAAATAAAAAATAAAAAAATATGGTAATAATAACACAAAGCCGGAAATGTTTAAAGCAGCCGTGTTTCAGTAGTTGTAGCAGCAGCAGCAGCGTGCGTCAAACGTCGGGGGACGAACGACGACGACGACAATCATCAACAATCAGGCCGTTGCCGTACGCGCATAATAATAATAATAATAATAATATAGAAGGGTATATAATATAATATTATATCATTATGCTATATGTACTGCTGCCGAATAATATAATATGCGCGACGGTGTGCTTCCACCGCCATGGTAGTTCGTCGTTGTCGGTCCGCATACATTCTTTGCAACGTATTATTATACTATACATTGACTTTTTTTTTGTTATCAAAGTAAGTAAAAAAAAAAAATACATAAAATAATAATAGCACTGACACGCCCACGTTTCGAAATGTGTCTAAACCAAACTAGTTTTCGTCCGAACGCACCGTATAATTTCAGACCACGTGTACGTGTGCGAGTGGGCAACCTTTACGTCGTCGTGTTTATTTGTCATCGATTATTATTATATATATCCAGGCGTTCTCTGATCTCTATAATAAGCTCTCTGGCTCTTTGTTCGTTTCGGATATTTTCGTCTCTGATTATTATTATTATTATTATTATTATTATACTCACACAATCATGTAATCTAAAACAAAAGCTCGCTTTTGTATGGCCGGATCTGAACATTAAACGAGCGCATTCGCTGTTCATTGTGGGTGTTTTATTGTATTGGGTGAGCTGAGTGGCTTTTCAGTTAAAAAAAAAAACAAAAAAGCACAAATCTGTAGTCAAGTATCTATCATAGCAAAGTTGATTTATCTCGATCAGTAATATTTACAAGAAAAATAATTACAAGTCATAAAACTATATATACTATATAATAATAATAGTAGTAAAAAGGCGGAAATAAATTTCTGATGCACTTGCTGATTAATTATATCGGTCAGATAACGGAGAACATTTTTAATTGTTTGCAAATATTTATTGATTTTTCCGTATTCGTATATGCATAATAATAAAATGGATACTACATTTTGAAATGAGTGGGTTTCGATGCCAACAATAATCGCCAAAATATTATTGTTAAGACGTACCAAACGCCTATCATAACAGATGGTTATAATTTATAAGCTTCTTGTATGCACCGGTCCAAACTTATTTGCCAAACTTGTTTCAACGCGTCCATATATAATAATTTCTAATATTTTAAAAATAAATGATAATTGACGGGGTATAATAAATCGCCATATCGGATCTCGACGGGAATCGATATATGTATACGCTCGGTGAGTGTCGTGAATCTAGGCGTGGGGCTTTGCGTTCGTATATGGGAAAAACGGACGGATTGCACTCGACACGTCGGCAGGTCGGGGGCATTGTGTCGGCGGCGGTCGTCGAGGTGAAAATAATTGAAAAAAAAAGTACAAAATAAGAACGCGGGGGAAAAAGCGGAGCAGCGCGTGAGTGTGCGTTTTTCTTTTATTTATTATTATTTTTACTTTGGTCGCCCTCTCGCTGTATACGAATCCGTCCATCCGTCTACAACGCGCGCGGTACCTATTCATATATTTATATACGATAATATATGAGTATGTATTCTCTCTCTATACGCATATGTTTATATATATTGTGTTATCGTACATTACATACCCCTATGACAAGGCAGGTGAGGTGGATGTATATATATATATAGGTATACACGCGCGAGTGGCTGTGATGCTGCAATGGATTTCTCGGTTATTTCCGCTCTTTTCTTCTCTTTTCCACTCATCGTTTTCACGCACACAACGCCGGTTTTTTCATTATTATTATTATTTTTATACACGGCGACGATGATTATTATAAATGCATGACTACGGTGGAGGAGATAGTGCAGTTCGCATCACATGCAAACACGAAACACACACGTCACATTGTGGCGATGGTGGTTGTGCGTTAGGGTTGGCGCGAAAAAAAAGGGTTTCTTCGTCATTCATTATTATTGTGTGCTATATATATATAGTATATATGTGTGTATAATACGGTGTATAATAATATGTAATAATAATGTATACACGTGTATATACATATATAAATAGCGCACGTCCGTACACGGGATTTGCGAACAATGTACTACGACGAGAACGGATAAAAAATGCACGGCGAAACCTATTGACGGAGAAAAGTAGAATGAGGAAAAAATAAAAATTATTACATGTAAAAATAATGAAAAACCATCGCCGCATGGGCCGGTCGATGGGAAAGCTCTTCTTCGTCATGCCACCGCCGCCGTCGGACAAAAGCCACTCGAGTTTTGTTTTGTTAAAGCTCGGTTTATTTTTCGAGTTGCGCCCCCACAGAAAATAATAATAAAAAAATTGTTGTCGGCCACTTAAGAAAGTCGCTGCTGCTGTTATTGTTGTTGGCTGCGTCGTCGAGAGCGGGAAAAAAGTCGTTTAAAACAAGCACTATTATAATAAATATTATACTTCATAATGACATATTGTTTTGTGGTTTTAGTTTTTTAATTGTGACCGCGGTGGGAATGAAGTCATTATTTTATAATGGCCGTGACTTGTACCGCATCATGTGCCTTCCCTATTTACTTAATATACGCGCTACCCTATAATATATGAAAAAACAATATTTTTAACTCTTGTCAAAGTTTTCAATTTGTTTTCTCCCCCTATATGGTAATTATTCAAAATATAGTATGATATAAATATATAATATATTGTATTATTTTAATAATATTATACCTAACCATTACCATTTATTATAATTATATCATACTGCTCTCATGTCATCGTCGTCCACGTTTGTTGCAGTGCAGTTGCAGTACCTATATATATAGGTAGCGGACAATTTTTTCAATACATTGTATAGAAACGATATTAGAGCGAGTGTATGCGTTGCTTACCTGTAGTTTGTGTAGGACGGGAAAAAAACTTCTCGTTATAGCATCGTGATTTCGAGAGACCCGCTAGTTGATTTGGAGTTCTCGTGCGTGGTCGTCATTATCTGCACCTGCCGTCGATCGGTGACATTATTAGAATTTAGAGGTCCGTGCGGCGAAATCTATATATTATATTATCCTTTCTGGTCATTGTTTTAATAAGACACCTTCGTTTTCATCGTGCTTATATTATTATTGTATATCGCGTAGAAACAATTATTATTGTACATCATATCATTGCTGTCTTCGGGCCGGCGTAATCATAAAATAATACATAAAATAATAATTATATTGTCGGGGAAATCAAGCGAAATACGGTGTTCGTATGCAACTTATAGAAACTATAGGTATACCTACGATGTCTTGTGTAGTACAATGTACATTGTACACATTATATTATGATATGTGAGTGTGTGTATAAAATAAATTCTGTGGTTGTGATGCATTTTTAATAACACGGTACGTCGATGGCGATATAACATTTATATCATATTATTATAGTTAGTATTACCACGCGCTTCGTAGGTATATGGTATATTATACCGATATTTAGTATTAAAAACATTTTTTTTTTTTTTTTTTTTTTTTTTTTTTTTTTAATCGTCTACTCGGCCGGAGACGACGGTCATCGTTGCTGTTTGTATCACGCGGGACGAGGAGCATCTGCTACATTGATAATAATATAATAACAGTGTAATAATAATAATGAACTGCAGAAATGAAGTGAATGCGCACCACGTATTTTACATTACACAATAGGCTCGCATAGTGTACGTACGATGATAATATTATTATAAATTACATTTTAATAAGTATGCACGGAATCCTAGAACGCGGTGGAATAATAATCACGAGCAAAATATGTACAAAAACTACTCTCGTAGAATATATAAACGTCGAACACGAGTTAATTGATTTACAAAGCGTTCGGATTGAGCCATTATCCGCGGCCGCCGCGCGCCGCCGTCTTGGGTTGCAGCAGCACGCAGCAGTATCCATCCAGCATTCGTCGTCGCCGCAATCGGGAGGACGCGTGTGGGCATCGCAGTTATTTATTTATTTATACCAACGTATTATTGCTTATTATTATTATTAGTATTAGTAGTATGGTAGTATTATTACTATAACGTATACGCCTTTTATCATAATGCTTTATAACATCTATATAATATCGTGATATAGCCACGGCGCGTATACCTACATAAATATGTATTATACGATACGATAGAATACGGATAATTTAGTATTCTATAATAATGCCTAACGTCATAATCAACGATAGGACTGCGGGTGTATGTATTATATTTTTTTTATTTATTAATTTTTATCGAAAATAACGTATCGTAGGTATATTTTATGCAACACGCGTGCCGTGCAACACATTAATAATAATATATAATATATACGCGGCGCGCCGATTAAATTATATTGTTTTTTTCTCCTTACTTTTAATGAGCCCCGTTCGTGTATAACGACTAGATCATCTCGTACACAACGACCACTATAATAATAATATAACACAATAATAATCTTCTGCAATGTTAAATTATTATTATTACGCGTTGTTCGCGTTACAACAAGAATAAAGCTCCACACACGCAGTCCAACGAGTCATTATATTTTCGAGTTAACTGCCACATAATATCATAAAACAACACGCATCACATCATACAATATTTATATTATATATTACAATATAAATGTGCAAAACGAGAGTTTCATATACCTACTAATGATATTAATTATTATTGTCATGTTATTACTTATTATTATAAAAATAACACGCGATGGCGGTATTATTTTTATTTTTGTCTATTTAATTCTCAACGCGTGTGACCCACTATTTTATACAATATAATAAATTACCTATACGGCTGTACACAGTTCGGTACCGTAGATTATCAGATTATACATATTATTATGTATTTAATATTACAAACAATCGTTTTTATTTTTTACCGATATTCACGCGAGTCCACAGGTCGTGAAGCGAAAGGATCCACTGCGCGTTGCGGTCGTCGGTTTTTTTCGGTAGTCATTTTAAATTGGAAAAAATCGATTATTAATCGTCCGTCGATCTTTATCGTAAAATCGTGATTTACGCCTCCCTCGTCCTCGCGCAACGCCGTCGAGCTGCAAGTCATACATACATAATATTAGTTGCCTATGTATATAATATTATAATACATGAGTGGCTCATCGTCCGGCGCAGGACACTTTCATATTATATTATTATTATTGTTGTTGTTGTTATTATCTGTGTTTGCATCATCGCTATATCTCATCTCCCGCTCCCTCTACCTACCAATATAATAAAACTGGTATACGGAATCCGATATAACGTGTACGATTGTTCAGGACGGATGACACGTTTTTCCCCTCATTTACTTCGTTTTAATCAAACGCATTATATCGTCGAAATCGTCGGATTTTAATAAAAAGAAAAAAACTACCACATACCTATCATACATGTTACAATAATAATAATAATAATATATTCGTGTTATTATTATCTTAACCTACACGACGCGTCGTATTACGTACGTTGTATGGTAACCCATATGCGCCGCCGCATATACGGTATAATAATGATATTATGTGAAAAGTGGGATGGATATTTTTACTAAGCCGGGATTATAATATTATAAATATGCAGGATTAACGAGATCCAATTCGTATAAGTACACGTAGGAAATCGGAGTCAGTTGAAATATTTTTAATAAGCCATTACCCGTGTTTTGACGTAAAATTTTATTTTTTTAAATGAATATTTTGTTGACTAGTAACTACGTATATAAAAATCCGAGTACAATAATGTGTATGTATATAATATAAAATATATAATGTGTATAAACTGAAATTACAATTTTGATTTCCAGGAATTTTTCCCCTCCATATATTTTATAAATTAAAAAAATAAATATATACATATATGTATATATATATATATATATATATATATATATATACATAATAATAATAATAATAATAATAATTATTATTATTAGTTGTTTAGGGACGCCTATATCACTCTATAACTTTACCTAGAAGAAACGTTGGATGTGTGTGTGTGCGTTTTATAAGGTACCTAATTATTGCATTCTTTTTAGCGATTTATTAACTGAAGATGATATATTATATATTATATTATGAAATAAAATAAATTATTATTGAATATACTCGTATTTATCAAAACCACATTTTCAATACGACAAACACACATAATATGCGTGCGCATCCTCACTTCCCACGCGCAGTGTAATTTGACTTCAGAAGTTATTTCAGTTATTATTCATTTCGTTTTATTTTAATTACAAGACGTCCATAAAAATACATTGTGATATAATTATTAGTTGTTTGGCGTTTATAACCACCCACGCCACCCTATTTCTACACCATTGCACTGATGCGTAGGCAATTGTTAGTTTCGAATTCAGTGTCCAATATTATAATAATAATATATTATTGTACAGTGGTTTAATCGACTTACGTGTTTTTTCTCTTACAACAACCTGTAACGTACTTGATTCAAAGACATTTATGATTAATAAATTATAAATTATGTTATTTAATACAGGTTTCTTTTAATGACTTAAATAATGTATAGTTATCCGGTTGTATACCTATCGAATAAAATGCATCAGAATAATATTTTGAAAATCGATTTATCTGGAATAAGTTTTCAGTTTTAAATTTAAAAATACTATGTAAAAAAAAGCCTTTACACATTAAATTATTGCATCGTATACCTACCTAGTTTAAGTAGTTTCAATGATTTGTTTTAAATAGTTTCTTGATTTGTTCAAATACCCTCTTATTTGTAGTTATGTTTTCCAATTTAAGTCAATCTCTATAGTCAATAGCTATGTTAAAATATTGTTAATTTAATGCAAAATATAAAAATGTTTAAATACTGAATTTCATTAATTGGAACGTGCATTTTTTTATAATTACACAATTTATGAGGACATATAAAAATTATTGTAGAGCCACTTCAAATTAATCGGTTTCTGAAGAAGTAATAATTTTTAGTTTAAACCTTGTCTCAATCCTATACGATAATAGGAATTTAAAAGTTATGTTGGTTGGCATTCATTATGTTATTTTAATCCCGCAGAGAAGTTCTTCAACTGCACGAGCACTACGAGTTACCACGAATTACTAAGAGTAAAATAATCTAATAGAGCATGAATACTAATTATTTATATTCTGTGGTAAAAATAAAATTGAATGTTAGTCATTGTAAATAATAGGTAATAATAATTAAGTTTAAAAGTTGCTTAATATGATATTATTCTATTCCTATATATATTTTTTAATATTCAATATATTATTCTATACGCTAACTAGTACATCAATTATCAATAAATATTGTGATATTATAAGGGTTTATGCTGACGTGATTGTATTAAAAAATAATAAGCCGCTCACAGACGGCACTTCACCGAAATACGGATACCTATGTACCTATTATAATATAATAATAATATGTAAATTATATTATTAAATGTTTATTCTATTATGAGCACCTATACTTATATGACTTGTGGTATACATATTATAGTTGGGTTTTAACAACGATCATAATGTGTGAATATTATTTAAGTTAACCTAAAAAATAAATTTATTTAAAAACCTTAATGTTGTCCATAAGGCACACGCAGTCGTGTTAGATTTATTTTTATCGATATCATTATTAGAATTTTGTTAACATTGTTAAAAATGTATTTTTCAGGCGTTGCCCACTATCGAGAATCGCGTTGTAGACGCATAACATCATATACACGCGCGTCATTCATTGTAGCGTACAATATGACTATGACTGTCGGAGTCGTTCAATACCGTCCGACATAACATGAACGAACAGGTAAGACGTTTATTTTTGGTTTGCCGTTTTTATAACAGCAGTGCGGAGATATTCCTCTCCCTATATAGACTTCCCCGGGGGACTTGTATTAATCTTATACCGGAGGACATCTATTAATTCCATCGCTGGCTTTTTTTTTTTTTTTACTCCTCGTTTCATACATACGTGCGTCCTTCTCAACCCTTCCCCGCCCGTCACCTGTAAATATAGACGACGCCACACCAATCCTTTCACCACGTGTCTCCTTAGCGCGGGTGTGTATACGCTCGCACATTAATATTCACCACTATATAAACCAGTTAAGGACAACGATATAGTGGAATTCGACCCCGAACGCACAACAGTTGGCATGGATTTCGGATTTAAACGGCGGAAGCAGTGTTTTATTTTCGTATACGCGCGAGTACCTCTAATGGCCGGGGGAAAAACAAATTGAGATAAAAAACGGTTTTGTTTTTTTATATATATATCCAAAACAACGCCCTTTTCCCCTTGTTCTTCTCTACACTGCAGTGGCTTATTCTAACCAAAGTTGTAAAAAAAAGTAAATAACAACTCGTTTCGTATTTATACGCTGACTATACTAGTAGGTATAGGTATATAACGTATTATATAATATATAATATGTCATACTGATGATGGTGGTATATTACTACTACGACTACTACTACTACACCCCTTTCGTTCATTCATAATCCCGTGTTGACAGATTCCGTTATCCACGAAATAATTACGATACGACTTAAACGTGCGCGTGTGTCGTCTGCCGCTGCAGTCGTCGGATAATATATTTTTAAGTTTTAACGCGTTAACCGATTATATTTTATACTTTAAAACGACTGTTCGTGTGTTAAATTAATTTTAAATTATCGTACAGACGATACAATAGTGTTATAAATATAATGATATGTCAGAACATGAAATAACAATATAAAATGTATATCAGTATACTCCATATATTAAATGTACATCCACACTAAAAAATATATAAATGAAAAAAAAACATAAAACTTCTGTACAATATGATACATTTTAAGTCTAACGGTCATTATTCATTGTCTTCATATTAATATGTTATATATAGAATATGAGATAGAACTACTCCAAGATTGAACTACTAGGTAATTTTTTATACGTACAATATGTATACATTGATGCGGGGTAATAAACTAACGTGTAATATAATTAGAAAAATATCAATGAAAGTACACTATGAAATTATTCATATTCTTTTTGTCCATGCCAAAATATTCCCTAGTCGTCTTTATAGCTTACAGTTATTTCTGTCGCAGAGGTCAATCTACATTACTGCCAAGACAAAAAGACGCAATACGCGGCCCCTTTAACAATAAATTGTTATTATAATTAATTTTTGAAGCGATGTATGGCATATGCCATGTAATAATAAATTACATTGTATAAGTGTACATACGTTTCAAAATCAATATAAAGTTTATTTAGTAACAATTTACGTATCATTAAATTACGTAATTCATAATTCACAAGTATTATAGTACAATATATTCGTTATATACTATAAAGGCGTATTAATGTATTATACATAATATTATATGTATCAGTGTTGTCCGTGCGCAGCATCTCCGTAACTGAATTCGAATTAATTGTATCATTTGAATGAGTGGGACGAACTGTAGTAATAATAATAATAATATTGTCTTTTGAGCTCGAATCAACAGCGATGTTTATTTTGTTCAAGCCAAAAGTAATCGACATGTATTTACTTTATCCGTAGAGCCAATTTCGTTTGTACATATTTTTAATGTAATAACAATAATAATATTATAATTTATACATTCATATCAAACACTTATTTGGTATAGCTGTTTACTAAATCTAACCGAATTCTCGCTTCTATAAATATAATAAAGTTTAAATAATTTATGTCGAACAAGTGGATTTCATCATTGGACGGGGTGTTATGACAAATCATTATATAATACATAAGATTGTGCTGAATAGCGATGTTTACAGTCTTTGCGACTCGTGATACGATGAGTAGCTTTGGTACCACGGTGGTATCTCACGTTGTCAATAATATACTTTGGCTCTGCGTGAGCAATATTGCAACCCGCGTCGCCGAGTTTCTAACGTCGCTATACCATCCGTGCCGAGAAAAGCGACGATGACGACGACGAAATGATTAATGATTTATCCGCCGTTCGCTTTTCACGTCCGAACCCTTTTGCTCCGCCAGTCGTTCATTTGTTATACGCGTATTCCGCGCGTTCGAGTTGTTAACTGATCGTAATTGACAAGCGGATGTTCGTTAAAGGTCGGCGTGAAGGTGCACCTCTCACTGCACTGCACAGCAGCAAAAAAAAAAAAAAAACTATAAAAGGTTTTCTTTTCTTTTCGTGCCCCTCCCCTGTCGCAGGGTGGTTAGTACTACCGACCTATGTCGCAGCACTAAAAAATAATAACGTATAATATATATATAATTTGTTTTTCGTGGGTTTTTTAATCCATGTAACTCCGTAAATCGCGCAATAACTGCGGCGTCGTAGAATGAAAGTTTCAGACGGCGCATGGCGGACGTGTGTCGAATTCGACCCTTTTTTCCGACCCCTCTACTCGTCCAGCGACGAAACTTTTGCCCTTCGGGTGACAATTACGTTTGAATTATCATTCCCCCGGCGCGACCGGTGCATCTTACGTTACAATACGGTCGCGTCCCCGGGAATTCAGTTACCAATTATATCTATTACGATTGTCATTCGTTCGTCCCCGCGGCGCTCAAAATACGAGTTCAATAGCTTGTTAAACAACTCGTCCGAAGAAGGGATCGAGAAATGAATTTTCTTTTTACTCGATCCCGCAGCGTTTCTCGCGCGGTGTCTCTGAAACAGTAATAATATATTAAATGGTTTAATCTCTCTTCCGCATCGCTGCAAAAAAAAAGGTATATTGAGCGTAAATTTATTTTATTTTCATCACCCCACACCGTGGACTACACGGCCGATATCATTGCGATATTTCAGCGCTTGTTGCAGCAGCAGAGCTCTACAATATTTTCATACACGTCACGGCACCGGGCAGGTGCTTGCCGCAGATAGTATATAGTGCTGCAGACGGCTGTCGGGTCGAGGCGATTTATATATATATATATAAATACGTAATATATTATTATCGTACATGTGCACCCGACGGTTTAGAGAGTGAACCACTTTGGCGAGAAAAAAATCCACGCCCCGGGAGTTTGAATCATATCATCGTAATTCCACCGCGCTATTATATATTATTATATTATATTTGTACGCTATCGATCGAGAAACTGGTCGGTGGGTATCTTTACAGTCGGTATATATACACGCCAGCAGCATGATGCCCGTTGACTACACCTAAATCTGATGCTGTCGCATACGAACTGCTAACAAATGTAACAAACGGTTTTAACGCGTTCAAACTGTTTTATATGTGTGGTATTGCGTAGTACACACGACCGTATATATATATAGTTTTAAAATTTACCGCTTCGCAATAGGTATGATATAGGTAGGTAGGTATACTTAAAAACTAGCTACGAAGAATTTCACTCGTCAATTGTCATTTTTCGTTTTGCCTCGTCCGGCGTGTATAATATAATAATGTTTATTAAATATCAATGTGGGTCGAAACGTAAATAACACGACTTGAATCATGTTGTATATACGCATGGCGTTAGCCGGCACAACAATAATAATAGCGGTCGTCAATTTTTAATGCATGTACATGGGTTTGCTGCTGACCATAATATTTATAACATATAATAATAATATTATATAGTTAGTATATTATATATTTGTGCTGCGTATGGGTATTATAGATAGGTGTAGAACGCTACATTATACCTACACATAATAAATAATATACATTATACATCCTCGCGTCGGTTTCGATCGTTATTAATAAAATGGCTTTCTCTTCAATATATATACGTGGTGGCGCACAATGCATAATGAATATTTTTTGCGTCGCTTCGAGATGGGTCCGACCATTCATCTTGATCAACTCGTTTTGTTCGCCGGATTTCCCGGAGGCGCGTCGAATTCCAAACGTTTAGTGCTTCCAGTGCGCAGCTAGTGCAGCTTGTGTGCGTGCACGCGTGTGTGTGTGAGTGTTGTACAGCATTATGTATAGACAGAAGTCTTCTCGAAACTTTTCCTCTTCTTAACCTCTTATTATTGCTGTTCATTGCTGTAAACACAAAAACATGCATATTACGTACAATGTCGTAAGACTACGACGACGCCGCCGTGGCAATTGTACTCGTTTTTGTGCTAAACTATATCTTTCTCTGAAAACAGCTTTCTCATTTAATTAAAAGGGTTGCGTATATTATGCATTATATATAGGGAAAAACTTTTGCGTCGAGGACACGATGACTGACAAGTTCCTATGTTTATAGTGCTTAAAGACTTTTCGTTTGGAGAATTATACATGATAAATAATACATTATTATACGGATGCTGCGAAGAATTCCTATACATTCTTGGACCCGAATATTCTAGTTTTATTTTAGTAATATAAATTTAAATCAGCAAACAAATTCGAATAATCGCCGTGGGTTGAGGGTAGAAGGTATATTCAATATTTTGGCAGGGGATGCCGTTTATCACATATTTTACTCATTGTGTGCAATTATAAACTACAAATACAATTGACGTTAATATCAATGATTCAAATATAGTTATTTTTATAGAAAAAAATCAAAAAAGTAATTTAAATTTTTACATAATATTTTTATTGAATATATATTTTATTTTAGAAGTTTCTGGTCAGACATAAGATTACTGTGTTTGCAAACTCCTAAAATAAAATAAAATATAAATATAATTTTAAAATAATAATATTTTATCGTCCCGATATTACATGCAGTAAAATATAGCAATAAACCTTAACTCATCAACTCTATTTCAAGGCACTTGGAAATAATTTGAAGGAGATAAGCCCCCGTATAGTATGTGTCCTCATCGATCTCCGCCTACTCTATAGCACGTGCTTTTCGCGCCAGTACTTTTTTATTTCCACGATAAAGTGCGCATTATTTCGGTATAAAACGCGTTCGAGGGACCCGACTAACCGGAAACGGAATAATAATAATATCAGCAGCGCTTTATATATTATACCGTCCGGCGTCCGCGCATTGCACATGATATGTGCTGCCGTTGTACATTGGAGAATAGATATGTATAAGGCATCTGCGAAAATCGATACTTACCAGGAAACGGGCGGCCGACAATAGTGATTGGATGGAAACGGTCCGGAATTGCGGTCATGAAATTTGTATTAGTTTTATAACACTCACACACGGACTTCAGGCGAGCGTAAGAAAAAAAAAACAAGTAGAGAAAAATAGAAAACACCACCGATATACACAGATCATGGTGGCAATGATCATATTTATATGGTTATTTAAAGGTTTTTCTTCTTTTCAAGGGCCGAATCCCTACGGGACGATAAATTTGAGCCGGCCGAGCAAACGGGCTACCGTCGTATTTCTACTATTTTTCAATTTTTTCTTTTTTTACCACCCTCCCTTTCGCCGGTTGTTTCTTTTTTACGTGCGCCTGTCTCTTTCTTGCCCTTTACATTTTAAAGATATAGTTGTATATTGCTGTGCGGTGTGTTCGGCTCTCGTCGTTGTTTATGGTCCATACAATCCATCGGCTCTAAATCGTGGTTACCCCGTGCGGGTTTTCTTTATTTATTATATTTTTTTCTTTCTTTCTCTCTTTATGTAAGTGTCCATAAAATTTTACGCCGGCCAATATAGTTTTACGATGATTTTACATTATCAAAGTTACAAGCCAAGTTTATGTAAAGAACGCGACTTGTACGTAAATTGCCTTACAACCGAACCAATGAATCATGACGTAAAACCGGCAGTGCTGCTGCCTGTTATATACTACTATATGTTTATAATACACGTATAGGTATGTATATGCATGCGCATGTTTCTATATACACGTATATATCTATTATACGTGCTTTCTATTCAGTAGGTACCGTATAATAAATAAACGGCTGCATTAAAATATAGCAAATAAAGTTCAATTATGTGAACCGTACAAACCCTTTTGAGTGAATAATAAAACGAAAATGGAAATAAAAATAGAGAGTTTGATATCTTATTATAATAGTTATACTATTCGTACACCACGAGATACGTTATAATTAAAAAATAATAATCACGGATCTTTTATTCAACAATAAACTTCGGATAATATAGTTTGAATAGTATATATATATATATATATTATATGTTATATAACGTAGGCATTAATAAATACGTGTATACTATTAATTTTTACTAATTATAAAACTTTTCAAAAAACTGTAAACAACTTCAAGCAGTGTAGTTTATCATCCTTGCTTATAATTTAAAAATATATATTCTACATTTCTACACGGATTATGTAAATAATAGGATACAAGGCAAAATATAATTGGATATTTTGTTTGTCAACAGTATAACTCGATTGTGAGACTGCCATTTCGACCGAGAAGAATTGTAAATTAAATCAAAAACTTATCGAATTCAAAATTCTCAATCATAGTTTATTATAAATCAGTTATGTGTCATGTATAATATATTCGCAGTAAAAACACTTTTGAAACTTACAATGAAATATCATGATCTTTTTTGCGAACTGTAAAATATTTTTAAAAAATTAACGTTCAATTCATCTATTTTATTTCTCTCGTCATTTATATAGTCATAGATTTCTAACTCTCCACGTTAATTTTTATATTTCAAAACAGGTAATGGTAAAATATCCGTTTTATGTATTAACATATGATGTTATGTTTACATATTTTTTAATAATAACTATAAAAATACGATAACTATTTTAAAATGTTTCTTTTAATGATTGTATGCTATGCAACACTTGTACATAGTCCGTTGAATTTGTACGCGTGAATTTTAATTTTATTTATTTATTATTATTATTTTTATTTCTACCACAAAACCTTCATCGAGCACTATAGTGTACGCTCGAAAAATCGTGATAACACTTGGGAACGTGTGCGTGTACAATGCGTATACAATAAAATATTATAATATTGTATTCACGCGTATAAAATCGCGTAAAAGAGGAGAGGACGATGTATGCCGCATATTCAAAGAGAGAGTGAAAGAGTGTGTGTGAGAGAGATCCGTCGTCGTCGACGTAACGAATCATTAACTTAATTTAAAACCTCCGTGGAAATTGTATGCTATTATTATTATTTTTATTTAAAAACTTAATCCGATCGAGTGGCGGCGTGGGACACACCGCACGCACAAGAGGAGCTCCAGACGGCAGACGCGTTCGTTCCGGCGGGTAGCTGTGTATATATAGTAGGATATAAGTATTCAATCAAAATTCTCGGCGGGAGAGTAAAACGCTCTCGCGCGTTTCAATAATGAAAAGGGTCAAAAGAAAATTGGTATTGCCAGTGGCGCGATGAAAAGGGGGCAACTACCCGCTGCCCTGGCATTGTCGTCGGTGGAGGCGGCGGTGGCGACGGTGATCCATCTTGATGCCCGATATATAATTATTGCCTCGCCGCTATTTCGCCACAACGCCGTTGCTTTTGTGCTCGTTTACGCCGCGCTCCAATATAATGTGCCACCGCCGCAGCTTTTCGGTTATAGTGTCTTCCATCAAACAAGTGTCAACGCCTCTTGCCACCTCGTCGACAGCTATATATATATATATTACATTATATTATATTGTATATAGTTCGTAGCAGCTCTTGTTCGGCGCAGCCATACACACTCAACCGATCCGAGTATAGGCTCCTTTCTTGCAGTCGAAGAACGTAAAAAAAAACCCCTGCATGAGTAGGTATATTATAATATTCGGTGATTCTAATTGATTTTTGAAAAGGGTGTTTTACCCTCTCACCCCTCCGACTAGGTCGTCGTGTATTATATGATATATTCGCCTAAGTATATGATGCGGTTATTTTTTATTCTGGGCCGCACTCCTTCCGAACGATCTGCACACTCTTCATACTGCTGCTGCTGCAGTACATTCACAATAATAATAATATAATGTATAATATTTAGAGTATTTCCGCTCGCTAATCGAAATCTTATAGATACACACAAGGCGTATACCTAGGGCCGTCAAAATCTGTCAGTCGTGATCTATGCACCGCGTATACGCATACCTATATAATATATTAGGCTGCAATGTGTGCACATATTTACTATGTATACTACTATTATACTGTAGTGGAACCTCGATAAGTCAAATTTTCGATAACTCGAAGGAATGCCTTGACCACTGCCTTACAATACGTGATGTGTGTGAACTTCCGTAAGTCGAATTTTCGATAACTCGATTTTTTTTCGCCTTCCACCGATTCGAGTTATCGGGGTTCCGCTGTATTTTCTATTATATTGCACACGGGCTGTATAGGCATATCATCAGGTAGCTATTTAGCGCATATATGGATAAAATACAAAATTATATGGAAAAACGCGCGGGAAAATGTTACTTGGGTGGTTGGTGGGTTATTAGACGACGACGAACAGTTGTTGAAAAAGTGTACATACATACCTATCGGTGTAGACGAGACACGACACACAATCACCGCGACCACGTCGTAGACAAAATGCATGGCATCTTCGCGATATAAGCGTACCTACACACACACGCACATACACACAAATTGCATTTTACAGTTTTAATATCATATAGTGCCCG
The DNA here is from genome assembly GCF_037042655.1 of Diuraphis noxia. Classification (NCBI taxonomy): domain Eukaryota; kingdom Metazoa; phylum Arthropoda; class Insecta; order Hemiptera; family Aphididae; genus Diuraphis; species Diuraphis noxia. The sequence goes on along the minus strand of NW_028301714.1, from coordinate 26,143,929 downwards.
CCGAGAATGTAATATAATATTATATACAGATAGATAAGTAGTACTCGGTGCGCGGCGCGGAGACCTGTCGGCGACCGTCGTGGTAGAAATTAAAAAACAGTCAGCTGAGGCGAAGAGGTATATAATATACAAGAAAGAAGAAAAATAAATATATATGGGTATATGCGTTTGTGTGCAGTGTATTATTGGTACACGCGTATATATGAATAATTCAACGCGGCCGAGTGTCGTTGCAGGCCATAGGAAAAGGATGAACTGTACGTTGTTCGATATATAGTAATGATATTATATCTTACAACTAACTGGTTTGCTGTGAAAAAAAACGACGACAAAAGGGGCTTTGGCGTGCCGCGTGTGTCGCAATAAGGGGCGCGCATGTGATGGTGACATATAAGACGATGACAGTTCATGAGGCGGATCGTGGAGGCTGCAGCGGCTAGTTTGGTGGTCTTGGAGGTAAATACAACTGTTGTACACATGCCTAGCTACTTTCTGTGGCGTTCTTATGGCTGAAGGTACAATACGACGGTGGCATCTATAATATTATTTTGACTTTAACAATGCTATTATATTATCATCATCATTATTATATTTGGTATATTGTTGTTATTGTTATTATATTTTATGTGTCGTACGCACTACTCGACTTGTACTTACGCAAATGCTTTTTCATTGTCGTTAGGTTGAAAAATATGATTGTGAATAATAATGTTACGACAAAAGAACCACTGCCACCGCCGCTGCAGTCGTCAATCCACGCCAGCGGCGTTCAAAGGCGTGTTGCTCCATATCGCCGTTATATATATATAATTATTCCTTCACCGCCCAACGCATAATATCATATGTTTCAAAATGGGTGTGTGTTTTTTTTTTCTGTTACAACTGCCCCCGAGAGAATAATTGCAAGTGTGCAATAATTAAACAATTATTATCATGTATATTGTTGGGCGCTAGCGCAAAGGGGTGAAGTTGGATACGATGTACGACGGGGTGTTCACTACGTCATCATTATTACAATACGACTATATTTCGTGTGCGATTATTAAATGAAGGTATTGGTGGCTAACGATGATGAGATCTTGAGATACAATATAATAATGATATTACATACTATTCTGATCGAACGAGATTCTTCACGGGTTTGCGTGTCTCTTATCGATCTATAGAAATCATTTTAACGGTTTAAAATGTCAATTTACATGCAGTAGTGTCCACGGAATCAGCTTAAACTGGTTTTCGATTTTGATATAATCACACGTTTCATCCGTACGATCGGGGATAATAAAAAACCGTCAGGGAAAATTAATCGGCGACGAGTCGAATATTATAATTCAAATAAAACGAAATCAGCATAACATTGTTGCGCGTTCGTTTTATGAGCCACTGATCTATATCGTATTTATTATTTCACCGTCGACTTAAACAAATAGTTTGTATAAAAATTATATTTCGTCTTTGTATATGCACATAAACTTAACGTTGCAAAATGGATTTCCCCATCGTTTTTGTCTACCGCCATCATGTTCGTTTCACCGCTCATACATACCATATATTATATTGTATCTCATGTATGTCCAAGTTCTGGATCAGCGGGGTATTGCTTGGTTTGGAAAACAAATAGTTATAGAGCTGGTACTCTGTTGACGCTCTCGAAATTTGCGTTTCTAACTAATTTTATATCCAACATAACCACTGGGAGCGGGAGGTTCCGTTTTTATTACACACTAAAACATATTACCACAACCCAACAAATGTTTCATAACTTGTTATGTTTAGGTACTTTAAAAGTTTCAACAGAAATATAGATATATTTAGTAGCCTTTTACAAGCAACTTAAGTAATTTTTTTATATAGATCAATAATTGTATAGTTTTTAAAATATTTTAGTAAAATGAGTTACTTATAATAAGTATTATATATTCTATATTTTTATGTATTATATTATACGTATACTTTTGTCTAGTATAATTATAAATCATTGTTAAAAAATCACAAAATTTTTTTTCAAAGTTTCAACGATTGGCTAGCCACCTCCTCGTTATGCAGTAGCGCTGCGTCATCGTTTGCCATTTACGACAAACGTTGGTATTTTAATTTTTTTTATAAGACTCAAGTTAATCCTGTTTCTATAGTTCTATTCCTAATAAATCACTGAATTGTCTGATAAATTGTAAAGGAAAAAAAAATTTGTTCAATTAATAATTTTAACACTTCACACGCAACATAGGACATCGGTTAGGTAGTGGAAATATTTAAGCTTTAGATAAAATTTGTTCACAGAAATTAAACGTATTTTATTGACAATGTGTGTATGAACTCAATCGTCGCTCATGTAAAAATGTGTCTTATGTCTCGATCTCATATACATTATTACATTATATGATATTATATATAGTATCGGGAAATAAATTCGAATAATTTAGACAGAATAAATAGTTGTTGTTTGTTTGAAGAAAATCATTTAAGAGTTGAAACTGTTGGGTGTACTCAATAATGAACGTCCCGAGTCTTTGCAATATAATATAAACACGGTTGGCACTTATAATTTTATAGGATCATGCGACAAAGTCGTGTTTAGTTGTTTTGCTTTGCTTTGAGGGGGGGGGGGGGTGGCTATGCCGTTAACTATTCCAGGCATATGCCTCTACTAGTGCGTGTTTAGTTGTTCATAAATCGGCCGCGTATTTATCAATATTATTATACACGCTTACAAGAAAGTTGCATAACATCGAATGTCATAATATAAGCTTTTATGTAGTGTTTAAACACGAACGACTATAAGAATGTGGGTAGATGAATAATATTTAAATTGCAAAACGTTGCGTTAAGCCAATAATAGTAAACTATAGTTATGCTATACGAACTCACCGCGCCATCAACAGCCAATGTTTTTGTTATTTTCCCACAATGTTCACTATAATATTATATACCACAAGTGCACACAAGCGTATATATATATATATATATCAAACAACATATTACTTTATGACCACCGAAATCGCATACACGATATCGCGAAAACATATATACGCTGTCGAAACGTCCCTTATATTCTGTATACATCTACTATATTATATAGGCCTCGATCGATGTGGGTTAAAAAATTGTGTCAAACACACGATGGACGTCACACCTCGCACGTATACAGCATAATATACAATAATATACTATATCAGTTGTATTATATTCATTGGTGATGACAGCGAAGAAATAAATTGGAGCGGAAACTGAAATGTCAATCAAAATCCTCAATGTAAAACACGTAACTGCTCCGAATCGACTAAAACGCACAAATTTCTAGTATTTTATGGAATTTTAAAAGAAAAAAAATGCCACTTTGTACTGTGTAAATATACGATTTATTTATATGATATAAAAAATAAAATAATAGTATTCGTATAAAACCCTTTTTTTTTATCGATAATGTGGGAATCGACTACTTAATAGGGCTGAGGGTGAGTTGCGGCCCGACCTTTCATTTCCGGTGTTGGAGACCGATGAATTCCAGCCCGATAATATTTTAGGTATAGGTTAGTTACGGCCCGAGTAATTATCATTACATATGTATCTTACTTATATAATATACATTATATTATATACCTAATACCTATTACCTGTGTACCGTATATAAACGAAATGTTCAATACGTATAGGAAGTTATATTTTTGTATATAATATGATAAAGATAATATAGATCGTTTTATCGTATTATCTGCCATATTATATGACTTACATTATGAATGCTTTGATTTTTTTTTTGACATTATTATCATAATATATTACACCAATTATATTATATTCTATAATTTTATGAATACTTTTATTTTCTTTACGACCAATATTAATATAAGTACGACAATTTATACTAGAAAATACCTACATAATATTGTGATGTTTATATACTATTACTATACATTTATGGACATATAGTATATAATATATATACATTATTGTATGGCCGCAATTCGTACGTACCTTTCATAAACCCGGGACGCAACTCGTACGTTATTTAGGGTTTGGGCCGCAACTCGCCAACACTGCTTAATAGTACCTATAGGTTAGACTATTATAGGTATACAGTTGAATTCGTTTGATAAAGCAAAAATAAAAATAACTTGACGGATTGTATACGTCTAGTTAAAACTGTGTCGGCGCAGTGAAATTGTTCTTTTATAATTATTATTGCGTCTTAAATTTGTATGCGTAAAGTACTGTTCGCTCGTGTTGTCGCCGTAAAAACTATTATATAAGATTTGATTTCATCCCTCTTCCTCACCCCGATGACCTGGAGATGCGTTGGAAAGCGTGAAACAAAAACCCGAGGCCCGAATACAATATCATTTTATAATACAATGTTACGTTGTAATATGTTGCGAGAATTTAATTTGCTTAATTTACCGTGCGCGTGGCGTAATACATAAAATTATACACGTACTATATATATATTATATCCCTAGAACGAGCTGTTATTACGATGATAGCAGAAGGTGCATTGTGTATGTAAATGTAATGTATATACATGATGTATATATGAACGATGAGGAGTTTTTTTTTCTGATTCGGTATTATTATTCTATTTTTTCCGCTCTACATGACGTACAACGGCGAACCGGCGAACCGGAAAAAGACGACCGCCTAGGAGAATAGTAATTCGGGTGCGGTGTAGGGAGAGGGTTGAGGTCTACACACACACACAAACACATATTATACGATATAAACAGCCTCAGTCTCGGAGCTCGCGTATAATACGAACGCGCGTATTAAAAGCGCATTTAACGTTCATTAATCAGAGCCGGTCTTGTTATCTCTACGGCAACGGCGAGCGCGTGCTGCAAGTCATCGTATGTACAAAGTAGCGTAACCGCGAGAAAAAAAAATAAGAAACCACACTGCACGCACGCCACTACCCCGCTTTATATAATATATTATTATACCCCATATTAGGCATATATATATATATATATATATATATATATATATATATATATATATATATATATATATATATATATATATATATATATGGTATAGGTATATATTGGTGATTTATATATATATATATATAGTGTATACATCCGTCGCTTTGGCACGCCACTACGATACGCGTTGCTTATCAGTGGCGACGGTTAATTACTGAAGAAGGGGCCCGGAGTCACAATAACACATATATATATCCGTCGCGCGACATGCCGCCGCCGGACACGCATCAATCACTATATACATGTCTACGATATTATTATATCCTCGTCGACATGCACAAAGCTCCTTCTTATTCTTTTTCTCCTTGGACCTGGCCAGCCCCGCCTTACCGTGAGTATAATATTACGAGCTCCGCTCCCATAATATAGGACCCGATACACATAATATGCAATTATACTGTCGGAGTATATGTATATATAGTGTGCGCATCGTTTTAAGATAGTTTTGACATTATTGTTACATAATAGAGAATAAAACGATTAAAATATCGTAATACATTTTGTATTTACGCTCCTACAGAGAATTTCATAGCTATAGATGCTATACATGTGGTCTCCTAACACGTAATGGGGGGGAGGGGATAAATGATGAGTATCATAATATTGTATTGTTAAATGTTTTCAAATGGGAAACGGATCACAGTATAGTTAATATCCCTCGTAAAATGTCTATTGTAGTATTGTGTGTGTGTGTGTGTGTGGGGGGGGAGTGATCTGTACTGAAATCAATAAAAAAGACAGTCGGCGTTGTGGTTAAGTATGTAGGTATATTATCAAATAGCCCAACTGCTTATTGTCACGATTTATAGCGAATACTGTGCATCCTGTCCTGTCAACTTCAGTGTTTATTCGATTTTTAATACGTCACCAGCATTGAGTGCAAGAGTCGCGGGACGAATGTGATTTTTCATCGTCAGGACAAGCCTAAAAAAAAATGCACTTTGCGTAGGTTGCAATATGGTGGCGAGGGCGGTGGTGAACGACTTAGAAAATCCAAAATGAAATGAACTCGCGAATAATTTGGTATCGACGTAGTCGTCAAGCACAAACGCGAGACTGTAATGTAATTTAAAAGGAAATAGGAGGCCGTTCAAGCGGGACTAATGCGACGAATAAGGTATATAATATATATATATGTTTAAAGAAGGAAAAAAACACGCAACTCAATGTGTTTCCACCGCCCAAACCACCCACGTCTGCGGAGAATAAATAAAAGCACGCGTCGTGTGCCGGGTAAAGGTTTTTTTTCGTTAATTCTACGAGAGAAAAAAATATAACATTGCGTTTTCGGCACAATGTAATCTCATTTTTTGGCAGGACCTAAAAAATATTTTGTTTGCGCCGCACACATGTCCCTGCACGCGGTGACACGATATTACGCACTATTTTGTTATTAAATTTATCATATTATATTATTTTGCGCCATGTTGATAATATCGTATAATATGGTGCAGTGCTGCGGTGTGTTGAATTATTCGAAAATTATATGGTCGGATCCGCCCCGCAGAACCGGAGTTTTGCTTTCGCGAGTGTAAGACGTATATATAATATAGTGGGAGAAAACGGGCTCGTCACGAAAAACAACACCGTAACACACAATAATAAATATGTCATGCGATGGGACCGGATATGGCGTTATCTCGGCGAGCGCCGTAAAAATGACTTCATCCATCATTGCTGCAACTATGTCGGTCCCTGCTCGAGATAATTAAACTCCGTGTAACAACGGAAAAGTTGTTTTTAAAAAGTCACACACGCCGTTTTAAACGTTATGATTGATGACAACAAATATTATTATCACCTACGCGAACACCGTCGCACGACGGCGTCTCAGCCGCCAAAACCATAATACAATATTATATTATATATTATACACAGCGAAAACGGCCTGTTCGTTATAAATGTAATTTTATGGTTTAGTATATGTGTAGTTGTATATAGGCTTGTAGCAGAATATATATAAATATAAATGTACATGGCAGTATTAGTATATATTAGTAGTTAATATAATGTATAATAATTATAACATGACGTACCTATACCTATAATATGAGTATCGTAAAATAATATCGTGTAAGAATACGTATTTTTTTTATATTTATTATTCTTGGACGTTTTAGCGATCAAATAATCCGATCGAGTTTTTGTGTGCATAATAATATATAGCTACTAAAGGCGTATTATATTATTATATACCTGGCTATATATGCGACGTGTAGGTGTAATATGCTATGCATAGTATACGTTTTATATAACATTATAATGTTGTGCGGTACGCGATTTAAAAAACGCGTCTGAACGAGCTATTAAGGGTGACGTTGTTGGGAAAAACAAGAATCGAAATGGGAAAGAGAACGAAAAAAAAAAGCCGTTCAGAAATTTCACGATCCATCATTCTGTTTATTCTTCTGGCTGCCGATTTTTCAGCGTTTCTCTCTCTCTCTCTCTCTCTCTCTCTCTATTTCTCTGTACATGTATACCGTCACCGCCTCTCATTATTGCCCCAACCCTCACGATCGCTGATCGCGGGATCTCCTTGTATATATAACATATATATATGAATGGCATAAGTTTGGCGTGAAAAGTTTGAAGTATACACGTCGTGTATAGTCGTCGTATACTCGCGGTGAAAGTTTTGCGTCGAACGATGGGGATTTGACATAACCGGCGTTAAGTGTCTGGGTATGGATTTCGCATTAATCACCCCCCCCCCCCTTGGGCGCACGTCTCACTACCTCGCCCGCGTAATGACAGTGCGTCGAACGCTTATATTATTATTACATAGATATATACCTATTATATATATATATATTGCTGCTGAGGCGTTGGTATACTGCAGAGAAGGCATTGGCGACGGCGCTAAATACATATACACGTGTATACATATATATCGCACTTTATCTCGTCCTTGCACCCATCATCACTGCAGTGTAGTCATTATATACCTATATACATTACGGCATACCAACTATCTCTCGACGATGACTATGGTAAAAAATATTATTATATTATACATTGTACGCGCACGTGGATCATCATCAACTCACCCCCCCCCCACCATTCCTTCCAAAAGACCTATACATTACGCATAATACAAGCTGCAGTTGTCTATATATATCCTTATAATAATATAAAAGGCGTAGAGTTACGGGTAGTACCTATATATACGTATAAAATATACACGTCAGAAGATCACCCGATCGACTACTCTATGTAGACGTGATAGCTTGCGTGTGCACAAATAATAATGACGACGATGATAATAATAATAATAATAATAGCTCCTCGAACAAAAAAAGAAAAACGCATAAATAATAATAATTATCGTGGCGGCTGTTAGAATATAATACATTTTTGGTATTTAATAACGAAAAGAAGAGGATATATAGTAGCGACGTGTGTGTTTTCCAGAGGCGGTGCAGCGCGCATAAATAATTATAAATGACAAATCGTTCACGGGCCGTTTAGACAAAGCTGGTTACACGGTAGACAAATCAAAGTGGTTGTCACTGCAGAACTGTACGCATATTTCATATCGAGTAGGAAAGGTCCCAAGGGAGGTCCTAAGTAACCTACATAAATCAAAATACCGCCGCCACGATGGAAGGAAGGGTTTGGGCGGCCCACCAAACGTATATATATATATATATGGACTCGAGCATATTATTATAATATTGTAATAAAGCGACGGGAAAATGTCATACATCGCGCGCGCAATGTGCCACCGCTGCAGTTACGAGTAAATATCTATTTAAATATCACCGCGCGTTGTATAATATTATGTAATAATTCTTTAATTTTTTTAATTTTTTTGTTCTTTCATCCATCCATATGATCCATATGTGTCTCGCAGCGAGACAAACGTCTCATAAAATAATATATTAGACAGCCCAAGTGGCATGTGCGACGTGTGCACCTCCTACGGATGTAAAGAGTTATGTACTTGTATGTGCAGCATATAGCGGCGAAGGGTTGCTAGAAAGATTGTTTTTCTTTTTCCGCGATGTAATAAGTCACCTATATACGTGAGAATACGGCACACTATACAATATAATATTATTGTCGTGTCCCGCGGATACCGCGATAACACCCTTTTGGTTTTCGTACAGACGTTTTTAAATATCAAATATATTATTATATATACCTACCTAGTACCTAGCTGATGCAGTACCAACTGATACAACTGTAATTATTATTATTTCTGAATTGGAACGCAGTTTTATCGGGGGCGAGTGGAAGGAATAGATAGTGTCTTCGGGGAAGATTCTAATAAGAATGCATATTTTATTGTTCTGCTATATATACAATACAAATAATAATATAATTATATTACGATGTTTATATTCCAATGAATCTACCTTACGAGTTACGACATTGACAGAAGTAGTATACTAGGTAAAATGAATAGACAAATTGAGTACCTACCTACGAGTATATATAGTTATACGGTCTATTGTTTCGTCGTTATACAAATAACTGCTGCAGAGTTTGGATGTGGATATTATATAAACGTAATAGTATGTGTTTTGTGTATTACATAGTATATACTATAAAATAATATGGCAGCGCCTGATAGATATATTTAAGTACGATAGCCTCAAAAACGACGTATACTGAACCGCCATAAGCGTCGGGGGAAAATAAAACGCGTTCATCCTCCCTGCTATTGCGTTTGAAATTTTTAAAATTCGCTGCAACATCGACGCGCGTCGCATTTGGTGGTTGCCGCCCGCTGAGCTCGGATACGCGTGTACGTATAATAATATATTAATATTGTCCATATATATTAGGTATGACATTGTCGGATAATACAATATTATATTATATTATACATGTATAGGCGTACACAACAACGACGAAGAGTGCCACGCCGTCGTAGTACACATATACGTAATAATCTGCTCGCAACGGATATATATTATATGGAGAGAGAAGAGAGTCAATTCCACAGACTTCCCGAGGATTAGAGTACGCACACAAAGAGATGCTGTGTGTATTATATATATATATATTATAATAGTCTATAGTATATATATATTGTGTGTATATAACTCGTGTCGTTGCCGTAAAGCCGTTCGCAAAAAGTGTCAATACGACAACAGCGCACTGTGCTCTATATCAGCATGTGTGTGTGTGTGTGTGTGTGTAGCGGTAATGATGGTGGTGGGCTCATATTGAAAGATTACGTTGCTGTTCGGTGAAAGCGCGCCGCCGAGTCGTCACATATTTTTAATACGTATATATAGAGAAGTCCCTTCGCGCGCGCGCCCCTTACCATCAGTGGTGGCTGTGCAGCGGGTCGCGGGGTGAGCTTAGACTTTTGTACAAAAACCTCCGAGGCATTACGCGCGCAGCGTCTACTCCGCCCATCCACTTCCGGCCCCGGTGTGTTATTAACACTTCCTCAATGCCGCCGTCGCGCCACCACCGATTACTTTGCACAAAAAAAAAGCTTTCCGCGTATTATATTATATACTTTCTTTTTCTCATTTCCAACACCCTCGATCCGGGCGAGGATTATAATATCATTGCTTGTATGTCATACATATTTCCGAACAGCAAATAATAATATAATGCTGCACTGTTGCGGTCAACTATTATATGTATAGACGTACAATATTGTAATTCCTATATATTATTATTATGTTTCGTGTACGTCTAGAAACGAGACCGAATATTGGCGTCCGTCAGTTTCGATTGATTCGATATTTTTGTATTCGGTAATCGGTCGGTATATGGTTGTCGGTTTGCAGGTACCTACTTGCACGTGTTGTGATGTCTATCTAACGTGTAATGCCTTGACGGTAATAGACTCAAAGCCTGAGGCTAAAACTTACACACTTCGCTTCTTATATCTATCGTTGAAATATTTTATATATACCATGGTATATAGCTGATGGTCGTTGATGGCACATTTCTTTCTGACTGCCCATTTCCGCCAGACAAAAAATCCACGTAAAAAACTGTATCTTTAATTATTATTATTATTATTATCCGAAGAAACAAATTAGTTTCAACCGCACTTAACACAACACGCTATACATAACATTATAGCCACTCCTTCGTAGAGGTGATGGACAACAACAACACAAATCAAAAAATGATGTATTCATATTATTATAGTGTATCTTATGTAATATTACATAACGCTCGTGTGTAATATTATTGTTGTTTGACGCGTACTTTTTGTACGACGGTATAATAATATTATCTGCAGTTTCGAAAACACATTCGTACCAATTTTCCATGCGATGTCAATCACGTCTGTGTTATAATATATTATATACTGATGCATATTATGATGATAATTAATATCATAACTCTTGTAATATACGCGTAACCTATATCATTACGTTTAACCTTCTAGGTATTTCGGCCGTATTGTTTTAATATAGCAATAATTAATAGGTAACTACTTGTGAGGTTGTAGGTATGTTCATGGATAGTACAGTGGTTTAATTATAAAGTATTATAATAATACATGGTGAGTAAATTATCTACGCCTAGGAATTATTCATATATGTATCTCGCTTTCGGTAGACTATACGTTATAATTCAAAGTTCTCCTCTATAATGTTATCATCGTATGGAAATCGACCATTAGTCGACGTTTGGTGATATTTATTTTATCACCCAAATAGAATGTATAATACAGCAATATTCTTATAAATTGCGAACAACAATGCGCATATTATATATCCAGTATATCATTATATATTATACAATTTTCATTATTCATCACATCATTGTTTTCAATCAATAACGTTAGTAGGTATGATTGTATACGCGTAATTCTACGCATCAAACTATCACACGCTCCACTCAGATTTAAATATTCAAACGGTCTCTCTGAAGTAGTAACATTGTCATACAGGCTACTTCGTTTCCACCTTACAAACCATTTAAACCCTTGCCTTTGACTCAGTTAACGTTTACCCGCATAAAGCCACTGAGAAGGCTAAAAAAAAATTGTGGTGCAGAGAATTACTAACCATTTAAAATGATTGTTTTGAAAAAAATATATTGTTTACGCGATCGAGCATATAATAAATATCGATAAATTTCGTGTTACCTACCAGATTGAAATTCCGACCGGAATGGCAATCGTCAAGTGGATTCCATTATCATCATCATCCACCACGCCACCGAAATATTATATAATATAATCGTCAAACATTATGCATATTGATATTTTATTATTGTACCTCATCACGGCCATTAGACAGCTCATAATGTTCCGTCTAGATCCACATCGACTGTTTTCGATTCGGTTTATTGTGCTTTAGTCGTTCAGGACGTAACAGAATTTCACATGTGTTTCGCTTGCGGCCGAAACAACGGACGGCAGTCACGTAGGCGTGCCGATTTCCAGCGTACTAGCTCCGGCCGGACTCTTTTGGTAAATAAATGTATGTTCAATTCTTCTTATTCGCTACGATCCTTGCAATATTCCTTTATACGATATGTGTGTATTATTTTAGTATCGTTCGGACCACGATCCCACACCCCAACTCCCGTTGGTTAGGTATAAAACTTCAAGCACTGTGCAATTTATAGATCTATAATTGTTATTAGTAAATAATTTGTGGTAAATATGGGTGTCAACTCCTAACTCCTCCTCAACTATATTATTCAACACAATACTACAGTTTGTGAGAAATATTTATTATATTTTGTTCCCCTCCCTAACGCATAAAAAAATTACGTCAAGTTACTCCACGCTGATGGTAACTTTATAATTATAATACTATGTTTTTTATGGGCACTGGGTTTTGACGTTGTAGTTGAACCGTGACAAGATCGAGGCGTATACCCATATTATAGGAGGTACTTATAATGATAATATAATAGATGCGCACGTAGCAGTTATATTTTGACTCGTAGAACTTTGCCGATGTAATAATGATTAATTTGTTCACTTTACAATCGAGTTTTGACTATACGTTATTTATTATAATATTAACCAAATTGTTTAAAAAACACATATAGGTATAATTATGATTTCCGTAAACGGTCGATTCATTTTTGTTAGTACACCGAATTGGACGTTGTGCCTGCATTCATGCTTATAGGAAACACATGTCACATTATTTAAATTTATTAAAAAGAAAAAATTTAATTAACACATTTCAATTTCATACTAGGTCACTTGGACCACCCGAGTGTGGATTTGTTGAAATCAAAACATTTTCTAGGATTTAAAATTTTAAGCATATGATAAACAACACTTGATAATGGTGTGTACTGTTGTCAAGCATTTATATATTATATCATAAATCGCAGAGGATAAACAATTTCAAACACACTGATAATTTTATTATAATTATTAGATGTGGGCACAAAGAATAATGAATTCCAGTAATTTAAAATAGCATATAACATGTATGATATTATATTTACCTCGCATGCATAACTCAGTATAGGTAAGTATATAATTTTTATGTCGTTAACGAAATATGCGTAGTATTGCTATAATTAACAGTTATCCACATATATATTTATGTTCTGCAAAGTGCGAGCATCACTAACTCCTTTAAACATTATTAAACTCGCGTCATGGAACGCAGTGCGACATGTTGTTTTAATGGAATAAATCTCGTTGTAACTACACACACAAGTATAAACGTTAGTTTTTTTTTTTTTTAATCGTTCAATATATTATATACTGCAGGAGTATGTGTCGTAATGAAAACAATATAGGTATTACGTTAGTATAATTTACTTGCAATAATTATATACTTCACTTACACCATGATAGTGGCGTTATTGTTCAATATAGAGGAATTACGTCAAATTTTGCTGCAAAAAATCTAATGGAGGAGCGACAAAAGACGTTTTTAACGCGAAGAACCGGGAGATGAGGCGCCTAACCTTTCTAACCTATACCTATTATACATACCTACTGCTATTTAGACGAGGAGGCAAGCGAGCAGAGTCTGAATGACAATCGAGTGTTGTTACAAACTAAAAAAAGAAATAATAATCTGTAACCCATTAACGTCGTGCGGGGCTAACGATCATTGTATACACACACACACACACATTACATGTGTACGAGTATTATTATTAATAGATATATGTTATATACCTATATTCCGCTGCTGCAGATAGAAGTGCTCAAGCGTTGAATGGGTCCGCGGTACTGAGTCGCAGTGAACAGAGCCGTGGCGAAGGACGAGCGCAGCAAGTTAGGGCGTGACGGCCCGGTGGTAGTAAGTATATCTGGGGGACGGGGGAGGGGAGCAAAAAAATACACTAATGGATAAAATGTTTGTCCGAAAACAAACGGGTCCGATTGTTGGCAACAGATTGATGGGCGCCTGTCACTAGTCCATTACCCGAGTCGTCCTACAGGTACCTATATTATATATATATATATATACGTATTAGGTACCTGTCTATATACTATGATTATTTATATATACATACATATGTATGTATGTATATAGTATTACAGTTGTGAGTAGTAGTTGTAGTAGTAAGTAATAGGTGCTGTTGTATTATTATAGTATTATAGTAGCTCTCTCGTCGTATAATATGTATTATAATACTGATGCATATACACAAATGGACAAGTGTACGCGTATTATTATAATCGGCGTAACTAAAAAAAAAAAATTCACTTGGTATCTAGACATATTATATTATTAATATATAACAACGAGCGCACTTGCGTTATTTATTATACCATCGTCGAGTTTATTACCTGCGCTCGTATATAGACATACATAATGACTAAACAAAAAACAAAAAAAATTTTTTCTCAAACTTACGAATATATTGTACATAATATATCATATAGTCAGGCAAATATATGTACTAAATAGATGGTACAATTCTTTACTTGGTGGCTGCGGGCTGCGTGTCCATAACCCCTTCGGGTATCGTTGGCGAGTACTCGTATACCGGACGATATACACGCGTGTGTTTTGTATAAGACTGCACGCTCCTCAGAGGATCGGGTAATATAATTAGGTACCCATTCTGGGCAAAGCACGTTTGATGAATCAGTTGAAAAAATTCGTATAGAGGAATTAAAACCTGTTTGGATCCATTAGCACATGTCAATTATCGTTTTCATAATATTGTTACCAAATTCATATTAATATACTCGTACATTTTTTTATAATGGATAATCTTTGCTATTACATTTTAGTGTTACGCGAGCATAGACTACTGAAGTTTTTATGCTTAATTATTATATCACGATATCGTGGTGTCATAGATTGTTATCCACGTTAGGTACATAGGTACTATTGGTACTAGTGCTAAATATTTTCAACTTATAGATGAATAACATTTCATGCTAATATTTTGTGATCTCCGCATAAAACGAATATAACTTCACAAGTCACAACATGTTGCAGTAGTGTGCACTCGTTTTTACTCTATGGATATAGATCCCATCATATATGCTCTATGCACAGTGGGAACATAACCGTTAACCATACTAACCATGCACAAACTTATCAGTTATCAACCTATCTATATCTGAGTCTTATATTTGTGTCTGAGATATTTTACGTTTACGTTAGTCAATAATTTTGGAATAAAAATACGTTATCGTGTCTATCTCCAGACTCTATTTCTTATCCACACGATTTTTTTTATTTTAGGAGCCCTTCCGCTCTTAAATGTATGGTGCGACGATATTTTAGCCAATAGAGTCTTGAACTTCAACCAAACTTTTTCAAGAGTATACTTTATAATTTGTATAACACACGATGAAATTGAAATTTTTTCTTTGTTTTTTAATTAACTATACAGTTAAAGAAAATAAACATTTGGCATCTTAACTAGTTGATATAATTATAATATAAGTAAAAGTTGTTTGTTATAATCATTTACTGCAACAGCTAGCCTATACATAACCTGTAAAATATATACCCATCATACTACATATTATATTATATTATATTATTCATAAGCATATATAACTATTATTGACTAACATTTCAATACATGATGTATGATTATGAGTCATAAGATAGTATACTCATAATATACCTACTCGTAATATCCAACTAAACATTTCCAAATACTTAAAAAAAATATTCGCTAGCACTCCCTCCCACCACTATCTAAGCTATATAGTTCTATCATTTAGTTTTAACGAGTGTGTTTTTGTTGTATTCGATCCAAATTGGTTCTACCCATTCACCCCACACATACAATAATAATAATAATTGAAATCACCGCGGATATATAATAGCCACTTCGATGACGGCAGCACGTGATCCGTTTATTGTCATCATTAGCCGTGGAAGGTTAAAAATCTATTCAGGTATAAATATATTTTTTATTATATGCTGTGCACACTGCAGCTGCACATATATACGGTCAGTGGTAATCTGTCACGTTCTCTTTTGACTCTGCTCATCCCAGTGGAAATTTTTTTCATTTATAAATATATAGGTACCTGTCTATACTTGGTCTTTTTATTATATATTTTTTCTCTTTTCTTAACTGATGAAACACGTATAATTTTCACAACGATCAGGGTCAACCGGGTTCACGGACCGCTGCAATAATATTATTATCGATTATTATATACATTTTGACCGCGGTAATTATATGTACGGAGTATGTGTGTGTGTGCGATAACCACGGGATCGACAAAAATCACACCAAGTTTATTCCATTATTGTTATTATTATGGGTACCTATAGGATTTAATGTGCACAGGCCCACCCGATTTGTGGCGCGTGTTATATGTAAACGTATATAATATCGATGGCACCAACAGGTAAACTCTTGAGTTTAAATAGTAACGCCGCATAATTTATTCTATTAAAATGTAACATAGATAAGTATCTATATACATCTCCGAATTCATTTTAAAATTTGTCAAAAGTTTAGTCTTGTAGTTTTAACGAACAATTAATAACGGAGTATCGACGTGTTACGTTATCATAAGTATAATAATGTAATCTGGGACGCATTTAATAACATTAAATGTTACAGACATACACCATAAGTATACCTAGTACCATTGATTATAGAATATCCTATAATCAATGCTAGTACACATTGGCGGTTATAAGAGGAGGTTGATAGGTTGATTGCCTCCCCTTTGGATCATCCTTGATCATATTTTACGTTTTAACCACGAATAGTACCCATATTATATCAGCCTGTGGTTTTTTCTGGTGTCTGTGAACTGTAATTAGAACATACGATAAACTTGATATAAAAATCAATGGATACACACCATAGATATATAAAACAATAAAATATGTATTATATGCTTAGATCATATTATTATACTGTGGATGTATAGCCACTCGGTATAATGCTCGTGTATTTACACTGTATTAGATTTGAAGCCAAAATACCTGAAAAAGCTAGAGCCATGGTTATTACTGCGCATGCGTAAATGACTGATAATAAATTAATATAACATTATCACATATCAGACTACGGTACTAGCCTAGTACTAATAATAATGTAATAATTGATTTACCAATTAGAATTTAATATATGATCTAAGATTATAATATGTCTATAATACACGCCGTGGTGCTTTGGTTGAGCGGTCACAGTAAGTTATCTTCATATAGCAGTGTTGTCATTTTTGATTATACGCTTTGCCAAGTAAAAAAAAGGCAAATGCATTTATTATGATTATTATAAGATAATAAATTAACAATTAAGTCAAAACATATATGTTAGGTACATCATTTATATTTTTTTTAAATTAAATTAATATTAAAAATATATAAACATTACTATAGGTACCTATAATCTATTATTATATCCATTAATTTATATCATATAAGTATACAAAGTGTAACAGATTGTTTGGTTAAATTCAAAATAGCCTATTTGTGAATCTGATTATAAGAACAATTTTGATGGTAAAAATATTTATCTAAGTCAAATAGCTTATTTTTTTAGCATTTTTTTAAAATTCAATATTTTTTTGGTTAAATTAATTTGGAAGGTACGTAATAACTTCTTTAAAAACGTGATTTTTGAAAATTTGCAAACATGAGTATATTTCTAAGTTATTTACTTATCATATAATATTAACAATCTTTGTCATACGTTTAATTAAGGTAAATTAAATAGTTTAATTACCCCCCCCCCCCCATTGAACATCATGTATAACCACCATCGCCACTGCTAGTACCATACATAATTTATTTAACATAAGTTTAATAACGCGGTGCGTAAAACGGTATAAAATGTACTTATCTTTTGTCCTATTGATGATGCGTTAACGTTACCGTCCTAGGAAAAGAAAATACGAATCAACACTGATCGTGGTTTTCGCGGGGATCTTTTAAAACGGAAAACGAATCAGCAAGCGGGCTTACAGGATCGCAGTATTGGTCTCGTTTCCACTTCATCGTTACAGACAATTATTTTTTTCAATACTTGTTTTAATATACTTACACAAGATTTCAAGATTTTCTTTTTTTGGGTCAGCTATAAGTGTGTGGATTTCACGTAAGTTTATCGTTTTAAAATCCCATTTAAGAATTGAACAAAAACAGTACGCCGTATAATTGGTATAATTATGGCATATTAACGGGGTTATTTAAGTGCATATTGCATATATCTGTTATACAGTATATCAATACTACTATTAAAATAATTATGGCTATATTATCATTTTAAGCCAATTACTTTTATCATTTTTATTACTGCTTCTCATCTACGCGTGTCCAATGTTAAAAACTAAAAAAAAATATTGAAATTGTCTGCCTAAACTGCAAAATATCATTAGGCAGTATATAGGAGATTAATATCTTTTTTTATTAGTAATAAACACTACACAGTATAATATTGTATATTTTATAATTCATATTTCTATGAATATGGTTTTGCAATTTTATAACTAATTCCATTTTTAAACTTACAATTCAAATCAATTATTAGTGATATATCCTTACAAGTGAATGTGAACAAAGTAATGAAACCCTTTTAGTGCTTTATGGTTACGTGTAGGCTTATATGATAATAAATAGTGCATTTATATTATGATAACCATTATTAACTGTTTTGTAATAAGAATTTTGTATGGATTTGTTTAATCAAATATTGTTTAACATAGCAAATATCAATAGTAACAAATAGAGTTAAAAGTCATAATAATGACTGGTCGCAAAAGTGTTAACTATGTATTAATGACAATAATAACTATCTAGCTAGATTTTGATAAACATAATTGATTTCGTTTTTACAAAAACTTAATTTTTCATAATCATTAGTTCAAATGATTTTAAGACATAATATATAAATGTTTAAGTATATATCTTCCACATTTCATAATTTTTTTAATTTTTTTTTTTATTTATACAAGTAATATACAATCTATATATAATTATACAATAAGAATATATGCTAAGATTACATAATTGACAGGAACATTATTATGATGACACTTCCTATGATTACTCGATTATAATATTTAACTAGGTATTATTTTTTATATATATATATATATATAGGTATAACAAATCACGACACCATTTGCGCACATTTCATAATTTAAAAATAAAATATTTGAAAATATATCGTATATTATCCTACGTAAGATTAATTATAATTAAAAAATTAAACAGATTTAATTTTTAAAAAAAACTTCTTCCTTTGTATAATTTAAATTGAGAATTATTATAAAGTACCTAGTCAATTTTAGATTTAGTTATCTAAAGTTAGTTAATATTTTTAATTTAGTTTAGTTGTATGTTTAATGCTTGACAGTTAAAAAATAAAATTTATTTGTACAATAAAAAAACTACTGTGCTTGTGCGTAATTTTAACTATTAGCTATAATTAGTACTTTTACTATTATACACAATGATACTAACTAAATGGAGACAATTAATTAATTTAATGACTATAATAATTTAAACACATATATGTAATAAACCTCACTATTTTTATGTTTATATTATTTTAATTTGAATGATATACATTTTTATTTTTATTTTTATTTTTTTTTATTAATAAAAAAACAAATATATTTACAATCTGTACTCAACTGATACAATAAGTTTATTTTAGAATATTATATACAAGGCATTTTTTTGTGATAGAAGGTTAATTCAGTGACACTACTTCAATACTAATTCTTTATTTTTGTTTTAATTTATTATTATTATTCTTTTTTTCTTTTGATTTGGCTAATTATATAAGTAAATTACGTGACCTGTAATTACATTTTAAGCGGTGAGGAGAATTTCTGAGAATGTTGGTAGAGGAAAGATTAGAAATTGGGGGTCAGGGTGATTGAGAGTGTGCGCGTGGAAGTTAGAATAATAAATGCTTGCGAGAGAGTTGGCGTATAGTGCAGATGTTAAGGTTGTTATGAAAAGTAAGATCACTGACATACCACGGAGCTTTAGTTATATCCTAAGATTAACTTACTGAAAAACTTGAAATATATTAAGGTTGGAGTTTTTGGCCATAAGTCATAGCCGTGTGAATAATTTGTTTATATATTAGTAATTTGTTGGAGAGTGAGATGTTGGATCTTAGAAAATGTCTAACTTTATGTAGTTTGAGGTTTAAAGATTTTCTCTTAAATTTTATGTGTGTCACTCAGGTTAGCCATTTATCGAGGTGAACACCTAAATATTTGACTGAGTTTACCTTACGAATTTGTTATACGTGTATTATAGGTAATAATATTAAACAGGTAATATAATCATACACAATTTTTTAGACATAAATGTTCAATAACCTACCGTGTTTACTATATTATAATTACACTTAAGAAGTATTTTCTACTTGACTAGGTAATAAATTTACATTTCATCTACAAATGAATTTGCACAAAAAAAAATTAATTATCGACAAGAAAATTTATTATTTCATGTATTTATATATACCAAACACGTCAAAATTCCGGATCATTTTTACAATATTTGTATATCATTGGTGCAATTTTATAAATTATATTATTGTATTATAATAAAATATATATGACTTTTATAGTGTAGACAGTGTAGTTAGTGGGTGGATTGTATTACATTGAAAATAGTTTTCTTATTACATACGTCACTCAAAATCAAATAACACGTGAATCTGAATGTTTTGAAACGACAGCGCGTATATACCTATTATAAATGTATTATACCGCAACTTTGACGAGGGAAATCCGTACAATACCATACCAATACATACAATACCAGTGTAAATGTGCTGGTGCATGTGTCGAGAAAAGGGGCGGTGGCGGAAACCCTGTGGTGGCCTGTTGCGTTTGGTAGTGTACTGCAACTACTACTGGTGAACACAGTATCGTGGTAACCCTATTTTGTTGTCTGCACCAGACTGCACCTATATATATATATATATATATATATATATGTGTAAAACATGAACTGTGAGGATACTGTTTTATACGGGGGGAGGTTAAAACAAAAGGGAGACAACAAGTGGGTCAAATCGTTTAAGCCAAAACCGCCACCACCCTTCCTAACCTAACGCTAATCTAACAACGTATATATAGACCATATAATATGTATATTATTTAAACAACCCTCGTTTTGTTTTTAAACCCATTCTTGTTATTTCTCATCTTAACGGCGTGATTTAGATGCAATTTGTCTACTTTTAGTAATATATACGTGTTTCTGCATGTTGCACAAAATAATAACAAATCAAGGAATTATCTATTTCTTTTACTTAAAAAAAAAAAAATAGTATTTACGGAGAAGACGTTGATATTACGTAAAGTGTATATAGGCACAACGATAATATTTTGTTTACTGTACACATAGTTTTAATTCTTGATATATTTCATAATAGTAACAATATAATACTGACTAGGTATAAAATAAAATCGGTCTGATTTAAGTATTAAGTCTACGATGATTTTTAAAGACGTCAATGTGTAATAGCTTTTTTTTCACAAAGATAACAGTAATATAATTATATGTTTATTCAAAATATATAAATTGTCCTTATTATTTGATTTTATTTTAACTTCCTATAGGTACTATAAAACAGCTGATATATAGTCAATGCAACTTGTAAGCAGACGAGTTAATTAAATATTTCATATAATTTGAATAATATTATTCTCCATTTACTCATCCTACTGAATATCTATTGATTAATCAAAACCGTTTTTGTATTTAAGTCGGATCCAGTTTATTGAGAATATAAATACACATTAGGTATACATTAGGTATACATAATGTTTAATATAATACGTATTCTGCATCCGTCGCCCGTTGCCACTGTATCACGATGTTGATGATGTTTTTTTTCACAACTCTATTTTACAACGATTTGCATCCACAATGTGCATTAATATTGAAACGCCGACAAACGAAACAAATCTAACATATTATACGTACACTGTACATACCTGAAAGATAACTATACGTTACTACTTATATATATTATTTAAATCTGAGACACAGCATTATGCATCTTTTTATTTATTCGTTCCAGTCGACAATATTTTAATTAAGCTTATTATTCATCGAGGAATTCTCGAACCCTGCCAATTCTCTCTGGTCATATACATAATATATTATAAGCACACATAAATGTTCCCAACTTGTTCGTAATAAAATAATTATCTGTCACCTGGTGGTGGCGTTTGTGAAATGTGACATCGAAAAAGCCATACGTTTTCAATTATTATTCCCAACGGTTGTAATAAAATATTCCGTTTCTACTTTCTATTCTATCCGCCACCGCTGTTAATGATAGAAATTATTAGTTATTATATTATCTATTTAAAAAAACATAAAAATACATAAACAAACAACGTGTAATTGATTTTAATGTTTGAATTTTGGTGTTTTGCAGATCATTACCCAAGGACGATGATGTCGTCGCTAAACAACGGAATAACGAGACAAAAGCATCATGTGAGTGTTTTCTTACAAAATATGTTTAGGTACTTTATTCTACATTTTCTAACTTATATACTAAAGTTATAAAGTATAATGATATAATAATTATCGTATTTTTTCCGAATTAAATTCGCTATATTATTGTTGTGCTCGACGCGTAAAACAATAATACAACCGGTTTATTGTGAACCAAAACGATTGCCGTCTGACGGCGAATTGTATAGACTCTACTTGGCACACAGCTGTTGCACAACTGTATGACAACATAACATTCAAGGCGTTTTCCTTTTAATTTAATTCGGCCCGCTACATGGACTAATAATAAAAACGTTTAAATATCGTAGGCATATACATATACTTTCAATTAATCAGACTCAATTTATTTTTATAATATTATTCGTGATGAACAATAATGAGTTTTCTTTTTATCGTAACACATATTATATTAATTATCGAACTACACAAAATATGTTATTTTGTACTACGAAATTCATTCTTAAAACTATTTTAACGAAATAATATGTCAAGCTACATATTTCGCGCATAATATTTTCACTTGTGACGAGTGAAAGAAACAAAACACTAAGTTATTGTTATTCAAGCACCTACATGAATAGTATTATATATTTACGTATATAATTATAATATAATATTGATGATTAAACTTTTTTTAAACCGTTCTCATTATTTTTAACCCTAATTGAAATCGAAGAAAAAACACTTGATTTTTTCTCCTACATGACTCCGTTTATTTTTGTATCCCACCCCAATTGGTATCATTTTTTTTCGGTTTCGTAGAATTTGTCACCGGCAGACAAATGAGCTCTCTGCTACTAATCCACGTATGTTATATATATATATATATATATTTGTATAACTAAGGAATAATAACGACTGTCCATATAGACTATAGAACATTATATGTACTATATAGTATATACGTATAGGTATATATATGATTTTTCCTAGCCATCGAAACAAACGATGCAGGTTCACAAAACTTTCATCGTCGTTGTTCTCATTAATGAACCACGAAACTATACTACACTAGGGCGAAATAACGTTCTCGCTAGAAGGGTAGGTAGAGGTGGGGTGGACTTCCGGCCAGTTTTTGTACGTCTTCTAAAAATAAACCGTGGTGCACCTTTTTTGTAATTTTTTTTTTATTATCATCTCTACCACTCTTGTCCATATTATAACTTGTTTTTTAATTTGTCACATTTGGTTATTATCATTATCATTTTTTTTTTCTGTATCGTCGTACATATCATTTTTTTTTTTTGTTTTTTCATACATAAAACCTAAAATATACGGTTGCTGGACCGGAGCCACAGAGCGGTGGCAAGACTGTTATTTTCCACCCACGACTTAATGACAGCGTCCGCTGGTGGTAGGAAAAAAAAACAATCGTGGTCGCGAAATAAAGAGAGGAAGTGGCTTGCCGTAGAGCCACACCGAGCACATCTATAGGAGAGAATAATAATGTAAAAAATTAGAAACGAAAAAAACGCGTATTATTTTTGGCCGCTACAAAGGAAACGAGTCATGGTGCGTATGATACTGCCACCGCCACACAATCCCTTCGCCATCTCCAGCACGGTCATCAACACTGCTTTAGACCCGCCGCCGCGCGACGAGTTCTTCTCCCATTCAATCGGAGCGCGCTCACACTGTATACACACACATACACATACACACTTCTAATACTGCACGTCTTCCGTCATCCATTCATAAAAACATATTATATGATATTAATGATATTATATAAATATTATACTATACGCGTGTAACGAATATTATACATGTATATGATGTATATAATATAATATGTATAGTACAACACGCTCGCACTCGCATCGCACCATCATCGCTGTCGCATTTCCGTTGACAAAACAACACGAAAAAAAAAAAAATAGAAAAATTTCTTCACGCGTTATTATAATAATACGTTCATCCCCTCTCTTCGGTTCTGCACAGCGTTCAGGCTGCAGTATCACCGCACTCATTTGCTATGTATCATTAATGGTCCGTGAATACAAAGCGTTCCGCGTTCGCCCTCTTATTAATTAAGAACGCGCACACAGTGTATAACATAAAGTGCTGCGGTGTATTCGTCGTGTACTCGTGTATGATAATATACGCGTACGTACCGACATTCTATTCGTTCTTCTTGTACATTCGATGGTCCAGAGGAGAGAAACAGAACAAAAAAAAAAACACCGCGACAACGGCTCTTTGTTATAGGTAGATTTTATAATATACAATATATACCCATTTACCTATATGTGCGTGCGTGTGTGTGTGTGTGCGCGCGCGCACGTGATTGCACGTACATCAAACCGTTTGATTTATTTCTCTATTTGTTTATTTATTTATACATCTATATGTATATTTTATTCGCCAAAACCGGATGTTGTTTCTGCATTAGGTATTCCGCGTGTATTTCTCACTGTAGTTGGTATAAACAAACGCGGTCGCAATAATAGAAGTTATAACATATTATATATGTATATTATTATTATTGTTATTATTATTATTATTATTATTATTACTGTATCCATTCGCAAACTATATATTATGATATATGCAGTGACAGCAAGTTTATAAAAGCTGGATTTTATTTTTTTTCAATAATTGATTGCAGTAAAAACAAATGCACATATATATAGTTCTATTTAAAATTAAGTGTTTAGATTGGGGCCAATGATAATTAAATTGGGGTATCTATATTAAAATAGATGACAGCATGAAATTTATTACTAAACTAGCAACTGCCGTGACGTACGAATATACGTAATCTTCAACTATATATTATAAAAGTGATTCCTGTTAAGACATCAAATCTACCTGGATGATATTTTGATGGGTTAAAATGAGATAAATTTCAATACTTCTGAAAATAATAGGAAAAAAAAGAAGAAAACAGGGATTTTTATGCAAAACCAGATTTGACAAAATCCATTTTGATTTTGATTATTATTCAAACCACATCACAAAATATAGAATGTATAGAGACTTGAATTATTATATTATATTATATGAATTTTGTAGACGTTAATATAAAAATATTTAGGCTTCTTTGTTATATTTATAAGCATTTTAAATGTTCGATAATTTTTTTAATTTTATTAATGTACATCTATAAGTGTGTAAGAAAAAATTCTTGAAAATATTGTATAAGATTCTTCTCAGATTTTTCTTATTGTAATTAAAAAGTACTTGAAACATTATGTAGTCAAAAAATCTTTAATGCTCTAATTTGTACAATGTTTATCGAAATCCCAAAAATTTGCGAATCATTATGTATTTTGAAATAATGCATTCAGTTTTAGATTTTAAAGATTTTAAAATTTAATACAAATTTATAAATGTTTTGACTGTAATAATTGAATAAATAGTTAAACGTGAACTATTGTACATTTTTGGAGTTAAACTTATCACGACATTTAATTTTAATATAATATGTAACGAAGCTAATATATTCATTACGCGAAATAAAGATTTCTCCTTTGATTTTTTACAACCAAAAAATGCAAATAGTAACAACATGAAACATTCAATTATTACTTTCCTACTAGTTTTTGTTTATTTATAAAGGCTGTTGAATTTTTAGTTATTTCAATATTCTATAAATATTGATAACAATTGCTATAATTTGCCAAAAATCTTGAAAATTGAACATTAAGTTCCACCGATAAAGTTAAATTCAACAAAAAAAGACTATAATTTTTTTTTAAGGTTTCGTCGTCCACGTTATATCAGATTTAAAGTAAAATAAGAAAAAAAAAATGGTTTGTAAAAAGTTTATAATTTCATTCTATATGGTGCAACTGATGCTTTTATGTGGTGGGATGAGCGATCAACTTGCTTAAATTGTAAATATTTAATTTTTAATTTTTAATTAATTAAAATAACCAATATCTTAAGTATAGTACCCTTTTATAAGTACCTAGTATAGTATATAAAGTTCTTGCTTGGTAGTACATATTTAATAATAATAATAATATTTCTTTATTACGGAAATAAATTCCGATTAAATTTTTTTTTTCCATATAATATGTATATAATATATTGTACACGTACGTTATCAGTAAATAAGTTATATATAACAATAATAATAATAATAAAAATAACTTAAAATTTAAAAAGCAAATAGGTATTACATTAAAATATTCAAATTTATATAGTAAAAAAATATTACTAATTAAATAAAAACGAGATGTTAATATTGTTTCTAGTACCTAATTTGCTATGTATTTCTTTAAACATTCGGCATAAAAGTATTTAAAGAATTACAAAAAAAATGAATATTTTTTATTGAGTTGCCTGTGGATATTAAAATGTGAACGGATTAGTGAGTATAGTATCATATTTTTAAAGCAGATTTATCTCTAAAGTTTCGACGTGTTCGTTTTAAAAAACCTAGCTTTGTCGACGCTTTATTTCTAATATAAAGTATGTGGTCCTTAAAAGATAGTTTGGAGTCAAATTTTACTCCAAAATCGTGTACTGTAGAAACTTTTAATAAATTTATATTACCCAACGAATAATTTAACTGAGTATAGTTTATAGTTAAGAATAAAAGGGTTACTATGCGGTAATTTATTAATGCAGGATCTTTGTATAGTATACTCTCATGACCAGCAGATGATTGATTATAATTATAAGTTATAACTTTTAATATTATTTGGTAGTAGGTACGCCTATAATAATAGTTGATTTCAATAGTTGTACGATTATGAATATATAAATTTAAAACAAATGTTGCATACTTGTTACTTACTATTACTATACCTTATTCTCTTAGCTCAAACAACTATAAATTATTTTTATTTTAATATTTTTTTTAAATTACATAAATTAAAAATAACCATAATTAATCCTTATTTAAAAAAAATTTCAAGTTGAATAATTGATGTAAATTGTAAAACACAGTAATATTACTTATATAGTAATATGTATAAATTGAACATGTACCAACTTAAATTTTAGAAAACATATTATAAAAACAATTCAAAGAGGATAATATTGAATATTATTTAATTAATTCCTTGTTTTTTTTTTTTTTTTTACTTAATTTCTCCTATAATCACATAGGTAGGTAGGGTCTATAACTATAAAATATCAAGCGTGTAACCGCACGACTGTTTGTATGTGTTATATCATAAACATATATTCTTTCTTGGTTAAATATCTTATATGAGTAATGACTAATACCTACAAAATTTCTTACTTGGATACATTAAATGTACCACCTACGTTTATATGTAGATATATAATAAGTACCTAATTACTAATAATTAAATATATTAAATAACACACATACAGCACATGTACATGGTACACATCATATACAATTCACTGTTAGTACATATACCTATATAACATTAATAACATTGTATTAGCATAAATACATTTTCATAATTATTATTAGATTATGCACGGCGGACAAGTTACAATTTGTTTGGGACGTTGGGAAATTGTAGATGGCGTATGAGAGATCAGAAATGGCTCGAGCGACAAAAGCTGATAAATGTGATTAATGTATATATATATATATATATTTATTATTTATACAAACATTATTATGTTGAAAACACAGCACAGGATGAATGGATAGAAAAACAACGCAATTTGTTTACTGTACCCAAGCAAAAGTTTTTAATTACGTTATACTGAAAAAGACGGTATAGCAGCAGCAGCGGGTGAAATTGGGTCCTTTTTGCTTTTATCTTTATAACCCTCTGTACACTTCACCGCTTCTCGACTTGCTTCTCGCTCTTTCTGTGTTTCTTACTCTCGTCACATTGTTTATGGTCGGTTCGTTGAACAAGGAAAAGAGGTTTTGAAAATCTGCTTAAGCCATAAAGTATCTTGTGAAATTGCGTTACGAATTAAATCGATAAAAATTATAAATAATGTGTTTCAAATTAAACCCGATGAAATTATAACATGTATATACATAATAATTAACAATGTGAACCTATATTTTATTATCTGATTTTTTCGATCCCATTTTAACTCGCAATATTCCCGGTTGTTTATATTTTAAAATGACATTTGAAACTCAATTAATATGTAACACAAAAAGGAAGTAATACTTATATTAAAACAAACCCGAGAAAATAAGTTAATCATGAATTCATTTATTTCTTATTATCTGCAAATATCACGAACGATTAATTAAGTAAAGTAAAGCGAGATAAATTATGGCAATTCGAATTAAATTAAAAATCAGGAAATATAACAAGATGTAAATCTGTGGTGTTAAATCCGGAATTTAATAATTATTTTCAACTCAAAACTTAAATATTACGTATATATACCAACTTACCGACTTATAAACATTATTTTCACACAATAACAGGGTTTGCATATTATGTAGGTATTAGTTTCAAAGTTTTAACTAATTTGGGTGTTCAATGTAACTATTTTAATATTCATGCTCATATTTAATATTTAGAACATGTTGTGTAGCTTTAGGTCCATCATATTATTCAGATTGTTTATTATTATAATATATCGTTGCTAATAATGTACATGAGTTCAACGTTATAACATAATTATGCTGTCAATGGAGAGTGGGGGTTTGAAAAGTAAATTAGTAAATAGTATGTAGTATGTACATACAAGTATTATATTATATTCGTTGACATAATATCTCTGCATGGAAATCGAATAGACGGAAAAGCAAACAAGAAGAGGGTAACACAATAATTAAAAATAAAAAGTTACAAAAAAACAAAATAAATATAAACACAGGGACAGCCGTACATGAAATTCACTTTGTGCTCATTCGCTGTTTTGGATTAATTATTACATTTTTAATGAGTCTTCCCTCAAACTATAAGTGCTCATCCGCGCAACAACGCAATGGTACACAATTAAATATAAATTACAAATTATTTGCATTTGCTTTATACATATTATATTATATTGTTATATTATTCAGTATATTATATTATCATAATATATGCGATATACATTTTAAAAAGAAAACATCGTGCACATAATATATTTTGTACAATGTAGGTACATCATACAATATTTTACAACTTTCCATGTAATTCGGAATCACTGTGGGTTATAAATTTATAATAATATTATTAAAATATATAACAACGATGATAATATAGTAATATACTCGTATAATGAATATCCTCCAATCAAAAACGACGTATTTCCATGACGTACTCCTTCAAAGTCTTAGTAATAATAATAATAATAATAAATTATAACAATAATAGAAAATAAAAACTCCAAGTCTCCGCAAAGGGGTGGTGGACACACATACACGTGAGTGCACACGTGACCTGGTGCTACTTCCGCGGTTACTGCGATTGCTACTCCAACGGCGAGGTCCACGTGCCGTTCTTTTATTTTTTTTTCACCACCGCTCTGGCCACTTAAAAAAACACAGTCAATAACATGCGGTATTGTACCGTCGATGATTGTCGGCTGAAAAAAGGACGAGGAGTAGTGCGGAGTATACATACATACGCATATTTATTGGAATAGGAAGGGGGCAATTAAATAATGAAATGCGAATAAAACAACTGCTAGTGGTGTGGGAACAAAAAAAAATCACCTATCCAAATGATTTCCAGTGAGAGCTTAATAAATAAAATGCTGTAGCACGATATTTCAACGCTACTAATTGGAGACCGAAGATCGCGTGCTGTGGTGTATTAAAATTAGTAATTTCGTTCTCGTTATTAGGCGCAAAGGACAAGGCGCGTATATAGAATCGAGGAAAAATAGATTATTATTATAATGTGGAAACGGGGAAACGCACACGTATATTATTATTATAATAGCGTTGTCGTTATTGTTTTCGACCCGTCTTATACCACACCGTCGAAAGACGAGCGCGACACTAATTGCCGTAATGAACTTCTGTTTAAAAGTCTTATAATGTTACAGTATTCGACGCCCACGCGCTCATTCGCCGCCGTTCAAGAATTCCTGTTCGTTATTATTTTCATTCATTCGTTTCCGAAAAATCACAATCGGTTTCTTATTCCCGCATTTCACACATTAAATTCATCGACTTGGTCGACCGTGTTCAAATCTGGCAACATTTCCGAAAATCCAATGCATGCCTACCATCGAATGTCTTCTACAAAATTATATTATGTGCATTCCTCTGCGGATTGGATTATTATATACGTCTTCTAGAATTATCCTCTTGAAATCTGTACCTTATCTCGTAAAAATTAGACATTATAAAAATACGCGTGAAATCATTGTTATAAACTTTTAAGTTGTTATAACTTTCTGTAGGCTAATAACCTAAGCTGTTGAAGCCTTTTCATTAATAAAAAAAAAAAAAAAAAAACTTTTAAGTGTGTATTTAATTTAATTTAAAATGTGTTTGAGCCGTATACATTAGTGTGTTTGATATTCTATTTTATTCACATAATAATAATGCGGAAATATTATTAATATTTTCTGATGTTGCACACTCCGACTCGTCGTTGTCTTTATAAAACCTTGGATTTGCTGTTTTTTCAACTATTCGATTCTGTTTTATCGGCCAAACGTACATTTTGTTATTATTTTAATGAATTTACGTGAACCTGCTTTGACGAAAAAATAGTCGTCTGTGCACTACAAGACGTAAACAGTGTTTAGTTTTTTTGCAACAAATAATATATTTGCATGGAATATTGTTTTTAAATATCATTGTATGGCATTGTGAAGGACACTGCTAATTAAAATGTTCATCATAAAAATTAGTTTTTATACAAACCTATGTCATCTGTTTTTATGTTCTTAGTTTTTTTTTTTTTTTTTTTTTTTTTTTTTTTTAATTTAGGTTTAACAGAAATGTTTTCAAATACCAATGATCATAAGCAAATTTTGACACAAGATTATCTTATTAACTATTTGCGTTCAAGACTTTTACTTTCAAGGTAATTATTTTCAAGTAATTTGCGCGTTCCAATAATGATTTAACTCATTGTGTTAATTCGTTAATTGACCATTGATGTATACAAATAGCTTATTTTAAAGCAATGAACATATTTGCATGTATATTATACAAAAGTATAATGTAATAATTTCCAGTTAAATCTAATAATTTCTTATCAATAATCGGTCATAATAAAAATAATACGATGGTGTATTTTAAAAAAGAACAAAAAATATATATTAACAGTATTGTATTATAGTTACAACCATATCATTGTAAGATATATATATACTATACATAGTAGTGCATTAATTATATTCTTAAACAGCAAATTTAAAAATATTTATAAAATCACAGTATTTGGAAAAATCTTAAATTAAGTATATTATTTTTCAAATTAAAGTTACCTTTAAAAATAATTAATTAATTATTATTTTTAAAATGTATTTAGGTACTATATTTTTGAATATAACAAAATGATTGTACATCTATTGTAGATTACAGGCGCCCCTCCTGTCAAAAAATAAAACTAATTTTATCAACAAACAGAATACTAGACATATATTATAATAAAAATTGTGTCGTTTTCTTTAAAATATAAATACTTTAAAGATATAACTTTATAAAGGCTAAAAAATGTACTAATCAAAAATAGAAAATAATCTCTTTAGAATAAAAAATTTTTCTCTCATTTTAAAAAGGTGGACATATAAACCATATATAGTCATATAAATAGTACCTATATAGTACACGTATACTACATATTTATTTATATGCATGTAATATCTGTGGTTATGTGTGTCTTTCAGTACCTAAGTAGTGGAAGAAAGACACACAAAGGGGTTTATGGCACGTATGTATTCCAGGGAAAATCGACAATATTTCCGGTTCCCCGCTACCTGTCCAGTTATAGGGAGGGGGAAAAAGGAAAGGTTATCGGGTATTATGTACCGTTGCCGTGCGGTTTATCGCGCGTTCGCGCTTCGTTCGCTCGTTCGTGTATTGTATGTGTATAATGTATATAATATATATATATATATATATATATAGTACTTAAACGACGACGCCCAGGGCGTTTTGTGTGTAGCCCACCCCTCTCCTTGCCATTACCCTTTCCCCTTAGCATCTCCCTAACACCATTCGGTATATTCCGTTTGCTCGCGAGCAAGGAGAGGATAAGAAAGGAAGGATACGGGTGGGCGTGTTTTGTATTGCGCGGGTCCACGATTGTAACCCACCAACTTCACCACCCCACGCGTCCCTCTACTTACTTCAACTTTGGCCGGCTCTTCGACTGCATACTCGGGTTTACAAAGGGGGGCACGTGATTTCAAAAGACCCCCTCTCGTCTGCTTTTAGAATACGATCGATAAAGCAAGACGTCGTTGTCGTCGTTGTCGTCCTTTTATTTTCGACACCGTTTCATTCTCTCTTGTCCTTCATTCGTGGCGGCCAGGACGATCGGTTAGTTTGGGTATTGCTTTTTGGATTTGTTTTGGATTTTCCACCGCTGTTGTAACTCTTCGTATCTTATTCCTTATATTCTCCTTTTGTACTACATATTATATACTGCACACTCTCTCACGCAAGCACACATACATACACATCTATATATTTATACTTGGGCAAGTAGGAAAGAGCTTTGGTGAAGTAGGGGTAAATATATAGAGTGTATATATACTGTAAATATGGGTGGGTGGTGATAGGGATATATAAGGAGAGGAACAGGTCGAACGGTTGTCTGTTTTAGAGAGGGCTGGTAGAAGAGGCTATCAATAACGCCCCGTCCCGAGGGTACGGCCAGCAAAGCGATCGTTATTTCCCCAAAGGCCACATCTTATATACGTTCATATATATATATATATATGTAGACCAAAACCCTTTCTTGACCTACCAACCCAGGTCGATACATGCGACCAGGCGCTCAATGTTCGTATACACCAGTACACCAACGTATACCTAAATTATACTTCATATTTTAGTGTTTGTATAAAAATAACTATCACCGTTGACAATGTGTATATAAATACCTATAGGCATTGCAGATACCTATATGAATTGTAACTTTTATATTAGACTGCAGCAGTTATACAATATTATATTATAATTCAATTCGTGCTTATAATAATAATAATAATAATAATATTGTTATTATAAATTATAAATTATAATTATATACGGAAACGACAAATTCAGTTTTTCACCCGTTAACTTTTTTCTTCTTATCGCTTTTGATATTTCGGGATGTGGATATTTTAAGTTTCGCATATATAGTCTGTAAAGCACGCAAAACAAACAAACGTCACGGGCCAACCAATTCAATATGGCAGCTGTACAAAGTAATAACAAGGACCGCCGTTTATATATTGTGAAAGCGACTCATTTAATCATATTTCATAAATAATAATAATAATAATAATAATAACCACATAGCGGTGGAGAGTTATTAGGAAGAACACTGTGCGGGGTAGAGAAAAAATTATAATAATAAATTTGAACCGCAGTGGACTAGTTTTCTGCCAAACTGTTTCCGTCGCTGGTTTCGCCGCCAAAACCTGGGAAAAATGTATTTATTTTTCCTCAGTTCAATTCATTTAACTTGTTTATTTTTAATTGGTGCTCGAATCTTTCAACTGCTTTTACTGTCTTCTTATATTACAATAGTTATATCCATTCATAACAGATAAATAGAACCAATAAATTACTATTAAAATCGTTTACAGTCCGTTCTATAGCTTAAAATTCATTGTAACAACAAAAATCAAAACTTTGAATTGAACCACGTGATATTTGCTTGTATTGGGTGACTAAATTTGGAAAAGCATCTAGGAAGGTCTAAACCTTGGTAAAATTTAAAGATCACAAAAAATATTAGTCAACATATTATCACGCACTTTATATTTAATACTAAATACATATAGTAACAATAATTAAAATAAAACGGATAAGACACGAGTAAAATAAATATTATTCTAAAATTTTTTTTTATGCACAAACATCTTCATCAAGACTTTTTTATATTAGTCATTATCACTAATTAATGCTAATCCATTTTTATATTATAGTATTTTGACAAACTTACAGTTTAGCTTAAATATTTTTTGCTCTATAGTTCAATTTAAAAATATTAGTTCAAATTTGCTATCACGACAATTTACAGGGTGATGAAAAAGTGAGGTACATCATTTATAACCCTGCAAGGAAAGGAAAACAAATATTTTATTACATTAGAACAATAAATTATTGCGGAATATAGTTTTAAATTGTGTATAGTTATGTAGGTAAATATTTTTTTTAATTGTAGGGAATTTAACTAATGAATTAATCCAAAATAGAAATATGATAACATAAAAACTGTTACTGGAGCTATAGTTGTCAGCCCAACGTCTACATCCTGTAACGAGAATAACTTTTTATCCATGTCAATTATGAATTAATACAAAAAACATTCTAAGTGGAAAGTTTAAAAATATATTGTAAAATGTTACAACTCAAATTATTGCCTCAGGTAAATATTAGTTTCAATCAGTTAATAATATAAACTAAACAACAAAATTTCACCAAAGGGAAAGATGGTTAATGCCCAAATTTTAATAATATTCTTATTGCATAGATTTTTACTATTTTCATCGTTCTCAATATTAAGATTATATAAAACATATTAATTATACTGTGAATATTTTTGAAACCATGTTCAAGCATGTTTTATGAAAAATTATCACGGTAGATGGTGTATAATGTATATAAGTTTATATTGAAAATGATAAAAGTAAAAAAAAAAACAAACGCACCACTTATCATTATGAAACTATATACATATAGTTACACCTGAAAGCATATATATTTATATATACAGAAAGTTCGGTAACTATGTTTTTATTTTCCTAACTGAACCTTTTTGCTCGATTGGACACAAGACTTTGACTTATGAGTTTATATAGTCACCTTACTCTGATCTTTTTATAGTATCGAAATAATATATATGTATATATAATGGTATAGTATTATGTGTACAGAATAATACGTCGATAAATTTGCTAGCTAAATGTATTACCTATATATATGATTAAATATTTTACCTCACACATTTTTCTTATCTGTGGTTGCTATTTTTTCTGGAATATTTTTTATTGTGATAGCAATTATGTAATGTATTCTGTAATGAACATCTTGTCTTTTGTTTATGAACTCAATGACGCTAATCTTAAACAGAGATATTTTGAGGAACAAACACATTTTTTCTAACCAATTACATGACGATGATGTCAATAAATTTTTTTTTTTATATAAATACAACTGACTACATATTTAGTGATTAATCATCATGTTAATGTAGTGGAATATACGTATAAAATAACTTAAGGTATATAGATACAGTTTAATATTCAATAATGAACTATATAAGTTATAACGTAACGGAATCGATTATATATCATCTTTTAGTATGATATATGTATGTTAATTTCTGCAATAATTATAATAATGACTTACATATATATATATATATATATATATGTATACATATATTCCATTATATTTTGAACATTAGTTAGAAAAATAAGAATTATCCGAGGGTTTTGGTAATATTACTTAATTGAAAATTAACGAAGTGATAATAATAATATATGAATATAATTCTAAAAAGTTATGAAACGATTTTATTTGCTCACGTGCTGTAATAAAATTTAGTATAGTTATCTAAATATCATTAACGGATACAGATGACAGTGTTGGTTAAATGAACGACAGGCAACGAGGATTTGATTAAGCACACATGTACATATATATTATGTGTGTTTGGTAGAAAGTACTTTAATGAGAATTATATATAGTATAGGTACAAAAACATTCGATGATTGCAGGTCGTTGAACAACAACAAAAACAACAGTAACAGCAATATGTTGTTTGTAAATAGGTGCGCGTTAAATGCAAATTGTAAACGTCTGAGACGATTGCCTCTATATATACCTCTAATACACGTATACTTTATAGTGACATGAGTAGATATTTATACGATAAGAATTTAGTTTGTATATGATAGAAAGTATACATGCGTAGGAATAGGAGTGGTCACACACACGCACAATTTAAAACGCACAAGTATAAGCTTAGTATTTAACAACAAAACATAATAATATCAAAATTTGTTTAAAAAAAAGTTCCAGTATAATAATAAAGATAAGTGCTTCTCGAAAATTAATAATGAACAAACGAAAAGAAATCGGATTATATTATTTGTATAATAACCTCGTTGTTGATACCTAAAACAATTAATAATAATAATAATAATAAAAAAATTGGATAATAACAATATTGTAACTATATTATTCAAGACAGACTGTTGTCAGATTGAACACTACTCTAGCTATTTTATAAAAAAAAAAGTGTTAAAACAATAAACCTACCCACTTGTACTTATAGGGTTTTATATATACCTTAATCCTTAATAACTTTAGGTATAAAATATCTTATTGTGTTCAATCTTAATATTATATTTTTCACATGGTGAATACTTAATATAATTTATTATTTAAAATTCCAAAGTCTGAGCAAAGAATGTAATGTATTTTATAATATAGGATTTGTACTTTTGTGACATACTCCAATATTCTAATAATCCAATTTAATTGATAAATGTTTTGTAATTTTTGTGTTGAAATATATATTTATTAAATGACGTGGATTTGTGTTTATAATGTCCAGAAATTATTCAATTCAGGAACACCACGAGTATTTACGTTCAAAAATATACGTCAAGGAATCTGTGGTACCTATATCTTAATCTATCAAAAATAAACCGTACTATAAAAATTTTCGTTTCGAGATCTTGGTTTGGGGGGGGGGGGGGGGTGGAGAGAAGTTGCCAAGGCAGCCGACCCTCATGATTATATGCTTAAAAAAAAAAATCTTCATTAAATCCATTCTTAGACATTACGGACTATTTTGTCCTATTTTGCAAAATAATATGCACAGTGGATGTGATGGCACAATCCGATGGTAAAATTATTATGTTATTGCAGTATTAGGAGCAATAATAGTCGTACGGCAGTGGCAGCAATAATAATAGTAATAGTTGTAGTAGTGGTAGTATTAGTAGAAGTAATAATAGTAGTAGTAGGAGGCCGGGCCGGACCGTCGTTGATGCCGCCGCCGCGACGTCGTCGTCGGCGGCCCGTAACAATGGCCGGGGCGCATGCCTGCAGACCGTCTCGGCGGCGGTTCTTTGTTTTCCAACCTTTTGATTCGCCCAAGACAAAAGGTGTGGGCCACCCCACCACACCGCGCCAGACACATCGCGCGTTCTGCGCGGTGGGGGCGTGCGGCGTACGTACGGAAAATCGCCACCACCGGCAACGGAGGCGCCCGAAACGTCCGTCACACACACACACACACACACACACACACACGAGCACGCGCGCGCGCCCTGCACCCCATGGTCGACGGCGACAACAGCACCCGCAGCCGACCGAACGTCCACCCGCCCGCCGCCAACCGCCCTCCGACGGACGCGACGACGACGACGACGACGACGCCGCCGCCGCCACGGGAAGGCGAACTGTTCAGTCAGTCAGTCAGTCGGTGTACGTCGCGCGCTTACGGTGTGCTCAAACGTATTACGCGCGCCAGTACGTCCCGCGCAATTGCTCGCTTGCCGGCTCGTCCGAAATCTTACACACCTCTCTCTCACTCCCCCGTAATTCCCACTATCGTAATTCGACGGTCAAACCGCGTTTAAACGTTCTCTCTCACTTCCTCCCTCGATCTCTTTATCTATCCGTCGCGCGTCCGTAGACTGCGAGTCACCCACGCACCGGCGACACTTTTCTTTTCCCACCCAAACCCGCCGGTTTCCGACGAACAATTTTTTTTCCGATTTTTACTCCGTTCCGCACGATTTTCATCGTCACGCGTTATGATGATTGCCCGCTGTCGATGAACTATTCTCATTTTTTTTCGACAATTATTCACATTTCATTTCCATCTTCCAATGGCTCTGCCGGCCGGTGTTATCTGTTCCGTTCACAATAGTTATTCCGGTAAGTGGTCAGCTTATTACAATATGCTACGTATACCTGGTAAAATAATTTTAGCAATATATTATATGGCCACCCATAGATCGTGGTTATCTGCATGGTGTGTTTTAATTGAAATTTTGCAGAATCTCATCAAAATTAATAAAATTAGTGATCGAAATAACAATCG
This sequence comes from Diuraphis noxia, assembly GCF_037042655.1. Lineage (NCBI taxonomy): Eukaryota > Metazoa > Arthropoda > Insecta > Hemiptera > Aphididae > Diuraphis > Diuraphis noxia. Next base: position 26,105,010 of record NW_028301714.1, on the reverse strand, counting down.
ACAATCGTGAGACATCGTGACATTACGATTCGTTATCAGAAATAAATGATTTTAAATCTTCGGTCTTTAATGTGTAAAATTATTATTCTGGATTATAGGAATTATATTTATTTTATCATGTGCCTGATAAGTACTTTCTTTTTATTTGTTTATTATCTGTTAAATTTCTCTATCATTAAGTATGAGTTGTACTTTGAATATATTTTTTCATTAGATATACAGTACTAAATAATTTTGTAAGTCATATATTTGAATTTTGTCGTAGACCAATATTCAAATAATTAAATCGAACTTAACGTAATGAATTCGTGAAATAACAATAAAAATTCGTTATTATACCTAACTATAGTATAGTTATGGAATAAATTCGTAGAAACATATGCTTCTTTAAATAACTATCAGAATTTTAATTGAAAAACTAATTACACTTATACTAAAATTTCTTAGAAAAAAATCAATACAATAGAAAAGAAACAATAATTAGGTTGTTTGTAGGTATACCTATTACTATTTTTTGCACTTTTGTTTTATATCACTATATGGTACTTTTTGGAATACTTGAAAACAAATTCAACCATTTATTCAATTTATTTTATTCAGGTTCACGTGGCCATAACCCAAAATAATAATCGTTGACTTAGGTTGTTTCTTATTAAGAAAAAAAAATTGAAATTTTTATCACAACAATTTTGGTATTTTAATCCGTTAATTTTTATCGTTTCCGTTAACACACTTTAATAGCCTAATCAGTTGTGTCAATGATATTATTTGTATTTTAACAATATGATATATATATATAATATAATTATAAAAACATAAACAAGTAACAACGACATATGACCATAATATATTATATAATTATATTGTTATATATTTTATTCATATGTATTATGTATTATTATATTATGCGTTTTAACCAGCCATTCATTAACTCTGGTCGCTTTGATGTTGTGAAGGTATATAAATATATTAATTTTTTTATTAGAAATATTAATAATTATCATAATATTCTGTTCATTCATCATTGCACACCGCTGTGGCAATGGACCCTTACGTTGTCTGAATGACGTTTACAAAGGTGTTGCGATTTTTACACTACATCGGCTCTTTGATGTTTTCCTGTCGTAAGTGACTTGGCGTTGCGGTCACCAAGGATCGGGAGGCGTGTTTAAATTCACCCGCACGTGCCTTATGAAAAAAAAAATATATTTAAAAATGCTAATAAAATAAATAACTCGTGGTGCTAGTGTAGCGGTGGGAATCATAAGAAAAAAATATCGTATTGTTTGACAAAAAACTATGAATTAAACATAGTTTTTTTTTGTTTTATGATGAAGTTTTATGAACTGAGTTTATTATAGTCTGAAACTGACCGAAACCGTTTAGCAGGTCCGCACATGAAAAGATTGACGACGTTAACGAATTTCCGGTGTTCTCATCTTTTGGTAAATGTGCCGACAACTAATAAAAAAAAAAAAAAAATAGGGAAATATACAAATTCGCGTGCCCAGTTTCAAACGATTTTTTCGACGCGTCGTTTAATCTCATTAACATGATATGTCCATATCACCGGTATCTAACCGGAGAAAAAATATCTAAACTGTGTGTACCTATAATATTAAATAAATAAAAATACAAGTGCCATTTACAAGACAATGTTTTACAAAAGTTAAGAATACACTGTCCTTCTGAGACTGTTCAATGGTTTTTTTTAATGGATTTTTGTTTATTATTGCATGGGTATTCTATTAATTTTCTTAATAGCGTATAGTAAGGTTGTAGCAAATCTTTTATTTAAGTTCATTCATCAGCTCGCTGCAATTTGTTACTTGTATACGCCATGTCATCATTTAAATATAACGATGTTCAGTGATACTCAAGCTAATTACTGTTATGGTAGATCCGCAGACATCCTAATTCTTTTTTCTATATTTATATTAGTTATTTTAATTTTTAATCGATTGCTGTTTTGAAATATAATATCGTAACTTTAAATTTTTATTATAATTATACACATCTCAATTTATACTTGAATAATTATTAAAAAAATTCTTACGTTAAAAAATTTGTTTTGGGTTTGTTTTTTTTTTGTTAGATTGTATTACCCATAAAAAAAGACTTAGTTTAAGTTAAGGTGTCAACGATTTCCAAAAAATTTTACCTAGGTATCAATTTATTATAATATTTGAAATTATTTATTTATTTTCTATCGCTGAGTTTCGACTTATTAGATCCAGTTCGAAATTATTTTAATCGAATACTGGAAACTATATAAAATAAGGCATTTCCTTTGCATTTATTTCGAAATGTACTTGCAACTTTTTCATAACGAACGTAAATGACATTTAGGTTTATGAATATATATCTTCATCTATTGTGAATTGTATATCTATTTTTAAACCAATATTACATTCATATATTGGGTAGATTTTTGATCACAATTTAAACAGTTTTTGTAGTATTTTTACTATGTTGTACAATTATTTGATCAAACGCATTTTACTTACATATATAAGTAGGTATAATAAACATAAATAATATTCTACTTTGCCTATTGATATTGTTATATAGTATCATAAATGTTAATATTTGGAACATTAATTAGGTAGGTACCTATAAATCATTATTCAATACAAAAAAATGGTGTGTTATAATAATTAGAATGATTCAATCACTTTATAGTATTTATGCATTTATCACTACGTTTATTATTTAACTATGAAGTTAGTAGTTAATTTGAAATAGAACTTTTCTAGGGTTATGTTCTTTTCATACATTTTTTCTCTACGAGATATATTTTTAATTTTTAAATATTACAATCCATTTCTCTTTTTATAAAAATTATATTCGAACGCACAATGAAGTAACTATATTTAGATACTACTATTTTTAATTGTCTTTAATACAACACAGTTGCGCGTCCTCTGTTGTTATGTTGCATTTACTGAATGATTTTTGGTGAAAAAAAACAAAATCCGTATTTTTAGCGAATAAATCCGTACTCGTTTTTCTTCGTCACTAGCACATGCATATACATTGCCTTGACAATGTCACATTATTACATTAACCGTAATAATGTGGCAGAGTAACAGAATTTTTTTGTAACTAACAATTAAAAGAAAAAAATATCATAAAATATTTTCCAAGATATATGATTTAATTATACTGCGGGGGTAGAGAGATTGTCTTTTTAAAACAAAACAACAAAAAATTAAATTTTTGCTACGGATGTTAACCAAAATAAAAAAACCATCAGGATTTTACATAATGGTGCAAGAGTAACGTTTAATAATAAAATATATAGGTAATAATACATGATATGGGACCTATTTCCTGTGCATAATATTATACCGTCTATTGTGATATTTCTTGAATCGAAAACAAAATTGTTATATATATGAAAACTATATTGCAGGCCAACTGATATAATTGTGTACGGTTGGTTAAATGCAGTAACAAAGCTGGTAAGTAGTACCAAAAGTCATCAATAGTATGCAAATAATAATAATAATAATAATAATAATAATAATAATAATAATAATCATAAATTATATTTTAATTTGTAAAAACCATTGCAAATATAAGGTTAGCTGCTGTTTTTTTAAAATATAGTAACATCATAATATGGTATAATATCGTGATAAAAATAAACTCGAAATAAATTCTAGGCTAAAATATAAAAAAACTAATCTTTCACATTTTAGAATATTGTTGGTAAATAGTGTTGAAAGTTTTTTATATAATGGTATCATCATTCATCATACGACTTGTACATTAATACATTATAATATAGGTACATTTTTTTTTCAAATTTTACAGTACACATAGAAACGTATATTCTATACATGTGTTAGTAAGCTGTTTCCATCCCTTATTATTTAGGATTTAAACATTTAAATAAACGCTTAGTTTTTTAGATACCTAATTATTGACGAAACATATTTAAAAATAGCTAAATTGGCAGGTACTTATAATTTAACTAACGTACTAAAAAAATCATTATATTTTTTCAAAAGATCCAAATGTTTGCGTTAAGGTGTAACTAAAAATCATCTAAAATAAATGATCTCGTGTTGTAATGAGTAAAGAAGTGCATGTTCTCATATCAGATAAGAGTATTTATTTGAATTGTTAATATCTAAATGAAACTGACGCGGGAAATTCACTGGAAAAATGAATGATTATCAATGTATACAATATTTTTAAAATGTGAATAGATTCTGGGCGCTACACATTGCAATGCAATGCCGTTTAAAATATTCACCACCCGAACATTTCTTAGGATTGTTTTCGATTTCTGATCGTTTAAACTTTAAAGATGCGTATATTGACATTTTAATTGTATATTGCTATTAATGAGCTAACCTGAATTAAAAAACATCTGACGTTAGATATACCAAAAACCATACCTCACCATCGCCTTGTGTTGAACGAAAACAATGCGTATTCATTGTCAAAAATATTATTATAATAGTGTGTATAATATTATTATCATTATATTTTAATATATTAAATACCGGTGCGCCTATGCGCAATATTTTTTTAACGGAGGTTCGGTTTTTGACTCGACAAACGTCATTAATACATTATATTATAGTGCGCGTATGTGTATGTGTTCGGGTGTTCTTTCTTTATTTAATTCTATTTTTTTAAATAAATGGAGCGCATTGTAAAAGGATTGGTGTACTGTACATGTACAATAATTTAATATAATACACATATTTATAGTATAATATTAATAATAATAATAATAAGGCGACCGTTGTTGTTATTTGATGGGGTCACATGCATTCCACACGGCACATATAACACACACAGGAGCGTAATATAATATAATATACAGTCGACGATAATTAATAATCGTCAGTAATTATACGTACATGCAGTGTATATTATATGTATAACGTATAGGTATATACACGCGGGCGTGCGCGCGCGTCTATAGACTTGTGCAGGCGCATCAAAAATGACGACGCCACCGCGGAAGGATATTATTATTATCCGTCGTGTACATCTATCAGTCTTATGTACAGAATACAGCTGATAAAAAATGTATTATGTACAAGAGAAGACGACGTAACCTATAATGAAGTAATAGAGATAGAGCGTGTGTTTGTGTGTTTGTGTGCGTGCGTCGGTTAAATCTCATTTATCTCGGGGTGAGCGCACCGCTAATCCCAAAGTCGTGTTAACAATAAAAACAACAACGATACAATTTCCGTACGTTTCCGGCACCAGCTGAGGGTTTCTATATTTAATGAGCCCTGAGGGGTGCGCAGGGTCTTTTCTGTTGTTGTTTTTTTTTTTTTTTAACGACGACATATAAAATATATAATTGCCTATATATGCGTGCTGTGGTAGTTGAGAAACTCGTATCTTTATAGTATATTCGCCGTCGTGTAGAGGGATGGTTTTTTTTTTTTTTGAAAACACCAAAAATATTGGCTGCTGGGCCTATATATGCGGTCATCATTTGTTGTTGTCACACATCTTGAAGATATTAAACCTTGGAAGTCGGAATTATTATAATATGCGTTTTTACGACGGTTTCACTATTTCTGTATATTATTATTATATATACTGTATAGATAAGGACATAAGAACTGCAGCCGCACGCGGTTGTTCTATATTCTACTCGGGATACTAAAATTTCGATAATCTCGTGAGACTCATTTCCATAAAAGAAAAACAATATACACACGAGCTCATGCATGACATTGTATCTAAAAGATTGTGTTTATAAATAATAAACAACACACCGCTCATCTTATGCATATATATAACTGGAGATACACAGAAAATGTTTATATATATATATATTATATTCATATATTTTATCATAATATTATTACAATTTTTTTATTTTATCTTATTATACAATGATTTAAGTATAAAAAACAAAACAGTCATTTTTGATACAAACATTTGCGTATTACCGTCGAAAAACCCCTTAAGAAAATATTAATTATCTGATTAATGTTACCGATAACGCGTCGCCGAATACTATCGAGGTTATGTGTAATTCGGTGCACTATTATATTTACAAATACATGTGCGGCTACATATCAATAATAAAAATTTATTATTATTATTATAATGCTGTAGGAAAACTATTTCAAATTAATTTAATTAGCAAACGTCGTGCCGCTGCTGTCAGGCTGCCAGAAAAAAAAAACCAGCACAAGCTCATATAACGAGATAAGCGCAATTCACCTTATCACGAACATAATAATATTTAACGTGAAAAAATAATGACTTACATATAAGTATAGGTATACTAATATTATAGCTGATGCCTACGAATAAACCGTTGCAGCAATGTTCATAATTTTGTCTATATTGAATCATAACTCATAAGTGAGCATATTATTATGTAATTTTCGTTATACGTTATTGGTAGATGAGGAATAATAATATTGTGTTAGGTACTTCGAATACACGAAAAAAAAAATAATAAAATAAATAAATATAAGTCCTTTGTCAGCGTCTTCCTGTACCGTCGTCACATGCAGCACCACCACCGTTGCCATTATCCCAAATATGTCCTACGAAAACCCTACACCTCGCTACCTCCTGCAGCTCCTGCGTACATATTGCTTGCATAGCAGAACCATTCGCGTTGCTAACATTCAACATGTGTTTGTGAGAAACAAAAAAATTAAATAAAGAGTAAAACGAAAAATTCTACCACCGCCAACCAAAGGTTCAGCCCCAATTCTGCTACGGATTTCATCTTTTCTTCCTTAATAAATCGCATAAATCAACCGACTTTATAGCCACCACATGCTACACACACACACATACGCACGCACGCGAGCATGCACATTCACACTCACTCTTTATAATATCCGTTTCTCGGCCGTAAAATCCACCTACGATATAATGCAGTATAACGTCCTATACGATTTACATGTATGCGGTTTATCACTTTAATTCGGTATCATATGTTTAGTGAACGGCTTCTGTGTATACAACATCTAATTATATTATAAATACAAAAGTTTCATATATCACAGAATTTATAGTATGTAATATAACGAGATCAGTAATATTATAAACTCATTTTGGTCCATTCAATTTTTGGATCTTATTATATTATTATTATTATTATTTTTTGTTTCAATCCATATATTATCAAGATATTACGGTCATACACTTTGAACGTGGCTGATAAGCACTGCCTACACAATCTAACAAATGTTGTACGCGTAATAAAGACATAACTATAAGCGATATTTTGTAATTAAATCATATTATGAAAATACTTATACATTCATGAATCATGATGCGCATAAAACTCTGTATTTTGTATCCAATAATCCAAGTATATCTAATAATTACCAAAAAAAAAAAAGAACATATCACAATAACCCATACCAATTTATTTATTAATATATTTCGTCTTATTATCTAAACGGCTATTTGAATTAAAAACATGTTGTATAACGGTAGAATGTAAATAGAGAGTATCGAAATTGCCTATATGATTCGCCCGACTTGTTTCGAGATAATAATGTCCTTCTGTCAATCTAACTAATCGTGACGACGATTTCACAAGGGTTGTTTGTTAAAAAGGTATCTATTTTTGTAAACGGTCCAGCGGCGGTGGTAAAGAGGTTAGTTTATTTTCTTTGGACAGAGTTCAATGTACACTTCTATGGCGACGACTGCGGCGTAAAAGGCGTATCAATCCGGCGGGCGCGTTAAAAGGATTAAAATAGTATCCTTTCAATTTAAAACGCTAAAACAAACACCGGTAAATCCGTCTTATTATCGTTCGTTTTATTGGTCGTAAAAGCCTTCGTATATATAATAACATGGAGTCGGGTTGACGTATCATAGCTTCCACATTTCACCGACAGCGGCGGCGGCGGCGGCGGCGGCGGCGGCGGCCCCGTCCATCGCGTACGCATAAAATAATATCATTATCTCCGCGCGTGGCTGGACGGGGCCCCGGAGATTCGGACGATTTAAAAATGTAAAAATTTGTTTTACTTTCTGTGCATACATATATAATATGCTGTATACGCACGCACGCACGCGGGTATTGTCGTATGTCGCAATATCGGCCGTTTAATTTTATTTTTAATTCCCATAATATTGTGTACATAATTTATATTTATACATTGTACTTACAGAGTGCGATGTGCGCACATTAAGAGTGAAATAAAATACGAGCGCAAAGACTCGACAACAGCAGCCTCGTCGGAGTTGGCGGCGGCAGCGGGTGCATGAGTGCATGCGGTATATGTTGTCCATAACAATAACATAAAAACGATAATAATAACTATTATTGTACGGGCGTTCACTCTTTTTGAAATGTTCACCAGATGTGTCATCCCAGCCATGTTGCAGTTTCTTAGAAACAAAAAAGCCTTTGTTCTATATTAAGTTTCCGTCCGCGTTTGCGCGTGTGAGTGTGTGCAAATGCACATTAGCAGCATCGATGTGTATGTATGTGGAGAGTATGTGTGTGCGTCAGTATGTGTATAGATCCGTCATAAACCACACGCAGTAATAATAATATAAACGTATATGATCCGGTGTGTGGGACGGTTCGGGCGGGGCGGACGGCCGCAACTCGTACAAACCGTGACTAAACCGCTTTTTTCCGAGCACATTTTTTTTTTTTCATTTTAACACTATTTTTATCCAAACGGCTAAGAAACGGTGTCCACGGTACGACCGTTTCTCGTTTCGTATATGACAAATTAGTTTTAAATCCTCTTCCGGTGTATCATGATATTTTACGTTTCAAACCGGAGAAGACGTGAACACATTATATTATTATTATTATCATTCACGCCGCCCGGCACGAACATATATGTACCGCGTAATATAATAGTATCTCGCCGGGCCGCCCGCAATCGCATTATTATACAAACGTCGAGTTTTTGATGCGTTTTCAGTTTTTTTTCTTCTTATCAATGCCGACAAAAATGTAATCGTTTATTAACAAAAACTACGTGTTACAATAGTATATTATATACACCGCTATCGTCATTCGAATATAATATACAGTACATATTTAATATTGTGTATTATAATAACATCATCTTCAGACGTTCGAGTGTATGGTAGCACTCGATATCGCGATGCAATTATGTTTCAATCGAAACGCTTAGGTACTCGCCTCTGGCGGTAATTATACATTCTACAAATAAAACTGGAAAAAAGATATGCATTCTTGTCTGTCGCGATAAAAATCGCGCACTTTAAGTCTTATAAATACATATTATTTTAAATACGCCGATACACTCTTAACTGTATTACCAGCGGCAAAGCAATGTACCGGCTATACCTACAAATTTAATAGTAACAATTTCCAACCCACCCATTCAGCGCAGTTGTACTGATAAAGTGATAACCATTAGACAAAGCTACCTACCAGCTACTTTGCAACTAAATCACGATCGACTTTATGGATCGGATCCGCGGCGCTAGTTTATGTACGATCGCTATCTGTCCGACCGGTTTTGAACACAACTTTGTTTAATAATTTTCAAAACATACGCATGTTTCAAAATTTCATATTATTATATTGTAATTAACGTCCTTAATATGTGTTTTCGTTTACGGGAACGTGTGATGCATCAGTGCCTTATCATATAGACATATAGCATTATTATATTGTTGTATTTGAAACGGTATGAAAACGTCGTTTGCTGCATCAAATGCGATCGGTTATAGTAATTATCTACAATACTGTATTATAGAGCCCGTATAGAGGATGTGTGAAATATGTTGACATTGTGTTTAATCTTTTTACAAAAACACACTATATATGTATAATAATACACTATACTTCCCACATGGTATTTTATTGTATTTCATTGACATTGGGGTTCTACGATAAAGCAAACAATGATTCCTTCAAATCCTCGTTATTTATCGTTATCGTACATTTTTAAATATGTCGGATATACAAATACCCAATAATACCCTTTTTACGACCGCAAATTATTATAATATTATTATAGTTTAAGTCGATTTTGTTATTTATGAACTCGGTGTTGCTTTCGAGATAATAGACCCGTTTAGTTCAAATGTATTTTTAAGCGAAAATTAAAAAAAACAACAACAATGAAACCAATAAAACACCGTCTATTGTCGCTCTCAAAACTCCTCGTTATTGTCTCGAACTAATTGTGTCGCTCTAAACTCGTTATTCATTTGTTTGTGACCCTCTCGAGAATGGGTTTATTATTATTTTTTAACAAAAACACATCTCTTAATTACACCTATTTAAGCCGTATAGCAGTTTTCGTGTCGGTTACAGTCAAAGTTTAGTCCGTCTTTGCAAGGTCGTCAACGTCACCATAGTAGGTACCACACATAAGTACAGTTGTAGGTGTATCAGCTGGTTAATTTTCTTTTGGTTTTGTTTTTTAATTTTTTTTAATCTAAAATCCTGTTTGTTTTTTTTACGGTTTTGGTTCACATAAAAATAACCCCTTTCGAACCTGCAGCATATACATAGAGCGTGTATCTTTTAGGGGTCTTGACGGACAATTAGCTCGAGACTGACAAAAAGGTTAAGTCGTCATGCGGTCGGTACGGATCATTTGGCTGCAGTATGTAAAGTTTCTTCGTGTGGGGAAGCTGCGCGTCACCTTATCATCATGTTTTATCAAACTATACGCGTGGACGACGGCGACGCAGGGTTATCTGCTCCGTATCATCTACAAACGATGTTTCTTCTTTCGTTCACATCGGACAGTTTTTTTTCTCGTCAATCGCTATTTATATCGCCTTCTCGCCGCACACACGTTTTCCCTTGGTTATATTATAAGTGATTCAAATATAATAGAGTCCTCATTTTCTAGCCCGAACTCGTGCGATTTTCATTCGGTCCGCGCGTTGTTAGCGTATTATATTCTGTTGCTCCGAATACAATTTTCCTCCTATCCACTAGGCGCGTTTTTCCTTTTATTAGTAAATGCCTATTAAATATAAGTAAGTGCATAGTATTATAGACATACATGCGCAATATTTATTTGGTCGTATTTTGTTGTACAAACGAGATTCAATCGTCCCGCGCGTTATTATGGTTGTTGTGTTGTTGTCTTGCACATCACGTCATGTGTACAGAGGCTATATATTATTATTCTGTATATAATAATAGACATCAAAGCAAACGGTCTATTGTTACGCCGTGACAATGCCATCAGCTGAGTGCACTTGTGCAACGCGGCCAATTGCCCTGATTATATAGATATCGATTACTTCCGGTGGCGTACGATCCCTATAATATTGTGTGTTGGTTGTTCGGAGCTCGCTCTGCAGTTATCATCCCAGAACCGGACACAACGCCTAAACATAGTTTTTAAGGCATGCTTCCTGTTTTATTTTTGAATTGCATTTTTTCTCTATTCCGAAACCGTCCTCCCACGCGTCGCTGCAATGCGCATTAGAATGCCATCGTCGCAACGCGTGCCACCGCTATTATTGTTGTTGTAACGGTAAATGCGTATATTTAATACGCTTTACTATTTAAAGTCAATTGTTACATTGAGGACATTTTTCGAAGCAGTTACATTAATCCAATAATGGTATATATCTGATGAGTGCATCGCGATGTGAAATATGGCAAATATAATTTACGGTATTACTATAATATAGTTAATTGGTCGGTTAGTAGAGCTTAAATCAATCACGAACGGAGTTTATTATATATTATTATTAGTTGATAGATACTGTAAATCGCATTAACAATCCCGCGGAACAGGTATACCTATATACTATACCTATGATATATTAATATAATATAATGAGATAAAATAATATTGGTTATTACTATATTATTATGATCTGTTAAGACCTCTATTTTTATTACATATTTGTACAATTATTGTACATTTGCACCCAATAAATGTATACACTATACTACGTTGCCCCGAACGTTTCTTTAATTAAAAAAATGAAATATTGTAAATTATTGTGAGTATATATATATATTTGAAGTGAAAACAATGTTGATATATTGTCGCAGTTCTATAAAAGTAAAATAAAGAAATCTATGACATTTTTCGATTTGTAATCTTCCGTATTTTTTATGTCTTCTGAACAAAATATTTGACAGTTTATGCGACACCGACCGTTAATGTCGTATATACGTCGCTTCTCTATGTCGGATATGCGATCATGTGTGTGTGTATAATATGTATGTTTGTGTCAATGTGCAGTGATCGTCGATCGTACATATAGTTCACGTACAAGCACAGAGGAATAGAGAATGTACACCAGAGCAATATCGTAGTTGGTTTATCATTCAGCAGACGGTCCGCATTTGCTTTTTGATGGAAACAAAACACATACACGCTCGCGGATTGAAGTATATATACGCGTGTACACTTTGAGAAAGAAACATCGCCACCGCCACTTCATATAATGTATAATATATATATATATATATAGTGGATCTGATGACGATGAATAATGGATGATGTTCACCACCGGCGTTTTTGTTTCCTTTGCGGTAGCCGAAAAATAATAAAAAAAGAAAAGAAAAGAAAAAATATAGAGTAAGAATAAAAGAAAAATAACTTTACGATTTTCCCGGACCACCACGACCACTGCACTGCAAATATTCATGTATGTATTATATAATATATGTACACACGTTATATGTGTATGTGTATTATTGGGACATATATATTATCGAAAAAAATGTATGTGTACAAAAGTAAAAAATCGGTTTCTGTTTGCACAGTGTCTATATTGACGTCGTGTTGTGTATCTGATATATACTGTGCGAGTGTGCCTGTGAGACTTTGGGTGATTTGTGCAGTGAGCGGGAGGAAAAGGATGTAGTATATATATATACGAATGCTTTTGTAAACGTATAAAATGTTAAAGTATATAAAATACTCGACCGTTTACCGGATCATTTGTCATTGACAAAAAAAAAAAAGCTCTTGTATACAAGGCCTCGGACGTGTAAAAAAATAAGGGAGAAAATAATCTAAAAAAAGGGGGAATCGACAAATAGTGTTGGTTTATTTATTATATATTTTTTCTCACTTTTATTGTCTCGACGCCTTTATTGTAACCAAGTGAATACCTATACATAAAAACCCTTTTACCATACGTATACGTATAGCAAACTGTAGGTATATAAGTAGATACATTTTCTTTTATGCTTTAATGCTTTTCATTGTTCGTATTTCTCGAATTAATGCGGATGAGCAAATGCCCATAGTAATCATCTAGTAATATACTACACCTATATCTTCACAATGTATTTTAATTATTATTCTATGGATGTTCAATTTATTTTTCATTTATCATTATAAAGTTACACAAAATAAAAATAATATTTATTTGGTGTCGTTTTGTAAAATGTATAGTTGTGATAAATAATATTACAATAATATTATACATTAATATATGTATACTCAATATATAGATACATTGTGTTACGCATATAATTAATATATAAGTAATTACAATTTAAAAAGCAATTTGTTTTAAAAACCGTACCTTCCTATATAATATGTATATTTATAAGTTTAAATACATTTTAATTTATTGCCTTGATTATAGGTTCAAAAAAATTTCAATATCAAAATAAATCACCGTACTTTTGAAACATTTTCAGTTTTTATGAATATGTGCACGCATAATCGTGTGGTTCCAAAACGAACGATTGCGCGAACCTAGTTTTATCACGCGCGCGTTAGTGACACTTGTCTGGCGTCTTATTATTATTATTATTGTGTCCTTTTTTTTAAAATAAGTTTAGAAAAATTCATCAATTCTATCGCCACGTAGAGGAGGTGGACGGTATATTAATTTGCATTCTGTTTTATTGCTGGCCCAAAACAACCACCGGACAATATAATTTATATATATATATATAATATAACCACGTCAGTGTTGTCTGGGAAATTTACGATCCCATAAAATTGTGTACCACATTTATCATCGACTCATATATACGTATATATATTATTATTTATTGTAGCGTGATTGCAGCGACGTTGTTACCGCGTTACTTATTGTTGCGGCGCTGAAGACAAATAAATAATTACACAATAAAAGAACATTTGTAAAAGATATCACTTGTTGAAATTCACAGAGCAGCGCAGTTTTCTAACACGTAGTAAACGTCCTCCTCGACTAGCTCGGCCGTTTATTTGTCCGTTTTAACAGCTTTGATTTGTAGCCTAAGCCCCCAACTCCTACATATATATTATATATTTGAGCGAGTGCAGTAGAATCTAATGGAATTTCCTTTCTCTCTCTCTCTCTCTTTCTATCTCTATCTCATCATCATAATACACATAAAATACATAATATACATTTACTATATACTATGAAATGATTAAAACAGCACACTTATCTCCGAAAAAAAATAATTAAATTTCTGTATACTTATAATAGGCAATAATTATGTGTAAAATAAAATTTTATAATTATTATTAAGCGAATTGTCGATAACAGCATAATAAATAATGTTATAATATTGTTTCTGAAGCACTCTGTACACACTATACACAATCCGTCGAGTGTCTTTTTATGTCTATTGATATTGGAATTAATGTATTTGTCAATTATTACTATTAAGTTATTATAATACAATATATAAAACACGCGCAGTGATGAGTACCTACGTCGTTTCGACAGAATAAAATATAAAACATTCGCTATAATTAATCTTTCGATATTATGTTTTCATAAAATAATACATTATAGCAGTATAATAAGGATATATATAACCGGCCAACTCAAGCTGGGTGAAATGTTTGTTATTTTTTCTTTTAAAACGCTTTGAACTTATTTTAATAGTTGTTGTTTCTATATCCCTTTCGTTAACTAAATAGTCACGAGTACATTATATATATGTTTATGTATATATACTTACTTACGAGAGGACTATGTATTATATAGTACCAATGTACATATAGTCAGTCACATTTCAGCTATATTGATTCCTCCCGAGAGTGCTGTAGGGTTGTACGGAGTATTTAATCGACCGACGAGCTTTCAAAATGATTAGAAATAATATCATATCAGATATTATTTATAAATAAAAAAAATACTATTATAATTATTGTAATAATAAGCAGGGCTTGAAACCGAAATTTTTTTTTCCGGTTTCGTTTTCGGTTTTGGATATCGGTATTTATTTTTTCCGCTTTCGATTTCGCTTTTGGATAACGGTATTTATATTTTCCGATTTCGATTTCGCTTTTGGATAACGGTATTTATATTTTTCGATTTTGATTTCGGTTTCGGATAACGGTATTTATTTTTTTCGATTTCGTTTTCGGCTTTGAATAACGGTATTTTTTTTTCCGTTTTCGTTTTCGGTTTTAATTTTTTTTCGATTACCGTGGTCGCCACTTGTTGAAAATATTAAGCTACCTATTTCACCGTGCGGGGGTGCAACACGCACCCAAAGAGAGTTCTTCATTTAATGAGATGGCCACTAAAACTTCAACACTAAATTATATTAATACATAATATACATTTGGTATTATTCTAAGATTTTTGTGAATAAATCAGAAATCTAGAGCAGTGTTTTAATATTTGAACTTAGCAAAATATTTCAATAACATATTTTGTGTTGTTCGTGTAAAAAATCAGAGTTGATAAAAATTATAATTTTTTTAAAAAAATCAAAAAAACTGTTTTAATCGTTTAAAACATGGTTTTTTGGTTTAAAACATGATTTTTTAAAAATGATTTTTTCAACTGTTTTAAACATGATTTCATTGAGTTTAAAACAAAATATGTTGTTTATTTTTAAAAAAAAGTTGTTTTAATTTATAGTTAAACCACGTATAATTTAACCACGTTTTCAGACATGTTAATCGTGGTTGTACCTTTTAAGTACACTGTACAGGGATTTCCTTTCAAATTTTATCTGTTCAATGAAAATGTAGTTTTAAAAATTAAACCACTGACATGGTGGTCAGCATTGGAAAAAAACTTAACCAAGGAAATGAATGATATGGTTAAGCAACTGTTCACATCATGTGCTTCATCAGCTGGCATCGAGAGAATATTTTCAACTTATGGTATAGTTCATACAAAACTAAGAAACCGTTTAGGTATTGAGAAATCTGCTAAATTAGTCTCTGTATTTAAAAGTTTAAATAGTTGTAACAAATAATTAATACTATTGTGATGTTTAAATAGTTTGTTACCTATCAAGTTTATATTAATTTATATATATATTTTTTTCATTAATGATGGAGTAAAACTAATTATTAATTTATAAGTATACATTTTTCTGTTTTAAACAACTGTTTTTTTTTTATGATGTTTAAATCATTTGTTTTAAACGTTTAAAACAAAACCATGTTTGATTAATTTAGATGTATTAAATATGTTTAAAACATCTCAACTCTGAAAAAAGTCAAAATCCAACAACAGAATGTTGTTCATGACTTATAAAATAATTTCCTAAATGTCAATACATTCTCAGCATAACAGGGTTTAATATATAGGTATACAGCTTATTATAGGCAAAAGTGTGAGTGTGTGACACAGTCCTTTTTTTAGTTTATATTTTTATAAGCATTAACCACTGCGTGTCCACTCAGAAATACATTTTAATAAGTAGGTAGTAGGTATACAGCTAAGTTTCTACTCTATGAAACTGACCATGTTATGATATTATATAATTTATTAGCATTGCTTATTATACATTTATAATTCATTAATACAGAATATTTTTATTTTAAAAACAAATTTATTGTAACAAATTACAGTGATTTATTGAATTTGGTATTGCTACGAACTATCATGATCGCATTTAACTGTTCAGGAGACAATGAAGTTCTTAAATCAGAAAGTATGAACTTCAATCCCGAAAAACTTCTTTCAACACTCACCTATAAAATATTTAGGACATCAATAACAAGTAATATTTCAAATGTAATTAATTTGTTATGTTTACAAAACATTACGAACCTGAGTGGCCGGCACAGCATGGACGATGCAGGCTAGCTTGTAAAGTTCCGGTTTGCTTAACTTTTGTGTTTCCCAGTAGTTCATAATTTTTGATGCATAAGGTTCACGTTTAACATTTTTAAAATCGTTTAAAAGTGATCTTATATTATTAGTATTTTCTATATCACTATGTATGGTGGATACAGATGATTGTGAAGATAAGAACAACTCAAATTCATCTTCATCATTAACATCATCAGTAATTTCAGTCTCGGAAATACTGTTCGCTAAACAAAATAATATTAAATCACATTAAGGCCATCATTAGGTACCAAGAATATTATTCTTTATACAATTAACATTAAATTATTTTTACCCGGATATGAGTCATTAAAATTAATCTCATCATCTAAATCATCTTCAGATTTACTGAGCTGGAGCAAAGCATTCCAAGTTAACACTAAATGGTTTATTCCATTGCTTATTTCAAATTCGTCCAATAAGCATTGATATCTTGGATCAAGGAATATTGCTAAAATGAAAAAAAATCCAATAAAATGTATACAGATAGTTTATCAAGTTTATTATTTTATATTGTAGGTTATAATTTATCATAGAATAACTGCTTGTGATCAAAACATTTAGATAAAAATTAGGTTAGGCACAATACAAAAACCCCAATTATAAAATGAATAATACAATGTAGTAACTAGTAAGTACCTATAATATAAATCATTTCTACAGGTTTTTAATATTAAATAAAATTTTGAAGTGATGGGGATAATGTTGAACACAATTCGGTGTAAGAGCAATTATACCCATAGGATATGATCTAAGCTGTAATTACTAATTTATAATATAATATATTGATTATGATAACATGATATTTTGTTTATTAAGGAGGTATGTGATTAAGTGTTTCACCAGGGGTATGTGTCCTAAAAAGTTTAAGAACCGCTTGTATAGATAATATTACTGCTCAAATAATAGAATTCGTTTGGCTTCTTAATGTAACAGTTACAATTTATAAAACACTTATATTATTTTTATTCAATATACATTACCTGCTAAGAAAACATCATTTTTTAACAAAATTGCTTGACGTTCGACCATAGCCTTTAAAATTGATTTTGAAAGTATCGAGCCGTTTGATTTCAAACCATTAGAGGCCTTCCACCAAATTCCAAAAAAATCTCCTAAATTTAAATCCTGTTTCTGCAGAGCTACTGTAGCGATTTTCACAGGTTTCAAAGCATCAACCTAAATATTGCAACAATTAAATAATTTATATAAATATTAATGGAAACAAGAAATGCCCCAATTTATGATTTTAAAACAATTTTCCCCATATTGAATTAGAAAAAATATTATTTAATTGGATTAAACAACTTACAATGCTTTGTAAACATTCCCACTCACTATTTTGAAGTTTCAACTCTAAATTTGTTTCATCGTATTTTTGACAAAACGATTTCAGTTCTAATAGTCTAAACAGCATATTATATAATGAATTCCACCTTGTTTCATTATCCAGAATCGCTAATTTAAACTCTTCCCTTGCCAACCAACAAGAATACTTAGGAGTTCTAAGTTTTTTTACAATCTATTTTACAAAATAAATGATGTAAATATTACAAAAAAAAAAAGGTTTTTATGTAGGTAAGTATTTATATTTGTTTTTTTATATTTTTAGTATTTGTATTTATATATATTTTTTTTTATCAACTATTCGATATTATTACTTACAACCCTAGCCCGTGAGATAGTATTCATAATTGGTGCAGTTTTAAAACCTTGAAGTATGCATAGCTGTAATGTGTGCACTGAACATCGCACACAGGATGTAATAGCTACTGGATTCAGGGCATTACAAACATTATTTTCTAAATTTTCAATATTCATATTAATATCATCTGTATAAAATTAAAATAATAATTAAACTATGAAAATTGTAATAAAATTAATTATCTATATTGAATTACCATTTGTTGGTTCTTCACCATTTTCAAGTTCATTTTCAATATCGGTACATGAAAGGAGTTCTCCTTCATTAACATAAACATCAGACTCATCATCATCAATGGTATCTCTATCATTATCATCTTGTTCATTTTCAGTCGTCGTTACAAATATTTCTGGTCTATCATTTACTATTCGTGCTAACTTTACCATATTTGCCGCGTTATCACAAGTAATTGTGTATATTTGTTCTTTATTTAATTTATATGTTTCTAGTATTTCAAGAAGCTAAAATGGATTATAATTTAAACATTACCAAGTATAAAATACTTAAAACCTTTTAAATATTATATTTACCAATTTTTTTAAATTTTCTGATGAATGTTGTTCTTTTACTTCTACCATTCCTATTGTATACAAACATAATTCAGTGTCTTTAATGTACTGAACATTAACGCCCATAATTGAACGACTATGTCGCTTTACACAGTCTATTTTTAAGCTGATTAACTGATTTTTAATATCAGACTTTATTTTATCAACTATTATAGCCGAAGTTGATAAAATATGGGATTTAATATTATGTGAATTTATAGTAAACCCTAAAATGGTTAACAAAAAATTAGTATGTTTAGGATTAATTTTATAACATAATATTATAACTTAGATAAAAATTATATAATTACCTTTACCGATAGCTTCAGTTAAGGGGTTTAAAATTTTCTTAAACCCAGAATCGCTGAATATTGTAAAAGGACGGCCATTTACAGTAACGAGTTCCGTACAGGCATTTAATAATGTACTCTTGTCCATCTCAATGTTTAAACTTCTTTTTATAACCATATCATCTATTGGACCACGTTTCTATGAAAGTATTTTTTTCTTATTGATCAGATATATTATTTAAAATATGCAAGGTTAATAATTAGTAATTTCTATTATAAATATGTTAATAGCTATTTAGTAGTAACAGTATAAAAAATAGGCAGTCTATAAGTTAAGTCTATAGTAAAATATACTTTTCAAATTGATTTCAAATACAAATACTAGGCATGTAGGTATTAATGTACTATTTTTTAAATAGGTAGGTATCTTTTAAGTTTAGTTTGGTATAACCATTGATTATAAATACTACATATTTTTATAATTTTTGATATAAAAAAAACACATATAACACATACAAATACAATCCTCAATAAAATTCATTAAAATAATATTTAAATATCTAGTAGGTATATGCACTTAATTTATAATTACCTTTAATGATGGAAGTGCTATAGTAGCGTCATCAAGCGGACGTTTGTCTTTGAGTGTATTTTCATTTTTCTTGCTCTTCAAGACTTTATATTCTTCAGGATGGTTACATTTTATGTGCGTTTCGAGATTGTAACTATGGCGACCTTTTAGTATTGGTCGTCGACACTGTTTAATATTACACGTCGATTCATTTTTTTGAATATTATAAGTATAGAATAACTTACTAACAGGATTAGTTTGATTTCTTCCCATTTTAATAAGTTAAACTATACGTCTATACTTATAACTTATAAACAATGGCAACGAGAGACGATAGAAATTAGTAATTACGGAGGATCGGAGGAACGAACGCGTACGAGTGACGGTCTACGAACTACGAAGTAATAACTCGAAATTCGAATGATCGCCAGCTAGATATTATCCCAATAACAATAATAACTATTTGTACAATAATATTATTATGTCATGGCGTATTGGCCCCTATAGTATATTATAATGTACATATTACATATATTCTTATATTATAGTATTATACATAATATAATATGAAAATTGAAAATATATATTAATACTAATATAGTAATATCAAAACAAATTAAAACAATCTTGTTTGGAAATGTTACCGTCCTATCGGAGATTTCATGGCAATGTATCTATAAATAAATTCAAGTCGCTGTACATACTACATAGTACATACTAACCGTGTTGGTGTGGCGTACCTATGGGGACTGGGGAGGCGGTGTACACTGTACAGTGTACATCTTATGGCTTAATAGCTTATTAACAATGGCACTGCCGAACAATAACAAAATAATATTAATTATTAAATCACGTATACTGACTGACTATTGACTGTATTCGTTTATCGTTAGCCAACGTAGTATTCTTTGATTTTATTATTTTCAATTATACTTGGAAAAAATGGAAAAAAATGGAAAAGGATGATGCAGAAAAAGCACGTGTTTTTAAACGCGCTACACAATTATCAAAAAAATCTTAGTTCACCTAGTACTTTTTATAATTTATGCATTCTCTTGTATACTCCAATCTTTAATTTTTAAACTTCCATTGAATTAGTATTAACACCATAATATACTTGTGTAAATAATATTATTATTAGACATGTATAAATTATAATATTTATAAACCTTTCACCATGTACGGCCTAAACTATTTTATCATCTTGTTTATTTATAAAATAAATTAACAAAGTACCTACTTCAATGTTATACATATTATATACAATTTAATTAGGTATACATTTTACATTTATATACCATTACGTCTTCTAAGTTATTAGTTTTTTCTAGTTATTACTTAGAATGAGTATAATATAATATTGATTAGTACTGAGTACTAGAGTGAACTACTACTTAGAGTGAATTTGCAATCTAATTACCCGCATCGGCTGACTCCTATATTTAATATTTATACCGTATTTCCGTCGGACGACCCAACACTCCACAGTTGACCGTATTTATAACAGCTTATTTAGTATTTAATTTTAAATGTGATATATTATTAATTTTAAATTATATTCGTTTTTGGATATCGGTATTTATTTTTTCCGATTTCGATTTCGGTGTCGGATAACGGTATTTATATTTTCCGTTTTCGATTTCGGTTTCGGATAACGGTATTTATTTTTTCCGATTTTGATTTCGGTTTTGAATACCGCTATTGATTTTTTTCGTTTTCGATTTCGGTTTTGATATCGTTTTCGTTTTTTAACGGTTTTAACCGGTATTCAAAAACGGTATCCAATACCGGTTTCAAGCCCTGATAATAAGAGCGAAAACCGTTTGAACCTTTACAATACGCCCTCAATCAGTGGATTACTCGTATTTATTTTTGTCAATGCTGCGCATTTGTGCACAATACGTTTGAGGTGACGTTCTCTATTCATCGTCGGGAATTCATAAATAATAATAGTAATAATAATATATAATACTGAAATACTCGTATACGAGAGAGCCTTTATTTATTTTTTCATCTCAACATTTATTGCTCTCAGCTTTCAGCTCTGTCTCGCGTTTTGCCTCTTGTAGTTACCTACATAATATTTTGTATTTTGTTAATCTCGTTTGGATTTTCGCGCTAAGCTAATCCATCCTTTACGTGGTGCCGTGTTGGCACATCCGATTAAATTGTAATGTTTCACCAAAAGTCACGAAACAATACGCGTCCGCTTGCCCCCGCGCGCGTTCGCCTGGGACTTTTTGTACGCATTATTTTATAGGTAGGTAGTTACTCAGTGCGCAAAAAGATAAATAATAAAACGATTGCAAAATGTCATCAAAGCGCGATAGTCGCGGTAATATAGTCCACTTGCGCGGAGGATTTTTGTTGTTTTTACATCTCGCGTTCTCTTTAAAATGCATTCGGTAAACGGTTCGTTGAACCGCACGTGGACGACACACGCCGCCTCGAGGATATGTATATTGTTTACATCGGTTTTTTTTCTATATACACACACGCAGTTTAAATAACTCGGGAAATTTTTAATGGAACGACCGCTGCGGCGGCGACGTTACGTGTAAACATTTTCCCCGTTCGGGTTTGTTGATGCGCGCGCGCGCGTATATATATATATATATATATGCGTATATAATATATATACGCGTATGTATTATTATTATTATTATTACGCGAACAACAATGGCGACGAACGATTTATACCAGCGGCAGCGTTCGAAAATCATAAAATCAAAATAGGTACAACACTCTATCGTATATTATTAGTTTATGTTTAGCTATTATATATAACAAAGTATATACGCCGTGTCGGTTGGTGTATTATTATAATATATTATTCTCATCCGTCTGACAAAGCGCCTGCAGTTAACATCGCGTTGAGATACAGGGTATCGCGTGCGGGATGCCCCTTAGGCCTTGAAGCATATAATAACACACACTCGCGCCCATAACATATTTATTGGCTGCAAAGACAATAGTTTTACCGTGGTAGAGTAATGCGCAGCTTCCTCAAAATTATATACCCCTATATTATATCATAGCAAATTTAGCATTGTAATATATTAATAATGACATAACGCTAGACATATTATGCATCCTTATACCTCATTTAAGTAGGTACCTTCGTACGTTTGTAACCTTTTTCGCGTAGTGTATCGATGATTAATAAAATTTGTAATGTAGTTCAAATCGCGTTCGTATATTAATATATTATATACAGTAGGTATGATGTAATATACTAGGCGAGTTAATTAAATAACAATAATTTTCAACCATGTATTTTTATTTATATAAATTTATCGTCTTTATTCATTATTTTTCAAACGACATTCAAAAACAATTTAGAAAAACACTCTTAATTTCTTTAGTCTATAAGACAAACAGCATAATATTAAAATGAATGAAAGAAAATTATTGATACGTAATATAAACCATTTTTTTAATCATGACCCTTACAGCTTATCATTTTTAACAAAAAAAATTTTAAAACTTCATCCTAAAGTTTTTATGCATACACGTCATATATACCATTATTATAATATCTATACATGGGATCCACTCTGTGAAAGTCAACCATGTAGATTCAACAAAAACTGTACCTATAGGCTATAATATTATATTATGCTGCATTGATGACTAGCTTGACCCTTATTCGTTTGACGACCTCTGTCGCAGGCTGGTATTATACTCATCACATTTTAACATATATCTTATAATTTTATATACACAAGATAACACGTTTTCTAAGGAACATATACAGTAGGTAGGATAGGCCGCGTTGGTATATAGGAGATGTTGGAATATGGATATATATTTAAAATATGCGTAATATGTTACCGTAAGTATATAGCCAAAGGCCGACGAAGAAAGGAATGATCGCGGCCTACACGCTCTTATTTAAATTATCCATCGAGAATGCGTGATGAGATGTGTGCGTATATTATATCGGAAATTTCTAATTTTATTATTGTGCAGTATATATCTGTGTGCACTTGTGTACCTTCATATACATATTATAAACTCATACGTCTCGAGACGACGTGTACTCGCCTAATGCAATGTACGACAACGACGATGTAACAAGACAACGTGTGCAACGGGAAATTACGTCCATTTCCTGTGTCTTAGCCCCCATGAAAAACCGACTATACACATGCACCCGTTTAGCGTTTCCAATTTGTGATCCTTATATGTAATATATATATATATATACATATTTTACGAGTATAAATAATCTCTATTCGCTTGCGCGTGGTATAAATCGGACCCGCGGCGGCGACCGTTTTGTTATTGGATTACGAAAATTGATTACGGATTTTCGTAAATTATTATTATTATTATTATTATTACTATTATTGCAATAAAATGTTCTTCATATGTATTTGGCGGTCCCAATTAAGGAACGTTATTACGTTCAAATGATGGTTAGATATATATAATAATAATAATAATATTATAATCTGTGAGTGAGTATGATGAAAAATAAGTCTGCTGATTATAATGCGGGAGTAATTTAATATGTTATTATTATACATACATTATAATACATTGATCGCGGTTATTGCTGATTCCATTTGCCTGGCTTATACAAGCAGACTGCCATTAATCGATGTACCTACCTACCTAACATAATATATTATTCTACAATGTATATACAATATACATAAATAATAAATAATTATATTTTTTTAAACCTGTAATGTTTTTTTTTTAAACTTTTTGATTGATTAAATTAACTATTATAATAACTATTATATATACCTATTATAAAACATTATTAGTTGGTAGTGGAATATAACGATACGTATATTATAATATTATCTGGTTAGGTAAACCTCTGGTCTCTGGTCTGGTAAATACCTTACCATCTTTTTAACAATAATCAATGAGACGCATTGAAGGGAAGTTTAGGAAAAAAAATCTTTGTATTACCTGTTATACGTTTAATCTCAATTGTGTGTGTGACATTTAACAAAGAAAAACCATATGTCTAAACCACAATTCACTGTACATTATTACACGCGTGCGCAAGTGTGTGTGTGTGTGCGTGTGCGTGTTTAATACAATAATAAGAAATTATAACTATTAAAAAATCGGGGGCCATTGGAAACAAAAGTGTGATGTGTGATATAGTTTAGCAGAAGGCGGCGTGTATAGGTCGCGAGCGAAAAGTGTTGACCATTGTCAGCGAGAAACAATACGGATTAATTGCCGATTTCAAAAAAGTATTTTTCCAAAGAAATTCAATATTATTCGTATTCCTTACGTTTACAAGTTATTAATCAAGCTTAATAATTTTTGATGTCTATTGTATCATAATAATATTATTACGCGCATAATCGTTTAACTACAAATAATAATTTATAAATAGTATTAATATTGTGTTAAAAGAGCAACGAGGTTTCTTTGGAACTCTATGTACATAATATACACAACATTACTGTGTTGTATGTGTCTACACACGAGTGAGCGAGTTGAGTGTGCGTGAAAGAGAAAAAGAGAAACAGTGAGTGAGAGTGAGGCGGAGAGTCAGTGCGAGAAGGATTAAAAAAAAATTTAAGTTACAAGGTGTGAGGGTCATCGTTTATTATTATAATAATTTTTTTTTATGTACAAAAATAATCGTCAATAAATTCAATAAAAAAATAACAATGATTGATACTCTCGTATATATATATTAAATATACATATATTGGCGCTTTATCTCTTTCAATTGGTGTTTTGTTAGATTCAAGTCCGGCTTATAATATATTATGTTATCGGGCCATTGCTTGAACTGATAACCTCTGAAAAAAAATGTACAGCATATATATACAGCAGTATAGACACATGCATAATATTATGCGTGTATGCATGTGTGTGATACTGTTTTATTTTATAGGTCGCGTATATTATTACCCAAGTATATAATTTTTTCAGCAGTTTTTGTTAATATGACAACAGAACGTTGTTTTAATTTGCCATCGCGTCGCCGCAGTTATAATGGTCACGGGTGTGTTTTGAATATTAAATTATTATTATACATACGTTGACGCAAATTTGTAAGATCGTCACAGAACAGCCGATATTTTCATGCGTGTCGTGCCAATTAAAAAGTTGTTGAGATTTCGCGAATCCAATGATGGATTATAATTATTTATTTTTACCGATTTTATATTAGGACGTTTAAATAAAAATCTTTACAAGCGTCCAGCTCGTATATAATATGCGTGGAACACATTTAAATAATTAAATGTATATTATCGGATTGTATATCTTATTTTTATTCGACTCGATGGTGTAACGTCAATCATGATAAAAGATCGTCGTCTATTTAATTTAAAATACACACGCATATATATATATTGCATATATATACAAAGCTGTATCTTTTCCCTTTAAATTGTCTTTAAATATTCGTATTTTTAGTGTAATTACACATAAATAAATATACATACCTGCATAGAATTTTTGACCTCTAACGCGATCGTTACGCGTAACCTTCTCCTTTGACTCTGAAATACGTTTTCATTTCGTTCGCGTGCGGCACATACAAATACAGCTACAGATTGTAACACAATTCAAATTGAAATGTCGTTTGAAAAATTAATAATAATATTAATAATAAAATACTTCTCGACTATGGTAGTGTAACATATACATATATGTGAATGTGAGTGAGACTTCAGAGAAAGAGAGAGAGAGAATATATTCAATTCGTTCGCGTCATCGAACCGTTTCAAGAATACCACGTGAAAATGTAAAAAAATCGATTGTCTTATATGATAAATCAAATAAAAAGTGTTTGTTCGTGATAAATTGAAGAGGCGCGCTTGAAAAGCGGATTTTATTGTTCTTGCGATTTTTTTCACATTATTTCGAGTTCTTCAGAAAATCGTTTTAATAAATACATGCATTATTGTCTGCTTGCAAAGGAAATAGCACGTGCACTATTTTTTTTTTTTAATGAACTATTCAACTCTGGATCAGTGTGAGCTGCACGCGACAAATACGATATTGTTATGGCGTGCGTATATTATAATAATATCTTATACATATAATATGGATATGGATGACACCTCCCACGAATATTTTATGTTTTTTTTCACGTTTACGCGCAAACGTCTACCACGCGCTTCATAATAATATATTGTACTTGTCACGGTAAAATTGTGCTGAGTGACACACAATGTTTATAATAATACTAGTATATATAATATAACAATGCAATGATATAAATTGTTGCCCGCGCGTGCGTTTAACCGGATCCGGCAGATTTCCTTCAAAACTGACCTCTTACAACAATAATGCATTATAATATAATAAAGTCAACAGCACGACGGGAAGGCTTAAGAGGACTGCAAAATGTGACATAAATCTATACTAAACGGTATCTGGTCAAAGTATTTGAGCCTCTATTCGACGCTTTTATGATTGTCGGACTATAAAAATAAACACTGTTTCGTCCCTAAACATACAATAATAAGAACAGAAATCAATTTCATATTATAACCATACGGAGATGATGAATATAATACATTATATTATATTCAATACAACCCACCCTATATTATGTCTTTAAGTTATGCATTATTTTCTCTGATATTAAAGCCTCCAAAAACATTATACGATATATATATATATATATATATATATATATATATATATATATATATATATATATGTTTAATGTTTATAGGAGATTTGAATTTTCATTTGAGTAGGTACTCGGTATAATTTAATACTTTCCATGCGTTATATATGCCTAACCGAAATCCACGAGTATATATAGTGTGACGAGTAACTTACGACTTATTTGTTGTTGTTGCAGTGTAATGTCATCGAAACGTAAATCGCCGCCGTCCAAGTTGCTGGATAACGCTACGAGCGCACCCGACACGACAACGACGGCTGAGACAACGGTTGCAACGAACGCGGTCGAAGAGAACGGTAGCGGCAGCAGTAGCGGCCACTCGGACGACGGTTACACTTGCGGTAACGGTACGGAAGTCGTCGACAACTGCAACGAAACGACCATGGAAACGGCCACGGCCACAGCGTCGGCCGTGCAGACGACGGACAGGAGCTGCGGCAGCCCGGCGGTGGCCAACAGCCCCCCGCCATCATCGGCGGCAGCCCGGCCGGCCAGCAGCAGTGGCGGCACGTCGCCCTCGCCGTCATCGGACAGCGAGAACAGCAGCAGCGGCGGCGGCCGACAGTCGTACAACAACAAACGCCAACGCACGGAAAGCCCCTCGTCCGCAGCGGGCTCTGCTGCGGCCGCTGTGGCCGCTCTTAGAGTGTCGCCGTTCGCCGCGTACGCCAGACAACACACCACAGGATCGCCGCCCCAACATCAGCCGTCCACACA
Organism: Diuraphis noxia; assembly: GCF_037042655.1. Lineage (NCBI taxonomy): Eukaryota > Metazoa > Arthropoda > Insecta > Hemiptera > Aphididae > Diuraphis > Diuraphis noxia. Next base: position 26,076,566 of record NW_028301714.1, on the reverse strand, counting down.
TCCGCCGCCACACATCGCGTCGTTTTTGACGCTTAACCATGGCGCCGCTTTCTACGAGACAGCCGTTGCCGCGGCAGCGTACGAACGGGCGTTCATGAATGCCGGTGGCCATCACGTCCAGCAGCAGCAGCAACAACAACAGCAGCAGCAGCAGCAACAACAACAGTACCATCACATGATGGATAGCGTTCAGGCGGCGGCTGTGGCCGCTGCAGCGGCTTCCGGTTCATCATATTTTGATATCGAACAGCGCTTACTCCGCGGCAAGGGTGGCGCTGACGACGCTGACAAACTCGCTCATCTCATGCACCTGAACAACAACACTTTCATGCACAACCACAATAACATCAACAACAACAACAACAATAACAACATGATGTCTCCGATCGGTGGACCAGCCGCTAAGCGCACCATGGACGACGTGCTCAAGAAACTTTCGTCGAAAAAGCACATCAAAGACGAACACGGCGTTATTGCGTCCGGTCGTCCGGATTCGCCATCGCACAAAAAAAGGTTAGTGCTCATTAAAGTTTATTATAATACCATTCAGTATTGTTGGTGTTATCGATGCGCTGAAATTAACGTTTACTGCAGCAAGTATCTAACATCTTGTATTTTGGATACCGTGTTGTGGTTCAAACCACTAAAGCGAAAATAGTAGTTTTAGTGCTCATCATAGAGGCGTTCTCAGCTTTTTTGAAAGAGGGGAGATATACATTTTTGACTATTCTCAGATCATGTAGTTATAATATATACATTCATTTATTTATAATATATGTTTTATACACCAAAATAAGCCAAAAAGGCACCTTCATCTTACCCCCCTCCCCCACCGTGAGCACGTCTTTAAGTTATACTTACACATCCCAACACGACACAATAAGAGTGCAATATTGAAATCGTATAGTAAAAAATAGACGTTAATAAAAAAAAAAAAAAAATGCTAAATCCTCTATCGGTCGATAATTTTTACTACTTATTGGTGTACCTATATAGTGCCATCGTAAATATCGCAATTATAAGTAGAGTATTTGATATCACGATCCCCGATGGATATTTTTCGTAAAATATTTTAATAATTTATTGATATGATTTTTCAAGGGTATAATTATATTATGTATGAGCAATAAACATATTCGTGTATTGTGATGTCGAAATAAAACAAAACGATGGGCCTATGTGTTTATATGTACTTGAGTTTTCGGTGGCAATCGTAGTCTGTAGTATTATAATATTATATATTATTATAATTAAATATGCGTTGAAGCAAATATTATGTGAGAGATAAAAAAAATATATCATAGCGAACAATTATTGCCGTTTTGAGTATATTTTTTATAGACCACTCGAGATCGTATATTATAACAACGTAGTTATTATAATTATATTGTAGTCCTATTTGCCGTGGATATATACTCGAGTGCATGCGCTGCGTGTAGTATTGTTCTGATGGCCGCGGCTTACCTATATATCATATCGCTTTTCGTCCATATCGTCTCTGTCGTTGATAGTTGTGCATTTTATTAAAACATTGTAATAACAACTTTTGATTTCCTAAGATATAACAATAATAATAATATTATAATACACCGCTAACTGCAATAGGTGCCTTATATAATTATATATATATATATATATATATATATATATATATATATTATTAAGTAAGTATAATATTTTTTAAAAACAAGATGCTAGCTCGCAGGTATATATTATCCAGAAGGTGAAATCTTTTTTGCACTCAATATATCTATATATGACCTATGAACATGCAATTTTTGGGGTGGGGTCTGGCGTAGTCACGCGTTTATATATAAAAGTTTTTCTGTACACTCGTCTCGTGCACACACGCGCTGCACACGACGTTTCAATAACGTTTTAATCCTCGTGACGTCGTCAGATATATCATTATAAATTATAATACAATATCATAAAACGCTCATCATTATCTGCCGACAATATTAATTATTGATTTCGTGCATCTCTGGTCGTTGTCATCATAATCGCGAGCGAACGGCTCTGGTGCAGTTACACGCGAGTAATCGCTGCCACCACCGTCGTCCGTCCATGGTTGGAGCTTATTCAGTGAGAGTTTAGCCTTCGTCGTATGTTATATGACACAATAATATTATAACATAATATATTGTAAAGCACAGAGAGGTACCTCCTACGCGTTCGTGTGACACTCCGTCCGTCGTAAAATATAACATTATAACCGAATAAACCACTACAGCTATATTATAATAGAGGAACGGTTGCTGAGACATGTGTTCAAAATGCGTTCTTTTCATCGAATGCGGCGGCGGCGGCGGCGGAATTGGGCTCGGGTAAGTCGAAAAACGATACATATCGTGTCATTAGTATATATTATACCTGTATTATGACATGATAATTATTAATAATAATAATATTTATTATACGATCAGACATGTTATTATATAAAATGTACCTACAGTTTATAAACACAGTGTTTTCGTAATTTGTTATGATATAATCTAACAAGGTATAGGTACCTAACAATAATAATGTCAATCGGTTATAATTTCTGTATTAATTATTTGTGATCGACCATTGTCGATCTTTTGTTTTATACGTGTACTGCACTATTTTTATATTGGATAATTTGTTCGCTTTTGTAATAATAGGTTCACCGGTAATCTGCGCACGCAAAGAATTCTATAACTTAACGAGTAAAATAATATTAGAAATTAAATTCATTCCATTTTCGCGGTTACCGACGTCCGACATTAGCTATTATTAATTAATATTAATAAAATTATTTCTGAAATTAGGTCTAACCTTATAAACTAAGAAAAAAAAAATGCAAATCGCTAATTTAGAATTATATAGGTTAGGTTAGGATAGGTTAGGCTAGGTGGCTATCTCAAATTAGTTGCATACACGCGTCACGTCGAGTGCCTTTATTGTAATAATAATATTATACGTTATCGAAAACGAAAAAAAAGAAAAGCTCAACGCGTCTCATCGCGGTATGGAAATTCGGCGTCGTCATCTTTGCCGCCGCCGCCGTTTTACTCTAGGCCAACAAATTGATACAAATTTTAGACTACAACTACGCTGCTCCCTCTGCATACACTCTCTCTCTAATAAATTTTGACACGTTCAGAGGAGTTCATCATAAATTAATGATCTAATTACGACTCGCCGGCACGAACCACTCGGTCTAACCTGACGATCAGAACAGTCTGAAAGGAAGGGGAAATAATAAGTAACGTAAAGAGTGGCGGATATAGTGACTGGGTCGTGATAAAGACTACGGGCAGGGCTAATGGATGGCTTTTTCGCCTTCTGCTCTTGTTGTATCATGCATAACATATAAGTAATATTATACAATGTGTACCCGCCGTGTTCTCTATGATGCGCATGATAATAATAATAATAATAATAATATACGTTCTCATTCTTCCTATCTGTCTCACCGAGTTCGGTTATATTAAACCGCGACGGCGGAGGTGTATGGCCGTCGGCCAACAAAACGTAACTGTCCCGCGTTTTATATACGAGTCATCCCGCGACTAGTAACGCAGTTTTATAGTCGCTGGACCGCAGCTATCCGTTTCGCGCGCGTAAATGCTGTTTCGTTTAAATTATTATTATTATTATCTTCATAATACTATATAGTGCGCTACTGTGACAGTGAAAATAATATATTATGTTATACGACGAGCGTAACACTCCTCCGCTGGGTCGTTTGCGCGCGTTTATTGTTTTGTACTTTTAGACGATGTCTATTATGCCTAATAATAATATCGAAGCAAAATCAAAATGATGTGACCGCAGTATATAGCAGTTGTAAAATTTGGTCGATCGCGTGTTTTAGAGACAGAACATCACAAATGCGACGATATCGTTAAATTACTTATTGTAATAATATTATAGGCTCTTCTCGCGGGTGCCGACACTAATCAGATATATGTTGCAGCAAATGTTTGAAAATTTTAAATGTATATTTAAATCCTCCATCGCGTATTAGTCGATTGCTGCCGCCGAGTAGCTACATGATATCGTTCCGGAGATAAATGCCATATTCGACATTCGCCTCTTCTGCGGTTAACACGTTTTACACGAAACAAACACGAGTGAGGTACTTACTTTTACGCAGCTAAATATTATTGTTGTTATATCCGCGTGCCACGTGGTATATATGCACGATCCGAACAAATCCTCTCTTCGGAGCGATCTGATGCGATCGAGTACGTGAACGTTTTAATATTTAATTTGTTAATCCTCGTGTTATATAGAACGTTTTTGTGATTATAACATAATATAATCCTGAATTATAATAATATAGTGAATAAATGACCCATATATTCTGTCCACAGTAAAATTACCCACCTGCTTGTCTCGCGTATTTTACAGCACATATATAGGTTCTGGATTAGCTATTCCGTCCTGCAGAAATGGACGTGGGAAAGGGGAAATAGCTATTATAGGGCACTGCCCCTAGAAATAAAATTCATCTCGAAATCCCATATTATGATCTTCGGATACTTACTACACTACTTCCGTAAACAAAATTTCATCCCGCATCTAGCACTTCCGCTACTCTGCACGATGATTTTTCGTTTTTATTTTTAGACACACGCCACAGGATTGTTCGTGTGATTGAGATTAACCGTGACAGTGAAAATTTATATGTGTTATAAGTTTATACGACCTCTTTGGTTAGTTTTCATTCTTAGTTTTTTTCGCTAATAATAATATTATACTATAATATTATCCCTCTATACGGTGTGTAACTATATCAAGTGCGTGGCTCCCCCCTTTTCCGACCGCATATATTTAATTATTTGCCGTCGACAACGAAAAGACGTTAAATTGGCATATTATAGGCATATAACCTAGGTATACATATAATATTATATAATATGTACGTTATGCTCGTAGAAGTACTATATACACCAACGAGTATATATACAGAAAATAATTAAACGTTCGTCGTCGTCGATGATGATGATGATAATAACACAATAATAATGTGTGTGGTAATATGGTGTAGTATTCAGGTGCTGTTATCTGAATTTCAATTAGACGATTTATTAACTGCCTGCAAACAGTGCAAACATGTCGAGTGGAACTACCGCCACTAACATTGTACCTTTACTGTATAATATGTTATATTATTATATATACCTACTTTTTTTATGTTTAATATACAATGGATGTGTGTGTGCTTTCGCTTGAGGCCAACATACTTGGAAAGAACTATATATCTTTCTCATTTTTTTTTTATTGTCTATAGATTATAGATATACCTAATGATGCTTGCAACAGTCCATTAGTATTTATTGCAAAAATAAAAAAATAGAATTATATCTCTTCTATTATAGGTGTGAATGTGTGATGCTATAAATTTATAGAACAACATAGACAAGCATAAATATAAATTTTTTGTTTTAGATGTTAACATTAAATCATAACCAAAAATATCTTGGGCAAAAGCGAATATCATAAATTATTACAATATCACGTATAATATTTTTTTTATTATTTTATTTAGACTTTGAAATAATACAATATAACAATAATACGAATTATTATTGTATAGAATTAATATTTAATATCGAAAGAGAGCAATATTTTATGTTTTATCTCCGGACAAGCCAATATAATATAGGTAAGATGTGGTCGTTAGTGTACACAATAATCATTTTATATAATATATTATGATATTATGATTTTTCTTTACATGTGCAGTGATGTTTTCGCTATTAACAATGAACGTTAATGATTCGAGAGAATTTTAGTCTGTCCGTTTTCTATAATATAGACATTGGTATACGCCGTGGTCACCTCCGTGCAAATATAATTTAATATAGGTGCCTATACCTACCTTAAACCTTTCGACCACGGCCAATTAATAATTATATTTTATTCGACGACCCCGTGTATATAATATAATAATAATGTTCCCGCGGTCCAAATTCTTATTTTTATTTTATGCGTCCGTTTTGTTTTATTTTTATTTTTCACTGCTATCAAGGTCATCGAAAGGTGGCCGCCGCCGACGGTTTATTTTTTCCGTAACAATGCACAATACACATGCAATATTATAATATACGATACTATTATATCACACAAGTGCCATAATTATATTTGCCATTATAATAACAGTAATGTCCGTCTGACGTATGGCTGCGCCACGTGAGAAACCACTTTTATATAAGTTATAAATTAACGGCCTCAACGACCACGCACTTGACCACCAGACGCGGCCACAGGGTTAAATCATAATAACTACCACGCGACGTCTAGGTATTTTATACTGTACGTTATTATAATATTTTGCTCTTCGCAAAGAGGTATAGGTCAGGTTTTTTTCCTAACATTCGTCCGTCGTGTATTTCATTGCGGAAAACAAATACCTTACATCGGTTATTTTTCTGTGATTTCTGTACGCTTTTATCAGAATCGGAATGTCCGGGACAGAAAGTCGATTACACGCGGCGATAAAATTATATTTTTTACCGAAAATTGCTTTAAAAAACACACTGCACATTGTTGAAATAAACTATCGTGTCACGGCTTAATCGTGCATAGGTAGTTTATAGCTATAGGTATATTATATACGGCTGATATTATTATTGTTATTATTTTTTTTCGTAATGCCGCGCCGCATGCAAATTAAATATTAATTAGTACTTGGTTCTTACCTACATATATATAAATTTGAATGATGTCGTTTTCAACGAAATTTTAATTAACAAATATTACCTACTTATATTGAGTGACGACGTAAACCCTTTTCGTCGTCGTAGGTATTACGGCGTAAAATGAAAAAATGTATACGTTTTTAAATGTCAACGCGTACCTAAAATATATTAACAGTCGTAAAATCTAAACGAATGAGATATTAATTTGAATAAATCGTTGATATGATTATATAATATATAATAATAATACATATCATAATATACGCGAACACACCGACGCACGAACACAATGAACGAATGTATAAGTGAATAATAATATAAAAGCTGTCCGCCGTCAATAATAGTCAAAACGAGTGTAATAGAAATTTTGATAAAATTAGCGCCTATAAAATAAGAAAAAATACTTATTATTTAATATTTTGTGGAATCGGTTTATAGTCGTACGCAGTGGCGCGGGATTTAAAAAAAATATAAATTATTTCTCAGCGAACGAGCGCCCGTAGCACATTCCTCTGTCATCGTCGTCGTCATCGCCGTCGCGCAAATAATATGAATAATAAGAATATGTGTACGTTATGCAAAACAAGATCACGCACATATAATATCGTGTAGAATATATCTACCTACATATACATATATATATATATATATATGAGTAGGTACTCCGCGAAAAAAAACGGAAATTTTTCTTAATTGTATTTTCTCGCGTGTTCGTATTATTATGGTTATTCACGACGTGCATGAAACAAATTACATATTTCGTACAAAACACGCATCATAATACTTGAAAAAATAACAGCATCATTGTTGTGTTTATATACGCACATACGGACGAGCGACATTAAAGTATAATGACGGGACGTTGCAAGTGAGGGGTCTGGGACTTATCTCTCGGACGGAAGGCAGCGGCTGTGGCGTCGACTTGATAAATATATTATAATATGTATACGACGGTCGAGCGCCTGCGTGCACATAATACGGTAAAAGAACAAGAGAAGAATTTTTCGGGGACGGAGAGAGGAGAAAAAAACCATCCCGTCGCCGCCACTGAGGAGGGGATGCATGACCGCCACGGGTAGGATCAAAAGGGTATAATCGTGTATATATGTATACGCGCTGTACTGTGTGTGCAGTATTTTTTATGTGTGTGTATGTGTAAGGGACATGCCGCCGCAACCCCAAGGGCCCTGTGAATAAATAATAAAACACACTGTACTCTGTGTATATATATATATAGTAACTATATATGAAATAATATGTAGAGAGGGATAGTGTATATATACTTACTATATACAATACTGTCGACTTAGGTCTAGGCAAGGTGCACGGGGAATGGTGTACGTTTGTTTATAGGGTTAAACTCGTATAAATCACCATCGATTATTATTATTACCTACCTCTCCCGCGCGTATAATAATATAACATGCGTGTGTGTGTGTATAAACGCAGCCGCCCACCCTCTCCTTCGTAAAGTTTTTATAAAAAAACATTTTTTTTTTTTTACGCAATTTCCGTATTGAAAATTCCAACCTCTGTCCTCTATTATATACCTATATATATATTATGTAGTCGATCGGACATCGTACATTACTGATTCGATTTTACCTTATAAAAACAAAGCCAAAACTCGAATCGTTCTCTGCAGTGTACTTAATCGAATTTATATATTAGGTACGTTATATACTTACTTGCGAACTCTTCACGTTAAATCTAGTAGAATATAATCTCTAGGGACGGATTTTTCAACGGAGAGTATGTTATTGTATTTATATTGTCACAATACAGCTGTTATTTTACAATATCCTTTTTTTCTTAAATAATATATTATCTGTCCAACTCAGACAATACAATACATACATGTGTTAATTACGGAATGTCTGTCTAATCGACAAAAATGTTTAGTGCCTACGTTTAAAATTGAATTGGTCTGACAACCATTCGTTCCTAATGACTGTTTAATAAAATAAAATATAATATATGGTATAAAACGCCAAATTATTTAATCACATGCAATGTTATAAGTTATTATTTAAATAACATACATGAATGTTTTATTTTGATTTTTGATTGCTTGTAAGCTGTTGTATATTTGTATACACAGTGACAATTTATTTTACCTGTGTCTTTTTATTTTACAATGACAATGGTTTTTTTTTCAGCAGAAAATCGGACACTTTGACCGAACACGGCGAAGATCCTTCAGGAGGTCCCCCCGGCATGGAGCTACTGCAACACTTGCAAGGCGATACCACTACGATAGTTGAAAAAGAACGCAAACTGTCGGAAATGATATTGCAATTGCAATTATTTCGGGAACAACTGCTTACCCAACAAGATCATCCTAACAAGGTAAGGTTTTATATATAATAGTTAACTTAATATAATTTTAGACCATTGTTTTAAGTAAAAAAAAATATATAATATATAGAGAGAGAGATAGGGAGGGAGAGACGGTGGGTCATATAGTTTTAAAAATATACATTATACAATATGTATCAACAATATGTATGTTCTACAAGCATATATAAAGTTTCCAATCTTAAATTAGTATTAATATTATTTTCTTAACTTAAGAATTTAGGAGGACACCTCTTCAACGGACGTGTTTTATGCATGTAGACATATTATATAGGACGATGCTATTGTTTTTTTTATGAGTTGGTATACTGACCGGTAACAGTTCCAAATGTTATGTAGTTATGTATGTACACACGATTATTATAATATTATCAAAAATATCGTATTCGTGAGCGAAATGAATAAAGTAAATATTTCGCGATGTCCGGCGCTAAAATTCTTTAGCGGCCCACGCGCATTTTGGAAACCGCTGATATCTGCAGCTGTAACACGAGGAGTGTTTGAGAAAATTGTAGACACGCGTCCTACATAACCCAGAGATACTTCTCGGTGGAGTGATATGTGTATATATATATGAGTATACGGAGAGAGAAAAAAATTATTTAACTGCCTTCTTCTCTAGCCGACATTTATGTTTTGTAATAACTTTTGATTTACTACCGTTTTTGCTACGCCATAATATATAATAATAATACGCTTGCACATATGAACTATTTTTATAATCGAAATGCGCATCATCGCACTGTTGTATCCGATCAGCGCTACAATAGAGGGTGGTTTTATAATTATAAATATTATTTTCGAACATTTTTAACATTGGCATGTTATATTAATTATATTATTTTTAAACAAATGAAAACCATACTTCGCACAACACTCTTTAATGATGATATGATATATACACATAGCATATTATATTATACGATGGTACAACACTGCTGCAGCTTTCACGTATTGTATTTAATTTTGCGGAAATCTGCCAACTCGAGTGCATTAACAAAAACAACGTTGATAATATATTATTCAACATACAATAATAATAATAATTACTATGATCTCATTGAAACTAATTTATATTTATCGACATCGATTTTCATTTCCATATCGAGTTCACCGTTTAATTAGTGTATATTATTATATTGACAGAACATCCCGCTTATTCTTTTGTAATATCGACACAGTCGTTGTTATAGGTATAGCATTTTTATGATTGGAAACATGAAAAGTCTGGCGCGCATTAATGCAACATAATCGGAAAAGCGGTTTTTTTCGTCGGGGCAGTGGAGTGGTATACGCGCGGTAACGGATGGCGGTGGAGTTCAATGAGAAATTAAAATAAAAATGTTCTGAAAAAACTGCTTGCAGCGAGTCTATATATATTATATTGTACGGGAGGAGTAAAAGAAGGGTCCACTGTGGAAAGACGAGCGTTTTACCTAAATCATATTGTAGTACTTTTTTTCTCTCTCTTCATTTTCATTAATAACACAACGCCGGTTACGTGCGTATACCACTGCGTATGTACCGTGGTATATATATATATATGTATACACGCCTCCATTCTTTTTCATTACTCGGCCGTTTTGCTTTTGTTCCGCGTTCGGACTTTAATCTGCTTCTGTGCTTTTGAAAAGAAATGCTTTTCCTTTTGCGTCTCCTCCTACCCCCGTCTGCACAGTCTCTGCAGCAGCTGAAGCGGGCGCATAATAATTCTGTATCCACCGGTAGGTATATATCTCATTATTTCCGGCCATTATGTAAACTTTTCAACGAACGGACGTGCTCTGTTGTTCAAATGTCCGTAAAAACGCCGTATATTAGTGTAAAGTGCCGGAGTCAGGAGTAGTATATTATAACCCTATATACAGTTGCAGCACTCTCAAAGATGACATATAACAGCATCGCAGTGTCGTGCGGTAACTCGTCGTTCGTGCGGAAGTATACCTACTTGAAAAAAGTACGCAAACTTAAAAAAAAAAACATATTTGTATACATACACGGGTTTTCGCGCGTTTATTTTAATTAAAACTCGATTACGAGAAAAAACAACCGTCACGCGCGTAGGAAATAATACTATAATATGCGTAATGAGTACAGCGTGCGTATACGTATATATACGCAGTGATATGTGTATATAACGAGAAGTTAATCCGACGTATGTCGCCATCACTAAAATTCGTTTTTGATTAATTTCCTACGGCTGGCGTGGCAGAACCGCGCGGGGTTTTGAAAAAAACCGGACAATCGGAAAGAGGTCCGAGACGAGGAGAAAAGGGTTGTGCAGGGGTCGCGTGCGTGTAATGTGATTTATTATATACATTATACCGCGGAGAGTGCTGCTGCTATACTGTAGCACTGCTGCAGTTCTTGCAGTTCACCGGGGTGCTGCCAGCTATATAAGCATTCCACGCACACCGCTAATTCCGACTATAGGGTTTTGCAAAGTGGCCGGCACATTAAATATTCATAAACATATGTTTGATATAATAATATATTTCCCGTTGTCACGCCCGCGATCGACATATAAACTGCGCCGCTACTGCGAGAGACGCGATCACGGTCCTCCGGGGATATACAACGCGCGCAAAGCACTATCAATATGACGTATATACGGCGATCAGAGCGTTTGTATGTCTATGTTCATGTAATATGTGGGAGAGACGTAGTGGACTATGAGATAATAATATTATTATAAAGCGCGTTCGACAATATGCGATACACACAGACATAAATATAACATACGTATACCTAATAACGGCGATGTATGGACATCATTTAATTGTTCACGGTTCGCAGACTTCAACGCCACGAAGCTTTTCGTTAGCTTCGGGCATGGATATGATCGCCAATCGAGCGTGATGATATTTTGATATCCTCACCAAATATAGTTCTGCGCTTCTATATCGCTGACTCAACGCTGCACATAATATACTACATCATAATATAATATACGAAAAGTGCCTAAATCATAAAAATTAACCTATATATAACTGCAGCTGTAGTAACTATTACATCGATACAAAAAAATAAAAATATTTATACATTTTGATTTGCACAGCGTGTACATCATGATAATATCGTACATATATTATATATATAGTTACACTTTGGCCTAGACTAATCCTTATTATTACGATTGCGGCGCGTGGATATATATATGCTACTATTACTCGCGCAGAGTTTAAATTAGAACTCGTCGCGCGCCTGTCCAACAATATGCCAGCGAAAAGCATTCATTCATTTCCCTGACCGCGGGTGACGTCTAAAACCTTTATATAATATTATGCATATTATATTAATTTTATATAGTATATGCATATTTCTGTATGTATGGATAAATATAATATGACTATAAAGGTATATATGGTATATCTCCTCCGGTGGCCCCGTAGTCGGAGCCAACGATTTTCGCAATAAATACTGCAGTGTGTGTAGCTACTCCGCGGCCTCCTCCTTGGGTTTGATCGTTATTATTCTTCTGTATTTTGTATTATAAACTACAGAAAACTCATTTATTAAGGAACTGCTACACAACCACCCTTGTGCAGTCGGTCTCGTGGTCGAACTTATAATATTATAGTATACATAATCGTTTACTGCAATATGACAGTAATACATACTTATTTCTTTCGGCTTCTGTTGCAGTCGCATAATCATATTATTATCATTATATAATATGTTTAGTGTTTACTATACGCTGCGTTGTGGTTTTCGACCGATTGATTTATTACAAAAATAAAAAAAGCGGCACGGCTTATTAAACGTAATTTTCTTTCACCTCCGCAGTCGGTGGCGTGTCGTACAACTACTATATACGCAAACCCGCGCGTTGCGACGATGATAATAGTTTTCAATTATTTTTATTATACGACCATTATTATAGTCGACTGAACCGAAGAAAATGGCGGCTATTGTGCGAGTTGGTTATGATTGTTGTGTGAGACTTAAACAACGACGTGCACACCGCGGTAGGCAACTTCGGCCAGGAGGATAAAAGAATATAATATAAGAGAATAGTAACTATATAATATATATATATATATATATATATATATATATATATATAATAAGAAAAGAAAAAGAAATCATTTATCAAAGTACTGTTTGTTTTGTGTATTATTTATTATTATTCTTTCGGTTTATTATTATAATATATTATATTATATACATATATTTTTTGTTTGTAATATTTTTTTTCAAAACGAAATACACACTGACTTTTTTTGACCACGACCTACTTGTATTATAATGACAACGCCATTGTGGGCGCGTACAATACGTGTATTGTCTATTCGTCTAGGCTTCGTTATTACAATAATAATGATAAAAAAAAAAAAAAAAACAATTTTAAACTCCACGCCACAGTGGTTGACGGTGGCGGTGATATAGCTATAGGCAGGTGTATATATTATATACTCACTGCACCTTTTGTCAGCGTGTCTCGCCGGGTTACATCATTTTTTCTGACTCGTTTCTTCTAAGTTCCGTCCATTCACCTTGGCTGTCGAGGTTCTCGCCTGAAGTTTGTGTGTGTGTAAATAACAGGTTACTTTTTATACATATATACATATATATATATATATATATATATACTTTATACATATCATCTAAATAACAATAAATATATATTTGCATACAAAAATGAAATACACAATAAACATCAATGATCATATAAACTATTACGCGGTATAAATGTATATATAATATAATAGGCATAATGAGGGTGTATATATTATGTTATCACCATCGTTTACCCCTAACCTAACCTATATAGTATAGGTACAATCATTTATTTTATAATTATATTATGTTGAACCTACGTAATATTAATATACAGGTTAGATTAGAAATCGTTTAAAATTACACTATATATTACGCGGACAACCGACCCATGAATAATAAGACCGAACGTATATTTTGGTATATACATATCGCTGCGGAGTATATCGGCTTTGCTGTTTCATCCGTTTTATTAAACGTCGAATTTTTCCGAATAAATTTTGTCAGCATTATATTATGTACTAAAAAAATATGATATAATATACTTTAATATTGGCTATTATATTATATACGCGTTCGTATAAATATATAATATTTCTGTTGCATTTTATTTCTTTGTCTCTCTTTATTTCCAGTAGAAAAATCGATAGTCTTACATGTTTAAATATATGTATTGTATAGATACGTTTATTACACTCTACAGCTCTTAGTCCATGGGCGAATAGGCCTACCGGGCTACCGGGCATTTCCGGGTGGGCCCCCCTTCGTATTTTGGTAATGGAGCCCTTTAATATCATGTATTATTAAATTTTTTTTCATGCGGGGACCTAACCTAACCTAACCCTTTTTAAAATTTTCCGGTAGACCAAAAATGGCCTATCCGCCCATGTCTTAGTCCTATATCAAAATAGTATAATATATAAATAATACATGGCGTATTATATAGAGCGTATAATATATATATACATGTATTAAAAATATGCTGCTGTTTAACGTACGACTTCGAAATGTGTTATTATTGTGTTTCGGGTTTTTTCGAAAAACACCGCCGTCAACTGCCGCACATATGTAATGTAGGTCAGAAAAGTGACTTGTCGTGTATATAATATAATAGATTCGTCTGACGCACCGTACGTCGCCGTCGTCATTTATTGGAGCGTTTGTTCTGAAAACCATCTGTATATTATATATACATATAATATATATATTATTAAATTAACATCTGGAAACATTCTCGGGTCCCTCATATTACATTATCGACGACGACGACCATATCATATATATATATATATATATATATACATAATATAGTATCTCGCAAATATAAACTAACACAACAATAAAATATATGTGCGAGTGTGTGTCTGCAACGTGAAGTATATGTCGCACCCATTCGAAAAATCATGTTCGTCGAAAATCCCATGCACAGTGATTAATAACGCTTATATGTGGATATATATATATATATATTGTATTACATCGCTCGCAAAGTCTCAACATGCAGTAAATATATGACAGGGTAAAAATTTTCATTTCTTTCCCACACATAATTGTAGGTATATCGTCGTCTATTTTAGAGTTAGGTATTTCCTCTGCAGCGTGCATATGCATATAACGTATATAAGACCTGAGTTGCCATTTCCACATGCGCAAATGTATCTACCACAAAGTTTTGGTTCAATATTAATTTTAAAAAAATTCCCTTCTCTTTTCCGATGAGTTTTAATGTTAAAAACTTTCGTATAATCATCATATAGTATATTAAAGTACAATATGAGTTTACACTATTTCACCTAAAACTATGTTCATGATGTTAAAATCTGGAGCAATTCAAAGTGGTGCGTCGGTGCGTGATGTGAATATAAAATAATATTATTATACATTTCTATATATCTTAATATTATACATTTGCGTGTTATGATAAAATCTGACTTATTTGGAAAAATAACATATTATTATTTATTTTGTTATTATAGTTAATAGTTATTACTTATTTGGTATTATAATATATGCTACGACGATGACTTATATTTAATATAAAAATGGCTATTGTACGTTTTATTTCGTCGGTCTTTAAAATTAACAACACCTATATATAGGTATAGCTACCAATGAGGAGGAGGACCTAACAACGGTGGGATTGTTATTATTATTATTATTTTTTATTACTTTGTATTATACTGTTGGTAGGTAGGTAGGCACTAGGCAGATCGTCGTTATTATATAATATATACTATACAGGTATAGTATGTTATATAGGAACATCATCGCCATTGTTCACGCGGCGTTATTGTCATCCACCTGTATGCGCGTGCACGCTGCGGCGTCGACGTGAAAATATGTATTGTTGTCGGCGGCGGCCAATAGCAGCCCTTCGTCGGTCGTGCCAATCGCGTGCCGGCAGACCCTCCGAAAATATATTTTTTCCTCTCTTATTGTTTTCCGTCCGTCACGCCTGCAGTTCGCGAGGCCAACTGTGGAAAACCGCCCCATTGTACGTCTTCCGTCGTACCACAATGTATACGATTATTGATTATCATTATAAAATTAATAATATATGGGTTATATAGGTACCTATCTGTATTTCCAATAGTTCCAATATAACAGTACGGAAAACACCTGCAGTGTGCATACTGAATGGGATAATCAAATGTTTTCGCTATTATTTTGTTTACTTATTACACAAGATTGCACGGCATAAATTTAAGTATTTTTATATTATTATGTATATAGATAGTAGATACTTATACATATTATATATTATATATTAAATATTTTAAGCCATATATAATCATATTATATTATATATTTTTTTAATATATATATTATAGTATCGGTTTTTCTTTAGGTATTAATTGATAATAGTTTTCCGCGTAATAAAATCAAAAATATGTCACAATCATTAATATGTCGTATTTATTTTTAAATATCATTTATCGTTTTAATTTGTATCTCATACGTAATAAGTATATTGTATAGGTAGGTACGTAACGTAACTATAAATTTCCAAAATCGCGCATTAATAAGTACCTATAGGAATGTATAATGTATTATTTGTGCTTATATAGCCATATATATTTGTCATATAATATATACATATATTAATATCAAATAAACTCGAACTTTAATAGCTGACGTTGAGCCCTTTGAGTTTATCTCACGATAATAATTAAAAATTAAATTATTCAATACCTACCTTTGGCAGTGGAAGTTTTTTTTGTCGATTTGTCTTCAAAGTCCAAAAGACACTTTGTACAGTACAAATTGTACTCGTATATACATTGTATATTTGAACAAAAATCGTTGTGCCGTATCACGAGTGGCAGTGCGGTGGAGAGGAGGTGATTCTCGGAAGAAACAGTTAAATGTACGTAATTAACGGAAAACTGTATTTATTTATCAGACATCAGCCCTTTTTCCACGAAATGAAAAGCAGCAAAGGATAATATTAACTATAATGTTTTTCTCGTCATTTCATCTCGTTTATTCCCCCTATCTGCTCCTACAACCATAGGCATAATATTATTATTGTATTAACTGTTTCTCGAACATTTACATAAAATATGTGATTTTAATATGCCCCTATAAATTCAACTATTACATGCCTTTCAAATTTTATAATTTATAATTTTGAATTAAAAAGTGCGTTTGATCTCAAACCTAGCCATGTATATTGTATATGCCTGTATACATTTATATAAATATATACATTTATTACTAAGCGTTGTTGGATTATTATAGGTTATATATATGCCTGAAGTAGTAGTACTACCGTATAGTAGTACCTATAACTATATGTATAGCCATATAGGTATAACTATTGGTAGATATATACCTACCTACATAATATAAAGTATATACCGACTTGTACACAGTTATGCCTATACTTTATTTACTGCACTACACCTATTCCTAGAGAATAAATGTCATAGTGAGTGCGACTTCCTCCCTTTCTTCCGATTTAATAAACAAAGCGTAATTAATTATTATGCTTAGCAAAACGAGCATGAGCGTTTAATAAGATTTCCACGATTATACGGTGGAATGTATAACTATATAAATATGTATATTTAAAAATATGAAAATAAGTAAATAAATAATAAACACGCGGTGCATTTATATATATTCTTTTGCTACAGCAGCAATAATAACTATACGGTTCGTTATTTTTTCATAAACGGCGGAGGTCTCTTATTTAATTTGTATAGGTTAGGTTAGGTTGTATAGGTATAAAGTCGCCGTCCGTCGTCGTCGTCACGCACATTATTCGTAGGAAGTTGCAAGTTATTTTTTTCCAGTCCGTTTACGACAGCGAACTACTCTTTTTCCGACCAATCCCAGCCCATCCCCTTCCACATTTCGCCCTCTTGTTACAACTTTGACTAATACATCTAAATGATCATCACCGGCTCTTCTTGTCCTGCTGCAGTGAGCGCGATTACTTAAGCCCTAAGTAAATACTTTATATTTACTCGTATAATGTATATGTAGGTACCAGGTACCCATCATTGCGTGCGCGTGTGGCAGTTCTTTATTTTTAATCGTACGACGGTCCCAAATGGACTTTAATACTTCGCTAAGTTGATATAGATATTTAAATTCTATAATAGTTATAAGTGTCTACACGAAAAAAATAATTGTATAAGTATATATTTTATTTTCGCCTACACGCTAAATTATACATTTACTTTGTACACGTTTTACTCAAATACAAACTTGTTTTTTTTCAATTTAAAATGTATAATATATATTCAAGTACTTGAATGGCCATATTTTTTAACACATTATGTACCTACGTATGTATTATATATAATGTTTACTGATTTGAATAATTAAAAAACCTACAGACCCGCTTTGGTTTTTCCTAATCATCAATGCCTTGATATGTTTTTCACTTGTTCATGTGATAAATATTATATTTAATTCCATAATATTTTTTCTATAAGTACATTAAATAAATGATTGCTAACATACACTTGATGCAAAAAAACAATATGTGTCACCTTGCAGCTCATCTCATTTCTAAAAATATTTCCAACTATATAAGTCACCGCGTGATCGCAACGTAGATACTATACGCATGGCGTACATTTATAATACTCTGTTTGATACTAATTATTAATATACATATATATATAAAAAAATTATGATTTCAATACAGAACAATAAGCATCATAATTTATAGCATAATACATTTTATTTCATAGCAATATACGATCATATTGTGTCACATTTATAAATACCTATTGTGTGAGAGTGTGTGTTAAGTTAATTATATAGGTACAACAGTAATTGTTTTTGTACCAGTGTACGGCCCGACGTTTAAATATTACCATATCCTAATTACACTGCAGCAATAAATTGTACACCTCAATCTAACCCACTGCACAAAATAAATATTTCGTCAAGTTTTGGTTCTGCGCGTGTTGACAGAATATTATCCTCTAGAAGAAAGTAATAATAATAATAATATAATAATGTACGTGGCGAGTGCTGCTGCTGTTGCTGTTAGGTTTTCGAAATGTGCGTCTCGTCCGCTCCACGTGGCCAATTAATTTCATAGACTATATACGACAACAGATATGCACACACACACACACACACACACACACACACACACATGACGGGTGTAAGACGTCAATCGATGGCGCGCGCGTTTTATTATTACGTGTCGACGGCGGCGGTGTTTTTTTCCTATATCCGATGCGCCGCGCACGCAATAACGCCACACAAAACGCAGTTCGGTTTCAGTGGCGGCGACAACCGCGTTGACAACCACCGTCGCTGTCAACTCGTCGTCGTCGTCGTCGTCTCCTCCTCTTCCTCACGATGTGTGTCTTATAATGTAAAAACTTATTACGAATCGCACCTGTTCACGCGTCGAAAGAGATTTGATTTTTCCCCCTATGCTCAGCATATCCGATTTCACGAGTAAGAAAATAAAAATCATTTCGCCTCCGGAATATTATCACCCGTATATATAATATACCCACGTGAAATTATATAAAGTCATCGTCTGCAAATGACCAAAACACTCGTGATGTCTTGTCCGTGCAGTGGATTGACATGTGCAGCAAGTCGAAATCTATAACTACGACTATAACTCAAACATTATAATAATATATTCGGAGTACCCGAGTACGGACGTTGTGCGTTTTTTCTGGTATCCGTCGAAAAGTCAAAACAGAAAATATGAATTTGAATAGTACAATAATTATAATACGAAGACTTGAAATGGTCCACGACGATATTTTTGATTATTACCACATCTGTTCGCAGGCAGATAATCGTATAATAATAATATAATATAATGTTGTATATTATCAATTTATTATTCTCGATATATAAACGACATCGTTCGTCGTTAAAACCGATAAAATGTATAGGTTATCGCCGGGCAAGTCTTATCGTTTGTTTGTTATTCAGTTTTGACGGCCCTTTTCTTTTTGTTTTCAACCGTAATCCGAACCCGGCAGGGTTCTTTTTTTCCGCGTGCCCTTGTAAAATAATTTGACCGGCTAGACACCCCCGGTGACCGCTATAAATCATGAGCCTGTTTTATTTATTTTTTGACAGCATTTTTCTTCTCCGAAACACAATCTGTTCGCAATATGTGTTTTTCGACAAAATTCTCGCTCTTTGCTCTACACCGATGCTGTCGATCCTTCATAGCTATATATACATAATAATGTACAATACATTCTTTATATATATATTATATATCCCCATGCTCTGTTATTTACTTATTTCGATGTATACTTTTGTGTGACCCCACATAAGAAGAAAGGAGGCCAGTGGAGAAGTATATAGGAGTACGTAATATATTAGGGTCGTTCGAACTGCAGGCGATTATACTGTTGTTTGGTAAATCTTTGAGATGAATTTGCCACCGTATGTTTGTTCTATCCTCCTCCACCCCTACGTAGAAACGATTTTTTCGCAATGAGACCCACAACATATATAATTACCCGTGCAGCTCTTACACGTTACACTATATATAGTAGCAATAATGTTCTATATATATATAACTGTGTGTGTGTATATATATATATATATATATATATATAAATATCTAGCTGAACAATTCGTTGAAAACCTCGTGTCGGATGATATTGTCGTCTGATAACATTTTTGCTGTCGTTGTGCATTTGTGTCGGTTCGGTGGCGAAAATACTAGGGTGGCTGCGGCAGAGAGCGGCGTAGTATTGCACAGCGTTAATCTGTTTTCGTCCGGGGCCGTCCGATTCCCAGCGGACCTCCGCAACCAATGCCAAAGAAAATAATGAGAATATCTCCGCTAGCCTCACTCCGTACCAGAAAAATGAGTGGCTTGCGTTTCGTAACCTATACAATGTCACACCGCAAAAGCCGTTTCTCTCGCGACAATAACACTATATATATCGCGTCACGCGCAGTTCGCCACTATATAATATAATATATACCTTTAGATACGGCGTTTTCGCAGTTTGTCAGGTAGTCATCGAAAAGTTCTATGTGTATACATGACATTTACCTACAGGCGTATAATATGTTTAATAGGTAAGTGCGACACCATGACGAACACTTCAGTTTTATCCGTTTGGAAAATACTTTATTTTCAAAGCGTTTTAATAATAGCTGTATAGTCGTACTTAAATGTTATACGCACAGAAGCACACATAACAACGGGCGGGAGGGAGTTTTTTTTTTTTTTAACGAGATCATTAATTTGTGTAATGCACGGTTTAGGATGAAGTTGCTGTAGCCGCTGCCGCGATATTATATACGTGCGTTCGGCTAATCCGTATTTACGACGACGATCGCGAGGACAACGACGACGAAGCGAGGTAGAATTAAGAAACGATAGTTGTAGCCAAAGTTCTCATAATTCATATTTCTCAGACGTCTTGTCCCTTGCCTCCGCCGTCGTCGTTCGCGTGATGGTGTATATAATACGTTCTCGTATAATTTTGCCACCCTATCCCACCGCCACCGCGCGTGTTTTTAATAATTCATAACGGAGGAAATCTTTATTTTCAGTTCCATACACACAATAATAATAATATATAATAGACATCGTTCTTCTCCGTCATTATTAAATGAAATGTTTTTTCTTGGCCAAGTCATCTCCTGAATGACTGTCTTTGTCTTTTGTAACACTGCTACTTCTGCGCTACATGTGTATGCACACACAAATAAAAATTGTAATAAATTAACCTGTAGCTAGGAGACCGATTTAAAAATTATTATCTCTCTAGTCGTCGAGTGCGCGTTTTTGGTTGCATCGTTGCGTGTGTCAACTATAGCTGCTGTCACTGCTGTTATAGTATACTGTACAACGGTTAGCCGAGTTTATTTTTGATATTCGTTAAAACGTCCTTACGCCAGCGATTTATATAAACATGGCGGGAAAATAATAAAATAATAATATTACACTAGACTACCAAGAGTCAAACGGTCCTCCGGCAGAGGAATGCGGCGGCGTATTTGGCTATTCGTGCGTTAATATTATTAAGTATTTTTTTCGTTGTTCAACAATGATGATGATGCGTGCGAGGCTAATAAACTATTAGGAAAAAGATCTTTAAAATAAAGCGTCTCGCGCGTTGTTCGAAATAAAATTTCCGTTGTTGTTTGGTCGATGGTAGAAATGGCTAACATTAATATTATATATATATATATATATATATATATATATAATATATATATACATAAAAATTAGTAATATACATATCCATGTATTATTGTATGTATATATAATATGTACATATCGCTCGCGTAATAATAGCTTCGTTCTTATACAAGCGCGCATGCGTACATATATATCATACCCCGCGTAATATTGTGTCATGTAAAGTCCAAAGAATCGTGACGATTTAATGTATCACCGCCGCCGCCACCGTCGTCGTCACCGTAAACTAATCGCTCGGAGAATATCATCATATATATATATAATATGTGTCGGAAAAAATATATATATATATGACTCGCTTCCTGTCGAAAACAAAAGATCAACACTGTGCGCGCTCGTGTACACATGATATATATATATATATATATACACAGTTGTAAAGGATACTCGCCAGTGCATAGCGCTTCGTGGACGTGAAGGTATAGTGCCAGGATGGAGGGAGGTAATAGTCGGAGTGGCCGTGGTGGATTATCGGGCGGGGGTGAAGGTAGGGGCCATATGGCGAACGTCAAATGGCTTACGAGGTCGTTGGAAAAATAAAAGGAATAAGACATATATTACGCTCGGGACGAACAAGGAGATCACCAGATTATACGCGTTTACGTAGGTATGCTATGAATGGGGAGGGAGGAGGCTGGACACGGTCGGCATTACGTGGTTCTTAACGCCACCGCAAATTCTATATTTTAGCTAAGTCCGTTAAAAGGTTTCCACCGATTTACGCCTTTGTCGAGCCTCGGAGCTCCGAATGTCCGGCAGTGCAGGCTGCGGTGGCAAATGGGAGATTTCGTTGCCCGCGAACGCCGAATTATTAATCCCCGACTCGAACGTCTAATACATTGTCCATTGAATTTTTCATGCGCTTTTCTTCGCGTTCTGTTTACTTAGTAACTATATATATATGTTGGTGACCGGGCAACGTTGGCTCTGTAGGGGTAAGTTGACACACGTCGAATAAAAGTTATATAACATTTTTCTTACAAGTTTCTTTGCCCACAATACGCATCAACCACTTTTGCATCAATCATTTATTATTTGTCCGTTATCAAAACCAAAATTGTGAATTTCAATCCCTCTATAGATACAAGGTACATGTTATCAATAAATGATAAATAAATATATGTTAATGAAAAGCTCTCGCCATAGAGGGCATTTGGCGCAAAATATGATATTTCTAATGTATATTTTCTTTAACACGTGACGCATAAAAATATTATATCCGAAATGGCGAAATTCACGAGGATGAGATATTTTATCGAATAACAATCAATAATTATCATCTGATTACTAATCATCGGGGACTGACTGTTAACGTATATTTAATAATACTAGAAAAAAAATTAGAAAGGTTTTCTGTGGTGTTTAACAATTATTTTCAATTATCAAATCACGGTGCCGTCATTAATCCAAACCATTCAACTGAGGAGGGGACGCATATCACACATTTCGTACTATATTTTGGCAACGATATTAATCAATTAACCGGAAAGAACTCGAGACACAAGCGAACGCGTTAACACACACACACACACTCACACCTTTATTTAGAAAAGTGAAATCGCGCAGTAACTATTTTGGCGCGTCCTATCCGACCTAATGAACCGATATTGCTCTATCTTGGCACTCGGTGTTGGTGTAAGAGCGCGGACGCACACGCCACTCACCACCATCTAACCCACAATATTATATGAGTACCTAATAGAACATTATGATATCAATAGGTACTATTGAAATAAAAACATATTATAGACTACGCCGTCTCGCTGTCACAAATGATAAATTTGATTTAACGCATAGTTATATATTTTGTTGCTATACTTTTTAATTTTTAACTACCAATAAAGCCGTGTGCTGCAATGTAAAGTGTGTATATTATTATTATGAATGTATATATATATATATATTTATTTATTATAGGAGTCAATGTATATATTATATTATATTGTGTATTGAAAAACCGCACAACGACTGTTGTTCGTGTCACTAGTTTGGTGGGGGCTGACAAGGGGAGGTTAGGCCTCATTAAAAATAATAATTCTTTGAAATAACCGCGTTGTTAAAAAAAAATAAAACCGCGACACACTTATAAAACACCCCCGCCAACAACACTCTCGCACGCTGATCGGACGGCCGATGCGGTGCGAATATATTATTATTATGTATACACTGCAGCAGCACTTCACCACCGTCGTCACCCATCGTCACCGAAGTAACACAAAACTCTATTATTATTCATTTGAATTTATTATTTTTTCTAAAGTGAAAACTCTTTGTGTGAGTGTTCTTGCCATGATGGTGGTGTTTGCCATTGTGACTTATCCACTTGTTCTCGCCGTCTCCGTGGGTCTTGCTGCCGTAAAGTATAATGCTGTACACGATTATTATTATTATAATTACAATTATGATTATTATTATTACCGCGTATATCCCTACCGACTCAAAGAGTTTCTCTCTCCGCCTACCCATAGTTCGTCACCGCCAATAGTAAAGTCTGATGTAATGAAAGTGTATTTGAGCGTGTGCATGCAGTAGTGCAGTACCACCTCTGTCGACGATTGTTTTTACCAGAACAATCTGCAGTGTCGACAAAAGTGCGTGTCTACACAAGAATTTGTGTAATATGTCGTGCAATACATATTATTATATTATTTATATTGTACATATTATATATATTATTACATACTGTAGTAGCAGAGGTAAATAATATCATTATTATCATGTATAATAGCTGGATTTATTTTCCTTCCAAAGTATACAAACATAAGTGCTGGTATAATATATTCTGTTAAGAAACTTTAAAACATTATTTCGTAATGCCTAGTTATAGTGAGTTATAGTTATATAATGACAAACATGCAACATGCACGAACAGATTTCGGAATATCACCAAAAATCTGTGAAACTTAAGATAAGCTCATTTTGGCCAATATATTATTTTTATCGTTTCACTGTAATTAAGTACTTGATAATTTTTCATTTATAAGACTAGAAGTACAAAATGTCGACTTAATATTCTAGCTGTTATATTTTTCTTATCACAACCTCTTTGAATGATGCAATGTAGGAACAGGAACGTATGCGATTTTCACGGGTAATACCAACGATGTAGCCGTAGCTCGTCAACAACCCCATCTATAGATCGAAATCCGGCAGTTGACAAATAATGTCTCTGAAAGCAGTAATGAGAGTTATTTGTATTTCATAGAAATTTGTGAATGTTAATATCGTAATTGATCTTTGTCGTGTATGTGTTGTTACCGATCTCCACCCTCTTATCGTATGACCACGTCCTATATGATACGCGTTTTGTACAACACGAGACGAGATAACACACACGCAGACTAGAACCACCCCGGTGCAATATGTGTCGTTTATACCTATTCATAGTATGTGCTCATGGAAGGGGAAAAAACCGACATGAATCCATTTAGCTTATTGCGGAGACAAGTGGAAGCTAATGACCACGTTAGTGTATATATATATATAAACTATATACAGCCGCATCTACGCATAATACGCGTATCTGTATAGAGAATTAGAGAATGAAAAAAAATTTATAATAATAACCCCGAAAAATAACGACAAACAGAACCGTTTGTATGTTATAGAGAGAGAGGGACGAATGTACAGAAGAAAAAAAACTAACCGGACAACGACGACGCAATGCGTACCCAATGATTTCTGCTGCTGTAGGGTGGTCGGACGGATGACGGACGGACGGACAAGACCCTAGTTTTTCGGTGATGAACGAGTTGTGGTGGGCAGAGGGTGGTGGTTCATCGACGACAAAGCTGTGTGATTACACGTACTGTACCTATATATATATATATATATATATATACGATATACACCCATCATATATATAGTATACATATATACACATATTATTATATAGGTACGGCTGGACCGCGCGGGGACGTTATTATTACTCTGATGTTTATTATAAAGAGAATACACTCAGTCGCTATCGTCATCACACACGTACACGTATATTATATCTGTAATAATAATGTATACCGTATGTGTGTGTGTGTACCGCCACTGACGCGCTGAGCGTGTGTACAATGCCACATTGTTTGCCCGCGCGCGTTCTGTTATCCGCAACGTTATCTCTTTGATACCGCCGTCGTCATCGCAGCTACGACCCCCTCAAGGGCCTATATATATGAGCACACACGGTGTTCGACGCGTATTGTGTAGGTCTTTGCTGCAGTGCGATTATTAAAATTTTAACATATATATATACTACCTACCTATACCTATCTATACGCATTGTACACAACCGCCGACTAGACTAGTGCCGAGTCGCACAAATTGTATAATATTATATATATACATTATATGACGTACAATATTAAGTACGAAAATGACACACATATATATATATATACACCGCGGGCACCGCATTACACCACATTGTTGTGATTCTGCAGCAGTACATATTACACGCGCCGAATACGTACTGTGGCCGTTTTTTTTTTTTTTGAGACAAAAACCTTTGACTGACCTATTATACAAGTTAAGTTTACAGATAATAATAATAATAATATGTCGTATAAAATTATCACACGGTCGCGATATTATTATGTTACGCGAATCACGTCGATGGTCATGCGAGGTTTTAGTTTATTTTTAATTAATTAATTTTTTTTTTTTTGCAGCCAAACGAATTCAGTGAGCCTCGCGTGTCATTCTCGATTATTATTATTATTATTATTATTATTAACGACTAAATGCACTTTGCCCACTGTTAAATTTATTATTATAATATATATAAACTGGAATCTGTTGAGAAACTCGCCAACATGTTTTTTACATTATTATAATACCGTATACACGCCGATGTAATATTATAGTAACATCAGTGTAAATTATTGCAATAAACAGATAACAATATAATAATGTCGAAACTATATTACTATAGTACCATAATGTAGGCATATGGCTTATGAATTCTTATTATATTATATGCCATGTCTCTAATGTAGTTAGTAAGCGTTATAATCCGCGTGTACAAAAATGGTTTCTTTCAAATTAACAATAAGATTTAATTTGTGGTGAGTAGGTTTTTTTATATAAATATTTTTTTTTTCATAATGTCATCACGTTTTCCAGCCTCCCATTAACGTTGCGCAATGATTTTGTTTCGACATTGTGAAACAATAGGTACTGTATATATTATACAATAATATGATTATTATACTTTGTTTTTTTTCACATAATTTCCTCGACTGTGCGATAATACGTTTACGAATTCGAATATACAAAACTGCAAAACCGACTGTGTTTCATATAAATATTATTATATTGTGCAATTGTAGGCAATTTTTTTGATTCTGCGAGCACCGGCGATTTGATGACACGCGTGTACCCTTGAGTAAATCGAATATGACAATAATTGGAATTGTGAATTCGAGTACTCTAGCTGCTGTTCCACGGTATTCCTAATGATATAAAAACAACAGTAAAACCGTAGGTCGCGTGCGATCTTGATCTCGGAAATCGGTGGCACGTGTTCTTCGCGTATGAATAGTGCACGGATTTTTTTTCCGTCGATCGGACAATGTCATTTGAATCGGTCGGGGGAATAAAACCATGAAAAAATCATATGTACTGCTGCAGTGATGATTATTCGCCTAATCCCCAGCAGCTATATATATAATACTTGTTATTATTATACGAGTATGTATCGTCTTTCCCGGTTTCCGGTCGAGCCCTTTATACATTTTTGATATTGTGTCACTCCTCCGCGAATGTACGCTACACACACGCGCAATAATCTAAAACAAATACGTACATATTATTATGTATTACGTCATGTACCGTTGGCCGAGATTAGCTTGGGGTGGCGCGATGGGTGGTGCGGTGCGGGGGATGGAAAAAGAAGCGCATAAAATCCAAACATGTATAATATTCTAGTAGCGGTGATGCATAATTAGAACGCAGTTTCATTGTTTGCATTCGGTACACCACTCGTAAAAAAATAATAATAACAACGACACACACACAGCGAGGAGGGTTGCAACAAGCAGCACACAGAGTTCACTTTGAAGTATATTTTGTCAACAATGATACACGCACGTCCCTGCGATGCCGCAAGAATCGACGGCGGTCTTCATAATACATTATAATATATTATAATACGCGTAAACCGTACGCGCAGTGTGGAAATCTCCTGGTCTGTGGTTCCCTGTGCAACATCCTCCCTCGTCCGCGTTATTACGATTGCCCCCGAGACGTCGTTTAAACGATATCTCCATTGTTTACCGAGTGGCAGTGGTTGAGGTGGAATAGCGATAGAATAATAAATACTAAGAAAAAAAACCAAAGGTAGGTGAGCAGGTCTTGTTCTCGACGGGAAAGCAATTATTATTAGTTTTTTTTTTATGTGAATATAATTTATACTTTTAAGCTTTTTTTCTTCCGTTTTCCCAGCCTCAGGCATTTTTTTTTTGCGGTAAAACAACGCCGCCCGATAATGACAAACGTGAAAAGTCGTCCGCAATCGATACCTATCACGAATTAAATATTGAAAAGGGCTTTGTGGTGGTGGTGGTAAACACGAAGCGTGCGGTTCAAAGGCCGCAGCAGTGGCGACCGGGTTCGTTCAATATTCATAAATGAACTTAGCGCTCCCACGAAATACATAATAATAATAACAAAAATCTTTTGCGCCACAGATTTCGGGTCACGTCTATAAAAAAAAAAAAAAAAATACGACAAAAAGAATAATTTAAAAGCGTTTTCTTTTTTATCCTCGAAGCGAGTATTGTATAATATGAATAAGTCAACAGAAGAGA
This sequence comes from Diuraphis noxia, assembly GCF_037042655.1. Lineage (NCBI taxonomy): Eukaryota > Metazoa > Arthropoda > Insecta > Hemiptera > Aphididae > Diuraphis > Diuraphis noxia. The sequence continues at coordinate 26,047,563 of NW_028301714.1, read as the reverse complement.
GAGGTGACGTAGCCGTAAGTGCTTTTGCCGATGCCGGAATAAACCCACTTTGCACAAGGCACGGTGAGCGAGAGATGAGAAAAAATATGTTTACGGGTACTACTACCACCGAAAACCTCCTACACGCTCTTCTTGAATATTTTTTTTCTAATTTGTTTTTTAAATAAACCAAACAAACCCCGATTTTTTTGTATAAAAATTAGCGGCATTTTTGCATTGCGAAATGTACCTATTTTTGTAACGTTTTGTCGATGCGCGCGCGTGCACTCATCACACTCACACATACTGTACACTATTATCCGGTCGAATTGCTGCCGTCATGTATATGTGTGATGTGTCAGTGTGTGCAGCACGAGCGAGAATTGTCGTATAGGCGTTAAATAATATAATAAATAATAATAAATCTAAAGAATTGGATGGTTGCCTCCGATGTCACCGCTATATAGGCTCCACTGCTACAAACTTTTGTATAATACGACGACGACGGTATATTATTATATTTTAAGTACTGGACCGTTGCCACGATTTCGCACTTTGTCTTTCGGCCATAATCTTTTTAAAATGCCCCACGCTCGCTGGTGTGTGTGTGAGTGTGTGCGCACAACCAGCTGAAAGCTAGACAGAATATGGACAAATATGTATATAATATATATATAGGTACATATAATATATAAGCGCCTCAGCTTGACTACATGAGCTGTATCTAAGAATGACGAGTAGTGGCGATCTATTTATTTTTGAAATGGTACCTACATATACCATAAAAAATTGTACGCGCCGCAATCGTTTCCGGTTATCACCTGCAGTTCGCTATCACTTTCGGTTATATTCGCGCGCGTCTTCGGAATGACGCGTCGTTAAGAACGATACCACTTGTGCTATACACACGCGTATAATATATCATGTGTACTAGAGTTTTTTAATTTTTTTCTGGATCGTTTCCGTACTCAGTTGAACTGACGATACTATGAGTGTGACGACTTTTTTCTCATCATGCGTGTTATATGTCCGGATGTAAATGGGGATCGAACTGCAACGATATTGAAATGATTCACCTCGGTCGTGACGAAAACATGTGTTTTAATCGCAACCGGAAACCGGAACACGCGCGACGACATATTAATAAATAAATTAGCACATGCGGTGCGATATTTCTGCCACAGCTAGCTGAGACGGTTTTTGCCTGAATTCAAAATAGACGTGCGAGGTAGGGTGGCAGGATGTGCTGCGGTGTATGTACGTTATATACTATGTGAATAATATTACATATTATATTATACGCTATAACATGGTGCACGGGGAGTGGGTAATGGCAGTGACGGAAGAGCGCGAATGAGATGGGAAAAAAAGATTTTTAACTATTCGGATGATTAAAGTGGAAAAAAATTGTCTACCGTCTTATAGAACAATAAAACTGTCACGCGGGGGAGTGTGTAAACGAGACACGAGAAAAAAGACCCACTGTCCCTCGACAGTCGTGTGCAGAATTAATACACTTGGCTCCGATGTGCGTAACACGCATGCTGCATGCACATATAATATATAATATATAAGTATCAAAATATCATATATGTATATCAGTATACGTTTTATTTACGTTCATTAATCAAGCACAGTTGTAGTAGACTGCTGCTTCGGTGTATATAGCGTGTAAATAATGTTTGGTCTGTGGCTGTTGTCCGTCGTTCAAATATTTCATTGTATGTATAAATTATTAACTTAACCGCGGTTAAAGTGGTTTATACTCGGACTCATACTCTGATAGGTATATTATATCCCTCGACCCTTAGCCGTATTAAATCGTTAAAATATTATCGGCAATATAATAATAATATTATATTTTACTATTTTAGTATTATCAATTCGGCATTGATCAATGGAACTTGAGCACGCGCGAGTATTCAGTATTCACCCACACAGTTATTATAATATCATCATATTTAAAATTATTCATATTATTTACAGCAACAGCTCGAGAAGCGTTATTAAGCAAATATTTATTTGTATATTCTTCTTTAATCAAAAACAATTTTTTCGCTCATTCTGACAAATATATTTACGACCTAAAGTTTTAATGTATAAAACTTAATATAGTTCAGCTAATTGAGAGTTTTGAGTTTTCATTTTATTATTTAAATTAAAATTAAAATATTTCGTCGTAAATCTCAGTTAGTATGAGTAATACATATTAAGTATAAAATATTTAGTTACCATTTGAAAATACTCGTAAATAGTAATACAATATTATACCGCTCAGCATGACATTATGACTTCGTATGTTACGCTATTATGCATATTTTATTTTGGTGTTAATTATTTTCCTCAAAAAATAAAATAAAATAGTTTTTAAACACGATGTTTTGAGCGTGATTTTTTTGTGATCTCTAATAACAGTCATTTTTGCGTTTTCAGTTCAACCACCTGAAAGGGATGCCGAGCCTTCCAAACCCTCAGTCACTGTTCTTCCTGCCGTTATTGGACCAACTTCGTGGCCTGTCACACTGTTCCAACGCGGCAACGATGGCCGGTCAACAACAACAGACCTCTACCACGATGGCATCCACCAATTGCAACGTGAGTATCTAAACGTCACCTGTATCTAATCTAGCTAGTAAGCTACGATTTTTCCACTCGATAGGTACGTCTTTTTGGCCAACTCTTCTGTGGCATGTTTAAGTTTTTCCACAATACCTACAATATACATATTTAGTATTTTATATTTTTATATATGTTTTCTAATTTTTACAATAAGCCTGTGTGTTCGGATTTATATATTTAAGACATGAGACACAAGATCCAACGATAACACTTTATTTGTGAATTTGATTAATTTTAATAGTGATAAATATGCATTTTAAACATAACTCCACATGCTCCCTTTAACCTGCGAGGGGGATAATGGTTTCGAAATTTATCGCCGATTATCCAGGATTTGGATGGTATATTAGTTGGAAGCAAAAACGCTTGTATAATTCCTTTGCAGTTTCTTCTATACTGTTTATTTTCAAATCGGTATGAACAGTGTGATTTGGATACTGACTGGAGCATTTGTAATATTTTTACGAAAAGTTATGATTTGAAAAGTTTCAATTTTATATATATTTGATTATTTTGGCTACGCCCATTGTTGAATACCGTTTGCCCAAATATACATCAATATAGAGTTTTGTAAAGGAGTTTTTCGTTTCGAGTTGAGAAGAATTCGTTCGCTTATTATGTAGTGGGCCAGGCTAGACGTAGGTTAGGATTAAACCTAAATAGCGAGGACTTGTAGACTTTATATCAATATAACGCTAAATCATTGACATATTATACTATTTTCCTGTTTGCTTTTCACATTAGGTCATGCCGACAGCCGCATGGTCCAACAACGGCCGACCGCCGTCCACGTCGTCGGCCAGTCAGTGTTCGATGCAACTGCAACATGAGCAGCAACAGACGCCGCCGCCTGCTCAGGCACAGCAGCAACAACAGCTGCAACACCCAACGACGGCCACCGACCCGGACGCACCGCTAAACCTGACCAAGCGAAAGTCGCCCACGCCACAACCACATCCTCCGTCGTCGACGACACCGCAACACCACCACCAACAACTCCAACAGCAGCAGCAGCATCAGCAACAGCAACAGCAGCAACACCATCATCTCCAACAGCATCAACAGCAGTTGCAACACCAACTACAACAGGCCAACAACATGTTTGCGCCAAGGAGTTCGGGCGGCGCCGGATGGAACTCGTCTTCGTCTTCGCCGCCGGCCACCACGCCGGGCACCGCCAACAGGCGGTCCGGTTCCGGTCAGGGACTGGTCAGCCCACCGGCCGCGGCCACTCCGAAACTCCTGCCACCACCCATACCGGTGCCCAGGGGATTCATGCCGTACGCCGGCATACCACCGCCTCCTCCGCCACATCACTCGTCCACCGGTAAGTGCAGTTTTTATCGAATGCCACTGAATTCAGTACAAAAACTTATCCAAACGTTTGAACCACAGACTGCTACTACCCTGATAAACATTATAAACAATAATAGATATAAAATCTAGTATATTCTTCTATATCTAGTACCCTACGTACTATAGTATGGGTTTAACCGATCTTACCATCGTTTCGGCCAATCGGTCATTCAGTCATTTAGATTTTTTAATAACTAATAATTCAAATTCCAATCAATTGAATTCTATATTATTATTATGAATTTACGATGTCCGCCAGCCTGTTGAACTGTCGGCAAACACACATTATTAAAACGTCAGAAAAAAATCACTACGTCCGGTCATAATTATTAAAATGTAATAGTATATACTACGGTGAATATAATATTATGTTATTACAATATTATATCGATTCGTTAAAATAAACATATTTCTTTTCAGAACCGACGTACGCGATATAAATCGTAAGAGCCGACGAAAATTGCGTTCGCGAAAATTCAGACCGCATAAATTATTTTCGTTCGAGCCTTGGAAATCGGTTTATTCGATGTCGGGTGAACCGTTAATGACTTATTATTCGCATTATCGACATACCTATATATACTCGCACACGGTTCGGAACAAATAATTATTCTCTCGAGTTATCTCACCTCCTGCTGTTGTTTGATAATTTGAAAACGAGAATAATATAATAATTTATAATAATTGTATTCGTTTCGTTAGATTAGACACGATATTATATATATATGCGTACATTATTATAATAATATTTTATAGCCCGCGAAGGTTGTTTCCGCCGTCGACCGGTATTTCGTAAACATCTCTCTAAACAATAATAACGTAAAAAGTGATTAACGCGCGTCCTCGCCACCTTAATGCCAGTTCAAGTGCTTATAAACGTTTTTCACGCATTTCTATTAATTGTTTCGGTGGATCGTTAGACGCACAACGGAATGAATAATAAAGGTGTCGCCGACGACTTTTGGCGCCGCCTTTGGGTTAATCGTCGGCGTTTGGTCGCTTAAACAGACGTTATCGGCAGTACACGTCCGAGGTCAATCGATAAATGGCGAACTGTTAAAATATCATATAGCATAATATTTTGTAATTTAATCATAATACGTGGATTTAATTGCGCGAAAGACAAAATGTAAAAAATAAACAGTAAACACGAATAAATAAAAAAAAAAGGTGTATTTTATTACATATATTATGTGCAGTATTATATTTCCAGTTCATAATTTTCTATTGCGATCGGACTAAACAATACAATATTTATATAAACGGGCACGCATTCGCAATATTTGCATATTATAGAGATAGAGATAGTTCAATCCTGCAGGTAACATCACCGTGGTAATGAAATACGCGTTCGTAAAAACATAATAATAGTAATAATATAATCGCATCGGCAGAATAAAAATAATGTGTTATTTAGAATGTACTTTGAACCGGTACACCTTATCATATGAACCGTTCATCGATCGCGATCTAATTGAATTTATAGACAGGTATATATAAGAACCATAAGTAAAAAATAATGTAGACGAATAAATTAGAGACTAAAGTTGGCACTCAATTAAAAGTTAAAACAAATATACTGTAACATAAAACAACGATAATATTATTATTATTATTATTACTACCACCAGATATAATTACTCACGTAGCCAAATTGATATTATTATAATATATTGTTGTCAATTAGTGATTTTTTTTTTTTAATCTCAGGTGGCAAACTAAACCTATCGCCCGGCAAGGACAAGATGTCGCCGTACTCGGGATTCCAACTGTGTCCGCCTCAGCTCCTCAGGGACGAACATTCCGAAAACATGGATTTATGTAAGTATAACTTTATAGCTTATATAAATGACTTGTATTGTACCATCAACGATAAAATTATGTATAACAGTGCAATATTTAACACGTATTTAATTTTTTTTGTTACCTCAGCTTGGGGACCCAGCGATCCAAATTTCAAAATCGCCGATGACACAAGTGATAGAGGTGAGTGTACAGTAGAATCATATAGACGCTTCTACAGCTATAGATTACAACGGCCTTTTAAACAGCGAAACTTCCAAACTTTACAAAGACTCGTGGGCAACCACAAAATTCATATTTTAGAGATATCGTTAAAATATATATAGAATTAAATAGATTTGGTTAAAATGTAGTTAAATGGAAGTTTTACTGGATTGTAATATAATATATACCTATGCTGCACTGCACAATGACGTTGCAATATGACAGTTGATGGTTTGTAATTTTGTATAATAAATAATTTGTTTTGGGAAACCTTAGGTCGCATGATACGACAACAGAAGAAAGATGGCGAGCACATCAAGAGACCTATGAACGCGTTCATGGTTTGGGCCAAGGACGAGAGGCGAAAGATTTTGAAAGCCTGTCCCGACATGCATAATTCAAACATTTCGAAAATCTTAGGTGCGTAGATGATCTCTTCTCGATAAGAGAATTCGGTACCATTGTGGCAAAATAATGTGTAGAGTACCAAAATAGACTATTTACATCTTTTTGTCGATTTTGCCACAACTGTACAAAATTATTCGATTTTTTTACTCTTCTACCTGCATATATTTGATGATAATAATCGCGTGTTTTTTGCCGTTCGCTGCAGGTGGCAGATGGAAGGCAATGTCAAACTCGGACAAGCAACCGTACTACGAGGAACAATCCAGACTGTCCAAATTGCACATGGAAAAGCACCCGGACTATCGGTATCGGCCCAGACCGAAGCGGACGTGCATCATCGATGGCAAAAAGATGCGGATATCCGAGTACAAGATGCTGATGCGGCAGCGGCGGAACGATATGCGGCAGCTGTGGTACAGGGGCGAGGGGGCCGGTCCTTCCGGTTCTGGGTCGGACGTGGCCGGAACCAGTTTTGGGTATCCGGCAGACAGGTCCATATCGCCGGACCTGATATACTCACCAGCCAACTCGCCATCGTTCGGCGGCGACAGTCACGACGAGGATTAAGCGACAGCCGCGTCGGCGATGCAGTAAGCCGCCTGCATCACTATCGGTATCGCTCACCCTGTGCACTACGTGTTGTATCTACCTAAAAGAGCTTTGCGCGACGTCATCGTGTTCGAGTCATCGCCGTTGCCACTGATGCGCAGCTACCGCGGTCATCGGCGGTGCAGGATGCCACTGATGCGCAGCTACCGCGGTCATCGGTATACCACGCTGCTCAGCCGATCGACATCACTCACTATTCCTCCACGCCACGTCCGCACGACGACCGGCAAACAGGCCAGTACCCCCACGACTACCAACAGTACCTGTATCACACTATATATTATAATACGGTGCAGCGTTAGTAGCCATGGAAATAGTCAAAAATAAACCCCCTCCTCCTTATGTGTATGAACCAATTTTTTTTTCTTTAATTACCGTGTACAGAAAATTGTGTAAATTATTATTATTATTATTTATATTATTATGGTTTTTTAATTACATGATTTTATTATTTTAATTGTACGGGAAAGCGAGTAAAATCCGAAAAAAATTATATCGCGTTCACGATATTTATGTGTTATATATTTTAGCGGTTATGATTCGAGTGTATACAATATTATTATTATTATTATTATTATTATTATTATTATTATCATTATTAAATTATATTATATTATAGATTATAAAATATTGAACATGTAGGATTTTTTCCGCACCTGTATTAAAATTATAAATAGGTAGGTACGTTAATTATATTTTGTACAGACATAACTTAGTTTAATAATATGTATAATATAATATCGATTATGATTAATCGAAAAAATATGTGAAATTCAAAAAAACAAAATAAAGAAAAAACAAAAAAAAAAACGTCGTCTTATAGCGGTTGTGCCGATGTGACATGTATTTGTGTGTGAGTGTACAAATATGATAATTTTTTTGTGATAAAGTTTCATTACCTCGTCTGCGCATAGTACCTATATAAAATAAATTTGTCGCGTGCGTAGGCGTATCGCATCTAATACCTGCAATTACCTATATATATATATATATGTGTGTATATATGTATAGCGATTTCGTGAGTAGGTTATATCTTTATATTATTAGTATTACTATTATTATACCATATAATGACACTATAATATGTGCCCTACGAAACGGCAGATCGAACGCCGCGACAGAATGTAATAATTTAATATAATAGGAAAGTGTAATAATTATAAATTATTATAATTAAATTGTTTGTATATAATATTATACTTCATATACGTATATATATATATATATAATATATAGCGAGTAGTACAAGCATAAACGGCATGTAATGTTATATTATAATATCATCATAATATTATATACTTTATGTTTAATTTTTATTTACTCGAACTGGGATGAGAGACGTGCTTGTACCTAATTATAACATAATGTATAGACATACATACTTACATAAGATTTCGTTACACATAAGTACGGCTAGTCGGCGACCGGCGTTGTCGGCTTTATGATCTCTGTTTTTATTATTATATATATGTTTTATTAATTGTACCGTGTTTGTATAAACAATAATTTTTTTTTTATGAATGTAATGGTTTTTTTTTACTACCTATTCATATTTTGTACATATATTATATATATATAGGTATATATATATACATAGGCGTGCGCAGACTTTATTCGCAGGAGAGATGCCAATATAATTCAAAATAACTCAATTTTTAACTCTCTTCAAAAGAAAAAAAACATAAATCAGAATTTTTTTCTAAAATAATGTGATACATAACTACAAAACTCTCTGTTACGTTCATGATAAGAATTATGATAATATTGATAGTTTTCAGTGTTTTCACTATTAAAAGTAAAAACATAAAACAAGCTATCTGAGTAGACTGCAGGGGACGCCTATGTATATAATATAACATAGTTTTGATTCATTCAAAAAATTTGACACTTTTACACACATAATTTGGAATACCCTGTATAATCTGTACTACACTGTGGGTCAAGAAATCAATAGGTATAAAATACAAGTTCTTAAGACACAATATAACGGTATTTAATACGTGTATCTAAGTATATTATATGTTTTGGATATGTTATACGGGCAAAAACGTAGTAGATAAATTATACGTACCTAGGTAGGTTACTTAAATTAATTTCGACATTTATTTTCTCTGCAGATATCGTCTCATGACCCCGTCTGCCGAGATTATCACGTTCGGTAGTCGATGCCTATTTTTCATATCCTCCCTCGACTAATCCCGCGACAAACGTTTTGTTTTGTTTTTTTTTTTTTTGTTTTTGAGTATCTACCTATACCCGTATCATGTATATATATATATTATATAATATCTTACTACAGTATTATGATTATTATCAAATCATAATATTTGAATACGAAATAATATATTTTGATATTATATTTAATATTACAAAAGTCTGTTTAACTTTTATTATTATTATTATTATTACTATGGTTATTATTTTATGTAGATACGTTATTTTTTTTTTTGTATTGTAAGAGTTTAACGAGCGATTTCGTAGACAGATGTCAGATTGTTTAATATTGTGTACAAAAATAATAATTAAACTGTAAAAAAATTGTCGAGCATTCAGAATTCGTCGGAAAGTTCAAACACCGTTGTACAATTTTCCTTTTTATTAGCTAAATGGTGTCGTCGATTTGTGATGTACAGTAATTATAATATACGTTCATAATAATTATTATAAATAAATGTAAGTACATACATATTATAATATAGCATATTATAATATGAAGTATTTCATAATCGCGTGTGTTGTACCATGTAATAGTGTGTGTATACAATTTAGGTAGATAGTTATTTATTTTGTTTCTTTTATTGTCTGAATTATTAAAATAAAATATATTATTATATGATAACATTATTCTTTGTCAACATGTTGAAAAAGAAACTAAAAAAATTTTTTTAATTAATTCAATAAACAAAAATTGAACAAATTATAGAAAACATTATGATATTATTATTGATTTTTTTTTTACGTTTATTGTTTGGAGAATCCGGTCCGCCTGGCTACTGGCTAGTTGGTTCTAATAATGCATATCTAAATACTTAAAAACCGACTCGAATGAAAAATTCAAGAAGTAATGAAAAAAAATTAAAAATTTTGTGTTTATAGAATTTTTTTGAGAGAAAAATCTACCAAACAAGTCATATTTTTACTTTTAAGTGTAAAACAAATGCATCGACGTACCTAGTTTTCGTGTGTATATAGAACAGTTTTCTAGTTTAAGAAGACACCACATCCGCATAAGTTGTCTCCGTCTTAAAAGTGCGTAACATAGCAAAAACTGTTTCGCTCAAAAAAGAACCGAGAAAGCAACAGTTACCTATAACTAAAAAGTGATATTTTCACTTCGTTTCGCCATATTATAAAGAGGAGAATTTATTGGTTTGTGTAATATCGCTTTTATTTTTTCGATATCAGATAACTATACAAAAAAGTTATTCAAGCTTAAAAAACACAAAATGTATTATGAAACAATAACAACTTTTTTTGTATATAAGTGATATCAAAAAAATAAAAACGATATTGCACAGACAAAATTCTGAAATATCTAAAATAAGAATTTTTAAGGTTGGACTTGAGAACTCTCTCATACTATATATATATTCACTTTCTGGGTATTTTTTTTTTCAAGAAAACTTCTATATAAATGCAAATATTAAATTTAGTATTTAATATAGGTACCTTTTTTTTCCGTTTGAACCGGCCGACAGCGCCGCGGGAAAAACTTTCGCATTACTGCCGCCATCGTTTATTTGAAGACAAATAATTATACATACGGGGGGTGGGTTATACGGGACAATCCCCCGACTTACCCCCTTTCAGTTTTCATACATTATACAATAGTAACAAATTACATGTTTGACTGCATCCGCTTCCTGTCCAGATTTTATAGACCGGAGTCCACCGCGCTGGTAAGCTCGTGCCAGTCGTCGTCCACTTCGCGAACCCACCGCAGGTACTCCGCTCTGGATATCTCGTTCAACGATCCGGTAGGTCGTTCCTTCCCTAGCTAGTGTCATCGGTGGGGATGAACAACGTGGTCGGTGACACTTCCGATCCGACGAATAGCAGTTGCGAGTTGCGCAGTGTGTCTCGAAGTGTAGTATTTAATATACCTAATATATACTTTTAGTAATATCCATTTTTTTTTTAAATCGTTAAAATGAACAAATTATTTATAAAAATAAATGGTAATAATGTATATTAATTTTGGTATTGGCACAAAACATCCAAGGTCAAAATATCTGACGGTTAACCAATGTCGTCGTATAACACAAAACATCCAAAAAAAATAAAAATAAATATTAATTTAAAAAACCTGTTTAAACAGGTAATATAAAAAAATTTGATATTTTTTTTAATTAGATATTTTTTTAATCGCAGCAGCAAATATAATACGTTAGTTCATAGGCGGCACTTGGTAGAAACTTATGTGGGTGCAAACGTTTATGGTAATAACATTCACAAATCCATAGGGAAGTTGCCCCCCCCCCAGTACTCCCTAATATATAACTATTACTACAACAAATTTAGTTAAAAAAATTCTTTATTAATAACTATTAATTAGGTCTCTGTATTTCAAATATTGTACATGAATATGTAAAAATATTATTAAAAAAACCTTTTTATTTTGACATAAACAATATGATAGATTCCTGCATTATTTTATTATTATTATTATCATTTTAACATTTAATCACGGACTAAGATTTTAGTCCGTACAATTAATAATTGAGTAATCAGATTTAAAATATTGAGATGATCCATGGTTATTTTTTATTATCAAAATTACATTACATCAGTATAATTGTTAACAATAAAATAATTAAATTATTTTTTAGTGTTGTTATTGTCTGTGTGTGGGTGCAAAATGATACTTTTGCCCCCCCCCCTCCCAGCAAAATTGTCGTGGGTGCAACTGCACCCTCATGCCCCCCCCCCTAACCTATGCGTTAGTTTATAATCTCTAAAAAATATATTTGGTCCTAATATAAATATTTTATAATTTTTTTTTTAATATTCATTTTAACTGACTGCTGTAACTGTTTAAATATTATTTATAATATAATTGACATGTATCACAACTATTTAGTGTAACATTCACTAAATTAGAAATAATTATTAATTTATAATGAAACTTTGATGCAACATATTAATATTATGTCCAAGATTATAGTTCGTTTTATAGTAGAAAAGTGTACGAGAATAATATTTGTGTAATACACCTATATAATATTATACCTGCAGATAGGAAATCTGCAGGATCCGTGCCTGGGTTGGATGGATGGATGGACGACGTTTATGAATATAAATATATACGACCACCTGTTTTGGTTTTTTTTATGATTATTGTATTAAGACTGTTCTATGTTAGGTTATCAACATTTTTTGCGAAAATTAATATCTCATATCCTTCTGAAAAAAATCCAAACAATTTTACCTGTAAAAATCACATGAAAAAATTCAAAATGAATCATTTTAATTGAGGTATTATTTGTACACGATACAAATACTATAATCATCTTATTTTATTCCAAGACATTAATTCCGATTTCCGATAAAACAGTTTCAGATTATTCTATTCTGTGGTTTCAGCACAAATTGTAAGTGTTGTTTTTGTTAAAATTTCCTACACTAAATATTATTCCCTAATGGAAAAACGTTTTCTAATGAATAATAGTTATGTACAATAAATTCAAAAACAGAGTTTTTTTTTTTAGACGCCTTGAAATTTGACGGCATACAACACAAGTACCATATTTTATTATTAAAAAATCCAACCAGATGTCTTATGTTCTAATTATATTTAATCAGCTTCAATCGTGAACTGAACACAGCTACTTAAATATTCAATACTACTGGTTCAAAACCAATACTTAAAATTATCAAATATATTATATATTTCATAAATTATTAAAGCTAATCATTCAATAAGTGGAAATTACCAGTGGCGTCGAGCAGGCGCGGATCCAGGAATATTGTTTTGGGCGGGCCCGTAAATTTAACCACAAAAGATAATACAGTAAAATTAAGATTTAATAAAGAATAATTTTCATTTAGTTATAAATATTCAAATAAATAGTCCAATACTAATAATAGCTAAAAAAAAAAAAAAAAAAATTATTGAAATTTCACCGCCTTAACTTATCACTAGCAAATTCATTTAAAATTTCGTCTGGATTTTGTATCAACTCTTCACTTTTTTCTCTTTCAATCGATAGCAGAGATAGGTTGTGTAAACGTTTTCCGGTCATGGTTGATCTATTATTATTATACGTTTCAATTCTCCTCATTGTAGAAAAACTCCTTTCAGCTCAGCTGCAGCACTTGAAATGGGAATAACTAAAATAAAACGCTGTTGAGAAAGGTTAGCAAGTTCTGCAATTGCATATGTGCTCTCGAAGGGGATCGGTGTAAGTGATTCGTCTAACGACTCTAACGGGGAAGTTTATCAATTTATAATATAAGCTAAAATAATTAATTTCCATGAACTACAGCTGCAGTGGTTCTCAACCAGTGTGCCGCGAGAAATGTCGGATATTTGTAATTATGCTGGTAAAAAATATTGAAAACAGTATTTTATTTCAATATATTTGTTATGAGTGTGCCGCGAAAACTTATGATGTGTGTAATAAATGTGCTGTGAACCAAAAAAAGCTTGGAAACCAATGAACTAAAGTGATTAATCACCGAGTTTCTGATTTATTTAAATATTAAATTAAAACAACAGGTGTGCGAGAGTGTAGCACTGTATTATAATCTATAATAATATTATCTGACTAGTGACTGATGAATGAGATCAATTGCTTGAATTAAAACGGTGCCCAAATTACAAATGTTGCATACCTAAACCTAATGGCTTATTGGCATAATGTAAAAATATCTTATCAGTGGTTTATTTACCTTTTTGAAACAAATGTACGTATATTTTAAACGTAGGTAGTAGGTACGTGTACAATAATTAGTAATTACCTATAAAATTATTTATGTATTTTACTTTTCTTATTCTAAAATATACGGGTCGATGTAACTGTTCGAAATCAATAAGGTAAGTAATTATTATGATTAAATAATAATAATAATAATACAATAATTATATTAAATATAATGGTTTTTTTCTTAAATAAAAAAGTTCATGAACTATTCGTCGAGGACTTACAATTTATATAATTACTATTTTTATTTTATCTAATGCGTATGGTCCTTATAAAGACTTCAATGGTATGAAGCAAGGTAGGACAAGTTAACTAAATATATTTTAGAATCCTGAATAGTGCGATAAACTATATTAAAACACAATTTAGTAGGTCCTATTTAAATTACATATATAAATTATAAATAATATATTATTATCATAAATAATGTATTTCCGATAGTAAATTTAAAAAAAAATTCTATACTCCGTTTTAAGTGTTATGAATAGGTAGTTATATACGCGCGGACGTGTACGTTCTTCGTCACGAAATAGGTATCTCGAGTCATCAGATGTTTTGTTTTTAGACCCCCTCGAATATCCCATTAGACTACTAAAAATATACAGTTCATATTTGTTTTAGATCGAAGCCCCCCACTCACATTGGTGTTAAAAATGTTAGTCCCCTCTGAAATTTTAATGGATTTACGCCTATGTTTACCTACTTTGAATCAGTGCTAAACATTATTTTGACCAATCCGGATTATAGATTACAATTATTTAATCCGTTGATTTGGATTTTGGATCCAATCCGGTTTCAGTGTTTTTGAGATTATCAGCAATTTTTTCATTATTATCAACCTAATAATACGAATACTTGATCTCAGATCTATTAACAATCGACTCGACATTATGAGATCGCTAATAGCAAATATACCAAAAATAGGTAATTATTATTGTTGATAATTATTTTCAAAACGCTTTATAATCCAAATTAAACGGATTGTAGACTATATCCTATTTAACTGACTTATATTCGAAACATTATTTCGACAACTTGTCCTGTACACAGACATAATAAATAAATAAATATAGCAATATAGGTATAAACACACATCATTGTAAAATCAATACATTCATTTTCAGTTCAAAATCTAAAAAATGTATTTAAAAAAATATTAATTGTACATAAAAATATACATAAGAAATTTTAAGTATTAAGTATGTACAAATATTAATATCAGTTTTTCATAAAGGGTTGCCGACACCGCTAATCACAATTGGAAATTATATTTAAACAATAATATCGAAAAAAATACAAATGGGAGACCATTTGAAGTTGATCTACAAACTTATTCTATGACGCCTCCTCTACCCCTCTCTCTTGAGGGTGTGGTGTTCGGTTCTCCTGTCCTCTCGAGAGGCTTTAGAATCGGCCCTGCAGTGGCTTACAGTGATTTTTCGTCACTCTCCAAGCCTCCACATGGACGATTGTCCAACTGGTCGTATATATGCATCAAGTTTAACTGGTGCCCAACGTGGCACAACTAACAACCGTTAATTCTAAATTTAACGATAAATGATACGTGCACCGTATATCCGACCGATAGATGTCGTTTTACATACTGTTCCATTAAAATACATTTTTACTTTTGACTATAAACTAAGATTATCCAGTGTCAGCCTGGTACTTAAACGGACACCAAAAATGTTATGTCATAAAATTATGAAGAAATGCTTATAAGTAGTGATATATTAAATTTTAAAAAATATTAAGGCCACGGACGCGTTTGCGGCCTAGCAGCCATGGACAGATGACACAAATTCATGCTTTTCACCCACCAAAGTTCCAATTAACTATAGATATACAATGTACCTGATTTACTCCCAAATTATAAGCTATAAGAATTATATTTGCATTCAGTATTTTCCAATGTTTAAATTTTAAATTGATTGTAATACAAATCAAGTAATAGGTAAATACATAAACAATACCATTGATTATAAATAGTATTTATAATCAATGATAGTACACATCAAACTTAGATACTTGTAATTTGTTGTAGTAAAGCCACAAAATTATTTACAGAAATAGTAATAATAAACTTTTGTTAGTCTCCAACAAAATAAACCAAAAAAGCTTTGTTGCACTTGACACAACTATATTCTAACAAAACTTGTTATTACACTTTGTATATAAAGATATTTAAATATATAGTATAACTCTAGCAGCAATTTTTATTTATGTCACTCTTAAACAAAAATTAGATGAAAACTGTTGATGTGTCAAATTTAGTTGTTGAGAACTAAGCTTAAAAGAAAACCAATTAAATCAGTTTAATGGCCTATAAGTAAAATACATAGAATAAAAATATGGTAAAAAATGATCATTGTATTTTTTTTTTTTTTAGTTAAGGCTATGATAACTAAAATCGTTAGCATACTTGTATATTGTAACTTGCCTAATAACAGTTGGTATGGTTTTTAAGATTAATACGGTCGGTTAAGAACATGTGATATGTGTGTCAAGGATTTAACCACTAAGGACCAGGTAGCGCACCCTTCCAGGAACTAGTGCCACCGGCTAGTGCTGGCACTCACCGCACATCAGTGTTTGAAGCTAGTTACTGCGCCCACAAATATAATTAATAATGATATGTTATAGCAGTTATACAATAAAACTAAACCCTGATAATTGGTTTTATTTTCTAGTAATTAAAATAAAATATACCTGAACATCAAAATTAAAGTAACCTTTGTGTATAATGAAATTTTATAAATAATTAACACAAAAAAATTTTACAATATTATGCATATTTGTAATAGGAAATACAAAAATAAACAAAGAAAACTAAATTTGGTAATCCCAAAGTTCAATTTCTTTCATTTTAATTTGGAAAAGTCTTTCCAATTCAACTGCACAGTTTGCCCAATATGAATCCTCTGGATTAAATAATTTACAATTACTAAACATTCGTCTCATATCAGCAGTAAACAACTTTCTACTCACATAGTAGCCTGCAGCCAATCGCTTGCTAATTGTACTCAAGTCTGTAAATAAAATACTTATTAATTAAAAGATAGTAAGTAAATAGGATATATAGTACAAAATTCACATATTATTTCAATAAGTAAAATTAATAATTAAGTATTGTATGTTTGCATTAACATATTGATAATTTATTTTGATATAATATATTTTCAAAATAAAATAGTGAATTGCTGTACATTTTAAAATGCACTCTAATATTACAACTATTTTTTTAAAAATTTTTTTTATCACTTATATGATGAGTAACTAAAGAATAGTTAAATGATTTTCCTTAACTTAGAGAATAAAATTCTATTTAAAAAAAAAAAAAACTTACCCATAGGATACTTTATAAGCTCATAGTAACCAGGAACTTTTTTATCAACTGGATTCAAAAACGGTTTAGACAATTCATTGTTTTTTATCTAAAATCAATGAAAAAAAAAAGTTATGCATATAACATTAAAATTATGTTTGTATTAGCTTAGATTAATAAGAATAATATTTTATGATTAACAAGCTATATCAATAATACTTTAAGAGGTTATACGGCGCACTGTTTGTTTTCACTCCCTGGACAATGACATAAACAACATATTATACAAAATGTGGTCACACTTTTTTTTTATTCTGTAACCTAACAGTAAAATCATTTGTTATAAAAATGATAGAAAATAATATTTTTAGAGTAGTTTAATATACGATTAATAATTTATCTCAATATTTTCTGAAATTAATATTATATACAATTCAATATTTTTCCTCCTATTAGTCAAACCTGTGGTACTGCATTAACAATAAAACACATAATAGCCGACTGTCTAATCAGATTAAACAAATTAGTCTAAACTATAACCAAGAACGCGCCGAACATAAGATAATAATATTCAACCTCGACTTCACACTCGGACCTATACATGAAAAATGCCTAGACATAATTAATTTTTTAAGAAAAACAAAATTGTTCAATCATATATAAAAAAAAATTTTTATTCTAATTAAATAACTTACCATTGTATCAGTACATATTATATTATATCATTATTGTAAATAAGTGTAACTAATGGCCTTTGTTGTCGAGGTGAATATGTTCAAGAATAATGAAAAAAAAATTTTTTTTTGACAAATAATAATAAAATATAAAACATTTTATGTCAATCTCTCAAATTTATTATTCTCTATCATTTGTGTTATAGGTGCTTTTACTCTAAGATTACTCAACAATTGAAAAAACGATTTAATGTTAGGTCTATTTTGAGCATGAATCTGAAATAAAACGAATATTGCGCCAACATAACCTTAATATTATTTTTTTATGTACTCACAAATTGCAAAACTTTTGTTAGGTGTTTAGCTAAGACATCAATATCAGTTGTTTCTTCTGTGATACGACTATTTCTTGTAGTTCGAGTTGATGGTATCCAACCAGTATCCATGACACCAGGTATTGATTCAACTGGGATCATGTGTACACCATCTGAGAAACATGATAGGCCTGGGTAATGTCTTTCTATTTGCTTATATTTTTCTCCCACTAGACTCTTTACTATCTATAAAAATATTTTCTTATTAATTATTTAGTTAAAACTATATGTCTTTAACTTACTTCTTTTTGTAATCGTATCACTGATGTTAACTGAGTATAAACAATTTTTGGGTTTAGTTCACAGTGCATCAATATTGCATCTTGATAATGTTTAATATAATCTTGATGTATTTTCTTCGGTATTCTCACATCTTGACTAAACCCTTGTTTCTTAAAATATTCTATAAAAATATTTTGAATAAGTTATTATTATTCTGGTATTTTTTGTAATAAGCTATACCAATTGCAAGTTTATCAGCATAAGTAAGAAAATTGAGTATATTATGCTGAACATGATAATCTTTTAAATGATTCATTAGTTGTGTTCCATATCCATTTTCTTGTTGATCAACTTTGACTGCACAGAACACAATTTCAGTGAAACCTTGAGAGACAAATGGACGAAAACATATACCACCAATTGGAACGTCATCTTTCAATAAAGCTAATGTCTTGTGTTTCCTAATTTTAAAATATAAATAAGTATTTATTATATCTAAACATACAACGAATTTTAACTAAAAATAATTGTTTTGATTTGTTCAGAATTATTTTATTGTTTTCCGTAAATCAGTTAAAAATATTTATTTACTTCTAAATTCATTAATTTATATTTTAAACGTGCGATTTAAGATAAATGAGGATATTATATTATATAAATAGGTTGGCAGTTTTAGTTTAGTTAATTTGAACATGAGACCTTGGTGCCAAACCTTGTTAAAAGCCTGTGAGACGTCAAGAAAGGCAGTGGTTGTGTATTTTCTATTTTCAAAGCTATCTACAATTATTTCTGAGATTCGCTAAAGTTGATGACATGTGGAATGGCAAATTGGAATAATTTTTAGGTATGGTTTCATTCTGTGTAGCAGTATACTTTTTAATAGTTTGAAGAGGGTAGGTAGTAAACTAATACTTATATAGGTCTATAGTCTTTTGGTAAACAGTTTACCAGGTTTGTGTATAGGAATGATAATTGTTTTTTTCCAGATGTTAACTAAATGTTTATTTATTATTTATTAAAAAGCAATCAGTACATTTTTATTTTAAGAATATTTTAACAATTAAATTAAAAATAAATAAATAAATAATATTCATAATAATAAAACATATTGTTTTCAAAAGTTATCTAATATTTTTATTATTGAAAGAATATACTATCTACGAGTAATGTATTTCAAACATACAATTAATAAATACGAAATGGGAAACTATTGATTATAATTAATTTTATAAAACTACATTTAAAAGATATCGAGATATCAAAAGGAACTTCTAAATAATAATAATAATTTCTTGATTGAAATGTTGATAAAAATAAATACTCACGCATTAAATACTAATCGAGTAATGTATCTAACTGGCATACTTGGCAACTGAATTCGAAACAAATTTCTTAATTGCAAAAGCCACAACATAGTACTTTTTTCGACTCTTGATTCTAATGAATTACCTATGACTACGAAGCGTATAATTCCATGCTCTTCTTCTGTTCGAGCCTGTTGTCCTCGAGGTCCAATTTCTAATCCAAACTCCTACATTTTTTTTTTTCAAGTTAGTTTTAAGAATATAAATAAAAATGCTTACAGAAATGTATTGTGAACACACAAATATTAAAACATAACCATCAAACTTTAAATTAAATAATTTAAACAACCTTTATTACCAGAATTATAAACCCTAAGAATATAATATTAATAGATGGCAAATCTCCAATTTAAATGGAATTTTGTATTGGCATAAAAAATACTCATAAAAATGCGAGAAAAATAAAATAAATAAACAACTATTTATGTAATTATAAAATTAATAAATAACTTAGTGAATGAATATAGTTGTTTAGAATTTAATTTATACCTAATTATATTCGGGGTTGGACTAGCTCAAACAAACGGCCCAGGAAATAATTTTTTAACAGGCCCCTGCTCTCAGCTCACAGCCTGTGCTATGGAGATGTTAGAACTGAATAATTTTTTGCTCACTCAGTGGCTTATATAGGGGTGAGGGTTATGGGATTTTGTTGGTACGGCACTATTAAAATAAAGTTAATTTATGAGTTATAACCAATGCTACCATATTTCAAACGACGCTGACACGAAAAGTTAAAAAAACAACATAATATTTAATTGATAATTGCTATATGTAAATAGCATAAATATACACTAGTGCAGGGCGTCATAATATAATATGATATTATCATACTTTTTAGAGATAAAGAAAATTAACAAATTTTATTTGTTTAAATTAAAATAAATATAATATAAATAGTAGTAATAATAATATCCTCGTCCTCAGTCTTTTATATTTAAACGTTACATACCATATTATAGGTAGGCAAGGTTATCACAACAGTTAAATATTATTAGTTCTATTACCATTTAATATATATATAAGGCTCCCGCACTGCTTATTACCGGCCCCAAATAGCCTACTGCAGCCCCCATAGGCTCATTTTCATGGCGGCTTACCGGGAAAATCCCGGTGTCCTGGTAACCTAGTCCAACCCTGACTACAAATTAAACATCAAATAAATACTAATTATAGATCAAATAAATACTAATTATATATTATAATGTTCTGGTCAACATAGGTTATGTTTATTTTTGATAATGGGATAGAAAAAATGATTAATTTTCAATGTTTTACATAAATATCTACAGTTAGTTTTAAAATAGAACTTACCTTAGAGCAAGTAATGGGCTCATTTTGAATATTTTTTAAAATATCTACAATTTTTTCTTCTGTTAAAACATTTTCAATATTATGTTTTTCATTTGGTTTTATTGGCATATCTCTGAAAATTTTAAAATTACTTATAAGTCTAATATGGTTATATTCTAATTGATTATTCAAAGGCAAGGAGAGTGAAGCAACATTTGTATAATTTTTAATAAATAATAACAAAAAAATGAGTACTAATTAGTTCTTTTAGATACATTTAAACATTTGTCTTTAAATTTTAACAATTTTTTTTTTTATATTATACATACTCATTGAGATGTTTATCCTTTTTTTTACGGTTTTTATGTTCTATTTCCTTAGTTTCATCTAGCCCGGAGTACAAGGAATCTAAAGTGTTCATTGATTTGAATCAAGTAACAGAAATATATAATTAAAACTATACATATTAGAAAAATAATTTTTTACCAGTAAGAATAATTTGTTTTAGATTAGAATCTTTAAAATGCAAATCCCATATTGGTGAATGTACAGCATATACTTCTTCTTCTAATAAATTCATGTATCTAAGATTTAAAAAAAAAAATCATGCATTTTAAGATAAAGTAAGTTTAAATAAGTTTATTTTTATAAATTTCTTATTTACTTGGGCAAATAGCTCAAGTAAAAGTGGTTTTGACGATTTGTCCGTTTTGGAGCTGATGCATAACACCAATCTGTTAAATACATTCTAAATGCTTTTAATGTATGCTTCAGAAGGTCTTGTCCAAAAATCATACTCATTTTAAAACTTGGTGAAATTGAATGAAGATATTTGGGTAGAACACAAAATACTAAATATCTAAAACACAAAGTCAATGCATTATAAAAATATTTACTTAACGCAGTTTTCTATATAAAAATATTGATACTTAGGTATTACCTTTGATAATAGAGTTCATAATTTTTCCTATTTTGATATGATTTACAATATGGCAATTCTTTAGGGGAAGTCCATTTCCAAAGATCAAAATGTTTTGTTATAAATGTACTGATTTTTAAAGCAATTGTTAGTTGCTGAAATATGACATTTTTAATTATTATTAAGTTATTAAGATAAAAGGTATGTAGGTATTTTAAAATTAATACAAATAATGGTATTGACTATTGAGTAATTAATGTAAGACTTACAGAGCTGTCATGACCAAATTTATACATATTAAAGTTCATTAAAACTTTAACTATGTTTGGATTCTCAAATGGTGGAGTTCCAAATAATTTATCAAGTGTGATACAAGATCCAGGATAAACAAAATTACGTAATTCCTAAAACATAAATAATTTAAATTAATTCTAGGAAAATAAAAAATGTGATAAGATTTAAACATTACTTACATGATAAACTGCATCATAAGTTTCTTCTTTCACATAATTTCTCTCAGTTTTTGGTTTTTGTAAATCTTTATTCAAAGTGGCAGATAAATTATCAAGATCAAATGATAATTCTAGTAAGGTATTTAACTGTTCATCCTTGGCACTTTCTAAATGTGATACATGAGAAGCTAAAAATATTAAATAATAGATATTGAAATTAATTAATGTTTACTATTATAATTTTATACACAACAAAAAATTACTATAAGTAGTAACTGTTATTTTATCACAGTATAATATATAATTTATTTGATAAAACATTTAATTAATTAAATATATAAGTCATAGTTTAATTTATTAGTATGAATATATGTGTCACATTGGTAAGAATATGCCAACATTTGGATTTAATATAATTTGTTTAATTTGTATAGATATTTATTGTCTGTAGTCTTAGCTATAAAATTGACACCATTGATACTTGGACAGCCACTACCATTATTCAATCAATAATAATTATATTATAAATACACAAAATGTTCTTAAATGTTTTATAAAAAGTAACATTCAAATGTTATATTTCTATTATAATTAATATTATACAATGGTAAATTAGTTAGAGCAGCAATAAGTAATTAGAGTTTTATAATTGTATTTAAATAATGTCAGTAATTCTTAAAATGTTTTAGAAATCTCTCCCTTATGGTTAGGGAAATTAAGGTCATTTTAAATTTGAATAACATTTTCATTATATTTACTTAATTTTTCTAGTGTCCATATTTAAATTAGAGTACCTACCACAGAACACTACACTACTCCTGCTAGTATACTGTATACCAACTAGTTAATTTTTAAGCTTTTACTCACATAGAGGATGACCACAACCAGATTTTGAGCAAGTTGAAGACATCAAATGATTATCACACCTACCTTGCCATCCACTACATTGGCAAGTTGAAACCTAAAAATAAAGATAAATGTAAATGTAATGTAGCATTACTTCTCCTCAAAAACCTTATTGACAAAGTACATTAATTGTGTAAGTGTACTTCAATGAACATAATATTATTGATCCTTATTAAATTTATAATTTATATAAACAAAATTTCAAAAGTATAGATAAGAATAGATATTAAAGGTGGTATAAATAAGGCTAAAATACAACTAAAATATCAATAAATATTTATGTGCATTAAAAATTAGATTGATTTTTCACTCAAAATGAAGACGATGACTAGAAATAGGATCTTGATGACCTACTAAAGTATCAGAAAACAATAAAATTAGTATGTTCTGAATTAAGGGAATATGAAACAAATTTTTAGATATGATCAGTGGCAGCCTGGCCAAGTCGATAAGACAGCGATCGTCAACTGGGCTCCCTTCAATTTGATTGAACAAATATTTTTAAGGCGCCACTTCTTCCCAATTTAGATGCCTTTTTTTCTTTAGCCGATCAAGTAATTTGTTCCCAGGCCGCCACAGGATAAGATAGTTTTTAATGGGATCAAGGGGGAAAATACAATAACCATCAACGTCTTATCTCTAATGATAACTTAAGTCTAAGACATAGGTGATCAGTTTGCTCTGAAGTCAGGAAATAAATGAAGAGGATAGACCAAAGGTCGGAAGAAAACAATTTCATAAAGGTTACTGTGACTTGGGTTAACACGAGGTGAGCCATATTACCTGACAGGAGGATTTACTTGATAGCTTTATCAGTTTCTCGTGTCTGGACAATTTGCGTTCTGATTCCTTGAATTCAAGAATCGTTTGTACGATTGGATCGTTCTCTACATAGTGGTCGGGCAACAGCACGATAGATGCGGACGATGAGGATGGCAGACATCTCTCAAGTTCTAACGACTTGGCCGTCATGGTTGCTTCACGGTCACGCGAGGTAAAAATTTAAGGTGTGTGGTCAGGGTAACGATTGGGGTGTACGGCAACCATCTATAGTTACCATTCAAAAACAACAACTACGTGCCGTTTGATTTGCGATTCAATCAGACTTGGGGAGCCGTTGTATAGACAACGTCAGACAAGTAGTCGATGTCGAAAAAGAAGCGAACGTTAACGACAATGACAATATTATTGGCAACTAGTTGGTACCAAAATAATAAATATTAAACACCGGAGAAAAATATTGCGATGGAAGCGGCTACGCCCGTAAACCGTAACGCGGTAACTCGGTAACTCAGCGAAAACGGACCAAACGTTCAAACAGTGCACTACTGCAGTATGATGTAGTGCTCAGTGTTGCCGAATTCAAAATGTCATATTACCGTTTAATGATAACAAAATTACCACAATTACCACATTACCTCATCAATTTTACCACCACAAATACCACATGAGACATGTCCACATTAGAAATATAACGCGACTATAAGTGCTGAGCTGTACGTAGTGAACAAAAATCAAAATTGAAAATGCAAACTATGTTGTGCCGTGGTGGTGGAATTCTGAAGGTCAGATATGGAAGTGGAACAAGCGCGGGTATTCCCTACGCATTAGACAGCCATGCCAAAAACGTGTTGCCTGGTATTTTTAGAAATTCTTATTGGCATAATATTGAATTAAATATTAATTAATTGAATTATAATTTATAATCATGGACCTTATGATTGAGTTATGACTATAATTATATTTGTTCATCGATTTCTTCGTACAATTTGAACTGTTGCAGTGTTGCGGGTCTACAGTAATTATATTATGTAGCCTCGTAGAATGATAAAATTATTGTTGAGGGAAAATAAGACGCCATTATGGTTGTAAAATATTAAAATTAAAAATGCATGATGTGAAAACAGTCCGCTTCGGTTAGGGACTTCAGCCATCGAAGACTTACAATGTTGCACATTTCTTTCAGATTTTTTGACCGATCGAAATTTTTTATCTTCAATGATTAAAAAAACGTATGATTCAAAATTTTCTTATGCTTTTAGATAAAAATAGTCAAAATATTTTGAAAATTGTATGCTGTACCTATGTATGGAAAATGCAAATCTAAACATTCGACGAGTATTTTATGTTTATTGTATTGGTAC
The DNA here is from genome assembly GCF_037042655.1 of Diuraphis noxia. NCBI lineage: Eukaryota > Metazoa > Arthropoda > Insecta > Hemiptera > Aphididae > Diuraphis > Diuraphis noxia. The sequence goes on along the minus strand of NW_028301714.1, from coordinate 26,021,989 downwards.
TGTTATTTTTTGTTAGTTATACCAAAAAACAATCGATTTTGTTGAAAACTATTTTTAATCATTTTTTTTCGATATACTTCACAATTTCGGACTTTTTATACTGAGTAAATAAAAAAAATTAATTTAACGTATAAATGTTCGTTTTATGTTATGTTCAATATGTTCGTACCACGAATCCGGAATCACGATTTAAGATATATCTTATGAAAATAGCGGGAAAAAAATTATATATCAAAATATTATGCAGAAATTTACAGTGCATACAATAAAAGAAAAATAATTTTTTTTTTTAAATTTTGATTTACGAGGATTTGCTGTGTAGCCGACGATTTATGATCGTTAATTCGTTATAACAATCCACTAATTCTAATTAGGTTTTTTTCTTTTTTCTTTGCCTTCCGGTAAGAACTCCCGCGTTGGACGTGAAAAACTGAAAACTGAAAATAGGCAATGCGTTCTGACAATGGTATGTAAATTATTTCTTTTAGAATATATGTGATATACCTATGTTGATCAAGTTATTATATAAAATCCTGGTCCCTGGATTATATTTATGAAATATATAATATATATGGTTATACTTATATTTATTATTTGTGAATTGTGAAACGCATTTTATTTTTCTTCTGAATACTTGGTTTTAAATATAATTTAAATAATTTTAGTATCATGTCATACTATCATTACTGGTAGCATGGGCAATCGAAGCACGTAATAGCACACATACCAAAAGTTTATTAATGGTATCTGATCATGAAATATTTGAGAAAACAACAGAACTTATGGATACACCTATAAGTGTTTTTTCCACAAATCGAACAATCAAAGGTACGTATATTAATAACCATTTGTTATCTTTTATTTACTTTATAAACTAACACAAACATTTATTTTAGGTGTATCAATTAGTATACATACAAATACTTGGTATATTATAGATTCTTCAAGTTCTGTATTGGAATTTTCAAATAACAAGATAAACATTTTAATAACAATTGAAAGACACTTATTACAAAATATTAAAATTGATTGGGTTAATAACATTTTATATATTTTAATGGCAACCACAAACCTAGACACTATCAACTATAGTGTTAAAATGTTAAACTTAAAGGAAAATACATTAGAAGATCTACTTGTGTTTTTTGTTCTAAGCCACTCCAAATGAAGTGAATCCTTCCGAAGGGTAATTATTTTAATTAATATTATTCGCAGAGTATCATTATTGTTGTAATTATTTAATCTCATTGATAATAGATTTTTGTTTTGGAGCACACAAAAAGGATTGTATCGTTTAGACTTGCATAAAAAAGGAAACAACCTCAACATTGAAAAAACAAACATAACCTAATCATAATTTTTGGGATGAATACAGAAAACTAGAACAACCAGGGATTATAATAATATTAATTTTAATATTATCATTTGGACTTTTTTTGATGTTGTTTTTCTTAGCAAGGCCAATAAAAAATTGTATGAAATTGTGTGTATTATTTTTAATTAATTAATCTTTACATATTTTATCATTTCAGGTAGTGCTAAAGAGCCTGATGTTTCAGTGGATTTTAAAGAAATTGTGCAGCGACCAACATTTGTACTTACTAATAATCCGAATTATCAAAGAGCCATGGTGTTTAAAAAAAGTGACAATAATGAATTGATCAGAATTAAACATAATCAAATAACAATTACAAAACGATTGGGATCAGGTGCTTTTGGAGAAGTTTTTGAAGGAAATGTCAAAGATTTAATAAATGGAAAACCTGAATATTGTGTTGCATTGAAATCATTAAAAGAAGGTGCCAATGAGTACGAATCAAATTAATTTTTAAAAGAAGCTAAATTTATGAATAAATTAAAACATAAAATATTTTGCAAGTTTTGGGAGTATGTTTAGATAGTGAACATATTTTTATTATTATGGAACTTATGGAGGAAGGCGATTTATTGAGTTTTTTAAGGAAATCCAGAATGCAGGTATTCAATTGTATTAACTATATGAGAATATGTATCGATGTAGCCGAAGGTTGCAGTTATCTTGAAGAAATATACCTCGTGCACCGTGACATTGCTAGTCGCAATTATTTAGTATCATTTACTGATCCTTGTAATCAAATTATAAAAATTGGCGATTTTGGATTAGCAAGAAATATCTATGCACACAATTATTATCGTAAGGACGGAGAAGCTTTACTCCAAGTTTGGTACTACAATATCTGATGTATATTATGTACATCTACCTATATTTTATTTTTATCTTCAGATGGATGGCGCCAGAATTACTAGTGGATGGTGTTTATACTAGTAAATCTGATGTCTGGGCTTTTGGTGTCTTATTATGGGAGATTATGTCGCAAGGTCAACATCCATATCCAGGACTGTCCAATACAAATGTTATGTATTTTGTTCAAAATGGTGGAAGACCTGAAAAACCAATAAATTGTCCAAAAACTTTGTAAATATGCAATAAAAATTAATTAATTTTTTAATTAATGTTTATATTTTTTATTTCAGATATAAATTAATGAATAGCTGGCATGATGAGCCTGATAAAGGGCCTTCATTTAAATTTTGTCTAAAATTCATAAAATTGTATCATACGGTTCTTGAATACATAAATCCAGAGAAACCTCTTGAAGAAAAATCTATTCCCGAATATTTAAATTTATAATTCAACGAATTTTCCCATTAAGTTATATATTTTGTAAACATTATATATTATTTTTATTTAATACATAAAATAGCATATCAATAAAAATATTACGATCTGATATTTGTGGAAAAGAAGGGAACAGACTTATTACATAAAGTATCACTGAACAAAAGTCCAGAAGATGTAATCTATGCATTAACTGTTTATGTTTTAACTTAGAAATATAAAAATATAACTTGTCAACTTTTTTTTTTATTTATTTAAAATGGTTTTCTAAGACATAATTTACTGTTGGATAATTTCCATAAACCATAAGTTACAAATAATGTGGCGAAAACTATATTTTTGGTCGTCACGATATATATTTTTTCGAAAAATTTTAAAGAAAAATAATCATAGTACTATAACAAAAGTTATATTATAATATGAATCATTTGCCACGGCCTGATATATCAGAAAAATACAACTCCATAAAGTTTAGGGAACAAATGAAATTTTAATAGGCTTGTTAAAAAAAAAACTATAATGTGGACCCTTGTTTTAAATTTTTAATCCTTAGCTATAAAAATTGAAAATTTTATAAATTTTTAACTACTAAATAATCTGTAAATAATAAATTTGATAAATTTGAACATAATATTATTATGTATCCAATACAAAGGCTATTATTAAGCATATATTTTTATTTTTTAAATGATGTCAATTTGTTGACTACCTTTATTTTATTTGGTTCTGAAATCTTAGTCTCAAAGCTCTGTGGCTTATTTACAGAGTAATAAAAATTTTAATTTTATGAGGATAAACACTTATTTGATAAATGATAATAATATATTTTGCTTAAATTTTTTAAAATTTAAAAAAAGTGTGTGTGTAATATGGCTGATTTTCTATAAAATAAAAAGATACTGTTTTATGTCCATAATCACTTCTGCATAAGTACAATAAGGAACGACACTAATACGTAGACTGTGATATCCAGTGAGTGAGCAGTGAAAGACAAGCTGCTCGATGTGTAAAATGGCTCAGCATCAGATTTTGGAAGGGCGACAGTAGTGTGCATAAAGCTGTGGTTTGTTACAGTTTGTAATGAAGGAGCTTCGGTGCCTAAAACAGGGGTAAAAACAGCTCCTCGGTCTCGATCCAAGACTTACTGTGGTGTAACTAGGGCATAGTAAATATGAAATAGGTATTTTAGTCAATACCCCCCCCCCTCTGTCAAATTCGTAGACTTTTTCCCCTTAAAACGTACTTACAAAATTCAAATTCACTATAGTTGTTACCATTATTGTAAAATTGTCATTAAATGTTTACATGTTTTTTTTTTAAATATATAATTTATAGTCACTTGCGTTACACGTAGAATAAAAAATTTAAAAAGCAGACAAATGGATATCACTCATAGTAAATTCGATATTTCGATGGACAGTGGATACAATACTAACTGATGGCAATAATCGAAGAATTATTTTTATCTTAAATAATTTTTCTATCATCTGCCGTTGGTATTGAAATTTGAATTGCTAATGCTAAATTATAAATTGACGCGTGCCCGCGTAATAGCCGTTTGAATTCAAACGGCCTTTGCGCGGAAACCCGCGCAATTACTTCTCTTTTCAACCGCCAATCGACGACGGACGACACCGACACGCGATAAGTGCGCCTGGAACAGTCGACCCGCCGAGACTCCGAACCGGTCGAGAGTAGAGTGAGTTCTCTGACCGACACTGAACGACACACGCTCCTCACCCCCCCAGTATTTTGATTTTCGTGTTGATCATTTTCTGGCGGTTGTATTTTCAACCACCACAATAAAAAAATTATAATACCGCGAAATGTTTGTGTTTTTTTTTCCTCCACCACTTCCTACACTAGTGACACCACTGACTCACGCGGTATCCGTCCAGGACCGCCACAAAATGTTCATGATTTACATTATCATTTATCAGGTGCTATACGCATAGACCTTATACGGTATAAGGTCTATGGCTATACGTCATACGAGTTGGTAAAATCAATGGTATAATAATAGTCGTTTCACCAGGCACCCACTCACATGGAATAGTATATGGCGACATCTAGCGGTCGGATGTACGGTGCACGCATCATTTATCGTTAAACCGACGGTCGTTAGTTCTACCAAATGTGGTCACCACTTCACCAGTCAAACGTGATGTACATAATTATATATGTCCAGTTGGATGTTGGAATGCCTGGAGAGCGATGAACGATTATAAATAATAACATTTAAATTTTAAATAACAATTAATTATTTGTATCCATTGTCGAGACATGAGAAATTGAGAAGTAGGTATAAACTGATGTTTCTAAAGTAAGATATTAAAATTTTTTTTATAAGAAATACTCAATCTGTACCTTTAAGGCACAATGAGAATATGGCCTATGAGTTAATTTACAGTGACATGAATGATAGTTGTTGGAAGAAGTTTAACTACTTTTTAACCTTTCGTTTTTTAGTTTAGGAGATCTTTGCACCATTTTCTTTATTGTCGTCGGCGAGGATTACTATTTCGTTTGATGGTTTAATGTTTAATGGATTTGTGTGAGCTATGAGACGATCATGAAAACTCTTATAGAAGTATTTTACTTTTTCTTGGACGGTTTTTAGACGGAAATCGGTGGTTAGGGTATAATTTGATATGTACTAGGGAGAGTTGGTAATTTTCCTTAAAGTAATATTTTGAAACGTTTGGATTTTTTTAGTATTTTAGATTTTAGCATTGCCCCATAGTTGTATACCGTAGGTCCATATAGGTTTGTGTTAGGATTTGTACATAAGTAGTTTAGTGCCTAAGTTTATGTGTTTATTATTAATGTGGAGTATTTTAAGCATGCGTAGCCAAGAATTCAGCTGCAACCGTTTAGTTTTAATATGGTGTGCCCAAGTGAGACGGCGATCGAGTGTTAGTCCAAGATATTTAACCGTAGAGGTTGAGAGAATTTGGATATCATATAGAGTTACAGCCGGACATTGGGCTTGTTTAAGGATGAAAGTTGTATGAATTGATTTGGTTTGGTTGACATTAAACAGCCATTTTCTGCACTAATCCTTCATTTGATAGAAATGATTTTGAAGATAAGTAGAAGCTAAAACGGGGTCTGAGCTAGTTGATATTATTGCTTTGTTGTCTGCATAGTGCGCCGCTAAGTTATTAGCATAAAACAGTGGTATTATATAGTAGGTTGGTCTGAGATATAAATATTGTTTTAGATATTAATCTAATTTGCATTGAACAATCAAATTTGAAGGGATTTATTTGTAAAGACATTATTATTAATTTTTTTTTTATCTAGAAGACTTGAAATAACTTTAGTGAGTAAGGAAATTATGAGATTTATAAGAGTTTTGATTTCTATTAGGAAATTTGTAATTTTAATATTAATGTTTGGAACTATCGCTGGTGTCGAGATACCAAAATAAAAAAATAATAATAATAATTGTATTATTTACTAGGTAACTGTGTTTGATCTTCCCCAAGAAGAATTCTTAAATAAGACACTGAATAGTAAATGCATGTGTATTTTTATATTTTTAGTTTGATAATAAACTTTGTGAAAATTTTTCAAGTCAGTGGTAAAATTTAAAACTTAAATATTGAGGGAATTTATATGATTATAAATTAATTGATTAATTAATCAAGCATAAATGTACCTACTATCAATATTTTTTTTAAATAATTTGTTATTCAAAAAAACTTATGACTTATGAGTGATCTTATAATAAGTTTACGAGCTTTGAATTACTAACAATAATATTGTATTATACATAAATAAAAATAAAAGATTTAAAAACCAGAAAATTTCATTAAATATAACACAATAAAGCCAATAATATATTTTTTAAATTTATCCTAGAATATTTGAAATGTATATTTATATTTATGTAATTGTTTAAACAATGTATGTACCTTCTTTATAAATAATTAGTTGTTATTCAATTTTAAAACTCACCAATTGCATTATGCTCTTCAATATGTAAATAACAACTAGAAATATAATTTAATAAAAATAAAAATAATTATTTAAATTAAAAATATACAATAAATTTTACTGTTTTCTTAATATGTTTTAAGGATATTTAGAATTTAGTGCTATCATTTATTTTTTCTATAAAGAAATATTACATGTTAATTTGTTACCACGTTAATTTTCTTTTTGAATTCTTAGAATCAGTACAATATATTATGTTCTCAGTTTGTATACAATTATAAAACAGAATCACAAGTTCTTATACAACTAGATCTAATCAAAAACATCTATTTAATTGTTGTTAATTTACTTTTAAAGGAACTAATCTATCGTCTATCTTAAATTTTTTTCTCTTCCAATAGTTAAATTAATATGCATGGGTGTACAGTATAAACTAGTGTAGTAATTCAATTAATGTATGGATTAATATATTTTACTATATGATTTATGATATGTTTGTCACATTTTAAATACTTAACTATACTTTACAATATTATCAAAATTTGCTATATTATTTACTGTGGTAAATTTTTTAAACATATTATGATCTCATACTGTAATAATTCAAAAAGAAAAGAAAAGAAAGTAAAGGTGGTGATAGGGTAAAAATATAAAGGTTTGTTCAAATAACAAGATTTTTAATATTAGTTATAGCATTGATTATAGAATAGTCTATTCTATAATCAATGGTTATAGGTTGTAATTAATGCTAGTTATTGTGTTTAAGTAAATGCTAGGCAAACACAAGGGACACAAGCCTTGAATGAATGCCGGATTTATTATAAGTTATTTAGATTTGCGAAATTACCTTCATTCTTGGTCGTCGGAGGGTTCTCGAGGTCGTGATTCAAGAATGACCAAGTACACCGTAATAATAAAATATTAATTATTAAATTATAAAAAATTCAATAAATACAATATAATATATAAAATTATATAAATAGATGAATATTGATGTGCATGCACCTTACCTTATTCGCAGCTGTGTTTGAATGCACAGTTGATGTAATAAGATAAATAAAGGTTTTTTATTAAACACTCAGATTAAAGGAAAACAACACTGTTAAATTTTGATTTAAAAAAAGATACAGTCCAGCTGTCGCTCGCAATGTCTGGTGTCGAAGAGTTTTTAGGTGCTCCTGTACTTGTTTCTTTTAGTTTTACTGGTGCTCATGCACTCGTGGATGGTGCTTATGCACAGATGTGAGGAAGATTTGGTCGAGCCTACCAGAGTTCCAGGCAGCTTTATCAAAGGCCTCTGCGTTTCCAAAGAAATTTGTCTTAATCCTTGGCGACAGAGACCCTGATTGGGCTATACCTTGATTCCGGCGGCACACGAAATAGATCAAATGTGCGGCAACACATTGTCACAACTACATCTAGGTTCCTACAAGACCAAACAATGCAGATTGTTTCTTCCATCATTGATTAAATTAATTTATTGGGATTTAATGGTTATCTGTGTGCGAAAACTTTACCGTTATTTATTTTATTGAATAAAACTAATAAATTTATAATCATGATAATATGTGAGCATATCATTTCAATGCTCTATTATTAACTTAATAAACAGTCAAATATAATTATACTGTTATAAGTTAATTATGCCATAACAATAATCCACAATTCTGAAGAGAAAGCTGCTCTAATTTCAACCTTGTTACAACCGTTAATTACTTACAATATTTAATTTTTCGGTAACAAATTGAAGGCGTGTTTGAGTTTTGAAATTCTATAGTTTTTAATTTCATCAAACATTGTTGTCATATAAATTATTGACTAACCACAATATGACTACAGAGGTTGAACTCTATAGAATTTAGATAACATATTTCATGCATTTTATGTACAATTTTTACATATCAATATATCATTAATTACAAAATTAAAAATCTTAGTACCGAATCAAACCATTAAAGATTTATACAAAAAGAAATTACAAATAAATACATATACTTGGTAAAAATAAAATAGATAGAACTGTATTATACTTGTAATAAGTACACAATGTACAGCAACTAATAAACTGGAAAAAAATTTAGATTCGACTGCGATTTAGAAGTTTTTTTTAATCATATATTCCTACCATTATGGAAGAAATGTCTCTTAATTTAACAATAAAAAATACATTTATAATTATAGATTATAAATATGTATACAAAAAACTGTATATACAACAAAGAAGCTCAAAAGTGATTCTGAAAATGGGAACATTAACATATCGTACAAGATAGTAAGAATTTATTGAATACTTTCTAACCAGTCTTTTATTGGTTCTACAACTATGTCTTGTGATGAAGAAATTACTTCTGCAAACTCAACTGGCATCTGACAATGAGTAAACTCAAAATGCTTCTTTTTTTTGCCCAACAGAGTCTTATTCTTTTTGCCGTCAATGCTTTCCAACTGATTTGACTTTGTTAATCTCAATGTATCCCTAAAACACAGTACATAGTAAGCATGTAACTTTAAATCTAATAGTTCTGACTTATAAATACATACAGTTCTTTTTCGAGCAATGTCTTGATTACTTCTGATCCCTTGGCCAATACTTTGTCTTGTTTGTTACATAGTATTATAATTTTAGTCTTGTTGGTTTGAATTGTTACATCAGTTAAGATTCTGTACAATAACCTGTAAAAAATTAATATTATTGAAAAGAATATATAGGTATTTATATTAGTTTTAAAACTTACTCGGCAACATCACATATATCAGTTTGAACAGTTTCTGAATCCACAACAAACATAACACCTTTACAACTCATTTTGTAAGCATCCCAATATTTTGTGAACACTCTTTCATGGCCAGGAATGTCAACTAGGCGTAATAAATTCTAAAAAACAGTACATGACAATAATTCATCAATACACTTTCTATTGGTGACATAATATATCAATGTTTTAAATACCTTTTTGTTTTTAAACTCGCCTATGTTTTCCACTTGTGACGTGAAAGATTGTATTGGTTTATTGTACACCAAGTATGAAAATAGAGCAGTCTTTCCCGAATCACACAACCCCACAAGCAGTACATCACGGTTGGTCTTACGACTCTTTTTCCATAGAACAAATAGAACTGGAAATTAAAAAAAATAGTTATGATAAATTATTGAACAACCGGCGTTTTGACTACTGGCTCTTGGAGGATATGGGAAGTAAATCGTCACTCACCAACAGTGAAGAACAGAACGAGTAGAGCAACCAGTAGCTCTCTAGTGAGAAAAAAATCGTTTTCTGGAGCTTTTGTCACCTTCAGAGACATGGTCTTCAAGCGTGGAATAGTTGGATAATTAATAAACGATTGTCAAACTCGTAATCGGTCGAGAAAGATGAAAAAAATAATAGAATTTGTGTAAAACTGTAAAACGAATTTACGAACGTAATCACTTTTTTTTATCAATGTATCGTGTTATCAGTGTATTAATGTACGTCACCAATACGAATGATACGTCGTGTGCTCACGTAGTCACGTGTTCGGATTTTTGATAATGGCTCGGGCACCAGCTGATTGCCATTGGCGGGAATGGTACATTTTGAATTTTGGCTTTTTAAATGCTAGCTAAGTGAAAATCAAAAACGCGTACAGTTGTTGTTATAGCACTTATTACTTACACCTATAGGCACAAATAGTGTTTGAGATTTGGGGGGGGGGCTGAAGTTCAGGTTTATATTGGACGCTTGACACTTATAATGTATTAAAGTGGTGTATGTTGTATGTATAACGGTGTATGTAAAATTATTTCCTATTCAATTATATTGAATTAATTGGGTAGGTATAAACTATAGGTACAAAATTTCAAATAGTACGTATTTTTTTTTGCGTATTGTACATTTGGAGTTTAAGTATTTAGTAATAAATTGATAATAATAAATGAATAAAATATTTATATTATTGCTGCAATGGAGAATAATTGTACAACTACATTTTTTGTGTATAACTACACAATTATTAAATTTAGCCCAATACCATGCCACTTTCACATATTTTATTCATACAGGGAAATCCAAAACTGAAGAATGATCCTTTAAATTATTCTAATAATACATCTATGTTTATAATGTTTATTTGTATTTGGGTGCATTCAATTATCAATTCAGTCGTTACTGATATTTCACCACTGTGTGACCGAAGTGTTGTTTTATAATCAGATAATCTATTAATTTAAAATGTCTACCGAAAAAGATTGGAATCAAGACCAAATTCTGAAATTTATTGATTTAGTGCAGCAGGTGAGAATATTTAGAATCCAGGTCACAAACTATACAAAAATCGAATCCGAAGGATAGATTCAATCAATGAAATTTCCAACATCTTAGATGTTTCACAGCAAGAAGTTGACAAAAAATAGAAGATTATACAGTCCTAAATTTCGTAGAGAACTCAGAACAATAGTAACAAAAGTAAAAATCTGGCGCTGGAACCGATGATAATTACACAAGTGCGTGGTATTTGTACAAAGCCATTAAGTTTTTTGTCAGACAGAAATAAACCAAAAAATACTCGAGACACTTATTATGATGTACAGGTAATACAACATTATTTGAATAATTATTTTAAAAACAATGAAATATGTTTAATGAAAATAGTTTTTATTGGTTAATACTTAATAATATTAAAATAGTTATTAGACAATACTACAGTAGTTATAAATAAAAATTAAATTAAATTTATTCATCTTGCCAATAAACACGCCCTGAAGTTGCAAAATAATGAGCAAATCGATGATATGACCACTGATATGTGCTTGCATTACGATGTGTTTACCGTCAATAGCACCTACACATAGCAGAAAATTCCACAATTTATCAAAGTAATTTGCTATTAATTTCCATGCATTTGATGAATTATAGGCATCTAAAAATAATTTTCATTTATTTATAGTGCATTGCAAAATATTGTTAAAAATGTTACCAAATTATTATATAATAAATTCTCCGCGCGTGTTGCCTCTCCTGCACCACCAACTGAGTAAAAAAAAATATTATTTATGTTAAAAGCAGTTCAATAATTGCATAGATGAATTGCATCCTTCCCAATTTAAGGACCAATAACTACAAGCAATGGTTCAAAATCTGTTAGTGACATTCTTATGAAGTTTTTGAATCCTGGATGTTGCAGACTTAAATCATTTCCAATTTCCATTATAACGACTTCTACATTCAAAAATTCTACGTTGCCACCAACGTCAATTATGAAAAGATTTATTTTTTTTTTTTGCTTGAGAAACTAACGATTTAAAAACAAACGCTGCACTTGTAATAATTATATTTTCGTCACTCATATTGAAAAAAAAATTAAAACTATTAAATTTTTAGAAAAACTGGCAATTATATTCACATCGCAATAGATGTAGGTTCCAGCTAATATGAAAATAAATAATACGAGCAGGAAATCTTTGTGTATGTTGAACAAATACTATTGTCGAACATTTTTAAGTACAGTACTTAGCATTGGTTCGTCGAGTCAGATAACATTCTAAACGAAATGTTCGACAACATTATGTTCGTCATATAGTGTGGACCCGGCTATTATATCTGCCACTCACTCACACATTGAACGGCCGGGACGTATACCGGCGGTTAATTAATATCTAACAGAATTTTAACTTCCCGTGATTATTTATTATAGCTTAATATATAATATGTATTAACTAAATAAAAATAAATGTTTCAATAAAATGCATTGAACGTAAAAAAAAGGTATTCGTTTAAGTTGTTTGAATACTTTTAAAACGTATTTTAATTTAATTAGGGGATTAGGGGACAATGATTATTATTGGTTATAGTTTTTTGGTGAATTCTCGCGGCAGTAATGCGAAAGCAATCCCCGAGGCGTCTTCGGTTCAATCTGGAAAAAAAAGTTTTTTGGTGATAATATGACATATTATGTGATATAATAATTTGGTTATTTGTATAAAAAATATGTTAGTAATAATATTGTTTACTTACCTAATGGCTATATTTTGTTATTGTATACATAGTATATACATCACTGAATGTATCAAATAATTCCATATATTCTGTGGTATATAGGAATGAATATTTATATTGTATAAAACTATAAACTACCAACATTATTAGTTCGACTATTAAAATGCACTAATAAGTAATTATGCGGTTGAAAAATAATTACAATCCCAGAAAATGCTGAAACCTTAAAAAAGTTAATACATTGATACTCACAATTATTTAACCAAACTTTTGATAGGCTGATTAATTTTTTAATATATCAGCAGCTGTTGTTTGTTTATGAAATCTATACATGTAAAATATTGAAATGTGTCTGCGCACTTTGGGAAATATTGGTAGTTTGATATGAGCATTTTTATGCTTGGTTACTAGGTTTTTAAATTAGAATTTAGGTGGAAAATACCAATAAAATCGTAGGTATGTATAGTATTTTATGACCGTGGAAAAATATTACTACTATTACGCAAATGTACGTATAAGTGTATAACTACTAATTACAATATTATGAAATTAAGATTAACGGTATACAGTATACGTGAAACATGAAAAGGTATATCGTAGTAGGTATTGACTAGTGACTACTTATATTCTAGAGTCTAGTCAAAAACGTGATAAATACGAAGAACGACGAATCAGTAATGTCGTAATAATATAAGTAACTACAAATAACAATGTACAAGGTGATTTTAGAAGCATTCTCACCCTATTTGTATACTTAAATTATGCGTATATTCACATTTTGAAATTTTTTGAATTACTTCAGGTTGATAATTTTGTATTCCTAAAACAAAAATCAAAATTTGAGCGAGTAGTTTTTGAATTATATGAATTCGAGTATTAAGGATAAAATATTCTTATGGTAATTAGTAGGTAATAACCAACGAGGTATAAAATGGATATGGGAGCTTAAATGATTTAAAAATGCTGTAATTACTATCAATATAAATAATTTGTAAAAATGATCTAAATATTATGAATATCAGAATCCTACATCTAAAATTGCATGTACTTTATATTTTTGTAAATCTATTTCTAGGATTATTATTTTCAGTATAAACATTATAATAGCTCAGAAACTATACATTGGAATTTTCATCAATATACATCAAAATTTTACAGAAAATCATCCACTAAATAATTAGTGGTCAGAAAGGGGAGTTTTATTTTAAATACACAATTGAAACATAGAAATTTGTATCACTTGTCACTACAGAGTACTCAAAATAGTAACATAACAAACATACAGTAATACAATATTATATACTTACCAGAAATTTGAAAATATGGACTTTATTAGGTATAGATGCCTAATTAAAAAACACCTACTTAAAAACTAAATTTTCTTAAATGAACTATCGAAGGGTAAAATGGGAGGGGGGTCATACTTAATAATCACCCTGTATATATTTATATATGAAAAGTAAATAAGTATGAAAGCGAGCTTATCGTTGTAATTATTTGCAAACAACGACGATTGCGCTATAGTTCGGCGGCTGCGTCTCACCGTTTACGGAACCTGTGCGCAATGTATCCCAATCATAATCATTAGCCGTTACAATAACAAGACATAAATCATTAATATCAATGCCATTGTGAATTAATTACATTAGGTAATTGATGACGATTATAATTATTAAACAAATGATATAACATATAACACCGTAATCAATGCCGTGACAGACCACCACACTTGCAACGACGACGACAAAAACAACAACAACGACAGCAATATTATTATAACATGCGCGACCACGCGTGGCGTGTACATGCACAATGCACATAATTTTTTTAATCAGTCGTGTATACTACGAGCAGTACGAACGGCACGCCTGAAGAGTGTATAATTTAGTATTATAACTATATTCAAGTGGTTTTCGATCTCGCCGTGTACTCGGTATACGCAATAATAACAACAATAATATTATATTATTTATCTCGTTTCGTTCTGACAGTTGTGTTTGCGTCCCGTTCAGTTCCACCAGACGTGCGAGTGTAGTATAATACATCGGCGGTAAGTCTGTCCATAGAATATTATCATGTATGGTTCCCTACAATACGTATAACATAATAACTTGTAAGTTTAACTTATATAAGGGTGTCCAAGTCTGTGTGTGTTTTAACCATTTTAATATAATGCCAATATTATTTAATATTTACTATATTCATCTATCATCATCAGCCAATCGTACAATATTATTATAATAAAATATATTTCACACTAAACTGCCAGTGTTATATAATGTAGTAATGCTGGTACTAGTGGTACTTACCTAATAATTGTGTTGAATTTCATATACGGATCAATTATGTGACAGTGTATTTTCTTGTAAAATTATATATACCTCCGGCGAGGTATCAGATCATAATTTAATGTACAAGGTTAATCTTTTTACTGTATAAATAATAATATATTACGTAGGTAGGAAACTAGGAAGTGTAAAATATAAATATATGTATACTTGTATTGGTACCTACTTACATGCAGCTGGTATTGCTGGTAACTATCTGAACTCAATGCCAGATGATATTAAGAAAGATGACCGAATCTTAGCGGCTTTGTTGAATATTATATTGTAATAGCTATAGATTTTAGTAACCAATTTATGCGGACTTTGTAGTTTATATTTAACAATTTAACTGCTTAACACCAAAGTATGTATAGGTACTTACTAGGTAGACAATTAATATCATATAAACACGATTGGCAGCATAACACAATATGGGTAAATATTTTTTTTCAGTATTATTATTGTAGCATTACTAAAGCATTATTATTATTATTATTATTATTATTTCCGGTTAAACCGACAGCAGAGGAGAATCTGTATGAACACTACTACTCCTCTGCTGCCATCGTTTATTAATATTTAATAAAAATGCTAATACAATCACATACTTAACATATAGCTAATTATGGTTACTTCACCTTAAAAATAAAAATATTAATACAATAGATACAATACAATAAAGCATTATTATTTTAACCTCTGCCAAGTGGCCAATGTGCGTTAACTGCGTTATGTAACATGGTGGAAGATAATGGATTTAAGCGTGTATACACAATTTAGTTCATAAAATTGTAAAAACAACGAGTATGAAATGAAAGTATAAGGTAGTATTCTTAACCTTATTATTGGTAGTACCTACCTATATATGTAAGATAGTGGATTGATGGTCAATATATAGTATAAAGGTACACAAGTTTCAAATTTAATATATAATTTATATTATAATTATTTATTTATTAGTATCATAATTTTGATACACCTATAGAAAATTTAGCCATTTACACTTGTCGATTAATTAATTATTTATTCTAACCAAATATTTGAAAATAAAACAATCAATATAACAGTTAACACATATAATTTTATGCTAGGTCGTATATCTAAATTGACTAAATATATTATAATAATGAATATTTATTCATTTTGTTCATATTAAGTATAATATATTAATATAGTAACGTATAAATGCTTTGGTGATGTAAAAAAAAAAAACGATAACGATGGTAAATATTGCATGTATAAATATAATTTATATTTAAAAATATTATAACTGAAAAATTAAAAGTATAGGTAGTAAAAGTACCTATATTTCGAATCAAGTAATGAGTGCTTTTAGTGATTTTACGATGATATGTTTTTTGAGTCTGATGTCACCTTTACAACTAAAAATGCTTCAATCTTAAATTATGTAGGTGATATCTGGTATACAATTAAATCTATTTGGTTCTTGTGCTTGGAAGTGAATAATAAAAACTCAGAACTTTTTAAAATAATAGGAAAACAATAAATATTAATGATCATCAGTCCAAACTTATCAAATCTTGAAAATTGCAGAATACAAGGTCTTACATAAATTTCATTGTTCTTAAATTCAAATTATAAAATGGCCAAAATGCAATGGCACGATTTATTTTAATTTTTAGTAAACATTTATTTTTTCAAAACTTGATAAAATGGTTGTTGAAATGAAAAATAGTGACCTTTCCAATAACGATTTTAGTTGGTTATTGACTATAGTTCAATAATCTTAACGTAAGGATTTGAAAATGGTCACATTTCGTACCTAAATTATATTCTATTATAAAATTATTATTTTCTATACCTACGTTCTACACAATGAAGTTTTAAAATGTGTAGACTAATTTTAAACTATTTATACTATACGAGTACCTATATGAACTTAACCTAATATAATTGTAGGTATGTGTTTTGTTTTGTATAATATGATGGAAATTAACAAAATATATAAACATAGAATTTAAAACAAATGCGGTGATAAACTTTATGTAACAAAATTATGTTTGATGATACTTCACACTCACAAAGGGTACATTCTTTTAGGTTAACTGATAGCAAAACAATTAATATCAAACATTTATTTGCCATTTAGAATGGTGGTTCTACTAAAGCTACGTAAAGTGCCTTAGTCATAACTAAATTATATATAATTATGTATTTCTAGATTAAAATGTAAACTTTGATATTTCTATATAGTATTGTAAATTTTAATCTATGATGTATTGATATACGCTACAAGTGATTAAGCGACTAAGTTAAATACATATATAATATAATATAATATATATATATATATATATTATAATGTAATATGCCGCGTTGTTTTTGTGAAAAAAATTCAATCTTACTTACCTGATAAAAAATAACAATATAATTGCAGTAATATAAACTATAATAAATATCCTTCGAAATAATACATCGTTTGCCAACACTCTGCTCATCATCTTATCGTTTTTCGTATATCTATAGGTACCTAATATAATAAAATGTATCATTATTTTGTGATAGTTTTTAATTGAATTTAAATTCAAATATTTAATACATCCATTACTCAAAATGTATAATTATAACCTACTAATCAGAACAACTTTTCGGGTTTTTATAAATTAAATTATAAATTAATAGATACAGATGACTAAAATAAAAATATATTATTGTAAGCATGTTATCGGTTAATATTGTACAATATAGAATTTTTATATATTATTATATATTACTTATTGATATCTAGTGTCTGCATTAAAAAAAAAAAAAATTCCTCTTACTGTTGAGCATATTTGCCGTAACATAATTAAAATAAATACAGAACTATTAATTGGCCAATGGATATGTATAGTATGTACCATTATAGTATACCAGCAGTTCCCAAACTGTGCACTGCGGTGTATTAGGGGCACCACGAGTGGCACGAGCACGTTCTAAGTGCACCGCTGTCTACGGCTCATAATAAATAATTTAAAACGTATAGAATTTTTTTCTCAAAATTTCGTTATTAATGAGTATTGGGTTTTTTTTTCTATCTTTTATGGTATCATTTTATGTGTCATGCACATTAGGGCACCGTGGCTATATTTGGTCCAAAAAAAGGCACCACGGGTCCACGGAAAAATTGGGAAACCGCTGATATATATAATTGCGTACTGGCACAGTGGCACGTTTGTCCCTTTTAATAAGTAGCATGATTTCGTACGAAAATGAGTGCAACGTTGCCAGCATGTACTATTCGGTATTTAGTATTTACTATAGTGTTATGTGGCCGTAACTTAAAACCATTTAATTATACCATGTGCAATGTTAGGTATAATGTATATTAATAGAATTAATAACTATAATAATATTATAATAATGTTACCTACACAATATTTTTTTATAGATATTCAGGTTTCAATTTTCAAATAAACGTAGTGAATTATTTGTTAAAACGTTATAAATGTTTTAAAAACAAAAACAAATTACCATAATTTTGAAAAAAAATAAAAAGCAAATATTTTAATGAAAAGTTGTATTAAGTTTGGTTGATTCCAACTCAACAGTGATAGACTGATAGCCGATAGGATATTTTTATAAACATAATAATCTTTATATAATAATATATTATATACATAATAATCTATATAATTATAGGATCGAGTAGTAACACTCTCTCGTTATAGGATAATGATTGCACATTTACGATAATTCAAAATTTCAAAATATGCCCGCAGTATCTAGGATCTTTCCTTTAACGGTTACACCAGCATGCGTTGGCACTATCTATGTTTTATAAACGCATCATAATAGATAATCAAGCATCAATTTAATTTTGTTATATTAATTTTATAGTGAATAAATGGGTATTGATTTATTATAAAAATTAGAAGTAACTAGGTAGTAAGTATAAAGTATCTATGTTATAGTGAATCTCCTAGTTTTTTTTTTTTTATTTTAAGTTTAGAGTGAGTATGATCATTTAAAAATTGTAAAATGTTGGTACACTTTAAAATGCTCATACCTTGCTTTAAAAATAAAAGAAATATTAATAAAAAAAACTATGAGATTCACTTAATACTATTCTTACTTCTAAATTTGATAATAGCCAATAGGTCTATTCGCCCCATAGATATATACAACAACTAGATAGCCGTCTTTGTACTACAGTAGTGGCCGATATTGAAGTCGGCCGCCATTTACAAAGCAGGCAATGTTTACATTTATTATTATCATGAGGATACTGATAATGCTAAGATAAGTATAATATCAGTTAAGATTTCAAATTCAAATAATTGAAATAATAATAATATTGTTTTATTCTGTTTTCTGGGCAGGAAACTAGGAAGTAGGTACTAGCGACTAGCTATTAGGTAATAAATACTTTAAATATTATTATTTAATATTTTAAATTACAATAAATAATATTTAATATCTGCCAATTTGCCATTATGCCAGTCTGTTCAGTGCACGGATGTTCTAATTGACAGATGGTACGTGGTTGTTGTCTACATATTTTTAAGTGAGAACTTTTAGACTTTAGTTATCTATCTGAGAATGAAACTTGATGTTAAGAATATATTATTGGTATTTATATGTGTGCTTTTTACAATAGTTCAATTTTTTAGAGCAAGTTATACATTATATAAATAAGTGTAAATAAAAAATGCTCATAACTCTCTTAAAAACTAAGGTATCGAAAAAACCCACTTTAATTCATTCTTACCATCAAGTTTCATATTAGGTTAATTTACTCTAAATTTTAAACTAACGGAGTAAAACGTGATCTGCTAATCGTACATTTGCTATAGTTACGTACCTGACACCTGTAAGACGGAGACAACAAATTTGTGTGTAGCATCCTCCTAAATAGATTATTTAGAATGTACAATTTGTTATGTTTTGCGTTTTAAAGACGAAGATAACTTGTAGCGTCCTCCTAAGTCAGAAATCGGGGGAGCTGTAGCTCCTTATTATAAAACATATAATCTGTCGCTCTTTGGTTAATAAATTAATATATAGACCTATTTAGTGAACCCGATAATAAGTTATATATTATTAGTCAATCCATGAACACGTTGCGATTTAGTTGATACATTTTTTTAAATATAAGACGTAGGTATTATTATGTTTTAATGCCTAGCAATTCACAATAGAATATATAGTAAAATATATTGGTCGTTTTTTGTACTATTTTAACTTTTGCGGTTCTTTGAAAATCACGATGTTGCAATATTTTTTTAATGGCCCATAAGAAATTTGTTTTTATTATTGTTATTTTTTATTTCTAGTGATAATGAGGCTGATTATAATGGATAATGCAGACAAAGTTTCGGAATGGGCTGCAAAATATGTTGTAAAGAGGATAAAACATTTCAACCCAGGACCCGATAGATATTTTGTTTTGGGGTTACCAACGGGTGTGTCTTAATGTTTATGATCATGTATACTATTAATATTGTCTATTTTCTACTATGATAAAATTTCGGCTTTCTAAATGCTAACAGTATCTAAAAACAAATAAATATGTCCAATTGTAGGTGGAACGCCATTAGGTATGTACAGGTATTTGATCCAATATTACAGGGCTGGAGATATTTCGTTCAAGTATGTCAAGACTTTTAACATGGATGAATATGTAGGTAAGAAACTAAAATCTATAAGAATCTTGCATATTAAAAATTGCAATACATGCAGAACATTTATAATAATAATAGGTATAAACAATACAATATACAAATATACAATTATATTAACATAAACTGTGTTTTTTTATATTCTTACACTACCGAATACTTTTATTATAATATTAATATTAATATTCAATATACGTGTACAGGAATACCAAGAAATCATGTGGAAAGTTATCACTATTATATGATGACGAATTTTTTCACGCACGTTGACATAGATCCAAATAATGCGCATATCCTGGACGGCAACGCTGTAGACTTGCAGGCGGAGTGCATCCATTACGAACGGCTGATAGAAGAGGCTGGAGGGGTTCATCTATTTATTGGAGGTAGGTACCTACTTGTAGAAGTATTTGAGGTACATTTAGTGTTGGCTTGAATATGGTAAACTAACTTAAAGAATATAAGATTTTTACATGAAATACTTTTAGTTCTCATTAATCGTTATTCCTTGATATGGTTTAATACCTTCCCCCATAACTCCCAAGCTACAACTTAAAGGCTGTAATCGTGTAAAAATTTAGCATGGAGTCTAAAACATAAAGCCTTCATCGGACCATTTAGTTGAAATAATAATAAATAAATGTAATATACAGTGGCGTATAATCAGTGAGGGTTTGGACGTTTAACACCATCGTCTTTCCAAGCGATTGTAAACTCTTCGGATTTTAACGGCATGTAAACTCTCAAGTATTTACAAAACTTCAGTATACTACTAAGCTATAGGGGAGCATGGGATACATTATTCGTATTACTACGCTGCAGTTGCAGACGACACTAAAATAATTCAGTCCGTCGCCTGTTATCATAATACATTAAATATCACTTATTATTATTTATTTTATCATTAGTTAGTTTTGTATGAAATATAATTTTTATTTATATTAGATTCTGAACGAAGTGATATTGATTTTACAATGATGTGTGTGCTTTTTTTGTTTTTGTGTCTGTGTACAGCATAACTAGTCGAAATAATGCTTCAATTTCAAACATTGGGGGTGGTTTCCGATGGAAAAGTGAATATCATTGGTGCATTATAGAGGTCAAAAGTAAACATTTTCCAACAGTTTTCAAAAAAATCGAGAAAAACAAAAAAAAAGTGACAGAATAACGGGAATTTTTACGCAAAACTAGTTTTCGACCAAATCGATTTTTTTATATGGTTATAATTCAAAAATAGAGCAGACCTGCTGTACCTAACCTAAACTATAGTCAGAGGTCCACCCCACACCTTAATGTACAGCAAAGCGACATCCACTTATTACCCGTTTTTTTTAAAAATTACTTTTGTAATTGTAATTAAAAATAAATTTACCCACTTTGCCTAGTTTAAATGTTACTTTTAAATTATAATTATAATATATAATATTATGTCTTGTATTATGTAATTATTATAACTTTTTTACTTATTATATGTTATATATATATTAAATAAGTATTGCCTATAATGTTGATCCGGAAGACATTATACTAGCTAGTTTTAAAAACCGGGAGAGTTTACCACCAGCCGCCTTTCCACGCCTAATAAATGCATTATTTATATAAGAAAATTGTAAAAAATTAATTAATTCTTAACCTCCCCTCCTCTCCTTTCTTAATCCAAGCTATGCCACTGGTTATGTATATAATATCATATAGGTATTATATTTTATTCTGCTTGTTATTATTGATAATATTATTATAGTTATTATAGTTTATTACCAATCTATAGTAACATTTTTGTCATTCTATTCGGTCGGTTCGAAAAGGCATCGGTCCAGATGGTCATATAGCATTCAACGAGCCCGGTTCGTCATTGGCATCTAAGACCCGAGTGAAGACTTTGGCCCGAGAGACATTGGAGGCAAATGCCAGGTTCTTCGACAACGACATTGATAAAGTCCCCAAACAGGCACTGACGGTTGGCGTAGGAACGGTTATGAACGCTGAAACGGTAAATACCTAACTGTTATCCGTAGTTAAATATTTAAGAGGAGGTACGTAGGTATATCTATATTTTTTAAATTTTATTAGGTAATGTGCAATCTGTTCAAATTAGGCAAAATAAGCATATGTAAGCTATGAAACATAAAAAAAATTAACAAAAGTAAAACAGACGAGAAAGCCGTGATTAAAGGAGCCACCCATTAAGGACACTTTAGCTGTTATAACTTATTAATATACTTCGTTAATCGTTAGTTAATTTAAAGAAGCTTGAGACACCATGTTCTCTTCAACCTACGTTGGGGATTTCCAGGGAGAGTTAGGATAGAGAGGCCTTTTATAAGTAGATTTAGTGATTCGAAAGGTCGAGGTGAAATCTATTGGAGAAAGTATTGGTTTCCTCGTTAATTGTTTTTATATGAAGGTCGTTATGAAGCGTATGATTTGAAATGAAATAAGGAACATTTGTAATTTTGAGGACTGAAATGTTTTAGAATGTTTGAATTTTATTGATATTTGATTTTTGGTTGCGTCCCAGAGTTGTAGAATTTATTAGACCGATCAGCCTTTTGCCTTTTTTCTCTAAAATTTGTGAAAAACTCATACTTATACGATTATCCTCACACATCATCCTCAATAATTTTCTCCCTCACTCACAATTTGAATTTCGATGTAAGCATAGCACAATATTCACCAAGTGTACTGAGTCGTGGATGCCATCTCTTCCTCTCCAGAAAAGAAACAATACTGTACTAGTGTTTTTCTTGACATATCAAGAGTTTGAAAGGGTCTGAAATCAGGGTTTATTATTTAAACACCGGAAATGCCTTCCTTCAGCACTTTTTTTATTAATAAAACCGTATTTAGACAATCGTCATTTTTAAATTCGTTAAGGCTCAGCCTTCTCAAATATTTCAACAATTAATACAGAAGTACCACAAGGTGCACAGGGTGTATGGTGTATACTGTATAGGTATGCTCTGTAATGGCGTGTAGGTAAAATTGGTAATCGAGATGCGGTCATCTCTGATATTTTTAGTGATGCAGTGTGTATTATATATAATTATATATACATATATGTAGTTATGAATATAATATGGCTTGTTATTAAACTAGTTTTTAAAATAAATGCGGTATTAGGTATTTAGTAAATATGGTATAGTAGTATAAGTTAATAGGTATAGGTACCTACTCGTAGTATGCTATCAATTCACGTATTTTTTGGCTTTCACTTTGAAACAGTCATTGTACACTTCTAGGTCTCTAGTGGTATGTTGACATATAGTTATAGTCATTCGTATTATCATGAGCAGGGATGTCACAATTTTTTCAAAATTATAAATTACAATGGACTATGTTTAGTCAAAATATTACGTAATTTTTAATTATCAATAAACACAATTTTATGCAGCAAAAAAGGCCGAAAACTCGTAGTTGCATAAATATAATTAAAAGTTATTATTACTATTTTTAATTTTTATACTAAATAATTTGTGGTGTCTTCAAACTTTCTTTTCAATAAAGGATTGAATAAGAGTTATTATAGTATATAGTTATTATTGAAGAATGAAGATTATCTACTTTTATAAGTTTTACTATTCTTCCATGTAGATAGTGTATACAATATATTATTGTCAATAATCAATATACAGTAGAGTCCCGCTAATCCGGACTAGATGGGACCGGACTCTCTCCGGATTATCGAAAATCCGGATTAAACGAAATGACGTTTTTTTTAACTTACTCATTAATAAACACTATAAATAATAACACAATAAATATGCTTATCTTAATTATGGGTATTCCCGAATATATATATTATACATGAGTACTAAATACGAAACATAAATTATCCGGATTATCCGGATGTCCGAATTAGCGATGACCGGATTAGCGGGACTCTACTGTATTATATACATACGTCATACATATTATAAACATATTATTTACACATTGTCACATTATACATGCTGTTTAGTCAGTGTATTTTACTTAACACAGGTTATGATACTGATCACGGGATCACACAAGGCGTTTGCTTTGCATAAAGCAATTGAAGAAGGAGTCAATCACATGTGGACCGTTTCGGCATTCCAACAACATCCAAAAACAATCATACTATGCGACGAAGATGCTACATTGGAATTGAAAGTAAAGACTGTGAAATACTTTAAGGTAAGTTTATGTATATAAATCTAACTACAGGCATAGATAAATAATAAAATACCAAGTATATAAATATTCATAATTAATAAAAAAATTAGAAATATTTTCAATTCAAATTGTTGTTTTACGCTAAGTATATTAAACTTTACTTTTTTTACAAATTATAAACAATAATGACGTAACTAAAAATTTCATCAGAAGAGGCAAACCAAGAGTATTTTTTAACTTTTACCACTATTTAAATTTTTTTTAAATTAATATATTTGACATATTATGTGGTACTATATTATTTGATATAATATACACATATCATTTGGTGCACAATGGTGTTGTGATTTTAATAGGTAAAAATGGATCGGGGCGCAATCGTGTTACAAATTTTTGACGCAATAGTGGCGTAATTAGTTGGGTCAAAAAAAGAAAAATTGTGCAATTGTGTCGCACCGGATAAAATTGGTGTTTTGGGTATATTAAAACATCCAGAAATCAAAATAAGGGGATTAATGAAGTTCGACATTGATTACGATAAAAGGTAGGTACACCTACAGTACCTACCTATGTTTGAATAGTTTAAAACTGAAGTTCCTAAAGATATTTTTAAATAATTTTCTTACGTTTGTATAAAATATTTTATTGTATTAAAGATTAATTATTTAAGTTTAATTTTGTTTAAAGTTTAAGTTTATAAAAGTTATATATTATGAATTATACATTAGTTTGTTAAAAATTGGAAAAAGGTTATGTAATATGATTTTCAATATCAATTTTAGTTGACTTTTGTTAAACATTTTATTTCTTAAAGGTTATGGCGCTTAATTTTCATTAATGTTTATTAAGTACCTATCTCCCCAATTCTGGGTATAAAAAGAAATTCATATTACATTATTGTTCCTATTCGCCCATCGATGGGTAAATAGGAACATGTTTTTAAAAAATTATTAAAAAATAACTTTGGAACTTAAAGTAATTGTTTTTCATCTCGAAATTGTCTTATTGTTCACATATTCCAAAACAACTTTCAGAAATAAAAAATCTTAAAAACCGAACGTTTTATTTCAGAAAAACCTCAAAAACCGTTCCTATATTCGCCCCATTTTACGGCAGTTAACAAAATATGCTATATACCATACTATATGCTATGTATAATAATTTATGTAGAACATAAAATAATTAATCAATTAAATTAAAAATAAATAATCAATTCACAATTTTCCTTCCCAATTATTGCAGGCTATTAGGACTGTCAACAAATTATAATAGTTGGCTTGGTTAAAAATTGTTTTTTCCTAATTACATGACGTATGCTAAATGTATATTATACAGACATAGTAAATATAGTCGATATTTTTTTTGTTTATATAAAAATAATCCGTTATAAATTTAATGATAAGATTTTAAAAATTACATTTGGTGACTATAGCACAAAATCATGGCCCCGTTGATTGGAAATAGTCATTCATTGATATTTTGTTTTTTTTAAATTTTTCCCAAGTACCCATTATAAATTTAATATTGTTTTCTTGCTATTTTCGTAATTTATTTTAGATTCTGAACGGAGTGATGAATGTATTGATTTTACAATGACGTGTGTGCTTTTTTTGTGTCTGTGTACAGCATAACTAGTCGAAATAATGATTCAATTTCAAACTTTTGGGTTGGTTTCCGATGGAAAAGTTAATATCCTTGGTGCATTATAGAGGTCAAAAGTAAACATTTTCTAAAAACTTCTTCTTTTAATGCCCACAAAGAAGGAGGGAATAAGTCTTACACATAAGTTTCTGTTAAATAATCGCAAAATTGTTCTATTTTATTATTAGATGGCATATCTGCAATTAAATCAAAAACAAACGAATCTTCGACTTCGTCAGGGTCAAGGAACGGGAGACCAAAAATATAATTTAAAAATTTTCCTTCATCTGTGTCGCCTTCAATTTAAAGTTTAGATAGACCCAAATTTTGTAATTTTCTAAGCCACTAGTATTATGAAATGTAAAGGAACCGATATTACCGATATATGCACGTTTCGTTAAATCTTAAAAATACATTTGGATTTACCTTACCAATTTGTACGCAAGACAAATTAAACGATATACGTATATGGTAGGTATATACATAGAAGGTATATAAAATAAATTGCCGCAGTTTGCATAATGTATCTTATCGGTTTTGCCGCAGATTGTATAATCTTAATTTTTTTTTGCCGCAGTTTACATATCGACTTTTAGAAAAAGGTTAATTTTGCCGCAGTTTACCATCTCCCTGAGTAATGTGCGTTGAATTTGGGGTTAAAAATACAAATTCAATATTATGTTTTGAACAGGCCTTAATTCCTTCCATAGTCAAGTGGGTTGATAAATTGTCACCAATAATAATTATTATCTTTTTTACCCGATTTGTTTATAACGAACGATATAACTATTTTCAGTAGGTAAAGACGGCTGAAGTGAAAAATTGCCCACCCTCACCATTAAAGCCTAATGAAAATGTTATAATTATTTTATTACTTTTAGTACTGAAGTATTAAAAATCATTATTTTAAATTAGAGGCATTTATTCAGAAATCCTGAATTAGATTCACTTATTGTTGGCTAATGGCTGGGGTATAAAATTAAATATATTTATTAATGAAAGGTTTTGCACTTAACTATACAGGTAACATATTATATTTTAAAAAAGTATTAATTTATTGAAATTTCTTTTCATTTAACAATCAGTTTATTGAAAATATGACAATTATTGTCATTTGGGTGCACCTAAAATGAATTGCAGATAGCAGATGGTAATATCTTTGTTCTGTCAAAATTCATACACATGTTTTTCTTGTTAAATAAAATATCACAGAATTGGAATAAAAATGTATTTTAAATGATACAATTATTTATTTAGATCACTTAATCATATAATATTTCAATATATTTTTTATGTATTGAGAAAAATAATATTTCATGATTTAAAACAATAACAATTGTAGACTGTAGTGTATTGAGAAAGCATATATGAGCTTAGCACTTAAATATTATTCATGAATTACGGGTTTAGTAAATCAATTTCAATCTAGCAATTTAGCTCCTAAGAAGTTATGCAAACAACATATAAATGTTACGGGCAAAGTAGGAAGTCGAGCATTGTGCATAATGCCCGATTTTCAAGGGCAAAGTTGGAATAAGTTAACATTACCCGGGCATTGTATACATTGCCCAATTAGATTTGGACACTGTAGATTAAATATATTAAAAATTAAATAAAACATCTTACGGAGTACTAGTACTTAAAAAAGTTGTATTTTACTGTCTTTATCACTTTCATCACTTTTTTCTCATTTATGTTTTCGATAACAGCTCCACATCCTTGACTCTTGAGCTTTTACTAAGACTCCCTCAGATGTTTTCTATAAGTATAGTTTTGTAGTGATATTATTGTTATGTATAAACTATAAATGAAATTTGATATACCTACATTCGTGCAGTGCACTAATTTAATTTACTTTGCCTACTCGAATTTTAGCAGGGTAGACTTTGTCCATAACAATGTTAATATGTCGCATCCAGATAGTAAAATTCATCCAGATCGAGAATTTTGACGAAAATTCATTATATATGGACATCCACTTCATGAAATGGACAATACCTACCTACCTATATTATGTACTTTGTGTAATTATTATGAAACAAGATTATTATGTTATTTAGCAATAAATAATTATATCGTACCATTTAAGTAGGTCGAAAGATTTTTGTGGGAATTTATACATGGAAACAACAACAACAATAAGTACTTAAAGTACTTTCTACAAAGCGGTATTAATTTATATTATTTTTTATTATATACAAGCCAAATGCCAGCCATTCATCGCAACATCTCAAAAACTACAAAGTGTATAGGTACATTTTAAATTCAGAATAGCAGTTCCTCTAATGATATTAATGTGCAATACGAAATGATTTTCTGATGTTAATTTCCTCGCCTATGCTGGAACTTGCAGACACATAAGTCCTAAAGTCCTGATTGATCTCTCTCGCATATCATGACGGATGTTGGAGTACGTATGAACACTTCAAATATCGTTTACTAAAAGGATGGTTCAGTAGTGAATACTTGAAAAAATCAACAACTTAATTTTTAACTACCTCCTGGCCAAGTTGATAAAAATGTTAAATTTTTATTTCGAGAAATGATTAAAAAAAATTCAGGAGGGCAAGAATTTTTTTCTTGTTCGTGTATGGTATGTAACAATTGATGTCATAAATAATCGGCATGTAAAAATAAATAATAAGGAAGAAAAATGTATTGGTAATCTGGTAATATCTATATAGTTAATTAATTATTATTTAAGTAAATCAATTAATTATTTATTGCTAAATAATATAGTAATCTTGTTTCATAATGATTACACAAAGTACATAATATAGGAAGGTATAGTCCGTTTCATGAAGTGGATGTCCATATTATAATGAATTTTCGTCAAAATTCATGATCTGGATGAATTTTATAATCTGGTTATCAAGTTCATGAAATGAATGATTTCACTATGTGGATGCGACATATATATTATATTAAAAATTATAATTAAGAATATTATTTTTAAATTACAGGCTTTAGGTGCTGTTCACGAAAAGCTCATTGAAGACAACTCAGATTCATGATTAATCACACTATAAATGATTGTATTTTAAAAAAAAAATGCCTACAAAATATTTGAATAATTAGTTTATCAATAAAATTGTATATACAAATAGTAAATTATAATTTATAATATTAATTATTATAAGAATTTGATATACATTTTTATATTTTTTAAATCTAATATAAAATATAACTTATATATACTAATATATATAATAATAAAATTATTATTGAATATATTTTTTTTAAATTAAAAATTACTCAAAATATATAACATGCAATTAATTATCATGTTACCTTGATCAGAGGGCGCAACACCCGTAGGCACTTGTATTGTCGCAGTCTTGCAAACAGCTAATTTACGCTCTGTAGTCCACGTCTTACTTCGTTAGCTTAAAAAGTTGATTGAGACCTATTATGAAACTTGATGGTAAGAACATAATCTGTTTTTTTAGAAATATTTTTATGATAATTCAGTTTTTAAGTGAGTCATGCGACTATGTGAGTATAATAAATAGCAAAATAAAAATGTCCATAACACTCACTTAAAAACTGAATTATCGTTAAAATACTTCCAGCAAAACACAGATAATGTTCTTACCATCAAGTTTCATGATAGGTCTATTCTCTCTAAGTTTTAGCTAACGGAGTAAAATATGAACTGCTGAGCAATGATGACAATGACATAATTTAATCTAAATAGGGATTTAAGAAAAAGTGAGATACACATAGGATCAAATTGTATTTATTATTTTTATTTTTATATGGGTATAACAGAAAAGTTGAATTTTAAATCACGAAGACAAACATAATTAAGGATAATTTTATGAATGCCGAATGGTAATTAAAATATAACAAAGTTTTAGTGCATATCATATATATTTATATATTTATTTTGTTCCAATAGGTTAATACCATAAAACCAAATTACGCAGATGACAATATTTGATTAAAATACAATAATATCAATGATAATAAATAAACAATAATATATAAAAGCAACATTGAGGATTAAGTATAATTCTATAATGACTAAATATAATATAATATATAAACAAACATGTAAGTTAAGAGTTAATTCAGTACAAATGATGGTCAACCCAGGAGTGACAAAATATTAATACTACATTTCAAGTTCACTAACTTTTATACCTTTCATTAATAATAATAAATAATAAGTATAACATAAAATCAGTACTGCGAGAATAAGATAAAAATAAAAATAAATATTGTTATATATTTAAATGTTTAAAAGAATAAGGTGTTGACAGTCTTATACACTTAGCGTGGCCACACTTTAAACAATCAGAGGTAAAAATTTTACTTAACGACAAATATCACAGTAGTTGTACATCAATATTGTTACATGCATTTTTTATAACTACATAAATTAATATGTATTTTTTCTTCTTAAATTTTGATGATTGAATTGGAATCAATAAAAAAGTAGAAAAAAAGAAAAACAAGTCTGGTCTAAATAAAAGATATTTTACTTAATAATATTATGAAACTCCTCTTATTAATGTCTTTATATTTATTATTCACAGTAATTTCATAAGAGCATTATTTTAATTTTTATAATTATGTATCAATTGGATTTCAATATTAAGTATTACTTACTCAAATAAAAAAAAAAATCATATACTCTTCACCTGATAATACAACCATATAAGTATATAATTAACATGTTTAATTATAGAAATAGGGTTTTAAGGGCAAGTAATAATAATATGAATTTTGACTACACAAATATATAATATATAACAATAATAGAAAAGAGAGAAAAACTAAGTCCAGAAATCATCAGAAAGAAATACTATTGAGATTGAAAATGAATAGATTGTCATGTCAATAAATTTGATTAAGTAATGTGTAAAATTAACTGAAGTGTGATCTCGCATGATTTATTACATTTGATTTTAAGGTAATACATTCAACATAAATATTGATGATATCATATTAAATAATGATAATCATAATAAATCAAAAAAACAAAATATTGTAAAGATTGTACATCATCATATTGTTAACATACGTTGTATATATATATACATATTATATTATAAATCCAATAAATATATATCTATATATCTATCACAAAAAGTATAAAGGTACATTTAGCCATTAACTATAATATGTATAAATATATATTATACTATGTGTAATAATAATCTAACAAAATATGAAAAATTAATTCAAAGAATGTTAAACAAATAGAAATTATAATAATAAACCCATTGAGCTAACCATTTATAATTAAAAAAAATAAATGCAATCTACATTCTATAAATCTATTATCTTAATAGTTGAACAAGAAAAAAATAAAATTTATTAATATGTACAGCTATTAGGTTAATGTAAATTCTATTAAAATTATTAAAATTAATATTTTTTTCTTAATATAAGTTAGTAATTTTTAATATGATTTAATATATCTAATTTTAGCTAAAATTTATAATTATGAACTATCATATACAGCATATATAGGAATTGATAAAAAAAAAAAAAAAAAAATACATCATCATTTTGGTTATTATACTTGTATATTATATTTGTACCGACACCCTAAGAAAGGAACTCTTATAAATTTCAGTTAATGATTGACCCAAATGATTAACTTCTTGTAAACATGCATATACAATACATTATGTATTCTTTTATGGTGCTTAAATTTTTTAATTTAAAGTATATCACATTAAAACTTATAAAAAATGTGTTTAGCCAAGTGCTTTAAAATTTAAATATTATTATTATTATAAAAATGTGTTTTATTATTTTATGGTCCAAAGATAATCATATGTATAATAACATATTTTAAAACTTGTCATTTTTTTTAATTATGTTAACTAACTAAACAATGAGCATTATACATAAATATAATGGAACTAAGTCAAATTAATTAAGCTAATCTCTTCTAAAAATGGGTTTAATATTAATATAGATAATTTTGCATAAGAGTTCAAGGCAAAAAATGTATAATGCAAAAAAACACATATATATTTTTTAATTCAGCATGATTATGTTACTGTGAATATAAGTAAAACTCAAATAAAAAAATAAGTTGTAAAGTCCCTGTAAAGTATAAGAATAAAATCTAATAAATAGCTTATGTATTAATACACTACTATTTATGGCTATTATTGTATAGTAATCACAAAGGCGCATCTAAAATCTAAATTAACAATTAACATTATGTAATTAAATATTAAAACTATCAGATATATAAATATATAATATATTGATTATTATATAAATATTATTATGATTGAAATAAATACAGGCTAAAATAATGTCATATTTTGTACTTGTTGATAAAAATATTAAATAAGAATATCGAAACATTAAATCATATGTATTTTGTATATAATATTATTTTAAGGAATCATTATAATTTTAAAAAGTGCATATTATTTTACTAATAATAAAAATAAATAGATCAGAATGAAAATGCATTAGAATATATTTTATGATCAATTCATTTCAATCATTGAATAATATTGTAAAAATATCTAATTCATAACCATAAGGCAAATTGTTACAAATACTATCACCAAACATTTTCCCTAAATTAAATATCATTAAATAATTTTTTACTAGGAAAATTCGGAATATTTAAAATTTAGTATTTAAATAGATGGTTAATAATGTTGTGACTAAACAATTAGCCAATTTATATAATACTTTATTTTAAAAATAAATAAATTGAATCGAAACGCAGCCAATTTGCATAACAAAAATAGCTTTTGATATTTAAATCTATGTTTAAAAAATATATTTTTCTATGTACAAATATATCTAACACCGAAATACATATATAAATTAAAAATATGTATAGCTAGGTTAAAACCTTTTATGTGAAAAATTTTGGAATACCGCAAGTCAACTACAATTATGCATGCAGTTTTAAAATTATTAACCATATTTTAAGATATATACCAGAAAGTTATATTTTTATAATTTATAATTGGCAATAATGGTATTGTAACTCAAAATAACATCAAATTGACAATGATCATAGTTTATACTAAACACCAAATTTAATAGTGTCAAAATTAATTTATTATTACTTTAAATAAATTCTGGTTAATATAAAAATACTAATATTTTAGCAAATATCCCAATCAATTTAATCAAATTAATCTTTGAAATTATATCATAAGTATTTAAAATAATTACTTTGTATACTTTATTAACAATACTTCAAAATATAATTTAAACAAGCCTGATTAGTATAATTAGGTAATATTTTAGTAGCTAAAGATTTATGTTAGTTAGATAGTTTTTTAACAATTAAGTATTAAATTTAAAATTAAAAAAATTAGCTAAAGAATATAATTTAAAATTGTTAGTAAGCTAAAATGTTATTGATTACTAAGTTATTAATGTGATATTACTAATTGAACTCCACAACCATAATAATAAAAACTGAAGATAAAAATGTGGCTTATTAAAATTAACATTAATTATGCCATACATATGTTTATATAATATATAAGCAATCATTGATCTTAAATCTAATAGTGACGTATTTTGATATTAATTCAGACTAAAATAACTTCCAAAAATTACTAAAAAGATTGAAACCTATATCACCCACATTGTAAAACGATTATATTTTGAATTACAAATTTACAAACAATAATTATTGTCACTTTAAATTAAAAATAAAAATCATGATATAATCATACATACAGCCAGTAATAATGCTGTGTAATTAAAAACATTAATAATAATACAAATTACAACTACATAATAAAAATATAATGTATAGGATGATATAATATATTAAACTACTGTATAATAAAAATATATTTTATGGATATCTTTTCTAATATTAAACTCAAAATAATAATAAATATAAAACAAATATTGTGAAATAAGTTATTATTAACATTTTGGTAAAATATTATAAAAGAAAAGATTAAGTGATGACATATTAGTTTTATTTAAATAAAACAATTATTAGCAGAAACAGCTTAAAAATAGTTCACCAAATTGCATAATATATATATATATAAGTCAATTCAGATATTATTTTAAGTGAATTAAATTAAATTTAATAATTAGTAATGTTTTGGTCTGAAAAGTCACATTTTGGGTTTCGTTAAACTGGTTAACGAATACTATTTTAAAATTACAATTTGAAAAAAAAATTAGTTCCATACATATCTTAATATAATATATTTACATAATAATGAGAGTACATTACTTTATGTTTGTACAGGATCAGTTGCTAACATGTACAGAGGCCTGACTTTAATGACTAGATGGTCTGTGTTGTTAAGTAGTGGTGCCATTAATTCACTGTCAGACCTAGAAATATAGTTAATGTGCAATATAACATAATGTTGATGTATATTAATATTTAATTAGTATAAATAATTAAAAACAATTATTCTTAAAAATTACAAACAGTTAGTATCAATAGTATTTCAAATAATAAATTTAAAATGTTGAAAAATGCAAGTGACTTATAGTAAGTATTAAATGTATACCTCTGTGATAATCCCTACTCAGTGAACCAAAGGGGTTGGTATTGATGATGTGTTTTTGCTGGACTTAAATAGCCATATACAGCAGTTGGTTGCATATGAGCTGGTAACGGATGTGTAGCATGGGTTGTAAGTAAAGGTCTTGCACTTGAATGATGTGCAGGAGGTGGAATAGGGCTGAAAAATAGCAAACCATCATATTAATATCATTGATGAATATTTTTTTTATTCAGTTATAAATTACCCTGTAGTGAAAGCAGTAGGAGGAACTTGTGGAGATGGCAAATATGCTGTTGCGGT
The DNA here is from genome assembly GCF_037042655.1 of Diuraphis noxia. Lineage (NCBI taxonomy): Eukaryota > Metazoa > Arthropoda > Insecta > Hemiptera > Aphididae > Diuraphis > Diuraphis noxia. The sequence continues at coordinate 25,986,907 of NW_028301714.1, read as the reverse complement.
TGGTGGTTGACCAGTAGTCACATATACGGCTTGTCGGCGGTAAATATCACTTTGGTGATACAAAGGTTGACCAGCCAAAGGAGACAGACCGCGGTTAGCTCCAAGGGCTTGTGGAGAAAGATGAGTTGCTGTGTAATCGGCCACATGACTTCTAAAGATACAGTTTCAATAGAATTAAAATAAAAGACAAAAGGGGTAATTATTGTATTACCTTATTGTTAAATCAACTCTATGAAAACAAGTTATCAGCCCCCTCCCTTAAAAGAAAAATCTTGGCTATGCTACTAATTTGAGTATATGACTTCAACAGACAACTGTACAAGAACTGTATTGATATTGTATAATAACAGTTTAAAAGCTATACCTACAATAGCTAGTAATAATGCTTCAATTGTTAGTCCAGTTACAATTAGTTTAAATAAATTGAGATTAAACTGTACTTAAAATACAAAAAAAGAATATTAAAATCTTAAAAAAACCAAGTACTCGTATTAGATTCAGATTAATGTAAAATAAATTAAATTGTTTTGTTCTTTGATGACTGATTCGGACTAAAAACTGACATTTCCCTCTCTCAGTGAAGCTGCAATTTAAGTATTAATGCCAACCATATGAAATGTGACTTAACTTATAACAACGAACTAATAAATTTTTACCTATAAGCTTGATGTACTGGTATAGTTTGTTGGGTCCACGCCGTTTTTGATGCACTTATAATATGTGAATCCCTACTAGAATGAGCAACCGGAGGCTGTAATTGATAGTCCATGGGATTGGAAATATTGCGTTTATGTGCTGAAGGTATAGCATATGATAAACGTTTATCGCTAAAAAAGATATTAATAAATTATTAATACAGTGTAATAGTTTTAAATGTTATTATTTTTGTAATACCCAGCATAAACTATATGTTGATCATGGGGAGTGACATAATGGTAAGGATCTTTACAGTTTGTCCCACTACAGTAGTATTCGATAGCTTGTGGTGGCTCTGGTTTGCTTGTTCCCAAAGAGTTGAAAATATTACAATCTTGATTTTGATGTGAGTGTTGTCCTTTTGATACAATTCTTTTTAGTTGTGGCTGAGACATAGTATTGCCACTGTGAGAAGAACTATAAACATAATTTTTTTTTAATATTATTACATACAAATAATATAAACACAAGGGATAATTTAAGACTCACTATGAATTATTTTTTAAATATAATACAATGAAATAAATATGAAAATAATAGCTTTGAATATTAATTGTTTCTAATTGTAATGACAAATGTCATATATAATCACATTTATAATGTAAAGAAAAAATGTAGAATTTACCAACTGAGAATGACACTATTTTTCTATTGGAAAAATGGAGAAAACAAATATTGTCATTATATATCATAACATTAAATAATTTGTTTAATGTCAAATACAATTTTGGGAAATCTAACATTAATCACCAAATATAACATTTATAAATACATAGGTATTTCTCTGCAAGTAACATTTAATTAAATATAATTTAGTTTAATATCCATACAATCATCAAATTTGGTTAATATTTTGGTGTTGTTAGGTATTCACAATGTTGTGTCGGAAGAGTGAGCATCTAGATATAGGCAATAACTCTATTGTTGATTTAAATATGTTAAAAGTAAATAAATATAATTTGTACCTGTAATGAGGTTCGTGTTTTATTTCACTAGGCAATTGTGATTGTGGCATATAAATAGGTTGCTGAGAGCTATTGGTAATTGATGCATTTTGAGAATACTGACCAGCATTTAACTCTAAACCAGGAGGACTATTGCGGCAAGCAATATATTCACCATTCTGAAAAATCAAATTTATAAAATAATAGATTAATTACAAAATACTGAAGACAGTGAGATGTTACAAATTTAGTCAGTTGAAATCCAAATCAATTTGAGTACACAATACTTTTTAAAATATCCAGATTTTTCAAAAGTATCATAATTATAATACGATGGGTAAAAATAACAATCTTACTTGTATGTTAGAACTCTTGGATGGAGATTGGTAAATTACTGGAGTTGAACGTAAACTTTGAAGTTGTTTTTGATGATATGTCAAAGGTTTAGATGGCAATAGTTCTTCATTATCGCTTTCACCAACTGTTACACATGAAATTACATTTTTGCGGTTGTTACAATTAGTTTTGATATTCAGTTGAACTCTGGATAAGACAATACAAAAATGTTAAGCCATGCAGTATGTATTGTACAATTCTATGTACTATAAACAATTCTGAATATACCCTTTAGTTGAAGCTTCATCTTCACTGTCAGATATTGTAATGACAGAAACAGCAGGAGATGGTGTGTCATGAATAGTTATAGTATGTTGCCTATTGTTAATCTATAAAACAAATATTCATAAAAATATTACAATTAAATAAACATTTTAAAGTTAATTTAATCATTTATTAAATTACCAGTTGTTTATAAGAAGGAGAAGGTTGGTGCCAATTTGGAATATTGTCTGAAGTAGATAATAAACTTCCTCTATTAATTCTTCCATCATATTCTGGAAGGAAACATTTTTTTAAATATGAAAATTGAAAAAAAAGATTAGTGAATCAAACCTTGAGGAGGAGTTCCTTCTTTGACCCGTTTTTTCAGTGGGCTGAGTTGATTTGTAGTGTTTATAACAGTATCCTTTTTATCTTGCCTATGATGATGATGGTGGTGGTGTGCAGGTGGTGCTTGTTGATAGTTTGAATGGTGATGATGTGATTGAGGAGGAGCAATATGTTTTGTTGAACGTGATTTATTATTAGAACTACCCCAAATTGTACCAACCATTGTGGGGCTTTCCAATAGTCCATCATAAACATCAGCTGTAGTAAAAGCAACTTGCCGCTGATCCTAAAGTAAATTGTATATTTTTAAATAATTGTTCAATGTATCATATAAATATTAAATAAGGAAAAGTACTTGTAATATGGCAGTAGCCGAATCAACAATCAGAGGCCTAGAAACTGCCCAATCAGCTGCAGCTGCAGCAGCAGATGCAGAGTGCCATGCTGCTGAAGCTGCTGCTGCTCCAGGTGGAGGAACGATAGTCATTTGACGATGATGAGTCCCAGGTGGAGCTGGCCAAGTAGCAATCATTTGACGACTTCCATCAACCATAGATACAGGCACATATTGCTGTTGACCTCCACCAGGCTATAACACAATGAGCAATTTTTAGTTAATTATTTTTAATATTTTATATAATATATTCATAAAAATGATTGTTTAATAATCAGTAAATACTGCTATCACAGAATTTATCAAAGATTGATTAATAGTAAAAACTGAATTCTAAAGAAATACTTGTATAGTGAAAAACACCCAGATCAGGTTAGCAGAGCAGTTAGAAAAAGATGAAAACCCAACTATTTTAAGTAGGGTTCTAAAATTTTAAGAAATTATTTTTTTGAAATATTTCATTTTTATGAAAAATAATAAAAAATCACTTTAATTTAAATCTAGGGTATAAATTTTGTTGAAATATTTTTTTCATACTTAGTAAATTATACAAGATACATAAAATTCATATAAAAATACTTTAAAAAGTTTCAAAACACATGAATTAATGAATTAGATATAGTTATAAGCTAAGTCCCTATTATGATAATCTACGAGTTAAAAACTCTTATGTAGTATTCCTATTTGAATTCAAATAAAATAAAAATTTTATATTAATTAAATTCTTAGTATAGTAGTTTTATTATAACTCATAATTTATAGCCTATAGAGCTAATATATTATAATATCATATTTGTATATTAATGAATGTTAATAATAATAATAATAATAATATATAAATTATATTATAATAGTATTATCAATTATAATTATAATTTATAAATATCAAAGAAAAATTTAATTGTGAATGATAATCATTAATTAGCTAAATCATGAGAACATCTAGTGATGATTTTGTAAAACATGCCAAAAACCAAAAATTATATTTTTTAATAGTTAAAGAAGGCTGAAAATTTCAATTTTGAAATATTTCAAAGTGAAAATGTATGTGAAATATTCCATACTCATAGCCCTAATTTTAAGAAATACAATAATATAAATATTAGACTTACATTAGATGATAAAAAATTTTAAATTGATGAAATCAAATGGATAGAATGGATTGCATGCAAATCATTTTAAATGAAATGTTTCAAAGCCACATGTAAATCATAATTTTAATTTGTGTATAACTAACAACTGGTTCAGGGATATAACACATATTCTTAGATTAATGAGTGCATAGGTTATTATTGGCCAAAACTATTGTAATAGCGTTAAATTTAAAAACAAGGAATACAGTGGACTAAACAAGAAGACTTTGAAGATAAAAAAAACAAACTAAAATCAAAAACTAATTTTTTTTTCTTAAGTACCTATAATTTGCTTAGATTATTACACATTGGAAATTATGATGTAACTGTAAAAATACTAATAACCTGTTGTGTAATCAAACTAGTTGAATGTTGTATTTGTAATTGTGATGGATGAGGCGGAGGTGGCATAACAGCTACATGTTTAGGAGGTGATGTTCCAGTTTGATATGCTCCTGGACCAGCAGAACAAAGTATAGATAGATGAGCTTGATGTTGATTTGAGCTACCACTATACTGACGAGCCATTGATCGACTATTATATAACTGATACTATAACATTTTATTAAATAAATGAGAATAATTTTGATTTATAATATAATTTAAATGAATTAAAAATGTATATGATGAATTATACCTGATTATTAAAAGCAAGTGTGACATTAGCATTAGTTGCTGGCACTAGCACAGCTTGTCCAGAACTTGAATGATGATCAGGTAAGGCTCTTCGACAAACTTCCATCATTTGTACACTTGCTTTAACATTATCACATCGGGCAAAATCAACCAAATGTGCTAATGTAACAAATGGATGCAGAAGAGCAGTATTAGGATGTATTCTATTAGCCTGTAGAAATTATAATTTTAATAGAATAAAAAATAAATAAATAGTAAAATATATAATATCATACCTACTTGTTGAGTAAATTAAAATTAAAATATAGTTTATGTCATAATTACCGGATCCATAGATAACATTCTTTTAAGAAGATCAATAAATTCTCGTCTATCTGCTTTTTCTGCTAAAAGTTCACCACCTTCCAAGTCGGTTGGCACATTAACTTGTCCAATATCATCTAAACAATTAAATATGTATTTCCTTGCTTCTTTTGATTTAATTCCAGTTTCAGCTTCATGTTCTTCCATTATCTATTAAAAAGAAATATATTTATTTAAATGAAATCAAAAATAAATGTAATAAATTATTTTACCTTTAGTCTCCAATTATTTTGATACGTAACATCTCTATAGAAAAATTTAGAGGTTTTTGATGCATTTGTTAACATGTCTAAATTTGGTAAATTTTGTGTTTGACATATGTAACGTATTTGATCATATTCTGATGACCCTGGGTACAATGGCCAACCTAAAAACAATTCTGCTACTACACATCCTAAACTCCACATATCAATTGCTTCACAAAATGGTAAACCTAGATTTAAATCATAAACACTATTAATGTATATCATCATTAACATAGTAACAATACTATACTATAAATTATAGTAAATATCAAACAATTATCAACATGTTTACCAAGTATGATCTCAGGGGCTCTATAGTAACGACTTTGCAAATATGTGTTGCATACAGCTTTACTTTTATGTGATGCACTACCAAAGTCAATAACTTTAACTCTGTAAGGTTGACGAATAGGATCAACTAACATTATATTTTCTGGTTTCAAATCTGCATGAATTAGACCCAAATCCTGCGGGACAAAAAAATAATACATAAGTATTAAATATGCAACCCTTAATAATCGAATGATGAATAAATTATAAATTAATGTACCTAATGAAAAATAAAATATTAATATGTAAGAGAAATTTCCTATTTTATATTTTATAACAAATATAAAATAAACTGAAAGATTACCTTTAATTTTAACAAAGCAGTCAATACTTGTTGTAATATTGGTCGAATAAATTTCAAAGGAAGTGGACTAAATTTGTTTTGTTTCAAGAAATCATATAAATTTTGCTCCAACATTTCAAACACCAAACAAGTATGATTTTTGTGTTGAAAACATTCATATGCACGAACAAAGTTATATTCATCTGCATTTTCTTGGCTCAATCGTGACAGAATACTAACCTAAAAAATAAATATTAATTTATATTATTATCATTTACTAACTTTAATTAATTACATATTGAACTTAAAATTTATCATCATACATTTGCAGAACAAAAAATTAATTAATTTATTGTTCATAAAATATAAGTGATTTGTTAAAGCAAGATCTTAATAAAGAAAAAGATTTCTTTCTTTATTTGACTTAATTGACATAATTCATGAAATGTATCTTCTGTTTGAATTTAACTTTTTTTAAACAAATTTAGTATTAAATTCAAAATTTTCCTACTATTATCCTTAAAATGTTAAGGGTTTTATAATATTATTTTAAATATTACATAGTATGATTAAATGCAAGATTAATTTAAAGCTTAAAACAAAAATTACTTTTGTTTTATGCTTTACCAAATTTAATTTTGAAATCTCAGCTTTATATTAGAATTTTATAATACTTAGGTTAATATTATTATCTTGTTCAAAAAAATAATATAATTAAATAAGAATATTTTACAATGCAGATTTTATAGGTCGAATCTAGTTTGAGGTTCTGAGAAAAAAATGTAAAAAACACAATTTTATAATCTAGATTCTTTTAAATTGTAATTTAGTTTTATTTAAGCCATAATAGATATTTTAGTATTTTAACAATAACAGGTAACACTCAAAACATCAAAAAATATAACTATATCAAATATACCTATCTGCCTTGGAAAATATGAATTTTAAATAATTATAATATTTAAATACATTGATAGGTATGAAGATTACTCACTTCAATCTGACCTTGCCTAGCATACGATGGATGGTTCTTTAGTATTTTAATTGCTACAATTTCATTTGTTCCTTTTTTCCAGCATTTTACAACCTAAAATATAATAAATTTATTATAATTAATTATTTTGAACTAACACAGCTGTTGAATTAAATGTGTTTACCTGGCCAAAAGTTCCTCGACCTAAAAACTCTAGAACTTCATACTGATTCGTCATTGAGTATAGTACTTCGTGCTGGACCAACTGATAATCACCATCAGCACCCTGTTTCCCTTGTTGCCCCGTTGTGGTAGTGGTAGTAGTAGTAGTAGTTGCTCCTCCAACTCCAAAACTTGACTCCACACCATTAGTTATACCGCCTTCACACGATTTCCGCTATATAATTTATTTTTATTTTATTTTAAGTACAGTCAACTCTTGATAAATTTAAGTTGATAAGACTTATGAAAAATTTTGAATTACCGAAAGTTTGAATTGTTGAACAGTTTAAAATATCAAGAGTACAAAAAAATAATTGAAATTAGTTAAGAAAAAAAAATTCTTAACTTCGATAATAATTTGATAATTATCAGAAATAATTAGCTAAATACATTTACAATTATTGTAAAGTTAATTATTAATGAAAGATTATAAGAAATACATTTTAGTAAAAACACTTCAAATTGTCAAATCTTTGTGTTCACAGCTAATTTTCACTGAAATTTTATTACAAATCACTGAGTGTACCTAAACACATTGTTTTTACTCAAATTACTGCAAGATTTGTAAGGGAATGAGAAATTAAATCAAATTACCGAAAGTTTCATGTAAACAAAAGTTTGTATTATCAAGAGTTGAGTGTAGCATAAATTAATATCATGTATAAAAATTCATTAAAAAAATAAATATACTTCATGATAAAAGTCTGATAGAAAGTTTTAAGAATGAATTATAATTAATCAAGAAGCACAGAACATATATTTAAAATAAAATTTAAATAATATTATGATATAATTTCTTCATTATTAAAAGTATTTACCTACTATCTATATAAGGTATAACAATTTAGATTTTTAAAATCAATAATAAATGAAGTTCAGTAATTATTAACAATACCTTTTGTCCACAGCGTTGGTATGTGTCTAATAATTTGATGGTTGATGCTCGTATGAAATTCTGATTATGTGCAGACGATGGACTGGTCTTAATGTTGGATGGTGCAATAGAAGTGCCATGATGTTTTCGGTACTTAATAGGTTCATATGGCACCAACTCAACAATTGGTTCGTAATGGTGGTGAAGCGAACTCAATTTGTATTTATTATGGTGGTAGTTTTCAGGGCCGCAAGCGGCGTTATGTAGTTGGTCCAGCTTGCGTTTTTTGTGATGCGTGACAAGTGCGACACTTTCGTCAGCCACCAACCGTTCTGAACACAAACCTTGTGATTGACTGCTGTACATGTCACTCTGTAAAAAATTATAACAAGTTATATAATATATGTAGTTAGGTACTCTTTATAATTTATAATTAGAATTCAACTAATTCAACAATGTATTTGTACCAGGATATAAAATTGTAGGGAAAAACTTTTTAAATTTTTTTTTATTTTCAGTAATGCAGAAATTACTAAATAAGCTGTTTGCATCAACTAAAGAGTAAAAATGTATGTGATAATATAGGCATAAGTATAATAGTGATGGGTAGCAACATAATGTTGTGTATCAATATTGTTCTGAAATTTACAATATTGTATTGAAAATACTTCTTTTAAATATTAACTTCTTAGGACTTATTAGTTATTACTTAACTAATTAATATAAATATTGAATTAATAATTATTAATTCAAAATTACCTTTACCTAGCTAATTGAAGATCAGAAAAAAAACTAGTTATGGGCAACAATATCATTTTGTGTATCAACATTTTTATCTATTACTATTAATTAATGTATTTATTTTTATAATAATTTGATTCATTTCAAATATAAGAAGAATTTATGAAACAATAATTAAGGCTACATACTATTTATCTATTTTATGTTTAACTACAAAAATGTAATTAGAGTAGGTATTGTAATTATTATGCATCATTTTTATCCTAACAAAGGTAAACCATCATGATTTATTGCATAAAAGATAAACTATTACCTAATATGGTAAAGTAGAAACCTATATCTACTCAAATATCATAAAATATTAAATGAATACTTATGTATAGAAAAATAAAGAACTTGATATTTATACTAAAATCTTAACTAAAACTGAAAACAGTCTTACTAATAAAGACCTGATACATACTTAATTGTATTTAATTTATGATCATTTTTCTATACAGGTATTTAATTAGATGTACCTAAAAATAAATAAATTTGATTAATATTAATAGAGGCACACAATTTGCAAATTGTTTACTAAGTATCTTTACACTTTTGTGTCCATCTCAGAAAATTTGGATAATAGCAGCTATTTAGTTATCACTTAAAATGTGTCACTAGTACATAATTTATAGACCAAATCTAGACTTTATTAAAGTAATAACTGTAGAATTGAAAACCAGAGTAAAAATTAGAACAAGAAGTATTTGATTTTTATTATTTATTTAAGTGAAAAGATCAAAGAGAAGGTAGAAGTTACAAGATAAGTAAAAATTACTTTGTGTCAAATCTTTTAATTAAGTAAGTACTACTTTAAGATCAGAAAACATAACATATCACACTAATATCAATATCATATCATAGCATAAATTCTAACTTTATATCAGGTTTTTTTTTAAACTTATATCTAATATTTTAAATTGAAGATCTACATGATAATGATAATTATCAATCACCAAATATGATTGATAATTATTTTTTACTATGGAAACGATCAACATTAAATGTTTACATATTTTCCTTTTACTTTGTTCTTTATAACACAAGTATCAACAAAGCGTTTTTTGAATAAAATAGTAATCACAATGATGAATGATTCATATTTTTTCAAAGGTGGTTAATTCATTTTCAAATACTTATTTCAGTACATGTTAATGGAGATGTTCATAGAGAAACATTGGCATACTCAGTACTGTATAAAATGAAAACAGTGACATAATGGCAATCAGGATACCAAGGTTATCAACACATTATTGTCCCTCAAAATTATATTATGTTAGTGTTTTCTCACTGTCATCTATTACAATAGAGTATGGGAGAATGTTGAATCCTATATTATTTTTTCTTACAATTGTACTCATCTAGTCTATGAAATTTTAACCGAATGTTTAAATAAGTATATTCTATCCATCATACAACTTTCAAAAAATTTCGACTAAAGTTGAACTATTTATAGGCATAAGCAATATTCGATTGTTATTAGTTTTTTAGATTCTGATCGAAGTGATGAATGTATTATTTTTACAATGATGTTTTTTTTTTTTTTTTGTGCAGTGTACTGCATAACTTGTCGAAATAATGCTTCAATTTCAAATTTTGGGGGTGGTTTCCGGTGTAAAAGTGAATATCTTTGGTGCATTATAGAGTTCAAAAGTAAACATTTTCCAACAGTTTTCAAAAAAAATCGAGAAAAACAAAAAAAAAATTACAGAAAAACGGGATTTTATACGGAAAACCAGTTTTCGACCAAATCGATTTTTTTATATGGTTGTAATTCAAAAACTAATCAGTGTAAATACTTGACATTTTCACCAAATGTTTATGTTAGTGTTATCTATATACAGTTTAAATCAAATTTTTGACTTTTTTTGAGTTATTTATAGACCACTGAAATTTTCGATTTTCATGAGAATTTTTTTTGAAGTTGTTGTATAAAAATTTTGGATGATCAAAAAAACTTGAAAATTTAATACAAGGTTCTTTATGAGTTCTTTTTATTGTAGTTAAAAAAAATTAAAAATTGTAAGTCACAACTTTTTTTTATAAGCGTTTATAGTTCAAATTTTTACGAAATCTGTCGAAATTTATTTATATCTAAGGTAAAAAAATTCAACACTAAGTTTTCCATAAGTTTTTCTTCAAATAGTTATAGAGAAAATTTGAAGCATCATTATAGGAAAAATGTTTTGAGCGTTTGAGTTTTAAATTTTTACAAAATCGCGTAACGATAACGATTTATCCTAGTATATAGGTATATATCTATGATAATATAAGGTATTATGAATTACGATAACTAAATGCAATGTTTTTGGAAAAATTGCCTTATGCAAAATGCATCTTAATTGAAAAATAAAATATTTGTTTCAAAATAGTATATATGACAATATTTAAAGATAATATATCCTAGACCAGAGGTATTCAAACTGTGCGTCACGGCTCCCAGGGGCGTCGCGGGAGTTGTCGAAAGGAGCCGCGTCATATAATTGAAAACCAATAAATATTTTTACGAAACAACCTAACCACAACAAATTTGAAGACACTGATTTTCTTACAAAACTGTCATATCTTTCCGATATTTTTTCAAAGCTAAATATATTAAATAAATTGTTACAAGGAAATGAAACCCACATTTTTGAGTTTCTTGATAAAATTACGGCTTTCAAAAGAAAATTAGTTTTATGGAAGACTAAAATAGAAAACAACACTTTTAATGACTGCTTTCCTATGCTCCATACATTTCTAAAAGAAAATGATATGAACTTGAATGAGATCGTCAAAAACGAGTTCATTGACCACTTATCTAACCTCAAAATTCATTTCGAACACTATTTTCCACAAAATACTCAACAACAAAATTGAATCAAAGATCCCTTCAGTGCTGATCTTCCAATAAATTTGTTATCTATTGAACATGAACAGTGGATCGATGTAACATCAGATTCCACAATGAAGACCACATGTTCGGATCATTGTCGTTAACACAATTTTGGACGCATGTGAAACTACAATACACAGAATTGACCACCAAAGCTTTGAAAAATTTAACACCTTTTGCAACTTCGTACCTCTGTGAGACCGTGTTTTCTGCGTTAGCTGTAATGAAAACAAAATATCGATCAAAAGTGAACGTTGAGAAGGAGATGAGAATAGCTATTTCCAAACTTGAGCCACGATTTGAACATATTATGAAGCATAAGCAAGCGCATCCATCTCACTAAAAATCTAGTAATAAGTAATATTGATTATTTAATATTATTGTTATTTTATTGAGTTATATTTCCTAAGACTAAACATAAAATAATTTGTTATATTTTTTTTTTACAATAACTACTTATTTATAATTTTTTTATATATGTAATATGGTAAATAAATAATTAGTATAAAATATATATTACATTCATATAAACATTGATTTTTTTGTCATTTTTAATTTGGGAGCCGTCAACATTTTGTGAAGACTCAAAGGAGCCTTGGGATGAAAAAGTTTGAATACCTCTGTCCTAGACTGATAAATCATCTCCGTTCAGAATCGTTTTCCGTATACAACGATACCTATCATTGCATTCAAATTTAACCTACCCTAGTCAGAGGTCAACCCCACCACCTAATGTACAGCAGAGCGACATCCACTTACCCGCTTTTTATTAAATTAATATCGATAAAAATGTATTTGTTGGGGAGAAAAGCTTGAAAATTTAATACAAGGCTTCTAATATATTGTTACAATAGCAGTTGAAAAATAAAATAAATTCATACTCACAATTTTTTTTATAAGCATTCAAAGTTTGAATTTTGACAAAATACGTAAAAATCACGAAAATTATTTTAAGCTAGAAATTCATAAAAAATTTTCTTTTTAAATCTAGGATTTGAAAATTTAATACAAGATTTCTTTCAAGTTTGTCAATCTTTGTCATAAAAAAATGTCCTCCACCAGAAATTCAAATTAAATTTTTATGAGCGTTTGAAATTTAAATTTTGACAACATTGGATTTTCACTAGATTTCTAATTTAACGATTTTCTTATTTTGGTGTAACTCTAAAAAAAATTACTGCAGATGCTTGAAATTTTCAATGAATGTTTATATAGACATTTTCTATATTTTTTAATAAAATGTTCAAAATATTTTGATTTGTTTTGAGCTGTTAACTGACATTTTAATTTTTCAACTTTTTTAGTTTTTTTTTTCAATTAATATCGATAAAAATTTATTTATTGGGTAGAAAAGCTTGTAAATTTCATTCATGACACCTAACCAGTGTTGAATCCAGACATTTTTCTAGGGGGGGGGGCTCACTTTTTTATCATTGGTGAATGGTGATACGGCATTTTAGTATTATGAATTATATCTATTAATAGGTAGTTATTATTACAATTAATACAATTTATAATTTAGACCAGCGTTTCCCAACCTTTTTCCCTCGCAGCACTCTAATCCCAACCCATATTTAGCCGTGGCACACTTGTCACTGACTTATATAATATGTATACATATTTTTTTTTATACCAGACTTTCATCATATTAAATATTAATACCGAAGTAGTTGTATATCAGTATAATATTACTAACAATCAGTTTAAAATGGTAAGATAGGGAGAAATATTATTATAATTATCCTAAATATTTAATTCATTGAAATGTAAAAACAAAATGCATTACAATCACACTAATCACAGCGACAACAAATGACTAAATGACTAATATTTTAAATTATTTAATAAGAAATAGTGAACAATATTCCCGATAAGAGTATCGTTAAAACTATTTTAACCAATTACCGAAATTTTACATAAACGTTTATTAATAGTCATTAAATTTAGGGGCACACCAATATGGGCCTCGAGGCACACCAATGTGCCGCGGCACACCGGTTGGGAAATCCTGATATTTCCCTTAGACATTTCAAATTTATATAAAACTACAAAATAAATTATTTTCTTTTAATTTTTAAATCAATCTAAGGTTGTCACACATTATAAATCGTATTACCTATTATTATTATTTATTGCAATTCAGAAATTATAAATATTTAAAAAGTTATAGAAAAAATTATTAATTTTTAAATTTTTAAATCAATCTAAGGTTAATCTAAGGTGGTTAGGATAAACTTAATTAATAATTTTTTTTTTTCTTAATAATATATTATATTCTTAATATTAATCATATAGTAGAATATATTATATTTTATATTATGGCGTAGGGAAAGTGGCGCTCATCGCCCAGTGTACCTCCAGTACACTGCAGTAGCCGTACCCTGACCTTAAGTGGTTGGGGTAGTCTGGTCCTCAAGGTTGGGGATTGAGCGCAGGGCTAACAACCCTGCCTCGTAAAAATGCTTTGTTCAAGATCCTAAGACAAGCCTCGCACTAGATTTAATGGAAAAAGACATGGAAACGGAAACACGGAACTTACTTTTGGAACTTGGAACGTACGAACTCTTTACAAACCCGGTGCTGCACAAAGTATGGTTAAGGAAGTAGAAAAATATGGTCTAGGAGTAGTAGCTCTGCAGGAAATAAGATGGAAGGAAGCAGGAAGTATAGACATGGGCAATATGACAATCCTTTTTGGGGGGTGTGATGAAAGAGGACAATATGGAGTTGGTTTTGCGGTACGTAAGAATATAGTACCAACGATAAAAGATTTTAGAATAATTAACCCAAGACTGGCGTTGCTAAAAATAGAGACTAAATGTTTCGATATCGTATTCATTAACGTACATGCACCCACGGAGGACAAATCACAACAAGAAAAAGAAGATTTTTATACTGAGATAGAACAACTACTAGAAGGGATTAGTAATAGCAAAATAAAAATTGTACTAGGAGACATGAACGCCAAAATAGGGAAAGAGAGATCATATAGACCAACTATTGGTACCCACAGTTTACACGACATGACTAATGACAATGGCGCAAAACTTGTGGATATGGCCATAGGGAAAGGTCTTAAAGTCAAGAGTACAATGTTCCCGCATAAGAACATACATAAAGGGACGTGGGTGTCACCTGATGGTGGGCACGTAAACCAAATAGATCATATATTAATAAATGAGAGATTTGCCAATAACATAACGGATGTAAGAACATACAGAGGAGCTGACTGCGACTCAGACCATTTCCTAGTGGCTAGTAACCTTAGGGTTAAGCTGAAAACAATGAGTAGGAATATGAGATCGGAAATTGTCAGGTATGATGTAGAGAAACTCAGGGATAGTAGGAAAGCTAGAGAATTTCAAGAGAACATACAGAAAATGGCGCGAGAATTAAACTCAAACCTCGAAACAGTAGATGAGCAATGGAAAATAATTAAACATACCCTTGGAAATGTGTCGGAGAAAGTTTTAGGGAAAGCCCATAGAACGAAGAAACCCTGGTTTAATGCTATATGCCAAGAAGCCCTGGAAAGAAGGAAAATAGCAAGAGAAAGATGGCTAAATGATATTAACAATCAGGAGGAAGAAAGAATCTTTAGAGTTAAAAGGAAAGAAGTGCATAACATTTTGAGGTGTGAAAAGAGAAAGTATGTTCAAAATTTAATGAGGGAGGCAGAACAAGATTATAGGTCACACAATACACGGCAGCTATATCACAAGGTAAATAGTTTTAAAGGCGGATATAGAAGACAAGAAAAATTTCTGAAAAAGGACGATGGAAGCCTAGTGACGAATCAGGAAAAAATAATGGAGAAATGGGCAGAGTACTTTGAAAAGCTACTCAATTGTGAAGCACCAGTTGATAAATTTACATATGGACACAACGAACCCAATGATGTTCCCTGCCCAAACCCATCAAAGGAAGAAATCGAACAACAGATCAAAAGGCTCAAAAATCACAAATCACCCGGGGAAGATGACCTTCAAGGTTAGGTTAGCTTTAGAATTTCCTAAAGCATGCGGACAGCTCTATGATAGAAAGTATATACTTGTTGATAAAAGAAGTGTGGGAGACGGAAATTTTACCGTAAGACTAAGGAGTAGCATACATATGCCCAATACACAAAAAAGGCGACAAGCAAGTCTGTAGTAACTATAGAGGAATAGCGTTGCTAGATACAACATATAAGGTATTATCATATTGCATCCTGGATAGAATCAAACCTTTGGCCGAACAAGTGGTGGGGGACTATCAATGTGGATTCAGGCAAAATAGGTCAACGACAGATCAGATATTTATAATCAGGCAGTTATTCCAGAAAAGCTGGGAATATAATAAGGAACTCCATGTTATCTTCGTTGATTTTCAAAAGGCGTATGACAGTATAGATAGAACTAGCGTAATCGAAATTCTGAAACATTTTCATTTCCCAAGGAAAATAGTACAATTAGTGGAAGCTAGTATAAGACAAACTAAAGTCAAAGTCTAAGTAGGAAACGCGACATTGAGGATGTCGAGGTAAGAACCGGACTTAGACAGGGGGATGCCTTGTCGCCAGTACTCTTTAATTTAGTATTAGAGAAGTTGGTCCGAGAAATAAATATTGGAAGAGATGAAGGAGTAAGAATGGATAGAACTTGCTTCAGTCTGCTCGCCTATGCAGACGATATAGTCTTGCTAGGAGAAGACGAACAAAAAGTGGTAGGTTTATGCGGCAGGTTAATAGAATCGGCAAAGAAGGTAGGGCTACATCTCAACATAGAGAAAACGCAGTACATGAAAGTTAGTAGGGGACTAGATAACCTTCAGAAAACCGAAACCATAACAGTTGGCCAGTACGAGTTCAAGAGTAGAAGATTTTAAATACCTGGGCACGATTGTAACGCAGAAGAATGAATGTCAAATTGAAATTCAACAAAGAATAAAAATGGGAAATAAATGCTTCTATGCACTAGGCAAACTACTAAGCTCGAAAGTCCTGTCAAAAGAGGTTAAAACTCAGCTGTATTTGACAATCATACGACCAATAGTCATGTATGGTTCACAATGTTGGACGTTACGAAAGACTGAGGAGGAAAGATTAGCAGTTTATGAGAGGAAGGTACTTCGTAAAATATATGGACCTATATATGATCAAGAGCTTCAAGGATGGAGAAAAAGACATAATCAAGAACTGACGGAGCTATTCAATAGACCAAATATTATAAACGAGATCAAACGGAGTAAGTTGGAATGGGCAGGACACGCAGTTAGGAAGCAAGATTCAATGGTTCAAAGGGTACTCCAAGAAAACCCAAAGAGAAAAAGACCACTGGGTAGACCAAGGCTACGCTGGGAAGATGGAATTAAAAAAGATTTCCTAAGTGCTGGCGGAGCGGAATATGATCACATGGACTGGAAGGAAGTAGCGCAGAATAGAGAAGAATGGGAAAGGGTTTGTTCTATGACAAGATGGTCTCAAAGGCCTTAAAATAAACAAAATAAAAAAAAAGATATATAAGGATATAAAAATATGAATTAAAAATTAAAAGTTCTGATTTTTTACCCCTTATATGTCATACTGACAAACTGATATAATAAATTCATTAAAAGTAAGTAATACCTACCTGTATAAATAAGTCTGTGTACCTACTAAAAGAGTACTAAATTAATAAATAAAAATAAAAGTATTTCATGTAAAAGCTGGATCTTGTTCTAACTTAAAATGATAAAATTTGAATTAAAAGAAAAAATAGATACTTACCTTAGGATACTTATTAAAATATAAGAAAAATAATAGGTACTAAAAAAATTTATTTAAATGAAGGCCGTAGGAAATCAACTCAAATCTCAAATTTAGTTTATCATTTTCAATCGTTTTGAAATTTATCAGGACCATTTTATAGCAGTTGATTGGTTTCTAAAAATGGGAATACTTATATGATCTTTAAATCCAAATAGTTTATAAAAAATATTTAAATATAGCGTTTTGTGCTAATTAAATAAAAGCATTTATGATAACTCTAGACTTTTATTTTGATTACCCGATAATTTCAAACAATAGCATCTAGATCAACAGCATAAGTCTACTACTAAGTACTAAGTGATAGTAAACAGAACTTATAATAAATATATATTAATAAAGATTATAAATCATAAATATTGAGATAAATATGGAATACATAATACCTATAGACTAAACTTAAACTAGTTTATATGGTAGTATGGTACTAACAGTGAAAAAATCACCAGAGATTATCAAACCACTGTAATACAGAATCCTTAGGCTTTATAGAAATATACAAATCAATTACAATATTAATATTATTGTATAGTACCTACCTACCTATATATACAAATAATGGAAAAACCTAGGTATTTATTGGAAATTTCTGAATATGTTTACAAAGACAATACATTTTGTTAAATCTCAACCATTAAGTACAAAACCGAGAAAAAGACAGAATGTATTTAATGAATTTTGATTTAACAGCACCAACCAAAACTTAATTCAAATTAAAAGGAATACATTTCTTGCAAAAAGAAGCTGTATAAACACTATTTCTTTTATTAAACTAGATTTAAAGCTGGCATATGGATTCAATAATAATATTTTCTAAAAAACCAAATATGATGCAATTACCTACTAGAAATCAAAAACAATTACAATAATTCTACACATTACCTGTAAAATTTATAAATTACTTAATATACCAACCCATTTCTTTAGTTGATATTCACTCAAGAAAAACAAGGAAAATCAGATTCATCAATGTGGATCATTTTATCTTAGGCAGTCAAGTCCAAACTTAAGCAAAATAAAAAAAATAATATTTTATAGACATGATATTAAAATGGAAATAGTAGCTATTTAAGTCATTTAACCTAATATCATTCGCCACAGTTATTAGTTAAATTGTAATCTATCAGTATGTTTATATGATTATATTATATGAGTGATACAATGGTATTTTTTGATTTTTGTTTTTACTAGTAAATAAAACATCACAAAACTTACACATTTACACAAACACAATACACTACATTATATGATTATTATAAATAATATGATTTTACTCATGCTTTTAACTATGAATAAATGTACCTATCAATATTGGATGATGAGAATGGAACACAAATGTTCTTAAACAGATATCTACATAATATGATGGGAAAATTTACAAACGCATTACAAATTTTTTTTTATTATGAATTAATTGGATATTATTATTGTTCATCTGATATTGAAAAAAGTCAAAGATAAGCATTGTTATTGACGTCAACAGTGTACATACAAAAAGTAAAAACAATTATAAAAGGTTTTTTATCGTTAATAATTAATATTGTTGCCGAGTGGAAGGACTGTGGCAGGAGCCAAGTGGTTCAACATTTGTTCAGATCATGATGACGCGCGTCATCAGCAGCTCACCTCACGTTTGTTCACGTCACAACGTGGACAAACAAAAAATATTAACGCAGAACGTAGGTAGCAAGGAAATTCGGAAAATAATTAAGCAAACATACCAGATTGCAATAACGAGATAAAACCGTAACAAAACACAATGGCCAGGTAACACGTCGACGACGGCCTTTCCATATTGACCTCGTTCTGTTATTATTTTTTCACTCTTCGGTAAACACATTTATTCCGTAGTGACGAACTGACGACTGAAGACACACACACACCAACACTACTCGTTATAGCTGTATACTGATGTTACTACTTACTACTACAAGTACTAATACTATATACCACTACTATTACTGCTAATACTTTTACTCCTACTATTACTATTAAACCCGTCGCCTACCACCAGACGACGACGGGGAAGATACGGCGGCGGGCAGTGGGCAGTGCACCACAACACGCCACCGTCACCGCGTGTCATATACGGATGGTCGGGGGTGGGGGAAACAGGACCCATCGACGGGGAAGGGTGAAAACAATAATAGTGATATTATAACATAATACCTATATCAAAACATTCAAAACGATATTTTGCCTAATATCAGCTATAGATAGGCAAACACCAAACGACTTACCTGGGACGGTGTTTGATATATGCCGGTCCAGAACAAATTTTCATTATTTTCTTCCCCCACGTCTATAAGCGACCGAATCTGTCCATCTATGGTCGTCGTAGATAACCACTTTTCACACAGCCATATTGTGCGACATTTCGTCGTTTTTAGCTACCAACCATGCAGTGCCACTCGCAAAAACCGTCACACGGTTTTGTCCTTGTGACGACAGACGACGGAGAATTAGCTCTTCTCCTGTAGATTCCCTCGAGGGATCCCAGCAGTCTTTTATCTTAGGACGAGACCGACACAGCTAACAAATCACGATGGTAGAGTGTAATAGCCCGAGCGAATGTCTCACAGACACACTGCGTCGACCGACCGCCAGATAACTGACATGGCGGGATTGCGACACAAAAAAAGATGCAATTCCTGTTGCGGTCATCAATGAAGTTCCACTTACGAGTCGTGGTGGTGGTGGTTTTGTCGGCCGGACGGGACCGTACAACGTACGCACTTATCCGGGTCGAAAAAGAAACTACACTAGTTAGTAGTTGTCGCTCCGCTCACCGCTGACTGGCAGTGACTGCTAGACTGCTAGAGTGCTACGCAAAATCGCGGACGCGTCTGCAGCTGTGGTAACAAAAGAACGTAGTACAACAGTGCCTGTACTATACGATAATTTTGAATTTCCCATTGTGTACTTATTAATGTTATCATGAATGTTATTACCTATTTTACTTTATCTGAGATATAATATTATAGTTATTAATTATTAATTTATTATACTAATAGTAGTATATTATGTTTCAATGTTTGTAAATGTTATGTATTTATGTCTAATCTACGGTTAGACATAGAATTAAATATAGAAATTAGAAGATATCTTCTAAGACCGACAGACTGTGGTCCAAGCTAGTGCTTCTCAACCATTTTTGTTATAGGGCCCCTTAGATTTAATGTAAAACATTAGCTTGATGGATACATCCATAATAAATGATCTAAACCTTAATTAATAATTATGGTAAACACTAAACACCAAACAACTCAACCATAGAAAAAAGATTAAACTCAACTCCGTCGTTAATATTTTCAATTTTGTCAAATCCAAACTTGAATACTTGATATTTTATGCCACCCAATAGTTAAGTTGGTAAACTCTTTTTTTGTGGCCTTATCTCAGCTCTCTTTCATTCCGCCTCGTGGTTCGTTTGTCGTTTGTTTTTGTTGTTTTCTTTCTTTAATCAAAAATGTCAACTCTGTCTGTACTATGGCTTTAAATACCATTCTTTACTATCTTAAATCGTGGTTCACAGTTACCGCCGGTGTGATAACGGCTTTAAAGTAAGTGATGTCGGTGTTTTGTGTTTTCATTTCTGTCATCCGTGTAGTTTTAAATTTCAACATTATTAACGATGATTATTATAATTTCTAATAGTTACGGACATATTATTGCACATTAAAATGTTTTTTATTATTAATTTTAACATGTTCGACATTTCTAGTTATGATCTGCTTGTTTATTAATAATTATTAAGTTTAAGGCGGTAATCGGTCAAACGTTTTGTTACGTTATCCTTGATTCTGATGAACATGTGGATTTCCAACTTAAACGCATGTTTTTCGTCTGACTAGTCTTTGTAGGTTTAATAGGCACTACTCGGCAGTGATTGCTATAACCGCTTGAAACTAAATTCAACGTTTTGTTTTCATTTTAGAAACTTAATTTTAAGTGCTGGTTATTTGGAATTTAAACTTTGACAATGAGTCCAAGTAGTCGTAAGTATATATTGGTATATTTGTAACATAAAATTGTCATTATATGAAAGCTTTGCAGCACTATATTATGTTCTGTGTTAAATACAAATATTGTAAAATATATTATTCAATAAAATCTTATTAGATATTTATATATTTTACTGGTTTACTTGTCTTTATTTTACTATTTAAAGGTAAATCATCTCTAAATCGCGAGACAACATCATGCAATAAAAAGAAAAATAGGAAAAGGTCATTTTTAAGAACATCAGAAAATGATAATGATATTTACTGTAAGTAATCATTGTTTATTATGATACATTATAGGTATTTTGTTTTTAAATTTAGAAAAACAACTACATATGCATTTATTTGTTATGTGATGAACCATTTAAAATGGCATTAATTTAAAAATGTATTTGGTTCTTACTTACAAATTATAATATGAATAATTTTTATTGAATATAAATAAATTTGTAATTATTAAGCTAGATATTTCTTCAGATTTATGATGTGCATTTTTTAATATTGATTATTGTTAAATAACTAATTGTATCTGTTAAATATTTATCTATAATGTAGCTGACCGCCTGGCATTGCCCATACAAAAGATTTTTTTTATCAATATGTTAGTAAAAAAATTTAGTAAAAGCTATAAAAATTAATTTATGAACATAATATATGGCTCCCTTTTATCTACCCAAGCAAGTTACTATAAATGATGCAGTAGTTTTTGTGTCTATTAATTTTGGATAAACTTATGCGGTTTAAAAATATATTGACCAATTTTAAAAATTATAAGATAAAATTATTAAGTATACCTAACCTGTGGCAGCTATTTATAAAGAAGAAAAATATTAGCTTAGTACAATTAGGTACCTTATAATAATATGCAATCATTAGGTACCATATCAAAAAGGCTTTTCAATACTTTCCCAATTTTTCTTATCATAAAAACCTCATTTAAAATATTACTAACATTTAAAAAACATTAAACAGATTGCTCAAGCCATTCTTGATTGATACGTTTACTAACAAACAGCTTTTCATTTTATTATATTATGGACTACTTAACAATCTTACCTACTTTTGTTAAAATAAATACAACTGTTTTAATTTTATGTTTTTATATATCTTGACTTCATAAATATTTGATGATTGATAGAAATTAATTAGGTATTTGCACATTTTTTAGATAAAAGAAAAAAATCCATTAAACATTCTCAAGTAGATATAAATAATGCAGTCCTGACTTCGCCAAATGGTTATATGACAAGGAATAAACTAAACAAACATCTAACAAGTAAGTTAATCATAATTATATTAATTATATATTGACCGAATATGAATACTGTATATTTTTTTTATATCTATTTTAATTTCACATTTAATAAATGTTTGTTTTATAATATAGACAATAGTGAAATAGTAGAAACAAATGTCATAGAGGATAAATGTTCCAGAATTAACAAGATTAGTAATAAATCAGAAACAGGTATTGAAATGTTTATATATATATATATATATATATATATATATATATATATATATATATACAGGGTGTCCTGTGAGGATTTACCTATTGCAATATATCTGGAAATAATAGTGATAACGAAATTCTGGTTTTGTAATAAGACTCACAGGGATAAGAGCTACAATTATTTCATATTTTAATTTTATTTTAATATTTTGGTTAAAAAGTTAAAAAATATATTTTTTTATTTAATCATTTCAAAAAAAATTAAAGATTGCCATTTTGTTGAGTTTATTTTTCTGTGTGTGTGGAAGGAATTTGAAAGTGAGTGGTAGTTATTGTTGCACTATGTGACGTATCGTGCTGCTTATATTTTTTTTTCATTTTTCAATTATTATTGCAATCTACTCATCAACCGCTGCAAACTCGTTATTGTGGATGGTTATTAAATTTTTAAGTTATTTCTTGTGTGATAATATTGGTCTAAAATATATGAGTACCTATCAATAATAATGTCATTGTGCTTGATTTTTTTTCAATCTCTCATCAACCTTGAGACTAATGCATTGCCTCTGTATATATTCTATTATTAATTAACTCTTTTAAAATATTTACTACATATTTATTAGAAAAGTGTCTAATAGAAAATAAAAATTATATTATACTAATTCATTGATTTTAGCTAAAAAGAAAACAAAATCTTCAAACAAAATACGTAAGAAAATTTTGGAACTTGGTTTTGGTATGTATAAATATTTTTAATTGTTCACACACATTTTATAATCTTTAGAATATTTATGAAATTAATATGCATAAACACAAAAGAGAAAATTAATGTAGTCTTATATAAACTATAAAAAAAATAATAAAAAATATGCAAAAGTTTATGAGACCATTCAATGTTTTTTTTTTTTTTTTTTTTTTTATTGATCTAAAAAATATCGGCTTCTATGGTCATTAGTTTGACAATAAATTAAAATAGTTTACAAAGGTGGTTATTTTATGTTATGGTATGGCTTAAATTAGGTTATATAGCTGAATTTCTTTTAGAAATTGTAGGATGTTCATGATTGATTTGAGGTCTGGTCCAAGCACTTCTCCGATTTGTTGTGATATGTGGTGTTTTTTCCTTGTGTCATCGTATTTTTGGCATTCGGTTAGGTTTGACTGTGAAGTCCACTCCACACATTTCACATGTGGGAGGGTCGTTTTTTTCCATGAGATGTCTGTGTGTTATAAATGTGTGTGTGCCCTATTCGTAGTCGATTTATTATAGTTTCCTCTTTTCTCTTTAGTCCTGGGTTATGCCATGTTTGTATGTTGTTTTTTATTTGGTTTAGCTTTATGTTCTGGTTAGTCCATAGTTTGAGCCATTTATGATATATATATATTCGTATGGTATAATCCAAGTAGAAACAAAAATATTTAACAAGCATATAAACTTTTAGATATAGGTGTCAACAATTATAAAGTATGAATCATTATAGATAGCAGTAACAATAAATCCTATTGTAAATGAGTCTTTCTAGAAGTTTGTAACAGTTACTTAATAATGAAATTGGGCGGTAATGGTTTGCTTCACTTCCGTCCTTCCCGGGTTTATTAAATGCATTAATCTTAGCTTTTTTAAAAGAAGTTGGGGTACGTTATACTGCGTTTTGTAGTCCTGAAAAGGACTGTTTTCGTTGTATAACCTAGTTATACTGTTATTGGTTCTGTTACAATTCCTGTTTCTTCCTTTAAGAGGCTGTGATGGTCTATGACCTGTACAGCACCGGGTTGATGACATTGATATGGCGTGATTAAAAATCGCTATGCCATATGCCGGGTGGGCTACGTGCAAGCTGTCATCATCCACCCCGCCATTTATGGTTTAGGACTTGTTTAGGGCTTGTTTCTTTTTGTTTTTGTATGTGTATATATTGAGAATAGGGTGTCTGGAGAAGAGGCTGCTTTTGATGCTGCTAAGTCTGTTTTTTCGTTGCCATGTATGCCGCAGTAGGGTGGTCCTTATTTTTGAACTTTGAAATTGTTGATGTAGGACCCCCTCATTTTTTTCATTGTTATCAGAAAATAATTTTGGTTAATTTTGGTCGTGACTACTCACTCCCTTCCCGTGCCCCTGGGGGGTTGAAAAATAGCCAACAAGGGTAGTTTTATCATTTTGTCGACCTAACTAAATAAATATGATACCTAGCGAAAAAATGTATAGAACTTAAATTGTAGAACGTAAAGTTTTCAATAAAAAGTTAAAGTATATTATTTATTGTAAGTCTATTACTTTCGAAGAAAAATAACAAAGTACAACATTAAAATTTTTTTTACCAAATTGATAATTTGTAGTTATTTGAATATATTTGTTGAACGGATGAAATTATAAAAAAACATTTTCTATAAAAGTTATGTAAAATTAAATTTCTCATTAAAAAGGTTATATGTAAAATATTTATTGGATCCTTCATTGCATTGTTTGAGTCAGATTTATTAAATATTATAAATACTAAGATAAAAAAAAAACAGTCATCTTCTAATAAATACATAAAAAAAATATGTTTCTATGCTAATTAATACTAAACTAAACATGTTTTAATACAATTTACACACTTAATTCTTAAATATATATCAAACCAATTATTATTAACTATTTATATTAATTTGAACAATCTTATTTATAAAATTATAATGGGTTTTTCAAATTATTTTTTTTGCAGTCTGGATAATGGCTACGATAGTCACTGACTACTTGCAGTACTAATTGTTTTTGTTCTTCGTTTTTTGTTAACAAATTGTTGTAGTCTTCAATGAGTTTTATACCTCTTTCCGCCACATCATTTACAACATTTAGTTTCTTTACAATATCAAAAGCATTTTTATAAGATTCGTCAAGAGGCCAAGTAGAAGGATCTTTTTGAAGGAAACTAATATCAAAATTGAATCTATTAAAAAATTCATTAGTTTCACTTGATATAAAATGTTCAATTTCATATTTCATAAAATACGCAATAAATTGGTCATTTACTTGAACTCGTTTACACATTCCAGGTGATTCTTTCTCAAGTTTAAGATTTTTAACCATTTTTTTTTTGTTTCAACTGATATATTGATATCAAAAAAAGCTAAACCAACTGATTCAGGACTTAAATACCATAAATGATTTTTAAATTTATTAAATGAAACTCTTGATATACTATCATCAATTGTTTTATAGTTATAAAGTTTTTTAATAAAATTAAGATCATTATAAGGTGCAGTCGAAGCTAACGTTGCATCAAACCAAGCTTCAATATATACTAAGACCAAAAATATTAAAATGTCACATAACCCTTTCTCTTCTATTTTTGTTAATTTAAATTCATAGCGAAATAAATATATATTTTTAGACAATATATTGCCTTAGCCATCCACCTTGCGTGGTGAAAAGCTCCTGGTAAACGGAATGTCTGGTTAGCACCGTGACCAAGGAAAAACAATGTTAGTTCTAATAACTCTCTATAGTCATCACGTGGTTGATTTTCAGACAATTTTGATTTGGCATAAAAAACAATATGGTTAATATAAGGTTTGAGGATTTCATTTACTTTTTTATTTTCAATACCTGGTTTAAATTTCGTTTTGTCTATATTTTTCCACTCTTTTTGAAATCTTTTAAAAATGGGTACATCGCAACCTACTGACTTACTCATTTTTTCGTCAAAAACACTACGAAGAACGATTTCAAAAATTTGGTGACGGCATGGCAAATATAGTAAATTTTTTTCCAAAAGTTGTTCCAATAATATGCATGTACCATTTAGTCGACCAGTGTTTACCGCAGTTGTATCGAAACTTAATGCTTTTATCGATTTTTGAATATTCCAATTTAATAATGTATCATAAATTGCAGACGCCTGCTCTTTTCCTGTACCACATTCTAACTCTGGTATTGCAATAATTTTCTCTACATCGTAATATTCTAGCAGCCATTATTAATCTTAAAAAGAACTTAAAAAGAACAATAAATAGAAATAGGTATAAACTATTAAACATATAGAATAAAATTAGAGCTGTTCAAATATTAAACAACGTGACGACGTTGGGACACTCGTACTGTACTAACATACGCTCCACAGTAACTGAGAAATACGTATAAAATCAACTTATTTTATCATACCCATTAAATAATGGACATGATAAGATAAGATAAAACTATTAAACACTCATACTTTGTATCTAATCATATCTCGTACCTATTAAAAGGTATTTATAGTAAATTACTTAACTGAAATTAATATAACAAAATTATAATTTTCTTCAATAATATTAAAATATGTTACAATAGTCCGGTATAACAATAAAATGGACAACTATATGAACTTTTTACATATAACCTTTTTAATGAGAAATTTAATTTTACATAACTTTTATAGAAAATGTTTTTTTATAATTTCATCCGTTCAACAAATATATTCAAATAACTACAAATTATCAATTTGGTAAAAAAAAATTTTAATGTTGTACTTTGTTATTTTTCTTCGAAAGTAATAGACTTACAATAAATAATATACTTTAACTTTTTATTGAAAACTTTACGTTCTACAATTTAAGTTCTATACATTTTTTCGCTAGGTATCATATTTATTTAGTTAGGTCGACAAAATGATAAAACTACCCTTGTTGGCTATTTTTCAACCCCCCAGGGGCACGGGAAGGGAGTGAGTAGTCACGACCAAAATTAACCAAAATTATTTTCTTATAACAATGAAAAAAATGAGGGGGTCTTACATTAAAAATATAAATATTTTTTTCTTACTTCTATAAATAAGGACCACCCTAATGCCGCAGTGTCCGGGTACCCATACATAGCATATATCTATCTCCATGTTGCGTGCTTCGTAAGTTTTTTCTTGGTTTAGTTTGTATATGTCTGATCGGTGTGTTGTGTTTTGGATTCCTGTGATGCTACTGAGTGAGTAACTGATAACAAGGTTGTTGTTTGGTGTTGTTTCTGTGTTTTGTAGTATATATAACAGCATTATATATTGCCAGTGCTTCGGCTGTGTAGATTTAGCATTCAGTGGGTAGTTTATATGTTATTGTTATATTTTCTGCTATTATTGCTATCCTCACGCTATCTAATGTTTTGGATGCATCGGTTTAGATGTGCTTTCTATCATGATATTTTTGTAGTATGTCGTGGAAAAGATTTTTGTAGGTATTAGGGTTTGTGTTATTTTTTTGTCTTCTGCTGTATCTGTGTTTGTATTGATTTGCATTAACTATGGAAGTATTGTTTGTGGTTCTCTTGGTACTATTTCTTTTATATTTATATGTAGGTTCTCTGTTTCATGTATTATATTGTCGATATATTTGTTTGTTGGATTATTCATATTTTTAATTATTTGGGCTGCATATAGTATACTATTGAGTGTTCTCCTTATGTGTAAATTATATTCTAAATAAGGATGGTATTTGGTTGTGGCAAATATTGTGCTTCAATTAAACAACACATTTATTCTTTAAATAATATGTGGAGTACCACAAGTTATAACATTATCTACAATTTTCTTAAATATTTAATTATTGAATGAATTATATAATATCTCTGTACCTAAAATGCTACTTAATATAGTCATCTATAAATGACCCTATACTGATTAGTTGTGGTAGTACTTGGAGCTAAGTTCTGCAAAATATTCAGGTAGATTTTAAATTTATTGATAATTTTCTGTATTTTAATTGCATATTTTTTAATGTGGGTATCTTTATTTGCTATCTAAACTAATATTTTTGTTGAAATATATCATTTTAACTGATTCAATTGGATTTTGTCAAATTTGTTTTAAAACTGTAAATATTTTAGTCATAGGTTAAATTAATTTTTAATGAAAATATCGAATTTTTTATTTTATTATTTTTTAATTATTCTAATAGTTTATAATTTTATATTTATAATTTATACCTTACATTATTTTTATTAACTTTCAAGTCATTTCGGATTTACCGTTGAATTGTATTAATATACTGGTGCATGGTATTTACTGGCAATCTTATAATTAATGTTTTTAAAGTATCATTGTGTACAGTAAAATATAATAATATATCATATAGCAGTATAAGCCAATATAAATATTATTTGGTACAAATTTTAAGTCTCTACAGTAATTATTATTGAGTTCCAACCAACTTTCAAAATTTGTTTTATTTAGAAATTCATTTTTAACTAATTTTTTTTTTTGTTTTTCTCATTTATCTTTTACTTTGGTTTTGTACTGAAATTAACTGGTTTATTACTTATCAACTTTTGACACCCCCTCCCTCTCCCTAAATCATTAATTATATGCTTACAAAACCACCCTCAAAGTTAATTTCAAGCATTTGTACTGCTTTTTAAAGATGATGATAGAGAAAAACATTTAAAAGTATCAAATCAATATATCCATTTGTTAACTTCTCCCTGGGATATAGAGTTAAAAATTTAGCTGCCTGACTGGGAATCGTGTGATTGCTTTACTACTAAGCTACCTGACCGCATAGATTCATGATGCTATTATCCTCAAGTTAATGGATGTTTATACATTGATCCACTCATAGTCTAAAATGATTTATGTAATATTTTCACTTTGATATTGTCTCATTTCAGGATATTAGAACAATATATTTATCAATTTTTAATCTAGTTGTACATGGTGTGTTTGGATGAGTAAAGTCTATTATAAGTTCACTCATATAAATTTAAAGTTGCCAAAATATAATGATTGAGATTACAAGTAAAAAAGATACTAGGTAGTTCTCTAACTAAAAAATTGTTTGAAAAGTAATATTTTGAATATTATCAATTTATATATATTTATATCTATTCTATAGTTTAAAAAATGCTATATATTGTGTGCAGTTTGAAATACTGGGTGAATACCTATATGAATTGATGAATAACTCATTAATATAGCCTAATTAAACAGTTTGTCAAAGTGTTTTTAGATTTCATTGACATCTATTTATTTAATATAATACCTACCAATAAAGCCAGTATGTAATTTTTAATATTCAAAAAGAATTTCTTACATTGACTTTTGTATGATTATTATGCTACTTAAATATAAATTCTTATATTTTATTCACTTTTTTGATATATATAATGTGTGTTTAATTATTTATTGTCAAATGTTTTTTAATTAGTAAAAATACTATTTATTTTATCTTTTATTGTTAGTATTATACATAATAATTAGATATCTCAATTTTTCATTAAATTCATATAACCATTGACCTACGCTTGTATGAATGAGCTCCAGTAATGTGTTACCAGTTTTTAATCATAAATAAAAATAAAAAATATTCTTTTTTTATCAGCACACACAAATAATTGTGATTAATTTATATAAATTTTTATTTTTTGCATGTATTTTAGTTTTCACCAATGATATTCTTTCTCAATATCCTAGAAAACAAGAAGATACCAAATATAAAAAAAGTGTCCCTTCATTATTTGATTCAGATTCTGATCCAGAAATCGATTATTTTCAAATAAAAAATGGTATAAAAAGTAAGTGACTAATTATTTTATTTTATTTTATGTTAATTTATTTTTATTTTATTTCAGATGAAGTTAAAGAATTACCAACTTGTATTTCTTATCCAGATGATATATGTCCTGCATTTGACAAAAGTAATAAATAACATAAGTTAATAAAAATTTTTATGTTTTTTATTTTTAATATTTATTACGTGTTTTAGATGTTGAAATGAGAACTTATTTTAACAAAAAATCATATCCTATTAACAATAAGTCTAATACAAAATGTAAGTTTGCTCAGTTTTATTTGTGTAATTATTTTAATATTAACATTTTACTGTATACCAATTGCATATTCCCTATTCATGGTAAGAAACATAATATTAGTAGTAGTCTTGTGCGCAGGTTTCGGCTTCACTTATAGCAAGCTTATACATTTGGCGGGGTTAATTGTAGGCAACGTCATACCACAAATACATCCTGAATTTAGAATAGTTTTGAAAATACATTTTATTATTTTATACTTTTCATATTTTAGCATTAAATATATTTGAGGAAATTAATCAAGAACCAACAAATTTATATAATCATATTAAAACGGTCAATAACTCTAATCTGTGTAAAAGTATTTCACAAGATTACAGTAAAACCAAAAAATCATTGAAAGTCACAGGTATTTATATTATTAATATTGTATTGGTAGTTGATTATAATTGTAGTTATGTAGTTCTGCAATATAAGTACAGTACACTCTTGGTAATCTGGCCGTGTTATAATCATTTATACCCAGAAATACAGCTATATTTTATTTTTACCATTTCTTTATAATAATTATTAAACAATTTCAATGATAAAACTAATTGATTAATTCCATATGAAATAATTAGAGTAACAAAAAAGCAAAATTATATTATTTTAATTTTATCCAAGAAATTTAGTATATCTATTAACTATGTGTTTTTAATGTTTTTATGAAATAAATTAAAGTTTTGCAATAAGTAAAAATGCATATTTATGTAAACCTCCATTAATCCAGCAGTTCTCTGTTATGATATTGTTCGGATTACTGAGATTCTTCCGTATTTTATTAATAATATAATAATTGTATATTATTATTATATTATTTTTAAACTAGCTATGTTTAATTTATTTCTAAATAAAATAATTGTATTTATTTTTAGTTGATAGTGCTTCTATATCAAATAGTAAAAAAAAAAATAAACCAATTAATATTGAATCTCTTGAGGAAAATTGTGTCAACTTTAATAAAAACAAAATAAGTAAGTTATCTTTTTCAATTTAACTATGATAAAAAATGATTGCATATATTTTTTTATTTTTAGTTGATAATGTTTCTACATCAACTAGTAAATTGGTTAATTTTGAACCTTGTGATCAAAATTATATCAACTTTAATAAAAACAAAATAAATAAGTTATCTTTCCAGAATAACAATTCAGTATTTGCTAATAAATCATTGTACATAACTACATATATTTTTTAGTTGATTAATATTATTATATTTTATGTTGGTATAAATAATGTCTCTATGACATTTTCAAAACATTTAAATTAAATTTATACTATTTTATACTACATTAAATTGGTATTGACTCAAAGGACAATAACAAAAATATACTATGAATATAGACTTGTAACAATTAAATATTTAGTTTTTGTTATTTATCATAATAATATCTAAAAAGCGTACAATTTTGAAAAATTTGCCTTTTCAATCAATTTCATTTGACCTTTTACATTTGATTGCATTGTATTGTTTTAGTAATTTTTCATAAATCTATTAACTAATCTCACTAATTATTAATTCACTATAATAAAACAAGAGGTACTTATACTACTGATTAATGCTAATCTAAAGTAACATATAATTTATGTAAATTAAAAAAACTTTTTACAATCTCTCCTTCAGGTCCCAACAATTATTAAAATTAACATCTTGAAACCAATTACTTACTTTAATTAACATTTAAAATAATTCATAACCAAACCCATTATATTTTTAGATATAGATTCTAAAACAAGTGAATGTGTACAAACAAATACCGAGGATGATGATATTATTATTGTTACTGAATCTTTTATACGACAACTGAAGAACGAATTTAAAATGATAAAAACAGAATCACAAAGTTGTAAGTTATTTTAAGTTTTACTATCAGGTCAAATCTAAAACATTGGAACTATATAACCTAAGATTTTATACTGCATTGGAATATACTTAATATGAAAATATTTGCAATCTACAAATTTTAAGCCTTCTCCCCTCCCCCTAAAATTAGACACTATTTGTGCCTATGGGTACTATATATCTAACCTAACCTAACGGACTAGCCAAAAACTACAACAATAGGTTTAACTTAAATATCTAACACCATTCAAACCCTTTTAATCTTTTATTAATCACCTTGCAATCTTCCTTGTCCACATTACCAAATAAATCGTTGGTTGCTGTGATCTCTTAAATGAACTAATATGTTTAAAATTTAAATAAACAATAATGGCCTTAATCATGTATTTTTTTAAAAATTATTATATACATTATCATATTTATTTGCTATCAGAAACTTTCAAAATAGAAAAATAATTCAACTATTAGGTACAACTGCTTTGTCACAAATACTAAACAATGAATGACATATAAATTCGATTCACTAATAACCAGTGGTCAAAGTAGCTTAGTAAGTGGAGGGATACCTAAATTTTATAAATTTTCTTAATTATTGTTGTTTAGCTGGTTTACACACAGCAGGTGATTGGAGTTGGAGATGAGTTGTACTCCTTTACCTTATTTATAATACAATTTTATGTATACTAATATTCATTTTTGGTTTTTTGGTTTGCTAACTTAATTGTTGATATATTTAAAATTTTATATACATATAATTATATTTTTATTTAAAACGTAAAACACATATGCATGTATATATAATTTATCTATGTGCAGTTTGTCAATATAAGTTCTAATATTATGCATTATATACAGTAGGTGAAAAAACAAATAAATAACTACATTTTTTATACATTACTGTTGAGTATAGGAGTCTATATTCTATAATATTAATTTATTAATAACTTTTAAATTAATGAATAATGAGTAATGACATTATTATGTTGCCATACAATAAACATAAACCATATTAAAACATATAAGTGTAATAATTCAAAAACAAAATATATAAAAACATGCTTATTGCATTTTTATACTAATATTTGTTGACAAATAAATATGAAACAATATAATCTTATAAAATTGCATGAAAAAGTGGAGGGATACCATCCCACCATATCACCCCTCCCATCTTCGACCACTACTATTTACACTCAATACTTACAATATTGACAATTATGTTAAACCGCATACTTAATTTACTATAAGTAGTGTAGTTCTAGAATAATCTTAAATATTTGAATTTAATCTACTGGTGCAACTTGCAGTTAAACAAGATATGATGATTAAAATGAGAAAGAAATTAGTAAAAATTTACACTGTACGTGCTATATAATAATAATAATAATAATTTGCTATTTATTTGATAGATAATATTCTATTTCCTTCTTTAACTAACTTCCAATGCCATACCATAAATGATATATATATATATTACTCAGATTAAAATTGCAAATTATGCCATTGCGTATAAATCCAAATCCAAATATATAAAAATATATTATAATATTCCAAAAAAAAAAATTATATATATATATATATATATTAATAATACAACAATTACCTAATAAAACACTTAAAATATTAAAATTTTATTCATATTATGACTAATCATACAAGAAAATTTAAATTTAAAAAATTTATTGACAAGTTATCTAAAACATAGTCAATATTGAATTTAGTTCTGATTTATTTATATTTTAGCTATGATTCCCTTGCCTTAAAAACATAAAATAAATATGTGATTCTTATTAAGTATAAATAATTTGTTTCAGTCAAAAACAGAATTCAAGAACCATTTTATGATAATAATACTATTAAATCCAATAACTCTGATACAAATCAACTTAAAGACAATAAAGTGGTATCAAAAATGCCCCCTTCGGATTTTGAAGGTAATAATTTTAAATTTTTTATCATAATTGATTTTTTTTATAGTTCTTTATAAATAACTATATGGATTAACTTTTACAGCTGTATATTAGCTCAAAAGAATTATTTGAATTTTATGTAAGGCATAATATATTTTACAACATTTTATTTTTCAGTGAACCAAATTAATGGGTTTACTGTTGATACTAATGTTGATGATATATGTGATGTGAACTCAAAATCATCAATTTGTTCTAATTTATCATTAAAACAAGACATGGATGTTATTGACGAATCACACAAACTTATACCATCACCATCACCATTTAAAACCACAAGTAAGTTTTAAATCATAAAAACTATTATTTCAAATTAAAACTTAAAATATATCATGTTATTTATACTATTTTTAAGAGTGCATTGTACCTGCTTCTGTTGTCTCTGTGTTAATCACACATAACAAACCAAATCTATGTACTCAAGTTTTATCAAAATGTAATTATTTGTTTTGGAGAATATAAATTATTGGGAAAAAATGTATTATTCAAGTACTTATAACTCATTTTGAAATAAAAGTAAAAAAAAAATTTATCTGAAACACAATTTATTTTCTCCATAAAAATTTAATAATTTATTTACTAGTTATAATCAAACTGTAGTAATAATATTGTACACAGATTTGTTATGTTAAGTATATATAAGACAGATTCAATACTAATGTGTTTGATGTTTGTTGGTGGTAGTATGAACTATGAAGTATATTTTGTGTCATATTTTATATTCATTATTTAGATAATGCTGAAAATAGCTTAATGAGTATTTTTGATGAACCCAAAGAAAACACATCGGTTGAAAGTTATGCTAATTTTAACAATAGTTTAATTATTGAGCCAGATTCTGACAGTTCATCTACAATTTCAGAGGAAGTGATTGGTTTAAGTAGCTTACACACTTTTGAGTTTAATAATAGTAACTCAGGTAAGTAATTATTTAATGCATTTAAAGAAATACAAAATTTGGTTTTTATAAAATATTATATATTTTTTTTCTTTTATTTAGTTAAATAAAATTTAAGTTAAAATAATATTATTTAGTAAAAAATAAATATACTTATTTTTAGATCAATCTATAGAAAATCATCGCAAGTCTGAAAAAAATTTCACTTGCCATCTTTCCCCAGATCTGATTGAACCTGATGAGTATTTTCATTCAGCTATTAAAGATGAGATAAATATAAAAATAGAATCTTTTAATAATAAAGGAAATTCTATTTGTTTACTCAAAACTGACAATCTAAGTTCTACTAATAATAGTTATTCAAACAATTATAACAGTAAGACTTATAGTAATATTTTAATTATTAATCTATTTTTAAATCGATAATGAACAGATACTACACAGATTTGTATTTCTTCTCCGATATTCTCAACAAATTTCTTTTTAGGTTGTTGAATTTTTTTTGTTCCAGATTGTTATTCCAAATGCTATTGTAAAAATTTTATTAGTTTCAACAACAATGATAACAAGATATTTACTTCTAAAATCAAACATTTTGCATTTAATAATAATGCTAATACAATTCGACAAAAAAAATTGCATAAAAAACAATTAGAAGCCAATATATTAAATACGCTTATTACAAAAGAGCACATTAATATCGTTCAATCAAGAGAACATAATATACCAATATTTAATTCTATTTCGATTGATAAAAAATATGAAAAATGCATTAATTTAAAAGAGAATGATCACATTGAACCAAGTATTTTAAATATGCTTAAAGATGTCTATGTAGACGTGGAATACCTTTCCGAGTACTGTGATTATAATACAAGTGGTAATACTCTTAACTCTTACAATTTTAATACAATTTACTATAGTGTTATTGTTTTCAGATCATAAATTGTCAGAACCTCAAAATAATAACAAAGGTAACAAATTTAATATTCAAGCTTCTAAAGTTAAAACAATAGATTTATGCTTACATTTAAAAGTAAAGCAAACAGTTATTAACAGGGTTCAGTTTTTATAGCATTTTTTATTATAGGATAAAAATAAGATATAGAGATAAAAATAGCAGAGTGAGCTATAAATTTGTTTAATGCACCAGGGATTCTAAATATGAAATTTAATTTTGCTATTTTTTGCATATTTGAAGAATTTTAGAACTTTAGTGCTATTTTTAAAGTTTTGGTGCTATGTTTTGCTAATATTCTTAATTCAACGCTTTATTTTATATTTTTCATAAATCGTGACAAATGGTATTCATTAATGCGAATCAATAAGAATTGAAATTTTATTCTTATTTACTCAGATAATTTTGAATAGTTGCGTACAAACAATGTCATAATTCAAGGTATCAATAGTTAATCAGTACATACAAATTTTTTTAAACTGTATACGGAGATTTTAGTTTTTTTTTATAAATATATGATTTAATAAAGAAATATGATAAATTGAATAAAATTTTTATTTGTTGCTATTTTTAATTTTTTTAGGGCATATTTATAGAGCATATTTTACGGTTTTTTTGGTCATATTATAGCGCATATTTTAGGATTTTTTATGCTATAAAATTCAAACCCTGGTTATTAAAGTTACTCTCTTTATGTTTTAGACAATAATGTTGCAATATCAAATAATACATCACAAAATCAATCAATTAATCTTAAAGCTTATGATGGAAAATATGGCAATTTTAATAAAAACAAAACAAGTAAGTATTATTTTTAAATTAACTATTACTATAACTGTATTTAGGAATTGGTTTTATAAGCATAATTGGCAGCTGTCTTGTGCTGTAACATAGGGAGGAGGGGATTAAATGCATAACAAACATTTAGATAGTTGACTTGTTAAGATTAACAGGCTAGCTTTACTTTAAATTGTTAACAAAAGTGTCACTGTGCAAGTTGATTCTTATCCTATATAAAGTATATGTCCAGTCTAAAAAATCTTTTTGTTTTACTGTATTTATTTTTTAGTTGATGCTTTTACTTCAATTACTACAACAACAAATTATTCAACTTATCATAAACCATGTAATAAAAATGAGGTCAACTCTAATAAAAACAAAGCAAGTAAGTAATTACTTTCTGAATATTCAATATTCACCAAAACATGATTATAGGTTATTTGGTCTGATAAACTTAGTTGTTTTATTCAGGAAGTCAAAATGAGTTAAAATATTACTGGTTACAGGATTTGGATTTTATTTTAAAAACTGAGTAAACATTTTTGTGTGTAATATATTTTAGGTAGTTAACTTAAGTTTTTGGTAATGAGGTTAAATTAAAATCATTAATAACCAATATAATTTTTAATTAATTACAATTTGCAACAAAATTAGTTCAATAATACTTATAGTTAAAGTAATGTGTTTAAAGCTTTTATTCCACATTGAAGATTTTCATAGTTTAGTATTGAAAAGACAAAGTAGCCACATAATATATTTAAATTATTCAAACTACAATAAATTGCCTATAATATAACTATATAATATAGTCAAAACATTATATTATATGTTAAATGTATATAGTTTAAAAGTTAAATAGGATTTAAATTTTTGAAATAGATCATAAATCATTTGCGCATCGTCTGTTTACTTGTCCCAAAATATTGTACATTTTTTGCACATTAGTGGTCGATTATCATTTGCTTATTGTCAAAAACGACTTGTGTTTGGGGTGTACACCTTTTGTTAATTTCTATTGTTGAAGAATAGTATTGATGTGCTAATGATGTAAGACCTTTTAAACATCTAGGTTGAGTGTTCAAAAATCAATTGTTGTAAAATCATATGTTATTTAAGTAATTTTTCATAAACGTCATCTGTTATAATTTTTTTTTTTATCTGAAAACATAATTATTTTTAGATGATGATTTAATTTAATTTAAAAAATGACATAATATGATATAATAATAATCAGCTTTTTTAGTACTTGAAAAATCCAAAATGTAAATAAAATGTAAGTAAATCTAAAATTTTAAATTACATGCGATAGCTCTTAAAAATTTACTTATGTCATACTCAGGATTTTTTTCTAACATTAATAGACTTCTATTTCTTTTTGCTCCTTTTGTATGCCTCGGATAAATTTGTACTGACTTTAAACAAAGTTTATTATTACTTTCTTTTAATACGTAGTTAAGATTATTATAAATACTAAGGTATGATGTAAGAAGCAAGTGAATTTTATCATGCCAACCTTCCGCAGAGTTTTATGTTCTAGGAATTCCGACTAATGTCCTTGAAAAGACAGAGCATATTTCAAAAAAGAATATATTTTCATGTCATTTTGGTATTCTATTATTTCGATACTACATTTTCATTTAACCAAAAATATAATTTTCCTTGAAGTATGATACTAGTTGTTGTTCATTTTGGTCATTACTAAATTCCATTTTTAAATTATTCCAAGTGTTGTTTGCCATATTTACTGGAAGAAATGCTAATGTAGGTATTTTTTGAGACAGTAGATTGAAATTATTGTCATTTTGATACTTATTGCTGAGACCAATGTTTTGAATTTTCTATAAATTGATTGAGTAAAATGATTAAAACACGCTGAATGTATTGCAAAATTGAACACTTCATGAATGGCATTTAGTGACGCTAACTCAAAATCGATAATTATTTCCGAATTCCAATTTTCATTAAAATATATTCTGTTTTCAACTGAAAAGTTGTTTATATTTTTAAACAACTGAATGTATAAATCTTGATCTTTGACTGTTAAAATAAATTCAATTTATCGGTTTGGTTAAAAGAGTAAAGATTAAATTTTATTGAAGTGATAAGACAAATAATTTCGATGGACAAAATTTTACTTATACACTTTTAGAATTGTTTATAATTCATGACATTTATAAGAAAACATTTTATAGCATATGATTTTTATGACCCCTGAGTATATGACATTTGAAATTATGACACATGACTTTCAAACACTCGACATGGTACCCTTTTAAATGGTCAATGCGCAAACGATATATAACCCAAAAATCGAACAATGTGCAATTGTCTTACAAAAAAGATCAAAAGTAACAATAGTGATGAGCATATGAAAAATAGACCCTTAAAGTCTAATGCCTTAAAGCTAAAGGTAGTAATTTTAACTTTAATTTATAGATAAAATTTGTACAAATTACTTGTTAGTAAGGCTCGGAAATTGATGAATTTTGCATTTTTTTTTGGAACTTTTAAGACGATGCTCACCTGGCCACAAATCTGTTTAATAAGCATGTGAATTTGACTAACTAATTTTTATTTTGCATTTTTTGACATTTTTAGGTCATTTTCCCTCATTTTTAGTCATTTTTACTGATTTCACACTAGTTCATTTCTTATCGTTTCTTGTCGAACCATTATGCCGAAAACTTAAAATTTGGAAAAATACGCTCTAATTGTAAATGCAATGATTTTGATTTTTAAATAAATTGCAAGCTTTGATAAATTTATAAAACAAATATTTTTAATTTTCATATTTTAAGGACATTTTTGTCATATTTTGAATTTTATAGTAAAATAGAGTAAAATATTTTAAAAAAATTTATTTTTATTAATATAAAACTAATGTTTGTAAATTTTTTAGGACATTTTTTGCCATTTTTATGTCATATTTGCAATTTTTTCGGTCTTTTTTAAAGTCATCATCTTCCGAGCCCTACTTATTAGTCATTATTTGATTATTTTTCTGAGGTTGTTTTTTCAGGTTTCAAGTAAAATATTAAGTAATATTTTTGTACTTTTCAGGTTTTGTGTTCAAAACCATGTATTATCTTTTATGGGTTAAAAGTTTTAGGTTCAAAACCTAGTAAAAAAAATTTTCTGATTACCTGAATTCTTACCCACTTAGACTCCTTGCAGGTTTTATTAGTTCATAATAAGTGAGATTAAACTTAAAACTATTATTTTAACTATGGAATTTTACTTTTCATATTTTAGAATTCGATACATATAAATTAAGATGGTTATTTTTATAATATTTTTGTTATGAATTTGAAAGAAAATAAATTATCTATTCAGTAAAATTTACACATATATAATGTTTTTTCTTAAATCAAATCTTATTTGACATAAATATTTTCTAAAACTATTATATACTTAATTGTTTTTATCATAAAGGTTTATCTACAAACAATTACTTCACTTTTTATTGTTAGCTTTCTAGATACTTGATCACTTAGTTTTGTTTGATATTATTTTTACACAATTGTTTACCTTTATGAAGTACATATTTTTAATGCATATTTCATATTTTTTTAAGTATTTAATTCCTAACTTCGAATTCAACTATATTTATTTTTCAGTTGATAATGTTCCCATATCAAATACTATAACAATAGAAAAACCCGTAGTCACAATCAAACCTTGTGATGGAAGTTATTTTAATTTTGATAAAAACAAAACAAGTAAATTTCCTTTAAAAATAGTTACTTATACCTATAATTTTACACAAAAAAATTATTCTGATATTTGACTATTTATCTTTCAGTTAATGATTTTCTAATTTCAAATACTACTGTAACAGAAAAACCAGATAATATTAAACCTTGTGATGGAAGTTATGTTGATTTAGATCAAAACAAAACAAGTAAATTTCCTTTCAAGATAGTTACTTATATGTATAAATTTACACAAAAAAATTATTCTAAAATTTGACTATTTATCTTTCAGTTAATGATTTTCTAATATCAAATACTACTGTAACAGAAAAACCAGACAATATTAAACCTTGTGATGGAAGTTATGTTGATTTTGATAAAAACAAAACAAGTAAATTTTCTTTCAAAATAGTTACTTATACCTATAAATTTACACAAAAAAAATATTCTAAAATTTGACTATTTATCTTTCAGTTAATGATTTTCTAATTTCAAATACTACTGTAACAGAAAAACCAGTCAATATTAAACCTTGTGATGGTAGTTATTTTATTTTTGATAAAAATAAAACAGGTAAATTTTCTTTCAAAATAGTTACATTTACCTATAATTTACACAAAAAATGTATTCTAATATTTGACTATTTATCTTACAGTTAATGATTTTCCAATATCAAATACTACTGTAACAGAAAAACCAGACAATATTAAACCTTGTGATGGTAGTTATTTTATTTTTGATAAAAATAAAACAGGTAAGTTTTCTTTCAAAATAGTTACATTTACCTATAATTTACACAAAAAATTTATTCTAATATTTGACTATTTATCTTACAGTTAATGATTTTCCAATATCAAATACTACTGTAACAGAAAAACCAGACAATATTAAACCTTGTGATGGTAGTTATTTTATTTTTGATAAAAATAAAACAAGTAAATTTTCTTTCAAAATAGTTACATTTACCTATAATTTACACAAAAGAGTTATTCTAATATTTGACTATTTATCTTACAGTTAATGATTTTCCAATATCAAATAATACTACTGTAACAGAAAAACCAGACAATATTAAACTTTGTGATGGTAGTTATTTTATTTTTGATAAAAATAAAACAAGTAAATTTTCTTTCAAAATAGTTACTTATACCTATAATTTTACACAAAAAAATTATTCTAATATTTGACTATTTATCTTTCAGTTAATGATTTTCTAATATCAAATACTACTGTAACAGAAAAACCAGACAATGATAAGCCTTGTGATGGAAGTTATGTTGATTTTGATAAAAACAAAACAAGTAAATTTTCTTTCAAAATAGTTACTTATACCTATAAATTTACACAAGCAAATTATTCTAAAATTTGACTATTTATCTTTCAGTTAATGATTTTCTAATATCAAATACTACTGTAACAGAAAAACCAGACAATATTAAACCTTGTGATGGTAGTTATTTTATTTTTGATAAAAATAAAACAAGTAAGTTTTCTTTCAAAATAGTTACATTTACCTATAATTTACACAAAAAAGTTATTCTGATATTTGACTATTTATCTTACAGTTAATGATTTTCCAATATCAAATACTACTGTAACAGAAAAACCAGACAATATTAAACTTTGTGATGGTAGTTATTTTATTTTTGATAAAAATAAAACAAGTAAATTTTCTTTCAAAATAGTTACTTAAACCTATAATTTTACACAAAAAAATTATTCTAATATTTGACTATTTATCTTTCAGTTAATAATTTTCTAATATCAAATACTACTGTAACAGAAAAACCAGACAATATTAAACCTTGTGATGGAAGTTATGCTGATTTTGATAAAAACAAAACAAGTAAATTTCCTTTCAAAATAGTTACTTATACGTATAAATTTACACAAGCAAATTATTCTAAAATTTGACTATTTATCTTTCAGTTAATGATTTTCTAATATCAAATACTACTGTAACAGAAAAACCAGACAATATTAAACCTTGTGATGAAAGTTATGCTGATTTTGATAAAAACAAAACAAGTAAATTTCCTTTCAAAATAGTCACTTATACGTATAAATTTACACAAAAAAATTATTCTAAAATTTGACTATTTATCTTTCAGTTAATGATTTTCCCATATCAAATACTACTGTAACAGAAAAACCAGATAATATTAATCCTTGTGATAGAAGTTATGTTGATTTTGATAAAAATAAATCAAGTTAGTTTTCTTACAAAGTAGTTATGTATACCTTTAATTTTACACAAAAATGTATTTCTATATTTTACTGTATTTATTTTTAGTTGATAATATTTCTACGTCAACTAATAAATTGGTTAATTTTGAACCTTGTGATCAGAATTATATCAACTTTAATAAAAACAAAATAAGTGAGTTATCTTTTCAGAATAACAATTCAGTATTTGCTTGATAAATCTTTTATTATTTTATTATATTTTTTGTAGGTATATATTATAATGTCACCATGTTATTTTCAAAACATATACATTTTTTATACTAATAAACCTCTAGACACCTTACTACAATAAGTCTGTATTGACTTAAAATGTAATAACAATAATATATGATAAAAGTATAGACAGTAGTATGTATTTGTATGTTCTGAGCACCTTTTTTACAGGGAGATTTCATTAGTTCAAGGGGGCATTTCTACATGCTTCACCGTGTAACACAAATTCTCAAAAACCCTAATGTATGTTCTGAGCACCTTTTTTACAGGAAGATTTCATTAGTTCAAGGGAACATTTCTACATACGTCTACCGTGTAACAAAAAATCTCAATTTTTTTTAGACAAAATGTTATGTTAACTCAGATTTTCCGTGTAACACAATACGGTGTTAACACATATATTGTTCACCTATGGTAACCCCTCACATTAAAGTATTTACTGTGTACAAACCAAATTTTTTTTTTTACCAAAATTAATTGTAAACTGAAATAATTATTTCAAGTAAAGAATATAAATTATTTAATAAACTTTTTTTATTATTATAAATAAATAATATCTAACGAACGTTGAAGTATTTTTAAACTCTATTGCATATCCGTATGATAATTTAAATTTAGATTTTGAAAAATCTAAAAAAAAATTTCTTTATTTTTGTGTAACAGACGATATAGGTACACAGTTTTATAATGTGTTATACTTGTTGAGATTTTGTGTTACACAGTGAACGTGTGTAGAAATCTCTTTGTAAAAAAGGTGCTCAGAACATACATTAGGGTTTTTGAGAATTTGTGTTACACGGTGAAGCATGTAGAAATGCCCCCTTGAACTAATGAAATCTCCCTGTAAAAAAGGTGCTCAGAACATACAAATACATACTACTATAGACTATTATTATAATTAATTTAATAAGTGAAAGTTTCTAATCAAAAATTAATTTAACCTTTTTTTAAAGCTTATTCTGAGCCATGTATACCCATCGCTGCTTCTACTATTTCCCTCCATGCTTCTCTGTGTTCTGCCAATTCTTCTTCGTTCATAACTCAACAATCTGTGGTCTTTCTTGATTCGGTCCTCCCATTGTTGCCTAGGCCTTCTTCTCGCTCAACTTTTGTTCGGTTTCCATTTTGTGATGACCAGTATAAGTTGGCCTTCTGCTCTCCAGACACGCCCTGCCCATCTTATTCTTTAGCTCTCTGTTTGATCCTATTTCATTGCAACCTTTATCGTTTTTCTTTGGTCCAAAATTCTTTGTAGGATTTTCCTTTCGAAAATCATTAATTTGTTTTCGTCATATTTGGTAGATGCCCATGCTCCACAAGCATACAGTACATTTGGTCTGACAAAGGTCTTATATAATCTGATTTTTGTTTTTCTTAATAATATTTTAGATTTAAATAGTTGGACTAATGAATAATAGCATTTGTTGCCAGCTGTGATTGACTGTGTATTTCTTCATGGCTATCTGCCTGTGAGTTTGTCTACTCCTAGGTACTTAAAGTTCCAAACTCTTACAAATGACATGTCTTTTACTGTTATAGCGTTTTGTGGATGTTCTCTCTTAGATACAGTCATGAATTTGGTTTTGTTTTCATTAATAAGTCCAATCTAAC
Organism: Diuraphis noxia; assembly: GCF_037042655.1. NCBI lineage: Eukaryota > Metazoa > Arthropoda > Insecta > Hemiptera > Aphididae > Diuraphis > Diuraphis noxia. The sequence goes on along the minus strand of NW_028301714.1, from coordinate 25,941,965 downwards.
CTGCTTCCTTTCTTAAAATTTCGGCTGTTCCTTTGAGGCTATCTTCTGTCTCTGCTATTACAACTATGTCATGTGCCTGCATACGCAGCCTAATGCTATTTCTTTTCCTTGTCCTATATTCGCTTTGAGGCTCTCTTTGAAGTATTCCTTTTAACTACTGATTCCAACACAATGTTAAATAAGACCGGAGACAGTGCCTGTCTTTCCCCTGTATTCACTGTAAACTCCTCTGATATTACTGAGTTGAACTTAACTTTGCACCTTGAGTTTAGCATACATGCTTTTACTATTCTAACGAGTTTAGCTGGTATTCCTAGTTGAATCATTACATTCCGTTGAGTACTTACTATTGAGTCGTATGCTTGTTTAAAGTCTACAAAAAGCAAGTGCATATCTTTATCAAATTGTTGACTCTTCTCCGTTATTTGTCTGGATTGCTAATAGTGAACTAAATAACTATAATAACTGATTACAATTTAAATAAATCATTTAATTTCCCTCACAAAAAATGTTAGCTTTTCATTGAATTCAAATCTAACACATACATTATAGTGATTCACCCAATTACTAAGTATACTCGTCTCTCCTTTTTTATAGTAGAGTAGTTACCTATTCCTCTGTTTTCATTTTTTAGTTGAAAAATTATTACATTGTGACATGTTTTTTATCACCAAAATAAATTCCTTTATATCCGATATAAATAAACCATTTTAATTATCAGAAACTATTATTATTGTTCCAGATTCTCCAAGAATTAATATTATTAAAAAGGATGATTCTGATTGTGATAGTGCTTGTAATTCTCATGTAATAAATACCGAAATTGATACTAAAAATAAAATTAAAGTTGAAGATGATTTTAACTATGATACTACTGGTATTTTAAACTAATTAAATTAAAATTGTATGTATTCAATATTTGATTTTTTTTTTTAGCCATGAAGTATAATTTTAAATCTGAAAAAAGCCCAGAACTTGACAGATGTCATTTAACTAATAGCACTATGATAATAAATAAAAACAATGATTCCAAAGAAGGTAATTTATTATATTGTGTGTACATTATGGATTATATTCAATTCTATTTTATTTATCAGGTTTAGAAATGTTAGTCAAATGTAATGATACTGAATCAAAAAATATTTTATCATCAGTCAAAATAAATATCAACCATGGATTAACTCAAACAAAAATATCACATATTCTAAAAGATGAACATTTACCAGGTTTTTATTATTAATTAAACAAATAAATGTTATTTTTCTACACAGTCTACACTACTTAGATAATATTTTATGCCTAGACATAAAATATATAGGAGTTGATTCTTGGCAACTTGAACCTTCCCAAAATACTTCTTATTATTTTTATTGACTTATTGTTTTCATCTGACTTATTGTTTTCATCTCTCTTGTTATTCATATTATTTAGTAGCTAGTGACAATATATTTTGTAAAACGTTAAATAACTTTTTAGGTTTCAATATTTATATACTTTTGTATAACTTTTAAGAGGCACCACACCCGCTTTTGTTGTATAAGTCTTACAAACCCATAATATAACAAATTCACATTCAACATTCACAGGGACGGCATGAGGGGGGGGGGGCAATCGGGGCAGTTGCCCCGGGCCCCGCGATTTTAAAATTATAATCAAGGCCCCGCAGTTCTTAAATTTTATTTTATACTGTTCAGAGATTAGTTAGTTTGGATAATATGTAATGTGACTGTTATTTATTTTTCCCGGGGCCCCGCAAACCCTAGCGCCGTTCCTGAACATTCACGTTAAACTCCATTAGTTTTAAAATTAAACTAATTTGACCTATTAAGAAACTTGATGGTAAGAACATTATCTGTGTTTTGTTGGAAGTATTTTTACAATAATTCAGTTTTTAAGTGAGTTTAGTGTGTATAATAAATTTTAAAATAAAAATGCTCATAACTCATTTAAAAACTGAATTATCATAAAAAAACTTCTAACAAAACACTGATAACATTCTTACCATCAAGTTGCATAATAGGTCTATCTCTAAGTCTCTCTCTAAGGTCTCTCTATTCTCTAAGTGTTAGCTAACGGAGTAAAATGTGAACTGCTGAGCGTAAATTTGCTATGTTACGCGTTTGTAAGACTGGAGACAACAAATACGGGTGTAGCGTCTTTTTAATAGAATAAAACTTAAAACTTAATACATTTTTATTTGTTTATTATTTTTTATTAAAAAATATTTTAATATACAAACATGCAATTTGTATTTTATGTTAAATTTTAAAATATACATACATTAATGTACTTCCTCTCTTATACATAATCCTATAGTATGCTAGTTATAATGAACATCTAATTATTAAATGTATTTATTATTTTAGTTCCTGCAATAATTGATAATGAAAATGAAACAGATGTATCAACATTTTTTGAACCACCTCAATTCAAAAACGTTATTGATACAAATAATACCATTAATTCAAATGAATATCAAATTTGTAAGTGATTGTTTAATACAACAGTACCCAACCTAACATTTTTAAGGCTATTACAGTAGTATATAATACCCATAAATCAGGTTAGATACTAAGAAATACCCATCACTGCCAAAAAAAATTGATTAAAAATAACAAAAACAAAATATATATTATGATTGTATTTATAATTTTTCAAATTTTTAAATGAATAAAACAAAGGTTTTTATTACAACTAAAGAGTAATGGTAGTGTTAGTTACAATCGGTTCCTTGCTTTTGTTTTCATTGTTACTATTGTCCAAATCCACTTTCACACTTTTACATTTTGAAAAAAAAGATCAGTATTTTTAAGGCTTCTTCCTATAATAATGAATACTTGCCACCCATTTTTCTCCAAAATGTTGCTAGTTGTATGTTTTTAATATTTATTTTCTGTGTGATGTCTTCACAAAGTCCTAAAATTGTGCTCTGGCTTCAATTTTTATATCTAGAAATGTTAGTAGATTTGTTTCATAAACTAAATTGCTTATTTCTAGTATAACTATGAAAAAAAATCAGCTATTGTTATTTATCATAATAAGAAACATACAACTTTGAACAATTTTCCTACACATCAATCTTCTTTAATCATTTATATTTGATTGCATTATACTGTTTAGATTATATAGGTAATTTTACATAAATATAGATTTCTAGTAATTAAATAATAATGTAGTTATATTAATTTTTTATTTTAGTTCCAATGTTACCACACGTATCTGAAAACAATACGCCAGCTAATGAATTAATTGACCTACCTGTTGATACTGTTTTCTCATTAAATAATATTAGCTCTGATGATGATGATGATGATGATGATGATAATGATAGATTATTGATTGGTAAGTTGATAAACAAAACTTATTTTATCCTATTATGTTTTACATTTTACAATAAATGTAATAGATGTATTTAAAATCTATAAGAATTTTCCTTTTATATATAATGTTTGAAAATTTAATTCAAAATTCCTCATAAGTTAGTCTACCTTAATTAATAAATAAAAGCATTTAAAGTTCAAATTTTGTCAGCATTTATCAAATTTTTAGTGATAAAAATTGAACATTTAAAACAAGGTTGCATTTAAATAGTTAATTCTGTAACCAAAATTTAAAAAAGCAGGAAAGTGGGTATCGCTCTGCCAGGCACATCATTTAGGGTGGGGGGCAATTTAATAAATTTGTATTCATACCTACCTATTACATATTTTTTCCTCTGTAGGTTAAAAAGTAGTATCATTTTTGGACCCAATGGATATTTGAAAATTTCATGGTGGATAGAATATACTTATATAAACATTTGGTGAAAATTTCATGTATCAATGGTCATTTGTTTTAAAGTTACATAAAAAAAAATATTTTGTCGAAAACTGATTGTGCGTAAAATTTCCCGTTTTTCCCTTAATTTTTAGTTTATTTATCCCTATTATTTAGAAAAACATTAAGAACTTTGACCCCCAAAGTACCAACTAGATTCACTTTCTGATCTAATAAGGTACTGAAGTCAAAAATCGAAGCACTTTTACTGCCCCAAAACGTGATGACAGACACAAAAAAAAAATTCATGGTTTTAACGAATTTTTGTTAATATTTGAACTTAAAATGCAAATAAAAAAAAATTGTGCTTATGTATTCTTATAATTTTTTAATCATTATAAGAATAAATTATGAGGAACTTTGTATTAAATTTTCAAGTATTTTGATTGGCCCAAAAAAATTTTATCGACAAATATTGAAAATTTCAGTTGTCTATAAATATCTCAAAAAAAGTCAAAATATTTTGAAAATTAAATCATGTAAATAAAATGCCAATCTAAATAACTGATAAAATTTTCATGTATCTACGACTTATACTTTTTGAATAATAATAAAATTTAAATAAAAAGATTTCGTAAAAATTTGAATTATTACGCAACGCTTATAAAAAAAAATTGTGACTAACGATTTTTAATTTTTTTAGCTACAATAAGAACAACTCATAAAGAACCTTGTATTAAATTTTCAAGTTTTTTTGGTGATCCAAAATATTTTTTTACAGATACTTAAAAAAAAATTCTCATAAAAATTGAAAATTTCAGTGGTCTATAAATAACTCAAAAAAAGTCAAAATTTTGTGAAAATTAAACTGTATTCAGATAACATTAACATAAACATTTGGTGAAAATTTCAAGTATTTATAGTGATTAGTTTTTGAATTACAACCATATAAAAAAATCGATTTGGTCAAAAATTGGTTTTGCGTAAAAATTCCCGTTTTTCTGTCATTTTTTTTGTTGTTTTTTTCGATTTTTTTGAAAACTATTGGAAAATGTTTACTTTTGACCTCTATAATGGACCAAGGATATTCACTTTTACATCAGAAACCACCCCCAAAGTTTGAAATTGAAGCATTATTTCGACTATTATAAAACACATAATTGTAAAATCAATACATTCATCACTTCATTCAGAATCTTAAAAGATATATAAACACATTTTTTAATAATTATTTTAAATTCAAATTTGGGCAAAATTACATATTTTGACTATAAGAAGATAATTTTTGTTGTTTTGTTATTATTTAAAAATATTATTCATGGATAATCAGAACTTATAGAGTAGGTTATTACATTTTTAAATGCAATTTTTTTCAACAAAAATGGATTTAACTTTAGTACTAATGCCTATAGTGTAGTAAAATATATTACTATAACCACAATAATACCATAAAATATACTAATTTTATTTTATTATAGACCCTGATTTGCCAACTTGCAGCTCTCGTCATAGTTGTATGCCGTTTGCTTCTTATTAAAAAAAAATCAATATCTGTTTATTTACGATAAAATTATAAAAATTATAAAATGTATTTATAAACATTTTGGCTCTTAATATCATTGTATTTAACCATGTGGCTCATGGAGGTATTCATGTTGGCCAGCCCTGTTATAGACTTGACAGACTATCAGACTGTCTCCGCTCAGATATGTTTTTCATTATTAATTTTAAATCACTGAATTCAAATTTAATACATCCATTACAGAGATTAGATACCTAATGTACAGCAAAACATTATCCACTTTAGTTCTTTTAGTATAACTTTAAAATGTTTAACTGTACCTACTTAAAATGTTCTCTAAATTTTTATTGTTACATCAAATTATATTCATGATGAAAATTTCAAAGTATTTTAACTGAAAGCTATAGCATGAGAATTTTTGATATTTTTTTTATTAATTAAAATATTAAATTAATAATTCATAATTTTTTTCTAAACATAAATATTTAAATTTGTTAGTATTTATTTGTTTAATTTTAATATTTATATGATTGTATTATTTTAGAAGATAGTGAACCAAATATTGATGGCAATATTAATAAAAATTCTACATGTATTCTTAAATCAGCTGATAGCTCAAAAAATAAAAGAAAAATAAACTGTCTATCTTCAGCTACAAGCATTAAAAGTAGTTATTATTTTACATTAATATCTAAACATATTGTAAGAACTACTAATTTTTTATTGTATTAACCATCATAGATATTGCCACAGAATTCAAATTTTGTGAAAAGAAGTTAATAAGTCCAAAAAAGGATCAATATTCCAAAATAAATCTTATCAAAAATGAAGAAGGTATGTATTTTAAATTTTTCATTGAAATAGTTTTATGTCAGTGGATATGAATTTAAGTTTTGTTTATGTTTAAACTCATATTATTGAAGAAAAAAAATTGAAATTTTAAATTACTTTGTAATGGGGAGGGGCGTAATTCATAATTTTCAGAAAACTTTTGAAATTATAACACAGTGGTATACTAAACTTTTTTGAAAGGGGATATGAATATTTGGCTATTCTCAGACCTCATTTATTGCTTTATATGATAAAAATAAGCCAAAGGGGTGATATAATATATAACACCCCCCCTCCTTCGTGTGATCATACCTTTGTTTTTATTTTATTTTGTAATTGTAATTTTGATTTTAACAGTATAATATTTTAGAAATACAGGTTTGTGAAGGAGCACAGTTCCTTGTGTCCCTTCGATAATACATTTGTATTATAATAAATTTATTTTCAAATGTATTATTCATATTGCTATAACATAATAAATTTCTAATCTTGATGAAATTAGCTGGTGAATTAAAAGATACAGTATTTTTTTTCATTTTGATTTGTTTTTACAAATTGATTTTATATTTGATTACATTTAAAATCCATTTTAAGTTGAAAAACTATTTCGAGTGAAACTTTCTAAAGTGTTTTCAAATTGTACGACTTACAAATTAAAAACACAAATATTCATGTAAAAATAATACCAACTTTTCTTAGTACTTAACATCTAACAGAATTATATTTCTCTGTGAATCTAATATCTCATTTTATTCTTTTGTTCCAGTGTCAAACCCTATTTTACCAAAAAAAAAATGTGTCATATCCAATAGCAATTTTGAGATTGCACATTTATTAGAAGAAAAAAAAAACCATTTAGATGATTGTATGTCTTTTGAAATGTGTAATGAACTTTATAAAATTAAATCATCACATAAAAGCATTGTTAATAAAAATGAATCATTACCAAAGTATATCCAAGATATATTGAAAGAAATGTATGTTGATGAATTGTTTGTATCTACATGTCAACATATGGTAGACTTATATGGTAAGTATTTTTCCATACAATATTTTTATCAAATTAAAGTTTACCCTTATTGCACACTGTCTACTTCTTATAACGTACAATGTCATATATTCTCATAAAAATATATCTATATAATGTAATAACATTGTTCATTAGCATAATTACTATAAAAATTGCATGTCATTGTTCATGATTATTGTTATTTAAATTAAATTTAAATTATCAAAATAAACCTTACTTTATAATCACAAAAAAAAAAATTATACTTGATGCAATCGCATATTGTTGGACCCTTAGTGTGTTAGCCACACCCGAGACACTTTTACATTGCAACAGCCGAACCCATGAATCAAATTTACGACTGTCTCCCAATATGCGATTGAATTGAATATTACCGCTGAAAATGCGGTCTACCAGAATAGACGTGGTTATTATACTAAATTGTAGTATTTCAGAGACCAGCACGGATAGGCATGTGTGGTATAAATAAAAATATTAATAAATATTAAATAATGATAATAATAATAATAATCTACCACATTTGTGACATTGTTTCGGACAAGGTAACAGACCATAATCTTGCAAGTATTTAACACTCGAGGCCTCAGTTAAAATAATTTTATAAAATTCTTTTACAAGCATTTTAAGTTTAAAAAAATTTTCAGTTAAAATTTAAAAAAAAGTTGTTTCTCCACAAATGACACTATAACAACTAACATGTTATTAGCTGCTATATGATAAAATATATATCATTATAAAAAAATAAGATAAAAGTGATAAAACATAATACCTACATTAAATTAGTAGGTAATAAACTAATAAATAATAATGATGTGGGATTCCCTACTGTAGGTAGGTAGTACACAAAAAACAGGTAGACAGCATATTGGAAGTTTCACTTCAAAAATGTTTAAAATACATTAAAAATTGAATAGTTTACTTGGTTTTAGAATTTGATATTGGCTAAAAATAACTCTAGATGGTAAATTATATGTATATTTTGTTTTGTAATTTAATTATGTCATAATATTTTCTAGATTATGATGGTCAATCCAAAAGTGATGTGTTTTTTCAAACAAATGAATGTAGAGAAATTCCATGCGAGAAATTGGTGTGTGATATAAGAACAAATGGTAAATAATTGTACACATAATGTTTAATTTTACAAGTTTTTTATTATGTATACTGATGACTATCATTTTTATGATTGTATTTCAATTCTCTAAAATTTCATAAAAATAATGCGGAAAAAAAGATTAGTTTCTATGCGTGTATATCTTAATATATTTAATAATCAATTGTTATAATTTTTTTCTTAAGTTGAAGAGAAAAAATATTCTGAATATAACCGATCAGTTTCAACCAATGTGAAAACATTGTGGAGAACAGAAATAAATTATAGAAACCAAGAAAATAATAAATTCAGTAATCTTTCTACTAAAAAAAATAATTTTGTTTCCCAGCAAAAACCAAATGGTAAGTTTATTTAGACACTTAAAATCATATTGAAATTACAATTTATGTTAATTTCTTAAGATCTAAAAATTAAATGTCCAGAGTTAAGTCAGTATATTTCAACCAAAGAAGAAACAATATTAAAATCAGAAATTATTGCGCATAAGCAACAAAAAAGCCTTATTAATCCTACCAATACTACACAAAAATCAAACTCTTTACAGAAACCAAAAAGTAAGTTCTTACTTATTAAATATATTGTATTTTATTTGTGTTAAATTCAGTAAAAATTTAATTATGTTTTGTTGGTAATAATTTTTTCTATATTTTGCAATATTGTAATATAAGTATCTACTATTAATAACACAATAATACATATTAATAATACAACTACATTAAGTTTTTGAACATCTGTTAGAATAATAAATATACATGAAAATAAAATATTTTAACCACGCTTTTTATAATTTAATTCTGTCCCAATCTACATATAATGCTTAAAGTTACATTTTTAGTTTCTAAGCTAAGTCAGTAAAGTTCTATTTTTTTTTTTATTGTTCTTAAAAAACATTGTCAACAAAGGCCATTAGTTACAATTATTTATAAGTACATTATTTTTTAAAGTTATGTAATACCTTTACTTCTTGATAATAGTATATAATAATAGTATTGTAATGAATAGTTTCTACCTGTTTCTGGTTTTTGAATGGAGAAAAAAAAGAAAGAGAATAGTTAATAATAAGTAATGATATTTAAATATTTGTTGAATTTTATAGATTTTAAAAGTAATATAAAAATCAGGATTCACTTAAGAGAATTCATACTATCTAATAAACCATTAGATAAAATCTTAGAATCTAAAGAATTCAGAAATTTAAGATTTTTTAGTGAGGAAGAAATTGCAAGGTAATTTTATATGATATGTTAAATATCTATTATATATATTTTATTAACTATTATATAATGTAAAGCATAATATTGATGTTTATTTTTTGTATAATCTAGTTCAATTGGTGTTTTTATCTTTGAAAAAACAATTGATACTCCAATAATAACTGGATTATCCGTCTACAGAGTAAATTATGACCAATTAAATAATGAAGAGAAAAATAAAATATTGGCATCTACAAATTTAAATATTACTTGTCCAAAAATATTGATGTTAACCTCAATCACCCTGGCATTAGTAAAAATGTTGAGAAGTGATACATTAATTGAGGTTATCTTAAATTATATTCGAAGAAATTTGTTGACAAAGAAGATAAATACTGATCATACAATTGTATGTAAACATTTTATTTATCTCGTATATTTATTTGTATAGTTGGTAATTTTCGGTTATTTCGGCTACTGTTCTATGCCAAGATTACTAAACTAATAAAAGCTTATTCTTTTAAATTATATTGAGTTTTATGTACTAATTGTACAGGAAATTACGACAATAATATTTTATGAAAAACATTTGGATCAATGGTATAGTAATTAGATAGGAATAATTACAAAAAATAAAAAAAAATAAAAATTGGGGGCCCAGGAACTATTGTTGAGATTAATGAGAACATTTTTTCAATGTGAGTAAAATACACTGGAAGATAATTATGTAGATAATTCTATAATGCAGTGGACATTTAGAGTCATTTGTTTCAAAGCTAATTAGAGATTTCTTTTACATGTGAACATAAATAGTAATAGTCATATTATCATTTTTGTTCACTGCTGTAGTCAAAATTACAGAAATATACCATTTTTTTGTTAATTGCTTAAATATTGTAAATACTTATTGAGTTAATTTATTTTCAGGATGATCAATTAATAAAACAAGTAGTTTACTTTGTTGACATTTGTGTTAGATTAAGACGACTGAAGACTCTTCAAATATTTATTTTTGATTCTATGGTCTTTTTACCTAACAAGTATTGCTGTATCATATTTATATCTTTGTTGTTATGGAAAAATTGCTTACCTAGAAGTATAAGTATTGAAGAAGGTAAATATGTAGTTCTAAATATTGACTACAAAAACTTGAAAACTTGAAATTGTCTTTATTAATAATTAGTTTACGAAAGTGAAATTATAATTAATACAGTTTAATACAGTATGCACACAGTGTATATTATATCCTACTTTTATTTTATATTACTATTTTAAAATGGCTATAAATTGTTTTAACATTAAAGTATCAAAAATAAAATTACCTAGTGTCCTAGCTAAAATCTTAAATTTAAATCTTTCCTTTTAATTTTGATTTTAAACCAATGAATGAAATCACTATAATAATTAACAGAGTATAATGGATTTGTCTTAACAAAAAACGTCTAGTTTAAGCGTTAATAATACCTAGTCAATTCATACAGATTAAATGTTATCTTAACGTTTAATATTTCTCATACATTTTTTATTTTTGTGTAATGTTTAACAGACATGTACATTTTAAAATTTAATTTTTTTCTTTCAATTTTTCTAGTTTTTATATAATCTTAAAGATATGATTGAAGAAATTTAAAAATTATCTCTTTAACATGTTGACTGCTGACGATCATCTTTAATTTTCAAATTGGATATGTTTGTGACTCTCCGCATCCATTGTTGATCATTACTAAAACGCTGGTAACCATAAATTAATACACTTTTATATTATTAACTTTTCTACGCCACAAAAATAATGAGTTAAAAAAGCTTGGTGTCTTAGTAGAAATCATTTCTATTTCTTGTGTAATAATTTTATTATTTTTCCTATATTTTTGTTCAAATACTGTAGTATATAAAAATTTGGTATGACACTGAAAAATATACTTGGTGCGTCGATAATACATATCATGTGATCACTAGAAGTTACATGGCAGTCAACGTGTTAAATTACCAAATTAGAAACTCTAACTTAAGCTAGGAACCAGTTAAAATGTTAAAATTTACTGTTTGACTATAAAATAAATTAAATATTTGTAAAATCAATGTTTTCCTTGCCTTTCTAAAAATCTAACATTGCATTTATAGCCAACAACATAAGAAAAAATTAAACAATAAACAAAGTTTTATCGTTCACATAAATTTTTCAATACACATACGTATTTAATAGTACAGTAAAACCTCACAAAGATGGAATCTCTTAGGACTATCTAATTTTTTTTGTCTTAATGGAGTTTCTGATGATAGGTTTTCACATTCATTATGTATTTGAGTCAGGACTAAAGAAATTGTTCGTATTATCAGGGTTTCTATCTTACCGAAGTTTTACTGTACATAATTTAATTTTTATTCATTAATTGTTTAATTTTAATGTATTTTTATTTAGACCCAGTTATAATCACTGTTATGTCATTTTTAATTGCAAAAAAGAAACTTTATTCTGAGCAAACTGTTGGTTGCGATATTTTCCAACGAGAATTGATCAATTTACTTTCTTGTCATTTCAATTACACATTTAGTATAGACATGCCAACTAATTTTACTCAACATATACATAAGCCTGGTAAGTTTATATACAAAAATTATATTTGAATGTTTATCATGAGTAATAAATTGGCAATTCACTGTTTTATAGATTTTTTCGTATCTGTAGTCATGTTTTTAAAATGTTGTGATCCTAAAGACTTAGTAGAATTCATAGTGAACTCCCTGTTCCCCATAATTGATAATTATCTGAATACTCAACAAAATGAAGTGCATGCCATACAAATTATGGAATCAATAAGTAAGTATTAATCACTAATATGTGAAAATTATATTAAATAATTCATTTATTATTTGAATTTTAGATATGGCAATCAAACCATTTAAGATAAATTGTAATACTACTGTTACCACTTATCTAATGAAATGTAGAGATCCAATTAATGGTTTTAAGAAAAATGGTAAAGAACATATTTATATCACTGCCTATAATAGTTACAAAATATTACAGAACAAATTTATTGAATATTTGAATGATAACCGACCTCGTAAGTACAATATTATTATATTTATGCAAATTGACACAATTTAAATTAATATTGAATTTTTTAAACCTTCTAATTAAAGGTTCTCAATTTTTTGAAGAGTCACTGATGACAATCATTTTAGTGTTGGGGTCTGCAGATTATCTAACCAGCTGTATGAGTTTGATGCAATGGAAGCCAAAATTCGAATTATCTGCAGTTTTATCCAAAAAAATTGTCTTGTTCAAATCAATAATAGGTGATAATATTTTATGGGATAAGCTATGTGCCATAGATGACATTGATAGGTTGAAGTGTTTGATAAACAGCTGCTTGTTGAATAAAGATGTGTATGATACAATTATACAACTTCATAATCTTCGTTAGGTGAATGGTTTGCAAATGAAGTGTTTTAAAATTTAAAAAAAAGTTTGAAATGACGACTGAAAATTTCTGTGATATTTTAATTATTGTATTTTTATGGTGTATATACCATTATTTAATTAATCTAGTTTTAAATTGACTAAGTAAAAAATCGATTGCCCTAATGACATTTAGGGTAACAAAATATATATGACGTCACAATTATAGTAATATTAGTATATTACATTACTATTATTAAATTGTTTAATTCTTTATGTTTATATTTCTATATGTATGTACTATGTATGAATAAAAAAAAAATTTTGATTTTAATGAAAAACAACAAATTTTGTGTGTGTTCATGGAATAATTATTTATTGAAAGCTATTTATTTTCATACTTGGCCCTAACCAATAAATATTTTCCAATTTTAAGCTTTAAAAAAAAAATAATACGCCGCTGAGATTTACTTAAATTTAAATTAAATGGTACTAAAATCTGAATTTAACTTCAAAAACTTGATTGCCTTTTGGTAATTTTTTTAGTATATATTATTAAAAACCGGGGTAGTAAAGACTTAACCTCGTTATTGAGTATTTTTCATATTCCATAGGTGTGCACACTGGGGGTGCAGGGTATGCAACTGCACCCCTAGCGAGTTCAGCTTAGAAATAAATAGATAGATAAATAATACTTTTTAAGCTATAATTTTTTTCAAACCCGCGGTCACACGATGAGTGCTACCCAGTGCTTATATGTACGAATCTACATTGTACAAATCACAATTAAAATTGACAATCGTTTTCTGTTATCGCAGTGTGATAGTCGGTAGATAGTAGCTATATAGACACAAGACACGTTATCTTGAATTATAATTTAAAATTATTATTAACCTAGGTAACTAACATTGACTTAGAAATACAATTATTAAAATTATTATTAATTTTTTTTTTTATATTAATCCTGGCCTGATTTGTTATGTGGCTAGATAACATACAACATACTAAAATGTTTAATCCGTTTATACTATGCACCCTCAGCAAAAATGTCCTGCGCACGCCTATGCCCTAATGATGTCTTAATTTTGAATTCAACAATAAATCGTTGAATAAGAAAAATGACTAAGCAGATGGCCATGGCTGTCTTAAGGTTATGTATTCGTTTTTACATAAATAACAGCAAATTAATAAAAACGTTATCTTACTGACAAATATCCAATTTTAATCAAAATTTAAATAATCTTGGAAAATTTATTAACTCCCAATTCAGTACAGAATTGCTTTTTTTTTTAAATTCATGTATCAAAAACTTATGAACCTTATATGTTATACATATCAAACACTCAAAAATTAAAAATATTTTGAAATTCATACCACGTATATTAAATGATTTAAATATTTGTTGACAATTTTAAAAGTTTTTGATTATAATTGGATCGCTAAAAAGTATCAAATTATGATATAAATATGTAGTCAAAATTATTAAAATGTGCAATAAAATTTCTATAAAGTACATAAATGATATAGTTTTTAACGTTTTATTTATTATTAAAATGTATAATCATATGCAGTTTCATTTTTTGTTTAGTGAGGCTATGATGTTTTTGCCAACAAATTGTAAATGCTAAGAGCGTTTGTTTGACGCCAACCCTAGTGGTAAATAGGTATACCCTTTGTAAATTTGAAGCATCCATCTATTGTTAGGTCTTGATAAATATGATTAAGAAGAATACTTTGAATAGTAATGCATTAATTCGTCATAGAATTACCATGCCTTTAGTTTTAATAAAACAATACCCACTTGGATCTAGGAATAGCTTGTCAATTGTCATTTACTTATATTACATGAGTTATTGAAATGCTTTCATAATTATATTGTGTTTAAATTTATAGGCAAAACTTAAGAGGACGTGATACCCGCATGCGTTGTCACTGTCATACAAGTATTTAACATCATAGGCGTTAGGTTATTTGGCGCAGACATTTGGTTCCGGGGGTGCATAGTATAAATTAGGGCCCACAATAATTTTGAAATCCATTATAGGTACAGCAAAATTTATATATATATATATATATAAAATTCACTAAAAATAATTTTTTTTTATTTTATACATTGTAATAAAATAAATATTACATCAAAATATTCTATGAAATTCGACAATATTATCAGCGAACTGAGTAAACCATTTATAGCTTATTAATAACTATAAAAAAATGTTATATATAATGTTATAGAACACATGATTCTGTTCAAAGGGAATTCTTATTTTTCGTAAAAATAAAAGCATATTAATAGGTACTGTTTTATAATACTTGAAAATTTCAAGGTTTAAAATTTACACTTAAATAATAATTATTATTATTATAGATTATAGGGCCCTTGCTGTTTTGTGTGAAGAGTCAGGGGGTGCCCAGGTACCCCCGGCAACCCCTGTGCGCACGCCTATGTTTAACATTGCAAAACTGTTTAGCGCGGGATAGATCCACTCAGTCAGAACTCTTAGTAGAAACACCAAAAGTTAACACAATATAAAAGATAATATCACAGATCTGTGTTAATATTCTCTGTGTCATATCATTTTTATTTATTTGATATCTTGAATGAGAAAAGTTTTAAAAATCTGTATTTTTAAGTTTGTCAAACTTCAATAGCTTTTGAAATATTGATCTTATAGAAAAAATAAAAACGCTGACACCGTTAAAATTCTCATTTTTTCATGGTGAAAATTTTGGTTTCTTATTTGTAATTGTAGATTTCTCAGTTTTTTCCCGCGCGAAACAGTTTTTGATATGTTACGCACTTGTAGACGGAGACAAACACATGCGGGTATCACATCCTCTTAAGATCGTATAATTTATAGATTATCATTAGGGCAAAGGTCTTTTAGTACTTCTAATACTAAAATATGGTTTAAAAAAAATTATTTTATATTTTTGTCTAATTATAAACACATATATAAAAAAATTACATTATGATTAATTTATTAATAAATACTTGAAAGCGAGCGGTACATATTTAAAAAATAACAATTCATTTGCTTTTAAGTCTTCGGGTAAGCCATCCATAGATGTAATTTCTTCACTCAATATTTTTGAAATTGTATTTAATGTTTTATAGCCATTATTTTTTGCTTAAACATCGTCTATCGTTATCAGTTTATTGGTCAGATATTAAATTACCTAACTGACAATGAAGTTATTATTTTTAAATGGAAAATTTACCATTTTATTCTTTTTTATCTAAGCTAATTTAAGAATTTATTTCAAAAATCGCCAAATATATTGTGAATTTTTCTAATACATTGAGATATGAAATTATATGCAATAACAAAATATGCGAAATAAAATTTTAAATTTGTTCTGATGTTAGGAAACACATCAGTCAATCACTAAACATTTTCTATATTTCTAAAAAAATATGAAAAAACTAGAAGTCCTCAGCCCTGGTTATCATATTTTTATTTTAATCACTATATAGTGCTCCCAAATTTTAGTTTTTCTAATTAATAAAAATTATTATCATTAAACCCTAATAATCATTGAATGTCAATACAATATTTAAATAAATACATCATCTTAGAATAAAATGTATACATACAACAAAAGCTGCACTGTAACTTAGCCAAGTTGTACAGACTCATTTATGTATATTGCTTGCAATACCACAGAACAAGCTTCTTGATATATTATTTGCCATGAAATATGTGTTATAAATTAAAACAAATACAATTGGTTAGGACTTTTATGGTCAATTTGTAAACTTTGAAATTGATCAATAAACAGTTAATTAAGCAGACCATTTTATTTTCTCTCTAACCCACGCACAACATAAAAAATTTACATTTAGAAACCAAACCTGCATTGTTATTTTTAATAAGTGAATTGACTTCATTATTAATTTTTAAAAGGGCTCCTTTATCTAGGTACAAATAGGATGTGAGGAAACATATTTTATCAACAAATTTGAAGGGGGCTCAAATGACAATCACCATCCTACTGACCTGGGTAGGCAACCAGATTATAACTTATATAAAACTTAAAATATCATAACATAGCCAATGTAGGGACACAAGTCATGTTCTTAACTTTCTAAACAAATTTTATAAAAAGTGAATTTACTTTAATCTAAAATGTAATGACACAATTAATTCCTCCAAACATAATTTTGCTATGATGTGCATTATTAAAGAGAAAAACATAGTGTGCTGAAATACTCTTAAAAAGACTTGTTCAACATTATGTAGGAGATAAATCATAAAGGAGTTCACACAAACTAGTTTTATGATATCGAAAAAACAATATTGTTTTCAGTTTACATATATTGTCAATATACATGTATATATATAAAAAAAAAAATTAACGGTATGATTTTTGGTATCTGGCGCGAGCTCCAGGACCTCCAAACTTCTTTGGTTCACAACGTCTTGGATCAGCAACCAGTAAGGTTCTATCATACTGAATTAATATGTCTTTAATTTCTTTCTTGCTAGCTTCATCAACATCTATTAAAAAAAGATATCAGAATATTTTTTACCATAATAAACATTTAATATATGTGATTTTCAATTTACATTTTTGATAGTATGAAACCAAGGCTTTTGAAATAGCTTGTCTGATAGCATAAATCTGAGCAACATGTCCACCACCGTTGACACGAACTCTCATATCAACTTCATTAAAACGATCCTAAAAAGGTAATTTTAAAATTACACCATATAATTACAATAGTGTCAATATAAAGATTCTAAATTAGATTTAAAGTACTTACTTTTCCCAATAATAAAATGGGTTCTTGAATTTTGTATTGAAGAACTCTGGGTTCAACCATATCTAACGGACGGCCATTTACTCTGATGTTACCAGTACCACTTTTGCAATAAGCCACAGCTGTAGCCGTTTTCTATAAACAATAAAAACATAGAATGTGTTTATTCAAGACATTTACTAGGTATCATCCATTAGTTTTTAAAAATGCTTAAAATCAAATAAAAAATAAGAATTACTGTAACATATGGTTCAAAGCATTACACTGTCAATTGAAATGGTGGAGAAAATGAGTTAAAAGCAATTTCAAACTCAATACCTAGTCATTACATTACAAATACAATAGTCAACAAGCCAAATTACTGGAGTGTAATTTTCTTTGCAACTATAGCTTATAGTATACGAATAAATTTTGTACTACCAAGACTTTAGAATATAAAAAAACAGTTATAAGTTGTAAACAGAAAAATATATCAAAAATTAAAAAAAATATTAAAATTACATTATTTTGTATATCTAACAAAAATTACAACTATAAATACTACAGTAAATCTTATTCATATAAATAGTGATGCTATTTATTCAAAACTATAATCTGGGACAGTGTAAATTGCAATGATCTCCAACTCCAACAAAACAAAAAGGTTTTTGGTACACCATACACCAAAGTATAGTTATTACATCTTAGTATCCATCAAACCAATTTGTCTGTGAAGTGCAAAAAATTAATTTAATTTTCTGCCTATCAATATTGAGCACACCTTGTCTTAAAATCTACATAATTTTTAGAAGTTATATTATATTTACTATTATAGTTAATACTATTACCTATATTTACACAGGAATAATGTTTAAAAATTTATATTTATACATGTCTAGGCTGGATTGAAAATACACCCTGATTTTTCTAAAAATCATTAGTGACCTAACAAAATGGTTAACATATACATGAACTTATCACTTAATGATAAAGAATAAAAAAGTACTTAGTTCATAGCACAATACATTAAAATTAATTTATCATTAATATCAAGAGTTAGTAGAAAAATATATAAAGGGATTAAAATCTGCTCTCATTAAAAAAAATATTACTAAACAAATCAAAAATTACAATTATCGTTATTACGAGTATTACCTACATCACAAGAATATTAAACTCAATATTAATTTCACAAATTATGAATACACACCTTACGGCCGAACACTTGTACACTTTGAATTGGCGTTTTCTTCACCTGCAAATAAATGTAAAATGAATTTGGAATTATTAGATTAATTTCAAGATGGAAAGCACCATTAAAAGAGCATTAATAGTACACATTACACGTGTGTATAGTTCTTAATTTAATTTGGAGATTTAAGGTAACAACCAAAATCTACATATATTACCTTGGGTTTCTTTACTTTAACTTTCTTGTCAGCAGTCATTTTGTATGATGTTAAGGTACCTGATGGAAAACTTAAGAGAGTAATTTAAATGAATAAACTAAATAAATGTTATTTAGATTGTTCCAAAACACTAAAGTGGAAAATTGAAACACGAAAGAGAAGGCCGTCAACAGTGGCAAAATTGAGGTTATGAAGTTTGTGGATAAGCAAAATTTACAGTGTAGCCAATCACTATACCACATATCATACCAATTATTGTTCTGTATTATTAGCATAGACCTATAAACACAGATAAATAAAAAATAAAAAAACAATAAAAAAAATAAATAAATAAAAAATAAAAAATAATATAAACTAAGTTGATAGGTCTATGGCACGATTAAAGATATATCTTTAATCGTGGTCTATGGTTATTAGTGATCATGGCTAAGAAATTATTAATTAACCATTAACCAGTGAGGCTCAGGCACTGAGCGAGTGAGCGCCTCGACAGAAGAGTCGAACGGTGTTCGTCTACTCGATTAATCAAAACTTCAAAAGGTTTCACATTTGCTATAAGTAAAATCACATTTTATTAACATCCTTTATAAAAATTTGTTTATTAATTAAAAAATTTCAAATAATGAATTAATCATCCATCTTCCATATTCCCATAGGCGCAATTAGGTGGGGCTGGAGGGGGCTTAGCCCGCCCCACATATTTTTGTAGCTTCCCCAAATAGAGCCATGACTTACGAATTTTTTAGTCGTCATAGAAATAAAATTGGCAAATTTTTATTTTAATCAAAAAAAACCTGAAATTATTATTAATTAAAAACTTGGCAGAGGATGACAATGACACAAGAGCGATTTTCAAATTTATCAATAATTAATATTGAAAGTGATCTAACAAATAGTTTGGAGACAAAAACAATTATTGATAAATTTGGCGCGGCTATATTAAAGCTATAAGTATTTTATTGAATATTAACATTAAAATATTGTAATATCATATGAATTTTTTTGTGTATTTATCTATTTGTCAGTAGCCATTCATCGGCTTATAAGCTTTTGGGGGTGCGGGTTAGTGTGACATAAACAATTTTAGCCCCCCCCCCAAAAAAAAAAAAATTGACCCTAGTTGCCTATGCATATTCCATCGTGGCATCGTGTAGGCTTTATACTTATTAGTTATTATTTTGTATACTTTAAATTTTAATTATAATTTATAAAATATATAATAATGTATTAAAGAAAATAAGAATATAAATAAACAAAAACTATTTGAGACCAAAAAAAAGAAAAGTTAATTACTCAGTCGTGGAATAAAATATAACAAAAAAAGTTCTATGGAGGAAGGGTTGGTAATGCAAGAAATACAAAATTAAATTAATAATCTAGAGAACTTTTTTCGTTATGTTTTTTTTCCACAATCGTCCTTTAATAATTTGTTAATTTACTGTGGAATCCCTTATGTATACCTACCTACACATTAGATGTCAAGTATTTTCTATATCATATTTTAACAATTTCGAAATATTTAGCCTTAAGTGAGTTACTTTAAGTATGCAAGTCTTCAATTTGAATTCACTTTAGTTACTCAGCATGTTTATTATTATTATTTTTTTTTATCGAATCATATGTATTTCAAAGAGTTAAGAACGCTGGTACAAAAAAAAATTGCAGAAACTATTATTTGGAAGTTATAACCTACAAAGTTTGCGATTTTACATTTATACTCCTGCGCACAACATCAATAACAAATTTTGATTTTTTTTTCTACATATATTAATAAACAAATAAACAATATCAGTTTCGGAACAAATGCACTTTACCAACCCCCTCACGATTTTCAATTTTTTTTTTTCAGACGACTTGTTTTTTTATGCTTAAAACGATGGTGTATTTTTTTTTCCGGAAACCATTATTTTGGAAGTTATAGGCTATAGCCTTCTAAAGTTTGCGATTTTACGTTTATTCGCATGCGCGCAACACCACTATAATTTACTGCCGCAGTATGGGCAGTGAATAGAGATAACTAGGGTTCGGATTTGAAGGCAATATAATCAATAAAAAAAGCATTTAAAATGTAAAAAAAAGGCATTTAATTTATATAAAAAGGCAATTCATAAATATACTACAAAATAAAATCGTTCAATCAATTTAGCTATTTCGCCATTGCATTCTTCGAGTTTAATCTGTATATTATTTACAATATCTACACTTTTCGATAGTAATACACCTAAAACATACACAGTATATTTTAATACATAAAATATGTAAAACACATAAAAATAATATTTGTTACCTCTTGTTTCTAGTTTTGAAAATTGTGTCAGGCAAAAATCAAAAATGGCCATACCAAATACTCGATAAGAAGATATCGATAAATATTGCGAATAATAAAACCCATTTAAAGTGATAATACTCTAGCTGGGTATAAAATTATAAAATCAACTGAAAATTAAACACAAAATAGGCATTTATAAGTACAAAAGGTTAAAAAAAGGCAAAAAGGCATTTATAAGTAAAAAGGCAAAAAAAAAAAAGATCTATCGTCTAAGAAATTAAATGAAACACATTATTGTATAAAAATTATTTTTCTATTATGATTAATAAAAGAAAGGCATTTGCCTTCAAATCCGAATCCTAGTGATTACACAGTTAGCGGCACTCGGCGCCGTCGCTCCGCTCCGCAAATCGAAAATATCCCTCGATTTGCTGTGTAAAACCACCTTAGGTAGGCCTCGGAATTAAACAATGTTGTTAAAAAGCAATTATCTTCGCAGGTAGATGACCGACTAATGGTTCTTCTTCTTACTTGTTAAAATACGTAAGAAAAAATATTAAAATTTCTTATAGGCGCGAGGTGCTTCGCGTGGCAGTCAAGTAACGTTGCGCACAAGCGCATAAACGTAAAATCACAAACTTTGGAAGGCTATAACTTCCAAAATAATGGTTTCCTGGAAAAAAAATACACCATCGTTTTAAGCATAAAAAACAAGTCGTCTGAAAAAAAAATTTGAAAATCGTGAGGGGGTTGTAAAATGTACTTTAGCCTCAGTTTCTTCATCATCATTTGTACCGCTAAGTTAAAGTAACATACCTAAGTATAATAT
The DNA here is from genome assembly GCF_037042655.1 of Diuraphis noxia. Lineage (NCBI taxonomy): Eukaryota > Metazoa > Arthropoda > Insecta > Hemiptera > Aphididae > Diuraphis > Diuraphis noxia. The sequence continues at coordinate 25,919,865 of NW_028301714.1, read as the reverse complement.
TATAGTAGCTCTCTTCGCTTAACAGCTTTGGTGCATACTAAATATAGATATTATTCAGTTATTAAACAAAAACTGAATCTGGAAGAGTATTTTTTAAGTCTAAGATTTGAAAATTCAATACAATATTTTTCATAAGTTTGTCTACGTTTATAAAATACAAGATTTTTATCGGAAAGTCAAATTAAATTTTTATGAGCACTTGAACTACAAATTTTTACGACATTGGATATTTGCTCAATTAACCTTGAACCAATATTCTTAATTTGTTATAATTCAAAAACGAATAACTGTAGAAACTTGAAATCTATACCATTAGTTTACTTTATCAATTCCTATGAGTACTTTTTAAATTTGTATTCAATAAATGTCAATAAAATTCTATTAGTGAGGTCAAAAAGTTTGAAAACTGAATTTAAGGTTCCCATATGTTTATATAATAACAGTCGGAAAATATTAAAAATACTTTGGTTTTTATTTTTTTTTTATTATATTTACCCTCGACAACATGACCATTGGACTTAAAGATAATAATACATTTTTTATGTTGTGTAGTTACTAAACCTAAATGTTAACTAAATTGTTCTTTTTTATATCTGTTTAAATTTTAGCAAAATATATTAATTTTAAAATTTACTAAGTATTTAGTAGTTAAAAACTTATAAAACGTTCAACTTTTATATAATTTAAAATTTAAAACTAAGTTTTGAATAAGTAGGTAATTCTGCAAAGAAAAAAAATCTAAATACTGTACAAACTCAGATTTTTAATAGTTATTTTGTTTAATTTAAAAATAAAATATTATTCGTTAGTACTTGAGACTTCTAGGGTATACTTTATATTATAATTTTAAATACTATAAATAATTGAGTGAGTTAGGTACATAATGAATCTGATTTGATTAATTTGGAATTTATTTTATAGGTATTAAGCTATTTTTTTTTTAAATCATAACAATAAAAATATATTAATAAAGTATAAAATATCTGACAAACCATCTCAGCTAGAATCATTTTTTGTATACAATTTATTATGTCATTTAATTCAAATTTAATACCATCCATTACAGTAACCTGCTTATAACTTACTGCAACATCTACTTATCCACTATTTATAGTTACTTTCTGTAATATACAATACTGGGTGTCTCAATGATTAGCTTTATTAATAAAAATAAAAATGTCATGTTCAGTAGATGTGTTATACAAATACTGTTAATTTTATGGTTTTCAAGAATAAGAATGTACCTATGTAATATGTACAACATTTGCTTAGTATGATTTACTTAAAAATTACATGTTAATTCATTGAGTTTATAAAATTGTTATTTTATATGAGAAAAAAAACCAATCATTTAAAATTCTAACATATTGTTCAACAATCAGTATAAATTACAAAAACAATATTTAAGAAATTTCAATACAACATTAACAACAATTTATTGCTTGTTTTACACACATTACTAAATGATTATCATTTATATTAGACATAAATAAATTCCATAAAATAAATTCAAATATCAATACAAAAAATTGTTTTTAAATAAATTAAAAATGGTAACTTTTAGTGAAGTATAAATAAAGAGTTGAATAGTAAAATTTAAAACAAAAATGTGTAGTACTTAAATTACTCATTTGGGTGTACAATTGATTATATGAAATAACAATTACTAAACTGGGGTATGAATACATTTTAGTATCCATATTTTTAATACTTAAACTTAAGTCAATAAAAATATAATACTAGTTAAAATTCAAACTGATTATTTTAATTTCATAGGTCACATCACATTTTGATAAAAAAGCATGTCCAAACTAAATTTAAAAAAAAAAAACTAATATATTTAACAATTTTGACTGTTATTGAATCTAAATACTAAATATATTTAGTTTTTGTTTAAACTCTTAAAATGACCATAAACATTATATCACGTACATGGTCATAACAGTGGTGGCCAGCCCATATACAAGATATAGTACCACTATACCTTTAAACAATTTTTAGAAGGTGGGTGTCTATGTTTAAGTAAATTTAATTTAAAACTGATTTTAATTAATGGATGTTTTGGTTTTAACATTTATACTAACTGGTACAATGAGGAGGTAGACCAGAGCTAATTACTTGGTGTAGAAGTCGCTACACATTGAAAATAAGGAGAGAAGAATATTCAAAGAAAAATATTTAATTTATTTTGCTAGGTAAAACTGTCTTGCTATGCCTTTGACATCATTGAATATGAACATCAGTCGATATAAGTATTAAAATAAAAAAATTACTAATGAACCCATAAAATGTAAATTATAATACACCTGGTTTGTTAACTATTATTTTATTTTTATAAACAAATATGTTTAAAATGTTAAATTAATTTTATGATAATTTAAAAAATTTTATCACTCATATAGGATGGAAAATTTTAGAAAAAAAATATAAAACAAAATAATACAAATAATAAGTTGCTCTTTTTTTGATAAGCATTAAATGTGCTTGCTGTTCTACTTTTTACCCATATTTTTCAATTATTTAATCATAGTCTTAAATTAGGACGAGTTCTACATATTGCAATATTTAATTATTTTAATCTATAATTTAATAATTTATATTTTCAAACCCCAACCAAATACTTACCAAAATAACATTTCGATAAAATTTATATAAATCAGAAAGTACCTAATGGAATATTATGTTGTTATGTAGTTATTAAAGTTATATTACCTACAAACATTGTTTAGGAGTGTAACATAACTATCAAAAGTATATATCCATGTAAACAGTGCATATACAGTATGCTAATATTAATTTCATACATAAATTTACTCAATTTACTGCTTATTTTTTTTTATCAAGTTATAAAATATCACATTTGTTTTGAAAAGAAAATTAGAATCTCTTATGTTAATTATAAAACAGGTTAAGCCATAAAAATAAGTGTGAATATTAAGATAAAATTTGAACTAACAAAATGGAAAGAAAATCATAATTTAAAAATAATAAAATAGACACAAATTTTCTAAAATGTCCTAAAAATGCTGATATCTTTGAAATAAACATTGGAAAAGTAATAACTGATGTCGGTTTTCCACTAAATTCAAGTGGACAAAATGAGCATTAATTTAATTAAATTTAAATTAATTCAGCCAATGATAAATTAATTATATCACCTACAAAATTGGTTACTTGACTAATAAGGCGCATCGCACATGAATATTTTATATCACTGATAATAACAATTAATAATTTTTTGACTAATTGAATATGCATTTAAGTTAATATCACTTTTTTTTAAACACAAATGAAAAATCACATAAGTGCTATACAATTATAAATAAATACCCAAAATAAAATTTGGACATTTATTTACAATGACTTGATTTTGAATCAGTCATACCAGATTTTGATATTTCAGCAGCATCTCTAGATTGATAAAAAAGTATATAACCAGTTTCTGATGATTTCTGTAAATCTGACGTGAGACCATAGAAATCTTCAATAGCAGATTGATCAATTTTCTATTAAAAAGAAAACTTGATATAAGTTTAAATTTTGCAATAATTTTAAAATAAAATAATTAAAATCTTACATCAACCATATCATCATCAAACAGAAGCCAAAAATCATGGCTTTTAACTATGCTAATGTAATGACCTCTATTTGGACCACTGCCACAATGTATAACTACAGCTACAAGATTGTACATTCTATCTGGATTAACAGCGTCATCAGACTGTAAAATTGTTGTTATTATTATTTAATGTTAACAATATTATTATGATAGTAATATGCATAATAAGTCCATAAAAAAATCATTACCGTATTAAATAATCTAAGTTCTAAAGGAAAAACAACTCTATGAGATACTTTAATATGCCTATTAAATTGTTCCATGTATTTGAATCTTTTCAAATGCAATGCCAATATCATAGGTAATTTTTTGACCCGCATACATTTCTAAAATATCCATAATATATAACATATATTAGATATTAAAAAAATAAATTATTACCTGGGCTTCTTGATAGCTACAGCAATTGTCACACTTAAATTTATTATCACTACAAAGCATTTCTGTATTGCTAAAACAACGTAAACAATGTGTTATACTAGTATTTTGATCTATATCTACTTGGAGGTCAAAAAAGTCTTCATCTTTACTGCTGACCTAAAATAAATAGGTATTTATGTTTTAGTTTAAATTAATAAAATTGTAATACACTTACTTCTTCACAGTTTAAACATCTAGTTTCACTCGTTAGTATTCCTTGAAATATTTCATGTACCCAAGTTGGATCTTGATTTTGACTACTTGAGCTAGTGATGCTGCTAGAAGTTGATTCTCCATCAGCAATATTAGGTGTAATTGATTTAGATTTACCATTACAATTTGCTTGGTTACGTTCAGCTTTATACATAATTTATAAATAATTTTTATAATTTTTTTACATTCTAGATGGATGAATAATTTATTTTACTTACAAAGAATAATTTCATTAATATGATTAATAAGGAAATTTAAAAATTCATGAGCATCTTGTTGCATATAGTTATTGAATTCTTCTGTAAATTAAAAAAAAAATCAAGCATAATTAAGTACACTGAAAAAATTGAATTACAATAATTCATAGATTAAAATATTAAAAATATTGATTTAAACTTCAAATTCAAGAAGTAAAAATATTAAATATTTATTTACAAGGGTTGATTTTTTTATAATTAAAAATTACTTCATGTTGGTGTAAAAATGAATTATTAACTTGATTTAGAATATATAGAAAATAAAATGTGCTATATTACCTTTTTCTTTTCTAAGTCTATTTATAAATTTTTTTGGGGCAATAGATCCAACTTTTTTTTTTTGAGTTGCAATACTATGAAATAGATCAGCTAAACATGTAAGCAATGTTTCTTTATTTCTCTTATTGCGAGCTTTGTATTCTAATACTTTGTCTCGAAAAGGTTTACAAAAATAAAGAGCTTGAAGAACTGAATTACTGTAGCATGTATTTCCAAACTGAAAAAAATAATAAAATATGTTTATTAAAAATGTATTATTTTAAAAAGTTAAAATTAAATTGTTTAAAAATTAATTTTAAATACATAAAAACCATTTTAAATTATTTAAACTTTATATAGTTTTAATATTTAAGTTGGGTTTAAATATAACCTAATTTATATCATAAAATATCATGGGATTAAAATTAACTTTACAATAGGCAAAATTAAAAAATAAATAAATATTTTATGTTGTATACACAGGTTTCAGATAATAAATAATGAAGCACTGAAAAGATTAAAATAATATATATATATATACAGTGTGTTCACCGATTTAGGGAACACTGAATTTCTCGGCCGGATTTGTTTGTAATAAATCGATTTTTTTTCACAATTTGGTGGTATATGAATACACATTTTTCAATACATTTCAAAATTTTTTGAGAATTCGGTCTGCGTATGCGTAGTAAAAACTTTTTTTTTTAAATAGCAACACCATTTTTATTAAATAATACATTTTTAAAATTATTTTTAAACATTTATAATTAATTCTTATTGGTTACGTTTTGAATATTTGTACAATTTTTTTTTTTAGAAATGTTATAAACAAGACTAAAATAATATGGATTCAAAATTTCTTATTAAAAATCGACTAGGTACAACGGGTACAAGTGAACAATAGTTATTTTATAATTACACAATTAATTAAATAAATTGTTCAAAGTTTGCTCTCTATTTTCAGCATGACGGAGCTCCTGCTTAAAATGCTCATATTATTAGAGATAATTTAAATCGGGCATATGAGGGAAAATGGTTTGGCACTTATGGCCCCATTGAATCGCCAGCAAGATCTCCAGACATTACTCCACTCAATTTTTTTCATTTTAAAACAATAGTCTACGCAGACCCACCAGTAAATCTAGCAGATTTAAAAAATAAAATCGTGGTTGCGTATAATAACCAAATAATGTCAGCAACCAATAGAGGATATCTACAGCGTTTTAAATTATGCTTTGACAATCACGGAGCAAACTTTGAACAATTTATTTAATTTATTGTGTAATTATAAAATAACTATTATTCCTTTGTACCAGTTGTACCTATAGTCGATTTCTAATAAATAATTTTGTATCCATATTATGTTAGTCTTGTTTATAACATTTCTAAAAAAAAATTCCTACAAATATTCAAAAAGTAACCAATAAGAATTAATTATAAATGTTTAAAAATAATTTTAAAAATGTATTATTTAATAAAATTGACATGGCTCTTATTCTGTCAAAATTACTTCAAAAAAATAGGCCCATCCGAATATGGTGTTAAAAATAGGTGTTGATATTTAAAAAAAAGTTTTTATTGCGCACACGCAGACCAAATTCTCAAAATTTTTTGAAATGTATCGAAAAATGATTATTCATATACTACCAGTTTGTAAAAAAAAATCAATTTATTCCAAACAAATCTGGCCGAGAAATTCAGTGTTCCCTAAATCGGTGAACACGCTGTATATATATATATATATATATATACGTTAATCCTCATAACTTGTTATTTGTTTAACTAAAATTAAAGTTTAATGTAAATCCAGAATAATTTATTTAGCAGCTGCCTGAAGTTAAAGTTTTTGATGAATTTTGTCAACATTTGGAAAATATACAATGTTTTTAGATGTAAGAAATTCATGAAAAGTTGATATTTAAGACTCAAAAATTCAATAGAGATTCCACGTGAGTTTTTTCTAATGCAAACTGATTTTAATTTGTAATGAGTATTTGAAAATCAAATTTCTAGAATATTAGATATTTACCTGTAAAATAACTATTTCCCCTCAAATAATTTTTGACATTTGTTGTAATTCAAAAATAAATAAAGAAAATATTTGAAATGTTGACTAAATATTTAAATTACCACTATTTAGCAACGATATAATTTTAAAAAGATGTTAACTATATTTGAGCTATTTATAAATTTGACACTTTTTTCCTTCTAATAATGTCTATAAAATATTTACTCTGTCAAAATGTTTGGAAATGTAGTACATTTTTTTTAAATAAACAATTGAAATTTAAATTTGGACAAAATTACATATTTAAAAAGAATGACAATGTAAGTTAATTTATTTTAATTCAAGAACATTATTTGTGACTTAAAAATTTTTAAGTGTATCAAAAATTTTATTTTACGCAACAACATTTCCACAAGGTTTAAATTTATTTTAAGCTATTACCAATTAATACCACAAAACTTTAAAACAGCATGAAGATAGTATTTTTAGGCAAGGCAGAATTTAGTCAAAAGTAACAATAATATAATGTGATATACAATATTATAAATTATAATATTGTATATAATAATTTAATAATTATTATATATATTAATAATAATTATAATTTATAATAATTCAATATCTTGTAGAAAACAAAAATATACACATCCAGTTTGTATGGATTCCGGGCCACATAGGCATTCCAGGAAATGAAATGGCTGACCAAGAAGCCCATAATGCAATTACCTCCACATTAACTGCAACCATAAATTCCATCACATTCGTAAATGCAAAGAACGAAATTAAACTACACTCAAACAACAAATGGCACTCTCACTGGCAAAAACTCAATAAAATAAAAAACAATATAAACCCATGGAAAAATTCTGAACTCAGTAGAAAAGAAGAAACCATAATAAACCACCTCCAAATTGGACACACACACCTAACACACAGCTACTTGATGAGCAAAGACAATCCTCCACTATGCTAATCATGCAATGTACTTTTAACGGTCAATCACATCATTACAGAATGTCAAAAATATAACCAGTATCGAAATCAATACCACATCTCAGAACAAATTTGTTAAGCACTAGGACCAAACTCACAGGACGTTAAAAGTTAATTTTATTCTTAAAAAAAAACAGAATTGTACAATTTAATTTGATGTAATCATGTAAATACTAAAATACTAACAATGTAATCAAAAAAATTTGTGTACTAATGGCATAGTTGTCGATGTATATTTCAGATCAATAAAAATAAATAAATAAATAATTCTATATTAATTCTATAATATATTTAGTTTCCTGCAAAAATTAAATCAAGTAATGTAATACTACTAATAAAATATATTTTAATAGAAATATCAAAAAACATGATACGAAAATACTTGAAATAGGCATCCATCCATTAGTGAGGATAAAAATATTTTATAAAAAAAATTTTGAATTATTTAACAAAGATAAAATCTTACATTAACTAAACCAAAATAATGCTCATTTGGAGGAAACTGATCTGATCCAATATCTCTTTCTAGTTGTGACACATTACCACCCTAAAACACAAAATAAAATATTAGAAATTCAAAAATTAGTTAATTTAACTACAAAACATCCTAATTATATAATTTGTGTCTTAAAAATTCACTAATTTTGTAAATATAATGGGCTATATGGGTTGTAAATACGCAAATTTTGAAGAAAAAAAGTACAAAAAGGTACCTACTAGGTTGATCTAAAATTATAGAATCTTGATGACAAATTAATACACATTTAAATAATGTAGTTTGATTGATATATAATTTAACTCCACTACAAAATTAGTTGATTAAAAATATGATTATAAATATAAAAATAGTTACAACTTACACTAACTATTAAATTATTAAAAAATATAGCTATTCCTCAATATACGAATATACCTAGAATAGTGTAAACTTGTTTCCAAAATGGAAGTTAATTTAAGGTTTAATTTTTTTTAAATAAGTAGATGGTTTTAAATTTTAATGTAGGTATACATTTAAATGTAAATAATTATTTGTATCAATTAAAATAAAGATTTTGTTTGAAGAACTTGATTGAAATAATTTATAAAAATATTCAGATAGTGCTTTAGTACTTTTCAAAGTACTTGAATGAAATAATAAGATAAAATATTGAACGCAAAATATATTACCATATTACAAGACAACAGCTAATCAAGTCATCACTGAAAAATGAATTTTAGCACTTCTTCGAAAATCGAATATGTGTATGTTCATACATTTTACATTTCACTGAATATGAATCAGTAGTGTTTGAGAGAGAATTCGACTTCATTCAGAATGTAAGAACCGAAACGGTTCGATGTTATAAATGTATTAATTTGAGTGTATTTGCTCTTGACTGTCATAGTTTGTAGACACTAGACAGTGTAGTGTGTCTTATCGAATATTGACTATCGACTTATCGGTTATCGCTGTTAATCAAAAACACGATTTAAGATTATACACTATACCATATAGAACAACTACAGACTATACAGAATGAACATCGGCGTATGATATGCATTAGCATTTTTTAGACCATCAAACCACAGAACAAACCGAGTCTCCAAATCAACTGTGAACTACAACTGACTGACGCCATCTAGCATTAAACCGATATATAGAAAAGTTTATCTATCTGTATATTGTGCACGATTTAAGATATATCTTAAATCGTGATATTGTGGAACATCGGTATCGGTATACGGCATAGAGTAATATTACTCTATGGTATATTATATTATATAATATTATATATTACTCTATGTCTATGGTATACGGCCGTTGCAATGGTACGTTTTGGATTATTGAGTTTTCAGCTAAATGCCACCAGATAGCGCCAGTCAGTAATTCCATAGCTGATTTAGAGACTAATATAATATATTAATTATTTAGTTTGACGGTCTTGAAAAATGCATAATATCACTGAATCGATGTTTAACCAGTAAGTTGAGCATGATGCAGCTGCAGCTGAGCTGTGATTCGTGATCGTGATCAACTTACTACTACCAAGTAAAAAGATAAAATGCCGACAACAGAAAGATTTATGCAGTGTGACAAATGAGATTTTGGAAGGCGACGATGACATAGAATTGCCGGTAGTTACAGTGGTACCACAACCACACTCTACACGGAGTAATAATATATTTACGGATTTATTATCATATACTAGCCCTCCGTGCTATAGTAAGTTATCATAATATATAACATTAAATGATACTCGAAGGTGCCGTCACCGGCGCTGATGTACGAGGGATATAATCCATTAATGCGTTTAGTTTTTGCCGCGTTTAGTTGAATATCCTCGTCCGTCTTGAGAGCTTGTACTTTAGTGTATAACTTGTGTTTTCTTTCGTTCGCGTGATATATGTGAGCTCCACAAATGTTGTTTAAACTATTCAAATTATCATTTATATATTATTAATATTGTGTTTTTCGTTTGAGATTCCGAATTAAATTTCATTCCGTTCGTGGATTAACCATTTTCAGAAGTTCATATTACATTCATCCATAGCTTATGGAGTATTGGAGTATGGAGATAGACCATATTGGTAGAACCGACTGAAAGTATGTGAGCTATTGAGCATAAGTTAATACTTTATATTATATTATAATTATAATTATTATTAGTTATGAAAAATTAATATTATTAGGTATGTTAATTTTTAAATAAGAGAATTCAGGGAGAATCAATAAGCACCTATAATTTACCTTACATCCTTACAGTCTACAAATAACAACAATTTGTTATTTTTTTTTTGTTAATTTTAAATTAATTGTTGATGTTATTAAAAATGACATATTAAAAAATATGTTCTTATAGAGTTAATTAAAGCCTGAAATATTTAACAAACGTTTAAAAAACTATAATAATGAGATGTATTACCGGGTATACTCAAATATAGATTTGTAAAATCGTATTTATGTATTAATATACTATTATAGTATAATAATTAATTATCCTAAATGAAACAGCCATGCAGGGTATAATAGTATATTATTATTAATATTGTGAATCATCACATTTAAATGTCTATAATAATTGATTTAGAATAAGTTACCTATACTTAACACAATATTATAGAAATAACAAAATAGTGACGATGTGTTAAACATTTAAATGTATCATTTTACTTGACTAAAGCTATTTTATAATTTATTATTGTATTACATTATTTACTATGACTGTCATTTTTCTACTTTCTGAACTCTAGGAATTAAAACGGAACTTAAACAAACAAACATTATATTTGCAATAAATAACAATCAAGAACTCGTATAGTCGTATATATACCAAAATCCTATTCATAGTGTGAATATCACACCGTTATTGGTGCATAGGTATTCTGAGAACTCATATTGACTTACCTATAATATACCTATTTATTTAATTGCAACATTATAAGCAAAATCCCATAGTTATTAATTTATTATAATACATTAAACTAATCATTTAAGGGACTGAAGTACCGGAGTTAAATAGTGTGTTACATGTTAATCTTTGGTTATAAAACAGCTCAACTTCAAAACTTTCGTTGTTACACATAATATGCTATACTACTTGCTTACGCTTTACAGTTTTATACTAACTAAAATACCTATCTATTAATAAATTGATAATATTTATATAATAATGCCATCAATTAATATTGTTTTAATAATTATTATAGATTCACCCATCACGGGATGCAAGGGGGTGACATGTCTCCCATCCCCCTAAAAAAAATATTGCAATCTTTTTAGTTTTGAATACTAAATTAATTTTACTAATGATAATACTTATATATGATGTACACATAGGTTTTTATCGTAATACTATGTCGATCAATCAGCTGCAAAAATATATGTTTATATGGTATGGAGTATAGTATATGGATGTAATATATTTGTTTCATTATTTAATAAAATAAATTTGATTGATTCTTAGTTTTCAAATTACATCAGAACCTCATTAATCCAAATTTGTTGGGTTTTTATAGGTTGTCCGAAATAATGAAAGTCCTGATTAAACAAAATGACCAAGAATCGTAAATTATAAATTAAAAAAAAAAAATATTGGATATTTTACTATGCTTACAATACTTTAGTCTATATCTAATACATAAATCTAACAATATTAAACCTAAACAATAGAACATAATTGTACTAATCATTACATATATATAATATAGTATGTATTAAAGCACACCTTCATTTACGTATTATAAACGGCTTTTCGGATTAAGGGAAGTCCGGATTAATGAGGTTTTAGTGGTTTTACTGTATTTATTTTATGATTATCCCCTCCTAGGTTTTGACAGGTGGGCGCCCTTATATAGATTCCGATCTAAAGCTCTTCGTAAAATTTTTAAAGTGTCATTTTATTTCTCAAACTACCCTCTTCACTCTGATCTTAAATTACCACGTATTTCTAAACTATCCAAAACTCAAAATAAACGTTTTAATAGTCGCTTAGCTCATCATATAAATCCCGTTCTCTCCGATATCTCCTCTGTCACTATTCCAGGTAACCAAATTAAAATACTCAAAAGACAGTTGAGTCGTGACCTGTTGGAGTAACTGTACCTAGTTATTATCATGTCATAGTATCTCCACTAGGAGGCCTCTACAGTCTATCTAATCTGTAATTTTATTTTTATTTTATTAATTATTCCATCAATTATTTGTATTGTTCTATACTGAAACAGATAGTATAAACTCTTATGTAACAAAAATAAAAATAAATATTATATACATGTGTGATTTTATTTTGGGCAAAAATTATTTCAACTACCAATGACATTTTTACGAGGGACTCGAGGGAGGGGTCCAAGGGGCCCCACTCCGCCTCTTACCATTATCCCATAACGATATTTTTTTTTTTTATTAGATAATAAAAAATGATTATAAATGTTATTTAAAGCTTTGATTTGATAAAATTATGTGGACCTTCCATAAAAAATTCCTAAATATGCCACTGAAATTATCGTATATCTACTTATCTACTTATATATATATATATATATATATTTATGAAAAGTAATACATTATAAAATATTATGATGATTTTTATCATGAAAAAAAATTAGTAATTTAATAGTCTACATTATAATTATAGAAATACAATTAAAGATTGTAGACTGTTGAAAATTACGAACTAATAAGTCTCCCTATACTGTAATTAATTATTAATAACCCATCGGCTATCTTTAATTTCAAGATAAGAGTAAATGTATGTTCTAAATCCATAAAGTGGCTAAACATATTATATAATTATTAAATTAATAAAAAATATTATTTATTTCAATCAATATAATTTATAGCAATATAATATATATTAGGTATATAAAAATCAAATAATTTTTATGCAATATAATAATACAAATATAGACACAATTGGAAATTTAGTATAGGACGTTATAAAAGTTAATTATTTACTATTTTTTAAGTCCTACGTTGTGTTCTTGTATAGGTTTATCCCTAAAAAAATATGTATTCATTAATGATTAATTTAATAGTGTTTACGTGTAATTCTCATTATATATACCAGTTGTAAATTTTAAACATCTGAATGGTGCAAACAATGCATTCGTTTGAAAACTGAAATAATGTTTTAGTGACAAAGATAGAAGTTTATTATTGATTATTATGATGGAAGAGGAGTATGAACACTGAACGTTGTCTATGATACATGAATAATTAGATTATGCTTATACCACAGAAACTGTTTCAGTCTTCAGATGAAAGTTAATTTTGTTTTGACTACAATTTGTATATTTGTATACTGGGTATAATGCCGGATGTTTAGAGCCAGGACGACTATTTATCCCGCTTTTAAAGTTAAAATAATTTATTATTAAGGATACAATAAACATAGAAAAGTATATAGAAACTAATAAACACTATATAGCTAATTAACTCAATTGTAAGTCTATAGTTATCTACTAGTTCAATATTTTGATGTATTGAAAAAATCGAAAAAATATTCTGCCGTAGTATATGAAATTTAAAGTATGTATCATTCAAAAAGGTTAAAAATTTCAAAATTATAACGATATAAATTATGAACAATCGTTAAAAAAATATTTATTCATATTTTTATAATTTTATGTTAATATTACATCAAAAAATAACGTTGAAAGCAAATTCTCAAAAAAGCTAAAACTTTTCGAAATAATAATGAGTATCTACTTAAATGTATTACTTACTATAAATTAAATTATATTCTATTTGATTTCAATTACTAGTTTTAGACTTTCCAGAAATTCCTTTAATTATTTCATGTATTTATGGCCATATTTCTTAGTAGTATTTTCTATAGAAAGTAAGAGAAAATAAAATGGTTAAGAAGTAAGTGTCAATTAAGTTAGTATAATAACTAAAACCCGACGTAGATACGATACAGTGTTTTAAATAATACCTATAATCTATATATTGGTTATAACTTATATAAATTATAATATTCACTAATATTTTATTGTTGTAATAAATATTATTATATTTATTAAGCTTAGAGTTAAATTATGTTGTTATTATGTTATACTATTTTGAATCTATACAGAGATTCTTTTAAAGGTAAATTCGTAATTTCATCAAATCTATGAACGTTTACAAAGATTTATGTTTTTTAAATAATTTGAAGTAATTATCAAAAAACAACATTTACTAAAAATAATCATTTTTTATGGTTATAATTTTTATGTTTTTATTTTATCATATCCTGCTTTTAAGTTTTAATTACTTATAAATAATTAACTATATACCTACTCGTTGTAAACTTAGTTGAAATTATCAGTAATATTCTAGATTTAAAAAATAATATTCATTTATGATTTATTAATACTGTTATTCCAACAATGAGATTAGGAAAAAAATTATTTTTTACTTTTTATTTTACAATTTGAAATACACAATCTGTACAACATAGCACAATAGTATATACTATGATATTATAATAGTAGTAGAATATTTTGAATTAAGAAGTCACCCATTGGTGACGCTTGGCTGAGAATAAACAAAAAAAAAATATTAATATAAATATTTTTTCTTTAAAAATGTCGTTTTAAAATGACTTCAAATAATGTGAAATACAAATATTTAAATATTTCTAAATGCTAAAAACTTTATAGCACGTTTTGAGATAATGATTATTTGCCTTAAAAAAAATTAAAATTAACTTGTATAAAATATAATTGTATTAAAATTACGTGAAAATTAAATTTTCACTATTTTAATTTTAATTGATCATTAAATTATATTTAAATAATTAATATCTGTGTGTTTGATATCGATAAGATGTGTATTTGAATAATTGCTTACATGATATCAGAAATTTTATATATATCTTATAAAAATGCTAATAAGAAATTGTTCACAATCTTACAAAACATGTTGTCTGACTCTGACAATAATCATTGTTCCTATAATCACCATATCTGAATGATGTCGCATTGTGTGCATATCACGTAATATTTCATGTTCGTCAGCAAAATAGTAACACTTATATCATTGGATACAAATGATACAATGATATTCCTTGTATATGAATCACATTTGTAAATAGAATAATATAATATGTCTTATGTTCATGTATATATCTGCAGCCACACCTGCAGGAAAAATATTTAGGTATAAACTGGCAAACTGTTTCATAACAATAAAAATTGTATTAGTTATAAATTTATAACTTTTAAGTTATACAAGGTATTATAAAAGTATTTCATTAAAACGTATCATAATATTATAACAATGATATTAAAGAATACTTAGTAAAATTTACCTATTTAAATATATATAATACGTTTAGTTATTTGCGAGGTTATTTGTTAATCGTTTTATCATAATTCATAATAAATTAAACTATGTTTTGATGATAAATTTTAAATATAACATATTTTATTATCTAAACCAGCTAGATATTTAAAACATTCAATATGCTAGTCCGATACAGTTTTAAGTCTTATTGAAATTTTAAATGCTTTATTTATAATAAATGATGCGGAAATATGGTAGTAATATAACACATCCCCCTCACAGTTTACGATATAATTTGGAAAAATTGAGTTAAAATCATTTAAAAACTAAAAATTAGGCATATCGCATATCTACAAGTAATTAATATTAAAAATAATTCTATTATTACTTTACATTTGATATTTTTTATGCATTTCATAATTTATAATTGTATATACCCATGGTGGATTTATACACACTTATGGTTATAAAAATATGTTTTAATAGTGAAATATAATATATTGTTATTATGTGCCATATGATAATAAAAACATTTTATATATTATTATTATATCTAGGTAAATTCTGGGCTTATCAAATAGTTTAAACAGGAATATTTTTTTTCATACACCGACTTAAATTTATTTGAGACAGCAAATTTATTTCATAACATTCTCAGTTCTAACTGTTTTTTTTTTACATCATATTATGTTCTATCCAACCTTGCAAATTACCATGTTGATTATTTTTGCATAGGTACTTCCGCTATTTGTATAGTGTATGAATATGTATAACGTAGTGATTGATGATAAACTGTTATTGTTAAACTAGATAAATGCGTCGCCAGTAACATAACAATTTATTGCAAAACCATATGAATATGTTGTCACTGAGGTATTTGTATGCAAGTCGCAATACCAAAATACATCAATCCAAACCATATATTTTCAACAAAAGTATAATATTATGGATATTTGTAAATGTACATATACTAAAAAATCGGCTAAAATAGAACTTCATGCCTCTCATATTATAAATTTTAGATATTTCACTATATTTGTATAAATCATACAATTGCAGCGAATGAAGTACATAATTTTAATTTTTGAACACAATAAAGACATAAAGGTATTAATAACTAATACAGGCGCGGATTCAGGGGGGGGGGGGGCTATGGGTGCTCGGGCACCCCCTGTCATTTAGCCACCAACAAAATAAATGTATGTTATAAATTAAATAATTTGTTATTTTTCAAAATAAAAATAATAATAATATCGGTGCTTTTCGTTATCACCGTCACATACGACAATAATAACTATTATTGTTAATTGTTTTCGAAGTATACTCGTATGTAACAACACGCGTCGACGGCGGAAAGCACCGATAACAATTATTATGGAAATAAAGTTAGCACTAATAAATCAAATTGTAAATGGTAATATTTAAATAAATAGTAAGGTGTAACAATTTTTTTTTTTAGCACCCCCTGTTAAAGTTTTCTGGATCCGCGCCTGAACTAATATATAATTACTTTAATATATATTATATTCATATTGGATGTAGTCTGTACGTATGTATATATACATGTATAGTATGTACAATGAACATTTAAAGTATGATACTATTTAAAGTAAAACATTGTAGTTTGGATGTCCGTGCCTAATCGTTCAACTGAAATCCATTTATGTCTGATTACTTACAGAAACTGGTATGCCTATAACTGCGTAACCTCTAAATAGTCTTAATGATATCATATTCATAAGTACAATAGTCGCAAATTATAAAAATTATTATCATATAAATATAATGCTTAAGTCTATTGTTTGCAACACGAACGTCCACTAAACCCACATAGATTAAATTATATTTTGCAAACGTAAGTTAAATTACAAATAATTATAATGCTCTTATTATATAAGTCATTAATTTGAAAAATCTAACTTCAACTGTATGAAATATTCATAGTTTTATTTTTAATAAATTTCTACGTTTAACTATCCTATATTATATATACCTACCAATCTTTTCATTATATTTATGTATAATAATCTGCATTAAAATAAGATTTGTTTATAGCGGCATGGTCTTAAAGGCCGAAGCCAATAGAGAAGAAGAAGAATTTGCATTAAAATAAACTACAAAAGTAACATCTGCTGAGCTTTTTTCACTTCCCATAGCATCATTACTATTATATTGTCTTTTTGCTCTACAGGGGAGCAGGATTAATCTACTTAATCCTGTTAAATTCTTTATTTCACTCTATCGATAACGGTTCGCTTTGGGGGATAAAGTGACAAGGAACACTTGTCAGGGAAAACACCAAATGTCACAGAGTGTATAAAGTTGAAATTATATACCCTTTATAATAGTAGACATGCGTTGTACACGAGATCATCACACCCCTCGATGGTTTGTGGGGTCTTTCAAAGTAATTGATTATTATAATACACTCTTTTATATGAAACAGATCTGTGGTTAAAGTTTATTAAAAGTAATACAATCTATCCTAAAAAAAATATAAAAATTCGTCATAAAACAAACATTTACGAATTTGAAAAAATTAGCGTTGTGTACCTATAGGCTATATGTGATATAAAAGTAGACAAATAGGCTATAATGTATTTTGATAATATATACATATAAATATAAGTGATTTAAAATTATATATAGGTAAAATAAAATAATATATTGTTATACTACATTTTTTATATTTGCTTGTATTTGACGTACCTATTTTATATTCGTCCGAATAGACAATTGCTATATCGCCTATAGCTTGGAAAAAATATTTTATCAGATAAAAGTATATAAAATATAGGTACTCTTTTTTTCTCATTATAAAGTGGATAGGTAATCTAACTTATTGATAACATATGTCAACATTTTTTAACAGTTTAATAGGCTTTTAAAACATTCTTTTCAGAAAATTTAAATATTTTGTATTGCTCTTATTTTTTAACCGTATTATGTTTGTTGGTATATAAAAAATAATTGATCAAAAAACACGAAGTTGTATTTTTAATAAATAAAACTAACAGCTCAATAGTGATTTGACAGGTAGATGAAGTGTATAAACAATGTAAATTATTCGGGTATTATTAGTGACTGTTACTATTAGTAGTAACTTTTAGTTACTGTATTAGGTATCGTTTATGATTTTAAAATTGTACACAGAAATAAATTAATGGTTGATTTATTTGTTTGTAAACACGTTGTCAGAGATAATTAAATAGTGCAACTGTAAACAAATTGTAAAATAGTTTTATCATCATGTCTAAATATACTGCATAACCTCCACACTTTTACTTTTGAGTAATTATAGAAGACAGGTATAGTATCAACAATTAATTTACTCAAGATGTTAAAGTAGTCTTTTGGGATTTTTTTTTTTGGCATCATAACATTAACTTATTATTGTAATTATTGAGCTAGATTTAAAATAAAAAGCTAAAAAAAAAACATTAACTTATTCAATCATATGTTTGATATGGGAAATGTGTTTGAACAATATATATTATATATATATTATCATATAGTTATAGCTGCAAAAAAATATTCTTTAAAGGCAATTATTAAGAAATTTGAATGTTCGACGAAAGTACTTTTTATCTGTTTGACTAATTTTTGACTATTTTATAACTTTTTAAATAAGTTATAATTGTTAAAAAAATGTGATTTATGTATAATTTATTAAAAATAATGTTTAGTGCAAAAATATAGTTTTATAAAAATGTTGTGAGTAGGAAGTATTTAAATTTATATTATCTATTAAAACATATTATAGTTATGTAGTTATGTGTCTACAAACTACCTATTACCTATACTATGTAACACCAATTTTGCACCTAATGTAATAATAAGTTTATCGTCACCTTGCATGCACAATAATAGCGAATAGCATTGAAAAAATAACAGATGACTCATCGACGTCTAAGATGTTACGAATAATAATAATCACACATTCCAAAATGTGATTCAGTGAGTACACGGAAAAAACATGTTCATTCACTGTTCCAAAACTATATACCTAACATATGTTAAAAATTTTATATTGTATAATGTACATTATATACCTGTTTCATGAGTCCAAATAAAAACTAGGTACATGTTGATTGTTGATATTATATATAGTTAATCATGAACAATTAATTATTTTTATTTTTATAACAGTTATTATTACATATTTTATAAATTATAATTTTTAGAATCTTGATTGAGTTTCAATAGTTACTTTATTCGAGCATATCTTGTACACTTGTACATAACTATAATCATTTTGATATACTATGTATACATTAATATATTATAGGTAATATATAAAAAATCACAATGAATAATAATTACAATTTGATTAATTTTACGACACATTTTTTAAATCAAACGGAAAACGGTTGTCATTGTTAATAGACATACGTATATTTATGTATAAATGCCGAATGAAAACTGTTGTAATTGTTGCGCAATGACGGTAAGTAAAAAACTCTTCCACACCCTGTTATGCTGCTTTGGTATGGGACACGGGTTGGTATGCGAGGACGAGTCGTAGTCTTGCTCCTTTCAAAGTCCCCAAGTACCAAGTATAACGCGTCAAAATGACTTACCTGTATGCGCACATGGACAACACACACACGCGTACATACATACATATATTATGATATATTAATGTTATATACGTTATACTGTATACTCACGCTGGGATAGCAAATTACACGGTTTACACACTCCGTGCCTATAATACGCATGAAGTGACTCATACATATATACAACACTCGAGAACCGTTTGCGCGGGAACGTCACTGGACCGTAGGAGAAAAAAAAATAGTATAATAATATGATGATGATGACTACCGCGACGGGTACATATTACTATTTCTATGTATATTGTATATAATATAATATTATGTACTGCAGTTTGGCGCGTGCGGGGACTCGCCGGCTGCTGCCGTTGGGCCACGCGTGTTGCCGTCGCGTCTGTTATTGCAGGCCTACGGTTACGCTAGGTGGAGATCAAAACGAACGCGCATATGTGCTCTTATATATAATATTATTATTGTTATCGTGCGTATATAGTAAGTATAAACGTAATTTATTATGCAGTCGTTGTACGCGCTTCGGTCGATCGAGTTCGCGGTCTCTTGAAACTGGAAAGATCCGACAGATGTGCGGTCGCGTATACTTAACGTTAACGTTTCTATGTCTACCATTTACGGTGGCAAATAATTCGTACGTGGATATTTTTGAGTTTTAATATTATATGGGTAATCACCAGTAAAATCGATATTTACAGTACATATAATACGTTCATAAATGTATATAGGGGGGATTTAGGGGTTCAACCCCCCACCCCCCCGAAAATTGATCCTGGATACGTGCTTGATGATACGTAAACGTCGATTAAAATATTAAAAAATTCGCTAAAACCGTACATTCAGAGATTTTTTTGTATTAGTGCAGGGGGGGGGGTTGATCGTTCGAATATAAACACTCTTATATTTATTTTAATTTTAAATTTTTATGGGCGTAAAAAACAACACGAATGATCGATTTTGATTTTATTGAGCAAACTTAAAAACAACAAATATTTCATGCACAGTTACATGTGAATGCCTGCAATGTTTCTTATCGTTTGATAAATATGTATATAGGTATAATAATATATTATGACACTAAAGATATCCATTGTCCGTCAATGTTACAGTTTTTATCAAATGTAATCTATTCATTACTGAAATTATTTATTTCATTTTACACATTTAATATTATTGATAAAAATTTAATAATTGTCATTTGTCAATTAAACCATTCGTCTTTTTATTGGAAATTATATTATATTATTTTTAATCATAAATGGGTCTGTTCGTTTTTATATTTCCTATATTTACTGAACATTTCATGAATTATTATATTTTTAATAACATAATTAATACGTGTTTAATCAGTATTAACAAATGATTCTTCATTACAATTTAAATTTAATATTAATATACAGATAGCCGATAGGTACAGATGTGCTATGTGTCCATGTCTATTAGATATATCTATATTTTATAAATGAGATAAAAAAAGCAATTGTATGTTTTTATCTACTCTTAATATTTAAATTTTGTTTAAATATTATACATAGATTTATTTTAATATTTTTTCTGTATATGTTTTAATTAATATACATTTTGTATTCATTTTATCAAGTTGAATGTTATTAAGATGTTCGAAAATTTATTTAATTTTGTTTCCATATGTACTTTTACTATAAACCATATTAAAATATCATTAATTATTATATCTATATATCTTTACCCAGCGTTAAAATCGCCGGGATTGTAAAGAGTGAAACTTGGGTAATATTGAATTTTATGTTTTATAAATTTTAATAATTTTATAGAACATAATAATAATATTATATCCCCCTTCGTAAAATCGAAAGTGGGACACAGTATTCAACCAACTCTGTTGCAGTGTAGATGGTTTGTCATCCTACATATAATATACGAGTGTGTAACGGTTTTTCGCCCCATCGTGATTTGAGGGTGCGTGAGTTTGTAGGCCCCTTTCAATTATTTACCATAGGTCACAATGATTCCCAAACATGCTTATAACTATATAGTTAATATGCTGTACACACAAATTCGAACAACGGTTAATATTCATAAGTTATTATTTATTATCTTAAAATCAATAAAAAAAAGGTTGTTAACATCATTCAAATTAATAAACAATATAATTTATATTAAATAAAACCTATTTCAAATGTTTGTATTAAAATTTTAACTTTTTTCTGAACTTCTAAATATTATTATATTATAAAAGTGCATTATATTTATAAACCTACATTTTATATTTTTACGAATACTGACTATAAACCAAACTTTTAACGGCGTCATGATTATATTTATATATACATACGATATACATATATATATTTATATAACAACTATATTGTAAATTTTGAAATAAATATTCAATAATTAATTATCTCATAATTAATAAATTGAAAATTATATTAATATTTTATGTACAAAATATATCTAAACAGTAAACTTAACTATCATACGAATATATAAGTGCTTGAATAATATAATATAGTATGGTCAATATTTCTATTTGTATTGGCTGTATTGCCCTTAATAACCCTTTTACTTACTTTATAAAAATGTTATTAATAAGACATTATAATATTATGCAAACCGTTAAAATATGTATTTTTGTTTCCGCCAGCATATACTTTATAATAAAGATAGTACCCAAGAGAATGAACACAACGATGTTACTCCTTGCACACGTCGTGTATGCGGGATAACGGACAAAACCGAATTTCAATAAAAAAAATATATATATCATTAATTTAGATATCTACTTAACAAATATAAATATAATAATACAATTATTATACGTATAATATGTAACGTTCTAAAACAATGTAAATCTAGATTAATTAATTTCTTAAACGTCCTTTCACATTTCAATAATTATATTATATTATTTATATATCTATTATACTGTAACTAGCTTTAACAGATAGCGGTTAGTGATTACAATATCTTATAAATTATCGTAAAATGTGTGTCAGTAGTCATAATGATTATCATCGTTTGTAATCTACAATTATTATGCAATCCCAAACTTTAGATTCTATATAAAATTGTCAATAGGTGACAATCATGAATACACTATAATCATAAGAGAAATTTATTAGTCATTACAATTCATATACATCATAATATATAATATCTATAATATATTATAATATGTAGGGATACAATATACCTAAAGAAAATAATAATGATTGCCACTGTTTTTATAAATATTAATTAGTGGTGTCAATGTTTTATTATAAAATATGTCTGATGATGCAGTACCTACCTACTTCAGTTAAATATATCTTATATTTAATTACATATAAGTCAGTAAACCCAGATATAAAACTTGACTATTCTATAAGAGCACTAACCACAACTAAATAAATATATGAATCTATTGATCTACATATTTGCAAGTTTTTTTCTTAATGTTTTTTTTATGTTTATAACTGTTAGTTTAAATTTACTAAACTTGTTTGTACATTATAATATACTACCATATTATTATACTATATCATTTTTTTTTTTTTTTTTGTAGGTAGATTGATTTGAAGATCCAATGTTGGATGTCTTTATCATGTACTCGGTATGTACTCTCAATATATAATATATTATTACTGTTTTTATGCTACAGCCAGTATCTATTTATATTTTTGTGTATATATATAACTATTATTATGATTTAAAATTTACAAGTAAATTTTAATTTCATCGATCAATCAAAAAAAAAAAAAAAAAAAATAGCGAATTTTTAAATTTGATAAAGTCGTTTGGCTAAAAAATGTTATTAAAGTATAAAACTTGAATATAACTAATTAATATTATAGTATTAATAAATCCTTAAATGTAACTTTTATTGTATGCCTGTGAATGACAAATTAAAATATTTAGTTTTATAAAATAGTTTGATGATAATAAATTGGGTGCCGAATGAAAAATATGTCATTATTATATATGATCGAGATAATATCTCTGATTATAATAGCAAACTACTTTTGAATGTTCATTATTTTCTTTAAGTTTTTTTATGTACCTAACAATAGGTTTTTTTATCATAATATGTTTGTTATATTTTTTGTGGAGATTTACTTTAATTCAATTTAGGTCGTATAAATATGAGAACAAAAAATGACTACAGTTATATATTTTATAATATTGTTAAGAGGATGTCAGCGCACTATTTGTTTTCTCTCTCTGACCCACGCGTAACATAGACAAAAGGCATTTACGAAGAATCATTTTTTCTATGTCTTTAAGTAATTTTAGAGTAAAACCTTCCATTACAAAAAAGATCAAGAATAATATTTTTGAGGGAATGACTTATTGATTTTATATTTTATTGATATTTGACTTTGTATTCGACTTTCAAAATAAACAAAAAAATACTGTACATTTAAATAATGTTTAAATTATTTAGAGACAATATTTAAACAAATCAATATGTCATTCCCTCAAAAATATTATTTTCCATCTTTTTTGTAATGGGAGGTTTTACTCTGAAATTACTTTAAGATATAGAAAAAATGATTCTGCGTATATGCGTTTTGTCTATGTTACGAGTGAGCCAGACAGAGAAAACAAATAGTGCGCTGACATCCTCTTACGACTGCACAAGCTGACTTATAATAAATAAGCTAAATAACAAACAAACTCGTTATTACGTATACTCTACAACTTGATAGATTTATGTAAAACAAATATTGCACTGACATGCAAAACATTCCTAGGGAAAAGAATTGTATAATATATAATTATACCGTTCTATTTGTATTACTTTTTTTTTCTATCAAACAAAACTATTCAACTGGAGCAGACCCTTCAAAAATATTGATACGTGTATACGTAGGTATAGCATAGATTAAATACATCAATATATAATATTATATATGTTAATATATTTTATCTATCAATCTATGGATATAGGAACTACAGAAAATTTTAATACTAAAGCAACTATAGGTAATCATAACTAAATTAGGTATTTATTTAATAATTCTAGTTTTCAATTTTAAATACTCAATATTTTTATTTGCGAATTATAATTGCTTAATAGGTAACTTTTAACTTTATGTCAATTCTTTTTGTAATAGGTACGACTTAACATTCAAGTTCAAATAATTGTTCACATCTAAATATTATTTTTTGATAGAATATTATATATAGATTGAGGTAAGCTGTATACATAGGTACTCTGCACTTGGATTCATAATACTGTATACATAATATGTGATTTAAAATAAATTAAGAAAGAGTACATTTTACCTAATATAAAAACTATTTGTATCAAAACAAATTTTGATTAACTACAAAAATGTATAAAAACCAATATCTTGGAAAAAAGCAATTATTTTAAATATTTTAATTTAATTTCAGGAGGTATAAAGTAAATAGCATATTGAATATACCGTGATGAATATATTATCGATTAATATAAAACATTTTTCGTCACGACATCGCTACTATGGGTGCCATATTTACTATCCATATTTTCCATTCAACACTGGTCTACCATTGTAATGACCATACCTATATTAATATATAAGCTAAATGCATGTACACGTATATAATATAAACCTGAGTTTTTTCCCTCCACGTACCAATTGTGATTTTGTTATTTACCGAGCACATCAATTGGGATGCGAACGATAGTAAAATATTTATTACACATAGTAAACAGGAAGGTCTCTGTGGTCGTACATGTCCTGGGGAATGAACCATTGTTGGCCAGAAACGGGCAAGAGCAGAATTCATAATGAGAGCGCGACGCGCGGGTGTGTTGCCCTTTGAGAAATGCACCGTAGTTACATACAACACAACTGATCTTGAAATACCTGCGGGATTTACTAAAAATGAGTTTCCTCTCATACCATTTTATAGTCGTAATCCGCGTTATGCTGTGTAAAAATAAACCATTTTGATGACAACGTATTTATATAAGACCATATTGAAGGTGAATTTCGTCCGAGATCTACAATTATTCTATATATAATAATGGTATAATATAATATAATATAAATGTACACCTATATGTATATAGCTACCTGCCTACCTATATCATATATAATTTTACGTACAAAGTAACGGAATTTTGATGATCTTATCCTTAACAATATTTATTACATCCGATGTCTCAATCAATTAAAAATAATTTTTGTCTTACAATTACTAATAACTGATACATGAACACCTGTATTTAACCTACCTAACTCGATTTCAATCGTAGATAACATATTATGTATATGGGCTATTATCCGTATGCGGGTAAATTAATACTTTTTAAAATAAAAATGAACTGCTGTAACTTCAGATTTATTTAAAGCTTTTAATTTAATCATTTATAATTTAAGATTTAACCAAATGGATAGTGAAACGTAAGAATAATAATCAAATCAACAGATTCCTTTAATATTATTGGACCTTATCCAAATGTGTTTCGACATATCAGTAATTATTAATTTAATACTGTCCATGGAAAGAATTAACACCATTTTATATTATAAAAATGTACAAACTCATGATATGGGAAAAATTCAATACAAACGATATACGATTAATCATTGTTACCTATATGTATATAACATTGCTCATAAAACATATCTTTATATCTTTTGAGCTATATAAATATTAAGTCACTTTAAAAACTTTAACAACATAAATAAATTGTTTTTATTTCTAAACTATATATGCGTAAATATGGTGTGTATATATTATAATTTATTATTTATTATTAACAAATGTCATGTTCATATTTTCTAATTATACATTTTAAAACTTTGATCAAATAAATTATATAATATTATAATAATATAACGAGATGCAAAGTATAACAACAAATTAGCAAAAATTGAGCAAATAGAAAGTTATTCGTGTGCACTAATACTTATACCAGCTATACCAAGCCTTTAAGATACAATGGTATCGTAACATGATATCCTTATTTAAATCTTATAAAATATGATATATCGTATAATACCATCAAGTTATTATCAGTGTTGTAATTTATTGATTTTTCTGATTATATAATAATTATAAATAATTTTTACATGCACAACTACAATAAGAAGATTCTTTTAAAGATTAATACCTACTTTCTTCATTTTTTCAAGTAATATTTTTTTCCAGATAATTTTAAGCTATTAAAAACAACATTTTTACATTTTAACTTTTGTTTAATTTTTATACTTAGCAACTATATTTTTTATTTTAATTGCCACCTTAATATAATAATGTTCGACTAATCTTCTACCCGATACCTATTAACCTATTTAAGGGAGAGTTGGTTGATAGGCGGTGTATTATATCGAAAAAAATACTATTATTAAGAATAATTCTCAAGCCTTGTATAGAATAATATTGTCAGATTTTGATAACTATGTGATAAAAAAAAAACTGTTATAAGCCACATTGAACTTCAATATTTTTCAAATAATAGTATAATATAATTTGAAAAAGGTTAAAATTGTATTATTTTCGGAGACATGCTATAAAGTTTGAAGTTAAAATATATAAAAACTGAGTTGAATGCAGCCAGTAGAACATTACTTTCATTTATTAGTTTAAAAAAAATTATCTAATTTGGTTTATTCTACAGAACAGGATTCATTCCCGTAGAGCATATTTTTGTGGAAAAAAATTACATTGACGCCTAGCTGATGCCTTAAAAATTGGTCTGCATATATAATATATAATATTTATAATATTTTACAATTATATATATATATATAGGTATACTTATGTAAAAATATTGTATATATACTAATGCAATTTATATTTGATGAAATAACTTTCATATTTTTTTAATTCTCAAACATTTGTATTTCTCTCTTAAATTTTGATGAAACTTGTTCTACAAAACTTAACTTTTATTCGATCTCAAGTATATTATATAGATCTTGATAATAATAACTAGTGTAATAATTTTCGAGACTAGTTCTGAAATCGTCATATATTAATTTTGTACAATTCTTGTTGATGACTTTCGTTTTTTGTTCAACGAAATTATCTTCGTCATCTTCGAATAACATTTAATTAGTTAAACGTTTCCCTTAGAATACCTATTGCATCATATTAAATACATATTTTATGTAACATATGTTTTTCTTTTTAGTTCCATCCTACGCTATTTTTGTATCTTTTACTTATAATGTTAAGAGCAATAAATCATCAGCACATGTGTATTTGTGACAAAATTTAAAATTTTATGATTTGTATTACAATCAAGTGTAGGCTTAATATAAAAGAGGAAGTAAAATAAATGTATGTATGTATATTTATAAATAAGTATAAATATATATATACATGACTATAGTTGGCAGAATCTTGAGTGCCCATAAGTTGTATTTTATATACATAATACGATACGCTACACAACGTGTGTTTAATTAATTGACTTGATCTGGGACGGCCGCAATCGACGTCTTTTATATAAACGCAAAACGCGTATACCATTCGGGCACGACCATAAAATAATAAATATATACTTGTACAGTTTACACAACTGATAATCTATTGCATGTTTCCAGGGCTGATGCGTAGAAAATGCGTAGAAATAACAAAGCATAGTAAAGTAACATCTTTACCATTATACATGATACCATTTAACTGAAAGATATCGGCATATCGTCATCCATACGGGGTGTCATTACACATTGGTCGTATAAACTACTACAATTTGACCGTTTTATAATCTACTAAGAACTTAATATTACATTACATTAGGTGCTAAGGGTGCTATTTAGCTAACTCGTGTACAGAAGCGTCTAGCATAGTGACATCAAATCTAGATGTATATATCTATAGATAAATGGATGATTATAAATTTAATTTATATAGCATTATATGCAGAGAGATAATTATTTATTTTATATTATTTATATTCTGATTCGATCTGTTCTCAACTAATTTTAAATAATTGGTACTAATCGCACATTATTCATAAGTTTATTATACTATACATTCATATTGACACTTAACTGGGCTAACCTAAGCTAGTAGGCTAGACGTTTCTGATACACCAGAGGTGGCCAACCTGTGTCAATTTGAAATTCTCGAATGACACACTCCCGTTGAGTACTTGATGACTAACGATCTAACTTAATATAATTTATGGCATACAATACTACCTATTTGGATTTTATCCAACCAAATATTATTAATCATCTCACGATAACTATTTGTAAGTATTGTAATTATTTGTAATCATTTTTATTATTATATTCATCATTTTAATTTGTTGTGTCGATCAGCAGTGTCATTATATTATTATGCTGTTTAAATTTTATTAATGGTCTGAATTTATATTGATAAATATATAATACATATTTATATTATAATTTTAAATAATAAAAACGTTTTAAATTTGTATTTCACATCTTTATTTTAATTTTATTTATTTGATATAATAAAGAAAAAGTTAGCCCGTGATTACTGTGATCGACTTACAAAGTTACAACATTTAGAACAAAAATAACTTAAGTTTTTAAGAAGATATATTAAACTTTACAATTTAATAATTAATAATTATCAGATACTTAAATTGTTAAATTTTAATGTTAATTATTAAGCATACGCGTTGAAATACTAATAGAAGACTAATATAATAAGTCATAAAAACAAATAGATGGTTTAAAAATGTAAATTATTATATTATATTATATAGGTATGCAAATATGAACATTTTTAAACAAATATTATTTACTTAGTTGTATTGATTTTTATCATCGAAAAACAATGGCAGTACAAATATAAATTTAAAACATGATATAATACAGACTATAATCGATCGAGTCTTAAATGAAAAATATATAGGAATATAAAATATTATGTACGTATACATGTAGAATGAAGTATACTCTCTGTACGTTTTTATTTGTATTATTATTTTTGTGGTATGCATTTCAAACCGGTTTGATCGCGTATATAGTATTCGATACAAATACGCAAAAAAAAACATATTGCCAAACAGTCGCCCGGCAAAGTTGAAAATAATAGTTGCGATGTTTTTGCCCGTTCTTGAGCCAGTAGAAGCCAGTAGTAGTGTTCACGATGTTTATCTTATGCATAGGTACATGTGCGATGGATGTTCTTGTCATCTACTATCATCCACTGATGTCCGGAACTACCTGCATGATTGTTATCCCCTGCCAACATATAGGTACTTACTTGAACTAAAATGTATGATGCTACTGTTGTCTATTGCTATTTGCTACTATATAAATTAACAGCTTCAACCGATATAAAAATTTGCCGAATTTTTCTAAAATTCATATTATATATATATCTAATGATTTATTTATACAATTTTAAATTTTAAATAGCAATATGCCTATATTAAAACTTTTATAATATTTCAAACAAACTTTTGATAAATATACATGAAATGATAATATTTTGAATTTAAACTTTAATGGATGTTTATTATATTTTTATTTTTGACATATCTAATAAATTTAGTTCCTCAGCTTGCATATGTATAGAAGTGTATTGTAGTGCAATTGTATATAATTTAATAGTTAAAACTTAAAACATACTCGTATATAGTTAATGCGCGTGCTCAGTGGCGAAATGAACTTAAAATAACCCATAAGCAAACTTACAATTTACACACCCACCAACCGACTTACTGGCTATAAGGTACCTATTATATACTATACACACGGCACCCACCTACCCTCAAACCTTAAGCGGACGTGATACCCGCATGTGTTGTGCCCGTCTTACAAGTGCATTGTATAGTACATTTTACGTTCAGCATAACTCGTGTAGCTCCGTTTGCTTAAAAATTAGAGTGAATTGACCTCTTATAACATTTAAAGATATGATTGTTATCTAGACAACCTCATATGCTTTAGCTTTATATTATATTTAAATTTTAAAGAAAGTTATGAGTATTTTAAGATGCACGAAAAATTTACAATTTTAAAATACTCATAACTTGCTTTAAATTTAATATATAATAAAAAGCATATAAGGTTTTCTAGATAATAATCTTACCTTTAAATTTTATGAGAGGTCAGTCACTCTAATTTTTCAGCTAACGGAGCTACACGTGTTTTGCTGAGCGAAAAATGTACTATGTTACGCACTTGTAAGACGGAGACAACACATGTGGGTATCACGTCCTCTTAAAAAAAATTGAGAAGCAAGCGCTTCTCAAAGATCACGGTCGTTTCGTTACTGCGCGTGCTGCGTACAAACTCGGGAGACATATGTATATTTATTATTTACTATACCTAAATATATTAGATAAATTACTATCCTAAATCCATGACAGGCCACTTTATACATATAATATATATATATTCATATTATATAAATACGTTAAGTAAACCTGTCAAATCTAGTTTATCTTTCTAAATTGCATAAAACTTTCGTGCTGTTTCTCATCGGAACATTATAATGTGTATACACTTAACCCTGGGACCACTGTAAATTCCAATTATTTAACTACCTTGTCTCAGGTAGAACAATATTCTATTTTTATTTATTTTAGATTCTACGCGGAGCGAGGAATGTATTGATTTTACCGCATGATATGTGTGTTTTTTTTTTTTGTGTCTATCATAACGTTTTGGGGCCGTAAAAATGCTTTGATTTTCAACTTCAGTATCTTGTTAGATCAGAAAGTGAATCTAATTGATATTTTTTTTTTTTTGAGGGGGGGGGGTCAAAAGTAAAAAATGCTTTGATTTTCAACTTCAGTATCTTGTTAGATCAGAAAGTGAATCTAATTGATATTTTTTTTTTTTTGAGGGGGGGGGGGTCAAAAGTAAAAAATGCTCAATATTTTTCTAAATAATAGGGGTATATAAACTAAAAAATTAAGGAAAAAACGGGAATTTTAACGCACAATCAGTTTTCGACGAAATCAATTTTAATTTTTGATGTAACTTTAAAACAGATGACCATAGGATACATTAATTTTTCACTGAATGTTTAAATAGGTAACTATATATTCGATCCACCATGCAGTTTTCAAAAAATGTTGACTGAAGTTGAACTATTTATAGGCATATGTTCAAATTATCTTAGATAGAAATTCATAAAAGTTTTTCTTTTTAAATCTAAGATTTGAAAATTTAATACAAGGATCCTAACATATTTTTACAATAGCAGTTGAAAAATAAAATAAATCAGTCATAATTTTTTTTACAAGCATTCAAAATTTCAATTTTGACAAAATACGCAAAAATCACAAAAATTCGCAAATTATTTTAAGCTAGAAATTCATAAAAAAATTTCTTTTTAAATCTAAGATTTGAAAAATTTTCAAAGAATCGTTTTTCGTGTCAATGATATCATTGGATTCAAATTTAATTCCATCCGTTACTGCAGTAACTCACTTGTAACCTACTGTACAGCAGAGTGATATCCACTTTCCCGCTTTTTTATGTTAAAAGTTTCAATGACTGTTATTTATTATTATATGTTTAACTGTTATAAGTTGTAGTTTTTACTTTATATTTTATTTTATTTATAATAATTAATAGTATTACACACTTTAAAACATAAATTCAAATTATAAAGTATAATTACTTCGTAAAATAAACGTAACATCCAATGAGGATCATAATATGGGTTACAGACAAAATACTTACCATAATATTATTATAAAACGGTATAATATTTTTTTTCATTGTTATATAACTTTTTACAATAAAAAAATGTAATAACAAATTAACAACCATGTTAATAATAACACATGTAAATCATATATGATAGGAAATTATTATATAGTTAAAAATATAAGACGGGTGTTTAGAATGTATCGGTATAACAATATGATATATGGACATACGGTAGTATCTGTTAGTGAATATACAGTCTCATTAAAATCTGATGAAGATGATCATTGAACATCACGTCTTAAAATGATACATAGGAAAAATCGCATGTATGGTCCTATATTCCTGTATCTATAATAATTCTATATAATGTAAAAAAATAATAATAATATAATAATGTATTTAAAAAAAGGAAGAGAATGGCATCGACTATAAATAATAATAATACTACAACTAGCCGGTCTTTCCACACGTGAGGGCCAAAGACCTCCGATGGACTTATTGCAGTGTGTTTACAGTTTACATCATGCCCGATAATATGTCTTGTCACGGTGGGCCGCGCGAATACACGTACACGAGACACACAGCATCTACTATTGGTTTAGCACTCCTAAGTAGTCTGTATGAATAATTTAGTGATGAATAAAAAAAGAACTAGTGAGTGTGTAATGGACATACATAAAACTTATACAAATACAATAATATTTTAAAATTCTAAATACCTATAGGCCTATAGCTCTCATGTTTTTTTTAAATTAATCATATCTAATATATTTTATTCATATACATAATATATTATGTATTGGTTTTATAACCAAAAAAAAAAAAAAACGATGATACCGCAAGCATATTGAGTATTTGTAAGTACATTATAATTTATAATTTATATATTTATAATATATATTGTATAATAATATTATTATTAGGTATGTATTGTCTTATTTTTCATCCATATTATATTAGTATATAATATACTTTATAATCTTGACAAGATCAGCATCAATAAACTGCAAAAATACAAATACATACAACCTCCGACAAGGATTTGTTCATTTTAAGCCGCGAGGAAGTGAGATAATGCTGATTTCATTAACCCACCATTTTAAATTAACTATTTTTTGTGGGACACTCAATGTTTATCCATGATTATAAATCAAAAGAAAATAATTTCATACAGCATAAAAAAATTAATACTATATACGCATATATTATACCATAATAAGTAATAACTATAATGGGTATATTTATATATTATACTATTATAAATAATAATTAAATATCTCCCAACGTCCTCACATATAATTTATATAAATAAATAGGCACCCATTTAATATTATCAATAACAATACAAAATGTTTATTATAAATGATCAACCAAATTTAAATCAATATCCAAAATTATAAAAATTGTTTTTATACCGATTACTATAAGTATGATATATTATTTTATGAACACAAATATATGAAAATAATTTTAATTAGTTGTATTGATAATTATTGTTTGTATATTTTAATAATATTGTCTTAATATTATGCATAATTTTGCCTGCAGGGTTGCGTCACGGTAAGTGACTAATAAAAATATTTAGATTGACCAAATGTGAGTATATAGTGCTTGTTATGACTTGTGAGTATTACGAATATTTTTTTTTACAGTGGGTTGTAGGTATAATTAATTCCATCTAGTATTGCTAACCGTCAATAAATGCGTTCATCAAATTAAACCAAAATAAATAAAATATTCAAATATTGGGAAATCAAATCGAATAATATCCATTTCTCAATTTTCACAGGCATTATATTTTTCAGTAGGTACTTATATAATATGATAAAAATCATTATCAGTTAACTGGAAAATAACATTGTATAACAATAGACATAATGTAACGGGTTTTAGCACTAAAGGTATTCAGTAAAACCTATACATTCTTATTTTTTCATAAATGCACTACACGATTTTGCACGACACCTGCCGTAGATATACCCACCTATATTTTAGTATGTGATATGAAATTCTTTAGAAATTCTGTATCTACAGTACACAACCATTAATGTAACAAAATTGTTGTGGACCGTGGTAAAAAAATAACACATTAGATTACATTACTGTATACCTACTTAAACAATTTTTTTATTCATAAAACATTTTTTAAATAAAAATACAATCAAGAGCATTTCTTAAATGGGTAATGGTTATATAGATATTATATAAAGTATATAAATATCACTGCGCACTTAGTCTTTAAACAATGTATGCATTCCTATTAAACTGTGAAAATTATTCAATGGATTGCAAAAATCAAACAACAATACAACTAGGTATGATAATTGTTATACGAAAATTAAATAAAATATAATTGAGAAAAATATAGGTGTGTATGATGTATACAATAATATAAAATTTCTGTAGATATATTATGTAAATAGGTTTGTAAATAAATACGTATTTTATTTGAAATTTTAATCAAATACATTATTATGCCAATACTAACAATATTAACTATTAAGAAGATTCACACACCATAATATGATATTATGTAGTTGATTATTATATCATATTACCATATAGGTACCTAGATAGTAGATATATAGTTAATATTATGTTTACCCTAAAGCTTAGAAAGTATTATGTACTACCACTACTACCTATATAGAACTTTTTACTTATAGTATACTGAATGGTTGACTATTCAGTCAATAATATTTTCTCACACCCAATCAAAAATAACTTTTTAAATAATAAATTATTAGTCATGTAGTGGGACAAAAAGTAATGATGACATTATGTATATAATAATAAATTGGTTGATATTTCAATAAAATTATATTCAAAAATTAATTTATTTAAATTAATACCTTGTCGTATATTTTTTGTATCACATAGGAAAATAAATAAATATATATATATATATTATCGATCTCAAGAACCCGCATTCCAGGCCATTCTTTATGGTGCCTAATTACTAATTAGTAATTACTGCAGATGTCACATGTGTGTTTATAGGGATGTAAATTTGAGTTATAATAGTAGGGTATCAATATTAGTTATATTTACGATTAATCATAATATTTATAATCTTTAAATATATATACTATTAAAATAAGATTATAATATAATTATAAAATACATTATAGCATACAAACAAACGGGAGATAGGCACAATTAAACAACTATATACAACTTCTGGATATTGTAACTTATGATGACATCAAAACTCATATTAAAAACAAATTAAAAATAAAATGGCAAATGCACTGGTCGAAACAACTGGCCAAACTAAGGGAAATAAAAAACAGAATTTTAAACTGGCTAGACCCGAATCTCAGCAGGAAAGAAAAAATTACTATCAATCGTCTCCGAATATAGGTCACACAAGGCTGACTCAAAAGTTCCTTATGGCCAAAGAGGAGCCCCCTAAATGCACAATCTGTGAGGTTACCCTAATAGTAAAACATATAATAACAGAGTGCTATCAATATTTTGACGAACTCGAAAATTTAACATTCCAACCAACAGGAATGAAGCATTAGGACCTGCAGGCATCGAAAACATAGTAAATATTTAAGCTTTCCTAAGAAAAACCGACTTACACAATAGGTACAATTTAAACCTTCTGCTAACAAAAAACTAAGGGAGAAATTATTAAATTAAATTATTGAGTTCCGATGCTTTTAAAATATCGATCATTTTTTAAGTTGTCTTCAATTTCGGGTCCAAGTCCTATATCAAGGTATATAACGTTTATAAGTGGTTCAATTATAAAATAATTAATATTACATTTATATTTTTTAAATGTTTTTTTTTTTTTTTACTGTTGTTATTGTTAAATGACCTTCAGAATGGAGATGAATGTAAAATTATAAATACCGCGGTAGTGTAAACACACATATATCTTTGGATGTCATTGTGATATACTACCTACTAAATACGTACTTATTTCAATGGGTACATTTCCGAACGACTGAGAAAGTGACCTAACATGTTGTGAGATAACACATAATTGGCATAAGAGACCCCCGCAGGGGCTCGTACATGACAGAATGCTCGCGGTTAAAACAATTCGCACTCCGCAATAAAGGTGAACATTCTCTTCTAATCATAAAATGTATAAAAAAAAAATTACGTTTGTACCTATATAATGATAACGATCCGTCTATTAAATATGATATGGTATAAATAATAAATGAGGTGATCGGTTTGGTGAGACAATTTTTATTGTTTTGAAATCCTGCGTCTACGTGATAGTTTAATACTTCTTTTCTTCTCCCGTGCTGTTACTCATACACACATACAAACACTAATGTACTATTAAATATAAATATGGGTGTTTAATATTTAATACTTTATATTTAAATTTAATATTTAATATTTAAATTAATTATTTAATATGCTTTTTTTTTAAATGCATTATCAACCTATAATGTATCTAATATCTATACTAATAACTAATTATTTAACTGCATTAATCACGCATTTTTCACTTGCCAATGGGAATGATATTAATTCAACCTGTATTAAAATATTGCCAATGATGGTGGTATTTATTCAACCTTATTAAAGTATATAGTAGCCAGCAGGTTTTCAATTAATATTGCATACCTATTTATGTATCAATAACAGTGCAATTAAGAGAAGTCGAAAACCTAAATTTTTGAATTTGGAAACAAATAACCATAGGTGATATAGGTATATGTTAAATTGCTAATATTTGCAATTTATCCGATTTATATCAAGTTAACGCGTCTGCATCACAAATATTAATAATTTATCTGAATTATGATTTACAGTATAAATAAACAATTTTGTATAAATTGAATATTATAATGTAACTAATCAATTAACTGGTCGTATATTTTTTCTATTTTAAAAGTGATTATTGATCAATCTATAAATTATACATTTTCCGATTCTTGTATAATTATGTAAATATTTGGTATGTTTTAATTTCCAAATATTTGGAATGTGCCAATAATAATTGACTTGTGTTCTGGACTTTATGGACATGTGTTTTGTGGTATGTGTTTAAAAAATCGCTTAGTCCCAGATATTTTTTTTTACACTTGAACACTTTGTTAGTAGTGCAGCATATAGTAGATGACTAATCAGTTATTTATAACAATATAACATGTTGCATATATCAATATATCATACATAAATATACATATATAATTTGAAAAGCTATATGTATAAACTTTTGTTATTTTAGTTTCATAATTGAAACATCTGCGTGAGTATATACATATATGTGTTTAATACTTTAATACTCTAATGTAAATAACATAAATTAAAAGCACGAATCCATCAAATAATTATTTAAACTTTGTAGGATAATTCAAATTTAAATTTTATTTTTTTATTTTCACAAGTAATATACAATCTGTATCATTAATACAATAAGAATATGTGCTAAGAGTACATTCACAGGAAAAAATAATAATTTGATAAAAAGAGCCACCCATTGATGACACTTTCTATGGTTACTATAATTATTTACTGAATAAATTTAAAATTGCACTAAACTTGAGGAAACATTTTTATAAAAAATATCATTTTACCTATATACATTAATCTAGTATATTTTATATACTATATAGGTACATAACTGTTTTTATTAGAAATTCTTATACACCATGTCATACAGAGCCATGAAAAATCTATGAAGTATATATAAACACACCTAGACAACCGATGATACGTGTTGAATATACTTAGGTATTCCGACACCCAGAAATGATCTGGAATATTATATTATATTACCTATATATTTTTTTTACATACTTTCCATCGCCATATAGTTACGTGATACGTGGAAACGTGTATACAATACCTATAACGTTCAGTATATATATTATATAGGTATTATATTAGTTGTACAATAGAAAATAAAATTAAGCCTTAGGGAATTTGGACAATATTAAAATCTGTTTAGACCGTAATACAACATCAAACAAATTGGATTCTTTTGTTTTGCATCTTAAATTGTATACCATAGTTTTAAAATAATCGAAAAATATCCTGGGCCAGTGGAACACTACTACCTACACGACATTTATCTGGGGGCTGTCCGCCGTGTACCTACATCATCTCTAACATTATATACTTACAAAGGCGCGGTCTTTATAATATCCTATATATGCATTGATATTACACGTAGCGATGTAATGTATTAAGATGAAATGATCTATACCATTCTGCATTGTATGATGTTACCTACTAAATTTTATAATATAAATCGAAAATTTACTGTGCTATAAATTACATATTGTTTTATAACGGTAGATAAATAATAAGTTATAAGAATGTGTGTAGTATTTATATTTATATGGGTTGTAGGAAGATACATTATATTAGTGTTCTAAAAAATATATACATGAAATTTATCACAACATAAATAAAATTATATTATTAATTTTCGTTGAATTATTTTTAAGAAAAAAACTGTTTCAAATGTTTTTATTTGTCTTTTAATCTTTTTAAAATCTATTATGTGTTTGACCTAAAATGCTATTGTTATATTTTAAATCAAAATTAATATGCAATTATTCTAATATAAACATAAAAATTAATTGACTCTTTAATCAAGTTAAATTCCACAATCACCTATAATAAATATATAACACATTAACACATATTATATTATTAGGGTAATAATATCAATTAAATTTGTAGTACATAGTTACAATATTTTTTATGACTTAATATTATTTTATATTATGAGCACAAATATACACAATTAACAATTACAGAGGCATTTCTTTATTTTTCGTGAGTATAAAACTCTTTATTAAAACTGCTAAAACTACAATTTAATTTTTTATATACAGATTATATATAATATACGTTGTTCGTATTACATTGTTATGAGAACGAAAAAACACTAATGCTCTAAACAGCTGAAAAATAGTTTTATTATACCTATATAATATATAAAAACGTATTGTCAATGAATTTGAGCATAATAAAATAAAAATACCATGATACATTTAAATAATAATTATTTATTTTAGAAGTTTATACCGTTACTTCACAAGTTCTAATATATATGTAGACATATGGTATTCAATACAGAGATTGGTATAGTCCTCTAATATACTTTTAAGTATTATTCTAACCATCTGTCTCATATCCGATTCGTATCCACAAACCTTCTTTTCAAAAAGTGCTCACGGAAAAAAACTCCATTATAAATGCAAGGTTATAGATGTTTTTACTTTAAAACTTAAGAATGTCATAAGTTCTCAACCGATTATGACATTTATTTTATTTATTTAATTGATTAATCTACACAAGCGATTATGGAATTAATCCCTTAAATCTCTATATTATACGTTTATAAATTATAATTTATTAGTATACTGTGGGCTGTAAATAAGAGTATTATATGTACGTACTATTAAAACATTAGTAGGCAACTAAAACCTGCTTAGCATATATACCTAATACGGTATAATTCAGTAATTCGACTATACTTAAAAGTTTGTTCGAAAAAAACTATTATAGGTAATTATTATTTTTAAAAATTACTTACCTACAGTACCTACTAATAGAGTTGAGTGTCATATATGCTACTAGTAAAATCATATATTGATTATAAACCACTGCGTAACTGCGTTTTTTTGATATTTATTTGTTTAAACCGTAGATCGATATGCCGATAACGTAATGTAGTATTTCTCTACGGGGGTCGCGACCACTCTGAAGGTTGTCGGTTATCGGTATATCCAGCATATAATATTTATAACAGAATATTATGGTCATTCGCTTCATAAATCATAATGGCCTTTTGTTTGGAGCATCTGGCTAGTCTGGCATCATCTATAGGTAATGTTCATTTTCTTACAGATTTGATTTTTATATTACTATATTCGTTATTAGCCCGACTGAGTTTAATGTATCTGTTCTAATCAATTTTGTATAGGCGCTTCATTGTTTTTTCTTATATGTGTTTACGATGTACTCATAATCCAAGTGAAGTATATATCATACACCCTTTGATAACAATAAAAACCAGTAATTGGTTTTATGTTAGAATTTGTTTTATATATTTTATAATTATCTTATGTTCTTGTTTTCATATATTGTAATGTGTTTTAAAAAAAAAAAATGAATGTTCCCCAATAAAAGAATTGGACTAACCTGAAATGTCCATAACCAACCAGTATGGGTACGTGCATTCTTATGAAGTATATTAGGTACCTAACCAGGCACTCCGATTCCGAAGACTATAATACTTGAATATAACTGGGTATATATATTTTTAACCGTGACCTGTTTCGGAAAGCAATATCCAAGTGAACTCGATCTTCATGTCACCCTTGTTGTAAGTAAGGAGACGATTGTTATTCGGTCACGGCTATATAGGACTATAATCTATATGGTTTATTGTCCGGTGTTCTATAACGCTATCAGTCACGCCCATACAAAATGTCTTGAGAACAATAAAAAGAACTTAATACCTACACTACACTCGTTCAATTATTATAACTATATCTGGATTCTGGAGAGCATAAAAAACGAACTTTGATAGCTACCGGTATCTATAAATTCTACACACTCACTCTCTAGTCACTCGTCGTGCTCGTGCGCTATATACTGTTTTATAAATACCTGCAGGTAGCCAAGGTAGATCACAAATGCTGAATATTCATATAATTTTCGTCTTAGGCATATAAAGTATACGAATACTTATTACTTAATGTTTAAGTAAAATAGTTTAAAGGTAATATGATTAATACAGTTTGATGTTTTAAATATTGATTATAAGTTTTAGTTTTTAAACAGTTTCTAGAAAATATTAAAAGCGTGTTATACAAATTTTTACTAAAAATATATAGACCAATATACCTATTACCTATACTAGCATATACTGATGTAGTGATGTCTAATAATAGTATCCACTAACAACAATTTTATTGATATAATAGTGGTAATTGATAATATACCTGTATAAAAAATATTTGTTAAACATTGCAGGTCAAAGAAACCTTTTAAATACCTATCTTATATCTATACATGTAAAACGAATCCAACAGTTGTCAGAATTATAATTATACTTTTTCAATCAAAATAAATTATTATATACTTGTGAATACCCCCCCCCCTTTATCAAAAAATGAATAAATACAATTTTTTAATGAACGAATGTACCCTCAGTAGGTTTTATGGCTAAAAAGTTAAAATCATGACTATTTTAAATGTTAATATAGATCAATACAAAAAGCTTAACTTGCAGATGGTTCTTATAATCGTACAGCAATTAATGTACTTGAAATGTTAATTGAAGCTTACTCAAAATGTGTATACTGCAGCAGTA
Organism: Diuraphis noxia; assembly: GCF_037042655.1. Taxonomy (NCBI): domain Eukaryota; kingdom Metazoa; phylum Arthropoda; class Insecta; order Hemiptera; family Aphididae; genus Diuraphis; species Diuraphis noxia. Next base: position 25,877,915 of record NW_028301714.1, on the reverse strand, counting down.
GTTTAAATACTCGCACTTGGTTCATAATAATAACACATCACTTGTGATGAAATATTTTCTCTACTCTAATTTAATAAGGTCAATATTTTGTTTCAGGTCCAATGAGCAAAAATAATATGACCGACTTCCAGCGGACTCGTAGCAAGGTGTGGTTTCCCAACTTAGACGATGACGATGAAGATATTCATCATTCGTGGCGCCGACAACCATCGTCGTCACCAGAAAGCAGACGTATATCGTCCGGCAGCCCAAGCAACGGTAGTCACAAGTCACAGGACTCCGGGTTTTCGGACTCCGAGAGTAGTCCCTTAGGATTGTCGAAAGCTTTACTGAAAGAAGACAAACAGCAGAAAAATACTAATGCATTTACCGACCAATTGCCAGACGGAGTGTTACCCGAAGCACTAGTTCCTAGAGTTCCTTCGCCTTGCGAACCTCAACCACAATCACCAAATCATTGCAATTGTTTTTTACCAGCTTGCGAATTGTCTAGAAAGTTCCGTTCGTTCGAGTACGTCGCCGTCGAGGAAACATCACCATTCAGACCGACGCCAAAAAAGTACGAGGAAGAACCACGCACGCCCAACCGGACGTGTTTTATCGTTGATGAATTGCCGAAAACCAGCGTAGTATTGTTGACGCCGAGTTCGGTGAAAAGTTTTGACGGTCACTTCGATCAGTCAGAAAATGTTACTGTTGTAGAAAACATTAAACAGGACTGCATCAAAAATAACGATTTGATTATCGATCCACCCACACCGTTTGTCGACCGTTTTAACGATGCAGACACTGTGAGTCTATGTGAATCCGACAGACCGGGCTCACCTGAGCATACGTCTACACCGAAATCAACCAAAAACAGATGTTGTACTCCCAGATTACATTATAGAAAAGATCTACAACTAAGAAAACCGAAACATTTAAAAGATAGCTTTAACAGGTTAATTTTTAATACCATAATCATAATACAATTAATCATTCGATAATTTATGTATACTATCTAGTCTCTAGAACTAGATAGTCTAAAATAGTAAAATGTGTATTGTAATATTGTATTGTGTAGAGTATATATAATTTAGTACAATACATGTAGCCCATATAGGGACACATAAATATACTATAAGATATTATGTATAGGTACTAAGGTACATTATATAATATATGACGTTATTAAATTACATTTTTTAATATTTTTTTATTTCATTAATAACGTTTTTATATATAAGTATCTATAGGTACCTATTTCTTTGAATCTTAACTGAGGAAACTTTTAAATTACTTTTAAATTTTATATACTATGAATATTACTTAGTTAAAATTAGAAATACTAATTTTAAAATATACCTACGTTTATTATCATATTGTTTCCAGAATTGAACGTGAAAACGAAGTGCCTGTTGGACAGTGGCTTAATGAACTGAGATTTAGATGTGAACCGGAATGCATGACCACTTTACAATCGAAATCAATAGCAACTTCTGAGGATATGTGTCGTTTTTCTACAGTTATTTGCACCGATTCTGAAGTTGTGCGGGACCTTTATCAACGTACAAAATCCATATCTAATGAATTTATAAAAGTTTACAAGTAGGTGTTCTAATTAGTTTATTTATATGTACCTATTTTACATATAAAAATGTATTTATATTTTTCCTTCCTTAGTGATTTAAACAAATGTCCAGTTGATAATTTTGGATCATCTGTCCAAACATTAACTGGTATGTTGTTAGACTTTGTTTGTGATCACGAGAGTCAACTACCTGAGGATGGCCAAGAGTTGTGTATGGACTTGGTAGATGTTTCCGAGAAATTAAGAATCCATGCTAACCGACGTCTAGGCAACAGAAAGATTATTCTAAACGATGTGTCGGCATTAGGACAAATATTTAGCGAATTAATCGATGCTTTGTTGATGAAGAAAATACAGGTATTCATCGATAATGATAATTTATAGTTTTGAGGTTTGAATTATTTTCATCAAACAATAATTCATACTGTTTGGTTAAACTTTTAGTCTTTGGTGGACATATTGGAAGAACCAAGCACTGATATTGAGCTCGTTAAGACGATGTCCAGTATCAACAGCCTAGGGTTAGAAAGTGTTCATCTCGGTAGCTTGGTGACGAAGTGCAATGGTGTCCGATCTTTGTTGACTGTTTGTATAGAAGCAGCGTCTAGTGTAGTTAGATCAGCTGCATTGCGCACACTTGCCATGGTGTGTTGCTCGTCTGACAGCATCAGACAATTCGAAAAGGTATAGATAGGTATACCTATAACTAATACAATAACTATTGTATCATATATATATTGTATATATATATAATCAAAACCAATGTAAAATTAAATACCGATTACACATGTTGTGTGTAGTGTGTTGACCTATATATAGTAAATATTATTATACTGCATATTGTCATATTGAATACCACCTACGTATATAATATAATACAATAAGTAATGAACTAATATATGTACCTATTACCTATGTTTAATATAATTCTGTTAAACTTTTAGGCCGGAGGCGTGGAGATATTATCCGATGTATTGGGTGGTAAAAACCGCTCGGAAAAAGAACTCACCGACGCCGTGTCAGTGTTGGCTCAGATCACCGCTCCTTGGATCGAAGACAACCACGTCGTCAACGGGCTCAGCGAATACTTGGACACGATTATATCCTCTTTGACGTGTACGTCACCGGCTATACTTATTATACCTACTGTTTCGCGCCGTCGTGTGCCACCCTTGTAAATTATATGTGATTTGACCGATTTTCTTTTTTTTTTTTCATAACCATCAGACTTGGTGGAGACCACGCAGTCGTCGGAAACGCTGTTGCTGTCGTCCGCTGCGCTTGCCAACATCACGTTCATGGAACCGAACGCGATATGGACCATATTAAACATGGGCACCGCCGGATCGCTGATAGAAGCGGTACGGAAGAACGGCACCAAGTCGTCGGTGTTTTTGCAAGAGCAAACGGCCACGCTTTTGGCCAACATGGCAGCGGTCCCCGAGGCCAGACCACACATGGCGGCCAACCACGCGGTGGTCGCTTTGCTGTGTTTCCTGCAAGTCCGGCACTCGCCGTTGCAACGCGTTCCCGAGATATTGGCCGCGGAACGGCTACAGCACAAGACAGCCATCGCCTTGTCCAGGTACCTATTGTATTATTATTATTATACAGCACGCATGACGCACTCTTGATAATTCATCTCGACAAAATGACGTATATGTATACCTAGTAAATCCGACCAGATTCAATCTGTGAAAGGAAAACATCCAAATGCGTATTTAAATATTTAAATAACCTAAATATATATTATGCTAAATGGCTGTATACTTACATAGGTAAGTGCGCAGGTTAATGGTTATATACGCTGTTTGATATAGCATTAATTGCTTCCTGCGGAATATCGCGAGTTCGTGACGTCACTGAAATATATATTTAAGCTTTATAACTTATAATTTACTTTACATATTATATCAACATTCTGCAACGATCGTCTTTCATTGGTTAATTATTATATTAATTTATGATTGTAGACTGTGCAGTGACGTAGAAGTGTCGAAACAATTCGTGGAGCTCGAAGGCGTTAACCGTTTGATAAGGTTGTGCAAAGACGAACGAGAACGAAATCATAGTGACGGTGTTCTAGTAGCGTGCTTAGTGAGTATACCTCGCTATAGAAAGTTTCTTATTTATAATTTATATAACTTAAAATATGATTATAAATGCATACCTACTGGTCCTACTGTAATTTAAAGATTCCTTTTTTTATCGTGGTATCCAGTATCTACGTAAAACTGTTTAAGTGTACCGTACATTTACCAATATTCCATATATTGGAATATGTATACCTTCCCTATGTATACGTAAAAACGTCGAAGTATACCACACATAAGTACATAATCAATATTATATATTTTCAATTTTATAAGAAATAATAATGTCGTGACTCGTGATCAATGTCAATTATCAAAATTACTACTGCAATAATATGTCAAAAAAAACCTTTTTTGAATTTTGTTTTCTTCAAAATATCCATTCAGTAGGTACTTGAATCATATTGGTTCTCTAAATTTCATTATTTCGCACAGTCTTTAAACATAACTAAGAAAAAAACGGTCAGGTTAACAAATATACTGTAATGCATTTGCTAATTATTATTTACATAATAATATTATAATAAAAATATAAAATTGTACTTGTGTTAGATTGATTAAAATGCTACAGCGTTCAGAATTATTCTGAATTTCTGATTAGTGTGTTGTATTTTTTAGTTTAAAAAATCAGAAAAATTGAAAGGATTCAAACTAAAAAAAATAATATTAATTTTAACATAGATATGTTTTTGGGCTGGATACAACTTTGTTTTTAACGATTTTTGAGAGGCTGGTTTAAGTAACGCTTTGTTAAATACCATCGAAATCGTCGAATTGTCTGCGAATCGACAATAAAAATAATATATAAAAAATATTAAAAAATATTAAATTAATTGAATTTTTATAACCAAATGTAGTATGCTACTATAGATATTTTTTCACTGCACTAATCCAAAATCATATCTATGATTCCTCCATATTTTCCTTAATTCCTTGCAGAGGAAAAATATCTCTATTAGCATGCTATCTTATATTTTAATAATAACATTATAACATAACCTTATATTGCATTTAATATTCGATATGTTTAGTTAACATTTAAAATATGTATGTAGGTACTCGATTCAGATGCATCTCTCGATTTGAGTTTAGCATCAAAATTGTTTTAATCGTCAAAAGGACAATAGCGTAATTACGCTTCGCCGAAACATAATATACGGTTTAAAACAAATTGCAAAAAGTCGCTATACTGCATAAATACATTTATGCCGAAATGTCTAATATATAATTTTATAATATATACCGCGCAATGTGTTAAATCGTCATCAAGAATAATAATCCAATAAAACACAATCAAACAAAATAACGATGTGTATTTTTGATGACGATTACTAATTGTATAGAATATAGATACGTTTATGTTGAATTGCGTTATTTGAACTACCTATATATAATGTAGTAACTAGTAATGTAGCATGGCCTACCCGCGACTCGCGAGTGCATAATATGTGTTGTGTATATTTTTATAATATACAATATTATACCTATTGTGTTTTGTTTTGTTTAAAGGCTTCGCTGCGGAAAATCGCCGCAAATTGTGGCAAAGAAATAATGAACCAATACGACGCCGCAGAACTGATTGAACCGAGACTGTTAGACTCATTCCTTTTGTATTCATCGAAACAAGAGAGTTACGTTTAGATTTTTTAACTCTCGGCGAATAAATCAAATTTATTTGTATTATTATATTATATAATATACTAAATATAAAATATGTACCTACTTAATTTATGTATGTATACATATACTGATATACTTACATGATTATACAATATGATGTATTAATAACTGTATGTAATTGCATGATCCATCCAGATTTTTGAATTGTTTGAAAATTAATTTTTGACAAATTTTATTTGAAAATGATTTAATAATGATTTTTCTTATTATTTCCCAATTTCCGGGGGGAGGGTTACAAACCCCTACCACCCTTCCTACTCCACTGACTGTATGCCTATACTATACAATATTAACCCGATATGAGTAGGTTGGTACAGCTCTCGTGCCATCGAATCCGAATGGGGGAGTACTGAATAATATAATTTGTTGAACGTAATAGAATACAATTTTTTTTAGTATGATATTATATGAAATAGGTATCTTCCTCTGAGGTAGGTGCCTATATTACTCTATCTAGTCCGAATCATGACAAGACGTGCCAACGTAGATAGTATTAATCAGGGCCTATCCTTTAGATACGATCGATGTGTGCGACGGCACAGGGGCGCCAAAATCAAGGGGGCGTGCGGTTGCCTATTTATATATTTAAAAACAGGGTAAAAGGCGCCGAAATAATACTTGCACTGAGCGCTGAAAAAGCTAGAGCCGGCCCTGATATTAATATTTGGAAGGTACTATAGGTATATATAGTAGCGTATATATTTTGTTCAAATAGGTCTGTAACTAGTACAATATTATATATTATTATGTATTTTTTTTTATTACCCATGTTTTTATATAAAGTGAATTTGATTTTAAGTTAATTACATTGCATTTGAAAATAACAAATACGGCGTAATAATTTTTTCTTTTTTTTATATACATATTAAATCTCTATATTATATTATATTATAATTTATAAGACATTGTAGCCTGTTTAGGTATAACTACGCGTTTTATCGTTTGTATTCATAATCCAACCGGAATGCACCAGGCAAATATTATTCTCATTTTATTACCATTGTTAAAGATATTACTTTTGTGTTCTATGATGATAGATTTATTAAAAAATATATAATATACGATGTATTACATAAAGAACATACATACTATGTTAAATTAATACATATAATATTTATATATTAATGTTACCTGTATTTGCTTATATATTTATTTTTTTTATGACCCTATGATCTTTAAAAAATTTTTCTGAAAAATATCGTTATATCCATTTACAAAATTGAACAACATACTCAACATCTTTTGAATGAATGAATGCGAAATAAACCGAATGGGCATTGATAACCATTTTTCATCAAGCTAAACTCAATATAAACAAATAAAACCGCACACTCCACAAGTGTATTATTAAGAATTTAAGATCAAGTGAGAAATATAGCAGTTGTGTTCGTTCTGATGTGTTGCAGTGTCTCAATAGTCAATTATAAAAGAAAATTTGGGACCTATTTATGTAGAAAAAAAATACTGATTTCTAATATTCTGTTATAATTTGTGACCAATGGAAATCATTTATAACTTTATAAGCAAAACAAGATCAACTCTCTAAAATGCGAACTCTGGGAAATCCTTTCTTATTGCACCCCTCGGTGGTACTACGACGGTACCATAAAAAGTTAATTAAAAAGTCTCAAGCCATCATACGAGAGCTTAGGCTAAACCATGATCAGTCTATTCAGGACAAGTTCAATTTTTAACTCATATTATAACTTGCGTCCAGCATTAACAGTAAAATAAATCAGATACTTATGGGAAGGTACTACAATATAAATATAGTATAAAATATTATTGGTAATACAATCTGACAACGTTCATTCAATGCTCAAAATCATTTTTGGCAATTACTTATGAGTTGCCATTAAATTTATCATACCCAATATAGTAAATTACAGCAGTGATTCTCAGTCAGGATTACATGGATCGAGTTTAAGGGGGTTACAGTCATTGACGAACAAATACAAATACAAGAATTTTTGAATAAATAATATTAATGCAGCTACCATAATCGTTATACAGTATTGTATTGTTTACAACAAATGGCATAAAACTAAAGAGATTATTTTTGTCTTCTAAAATATATAGTTCAAATTATTTATCATTTTGATATTAGGAAGATGTGGTATTTGATTCTTATGGATAAGTGTGACATGAAACCTAAAAGATTGGTCCATTCATTTATATCCATCCATAATAGAATACAGAGGGTTTATTTTTATTGGAATCTAAAATGAGTTTTGCTAATATACTAGAATAAAAGCTGGAAACTGCATATGACGACTACTGAGTATAAGCTATAAACCTATAACAATATAGAATATAAGGGTATTAAACTCTTAAAAAGTTTGAGAGATGTTTACGATTCTGTGACAAACTTATAAAACTCTGTACAAAATTTAAATATTTTTTTACTTTAGTCAGTTTGTAGATCATTAAAAAAATTATATCAATGTATTATCAATATTTTTAAAAAGGTATAAGTATTACACTTTTGTATCAAAATTCAATAAACATCAACAAGCACTATTTTCTAATGGATGTTCCATACCACTGGAGAAATAATTTTATTGCCTCAAGATTGTTTCGCTTCCTTATTTTCATGGCAATAAATATTATATACATGTATATTATGATATTATTATTTAATTCTCAGTAATTAGAAATTAAGATATAAGCTGAAGCATGCCCACCTAAACTAAAATATCCAGGTCACAGTAGTAAAAAAATGCAAGACATGGTTTACTGTAATACCAGCTAAGTGAACTATATAGTAACTAACTTTTAAATCCCTAATAAATTTAATTAATATTCAAATTTTTAAGTGGTTTATCGTCAATTGACAACATATTAATATGATTTTCAAGACATAAAAAATTATTGAAGTCTAAATATAGTTTTAAAATAATTTTTATTTCAGTTGAAAGTCATTAAAAATGATCAAGTTAGTCAAATAGACCGAAACCCATATCATCGTCTTCCTCTTCTTCACTTTCTACTTTTTCTTCTTTCTTTGCTTCTTTAGCTGGAGCTGCACTTTCTACAGGAGCTGCAACGGCTACAGCAAACTTAGATGGATCCTGAAATAAAATAAAATTAGTTATTTATATGTTTTCATCAATAATACCTATATAATTTTATTACTTTAAGGTACTCCTTGAAAGTTGTAGCTTCTTTGAATTCAATTTCAGTTTCAGCAGCAACTGCAACCAAGTTCTTGAAACCATTTATCAACATGTGAGGAGCAGACGCAATAGTTGGATAGCTGATTGCAAGACAAGCAGCTGTTACTTGTGAGGCCCCCTGTTAAAAATATAACAAATTTATTATAAATAAATATATTTTATATAAATATTCAGTGCATAATACAATTAAACAGATATAATGACATAAAATAAAAATGTTCACATAACATATTTACTAATAAAAATTTAAATTAATTTTAGTACCAATAATATTATAAAACATTAATAGGTAAAATTTTTTTTTTATAATCTATCAACAAAGATATCCATTTTAGTGTGTGGACAATACAGCTTGTATATTGTTGCTCTCTCCACTCACAACAAATGCAGAAGGTGACAATAATTTTTTTTTTTAGAAACATAGTCGTTAACAATTTATACACCATTATTCTTAATCTAAGTAGAATAGAATTTAGGTTCTTTATAACTTACAATTATTTTATTCAAATTAACTCAGATTTATAGTATCAACATAAAAATCTTCTGTCGGGAAAAGAAGACAAAATAAAAGTAAATCATCATAATTAATTTTCATTCAAATAATTGTTTTAAGAGGAGTTACACACACATTTTATGTATCCATCTTACAAGTGCGTAACATAGCAAATTTACGCTTAGCCGATCACGTTTAACTGTATTAGTTTAAATATTTGAGTGAATCAAACAATTATGAAACTTGATGTTAAAAACATTATTTGTGTTTGTATGTGAGCTTTTTTACGATAGCTCTATATTATAGCAAGTTATGCGTATATATAAAAGTTTAAATTTTAAATGCTAATTACTTACATAAAATTAAGTTATCATAAAAAAATCCACATACAAACACAATATTATTAATCGATTCACTTAAATTTTTAGACTAATAGAGTTAAACGTGATCTGTTAAGTGTAAATTTGATATGATATAAATTTGTAAAACGAAAACAGCAAATAGTAGTTTAGTGTCTTATAAACTAAAAATTAAAATCAAACATCTTAATCTATAGTATTAAGATAGGACACGAAGAAAAGCAGTGTGAAAGTGGCCAGGTTATTCACTTCAATATTGTATGCCATTCTAAATCAAGTAGTTAAAATATTTAAACATTATATTTTTATTTATTCTTTAGAATAATAACCCCGATAATAGGAATACAAAATGAATCATCATGACTGAATGACCATGGAAGAACAAAATAAAACGACGAGTTTATATTTCTGTATGGATAGTTGAAAACAAAAACAAAACACGAACAAATGTTTGAATTTTGTTCATGTTTTGTTTAATTTTTACTCTACTCAGTATGGACACATGTTTTATTTTTTTAATTTTTATTTTTTTTATGCATAAGAATACATAAAATATACACAAATAGTTGCGGTATTTTAATGAGAGGAAATTATAACTAAATTTAGACATTTAATTAATTATTATAAATATATTCTGAAGTTTTGAGATCAGATTAATGGTACTAATCGGTTATCGTGACTACCTTAATTAAAAAAAAAAAAAATGAATTAAGTTATTAAAATTAAAATTATGCATCATCAACTATAAAATTCAAATTTAGAAATAAATAATTAACTTAAGGAAGAAAATGTTCAAACATACAATTTAAAATGCTTATTACTGGATAACCATGCTTTTGACATTACATGATTCAACCAACTTACTGTCATGAGCGTCATATGGGATAGCAAAGTTAATCCTAATGATCCTAAATTAATAGGTAGGTTGTTTTAACTCTACTAATAATGATTATTATCTATGAAAAAAACAAAATTGTGGCTCATCTTGCAATAACTAATTGAATGCTTTGTATAACTAATTGACAAACAATGCCACAATGGTAGTATTAATATTTATTTTTAATTATACTACGGCTTCTAAAAGACCGCTACTGGGCGCCGCCTAAATCTTGTCCGTTCCCAAGCCTTCTAACTACCAAACCTCACTCTACTCAAACTTATCATATTTGAACGCACCCCTAGATGAACCTTTTGATATTCTTAGGATGAGCTAGTCACTGGTTATCGGTTAAAAGGTTTAACTCAGTATTATGTAGTTCATCTGTTTTATAACCCCACCAACAGTCAAAGTAAATAGTTGTACATGGGTTTATATTGTTTTTTATTGCATGTTTAAGTGTAGATAGGGTAATAATTACAATAACTGATAAGTACTAATCTGATAATAAAGAATTAATTAATAACTTACATTATTTACCAATAATAAATGTGTTTGATTTATTATTAAAAACATTGAGGCACTTTACAAATTAACTCAGATTTTAATTATCAACATAATATCTTCTGACGGGAAAAGAAGACAAAAATAGTTAATAAGGAATCATCATCATTAACAATTGTTTTTTTTGTAAATTATAACTATCACACCTTGAGAGGATGTAGTGCCTGCATGATAAGTTACCTCAGTCTTAAATATTAAGTAAAATCAAATTGGAGTTTAACAAAACCAATATTTCAATTGTGTTTTTGGGTTATAAGTAATTGATAAATTATAACTTTGAAGTTAGAAAATTATCTTTGTTATTGAATTTACAGCCATAAAATTTAAGAAAACTTTGACAGTTAATAAATACTTAAATTCAGTTAAGTGTTTTATGAAACTTAAAAATAAAAATTGAACTCACTATTAAGAAAGTCTTCAACAAATCTTCTGGCTTGATATCTAAGATTTCAGGTGCAAAGATAGTTCCAGAATCATACACCATCTGTACGGCCAAACCATAATTGAATGGAGAAATATTCAACATGTTCAATAAGGTTGCTTCAGAAGCTCCTACTTTATCACCTTCTTTTAAAATATGGACATCATTCTAAACATTAAATAACTGATAAGTACAATAAATAAAATTTATTGCATGTGTAATATTATTCTTACAATGATTTCAATTGTTCCCTTAGAGATTTTGGTTGGAATAGACAAAGCCTGGAAGAAAGAAGTTTTTTCTGGTCCAAGGCCAGTGTTCTGGGCAGGAATTACAACAGGGCAAGGTGCAATAGCACCAGGACGAGCCGGAGCACGGACTTTGTTTTCCAAAAGCTTATCTCTGATCTCAACCAAATCACTGCGAGTGAAAACAAATCCTACATTTCCTCTAATATGAGGCATGATCCTAAAATAATTATATAAAAAAAGTTAATAAAATATTCTTATTAATGAAAAACATTATTAATTTTAAAATTATGTTATAGTAAATCAGACAGCCTAAAGGCATTTTTCATCAATAAAGACCAATCCACACCAATGGGTTCAGCCATTTCTGGCCTTGATGTGTTAACGATTGATCTTTTAAGTCAAAAATTTTTCATCACAATTACTATAACCATAAAAAAAATGAACAATCAAATTAATAAAACATACTAATAACAATACATTAATTAACAGTTCTTAAAGTATGTAGGTTTCAGACTGCAATTTAAGCATTAAATTTCAATAAGCTTTGTCCGCATCAATGGGTTCAGCCATTTCTGGCTTTGATGCGTTAAGACTCTACTTATTCAATTATAATAATCATCATAAACAATATTTATTTAGTTATTTATATAAAATTGATAGTATTACTTTTCAAGAGATTGATTTCTGTCGATATGGCCTTTTATTGCCTTCCTCATCATTGTATTCTTGCCCATAAGTACGACAGCATTTCCACGAAGACTGATGCGAATTTGCTGCATCTGTTTTGAACCCACATTGTCGGCTCCCACAATGAAACATTTTGGGAACTCGTCAAGTAAACTCTAAAAGAATAAATAATTTACTTTAAATCAAGTTATTGATAAGTTGTTATTTAATACAATGTACAACATACCACCAACTTCACAAAATAGTTAGCTTTCCAAGTTGCTTTGTCCTCTCTACCCATCTTGTGGTGTAGAGATGTAAATACGTTTAAGAACTAAAAACCAAAATAATAAAATATAGTTAACTTCTAAGTAAACTTATAACCGGCAAAAAAATTCAAATTATCTAAGGTATGGGCAAGTACCCAATATTATAGGTTATGTTATGGTTACGACACGATTAATAAGACGTTTATACTTTCAACTTTAACCTCATAAATAAAAATCTAATAGGAAACTCAAAAATACCGTAAAGAAGTGATTATAATTAATAATTATTTCAACCGAAATCGATTTGAAACGAATACGAAAAATTTTGTGCATAAACCATGTGTATGAATGTCTTGAAATACTTGGAACAATTGGAATGTTTGAACGTTCAGCCACCGATTGCTCAGTTAGCAAAGAGAGTTGATCGAATTAAATCAAAATAATAGTTTAATTTAGTCTATATGGAAAAATCTTCAAAGTACTTACCAAAGCGCCACGCGTAATTTAAAAAATGGAATACGGAGGAATATTCCGTATGTCACGTTACGTCCTGAAAATGAGAACGTAATCGAGGCACGGATACGTCTTGCCTGATGCCTCGTGTAACGAAAGATAGTGTAATGGTGGGAGATGGGGTTGGACAACAAAATATCTCATGGAGTAAAAAAGACATTGTATATGATATGGAAAATACGGTCAAATATCATTAAATTAAGGCGCGTGTTTTTCAACAAAAACTAACGAATCTGAATTGAAAATTTAAAAAAATTATTATTTAACATTAGACTTTGGACTATACTGGAACATGAATTATGGAAACTTTCTGTCACTGACATTGCACAACTTTTTTATTTTTCATCAATTTAGCTATTAAAAAAAAATTAAAATGTATTGATTTTACAATAACAAGTACCTACCTACTACCTATACTTAGTTACCACACCTTTAAGCATTGCTTAATTGTGGTTATGATAAAGACCTAAGATGTTACATTAAAATATTTATTCAATACATAATAATATTATTGTTGATTAAATATTCTTCAGAATTTCTTACAGAGTAGGTTATTTACATATACTGATATTATACTATACAATTACAGTAATTACACTGTTGTGTACAGATGTCAGTCAATCATATTATTCTATGGACATAATTAACCTCTCCTAAATTATATTCTTAAGATTCCTGGTTCTATAGTGGGTACACTTTTTTTAGATCAATAGGCATTGAGTAAAAATATGTATGATACAACTGCTAGATAATCAACGAATTTTTTGACTAAATGATTTTTTTTATAAATTTAGCTTTCATATCATATTCCTGAATTCTCTTTCATCATTTAAGTTTATTTAATTCATTGGTGAAGCATAATTGCTTAGTATACAATACTACTGCACAACCAGCTAATCCGCCTGTTGTCATTTGAGCATCGCTATTGTTAATTTTGACCTTTTTTGTAAGACAGTTGCGCATCGTTCGATTTTTGGGTTACATATCATCTGCTCATCAGCCGTTTAAAAGGTCTTACATCATTTGCGCATCAATATTATTTAACAATATAATTTAAAAAATAGGTGTATACCCAAAAGGGTCAGTTGTTTTCTAACTTTGATCATAAAATTCATACATCAACTTTGAAATATTGTACAGATATTTATATTTTAAAATATATAATAATATTATTATAAAGAAAAAGAATAGGTATTGTGATAATATTGTGTCAAGATTATCATTATAGTTATTATAGTTAGCAATAACATTACTAAGATGTACGGTTGACTAATAGATTTTTATCGCAAAGTACATCAAACGAGATAGGTATACTGAACACAGTGTCGAGACGTACGACGTAGGTAGACGTATTACCTAATTTTGACTTTTAAGTTTTGACTGCTTTTATTATATTTAAAAATGAGCCAATTCAAATTTGTTAATTCAAATCGTGAAAAAGCTGTCATCATTTTCCAAAATTATTTTTATACGGAACGAAAAACATTAAAAAGTTGTGAAATTATATTTATGTGTCAAAAAAAAAACTGTTATGCCTCAATAAAAATTGATGAACATCGAAGAACGGTGTTAGAAATACGTGGAGAACATACGCATATCAAATTAACGGATTCGGAGATAGAAAAACACGAAGTAAGTCAAATTAAGAATTGTAAATTAATTTTAATTTTTTTTATAAATAACTTTTTAAAAGCTAAATTGATTCGTAACAACTAACAAGAGTTAATAATATGCATGCACTTATACTCAGAGTAGGGAATTATTAAAACTGTATTTAGATATTATTTGATTCGAATAAAAAATAGTTCATATATAATAATATACATAATGTATTATTCACATAATTTTGTATGTAAGTACCTATACTTTCGAACCTTTCAGTTATTATATTATAAAAAAAATGTCATTAAGATATAGCACATTCGCGAAAACCCGATAGGTTATATATTAAATATTATAAGATTAGGACACATTATATATTGTACTGTATATGGAAAGAGGGCCGGAAAGTACGAGAAAGATAACTATTTAATTTATTTTTACAATACAATATAGTCGTAATACCTATATACTATAGAAAAACTTTTTTTAAAATTTTTTTTCAGATTAAAAACACTATAAAAAGAAAAGCTACAGAAGAAATATCAATGAGGCCTAACAAAATTATACGGAAAGTAATATCTGACGCTGATCATATAACGGTCAATGATATTTCCAATTATAGACAAAATATTTATGGAAAACGTAGGGAAGTTTTACCGGTGTTGCCGAAATCCTATGATGAAGCTATTTCACAATTAATGTCTTCCCAAGAAACACTTGTAAAGTTGTAACTTTCAAAAAAGAAAAATTTCTTTTTATAAATAACAATAAAATTGTGTTATTAACATTTGAAACAAATTTGAAAACTTTATGTGAAAATTCCGTACACATTCTGGCAGACGAGACGGGACCTTTAGATATTGTCCAAAATATTTTTATCAATTGTACGCACTATTCATATTTATAAAAACGGTCTATATTTACCCTTGGATTATTATTTTTTAACCGGAAAAACTACAACTGGTTATATTAAAATGTGGCAATCTTTAACAAATACGTGTGAATCGACGAATTTGATATTCAACCCTAAAACAATCAGAGTAGATTTTGAAAGGAGTGCACATTTGGCAATTATATACCTACACTGTTTTCCACTATGCGATATATACGGATGCAGATTTCATTTGGGGCAAGCTTGGTATAGGAAGCTCAACCAAGATTTTCCTTACCTCAGAAATGAATATAAAGCCAATACCGAAATCGGAAAATGGATTCAATATTTCTTTGGTTTATCTTTCATTTCCCCTGAAGAATTTTCTGATGTGTTTTGTGAATTAATCGAAATCGCACCAAATAGTGACGTATTGAATTTTAGCGATTATATACTTGACAATTATATTCAAGAAAATTGTTTATTTCCTCCAGAGATGTGGGCAGAAAAACCATCAGATTTACCTAAAACTACAAATGGACCTGAGGCATTTCATTCTCATTATAATGCACAATTTTACACTTTTACAGTACTAATCCTTCAATATGGAAGGTATGAAATAGTTATTTTTATAAATTATAAATTATTAATTTAGTTAATTTAATATATTTTTGTTAAATATGTACTTATAATAGGTAATAGAAACGTTGAAAGAAATACAGACAGAGACCTATGTTAAAATTAAAGATATTTCTAGAGGTATTCATCATGTATATAGCGGGCACCAGAACGTCAAAAATAAGACTACCTACATTAATAAACATTGGCTTAACTGCTTAAGTATACTTCCGGTGAAATAAACAGGTTTAATTTTGTTAAAATAATGAGACATGCCTAAGTAGAATAGTTATGACCATAATGAATTTGAATTAAATTGTATACTAATATAATTTTGTTATTTCAATATAAGGTTTTAATGTGTAAAGTAAAACCATTTTATTTTCTACGCATGACCAAAGTGGTTTTTTATTTTCGCACGCCTCAAACGCTACACACAAAACGCGAGTCAAACTCAATTGTGATAGAATTACTGTAGGTATCTATGTCCTATGGTAAAAACTAAAAATAGAATAATACACAAAATTAAATTGAAATCATAAAGTTATCAGTAATACAAATTTGGCGCGTAAATTCTTATCAAATCAATCGGGTTTGTTACTATCATTGATTAAATATACATAGATAGTTCATATAATGATAAAATATGGCAGCGCTGAAATCACGACTATGGGAGCCAGAAATTTGGTAGTGTGGGAGCCAGACACCTGGCGCGGTGTCTACCTAGTAGTCCAATGGTCAGTGACAGGTATTACAAAACGCAGAAGCCAGGATCGAATTTGCCATGCCTATAAAAAATTTTTGCAACTTTTTTGATATATTTTTTTATTTTTTTATCGATTCTCAGTCAAGATAGAATCTGTTCTATAATTAATGGTGAAATTATAGCAGTGTGAGAGGTCGACTATTGAGTGCACTGTTATGTATTTACTATTTTGGTTTTACCATTGATTAAGTTTATACTATAATTTTCTAAATATAAATTTTACACTATTAATAAAGTATAGACATTGATTAAATATACATATTTAATCAATGGTATAGATTTAATGAGCTTGATTCAGCGATTATTTATAACTGGGTAAATTCAGTAAGAAACTAGGTTTATTATTTTTGATTATTATAATATTATATATTAATTTAACAGTTTGTTTGTGTTCGAACTTTAAAGTGAACAGATCTCCCATAATTACTGTAATAATTATTTATTGTATTAATTATCATCTTAATTGTAAATTGAGAAATTTTAAATCTAAAAAAATGTCACGGAAAAGTGGGAACGTATGTGCATATTACGGATGCGGAAAAAGTCCTAGGAATTATGATGGATTAAGGTTATTTCGTTTCCCAAAAAACCAAGAATTATGTAAAAAATGGATTCAGAATTCAGGTATAAGCTTAACTAATTTTATACATAAAATAATTGTTAAATACAGTAGTCGGATTAGATACACTGATATTGGTGAATTGTTCTTATTAATTTGAACTGAAGTTCATGATTGGAAATACAAATTGTATTACTAGAATTATATTGACTTTGTAATATTTAATGTAGAAATAATATACATTTTATAAGTACCTATAATTAAAATAATTATTAAAGTTTCTAATTTGTAACGATTTGTAATAAATTGTGACAAATTTTTCATGTTTGTCATTACGCTAATTATAAATGATATTTGTACGAAAATATAAACAATAGGTATATATATTCTTTTTCTATTCATAAATAAAAATTAACATTATACATTATTTATACAACATTTTATCTATCTATTTTAAGCAAGCTTGTGAGTTGTGATAGAGATAGAGAATAATACAAAATTGATTATTTTAAACAAATGAATAAAAAAAACTACAGATAAGTATATTCAAATAAAATATAAGAAAAAATAATTGCTTAAAACTTAATTGAATAAGTATATTAAAAATAATTTAAATGATCATATAGGGTACTTATTAAAAAAAGAATTTAAACATGTGATTACGGAAACAGAACTAAAAGCTTTAGCTAAAATCTAAAAATTACCATTAATATAAAATATTTTTAACATTACTTTGCCTAACGTGGATGTTTTATTTATACTGAATATTCATTAAGTTAAAATGAAGTTGGCCTAGATAAGGGGTTTACTGTGCTTTACTGTAATTTCCTTTTTAATAAAACGATTAACTACAAAAAATATAGCAACATTTTTTAAAAGGATTTAATTGGCAATAAGTAGGTACACTCAGATCATTATAATTTTTATTTGTAGAACCGTCTAGCGTACGTTTATTTAAACAGATTTCAACAATATTATTAAGTTAATCAGAAAAAAATAATTTAAAATAAATTTTAATTTTATTGTTTATAGGTACTTGTAATATTATTGTTTATTAAAATAAAACTAAATAATTTATTTTTTATATTTAATTTTATAAATGTATATTATTGCTGCAAATTTAATAAACTAAACATTATGTATACACATAAAAAAGTTATTTACATTTATTGGTACAATAAAGGTACAATAGTATACTAAAAAGATTTATGAGACATAAAATATAAGAAATTAAAATAGGTAATTGTTTTCCTCGATATCCTTATAATATATTTATCCCGTTACTTATTTTAATTATTACTTATTTTTAATATGTTTACAAAATACAGGTAATATTAAGCTCATAGATTTTGATCTCGAAGAGTTAAACAAAAAACATTTATGTATGTTACATTTCTCCGATACTGATTTTACTTTCAATAAACGTAATTTAATAAAATCGGCCGTTCCAAAAGTATTTGAAACTGATAATGTAACTTTAAAAGTATCAACTCCAAAAAAAACTTATATTCCGAAGCATTTTCCAAAAAGCCCCGAACAATCATCGACGTTATTTCAATCCAAAAGATCAAGAATAAATTCTCCAGATACAACTCCCACCAGTGGCAAAGATTATCATTTGAAAAATACAGATATTTTGTATTTACCAACACCAACGAAATCTTCAAAAAATCTTTCATCAAAATCGTACTTATCATCATCATCTCCAAAATCTCCAAACACTAAATCGATAATACAAACAACAATGAATTTTCCAAGTCCTTCAATCACTCCAAAAGTACTTTTTCCAAATTTAAATAGTCAAAAGAACAAAATGAATAAAAAGATACAACAATTAAAACAAGTAGTTAAAAACCAGAGTAAATTATTAAAAAACAAACGTGCTTCAATCTCAAAACTCCGTAAAAATTTGCTAATTTCAAGGTCCAATTTAAGAAACAAAAATATTTTTAATACAATACAATTTTCATCACGTGATTCTAAGGCACTAGTAAAAATGCAAGTTTTAAGATCTAAAACACAGAGAAAACCGTGGGATTTTGATGAAAAACAATTTGCATTAAGCCTATTTTATAAATCACCTTCAGCTTATAAATTTTTAAGAAACTCTAAACAAATTATTTTACCTGGATTATCTACTATACGTCGTTGGATTGGGAGTTCCAAGTTTAAAACTGGTTTCAATTTGGGAATTTTAAAACAATTAAAAATCAAAGCTGATACTATGACTGAAGAGGAACGTTTTTGTACATTAGTGTTTGACGAAATGAAAATTAAAAATTACCTTGAATATTCCAAGTTTCTTGATCTTATAGAAGGGTACGAAGATCTAGGTACTAAAGGTAGATCAAATAAATTGGCTGGTCAAGCATTATTGTTTATGATACGAGGAGTATATTCAAACTGGAAATTGCCTTTTGCGTATTTTTTACCATCAACATCAGTGAGTCATAAAATATTAAGTGAACTTTTGATAGAAGCAATTAATAAAATATTCGAGTGTGGCTTTACAGTTTTATCAATGGTATGCGATCAAGGAACAAATAATGTTTCAGCACTACAAAAAGATTTAAACATGACTAAAGATAAACCATATATTGAAATTAGAGGGAGAAAAGTATTTTCAATATTTGATGTTCCTCATTTATATAAAAATTTAAGAAACAATTTTATAAAAAATAATTTTATTTACAAAGAAAATGAAACATCTTTTCAAGATTTAAAAGACACGTATGAATTGGACAAGAATAGTGGTACAAGCCGTTCACTTTTAAAAATTACCAACAATCATATGAATCCTGGTCCATTCCAATTAATGTCCTGCAAACTTGCCATGCAACTGTTTAGTAATTCCATGTCGGCTACAATGGAATCGTGTATCCTCACTAAACAGCTAAAATCTAAAACTGCACCTCATACCATGGAAATGATAAAAGATTTAAATAATCTATTAGATGTTTTAAACAGTAATAGTTTATTCAATCCAAATCCGTTTAAGTGTGCCATTTCTCAAGAACGTCCTCAGCAATTGCAATATTTACTCGAAGCGAGAAATTGGATTGAAAAACTTGAGAAAAAAATAACAAAAAAACGACAGGATACCAGACCACCATGCTTTGACGGTTTAATTTGGACAATCAACTCAATTATGATGATATATGCTCAGCAATGTGAGTTAGGATATACCTATTTACTCACTAGTAGATTTAATTCAGATGTGATAGAAAATACTTTTTCTGTTTTCCGCCAAAGAGGTGGCTATAATAGGTAAGTGAAATTTAAGCAAATTAATAAAACCTAATATATATATATATATATGTGTGCATGTGTATATTGTATGCTATACAATATAAGTAAACGGGGGACATGCTATACTATTTACTATAGCATGTCCCCCGTTTACTTCGTTGTTCGTTATATTGGTGTTAAATTTGGTTGCCATCTACGGTAGTTTTTTTAAAAAAAAAAATTAACTTATTTTTTATAACCAATGGCAACCATTTAAAAAACCAACAAAAAATTTCTATTCATTTTTTTTAATCAATGCAAAAATCATTTAAATAATGAAAAAAATATATAATTTTTTTAAAAAAAAATAGTGTCCCCTGTTTCCACCAAAAATAACGATCTTTCCATTTTCAATACATTCGTCAATACATTTTCCGACAGTCTCCATTATCAGAGATATGAAATATATTATTATATGTTTATTGTATGAACTATAAACACATATTATATTATAAGTATAACTACCAAAAACATTCTTATTTAAAATTATTTATGTTTAATTAATTAATTAATGTTTGTGTAGAAAACAATATTATATTTAGTTATACATGATATACTCAATATGTAATTACAAAATAATTAATTTTATTAGTGTTTAGTAGTAAAATATAAAAATATAGATACAATAAATAAAACAATATTATAATGATATTCAGTAAATACAAAATACCTATTTGGTTATATTAATGCTTAGTAATAAAATATAAGCAAAATAATGAGGGGTTAAAATTCTATAATTTATAACTAGTGATAAAAGAAATTCCGTTTTTTTTTTTTAATTTAGGCAAAAAAAGTATTGGTAACTGGTGACATTTAAAAAATAAATTAAATTGTGAACTACACTCTAATTATGGTACCTTTTTAGGGTTGAAACTATTAGTATAAAATAACTCAGAGAATCTATATAGTTTCTATAAACAATAAACATACTAACTTTTATTAAAATTGGTCCAGAAATTTTTGAATCTATATAGGATAAACAATTATTTATTTTTATATACATTTAAGATTATTATTAAAATATGTTTAAGGAATCCAACGGCCAGGGTATTCAGAACCACATTTAGAATGAATATAAAAATGAATTTAATGAAACCACCTGATCAGTCTAACTGCGAACCTGATGGTGATTTGAATTTAATGTACAAAACAAATATTAATTTAGAAGATGGTAATGACAGCTGCAGTTCAAGTTGCTCGTCAAATCTTTCACTTTCTTCATTGTCATCAATTGAAGTTTTCTCGGAAGAAAATGATCCACCCAATGTCACATTGGAAGACTGCTCTAATGCCTATTTTGCCGGGTATTTAGGTAAAAAGTGCGTTGATAAATTTAAATGCAGCATTTGTGAAGGCAACATGTTGAAAGATATTGAAGATGCTACTTTTAACAATCAAGAATTTTTAATATTTTGTAAAAATTATTCTTCCGAAAATTCTTTATTACATTTAAAAAGGCCAACAGTAGATTTCACAGAGTTTGTGTCCTTAGCACAGAAAATCATAAAAAAAACTGTCGAAAAAATGCCTCATAAGAAAAATATTTCAAAATTTATTTTTTCCAAAATTAAAAATGATTTATCTTCAGTTATAAATTTCAATTCTTCTTGTGAACCACACATCGATTTTCTAGTAACGCATTTAATTAATTGTAAATTGTTAAGAGATTTTAATTGGAAATCAAAAAATATTAAAAGTAATGCTAAAGACAAAAATAAAAATAAGTTAAGTATTTTAAAAAATAATTGAATCAACATAATTTATATTTATTAAAAATACAAATAAAGTAAGTTTTTATTTTAAATTGTTAAAACGTATTTATTTATTTTTTTTATGTCATATTTGTTATTTATATTATTTTATACATTTTCCCATTTAAATACGACGAATACGAAAAAAACAGCTTGTATTAATTCAACGCGTCGAGCTGTCGAACACATTGGATACTATTTCTGGAATAGAAATGGACCCACGATACTACGGTCTACGATAGTTCCTACTTGTCTTGTTGTATTCGTCATGTAGGATCAAATTGTTACTCGTTATCGCAAATTATTTATATTAAAACCGGTATTTATAAGTGTACGACGATATGACCCCCCCGTTATTCTCTGTCTATCTAATTATAATTTTCAATGAACAATGCAACCGCGCCATCTATCGATATTTAATCAATGCCTTAATCAAGTTTCCAAATCGTTCATAGACATGGGCTATCTATGTATATTTAATCAATGTTACTATCCAGCCGAAAATTTTACGATTCCTGATAAAGCAATCCGATTGATTACCTCCCCTACAGCGGATTGAAAAACTGCTGTATTTAGGAACAAGTCCGAACAACTAATTCCAGCGGATTACCAATCAACCAATCTGCTGAGTTTTGGAACATTATCTATTAATTAATTAATTAATAATATTAAAATAATTAATATATAATTAATTAAAAATATTGATCTATTAATATATAATTAATTCAACATATTAATCTATTAATCTACGTTGTTACCAGTGCCAACATTTTAAAATTAAAACAAAACTTCATTTTTAACCTATATGCAGACATACAGTATCTACTATAATGCTGCAGACAGACAGTCGTATAAAAATGTGAAGGAAAATTTATATATTTTAATTAATTTAATTTTAATTTTTTGGTCGCAATTCGTATGTAACCTAAAAACACTCGGGCCGTAATTCAAAAGAAATTTATACAACGCGACACAACTTTAGTAGATACCCAATCAATTATAAAACTTGGGCCTTGAGTACTCAACTATCGAACAATTTAAAAATAGTGTTTTCAATAATTTGGAACTCAATATTCGGATGCATAGGCCGTGGCCCGTGACGTACCCGGAACTCTTCCACCGCGATGTTACTAGTACCTATATAAATAACCAAATAGGTACCTATTACTTGTATATATTATTGCCTTAAGCTTTTTAATAGGCGATGTTTCGATATATAATTATACTATATAAATATATAGGTAATACTGGTAATATATAAGGTAGTGTCACTTATACCTATTGAAGTGAATAATTGACACCACCTTATCTGAACAACTTTTTTCCACAGATGACCAAGACGAATGTGAAGGAAGAAGAATGCGAACGGCACTTATAGTCATGTATTATGGGTCACTGTATTGGATGCGGATAAATGTATTATTTATATTTATTCACGAAACCAGTAAAAAACCTTTTTTTATTTTAACTTAGCCCCTCCCCTACCCTTTCATAAATCATAACTCTGTCTATAAAATAATATACCACATGGGATCATTGGGTCCATTCATAAATCATAGTACAACTGTACAAGAATATGATATGACATTTGATTAAGGATTTAAGCCCATGGGTCCATGGACGTCGTCTTCATCGCCAAGATGTAGCTATTAAAGTAATATTTATAATAAGAATTCGTAGAATATATAACATTATAATATTTGAGAATCAGTATCTCAATGGCTTAATTCTTTTAATACCTAGTAATTACGTGGTCGTCGACTGTCAACTCTTCAATTTACAAGTTGTGATTTTGTGATAATGAAATATTTCTTTATCCGACTAACAACTTTTTTTTATCAATATTATCAATTTGTTTTGTGTTAATACAAAATTAGTATCATATGAAAAATTGAAAACTATAATTTTATGTTTTGGAAATACCTATCATAGTTCACAATTCTTGATCATTTAACTCCAAGACTTGAAAAGTTGAAAGTTATTTATACAACATAACAATAAGTATTGTGTGTACACCGTATGGTATTACAACCTATTTTTTAAAATTCAATTATGATCATAACATTTTTTTGAACCGCATAAAAATTAATTTGCAGTGTTTATATTATATACCACGTACTCCACAAAGTGTTTCATATACTAATGTTTAGGTGCTGTTGTTTTGTATAAATACACACATAATTGAAACGAACTATGGCACCCAAAACGTCATCGGCTACACTTCGTCTGAAACAAGACTACTTACGACTAAAAAATGATCCAGTGCCGTATGTAATTGCTGAGCCAAATCCGTCAAATATATTAGAATGGTATGTGTGCAGCAGTTAATAATAACCTAATCATTTAATGAATGTGATCTGTATGTCATTCAGGTATTATGTAGTTAGTGGACCTGTCGATTCGCCTTATGCTGGTGGTTATTATTTGGGAAGGCTAGTTTTCCCAAGAGATTTTCCATTTAAGCCGCCCAGCATTTACATGATTACCCCAAACGGTAGGTTTAAAACTAACACCCGTCTGTGTTTGTCCATAAGTGATTACCATCCAGATACATGGAATCCAGCATGGAGCGTATCAACTATACTGACTGGATTACTGAGCTTTATGGTAATTACATAAATTATCTATTTGTTCAAAAAAAACATGTTCTCATGACATACTTGCATATTTTAATTTAGCTAGAGAATAGCCCTACAATGGGTAGTATAGAAATGACTGATTACGAGAGACGTCAATTAGCTGCTCAAAGCTTAGAGTCAAATGTTCGTGATGAAAATTTCTGTGAACTATTTCCTGAACTTACCATGGTAACATTTACAAATATGTCCATCAAGCAGCCTGTTGCACAGCCTCGCGCTTTGAAGTGTATGTTATTCAAGTTCATATGCTGATCAGTAATAAAACTAATACATGTTTTTTATGAACTCTAATAATGTAAACTCAAATATGCACTTGTGATTCGCGAGGTTGTAAGACAGCCCTAAGTTTCTTGTTATTACTAATTGTTATTGGTTACTTATAGACAATACAAAATGAAATTGAAAAACGAAATTTGGCTAGAGCTAATGAAGAGCATTCACCAAGCATGGATAGTAGTCAACCTGAAAATAATATTCTTCATTCTGTTGTTTACAACAGTGTAGTAATGGTCGGCTTTGCACTATTCATTTACTTAGTCAGATATGTTCTATATAACATGAATATTGAATGAAATTTCCTACTCATTCCCTTTAATTTTAATTTATTAACTAAAATTTATTTTTCAAATAAAATGTTATAGTTGTAGTCATATATATGAATATATTAATTATACCATTGATTAATTACTTAATCAATGATTATACATTGAAAACAACTGGTTATAATGATTATTTATCTAACTGACTGTTGCAATCTTTTTTATATATAATTTAAGTTTCTGAGATTAACTGAGGTCTAAGGTATTACACGTTAGATTTTTATATATATATATACAAGATGGTATAAAAAAAATTACAATCATTGAAAAGTACTGTCATCTAGTAAATATAATTTGTATATTGTAATATTTCTAGTACTGTTTAGTTATCCTAAAAATGATTGGTCTATTAATTTATATTTTTCCGTTACATTTTGCAATTGGTCAAATAATATTAATTTAATATAAATGATAAATATTAATAATATTATGAACACATGTTGTATATATTGAAATTGTTTTTACTATAAATTAATTATTGTTATTACCTTTGATTTTATAATATTATAAATTCATTGTTATTACCTAAATTTTTTTTTTGTATTTTATCAACATATTTAAGTGTTTAGGATAATTATTTGGTTACTAGTTTTTTAATGTCTCTTGGAAATATGTATGATGCATATAATTATTGGTTTTGTTGTTGATTTTTTTAAAGATAATTTTCTTGTTTACTGAAACACTTAGTATTTACATAGGTACTATAATTTATCTCAACTGAATTAAAAATTGTTGCAAAAATGGCCCTCTATATTTATGTAAGCATATATTTTTTTAAAATTGAACTACATGCCATTATTAAAAATAATATACCACGTTATAGTAGTATATATGCATGTAACTTAAGCTATAGCATAACTTTATTTTTTTATTTAATGAAGTTTAGTTATTTCATTTATTCAGTAAGTATTTTTTTCAAATAAAATATTTTAACTCCTTTTTCCTTTTAGTGACAAAATTTCAAATATTTTTTATTAATAATTACAATAAGTATAAAAAAATAAAGACCTTTTTATATAATACATTATATTACATAAATTATTATTAATTATTACGCAGACAAAACAAATATATAATATAATTTATACATTATATTGTAAATAAACATCTTATTTCTAGTGGATATCAAATAAGTGAGTTATAATTTACAGATATTATCACTTAAAAATTACAATGAAAATCAAATGTTGGAAGTATATTTTTGTTGTATGTCATTATCCATAATTTAATTTCACATTATGGATAAATGGTATTCAACTTTGAGGCTCCGGAAAAAATTTGACAAAAAAATACAAGTATTCTAATTAAAAATCATGTCACATATACCATTTATATCTAATGTTTTGCCATATTATATTTGAAAATGTCAAATTACACACTCCAATACTCCATACTTAACTAATTATCTTCACATTTCTAAATCCACTAAAATAACGTCTAACATCAATCAGAAATTGATATAAATCAAAGTAATAAGCATCTACTAATAAATATATAGAATATTCCTTATATTTGTTGATATGGAATGTGTTAGTCAATATAAAAGTGTATAAACTGCAAGATAAAAATATAAATTGCATGTATACTGTAATAGGATAATAACATAATATTATTAAAACATATTAATATACTTATATTAGTACCTGTATAGTTATCATCATCGGTCACAATAATTTAATAATTATTACTATATATTTTGTTTGTTACATTCCATACCAGTGGTGCTATAAGAATAACAGTTTTATAAATAATTCAAAATAGAATAGGATAATAAGTACATTATTTAAAACTAAATTTATTTTCTTTCCTAATTAGTTTAGGACTTTATATAATATTAAAATAGTTCATAACGAACCACATATTTTTGTTTGTCAAATTCCCTTTAAAATTTATCAAAATTAAAGATTGAATTTTTTTTTTAGATTTGGGGGGTGCCCAGACACAATTATTATTATAATATATATTAATTATATAAAAGTAATTTATACCACTAGGCCCATAAGTCAAAATCAATATAAAATTTATATAAATAATAACTAAAGAAATTTGTATTCTTCTATTTAAATTAAATATGACATATTTTGAACATTAAGATTTCATTGTTCCATAACATTGTTTTCAATGGACATTTGGACTCTAAATCATTAAGTATTTCAATGTCTGTAGAAAAAAAATAATAAAATAAATATATATAAATAAAATAAAATATATAAAAATTAAAAACCATGTTAAATGACTACAACTAACCGTTAGTAATGATATATTTATTAATAGTTTCCACAAAGACTGTAGAAGGCAATACGAAATGAATAATGCCCATGTTTAATTTTCCAACAGTAAGACCTAACAGTTTTTTGTCAATTGAAAATACTGGACCGCCACTGAACCCTGCACGTATATTACAAGTGGTCGTCAATAAGCTATATAAAATTTTGTGCATGTGACCAAAAACTGTAGATGGTACATATTCTCGACAAGAGTATCCGACTGAAAATATTTTTTGACCTGTAAAATAACAATTATATTAACCTAAGATTTATTGTTCAATATAACAATGGTCTTACATATAGTTGGGGTTTTGTTTGATATCTGACAAGGTAAAATGTCGGTAGTTTGTTTAGTTTGTTCTGTTATAATTACAGCGATATCATATGGTACAGCCTTACGATTAACATATATAACTCTACCTTTAATTGCACGACCACCATAACGTAGTATTACCGATTGGATTTTCTAACAAAAAATAGGATTTCAGAAATGTATCAAAAATGAACAACCACTTAATGGTCCTACAAACATGGTCTACAACATGAGCACAGGTGAGAAACAGGTGTCTGACGACACCATCAGACATATGAACACAAACTGCCGTACCCTCGTTTTGACCACATTCAATTTTGACCACAGAACGCAAGTACGAGTATTGTTCATTATTTTCTCCTCCTGCAATACACATTTAAGTACATTGTGGATACTTAAATTTCAAAGTTTTCAATTAATGCTTTAAGGGAGTAATATGATTTTACCTATGCCATCATTTTTGGTAATATCATTGCACATGTTCATATTTATTATGATAATTTTATTATCTGATAAGTTAATTAAAACATCAACAATAGAACTCCATAGGTACCTGTAGCCAAAATTTAAGAAATTATAGCGTAAAGTATTTAAAAAAAATTAATTTAATTGAAATTTCATCTATAAATTATTTAATTGTGGGTTCAACAAGCCTAGTGGTTGTCAAATGTTTTTTTTTTTTTAAAGAAGGGGATGAGAACGCAGGTTGATTTTTTAACACGCCTTTAATCATTAAAAATATAATTTAAACTTAAGAAAATAAGAACAATTTAATTTAAACTTTACTATGAAGACTGGATTAGTAGAATATTATAATCAATAGTTATTTCTTGCATTAATACGTGAATATTCTAGTCTTTACGCTTCACTGCTTCAGGGTTTTTAATGTTTTTATTTTTTATAGATAATGACTATGACTAACTTTATTGAGATGATAATCAGAAGAACATTTTATTTTGTAATCAAAAAGATGTTAAGTGGGTAACTGACAACTTGTCTGCTATACAGTTGTAACTTGTAGATGTCGAATGGGAACCATAAAATCCAGATTTCAAAATCCAATTTTTAGAAAAAAACGCAAGAATGTAGATTGATCTATTCTTTAATTACAAAAAATAACATAACAGAATTCGAAACAGCTTTAATATAAAACCCTGGAAAATATTTGAATAGAAAATAAAACGAACGAAAATAAATACTACAAAATGTAAACACTGTAAACTGATAAGAATGTATATCAGTAGATTCATGGCTAAATATCATAGACATATAAATATAAATATTTATATGTCTATGCTAAATATATATAGATATTTATATATAATATCCTAAGGCCATGGCCCATGAGTACCGAATAGAACCATTGAATTCAATGGTAGAATGTAAAATCCAGAAAATAGACAATAGTATATGTATATATTGCAAAAATTCTGATGGTTGTATAATTTCCACAGATATATACTAATATTTAGTATTAGTATAATATATCTGTGATAATTTCAGAGTTGAATTTAATAGAACACAATTTATAGAATGTTATAAATTTATAATGCAAAAAATATGTCTGAATTAAATATTTTCCATGAAAATAATTTACCTGACTATTATAGGTATTGATTAGAAAATATGTTTACAGAAAAATATTCAATTTTTTTTATTGCTAATTAAAATGCGTGGTAAATGGTAATACCTATCTGCAGTGGCGAGGCAAGCTATTTTAACACAAGGAGCAAAGATTTTGTTATATTGAAAAAGATATATATACATCCAATATTTTATCAAATACACAAAAAATCAGATTATCTTGTTGCTTATTTATATTATAGTAGGACATAGCACATAGGTAGGGGTACATCATTACTTCTAGTATATGCATATATGATCAATTGTAATACACACCAACCCAAAATTTGGAGGAGCGGTCGCTCCTCTAGACCCCCTTCACCGCGCCACAGGTATTACCTGTATTTTATATGTAATATAATATTATGTTGATACCTACGACCTATTTAATCATTTTTTATACCCATCACAATCATTATAATTTATTTATTATTATTTTCTAAATGCTATTAATATAATATTAATTTTACATTTTTTGAAAGTCACTAAACAAGTAGGTAGTAGCTAGGTACCTACCTACTTAATCAATTGTAACAACAACAAAATGAAGGAAAAATATATAAATATAAATAATCTGTATAAAGGTGTGATTCCTTAGAACGCGTCTAGTGACGCGCGACCGGCGCGGCTGACGGGGCGCGATTCTATTTTTGGTCGCGTCAGGACTTCTTTGCCTATTTTTAAATGTAGCCGATTCCCTACAACGCGTCTGCCGCGCGCGACTGTCATGCGCGTCTATAGCCGCGCGACTCTGACCGCTTCAGAGGCAGTCGAGACGCGGTCGCGCACGTGTTTTAAAATATATAATATTGAATAAAAATGTCTTCTAAAATTACATTTTCATCTGAAGATGATAAAACACTTGCGGAACTTGTTGGATACCACCCTTGTCTGTATGATTTAAAACATACTTTATATAAGGACCAAACAGTTAGGGAAAATGTGTGGAAACAGATCTCAAATGAAGTAAACAAGCCAGGTATTATTAAATGATGTTATATTATATTTAATACTATATATATTTGATTATATTATTATTACGAAATAGTATATTACACTTATATTATATAATATAATATTTTATTATATTATTATTATTAAATAGTATATTATATTATACTAATTTCATACTATTTTGTCTATACTATAATTGAGAACGTACATTTTTAAAATTAAATTAAAATTAATATAAACGTAATGCTATACAAAATTAATAATCAAACTGAATTTATAACTAAATATAGTCATTAAAGATAAAATATAATCAATAAGTACCTACTTTGATATAAAAAACATATTTAAAAAATAATGTTTAATACAAATATTGTTCTGTTAAACATAAGACATAACATAATATTATCGTTTTTATGAAGTATCTGTTCTTAAAGTATGATAATTTTGCCATGGGACCGTACCTTGTGGGGAATTGAAAAATTGTTTGAACTCATCTCTTACCATAAAGCCTTCATAATTACCATAACCTCCCGTACGCTCAAGTTGAATCATATTGTTCGGAGGAGAATCATTTGGATCATAATTATATGTATAGTATCGTTCTGTTGTATTCTTTATTTTATATTGGTTACGTAAAAGATTATGTAGGCAGCACGCAGATAACACAAGGTGATCAACAGTTTGTGTTTTTAGTGGAATAGGGGTGTAAAAAACTCTAAACACCTGACTCAGAAGTCCAAAACTATTTTCAGTAGTTCTTCTAGCCCGTGAAAGACGATAATTAAAAACTTTTTTCTCACTATCATTTCTGGATTCAATTTTCGAGTATGGTCGCATCATATGAGGGTCTAAACGAAAAGCTTCATCGCCAATGAAAACATATGGCAATATTTTGTCTGAATTTGGAACTTTAGCATTAGGAGGAAAATAATCACCATTTTTCATTTTTTCTGAGATTTTTGATTTTGTAAATATACCGCTATCACCCTCTTTGCCATAAGATCCGATGTCTACATAAATAAACTTACAGTTAGCATCTACAATCGCTAACAAAACAATTGAAAAAAAATCTTTATAGTTGAAAAACAACGATCCGCTATTCTTTGGTGAAAAAATACGAATATGTTTGCCATCAATGGCACCTGCACAATTCGGAAAATTCCATTTTTCCCAAAACTCTTTCGATATTTCTACCATGTCATTTTTGGTTGGTGGTGGTAATAATATGGGTGTCAATCGATTGCTCAAACTTTTCAATACTAGTCTCACAATACTCGTAATATAACTTTGGGAGATGCGAAAAGCAAAAGCTAGGGACCGAAAAGATTCTCCAGTCGCCATAAACCTGTTGAAAAAAAATTAAATTATAAAAATACTTGAATTTGTTGACAGCAATAAACATATAATATAAATAATGTTATTGTGGGTACCGTTCTTCTGTACATTAGGCAAGGCTGGGCATTAACGAGTTAAAATATTAATTTTGTTTTAACTTTTTAACTTAACTAATTACTTTTGGATTTTCATTAACTTAACTATTATCGTACTAAATATTTTTTTTTAATAAACGTGAACTTAACGAATTAATTTTTCATTTTAAGAAATAAGTTAAGTTCATTTTTTAAAGTTAAAAATTTTATAATATTCCAATCACTCTGTACTCTAATGAACACCCTGTTTATTTTTAATTTTAATAAAAGGTTTTTGTTATTAAATTATTATATCAAATAACAATAATAAATATTAATATAGGTAATATAGTACATAGATTAATGATTTATATAATGGAATGTTTTTCAATTATAAACATTGTTATACAAAACTTAGTTATTATTATTTATTTATTATTATAACTTATAATATAGGTTATATACCATATGGAAATGCTGTATAAAATATAAACATCATGATCTATAATTTATATATGGTTTTGAAAAAATAAAGTACTATAGCGTTGTGCCGTTGTGTAAAAAAAAATTAACTTTTTTTTAACTTAATAAAAAGTTTAAAAAAAATGGCATTAACTTTTAACTTAACTGAGTTAATCTAAAATTAAATTAACTTTTTGTTATTGGAGCCTATTAACTTAACTTAACTGAGTTAAAAAAAATCATTAACTTGCCCTGCCTTGACATGAGGTGCCGTATGGATAAGTGCAAATCGCACGGGTACAATTGCTGGCTGAATTATTAATAAATAAATAATCTTAATAGTATATGCAGAGTTGGGCAAAATTTTATCTAGATAATTATTCGGATAATTTTCAAAGTTATTATTTGAATAAAAATTATACTAGTAAAAAATATGTATTGAAATTTAAAATTGGTTATAATTATTTATTTTCATTTTTGCTAAAATTATTTATTTACATTTTTGTTATTACTATTTACTACTATTTATAATTGTTGTAATTATTACGAAATAATATTTATATTATAATATTACTAAACTATTATTCAAAAAAATCTATCAAATTCTTTACTTTCCTCTATACATTTATTTTGGTTTTATATATAATATTTTTACATTTTTCCGAATAAAATAACATTTACAATCATCATCATGTAATTTAAAATACAATGCCAACTATTTGCCTCTTTTTAATTGCCAACCCTATGGTTACCCAAACAAAATGAACAAAAATTATTCGAATAATAACGTTTGAAATGTCATCTAAATAATCATCTAAATAAAATTTCATTCGAATAACGGCCAACTCTGAGTATATGTAGGCTATCACAAATTTGGTATTATTTTTGACATGAAAGATATATAAATTATTATAAATAATTAATGTTTATTAATATTAGTTATGTTTATATCATTGCAAGACTTATTGGATAAAAAAAATATATGTAATGTCAATAAATAAATATAATAATTATATTACATATTATACTATATTACATACAGTAAGTAAATTAATTGAAAGTCGTAGCTTTAATTCGAAATATAATTAAGATAGTAGTTAAAAAAATTTATAATGAATACTGACAAACAATTTATTAAATAATAAATGATTTTTTTTATGAATTTTAATTTTGAGCTGTAATCAAAATACAATATTTTTTCAACGAGTTTAGCTACTGTATATCAAATGTTATTTTATATACTATTTTATTTTATTTATATCATTACATTTTAATAAGTATTACTGAATTATATTAATGCAGTTGACGATTGTAAAAAGCGCTGGAAAAACATTAAGGACACATACAATAAAAAAAAGAGAAGTAGAAAGTTGGGTACTGGGTCTGCCATGAAAGAAAAACCATCAAAATGGATTCTTGAGGATGCTTTATCTTTTATGGATACAGCAATATATGAGAGACAGTAATAATATATGATACATTTTTATTTTTTGATGTATATAAAATGTAATTTAAATACTAATAATGTTATCATTATGATACTGAATAGGAGCGTAACAAATGTGTCCCACGAAGGAGATACAGTTGACGAAGATCACATAAGTTCAAATGATAATAGTGTTATCACACAAACGGAGCCTGAAATTGAAAATGTATCATTAGCATCAACTTTTGAGCCAGTAGCGGTAGCAGAGAAGTCGGAGAAAGTATCAACTAGTCAAAAACGATCAAAAAAAACGGAACTAGTCGATATTTTAAATAAAAGAAGTGAAGAAAGAATCCGTTTAATGCAAGAGCTTACAAAAACAGAAGAACCAGAGGACTCCATCGATGTTTTTTTCAAAAGTATGTCGCTTACAGTCAAACAATTTTCGCCGGAACTCAAAATAAAAGCAAAAATGGATGTACTCAAAGTTATAAACGAATTGGAACGTCAGAATTTAAAATCTTTGGATCAAACTGGCAGTACTTCCAATAAAATTATGTGTTTCCACAAAATATAAATTTCAGTCCTCAAGCATTTGTTCCAATAAATTATACAACCTATTCAGCACACTCCTCTGAACTTGATGGAAGTTCTTCAGAATCCAGGTGGACAGAAAATTTTCATAATAATTAATTATTATAATCATTGGAGCAATATTATTCTAGTTTTTATGTTTATGTTTCAACAGGAGTGTATTTCATTTATTTATAAAATCGTTATGTTTATTTTAAAAATGCTGTAGGTACAAGCTAAATGACAGTAATGTTATTATTTTTATTTTCATTGAGACGATGTTTTGTTATTTTTATTAGTTATTTTCCTCAACTAAGTTATTTATACCTCAACTACTTAATTTATAGTTAACATTGGTTTTAAATTTGAAACTATTTTTAATTATGTTCCTTGGTTTCTTGTTACATAGTATCATTAATCATTAGTATTTAGAATCAATCGATGGTTATATTTTATAATAGTGATTGGCGAGAATGCGAGACTGTTATTCATAAACTCTCTTTTTTTAGAACATATTATATTATATTAAATCAATACATTTAAAACTAATATTATAATAGCACTTAGAGTTATAGAATTTGCTAATTTCGTTATTTTATATGAATAAATAAAACATTTACGTAAAAACGTATAAAAGTTATGTGTTAATCACG
Source organism: Diuraphis noxia (assembly GCF_037042655.1). Classification (NCBI taxonomy): domain Eukaryota; kingdom Metazoa; phylum Arthropoda; class Insecta; order Hemiptera; family Aphididae; genus Diuraphis; species Diuraphis noxia. The sequence goes on along the minus strand of NW_028301714.1, from coordinate 25,842,610 downwards.
TGGCTGTTGCATATTTTAAGAAAAAAAGCTTACCTTAAAGTTACAGCTAATTTCTCCGCCGGTGAAATAGGCTCTCTCACTCTGTTTGTGCGATTTGATTTTATGTCGTCTTCAATTAAGTTTAGAACATAGTTAAATTGTTCCCAATTTAATCTAAAAAATTCTCTAAATTTTTTTTCATCGCTAAACAAATGTTTTTCAATTAAGATACTAAAAAATCCTTCTTTTTTTCTGGATTGAAACATATCATGAACTTCATTCGTCATAACTTGATCAATAATAATTTCTTCGTCTTCTATTTCTTCTAATAGAAGATTAATCAAAACTTTGTTACGCAACATGGTTCACAATTAAATTATTACAAATGATCGGAAATAAACAAGAGACTTGTGATCAATGCAACGCGCAAGGTTGTAATGATCGAATTAAATATGAAATATGAATATAATCTAATTCAAAATACGACGTGCCGCGCGTCTGTTGCGGCGCGTTTCGCAGTTAAAGGATTCGGCAGTCAGCCGCGCGGCTAAAATTTGAGTCGCGCCGCGTTAGCCGCGCCGGTCGCGCGTCACTAGACGCGTTCTAAGGAATCACACCTTTACTCTCTATTCATATTAGTGCTGGAAAATGATAGCAGTACAAATAATCGCAATTAATATAAAATATTATATTACATGCCTTACTTGACTCGCAGCTGCATTAAGTCTATGCTGAAGAAGTAGGTACCAGGAAACCCAACGTAAGAGGTAACTACTAACTATATTACTCAAAAAACTCGAATCAAAAAAATAATTAAACGCCCTGACTAATGGCTATAGCTCGTCATAAGGATGAGTGCAATTTTCGCTCGCAGGATTCGGTATTGGGATTTGGGAGGTTGTTACTGCTGTGGCTGGTGCTCATGGACTCCTTAAAAGGATGACACGGACATGCTGACCTGAGATAGACAGATCGTCTGTACTGAAGGTTTCTTTACGCACTACACAGCCGAGAAGTAGATTTCTCCTCGTCGACAAAGACCTTTTCTCTCGCGGCATATAAGAAAGTCTTACGTCCTACACTGGGGATATAATAAATTAATAAAATGTCTATATATAAACATATATACATTATAATAAAAAAATCTGCATGAAGACTACCCTATCAGAAAATTTCCCAATTTCCCAACATGCTAATCTGCCTTTAGACAGTATTATTGTAATTTATATATGATGATAGGTATATCGGTATATGAAACTTAAACATGTAAACATTGTTACATACCTTATAAATTAATACATGTATAGAAGGTATAACATTGCACACGTTTCGAATAGTGTGGTGACGTAATTAATTAGAAAATTACTTTAAAAATCAAATTGAAGTATTTGCAAAGAGCGTAGTGAACACAGTATTAAAATAATCAGCCTATAAAAGTGTTATCATATGTCACATTTATAAAATGTCTCAATATCTACGAGAAAGGATACGAATCGAATAGAATATTAAATTGTTATGAGGTTCGAGTTCCACACTTCCACCTCGCATTGCAGGAATGTCACCACCACTCGTAAGGATGAGAGCGCATACAGTGGTGTACTAACGGGGAGGGGTACACACTCCCCCAAAATTTTTAAAATGCATTTTTTCATTTTAAGAAAACTAAAATACGGTAACATGTCGATTGAAAATAATAACACGAATCAAAATTAGTAGTATATTAAAATGTGTAGGTTTTTTTGGTGTCAGGTCGTCTAATATGAAAAAATAATTAAACCCCCCTTTTTGAAATTCAGGTCTAAGTACACCACTGCAGAGAGCATAATATTATAATAAAAGGGAGCTCGTCAGACCGTTAGAAAATAGGGATACGCAAGAAACTTGAAGGCAGGTGTCTTAAAATCACTCGCAGTCTTAAAGCTGTTATCACCTATATGTTTTTTAGTCAGGTCGTAGCACTAAGGTAGTTCACAACTCTATCTTGTAGTTTACTATTGTATTTTTGTATTAATTACATGGCTAAATAGCTATTTAGGCATGATTAATTATATGTTAAATAAATAAACAAACATAATGTATACCATACCTACCTAAATACATTACATCTTCATTCAGTAGCGTTCACAAGATTTTAGTTCGGGTAGGGTTTTCAGTATAGCTTGATCAGAGACCCGTGAGAGCTTAGCCCCCCATACCCCCAAAACTATAGGTGAACTAGAAATTTCGGGGGGTTATAACCCTGAACCCTACCCCTGCGTACGCCACTGTCTTCATTCCTGAGTTGATGCATACGTGGACACAAGTTGGGACGTATCAATATCATACGGCTGCATCCGAGTTGGGTCCCAAATTTAAAATTGCTACACTAGTTGGGTCCCGAATTATTTTAGGTACTACACTAGTTGGGTCCCTGATTTTTGTAGGTACTACACTGCTAGTTCGGTCCCGGATTTTTATAGGTACTAGACTAGTTGGGTCCTGAATTATTTTAGCTACAACATTAGTTCTTGAATATTTTTTGGTAAGTACTACACTATACTAACATTTTCCTTCCCATTTTAACAGACTTAGGACTGTCTATAATTTATTTAGACCACAGGTATCGTTAAAAACCTAATCTAACATTTTTAATATTTTTTTACTTACACCTATATAGCATTATGGCTATATTTATATTATATAATATGTATTTTTATACTTGGTTTTTAACATTTTTAATATTTTTACCAACACAAAAGTGATTTATTTTTCATAAAATTCTTCTAACTTCTTTAATGGAAAAGAAACAAAAAAAAAAAAAATACTGTAAAAAACAATTTTAACCATACCTGTGGTGTAAATGGATCATAGACAGTCCTAAGTCTGTTAAAATGGGAAGGAAAATGTTAGTATAGTTATTTACCAAAAAATATCCAAGAACTAATGTTGTAGCTAAAATAATTCAGGACCCAACTAGTGTAGTAACTATAAAAATTGGGAACCGAACTAATGTAGTATCTATTAAAATCCGGGACCAAACTAGTGTAGTACCTATAAAAATCCGGGACCCAACTAGTATAGTACCTACAAAAATCCGGGACCCAACTAGTGTAGTACCTGCAATTCACCCCCAGTACTCGGGACCCAACTCGGATGCGCCGTATCATACACATAGACACATAGTTACAAGTACTTACAATTGTCAACGGTCGTGAATAATTTATCATCGAAACATAATACATTTTTTTTTTTTTTAAATAAAATCATAATATAAATATACATAGGATAAAAATGAATACGCATAGATTATAGATCAAAATTTTAATTTAAAACAATAACATCAAGAATACATAAATAATAAAAATGTAATATTACTTTAATCCACGATTATAAACAAGTAGGTAGGTAAAGTGTAAATAATTCTCGAATAGGTAATATGATCAATATATTCAATAGATAAAAATTACTGAAACATGATCATGTATGTGATGCAATGCTACATTTTTTAAGATGCATTAAGGATCTATAAAGGAACTTACCAAATTAGGAATTATTAAAAGTAAACATAGATACATAAACAGTAGTGAGTAAAAAAAATACAAAAAAAAATAATAAAAAATACACCTCGATGAAAAAGCCCATGTAAAAATGTAAAATAGAGCTTTACAGTACTACCTATACTATAATATTTTATAATTACAAATATACAATATTCAAGCATGCATATATTATGCAATAAAATAATGATTACATTTTTCAACAACTATATTTGAAGCTATACTATAAATTCGCTAGGCTAAACAGGTTTAAGATTACCCCACATTATCCAGTACTGGAATAATGAACCATACGTATAAGTGATATGGTGTAAAAATATTCCGGTGAGTTTTTTCAAACCGGTTTAGTATAGCGAATTTGTTAATAATCAGAGATCTTCATTTTCATGATTGATTAGTTAAATATAAATATTTAAAAAGTAAAAAAAGATGAAAATTCAAATTTTTTTGAATTTCATATGTTTTACAATTGTTTTACAAAGTGTACATTAGTCATAAGTATACAGTTATTTATTATCGAATATCAAAATAAATAATTGAATTTTATCATCTAAATATTGATAAAAATGTGGAAATATTTACTGGTTTGAGTAAAGCAGTTGTTCCCAACTCAACACTAGGCACGTACCACTTTGTAAAATTTCTGTCACGAACCACTACTTATTTATAATAAACCTTAACTTCCTATACTATTCACGGACCACCAGTAGGGAAAAATTGGAGTAACGTAAGGTTTAATAAATTTAAATTGTTAGGTACTCATTTATATAGCTGTTTGTTGTAAATATAACTCAAAAATATGTGAATTTGTAAAATGTATTAAGTTGTTTTAAACCAAGAATTTATAACAAAAAGTCAATTAAAATCAAATATTAAAACGATTATGGGTTTTATGTAATTTTTTAGAGTGGGACCTTTAACCTTTGATTTTTAAATAAATTCATCAAAATAGTTAACATGCACTTGAAATAGAAAATAACATTTTGTGTGGCTGAAAACCAGCATAGGTTGTGAATTAAACATTTGAGATAAGTTCCTATCTAGTAAGTGAACATTAATTAATAATATATATATTTATAATTAATGATAAGATATAGCTACTGGCTGTTGCACTACAAACATGATTTTTAGATCTTAACAATAAATAATGTGGTATTTAATTTTTGTTTTATACAAATAAGAATTAAGAACTTAGACTATAGTACTATACCAGTATACCACTGTCCATGAGAAATCCATGAGCATAACAGTATACTCTAAAAGTTTTTTGATTTAAGATGGTAATTAGATAGTTAATATTTGATTATACAACAATAATATATTTTAATTATTATGCTCGTAAGTCTGAAAGCAGTCTTAAGCATAACAATTATTTTGGAATAAAATAAATAATATAAACAACTATAATTGGATTTGACACTAAATGATAATTGTTCTAAACATATACGTAACCCTGGAATGTATTAAAAAATTTGGAAGATCTTTAATATGTCTATATATAGTAGAAATAAAAATATATTTATAATAATAATAAAAGTTAAAATTAATTTAATAAATTGTATATAAATAAAACTATAATTATTAATGTAACATATTATTTTAAACGTGAGTTTGTTAAAATGTTCCAAACTTCCAAGTTGAATTGTATTATTCAGTTTTCATATTTAACACTATGTTTATCATTAATAAAAAAAAATATATATAATAAATTAATTTTTGAGTGATATCAAACTATGTGTATGTGTATGGAAATCACCACTTAAACGAGAGTGGTTATATATCATATACATATACATATCATATTTTCTGAATATGTTTTAAAGAAAATATTATTCATGGCTAAGGTTGTCAACATGAAAAAATGATATAGGCCGCTTAATGTAATATAAATACGATAAATGCAATTTCAATAGCGACAGCATAGCTTGTATAGTATAGCTATATTGCTTATTTTTATTCATCAAACAGTGTGTCATCTTCTAGAGCAGCTTTTAAAAATAAAATCAATTATTAAAATGATATGAATATCAGATAAATGTAACATAAATTAGGAAAAACAAGATTATTTTTTTAACAAGAAACAAATAGCAATAATAAAATTGGTGTATTTACCATTTTTGTTTTGTGTAATGACTTTATCCAGTTCATTTCTAAGTGTTTGAACATTATATTGATATCTAGAAATGCCTCTTAATTCTTGTCTTTCAAAAGTGGGACTAGGCTCTGGAGTTTTGCAATGCATTGATAACATATCAGGTGAACTTTTTTGTCTGAAATTGATTTTTGATCATAATTGACTACAATGGCGCAAATGGGGGGGGCTTAGGGGGAACAAATTTCGGTTAAGTCCTCCAGTTCAAAATCTAGTAATTAGTACTAATATTTATATTTATATTACAGCCATGGGAAGAAGGGCTTGAGTTCCCCAAAAAATTTAGTCAATTTGCGCCTATGATTAATTACATCAAGGTTGAATAATATAATTGAGATTATTTATATAAATCTTTGTTAGTTATTTTTGAACAGGATAATCTTAACATAAATAATAAATATGTTTTTGGTTGACTAGAAAATTTTTATTCTGACTAATAAATTATGATTTTGTTATGTTTATAACATTTATTTATTATTGCTACAACTTACAACTATAGGCATGTTGTCTAAGGTCAATAATGCACATCAACTGGTTTTTATTTTTAATAGTTCATAGACAAAGTTCAGTGCCTCCAAAAACATATTTACGAATCATAGATTTCCTTTGCAGAAGAAAATATCATATATTGTTATGTATATATTTTTTATCTTTCAATAAACAGAGGAAATGTAGAATTTTAAAAACTAAATTATAAAGATAACTTAATATAAATTGTAAATAAATTCAAAATTGTTTGCTCACAAATCATTTATTCCATATGTTTTATCCACCAATGTTTTCCATTTATTATCTTGTGTTTTTTCAATTTCTTGTGAAAGAATTTCACATCGTTCCCTTAATATTTGTTCCTCCATTTCTTTGGCTAAATAAAAATTATTTCTATATTCATTTTTAAAATATGTATAAAATTATTTTTCCAACTTACTCTTTAGCGTTGTTTGAAGTTTTGCAATTTCTAGTTGAAATCTTTGTCTTGTATTTTCAAACTCCTGCTTAAGTTGGCTTTCAATCTTTTCTCTTTGTATTTCTAGTTTTCCTTGTTGATCCATCTATAAATGGTGGAACATTTATTGATTAAAGTTATAATAAAATTGACAAGCATTAAATTTGATACACACTTGTTGAGATAATAATTTATCAAGGTCATAAAATTTGTCCGCTAATTTTTTTTCCGCTTCAATTTTCACTTTACTGATTTTTCTTTCTTGTTCTGTTTTAAGTTTCAATACTTCTTTTTTGGGTACATAATCTTTGGTAATTTTTAATTGTAATTCTTTCAGTAATTCCACACTTGAAGCACATGACTGATGTGCATTAACTTCTAAGGATAAAAGTCTAACACGTTCATCAAGTTCTATTCGTCTATCCTGTTCTAGTTTTAACTGTTCTTGTAGCTGTTTTATCTGTAAATAATAAAATACAGTAGCTTAAAAAAAGATAAATGTAAAACCTAAAATATATTTTATTTGTTCTTAAATACTATGTTTACAAATTGTAAAGGTATACCTACATTATGATAAGAAATATAATATTATACTTACAATGGATTTGCTATCCATTATACACATATCATCAGTTTGATCAATACAATTGCCAGAATCAAGTTGCTAAAAAAAAGAAATGTTTAACGACAGCACATTTTTTAAAATTATATTTAACCCACTATTAATCGCACCATGATAAAAACAATCGTACTAAAAAAACTTAAAAAACTATAAAAACTAACCTATCCTAACCTAAACTTTTAAAAATAACATAATATTCTGAATAAATTAAAATACTCATCCATATATTAAGCTAAGATAGAAGTGAGATATTATTCATAATATAAATTTACATCATTTAAATAACTCGTACACCTATTTTTAGAAATAATATGAAATTTATATATTAGGAAGTAACTTCAGAATTTTTTTTTTTTTTATTATATGGAATATTAATTTGTTTTGATAAAATTAATAAACATGTATGAAACAATGGTTTTAATTATTGAAAATTATAATGTGGTAAAAAAAAGACTACAATGTAACTAATGATATAATATAAACTGGTGTGACTAACATTGGGTCTAATAAGACTTACAGTTAATATTTCTATTGAGTTTTTTGCACTGTTAGAATTACGTTCATTGTTAATTTTATCCATAATCTGTCAACAAAATTAAATATAGATATAGACAGTATATTTATATGATGTCATTAAAACGGTTTTATATACATAAATATCTTAAACGGTTAGTAAGAAGTCAAGTATCTTTGAATTTCAAATTGTTTAAATGATACAATTTATACAGTATTAAAATAATGATTTTATGATACCTCTTTATTTATTTTCTTGAGATATTGATTTTCTTTGTCTAAATTTGATGAAGCCAGTTCAAGCGTTTGAATCCTGTTTAAAGTTTCTGTGTATTTAGCATCTAATTCATCTAATTGTTCCTCAAGTCTCTTAGTTATTTCATTTTTACTGGAAATATCTTGTTTGAGGTTTTCCAACTTGTATTTTAACAGCTCTGTTATTTCTTTATAACCAGATGATTCTTGTTGTAATCTGTCTTTATCAATAGTTACTCTCTTTAGGTATGCTTTAAGAGATTCAGTTCTCTAAAAAATAAAGTACCTATGTTTAGATATTTTCAAATAAAAATAATAATTATTTAGTATATTATTATTAATTAGTTAAGATCTACTTTTAAAGCATATCTAGTGCGTTTATGTGTTCCATAAATATCCTCATGACTAGTTGAAAATGATATTGTATTTTCTGTATCGGAATTATCTGATGTATAATGTTCTTTAGACATTCCTTCTGCCAAATCGCATAAGACAAAATTAAATACAGTTAAATATTTTATTATATAGTATATATTATAAAGAATTATCCATTTCGGTGGTACAACTAAGAATTGTGTGTGTGTAAAAGAAGAGGGTTCAAATTTATTTTTCATTAATATGCATTTAAAATTATAATATAAAATATTATAAAAAATATTAATTATTAGGCTCTCAATATAAAAATTTACCAATATTTTATTTTCTACAAAACCTGGGCCCTGGGATATATGTAACATTATAATTATTGTATCACATAATACAATTTATATTTACAGTTTACATCTCCTACTATTAACATTATAAAACCAGTTTTATAGGTAATAAGTTATTACTAATAACAGTTAATTTGGTTTAGTTTAGTGTCGCTTATGATCAGTGGTCGGGACGCTACTGGTTTTTTGTAGCACGCTAACGATACTCCCCTCAAAAAAGTAGCTCGCTATTGATAAAGATACTTTTTTTTAGTGAAGAACAATTCCTTGGAAAACATGACACCATAATTTGAGCAACTGAAGATAGCAATGGAGTTATAATGTATAAAACAATCCACATAGTAGACAGACTAAAAGAGTTCTTGGAAACTGTATGATGATGAAAAATGAAAGAAACTATAAGATATTGAGATTTGAATTTTATAGAGCATAACAATATTTAAAGAACAAAATGATAGGAATTGATTGCATACAGGCATTTTAAAAGAAGTAGAATAAACAATTCTAAATGAGCCATTAAACATTATCAAATTTTGAAGAAAAACTACCAGATGATTATGTTAAGAGTCTAATAACCCTTAGACTGAAAAGGGAAGGAAAAAAGAAATGTGAATAATTTAGAACCATCAGTTAACTATCACATGCTTAAAAAATACTGACAAAAAGCTTGTACAGAATGTAAATTAATAATCAAAATCGAACAATTTATACCAATTGAACAATTTTTGGCTGAAATAATATTGAAAAGTAGGATTATATTACTACATGGAAGTGAAAAGTAGATGAGGTATTTGAAATATAGTGTTACAGAAGATTAAGAATAAGCTGGACTGTGAGAAATTCAAATTAAGGAGTGTTAAATAAAATATCGGAAAGAAGAAAATTATGAAAATTTTGATAATGCAATACATTATGCATGAAGGTCTGTTGAAATCAGTATCCCTGTATCTATAGTCCTGGACACGATAAATGAGCGCTATCCCACATGGCTTGTCATTCATATCCACCATTGTACCAGCGTACTGGCCATTATACATATAAAAAAGTATTATCAGTAATTTGTCAACCACTACCAAAAAACTGCTAATTGGTGCATGATGGTCAGCGCTAATTTTTTGTGTCTAGCTTATGTGGCAGCAACATAATTATCATAATGGGTGTGGTGGGTGAATAGATATTAAAAAATAATAAGATTATAGTATTTTTTGTACCATATATTATTTACTATAAGAAAATTTGATAACTAGTATGATCTATAAGAGAATAGATAACTATATAAAATTAATTATATAGATATTAGTTTGCATCATAGAATTTTTAAGACTTAGGCCCAGTGATTTAAATTGACTACAAAAGGAAGTGTTGAAGGGATGAATGGTATATAAAAACATTAAAAACCTAGGCTAGAGTATATAAAACAGTTGTATTTACAACTGAAATGTGAAGACAGAAAAGCTGTAAACCAATCCAAAAATTGACCACAAGAGATAGATAGAAAACCCTAGTGTGGTACAAAAAAAACATTTAAATTTTAAATTTTGTTATTACCAAGTATTATACTGTAAAGAGTGGTGTATAGAAAATAATTCATTGATTCATTTTGGTATAAAATGGTTATTATAACAGAAATTAAATAGGTATGTGTAAAAATAATATATTGTCCCAAACTTGTATTGAAAATCAAAATTTTATCTAATTAACAATAGTGTAAGGAAATGTTTTAGCAAAAGGTATGTAAATATGTAAAATGTTCAAAAACTATTTCAAAACTTTGAAGGTAAGTCATCAAAGAAAATATTTCAAAATAATAAGTCTTACAATAAATTCTTTATGTCAATAGTACATAAGTACATATTTAAATAATAGATTATATTTACCAGGAGTTGACTTAGATTTTGGTAAACCAATTTCTTCAGATCTGAAATTTACAAAGAAAAAAGTGAATAAACAATATATTTTTTATGCAATAAAAATATTTCTTGTAGACTAATCAATTAAGTATACATTTAATTCAGAAATATTTGATTGAATTCGTTACTTAAAAACAAAGATAAATAAATAGGTAATAAGATAGGTTGGATATAATTTTTTTTTTTTTTAATAAATCAAAAACAGCAATTGAAAATAATATTGTGTTGTTTTTAAAATAAAAACTTACTCGCTATCAGATTCACTTAAGTTCCGAATAACAGTATCTTGTTGCACTATTTTATCATTTTTTTTATTTGGACTGTACCAATAATGTGGACCCTCGTCTTCAGATGTTTCACTGTCTTTGATATCTAAATGACTATCATCATGATGTTCATCATGAACTTTAGGCATTCGCATGGATAATAAAAGGCTTCTTTTTGAACGTAAACTATCATCACTTTGACTATCTGAATCTCTCTGCTGATTCTCGGTTATATCATAGTTATGTTTTAATTCCAAACACAATGACTTAGAACGTTCAAATTCTAAAGAATTTTTTTCAACATTTTCAATGGGTATTTGTTCATTAAAAGATTTGCTTTTACTAAATGAAGAATGTGCAAAGTTCATTTCTGGACTAAGCTGATATAATGCCTTGTTTACATCTGATGGAACAGTGAGTTTAAAAGTACTCAGTGAAGTGAAAGACTTATTCCTTACATGTTTTTTAGTAGTAGTATCATCAATGATATTGTCTGCAGATGCAGAAACTCTATTTTTTGTCTTGTTCATTAACTTAGTAGTTATAAAATTATAAAATGTATTCATTTTTTTATTTTCTTCTTCTTTCTTATCATTTACAGCTGGACAGGATTGATTTGGATCAGTTGGAAGGCTTTCATCACTTCCCCATTCCAATTCTGAATCATCTGTGTTTACTGCACATACTATTGGATCAGGGATTTGTTCAATATTTTCTTGGATTTCTTTTACAGCTTTTTCATTGATATCAGTAGTGTGTATTATGCTTGTTTGTATAAAATCCCAACTTCTAGGTGGATCTAATGGTGGAGGCATTGTGCATTGAGATACTGATTCTTCATCTTTGTTGGGTATAACATTCACTATAGATGTATTTTTGGTTTCAACAATTAATTTATTTTTCTCAATTACTTCTTTGTCTGTTTCTATAGAGCTATTATTTATTTCATTTTCATTATCTAGAGAGTTCAAACTTACAATTTCTTTTACACTCTTATTATTTTCATTATTTAATTTGTTTGTTTTTAACTCACCAAGATGAATTATTTCACATTTTAAAGTCAAATTTTCATTTTTATTTTCTACCTCTTGAATATCCATATTTTTAATTTTTAAGTTGTTATCATTTTCAACTGGAGAATTAAAAGCCACATATTCTTTTTCATTTTGATTATCTTTGATATTTGATTTTGTTATTTTGTCTTCTTTTTTAAGTACTATAATTTGAGCATCAACAATTTTCTGATTATTTGAATCATCATTATTTTCTTGTAATTGAGCAGTATCATTTTGGTCCAAATTATCCAAATTATCCAAAACATTTTCTTTAGATCTAGTTCGGGCCATTACACTCATTTTTTGCATAGATAGTTGATTCACTACTTTAGAATGACCTTCCTTAGCCGCATAATCTTTTACAGATAACCCTAAAATAAAACAAAAAATTGTTAATATAACCTATAATAATAAATATTTTTAATTGAATTACCATTTATATCACAAGCATCCAGTTGACTTCCTCGATCCAATAACAGGTCAACAATAGACATATTTCCAAGTTTTGCTACTAACATTAATGGTGTACGTCCTTGTTTGTCTGCTATGTTTATTAGTGCTCCATTATCTAATATAAACTCTATTAGATCACGATTTTCAGCAACACATGCGACATGTAAAACGGATTCACCTGCCTAAAAATATTTTTCTCAAATTATTTAGGTATAAAATATAAATACAAATCTAATGATACTTCTCAAATGTTATTTATTTACAAAGTATGCTCTGTTTCACGAGAGAAAGGTACCATTTCATGTATGCCGACTGAGCTCCACACAGCTGCTGAACCATCAAAACCCCTCTTTTTGCAATTTGAACATGGACAGGTATGTGTTTAATCACTAATCCACCCATGTGCATCGTTAGAGACTAGCTCCCATGTACTGGATAGTAGTGAGGTGTGGGAATTTGCAAGAAAGATCGGATTTGGTCAAGGCGCGGTACCTTTCTCTCATGAGACTCGAGTATAGATGGGTTAGTAAAAAAATGACAACCATAATATAATGTTAATAAATATAAAAATTGATGTTACATTAAATTTAATAAAATAATAGAAGCTGATAATAATTAACACATAATTAATTAATTAACACATGATTAATTAAAGAAGTTGTGCCCTGACCCTGGATAATATTCTTACCTTTAAATTTTATAACACGAGACTTTAATATTTAAAATAAAAGGAAATTGGATTCTATAAAAGAAAACATTTTCTATGAAATGCATTAATAAGATAGAGCACAACGTCCTCTTAATAGCAGACACTTTATGGTTCATAATACACCATTTGAGAAACATTTTGTTAGTGTTAAAAAGCCATGTTAGGTTACTTACAGCATTTTGTGCATTTATATTAATTCCTTTTTTAAGTAGCATAGATATAATAGTGAATGAGCCCTGTTTTGCAGCTAAGTGTAAAGCAGAATTTTTATTTGTGTCTGTGCATGTTACATCTGCCCCTCTCTCCAACATTAAATGAACACATTCTTTTTGGCCGCATTCTACAGCCTACATGTGCAATGTTATTTTACTTATATTGATAAAATTACACATAGTAGATAGCTACTATGTATACATTGTGTTTAAACAATTACTAATAGTTATAGATAAAATGGGTATATTAATTATATGACTTTGAAGAATCTATTTATATAAATCAACATCAACTAAAACACTTTTGTAACATAATTAGTATTGTTACAAAATTCAAATACATGATTATCCACACTAATTTTGACCGAGGGGGGTGTGGATAATTAAATGACTATTAAAAATAAAATAAAAATCTAATTTATTATATATAAGTATATAACGTACCTTTAATATGATATATATTGTTTATATTATTCATTATTCATATTTTAATATTTATATATTATAAAAAGTAGGTAAGTATGTATTTAGTTATTAACTGTAACTTAAAATTTAAAAAAAGGTAATATTTATAAATATTATAAAAATTTAGTTAAAAAAAAAGTAAAGTTTTGGAGTTCAGATAATAGACGTTCTATTGTAACAAGAAAATAATAATAAACCAACAGTGCTGCAGAAATTATATTTTCATTTATTTATTTTCAAGCAATCCTATAGCGTAATGAAAACTGTCTCTGTTATGTATGTTTTCCAATTTTTAATTTTATTTTGTGAAGTATCTAATTGTAACTACTTGTTAAAAAGATATTTAAAATCAATCTAATATGCTGATGTGTTGGACTTCTTGAAATTAGGTAAAAATTGAATACTTAGTTAATTCTATGTAGGTATTCCCTTCACCAAAAATACTTGGTTCTTCAAAGTCATTGTTATGTAAAAATTACAAACTACCACCAAATTCAAAATAGTGATACCTTCAAGAACGGTGTGTACCCATCGCAATCAACATAATCTAAGCTAGCATTGTGATTCAACAGCACCCAAGCAATGTTATAGTAACCTTTGGCCATTGCCAAGTGCAATGGTGTTCTGTCAAAGCTGTCCACTGTGTTCACGTCCATTGGTTTTTTTTGCAACAATGTCTTGACTTTTTCTAGGCTGCCATGCCATGAAGCCCTGTGTAATCGGCTCAATTTATCCTCAGCTTCAGAGTCAATTTTATAGCAATATATTGTACTGTCCGGGTCGTCTTCTAGTTCATCACCTGAAGGTGTGCCAGAGCCACTTTTATCCTCCTTTTTCCCCCCTTTCACCAATTTCAACATTTTCTTCATTTTGACTGTGTTTGTTAGCGTGTGCAATATTACAATATTATACTGTTATACGAAAATCTACAAGAGTACCTAAGAGGTGCAACCAAATTAAATTAAATTATTAGCGTTAGAAAATTATTCAAATTTACAACTCTTATCATGTATGTGCAGTTTGTTTATTTTGCTGTTTCAACGACCACCTCGCGAGGTGACGAAAAATCAATAAGATACTACCTTTGGTACGCTATCCGCAAAGTTTTCATGAATGATATACAAATTACACGACAGACCACAGACGTATTCGATTTACGAACGGGTGCCGTTCTCAAATTGTGTTTTGGTGAAGCGTAATGTATAATATTTTCAATTTCAAAACTAGAAATATAGAATGTGGACATAAATATCTAATTCTAGACTCTGGTATTAATCAACAACCGACTAATGAGTAATGACTATCAAAGTTGAAAGTATCAACATTCAACGTAAAGCGCGGGCGCGCAGCGCTATGTCTAGGGCATCTAGGCACACCGCACACATCCCCAATATGTTACCCGGTTACCGCCTGGCGCGCAAGACGCAGACGGCAGACGGCAGACCCGGCCTAGAGCAGGCTGATGTCGCGTTACTATCGGTATGAGTACAGTATCGATATTTTCTTGTGAGTACTTTCGGTATCGACTATAAATACGATACTTTAATTGGATCGAAAGAAAATATATAAATAGTAGTAGTCCGTGGTAAATACCTACTCGTATCGAATCCATAGAGCAATACCACAGAATATCGGATAATTTTTTATTTTGTTATCACTCATCATAAACCTCGTACGATTTAAGATAATATAATAGATTATAGATATGGTTTCAAATTTCACTTTATACTTTTGAATTTTCTTCGAGCAATTAAACTTTTAAATTAAACTCTTAGGTATACTCACATAATCACATATTATTATATTAATATTATATATGTTGATTTGTATGTGTAATTCATTGTATATTCTTCGATTGGTGTAAAATATGATCAACAATGCGTTGAACTTGAAACAAGTGAGTAAATATTAATTTTATCAAATTATTTACGTTACCTCATTCGCCTTATCCGTTGGTAACTATTTCATTGTAAATGGATTTACTACATATTCTTTGGCACCTTTTAATTACCAATCACTGAAATTTTATTTACTATTATAGACAGTTCAGTTTATAGTAAGTTGGTAAGATGGTTCTCAAATAAACTTCCGCTATTTGGAGTGCTACTACTCTATTGAGAAAAGTTAATTAATTTCACTACCTGATTGAGCACAAATGAATCGCAGTAAAATAGTCTGAAGCATAAAAATACCGGAGAATATTATATACATCACAATATTTAAAATAATTTGTTGAAAAAAAATCCAATGATTATAAATTATAATTATGTTCTTAATATCATTACTTATTTAAAAAATTGAAACTATTATTCATACAAAAAAAAAATATACATCATTTATCATAATGATTCAAGTGAAAAATTCAATAATTATTGTTTATCTAGTAGTGTGACATATCAGTTTAGCTGACTGTCGTCAAAAACATAATATTTTTTAAAAAAAATTCCTATATTAGGTATATATGTATAAAAATATTTCAAAAACAATTTATAATTATGTTTATCTAAGCCTTGTTCTGATATTATGACCAACTGAATTTTTTTCTTCAAAAGCAAACAACTAACAAATTAACAAAATGTCAAACTAAACTAACAAAATTTCAAACTATTCTGATAAAAATTACAACTATTCAGTTATCAATGCACAATATATACACAGTGGACATACCTATCATCCTAGATGTCTCTATCTATATTAAATATATTGGATATTTAGACTATACGAGTAAAATTCAACAAATCAGATAATTAAGATAAAAGAAGTATTAGGTATTTGATTATTACATGCAGCCAAAAGTTAAGCAGTGTTCAAAGTCCTAAAAAGTAGTTATTGGTATACAAGATTATTTATTAATTTTGACAGGTAAATAATTTGGTTATAATTTATATAAATATTAAATACTAATTGAAAGTTTGATTGTATATCATATTGTATTTTTCATTTTACCTAATTATATGTACTGGACCTTTTATGTTTTGGAATTTTTCACTGCTTACTTTTTACATCTCAGAATTTTTAACCACAGACGTTTTTACTCAGACTTTTTTACCTCAACATTTTTGGTATTATACCAGACAAATGCAGTCAAATATTGGATAAAATATGACATTGATTTATTGACCACAAAAATATGTACAGTCTTGATGTTGTTATTAACATAATTCAGTATTAATATCTTTTATACCAAAATTATAAAATGTTATGGTAAGGTGAAGTAAACAATGAAATTTAAAAATGATACTTATTTGCCACTTTTCATATATTTCATAATAATATTGTAATTTTTGTCTGTCAAAATTATATAAACTGTTTATAAATGTCTTAAAATATATACATTATATAAATAACATATGTTAAAATGGTGTTCCTAATTAATCATTTTACACTATTAAAAAATATTTTATTAAGTAATTTGTATTTAAAAAAAATATTTATCGTAGACTATAATTGACAGTATTGTCACTATGGTTCTTTTTTTTTGTTTTTGATTGTTAGTTTCTATTGATTGAATTATCTTTAGATATAATATAGAGGCTAACTGAATATCTCCAATCAAAATCATATTTTGCATTCAAATATTTATTATTCAATTCAAATTTTACACATTCATTACAGTTTTCTACTCAATAATAAGTTACTCTCAATGAGACAATGAATAGTTGCCATATGCAAATTTTTGAATTTTGACGACATTCTACTATAACTCTATTTGAGTACTAAATGTTAGCAGAAGAAGAAGATAAACATTTTATAAATTGAGAAAAGTTCTTGATTCTAAAATATGATATAAATTAGTTTATATGGTGTAGTTTGAATATTTATCATTAACTGATTACTAACTCTTATTGTCAGGCCTAAGTCTGTCTATAACAGACAGCAGTATATTAAAAGTTTAATAACTAAAGTGTTGTGTATTTTTATGTTCTAGTTTATGCTACGTCAGAAGTCATTAAAATTGTACAAAGAATTTTTAAAAACAATCAAAAATATACCATTAGAAAGCGATAGACAGCAATTTATTAATTGGGTAAAAGAAGATTTCAAAAAAAATAAATTTGAAACTGATGAGGTGTGTTTTAGTTTGTTTTCTATACATAACTGTTGAAATTTAATTTATCAAAACTTAGTTCAGTTATTTTAAATCTATTTTATATTTGCAAAATATCTATCATTAGTATTTAGTTGATCGAATTTGCAAATCGTAAATACAAATTTTATTTGATTTCTTTTCGTAATACACAAGAATTATATATATTTATAAATTTTTTTAATAGTAAAAGCAGTAATGCGTATTGTTATTTTTAGTTATTTTTATATATTTGTCTTTAGTTTACTGTTCTGTTATATGTATAAGTATAATATAGAAAAAAATAAATTACATAATTTGCATCAAATAAGATAAATACAATTATAAACAGTTAACACTTTTACCATTTGTTTTTTTAAAATTATTTTTGTGTCAATGCATAATATTTATAAAATATTAGTTGGTTTTTAATTTATTATCGTTTTATTTCGAGTACTGTACATTTTATTTATTATTTATATTTATTGAATTTTTAATTTTATAATTCAATCATAATTTTATTTTCAGTATTCTATTAAAACATTACACAAATATGGTGAAAAGTCATTGACGGATCTAAAACTCAATTTGGCCCTCAGTAATACAAAAATATCGTGAGGACAAGGTAATTATGGAATTTAAATCTCATGCTGAATCTGGATTACAACTTTTGGAAAGGCTTGTAGCTCGGCCGGTTATTAAAGATTTAACACCTTTATTACCAGATGAATTGACTAGTGAGACTATAGAAATAATTGGATATGCATCAACAGGAAAAACATTATTTTTGACCGAATGTATTGCTAAGTGCATCATCCCTCAAAATGCGGGTGGATTAAATACAGGTGTCGTTTACATTGATCTAGATGGACAATTCAATATCACCAAACTAGTTAAAATCATTAAGCGTTTAATTAAGAACACAGATGATAATTTAGTAAAGACCTACTTAAATAAATTAACATTGATCAACTGCTATGATAGCCCAACTTTGTATGTTACTTTTCAAAGGTTAAAACTATTTCTCACTGAACAATCTCAAGTGGGTTTGGTTATTTTAGATAGTGTTTCTGCAAACTATTGGCAAGATTCAGTATCTGGTGGTGAAAAGTATATGGATACATATGTTGAGAAAATCATATCATCATTGAAAATTTGTTTAGAAGATTTTAAAGTACCTATTATGTTTACTAGACAAAGTTATTTTCAGTCCAAACAAGGTGATTCTTTATTAGACTGTGTAAATCGAAGAATTGTGTTCAAAAAGTTAGGTTCTGATTTTTATGCAACTATTGCGAGACAAAATGTAAACCTTTGTTATAAATTCAAAATTAATGAACAGGGAATTAGTGAGTTTAATTTACAAGTGTAGTTTAATATTAAATAATATAGGTATATAAACATATAATTTAAAATTGTAAATTATTATTTAAACTTCTATGTTAAGTTATCGTAAAATTATTGAATAAAATTGATATAATACAATTTTACATTATTTATTTATTTGAATTTTCTCCATAGGTTAAACTACAAAATGGCACTAAACGTTAATTTAAAAAATATGCAAAATGTTGACCAGATTATTAAATATGTACAAATTGGTTGTGTACCAGAAGTATCAAACAATGAAAATGATTTGACTAATCATGATTCTACATTATTGGTTCATTTAAAAAATGCTAAATCTATTTTTAATGAACTTATAATTTTATTGAGTAAACAAATAAATAACGAAGTAGACCTTCAAATTAAACTTCAGGACATAATCAATGCTTGCTTATACTTATGTGGTGAACATTGCAAATCAAATTTTCCTTGGAGTGACGAAGAAAGCCATACATTAATGAAATTGTGTATTGAAAAACTGTGCTGTCTTATGCATTATGTAAATATTGAAGAATTGATTACTCATTTAGATGTCTGTAAAATTTTTGGTGGTTTGCAATGTAAATTAGAAAATGATAATTGGAAAAAATATCCGGCTGCTGTTGAGTGTTTTATGTGGATTTTGAAATACTTAAAAGTAAGTTAAAATTATAAAAGATATTATGTAACATTTTTCTTCATTTAAATGGATGTTATATCTACATGGTGTTGTCTAACATGGAGTTGTCCCGTCTTATAATTGTAAATGGCAAATGTGTTTGTTTCAATTTAGGGATGAATTGACCCATTTTTATTGTTATATAGGTAAGAAATTTATCTAGAGCATGTCATAGGCTTTTATCAATATTTACATTTTGAAGTGAGTTATATAACTATATCATAAAAATTTTAATTTAAAATTAAAATTGCCTTTAAATGCAATTATAAATAAAATCATTTGCCCTTTGCCATGTTTTAAATAATATTCTTACCTTTAAATTTGGCAGTAGTCCAATTCACAAAAATACTGAAACCAACAATGAAAAAATGTAGATTTACTTTGTTTAACATTTGAAAGACATGGAGCTGGAGTGTCCTATTTATTAAAATGTACAACATATTTTATGTTCTAGATGCCACATTTGAATTCTTTATTATACTTGGTTATGCCGTTACCATTAAATATGTTTGATGATTACCAAGATTCAAGTGTAAATACTGCCTTAGATGCTTTTAAACACATCATTGATAATACAGTTAGTATAAGTTTTGGTATACATATTTAACTTAACACAAATTTACTGTTACCTTGTACTTCAAAATTGTATTGCTTAAAAACATGAATCAAAAACTATTTTTGTTTAGCCTTCTGTAGAATTAGCAATGAGTGGCTATGACTTAGTTTTACTAAAGTCACTAGAAACTGGTCTCCGTTCATTTGAATATCAGCTAATACCCAATTTAATGAAGTGTCTTTTATCACTGATTTCAAAGATGCAAATGAAACATTTAAACAAAAAAAATTCTTTAGAGGTAAATACCATATTATTATAGAAATCACGTCTAACTTTTACTCAAAATGATTGATCTATTTATTAGTGGACAAAGTTTGATGATGTTATGAATATTTTACTCCCTCGAATGGAATTAGAACGTAAACATGAACCAATTATATGTTACGCGTCAATTTTTTCACTTGTTTTGGAATCCACTGGATTTTCTTGTATTCGTTGGTCGGAGCGTTTGATACCATTATTTGCAGAGTATATCATGAACAGTCAAACAACTTTTCCAACAGTAAAGGTAAGTTAGCTATGATTTCTCTACAACATTGACCTCATCCTTACTAAATCTACTTATAATATGTTATTAATTTTTAGGCAATTGAAGTGTTTATTCAACAAACATGGCCAAGACAGTGTACTCATTGGAAAGTATTGTTAACAATATTGATCAAAGCTCTATATAATGAAGATAAAAATTCTGTACAGCCTAATAAAGAAAATATCATAGTAATTGTAGAATGTATTAGAACATTAGAAGCAGCAAGACCTGAATGTATACGTAATATTTTGAATAAATTGAAAGAATGTAATGAATTTCAATCAAAAATGAGATTTAAAGAATATTTGGAAATGTTATAGCTTAATAATTGTTAGTTTAAATATAGTAATATTGTTGAGAGTTACAAATTACAATACACAGGCGTTTATCATTTAAAATATGTGCATGTATTTATAAAATGCATAAAATATGTAAAAGAAACCTTTATGGTTTCTAACTGTGAAAATTACTCATCTACCCTCTGAAACTATTCAAACACTAAACCAAAAAGAAAACCAATTTTTAATTTATTTACAATACAAGTACTGTTGTAATACTTACAATCATCTATTTTCATTTACTTCCAAAAATACAATTAGCCATAAAAATTTATTTATAACAATTTTGATTAATATTTGAATTATAGAATATTTATAGAATTATGAACAATATTTCTAAACATAGTTTTATTAAAATACAGTCATTTTTTTGTGAGTTTCTCTGTATGTATGTTCTTTTTTTATAGACTTTTCTTCATCTTTCAAATTTGAAAGACGATTATTAGCTTCGATCAATTTCTGACTGGCCATATTGTGCTGTACAGAACCAGATGTACTTCGGTTTAACTTATGATTTAACTCTTGAATATTTATTAGCTGTCGTTTGATATCTTCTTCTATTTTTAAACTTCTAACATTTAAGTCATGTATTGTAGAACTTTTTAATTTCTTCTCATCTATCACATTTTTATCTTGGTAACTGTTTTTGGTATCTGTACAAAATAATGAAATAAATAGAAAATACAGTGGCAACATGCTGGTATTTGACACTTACTGAGTTCATTATTGAGGAACGTAAAAACATCTGGAGGCTTTTCTAAGGATTTCTCATATGATTTCTTCATACATCTTTCAAGTCTCAATTGTTGCTTCCGTTTTTTACGTGCATCTTGAAATTGTTCAGTCACCTTCATAGACATGCAGTGATCTGGAAGTATTGAAATAAAATTTTAAATTTAAATGTTTATAAAATAAATTATATTAACATAATTTTACTACTTACCTAATGATTTTCCTTTTGGTAAAACTGTCGCTTCTACAGGGTTAATTCTGCCTTCACCGTTTTTACCTAATCCGGCTCCCATTATATATCCCATTTTGGCCATTAATTTCGAACCAATACCCTAAAAAAAACTCAAAATTTATTTGTTGTTTTGTGTACTCAGGTGAGCTAAGCATAAGTTTATTGTTAATAATTTAAACAAATTAAAAAATATATATATATAAGTAAAAACACTAACAAAATATTTTACATGCCACTATATCATAAGAATAATTAAATAAATAAAAATAAATACTCTTGTGTGTTTTTCCCAGCTTCCAAGTGATTGTATAGTTTCTGTATTTAACAGCACTTTATTAACTATTGCTGAATCGCGTTCTTTAATTTTACCTTCTTCATCACTATCGGATGATAACTCGTAAATTTCTTCATCTATAAATGTATAAGTAAATATATTTTGTCCCATTCTCATTGAAATATGATAATACCATTCCCTATTAAAGGAAAAATATTGTGCATTGGAACTTCTGTTTCTCCAAGTCCTTTAGTTTCATATTTAACAATACAACTTCCATCGTCATTTGATGTGCCGTGAGTAATGTCTAATACAATGGCTCTAGACCAAAGACCATTTTCACATGATTTTGCTAATACTAGACTTCCTATTTTTAAATTTTTAAAATCTGGTTCTCTACAAGTTAAATAAAAATAAAATGTATATTAGCAAAAGTTATTAAATTATAAACTTGTACATGACATTACTTAAACTCTGTGAGGCGTGATAAAGGAACTTGAGTTCCGTGGGAAAAATAACATCTATCATCTGAATATTTGCATTCACCACTTAAAAAAAATTGACAAGGTAGCATTTGTTTGCATATCGGATTTGTATATAATACAGTTACCTAATAAAATATAATTTATAAAAACTAAAAATTATTAATATTTTCTTAAAAATTTTACTAATATATCATCCAATGATTTTTGATCTGTCAAATCATTCATTTTGACAGACATAATGAGTGCATTATGATACGTTGATGTTTCATCATAGTCTGTTTCAAAAGGAGCTTGACACTTAGTTCCTTGTAAATTTTCCAACTCGTTCTAATAAATTAAATGTTTTAGTAATGCATAATAAATAATGTAAATACATTTACTTCAATTCCAGTAGATTTATGATGGTCATCAAGAATTTCGCAAGAACTTATACTATCACTATCTGAATTTATTTCAATTATAGTATTAGACGAATGACTATCATTGTTGACCTAAAAACAAGTTCCATTAATTAAATAATTTAATTACAAAGTAAATTATTTTAATTTATTTTGTAGTAGTACTTCACAATTATTAGCATACATAATTATTGAGATAACACTACAACTGTGTGTATTGTTTCCGTCTTACAAACGTATAACACAGCAAATTTGTGATCAGTAGTTCTAATTTTGTGTAATAAACTAATTGTACATGGAATTAATCTATTATCAAACTTAAAGCTGATAATATTTGTTTTCATTTGATTTTTTATTTATTAGTTTCTAACCAAGTTATAAGTATAAAATGTATGTGTTATAAATTGTTATAAAAATGTATAATGTCATTTCTAAATTTTAAAATATTTACTTATACCTACTTAACAAGATGCTACACATCAATTTGTTTTCTCTGTCCTACAAGTGCATAACATAACAAGTTTACACTCAGCAGATCACGTTTAGCTCCGTTAGTTTAAGAATTAGAGTGAATTGATCTATTATAAAAGTATAAAACTTGATGTTAAGTACAATATCTGTGTTTGTATGTGGATTTTTTACAATTTTTTTTAGCAAATTATGCATATATTAAAAAGTGTAAATTAAAAATACTCATCTAACTTAAAAACTGAGTTATTGTGAAAAATCCACAAGCAAACACAGATAATGCTCTTACCACAAAGTTTAAATAATAGGTTCATTTACTCTAATTTTTAAGATAACAGAGTTAAATGTGAACTACTAAGCGTAAATTTGGTATGTTTTGCATTTGTAAGACGGAGACAACAAATGGATGTGTAGCATCCTCTTAAATTATAAGGCACTATAATATTATAACACCTAATGCTGAATTACGTACTTTTTTATTTTCAGAAACATTTAAAATTTCACAGGACGACGTTTCATCTTCATCATAATTTTTAGTTTGTGTTTCATCAATGGTTTCAATTTCCGACTAAACAGTTTTGATTGATTTAATTTAAAATTTAAAATACATTGAACAGATATTACTTTAAATAGAGCATATTCTTCATCTAATGGATTTTGAGTGGTTTGCACTGGTTCACAAGTTTCACTAGTCAGTGATATAAGTTCAATCAAACTATCTCGTAATGACAATAGATCATTCAATTGATCTGTATTTTCTGTGTGCCTGATAGTTTGTTCTACTTGCTTCAGCTGGAAAATTAATTTGGTAATAGTAATTATTATTATGACTAAGCATTCACTCACCACTGAATGTATGACATTATTTACCTGTGCTTTATAGTTTTCTGACATTTTATAAAATATATTATACTAAAACTCCAAAAATTAAAATTAAAATTTGCTTTAACATTATCTGTTGTTTATACAAATGAATACTAAATAAACCAATCATGTATTATTCTTTACTTGTAACTGTAAAGACTATCTGCTGAATATTATTATGGAAAAAACACTAAATAATAAAATTTAAAAAAAATTATTATTATTATTTTAAATATTAAATTAAAATTAATTTATTAAAACTAGCAAAGATTTTTAAAAATTGCATATTTTTTCTATTCCGCGTAACTACAACTTACTGCGTATACTGTATGATAATTATACTTATAATATAATTAAAACTAGTAGTTTAAACATTTTAAACTACCTATAAAGATTAAAGATAGAAATTAGAAATCGGAATAATCGGATCAAAATTACTGAATAAAATAATGATATCAGTCCGTCACACGATTAAAAACATAATATTATATTATCTATGGTGGCAAGCACAGAACTGTAAGTTGTAGTATATTTGATATGATTGCAAATACACCACATAACAATTACACCCACCTACAACCAAGATCTTGACCTACAACAACAATATTATCAGTTATCAATATTCCCTAATTCCCTATCACGATTTTCGACCGAAACGGTCGCTCACTAGTCACGAGTCACAACCACAAGTCCACAAATCGGCACTCGCAGGTTGAGACGACGTGGAGTTTAGTAGGTAGTTTACATTTTACTATTTTAGTATTTTAAGTATTTTATAGCAGAGCGCAGAACATCATGTCTGAAGGACCAACTGTCGAAGCTGTGGAGAAACTTTCTATTGGTAATTAAAAAAAGATTGATAATTTATCAATACATTAATGATTTGCGTTAAAATTTCGTTAAGAAAATTTTGTAGAAATATGTAATTACTAATTGCATATAGTGTTGGGTAGACCCACTGAGATTTGTATATAAATTTAAAAAAATGTTCCCCCATACCTAACTAAGGTGGCCCAAATATTATGCGGTCTACCTAGTGGAACTCAGTAGCTTACCGAGTCCATCTGGGCCTGATTACATACGTAATACATGGCATAGCGCATAGATAATGACAATTCTACAATGCAGCACAATATACACAATTTTTGATAAAATGTAGTTTGATAATATTATACCTAGTTGTTGTACCCGAATACATGTATAAGTCATTTTTTTAATGTATGGTATGCAAGTTGGAACATCTAAATTCTAGACACTACATATTATTATAAATAGGCCTGGAATGCATGTTAGCAATTTTTGTTTCAGAAATATTTTTAAAATTATCTATAGTTTTAAATACATATTAATAATTATTTACATGGCATAATATTTTGATTAACATTTAAGGTGAACTATTCACATCAGAAAAATATGGTGATGATATTTCTGGTGATGGTACAGAATTAAAGCCTTTCAAGACCATATTGCAAGCCATGAAACATGCTGGAAAAGAACCATTTCCAGTGATTTATGTAGATTCTAAAGTCGAAGGCAATGTATGTGATAAATACATTTTTTTTCATATAATAGTTTTAATACTTTGGTTAATAACTATAATATGCATTATTATGATTATACACTTACCAGATTAAATTTACAGAAATTTGAACTTGCTCCTAAAACTCAATTAAAGAAAAATCAAAAATTTTGGGTCAGAGAACATCATAAAAATGTAGAAAAGGCTAAAAAAGAAGAAGAAGATGCTGCTAAAAGGAATAAAAATTTAGAAGAAGCGAAAAAATTAATACTATCTGAAGATTCTACTTTACCACCTGCAACTTTAATAAAAATAAAAAATGCTTCTGAATATCGCAAT
Organism: Diuraphis noxia; assembly: GCF_037042655.1. Taxonomy (NCBI): domain Eukaryota; kingdom Metazoa; phylum Arthropoda; class Insecta; order Hemiptera; family Aphididae; genus Diuraphis; species Diuraphis noxia. Next base: position 25,815,920 of record NW_028301714.1, on the reverse strand, counting down.
TTAAGGATTAAAATGTATGGATGGGTACATAGACTTAGGAGACAAGGTATTTATAGTTAAATGGTCATAGTTAAATAATATTGCAAATTTTGAATCTGCCAATTTTTCACCTAAGTACTATAGACTTGTTGTAATTAGTGAAATTTTACAGGAAAATCATTAATGTTTATCACACTAAGAGATGGTACTGGTTTTATTCAAACAGTTCTTAATGACAAATTATGTCAAAACTATAATGCTTTAATGTTGTCTACTGAGTCATCTGTTCTTCTTTTTGGAGTTTTGAAAGAAGTTCCTGAAGGAAAATCTGTAAGAATAACTTAGTGATAACTTAATTGATAAGTAACAACTAAAATTAATCATAAGTGTAACTATATACATTTTTTCCTATGTAAAATAGGCACCAGGAGGGCATGAACTTCAAGTTGATTATTGGGAATTAATTACATTAGCACCACCTGGTGGTGCTGATTCTATATTGAATGAAGATGCTAATCCAGATGTATTATTGGATAATAGGCATATTGCCATTCGTGGGGAAAATGTAAAATTTTAATCAATTGGTTTTAAATTATGCTTTATGATTTTATTATATTATCCTTTGTAGACATCCAAAATTTTATTAATGAGATCAGTGGTAACTCAAGCATTCCGCATGCATTATTTAGATAAAGGTTGCATTGAAGTTGTACCCCCTACATTAGTACAAACTCAAGTGGAAGGCGGGTCTACATTGTTTAAATTAGATTACTTTGGGTGAGAATATTTTTACTATTGTATAATTTTATAAACTGTAAAAACATTTGATGTTTAGACAAGAAGCATATTTGACTCAGAGTTCCCAGCTTTATTTAGAAACTTGTTTACCAGCTCTAGGTGATGTTTTTTGTATGGCACAAAGTTATCGTGCTGAACAGAGTCGTACTAGAAGACATTTATCTGAGTAAGATTATCAAATTATGTGTTTATCATTTGTCATTTAACATGACTGTCAATACTTTTATTTTAGATATACTCATGTAGAAGCTGAATTCGCGTTTATTACTTTTGATGATTTACTAGATCGAATTGAAGGTATGATTTGTGATGTAGTGAGGCGTGTTTTAGAGTCACCACATGCTGATATTGTGAAACAATTAAATCCAGTAAGTTTTTAGACATTTAACTCATTTAAGTATTATATTTTTACTAAGCAGTAATGGTCTGTCAACTTACCTTTTTAACCTTTTCGACTGGTTTATGTTATTGACTAAGATTGATGGCTTTGTATTTTGTCTTTATGTTTGTATGTTGTTGCTTAAAGAACATAAGCACACTTAAAATATTGGAAAAATGTGCTAGAAATTCTAAAAAAATGCTTATTATTATGTATGTGATTAAGTATTTTTTTACAGTATTAACTGAATTAATCCTATTAAAAATATATTTTCTAAATTTTCTAACTGCATAGATTATATATATCAACTTTATTAAGAGGACTGCCCACCATGCGTGATACCAAAAGACACAGTATACATATTCAATATTGATATACATAGATACATAGAATTGTTATAAAACTATAAAATTATAGTAAATATACGGTTATTTTAAAAAGATAAAATATCTACTTGGTAGAATTGATGAAGATTTAAAAAATAAAAAAAATACAGATTTTATATGAAATAGAAAAAATTGATTAAAAAAAATTAATACAATTTATTGCATATTATGTGCTAGAGATTGGTAGTCTTGCAAATCATCTTACGATAATAAGTCATTTTAATTTATGTCCGTTTCCTAACAAATAAAATTAATTACAGACATGTTTTATCTGTATCATAAATAAGTTAAATATTACAAGGTATTATGAATAATTTGATCCATTCTTGCATACCAATAAATATTAATCTTTTCCTGATATTTAAATACACACATTTTGTGCCAAATGTAGTTATACATTTTCGATATTTTTTACTTCCATTAAGAGAAATTCATATTATGGAACATTGTATTTAAATCTTAAGTGAAACAACTAAGAATTTTCATAGATGCCTACTACAAAATTGTTTGGATATTTTTGTAAAAATTTGGAATTACAATGCTCATATAAAAAAAGTAGGTCAGCATTTCGGTGGTGGATGTTTGTCCATCGTCCCTTCAGTCCTCGGACAGGATTGTTTAATTTTACTGTATTCAATTTGAATGCAATGATTGCTTTCGATAAAATACAATTCTGAGCGGATGAGGGAATCTTTTTTATTTAATTTTATTTGTTTCTATAGTGATAAACAAAGCGTAATAAGAACAGCTTCGGAACGATTTATATAATTATAATTTATAATTGGAAAATGTCATAAAAATGAAAAAAAGAAAAAGCTCAAATGTTTTGAAAATTGTACCATGTCTAGGTAAAGCTAATATAAGTAAACAACTCAAATTTCAAGTTTTTACAAATGTTTTTAACTGAATTACAACAAAAAAAACTCCTAAAATTAAAATTTCTATAAATAGCTCAAAAATTGCTAAAATTTTCCCAACTTTAAACCGTAAAGAACAAAAGCCAAGATACGACAAAAAAGATCTCTTGTCATTTTTCATTTGAAGTAATATTTCTGGTAGAAAACGTTGTCCGTAATTATTTAATATTGTGAAATTGTACGTTTTTCTCCTTTAACCGCTTTTATTTTGAGTACCGTTTCGAAAATCGAAAAATGACCTCTCTAAAGTACCAGCTCAAGAACATTACCTTTAAGAAATGATGCTACACTTGATACTTTTGAGCAAGTTTAGAGGGAGAAAGTGTTAACAGAATAAAAAAGAAAAAGAAATAAACATAATTGAAAAACCAATATATTCCTATTGTTTTGAACGTCCAAGGGTTTCAATCGTAACCAATAATTTTATTACAATTAAATCAAAAGAAATCTAAAAAGAACACTTTTTAAAGCACAAAATGAAACAAAATATTTTCATAGTTTATCATATTTAGTAAATACTAATATGTTTTTTAAAAGTGTTTGTTATTACTTTTTGAGTGAATTAGGAAAAAGGTTTGATTGATTTTTGTCATTGTGATTATTATATTTCCGGATTATTTTGTAAAGTACTAAGGATTTCTGCTCTTGGCCTCCGAGTTCTAGCTTATTCAAATTAGGTACAGGAAACCTCCTTTATAGTTGAAGATTTATGTATGCAAATACTTTGCTTCAAAACCAGTTGAGTTATAGAGACAAAACATTAAACAATAAAGCACATTATTGTAAAACCAATACATTCATTACTTTATTCAGAATCTAAAATAAAATACCCAAATGCTATGGTAAATTTACTTTTTAGCAGAATTTACTTTAAGTTTGTTGCATTTTTATTATATTATTCTTATAATTAATTATTAATTTTAATTATTATTATAAAATATGTAATAACTAAACAATACAATTATTTAGAACGGGATTTATAGTAATATACAATTTTTAAGGAATTTACTGTACCCAAAAGACCGTTTAAAAGAATGGATTATAAAATGGCCATTACTTTTTTGCGCGAAAACAACATAACCAAGGAAGATAATTCATTTTATGAATTTGGAGAGGTAATTTTGTGTTTAATATTTAGTAATTAGTTTATATTTTTGTAAATTAAATTTATAATTTCTTATTTCTTATTTAGGACATTCCGGAAATGGCGGAAAGAAAAATGACGGATTTGATTAATCAGCCAATTATGTTGTGCAGGTTTCCCGCTGAAATCAAATCATTTTATATGTCTCGATGCCCTGAAGATAATACTCTTACTGAATCGGTTAGTATATAATTTAATTTTATAGTAAGATTATTAAACAAATTATTTAATGTTGTCATAGGTGGATGTCTTATTACCTGGTGTTGGTGAGATTGTTGGTGGTTCAATGCGTATTTGGGACGAAAAAGAGTTACTGGCTGGTTATAAGAAGGTCGGAATTGACCCAAAACCATATTACTGGTATACTGATCAGGTTTGTTAAAATCATATTGATTGTATTTAATATTGTCAAAATCTATAGTAGCTATTACATAAATGTTTTTCTGACTTTAATATTATTTTAAAATAGTAGTATTTAAGTAAAACTAAAAAAATATTTTTTATTTAGAGAAAATTTGGATCATGTCCCCATGGCGGATATGGTTTAGGATTGGAAAGATTCATGTGTTGGTTATTGAATAGATACCATATTCGTGAAGTTTGTCTGTATCCAAGATTTTTAGACAGATGTACTCCATAAAAGTTATGAAGTAATGAAGTTTCAAAATCATAATTAATTTCATGTTTATGTCACTATTAATTAATTAAACAAAATAATACATTGCATTTATGGATTTTCTAGTTTACTAATTATTGACAAGCTTTGAATTTAATTGTACTGTATTAATTATTACTGGATGATGTTCAATAATTTTATTTTATTTGGTATGGTTAGGTTAGATTATTGACTATAGATTTTATTTATTTATTGTTTTGTTTGTGTACAACTACAACATTAACAACATAAAATATTCGTAAATAATAATAATAATAAAAAAAAAAAAGCATGAATTGATAAAATATAAAATATATAAATATATGAATAGATAAAATTAGATATCTAAATAAAATATATACAATGGTTAAAATTAGTGAAGTCGGAATAGTATTTGCATTGACTTAAATTCTGAGTTCAGATTAGTTGCCGCTATTGTAGTCTTATGGATGTTTCATATCATCTTGTATGTTGATTTTTCTTCAAGAAAGTGGATGGTTATCTGAGTATCATATCCATAGTCACATGGTGATGTATCTCCGAGTCCCCAATTACATTGAATTTTTTCTGTGTTTCTGTGACCTGTTCTAAGTCTATTTAGGATCACCTATTCCTTTTGAGATCAGTGGCTTATTTTGGGTGATTTCTCGAGGGGTGTCAACATTTATTGAACCTCACAAACAAAATTTTTAGTATTATTTACTAATGTAAAAAGACATTGAATTAATTGTTTAACAAATTAATATGTTAGGAATTGACAAGAAGTTTTACATTTGATAAAAATAGTATACTATAAAATAAGTGACAACACTAATGTCCAATATATTAGGACTTTTTTTTAAATGTCGGGGGGTGTCAAGACATGGACACCCCCCCCCCCCCCCAAAAAAAAAAAAAATACGCAACTGTTTGAGATAGTTGAAACTTGGAATTACGGTATTCTTTTAGTAGGTTTTTTAATGATATTGATTATGTATTAAGTTGGTTGAAATAAAATATAATTAACTAAAAACATACAATTTTTATATCTGATAAAATAAAATTTAACAATTAATAAATTATCTTGAATTAACAATATAATTTGAATAAATTAACCAATTTAAGATCTGTATAATAAATACAGACCTTAAATTGGTTAATAAAGAATAATAAATTCATTCAAACAGACATGATAAGTGAAGAGAATAAATTGTTTATTTGCTTTAGTATATTATTATGTTAATTCAAAATATTATGTTGACTGTTTGAGATTAAAAATTTTATATTTTTTTCCACAATAAGTCAAACAATTTTTTATTCAAAAAGTTTGAATATATAATTAATACACATCCAATATTTATTTAAAGAAATATTAATTTAATATAATTCAATGCTATTTAAAACATCTATAATAGTAACGACCGTGCTACACTAGCTAACGTGTGCCTCAATTAGTAGAATCTAAAAATAAATTATTATATAAATAATATAATATAATTTTATTTGTTTCCGATCAACACCAATGCAGCGTATAATATGTGGTACTGCTCAACTGCTGTTACCTCACTATATCGTATATGCTTATCCTCTGTGTTTTTCTTCTTCTTTTCACTCGTGTCGCAATATAATATAATATCGTGTACGAATCGTGCAATGATGACCGAGCAACGAAATCGCTATCACTTCTGCTCCATATACTATGTACGCCGTACATAGCGTACGGCTGTTTAGTGTATATGATATTATTCATCTGCGAAGTCTGCAAATTTCATAAGGGGTGTAGTGGTGGTGGGGGGAGAGGAATGACGTATTTCATAATATATCCGTTCATCAGACCGCGGACTTGCACATGTCGCGAAGCTCTTCTCACACACGCGAAGACCCTCATTTGTTTGCTCGTGCGATTATAGATGCTATAGAGAGTACATATGTGTATATTATAATAAAAATATAAGACATACCGGCTTCTTATATAATATTATGGACATGTGGTTGTGGTGGTGTAGACGGTGTTGAGTGCGTAATATTTATGTATAGGTATATAGGTGAAAGTGGAAACTGAAAGAAAAAATAAATGATATATTTGTATAAAAAGGAAAAAAATAATTCGTATATGTAGGTATATAATATATATTTTTTATCCCGAATCAGTCGACAACCAGCACACACATGCATATATTGTATGCATGTGGGACTTATTCGAAATCACACCCTATTTGTTATAATACGTGGTGGTTTTTTGGACGGAGCGGATGGTTGGAAGTGTCGTGTGTTGGGGGTGGGGGGATAGAGAGGATTTTGTATTCTCAGTGTTATATCTCGGAAAGAAATACGTATATAGATATCTCTACCGACGTGGTTTTGGTGCGGGTAATGGGAAAAATCGTGCGACTACTAGACTTGGCTCTCTCATAATCCACACTACGATGATGGCGACGACCTTATATCCGAGTTGAGTTATTCGAACACCGTGTTATTCCACCCCGATGGAAAGAGGGGTAGAATATTATACTACTGTAGGCATTAAGTGAATATGAACGATATAGCGGACGCACGTGTGTATGCCTAGATTCTCTATATAATATTATTTTATATCTATACCTACCTACTTGCTGCTATGACTTATCGACAGCGAATCCAAAATATAAACTTGCCAAATTTCCCGGGCACTGAAGATATCTCTCGAAAAGAATACAAACAGTATGTTGTCGCTACTATTTAACTGAATAGACACGATGATGGCCGTGGGACAGAGAACACGACGATATTATGTATGAAACGATTGAAATATGAAAACAACGCGACGCCGTAGGTCATATAATAGGGTAAGCATGCTGTACCTACACTGTTAGATTTACTCACATTCGTGGTCGATTGTCGGCCGACGATAAAAATATTGGTACTTAAGTGGGATATTTTATTTTCATTTTCACGTCGTCTAATGTTCTATAATGTCCGCTTATCGTGACAGCTATATATAGGTATAGGTATACGCGTATACAGTTTTATTTTACCATATTATATACATATACGTATTGGCTTTATTACCTACATTATCCAAGTACGACAATAATAGAAAATACAAAATCAGAGACAGGGAACGAGAGAGAAAACTAAAAAAAAAAAACTATACTGTTGGTTTGTCGTTATGGCGCACCTGGGTGCGTGAAAATGTCATCACCCTCTGAACACGGTTATATAGCTCGGCGGTGCTCTGCAGATCTGCAGTTATCATCTCGTCACTGATATGATCCATATACGTCACGTATACTCTTGAGTATATTAGAGATTATGATTGAGCCTCATTTTAAAATATAATACATTTTATTTTATTTTAATTATTAAATATCTATTTGTTGTAAAAAAAACGGGAGTTTTTTTTTATATTTTCCATGTGATTATACCTACTTAACCGAATATAAATAGTATGTAAGAAGCGTACCTATAAAGTATAAATGTATAATTGTTAGCCTCTCTTTGTGGTATCTATACATATTTTATTACAGCAGTTTTATTAACAAATGAATCTTATTTAAAGTAAGTAGATATACCTATACAATGAATAACGATCTAATAAGATAAAGGTACATAATTACGTAGATATAATAGGTGCGAACACTGCTAACTATAGATATTTACAGAATGACACTACATATCAGAATAAATCTATGTATGTCTAACCGTTGAATATGTTATAATGTAAAAGGTATAATCATTAGACATTTAGCATGGATACGGGATACCTATCTAATGTAAAAAATAAACGGACATTTGAATATTTCTTCAATATATAGATATTAGTCGTCCATAAACATATCTATTAGACATTATGAATATCCAAATAATATATCTAATGGAATAATATTAGATGAGTCGTGTATTGTGTTGTGTGGATAAGTACTGCACTGGAGTATACTGAGTACCAATAATCTGATGGGACTCCAAATATGTAATTTCTTTTATTTTAATTACCTACCTATTCAATTTTTATTTTTAGTAAAAATTCGTGTTTTGTACCCTTTTCACCATTAGATATATCTACCATATACTTATGACCTATTTGTGTATAAAGGCATAAGGTATAAGGCATTAAGGCGTATAAAAATGTATGATGGTCTCTCTTTATAGTTTATATAGTAGGTATTACCTATTTTTATAAACAATAATGGATCTCATTCAAAGTATAAAATATGGATATAACGAACCAATCAGACGATCAGTAAAGACGTAAAATTGTCCTCTAATACATTCCAGTAGGTACATTATAAAAACTATCAATGTGACAATGCCAACAACTCAACTATGAAAGCAACGTTATAGTTGTGATACGAATAGCTTGTGTTGTAGATTCTAAATCCTTTGTGCAAATAAGATAGCGTTTTTCTTTTCGCTATTGTTATTTTATTTTTGCTCAGAGTATTATATAATAAAATATATACAACTACACAAGACGAAAATTTAGACGGAGCGAATAGAAAAGAGACCCTTACCAAATAAAGAAAGAGTGTTCAATTTGCGTTGCTAATACCGTAAGGAAGTTTCCGGTTCAAAGTTTATTTTTTCACAAAAAGAAAGTTTTTTTTACAAACAAATAATGATAATGATAATAATAATTGACATAGCATAGAATTTGTATATACAATGACTTCCACGTCTAGTTTCTTTGAATTTGCCTATATAATATCAACAATAACTTTAAAAAATAAAGTAGACAAGAGCACGTCATATAGAACGCTGCTCTTGTGGTATACTTGTAGTAAAATTGCTGTCATCACAAATCACGGTTCGAGACCTCGGCCGCTATATTTCTTCAGATGTATTGTTGTCCATTTTCTTTTTCGTTAACGTTTTGATGCCCGTGTGTTTGAAAAACTTGATTTATACTTTCGCAAATATTATACGGTAAAGCGATGTCAACAAGTTCCTTTATTATTATAAGTTTTGGTTTATATTGAAAATAAAGGATAATTATTTACCTTTTTTTTAATTATTTTAATTTATTAGTAATGATCGGAACTATTCATTTACTAATGCCAAAGAGTAGACTGTGTGTCTGTGCCAGTGTTGCACAGTAGTGATAAATTAGTATTGCATTTGCATATTGCACAAGACGTTTAAGAAGTTTAAGTCTATCAATAAAAAGAATTATAAGATTGCCACAAAAATAATGTATTGCTCTTATACAGTTTTATAGTCTTACATATATTATACTGTTAAACATTGCATTTAACTAGTAGACCTAATTTTCCTGAATTATAACTTTACTTATTCGCTCTTTTTCAATGTTCAAAATATATTATATATTTATATTCAATTGACAATTTGCCATTTTTCGTTTCAACGTAGGTACATGTGAATCACATGATGTGATGATAATAATTATTACATGCAATTATAAAGTATTTGTTTCATTTCGATTCTAAAATATATTATTATACAATATTATATTATAACTGACGATTTCGCATAATATTATACCGTATATTGTCCATTATGTGTTTTTAATGTTTTATAACCTTAATAGATATGCGCATAAATAATACGAGTAAAACATATTGAAACAAAAAAGTTTTATTAAAAATTGTAATAGTGTTGTAAAATATTATATTATAGTCATCTCGACTTGAAAAATATAAATAGACTTATCAATTTCGGAAAAATAAGTTTATACATGTTTAAAAGCGACGTATTTATAGGTACTCATTTGATATACCTTTTACTTTTAAGAGTTTGTGTTGTCCTTGATGAAATTTAAAAAATATTATATTTTCTGTTTTTATTAAAAATAAAGCGTGGAAGGCGATAATAAAAAAGAGCGCCTACATCGCACCGAAATAAAATATAAAACTTTTATTCAACTATTATAGCGGCACTATTCAGCGAAAGAACTTTTTAAACGCAACAATCTGTTATATGTAAACCGTTTATTCGATAAAAATCTGTAGGTAATATACTTCTAAATTTCCTATATTTAAAACCAACCTCAAGTCTTACCGACTTAAATAAATAAATCTCGATACTAAAGAAAAAATTAAAATTAAATATTGTGACAAAACTCATTAATAATAATAAATAATAATTGATTGTCAGTTTTTATTCAAGCAATACCTTAATTATTTTATCTTGTTTGAAATTTAGTTCTTAGAGAATAGATATCTATTGGTAGGTGTATAAATACATAGCTCTAAACAGTTAATATTAATCGTAATTATTGTAAAATGTATTATATTTATATAATTTATTATAAAATAAACTTTTACATAACTTATTATAATATAATATAATTGTATTTTGGAGCATGGAAATCAACCTCTCCATTACCTCTTACAAATCGCATGATCATCTTCAACATTATAAAATAGATTATTGAACTTTTTTTCAATAGGATTAAATTAAAAAGATTGTACATTACCTTAGATGTGTTTGATAACATTTTTTTCAAACTTGATTTTTAATACCAATAATTACTATAAATTTATTAAATTTATTATTAGACTAAAGTATATATTTTTATTTTATTAAGTTTTGACAAAAAATTATCATAGCTCAACAGTTGCATGATAAAATATTTCAAACTTCAAATTGCATTAACTATTTAAAATGTTATTTTTTTTTTTAAATTTTTTAACTCAACTAGTCTGTTACTTTTTTTAATGAACTTTTGAATTTTATCAATTAAATTATCTTTTTTCAGTTGATTTAAAAATAATCACGTTAATTTTTGTTTTAAATGATTCGTTTTTATGGTTTTATACAAAAATATTAGTATACAAAAATAATTACTATAATGAGACAAATAGTTCTGTTATTTTTCTTGATAAAATAATTTTGTAAATAGATATATTTCTGTAGATTAGATAATTTTATCATAAATTACCTCTAATAAATTTAGGAAATTAGAAAAAACGCAGTCACTCCTAATGTGATCCACATATACTACCTGATTAAAAAATTAGCTTACTTTTGTTTTATTTCTTAAGTTGAGTTAATATTTTTTTTCCATATTGATGTAACTTTTAATGAGTTCACTATTTTTATTTATATGGCCACCTTTGAAATATAGACTGATAATTATATACGTATATTAATTACTATTAATATCTGCCTAATGGCTATTTCCTTCTTTGTTGCCTAAGTTATCACTTATTACTTTTTTTTTTAAATTACAGTCTTGGTGAGAAACACTAGTAAATACTGCAGTACGCTGTATATGCTCTCGTATGCTTATATGATAAACATTTTATCCTTTTTAACCTAACCTATCCTATAAACAGATGTAGGTTATACGATTTTTCCCACAAATATGGCCTCGTCTGATTCCTTATTAATAGAAAAATGTAATCACAAATTCACAAATCACAACTTATAAAGAGATTATGCATTTTTAAAATATGTAACATATTGAAATAGCCATTATTGTAGTAAAATTATAAATAGTGCATCTAAATGCATGCGTATTTCAGTATAAAATAAAAATTAATACATTGTCGCGTACCAAGGTATATATTACACTGAAGTAGACTCTCAATATGGATAATATACAAAATAGAGTAATGTTAGATTCAAACTATTGACATTGAATAAGGCATATATATATATGTGTGTGTATATATATATACATGATATTTTAGTAGATTTGGAGCTGTAAATATAAGTGTAATTACCTAATTTAAATTAATAATTCGGATATTTATACGAAGACAATGAACTACATTGAGTCACTAAAAATGTTCGTACATATTATACACCATTTTAAGACTCATCAATAAGCAACAATGACAATATTATTACTTAATACTTAACAACTAAGAACAAGAATTTTTGATTTGCAGTCCAACAAATTTACCATTTTATTATGAGTATACCTAGGTATTATTAAAATTATATAAATAACAGCTATTTTTTATAGTAAATAATATCAGCGATCAATGAAATAATGAATTGTCATCATAATGTATAAGGTATAACGTGTAATAATGTAATAGTAATATATATATATATATATATATCGTCGTCACAAAAATTACTTCTAAACGACTACTACAAGTCGTTTAGTGTTTTTACTTATTCGAAGAACAATATTGGGTATTGAAACGGCTGACTTATGATTAGGGAAAAAATATTTTTAAATTATTTTAAACGATACTGTATACTTACTATAGTTAACTTTATTATTAAAATATAATTAAAATCGTCTCTATAAATTTTATATTTTAGGCTCTACGCTTAATCTACATATTTGAAAAGTATTAAAATTAAAATATACCTATTGTATCGACTATCGGTAATACCTATTATCATTGATTATAGAATAGTATAGAATATTCTATAATCAATGGTTTTTTTAATTTTAATTTTTATTATTTTTATTATTCTATAATCAATGCTATTATATACTTTATAATTATGACAACTTGTCTATCAAGCCCAAGACTTATATCTAGATCATTTAAATGATATTCAGTGATATTTGAAATGGAACGATTCTATGTAGATACTCTATTACTGACCTTGAGGGATGACTATGACCTGAGGACAAGGATGCCAGCTGGTGTAGATAAATCCCAAGAGGAATTTGTCAAAGGTTGTATCTGTAGGTTGTTATAATGGAAGAGTAGAACCTATACAATAATCAATAATGTGTCAATATTATAGCTAATAACGAGACCCATGAAGATTAGAATTGTCCTGATTTAATCATATTATTGTTTACATTTTATATTATGTTGAATTTAAATGATAGGTAATACAATCAACTAATGTAAAACGTATATTATGAATCATGAAGAGTTTGATTTACTTACAATAAAGTCACCGTAACATAATAATATCATAATATTATATATTATATAATAATAATTTAATCATGTGAGTGAGTAGGCTAAGATAAAAACCATAGCACCAGTGGTGTAAAAACCGGGCGGGAAAGGTGGACAAACGCCACAAGCTCAACGTTTATGAGGGTTCTAGCGTAACCAAAAATACAGTTTTTTTCATCTTAGATTTATTTTATAGATCTCGTACAAAATATTAAATGATATGAAAATCATATATTTTGGCATTTGAAATAAATTTTAATTTTAAAAAGTGAAGAGTTATGAATTGTTTATTTTTTAAAATTTAAGAGACCCCGGGAAATTTGATGCTACGGGCCCTAAAATTCTAGTTACTCCATTGCATAGTACACTATAGCATTTTAATATAATACAGTACCTAGGTCATTTGGGTGATAAAAAAAGTAATGACTCTAAGATATTAATAAATTATTATGTTTTTTTTACAAATACACCTTTTGCTAAAGAAATTTAGGTTGGTATAGGGGGAGTTTTTTTCATACCTGGGGTGCAAAATTCCTAAATACGTCTCTGTATTTATGTTATTGTGACTGCAATATTTTCATACCACGTTATTATATAATATGCTAAATGGATAGATTAAGGAAAGTATACTTAAATATTTCTGTAGTATGTGTATTATAAAACCTGGCACAAGCACATCACTTCAACTTTACTAATTTTAAATACAAATAATTAATAATAATAATAATACATTCATCTAAACAAGGTGATAAATACTTACATAATATGAATATATTATAACTTAGCATTTTTATTTAGATGAATTATGAATTACCTATAGAGGGTTTTATGATAGCTTATAATGTTATTACTAGTGGACCCGACAGACGTTGTCCTGCATGATATTTCAAGTGATTAAAATATTAAGCAAAGAATGAAATGAAAAACAAATAATATGATAATTTCATTATTCTTTTTTTTTTGAAATAATATCAATTTTCTAAAAACAATTCGTTATAATCAATAATTTTTGTTTAGTTTTATCTTAATGCGAGTTGTAAATATTTTTAGTCAATTCCTGAGGAGTGATAAATACACTTGGCTATCTAAAATCACCGAATAGCAGCAGTTAAGCACCACCGAAAAGCCTGGTGTTATTATTTAGATCTTTCATAATTCTATCGAGAGTTTCAAGTGAATGCTTGTGGGCCATAGTGCGCATTCATCTTAGATAATAATTTTGCATTTTTGCAAAACTTTAGCCATACCGGAATGCTTTTTATGTTTCACACTGCATCTGGATTTGTGTGAATGTTCAGTGGAAACTTGAGTAGGTACTGAATGTGTAGTCTGTTCACCATCAAGCCAAGTGGCTGCAATACCCGATGAAGCTATTGCTAACGTAATATAATTTTGCTATCGAATCCGCGCAAATATTAGTGAGAGGAGAAACGTTTTTCCAGTGCCACCTGGTGTATCCAAAAAATAGAATCCACCTTGTTCTGCTACAATTGACAAATTAATTCGATCGTATACATTCTTTTGTTCATGATTGAGTAGTTGCTCATTATTTTAAGCGAAAGTAGTTAAAGAGACTGTATCGAACTGTTGTTTGCGCTGAATCTCGCTGTTAATGATGTCTGTTTCTGGGTGGTTAGGCGAGGGCATACCAAAATGAATAATTGGCGAATTTGATGAGGAGAGGAATTCAATGCTGTATCTTCAAGTGTAATATCCCAATGGTTGGCATCTTCCAGCAAATATAATTCGTGACACGCATCATGTATATGTTGTACAAAATGCTATTGACTGTTCATAGTTTTGGAAGGTGGTCGGTTCAGGAACATTAAACAATAATAAACGCAAGAAGAAACATTCGTGTTGCTTTAGACGGACTGTGTATAATCGGCCTAATGTATTTCCCATAAATATGCTGTTGTATTCTTCAACTGAAATACCTAGCTTTCATGGTTCCCACTTTTTTGACTGATTGTTCCATGTGAAGTATAGTTCACATAAGTATACATTAATGTTTTTGCGAATTGACCGTGAATACCTGGTCGGTTGTATAGTTAAAAAAACTCTGTTAATGGGATTTTTGGGGCAATTGATGCACGTTGTAGAGCAGTTTCTTCCGTGAAATAAATACGTCATCCATTTTCAAGGTGCACGGCTAAATGTATAACTGCAGGGTCTGTTTTGCGTATAGGAAAACTTAAAATACGCCAAATTGCTTCATTGCTGCTGATGTATTAGCCTATTTGATACCGTGTTATTTCATCATTTTCGTTAACATTTTGAACAGAAAATACAGCGATATCATTGCCTTTATGGACATACTAATTTGCATATATATTTTATAGATTTCACCGAAATGCAGAGCTCGATGTTTATGTGTGATTTGTAGATTTTACACAGCAATAGTGAATACGGAATCAGCCAGTGATTGTCAATGTAAACTGTTGAATTGTTTGACATATGCGAAATTGATGTGGTTGACCACCACGTGTCTCTACGATGATACAATGGATAACCATAGATATTAGAGATTGTATCATTTATACAATTTTTTGGAAAACGTTTCGCACATTTTCCATTGTCCATGCATGGCGCCGTCATGTGCCATCTGTCGGGGTGAATCTAAATATTATCCAGGATGTCACCCAAACGCAAACAAAACAATTTATTCATATCGGTCCAGCCGTTTAGGAAGAGTTCAGTGACATACAAACGTATAGTAGAATTATATATATAAAGATGTTATAATAATACTTGATAAATATTTTATTTATTTACTTTTAATTGTCTCCTAAATTGTACAATTGGTACATATAAATATATTATATATTAAACATTGTACGGTGTA
Source organism: Diuraphis noxia (assembly GCF_037042655.1). Taxonomy (NCBI): domain Eukaryota; kingdom Metazoa; phylum Arthropoda; class Insecta; order Hemiptera; family Aphididae; genus Diuraphis; species Diuraphis noxia. The sequence continues at coordinate 25,800,019 of NW_028301714.1, read as the reverse complement.
TTGCCGTGTTTTCCCCGTCAATAGTGTTTTGGTAACTACAGTATTCTCAAACTATATTACTTAACAATAAAACGCAAGTATAAAAAACTACAACGCTTAAAATATGTTATCAAGTACAAACTTTGTATTTTGATGTTAACGACATTGTAATATTTTCTTCTATAAGTAAAGAGTAGAACGCGTGGCGTAAGAATATTTTAATTACAAGTTTAACTCCATGGAGTTATAATATTATTTTAGACTGATGGTTATTTCAAAGACAAGAAAGCCAGTGAAACGTTATTACATCTGGTTAATGATGAACGGGGTTTAAGAGGAAAACAGCATCACCGTCAAAATGTTATGTATTTTATTAATGGATGTAACCGCTGCTTTTTTGTATACAATACAAAATATATATAAACTATATTATATACTCCATACTATTTTTTTGTTGCATATTTTTCTAAATTTTTAAAAACAAAAAAACACATTTTTGCATCGTGAACACGGAACGAGATTTTATTTTATTTTTGTGAATATCGATCAAAAGCCAAAAGTCTTTGCTAGAAAATAAAATCATTAAATCCTTATTTCCTTTTCAATTTTTATTTACATCATTTCCATTTATTTTTCTCGCAAAATAAAATATTTCACTAGTTTATAACCATTTTTCGTATGCTTTAATACTTGTCATCATCAAAATTATAATATAATATATGCATATTATGTAGTATAGATACGCAATATTATACATTTCATATTCAAAATATATTTTAGCTTGTATATACATAAGTCACTAATTTTAGTAGGACCCGAGAAGGAAATATTATATTGACTATTGAGGCTATTTTATTATATCTTGGTATTTAACTCTTTTTAGGCGTGTGTAAGGGTAGGGTCGTTGCTGTCGTCGAATTAGGCAGGTATTTAAGTATATTATGTGTGTGACGGATGTACGTGGAATTGTGGATATGTGAACTGCTATCAAACAATCCTCAGTTAGTTATATTATTATATTTGTTTGAATGTAGATAATACAAGTGTTTCCAACCATAAATAGCTATATTAGACTGTTCTTGCAACCGTTTGAAGTTGAAACGTTTCAACCCTTATAACTGAACAACGACGGGGTGTACCTTAGTATCATCGTGGTCAATGGGGGTCTTAGGACTGAGCAGCACCAGGACATGAATATATCATATTATATCGTTTGTCAATGAAGTCTAATGGAACGGACATAAAACGATAAACGTATGACATCATAGCCGTGGCTAATATATTATACTATATGATCTTAACTTTGTGATACGCAGTTGTCGTGGCTGCTACTGCCAGTGCATATTATCACTTCGATTTATTATAAGTTAACAAAACATGATAAGATATTAATTCTATGGCTAAATAGATCTAAAAATCATCGCCAGCTAAGATTCCTGTCCACAGTCTATGCTAAATCATGTAATAAGAGTATATACACAGCCCATAGAGAAAATGTGTCTCAATGCAATTATACCTATTTATACGAGGCGTGTCCAGAAAGTAAGTTCCGTTGGGCAATAAAAACATGTAAATGTGTAAATTTTATTATAAATTTTATTTGAATATAAAATACACGTATTACTCTATTTTTCAACATAGTTACCCCCATTATTTAAGCACTTATCATATCGAGGTACTAGTTTTTGTATTCCTTCATCATAGAAAGATGACGCCTGTGATTGTAACCATGCGCTATAATAGCCTTTTTCACCTCATCATCTTCGTTGAAGTTCTGGCCACCCATAAATGATTTCATGTGTAAAAAAATGTTCTAAATGAGTAAATGAAATAATCTGATATGACCGTAATTAAGATAACATCGTAAACGCGATAAAAATAGTAAACGGAACTTACTTTCTGGATATACCTCGTATTTATAGGATTTAGACATGGCTCACCCCAAGTTAACAGTTTTGGCCAAATTGAATTTTGATTATTTAATAATATATAGACCTCAAACACTTTATCATATGGGTATATGAAAAGCTATTATTTTTTGTTGTGGTATAAATTACATTAAATTAACTAAAAATTACTTTGTTAAAAACAGTGACGAACTTATGACTAATTAAAATTTTTGTTTTGTAATTTTACACTTATCTTTCTTTAAAAGGTAACTAATGATAACAAATTTATTTTTATACCACGTACAACTACTAATTAGATAACAGTTTTATAACCAATGGTTAATAATAATAAAAAAACTCTTCGACACTCAAGAAAGAAGAAAAAATAACCTTCGTGTATTACTAATTGCCGAATTTATTTAAACGATTCATAATCACACCAAAACAATGTTGATTAAACGAATTACCGTATGTATAGTGAACAATAAGAGATTGTATATATCAATTATTCAGGTAGGTCCCTGATGTAAATAAGTTTGAATTTTTTGGTTTGCTACTAAACTACTACCAAAGAAATGGCACAGTTTCTCATTACGTTCAATCGTATTTACAATATTATGCTCGTGATTATTTATTTTCTTATATCTGGGAATTATATTGCGGGATTAAAACGATAAAAATACTGCCCGTACTTAAATAAACGAAGACCTCTAGTCAATTTATCGGAGAACGGAAAAAAACGAACAGTATAATTAGGAAAAACGTGATGTATGAGTGTCAAACATTGGTGTTGGGGGATAGGGAAGAGCAGGATGAGTTATCCCACCGATTTCATTTCGACGAATTCGGGAAAATTTGGTGTATGCTGAGTCATACCATATTCAGGAACCGTAACGAGTTGGTTGTCGTTTCGAGTGTAATTTCGAATAAACATGTTCCCGGGGGATAACCCCACACTGCAAGGATTTCCGAATGTGGACTAAATTAAAACGTCGGAGACATCAACGAAATCTAAAAATCTTTGTAATCTAAAATAAAACTCGTAAAATAACAAAATGTGTTGACTTTTACGAAAAATAATATTATGTAATGGATAAATAAATAATATCTACAATGTTAATAGATAGTTTTGTTAATAAATCGTTGTTAGAAGAGAATCTAAAAGATGATGTTTAAATTTTTTAAGCAAGATGTGTGCACCATAGCGTATTATTATGAATTATGATTATAATAGTAACACTATATGGCTATACCTACAATGCATTCCAAGAGACGAGACTTGATTTTGTTATTGTTTATAAAAAAAAATATCTGTGTAAAAAATCGAATCCCAAGGTTTTTGTATGATTCCCACACCAAATGGTACCGCCAACGCCGTAATAAAGTCTAAATGGTACATTATTGTTATACAATATATAGAGTGCGGTGTAATGGACTCCCATTTTTCAAATAATCATTAGTGCGTAATCAAACTGATTAGATTAAAGTGGTTTATTTCAATATATTAGATTATCAATAAAGTTTTTTTTAGTCACCATCCGTGGTCAAGTGAACAACGAGTTTTTTTTATCGAGTCATTTTTCAAAAACGCCGAATGTGTGATTGCGACACATGAGCATTTCGCGCTCGGTTCAGTTTGAATCCAAACGAAAGTGTCCCTGATCGGAAAACAATTTTTAATTGGGTACAAAATTTAAGGACAACAGGAGATGTAAGAAAACTTTTTACGCCCTAAAATTGAAGAATACGAAAATACTGATGCCTTCTGGTTTTAACAGGATAGGGTCATAGCTCATACGGCCTGTTGTTCTCGAGCTGCATTGCAAAAATATTTTCTGGTCGCTTGATCTCCTTAAGGGAAAACATAATATGGCCTCCTTGCTCCCCTAATTTGAGCTCATGTGACTATTTCTTTTGAGGATACCTCAAATCTGAAGTTTTCAAACATCGACCTAGAACTACTGAATAACTAAAGGAGGCTATTCGCGGAGAAATCTCTGCGATTCCACTCGATATGCTGGCGAAAGTGATGGAAAACTTTCGAGAACGGCTCCATATGTGCGTCGTTCTCCAAGGCATTCATTTAGATGATGTAATTTTTAAAAAATAATTTAAAAAAAACCTTATATAATGTAGTTTTCAAAAAAATGTTTTTTCTAATCTTGTATCGTTTTTTTTATTCCCCTCGGAACTGCGGGAGCCCATTATGCCAGACCCTGTACAATCAATACTTTATTATACATTTTTATGCTGATCGTTGATGCATATAGGCTGCAGGTCGTGTCGAGTGTCGAGTCGCGAATATGATCCTTTTGTAGTGTCAATACAATTGAAACACTTCAACATATCTATAAGTACCTACCTACACACGATTTTCGATTAAATTTAATGAATAGCGTGAGCTGCGTCGAAGTAATAGGAACGAAGTAATTGTAACGCAATTATTGACTGAATATATTTCGTTTGAAATAAAATAACTGTATATACAGACGGTATACGTAACTTCGGTTATGATAATAATATAATATAATATTTGTGTAAGCTTTTACTTGGAATTCAACATCGACATTTATTATTATTATTAAAAACTACCAGGCATTGGTTTTATTTTATTTTATTATTATTGTATTAATATAATATGAACTTCGTGAAGTGTTTAGAAATTGTTTGTTGATTTCACTTCATTGACTTGTTCAGAATTATGGAAATCTAAAGAAAATTAATTTAATATATAAGTTTGGTACGGTTGTTTTTGAATTAATGTTGTACACTCCTACACGCGATATATTGTAGAGAATGTTCACAAGGGTTTTGATTAATTTAGTTTCTGCGGGATAGAACAATTGTATACAATAGTAATCGCATTATATTATATTATGTTAAATAATTACTAAATGAAATCCATTACCAGCGATTTCAAACTTAGCAAACCCATCATAATTTATACTTTGCTTGTAAATGAACACGTTCATATTCTTTAAAGAAAATACATTATTTTCAAAATTATATATCAAGTGGAATGAAAGCCGTTATTTGTTTAGAGGTTGTGTAGAGACAGAGTTCAGCGTTATTATATGCGGTGTGCGTGAAAAGTAAAATATGGTTGTCGTGGCAATCGCCAAACCTCAGTAAATTTCAACTTGCTGACTGATATAATGAAACGATAACCATTTTTGATTTCAGTATGAAGCTCTATTTGTTTATTTTGTTTATTTACAAATCCTTTTAACATTTTTTTTTTTTTTTTTTTTTTTAATGTGATATCACAAATCCAAATTTTCTATATTGTTATGATATTATTTTTCATGAAAAATAGTGAGAAGGGATGGAAAAATCATATAAACATTGTTGAAGTACCTAAATCTCATGTGGATTTTTAAAACAAATCGATTTCAGAATATTATTATATCTATATTATGTCAGTCAATGTATAGCGTCAAAAACTTAACTACCTACCTACTTCAAAACCACGCAGTGTTGAACACATAATTTTGTTATTGGGTGGGATGTGGGGGGGTTGATGGCTGATTTTTAACATTTAATTATTACACATTTATTTTTTGGTTTTCAGATATTACACTTAGAACACAAGGGGCATAAGCGAAATTATTTGTATTTCGTAATAATCGAGTTCAAAGTTCTAATCTACGAGTAGATATCATTTTATTACTGCACTGTAAAAAGGTAATTGGGGAATCTATCTCACCATGGTTAGGTTAATAATAGGGAGTTTCCCGAGTGCCTCCTGAAATCAACTTTTTTTAAAAATGTTCCCTAGTGCATCTCAAAAAAGGTCATATTTTGACATACCCTTAATGCGTCCAGTTCAATAAGAGTTACCCAGGGTGCACCATGAGGAGGTGAACTGGCTTACCCCCTCTAAAAATATTTTGTGATTTTTATATATGAAAATATATTTTATTTTAGCTTTCACCCTCGAATTTGGGTGAGCGTACTAATTATTATAAATTGTTTTTATATTTATTTAAGAAAAATATTATTATGTATTTATTTTTTAGTATATCTATACAGGGCTGGTGTTTGTTTTTAAATGTTTATATATCTGAATGATGTGTATAAAATAACGAATTGTACTTATGATGAAAACTTTAAGAAGCATTTGTCGTCCTTTCAGGACTACTATTCATTTCAACCCAGAAAGAAATAGGAAATTTCGAGGACGCGTTCTGGCTATTCACTATAATTTGTCGATAAAACTGTAGACGAACTCGGGTCATTCAATATAATTTGTCAACAAGACTGCGGACGCACTTAGGGTATAAAAAAAGGTGAAAATTAAAAATGGAACACACTCGGAATATCCCCTAATGTTATGTATAAATATTTAATGGTGATTAATTTATCGTTAAATTGTTTTTTTTCTTCGTTAAGTAAATAAAGAATACATCATGATGTGCACTCTCTATTTTACCATAATTTTTTAGTACAGATGGGCATGAAATTCAAATATTTGAATTATCCGAAAATCCGGATTTGAATCAAATTCTTATCCAGATTTATGGATTTGCTTTTTATGTGACTTAAGACTTACAATATTATTTTTAATGTATGGTAAGATTAGGTATTTTATTTTATTTTATTATAATGAAAATTTAACAATAAATCAATACTTAGGTTTTATGATGTCACTGGTACTTAAAAAGCGTTAAAAATTTGGTACACCTATGTCCGAAAATTATGTTATAGAATTAAAACATTATAAAAATATAAAAATGAGTCATTGGACAAAAAAATGGAGTTGAATAGTCCCGATAATCCGTGAAATTCGGATTAACTAAATCCGGATTTGAAAAATCCGAATAATTATTTATACATAAAATTACAATAATTTTTTTTAAAAATAATTCCGCGTGCATTTCCGAACAACAATCGCAGCGCTGTTCATATTATAGGTAAGTACTATATAAAATAATCACACCCTGTGTCGTATAGGTACCTACGTTCTACACATATATATTCTAAACGACATTTGTGGCGATATAGTGATCGTTGCTTGTGTACAGTATTGCATTACAACAAGTAGTTGCGTCAGTTTAACTTTGGCAAACAATCAACGTTGGGCTAGAAGTTTCGCCGCAGGGAAAGAGACGCACGCTCGCCGCCCGTCACAGGGCACACAATACACGTGGCTGCTCGACGCACGCGCACACACACACCCACACACACCAGCAATGTCACACGTTAAACTTATACGTGGACAAGGCCACTTTAAGTTGAGTTAATTGTTAATTTATCACGATTATTCCTTAACATACACGCACGCGATATAATATAGGTATTGTATATTATATAGGTATACATCGTACAATATAATAATAATAATACGGGGAAGTCTGCAGCTTAATGCTCCCGGATTTACATGAGAGTGTGTATAACATATACGTGTGCGCCCTAAAACTCATTTAGCTATATCTCGCCCATTCAAGTAAGGTTTGACTGTATAACTTGTGTACTTGTGCACGCTGAGATTTACGCGAGAAGTTATCGAGACGCGCGTTAGCACGTGTAGGCACTATATATATATATATACACGACCTATATTATATGCAACGCTATCGTGAACAGGATAATTTTCCAGATATCGCGGTGTGGTTAATATGGTCGCATTGAGCATTAAGTCGTCACCGTGGCCCGTGGCTGCGGTATAGGTATACCTATCTAATAGTTTGCTCAAAATTATGCACGAGAAAAAAAGTACTTTATATATATTTTGAAAAAAATATAAGCAGTGAAATATATAAATATAAATATATATACAGTGAAAATTTCAAGTATCTGCAGTCATTTTTTTAGAGTTACACTAAAATAAGAAAATTGCTAAATGAGAAATCTAGTGAAAATTCAATGTTGTAAAAATTTAAATTTCAAACGCTCATAAAAACTTAAATTGATTTTTTAGTGGATATTTTTTTTATGATAAAAGTTGACTAACTTATATTAGTTGTATTCAATTTTCAAATCTTAGTTTTAAAAAGAAATTTTTTTATGAATTTCTAGCTTAAAATAATTTGCGAATTTGTATGATTTTTACGTATTTTGTCAAAATTCAAACTTTGAATGCTTATAAAAAAAAATTGTGACCATGTATTTCTTTTATTTTTCAATTGCTATTGTAACATTATGTTAGGAGCTTTTTATTAAATTTTCAAGATTTTCTGCCCAACATATACATTTTTATCGATATTAATTTAAAAAAATCTAATAATGATCGAAAATTGCATATGCCTATAAATAATTCAACTTAAGTCGAAATTTTTTGAAAATTGCATGGTGGATAGAATATACTTATATAAACATTCGGGGAAAATGTCATGTATCTATAATCATTTGTTTTAAAGTTACATCAAAAACCAAAATTAATTTTGTTGAAAACTGATTGTGTGTCAAATTTCCCGTTTTTCCCTTAATTTTTAGTTTGTTTATATTTAGAAAAATATTGAGAACTTTTTACTTTTGACCCCCCAAAGTACAATAACTAGATTCACTCTCTGATCTAACAAGGTACTGAAGTCAAAAATCAAAGCATTTTATTACCCTAAAACGTGATGACAGACACAAAAAAAAAATAATAAAAAACACACATAATGTGGTAAAATCAATACATTTCTCGCTCCACTCAGAATCTAAAATATAATTATAAATATAAATTAATAAAAGTAAGGATTTTGCCAATAGTTATATTAAAATTAGATTATATAATTAGGGTAAGTTAATATTATGGTTCTGTGTTGTTCTCTACTCGTCTACTCTTATAAGAGCTAAAGAATATACCTGCAGATATAGGTACCTATTAAAATATATAAATTTGCGCTATTACCTTCCTCCTGATCGTTGAAGGGCTCTCGAGGTCGTAATTCGAGAATAATATGATCAAATACACCGTAGTAATAAAATATTTATAAAAAAATTATAAAAATTAATATAGATAATATTATGATGCTCATTATTACCTTACTTACCTTATTCGCAGCTGTATTTGATTTAGGCAGATGACTTAATTAGGTTAAAAAAGGTTTAAACACCCGAGTAAAAATAAATACAACACTGATAATTTTTCTTAAAGAATGGAAAAAGTCAGTTGACGTTTGCAGGATCTGATTTTGGTTGATTTGGCTAGTGCTCTGCACTGATGAGAGGAGACGGCGTGGTAAAGCTAGCCAGAGTCGCAGGCGGCTCCATAAAAAAAAAAAACACACATCATAGTAAAATCAATACATTCCTCGATCCGCTCCGCTCAGAATCTAAAATGATTCTGTGTGAATGCGTTTTGTTTATATTACGAGTGGACCAAAGAGTGAAAATAAATAGTGCGCTAAATCCTCTTAAACTTATTTTATAGTTTTATTAAGAAAAAATTCTTAATCCCAAATTTAAAATTCCTTTTCTATTTGGATCCTGAAGTACTACGCACTAATATTGAGTCCTTGGTTTTGTTCGGTACTTATGTTTGATACTGCTTAGCCAATTAAGACTGTCTAATAAAAATATAAATTAATAGAATTTTACCAAATATGGTACTTAACCTCTTTGTATAAGGAGGTAACATAAATATTATATATTATATAAATATAAATATTATTTTATACAAAATAAAAGACGATTTAAAAAAATCACTCTTGTTGGTAAATGTATAGGTAAGACATTAGTTTAATAAAATCGAACGATTCATTTTTCGATTTAATATGTGACACCAAGCGAAATGCTTAGATGATGATTGTTGATGCCATGTTAATCACTGCAGAGAAAACGATTAAATTAATTTTGAATTACACATAAGTATTATTTTATGAATCATATTTTATTCATTTTACCTATATATTTAATATTTGATTTTTACAGTTTTAATATTTTTTCATTTGTATTTTGTATTATTTGCATTATTTATCTAAAATAATTCCGGATCTAACTAGTATACGACCTGCAGTGATTAACCCCTAGCGTTATAATCCCAACTAGGATGCATCAAACTGCAGGTTAGTAATATAATGTGATTAAGATATTAAAGGAAACTGGCTTATTTTTTAATCGATAAACAAACTGATATTGGTATATTTTTGACCAGTTAAAAATAATTACCGACTGAATAAATCTGCGTTCAACATACGCTAATGATAGAACGTTTTTAAAATGTAAATACGAACCGTTGGAAATATTCAAACAACTTTTCTTAGGACGCGGAGTTACGGTGTAATAACTTAGAGTACATAGGTTTCTATCTTTCTTTCTTTTTTTCATTAAAACTAATTTGTGCTTTCTAAACTTGAGTATATAATAATAACTTATGTAACAGTTTCGTTGCTTTCTCATAAGTTTCCATCAGACGTACCGATGTTTTATCCTCTCGAACATAAAGAATAAATAAATAAAAAAAAAAAACAAAAAACGTCGTTCTGAAAGCTTTTCCAATCGATCTTTCTCTGAGGAATTCACTAAAGCCCCCCAAAGACTTTTACCTATATGTAATATTACATTTTAAAATTAAATCAGCAGCAAGTGGCATACTCTCTTCGTCAAGTCTTATTGCATAATAATAAATATTTTTCTCCCTTTAAACTTCGTACTACGAAGACCAATATTAATGATATACAGCAACATCTGTTATTTTTTAAATTTTTTTGTAGAAGTATAATTTAATTTATAAAGTAATTTATGTTTATTTTATATTTTCTAACGCAGTAACGCTTCAATACTACCTGATTTAATATTATATATAATAATAACGTACACAAACAGAAAAATCTTTTAAAAACTTGTGCATTCAAATGAAGTTAGAGCTATAAATATTTTTTAATTTTTATAACCACATTTGTGGAGATAGTTTTCAGAGAAATGGATTTAATCGCTAAATCATTCATATCAATCACAGTGATAATATATAGAATTAACTTTAATATACTTAGATATTAATACATAATATCATTATTATTTATTATGTAAAACACTATATTATAAAATTTGTATACGCTCAACTCTAGCGTACTTAATAGTTATTGCTTTAAGCTATATTATGTATATAACCAACATGCAAAATTCTTGTCGGTGAAATATTATAAAAATAATATCTGTTTTACTTACCGTATGAACAATGGGCATAAAATATTTTACAATAAAATTCACGCGTACATTTTTAAATTTCTGTTTTTTTACTCTTTATTTAACGACTTCAATATTATTCAAGTATAATGTTCGTATAGGCCTCAGAATATTTTGACGATCGTCGTAAAAGCACTTAGTCATTGTTAGCTCGTGCGTGTATGTTGCAGAGATACTTACATTCCAATCAGTTACATTGTACTATCCATTGTTTTGTCATTCGAGCCATAACTTAAGCCGAAATATATTAGAAAAAGAGATACTTTCGTTTTCAATACGAAAACGGCGAAATCCAACATAACAAAAAACACATCAACGTTATCAATAAATTTTACTCAAGTCTCGAGTGGATGTTATTTTTTTTTTTAGTACTCCGTTATAGATAGACTTATTTATAACTTTAAACTTAACATAATTCTTATGCATCTTTAAATAAATTTAAAAATTATTCTTTTAGGAAAAAAAATGTGTTTTAATTTGTGTAGAATGCAATAATTCCTAAGTGCAACTTTATATTTTATACATTTAGTAAATAGTAATAATTTTTTTTTTTAAATTATTAAAAATGTTGATTTACTTATAATATTTAACACAAGTTTTAACATAAATATGTTTTTAGGATGGATACTAGTTTTTTTTTCAGATCAATTTTTTATAAGGTCTTCGTTGTCATGGCTACTTATTAACAAAAACATATTTATGATTCATAGATTTTCAATTTAGAGCAAAAATATTGAGTAGCGTGTTATGGTTTTTTTTTTAAACAGATTTATTTTAATTTGTACAATCTGTAACAGAATTTTACAATAAGAACAATGGAGGGTCATATAGTAGGACGTAGTTGGCTTAGTTGAAGAAGCTATATTCAGTAATAGCACTTCATGGCGAGAAAGTTGTGATTAGTGGGCTATAGTTAACTAGTCTGCTAGTAGATCACGATACCACCTACGTTTTAAACGTCGGCCAGGGTCGTCCGGGATTGTTCGTGAAGAGAGGTTTTGGATGAGGGGGTTTCGGTGATTTGCAAGTTTGAGGTGGAAGCGTTTGTATTGAGTTTTGGCGTCATTTTTTACTTTCGGAATGAGGAGGTCCCTGTTTAGGGTGTCATTCGATACATAAAAGGGGGCTTTAGTTATCTGTCGGAGGCATTTAGATTGATAGGTTTGGATTCGGCTTATGTTAGAGTCTTTGGCTGATCCCCAGAGTTGAATTCCGTAGGACCAGATAGGTTTGAGAAGTTCTTTATATATAAGGATTTTATTATTTAATGAGACGTGTTTGGAAGAGAGGAGGATGCGAAGCTGTCTTTGACGGTTATTTAGAGCTAGTCATTTGTTACGTAAGTGGGTAGCCCACGTGAGCCGGCGATCTAGGTATAAGCCTAGGTAACGCACATTTTGAGCGATCGGGAGGGGTTGGTTGTTAAGTGTGATAGAGGGGCAGCATATTGGTCTGAGAGTGAATGTGCAGTGGATAGATTTGGATTTGTTGAGTTTGAATCCCAATTCTTTGTACCACGTCGAGTGCATGTCGAGGTGGGTTTGGATACTGTTGGATGCCTCGAGAGGGTCATGGTGGAGGGCCAGGATAGCTTTATCGTCAGCGAAGTCACCGGTGGTGGTAAGGATGGGTGGTGGGTTGGTCTGATGTGTACAAGTTGAATAAAAGAGGTGCCGCTACCGCTCCTCGCGGTAATCCAGGTTATGGTTTTTAGTTTGTAAATGTAATTCCTATGAATTACTGAATAGTTTGAAATTAATATTCTAATCTCTCAAGATAATCTAATCTTAGGAAATGTATAGACATAATATTGGATTGATTGATCTAAAATTTCTTTAAAGAGATATTTTATTAAAAGCTTCTTAGTTCGCAGGTAAATAACCGTTTTAATTCGCCAATGTATAATAAATGCACCTTTAATAATAGTAATAACAATTGTAAATACTATGTTTTATGTTCAAAAATATTATTTTTCACAAAAGTTTTTCAAGACACATACTTATATAACTTAATTTATGTTAAACTTTTATTTTTATGAAGAATGGAACTGAGGAATATTTTCAGTATACTTACTATAATACTCGTTTCTTTTACAGAAAACTTTAACTGTGGTCAATTATTGTAATTTGTGAACTTTTGTATTTCTAAAATGGACCATTATTTACAAAAATAATAATAAAACTGAATATTAAAGAACTGCCACAAGGTTTTTATAATGATTGTTCGTATATTTTGTTAACTACTATTTAAGGTCACTAGATTTCTAAAAATGTTTATAGTTGCCAATCAGATAGATTTTTTTACTAAAGATAGTTGTTTTGGTGAAAAATAAGTGGCTGTGGATGGGTGGTTGGTCACATTTGGATCTTATTTTTATCTTTATGCCATTTAAGTTTTCAGCTATCTTCTTAAAATTGTACATACTATTTTGCACACTATGAAAACTAGTCAGGCAGTTAAACTGTTCATTTCGCCAATGGTCTGATAAATGTTTTTCACTCAATAGGTTTATCGTTTAATACGGGTTTTAGTATTGTGTGTATTTATACGTATAAATGTATTATATTATGTAATTTACATTTAGGTACTATAGCGTCTTAATTGCCAAGAGGTGTAAAAATTACAAATCGAAAAATAACAAATTTTGTAGGTATGCTTTCATCTTTAAAAAGTGTAATTTTTTTCTTTCTATTTATTAGTTAAGTATATCGTAAAAAAAAAATACGTTATTTACAACATTTAAAAATCATCTATTTGAGTTCAACTTTTAACCATTATATAGTACCTACTTATATTAACATCAAGTATAGATCCAATTTGAAACCAGAAATTCCACTCAAAGTTGAAGATTGAAACATTTTAACTGGTTCAAAGGCTACAACATACACTCAAAAAATAAAGTAAATAAGAAATACACAACAATAAATTCGTTGGTCATAAAATCTAAAAGTGAGCATTTATTATTTAATCTATATTATTAAGGTTTAAAGGTTTCTTAAGATGAATAAATTTCAATAATGAGTTCATAATAATTTACCTATAGCCAATTCTTATAAAATCGTGTTGCATTTTGATAATTTGATATTTTAGACTATGAAATTTTTAATGAATTAATTTTATATCTTCTGGTAAATCTATAGGTAGATTTGTTAAATGTGAATTTTTGTCCCCGCTATCCAGTTTATTTGCACAGAGAAAATATATATAAAATTTTTTATTTTTAAACGTTTCGATCGGTAGTATTATTTATGAAATGTCATTTTTAGACCCGTCAATAACAGCCGTGAAATGTCTACTTATTTACATAATGTCGGTAACATTCGTATTGCATTGCGTGAGTGGTTTTTATTTTCATTGTTTTTTATTTTTAAAATTGAATTAAAGGGTTTAAGAGTATAGCCATTTAATTTTGACACCTTATTAATTGTTTTTGGATATTTTACACCGTGCTTTTGGGCTTGGACAATGGAGAAACTATTACAGGCCGAGCTTTTGTTCTCTTTTGCCATGATCTCAACAATGCGCATTTCCGAACTCGAAAAACACTAGCTTTTCAAAATTACAATCAATCATTCTTCATCAGTTTTTTTTTTATTACCTATTTCTCTTATGCAGTTTTAATTTTAATTTTATGAAACGATAATATTTAAAAAAAATATATTATTGTCAACAAAGGAAACGCATTTTAATTTTATATTTTATGCTATTGCGGGGATGGAAATATCATATCGATGAAGTTATATATTTTAAAAATAATACCGAAAGTTTAATACAGATTACAATACTTTTAATTATTTAATCAATATTTTACTTGACTGTGAAGTTAACGGATGACAATATAAAATCTGATTTAACCATGAATGTATTATAGAACGTCTATATAAAGATTTACAGTATTGAAGTGCAAATAAAAAAATATGAAGTAGAAGTGACATTGTTTCTTATGTTACTAAAATACAGGGGAAGCTATATCTAAACTACCCTTTTGGTATTTTTTTTTAAATGTTATTCACAGTGATATTCCATTGGAATTACGGTCAGTTGAATATGTTGATAGATGAGTTGAACATTTACTTTTTTTGTTTCATAGTTCCTGATCAATAACTTACCATTTGATAATAAATAAAATTATTATTTTTGTGTTAATTTTAAAAAAACTAAAACAATTTGGGTTAATGGATTTATCAATAAATTTGAATTTAATTCATCTATTAGTTTATCACAATCTAATTAATGACGAGTTACATACACAAGTCGCCTACTATACAACTATACAGTAGACCGTGTTTTGAATGTTATAAATATAGTTCAATTTAATTACAAAACTTGGGTTATATTTTATGTTTGATAATTTATATTTGATTGCTCAAGTTTTACATAATTTAAGTTTATTTTTATTTTTATTTTCAGTTTTTATTTTTATTTCTTCTAGTAGATATGTTTAATTTAAAAATATACGTGGAGTTGTTTTTTAACTATTAAAATTTTAAAATTTTTTAAGGTCTATATATTAAATTTGTCCATGTCTTTATTACTCATTCTATTCAATATTCATCAGAACCATTTGTAATATTAAAAAAAAAAATAATAATTTATGTTTCTAGCTGTATAGCCGTTATAAGTTAATTCCTCGCTATGGTAATCATTATGAAATAGAACTTTAATTAAATATAAAAACTGCGAGTTTATTCCATCATAGATTTATTTGCATGTGATTTATTTATTTAATTACCCGTTCAGTTATGTTTAGGTACAATATACTTACTACATTTTCCTTTACCAGCTGAATATCATCTTATCTTATAATTTATTGTTTTGTAAAATAATAATTATTATAATTAGTACATTACTACATTTAATAAATATAATATTTTTATATTTTTTGTATTATATACATAGCAAATATTTAATTATCATTATATTTTTCCATTTATTTAATTATGGCTCCATCTAAATAACCACTTACGCATGCTGAGCCCACGGCTATACAAAAATACACGCTCAATTTTTGAAATCAAATTGTTAATACACAAAACAATTTTAAAACTATCTGGACTTACAGGCGTTAGGACTAACCTAACCAAATAAACAAAAAATTCAAACTCTTCAAAATATTTTGCTAAGAAAAATAACTGACACCCCTCCCTTTTATCTAATCTTAAACTCCATAATGTCAGTTTTATCAACAGTACTTGACGAAGCCAAATTTATCTACAAACGATTTCATAAAAAACTACCATTTCCAATCTAACACTCTTATTAATACTTTATCAATCTTATTTATTCAAGAAAATCCCCAGAGATGACTAAAGTGAAGACGGTGTCGCGATATTCTAAATAATCATTAAACTAATTTAGTCTTAAAAGTCGATTATAGAAAAATAAAATTCAAAATAGGTAGTGACGTAGTCTCAGTATCGGGTAGATTTTCCCTCAAAAGTTTCACTCATGCAGTTGTAATATTCTTCTTTGAATCTAGGAAAAATTACCTGAGGAAGAAATATCCACGGAAAAAATGCCCGGTAAAAATGCCCGAAGAAATAATACCCGATATAAAAAATATCCTAGAAAATAATACCCGATAGAAAAAATATCCAAGGAAATAATACCCTGAAATAAATACTTAAAAAAATAATAATTATTACTGTAAACAACATATTAACAGGTACATTTAAATAAAATGTATATTATATTTATATTTGATATTATTTTGAGTAAATTAAAAAAATTGAATACAGTTGTATAAAATAACATTTGTCATACCTAGTAAAGTAATAATAATTTGGCAACTTTTATAAAATAATAAACAATTGTTAATAATTATTAATATTATAATCAACTTTAAAAAAACGTACTAATTTGTCGTGTATGCTATCGTAAGTGATCAATTATCGTTAGTTGAATTCCGATAATATATTATATATTATTTTTAATTGTACATATACCATCGGAAACATAGGCCATTAGGCTTAAAGTGACCCGATAATATTATTTGCAATGGTTGCGTATAATTTGAATATTACTTTAATTTTTTTTTGACGAGTTGGGACTTAAATTGTAAATAATTATAAATATAATATAATATACCTCTATATTAGTCTGATTTTTTTTAACCATTATTATATAATTTTTCTGAACACAAATTATTACCTATGCTTTTACATAATTTATTATATTATTTCATGGGTATTTTAAAAATAATATAATATATAAACAAGATATATTATATTTTATAAAATTTTTAATATAATCGGTTAAAAGTGCAGGGATTTACTAAACCCCTGTGACACCAATGACGCATGAGGGTTCTGTCACTGTACAGCCTCACTCCTCGTAATATAACCATATAAATATTTTATAAAAAAAAAAGGAAATTCTATTTGCTTATTGTACTTTTGTTACAGATTATAAATATTCTATTTTAAAATAAATAAAAATATATAGTTACATATTGTGTGATATGATCCAGTTTACATATACTTCGGTCTAGAATGAGAACATATAATAATACACAATTATAATATTGATTTATATATATGTATTATTATATGTATACTCGTATTTGTAATCATAATAATACATGAACGTGCGTATTATTATGAGAAGAGGATCGGGAGAAAAATGTTGCATGCAGTGTATAAATTATTTAAGCAGCAACCCCCGAGGGTCTGTTCTACTTAAATCGTCCAGCACTTACGAGTTGGAAATTTAAATTGCACCCATAGAGTCCGTGGGGACATTAGAAGTTAGGACAATGTATTATAGGTAGGTATATGCGTAAAAGGGCACGGGAATAAAGACAAATATAATAATGACATAAATCTAAAACTAGGCAGCGATATATAAGTATACGAATAAATAATACAGCAATATCGTATAATAATAATATGTCGTAATTCAGTATAAAATATAAATGTACAATATTATGTATTTATATGTATTTATATGTGTTATAAAATATATATTATAAAATAGGTATTCATATATTTTACTGCATATATGTATTGGATCGTCGTTTTGTATGCATATTTAATAGTATATTTTGTAAAGTTTATACAATTAAAAGCACGTGCTGATTCGTATATGCGTATAATGTACATAGATGATGTAATTTGTCACGATAAATACGTATTCTTATTATATCTTTTGGACTCGAGGAAACTTTCAAACTGTAATTGCTCAGAAATGATAATTATATTTTCGGTGAAAACTTGTTTCTGGCAAGGAGGGAAAAACACATTCGCAGTCGATTACCCTCTTTGCTGTCAAATAGTTAAAGTATAGTCCTACTGTTTTGTATAAAATAAGGACGTGGCAAAAGGATTCTGGGTATTTCAGTTGCAGTGTTTGACACCTTTCGTCGAACCCACGAGGTCGGTCAGGCGTGAAATGCCCAAATTACCAACTAGCTACCGGAGCGCGCGGTGACTGAGCTTTTTTAATGACACAAAGGGTCTTTATATTTTAAGTCCAAGTAAAAAGAGTTATTTTTTGAGATCAGCTGTTTATATATTATGAAATAACAACAACAAAAACAACAACATTAACTACAAAAAAGTACTGTCATTCATGAATTTTTATTGGAAGTAAAAACTAAACAACATTTTTGAAAATATAAAACTTTAGTTGAGTGGTGTTATCAAAGGTTTTACGAATGTAGGTCATGTCAATGATTATATATATGAATAAATATAATATATTATTGATAGGATGAATGGTAAATTTGAAAGGTATTTTAGGTGTAGGTATCATTATTATTTTATTATTTATAAACAGCAACTACAGTGATTATTACCAACCTATCAATACTATTAAATTTTTTTTCACCATTCACACTTTTTATTGGTGTTTTTTTTTTAATAGGTACCTATAATGTTTGTTTTAAAAAAAGTAAATAAATAATATATTTTCTGTTGCTTTTATTTGAGGTGTCAGGATTTCATGTAGGTGGTTGACTATACTGTTTTCTTTTCTGTAATTTTTATTGACGGTATTCAGTTAATTTAGGCGCTTTAAATATTTAAATGAGCTCTTTATAATTTTCAATTAAATTTGTATAATAATTATTGAAAATTATGTTTTTTCGTATGTTTTACTGTAAAATGTATCTATATTAGTTTCTAATCAAACAGTAATTAATAAAACAATTATAATATCTAAATTATTATTGTTTTTTTTATTGTAATAGGTACTTTTACAACCCACGAAAAGTATTTTTAATCACGAAATTAACTGAGAATTTAATTGTTTTCTTTTTAAACTTTTCGAAAACTATCTAGAATTTGCAATTTTAATCAATCTTAAGTACCTATACCATCTGTGTACACTTTCCAATTGATTGAGAGAGTATATATAAAATTCTGTAATTCGCCCAAAAAGTACTTTCTGAAGTAAAAACACATCATTGTGAAACCATTAGCCAATAATAGATTGTTTGTTCACGAAAACATCAAAAGGATCAACATAATACAATTATTGTTAGAATGAGAACAAAATAAACCCCATGACACTCAATAATTAATTGTTGTCTGCAGTCTATTATTATTAAGATGCCGTTTAAATGATAAGAAATTCTATATTTCTAAATAACGTACATTTAAGTTAATAAGAATGAATATAAAAATTGTTATTAGAAATGAAAATTTCTTAAATGCTTACAAACTATAACCACTGATATTATTCCCTTTTTATTTTAGGTTATAAGGTTTGACTTCTTAAATCTAATACCATGATATGTTTCTTAAACATTTGTTATGGGTATACATTAATTAAAATAAAGAAATATAATTTATTAGAGTACGTTTAACATTAATGGACTGAAAAAAGATAATTCATTTTCTAAATATTTTTAAATAATATGTAAATTTGTCATGGACAGGTACTGCAGAAGTTATCTACTAATTTTAGTTGGAATTATGTGTTTTGTAATTATATTTTTATACATAATATTTAGGACATCAAATTTCCCGTTTTTTTCTTTCTATAATTAGGCAAGCGCTGTAATATAGATACATTATCTTTATTTAAATGTATAATAATCATGATAAATGTTTAATCTACTTTTTTTTTTAAACAAACATCATTTTTATCTTTTGGGACTTCAAAATGTATAATACGCGCTAATGCAATTCAAACTTCTTTACTTTCAAACAACTATTATTACTATTAATTTAACAAATGTATTCTTGTATTATAATTTTTAAATTTGTCATTTTTAGTTGATTTTTTATTGACCTATTTAGTTGAATGTTGTAAAATAGTTTAGTGTTGCCCCTTTAAATCAATATTTTATTCATTTCCGTTTTTTATTCAGTTCTGATGTTTGATAACATTTTGCAAAATAAAAACTCATTTGAATTTCTTAAATTCATGTTACAAATACAATTTACATTCTTATTAGTCTTTGTTCAGACATAACTGCTTATATGACTTTACTAATTTTTAGAATTAGAATTTTTAAAGTCATCCTTATGATGTTTGAGAATGAAACTAGTATTGTGTAACATATTTTCGATGTTTTCCTTATCGTCTTAAGCGCGCATAGTATAGTTTATATCTATAAGATTCAAGTGAATAGTATCTTGATTTTACAATATTTTAAAATGTATTCCCTTATTCACATTAATACAATATGTAAAGTATGTATTCATTGAATAAAATTGTGAAATATTAAATAATTTTCATATTTATTACACATTAGGTGTTTGAACTTTTATAAGTTAGTAATTTTAAATATCAATAATAATATGATCTTTAAAATTATATTTGTCTTATTATTATTTTGTGTTAATCTAATATATGATTACAATTTTTGGCAGTTTTTTTGTTTGTTTTTTTGATGCCAATAATAATATTCGAATAGTTTCAAAAGTGATGTATAATCATAATTTTTTTTTAAGCAGTTACAATAGATGACGGAAGACTGTTCTGTTATGAATGCAAAATTCTTTGTTGAGTGGTGGTGCTTTTAATTATTATCAATGGAACGTATATATACTTGATATGAAACTTTTAGTCACTCGAAGTATACGGACGTGCAAAAAGTTATGACTGTACTTGAGTAACAATTGTTTTTTTTTCATTTTAAATTGTAACCTGATATTTAGATTAAATGTATTATTGTTGGATAATAAGTAATAACAAGTGCACATCATGATGATCATGTTAAATTTTTTTTCTTTATATTTTTATTACAATTTTTTAATTTAATGAAAAATTAAAAACTCGTTGGAGAATTTGAGATAGAGTTTTGTGCACTCTATATAGCAGCTCATACATATATGCCCGTCTATGATATAGTAATGCGTAGAAGATATAAATGTATAAATTATGATCGTAAAACAATTTTATGTGGAATATTTACTATTTTTATATTGTTTTTTACAATGTTTTTTTAGATTATTTTACCATAAATTTTATTTGCTCTTTGAGAAATAACTAAGAAAATAGAAAAATTCCTATTTGAAATATCAATATTAGACTCGATTTCCAATTTATTAGACTGTGTGAAATTTTTCGATCATTTTTCTGTTTTAGATGTCCTTTATTAGGTTTGTTACCAAAGTACCATTAAAGTATATATCTAAGTTGAAAAATATCCTATAGATTGTTATTTCATTTGTAGCGATTTGTTATTCTAATTTCAACATTTGTACAGCTTTCTAAACTTGGGAAAATCAATTTCCCATGATGGTATAGATGTAACTATTACACCGATATCACCATCAGCTTGTTGTAGTCAAACTGACTCCAGAATGGTATCCCACGATTGTTATTTCATTTGTAATCTTAATTTTAACATGTTAAGTGTGTTGTCATTGTTAGTGGAATTGTCAGTGGAATTTATCATGATATATTTAACACAATATAGTTATTCACTAAATGATAATTATTAGTTTTAGGTAGGTTTCACTATTAAGTAAAAGGTATCGTTTAGTAATATTTTAAATATTTATAATAATTTAAAATTAAAATTAATCTTCAAATGATTCAGAGACTAACCAAAGCTATAATAGTAAATATTTTTAATTCGATGATTATTTTTTTCATTCAAAAAAATTATACTGTGCTCAATAATAATCAAAAATCTTGTTTACTTTTATTTATATATAATCAAAAATAAAATCGAAATATATTTGTCTTAAAAGTATTATCAAGAATTTATATTAAACATAGTATAAATAAAATAATATTTATTGAATTGTTCAAGCATACAAGAAATATAATATTCATCTTGTTTCATTTTATAATTATTACATACTATTAGGTAAAAGATAGTGTTGTTAGTTAAAATGTTAATAATAATAATAATAATAATATATATTTTAATTTAAGTATACAAAAACTGATGAACAATTTAATAATAATAACCAGTATAAAATGATTTTGTGTGAATTTTATTTTTAAATTATTCATTACTAAGTATTTCACTAAAAGGATTTAACGAAAAAATATTTGATTTAAATAAATTATTGAAATTAGATATCACTATTCAAGATATATAGTATTCACTACACAATATCAAATAATTATATTAAGAATGATGATTTTATATCAATGTTGGTAGATATATTTAAATATGATTAATTAAATTGTTATATAATATCACAATAAATTAACCTGGTAGTTAAGTTCACCTTCATATCTAAATATCTTAATGCTTGACAATGGATTTCGAAGTTTGCTTGTCTTTGAAATTATTATATTTTCTTGGATTAGTTGGATTTATACCAAATTGCAAGTCGTTGTTTAATCATGTTCATTGCTCTATGACAGTTGTGATTTATGCCCAGCATATAAATAATGATAATCGTTTGTTTCGTTATCAAACAAAACTTCGAGCAACATTTTTATACATAAATTATTGTAAAGTAAACTTTTTAAAAACAAATAAAATAGATTTATTATTTTTACTGAATAATATACGAAAGCTATGTGGTGGTATAAATATAATTAGTGAGTATTGATTTCCTATGAAATATTAATACCTACTTATTTAAACGGTATAATGTTTTTATACTTTAATATATACTTCAAGTGGTTCATGGGAATAATCAATTTTGTTTCTGACCCAAGGTCTTATTTTGTAAATGATATTCCATTTGTGTTTTATGATGGTATTTATTTAAGAAATCCGCTCGATGACTCTGCGGGTGGTAACCATCTCGTCCGGCGTCCATGCTTAAATAGGTAATAATCATGGTAAAAATAATGATAATAGTAATATTAATTAATAATTATTATAGAAATAAAAATTATAAAAGTAACGGAGGCCGCAGTTTAAAACAATTTTCGGGATGTGTTTAAAACAAATCATATAGTGGCATGGTATAAAATCGATTACCTAACTTAAAAGTACCTTTTTTTTTTCCTGTTCAAAAACCAGGAACGGGTGGGCACAATACTGCCACCCGTAACTTAAAAGTACCTATATAATATTATAATAATACATTTAAATAAAGATTATCATGCTTTACAAGCATGTGATAAATAAAGAAAAATTAAAATTAGATATTATAGCATAAAGACGATCAATCTAATTATCTGGACGAAGAGCTAGAATAAGACACAAAGACCTGTAGTAATTGTTGAAATATAATAGTTATTACTGAAAGTTCTTAATTAAAAAAAAAAAAAACCCTTTAATATGTTCTTCATCTAACAGGTTTCGTTGATAGTTTTAATTTTAATATTGGAAAAATGCGCTTTTTGGTGTTAAAGTCAAAACTGGTTAGGAAAAAAAAAATTATTTATTATGGGAAAAATTCAGAATAATATTTAGTAAGATTTTATAGTATTATCGTTGCTGGATCTCAATTAAAGGGGGTGGGCTATTAAAATATTATATTATTTATAGGCGGCTATAACCATGATTGAAATAAATTAAATTCATTGACTATAAAAAAGATTTTGGTAGATTAAAAGAATCATTACGCACGAATCTCTCCACCGGTATTTGTAGCATACCCCATGTCAGTCTGAATATTATGTGTTTACCATCAGTTATCCATCAATGAATTAACAACTTTAACGCTGACTTTGATATTGCTAAAATATAATTCTAATAAACCTCATTAATTATTAATTTTATTGAAAACCACGTTGTTGTGGCAAATATAATACCACTAAAACAATTATATTTTGATCCACCTAAGTTACAAGAAACACTTTTTTTTATCATATTAATTTTTTTATTCCAGCTTTGAATACCAACTTAGGTTACCCACAGTATTTCATAATAATTTAATGTATTTCAACAGTAAAATTATGTTTGCTTAACATGTGATGAACCCCTTACGATGAAGCACATAATATGTCACTATCGGAATTTCAGGAACTTCAGGGATGAACTCCAAATTGTAGACAATATACATGAAACTCTAAGTCCTCACTTAGTCAACAACGAAAAAATCTTTAAATAACTTAAATTGAATAAATTGTATAATCTTATATGCTATTTCTAAATTTTAACAAACTATTATAAATATTTCTCATATGTAAATGTATTGTAAACATCCATTGAACTTTGTTGTCGCGGTTCCATTTAAATTAATAATTATAAAAATAATAATTAATCAGGGTTATAATTATGCATACATTATAATGACTCGTGAATTCAGTTTTTTGATATTTTGTCATTTTTATATAGGTAATTAGAATGCATTAACGTAATTGAAAAATGTATGGATTCCAATAATAAACATCAACACACGCCGTATATTCTTCCTTCATAAATATGAATTCTAAAATTGGTATCTCGAAGCCAAAAGTAAATATTTCTTTGAACTCGTACAAAATTAAAAACATAATAATACACGGTGCACTATATCCGATAAAATATCCGCTGATCTATAGCCATGTTTCTTTATCATCGAAAAATGACTGAGGTAAATAATGACATATTATGCTTAATCGTATGCCTAGTTAAAAGCGACATTCCTCGACCAACCAGCATCACAGTAGTACTAATTAAAAATAAAGACTATGCTTACACACAAAATGAGAAAAAAAGATAATTACTAAACAAATTCACTTTACTAACAATAAATTCTGATTGAAACAAAATTATTGAGCACAATCCATCGTTAAACGATTAAGGTTACGTTCACTGTAAATGTTAGTTTTCGAATACGCGTTCAATCTTTACTTAATGTAAGTTTTTCAAACACATACATTTTTAGACTATTTGAAAAAAAAATCTATCTCAGATGTTGATGAACGCTAGTGGTGTGGTGAGAAATTTTTTTCAGCGAGATAAGACATTTTTAGAATCACCATTGCACAACCCACTTATGTCAGTCGATTAGAATCATGGACTTTTCCTCTACCCATATCACATGATTTCATGACAAACATAGACTACGTGTATTGTAAATTTTTAATATACTTCAATAAAAATTACTCTCATAATTTTATAATACTGCTATTACAAAAACCTAAACATTATTCACAAATAAATAAATCTATGAATATTTTAATTGTTTTTATATTAAAACTAGAGATCTAGATAAACTTGACTATTACATCAGAGTTTATTTTGGAAAATATTTTTCCAAAATATGTGATATAAGTTATTAATTTTGAAATTATAAAAAAAATTGCAAATCCTTTAAATGTTGAGTGGAGTTTATATTTTAAACTCCGCTATATAATTTATATTTTTGCTCTGTTTTGTTGCTGTAGTTTCCATTACAAAATAAATCTATTTACTGTTTATTTTGGGTGTCATCATTAATAGTGTTCATCGAAAATTATATCTTTAATTTTAATTTATATGTCCTTTGCAAGGGAATTTGATTATACTGACCAAACTATATTGGCGGTAAAATGTATACACAAAAAGTCTAATTGGTGTTCTGAATACAGGGTCCTGAAGTCAATAAAGTCCTACCTTCAAGGAAATAACAATTCATATTCATTAATAACATATGTAGGTATATTATATTGTTCAACATTATAGTTCATGGTTCATACTTCATAGTGTCTTAAATAATAACATGCAAGAATAGCGTATATTTCATTATTATTATTATGTGCTCATCAATCCGTAAACAGATTTTTTGTTTAACGTTGAATTCATTGGCGTGGTAACAAATATCGTGACAATTCGAATTTTAGATCGATGATGACGTATTTTTTTATTAGAGGATAAAATGGAAAATGTTAAACGCATATTTCTACATCTAAATGGAAAAACACGTTATTAATCAACTGCACAGACTATGTATAATATAATATATAAATATACAGGATTATTCACCAATCATGCTCAACTCCATTTTTCTTTTATTAATGATTTTATCAAATTCTGACTATCGGAATTTATAAATTTGCTCAAATGATTTAGTTATTAATATTAATGATTAAGATTTTAAAATCACCATACATTTAATCTCATATTTTATAAACATGGACCTTGTATCTTTAGAAAGTTAGAACACGCGATAAATAAATCAAATAGGTATTACTCGTACGAATTTTGATTCTGACACGTCAAATTTTCCTGAATATTTATCCGCTGAATAATTTATGGTTGAAAAGGGATGTTTTCATTAGAAAAACAGAAGTTTATATCTTCTTAAGCAGTAAAAAAATCCTTTAGGTTTTGAAAATATGGTCTATAAGTAGATTTAAAAATTCCAAAAATCAGATTTTAAATAATTATATGATGCTGTACCACTGTACCATGCTTGGTGATGGTGAATCATTTTGTATGATTTTCATATTACATTGCAACGTGGTCGGGGGATCTTGTTACGATATTAGTTATCCAGGGAAGGTTTTCAATTCCTTATGGATAAGTTTTCCGTAGCTGGGGGTTAGAGCACTGTGTATGAGGCATTTTATCAATAATAAGACACGTTTGGTTTATAGATCCATATTAAATATTATATTAAAAATAATACTTTACTAATGTAGATGGCTGTTAATAAGTGTATTGGTGAGTTCGCTCCTGTTGGTGGTAACTGTCGAACTAACTGCTATGTGTCATTTTAATAATAAGTAATTATGTGCATGGGTGGAAAAGTGTTGAGTGTGTATATTATGTATTGGTCAATCATATTATAGTGTGTGTTAATTGTGGGTATAATATATATATAAGGCGTAACGAATGTTACAACATATTAACACATTATTATAATTGATTATTTGTAGGTACTAATCAGCTATAACTAATAATACAACGATTTCATCCCCGGATTCATTCTGCGGATTTCGTAAGTAATCGGAAACCAATATCCTGCGGGAAAACACTGCACAACAATATACAGTTCGAAAGGTTTGAAATTTAACGAAAAAAATTATTGTTTGGCAAATATTTTGAAATTTGTTTTAAAAATTTTATTTTATTCATGGGTATGTTTAACACCACATAATAATTAATTACATGCATATAGCACTGTGTTATTCTATTTTAGGTATTTTTAATTTTATTTAGTTAATTATTTTTTGAATTTACAGCAGACACATCTATTTATCTACATTCTACACTAGCTGAGTGAAAACGCATGTGCCTATAGATTTTTGTTACGGATTTGCTGGTTATGGTTTCACGAGTGTGATGTTTTTTGTCTCTGAAAGTTAACATTAATCGTTTCGAGCATCACTGATAATTGAACGCGTCTACGCCGATAACGGATTAAGTCAGGTTAGGTTATTAGCAACGTAAATGAATAAAGTGTGTAGGTAGGTTTGTGGATTGACGTTGTTTGGACTAAAAAAATCCCGTGAAAGTATTGTTTTTATGGATTAATAATAATATCTATACCTTCATTTAAGTATCACACTCGTAAAAATAGTTAATCCAATCTGTCCAGTTTTTGGATGTTGTGTGACGATCGTGGATGCGACAAATAAACTACCTATTGAAATTTATCTATTGGGATTAACCCAACATCAGTACTAATGTAGGTTATTGGCTATATAATATAAAATTACCAATAATAAATACACACTATACGAACCAATAATATGTTATTATTCGTGTAATAATTTCAAGTACTTACATCAAACAATTTTTTGTAAGACACTTTAATAAAAATTTTGTTTTAAATTTTAGTATATTAAATAATATATAAATCTGTTGGTTCCAATATTCTCCAATAAAACTCATAAGTCTGATAAACATAAATTATGTTATATTAAACTAGATTTAAAATATTTGATATCATCTCTTTCACTATTATGTTCACCTATGATTGTAGTACTTTGAAAATATGTTTACATGTTTTGCATAAATTTTAATGTACAGAATAATAAAACAAAATTATTGTCCGTTTTTAATTATGTATATAGATTCTCAAATCTTCAATTAAGTTTTCATTAAACTAATACTGTACCTAAAATTTAAATTTTTAAAACTAAATGTATTAAATTGAAGTATATTGTTTTGCATAATATTTCTTATAGGGACAACCAAAGGATATTATTCCTAAAATAGATATAGTTTCAAATTTACAACTTATTCAGTATAATATTCTATTTTAATTATTTTATATTTGACCATTTTTAGTGGTGATATTAATATTCAATTTATATGTTTTATTTTTCAAGTAATTATTATTATTGATTCACTCATTTTATTTCGATTACATTTTAAGAAAAACTAAATCGATAAATTATAATTACTTTTGTTAAAATGGAGTGCTACAGTTAGATTTTCTATTTCTATTATTAAGGTTTATTACAAATTTTAACTGAAAAATTTTTAAGTTAACACTAATAGATGTTTATTATTTTTGTTTATTCTGTGTAAGAATGTTATTGCTTCTGCCTTAAAGTTCAAACATTCCTGAATGATGAGCCAAACTTTAATAAATGTACGAGATTTGAATAAATATTATGAATATTTAATTTTGTTATTATTAAAATGTATTAATGTTATTTACATTTTATAGCGTTAGTAGTACAATGTATAATATAAGTACCTTTTTTTTATAATTTTATATTATTTTTGAATTTGTTATTTACAGTGTATATAATTCTACTTAAAAAAAAAAAATCATATTTAGCTTTCTCATAATACTGCGGAAGTAGGTTTTTCTTGACATGGATGAATTATTTGCTTATGTCGTTTTTACAGGAAGTTAAAAAGCAGTCCATATATCGACCGCGTGTAAACAATCCGAGAACAGTGTAATCTATCTTTCAAAAATAACTGAAATATAAATTGGCAGTCTAATGTGTATTAATTAAAATGTTATTTCTCCAAAGCGAAACAATTTAGATAATACATTTGATAAAAAATATCAATAATATTATTAAATGGGTTTCTTAGATTGCATATAAGAATATCTTAAATTATGGAACGTATAAAATATAAGTACAAAGTTTAATTTATAATTATTTAAAGACCATTGAAGTTACAGTTGCATTCTGTGTACACATAATATTACCAGTTATTATAGTCGTTTTAATACCTATTCGTCTGAGATCTAATGAACGATATTTTTGCAATTTTTTTTACTCAACAAATGTTAGTTAATTGAATATGTATTTTTAAATATGGAATATTTGTAGATAGTTAGTTTCTTATATCTATGGATGTTTTAATATCATTTATTGAACTATATCGTCATGACACGTTTATAATAGAAACATCACACGCAAATCGAATAAATGGGATACCAAATAATATATTCCCATTCATTATAAATTATAATACTGATTTAGAAATTGGTAATTGGTTTAGTTACCTAATGAATTATCAAATCGTTTACATAAACAATCAGCTTACTTATTGACTACTATTTATGAACACTAGAAATAATTTCACTACACAATCAACTTACAGTTCCACATCATAAATTAATTTGAATTTTCAACATTAATAAATTATTTAATGTAAGAGGTACATATTTGGTATGTTAAATTAAAAATATCATATAATAATTTTAATCACACGATCTCGTTCTAACAACTGCGCAATGTTCCCTTTTCCACACACCATTCGTCGCTATATATAAATATTACTTCCATTAAGTTTTTTAGTGTAGCAAAAAATTTCCATAAATTATTACCTATAAACATAATAAGATTATAATTTGCCTGATATATCACTTCCTCTAACACGAAATTCCACCAGCACACGTTAGAAGTTAGAATGTCATAATTAGGGCACGGAAGTAATACTAAAAAAATGCCAAAAATTACACTAAAATGTCTAAAATAACAATGTTTTGTTAAAATAACTCTGTACTAATACTGTTATATTTACATTTACTGTTATAATTTAAAGTTCTAGAAAAAAATAAAAATAAATAAATATTTAACAACTTTATTATGTATCATTTTATTCCATAAGTGATTGTTTTAAATTTTAAAAATCTAAACCCCTTCGATTTGAAGCTAATACGTTCTTAAACTTCACAAAACTTCATGTCAGTTGATGGCGTTGATGCAAAGCGAAGCGTATTTCAAACAAGTTAAATTGCTTATTGTCAAGTGTTCGGTAAACCATCGAACAGATTTCCTTGTCCAGTGAGTAAATCATTGATTTTAATAATGGTTTAAAATCTGATATTATTTTCAATAACTTTCTTAAACTTTTCATGTATTGAAATTCGGATTTCACAAAATATATTGCCAAATTTATTTTGAACTTTCATAATTATTTCAAAGGCTTCAACGACTGAAAGTATTTGATTTTATAATTTTAAATTTTGTCCGGCAAATCGAATTCTAGTAAAAATTATTTTGTGATAATTTTACTGAAACGGCTTCGTCAAGATCAAGTTCTTGCACTATAATTTTCGGCTGTAACCCATAAGCGCAAAATATGACCCAAACTCAACCCAAAAGCGCAAAAATAAATATTCCATAAGCGCAAAAAAAATTACCTTCTTAATAACCCATAAGCGCAAATTAATTTTATAAAAAAAGTGTATTTTATGAAAATCATATAGTGATTATAAAATGTGTATTCAAATATAAAATATATAAATAATTATAAAAATTGTATTTAATTTAATAGCAACAACTAATAGATGTTTTGTTTAAGATCAATATAAATAATAAATAAATAAGTACCTTAATAATTAATTTGAAATTTGAAGCCCACAGTTTTTGTGTAATCCAATCTTGAAATATTTTTTATCGTAATTTTTTACGATAAAATTCGATAATACTAAATACTAAATTAAACTGAAATAATACTACTATAATAATTTTAAAATGAAACCTATATAGAGTAACTGGTACAATATTGTATCAGGTAATACAATTTATTTTTGCGCTTTTATACCACTACTAAGATAGGAAAGTGCAAATTCGTTTTGCGCTTTTGGTTTATAGAAAAAAATTGAACTTTTGCGCTTTTGGGCTTCATCGTACTTTTCATTTCATTAAAATATTTTCAATAGTATGATGCAGTCTCCTAGCCACGTATCCCAGCGTGTGATAATAGTTTATGATGATAATGGTGTACCTGTAACTTTATTTTTAAAATGAATAGTTCGGTTTGGTGCTTAAAAAGATAATTGTTTAATTTTAAAGATGAGTTTGGCTATTTGCAGAAATTTTTCTCGTATTTCTTCTGTAACTTGATGGATGTCACGAGCCAAACATGTGACATGAATCATTTTAAAATAGAGTTCTTTAATCGTAATCACATATGAAGCTACGTCACTAAGAAACAGGAAAAAGTCCGTTTGGCTATCGATTGAGACCTAAATTTTATTTCCTTTATATTGTTTTTAATTTTACTTAAAGAGTATAGGAGTACACTTTGTTCATGTAATTTTTCCGTTATGCGGATTCATTCAAAATACCTCTATTCAAATACGTTTCAAAAAATAAACAAAAATCTGGGTTATTGATTTTATGCAATAGAATATTGGTGGATAACATAGTCTTATATAAATCTTTAGAAAATAATGAGTTTTTGGAAAATGTTATTACCTAATGTTGTGATGTAGAAGTTTTGGTGGTATTTTTTCGATCAACCACTCGTTATACTCTGCAGTTTCAATATGGTATGTAACTGTATACCTCCGGTTCAGCATTTAATTTAATTTAATTTAATTTATTGTAATTAGAAGTATGGAAGTAGGAAGTATGGATTCATCACATTAAAAATACTATGACTCATAATAGTAGATGCGGGTTAAAAATAGAAACTCTACTGGTCGGAAAAAAATGTTCAGTTTCCACTCAGTAATAATAGATAAGGATAATATAGAACAATTCCATGAATTGTAGTAAGTAGGTAGGTATATGGTTTATTTGATATATTTTAAGTACACACTCCAATACTTACATTAACAGAATAATAAATTTATGGAAAATAAAACAAACACAAGTAATGAAATTTATGTCATGGAATGTCATAGTATATAGAGGACACCATACCCAAATACATTTTCTCCGTTTTACAAACGCATAACATGACAAATTGTAAATTCTGAATAATTAACTAATTTAATTCTGTTATGTTTAATTTAGAGTGAATTTTCCTATTACCAATTTAGATGTAAGAATATTATCAACTAATGACATAATTTGTTTTGTGTTTTAATTTTAAAACGAGTTATGATCATTTTAAAATGCATAAGCAATTTATTATTTTAAAATGCCTTTAATTTCCTTTAAAACTAAAATATAAAAACCTATGTCATTGACTAGATAATATTCATACTACTTTTAATTAGTACTTTTGGTAATATTCCTCTAAAATTCAACTTAACAGAGTTGAGTTAGTTAATTATTCAGAATGTTTGATACGTTATGTGTTAGAGTAAGACGGAGATAACGCATGCGGGTATGGAGTAGTCCTTTTAACACAATAATACATTTTTTTCGGTAACAAGGCAGTCTCTAAATTACCAGTCGCTCAGTAATTGTTAAAAGTATAGAACAACTTATTCCTTAATAGAAAGTTTTTTCAAATTTAAATTTAAAATAGTATATTAATATTTTAATTTTATGGTTTTTATACCGTTGTGCAATATTGATCTAGGTGGTTGTATTATGAATTATGATTTTTGATTAGATTTTGAACAGTTTAAAATTCTGATTTATTTTTAACTATTGTAAAATTTAAAATTTAAATCATTTTTTTCCGATTTCAATTTAAATTATGAATATCATTAAAAAATATTCTGGATTTTGATACCACTTTTGATTTCTTTGATGACTTACAATGATTTTATTGATATTTAACAACAATTTTGAAGTCGATTTTAAGCTCTGATAAAAAAAACATATTTAGGAGGTGCGTGTCAATGGTCACACATTTATAATATTTCGGATTGGAAAACATAATATGCTAATGTAGTTTTTTCTGAATGAAAATTAATACAATAATCATTATGTATAGTATACAATGTTTTGAAATATGAACAAATAAAATTTTTCATGCCTGTTTGTTTCTGAATTATAAACATTTGGATGAAATCTTATAGGTGTGCAAAACGAGTGTATTCAAAAATAAAACACTAATTTTTTTTTCTAAAATTTCATTGAGAGTTAATGGCGTAGTTAAATAAATTCAATTCAATTATAACTTGTAACAGTTATTTAATGAACTTTAAAATTTAGTTTTGTCGTAAAAGTTTAAACTCATACAACATTCAAATTATAAAAATAATGAAATAATATAACAATAGTTATATAAATTCTATGTTCCAAGTTTTAAGATCCTATTTTTATAATTTATTCAATGTTCATTCTACATACTAATTTTTGTATTGCGATGGTAACGATAAATTATTGAGTTTTTCGTTGTATTATATAGTATTTGAGCTCAGTCTAAAATCTTTAATCTTTTCAAAACGAAAAATGACCTTTTGCCTTTTGAATTAGTGCGTTTGTGCATGGGGTGAATAAAAATATACCCAAAACAGTTTCAACGTCCGTGTAACCCTGGGAATACGTGGTGTAGATTAGGCCATTAGGGTAGGTATGGATAGGTTCTAGGGGGTTAAATCTGTTATGAATGCTCATACATTTGTACACTGCAGACTGCAGTATTACACTGATAATATAAAATCCAGAGACTTATCAGGAATTCAGGATAATAGGTTTTTGCTAAGGATATTTTTTTTCGTTTTAACTAAAAGAAAATTATAATTTATAATAATAATTGTTCAGTGAGATAAAATTATTTTTCACTGAAATTATATTGGCCCACTTGCCTATCGTGACTAGTGGGAAACATTATTCAGACAGTGTTCCACGAAGATTTTTCAGTGGCGATGGTTGTGTAAATATCACATTAAAACTAATAAAACTGCAAAATTCTAGTACGTTGTGTGAATTAACTCAAAACTGGAAATTTCTTATAATAATTATTCTTTTCAATATCAATAAAAATCTATTCAGCTATTGAAATTTATCGAGACTGATGATTTTGTACGAACGTGATGTAATGAAAACAGTTCCATATGATAAATAAAATTAAAATCGTATAGGTACATCATCGTCTATTATGCACTGTGCTGTTAATGTTCATACGCTACTTGAATGGTAACCAAATCAAATTAAACCCTTTAAAAACATCCACATGCTGTTAATTAAGAAGTGCATTGAAATAACATTGGTGTATCTGTGAAATGAATTAGATATTTAAATAATTGGGTCAAATTCTTTTACAAACAATGTTGTTTTTGAACATTTACCTACTAAATTATTTAGGTACAAAAATAAAATATCTCAGACCGTATTCTTGATCTTGAGGAATTATTATTGATTAAATGAATAGTGTTTTAAAAATTAATATTGTAATTTAAAAAAAGAGCTACTTTATTTTTATAAATCTCCTAACATTATTCTTTATTTGAACTTTAATAAAAACATTATTGAACTGTTTAAAAAAACTTATGATACTCATCATTCGTGTTACCGTTAATTTTTAAATCGTTAAACATTTTTTATAGTATCTTATATTAATACTGTTAATATATACCACAAAACATATAATATTTTTAGTGTGTTTATGATTGACAGGGGTATCCGAAAATATTCTAAGTAATTAGTTCATTTATAGATCAAATAATCAAACAATTCACAGGCATACCTATAACAAACTAAATGTTTAAAAAGTCCTGGTAGGAAAAAACCTACGAAATACCAACATAAATCTTAGATCTGATTTTATAGGTATTTATTATAGAATTCTTCATTTATTGAAAAAAATATATCAAATATTTTTTGATAATATTATATACTCATATTATTTGTACTATATATTATACTATATATTATAAAATTTCAATTTTAAATTTATTTCAGTTACTTATGTTTGTATTATTCACAATTGTTTCTTACGCTAAAGCACAATCAGTTTTTGAATTGGAAATATATATGAAAGGGGATTTCTTGAGTTAAAAAAAAATAGTGTTCTTTGTAATTTAACCAAGCCGTGGGGAGATTTCTACCCACACACAACCCTTAATCATCTATTTTCAACAAAAAATAGTTGAAATGTAGCATACTAATAGTAAAATGTATCACTAATTACAATAAATATTATTTTACTTTGTCATTTATTAACATAAAAATTAATGGTTACATAAAAATAATATGTTATATTATTTGCAATAAATTAACTAATTAATCATAAATTGTAATAATGATAAATAGATAAAAGACTTTTGACAACAGAATAAGATATCATGAAAATCATGGAATTTCATTTTAACATCTTATTAATACGTATAAATTTACGAAATATAATAAAAAAAATTGCGTCTTAATTTTAATAATTTAAAACGTTCTGTCTCACCGTTCTAACGAAAAAAATAGATGATGTGTTCCCAAAATAGAAAAGAAAAGCTCCCCTAATTTAAATTAATGAGCACAATATTATACACACATTTTAATTACAACCTGAGAATTGAGATTGGTATTTGATACCTAAAAATATTGTAATTTCCCATGTCACATAGTTTTTAAACGTTAGTTAGGTACTTAGGTTTAGGTATATGGATAATAGTGAATTGACGTATTCCAAATATTATATAGGTACTTAGAAAATACGTTTATTTATTCCTAGGGTATTGACATTTGCTCTGTGCAAAGTGCATACTGTTTTCACGGTACACGTTTTAAAATAAATATAATGGAAATAATTTGTCTAATGTTGGCATAGTTTCTAAATTGTTATTTTGCTCTCCACGAGTTTCGATTCATAAACGTACGCACATCGGTGATCAATAAAGCTACTATTAAGCTACCTATTCAATGCTGTCATCATATAACATAACTATAAAGCTACAGTATGTATATGCGTAATATGTACGATGTATATGTTAGATTTTAAAATTTCAATATAGTACAAAGTATATATTAAACACTTTAGGAATTTGAATGTTTTAAAACCTCTATTATTTAAATTCATAGATGGCCCACGATTTGTATTAAATTGCAAAACTCACTTGAAAAGTCAAAAATAAAAAAGTATGAAAATGTATTACTTACAAGTAAGCTAGCTCAATCATAGTCAATAATCAAACTCATATTCTGCGTGCAGAAAAATAACAAATTAGTAATGTATCTAATTTTAGAATTAGCAAACCTAATAGTGCTTTTAAACTAAAATAATACATTACTGTGGACTGAGCAGTAAAAAGTAGGTATATGCTACGAAAAAGACTACGAATATCAAATATGATAAGAACCTGTTCATATAATTTGTGTACAATTTAAAAAGTCTACGACAGTATAAATAGACAGAAACTATGGACAATGTAGAAGAATTTTGAAATTACAGAAGAACTAGTTATAATTATAGAGATGTGTAATGAAATATATACTGTAAAGTCCTATATCAATGGGGGTTGTCACTAAAATTTTAAGTTTAATTTGGACTAAAAAAATGTGATACAATAACATCTTTATTGTTTAATCTGATATTCGAAAAAGTTATCAGGGAGATATCTGTAAGTTACGAAATGGAGCTATATGAAAAAATGTAATGCATTCAATGCAGACTACATCGTAATATTAGGAAACTTGGAAAACGATATATATTTAAGGTCTCAGAGAAATTAATGAAAACTAGTCACAGAATAACTTTGTTATAAATGATAATAAAACCAATTACTTAGTTATAACTAGACACGTGGTAAATAAGGCTGCGCTAAAGTAGACCATACTCCTTTGAACAAGTGTATGAGTTTAGATATTTAAGAATAAGTAATGTAGACAAGCCTATTTTTTGTGAACAAGATGCTCAATTCCAGACTATTGTTCAAAGCTATTAAACAAAAACTGTAATATCGTATACCTCATACCTCTTATTTTCGTCCAATATAGTAATGTACTTACGCACGTGAGACATGTTCCACATCACAAGGGGCACGACGAAGAGAATCTACTCAAATCCAAAAGGAAAGTTCTAAGGAAAATGTATGGACCTGTTCGAAATTAAAATGTGGAATATGAGAATAAAAAAACGAAAATCTAGAAAGTTTATAATATACCAACCCAAA
This sequence comes from Diuraphis noxia, assembly GCF_037042655.1. Classification (NCBI taxonomy): domain Eukaryota; kingdom Metazoa; phylum Arthropoda; class Insecta; order Hemiptera; family Aphididae; genus Diuraphis; species Diuraphis noxia. The sequence continues at coordinate 25,762,608 of NW_028301714.1, read as the reverse complement.
TATTAGAATTTTTCTGAAAGTGAAACGATTAAAGTGGGTTGGTCTTTTTTTGGTGGCTTGGTGGAAATCCTATATGAAATTCCTTGATCTGAAACCCCTAAAAAAAAGTGACCAAGGGGAAGACCTCGCCTGAGATGGTTAGATAGAGCGAAAAATAATATTTCAGATATTGACGATTAAAGATTGTGTGACGCAATGGACTGGAATGTATGGAAAAGTTTGGCAGAAGTTTGTAAAAAGCCTAAATGGCATATAAATCAAGAGAGAAATATGTATTTCAAATTTTTAATGATTTAGCAGGTGCAGCTAAACAGAATTGGGCAAATGTTTATCTCAATAAATATAAATTATTCAAATAATTTTCAAACATGATTATTTCGTATAATTCTCGAATATTTTATCACGATTTTTTTTTAAAATTATTTGAAACTAGCTAAACCCGTGCACTTCGTAGCCCGTTGAAAAAATTAAAAATCCTATCTCTTTTATGGTCCATAGTTCATATTGTGTGTTAAATTCATTTCATGTGATGATGCTATAGCAGTATATTTTTATAGGTACATAATGATAGATAGTGGTTAAAATATATTAAAATCTTACTACAATATTCAATTTCGTATATCATTATGTAATTTTCTTCGTTTTTTCAATATAATGTTGACAATTTAAATATTCAATTCAATGATATTTAGGCATAACACTTTCTAAGTTAGCATATCTTCTGCCCATATGTCTAATAAAATTCTGTACCAAATTTTGTCGCAATCGGTCCAGCTGTTTAAGAATGTATATAGGAGTATAGGACTTACAGATAAATATATATAACCATCATCACTAATAACACAGAACAATTAATAACCGGCACTAAAGCAGTAGTATGTATTTGTATGTTCACAGCCAGCTTTTACGCGGTAAAAAAAATTGTTCAAGGGGAAATGTTCCACTCCGAGAACATCGATTTACCGCGTAACACAATACGGTGATTACACAAAATTGTCCGTCTATTTGCCGCTTGCACAAAAATATTTACCGCATCAACTATTTTTTTATTAAATTTTCAGTTTTTTTTTAATTTTTATAAAAAAAGTTTATTAAATAATTTGTATTCTTTACTTGAAATATTATTTTTATAAAATTTAGCGATATTTGATTGAAAAATTAAAAAACTGAAAATCTAATAAAAAAAAATAGTTGATGCGGTAAATATTTTTGTGCAAGGGGCAAATAGACAGACAATTTTGTGTAATTACCGTATTGTGTTACGTGGTAAATCGGTGTTCTCGGAGAGGAACATTTCCGCTTGAACAATTTTTTTACCGCGTAACAGCTGGCTGTGAACATACAAATACATACTACTACCATTTATAAATAAACAAAAATGTCCATCCTAAAAATCAGTCCAGATGCTCTCGAGAGCACTTATTTGTTTAAATGGTTGCCATTGACTACCAAAAAATATTAATATTATTTATTTTATTTTTTACTGGGCAGATGGCGCCACTTTAATTTCATCACACCCTTATCATATTTCTCTAACCCGATAACTTTCTCAATTTTTTCATCCGTAAGAACCTTCTTCTGGCAATTACGAACCAAACAAAAAAAGAGTGAGCGAAATCGGTTCAGCCGTTCTCAATTGATGAATTGTTATACATTTTTGTCTCCATTTTTATATATATAGATTTATATTTATATTTTTATCTGCTAGAGGGCGCCACCGGTGTAACTAAGTTTTTGTCTCTAAATCTCTAACTCACAAGAGTTAGGTCCATAATTTATACTATAAACCCGCTCCCCGACATTCTCTATCATTTAAAAAAAAATTGAGCCAATTCGGCCCAGCCGTTCTCAACTGATGCAATTTCGAATTTTTTGTCTCCATTTTTATATATATAGATAAAAAAAAAAATTCTAATAAAATTCTCTGGTCACAGAAATACGTGATTTTATTATATTTTTATAGTTGATCATTTTAATAATTTGAATGTGCATGTAGTAGTTTAATTAGAATTACTGAATAACTTCTATTCTGTGGACAGTTATAGAGAATTAAAAAATATCCTATGCATTAAGAGTACGCAACAGTGGTATTTGTTGTCTCCGTCTTACCAGTGCGTAATATACAAATTTAAGCTCAGCAGAACATTTGTAGCTCCTTTAGTTTAAAAATTACAGTGAATCGACCTATTATAAAAGTTTATGGTAAGTACATTATCTGTGTTTGTACGTTAGTTTTTTACGATAATTCAATTTTTAAGTGAGTTATGACTGTTATGAGCATATAATATACAGTACATTAAAAATGCTCAAACCTTAAGAAGATGTTTGAGCAATATTTGTTTTCTCTCTCAGACCCAAGCGCAATACATTATTATAGTAGGTATTATAGATTAATAATCCTAAAATACAACGACACATTACAAAAATTATAGAAAATTATATTTTTGAAGGTAGTTATGTCATATTGATCTCTCAAACTAATGATGTTTCAAAATAATTAAAAATTTCTTTTTTGCAAGTCGATTTCTAAGTCAAATAATAATTAAATGTATAACCAATTTATGTCATATCCTCAAAAATATTATTTTCTATAATTTTGAGACCGTTGATTTTACTCCATGATCACTTAAAAACATATAAAAAAAGATTCTGCGTCAATGCGTAATATCTATGTTGTGTGTGGGCCAGAAAACAAAGCGTACTGAAACCCTCTTAATATAATTCACTACTAGTGTTATCGAAACATTAAAGACAATTTATCACATAATATTTTTGAATTATGTTCTAAACTGTCTAAATTTACATAAGTTTTTTGTTCTTACTGTGATTAATATCCTATACTGTTCATATATTTTATCAACATGTTACTACTATAAATGTAAAAACTTTCATTTTCTTATAATTGGGAATTTTGCCCTATTAAATAAATAAATGATTTTACGTACCTATGCATAAATTTCATGAAAATTTATGTTTGAATATTTAATTTTGTATTTCAATGGGAATAAATTATACTAAAAAAACAAATAGATGGTAGATTGGTAGCTTGAAGTAATTCAAATCAACTTATTATACATGATAATATAAAGTACATTTGTTTTAAAGTTTTGAAAACAACTTACGAAACACCCGTTTACTTTTCAAAGACTAATAATTCAGAAAATATTTTAAAGTTTTGTTAATTGGTATTAAGTATTAAGCTGTGAATTGATAAAAAATGTGTTTTATCATTTAGGGAAGTTGTAGCACCAGATTAAACTTTACATATTATTCAAATTTTAATCAAAAACAATTAAGCTTATAACCAAATATTTATTAACCTTTAAAAAAATCTGGAATTAAGGTTAGTACCTTAGACTAGTTTTTGCTCTTCAAATAAATACATCTTCATATCATCTTTTCTTTATTACTTACCTACATAAATGACGTCAGCCAAATAGTATTAAACATGGTTACCAAACCATATTGTACTTTTTGGGTTAGAATAATTTTTGCATAGTGATAATATTTCACCTTTCATATTCTTATGTAAATAATACTTTTGAAACTACATATTGTTCATTCAAGTTGAAACTAAATAGTGATGCTAATAAAATGGATCATAGTAAAATACTTTTACACACATGGATACTGGATTATAATCGATGGAAAAAAAATCAAAGAAATTAAAACATATTCTAAATCATAACTAACAACTATGAAAACTTAATGAAATTAATGTTAAGTACCTACATTATTATAAATAATTTCTTGGTTTAAAATCTCGGTTATACACCATTAACTTAAATGTAATACCCATAATCATTCCACTTGTGAAAGAAGTGAAACACTTTGTTTTAATGATTTACAGGAAATTAACTTGAAGTTTACATTAAAAATAAAGACTAGAGGCTATAAGCATATGGCTACTTAGGATTTAGTCCTTTACTCTGTCCTAAAATCGCCATTAATAACGTACAATATGTGTGTGCATGTACAGCATAGTTGTTCAAAGATTTAGGTTATAGTTAAAATCTGAAAATATTTTTTTGGAAAATAAAACTTTAAGCATAAAATATAAAACAATGACATATTAACTCATAGGTAAAATATTATATCGAATTCTTTTCAACAACGATGGCCGTTAAGTAAAATATGATCACTTCGCAAAATAAATTTATAAAAATATAAACAGGATAATAATATATTTTTTTCTAAAACATTTGAAAATACATCTGATGTAGAATATAGGTAGGTAATCTATGTGTTTAGTAGTAGAAATAAACTCGAAGATCTCCAGTATACCAATGTCCTGGATAATATTAGTTATTAGTACTGAAACAAAAGAAACTATACTGTAATCATTATCAATTTTATTATAAAATAACTTATTTTTGCTACAAATTGTATTTAATTAATTGAGCAATTTAACAAATCATGCTACCTACATTAATTATAAAAGCGGGAGTATATGCAATTAAATAACTGCTTAATAATTCTTGACATTTGTTATGAAGCAAGTTAGGTATATGCTATATGATCACACATCATTGTAATAATATTAAACTTAAATTAAATAAGTAACAGCACATTTGTCACATACATAGAATTACGGTAAACCACTAATATAAATATTCAGCACTGACAAAAGGAACGATCCGTACGTGATCACGTATTAAGGGCGTCGGGGCTAGTTTGCGTTTAGTACAAAAACATGTATTACAGGAAAAGCTCGTCCCTTAGAATAGTCAGATTTTGTTAATTCTTTTTTTTTTTTTAATTAAAAGAAGAGACAATCTTGCAGGTCGGATCAAATCCCGATTTTCAAAATTATAATTTTAGAAGCTTAAATATTCACAATGCTTATTATTTTTCAAATGTGTTTTTCTAGCATCATTAAAAGTAAAATGAAAATTTTGACTTTAATCCGATTTAAAATCTACTCATTTTTCAGATAAAAAAATTGTTAAAATCTAACAAAATACAAAAGAGGCGTGATATTTTTTCCTGTGAATCATTTTTGATGATACAATGCACCGTATTAACCCCTCAACTTTTTAAATAGGTATTGGTGACTTGGTGAGTAGATTAGTGGAAAAGTATTACAATTGAGGTCGAAACTAATATATGAAATATAATTTTTAAATGTATGTAAAATTGCGGAAAATATGAAAATAATACTTTGACACTTTCAAGAAACTGACACGTATTCATAACAGCAAGACGTGTGGGTGCTTTCTTATATCATGCCACCGGAGGAGATGACCGAAAAAGGATTAATTTGTTTAGAAAAGCTTAAAACATTAAAAAAAACAGTTTGCCATCCCCTAAACGGAAAGACCTTATAGTCTATATCGACAGTGTGAGTGCTCTAGTCAGCACGAGTGCATCGCCTGCAAGTGCAGTCATTTTGCATCTATCCATTTATATCTGCAGAATACTGAATCTAGTGTGCGATAATTGGTCTCCTTTTAATATCCACAGTATGTAAGACACTTAAAGTATTATTTTACACAAGATTACTTATAAAATTTTTACTTAATATTTAATTGCATGGCGCACTTGATCAATTCTCGAATATTTGATGTTGAAGACCTTTAGAACATCTAAAGGAAGGTAATAGCATGATTTTAATTTTGTAATTAATAACATTCTCCAGTACTTATAAGTATATAGGGAATCATCCTGGTTTTATTATATCTCCCATAACCCTTTATTATTCATTTGATTTTACGTCATTACAGTGTTGAAACAGTTTAACTACCAGAGTCATCACCCTTCTTTAACAATTTAACAATTCATTAACCTACTAGGTACCTACATCACCAATGCAATCAATACCTACACTTATATATGTCAGCCCAAACTATAAAGTAATAAAACATTCCATGGTGTTTCTCCTATGAAGGTGGAGATACAGTGGAGGTAGTATAGACCACCGTTATTTAAACAAAAATTAAATATCTTCAGACAATACAAAATCATGATTTCTCATAATAGCTCTAAAAGTCCTTTACATTAATGTATATCAAGCAACTGCACAACGAAACCGGAAATCGAAATACCGTTCTTGGGCATTTTAATCAAAGAACAATTAAAATTTTTTTCTTAATATTATACGCAACTGAACTGAAGGAGCCACCACTATAAAATTGATAAAAAGAACGAAAAACAACCGATCGAAACCACTTTTTTTTCAATGTGTCCTAAAGTTTCCTTTATCATCATCATCATGCATTTTAATTTAATTTTTTATAATCTTGTACATTATTAGGTTATTCATAATATTATTATATGATATTATATTATAATATCATAATATAATATGTATTTTATATTTGCGTTTTAAATAAATTAAAACATAATTTGTAAAAATAAATATTTGTATCGAAAAAATTAATTTAACAAATAAGAATAATTTTTTACTAATTTCTATCCACTGTTTATAATATTCTTTAAATAAATAATATTTCAAAATATTATAGTCCGGGCATGATTAAATTTTTTCCGCTTTAAACCTTCTGTACACTTTTATTCAATTTTACGGTTATATTGTGATAAAAAAGAGTCCATCGAATTCTAAAATACAAAACAACGTAAATGTACACATTTTTTTCTTCGGCTTAATGCGTTGAAGGGTTGCCGTTCACCATTAGATGCCTATTATAAAACGGACGATATTCCACGATTTCAATAACAGCAAATCGACCGTATTCCTTGCTTTTACACAAAAGACCAATGGAAAAGCATCGTATTTTGTATACAACTCTATGGCTAGGTACTGTATGTTAATTCGGCACTATCAATAGAGTATATGTTATAATATTATTTTATGGTGTTGGTTTGAAATTACATCGTTTCACGTTTAGTCCGTAAGTCTCGTAAACATTTATCGTGATGGACAGGAAGTAAACACTGTACAACCCGTGCACCTAGGAAATTGAACCCGCATTACTCAATTATTATTACTATTTACTGTTATACCTTATACCTATGTAAAATATAAAAATTTTCTTTGAAACCGTTTGAAAACTTTTATTTTACGGTTTACCTAACGACATTTTATTTACCTAGATCCCTATGACAAAGAATTATAATAATGATACGACCATTTCTATTCTTAATTTAATACATATTTCAATGTAGGTGACAAATCATCGTGGTCTAATTGATTCGTAACTAATGGTGTTTTTAAGTTAGCCGAGTATACGTCATACAAAATTGCATATCATACATAAATCAAACTTATAAAAAAAATCACTGCAGCACTGTTTATTTTAAACTACAGATTTGCAGTTTGACGAATAAGTTTGATTTTTAAATCTGATAGGTAAACAATAAATATCAATACACAATAAATAAAAAAGCCTTCCCTTGATACCTGGAAATAAAGCTTGACAGATCTCCGACATTTAAATCACATACTAAAGAAAATCTTGAAAGACAAATTAAAATCTTGGAACAATTTAATTCTCAAACTGGTGGGAACAAGCCATATAGCTGTAAAGCAATCAATAATTTTCATAATATCTTAGTTTTGACATTAGCTCACATGCGGTAGAATACTGTCCACCCGTTTAAACAAGAAGTTCTCTCAATAAAAATAAATAGATATTAATTATAACTATTCCAGGTACCTAATGTCAAAAGTGAACACAATTGTACGCTAGTTCTCAACAGGCCAAAATCTTTGCAGATAATGTTTTCTGTCCTAGATTGAAGAAGACAAGCTGCAAAAATTCCCATGTAACTTGATATCGAAACCAAAGCGTTGAAGTTATTCAACGGATATGCCATAGTGGACGGATTTTGGAATAACTATTAATCGACAATGAGTGGAACCTAAACTGAAAATGGTATTACTTACTCCATAAATTAATGTTTTTCTCTTTGTGGTTGTGGTGAGCCACATAGCTCTGATCTTACCTCTTACAAAGTGAGTAATGGGATTAATGGGAGTGAGGACGATTCTTGGAGATGAAAAAAAAACTTAATTTAATCGTGAACCTGGATGTTGGCCATGAAAAAATGTCCACTGTTTGGTATTTACTAGAAGTTACTTAACTTTAAACAAACTTTTTAGCTGTGTATTATATATTTATTATATATAATATTAAAAAAAAAGTATATATAATATATATTATATATTAAGGAGGGAGGATTTGTTCTATGGCTAGATGGTCTTAAAGCCCCCCCCCCCCCCCCAAAAAAAAAAAAATTAGTTATTTCGCTAATTTTTTGTTATTTGCCGCCGATATATAGTTATCTACCTATGTATAATGTAATAGGTATTAGGTGATCTTTTATCATGAACTAACATAACTTTAAATTTTTATTATTTCAAAAATGATTAATGCTTATGGAAAAATATGTTTATATGGTTTCTACTTGTAAAAACAACATATATATATATATAATATGGCTCATGTAAACTTTATGTACCTACCTACTACCTCTTATAACTCTTAAATTACTCTTTTAATTCAATTTTTATGTATCAAAATACTCAGAAAAATAATCTACTTTCAAAGATTAAATTGTACTTATGCTGACATTTAAAAAAGTGAAAAAACTTAAAAAATTAGATAAAAGAGTAACAAATATTCAAAAATATTATTTTTTTAAAACATGTTGTTTTGTGACAACTTGAAACCATTTAAAAACTTCATTTTTATAATTTTTGTATTATATATACTGTTTTTTAATCACACGGTCACCATATTATGCTAATAATAATATGATATATACATGTATATTGTCATATTGAATATGTAAAGTGTTTATTAATTTATAAAGAATCAGGCGTTAAAATTTGAAGGTTTTAAGAACTTCCAATAAGTAGTAGAACTACCTACTTAGGTTTAGTTTTTGTAGAATTGAATTTTATATAATATGCTAATATGTATTTGTACTATATTGTAGCGAAACTGAAAAAAGAATCAAAATAATAGTAATCAATTGCAGCCGAGACATCATAATAGTTATCATAATATGGATTTTAATAATCGAATACCGTTACTTTGTATAGGTGCATACTGATAAAATGCGAGTAATATGTTTTAAACGAAAACGGTGGCGGCGGGTACAGTACGCTATACGCGGCCATTGATGAGAAAAAAGGTTGATACTTATGCCTACACACAATAGACCGTCCAGCGAAAACTTTATTTATAAATTATCGAGATTCGTTGTTGCAGGATTATTGAGCCGAAAAATCCGGTCATTGGGGACTACTTAGACAGGATACGAGTCCTAAATTATGAATACACCTCACACGTATTGCTGGTGCTGTATCATCAAAAACGTCTGCGTACGAATACGATTTTTTTGTTGATGTGGATTTTAAAACATCCACATGGCCGAACATCAAAAATAATAAGTCATGATTCGCGTAGTTAGCGATGTAAGCTTGAACATTTGTTTTGTTTTTCATTGATATTTTTTACGTATTATTCGTGACATAATTAATTTTTGATGTTTTAAAGTAGGTATGTTAGGTTAGTTAAATATTTGTTATTTAATTAGGAATTAAACGACTATGAATATTATTATTTTTTATTGTTTTATTAGTAAATATAAAATAATCTATAACCAAAGGCGCATAGGGTATAGAATACGAATATGTGTTAAAAAATTTAAAAAACATGAATAGAATGAGGGAAGAAACCATCCAGTGATTGCACCTAATTTTGTTTAAAATGTATATATATTTGTTTTTTAAATTTACTTAATTTTTTCGTTAATCTAATTAACAGTTTCTTTTTAGACGCCGTGGTGGGTTTCCAGGAATCGTTAGAGTGGCTGTGCCGGATATTAGAGGGTTTGAGTGAGAAGGCAGTTTAATATTGAAAAAACGTTTATAGTACATTTTTCTTTATGAATGGTTTTAATTTTTAAGTTCAAAGTGGAGTTGTAAAATTAGAAATTTAAGGTAGGGAATTGGTGTTGGAGTGCAGGATTTTGTTTTGAACGGTTTGAATTATGTTAATATTGGTGTTTTTGTAATAATTGCCCTAAAATTGGAGACTATGAATATGAATTACTATTAAAATTTATATAGGTACTTACATGCTAAATAATACGTATCTATCAATTATAAATATTTCTGACTTATGGTCTTATTATGTTAAGACTAGATACAAAGTAATCTGTAATGATTAATAAAATAATAACTAAGTGGAAATAAGCCAAACAATAAATAATAAAAAAAATGGAAAAAAGGAAAAATGTATGGAAACATTTACATATATTCAACATTTATACTGAAATGAGAATACAATGCTTTTTAATAAAAGATAAAAATATACATTTATTCCAGAGATGAATTTATTTGGATTTTGGATTTCCATATTACCTATGTTTATTACAGTATAATATTAAAATGGATAAATGGTAATAAAAACTCAGTTTTAAGTATGATTTTGTAGGTTAAGTATAGAATACTATAACTATTTAATATCAATGGATTTGTTTGATAAGAAATTAATATGAGAGATTATACACTTTTCATAGTTTTCAACTTTTTGAAAATTAATATCAGTAGGCGTAATGTACACGAAAGATAGCTGATATCTACTAAGATCACATAATAATAATATATCAAATAGATAAAAACATTGTATAGGCAGTAAAAAACAAATAAATAACTAGTTATGAAGGAAAGGGAGGTTGTTGCAAGATAATAATATATTAAATGTTCTTAAAAATTACGAAGATTATATCTCGGTAGTCCAAATATTATGTAATAACTCAAGTAACACTACGAATTTGATTTATCACAATACTTGATAAAAAGTTTTTGCACTAATCGTCATACTTATAGACCTTAATAATATCCGACAAAATCCACGGTTATTATTGACATTTGCATTCTTTGTTTTCCTAACTAATGATATTATAATTATCGTGAGTCGTAATGAGTTATTACGTTTAGTTTTTATTATTTGATTACAATTTAATGTCATGTGTATATTATAGATCTGCATCCTGCAACATACTGGAGTAAACTTTAATACAACGTGTATACGTCTTATTATATTTGAGTACACACATGGCTCGATGAATAAACAATGAGAAAAATGCTTTAAATGTTTAAGTAGGTAGTTCAACCATTTATGTCATCTGTTGAAAAATTACTAAAGAACCAGTATAATTTCAAAATCGCAAAATTTGTTTCTGAGTTATAGGTACATTTGTTAAAAACTGGTTCAGGTACTTTTATAGCATGAAATATAATAAGATGTTCATATGTTATATTATTTTTTGTCAATTGTTTTAATGTAGAATAACTCCTCTATAATAGTTATACGGTTAAATTAATCAACTCATTATTAAAACTACTATTTCAGATTTTAACAATCTATAAGTATAACTGTGGTTATTACTATTATAATAATAATGTTTAATAATTTTAACAATTATTTATCATGACAATCTTCAATAATAATATAAGATGAAATATTTCACTAGCATAAGTGTTATTCGATAATGGAAATGAATAAATAGTAAATAATTATGAATGGCCGGCGTATGAAGTTAAAATTTTTTACACTGTCTTATTGAATTATTCCGTGAGTTAAATTGTTAGATGTAAAGTTTGTATGACATATTAAGGACGGAGTGTGGATCTTTATAATGTATACTTAACCTTCATAAAATAAAAATCTTTGATAGGTCCGTAATAATTTTTCATGAATCATTATTATTTATTATTTCAAGGATTATATTAGTTTTCCTTTTAGTTTTTCAGTCATTTATATTCTAGGTTCATAGTACATTTACAGAGGCGCCCAACTCAATTTTTATAGGCGGGGTAAAGTACAAAAATTAATACCTACCCCACCCAGAGACACCTAACTAAATATCGTATTCGCATGGGTTTTTGATATTCAGGAATATTTATATTTTATTTCTCCTTATGTGAATTATTTTCATACATCACAATCATATTCACTCCTATCCCTAACCACCTACGATTCATATGACCACCCACTCACTTTCAAAATTGGGGTGGTTGCACCACTAGTACTTTGATAATTATAATATTATGTAAAATATTTAACAACTAATAAATGTATTCCACTCTTTATAATAATTATATATTTTTTAAATAGATCTGTAGAAAAATGCCCATTCAATCAATAACTAAAATACTTACTACATAAGCTAGTATTAGTTAGTAAAATAGTTTAAATTTGATTTAAAATTGAAATTTTAAAAGTAATTTAATAGGATTAAATAAATCCTTTAACATGTCTGACTATACTACATATCAATGTAGCCATCCTGATGGTTCATCCCACGTGGGCTTTGCAATATTATTAAAGTCAAATATTAAACATTTAATTTTCCTGCCATATCAAAATAACGTCATACAGTCCACTAATATTCTCCTAACACTAAATCTTATCCATACAAATATTTCATAGACTTACATCCGTCCAAGTGCTAAATTAAATCCCAAAGATTTCGATTACTTCTTTAACTCCCTCAGTAATCATTCGGTGAGGATTTCAACGCTAAACATCCCCAGGGGGGTTTAACCAACCTTATACTAAAGGCCAAACTCTCAAAAAATTTATCTTTGATTACAATCTTAAAATAATATCTCCTCTTTACCCTACATATTGGCTTTCACATGCCAACAGACATTCTGACAGTCTGGACTTTTTTATCCCTACGCTCCCTAGTCATATAAAGTAAACTATTACCAATTCCTTAGACTTCTCTTCCAACTACACACAAATATTACTCACCCTAAACGACTGATCCACATCATATAAAAGCAAGTGTCTTTCAAGGCAGTATTCTTTCCTGAATCTCTATAATATATGTATATATATAGCAGACCTGCCACAATCTATTAACACAACTCTAGCTACCTTCACCGATGATACAGGCATGATCTCAAGCAACTCCGACATAGCCACCACTACAAATAATCTCCAAGACAAGATTGGTTCAGCTTATGGAAAATTAAAATTAAAGAAAACCAATCCACTCACATTACCTTTACCATCAGGCCTACAATAATTCCCCCTGTTTACATAAATGACCAATTAATTCCAATGGACAATTTTGTTAAATACCTAGGTCTCCTTCTTAACAAAAGACTAACTTGGGCTAATCATATCAAATCTAAAAGAACTTCACTTAACCTCAGGCTTAACAAATTAAGACCAACTTTCTGATCCAAAACCTCTCTTACTAATAAAACACTTATATAAAAACAAATACTACGTCCCGCAATGACCTACGGAATTAAACTGTGGGGTAACTCAAAAAATTCAAACTTAATCAAATTTCTAGCGTTCCAATCAATATTTCTCTGTGCCCTCTTTAGTGCTCCTTGATACGTCATCAACCGCATCCTACATCAAGACCTCAAAATACCATCAATATCTTCACTTGCCTCTCATCATTATAAAAAGTTTCATAAAATCATCTTTAACCATTCAAACCCACTCTTATCTAAACTCTACAATCCCTGACATAGTGACAACCCTCTCCGTCGTATTAAACGCAAATGGCCACGTGATTTATTAAACAATGCCTAGTACTTACTTTATATTTATAAAGTTACCTCCCCACTAAGTTAAAATTGGAAATATTGTCACTGGGTGCTTCCTCCCCACAAGTTCTCACATCTTGTAACTGTCATTACATTTACTTATTATATTAACTTGTATATGTATAGTATATTGTAAATTAATTTTATAACAAAAAAAAAATAATAATAACAATAGTAAATATCTTTTTAATTTAAACATTGTGTAGTTATTTAAAAAAAAAAAGTTATTTTATAAAACACTAGACATTTCATTATCGATGTAAACTAATATCATAGTACATTAACTTTCATTGGTAATACCTAAAGGCGTAAACTACTACCATTATTTATTATTTTTATTATTATTATAGTTTTTTGTTCACGTTCAAAGGGAAACCATATAAACGTTTCATACAAGTGTGTTTATGTTTATAAAAAAAAGGGGTTTGAAAAGGGAAAAAATACTGTTGCATTATTCAAAAAGTTAGACTTATGAGAAGGCACGTAGATCGTGTGACGCATGTTATTTATTTAGTTTGTTTTCCTAAAAAATGTATTAAATTCTGTACGCGTTCAGTAGACTTCCATGATATTATATAGGTTTATAAAGTTGAAGAGTTTTGTTGTCTCAAAATACTTAAATAATAAGTAACGCTTAAATGGCATGTATTATGTGGGGCTTAAAAAGTATACACATTTCAACGTAAATTGAGATGTGCCGTAACAACGTCAATATAATACACATGTTTGACAGAAAAGTAATAATATAATCCATGCCATTCGGTATTTTGGTAACTTTTGAGAATATTTTTTTTATATACCTACAATTTTAATTACAACTAAGTTAATTTGTTAGATTAATTTAATTTTTTTAAACATTAACATGTTTTTGGGCTGGATTAACGGCCTAGATTTTTCGAAAAATTGTTGGTGTCATGATAGTTAATTATTAATAGAAATAAATTTATGGTTCATAGATTTTCGAGTACTTATCTATAAATATCGTGTAGTGTGATATGGTTTTTTTTTATCATAGATTTTACATATTATTTATGTTTTTGGGCTGGATTCAGAAATATTTTTCGATTATTACAATTGTCTGTCAGGTCAACCAAACACTGAAAAATTTTAAATAGGTAATATATTAAATCGATTAGTTGTTACCAATCCTGTATAACATATTATTACAGTTTTATTGTTTAATTGTTATTCGATTACATCAATTATTTTCTCTATGATTTTACATCATATAATTTGTTACATTGAATTCATGAAAGGGGCACGCAGCATTTTTAATATAAAATATATAAAATATATAAAATATATAACATACTAAATTTTTGCTAAAGCATGTTATGTTTTTCAACATTATGGTTGGTATTTGTCTTAATTTTTTAATTTTCAAATTAATAATTTCAATTTGATGCTGTAAAATAATATCCGTTCTCCGCGGTTGAAGTTGACCAAACATACTTATTTAGTCGTTTTCTGCCCTTTAAAATGTTAAGACTTTTGCCATACTATAGCCACTTGCCCAATTTTCCACTTTTCTTTGGTCCCATAATATAATATGACATAATGTTTTTCCGTGCAGTGGAGAAAATATCAAGTAATGTTTTACGTTCTTGTTTTGAGTCTTAGTAATGAATGTATAGATTTTTTTCATGTCTGGTATTGCCTTTTGAAACTGTAAAAAAGATTCAACAATCATTTACTTCAAAGATGGTTTCTGGTACATTGGAAACTAAAAAAATATATATTATGCCGCTATGCGTTTGAAGTTCAAATTTTATAAATAATTCTGTAATTAAAAATGCACTTTTCTTGATTCTTATATATTTTATGCTTGAAGGAATCGAATATAGGTTTAATAATAAGTATCATAAGTTTTTTTTTACTGGAATTTAAAGAAAAAGTTCACCATAAAGCCATGTTACATACATTTTTTTTAGTATTTCTACTTCACAAGGTCTTTTCAAACAGTTGGTTTTAATTTAATCCTATTTTATATTATTAGTCGTGTTTATTTATAAACATATTTTATAAATAAAAATGACCTATATGACAGAACAAAGTTTAATTAGTCAAGTGTTAGTACCTACCAGAACAAAAAAATTATATTGGTCAATCTTCTTTTGATAAATAATTGTATTTGCTTAATTTTGAACAGAGTTGGGTCTTTTGATTATTCCGTATTAAGTACCGATTTTTACCATAGAATTTTTTTTTGTCTAAAACGTAACTATACATTTTTGGTCTAATACTCTATTTATGTTAATATTCATTTATAATTGTAATGTCTCGAATTATCCAAATTATCCAAATTATAAAATCTTTTAATTCATTATTAATCTTCATTTCCTTTAAATCTACGTACATGTATAGGAGTAGAATATGAAGGGAGGAGCTAATAACCATAATAACCTCCCTTAAATTAAATTTTTTCTTCCGTTAATCTTTTTATTTACATTTTTAGAAGACATTCTATCGTGCATGTACTTAGAATATTATAGATTATAGCCCCCCTCCCACAATGTGACAATAATCTAACAATCAGGAGTTTCACATCGAATGTGTTGTAATCGTAATTTATATTTAATATTTATTATATTCAAAATTAAAATTGTATATAACTACTTGCATTATAAATTACGCGAACGAAACAAGGATCGTAGGAAATTATTAATCGTTTACAATTATTATTGTTCTAGAAATAGTAAAATTGACGTTGCAAAGGACAACTTCACTTTATCATTTCATAAATGTTAGGATCCCGTTAAAGTGAGCAGGATCAATGTTTACAAGATTAATTGAGTTACAGAATACAATAAATAAGATAATAGAAAACCAGGGGTGGGATGTCATATCCCAAATATAGAGCATTAAATAAACAAGTGTGGTTCTTAGAATATACATCTTCCGTAGACAACGTTATTATTTATTAAACGCGATTTTTAAACCATGATGGATACTGATTGGTGTTGGTGTTCAACAATAAACTCGTTCTTCAAAAAATGTAATTTCCTTAAACCACGGTATTTTCAGCAATATTTATCTGACTTATGGAAATAGGGGTAGGTATGCTATAAATTTAATAAAATATGTTGCTCAATAATTCTTACCGCAGTAAATTACCATAGCCGAATTAATTCAAGATAAGAAAACTTAAAGGCGTGGAGTGTACTTATGACGTATCGAGGTTAGTCAAGTATTTTTATTTTATAAAGTTATATTGTTTATCTTAATTAAGTAACCTGTAATGCTATTTGTTTCCATATAACTAGAATAAATATGATTGATACACTAAATTAAACTCATTAATACATGGTAATAAACATACCTCATTAAATATCAAATATCTCTCAATTTACGTCATGATTCTGGTCCTCGCGCTCATCACTTCACTTCTTAAACGAACTATCGATGTACTCGATCTATTAGTCTCAATATCTCTTCGCATTTCTTCCTTCACTAGAATACACCATTCTATATTTTCTAATCTCATTCACCTCACCTCATATTGTCATATCCAGTCTCTTCATAAAATGTTCTACCGGCTCAATAAATATTAGTCTAAAATTATATTTCAGCTTATTATGTATTCTAATTATGCAGAGATGGATCTATGCAACAATACATTTTGCCGTCTTTTAAATGATAAGAAACGCCGCCCTTCTACTTAAGTTCAACCCTATACGTGTGCCTATGTCACCTACCCCTTGAGCTGGGTCTATCATTATGTGAAAAAAATTGAATTGTACCAGTAACCATTATTGCATATTATCTTATCCAATGGTCTATAATTATCAAATATTATATAAATAAATGCCTATTATTATGGCCAAACGAATTTTATTTTAAATGAAGCCGTCTCATAAATTATTTTACAACTTTACTCTCGACGTCCCGGTAGTAAAATTTTATTTTCAATGTATGATTATCTATAGTAATATTCTTTAATTTAAAAATGCATTGATGTGAAATTATTGTTCAATTTAATAATTTAGTACATTTAACAATTTGATTATTAATGTAACATTTCTGCTATGTTTCGAATTGTATGTTAGATTTGTTTATATGTATTATAGTAAAGTCAACAATTTTCCATTAAATAGCCATATTGAATTTCATTAGGCAGTAAATAACATGATATTAATGAATTGGTTAAATTCAATTTATTACATTAAATTACCTAAATACCTAGTATACGGTTTATGCAAAAGATAATACCAGGAAGGTTGAATGCTTGTAGATTATAATGTTATGCGTTATTTGTTTTATTCAAATCATGTTAATAAGTCTGTTTTTTTCTAAATTTATGATATGTTTGGTAAACAAAATAATTTTAAAAAAATTCAATTATTTGTAGATGTTGTTATGAGTGCCATTTTCTACGAATGAATAATAATGTGATAAATTAAAAAAATGATTAACTTAAAACTAATAATATTATAGTATATGAACAAATCAGCATCATCGTATAGAAATAATAATACGTACGGTCATTGAAATCAAAAAATAATTAAATCCAATCGTAATTATTATTGTACATAATATAATAGTATATGATTCTAAAAATGCACTGAAAGATTCGATAGCTTAATGTTGGAGGAAATCACTTTATATTTATAACGAAAGCATAGGTTTTGAATTTATATGCAAACACATAATGGTTAATAATTTACACGTAGGTGTGGATTTTATCGTTTCCGTAAAATATTTTTTCCACCGCAAAAAATATAATAATAAATTATCCTACATTTTATGTGAAATGGTTTTCAGTTGGTTGTTTACACATTAGTGAGTGTGTTACCTATTTTATGATGTATAGAGTTCATAAATTATCATCGTATTAAATTTATATCGTGCACAACTATTGTAGAAATTCTTTTTTTTTTAAATAAGTTGGGCCGTATACGATTGACTATCGACCGGTTTTTATTATTATTTTTATTGTTGTCTTTCTTTTTCTTTCCCCCGTAGATTCTTGTTACTTCTCTTGATATCAGGGGGATAAAAGAGATTCATTTGAATGTTTTACTTTCAAATACAAACACATGCTTAAACGCGCACGCCTGCCCTTTTGGAAACAATCAAAAATTCGATTAGTGGAAAATGAAGTTGAAAGATCTTCGCTTAAGCAGTTATCTCACTGTTTCCGGTATTCAAGTCTACCAATAAATTTTCCATTGAAATTTCTATAGTCATATAAAGAAATAAAAATTAATACCTACTTACACCTATACTATGCTCTAGATGTTAACTAACGTGTTTTCAATTCTGTAGTTTCAACTGTCTGATGGTACCGATGATAACACGGTAACAGGAAATTCCACTTGATATTTATCGTTGGATATATTCAAATGAGTTTCCTTTAAATTCCAAACGAAAATGTCATGGTACCTGTAAAATAAGAGAAATAACCAATGCAAAAAGGTTTAAAGGACTTAATTTTCAGATTTATATTCTAAGGCGTAAATTTGGGTCCAAATGTTTCATACAAGATAGCCATCTGCTCGCAATATATTGCACATCTGTACCATTGCACATTAATTATCTCCATAAAATAAATATTATGATATTATTTTTTAAATTTAAACCTTTTTTCTTTATTTTTCTGTACTTTTTTTAAATTTATCAATGTTTTGATAATAGCTTTAGTTGGAAAATTCTGAATATGAATGCTATAGTTATTTTAAACGACTTTCTTTAAAACGAAAGTTGAAATTTTATTTCAATGAACACCATCTCATAATTATTTCTACTAATTAATAAAAATAGTGAAACTAAGATTTTACTAACAATATTTTTACATCACTATTAATATAGTTGTTGTTTTTTCACACCTATCATATAATTTTGGATTTTAAGTAAAGCAATATAATGACATCGTATTGATTTTATAATAACGTATAATTATTGTTTATGTTTTTTTGTCTGTCCACCCTTAAAAATGTAAAATATACTTCAATTTTTAACTTCAGCAACTTTTCTGGTACGAGAGTGAATGAATAGTTGGTACTACTTTGAATAGTCGAAAGTGAAAAAATTCTAACAATTAGCGTTGGAAAATTAATTGTTGACGATTCTTGGCTATTTATTGAAATGTGATATTTTCAGTTTTTGAATTTTTTTTTTTCTATTAATGTCGATAAAAAAATGTTCACTATATGCCTCATAAGTGTTGGTTATATCCATGGTTGAAATATACAAGGTTATTGCATATCGACAAAAATTGTTATCATCAGATACAAAATGGCTGCGTAAAGGGATATCACAAATTACAATTATATCAATTTTTCTTATCATAGAAATTGGAAAATACGCTATATAATGTTCAAAATTACCACGCATATATACTCGATTATGGTTGACTCCCTTTACGCTGCCATTTTTGTTATTATCATCAAATATTTGGTAGAGAAGGGGTATATATGCAATAACCTTGTATATTTCAACCATGGTTATATCCATTTAAAAATATATAGGTACAATTTTCTATAAGTATTTAAAGTTAAAATGTTGACAATAATGAAACTTTTTAGATTATTTTGTAGTTTAAAATCTTAATTAATTTTAATGAATTTTACGAATTTTCAACAGTTAAATTTTGTACAAGGTTCTTCATAAATTTAACATATAACTGATGTATAATCAAGGACGCACAACTAAAAATTCTAAAAAATATAGGTATTATACGCAATATTTTTCTTGTTACGAGGCGTTTTTTGATGGCGATTGGCGATGAATTAGGAGTGATCGTTGTATAGATATTGTTGAATTTATCGATGAAATTAATTCGTCCCAAAATGTTGAACATAGTGATTGAATAATCAACGTTTACCAATGTAAGATCTCTGGATATTGAAACGAAGAATAATAAATTCGCTGCAGAGAAGTCAGTCTTCTTGAGCGCAATTAGAGGTGCTGGATGGTCTGAATGACGACCTGTTTTCTTTGATTTCATTGGGGGATGGTCCCATTGTGCATTTACCAGCAGGCAACGTATATTTTACATTGTACGCGACTAAAAGTGTATTCAACATTTTTTTTAAATATTTACATTTTGACGAAGTCCCGTTGGAAATTCGAACTGTAGAGTTTATAAGAGTATAAATCACTTTCCACTTATATTATTGTTTCTGGGATGTGCATTGAAACTTGAAAATGTATTGAAAACGTGATAGAATTGTTAAGGCCACCTACTTTCATTACACAAATCTGTAAATTGGTGACTTATGCTGGAACTCTATAATATCTTATCATTTTATAGGTAGACTTTACTTCTTCGTACCACAGGTCAAACTCTCAGGACAGATGATCGTTATTATCGACGTTGGTATTTCGTCTATACTCTATATTATATCGTGGAAAAATTTGTCGTCGGTAAAATCAATGGTCCACACCTAACTACCATAGCTCGTGAAGCTTCAGCCAATGCATAGTGTCTAACAAATCGAGTTTAGTTGACGTTAAAGGAATATTACATTGTAACCATTTTATTTCTTAATCAATTTTAACATAGTAGTGATTTACTTAGGTTCTTTTCATAAGCTTAAATCGTAGAAAAAAAATAAAAATAGCAATGAATTTCCTTTTTATATTTTAAATACAATTTAAGACCTTTTTACCAACTTTCATAGATCATTAGAATTTTTGACATTTCGGGGGGGGGGGGGGTTGTTAGGCCAATGATATACCTACACCTATAACAGGCGTATGACACTCTCACAATTTCTAATGTTATTTTAAAAAAGTGGGGACATGGCCTTGAACTCTTGGGCACTGCCATTTTGTTATTTTTGAGAATCAGCTGATGGCTCATATCATATATATTTCAATAATTTATAGTTGATAATTGATACTATTATGATATCACAGAAATGATAGTAAATTATATTATAATTTAAAATTAGAATTACTAATAATAATTACAATTAAAATAATTATTGAACGTGTAATGCAAAATAGTTGTTATTTCATACTTGTTGTTAGAACCGCAAGCAGTTAAGGTTAGGTCATAAAGTTATAACTTATAGGATTAAAACGTAAACAAACAACAAACCGTTTATCGTAAAAAAAAAATCGTACGTAACAACACTTCTAAACCACCAGGTAATCATTTACAACTTCAACACTAAACCACCAGAGATCAACCACCAAGCAGAGGTCCTTCTATACTGTTCTATGCCTATAATATGATGTAGGTATACACCTATACCTAGTTAAGTTATGTTTACCAAGTGCATAATGCATTATTTTGTTCCATGTTATTATGCGAGATAGATAGATAGATTAGATAACAATTATCTATTTACATTGTACTAATTATTTATTCAATTGACTGGTATGTATATAAGATAAAAAATTATTCAATAATATTCCATAATAATGTTGAAATTAAAATAGAGATCTGCAGTTGAAAAAATAGCATATTTAATGATTTTTTATAAAAATAAGATTGTGTGCCTACTTGACATGTTTATGCATATTATTATCCTTATTAGACTTGGGTATACGTCAAACTGCGGAAGAATATTAATGGTGGGTCGCATAAAAATTATTTAATTTAATGGACCAATCAAGTACCATTAGCTCACTATTGATTCATTAAAATGTGTTAAGTGATTGTTCATGTAAACCAAAATTCGTTTTTAAAATTATTGAGTAAAAAAAAAATATTTTTATAAATATAAATGTCATTTAATTATTTATTTAATTTTGATAACTAAAATAAAAATAAATAAAATGAAATAAAATATCCCTGTTAAAATTCAGTCGGAAAATCTGTGCAGCCACGGTCGAATGGATCTATATGTTCCTATCGATGTAATATTATACAGTTGGTATACTTACAATGCTATCGGGTAATTGAGAACAACTAAACGGAAAGAAATATCGTATATTTTAATTCAACTGTATTATGTTGAATATTTTTTTTTTATATTACATTATCTTCAAACCTGTGCATTACATATTAAATCATTTTGTTCATTCATTTTCTTTTGGTGTAGTGCACCAGTTTCGTAGGATATTCCACACAACTGCGCGTCTTGTTCAATCACTAATAATTATCGTTTATATAGGACTCAAAGAGTATATAGGTACATTTTATAATTTATAATATGAAATACGATTGTACGTATAAAAGTATGAAGCCATAAAAATCACTAAGATAAAAAATATAGAAGGCTGCAATTTTTAAGCTCTTATAAACATTTATTATTCACGATATTTTACTACGACAACGACATCAATTATAGGTTTATATATTATAGTTCTAGTATAATTAGTGCTGTTTTATATAGCTATATTAACCTATTTATTTGTGCGTATTATGTTTGGTAACTATTAACCATAAT
This sequence comes from Diuraphis noxia, assembly GCF_037042655.1. NCBI lineage: Eukaryota > Metazoa > Arthropoda > Insecta > Hemiptera > Aphididae > Diuraphis > Diuraphis noxia. The sequence continues at coordinate 25,739,718 of NW_028301714.1, read as the reverse complement.
TTTAAATTACCAATAATACTACACTTATTTTAACATTTCAGAGATTATTTTCACATATTTTATATTATTATTTTTTGAATATTTTCTAAATTCCTTCTGATGCTGATATGAATACTCATTATTATTATATTCAAGTGTTTAATTAAAACATTCCTTGTATCTCAATACTGTTTATGTTAATACTTTAACTCCACATTCAGTTAAACATTTCAGGTTCGGAGTATATACAGCCATACAGGTAGTTCTGGCTGCTATCATTAACTTGCTTTCCGTGAATTTATGACGTAACAATGTTACAAAGTCACCAATCATCATAGTTGAATGAATGGTTTAATATAACTTTCACGAAGTTAGAGTTTAAGGTTGTATGAATGAATCGAACCACAATTATTTAGTGGACGACACTAGATATAATAATCTTCACAACCTATGTAGGTAACTGTATACATTTATCAACAAAAGCTAAAATATTTTTAAAATTACTCTGCGTTAAAAAAAAAAAAACCGCGTTTGTGTGAAAATAAGTGCACAATGCTCATAATGTAAAACTTTTTTCATAGTTTTAAGTGATATCTGAGATTTTTTGAAAATGAACAATCTCGCTAGGACCTAAGCTGGTTTAAACTTTTCCTGTCTGACCGATTTTCATAACGCTTTGTTTTATTCTCATAGAACGTAAATCGACAATAGAAAAAAACAATAACAGATAATACATCATTACACTATACCAAAAACGTATGTATGATTTCTCAATTTTCCTATCAGAGGAAAAATATCTTGAAGCATGCTACACATAACATATTATACAAACAACATTTTTGTAGTGAATTTTCTTTACAGAGGGTAAAATTACGAAAAACTTGTAACGAAATTATGTACAAAAATAAATAAAATATAAATTATATAAATCTGATTATATTATTATTAGCTTAATATAATATTAAAAAATAACTTTCATAAACTGATAGGATTTTAGGTTAAAGTTCGTAATATAAACAGTTATTTATTTATTTTACCTATTAAATGACATCGTTCAGCATTAGCTTTAACCATATAGTAAAACTTAAAATCTTTTTGATATTTATAATTTCAATTATTAAATTTGATTATTACATAATTATTAAATATTTAAATAGATAATATTACTAATGCGGTAGTTGCAATCAATTCCACAACTTGATTTTGAGTACGTACCGCCCACTGCCATTATATAGTTCCAGGATGAGTGCCACACATACACATCTTGTCCTACAATACCAACCGTACTTAGCCCTGCTGTAATCCTAAATATAACAAATGACAATATAGTTGCAGGTATCAAGAACAATAATAAAAAAATAATAATAATAATAATAATCATTCTAATAAATAATAATAATATTAATAATAATGATAATTGAATATGTACTTATATTTTAAATTAAATTTAACTTAACAGTATGTATAATTAAAACGAAGCTCCGTCTCACTATCATAAACTAATTATTAAATATATAAATAGATAAAAATAATAATAGTAATCGGTTATATATTTTATTTATTATTTATTGCCATTGGAGTGTCCTGAACATAATTTCGTTGCAAATTTACTAGCGTTATACCCCCTATGAAGAAGCTTTACTTCAAAATATCGTATGCATACTGCATATAATATTATAAGTAGCACGTTCCTAGATATTTTTTCCCTGTAAAGAAAATTGAGGAGTCATAGATATGTTTTTGGGTATAGTGCAGTGGAAAAGTAATGAATATCTATTAACATGCTAAATTTTGTTTGGAATTGAATTTTTTTGTTGTTTATATATATATTTCGATGTCGATAAATAAAGACTTACGAAAGTCGGTCAAGAAGAAAAGTTGTACTTAGCCTAAAAGCATATCTATATATTTAAACCCATTTATTATTATATTTTTGCTAATCATCGTGCATTATTTAAGAATTATCAGGTGATAAATTTTCTATAAGCAAAATTCAGGTATTGTAAATTAATACTGTAAACAATAGATATATTTATTACTTACTTAATGTATTACAAAAAATGTTTCTTAAATATGCTATTTTACGTAGTTTCGATAGTGTATAATTCTTAAGATAAAATAAGCTCACAGAAAATACATAATGCATAATGAATATGAATAGGTAATATATAATAGTATTATAATTATCTGTTTTGAAACAATTACATAGTATATTATATATATGTGTGTGTATAAACAGCTATATTTTAGACAAAAGAAAACAGTTTTGAAAACAATATAATGTTTAGAAACAAAAAATAATTTGGTAGAGTTTTAATTCGACAACCACTACGTATTGAGGACTTATATAAATCGGGCTTGATACGTCGGTTACCCCCAAACAATCGTGTCGTACAAAGATTTTCGGACAAAATACTGTGCTATATAATATGAACCTATAATAATGCGCTGTTCGAGAATTCCAGAAACCATTTAACACTAACCGTCTGCGTAAAACAAGCTTTTTAGTGTTTTTCCGAACGCATTTTTTTTCCAGTCACCCGTAATATCTGTAATGTGGAATGGAGTATCAGTATAAGGGTCGGGACGTTTTCGATTAAGAAGGGATTAATTTGGTCTGTTACGCGACGTTTGTAAATGACATCATTATTTTTCGGGTTCGGTATAGCATATAGTGTTGTGTGTAACCATTCACAAACGATAATACGAACGGGTGAGTTGTCACACGGATATCCACACGTTGCATAAAGTCCAAAAGAAATTGAAGAGAAAATCAACTCTATAATATGGTATAGATTACCATAAAAGTCACGTGTTCCAAAAACTGGAGTGAGAAAAAACGAAATTATTCGAGTACTCTTCGTCAAAATGATGATTAGATCTAGGATTTATTTTGATGACCTAAAAATAAATATGCGTAAATGCCATAAAAAATCAAAAAAATAACATAAAATTAACCAAAAATATCCAATTAAGTAAGTGAAAAAATGTAATTTATAAATAGGTAATAATAATTTAAATTATTGTATTTAAATCTATGTAATGATATGAGACAAAGTTGTTAGTTACAAATGCTATAATAATTTTATAAGTTAAAATTAAATTAACATATTTTGAAAAATTGACCTTAATCGTTCCACTTAAGATGAATCAAAATTTTAGTTTAGTTAGCATTTTATAGCAGTAATAGAAAAAAAAAACTCAAAAGACATTAAAATCCTGTCTCTGATGATAATGTTGTAAAGTGACAAAGGTAATCAGTAGTAATCATGTTGTAAGAATGTGTTTGTTATTTTAGTATTTTATAACATAAAATCAATAAAATGCGATATCAAGTATTGTGTAAATCTGAAAAGAACATTGACGATATTGAGTCTATAGTGAAGGTGCTATTACTTATGTGTTTTCATTTTTGTTAATACTTGTAATTAATTATAAATTTCAATTAAATAGATTCCGAATATAATAACTATTAAATTAATCGATAGATGTAAAATGCCGCTTAGCGGTAACTGCAAAAAAAAAAAAAAAATTAAATTAAAAGTTAAAACAATACTTATATTAATATTTTTTTATGATAATAATATGTCCTAATTCTTATTTTTATGTTCGTTGAATTTTTCAAATTAAAATCAGAGAAATGTGGTTAAAACTTCTGTTTTTTTAGATGATTTGTTTTAGTTATTTATGTTGCTCACAAGGTGAAGAGTACGTATAGACTACAACTTCTTACATTATAATAATTTATTATTGTATAATACGAAAAAGTGATTTTTTTTCAATTTATTTTTGAATTAATTTAATTTACTGTCAAACTATTACCTTATTCCAAATTATGTTTCATAATTTGCTAAGGTTACTAGTCGCAATACAGAAACATCTCAATTTTTAGAACACTACCCAAGTCGTATTATATTATTTATATTATATACATATATATATTATACAATTACTTGTTAGATCTACTTTGATTACATTTTAATATTTAAATTCAAATTAAATTGCACTAACCTTTGCTTTTATCTTGGGAAAAAATTGTATTTAAAATGAATAAAATCATGATTTATATATATTATATATATTACACCAATTAATACACTTAAGTAGCTATGTTAAGATTACAAAATGCTTGTTGTTTTTTAAAATAATCGTTAGAAATATATACGAGTAAATATGCCTCATTTTATGATAAAATTGTATTACACACGATATTCCATATCTTAGAATCAGCAGATTTTAAAATAAGAAACGAATAATCGTTTTTCAAATAAAAAGACAACGAACTTCTTATACACAAAGCCAAGCAATAAGTGCCCAAAACTCAATTCTCACGAAATCCAATCCTACTTGAAAGTAATGAAACGTAATTACTTTTCCATTTTCTTCAGGATAATATATTTTTAAACAAATATCATTTATATGTTATATTTATGTTGGTGGAAAAAAACTAAAAATTTTATAAATGGATTTCAACATATTTTGTTTGGATAGGTATTATTTTATTTTATTTTTTTTTTTAACTCGGTAAAACAAAAGCGAATTAATGTATAATTGTCTTAATAAATCATATTATTTAAAGAAACAAATAAAACTAATTTAAAAGGAAAAATGTAAATTGAAATCCCAATAAAAAATCTAATTAAATTGAATGAAACTGACACAAGTTTATTCAAAGTCTCTTTGAAGGTACACAAGTTTATATTATACTCTAGTAATGTCATTAGGTGAGAACATCTATAATGAAATTAGTTTTTTATAATAAACCAAATAAATGAAAAATGTATGAATCATAGAGATATCACTTTTTTCTGTTATTGTTTTCATTGAATTAAATCCTGGAGACAATTTGTTTTAATAATTTGTAAAATATAATAAAATTACGAAACGTTCAAAGGATTGGATTTTTATTATAACCTAACGACTGACTCGAAAACAAAACAAATAATTTTGGATTTATTTTTTATAATCAACACAATTTAAAAATAATTTTTTATACTAAGTATAAAAATATATTTTATTAGAAATTAATTTTCCATTTAAGTTGTTGTCATACCCCAGACCTAACGTCATAGTTTTATACAATTTAATAATACAACACGAAATTTGAATACACATTAAAGTATAATGTAGGCACATTTAAGTTTAAAAAAAAAGTTTTGTTGGTGAAAAATCAATTTTTGAATTTTCGCAAGAGTTCCTAAAAATATCGGGAAACATTACAAAAAACTAATTAAAACGAGTTAAACGGAATATAGCAGTGGATCAGAATCATTTTTCGAATGCAATGATTCAATTACCTAGTCTAAATTTCTATTTTGACGAGAACTCGAGTTAAGTGCGATGGTTGGGACAAAACACAATTACAGTATCCCAATTTCTTTTATTTATACGTTATTCTTATTTTGATAAAATTATAAATCATCTACTTAAAAAAGAAACGAAATAACAAATGTTTAAAATCGTTTACAATAATATTCACACAACTGTGAAAACAAAGTTCTAACAATTTATTCAGTTCAGCGCATTGAATTTTCAAGAAGAAATAAAAATCTATTTTCATAAATTATTTCATGATTGTGTGCAAATATAATATCACGTGCGTGAGTTGTGGGAGAGATTTAGTTGTTTTTTACTATTTTGTTTTTATGGAAATAACAAAATTCCTGAAAGATTTTAACCAGTAAATATAAATTATTACTTAATTAGAATTATTTAACATATGCACAACATTTAGAAAAATCAACTTAACAAATGTGTCAACGAATTAGATATTTTAATAATTTTTCAACCAGTCTTTTAAATGTAGAATGTACATATTATATAAATACTATGCACATGATTAATATTATAATATCTAAACGTATAAAATATCAATATATCATAATATAATAATACAGTAACATAAAAGAGAGAACATATTATGATGTCTAAATTGACAGAAGATCCGTGATAATATTTTGTAGTAGTAGGTTAGGTTAGGTATTAAAACACAAACAAAAATACGTTATGATTGATTGAAGTGGAGTAGAAGAAACAAATATAGTAAATATAATAATAAATATTATCTATGTACATTTATACAAACAGATTATTTTTGCTGCTTAGTACTTAACTTCAAGTCTACCTCGTCTAGGGAGATTAAGTTGGTCACAATTGTAATGGATATTGTTTTGATTTCGATTGTTATACATAATTTTATTCTAAAATTTCTAAAATTTTGTTCTGCTCCTTCTAATAGTTTTTGGGCGTACAACTGGTTTTCTCTTTCTTATGTGTTATGTGTTTCTTTTTGGCATCTTTTACAATGTTCCTCTTTGTCTTTATTTGTAGGATCATCAAGCCATATAATTCTTAGAACCTTTTTTTGAGCTAGTGTTTTCTCGCATATCTCATTAAACCATGGCTTCTTTATTTTTTTCAGTTTACCCAAAACTATTTTTGATACTGTCTTTATTGAGTCTCTCACTTTTTTCCATCTTTCATCAATTGACCCTATATTATCAAAACGAATGGTTCTCAACTGTTCATTTAGTCTGTTTTTAAAACACCAACTCTTTTCTTTGGCCTCTAATTTGGATACATCATATCTATCCAGCATAGTCCCAGTAGATCAAGCGGGATTTTTAAGTTTTACTTAAATTGTTCCTTTAACAAGAAAGTGATCGGAGTCACTATCCTCCCCTCTTACAGTCCGAACATCTTGAATACAGTTGCTGAATTTCAAATTTATTGGTATATGATCAATTTGGTTTATATAATTTCCGTCAGCTGAGCTCCAAGTTCCTTTTAGAATAAATAATGTACGACAACTATACCAGAAGATAAACACAGCAAGAGGAGAACATAAGAAACGAGAGAGGTTTCTAAGAGAAGACGATGGGACGCTAGTGACTGAATAAGGGAAGCTTCTAGAGAAGTGGACTGGATATTTTGAGAAACTTCTTAACTGTGATGACTCAGTTGAAGAATTTCCAAGAATGAATATAACAACTAATGATAGCGTCTGCCAAACATCCTCTAAACAAGAAGTTGCTTTACAAGTCAAAAGGTTAAAAAAAAACCATAAATCCCCAGGAGAAAATGGTATTCAAGCAGAAATTCTGAAGAGGGTAAATTAAGAAATGATATCTAGAATTCACGAGATAATAGAATTAACTTGAGAAAACGAGAGACTCCCGAAAGCTGGAACATTTCGTTAATATTATGTTAAATACATTAGAAGAATGACCCTCGAGACTGCAAATTACGGAGGTATAGCTCTAATAAATGTTGCCTTAAAAGATTTTGGTATATTGTATGCTTGATAGGATAAAACCTATAACAGAAGGTGTTTTGGGAGATTATCAGGGAAGTTTTAGACCTAACAGATCTACAACTAATTACATTTTTTGTTTTCGCCAAATTACAGAAAAGTCATGGGAATATAACAAAGAGCTATGTATTCTATTTATCGATTTTGAGAAAGCGTATGATTTAATCCATGAACCAACTTTAATCAAAATATTAAAAGAATTTAATTTCCCAATAAAGCTAGTAAACTTGATTAAAGCTAGCCTTGAAAACACTGATAAAAATTAAAATTTCGAATACAGTATCAGAGACAGTAAGAGTATCTACGGGCTTAAAACAAGGAGACGCTCTGTCTCTCGTCCTCCTTAATTTAGTGTTAGAAAAAATTGTCAGAGAATTAAATATTATTGATGAGGTTACGATGGGTAACACGACAATAGGATTACTAGCATACGCCGATGACTTAGCCATATTGAGAAATAATTTAGATATTGTGAAACAGCATTGCAGTAAACTAATAAATGTAGCAGGGAAGTGTGGTCTAAAGATCAATGATAAAAAAATGGAGTATGTCATAATTGGAAGAAGAAGTAAAGAATATCGACAAGGAGAGGTTATAGAAATCGAACACCATAATTTTAAGAGAGTGTCACATTTTAAATACCTAGGGGCTAGGATCCATAATAACATAAGGTGATGAACACTTAGTGACCTTTAGATGGAGGTGGATACTAGGATTCAAATGGAAAATAGGTGTTATTTTGGCTTAGGAATTATTTTTGGCTCAAAAATCCTATCGACAAAATTAAAAAATACAATTGTACATGACCCTGATAATACCAGTAGTTTTATATGGCTCTAAGACGTGGACTCTGAGAAAGGTAGAGAAAATAAGACTTGAAGTGTTTGAACGGAAAATTCTAAGAAAAATCTATGGACTTGTATCGATTCTGACATTGGAGAATAGAGGATACGTCACAATGATGAACTTAAGAAATTGTTTCAAAAACCAGATATTATAGCAGGAATGAGCTGGGCGGGGCGTGCTTAGAGAAAAGAGGGTTCTTTTATTAAGGTGGTTATTAAAGAAAATCCTATTGGGAAAAGACCGTTAGATAGACCGCGTTTACGATAGGCGGATTGTATCAAAAAGGATGTTAAATCAGTAGAACCAAATATACAGCGGAGAGAAGTTGCGGTGAATAGGTAAAGATGGCGGCAAATTTGTTTGAAGGGATGGTCTTGAAGGCCGTAACTCACAAGAAGAAAAAGAAGAAGATAGATAATTTTATACGAAACACGATTCTGATGGAAATTGTATATAATAATTAATTATGATATATTACGGAATATTATTAGGCAATTTATTTTTCCGATGCTTTGTAACTTATGATTAAAAGTTTCAAGCATTAAGTTCAATATTTTTTGAATTACAACACAGTACAATTAATACTGTTAAAGGAAATTTTTTTTATATCATATTTTAAACTTTAAATATCCAAATAAAAATTGAGCCATTTTAATTTTGCTATTTTCAAATTTATGTAAGAATTACTTTTGAGGAAACTTGTACGAAGTATTTATTTCTTTAGACATTAAAATTAAAAACTATATAAACCTTTAACTATGTACATAATATAATAGGCCAGTTTTCACGATTGTTAAGATTTTCATATATTTTTAATCATTTCATTGTACTTAAAAAATAATATAATTTCAATTGATTTTCTTTGAAGGAAAATTTTTGGAAATATTAGATTATTATTAAATGAATATTTTCTACACTATGATTCGATATGAATATTCAACTGAAAAGTTATAATTATAATAATTATAATAATTATAATAGTTAATAACAATAAACATTTTGAAACTCTACAAATAATATGTAAAAAAAATTATGCTTACCTATTTCACCAATGTCAATTTATTCTTACAATAGTATTTTCTTCTATTTTTTAATTTTCTATCAGCTACAGTGTTTTTATTTTTAACATTGTTGTTCTTATCCACTGAACTCATGAAATTGATTGGATTTATCCAAATTAAATTTTCTTAATGCCATAATATAATAATATTATTATAAAATATTATATTCTGACTACCAATTTCTTATTAATATATTTTGAACGATTTGTATTTTACATAGGCACTGCAAGATTAAATTTGTTTTTTTTTATATATTCTTAATAACAACATAAATGGTCAATATAAACTATGACTAAACACTAACATTTTGTTTATTTCATATAAAATTATAAATTTTATAATATTTCTTTCTTATATTATTATTATTGTTTATTATCAATTTTATAATGTTTGTATTTATTAAGTGTAAGTTAAATTTAATTACGATGAAATTATCACTGTAATTGAAAGATAATAAAATAATTAGTGAAAAGAAACGTTTTTAGTCATGTACATCCTAAAATATTAATTTTATAATAACTCTTTAGATTTAACGTTATTTTTAGTTCGTCGTTGTCATAAAATCAGATTTTTTTTAATCACATGTTCAGATTTCTTTAATATTGATACATTCGTTTTATGTCAAAAAGAAAAAGTAATTGGTTAAAAAATGCATTCTCTAAATATCGGTGGCACACTAATAGTCTTTTTTTATGATCAAAAAAAATATATGAAAATTAGTACTTGAACTCATGTACAAAACATCAGCTAAAATATGGAACATAATATTTTAAAATTTCACAAAATAAAAATTGAACATCATAACATTCATAACAAATTCTTTATCAACCGTATAAGCTTATAAAAATATACTTTATAATTAAATAAAAGATAAAAAATATTTACATTGATAAAATATTATGATAAGCTGTGCAAAAAATATTATATTGGTTTGGTTTTTTTTAAATAGTAAGAAACAAATTTCATTTATCCATATATTTTCGATTAGTGAATTATCACATAGTTATCTCTCGATATAGTCTCACACATTGGACATTTATATAATCGAATAAAAGCGCCACAATGTACTATACCATCGCTATAGCTTTGAAATTAGGTCAAATACAATGAAACACAAAGTGCTGTAGATTAAATGAATTGGAACGACAGGCACTAGATTAAAAACCAAAAAAAAAATTTAAAAATTACCCACATAAATTGGCTTTATTTAGATACTCAATTATGGTTAATGAAAATATTTTCAGGACAGTTATTGACTTTGTGCGCGGGGTCCTTCGTTTTTACAGCTTTTCTTCAAACGCTTACGCTTACGCTAACTTATGACGTGAAGTTGACATGTTTCTTGCAGAGTCAATAACTTTATAATAAAATATATAGTTTATTTTATATTACATTCTTATAACACTGGGGACTGAGGAAAATTTGATTTAAATTCAAATACTATATTGTTCAGTCGAAGTATCTAGGCATACTATAACTAGACTAGTTGAAATAGTTATAATATCAGTCCTGTTAATTCACGGAAAATCATAATCTAACATAGATCTGGTTAATTTTTGGGCGTACAATGGCTATTTAAGATTTTAAATAGCTCTATCGGCCGGAAAAACTTGTCCTATAGTAGTGTTATTTAATCATTATGGACTAGCGACTGATTCAAGTGACCATTCATTAATTTGTTTTCAAAAAAAGTCGATTGTTTGTATTAGTTTATAATATGTGTAAAAACAAAAAATTATAATTTAGTTTCTAACTAATTATATATAATATATATATATAGTATTGTTATTATTTTCATTTCATGTACTTACTAATTACTATAATTGAATGAAATATATTTTTACATCAGGTATTTATATTATAAACGATTGGTCGAGAACCACTGGTTGAATATCACAGTCTTATAGTATATTATTAAATTAAATTCAGAATCAAAAACCTTTAACCAATCATATTATACAGAAATCGTGATTTTATTGATTCACTTTGTTACACCTTATTTTAAGTTTGTAATTGAAAAATAAAATACTATACCAATCATGCATTAATGTAATAACAATATTAAAAAGGTCAATCATTTAACCTTTACAGTTAAGTAGTGATTCAAAAAATAGTTGATAGAAAAAAAAATTGAACGTTAAATCGTTAATAATGTGTAACACAGCAGATTTTACACTCGAGTTACATATAATATGGATTACCTATGTTCATTAATAAACTAAAAACCCGTATAATAGTGGCACGCAGTATACGCTAATAAAATGCAATTATCTGTCTGGAAAAAAAACAAATAATTATAATAAAAAATACTATTTACTAAAAGGAAATTAAACAACGTTATTTTACTAATTTAGAAGGTACTTTTATTGCGTAATATGTACCTAGTAAGATGGCAAATATTATATGTTACAAATACGTTTACATACAAACAGAAAAATTTTAAAGGAATTTGTATGTTACATACTTTTTTGGGCTCTTTTTTAGGCTCGTCTGTGAAGTATATAATATTATATACAGTACATAATATATTTTATTCCATTTTTCTGATATATTTCAATGTCAACATTGTGTGGATAGTGTTTTTGCAGGTCTCTGTGTTTGTGGTGAGAGTGAAATTCTGATTGGTATACCATAAGGGTTTTTATATGAATGTTTACATTACTACTATTATTATTGTCATTATTTCGTAGATACACTAGAAATCAAGAGGTTTTCCGTTCTTATCGCGTATTCCACGCGGTGTTTATTCAAAAATTAAGCTCATCCTACATGCGCAATGGCGTATTTGAGAGTTTTTAGTAATAAGTGAAGAGAAGTAGTATACAGCTGATATGAGCGTATGATAGTATTCACAAATATACTTGGCACGATTGTGGAACACATTTAAATAAGCTTAGATAAATCATGCGAAAATATATATTTTTATTATTCGTCAAGTTGTATCGGGTAAACTACTAAAGAAATAAAATAAAAATGCAAAAATGGATTTTAAAAATAATGCTGTTCCACCGTTTTAGTCCATCTGACGACTTAAAAATGTTTAATATTCAATCCGGAGCACAACAACCACACAACTTCCATGCAAACGACGCGTGTTCCATTCCAAATTTCCATTCGTGAATGTTATTTAATTTATATTATTAATAATAATGCGAACTGTTGAAGCGCAAAAACAATACACAAAATTAATTTGTTATGTACTTTTTGCAATTTTTTTTTATTTCATAAAAAAAATACCCAAATACGAAAGGTAATATTGGTAAAAAAAATGTTTGCGAAATTCAATTAGTATAAATCGTAGGTTTTTAAAGTGAATTCACGATGATTAAATTATAATTTTTCAATGTATTCCTCTGTATAGCATGTAAATTTTATAACAATATTATAAGCTTTGCACGTCCGTAACAATAATGCGATACAAGATCGAAAATTAATAATATATTTAACAATATATTAATTCAAAACGAGAATCGTCATGGGACAAAACCTTAAATGACAGAGAAATCATTATTCTATATGGACATTTATACATTTTAATATAGTTTGAATGTTTTTGAACTAGATAAGTCATGATAAAAATATGTTTTTGATAGATTTTTCATGAGGTTATCTTTGTCGGGGTTACTTATTGACGAAAACTTAATGACATATGATTCATAAATTTTTCTTGTCGAGGAAAAATATTGAGTAGCGTGCTATGGTTCACTTTTTTTTTTAACTTTTAACAACATAATATAACAATTATCGCTCACGCATCCAAGTTATTTTGTTTTTAATTTGAGAATATAGTATGTAAATCTGCTATGCCACAACTCACAAGTTCCCATCTGAATTTTGTTTGATAGGTAACTTCAAAAACTAAAGACTAAGTAACGATTCCGTTTCGTATTTACTGACACGAGAATCAATGTACTTACTGGTGAAAGTTTTTCTGAAGGAATATTAATATGCTTAAGTATTACGAAAAATTATTAACAATTTATTCTGCATTAATCTATGGAACACTGGAATAGAGAATGACACACAACCACGGAAAATAAGTTAAGTCAAATCAAAATCTCTGTTGAAATCTGCTCAAACATAATAAACATACTATATCTAAATAGAAAAATAACAGATAATTCTTAATTGACTAAGAATTTTCCACACTAAACCCTCACACCTTATTCAAAGACAGATTCATACTTATATCCGACATGCACCACAAAAAATTTCATCAGTCTTATAAAGACCAAAGTTCAAAGAAATCAGAAATTAACTAATTTTAATTTTTTGTTTCATTGATCTATAAACTTCATTAATTGAGGTTATCGACGTAAAAAGTGCTTACATTTTTTTAATGTATACATAATTAGCTTAAATAATGTACCTATAAAAAATGTACTTCTTTGTTGTTTAATATACGATTATAATATTATTTTTTGATGTCACTTTAAAACAAATGACCATAGATACATGAAATTTTCACTAAATGTTTATATAAGTATATTCTATGCACCATGCAATTTTCAAAAATGTTTGATTTAAGTTGAACTATTCATAGGCATTTGCAATTTTCGATAATTATTAGTTTTTTTAAATTTAATATCGATAAAAATTTATTTGTTAGGTAGAAAAGCTTGAAAATGTAATACAAGGCTCTTGACATATTGTTACAATAGTAGTTGAAAAATAAAATAAATTCATACACACAATTCTTTTTTATAAGCATTCAAAGTTTGAATTTTGACAAAATACGTCAAAGTCACAAAATTCGCAAATTATTTTAAGCTGGAAATTCATAAAAAATTTCTTATTAAATCTAAGATTTGAAAATTTAATACAAGATTCATTACAAGTTTATCAATCTTTATTACAAAAAAAATGTCCACAGAAAATTCTAATTAAATTTCTATGAGCATTTGAAATTTAAATTTTTACAACATTGGATTTTCACTGGATTTCACATTTAGCGATTTTCTTATTTTGATGTAGCTTGGTGTAACTCTAAAACAAATGACCGCAGATACTTGAAATTTTCACTGAATGTTAACATAGGCATTTTATATATTTTATACAATATTCAAAACATTTAGATTTGTTTTGAGCTGTTTACTGACATTTAAATTTTTCAACTTTTTTTATAAATATCGATAAAAATGTATTTGTTGTGTAAAAAAGCTTGGAAATGTAATACAAGGCATCTTACACATTGTAACAATAGCAATTGAAAAATATTAAAAATACATAGGCACAATTATTTTTAATAAGCATTTAAAGTTCAAATTTTGACTAAATACTTAAAAATTACGGCAATGTTCAAATTATCTTAGATAGAAATTCATAAAAGTTTTTCTTTTTAGATCTCGGATTTGAAAATTTAATCCAAGATTCCTAAAAGAAATATATAGTCACAATTTTTTTTTGCAAGCATTTACATTTGAATTTGGACAACATATACGTAAAAATCATGAAAATTCGCAAAATATTATAAGATAGAAATTCATATAAAATTTTCTTTTTAAATCTAAGATTAGTAAGATTTGAAAATTTTTAATAATCTATAATATTATATCCTAGACAAATAAACCGTCTCCTCTCAGAATCTTTTTTCGTATACAATGATAATATCATTGGATCCAAATTTAATTCCATCCATTACAGTTACCCACTTGTAACCTACTGTACAGAGCTACATTTTTTTACTTCAATTTATTATGAATATAGTAAAGATATCCATATAATTTTACTGAATTTAATTCATGTTGAAATGATTTATAAAATTCCTAAAATCTGGAGCGTCATAGTGAGTAGCCACTATTAGTTATTAATTATTTAACTTGAAAAAAATTATTTTTTGGTTTTTGCCACATTTTTATTTTACAATCAACCTTTTTTGCGGCTCGCAGAAGAATGCGATACTAACGTATGTGGTGTTTGTTGGGTGTGGGCGTCCTTCATAAAATAACAGCCTTCATTTAGGTTTTTCTATTATACCTGTACATGATAAACTAAACCGTCTTCACTGTATGTGATTTGCGAAAAAAAAATGTAATAATCTGGATACGCCTATATAATAACGGGTAACAGCAGTACGAATTGATTGTGTATTAATGTCGATTCTCGTAAAATTGATCGTTTCTATGGTAGGTATAATATTAAAAATAAATACCTTATACCTCCTGTATACCTAGGTATCTTCTATAATATACCTGCGTAAAAGTCTCCGCCGAACGAATTTTTCCATTTTTTTTTATTTTTTTTATTTTAAATATTTTATAATATTGTTATTTATTTATTTAGGCCTTAAGGGAATTCGTGGCAACATAGGCCAATGGGTGTGTGGTGCTATTGTAAGTGCTATTGTAAGTGTTATTTTTGTGTATTTGTTTGTAGGTTTTTAATTTACTAGGGTTATAACACGTATTTATGTATGTGTGGCAAAGATATGTTGCTGAAAATCTCGGGTGGTCACTCATCTAGGAGCTAGCAACTTCGGCGGGTACTTACGCTCAGCGTGTTTCCACAGATTGAGCGCACGAACACACCTCACCAAGCCACTTTATAATATTGTGTAATCACATCGTTTTTGTATTTACGATCGCCTTAGTGATTGAGTATTGATAAATTATATTACTATTGTTGTGGTTGTTGTTGTTATCGTCGCCGTTATATTAAACTATAATACCTATTAGTATAAATACAAATAAGGAAACATCTAACTATTTATTTAATACAGTGTTATAGTCGTTATAGATATATTTTTATAATATTTTACGCACAATACTACCAAATGCCCGTTGGTGATTTTTAATTGTCTAGCTAGAAATTCAAATTAAATATTATATACACATCGTATTAATATTGTTAATCATAACCAGTGGTGACCAAGACATATTTTTCAAATGTAGCAAGGCATAGTCTTATCCACCCACAACTTCTCCCTCCCGAAAAAAACTTATCTATTATAATAGATTTTATGAAAAAAATTTTAAGTTGGTTAGGTTATCAACCTCTCTGATGACTCCTTACAAAATGATTAAATGTGTAGCGGTCGATATACAAAAATCTTCAGCCCTCATTGAAAGTTTCATTACTCCTGCTTCTATCTATCGGCTAGATAGTGACATATAGATTAGGGTTGTTTTTTCATATTCTTCTTCAAGTTCATATGACTTAAATGCTTATTATAACTGTGATAATATTACGTATTTAATCACTATCCGCAAAATTCCAATAGTTTAATATGACCAATTACTACCTGGCTATTCCGTTACGAACGAAAATGCACGATTTAGTCAAAATCGGTAAATAAGTTACCATTATGCATACATGATACACAAATTTAGCCATTATATACTACATGATTGTAGGACGCTAGTAAGCAGAGGTGAGGCAAGCTATTTTAACACAAGGAGCAAAGATTTTAGTCTAGGTACACACCCATCCAACATTTTATCAAACACACAAAAAATCAGATTATCTTGTTGCTTATTTATATTATAGTAGGACGTAGGTACATCATTACTTCTAGTATATGCCTATATGATCAACTGTAATACCCACCCGCCCAAAATTTGAAGGAGCAGCCGCTCCTCTAGACCCTCTTCACCACACCACTGTTAGTAGGTACTAGTGAACGGAACAGAGAAGAAAACATAATTCCAAGAAAAGATTAACAGCAAAACAATATTGTTATTCTTCGTGTGAACTATAATACGGACAACACGATTCACTGGAGCGCACAAAATCCGCGGGTATAGTTAGGTTAGGTAAGGACTGCAGATATTCTACGCTTAACTACTTGGCACTCGCTGAAAGGATTATAGTTTATCCTGGAAAGTTATCTGCAAATTTCTATATTTTCAGACTTGGTTTTCGTATCATCATTATCCATGCGATTGAACATGTTTATAATATTTATGTCATGCGTAACCGATAGTGGTTGATCGTTTATTGAAAGCAGTCGTATAGCCTGTACGTAATTATATTACGTTGCGTTTCATAAATAATAAAAATATAATGTAGACGAAAAAAAGACCATTGATTGACGAAAACTACACGTCTTGTGTGTGTGATTTCATTATAGGATAAATGTTTAAAAAGTTGTATGTGTGGTATTAACATACGACTCGCGCGATTGAAAATCTTAAATTTTTTATTTTAGATTGATTAAAATCTAGAATCTAGCAATATTTTGAAATCTGTGTTAGTGTACTTACTGGAGGTAAAAGTAGGTATTCTAGGACTGAAAGATGGTTAAAATCGAATTTTATAACATGGTAGTGTGTTATGCATGATATGGCTTTTCTTAACTAAATTAATTATTAATATATTTATCAACCGTTAAAATTGTAAAATGCAGGGTAATGTAAAAAAAAAAAAAAAACTTTATAAATATAATCGTGTATACTGTAATCTACATTTACAGAGTATATTCTAGTAGATGTATTTTTATGAAAAAACTATTTTTTTCTGATTAATTTAAGAGGACAAAGATTGTTCAACATTCTAGTAAAAAATAAACATAATATCATTCAAGTAGTTTATCGGCTAAAAACTTTTTATTTAAAAAAAATAATTATTTTAGGCTTTCTTAGTTTTAAAACTAAATTTGCATTATCTTTTGAAGCACTAAGCAAATAAAATTAATGCATTGTTGTTTTTTTTTAAATGACATCACTTTAACAAGGCTTTATAAAGTTATAGTTAAAAGAGAGTCTTTTTTACATTTTTAAAAGATTTATGTAATTTCATTGGGTTAATAAAATAAAGGTAAAAAAAGATTCAATAAAGTTTTTAAATTTTTCATGAATATAACAACCTAACATTCTCATATTTTAGATGTAATTGTTATTATTATGAACTGTTTAACGAGCATAATATTTTTTTGTGCCCATAAAATGTACCAAATTAAATTTTAAAACCGTTTGTCATGTTATAATAAGCAGCTAATCGAACTCTGATAGTGCTGAGCCAAAGTTGGCGATGCCCATCCGATAGCTCTATATATAAAGCAACAATACGTAATAAATAGCTTTCTCGTTCAAATAGTTTTGACACGTGCATTAATACAAAATAAATAATATACTAAAAACGTAAGTACTTGGGTTATAAATACGAACTATTATTATTACCGAAATACCCATAATAGAAAAGCCACTAGTACAATTACACATTTATACAGATCAGTTGTTCTATTTTTCACACGAAAACAAATAAAATATAAACTGGAATTCATAATAAAATTAAAATATTAAATGATCAATGATATTTTAGTATTCACATTATTGACATTGACGAATAAATAGCCATTTAATTAGACTTTTATATACGACCAATATTCGATGTAATTAAAATATAAATTATGTATTATGAAACTTCATCATGACTACAATGTCAGAGATGTATTGACAAATTTCCATCGTGTTTTTATTTTTATTATTTCTCAAAATTCGTCCCGATAAAAATATTGGAAGATATTTTAGGTTAGCACTTATCAAACTCTTCATTAGAAGTAGACTCAACTAAAAGGCAGCTGCGCTGAACTTTAATAATTAAAAGTTTTTCTTGGTCTTGTTTAATAATTATTTGTACTCTGTAGATTTATAAAAAAAATAGAATAATACAGTGCATGTAATGGTTATATGGTGGTAATAATGTTTGAAATTAAATTTATCGAACAAATTACGAGGTGAACGCCATTAAAAATAATTTTCATCGTTAAATTTAAAATCTCTCGAAGCGTATACGTGAGAGGTTTAATATTCTATGAAGTAACTCACATATTGCATTTACCCACTTTACAAAAATACTAAGAATTGGTACGCATTTAAATTCAGTTTGTATTTTATATAAATATCTGAGGTACAATATTATATAGAGTGAATCACCAAGCTTCTTCACCCACATTTTTTCTTTCAATAACGAAATTATTAAAATTTTTATTTGTGTAATTTTTAAATATATCATTAATATACCATTAATAAACCATTTTTTTTTAATTCTTGAACTTTTTTTAATGTAGATACTTAGCAGTTTTATGTTTTTTAATGAGAACGTTATTTTCGAATGTGATTTATTTACCAGATCATTTTTCTGTAAATATTGATGGACCAGAATCAAAATTAATTTGTAAGTTATTTAACATTGTGAAACTAAAGGATAATATATTTAGAATAATGAATTTAGAATATATGGGGGTATGGTGATTCAGACATTTTGGGGTTCAATATTAATTTACCGACGTTAATAATTTGTAAAAATGGTCCAAGTATACTAGATCTAACATATGTTTTTATATTTTTGTAAAACTAATTTTAGGGATTCTTAGAATAAACGTTTTAATAACTGAAAAACTACTCGTAAAAATTTTTAATTGGGTACATCAACATTTTCAGAAAAAAATCCACTAAATAATTTAAGTAAAAAAGTTAAAAAGAAGGATTTTAATTTGATAAAAAAAGTTTATATCATTAGAGGACATTCCTTAAGAAGTGGTACAAAAAACATCAAGAACTTTAAAATATTGGGTAAAGATGGTATATATTTTAATGATTCAAAAAATCAGATTTTGATACTAAACTTAAATTACTTTTAGAAAATAGCGAGCATGTTTGGTGAATCATCCTGTATTATGTGATTGTTAAAAAATCATAATATATTATTTGAAAACTATAATGTTATTCTAGAAATAGGTATAATAATGAATAAATTTTGATTTTTACATTTATTGGAATTTAAATAGTAATATTATTATTTGAAAATATTATTGAACATAATATTACAATAACTATAATTAATTCAATATAGTATTACCAAAATAATTATGTTGTTATTAATTTTTGTTTTATTCAAATTTCAGTAAGTATCTTAAAAATATGGTAACGCGTCATACATCCGAATGTCGACAAGTATTAAAATATAGACAAGTTAATGAAAAAAAAAATTTGAGTTAGGTAAGTCAACATATTGAACGTTAAATTATAAGTTAATAGTAAACAAACAATATATTTAATGTTTTAAAGTTATTACTATGGAGAAAAATATTAATTTAACTCAGACAAGAGTAATTTAATTCAATGTTTTAAATTAACACCTGAGTCACAAACAACGATTTAAAAAATTTTTGAATAATATAACCATAAATATTTTGTTAAAAATACATAACACTATATAATAGGACCCTGTCAGTTCCTTATGATTGCCTACTATAGATTAAAAAAAAAAATAAAAAATAGTAACTAGTTATTATTATTATTTTATTGTTGTCGAAATTTTTAATTGTCTTTACTGATATTTTATAGATTTACATCACATGTTTGAATAGATTAGAGTTCTTTACGAGTAAATTTTCTGGTATGAAATAAAATATATCCACAAATATTACGAAAATGTTAATTTAGACCTCAAGACTATATTATTATGTAGTTGAAACGTATTCATAAAACAATAATATATACCTATTATATTATTTTTTAACGAAAAACAAAAAAAAAAATCCACTTATAAAACATATTGTAATATTATATTTATGACATGAGCACGAGTGCACCAAACACATATAATAAACGTGCTTAAATTAACTACGTGTGCAGTTACGTGACAGAATGTAAAGCAAAAGGCACGCCAACTATAAATGGCGTGAACATTGTAGCTAACATTGATGTTCTTACTAAACATTTTGCGCTTCAGTAGTTTCCATTTTCCAAATGAAAGATTACAAATAGGTTTATTGCTCTCATTGATCAGTTTGTTTAATTTTTCACTATATTTACTATCTTAGCTAATTCTCATCACATCACAAGTATCAGCATATTAACAATTTCTGACCCAATTCGATATAATATTATGCAAATATTCTGTCCTAGTCTCCGAAAATATCTTATGCATATAACATTTTAGGCCCAGTTACACAAAACGAAAAATTAAATTAAATTAGATACCTTTAAAATCCATAAATTAATTTGACAATAAATAAATGTGTATAGAATCCATTATATAATAATAGTAATAATATTCGGATAATTTACATTATTATATACATTATATTTAATGATAAATTGCGATTTTGGTCACTTACAGCCTTCACATATTTTATTCAAATTATTAACTAAACAATAGTATTTATCATAATTCTTACTTCACAAACACAAGTTTGTTATTTCTAAGATTTTTTGTTTCTATAAAGTCTACTTTAATTCATTCCTCAAAAAAAAAAAAAAACAACAACAACAACAAAATTTAATCTAAGACGAAAACAGGGATTGGAAGGATACATTTATTTATTTATTCGCAACGAACAAATGTTTTATTTATACAAATTGAAGTATGTGCCACGAGTAAGACAAAAATCATTGTAAACTTATAATAATAATATTTATATTTATACATATATAATATATTTTTTTTTCTTTTTTAAACTAAAACGTATGGGCTGTGTAGGCTCAATGATTATAATTGCAACTAATATCAATGACAGTTAAACTCAAGTAAGAAATATTGATCAAAACAATTATGTAAAAAATTTGAGTAGCTGTAGTGAGTTAACAAAAATATATTTTGTTCTACACTGTTAATCCACATTATCAGTTCGTGGTGCATACCAGAACAATATTAGCGATGTTATTATACTAATAGTTAAAGAAGGAACATTAACGAATGCTGTGCAACGAAGGTGTGATATTAACAACTGTGTATTTTACCTGAATGTGATTCAATTAGAAAACCTGAATTCGCTTGAAGTCAGTGTTAGTAAGGATTATTTCAGAGAAGCAAAGATAACAAAATACATGATCATGTTTGGTGAGTGATCTATATGTTTAATATATATCCAGTGAATGACAAGAATTTATGCTGTAATTGAGGGGTGAAAATCCAAAACTATTGCCAAAATACTGATTTTTCAAAAGAAACGATATTCTGTTTCTTAATATTTCCAATGAAAACAAACTATTTAAAAATTGACAAATCATATTGAAGATAATGTATATACATACTTTTTCAAATTATTTAATAGTGTAGTATTTATATTTAAAATGATTCAAATATGTTCAAAATATTCTAGGGTTAAATTTTTAATTTAATTTAAATTTAAAAAACGGAAGATAAGTAATGGATGTCGCTCTGCTGTACAGTAGGTTGCAAGTGGGTTACTGTAATGGATGCAATTAAATTTGAATCCAATGATATTATATCATTGTATACGAAAAACGATTCTGAGCGAAGACGGTTTATCTGTCTAGGATATACTATAGATTATTAAAAATCTTAGATATAAAAAGGAGATTTTTTATGAATTTCTAGCTTAAAATAATTTGTGAATTTACGTGATTTTTACGTATTTTGTCAAAATTCAAACTTTGAATGCTTATAAAAAAAAATTGCGATTATGAATTTATTTTATTTTTCAATTGCTATTGTAACAATATGTTAAGAGTATTGTATTACATTTTCAAGCTAACAAAAAATTTTTTATCGATATTCGTTTAAAAAAAATTAATAATGATCGAAAATTTCAAATGCCTATGAATATTTCAACTTAAGTCGAAAATTTTTGAAAATTGCATGGTGGATAGAATATACTTATATAAACATCCGGTGAAAATGTCATGTATCTATGGTCATTTGTTTTTTAAAGTTACATCAAAAACCAAAATCGATTTTGTCGAAAAATGAGTGTGCGCAAAATTTCCCGTTTTTCCCTTAATTTTTAATTTGTTTTTCTCGATTATTTAGAAAAGTATTAAGAATTTTTCACTTTTGACCCCCCCCCCCCCCCAAAAAAAAAAAAGTATCAACTAGATTCACTTTCTGATTGAACGAGGTACTAAAGTCAAAAATCAAAGCACTTTTATTGCCCCAAGTGTGATGACAGACAAAAAAAAAAAAAAAAAAAACACATCATGATAAAATCAATACATTCATCGTTCCGCTCAGAACCTAAAATTGAATTTTAGAACTTTTGGATAAACTATTTTATTTCCCTATACTTTCAAAACGGGTAATATGGTACATTTTGGAATATCATAATAAAAGTACTGTTTAGAATAATTTAGGGAAATCGTTCGTTTTGGTAGGTATACTAATGATTGATGCCTATATTATTTTAACATAGACAATAAATACGTTTTGATGTAACACTAGAAAAAGTATGTTTTGATTGTCTAAATTTCATTTATATGTATGAAAAAGGTTCACTTTGGATTAATCAGTCATTTTAAAAATAGCGAATTAACCGGGAAATAATCCATTTTGATCTATGGAGCCAATCGATTTATCGATGTTTTTCGATAAGAATCGATATCTATATCTGACTCAATCTTATCAATTTTAGCAATAATATGTTTTGATTTTCAATTAGTGATGTAAAATGTCAAAAAGTTAATATTAAAAAAATGTCCTAGGATAAATCTATGTAATACAGGAGACAGAGAACGGTGGTAGTGATTTGGAAATTGGAATGTAAACACTGATCATGGATATATATGTAAGTATTTTAAGTACGTAGAACGGGCTGTGATCATCAACCAAAACTTCACTTATGTCGTAGGTATATTATATTACGGCTGTTTGGCTTCTGTTTCTACCCGTCTTCTCACACATATGTATATACATTATACACCTATGTATATATTAATTATGTATAACGAATTATTCCGTCGATCTTAAAACTATATTGTATAAGCAGAGTGATGTGCACGAAAAGTTAGACACTCGCGGCCGCCGCAACGATAAAACGACATCCGACCGATAAAATCAACATGACCGCGAACATCGTCCAAATTGATATATTAATTATTAGTATAATTCCTACTTTTTTTATGAGGACTTATCGGTGATGGCGTACGCACTTGTGGACTGTGGTCAAAACACCATCGCATACTATAAAATTAGTCAAATACTTTCTTTTTTTTATTCGAATACTATTTTAAATACTTTTTGAAGAAATACTTATTCTGAATAATTTTTTTATTCGTTAAAAAATACTTTTTTGCACATAAAAAATAGTTCATATTTATTACAAATCAAATTGTTTTGTTAAAAGTCGGGCACATTATAAGTTACAAGTTATAACCGATATTTTTCCTCTTTTAATAAAATATGAATGACCCACGTTAATTTCCAACCATTCCAAAACTGAGGGAGGGGAAATATATATTCTAATCATATTTGAATACTTTTTTGGATATACGCATTTACGGATATGTATTCAGATTTCAAAATAATATAATTTTATAATATTTTTTAAATGTTTTCGAATATATATTCGGAATACTTTAACACTCATTTATTCAAATAAGTATTCTGAAGTACAAAATAAAAGTATCCTTTGCAAGATTGATATGATGCAATATCTTAGTCGACAAACCGGAGTTTCTACCATCAAATATGGTTTTTGAAGTTTTTGAGAATGAAAATTAATTTTTCACAAATTATACTCCGTTCACCGATTCACTATTTCCATTTAACTTGTGAACTGTGCGGTCAAAAATACCATTACATATTGCGACGTAACGTCAAAGTCGACGAGCTGAGTTTTCCACCTCCCCAGAAAAATGGTTTCTGAAGTTTTTGAGGACGAAAACGAATTTTATTTTGTTCACCGACTCGCGAAGGCGCTATATCATTGTGTTTATAATATGATGTTATAATTTCATACAATATTTTCAAATAAAGAATTTTGATTGGGTAGAATATTGTACCTATACTATAATACGCGTATGGTCTTATAAGTAACCATTCGTGTTAAAAATATTATGTTAAGAATTCATATTTTTAGTTCTGAACTACACGATTTATGTGAATACTTTGAACACTTAAAAATGTGTTTTACATATTTTAAATTTTTGCTAATACATTTTTACATAATATATAAATCATACTATTGTGCACTAATGTATGAAAAAAGTTATGTTTAAATTCAACTAATACAAAAAATATACAGAAACATTAAATTATTATGTATATTAATTTTAATATATTACGATGTTTTAGATGAAAAAAAATAATAAAAAAACAAACAAACTATAACGCAGTAATAGACACGAATTTTATCATATTCATTATATACCTATAAGTCACAAGATTTCATGCATAGATAATAATAATGGTATGTCGGAACATATATTTGAGATATGGTTTTAAAATTGAGTACAATCTGAGAACTCAAACATGTTTAATTTTACATTTTTCATTACATTAAATTTATGTTCTTTTTTTGCACATTAAGACACATAGAATATTATAGCTGATGTCAACAAAATTAATTTTATTCACTCTTGAATCAACATTCTGGTGTGTTTATTTTACCAATCTTTAATACAATTTCTTATAGAATATGAATTTTCTAGATACACAGTTATTATGTTGACTTTCTTTTGACAAATATTTGCTGAGTGTAGTATCAACTTTTAATTTTCTAATAAAACCTTTATGTTTCATTTCAGAAAATTATCTATAGTGAAGGCACCACTAGTAGTGCCTAGTTAGTACAGCAAATTATATAATTAGGTTTTACATTTCTTATTGTGAGTGAGTTATGAGTATGTTAAGTATTATAATTTTAAAATACTCATAATTCACTTAAGATTTAAAGTTTTGTGAAAAACTAGTGAGAGAACACAGACAATGTTCAGGTAAAACTTTTAAAATTATAAATTATCAAAAATTAACTGAGAACAACAATTCCTTAGGACCATTTAGAACGATAGATGATTGTTTCATGTATGTTTGATATTTATGTAGATCAAGTTTTAGATGAGTTTTCGAGTATTACATAATAATATTATGTACCTATTATCAAAATTTTTTTCCTAATTTTGGATAAATTTTATTTTAACTGAACCATTCAATCTGTAAATCAAAAATATCAAACTATTTCTATATTTATCCTTATACTATAGATGTATCTCGGCTTTAGTGTACCTTGGTTCACCAGCAAATCGACACGAGCATCGGTATATCTAGCTTTGTGAAATAATTATGCATAGAATCATGTTCATGAATCGGATTTAGCACTTGGTATATTTTTAACGTAATTAAAACCTACTTTCTAAACATTATTTCTAATTTCTCTTAAAATTATGTCTGAGATTTTCATAACAACTAGTCTAGTAGACTATGAGCATATAAGCAACAAACATACATTTGGTTTTAAGATATAACTTCTTGAATTGAGACTACACGTAAATGTGACAATTTGGTGTATGTTTTTACTTCATCAAGAGTAACCGATAACAACTTGCAGTTACACAAAATACTAATTTATAATAACTTATACTATAACTATAATATTATAGTCTGTAACTAATGGTTACCATTTATCAACAAAAAAATAAAAATTTGGTTCGATATTCATCTTTTATGCTGACATCCAAAACCTTTTTAAAATTAGAATTTCGGAAAATCATTGCATAGGCGCCATTACATGATGATACGAATAACGAATGTACGTTGAAAATCTTAAGACGTTTCTAGCTATCATATTTTAAGCTCTACGTTCACTAGTATATCAGTCGGTATTCGGTTAATGTCGGATTATTTATATATAAAATATAAATTATAGATGATAAAATATACTCAATGGGTAAGAATGAAGATTATTTTTCACAATGTATAAATGTATACAAACATACAATTAAAATGTTTGAGAACACTGAATACTGAATAGTGGCTATTATCTAATACATGACAATTATTAGTTTTTATTATTGTGTTAATGTAAAATATGTAATTAAAAAAAAAAAAAAATTTAAAAAGTGTCAGTTATTGAATTCCTCCGAAATGGCTTGACCAAATTTCATGAAAATGTTCGAATATATTTGTTAAGTCTGACAAAAAGTTTTAGGCTAATTTAAAAAGGGAATTGATCACCCTCATGTGGTCCTCAAACCAGAATTTTGAAATTTACGGTAGGAATTTTTGTTTATAAATGGTTGTCATGGGTTTTAAAGCTATAATAATAATTATTATTGGTTAAAAATGGTTATTATTGATTATAGGCGAAATAATTAGTACAAATTAGTATTTGAAATTAATTTGAGTTTTACTAATAACTGCTAATCTACGGATTTCTTACAAGGGTGGTGAATTGTATTTACTGCTAAATGTTACAGCCAAAAGGATTTGAAAAATCACGATTCTTTAAAGGATTGTCATATTTTAAGCTCAAAGTGAACGAGGTCAGGCTAGATTTACAATAAAAATGTTTGTTTATTATTGGTTGCTATGAGTTATAGGATTTGAGAATAATATTTATTTATTATTATTATTATTTGTTTTTAATTTGAATATATTCTGTTCGTTTGTGTCATTAAAAATGTCAACAAGACGCAAGAGTACCAATTTTCGTCGTTGAACAAATGCAACTATAAACATGAGTAATAGAAGAGGGCAAAGAACAGACGAACAAATCCAGTCCGATAATACTAATTTTCGTGTGAGTGAGGCGTTATTGGGTGAATCTCGTTCATAAGAGGCACGAGCTAAGCGCAATGAACAATGAAGAGTGGAGAAAAGACAAGCGCATCGATCCGTAGTTGACACATGCCGAGCAAATGACTGACAACATCAATAAGTACATCGAATATTTATATTCAATTCATTCCTTCGTCTAGCATTAGACAGTATGTGCTCATTATTGAATATTATGCTCATTCAAAAGTAGAGATTGGTGCTATGGACAAGGAATGTCCGCAACGTAATGCACTTAAATTCAAAAATTAGCCAGTATAGGTATGTTTTAGGCGTCAGGAAAAGTAAAACTACCGGAAATTGAAACACCACCTGAACCATTAAACGGTTTACTTATCGATACGGATCTAGATTCTAACCTGTTCCTGAAGTCAATTCGAATATTCAATTCATGTTTCTAAATGACATCGTTTGGAGCAACAGAAAAAGTTAAAAATAATGCTGCAAATGGTCAACAATAATTAAATTGTTGACCATTTTTATTAACAACACTCAAAATCAAATGCTGAGTTGATCACAAAGTGAGCTCATTGTTACCAAAGCCTGCATTTTGAATTTTAAGTTCCGAGAAGAAGATGTATTACTATCACGAATCCTTATTATTACTACAGATATCCCAATTGAATTCAAACGGGTTCAATTTTCAATTAGATTGGCATTAGCAATGACACTCTATAAGTCTCAAGACCAAACGATGTCTGTTTGTTGCTTGAATTTGAGCATACTGTGTTTTTCAAACGAACAATTGTACGTGTTCTCGCGTGGGTAAACTATTCAGTTTGTTTATATTGGTTAAAGATGGAATATTTAAAACTATCGTACACTCCATTGTACTAAGAGACTAAGTACTTTTTAATTTTCATAATATGTGATAGAAATGTAATTTGAAATTTATTAGTTAAGAATTAAGATACATAGTAAAAATACAATGAATTCAAAAAAAATTAAAATTTGGTGTTTTGTTATTTTTCCCAGTGTTCCATTTCTCTTTCTGTCATATACCAATAAAACACATAAACACATAATTATAATAATTTAGTTATTTTTTATTTGACTGCCAATCATATATTCAGTAAGAAATTATTTATATGTCAAAACAACGTTTGTCAGATCAGCTATATAGTTGAAATACATATACGCATACGTAATAAAATAACTAATAAGATAATATTATGCATTCGTTTACGCTATTTCGTAAAAATTTAAAATTCAAACGCACTTAAAATTTTTTCTATAATTATGTTTCAAGTTTTCTCTATAGCTACTTGAAGGAAAACTAATAGACAACTAAGTGTTGTATTTTTAATCCTTATTTTGTATAAACACAAAAAATGTTATGATTTTTCAACTTCAAAATTACTTGGAAATTTTCGCGTTTTCGACAGATTTCGTAAAAATTTGAACTATAAACGCTTATTAAAAAACATTGTGACTTACGATTTTTAATTTTTTTAGCTACAATAAGAACAACTCATAAGTAACCTTGTATTAAAGTTTCAAGTTATTTTGGTCGTCCAACATTTTTTTACCGGCACTTCAAAAAAAAATTCTCAAAAAAGTTGAAAATTTCAGTGGCCTATAAATCACTAAAAAAAAATCAAACATTTGTGAAAATTAAACTGTATATAGTTTAGATAACACTAACATAAAAATTTTGGTGAAAATTTCAAGTATTTACAGTGATTAATTTTTGAATTACAACCATATAAAATAATCGATTTGATCGAAAACTGGTTTTGCGTAAAAATTCCCGTTTTTCTGTCATTTTTTTTTTTGTTTTTCTCGATTTTTTTGAAAACTGTTGGAAAATGTTTACTTTTGACCTCTATAATGCACCAAGGATATTCACTTTTACATCGGAAACCACCCCCAAAGTTTGAAATTGAAGCATTATTTCGACTAGTTATGCTGTACACAGACCACAAAAAAAAAACACACATCATTGTAAAATCAATACATTCATCACTTCGTTCAGAATCTAAAAGGCTACCCGCCTTATTATATTCTTATATTATTATATTCTGTTTCTTAATATTTCCAATGAAAACAAACTATTTAAAAATTGACAAATCATATTGAAGATAATGTATATACATATTTTTTCAAATTATTTAATAGTGTAGTATTTATATTTAAAATGATTCAAATATGTTCAAAATATTCTAGGGTTAAATTTTTAATTTAATTTAAATTTAAAAAACGGAAGATAAGTAATGGATGTCGCTCTGCTGTACAGTAGGTTGCAAGTGGGTTACTGTAATGGATGGAATTAAATTTGAATCCAATGATATTATATCATTGTATACGAAAAACGATTCTGAGCGAAGACGGTTTATCTGTCTAGAACATATTATAGATTATTAAAAATTTTCATGAATCGTCGAAAAATGAGTGTGCGTAAAATTTCCCGTTTTCCCTTAATTTTTAGTTTGTTTTTCTCGATTATTTATAAAAGTATTAAGAATTTTTCACTTTTGACCCCTCAAAGTACCAACTAGATTCAGTTTCTGATCGAACGAGGTACTGAAGTCAAACATCGAAGCACTTTTACTGCCCCAAAACGTGATGACAGATACAAAAAAAAAACACACACACATCATGATAAAATCAATACATTCATCGCTCCGCTCAGAATCTAAAAAACACACATCATTGTAAAATCAATACATTCATCATCACTCCGTTCCGAATCTAAAATATAATAATAATACATTTCTAAAAAATAATATTACATTTTATAATATATATTTCGTCATATTCAAAATATCCTGTATGAATTCACACTTAGCAAAAATTTCTATTACGGCAACTCCAAAACCGTATTTTATTATTAAAATTAACATTATCATAAACAACATAAAACATAAAACCATCATATACAAATATTTCACGACTACGAGTAGATTTTACTTGGGATTCCATTATGTTAAACTTATGCTATGCTTATTAATTTACTGTGAGTTGTGTCGCCAGATGAGAACTGATTAAAACTTTATTGCAACAATTGTAATCGTGATCGTCGTCATCGAAAATGCGAGGTTGGAAAGACATTTTAAGATAAGATAAGATAAATAAGAAAAATCCAATAATATCAATAATAATTTAGCATATTATAACATTATATAGGATGAACTTAATTTAATTTTGTGTTTATATGCAATTTTTCGAGCACGGCGAAATGTCCTCCCGGCGAAATGGCCACGGCGAAATGTCCCATTTCGATAGATTTCGTATGTCGGAACCTAACCTGTAGTGAGTCAACCAGTGGCGTAGTGTGGGTTTTGAGAAAGTGTAAGCAGAAAAACTAATGTACTGGAAATTTATTAGTAATTTTTTTTACAGTCAATTTTTTACCAATTAAATGTTAATTGGTAAAAAATATATACAATTCCTTATAATTTTATTTTATAACTTTTAACAATTTATGTACAATTATAATTTTATTTAAATAATGAAGACACCCTTATTTCCATTTTAAATAATGAAATAAGTGTATACAATTATAGATCTATATTCTATAACATACTAACACGAAAATAATTTATTGACAATTATCGCCTTGTCGGAAATAAAAATAATAAGTACCGAGGTAGTTTGATGTATGCAAAATCATAAGTGTTTACAAATTGTATATAAATACGAGCCCTCCCTCTACAACATTGTATGTTAGTCATGTCTATTAGCTCACGTAAGCAGTTTCAGAATATGTTATTCGACGACACAATGCGGTCAATGCGTCAATACCAAGTGTAATAGAACAAAAATAGATTTTCTAGTTTTTCCACCATCGCAACTGCCGACGACAGTGACCAAAATGGCCGTGTTCGTCAAAATTATTATCTTATATTCTAAACATATTATTTATTATTGTTAAAACTTAGTTTCTAGGTAGGATGAATACTGCAACATTCACTCCACAAAAACAAGCGTTCCGTAAGGCAGAATATCATTGCCCCAAATAAATATATTTTAAAATACGTATATATTATGACCTATTTTACTTAAGCGCCATTATCTTATAGCAATTTTTACTAAAACATTTTTATAACTGTAAGTTATAATATTGATTATTGACATAACAACTTATCATTAAAATCTTTATAACTTTCAATTTTGAATGAACGAAATAGTCCATGGAAAATAAAAATTAACGAAAATAGACTTCATAAATTAAGGAAGCTTCATCGTTCCAAAATCCTAATTCACAAACGATCGATTCGTCCTTCAATGACAAATGACATTAGCCTTTGGGGTCTTACCAAAACATCTAACTTAAAATCATTCCAATCCATAAATCGTAATTTCATTGATAACGCTCTGGTACGTTGAAACTACACGCTACACCAGAATCTCAAAGTTATAAGCTCATAACATTACCTACACTTAAATCCCATTACTGTACATGAATAGTTTTATAAAAACTACGTCTATTAACACCCAAACCCTATTGATTCCATCTTGTATCTACACATTACAAAACTCTTGACTTATCAAAAGGAATCAATCACGTAATATTCTTTCCAAGTAATTAAAAAAATTTGCAAATTACGAATTTATAGTACCTAGTTGCATTCTGTCACGTGACCATGTATTTTTATTTATTTTACTTAAGTTTGCTCGTTAGTGCATAAAAAATACAAATTTTAAATAATAAATAATACCTAGTTATATGATCGAAAACTTTTGAGATTGTCGTCTATCGACTACAGATAATGATGTCATATCATTATCTCGTATTATAGACTCGGACGTTTCTTTGGTTAGATAAAATTGACGAATCCGGTCATAGTGTGTTTTGACAGTAGTATCATATAATATGCTGACGGACGTCACTGATATAATTACCCTTGAGACATCACCATCTACCTACATAAAAAGCGTGAACATAATACCGTGTCTATTGACCGTGCTTGTATCTTGTACTGATCCGGTGACATAATAATATTCAAATTTTCTTGGATCGACTCTGAAGTAAGTATACATTTAAGTGAGTATTACTATATTCTTGATATCTATACGGTCGTGTCTTCTAGGAAATTCATTTTAACCAATGGTATATCCTATATCCTACTCGCAATACGATCCGACAGTGGTAATTATAAATGTCGACCGATGTGAGAGGCAAACGTTTTATTATAAATATTTATACGGTAGCGTGGTGCGCCAGACAGATCGACAAAAATGATAAAAATGTAATAAGTCGAGGGAATTTTACTCTCCTCCAGTTATTTTCCAATATGACGTACCTACGCTTCTCCTCCTACCCCACATATACATATTCACACTCACACACGCATTCGGATGGCCACCCCACAATCTGTCAGACCGGGTAATATTCAAGGTTGATGGCTCACTGGGTTTTCGTGATCCTCAGTGGAAATGTGGGTGTATATATATATATATATATATAATATTTGTGTGCATGTGTGAATTTGCGTGTGTCTATGAGTCTGTGTCTGAGTATGTCATTAACAGGTGCTGACCGGACAGACAGACGGAAAAAATATTATTATGAATGATGGTTATTTGACAGCAGGTCAAAGGATTCCTAAGTAATAGCAGCAGATGCTCCAGGTACATACTTATATGTAATATTATATGTATTATATATTTATATCCACATATTATTGGATAAAAGCCTGCCAACAAGTACCTATGCTTATAAAAATGATGAACATAATAAAGTCGACTCTCAATAATTTAAACCTTCAAAAATTCTAAGTAAATGCTCGGTCCCTTGAAAATCACACGGTAATTCGAATAAAAACAATACGTATAAGTACACTCGGTAATTCAAAATTAAATTTGAAAAATTTCGTCATTAATTAGCTATTTATTTGAAAAAATTTACAATTTATGTTTTAAACACAATAATCAAATAGGATAATATTCATAACAATAATAATAAATATTAAAGTATGGAAAAATACACTTGATGTGGAAAGTCATTGATAGAACTCTTCGAGACAGAATTAAATAAAATTATTTGCAATACCAATTAATTTAATACGTCACGACACTAGCACCTTTTGAGGTGACAACGTGAAAGGTTATGAGAAAAAATAAGTAACGACAGTCAAGAGAATTATGACCGTAATATTATGAGAGAAATCATGCTTTGAGCATTAGTTGCAATGTACATGTTAGTAATTTTTTTTAAAATTTTAATTTAAAAGAAAACATAGTTTTAACAAGTCATATTTTAATTTATGTTATATTTATTGTATACAAATTAAATACAATCAAATCGTAGTTGTTAGTATGACTTTATGTAACATAGGTACTTCTGAAAAAAAACATTATTATTATTATTAAACATTGAAATTTATGTTGAAAACAACATTGCACTATGTGAAACGATAGATGTAATGAATTGTGGCTGTGGATGACCCGACATCTATGACTAGAAAGTGACAGGAAGGCGTCTAAGTACTGGTAGTAAAACAGTACCTATAATGTCAGTCTTTTATCGGGGGGGGGGGGGGAGGGGTTACCCTAAGATATTATTATGGGGTATAATAATTCTAAGAGTATATGATTCGAGGAGGATTATAGCGGCAAACATTTTTAGGATAATATTACACCTCAGGTATTGGGCATGTTTCAATTGTAGTGACATCAAAACACATAGTGTGGTATAGCTATTAAAATGTATTATTTTATCATAATATGACTGGTGTTATAGGCAGATGGATGGATTATAGTACATGTTTTTGAGTGAGAGTTATGAATGTTATGATCAGCTGTCTTATAATACTGGATGTTTAAAAACAAAGTGTTATAAAAAGTAATAACAGTTGTGGATATGGCTTATATAAATTTTACAAAAATAATTGGGTTTGGCAAAATGTATTCAAAATTATTATTTGTTTAATATAATTAATTATAATTTGTCAAATTGTTAACGATAAAGTGCCAATCATCACAGATTATAATCAAATGGTACACTTTCTATTCAAACCATGTAATTTTCAAAAATATAAAAAAAACAGTATTTATGAGAAATTATTGATTATTGACTACGCATCATATATACTATATAGCACTTTCCTCAAATTCCCAACCATTGATTTATTATTTAATATAATTATCACAGCTGTACAATAAATTATTCCTGATATATGATACTACTTTTCTATTGCTTCAAATAGACTCTACATAAATGTAGAAAACAGAAGTACTGTATTTGGTTTTTTAAACAACACTTTGTACTAATTGTGTTCGTACCAGATTTTGTAAAGTAATTAATTTCTGTGGAATGGAGAATCTAATAAAAATATAAACTACTAAAAACATATATGTTAATTAATTTTAAAAATAAAATACTTAAATATATTTATTATAAGTATGGAAACATTTTAGATTCTGAGCGGAGCGATGAATGTATTGATTTTACCATGATGTGTGTGTTTTTTTTTTTGTGTCTGTCATCACGTTTTGGGGCAGTAAAAATGCTTCGATTTTTGACTTCAGTACCTCGTTCGATCAGAAAGTGAATCTAGTTGGTACTTTGGGGGGTCAAAAGTAAAAAATTCTTAATACTTTTCTAAATAATTGAGAAAAACAAACTAAAAATTAAGGGAAAAACGGGAAATTTTACGCACACTCATTTTTCGACAAAATCGATTTTGGTTTTTGATGTAATTTTAAAACAAATGACCATAGATACATGAAATTTTCACCTAATGTTTATATAAGTATATTCTATCCACCATGCAATTTTCAAAATATTTCGACTTAAAAGTTGAACTATTCATAGGCATTTCAAATTTCGATCATTATTAGTTTTTTAAAAATTAATATCGATAAAAATTTATTTGTAAGGCAGAAAAGCTTGAAAATTTAATACAAGGCTCTTAACATATTGTTACAATAGCAGTTGAAAAATAAAATAAATTCATAGTCACAATTTTTTTTTATAAGCATTCAAAGTTTGAATTTTGACAAAATACATAAAAATCACGAAAATTCACAAATTATTTTAAGCTAAAAAATTTTCTTATTAAATCTAAGATTTAAAAATTTAACACAAGATTCCTTACAAGTTTTTCAATCTTTATCACAAATAAAAATTCCACCGGAAATTCAAATTAAATTTTTATGAGCATTTGAAATTTAAATTTTTACAACATTGGATTTTCACTTTTAGCGATTTCCTTATTTTGGTGTAACTCTAAAACAAATTACCGCAGATACTTGAAATTTTGACTGAATGTTTATGTAGGCATTTTATATATTTGATAAAATTTTCAAAATATTTAGATTTGTTTTGAGCTGTTTACTGACATTTTAATTTTTCAACTTTTTTAGTTTTTTTTTCTATAAATATCGATAAAAATTTATTTGTTCGGTGGAAAAGCTTGAAAATTTAATACAAGGCTTCTAACACATTGTAAAAATAGAAGTTAAAAAATATTAAAAATTCGTAGGCACGATTTTTTTTTTATAAGCATTTAAAGTTCAAATTTTTACTAAATACGTAAAAATTACGGCAATGTTCAAATTATCTTAGATAGAAATTCATAAAAGTTTTCCTTTTTAATTCTAAGATTTGAAAATTTAATACAAGGCTCCTTACATATTTTTACAATAGCAGTTGCAAAATAAAAGGAATACATAGTCACAATTTTTTTTTAAGCATTCAAAGTTTGAGTTTTGACAACATATTATGTAAAAATCACGAAAATACAGAAATTATATTAAGCTAGAAATTCATAAAAAATTTTCTTTTTATATCTAAGATTTGAAAATTTAATACAAGGCTCATAATATATTTTTACAATAAAAATTGAAAAATAAAAGAAATGCGTAGTCACAATTTTTTTTTTACAAGCATTCAAAGTTTGAATTTTGACAACATATGTAAAAATCACGAAAATTCGCAAATTATTTCAAACTAGAAATTCATAAAAATTTTTCTTTTTAAATCTAAGATTTGAAAATTTTTAATAATCTATAATATATCCTAGACAGATAAACCGTCTTCGCTCAGAATCGTTTTTTGTATACAATGATATAATATCATTGTATTCAAATTTAATTCCATCCATTACAGTAACCCACTTGTAACCTACTGTACAGCAGAGCGACATACACGACTTACCCGCTTTTTAAATGTATGATTTTATTGTTATCTTTACACATATTATTTGAAGAATCATGCATAAAGTCAAAGATAATACATTTTCATAAGTCTTAATTACTATAAATTATTGAAGTATTTAAAAACTTAAAATACGCATATCATAATTAATTTTCTATACACACACAATTGTTTTGAATAATATATTTTAAGTCAAATCAACCTGATATTTTTTATTTTTTACATGCATTTATTTATTAGTTATTTTGTGTATTATTTAACTTTTATTATGACAGTGACAAAATATCTTAACGATCTTTAATGTGCAAGACTACAGTTTCTGACCAACTGGCACAAAATCTTGTACACGTGTGACGGGTCTTATGAGTATTATAATAGATAAGCTACGATCCCCGGGTAACAATATATAATATATGTATACATATATAAGGTGAAGTGTATGACGTATTCAAATGAATCAAAAAATTATCTGCATATTTTGACAATAAAGGGAAGGTTTAGAATATTAACTTTAGATAATATAGATTGGAACAGTTATTTTTTTTTATTTAGAAATACGCCTCAACTACCAGGGTTATTGGCGTTGGAACAGTTATTTTATTGTGATTCACAAAGGAAAATAATTTATTCATTACTATCCTCCACGAAGGTGATTGCACATCTTGATCTCATTCATCCCTGGGTAACGTTGCGTGTTATACAGTTAGTTTATACAATGCCATTATTAATTAATATCAATGAAATCAAGCATAACGTTAATATTGTTAACACGTTAAGTTAAGTTAATTAAGAGCTAATAGTTCACGTTAAAATATAATATAACAAAATACTTCACTTAGATTTTGAATTAATTTTCACAGTGCTTGAATTGAGAGGAGCGTGGGGGATGTAGTCGATTTTCTTTTTAGTATTTTAATATTTATATGCAAACCTTTTTATTATATCATTATAAATAATATTGATGAGTTATTAAAATATTCAGCTATAGACATTATTTTTTTCACGTTCTCTTAACTTTTACCAATAATTTAAGCACCAGTTTACCGACAATAAGCCAATAGATTTTTATTCAAAATCATCTCCGTAATAAAATAACTAAACACTGTTATCTTATAATATTTTTTAGCAGTTATACAGTACTTTTAAATATTTCTATACTAAACTCTAAATAATATAGCTGGTAATTAATGAGACACTTTTTGCGTAACAAATGTAATATTATGTTGTGAAATGATACAAAATATGTATAGTTACAAATCATATCATTAGTAAAATGTAAAACAGATTTATCAGAAAAAAAAGTAATAAAAAGGAAGTTGAAAAATGAATATACATTTTAAAAAATATTTTTTTTTTAGTTGAAATCGATATAAATAAAATGAATAAGAATAAATTGGATAAAACGGTTTGTTTATGTATATGTATATGATCATTTTTCAATCATTTAAATATATTATAGAATATAAGATAAAAATGTTACACTTTTTCACGTATATTTGTTTGTATGATTACTTGCAATATTATTGAATTTGAAAAAAATTACGACGAACTACAATAATGTTGAACAAACTCTGTGAAAGTAAAAAAAACAATTTGTCTTTTGTTTCTTTTTATTAAATGTACCTACCTATACAAAATTGAAAGTTTTATATTAACATTATAATAACATACACAATCCCCGTGACTATACTTCTGCGTAACCGGAGATCAGAT
Source organism: Diuraphis noxia (assembly GCF_037042655.1). NCBI lineage: Eukaryota > Metazoa > Arthropoda > Insecta > Hemiptera > Aphididae > Diuraphis > Diuraphis noxia. Next base: position 25,701,251 of record NW_028301714.1, on the reverse strand, counting down.
AGGATTTTAGGGGGTCTTCGAAAATATTTGAGAGGGCTTAGCTCCATTAAAATACTTCTCTATTTGATATCCACCTTCGAACGCTATAACGTTTAAATAAGCCATAAGGCTGAGCTACATAAATAAATAAATACATTTTATCATATTACAATTTTTGTTTACACATTTATAACTATTGACTATTGTTTAAGTGTATTAAAATATATGTAGTAATGAAATTTTGAAAATGTTTAGTATTGCATTAAGCAATCACTAATTTTAATTTAATTCCGTGTCGATAAATGGCTAGTCAAACATAACACAGTAGAAACCACTGTATAATTTCAATAATCAGATTTACAATTTAACTATTGTTTTTGAAAAATAACGATCTTCAAAATTATATGAATATCATCCTAAATTGAATAAATACGTGGAGTTTTGATGAACTGTACAGCGTTGGTAATCGTTGGTTATTCGCTACTTTTATTGTTAAGTCATACTAATAGCTGTAAAATCGTTATCTAAACGATGTTTGATAAACAATTTAAAAATTATTTGAATATATAAATATGTAATTTTTTTTTATTATTGATCAAAATACATCGACAACTAGGCCATTAGTAAAAGAAATATTTTTTGGTTACATTTTTAGTATATTTTTAAGTATTTTAACTTTTTACATTAAATTAAATTGTACAATTCAATTTTTTTTAAGAACAAAATTAAGTTTTTTACAATGTGTAAATTGTAAATAATAAATAATTTATTTTCTTCATCATTTTTCGATAAACCTAGCTATTCAAATGGTGAATTAGCTAATTTTGTAAAACTATACGACTATTATTTATATAATATATTATAGGTACAATTATATCCTTCACAATATTATATAATATGAACAATTTTTCAAAATGTTAAAATGAACGCTTCTTTGTTTTAAATTACTTCAACTAAATATAGGCTTTATATTATAATATACACGAAATTTAAGCACCAATAATCCACGCAGTATAAAATTAATCATTAAAAATTCACCAAAAATAAAATGTAAATTATTAATGCAATTAGATAGGATACAGAAGGGGGGGGGGGTTATAAATTATTCAATAAATCTGCTTAAAATCCTTTTCAGATGCCCAAATATGTTTTTAATGTAATGTAGGTAAGACTTCTGCTGTGTAATACACATTATGGCTTGTTTTATATTAAAACCCTAATTAGTAATTACGTTGAAAATAATATCCGCATTTGTATCACAGTTATGAGAAAAACAAAACATGGGCTAAAATTTTCGTTTTTGAACGTATTTAATTAGTACGGTTTATGACGATAACGGATAGATCATTTCTGAAAATGATGTGTATTATATTTATATATGATATATATACCTACCTAGTTGAACAAACGTTGAAACGGTGTTGAACTGTCCAGTAATTGATAACGAGGAAAAGCGAAGAGTCGCATATTGTTATAATAAAAAGTAAGTATAAATAATTGTGTGAAAAGAGTATTTATTACCTATACTTCCAACTGATTATTTATGGGTTTTGAAAATTGAAAATATCAGCTGTTTTCCGATAATGCATATTGTACCTGTCCACTTTGTATTAATAGAAACGTACGATTTTATTTATGTGCTTTTCCTTCCAACTGGCGAAAAAAAAATAAAGGAAAAAAAAACGTAAAACGAAAACCAATAAAACTTGCCGGTCAGCTTATACGCGTTTTTATTTAAAAACCACCTCTCATAACATTTTAAGGTCGAGAATTCGAAACACAATGAAGGCTTTACCATTAAACATACATCATACAATTTTAATAATTTTATTATATTATGTACGTTATACAGCCTAGCGTTAGACCTATTATTCTCGGATCGTCTCATAGAAATCCAATGGACATATTATTATAATATTATTTATTTAATATTTTAATCATAATAATATTGTTATTATTATTATTATTATTTACTTACTCATGTTTCAAATCGATAATATTTATCGTCATTAATTGTTGATAACTAGGTACACGTAAGGTTTTGTTGTCAGATGAAATTAAAGTCAGGTGGAAAATCACAAATGTAAATAATTATAATGGGCAAACTGTTATAACGAGTATTGACACTGTGTGTTGTAAAGGCGTAGATAGAAGTTTCATAAAGGAGGGGGGAGAAATCAAGTGTATTTTTAAATTTTCACCACAATTAAATTTTTTTTTGTATATTAATATATTGGTATATTATAATATGGTCGGGTGGGCATTCCCTTAGCTACGCTTTTGCTGCGCAGCATCATAGAATATAATAGAAGCGACAGCCAAACAGCTGATCGATTTGTTTTCATTTTGCCAGAGGTTCGGCATGAATTTGGCATGATGTTGTAACCGTATTGTAATTTAAAATCTGTGGCATGTTCCGACTGTTATCACTTTTTTCTGTGATATTTATAATTAAAATTTTTTTAAATTAAGCAATTCATTATTTCATTAAGCATTGCGATACGGTTACAACATCATACCGGTGTCGCAGGATTCTAATACTCCCAAATGTTTTTATCCCCGGGGGTAAAATTAATCTAGAATATTTTAACCAGGTGTAAAATTGTTCTAGGTAAAACGCTTCCAGACGGGGTAAAAATATTCTAGGATATTAATTTTCAAACAATCATAACAGCCATAATATGTGGGCGTTTTTGTGATAGTCATCATAATATAAGTTATAACATATAATTAGGTTAGGTAAAATGGTATTGTAGACTATATTAATGATTAAATATACATTTTAATTAAAATATATTTATAATTGAATTCATGTATTTAAAAACAGTATAAATAAAATAATAATAAAATAAAATAGATATAGGTACCAATAAGGAACTTATTGGTTTAACTACCTATGGATCAAAAACTTCTTGATATATTTATTTTTTAAATTGTATATAATACAAAACTTTTTCATTCAAATTATATTTAAATACTTATTTAATATTTAATGGATTAACAACGGCCACAACTGACTATGGTTTCTACTTACGTGACACATGTATAAACAATTTTCAGATGTCCTAACTCCGTCTTTGTAGGTGCCATTCTTACCAAATAGGTGCCAAGATTTATGGTAATCTGAATAAATATAGATGTTTGTATTCAACATTAATGCTGTTGCAAAAATTTCTACATCGGTAGCCCATGCCCCAACTATATTTAATGGGTTTATGTCCAAATACGATAAAACTACCCAATAGAAAATCAATTCGTTGAAAGTGGATGTCCTATTCTGGGATCAATAATCATAATATTGTATTCATTGTGCCCTATTAGGTAAAAATAGGAAATGTGAATGAGTATGTAAAGAGTTTTCAGATTAGAAGAATGGACCTGTCAAAATTTGTAAGCATGAAGTTACGGAAAATCATACTTTTGCCTCGATGAAAGCCATATAATATAAAGAAGCAGCTTTTATTCAGCTCTAATTCAATAAATGAAAGAAAATATTACGTACCTATAAGATCACATATATGCATGAAACAAATGCTGCAATAGAATATAATAGAAGTGACAGCTATCAAAATCTCATTGATCACCGAAAAATATTTCTGTTTACCTTGAGATGGAGGCTCGGCATGATGTAGGAATCGGATGACCGATGTAACAGGCGGTATTTTTCGGTGATCAATGGGATTTTGATAGCTGTCGCTTCTATTATATTCTATGGCAGCATTTGTTTCATGCATATAATATGTGCTCTTATAAGTACGTAATATTTTCTTTCATTGATTTAATAAGAGCTGAATAAAAGCTGAATAAAAGCTGCTTCTTTATATTATATTGCTTTCATCGAGGCAAAAGTATGATTTTCCGTAACTTCATGCTTACAAATGTTGACAGGTCCATTCTTCCAATCTGAAAACCCTTTACCAACTCATTCACATTTCCTATTTTCACCTGATAGGGCACAATGAATACAATATGATTATTGATCCCAGAATAGGACATCCACTTTCAACGAACTGATTCTCTATTTGGTAGTTATTTCCAAAACCAACTGGCAACTATCATGAAATGATCTACCTTAAAAATTTTTGAGAAAACATTCAGCGGGCATTTCATGAGAGAATGGCTGTATTGGTCCACATTTAAATAAATATTCAATTATTTCAGGGCTTATTCTTTGAATTGAGTCAAACACTGCAGGATCATTTCAATGTCCTGACAACACAAAAAGAAGAGTTGAACTAAAATAAATTCAAAATATTATTTTATATAATATAAATACAATAATATTGAATTAGCAGCAGGACAGTTGTTATTACCATAATTTTAGATTTGTTACAAGTTAAAAGTTTTATTAATGAACAAAAGATAAAAATAAATTTATTTTTGACTATTAATCAGGAAAATATTATTTTTGGTTTTTAAACAAATGTAATTTTTTTGTACATACAATTTAAAACTAAATTAAACATTAATTATTATTACAAAGGAAAAAATAAATCGAAAAATTCAATATTATTTAATAATTGTTTTAATTTTATAAAATTGTAAATACCTTGCGATAGATACGAGATCGTGACTAGCACATTGGTTTTGATGTTCTGTATAAAAAAAATTAAAATATCATTATTTTGTTGTTATTCAACAGCTATTTATTATAGAACAATAAAATATTTCATAAAATAAAATAAAAATAAAATTCTATAATCAAAATATTTATTCAAATTTAAGTTGTTTATAGGTATTTAATTTTTTTTCTCTTTAAATGTTTATACAATTTGTTAAATTGAGCCAAACAAATTAAAAAGGTATTACAGGAATCCAGATAAGTCAATTCATTGAAATAATAATAATAATAATAATCAGTATTTCAAATCGAGCAAAACATAAAACATAAGTTGAAATATAAAATATATGATTTCAAAAACAAAAAAAATTAAGCCAATAATATTTAGATAACGATGTTGTTAATAAAAAATGTAAAAAATGTATTAAATATTATTTATTTTATTAATCGTATCACCATAGCCAGTTGTTCACACAACTATTGTCTATTATGATCATTTTTAATTCCCAATTATTAATACATAATAGATAATAAATTAATTTTAATTAAAAATGTTATTATTTACCTATCAGTTGAATGACTCTGACAGAAGTTTCACTACATTTGCGTCCACTGCATACACTTTTTTTCAAAAATGATTATATCGTTATTTTAAATTTTAACCGATAAAATTGAAAAATTAAAATAAAAAACACGTATTCATTATTTATTTGCGGTTAAATATTTGTATGAAAAATAGAAAATAAAAAATTTTTAAATCTCACAATCACGCTGCACAAAAACAAAGTCATTTTTATATTAAAACTGTTGACACACATTTGTTCTAATGGATTTTGGTACCTATAGTGCTTATTTTCTGAAAATGTTTATGCTTGATTCGTCAGTTTATGATTTCCAACTATAATAACTATATAGCTTTCGAAAATGATTTCATTAATGGTTTATATTAAATAATATTGTAGTAATCAATAAATACCTATTTATATTTGTAAATGAAAATTTTAAAAATGATTGTTCATGAAATTTATATTTATAAAAATTAAAAATACATGAAATTAAAATATTATTAAAAACAAAAAAATACCGTACTATTTAACTAAATTAAAATAAATTTGTTTCAATTGTCTTACCTAATTAAATATATGTTAATGAATTTACTAACATTTATAGGGCTGTAGATAATAAAATAAAAAGTGAACTGAAATTGATGAATAAAAAAAATAAAAAATAGGACACTTCCAGAATCCATTAAAAAAACAACTTTTAGTTAACAATCGAAAAATAAAATTGTTATAGAAAAATCAGTACATTTCTTAATAATTGGAAAAAAACTAACCAAAAATAGCGGGAAGTTGAGAATATGCAACACCAGTTTACAAACAAAATACATTGTTATTTTAAAGAAATTGAGAAACGAATAATCATAGATACTTAGAAATCAACAGTGAGGATTTTATATGAATTTTCTAGACAAAATATAATTTTCAAACTTAGTTCTAGTTATTTAGTATACTGTGATATATTTACAATCTATACAATAATTGAATAACAAATTAGTTAGTTTGATACATAATTAGATTCAGAGTAATGTAGAAGACGATCATTTTTTGATAAATGGATTAGTATAATATGAGAGTGTAGCTATTTGGATACAATTTAGTGTAGTGGGACTTAACCAGATCGTTAAGGGTTAATAGTTTTAAGCCTTTGTTGAGGTTTTTTTTATAGTTGCATATCAAAGGACAGACGTTATTAGGCAGAGGTATATTGATTGAAATGCTTGTAGTATTTTGGTGTTGGACGTTTTTACACACTCAAAGTTAAATACCATAAACAGATTGAGTTTTTAATATATGCTCTTAATATTTATCTTTAATGCATATTGAAAAATATCTATTTATATATAAATTCCCATTATAAATATATTTCATAATTAGGTTTATGTGAAGACGAAATAAGTTATCTAATTCTATGTATTTAAAAGTATTCTTTTATAGCTGTACTAAATAGAACTCGGTATAAAAGTGTTAAAATAATATTGTGAAACATGCCTAACAGTAGCAATAATAATTTAATGATAATAATAATAATAAATAAAAAATAAAGAGCAAATAAAAACTTACATAAATTTGTGAACTAGTACAATTATCTTAATGGACTAGATTATTTAACCACTAAACTTTTACCGTTTTTTTCTTTTAGGGGATATACTGTAGTATGTACTTCCACGTTTATTCAAAACAATTTTTGGACATTTTTTTATGGATATTTTATGGTAAATTATACATAGTATACAATTTTATGGTAAATTTGTTATGAGTATTTATTTAACAATCAGTTACAAGTTTTTTAAATTTATTTCATTAAATCATTTTTAGAAAAATAATAACAGTAATGTCTTGCTGACCGACAATATTGTTTAACATAATTATTATACATAAGCATATATATAATACAGCGTCATCTCGATGAACTTAAGTGCTTATACACAATCGGGAAGTTTTAAACTATCAATAGAAGATATTATTATTATTTCTGTTTTTGTGTATGGAAAATAAGAAAATCGATTTTAGTCCTATATGTATGTTTTTAAAGTTATGGTTTAATACAAAGTTTGGGTAATATTTTTAAGAACTTCATATTTAATTCATTATATTCAAAATAAGTACAATTTTAGACATTTTAATTAAATATTGACAGCTAAAAAGCGTTGATGTTACGGTTGTTTTTATTGATATCTAACTATGGATGGTGATGTTCAAATAGGTACCTATTTATTAAAATTTTTAACTCATTTTGTATTGTTGATGTAAATTATTTTAATTTAAATAGTGCTATATAAATTTGTATGCTACAATCGATTAATGGCAGTGATTTACAAGGAGTTACCCGTTTCCGCCAATTCACTTTAGGACTAAATCATAAATTAGTGGGTTCCTTTTTCCACCCGAACCAAACGTTTCGCTTTTCCGCCGTATGAGAAAACTTAAAGATAGCATTTGAATAATATTAATAATAAAAAAAAAAATAATAATAATAATAATACAAATATTAAATGATTAGAAGTGTTAGAGAGGTGAGAAATCGTTATTTAGACAAATTAACAGATGCTAAAAATAAATTATTAAATTAAAAATACAAATTTTTGATTTTCTTTTCGATTTATGTATATTAATTTAATTTTTAGTTTTATTTATTCTTCAAGAAGATACTGCATATTGATTATAAAATACAATTTTTAATTATGACTAAAAAAAATTAAAAACTAAATACAATATTTCTCATCATAATAGTTGCCATGTTCTTACCACGATGATTATAAAATATTAAAAATATAGTCACTTTGCTTCTGCAATCATAGGTGGGTAGGGTAACCTAACCTATTAACTGTTAAGTTTTAATTCGATAAAATTTTTCAAATTTAGGTAATATTTTAATTATTTTTCCATTAACCATATAAGTAATGATAAAATATTGTAAGAATTAACAGTTCTAATATTATGACGTGTACCTAATACATAGTTAAATAATACAATATACATAATACGTTACATTATCTACAATGATAATTTTAAAATCCATAAAATATTGTTTATAAGTAAATCGAATGGTCTTTTGAGGTAAAGGAATCTACCAATTTATGACTTGGATGAAAATGGAATTAGGTATACTTTTGGCAGAAATAGGCTACATATTATGCCGATTTTTGAATATACCTTATTTCCGTAACTGACTTACAATATTATCATTAAAAATATCAAAAATAAGATAAGCCTATAAGTAACAAAAAAATAATACTTTTTTATCTCCCTTGTTATATATAATATAGAAAATACCACTAGTCCCACAGAATACCAAACAGTTTATATATATTATATTGTTTTCTGCAATCCATTTAGTATCATAAAATACGTACCTCTGGCAATACAAAATCTTGTTAAACCAAGAAATTCTCTAAGGTTGTAAAGCTATATTATTTACATCATTTAATATTATTAATGAACAACGCAAAATCATCCGAAAGACCTTAGTGATTCCGTCGTATAAAGTGTACACATAATTATTGTTCAATATAGATATTTTTGATAGATATAGCCTAGAAACTATTATTTAGAAGTTTCAAAAAACTAATCATTTAATTTATTTCATCAATAATACGGGAATGCAATATTATTTTCACCGCGAACAGTTTTGAACACTACGCGATGACACTTGTCTTATCTAGGACGAAACTATCGTATGCAGTGTGGCGTTGAATAAAGTCTATCGCTTTATTTATATATGTTTTCACTATAGGATTTGTGGAAGAGAAAAAATCACTATTTTTCCAATTTGTCTACAATTTTGTGAACACGTAATCACCACTAGCCAGCCTGAAAATGACATTCCCGCTCATCATATATATATTTTTCCGATTTTGACGTACTATTATGGAATTCTCTAGACAGTGGATTCCGGGAGTAATGTTATAGTTGTGACAAATCGGTACCAAAAAAAAGAGTTTATATTTATATATTATATACCTATACAGATGTCTCATCCCCAACGCATTTATGTCGGACGCACCTGAACGTTTTTCACAGTGGGGAATAAAACTAAAATTGAGTTTTTGCGGTGGAGTCACGTTCTGATGACAATTCGTTCAGTTTGCTTGTGACTATATATTTTCAACATGCGCTGTGTAGGTATAACAAGTATGAAAAATACTTTGGTAATATAGTGACTAAATAAAACTATTTATGAATGAATAACCATCTGCATTTTTCGGTGGCGAATGATTCAAATTTGGATCTTTTATGAATTGATCATGAGCACATAATTTCATAAAAACTACGCATAGTTGATAAATTTAAATAATTTAATGTTTTCTGTATGATATGACGACAAAATGAAACAATCAAAAAAAAATATATTGGTTTGGATTGTATTATTAAGAATCTAACTGCATTTTGTTTTAATAACCGCTGATGCTTCATTTCACATATTACGACAGTAATTATTTCAAAAACTTTCAAGGTTTTTGAAAATATTATTTCACGTAATTTATGTAAATCATCAAAAAACAAAAATTGTCTTAAAAAAATATGTTTATATGTTTACTTTTTGTAATGCTACATTTTTAAAAATGTTTTGCTTGTTTACATCCCTATACCAAAGTAGAATAATTTTTGGAATATTTCGATGAAAAATAATTGAATTTTGGATTAGCAGTTAATGAGTATGTATGGGTAGTGTATGACTGTATGAGTTATAAGTATCTCATACATAATAGATAAATAAATACATACATTAATATAACCCTTTATCCGAGTTGTGGTAGTTTTTCAGTGTATTTTATTGTAATATAAATAACATATTAGGTATTATATGATATATAATACAAATAGAAAAACCTATTTTATTGTTACAATAAATATCTACCTTCTATAAGCAACGCTTGTGGTGGAGGTTGAGAGTTATATTAAATAAGTGATGAGAACAAAAAAAATAATTTAGGAATAAATATTATAAAGAAGTATTAGGTAACAAATAACGTGCATGAAATATAATATTTATACTAATTAAGAATTAATAATTAATGATTTTTTCATAATTACAATATGATAATCTATGACTGCCATTTATAGTACCTATAGTAAAACTACCTACGGTGTTGTTATAAAGCACCACGATGGCTTTCGATGGCAGTTCAATGGGCTTCGAATAAAACATGTATTTTAACAGAACTTTATCTGTAAAACACTTAAAAAAAAGTTTATTTCTTATTTTACAAATAATTCAACAACAACGCCGCTTTTGTTGCGCTTGTCAGTCTGGCACGCCTAATTCGTCCGGTCTTTATTTAGTTTTATTCAACCATCTTTCGAGTAAGTATAGACCAACATTCTTTTGAAGTATTTAAAAATGTGTGCATATGATATTCAGTTACTAATTAAATTCAAATCAACACATTGCTCAATTACAAAATATAATAATATTGGACGTCTTGTTGAATATCTTACACTGAAAACCTAATTATATATTGCTTGATACAATTAATCGACTGTATACGGAGACAAAAACGCTGGAAAATATCATATGGTTATAGCAATATATATAATTAGTAGACTATGGAGTAGTGGATGAGAAATTTACTAACTGTGTTCTAGGTATAATATGTAATTTCTCTTTGAACTCGAACAATTTCTAAAAGATATATTATACCATATAGCGATTTCACGAAATATCATAATATTATATTATATAACACTTAAAACTGCACTCTGAATTATTAAAAATTAATTTACGAAGTGTCTTTAATTATATCTTTGATCGAGATGAATCCAAATAAAAGAATGTTCGCTTATATTTTTATCCCAATAAAATTCACATTTTACGTAACTACATATTATGTTCAAGACAAAAATAAACTCATTTTACACTAAAAAAGATACGGAGAAGCCTAATAACTGTGGTACTTACCTGAGTTAATGGCATAATTTTAGATTTTGCTATGGGGTTCGTAAAACGTACTTGAAATACCAAAAACTTTTGAATACCGCTTATATTATTAGAAGTTTTTTTTTAAATTTAGTAAATTTAATAGCAGCGGTTTGATTTTTTAATTTTTTTTTCAATTTATTTATTTAATTGTGTCAATAGACTAGGTATTTGGCGATTATATATTAATATAATATAATATGTATTATGTATAATAGATACCTACATATCCACTATCCAAGTCAAAAGTGTGAATAATTAAAACTATTGACATTACTCGGGTGTTATCGTTCATATATGCATTATATAATATTATATACATAACCAATCTATCGGATAATATTACAGCGCAACAACAGTATCGTGGTGTTCGTTATAAAAAATTATTCCAAAAGCGTGAAAAATAATCGAATCGAATGTGTTTTTGTGAGAGCCACGATTATAATTATAAAATGTGTTTCGCTCTACGGATATTTAATACAATGCAAATCAGTTTAATTTTGAATCAATTCCCTGGCGAAACCACTTAAATTGAAAACGTTTTCCCATAATACGACGTTTACACCACAGTTATATATACTACAAGTATATATAACATACGTACAACATACGTATTTGTAATATAAATAATGACATTATTGTATATCATTATTGTGAATACGCGCGTTTGTATATTTTAATAGCGTATGGTCGATTTTTGTGTTTGATTTTCGTTTTAAAATGTCGAGAGTTCGGCGGTATTAATCGTAATCTTTGCCAAGCCAAATAATAATGTAATAATAATACATTACTACCTCCAAACAGCGTCGTCGTCGGTTATCAAAATAATTATGTACATTCTATGCATGTGTATTTGTAGGTGTATACATATGTACAAGGTCAAACTTGACTAAAATATTATAAAACTAATGCCTTTGATATTTTTCAACAACAAAAAATAAGTCCCACGGTAAAATAATCAACTAGCGTTTCAGCAGCAGCATCCATTTTGTACGAGGATTTTACGTCATTACGCACCAAACGGAGATCAAAGAGCCCCGCGGCAACAATCTCAGCATCAGCCGCCGAACTTTTTATCATAAAATACTTTCCGAGTAAATTCGTAGTTTTTCGTATACGTTTTTCTTCCTTCTTGGCCGACCGCTGTCCCGTGATTAAGGGACGCATTACTGTGCACCGTCGTTATCGCCCCCCGACTATATTATTATATTTTAATATTATTATTATTGCGTCATCACCGTAGTTGTAGTCGCTCGTTGTAATAATTATTAGAGGTCGTGTATAGGATTACACGAGCACCGATGACGTTGTACGATACTTCCGGTTGGTTTTGGTTTTCGTTGTTCTATTTTTGTGACGACAGCCGGTGAGATGAGGAGCTGATGTGCAGAGTTTTCTCTCTCAGGATATTGGTTTCCGATTACCTATGAAATCCACGGAGTAATGACGTCACACCGACAGATTAAAACGGCTGCTTTGAAATACATATTTTTATCGAATTATGACGTCGTCTTTTGGGGCTTTTTCATTTCTGGCGCGTATCATTGGGAGATATAAACCTTTTGTTTTTATAAATGAGAGCACCATTTTTCAACTATAAATTATTCAGTGGACCATTTTTCTAAAAAACAATAAGGTATAAGAATTAACATTCGTACGAGAATTTTTAAGATATTTAACTTTGTGTTCTAAGGGTAATGGTAATAGTTTTATAAGATATGGGGACTTTACAGATATGCGATTGGAAATTTTTTGTCATTTATACCAAGTCTATTAACATTAATAATTTGTAAAAATGGCCATGTATAGTCAATACGATTGTTACAATATTACGTCTATTTTATATTTTAGTTAAACCAATTTTATGGACTATTATCCTTACTACAAACATTTTAATAATTAAGAAACTACTCATTTAAATTTCGATGGGGGCTCTCATATGAAAAACAGAAGTTCGTATAATCACAGGTCACAGGATACTCCTTTAGTAGGTAGTAAAAAAATTCACGATTTCGCAAAAATAATTTTTCAAGTATTATATATAAAATCTTCAAAAATCAAAATTTGGAAGAATCCATAATTGGAGAAAATAACGGTGATCATGCAGTTCATATCTACAAACCAGAGCGCGACATAACTACGTTTTAGGTATAGGTGGTACTTGGTTAGAATAATATGACATAGGCATTAAAGACATACAAAATACGCAATATCATTTGCTCCAAAATTAGTAGGACATGAGCATTAGTGTTGTATTACAATATATATCTAAAAAAGAAATATAATTTTTACAATAAAAATGATTTGTATAATATTTTAAAATGTAGAAAAACGTCAATCGATTACTGTAATATTATATGATATTATGCTTGCTGAATAACTCAACTTCGACCATGTGTAGTTTTTTGCGGTAAATCTTATCATTTATACAGATAGTATAATATGTAAATCAGTCTGAGTGTATCTCAGTGTAAGAGTGTATGATGTGATGTGTTATGTGTGTCTGAGTGTACCTCAGTTTATGGACAAACCGGCGTCTGTGTACCTAGCTTAGTGATATAATTTCAAGCTATATTTTTTTAAAGTTGTTACAACTTAATCTTTAAACTTCAATCTCTGTAAACAATCTTTGAGATTTTTTTCAAAACCATGCAATCGTGTAGTTTTTGAGTTTATTTTGTGATAGTGCTACAAGCATACATTTAGTTCTAAGATAAGTTACTTTAACCGAAACCAAATAAACGTGACGATTTGATGCTTGCTTGTATTCTGGCATTGGCTAGTAACCAATGGCAACCATTTATAAACACAAAAAGGTTTTAATTTCCATCGTGAATATCAAAGGACTTCTTAAAAATATGTATTTTGTAAAACCCGCTCTTAATGTGTCCCTAAATCATAAAACGGAACAACTTACCAAATTTTATACTCATAGGCTATTCAGTTTAAATTTATTTTAGCTAACGAAATAATCTAATCTACGTGCTATCGCAATCGATAAGGAATACCTGGAGATTAATTTTTATTAAAATCTAGAAATTAATTATTTATAAACAGAATTATTTAGTGAACATTATACCTATCAAAGTGCTGATATACGTGAAATATATTCATTATATGCCGATATTACAAAAATATTACCAAATATTCTCTAACGTGTTAAATATTCTCTAACCCATAAAATATGCTTTTTTATGCAGAATAAATTTTTTCCTATGAATTCTGTGTTTCATGAATCGTAAAGATTTCTCACTCTCACTTAACTGCATAGACAAGAAACAAATATGTAAAATCATAAAAATCCTACCTCTACTCATAGCTATGGTACGATTTTTTTTTATTCCTGATCTCTCTTTAGCGTTTATTTCTTCAGCTGATGTACATAATACATAATCAACAACCGAAGTTGTCGGATGATCAGTTTTATCGCAACGTATTATAGTCACGCCCGTTATTTCGGTCAGTGCGATTTAGACGAGTATCACGTCAAGAACCGCTAAGAAAAAATTACACCACCGACAGAAGAAAATAATATTATATTCCGTAATATTAATAGTATACGCCGGCAAAAGTTTTTGCGGTCGTACAGTCGCTGCGTCAACGACAATACGACGGAAATTTTTTTATGTGTCAGAAATTTTTTTTCGTACTCGTGGAGACCGCGTTCTTCGTTTACATCAAAGAGCCACCGACCGGCACAACGACAGCAGCTGACTTTGATAATAAAGTGGCTCGTTGACAGCTCTATTATTATTATTATTATTATTATCCTACGGTCGCAGCTTGGCCAAAGGGTCCGGAACACGTGATTTCACACACATACACACACACACACACAGTGGCGTTGGTGTAAACGTCTCTAAAGTGCCGACAACTCATAGTAATATTATTATTATCATCATCATCATCATCATCATCCCGTCTTCTACAAACGCTGCCGACACGATAATATTATATTTATACGCGTATTATTGTGTGTTGGCGGCCAACACGAGAACATGTGCGGCCTGCGGTGTGTGTGATACACATACTACAACAGTTATTTGTGTGTGAGAAAAGATGCAATACATTATATTTTATTATTATATTTTAATCGTCTTCCGCTCTCGTTAAATCTCCAGTCAAGGCTCATTGCGAAAACGCACGAACGAGATTGAGACGTCACACCGATAATTAGTCAGTTTTCATCACCGCAGTGGCCGCGTCCCCTCGGAGTTTTTGACTTTTGCGCTCGTGCCTAATAACTATCACTGGACCATGCAATTTAATTCATGTACAGGGTGATGCTATAGGTATGATCTCATTATTTGTGTACTTAAACAATGCATATTATATTAAACTCTGATTTTTGAAAGTTTTAAATACACTCGAAGACCATAGTTTTGAATACTTGAGATTTTCGTACCACTTAAGAATGATTCCTTGATTATACAAACCCTGTGTATAACAAAATACTATTATTACGATATGCAGCTATCGTACACCGTAATTGCGCCGTTTGTCACTCTTTATTTTCATTTCCACGCATCATAACATTGAACGTTAACTTATATTTATTTATACGAATTGACGTCCGTCTCTTCGTTTCACTAGGTACTTTAATATAAAATGTGAGCACACGGATCGGTGGTTTTTTCGTCGTTGTTGTAGATATTTTTGTTGTCATTATTTTCTTTTTATAAGTCCAAGTCCGATGAAAATGTACTAACACATTATTTACAGTAAAATAATAATATACCACAGACACTACGAGTCATATTGAATTTAGTTCTTTTTTATCTTATCGAAACATTTGTGTTTATAAAACTTTATGGATGTTTGGGTTCCGCTTATACCTATGATCAGACTCAAAGTAAATATTAATGTAATGTGACTACTCATATAAAAAGACAAAATTATATTACATACAAAAACCACGCGTAATCAACAAACACATAAGTAATATAAAATCAAAAGGAAACTTTCCGGAATTGAAGCACACACTAGTACTTTGATCGCTGAATTGTCATTGTCTTAAATATTATATTTTCATTTTGTAATGCCTCTGGACATTTGCTCTAATAGTCTATATATAATAATTTCTAGTCAACCATTATCCATACCTTAAAATGCATATCCTATTGAGACATAGAACAATTTAACAACAATAATTATTTAATAATTAATAAAACAAATAATAGATATAGGTACAATAATTTATCAACGAAACTACATATATGTATATTGTACACATTAACAATTATTTAGCTGGAAATTTTTGTTACTCAATAATTATTAAAGGCGCATGCTTGATTGAAGTTTTCAAAATTAAATGTTAATAAATACCACGAACTTAAGCCAAAACGATTCCAGGATGTAGAATTTTCATAAATTTAAGATAAAGAAATAAAATATTGAAGTAAAAATTCGATATATTATTTTTATACGAATATAATATCAAGTAAGTAGGCATTAATAATTGATCAATGTTATTAAAAAGTAATTTTGGGTAAAAAGACGACCAATCATCAAGAATTTTCTCACACAGTTTTGATTTTCCACTGTACATTCATCAGAGCCTTATGAATAACATAATAATATACGCATATCCGATACGGATAGTGGATGAGCTGAACTTTTCTAAACTAATAACAAACCGCAACGTATTAAATATAAATAATAAATATACAACTGTAACGGCATTATTGATAACATTTTGCGTGGATTTGGGACTATTAGGTAGACTATACACTACTTATACTTCTATATAAGTATCTACATATTATACCGGCCGACGTTGCGTGTAAAGTTCAAATAACAATATTAATTTCAAATATTACTATAATGATGTTTTTTAAACAATCAAATCCAATATTTCAGCATACTATGATGACTAAAACCATGTTATTGTTGAAAACTTAATATAAATGTCATTCGTTGTCAAGAGCCAGATCCAAAAAGGTCATATTTTGAAATGTCATACCTACCATGTTGGTTTCCACTTGTTCGTAAAATTGGTATCAAACAAGTATGTATTTATCCCAAGTAAAATCATCGTTCCAAAGGTTAGGTATATGTATATCCATTTCCAAACCAAATCTAAAAGGACTCAATTTCCAATTAAAAATGTTTAATTTCAGACAACGATAAATGCACATTATATATACCTACCGCTATTTTTTATTGCCATAGGTATATATTTTGTACTCGAACGTTATAGCAGTGTTGTTTTATGACTTAAGTCATTACCGTGTGGATTATAGTTTATGCAGCCAGAGACAATTATATAGTCGATACACACTTAAACTTTATGGGTAAGTTGTTTAACTTTTTTATTAGTTAAACTTTGACATTTGATTGATGTGGATCATATTATTACCGTGCAGAAATAAAATAGGTACCTTAAAAACCAATATCTAGTATGTATAACAACGAAGTTTACAATTTATTGATTAATTAAACAAATTTATAAGTATCTCAATATTTCGGTACTGATAATAAGTAACATGCGTTATTGATGTGTATCATATATTTTGTAACGATTACTGAACTCTAGAAATAGTACACGCGTTTGATTTCCAAATAATATACTCATAATTCAATTCAGTTTCAATAATATATATATATATATATTCGCTTAATGCAATTTTTGATTATTGTACTCTCTCTCTCTCTCTCTCTCTCTCTCTCTCTCTCTATCTATCTATCTATCTATCTATCTATCTATCTATCTATATATCTATCTATCTTACGCGTAATTATAATTACTCCACATATACATTACAACTATAGTAACTTTTTCACTCCACATAGAAATCTATAGAATTTAGGTAATAATATAACACAATTTTTTTTAATTTTCATCCATATATTGTATATTTAAACCATAATACAAAGCACTGCACTACTTCAGTGATCCCATGTACCCGAAAAGTAATTAATCACAAATTTACAATTAATGTTCGACATCGATATGTGGGGCATAAATATTATGATTTTTGTCGGATATTTTTTTTTTTTTTAAACCATGATATGATGTTTTAAGTATGTTTTTATGACATGATATTTTATAAAATGATTTAACAATAACAATAATTGAATAAAGCTAAAATAAAATAATGTATAAACCTATAACATACTTGATTCACGAATGCAAAATATAACTATACAAATCGCGCATGTCCCAAGTCCTTAGTAGTTGGTTATGTGGATTATTTTTATCTTATATATTGTTAATATGATTGGCCGTCCCCATTTTATATATTCTGTAGTAACAATGGAAAAAAAAATGATTTCCCTTAAACATCAATCAAATATAATCGTAATAGAATCAAAATATATTCTGTCCATCTTTAAGATTACATCTATTATGGGATATATATATATATATATATATATATATAATGTATACCTATTACCTATATCCTAAACGGTTTTAATTATTATTAATTTTATTCCATTAGGAAAAATTTAATTTTGATCCTTATTCTAAAAATAAATAAAATCACAATAAATATTCCAAATACAAGTATATTTCTCCGAAAAAAAAATATTCAACTGTCTAAACTATCATCTATTACTAAACTTATACTATTATTTATTTTGTAATCAGTTAACTATAATTTAATCGTATAGCGAATATTCCACTTATTTTGAATGCATACAACCATTATACTTAAAACATGATGAACTCTATTTTTGATAATATGTAGGAAAGATTTAATTGAATACCTAGTTTATTAAACAGGCGTTTAATTAAAATAAATATTTAAGCTATTTTCCCTTAACATGACATAAGCTTAAATCCATGGGAAAATGTCTATTATTTTTAAAATAATAATTATCATTATAACACCATCCATTATTAATGTGACAATAGTTGAATAACCAATAAGAGTATTCTATTTTAAATATCCATTCACTAATTATCAATCATATTGCAATAGAGCGCGATGTTATATTTATTTATTTTTTTTTAATAATAATTACAATATTTTTTTCCTTTGCCGTCGATTTAAATCTATCAACTTTACACAATTTCGTCCACTTTATTGTATATATATATATATATATATATATATATATATATATATATATATAATGATATACATTCTATCAGGTCAAAAAGAAGCACAAACACCCGATTCGAGTTCTCTGTTCTCACCACACAACGACCTTTTGTTTCCGATCCCTGCACTATTTCATGTGTATTATATTATTATTACTATTTTTACGAGTATTTTTACCGTTTAGAAGGCATTCTCGGACCCTTTTTCATTTCACCACATATCAGTGTAACATTATGGTTGATTAAATATTTTGAGATTTCTGCCAATCATCTTTTCTCATTTTTTGGCCAGTGATTATTTAAGGCTAATATTTGAGAAATAATACGGATTAAAAAAAAAAAAAAATAAAAAAACACATAGGTAAAGAATCATAGATAATGATGGTGGTAATATAATAAAATTTAGGTTGTGACTGTAATTGATTATTACAATCAAGATAGATTAATTTTGTTAAACATGTTAAACACATTTTCACTCCCTTCTACTTACCGCACCATTATAATTTATAAGTTTATCTATTTTTCACTATACATAGGCGGGTTAAGTGTGTTACAATAATAACGAGCAAAACTGTTCATAATATCACGTTATTATGTCGAGTGAATTAATTTATTTCAAACTGACACAGTGTCAGTCATAAAACTACGAGGCGTTCGAAAAACCCTCAAGCCTCATTAGCGCCATTTATTCCATTTTTTCTCGACCACCATTTAAGTCCTTGACTGCAGTTTACAAATAGAGCATAATATAATATAGAGTAGGTAAATGAACAACGTCTAGCTGACAAACCACCTGCTCCATTATAAAAACTGACGATGCAGCAAAATGCATCTAACATTGTAAAGCGTCATAGATATTGTGGAATAATTAAAATTACATTAAATATCGATTATCTTTAACGCTGGTGTGATATGATATTTATTTTACTATCAATTACTAATGATACCTATATTTAGCTGGAAGCGTTATTTATTTTATAATATTCAAAACACTATATATTTTATTGTTCTTTATATAATACATATATATATATATATATATATATATATATATATATATATATATATATATATATATATATATATGTATATCAATTTAGATAGGTTTACATATTTATACATATACAATAGTATAATTATAATTATTAAAACTAAATTTAAAAAATAATTCATAATAATCTAAATTATTTAATAGTTATTTATATGAATGGTTCAGAAATACAAAAAGTTTTTTCAATAAACAGTTGATTCTGCCTAATGTGGGCACCACCGGTTAATACGAGTACCTATCTAAATATTATTAGAAATCTGATCCAAACGTGTCTACATTAAATGGTATCCACTGTATTTAAAACACAGTAATTAATGAAATAAAATTATTTTAAATTATAATTGTTGATATTATATTGATGTTAAATATATGCATACGAGGTAGATTATGCTGAAAGATTATTAGTGTATGCAACGTATAAGGAGGAAGTTAGATTTATATGAGTGGAGTTATTCGTTTCACCAAAACAAAAAATTATATTTCCATCAAATGTAGAAATATATAAAAGCCATAGGTCTAGGTGATAAATTTAGTTTTTTAACTAATTTATTATTGCACATAACGTGTATATTAAACTGTTTTTAAAATATTAAGATTTTTATTTTTGGATATTTAATTTATAACTGTTTATGTGTATGTTATATAAACTAATTTGTTCACTTGAAATTAATTTTTTTTTAATGTACTTATATAATAGGTACATAGAATCTGATTTTTAAAGCTGTTGGTTAAATTTCGGATGAACAGATTTATGATAATTTGTTATTCTCTATAAGCTATTACATTAGGGTATGCTATCACAAATTAGACATACTGTAGGTGGAAAAAGTAATATTTTTAAAAACATAATTTTTTTAAATAACAGGAAACAATAACATCATAAGACGTGAATATTATGACTAGTGGTTTTCAAATATCAAACTAGTATTTTAGAAAAAAAAATGAATTGGTCGAAACAAGGGACTAACTTTTTCAATTTTGGCGAAAACGAAGTAGATACATCCAAATCTTTTAATTATTAGAAATCATTAAATTGCAAGCAACTTCTATTTATATAGAAAATGTGAATATTGGAAGAAAAAATTAATTAGTTAAATATTTTTTTTTTACCTAAAAAATCTAATGTTACAAATCGCTAAATAGAAATTATACATGTATAATATGTTAGCGGAAATGTTGACAATTTCTAGGAAACATGATGACAACTCCTAAAAGTGGAAAGAAATTATATAATTGCTAAGGAATTTTCGTCATTTACGTATTTTATCAGTCAATGTGATCACATATCGCTTTCTTAGACGAAATCATTGGCGATTATGATGTTGCAGGTCATCGTCCTAAATCGTAACGGTTAAATTTGGTTAAAAACCATTATACTGCAACTAATGTCAATATTGTCTGGGGGTTTTATCGATTCCGCCGTTTTAATATCAATTCCGCCGGCTATCGACTCCGCCGAGCTTTTTTATTTATTGATTCCGCCGGCTATCGATTCCGCCGAACTTTTTTATTTATTGATTCCGCCGGCTATCGATTCCACCGACTATGTATTTTTAAATCAATTTTTTTAAAGTTTAAATATAAATATTTCAAAAAATAATTCAAACATTTTTGTAAGTAAAATGTATTAAAATAGTAAAATAATGATATAAAATTTATTTAGTTAACGCCAAAAAAGCAAAAATAATATAATTTAGTACAAATAAAATAAATAGGTAATAGTAAATAATAATCAAATGTTCTACAATTTATTTTAAAAACGCCAAAAATGCAAAAATAATATAATTTAGTACAAATAAAATAAATAGGTAATAGTACGCTTTGTTATAAAATTTAAAACTTTTATATGATATTAATTGATTTTTTCTTTCACTAATAACGATTTCAAAATTCATTTTTAACACGAGGTGTCGAGGTATCTGGTATATGTATAATGCAACACGCGAACAAGACTACAACTGTCACTAAATGTTGATCATTTGGACACAAAACATATTGTACAATATTTACTTTTATTTCTAATAATACCGATGTACCTACGTGTAATAAAATATGTCTCTTTTCGATACAATTTTATAGATTATATTGATTAAGATAAAACCGACACGATAATATGCGATAGCTATACGTATATTATTATAGAATATGTTAGGGGAGATTAAGACGTTTAGTATAGTTGGAGAATTCAAAATTCAAGTTATATATTTAGGTAATGTTCTAAGACTACGAGTGTTTTTACTAGTGAATTGAAAATTAATTGTATATTAATTTAAGCCTTTTATATTTTGTTTTCATTAAAATAAATAATTTACAAATATTAACCGGCGGAATCAATAAAAAGAAAACTTCGGCGGAGTCGATAGCCGGCGGAATCAATAGATTTTTCACAGGTAAAAAGGTCATTTCGGCGCAATCGATATACGCCCATTGTCTGAGTTCTAAAAATATCAGGTAGGTAAATGACTGATGTTGATACAATGGTTGATTGGAAAATTTCATGGGCACCGCATGGGTATTACAAAATATGTTTATTAAAAATGTAAAAAAAAACTTAAATTACACAAATTAAACTGATAAAAAAAACTTTTGCAAATACTTAATTTTTTATTGATTATTGATCGTCAATTATTTATTGGGGTAATAGTAAGCTAATTGATAATTATGTTTGATAAAAGTAATATTTAAATTAGGCAGATTATAGAAAAAATATCTAAAAAAAATATATGGCATCTTTGCCTGAAATCGTTAGGAAATGATAACATGTATTAGGCAATGATACCATTTCCTTCCTCTACTAGGAATCGTCAACATTTTCTAGGAACTTCCAAAAAAACAAATATACTTAAATGTATGCGTGGACCGTTCACCATCCATAGTTGAGCGACTGGTGTTATAGACATAATATTATATTACATTCATAAATATATAATATTATGTGTTCAGGTACCTAGTTAAATAAAACTCGAAATAAGGAAAAGTACATACTGTAACTATCTTGTGTGTGTGTGTGTGTGTGTGTGTGTGTGTGTGCGTGTGATCAGGCAGAGTATAATCTGGAGAGACGTTGTATTACGACGTTTATTTACTGACACGGAAGGGTTCGGAAACCGTCGGGTTTCGAAGGTTCGTCAAATAACGCGGAAAGTATGCACGCAACTATTCCGGAAACATAACATATAGAGTCTTATGATGTGTGTATAGGACCAAGACTGAAAATGTTCGGAAACGACTAAGCGAAAACTTGTGTTTACACGAATATAAAAGCGCTCCGGAGTCGTGTGTCGGGACTGGCGCCGCACGAGCGGAAATGCGCGCGTCCGTCCCGCGGCACACGCGCTAGGCCAACTCCGCTGCAGCGGCCACCGATTTCGGCGTCGCAATTGATTTTCTTCTTAAAACAAATAATACGAGGGGCCGCTCTGAGGCTTTAAGATTCTCTATGTCGTTCGTCAGACGCCGCTGATTCGAAATTTAATTATACGACCGCCGCTGGACACGCAAAACACACAGCAGCTAATGATGTATTTTTCAATCTTCCACGAACCGAACGGACGTGATGACGTGTTAGTACTATTAGAGACGATCAGATGACGCTCTACACGTCCATGACACTTCATCACAACGAACACGAAACAGCCACAATACTGCAGCTTTACGATATTATAGCGTGGATTATATTATTATATAATATACCTAATATATTATAAAAATAAGTTATATAAATATATTATATTATCCGAGCATTCTCACACCCATTTTTCTTCAATAATGCAATTTATCAAAATCTGATTCTTGGGATTTTTAATTATGTATAAAAACCAGATTTTAAAATTCTTAGGATTTTTTGTACGGCATGTGATAAATTCTGTTTTTCAAATAATGAGAAACACCTCAGTATGATTTCTTTGAAAAATTTGACGAATCAGAATCAAAATTAATATGAGTAGTTTTTGAGTTATTTATCTTTGTATTCTAATAATAAAAATGTCCAAGATAGTAATGTATTTAAGAGATAATATGGTTGCTATAGTGTTTTGAAAATCGTAGCTATCAATATTACCTACGTCTATTTTATAAAAATATAAAACCATTTTTAAGAATTATTACCTTTAGTACAAACATTTTAATAACCAAGAATTAAGATATCTTAGTTCGGGTTAATAACTAAGAAACTACTCATTCGATTTCGAATTAGTTAGGTACTTCATATGAAAGCATATTATTATATAAAGATTATTATACAAAGAAGGCATATGCACCAAATCGCGTCACCAAAGTAATATTTTAATAATAATGTGAAATATTGAACTGTTAATATTGAAAAATTAATTTTGTTGTAAAGTTACAGTAGACAATTTTAAAATTGTTTGTATAATTTTTAATTTTAGAGTATCTTAAAATGATCCGAAATTTATATTTGATATTCCCCAGATGTTTTGTGGATTTTGTTTATTATTTTTACCTAAATAAAATTTGAACGAATTATATGCAGTAAGCTGATGTGGACAGGTTTGTTGCAGACATCATGATAAAGAAAAATATTTATCTTTCATATTCTTTAGAATAATCGAACCAACGTATATATTTTTTAATAAATACCATCACGCAGAATATAGAATTGAGCATAAATATTCGAATACTAAATAGTTATTCAGAAAATTATTTCCAACTACTCGAAAAAATTATTTATTAATATTTAAATATAATTCTATATATCGTGTATCCATTAGGAAATTTTCTTAACCAAAAATTTGAAATCATTTTAAATGAAAAAAAATTATAAAAATTTAATATTAGTGTATTATAATATTAAATTCTCGTGTATAGATTATAGGTAGGTAAATAAAATTATGTTCTATCGTTTATTTTATACATTGTATATTTTTAAAATTATATCGTATCTGACATTTTGATTTATTTTAAACAAATAATTTTGTTATTCCTGGTTTATATGAAAAAAAAAAAAAAAAAAAAAAAAAAAACTATAACAGAATTATGTTTTTATTTTTAAATCCTATTGGTATACTTTATACAAAACTACTGGGATTCATTCACCGTACATTAAATTATGAATATTTTTCCATTCAAAATGTTCTTTTAATTTAAAAGAAAATTTCGTAAATCAGCGATTATATGTCTTACTGGACGTTACCTAATAATGATATTACCTCTATGCCTTGATATTTTTCGTTATAGCATAATATCACCGCGTGCAACTAAGTCCTCAGCATTATAAACTATACAGCTGAATTCCAATGGCCATTATGTTGCCAAGGGTTCTAATAAAAACGAAACTTTAGCCCGATCGATTGCGTTCAATATTCACCTAAAACTAATTAACTGAAACTAGATTTTTTACGATGTATTATTTTCAAAAATATTTTGTAATATTAATATGGATTTATGTATATTTGTGATGGCAAACGGTGCGGTGAAGGCGTGCGTATTTCATTTCATGTATATGCATAATATAATATATTATTTTTTAAGTTTTCGTTGTTCCAAAGGCCTTTTCCGCCCTCCCCTCACACTCCCCCCCTTACCAGTAAAAAACACTAGGGGACCCCGTTTATTATGAAAATTTCATTAAGAAGTTTTCGCGGCTGCACGCGAGACGCGATCAAACAGAATGCGGTGAGACATCTGTTGCCCCGCGTGTATCAAAACCATCGCCACCATCGAGTACGCTCTCCGTATATTGCCAAACTTAATCGTCGGTGAAATGTTTCCAGACGCTTCCCCCCGGACAGTGTAGTGTAAAGCAATGCAGTGTAGTGTAGTAAAGTGTAGTGCAGTACGTAGTGCGCATCCAGTGTTTGTATATAATATATTAATATAAATGAGCCTACGCAAGCGTACTGCACTAGCAGAGAATGGGAAAAGGAGCGTGAGCGAGAGAGAGGGAAGTATTTAGTAACATTTGTTTCTTCCGTTCACCCCCCTCCCCCCCACGACACTTGGAACTGCTGCTCGTTTAGTAGAAAACCGAAAGTTTTCCCTATCACGGCATATAATCGACGCCATTTTATTATGAAAGTTAAAAGTCTCGATTTCATTATCGCCAAAAATCTCTCGTTTGGAAGACACGTGGAGGGGAAAAAAACCAAAACACGACTGTATATAAAATATATATACTGTTATACAATACAATTACAACAGAAATTCGAAAGTAGCTGTGTAATTTTGAAGGGAGAAAAACAAAAATAAATAATCGTTTTTGATACAAAACGTATTTGACTTTTGGTGCTCCGATGTTTTCGCTCGGTATACCTAGTTAGCGTTTATATAACATATATTATTATACTGTCTGAATTCAACAATATTTTTAGTTTCATGTTTCTCGTGTAGTACAACTACTGATATTCATTATATATATATATAAAAAAAAACTGTTTTCTAATTTTATTATGATGATTTGAGCATGTTATTTTATTCTTTCCTTATAGGTAGGTACACGTCATAATCACATTGATCGTAGTTATTGAGACATGCTTACAACACAATAGTAATAGATATTAAGTATAAGTAGTTACCTAGCCTAAGTAACCTAGGTATATTATACTGATAATTTAGAATTTTATAAATATTTTAATCAGTGAAATGTAAAATTTATAATTAAATAGGTATACATCTGCAAGTTACAAAAATACAAACTAATACTCAAACTGTATAATTTGATAATATACATACCATGGAAAAAAATTACAGTAACAATGCAAGTAGAGTGATAGATTTGGTTAGGTTTAACATATTATGCATGAAATATAATATGTATATTACTTAAGTATGATTTCAAATTAAATGATGTTTCAAAATACTCTGAAAATGTACTCTTGTACATTGTCATGCAATTTAATAAATTGTTTAATCATAAATAAAATTATCACTTGAAGTAGTAATACTAATGGTTTATGATTATAACTTTAATGTTCGTAATTATTATTATTGGTCGATAATGCGGAAAATCACGTTCATGATTTAAGATAAAACCGTGTTTATTAAATATTTATTTACTATTGAATAAGAGAAACGTTTTGAAATATTATCGACTTCAATAAAACAAATGAGAAACAACGCATTTATCTCTTAAATAAAACCCGATTAATAATAGGTAATAGTTATTATTATTTCACATCAAATAATATTATTACACTGTGTTTGTATAATAAAATCGTGGATCAAACAATACTACAATAGGTAAAAATTAATTAGTTTTATTAATTAAAATACAGCTAATTCGGTAATACGATCGTGCAAATTCGTTTATGATATCGATATCATTTTGTCTGTATAGTTTTACATGAATCGTTTCATATTCGGTTTTGAAATCCATCAAACATTCATTTGTTTAATAAATGATTCTAAACGCTGATTGGAAAGCCAACAAAGGGGTTGGAGATATTGTGTATACGAAATTGAAACCATCACAAAGGACGTCATTTCCAGACTTAGCCTAGGTTAAGTCAGGTAAATAATACTTACATGGCGATGCTGCAAAGGTAATCGTGGTTTTACAAACAAACTTCATCATTTACTTTAATGGCACAGACCGAAAAATATACCAATACATTTAACAAATATACAGGTTGAATCAATAATCAAAATGCTTGTTGGCATAATGGCATAGTAACAATATAGTATACTAAAGTACTTGTTTAATGTTTCTTTAGTTTCTGTAATATAATATAATTTATTACATGTTTTAATTTTTTAAGCATAATCAACTACATTTTTCCTTTCAATAGGTTAGGTCCCTTCAATATTTTTTGTACTATTAATCAGTGTCTTGTGATAATACAAACTTCTGTTTTCATACTAGAACCTTCTTTTTTATTGAAAATCATTTAGTGATAAAGATAAATTTCTTGAATATTTTTATGTATCTAAATCAAAATTCTAATGAGCAATTTTTGAGTTATTGAAAATTGAAATGTTTATAAAAATGATAATAATCCTTCAAAATTGTTTTACTAAAATTTAAAATAAGAATAAAAATAAAAAACTGTTCTTAACGAAGTTAATAAAAATGCGTCTCTATTATAATACATATATTTCTTATTCTTAACCTAATTTATAAGTATAAAATTATAACATCTTATAATAATAGGATTGGAATTCATGAATTACGTTGTGGTCAATATTCATATTATTGATTTATTTATTTTAAAATTGTAAATTTGTAGATACTTTAATAGATTTATTAAATATTTAGTTGAATTAACTTTTATTGAAAAAATATCATATTATTAAGTACGTATATAAGTCGTTATCAAAAAACGATGAGAATACTTACATGGAATAAATAGTTTAAAGTTAGTAAAGTCGAAGAAATGAATTTTTTTTTTATTAATTATCCCGCGGCAAATTAGGCCATTGGGAAGCGGGTGGTACTGTAGGTTTATGGAACGGTAGGTGTGTTACACGTGGGTGAGTTTTTGGCAGAATTTTTATTGAGGCACCCGTAGGTTTCTGCCATGCCCCGGAGTGGGGTATGGCGGCACTTGTTCTCCGGACACCGTGACTTGCCCGGAGAAAAATGTCGCCCATGGTCGAGGATCGAACCCGGTCCGGCTGAGCCACAGCCGACGCGTTAATACCATTCGGCCACCTCGTCCTCCGAAATGAAAATTGTATTGTTTATAGATGGTTAAAAAATATAAGCAATTTGAGAAAGTATCGTGGACTTTTAAATCTCTAACAACTAATAGCAATTGTTATCAATTTTTCATTTAAGCAAATATAGGTACCTATTCAATTTAAATAATTTAATCAACATATTTTAACTTTCGGATGATCATTAAAATATATCGTGTACCTAAAATTATGGTTTTTTCATTTCTGTTCAAGTTCTATTTCAAAGGAATACAACTTTAATTATTGATATTTGATATAAATAAATTAACATGGTTAAATTATTAATTGAGATATCAATATAGTTTAAAAATGTTATGACCATGTAACAAAACAAGTAAGTACACACTGAAATTACGACGAAAGTTCAATTAAATTGTTTCTTATAATTATTGCAGTCACTCTTTTGTGATCCATTTACTAATGAAAAAAGTACAATGTTTAATTTTTTTAACTGAGTTAGGTTAATATTTTTTTCCATAATACTATTTTTTAACTTATTGAGTTACATTTATGATTTGTCAACTTCTAACTTATTGATCTTACAGTGTTCTCTTGACCTAACTCTACTCAAGTTAGTTGTTTCAATTGACTTGCCAACCATTGAACTAGTATGGCGTAGTCATCGGAAACCGCAATATCAGTATAATAATAATTGATCGAACCGGTATCGCGAGCGACACGTCTAGTGCTCGGACCTTCCGAATATTTTCTTCGGGTTTCCCTAGTATTATTATATTATGAATAATTCATTCGCTCATGTTTTTTTTTCTTATTTTTTTTTTTTTATATACGGGCGAGAACTCGATTAAGGCACATGTCAGGAACAGAATGATTATATTGTGGTCAGATTTGGTTGGTTGTCACTCGAACGTCGACTTTCATTATACACGTGCGGAATTTCATTCGCGAACTTGCTGACGAAACTACGCTGAAAACGTCGACTTCAATCAAATACTGGTAGTGTACTTCACGCATACAAGATTACTTACGATATTTATATAAAACACGCCTAAATTAAATGTTATTATTATTTAATATTATATATTATGTTGTGTTGTATAATAATATTATCATATTATTATATTATTCTCACCAACACGCGTGGCATTATAATACTAAATAATTGTACGATGGAGTGCGACGGGGCATCGATTATAATATGAATAAGAAAACGATTTCGGTACCGAGAACCGACAGCCGCCTGCAGCGTGTGTGCATAATAATATATTATTGTAATATTATATAGACGCAATAATTCAATAATATAAGAAACAATAATGGGCAAACAGTCATCATAATTTATTCGCAAATGCATAATAATGTAATATAATATATATATATAACGACCGTGTAATATATTATATGTTTTATAGTCCTTTTATGCTCGCCGGCCGGCGTATATGTATTTATTAAATGCCGAATTGTTGCGAACATTATTTGTTTTCGATACCACAACCCGCAAGCCAACCTCTCCTTCACTAAGTTGCGTTACTTTTCCACAGCTAAAAAGCTTTGAAATAAAATGGTGAGATGCGCAATCCCAACTCTTCGACTGTCATCTATATTATAATCTATGTTTTTGATTTATCGTTTGAATTGTATGAGTAACATTTCGACATGTTTGTAAAATATATTCTATAACAAAATATATACTTAGTGGTGTATGTTTAGAATATATTACAGGTGGGAATTAACAAACAGAAAAATCATCTTCAGTAGAACTTTTTAGTAAAAGGATATTTAAATATATAAATAAAATATAACCATTTATGAAGTGTGTGTTATAGTTTTCAAATTCGAGATATATTTATTTTATACACTTTGTTATTATATTAAGATGTGATATATTAAATGTACTATCTTTAAACAACTAAATGAGGAAGAATCCATTGTGCAATAAAATCGTCCGAAAGCATTTACAGCTAAATAAATGTGTACCTAGGGTACTATAGCCTATAAATGTGATTCCTAACGTAACTATTACATTACATATTATTATTATTATTATATGAACGATAAATGAAAAATCCCATTTGCGCATAGTAAACTATACTTTTGCATGAAATAAAATAAGTATATACTGTCTATACGCAAAAAGGCCAATGGGCAATGACAGCTTAATCTTACCTGCCATAATAATAATATTATTATTATTTATTTCTATAATATACATTTGTAAGTTAGGAAGTAATATTATTTAAAATTTCCTCAATTTTTGACAGCGACTTGTATTATTCATTCGAAGGATACGAGTTCTATAATTCGTATGTGATTTTAAACGGTGCCTTGTATATTTATTTATCAAATGAGATCGTTTTAATAATATACATAGTCATAGTGGTTGAATTTGGAAACTCTAAATTAACACGCCAAACCTAACCTGGATATCCTGGGCGTATGAAATTTATGATGCAGAGCCGCACGGACAAGTGATTGAGAATCGTGACAATTTTATCAGTCAGAGACGATTTGTTTTTTCGGTTGGAAAAGAAAATTATAAATCATCCAGATGCCAAAAAAAAAATCGTTATTATAAACAACAACAACACGATCATACGTGATATTTTATCCTTCGGTAATATTGTGCACGTCGTTGGACTTGTGACCGACTTTCGGGTTATCTGGTAGATTTACGATTCCAGTTGTCTATTATTAGTTATTAAAATACTAATTCATGGATAGTACCATGGTTAGTTTAACACACACACCATCCAGACGTTTGTTCGCATTTATATGTATTGAAAATGCTAGGAGCATATACCCGGTTGGGTTTTAGAACTGGAAAAGATCATCAACAACGTGGCGTGCAACGGACGAATTACTCGTTATAGCATAGAGCGAGCACTTCGGCAAACTGTTTTCGGAGCTAATATTTTAACGTAACTGCCGCCGCCGTCAATGTGTGACGATGAAATAAATCGTGTCCCTCAGGAGCACTTGGGACTGTTCATTGCGAATTCTCACGGTATATGTATATAATATATGTGTGTGTATGTATGTATGTATATATCTATGTATGTTATCAGTGCGTGGAGCATGTGTTTACGGGATTAGGAAGTGATTCTTATTCGCATTATATTATACATATATATATATATATATATAGTATATACAAACATCCGGTGCGGAACTCACATACGCAAAAATAAATACGATTTCGACTAATTCTTATTTATACTTGATTGTTCGACGGAAACGTGAACTGTGAAAAAATGGGCTACACAATTATTAACCAACACCAGCGTTGCGATTTGATAACAACAACATACATAATGTATGTGTCCCATAAATCGTCGTGCTTTATATAAGACAATAGTTAATACGTCATTGTTGATAGTGGTGTGGTTACGCGAATATGATTTTTGAATGGGAGGTGATATCAATGACCAAAAACTATCGAAAAAATGATACACTTCTGAGATATAATGGTTCAAGAAAAATTAGCTTAAATCATGTATTATTTTTATTTATAAAGATATTTAAAATATATTATATTATTATATTGCAATAACAATAAGTACCTACATTTGGAACTTAGTAATAATAAAGGTTTACTTGAATAAATAAAGGTGGAAGGTGTTCCTTCCAACACCTTAGATGTTTATTATATTACCTATAACATATTTAAGATATAATTATCTCGTTGACGTTGTGATTGTTCAAAATTCAACGAATAAAATAGGTATATCTCATTAAATGGAAATTTAAAATTACCAATTTTATTATAAAAGTATAATAAGTAATAAATATGGAGAACAATGTGTAAATCAGTATATGAGGGTTTTTTTTAAGCATTGGGTGATTTGACTCCACGCCTCCTTGTCATTTGCACCTATGCCCATAGATAAAGTTAGTAAAACTATAGAGTGATATTATAGACAGATAAAAAACATAAATGAAACTTTCAAGTACATTAAAATAGAAAAATAAACAATAATTAATAAAAAAAACTAATTAAATATAAGCACACAGCACTTATAACTTTTAGTCAACTTTTTTATTAAAATTAGGTTATATAAGAAATCAAAAATTGTTTCCCACACTAAAATACTTTAAAATAAAAAACACAATTTAGAATTTATAAAATGAAACCATGTTGTTGGTTTTTTCGAAATCCCATTAGCAAAATATAGATAATGTCTCCTTCTGTGTGTGTTTATTGTTATTGTATCGTTTAGCAGTTAATGTTCTTTATATAGGTGTTATGTAATATAATATACATTTATAATTGTTACATCAGACTACCGTTTACTAAACTCTTACAGTATGCACTGAATATACCTACGCTCGAAAGTTGCATTAATAAAAAAACCTGTGTTTTAAAATTTACGGCATTTTTGCTATACACAATTTGAGATCGTATATAATTTATAATCATTGACCACCACACAAAGTAAAATTATTATGCATAAACTTATATTTGTGATAATTTATGTGGGTTATAAATATGTGCTGATAATGAAATTATTATCGAACATTGATCACCATTTTAATATATTTATCTCCATTGATATTTTGTGGTACTTACAATGTTATAGCTTATAATTTTTGAGTTTGTTGATAGTTAGTTTTATCGTATTTTGTTTTAAAATTATGTTGTTATTCCTGTGGGTCAGTGAGATATTGTTCGCGGATTTCTTGAATTGGGGACTTGATTTTGACAACGATGTGACTTTATTACATAGAAATGAATATATTTGACATGGGGTGGCATAAACTATGATAATCAGTAATCAGTACAGTGATTGGAAGTAAGGACAGTGGACACATCAAATACGCCCCAGAGATCTTATGCAAATTATGTCTTAAATGGAAAAACTACTTAACCTCAAAACTCCGTAAAATATGTAAATAATCTAGACTTTTCAATGATTACAGATGTTCCTAATTACCTCAGACAATCTTGGATTTGGTAATAACTAGAACTATTTCATTCGACATTCTCCCATCAACTCACAATGACTTACTCCACCCCTTCCACCCTAAGAATTTTATTTTATATCATATAGAACGCAAACTGCATAAAATCAAAAATAAATTAACCACCGGTTGCGGTAAGTAAAGAAAACAGACGACGGCTGCTCAGTAGGCTGTATCATACACGTCGAAGATCGAGTTTTTGGCATCGTGAAAGGGGACGCGATATCATTGGGTAAGGAAACATAAATATAAATATCAAGGAATTCTAATACAAACATATATAATAAATCACTAAACAAATACAATATTAAATAATTATTACGAATATAAAATAAATTAGTTAATAGTTCGGACTGTGAAACTTAACTGCGACGTACGATGGTTGAGAAAAAATTGGTTGATAAAGCACTGTTTCAACATTCACCAAACACCGTACTCCACAACAAGAGTTTTGGATTCAATCGTATTTTCGCTAGCTATGTTAGTTTTATGTGCTAAAATCACACAAATTCTATACCATTTAAGATTACTAAAAAAATTCAATAGTTATTGGTAATCAGTAACTTATAATAGCCAATTAATGGTGTAAATAAAATTGTCATATATGGCGGAGGAGGAGGGGAGAAAGAGAAAAAGAGAGAGAGAGAGAGAGAGAGAGAGAGATTAAACTATATTCATATTCTACTCATCAGAGTGATTTAATCGACATAATAAGTCCTATCATACACCATAGTTAAAATATCCAGAGTTCGTGTGAATTTTTCATCCTAACCATTCAATACTGAATTTTTATGTACCTACTTAAGGAGAAATTTCCCATTTGTACAGTTATTATTCGTCGGTTGTAGTGTTAGCATAATACTGTGTGACTTTATGAATGTTTTGACGATTGATACCGAGTGTGGACACGATTTTAACTTAATTTTTGTAATTCTTCTAGCTGAACCCGTGAAAGTTTCAAACTAATTGTTAAATTCGTTTCTTGAGATTATGCTAGCAGTATATTTTTATTTTTTAAACATATAGATAGATAACGATTGAAATTAATATATTAAGTAGTAATTTTATCTCGATATCCAATTTAATTTATCATTCTGTAATTTAATTTGTTTCATCGAGAAAAATTTGATAATTCAAATTCAATTGAATGATATTTAGGCCTGTCACTTTTTAATTTAGCCTATCCTTTGCCCCTAGGTCTAATATATCTTTGTACCAAATATCGCCGCAATCGGTCCAGCATTTAAAATCGGAATGCATAAAGGATAAACACAGGCATCCATTTTTATAGATATGGCTAGATAGATATATATAGTTTGAGCCCAAAAAGAGGTAGGATTTTTAACGGGATACGAAGTGTACGAGTTTAAATAAAATACTAGCTAATCTTCCATGCACTTCGTCGCCCGTTAAAATACCAACTCCATATGAATCAAAATTTGTGTTTAATTTGTCATTTAATACCTGGCTAGTCATGTTCAAAACTTCCTGTGACAAATTCCTGTGGATTTAGAAATTTACAAAACTCGA
This sequence comes from Diuraphis noxia, assembly GCF_037042655.1. Classification (NCBI taxonomy): domain Eukaryota; kingdom Metazoa; phylum Arthropoda; class Insecta; order Hemiptera; family Aphididae; genus Diuraphis; species Diuraphis noxia. The sequence continues at coordinate 25,666,049 of NW_028301714.1, read as the reverse complement.
TATCTTAGCAGAACGTGCTGGGATTATTTCTACTTATTAGTCTATATGTAAATATCATGTGTAAATATCATTGCAGAAATATTTTTATCTGTAGAATCCCCTTTGTAGTTGGATCGACTTGTGGAATGTTAATACAATATCCATTTTCTCCATGACAAAATATCAATGGGTATTGGAGAGCATCATATGTTCGATGAGTGTCATTATTGACATGCTAAATGGTATCGTATTTTGCCCGTAGTTTAATGTCACTTTAGTAAATTCTTGGCCAACAATTAGTATTGCCACTTCATCTGACTGTGGATCAATATAACGGCCTCTGTGTTCGTTTGATAGTTTACGATCGGCTCTAATGATCACTTTGAAGTTAGTAGAGTTCGGTGGTACTTTTTTAATAACATATTTAAACATTGAACATAATATGGATTGCAACTTTGCAGAAGTTCTTGCAAATCATATAAAATTCCCCCTTGGCGTGGTGAGAAATTACGGATATTCGTCTATCTATCATTTTCTCTGATAGAACGCAATCTCTTTGCTTCTCACATATAGCGATCGATAATTGGTTTTCTTTTGGGCATTTTAATAAAGTCAATTATGATAACCTATTGAAGCGCAAAAATCTTGATGAATATTGTGAAAACACAAAATTAATAATGCGAAAACAATAATAAATAGTTATAAATAATTCACAACCTTAGATTTAAAACCAATAAAACCCTTTAGTAGTTTAGTATACAACCTTTAGTATATTTTTTTGGTGGAATGATGGCGACACTATTGTATTTTATTTTATTAATTTTTGAATTCATTACTAATTTAATCAGACTAAATGTATGCCTATGATACTCACAAAGAATGTGGCTTTCTATTGATGAAAGAATTTTCTAAATCGGTTCAATAGTCCCAGAGATTACAATAATAGTGTATATAAATATATATACTATTTTTATATATATATTTTTACTTTATCTGTTTGTCACACATTCCTAAACGGCTGGACAGATAATGACAAAATTCAGTACACAGATATACAGGGTGTCCCGTGAGGATTTACCCATTGCGATATCTCCCGAAATAATGGTGATATCGAAATTCTGGTTTTATAATAAGATCCATAGGGATATGAACGATAATTACTTATTTTTTAAATTTATTTTAATGTTTCTGTAAAAAATTTAAGAAATATATTTTTTTATTTAATTATTTCAAAAAAATTACAGATAGCCATTTTGTAGAGTTTATTTTTCTAAAAATATTGACATTTCAAAATTTTATTTTCATTAATTTCCTGATTTTTAATATTTTTTCTAGTTTTGAAGAAATAAAATATGATTATAAATTTATAACTATTAGGAACACGGAAAATATTCGGCCCACCGCATGGGAATGCGCTCGGTGTGGCAGGTCACATGTTTGATTACATTACGGTGTTAAATAATTCGCAATTTTTCTCGAAACTAAAAAAAATATTAAAAATCAGGAAATTTAAATTTTGAAACGTAAATATTTAAATAATAAATTATAATTTAATTGAATATTTGAATTATCAAACTTTTCTCGATAAAACGAATAAAATTACATAAAGATAAACTAAATTGGAATATCGAGGTAAGATTATTACTTAATATATTAATTTTATCCATTATCTATCTATTTGTATAAAAAAATTAAAAGATTCTGCTAGCATAATCACAGGAAATAATTTAACACATAGTTTGAGCCATATAAGAGATAAGATTTTTGACGGGCTACGAACACGGGTCAGCTAGTGTATTTATTGAAGTGCATTTGGATACACAATATTTTTTGTTCTTCCTTCTGGTGCGTACACAAATAAATCAGAAGATTTTCTGACACATGAGCATGTCACATACAACTATCCACATGAGAAGCATGAATTTTCCAAATTCAGTCCACAAACATGTAGCGATTGACCTTTTACGTTGTTGATGGTCATTGCAAAGGCGAAGTCGTGAAACTGCAAAGTTGTCCGTCGGTTTCTAATCTTGTATCTCGTTGCTCAGTTGTTTCAGATGAACGGAGTCGAGCTTGCCGTTCTCTGGTGGTCCCCAATATTAAATCTCGATGCTAGTATTATGTCTTGGAAAGCGTTTTGAACATTTTCCATCTACTATCAGTCTGTATGAATAATAATTCATTGGACTAACATTTTTGTTAGTTTAGGAACCTGTAACTGGATTTATCATTTTCATTGAAAAATTATATCCATCTTCACCTTCAAAAATAAGATAGGATATCGTAACACATCACATAATCGACGTGTTTCAAACACACCCTGCAGTTGGTTGTTACACCGATGTAGAACAATATCTCGGTTTTCTAAATTTTCATCCATCGTGACAATAGCGACTTCGTCAATTGTTGGTACATTAAAATAACTGACGTGTTGTCTTGCAGGCGTCTTATTAGCTTTGATGACAATTGTGTGATTATCAGACGGCATTCGGCCCAAAGAAGTCGTGAATAATGCAACTAATTCGTTACGTTGATGAAAAAACGTTTGGAGTTGTTTCACAATTGGTCTTTTCACCAAATTGTTTTGGGCACAATGCTGATCAACTTTACTTGTCCTACTGACTCACCCATTAAATACATTTTCTAAAATTAGTAGTTACTATTTGGCGCTGGCAATAAGGAACCTATTAGATCATGGGTTCTCAACCTTTTGAGGTCCACGCCCCCTTTCAAATTATTTTATGAGTTCACACCTACCCCCTCACTAGCGATCAACACACCGGCAATGCATGGCGTAGAAAACGGCAATGTTTTCATTTTTCGTGTTTTTTTTCAACATTTTCACGCCCCCCTCCCTGAAATTTTTACCGGGAATCATGAAAGTTGGCATAACATTTTCTTGAATAACTTTTGCTGCACCAAAAGACGTCAACTGTAAACAATTATTGTATTGCTGGATATGAATCAAAAAATTTATAAAATCTGGTCCATTTCCGGAAACCAAAGAATGTAGTGGCTCTGATAGTCTGATGGAGGTACCATTGGCATCAATTTGACTTGACCATTCGCACAACACTATCCAGGAGATAAATGACTCGCAATATTTGCACACAAAGTTCATTGGCCTAGTAGCAATGATTTACTGTGAACTTATAATTGAATGCAGCTCAATAGGTGTTAAACGCAACATTTCTATGTTGTTCATTTCGATTCCATCAATTCCATTCAACTTCATTCTGCACTTCACGTTGCTCATCAGTTTGACTTCTGCTCTTGTGTATATTTTCGACTTGCAGCATTACGAGTTCTGTGACTTAAGTTTGTACGTCTCATTGCTGGCATTTTCAAAAATGAAAATTCAACTGTAAATTAAAGAAAACCATTGTATTCTTCTTTATAACCAAGTATAATTAATTTGTTATGTTAGTAATATATATGTTGGTCTATTTTGTATTTAATACTTATTTTTGTTGTTATGGTTTTTACGTTTGAAAAAATATAACAACAAGTCTACAATTATTGTATTCAATCATAATTGATAGGGAACTTACAATAAATAAAAAATATAGTTTACCCGTATTTTCGTGCTGGACAGTGACATCATTGTTTTTTTACATCCTTATTTTTCCTAATATGTTATTTCATATAGCTTCTCCTGAAAATTACTAACACAACAAAAAAAGAACTAGTGAGATCGGTCCAGTCCTTCATGCGTGATGCGATGACCAAAGGGATCCATTTTTATATAATATAGAAGATTGTTATTGTATGAAATGTGTGTGGTATAAACTGTTATCAATATTACAGTATTGTGTTTACCATCTGTATCTTTAAAGACTGCACATCATTATGTGTAGTTTGTCTGCTACCACTTTTTATATTAAATATTGTTTTGGACCATTATAGTGATTATTACCTATTCTTATTACCTTACCTATTTATATATTTTGGTCTGCTTCTACAGGATGTATAATTAATAAAGGTAAATATTATATTAAATAATATGTAATTTTCCGTATGTACTCATACACAAAGAGCGATGGCGTAGTTAAGCCATACAATTTTACAGCATTTACTTTCTCAAAATAATTATTATTATCTTTATTATCTTATTATAATTGTTTTCGAATGACTTTGGAGAATATTATTTGGGTTTAATAGGGGAAAAATGCAGGTAAATACGTAATAAAATATAATAATGTACATAAATATATATTACAATATTATTATTATTACTGTGTAGCCACTAGCCACGGACTTGAAAAGAAAACGTACTGTTATATAAAACACATACATAGGTACATTTATACATGAACATAATATTATGATAATAATTATTCGTTATTTGATGTCGAGAAAACACAAATACAGAGATAAGACAGATTTCCTTAGAAATGTAAAATCCAAAACGCACGCGACAAAATATTCTGAATACCTGACTTTGTATAAACGCGACAAAAGCACCCGTATTTTTTTACGTACACCTTATATTTTCTCGTGTGCTTTTAACTTTTGGTGTCTCATCGTTGGCAGAGATCGTTTGTCTTTTGTCATGACATTAATCGACCCATACTTACACGACGGCATAACACTTCAACATAATATTATATAACATCGTAGAGTGCAATATTATTATATAATATAATATAATATGTATAATATATACTCGTATATAATTCTCCGCTGTTTCGTCATAGTCACGGGAAGCAAACATTTATTGCCCAGGCTGATTTCAAAACTTCACTTATCTTATATCTATTCAATATTCGATACGTCATACATAATATAATATGCATCAAATTTTTTACTTGAATGATCTCTACTTTAGATTATGAAATTTAAAATTTAAATTGCTTGCTAAGAATGAGAAGTTGACTCTAGGTTCAACGAAAAATATTAGGATGAAAAAAAAATGAAGGCAGAACAGTTACTATAATACGATAAGCATGTTAAACATGCCTACAAAAATATGAAAAATCTATACTTACTCCTCTTGTTAATCAGTAGTTGAGTGAATTGATTGTTCCATATTATATCAATACTATATAAGTTATAACATTTTAAATTAATATGCACCTGATGTGGATATGACCATAGTCCAATCAAAATATATAAACACATCTAAGCTATGGTCAGCTGAAATAATATTCACATCGACACGGGATTACTTACGAGAAGCTCTCTACCAGTATTATTTACAAATTGTCACGCTAATACCAGCCATATTGGGTGATTCACCTGGGGATCTTATCCCTAATTAATCCTATTTATTTAAAACATTGATTTCAATTTTGGGTTTCAGATTTTCGATAAACTTATAGACTACTTTTACAAAAACTGTTTATACTATTTAGCAAGTGCCAAGTGAATTAATAAAATCCAAAACGGAGACTATTTTTATTATTATACATGAAATATTAAAATATTAAAATATATAATATGTAATATTTAATCTTATATCAGATAGCGATATTTTTTTTATAAATTAATAATTATAACTATACGAGTAATATGCTTATTATCTATTTTATTAATAATATTAATAGCTTACTACAAGTTAAATACGTATTAAAATTATCTTATTACTACAGACACTATAATTTATCTGATATATAGTTTAATAACTTGGAATCTACCAGGACTGGGCTGATCAATAGCGGCGCTCCTGGCAAAATAAAAACTTGTGCCCCCACCCTAAATTTTCAAATTTAATCATATAAAATGTCTACTACATATTTTGTACCCCTAGCTGGCAGGCACCCATCTTGCCAGGCCTTTGGCCTGGCCCTGGGAATCTACTATTGTTAAAATTTTAATTTAATATAGGTGACTATTAACATAAAAACTCAACCACTTGTTAATTCTTCAGTAGAAATAAACGATTTTTATTTGAAAAATAGAACATTGTCAACGGAACATTCTTTTAATTAATTAAAGAGAAAAAAAACAGTTTGAAGACAGATTCATTAAGACATGGGTACATGGATATTCCAAGAATGTGATTTTAAATAAATGTGCACAATCAAAGAATAAAATGACGGCAGGAATGTTTAGTTAATAATACTGCTTAATTATTAAAATATTGGTATGGAGACCACAATATTACTAAAAATTATTTCATAACGATGTTGTGCGTTGCGTTCTGCTATATAAATTCGTCAGAATAAACCAACATCACAGTGCACCAATAATATTCATGTGATTAGATTGATACAATCGTGTATACTGTACAGTTCGCATTGTTTGGACGTATAAATATTATATTATATTTTATTGATTTGTTGATGTGGTGTCACATGCTATGTATTAGTGGAAAACCAAGGCGCACAACAATAATGTGAACTCATAATTTCGAATTCATAAGATATATGAGCACGTTATTAAATTGTTTACAAAGTAATAATGTAGCAATAATAAAGTAAAATGTTTATGACTTATGTTATTTACATATATTATTATACGAAGGTTAATTTTTTTAAGCATTTTCACCCCTAGTTTTCCCTTCAACAGTGCAATTATTTAAATTTTGATTTTTAGAATTCTTTATTATACTTAAGACCATATTTTAAATTACTGATATTTTTGGTACTGTTCAAGAAGTGTCTTGTGGCGATACATACACTTCAGTATTTCAAATGAAACACCCCCACTTATTAAAAATTATTAAGCTCATGATTTTCTTGAAAATTTTGGTGAATCTAAAATTCTAATGGGTAGTTATTATGAGTTATTAAAATGTTTATACGAGTAGCATGGACGAATAGCACCTAACCTTAAAATGGTCATAAATAATATAAACTGTGCCTATGTCACAAATAATATATAGCATTTATTTTACTTGGATCAGTTATACAAATTACTTATATAGGTATAGTTATATTGATAGATCAATAGTAAATTACTATTAGTAATAATTTCTAATATTTTTAATTCGCCTAGACTTCCACATAAACTATTATCCATTGCCATATCATCATAAATATACAAAGCTATATAACTCAAAAAACATAATCGCTAGAATTTTGATTTAGATACATTAAAATTATCTAAAAAAAAAATTCTGCTAAATTATTAAAAATGTACAAAAAGGGGGAAGATAATATTTTAGAATAGAAGATATGTATTTCACAGTTTCATCTTTATTTGGTACAAAAATCTCAATTACCTATTCAAAAATATGGTCTTCTGGTGTATTTAAAATTCCAAAAATTAGAATTTGATTCATAAATTTAGCATTCAAATAGGGTGAGCATACTTAAAATTCTTTGTGTAGTTTTTACATCAATTTCTGTTGATATTGGAAATTCTGGCAATATATTATGTAATGATTGGATGATGTTAATGACAATAATATCAAAAAACCATTCGATAGCTATTGTTGGTAGTTGGTATATTATATTTCTGTAATCGATTTCTCAAAATATATGAAGTCAATGTAATTATACGAGTATTGTAGCGATATTTCCTAAGCTGATCATGAAACTTAATATTACTTTCTCGGCTTTATTACTATTTTTTAGAGTTAGAGATATATGAGGATTAAAAATTTGTTTATATGTGAACGAACGGATAAGATATAGAGTTTCGATACCGCAATGTCACATTGTACGAATTAAACTGGAACTATAGATAAATTTCAGAGTTTTAATTTTTAATTATTACGTCAGTGGCATAACTAGGGCTAAAATGTTGAGGGGGGGATTGGCTGTACTTCTACCTGATATCTCACGAAAAGTAATCCTGGGGGCATTACCTCGATACCCACGTACATATATATTCACTTAAAAATATAATAAATTATATAAACAAATATTGGTACCTAATATACAGTACTGTATAGCCTAGTTTTCGTGTACCTATCATTGTAATGAATATGTTAGATTTGAATTCAACGATGAATAATTGAATTCAAAAAACGATTGTGAGCGAAGGCGGTGAGTCATCGCAGCATACATTTATTTATAATACAATTTAATAATTAAAAACTGCTGAATGTAAAAAAATTGTAAAACTTTTAAATTCAAACGTTTATAAAAAAAAGTAAAAGATGGATAATAAATAGAAATAAATGGGAAATTCTTTATAAATATATCAAGTGTACGGTTATTAGTTTTTAAGTTACACAAAAAAAATAAATACAGTTTCATTTTAAAAGGTTTATTAATATTTTAGGAAACAATTGAATAATTTAATGTTATTCTTAATTTTTTTTTTTTTGAGAGGTGGGTCTAAACCTATCCTTGATACGCTTATGAATTGCATATATCAAACTTGTGAGAATAAATTCTTGTTTAAATAAAAAAATAAATTTTTATAGAAATACAGTTTATTAAATTTGAAATATAATAATATAAATTTTCATTAAATATACGTGTAACAGAAAACGCAGTACGTATTATATCACGGACTCTCGGTTATACATTAATTATATTAAATTTTATTATATTCGACCGTTGAAAATTTATTTTTCTCAGTAAATTAATTTATTTCAATCATATCCTCAATACAGTCTCATCTTCTTTGAAAATCCTTTATAACTGTTCCTTCGTAAAACTTGTACTTTAATAATGGATCTGCACTTTGGGACTAGGATACTACTTCTGTCTGGATTATGATTGAGCATATTTAGAGAATACTTTTTCAATTTGTTTTATTTAAACTAACATAAGTTTATTATGTCACTTGCTCACTCGCAAACCAGTTAAAATAACTTCTTGGTTTGTTTGGTCAAACTGATCGCTGTCTTGCTGGCAATTGTCTATTTCCTATTTAAATTTTAAATTCTTGATTAATTTTTAGAAAGAATAATTTCGAAAGGTATTCCAGATACAACTAGTAGTTATTATTAATATGTCCTCGATACAGCAGCATCGAGGGTGCGTGGCGATGCAAATAGTATGTGAGAAAAATAACAGAAATAAATCTACGAATCGAGCACACAAGGTATATCACCTTGGTGATATTATAATAAATTGTAATAATTATGGCAAAAACAGAATGACTATACTTTATTGAAAGTAATTTATGAAAGAAGTCTTATGAGTTTTTCAAATGATAAATTAATTAAGTAAGTCAGCAACTTCGTGAAACACATGTCTGTGACGTAAGCATTTCACCAACTGACTGAACGGGTGAACAGTTGTCGGAAGTGTTGACGAATCTATGATAAACGCGCGGTGAAATGCTTATGTCACATTACTTGGTTGGATGATGGAAATTGGATGTGCGATTTGTTTCGGAAGTGGTATATTGCTGATTCTCAATTTGAATAGATATTAATTATTTTTATAATCTGAAAATTACACGATGACAAATACACATAGTTTTGCTCTGCATTTTTATCTTGAATTTTTAGCTTCATATTATATTACTTTATTATTTATTTACGATTTAATAAAATTTTTAGGTACCTACAAATTGGCGTTAGATAATTTTCATTTTCTTGTTTAAAAAAAAAAAATGTTGTAGTTATCAACTATACAATTAAAATAAATATCGTAAGAGTAAATCAGTGAGAGTTCCGTCTCACTCTGATCTCTGACCATAGCTCAAAAATATCACTGAGCATACAAATTTCAAATTATACATCGAAAAATCAGGCTATTATAGGTACAAAGAGGTTTTTGAACTTTGAAAGTATATGTGAATTAATACATGATGAAAATGCTTGTAGTTACCACTTACAAAAATGTCCAATGCTCATATGCGTGTAACTTAAATACTTATATCACAAAATAAACTAATCATTGCATTACCATGGATGGTACCAGCTATCTCAAAGGAAAAAAAATTACATTTAAATTAATTGAAGTTATCGAATATGCATTGCATTAAGAGTGCAAATAAGATTTATATAGCTCAGTGGTCTTATATCTTTTGAAGATTGCTCCCCCCCCCTGGAAATCAAAATATTTTATATTGCCTCTCCCCATTCATGAAAAAATTGGGAAAAGGGCATTTTATTAAAAAATAAAAATAAATTTACGACCATTGAAAAATGAATAGTAAAAATAATATATTTGAATAATTTTGTTTATTTAAAAATTCCAAAGTTAATTTAATTTTGATCAGTAAGATGGCTGTACCTACTTGGTGGTGCAGAGCCAGCTTATTCGTTTTATGTCCAATACTGGTGAGATAAAAGCCGTTTTCTCTTTTAAAAAATTAGATTCATTATACTCGAAGATTACCTGTGGACATCTGAGGATACAATATACTAGAAGGAATTTATGGATTGTGAAAATAACCAGGTAAGCAATTGTGCGTCATTTAGCGAAATGTATCTATAATTTAGTTTTAGGTTCATTTTAATATAAATTATAAGCAAATATTATTCCCAAGCCACCCCTCTAGAGGCGATATCGTCCTCGTTCAGAACCAATGAATATAGCATAGAATATATTATACGTCGCGGACTAACGGTAGCCACTGGTTGCTCAAAAAATCTAGAAATATGCGCATTCGAGTCTATAGAACCCTCAAAATTGATATTAATATTCCATTCTAAAAAAATAATAATAATAATAATAATAGCTAACAACAACAATAATGATAATTTATACATGTATTATCGTGTATAGAACTATATGGCAACATTATAACATAGTCGAGTTGAATATAATAGAGGAAGGTGAGGACGAAAATCGCAAATCTCTGACACAGTTCACGGTCCACAGCTACTTTTGTCGATTTCAAAATTATTTTCAAACATCCCGCGCGTTTTCCGTAAACAGAAACTTCTTCTACTGCTAATAATAATAATAATTATTATAGTAATAGTAACAATAAGTACTACATCCATGATTATTCTCGCGCGCACCCTACGTGCATGGACAATGGACATAATAATAATATATTGTATAATAAAATTGTGATGTGATGGTAATATTATAATTAATATTACTGTCGTGTGACGTGCCAAAAAACACTTTGGCGGCAAAATAAATAAATGAATAATAACTAGCCTCGAAAAACAATCCGAAACGCGTTTGTAAGTAGCCGATAATTGGCGAACGACCGGCGCCGGCGCCGACTCTTCTGGGCCGCCGCCGCCGCCGACGACGACTACGGCGACGCTCCGCGGCATCACCGATGCCGCCACCGCCGCCGCCGCCACCACCACCGTGCGACGGGCCAGCAGCTTGCCGGCGTCCGTCCCGAGTTTCCGTTGTGCGTCCGTCCCGTGCCGTCTTCGCGATAACCGCGTCCGCGACCGTTTCTCGTTGTTGGTTATCATTTTTTTTTTTTCCCGGGAAAAATCCGATTTGTAACATAACACCGTGTTGTACGTGTTGTACACGTGTGACGAGTGAAAACGATAAAGAAAAATATAAAATATACGAAAATTGTTAATGCTCTGCGAAATCACACACGAGCGTGTCTCGCGAGGTTGTGTCGATCACGCATGTAATAGAGATTGTGATTCATAATATATATATATTTGATTTTTTCCGATCGGTCGTTAATATTTTAGCGACGTCGTACCAACCTGTGCAAAATATTATCGGATCCACGTGTGTTTTTGGTGCGTGTGCGATCTCCGTCATCACCATCGGTGTGGTTCGTTTTGGTAGCAGTGTATAATATAATAATATTATCATAATTTTATATACTTAAAATATTACTACCTATTATAATATAATATCGTAGTGTCGGTGTTGTGGTCGTACGGGGGCGTGTGCGTGTGCACAATGTCTGACGAAATCCGAGTTCGACAACGACGCTGACGACGATATTTTGCAATACCGACCGGTCACCGATCGAGGTTTCCATCGGACCACCAGCGTTTTGTCACACCGTTCGTGTCAAAATAATCAGTGATAACTTTAGAGGATCGTCGCCATCGATTTCTGTTAATACCGCGTGTTTTCTTTTCTTTTTTGGTTTTTTTTTTTTTTTTTTTTGACAATTGTGCGAGAATATTATAGTTTAAGTCCGTGAGAATTTCGACGATCACATCTATTGTTGCAGCCGCAGCCGTCGACGACGAAAATCATCTAATTCTCCACTGTCTAACGGTAATTGACAATTATTATACAATATCATAAAATATATTGAACAATGCGTAACTTTTAATAAAATAATAATCGCGCATATCGACTGGTTATAATATTAAACAATAATACTCACTTTTGAATTGCGATGGAGTCAACACCACGAGAGATTGATTAGAACTTTTGTACATGTCATCGCGATGCCTCCCGGTAGATTTTTTCGTGTTTTCAATTCAGACCAATTCTAATTTCGGTTGGGTTGGCCATTTGGTTTATGGTTTGGTTGACTGTGAATAGCAAATCGAAAAACTCATAGTTTTAGTTAAAGGCTTTAGAAGAGAAAACATACGCTACAATAATAGGTAGAAATGTTTTGACTTAACAAAATTCAAAATTTAAATAATATTACGTTATTGTTTAGAAATGAGTTAACCGCTGGTTTTTACCATGGTATGAAAGCAATGTAATATTTATACCTACATTGATAACGTGGTTTTTATATCGACGAGGTGAAGGTTCGTCTAAGTGCCCCATATCACTATTCAAGATTTCAAACTGTCTAGTTCAATAATGCACCGAATTTCTTCGAAAACACTCATTTTCTGGCTGACATACATACTCCCGTATTCAACATGGCGCAAGCTGCTTAAAAAACTTCAGTTATCCGAGCAAAACATACGAGTATAACAATAGAGCATCGAGGAGAGAATAGGGACCATGCACGTGCATTATACATAATCTGTTAATCATATTTTAATTTTGCACTAAAACGTGGTTAATAATAAAATTATTGCTCACTCGATCTACAATATTTCCATCGCACATACAACTGAAATTTAGTTGATGAAATAGCTTTTGCCTCGCTTTGGTATAGATTAGTAGCTAACATTATATTATAGGTCCAATTACATTAACAACTAACAAACACATAGATAATAATATACAAAGCGTTTGTCAAGTTAATCATTAATTATGGTATCATAGTTTATAATTCTGTCTATACCTACAGAACAAGTCAAATTAAATACCAGTTACTCAAGATTTTAAGTTATGCAGGTATTACTTAAGTTGAATACTCCACAAGTCACAAGCCTCTTCAAACAGTACTTATAATATTCGTTGGTTTTTATTTGTTTGAAAATACATGTACATTGCATATTGTGTTGTTTGAATGTGATATTATTTCATAGTGTACCTACACATTTTTTACAAGGATAAAGAGTCAAAATTTTAAATTTTATTACCATAGTCATTGGGGCTGAATTTAAATCATCAAAGTTTATATTTATATGATCGATAGTAACCCACATAGGAATATTTGCAGAGCATTTAAAAATATGTCTTTTGTTTTTCTAAAAATATGTTCCCACATGCACCATGTTACAGTAGTCGAAACACATTTCATTTTCATAAATATTTTATAAAATCATAACATAAAAAGTGTACTTACAGTATATATTTATCAATATAACATATTACATTATGTACCTATTGAAATAATCGAATGCTTAATATTATAACAGTGCAATATCACATGGTACCTACGTATACTCTAGTATTATACTATTATAAATGTAAAATACGATTTGACAATTTTTGATTTGGCAGTTAAAAATATGGAATATGCATTAATGCCTCGATAAAGTCAATGTGTAAACAACGAAACTTGATCAACAAAATATAATATTAGGTCAGGTATCTAATTATTGTAAATTTGTTATTATACTTTTTTATGTGAAGAAATAAAAACAACTTCCGCCCTACAGAAAAATAATTCTTGAAATATATTTTGATATATTATCGAAAAACAAAAAAAACACTATGTTTTATATTTGTATACATTTTAAGCTTAAAATCTTGATACAAAATATATTCTAACTAATTTAATATCTTGAGATTATCGTAGTTTTCCTAATATAATACACGTACACAATACATTAATTTTAGTTTCCATTTAAATTAGTAAATTGTTATTATGTGTTATATTTTCTACTCTCAATCTGAAAGCAGTGTAAAGTTTACAAATCCGAAAGTGCATTACTTCTTTTTGAACTAACTTCATAAATAATAAAAGTCATGGAGAACTCTACTTTTATGTATACGTTTTATTTTCCTTTAAAGTTTTGAGACCTTTTCCTATGTTTTAAAACATTAACGATATTAATAATTTCCAAAATTGCAATGTACACTCAAACCATAATTTTGATTAAATATAATATACGTTATATTTTTGCTTAAAATTGAATATTTTGGGATTTTGTTTTAGTTCTTATAACTTTTTAACAACAATTTTAAAAAAGCGGGTAAGTCATGGATGTCGCTCTGCTTTACAGTAGGTTACAAGTGGGTTACTGTAATGGATAGAATTAAATTAAAATTCAATGATATTATATCATTGTATACGAAAAACAATTCTGAGCGGAGACGGTTTATCTGTCTAGGATATATTATAGATTATTATTACTTATTATTAATACGGTAGTCGGTATGTTGAATTAATATTATTTGCATGTTGTCCTGAAATAATCAGCGATACTGAAAAAAAAAAAATATTATATGTATACTTTTGTGATTTATACGTATGTTGTCAAAATTCAAACTTTGAATGCTTGTAAAAAAAAATGTGACTATGTATTTCTTTGATATTTCAACTGCTAAAACACACATCATGGTAAAATCAATTATTATAAATTTCTTGCTCTACTCAGAATCTATAAAAAATATTATCCTGATTTTTACTATAAATATTATGTTATTGTGATTTTGCTGTAAAAATGTGTTAATTAGACACTGCCTTATATTTATTATAGGTTTAATCGAGGAACAATTATACTACTTTTTTAAAGTAGTTACTAAATTGTAATATAATGCTTATAGATCTCTATATCACTGGCATAATTATGAAAGAATTTGAGGTGATAAGGAACCTTAGGAACTTCCCCCCCCCCCAAAAAAAAAAAGATCCTAAGATAACTATAATAAATATACATAACATATCAGTTAAGTACGATTTTTAAACTCAACTTAATGTAATTAATGGGTTTATTTTAGTTTCAAATAATATCCTAATTTAAATTTAATATTTTCAGAACTTTTTTTTTATACACCCATACTAGTATACTGTATTACATAATAATTATTAGTTTATTGTTTACCATGTAGCAAAACGGACAAATTATATAACTGACGTCTTTTTAAACTTCAGCCTAATATTTAAATTGTTCGATACATTATATGTTTTCAATATCAGCAAATAAATAAAAATATTAAAATTTTAATGAAAATAAATTGTTAAATAATATATTATTATTGTTAGTTTTTTTACAAAATGTAGTATTGTGATAATTTATTTTAAGGGCTAATTGATTTGGTAAATTATAATTTACCTATAACAATACTATAGTTATTTTATAAAAAATGTATCAAACGAACTTGAATATTAAAAAAAAAAAATGTCCGTTATGTTTAATAATGTTAAATATTATATCATTATCAAAAATCACTATTGTACATGTATACTATAAATAAGCTTTGATTCCGTTGTTTTTGCTGCTTTGGGACGATTAATTTTTATAATAGTGCTATTTAAATTTTAATACTTAACATAAGATTTATAACAACATATCATCATAACAATGAAGCTTTTCAAAAAAAATAAAAAATTGTACACATCAATAAATTTAATTATTATTTTGATGTTGCCATGTTGAATTGTTGAATAACGAACATCAGGACATTCATTCAAAATCAGTGGTTTCAAATTGATATATTTTTTTATTTTTAAAGCAATTTTCATGTAATATCACATGAACTCTTGTCAATTTGGCAGTTGCATAGGGTTGTAAAATCCAATGTTTATTTTAACAAACAAATAGATTTATTATAATATTATTTTTCGATAATCGTTTTAATTTTTGATTTGTTCATGTTGTTTAAGGACTTAATCATTCATATACAAACGTGTAAATACTAAATATTGGTATTATATGTTACTCTCATTTTATACTGTTATTGAATCATAATATTATGTAAAAAAAAATTAAATTAAAATTAAAAATTTATAATAACATGCACCATGCTTATACATTTTAAATACAATGAATAAAATATTTCTTTCACCTTTTATCATGAAAATAAGAACAAGTATGAGGATAATAAAAAAATAAAAATACCATAACGATATTATTACTGCAGTTCAGAAATATACCACATATTATGTATTGTCTGTGTTTATATCTACTATTATTTTCCACATCGTTTTATATATAATAAAAAAACCATTTTTCTAGAAAGTAGTGGTAACATTTAAAAGGATAAATCAATACAGAAGTAGTTAAAAATATATTTGTTTTTATGTATTTTGGAAAATATTTCATTCGTTTATTTAATTCAAACTAATAACAGTAGTTCGAAACATAAATAATAATCATTAATTTATAATGCTTGATCAACATATTATTAAAATTACATTTGACGGTAAAATATAATCTTAATTTCACAAAATTCTCGAATTTTTGCAGAGTTTTTAAGCAGTACTCTTCCATTGTCAAAAAATATTTGACATATCTAATACCTATACAGCAATATTTTTAGCTTCAACATTATAATTTTATGATACCGATTCCAGTAGCTATTTGGTCATTAGGCTATGTTGAGATCAATTTTTAAATTTTTTCTACCTAAATCTTATACATATATATAAATAAAATTTAAAATTATTTAAGTATCCCGCACTTATATAATAAAATATATTTAAAACATCTAATCAAGTAATCTCTATGATAGATTAAACATTATTTTTATTTTGAAGTACTCGTATATGCATACAACTATTGCGTTTTGAAAATTACACACTATAGAATATATAAACTTCTCGCACAGGAACCACAGAATTGTCTGTAATTAACTACCAATCTGAATGGATTTTCTAATTAAGTTTGAAATTCAAGTTAATGACTAATGAATATTTTTTTTAAATAAATAACTACTTTTTGGGTATTTTTTATGTGTAGTAATATTGGTTTAGATAAACATCATAATATGCAAATTAATTCAAACCAGTATGTATGAGATAAATAAATGAATGTTTAATATCTATTTATAAATATTTTGTATCACGTATTTAGGTTTTATGCAATTATTATTGTTCGAAGAAATATTAAAATGTAATGAAAATTTTTTTTTTGCTCTAAAAATGAACAACTTCAAGATGATGGTTTATCTAAAAATCTTTTATCAGAATTAATTTATTTGTTTTATATGCTAATCAAACGTTTATAATTTGTTGGGTTGTTTGTTCATAAAACCTTAAACAATACAAAATTACTCAATTTTAACTATCATTATTCAGAAAAGGGTCATGACGACGACAATGGTTATTCGTACTTCAACACTACCTGCATTCTGATATAATAATACTGTACCGTAAAACTAAAGGAAATAAATAATGTTCATAAATATGAAGTCAAGGAATTGAAATATTATCTCTGGTTGCATGCAATCTGAGTTTTCATTCATATCTGTATACAACTACTACTACTACAACAAATTACAAAATAAAATCGCTACCAGGAAATAATATACCATCAGCTATTTTTAACACCCTCCGACATTAAAAGCACAATTTTTCATTTTCATAATATTCACACCAATGTATACAATCATATTATAATATATTTTGCGTTAGATCCAAATATCAAATTAAAAATTGTCCAAGTGATTAACGCTCTTCTATTCAAAAAGTGTCTGCAGAGAAGCCACTGTTGTAATGGATGCGTTAATTTTGAATTCAATGGTATAAAATCATTGAACATACGAAAAACGATTCTAAGCGCCATCCTTTATAATATAATTAGGAATATTTAATGATATTATTATGATTAAATTAATTAATTATTTTACTATAATAGGCATTAGTACTACCGTCGGTTAAATTTATTTTAAATGTTCACTTTAATAATATCAAGTTATGAAGAAATTTGTATTCAATTTCAAAAATTATTTGACCAAGTGAATTTTTTTATCGACATTAATAAAAAAAACTGATAAAAATCATCGATTATTTATTTTTCATCTAAACATCGAATATCTTATGCCCATAGATAATAGCTTCAAAATACTCGTATTTTGAAAATAGTTTAGAGTACAAAAAATACTAGTATAAACATTCAGCGAATATTATTTCATGTATTTTTAGTAATTTCTTTTACAATAATTACATCAAATTAATTTTATTTAAAACTTACTAATTTTTTTGTAAAAATTCCGAGTTTACCCTTGGTAATTATTTTTTTTTTGTTATTCCCCGTGTATTTGAAATCTATAGATCATTTTGCTCAGTCTAAATTTAATTTTCAATAAAATTTAAATTTATAAATATGTACTTAATATAACAATAGTAGTATAGTAACTATGTCATATATATTCATAATCCAAAAGTTATAAACAATAAAATATAAATTATAAGTTATCAAAATTTGAATACAATTATATTTCACACAATTTTTTATGAAAATTTAAGAAGTTATATAAGTAGTTACATTTAAATAGTTTGTTGCCCACTTCTATTTTTTCTATAAAATGAGTAATGACATTATTCAAATTATAAATAATCATAAATACCATTTTTTTTTTTTAATATGAGTGAGCACGCATTGATTAATCATCCCTGTATAGTAGACATGTGTGTAATGATAATAATTACTATAAATTAATTTTTGTTATTGATATGATATACATCCTTTTATTGGTTTAGTATAAATAGTACAAACAGGCAACAGCATAATGCTTATTAGTTTAAATGTTTTTTTTTTAATGTACATAGGTTAATCATTAATTGATTAACAATATATTATATTATATACAATTCAATAATCAAATATTATTATATATTATACACTGCATGTTATGTATGTTATTTTTGAGCGATGTATTGTAATTAACAAACTGGTGTAACGTGTAAATTGAGTGACGGTTTGTACATTTTTAAAAAGCTTTCATGATGAACACGATTGTTCAAATAAATTGACATTGATGGGCCGTCGTCGCACGGTGGTTGGAGGATGGACAATTGCGACAGTCACGTGATTATACGTGCAAATCGTAAAACTCACGTCTAGACGTACTCGGCTGATAGCTGAATTTATTCGTTTACAAGCACACCGGACCCAATCCACTGAGAGTGATGTCGTCCACACACGTGTATATTCTCTTCTTAGAGAAGGAGGTACAAGAGCTACACGCACTCTACCCTTACCAAAGTGAAAAGACGTCGATGAAGACTTTGGGGTCGTTTCGACACAAAAAACATGAAAAAAAAAAAACAAGCACATACACACCTGATTCAAATAATCCTCCTCAGTCACGACTTGTGGTAGGGAATGACCAGCGGGTGAGGTTATCCCTCCACCCGTTCTCAGAGTAAAAAGAACCAGAAAATCGATAGACGTGGACTATGTCGGCTAACGTAGAGATTGCGGTTATTTGCTATTATTATTATTATTATTATTATTATTATTACTACTATTATGTATGCGTATTTTAGAAAATAATAATATTATAGTATGGTTATTACTTATTATTCCGCAATGTCTCGCTACGTATAGGTAGGTACGAAGTTACATAATATAAGTACGTAAGTAGTAGGTTAGGTTAGGTTAACTTATCTTCCAATGAGAATAATACGATTCCTTAATCCATCTTTTCATTTTTTTCATGGAATCCGATTTAAATAAAAAGTATTCTGTTTATGCGAATTGCCTGATTTGAATATTTTTATCTCGTTTTCTTAAATTTTATCTAAAGTAATTTAATGAACTTTTTAAAGAAATTTTGAAAAAAAATCATATCTTATATTTTAGTACCTAGTATATTATCTGTGTCTTTGCGTTTCATTATTAATTGCACTACACTAGATATTTTGATTTTTGACATTGGCTCTCAAGATGGTGGTTGTTCTTATTAAGGCGGCCCTATACTTAAAAACATGCATTATTAAAGTGCGGATTTAGGAATTTTTATCACCTATGTAAATGTCCTTTTTTATGACATTGGGTCTTAATTTAATAATGTTAATAATAACAGTTCATACCTCTTTTGCTGTATTCTCAGCTGCCGTTGTCTGCGTCCCTATTATTATTGGGTGGGACGGTGGGTACATCAATTCTTCCGCACTGGACTTCAAAACGTTTAAGTGTGGGAGGACGGTGACCGCAGACCGGCGGGTCCCAGTCCCCCGCCCATTTATGTCGGCGTCGTGTCATGATAATACACATAGGCGTTAACCCTCGTGGCTCTTCACACGCCTCACGATCGTACGATCGACTCCGACCTGTGTGGCGGTGGTGGTCGTATAGCAGTGGCGGACTTTGGCTCGTTGCGTGAAAACGTTCTTTGAATATTATCCTTAATGATGATCGATTAATGGTTCAGACGATGACAGTTTGGCGGCGGAGACGGAGTTGTCTCTCCGAGAGTTCGTCTCCACCCCCTCACCCAGCACAAACACACACGCGCACTTAAACACACAGACGTGCGCGTAAGCACACACATAAAACCCCGAGGGAATATGCAAATCGTAAAACCCGACTTTCGTGCGATTCAATTACCCTGACGGCCGTCAGTGCCGCACACACACAATCAGTACTATTTCCACCCTCTTTAGGTCTGCGGTGCGCACTTGTTTCCGGCGAGATCGATAAAATTAAAAATAAAAAAACGAAAAATCCACAAAATATCCCGACAGGCACTTTGTTCTGCTGTATGTCTACAATGTGCAATTCACTTCTTGCTCCGCACGTACATTCACGAATGATGCCCACCCCATCGGTCTCCGCACTTATATAAGAGAGCGTGTTTCTCGCGTGAAAATACCGTTTTTGCAATGTCCACCGCCGGCTCACAACTCGTCTTGTTCACCCTCTCCAGCGACGGCCCCTTCGCCATTCACTACCGCACACGAGCGATCAACGGGTTTTAAGGGTTTATACTCGTTATTTATTTATATTAATTTCAGTACTGTTTTGCTGAATTATAAATACTTTTTGTATAAAACCCATCGTATATGTACTGTTGTTAAATCGTTTCGTCGTTAAAACATTATTATTATTCGCACATTTTCGATTATACGTTTATGTAAGTAACGCTTCGTGAATTAAAATTCCAACTTCGTGTTATCTACCCAAGTACTATACCAACAACACTAATTTACAATATATATATATTGATTTATGTGCATAACATAAATACAATAACAACATATTATATGTTTTATGATAATATCATTGATATAATATGTGTATAATTATACATTTACACTCGTTTTCAGATTTTTCATAATTTTTTTTTTTTAATACACATTATAGTGCAGTTCTTTTTTAAATCGATGAGTTTAATAAAGACTTTTATTCCGTGGTACCTTTATCGGCTATATCGTTCAAATATACTTTGTGTAAAACTGTAAACTTAATCAATATAAATGTTTTCCAGTAGGTAAGTATATTTAAAATGCACATGTGTAGATCATTATAATTTCCGACTTCAATCTATTATAATATTTCTTAGAAATATTAAACATGATAATATAATAATAAGTGGCTTGGTGAGGCGCGGTCGTACGCTCAATCTGCGTAAACGCACTGAGCGTACGTACCGGCCGCAGTTGCTAGCTCCCGGATGGGTGACCACCCGGGATTTTTAGCAACATATCCTTGCCACACATACACAAACACGTGTTACAACCCTACCAACTCAAAAACCTACAAACAAATATACAAAAATAACTCCTACCGTACCACCCCCACACCTAATGGCCTATGTTGCCGCGGGTTCCCCTAAAAAAAAAAAAAAAAATATAATAATAACTAACGAATATTTGTTTGAATTCAAACTTTTATCAAATTAAAGTGTTTAGGTACAAATATTATGCGCGATGATTCTACGCAAGTCAAATATTTTATGGTTAGTACTTTTGTTCTTTATTCTTAAACTATTCAATAGTATATTTAGTACCTTACATAATTTGATCATTGCTAAGAAATATTTTTTTGAAAAATTATTACCAATTATTATTTTATTGCTCTACATTGGTTTTAGAAGTTGAAAATATATAAAATACGTTACCTATTATAAATTATTATACAATTAGTATATATTTTGTGAGTATAAAATATTTTGTTAGGAATACATTTTTCTTCTTATTTGTACAATATTTACTATACCTATGTGTAATTGTTTAGTTTAATAAAATAAATTTATAAACGTAACATCTGTAGTTGATGTTATAGCATAGGTGGACTTATGTCGAAATTAATATTTAAAATTTAAAAAAATATATGGTTATTTACCAACTGCAATATAGCTCATAATAATAATATTTAATAATTTAGTTTAATTTTAAACATAATAATTATTAAATTACGTCTCTCTGTTTCTAAATAAATCATTAATTAAGTTTTATTAAAAAGATGAACTTCTAATAATAGGTTACATTTAAATCAAGTTAAATTCCGATACTAAATTAAAGTGCTTATGGAAAATATTTTAATTCTAATCAGAATTAATTATAAAGGAGCTTTTAAAATTTAAAGAGTATTATTTTGTTTTGGAAAAATTAATACTTTTGAGTTTTTGTTGTTTTATTATTATTGTTAAAAGCATTATAAATTATAGATGTCAAAAAATGTAAATTTTCTCTTGGTAAGCACAGATTAGGCTTTAAAATTATGTCACTTTGTATAAAATCATTTTTGAGACATCACATACACTTGAGTTCGGTATTAACGCGGAATAATTTAATAAATTATCACGTTAGAAAAATGCAGAAAAATACTGTTGTACCTAATCATTTTTTTTTTTTTTTATCATTCGTGGTTAGGATTTTCCATACAATAGGATTGTAATAAAAGAAGGAAAAATTATAAAGAGAAACAACATTTAAATAATGCCGATAAATGCAATTGTGTCATTTTTTTTTAAAAATATGACAATAATTATAATATATCATAACATATTAACTCGCTAATAACCGTAAAACCGAAAACAAAAAATGTGAAAGAATTGCTCAAAAAATATTTATAGAATAGACATGAAAACTACGTGCACGGGCGTATTAATGCATATTATAGAAGATATATTTACTATTTAGTTATTTTTGTTGTGACTACAAGTAAGACCACATCGTATGACATATATTCAGATGAATTAGGTTCAAAAAAAGCATTATATACGATATTATAGAACGCACCTTATTAATTATTCGACCAAAATTATTATTATTTTTTTTTTTTTATTAAGGGAAACCCGTGGAAACATAGGCCCAAAATTATTCTTAATGGTTTTAAATACAATCATACGAATCAAAGAGACGTCACCGTTTTCAGCCAAAATGTACCCTTCTCTTTTCGGCCAAAAAATATCTTTTCCTTTTCAACCAATATCATTTTTCGGCCAGTACATACATATTATTAACTTAGTCGTAAAAAATTAAAAATTAGTTTTGTTTGAAAAATGTTACTATTTTTATAGTTTTTACTCTTCAATGTAAGTTTAATTTATTTAATAGTTGATTTTTTTTTTTTTTTTTTTAATAAAGATAAATCAGTATTATTCCTTGTTAGTTGTTTGATATAATATAATGTAAAACGCGAACCCAATCAGTCACGGTATAATATCATAATGTTTTGTCAATGATTTAATGTCAGACTGTTCTGTTAAAGTATTTCTGTAAATACCTTGAAAAAATAAAGAAGTGCCTGATAAATGTGTGTATAATTATAGCCGATATTAGATGGTGTGTGTGCACCCTACGGCTTTCTCACGTAACAATTATTATTAGTTTGGAAGTGTGTCTGGCGCAAGTTTGAGTCTTTGAGACAATTATGGAACACACCGTTGGAACGGATATCTGGTGGTGCCTGTTTCTACACATTTAGCTCAATAGAGGAACAATGTTTTATTTTTGCTTTTCGTGTTGTTTAAACATTATTCGCGACTAAGTCTGGCATTTAAAAAGGCCTTTGTTTGCGTGCAATAACTTTAAAAACTTAATTATTTGTTTCCATCCGTATAGTATCTATTATAGAGCGATACGTTGAAATTAAGTACGAGAAAAATAACGAAATACAATACTGAAATAATTAATAAATTAATATAGTAATAATAATAAAAAAAAAAATTTTAAAAATATTGCGTGTATGAGAACCAAGGTCGTTGTAGTAAACAAACATTGTAATATAATATTACCTATAAGCATTTATAGACCGAGTGTGAACCACTTTAAATTGTCACTAAACAATATAGTCTTACACAACCTTTTTGGCTTATTTTTGTCATGTAAAATAATATACGATAAAGCATAAATGCATAATTACAGTATAATATTAAAAAAATGTTTATTCTTCACATCTATTTATTGTCATACAACGTGTTCTGAGAATAGTAAAAAAATCTCATCTCCTCCCCTAAAAACAGCTGAACATGCCACCATTGACCTATAATAATAATATAATGTTATGAGCGCCCATGGACATGATAATAATATTATCATCGTATTGAGTGTATATTTTCGTATGAAATCGTATTTAGAAATTCCGCACTGAGCAGGAAACGCACTACATAATATTTAGTACGGAGTTCGATTTTTGTTCATTTATTTATTTATTTATTTTCGTTTGCAGTTGCCAGCTCTGCGTGTAACCGCATCGTAAATACACTATTTACGATATGACTGGACGCCGCGGAGCGCTCAAAAAAGTTTCGTTTGGCAAAT
The DNA here is from genome assembly GCF_037042655.1 of Diuraphis noxia. Lineage (NCBI taxonomy): Eukaryota > Metazoa > Arthropoda > Insecta > Hemiptera > Aphididae > Diuraphis > Diuraphis noxia. Next base: position 25,641,311 of record NW_028301714.1, on the reverse strand, counting down.
TTTTAGATGGTAAAATTCGATACAGTTGGGGTGTATACTTTATAGAGAGGTCACTTTTCCGATTATCGTGGTGTACGTTTCCGTGAGCGCTAGAAAAAACTATAGAAAAATATTAAGAAATTTACGGCGTTGTAAACGAAATCGATTTTGGTCGTTTCCGTTGTAAATAAATTGTTATTCGGATGAAACTAATCTCAGCCACTTGAATGTTTGCGGATTATTTATTTAAGTTTTTTTCATTTATTTCAAGTATTATTCGTATACGTTATTGATACCAAGAAGCTTTTAAAATATTTTCACTGCTTGTGGATACAATATGACGCGGCTACGGCGGAGTTGATCTTGATAGGCGTCCACGGTAGGCCGATCGTACCCTGTGGCGTGGAGGTGAACAAAATAATGTACACAATTTGTTTTTTATAGATTTAATTGGTTTCTTTATTTGTGAGGTAAACACGACAGGTGGGTGGACGACGGCGTCGAACACAATATATATATGTATAGATATTTATAAACAAACGAGGACGTTCGATAACGTGGTTGTCTCTTGTCTCGTAGTAAGAGACAATATACAATAAAAATGCACTAGGAGTAGTTGGTACGACGGTCTGATTACAAGAGAGAGGGCTCGTCGGCGGCCGGTACGCGTCCGGAACGACTTGTCTTCCCGTCCCACCTTGCGCCTTTGCGACGTGGTGGGAGAGTCGACAGTGTCGCGCGGTCGTATCCCGTGGTGGCGGTTGACAAAAGTGTAGACTGGGTCGTAACGGTGCCTGTACTTTGTACTGGTCGCCGTTATACGTACCGTGTCAAATATACTTAAAAATTATTGTGATTTTTTCAAGTTTTTGTTTTTGGTTTAATTATTAATGATTTCAACGAACAAGCACGCCATATTAATATAGTTGGTATAGGTACCTATCATTTTGTTAATTTAATTCAAATCGGAAAATCTTAAAAAGTTGTTGCCTTTAGTGTAAGCCGTGGAATGATTATATTCACAAAAATTCATAAAATTGTTTTGTTAAAAATGACTACGTCATTATTAATTACTTATAATTTTCTTTTTCACATTTTTCTGGTACCTTTTGGGTCTTGAATTCTTGAGATATGACATAATTATTTTAGTTGTACGAGCTTAATATTATTTTACTCAGCTTTAATAATAATAATCATGTGCCGCAATCATCTTGATGGAATTTTTCTTCTTACGGTGGACTCTCGAAACGTGTACGATTTAAAATAACCACCTGTGACCTGTGATTGCGTTGAATTAATTTACATTTTCCAGCATATTATCAGGGGCGTGAAAAAAAAAAACCAGGCACAATAATATTATGCGTTTTACACATTACCGTAGAACAAAATTCCGTGACTATAATATCACACGCATTTCACGCGCGAATATATTACAATAATAATATTATGTCTTCCACGGTGGTAAACTACCTATGATATAACAATACCTACCTACTTACATACCAAATAATGTCTGCCTATGTTTCCACATTATAGTTATAACACAAAAATAATATTACATACGTATTACACCTAATTATGTTTCGTGAAATATTATTATTACGAAAACGCGAAGCGCACAATCGATGGTCCCTCCCCCAGTCACCCCACTTTACAACCTCCACCATGACCCCACCAACTATATAGTTTAGTATTTCTCCTCGCTATATTATAACATTTTGCTGGCGCTTGTGACTCCCGAGTTTTCTTCGTTGTAGACCTCCTCTACTACGTCGTTTCACGTGACGCTTGCATAATAATAATAATATTATGATGTATATATATTTTCAGTCGCTCTTTCGCTCGTTAAAGGACCGAAACGATAAATTGCTGAGTGCGTATAATACCTGCTGCAGTCTACGATTTCGTTTTACGAGATTTTTTTCTTTCGATTTTCCGTTTCCCGTTCTTCTCTCGTGGTTAGGTCCATCGAGGCCGTTGGAAAACGCACGCGTGTTACCGTATGGCGTATAATATATTGTGTTAGGTACTGTATATTATTATTGGTACCAAAACCGCAACGAAATATACTTTAGACGTACGTTGCACCCAATATGTTTACCATGTGTGCACGTGCACGTCAAATAATTATTACCTCGTAATATAATAATAATAATATTCGTTCGTCTCAAAGGGTCATTAGAAAAAAAATAAAATATACACCAAACATCGCAAGCAATAATGTACTCGTATATCAAGTTTTAATTATTCGTGAAGCAGAGTATAGTATTATGTTGCTAATTTCACTTTACTCATATAATATAGAGTTCTTTAATATTTTTTAATAATTATTATATATTAATATATACAATTATAACTTATTATTAAATTTAAAAATAGGCAATGAACTTCACTTCAACACTATTGATAATTTTGTTTTAATTTAAACCGTATTTTTTTTTTTAAACATAATATAAAAATATATTATTTATATTAAAAAACATACATTTAAGCATATTGTTTTCTTTAAAAAAATTGTGTTTTTATAACTGACCACTGACCAATATACTTCAAATAATATAAAAAAAATAATCACTGCAAATTAGCTGAGATTACGAGTGTTAAAACGACCAGTCATTCCTTCTAAATAATTATAATTATAATATTGTATTTGAACTTCATTTCTAAAAATGTCTGCAAATCACGTTCTATCATTCTTCCACGACAGTGTTATTGAATAATTCATTTAAAAACGAACGATTCAATAAATATAATACCTTTATATTATTATGTTTGATTTATATTTGGTGAAATATTATGTTAGGTTAGGTTAGTTAATATTATCGATGGACACGTATATCAAATATAATACAGTATAAACATATCAAAATGAATATTTATTTTTGTTTGAAGTTAATTAATAGAACAGATTTAGAGAAAATTGTATATAAATTAGTTAAATATTCATAACTTCAAATTACAACATTATTAGTATCAGACAACGTCAAGCTTATTATAATATAAAATAAAGTATTTTCAAGCCTATTATACTAGGTTACGTACGTAAAAACTATATTTTGAATATACCGTTTGAATTTCAAACACGACCACAGTCCAGGCACCTACTTTACCCTTGGGATTGAAATGGTCTCTTTAACAGAAATGATATATATATATATATATATATATATATATAATATAAATATTTCAAATATTCTCGGTCGGAAATATCATGAAAATTCCGAAGTTAATATTTCTTTGGGTCGACTACGCCTGAAATTTCGTGGTTTTTTTAAGAATATTATATTTAAAAATCCAATTTAAAAAAAATTAGTTTTACATCATACCATCTCAAGAATTTCACCCTTATTGTTATTATTTCATGTTCGACATCATATATTATGTTTAAAAATAATTCAATTCAATAAAAAAAAATTTAACATTATAATATTTTGATACATTGATTATTATCAATATATTATATACTCCTTTAAAAGAAAACAATATTTTCACAGCTTATCAGTTATTATCATAAAAGGTAAGCCATCAAGATATAATAATTTGTAATAATATTGTTTCTCAAATTATTGTATTACAAGTTGCGATGTAAAGTCGCAAATTTACATTTTTTTTTACCCCTGTAAGTTTTAATATTCACATAAGATTTAACAAAAAAGGTAGTATCATTTCAGTTAAATATATTAAATTGAATCTATGACTTAAATTTGTATAGTTTTCATAAATATTAATTTAATACAATAAATTGTTGGTAATTTTTCTAAAAGCTTTTAGTTTTCCTATAAAGCAATTCGACAAGTTAAATAAAATGTTTTACTGAAGAGTGGATGTGCCCATACAAGTTATTTAAGCCCTACTATGAGAAGAACTATTTTTAATGTTAGATTATCATTAAAGTTTGTACTAGTTACATGTTACATAATGTGTTTCAAACATTTTTCAAAACTTAAAAACAATTCTCTTAGTCCAAAACTTATACCATTACTGTAAAATAAATTTAACTTATAGATTTCAGTAACATGATATCTGTGAACGGATTTTTTTCTACTATTACGGAATGGAAATGTATACGGATAAGAAATTTATATCTAAAATAATCTTCAATAACTTTATTAGAATTACCTGCTGTAGCTACTCAACTATGTAGTAGATAAATATTATAATATTATGCTTTTTTTCTAAAAAAAAAGGAAGGGATCAAATAATTTCCCTTATGGATAAAGGGTATATTACAAAGCTTAGATCTATAATAATTGAATAAAAATTGAATTGACAAAAGAATCTCTCGAAATGGTCGCCGGTTTTTAGAATCGATTATTACTACTACTTTTCCAATAGGTAGGCATTGAATACATATACGAATAATATCGTTTCCTATAGTAGCTAGCGATGAGGAATTTACTTAGTTCACGGAAAAATCCCCGGCGTGGTCCCCTGCGATTCCTTGTAGGTACGCATTAGAATATCATTATTATGTATATACGAGAAGGATATAAATGCGGACTCAAAGAAATGGCGTTAAATATAACATTGTGACGGGGTAAAGGTGAAATATAATAAAACCGCGTGTAAAAATGAAAGACAGACCTTAACTGTAGACCAAGCTGAAAGTTCTAAGAGAACAGTGATATGCACCAACATCAAAGAGTGGAGAGTAATGAGTCTTTCAAACATAATCTCAGTGCTACTTTTCCAAGATTTTTGCAGAAGTTACAGACAACACAAACCTGACACTCACCTTTATGAATTGCAATATTTGTCATTACCTATCCATACAGAACAAAATTACAATAATACTATTTATGTTTGACAAATAATGGGCTCATATGTTTATTCATTGATATTAATTATAATAATTATGTATTATTATTATTAATATGAAACGCTTTATAAGCATTGAACCTATATTATATACCAGGGGTCACCAACCTTTTCAAACCAGTGAGCTACATTTGAAATTTTTAATCCCAGGTGATCGACATCTAGGAGAATTTAGGTCTTTAGGAAGAGATATAATATATACCATTTATTAACACCTATTTTTATCCTACATTTAAACTGAATGAAAATTATAAAGTAGGTATACTCGTATATTTTGAGCTGTTAATTTAAATTTTATTTTTAAATTAAATTTCTTTTTTGAGTTAAATGATTAGTTAGTTTTTATTTTATTGTGATATAAACGGCCAAAATATTATATTTTCTGAGTTTTTCCCTAAATTAAAAATGAATAAACATATTCAATTTTCAGGATTCAAAAATAATCAGTATAATAAAAAAAAATATTAAATAAAGTTGAAACTACAATGAACTATTCATGTCTCTTCAAATATCCCACAAAAAAAAAAAAAAAAAAAAAAATTATTCATATCAAAACATTGGGCAGATAGGAACTTAGAAAGTTTCTTTAGATTTTAGATTTCTATTGTTTTCCAATCGTATTTATTGTAATGACTTTAATCATAAAATACGAATTAGTATATACTTATAATGATATAAGTTATCTATTTAAATAAATAATCATATTAAATATAATGTCTAGTCTTATGAATAAGTAGTAAAAAAATATGATATACATATATTTTTAATGGATCAATAAACCAGTCGTTGCGCTCTATCACTATTACTATTATAATATTACTACTAGGGACTCATAGGTAAACATATATAAAGTCACAGCTCGCTACAATTCTATCATAATGTTATTTATAAGTAAATAATATAGTATGTATATTATTATTTATTATTATGCAGGTTTGAGCCATAATGATTATATGTTAAGTATCTGTATCTATGTATAGGTATACTAACAATATTAGCGTTGGGGTTTTAGTGGTCTGCATTTACTAAAATCCTTTGAAATGTATTGCTCCGCGTGTACACTTATTCACTCGATACTATAACTACATACGTTTAAATCATGTTTTCTGGTTCACTGGAGACTGTTTATTGGCCAGCAAATACTATATATTGTAATTATTTCAACTCGAGGGACCACTCGTTTACATTGTACGAGCCCAATTGATTATATAGTAAATTGACCTACGATATTGAATTGTTGGAAGAAAAAAAAAGGGTTTAATATAATAAAATCCCCCTCATTGGACTTGGGATAGTTATAAATGCATTGCCTAATGGATACTCATAAATCGACACCAACGTTCTAATAAATTTAAAATTAAAATACTATGTTTAATATTTATTCATAATTTTGTAATGCACTCATATAAACTATTCCTCGTTGACTACGTTGTTTTTTTCTATTATTTTTATTCATTAACTGATAAATATTAATTTAGTTTAATTTTACTATTATTATTATTTTTAATTTTAATTTGTGTATCATTATACGTAATCCACCATAGGTATTGTTTATAATACTATTGGCTATAGTTAGTTACAGTTGCACCCCTAATAATTTTTTTAAAACCATACCTTAAAATTAAGTTCTCAAAAAATATTAGTAATTATTATATTTCTATATATTTTTATAATTTATCGAAATAGTACATGATCGATATTTTTGATTCTATAATTATAAATTTTTAAAATGTATATACAACTATAGAATTGAAAAAATTATAATAATTTATGTTTATTTCAATATCTAATTGGTACAAACAATTATGTAAAAGCATAGTTTGCTAACTATTATGGGTTGAACAAGATATGAAAGAACAAAATATTTTAGCTATTTGTGAGCGAAATATCTATCCTTGCCGCTTGCATAATATTTTAATAATAAATTAAAATTACAGCTTACAACTAGCCAAATATCTAGTAAAACAATGAATACAACAGAATTCGGTTTTATGAAAGGTGGACCTTTGTCAATTCTTTGACTATAGTAAAACAAAAAATATTATCAATGATATTATTGTTTAATTAAACTAATATTAACTATTATATAATATAATATAGTTACATTTTCAAAAATATTAAGTATTATAAATATAAATATAATTTTTATGAAATTATATTATGATATTATTATAAAAATAAACTAAATTAAATGCATTCGTTTCTGTTTTAATTATTTAATAGACTCCATTATACGCATACTAATATAGAGCTCTTAGACACTTAGGTATAATATGTATATTTAGTGTATACTTACACTTGACACACCACACAAACATAACATTAAGCACTGAAATTAATTCTCAGTACAATTTTAGAGCTAATTATAGCAGAGGAATATATTTAATTTGAAAAATCGTACATTGTTCTGTGACTTCTCGTGTAGTTAGTCAGTTTAAATAGGTAGAATGCATGGTATTTATACCCAATAAGATATTTTTTTTTATTTTAACTTGCGTATATTTATATGAGTTATATACTTATATATTAGTAAATAATATTATATTATTGTTATATTTATTATAAGTTATTCGTCTATAGTACATCCCTTATACGTAGATTACTACTTTTTTTATTGTACACTATAAAATTAAAGTTTTTGTTTGTATTAAATTATCTAATGCATCGATAAATTGCTATTTGGTTTTTTTCTTATTAATTTGTTCATTCATCATTATTTTATCAATTTTAGAATTGTTGGCCAATTTTCAATTTTGCTTAAACACGATCAACTGAGTGGAAATAAGTGGTTATAAAAGTTTATAATACCTACTTTTTAGGTCACTAAACTTCCATCCAAAGTAATGGAAAGGCGATTGCTTTGCCGAAAGTAAAAAGTACGCATATAAATCAAAAATGTATTTCTAACATCATATTGTTTTAAACCTTATGTTGAACGAGTCAACTGTATGATTATGAGATTGCATCTGTAGTATAAAATGTTTAGTTATGAAGACTTTATCACGAGGTAACAACCTAATCAACTTTACAGACGAATATCCAAATACCTAAATAAAATCATTAATTATTATTTTTTTTTGTTTTGTACTATTAGTTACTTAAATTTATTAATAATTATTATAATTATACATTATTTATTACCTATTGCTAATTGTTAATATTACTGTTATATCAAGTTAAATTTTAAATGTGTTACTGTTGGAATGTTTAGCCATAACTTGAAACGAATAGGTAATAATGTATTATTTTGAATAGCTGGCCTAGTTAGAAATGAATCGGTATTGGCATCTATGTGGAACGATAAAGCCGTTGGGGGAAATATATTATTTAAATTTTACTTAATCTTTATAATTCTGTCTCAATGAAATTAATGTCTTCAGTTTAAAATTCGATAAATAGACAACGATAATGTATTGGTGAAAAACCTTATAAATACTTTTTATGTACGATTTAAGATATTATATATATATATATATATATAAGGACTTGTAAAAACCATCTTATTGATTAATGGACACCGTGCAATATCAACGAGGACATAAAAATATCCGAATAAGCAAAAATGGTTCATTATAGTAATAAATCATTATTATTAGGTCTTGAGGTAAAATGAAAACATTGAAAACCCATCCTTGTTCTTATCCTGTTCGGTATTAAAGTGTTGTCTTCGTATATAAAATATTAATGATAAAGAACATGGTTATAATGTCATATTATTATAACGGTTAAAGGTAAACATAGATTATTAGATTGCGGGTAGATTTATGATTCTGTTTTTCTGAATTTTTCAGCTATAAATAGGAATTTCCGTTTTAGAGAAACTAAAATATACAGGATATAGGTGGGTTATGTGAAACTGTTGCGATTTTTCGTTATAAGGTGTCCATTTCAAGAAGGGTTAACTGTATTATACAATGTTGTTATACTACCTAGATGTATATTATTATTATTCTCTTTTTCCTAATCTAATCCGATTTTTTATTTTATTTTATTTTTTTAATTTTCATTATATGTATAGGTAGAATAAATTGTGACTGTACTATACACATGATTTAGTTTTTAAATATTAAGTAAGATTTACTACACTTGACGCACATAAAATACCATTAGGTATGACTATATTTTAAATTAACTATAAAACGTAAAACCATGAAAAACACAGTATCCTAGTAGGTAGTTCAATTATTATTTTCATTACGAAGAATGTCGAAAAGTTCATTTTCACATTTAAAAAAGTACTAACCGACCGTATTAAATAATGTGCTAGTAGTAGATATTGTTTTATCTTGTATTATTTATTGTTTTATTCATAATGAAAATTAAAAATAATATATTATAGAGGTACTCACTCATGGTTAGTTTTGATTATGAACGTGTCTTATATTTACATTTGTATCAAAAAAAGTCATCAAAATTGTAATAATTTATATTTATTGAAAACTTTGCATTGAATACTTGTATGTTTTTTTTTTTTAGTTAAGCTCATTAATTTGATCACATAATTTATATATTTATATAAATAATCTTCAAGTTGTTCAATATAATTTTCCCTAGCTTTTATCCCTTATTTTTATATACCATGCAGTTTATAATATTGTCCAGTGTTCTATAATTAATCTAAACACCTTGTCCCATAATAGAAAATTAGAAGATTTGATATTATTTGTATATGGTTTATATTAAGTGTTAATATATTTATATTGATACAATTAGTTATTCATGTTCCTTCATATTATTTAACTAGACATAAAATATTTCTTCAAATAACAATTATTATTACTATAAGTATTTATACTAGCTAATACATTTTGAAATTTAAAAAAAAAAAATACTTAAAAAGTTTTAATATGTTGCTGATTATTGGTCAACTAAATAGTGTCTAGAATGATATCTTGCAGCCAATTTATGCCAGTTTTTTTTTTTAAAATTAATTAATAGAGACAAAACCTACTAGTAGGTAAATATCTTAAAATATGTGTTTATTATTTCATCATTAATACTTGCAATTTTTTAATTGTGTAATATATTACGTACCCAATATATTTTTATAATATAAGATCACGAACAGAGACCTTTAATGTATATTTTTGAACGCTACACAATAATGACATAAGCGAAACTTGTTTAATGCCCGCTACGTTGTAATTTATTATGACCTAATTTCCAGAGTTGTAAATATTTAAATACCATTTCTCATTTTGAAAATTACTTATTTTATGTAGGTATAATGCCGCGTAAACCACAGTAAGTACATTGATAGTTCAGAAACTAAAGTACATATTACAATAAAGTAGAAGTCGAGTACATAATAAAAAATATTATGTTAGTCAATTATTGATTATTATTATTATTGTTATTATTATTTTTGATCTTAAATAAGAACTTCATGATGAGTGCTTTTCTATAGTGTTGTTTCAACAATTAATTTTCTGAATAAAAAAAAGTTGTCCTCATACCGATCATAGCTTTGCTATCACGTTTTGTCACCTGTAACTATACTGTGATCTTGAGCATCTATTGATATTATATAGGTTTAGATTTGTTACAATCTATACATATGAATGGCTTTTTGTCTGTCTGCCTTTTATGCATTCCTAAACTGCTGGATCAATTGTGATATCATTTGGTACAGAAATATATTGGTATATATAATATATATATGATATAATAATAATGATAATAATAATAATAATAATAATAATATATATTGACCTATGGGCAGAAGATAAACTAAGTTAAACAGTGATGTGCCCAACCATGGAAGGTGCTCAGACAGACATTTTTTAATTTACGATGGAAATTTTTGTTAATAGATGGTTACTATTAGTGATAGTTGCCTTTATCTTATTATTATTATTTATTGTTATATTACATTAGTTGAACCCGTGTACTTGGCAGCCTGTTAAAAATTCAACCTCTTATATGTCTCAAACTAACCTAACCTCATGAGGTAAATCATATACGAAGAAGATGCAGATCTGCAGATATAATGTTTCATTGTTCTGTTGCTACTAACAATTTGGCGTACAATATTATGCATTTTAGATTTCGTATGATACAAAACAAGACAGTACACTGCATCACTGCACTCGAAAAACACAAAAGGTATAGAAAATGTTTTCGAGTAGTATGTATGTGTATGAAAGTGTAGTATACATGTAGAAATACATTCCAAACGACTAACGAGAATATGATGGTGGTTTAAAACTCTTACATTTTTAAAACTGGTAACGAAATTATTTTCACATAAACAAAGAGTCCAAATATACTAGTCTTTAGTATTTTTCTTACACTTAAACACAATCTGTCACTCTCTGATCTCTCTCAAAGGTATTATACTCTGTTTGTTGTCTGTAGACATACTTGTACGTATAATTTATTATTATTTGGTTTTCTTGTGTACACTTATACTCAGTGATGTAAAGTAAAATTATATTATTTAGTTACATTAATTCGAGGTCAAAATGAAAATAAAATGACTTATTTTTTCAGGAACAGCAAACGACGTTAAACAGCAAATTTTAAATTAGTTCTAACGATTAACGATTTTGAAGTGAAGAAAATGTTTGCCGAAAAGTATGCTCAGAGGATTTAAAAATTTTAAATCCATTTGCCGTATATTATTATGAATTTTATGATCAACAATCCTAAAACAGCTAAAAACTTAATCCAAGAAATAGATGCAACGTATAAAATTAATATAATACACTAGTGGCCCGTGTTGTCGAAGCAGAAATTTATTTTATAAATTTCAAGAACAATAAAAAAATATAATAATAAAATTAATAAATATTCAACTATTTAAGAAAAAGTTTATTAAAAATACTATCAACCCGCTGACATATAAACGCAATGCAACAATTTTTTTAAAGTAATATCTTAATAATAATTCTTAACACGCTTTAAAACGTCGTTCCCAACTAAAATGTCGATCACTATATTAATCACGAAAAAAATTCTCGATGATTCGAAGTTGACGAGACTGTTGAAAAACTTCGAATTTCTGAGATTTCAAATTGTTGAGTAGGTAGTTCAAAGTAACGAGAAATCACAAAAAAATTCTAATTACTGAGAGTTAGAAAAAAAATTGTTTTTTTTTTAGTTTTTTATATAATTAATAATTATTTCAGCAAATCAAGTGGTACATATCAAACTTAAATATTGTTTTTAAATTGTAAATTAAATTATATACCAAATAATATTATACTATCTAAATTAAATTACTATAGTAAAAGATTATTATTTTTTGAAGAAATCTGTAATGGTTTTCTGCTTCATCGAATACAATTTAATTTTTCATAATTTTTTAATTTGTTGAATATACTTCGAATTACCGAATGTACTGTATTGTTTTTATATGAATTACTACGTGATTTTTAAGGGATCAAACACTTACTTTGAATTACAAAAGGTTTCGAATTATTGAAGGTTTTAATTATCGAGAGTCGACTGTAATAATAATCTTTTGCAATTCAATTTTTTTCCAAATCACATTAATAAAGGTGCATTTTAATTGTTCACGTTCAATAGTTTATTCGAAAAAAAATATTTATAAAAAATATAACACGTTATAGAATTGTTGAACATAACAATAATATTATATAAACAATTACGCAGTGAAATTATTATTCTATTCGACTTTTGTGGACCGTATAAAACTAATATTTTGTTCTTGGAATTTAAAACACATCACAATGACTTGAAACAAAAAATAAATACATATAATATAGTGAACAAAAAAATGCCGGACTGCTGTAAACATTTTTACGGTCATATACGATAATAATAATAATAATATTACATTTATCGAATTGGAACTGCGGAATTCACAAATCGGCTCCGAGTAGGGACAAATGATCGTGAGTATACACGTCTGGCACACTCGTGGATATTATATAAGTCCCTCTCGCCGAGACGAATAAATGAAATAAAATCGACGAACAACATCGGCAGCGATCTCGCACAAAGTTCGATGGCGCGTGTATAATATACGAACGCAAATCGACTCTTTGGAATAATATATATTACAACGTTGTACAATGTACGTTTATAGCGTTCCGCGATCTCAGTCGGTCGGATATAATATCACTATTAGTTACTGTAATAACGATGGAGTTTCGTGCTGTTAAAATTAAAATGTAAAACTGTACGGCCTGCAGTTAGGTGGATAGTGTAATGAAACTAAAGGTTATGTTGTCTAATTTCATCAACTTTATTCTTTATAATAAATATATGATCCATGTGATTCATTGGTATAAGAGTTTTTTCTTTTAACTTATACTCTGATGAGTTTACAATAAAAATATTTTATCGGGGATTCACATATAAAGGGTGGGAATCCAATGACATATAACTCACGGTTGATTATCCTGGACTTGATCTGACGATGATAGTGTTTATGTGCTCAGCTCTAACGGCGGCTCGTAACTCAACGGCGCGGTACGATGAAGACTCGGCTCTGACGACGGCTTCATGGAGATGGGCTTGGCTCTGATGGCGACTTCACTGCGATGCAAAAAAAAAAACTTACTATCTTATGAATAGATGTAATTTTTATGTTATTATTATTATTTCTCTTTCGTTTTTATCGATTTACTTCTAATATTTACCAATTATGATTGTGTACGATGAATTTCTTATACGAATATTATAATATCCTCGAATAAAATATTAAAATATGGTAGCTAGGTTTATTATACTCTTTCTGAAAATGAATCGAGTTCAAATACTATAATATGAATTATTACATATTTTACAAAGTATGGCAGGAACATAATAATAATTGTCTGGTATGCTTAAATAAATCAGAGGCAATAAATTATTAAATTACATTGGGCATAGCGGCGTACACACACGCACGTCATTCGTTTGAAATATTATTATTTATTTTGCAAAGGAATTAATTTGCAGAAAATAAAAAATGTAGATACAAAAATAAAGGTATTCAATATATTCATAAATACTCGTATAAAAATTAAAGTTTTGGTATTTATTTGTATCTTGTTCGTATCTCCACTGGACACTTCTTAAATAGTACGACAAATCTCAATAATTTTAATTTAATATGTTATTTGAGCGTATAAGAAATTTTTTTTAAAAAAAGCAGACTATAAAATATAACTTCATTATATAAGAATAAAAGGGGATGAACTTGGTGGATTACGTTGTATATCGTACCGGGCATCACCCACGTATTCGGCTTATGCTGCTGACGTTAAATATTATGATAACAAGTTCAGCGTCCACTCAGTGACGTTATAGATATTAATATAGATCTGATGACGTCATCTGTACCCATAATAATATACATAGTTTTCATTCGATTTAAAATTCTGAGTCTATGCATCGCTTGTTACTCGCACAAACACTCAGGTTGGGACCTACGCGATTGTAATACACTCATATTCCCTATACCTATACGTATGTATATACATATTATACACGGGAATACTACGCAAAACGTTTGTCCTCTGCTGTTTGTTTCACACAACTAAAGTGAAATAGTAGCACAATCACCCCGAGGGGATCACGTATGCAATAATATTATGTACCGGTCCATATATTAACATCCTACGAGTACGAATACTGCTACAGTGTAAAATGTCCACTTCTGCGTAACTTGACATGTCACCTGCCCCCCCACCCCCCCAACCAAGTTTTGAGTTTTTGTAAAAGAAATGCCAGGTTGACACCTTTTGCGATAACATATGTCTGTTTGTCTATGAATTAGAACAAAAAGTTAAATATTTTTTGAGTCCAATAGATACTGTCACGTTTCCTCCAGCACTCTGGCTTTGATCAACATTGTGAATAAAAAAAATCGGAGTGGAGCTCATATACGCGCCTGACGAACACTTTGGGTAATTTGATTTTCAGTGTCGTTCTACAGCAATAATTTTCAATATAAAATTATTGTTACCGGTCCTTTCAGAGTTAATACAATGATATTGCTAATTTCCCCATGTGCGTGTCTACGTACAATTTTAGTTGTACCTGACGCGTGTTGCTCAATTTCAAATTAAAGTTAATACCTAATATCATTGTTATATTTTATTGCTTAAGACCATATTACTATTTTCTAATTTTTCTTTCTCAATTGGATTCGGAGATAGGCACATAAGATATACCACATTTTTAAGGGACTTATAATATAAATTTCAATTAAAAAAAAAAAAAAAATCCTATAAATATATAGTTGGGATGTGTTGGGGCTTAACTACTACACACATATTTAACTCACATATAAGTGGAAACATTTTTAGCTTTTTTGTTATATAATTCTATCACCAAAATATTGTCTACAAGAAACACGACAAATTTTATCGTCCACAAAAACTTTCGCAAACATACTATGTAACTGACACACAATTATAAATTATTTTTCATTCGACAGTGTTAATAATAAAGTTATTGAGTTCGATTTCCAAATCGCATTTAATTAATACTTACTTAATAATTAATATCAGAACTTGATTTGTGGGAGCAGTGGGACTTTGAAATATTTTTTTTGTGTGTGGATTCTATGCCCCTTCAAACTCCTCTCGCGTTACTTATTAATTTTTTATCATTCATAATAATTTCTCGATCATAATTTAAATATATTTATCGAGTCTGTTTGATTATTTCCGGAAACAAAATATTCTGGGTCAACACACTAACCTCGTGAAATATTAAAGTATTATATGACCGATGTTTAAAAGTTAATACTTGTTACACTATCTGCTGCCCGATCGTAGTACGACAAATATATATTCGTTGAACTTTTATAACTGGATTCGATTTATGATTTTATTTATTATTAAAATAGCGAACGGATGAAACATTTTATACAACATTTAATATATATGAAGTGATCCTGTCCAAGAGTTATAAATATTGTAATGAAATCGTTCTGGAAGGAATATTCTCCAACAATAATATTACATTAGCAAATAGCAAGGCTATACAAAACACCAGACAGGTGAGTATGATTGTAATTTATCACCCGCTACGACTAAAAACTGAAAGTTGAGGTTATCGTCTACAATTTGCTTTAAGTTCTCTAACATCTGTTTGTGTTTTAAATGAAAACATTATATCTTACGAAAACTTGTGTTGGTAAATGATTTCAGTCGGTGTTATTTTTCACGTGGCTTCATTTTCGTGCACCGCATTATTCTAATGACATTACGAATTACGATATCATAAAAACTTTTATTTTACTTGTAAAACGTAATTTAAAGCCAACTTTGTCGTTTTTGATTACAATGACAAATAAAACAAAATTTCTTGTTATAAAAATTTATAACTAAATACTCTGTTATTGTTACATGGTTTATTTCTCAACAATGAAAAAAATGTTTAATAATTATTATAAATATTAAAGTATTATACCTTCATCTGTTACCCAAAATAGGTACTACTTAAATATAATATATTCTATAGAAATTAGCAACATAAATTATTTACAAGACAACGATGAAACAAACAATGTTCACAACATTACAATTTCAAAAATTAACATCAAATTTTATATTTAACAAATAGACAAAACACAAAATAGTAAAATTTAATTTCATATTTTTCGTGCTTTGACGCTACTAATTGAGAAAAAAAATATTTAGACTGCAGTAGTATATATACTATATATAGGTTAGGTTAGGTATATATATACTATACATGAAAAATGTGTATTTTTGTAATATAATTTTTTCATATTAAATTATAAGACCTTTCATATTACTCAATATTTATTTGGATATTCATAGTCTTCAAAATTTTACTTGAACCAACATATTATGTACCTATATAGTTTAATATTATATTATTAAATACAATGAGATTCTTTTTCTTTTTTTATTGACGATAAGAAAGTGTTTTGACGACAGTAATAGGTATAATATTTGTTTGAATATTGAAAACGAGTGAAATGAAAGTTTTTCATTGTAACCACTTTGAATTGTTTTGATATTTCAAATGGTGTAAAATAAATACTTTAAAACTTTATTTCATTCCAACTTTTTTTTTTATTTCTTTTAATAATGTTCCGATTAAATAGGATTTAAAACTTTTAATCATTGAATACTGTTCAGTTTTCAATGATATTTATAATTTACTATTTTTGTTTAGTTGTATATAGTAAGACAGAGTTTAATAAAAGTGAAAAAAAAAATGTACTAAGATTGTTCGAATTTTAACATCAATATAACATTTAATTTATATGAACACGAAAAATATCAATATTTCTATTAAATTTGTTAACAATACCGTAAGACACAAATTAGACCATAATGTTGAAAATAATTTACTTGAATAAACAATAATTATTCGCAAGATACTCTATTCTTCACTAAGCTCCAACTTAGAGTGTAACCTAATATACAATATTGGACATATTATATTTAAACAACTCTTTGTACACAAAAATATTATTCAAATAAATTATTTAATAATTCAAATATAAATCATACTCTTCACACAGACTTGAAAATCAAAACTGTAAAAGAAGAAGCAGCCACTTACTATACAAGATTCATAATCGGCTTGCAACTCATCCCAATCCTTTAATTAAAGATCTTTCAGCTAATGTTATCCAGGGTAATCCTCCAAGGAGTTTAAAACGCAACTGGTGTAGAACTATATATTAAAATCAAAACATTCAATATTTTATATATGATAATATACCATTATCATTATTGTTATTTAATTTAGAATTTTTTTAATTATTTAAAAAATATATGAGCACTTTCAAATCATGTATTTTACATTAAATCGGATTAATACATTCCTACTTTTAAATGAATAAAAGGCGGGTAAGTCGCGGATGTCGCTCTGCTGTACAGTAGGTTACAAGTGGGTTACTGTAATGGATGGAATTAAATTTGAATCCAATGATATTATATCATTGTATACGAAAAACGATTCTGAGCGAAGACGGTTTATCTGTCTAGGATATAAGATTATTAAAAATTTTCAAATCTTAGATTTAAAAGAAAATTTTTTATGAATTTCTAGTTTGAAATACTTTGTGAATTTTCGTGATTTTCGTGATTTTTACATATGTTGTCAAAACTCAAACTTTGAATGCTTGTAAAAAAAATTGTGACCATGTATTTCTTTTATTTTTCAACTGCTATTGTAAAAATATGTTAGAAGCCATGTATTAAATTTTCAAATCTTAGAATTAAAAAGAAAAGAAAATCTTTTATGAATTTCTATCTAAGATAATTTGAACATTGCCGTAATTTATACGTATTTAGTCAAAATTTGAACTTTATATGCTTATAAAAAAAAATCGTGCATACGTATTTTTAATATTTTTTAACTGCTATTGTTACAAGTTGTGTGAAGCCTTGTATTAAATTTTCAAGCTTTTCTACCGAACAAATAAATTTTTATCGATATTTATAGAAAAAAAATCTAAAAAAGTTGAAAAATTAAAATGTCAGTAAACAGCTCAAAACAAATCTAAATATTTTGAAAATTGTATCAAATATATAAAATGCTTATATAAACATTCAGTGAAAATTTCAAGTATCTGCGGTCATTTGTTTTAGAGTTACACCAAAATAAGGAAATCGCTAAAAGTAAAAATCCAATGTTGTAAAAATTTAAATTTCAAATGTTCATAAAAATTTAATTTAAATTTCCGGTGGACTTTTTATTTGTGATAAAGATTGAAAATCTTGTATTAAATTTTCAAATCTTAGATATAAAAGGAAATTTTTTTTATGAGTTTCTAACTTAAAATAATTTGTGAATTTTCGTGATTTTTACGTATTTTGTCAAAATTCAAACTTTGTATGGTGGATAGAATATACTTATATAAACATTCGGTGAAAATAATTCAAGTATCTATGTTCATTTGTTTTAAAATTACATCAAAAACCAAAATCCATTTTGTCGAAAAATTAGTGTGCGTAAAATTTCCCATTTTTCC
The DNA here is from genome assembly GCF_037042655.1 of Diuraphis noxia. Taxonomy (NCBI): domain Eukaryota; kingdom Metazoa; phylum Arthropoda; class Insecta; order Hemiptera; family Aphididae; genus Diuraphis; species Diuraphis noxia. The sequence continues at coordinate 25,622,596 of NW_028301714.1, read as the reverse complement.
CTTAATTTTTAGTTTGTTTTTTCAATTATTTAGAAAAGTATTAAGAATTTTTCACTTTTGACCCCCCAAAGTACCAACTAGATTCACTTTCTGATTGAACGAGGTACTGAGGTCAAAAATCGAAGCACTTTTACTGCCAAATGTGATGACAGACACAAAAAAAAACAAAAAAACACACATCATGATAAAATCAATACATTCATCGCTCCGCTCAGAATCTAAAAATATACATTGGTATACAAAAATGAGCAATTTTTAACTAAATATTTTCAAAAAAAGAAAATGAAGATAGCCATTTTGTTTATTTTTATAAAAATTTTGACTTTTAAATTTTTTTTTTTAGTTTTGAGAAAAATTTGGTAATAAAATATCTTGTCGAAAAACAAGTCTAGATAATATCAAAATATTAAAGTTAATGGGCTATAGCATATTAATAATAATTAACATATTTTAAATAAATTAATAAAAAAATATATAAAATCATGATATAAATGAATATACAATCCTATGAACATTGAAATATACAAAATGGTTATTTTATTATTATTTTTTTTTAACTTTTACCAAAACATTAATGAATATAAAATATTTGTAGCCCTTATATCTTCACTACGAGTCTTATAAATAAAACAGAATTGCGATATCTTCATTATTTCAGGAGATATCTTAATAAGTAAATCCTTATGGAATACTGTATGCATCTTCTTTAAATGTTATATGACATCGCTTCAAATTTAAGTATGAGTAGTGGTTTATTATGTTCTTTTTGCGTTGATGATGGTTAGGAATAGAATCACTTATTTAATCAAATGTATATATTATAACGACGTAATCTCGTTGGTTTAATGAACCAAAAACAGTATTTTTGTGTCTATGTTTTAAAAATTGTAATCAACGCAAAAACTAAACAACATATTATACGAACATCAAAATAGCACAAACTCATAATATGATATAAATAGCTATAATAATGGATAGCAATTACTATCATTTATACACATTTTTATTTTTTTAACGTTGTTATTATTATTTTCTTTTGTGACTTTTGTGATAAAGTGTAAACCTTTTTTAATTGATTGTTCTGCAGCAATAGCAATAGCTGGTATATACATACTACCTAATAATGCTGAAAATATAAACTTGATTATTCTTATTACCTACTCACAAAGTGGTCTAAAAATAATTCAATAAAAACCGTAATATTTACATAAACATTCAGCTTCACCTGTAGCTCGGTTACTTAATATTATTATTATAATACAAACGAAATACGAGTGTGTAATGTATGAAATTATTTTATATTATTAAATAATAAAATTACATTTTATTACTGATTTTTTTTCGCAATTTCTGTTGCGATAAAAAACTACAGCTTTATGGCTAAGCTAAATACAAAAAAAGATGAACAGCAAAAACAACTGAAAACTAACAACGACATTTTGCATTTATCGGAAAAAAGACGATGGAACAGCAGTATAAATATGCACATACGTAAAGAAAAATAAATAAATAATAATATGTTATTGTTCAGTATATCACGTATAATAATATATTTTTGTATCGACGGTTGGTACTTAAAAATAAGTCGTGGATGTGTATAAAATTAACCATAAAGATTAGTATATTTGATAAGACATTAAGTTACAAGCCAATCATTTAAACATCGTATGCGGTGGTTATGAACAGTATCATCTCGTTCAATATCGAAGCATTTGTGTGACTAAAAGATTCGGTAAGTTTACGATGTCAGTCAGCCTAGGATGATTTACAACATAAATCTTATGAATGTAATATTAGGTATATAAGTAGTGAGTACATTGGGTGATACATTTAACGCGTAGAAAACTCATTGTTTAAAAATAAAAATATAAATGTTTTATTTTACATGATTTAAAAACTTTACAAAACAATGCTTTTATTAAAAATTATATTTTGTCCTTATAACTTTTTAAGTTTTTACTTCCATGAATTACATTAATTTTAACTTTGAAAGCAGAATATTTTTCTGAGGATTTTGATAAGTACATTAAAATCGAATTTATAGGATGAGTAATTAATGAATTATACGTAATATTAGAGTTTAGATAAGCGGAGTATACATACCAATACTATTATTACTACGTACTTCTCTCATCTTTTTTTTTTCACAAGTAATATACAATCTGCGTACTTCTCTCATCTTAATTTTAAATACTTGTCATAAACTACTGGTCTGATTAAATTAAAATTTTATGTATCGAAGTATATTGTTATTAAAATAATAAAACAATATAAAACAATAATAAGGATAAAAAATACATATATATTTAAAAAACTGTTATTTATTAACGAAAATATTTACATTTTTTGAAATAAGAAGTGTTCAATAAATCACTGGTGCATTTTTTTATTATTGGAAAAAAACTTAAGTTATTATCATGTGTTAATTTATCACAACAAAGAAACAGAACGAGTAACATTGTTACTAGTAAGATTATTATAATATAAAATGTACATATTCGTGTACTTGAGTCATAGTAATATAATGTGTGGGTCATGCTTTTCGTTAACAACAGCCAGGAGTGAGTTTAGATATTAAAAATGCGTTTTAATTCTGACTAAACTTAATTTTACGCCCTATGGGTACGATACCAGAAAATTTTTAAAATTTAATTTTAATTCATTTTAAAGAAACCACGATTATATTACATATAAATTAATTAAGAACAAGATTTGTTTTGCAGTGTTTTTTTTTTACGTATTGCCTATTTGAATATGTAATACCATTGAGTGTAAATGCTGCATGTACAATGTATATAAATGTGTAAATGAGAACCTTTGGTGCTAATGATTTGGGGAACCACTCATCCGACAGTAATGCGATTTTTTTTTTAAATTATTGAGTACATCATGAAGAAGGTTTTAACATTTTTTTTCAATCCCTGTAGGTATCTAAAAGGTAGCTCATACATGCATTTTTTCTTTTTATTTATTCAAATGACTTATACATTGGTTACATATAAACATATAACATTACGTACTATGAATATAATTAGTAGAAATATGTCGTACACATATTTTTATTTTTTCAGAAATGTATTAAAAAAAAAAATACAAATATTTGGGACGGCCATCGTCAGACAGATCAGCTACCTAGTACACAATATAATATACTTCATGGTAATGCATAATATACAACAACTTTATGTGAAATATCGCAATAAGTTTTAACAAGATATCACTCGTGAAATTATGGAAATAATAATTTGTGATGTTATTGAAAATGCCTAGTGCATACAATATCAATATTTAACTCTTAAAAAAATCCCGATGAAACATTCTATTCTTATATGGTATAAATTATTTTGGGTAAATACTTTCAGGCTTTATTTAAACGATGGCCAATGCGCATTACGTCTATTTTAAAATTTCAAAAGTTACAGATTCGTTTAAACGGGGCTCTAAAATAGCCACGACCCCGTGTACCTGACCCTACAGGCACATTTATTTGTTGGGGTCCTGTATACACCTGAATTATATCATGATGGTGTATGACTTTCAGTGGATATTCGACAAAACAGTGTTATAATTTTATATATTATTATTAGGTACTATCATTATTGTGTTGTTTGAACAATGAAACTGTGAATGAACGTGTCTTTTGTAAAAAAAAAAGAAAGAAAAAATACACTTGTATACAATACATTGTTATGTAGGGCAATGGTGTACAAAAATTCAGCTCGTCAGTCCTCGTTATATACTATGGTACACTACCCGCGCTGCTGCACCACCCGAGGCCACCAAAGTTGGCTTGAGGCCAACACTCGTATAAGAATAATGTAAAGAACGGGCATCGTCGTCCCTCCATCTCGTGTACCTTCAACCACACCTCCTGTGAACACACACACACCCTCCAACAAGGAAGATTTTTCGACTACCTCGCACAGTCAGACGACCGGGGTTGAACGAATTGGATCGCCAGAGGTGCGTCGTTTATCGACTGATTTTTTGCCGCGAAAACGCTTAGTTGTGTGTCATGCTAACCGCGGGTACCGTAAATCACAATTTCGAGCACGACGTGGACTTTCATCGCGATATTAATAACAGACTAGGCGTCCGTACGTCAATTTAATAATATAACATGAACAATAATACATTTAATATATTTTGGGCGAAATGCTAATACCTGTGTAATGATATTAAATTATATTATTACATAAATATTGATGGCTATAAGATTGAATATATGTCATTATACTCCGTATCCACCTATACCGAAATTTATGTTTTTACGTGCGTTTGGCTAATTAGATACCTATTGTGTATTAAATTTTAAATACTATTCGCAATATTTTATAGTATAACTTATAATTAAAATCCAACAAGAAATTCACGATTTTTGGTATTTCCATCAAGTTTTATTGTTCATCAATGTAAAAAAAATTTGTTCGAATTTTTTATCATAAAAAATATAGAGTTCGGATAACGAATGATAATAATAAAAAAAAAAAAACACACAAGAATTTAATAAGAATTATATAAATTATAACAATATTCACTCATGGAGTATTATGTTAGAAAATTTAAAAATAATTTTTCTGAACAATTTATTGTTTGTGACGTAGCTTTTGGCTTTAAGCTTTCGATTTATTAAATATACCTGTATATACCACTACACGTCTTCGACCACACAAGAATACTTTAGTGTACCTTTCTATACAATACAGATATTATATGGCGATCCGAGTGAAAAACGATATATCTCGGGAGAAAAATATAATAATAATAATATACGCTGTAAAAATACATTTGCGTTTGACGTGACGCGTCTCATCGAGCCTTCTCCCGTTATGTGCGAAAAGGTTATTTCCCTGTATACACATCGTTTTCACGTCACGACATTCGCACGTTTTTCAGTTTTTCACAAAGGTATAATACGAGTACGTCTCGATGAGACTGAAATGTTGTCACCGTTGGGTAAAAAAAAAAAAAAAAAAACGATACGGTAAAAAGTACTTTTCCGGTGCAGGCTGCAGTAGGCACCTGATGCGTATACAATATGTATACAATATGTATACAATATGTATATAATGTATCTTGTACTTATCATATATAAATGAACCTAGATATCGCTTCCTAGTTCGGGGTGAACATGGTTTATTTTTATTTGAAATCCCATAGTCCCGTCACCGTGCCACCCTGATAAACATTACACCACATGAATCTGATTTTATTTGAATATTTTTTTTAAATAATATACTTTTAGGGTATTTGCTTTGATATAGGTATTTCGTTGTGTTTTACAATTAATTTTGAATAACCTTGTACAATGACTCTAGATATTACTATTATCACTTCATTCTTACTCTGAGGGTTAACATGGTTTATATCTACCGAAGTCCCATTACACTTCAAGTAAACATTACACTATAAGGATTTGTTTATTTTTATTTTTAATAATCATAAATGTATGGGCTTTGCATATATTGCAATATTTCACCATGTCTTATAGTTAATTTTAAACAATGTTGTCTTTTAATGGATAAATACTATAACTATGTTTAAATATCAGATCAATAAAAATATAAATATTTCATCAAACGATGTAACATTCTATTTGGCGAGGTGAGGAGATGATGTTTAGGTGATATTCGTTTACTAGTGAAATAGTCAATAGACGATTGCTGTACGTATATATTATATAGACGAGTGCAAGATGCCAAAATGTGAATGCATTAATAATTGTCGATAAAATATGTTTACTAACACCGATAAATTATTAACGAATGAAAAGTCAAATAATAGTAAAACTATGTTATGATATATAATGCCAAAAAAATACGAAAGAAAAAATAATGTATTATACAATTTTATTCAAGTTTTATGATGTTTTTTAATCATTTTTATAATTTCATATTGATATCAATAGAAAATAATCATGCCAAAGTGACATTTTTTGAAATTTTAAGCCGCGAGTGCTGATATTATGCTCATCACAATAAAAATCAAAAATCAAAAATATTATCATATTTATATTCAAAATAAATATATTGTATTTAACAATAAAATAATTAATTGAAAATGATAATACATTTTATTCATAAATAACATAATTATTGAAATATAAGCTTAAGTCCGGAAACTATAATCGTTAACTGTTTTTGTAGGTTTTAGTAAGAATTATAGTATGGGAGGGAGCATGGTTGTTTTTGGTCACGTGTGTGTATTACGGACAAGGATTTGATATTAAGAACCATCCCAGGTAGTCCCCCACTTAGAAACTAGTGGCACTGGCCACACCAAACCACAAACGCAAAGTATTAAAATAACGAGATTATTAAAAAAATATTCCCAACAAGAGTATTTTGTGGAAAAAAGTTGTATAAAAAATTATGTACATATGAAAAGTGCAAACCATATGCGGTCTAAAATGTGTTATAATATTTGTACACGTATACCGAGTGATTTTTCGATTTTTGTACATTTTAAATCAAGATTTTTTTAGTCATTACCAATACTGAATATCTATTAATTATTTTTTAAATACATAAATATTTAATTACGTTGAATAAGCACGTGTCTGTTTCATAAAGGTTTTATATTATTGTTTTTACTTACCCATATAGTATATACCTACATCTTCTCTAGAACGCAAACTTAATATTATGTACAAGTACAACGACAGTCGATTCCATTCTATAACATTCCTAAAAGGCATCATTAAAGTAGTACAAGTAACGTGCAAATAATATACAAACAATATATTATTTGACTGATGTGTAGGTATTTTACTTTGATATACAACTTGATGACTATATGCACACACAATATGTATGGAAAATGTGTGACGCGTTTTCTATCTCTGAATCATAATATCTAAAGACTTCTCAATCTCAGTTTTGAAATGATAGTTCTTTATATATTTAATAGTAATTCACAAGTCTTTATTTAACGCTCGAAATGACAAGTAATGATTCTTAGTTGTAAGTAAGTTTATGACAATATTATAGGGTAGGTGCCTATGTCTATTTGTAGGCTCAAATTTCGATAATAGAAGTTTCAAACACAAAATGCATTAAATACTCACTATATTAGTACCTACTCCCAATATAATATTACATGTCTTTACTAAGTCAGTAAATTTTCATAGATAACAAACATTGTAATTTGGTACTTTCAAATGTATTCATAACAATAATAATTAAATATGAAAGCTTGGAGAAGTAAAATTTAAAGTTTTTTTTTGATTGATATTATTTGAACATTTGATTATCCATATAGGTGCATTTTTCTTAACATGATTAACTTTTTTGTACTTAAGGATTCATGGTTTGTCTGTTAATTATATGTTTATTATTTAACTATTATATGAATTAAAAGACTGTAAATATGAACTAAATTGAAGTATAGGTATAGGTGTTATTAACCTAAATTATAAATAAAACATAGGTACTTATCAATTCTAAATAATGTTGACATATGGTATGTTGTGTGTTAAACTAGGGACTAGGGAGGTACAAAATTTTGATTAGATGAAATAAATGACACTATAATAGCATAATATAATTTTAATATAGTAAAGGCATTAGAATAATTTCATTTAACACATTATATCATTTTTAGGTAGGTACAGTAATTAAAATGTACGAGAAAAACGTTGTATTAAAATGTTGTTTCGATATAACACTGTTATTATGGTTTTCAGAGATCGATGTCTAATGAAAGTTTATTTTTCATAGAGCAATACATGATGTGTTATATTATATGGAGGTAGTAATGATACACTCGAACCCGTAAACGCTCAATAGTCATTATATTATTGTTAAACAAATTGTTCAACAAACACTCACAAAAATATAATAAATGAAATATTAATATTGTGAATTTCTAATTTTGTTAATACTAGTAAGTGTATTTTATACTTATGTTTTTTAAACTCCAGCTGTTAGAATATTTTTTACTCTGAACTTATATTAAACAGATTTGCATCTATTTTTTAGAATCCTCAACATGCTGCTTTCAAACTTATAAATACATTTCAATTGTTTACTATTCTAATACAATTTTTTTTTGCATTCCATATGATTTTTGAAGTTTTAGTCAATTGTTTTGGAGTAATTTTTATTTTTAACTGCCTATACTAAGAATTAAACATATTAAATTATTCAAAAAACATAAAAATAACATTTACTCAGTGTAGGTATTCAATTTGTATTTATCTTAGAAGTATCAGCTTTCCTCCATCCACAGGCTCAAATAGTTGTCTCACCATAACAAATAAGTTGTGATTAAGTAGGTATGCATTTATGGTCCAACTTGAAGATTTTATCCAGCTAATAACCTGGTATTATTTTAAATAAATCTAAAATGAAGTAAAACCTATTATTACCATTGTTCGTATTCATTTTGACATTGATATAATATAATAATATCATATATTATACGTATTAAATATATACACGCAGCGTAGTATAGCGTAACATTATTAGAGATATACTATTTTATTTATTGTTACACAGTGTAGATATTATATAGATTATGATTAATTAATAATAGTTTATAAGTAAAACCTGTGGATATTTGTTTTAAAGATAATTTTATGTAACTAAAAATAAAATTGCCCTAGTCCAGCGGTTCCCAATCTGTGCACCGCGGTGCCCTAAGGGAATCGTGAGCTCATTTAAGTGGCGAAACGGCTCATCCGAGAATGAAAAAAATTATTAAATTATTTATTAAAAATTAAAAATTTATTGTACCTAGTTGAAAAGACAAAAAATTATTTTACGTACAAAATTACTTAGAATACTATCTGTATATCCAATATTAAATATAGTGTTTCTAATATGTGTCGAATAATTCAATAATAGATAAAAACATTGCCAAACTTTCCAAAAATAAGCAGCCTCAAATATCTCATTAATTATTAATTTTCAATATTAAAACAGAATTTTTTTTTTTTAATTTCAACAATAAAATTATAATTTAATAATACTATGTTCAATGAAATTATTTAAATCAGTTATGAATGAAAACTAGTGTTTATTTTTATCACGTTTCTCGTGATATTCACAGAAGGGCATCTAACAAAATTTGTACAAACAATAGGGCACCGCCTGCTAAAAAGGTTGGGAACCGCTGCCCTAGTCATTGAATTTTCCTGAGGAAATGAGAGATCGCAGGCCCTTGAAGATTTTAGCTAGGGTAATATAAATTCTTTATACTGAACTTCATTAATTATTGAAAATAAGACATCATTAAATTATTTTAAACAGTATAAACTAGATGTTTAATATTATTTTTTTTAAATTATTTAATTACTTAAATGTATTTTATCATAATATTTCCATTAGTGTTTTCCGAAATAGTTCACTTAATTTAACCATTATAAAAAGACAAATAAATAATAAAACATCTTTTATTACATTTAAAATACATTTACAATACATTTACAATACATATTAAAATGCAATATTATAATAAGAGATATTATTTATTCAACATTTTTAACATAAGGTTATTGATGAATAAAATATAAATAAAACAAAAATGTATTTTATTGTTTTGGAATTATTTCAACTTTCAACACTATTGATGCAAATTGCAAATTATCTTTATTTTAAAATGAAGTTTGTTTAAAAACAGAAAATTATTATGCATATAAAATTAGTTAATTAGTGAGTTTTTAATTATTTCAGTTATCTATATTATTACTAATATAAAATATTAAACAAAAATATATACATTCAACATTTTAATCTTAAAAGATCGATGTATCGTGAACATATCATTTTGAACAAATATTGCATGAGTAAATTATTTTATAGTTTCGCAATTAAAAATTAAATTTTATAAATAATATAGTGATGATAAAACCAATTATGACAAGTTTTTATATGTCACTTATGGTGACATCTATTTCGCAAAATTTTGAACACTCGTTAGTGTATGATAAAATTAATTAAATCGAATTCATTTTAGAGGTAAGTACCTAATTAGTGTTTGATTATTACTATTATTTTTTTTTTTAGATACCTTAAATTTTAAATTGCTAATGTTTTGGACGCTTATGTTTGTTTTTAAGTGCAAAATGTTGTATGTTTTTTTGACTTTTTCGTCTAACTACAATAAATACGAAGCAACCTTAAAAATTGCCAGAGAAGTATAAATATAACATAATTATGAAACGTTTGCTTTCTATAATTGGGTTAAAAGAGTGAATGAATCGAACTATAGAGTTAGAGTGAGGGCTGACTTAACAATTTAAAAAAAAAAAGTAATAAAACCTCATTTTCTCAAATGAGTATTGTTTCATTCAATTTTGATATCATAAATAAAACAAACACAGTCCCAAATTCTATATACAGACGTGTAATCAAAATTGAATTATTGAACACATGATAACAACATAACAGGTATAGGTTTTAATTTATAATTAAATAACGTCAATTAACCTAAATATTTAATTATGATAGGTATAATATTTTGAAGAGTTTTTTTACACTATTAGAATTATGTAATTATTGTCATTCTAACATAAACTTTAAGTAATGATAGTCAAAATTTAAAAAAAAAATACAATACCTATTTAAGTATATTGTATTTTACTATTTAGTCTTCTGAACCACTAGAGCAGATGATTTTAAATATAAAATTAGTTATATAACATTAGCTTTCTGCATCAATTTTCACTATGTTATCATTATTACTTATTTATTTTTTATTTTTTTGCAAAAACATAGAATAAATGAAACTAATAATAATTATTATTTTAATAGCAGAGCATTATATTAATAGCTATTTTCAGCTTCTGTCTTAATCTGTTCAGTATTCTTGCTATTTGCTTTCCAAATCTTAATATTACAGTTCAACAATCGGGATACAGTTGATGAATTAGTAATAGTCAATTATAATCTTAATTATAACCAATTGGAAGTAATATATTTTTATTGGTGGTTAAAGCAATGCAAGAGGATACGAAATTAATTTTTTAGTTGACATTTTAGATAAACTGTTTTTTTTTTAAGCTTAAATTATCGTCCTCCCACAAAAATTAAATATATTTTTAAAACATACATACCGTAATAGATACAAAAAATTATCCATGACGAACCATCTAACATACATTTATAAATTCCTTATTTCTATGATAATGGATTGATCTTGTTTGGAAATAATATCTAATCTTATACAAATACAATTCCATTAATCATTTGTAAATATATAATAAGTATCTAAAGCCAACTACTATTGTTTTCGATTTTCGATTTAAAGAAAAAAACCTATTAGGTGAGTTTTTAGGTATATAAGTAGGTATCTATATAAGATAATAAAAATAAATTAAATATTGGAAAAATATTTTAAGTATTGGAAAATATTAATAAACTAAATGGCTTAAGTTAATTAGTTATAAATCTTAAGTCTATCATTATAATTGAAAAAAAAATGGATTATTTATTTGATTTAGTGAGAAGTGGTAGCTTTTTTGTTATTATTCAATGTACAAAATAAATAATTTTTGTTCCCAAGTAATTATACGATCATAATTTTAAAAACTAAAACCATAACCATAATTAATTCAATTTAAGAAAATATATAATATGTTTTGGGCTGGATACACGATAAAATGTTATAATCTGGTTATTCATACACAAAATCATAATATTTAAGATACATTTTCCTTGTAGAGGAAAAATATCGAGTAGTGTGTTTATATATATGAGATAAAATGAATACCAACATTGAATAATTTAACAATAAATAATATTTTTGTCAATAGAAACCGTATTAGTTGTTAGTCAAAACATAAAAAAATTATGTATAAATTCACTCCATTTTCTAATACTCAACATTTAATTAATTACGCTTGAAGTATTATATCTTGATATAAATTTAGATTGTCATAAAATATTTGTTTACAATGAAAAGTATGTAAAGAATATATAAACAGTCAATAATTTTTTATGGTACAGTTAACGACTTAAATAATTTAAAATATAATAATTTTATATACCATCAGTCGATGAAAAATGATTCATAAAAAGTTATTCACAAAATATAATAAGCATTTTTAGTAATAGTAAAATAGTTTAAGAAAAATATAACAATAATTAATATATAATTATAAATTTACTATACGCTTCATTCATAATAATAATAAATGACATTGAAATGTCTCTCATACTTATGAGAAAATAAAAATATTTCAAAATGTTCATAATATATGCATTGCATTTGGCCCCTATTAGATAGGCAATGTTAATATTATGCTAAAAATTATAGAATTATCAAACTATATTTTGTCATTTTACTACAACTTAGTATTAATAATAGTTGATATTTAAATCTTATTTGAATTTTACATATTATTAATATTTATTTGTTAATTTTTAGCCAATCACGTTTTGATTAATATTTTTTATTTTGATTTGTATATTTTTTAGTAACCTCGTCATATTATAATAACATGAAATAATTATTAAATACACATATGCTATACGTGAACTCAATAAGTCATATCTGATATTTTTAATTATATTTAAATTATATTTTAAATTATGTGTATTAATATAAGTAATCTTATTTATCCAACTAAAATATACATAGTGATTATCTATTGAATAATTTTCTTACAGCATTAATAAAAAAAATTAGTACCTACAAAACACTCTAGAGGAATTGTATTTGACTAAATAGATGTATACAGTGTTGTATAAAGATACATTTTTAATTATCTAGATAAAGATAAAAGATAATTGACAGAAAATTTATCTAGATGAAGATAAAAGATACATCACAATTTAATTATCTAGATAAAGATAAAATATTAAATTTTTTTATCTAGATAAAAAAAAAGATAGTTGCTTAATAAGTAAGGTATCAATCACAAAACTAAATTTTCCTAAAAAAATGATTTAATGTTTTTTAATAAAAGTTCAAACAGTAAGCATAGCGCAATTTTTAAGTTAACATAAAATGTTAAATGTGATATGAAAAACAAAAGTATATAGCTATATATAACTTATACCTAATACCGATAATCGATAACCAGTGATTATAAAAGGAATGATTTGTATTATGTAGGTATAAACCGTGTTTTATTTTATCTAGATAAATTATACCGTATACCGTATAAATATAAATTTAATATCTTGTAATCGGAAAATAAAAATACGTAAATAACATATTTTAATAATGTAATATTTTTTTTTCTTTAATACATACACAATCTGTACCTGCGGCACAATAAGAGTATGACCAAAGTTAAAATAAAGAAAATATGTTATCTAGATAAATTTATCTAGATGATTTATTTATTTATCTTGGATAACGTCTCAGATAACACAATTCACATTTATCTAGATAAGATAAAAGATAAAAATATACCTATCTAGATAATTTATCTAGATAAAATTTAACACTGGATGTATAGTGACATTGAATATTAAGTTTTGTTGAGTATTTGTTTGACGCAGATATTGTCAATTTAAATATTTAACAACTTATACCCGATATCAAATTGTGATGGATATATCATATTATACATTTAAGATTATTGTACAGTGTGAAAAAATTTAATTGTTATATAAAAAAAAAAAACCAACTATTATACATATTACTCTTAATTCTTATGATTACAATACAATGATAACAATACACCATATTGTGTTAGTTAGTGGAAGAAAGAAAGAAAAAATAGAAACGAGAAACGTAAAATGAAAAACTGAATACGAGCCAACTAATCAGTCATTGCTCATCATCTACAAGTAAAATTGATGATGGACGATGGTCCAGTTTTTAAGTGATAAATGATACAATTTCTTCTAGGTTTTGTTTTATAAATCATTGTGTTTCTAATATTATATTCGTTCTAAAACACTTTGATAATAAAAAATAATAATTAAAAGTAATGTCAAAGTACAAGATATAAGATAACAGTATCATCTAGAGGGTTATGATATGAGAAACGTTTAAATAACACGGACATAAAATTAAAGGTAATTTTTTATGTGAGTAGTGAGGGGAGGGTGTTTGAGAGGTTACGAGAAAATTTTGACATAATAATATATTACAACTTAAATGAAAAAATATATATAAAAATAAAAAACGTTTTTCAAGGGAAAATCGTATCGGGTGTTTTGTACCATCCAAATAAGATACCATTGAGTTCTTTTCTGATGAACGTTTTAGCACTCATTTATATACGATTGGCGGCGGTGAGTTTTTCATGTACCAACGATATTTATGTATCCAATTTAAAAAAAAAAAAAAATTGTTGAACTGTAATCCGACCCAAATTCGAATCACTTATTAGATACAAAATCCTTTGGTATATTCTCACCTCTAAGGTTGTTTGGATATACGCCAATATGGATTTTCTTTATAGATACGTGAATTATTTTGTCGACGAACAAAGTAAAATGTAAAATAAAACTTTTTTCACCGAGAATTTAATACAAGTAAGATCAAAACGTATCTTATTGGTATTTTTGTCCCCAGTCGTCTAACTATAACAACGCGTCGCCCAAATAACAATTATGTGGGTAAATGTTGGTAATTAACTTATATTAAATTTCACGTAACATTACGCTTCTTATTTCCTTATAAATATATAACGTTGATAATGGCTTATAAAATTACTTTTATATTTCTCTGAATATTCCCATACGATTTGCCATTCACGAATATAATTAATGTCACAAATCATAATTATTTAATATTGTTATTATAATATCAACGATAATGATTGAGAATATTTTTTATTTCCTCGACAGATTTGAATTGGTATTAAATGGTTACAAAAATACCGTTATGAAGTTGGTTTTTATCCAGTTTAGAACTATATTACTTTATGTAACTTAAAATGTTATTTTACGTAGGTATAATTGGTATAAATAATATTTAAATTCTAATACAAAAAAAAAACATATTAGATAAATTATGATTTAAAATTGATGAACATTGATTTTATAGTAATTACATTTGTTTCAATATTATTTCATTTTAATATTCAATCTGTTTCAAAAAAGATCTCTAAACACTTAAACAATAAATGCTTGTATTTATATCCATAATTAACTAACGTTTTAGTAGTTTAATATAATTTTGAATTTTATGAATTATTCAAAGTAAAACTTGAATAGGTGATTTGACATTTTAAAATTGAAATAGTTGCATTATGTTTAAAATAATTAAAAATATTTATTATAATTATTCAAAAAAATAAAAAATTTAGTTATTTTTAATTGGACATATCCGACTGGTTCTTATCAATTTTATTATTTGGGATGAATATTACTGCTGCTATTAATTAATGTATATAAGCCTATTTTTTTGGTAATCATGTTTAAAGTTATATACCAGAATTAAAGTTGTATTTTTACAATTCATAAAATTTCCCGATTAGGAAAAAAAATGCATATTCTGAATATTTCTTATATAGTCATATAGGTAAATACCTAACCTACTTGTTATGAATAATAGTTGGGTATTATAATTGTACGATCTTCAAAAATTCGAGTTTTTTGCAGTCACCAGACCTTTACAAACGTAGGTGATAAATAACAGCTAGGTTACCTACGCAATTAGTGCACAATTAATGTATGGAGCGCGAAGCACATTTCACAAATAATTAAAGGTCCAGTATAATCACTGATAATTATATAGAAAGAGTAAACACATGAACGAACCTTTAGTTATATATGTTTACAACCGTTAATAAAAAAAAAAAAAACTCTTGCACATTAATTCATGTCAACTTGTAAAAAACCTTTACGTGTAGTTACAGTCGAAACTTAAGTTGCAATGAAACGAAATATAATTTGTGAAAATAATAAATATATGCGTTGAATAGTCACATTAACGTTACAAAATATTTTAAACCATTAAAACATTAAACATATTATGGAGATACCTATTAAATCTCACAATATCATCCTGTAAGATAATACTGTAGATATGAAAATTGTTTATTATTTTAAATAATATTAAAACTTATAAAATTTTAAAGTGTGTCTGAATATATTTGAAGAAACTCCAAAAATAATAGTTTTTATAATTAGAAGGTAATCAATTTAATGTTTTTGGTCAATGATGCTTAACATCGAGAAAAGTGGTTTTAAAATTGTTTGCAATTATTACCATCGCAATTTACCATTTACAGAAATACAGACACAACATTAATAACTCGACCTTAAAATTCTTATTGATAAGTACCTGATTTGTTTTTTTTTTATTGTTAATTCTTAGAAACTATAGGTTTAAATTACTTTTATATGTATCGAGTATTTGATTGCAGTGAGACATCTATATTGTATACAAATATATTGAGACGGTATATTATTGTTCGTAAGATATCCATTTACATAATATTTGCGACGTTCGTTACTAACGTGGTTTTTATGTTGTATTTATAGTGTTTAATTATCGACTTGGAAGAAAATCAAAATTTTTTACCACACATTGATTTTTCTAAAGTATTATTATTTTTGTTTTTTTTTTTTTTTTGTTTGCTTGAAAGAAATTAATAACAACGGAAATGAAATAACAATAATCACAGTGGTTATTCGAACAATGAATGCGATCGAATGAACAATGGGTAACGTCTTTTCCGTGGCAATAAAGTCCCAAGTCTAAATAAATATTTATTTTTATTTCATTTCTCTTTCGTTTCGTATTTTCGTTACCTGAGAAGGATTTCAATTTTTGTTCATGTCTTGTTTAAAAACCAACGCATAATGATCTAGAAGTAGAAAGAACTGTTCTTTCTTTTATTCCGTTTCTCTCACCACCACCCTCGCCACTCTAAGCTCTAACGATACCACGTGAATAATGGATAGGGCCATAATTAAAACGTATACCTCATTTTCTACTCAAAAATACGATAAATAAATAACAAAATAAAGTACTACTCAACAGTTGATGATTATGATCATTGGCTATTTAGACATTTCATTTGTATAGTCATTGAATAAAATAAAATTGGCAAGTCCCACACTAAATGCAGCTATGTCTTAGTGAAATAAATCAAGATTTATAAACGTAAAGATAATGTATTTGTTAAATTAGTTTTAAATTTAAATTTTTAATGAAAACAATTTTAATTTTAAAATGCCCTTAATTAAATACATCTTTGTACATACTTCATTTCTTGTTGTACATAATAATTTGATGAAATAGTATGTGGAACTTTTTATAAGAAAATTTATGTTTGAATATATATACATATATACAGGGCGATTTTTTTATCATGAACCACTCATTATTTCAAAAAGTATCAATGTTTTTGAAAATATTTTTTTACAAAGTTTCATGTTGTTAAAAAAACAACGTTTTTATGAAAAAATTATATTTTTTAATATTTTTTATCCTTATAATTTTTTAAGTTTTTTACTTTTTTGAATGGCAACCTAGAGTTTTAATTTCATATCCCAAAGCAGAATATTTTTCTAAGTATTTTGATACGTAAAAGTCGAATTTTGGACGAGTAGTTTATGAGTTATAAGTATTTAAAGTTTAGATTGGCGGAGTGGAGTGGTACGGGGTTACCCCGCAAAATGTTTGTCCACTACTCCGCTTGTCTAAACTTTAAATACTTATAACTCATGAACTACTCGTCCAAAATTCGATTTTTACGTATCAAAATACTTAGAAAAATATTCTGCTTTGGAATATGAAATTAAAACTCTATGTTGCCATTCAAAAAAGTAAAAAACTTAAAAAATTATAAGGATAAAAAATATTAAAAAATATAATTTTTTCATAAAAACGTTGTTTTTTTAACAATATGAAACTTTGTAAAAAAATATTTTAAAAAACATTGATACTTTTTGAAATAATGAGTGGTTCATGATAAAAAAATCACCCTGTATATATATATATATATATATATATTATTATTATTATATTTATTTTATATTTATAGGTATATATTAATCCCATGACACTAGATAATTATAAAAATGCTTTGTTAAATTTCATAATACACTTGTAAATAATAGTTATAGGTATATCAAAAAACAATGTCCCAATTTTTCAATATTCAGACAGTGATCAGAACCGAAAAATATATAAATAAATATACTATATTCATTAACTTGAAAATAATTCATAAACAGATAATTTATTTACTTGTATGACTGCAGCGCCACTTTATTGTATACCAAATATAGTATGTTTTCGATACGTGTAAACATATTAATTTAAATTATGTTCAAATATTAAAAATTCTAACCACTACAGTTTTTATACATATACCTACACTATAGATCATAAAAAAAGTAATAAATGAATTATAACATTATGTAAACTAGGTATACCTATGATGTTCGTTAGTATTTCTTTATTTCTAAGTGGCTGGTATTTATCGGTTTTATAGTTTTGAATATAGGAAAAATCCCAATGAACAATAACTAAATAAAAAGTAGGAAATAAAGTTTTTAAATTTTAGATTTAAAAAAAAAAATTGTTATCTCCATTGACTGTGTTTAACACAATCTTAAACAGTTTGTACACCGTATTTTGCTCTGCATAAGGGCTCTTTGCGACAACCTGGAAAATCACAAACTTACGAAATTAAATCTTCCACGAAAACGACTTCATGGAAAAAATACCATTATATTGGTACAACAACTATAATATATAAATCTGATTTAATTTGGGTTAATTTTGTCAGTTATTTTCTCTAGTGATAAATATGTAAACGATTTTTGAAATGGTTGCCTGAACAATTTCAATATGTCGACTTGTCTGATAGTTGCAAGAAGCTCTTTTAATTTATCGAATACATTACGATTTTATCATTTTGTATATTAATTATAAAATAATAATACGCCCGCACTTAACGGAATGCCGAATGATGTGAGACTCATGATCAAAATATGGATCGTATAATTTTTATAAATATTTGTTCAATATTTAGTGTCATTTAATATAACAGCAACTATTAAACTACCTACTAATAACATAAACATCAATGTCATCTTTTTAGGTACTTACATAACGTTTTAACGAATTAAAGAACACGGCATCCAATGTTAAGTAATATATTATGTTACTATGTTTATATAATCAAAATGTCACATCATGCCAATGAATATCGTATATGGGTTATTCGTTTTGCTATATAAAAAATCAAACAGAAATTATAATATTTGAATACTATTCTCCGCTTAGTTTAAGTATAACTCAATTGAACAGGAACAGTATATACTTAATGTTTTTTTTTCCAATTTATTACTGCGTTGTCGCGTAACAAATAAAATACGCACGAGCTTTAAATTCGACCTAACTTAGTTACTCTAAAAGAAAGCCGACGAATTTAAAATATACGTGAAATCTATTAGATTCTAAGTGTCTGAATGGAGATAAAGAAAAATAATACATTCTATACTCCTTTGCAGTGTGTGCCCTTTTTGAACACACTTCAACTATCGCTAACTTAACGCCAAATGGGGTTTGAAAATCCTCAAAACGTTTATAAGACTTATTTCTACAGTATTTTGTTTCTGTTAAAACAAATCTCTGGGATACTTGAATTTTCTGATGGTTCAGCACTTGAGTGGTGGTCACCTTTACACTCTCCCATCCCATATCACTATCCAAATGGATTGGCTATATAAGGTGACAAATTTCCGGGTGGCTTATGTGAGTGTATGCGCGCGTGCGTTTCTCGCACAAAATAGTATTTGCCGGATGTAACCTAATTTGTATGTTGTTGTATTGTTTCAGGACTGTCAACAGAACCGGAGAGTGAGGAAAAAAAATAAACGCGCCCCTTCTAAATCGTCTCCAATTTATTGTTTGTTTTATGCATTTTCTCTCTGCACTGGGCGATCGATTTGCGCCGCTATGTTGACATTAAAGACACTGGAAGTAGACTTAATATCCTAGGGTGGTTAGATATAAATAATAATAATAATAATAATACTAAAGGGTAAAGAGTAGTCAGGAGAGAAGAGTAGATAAAATAAAGAAAGGAATAAGATTGTTTAAAAAAATTGTAAATAAGGGGCGCGTTTACTGCACTTTAGGAGGATGTACTCGACAAAAGCAACAGCCATGACGTTCCTGGTGGCCATATTTGCAGTAAGCCCACTTCAGTCTTCCGAAGGTAAATTTACATTTTACATGTATAAATATAATTTTATATTAACTTACAGTTAACACTATCATTATCTTGAAAATCATTAACAGTTATGGAAATATTTTTTACATAAATTGAATTTTGAAGTAATGACTTACAACATTTTAGTATTTTTAATACTCAAAAACTATAAACCGACCTTTTCAAAGTTACAAATTAAAAATATTTTACAAATATGTTTATTTAAAAAAATATAAATCGTTTTTTTTTCAGGGAATGTTAAACGAGACATTTAGTATATTATATAATATACTGCCTTCATATAATTATGTGATTTATTTATTAACACTTGAATCATATATTAACTATTATATATTATTAAATGTATAAAATAGAATTCTATAGTTAAACTGTATTAAGACGTGCTACCATTTTTATTAATTGTGAAAAGTCTAAACATGTCTTTAGTGTATTTGTTTAGGTACTATTATTAATTACCATTATTGTTATTGTCGTTTATTTTGGCTTAACATTTAATGGTCGTCGACGCGACGATTTAAATGCTTCTGTTTAATAATTTTACTGCCTCACTTAAAGTCTTGATTATTCGAATTATTTAGTTTTATCCGTAGAAGTACACCAGATTTCGTAAAGCTGCATTATTACCGACTATGAAGTAAACCTAAATCCCATACCAATTAAATTTGAATTATCACAAGTTAATATATCACTGTTCATATTCATTATGTCTCCTACACCCAGAGAAACTTCACTTTTATTTTAACGCCTCATTAACAACTTTTAACAAGGCTTCAAGTCACCACAAGGAGAAGTAATTTTCTTTGAAAGTAAAAGTTTTTGCTATTTCTTTTTTCGAATTACAATTTAATTTGTTTCTTTCTATACCATTCCTTAGTTTTTCGCTGTATCGTAATTTCATGATTATACTGTTATCTTTCTTTTAACTAGCCCCTTGTTTTCACTACATACCTACCTATTAATTATTTCTTTCACCAAAATATACAATGATAAACTTAATTAGCAGCTTCTTTCAGTAGGTAAGTAACTTTCATCCTTATACATATTATTTTTAAATTATAGTAAAAATGTAATGCGTGTATGTATGTGTTCGTAAATTAGATATTTCTACTGGGTAAATATGTAGTATAGTATATATTTTATATGACAAGTTAATATAACACAAAATGAACATTTACAACTTTTTAATACCAACATAGTAATATATAAGCATAATAAACAAAAAATATTGCATAGGATAATATGTACAATTCAACATGGTATAAATATTAATATTTAGATAAACTAATAAAATTAAATAAGCAATTATAATTATGTTAAGGACTAGTAAGCTCTATATTATGCCTTCATGATAACTGACTATTATAGCTCGGAGATAATATACGGTACTATAAATTAATGTCCAGTTATATTGTATACAATCAACTGCATCCCTATAAGTTGCATGAATATCATTTGGAGTGCCTTTGAATGCACGAATCGGGCATTCAGCCGCTATTGAGATTGTTTGTGATTCGTGTCCACAGTCACAGGAAAGGGTTAGTGACTTTGTAGGTTTCATGTGTGCATTATGTGATCAAACCTTTCATGGCCAGTCCATTAGAATTATTATATCATACATTAAATTGTACATAATATGTACAATTTAATTTAATTTAATTTAATTTTTAAAATATATTATATTTTTAAAATTTCCTGCCAATAATAGATATTATTATCAGCTAGTTATTAACATTTCTCAGCTCAAACTAACTTTAACTAGCCTTATGTTTCAACTATATCTATGACTAACCTAATAATTTTTTTTTTCACTGAAATAAAATATAACTAACGATTAAATTAATCATTAGTTTTTTTTTTTCGTTTAGCTAGGTAACTCTCCTAATGCATAATATGTAAATAAACCAGATACTCACTAAGTAAATAATATCATAATTTTATATTTTACACATATCTATTTTAGTCATTTTAATTCATACACTGGCATATACGATATTATTATCAGTGATAAACTTCTTCAACAAATCTGAGACAGATCGTTATATTATTTTAAACATGCAAATGATTAAGTAAAATGTTGAAATAACTAAATTTATTTACAATTCAAATACCTAACTGGAGGTGATATCAACGAGTTGCAGAAAGCGATGTCCGAGAACTCCTATTATACGAATCCTTTGTGTAAAGAAAGGAGAGGCTTGTGAGAATATAAAGTTCAAAATATCTAGATATATTCTTAAGGTACGTTTATTCGATGTTATTTGTTTGATATGTTTAGAATTCCAATTAAATTTAACAATGAACAAATAAACTAAATACCTAAATGAAATGTGTCTATTTCTTTAATGTAAATGAATAATAAAACAAAACCGTTAGTATACGTCATATGATATTGATATTAGTGTTATTTATTTCTTTTAAGTTGTTGGTTAATAATTGTAAATAAATAAATTTTATACGTTAAAGAGTTAATAAATAAAAATTTGCTTTGTTTACTTAATACCTAGAGGTATAAGTATTCTAAAGAATCATTTGAAAATGCAATCAGCCACTAAACGACTAATTAATTTGTGGTAAAAATGTGTCTTTATGCCTACTATGTACATAATTTACTATTAATTAAAATTTGAATTGCTCACTCAAAAAGCTTAGCTGCAATTGTCTGGGTATAAGTAATAACCACCGCGGGGTTATTATAAATTAATTTACTCATTGCTTTCACTGGACGTAAATCGGTTTTAATTTAAATTCAAGAAGTATTAATAAAATAATTTACGATTATTGTGTTTTAAACTTCTATATATACCTCTACATTTTTAATTATTTTATGCGACTTTATTATAGATAGTTACATTCTATAAATTCGTCACAATTTCTGATATATTGAAATTTCGTTGAACGAGCCGGGTACGGATATTTATTACAGCGTATAGAAACGTCTGAAAAAGCTATAAAAAAAATGAAATTACTATGTAAACACTATTATGCATTTAAATGTTTTCATATCGAGTCTTATTATTTTTAATCGAATACGCTTTAGTACTGTGAGAGTAGATGATAAATCAACTTCGAAATGAAATGAAAAATTAAATCTATGTAATGTAGACTACTTTCAATCAAAATTTCCTGATTTTTAATTTCGGAAATTTAAAATTAAACACATCAGACTGTCGTCGGTGTCAGCTGCATAAGTATTCCGCGATAATTTTTAAGTACTAATTCAACATTCCAATGGCGTAACTGTCTTTGCAGGTATCATAATCATCAACTAGGCCCTATAGTTATCACTTTCAGTGACTATTAGCTATAATAGATAACATAACTTGATGTTGAGTGCTAGTAAAGTTACTTAACTTGTATAGTTAATCAGTATATGATAAATAATCATACGTGGGGAGGAAATAACAATATAATTTACTGAAGTTTCTATGTCGTAAATGATACAAGCCATTTTTTGAATTCAAGAGTCAGACACACATTAACTAACACGCTTTGATTTCTGAGATGGACTTTTGTTTATTATGCTTCGATCGATCACCGGCGTATATTTTTTACATTCCTATAAACGACCCTATCCTTTCACTTCGATTGGATACAGGCGTAGCCTAAAAACGCATGCTGCTGTCCTATAATAACATACACGGTCGACCGTTCGATTTCAATTAATGATAAAACTTCCATCCTTTACCACCGTTGACGTGGGTGTTCTGCTCTCCTCACCCGGGCACGAGCACAATAAAAACTGTTCAGCAGCCCCAATGGGCAACTATACTGTGGAATTTAATTTGCACAAATTCATTTTGGTGTATCCGTACACTTATGTACAACACGTCTATAGCACCCTATTTTAAGTGTATGTGTGTGTGCGTACATGTTAGGCATAACCGTAATAATAGTCAGCTGTGGTGGTTATGTAGTGGATTGCGGTACATGGTTCGCTCGATAACCCCGAAGATATTATTCGCGATGCAATGCACGAGGTTGGGAGCTGCTGCCACGCCGTGCCAGCCGGATTTGCCGGCGAATTTATTGCCGATAAGTTTGGCCTGGACCGGGAGCGTTCTTGGCACAAAACAAGATTCGGCTGCCAGCAAAAGTACAAAAGTTTCATTAAAGATAAAGAACCACCCTCTCAAACTTTACACTTCACAGTAATTACCATCGAAGCGGAATTTATCTACGAAAATAATAAATGAACCCGCGAGAAGTATACCACCGTCGTCGCTGCACCGGTGTGGTGTCTCTTCGTCACGGTGGTACGATGGAGTTGGACTTCTTTGCACCTCTATCATAAATATGTATTTATTATAACGCCGAATCATCCACCTCTGTTTCACTACAAGCCCCATTCCATAAGCATTGTCAGGGAATTTTTGTAGAATGATGTTCGTTGCCAAAATTTCACCCCTCCTCCGTCTACTTCAGTCAAAAATATAAAATATAATATGTATACCTACGAATTATGCGAATCATC
Organism: Diuraphis noxia; assembly: GCF_037042655.1. Taxonomy (NCBI): domain Eukaryota; kingdom Metazoa; phylum Arthropoda; class Insecta; order Hemiptera; family Aphididae; genus Diuraphis; species Diuraphis noxia. The sequence goes on along the minus strand of NW_028301714.1, from coordinate 25,598,024 downwards.
AGCTGACATGTTGTAAGGTCAATTATCCTAACATCATCATATTGGTATTTGGAAAATAAAAATATAAAAATAAAACAATTTTAGTTAATACTTGAAACATACTATTAATTAGTTATATCATCATGTGCAGTAATTTTTTATAACACCATTTTTAGTGTAGGAACGTCTAAAAATATATATTACAATTTTATGCAAATGTTCTCTCATAATATAAAAACCAAAAAGTTATATTCGTTAATTTTTGGAATTTTATAACTCATGGAAATTACTTCGATTTAATAATCTTTCTGCTGTAATAATTTACGTATTGCATTATTTACAATCAAAACAAAGTAATACGCTCTCTCACTCTCGGGTTTGATATTAATTTCGTGTTTTACTTTAGTTCATTTTAATATGAAACTTTTACGGTAGAAATATGCACGGTGCACAACCTACTAATTAAAATGTTTTTGAACGTAATTTATGTTCCACCTACAGAGGTTCAGTGTACCACAAAATGTAATAATTCTACTGCAACGTGAAATAAATAATACAATATATCATATTTGTTTTATTAAAACTCCATTTCTTCGTTTTGTTTGGAATATTCACGTACTTCGGATGTCTTCCCAAAGTCGTTTTTGCCCTGGGATCGCATTGACAATAATACTATACACTTAATATCATGTAATTTACATATGTCTCAAAACTTTCTGCAAATTTCCCTCAGGAATATGAATAATTTGTTGAGCAGTAATATTCATTATACGAACTATTGCTTTATGGTTGATAGCCATATATACTAGCAGTATATATCTATTGTATAGGTGTGTATGGTATTCCAGCTTTACTATGGGTGTATATTTATACATGAAAAAGAGAAATATTTAAGTTTCCTGTTTACAGTTTTGTGTATATTATAGAAAATTCTATTAATATGCAGACTTGGGAGTTTAATAATATTTTTCTTATAAAAACATTTTATGAGATATTATATTTTACTTATAAATATGTAGCAAAATTATGTACGAAACATGGTTCATATTATTAATACCTAGATACTTATACCTATAATAAGGCTATAAATAATAATATCAAGAAGTAGGTATTAAAAATTATATCATGCAGTCAGCTTTTTTTTATGGATATAGGTGCATAATCTAACTTTTGAGTTTAATGTGGATTATAATTTTAAGTACAACAACATAAACTCAAAGAAAAAAATTGAGTTTATTTGTATTTGAAATGTAAACATTTGCGTGTGTTTAATTCACACGCAAATGAGGTACATATACAAGTATAATTTTTCATTTTTATATTTATTTTTAGATTATGTCTCATATCCAACCTTAAATACTATATTGTCCTTAGTAATGTGTTATTAGCTAAATCGTATAATTATGTGGGTACCGTGAAGAATATAAAGTAACTAAATACTTATAAAGAAAATAATATATAATTATTATCCTTATGTTACCTAACTGTTTTCATGCGACAAACTGTTTAATATAACAAGAAAACAATAATTAACTACCTACCTGCAGATATGATTATATTTTGGAGCTAAGTACTTACCTAGGTAATTTAATATAATACATTATGATAATTTATATTAAATAAATATATGTTTGCTTGATGTTTATATATTTCTTATAACTCCGGATAATTATAAATAATTGTATATTTTTTTCTGTATTATCATCAAACAGTATGCACCTACTAAAAAAATATTTTTGTTTTAAACATTAGAATATTATATTTTTTGTATTAAAAGCTTATTCGTTTTGTGTTTCAATTAATATGATTTCATTATAATATTTTTATTTGTTTCCGTTGTCACAATATACCTAATGCCTGTAATTCATGATTAATTTTTTTTTAATTATTCAACAGAACAAACTAAAAACCCATTTCTTTTTACCGTATGATATTTTGGACAAAATTAACAAATTATTCATATTATTGTTGATGAATATTTTGTAAATCAAAAAATTAATTTATGGTGTTTCACGAAAAATCGATAATGAATAATACAATTCTCATAAAGCACGTAATATTTTCCTTTAAATAAATTGTAATCCGATTAAACAGAATTTAATTATTATGAAGTATTATGTATCTACGTATTGAAAATATGAAGTATAATAATTATTAAAAATGTATCATATTATGGTTATTCTTACTGTGTAGTTATAATATTTCATTGCAAATTGATTTTGTAAATAACTTTTTTCCCTAACATTTATTATGATAATAATTTTTTTTTATTAATCATAAGCCTGGCAACTATGACTATTAGCTTATTAGCTGTTTTTGTAGGGATGGATTGTTAGTTTGTAACATGTTTTGTATAATATGTGGGGAGGATTTGTTGCTAAAAACCCTGGTGGATCACCCATCCAGGAGCTAATAACACCAGCTTGTACGATAACATTGATTTAAAGTTGTTATAGCTATACGTCAACAATGTTTAAATTATTAAAAATAACATAATATTCAATATATTCGATTAAAAACTCTACATATAGTTGGGTACTTGTAATATAATATATTTAAATATATATTAATATATTATATTTTATTTTATCTATAATCAATCATAACTTACTTTCAAGTTATATTAGTAATAATAATAATTTATTTTAATATTTACTTTAGTTTCGGACATCGTCATATACTCAAATACCGAACATTGTAAAGAAAATCGCAATAATTCATATTTTATATTAGTATATAAAATATCATATAATGGGAGTCTAAGGCAAGAAAATTGGAAAGAAACAATTTCGTAGACAATCTAAAATAATTTAATATCGTTGCTCCACATCATCAGACTTGTGGTGCTTAGGATTCACTAATGGATTTTCTAACTACATAGATTTATGTCCAATCAAAACACGTTTATAATTAGTTTCACGGTACACATATCTCGGTACTCGAGATATATTCAGTTTCTTTTCGCCAAAACACAATAATAATAATATTTGTATAGCAATATTGTTTGTTGTTCATTTATACTAATATATGAGTTGTAGGCGGATATGCGATGATTTTATGTTGAGATGTTTCCCATTTCCCTTTTTCTCCCGTCTAAAACCGACGATGTTAAAATTAAAATTAAATAATGTATTGAACCGCTCTCCACTTCATCGGTGTGTTGGATTTTTTTTTACACGGACCCTTTAATTTTACGTGCGAACTGCAATTTCAACTCCCCGTGGAGGTCTCGGACATGTTATTGGAGTCAAAATGTGAAAACCGGCAATAAGGCGTTTTCCGTGTTCGTCGTCGCCCTCACCACAGTGGTAGTAAATACTAATAATACGCGAGTATAAAAAATAATAATAAAAATAATAATAATAATAATAAAAAAGCCAGTCGACAGTTAAGCGAAAATGCAATGCAACAATACTGTATAATATATACGGTGTGCACGTTATATACGTAAGTATATATCTCATAAAGGGGTGTTGATTTTTTTTTTTATACATATTTTACTATGTGTACGCTACCACGAAATATGATTTTTAATACTAATAATAATCATAGTACTACCTAATAACATCGTAATGGCTTGAGATTTTCACTAATCTATCATAGATAATATTATTGTTAAATATTTAGGTAGCTGTATGCAATGTTATGATACTAAAATATTATTCAATTGCCGTTATCATTATTTGCGTTGCGCATATTATAAAAATATGACTTACATCCACCATATTGATATCGGCGTTGGTATTCATGTACCTAATATGATATGTCATACACTCATAACGCAGGTATTATTATAAACGTGTGAGGTATTACACTGACGATGACGACTCGTCCGTAATTAATCCGGAACGGACACCTAATTGAGTCGTAAATTGTCACGATGGATATTTAAACTAATAGACTGTGATTATTGTTATTGATGAAATTATTAATATTGTGGTATATTTGTCAAAACGTTTGTCAATCTGAAACGGACGTCTAAAATGAATTTATAATACCACGGTATTAGTATTATACATGACGTATACATGTAAAACGCTACATAAAATATTTTTATCGATCGTTACTTGTCAATTTGTTAAACAGCGCTGTCTTAAAAAAAAACAAAAAGTAGCATTACAACACAATTTAATATTTATTGATATTCAATAACGATATACATATACATAAAGAATGCAGAAAATCTGCACGGGTCCGAGGCCGATATTTGAGGCTATGAATATATGCATGACTATATTATATACGTATTTTTATTTTAAGATGATCAACAAATCAATTACTATTGTCGTAGTTAACTTTGAGAGCGATTCCAATTCACCTACTGTGGGCGTGTGACCACACAGACTCGTACTAATAGCAAACATAATAGAATTTTATCAGTAGGTACTAGATGTGTGATTGATTCCCAAATATTTGCAGTACAGACTACCTACTACAAGGTTTTGCTACCACCGCAGTCGTGTAATTGGTGCGCTCACACGCATCGAGGCAACGATATAACAGGCGATAGCGTTTTCATCGTTTCCGGGAGATAAAACAATTAAACCGATAAAAATTGAATTTGTTGGCACGCGGTGGCGATCGTTCGCGTATCTCTCGTGCATACACCGTGCACTACGACGTCGTGGTTGAGGGGCGAAGCGAGTGGAAAATTCAAAGGAGAGGTCTCCTTCTTATAAAAATAAAAATATAGTATATAATATACATTTAAACACATGTACGTTTTAAACCAGGAGTCTGTTTGCGTTAAAAGTGGTAGTAGTGCGGCGTGGCCTTAATAGCCGCGAGCTAAGCGTTTCTTGATAAAAAATCACGTATTCATCTCGTGATACACATCTATTTAGAAGTATGGTTTTTTTTTTAATTGGGAGACTAACAGTGGCTAACTTAACCAAAAAAACCAAAAGAAATAAAATAATGATTTCTCGCAAGTATGATTTCGAAAACTCCAGTTCTAACCTAACCTAACCTAACATAATACTTTTAAGTATAATTATGGATAATTATTATGAACTAGTTCGTTACACAGTAATCCATCTCAAATGGGATTATAATATAGTTTATTTAACTATAGTTGAATAAATTTAAATAATTTCGTCACCACGTGTACCTTCCCTAGATATAATATGACATGACATTCATCGGTCATTTCGTGGTCCCGGGTCAAGATCACGCATAATAATATTTTGCGGAGACTGAATTGCACATGCACGTGAGCGGAAACGAATTAGCAGGGTTTCGAAATCCACTACAGGATGACCGTCAGTGTTTTGGAATTTATTCGTTTACCAAATACAAAATAACGGAAAATCACCGCGGGTCATACTATTTATATGGAATAAAATACACGGAACGATGGCCGGAGAGGGACAACGTAATAAATGCAAATGGCAACAGCCCTCGCGTATATAAATATTTATGCGTACAGGTTGATCTATTTAAAATACCTACTACATGATAATATTTTATATTATACCCCAGATAATTAGAATATTAGAGTATTTTTGATTCATATAAATACGCAATATATATATATATATATATATATATTGTTTGCATAATTAGAAAATAATTAAAATCAAAATTTATCAAAATATTACATTATGTTTTAATATTTTGTTTTGTTTTTATCGTTCTTTGAGTTTTTACAATATTTAATAATAACATACACTTTTAATTTGATATTCTGAAGCAATATATTTTTCAAAATAATTCGATATATATAAAAATCAAATTTCAAACAAGTATAGAATTAAGGCATATCTACCTACATTTATGGTAAGTACCTATAGCAGCTAATTTTAAATTTAGATAAACGAAGTCGAATAGCACAGTAGTACCCCATAAAACTTGGTTTAACTTCTATTCCTTAAAGGTTAGGCTAAGTTAAGGGAGGAGACTTAAACTATCAAAAGTAATTTACTGATAAGTATTACAATATAATAATAATTATGCTGCCATTCATACAATTAAAAATTTTAAAAAATATTATATATTATGTAAATATAAAAAGTATGTAAAAGGTTCGTTTTGAAAAATTATGTTTTCGGTGACCTAAATTTATGTTCTCTGTATTGTTTGTTCATATTAGAGAATTGCTGAAATGTTAATAATTTCGTATACGTAAATATATATAAAAAATTACTATAAATTATAATATATATATATATATATATATATGTTCTAGTTATATTATAATCTTTTAACTCTTTTGGTTTTGAATGAAAGCATTATTTCATAATATTACATTATGCCTATTTTAAAGTGTGGTTGATGAGTATTGTCGTATTGTTGTATCGCACTAAATAGTAACACTATAATAGTATGCAAACATATTAAAATTATATTGAAATATGCTTTTTTTCGATGATAATTTTTTTCACGTTATTTGTCATTTTTAAACAGACGAACCATTAATTTTATTTTGGTTGTTCCAGTGCAGTGTATTTTTCTGAACAGTTTTCCGTTTACAACAAAAATATAGAGTCTTTGAATATTAGATACGTTGCTTAAATATAGGCATTAAGTGTAGGTATACTTTAAAAGTTTAGATTTCATGGTAGCGATTCATTACGATCCTACGTGGGACTTTCACTCCACACTGATTTTCACTAAATGTTAAATGATTGTATAAATAATAAACTCAATTTGATATTTGCACACCAACGTATATGTTAAAATATTTTGGCTTAGAATCGAGTAGCTTAAAAAAAAATTAATTATACTGGTTGGCATAATATTATTTGAAAGTAAAATGACCTTAGGCTAAATAGTAAAACCTACTTTTGAATAATGTAGTGTTTTTGATAAGTGCTTTTAATTATAATATAAAAATACATTATTCAAAAACATAGACTGCAAGAAAATGGGCGTATCACGTTAAATGGATCATCCTGTCCAGCCTTGATACCACTGCAGGGCGGACGAAAATTAATATATAATATAAAAAAAATGGTGAAATAAATATTATAACAATATTATATCAGTGGCTAGTAAAGGGTCAGTTGCAGTGACGAATGCGATAACATCGTACTCGACCATGTGCGTGTATTTTGCGTGGTGGGTGGAAAAATGACCGAGTTGAATATTATATTATTGGGGGTACGCAAGAGTTATTATAATAGTTAGAATATTATCGAGCAGTCGACTATTACCATTGAGGGTTGGTTACGGACCAAATTCTTGAGACCAAGAACAGGTTTCAATCGTGTGTGACTCGAACGTCAATCATTACGATTCTTTAAGATAGGCTTGTGAAGGACACGACCACTATTGGTGATCAATCAAACCACGCAAGATGATCGAAGATACTAATATCAACGACTTTGTCTGAAACGTGTATCGGATGCAAAATCTATCATGTTATCTATACACTGACGATGAGAGCAAATTGATCAAAATAATTAACCCAAGTTAAATTAATGAAAGAGGACACGAGGTCGATAAGATAGCTGTCAACAAATTATAAATTTAACTTGCTAAGTTAAAATATACGTATAATTGGAAAAAAGATACTAACTTAGTTTATAAAAAGTTAGTTTTTTTTTTTTATTAGTAGTTATGTGGATCACGTCATTATGAACAATTGTTTTATTGACAGTTTTCTAAATTACAATACAAAATCTAGGTATAGGTATAGGTATATTTAATAAAAATTTAAGTATACCTAATATTATATTACTTCGCCTATCTACTAAAGGTGTAAATGTATATCAAACTATTTCATTGATATTGTATTATTATAATAATTGATTTTTTTTGTTTTTATGTTTTTAATTTGTAAATGACTATAAAAATTAAAAATTTTAGAATTTTTTTAACTTGGATTATGGACTTATTCAAACCAACAAAGAATAACTAAGTTATTTCAACTGCCAATAATTATACTAGTAATTTTATATCTTAATTATAAAATTAACCTAACCATTAAAGTAATATAAAGTTATCAAATTTCAAATTCATCACCATATTAATGCTCTGAAAAATTTAATAACAACAATATTCACATTTAATAATATTAGAAGTAAGCTTGTGACTTTTTATGAAATTAATGATATACCAAAATAATAATTATTGTTTTAGTATCCAATGTCAGCTTCTCAGAAAATATATTATGATATGAAAACCAATACAGTTGTAAGTTTATTATAGACATTGAAACATAACGTTGTAATAATATCGTTATACTTTATAGAGTCATTTTTGATTATATATAGCCAAGACGTATTTACATATATTATACGAACGATACGCATAACCGAAAAGCTGATTTATAGTCATTTATAATAGTATAAAATACCGAGGTCATACGTATTATATAATTTATATGGTATGATTATATGCTAATATTTTACCGTAATTACTTGTGAACTCTTTTTATCACTATAGTTAATTGAAGATACACGAAAATTATACATACAAGAAAATAATAATATTACTATTATAATCTAAATCGTTGAATAATAATAATAATAATTAATAATACGTATTATTATTATTCTTATGCGATGTGTTATCTCTATATAAAATTATCAAGAGAATTTACCTGAATTTCTTTGAGGTAGTAACCTTTGAAAAAAAAAACTAATTTGAAACGTATTGTGGTAATTAGAAAATGAAAACTTTTTTCACTAATTATGCTATTTGGTATACCTGTATTAAATAATATAAACCCTTAAATTGTAGTAACGAAACAATATTATCATAAGCAATTTCGCATAATATCTTAGAAATCTGCAATTAGTTATCGCGCTCGTTATAAAATATTATATACCTACTTACATTTTCGTGTTTCTTTGATACAATATTGGTATGCAAAATAAGACGAATAACAGACGTTTATAATTAATGTAAATTATTTTTCAATGATAATTAATATTATTAATTAAATTACCTTCAATATTGTATGATAATTTAAAACAATTTTCAGATGTTAATCGAAATTAAAGTACAGTTCTCATAATATTTTTTATTATCTTTTAATAATATTATAATAATATGTTAGGATAGGTCGCACATGGGTGACCCATAAACACCTTATGAACAGATCAGATCCTGACCAATGTCAAACTTGCGGTGAAACTTCCACGGTTGAACATCTAATATGCCACTGTCGTAAATTCACCGACATCAGAACCCAAGTTCAACATAGAAGACAATCTGGAAGAAGCTCTAAGTCCCCAGCCAAGCAACATTGAAAAATTAATCAGTTATCTAAAACAAACTAAACTATACCAAATTATTTAACCTAGATATATCTCAATCCTTTTTTGTTCATATTACTACCTTTGTTTTGTATATAATATTATTGTTAATGACTCATTCTTGTTAAAAAAAAAAATATTTATGTTAAAGGCCAATAACCTTTGTTGTTGAGGCTCATTAAAAAAAAAAAAAATAATAATATGTTATAATAAATTCCGTATTTTATGGATCGATTATTTCAATTGATTTTTAGTAAATTCGATATACCCCGTTTACGATCCGAGGAATTAGTTAAATTTTTGATATCCATCATTGTTAATATTAACTTGGGCATAAAGGTAACTTACTGTATATTAGACGACGTGACTCGTAATAATGAGTTAACAGCTTCGTGCCTTAAACACTGGGCACTGTGTGCTTTGTAAGAATCTGGTGACTCTGGCCTTGAACACTTTCTACGGTGAGGGGGCGGACGTGGTATACATTTATCAAGTCAATATTTTATACTATAAATAAAATAACAAAATTTTGTTATTTAATTCATAAGAACATATATACATTTCTGAAACTAACAATACAATATACAAAAAACTTTGATTATATAAAAACGACCGTAATTTATAATCAATGAATTGATTTTGTTTTTATTTTTTTTTTTAATTTCAAGGGATACACTCAACATTTTATCTCACATTACTGATAAGATTTAAACTTTAAAAGTCTTATACTTCATACCCTAGGGATACAGTGGCCCGATCAGCTGATCAAGTGTCATTTTTATACATCATTATCTGAAACCCGAATAAGTAAAACTATTTTTAACAGAAATAATAGGTATCGTAAAATATATTAATTTTCCGATCAAATAATGTATACAAACATAGATTTTATAGATTATCTTTCACCTTAATAATAAATATTGTATGGCAAGACAATAATACCATTTTCGATTAACTTTAATGTTAAATAATACCACCAACATCTCTGTTGCACATGTATAATGTCTTATAGAATCAAATACATAAATATATTTTTGTTATACAATATATTTTATGTTTATATAGTCATATGCAATGTATATGTTATTTATATGATTTATATATATATATATGCATACCTATGTATTGTCAGAGTTATTTTATTCAACTAGACTAGTGAGTGGATTAACCGTAGCCATTCGAAATTTGTTCATGAAACGTTATACAAATGGTTGTATTTCCTACTTGAATAGTTTTTTAGTTTTTTCCCCTTTCATTTTATACACCTCAAACATCCTTAAAGCTCGACCAGGCGTGACAACCGATTGCAAGGTATTCCCAAATGTTCTTTGAAAAATATATTTTGTAGACGCGGTTCTGGTAGTATTGATTTTTCTGCGGTAGAATATTTTTCTATTAGATTAAAACACACTTAAACATAATATAAGACTGTTTATCTAATACATATTATATTGCATAGATAAATATATATTTTTTTTCAATCAATATTATACATCGGGTATAAAAAGATAGATATTTATATATTTACAAAAAAATTGTTTACAGGCTTGTAATATACTGTTTTAATTGCTTATTTAAAGTAAAAAATAGAGTACAAACTATTTTTTGTTGCTCGTAGTACGTAATTGCGATAAGATATGATTTAATATGAACAAAGCATTAAAAAAAAATTACGAAAAGTATAAGTTAAAATTAAAGGCTTAATGAATTTATATATTTTTACTAATTTTAAGAACATTTTAGGAATATGGAATTGTAATTCAGATTTTAATCGAAATTAAATAAGATTGAATCACTTGGCTCTTAGTAATGTTTTTTCTTTAATTACTTTTCTCTTTTTTACTCTCTTGAAATACAATTACACGAAGTTTGCAGAATATCCTTTGACTCATAATTTACTGCTAACAATGATAAGAATATTTGAGAAAATTTAAATAAAAACATTTGCAATTATAAATAATATAAAATAATAATAATAATACAATTATAATTATTCTTTTGTAAACCTATCTTAAATACCCTATTTTTTTATTGATTATTTATTTTTTATTTTTTTTATAAATTGTTTATGGCATCAACTACATGGTTATTAGCCGGCGTTACATATTAAATTTACATTAATCACTTACATACTTGCTTAATTTCTACTTATTATCTATATTTAAAGATTTACATTTTAATCTAAGTTAGAATATTCAAATCAGTTGACGAAGTTCCGTTGAGTTGACAAAATTGAAGAGGTTTTTGGTCGTCTCGGGAGTGGGTGATATTTATTGATTATTATTATTATTTTTTTAAGAATAATAATCTAACTGGATATTCAAAGTTTTTTGTATTAATCTATATTAAACTTACAGACAAGTATTAATTCTAAGTCTTATCTGCTGTACCTATAGTATGTTTTTAATGAGTCTCAAAGATTACAATAATGGATAAATTTATGTACTCTTCCTCTCATTGAGAAACGGTCAGATTAGGATAAAGTATTGCAATGTTTTATAATTAATTATTTTATAGAAATTAAGTCATTAATAACTAAAGTTAATCTAATAAAAAAAAATCACTAATGATGCAAAATTGACTCAACAAATATTCCATCGTATTGGCCACTTAATTGATTATAATATAATCAGTGATTGCATGTATCTTGCTTACTTGTGATATCTATTATACAATTGGAAATTTATTGTTGTTGTTTTCTAATCAAATTGAGATAAATTAGTTGATATAGATTTTATGGATTTGTTTTAATAACAATTTTATCATGTTTGGAACAATTTTCATTTCTTCACTTACCCAAAACGTCAACATTTTAGAGTTTTTCAACATTCTACTATTGTGTTATATTGTATTTTGTAGTTAAATTAGCTTACGTATGTAAAATATGCTTAAACCAGGGGGATATAAACTACCGAGTTCGGCCGTATGAGTCCAGCACTTGAAACATTAACGCGATCATCTTTGTACATAGTGTTTTTTATTTCAGATAGATATTTTCCAACAACTAAACATACAAACTTCGTATGATTCATACATTTTGTCCGAGTGAAACGATAACATATTCAGATTTTATACAAATTTCTTGGAAAAGATGTCATATACATATGAGTGTACATGTGTATACGTTTTTTTTTTTATTATTAATTTTTTGTAGTATAACAATAAAATTATGCAAACATAAAATTTATGCAATCGACTATAAAAGAATTAAGCTGCAACAAAACAAAGATCAGAGTAATTAAATATATCGTTATGTAACGATTTATTTATTTATGTACAATTGAATGCTTGAATATATAATAACAGGTGAGTGAAGTCGAAATATTGATATTTATACATTATTATGTACATTTCACTGTGCCGTTTCGGGGAAATTTTACAGACACGCTTTCTGAGAAACCGCAAGTCACTCTTGTGTTTACTCGTAAATACAAGAAACTTGTGCATTTATATTTAAAGTTTGTCTGCGCAAGCGTGTGTGCTCACGAGATGACTCATAGATGACAGAGATCAGAGTCAATTATCATGAATTGAGGCAGAGTTGAATACCACATTATGGAATATCATACATTGTAATAAAACAAAACGCTTGATTCTGAGAATGACGGTAGATGAATTTCAAACTAAAATGTTACCGTTTTCATTCCTGTTATAAATGTAAATAGTAGGTATACCAGATGATTCTTTTATCATTGAACACCCATTATTTCAAAAATTATTAATGTTTTTGAAAATATTATTTTACATAGTTTCTAGTTGTTAAAAACCAAAGTTTTTATTAAAAAATTATATTTTAAAATATTTTTTATCCTTATCATTTTTTAAGTTTTTACTTTTTTGAATGACAACATAGGGTTTTAATTTCTTATTCCAAAGCAGAATATTTTACTAAGTATTTTAATTCATAAAAATCGAATTTGGGGCTTGTAGTTTATGAGTTATAAGTATTTAAAGTATAGACAAGCAGAGTAGTGGACAAACATTTTGCGGGGTAACCCCGTACCACTCTACTCTGCCGATCTAAACTTAAAATACTTATAACTCATAAACTACTCGTCCTAAATTTGATTTTTATGAATCAAAATACTTAGAAAAATATTCTGCTTTGGAATATGAAATTAAAACTATGTTGTCATCCAAAAAGTAAAAAACTTAAAAAATGATAAGGATAAAAAATATTTTAAAATAAATTTTTTAATAAAAACGTTGGTTTTTAAACAACTTGAAACTATGTAAAAAAATATTTTCAAAAACATTAGTAATTTTTGAAATAATGAGTGTCCAATGATAAAAGAATCACCCGGTATAGTTAAGTTGCTTTTATTTCATTTTTTTACTTACATATTATATCATAATACAATGTCACGACATTGCACCCGGGATAGGAAATTTTGCTACACCACTGTCGTGGTTTTTATTATGTTAATTTTTCTTGTATCTCTTTGAGGCCTAGTAATAGTGGTATACTCGTGCGGTGAACTTGAAATGAAAGTCTTTGTACGCAATAATATATAACTTTATTATACTTATGATGCACAGAGTAATGTTTTTATTACAACCACTGGTTAATGTTTCGGATAGTTCGAGAAATGTATTAAGAGTTGATTAAATATGAACAAGGTATACCGGTAATCGAAAAATATGTGTAAAAAGTGTGCTCTCAACTTTATGAAAAAGTAAATTAAAATTGTTTTACTTTCCCTGATATATTATTATACAGTTTAGTTATGAGTGAATACCCATCATAGGTACATAAATAATTGGATGCATTATGTAATAATATTAAATTGCATTAAAATCATTCAAATAAATATTGAAACGCCTTTCGTTGAATTACACAATCTAAATTGCATCCATGTATTCTAATAAAATTCAATTGGCGTAGTAGTAATCTAACCTACATACACACACACACACACATTATAGGTATTATATTATTATTTGTATTATCATATTTTGCAAACACATGAATGATTTCGTTTTCTCTCGCGTCATCGAAACCAAACGAAAGCTCGTTAAAATTATTCAATTACGTTTTAGCAGAGTACGTGGGCCACGCGCTATCTACCATATCTATTCGTCATATCATAATCAACAACAGACGAGATGTCTTTACAATGCATTATATATTTTGGAATATTATTGTACACTGCCACCATGCACACCGGGGATGATGTTATCGTAAATACATTAAGCGATTTTATTAATTTTCATAGATTTCTGGTATACAAAACAGTGTACTCATCGCTAGAAAACGATGTATTACGTTGGATGAATATATTTCGTCGTCATAATATTATACGTCTCTTGCGAAGGCGTTAGTATAAATGTATAATATACAGGTTGACTCACCCAACACGATATGTTGTTATTAGACATTAATACATTATATTAAATAACTACACGATGGAGCAGATATTTCCAATGTCTGTGATATCGATTGCTTCTCTAGCTGTTTGTTCTTGCGGGCAAAAGTTACACAACTCGAGATCTTAAGTATGCTGCTTGAACGAACTATGTCTATGTTTATACATTTTTAAATCGTAATAGGAGTGTAAAAATATATTTTAAAGCCCTTCAAAACAAAGATATGTTTCTAAATTTGAAGAAAAATGTATTGTTTTCATTTGACTAGGTCTTGTTTATTTGTGAAATGTGTGAAAAGCGCATTGAATTCGAGTTTTTTTCACTTAAATATAGTGATGTGCCTATATTTCGCTTTGAAAAAATTAAAAAATGAACATATCATCATCTTCTGTTTATTTATCAGAATAATTTATTAACAAATATCGGTGCATGTACGTTGGCTATTGAATAAAAAATCATTATTCATATTATTTGTCTAACCATCGTATTATATAGATAATAGATACACTTCTGAACATTTTCATCACTAAACTCTACACAGTCATCGAAGAATTCACTGCGGTAATTAGTTGTGTGATATACTGAAAACATTTACGCGGGACTCATACAAATTATTTGACCACATCGAGTGGCTGCGAGAGAGATAAATTTTTTTTTAACCCAGTAATTTAAATTGTAACTGTATCTTTCTGTCGAATATACTCTAGATACGCACTGTATACCTTCATGGAATTTTATACAGACCGTTCAACGACGGTAAACAGAGAATTCACTGTGATTATATTATATCGTTAGTTGTGTGAAAACATTGTCGACTCTACGCGGCAGCTCATATAAATTATTTACTGACAACGAGTTATGGAGTGAGATTTTTTCTCTCTGTTTCTTATCGACGATTACGTAACGATAGTATTTGATTTTTATGTTACGACCCGCCTCACCTTAACATCCCGCCGTGCCATTACGTGATACCTATTCGGTGCAAATTGCAGTCGTATAGTTTTACTGTCGGAAACGGGCCACCCATTACCATGACCACACGTGGTATACGCGTATACGCGGATAAACAATGTTTATGCACGTGGATCGTAGCTGCATTGTACGCAGCGTATTACACTTTTGCTATTTGTTCCTTTTTATCGATTATCGTGATGATATTAATATCATGATATTATCATGTTTTTTCAAAGATTTCAATGTACTTACTTAGTTATTTATCCAGTTGTCAAATCTACAGTTATAGAGTATAAGATATATACACTTCTTTATATAAATACAAATAAGTTACTGCAGCTTCGTGGTGCTTGGACTTAAATGGTTTAGTAAGTGATTAAATAAGAACTCAGTTACATGCACTTAGTTGATTATTTGTTTTTTTTTTTGTACCTTTTAGTACCTACTATCGATATGATATTTTATTATACGCATTAGTGTATTACCATAATTTCGAGTCAGCAAGTTTTCAGCTAAAATATACATATAATACTATAACAAGGTGATACAATTCTTTATCAAAAGATGAATAAATTTGAATAAAACATCGGGATGTGAATTTTCGAATTAATCAATTGAGAATAAGATAAACAGACTCAATATATTTGTTTTAATGGAAACTATACAAACATTATTTAACATTGTTTAACAAAATAGTTAATCGTTTTTAAAGTTCCGTTTCTGGTAAATTGTTCTATAGGTAAAATAATTATCAAATATTGTACTTAAAATGTAAAATTGTAGAATATGATAATTGTTTATTTGGTTTTTATTATAGATAATATAAATTTATAATAAATAACTGATGAGAAAAGTGAATTATTTCAGATTAAATAAATTAAACACTTAAAATTTATTCAGCATTCGCGTCAGTCTTTATGTTTTTTATTTAACGATTATGTTATTTTTATGTACGGTATTTGTCCTTTATTACACTGACCAATATCTAAAATAAACTCGGCGTTTTAAAAATAGGTCAAACAATGTACCTTGAATTATATTACAATATATTTAGGTATATACATTACAATTTAAGTCTAACCAATATCCATACATGATGTCAGACTCAGAAGTCAGCAATGCATTCATTCGTATAAAACAAATATAGTAATTTGAAACAGTTAACGATCAAAATCCATTTTTCAAACTTTTCAAGTGAACAAAAAAAATCAAAATTACACCATGAAATAAATGCATAGTTACTATTTAGTACTACAATGTTAAATTGTATATACTATGCACATTTAAATTTCATTATTTTTAAATTTGAAAGCTCATTCAGTATGCATGATTAACTAGTAAGTTATATTTGTTGTAGAAACAATGTTATAATTTGTTTGATTCTAACGGTTATCTAAAAACAGAAGTTGGGAATTAGCTTAAAACTCATCAAATATGACTAGTAAGACAAAAAACAACCATAACCATAACAACAACAAAAATACGAAGGTTTATATTTTGTTGCATCTTGTTAGTGTTAAAACTTATTTTTTAGATAAAGTTGGCTCGAATTGTGGTTATTTTGTTTAAGACATTACCTACTATTATATTTGCAAATCTATTTGCCAATAAAGTACTTAAATAATATTCAATGGTACCGACCTTCGTTGGACTGCAATCCATTTAAAATATTGAAATAATATTAAAATATGTTTTTGCATATTTTAGATTAAATGTATGTTAATAAATTTATATATAAGAGTATAATTATATGATAGATGATAATATATAATATTATGATCTAATATAAATTTTATAATATTTAATTAATTATATAATTGTCAATTCGTTGCACACACCAGACAGTAACAGTACGCCCGCACACGATATAAAACGTTCCTTTTCAGGATCAACCAATCAAAACACAGCATTACCATGCAAAATACCAGGACAACTTGGAACCCACATTAATGCGCTCCAAGTTGACCCAGACACATGAATTCAAGATATAAGTGTAGGGGAAGTTGGCACAAAGCTAACGACTCCAACCCCGGACACCATAGCCCAAAAGCGGGAGGAACAAGATCACTTTCCGTACCGAACATAAGCACAATGCACACGGCGGTTGCGCAGAGTTTACAATTATTCGATTAGGAAGACAGAATATATTATACGGGACGATTTTGGATACACACCAAGAGTCATCGTCAATTCAGCTCTCAGCAAAACCGCAATCACCTCAACAGGCAACAGCGCCAATCTAAACCAGGAGTTCTTACTGCTAACCCAACAGGGCAACAGCGCCCACAGATCGGTTAACGTTCAGCGTTCGAAGTAGTAGACATCTGTTCGCCATTCAACAACACAGCGGGCGGAAATTAGCAGTTATCACTGCTTCATCAAAGCCCCCGGTGACGATCTCATCACCAATAAGGCTCTTAAATTCCTACCAAACAATATCTTATTATTCCTAACGAAGATAATCAACAGATCATTCAGAATCTGCTACTTTCTGCTTGTTGGAAAAAAAGCAATTATTATTTCCATTCCCAAATCAGGTAAAGACCATAAGCTACCCGAAAGCTACTGACCCATTGCGCTACTATCCTCATTATCTAAAATCTACGAACGTCTCATCCTCGCTCACCTTCAAACAATTTCCGGAAAATCCGTTCAGAACAATTTTCCTTCAGTCCTGAACACTCAACTACTCTATAATTAACCAAACTTACCCACCAAATTATCCAGAACTTTAACAACAACGTTAACACCAGCTCTATCTTTCTCAACGTGGAGAAAGTCGTTGATCGAGTCTGGAACAAAGGTTTCCTTTACAAACTTTCTCAACTTAACATTTCGACTGAAATCGTTAAAATCATTGAATCCTTTCTTACTGACCGCACCTTCATCACTAAAATCGAAGACTCATTCTCATCCTCTAGAAACATCCTCGCAGGCATCCCCCAAGGATCATGCTTACCCCCGACTACTAACCTAACCTACATCAACGACGTACCAACGACTCCAAAAGCTAACATCTCACTTTTCGCTAATGATACTATGTTCTTCATCTCTGACAAAAACCCCAAGCGTGCGGCCATACAATTACAACAACAACTCAATCTAACATCCACCTGGTTCCAACGCTGGCGTATTAAAATCAACCTAACCAAAACTGTAAGCATCCTATTCGGTCGCTCTAACACTACGCACATACCACCACTACTACTTTAACTGGTCCAAACAAGCTAAATACCTTGGCGTTACAATAGGGCGTAAACTGAACTTCGGACAGCACGGCCAAAACATTACTAAAAAAGCCACCCGCACTCGTGGTATACTCTACCCCATACGTAACCAAACATGTCCCTTTCCACTAACTACCAAACTTAGCATTCTTAAACTATACGTCTCCCCCGTTCATACTTAAGCTGACCCCTCATGGGCACATTTCATCGGTCCTTCACATTGGAGGCGTATCGAATCCGTCCAAAATATCGATATACGTACATTAATGGTTATAGTCGTTATACGCACTATTGTCAAAAATTCGGTTCACTTTAAATCTGCAACTTCAAATCCATCCAAACCTCTATGCAGTACCAATCTAAATCAATGTTCTACAAAACCTCTTTCTCAGATCATGACCACATTCGACTTCTATGTAATATTCACATTCCTCCTACTACCAAAAACAACCCAAACCCTATTTACACGGATTTACCAATAAACCTAACCGTCCTAACCATCTTCAAACTTCCACCTACTAGTAAAGGTGCAATCCTGGTATATTTAACAACATTGCCACTCCCCCTCCTCATAAAATAAACACTCACCATCAGTCTTCTTTCAACATTCAAACCTGCAACAACTAAAACACTAGAAAGAACGAAGACCTGACGATACAGACGACCCACGAAGCCGCTACAGATCGCCGACAACCATCAAAATAACTTGAACGACGAACGCCGGCCGCAATTCAACACAGGTCCGAATCGCTCAAGACCGATGATAGCAACCAATCATCGACCACCGCACGCAACCGGCAACAAGAGCCCCGCTGTAACGCACCGTCAAAGTAGACGACGTTTCAATGCGCTCAGAGGACCAGAGCCGCAAGAATTGTGCATGGTGAATCAGTCGCACACATGTCGTCCCGACTGCGAGCATCCGCCGTACGAAGTACCAGGGGCCAAGCACTCGTCGCGCTTCGTCGGACAATTTAGAGCTAGACGCCAGCAGTTTCCGCTACAGTCGGTGCCAACTCCATCGGTCGGAGACTGACACACTCCTCGTCCCCTCCTACAGTCACTCAACCGAGTTGTGTCGAAACACGGGTCTAGTATACCACAGTAACCGCTTATTGCGAGTCACTCGCCTTGGTATACTGACTCCTTGCTGCCTCCAAATTGTACAGTATATATATATATATATATATATATATTTATTTATATGTATTTATATATATTTACATATATATGTAAAATACAGAATAAGACGTAATAGCGAAAACTCTTCGGACGCCGTTCCGTTGTGACCGTGCCGCCTCACAGAGGGTTATCTTGTAGGTATATGCAAAGAATTGACTCTATACTGCTTAATATATCGCATTCTTATTAGTTATTTTATAAAATATAGGTATACAGTTTCGGGAGATTCTTAACTAGTTAACTATGCTGTAATAGTGTAACGGCGGGCTGTGTGAGTGGTTGCAAGATTCGTTGTGAATATCAAATAATATCAGCCCGGGGCTTTTATGGTGGCCAGCGAATAGTATTATGATACGCATAAAAACCCAAGCACTTTCCATAGTGTATACGGCTAATTGCAATCGTGACTGGGTGGGTAAGGTAAAAAACATTTCCGACAACGATCTCCGACACGTATTCGTTTTGATTTTCTTTTTTTTATTCATTTATATAATCCGCACAATTCTATTAATTTGGTACCATCCAGAAGCGTTATTGTGTTCGTGGTTTTAGATATTAAACCAATTATGTGATACAATATCAAAACCGTTATTGAGATAATTGATTAAAAAAAAAGGGTACATTATATTCCAATGCACGTGTACACGCCATTTATCATTGAGATGGAATTACTTTTGTCCTGAGGAGTAATTGTGATGATTTTATAGATTTTACGAAGGAAAAAAATACCAAGTTGATCCAAGGAACAGTTCAATGTTAACAAGTGTATGTATAACACACACAATCTATTATTCAAACTTACTGTGTATATAAATTATTAACGTTTCATCTGTTGAGATATTGAACAGTTATTGGTTTTTAGAAGCTGCAATGTGTAGTTCATCTCTGTCAGCGACGTGTTTACGAAAAACTGTTTTCAATTATGATGATTATAAGTGGTCCTTATGATATAAATCGTTGTTGTTAAGACCTTGTAATATTTTCTAATGGACCTAGTTCTAGTGTATAATGTGTTAGTAGTATTAGAATTAAAATATCATTGATTATAATAAATTATTTAGGGTATCGGTATAATACCAGTATGCTTGTGCGACAACCCAAGAATATTATTACTATAATAGTTTGTAATTATTAGTCGATAACAGCTATACAATAATGCCATTAGTCATGATCTATATTAATATTTGGAAGGATAAATAATATCTATATAATAATAAATATGCATATGGCTCGGAAAAAAACTAGATTAATATAATTTTATTCATTTTGACAACTAAAAACAAATATATTACTTAGGTACTTATACGTATGCTGTTATTATCTCTATATATTAAGTAACAGTTAATATCTAGTCTTAAATGTCATATTATGTGTTTTTAGGTACCTAAATATTATAATTCAATGTTTGTTCTTAACTTCGAAGATTTTACCTATTCAATTATTATGCTCATGAAGTCATAAATGCATAATATGCCTACAAACAAAGAAGAAACAATAGTTATCATGATTTATTTAAAGAATTTCATAAGAATTTTATTGAATGAGTTATGTCTTTAGCGATACTGAAAAAAAAAAATTATGAATATTAATTGGTGGCATAATATTAGGTATACCTATAATATTAAAAACGTTATATTAATGTTATCGTTATGAACTTACAATATTATTGTCTTGTGTTCGTGACATAAAAAACATAACGAAAACGTGTGGTGAAAATATTGTTTTAAATCTTCGATCAAATATTACGACTTTGGATCGTTCATCGTGGACTTAATTTTGAATGGGAGAATCTTGCCATCTGATGGAAGAGTGGATGAGTAAATAATTAAACAATTTTTTCAGTCGTTCATCGATCCATATTCCCAATATATTGGATGTTTGAATAGCGTTGGTCGTGGTGCAGATCAAAAATATGTTATGATATATATATATAAAACAGAAAAAAAAGTTATCGTATGAGTTTACTATAATATATCCAAGCGTATCAAGTGTATAAACTAACGCTGATTGAAATTTGGGAGACATTTTTTATGTTCGTGTGTTGTGCGAATGTGTTCCTCCGTCGATTTCAAAATCTATAGTTATTGAAATACCGTTTTTCCCAAGTGATGATAAAAAAATGATGTCCATGTGTGTGTGTGCGTGTAACCGTTTTGATAGACGTATAAGTACGGAGGAGGGTAGGCACTGAAAGTTGTCGACGGAGCATTGCAGTGATTTCGAAGAAACTGTCTCGTGGGTTTTGACGACCCTAATGGAAAGTCATAATGACGAGATGGCGGTTTTAATAAATCCTTTGTCACTTTATAGTCGTCGGAAGTAGTGGAAACTTTACCGTTCACTTGATTAAAAAAAGTTACTTTGACCAATATATAAATTATATAGGTATATATGTATATAATATTATATATTATAACACCGTGCTTCAATGCTTTTTTTCTGTCTTGACAGTGACACGTCGTTTGTGCCATAAGATTTCAAAACGATTACCCTCTACATGTCTAAACATTTAAACTGTCTAATAGTTAAAATAGTATCTAAAAGAAGTAAGTATGGTAACCACGTGGTTTTCCATTCGTTATACCGTACGTGATATTCATATAATAGACAACACCACAATGATTAAAATGCCGTCAGTTTGACTTTTTCGTTCATTATGTTTGCTACCTATATATGGTGCAAGTCCGTATTTTTATTTTAAATTTAATTATACAGCGTGAGCTAATGAGCAGGTGTGTGTATGTTTTTATATGCAAATACACTCTGAGGTGAATTTGGATTGCTTTTATGCTTTTAAGTAATACCTGGGATTTTTTGGAAAATGAACAATCTCGTAGCAAGGACTTGTATTAATTGGTAAGATTTTAGGTTCGTGACACAAAAAATAGTTTTAATTCTACGGTTATTTTTATTTATTTTACTTACTTCATTCATTCTGGTTGATTTTCTTTTCTCTATCTCACTATTCCACAAAAATATTTAAAATATAGGAAGTTATACAAACAATATACAATATGTCCTTACATAATATGTATTATAAATAAACGTTGATGTAATTATCTTATTTCATCTCTTAAGCAACTACTCGTATTTACGTTATTTGATCACAAGTAATGATTTGAGAATAAATCTAATTAGGTATTTTATTTTAAAAAAAAAATGTGAAAATTAATGATACTCGTACCTATTTGGTACCTGTCCAATTTATAACCCATATGTATTCATTATGTGCTAAAATTCAAAACTTAAAATTGCTGTTAGATACAGCGTAGCCGGTGAAGTACGATTTCGCGCGTTTTACCTTTTTGGGCATACAATTGCGCGTGAAAATGGATGCGACGTTGCCAACTTATTATTAAAATTTCAAATAATTATTATTAAAAAAATGATAAAAAAAAACTTGTTATTTATGTCGTATATGTAATCCTTTAACATAGTTATATAAAAATACTATATTAAATTTAGTATTTAGTATTTAATGTATACATGGACCATATATATTTATAAATTAATAGGAATTCGTAACAACTTACTAACTTAACCCTAAATAAATACATAATGTTAAATTTAATAGTTTAAGGAGACAACATCAGGTCATCAGAGTATTAATAAAATACAGTGAAACCTCTATATAGTGGACAGCCACGGGGAATTAAAAATTGTCCATTATAGAGAGTTGTCCACTATTGAGAAAACTTCTACTTAGTGGACATTTGCAAAAAATTACTAAATGTCCACTATAGGGAGACACTATAGGAAATTGCAGGTTATATATACACTGTATATGAACATATACATTGGAATATTAATTTATTATTTATTATGTATGAATATTATAATATAAATATGTATGTTTATGTATGTATATTTAATGTATGTATGTATGTATTAAAAAATTATGTAGTATAAAAATGCTTATAAAAATGTTTAATGATTATGTAAAATTAAAAAAATCTGTAATTTTTTTTTGTGTAAATTTTTCTGCTCTTCAAAATGAATTTGTAAATTGGCTACCATTGATACCTAACCGAACCATTAGTAATTTTTTGAATAGGAAAACCATTAAGATAAGATAAAATATGAACGAATATATAACAGATAAATATTGTATTTTTATTAAACGTTTTCGAAATGTACATGTATTGTGTCCATTTATGAGAGGTAATTTTTAATTTGGTACCAGTTTATTGTGTCCGCGTCCACTATTAGGAGTGTCCACTACTAAGAGGTTATAACTCCTATTATGCGCATACATTTTTGCCGGGGAATTTAGAAGTGTCCACTATTGGGAAGGGTCCACTATTGAGAGGTTTCACTGTATATAAACTGAAAGATAGAATTTGATTTATCATTCCTGAAGCTCCTGAGCTACGGATAAAATATAATTCAAAGACACTGCAAATCCTCACTGAATATAAGAATATATTGTTCCAAATTGTATTTTAACATTATCTTATAATTCATGTGTTCCTATAATCCTACACATATATATATATACTTGCTGTATTATCCGGCGTCGATCGGTCTGTTTTAAATAATTCTAGTTTTAATTATCTTTAAAAACTTCATTGTTTTCGACATAACAGGTATTTTTATGTGATGATCTTTATTTTATCTGTAGCTTGACCGTTCAGTGAAAGTGTTGTGGACAATCGATCGCTAGAGTAGACTTGATTCGGAGAACTACGTAACTTACTTTGAACGTTTGGCCCTGGGATGTATTTATTTTCATAACTAAACACGATTTGATAGGAAATTGAAACCTCCCAAATTGAAATGGTAAATCTATAGTGATCTTAGTTATTAGTGGAATTACCTAATGCTATTTAACTAGCTCAGGTACAGTCAGAATAATTGCTTCTATGATATAATGTATAATAAGACCCATGATTTGTAGTCTTGGTTCGTCGTAAAGCCGAGGTGGCTTAAGAATCCAAAATAGCATTATTGGAACGCCAATTTCTAATGTTAGTTCATGTGAAGACAGTACCGAAGGGTCGAGTGAATTCATATACTTAATCGGATCGGGAATGACTTCATCTATATATTTACTGCCGAAGCAGCAGATTTCTATGTTTTATAATATTTGTATGTAATTCTTTTTAGCCAATTACTATATTTTCCAAGTAGATGGTCAATATCTGGATAAATATTATTAATATTAATTAATCGATAATTTGGACGCAAGTTCATAATCTATGAGTAATATTAAATTACTAACAGTTATGTTGGTCTGAATGTCCGTCAAAAAAAAAAAAAAAAAACGTAATAGTATACCATAGACATTTTCAGAAATAGGTTCGTTTACAATTTCGATCTGATCATAATATACTAAGGCGACTTAATTTTGGTCACCTCGCATAATATGTACTTGCAAATAAATAGTTTTTTAAGCTCTTATATTCAATAGTTCGTAAGGATTTTACAATAAATTTGCAATAAAAACTTCGGTACTAAATAACTCTCATTTTGTATCCCATTTTTGATAAAGTCGTATTTGCTGATGTATCTCACTAATAAATATCATTTTTAAGCGATTTTCGAACTCAGTACAATAAATGGGCAATATATACTAAACTTTAATTCATTTAAAGTCATTGTCGCTGGTCCTTTAAATAGTTATGTAAGTTTAGTATATTAGGATAATAGCATTCTGAATAATTAAAGTGACCGACGGGAATTTGGTCTAATACTGAATCTTGAGTCAGTTAAATCGAGTCAAACATAGGTATTATACTGTATACATAAATCATTTTAAATATTAGAAACATATATATGATATATAATACATTGGATAGTTTTTCGTTTTTTTCAAGGTCCATTTTAGACAGTTTTCACTGTAAATGTAATAATAAATGAAAAATATATTGATCAGCTTATCAGCTTATCGGAAATTATTGCATTGAATTATTTATTAATAATATAAAAAGATAGATTAAAATAAATTAAATAATACAATTTTCCTATACCTAAATAATATGGGTTTTATATCTTATAGTTTTGTTGAATCTGCGATAAATTTATTACGATCCGTACTGTTTAGAAGTAATTATATAATATTTTTTTCTTTTAATAAAATTTATTTTAAATTAAGGAATACACACTATTAAAATAAATAATTATAATATATGTATATCAATATTTTATATTAAATATGTATAGTTATTTTGTAAATGTATGAAAACAAATCAAAACCTAGAACTAAATTATGATCAATATTTAGTGTAAATTGTGATTTCATTATAATCTATATTTCAGTGAAATATTTTTTCGGCTCTTTTTTTTTTAATTTGTCATTTTGCTCAAAGGCTCTTACACAAAATTAAATTTGTACAACATACAAATTTTACAGCAGTCTAAATAAATTCACTCGCTTTTCTCAAATTTATATATTTATCTATGATTCAAATGTATAAATAAAACCATTCAGCTCTACATTGAATTTCGAGTAATGTATTATTCAAAATAACAACTAAGTATACGAAGAATATGTTTGTTTTATTCCAGGGTTTTTAAATTTGTATTGCATATTTACTTTAATAATTTAAAATGAGAGTAAAATTTGGTTGTTTAAATAAACAAGTTTCAGATTTATGTTATATTAAGACTAGAATAGCTATATGCCACAAGGTTGAATAATATATTTTCATTTTGATATTTTTAATTATTTTAATAAATCATTAATGAATTTATTTTTACTTCAACAGATAATATGCTAACATAATATTTAAAAAAAATAAGTGAATAATATGTAATGTTAATTTTGTATACGACATTTTAGTCAGACTTATTGGCATAATATTGGTGTAAATAAAATATAATAATGATTTCCTAAAACAATGTCAAAGTAGTTAATAGTTAATATTGTGAAATTTATATAATATTATAATGTACCTATACTAAAAAAAGTTCATGCGCACTAATGTATTTGATAACTATATTTTTGTTTCAGGTAAGAATATATTAACTATAAATCAGCGTGAATTATCTGTTACAATGCGTACATAATATAATATTCATACTATCAATAAAAATGAGTAAGTTATAAAAAATTAAATTGTGTATTTTTATGACGATATCAAAATGAAATTGTGTTTCAATGAATTTAGATGATAGATGTGTGCATGTTTGCATTAAATATGATTAGGCATGAATAAACTGAAAATAAGGTAGGTACCTACATAAAATATTTTTCGTATATAATTTTCTTTAAATATAATCAGTATAATCAAATATTTTATAATTTATATACAGCACGTATTACTATAAATTATTGAATTAAAAAACATTGTATTTTATAAGCATTTAATAGTATTTAATAATAGATATACAACTAAATCCAAAGGTTAATATAAAACATATAGTAGTGACTTATGATTAATGACACGTTTAATAAATTTAACACGAAAATGTATTATAATTTAAATTACTTACTAAAAAAAGATTTAGTATTTTTTATGATTTTATATCGATTTGGCTTAATTTATTAATACATTACAACATTACAGTTATGCATACATTTCCAGATTACGTTTGTTAAAAATTATTATCGCAATACTACTCTTCTAATAGGTTTTGTTGTTTTTTTTTAAACCTTTTTTTCAAATAAATCGATTAACCGATTAACAAAACTTCTTTGTACGCACATATAAGTGGTGTCTTATAATCCTTTCGAAAGGTATAATGAATAAGTATCAATTATGATTTGTACTACAGTACACCTAGATAGTTACAAGTATTACAGTAGTACAAGTATTAATTAAAAAAGAATAATAATAATTTAAAATAAAAATGTATTGCATTATTAGTCCTTAGGATATCTCTCGAGAAATTGGATTGAATTTTGTCGTTAGAATACATTGGAACTATTGAGTTTGAAAGAACATTTGTAGGGAATTAATTTTATTTTCCGATGAAATTTCTTTTGAATTTGTTTATGACTTGTGATACTATCACAAAATAATTAGATTTCTTCTCGAAAGTGTAGAATGAAAAAAGTCACAGACTTATAATAACATTATAATAGACGCCAACAGATGGCTATATGTATAAACAGAATCCACCATGTTTTTCGGCTCGATAATAATATAATGTAATTTGTTAATTCATCATGGCGATCTGCCGATCTATAACTTATACTCGAGAATATTTTTCCACAGATTTATTTTGAAATGCTTTGAACGAATTTGACACTACTTCAAATGGTCACAAACGCTTTCAATTCCTCTATAAAATTATTGTTGTATGATAAGTATCTAAATTAATTTTTCATAATTAGTTTAACATATTATCGGATGATCGGCACAAAATAGTTGGAGATAGAACCTTTCTTCTTTGTATCATTGATAATCGAGTTTATTTGCGTAGACAGTAATTATTATTCGTCATAGTACACCGAAATATTAGCATCGTATAACAAATAATGATAAGATTATTATAATGATAACCGTATATTATACTACAATATACAATATATAATATTGTATTGTATTTTTATGTAACAAATTCTGTTGTTGGCCACTTTATTTTACTTTTAAATGAAAATTTTTATTTTTTAAGCATGTGGTTGATACATTATTATAGTCCATATATGATTGAATATACATAGTATATCATACTTACTATGCATCGAATAAAATATATTTAGTTCCAATTTTTTTCAACGGAAAGGATCTAATTTGTGTTAAATTTATAAGTATAGTTTAAGATATTCTTGAATTAACTACAAAAATGCTACACCCAATGACTAATATTATTTAACTAAACCTACTTGCGATTTTAGTTAACAAAAAATAAAAATTGAGAAAAATAAATTTATCACGTTATTTTGTTTTATTATGTTACAGATTGTAAATATATTTATATTATAAAATAAAAAATAAAAAACCATGTTATTTTGTATATCAATCTACAATTTGATAATGTATATTATATAATTAAATATTGATCATCAACAACTGATATACGTTCAAGTAAAATGTATTTTTAATTATAGGGACAATACTAGCGTTTTTATACATCTTCGTCTTCACACAATAAATTCAGCTGGCATTTCGTGGTTTACAATCATCGAATGACCTGTTTTTCAGGATATTATATTTTTACGCGCAATTGTTTTTTTTATGCCCAGAATTACCGTTGCGTGCATGGATATCCTTACAATCTGTAGATTTATATTTTATGCCATGGTTTAACTGTATTCAACAATTAACGATATTTTTTGTTTGTTCGTTTTTGCACCAACGATCGTTAAAAGAGAACGGGACACGAACATTGTCCTTCATTTTCATTCTCCTCCACTATATGTCTGTAAAAATGATTCACAATCATACAAGAGTATGTACATTTTCTAAGTATAGGTACGTAGAAATTTTCTATTTGGTATGTGAGGTGTTTAGTCTTGTGTCGTGCCATATTGTTAGTCGTAAATATCAATATAATTTATTTTACTAAAGGAATGCTTAAAATTAAAAAAAGATTGAATAACCCATGATATAGCTACAGGACCACAAAATTGTTTTGAAACATTCACGCTCAACAAATATCCGTTTAAGTGTAATATAGTATCAAATAATACTAATCTCGCATGCGTAATTCTAATTAAAATTTTAAGCGAAACTAGAGAATAGAGATATGAGGCAAAAAGAGATGTAAAGGGGATTGGTATTCAGTTAATGGTAATTTCTCGAGTGTTTTATCGTACCATGTACCAAATAAACCGTATTGTAAATAGTTATGTATAAATACATGAAACAGTGTTATTTTAGACAATGTGCCTTCGTAGTTTAGTAGTCAAGGTGCAGGCATTATTGTGACGGGAGAGAGAGATATAAAAACAGAGTGAGACGCATGTCAAGAGGTTTGTCGTCTCGTTTAGTCACGTCTGCCAATGCGAAATTACGATGTTTAGTCTTTCGTCTCACCCTTGGCGTCTGTGTTAACAACGACGACAACGAGTCTCATTAGTTATATATATATATATATAT
This sequence comes from Diuraphis noxia, assembly GCF_037042655.1. Classification (NCBI taxonomy): domain Eukaryota; kingdom Metazoa; phylum Arthropoda; class Insecta; order Hemiptera; family Aphididae; genus Diuraphis; species Diuraphis noxia. The sequence continues at coordinate 25,568,126 of NW_028301714.1, read as the reverse complement.
ATATATATATATATGTATAGGGTCATTGGTTCTAAGAGGCTGCAGCAGTTGTTGATACAACATATACGGTTTTAATGAATATTTATTTTTATCCCTAGCTTTCAATTCTTTTAATTTGATATATTACTATAGTATTTACCGAACGAGTAAACAGCAGTGTATTGTATATGACGCAGATCTTTGCCAAACGCGAGTGGAGCTATAGCTGTAAAGCGCGGAGCTTGCGTTATTGTTATTATTGTTTATTTACGTCATGGTTTTTGTTTCTCTCAGCCTCACATATAATTGCGTTTCAATAACATTACAGATTAAAAAAAAAAAAAATTATTTCGTCTCCAGAATCTATAGTATGAGTGTACCTATGACTCACAGCACTAGTCAACAGAGTTACGCATAAAATATAGACGTAAAACGCGTACATTTTGTTGCTTTCTCGGATTTATCATCATTAAAATAATTGATTTGGACTTGGCCCTCGGAACACGTTATACATGGATTTGAATTTTGAATCACTATTAACATCCGGTGATAGCAAAATACTACGTCGTAACAGTACACTCCGATGCATATAATATGTGAATCGTCGCTAGACTTCATATAAGATATAACTACTGTACATGGATCATAATTCACAATTATGTACAGCTGCCACAACACACACGTGTAATGCCCCTGACAGTTTAAACGTGACAATAACGATAAAATAATAATAAAATCATGGTGCAAACGATTTCATCAAAACTTTTCGGTTTAATTGTTTTCATTTCGCTTAAACCGAGGGCGCGTTGAATTTTCCAAATGACAACCACGATTAAGAATTGTTACAAGAGTGTCATAATAATAGTAATATTAATAATAATAATATCTTTCTGCGACTATAACAACGAGGGAGATTTGCGCGTATGATATGCGTGCAGTGTGCACGTATGAAGCGGCGACATGAGTATGCAATTTCACTACACTTGTGCGTTTTACAAGCACAGTAATTTGGTACCACTACGGTATAAGTTTGCTTGTCGGACGGCTATTATAAACTATCGTTATTATTATTATTATTATTACTATACAAAATATAATGCCACGCGAGTTCAAGTTCAAAACAAATCCTATTATTTTAACGTAACGGTAATGATCACACATCCGACCACGATTCAAATAAATGTCGCAAAATGGTTCTCATCTTAGAGACATCTGATCAGAATTAATTTTTTGAACGTTAGAACAAGTCATGACATGATAATATTGTAGTAATTTAGTCGGTACTTGACCACAAAAATTAGTAAAAAAGTAATTTGATAAAGAACTCCACTGATTAATATTTAATATTTTTTTTTTTCGATCGTTTTTCAGTTTTTTTTTGATATTTTTAAACGTGTCATAAACAACCGTCCTGTTGAAATTAAAACCCACAATTAATTAAACTAGCTAAATAGGAAATAAATCATTTTATTTTTACAGAATAAATCTTAAATACTGAATATCTTTTATCAAATTGTTATGTGTAAAAGAAAGGATAAATACCATAGGTATACAATATGAATGAAAAAAAAAATTTATTTCATAAAATATATAAATATATTCTCCACTACTTCAATCTCAGAATAAAGTATAACTCAGCAGGTATACATCACAAGACATTACGTCGAGTAATTTAATTTCACTTGTTCATCATTATTATTAAAATCAATCACTCGCGTTGTATGTAAAATAAAATACCGCAAAGTTTAGCTTTGAGTAATACATTTGAAAACGTTTCTCTCTAGTTTTGTAGAAAAACGAAAACATGCAGAATCTATTATAATACTCACGTAAAAACATTTGTAGCTTGTATTATATTATATTTATTAATTTTTTTTTCTTTAATTTTATATAAGTAAATTTTTTCTCCATTATATTGGTCTTCAATGTTTTTCCTATTAAATGTTGAGAAAAACAATTAATTAGCACAATAGAAAATAAATGTTTCTCAGTATCCCATACCGTAAGTTTTAAATTATTAACGTTTGCATTAATCATGCAATAATTGCTTTTAATAATTTCCGTTCACTTCATGTGATCAAAATATTGATAATAATCGAATAATACTTTTGATGATTATATTAACAGGTCAAAAATAAATATAGATACTCGGATTATTATACATAAAATTACTATAAACGAAAAATGAAAACTTCTGGTACACTCCTTATCTCATTACTTTTGTATCAAGTTTCACATAATGTATGTTAGAACCAGAAACCTTTCCATTAGACGAACGCTTATATACCTGTGAGGAATTTTATGCCGGAATTCATTAAATATGCATAACACTTCAGTATTTGCAATCCTCTCTCTCCCCCCCCCTTTCCACATTTCCCCTTTCCTTCTTCCCTCGCACTTATCTTTATCTCCCTCCCCACCCCCCTCTCTCTCTCTTTATATACTACTCCACCTTTCTTTCACTATTTTTATTATGCTTACCATACTGCCCACCTGTCGCAAAACCTATCTCTTTTCTTACATTTCTCACGTGCAGGTACATTAAATGGGATATTATGCATTACGTATAGAGAACGGTAAACTAAAGCGCTCAATCGTTTTACGATATCGTTTATAGACTTTGACGGACATGAATACAACTATCCTTGGTGTCAGCGGAATTTGCGCCTGAGGTATATATTTTAAACTTAAAATAATATTGAAAACCTGAAATAAAGTGCCAGTGCATCATGTACTGAATTACGATTGGAAAATTAGATTTAAAGGTTCGCCATGAATATCTGTTCATGCCAAATTGATGCAAAATCGAACTGTAAAACTACATTATATACTGATGTACTGGTTTTGTTTTATTATTATTATTAATTTTTTTTTATCGGGATTCTTGCAATCGACTTCGCATGTTTTAATCTTTAGGTTATACCCACCAAATTTTTTATAAATAAAAAAGCATTTGTTTGCCTCAAATACTTTGGCTGGTTTTGAGAGAGATATCGAGGATTAAATTAAAACCTTAAATTAACTTCGATATTCTCTCGCTTAGGACGGAATGGCAATGTGTTCAGTTAAGGAAATTCTAGATGGGTTGATATCGTCTTGTACTTTAGTAATTTCTTAATGCGTACCGCGTCGCATATTTCATGCATGTTCGATATATTTAAATTACTCTATAATTATACGCTATACAATGTCATATTATAATACCCCTTAACGTGTTATATTTTTTCTGTACTAGCACTAAAAATTATTTCACAAACTATGGTTAATAGCTTGTGTTGTTTGTGTATTTTCATGGTAATAAAGGTCATGAATGAAAATATGTAACAATTTAAATAACAAAAAGAAAATTCTGGCATCCATAAAAAATTATATACAAAAAAGTCTAAAACTTGTTATTTATGTGATTAGCAAAAATATGGTTACCTAAAATTGTACATGTGTATTCATTTAGCTTCTAGAACTTATTTGATCTTCAAAAGCCAATAATGTTAATTCCTGGAGTCTAGTATTAATTGTGGCGATGCCATTTCGAAAATAAAATGTTTCATTTTATTTAAATTTTCAGTAGAGTATTGAAGTATTAGAATACTTATAGTTCTGATTTAAAGTACTGTCAAATCGATTTTTCACAGTTATTTAATTTACTAAAAGTTGTGTATATTTTTTATATGATGGCTTTATCGGGTTTTCTACTAAATTATGAAATACAAATATTTGTTGAATGAGCACCTTTTTTATAGGACCTCGTAATATTTTGTCACAAAACTTAATGTCCATCAATGTCCATGATGTCCAGAGTTTGATGAAAAACAAAATTGCTTACAAAACGATGTTTATCAAGAGAATATAATAAAAAGAACTATTTCGCTGTCCGAAGAATATAAAAATAAAATATTTGGTGGCGGCGGCGAAGCGCCTTCTGTAAAATGCACTACGTCAACTATGGTATATAGTCGCTGCGACAATAAAACGGCGTTAATGTTTCGCGTATCCCATATAAATTATTAATAGTAAATACAATTGAACGATGTCTGGACCGAACCACAACAACGTGAATAAACAGTACAGTGAGATAATTATATTATTGTCACCGACCTGGTCGATTTTTAAAATACGTGCCTCGCAAACACAACTACGAGCGCTCTGGCACTGCAATGGCATTCGGTTTAATTTGTTGGTGGACTCTGGATAAAAGGATCGTTTAAGAATTTCTTGATATTATTACAACGACCATTATTTCCGTCACGGTGGTCGGTATTATATTATTGTATACGATTACGGTTATTATTCTCTCACTGCATAATTGTGTTTACTGCTCGAATCGAAATCTAGAAATTCATCTCCCCAGCCACCTTAGAACCCAATATCAGCTATTCTAATCGTTCACCAAATACATTAAGCCGATTGAGTTTCTGGATCCACAAAAACCAAATTCCAAATATACATATTGTTGTTAGCATTTTAAGATCTTACCCTTACGATCGTCATAAACAAATATGAAAGTTTGTTATTTTGTTGCATTTAGCTCGGCGTAGTACCTATAGTATATTCAACGTATTTCGATATTAAGCAACACGAGAGTTATTAATGTTGGATAGAGAGATAGTAATAGTTTTTAAAAAATGTTCATAAAATATTAACGTTAATAGCACATATTACAAAACCAGATGCACTTCATATTCAATCCATGTAATTCTAAAAAATATAAACATATTAAAACCTACTTGAAAACTAAATCATTAAAAATAGAAGAAAAAAAAAACAGTTTTTATGAGAAATTATTGATTATTTATTTATTTATTTTATAATTCAACGTGTGGTGCCCTTTTAAAATTATTATAATCACATCACTGATATTTAGCACACATTATTTGATACAATAATTAAAATAAAAGTGTTATACAACAAATAATTCCTCATATTATGTGATCCATTTTAATTGAAGTAGGTTTAAGTTATTTAATAAATGTACAAGTATTCTGGTTTTATATAATCTGTGATCATCATAAAAACAATATTATAAATTAAAATAAGAGCGAAAATAATTCTACAATAATGGGAATTTTTTTTTTTTTTTTTTTTTTTTTTTTTTTTTTTTTATTAGCTATTAGTATACAACTATGACAGCTCGACTATTACAGAGATGATACATAAAACACATTATACATTAAACATTATAATACATATTAAATAATAAAGCCAGCATCCAATATAAAGGTAATTATTAATTTAATGGCGGTAGTAGATTTTGTATTAAGTATGGAGTGGATATTTAAGGGGATATCAAGAGTCTTAAGTTCATTAACTAAAATAATGCGTTTGAGTTGTAGGGCAGGGCAGTCAAGTAGAATATGGGATAAGTCACAAATGCATTCATTCAGGTGAAGAGTACAGAACGGAGAATCATTAAGGCCAAGTTTAAAGGAGTGGCTGGGTAGAAGGTGATGCCCTATGCGTAGCCTATTAAATTGTACTATATATGGTCTATGTAAGTGTAGGTTATTGAACCAGGTTTTTTTAAGGATATTTGGTGTAATATTTCTGTAACTTGAGGCGAAATCAGCAGGTAGATTGTTCCAGAGAGAGAACCAAATATTATTAGAGTATAGTTTTATAAGAGGTGTGAAGTCAGAATGGGGGAGTTGATAAAAGGAAGGAAAGATGAGATTGGATGAAGATTTAGCCAGGTGGTCTGCAACTTCATTACCATATATGCCTGTATGACTAGGAACCCAAAGAAAGTGGATGTTATAGTTAATTTGATTTAATGTAAAAATAAGAGACTTGATGCGAAGAATAAGTGGAGACAGATGAGAGTTAAATGGGTTTGAATTTAAGGCTTGGAGGCACGACATGGAATCTGATACAATTAAGTAATTATTGGGGGGGAAATTTTGGATAAGTATTAAGGCTTCGGTGATGGCATAGCACTCAGCTGTAAAGGAAGAAGACGTAGGGGGAAGGTTATTGCTAAAAGAGAGTTGTAGATCAGGAATATAAAACGCATATCCAGCGGAGAGAGGGGAGACTGATCCGTCAGTATAAACCGCGATGAAGTTAAGGAAGCGTTCATTAAGATAATTCAAAACGGCTGCATTGACCGAGGAAGAAGACATGAATTTAAAATCATTGGAGGATAGATCAAAAAATTTATTATCAGAATGAATCTGAGGGGAAAAGATAAGAGAGTCGTAGGATTGCTCGTAAAGAGGGAGTTTAGTTGAATTAATAATATATTGATGGAAATTTGAGATAGAATGTGCTATAACTGATAATACGGGCATAGATTTAGGAACATATCGCCAATTAAGGTACAGTGAGTAATAAGTGTCAAAGATACGGTGATCGCTATAGGATAATGATTTCAAGAGAAATTTGCCGGCAAGCCAGCGGCATCTGATATTAAATGGTGGGCAGGTAGATTCAACTTCCATAGCAGGGCAAGGTGTAGAACTGATGTAACCCATAATGGTTCTGATGCATGAGGCTTGGAGTTTATTGATTTTTTTCCAATTAGAAAAGGAAGCCGATCCGAAAAGAAAGCATCCGTAATCAAGTTTGGAGCGTATAATAGACAAATATATAGATAATAGACTTGAAGGGTGAGAGCCCCACCAAGTACCAGTTACTGATCGGAGGAAGTTGGACCATCGAGAAACAAACGCCGTGAGAGTTGAAATATGTGGAATCCAGCGCAATTTGGGGTCGAGAGTGATGCCAAGATAGGTAATACTGGGAACAAAAGGGATAACATAATTGTTGAGGTGTGTATTAAGGTTGTTTAAATATCTACGACGAGTGAAAATGATTGATTTGCATTTTTCAGGGGCAACATCAAAAGACACTTTGATTAGGATATCATTCAGATCCTTCAGGGCAGAGTTGAGGTTATCAATAGCAAGGTTAAGATGTTTATTAGAAGAGAATATTACTAAATCATCAGCGTATATAAGACATTCATGACCAGACTGGGAAAGATGCTTTTCAACAATACTCATATATACATTGAACAGGATTGGACTAAGGCAGCTACCTTGTGGAAGGCCAGTGAAAGTGGATCGAGTATTTGACGATCCAAAGGGAGAGAAGAAAACAAGATTTCTGAAATTGAAGAGAGCAGACAGAATATTACAGAACTTAGGGGGGACATTTAATGAGAGAAGATAGGTAATGAGGGTAGGAATGTTCACGGAATCGAAGGCGCCGCGGATGTCAACAAATGTGGCGACAAGGAATTCCTTATTATTAAAAGCATGGTAAATGTGACCAATGAAAGTCGAGAGGCATTCCATGGTACCCAAGCCCTTCCTAAACGCAAACAAATTTGCAGGTAAAACAGAGTTGGATTCTAGCCACCAATCAAGTCTTGTTTTCAGCATATATTCGAAAACTTTGCAAAGAGAGGAAGAGAGAGCAATTGGACGAAAAGAAACATTAGAATTAGGTTTGGGGATAGGGATGACTCGATAAGATGTCCATGAAGGAGGAACCTGATTAGATGATAGAATGTTATTCATAATAGATAAAAGGTAAACCAGAGCATTTGAAGGGAGGTGTTTTAGCATAATAGGTGATATGTTGTCAAGACCGGACGCAGTAGATTTCCGTGAAGATATGGCTAAATTTAATTCTGACATAGTAAAAATATTAGTGAGAACATGAGGAGGAGAGTATAGAGAGTGATCAGAAGGGCAAACCTCTGATATAGAAGGGACATAGCACGGAGCGACTTTAAAACAAAAAGAGTCGAACCAATCGTCATTATCTGGAGGTCTGACAGGGTTGATACAGTTTTTATAGCGCTTAGCTGTTGACCAAAGGTGAAGTATGGGGAAAGATGGATTTAGATTTGAACAAAATTTTTTCCATTTTTTCCTCTTTTCATTTTTTAATAGTCTGGTGGTTTGGGCACAAGCGTTTCGGTAATTAATAAAGTCAGACATGGAGCCCGAGCGACGAAAGTTTCTAAAAAAAAGGGTTCTGTTTTTGACAGCTTCGGTACAGTCAGAATTCCACCAGGGAGGGGAGGGTGGATAAGGATTGGTATTTAATCTTTTCTTAGGAATTGTAGAATCGGCGGAGTTGCTTATAATACTAGTGAAGGTAGAATAGGAAAAAACTGGAGAGGAAGAATTTGTCAATGAAGAGATAGAATTATGAATTTGAAGAGAATACGATGACCAGTTGGCTTTATTGAAGTTAAAGGGTAAGTAGATTGGAGGTGAGGAATCCAAATCGGAACAAGATGGTACAGGATCGGTGATTCTGTTAAAATTAGCTGTTATGATAATGGGGATATGATCGCTACCGTGAGGATCATTGAGGACTTTCCAAGATAGATACCAGATTATATCAGGGGAACAAAAAGATAAGTCAATTGCTGAGTTAGATGAGTTGGGGCGACCCACATGTGTAGGACTACCATCGTTGAGAGAGCAAAGACTTAATGAGTTAATGCAATCATAGATCTGAGAACCACGGCGGGATGCAAGTTGAGAGAAATGGGAATTTTAATTAGTGGAATATTTAAAGTATTGTATACTAGAAATGTGAATGATGGTATATCTTACAAGTAGAAAAATAAGGAAATTGAAAATAAATTAGAAGAAATACGGTGAATTTATTTTATCTAAGAATGTTTATGACTTGCTGAAAAAACACAAATTTTCTTGAAATGTTTAGCCGACTAGTGAGGTCGATGATAAGAATAAAAATAATGGAGGCATAATGATGTTGATAAAATATTTAATTTTTTATTATTTTTACAACAAAAGACAAGAATTTAGGTTGTATGGTAACTTTAACATGAGAATCACTATAATTATAGCACAAAGTTTCAAAATAAAGATATACAATTTGAAACAGAGATCAGGGGGGCTATAATATAATATACGTGAAATGTTGAAAATTCTTTGCGTTGAAAAAAATCGGATTTTGTGTTTTGGTTTTTTACAGTTTGTATTCAGTTTTCTCTTTTAATTTCTGAATTTCTATTTTTTACAAAAAAAATAAATAATATTTTACGATCCTAGTGCAAATTTGTGTTTTTTTAAGATTGTTCTCACAGCGTGACGTATCAAAACTAGATTTAAGTAGGTATGGCAGAGTGATATAATAAATTATAGTTTAGGAAAACTTTTTTGTTACAGTGCACGTGAAAGTTCTCGAATTATCTGCCATACGACCTTATTCCGGAGTACAAACAATGGAATAATGATATAATATTATTTTTAGTTTAAAAAAAATTGTTTTTAATGTTCGAAAATATTTAAATATATTAACATAAATATTTTTAATGCTTAATGTGTATAATACTCATACGAGTTAATGACTTTCTGAATTTACGATTTTAAAATCGTATTCGTGTGTACAAGCTATTTTTAAGTGATGTATAGTTTAAAATAATGATTAAAAACTTAATCACATACCGGTTTCGTGTTTAATTCATTTTGATCTAATTAGTATGTCCTTATCTAATTGTTATTTTAAAATAGTACACCTTGCGTCGAGTGTTTGGAGGATAAACTTGGTTTGGTCCTCAAATTTCAAAATATTCTTCTGCAGTAAGTGCGGTCTTTTCGAAAATAGTTTTTTTTTTATTCTCAAATGTCGATCAATGATGTATATAACCTTGGTTCTTGGACAAATCCAATTTCATAGACGATGTTCATTTTTTGTTAAAAAGGGCACCATCTAAGTGGAACCAATGAGCCATGTTCAAACTTTATCAGCAGTATAATGCTCATATATGTATATATTTTATGTGTACATAGGATTCAGTCTGGAAGAGATTTGAATCAATATTGTACTGTATGTCTGTGTAATGGTACGAAATATACTATACGCAAACATAATGACAATATTATATAATAGGGATGGATTAGGCAGAGAAAAGTCGTAGTAATAATTTTTACCCTAAGTCGTGCAGCATTTTATATATATAATATGTGTATATACGTATAAATATATTTTAGTAATACTTTTAGAGTATATTATTTGCAATACTTTTAGTAAAATATAATATTTTAAAATAACTATAAATATCAACAATCGAATTACTTATTATGTTACATAGGTAGTTAATAGTTATATCGCTCCATAAGTACAGTTTTTAATATTTTAAAAGCTTTTGTACATAAATTATTATTAAGTGCATATTAAAAATAATTTAAATTTTTTTCCTAATACAAACTGGTTTTGATTATATTATTTAGTGCATGATAAATAATTGATTAATATGCTTAAGTTTTGGTTCAAAATTTCAAATAATGATCGTTACACGTGACACGTATATTACATTTTCTTAATATTAATTCATTCAAAAATGCGTTTTTATTTTGTTCCAAATTAAAACGGAAACATAATTACGACAATTATTATCGTTTGACTTGTATCATTTTTATTTTATTTTTTCCTCTCCGTTGAATTTAGATCACTTAATCTGCGCTTAACATTGTAGTGTATACGTCTGCAGTGTCCTAATCCACAACATGGGAAATATTGACTGCACACCACGCGTATTTAATATATGTATGTTATTTTGATATTTACTATTGGGGGTGAGTGATGATAATAAATTAACCTCGCGTAATCAGAATAAAAATATGTAACGTAGTAATAATTAGATAAATTAAAGAAAAATATTCTTAAATAGTTATTCTAGAGTAATTATTATGTCGTACAGTTGGTCGTTTGGTTATAAAGCACGAGTCGTATAAAATCACTAAAAGTTTCTTCCCACGGTTATTGGAAACGATTAGCAGGGTGACCAAAAGTCACATGTAACAAGTGTGCATATTATGTAATGATGAATTAATTAAGCTGAAAAAACACATTTATTGGCACGATTACATTATTTCACAAATTTAGTTTGATAATATTAATTTAATTTGAATTTTTTTCTGAAATATTGGTGGTAGATGAAGCCTTTCATAAACACCACTATGTCCATATTCATTTGCACTGAAATATTACTAATAACATGAAGTAGGTAACTTATAGCATGTCTTTCTCATTAGATGATCCGATACGTCCAAAGCCCCAAATCGAGTATAATATAGACATTAATTTGTATTGTGGCCTATCCATCTTTGTTGTAACATCTGGCATATCTACTGCAATTATCGATATCCAGTAAAACAGGATAAATTATAGTAGGTATGCATAACTGTATCAGATGAGGTTATCAATTGTCACTCACTGACAATCTTCTCTTCTTTTCTGCTCACCAATAAATGATAACAGATAGTGGTGAGGCTAGACAAAGACACAGCTAAACAAATGAAAATTGGAATAACAAACAGATGTCCGAAATTATTAAAGAGTAATAGTTAGAAATTGGCCGTTAAAATAAAACTGTTTAAACTTTATAAATTACGGGCTAAAAAATTTACCACGATACAACTGTTTTTTCTTAATGACACGCACCATCATAGGGAACAGTTGTTTCCAATCTTTCATGTCTAAATGACTGTAATGGACATTGAGCTAGGATCTCAGAGTGTTTGTACTGCTTTTATTTGCACGACGACAACGAATCATGTGATTCTTAACTTCAAGTACTAGGACGTGCAAAAGGCAGCCACAAAAGTGCGACAGTGAGAAAGGATCAATTTTAATGAAATCGCCTTCATAGGCAGACTATCAGGGGAGAAGCTCACGATCAATAACACTGAGAATAGTATAATAATTGAAGTAATACATCAGTTGACAGCGTGTTTCATATTTATAGCGTACGACATCCTAACGGTGAAGCTGATGGAAGGAAAAAGAAAGTTTTTGAAAAGAGAATAATTAGAAGCCTTGAGTGAAAATTGATAGTAGCGAGCTTCTGGAAGCTTATAGGAAGACATATATATATATACGCCAAACTTGGCTGGTATGCAGTTATTTTATTTAATAAATTAATAAAAATTGCTATCAGTAGCTAATGTTATTGTTTGAACTTAATTATTGTAGTTTGTTGATTTTTAATTGAATTAGTTGATTTCAAAAAAATAAACGATGCTGCATTGGTGGGAAATAAATAGTAATGCAGTCCCCTCTTCTCAATATTTACACGTATTATACACTCAGCTAAATCCAAATTGTCACCTGCCCGTACAATATAAAAGTATAACAATATACTTTAATATTTTAAAAATAAATAAAATAAAGTTAACTTATTTTCTAATTGTTCCCTATTTGCTGTGTCATACACCGATACATCCGATGGGAGGGGTTATATTAAATGATAATTTATATTTTATATGCATAGTATAGTAAAAAAAAATTATTTTTAAAATTGAAGATTATAGTTTTTACATATTTATAGATTTAGTAAAAAATACTTATTGGAGGTTTGAATACCCAACCCTTCCCTTGTGTATATTATAATATTACGTACGTATTTTTTTTTTTTTCCGTTTCAACCGACGACGCCGCGGGATCTGTTTTCGCATTGCTTCCGCGGCGCCGCCATCGTTTATTGACATTATCAAATATTAATTACATTACAAGTTTTACTTGACTTCTTCCTGTTCTTCTCGGGCTGACCGGAGTCCGCCGCCCTTGAATTCGCGTGCCTGTCATCCGATTGGCGAGCCGACCGGAGTCCACCACTCTGGATGTTTCGTTCTCCATCACCGTGGTCGCACGTTCCCCTATGCCCTTCGCAAGGCCTCTTCCTCGCGTTCATCCTTTTCCTTGGTCGACAGAATCGTCTCGACCATGCAAATGAACTCCAGGCGATTAGTTTCGAACTGTTTAATAATTCTTCTTCGGGCTTGGGCGTCTTCTGGCAAGTCATGTGACAGGGGACCACACAGGATTTCCTCAACGTCACCCGCGTTCGGAGGTCGCCTCATAATCTATTACGTACGTATTTAAAATATTAAAAATAATTTTTATGATAACGAATAATCATAATATGGATATAAAAATAGATAATATTGTGTGAAAATTATTTTGTGCAGAATTAATATTTTAATTAAAAAACGTTCAATATTCGAACGTCTAGGATCTTTTGAAAAAATGCATCAGTTATTTTCTTTATAATAATAAAATAATAAATGGCTTTGTTTTCATATTTCAATAGGACAGGAGTCAGGAATGATTTGACTTTTGTTTGGTTGCCCGTGTAAGAATTTAAACAATAACACATTTTTTTATTACGTTTCATTTACAATGTCATGAGCAAATTAATTTTTGTTGTAAGTTCGTTTTAAATCTCAACAATAAATCCAACTATACATTAGTTTTTTTATCAACATTAATAATAATAACAACACAAAATATAACGATTATTAAACACGCTGAAAGACAAAATTATATATTTTTGAAGTAATGTAAAAATTACTTCTATTAAATATTGCATATAGTATTATACATTAGTTTTTTTAACTAAAGCAAAAAAGCCAATATGTCAGAATAATAAAATTGTTTAATCTGTTTTAGTTTGAATGGAAACTGTATCAGATTAAAAAAAGAAAGACGAAATTAAACGAATACGTAAATACCTACGTAATTATATTTTAATGTATTTATTTTCAAAAAACTTGATTGTATCTTAATAATAATGTACCACTAATATATTTCGTTAATGTAATAGCTGTATAAAATATTAGACATTTATTATAGATGATACAGTTAACGAGTTAATGAACTGCAAATAATAATTGTTTATAGAACAGTCCATTGAACTGTTGCAGTTTAATATTATTACAACTATTTTCGTATAGTTGTAAATTAGTATTTTATAGGAAAATAAAATATAAAAACTGAGAATGCGTTTGTTTATCGTAATTTTCTAGAATCGTCGTACGTATAAAATACAACTGTTAGAAAACCCGTAACTGCAGAACCGTGCAAAACTATGGGCCGTGATTAAAGTCGGCGCCACGATTGGCAATGAAATAATAATTTATGATTTATGTATTCTTATTTTAGTGACGTTTTTATCACTGGGGGTTGAGGCTAATCGATCGGTGTTAGAATGATGTCTCGGATACGGGTGGACCTTCCACGGTGTTATATTATGCTGAACCATATAAGTATACGTGTATATATGCGTATTGAAAACGAGGACAGGCAAATTGTCCTGATATTATTTATTTTTTCTATGGTCTCCGGTGAAGTACCTATCTCGACATGTCTGCTGGCCCGTAAATCATTCTACGGCATCCTAATTTCGAAACTAAATGCCTGACGTCGTTTAAGAAGAAAACGACAAGAATACGTTTACCACGCCGGTATTATATTATCATAGCGTTGTTCTATTTTTATGGAACATAGCATATATATATATATATATATAAGTCAAAATGTAAACGATAGCATTTGAATTCTCTCGGAAAGTGTTTAACAAATGTACCAAAAAATATATATATATAATCGATAATATAAATAAAACATTTTTTATCACATTTTTCAAGGGGTTGTGTTATGTACAGGTTTATTTTTAAATGTGTTTTATGTACGTTGTATAAATTAAATTTGACTACCTATTAAATTTAACATAATATATGAATTAAAACTATATGAAATAACAAGTAGTAAACAATTTAAAATGTTTTCTAAAACATCATAGAAACGCTTGTTACCTCTGCTCACTCTCTTCGTTTGATTTCAATATTATTTTAATTGTCACGTTGGAAATCAAAATTCAATAAAACGATTGAGACCAATCGATTATCTAAACAATAAAATAATGTATCGTTAGAAACATAGTGAATTTTTTTTTTATAATATATTTTGGTTGAATTTTGGTGTAGACAAATGCGTGATTGAACCAGACAACTGAGGTTAGTGGATGCACAACACTACGAATAAAAAGGTTGTCTAATCGTAGTTTACTTTATTCGTTTTTTTTTTCATGATACTGAAAAAATGACTAAATGTGAACCAAAATTACTCATCCAAACCCATTCTACAATAACAAAATAATATCATTTAAATGTGTTGGTAATAAAAACGTACGACTCGTTATTATAATACTACCAATAGATATCGATGTACATAAACACTCGGATGTCTCTCGGGGAAAAAAATCACGTCGCACGTACCTCTCATGAAATAATATAATCTCACGGCTACTCTAGACTCTAGAGTACCTACGTACGGTGTTTGGAAACGCGAGCACCTACCAAATATCTGTTGTACAATAGTAATAATAGTATTCGGTCGAATTGTTTGGAGAGATTGCTTTCGATGTGGGCTATCTAGAACTCTGGGAGACGCTATTCCCGAATGTATTTGTTCAGTTAGATCCCGTTTTGCATCCTGGTTATAAAGTTTTGATCCCCTTCGGATTAGGCGATGGCTGTACTTTTATTTCTCTTATCGTGTTTGCAGCATAAAATCGTGTTTACGTATTAATTTCCCAGAGCAATTCTGTAGGTTTTCTTCCATCTCCAGCATAAGATATTTCATCGAATCGGATGGTAGTATATTAATCTATGCTCCAATGATTCATAACGTTCAGTGAACAGACTACGGTTTTAAATATCTCATATTGTCTGACCCACACGAGTTTCACCGTTCGTTCGAAATACAATACTATGTTATGTTTTATTACCTACAATATCTACTCTTTTAGTTTCAAATTTATTAACGCTGTCGTCAATTTTTATATTTTCATCATCGTCAGATTTTAATATTAGTTGCAACTTTGTGAACAATGACAACACAATCAAAGATTATGAAAAATTTGGGTGTTCGTTAGTTTAACAATATCGCAAAATGCCGCGAAAATCGCAAGTTGTATGTTTAAAAGTTTAATTTTCCGCACCAATCGACTGCTCGCAATCAAATGGTATAATGTCAATTTGCGATTCAGTCATTACACACAACTATATAATTTTTGACCATTAATATTGTTCTGATTGCGTTTCTTACTGGAGACAGGTATTTCTTGCTCGTCATTTTCTACAGTCCATCTCATCTGACCAGTCGTCCAAAGTAAATTTAAAAAAAAAAAACTCTTACCAGTGATATATCACAGTGCAGGATATGGCAATCATGCTTGTGCTGGTAATAATAATACGGAAGCAGAGCTATGGATCGTTGGCTAACAGATCTTACAAACTTCAAGGAGGTGAGAGATGCGATACAACTTTCGGAGGAATTTAATTTGGACTGCGGAAAATCTATGGCTCAGTGAATTTAATTCACGACTGTCTTATACGTTTTCGTTCTTGGACATAGATTTAGTGTTCCGTCAAAGAGTACAACTTCCATATTATTCGTTCGACTGCTTAAAATTCCACCATTACTTAATGTTAATTGCAAGAAATCATTCGTTATGTGAAAAACATTATAGGTTTCCTGCACCAGAGTATTGAAATGTATTCCAAAACGTTGTAATAATTTGTTCCCATATTGTTTTAAAGGTTATACTATCTGAAAAATTATTTTCTTTATTTTTAAGCATTACAATGATTTTATACTGTCATCTCAATACATACAAATTAAAATTGTCAGTATGTTTCGTCAAAAATTATCAGACATTTTTATTCAAATTTAGTGTTATTAATATGTATAGATCTGTAAGTAATGGAAAATATTATAATATTATAGATAATCCAAACACCTAAAAACTAAACTTAAACTCTCTATTCGCTCCTTGCTATTTTTTGCAATTTTTTGCAATTTTTTACCATAAACAAATACAGAATTTGGATGTGAGCTGCAAATATATTGGGAACTAATTAGAGGAAGTTTGTCACGTTAAATATTGGGAATCAATTTAAATTTGGCAGCCTAATAGTGCCACTTATTTATTCGAGTTCCATACGACGGGGTAATCACGGTAATACAATTTAATTAATGTTGTGGTATTATATATTTTCACTTAAATTTTCGATTATAGTGTTATATTATATATTTACAAACTGTCATTGAAATTATCGTACATAATAGTTGGCCCATGAAGGATACTAGAAGGAATCAATATTATATTATACATAACTGCTTATGATAAACAATGAGAGATCTGTTTGAGACAGGACAGTCTTTGATTCAGTAATACATATTTACTCAAACATATTATTATTCTAAATAAATTGTTGTGCTCAATATTCCAAAAGTGATATCTTTGAAAAAATGGATTTTCATGAAATGAAATCTGTAACGTATTTTAATTTTCCATTAATAAAAAATATTACAATATTAATTTTACAATAATTTATATTATATTTAATTTAATCGATATCACTTTTTTTTGTAAATCACGAAATATTAGAAAAATTAGTGACAAATTGTATATTGGGACGTGTAGAAAAAAATTTTACTAGTTTTTGCTTAATCAGAATCAAACGATGGATCGCGAATACTCCAGTATTTTCGCTTATCATACAATATTTGATTTTATACAGACCTGTGAACATAAACGAGGACGTCACAATATACCGAGTCACAGATATAAATAATTATTTTATAATTGTCAACGAAAAAATAGTACCTAAATAGGAAACCTCTAAACATATTAAGACACACATGAGAATTATTAAATTTTATTGTACTGACCATATTGGTATCATTAATTGTTCTTATAAACTGTCCAGTTCTTATCGGGGATCAGTCTCGAACAGTGCCGTTAGCCGTGCCGTTAAGATTTAGCGCCCGGGGCAAAATTAAAAATATTCGCCCCCTAATTTATTTATTATTATGCATTTTATTTCTGTTAAATTTATTTTTTTTTTTTACGACGTATTTTCAACATTGATTTGACAAAAAACTAAAACTGATTGCAATAGAAATTATTAAACAAAATAGTTAGGTATAATATGATTAAAACATTAATATAAGTCACAAATTTATCATATTATGTAATATAAAAATACAACATTATTTTGTATGATAGTCAACGTATTATACATAATGTTATATTTACAAACGTACTTATCATATATACAGGGTTCCTATAAAAGATACTTAGTTCAAAACCTAATTTTTCTAGACTTTTTTGAAGCAAAATCTTCAATGACGTCTTCAAAATAGATGTTTTTCGTTATTTCGTTCTCAATTGACAATATTGCTGAATTGGTTAATCTCTCTTGTGACATGGTTGATCGTAAATACGTCTTAGTAATTTAAGTTTACTAAAAGAACGTTCCCCGGAAGCGACGGTAACAGGCATGGTAAGAAAAAATCTATATACAATCATTACATTTGGACAAAGTTGAATCAAGTTCATATTTTTTAATTGCATTTAATATATTTAAAGTAGTTGCATTTTGTAACTTTGGTATAATTGCTTTTGCTTGGTATTTAAAAAATTCGACTTCATTAATTATTTCTGGGTCAATATCTTCGTTGTACTTGATTGCTAAATTAGCTGCATATTTTTTCAATGTTTCAACTGGTGTTACAGATAGTGAATGACCAGAAAGAAATTGAAAATCATTAGCAATATTTGATAATTTTTCAAACCTCCATTTCATTTGAGCCATCATATCAAGAAATTTGTAGTATTCCAATGTTAAAAATTGATCTGCAGAAATATCTTCATCCGATGATTTTTCTCCGCTCATAAAGAATAGTTAGATAATGAATAGGTAGGTACGACAATTTATATTTTATTATAAAGCCGAATAATACAAGAATAGAACGTTGTGGTTGACTAATTGTTATTACTCAACCATAGTCGGAAATTTGTTCAGAAATAATTGTAAAACAATAATCTTTCTCATGTATTTTATTTATGTATAGGTAGTTTAAAATATTCTAAAATATTTTTTTGGCGCCCCTTTAAACCATGCTTATGGTTTAAACACGTATGCCCCCTAGGCCCCCACCACGGCAAAGCTCTGTGTCTGTGTATATAGTATGTAAAGGCACTATGTGCCTATATGCGTATATATGTGTGACTTTTATATTGTGTCACTGCATTCGTTTTATTCACGCATATCCGTTAAAAAAACTTGTAAGTAACATTTGATCCGCTTCCAGACTTGACAGTTTCTGTAGCTTGTAGATTGCTTATATTCAAAAGTATTCGACCTACCCCTTCCCGTGCAACTGAAAAAATAACAAAAAATCTCTCTATAAACTGTCAGTTTGAATGTCAAAACTTTATTTTTTATGAACCGTATAACACTGTATTGATTTCAGAAAAAAATGGTGATACAGTGTATATATATGTTTACGTTTCCACGTCACGTGCGTTCTAATAATACACATTGACGTGACAAATCGAAAATAAATACGAATATTTATTTGTATTTTATGAGACAATATATACGATATATTATAAGTACACGGGTCTGTGACGACGTTTCCATTTTTTTTTTTTGTATTTTCTTTTTTGATTTTAATAACAACAACAACCAAACATACAAACAGACAATTGGATGTTATTTTCTCTTGCTCTTGTTGATCAAATTTATATTGTAGTATGACACTTGTGCTTTCGTCAGCTTATATGCACACATTCGTCGGATAAAAGACACCGAGAATAATATTCAACTATAAGTTGTAATATATTTTAAAATTATGTGGAGAATCAAAACAAATGGCGCGTCGCCTGCAGTCGGCGATAATAATTTTAATAATAATAATACTATATTATCATATTTTCTAGTCTTAGAACGCGATGATTGTTGCGACAGAAAACACGCGTGCATTTATCCTGTCACATAAATCTCTTGTCTTTTTGAAAATTTGTTCAACTCAACGCGAAAAATAAATCCCGTTATCGAGGTCGAGGCGTGTTCGCTGGCTTGCAGTGGTCGATTTACAGACATGTTATATTATAATAATATTAAACAACATAATATATTCGACTAGCCGGGTATATACACGTCACATCGGGGAAATATTCACAGAACCTAACGCTAAAATAATAATATCAAGACATTATGATGTATATATATAATATACATTCTATATAATTATAATAAAGCCACTTGTACAATATATTATAATATAATACAATTTCGTATTATTATATCATAAATAGAACGCAATCGCTTGTCTCCCGAGGAGATCCAACAAATAACGACTCCTCTGGACCATTTGTCTCTATCCATTCACAATTTTAGAACAAAGTGTCTCCGGTTCATATTTAACGACCCGATTCACACACCACTGCCGAGCCCGACACCCTCGTCCATTGTTGTGTACGTGGCCGTGTGCGGATGTATGCCCCCTTCCTTTTCCTCACTCCCCTTCTCATTGCCTCTCATAGTATTATGAGTAATAATTAACCAGAGAATAATGGGTTATTTATTGACGGCAAACGTACGTGGTGGGCGGTGAGCTTATTCCAAGTCTGTTGCTTACAATAATGTGGCTGCCGCACCCCGCGATTTCACTGCTTCGAGTAGGTGGGTTCGTCGGTTGCATTTCGATGCATAAAGGGTAATGGGAACGGTCAGGACCGGTGAAGTGGGTAGTAAAGGGTTTATTTTTTTATACATTCCCCACTCACAAGGATTTCACCACCTGCATAAACGATAATATTTTACTATCCGGCCAATGGATAGCAGTGATAACAATAGTAATAATAAAAACGGTAATATATCGGTGAAAAAAAACTCTAAAAGTCCATGTGCATATACCTAATATATATATATATATATATATACGTATTTATGTACCTATACCCGATGCTGCTGTAGCCGAATCGATCACCGAAAATAATGACAAATTACCATCGTCGTGGCACACCAGTGGCAACTCCCTCCCCGTATAACATTCCCCGTCATCAACGACCCGCCTTTTGTAGATTTATAGATGCACGAACGCCAAAATTCTCCGGGGATGTAGTCCGCGCCACGTCCATTACACGGAATCGCCTGAAACGGGTTTTGACCTCCCACTCTCCCTATCCTTTCGTTCGTTCGATCCAACCCACGAGCCCACGGTACGCGCGTTTCTATAATACATTATACCTGAAAACCTACATAAATATATATATATATTTGTATATGTACTGATTTTTCGTCATTCTACACATCTGGCCTCGACCGACCAATTCGCCTTTTTTCTCCTGTTTGGCGACGAAATAAGAATAAATTTGTGTGTATTTACCGTATTCAACAGCAGCTGTGTGGTTATAATAATATGAGAATAGGATATCAGTGTTTTGCTCAACATCCGGTATAATCTAATGATATTATTTAATGTTATTATAATATTATGCGAGCACTTCACTTTCGTACTCGGATCGGAAGTGTAGTATTGCTATTACCGAGTTGGTCGCTTGAAACGAGTTTTTAAATGTTATATTTTTATAGTAATGATATAATTATATAATCTATACAGTTGTTATAAGGCGGTTCGGTCGCCACAATATTACACTAATCGGCAGTATTGCTTACCAAGCACAATAAGACTACTTATTGTACACACACATTTATATATATATTTCGAGTTAATAAGTTTTTGTATTGTCACGTTTTTCAATGTTGATAAAGTTTTCCAATAACATTATTTTACCGTGGTGTGATATAAGTGATATTTTTAACTTTTACAGACAACAGAAAAGTGTTTATAAGTACATGTATTAGTATAAAACATTAGGTGAACTAAAATAACAGTTTTTCCACGATAATAACTACTTTTTTATGGTGCCCATTTATTTATACAGCCGTTTACTTCTTAATATCCCCCCGACCACCACCCAATTATAATAGTAGTTATCTATACCATATAGAGGGATTCATGTCCAAGTGTATGGAGTATTAACGTTAGGAAACTTACATTTTTATAATTCTCACTCTGCGTGTTGACTAATACAGTACTGTTACCTAGAAACTGTGTGTCAAGTTTAAATAATAAAATTTAAAAAAAAAAAAAAAACACTAAACGTGTCATGCCATTTAAAATATATGCCCCTAAATCTTTAACTAATCTCAAGATTTAAAAAGTGGTCCACCTTTTAAAGTGCGATGTTTAAATATTAAATATATATTATTATTATTATGATAACAATATTAAAAACACCCTTTTTTCTAGAAGTTGTAAAATCAATGAACATAAAAGCAACATTCGTCCTAATTTCCAAGCATTGATTTTTCATTTCTTACAATATTTCTTTTCAACTACAGTTGCGGTATTTACTTGTGAACCTAGGTCAATGGCATAGTTTTGTTTGTGTATTTTTTATAATATACCATCTGGAACATTCCGTCGCCTTATACGCAGAATACAACTTATTATGTTATATTATGTATCCTACTGGGAGTTATTTGTTTTTTTAACCCATTTATAAAAATATTTTAAATTTCGTCGTATGCACATCGTTGTTTATTCATTAATATTATGTATGGCTGCACACGAGATTGTCTGTCAAAGATAAGAGATTTGTATGATGTCTAGCATTGCAGTGTTAGTGTACTAAAATAAAACATACACGGTTTGATATTATATTCACAATTCGGTCATTGGGACAAAAAGAATACTGTTTACTGTTTAGTGTAATAATTCCATATTTAGGTCAGTTATAAAATTAAATGCATATAGTTTTGAATCACTGTTGTTTTATAGATGTGGGATAAAAAAAATAGAAATAATAAATTAGATTAACTGACGAAATTACTACAATTTTCGAATCGTTGTAATGTCTTCTTTTAAAATATACATTTATGGTCTTAGATTTTTATAAAAAGTGTGTGTTTTCTTCTTCCGATAATTATTATATAAATGTTGAACATTTTGTCCATTTAATATACGTCCATGTATCATAGTCGGTTGACATTTTTCATCATACTTCACACTTGACCAGCTTTTGTTTCTTTCAACGATCGTAACTATAGATCGGTTCACTGGGGCCAAATATTGTTTTTCACGTTTTATGTGGATATATTATATGGTAGTTAGATTTATTATATTTATCTATACTATATTATAAAAATAATATATATAAACGTAAATATAGGTACTTAAATATACTTATAAAGGTAAAATAAACAAAAAATCGGGTAAGTGGATGTCGCTTTGCAGTACAGTAGGTTACAAGTGGGTGGGTTACTGTAATGGATGGTATTAAATTTGAATTCAATGATGTAATATCATTGTATACGAAAAAAGATTCTGAGTGGAGATGATTTATCAGTCTAGGATATGTTATACTATATTATAAATAATTATATTATTATAATTTAAAAAAAAAAAATGTCGTCCGTAATTATTTAATATTATAAAATCGTGAAATCGTACGTTTTTTCTCCTTTAACCGCTTTTATTTCGAGTACCGTTTATAAGATAGATCGAAAAATGACCTTTCTAAAGTAACCAGCTCAAGAACATTATCATTCAGAAAATATACTACACTTGATACTTTTGAGTAAGCTTAGAGGGAGAAAAAGTGTTTACAGAATAAAAAAGAAAAAGAAATAAACATCATTGTAAAACCAATACCTTCCTCGCTTCACTCAGAATCTAATAGTAATACGTTAAGCAACAAATGATGGAGGGAAATATATACTAAATCTGTCAATTTAGGACTCTGAAATTTATCTAAACCAACAATGAACGTGATTCAACGTCTCTAAATAAGGGAGCTCGACAATGAAAGTGATATTGATAGAGCATCTACTATTAGTAATGTTGCTTAGATTAAATTATTTACCTACTGTGTACGAAATCATCAGAATCTATTGACAGATGTTCTCTAAACATAAATAATAATTTCACGAGGTTTTAGATAGGTTACCACTACGTAACCATAAATGTGGTTAGATTACTCCAAAGATGACGTTGTATAAAATTGTTTATATATTATTATATTCATCAATAAAGTTTTGATAGCAGATTGCCTGCTCGGACTTTAGACCAGACAGTTTTCTATATATATATATATATAATTGGATTTGTGTTGACTTAATTCGTCACCTCTGGAAAGACTGCGTTCTGCATCTATGGTGACAGATGATATATATATATACATACAAGGGATTTAATTACATTTTCTTCTAAAAGTAGCTTTTAATAACAATTGTTCCCTATTATTTTCGCTGTGCACTCGACTGGATAGAATAATATGTAACCCGACCCACGCATTGAAAAATAATTTAATGTTGTTTTGTTTTGTTTTCATAGTCAACACTGATAATGAAAATAATATGTTATATTCGGGAGCAACAATTATTACAGTAAAAGCTTTGACGAATTAATCGTCACTACGTCAAAATATCGGGTTACACGTCATATTACTCGATAAATAATGTCCAATGACAATTAATGGCCTACCACAAAATAACCGATATATGGAGGTATATTTTATTCACAATTTATTACCCACCGTTAACGTTAGATTCATTCAATTCGAACGGGAAAAAATCAATTATCATCGTTTTGCATAGTAATTTACATGTTCCAAGTCGAATAAAAAACAGATTTAAAATGTCGCATATATATTATACTCGGTGAATTCATATATTACGATGCACACACTTTCAACGGTGAAATCGACCAATATCTGAATTTGGGAAAAGCGAAGAAAAGTCTTCCGGCCGGCCAAAACTTGTCATCCGTTCCTAGTCTGTGACCACAACATCGACCGGCATAATGACTGCTTGCAACGTTTAACAGTGACGGAGAGGTTACGTAACAAATGTCAATCCCGAGTAAGAGATACTTAAGATATTAGTCATTAACCCTTTTTGTAGTTCTCTCCGGAGATTAGTGGGGAAAATATCGTCTTTGACTCTTTCGACTTCTTTCGCTCTATGGTAAATGCATTTCACCAAGTCCCAAAAACAGGCCCACTTACCGGTGTGATCATACACGCATAACACTATAGGAATACTATTTTCTATTAATACATAAATTACCAGTCTGTTAAAAACCTTGAAACTATCATTCGGTCAATGTGCTTATTAAAAAAAAAAAACACTTTTAGACAGTAAAAGAGTTTGTTACCTGTTTATAGATATGAAAATATGAAGAAAAAAAACAGTTTCACTATGGATGTTCACTCTCATCTTGTCAAACCTACCTATCGGCTATCATAATATTAAGATGCCCACTAAATTGATTTTAAAAATTTCAAAACTAGTCTACTTATGGTAAAAAATAACTATGTCTATAACTCATTGTCAATCATATTATTATCTCTCGCACATAATATAATAAAGCCATTAAGTTTCGAACGATTTTTCGCTGCGAAATGAAAATGTATTTATTTGATTGCTTTGTTTCTCAGACAAACAAATACGTGCAGTATTTATTTGTGTTTCTATATTTTGTTTAATAATTAGTACAATAACATAATAAGACTATAAAAGTAAAATGAAATGTAGGTTTACTGCAGCGTACAATATATTTTATACACACACATATATACGTATAATGTTGTCTCAATTAATTATATTATACAATAAAACGAAATTACAATTGTTGGATTTTAATTTAATCTCAGAGTAAAACAAATGATTATTTTATGTTCTGTAATATTTTGTTGTTGACCCTTTGAGTTTTCGTATCGAGCTACTCCGTATATACACACGATATGTATTACATTATTATATAAATTCAAAATATGTTTCATCATAGAAAATATTCAAAAGCTATGTGGAACGTCAGTTTATACAAGATTTTAATCGATCTCGAATATAATATGGAATATAACGGACAAATTTCACGGACTTTAAATAAAAATGTTACTAACAAAAAAAAAAATTAAAATAACACTGGTAACTCATAGCACATAATATTATATACAGTCACTGCCGTACCGTTTTACTCGTTCTTAATTTATGTATCTTTTTTTTTATTACTATTATTTTTAATCTTGCCGAAACCATAACAGTAAACAGTGTGCATGATTTATAACGTACGATTGAGAAAAAACTTTTATTTTGGTTTTGTTTTTTTAGTTACCAACATGCTTATATTTTTGTTATATTTATAAAATATATATTATACACGGATACGAGTGGTGGTGTACATTTAGAGAATGACGACGAGTGAGACTAGGTGACAAGAGTTGGATGGTGCTGAAGAGATTCGTTTTAGATCAATTGATGTGGGTGATGGGTGGCGGGGCGGGTCACGTAGTGGATAAAGGAAACCCGACGGCTCGTAAACAACAGTGGACTTCCACTGCGTAGCCGCCGTCGACGGTCGGGTCAAAAGATAACATTCCATCGTATCGTCGCACTCGAAAAGGCGTATCAATAGTAAAAATACCAGTTTGGTGGGTGGCTATAGAGTATCGCGAAGCCGACTGGCACAGGCACGGTGGATGTGGTGATCGGACAACACTGGATGCGATACGCGCGCACAATGAGATCGTGGAGCCGGCGACGGCGGACGGGACGGTACCACGCTCGCGATGACTTGCTCAACATTACGGGAATTTTACAAAGTCATTTAACAGGAGCTTAACCCTTTTAGACCCAAAGTATACTGAAGTGTACCATAACTATTTATAATTATGAGTTATGACACCTGAATAAATGTATTTATTATTAATATTAAACACGTGTGATAAGACCCACTGGCCTCTTTTTAAATGCGGAAGGTAACTTCAAGTCTTATCACAGTTAGAAATCTAGTTTATTCTATATATTATCTGTGGTACTATCACAGAATAGATTATTATATGGTACTATTCTGTGGTACTATAGTAATTTTATTGTTTTGGTGATTTTTCCTATGGTCAAACACATTGTAAATATTGAAAAAATATAACTTTTACCTCCATTTAGCAGTTAGTTTATGGTTTACAACCGTTGGAAGCGAAGTACACTAAGGTGTACGCTGGGCCTCTGTGAAATTTTTTCAGACTTGGAACGTTCTGCGTCAAAAATAGATCCCACATTTTTATCCATGGAATAATAATAATTTTTATCGACAATAATGAGCATTATTCATTATTCATCATTGATATACCAACAGGTAATAAGGACAAATTTATGAAAGTACGACTGTGTAATAGTTTTTTACAAAAATTTAAAAGTCTTCCCGTGGAAAGAAATATTTGCGTGGATGAGCAAATGGTACCTTTTAAAGGCAAGTTGAGTATCAAAAAATACGTAAAAAATAAGCCAATAAAATGGGGAACCAAGATTTTTCTATGTGAAGAAAGTGATTTGGCTTAAAATTGATTTCTTTTTCAAGGGTTTTTTGATCTAGACCCTGAAAATATTAAAAATTATGGTTTTGAAGGCTTTGTTGTCTTACGTATAACTAAAAATATAAGACCTAATCGTCATTTTCTGTTTTTTGATAATTATTTTTCGTCCTATGGGCTTTTTGAAAAACCACTGCATAATAAAATATACGCTGTCAGTACAATTAGATCTAATTGGTTCGCAAAGCACCTTTTTTGTCAGATAAATTTACGAGAGAATTGGGGAGAGGAGCGTTGTTTTAAATAAACACAGACAACCCTAATAATTATAATATAAGCCTATTCAAATGGTATGACAACAAGCCAGTGCATTTAGGTTCAAACTTCGTCACATCTGGGGAACTTGATGTGGTTCGTCTAAAATGGTCTAAAAAAAAAAAAATAATAATATGTGGACATAGAAAGACCTGCAATAGTTCGTATTTATAATAAATAAATTGGAGGAGTGAACAAAATGGACCAGATGGTTAGCTATTATAGAATTTTTATTATATCAAATAAATGGACCTTTAGAATGGCCATGCATTTTTTTGATTTGGCTATTTGTAATTCTTGGATTGTGTATAAAAATCTGCAGAAATATTAAAAATTCCAAAAAAAATTCTAGATTCTACGGATTTCCATATGGATATCGCAGAAAGTTTGATACGCATCAATAAACCAAACACGCCAAATAGAAAAAGAGGACGTCCATCAGCACAAGCGGAACAAGTACCAGAAAACACTAACAATAAAGTAGATTGAAGTAGTAGATTCAGCTCCACCTAATATTGATGTACGTTTAGATGGACCATATCATCGAGCAGTAGTCGATGAGAGAAAATATGCGACGAAGTGTAAACATCCAACATGCAAAAGAAGAACGCGCACGTTTTGTAGTAAATGCAATCTTCATCACTTCATCTGTGATGATTGAATAGGACAAGCAACTGCTTTTATAAATATCATACAAAGCAATAGTCATGATAAAACATATTTTTAGCTATTAACTTTTAATAGTTAGGTTTTATATATTTGTTATGAATTTACCTGACTTTTTATTTTTATTTTTAGTTTTCATTTGATTTTATATACAATATATTAATATTATGTTATGTACAACAGCAAAAATGTATTTATTTATTTTTACTGATTTTATTTATAAATGTTTATTAGTATGTATAAAATGAGAAAAAAAAACTTGATTTTTTGTTTAAAATGTTATATGTAGTATGTTCATAGTTAAGAACTAAAATTTGTTGAAAAATAGATTTTTGTTAATACGAGTAGTTATCCCAAGAGGCACAACGTACACTTTAGTGTATTTACCTGTAACTTGCTGAAAAAAATGCAAAAATTATAAGACTTGCAAAAACCCTTAATTTTATCATATTAAACCATATTATAAAGAAAAAAAAAATTTCCTGCAAAATTAATTTGGGTCTGGAAGAGTTAATTATCGTCGGTAGATTTCATTTCCAGTTGCCGATTCCCAATTCAAGAATTTTAATTGTGAATTCAGTACCTATTGTATGTGTGTGGTGCTCTGTTGACACAACACTCAAACGCTCTACAACGTGCACAATTTGGATCCAACCGTAGCTGATAAGTCTCCAGGCCCGCCCACCCTTAAAACGCTCGACGTTAATAATGCGATTGAAAACCATACACAATCACACACACACATACATTTTAATAATATATTCGTTTAATCTATTCCAACGACACTACAACGTAGATGTTGATGCCATATAAACTGACCATACCTGTTACTTCTCATTATAATATTAGAATTAGAATTTTTCCCTTATTATTGTGGGCATATTATAATATTATATGGAATCTGATTCGTCCCGTATTTTAATAAAACGTCACGGAGTCTCGAAAAAAAGGTAAAAAAAAAACATTTTTGTCCAATATTTCGGGTGATTTATAATGTGTGTATACTTTATTTTAAAATTATTTCAAAAATGTAATGTTTCTTATCAGTATTTATAATTTAGCATTTTTAATTCTATATTGATGATTGACAAATGATAATAGTGTATAAATCAAAAATCGATAGATATATTGGTTTGGTACCTCTCAAAGATTGTGTTTAATTTGAAGTAAGGAAAAATTAAGTTATTAATCAAGGAAAAATGGAATTTTAGTTACCAAATGTTTACAGAGGATTTTTCCAAACGAAATATCACATATTAAATTTTGTAATACATTGATTATTAACAAAGGTGGTCTTAATATCCAATATGTAAACATCTTTCGGGTATATAAAACCTGTTAGTGCTACCATACTAGTATTTATAATCAATGGCGCTACTTTTGGTGCCTGGTAAGCTATCACGACTGCAGGACGCGATTATTATTATTATTATATGTGCCGAAGATTCTATTTTCGCCGAGATACGAGACAAGGTCACGCTCCTCGACTATCGCTGACCCATGCACATTTTCTGATCCACCGGTTTACGTATGTCATACAGCCGTGTCCATCTCACGGCTTTGAATCTATTCGAGTTTTGCAAGCCATTCGTACTGTCGTATTTTTAAGCTCGTGGCATAATTCAGTCCGGTAAAATGTGCTCCACCGCCAAAACTCACACACACTGTACTATACGTATACACATCAAATCAGTTTGATAATGCGTCATTGTGGATATTTGCCCCGTGCTATTTCCTGTGTACTTGCCACCTTCCGACTGTAGTAGTTCAGTCCACATACCTACACTAGCATCCCACGTCACTAGACTACCACAGTTAATGTGATTTGTAAACATTATTTAATATTATACCGTTTTTATCAATCATCTCGCTTGATATATTATAACATTATCATCACTAGGGCTAGGATTTATATGCATTTGCATGTTTTTTTCCTTAAGTCCAAATCGATCGTTTGTCAAATTTGTCCACGATTTTGCTTACTCTCGTTTAAATAAAATCAATTTTTTTTTGCATATTTTTGCATATTTTGAACACAATGCATATAATTGCATATTTATAGATTTTAAGGTTTTTTATTTTTTTTTTAACTTAAATTTTTAAATTTTTATAAATTATTGTTAATTTTAAATGGCGTTTATTTCATAATACCGATAGTTTTTGGTTTATCCGTCGAATTGTAAATATATAGTATAAATATTAGGTACCCATCTAATCTTATCTTATCTACGACCGATAGGATTACCTACACATTATTTAACGACGTATTTAATTTCATTAGTACGACGTGTGTTGCGTAAATGTGCGGACACTTATACTTAAAATTTGAGTGGTTTTAATAACAGTATCAGTTAACAATTTTATAAAATGCCGAAAGTACAAAGTGAAAGTGCCAAGTTACGTCAATTTGTAGAAGAATTTTCAAGTGACGTTTTTAAAACAGATGGTAAAATATTATATTGTATTATTTGTGATCAAGCTGTGCCCGTAACAAAACGTTTTCAGGTGGTACAGCATTTAAATACAGGCAAGCATAACAAAAATATTAATTTAAAAGCCAAATCTAAACAGTCGTTCATTAAAAATACATTAGATAACCAAAATAAACAAGCAAATTTTCCTCTAGATTTATGTCAAGCAATGTTAGAATCGGATATACCTTTATGGAAGTTAAATCATCCATCATTTAAACATTTTTTAGAAAAATATACTGGTAAATGTGTTCCTGACCAGTCTACAATTCGCAAAAACTATGTTTCTTCAATTTATGAAAATACTATTTCTCGTATTCGTTCGGAAATTGGTGATGGGCCAATTTGGGTTTCAATAGATGAGACCACGGACGTTGACGGTCGATATGTTTGTAACGTCATAGTTGGTCTCCTCCACGAAGACAATTATTCAAAGCCGTATCTATTAATGTGTGAAGAACTAGAAAAATGTAATTTCCAAACTATTGGCAAAATATTTAATGATGCAATGCACCTATTATGGCCATCAGGAGTGAAGTACGAAGAAGTTTTACTTTTTGTTTCTGACGCCGCGCCATATATGGTTAAATCAGCGAATTCCTTGACTATGTTATACCCTAATTTAATTCATTTAACATGTTTGGCACATGGGATTCATAGAATTAGCGAATGTTTACGAAATGAATATTCTACTGTTGATAAATTAATAGCGACAATTAAAAAAGTATTTTTGAAAGCTCCCAGCCGAATTATCAAACTACGTGAACTATTCCCAAATTTACCTTTACCACCTCAACCAATTATCACTAGATGGGGTACATGGTTAAATGCAGTAGAATACTATTCAAATAATTTTGATTCAATAAAATCTGTAATATCAAATTTAGACGACGAAGCAGAATCAATTAAAAAATCAAAAGAATTGTTTGAAGACAAACATTTACAAAATGATTTGGCATATTTAAAAAGTAATTTTTGTTTTCTCAGCCAAGCTATTACTAACCTAGAAAAAAGTACACTATCCCTTGACGAAGGTTTAAACACTATTTTAAATGTGAAAGATAAACTGAATAAATGTAACGGGAGAGTAGCAGAATTGGTAAAAACTAAAATGGATTTTATACTAAAAAAAAATAAGGGATTTAAAACACTATTAAAAATTCATAGAATTATAAACGGTGAATATGAAAATGAAGAAGAAGATATTGATATTAATCTAACTCCAGGGAAAATCGCGTCATTCAAATATGCACCAATAACCTCGTGTGATGTGGAAAGGAGTTTTAGTCAGTATAAATCTATTCTACGTTCAAATCGCCGGTCGTTCATATTTGAAAATTTGAAACAACATATCATAGTAGCGTGTAATAATATAAACTAATATTTAATGTAATTATATAAACTTATATTTAATGTAATAATAATAAATTATGAATTATGATAAAAATACATATCTAGAAATAATAAAAATTTGTTTTTGCATATTTTTGCATATTTTGGTAAATCAAATGCATATTTTACAATTTGTTATTGCATATAAATCCTAGCCCTAATCATCACTAACCATATTATTATTATAATAAGCACCGTTTGTTGTAATCTTTTGAATTATTAACATATCTTTTTTTACTATCAAAATTCCGTGTTACAATTATTGTTTATTATATTTTAAGCATTGTAAATTCATCAAATTCCTACACCTTTTTCGTTCTAATATAACAGATAAACCACTAAAACGCAAAGCTAGTGTCCGTACTTTGCCACGGCATTAGCCATTCGCTAGCGATCGCCCACGAGCGGGCCCACACGTCCTGACGACAACTACGCCGTCGATCTGGATGGCTACTAAAATCAGGTTTCTCTCCCCCCTACCACACACTCGCACACACAGCTACATAGATTTTAAAAGCAAAGATTAAATTTGTATATGATTAGTTTATAAGATTATAGATAAAGCATTTTGAGAGACTATGCCCTTATCCCCACCTCTTAATTAATGCCCGTGCAAATATTAAAAGGCATGATTAAAACTATTTACTGTCCCGTTAAAAAAAAAAAAAATAAATCTAGGATCTCTATAAAATTATAGTCGTAGTCGTTACACATTCGTGTTCACTACCAGTTTAAGTTCGACGGTAAATCGATTATTACCAATGACAGTTTGAAACAGTAATAGTGAACGTGTCATCTATTTTGTATTATTTCTGAAAAGGTTGCAATTCCTCCGGCTATTGATCTCAATTCACGCCACTGTCCGGCTAAAAATTCTTAAGTGTTGAAACCATATTATTTTTATATGCTACAATAAAAATAATTTAATATACTTGTCATTCTCGGGCACATGATTCCAGTAAATATTCGTACGTATATTACGTATAATACTATACCTATCCATTGATACCTACTCAAAATATTGATGCACTGTTGGTTCAATATTTTTTCGAAATCATTGATTTGAATATTTTATATAATATTGTCATAAAATAATTTCCCGATGGCTTGACTATATTTAATTTATTTTTATTTTTAAGACTATTTTATAGATGTATTATTATTTATTCGTTTGACCTCATTTTGAGTTTATATTGTGTATTAGTGTCCAGATATCGTTTAGTCTTTAAATAATCCTCACGTCTTGTCGTTCGTGGTTACACTCAATAATGGTTTTACTGGTGAACATTTTAACGACCATTATCAAATATTATTCAATAAACCTTACTATGCAGTCATGTGGACATTTTTATTTCGTCATAGTATTTTTTTATGTGTTGTTTTCATAGTCAAGTGACATGTCAAAATAGAATTTTCAGGTTCATTTCATCTGAGTAAAACGAATATTGTATGTATTATAGCGAATACATTTTATACTATATGCGTGACAATACCCGACTGAATTGTTTTTTCTTTTCTATGCACTCCACTATAAAGGCAATACTGCAAATCGCATAATAATTTATTTAGACTACTAGCAACGTCGTGTAATACATTTTTAACCCTTAGCTTGAGATGTTTGCTCATTGACTGTTCGTCTAGTTGGGGTTCTGAGAGTGCAAATACCATTGGCGTTCTGGGACGTATTAATACTACTGTATAGTTATTTTGTACTTCTCAGAATACGACTGAATAAGCCTAACCTAACCTGTCGACGGCTGACTCAATATTATGACATTTATAATGAAGCGGTGCCTTTACCGGTAACCCAGTCGCGCATTAGTATCTCAATTAAAGAACGTGCCAAGTTTGGAATCATATGCGGGGAGTCGAGAGTCTTTCAGAAGATCGCACAAATCAACGTGGCCGATGGGTTTTTAGTGAGTGAGGGTGGGTACTCCTCGGTAAAAACTCGTACGCTCGTTTGCAGGACCAGTGCCCGGTGATGGGTGAAGATGTGTAGTAGGGCACGCCTAAGTACAGAGAATAACCTTCTATATCGGCTTACAACTTTAGGGTTCCCCACGGACCGCAAGACTCTAAGTCCCGACAAAATCTTCTCTGCGGTTTCCGATTCGTATAAGCGCTCGCGGAGCACATTGACGATTTCGAATATATACGACAGAAGACGTGCATTTATTCGTGTGTATATATACTATTTGAGTTACACACAAATATATATACATATATATGTATTATATATATAACTGTAAAGCTGCTTTTGTGCTCCCTGTAGACGTCTGCCAAGCGTGGCCGCGTTAATTAGAGAGACGTTCGACCCGATAAATGTTGTTATTATCATTATTATTATTATTATTATTATTATTGTTATCATTGTTATATATTAATCGGATCAGTGGAAAACTACCGATATAACGATATTCTATAATGCTTCCACTGCCGCCGCTGCCACCGTCAACCGTTGTTATTGATTGACAGAAAACCGTCGCCAAAAAACCATTGTCGTGAGCTCCACTATAATCCACCACCGCTCACCCTCCCCGAAGACCACCACCTGCGCCAACGTGACCAGCCGTGGAATAATTTACCAGGTGTAGCCGTTATTCGTTGTTCGAGTATACAGTTAAGGTTAATAAATACCCTAAATGATTTCGTTTTTATTCTCGAAGACACGATTGTTTCCTCCTTGGTTAGAACGAGTTGCAGTTCTCTATTCTCAGGCACGTCTCACGCATCGAGTTGTGTATGTTTCCACATCGAAAAGTTCAAAATATTATAAATCATTATAATTTTATCAATGTTTGTCTATATAATGTTTGGGGCTAATAAAATTGTTTTGGTTAATATTTTTTTCAAACCTTAAGTTTAAGGTATTTGAATGAGGTTTCTCTCTAACCTATCGAAGACCACTTTTGCCACTTTAGACCACCAGTGCAATTAAAAAAAAAAAAAAAAAAAAACGAAATAATATTATAATACTATGTGAAACTGTGAATCGTTCAAATTATATTTCTCAATATTCTACACAAACCATCCTTAGCTTTTTGTGTCATCTTATTCTATGGTTGGAGATAACAGAACCACTGCGTGTAATATCTCCAATAGGCGATGACAGATAATACAAAGAAAATAATAAGAAAACACTCTTATCGTAATAAAACCAATACGTTTATTGCTCCATTATAATATAATATTACATCGAATATTTTTAAAAGCCAGTTTGGGTATCGAATTTGCATCTCGTTGTTTTTGTGCACGGAATTGTGATGGTCGCGATGTGTGACATAAATACCCATGGAAGGATACATTTCGTACCTCACGTGTAGTCAATATATTATTATTATTATTATTATTTCTACCTAATACACGAAACACAATGCATTCGAGTGTACACATTTCGTCGTGAAGCGTGATCGCAAGTGTGTTAATGGTTCGCCATGGCTCATTTATTTAATAACACACGCCCGTGCTGAATAATATTATATAGAAAATAATAACAATGTAAATTTAATTAAATTGGTGTACCCATACGCGAAGTGATGGTAGGTAGGTGATTGAACGCACCTGGTTTATGCGATTGTTATTCTATTTTTTTTTCGATGGTCCGATACAATGCATATGTTATTTTAAAATGACGTGACACATCAGTCGTACACTATGGTTAATTTAGCGATTGTTGTCGATTACACTCGCTCACCAACGCAGCTCCAGGAACGCACGATATCTATTATACATAGGTATAAAAATTAATTCATATGCGACCTCGTAAAAATATCAATATTTCGATCGAATAGCTTAATTTTAATATAATCTGCAAAGTAGGTAACGATACCTAAGTAGATACTTCAAAAATGCCATCGTTTTTGATTTTTTTTTTTTTTTTTGAACAATAATAATTGTAAGTTTTCAAACGTAAAATAGGATACCATCAGTAATAAAACGTGTATGTATGGCGAGGATTTTCATTAAGACCCTGATGATCACACATCAGGGAACTATAGACGTCTATAGTAACACTAGCTGATGTCTGATTTTAAAACCCGTTTTTAACAGAATATTCATAATATAGCGTAATAAATATGGTTTGTGAATAAAATTAACGATAAAAACAAATATTATTATGGTAGTATAAATTGTTTAAAGCATTTTTTTTTTTTTTTTTTTTTTGTATAATTTTTGGTTAAATCGTTAGAAATCACATTAATTCTTTCTGACTGTCCATTACATTTGAGTAGGTGTAAAATATCATAATAATATAATATATTAAATATATACTTATGTGGACACAAAACCAGTGTTGCAATACAAGAGCTGCAAGCGATTGATATTCCACGATGCGAGCGGTTATCTCATGGATTACGTGGTCTGTTGTTATCTCGGTCTATAGCCATGATTATAGTCGTTTCGAGTACACCACCGCTCCCTCAAACCTCCAGCAATTCCTACGCGGTCACTTCGAAATCAGATCGGAAGCGCAAATCAAACGTTCGCTCTTCTGATTTCCCGGAAGCACGTCTCCGTCTCCCGCATAATACGCGAGCGCTATCGATTTCCGGTAGCAAGTCACCCATCCACCCATCCGTCACGTCAAGTGGTTGGCGCATGGTGGAGAATGCTCATTCTCGGCTGGTCTCTTCGTGTTCCAGCGACCGTCTCACCCCGGAAAAGTCTGTGAAAGTTACGATCGGCCTAAATCGATTTCGTGTGCTATTCCGCGTGTTTTTGAGCAAATGTCACGACATTACAATACATCAAAATGCTATTATTATTATTATTATTATTATTCTATAATAGCTAAAGTACACATTTTGGCGGTGAGGGAACGAACCGCTATGGGACGGCGGTTTAATGTCACATGTGTGTAGGTATTACGACGCTAAGTAGTTTTTCGATTACATGACGAATTTCTAGGAATAATGTTTGAAACTATTACCTACCGCTCAAAAATGCACATGAGTATATATTATATAATGGTAGTGTGAATAACATTCCGTTGTAAGTAATAATATTAATATTAATGTTATAGACGTTCTATAAATTGCATTGCACGCCAAACAGGGTGGAGAATTTGATGGTTGTTTGAACAACCAATCATTTACATAATATTTTGCATCGATAATATTCCGAAATAGTTTTTATCAGGCTTGAGGATGTGTGCAGAATTTGTAAAAAATTATTTTCTCTCAGTTCGAAACAAATTTCAGTTTTTCCAGTGCAAATATTACCTATATATGTATATTTATTACATAAAAGTTATTCAATTTTGCTTGTTTTGACATTTTAATTACCACTTGGTAGATCATTTTTCTTATTTATTGCGTTTTATATTACTTTAAAATATGTTTTATTTCTGTCAATCAATATTTTTTTTAAACATTTTATGAATTATTTATTTTATTTTAAGCAAGATGTAAACCATGTTTTTCTATGAATTCTAAACAACTACAATATAAACAAATCAAATCATTATCATCTAATCCTCATATTTGTTTATAATTATTATTACGTGGCTAGTTCTCATACTATCTGATATTCTGCTGATAGACTATCGACATAATAATATTTCAAAATACTGAAAGATAAGGTGACTTTTCGTACGAATAATACTTTTACACTTAATTTCTAGTAAATTTTTCTTTCGTTTTACGTGCTGCATTCGTTAAAATAATCCAATTTCCCGGTACCGTTCATAATATTGTATACATACCTACGTTATGATATCGGAAGCAAAAGTTTACAAATTAAATCGAAAAACGTCAATTTATACTTTACGACAACTATATATTATTACTATAATATACCTATTATCTAGGTATAAGGGTGGTTACACAATGTGCGTTTTAACGGAGCTAGGCGTGCTGCAATCGTGCCCCGTCAAATTGTAATGCCAAGCGGAAATTACAAGTGAATGGATGTATTCTTAAATGTCTGATTAAAATTAATTTACCGAGTCTTTCGTGTCGCAAGAGTGAAATACGAAGTAAATACCTTATAACATTATATTACGTAATAAATTGGTTGCGAATTATACTTAGTTTTGTGTACCTATACTATACATAATATGTATATATATATATATATTATATACAATACCTTTCATAAAAGTGCAGATGTAGTAGCCGTTGTATTGCAAGTTTTATTTTGTTGTGGTACGGCGATGCATAGTAGATGTGAATAGACGTATGCGGAACCATGATTATATTATTTATTATAATGGTCAGAATATTCCAATTATTTGTTATATCATATTATAACATAACATAACATTATAATTTGGAATTTGACTAACATTTATCGGTCGCACTGTTGCTACGGCTGCTATTGATACAGCATACAGGTAATGGTAATTTTAAGGATTGGATTTATATTATTATTTATATTTATAGAATTAATTTATATATATAAATATTTGTTAAAAAATTCAAAATATGTATTTGCAAAACAAAAAAAAATTCAATATTATTATTATTGACTGCTGACCTTCCGTAATATTGTTGTTAGTCAATTCATAATACCATGATTAATATTGTAATAACATCATTGTTCCCTTATATATAAGATAATTTCTATACTATAGTATAGGTACGTATTATAATAATAATATTATTTTTTATGTCGGTCGTATCTAAATATTAACTATCGATAATAATTATCTTAGAGTTTCTTAGTGTGGCGTGATGATTGGTGATGTTTGGCGTCAAACTCAGTTGTGTTTTAAGGTTTAGTATCTGCTGGTTTAATTAGTTCTAGGATGGGTGACAAACTGAGGTTATAGCGACGAATTCTTGATACATGTCCATCAAGTGTTCTGACTGACCGCACCCTCTTCTCGCATTATTAAAAAAATCACATACAGGTTAATGATCATTGACGTGGAGGCATTAAAACAATAAATAAAATATCATTTTAGTGTATCGTAACAATATATTACAATTATATATATATGTATAATTATATACTGCAAAGATTGATATATATATAATGTATTAAAATAATAATAATATTGTTCGAAAACATCGCGAAAATCCTATTATTAGGTATAATAATATAATACGTGACGTATATGCGTGATCGTAACCGCTATTCGATAATTTAGTGTTACATATTGTAGGTAGTGTAATACGTGTAAAGTGCGTACATAATAATATTATATAGCATACAAAATATATGTAACGATGTAATATAATATGTGCAGATCCATTAACGTCGATATGTATATACATATAAATAAACAGCATCATATTATATAGAATCCGGTGGCGGCGTCGGCGGTTTATTAAAAATTTAACGAGATCAACCTGTGAGCGCGTATTTTATCGGCTGTTTTTAATAATATCCCGTCGATTCTCGAGGTGTACTTAAATACAAAAATATTCATAGTGCTGCTATAATAATAATTAATAGTAACGAATTCAGTCCGATATTAGGTATACAGACAGTTGGTAGTTATACAATGATATTTTGGTCATCGGTTGCCAGTTACAGCCGGTGATGGATCAAATTATATCAAAAAAGCCTTAATAAATTCCGAATTTTTATTATTAATTTTTTTTTTTAATACCTACTTTTCAGTGGTTGAGTTATTAATATGTATAGTTAAATTATTTATAATATTTTATCATAAGCGTACCTACTGTAAGGTTCATCATGATTAATTCCCGTGAATGTTTAAGTGATTATTATTTCCCCCTCCTGTTAATTTGAAACTTTATCGATTGAATCGATTCAATATTATTTATTGAATAGTTAAAATAGCTTTTTTTATGATGATTCATATAGTTGGTTTGAGGTAATTTTTAGTATACAAATATTTGTTTTTTTAAATTCAAAGTAACTATATTAATTAGACCAACAGTCAGTAATAATCTATAAAACAGTAAATGTCATACACCCTATCGACGAAACATGTGATAATACCCACCTTGCTGATTTTTGTGAAAGAATTTTCGATGTATCCATCCTCATCATAAGCGCAACAAGAGTGGCTGGGGTGACTTTTACTCCTCTCGAAATTACTAATAGCACCTTTGAGATAGATTAATTCACATTTGTTTAATATCTATCAAAAATGAAAAAACACTAATAAGGATAAATGCACAAAAAAATATTCAAGGTCAATACCAATGACCTAACCACAAATCCACAATATTATAGGTATACATAGATTTATAAGACATGTTGTAATTTTTTCTTGCTTAGTAATTAATGTCCTGTGAAGTGTATTTATGTTTTTTGTTAAGTTTTAAAATTACCTATTTCATCAAGGATAACTCTAATTACAAGCCCAATTCATTCAA
This sequence comes from Diuraphis noxia, assembly GCF_037042655.1. NCBI lineage: Eukaryota > Metazoa > Arthropoda > Insecta > Hemiptera > Aphididae > Diuraphis > Diuraphis noxia. The sequence goes on along the minus strand of NW_028301714.1, from coordinate 25,528,008 downwards.
AGTTGATAGTATAATACCTATATAATATAAAACTATATATCTTTTGAAAAACATGGTAAATGATAATTATTTACATTTGAATTTAAATTTACTAAGTAAAACTTGAAATAAGTCTGTAACATTGTCATAGTAATAAAGTGCATTATAGAAAACAATTTCACATTAGGTAGACATACACTTATAAATTTCGATTTTTTCATTACTATATTATAGTATTTATCATACATAAAACCGAATGACCTACCTAGACTAGCATAACAAAAGAAAAATGAAATTAAAGTAAAATAAATTATTACCTAATTGTTAATATAATTAAGCAATGTACAGGTGTATATAAGGTTACTTTTTGTAAATATATGTGGATGTGTTTTAGTCCTCTCCAAGTCTAATTGCGTTCTAAATCAATGCATATTAACATATTGCTAGGGCGCATCGTAGGAATTCATCACGTCCATATACAATTTCTAAGGGTGGATTAGTGTATGTTGGAAATTGAGTGTCAAAAAAGAATCACACTTAAATAAATGACGATACACCCCTAATCATTTTCACACTCGTCTATTGCACTGGCATAATCAAATTACATTATAATACCGATATGGCGATATGCATAGAACTGTTTTCCCTACGTCGCTAAACGATAGACGCTAACACGTCACGACAAGTCATCCGTTTAAAATAGGTGTCGTCGGTGGTGTTATCACTTTATACAGTTACTATTAACATATTCACATGCGCATACAGACTAGAGTTGAAACCTTCGAGGACCGTGTTTCTGAGGTCTAGCTTGGTACTAAACCACAGAACCGAGAACTCGAATCGTAAATGACTATTTACTATCCCCATCTCGTTGTCTCTCTCCTTCTTTATCTTTTCTCTCTCATTCCTTTTCGTTTTATGTAGCAAACGTATATATATATATATTTGTTATATTTATGTAGGTCACATCTGACGTAGCGTATAAATAGTGGTGTGTTGTTTTTAAAGGGCGTGAGTCACGTGCTTCCGACGACTGCAGGCTGTTGATCGTCGACGGCGCATACATGAATACACACACGAATAGGGGTGCAAAATATATCATCGTATACCCGTGCGCGTATGTGTAATTTTGGTGTCCTCAGACCTAGTATAAGATACATTTTGGAAAATCGAACAGCCCAAGACGTGCGATATAGTGATGGAAGTGGTGGTGAAAAATATGACTTCGGCGAAGACGACAGATGTTCGACGAAAAATGCTATATTGTCGTTTTGACCTGAATTTATATATATATAATGTTATTATTGTTTCTTTTGTAGGACTGGAAAACATCGTTTCTACAAAATATATTGTGAGCGTTCGAGTTCGACGTGTGAATAACGCTGATGGTGGAAAAAAGTTGTTTTTCAATGATGATATTAATCGACTTGGCAGTATTTGATAGATATCGGATTTAACTCAATATATTATTATACATCACAGTTATTCAAGATACTGAATTAATGATTATCTAGTAAAACTATATTTTGATGATGACATCAGAAGTAGACAAAAAAAAAAAAAAATGTGGATAAAGCTTAATGAATAATATTGTATAGGTAGGTAGTAGGTATATATCCTATCAACCCCTTCACTTTGATTTGAATTCAATCGATGGAGTGGTTTTCTAATAAATACCTAATAGCTAAGAAATGGGACCAACTTTGATCTCTGTTTTACTTTAAGCAATAGGATAAAGCGCGATGAAAGTGATGATGCAGGTTATATTATAATGTGAGACGTTCTTGGCGAAGGTTTTGTGCTACACGTCGTTAGTCACGCATACATATTTCAGAGAGTGTCAAGATCGCAATATACACACCGTTTTCAGTGTAACTACGAATAAAATGAGCGATCTATTGAACATCGGTGTGGGCCCCAAAACCATGCTGAAACATCATCATAATAATAAAATATCATGTCTTAATCACCTGGCACGATCGACAAACCACGATATTAACCTAACGCGTAGAGATCCGATGATTACTATCTAATTTATCCGATAAAAATTGTACCTTCAAGTATTTACAGTGATTAGTTTTTGAATTATAACCATATAAAAAAATTTATTTGGTCGAAAACTGGTTTTGCGTAAAAATTCCCGTTTTTCTGTCATTTTTTTTTTTGTTTTTCTCGATTTTTTTGAAAACTGTTGGAAAATGTTTACTTTTGACCTCTATAATGCACCAAGGATATTCACTTTTACATCGAAAACCACCCCTAAAGTTTGAAATTTAAGCATTATTTCGACTAGTTATGCAGTACACAGACACAAAAAAAAAAAAACACACATCATGATAAAATCAATACATTCATCACTTTGTTCAGAATCTAAAATAAAACGATAATTAATTTTTAAGTATAGATAACCGATTTTATATAGTTTTTTACATTTTATATTCTTATTTTTCTATTTTTTTATCAAATGTATTTAAAATAATTTTGGTGTCAACAATAATATCTCTCTCAACATTAAGTATTGCTAATTTCGAAAACCGTTTCTGTGACATAGCTAGTAGATTTGAGACAATTATTAATTCTACTCATTGCAGAAAATGACCGTTCGGAAGTAGCCGAACTGACAGGAAGAGTGATAACCAATTGAATCATTTAAAAAAAGATTTGGAAACGTATCTTTAGATATATTTTCATTTTTCTTTGATGGTTAAATCGAATGAACGAATGAACGAATACTGTATGTTTGTATTAGGAAATCATAATTGAATGGTAAATGTGGTCTATGAAATAAAAATAACAAATTTGGTGGTATATTGTAATGCTAATATGATAATATGACGTGACTATACAACAGCTATAGGTACCTTACCGTAATTGTCAAATGCAGCCACTTTATTAATAATAATTATCTGCGGCGCGCTATAATGAGTACGATCTAGACTCTAGATGTAATAGACATATTATCTAAGGCCGTGATTATAATATTGTTACTAAAAAAAAATAACAAACATTTATTTTATTCGTTATTTATCACATTTTTTTTTTTTATTTGGTTATCAATATAATAATATAAAGCTCTGCATGGGTTTTTTTTTGAGGGGGGGGGCTTTGAATGTTTTGAGGGGCTTAGCCACTCCTACCTTCCACCCCTAATTGCGCCTGTGCTTCCGATGGTAGATATTACAAAGTGTGATTTGTATCACGATGTTATCACACAGTCCGACAGCCCCAACGGTTAAGAGTGTATCCGATAAAAAAAAAAATAATTGTACTGCCTCGTTAATATTATAATATTATTATAAAAATTGTTTAGGCATACATGCGTCATCATGAATATCATGTATAATATCATATAATTTTCTCAGTAAAATACACATACTCTGACGAGGGTCAATGCTTCCGAAATGCCGTGTCAGAATCTAGGACAAAATATCTAAATTTATTGGTTTTTACGTAAATTAATAGATTACACATTACTTTCTAATAAAATTAACTCAAATATCAAATTATTTAATTATTAAAATATACCTAATATATAATAATTAATATATTATATAATTAAATTTATATATAATTTTTAAAGTTTTAGAAAATGGTGTAGGTAGTAATTTTTTTAGCAAATTATTCCTGTATTCATAAAAACAAATTGTTTTGCATTTTATTTTATATTATTTGACTATTTGACTAATGTTTGTGCAGTATATTTTGTGATATTATTATACTACTAACGTAATTTATATATTTAGGAGTTAATTTTATTAGAAAGTAAAGTGTAATATAATAATTTACGTAAAATTTGGATATTTTGACCGATTACCGCCGTGTCGTCGGTCCATTTAATAATCAACTGAAATCTCCGTACGTTCGTGATATTATTTTGAATTTCCTATGCGTGCGGGACGACGTCCGACTTGCGGACACAATGGACACATACTATATTATTATTATTAGTAATATTATTATATGATTGTCCGTATAATATGACGTGCTATATTTCTATGCGATTTGACGTACATATTATTGTGTTATTGTTCGTCATGGCAATTATCGAGTAGGTGATGATGGAGGAGATTAATGCGATTAAGACTGTGTGTGCGTGTGTGTTAGTGGGGCGAGTGCCTATGTATATATATAGGGACAGTGCGCAGGTATATAATTATATTACACATAATATTATTATGTATTATGTGCATAGTCGTACTCGTGTGGTCCCGAATACCGCGCGTCACAAATCAGTAACGCGGTAACAATATGTTATATATAATATACATATATGTATATGATATTCAGCTGTGTGAATTCACTATACCCAATTAATCGTTTCTCTCGAAAAAAAAAACAATACTCGTGCACATGGTGATGGCCTTCAGCTACAGATCTTTTATATTCATCTCATGATCGCGAATATGGGTCGACCACTTAACAGACCAGAATCGTCCAAATATATTACTATCGTGGTGTATAATGCAATACGGATATTATGTATACCGGGTTGGACCTAAATGATGATATATGATATTATGCATTAAGCATGCTTTTGATCAACGCGAAGAACGGCGGTAGATAAAACTGTCCCATCAGAGTGTAGAGACTGTGGTCGACGAAGACGAACCGTAGTGTGTTCGGAATGAACGTGACCGATATGTGCACATACTCATCTTGTATTTAATTGTGTTTTTCTCGTAACGTGGGTTTTTAATTAAAAACCTCTTTCGAAAACCGGGAAATTCGTATTTTGTTCTCTAGTGGTTTTTATTGAAGGTAGAGAGAATTATCGTAGTCGTAAACCTGCAGCAGTTAGGGAGATCTCTAGGTACTCATACTTTATCGTGTGTACAGAACGATTATTGTAGCACAGTCGTACTGCATTTATTATTCTAGATAGTCATTTGTTGTACAGATACTTTACGAACGCGAATACATGGTGTTCAAAACGCTTCAATTTATTCAATAATATATATATTGTTTTAACACGAAAAATGAGTGATATTACGAGTGTCACTGTCCCGTGTAAAAAGAATAGTACTATCAATAGAAGAAAAATAGTACTACTACACATAAGCTCCGAACAAATATTCATAATCGCGCAATGATACTGTCGTGTATTATAATAATACATTTTAACGTATCATTGTTTAAATTGTTGCAGAACCCCATTGAGTAGTGTGTGTGTATAAGTCGTCAAATGCGTGTGATTAAAAAAAATACACACCAACAAATTGTTTTGATATCAAGCGTGACAAATAAAAATGAAAAATCGTTGAATGCACGTTAAACAAAAAAACGTTACTGCATACATCTTATAATACCGTAATTATTATACCTAGTGAACGTATAAAACGTATATTAAAAAAAAAAAAAAAAAAACAGGGAATTCACTTTGCTGCATAACAAATTATGAGTGTCTGGCGTCTATATACTGATACAAATGTGTTAAATTTGAATTCAACGATAAACCATTGCATACGTAAATCAAGTAGCTATATTATAAATAAGATTTATCTACAAAATAATTTGTTCATGAAATTCGTGATTTTGAAGTCTTTAATCAAAAGCTAAATTTTAGGTAAGTTGAAAACTGATGTTGTGTAAATATTCCTGTTCTTCTGTTTACTGATGATTTTGAAAAATATTTGGGTTTTAATCCGACCTTCGCCTCATTCCATTCTCATTTTCCAAGTACAAACTAATTCAATTCGCTACCTCTAAAACCATCCAAAAATGTTGATTACACAAAACAGAAAAAAACACATCAGTGTAAAACCAATAACTAAGTTCATCACTCCACTCCGTTAAAAAAATGAAAAAATGAAATATTAAATGAATTTAATTTATATATCATGTAAATTAAATCCAACCAAGACGTTGAAAATAAGTTAAACCATTATAAAATTGCACACATGTTAGGCTCTCACCTCAAATACCAAATAATAATCGTGTTCAAAAGTTACGATTCTTATGTACACTGCAGCATTATGTAATATTATTATTTCAGTGTTTTTCGCAGGCAATTAACAATCGTTTAGAAAACTATAATAATTTATGAATTTTTAAAGTGGTATTGTAATTACTACATCGTCCGTGAATTTAAACTAACGTAACAAACTTACAAATTAATCGGATAATAGTTTGATACAATATTTGGGTAGTACTTAATTGGTTATCACCGTATATAGAAATAATTTCGGTTGTCATACTATATAATATGTATACTATTATGTATTATATTATTATACGATATTCAGGCTATTACTGAATCACTGACTCAACTGGTGAGATGTATTGCTCGCATAACAGTCTAGCAGGCAGTTGGGAGGGAAGTATATACACCACCAATAACGTACTTAGAAGAACTTATTGTAAACTGGACAAAGATATGTTCAACATTTATGATTAGGGTAGTAATTAAAATGGAAGCTATATTTTTTTTGACACCAATCAAGACCCCTCCACTTCTAGCACAATAATTGGTACATAAGCATCTATCAAACCTAAAAATATTGTAATTATACGGACCAACCTCATTGACATGAATATTTAGATGCAACCAAGACTCGGTTAAAACAATATAAGAAGAATCTAAATTTACTACGATGCAGTTCAACGTGAAGATCTTCGTACGTAAACCGCGGAAATTTGGGTTGTAACCAGTTAAGCTTTCTGGTGGTATTGAGTATGGTGTCGACGGGGATCCAGGTTTTTTGACTTGATAGAGATGACCTCAGGTAGCCCATTGAAGAACCGGATACGTAAGTCTTTTTCACCACTTTCAGTTCTACGATCGAGCTCATCGTGACACGTTCTAAGCTGCTGGCGTTGAAGAGAGTTTTATCTCGGACTATATGGAACCCAGTGGAGAAGTTACTGCCATTCTGTTTTAGGTTATTATATGTATTTAGTAATTTGAAGCCTTCTATTTGCTATAAAAAATAATTTTTAGAGGGCGAGAGCATCGAGCTTTGGTTTACCAAGCCTGATACAGTTTAAATAAGTAGGAAGAGTAGAACCCAAAGATGAAAACACTTCCAAAAAAGATGTATTGTCATCGGAGATACGCTCAGAGGTGGCGGTTGAAGATGATTCTGGAACTCTATAAGCCAATATGTTGATACCAATATTGCCATACTTATATAAATTAAATATGAAATATACTAATTATACATAAACGTTACTTATATGTTTAGTAACTAATTTTGAATGTTATTTATTGTTTCAGGTAAGACCATACGATTTGTTATCAATAGTCTATAATCAATGTCAATAATAATGTATATGGATAAAGGAGTAAGTAATCATAATATCAATAAATTATTTAATACATGAGTACTATGTTTGTAATAAATTTATACCTACGAAATTCTGGTTAAAATTTTGTACGTCAAGTGATCAGTAATGTATTAAATTTATATTAGCGATGTCATCTATTTTATTAAATTTAAGTGTAATTTTATTCATTTCTGAAACCTATTCAATATTTGTATTAGAGCACCTAGTATATTCCGTAAATTATTTACCTAATAGTATAAATAATGTTACGAATTTGTATAATTATTTGGAATATTTTTTTGTAGAAAATCGATTTACAGTTAACAAACCATAATAATTTACATAGTTCTGTATGTTGGAAACTAAACAAAATAATTTAATTCTTTTCGTTCATTTTATAATGATGTTTTTTAAATACAAGGATCTACCGGATTTCACTAAAATAAAATTGTATCACTATAATTAAACTATAAAATTAATTGTAACATGCATAGTATGATAATAATTAATGGGTTGAATCGTGTGATATTGAAATATAGGTACAGTTAATTTGTAGAAATGCCATAGATAAATAGCATTATGATTACTCTGTATAAATACTCGTTGAATACTTAGAGCATTTATCGTAGATAATAATATGTATATTGTGTTAATAAATTAAAATTTACTTATAATATGAGTGTACACTGTACATATTATATGTGGGGTTTCTTTATAAGTCCCGCGGACCAGGTGTGAGGGGTTATTTCACAAATATATCTAAGATGGTAACTATCTGACTTTTTTTTCGTTGATTGGCCTACACATTGAGAAGTAATTTTAGGTATTATACAATTTATTGCTATTATGTACCTATCTATATGGTTTTTATGAATAAAAATAAATATGTATTCAAACATTAACATAACTAATGGTGTAAGATCCCCACCTCCTACCCTAAAAAACCACCATAGATAAATACATGAATATTATATTAGACAACTTAAAATTTATAAAACTAAATTGTGTAATATATAGCCAACTCCTACATGTAGGCATAGACCGCATAGTTATCGCTCAATACAAATTGTAGGTATATACCCAGGAAAACGATGACTATAAAACCCATCTACAGGCTACAGTTAACATATTATTACGTATATTACGTATATTATAATAAAACGTCAGTAACAGTCATATATATTATTGATGGTTACGTGATTAATTATTGGTATTTAGTTCATTAATAAAAATAAAATTATGTGACCACATGGTCCAATATCTGAACCAAAATTCTTTGTCGACAAACTATTAAGTAGGTATGGATCAATTTTATCGAATCAATGTGAAGAACTTCTGTATGAATTTAATTTTATACAATACTTTTAAATATGGCTCAGATTTATGACGAAATCGTCTTATTGCTATTGCATATCTAGATCTGCAAGAGATCGTTCTTTAACGAAATATCCAAGTATGAACCGTCATGCATAGATAATAATATTAAAATTTTTAATAAGTGTTGTATTTAATTTTTGCATATTTGATGAATCCTATTCAAGTTTTTATTCTACATATAACTAATATTACTTGTTATCAAACTTTTCTCACGTCAAAACGTTATTCTGAGCATAGATTAATAGCCGAATTATAAACATAATTAAACAACAGTAACAAAAATTATGCACAACATATTATGTAGGTACTAAGAAAAAAACATCTAAATACCAATACAGTAATTATTATAACAAATGTTTCAACATTAAATCAATCATGTGTAGTATGTTTTTCTTGTGAATTAGCAAAGTGGTAGAAAAGTCCATTATATATATATAAAGAAGACAGTTTCGCGTGTTTTACGTCTTAGAAAATTTAACAATTTTTTATTTATCATCCTTATTGTCATTGTTATTTTAATTCAGCGTGCTGTTTCAAATTAATTACAACAAAATAAACAGAATTTTAAACATACAATAATATTAAAATTCTTGGTTTTGCAAATTGTTTATGCAAAAAATGCTTTTGAAATGTATATCATTTCAAACAGTTCTTTAAATACTTGAATGAAAGAGTAATTAAATATGCATTAATTAAACACATGCCATGGAAAATTCATTTGAAAATATTTGAAACACTTACAAATACTTATCTAAGAGAACCCTCTAGGACAGACATTTTTCTAAGTCAGTTTTGTATTTTACTATTTATATAAATGTTTTAAAACGATGATTAAACATTTTATTTTTATTTAACAGATATAAAATTATAAATAAATATTTAAAAAATCTACTTTGAATTTACGACAAAACCGTACTTTTAAATTTGTTTTTCCATATATAGATACTTAATTAATATATTAACGAGTATGCGTAACGTTATCGTTATCTGTATTGTATACTGTATGTCAGTATAATATACCTTCATAATTATTACACTCGTTTTGCTTTCATACATATTATAATCATCAAATAAAATTTCAATAAAATATCATGAGGATTATTAAAAAGTCAACTAACACTTTTAATTTTAAATTAAACGTTAGTTCTACTATAATACTAATCTAATTCAGTATAGTAATAATAAACTTTATAGAGTATAATACTGCCATTATATTTTTTTAACAAATCGGTGTTTTTTGAAATAAATATCTCTAATTATATAACTATGATGATTGTTGATAATATGTTCTATTTAATGTTAGCCTTTTTTTATTATTATATTTTAATTAATTTACAATCTATATACATATATTATGTACATGCACACCCTTATTATATTTATTTATCTAGATAAGATAAAAGATAAAATAATTATTATCTGGATAATTTATCTAGATAAATTTATCTAGATAAGTCCTAACACTGATTACAATACTTCCAGATCTGGGGCAGTCGTAATGACCGTTGCGGTTTGATTTAAGATTTTTAATTTCTAGGTTAATCCTCTAGGCGTCAATCGCGCGCGACTCTATCCAAGTCACTTCCCGTTTTATAGGCTACGGGCACCCATACCTGCTCAGCATACGAGCAACCAACAGCCCTCACGAGTCCATACCCACGAACGACAGACACTAGTGTTTCACTAGTGCTGGGCTCAGAAGTCGTTCCCCATGGTACCGTGTTTAACGCCATACGGAAAGCGCTTCCGATTCATTTCATACTAATTTTGGCTTTGCCTAGTTCCGGGTATTGGTCAACCCACTATATATTATGTACAATGAGAAAATTTAATAATTAATGGTAAGCAACAGGAGAATTTAATATTTATGGGCAGGCACTCAGCAGCACCACTCGGCCGGGTACAATTTTCAGTATCGTGGGTTTTTTTTATTTTAGTATGTCTCTAGGCCACTGTCTTTTCAGTCTTCTACGTAGGTACAATAGGTACATAACCAGGAATTGAGATCGAAAAAAGTTAATTTTATTAATGAGTTACTGAGAAAGTTCAAGTTAGCGTTAGCCTATAAATGTTTCCACTAAGTATACAATATATTTTTCTATTAACAACGAATAATAATAACCACAATAAATAAATACTAATTAATTTTAAATCTATATTTGATACCGTGTATATTATATTGGTCTCTAAACCAAATACGACGGAATCTATCTCCTTTTGTATATTTTACTTTATATAATGCATGTTATAGCATAGAACAGTATAGAAGTGACACTCTGCTTGGTGACCGATCTCTGGTGGTTTAGTGTTGAAGTTGTAAATGATTACCTGGTGGTTTAGATGTGTTGTTATGAACGATTTTTTTTTTACGATAACGGTTTGTTGTTTGTTTACGTTTTAATCCTATAAGTTATAACGTTATAACCTAACCTTAACTGCTTGCGGTTATCTAACAACAATTATGAAATAACAACTGTTTTGCATTACACGTTCAATAATTATTTTTATTTTAATTATTACTAGTAATTATAATTTATTATAATTTCTGTGATATCACAATGGTATCAATTATCAACTATCAATTATTGAAATATATGATATGAGCCATCAGTTGATTCTCAAAAATAACAAAATGGCAGTGCCCAGAAGTTCAAGGATATGTCCCGACTTTTTTTAAATAATATTAGGAATTGTGAGAGTGTCATACCACTAGTATACCCCTTATAGGTAGTTATATTTATTTTGTGATTTTTACTGATGTTTGTTCAACAAAAATTATTGATTGATATTATTCACGTTCAGATTACAAAAATATACGTTATCGTAATTGGTCATGATAGTCATAATATTATAGGTAAAAATAAAGTGTTAGAGTAGGTAGTGAGCTTTACACGGCATACAATAATATAATTATATGTTTATATTATATTATTATTATTTAAAATCCTATGTTTTTTTTTTTTTTTATTGATCAAATAAAAACTCGGCAACTACATGGCCATTAGTTACAGTATGTTTACATGGTTTAAGATTTTTACAAAATTTTTTTTTTTAAAGGGGATTACAATATTAAAGATAAGTTATAACAGTATGGTTTCTAAGTATTTATATAAGAAAGAAAAAAAACAAATGTGAATCATTAAATTAAATTGTAAAGACCTGTTGACTTCAAAAAAAGGATCATCTTGTTGTTCTCCACAGCATTGGGTCCCAATGCGATGTCGAGGGTCGTGTCCAATCCGGTGTTTTGACGTTCTTGCTGGTATTTTAGGCATTCTGTTATTATGTGTTTCACTGATATTTGGACACCACATACTTCGCATAATGGTGGTTCTTCCTTAGCCATTAGGTGTCCGTGTGTAAGTCGCGTGTGTCCTATTCTCAATCTGTTGAGTACCGATTCTTCTTTTCTGTTTAAAGAGCTGTTTAACCACCTAAATGTACTGCTTTTAATTCTGTTAAGCTTGGTGTTTTGTTGTTTCCAAGTATTGAGCCATCTGGTGTTAGTTATGTCATTTATGTATTTTTTGAGATCGTAAATCCTATGTTGTTGGATCGAAATGTTGTGATTTTTCACCCACATAAATACATAATATCGTTTCCCTTTCGACGGTTGCTGGTATAATAATAATAATAATTATTATTATTATTATGTATTATCGTTTTAATAATATATTGTGTGCTTAAGCACAAGAACCAAAATCGAACCATATACCGTGTCGCTGTGAGTATAATTTTTGTTGGTATTCAACGTGCACCACGAGGCGAGTATGCCCTCACCCTGATCACATCATCAGGACTGTGTCACTACAAGCGGTATAAACTTATAAATTTCTAAATTTGTATAAAATATTTAAAATATGTATGTGTGTGTGTGTGCAGCAATTATACCTGCACATATTATGTATATAAACTAGGTGGAAATACTATGCGAGTATTATGCGACCGACCGCGTCCAGAAGACGTTTATAACAGCAACTCAGGTGTATGTGTGTTAGTTAGCGAAATTTTATGAGCTAAAATCACGCTAATACGATGGTTCGGTATAATATAGTACACCTACAATAACATTATAATTTATAACAATAATATTAACGTTAATAATTTCTAACTTACGTGTAGTTACATGGTTTTAGTTTTAATAATAATAATAAACATAAAAAAAATTATCATATCGTATCGAGAACTAGGACGTATACCGCAGCTAGGTCATGTACCTATTGCAATAGGTAATATAATAATATTATGTTTACCTATTAACACATTATGTGTCTACATAAATAAATCGTCTTCTTTACTGTAGTCCGTCGGATATAAATATTGTGCTAAACATGTTTTTATGTTTTTGTTTTTAAGACCTTTCTGCTGACAAACAATAATTAGTTTAACAGTAGGTAATTAAAATTTAAAATACTTCTAAAACAAATAAGGTGTAACTAAACAACAATACCAAGCAAAAATAAACTAAAAATGGTGTTATATGATATGAATTGGTGGTTCCGATAATATTATGTCATTATTTTTGATTCGTAATAAATTGATTACTTATCCTGTAGGTATATCTAAATATTTTAGTATTATTTTACTGTGATCATGATTTTGAATAATTATCGATTGATAAAAAAAAACTAATTAAAAAAAAAACTTGTTTCTTTATATTTAACGTGGATTTTTTTTATATTAATGAAAATTTCATAAAACCTCAGATATGCCGATATCTCAGCGTGATTATGATACAGACCCGATATTTAAAAAAATGCTAAATACTTTATACACTTAAATTGCAGTTTCTTGACAGTTATTATAAGAATCTTTGTAAGTTGTATTTAATGCAAATAATCGGTGAACATTTCATGATAAAAATAATCATTACTATCAAAGTATAAGTACGAAATTATGTATTCACGAATACAAAACGGGAATAATAATAACATAAAGGTAGAGTAATGTTGGCATTATATATTTCAGTTTATTTTCATTTGTATTTTTTTTGTCACTTATTGGATGTTTTCAAAAACAAGCGCTACGTTAAACTTTAATATTTATTAAAAGGAAAAGATCACGTATTTTTATAGTATAAAAAGAGGTTATATAAAAAATAGATTGAAAGAAAATGTTTATCGTAAATGCATAGAGTATATATTTAATCAATTTATGATGAATATTGTAATATTATATTCAGAAATACAAAACTATAACAAAAAAAAGAAAATAATAATAATAATAATAATCAAAATAAAATAAAAAAACAATATTAATAAAGCATTAATATGTATGATAATATATTGCAAAAGATCGAAATTTTTTTCTGGCAAAATTCAGAGTAAATTTTTTTTATCTCATGTGATCTCTTAAATTCTAAGGATATGTGTATCGTTTAGCATAGATCATCATACAATATAAATGTATGCTAAGAACAATCAATAATATTATGTACTATGAATTTGATATGTTTACGCTTGTGTGATGCGATTTTGGACGTTTTGTTGTCGAAATTAGCTTAGAAGCTGTATACAACTTTATCTATATCTCAGAGTGTTCACCGAGCATGATCACCTCTTTTTTCTTCAATAATGCAGTATACTCAAAATCTAATTTTTACTTTTTAAATATACTTAAGACGACAATTTCTTCTGTGGTTACTAAAGTAACTTCTGTTTTTAAATTTAGAACTCCACTTATCAACTGTAAATTCAGTGGATAATTTTCCTGAAACATATCCATTCAATATTATATTGAAAATGAAGATTTCAATCAAAAACTTGTAAGTAGCACATATGGTGCCAAAAAACTATTTTAAAAGGTAGATACATATATTTTAAAAGTTGAATATTTTGAGACGTTTGTAACTTGGTTAAGTTATCGATCAAGTTATTAATTAATATTAATCGATCAACATGAATTATTTGAGAAAATGGCCCAAGCAAAATTAATACTAGTTTCAATATTGTTTCTATTCTTTATTTTTGTAAAACTATATTTAGGACTTTTATCCTTAATACAAAACATTTGAATAACTAATTCACTACTTATTCGAATTTTTAATTAAGCAAATAAAAGTTTTAAAAAAAATTGATAAATAATTTATAAAAAAGGGGGCTCTCGTTTGAAAGACAGAAACTTATACCGAAACAGAACACTACTTAGATGGTATAAAATTAAGAAATTAAGAATTTGAAAACAATATCTTTGAGTAAATTTAAAAATTCAAAAAATATGATTTTGAATAAATTTACTAAAGAAAAATTGGGGGTGAGTATGCTTGATGAATAATATCTTATATCGTTACCATTCATTGGACAGTATTATGAAAACGTAATTTTTCATTTATTTGAGGTGGTGGCACGTTTTTCTATGTTTGGTTGGACTTGAAGCAGTATATTGAAAATTAAATGTTCTTTCAATATATTTATATATTTAAGTCTTTGTTATGGTATTATAGAGCTCTGGAGATCCGCTTACTATATATATATTATAAACTCTGTAACTGATAATTGTAGGAATTTTCTCGACGACGATTCATTAAACATCGACGTGCATTGACATCCCGTTTATTTATTTGTTTGTTTTGTGCACGTCTCTGCACCGGAATAAGATTCAAAACGATTCAATCGGAAATATCGCGGCTGATTTCACAACGAATCTCGGCGTTTCGCCGAACAAAAAAAATCTGTAAGAAAGCTATGATTTTTTGTCTCCCACCAGATTGTTAAGCTTTGCAAAAATCCACGTGTTTCGTTGTGTAAGATTTCAGAGAACGTGTTCCATCGTTGCCCACCCGTTGAAAGTAATAATCAGAATATTTGAACGTGTTGGACTCTAAAATAATAGTGCGTGTGTATAGTATTATATTATAATGTATAAACGGGAATTCATTTATTTAATCGAATTGGGCCGATCGGATGCCAAAACGTCTTTAATAGTGTATTTTTTTTTCCCCCGATGTTGTTTATCGTGCTAGTGACTTCTTAAAAATATTACCCGATTCGATTACAACTTCGAATTCTTCGTGCGCCCTTTCCAGAAAACTGTGTGGTAAATATAATACAATAAATTATTTTTTAAGAGTAATATAATATAGGTCAATCGTTCATATTGGCATGTGGCGTTATAAAAATTTGTGTTAATAATATCGTAGCGTCAGCTATTATATATAAGGTAGAAAAGGTTTTAATAGGATAATGTTGTTACACTCGCCACCATGATATAGCGTTGCGAAGAAATCGTTTAGAGCTTAAACATATACGCATACAATATGTATGTATGATATATTTTTTTCAGCCATTATTTATATTGGGAAAATATTATAAGATTATATATTTATATGTATATACTATATACATATCGTATATAATATATATATATATTATTGTCTTAGTCTATATTCATTTTCAATTCGTATATACTGCAATACACGAGTTGACGGCACAAAAATACATTCCGTTTAATCGCATACAATTACGACGTCGATAAAAACACCGCTTTAAGTATGAAACCGTTAACCACATCATCTAAATTGGCCTCGAGTTGATTATATACACAATACATGTATAGAAATATAAGTGTTTGTATGCATATAATCTACATAATATATAAAGTGTCAGTTGAAACACAAGTTGAAGCGCAGACGCGCATCTTGCTTCTGCATTGTTCTTGACCGCAAAAGAAACCAAACCACACAGTCCTCGGTGGTAGCCCATTCGGTTCCGTTTTACATAAAGGTCGATTTCCAAACGGCTCCCGTCAAAAAAGGTCTAACGAACAGGTTAATTCCTAAACGGCTCCAGTATTTTTACAAGAAGAATTCCTTCACAATTTAGACAGAGTTAAGACTGTCTTAAAAGGGGCTTAGTTATAAATGTCTTGTAGTACTCTAAGTAAATTATTATAATAATTATATAAAAAAAAAGTTTATATTTAAATTTTAAATTTTTGACGTTAAAAAATATATAATAAATATGTAAAAAATGTTTGTATAAATAAAAATACAAAAAAATTATACATATCGAGTAAATTTGTTAGGTGCAATTATTTTATGTAGACCATGTGCGTGCTATTTTATTTGATGAAAACTCGTAAATTATTTATTCAACGAGCTTTTATTTTTTTTTCGATATCGGGTGTAGTAAAATGACTTCGAGCTTTAAATTGCGTTTCAGATTATATATTGGTTTTTCAATATTGTCAATATATTCTATATTATTGATATTACATTTTATAAATTTTTAATTTAAAAATATCATACACAGGAACTGTATATACTATAGGTATATCAAGAGCATTGCAAGGAGCGTATATATAATAAAATCGCGCAGTTATTATATAGGTTGTTTTGGAAGATACGCGGCCATAATGTCCAATAATTATTGTAGAGTAACATTATACAATAAATTATTATAATACGTACATGTTTGTACATTTTTTTTCGACGAGCCGTTTGGGATCCGATGCAGTCCTCGTGGGCGCGATTGGCAGTTGGAAATCGGGTGAATCTTTATAACAATGGATTTTAGTTTTTTTTTTTCGTATACTTCGCGTCGATGTTTAATTTAAATCTTAAAATCTCCAAAATGGCAAAATGTAATAGATACCAGACACCAGTGCATCGCGATTTACGTGATCGATCGATGTATTTTGTATGACACACGGCGTATTATCGGGCCATTCTCGTATGGACGTAATTGGATTGGATTTGCTTTAATTTTTTTTAAATATCGAAAAATATCGGAAAATTCATGGTAATCGATTACAACTATTATTAACTACAACTAATATTACAATTGTATGTATTATGGCGTATTTCAATTAGACACATATGAATTAGAATTTCAATCAAAATATAAATAAATATTTAATTAAAAAGAAAAACTAAAGATGTAATATGTTTTAATAGGGATTTTATTAGTGAATTTTCAAAACTTCATACCGCTGTATACCACTAATGAGTTCTTTACGCACTTGTTATGAAAACATTTTAATAGTATTCATAGTTTTTCAATTGTGTAAAAATATTATATGAGTATATCTATGATATTATATTATATCTATTACCACTATTAAAATGGGTAATCCACGTTCAACAGTTAAAGGATTAAATTTCTAAATTGACAATGAAACATCATGAGCAGAAACTGCAGAGAAACTGGTAGGTAGTACAAATCACGTTTTTACCATTCAAATAATTTATCAACTTGGATTGTGATGTAGTGTACGGGTAGATTGAGAGTGCGAGACACCAACTCGGATTAATAATATTGGTTAAGCGATTAAATCATTATAAATAAAATTTGTCTTAGAATTTTAGCTGAACTGAATTTCCGAATAAAACACGGTCAACTGCATTGATGCAGTCATTACTTCATATATAGAATACATCATGTTATATATATATACATTTATATCATTGCTCCCGATTCTTTTGTACACGATAATCATTACGAACATACGGTTATCAACGACAGTGGCCAGTGTTGTACAGATTTATTCATTTCACTACCGGATGTGCTTTCAATCGGACGTGATATGTCATTTGGCGAAAAAAAATGATTGCATTTTTTAGTTGACTCTGGCTTATTCTGCGGATCTCCAATAAAATCCTGGAGATGGGGCCCTTTATTAGTGTATGTGCGTATGTGTGCACGTGCGCGTGATAAATAAATATATAAATACAAATCAAAAAAACCACCCAAATTTGTTATATGTGGTAGGATGACGTATATGGTACCCACTATAACTATTCGTGCTCCTCACTTAAGTTTTCCTCGCTTCCTTTTTTACCCAGCGCATTATCATTACTTCCGATTTATTCATGGCATTCGATCGCCATCATGACCCGCGTTCCGATGGTAAAAAAAAAAAAAAATTATATTTTATATCGTCTAAAGTTAGTGACATACTACATAATATGTGTAATTCACCGGCGCCACTTCAAAACTTCACTCTTCAGATATAATGTGTTATTTTTAAGTTTTCTGAGTACCTTTTTGGAGATCCGTTTTGTGTAGAACCGCCATCTTTGATTTTTATTATCAGTTTTGAGATAAGATACTTTTTAAATATTATATTCTAACTATAGATGACTAATATGAGAACTGTTTTAACATTTATTGAAAAAAGTTGAATATTTGAGTACAAAATATTATATAGGAGTACTTTAAAAAATAATAGCAAAAATATACCTAAAATTGCTTAGGCATATTTCACTTAACCCAATCCTACTGAACTTAAATGGCATTTTATCGTCAAACACCAATTGTACAGAAAATTTTACACCGAAAAATTTGGTATACTGCAGATGTATTTACCAACTGCCCATAACTTACACACACATATGAAACGCAATGGCAAATTTTATCCTGGCATTTTAATACAGTTGGACTGTGGTTAACAGACTATAATAAATTTTCCTTTATAAATAAAAACCATAATATATCTAATAAATCATAATTTTTAAATTTTTTTAGTTTTTTTTGTAATCGCATATACCATTTAAAATGTAGACGACCATTTAATTGATTTTTCATATCATACGCATATTAGTACTCTCTTCTAATATATCTAATTATCTTTCACAACCATTTAATTTTTCACTCACAATGAAACAGAAATTTCATCTAGTTTTTTATATCATTTTTAGTCTACATACTAGTACCTATTTTATTAGTTTAGTATAATATTTCTCGGTACAGTAAGCGTTTTTCAGAATGAACACCGAATAGTGTTGATGATTTCTTAATACTGGCCGTATTACAGCGTTATTATTATCTTAAAGCCCCATTATATTATAGAAATCAGTTGATACCGTACACTTAGTGGCCTGTAAATTTCATATTAATTGTGAACGATCACGTAACGTATAATATAACGTTGCTTCGATAATCAATCATTCGACAATTATTGTAATAGAACGCCAAATTATTATCATTGAGGGAGAATAAATAGGTACCTCAAACAAATAAAGGTAACATTTCAATTTCTCAGCACACTCTGGTCTAAACAAATATTATTGGAACAGAAATAGTTAAATGATATTATTATTGTAAAAATATAAGTGAAAATGATCCCCGTAGCTTTAGAAACTTGAAATAGGCACGTGATAATTATTCTGATTAAGCGCATTCATAACTACTGATTTACGGAGTATCCGATTATAAATATTATAGAACGTGGGTACCTAATATTATACTCTTGTTGAAATGTTGATAACTGATTTACATAATATAAAATTATTTTTGAGTTTATATTCTCTTTGGAAATAAAGAGCTATACGTGATGTTATTAGGTATTCAAATATCCCAGATTTTTTTATGACGGTGTATGTAGCTCAAAGCTGCTTTTTTACTCGCATGACATTGCTTCTTCGCCGACGAATTACGCGACTGTATGCTCAAGTGAATATATTATTATATTTGGACGTGTATTTTAATGGTGTAGCATAAGCGTCGAGCAAATCGCTTACATTGATATAAATGTATATATTTTTCAACGATAAGGGTGTGTGTTTAGTGTTTATCCTTAAAAGAAAACTGTCGAAATGTTTGGTAACCACAGTAATAATACCACGCAAAGATCTCCTAGTAAAAAGCACACCATCATTATCCGTAACATTGTGTTTACGATTGTTTATTTATAGTCAGTTTGGCGCTCAGAGCAGTTCAACTGCTTTAGAATGATTTGACCTAAAATTAAATACAAACCAGCTGGTGGATAGATTATCATAATATTTCATATAAATCCGATTTCATTCCAAAAAAAGGGAAACTACCTTTTTATTATTATTATTATACTTTCAGGATAAAGTGCTATAATTCTCTTAGAAATCATCTAATGGCCGCTTCATATAATTTGAATACTTCAAGTAACGCTTAAACCACCACTTTAACCGTGTAATTACTACTGTTTATAGCGCGTGCTGTTTTCGGAAAAGCAAGTTCGTATTAAATATATATTTTATAATATATATTTATATAGCAATACGTATATTATAGTAATATATTAAATACTATATAGGTGCAACTGATAATATATAATTGTATTATATTATTACTAATATTCCGTAACGAGAATTACTCTGAAAATGCCAATATTTCACTTGACTTATACAAATAAACAAATATCGCATGATTAATATTATATTGAAAGATAGCACCGCGTTTTTAATATAGAGTCCATGTTAGACTGTAATCTTTTATTTATATATATCATAATTATTTTCATAATTATAAAAATTGAATATTAAAATAAAACGATTATCTGTAACTTTGATAAAAGATAACGAGCCTTCTTTTTTTTAAAGTTAATGAGTACTCAAATTTCGACAATCTGCTGACCGTCGTGACAAATCATCGCATTTTTAATCTTCATAACGGTCGTCGGTA
The DNA here is from genome assembly GCF_037042655.1 of Diuraphis noxia. NCBI lineage: Eukaryota > Metazoa > Arthropoda > Insecta > Hemiptera > Aphididae > Diuraphis > Diuraphis noxia. The sequence continues at coordinate 25,507,012 of NW_028301714.1, read as the reverse complement.
TTTTTGCAAAAATAATGGAATATAATATCGAGGGCACATTTATATGTGATCGGCTTCAACGGATTGATGGACTAGCTTATTCTACTATATTAATACAAACGTGTTTTGAGCGCAATTGAATTTGATTCCGAGAAAAATAAAATATATTCAATACGAGTTGTGCAAAAATACATACCTAATATTTCGTTCATTTTTCCGTATGACTAGAAATTCTCGCTAACTCAGAAATTCCATTGGCTGTAAAATTCACATATAACGTATTATTATTATACTCTCTTGTGACATAATATTATGTCCGTGTTCAAAATAAAATGTAATATATTTAAATTGAAAATCTCAATCGAAAAATCGTGAGTATCGTTTATGGTACCAAAAATATATTTTAGAAGTACCTATTTAAATATTGAATATACTTAGATGTTTATGATCATAACACTGTAAAAATGTTTATTATGTATTTATTAACAATAATATGCTTAAAAATTTGAGCTTAGAACAATTATTTTTTAATTAGTACAAAAAAAAGAAAATATTATAAACAACAAAAACTTGTTCCTCTGATATCAAACGTTAAAATCAGTGATTTTAACATTTTTAAGTTATAGCAGTGAAAAAAGCAAAATAACGTCTCCATTTACCTAAAATTAACATTCTGACCATGGAGTGCAAATCACTGAACCGAATGTAAGTGTTATGTATAGAATTTAATACGAATAGTGTCCCATACCTACAGATGCTACCATTTTGAGTAGATATCGCAAATATGTCTTTTTCACGATCTTTCACAATTTCACCAAAAATTACCACGGTTAAAATATTTTAACGGAGAGTGGTGCGTGGCATTTTTTCATGACATAAAATATTATTGCATACCTAGCTGACAAGTTTTATTGTTTATTTCATAACAAGACTCAAAACAGCAGTCCACTGAGACATATTTTCAGATCCAATGAGAGTTCCGTATATTCAGTTCAGTGGTATAAATAAAATATTATGTTGTTAATTAGTTGGTAGACGTTTTTTGCACACTAGTATTAGTTTAAAGGCTTATTATAATGATTAAATAGTATAAGAATTTATATACAGACAAGCCACATAATGGAATTGTCTTCTTTATTTTTTGAGCTACCCGTCAATGCTATACTCTCTAGCTAAATGTTTGAACGGTATAATAATTATAGTAGTAAGTATTATAATGCATTTATTTTTGCTGCAAAAAATTCTTAGAGTGTATAGAAAAAAAAATAAATGGACTGCAAGCTCATCCAATAACCAATAACTACTATGCTTGTGACGGATGAGTTGAAATAATATTCTATTGTCATGTTACGTACTCATTAGCGTTAGTCAAACTCACTTTGATTTCGACTAGAAACAAATATGAATTGTTTAGATGTTTCTCCACGATGTTTACTTATAAATCCTATAGGAGCTGGTACAATTTACAGTAATTGCATTTGAATATTGTTCGTTACAAGATGTGAGCTTGACGTTTGTTATGAGAATTATGCACTGTATGTACTATGTAGCACAGGTTATAATATTAATACCGCACATGAATTCGCAGATATGCAAATCAATATTCTAAAAGTTTAAGTTAAAACTGTTTACCAATAATTGTAGGTCATTGTCAGTGTCCTTATATTTTAGAAATCATGGAATTGTGATGTCTGTTTTAAGTCAAACATTATATAAAAATGTAGTGGTACCGACAACACACTGTCAATTTATGATTAATATGTATATACTAAATAAAACTGTAAACCTAAAAATCTAACCCCCTCTATTAACGATACTGACCATATAATATATGTATAGAACTGTATAGAACGGACACTAATATTAAGTCTTATTTCAAATACCTGATTTAGGAACCAAAAAAATATTGAGTATAAAAGGTAGATTTTCGATAAATCTTTGTAATATAATAATATTAAATACGTTTGAATATACCTACGACAGGCAGTCGAATATTTATATCATCCTTTAGATACATATTTATTTAACCGATAAAATGTAAATTTGTTCACATATAGTTATTATGTAAAATGCCTATGCTTGTAAGCTGCTAAACTTTTATATAATTATATAGTTCTATATACGTTTTGAATAAATTGAAAAAATACGTTTATGTGGCCATCCTCTCCCCATGTAACTATTTCAATTTATTTGTACGAAAAAATCGATTAAGTTCTACGCGTTTTTTTATTAAAATACCTCTCAAAATAAGTTAAGAAATATATGATTTTTTTTTAAAAAACTAGTACTCATTCTGAAATGTTTTTTCAATCAATACAATACTATAGTATGGTTTATTTTATACGTGTTTAATATTTTTTTTATTTTATTTAATAAATAAGTATGTTAAGTTAAGCACGTTATGTATGCATATTACGTAGTTTTAAGTAAACGCTAAAGATGCTCGACGGGACACAGACAATACCACCGAGTTTGCATCACCAGAATTTTTATAGGTACGAGATTTATCGTTCCTAACGGTTATATTTGTTTTTCATATTTTTTAGGTGTTATATAGAATTAAAATTAAAATTAAATAACTGAAATGAAAATACGTGAAATTATTTAATAATTTATATTATTTTCACCTAATAATCCTTGTCCGTCTATTTGAGTAAAAATTATTCCAGCGCATCATTTTAACAGTAATAAATAATAATAAAAAGTTGAGGGAGTATCGCGGTGCTTTTGTGTAGGAATTTTCAGACACACTAGTGCCAGTAAATTATTATTTACGATTTTTTATAACATTATCGTGTTTGTTCAGTTCAGCTCTTCAACTGTATTATACGAGTACTGTAAATTATTGAATATTTAAAATGTTAGCTTTTTCTACGTTTTAATAGTCGCGTATGAATAAAATATTATAACTGATGAGTGATGGTGTTATGTATTACGATGTGTAATCTCTTTTCCTGATCACTTAAAAATATGTAACTTTGTTCAAAATAATTTCAAAGGTAATAAAAAGTATGTACATGTTTTTCCAAATGTTCTTATATTGTCCGCATTAGTTAAATACAAACAAAAACGTTTGATATGCATGTAAAAATCACCACTCACATAATTTTATAACCCGAATCAATCCGTGACTAATACATATTTAAAAATTTGCGAGTTGATGATTTGGTTTCCTCAACCAATAACTTATAACATATAAAAGCCAAAAAAAAGAAAATTATCAAAAAATTACACGCGTGTGATTATCAATGAGCGTGAATACGATACAACTTTAGGCGCAAAGGCACAATTAAGGGTGTTGAATATGATGATATTTCAGTACAAAACATGTCTAACAGGAAAAACTCTAACGCTCTGTGAAATGGTGGAATTCCGTTGATTTTTATTTAAAAAGTAGAGAATATTTTTCAGCCAGACTTTTATAATTTTATATTTCTTATTTATCAAACGTATTTTTCTAGTATAGAAATATATATATATATATATATTTTTTTTTTTTATATATATTTTAATAGCACTACTTATTGAGAAAGTAAAATGAAAATTCGGACGTTGATTTTATCGGAAAAAATTTTTTATGCCTATTTTAGTTAAAAAAAAAAAAAAAAAAAAACTATCAATACAGTACCATTTTTCCACTACAGTATATTATATTGTACTAGAGTTTTAATAATGACATATCAGCGGGATTCAGTCAATATCGATGTGAGCGTTAACCAAGCCAACAGCACAATCGGTGGGCACCCTATCAAATCTTTCCGAGAATTTTAGTTTCAAGAATATATTAAAGAGGGTTGAGTGCCACTAGCTGAAAATAAGTTTTTGAAACCGCTTAAATAATATATTACACACACACGCACATACACATCACAGTAGCGTTATAAAATATAGATCGAGTCGTACTTTTCGTGCACGTGTTCTGGTTCATCAGGTCGACGCATAACCAAAAACGACAAATAAAAATAATTGTGCAGGCTAGTGTGTCGACTAAAAGGCCAGTATACAATATGTATGCAGTGTATTATTAAGATACACACAATATCTCAGCTACGTGACGTATAAGTGCACGCGATATGTATTTACTTCAAAACGTGGTTAAAAAAAAAAATATTCTATATATTATTATTATTGTTATTATTATTATATGCACTCGACATTGATTTATTTTTTTCTCGTTTTTGCGAGTATTTTTTGAAGCGTGTATTTTTTGTGATGTGGTTCTAGCAAAATATTCGGTGAATGTACCCAAAATTAATAATGCCAACCGAGATCAGAAATCAAAAATTAATAGACGCTAAAACAAAAATATATTTATTGAGAGCGATAAAAATTATAGGGTAAGTGTTTATAGTACTCTATACAAATTTTTGCAGATCTAATTTCATCTCACCAATCAAATAATTTCGATGTAGTTTGCGACTAATTTGCATTTTTATTTTTTCCCCAGTAATTATTAAAACAAATATCGAACACTATAGGGCAATCTCTCAAGTATATGAGAATGTCATAACACCTTTCTCTCTCTCTCTCTCTTTCAGATTATTGTTATCAAATAAAAAAATAAAGCAAAACATTGAATGTATATTTACATGACGTGGTCTAAGACCAGTAAAAAATACATATCCCATTTTAAAAAAGTCGTGCACACCACTGCAAACACTATCCCCCAAAGTAGATTTATCGTTACGATGACTAGATTTACTACACAACTGGTATTATTTAATAATTTTATAATCTGAAGAGGTTGATGTGAGGACTTTTCTCTTCGGATTTACAAATTGTGCACCCTAACGGTTAGGTCTATGCATACACACTAGAACATGGTGAGGAAAGTACCTAGTCTAAGGTTCTTACAGAGTCATCTAATGCAGTAATAAGGGCACTAAACGAGCGTCTAAGAATTGTGAAAAAGTTCAGTGCTTTTGTATAGTAATGTCACAAAGAATGATCCATTATTTTGGTATGGGCACGCGTGCACCTACGGCGTAATTCATGCACCAGACATGCTCAAAAAATATACCACTGACGTGCTATCGTTCATTAAAATATATCTTGATATGACTAGAGTATCGAGACTACGGTATGTATTGGTGAACTTAAAAAAATATTATGAGAAATCTGAATTTAACGGATAATGAATATTTCATTTTAAATATACTTGGCTGGGGGTGGTGGAACGAAGTTTGGTGAATAGTCCTGGTAGCTGGATTACTACTATACAATATAATATTCTACACACGCTTGAGATTGATAAATATTGGTCTTTCGTAGTGCCTAATACCTAATACTATTAAATATTATTCATGTGATCGGATTTCGTGGTTTTGAGATCAGCTCATTAAACGGGAAAACACTCGTGTATCATCAAATCAATCACGCTATACCGAGTCGAATTGTTTGCTTTCGTTTTACGAGTTCGAAAAATAAATATAGTATACTTCCGATATGGCATAGTCGTGTACTATACAACGGATACATAATAATATTATAATACATCTATGTACAAAGTGATTCGTATCGACCTTCATCGCCCCAATTTTTCTATTTAATAAAATTAGTTTATTCGAATTCCGAGTTTTAAAATTTTTAAATATTATTTTATTATACTTATACATAATATAATAATTTAAATAACTAAAAAAACTAAAAAAACTACTCGTTTAATATTTTATTTTGATACGTTGAAATTTTTGAAAAGGTTGTTTGCTAAATAACTTATTGTAGGAAAGAGGGTGAAAATAACAATAATTTGTATCTCCGCAAGACATTCTTTAATAGTAGCATAAGACAATCTCAATGATTTAAAAACAGTAAAAGTAGGTATATTAAAATTTTTTTTTTTAAATTAGTGTCTAACCTAACCTACCGCTCCCTCCTGCCCATTGTGTACGATACCTCGGCATCCTTATTGATCGTCGCCTCACCTGGAAACATCACATAATTAGTAAAACTCGTACACTTAACGACCGCTTCCGTCTCCTTCGTCCACTTCTAACATCTAAGCATATGAAACTCTCTAATAAGCTCCTGATCTATAAGCTCCTATACTCAGGCCCATTTGGACTTATGGGATCCAACTATGGGGCGCTGCCAAAATCTCCAACATCAACCGCATCTAAAGATCCCAATCAATAACTCTACGTACAATTCTTTAATGCGCCATTCTCTGTCTCTAATCACACCCTTCACTCCGATCTCAAAATTCCGTATGTCTCTGAATTAGCGAAAACACATTATAAACGTTTCAATAGCCGCCTAGCCTACCATACAAATCCCTTAATCTCTGACCTATCAGCTGTTTCTATCCCAGGTAACCCAACTAAAAGATTAAAAAGACAGTGGTGTCGTGACCTGCTAGCCTAAGTGAATATATGTACAATAACAACCTAGCCTAAGAAAATCTCACTCATGTCGTAGTACCTCCACTGGGAGGCCTCTATAATCCACCAAATCTGCCTTTGTGTATATTATTTTTATTTTTATTTTTATCTTAGCTTCTATCATCAATTATTCTTATTGTTCTCCTTTGAAACAGATTGAATAAAACATAATAATAATAAAAAAAAAAAATTAGAGTCACTGCGTTATTGTAAAAAAAAAAACAGTTGGTTAATATGCTTTGGGGTATCACATTGTATACAGAGTGTACATAATACATCGGATCAACCGATAGTAAGGGATGAGATTTTTCCAAATGTCGGCTGCGTGGTTCGGTGGTGTGGCGGGGAAAATGCGGTGCAGGAAACGGAATAAAGTCACCCAGTGTTTTTAAAAGTCAAAGTGCGTGTCACTGTATAATAATAATAGATACCTATATAAAAATAAATAATATTATATATTTAACCTATATACCGTATGGGGTGTGTGTGCAAAGGTGTAATTGTGCAGTTATGGGTATACTGAATACCTGAGTATTAGGTATCGTTTTTTCGCATTTATTTTTCACCACAAACCTCGTTTGGTCTTTGAAGGGGTTGCGGGAGTAAACGTCGAGACTATCGCAGAGATAAATCGAAAAACGTATAGCTATATTATAGTACTATAATGCTAACGTGAAATTACACCTCAGCCCCTCCCCACGGGCAACGATAGCGTTTTGTTCTATAAACATAATTCTTCCATCCGATTATCGTCGTCATGCCGCGCACACCTATAGCATTTTAAATTATACTTCCACACGACGACGAGACGCATAAAATTATTGTTTTATTTTCACAAACATCTCGGCTCAGGAGTGTGCGTATTTCGCAGAGAGACGTTATATCGTGTGTCAAAGACTTCACGTCTGTTGTAATCATTCGCATTGTCTTATATAAAATTATTATATAATTGCATTTAAACGTGATAAATATTATAATATAAAAAACATAGGCACCCGTGTACGTGCAATATATAATTCCTCGAAATATTTTGTAGGATAAAATTATTATAAAAATAAGCGATTGCGTACCAGGCTTTTATGTATGAAAAATATGTATACTATAATGTCACCGCGAAATTACACCTCATCCGATCACTCCTTAAGCATAGGCAGAAATCTATTGAAATTTCAGTGGGTAAATATTTTTAACACATGCGATGTATAAGCTAGAGGGCTCCTATTCCACACGAAAAAATATCAGATTGATTTTGGGAGAGAATTAAGACCTAAAGCTTTTCTACTGCCCCCTCTAATTTACGCCTAAGCCCACGGGCCACGATAGCGTTTAATTTTATATAAAAAAAAATATTCTTTCGCCAGATTGATATACATGACCATGATAATTGTATAGTAAGTCACTACAACGTGTTCTGCTATCAAGTGCCTTTCGAATTCGCTATAATATTATAGTTCCCGGATGGGTTACCAAATGGTTGTTTAGTGTCGAATCTTTGACCAAATATTTTGTTCCTCAACCAACCGTAACTCCCATTTACATTGCTAATGGTCATAGTTGCAGATTTTTATGATAAATAAATACAAAAATAAAAATTGTAGTATATATTATTATTATGACAAATATCTCGACGTGTCAGTACGAGTTTTTTTGTCAGATAAACTGAGACACAGGCTTCACGACTATTATAATAATTCACTACGTCTATTGTACTACCCGTTATTATTATAATTGTTTCTTTGGCATTTAGACGCGATACACTTAATATTACAACATGTACCTATACCTTTGTGTATTACGTGGCGCTTATAATATATGCATATGTGTATACAACTCGAGTATCAACGCGCACAATATATTATTATAACATCAAAAATATTTTGTACAATTACTACGATATTAATAGAGTCGTACTTTATTTTTGTGTTTAAAAACGTGTCTAAGTACTAAATCAAATATAATTATATTATATTATCATGTTCCTTAAAGGATTTTTTCTCACCCCCCCCCCCCACCCCCTCTCACTACTATGTTACGCGTGTTTCGTGTGATCGGATTCAATTTTAAAAGCTTTATGAAATTTAATTACACTTATATACGTGTTGTAGTGAGAATAATATTAGCGATTTGACGTTCCTTCTACTCAACTGACAAAAATAGCAAGATGAAAATGCTTATCATGACGTCATAATCTCTGCAAAGGTCTGTAATCTGTAGTATGGTTGTGTATATTTCATTGTGTTTTAATAACATAATATTAATGCACCTATATTTGTGTATTTTATATGTATATATTCGACTCGCATGAGCTTAAGCCGTTGAAATTGTTAAATAGGCTGCAGTAACGTGGTTATATAGTTTCCATTTATTTATTTGCCATGTCCAACTGTTATAAAATTAATATCCCACGGAACGGTCGTTTGTGAGATTTCACGAACCATCTCTTGTAGACTTCTCCACGCGTGTATATTATTATTACTAACAATATAATATTAACACATAGATTTGATCTTGGTCAACTTGAAATAATTTTGAAATTTGCTGACTCAAAATCGTCAATAGGTACCTCAAACTTTTCGACAAATCTCTTTTTTAAACTTCGAGTTAACCAAGACCGACTTATACGTAATATACTTTTTTTTTCTCATGAACCAGTGGCAGATATACCGGTCGGTATGTGTGAGACGTCACTTTGCAATATATTGTCTTTTGAATCGATATAATAATAGTATTATGCATTTTTATTATTATGGTTATTTTTTAGGTTAAATTAGTAAAACTCAATACCATTTCAAACTTTTTTTTATTTAACGGAAGATGTTATCTACGTAATATTATACATTACATAATATGCGCTTTTAGTAAAAATGAAGAAAATTGTTTGAATTTAAATCGAATGGAACCGGGGCGAACACGTTAGATTTAAATTTAAAGTCCATGAATTATTCACCGCGTTTTATAATATAATATATATATTATATATACATCACATTGAGAACAGCGTTTTGTCTAAATGTCTGTGACTGTTTATGCGGAAACCTATTTTATCATCTAAAATATTAAAATGCATGTATTCACAAAGATTTGTTCGCGGTGGTTCTCACGAATCAGCGATGGTTTAATTTTCAGAATCGACGAAATGGTATAATTTAAATCTCGAATAGACAAATAATGTTATGGCTATAATTTATGAAAACGTTTGCATACTTTTGTTGGATCAGAACAAAAATAGGCCAATTTCATTTTGTTTATAAGTTGACTTTTTATGCATAAATATAGTTATTATATAAAGAAAATTACTACTTATTTGATGTAAAAATAATAATATTTATTAATTTATTAAATTATAATATTATGTGCATTGTATTTGTATATTATAGTTTAAATATTTAATTATCATTTAAAGTAATAATGTGTATTGAAAAAAATAAAAATAGATTTACTTTTTTTAAACTGAGTTATGTAAAAAATGTTCCATATTTATTTTTTACTTATTAAGTTAATTGATTTACTGTTAATTTCTAACTTACCGATCTTACCTATATTCTTTTAATTTAACTTGATTTAATTATTTATATGAGTTTTCTCACCTTTGTATTAATACCAATAGGTTTATATTTGCATAATAGAATAAATTAAAGATAAGAAAAAAAGTATAATCATCTTTTAATATTCATTGTCGATTGTAACAACTATAATATAATAACACGATGGACTACAATGTGGTAGGTACGAACCACAATATTATTTTGGTATTAACATCACGCCACATTTTCCTTTGTTTAATCAAATTTTGTTTTCTGGAAACTTACAATTATTTTAGAACAAATAATTAAAAAGTACTAACTAAGAGAAAATAAAATATATTCTCAACCGAAATGTTGGTGAAGTTTTTTTTACACAAAGTTTTACTTAGAATGAATCTAAATTACAAGTTTTAACTTGTGTATATATTATATAACAATATGTATAAGTCTATGAGTGAAATGAGTTATAATTTTTTTATTAAAAGAAATTAATTAGTAGTTGTAAATAGTTTTCAGATCAAAATTGTCATAATGTAGGTTAGGTAGGTTAGGTTAGGTTATACAATACATAAACCGATATGAAACAACATTTCTACGCACTGCGACACATCGATTAGGTCTGGGAACCTGTTTAATTTCATTTTTATTAGTTTGTACTGTATAAAAAAATTAAAAGACAAAAACATCAAAAGTAGACATAAATCGGCGTTGTCGGTACGTTTTAATTTAATTGGTAAAGACAATATTCAACCGGAGCTGATTGCGACGTTTTCGGAGTTGGACGAGCGGGGTGGTCGTTCCGCATTACATTTTTGACAGGGGCTAATTAATTATTTGGACCATGCTAACTGGAGTAATTTCATTAGCGTCTTGTCAGGTAGACGTTTTTGATTCAGCTACGTTTTTGCCGGTGCAAACGGTTGTCAAAAGTGTAATTATATTAATTTTGTAGATGTGCGGGAAACCGTACACGTTTTCCAGAAATTTCATAATAATTATTTTCATTCCAAATCTCCGTATTGCCATTGGTTAATCATAAAAATAATAATAATACATATAAAATTAAAGTTTTTGGAATTCAAATTTTGTTTTCTTACAGTGTTCCTGTGTGAAGCGGTACAAAATATTAGATTATAATACACAACGTCATTCCGAGAGCCATTTTATAAATTAAAATAAACGCCCCGTTCTTAAAACGGCAATATATTATTTTTATCGTTGTGGTTGTTATAGTAATGATTATAATTGTAAAATATATTAATTCTGTAACTATGCTGCTTCCGGTAGAGAGTTTTCTCGAAAATCAAATCGTGTACTAGACGCACTACTCGTTTGCTAATTATCACAACGATAAAGATCAAAAGAAATACGTAGTTATTTAAATTTCGATTAGTAAAGTATTATAATTGTGTGGAAGTTTCTAGGGTTAAAAAAATCATAATAATAAAATGCGATGACTATGGTAAGGTTTTTAAGTTTTTACTGATCATTTGACCTATCATATGTCATATGATATGGAGGCAATCCCATAGTAATTAAAAATACTATTATTTCAAATGGATCTTTGAAAACATGAATGAAAAATGTTTAACTTTAGTTAATTAAGCACAATTTTCTAATGAGACGTAGGTATTGTAATAAATGCGAATTCAAACATATAGAAAAGTATTTGAAACGTTTTCAAATACTTAAATACTGTTTTTTTTTTTTTATTTAGTTGGCTAATGCTAGTTTCTTTTTCTTAATCGTATGAAGTAAAAATAATAATACACAGTGTAATTGTTGGTGTTCCAATAATATTCACGTGTTTAGCTGCATCTTATTTACTCTAACTCCCCTAAATGTATTTATTATGTATTTAAATATTATATATATTTTACTAATAAGGATATGGGTTTAACGTGACAATGACAAATAATATAATCTGCTGAAAAAAAAAAACACGACCAAAATTACTCCATCAGTATTATAAATACTTTGTCAGTTATAATCAAATTTATCTACGTATTATTATTCAACGTATTATAATATAGGGAATAAAAAAAAATGTTCGCAAGTTTAAATTAAATTCCTTGCTGAGTGTAACTAATGGGTGGTTTTCATGAAACTTAAATTTATGTTTTATTTCTCGTATTAGTATTTGTATTCTTGCTGAGCAAGCGCATACATTATTATATATAATTGTGTGTTGTATTTATTTTATGTTTAATTATGTTCAAATTACAAAAATGGAACAATTACAATTGTTAAAATGTATACGATTTAGAATTTAAAAATAAATTATTATTTGTTGCTTATTTTATATAATTTACTTAATCCGTATTAGTATAAAATTACTATCAGCTTATTCTTTTAGGGTAAGTAAAGGTATACTCTCTTAGTTACAGTAATCTCTAAGGACTTTATATTTAAACGATTTTGTTTGTAATATAAAAATAAAAAATGAGTATTTAAAACAGAAACAAAGTAATAAATAATTGACGAGTACTCGGAAACAGGTACTGAGAATTACCACAGGCCTAATAGGGTTTTTAACCACCACAGATTGAACGGTCGGAAAGCGGAGTGGTTTTTATTTTTATTATTATTATTACTTTTTTTTTTTAGTTTGCATAGTGAAGAAAAACCATTTTTTTGTTTACACTAAATGATTGAAAAACTTTTCATTTGATTTCTACTTTGATTAGTTTTTATATTCTAGTGTATGCGTACAATTAATAAGTATTTGATACTTGTGATCGTGTGTGAACAAGCCCATTATATAATTTCATACCGATAAAATCAAAATCAAAATTCAGATTTTTTTTTGTTATCTGTGTTGTATTTGCAGGTTTAGTCGTGTAGTTGAATTCAATTTAATTTTTAATAACTTTGCTGATAAAATATAACTAATTTATTTGTTTCTTTCGTTATTAATTATTTTTTCGTAAAAAAAGTTTTAGCAACTATATACTAGGTCTATTACACACACCCACATACACACACATACATACACACATATACCGTACAAACAATTTTAATTAAATATCATAGGATAACGCTTGCTTAATGTAGACTGTAGTCTCCACTAAATAATAACTCGTTTGTGGTATACCGTGGTTTTGACATCCAAGTCCTGTAAATTAAAATGTTTTCATTTATGTATTATATATTGTGTTAATTTACTTTGAAAAATTTGTTTTTTTATTTTTTTTAAACTAGAATACACTTCATCACAAAAAATGTATAACATATGTATGTTTACATAAAATGTTTTACAAACAAGTTCTATATTATTTGAAGGAAAAGTAAAGTGGACAAGTCATATTTCATGTTTTATGGTGTAGCTATATATTATATTTTATTTATATATTATTCGAAACGTGTAGTAGTCGACATACTCAATGAAGAGAATTATTCAGGAAATTCTAAGGTAAAGTACTTTAAAAAAAGTCAATACCGAATAAATAACGTAATTCGTAAAAAATCAAGTATAGGTAGTAAATTTAATGTAAACTTATTTTTTTGGTTCCATACAAACTATTACAAAATATAAGACATTTTACAAAGTTACAAGCATGTGTTAGAACCCTCGGCTATGTATTTTATACACGGTAACGCACACTAATGATCACTTATTCTACACACACTAACACGACTTGCATTTACATATAGCAATGTATATATATATATTTACTACCTATATTGTACTAATCAACAACGTTCGGGATCGAAATGTCCCTTTAAACGCTAGTTGATATTGTATACAATTATTAAAGTCGAATCTCGGCGTAATAATTAAATATGTAATGATTATGATAATTTTAATTTTTTTTTATTCCTGACAGGATAGTATGTGACAATATTGTCATCTGTTATATTTTCTAAAAAATTCATTTTATCATTGTTTTCAAATAGAAACATGGTCGAGATATACAGTTTATTGCTTATAGACTTAATTTGTTATCATTAGGTACGAAATAGCTTCTCGAAGGGATATCACTAGGGGTGGGATTTCGATGCACTTTGCATTGTTTTTCAAAGCTTACTGTGCAATGCTCGTCTTGTCACAAATTTATTTTATGTACATTTGAATGAGAATAAGAAAGTTTATTTTGCATTTTTTAGTTTTTAGGTCATTTTATTAATTTTTTAGGGCATTTTAGAGTTTTTGGAGTATTTTTTGAGTTTTTGGAAACCAAGTGTATGAATTTGAAATTTTATTTTAAGATTTTAAGATTTTTACACCAACATGGTTTTTAAATAAATATAACAGATTATAAGTAGGTACTCCTAATTCGTATTATATTATCGGAAAAGGTTTGAGTAACTTTTTATTGTAATTTATACTAAAATTATTAAAAATTAAAAAAATTGTAGATTTATTGCCCTTTTTTAGGGCATTTTTCGGGGTTTTTAGGGCATTATTTTGAGTTTTTAGGTCATAAAAGCATTTTTTTTAGGACATTTTTCGTTGTTTTTGAGGGCATTAAAATCCCAGCCTTAGATATCACAAATATCAATTTCTCCTTATCTTGAAAAATAGCTGGCTCATTTTATTCTGCTATTTTTGTTTATATCATCAAATATTCGATTGATAATGCATATATACATACAATAATACAAAATAACTTATATTTCGACCATGGATAGAGATTTTTTTTTAACGAATATTGTTTTGTCTATTAATAAATAAAAAATATATCTGGCCTGCTAGCTATACGATGGAGTTAGCATTGCATCGGTGGTATTTTCACTGGCTTATTTTTCACGCTCGACATTTGCTATTATCGTTATTATTTTTATTACATCTTTCTCCACACAATCGGGCTTGAAACCAACTACCCGGTTAGTATAATATATACATAATAAGTACATATCCACACGTATAATATGCATACGTATTGCTATACCACACGCGATTATTTACCTGGTTGCACTTACATTGATAAAATAAAAAATAAAAACGAAAAATGTATATGAATAAAAAATACTATGCTAACGCAGGCATATCGTTATATTTTATTGTGATCAACGCGCGTGTTGTAGTAATATAATAACAGCTGCGTTCCCTTCGTCTCATCACAATGCGTATCCGAGATCGTTTTTAGTAGTGATTATTTATTGTCTTATAATATAAATAGAAATTGGAAACGCTTTACTATTTAATTACTTTTTGTGAAAGCACCTGTAATATAATGACGTTATACTCTATCAATAACAGATAACATCACGGCTGCTCATTTATTAGGTAAAATTTTGACATCATTAATATTATATGTATCACATTACAATAATCGGTTATCAGTCCTAATCAAATGAATTACCGTTTTCAATTTTTTTTTTTTTTTTAATACCCTGTATACTATTATTGATATATAGTTGTGTAATTGTATGTAACATTCCAAGTATTGGTTATCATATTACCATTCATTGGTCGTTGTTAAACACTTGAGCTCTATAACCCGTGAATAATTATATGGTAAATTGCCAAGACCCGAGGAACATATTATTATGTCGCGTGTGTGTGAAGTTGACCCCACTCTTTTATTCATCCAAATCTTTTACGGTAGGTGATTGGGCGCGATATATTTTTAAAAACTTAGTGCGTATTATAAGGGCTGTTGTTTTTTTTTTTTTGTAACTTAGCACTTTAAACGAAACGTGCAACATTTTCTCTTCAGTTCTGACATTTAGCCTTGTGATTTATACAGACACACACACACATATATATATATGTAATTGAGCTCATCTCATGATGAGTCGTGACTGCCAACAAAGTCATGTCCAAACGACACTGCGGATGAAGATGAGGTGATACCTGTCACTCCACAAACTGGACTGTTAATTTTTGAGGCTAACGTCTTCTGTAAACTTCTACCAAAACACTGAAAAACATAAAATTTCGACGGGAAAATTAAATTTTGTGTCGAGTAATTAGTTTTTATGTAGTAAAGTTTTAATGATGATATAAATATCAAGCAATAATCAGTTTTTTCAGGTTCACATCTTATTTTTGAGTTACAACCGTTTTAAACTTAAAACTAAATATTATTATTCAATTTCCATACTACGTATTGGAACGGATGAACGTCTATCGTATCTTCGGCAACGATGCACTCCGAGTTTGTGGTGTGATGAACTTAAAGGGGATATAGTTAAATAGTTTAACATTTGACACATCTCTCCAGGGGCGGACTGGCTATTTTTAGCCCGGGGTGCAAAATTAATTAGGGGCCCGTACATTTTTTTCAAACCTACTAAAATTAGGAGTGATGCAATGTTATATTTTAAATATAATAATAACAGTATTGTCAATTTCTATTATAATTTATTTTTCTATTCTACATTACAATAAGAGTTACATTAAAAAGGACCCAACAGTGGTAATCGGGAGCTCGGATCATTAATACGAATGGGGGCCCAGGGTGCTACTTGGTATATAGCACTCTGGACCAGACCGCCACTGCATCTTTCAGTACCAATTATTATAATCATAAAAAAGCATTCAATGTAATATTTGCAACTACCTGTATCGTAGTGGTCATTAATCGTAAAATATGTACTGTACACAATGAATACGAAATTATCAACTATTGGTCATCGTTAAACCCACTTCTATCCCTTAAAAACTCAGAGGTTAGTGTCTCTGGATTACTGCCTCTGTTACGTCACTGAACTGAAACGTGCAGGTTTATTGGTGATTTGTATAGATAAATTTTGCATAATACTAGTATATTAAAATTCTGATTTATTGAATTTTTATATACACTCGAAAATCAAGTTTTTGAATACTCGAGATTTTTTGTATCACTTAAGATTGATCCTAAGACAACATAATCTTCTATTTTTAAAATAGGATCCCTATTTTTCACTATTAATTGTATACCTATGTAGTATAATGTTTTTTCCAGCTTCGATGTACTTACATCAAAGTTCAAAGTGTGCATTTTAAGTTCTATAACTTTAGGTATTAAGGTTAACATATATAATATATATGGTAATGGTCTAAGTAGATGCAGCTTATATTTTCCAGTAAACAAATGTGTATTCTCATTTAGAAACTGTAGTTTGTATCGCCCTAGAACCCTTCTTAAACATTGTCAAAAATATCATAAATTTGAAAATATGGTCTTTTAAAAAATTAAGACTTTTAGAATTAATACTATAATTCGAATAAAATGTAAGTGTTTATAGAATCAGACTGTATGTATATGAACCGGACGTGGCGTGTTTTTATAATTTTCCGTCCAAAATCCCACGAGTGAAATATTTAATACTTCGATGATGCAATTGCCGAGCACACATATAAAATACTTGTTAGTATATTATTTGTAGAGGGGTGTAGTATATAGGATGTTTATCAACAAACTACTGGTCAGTTCGGTGTGCGTGAAAGAGCCAACAAAACACGTACATCACACCAGTCCACCTCATATCAAAAATTGGTATTTTCTGGTATGTAACCTTTAGCATGACATTTGTATGCATTTGTATGCCACTTAAAATCGAGATATAACAAAAATTTAAGGGGTGGGTTGCCGAGATGTCACTCCAGCCTACCCACAACTCAAATTAAATTTTTTTTTTTATTAAGTTTAACGGGACAAGCCCTTTACATAAAATATAGTATATAATAATCTAGAAACAACCATAAATATACAAAATAATACAGTTTGAAGGTGAATAATCACAAAAAATAAACACATATATAAAATAAATAAATTTCAGTTAGATAGTAGGTATAAAGCTTTTGATTCAAAAGATTCACGTGACATAAAAAAGAAATCGACTTCATTACAAATTGAATTACATAATAATAATGCTCTAGGAAAAAATGAATCTGTACATATTTTTTTTTTGATAAAAAGGTACTAAAAATAAACAAGAATTTTTAATTGAATAACTATGAGTACAAATACCTATTTTATTTAATAAATCAGGACAATCAATATAATTATTTAGAAGATCATAAATAAATAGGACGTCAGATAACTTACGTCTGACCTCACAAGGCTGAATAAAAATAGAATTAGCTACTAATGAAAATGATTCTCTAGAAATGGGTAAGTTACGAAACGCTATAGACTTGAGGAATTTATACTGAACATTCTCAACCAATTTATCAGTACAATTTTGAGCCCAGATTATTGAACCGAATTCCGTATGTGACCCAACAAGAGAACAATAGAGCATCTTTAATGTAAATACATTTTTAAATTCCCTAGTATTTCGTAAAATAAAGCTCAACATGTTAAAACATTTATTTATAACCATGTTTGTATTCATAGAGAAAGATAAATTATTATTAAACAGAACACCCAAATCTCTAACTGATTCAACTCTGTTAATATTAATATTATTAATTTGATAGTTAAAAATTATTGGATAATTTTTTTAGTGAAAGAAATAGCATTGCATTTATTAATATTAATTGGTAATTTATTTTGTTTTCACCAAAAACTTAACTTATGTTTGCTTGAAGATTCAGTGCATCATCATAGTTTTTAATAGTAGAATAAAATTAAGTGTCATCGGCAAACATTAACACATTGACTGAAGAATCAAGAAAAAATGGTAAATAATTTATGAACAAATTAAATAGTAATGGCCTTAAGTGCGAGCCCTGAGGTACTCCGGAACTTACAAAAAAAACCTTAGATAAAGAATTAGACAACTTAACTAACTGACATCTATCCGTTAGGTATGAAGTTAACCGATTAAGAAAATTACCATGAAGTCCAATTCGTTGGAGCTTAATTAGTAGTAAATAATGGTTTACTTTATCGAAGGCTTTACTAAAATCTGTGTAAACTGAATCAATTTGTACCCCATTTTCCACGGAATGAATTAAATCGGTATGGTATGTCAACAAATTGGTAAACACAGATTTTTTAAGCCAAAATCCATGTTGGTTAGGACAAATGTAATTAGATAGTAAATTAGATAATTTTTTTGTAATTAAAGATTCAAATAGCTTTGGTATTAAAGATAATTTAGAAATTGGTCTATAGTTAGGTAATAACATTACATTTATCACCACTTTTAAAAATAAGGACCACAAACGATTTTTTCCAAGCAGTTGGAATATTATCAGTGTCATAACTGTTGGTAAATACATAACTAAGTGTATCAGACATTGAGTATACGCTTGAAAAGTATTGCGCAAATAATTGCGCAGACTCTTCGTAGCTACTGGCCGTAATATTATTATATGACATATTTTCGGGAATAGAAGATTTATTAGATTTAAGCTGTTTAATGTATTTCCGAAATGGCTTTACATCAGTTGATATCTTATTTTCTAAGTTAAGAAAAAATTTGAGCTACAATGCATTGACATAATCTTACATTCTTTACGTAGTTTGAAAAACTCAACATAATCAGATTGTAGAGCACTAATTTTGAACTTTTTATGAGCCAATTTTTTTAATTTTACAAGTTTACGTAAATCCGCATTGAACCAAGAGGAACTCTGGTTGTTAAATATTATGCTTTTAGAAACAAAAAATCCAATAAAATGGATAATAATTTCATACAGTTTATTAACAGCTGAGTCAATATTCAAATCCTTAAATGACTGATTGAAATCAATACCTGACAAACATTTAGAAAAATTTGAAAAATCGGATTTAAAAAAGTTATAAAAATTTAATTGATTAATACCATCATTCCCAAATGAGTGATCAAAATTACATATTAAGTCTAAAAGAGGATGGTGTTCATCAGCTAAGGGTACAAAAGAACACCCTTTAAAGACCATTAATTTATCAATATCACTAAAAATAAGATCAAGAGTTCTACTATTTTTATTATTAATAAAATCTAATTGCTTTAAGTTTAAAAATTGAATAAACGAATAAATTAACAACAACATTTGCAGTAGGATGGATTACTAGAGAGTAATCCAAATTCCAATCAAAATTATTTAAATTATAATCACCGATAATAAGACGTATTTTGTGGTCAGGGTTACTTGTAGTAATATTCTCAACCAAATCGCAATGTTCATAATAAATGTCTCTACTGATATTAGGGGAATAGGTATAAAGACAAATAACCAAAATTTTAATGGACTTAAAAATAATTAAAAAAAAATATTTGTTCGATTTCAGAAATAATTGGTACATCAATTCGATTACATTTTATACCAAATCGTACACCAATTAATACACCACCACCTCTAGATTCTTGTTCGTTAGCTCTGTCCATACGAAAAATTTGAAAATTATTGAGACCTAATTCTGCATCACTAACTTTATTATTCAGCCAAGTTCGGTCAGGAGTAATAAATCACAATCAATAACATTTATACAATTACGAAAATAGGACAGTTTGGTCAAAAGACCCCTAACATTCTGGTAATTAGCATGTATACTTAACAATTTTGAGAATTATTTACAATTTTATCACCCGGTATGCCTTTAGAAAATTTTATAGTGAGTTTTTGTTCACCACTGGATTGGCGTGCCGATAATTGATCCCGTATTTTCTTCATTTGATCACGTTGAAATAAAGTTCTATCTGAACTTATACCAATATTTGTAGAATTAGGAGGGAGGTGAGATAAAATACGTTTTTTTGTTTTTTAATATATCGAAAGCGTCCCCAGCAGCTGAAGAGAAAATTGCTTTAATTGGACGATGTTTATTGGGTTGATGAGACTTCCCGAGACGGATAACTTTAATCGGTGTTTTGCTATCGGACGATGTAGCTTTGATAATTTTAGATATTTCTTCTTTATCGTGAAGTACTCTTTCTTCAATATTATTAGACGTACATTCCGGAATATTATAAAATAATACATTCGCAGCCCGAAAATTACGTTCGTTCAACTTGTTGATAATAAATTCGTCAGATCTCGATGTACTCGAATTCTTTTTAATACTTTCAACTTCAACCAACAAGGGACTGATAAGTTTTTTCAAATCCGGTAATTCACTTAGTCCTTTATCGCATGAATCGCAAAAATATTTTAATTTACGGTTTTTTAAAGTAAGACATTTAATCTCAGAAGTTAATAAACCGGAACACTTGTGATGAATAAGTTTCGGGAAACTGTCGCATTTTAATTGAGGATCAACATCGGCAAATTGTAGATCACAAACACCACAACTATTGGTATTTGAAACCATTATAATAAGTTAACTAGAAACTGAACAAATGTGAACAAACTAAATATAAAATTATAAAGTAACGTGACTAAACTGATAAACGGTAATCGCAACGGGATATGTTGTTTAATCGACGGTCGGAACTTAAATTGTATGTAACCTTTAGTATGACATTTGTATGCCACTTAAAATCGAGATATAACAAAAATTGAAGGGGCAGGTTGCCGAGATGTCACCCCAGCCTACCCACAACTCAAATTTAAAATTTTGCAATGCCGTTCATTTGTATGGATTTGTACGATAAATTTCATCCCTTAATTTCAAAAACTACCCATGATGTTACCCCAGCCCGCCAACCACTCAAATTTAAAATTTTGCTATGTCGTTCATTTGTACAACATTTGTATAGATCTGTACTACCCTTGGGATTTTCCGTTGTTGCACAAAGTTTATCACCTAAGGTTTTTATAAATCATATTATTGTACTAAGTAATACGTATAATAAGTGTCATACCTTTATTTTTGAAACTAACTGTACTTACTTGTTTTGTAATCTATAATCTAAATTATATAATCGTTTCTCATCTTTTTTGTACGAATTATTTTTAATATAAAACTTACTATCCCTTCTAGACTCTAGTAATATATTATTATCTATTATAAATAGAAAACTCTATTTTATGTTTGGATTTATCATTCGTAATTATTGTTCTTCATTCTACAATCACGTCACTTTTAAATAACAATTATTGCATTGCTCTATAATTAATATATTATGGAGGTATGTCTGTAACTACATAAATATTAAGTGAATTTCATATATATATTTATAACTAGATTAATTATATTATGTTTAGTATATTAAAAGAATAAAAATGAGAGTTACTAACAATTCTTCGTGTATAAATAAATTATGGGTCCATGATGGATCAATACAAATTACATGTTAAATTCTTATATATTAATGTCTATATTTTAAATTGTGCATACAATCATCTCACATGACATAATTGTATTTTCCTTAACTGATATTGATTTGCTCTTTTACCAGTTGACATTTTTTTCTCGACATCTAATTGATCCAAAGCTGATAAGTCTTCTTGAGGTGAAAAATCACTTATTCCCAACACATTTTTTATCCCATAACGACCTTGTTGAACAAAAATATGTATTGCATTTTTACTCAAACGTCCATCAATAGTTGCTTACTTATATCTGCCATACAGAATCAGTAGCAGCTTTAATTTCTAAAATGAATTCATGTGGGTTTGACTGTAGTATTATTTCTTAATTTAAATAAAAGAAGTTATTCAAAAATATACAACGTAATTAAGTTTACTTACTTTTTTGTCATCATCATCAAGTGTATGTGACATAATCTTTAAAAAGTAAAATTGCTTCAATGACAATCGATGGTTCTACAGCTGGTTTTCTACCCATATTATTAAGTACTTTGGTATTGATAGATTCACAGATTTTAAAAAAACTACAGTATGTTTAACATTAAAATTTACAATTTATCTAAAATTTACTTTAGTCTTTAAACCAAGAAACATGCGTCTGTGATGAAATACGAGAACATATAATACGATATTTCATATACATATTTCAATGCAATCTGTTTAAATAGGTATTTTATAATAATATTGGAAAACCACCACAATAAAGTTATTTTTAGTCAGTGAAATGCAAAACGGCCGGTGACCGTCATGTATCTATAGAGGTCTTAATGTTTAATACATGTACACAGAGGAGTTGTTAATAATTTTTTTTTTTTTTATTCTTTTAATATACTAAACATTATACAATTAAGTAGTTATAACTATAAATATATTATATATATTATATTATTATGCATATATAGACATTATTTTATATTTATGTAGTTACAGATATACCTCAAAAATATATTAACTATAATATGCAGTGCAGTATTAGAATTAAAATTTAACGGCGAAATAACATCGCGTTGGGCAACGCAAGAAAAACAATATATTAGCTACTAACTAGGGACTTCGTGCATTCGCATGATTTTTTGTATTAGTAGTAAATTATTTTAGGTGAGTTATAAATTTGTTGTATGAAATGGCGAAACTAAATTATAAGATTAAATTTGCATATTTTTGAAAAAGTACATATTTGTACATGTTTTGCATTTTTAAATTTATATGTACGTAAAATTATATTTGAAAACCATTCTAAAATATTTTTTCAAATAAATTAAATTCATAGTCTGTTGTATCTGAATAGTACATATTCTATTTACGATAGTAGTTTCTATGTTGCTCAAGATTCAATCATTTTATTGACAAAATCGACAATTGTATAGTTGTAGTAAAACCTATAAAGACAATTTAGATTCTAAATTGTATGACAAAATGAAAAGCAGTTCATAATAATATTTGTTCGTTAATCACGGTTATGTACCCACCTAATTAAAATTTGTTTTTCAAATCAAAATATACTTTATAAGTTTTCAAAAACAAAATAAAAATTATCTAAATATTTTTAAATATAATTTGATTATTTTGACTACAACAAATTCTGAACCCGTATCATAACTATAGATATCAGTATTCACAGTAACTGAGTAACTATTCTTCTTTACTTAACTTCTAACTACAGTTTTATTAATATAAAATATGTTACTAATTTTGATATAATCATAATGAGTAGAAATTTCGATATTTGATTTAAAACCAATAAACGAAACAAATTATTTTTAACGGCTTATGCCATTGAAAAAATCAATAGCATCAGTATCCCGAGCAATTGTAGTATATTCTAAATGAGACGAGATTATGAAACCAAAGTAGATATTTTAAAGGGACGTGATTGTAGAATGAAGAAAAATTACGAATGATAAATCCAAACATAAAATAGAGTTTTCTATTTATAATAGATAATAATATATTACTAGAGTCTAGAAGAGATAGTAAGTTTTGTATTAAAAATAATTCGTACGAAAAAGATGAGAAACAATTATATAATTTAGAATTTAGATCATAGATTACAAAACAAATAAGTACAGTTAGTTTCAAAAATAATTGTATGACACTTATTATACGAATTACTTAGTAAAATATGATTTATAAAAACCTTAGGTGATTAACTTTGTACAACAACGGAAAATCCCAAGGGTAGTGCAGATCTATACAAATGTTGTACAAATGAACGACATAGCAAAATTTTAAATTTGAGTGGTTGGCGGGCTGGGGTAACATCATGGGTAGTTTTTGAAATTAAGGGATGACATTTATCGTACAAATCCATACAAATGAACGGCATTGCAAAATTTTAAATTTGAGTTGTGGGTAGGCTGGGGTGACATCTCGGCAACCCACCCCTTCAATTTTTATTGTATCTCGATTTTAAATGGCATAAAAAAAGAGGGAATGATAATACAAATGCATACAAATGTCATATTAAAGGTTACATATCAGAAAATACAAATTTTCGATATGGACTGGGCTGGTGTGACGTACGTCAACGAAACGTTGTATCAGTATAATGCGTGTTCCGAGAGACAACAAAACGGTCAGAGATGAAGAGATACTCGCGATCGATGAACACTTTTCACAGGAGACCACTACCCAAAGCACCGTTTCAATTGTAATCTGTCTGAATCTGTGGTACACTATCATTTATTTATAATAGTAATGTGGAATATCGGAGTAATTCTCATCTGCGGCCAAATATTATTCCTAAACATCTCATCTACAGTATCGTAGGTAGTGATGGTTTTAAAATATTTAAAGGGTGGTCGATGCTTTTCTGAGGGTGTATACTATTATTATTTATAAACGTAATCGCTTAGAATATGAACCCACTAATAGAGTTAAATTGTATTTAATCAACAATAGTTGATTATTACAATATACTATTATTGTTATTTTTTTATTAATATTTTTACTAGTTAGGTATGACTTTTGTAATGCACTCTGCAGTTTCTATTTTAATTTTCTACCTATAAACCACGAAATTATATAATATAACGATCTGTATTACCCAAGGCGTGAATGATGACGTTGTATTGCTGAAATCGATTGAGAATATAACTACAACAACAATAGTAAAACAATGGCTTTTCTTGTATACTCCTTTGTCGTATTATCTTCATTTTGGACTAAAGTTATTTAACGAAATACACTTCTCAATCGAAACAAATTACAATTAACTTTAAGCTTTCAAACTATAATATGTTTTAATGCTGAGCGCATAAAAAGCATTAACAAAACTTAAAACACAAAACTTTGTAGTTCTTATGAGATTTTCCCTGACAAAAGGCAAAAAAATAAGAAATTGTCTAATGTACAATACATTTTGTCTATAGGTCGTTATAGTATCTTTTCAGTAAACGATTCTTAGACCATAAAAACGTAATTGTAGACTACCCTTTAAATTAACTTTAAATTTTTTTCTTCGATTGTAAAAATGTGTTTTTAATTTGAAATTCCAAGATTTTAGCTTTGACCGTTTAACGATATTTTAACTTATTTGATATCTGTTTTGTTGTTTCGGATAAAAAATAGAATACCGTTATTTAGTTATCTACCTAAATGTACATTTTATAATTATTATATATTGTATCAGCATTGACTCAAAATGTAATAATAAGATAAAACTGTACTACTAACATTAATATAAATATTATACAATTCTGAAAAAATTACTAACCTCATGTTATAAAATCACCAATCACAACTAAAGTATACATTAGTAATAATGTAAATACAATCGCAGCGAATTTACGCCTAGCTATTGAAGCCTTTATTATCATTAAAAAATATATATGTATTGTACAATATATTATATTGATATTGTGAATTAAACGAAAGCGAATATTGATTGTCTCTAAAGTATTATTTTTCTATGTTGTATATTCGTCTACGGGATTTGTATTTCGATCACGTTTCGGGCGGAAACTTATCATTAGGCAACTGCACTCCGTCATCAGCGATTTATATTTATCAGTATCCTTCACCGTTCGCAATGACGTTTTTCACATATGGCGTATTTGATGTATTTTTATTCGAGGACGAGTGGTTCAACCAGTTTTCGACATTTTATGTAAAATAATAAAAACATTTTATTAAAATGGTTGCTTGAAAATATTGCAACGAAATCATGACTCACACCTTAAGTCCAAGTCTAAAACCCTCTTCAACATTTTCACGATCAACATTGATAATATTAACTAATAAGATACAAAATATATGGACGTGATCGGTACAGTATTAACATCGTTTCTTTTTTGTTACGAGTGAAACTTAATCGATACAAAATAACAATAATTACTATTATATACTTATTACCCTATCAATGTACAGGTGGTACACGTGAATACAATTATAGTACATTAACACAACTGTTATAGAAATTGTGCTGTAAATGCCCCCAGCCATATTATACAGTCGTTTGAAAATCTATGATCATTGAGAGAATGTGACTCGGAAATCTGAAAAGTTCACCATTATTTTATTATAATATTCACTACCTATTCGTATTCAATACAGACGAGTATGCGCAAGAAAACCCTGATTATACATGGAAAATCTAATTGAAAAAAAAACAAACATTTTTTGTACTACTCTATGAAAATATAATACAGGTTAAAAATCTATAAAATACAGTAAAAACTAGTTTTTTTTTTTGTAATTGCGTTCTTTTTTTTTCTTTTAATTAAACCGATTTGTAATCGAAACGATTTTATTACGGTACATACACACATTATATTATATGATCAAATAACTTTGAGATTGAGGTCGTTTTAACGATACATTTAATAATATATTCTGCGTCGTATACGGCAAAGAATAATTCTAATAATGAAAAATAAAAAACCTACTTACCAATGTCGGTGTTGTTTCGGGTGGGGAGGTTTTAGAGTGAAATTGGACATTAAGTGCGTGTAGGGTCACTCGTGTGACACAAGTAATATAATGTTCTAGTAGAGTGGTGCGGTCTATCAGCAATAGAGGTATGACTCGTCGTGATTGAACATGTCCAGTTATAATGCCAATAAGAAGAATGGTAATTGAACGTCGATTGTGTTAATTTCACTGAACGTGTTAGATGTCAAAAAGAACAAGGACAATTTAATTGAAATTAAATTTTTTATTTCACAGGACCAGGCAGAAATTATTAAAAAAAAAAAATTAATGCAGTAACAAGTGTTTTTTTTTTTACAATTTATGAGGATCTTGAATTTATTTATAATTTATAATTTATATTTTTTAGTACTTAAACTGTGGGTATTGTAGGCTTACAATATTTAATACAGTTATATGAAAATTTATTTAATGAGACTAAATATAACGCTATGAAATCTTATAATAGAAATGTTATATTATACCTATACAAAATGAAAGAAACAATTAGATAGAATTATATAATTTAGTTATTGTCAAGAATATTATGCTTTTGTCAAGATTGCTAGGTCAAGTTCCCATACTTCATAATATAAGTGTTCTGGTATATTTTCAGATTGTTCTGGTATTTGTCTAGATGCAGACACCATACGACGTAGGAATATGTTTTTCACAGTTAGATCTTCCTCAAAAGTTAATCATTGACCTGGTTCTTCTTTTATCATAAGGTAACCGTGTGTTTGCCAAGTATGTCCCTTTTCATAGTCTGTAGTTTTTTATACCGTAACGACTGTTGATAAGGAATGTTGGTCAAAAGTTTATTTCATTGATTTATGTAGGTATAATATATAAGGAGGAGTCCTTTATAATATTATAGGACGTATTCACTGCCGTGTTGATTACACACCGTTAGATATTATAATTGTCAGCAAGAGCAGGTATTGCGTGAGCCACAATGAATCGATAATATTAGTGTGCTATAATGAGACAGTAAAAAGAGAAAAGCAGTGATTTATTTTACATATTAGGTATTTTATTTTGTTAGATAATACTAGATTTGTATGTATTCCGGAATTACCTCATATAAACGTATGCCTAAGTATATAAAATGTATGTTATCATTATTACGATATAAAAAAATGCCCGTCGTTTACATGAACTTATAAAAAAGCTAGTCTATATTTAATTTTGAATTGTATATTTTACTTAAAATTCCGAGAAGAATAAAAAAAAATGTTCAAAGGTTTTCACAGTTTTGTATTGTATTATATTATTATTATTAATTAATTAAATTTTCTTTGTGTACGATTCTTTCAATAAACCCACTTAGGTCTTTTGTTTTATAATATAATTATAATAATAGATTAAGACTACTATTTAAATCCCTCATAATATAATAACCATGGTCGATTAACCAATAATGACCGTGATATTCAAAATACCCGAATTCATTTTAGGAAATCTTTTTCCTCCCGTCAATTACTGTTAGACATAATTTTTAATCCATGTTTTTTACCGCATTATTTACTTTAATTTTATTTAAATTAATTAATTTTTCGACCAACTACAGTGGTCCATATCTACGCAGTTTTGGACGTTTTTTCCATCTGTTATACAACAACTGCAGCCAGATCTTTTCAAATTCGATCCCGACATTAATTATTGTCAACCTGTCGACTAAAAAACAGCTGATATAAAACACCACGCATGGACATATTTTATTGACGTACGCGATGTCTAAATACCGACGTGGTATTATACAATGGTGAATTGTTTAAGATCTCGCGTAGATTTAGAATATACGGTCGGCAGCGGTTGTGTGCCACACGAGAAATAATGAATAATGACGTCCGCTTCGATGTATTATAATAAATATAATATAATAATATAAACGCTGCAGTACTACATCTTATTTATAGGTGTGAGATATATACACGAAATATCTATACGAGCGATTAAGTCGAGTTTGAGTGAGTGGAAATTCTCGGCATACCGTTGCATACCCAGGTATATAACCTAACCGGTAAAGTCGTGAAATCTACTATATACGCGTGCGATATCATCATCATATCCATTTGAACCCTATTATTTGCCGGATATCGTTTCCGTCCATTTTGTGTGGATAATAATAATAATAATAATAATAATAATAATAATAATACCTACCTATGATGATATATGCAATGATACGTCGGTGGCGTCTACGGGGTTTTCCATCAAATATGTGCAACTGCATTTTCCGTGGTCCACTATATTAATATAGATTAAAGCTATATGTATAAAGTCCTTGGGGAATAGAAAAAAGTAAAACACGTGATATTGAGTAATGATATTTTTTAAATTTTATTATGGTATAGAACAATTTTATTGCCAGCCAAATGAGCCGTCAGAGTGGGAAATCTTTTCAAAAAACACTGAAAATACTCAACCCAAAGGAATTTCAAGCCTCACTTCAATCGAGAAAAATTTCCTAACGATAATATGATTCCGATCTTCATTAATGATTCAAATGAAATTGAATGATAGCTTCTGACAAAAAATATAATCAAGCAACTCGAAATATTTCTATCAAAATTCTAATCAATACTCGACGATTTAAAAAATGTAAAAAGTCTCATTATTTCTCTCTTAACTACCCCAATAAATAGTCTTATATTCTATAAAAATTTTAAATAGTCATACATTTATCATTTACATAGACTCATTCCTTTTTTAGAATAAAAATGACACAATTAGAAAAAAAAGTAATTTAAAGCTTTTATTGAGGACTGTTTTTGTTATGCGTGGTCACACCGTTACATATTAGTTGATGATTTTAATACCCCTCATTATTTATAAATACTTATGACTCATAACCTACTCGTCTTAAATTTGATTTTTATGATTCAAAAAGTAAATAAAATTAAAATGTTTAAATATTATTAAAAAAAATATATATCCATAAGAAATAGTATTAAAAAAAATATTTCTAAAACGGCCTTAATTGCATAATCGTTTGCAGTATTTTTGTGTCGTTGTTGGCCTAAAAATGTATACATATATCATAATATTACAACTGGCAGTTCGGATACATTTCATATGTCATGCTGCGTTATTAAAATGAAATTTCTTGTCACAGCAGATTAGTTTTTGAGAAGCATATGCCGTACAGAAAATAGAATCGTCTAACATTTCGCTATGGTGACAAGTAACAATACGTAAGTGTGTTTGAGAGCAAATTAACGTTAAAGTGGTATGTGAACTTATTCGCATTGAATACCGTCGTCACTTTGACCCGTAAATGAGAAATTCACCCGTAATTGCTGTCATAACTGTGCGTGTTACATCTCGTTATAATATTGTTTATAGTCTTGAAAGTCATTCGTATATTTTTCGCTTCGTCGGCGTTGAGTTTTTAACTAAATTACATTTTCTTAAGACGTCAGCCAAGTTTCGGGGAAGCGACGAAAAAGAAAATTCAGGAAATTAAATTACGTTACGAGTACTTACACGTACATTTTGAGTAATATACTAAAATTATTATCGTTTAATCTCAAACATACTTTTTGTAAAAACAGTTTGTTATATAATTAATATCCCTACATAATATTAATATCTGAAATGTAATATATTGTATTTGTCTTAAGCACGTAATTAGTTATTTAATATTTTTGTTGTAAAACTGTCAGTATTATACTATTACCAATACTTGGTTACCAGTAAAAGACAGCAATGTAGCTAAAATGCCTATGCATGACGCCGTGTTACCATAATTGTTTCATATTAAAGTACTACATAATTTATCATATTTGCTTCAACTTAATAATATATCGAATCCCTTTCAAAGTAAGTATTAAAACAAAAATAACATGGATATAAGCGATAATTTGTATGGATAAGCTACATTTGAATCGTTTTACAAAAAAAAATATTTTAAGACAGTTTGTTGAATAATATTGTTAAGTAGAAAACTTTAAAGTAGAGAATGCATTATACTGTTATTCCTTCTTAGTTTATAATACCTAATAGTTTAGCTTTTTTTGATTTCCTAATATAAAATAAATCGAGTTCAATTTATAATCTTCGTTTTAAATTTGATGAAATTGTTTATAGTAAACAAGGGAGTAATCATACAGGATTTTTTCGATGAAAAAAAAATCACTGAACGGCATTATTGTAAATTCACATTAATTTTTCATTTATTCAACACTTTAAATTTAGGCCACCGTTGTCCATAAAATATTTAATGTATAATAATTGTTAACCTGCGAGTATATTTTAGTCAATCCCAATGTTATAAACTATTTAATTTAATATATTATTATTTCAAGAAGCTGTGCCTTGTAGTTTGATGATAATATGATATACGATTATTATTTTTATTTTAAGTACACTTAAAGTGAATATTTTGTATATGAAAGTTGTAGGTATAGTCATACATCGTTTCAACTATAAATAATATAGACATGGATGGCTTTGCTATTGTGTTCAAGTGTACTTGAAGAAAGTACTCATTATATAGGGTTAAATAATAATAATAATATATATTGAGGATATTGTAATATAAAACTGTAATATTGTTAATGCTATAATATTATTCTAATGTTAAAAAATTTAAATTATATTATATTATTTTATTTTATAACATATTACAAAAAAATAGCATTACCAAGAACATAATTACTATTACTGTCAAATAAATAAATAAATTATATTGGAAAATAGTATAAAAGATACATTTTAACTTATGCCATCCACGCGGTTTTTATTTTGATAAATTCTACTCAAAGTTTGTATTCCAAATAATTATCTAATGATATCACATGAATAATCATTAAATTATTTTATTAACTTGGCCAATTGGCGTACCCCTCGATTCTCCTCAAGACTGATTCAAACAAAAGATATTTACAGTGAACATTTTACCTTCAGTTTAAACTACCATTAAAAATTTAACCTTAAATTTTTTTGCATAGTATTTTTAATCTATTTGTAAAATACATATTATTACTGTTTGTCAATAAAAAAATTATCTTTATCGTAATCACTCTACCGTCCACATATAATCACTGAACAAATTTGATATTATTAGCAAATATATTTTTTATTATCATTATTCTGTACGACATGAAACTTATTTTTATTCATATATATTTTTTTTCAATTAAAAATATCAATATTTAAAATTATATTTACAATAAGAATAAAAATGCGCTGTGATAAAACATGGCATGGGTTACATGAAGAAAAGTAATCCATTGATAACAGTTAATAATTCATTTTCCAATTTGTTACATTTGTATATATAATTATAACTTTTTTTTAATATTGGGATTAAGAATTTAGATTGTGACATAAAGTTAATTTAAGCCTGGTTAGAGGATTTTCAGGTATTGAGTCTGAAGTAAGTTCTGAAATTAGATAATTTTCTAAAGTAGCAATGTTGTGAATGATAATTATGTAACGTTTTTATATTATGATATATGAGTGTATTTCAGAGATGGTTTTGATTTTGTTACCCTTATAATTATGCAATAGTTTCATATTATTTATAATTTGTTGTACAATATTAAAATAAATAAATAAATAGACCATAAAATAAAATTTAAAAAAAGAAAAAAAAAGTCCATAGAAAATGCCATCGATGGGTGGCTTCTTTCATCAAATTTCCATGTCAATCTTTGTTACTCTCATCATATATGCTTATTGTGTCTAGTCGATACAGATTGTGTATTACGTTTAAAAAAAAAAATTAAAAAAAAAAAAAAAAAAAAATAGACCACAGTAAAATGTTGTTCACGAATCAAGTTAAATTGATTTTTATCTCTGTATAATAATATATACTAAATACATAATATTAAATGGGTGAATAAAAATATAGTGTCCATTAATTACAAAATTTACTAAACTCTACGGACTGGATTAATAAAATAACATACTTACTCGCCGTTTCGTGCTTAATCGCTAGTCTAAAATAGTTATAATAACAATAATAATATTATTTATATACAAAAAATAGAATTATGTGGCCGTGTTACAGATTAGACGTTTATCAGTGTTCATGGGTCGTACGTGTACAACGAAGGGTCGTGGGCATAGTTAGCCCTCTCTGATATTTCGTTACGAGGGTTTTCTTTTTTATTATTATTACTATTATTATTATTATTATTATTATTATTATTATTATTATTATTATTATTATTATTATTATTATCCTCTAGCCCTTGCACTCCTGCAAAGGCCTTTCAATTCCGTTTGTGGAGGGATAGAAGCGACCGCGTCGTTTGTGAGAAAACGAACATTAAAATTTAAAATCCTTACTAATGGTCTCATATATATTATATATTATATATTATATATATATAAGTACTACGTACCACTGCCCGAGGAAAAAAAACTAAAATTCCTTTTAGAGTGAGTTGGTCGTGGCTGTAAGTGGGGTGTAAAAAAAAGATGAAAAAACCGACTCTCGTCTGTCCGCGGGGGCGATCGAACGTCGGAACAAAGGACGTAGATGGTGCAATAGACAAAAGCGGCGCCGAGCGGAAACCGCGACATCGGATGGAGCAAAGACTTTTTCCTGGTAATGATACAATGCAGCACAACAACTCATGTATATAACAATATAATATGGTGATTCATCAAATGCTCAAACCAAGGTTTCGTTTTTAATAACAAAGTTATCAAAATCTGATTTTTTGAATTTATTAGTATACTTACTGGACACGTTTTTATTTATTGAGATTGTTTTACTTCTAGAAGAGTGTCCTATTGAGGAACAAACTTCTGTTTTTAAAATAAGAACCCATATTTTATATTGTAAATAATAATTAAGTGGATATTTTTAATTTTTTTGAAATTGTTGACGTAAAATAAATTAAAGAATGATTGGTTAGGGAATAAAATATAAGAGTTATACGGTGATTTGGAAATCTTAATAATCAATATTAATCTATCAACGTTTATAAAAATGGTGAAAGTATACATAATTCTAATATTATATTTATTTTATATTTTATTTTATTTTTTTATATTTTATTTTTTATTTTATATTTTAGAAAATTATTTTGAAGGATTTTGGTTTGTAGTAAATAAATATATCAATAACCGAGTAATACTAATTTGCATTTTTACATATGTACATCGACATAAATGTTCACAAATTTTACTGTACAATTGGTTGGGGTTTTCATTTGAATAACAGTAAAATAAGAATGAGAATATTTGGTGAATCATACTATATAAATACACAGCGATATTGTGTGGGTGTACGCTCACCATAGATAAGTTATACATCGGTACAGAGTCGTGGTTGTGGGATAGAGGAAGTAAGGTAATCACTCGTCTCGGCACGTAACGATATTCACATAACATACAACAGTGATATTATATATTTCGCATAAAAATACATTATATCGTTATATATTATTATCATTTCCGGAGGGTAACGGCAGACCGAGGAATCTCAGCCATCTTGTCATGTATTTTCATTGTCATTATATAATTTGTCGTGAATTTCGGTCGACTTGCCTATGTAATAAAATCGTATCTTTGTGTTCCTTCATATTTTATACTATATAATAATATGAATATGAGTATTTACCTCAAACTTAGTTCCAGCCAGAGGAAGAGCACAGTGGTATAGAGCTTGGGGTGGCGTTAATAATTTAGAATTAATTTCTTAAGCTGCAAACTTCGCACACTTAAACAGTAGATAGTTCGACATGTGTGGGCAGCTTTGCATACGTGAGTGAGCCGTTTTTATTGAATGGATATTATAATATAATACACTTCATGGCCGACAACATATATAGTTTTCTGTTTTCACCACATTACATAGTACAACTCCCACTCAATAATACACACACACACACACACACACACACACACACACACACACACACACACACACACACACACACACACACACACACACACACACACACACACACACACACACACACACACACACACACACACACACACACACACACACACACACACACACACACACACACACACACACACACACACACACACACACACACACACACACACACACACACACACACACACACACACACACACACACACACACACACTCATCCTCGATCGAGAATTACACGTCTCGACGTGCCAGCCGTGGTTTCGGGCGATTGTGGCAGGGATTGGGAACGCTGTGGGTGGTTAAATTTAATTATTTTAACCACCAATTGTCTGCTTCTCACACATGCATGTATATATAAATAACTTATGGCACCGGTCGTGAAAAAACTAAAAAGTCTGTGTACAATGCACATTTTTACACATAATTATACATTTTAATGAATTATTGTTATTTCAAAAAGTATTAACTTTTTAGAAAATATATATTTTTACATGGTTTCAAATCATAAATAAACAACTTTTTTTTAAAATGTATACTTTTAAATATTATGTATCATTATTTTAATTTTAAAATTGCTTACTTTTTTGAATGACAATACACATACGGCTTTATTTTAATCTTCGAACGCAGAATATTTTTCTAATTATTTTGATACACAACAATCGATTTTAAGACGATTATAGTAACTAGTTTATGAGTTACCTACATGTGTATTTTAAAGTTGGGATGACGGAGTAGACTGGTAAACAGTTATCTAGCAAAATGTTTTACTATTCAACTCATCTAAACATTTCAAATAAATGAGTTACTTAAACTACAAAAATCATAAAATAAACTTTATTTGACTTAGATCATTCATCAAATAAAATCTTTTACAATCAAAAGTTTTCTATTAATCAGATTTAAAAGTTGGCTATTTAAAAAAATTATATCAGAATTAATTTTTTTTTAGATTTAGTGTTAGAAAAATAAAAATAAAAATGTTTGTTTATTCGTGTGATCATGAGTGATTACATGATATTATAATATATGTATATAAGTTAAAAAAATATATATATATATTTTCCTTTGAAAAGGTTATTTTTCAAAATTATCTCGTTACACCCTGTACGACGCGTACGTCATCTCAGTGGTTGATTGTCCTATTCAAAACAGTTCTTCTACTGCGAAAATAGGCGATTGCTACCTTGATCTACCCACTGTAGTTAAGAATCTATACTCTCCAGAGAAGTTTCCATGAGTCATGCCTGTTATGCACAGACATCATGACCTGTGAAATTTGATCGAACTTGCATTGTAAATTTCGGTACATAATATAAAGGAACCAATTTTTCTCAATTTCTTAGTTCATATCAATTTTTTTTTTTTGATTTTCATCATGTGGATGATTCAAAGGTCAATCCCCAAACCCTAACAGAATTTTTTATTTTTATTTTTGGATGAGGGGGAGTTGCCCCTTTCTCTAGATATGCCATTTTTGTGCATGACCTGTAAATGATACTGTCCTATTGCTCTCCAGGTCGTCGAAAACAAATACGAAATCTTTCCATTCGCATCGAATATGACCGTTCGATCGGTACAATATTATCATATCTTTGTCCTTATACGTCATATTCACGTGCACTTGAAGCTTTGCAGACGTCATCGCATCTTTGAACGAAAAGTTTCTAGTCACGATACCTATTGTTGGTGAAATGGCAGGTCGACTTATCCACCGGCGGAGGTGGTGGGACTTCCGGGGATTACGTAACAAATCTCAAGTCTGCTGCCTCTAGTCGGTGTCTCAAAATAGTATATGATATCGTTTTTGAATTGAGAACAATAAATTAATTCTACGACACTATTACATAAATGTCTGGTTGGTTTATCTGGATAATATCAATGTATATATTATATATATAAATCCGATACGGAGTTAAGAAAGTTACCGTCATCCGTTAAAACTGATACGAATCGTCAATGATCGCAATATTGTGTT
This sequence comes from Diuraphis noxia, assembly GCF_037042655.1. NCBI lineage: Eukaryota > Metazoa > Arthropoda > Insecta > Hemiptera > Aphididae > Diuraphis > Diuraphis noxia. Next base: position 25,470,321 of record NW_028301714.1, on the reverse strand, counting down.
TCATATTTGTTTTTGTGAAGTAGTGAGAAGAAGTATTCTGTGACCCTATACATCAATAATAATTCCAGCTACACACACGCATCGTCTTGTTAGTTGTGCGTTGTGCTCAGTGTTATTCCGACGATGTTTTTTGATTCGGATAAAAATAATCGAAATTTACCTATATTAACTATAGACCATTTTACAATAATCATCAACACCATCATGTCACAATTTTATCGTAATATGCATTTTAATACGAAATTCTGCCCCCCTCTGTTTGAAAATTCAAGTCAAAACCCCTGAGCAATAATATTATTATTATTCCGTTTTATTTACGCATATCGGTATACCTTATTATTTTATTTTCAATCATTATAACAATTTCATAGACGATTTGGAAGGCTCTATTTTTTTTCTCAACATGATTACATTGAGTTCACTGTTTTTTAATCCACTGCTGGCGTTTCAAACACTGTTTTTATGGCAAGTCGTAAGTTTTTTGATTTATTAGCCGTACACTTCAACTTATGCTAACCTAAGCCAACTTATTGTTATTCTACAGACGTGTTGTTTACATAGGACTCACTTTCAAAGTCGGTATTTGGTGCACTCAAACGAGTTCGTATACACATAGTTTCAATGCTTTTGTTCGTGTAGGTACTTCGCGTATAGTTTATAGAAGATTTACGACACATTTGCCCACTTTTTGCCACCAACAATAATTAATAACACAAACAGTCGACGGTCGTTCGACGCTCACAAAGACCCCATATAGGATATTCGGATATATTATACGCATTAGATTCAATATCGACAAACAATAAATTTTTTTTTTCGTCGTGTTCCAAAATAAATATATTTTTAGTAGAATCTTTGGCTAAAAAATGTCATAGGAAATAAATATACATAATAATATGAGAGCGTGTAGCGGAAATCCGTTTACCGTACATCATATTATATATTTATACAATAATATCTTATATAGTTGTTTGTACTAGTAAAAAAAAATGTTTATTTTTCATTTTAAGAAGTTTCGTAATGGATATTTTATTTTTTATAATTGAAGATGTTTTGGCAGTGCGTGGTCGTCGTTAAAGGACCGCCGAGTGAAATCTTAATATATATAAAAACGAAATTCATGTACAATTCGGCGTTTTTATTATTTTTTATTTAGTTCCTCCGGAACCGAGCGGGCGGCTTTCGAAAAACAAAAAATAAAGTTTTTTTTTTTCATATTATATTTTAAAATATATATATATATATATACTACAGTTGTATCATTTTATGTTCTTCCCCAAAACCTTCAACGGCTTTGCCCGGGATATCTCGCCGCCAGTGTTGAGACAATAGTTTGTGATCATCGAGACAAAAGCGGTAGGAACTAAAGTTAGTAGTAGAGAGAGAAAAATTAAAAAAAAAAAAACATCAAGGTCTAAAAAATATATTATTATTATATGAACAACGATAATTATTATGACATAGTTTAACATTAACGCTTAACTACGGTTAAACTTTGGTGACTGGATCCATAAAACTATCGATCGATCAAATGTCAAACTGACCATAGGTCATAATTATTATTATAGACTACAAACAACGATTTGTATTGCAGTAGAATACGATAATATTATCACAGCTTGTATTAAACCGGATGATCCACTTCTCATTCAAGCCATTTAATTTTCAAAAATGTAAGCTCATCAAAAACTGCCTAAAATTAGTATCACCTTTAACAGTGACAAATAGTTTTTATAACAAATAATAAATTCTATTTTCTATTTTATCAAACATATTAATTTGGATTTAACCACATATTTTATAAATCTACATAATACTTTTTTCACGATAAGATTACAACATATTATTATGATATTATGCTTAGAAATTTAACACCATATGACACATTATTATAATAATTAATCTTTCTAAATAACAATAATAACAGCTAAACAAATTCATATCAACCAAACCACGCTTTTATAATTTTCATATATTCATAAAATGTTGCATAATAATCTTAAAAGCGATTAAAAAATCCTATGTGATTCTATGCATATAGCGTGGGAGTGATTGGAGGAATGGACGATATCATTGCTTTGACACAACCTAAATATCCTTTGCTCGTCTGGTTCAGACTTATAATGCATATCCCCCTAAATGCTTAAATGGCGATTATGTTATAGTATACAGTTATTTATATACTGACGCACGGTAATGACTTTTAAAGTGAAATCCTGTCTTTTTAGTATTGCAGATAGGTAATAGTAAAATAATAGCAAAATACAATAATATAAATCTTTAATTTTTCATTAAATATGATTTATTCTATGCTTCGAGTATGGTAACATAATGTAATAAAAGTTTAACAATTAATAATATTTTAATTAGATTGGATTTAACTGAGCTGAGTTAGCTACGTAAATTATTTTTTATCTTATCAAATCAAACGATTTCAAGTGATATACAATGTGCTAACTTTAAACAATAATAGGGACACCAACTAAAAACGAGAACGTATAATAAAATATCCGCATGAACGCACGAAGAGCGTTTTAGTTTAGTACAACAAATTCTGAGAAAATATCGAGTAATATATTATGTATATGCTGTACAATATACAGCACGACTTGATCTACTTACTCATAAAATCATAATTTAATTAAAAAGCACTTATCGCGTCAAAAACTTATTCCTCGATTATATTTTAATAAATACCCAATAAATTATTATTCATTCATCACCTATATAGTTTATAGAGTTAAGTGTGAGTTTCTTATAATTTACTATCATAAAATAAATTCTCATCGGATATTATATTATATTGTACTAGAACTTATAGAAGCCAATTATTCGGAACATTCTTAGACTAAGAAGAAATGTATCAATTAACTGATTGTTTGTAAGGGATTAGTTACTATATTAATCATATTTACCAGAATTACTTTAAATTATAAAAAACTAAACAAATAAATGATGAGAAACATACCAAAAATGAATAAAAAGTATTGAGTTATTATTACATACAACTGTATTCAATTTATTATTATATTATACTATTGAACAGTCATTCGTTATTTTAAATCGTATCTAAAAATATACCAATCGATGATGTCTGTTTTTTGTGGTATTGATGATTTTCATGCTTTTATAAGATTAATGCTGCTAAATCACTTTTTGATTTTTGGTGCTTATCCACTCCCCCGAGAACATAATTAAATCGTTCGATGGAGGCCGTTCGCTGTTTCTTATGCTTCCTCTACAATTTAGTCACGTGAGTCGATATCAATCCAATCTAGATCTCCTGATGGATCGACTGAACACTTAAACTGGATTTTGTTGACCTTGGCCTAATTTTTTCAATTAACCAACGTGTCGTTTCAAAATAATCCGATTGATTTTCAATGTTCTAATATGCGCATATAGACATTTTGTATTAAATAAAGAGATCGTATCAAATACCCGTATTCTTACTAAGTGGCTACTACTGTAATTTTCACGACGGTGATGATGGTGTCGTATAATGTTCTGAACGGGCTATAATATCGGTGGTCGAATATCTATGGGGTCAGAATTATTTAGGACGTCCCGTGTGCATGACTGATCGCGTGTCATGGGCAAATTGACGAGGTTGATAATATTATAATAATGATATTATTATCATTATATTATCCGGCAATTCGATTTCAACTAATGATAAGCGTCATCACGTGCATTTATATTGGTTAGTGGTTTATTAGATTACCAAATTATCTAGAAGCATTCGTTGTTATATGACTACAACACTGTTCAATGGTGATGCGAGAAAACGGCGGGATCACTCATGAAATTATGATATGAAATAAACCAGTTTCTATAAACTGAAGAGCATAATATAGTTTGAAAACACAGATGTACTAGTATAATCATTGTCAGCCATACAATTCAAACGCATTTTTTGTTCTTTTTTTTTTTTATTGAACTAAAAAAAACATCAACAACAAAGGCTATTAGTTTTTTGTTAAGATACAATGTTTATATGATGCTAACTACATATGGTTACTATTTAAGTTAATGTTACATTTTTTTTTTTTATCAATACGTTTAAATTTTGTTGTATAAATCCGATCCTTTGAGAAAGGCTATCATGTTCGATGTGGTCTCGTTGCTCGGTCCCAGAGCTCCATACAAGTTGGGTGGAATGTTGTATTTCTCCAAAACTTCTGAATATTGATAACACTATGTTATTATATGTTTCACAGTTAGTGTAATCCCGCAGGCTGCACATTGAGGGGGTTCTTCTTTGGCCACGAGGTGTTTATGTGTCATCCTTGTGTGGCCTATTCGGAGACGATTTATAATAATTTTTTCTCTTCTGCTGAGATATTGATTTTTCCAACTTAGGATTGCATTTTTTGTTCGATCTACTACTTACGGGTCATTTATAATTATATATTTTTAGGTACTAACAAATTTCAAGTAATAATGACTAATAGTAAATTACAGTGAATTATATAGCTATATTATATATTTACATAGATATGAGCTATAATATGACGCATACCTTTTTTATCTGGCCCTTAATAAATTTTAAAATTACTTATAATACAATTTTAACGTTTATAATATGTATTTCTACATTACGTTGTTTGTTTGGGTAATAAATTCTTTAATTAGAATTATGGAGGTTGAAAACAAATTCATTTTCACCTGCAAAAGAGATCATTGACATAATATGCTTTTTAAAACTCGTTGAAAAATATATCCTGCTTTTACAATGTATTATCGGCTTTATATTTTTGTATAAAATATAATATATGCTCTATGCTCTCGCCTGCTAGATTTTAATGTTTTTATAATTTGCCTAGAGTAACTGTGAGTTGTCATCCCTACTATATTATAGCAATAATTATATGTTATACATTATTAACGATATATCATATAATATTAGTAAAAAATAAAAGTCACATTATTATCTTCCGGTGTTATAAAATATATTTTCTAATTATGTTGCTTTCAAATTTATTTTTGAAATAAATGTGAAAAAATATTTGGGTCCATATAAATATGTTTACGTTAGGTATGTCTAATTTAAAATGTGTTTAATATGTCGTGGTGTTTTATTTTTTGGGTTATTATATATAAATGAATATTACTTAATTTCATATATTCAACTTATTCATTCATATTTAATGATTTTTTTTGTGAAACACATTCAGAATCGTGATAATAATAGTATTTTTAATAAACTTTAGAAAAAATATTACAAACTTAACAGACTTGGAAAATCTGAATAGACGTCTATGATATTATCACATCATCACAAAGTATGTTTATATGAGAATGAACGACGATGCCTAAAAAACATTTGGTACACTATTTGTATTTATAATTTTAAGTTTTACACTATCGTTTATGCTAATACTGTAGACTTATTAAAAATACCTGTAAAATGTATTTAGAATTTGTATTGAAATACTGCATTTCATAAGTATTTAAACATATAAATACATTTTAAAAGTATTCAAAATAGTATAAAAATTTTTTTCGTAGTTGAATGAAATGCGTGTGCGTTAATCACAATTTTATTCTAAAATTATTAATAATTATTAATGACCTGATTAGATATTTCAGATTCCTTCTAAGTACCTATTTATTGTCATGATAAACTTCTGCAAAGTAGATACAAATTTTAAGTATTGTGTCATTTGCGTATTTAACTAAAACTTAAAAATTTAAAGTACATACAGCTGGCGGGAAATCTCACAAACAAGACTTGCTTACACTTATGATTTTTCTATATACCGATAGTTAAATAATTATATATTTAAATCAAAAGTTTTAAATAAATTATTTTAATATGTTATTTTACAAATAAATGTGTACTTAATGCTAACTAGACACGCATTTACACAACGAAATTTAAGGAATAATAATAATATTTAAATACAACAGCATGTTGACAGCCAAATTTAAATCCGTTAACAGGCCAATTCGTGGTCCATTGGCTTAGATTGGACAGTCTTGAAATATATGAAAAAATAAAAATATTATTCGTTGAAATACGACGGTAAAAATCAAAAAAAAAAAAAAATAGAAAGAAAAATACATACACTAGTCAAAAAGTATCCAAAAAGTTTATTAAGTACCAAAAAAGTATTTAAAATTTAAATTATAGTTTTCGAATACTTATAAATCTGAGTCTAATAGTTTCGAGGAAAAAACGGAATAACTACAATAAATTATACATATTGCGTATATAAATTATATTATATTTAAAGAATATTGTTAACAGTGTTCAATGGGGTATAGTAATGCATAGTAATTTGCCAAAACCGTTGCTTGATGGCAACCAGTAAACTGCTAATTTCCGAGTAGAACTTTTTTTTCACCTTACAGTAACGAACGGTGGTAAACGAGTAAGGGTTGAATTTTGGGATAATGAGACAGGTTATTATACGGGGTGTTTCAGAATGAACTGACTAATGCAACACATTATGTTATAATTAATATTTTAAATTGGTTTTTCTTATTTTCTTTTAACAAATTATAAATATCTTACAAAAATAAAATTTCTTTTTCATTTATATTATCTAAAAACAATTTGTGCTATATTTATAATATCATTATTTTTATTCATGAAATTAAAAATATTTGATTTAATTATTTTAGCGGACTCTAAATAGCCAATTTTTAAATATGGTTATAGAATAATTGTTATGGTAAAACAATTAATTAAGTCAATAAGTTTATTTTTTAAAATGTTTGTAAAATATTAATATATTTTTTGATTAAGTTCATTTAAAACATAATTACTGTTTTCAAAATATTATTTTTAGGAATTTTTTGACATAAGTATATTTCTGAAACTATTTTTAACCGTACAATTTTCACAATTTTCACAATTTTCTTCATAAATTCAACTTACATCTTTTTTCTTTTTTTATCACATCTTTATGTTGCACTCTGTAAAACACGATGGAGTCATATTTGTCCATATGACATATACACAGAGTACTTCCAGTTATTACTGCAATTACTATTACTTAAATATTCAATAGATGCATCGCGCAAACTACAATACAGCAACCATAACTAAAAAAAAAAGCTGGTAAGTCGTCGATGTCGTTCTGCTATACAGTAGGTTGCAATTGGGTCACTGTAATTCATGGAATTAAATATGAATCCAATGATATTATATCATTGTATACGAAAAATGATTCTGAGCTGAGAGTTAATTTGTCTAGGATATATTATAGATTATTAAACATTTTCAAATCTTAGATTTTTTTATGTATTTTGTCAAATTTCAAACTTTGAATGCTTATAAAAAAAAATTGTGACTATTTATTCATTTTATTTTTCAACTGTTATTGTAAAAATATATTAGGAGTCTTGTATTATATTTTCAAGCGTTTCTACCCAACAAATACATTTTTATCGATATTTATTTTAAAAAAAACTAATATAATGATCGAAAATATTGCATATTATGCCTATAAATAATTCAAATTAAGTCAAAATTTTTGGAAAATTGGATGGTGGATAGAATATATTTATATAAACATTCGGTGAAAATTGCATGTAGGTATCTATAGTCATCTGTTTTAATGAAACACCAAAAATTAAAATCAATTTTGTCGAAAACTGATTGTGCGTGAAAATTCCCGTTATTTCCTTAATTTTTAGTTTTTTTAACCCGATTATTTATAAAAATATTGAGAATATTTAACTTTTGACCCCACCACCTCCAAGTACCAACTAGATTCACTTTCTGATCGAACTAGATACTGAAGTCGAAAATCGAAGCACTTTTACTGCCCCAAAACGTGATGACAGCCACACCAAAAAAAAACGTGAATCATGGTAAAATCAATAAATAAAATTCCTCGCTCCACTCAAAATCTAAAATAATGCGATATCGTTAATTAATATTATTATTATTATAGTGGTAATTTCGTCATACAAAGCCATTGCTTAAAATATACTGTTTGAGTGAAAAAAAGTACTTTGGAGCGCATATATAGACTATAAATAATAAAAATAATATATTACTTTTATTACTATTGTCACGTACTATTACGTCTAGAGGAATCCGGATGGAAAAATACGTAAAAACTAAAAAAAAAACCTAAAACGTCCGTTTTTCCGGTCTATGTCATTATTATATGGTATAGAATTTGGTAGAATTTTTGTTGTATGTACGTCGTACCAGAAAAATAGTCCAAACTCGTTGTTTATTGGTATAATAATAATATTGTGTTCTGTGTTTAACGTCTGTTTTTATTACGAACTAAAATAGTGTATTTTTATTTTTCAATAAATTATAAATCGTATTTTTCTTAATAAATTAAAAGCAGATTGAATTATAATTTTATAGTAGATACACAATACTTATCCAAACATTAAATGTTTTAATATGCACAATATCCAATATAGAATAATAGGTACCTATTATATCGACATTTAGTTTATCGATCAATAGAAGTAATATATAAATAAAATAAAAATCATCTTTTCATTGGTATCGTATGTCATTTGAATAATATTAAGTAGGTATAATAGTATATATTAATATGATGATTAAATTATTAAAATTTTGATTCTGGTGAATACAAACTATGTGAATACATTGACAAATGTGAGAATCAACTTGCAATTATTGTAGAAAGAAACATTTATTTTTTGTCATATCTCCAATGGCCAGAATCAGTAGTCTTCAGGTCTTGAACTCAAATATAGACACCTACGTAATATTAGAAGATGTACGACTTTTATTTGATTTTGAATTCACTTCGACAACGCCTGTTTACATTTCTTCTAAATTGCGTAATTCTATAATAGTTCTTAGGATAATGGTTTTCTTTTATAATTTAAATACTCCGTCAATATTTACCCAAGATTTCGTTTCATCTTTTCGATAATAATTTTAATAAAATATAGATATGGTGTTATTTGTTACAGATATTCTACGTTTTAATTAATTTTTATACGCCTATAAATAATAAATTAATACCTCAAATCGATGTAATTTCATTTGGACACAGAACTTTTCAAGAATTAATAATAACTGCATTTAAAATGTTGTATACATATATGAATGTAAAATCTTCAAAAGAGTCAAACTTTTAGGTGACCAAGATTACCAAACAATTATTTTATTCAAATTCAGTCAATGTTAATTTTTCAGGAATATTTTTAAAATTGCAAAGAATATAAATTTTTGTTGATCTCCTAAAAATAAAAATTGAATCTAATTTCCTGCATGGAATCTCAATCGAAGTTGATGACCAGAAATTGTTTTAAACAAAAATACCAAAAAAATAAATAAATAACTTTTGTCAAGGCGCTGGTCACTCAACCCTCACTCAAAAACAAATCTTATGCCGAAGCAACGAAAATTCTTCACTCACTCATATTTCCAGTACTTTATCTAATTTCATTTCCAATCTCAATTCTATTATTAGCCCTCTAATCTCCCTTCTCACTGCAACTCTTAATTCACTCCTTCATAATACAATGTAACATCCACCTCAATCAATAATAGACTCGACTCATACTCAGTGTGAACACAGTCTTAATATTCCCATCATATAAATACTACAGTATAATTAAAAGTTCATTATTTTAATTATTCTGTTTAAATATCTACTATTATCTGTATTTTCACTATGTAATATTATTCTTATATATCTGTTCCATTATGTAATGTACTGATAGTAATTATTCTAATCGCATAATGTTTTGTACTGTAAATCGGGTCTAAATTTATCTTATCTTATAAACTCTTTATTGTAATTGTTGAGCCATCATAGTCGATGACTGAAGGCTAATAAAAAAATAAATAACTAGATAGTTAATAGTTGTAATTAGGGTTATGTGTTAGAATATAATTTTTCAAGTTATATTATAGTAGACGATAATACATATTATTATATCGTTATTTGTTAACACTGGTTTGAGATCATATCAATATTATTTTACCACACTTTACAAAAATAGAATGGTAATATATCATAAATAATAAATATCATAAATAAAATAATCTTTTCTTTCACATTCCTAAAATTTTGCGATATGATAAATAATATTTATGTGCCATGGATGATGAATAAGGATGAATGATAGTCGTAGACTATAAACAGTAATGATGCCACCATGTCAATGGTTACTCCTCCTCACTTTCATAAATACGTATTTTCAATTTAATCATAGAAAAATAATCGTCATGTTAACTCTTCCATAACTCTTTTACTCCTGGTGTATTTGGGTGTCGTACAACAACTAAATCAAAATATCATAGTTATGAGTGTATTTTAAAACACTATTACTTTATTCTATATTGTGTCTTGTTAAAGACAATATAATAGTAAATAAGAATCGTATATTATTATAGTATAGTCTATTATAGTCTCGCATTGACACCAAAATCTAATACTGTAAAAAATCTCAATACTAACAAAACTGTATTGTAAATATTATATAAAACTGTAAAAACTAGTAACACATAATCATGTAATTCCCAACTATAACTTAATTGTATATACACCCAATGTAAACCTACCACAGGCTAATATGATTTTGTCGTTGAAGCCTTATTATCAATAAAAAAATAAAAATAATACTACCTATTAGTATATAATTATAGATACCGCATTATATTTTATTAACGAAACCCTATACAATTTTATAAATATATCTTCGAATAAAACAATATAATATTCATTATTATATAAATCTGGTGTTTTCTAACTATTCATTATAATTTTTTTAGAATTCAAATATTTAAATTGACCACCTACATATAACTATTGAACCTGTGTTATGTATATCGATTTCGTGACGGAGTATCCTATATATATATATATTTTATATATTTATTTATACTTGTTATTATTAAAAATTCACTAATTTAAATATATACATTATTTATTAATAATAATATACAGAACGTATATTAGAAACTATATTAGAAACTATATTTTATGATTTTAATTCAATGCACGTTTGAATGGTCATTAATGTTACATCATATTATAATAAAAAAGAATGTATACGCAGACACATGCATGCCTTTAGTTCAAGGATTAGGGTATTTCCATTTTTAAAAACATATATATTATTTACTGGCTGAATAACTTGGCTTCACCAGTGTGCAGTTTTTCATGCTATAAATTTTTTCTATCAGTTTTTATATTAGTTACATAATTACATTTAGCGGTTGCTCTTTTGTTATTATTAATAGGTATTATAACAGTTATAATGATTATTTATTAGATCACATTGTATTATTTAAAATATAGTTATTTCTTGGTGCTATTCTAAAAATATGCAAGGTACTAACGTCGGATTTAACCTTATCTGTCCAACATAAAAAAAAATAGTACAATTTCCACTGTGAATCTCAAAAAGTCAAAACTCTGGATTGAAGATCTCTTAAAAATGTTAACTTTGGAAAACCTTTTATTACATTGAAAAAATCTATTTAATATTTGTTTATTTAAAATGGTCATAAAACTAAATAAACTTAAAGAGTTAACTACTTAATATTTTGTGAATATTATGATATTATGTTTAAACTATCCAAAATTCAAAATAAACATTTATCACCAATGACTTTCATCGATGGACTTTTTAAACTTGATAATAATATTATACACTTTTCTGTAGTGTTTATATTTTATTACTATCAAACATTAATTCAGTAATGGCAAGACATGTATCATTTTAATAATATAAAAGCATTGTTAACAAAATTTATCGTGAACCGTATTTTAGAAGAATAAAAAGTTACCCTCCAGTAGTATGATAGATTGTACTTATTTTTTTTTTGTCTTCTACGGTTAAAGTTATTTTAGCCTTGGGCAGCCAACAGTACAATCTCCAACCTCTGTCTTAATTCTCCTTTCGTTATGTTTTCTGGTTGTCTGCTTCAAACTATATTTTATATAATTTACTATACATAATATACATTGCATTAAGTACACACACCATCATTTGTTCTTGGCCTTGTTATATTTTTAAAATGTATGAAGTGTTCCAATTTCACAAGACTTTTACATACATCATAATACTTCCAAATTGACGAATTAAGTCTTTGTGTACATTAAAATTCAAAGTCGATAGCCTGCAGCAGTGAATCATCACGCTGCTCATGAAAGAAAAAAAAACTTTTATTTTCACTCGATATATCATTCCACATTTTAGTAACGTAACCCATTCGTATTATGTATCTATAACAAAATGCTGTGCGTTATGTTTTTTTTCTTATTTCATCACATAAATACTAATTCGACTTACAATTTTTAAACTATAATTCAGTACGCGAAATCGTTTACTAAAATTATATCGGTTTCGACGAGACTGGAATACGTATTCATTGCGCAATTCTCTACAATCGTTTACGATATGTATATTAAAATGATTTCACGTACTTGTTATATTATTGTACGTACAAGCTCATATATCATATAATATTGTGTCCTAGATATTATACTATAGCATTTTTGGAAATTTGAATTTTTATTGACATATTTTGGGAAACATTTTTAAAATAAACTATTTGAACTTATTAAAACTTACTGTTAGAATGTTTTTATAATGTATTGTATTACATTTGTATTATTATTATGTTAAAATAGTATCCTTATATTATTTTTCTTAAAAACCTTATTAATATTATCAAAATGAATAAATAACTATATTTTAAACACAACAATTTAAATATTTCTATGCATTAAACATTTTTTTTTTCATTCATAATTATTTTATTGGTTATAAATTTGTATTTTTTATTCTTCATCAATCTTTTTATTAATCAATAACTTATGAAATATTTATTTTAATAATGGATAAATGGATAATATTGGAACTATAAACGAACCCATTATCAATAATTATTTAAAAATTTAATTTCAATACATTAAATTACAAACGTGTATTTCCGCTGTTTTGTTAATTTATTTGTACAACAATTAACGATGTTTTAAATAAAAATAATATTAATAATTATCATTTAAAAATACATTTATGTAAAAATTAAAAACAACATATGACATTTTCGCATGGTGTAAAATTTTAAATCTTAATTTAAAAAAAAAATAATAATTTAACCATTAGATGTTGCTTGTCCTCATGCTTGTTTGCATCTTTTAGGACTTCCAACCCGATATGTGTAAGCATATCAATGTGGTTCGTTGTTATGTATACTATAATAATCATTAACCACTATATAAACCATGAAACAATACGACTTATAAGCATTTAATAATTTTATCATGAATAATACATTTATGTTTATGCAATTTTTTAATTTATTAACGAGAAGAAACTAAAAAATATGCAATTATAAATATTCATACAAATGAGAGCGTGTCTGTACGCAGTATTACAATACTATTTTAATGTATACAAAAATATAGTTTTTTACAGCAATGTTTGTTAAAACATATAAAATGAATTGGCCCCGTACCGATAACATATTAACATGGTTTAGAATACTTCCATTTTGTGAGTAGAATAATATTATTATATTTTAATATATTATGGACTTAACAATATTCACACATTACTCTAAAAACGTATACCATATAAGCTTTAATTATACCTGTTGTATACGTCAACTAGTTTGTCATAAATACCAATGATTTGTTTTGTGTTCAAAGTTATGTCTATACCTGAAAGCAAAATAAAAAAGCTATAGTTTAATCTTTTTCTCCTTTGTTAGAATACTAAATTCAAATTATTATAAATTATAAGTTTTAACAATATTTCATTTTTTTTTTTTAGATATTGGTATTTTATGTGATTAAGTTATCAGTATAGTATATACAATGATGTGTTTTTTTCTTTTTCTATCATCGATTTTTCGGTAAAAATAATTATTCTAATAAAGTTTCAGATAATAAATGCTCGATCTAATGATTTTAAAACGATGCTTGTCAATAACCTAATCTTCGCGCTTAAACAAATTTTCGAGGAAATCGATAAGTTTCTGACTAAAAACTGTTATACGAAATTTATATCCGGTCTTTTGTGCGATGTTAATATTTTTTTTGAACACTCTTCGTACCCGAAAAAGTGTTGTTTTAAAATAGAAACCTAGCCAAGCATTGAATCAATTTTAATCTAAAAACATTATGAACGAATATAATAATGATATGAAGAAACGCAAAGAAAATCAAATGAATGGCCAATTATGTTTGGCTATAATCGATATTTTGAGTTACAATCGGTACTCTTTCTCCTTCTCTTTCTCTCTCTTTCTCACACACACACACACACATCACTCACACCTTTATACCTAGCTTTTCGGAAAGGTTGCGATAAATTCTTGAACGCTACACACGCGCACACCGCGCATTCACTTCGGAAACTTGGTCTATACATAATAGTTTATTATATCAGACCGTCGGCCGCCTGTGTTTGTTCAACTATTAATCAAGCTCAAATGTTGATTGAACGTTTCGATCGCGTTTACACAGCGTTTCATGCCACGCCATTAATACAATACGTCAGTTTGTGTATATTATGTTAAATTATATATATAATAATATGTATGTATGTGTGTGGAAATGTGAATAATTAATTCATTTTGTTTGCTATTTGTACATAATTTACGCATACGCAATAAGATACGGGGGAGACAGACCCCCTCACCCTCTCCCGCCCGTGTTTATTTTTTATTTTTTTTTCTCATCAAATGTAACGCAACTGCTCTTTTTTTCTCTATGGTATCGAGGACCGGAGAAGGAACTATGTTGCCAATACTTCTCCTCCGGCCCCAAACTGCTCTATGAAGCGTGTATACTAATCATTTGACAAAGCTGATTGTAAAATTGCACACAGTTAAAACTATATTATTATATTTTGTTATGACTCGCAGAACGAGTTTTCTCTAATTGACAGTGTTTAATATTATAAAAACTAGCGGTCCCGCCCGACGATTCTTGGGATAAAGATTTGTATTTTCAATAAATACATTTGAAAAAAAATAATATGTGCCATATTTATTCTGATTATAATAGTAATATAATATAATATAAGTTGTAACCAATGGAAACCATTTAGATAAACAAATAAAATGTATTAAAAAATCTAACATAAGCTACCTACTCTTTAGCTCATTTGAGTTGAAAAAATAAGATATGAACACCCTCCTCGCTACAAGGAATTTATATATTCATTTATTAAAAACGATCTAGTAGATTTTAAGTCCATAGACTTCCGTAATTAGCATTTTTCTTTTCATAAAATATAAAAATAGCATTATATAACTTACCATATTATACTATATACATGTGTACGTATAATAAGTCATAATTCAATCACACAGTAGTAATGACAATTTAAACTGGACATAATATAATATTTTTTAAATATAGAATTATCTTTTAACAATGCTATATACTTATGTTTCTAAAACCCGTCCACTTCGTTGCCTGTTAAAAATCCTACCTTTTATGTATCTCAAACTGTATGTTAAATTCATGTTCTGAGACTTTGCTAGAAGTACCTATATTTTTATACATATTATATATAGATAACAAGCAATAATCTTACCACGATATTCGATTTAGTTTATCATTATGTAATTTAATTCGTTTTATCGAGAAAAGTTTGACAATTCAGATATGCAATTGAATGATATTTGGGAGTATCACTTTTTAACTAAGCTTATCTTCTACCCATAGATTTAATATATCTTTGTACCAAATGTCGCCAACAATATAAATGTATTTAACACATTGAAAGTGTATTGAAGTGCATTTGGATACACATTATATTTTGTTTTTCCTCCGAATGCAGACAAATAAATCTGAAGGTTTTCCTACACACGAGCATGCCACATACATCTGTCCATGTGAGAAGCTTGGATTTTTCAAATTCAGTACACACACTTATAGCGATTGTCCTTGTGCTTTGTTGATGATCATTGCAAAGGCTAGTTGCACCAAAAACTACAAACTTTGAAAGGCATACCTCTTTCGATTCATCAATCATTAGTTTCCCATTCCCCATTTTCAGCAATTTTTTTTTGTGAAACCATCAGCTGATGCATAATTTTGTATATATACACGCACATTTATTTCGTTAACAATAATTCAAGGCTATATGTATATTATATATATAAATATATGTTATAATAAAAATATAATAATAATAAGAAATGTATAATAGTAATAAGCAACCATCACTTTTTAACTTAACCTATCTTCTACCAATAGGTCTAATATAAATATTTCAGTACCAAATTTCGTCGCAATCGGTCCAACCGTTTAGAAATGCATAAAAGACAAACAGAAATCCATTTATATCTTTTTTAAATGGATTTCTGTCTATCTATCTGGGCTGATTTGTGAATCTAAACCATACAGCGTGTCACCAAAACGCATACAAAAAATTCATTCAAATCAGTCCAACCGTTTAGGAGGAGTTCAGTGATATACAAAAATACAATAGAATTATATATATAAAGATTATAGATTTGATTTTTCAGCGAGGCGAAACTGCAGTTTACAACAAATGTATTCATATTGGTTTTTATGTGATAAATTCGACTAAATAACTGATAATAAATAATATTCTATAAATAAATAAATATATTTTACAGTAAAATAGTGTTAATATTAATATATATCAGTAGGGAAGCATAATAATATGTCAGGCTTCACAATGGTTTTTCGAATACTAAATTAATCGTCTAAGACTTAAATTGATTTTAACTACATAAAGTAGACTTACTAGCTGATGTTCTATATTCTTTTAATTTCTATTCCCATTTATATACGGTAATAGTGCTTAGTGTAAGTTGACAATATTGGGTCATAACTCAAAAACTGTCCAGTTGCTATGCATAAAACATACTTTTACTTTCACCAATCTACTGCAAAAAAATTACACTAATTCAGCCATTTTATTCATGTGTATATAGGTGTCCGCGTGCTTAGCTCACTCCAACTTAATGACGGCGCAAATAAACAAATGAACTTAAAAAATTATAATTAAGTACCAACAAACATTTTGAATGAACTGTGTTTAATAACTATTATTGTTGTGTCAGGCTATTAGAAAACTTATAGTGAGTGTTAAAAATATATATATATCTGTAGGTGAACAATAAATGTTAATTGCTATAATAATATTATAATATGCTACTTATTTAGCGACCAAGTTTTCTGAAATGACTAAATATGAATTTTGAATTTTTAGTTTCACGCATTAATTAGATTTATTAAGAATATTTACATTTGTGCAGAGAAACGAGTTTAAGTAATGATTACGTTTCAAATAGTTGAATACCTACATTGCAGTTGAAGAGATATATTAAAGGATAATAATTATCCATTTGTTCAGAATATTAACATGTATTTTTTTTAATCTGATTGTTTGTGAAGCAAATATAAAATGTTATTACAATATTAATTTGATTTATAGAAACTTCTTACGACTATTCTATCTTCCTTAGAATATTAATTCATCTTATTTCATAGGAGTTGCAATTGTAAAATATTTGCTTAAAAGAGAATCAACAAGATAGAAAAATTTTTTTATTAACGTTATGAAAAAAACAAATGCTTTAATTGCAGTGCCTTCGGTTATTTATACATCCTTCATCTGCATAATCGTTCACAAATTTGAAAATCTTGAAACAACTTTTTTCTAATGATTACTTTTCAAATATTATTTTTGTAATATTTAAAGTAGAAACTACACAATTATCACTTCTATAAACTGCTAAAACATACTATTATAGAAACATTTTTATGCTGTTTTACAATCATCTTCGTTTGTATAATGTTAATCTTTATTCCATGACGAAAAAACACTAAGCCATATACTTTTGTCCGCGAAAAACGTACAGATATTTCCTGAGTTTTCTCCCCAAGTGCTTGTTCCATAGTGCAGAGTGGATTCCTGAGAATTCTTCTGGAGCTGTTAAACCTGAGTTATTCAACTACGACGTGTTTGATGATCAGTTATATGTCACATAATTCGCAGGTTTGCCGTTCTTATTTGGTTATAAGATATATAGGCGTGATAACTGATAATAGAGAATGTTCAATCTGGATTCTACTAATAACCACACAATTCCGTACATATAATAGAACCGAACACCAATAGCCATCACGACATAATAATATAATGGAGTATCTATATTCATAGACTATCCTCGTTAGTCAGATTCTGCACTTAGATATATTGTACACGTCGAAAAACAGAACATTTTATTGTTTTAAATTTTAATAAGCACACACGTGTGCAAGCGATCTCATGTCATATTCCGTCACTCGCGCGTGTCAGTATCATATATATTATTGTTTAGTATTCTATGATTACAATTAACATATTACATACTTATAGCTGCTCAATGTAAAAATACGTTTTTGGAAATGTTTGATGATGAACGCAAACAATATAATATGACGTTTGTACAAAACATTTTTATACTCCACGTATTAAATAATATTAGCTTATTGGTGTCCCTAATAATAATATAGTATTACATACCTACTATAAGGTATTTTTATACAATATTTATGTAACATACCGTCAGCGTATATTGAATTTATTATCAAAAGGTAATTGAAAAATATTCATTGTAATCGACGTCGGTTAGCTGGTGAAGGGAATATTTTTCTTTTGCACAAGCGTCGTTGACGGTATATTATGTGTAGTCAAACTAGCAGTGTGCGCGTGCAATTTAAATGGAAATTCACGAACCCTCAGTGGTGTATTTTTAAATATAAATATTTCGTTACTTTATTATGTCGACGGTATACACATATAAGCAGAGGCACAATGGAAATAATAATAATATTACGTACCCAGTTAAAATTCCAAACGACTTTATGTCGTGGTCGACAAGGGAAGTCGCCTGCGACTCGCAATAATGCAGTAACGTGGATGATAATCAAACGGTGGCAGAATTACAGAAATTGCGTAAAGTTATGTGTCAACGCATAACCATATAACGAAATTTAATAATTAATCAATAGTATTTCACAACACAAAATAAAAATGTGATCAGCCAAAAAAATAACTTAGGTGATAGTCAATGGAGACTGTGGAATACAGCTCAAACTAAACAAATGTTTATTACAAATAAAAATAAAAAAACAAACAAATATACTGAACATGCACTCTCATGGAGTATATCATTATAGTATGGGGAAGACTCATTATCGATGCTGAAAACGGGAAAAAGAAAATTAGATGTGTTTGTAACTTTGTGTTAGGTGATTAATATCTCCTCGACACAAATAGTATTACGATATGAAGGTAAGTATGTACAATGTACTAGAGGATAAGCAATCAGAGATCTATTGTGGAATAATAAAATAAATAAACGGACACGCTATCCTAACGCGTTTGAAAATCTAAATTATGAATAACTACCATAATATTATTGAGGGAATAATTTCGAAAGAAAAGCAGGGTGAGGAAGACCAAGACAGACATATCGCACAAAATTAACTTAAATTATCGTATCAAATTATTTTGTGAAAGATTTTTATAGTATGATGAGTGATGACTAATTTATAGATAAAACTATTGACGGAAAAGATACAGGGAACTGGAGGAACATGATATTATAATTACTAATCCTCGGAATGAATAAAAATAATAATGTTATGATTTATCCGCCGCTTATTAAATTCAAAAAACAAAAAATCGATATAAGTAATGTTATTTTGATAATGTAGCCGCTACCATACGTTCGTTGAATCAGAAGATTTAATAACCAGAAGGTTGGAAAAAAGATGACTTGTTTTTAAATTAAATGGGCTCCCCAGAAATACAGTAACATGTATCAACGACAATGCATCGTTTGGCCGAAAAGACTACTTTAGTCTTATGCTTTTTTTCGTCTCCAATAAGTACACCTTACAAAAATGACAACACACGATAAACTATAATAATATATATCGGTGATGTACCAGCAGTGGAGATGGAACTGTGTGAAAGTGTAATCTGGTTTTCAAGTATAATTTAAATAACACTTATTATAATAATTTAAATTTTATAGGTACTTTTATACGTCATATTCTAGTGCTTCGAAAGTCGTTTGGAGACTATAATTGGCTTATATTCTTTTGAAATTGCAAATGAAATTCAACAAAATGTATCATCCACAATTGTAATGGCCGTTGATTTCTTTAGGGACTATTACGCCGCATAATGTTTTCAAAATAATTTTGCCGGTTGGCCGCACTTTTATTTGCATATTTTATTCAGCCGAGGGAAGGCCATAAGATGGATTCGTTCAAAAATTATCGTCGATTTTTACTTTGTTCCGATTTCCCGTGTTTTTATATTTTTACTCGTACGACTTAAAATTTAATATTATTGGTAGGAATAAAAACTGATCAAGGTTATGTGCACGCCAAATGCTCTTACATTATAACAATTTAACAAAAATTACACACATCAGCTTAATAATATTATGAGATCACAGGAAGACGGTTGTGTCGGAAAACTATAATTGTGCTCTAGATAAAAATATAGTCCATCAATCAAACTATCAAATCCAGTAGTGTAAAAAGAGATAATTCAAAATTGACAATTTATATTAATTTTATAATACTTTTATGAATATCACACAAATATATCTTTTTATATTATGTAATACAATATACTCACCAAACAAGAAGGAGTTTTTTTATTACACAATTACTATATGTATAGCACAGTGGTAAAAAGAAGATCAAACAAATAAAATAACATTTGTTCGATTCATATCTTTTATTTTTTTTATTTAATAGAAAAATTTATTTATTTATTATGATTTACTAAAATCATGTAGGTAGTTTATTTTTATATATTTTTTTAAATATTTAAATGCCTTTAAGTAAGACTCATTAACTTAAACAGTAAAAACTTTTTTAAATAATAATTAGATTCTAACAAGTATACCTAACTATTTGAAAATGTTCATAAAATATTTTTTTTCTAAGTTTATACTTTTGAATTTAAAATGTTTTTTATACGATTGGATCAACTTCATTCAACAAAAATAATGATATTATTTTGAAAATCATAAAAAATAAACTACACGGTTTAATAACAAATGTTTTTATAGTAAAATTCTTAAAACTAGATTTAAAACTTAGCAATTTTGAATTTTTCAAAAAAAAAAAACTAGAAAACATTGAAAAGAGCCAAAGTTATATCATTTTAAAAGCCTACCTGTTACGCTCTGCATTCATAGTATGTATGATATGTGGTACATGATGTATTATATAATATGCAAGGGGCGTCCTATATTTGGTTGAATCGAACTGATAACACCGCCACCGCGATCTCTCTGACAATTTTAACGAAGAGATCTCAACATTTCCGCATTACCCCGTAGTCTAGGCAAATGCGCTTCCGTACGAATTTTCTTTCAAAGACACGGGGCCTACAAACACTCACACACAGTGCGTATAAAATATATATATATATGTTTATTATATATGTCTCGGGGTATAATATAACCACTAACAGGTAATAGCCTGGACGAATAGAGGATTTCCGCCCCCAACCACTATCTCATCTACGACGTTTCACCGACATCGACCTCCACGGGATAGGGCCACGAACACAGAGTAAAGTGTGTTTGTGGGTGGGTGTGTGTGCGCACAAACCAACGTCGTCTTAGACCCTAATTAATTACGGTCACCCAAAGACCGTGCGATGTGTACCCCCGGGCGTGTACAAGACGGATGAGCTCTGTTCGGCGTGACAGCGTGTACTCGGGGTACGAGCTGATTAAAACGTTTTACCGGTTGTGTTTGATAGCGATCCGTATCACGTTATTGTGTACATTAAATTAAATTATTATTATTATTATTATTATTATTATGCAATATTATAATAACGGAACACGCGTTTTACAGACTACTCTGCAGCTATATTATTATAGTGGTTTCATAAGATATTAAAATTACGTAAGTCCCTAATAAAAATAGGGATAAGTGATCAAATAAAAACAATATACCTCTATCACATAGGAATCTTTAAAAAAATATATTCAATATCAACTGTACTAAATAAAAATATTTTGAGCTATAATATAAAACTATTGGTATTCCTCGAAACTGTAATAGATTTTATCACTGTTTTATAATATGTTATTTGAACAATATTTTTATGAAGTTAAATAATAAACGTTTTTTATTTTAAGCACAGGTTTTCTGTGTTTTTGAATACCGATTTAAGTCTATATTGTTCATCGATAACCACATCATACCGGGTAATTCATTTAATGACACTTGTTATTCAAAAGGTAATAATGTTTATTACCATGGCTTAAATTTGTTTCAAGTATTTTTTTTTTTTTTTTTTTTAAACATTTATACTCTTTGAAATAACGAGTGTTCAATGATGAAATAATCAACTGGTATACTCTCCTCTTGGTTTTTACATACCTAGAATTCTACTTTGAGCTTTTTTTCGAATGATTCAGCACAAGCCCTGCTGTTGACCTTAATAACACAAATAATTAAATAATAATAAAATACACAACCATTAGAGTGTATATGTAATATATTTTATATTATTAATTTACGATGAATATTAAAATTAATAATAACAATTTTTGTCCATTTTTCTTTCTCGTCGGTATAGAATCAGTAAGTTCTTAAAGATATCACCATGGTAAGAACGGTGGCTAAAATATATGCATTTACTCACTGTCAATCCTACAGTACTTAAGATATTAGTTAAGTTATTTGATTCGGAATTCTAGTAACCAAAATACCAAAAATATATTATTATTTTTGCGGTATTTAACTAAAACATTATCTAAATAAACCAATAAGTGCAGTAAAGTTATTTAAGGAATGAATGACAATCACCATTGATAGTGTCAAATGGTACACAAGAAAATAATCATAATAACGATTATTAATTTCCGGTTGTTTATTGGACTTAGATATGATTATATGAATTCTATTTAGAATTCAAAAATTTTCATTCAAAATCTAATATAAGCAACGGTGTACGGGAAAACTTTTATTTTTTAATATTATTGCCAAATGTTAAGTTTACTTACATTCAAGGTTTATATTAATTTTATGACAGGTATTTTCGAATTGAAACATTGTTTTCCCAGAAATCCACCTCTTACCCTATTACCAATGTGACCCTCAGGAATTCGACTGGCTAACTGCACTCTAGGGAGTTGATGACCACAGTTTAAGTACTTGTTATCAATGGATATGACATCAAAAGCGTATCATTCTCGGTGGTTACTGGTTACTTTATGTAAATACCGTATAAGCATGTATTTTGTGTACACGTGTATGGCCCAGCTTTTGGCTTCTTCATATTAAGGGAGTGTCGATTAATGATGAAGAGGGGTGGTGGAAGAGATTCGTATCATATTCACGGTCATTGTTTGTAATGTTTTGAATTTTTATGATTTTATTTTATTTTTAACACTCTAGAAGTGCCCCCGCCGTGAACAGTTATTCTTACGTTACTTTTAATCCATTGGAAAATGTTTTTCCGTCCTTATATTATGTCTGACAAACTCAGAAATTTTTTCGCATATTATAAATGCAAATAATAACGATAAAGAAGATGGTCATCATAAACGTGATTTAAGGTAACATAGATTAAAATGTGAGTACGTTGACTAAAACATATTTTCAGATGGTCAGGAGAAAAGTTGAACACTTATCAAGGTCAAATATTAAGTTTATATTGGAAAAATACTAAAAAAAATATTCAATTTAAATTAATTTACTAATTTTTTATACAAAGATAAGACAAATTAATTATTGTTGATCATAATAGAAACTTTAGTGTCGAGTAAACTACTCTCGTAACGTTTTTTGGTTACGACGGCTGAGCGAATGAATCCGACTTATAACTACTTTAACCAAATAAGTTTCACTTTAATAAAATATACCTACATTTTATCATAAACTGTGGTTTTAAATATTGATTTACGTGAAGTGTTTGAGACCAGATTCTGTTAAGCATTAGTAATTCCAACTAGAATAGACATGGTGGTACGCAGCTGTTAACTGACAATAATATTATTATTGTTATACTATTATTATTACTACTCAGAGTTGTATGTTTTATTCAGCAATGAAAAAGATAATAGCAGTTTTCTACATTCAGATCGGTTTTTGTTTTGTCCGAATGTTTGGGGCACGTCTGTCGGTTGTTGTTTGTTTTTTTATTCGTCTCAACCACGACCTCAACGACGAAACAAACGAATCCGAGCTGCATAATTAATGTATTTAAAATTCCTTAAAATTGACTTTACAAAGCACAAAGCGTTAAACACGTTATTTTCTTGTAAACGTAACAGTGCTTTTAAATAAACAATTTTAATTGAGTGCTCGGATTCTAAGTAGGAAGCAATTATTTTTTACGTATTTTTTAGTTACAAATTGTTATTTACATTCGTTTATGTCCGTCGTTTGTACTTTTTTTCTTTTAAAAAAGTAAAAAAAAAATTTAACCAATTACAGTAGGTAAAAATATCGTTAATATAATGACCTCGAAGATATTGTTAGGTAAAAAATGTTGTACCTTTTATGTAGCCATACATACCAATATTCATATTCAATTACGTGAATGAAAAGTATACAATAATAATTTAATAAACATAACATTATATCCAGCTACTGCTGTCAATTTAAAATAATGAATCTTATTAAATCGCGTTTGAACTATACATGTATAATACCACAGATGGCGATTGAAGTAGCATAAAAAATTAAAAAATGTCAAACGAATTGTATTTTTTTTTTTTTAGAAGACAAAGAATAAAAAAAGTAGAAAAAAGCCTAATAATACAAAGTTTTTATGAAAGGGTACATGTGGAACACAAAACTGTTAAAATATAATAATATTATAATCATAATAAAATATAATCATGTCGTAGCTGTATCAGGTTCAAAGTAAGTACATTATATTTGACGTTTGATTTCAGTCACGCCAACCCTCAATAACTTCCGTATAACCATCTGTGTCTACATAATTCCAACATTACCACATTATATTAACCGGGTTTATTGTATATACCTACGTTTACGACACTCATACAAAAACCATAAAATATGTTGAAGATCCAAGTCACACTAAACTATATGTCGTGTTCGCCTGCGGTATCTCCGTGATCGATTTCTACTGCAGTTTTTGTTATTATTATTATGTATTTTTTTTCTCAATATTAAAAAAAAAAAAAAAAAAACATTTAAATGGCTCGTCTTAATAAAAATAAAAACGAGAAGTTTTTTTTTCACATATCTACCATTTGTATGATCTTTTATTTATTTCTTACTGGTGAACCTAAAAATCCACTTGATGAAAATCGAATGGATTGCAATATCGACGTTTACCAATAATAAATACCTATAATCATGTGGTACAAATTTAGTTGTAGGTACGCTTTGGATACGTTAAAAAAGTTTATCATTGGTTAACTAAATACATTGTTTATTAATTTATTTCTCTGAAATTTTTATTTCATTTTTTTGATCGACTATTGATGGCAACATTATTATATTGAAACCGTAACTACTTTATATGCATACCTACGTTCAAACTCCATCCATCCAAATGTCCCTCTCGATGATTTTTGTAGAAAAGATGGATTTCATCCGTAGTATAATCTTCGAGAGGATACTTGAGCTTTAGGGAGTCTCGAATCATTGATCGTACACGGCTCCAAAAACTAAATGATAATTCTTAAACACACTGGGACGTCAAAAATTAACTATTTTTCTAAAAAAAAAATCAATTTAAACCACAAAATAGTATTTTGTGCTAATAAAATTTCAATAAAAACTATATTAAAATTCCGGATTTCCAATATCGTGTTGAATAAAAATGTATAATTATTTAAAATATGCTTCAAAATTAGGTGCGAAATATTTTATGACATGCAATTCAATGTATTATAATATGGGCATTTGAATAGCGTGCAGAAGTAATTTAAATCGCTTAGAATGTATTTAAAAACTTATACATTTTATTTTTCAAGTCAAATCAGAATAGAATAATTAATTTTACAAGTCTAGTAGCATTTAAATGAATAATACTTACTTTTATGTATGAAAATATTACGAGCCTCCTTAACGAATTTTATAGGTAGTTTTGTTTTACGCGTTTATTCGGTCATTAAATTCTACAATTTTTGCACACATAATATATAAATATTTTTAACATTTGTTGTTTTTACTTTAAATTAAATTTAAATGTATACAACTTTTTAGACTAAATATTTTATACTTCTATCGTTTTATTGGAATTTTAATTATTAGACAATCATATACAAGTGGATTAAATAATACGTAAACTAATCATACAATATAACTATATTATATCATTACGCCCTACCGATGCTCATTAAATTATAACGAAATATTAAATTTTTGGTTTACACGAAAAAATTCAACGTATCAAATCTGTTCTTCAAAGGTCAATTTGTACACGATTTTCAATATAAAATAAAATATATCTAGGTGACAGATGCAAGTTGTTGACCTATTTTACCTTTGATACTTGTTCACAAGAAATGAAAACAAAATTCTCATCTGAAAATCAATATCAGCTAGGTAAAGCACCAAAGTTTAAACGAACATCATATCGTTCCAGAGGTAAAAAAAATAACATTATGTGCTATTATAATGTTATATGGTTATTCTTGAATACAAATACTCATTACTTGCTAAGAAATAATTCTAAAAAATCTACAACATACAAATTTGAATCGGATCGTTTTAGTATTTTCTTTTATTTAGTAATAATCGATCTATTAAAATTCATACTCAATTCAAAAATATTTTAAAACCTTGGTTTTTCATATAAAGGTCCACAACATAATATCATATTATACTTTCTTCCAAAAGATTTAAAAATCATGGAAATAGCGTATAATATACGGCGTTTTTGATTGGAAATTTGGCTTTATGGATATTGCGTAATACTATGTATATTGACGTTTCGATCAGCAAGGATATATGTATATTATTATTATATATTATAAAGCTTTAACTACGATAACCGCTGAATTTTCTAATAAAATATTATTATACATAAAATGTTATATTATATTATTATAATATTCAGAACTTACAGTGGTCGTACGGTGGAAATTTGACCAAATAAAGTGCGTCTTCACGCAATTCCATTATATTATATCACACTCATACAACGAAATCCTGTTACGAGTGCTACACACTCATTCGAACACACACACACACACACCACGGGCACTTATATAATATACATATACTTAAAACAATATACGTTGTGGTATATACGAGAGTTGTTCGAGTGTTGTTGTGGTTCGTGTAATATATATATATATTATAAAATATATTATTATATACCTATATATATATACATATAGGGTGGTGGTGCTCACGTAAATCAATTTAACTCGATGTCGAAATTTATTACATTAATTTCGTGTCGCCGCCGCCGGAGAAACGGATTCCAAAGTTAGCAAAGTGCTCGGTCACGGAAGTTAATCAAACTTGATTCCGGGCCGTGGTTCGCTATTAATCAACGAAAGTGTCGGTTTACGATGTAATCACGTGATACGTCCAACAAAACGTTCGCGTGACTTTTGTCCGCCACCCGAGCCAACCGGTATGAAATCCATTAACCCGACGATACCCTCTTTTGGGAAGTCGGTGGGACAGTGGTGACGTCGGCGCAAACATCTGCAACACGTCCACGGTATATCATAATACCCGAATAACTGCGAACACCACACCCCAGAGTGTCAGTGGCAGTTTTCCTTATACTATAACTTCATAGTCTCCAAGGCTTTTATTTTGACCCCCTCCCGCCGCCTCATCGTCTTACCACGCAAGTGGTGGTCACCACCACCATATCATGCAGTTTCCGCGGGGAGATCTATCACACCAATCGCGTAACTACCACAGCCGTCTGTATATTTATTTATCATATACTCCCACCCACGTCTTTACGACCCTAAACCTTTAAAGTGTATCATATCAAGTAATTTACAAATATATAATATATATAGTGATGAAAATTTCATGATATGTTAGAACAAAAATTTTATAAGCATTGCTTTTTTTTTTTGAAAAATAATCAGATTAGTTTTTACATATAATTGTCATAAATAGTACCATTATTGCATATTCATCGACTATACGCCATACCATAAACAGTCAAAAACAAGATTTAATATTATATAAGCCTCGGCATTCATTGCATCAATACCAATGATTGAAGCAAGAATTCTCTGACTATAATATAGTATAATTATTATAATTCATAAATTACCAAAAATTAATTTGTGTTTAAAACAATTTCAATGTTTCCCGTTTTTTTTTTTTTTTTAATTAGTTCAACATTGTATACTGAAATATTAAAATGAAATGTTTCATACTTCGAACACTATTTATAAATGTACTGTTAATACCTATATACACACTGGTTTTATATATCTTCATTGTCGGTGAAACGATCACCGTGATTGCACCTCATCACATTGGCCTGCAGCTCCTGCATCATTACTATTTCTAATATCTGCTTCAAAGTAGTCATCGAACAGTCTAACCCCCAACATTACGACAACAACTACTACCACCGATACAAAATATACTTTATACAATTTCGCTCGTTTCTCTGTTTGTGTAGTTTTTTCCGATATTGATTTTCGACATATTTCTACGAATTAGTAATTATAGAATAATTGATGTCAGGTGGTTTTAGTGCTTAATTAGCTATTGTTATTACGCACCAAACGATGTGGTTATTGTTATTGCTGGGATCCTTGCCTATTTCTGAGTGATAGTTTATCAAACTTTGATTGCGCAATAACAAATTTAACTCTGTGCTAGTTATAATTTATCGTTGATTTGACATAAAAAGTACGCAGACGTTCCAGACCAATGATTCGCATCAAGTATAAACAGAAAATATTATGTTTGTTAATAATGTTTTACTCCGGGTGCTATGAAAAGTTAATTTATATATGTCATGCGTTGATGTGTGACAGCTGCCGAAATTCCGATCACACACGTTGATAGAATGAACGGATATGGAACTAAATATATATTATTATACATGCAACTGGATATAATCAAATTCAAAAAACGCTATTTGTGTTGCTGTATTCATAGTGAATATCACTAAAATATTGCGAATAAAGTCGGTACAGAAATAAAAAAAATATTACAAATTTAAAAAATATTTATTTTTATTTGGTCCATTGTTATAAAAAATTGGGTTACCTGTTATTTATTATAGGTAAATACTTCAATGATCATTTTATATCATATTCGTTTTATATTATAAGATTGAAGAATATTTTGACATTTATCATTGCACGCAGTTAGAATGTAATAGTAGGTACATAAACATTCTATATTATATAATAAAACTATTGCTTGCGATTAAGATAATTTTGAGTTATTAAGTGTACTACATTTTTTTGACCTATATAACTATTGCTGAACTTGAAATTATATGTGATTTTTCTATAAAATTATTAACATTATTTAGTGAACTACCTACTGTACCTACTTGTGTTGGTATGCAAATGACCACAGTATAATATGTTCAGCGTGCATTATATTTATTAATTATTATCCATCTAGTAAGCATAGGCCATAGGGGTGAGTTTATGAGGTGGAATGATGTTAAACATAACGACACGTTTATATTATATTTGCCCATTTGCGCGTACAATATGATAATTAATCGTTTTGTATATTATTTGTGTGACTCGAGAACAACTTTCGACTCTGTTTGCAAATTGAAAGTAATTCACCATAGTGTTTTCAAATGTTTTCAAATTTATGTTCCTAAATATTGTAGTTATTTATTAACAACTTATTGACATGTGTAATATAATGCTATAAATGGAAAAGTAAATAGAGAACCTTCAAAGTTCACAGTTGTACTATGTGTAGTCGACGATTTGTGTTGAGTCCAGTCCCGGATCCCGCCCCCTTCCATTGATCGTATAACTAGTAAATATTTTATTTAAATTATTATATTATTATGAAATACACAATTTGGAAATTTTAATTTTTTTTTTTTGGTTTTTTTCGAACCAATGTCGAAATAAAGATTTGATTCAATTTCTTAAATGAAGGGGTTTGGATAGTTAGCATGGCAGGATCAGAATTGTTTGTAAAAAGTTGATGTAATTTCGGATATAGTGCTATCTGTAAGTCGGTGTGTAGTGTGAGTTCAGAGACCTAGAAGAATGCGCTTAATATTAGGGGCAGTAAATAGATACCAGATTTTTTTCCTTAAGTTGAATTTTTTTATTATTAAATGAGTATAATTTCCTCATTCCATTGAAAAAATTCTGGTTGCGCAACTTTTCTATTGACTATATACATCATACGCATTTATCTATCCGCTACTATTCTGTCGGTGTATTTTGTATATGTATATAAAATGAATACTGCTGTATATGACCCCATTTTTTTCCTTTTTTCCTCAGAGTAATTCTATTTATATGTCAAATACGACGAAGGATAACACGATATTCGTAAAAATAAAATCACCGTAGCGAAGTAATGAGGTTTCTATACGACGACGATGTTGGTGAACAAAGTAAAGAAGTCATCATGATTCCATTATATATATGTATACATTTTGTTTGCTCACCAAACGGACCCACGCAGTACGTAACTCAGCCTGATCTCTGCAGCTGTAAAGAACCAAACGAAAGTCGTTGCTTTCGTCATGAACACGTCTATATATAAGTATGCTTTATTGTGTTTCGGATCGATAACTACGGACAAACAATTTGTAAATATATGAAACGTCTTCCATTATAGAAAACGGCTAATATCAATATAGTAATAATAATAATAATAATAATTGGTAAGCAAATATCGAAGTTTTCGTTGTAATTTATGATCCAAATTAGCTATTATAATATAATATTCTTTATAATTGCTTCGCTATAATTATTTTTTTAATAAAAGGCAAATTAAAAACAAAAAAAAAAAAAATATATACATATAATATTATTCGATAGCGATCCCATACACGGTATAATTAGGTACATATAATATTTTTCCGATGATAATAACTTAAGAGGCTATCGACGATTTTTATATGTCTAAGTACCAATCTATTAGTTGTTTATTATCATAATATGGATATTAAAAAGTCGACGTTCTTAAAGAGAGCTAGGAATAATAATTATTACATATGAAAAGGTATGACTATGTGTCTTCGACCATTGGATTTTATGTCACTTTAATATCATCACAAATTATATTAAACCAGATAATGTACTTCTGCAATAACTAATAATCCGGCTCTACTCCATTATAGTACCAAATCACACGAGTAATAAGTTATTGTACAAATACTATAGTATAATCCTTTACTATCAAATAATATGACAAAAACATCAGTAATGTGTAAATGATAATCAATAATTTCTCATAAAGTATTTTTTCTCCATAAATGGTGATACTGATTTGTTTAAATTGTTGAGGATAAATAGATCAATTTAGTAAAAAGAAAACACTGTTACCCTTGTAAAACGATAATATTTTTGTAAATATTGTACTAAGAAGTTTAAATGATTGCTTATTAACGTATGAAATAATAATGATAATTATAGTGATGGTGAATGGTTACCGCAGAAAATTAATGACATTCGTTGAGTATGATTAAGGAAGGGGGTAAAGGGAGACGATTGAGATCTATGTTAAATCACGATCACGGATTTTAACCACCCAATCGAAAACGCGAGATCCTACTTTATCGTATCTGTTGTTTATAATTATAATAAAGAGTGTACTGCAACGTTGTCATATAATTTATAATTTGCCGGACGTTTTTCTCGTTAATAGATTAAATAAGTTTCCGGATGCTACATCCGTAGTAGTATAATATTAGTAGTAGTAGTAGTAGTCGAGGCGCCGCATCCATGAGCTTCCAATAATATGATTATATTATATAACAACGTCATGAGGTGCGGTGGCACACGTGTTATACAATATGTATACACAAACGATTAATCCAGAAAACCGTACGTGTTATGGGACTTCTTATTTATTAACAATGCGATGGAGCGTTTTTAATACCCCTGAGCTCGATTCGGAAGGCGTTAGGAACGCATTACATAATAAATCACCTGTGATCGGATACGCTCGATGAATCACGAGGTGCGCTGTATCTACTTATGTATATATATATGTACGCTATAGCTCTACCCTAATACTACTATAGATACTTTTAATAATAATAATAATACAACGACAGCAACAACACGACTCTTTGAACACTCATTTTTTCGTGTTTTTTTTTTTTTAATTTAGTGATGAACAAAAATTAATATCTCAGATTTAATTGTAAAGTAGGTATACTTTGTATTAGTTGTCTCTAATACAAGATTTGTATTTTAGGATCAGTGCATATTTAGGTATTATTGTGCTCTTTATATTTTATGGACGGTAAAACATTTGCGCGCATTTTTTAGTCTAATTCTATAATCGACTTTGTTTGTGAGTTTATTTTTTATTTTTTTATCAATGAACATCTTTTCCACCAAATAAGTTGATCATATATAACTGTTATTATTAAAATTATTTGTTTATATACAGATAAAAAGTGTTATACGCTGAAGACCACTGCCCTTTATATGCTCCGTTTAACTTAACTTAAAGTAACCATAAAAATATCGCCCTCATGAATAAAAAAGTTCTGATTGTGATTAAATTAAATTAAAAACAGACACCTTCTATAATTATGACACAAATTACTTCAAATTACATAAAAATGATAATAATAAAATAACTAGGCGATAAGGTCTACAATAATAAGTGCATAATAAAATTACTGTAGAATACAAGTTGTGCCTACATTGTTGTTAGTTTTTTCTCTCATTTGTATAACTTATTAACTTACCCAATATTATTGAAATCACCCGTTATCGTGTAGTTATGGAAAATTACAATTTAGGTAGGCGTAATTAAACAATCTGAAAATCGATTGGTAGGAATATGTACATTTTATAGAAAGGACTTGTGTGGACGATGCACGTATTCCCACCATTAATATTCCCATAACAATATCCATACCTGTAACAGCTGCTATTGTTAATATTATTTCTTGTCGAATTATTTAATTTTGGTTCAAACCATTAATCTAACTATGTTCCTCGTAAAACATTCCGTAAGGTTACGGCCACATTTTTTTTTACGCACTTGCAACAATTATTAAGGCTTGCTCGTGATTTATGATTTTACTGCTGTAGCCGACAACCTCTTTTTCATTTAGGTGATGTAAAATATTCAACCCTACTATTTCGATTAAAATTATGAATAATAATAAAGTCAATAGAACTCAGCCAATAAATATGAAATATTTAATCACAATATTATAGTATGACTTTCAATATGCAAAAGACAACATTCAAGAACGTTTCATAATTGGTGCTTATTTTATTTTTATTGTATGCATTTGTATACTCGTATGTTTAATATTTTGCTCAAGTTTCCTGGAAAATTTTGTTCTCAGATAAAATATTGAATAACTTTGATGAAAAAATTTCATACAAAATATGATAATGTGTAATCTGAAAAAATGTATCAGGCATAGTGAGTCAATTATTACACAAGTATATAAATAATTAGTAAAATAATTGCTCGTCCGCCCCGTTGTGGCCAAAAATATACAAAAAAGTTAAATATCATAATAATAAATTCATATCATCATTATTAAGAGTATGATTGATTATTAAAAGTCATTACCGTCATTCAGTAACTCTGAATGGATTATTTTGCGCATAGCGTTGGAAATGGAACGTTATATTCTAATCGATTATCGTGCAATATTATAGTATAATATTGTCTAAAACCTTGTTTACTCGAGTTAAAATAAAATACTGCAAACGAAAACTATATTACAGCAAATATTACATTTTAAAGTATCTATTACCAATATGTCATCTCTTACAAAAGCATTATGCTGCTGTTAATACGTTTTTATAGTACATTTTATATAGGTAGTTAGGTACTAAAAATTAAGTATTTTGTATAAAATATTATATTTTATTATTATTATTTTAAAATATTTTGCTTCATCTAAGTGTTGAATGATAAATAACTAGGAATTGGCTTTTTAATAATTAATTATTTATATATATATATCGTATCTAAACATATATTATAATATTAACAGACAGATATACTAAATGATATAATGGAAAATAGAAAAAAATAAAATAAGCTTCACTCTACTAAGCTATACGTTACAAGAATTAGTGTTATTAAAGACTTGAAATGGAAAAAAAAATGAGACAAATGGTAAATATTATAGCTATGAAATATTTGAAACTATAGATTATAAATTAATATTGTCCTACTTTCGTACCCAATCAACTGCATCTCTATCATCTATATGGACATCATTTAGAGTACCTTTTAATTCATAGATCGATCATTTGGTTGCTATATGGGTGATCGTTTGCGTATCGTATCCACAGTGACAAGAATGAGTGATATGTAGTTTCTATCATTTGTACATCATGTGATACATCTTCCATGGCCGGTTAGCAAGTAATTCAGAGTCACCCAAATTTGTGTAGGCATATTGATTCCTAGATTTTTTGTTGGATTGGTAACAATGTTTTGTCCATCAGGGTAACGTATCAGATTTATAACAATGAGACTACTCATGATCTGCGTTTTAATTTAAATGTCTTATTAAAAGTAATATAAATCTAACAATAGATATTATAGTTATCCATTTGATGTCTCACAAAATATGTACAGCCGTATATAGATGAGAAACGTACCAGTAAATTTCAAAAACTAGTTTAAGCTTTTGTATGATTTAGGTGTTATTATTTTCGTAGAATAGTTTCATACTGTTAAGTACATGGCTCACTACAACCATCGGGAAAGTGTACAGAGAAGCCGGTTTGACACATAAATGTTGAAATTGTGTCGCAATTTGTTAATAATACTTTTTAATTTTATAGCTTAACAATTTGACGTGCAATTCAGTGAACAAGTCAAAATATATAATATTATTTTATTACAGATGATTTGTGGTCATTTAAATAGAAACTGAAATGTGAAGCATTTATTATAGGAAAATTAATAACGTGTATTTATCTACTGCAGTTGTAATTATGACACATGTTTTGCGTGTATCTGGGATTTACTATTGCAGCATCAAAATATCCAAGTATCAATAAACTATAGGACTTAAATACATATTACAATTCATAATATTTCAACTGTAAACAAATTTAAAGAATAACCTTATAATATTTTACACAAACACATTATGTATACACAATACACATAATATTTATATGGAACCATTGTATTGATTATTATGTATTTACATAATAATATTACCGTTAAGATATCATTCAAGAGATTAACAGTCAAAATTAGCGATAATAACCGATTGGCGTTATAATCAAAGTTATAAAATTTAATTTAAAAATGTAATTGTATAACATTGTATTACGATCAGTTTTCATTTTTACCTTAAATATGTTTTGAAGCGGGCTACAGATATTTTTATATATTTATTTTAATTGATTTTGTATAAATTTTATAATATAATATAATATAATATACATCATAGTAATCGATATAAATAAGTCCATACAATATAAGAGTCATTCCGGGACCTAACATTTAAGGTCATTTAACTCGAAAGTGATTACAGCTGGTGTCATTATAAATGATTTATACTGTGTAATACGATTTAGTACGTCATATTATTATCCAATTTATCCAATATAGACAATAACGATTCAAAAAAATATTAATACGTCAAACAGTTATTACAGGTTTGGTGGGCAGTTTATAGTAGGCAATAATTATTAGATTTGAAACCAATGATAAGACATATTGAAAAGCAATCCCGTTCCCTAGTTTTTTTTTATACCTTATCTTATCGCGTTGATTTTTCGACAATTTTTAAGAAATCCAAAGTACAGTCGATGTCTTATACAGTCTATACATATTTATACCTATATCTATTAACCTATTGAGGAGAAACATGAATCATTTATAGTATTTGGAATGTCCTGAAGAAAAATACTTTATAACCCCATTAGAAAATTCATTGAAACATTACATTTTTAAATATTACAATAACGAGACAAATCTTTAATTATAATTAAATATCAAACAACAAAAATGTAGTATCTGGCTTAAATTTTAACTCACATCCAATAAATTAAAAACATAATACTATGTTTAATGACAATCTATACCTTTTTAATTTTCATCAACATTATCTCGTACAAATCTACCATTTATATTCAACAGTTGTACCTTAATATGTATTCATCACAAAAGTTTTTTTAAAGATACTTAAATTGATTAGAGTAAAATGTGTTTAATATTTTTAATTTCTATATTCGATAACTATAAAATACAATTTGTTTGTATTTATAATGTTCATTTGAGCATGTATAATTTAAACATTTTATCGTGCACCATTCATTTTATTGATTTCAATTTTTAGTCAATATACTGATAAATGTAATTATACCTACCTATAATAGTAATATTTATTTATTTATTATTTGCCGATACTTACAATTTCCAAACTGTTAAGGTTATTAGTAAACATTACAATTAAAATATTATAAAAAATATTTTAAATACCAATGATATAATATGGTTACATGTATAAAATGATACTTATGATATAATTTATAGCGTATTTTATGTATCAAATTCATTTCTTTGAGAGGTTGAATACGAACCATTGTCTTATCTGTGTTGAGTGCTAGTACTTCATATAGCTTGCTTGTAGGGCAGCATCAGTTTATCCTTGGAGCAATGTAAGATGAAGCGTCTGCTTCCTTGGTTTGTAATTTTATGTTTTTTATGTTTTTATGTTATTTTTATATTCTTATATTGGGTCGAAAAAAGAGTAATATAATTATTTTTAAACCAACCCTTCTCCTCTTTGTGTGACTCTTGGATCTACTCCTATCTCAGAGTCGTTCACCATGAAGCATTCGGCTAACAGTGGTAACATTGTAGTTGTGGTGTAGCATGAGGTTATTTTGTGTTGTTAATATTTACTAATTTTGTGTTGATGAGAATGGTAATGTGTGAAAATTTTTTAATCTTTTGATTATATTTGTGTATCTAAGAAAGAGTAATAGGTCTTGTTCCCATGAGAGAGTGGATAATTTTAGCTGTATTTATATGTGTTTAAAACTACATAATATAATGTTCGTTTTTAATGATTAACATTGTGAAACTTGTAATTGATTCAATCAATAAATGATAAAGAAAAAACATTTTTTATTTTAAAGGTAAACAATATGTCTACTGAACTTTGCATTGTAATTTTAAAACCCAACGTGCACGGATATTGGTCAAATAGTATACATGTGAATAACGAATAAATATTTTAGAATCCTGAAACGTTTTTAAATAATATCATAATAATCATTTTTTTTTTTTTGCTATAAAGTATTCTTTGAAATTTCAAATACCTTTTGAAAACTGATAAAAGTTCTACACACTGGTATAAATTGCAATCATGTACATAATATGAATGAAAAATTGATCAATTTTCTTTAAAAACCAATAACATATATTAAAATTCCACAGAAAAAAAAAATAAATAAAGAAAAAAAAAACTATGTCAGAATTTATTAAAATAAATTATAAATCAGTACTCCGTATCGTAACATTGAAAAACCAAACACGTAGTCCTAATAAAAACTTTTATCGTAAAGTTAATATTATAGTTCATGCTACTCTGCTTTTTTTTACGAAGACATACAATTACTTTTGACTGAAAAAAATAAAAATAAAAGTATGTAACCGTAATGCTTTACAGTAAGCATCGAGTGTATTCATCATTGAGAAGTATTTAAAAGCGATACATTCATCGTTCTGATCAAAAACCAAAGTTTTTTTTTTTATTAGCTTTTAGCTAGTACATTAATATTACAATTAAACACAACATGTCTAACAAACCGAAGTATAAGTTTCATCAGAAATTAAAACCATAAACGTTTTTTTTTTACTGAATCCTTACCCTTGCTTTTACCTTTTTAATTTAACTAGGCTCATCTAGTGTTACCTCATAAATAACTTGATTTCTTAATCATTTTTATTTTTTTATTTTGACGCTTATTATTATTATTATTTACTTGACTGTCACTAACATTATATACAGGGTGTAACATAAAGACCTGACAAAAAAAATTATGCTAATTAAACGTATAAAAATGTTTGTAATATTAGTAAATAAATTAAGAAATATACTAAAATTTATTACGTTCCAAATTAATTTAACCAAAAAAATATTGAATTTTAACAAAATATAAATATAAATACAAACAATTTTACGAATTTTGAACTACAAAATAATTTGTAAATATTCATAGTTTTGACGAATTTTTGTCAATATTTGAACTTCAAATGCTAATAAAAAAAAATTGTGGATATGTATTCTTATAATTTTTTAATCACTATAAGAATAACTTATGAGGAACTTTGTATTCAATTTTCAAGTATTTTGATAGGGCTAAAATTTTATCGACACTTCAAAAAAAAAATTTCAGAAAAATTGAAAACTTCAGTTGTCTATAAATATCTCAAAAAAGTCAAAATATTTTGAAAATTAAATCATGTAAAGTAAATACCAATCTAAATAACTGGTAAAATTTTCATGTATCTACAACTTATACTTTTTGAATAATAACAAACATTTAAAATCGTTTGAGGATAAATTGTTATCGTTACGCTATTTCGTAAAAATTTAAAATTCAAACGCACTGAAAATTTTTCCTATAATGATACTACAAGTTTTCTCTATAGTTACTTGAAGAAAAACTTATGGAAAACTTAGTGTTGTATTTTTAATCCTTAGTTATAAACAAAACAATTTTTATGATTTTTCAACTTCAAAATTACTTGCAAATTTTCTCGTTTTCGACAGATTTCGTATAAATTAATTAAACTATAAAAACTAATAAAAAAAAATTGTGACCAACGATTTTTAATATTTTTTTAGCTACAATAAGTACAACTCATAAAAACCTTGTATTAAATTTTCAAGTTTTTTTGGTCATCCAACATTTTTTTATCAACACTTCAAAAAAAAAATTCTTATAAAAATCGAATATTTCAGTGGTCTATAAATAACTCAAAAAATTCAAAAATTTTTGAAAATTAAACTGTATATAGATAGCACAAACATAAACAATTGGTGATTTTTTCAAGTATTTACAGTGATTATTTTTTGAATTACAACCATATAAAATTCGATTTGGTCGAAAACTGGTTTTGCATAAAAATTCCCGTTTTTCTATCACTTTTTTTTTTGTTTTTCTCTATTTTTTTGAAAACCGTTGGAAAATGTTTACTCTTGACCTCTATAATGCACCAAGGATATTCACTTTTACATCGGAAATCACCCCCAAAGTTTGATATTATTGAAGCATTATTTCGACTAGTTATGCTATACATACACAGATACACGAAAAAAAAACACACATCATGGTAAAATCAATACATTCATCACTCCATTTAGAATCTAAAATATGAATTTGAACAAACATCTGAAACACTTTTTTTTATTATTTATTTAAGGTTTCAATTAATACAAATTTATATTAGCCTACAATGGTTTACATGTCTAGTGGTAACATTTAGTGAAAGGAAATTTGATTTTTTTACATTGAACATTTATAATTGTAATTTACATATTAATAGTTATACTAATAATGTAGCGTCGTTGATCCGTTGTCTTTATTTGTATTTTATATACTTAATAATGATTCATATTAATACATTAAAGTTAAACAAAATATATACATACATAAATATTATAGTTTTAAATGTCGTTGAACTTTTCGGAAAAAGATTTTGTGCTGAATATTTCAATTTTATAATTTATACTTTAAAATCACACAAGAATTGTGTTTTTAATTCCGAGAAATCAACACTAAATATCCGGAAAAGAGATCCTGTATATAAATCGAATTCCAAATTTTGTACCTATAGTACCTAATATATTATTTATACAATATAGTTAAGCATTATACGAGAAAAATCTATTTCAGACACGCTTCCTACTTTATTTTTTTAGAGGAAATGGGCATTATTTTGTAGGAAGGTTCTATAACATTCTATTTGTCGTTATCACGATACGTTTATAATGACCACGTAATATGGCAATAATAACAATAAAACAATAATATTAATATCGATAAAAATAATGATATTAATAATAATAATAGGGTGTGCAGTATGCTGTTTTATTTGTTGATTCAGTGTATTGTGTCTAAATCATTAGGCTCTTACTTGGCGTCGTACATAATAATAATATACACATTTAATAGTCGCACCGACATTCGGTTTTGACAAATCGACTGTATACCGACACAATGTTGTTTAATCATATATTATATTAGGTATGTAATGTATTGTGTGAGTATAATATGTTACATGACGTATAACTTATATTATAATATAAGATACGACTCAGCTGAACGCATGTGCAATTTCAATTTACATATCATCGGCGGCGACTGGCACATAATATAATTTTGTTTCGTGTCAACAAGTCGATTTCTGTGCGCTATATTATTATTATTATTATCATAATATTGTCACCGTACTACAACACTGACACACGCGGTTCGTGTAAAATAATAATTATTGTTCCTATGCACGGGCGTACTGAAATTGCCTATTCAAAGCGCCGTGTCGTCTAGGAGCATCATCTTCAGCAGTTTAATAATACATTTTTGTAATAACTGGATGTGGCGTCGTCCTCTCAGAGAAGCTGCCGTGATGGAGATAATATTATTTTATTATATTACTTTATAAATTCACCAATATTCACCCTTTGAGTTATAATTATTAATATTATTAATTGTGTACGTACAATTCCGTACCGCGTAATAATGCGATTGATTTTTATTCAATTATCATATGAAATGAAATCAGTAACGATATGAACGCCAACGATGATATCATTTCCCACCACAATCCATTCCAAAAATAAAACTCTAGATAAAAACTCTAGATATTCTCCAGCTCCACCCCAAATTATTTAATCATTGTGATGACGGGGTTTGAGCAAGGATTCTGGAAGTGGTGACAGGAACAGTAGAAGTAGAGTACTAATTATTGGAATTAGATAAAATTGAAAAAGTCAATTTTCGACCATTTGTGGGACTAAAGAAACGTTCTTGACACCTCATCAGAAGTTTTTTATTTTTAAATATCTTATTGTTATCGTATTCTATCTTATTGTTGCTTACTAATGTAATATGGCATGCAAAATAAAACTGGTATAAAAATATATTCTATGATACCATAATCCCATATTCATTGTCAGTAAAGAACTTTTCATGAGAAAAATCTGAACTCGAAATACTAAGACTTTAGTCTGCAGCCATAAGGAATAGAGAATTTTGATCAACCCAGCACACATTGTTATGGTTGTACTATGTAGTGATGACAATATCAAAAACGTAAATATAATATAATAAACGTACAAAATGTCAAATGGAGCAGCATCTATGATGTTAAATATAAGCCTAGAGTGATATTAGACAGTAAAATTATATTTCACGAGCGTACTTCAACGCCATGGCAGTATAAACTAACCGTAACTATTAGCCATTTATCTCTACATCAAAAGCCTAACATACGCGAGTTGTATATGTCAACAAATCTGAACTTTCGCAGCACAGCATGGGGTGCAATCTTAAAACAATGTGATCAAAATTGAACGGAGGTGGTCCATAATGATAATCTACAGACGGTTTTACCAGAATGCTTTGATTTGTATACAACTGCACTTTATGAAGATCACGGATAATTAATCATTATTCAAAATCAAATAGTAAAAGCATCAATGAACCATTTCTGCACCATAGCAAAACAATTCTATAAATTCACATCAAAAGTTCTCATTATATAGACCAAATTATAATGTAAAAAATAAGACCTATAAATGTGGAGTCTAGCTAAAAAATCCTTAAAAACATTAATATCCGGTCAACACCTCCTACTCAAAAGGAACAGGCCTAATCGAAACTTTTGGAAATCATTAAGTGATTATACAAACAATTCTAATGTTTGTTTATTTTTTATTATATTGCCCAAAAGTCATAGAACAATGATCAATCAAATATTTTTCTACGTGCATGATGATAGTCCTTTCAATATTTCTCTGAAAACGTTTATGTTTAAAACTCGGTTTATGTATTTTACAGTTATACGCCCTTTCAACGTCGATATGTCTTATTTTTAAAACTCGTGAATAGAAATGTATTTGCAGGTGGTAAAATATGCTATCACTATGAAAAAATTATAATATTATCGCCTTAAATATTCATTCGACAGCCAGAGATAGCGTGGAAATCGTAATTTATGTGATGAATACGAGGTGGAGGCCGCCGTCATTTGCACTGTGTACTTCACCCAGTTTTGGTTTTAATCATAACTTATTAAATAAACACATGGCATACTTTATAATATGTGTGTGTGTGTATTCCGTCATTCCATTATTCGGGTTCTGTGCATTAATTTTTTGTTTATGATGATTATTATTATTATTATTGTTGTTGTTTTTTTTTTGTTTTTTTTTTCGATTCATAGGATTAATAATATTCATAATATGATACAAGGTTCATGCGCAATCAAAGTACAGTGGTTATAAATCAATAATGCAATAGGTACGCGCGCCACTAATTGCGTTTTTCATTATTCAAATAAAAAACTCTGGAGTTTACCGATTTTACGCAGTTTAATGTAGTTTTGCAGTTTGAATTTCACACGCGAATGTTTGTTTGAAATTAAATTTATTTCGTGCGCTCGTTTATTATAATATATTATTATACATATATATAATTGCACTTTTTTACGTGATGCATTACAATTTTAATTGCATGAAAAATAAAAAAAATAGGACGCTCATCGGAATAAGTGAACCAATGTGTGAAACGTCATACGAACAAATATAATATGTAAAATCGTCATAGAGTCATAATAATACTGTACGTTTTTATGTAGACACGCCGCTAATGGTATACAGAGTGTAACAGGTATATTCCACTAATGATATAACTCTTTTTCTATTCAATATTTTTAAGTTTTTTTTGTAAAGATTTCTAGAGCTGTGTTCTATAATTGTTATATTTCATATTTTATTTTATTTATTTTTTGACATTTTGACAACTAAAATGAAATAATTTAAAATATTATGTACTACATTTTTTTTCTTAAAGCTATTTTATAAATAAGTATCTAAAACTTTTAATTTGGTTACGTCATTGATTTTTAAACAATTTTTAAAGTTTGTTAAAATTCAAATTTATTTCTTGCTAATCAGTGTTTTTACCATTAATATTTAGATAATCAATAATAAATACATAATACATATTATATTTTATTATTATTTAACATGACTACGTGATGCATCCACCACCATTAATCAAATAGACCTGTTACACTCTGTATAATATAAATGTTGATCGTACAGTCTTCTACCTTCAATCGGTGTGTGCATGAGTTTTGTTTTGTGTGTAAAAATACGTATTATTATTTAATCGTATTAATCATAATAAATAATATAAAATAATCATTAGGTAACTATATTTTTTCTCGTGTCGGTGAACACATATATTTATGTAAGTTTATAGCTCAGTATAATATTATAGTAACACGTACAACAAAACTAGAGCTAGAACAATAAACGATTTATATAAACGGTTTTATATTTTATTTTCCCCCAGTATACCGTTTCTATACCACCTTCTGGTTTCTTGTCAATGGATTATTTTGCGTGCACAGGCTTGGCTCTGCTTGAAAAACTAGTTGTAGACACTTGTCCACATTTGCAAGTTGTATCGTGATTTCTGTATCACCACTTTAGCCTATTCATTTTTGACCAGCAAACTCCAACACGCAATGCATTTAGTGACGAAATATTTTCCTCCATATTGGCCAGAAAGTGTTTTTTCTGATGATTTTATCAATTTTTATACTTGTTTTATTCGTTACTAGTATTATTCACATGTATATGAATTTTACTAAATAATATCAAGTATTTTTGAAAATCCATAAGTTATTTTAACATTTTTTATATAATTAATTTTTATTTAGGTGGCCCAAGTTTTGGTAGCCCACCCACTTCATCCGATCTACTCCAAAATAGTATGACAAAAAATAGCAAAATCCCCAGATATCCTGATGCGTGAGTGTAATTC
This sequence comes from Diuraphis noxia, assembly GCF_037042655.1. NCBI lineage: Eukaryota > Metazoa > Arthropoda > Insecta > Hemiptera > Aphididae > Diuraphis > Diuraphis noxia. The sequence goes on along the minus strand of NW_028301714.1, from coordinate 25,426,169 downwards.
TGATAGATCGTCAGATATCAAAGACTTTCTTAGTTATGCATACGCATGAAATTATTTAAGACAAGAAAATATGGAAATTACCATATTCTTTGTATTTTTTTAAATTAGTTCCAACAACAATGCATAGTTATTATTTATATTCATTTTATAAACATTTATATATGTATAGTATGATTGTGACTATATTGTTCGTAGAATATCATCTAAGTGCTCTAAGTAGTACCTAAACTAACCTAACCTACGTACTACATAATAACCTGTACATAGCTCAACAGTATTAATTCAACAAACGCAATTGGTGAAATATCAAAATAAAAAAATCATTTAGGTATACATCAAGGGTATTTCATAAACACCAGTTTATCGTGTTTATACTTTTTAATTTTTTATACACAAAAATGTCATAAGATGTCATAGCTTATTTTATGTGTTAAAAAACTAAATTTCACACTTTGTACTATAGCATCCGTATTTGAAATGACAGTGTTTTTAAAGTTTATAATCTAAATATTAATTAGGTATTATTGATTAGTTACAATCAAAATCGACGTTGCGATGGTCTTCGTTTTTCTTGTCCTCTTCCGCTAGCGAGTCTCGAGACTATAATAATACTATTAGTATCGAAATTCGAAGCGTGTGAATATAATGATATTATAAAGGTGTTGGTGTTAGTAGTGGTGGTTGAAAGAGAACTTGGGTAGCGAATATTTCCATAAATAAGTACGATTTTCGACGGGGAAAAAGTAAACCGCGTTCAAAAAAAACAAACGGATGAAATATAATATGTATATGTATATGTATATTATATATATAAGTGTAAAAAGAAAGAAAAAAAGGCTACCTCCGAAAGCTCCCGAGACCGCCTGGGAAATTTACTACAATTACCATCCGGTAATATTTATTTTTTTAATTTCCTGTATCTCTGGATGAAATACGGACCCGACCGTTTTAACCGTAATCCGCGGGGCAATGCCTCCAGCACTGGTAACTATAGGATGGCAGAGGATGGCAGAGCACCTTAATTATTGCGCCGCCGGGTTTTGCGCGCCCCGAGTGCTGCACAGCGCGATCCCCTCTACCTTCATTTCGTTGTCGGTTAAACGGACAACACTCGGAATCGTCGCGGTCGTGTTCGCAAGCGCCCCCTTCCCCCCACCGGTGGTACACACACCTCCATACCGATCACAAACCATTTCACGTGAATAGGAGAATCGGCTATGCGCGTGTGCTGTAAAACAGTAAGTATTGTATCTTGTAAGTAGGTAGGTACCTCCCTAAAAATATTAAAACGTAGATAAATCTCGATATTTTGTTCATGTACGATTCATATACTAGTGATGTGTTATGACGTTAAGAACTTAAAAAAAAATTTAAAAAAAAAAACGCACATATTAAAATGCGCGCCAAAATGATCAAAGCATGGAGTCTAAATAATTAACAGTCAACAATTATGTTATTATAGTGCAAATTACGTTATTATTTACAATTAGTTCAAAATATAACATTATACTGTTCATTGATAGAACTCGCTTCGCATTATTAGGGCGTCCACGTGAGTTGTGACACAAACAAAAATAATATTATCTTCGTATTATAATGGATATTTTCTACGTGAGCATTTTATGATGCATGGAATAACATGAATATAACACGATCGTGTAGTATGACTTGAAGCATAATACTTATTCAATAAAAATATAGCATATAATATTATGTAATAAATTTCATCATATATAGCAGGAAATGCGTTTATAGCTAGCTAAAAATATCTAAAAGTGTAAAAATATGAATTTAAAATATAATGAAATTCACTATCTCAATGATACAGCATACTATTCGGATTTATAACTTGGTCTGTCATGAAATTACTTAAAAATTAAATATGAACAAAATATAAACATTCTAGTCTAACAATCATGTTACTAATAACATGTGTATTCGAACATTGTATGATCCAGCGGTGGTGTTATTATTTTCTGCAGTAATCGTCGATCAACAGTACTGAACTTTTTTGAACGCAATTAAAACATTTCTTAATCACTCGGCGGTGGAGTGTTTTTATTGTTATCCTAGTGACTTGTGATTTATTAAGGTATCGTTAAAAAAAATTTATATTTCTTTATATCATTTTTGATTTTGTAGAAGAAACAATACATTTATTTTATAAAACCAAAAAATGTAATATTATTATTATTTATAAGCAATTCTTTTAGGGGCTTACATACAAAAATGTATTCAAATATTTCTTGATTATTTGATGACCTCGAGTTGTACTACCATTTAGTTTGAATGTAAAGTTCTAATAAAATAAAATTTAATGTGATTTATAATTGTATTGGATGAACATACTATTATTTCGTAGTCATGATAAAACCATAAAAGTAAGAAAGTGTTTAATATTTAAGTAAAACCTATATCACTCAAAAAGTATAATGAGACGATAAAATTGATATATTTCAGATTCAAACGTATTTTAAATTTCCAGGTATGGCACGATACATTCCACGTATTGTTTGATATTAATATTAAATCTGTATTTGCGTATTGTAAAAATACATGCTGTATTCAACAATTATATTAATAAACTAAAAAAAAAATCTATTTTTATTTATTATTATTTTATTTTGAGTATTTTGCTCTTCGCTGCCCAAAATCATTCCTCGCCTTGAGGTATAAAATGTGTATTACGATCAGCAATATTCAGTCGTGTGTAGATAAAGCTACTCTGGTTTTATGATCGTCGGAGTGTTGTAGTGGATGAGAGAATAATATATATTATTATATATTCTCAGGAAGATAGCAAACGCGTGTGAGAAGTAACGTAAACCGAATAAATCCAACACATCATAATTTATGTATACGTCAAAGTCTACTAAGCTAGGAGTGGGCCAAAGGAGATTGGAAAACGAATAAAAAAATAAAAAAATATATATTTCTGTATACAAAAACCATGGGGAAGAACACTTTTATGTTGTCGTCTAAGTAGTACGTCGGTAGTGTACTTACGCCACGAGGAAAGTTTAAGGCTCACTGGAACCGATGAGTGCTCTAGTGAGTTCCACAAACGCATCTATTTTAGCAAATCCACGAATGGTTCGTCGGTGGAATGATGCGACTAATGGCAGACATTCAACCATACCAACGACAAACGAATCGAATGATTCAATTTATTTTTACTATAATAATGTTATATTTGGTCTGTATTGTTGGATTTCCATAAAAGAAAATTGCAGTTTGACGAGTGACGGAATGACGTAAATATTATCATAACTTAAGATCGGATTTATATTCTAAAATATGATGCTAATATTCTTATAGAAATTTAAAAAAATAAAATACAAAAATCATAAATCAATATATTATGCAATTTATAACATTCTTTTAATTACTTTTAAAGGTATAAACTTATACTTACAATTTAAAATGCACTGCATTTTATTTTGTTAGGATGTGGTCTAATATAAAAATTATAAAAATACAATAAAATATGTAATTGAAAAAGAAGACTATATATTTGAACATTTAAATATTAACTTTGAAATTTTAGTATGAAAACAACTACCAGAATTACAGAGTAGCCATTATGTTTAGTGATCGCTATGGAAACTTGTGACAGGTGAAATAATTAATGCGTGTTTTCTTTTTATATCAAAATGATTAAAAAAAAAAAAAAAATTATAAACGTTAAAAGTACCATGATATTAAAATTATGAGTAATTAATATTTTCCCCTAAATTTAAAAAAAATTCCAAAATATTTTAAAAAAGCTAAATATTCTCTAACCCATAAGATATTCTCAAATATACAAAAGAAAATGTCTATGAACTCATAGTTGAACGAATCATCCACATATTTTGCTCTTGTAAGACTGCATACATTCAGTAAATATATAGGTTAAAACATATACGTCTGGATTTAAATCATAACGTAGATGCTCTTCGACACACACGATACAATTTCGTAAAAACATATTGTAATAAATAGAAATACTAAGAAATACTATCATTTTTACTCCTCCACGACCTTCCCTGTTTTCGATGATCTCAGAAAGTGAAATGGTTGCAGAAAATGGTCTAATTTCAAATTTCGCGCAGCCTATAATATATTGCTATAATAATAATAATAATGTCTGTATATCCAGGATGGGCTCGGCCATTTCATTATAATTTTATAATTATGAAATTCATGTTAATGTTTTATTGAATTTTGATTTAGTCGTGTCACCTTGTGAATATAAATAACTTTTACCTAATAAAAGTAATGATTATATTGTATAGGTACCTAAATGAAAAAAATGAAAATATTTAAATATCATAGATATTATAAAATAATAATACAAATTAAGGTAAAATTAAATTGAATTTTATTGTAATATCCTAAATTTGATGCAAATTTTAATCATGTTATGGAATAAATAATAAAATAATCAGCGTGGTATTCGATAATGTTTGTCATCATAAAAAGAGTGAAAATATCATCCTAGTTTATAAAGCATTAAACGTGGTTGTCGCAGATTGTTAGTGGAAATATAAGCTAACAAAATAGTTATATCCATTAAAAATCATGGAAAAACCATTTCTAAGCTCAAAATGACCCACGCTCTATAAGGAAAAACATTTTTTTTTTATTTAAGACGCTAAACACGAACACAATGTACGAGTTCTATGTATTCAATTCAGTGGTAGGTACACATTGTATGCGTTCGTTTATTTGAACGAAATTAAATACAATTTTTGTAAAAATTATCCCACCGATCAATATTACATTTGTTTGGAATGACTTACGTACTTATATATTGATTATCGGATGAAGCCATAATTTGAAATGCACTCCAACGTATTTATATACCAGAACAGCATGCGAACGAGATGGAATTCAAAAAATTAATCACTGAAGTATGTGATTATAATGTTAGCATCGGTAATAATAATAACATTGTGAAACGGTAAGTGGGCTACAACCACATAACATTAGAACAATCAAAGTAGGTATTATTACTATTGTCCGATTACCATTGTATAATAATTATAATAATACGTTGGTGTAGCAGTGATGCGATATCTACGGTTATTGAAGCACAAAAACCGTCTTTACAATTAAAACTATTATTTAATTAATTATGAGTCCCGTTGTCCATTTTATACGCAAGCTATCTTGTGAAATTTTAATTAAATTGCAAATCACAGGACTTTTTAGACTTTGGCGGCTGCACAATCTCGAGTAAAGTATAATATTTTATATTACCATATACGTGTGCATGTACAATATTATGTACACGAAGTTATGTAAAGCAGTTTCCTAGAATGGTGCCCGAGAGTTTTATAATGGGATTTATGTACAAAATCAAACGCGTATATGCAATATTGATATATATATATATATATATTATATATGTCTATATATATATATGTATCAAATATAATAATAATATATTAATAACGCTCAAGCAGCCTGTTTGTGCGGCTTTGATCCGAGGTTTGGGCAACGATCGTCACTGCGTCGGAAAGTTTTGTCAAGATAAAATATAATGAATAATATGTATGAAAAACAAAGAGCCCGACTCAGATCCCGTCTAATCTTGGACAAATTTATGTGAAACCCACTATCATATTATTATTATGTCGTTGACGAGAAATAACCTCCTATATATTATGTGCCAAATATATGATTTTTAAATATTTAGAATATTATTATAAATATAATAATAATAAATATTTTGTAAAAATTGCCCTGATGACATATTATGGCCGTACTACTTTAACGTATTTCTTTATTTTTAAAGTTAGCAGTAGACATTTTATGATTAATAAAACTGGAAACAGCACTCATTTCGAATAGAATTATTGCAACAATAATTTTTTGATAAGTCGCAGACCGATTACAATGGTGAACCAATTAAAATTAATAACTATATAATAACGCGTTTCTATATTTTATAGGCTTAAAACTTACGTGGAAACAGCATCTACATAGAAATGTCTAAATGTTTTCAAAAAAATAAACCCCCCGATTGAAGTTTTGAATGGAAAAAAACACAAAGGGCTTTTCACCTCATGCAGAACAAATTATAATAATATTATATGGTTTAATATCTACCCACTTCCGGTAAATACCTACGCATTTGACTTACAACAGTAAAGCAAAATGCGTTTAACTGGTGGCCACGGTGAATATAACGACGCCATTATAATAATATAATAATAATAATATTACGTAAACATCGGTATGGGGTTATTATTGCGCGTCGCAAAAGAAAATCACTTCTATATTATATTCTGATAGATGTTTGTCCTCTTATTCTTTGCAAGTCACGGAATTTATCATTAAAACCTTCGTTTTTGGGGTGTTACGTCTAAAACAGCTCGTATAATAATAACAATAACAATAATTATCGAACTACATATATCTTTAAGCTCTGTCTATAATATGTAAATTGAACACACAATATAATACGCGCTGCAGTGGTTTTGATTTATCATCGTTATTAGTTATATCCGATACATAATAATGATAATAGTAATAATATTGTTCCTGCACAGGCGTACATGATTTACCACAACAACTCATATGTGTTACTGCTGTCTTCGGTGGTGTTTGTCTGAATATAATGAAGACTTGTTTACTTCTAACTTTTTATGTCAATTATTGTTATAATTTAAACGTTTTTCTTTTCGAATATCTCGTAATGGTCAATCAATCACCAATTATTGCTTGTCATACACGAACAATATTAACAATAAAATACTACAATAATACCACCTATGATCCCTAAGGTATTGTTATGTTTTTTTGAATATTAAAATATCGTTTATATTTATATTATTATTTCCATTGGTATACACGTGATTGGAAATCACGTATATAGATTTGATTCAAGACATAACTTTCTGTTATAATACGCCCATCTATGTTATGTTCATCAGGGAACTTCTCCGTACTTAACATTTTTTTCGGCCTATATGTTGTCTATTATTTTTTCATATTATGTATTACTAACTCAAGTTGTAGTTAGAGTAGTCATATTGTACGTATTATTTCAGTTACATCGACTATACGTTTTTAACGTGTCGTACAATATTTATATGAAACATTCTTGCATTTATATTAAATACCTGTTGCAGTATGACCAACCAAATAATTTTTTATTCAACTACCATAAACTCAAAATAATTCAAATTAACTATACCTGTATTCTTAATCTATTGAATTCGGAATATCAAACTTATAACTTTTGTTCATATTTGTGTGATCAAATTTTGTTTGTTTTTGCAATCAATTCAGAAATTATAATAGTAGAACGTATGTTTGTTATAATATAAATACAAAATACGTACAAAAACTGATGCAATATTATATTATACGTAAAAAGGTTACTAAAAAAATTTAATATTGCCTATGATAGTTGTAGTAGTATCAGAAAATGAAAGAATACTAAAAATCACAATAGGTTGGTTCAGTATTATACTGATCTTTTAAACCCTATTAATATAGTCGTAAATAAAAATGATAATGCTGTTAAATTGTTAAATTATAAATGCGATAAGTGCGTTGAACATTACCGAAAAGTTTATCAACCTGTTTATATTGTATGGTTGTTATATCAAAATTAAATTAATTTTTTTCCGTGGAATTGTTTTCTTAGTATAGTTTGATTGTCACACAGATCCCCGTATTACCTTTGCATTGATCGATAAATGCAGAAGCGTAACAATAAATAGTATGACGTGTTCCTCGAGTGTGGAGACGATTTCAGTCTTGAGCGAAATGCAGCATACATCCTCCGTGACATGAAGTTCGCTTTCATCCTTGCCACACTATATGTATATTATTTCAATAAGTTTTAACTTTTCAAGAGTAAATCTTTGAAATAATCAACATGTCCACAACGATCATAAATTTATTCTTTTTTTCTTAAAATTAAATTAAAATTAATTTCTTTCAAAAATAAAGACATTAACTGAGAAAATATAACATCACATGAATAACATTTGTACAAATGCATCGTAGTTTAGTATCAACTATTGCTAAAGGTGTATTTTATTGTATACAAGTATTAAAACGCTATTGAAAATGTCAATTTTTATTTTTAAAACTGGCATGTAACACTTTTCATGGATGGATGCATTATTTTATTATTATTATTATTGTTATTATTGGTAATAACTGCTTCGTTGTCTTGGGCCATTGGCTTCAAGAAATGTAACATAATTATTACAATATGGAATAAATTGTTAAACGTAGTTGACAGTTTGACACATATAACTGTAGTGATAGGAAGCAAATGATACATAATATGCATAGAAATACATTTTAGGTGAATAAACTATACATTTATAATACATATTAAATAGCTATATTTCTAAATTTTACTATGAAGTAATGTAACCTTAAGGAATTTTGAGAACGTTAATGGAACCGGCACTTAGATTTTCAGCTAATAGATATTGAAACATGTCGTTAATTTATACTTGAGCCCCGTAAGTTATAATTCATATTGCCTGTATTCAGTGAGAATGTGTTTGACTATCAGGATGGATAAATTGTATTATATTGTTAAAATGAATATCTATACACTAGAAATTAAAATTAAGTTCTGTATGTAATTTCATGATTATTTGTTTCAGGTAAAAATTGTGCTTTATTTCCAAAGTCGTATTACACAATATAACGTCCATCCGGTAAGTACGATAACTGAATTTAAAGCATCGGAAACGTTTTATGGTTTTCCGGGACATTACGCCATCTAAAAACACCGCAGGTATAGAAAATAATTCAGAGCATTTAATTTTAAAACAATGGAAATAATGAGTGTTTCTTCACTAGTTTTCTTTTTATGATTTCAACATACATTTTTTCATAATTTAAAATATCAAAAAATAATAAATTCAGAAACATTTTCATGATACATTTAAAGAATAAATTAGTTAAATATTAAAGTAGGTTAGGTAGATAATGTTAAATTTACATATATAATTATTATTATTGATTTAATTTACTATTTAATATTAAAATTTGGTTCGAACCATATATTATTATTATTATTTTTTTTTTTTTTTTAGTTAGATATTTCTATTTCAATTATTGTTATTAAAGCTAAATAATAATTATTCTTAGTCTATTATTATTATTATTATTATTTTTTTTTTTTACAGTAAAATTCACAAATAATAGTTTACTCCTTTTATGATTTTAAATTGCACTAAATATTGTGTATTCCGTGCGAGTCAGTACAAGTAAATAAATCGAACGTCATTCAATGATATTTTATACAGAGAACAATTAAAAACAGAGATATATTATTATCATCCGTTAAGTGACTATAAAATTCAATAAATTAAATTCTACATCAAAGTATACCTAATTTATAACCAAAAGTAGGTATCTTTATGAAATATTTTATAATACCTATTTATATAATTATATTAATAATATCATCAATATTAGTCAAGTCTGTTGTGCCAAAAAGTCAAAGAAAACGTATTTTCTTACACTATAGGCACATTATATAAAAGGAAATTTTTTTACAATTTCAAAAATATAAAATCGTGTCTTATTTATTAGTATATTATTACTATACATACAATATATGGACGGTATTAAAAATCCTTCTCGTTCTCTTTATTTCCCCCATCGTTTTTTTTTTTTTTTTTATTTCGTTATAAACGTGAAATAACATCATAGGAACTATACTTATCGATAACCCGAGAAATAAAAATCTACGGCCAATAAGTATTATATGGTCCAAACCCCCCGACGATGGTCCCGTTCTCTAGCTGCTGTAGGCTATATACCTTGAAAATGGCAACATTATAAAACGGCGTTTGTGTCGTAAATATTCGACCGTAAACTATCGACGCACAGAGTGTAAACCGGCCGCGGACAGGAAACAACGGTCGCTTTCGAAAATAAATTAAAATTTGGACAGAAAACCGGAATGGTCTTTTTTCATCTCTCTCTCTTTTTTTTTTTAACCTTTTCAGCGGTCTTTTTACTCCAAACCCCGCGTGAACTATTGATTGAACCGTTTCTTTTCACACTGTCATCGTTGTTTTTCTCTCATCTCATTTTTAAATTTTTTTTGCACGTGACCTTTATAATATGCGACTTCTCCTATGCGGAAAATAATTATTATTATTCAAGTGAACTTGAGTATAATATGTAACGATTTTCATACTCGTAATCGTACCGTGGTGGTGGACAACTATTACTACTACGCTATAGGTATACTCGTTTGAAAAGTAACCACAGAAAACACGCACAGTAATGCACGTCGGCGTCTGCAACAAAAAGCCGTGCAATAATATTTTTTGGGAAAAATAAGCAATTTACGCTCTGCAGAAAAATAATCGTTCATGAGAATTTTATTTGAACACTTGGGAAGTGAAGAACTACGGCCAAACACATTTTTTTTTTTTTACATTTACCAACCTACATTATAATGATATTACGATATTATACGAATAATCAAGGTGGCCGCGATGAAATTCACGCACGGAGAAAAAGTAAAACGTTTTTAATTCGGTACGACGTATAATAATTATTTTTATGGTTAATGTGCGAATTTCCCCGGAGACATATACAAGCACTTTCGCCGGGTAATTTAGACTAATTTATCACGTTATAGAGCGTCTCAGCCGGGCCCTTATCTCAAGCCGGAGTTGTTCGGATAAAGAGTGCTCGCATTTTGTGCAACACCGATAATAATAATAAAATATAATATGATTTTTTTTTTTTTTTTTTTGGCATCTGCCTCGTTCAATGGGTGTGCGAGCAAAATTAATTGAAGAAGCTAATTGTATGGAAATTTTGTTTGAAAACTACGATAGACTTCGGTATTCGCCATGAAAAAAAGCCAAAAAACGATAACTGAACAGATTTCGTATGTCGATAAATGCGTATCCGGACACGTTAAAAAATAACTAGCGTATCCTAAATCGTGATGTAAATTTGCACAAGATTATCGTATTTTTTCTCGCGATCCAAGTTATTTAGGATATTGTTGTAAAATATATAATATACGTCATGCCACACTAGCTATATGCCGAGATACGTTTATTCGTATTGATTCCGAAAATCATTTTCTTTTTAGGAACCTTTTTAAAAATATATATTATCTCCTGAAATCGTGAGAATTTATACATTTTTATATAACACATGATCACAGAAAATCCACAAGCATCTTCAATTAGAATATATCTGTTGAAGAATCCCGAAATAGTGACGATTTTTTTACATGAAATCAATAATAGTTACCCAGAATATTTTAAAACATATTATTTATAGCAAACGGAATATGCAAAATATTTGGTTGTTTTCATGGTGTCAGTATAATTGTAGGCATATAATCAAAGAATGGGGAAAAAAAATGTTTAATTAATTTTACTTTTAAGGTTATGATTACTTTTTAATTGTATATGAATATTGAATATTATAACAACCGAGTGTTTTCTGGAATGAATATAAAATATGGTGTATAGATAGGTATTAAAATAATATTCTGAAAATTTGAAATAATTTAATGTGCTACAAAAAAAAAAAAAAAATATATAACATTTATAAATTATAAATTACAAAAAAGATTATTATTTTTTAAATATAAATAATATTAGTACTAAATAAATATTTACAATTTAATTTTATATTTCGACCATATCCATTCGCTATAATAAATGATAATCTTTAATGTTTTGTTTTTTTCTTTTTGACAGATACTTATCAATAATTAATATCTATTATCCTATAAGTCATATTCATGATCCGAATTTTAGCCAAAATACGCTTATTTTTTTACCCATACATTGCTGAGTAATCACTCTATCTATTTTAGATTCTGAACGAATTGAGGTATGTTTTTTTTATGTCTATCATTATGATATGGAGTAGAAACAATGCTTTGATTTTTGACTTCAGCCCCACTTTGAAAAGGAAAATTCATTTTTTTTTTATTCTGGGTGATCAAAAGTACAAATAACTAGTAGTTTTCAGAAGCCTAGGAAAAAACCCTAAAAGTAACTCAGAAACAGACATTTTTACGCATAATCAGTTTTCGAAAAGTGAATTTTTTTATTTTTCTGTAACTCAAAAACGAATCTAAATACTTGAAATTTTCACCAAATGTTTATATTAGCATTATCTATATACGATTAAATTTTCAAAATATTTTGACTTTTTTTAAAGCTATTTATAGACAATTGAAATTTTCGATTTTTATGTTTGTTTATGTCTATAAAAAAATTTGGCAACCCGAAAAATATTTAACATTTATTACAAGTTTTATTATAAGTTATACTTATAAAAAAAATCTAAAATCATCACAATTTTTTTCATAAGCATTTAAAGTTCAAATGTGTACGAAATAATATGTCAAAATCACGATAATTTGAATGGAATTATGAAGTTGAAAATTTATAAAATTGTTGTGATTTATATCTAAGGTTAAAAAAAACCCAATGAAAGATATTCCATAACTTTTTCTTCAAATAACTGTATAAAAAAAACTCCAGAGTCAATATAGAAAACATTTTGTAAGCGTATACAATTTATATTTAAATATTGTACGTGTATAAAATATATTATAATTTAAATATAGGTAATATAATATATATTCTAGACTGACAAATCATATCCGTTCAGAATCATTTTTTGCATACAATGATACCTGCCATTGCATTCAAATCTGACACATCCATTATAGTGACCTACTCTTCATCTCTACTATACAGCAGAGCGACTGCACCCCCTTGCCCACTTTTATTTTTCTAACAAAAAATTACCGAACCGTTGAATAATATTCATAGTTATTATTTACTATAATTATTCTTTATTATACTCGCGTCTGACTTCTAATCAATGTAGCCACAGTGCCACACTATTAAACCGACAAAGATTTTAAAACCGATAAAAGAATTATCGCCACTGACTTACTGTTATACATTGCTATTTCGCGTAAACACGACTAGGAGTGGCAATATTATAATTTGATCGAAGAAATGCATAACACGTATTAATATAAAACAATAAGTGCATGTCAAAGTTTTATTTGATATACCATATTTGAGAATTTAGCGTATAATATTCTAATAATTAATATTATTACACATGTATAAAATTAATTCTTTGTTTGATTTTTGATGGAAATCGATTAACAACAGCCATGTTTTAATTATTAAGCGCACGTGCATAATATTATTACGTCGTTCGTTTTCGTTTACTTAACGCGATTGTTTTAATTTCCGACGTGTATACATCTATTAAACGCAGTATTGCTGTTTTTGTTTTTGGAATAAAATATTATTAATATTATTATTATTACTATTATTAGGTACACAAATTACGAAGAGTTTCACGTATAGTCGCACAGTGAGCAGATGAAAGGCAATTAATCCGCCCTGTCTCATTCCCTGTTTAATGTGGACGGATAAAATCATCGTAAAGGATGATCGAATGATGATAAATCACAAAATAGTTCACAAACAATAATTTCGAACGGTATGAAAAGCTCATATGAATATTATATTATTGTTATTGTGTTATCGTCTGCCTCGAGATCGAATATTTGTCGGTATGAGCAAAGATTGGAGCGACGCCGTTAAAATGATATCGTCAACATCTCCCTCTCTCTCTCTTTCTCCTTTCAAAATTATCAAATTATTAACAGGTTATTAGACACAAACAGATCTACCGTCAACAACTATAATACGCACGCAGATTCCATAACAACGACACGGATGAACATGAATATAATAATAATATATTACGCGTAGTCGGCAGCGGTCGGTCGTCTGTGAAATCCGCAAGTCACGTGGAAGACGTATAATAATATAAATATGAAGTTAAACTGCTTCTCATGACGTTTTAATACAATTATAGACTTATAAACTAAGGGCAGCGCTTAGAGACAGAAGTCCGACGTTCATAAATATTATTAAATGAGCGAGAAAAGAAACAATTTAAGTAAAATACAGTGTGTCTACTTCCAAATAAAAAAATGTGTTGCTATAAAATCTCGTTATTTGTTATATTTTATTGATAACTGATTAATAATTACCTACCAAGATTTAAGTTTTTAAATTTAAAAACGTGCTGAATGATGATTTAAAGAAATTGGAAAAGAAAAAGAGTAATATTTTTTACGTGATTTATAAAAAATGATGTCTTTCTCACCCAGTTATACATTAACCATACTTCATTAACATAAATAATATAATTAATTTAATACGTCTGCACAGATATGTGTTTTATTAATTTCATTAACAGTTGCCCAACAAATAAGTCTCTAGACCATTGCGGCTACTAATCAGGTACACAACAAATAAAACCATCTACCGTTTTTATTGGATCGCGCATAATGCTCGCAGCTAATCGGTCGACTATCCGCATTTCATGTTCACCTCATTTACGGCGCATAAACTAAATCCTTTCGTAACCTCTCTTCACTAATGACTAATGATATGTGCTCAATTAGATTTTGCGTGTGATTCAGACAATTTGAATTTATTATCTAATCATCGATTATAAGAATACATATTTTGTAATATTTAGAAAACAAAATATACTTGAATTTTCGATGTATAATTTAAAAATTATCGTATACACTTATTTAATTTTATCGGCTCTACTTTAGGAAGGCAATTAAAATATCCATTATATTATAAAGTAGGTACACAATATATGTTTAAAGTCTACAGCATTATCACTACTAATATTATAGGATAATGAATTATCATTTACGCACATAAAAATGATATAATAATAATATATATTTTTTTTTTTTTGGTTTGAAATTTAATAATGAACCGAAATAAAAAAATAAACCTACCTACATTTATTCTTGCTGGAAATTACGTGTCATAGTACCAGTGTAGTAGTTTTGGTACATGTCTAATATAAAAAAGGGGTTTTTCCGTTGGAGTTTATACAAACACTATTGTTTCATATGTTGAACATAAAACACGTGGAACGCATGTTTTTCTTATATATTATACAGTCCCTGTTTATTGTAAAAACAACAATATTTGAATATGACCTGAAACTATAAATATAATATTTTAGAAAACTATAGAAGCAAATATCTGTTTACTATTTCATATTACTAATTCACGTTTACTGATATTCGAACATCTCTGAGATCATTTGATCTGTATTGTTTATAGCTGAGTCCTGAGTTAAAGTCGACCGAATTTATCGCATACAGTTGCATAATTTAGTGTTTTTACTTGTGATCTGAATGGTAATACGAGTAGTTACTGATCTCGCATCACCAGTATAAAAATAATACAATTCCACACGTTAATCAAAAACTAATACGCTGTGTATGGTTGACTATTATTTTTTGGTCATGACACGCACTGATAGTTCCGTAAAACGTCAGTGGGGATTATAATAATATAACTTTGAAATCGTATTCATCTCTGTTTTATGTACCTATAGACCAAAGACAATACAATATCATTTGAGATGCCAAAGGTTCAGTGTGCGTCACCGGAGAGCTTCTAACAAATGCTCACAGCCCGCAATTTTCCCGGTCGCTTGTGGTCAAACACATCACTATATATATGTATGTATGTATGTATACAGGGTGTCCCGTGAGGATTTACCCATTGCGATATCTCTCGAAATAATTGTGATATCGAAATTCTGGTTTTGTAATAAGACTCACAGAGATAAGAACTACAATGTTTAAAATTTTAATGTTTTGGTAAAAAAGTTAAAAAAAATATTTTTTTTTTTATTTAATTATTTCAAAAAAAATTAAAGATAGCCATTTTGTTGAGTTTATTTTTTTCAAAATATTGACGTTTAAAAATTGTATTTTCATTAATTTCCTGATTTTTAATATTTTTTTTTAGTTTCGAGAAAATTGCGAATTATTTAACACCGTGATGTTATCAAACATGTGACCCACCGCGTCGCGCACATTCCCATACGGCCGAATACTTTTCGTGTTCCTGATAGTTATAAATTTATAATCATATTTTATTTCTTCAAAACTAGAAAAAATATTAAAAATCAGGAAATTAATGAAAATAAAATTTTTTTTGATACGTCAATATTTTCGAAAAAATAAAATCTACAAAATGACTATCTTTAATGTTTTTGGAAATAATTAAATAAAAAAAATATATTTTTTAATTTTTTTCACCCAAACATTTTAAAATAAATGTAAAAATGAAATAATTGTAATTTTTATCCCTGTTATTCTTATTATAAAACCAGAATTTTGATATCTCTATTATTTCGTTAGATATCGCAATGGGTAAATCCTCGCGGGTCACTCTGTATAAACGCTCTTGTACCGCCAGTATGATTACCACTCTCTGTTAGGCAGTTATATAACTTATAGGGGTGAGTGGTTTTGGTGGTGTTGGTGTGTGTGGTGACTGCGGTGAGGTGATGCGTGTCCGGGTGTGTTGGGGGAAGGGACGATGTAACATTCAGAATCACATTCAAGTCAAGGTGACATTAAAGGAGAGCGCAGAGTGCAAGGAGATCGGTGACTGTATAGACGCACAAGTGTTCTGAATGAAGGAAAGAGAAGCGGAAGGCATAATTACAGGTGGATTTAGCTTTGAAAACTCCATCGTCACGTCCATAGAACGTGTTCCGTGATTTCCACAACGACCAATTCCTACGTTCCAAATCGCTCACTCTGTCTATATTTCCATCTCTCTTTTTACTTTGCTTCAACATAACATCGTCGTGACTGAGGAAAGATGCACGTTATAAAATCAAATCAAATGAAAAACCGAAGAAAGACTTCAGTTTTTGAGGACAAATAATTGTGAATATTTATGTATACACGTGCTTTTCTTTTTAAACAATAGGTACTTCATGTTTCATAATTCATAATAAATTATTTTTATGATATCCAAACTATTTTAATGTTCTCAAAAGTCAAAACTATATACGATCGTATTGCATTATACATAATAGGACAGCAATGTTGATACTAAAAATTAATAACAGAGTTTTAAATTTAAATTTCCACGTTTTTCATCATCATATTATAATATATTGAATACATAAAAAAAAATGTTATCAAATTGAAAAAAAAAATAGCTGAAAGATAACTTTGATTATATAATTTAGATGTTAATAATAATAATGAATTTACTTTAAATTGCCATGTCTTATTAAGTTAACAAAGCACAATCAACATATTTCTCAAAATTATTTATTGTTGTAATTCCAATGAAAATGATAAAGTATCGTTTAGTCGTATGTAAAGAAACCATGCATATTGATGCCTATTACACTTTTTTTAAAACAATTTTTTGAGATTTAAAGCTTATTTCAGATGTCTAAATTGTATTTCAAAAGTCTTCAGATTAATTTCGGTTTTAATGAAAACTTTATTATAATATAGTATTGATATAATAAAATATACTTAAAAAACTAAAATTTGAAATTCACCTTTTATGTCCTTTGGGAAACCAGATGAATAATCCACTCTGTCTGGAGTATTAATATGGTGACCGTCTCTTATCACGAAACCAGCTATAGATGGGTGAGAGTATTAGAAGCACTTCGTTTATTTGTTTTTACTTTTTACTATCAACAATTTTCGTTTCACTCAAAGCTCGTATATGTACTTATTCATCTTGTATTTTAAATCACTTATATATTTCTAATCGTTGTATACATATTGTTGCCGAGTTCTTTACACAATCTGCAAAGGTAATTGAGCGCAGTTAATTCACGTATCTCCATATGGACGTTTCACAAGGAAACGAACGAACATTATTTAAATTACGAGTTAAGCATTGTGAAAAGACTAATAAACGACACGCACAGTGCACTATTGAGAAAACGTTTTTTTCTCTTTGTCCTTTCCTCGTGACTGATATATAGGTACGGGGTGATACATTTAGTTTAAGATCATAACAATCCAAAATGTATGGAAAAAAAAATAATCATTTTACTGTTATTTATCGATACCATTTCTAAAGTTTGTTTTTACTTTTTTGGGTTAAAATTTACATTTTTAATTTCATATCTTGAAGCAGGATATTATTCGGGAGTACTTTGATCTATAAAAATTAATTATAAAACTAGTAGCTCATTATTTAGCAGTAGGTATTCACTTATAGACGATCCAACTGTGAATTTAAGACAATTGGTTAATTATTTATTGTTTTAACTATTTAGGAACTATAACTAAGCAATATATACATACAATATTTGTTTTGATCGAAATCCTTCTATGAACTATTTCTCCATGCACCTGTGCTGTGCAAGCTAGCGATTCTTTTCATTAATTATATCCTTTAACCATGCATATTATAGCAGAGAACTTTATTATTCTTGGAATGATATTATTTTGTCAACAATCTTATTTTAATTTACACTTTAAATGCATCAGATTTTTTTTTTTATCAAACAGTATTTGGGTGAGAGAATTAACATACATAATGATTGCGCTGTTTCTGATATTATGCGTATATATTGTTTTGAATTTCCATGGGAAAGGATTTATTTTAAAATACCATTTACACTTGGTAGTCTGGACGGTTTAGCATATTTTCAACGTGAAAAGAAAATATATTCTATCAGAGGAGTTCAATCTCAAAACGGATGTACAATGTATATATACGTGCATAAAGGTATCTATATACATCATTATCGTGGCATGTTTACGTTAGATGTTACATTTTTATTACGTGCTAGTCGAAAGCATCTTAATTTAGTTATATTACCCATACATAGTCATATGTTATATGCCGTATAAATAGTATTTTCCATAGAAGTGAAATGTTATTGGTATTGGCATTATATAATAAGTATATAATATAAAGCTATAATATAGCTAAGAACCAAATAAAGAGAAAAATGTATGCTATGTTGATAAAATTACTACGATCGTGATGTTATGGTATTATTTTCCTGATAGACCAAGAGAACATTTTTATTGTAATCAAATATATATATCATTTTGTTAATTTAATTTTAATGAAAAACATTTTTAATTTAAAACATAATCATTCAAAATAAGTGTATTATTTTAATGAGAATTATTATATATGAAACCCTCCCTGTTAGAAAAAAAGTTTTATCTTCTCAGTTGTAATACAGTTTAATGTTATCATTTTAATTAAAAGCATCGAATGGTATCATTAAAAAACACATCATAGTGAAAAATAAAATTGGCCAACACATTTATTTTATACACATATATCTAAATCCTGTGCGAGATTCGTTACATTATTATATTGGGTCCTGCAGTAATGACACGGGTCATTACAATTTCCAATGGAAGATCGTATAATATAATATGTGGCGATTATAGATGATAATAGTTATAATATAAACCAAACACTAAACAGCTAACTCGGTTTATAATATATACGAAAGACATAAACCTATATATTATATAGGTATTAATTAATGTAATAGGTATTTTTATTTTAAACCATGATTAAATATTAATCTGTAACCGTAGCGATTTTATATACACATATTATAATAGGTTACCAGTATTATAAACTATGATCCACCAACTCACCCACTCCTCAAAACGAATTTTCATTGTTTGAACATCCTAAAATCAATCTATATAACTATAGGTCTATGGATGGATGCCACCATATTATTATTACACCAGTGAAACTACGTACTAATAGTAACGTGGTGATTGAAAAAATATTACTACCACATCAAAGTTCACGAAAATATAAAATTCAATATCCTGGATTCATTTATAATGGAATCCGGAAGTAGGGTGAAAAGTTTATAAGACAAATATAAATGTATGGTTTCATTTTTTATTTTGAAATGCATGGATTTTCAGTTCATTAAAATAATTCAATTTTAGTCTTTTAGTTTTATATAATCTTTTTCTGTTATTAAATAAAAAGCTACAACAATACATGTTTTTAACCTACATATATAAAAAGGTATTACTAAACATTACATATTAGTACAAATATTGACACATTATATACAATTAATTGTTTAGGTTTATATTGTAAAAAAAATCTACAGATTGCAGCTATTATTCTAATCTTTGATGGCTTGGTAGAGTAAGAGCGGACTTTTGATTATCTTACAAGCTTCAGTGTATTTGTAACCTTATGATTATGGCAATGTTTTTTATTGTTAGAGTTACGTGATTAGTATAACATATTGATGTGATCCCATGCTGATGAGGTAAACGTGTGTTAGGTGGGAGTGGCCTATTTTATGTGATGGTTAATTCTACTTTTTATTCTTGTGCAAGGAAGATAATCAAATTTTTTATGCACAACTTTACTTTTTATAATTTGTTGGAGAGAGATTACAAAAACTGCAACGCCACGCGCCGTTATTATGTTTGGAGGTATTTTTGTATATTTTTGTATATTCTGGGAATTGTTGAAATATTATTTTTAGAAAAAAGTTAAGAGTTTCATATTTGGTTTGTAAATATTTGACAATATTAATATTATAGATACTTAATAAAATAAAAATATCAAACATACAGCTAAATGTACTATAACTATTAATATTAACATTTGATTAATTATTTTGCCAATAATGGACGAAATTCAAAAAAACAATTTATCATTATTTCAAATTAAAATAAGTCCTTCAATTTAAATTTTAAGAAAATGAATTAAATTTTGTATTTAGTAAAGCGTACCTATTATTTATATTTTTATGTTTCATTCTAACAGATTTTTATGAAGTCTCATATGCTAGATTGTTATCCTGTAATTAATATTATTTTATCAATGACTTTTCACATGATACTAAAATAAAAAATAAAAACTTAAAAATGATTATACCTAACATTTTAATAATAAGTGTCAAGTACAGATATCATATGGTAACTAAAATTTCCATATACGTAGTGCGTTATATATGTTATTTCTACCACTTTTATTATTCGGTCTCTTCGCAGGTCCCTTATCCAAACTATTACATTATTGTCATATTATGCATTATATTTGCATACAATGCATAATAGTAACTACGTAAACATTATATATAGTACGCTATCCCACAGTACATTTGCATTTTACGGTTCTTAAGTACTTATTTAGGTACTGTATGTCCATGTGGGCACTACAATTCTCGCCGGGATGTAATGCACAATCTATGTCTTTTGTGTTCCACTGTCGAATAATAATAATAATAATAATAATAATAACAATAATTATGAAGTTTCTCCAAAGTCCATTTAAATAGTTAAGTATCAACATTTTTACATTTGATAAGAATGAATAGTTATAATAATTATTGTACACCCCACACTATAAAACAACTATAATACTGACTTCTGATAACAATTATTGACACCGATGTAATACTGGTCAAAAATTAATATAAGTCATTTTTCAATAATTTGTATTTAGACACAATATACTGATTTTTCATAGAACACCCATAATATTATATGCACTAAAGCATTTTATAATAAACAAAAAAATTCTCTACACGATGTTCTCATATTTTGAAAAACATCAATTCGTATAACTAATGGACACTCCTTGAGTGGGTAGTACAAAATAAATCAAGAATTTTAAAACTTAATAAAAGAAAAAATGAGGGTGATCATGCTTGGTTGATCACTCTGTATATATTATTATGTGTTTCCTATGGTATAGCACAAATATAGTATATACAGTTATTGTAATAGTATATAAATAATTATGTAAGCGATTTTGGGCAAATAAAATTGTAGTTATTATGCATTATTTAAACCCAAATTATATAATAATAAAAATATATAGTCTCGTAGGCAGTACTATTTCCAATGGTTGTTTCACGTGCAATTCTAGTCAAAACGCCATTCGGAATTAATGTTCTTGTGCAAACTAACCTTTTCTACTTATTATAATATATACATATATGTATGTATTTATACACTATACAAACCGTTATTAAATATTTAAATATAAGAACAAACTCGAAACAATAGATTAAATATAAAATTAAAGTTTAGTAAATTATTAGATGTTAAACACAAATAATTTATAGGGTTATGAAAATTATAACTTTGTTGGCGAACGTGTATGCGAAAATGCTAAATAAACGTTGCAAATATAAATTGGATTTATGCATTCCGCGTGAAATTCGCGTTTTGCCGAAAATTAGACTATTGTTGTAAGAATAATAATAATATGTATTAAATTGCACACGCACGGAAACAGTCACAAAGTACCTCTATTGGTTCTATTTTTCACGCGTTTGCGCGAAATATGCGTACGGAGCAGAGAACAAAAATGAATAACGTCCGTGACCTGTACGTCGTAATAATATGTTTCGCTCTGTCTTGTACCTACCGTTATCCGCAGCGAAACTGCTATCCTGAACGCGGGTGTTTTTGACAAAATATAAATGTCGGCAATAATAAGAATATGTATGGGTGTATTTCATATATATTATACTGTGATGGCAAACATCTGATTCAATTATGTCGAACGTCTCAAATATTATACAATTTTGACTGTTTTTCTTCAAAATATTTATCAAACGTATATCCACTCTTAGAAAATATCGCATAGTGCATCACTTTTTGTACAACTCGTTGCACCTTAGACATTACACCTTCTCAAATTATTAAATTATTACCATTTTTTTTGTTTTTTGCATCTTATCACATAATCAGTTATATTATCATGAACCCAACAAAGCGTATTACAATATAGATTGAACGCTTATCTAATGACTAAATCCTATAGCACAATATTACATTCGTTTTCATACTATAATATAGTTATTAGTGTCTGGTGAAAATAATGGTCGTTTACAAATTACAATCAAGTTTCGACCAAAGTAATGCCTAGTACATACAATTACTAATAGAATATTAATAAAATCTGCTTTCCTTGATCGTAAAACATAAATAAACCAAAATTAAAAATTATAACCATCAAGATGACAGCTGATTGTTATGATAAAAGTCATTTCTGCTCCGAGTTTACATCCAAACCAAAAGATAATCTGCTACCTTTTCATAATATTATTTCTCCAATAACTAATAACATTTTTTTTAACCCATCTTACGAAGAGTGTAACGGTGCTGAAGTTCAAGGTATCACCAATAAGGGACATCATCCGCACTATTCGATTGAGATAAAAAATATTGAAATATTATGACATAGTTTTCATCAAACCCATTCTGATTCTGTCGGTGTTATTACCGATGATGTGCGGGAGTGGGGGTGTAAAAATTGTATGATATTCGTAATTCCAAAACACGACTGATGTGTGTTATTCTATCTCTGTGCATTGAAATTTCAATATCGGGTCCGTTTTATCATATATTTTGTGCGACATCAAAGGCCCGATCGTTTTGTATAGTGCATTGTTGTACGTTATCAGTGTCTTCTATGAAAACTCTTGTCACTTATAAACTGGATATGGGTGCAGATATTATGTTTATATTTAATATATATATGTATAATATATATTCGATATAGTAGTGGTGTATACCTATAGCAGGTTTCTGACGTTATATAATAATATATTACCTACGCGCTGCAATGCACCGGCAAGGCTGGTTTGATCGTTAACCAATCTCCGGTAAACAACATTCTGTTTATTTCTATTAATAATCAGATCGGTGTTTTCAATCGACAACGGTTTCTATCGATAGAAAATATTTGAGTATTTGACAGAATAGTTATATACAGCTCGATTATGCCTCAATTCCACGGTTGGCTCAAATATATTTTAGTCCATCAAACCTTAAGGTCTGGCCATGATGTCGGATAAATTGAACACGTTGACACGATTGTGACAGGAAAATAACAACAATAATACATTTCCGTAGCGAAAAGATAATATAATATTGTAATATTGCAGTGCCATTCGCTAGAGCTGTCCCCTTATAGTTGTTAGGCAAATACACGAACATTATTACACTTTTTACTTTCATGTATTTCGAATTTGCGTTATGAATATTTTATACCTAGTATATAATATAATAAAGCTGTAATATATTATGCATATTTTTTTTACATATATATAAAACATGAATGAGTAAACTTTCAATTTTTGTTACATGCGATTTCCAATTATGTTTGCGCTGAAATCACCTCATGTGAAACGTAGTATAATAATTCTATATAAATCACAAATCAGTAACAAGAATTCATTTATTCAGCTACAAAACATTTTCTTATAAATACGTATTTTGAACTGCTTCGGTAAATTTGGACAGCATAAAACGGTAACAATTTAATTGCAAAACTTAAATTAAGTAACGAACATAAATTAACGAGAAATCCACGGAAGCACTTAAAGTACCGCCTGTTTTTTTTTTTTATTGTTATATATATCATTGAATTCTTTGACTAATTGTACATCTCGTTTTGCAGTGTTCTCAAAGATTTTTAATCTTGTAAGATATTATAAATTGTATTCAAATGTAATCGTTTTATTTGTCGATTTCAGCGCCTTTAAAATAATTCAAAAGAGAAATATTAATAATTTTTAGAAATCATCAACATTTCATATAATTGTATAATAAAAAATTTTATTTTATTTTAGAGCCACACTGTTTTTTTATTTAGATTTTTTGTTAGCTAATTTTTAACGTCAGTTTAAGTCATGTTTGATATAATACAATTATATATTATGCAACCAGACATCGAATATTATTTAATCATACATCTGTGGTATCAATATATAAATATTAGCAAAAATCTTATTTTTAAAACATAATATAATGATAGTAAAAAAAAAAAAATAGTTATTAATTTTTCTCGACTAACAAATAATGTAATTCCGTCTCATCGGATAACAATATTTTGTATTGCCTAGTCATGTTAATGCTGAAATTAAGTTACTAAGTGTATCCATATTATATTTTACTCATATATTTGTTGGAATCGGTCATTTCAGCACGACTGTTTCGGCGCTTAGATATCTTGGCGCTACTGATAAAATGCTAAAAATAATAAAGTAATACAATTTTAAACATACAAAATAAAAATATTATAATTTTATATCATTATTTATTTATAACTATTCAATGCCTATTATATATTATCAATATTAGTATATTTTTATTTAGATTTCTCTTTATTCAATTTTGTTCTTTTGAGATGTTTTTTATATTTTAAATTTAAAGTTTAACTCAAAGATTATGGTTATTTTACGATATTGGCTATTCCATGCAATTTTCTTTTAATATATTAAAATTGAATTATTCTATAAGAATATCTATTATAGTTTCACAGCTAGGTGAATTTTGTTATCACCGATATTAACAAATGGATTCAAGAAAACTAAATAAATTGTCTTTTAAATCAATTGGGGTTAAGTACATACACACCATACATTTTTTACTCATAGACCAGCCCATCCGATACCAAATATATTGATGATAGCATGCCGACATGGCGCAGTGATGCAGCTCGTTTAATATATTATATATATAAATTGTACGACTGTATCAGAGTAACTCAGTTACCGAAAAGCGATATCTTGACATGGTGGAAATGTGAAGAGGGCCGATCTCTTAGTAAAAAGTATACGATAAACACAAAAAGTAGCATCCATTATTTCTGCTGGTTCTAATGTTTATTGAAGTATTGTGATGGGGGATTATGATATGGCAAATGAAATTATAAATAAATATTAATAATAATAGTTTATGTACAGTCCGCATACAGTACCCCCCCCCTCCATGTATAATATAAATTTAGAAAATAAAGCTGGTGTTAGAGTGTAAAAAAATATGTTACCTCGAAAAAGTATCCACTTCAAAATTAGTGTAAAATGTTAATTTTTGCTCGGATTCATACCTTTTTGACGTCACAATGAATCAGACCAATTACAATTTTTTCAACGTATACTTTTAAAAGGTTTTTTTTATTGAGGTACTCTTTGTTCCATTTTCTATCATGATATAGTGGTTGTAAATTAAACTTCTGCCGTTAAAGTGCCTTTGAATAAAAACCCAAATTTAAATTAATAATAATGATAAAAATAACCGAAAAATGTTAAATAAAATATTCTTCACAATATTTTCTTTACTATTACACTTTCATGGACTGCAGTGAATAAAATCATAAAAACATTTAATTAATTTAATATTTTAAATGTGTAAATATAACTTTTACTGTCGCCTGTCCGAATCCGTTTTTAGATATTTTTATATATATAATGTATATAAATATCAAATAGTATTTAAAAAGATATTTAAGAATTTTAAATGTGAGCAGAAATATTGTGTTATAGTTTATAAGATTAGCATTCAAAATACTACAATGGTGAGGCTAATAAACACTAGAGCTATAACATGACATAATTTCCACTAATTCTATTTTATATAGAAAATATATATTATCTGTTATATGTATATCTGTATATATCTATAAATTATTATATTGTGTGTCGTATGTCGATGATAGCTAGATGACTTCATGATTGATTTTTAACTATACATTTAATTGCACCAATTCATGCTGCACCGAAAAGGTGTATTAGTTTTTAATCTGACGAAATAATTACTGTTCAATTACAAAAATAATAATCACTCATTTAAAAATCTCACAAAAAAAAATTGTAATTACATTTAAGTTACACAAATGAAGATTTTCCATATTTGTCGTGTGTACCACCTGCAATATTATTATGATCAGTTAACAAACTTAAAAAATCGATTGTTGTATATATTGTATAACTATACTCAAGTGCTTTAAACTAATCGATATAATAGTGGTGCTTAGATTATAATCGTAAAAAATGTAATCTGAAAATGCCTAAGAGTAATTATTTACATTGTTATTTACAATTTCTATATAATCCATAGACACTTGCGCTACATTTGTATATTTATTTTTAATTTTTATAATTTAATACTGAAAATAAAAAACTTAATAATTTAAAAAAAAAATTTTGGATTACTTAAAAATAGTCTATTTGTGAATCTGATCGTAAGAACAATTATGATGGTCAAAAGATTTATCTTAGCCAAGTAGTTTATTTTTTTTAAATTCAATATTTTTTTTGGTTAAATTAATTTGGAACGTAATAATTTTTTTTAAACATATGATTTTTGAAAATTGCTAATATGAGTATATTTCTTAAATTATTTATTTGTCATATAATATTAACAATTTTTGTTATACATTTCATTATCATATTTTTTCGGATCTTTCAGAGGCAGAATAATGTATAGTTTCATCCAGATTCAATGTGTAATAAAAGCAGAATTAAAGGACTAAAATCGTAATAATAATAGTTGGTAGTTGGTACAACTATATTTACATGTATATAGATTATTTTTTGGTAAATTCCGTAGTTTACCGGTCGATACGATTCGGAATTTATTTTGATACAAATTGAAGCACACACACAATTCCCTTTGTAAGTAAACCCGACAAAGTCGAACAATATACAACCCCCGTCGGCAATCGGGATTACGAATTGTTATTATGTTCATAACTTAAGCACGACCCTAAAATATAACGGTTGATTACTGTTTAATTAGTTGTTTAAAAATGCATCCATTACTGTAAATGAAATACTGAGTATAATATCGTGTGTGGATATTATTATGCAATGGTAATTTATTTCATGTTTATGAAGAAATATGAACTCGATCTGTAAACAAATTTTTTCCATAATATCATCACAGACATCATTGTTTTTCAAATGCACAACAACGGCATTCATTTTTCTACAAAAATGATAAACGATCTATTACAATATAACTGAAGTGTTGTATAGAAAATAAAACCAAAATAAGGTTTCCACCAATCGTAAAGACTACAACTTTCTCCGTTCTTTTAGATTTAAGTTTTGTTTTGAATTAAATTTTAAATAAATACCTATATGGGGTAAAGCTGCGGAAAAAATGTGACAGTTCGTAAAAATCTACAGCATTTGTTGTTATAACATAATTTCTTCTACACTGCAATTCTGTTTGTTTTTCCATACACTAAACTGTCACATACTATATATTGGGAAAATTGAAGAACGTTCTTTACTGTGTGCTGATATAAACATTTTGAACCGATAACAATTAACCATTAATAATTATTAATACTTCTATTTCCACTTAAAGGAAAGTGTTGGGAAATATAAAAATTAAAAACTGTAAAATATCAATACCAAATCTGCATCATATAACATTAAACAATATTTTAGTAACAAAAAATCTACGATCTTTTAAGTAAGATAAATTTACTTTTGTCGAAAACTAAAGCTTTCATTATAAATATTATACAATATTTTAATAGGAACTACTCGTATATCATGTACATCGTAACCAATTATAATGGTGTAAAGTATTTTATCAAAGTATAAAATACCAACACTGGTCATACTAACATATAAAATTCGTTATATATACGGAAAATAATAGTAATAGGCATGAGTTTATACAATATTATCATTATATTCATGGTAACGAAAAAGACATAAAAGCATTACTGGGGTGGTATTTGCTGTGCTGTCATATTAATATTTAACTAACTAAGCGAACTACTACGTGCGATGTGCTACAAACACTTTTTTATTAAACTACCCGTCATATAACACGATAAAGATATTATAATAACCTGTTAAAGACTTAAATTGTCTATTATAATATTATATTCCTCCATAGGGTGATTTATTCATCTACGATAAATATCTTAACACTCAATATGGCTATGAATAATAGTGCATAATATATATATTTTATACAGTGTACCTACTCATTAGTTATTAAATATTTAAAAATATTTAAACTCTTGACAAAGTGGTGTAGTGAAATATACAATATCCAACTTGTATGGTAGTACTTTAACTGTATATTATATTTGAAATCAAACTGGCCATGTACATATTTCATAGCAAACTACAGAAATATTAAAAAACATTGATGTGGCATGTATAATCATTAATCGTATTATACACTCGTATATTTATACAGTACCTATGCGTAAAAATTATAATAAGGTTGTTGACGATTGATTAAATAATAACTAAAAACGTTTTATATTCAAACAGTATGTAATATAAGTACAGTAAAACCTCTCTATAATGGACCCTCTATTAAACGGATTTCTCTTTATAACGTAAAATATCAATAATCCCAGTGCAAATAATATAGGCAATTTCTACCACTCTATGCCGGAAAAATCTTTATATCGGCAAAATGTTTGGTCCCATGCGATTCCATCATAGAGAATTTTCACTGTACCATGATTTTAGATATATTTTGTTTATTACGATACCTAAATAATTACTACAGATAATAATATACTGCAGAGAACGATATAGTTAAGATTCTTCCTTTCCTAAACAAATGATTTTTGACAATAAACTGTGTGTACTGTGTATCACTCTGAAGATAATTTTTTTAATGGTATCACAAATAACCTGTAATATCTTAAACCGTGATAGGTACACTATATCACACATCAATTTATAAAAGAGAGGTAGTTCTAATAACTTGACTAAACGCAGCTATAACCCTGGAAGTTGGAACACAAGCATCACTATAATTATTGTCGTCATCAAAATAAATGCATAAACGTGTTTCGTTCGAATACGTATTATTCAATACAATATTATTAATATTTAACACATTTTAATTGACGTACGGTTGCTTATTAATAACCAACAAGCAAGTAAGTGAAATAGTCTTTAAGTTTGTTGCGTGGATGGATTCAACAAGACGAATCTATTATAAATAATAATAATTTTATATTTATTATCAAATGAAAATATTAAACGAAAAGAAGCAAACAAAAAGTTTAGATGATAGTGTTCCAATAAGCATAGGTTGTGTTTGGAGTGAGTAAGTTCAAATAAAAGAAATCATTACATTATACATTATTTAAAAGAAAAACAAAATATATCTATACATAAAAAGGTAATAACAAAATAATAATAATAATATACAGGTTATACCAATAGGTACATTATTCTAGTATATTATCAAAGTTTGAATCCATAATGTACTTAAAAGCATTTTCTTATATAATATATTAACTGAAGTAAACAGATAGTACAAATTTGAATATTTTCTGAATTTTATATTTTTAGATAAAGGTGACATCGGGGTCGTTCCATCTGTCCCCCTCGGTGGCTACATGGGCGTAATTTTCCAAGTGCACATAATTTGTATATATATATGAAGTGTGTACGATTTTTTAGTGAATTCAAAAATATAATATAATAATGTGTTTCTCTTATACCCAACTATGATTTTTTGCCGAAAACGAACGATCAGTGGCATCTTTCTAGATTTTTCTCGGTTGGGTTTTTTTTCGGTGCAGACAAATATTACAGCCGCTCGCCTTTCGGTAGCCTAGTCCGGTCGATACATAAACTCACCGCCACCACCACTTGGTCAGCGTCATCAGGCCTCGGACCCCGACCAACCCTCACTATCGCCGCTGTTACGATTGCGTACGATTTCGTATTTATTTTATTTTTTTACCGACCACCCCCCACCACATTCCTTTCTGGTGGGTTTTGCCTCGGAGACGAACTTCCATCCTAATCTCCCCCTATGCACCGATCCACCCTTATACATATACACGTGATTGTGGTAAGTGTGTGTGCACGCGTGTTGACCACCAGCAGATATAATGATTATGTTTTATAATATTATGTATAACATACAAAAAGAACGCTTCGATTTTGACTAAATAATCACGTACGTAACTAACTGAAAAAGAAGCACCCCATTTCCTCGATTAGTTTGTTAGATCATACTTGTTCTTTTGACATTTTTCCAATCACCACTGCAGATTTAAGACCCCGATCATTAGGGATAGCAATTGTTATCGTGGATTAGGTATCTACAGAACAACATAGGCTTAATGTAGGGTATAATATTATTATGACTACGCTTTAGTATAAAGAATTTAGTTCACCACACGCATACATACGTATACATATGTATACATATGTATACATTTTTTGTCTTCTCGCCAAGAAAACCACAAAAAAAAATATTTTTTACGTTAGATTATCTTATCAACGTAATATCAAATTCGCAACTTCCGGCAACATTTAATGTACAATATGCATTTCTTACTTATACAGTTCTCAACCTATGATACACATACCACTTGTGGTACTCAGAAGGCTCATAGGCAGTATATGAAGAAAATCTCTCTTCATAAAATAAATGTAATGGGTCATTATTTAAATCTAAATATTATTTAAGTTATTTAGTAATACATATTTAATTTTCTCATTTATTTTATTAAATGCTTATATTGTCATAATTTTGTAGTTCTTAATAAAATAAATAACATTTCATACATGTAAAGTAATAACGTATATATTTTTGATGATAACTATGAAAAAAAAAAGAAAAGTTTATTTGGTTAAATGGTACATAAAAATATTCAAACTATGTAGACACTATGTGGATATAAAAAGGTTGAGAGTTGCATCTGATGTACATTATTGTTTTCATGTAAGTTCTTCAATGATTCCCGTTGAATATAATATTATTATATATTATAACAAGTGTTATTATAATATGTGGTTTTTAAAACAGATTTATACACACCCCAGAGATTATAATATTACATCAAATTATAATACAGTAATATGGTAAAAAATAAATGTTGAGCGCTCGTAATGCGGATATTAAAGAATACATAATACTATAGTAAAATATGTTATTGGTTTCCAGAGTAAAATCCAATTTCGCTAGGCCATGTACGTGTATCGTTATGCTGTATTTATAATGCAACCATGTGACATATTTTACATATTATAATATATAATAAATTGTTTCAAATGTTTGAATAAATGTTTGTTTAAATTATACTTATTAAAAATACGAACAAAAACTCAGTTCAACAACATGACGTCTTACAATATACTTTAATTCCAAGAAATAGCCTCAAAGCTTGAAATACGAAAATAGTTTTTGGTTGGAAGCTCGACATCGCTACACTAAAAATTGAATGAATACCGATTCATTGTATTGTATTTTTTTTAAATTATTTTATTTTCATGGATAGCCTCTTCACTCAAGTTTCCCTGTCCGAATCAAAGTAAATAATTTTAATTTAATTTAATTTATTGTTTGTTACTTTATTTGTATTATTTTATTTTTTCGATCTAATTCTTTTATCACTTGTGCTTATTGTAAATGATCATTTTAAAAATTATATAGTTTTCTACTATAAAAATAAATATTATTTTAACTATAATTTTCAGTAACTCAATGTACATTTGTACCTACCTAAGAGTGTTTATTTTTTCGTTTATTTCCATTTTTCAATTTGTTTTCTTCTAATTTTATTACATTTTATGATTTTTGTTATTAAGTTTTAAAAACTTAGCATTATATAGAATATTTTTAAAATGTAAGTAGCAATAATACAATAATACTTTGGTATCGATAATTTTACCAATACGTGTAAATGTATATATTTATATTTGTTTGTTGGTCACGAATTAAGATTTCCAAGTCTTTCTGATTGGAATGCATACATAAATGATACTAATTTACGCCTAAATACATATTATATAAATATATATATATATATAATATAATACAGTTTG
This sequence comes from Diuraphis noxia, assembly GCF_037042655.1. Lineage (NCBI taxonomy): Eukaryota > Metazoa > Arthropoda > Insecta > Hemiptera > Aphididae > Diuraphis > Diuraphis noxia. The sequence continues at coordinate 25,393,709 of NW_028301714.1, read as the reverse complement.
TTTATAGACTAGATTACGTGGAAACACATATTTTTCTATAAAATATTTTTACAAAAAGGTTCACTGATCTCTGACGAGACCATTATATTTGAAAATCTCTTCGTGGGCTATAGTAGAACTGCATTAATTTTAAAAGACTTAGACCCGAATCAGTTTCCTTTATAAGCTCGACGAACACTGTCTTTGTCATTAAGCTTCTTTCCCTCGCTCCTCCAGTCTCTCTATCTCTCACTTACTCACCATTTCCCCACAATGACTATACATCTACGTCACTCTCCTGTGTACCCACAAGTAAAACCGAACGACAACGGAGTGTACTAAAATCCATAGCCCACTCTATTATCCCGAGGGGATAACCTGCATTCGCATTTGGATTTTGCATTGATTTGGCGCAATTGCTTAGTGTGTGAATGCGTGTTCTTGTACACAAACTAAAAAAAAAAAAATGGATAAAATAAAATTGTCCGACATATATTATGTTTTTAAGCGTATAAATTATTCCTTTCGGAAAATAATATGTCAAATATATATAAACGAAAGCGCATAGGTATTATAATTTCACTCAATCACGCTGTTATAGTGTATTAAACATTTATACTCTTATTAAATTGCATTATGTACGAGGATGACACATTGACGTATCGTTTGTTTGCGTTTTTGGATTAAACAGCCAGTTGAATATTTAATAATTAGTCATTATTGTTATTAAACACCACTTCGTCGTGTTGCGGTTCTTACTGTCAAATTAACAGTAATTAAACATGCCGGCATTTAATTAAATAAATATTTCGACAGTTTATTAAGATAATTGATCCACGTTTTATAAACCCAATAATATTCAGGCTCCGGTCATATCTAAAGAACCTGATGATATTCCGAAAACATTGTTGCTGATTTCTTCATTCCAATTTTTATGGTAAATGAACAAAGCGTAATCACACACGGTATGAACTTGATAAAGCTCATTGTTAATGAGGAAGAAATAATACAAATTACATAATAGTTTCTGTTTTAGGTCAAACGAGCATGACATATTATTATAATTATTATATCTAATTTTATTTTATACAACTGAAGTACAAATTTTGATACAATAAGAAATTTTCTTACAATTGTAAAAACCGAACAAATTCAACAAATCATAGCCATCAAATTAAATGACTAACGATTTCAACTGAAGATTAAAATATAATAGAAGTAGACATTTTTTTTTTTTTTTTTTTGATTATATACGAATTTAAAAAGACAAACATTGGAATTGTACAAGTGTATTGATAATTCATAGATACGCGTAAATGTATGCTTCATAATTCATAACGACACTGCATTTGATTGCAAAATTACATCAAATATATTGATAACTCGTGAATAATGTACTCTTGTCTACCTCTTTTTCCTATTCGTCATGTAATATAACATGTGGCATAGTTAAACGAAAATATTGTAGGTATGTCATATTACTATGAAAAAAAAAAAAAACAAAAACAAAAAGGCGCATATTTTGTAATACAAAATTGTATTTTTTTAATTAGTGATGACCTAAAACCAAACATATGCATTTATCTTGAATGAGTTATAATATTTCCATCGATCGATATTAGTGTAATGTTGATAATTTGATACGTAACATAGCTCTAATATTGTGCGAGGTTCGTAAATAGTTCTGCGGGACACGCGCCTCGGAATTATTTGTATTTAATCTTTTTGAATTCCAAAAATTTGAAGTACCTACTCAATAATATATATATACTGAAATTTAATAATGTTTTCAGCTATAGTCATTAATACCATCATAATACAACAATAGCATAATAATAATAATCATAATTATTATACATAAAAAACACTGCAATTAAATTATTAGTGTGGTTGATCCCCGCCTAAAATCAATATCATAATATCGATTTGCATAACGATTAATATGTATGACGATAATAATATTATTGTGCTCACTAAAATTAGAGCAAATTTTACGGTAAAAATTCTATTATTGTTAAATAAAATCTAATGCAAACTAATAGGTACAACAAAAATAGTATACACAAAGGCAAATGATAAAATAATAACAATAATTTATTATGTCCTATAGAATTGAGAAGATCATAAAAATAAATTTAAATATAAAACTACTCACAAGCTCGCATTAATATATTAAACATTTTTATTATAATTGTTCTTTATCTTGTTCATGGTAAATATGGCCATAGAATTTTATGAAGGATTACGGTTGGTTGAAGAACACGTGTTTGTGGGTTTGTCACTAAGAACCCTGCAGGTGGTCACCCATCCGGGAACTACAGATTTTGGTCGATGTACGACCTCAGAACATGCTTGTGACCGAGGCCAACCACCAAACCACACCAGGCCCCTTTATTGTTATACAATTATTGATTTTGATTGGTCTATAATAATATATTTTTTGTTTAGACATTTATAGTATTATGATATAAACATTTTGTTTATTTAGGGTCAACGAACAATAAAAATAAAACCAACAAATTGTATGCGTTGAATACTCGAGTAATCTCCCTAGTGTATTTTATAAATCATAAATAGATGCGTCTGATAAACCTCAGATAAATATTTATGAATTATTTTCAGTTCTCGAAAAAGTAAAGAACCATTATACCAATTTTAATAAATAAACAGACACCTAACGATACGAACCCGTGTTCGAACAATTCAGTTAATGGTTTATTGCCGATTGGCATTTTTTGCCGTAGGGTAATAAAGCAGCGCATTTAACAATATTTTTATTTAATCTGTTTTACGTCAATATACTTAAATTAATTACGTTTTGTAACGATATATCTAGCTAAAAATCCACATCTGGTATATTATAATTATATTAGTTTATATATTATGCATTTTAAATTTTAGAGATGATAATTTGTAATTTATAGAAAATCAGTTTTTATAAATTGTAGTTATATATATATATATGTATAATATGTATAAAATAGTCGATATTATTATAATTTTTATTTGATAAATCTTAAGAATATAAATAACTATGAATTGTAACTACATTATTTTAAACGTAAATTATTTCTAATCACTAGATATAATATAAAGTTTGGTAGTAGATACTAGATATAATATGGTATTAATTATAAATTTAATCCAAAAAAATTTTTATAATATTATTGTTGTTTTTAAAATGTACCCTAAAAATGTTAAGCCATTTAATAAAATGGTCATTATAACCTGTGTTCAATTCCTGACAAATTAAGAAACTATTGGGTTCTATACGATATAACACCGATATTATACAACCAAAATGTGTATTTTAAAATATTTAGGCTTAACTACAATAGTACTAACACACTACAATATTCTTTTATAATACAGTAAAACTTCCAATTAAATAAATGTTCTGTTTAATGAAATATTTTTGAGAACCAATTATAATTAAAACCAAATTTATTTATTCATATTGAACGATAATTTTTCTACGCTCCTAATTGTATTTTGAACTCAAAACTTTGTGGGTATAGATACTATAGAAATTTTCCTATATTATCTTATGGTGCTTTATAATTTTTGTGTTGTCCGTAATATTAATATAGTTTAATTGGCTGAAAAACTTTGAAATTCTATGTAAACGTATACGTCGATAATCAAAACGTAAGTAATAAATAATCATATTAATGTATTGTCTCTTTGAATGTCTACTGTAAAAAAAAATACGAAACTACGGTTCTGCGAACAAAATAACTATAACACCATGCGTCCGTGCCATATTAAAAATAACTCCCAAAACCTGTAACCATGGTTCTGCAGCGTACAAGCACATTCGCTGCGTATATACAATATAATGTAATATATTTTACGAAACCCTAAAGCGCTTTAAGTCAAGGACTCTTAACCGGAAAATAACGGGTGGGTCTCTTTAATTTTTAGCGTGCACTTTTAAAACAGCTGCTGTTGATCGTGACGAGCAGTCAGCTTCTGCTGGTTGGAAAACCACACGCTCGCGCGAGTCGTGTCGTTTGTCCCGTGGCTCTAAGCCGTCGATATAAATGCTGCTCGTACTCGATGATCGCCATCGTGTTTTAATCCGTTTTAATCCGTTTTAATTGCCAGCACTTTATACGCCGACACCGCAAATGGACTTCCGGTACGGTGAAACGTCCGGGAGCGGCGGAGACGGGGTGCACGCGAGAAGCCGCTGAACTTGGCTAAAGCAGTTGGACGGAAACAAATCGTCGGGACGGTATAATATGTAATGTCGATTAATCGGTTGGATGTGATTTTGCCTGCGTCAACGTTGCCAAGAGTCGTGCATGATTAATTATTGCGATTTTAATATATCCGTCCTTTGCTCCGAAACTATACTACGTCGACGACTTTTCTGCCCCCGTGAGCCCGAGATTTACACTTCGTCCGTTTGTCGGGCAATACGTTTACCTATAATTACGTATGTGTTATCGTCAAGCCGTGCGCCCCGTCGAGTCCGGCGCCTATATCGGAAGTCTGAATCGGATGTGAGAAAAAAACAACACCAATTTCTTCGTGCACGATTGCAGTACATATTATATGCCAACCTATTATTTCCACGCCGAACCGGATGCAATAACATTGAGCGTGATCGGATGCTATTTTTTCCGTCTTTTTTTTTTGACATGCTTATATAATATAATACTATATAAGATATAACACACTGTGGTAAAGCTTTCTACTCTGCGAATTGTAAGAACACTACTCCGTTTAATTCACAAAATAATATAACAAAAAAAAATCATATTTTTCTATATTTTATGATATTCATAATTTTATAATATACTAGCTGAATCTCTCGGCTTTTTTTATGTGTTTTTTTTTTATAAAGTATATTATACACTTCATACTTCATTAAATATATTGAATTTAAGTTGAAATACATCTTTGTTTTAGTGTACCTCACATCACAGACAAATCGGAGTCAGCGCACTAAGCTTTATGAAATAATTCTGTCTAGATGATGAAAAAATGCAAGTCGTGAAGTGCATTTAGCACTGGGTATATTTTCTTATTTGGTTTAACTACTTACACGCTAAACTTTTTTGATATTTCTAAAAACTAATCTCTGAGATTTACGTCAAATGCAAATGATTATTTTTTTGGTACATAAGATACACGAATATTTGTTTAAAGATAATATAAATTTTTTTTTTTTAATCTAGGCCCATAAAACGAGACAATTTTATGCATGCTTGCTCTTGATCTTAACTACCAAATAAAGTTTAAATTTACAACATTAATCTCAAAATCTCAAAATGTCTATTTGAGCACCTCTTTTAAATGCGAATTTCGAAAAATTCTTTTCTATTATTGCACATTTAGATAATTTGAGTTTTGTAGTTTTTTACACGTAGCCAACGGTAAGTGAGTGGTGTTTGGAATTTATCTATGATATATATATATTATAATATTGCAATATCCAATATTCGACTTAAAATGTTGTCCCACGTATTTTCTTGTCTCCTCACTCCTCAATCACTCCACTTTTATTCGATGTTGGATTACTACGCAATATTGAAATATTCTATAATATATACTATAACAGGACCCTGGTCGGCGATTGGTCTCCGTAACTAACGTGTTTTGTGGTCAAGCATATGGTAGAGTAACTACAATTCTAAGATGGTCTGACAACCTGGGTTTTTAATGATGTATCCTCGAGCCACGTACACGTGTTCCTCAATCAACCGTAACCACCAACAAAATGCTAATGGCCATAGATATCGGTTCAAAGATCAATAAAACAAAAAAAAATGTAATAATAATAGTAATATTAAAAATTTAATAGTTAACGATCTATAAATTGTTTAGAAAAAAAAACCATAACTTTATACATTATTTTCACTGATACTACCAGTTATTGAAGTTTGAATCGTTCAAAACATATAATAGATGTTTACGAATGATAATACCGTATCATCTATCTCTGTTTATATAACATGAGACACGGACAAATCCCAAATAATGATGTATAATTTTGATCAAGCCGTTCCCCAAACTTCAATCTATTCCGTGACTTTATTTTGACAAAAGGTTCGGCCACGAAATACCTCAAATAGCTTTGTCACCGAATTATTATAAGAGTTTACCAAGGAGGAGTAAAATAACGGTTTAATTTTCCATACTATCTGTGATATCCACGTACAATTTTAAGACGACGCGACGAAAAAACAACGGCATAAACTTTACTCATAAATAAAATATATATTATGTATATTTTTAATAATACTCTGAAGAAAAGAAAGAATTGATTATATGTTAAACTTTGTACATACATCGTTTTGTTTGACACGTTCATTCCCGAGCCATACACATTGAAAATCCAAAAAATATATTGCATAATTTTACAGCCAGGGCGTAATATTATAATATTATAGTCGAATTTGAAAATATCGCAAATTGTACATAATAAAGTTTATACACTACTATTGTAGGTGTGATAAAAAATATACTGCTGCGAAAGTATCCAAGTATAATATGATAGTGATCCATCATATATGATTCATTAATATTGGCCAAGAGAAAATAATGCATAATAAATCATATTTTGTTAAAATAATGATATCCAGGTTGACAAGTGATCCGGTAAAATTAGGAAAAAAATCTTGGAAAATTCACCAAAATCAGAATTTCGCTACAAACTAAGAGTGTATCATGATGCGTATCCTTCTACCCTCCTCCCCCAAAAGAGATAAAATCTATTCTTTCTCTAATTCGCTAAAGAATTAATAACAGTTGTTGAATATTTAAAATATTTAAGCTTCATAATATAATTGTAAGCTGATACATGTTGTTTTGTTTTCTTTCGTGTTACGGTTATAATATTTACAAATAATCATTATAAATCTGTTGACAAATTATTATCATTATAGGTGCTCTTTTTTTGTAAATGTGACATTGGAAATAGGTATATAATAACATAATATATTATAATTATTTTTCTTTTTTTGCATTTATCAGATAATAAAAACGTTGCGCTGTTGTTTTACCTTTGTCTCCTCTCCTTCCATAAGATATCCGCGTAAAAAAGACACAGTGAACTTAGAAAATATTTGTATTACTATTACATAATATTTATAATAATACATTTTCTTCAATCGAATTCGATCGGCATCATTATTAATATTTGTATACAATTTTAATTATGCGTGTGTGTAACAAAATACATTTCAGCGACTTTGTTATTCGATGTATTTATGAACTAATATTGTATTTTAATAATAATTTTCCTAACACACATTATCTAACGAGTTCATATTTCTAGTTACATCTAATTTCAATTAGCTGTCGTTTTTGATCCATTGTGTGCACTGAACATTTAATATAATGGAAACACACTTTTCATATTCTAAACAAACAAAATAGCAAATATTATTATTACCATGATATTTTTGGGTTCGTGCGTGTACGGTATCGAATTTTAACTATAACTAGGTATTATAACTATGAAGTAGGTAGGTATAATATCGGCGTATCGTGTATACATCGAAAAATTTACATTTTTCCAAGTGATTAGTATATTTTGTTTAAGTCTTTATCAGTGTACGTACACTCACGCATACACAAACGAGAAAGTTTCGAAATAAATGCTTATTTAGGCTAAGATTATTATTGTTTCGATTTTTTTTTTTTAATAGCAATATTTGCAGCTTCTGTAATTTTTCATAAAATGGTCATCAAAAAATTGTATGAAACATATAAAGTGGCTGTGTCAACTATTAATTATATTATAGAACAGTATTACGACCAACGATATTAAATTACCTACCTATATAACAAACGCTTTGACAGTACATGATAAATATTTATCAATAATATTAAACATAATATCATTATTATAATATACACAAAATGCTTGCAATAAATATACTATAAACATATTATGTACTGATCAGTTAATATTCAGTATATTATCTACAATAGTTAGGTAGATATATTTTTCAACATAAAAATTAGTATAAGATACAATATTTTTTTTGTTCCTGGACGGTTTTTTTAAAAAAAATATCGTTATCATGGATACTTATTGACAAAAAAATATGTATGATTCATAGATTTTTTTTTTGTGGATGAATGATATTGAGTAATATGCTATGGTGTTTATTTAAGACTTTACTGATTTACTAACTAGTGTTATTAGCAGCAAATATTTTTTTACAGCAATTTAATAATAATAAAATAAAATAACATGTTTATATTTTTAATAAATAATCGGTTTGTTCATACATCATATTATATTGATTAATATGCTCAAGTTTGTTTATTAGGTTACATTTTGAGATGAAGATGATATTTTTTGAAGTTTGTTTCCGATTAAATGCCTTTTGTATGCTTAGAATTGTATTCTTGGTCAACGTAGTCGACACTTTATTGGATAGCATTATCAGTGAATTTTATTGTAATAGTAAATTGTTAACATAGTTGCTGATAAATTATGGGAAGTGTTATAGGTGGTTATGTTAACCATTATATATAATATTGTAGAACAATTTTATGCCTAACGACTATATAATATTATGTAATAAACAAATTTACCGTAAAAAATAAAATATATTAAACGTTTATTAGGACGTACAATCGAAACTTACAATAAAATATATCATAAAAATGTATGCCATTTGATGAATAAATGCACATTAGCAGCATCCATGATATAGGTTAAGATAGGTTAGGTATTAATATTGAATTGTTAAAACGTACATTTAAACGTTCGCCAAGACTGCCCGTCGTTTAGTTCACCCATCATAGAACTTGCACGATAATTATTTTAATCACAGACAATTAATCAGTGAGAAGAGGTAAAGGGGTATACGATACGGTGAACGTTAATTGTTGACATGGTAAAAGCTAATAACCAGCTGGTCGGCGACGTCCCAATTAAATCATCCGTTGTTGTGCAGTGACATCGATGATCTTTGGCTGCAAACAGTATAATCTATACTATACCGTCGAATCTATACGAAAGCTTTAATATTGTAATGTGTATTTGAAACGAATGTTGGACACGCAAATAGAGCATGATGTCTAATAAAAATAATATACTATATCATGATGACATTTTTACAAAATATCTCAATACCACTTTTTGTAACCATATTGTTCCGGAGTGTGTCAAATGGAAAACATTTTAATTTTAGTACCTACGCGATGCACATTGAAAAAAACATATTTTTATGATAAAAATAAGGGTTGTCGTTGTGTAGGTAAATAGCAATATCTGACATGATATAATTTGTATTGTTCTGAAAACGAAAGGGCACTACGCAGCTGTAATTTTGTTTTCATGATAATTTTAGGAAAGACCCTCGTCAACTTTCACAAAACACTTACTCGATATCATGCACCATTGTGTCCTACAGTTGATTTGATTTTCCTTTGCGGTGATTTTCAGCCATTCATTTTCAATAAAATCATTACAGTACAGAATCGCTTTACGAATATTATTCTACCTATATTTGTATGACATGCATCTGATGATCTTATGTTGAAAAGCATTAACGTTTTTGAAAATATTCTTCTTTCATAGCTTGAAGTCACTGAAAATCAAAAGTTTTATTCCACCTATCTAAATATTTACATATTTATAACTAAATAACAAGGTGCTCATTTTAAATTCAATTTGTGTATATTAAAATTCCCAGACAGAAAAAATTATTATATGCAATACGACGGTAACCAAGAACCAATCGATACCTATTATAAAAAATCAATTACACTTAAATTATGTTGATTACGTGCGTAATCTTAAAGTTAAAGACTTAAGTACACTCTTATGCTTTATATATATAAATTAATGTATTTATCATGGATAAATAATAAGTGGAAATTGAGGACCAAGGTGGCCGACCCCAAATAATTGGGAGGGAAAACGAAGAAAAAAAAGAATAAGAAAAATGTATTTATCATCGAAGAAAATCATTTGGATTTATAAATAATGAAAGAAGAATATTATTATATGATTTATTATTAAACTGCATGCAATAATAATACGAAATTTAAAATGTACACATATTCAAAAGTGTATTAAATTAATTATGTATTTATGTATATCCTTGTAGAAAAAGAAATGGTTTTTGGTCTGAACGATCGCTATTATACTCAGCATACAGCCCCTCTCACCATACAGTAAAAATTGAAAGACTAGCTCTTTCAAATTTTGACCATTTTGCGTGTCTACACCTCAATTCGAAGGAAAATTCTATAGCAACAGCATTAGAAGTGGATGGATGAGAAACCGGAAAACCGTGCGACAAACAATATATAAGATTGCTATATACTGGAAGTGACTGCAATCTCTTGTTAAGCACTCCACCGCGCTGACATCAAATACACATAATCTGCTTTATTATATTTAGAGTTTTCGACAAAGTTCCCGTGTAAATCTAAAACTTTCGACAACCATTCCACCCTACCATCTGATGTATAGCTAAATTCGTATGCGTATATATGTGTGTATAAATATATATATATATTTATACATTCACACGATTGTTGAAATTTTTATGTGTGTGCATCGTCACCTTCTCCACCTGCGAATATTATGACGTATTGCCTCCACGGCTACGTTCGTAATCTACGTGGAGGTGAATTGCGCATCGATGGTTGCCCGAATATCGTAGATGAAATTATTCCGTTTGCGTGTCACTGCAGTTAGATCATCGAAAGCATCACGAGTAACTCTCAAAAACAATATTAGCTATCTATGATAGTTAAAAACTAGGAATTCGTAAAACAAGAAATAGGTTTTCTGTTCTAGTTTCAGTTGTAATACAACTTCAAAAATAACAGACGACATAATGCACACAGTCACGAAAGAGCACTAAATATCGCGTGAATATTATATTTAATAATAATAATAAATTTATGGTGGAGCGTGTACGCAGATATATCATCGATTTAATGGTGTATGCATAAAGTTATTAATTTTGCTATAAGAAGATAAAATATAATAATAATAATAATAATAGTAATATACTCGGCAATGCCCGTCGCGCAGCAGCCGGCAGTGACAGTACAGTTCGGAGGGGTGGATGTAATATCGATGGCAGCGCAGTGGTTTGTTGCGATATTATATTATAATGATAATAATAATAATAATATATATATAATAGAAGAGGGTTAGCGACGACAAAGAGCAAACCACCGTCGCAACGATGCCTCTGCGGGCGGCGTGCGCCGGTCTCGGTTTAGGCTTTTGAATTTTATGGCCGTCCCATCTGTAGCACATCCGCCACCACCACCAAGATATAAGAATATACGTACATTATTATATATTATTACGCGTATCGGGCTTTTGGAAAGCGCCCCCAACCCTAACTGGGTGGGAGGTTATCAGGACGCGGTCGTTCGACTTGGCTTCGGACCAACTTATGAATATCGGATATATGTTTATATGTGTTGTACGCTCACCCTCGCGTGTGTGTTTGTGGAGGCCGGTGTACATTATGGTTTGTGGCACAGTATCGCACGGAGAATATGAGCAAAAAATAAAAAAGCATCCGAGTACCATCTACGTCCCCGCTATATGTTATAATTTTTTTTTTTTTTTTACCATCGTTATTATTGACGTCTATATATTTATATACGATATCGCCTTTATTGTTTTCTGGATTTTTTTTTATTTTTACACTCATCACACACACTCTCTCTTCCCACACTCCTACAGCGCCACCCAACGATTCACATTTATATTCAATACTAAACATTATAATGTAAGGCATGTCATTTTATTATACGAGTATATAATAATAATATATTATTATTGCTAACTTTGACGTTCGATTTTCGGGTCGCTTCCAGAGAGACATTATTATAATATAGACAATTCCCATCTTTGGACAGAAATTTATAGCATTATTCCCGATGCTTGAAACTTGTACAATAATATGCAAAGTTCTAGACTTGGTCGTATTATATACGCGTTTTGTGACCTAAAAGCGGAGAAAATCATAAGGCAAACGGTTTATTTTCTGATAAAAATAATTAATACCTCAGCATGAAAACCAATATTGTTTTACATATAAAAGAAAAATTATACGTATAATCTGAAAATTGAAATCTATTATTATCTAAAATCCAAAATAAGAGATTGCAATTTTTCACAATGATATTTAATCACATCTGCCTTTACAGTATAATATATTATATTTAGATTTTCCGGTTAAGTAAGGCATCTATAATATATTCAAAAAGGTATAAACAATAATATTCTATTATAATGTATAAAAACTTACTTGTCTCTATTTTTCTTCCGTCACTCGCTGATTCTCCCAAAATCTTATTCATATTATAACATAATTCTACAAATTAAATTGTTTGATATAATATCAATAGTAATAATAATAATAATATCCATTTTATTATAGGCTAAATTACGAAATTATAACCTCAGCAATGTGATCAACCCGCAAACAAGAAAGACTGTGTAGGAGAGAAACTATTTTATAATAACCGTATAGTATACACGCCATGATACGTTGAAGTTTTAACTACCTAACTATTTATTGTAATATTTTATTATATCAGTAGGTATATATTTGTCGAATATATCGCGAATAGAAAGATTAATTCGGTGAAACATCTCAACCGTTCAATCTGTAGAATGTTATGAAATGTTTTGAGACCTAATATTTTTTATAAGTATACGACTTGATGGTGATTCATTAGCTGATATAGAAGCATCGATTATTGTACAAAATAAATGTATCGGAGTTCTTCCATAGTATACCTACGCAACTTATTCGAATTACAAAAATATTTATTCTATATTTTACTTGGTTTGGTATATTGTCAATATTATCATACTTATATTTTATTATTTTCAAAAGAACAAAAAACGAGGCTGATCCACTTTTTATTTTCTATAAATTATCATTACAATATGTAAACACTTTAAATTAAATTCGATTAGGCAGTTTTAATAAAAACACATTTTACGAATTAGTACATAGCTACAACATTCAATCGGTGCATATTATAATAGGTATTAATAGGTAAAAATAATGATGTAGGTACCTTAATTATTTAGTAATATACCTACTCTTTTCAAGCCTATTTTACACTTCAATCAAATTCTAAAGCTGATCTTATATAGTTTACGTGCATTAAAGATTCAATACAATTTTATCTGTTTTTTAACACAACTTATAGTGCTTTTATATCAACGAATACTATATTTATTAATAGTATGTTTATAAATGATGTAAAAAAAAATATTTGGTTAGTAATAATAAATTATCCAGAGATTTGTTGACTGTGTGTGTAACGCTGGCTAAATTTATTCATTTTTAAAATTGTATTTTTCTATTTGTTTTAGTATTCCTAGAGTGGCTTATAGCGTCTATTTTTTTTTTTTGATTCCTACAATTTCACTCATAGAAATCTGAAAAAAATTTTTATTAAAATCAAGTATCGGATCGAGATAACATTTTCATTGTATCGAAATTATGAGAAACACGTTTTGCTTTGAACTATACATTATGCAATATTGTAATAATATGTATGTCATATAAGGTAAAATTTAAAAATTGAAAAGATAAAAAAGAAATATTGTAACAAAATTCGTTATTTAAAAACGATTGTCAAAAACTCATAAGCCGACCACTCAGGAAATGACAACACGGTGATTAAAAAAAAAATATATATATATATACATGCATAAAACAAACAAATAACCTAGACTAGTGTAATGATATGCTGCGACTAATAAATAGGATCTATGAGATTATTATATTCGTGTTTTATACCAAGTTAAAGTTGCACTGTAATAAGCTGTGCAAATGCGATTAAATCGTCTGAAGCGATGCAAAAATCGGTTTACGTCAGTCAAAGTTTTACTACGTGTAACGTACCTATACTTATAAGTAAAAATTTTTTTTTATCATTGTATTATGTTATGCTTTATAATACGTATAACAACAGGACGCTATTTTCCATCAGAAATATATTATTTTATATTATTTCAGTGGGTGTGTTATTGCTGTCATTATTATCATTATTGTTATTATTATAGAATATTATTATAAAATAATATAATACGCGTGCCGTGCCGTTGAGTTGCCGTACGTTATCTCGTCTGCAGTTCATATATTATACATACACAAATATATATATCACGTATGTGTTTGGACGAGATAAGCCTCAAAAACAAGCTTAAAGTTATCCTCGTCGCTTTTAATGACACGAAATGTTAATGCTCCGCAGTCTGCTGCTGATGAGGGTAAATCCTGGGACTGCGGACCGGAGCCAAAACACATACGTATATACATATCGTTTGTAAATAATGTATACATAGGTATGAATTTTATAAGCGCACGTTTTTTGTATATATATATATATATATCTATATATGTGATATATATATATGTGCATATGTAAATTATATATATATGTACTTAGTTGTAATGTTGTGCTGGCATTTCTTGTTTTATTTTTTTTGTTTCTATCCTCTTCTGACGCTCTAACATAAAAAAAAGACTGACCGTTTCGAATCGTTTGAATATATAAAGACGTCGACGAAATAATTCTATCTACCTACCTCCTACCTAACGGTGTTTCACGTTTGCTAGCACCATATGCCATAACTATATTATCACTATTATTTATCATTGAACAGAGGTTAAAACACTATGGTCTCAGAAACATCTTAAAAATATGTTGTATACTCGGCTGAGTGTAAGCTATGTGTATATTGAACTAGAAGTTCAATTTTTTCTTAAAGGTTTATTTCTTTTTCATTCACAGAAACGAGTTTTAAACTGATTTTCTTGGGGAAGAGTAGCGTTTATTTTCAATTGTATACAATATTAATTAATTTGTTACATTTTCATTGATAGAGTGGTAAAAAAATAACCTTCAAATCCAAGTGGTTTAAAAATTATTACAATGCTCGTTAAATATATATTTTACTACACGAATGCTATTATAACATTATGTACATACATAATACCATTTAAATTAGTTTCACTTGGCGATCAACCCTACAATTCAGTGGATTCAATTATGTTTTTTTTTTTTTGGTCGAAGACCTGTATAATAATATAGGTATATATTTTAAACGCATCATACTTCAGTGATAATTCGTTTCGGATTTGTTTAAAGCCTTTATGTGGAAAATAGAAAATTCAAAAGTGATGAAATCGTGCAAGTCATCGACTAAATGAAAAATAAATGTAAACAGAAATATTATCATTTTGATATTATATTACGTACTGTTTATTTTAAAATGTATTACCTACCGACGACGCTATTAGTTGATTGAAATAATACTGCAGTATCCGCATTATAATATTTTAGTTTAATAATGAAACATGCATATTTTATATATTGAGTCAATCGTTTAAAATTTAAGTAACAAGTATAATTAAATTTATTGGTACGAACAACACAAGCAATTTATAATATTTGTATACATATATATATATAATAGTATGATAAATTTATAAATCAAATATTGACGGTTAAACTTTTCATACATATAGATTTTGATGAAATATTTATATTTTTAAAAACATAATCCAATTGACGATAAGTATCTTGAATTTTAGTATATTATAATTATTTATAGGTAGACAAAAAATGCGTTTGTACTTCACAATGAGCGTGTATATAGAGTGATTGCTCAAATTCTGATTTCTACAATTTAAGTACACCAAGTCTAGACCATATCTTGAAATACTTGGTAATATTTATATACTTCTTAAATTATTCCCTATGACGATACAAATTTATGTTGTTCAAATTAAAACCCACCCACTATTCTTTTTCACTGAAAATAATCATCAGTTATAATTATAATAGTAAAGTTATATATTTATCTTTTTGAAAATGGTAAAGTATCTTAATTAAAATTCTAATAAATATGGTTTTACAAAAATACAAACTACCTGTAGTATTAGATATCGTATTTAGTATTCATTATACTTAGATTATGTTTACAAAATATTGATATTGATAAATCAATACTATAATTACCAAAATTTTCAAGAAATAACTTGATGTTAAAAAGAGGGTTCCTTTTTGTAAAATAGAAGGGTTTTTGTTCAGAATAATCCTTATAGATAGTAAAAAAATCACAAGTATTGAAATGATAGTCTCTAAGTGTATTTTAAAATTTAAAAATAAAATAGATGCTCTTAAAAAATCAGCTTATGTCGAGTTCAAGAATTATTGTGTTCATTGACAATAAGTTATTATGAATAATTGTGAAAAAAAATACAACTAATATTTTGTTTTGTTTACCTAGGTACTATTTAAGCTCATTTTAGTATTATACAATATTTAAGCATCTTACGTAATAGCAAGCAAGCGTCTGATTAAAATTTAATACAATATTAATAATATTACTGGTGGAATACAAATCGATTGTTAAGTCAAAACGTCGTCTTTTGGGAATGGAATAATTTTTGTTTTGATATATTATAACAGTATGGTTTTTGTGAGGTACTTCAAAGCATCAATAGTACCTATTTATATCTTTCAGATATAAAAATAACACAACATAATAAATATTACAAAAAAAAATTGCCTCAAAAACAAAACGCTCATCTGTACATTGTTTATAGCTCACATTTTGTCTTGCAACATTCAAATCTAGGATGAATAAAAACCGTCCAACATTTCTCCGTACTGAAAAAAAGTATTTCAAGTGATTTGTTTACAACTAATTATTACTAAATGTTCACGATTCATATGTCTTAACTATAAATCTACCCAATCTCCACAACAAAAAATGTAACCCACCCAACAGATTTTACAAAAAAAAATTACCTATCACAATAACCCTCCGACATTTAAGAAAAAAATTATAGTATAATATATCTCAAAGATGTTTGAGTGTATTCCTCTCTCTTGTCTTTTTGTACATTTTTTCCTGTTAACTATATATATAACTATATTATAAGCACAGCACATATATTTTTAATAAAACAATAACGGCTGCATCCGAGTTGGGTCCCGAATTATTTTAGGTACTACATTAGTTGGGTCCCGGATTTTTGTAGATACTATACTAGTTGTCCCGTATTTTTATAGGTACTACACTAGTTCGGTCTTGAATTATTTTAGCTATAACATTAGTTCTTGAATATTTTTTGGTAAGTACTAAATTATATTAACATTCCCCTTCCCATTTTACAGATTTAGGACTGTCTATAATCTATTTAGACCACAGGTATGGTTAAAAATGATTTTACAGTTTTTTTTTTGTTTTTTTTTGTTTCTTTTCCATTAAAATATAAGTTATTAGAATTTTATAAAATCAACTTCACAAAATCACTTTTGTGTTGGTAAAAATATTAAAAATGTTAAAATAATTATGTAATATAAATACAAATTAAATAATATTTTTTGAAAAATCACATGTGTGTTGGTAAAAATGTATACGACATTAATTTTACAAAATCAAATCGATTGATTATTCCTGGAATTTTTTTATTATATATTTTAATATTTAAAAAAAAAACTGTAAAAAACATTAAATTTTTAACCATACCTGTGGTCTAAATAGATCATAGACAGTCTGTTAAAATGGGAATGAAAATGTTAGTGTAGTGTAGTACTTACCAAAAATTATTCAGGAACTAGTGGAATACCTAAAATAATTCGGGACCCAACTAGTATAGTACCTATAAAAATCCGGGACCCAATAACTAATATAGTAACTTTAAAAATCTGGGATCCAACTAGTATAGAACCTGCGATTAGCCTCTAGTACTCGGGACCCAACTCGGATGCGCTCTAAATTGGTTTAGTCGTGATTGCAACGGACAGATGATCGGCACATGTTGTTTGGTCACCACCCTTGGCCCACTGATATTATTATACGCATCACACCTTACTATTTAATTACAAAAGTCGTATATATTTGGACAGTATTCAAACGACGGATGTGTGATAAAATTAACATTCACGTGATGTCCACGAGATGGGCTGACGATTGCTCTGTCGCTGAACAAACATCACCGCCACCCCGGTTTTCCGGGTCTCGTAAAATAAAATAAAAAAACACGTAATAATATTTCTTTTTCGTTTTTGTTTTTAATTACTGGACGAGTGTGATGTGATGGAACAAACAAATCTAATAATTTATAAAACATTATAGAACACCAGGAACTACCGAAGTGTAAGTCAGATTGGACTTTACCTACAATCGCATACATTATTATCACAAACACGACAACACTGATATCATTAAACGTATACGTAGTAAATGGTAAAATACACTCACGTCCTTATAAGGTCTTTTATATGTTTAAATTTCAGTATTATTATATTTATGGCACACCGAGAAAATACATGTTCACGTTATAAAACTCATGGAGAACAGTGGGTGTACATGGGTAGGTAGGTGTTATGTGGGTGTGCGTGTGTGCGCGTGTGTGAGAGAGAGAGAAAGAGAGAGAAAGCGAAAAAATGAGTACGTATGTACGTATGTGAGGGGCTTTTGTTTTGCCACTGGGCCGTTACGTGGCCATTAGAAACACAATTATATTTTTATACGTACAGTCGCCCCATCAGCACAGTACCACACAAATTAATTTTTTCATCCATAGTTTAGTTTGTGGACCTCATCGTAAAAATCAATGTATTTATAGATTCCGCGCTGTCGTATCGATCAGACCGCATTATTATGTTAAAGCGCAGGGACAAAACCGTATAATAACAATAATATCATTACACTCAGCTTGTGTTCGGCAAAATATAATACTAATACCACGACGACGAACACGGTGACTATAAATTATTGTTGTACCTGATGGGTATGTCATTATAATACTATTGTTTAATACCTATTGTTGTTATTGAGATCGAAGTATATTTGAAATGTGGTTAAAGTTCCACGGAATAGTATCGACACGAGGAGCGAAATAATTATATGGCGGAATGCGGTGAACGACGCATATGGTATTATAAGTTAATGCTGAAACTAAATTTCAAAATTAATTTTAAATATCAATAAAAATTGTTAAAGATTATCTATGAAATCAAATAAGAAATGATTTCAAAATCAGACATTTTATCTAATCTAATTCAAAATATTTATTGATATCAATAAAAATGTACAGTAATATCGTTTTATATTTTTTATAATAACATACATATTGGTTAAAATTTAAAACCGACATACGACTAGACAATAAATTGCATGCTCATGAATTTATTAAACTTTTGTATTTGTATATTAAAAAATAATAAATAGGTAGTTTATTTATCTGTATTATTGTTATTAAAATATGTATTACGTAACTGGTAGAAAAAAACTAAAATATACAAATAAACACTTCTAAACGGTAACTTGATAATGCGCATAGTACTATGATAAATTGAAATTTTAATTCATTATGAAAAAATAATATACAGAATAGGAAAAATTTAAAATACATTTATCATTGCAATTTGAGCTAAATTGTAGACCTCAGCGTGATTGGTCGATCGTGAGTGGTTGGTGCATATTGACTTCTAAAACAAAGGGGAAATATTTATAATAACGATGACGAGAAAACTGAATACTACTAAACAATTGTTGTAAACAATCAGAGTACACAATAAAATATAGGTCATTATTCAAACGTTGATGACAGTTTGTTATGTACAGTATAATTTTATTTTTTATCAAAATTCATCAATAAATTATAAATTTTTTTAGTTAATTCGATGAACTTAAAGGTCGAACACTTTTTTCCTTTACAATTTAGTATTTTGGACTTCAAACCTTTGTGATTTAGACCAACGAAATTATATTTGACGATATACCAGAGATTGTTTTATAATTTATTGTTAACATTATTTCAAAAAAATCAGATAGCTTTTTAGTGCGTTTGATATATTATTTTTTGATTTTATTCTTTGTTTGAGTGTATTATTATCATTATTAAAATACGAACCAACGCGTATTTATTAATGTTTTCGTATTCAAATAACAACATTGAGCTAACAAATTGATTGTATGGACGTTTATTTAAAGCTAAAATTTAAATCTATCTATATTTTCATCACACAGATACGCTTATCTAGTGTAATACATATATTATAGTTTAATATGTTATTTTATAATTATCATACTTCATACACACTAAAGACTTCATTTGTAATGCTATATTTAAAACTGTGGACGTGGCGAAAAAAACCATAGAAATCACAAATAATATTTTACCACTCGAACAGTGGGCCTCGCGTTCATATAAAATAGGAATACGCGCGGTAATTTGGAAGGCTAGAATTAAGAATAATAATAGTCTAAACTACGTATAGTATTGTGTGTACTTATATAATGTAAAAAGTATAATACACAACAGTATACCTGAAGTATACCTTATACCGATATTATACCGTAATAGGTATATGTATTTTATATTACATGGTATGCACATGCCCACATATATAACCGTTAATTGTTTTTTGGCGGCAGCGTTGAGTTTTTGGGGCTTTTTTTTTAATGTTTTGTCCTTGCAGCTACCACGGAAATTAGTTTCGTTCGCTCACACGTGATTAATTACTGGTGACATTAAACTTTGCGGTCACGCGCTTAAACATTTTTTCCACTCGAACCATCACAATTTCTTTTCCATTTCTTGCTTCTAACCTTCTACCTCTTTCCCATTACCTACACGAACAAACCTAACCCTCATCGTTTTCAGAATTCTTTTTGTGCATGAGTTTACTTTATATTTTCGTGGTCGTCATAATAAAACGCATACTCACACACACACACACACACACACACACACACACACACACACACACTCACACACACACATATTAAACCACACTAGCCAATTACAATCTAGGCATCAAAAGCACTGAGTAAGAACGCACTTTTTCATAAATGACTATACTTAGGTATTAGCTGAAAGTTAACTCACTGATCGAAATCTAGCAAATGTTATGCATAATTTTGTGCAAATTAAGACGCAAAATACCACTGAATTAGCATGGCTGTGAAACAAGATAAGAATTATAATATTGACATAATATTCTATACCATTAACTTATCTATTTTTAGTGTCTATACGTTATTCAGTATGTCGAAATGTTTCCCAAAAATATTATTTTTACTTATGTTTTTTGTTAAAAAATATTTTGTATAAAGAATTATATTTTTACAATCGTTATAATTTTTTAATACTATATTTAATACATGATTTAAAAAAAACCAAAATCAGTCTATTTTTTGATTAATCTACGAATAAAATTTAAAACATAATAATGCTGAGTAGAGGGTGATGAGAGAAATAAGTAAAATTTAGATTCATTTTTCCACTCAAACAAAAAGGTAGGTATAAATGTTAAATACTTAGTTTATATGGCAATTATTTTTTTACAGAGGTTTTCAGTATTATTTAAAGCAGCGTGGCTTCGTTGTTTACGTTCAATTGCAAAATTACCATATTATCTGCTTTAGATTCATTTTAAATCATAATAGTATAGTTTTTACGTAATTTATGAATAAAACAAGAAAGTAATATATGTGGTCAGAACAAACGCCGTTTTTGCATACAATTTCTGAAAAAAAACATTGAAAATTTCAACATTTGAAGATAAATAATCTTTGCAACATGCACAAAAAAAATATATAATGATAGATACTATACTGAATTTTTATATTAAATTAATAATATGAGAGCGGATTCCAGGCAGTAATAGAACACAACCTGAATATAACCGTACAAATATACGTTATGCTAATGTCTATAGTTTCAGATGCTTAAGATCAAAAAAAATCCTACTTTTTGTTGAAACGTTTTGATTTTTTTCACGGTAGATGCGTAAAAACAATATATTAAGTTGTTATTCATGAAATCATCCATTTTAAAGGCATTAAATTATTTATATTATTGTAAAAAAAAAATTTTTCTTGATAAAAAAAAAAGAAAAGTTATTAACCTATTCTGGAAAATTGTGATGTGTAAAAATGTATTCAAGATGCATTTTATAAAAATGTAAAAAATAGCTAGATAATATTTTAACAACAAAATATATTACATACCTAATAATATTAAACACTAAAGAGACTCATTTTCTGCCGTTACAGTAATAAATAAAGGTCACAGTGACCTAGGTTGTCAAGTTAAATATAAAAATTCTATATGTGTCAATTATACACACATATATAATAATATAATGTTATATATTATTTACCGACAATTTGATCAATACTTATCTGATTATATTGCATTCCATCAATTAACTTTTTCCAACTCTTGGCTGACATGTCCGTCAGAAATCTATTATGTCACTGTATTGTACGCTGATTTTATAGATTTGCTGTGCTACGTATCGAAAGTATAATATTTTTTGTTTTTTTCGCAGTACTTCGACAATGGTATAATTAACCGACAATTGACACTTGATAATAATAATGTGCAAATAAACGGACACTTGATTTCTTGGTTCGCTTTTCTCAGTCACACTTGAATATCTCTATTTATTTTTATGAATTTCAAAAAAATATAATCTTCGCATTTAAATGTAATTATAATAATAATAATTTATAATAAGCGGCGAATTTACACAATAATATATTGTATCCCCACATTTGCATCTTCTCACTGCAGGTGATCTGCATGACGTCGTACTACCTATTTAACGATTATGAATAAAAATAAACTGACGGTATTGATTGTTGTCAATGGCGTTCGATGTTTGCACGTTTCTAGAGTTCCACGCAACACGTGGTTGCAACAATTATAATACCATTAACAATACGATGCATTAATAAAACGTCGATGCGTGTCTACTTCGGATGGTTGCAAATTATCCCTACCAATTCTCAATCAATTTCTCGTTTTTTGATAGTTGCATGTATTTGACATTCGGTACCCTACCTGATATTTACACAATAATAATGATCATATTATACAGAGTGATTAACCAACGGCACTCATCCCTATGTTTTTTTTTAAATTTTATATTTAATGAATTTATTCATGTTTTACGATTTTTGGAATTTTTTATATAAGTACCTAAATCCTAAGGACTTTATTATAAATCAGTTTTATGTTTATACCATTTAAATAGAGATCTATGCTAATTGAATTTTTTTTTTCAAATGAAAACCAACCATTTTTATTGTAATTTACTAAACTAATTAGCTATTTGAAATCGTTGATTCAAAGGATTAATTGTTAAGTTATTGAAATGTATAATATGTAAAAATTATAATTTCTTTAAAATTATTTTATAAAAATTGAAAAATATAAAATAGTTGTAACATTTAATCAAGTCTTTTATATACACTATAGTATAATAATATATTTATGGATTTGTATTAGTTATTTTAGTGTTCAATACATAACTTCTTCAAAATTTAACCAACCCATTATCATATAAACTTATTCACTTTAGCCAACGAATATTAAAAATCAAAAAATAAAAATACTCCTTTAAATTTAAACTTTGTTACATCAACGGTTTTATAAAAAAAAATAGTCATCAGCTAAGTAAGTAGTTCATGGCAAAAGTGTTGTTCTCAATTTGAAAAAATATGTCAACATCATTACTAAACATTCTTTAAATGGAATAACAAATCATCCAAGTATTTAAAATAGGTACATATTATTATATTGTGTAATATTTTTAAAAATCAAATTTCATACACGCGGGTAAATCACGTATAGTGTACTTGGGCCATGGCTTATCATTATGTAAATCTAAATAGCTAAATCTCGCGCGATGTGCGTAATTATTCGGAAAAGGTAATGGATATTTGATCACACAATATCGTGTTATATATTATTATAGTTCCGGAGAAACGCTCGTGACGTGAGGTGTGTCATAATAATAATATATAATATTATTATTAAAATATGCGCCAACACTTGCCAGACGACAGCATGACGTCAACAAACACGGATTAGAGAATACAGGGTATTCGTAATCATATTGCATAATATTTTATGGTTTGATAACAATAATAATTATTATATTGAGTTTTATTTTCGTTATTCAGTAGATGAATAACCATAAAAATGGTAATTCGATAGGTGTCGTTATCAGTCTTTCCATTATCGCATGGTCTTAAATCCGTGAATCCATCCCATCGTAATGAAATAATTATAAGCATTACATTATACACTGAAATGTATTGATCATTTTATCAGAAGCGCCAATATCGTGCGAATGCCACCTACACGTGAATGTACTAAAATTGCCTATCCAATACGCCGGCTTACTGAAATAATAATATATTAACCCAATATTATTATTAGATACCTATGATTTGTAATAATAATATGTTCGTATGCTTTATTCGAAATAAAATTCTAAAATTATTCTATCAATTAAATGCGTATTTTTATTTAAGTTTTTTTTTAAATTTAAAGGTCATATTTTTTTATTTTCTTAGTCACTACTTTTAAAGTTAATTGAAAATCACTTCTGTTTTTTTTTATACATCCAAGCAAATTCATCAATTTTAAATTGGAAATTTGTTAAAAAAGACGATATATTTCAAAATGTTTCAGTAGTCTACAGTAATTAGCTTAGATTACAATATATAATAGTAAAGCACAACGTTTATCAAATTATTTATTATGTTTAATCATGTCGCGCAGTTGACTACGACCCACACAGTCATAGGTTCGATTCATAGCAAAGTGCAAAAAAAAAATTTGGATGGTTCTGTGTGATCACCAAATCCCCATGCTGTCGTCGGATTGAATCCTCTGGTTTCAAAATAGGTCCCACTCCACTGGGAGTGAATACCACGCATGAATCCTCTTGGAGAAGGGGTGTAGTATCATGTATATAGTGATATATACATAGATAAATAAATCACATGATCTCCCTACTACTCACTTGTGATAAGCATTGACGAAGACCTAGAGGTGGTTTCAATGAACAAATACAAAAAACAAAAACTGTTTTATCATGTATAGAATTGTAACGATGGTTCAATAATTATTAATTATATGTAGTTTTTTTAGTGCCATAAATTCTTCGCTCTGATAGTATGCGTACAATGCACTAAAATAATGACATTATAACGCACTTAGTTTCGTCCGTCAATGGAGATCCGGGTGTGTCGGCCATCGACCTTATTTCAGCTGGTCGTCGCCGCCGAAGTAGAGTGAACAATTTTAGTGCTTTTATTTTATTTTCTCCGAATCTCTCCCCCCCCCCCTCAATTCACTCACGTTACCGTTCCGAAACCGCACACAGTCCAATATAATATTTATATAATATTTTATTACGTAGATTCAGTCTTCCGCACTGCCACGATGCATCAACCACCTGCTGAGGATCGTATGACACGACGGTAGAATAATAACGATACCCACGAATAACAAGTATACATAAAGTTTATTATTATAAACGGGTATAAAACATTTTTCCGAACGACGACAGTGGTGGCAGAGTCACTACATTATATTATTATTGTTATTATACTCTTCGCAGCTATCATATGCACACAGACGACGTGAGTACTTAAAGTTTCCTCTCGTATTTCGTTATCGACCGTGTATAGTGTATTATAATATTCTGTGCCCACTAAGTGGGTGTGTATTTAGAGTGGTGGAGTATCGTTCTAGGAGAATAAAGCGTGCAATGTAGTGGGTGTAAACGTAAAAAAAAAGTGAAAATGATATCAAATTATGTTAACAAGATATTTCGATTAAAATTCATACCGTTTTTTTTTACTTCCGGTAAAAATATGACAATAATACAAAAATAATTATATATTAAATTAACCTAATTACGGTATTTGATTGAAAGTGACTCCATTGTATTTAAGTTTGTATTAATACAAATTAGTAAAGTTAAAAATTATGTTTATGTAAATAATAAATTTAAAAAGTTTAAATTCATTTGTTTTTAATTTTTCTTCTAGTTTATGTCGATATACTTACGCAATGTTATATCTGTTTTACCTACCAATGGCTAAATCGTATTATTATCATATCTGTAGGCTTAACGTGATGATTGAAAGAGTCAAACTAGTCCGATTATAATGTGTTACTTTAATCATCCCATATAATGTGTCATGGTTTATATATTTTATATATATTTATTTTTATCGAGTACTTAATTATTCGTCGAGCTAACCGGCTGAAAGTATACGTGGATTACGGTACGGTACTGCTCGTGGTTAAAGAGGGGCCGGTGAAGATATACGAGTATATGTATAGCGCGTCCAACAAGTTTTTGTACACCGACTCAGCAAAAAAACACATGAAATATATTCATACACATCATACGATAATGGTGATGGGTAGCTGAATTTTTTTTTCCCACTCCCCACTCATCGTTATTTATTATTATTATTATCATTATTGTTATAATATCGTTTGTATATTATATTTGCACATATTATAACGATATTATTATGATGTTGTTTACCGTAACAATGTGAATGTATACTATTAATTGCCAATGTTTACGATTGCTGTTCAGTGTTCGTGGTGCATTGATATCGAGCAATAATAATTAAATTCGCTGATACGTGTTTTTAACGCGTCCTATTATATTAATTATCATTATGTAATAACGGTATATTAATATTATATAAGGTAGTCACCATCGTCGTATTTTGCTGTAAACACTTAGATCGAATATTGCAACAAACAATATATATCTACTAGTACTGTATTATCTCAAATACTATATTATAGTTTTGTTCTACTAATTCAACCAGCGAAGATTATATCACACATACCATAACGACGACCATATACATGTCCTTCTGCTGTATTGCACGTAAAGACACAAACTTTAAATAATAATGAATGTCGTGCATCACGATATAGCAAGAAAGAAGAAACGTAATAATATAATTTGTCTCTGAATGAAATATTTACAATATTTTAATATAGAATTGTTATATCACTAATATTTTAATAAAAATATTTATTATTTTGTACACCGCAGGATCGATGTAGTTTGAATTTAAAATTGAATTAAAAACCTCTCAAGTATTTGTTTTTCAATGTACAATTATTTTTTCCTATCATTGTACTCAAGTGGAAAACGATTTTCTGGTTCTGATGAAATATATCTATCTCGTTGCACGTCTTGCAGACTTCTAGAACTGTTAAATGTATATAATATCATTAAGTCAAGTTCACTTAACGAAATTAATATATATATACAATATACATTTATTTTTTTTTTCAAAGTGGATAATCTTATTTAATCCGGTAAAAAAATGTATTTGTAAGTATAAATTATAATTTAATATTCTAATGTTTTTATGTACCTACCTATAATATAACAAACGCATTTAATAATATAACATTATATTGAATATCGATGCGAATCTCGAAGAATGAATAAAATACTTTTCATAAAATGAAAGGGATATATTATGCATACTCGACTGCGAGTCTTCCTTCATGTCACTCAAAGTCTTTATATTATTCTTATATAATATTTACTTATTGTATATAATGTACAGATTGTAAATTCTCAATAAACGCCATAATTTATAAAAAAAAAAAAGATGATATAATGTGTTATATTTTTAAAGAAATTTAACATGTTGTGATGAGTCAATGGACAATGTGATTGGACATAATATTCAAGGTGAACTATAAGAAAAACTGCAGTTAATAACGCCAATCTGATAACAATATTATTATAATTAATTCACTGTAAGCTGATTATATTCTGTAGTAAGATCGCGTTATTATTGTACAGTTTTAAAATCTGAGATTTTTGTGTGCTATGTTCACGTTTCATATGAGTGCCTAAATCTCGTACTTAAATATTAACCTATATACTAGGCTTTGTCTTTTAATTTTTATTACAATAAAATATGTATTAATCACGCAATTAAAAAAAAAAAAAAAAAAAATTAATCAAAATACCTTTACACACGCCATTTTAGATTTCAATAAAAATGGGCGAGTTGACCTAGTGACTTCCAATCAATTATGGGTGATAAAAATAAGGTACATAACGAATTCTATCAAGGCCAAGACACTAAATTTAATTCACTGCTGTGAACGAGAATCAGAGAAAAAACTGCAGACCAACGTCTGGGAAATTTAATTGTGATGGTATGTTAGGGGCGTATAAGCTTCCGGCACGCAACAACCCCAAAGTTATTTGGAATTTCAATCTGGATTTGAAGTTTATACATTTTTCTATAAAAAAAAAAATGAAAAAAAATAATTGACGTGCTGAAATACTTATAAACTGAGCAAAGTCAGAGACCGCTCTATATTCTGTAAATTATTGTATATAGTTTATATGGACCATTTATTATATATAATTTCAGGGCCATCATTGTTGTAATACAACGACAGTGATCTACGCAAACTATATAAAGTATAATTTAAAATAGAGCCATTAGGTCGGTAAAAATATGCAACCATGTATAGATATAATATGGAATACAAAAACATTTTTGTCCTCCATTATAATTATTATTGTAAATACGAATATTCAAATAAACCTGCAGTGCCTTGAATGTAGTGCGTATGATAGCTTTATATAAGTGGGGGAGGCGATTAAACGAGCTTTACTTGTATAATTATTTCATGAAATATAACGCACAGACTTGCATCACTGCTGTACACCATAAAACATAATTAATTTCAATAACACGCGATCGCTGATTAACGTTTTAAATACGGCGATTATAAAATATAAATCTTAAATTGCGTCGAGGGTGTTGCTATAGGCTTTGGGTGTGCTATACCTATAATGCTGGAACCGATCGATATAATCCAACGCTCCGATATCATTATAATAATAATCATTATAAATATATAAACAAAGATCCGTAAAGCGAACAATCAACATAATAATAATGGGAATAATAATAATAATAATAATAAAAACAATAATATGTTCAATATACTGAAGGCTCGAATATCTCAATAACGCACGAGTATATGATGGATGTGTTTCACGAATATCTGATGGTAGACGCCTAGTATGCATCATAACGATATATTATACTGTGCATATTATACGCGAGTATGTATATTATTATTATTATTAAAAGGGCGGAACACAAAAAGATGAACGATGCCCAAGCGATATATACGCTTATAGTCAGGGCAAATGTTTATT
Organism: Diuraphis noxia; assembly: GCF_037042655.1. NCBI lineage: Eukaryota > Metazoa > Arthropoda > Insecta > Hemiptera > Aphididae > Diuraphis > Diuraphis noxia. The sequence continues at coordinate 25,364,690 of NW_028301714.1, read as the reverse complement.
GATACCACCTCATTATCGACATTATAATATAAATATTACCTCACGAATGTGAGCATTATGTTATAAGATGACTTGTAAAATCTAATAATATTATTATCATTACTATTGAATTAATTAAATTTTAACGATTATGGTCATTATCCTGAAGTTTTTACTCATAAATTTAAATTATTAACATAATGCTGAACTTTCAGAGGGAATCGATAATATAAATTGTCTTTTATTTATAGACCTTTGTCAGTGAAAAACGTATAGATATTTTCCAAGTTTTGTTTTCCAAGTAATTGTTTGATAGGCAAGGGGGATTTCTAATAATTCGTATGCAGCTGTTAAACATGGAGCATTCAAGTATGAAGTGTTTGATGGCAAATGGTATGTCACATAGTTCGCAGGTTGGGCGTTCTATTTTGGTTATAAGATAGTGTGTTCAACAATAGTGTATAAACCTCTAAACCTAGTCGTTGTAATAACTTCATATTGTCTGGTAGTGGGTGAGAGGGATTTCCACGTGGAGATTAAGGTTTTGATTACTCTGAATAAGTTTAATGTCGGTTATCATTATTATTATTGTTATTATTATGAGGAATTGAAGTGTTTGGTACGATTTTTAAAAAATAATGAAGTTCTAGGGTATACGTGTATTATTACGATATTTCTATGGGTAAAACGGAAGTAGACGAACTGGACAGATCTATCAATCGCTATTCGTTATTCATCATTGTAGTGTTTGCGGTTATTATAACAAAACATCACGATGTATACTAATGATTCACGTTTAGCATCTTGTTTCGTTATTGATGAGCGTACATAATAATAATAGATGAGTCGCTAGCACATCTTCCGCATAAAATCCATTATCATTGTTATAACATACCTTATTAAATTATAATATATTTAAACAAAATACGATAGGTACCGCAAATCGAGGGAACGACTTGTTATGTATTTGTGTATATTACAGAAATATTATTATGTATCGCTGCGAGCAGGACTTAGAACAGAGCTTTGAGAATCGACCCTTTCAAGTCAGATCGTACTAGTATTAGGAAAATTGCAAAAGTCATAATATGACGTATATTATTTGCATCGACCCACATAATATCACAGTAGTTTTAAGCAATAAAGTAACCGTGTATTTATTTTTCCATAAATGTGTCACTACTTCTAACACAATTACCTGACCTAATTCTGCTGTAGTCTCGTGTACAGTAACTGATGTTAATAATTATGCAAAAATGACATGAATCTATTAAAACACGAATATAATCCTTTTATATCATCAAATAATATGCAAAAATATGCGAAGTTGAGTTTTCTATACCTGAAATAATGCAATTTCACTGTACTTTTTATAATGAACCAATTAAAGTGATTGCATTACTTTTCAAAAATAATTTTCCCGAAACTGGGTGCGTTGATATGCAATGCACCTAATAACTATTCAGTATGTTAAACATATCGTTGTACATCCTCGTAAGACACTTTATGACTAGGATAAATATAAAGTTATAATCACTATATTTTTATGTCTGATATCGAATTATATATTATAAATAGATACCTTTAAGGATTTAATTTATTCCACAACTTTTTGAAGTAATCTATCATCTGTTATCTGTTATTATATGAATATTAAATTGTATCAATTATGTTTGTGATGCATAAGAACAAAAACCCTGTAAAATGTACTAAGAAAAGATAGACATTTTTCATTATTGCCCAAAAGGGACTCAAAAACCGTCAGTACACAAGATATTTGGCTTTTCAACTTTAAATTTGACTTCAATAGGAAACGACCCCACTTTTCTTGAACTAAGAATAGAAAAACTTGGGTAAAACAGGTGTCAATGATCTTTAAAATATCGAATGTTGTTTTTACGACTTGTCGTTTAAGGTTGTATGTAAAGGGGTGGGGTGTTGGTTGTTTATATGTCGGAGACAACGAAAACCCCGTTAAAATGTCACACTTTGATTACCTATTTCATACACTCATGATGTATGTATGCAACTTTTAAAGCTTATTCATCCTTAAATTAAGTCACCATGACGATCAAAATATATGTACATATATATAACAATTTTATATCGGCGTGCTCAAATGAAGAATAAAAAACATAATATATAGATTGTATGTAAATTATGGTGTTTATTCATATTGATAAATTGTTTTCTAATTTAAATATATTTTTAAATAATCTAATATAAATAAATTTACTTGAATATTTTCTAATGCTTGAAAATAAAAACAACAAAAACTTGAGATGACTCCGCCAAAATTATAATACTAAACTAATGTACTTATATACTGAAAGTTGAAACAGCGACGAGTTATTATCGTGTATTATTAAATTTTATTTTAAATATAATATTATATTCAATAACAGCGATGTGCGATATAAAAAAATTAAGCTGGAAGGATGTGTTGTAGGTTAATAAATTATGAAACTGAATTGTATACGTACGACCGCAAACACAATGACGATACATGATGTATCCCGTCATATTACGTACGATATCGGTAAACCACCGTTACCGTAGTTGAGAATGACGCCAGGCAATTTTCGCAGTCTATGAAGGGTTAGGTATGTTTATACAGACGGGACCGTCTTGGCAGCGATATTATTAGTGTAGTGTTTGCGTATCATATCACTTGGGCCTCAAGACACATACACACAAGTACATTATTATTTAATATATTATAATTGTGTGTACACTCGGCGGCGGAATGTCAATCTGGGTAAGCCGTTTCAACGATGATGCGGTATCGAATTAATGTCTCAGCGGGACGTGCCGATGTGAAAGGTTATGTGTTTAACATTACCAGCGCTGCAAATACAAAAAGAGAGATGTGTGGCATTCAATAGAGTCCCAATGCGCCCTACACTTACCTCTCAAGATTCCTGTCAACAAAAATACGTCGTCAGTAGAAGTGTACACGAATCCCTGTCACAATGTGTTCATAAAATATTGTAAATATTATAACATCACGGTATTATGCGAAAGTGGACAGTATTTTTATTATTACTGCTATGACAAAGTTATAAGTTATTTTTAAATTTTTAAATATAACGAAAGATGTAATTATTTCTGTCGCTTTATTTATATTTTATAATTTAATTACACTACTTGAGTTCAAATCAAATGGTCTTATAAAGGTATAATACGAAATTATATTATATATAGTTATTATGCATTAAAATATTACCTTGCGACTTTACAAATATTCACTTACTTCAAATCAAAAAAAATTTTTTTTTTAAGTAGGAAATTGTACAATCATATAAAGTAATGATTTACAATAAACAAAATTGATAAAATGATTAACATAGAAAAGACAAAATAATATAGGATAAAGTAGCAAGTAATAAATTAAATTAAATTACAGTTAACAAAAAAAAACTTGGGCCGGAGTGGCACAGTGGTCACCCAGTTGACTACGACCCACACAGTCATTGGTTCGATTCATAGCAAAATGCAAAAAAAGTTTTGCGTGATTCTATATGATCACCAAATCCCCAAGCTGTCGTCCGATGGGGTCATCCGGTTTCCAACTAGGTCCCAATCCACTGGAATATAAGACCGCTCATGACTCCTCTTGGAGAAGTGGTGGTAGTTTCATGTATATAGTGATATATACATAAATAAATAGATCACAAGATCTCCCAACTACCCACTTGTGATAAGCATTGGCAAAGACCTAGAGGTCGTGTCAATGAAAAAATACCAAAAAACAAAAATGAATAGCGTTGTGTGGGATCTAGGACATTTCGGCACAGCCGTTTCGGCGCGAGACATATCGGCACTGACCATTTTGTTGCGAAGAAATTTCGGAGCAGATTTTATTTTTAAATACGTACAATTATGAAAAATAACCTAATATAATCATCAATAATACAATCCAGTGATGTAATAATAATTATTAGATGATAAAACGAGAAATAATTAAGAAAACAATATTATGTGCCTGCAATGAGCCTGAGTATAGAACTTGAATAGGCTAAACATTGAAATAAAAATATTCTTAAAACTTGATAATAACAACGATTTTGAGTAGACACCTATTTAATATGGACTCTACCGTATACATATATATTTAATATTTAATATAAAATTAAGAAAAATAAATAATTATTTAAAACTATAGTAATATTTTTTATTTTTATGTCTAAGATTGTATTACTTTATTATTATTATATCAGTGGCGCCAAGATATCCACGCTTCGAAACAGCCGTGCCGAAATGTCCGATTCCGCTTTGGGTGTATGTGGCTCAATATCTAAATCCTAATTAATATAGCATAGTAATATATGGTAATAGTATTAACGTACAGTTAGAGGTACATAGTAATTACTAAATTGGTACCTAATAACAACTTTTTATTATATAAATTATTCATTGACAGTAAGAATTAAGAATTTAAAATATGTAGAGTCGTACAAACTATTAGATTAAATTCTATCAATAATTTAATAGTAACAATTATGTAGAAAACTACACATGTGGCTTATTTCATGTATACATACACAAAGAATAGAGCAATATTTTGGTGTTGAAAATACATTAGTCAATCTATATATTTTCCAGGGTTATTGTAATTTGAACAGAAATTAAATATAGAAAAAAATAAATTTAAGATTCATTGTTTTTATGTGGCAGTTATACACGACGTTTTAATAAAAACTACCTGTATTTTCAAAAGTCAAAATAATATGTCAATAACCCATGTCAAGATTCCAATCAAATATGTTTTGTAATAACGGATTTTAAAAACTTTTTGATCACACTTTCTATACAAAAATGTCACATCCTATTGTAAAACCGTACAGGGTTTAAATAAAGATAGAAAATTGCTTGCGACAATTTTAGATTTTGACACCGAACATAACTAACTGAACTTGCTGTACAAAAATAAAAATATATCAAAACCACAGTAATACTTTTGACCCAGTTGCATTTAATTTTTTTGTTTTATGTCTTCATAACATGCTAATTATTATCATCGTTTTCAATGTTTTAATTGCTGGTTTTATCTATTCAACCGGAATGATATTACAATATATAATACTCGTCCGACGAGCATAATAAAACATATAAATGGTCATTAAATGTATCGGTCGGTCGTATGTATAATATAATGTATATAATAATATTAAAATGTTTTAAAGGTATCTACGTGGTACTTCTGGTATACGGTGAATACAGATAATATTATTTACAATTTTATAAGCACGCATGTATGCATCATATTAATATATAGGTATTAAGCAATATCCATAAAACAATATAACACAAGTATATATACTATGGTTACGATGTAATAGTTATGAAATTTATATTCTTTTGAAATATATTAATTGTGACAATAATTATTGCAAAATGTATTTTTCAACGACCACTTAAAATATTATTGTTATCAAATACAATGGTAAAAAGAAAATAAATCGGTATCCAATTATATTATTATATTATCATTGTTTAGAATACATGGCTTTTCAAAATCATAGAATTTAATGTTATTTAGTACCTTAAAGGTATACATATATGTATACAGGGCTGGGGACTTAAAACATTTGCTTAGTTTTATGGATTGACTAAAATGTAGCATAGTGCTATGGAAGTGTATGTCATGTTATAATACGTTTAGTTATGAAGTTTAAAAGTGCTTTTTTTCGTTTGTTTCAGCGATTTTTCAAAAAATGCTTATTTCCAGTTTTTCTGATTATTTTTACTTATTTGACTAGTATTTCTACGTTTTTATAATGTTTTCAACTATTATAAATATCGTTTACATTTCAGTTTTTAGAAAATCCCTCGGAAAATCCATAATTTATTTTATAATATAAAGATACAGATTTATTTTTATTTTGTTTGATTTTTTATTTAGTATTTTTTAGTTTTTGTTTTTTTTGATAAATATTTTTTGTTTACATTCATATAGATATTATTTATAGGCCATAAATATGTTTTTTTTAAATATTTAACGCAATAATTTGAATTAGGTGATAATGTGCATAATTTTGAGACCTTCGTTTTGAAATTTTATGGCATAACATTTGATTCATTAGGTCCTTAGTAAAATCTGGCTTTCAAGGTCATTTTTAATTTATATTATTTTTCGGTTTTAAAATAATGTTCATCAATTAAAACTTTTAACACACGTTTTATGAATTATATTTCTTTATTAAATTTTCAGCTTGTGAATATTTTACACTTTTGTATGCACGTAGCACTAAATTAAAACTAAAAGCCCCCAAATTTAAAACTCAATTTGCGCCTAAGGCGTTGTTAACCGTTTTCACTCTCTCATACGATGAAGTATTTAATATTACATTAGATTTTCAAATGAACTAATGAATGTAAATACCTTTTGCCCATTCATGGACCCCCTCAATTTACATTCAATAACTAATAAAGTAATAAATCACATCTATTACGACTAATAATATAATAGTTGGGCATTGGGGAAAAATCAGAAGGAAAGATAAATAAAAATGTAGTGATATTTTTCGATTATAAATTATATTTAGTATTGTAATCTATATTTTGCGAGTATAAGTACAGCACACGCAGATTAACTAAGCCTTTCTTTCTTATTCAACAATAATAACTTCTCTCAACACGTATGTGATCAATAAACCACTCGCAGAACACCACATTATCACACAAACGCGCGCGCGCGCACACACACACACACACATATCATGCATGCGTCATACATACATATAAACATACATATATATAAACACAAATGTATATTATATTTATAGTGCAGTAATATATATATATATATATATATATATATATATATATATATAATGTGTATCATTATTATACGCGCATACACATTGTTTAATGTTCCTAGCCACTCTCGAATTGAAAATAAATTAAATCTTGAACAGTCCACCATCATAATATTACCACGAAAACGAATGGAGGTATATTATAATAATAATACAGTCACTTCGTTGTAATGTCATTATTTAGACACTATGTAAGTGTAACTTATTCATCACTGTACAAAAATATACCTATGATGTGCAGTTGACTAATTTGCAAATTAATGATGTATTTATAATAAAAGATTTTTTTTCATTCATCGATTTATTCTATCGCGTCGCTAATACGAATCGTACTAACGATACTAATATTGTTTTAATTAAAATTTCCTTTAAAACCCCGGAAGACGAGAGTATTGCGAAAGGTTAATCAATTCTGATTGTTTGCGTGACCCCACCTTGTAAAAACTGTATCATCACAATCCCAGACATTTGTTATCCAATTAATAATTATTAACCTTTTTAAAATTGTCTTATCAGCCATCGGAATATTTTATGATAAGCTGATATATCTGGTCATTAGTGAAAAACCCTCAGAATAAGTATTGTTATCCAATATTCCAATGTGTATAGTAAATTTTATTAGGTACATCATTCCAGTTAATAACCTTGTTGTTGATTTTATTTCACGTGAAAAAATATAAAGTTTATAAGAATTGTCATATTTTGATTAATATTTTTTTTATCTGAAAAAAAAAGATAGGCTAAATTGTACTCTGATTTTTACTTTATTTCAAATATAAATAATTTAAAAAAAAATGTTTCAAGTTGTCTCATTTTTAAAATCAGTTAAATATTAAATTTTGAAAAACTGAGTTTGATGTGGCCAATAGAATATAACCCTTCATTAGTTTAAAAAAATGTATCAAATCTAGTCGATTCTACAGAACAGAAGCATATAATATTACATTAGCATTGGGCGCCTTAAACGCCAAGATATTTTTTCTTCCTCTGCCATGGCGATTGACGGCCGTCAATATAGAGTGTATCGTTATATCACGGGAATATTATATCATAATATTATTATAATTTATTACGCCATTTGATTTAAACAATCGCATATCGGATATTAATTTTGATAGACGGCACATATCTGCCGTCGCGCAAATACGATATGGTATTTATAGTACGATAAATATGACGCATATCACCGAACAAAAAGCTACATCCATGTTCCAACTGTTCGAAGTTCGGTTTCCGGCAGGATTAGGAACTAACACGATACTAATATAATAATACATCGTATGTAATAGTATATCCAGTATAGACGCAAAAGCCGTGTCCGACAAACCATCGCGATAATGCCTACTATTTTATAAATATAAATATTTATATGGATACGGGCTAACTTTGTAAGCATTCTCAGACTTATTGTTCCTATTGATGGATGGTAAATATTTTATTTAAATCCTAATTTTTAGAACTTTTGAGTATATCTTATATCATATTTTCAAATTCCTGATATTTTTTATACTACCAAAGAATGTCCCGTTAGGATACAAACTATCTTAATTTAGTTTTGAAATGTGAAACCCCATTTTTATTTTTACTAAATATCTATAGAATTCTATAGATATCTATAGTTTCTCTTCGAATAAAATACAAACAGAAATTTGTAATGTCACGTCTTAATGTGTTTTAAAAATTATTCAGTATTTAAAAATGTGGTCATTGAGTGTATTCAAAAATCCTAAAATAAAGATTGGAATCTAATGTATAACTTAAGCATACAAAATTGCGCATGTACGATTTTACTTCGTCTCATCCTCCTGTAGTTGTGATGTTGTGCTTTTATATACAATATTATAAAGAATAGAGTGAAAAAATATCTATTTAATATAAATACGTAATATGAGGTTTTACAGTGAATATATATAACGAGTTTACTTTTAGCCAAAATCGCATTTTTATTTCAGTAAAACAGGCTGAAATTTCGTTATGTCGGTATAGTAAACATAAAAGAAAAGCATGTCGAAAGCGAAAACGGTTTGCGGAAAAACCGTGAGAACGAAAATAAATATCAAAGAATACGCGCCCACTGCTCCTATCCATTCGCTATATACGTGCGCAAAAGTTAAACAAATACCCAGAAGCGACTGGAACGAGTTCGTGTGCATTAAAATTTACAATAAAGTGAGTGTTTTAAACGGGACGAGGGCTAAACAACAATCTGCACAGATTTCCATCCGTAGAACCGTTTTGTCCACGGTACAATAAACATCAAAATAAGTTTCAATTACTATATAGGTATTAGGCATATTTTATTATAATTATTATTTTTTATAACCATATACCTAGAACGGATTTCCTTATAGTTTCTACTACGATCTTCAATTTTTTTAGCACCGCCTATGTAAATGCATCCAACATTCGTTAACAACAGTTATGACGAAAAAGAATAACCGGCAATGTTAACGGTGCTGATTATTGATTTCACACATGTCGACCAATAAATTAAAAAAATTAAATTAATGATTATATTTTTAGGTACCTAAATGAAAAAATATTTTAAACGCCAACAACGTTATACAATAATAATAATAATATATTAATCCAAAAGTAGGTACCACACTGAACCAAATATTATATGAAACGCTCATTGGATTTGAAACATATCTTGCCTTTATTTAGATTGTTATTTTACATGTTTTTTTAAAAATAGTTTATAATATTAATATGGTATATTCAATTGATAAAGTAGCCACACTCCTTCTTCTGGAGACTGTATTCAAGACCACAGTCACTTATATTCACAGTACCTATGCAAAATAACACAGTGTCAAAGGCCTGCTTTAAGTGTTCGTGACTTCTTCAGTTCATCAAAAAGAAATTCAATAACGTACCTATAATATTATTATTACCTATAACGTAGTGATAATACATTTGTTGCCTTCATAATATTATGTGTGCGTTTTCCAGTTGGACGGATTCGAGACATGGTTGTTCAAGACGCAGAGAACCTTGACTACTGCAGGTATATTCGTTTCGTACAACACACCAGTTCGTGCTTATAATAATATGATTTATAGGTATATTCATATATAATATGCACGTAGAGACGGAGTGTAATAATTCAAAGTTACATCCTTCCACATTGCGCGTGTCAAAACGCGTAGGGCCTAATGAAAACGCATCGCTTCGGTAGATAACGCCTAATAAATTATATATTTAGGCTCCGTATTCTATTGTGTAAATAGAAACACGGTCATTATACTTGCTGTCTATCTTACGGTTTTTCCATTATGTTATTTAATTTATATTTATATAGGTGTATTTGTTTTCTTGTCCCACCCCTCGGGATCAAATACCGAATTACATTATATTTTTATATCGGTTAAGTGTACACGCATCCGCCATTACAATTAGGCGTCTTCGTTCGTTTCATTATCATCACCCACAGCTGATATCTATTTGCGGTTTAAAGGCCGGCCACCATAAGAATTGATGAAATCACCAAGGTTGTAATCACCAACAGTGTAATAACAATAGGCGTTAAAATATAATATTATTAATATCATTATTCAACTCGTGTTCACTTTATTTTAAGTATCGACAAAACAATTATTCGCTTTATCGTATTATAAGGAGGTAGGTACCTACATAAAAAATAAATACGTCCAAATTTAAAAAAGTTCAGATAAAAATCAAACGCACGTATCATTGAAACAGATCACTTGTGAACTTTCAACCGTGTTTTATTTATGAACAAATCGAATAATGTACCAAGAATACCCATTAGGCCCATAAGGAAATGAAATATTCCACCCTTAGCTAATTATATCAATTTGTTTTGTTCATAATAAATTATTTTTAATTATGATAATACCCATATATAATATACTAGGTATATCATGGAATTTAATTTAAGCATGACGTTTATCTATATTTTCTGTTATTTAATAAAAATAATTTTTTTAATTCTTAGGTTTTTTATGAATATATCGTCACTCTCTTACCAACCGTAAGTTTTTGATTGATTGGCGTCTTTATGATATATGTATACATATCACAGACAATAGCCATAGCAATAGTAAATAATTACAGTATTTAAATTACTGTACCCAAAAAACAAATATTTTAAAACTCCATTAGTAAGAGGAGCAATATTGTATTTAGATAGTTGGTAATGTGAATTACATAATTTGCGATATGTGTGGGTGTGTGCTCTGTTATATAATTTAACTAGCACTTAAAAATGGAAAATAATAGTAGGCCAAGACCACAGCCACAAACAGAAGGGCTTTAGTGGCTAATCTTTCTCAAAAATCTTCTAAGCCCTCCCTCCCAAAATATTTTCTAAATTTTGTTTTAAACTTGTTCAAAACTACCATAGAAGAACTCCAGATCACCCCTCCCCTCCGAAAAATGCTATTTGATTGATTCGTTACGCTTGATTACAAGCAATGTAGCTGTATATTAAATTGAGTGTGTATCTGTATGACTATATTGATTAATGTATTATAATATAATATAAATTCTCTTTTTCAATAATTTTACTTTTTGTGTGTTTGCCTACAAACTTGGAGTACATAATACATTCCTGAAAATGGATAAATTATGTATCGTCAAGCTGTATAAGTTTATATTGGAAAAGTTTTGAGATGGCTAACCTTTAATAAAATGACGTAAGAACAATGATTAGGTTCTGTGTGGCTTGTAAGAGCTACGTGAAATTGGCCTTTCGTTAATAAATATTGAATTCTTTTATTTTACTTGATTACATGCGTCTTTTGGTAAACAATATTCAATTAGCAGTCACGTGAGTGAAACGTTTTCATTGATTTATTTTTTCTACAGCCCGTTAAGCTATACGATTCGTTCAATATCCAGTGAACAAGGTTGTACAAAAATGGGTGAACACATATTTAACGTAAGACATATTTTTATTTCTTCATTAAATTTCTTTATTTTTTTCATATAAAATTATCCAAAACATTCAATCGTATAATGAATAATTATTATTTCATATTTACAATATGTTCTATACATGGTAGGAATATTAATAATTGTTATGGTCATTTGTATAAATATGTAACAATAATGAATAATGTGTACTCGGGTTTAATTAACTTCTATTTTTGATTTTTGAGTGACGTCAGTATTATTACTGTATTGTATAAGAATATTTTAAAAGCCGGGAAAAATTAACAGTAAACATAACCCAATTTGTTAGTCTAAAAACCCGTGTTATGAACATCATAAAATATTTTTATTTTATATGCATTTAAAAAAAAATCATGTATACATAAATCGCATTAAACCCAACCGGAGTTATTCTTAAAATCAACTCATTATCCGTTTAGTCAATATTTACAGAATTAAGTTCATAAAAACAGGAGTACCTTAAACAAATTGCTATAAGTTAAAATCAACTAAACTTTGTCTTAAACTTGACTCGTTAATGAGTAGTTTGAGGATTATTTAGTCTCGTGTGCGTACCTATACTCGCTGATCACGATAATACATTTTCAAAAGAATCGCAAATATTATTAATATTCAGTAGTAAAAAAAACATGAACAATAATATATTTATATTAGATTACTGAAATTAATTAAACCATTATTATACCATACACATATATTTGCTTATCGGAAAATACAATTCTGTGTTTGACGTTTTAATAATATAATAATAATAATTGACCGATATTAGTCGCTGGTCCGTTGACGTTTCACTTCTTAAACGAAACAAGACACGTGCCTTACACACATAATAACATTGGAAAAAATTACTTATACACTTATGTTATTATATCCTATGAAATATGGATACATATTCCATTTCACTTACACTTCAGTTGTACGTTGTTATTACAAGACTCAGTCGTTCTCAAACTTTTTTTTACAGAGGTGCCCTTTTTTGAACCGAATTTAACCACAATGTCCTGCTATGAATATCAAAAAAATCTCATAAATAATCAATTGTTATTATTTGTTTGGACATAATACAATAAAAACACTCTGAGAAAACAGCTAACGTAAAAAGTTCACTAATTTATACATATAAGAAATTATGAAAAATATTAAAAGATAAAAATGTTTACAATATTATAACATGGTAAGTTATTTAACTAATGCAATGCATATGACTGCTTATGGTTGAAACTTATTAATAGTATAATAAAATTATGGGATACAGAATTTCGTACTTCTCAAAAAATGTATATAATAGTTTACGAGGCAATATCTTACCGTAGCATCTTCGACATCTCATACAGCATAGTTTTAGAATTAATATGATTTCAGATTTTTCGCGAAAACGGAAACGAGCATTCTTATGCATTCATTAAAATTATTTGCCTAAAGTAAATATCGTTTTGTAAGTATTATAGCACCGTTTTGTTATTTTTATTTTGTTTTATTAAAATGTTTTTAATTTAATTTAATTACTAGGTAAACACAAATACGATATTTAAACGATTAAAAATGTATTAATTGATATACCGTTACGTTATATTGTGTACACAATGCTTTGTAAAGTCGAATAATATAAAAGTAATTAATACTTTTTACTTAATTATAAATTGTTTAGCTATACTTTAGCAATATATCTGTACATGATTTACTATAGGATATATAATCTGACATTCTTGTTCGGTAATGGTTTGAGTTTGGACACTACTACTAGGAAATGTTTTACATTTCTAAGAAACCAAAAGAAATTTATCCAACATAATTTTATATACTGAGTAGCTCATTTAAAATGTCTATAATATTATAATCGACGCTTATTATTATTTCCAAGTTATCTTTTTAAGTTTTTTTTCTTTGAGAATCACATTTTTAATATCATAATCCAAAGCCAAATATTGTTTTAGAGTTATTCAGTACATCCCACAAGTCAAATTTCGAAGGAATGTTTATTTAACTATAATATTATGTCAATATAGTTACTGATTAAGTTTATCGGAGTAAGTGGACCAATATTTAGTTATTTTAGTTAGGTAATTAAACGATTAACAAAGTGAAGCGCAAAGGTTCATAAAATTGACCGCAGCTAGTTAATATTCAATTCAACACATAAATATATAACATTCTTATAAATAATATGAACACCATGACAGTTAAACATATTATTATACATATATTATCATATATTATAGCTCCAATAGAAATTGCAGTCCAGTGAAAAAAAAATTTATCACCGTTAGGCGAAACTACTCTTGTTGAAAACCTTTGTCGTATATATAATTGTGTTCACCGAAAAAAAAACACTGACGCTATAAATATATATTATTGTGTGGTGTGTTGTACCTATTTGTATATATACATATAATATATGTATACGTGGCTGTGGAGCCAGTCAGTAAAACAGAATAAAAAAAATATATACACCACCACATACTACATTGTGATTAATAATATTAGACCCTTGTAAATTGTGCGCAGCGGACGTAGTATATAACTATTCTGGGAAAATTTTGCTCGTAAAAAAATTCAACGCTATTATTAATTACCAGGCGTGGCGAAATATATCCACAACTGCTGCACACTGACTGAACAGGTCGAAGAAACGGTTCTGCTGTGAGCTATAAATTGTTATTATTTTTATTTTTTTTTCCAGTCGTTATAATAATATTATTACGGTCTGTAAATTATGTATACTACAGCAGAAACATCAAACGGAAAACGGTTCAGTGAGTCCGTGAATACTATAATTCATTAAGTAAAACCGTTCAACCGTAGCAGGTACCTATACCACATCTGGTAAGTGGTAATTATGCGCTGCAAGTTATCAACTGAACTTCCGCGAAAATCGAAAAAACAATTGTATTTTTACGTTCGCAAAAAATAATTAAAAAAATTATTCACCAAACATATTGTTTACATTGTCATATTGTCCTAACCTAACCTAAGTTATATTGTCTATAAAAATATCGTCTGATTATGTTTTCCATTATTTTATTTATTTTAATTAATAGTGGGTACATACCTAAAACTATCAATAAAAAAAACTTATTAACAACATCAAAAATGCAGCCTCTTACTAGAAAGTTAAATATGGATGGCTAGAACCTAGCCACTAGTTTAGGTAAGGTTATACGTGAGTGATTAATAATATTATTACAATACAACTGTGGTGAGAAAAATATCGCTCAAAACTCTTTACAGTTCTTCGATCTAATAAAATATATTTTTAGCAGGAGAATACAAAGTCAGGTTTTGGAAGGGTTAGCTCGATTGCGCTCTCGTCGTTCAAGCGTACCGAATATATTTGGTCGGGTAATGTACACATAATAATATTAAATTATATACTCATAGAACACACACATACGATCTGTATATTATTATTATTATTATTATAACTGTAATACACCCAAATCAAATTATCTAAATTACCCATCGACGACACGGCCGTCAAGGTTACACACACGTCCGTGATATTACCGTATATGTACCTATCCTGACATGGGTTGGAAAAGCGTAGGGTACTAGGGTACCGTATGTATCATACGATATGTGATGTATAGGCGGTATATGTACCTACTCGATGCATACACAAGCTAGACGTATAAATATACGTAATTTATGTGCAGGTAATAAACTCCGGTCGTGCAGCATACCGTGGTATTATGTATCGCGGTATACGCTAGGTGGGTATAATATGTATGGGAAATGCGATGTAAATCGGAGAAAGTTTTTAGTCCGTCGCTGGGTGAAATAATTACTGTTATATTGTTTTCTGCATTCGCACTCAGAAACTTTACACCAGGTCGATCGAATTATGTATAATAAAGTACATATGTATATTTTATTACCTATGTATGTGTAAATACACACTCGAAGAAAGTCACATAATATATATACATTAAACATACATACAGGGGGATTTACCAAGCATGTTAGCCCATGTTTTTTTCTTTAACAATGAATTTGTTTGTTTTATTACCTATACTTAAGGAGTGTTTTGTGGTGATATAAACTTTTATTTTTCAAATGATTATATCCCTTATATGCTTATATGGAGTGAACTATTTAGAGAATCGTTTTTTTTTTTTATTATTATTGAAAATATTGATATACCTAACCTAACCTTGGAAATTTCAGTAGTGCAAGTGCCCCGTATTTCCCCTACCCCTGGGTACTATCATGATCATTGATCTTTTATCCTTAGAACACAATGTAATTAACTCAAAAACAGTTCATGCGAATTTTGATTCTGATAACGTTAAATTGTTCAGAATAATTATCTGCTGAATAATTTACAGTTGAAAAAAAGCGTGTTCACATTTAAAAAACAGAATTTTAATATCCACTGTACACTTCTTAACTAGTACCTACACAATAACACAAGAATTTGAAAATATTATGGTTTTTGAGTTTAAAGAAGTAAGAGAAGTAAAATAAATAGAGAAATTCCAAAAATTAGAATTTAAATAACTGATAACATTATTGGATGAAAATAAGGGATTTGAATGCTTGGTGAATACTATGTATAGTAATATGTTTACCTATCCCTCGGGCGCAAACGCCTTTATCGTTACTAGCATATAACGACGATTCCTCGATTAAACTACGCACTTTATCCTACCTACCTAGTTGATTAAAAACGAACGATTTCAAGTTATTCCGCTAGCCATGCAATAACAGTATAATATATCATTATTATGTTACAATGTATTTTAAGACATAAAAGACCAAACAATAATCGTAATATTTGCTTCTATACCACCATCTACTCCGGTCTACGCTGGAAAGGAACATTAAACGTCTAGTAGGTTTATTTAAAATATAATTATGTTAAGAAAATATTACCCGTAAAATATATTATACATCGTTTTACTTATTACTTTGAATAGATTTTTTAACACTACATATTATACACATCGATGAAAACACGTTTGTTTACATTAATTTAATTTCATTCGTTTATCGAAAATGTCTGTTTGAAACTTGTCACCCTAGTATAAATACTTGCAGCGCGTATAAAGTTCGTTTTGTCTTCTAAGTAAACTTTAATGGTCAACTTTTAATAGGAGTTCTAGACTTTTAGTACCTACGTATTAACAATTGACATTCATCATATCCAATGTTTTATCATGTCCATTCGTCGCGAGTATTAAAATAGTATTATCGACATTGACGCGTGACTCAAAATAATATTCACTGAGAGTCATTTTTCTACTTCTGTCTATCTTCATACTGACTGGGTTGTTGTACATTATCCGTTAGGAATATGGATTTCAACACAAACTCAGAAACATTATTTTAAAACTATAGAACACTACAAAAACTATTTTTTTTTCAGGTTCCTAATTTTGTGACATTTTTGTTATAACCAGATGACATATCAGCTTGTTTATTATCAATTGTATTTATTGACTGAGTATCTTAAAATGTTTCTGGCATAGCATACAATCATTACACAACAATGTTGTTGGGCAGCACACTTTGAAGATATTAATTTCCCCTTATTTTCAAAATATCGAAATAGCAATCACAGTGTTTTAGTAATCGTCAGTTGACTATATTTTATGCATTTTATTGTAGTTAATTTTATAAAGGCGACGCTTTATATAATACATACATAGAACGCATACATTAGTATTTGTATGAACCTAAGTATTTATGTCATTATCGTGTCGCCGATGAAATGGTATTTTGTTATTACTGTCATCGACGACGACGATGACGACGAAGGGGAATCGGCCGCGATAACGTCCGAACACGATATCGTTCGTCGTACTACAATATTATAATACTGTCATACTTCTGAATAATACAGTTCGAAGAGAAATAAAAACATTTATATAATATTACACGCAAATTCGCACTAAGCACATGCACACAGCACATGTCATGCCCCGTAGTCTTGTCACTTAAAAATATTCATTTGTGTCCTTTTGGCTTTTTATAGTGATGACGTACTATATATGTTTACACCATTATCATCGAAAAAAAAATGATTCAATTACAATATTATAACAATTATACGCTATCGTGTTGCCATAATATATTCTATTTATAAAATTTATATTTTATTTTGCCTTAATTGAGGCACAGATTTCTACCGTCGACTGAAAAATAAATCTCGAATTATTTTGAAAAATCGTTTTGAACGAACGACTCGAGTATTTACCCTTTTATATCGTAAAATTCGTTATGTACCTATATTCAAATAATTGTATCGATATTTATGTGTGTTGTGGATTTCGTACTCGGCTTCAACTGCCAGATTATTCTGTGCAAGACAAAATAATAATAATATGTATAGTATATAATATATTATAATGTACATTGTAATATATGCATATAACATGTATGGGGTTATGAAATATTATGTTATATAATATATTATGTTGTGACATTACGGTTAAAAAAATGTTGAAGCGCATAAATCTATAGGTCATTTAAATTTTGTAATTTAAATAATTTAATTTGCCAATACGGAATGTTTAAAACCGGAAACATAAATAAGAGTTACACATTAATATTACATAATAATAATATATATTTTACAACTGGTGTGGCATTTATGAGTGGTCCATAATTCATTAAGCGTTTTAAATTTAGGTATAAAATTATGTAAATTACAGCGTTAGTGCGTGGTCGCAGTTCGAATCCAATCGAGATGATACGATGAGAAATATTCGATTATGCTAAAAAAAAAAAATTAGTAATTTAAATTCGGGTTATCGCAGTAAAATCAACCAAATATTCCCAATCAAACCTTTTAAACGCATTTTTTGTATCAGGTTAGTTTTATTTTTGTTTGCTGTTTTATATATACATATTTTTTTTATTTTTTTTTTACTACTAAATTTTAAAATTATATATTAGGATATATTAATGTATACCTAATGTCTAATTATATTATTCCAACCACAGACAACACAATATTATGGTAGGTAATATTGGAAGGAATTCAATTGAGTGTTTTTTTTTTTAACGATATTTTAACAGATGCGCATATTATATCATCACCATTGTAGTTGCTTCAATGTTCAAATCGAGATTAGAAAAAACAACAACAACAACAACAAATTGTTATAGTTACTATAGCATAACAACAAAATACAATCGACTGGCAAGCGACGCACGCCTTCGCCAAAACTCAAAACTTTTTCGTGCTGAGAAACCAGGTCATGCCCTGCAAACACACACACGCACACAACAATATTACTTCGGTTGTTCGCGTGAATACTTACGTGCAAGTGTCGGTGCAATCGCAAGGGGACGATGAAAGATTCTGTTTGCGGTTTCATCAATCAAACGTCCCTCGTCCTGTCCGTCCCAAACCGCCTCACGCACAACATTGCTATTATGTAAGAACGTCTCCTCATTCTCTCCGGGAATGGATATCGGATGATAATCTGTAATTCAGATTTCCTTTTCACGATACGCCACTGTGGCGTTCCCGGGCATGGAGCTGTGTTGGTTTAGTAACGGTGATGGCGGCGGGGGTTGGCGGTGGCCCGGACTTCTTGCACAAAGTCGATAATGCCCGCGGCTGTATTTCCGTTCTTTAGCACACAAACATATAATAATATAAACACACAATCGGTGACTGGTGGACGAACTTGTTTTGTCGGTGTGAGGAGAGTTATAACAATATTATATATCATGAAAACTGAAACGTAAATACACGAAAACTTACCATGCATGGGGGTTTATTCCGCTTTCGTTTCATTTTCCCCAGACCATTTTCTCTTTGACACTCGTATACAATAAAAATTACAACATTTGTGTGTATACAGGGTGTCCCACAGAGATCTGACATTCTGATAAATGAAATAACTTTTGTTCTAATCAATATTTTTTTTAAATTTCTTTTAAATATAATCCATAGACACTTACGCTACATTAAATTTGTAGAATATATTTTTTATTTTTATTTTTTAATACTGAAAATAAAAAACTTAAAAATTGATCAATTTTTTTTCGAAATATTCAATATAGCCAATTTGTAAATTTGATTTTCAGAAAAATTGATATGGTAAAAACACTTATTTAAGTCAAAAGGCTGATTTTTTACAATTTTTTTAAATATCAATATTTTCGTTAGGTAAATTATAGTAATTTATAGTTTATACACCACATATTATTAAAATAAATACAATAAAAAAAAAATAATTAGATTTTAACATGCACTTATTTAAAAATGTTCTTATAAAATTTTTTTTAAAACTTTATTATTATTTGAAATTACAAGGTTTCTAACATAAACTAGATCGTAATTTACTTAATGAAAATATTGATATTTAAAAAATTGTAAAAAATCAGATTTACAATTTAGCTATATTGAATATTTCGAAAAAAAAATTTATCAATTTTTAAGTTTTTTATTTTCAGTATTAAAAAATAAAAAATAAAAAATGTATTCTAAAAATGTAGCGCAAGTGTCTATGAATTATATTTAAAAGAAATTTTTTAAAAATATTGATTAAAACAAAAGTTATTTCATTTGTCAGAATGTCAGATCTCTGTGGGACACCTGTATATATAATATATTGCATAAAATGTAAATTCTGCAGGAGCAAAGTAAATTTCATCGTCTATATACGCATGTGTATAATATTATTTTTAGGACTACTGAAGTTGTCAGCCATACAATATATTGTTTTACAGGTGAAAATGCTCGCGTATAAGGCACCTATGTATATAAATATGTAGTGAGTATATATTTAATCGGTGGAGGGTGAAAAATCGGCAAAACCGTCAGCGCAGTAAGACGCCTCATTTTACTTAACGAAATAGTTAGAATCGGTATTTTAATGATTTTATTACCTCGGTCCCCGCCAAAGTCAGTTAAAAGGACTGTAAAGTTTTAATTAGTTTCGTGAAATAATACACATTCTTGCCCGTATAATAAGTTTACACAGTGCCCCGTGCGCGGAGAGAGTTCAACGACGCCGGTACCCTTGCGAAAAAGAATAATATTTAATGTTTTAATCTACTGAACAATATCAGCTAATATAGTTTTCAATTACTTGTTTACTACTTACCTATTGAGCAAATGAAAATCGTATTGAAAACTTTCACGGTTTTGAAACTAACATCGTCGACTAATGAATATAAATTCGTATTCTATACGTCATATCTAATAGATAATTATTGTTTAGTTACTTCAAGAAAACGTCTTAATATAATTTCATTTAGAAATAAGATTGTTAGCCTGTGTTTCGTAGATTATTACTTCTATGGTATTAAATATGAACTCGTTTACTCACTATCATAATATAAAAATATTGATTTTTCATATTTTATATTAATATATATAATAAAATTGTGCTATATGATAGGTATTAGTTTTTCAATCAATTTTGTTACATTTTCATAAGCTTATGTTGGTTTCATGAGATCAAAATTACCTATTATAATAATCAGTTATATGAATGTATATAACAATTTAAAAAACCTATTCATTATATTTTAAAGTCTAAATTCCAAAAATTAATGGGGTTTAATGTCGAGGGATTATATATATATATAAGTATTATATTGCCACTATAGCTGTAATATTATAATAACTCTAATAGTTAGCATTAATTTCAAAGTATAGTAATTAAAAACAAGTTTATATTATTATTATACGAAATCAATTATTCTCCATTTAAGTACTTTAAATTGCAACTTATTTTAAATTATTTCTATCTCACAATGACTTTATTAATTTTTCATTGATTTTTCCCAACTTTTATCTTTCTATTATTGTAATGCTTTAAAAATGAAAGGAAAACTCATATTGTATATGTGTAACTTAATTTAAATCAGCAGATATGTTAATAATGAGTATTTGCAATTTTTTTTTCCTATTTTATTAGCTTCTTGTGTAGCTATGACATTATTTGAACAAAACATACAACATTTAATTATTATTTACTTTCAAATTAATTTATAAAATAATAACTACCTTTATTTTTATGAAATCGTACCTCAACATACAGTTAAAATTGTTATTGACAAACTCGTTTCATAAAACACATTATCCTATTGAATAATAAATAAACATAAATAAAATATGTATAGATTCAGTTAAAAAATTTGCATCATAGTTATGTTATATTTGAATTATGTATCAATAACAAATATATGTATTATCGGAAAGAATATTTCTTATGATATTGTATTGTAATATTTTTTACAACCAACAAATTAAAAAATATACTATACAATTCTTAGTAAGTAGTAAAAATTCACTAGTAACATTGTTTTGATTAAAAAAAAATTTATAATCTGGGTGTAGGTTAATGGTTAGAGTAGTTAAAGTAGTTAGTTAGTGTAGACGTATAAAAGTTTATCACTACGAGTAATGAATTGATTTTCAGATTTACGTCTAAGCGGTTCAGGGGTACCTAATATAAAATTAATTCGTTATATCAGTTTTATTGACTTTACTTTTGATTGCATCTATATATTATGGTACACGTCAATGATTTCAAAAGTAATTACAGTTAATTCATTTTTTTAAACGATTTGCGACAAAACCGTAAGGTTTGCAGAAACCATAAGATATTGTTAACTGGTAAACTATTAGAAATTTTATGTTTTATAACGATTTTCATTTTATATGTACGTATTACTGCTAATTATTAATGTTAAGTCGATAAAGGATGTCTAGCTGAAAGCAATATTAACACGTTCAATGCCACGGTCGACAAGAAATACATTGCCCCAGACACCACTGTCGGCAAATTAGTTATTGATTTTGGTGTCTTATAACTTTTTCTGGAGTTATTTGATTTTATGTTTGATCTAAAAATACATTTGTTATATCAACTTTTCCCGGAGTTCCTTTTATTACTATTAGTATAATAAATCCAACACATATATATTGCATATTGTTATCGAATAAAGTAATAAATAGTATTTGATGTTGTTAATAATAAAGATATTATTTATAAATTTCAATTTTTCCCGGAACGTATAGACGGAGAGGCTTTTATTACTGTTTGTATAATTCTAACATAATTTATACAATGTATATTATCGTCTAATAAATATTACAAGATATTATAAATTAAATATCATCAGAACCTGACCAATGTCAAACTTACGGTGAAACTTCCACGGTTGAACATCTAATATGCCACTGCCGTAAATTCACCGACATCAGAACCAAGCTCAACATAGAAGACAATCTGGAAGAAGCCCTAAGTCCCCAGCCAAGCAACATTGAAAAATTAATCAGTTATTATTATAACAAACTAAACTATATCAAATTATTTAACCTATATATATATATATATATCTCAATCTTTTTTTGTTCATACTATTACCTTTGTTTTGTATATATTATTGTTAATGATTCATTCTTGTGTAAAAAAATATTAATGTTAAAGGCCAATAACCTTTGTTGTTGAGGCTCATTTAAAAAAAAAAAAAAATTAAATATTTTATTTGTAAATTATAAGAAAATATATGTATAGGTTCTATATCTAAAATGACGTATAGCAGAGCGTCGATGGCTGATGTCGAAAAGGCAGTCGACCCGGGTGGTAAATTCGTTACGGCGACACGGTATCGGAACATCAAATAGGCATCGGCATTGGATGTGATAATTAATTATTATTAAACGTTTTATACAAATTGTGTACATTAAAGAGAACGGTGGAATACATATTTAATTAAATACAATTAAATTAACAGCTGTTAATTCACATGGTTAAATGTAAGAGATATCGTTTTAAATTAATTCATATTTAAACTATCTATATGGTTTGAAACAATCAGACGATTTGATATTTTGACACAGAACATTAAATTAAAATTTTTATTATTTTGTTTATAATATGAATAGTTTTAAACAAAAATATTAATTATAAAATGTATTAGTTAATTTTAAACTATAATACATGTAAGCAGTAATCACTGGTCTTCAAATAGAACTCCACAAATATTATTGATTCGCTTTTATTTTTCTTATTTGTGTTTTTTTATACCATGTTTTTTAAACTATGTAATTACGCGCAAGTAAGTTTATGTAAAATGCCAGTAAACTGGAAAAAAAATATTTAGTTAAGACAAACTTAAAATGGTTGATAAATAATCTGTCTGAGGAAATATACCAATCAATGATTTTTAAGTGGTTATGTAATTATACTGACCTACATTTACTAAGAAACTGTGTTTTGTTAATTGGCTTATTTTTCATTCAATATTAATTAACATTGTACATCGTTAAGTTTCTTAAAAGCAATATGTTGTTTGATATATACAATATACATATATGAATATATTATTATACAGTTAATTCTAAAATATCCTAAAATGATTCACTAAACGTAAATTGTGTTAATTGAGTTCTAATATTGGTTGTTTTTACATTATCGCTTAGATGATCTTGTTCAATCAAGTATATATTATTATTATTATTAATAATTGTATTATTATTATTCTGGTTCAGTAAGATTAAATTGATCACCGTTACACCGGGTAATGCCCCCTTAGTTGTTTGAAACCGTAAAGAGTGATGGCGTTATGTTATAGTCTCTATAGGTAATTGATAGGTATTTTTCTAACTATTATAATAAAAAGATTATTGTTATCATTGAAAAATTAAGACAACTTAAAAAAATGTTTACGTTTAATTTAAATTAAATATTTTTCAATTTACGCAATAGTATCGAACGGTGTTTATAATTTAAATGTTAATATTGAATTTTTTATGATCGATGAAAAGTTAATTCAATCATATTATTAATTTATATTACAATCATTGTTTACAGTATTATAATTTTGTATTATTTTAAATAAAGTCAACCATTTATCGATAGTAATTACTTAAATTTATATTACAACGAATACGGATTGTACATTGCCCGATTACCATATAATTTATTATACTCCAGAAGTCCGAGGCGAATTTCATCGTCCCTAACATCAGTTTATATTACATCTACCTAGGTAGGTAGTTATAATAATAACAATAATATTTTGTGTGACAGTGGCTTACCGTGTTGTCGTTTGCCGTTTCTATGTACTTGATAGAACCAACCGCACAGCTGTGATCGTCGTTGAATACTTGCACTAACCTACCAGTATATATACGTATATATGTTTGTAAGTGTGTGTGTGTGTGGGTATTCAATATTATCATATACCTTATTGTACATATATATATATATATATATATATATATACGTGTCCTTTATATACCAATACCTTGGTATAATATAAAGTTACTGTTGTTTGCTAGGGAGATTCCTCTCTTGGTACACCGGTCTACCGGATTACTACGTATATAATACTCCTGATACATTTAACGCAAAATATGTCCCACGGCAAAATCTTTGACATCAAGCACCCGGCATTCGGCTATTATTGTATAAGTATTGTCACCGGGGTTTTACCGTCAATCATGTCAACGCTCAGGAAATCGGATGCCAACATAGATACTCTGATAACAACGGTAAAAGTATGACACGTGTTTTACATTTGAGACAGATCAGCACATGCATATTTTTCGGGATCAGGCGCTTTTGTAGCTTCTGATAGTTCTCTGTTAATTACGCTAACGGATTACGAATGGTGGGCAATATGATCATTATGATTATTTAACGTCTAACAAAATATTTGAATGATCGATAAAGATGAAACAGGCAAACAAAGATGAGATCCAAACGTCCCTGAAGAAGCAACGATTGTTTAAAATAATGATTAACAAATTTTTAAGCAAATCAAAAATTTAATGCCACCGTCATAAAGAACCATGTTGTCTCTACCATACCTTGTCACCCATTTTTCACATTAATTTCTCATCAATTAGCTATACACTATCACCACTACTTATTCCGAGATTACCACTGACACTAATGTTTACGATATCACCACTAATTTAGATAAGCAAAATTAATTTATCACCGCAGACAATGGTAACCAAAATAATAAATACAAAACAAAAACAATTTTATACATGAAATCTCAAATCGCATTAAATTCTGACCATTGTGTCACTTAAAGATTCAAAGTGCTACCGGATTCTAGGGGGAAAAAACAGAAAAACGTCGTCATGGAAAACAGAATGGATAACCAGTTGGATTCCAATTTAGTCAAAAATATAATAAAATCTCTAGAAGGTACTCAATAACTCAAATCTAATAAATCTTCTTCAAAGAAAGTAGTAGATTCCCTTAGGAATATCTTCTAAAAAAACTTTAGTAACTACAAACTATGACAACAATTGATTTGTATATTCAACAGTTTAGATACAACGCCACCTGAATTCAGGTAAATTTATTAATTTCACTGGTCGTGGCAATAAATATGATATACTCGTACTCTTTTTGATTTTATCTTAAGTTAAAATAATTATATAAAACCTTTATCTATACAATCGGAAAAAAGTATCAAAAGCTATCGACTAAATTAAGTCAATTAATAAGTCAATCTTCCATTCCCCTCCTAAACAGCTCAAGATTTAACCAGAAGACAAGTGACGATTAACAATTGATTTAGAATTTGACCCACAACTTACCCTAACTATAACACATAGTCATTCACCTCGTGTGAAAATATAAACTCTAAATTTAATATATGCAAATTGAATATCATGATATTCAACTAGAAACGAATGCGAAATATCCACCACGACAAAATGTTTAGTCTCCAACTTATTCAAATAGTTATAATACATTTAATAAATAATGTTGTTATTCCAATAGTCATTATATAGCTGAGGACTAGAAGACATTATTTAGTAAAAAATAAAAAAACAATAATAATGATAATCGTAACATTATTATGTATATTATATTATTAGGTTGAACGCGCGAAGGAATACGTTTGTTTTGACAGCAGCAGCCATGTGATACGGGTACTCGGTGAGGATTAAAACGATATTATTCTATTAGTATAATGTATTGTAAATTGGTCGTTGTTTTTCTGTCTTCCGGATGAAAACCGAGCAGATGTTGTTTCAATAAATATGTGAAGCCGAAAGATCGACGCAATCATAATGTCGAGTATTATTTGGGAGACATGACGTTATAATAATCGTTTTTGGTAGAGTCAGCATATGATATTATACGGGGTAGTATCATCAATCGCTTTTCTTATTTACACGTGACGAACGAGGGAGTATCTACCTATCCATATAGGTAACAAGTACTTGCAGAAATCGATCGTTTTGTCCGGTGAAAAGTATGCGTTTCTAGACGAATGGACAGCAAATCCATTTCGCACTAAATTATTGTCATCCGCCTGTTTAATATTGTTTCGCAGGCGGTCGGAACAAGTCGACGATGAAGCCAATCGCTAATAGATAGTTACGACTACGATAACGCCACCGCCACACCATTTGATTAATAGTCTCAAAATGATCAAATGCAAATAACGGCCAAATAAATCATACAAATTATATTTTATTTATCGAAAATAAACGTAATACCGTTTTCTCATTTCCCTAGGGTTTATATATATATATATTTTTTTTAAGAGTTTTCTCCCGCCGTTTTAACTTTTAACAGTTTAACTTGTATTTTTTTACATGTCAAAATATAATATAACTTTTATAAAAAGTTATGTTCTGAAAAATGTAAGCCCGTATAATTAATTACCTTAGAATCAGAAGTGTCAAAAGTATTCCTATTGAAACTACGTATACCTCAACAATGTATTCGTCAAAAAAGCAATTTACTATCATTATTTTTAAATTAAACCTAAAACAAAATAATCGGAACTCAGATAAATGTTTACCTAACGATATCATTGGAACAGTATGAACGATATAGTATAATGCAAGAATAACTTAGATTTATTATATTTTTGAATAATAAAAATCGTATAATTTTTTTTAAATTAGATTGATATCTGACTATCATTAAAATAAAAACAAATTTACAAACTTCGCTATTATACCGAGTTGCATGAACAAACAATAAAAATGAATGGATCAATAGTGAACTAATAGTCCAATAAATATTATTTAGTATATCATTAAAGAATCATATTCGCAATATAAGATTATCATGTTTTTATATTATGCGTACCTATAAGGCAAAGGCTATAATATAAACAATAACATGCATATTTGCTGTAAATAAAATATAATTGTACTAAAATGATTTAATAGTCGGAAACATTGATATTAATATAATATTGTATTTGTTTTTGTTTCAGGTAAGATTCTTTGGCTGGTAAAATATTGTCTATTGTATTATTTAACGAATTTATAATACGCATCTACATAATATGGTGAGTTTTATTTATTTCCCCGTATTATACAAATAATTACAAAGCATTCATTGATTTCACAAGTACATTTTAGAATTATTGTTTAATTTTATAACATGACTCCGAATCCTCAAAATAATTCAAATACATATATTTTGTTCAATAAAATTATTGGACAGATTAACATTCCGTGAAAGTACATAATTAATGAACAGTCAATCAAAACGACACGCTCAACATATGCAAATGATATCCATACGATAAATTTAAATCCACCACATGAGAAACCAAATCAATTCTTATAATTAAAGTAAACTCTGAGAGAGAGAACATTTATGTGTGCTAACGTAAACGATAAAACTTTTAGAATCTTAATTAAAGAGTTTATGTATGTATATGTGAACGCGAAATATCATCGTTACTCGTCCACGCATGGTTAAGGAATTCCCAGTGTACAAAGTTCGTTTCTCGAGCAACACAACATGTATACAGTTCACACACAGAAGCACATGCACATACACACTCTCCAATACGTGTTTTCGTTGAATTTCCACAGATTTTCATTAACGATTTAGTAACTAAAATTATTTTCTTACCGCCGTTTGTATTGCACGCCGCACGCATACGCCATTTCCCCCTCTCCCCCTCAAAACCACACACATGTACACCCCGTCCTCATTACGGTTTTCAAAACACCCCTTCACATCCCACCGCTGAGATAGTTCACCCTGCCTCAGTCGTTTATTCGTTCTTCCTGCCTGCCTCAGTTCGTTCCGTTTACACAGTGTAGTTGACCGCAAAACTCGTGAAATGCGCAAGCCATTCGACAAATCCGTCCCAACGAAACTTTTCAATTCGTACGCCTGCCCTCCCCTCATCGAAGACCAACCGGCCACGTCTTGCGCTCTATACAGCACCCCCCCCCCCCGCTACCGACCGAAAATGTTTTCACTCGAAACTTACTCAACGCCCATAAACAATACACACAACTACGTGAGGGTCCGTGCCGGGCTTACGTCCGAAATTCCTGTAAATTGAACTTTTTGAACCGGACTGTACGCACTGTGTAGTGCTCAACCAGGCGACGCGGCCCGACCCTGTGACGCACGAGACAGAGTGTGGTAGGGGTTGAGGTTTGGCTGGATCGAGAGAGATAGATAGTCAAAGAGAGACAGCGAGTTAAGCCGTTTTTTATATGCACAACAACGGCCGCCCAACATGAACATCCGTAGAGTTGTACCAGCTCGCTCGCATACACACATACACACACACACACATATACATATCTAAGTATAGCGCCACGTAAAGCACACGTAGACCGAAAGATTTATGTATAGACATTTTATTGCTTTCCGAATACGTCAAGAAACCAGAAAGAAAAAAATCCTAAAGCCACCCCCCTGCCGTCGCATATGTGAATTCTAAAAACAAGAAAAATAGATTTTACGTGAACTGAAATGAAAATTGTATTACTGTTTTATATTATGTGTAGTATTGTGTGTTTGTACAACATAGAGTTATTGCAATTCGTCAATTTCACCACAACGGATGGCAGGCGTTTATAATCCCAGGTTATGAGGAAGAGGGTAGAATTGCATGGAGAATTCATTGCTTGCTAATAAATTAGTAATAATATACCTCCATAAAAAAAAACCTAATTAAATATACCAACTAATGTCATTAATATATTTTTAAATTAATATTGTAGGTAATCATCGATTTCAAAGTGTTTTGTACTCAGAATAAATAAAATGATTATAATTAAATTAAAATAGACTATTATTTGCAGACTGGATCATATTATACAGTTTTTAAAATTGTTTACTTTTATATATAATTTTTTTTTAAGCTTAGGTATAGTTTTTTTTAGCGAATCCGACCTCAAGCAAAATTCCTTTTACTTTCCAAACATATGAATATAATCATCAATTATGATAATATTACTTGATTAAGGTTTCGTTATAATAATAGAATCTTGTATAGAAAAATGCACACAAATTATTTAATCGTTATAAACATTACTTTACAATTTAATATAATATTTCTAGAAAGCGAAAGCTACTTCTAGCACAACTTACAGCAGACGACAACGTATTTTACTTTTTTACTATATCAAAATAACGATGAACAAAACTAACGCATGATTTTAAAATTACCTTAAAGGTCAACCGTCTATATTTAATAGTAATAATATGTAATAGAGATATAACTAAGTTAGAGCTTTATCTCATAGATAACTTTATAAATTATGCATATTACTAAGTAGTGAAAATATAATAGTATGATGTTAAACGGAAAAAATGGAATAATGTTAAACGAAAAATGTAATTAATATTAAACGTATAATAGAGACTAAAAACGTAATCATTTTTAATAATGTTTCACGAAAGTTTTTTTTTTTTCACAAATACTGTAATATTATAATAACGTCGTGTAATGTTATTGTAAAACATATTTGATATTTCTAATAAAATGTCCACTGTATATATTGTTTGATAATATGTTTTCTATACATTGAACCGGAATGAACTCAAATAGTTCAGAAAGAATTTCAAAAGTACAATCTATTAAAGTAATAATGGGTACAAAACATTTTCACTATTGTTATAAAATTATAATATTGCAGCTTACTATATTATGTTGAGGAAATTCGAAATACTATTTACCCAATTAGAGTAGTTTTGTTGTATTTGAGTTTTTCAGTTTTTATACAATTCAATATTTATGTACAGCACCATTAAAATATTAAAAGTTTTTTGTAGCAATTATATTTTGAATAGTGATATTTATTTCTTATTTTTTTTTCTTGTTACATGTAACCGTCATTCGCGGGTATGTACATTATTAAAAGATCTTGCTGCTAAATCTAATCTCAAAGTTCTACGGAATATGAACGAGAATACACCACATAATAATTGCGGGCTTTTTTACAATTATATTAAATTTATTACGAAAATTATTAAATTGTTTTCTTTCTGTGCTTTAAATATTGAACTAGCGTGATAGATACAATAGATACAAATTTAACACAAGCTCAAGCTTAGAAGAGTTGAAACATTCATGGATATGAATAAATTTTTATGCATGTTTGAAATAAATTTAAAAAAAAAAAGCGTTAGGTTACAAGTGCAAGGTTACTGTAAAGCTGGGCGTCCACTAGGTCAGAGAGGTCGGTGCGGCGTGGCGTAACGCGGAGCGGAACCATAATAAAATGCCTGTAAACTAATATAGATCCGTCCAAAAGAAGGTCGGCGCGAAACGACGCGACGCGGCACCGCTCTCGGGAGCTCCTGCGACTTTTCGAGGTCGGCGTCGCGACGCGCCGCGCTGGCTTTTCGATCTAATGGACGCCCAACTTAATAGATCGAATTAAATTTAAATCCAATGATATTATATCATTGTATACAAAAAACGATTCTGAGCGGACACGGTTTATCTGTCTAGGATATATTATAGATTATTATTACTTAATTTAGACGGAATCTTGAATTAAATTTTCAAATCTTAGATTTATAAATAAAAATTTTCTATCTATGATAATTTGAACATTCCCGCAATGTTCACGTATTTAGTAAAAATTCAAACATTGAACGCTTAAAAAATGTGACTTTATATTTATTTTATTTTTCAACTGCTGTTGTAGCAATAATATGCTGTGTGTCTTGAATTAAACTTTCAAACTTTTCTACCTTACAAATACATTTTTATCGATATTAATTTTAAAAATAATAATAATGATCAAAAATTGCATATGCCTATAAATAGTTTAACTTAAGTCAAATCTTTTCAAAGATTGCATGGTGGATAGAATATACTTATATAAACATTCAGTGAAAATTTCATGTATCTAATGGTATATATCTATGGTCATTTGTTTTAAAGTTACATCAAAAACCAAAATCGATTTTGTCGAAAACTGATTGTGTGTGAAAATTCCCATTATTTCCTTAATTTTTAGTTTTTTTAACCCGATTATTTATAAAAATGAGAATATTTACTTTTGACCCCCCCCCCCCCAAATACCAACTAGATTCACTTTCTGATCTAATAAAGTACTGAAGTCAAAAATCGAAGCATTTTTACTGCCCCAAAACGTGATGGCAGACACAAAAAAAATCACGCATCAAGGTAAAATCAATACATTCCTCGCTTCGCTCAGAATCTCAAAAAAAAAAACTAATTATTATGATTTTATTCAATCTAATATTTTGTGAAAGTAGACATCGATACGGTGACACAGTACACACAACAGGATACGCTAGCGTTGTTTGGAACTGTAATCGTACTGTCTCCAAACTCTTGGAATTTGGATTACTGTCGAATGATAGATAAACAAATACTGTCAATTAAGCCGTAAACTTAAAACGAAAAGTTTAAGTTCGGTCTCATTATTTTTCCTTTTTGTACGCAATATAGCTTGTAGGACGCGTCAAAGACATTCACGGTCCTCTCTCGACTGTCTATAATAAGAATAACCGGATAACCTAACAATGTAAGTTTACTCAACTCGGTGGGTGTGCTTCACTTTTATTCATGTATGAACAATTTCGTATAGTCAAGTTCGTGCGTAGTTCACCGATCAAATATTTACGAGTGTGTTTTAATATAACGATAATATTATATGATATTAGCACAAACTCGAGATGAGTAAATTTATATATAATATTATATGTATACTTATTATAGATATTCGGGCAGGTAACCAAGTCACAGTACTAGATTTTGAGAAGAAGATGGCTGTAGGAGGCGTTTTTTCACACCCACTAAGATTACTTTTTACTCAATTGTCACGCACAATAGCACCGATGGTGTGATTGTTGTTCGCAAAACGTTTTGTTATCGGTGTTTGATTTTACGCGAATATTTTTTTTTATTTTTTTTATGGGCACAATAAAAAAAGTTCGAAAACTTTCATGCAGTATATTTCCAGATTGGTAATTTAAAACAGACTTTGTACAACTATATAATACACAGCAGTCGTGGCTATATACTTATAGTGTAGCTGTTTATTATTATTTGAAAAATTCGTGAAAAAAAAAATAAAAAACTAGACGCTGAAACTCGATCGTTTTCCCTCGGTTACACACAATCGTACCTAAAGTTTTTCTTTCTTACATACGCATGTCCCCCCCCCCCCCAATCGGACAATCGTTCGTGAATAGTCTTCCGACCGAAAACACGTGACCTTTCACGCTCCAGAATCGTCTATCGTCGGTCGTGTAAGCCGCTGTAGACAACGTCGTGCACATTTATACGTACATTAAATTCAAACCAGCGAGGCGTTTCGTACCGGTCGCGAGACAAAACACGCGACCCGGACCCCGATAAATATATCGACGAAATTAATATTTCATGATCCGTCCGTGTGCACGTCGTATAAATATGTATACTAATAATATATTATACGGCGGCAACGACGACGACGACGACAACGAATTCTCGAGAAAGATCGCGGGAATGTCTACATAATATATTGTATTATAGTTGTGTACGGCAGAGACGATAGACGCCTGGAGAAATATATTGCCGGGGTTAATGGCTCGTCGGCCGCGTCACATAAATCCCGATCTATTAAAATAACAAACGAGAACAACGGCAGCGGTAACGTTGGCAGCGACGACGATTCGGTATCATCCATGTACCTATATAATAATATATACCACGGATATTATACCATGGTTCGGGTCCTTATACCTACACCTGTGGTCCGGTCTCCGTATATTATCAAAACAGGGTGGCTGTCGCTTGTTGTGACGTTGGGTGTGTGTGTGTGTGACAACTATAGTGCACAACTCTTGAACCATCGAATAAGGTGGTATCGAGAGCGTGGTTCTCGACTTATTTAGTTTGTTATTCCGTTATAATTTCGTTGGTGGATGCGCGACAATAATAATGATTGTAGTGCAGAATAACGAGCCGTGTAGCTTCAAACAAACATGAATTATACTGCTGGGATTTGAATAAAATTAATTCCAAAAATCACCTATTTTGAATAAATTGTCTTAATATTTTTTTTTTTTTAATACATTTTATTAGTTTATATGGCAAATTATAAGATAATATGGTAATACAATGGTTAAATTAATAATGGATGTAAGGTATTGCAAAAATTTTCTATTTTATTTTTATACATTAGTGATTATAACGGGTTAGATTTCATTTAGCATTCAATATATTATCTTTACCTCATTAAATACCAGTGCTATGATATAATAATATAGCCAATACTCAAATTTAAAAAAAAAAAAATTGGTTTAAGAAATCAATCCAACGATTTGCGTTCCAAGAAAAATATTGTTTAAGTCAGACCCGTAGAGGACTTCACCTCCCTCAATAGTTCCTAATTAATGAATACATTTCAGGTTATAGCGATTTGGTTTTATTATATTCCAAAATATATAATGTTATATTATATAACTACATAACATGTAAGTGAATGGAGATTTATTTTCGAAATGTTTTCCAATTCATTACATGTCATTCATGCTGTCTCTTAAAAAATACATTTTTTGAAAGTTGTCAAAATTAATCCACAGAAATTTGATAATACAATAATTTTCACCCGATTATACAAGCAAAATAAAATTCAGTCCACGCATACGTTTCACTCATAACTTGTTTATGTTGCATTCGTCTCTGTTTTTGCTAAACAAATTATGTAGTTAAATATTTGTTAAATTATAGAAAAAAATAAAGTCTCACTTATTCACAACCCATTAAACATATAAATATATATTCTAATGCGTTTAACCAGATCCGTAAATATATAAAATGTAAAAATAAAATAAAATTTATAAAAATTAAAAATAACATTACCTATTATTTTAAAGTATTTTATTTAATAAATAGCTAAATAGAATCAGTATGTATTATAAAACTTTTATCAAACATGTTTAATTCACATTTCAGTCGTCGATAATCCGCTCACGTGATGTATTGTGGTTACGGTCAAGAATAGATTCAGATTAAGTCGGCTCGTAAATGCCAAATTTACTTAGGTTTTCGATCGAACGTATGTTTCTGATATATTTTAAAACAACCCCACTCCTCCATATTTACTGATGAGAAGCACTTCAAGTCACACAAACTAATAGATAACGAAATTAAATTGCGTGCCAGTCTACGACGACTGTATTTTATTGTATGAAACTTAAGGAGAGCCCGAATGAAAATTTTCTTTTAATTAAAAAGTTTTGTGAATTCATTTTAAGTTTGTGGATATGTCATTAAATAAATAACAACCCTTGGGGGGGGAGAACAAACGACCTTCGTAAAAAGTTGTAATTTTAATAAAATACGAATTATGTTATAATAGTATGGCTTTAATACGTCACGTCGTCACCTATTATGACCATAATATATTAATTTAGCATAAACCTTTAGAGTGTTTACCTGTATATAATCATAATATATTTACGCAATACATTGAGCACACTGTATAATAACTGTAGATATGTAGATAAATAGGTATATGAAATTTTTACAAGTTGTGTCCAAACTTTTTGTAATCAATTATTATTTCATACAAGCGAGCATGTAACTTATGATTTTTTTAAATTTTCTGAATTCTTTTGTTAACGTTTAAAAAAATGAAAAATGAATTAGATAAATGTATTATCATAATACAAGCTGACAAATAAAGTTAAAAATAAACTGATAACAATAGTAGTCTTGGTAGAAAATGTGATAATGAAAAATACATCGGGAAACGATTTAAAATAGTCGTCTAAAATCATACAAACAGAACACGTTTTTAACTTGCTACTCTTACATAATTTATAACATTCTCTTATTCTACGAAATATATAACCACCTAATCAGTTGGAAACAAATTTAAAAACTCATATATTATTAAACACCTTTTCCTCCGTGGCATTTCATAAAACAATATGATGATATGGTGTTATGCAATTTAAACAAACATAATATTTGTATGAACATAGTTTCTTTGATTACAAAAAACCATTAACAGGTAATACATATTGTGTATTAGAATATTTTTGTTGAATATACACAATGGAATTTGACGTTACATTAACAATTTTATTTTCATTATATTAATTTTTATTACGATATTATGATTTACACAATGCGTACAATTTAGTATATTATATTATGGCTGGTATACAATATTCTTCTAATTTAAAATTATTATACTTATTCAGTATCATAAATTTATTTTTTGATGAATTTTGACTAAACCGATTAATATTATAATATAATGCTCGTAGCTTATTTACAATGATTTCGTATGAATGGAATACGACCTAACCCACGACAAGTGGCATGCATGTAGCTAAATTGCCTATTCATTACGCCGCGTTACCATATTCTTAAATATAATATGTATCATGTACCCATACAATTGAACACACAATTATTATTAGAGCACCACTTATCTCTGAATATTGTTGAGCAAATATAATTTCCCACGTGGAAACTTTAGATAGAAAATATTGAATTTATATACAAAAAAAAAAAACATTTCTAGTGTTTGTGAATTAATCGCAAGTGGTTTCACCAAAAAGGAACGTACTGCCAAATACGGTTTAATACACATTAAATTCATATTTTCTTGAATTTTTAACGATAACCACAGGATGTAAAGAAGCAAAAATTCCAACTCCGTTAAAAATGGATCTTAAGATTATACAATATCACCTAATGATTAGGTGATATTGTATAATTACAAATATAAATTAGGTCCTAATCCAATATTAACTTTTGACACGAGCTTATTAATAATTTTGCTCTGTTTCTATCTCTGTATCTGTCTTCTTTTGATCGGTTTTATGAAGTTTATGCTGGCGATTTCTACCACTGAGGAAGTTGCAAAACAAATATTTAAGGAATTATTATATGTATATACATATTATTCCTATGGCACTATAACCGTGCGGACTTTAGGCGAAAACTTTTTGAGTTATTTATTATATATATAATTGTATTCTTGTTGCACTTTTTCGGCACAATAATTATAATCGTCGGTGCAATGATCCCATCGAATCGATATCTCAAATGCAGCGCTTGTGTATGTATATGTGTATATAATGTTTGAAAAATATTATTATTGCACAAGAACACTGTTACGACTGTCCTGTAATAATAATAACTCAAGTACGCGAAACGCAATAAATTTATCTCATATTTTCTGGTCACATATGTCACAAAATGCTAAACGACATCGATCGTTTTATTTATATGTCTATGTTTGTGTGAATATAAATGAGCGAAGTGGTAAAAATGTCACTCAAATAATATTATAACTTATCGATCACCACTCTAGCTTGTTTATTAATTAACTAATCACTTATTACGTAAAATTACCCCTACTTTTCCTATATTGTTTTGTATTCATTTTTTTTTCAACTCGTAATTCTTGTATATTAAATCTAATTTCTAAAAGCTTTACATTTTTCTGAATTATATTATAGCAATAATATAATAGTATATAATACAGCTAGAAATTCTAAGAAAAAAAAATTTAATTTTAATTATTAAAATGATACAGAATTTATTATAAATTAATAATTATCAACATGAATATGGCTTATTATATATATATATATATACTGAAATAATTTTATGGCTAACGAATCTTCTGTATAATATTATATACCGTTGTATATTAACGAATATTTGGTCATGTTGGTGTAGATATAAATATTTTATTGGAATAGATTAAATTGAAACAAATTATTTTTTCAAAATATTATTTTTTTTTTAATTGTTGACATAGAAACACAATTTTCTTAAAACTAAGAGATAGGTTATAACATTTTTCACTAATATATTTATATTCAATATAAATGCACTAAAGACAAAACATATCTTACCCGGCCTAATACAAATTTTTATACAAAGTACAATTATTTGTCTATGAAAGAAAAACAGTTTGATTTTAATCAGCATAGAGAACAGTTAAACAAACTTCCAACCCTCGTTCGAACATAGTACGATCGCGTATTTCTGGAAATTACATTCCGGTCTTGACGTATAAATTATCATCATATAATACCAGCTATAATATGTAAATAGATCATTAAATGTTTATTGACAAATATTGTTTCTTTTCTTTGCTTTTCTATTTCATGTTATCGCATGAGTTATGCTGTTAATACTTTTTTCTCATACCCCGTACCAAAACTCCGGACGGCTTATCTTGTAAATCAATTCGACGCGGTTGGATTTTGATATAACTGAACAAACAAGCGAAATATTATTCAAAACCTTGGGAAGATTTTAATGCTATTATCGAACCCGTAATCTTGTTTCCTTAAACATTACGTCTTCCGAAACACATGTATTACATAATATAATCGAACGAGCGATGGTTTTACTGACATTTTATATTGCGCTGTTGTTTTAATTTCTACGCTATGTCACGGTGAATAAGAATAAACAAATTATACCATCATAACGAGTTTTCAATGAGATAAAATATACATTTTGTATCGTGCTTCTTAAATAAATGAATTAGTCGATTGGAAGAGTTATTAAACTTTTAAAAGTTAATAATTCCTCAAAATTGAACTCATCGTGAATAGTTCAAAATTATTTTGACAGCCAACTGTCATCAATATTATTCAAATTTGGAAATTTTTTTTCTTTATAAAAGATCCAAATATATGTATTGGAGATGACTATGGATTTACAATTTATTTTTGCACTATTATCCCAATATCAAGGTACAAAACCGCAAATTCTCTT
This sequence comes from Diuraphis noxia, assembly GCF_037042655.1. Classification (NCBI taxonomy): domain Eukaryota; kingdom Metazoa; phylum Arthropoda; class Insecta; order Hemiptera; family Aphididae; genus Diuraphis; species Diuraphis noxia. The sequence goes on along the minus strand of NW_028301714.1, from coordinate 25,326,030 downwards.
TGCGCTTTGAAGTTATCAAAAAAAAAAGTTCAATTTGCGCTTTCAGGTTTCACTGTAGGTACGTATTAATTTTAAACTGGTATTAAACTATTCCTTTTAATTACCATAGATTTGATGAAAATGTAATGGCTAAATGATTAAATCGTCTGTTAATAAACTTAAGGAAGACTGCCATCTAGTACTGTAAGTCTAAGATGTATAACCTCTGAATTTCATCTGGTATAACTAACTTTACCGTATATAATAGTATAATATATAATATTACTATAAATTGGTATACCATAAGTATTTACGATATCCATGAGTAGTCTGCAAATTTATCACTCATTATAATAGTAATTTGACAAATACTAGAAAAACACGTAAATCGTAATTTTAAAATCGTGTGTGATTATACTAATACACAATCACAAACAATTAGTACAGCTATATAATTTTATTTAATGGTGTTTCACACTTGAATTTATAACCGTACAAATATGCTCTAAAAAATAGCCAAAATAGTCCTTAAAAATTGCATTTGTATAATATATAAACTAGCCGACCTGTCACGACTTCGCCCGTGATTGGTTGTTTATTTTGCCTTCGGACCATGATAATATGTAAAATTTTTATTGAAATATTATTGTTTAATGTGATCGGCAAGTAAATATAAAAAATGATTAATGAAAACGGATTGAAATTTTTCTAGCGGTATAAATGATAGATATATTTTTATTAAAAATAAATACAGATAAAAAAGAAATGCTGAGTAATTTATGGTAGATAAAGAATTTTATAAGACTTATGAGTATGACTTCTTGGTATTTTAATTTGGAATTTATTATTAATATATATTTATTATTTTATTAAACATTGAAAAGATTGATTTGATGCTGCTAAGATGTTGACACGCATATGTTTTGGGGCAATATCGTGCATTCTAAACATAGATACTAAAATATATATAAATAAGCTAAATTTGTATTGTATATTAAAATACTCTTCAAATAAAAAAAAAAACCAGAAATATGCAAAAAATGCAAAATAAAATTTTAGTTTTGAAACACTTATTATATGAAACGAATTATGTACTTGCAAAGCATTATCTATGATCAACCAAAAAAAGATGCACTTTGCATTGAAATCCGGGCCCTAGTGATAATATAGTATATTTTACCTAACACGTCATTTGATCCGATAAATAATATCCAGCTACAAATAATCCGGTAGATAATAACCCGGCAACAAATAACTGGCATCAAAAATATCTCGTGACAACGATAACCGGATCAAATGTCGTTGAACCATATTTTATTTATATAACTATGTTTTAATATAATATGTACATGCACATACATAAACATAACATAAATCTCAGACGCGTTTATCATCTTTAATTAATATTGTGATATTACAGAATCTTGTAATGCATATCGGTACAACTATTTTTATTGTCTACTAGATAAACGTACTATTCTGAACTAATTTTGTTTTATCACTTGTTTTTGTATTTCTACCATCATAAAGTAAAATGTATGCATTATTTTAAACTATTAATATTTTATTTCAATATACTTATAAGTTTTTATACTCAGTATAACAACTGTAAGAGTCTTATTCAACATTAAAATAATTTCCTGTACCTTTACCCCTCTCCACAGTATTAATCTGTAACCAAACACTAGTGATAGTCAGCGTTTAATTTCTTACTGTAATGTACCACGTATAACTGTTATATCTTATTCACTGGGACGATTGAGTAGGACTGATGTGCATGACCATGAACAGATTTTTGACAAAACAGGCACGCAAAAGACAAATGGAAACGATAAATATTATAACATTGCGTAGTCTGAGAAACCCAAAAAAATCGATCATAATTCCGAGTTAACATTATCGTAAAATTGTTACCATAAACTACGATTGGGAAGCGGATACGCATGTGAACACGTGCACACACACACACACACACACACACATATATATATTATTATACACATACCTAACGCAGGAAATCTACGAAACGACAAAGAATTATTTATTGCTCGCGATATTTCCGTAATAATTCTTAAACATAACTGCAAGTCGTGTGGGTTGCATCAGGATTGCGTACCTCAGTCTTTTATTCCGTCCCTCTCAGTTCGTTTCTACAAATCTTGCACGGCACCGTTGCCACATTATTTTTCGTTTCTCACCCCGTCTCTATCTGCACCTAAGAACAAGCAGCCGTGCGATGGGCAACCCCTCCAGCGAAGAGGAGGCTCCGAGTAATCGTTACATAAGGATCTGCTGTTGAACTTTGTGATTTTTACAATCTATAATTCACGAAAATAGAAAAAAAGGTGTTTCCACACCGCGTCGGTAGTCCTGCTGCAATCCTGCTGCCCCACACTCCGAACGCCGTCCGAGGAACTGACATGAAAATTAATAATAATATATAAATCGATAAAAACTCGGTCAGAGGGGCCAAAGTTAGATTAAATCACTACCCATAATAGGTATACTAATTTGTTCGATATACGGCTGTGAACTGTACGTCGAACGCATGTCCCGTGGCGCACATAAGAAAAGAGGTGTCGTTTGAACGAAAATTTGTGACAAACGATTTTAGGTTGTTTTCCCTTGTTGCCTTAACTTTGAATGGAACACTATGATTTGGATTGACCACCGATCAAAACCATTATAATATACTCATAATGCATACAGTTTACCTCGTCAACGTGTATGCCTGGTTGTATTCGCTGATTTAATAGAATCGATACATAAATCATATATTAGGCGTCTTCAATCGTCTTACAGCTACAATATTATGAATTCGTATAACTTTTAACCACTTTGAATTGCTTTTAACGAAGAGTCTTTTAAAGTTTTAGTGTGATGTTTAATTTAATAATATAATATTTTTTCACCATAATATTCATATTTATTTATTTATTCTTTCTTTTTTTAATAGTTTGGTATAGTATTTTAAATTTTTCGTATAATTATAATATGAATATCTATAAATATTAAATCTTCGTGTACTTTTAAAATCGATTGGGTTGATCCATACGACGAAACACTCTATTTATGGTAATAACAGACTGCATAAATATAAGAATATGTCAATGACATTTTAATATGAAAACTTTTTTTGCTCAAGACCTGATGGGTAATAAAGTTCATAGTCTATCCAGAACAGCAAATTATCAGAGTAATGCATGCCATGTTAATATTATATTTATATAGTATAGAAAAATAGTTTAAAATAAATTTTATTGTGGATAATAACACGGGTTCATAACAATCCGATCCACCCTATGATTTTACAACCAATGAACGAGCCTTTTAACTGTACCTATGTAAATATTTTTGTTTTCGAATTGAGTGCAGTCAGTATAGATATATTGTTGTTATGTTTTATGACGTTCATTATATGTACCTACAAAAAATATAGAATATTTACAACGTTCAACTTTTAAAATTACTTTCACTATCATAATTTACAGTATAATGAAATTCAACAGTCATTTTGACATTTCATATTGTAATAATCATTACGATATAGTAATTATCACTATAAGTTTATCTTTATAGGTATTAGGTACCTATATATTGGTCAAAATCATTGTGACATTGATAGGTCATAGGTGCCGTTTAAATGGCACATATTATAATATATTTATATTCTGAAATTTAAAACCTTTGTTTTAATACATTATTTGCATTTACAGAACATCAACCTGACATTTAGCGCTCAGTTGTCGGCGATATATCTTAAAGCGGACAAATAATTTTATCCACGGATTACTACAATTGGAGCGTAATGGGATACTCCTCGCCCTGTTCGACTAAAAAGATGCATTGCATTTGCACGCAATCCCAATAAATGAATCTGGATTAAAATTAGAATGACCCTGTAATATCAGTGTATGTGTGTATTGTTTGTTGGTACTGATGATATGTGCGTGTAAATTGGAGTGTACACATACATTGAGACGCCAAAGATAATTATGGCAAATTATATATTATTTAACTCGACAACCCGAAAACACGCGATAAAAATCATAATAATGATAAATGACGTTGGAAAATTTTATTAAAGTAATACACACCGGAAAATATTGTTGTGTTATACTTTGGAGCTGCTATCATTGAGTTGTCAAAAACGCAAACTGTCGTTGTTCTTTTCCAAATGTCCGCAGTAATAGTTATAATAATTATAATAATTACAAGAACAATCCCAAATCATTCCTGTCCCTGAGAGGCAACGTTTAAATTTTATATTTCTATGAAAAATAAAGCATTATTATTTTATAAGCGCGTTTCCTCGGATTAGAGAGCCACAAAAATCCACTAATCGTAAATGGCTTACACACAACCTTTAACTTACAAGAAATCCTCATCGTAGACTCAATATATATTGGTGCTATGATACTTTGAATTAATTTCATTTAAACCGATTAATTCCAAGAAAAGTGTTATCAACGAATAGTAGCTTCTGTTTCACGTAATTCCCTAAATGTTTTTTTCCCCTTTTACCATGTCATATTCTGATTACGCATAATCAGTTGTACCTATGAATTCGAAAAAAAAATTAGATAAATAATAAATTACATTTATACTTCGTATTTTGTGCATGAACGTAGTCTATGGGGTGATATTAATAATTACTGCAGACATTAATTTAGTTTTTGATGTCGAAATCCAAATTCGTTATTGATATTCATATAAATTTATGGGTTCCCCTCTGATAATACTAATTATTAACATATTATAACCATTGATGTGTACGAGATATCACTCGTATGATTATGTAAATATCGAACAAACGCATGTAAAAAAATGTTATTTGCTTCCAAATAAATAAATATGTATTAATTCATATTGATATATTAGTCATCCATGTCAGAAAGTGTATTAAAATTATTTAATTAACTATTTAATGAACGATTTATACTTCTATCTGTAGTATTATATAGGTAGGTACGTTATACGACGCCACCACTGCAGAAGCATTATTATCGAAGAAAAAAATCGTGTCGGTCAAATTATGAACATATAAATAAATATATATATACCTATACATTTACAATATATACGCATCGTTCGAGATTTTTTTTTCAATTCGATTGACTCCACGCGATTGGCGCTAAACGAAGCTAACGGAAACTGACGGGCTTATGTGAAGGTGTGCGTGTGTTCCATCGGGGCTTTCGACGTGACGTACAATAAAGTTTATCTGCAAAAATCAGATTCTCCGTACTTATGATGCCTTATATAATATATAGGTGTGTGTGTGTGCATTGGACACAGACCGACGATGACAAAAGGTATTAAACGCTATATGTCAATGGGAAATCACTATTCCTATCACGCAACATTTCAAAAGATGTTCTTATATATGATATGCCTTTTAACATTCTTCCGATGTATCGGCATTACTGTTATTCACGTGTACATATATATATAAGTCTCGAGTTCGTACTAAAAAATAACATCGTTAACATTTTATTTTATTTTTACACACACACATATATATATATATATTATGCTTTTTTTTCCGCTAGCGTGTCTCTTGACGCAAAGCCCCACTGCCGCCGAGAAAAGGAAATAATCTGTATAATAATATACGGAACAATGTTAGCCCGACAAATCCCACGTACGGTCACCCATCCTAGATTATGTGCCTACGCCATCACCGAAACCGACCCACGCGTGGCTTAAATCACCACTGCGACATCAGGACTTTACAGCGAAATTACTTTCGGGTCACGTCAATGTCTAACTACGATATAATATATACACGTGTATACATAGAAACGTCTGACTCGTTTGAATTAAGTATTTAAATCGTCACGAATACGGCCTACCTGCTGCACTAGGCAATACCGCGACATGTACTGCGTTATTATTAGTCCTTCGCGTTTACCGTACTTCTTTATTTATTTAATAATGCATTTTTTACTCTAATTACATCATATGAGGACTTGGTAAATACTGGAACATGGTTGCGATTACTAAACACATATAACTTCAATATTATAATTGTATATTATGGTAAAATGAAATTTATTATTACGGAATTGTATTATTGAGTACCGAACAAAATTAGAACCACTTTTATTTAATTCCATTTAAACCCTCTTAAATCGTATTGTTTTATTTTTTGCCGCGATACTTCATGATATAGATGTTTCACATAATACTTTCATGTTATTCGTATATTATTATTATTATTATTGGTTTATAACATAGCTACAGCCACGTACTTTACAAACCCAATACAAGAGTTAATCACAACGAGCAACGGCAATTATTACACGATAATGTTAAATGATATACGTTTAATTATATTATTATGTTATGACTAGTAAACAATCATGGCGATAACTTGTGAAATATCGAATAACACACATTATTAATTATTTGGGAAGCAAAAAAAAGAAACAATACTATAATCCTTATATAGATACCTGGACACATAGGAATAAATGGCAATGAAAGGGCAGATAAACAAGCCAAATTTGCTATCCGCCCAAATGACGCAAAATGTATAAACATTTTCCAGTACACTGACGTAAGAAAATAGATCAGACAAAACGCATTCTCCCTTTGGCAAAATATTTGGAACATCCAAACAAATAAATTAAACCAAATTAAAAAAAAAAAAACTGTAAAAAGATGGAAAAGAAACCCAAACATTAGTACCACAAATGAAAAAAAACTGAATCGAGCTAGAAAATTGACTCACGGATATTTGATGGCAAAAAACGAACCACCCATATGTTAAACATGTGGCATTACAATCACAATTAAACACATTTTTTAAGAATGCAGAATACACCAAACACAAAGAGAAGAACTAAATATAAGCCACGAAATCGGAGTAAGTCTAAGTCCAAACCCTGAATATGAATTCAGCACAATAGAATTTTTCAAAACAATAAAAATAACAAACTTACTGTAAGTCTACTAAAATATTGTTATTATTGTTAATATTGTTTACTAACTCACCACAAAAGATTCCTCGTTAAACTTTGAAACTACCCAAACTCCCTCGTCATCGTGATCATCCCCATCATTACATTTTGAGTCACTGTTAGTGAACAGCTTCATCCACAAATTATTCATGTGAAATTATATATCTATCATTTAAAAAAAAAAAAAAAATGTTTTGAAAAAATGTGACCCATTACTATAATTCAGGCATTTGCTAAAATAATTCATCAGTGCTGCAGCGCTGTAATGGTTGATCTCGAATAATTATCTTGTTACCTATCAGTATCGATAAATCTACCTCAAAATCTATCATTAAATCATTTCATGACTGTATTTGTATAATACTGTGTGACTACAACGAATTTACTGTTTTAGGTGTCCAAATATTATGCTCAATGTATCAAACACCCGCAAGTACAAAATTTAATCGTATCGACACTTTCAGTTAATAACCCCTGGTTAATGTCGTGGGAGTGCTTGTCCTATATAATATAGGTAAACAGTAAGAATAATTTATCGTTGCCAGTGCGAGTGAGTCTTTCCATTGAGTGGCATGAAATCTTGTTCTAACGCACATAATATTATGTCTTTAGTTTTAGATTCTGAATGAAGTGATGAATGTATTGATTTTACCATGATGTGTGTTTTTTTTTTTTGTGTGTGTCTGTTTATAGCATAACTAGTCGAAATAATGCTTCAACATCAAACTTTGGGGGTGATTTCCGATGTAAAAGTGAATATCCTTGGTGCATTATAGAGGTCAAAAGTAAACATTTTCCAACAGTTTTCAAAAAAATCGAGAAAAACAAAAAAAAAAAATGACAGAAAAACGGGAATTTTTACGCAAACCCAGTTTTCGACCAAATCGATTTTTTTATATGGTTGTAATTCAAAAACTAATCACTGTAAATACTTCAAATTTTCACCAAATGTTTATGCTAGTGATATCTATACACAGTTTAATTTTCATGACTTTTTTGAGTTATTTAGAGACTACTGAAATTTTCAATTTTTTTGAGTACCGGTAAAAAAATGTTGAACGACCAAAAAAACTTGAAAATTTAATACAAGGTTCCTTATGAGTTGTTCTTATTGTAGCTGATAAAAATTAAAAGTCGTAAGTCACAATTTTTTTTATAAGCGTTAATAGTTCAAATTTTTATGAAATCTGTCGAAAATGCAAAAATTTGCAAGTAATTTTGAAATTGAAAAATCATAAAAAATTTTCTGTTTATAACTAAGGATTAAAAATACAACACTAAGTTTTCCATAAGTTTTCCTTCAAATAGCTATAGAGAAAACTTGAAGCATCATTATAGGAAAAATTTTAAGTGCGTTTGAATTTTAAATTTTTTCGAAATAACGTAACGATAACAATTTATCATCAAACGATTTTAAATATTTGTTATTATTCAAAAATAATAAGTCGTAGATACTTGAAAATGTTAACAGTTATTTAAATTAGCATTCTCTTTACATAATTTAATTTTCAAAATATTTTGAGTTTTTATGAGATATTTATAGACAACTAAAATTTTCAATTTTTCATAAAAAAAATTATACATATTAAATAATAATAGTAATATTGTATGTAATAATTTGAGCACCTAGAGGTATTGTGTACTTACATATTTGATTAAAAAATTAATTTGAAAACAAAATTTCACATTCATGCTCTTATTGTGTATTCGATGAATTAGTTTTGTTTTATATGATTAACTTAATCTCGTTATGTCATTACGCTACAGAAAACACACTATATCTTCAGACAAAATTTAATGTTAAGTGCAAACTGTAATAAATTTAAATGATATTTTTACTTTTATTGCTAATCACAAATTAGTTCTAAACTAACAGTTACAATTTTAAATCTCTTTATATCTTTTTGTATCTTTTTTTATTATTATTATCATTATAATGAAAAGATATACAAAGTAATCGACTGTAATTAATAACAATAGGTACTTATAAAATTATGCGCGTGGTATTTCACACGAATCTCATGTTTTGGAAAACGTATTAGCTTATTTTAATTTTTAATTTGTATTACTATTTATTGTATATTTTATTAATAAAAAATCTTGCTCGATTAAGATAACAATAATACAAAATTGCTGGTTCAACGATTTTTTGCTTGTAACAAGTAATAACTTGCGATTTCACTGTAAAATTGTTTGATCAACTGCTATTTAGTAGTTTACGTTGAATTATAAATTTGTAAATTAAAAATACATTGAAGTAAGTGTATTATAAAGTTTACCGGAAGTCCCGTTTCACAAGTCTCGCCAAATCTTTTACTTCAATTAAATGTTCGTAAAGGTAATCAGTGCGCCTCTGATTCACAGCCAGTTCAGAATAAGCATTTTCTTTTCGATTGAAGTCGATTGGATTTTTGTGTTTGCCTTTGTTTTATTCCCCTTAACTTGATTGGCTGTGCACATTTTGGTATGCCAGTCATTGATAATACCTACTATTGTGTATTTCCTTACCTACTGAAAATACCTTATTAGAGAATAATACAACATTTTTCCTGTCGTTTTTTTCAATTTACGCTTGTTTGGCTTCAAAATTGAAGTCTTAGCTTACATTTTTAAACATTACCAATGTATATTATCACTGGGCCATGGATTACATTCATATTTTATTTTATTGATAATTTAAAATTGATTGGTCTATAAATAACATTTGTTAATAATCTAAACGATAAGGTTAGCATAATATGATAGAATTTTTATTTTACAGTTTCAATGTTAGTGTATGCCATCCAACGCATTTTAATAAATTTTCTCAGAATTCAAAGTCATAATATTGTAAATATTATAATTTGTTATTTATTAACCCTCCAATATAAAACCAATAAGTATACAATATATTAACTTATAATTTATTCGTAAAAATTCAAAACTGGTTGAATGACATAAAATATAGAATAATATATCTGTATAATATTATAATTTTTAAAGTATTTGTATTTGTACTCAAACATTTTCTTACCTAGTATTCAAATACGTATTTTAAATACTTTTCACAAAAATTATCTGTATCTGTACCCATTGATTAGTATATTATGTGATGTTATTATTTTATGGTAACCATACAACTATTATATGAAAATTATTTAGTGAAATCAGGTGTGAAACCCAAATTTGGTTTCATAACTCATATTGTAAAGATTGCTATTTTCAAAGCTGTCAGTAAATATTTCCAGCAATTCCAAGCAATGATAAGTACGATTATAATTATAAAATAAAACGAACAAAGCAGTTCAGTACAACAGAAAATAATTAACTATCAGAAATCAATTAAACATTATTTACTGAAAATGGTAAACTATTTTAATGGATTGTCTTTATAACGATGTTATTATTTACATACTATGTAGAATTGTATCATTTAAGTAGTTAAAAGTTAAAAAGTTAATTTCTACAACGTTATAGGTAATTCATGGAATGTTTAAAAATAATTTTATTTGGTTAATAAAACATACAAAAAGTAAATAAATAAACATAGTGATTCAATAGTTATCAATTTATGAAAAATATTAATGTCTACATTTAAATGAAGTAATAAATAATGTATAAATAATAAATAATATAATATATAAAAAAAGATAATCCTATATTTTAATGGCATACCATTCTAGTATGTGTGTGTGTGTGTGTGTGTGTCGAACGAAAAACAAAAGACTTAATGTCCACGTTGTTGCATAAAACAAACTACTACACATCGTATATTATTATATTATATCATCAGACTTTATCCCAATATATTATATGTTACCTAGCATTAATGTATGCAATTTTGTAATTCTATAGAATTACGCGTATTTTCAGTTTATGTATCGAATAAATCTATAAATACATACATTAAGGTTATTCTATATACTAACTAAATATTTTATAAGCTAACAATAAAGGTTTAGTTAACGTATTTAAAACTTTTATTGAATCTATATAATATATATATATATATATAGATTTAGTTGTATACAATGGTTTTTTGGCTATTTATTAATTGTCCTTAATGCATTCCTAAATGGCTGGATCGATTGCGATGGAATTTGGTACAGAGAAATATTAGACATGGACAGAAGATAGGCGAAATTAGATTTATCGAATTTAAAATGTTACAAGTCTAATTATTATTCATAATCTCTTTGCTCGATTGTTTCTGAAGCTCGTATTGCCATTTTCTTTCGTACTTGATGCGTATAACTACTGATTTTTTTTTGTAGCCAGATTTTTTTACAGACTTTGAAGTGCAAAGCTAAAAATAATTCAAGGATATATGTTATAATTATACTATAATAATAATAATAAGCAACCACATAATAATAAGAAGAAATATATTATAATAATAAATAGCAACCATTTATAATTAAACAAAAATGTCTACCATGAATCTCAAAATGTGTGTTTGAGCACCTCCCAGGGTTGAGCCTATCACTTTTAACTTAGCCAATTCTATTATTATTATTATATTATTATTATAACATATACTCTCTTGAATAATTTTTAACTTTGCACTTAATAGTCTGTAAAAAATTCTACCTGTTAAATTATGCCTATCAATAAAAATATTTATCGATAGTTATGCACCTCAAGCACATAAAATATAATAGCAGTACGAACTTTAAAACCAATACCGCTAACATATTCACGACGCTATCGGAAATAATATAATATCACCTACGTACATGCATTTATCAGTTGGACCGTTTTGGCACAGGGGTGCATGGCGATATCTACCCTTATTTCGATCATTATTGGTTCATGTTCGCGTGAGTAGATCGCTTCTCTTATATAATTCCCTTACTATACGTACACAGTAAACACATAAATTGGTATACAAACACACTGTCGCCACCGTCACCGCCGCCACCACCACCATCACCGGCAGTAATAACATCATCAGTGGGTTACCAAATCAGCGGTGGCAGTGAAAGTTGGTCGTTACCGTACGCATTCGGAATTCTGACGGGCGATGAACGTGAGCGGAGAAAAAAAAACGCTGACACACAGCAGCTAGACGGCGCAGACATGGAAAACCACGAGGGGGAAACTGTATAGTGAGAGATGAGTGGGAAAAAAAAAATGATGATCGCGTGCATGCAAATAAACGGCGGTAGGCGTGTACAGCGTACACGCGAAACTGTGGCGATTATAATGATATATGGGACGCTGTCGTCGAACGGATGCACAGATGCGCCAAAGCACCGCTCATTACGGGCTAACAATGGGCTTGGATTATTTTCTTAGACAATATAATAATGAAAACCGCGCCGAGCACCGAGATCTCGCCGCCACCGTGTCACGTCTATCCCGGCGCTGCAGCGGCGTATAATGCGAAGTCGGGCGATAGGAGGGTCATGTCGCTGTGGGGTAGCGGAGCAGTGGGATAACGTAGGCAAGGGATGGGGTGCAGGGGTTAGCGAGTGTTCGCGAGGTAAATTCTAATAGTCATATATAGTACGGTTTTCTTTTGTGGGTCGCGCGGACGTCTGAGCCGTTACTTCTTCTTCGTCTTCTACAGTTCCTGCCCACTGTATATAAACGTATAATAATAATATATATATACCTATATAAGCTTACTACCACGACTATAGCTTTTCGTCTGCCGTAGGTATATATATATATATATAGTGGCCGATAGAGCGAAGTACAAAAGCTCTCCGAGCCAGGTCCCCACGCTCGTTTGCGATTATTACTTACAATAACAGTATCGCGGAGCCACTCTCTTCATCGTCGGGACTTTGAAAAATCGCTATATTCTTTTCTTCAAAATTTGTTTCTTCTCCGGCCATTCCCTTCAACACGACCACATTTTCGATACGTTGGTTGCGTGTGGACTGTGTTCACAATGATTCAAGTCTTTGCAGCACTGAAAGCTGCAGCTAATTCTACTTTGGAATTATCTTGGACCTGACCTTACTTTTGGTATAGACACGAGTGACGAGTGACTCTAATGCCGGACGTCGAGATCATCACCTCCGATCGAATGGAAATGAAATCGAATAGAATTACCGTAGCGTGTTCCATAACGAATAGCGGTTCACTCCCCGCCACTTTGTCGACACGGAAACCGTCGATAATATAATAATAGTAATAATGTACATTTGATTTTGATTTCCGTGATTACTACGGTGACGACAACTGTGGAGATGGAATTCTCGTCGTTGCCTCGTGCATATTATAATAATAAGTGGTTTTGATATTTGTGCTAAACGATAAAGTTGTAGCACACGCAGCGCTGTAATGACAGAGAGTTTTGAATATTTGTGTACACGCAGACTATAGGATTTGATCGACAACATTGATCAACGGATAGACGATTATAATGTTATTTCGAGTGCTGTAGCTGTATGCATGAGGATGTTTTAAAATACACTCGAAACCAACCCGCAACTACTTGACGTCAAAAACTATTGATGTAACACCATCAAAGGTTTTCAACCTAAGAACCACAGGTTGATTTCAGCTCCTCGGTGAGTTATATTATATTATTATTATTATTTGTTTTTTTTTTTATATAGGTAATAGTTATTATCTCTGAAAATAATTGTTATTTTATAAAAAATCTTTAATTTTATTACCTCTCTGTTTTACCGTGGTGCCAAGTGTATCACAGATCTGGCATGCTGTAAAAAAAAATATTGGATACGTCTGTACTATGTTGTTTGGGCAGCTACTGAACTTCGCGAGGAGGTGTCGAATATGAATAGGGACCCAGAGGAGACGTAGAAGTTATTATGAAAACTCTCGGCGATGTAAAAATATATAATCAGTGTGAAGGTTTATGCAGATGCGCGCGCTCGTACGTTTAATTATTGAACGTGCCAAAAATTTCGCGTTTGCGCATCTAGATACTTACGCGAATTTCATATTATATATTTTATACTAAAACGCATTTAATGAAAACTTCATAATATTATTATTATTATTATTATTATTACTATTATTATTATCACAACACTGATAGAAAAATATAACAGCATAATTGATTCGACACAATTGTTTTCTGTGCTACAGTTGTTGAAGTCGTACCTACGCGGTACAGACTTCAAGTATAATGATATTATATTTTTATTTTCTTATCTAAATTCATAATAATAGAATATAGTATAGTGGTATAGAGATGAGCTCCACAAACAAAGATTAACGACATACAATAAGCATAATATACATAAAATTATAAATTTAAAATTTTTTTTAGATACTAAGTATTTCAAAACAAATATTTTATGTTTAATGATGGACAAAGCAGTATAATAACAAAAGAGTAATTCAGTTTTTGCAAACACCAATACTACTAAATAAATAAAGATTGGTTTCATTATTATCAATAATATTTAATATTTCTTACCTGAGTTTTATATTATTATTATTATTATTATATACGTACCTACTACACTCTTAAATTATTTGTGTTCTACTGTACAACATGGGTTGAATATATAAGTTCCAGTACCATGGTATACGATTATTATTATTATTATTATTAATTGGATCGGTACAATTTATCAATCCAATTCTTATTTGAATATATTATACTTTTAGTCACACGCATGATAACACTGGTGCATCCGCTAATGACCTAGAAATATAAAGTTATAACAGCATGCGCGTATAACGGTTTCACCTACCCTCATTTTTCCAACTTCCGATTATGAGTTTTAAAATTTGATTCAATGCCTATTACATCACCTATGTCACGTAATGTTATAATATTATGTTTAGTTTTGTAAAAATCGAAGAATACGAAAGAGTGAATAATTTGTGTAGGTAAATAGTTGAACATACATTTTTATACGTGTTATATAGATGTGATAATACTGCACACCACAATCTGAATTTAATAATAACGTTAACTAGATAGTTGATAATAATTATTGGAGTTGGTGATTGGATTTTTTCACCATTTTGGACGCAAAATATAACTGAATAAAATAAAAACCGCGTGTATGTAATAAACACTTTTATAAGTATATATATGTATATCTACCGACGTTTATTCGTGCAGGTGACACGACACCGCCTCCGGATGGCACTTGATTACGACACGCAGAATAGAGAACCAGAAGGAGTGTATGGTCTTGGCAAATGCACCGACAATTAAATGAAATTAAAAACAACCAACGGTGTGGGATCAACGACCTTAATTTCACATCGAAGAGCTATAACTAAATCAACCTCGCGGTCTCATCAATAATATTTTATTTTGACAACGACTAACGATATTTGGGTGGTCAGAATTTCCTAGATAAACGGAAATGTAGAAATATTCGAAATCGTGCCCGATGTACAGTTGTGCATCGTGTACTTGTAGGCACAATTAGGGATGGGCATTGCCTTCCTAGTTGTTTTATCATAGTATTTTAATTTTGAATATCAATTCTGACGGTCTATGTGTCTGATACAATCCTAAAAGCCCACCCTTTGAAAACTGTCACTAATGGCACCTACGCGTATACCCAATATTATATAATGACATCGTAATTTTTTGGAGCTACGATGTGAGGTAAACCGACTCCGAATGGTCCTTTATCATGCATGCAAAAGAGAGCCGGAGAAGGTGTGCGGTCTAGGAAAAAAATGCACTGACAGTTAAAATATGAAAAAACAGCACATGGTGTGGAATCGATGACTCTAATTTCAAATCGAAAAGCAAAAACTCGGCCACCATCAGTCTTATCTCTAACATAATATTTTGACCACAACAAACTTCTCGATACATGAAAATCTTCGTGAACTCATGACCGATATATGAATAAATATAATGTTGATAATACAATGTGTTCCCGATATTTTATTATTTTATCACAACTTGTATTTATTTATAGGAATTACTTCGGGAGGCGAGTAAGTCGACGCAGTGCAGCTGTACATAATATATTTAAGTGCATAAGCGCGAGTCACGTCTCTCGGAGACGAATGGAAATACAAAAAATAAGCTCCACACATAATATTCGCTTTTCCTAGAATTTCGGGTTTACGTCTGGGTTTTTTTTTTAATACCTTAATGCCATAAATCATAATATTACATTCGTTCACGACGAATCACATTATTATCACGTATAACATTATGTATATTATAGGTATTATATTAATATAAACCAAAACGAATGTAGACGGCGGAAGCATTAGCTTTTCGTCGAGCGTACTTATATTCCATATTGGATAGGTATTATTATTGTTGTTTATTTATTTATTTTTTTAATGGCTGAAAAGTATACAATATACATATTATATTATACGATTTCGTTTCCGAGTAACCAGTAATTACGAGCATCGGATTAAATTATAAAAACAAATCACGTCGTATATAATATACAGATCGCAGCGACGGCGACGGGGCGACGGTACACACGACCAACTTTAATGCCACGTTTATCTTTTTATTGATACCTATCGAAAACAAAACGATCTTGTTTAACCGTAAATTGATTTTATCCTCTTTCGCTCGACATTCCCATAAGTCGGTCGTAAATCTGTTGGAAATCACGGTGCGATTTTGAAATGCTTCTCCATTTGACGTCTTCCCAATAATTTCCGTCACCCCTTACCCCTATATATTATAGCACACCCATCCCTACTTTCTGTCATTCTCGTCCCCTAAAACCACTCGTGCTCTACCTCGTGTTGAGTTAAAAAAAAAAAAAAACAATATTTCATAAAATGTACAATTTTTGAATAACTATTTAACAAAAGTTTTAAGCGCACGAGATTAACCATCATGCGCCCACACACTTTTTGCATAATAATATTTTGTAGGTATTATGTGTTATTATTTATCATGATGATGTTATTAATAATAATATTGTTGTACGTATGATGACAATATTTATGTTTACTATATTAAACTAGAAAATACATAATCGACGAACAAATGCATAATGATAATAATAATAATTTGTACTACACAATATATTATTTATTACATAACATATTTACCATTTTGAATACACAATTTTTCGTGTTGAACATTGATTAACATATTTTATAAACAAAAGCAAATAAATTATAGTGATCAAAAACATTATACCACGTGACGCGTAATTATATAACCGGATTTCACGTTTATACCTAGTTTGTATACCTTATTTTTTAATTTTTTAATCATTTTTATTGTTTTTTTTTTTTTTTTTTTTATCGCAGATTTTTATACCTATTGTATTACATTACTATTAGTAGTAATGCGTCAAGGTAAACTTTATTTTCATTTTATCCTATATAATTCGTTTCAAACTTGTCTCAGTAAAATTGCACAGCTGTTTAAATCCAAAAGCAATTAAATAAATTGTAATAAGGTTGCTTCAATCAAAATTATTATATATTATCTTCCATATCATGACAACATCCTAAGACTGAACAAAAACTAAAAATTACATTTGTCTTATCGAGGTCAACTGTCATAATACTATAGTCACAATAACACAAACACATACATATTATACACACATACAAATTTTCTGTGTAAATTGCGATACGGACGTTATTATAAAGTTTTTAGATTAATTTTTTAATATTAAAATTACCAGATGTCGGGCATAACTCACTAGAGTATTTTTGACCGGTGAAATTGAATCATCTAATGTAAGGCACGCTTAATTTTTCAGTCCAACGTAATTCTAGCGGCGTTAAAAGTTTGTTCTGGAATTTATGCATTTTGCTGTTCCGGGCAGGTAACCAAAGGTCGTATATTTTTACCGCTTCGCCTACCACCCGACGGCAAAACTTTTCGCTCATTGGCCAATTCAACATTCTATAATGTCTAACACTATTCACAGTGTAAAAAAAAAAAAAAAACTGCGAGAGAGAACTAAATTAAAACTTGGATGTAGAAAAAAACTCTGGTTTGATTTCGCAGGAAAAAAAGAAGTCTGATTGTCGACTTTCTCTTACTCTCCTACTGATTCTCGACATCATAACTACCACACAAAATGGTTCAAAGTTACTGTTTTTTGTTCTACAATATTTTGACTACAATAAAAATAAAATAACTATGTTTTTTTTTTTTTTTATGAAATATTTTAATTCGAATAAGAACAAGAATATTTTATAAAACCAAAACAGCAAATCTTTTCTAAATTATTTTTATTGACGAAATAATTTGTTTCATGAAATGTAATTTTACCAACAATATAAAAAAAAAAAAGTGATATGTTTTAAACATGAAAAAGTATTAGTTAATGTATTTAATTAGTTTCTTTAAATATATATATAATATTGTACTGTTGTGTTATTAAAACAATTTTAATGTTGAACAAAACTCTACAAGACTTAGTTGAATCCAAATGTATACTAAAATATTAACATTGTAATCTTAATTGAATATTTTAACTTCATAATTGTGGCGTGTAACGCTCCTATTCAAAATAAACTTACACGCTGAACTTAAAAATAAGTCAGTTCGTTTATTTTTAATTTATCAATGCACCTACATAAAACACACATAATATAATATAAACGACATAAATATCAGTTAATTTACAATAAAAACCGTGTAAACGGAAATTGTTATTATTACCAAAATGACCCATCACAAATTGTAGGTTTGTAGTAACAGGTAAAATATTGTTTTTTACGTATATCCGACATAATGTTAATTTATCGAAGGCGATATAAAAACGATGCGCTAAATCGAAAACCTATTATGTCGCTTTCGTACCAAGTCCATACCCATAACTTATTAAACATTTATTGGGGGAGTTTGTCTGCGGGCACGTCGTGTCAACTGAACCATTTGTGATTTCTAACCACGTCGTGTATGGGCTAATTCCCGTTCGTTTTATTGTTAGCTTTATTCGTTTTGAAATGCGTTTCTAAACTAGACCACATTGTCGTAATTGGTGTAATTGTTCCGTGGCATTTTCTGATTAAAAAAATACGTTTATTCGTGATGGACGAAATGTATCCTCTATTAATTTTATCAGTACCTATATTCTGTGGCTATATATGCTAAGCGTAACATACGTAATACTATCGATCTATATCAACAAAATTATATGGCTGCCACTCGTACAATCATCATTGATTGAATCATATTAATCGTTTAGTATTTTATAATTTGTAAATAATAAATATTAATTTTTTTCATCTTAGTTCTAAAAAAATATTATACGAACATTTTGGGCGTAATATTGATTTAAGTTAAGCTTTGTATATTATAATATAATTAATAGTTATCTATCACCGTATATACAATAGCTTGAAATTCTTGAAAATTTTAAATTATTTGTACCTACATCATTTAAAAAACACATTAAAAAAAAAAAAAATTGATCAAATGTTGGATGTTCAGATGAATGAAGCAAAGTGGCACAAGAATGTGTACTGCAGTGTCTCCACAAAATATTGCTATATTTATCCACTATATAGTTTAAGCTTTTAATATGTTTTTTTAACAAATTTAATTATACATTTGAAAAATATGTCAATTTATTCATTTAATAATTCTGAAAAACCTTCTATTTTGTAATATTCAATAAACAATTAAATGAAAATGAATGATGATGATGATTAGAAATTGAAAGAAAATTATTTTTTTCAAAATTGTCAAATATATAAAAATAATATTTCCTCCTCTTTCCTCCCCACCCCCTCAAAAAAAAAAAAAATATCGTTTGAAGTTATACCTTGGCATACGTGATATACTTATACTTATAGATAATAATATACAATATCAATTACGTCTCAAAAATGTTCATTGTCTGAATTATTCTCTGGACCATCTTGAAAGCTTTTTCGCTGACATTCATTATTCATTCAAAAATTCAATAGATGAATGGCTGTCGAATGGCCGGACCTCGAGAGTTGACTGCGTCACTTAAAACAGTCCACCCGCTGTCCCCTTGACGTTTTTCCAAACCATATTATGCCCTACACAGAGATCACACACTTCACCGTACGATTTTGCTCGTATTGCATAATATAGAATAAATTAAATGATTTGCCGTATTTCAGCGGTTTGAAAAAAATATCACTCTATTAAAATATTAAAATATTATCATACACTCGTCCGCAGTTGACATTGTTAGGTATATGAAAATAATAACTGATCCTACCCACGATGTTTATGTAATCGATAAATTTTGCACGCATCTGACTTTGCAGGTGGTCGGTAGAGGCTCTACGACAAAGGGTACTGCAAGGTTGTGACGATGGCGAAAAACGTCTCGAACAAATAAAACGTCGAGCAGTGAATCACCGTCGGCTTCTGCAAAGCACCACACGCAGACGGTAGAGATTCAAGTTTAGGAGTGGGGCATTGGGCAGGGCAATGTTAGTGTCGGCGGGAGACTTTTTAAATCACTCCGTGGCCGTCAATAGTTGAGTGGGTGGGTTGGAGTAGTTAGGCGTAGTAATAGTAGTACTAGGCGCATGATGGGGTTCCGGAAATTCAAATTACACTCCTTAATCGACCATTTATAACTGGGTCCGTTGTGCAGGGTTGGTGGTGAGACGGGACGTCTGTTAGGTGACAAGGGGTGGTTAGCGAGGAGGTGTCACGTTGGGAGGAATGTTTTAATATAATAATATATAACAACCGGAAAACGAGAGTATATATATTATTATTCTCGTGCCCGCCAAATGTAAAAGATTGAGAAAAAATTCCACGCAATTTATTACTCGTTCCCCGTGGTGCGCGATTCTCCGCAACTACATTTGCAATTTAGGCAATAAGTAGGCATACGATAAACTTAATCTGTTCCAACACATAACTAGTAAATTTCAGTACAAAGCTAAGTATATACGTTTTATTTAATTACCTACTTATAGTTAGTAATAATATACTAAGTAATTCAAAGCATATGAAAACTATTTAGTTTCCTGTAAACTCAGCATTCAAGTAAGTAAATGTGATACTGTTATGTGCATTGTATTCTGTCAAGATTTGTTTAAATTAATTTAAAATAAATCAAAAAAAAATCATTTTTTTTTTTTGTATCACAACGATCTTTTTTTTAACTTCAGGGATACAGAAAAAAATTAACTACCACCATCCTCAGCACTTGTTCGTGATTAAAATACAAAGGTACTTAAATTTAAAAAAAATTAATTTTAACCTTGTTTTTTAGAATAATTAACAGATTTTTGAAGTTTATTGTTTCAGAAATTTGGATATTAAAGTCTCAACTTAAAATGCAATTAGTAGACAAACTTTATGAGCACTTTACCGGAAATAATTCTATAGAAATTTCACTATAATATATTAAAGTATACCTAAGTGTAAGAAGACCTATCCAAGCGTTTAATGTATTATTATTTAATTTTTTAATACAATTAAAGTTATACTAGAGCACTACAGGCAAATTTTGAGGATCATTATAATATTTTTTATTCCATGGTATGTGAATTGTTTTTCTAAAACCACCATACATTTTATAGCATCTATTTTTAAAAATGATCTATGGACCTCTCTTTTTGCTCTCATTGAATTTATCGATACGTCTGTGAACTATAGTTATCACGCTTATACGTTTCGTTAATACTTAGTTAAATATATAAATAATGATCTCAAAATTATAATATGATGTACATTGTTATAACCAAAAACTACATCCCAACATAAATTTTTCTCACGTTTCGGCGTTCCTTTTTGCTTCTAACCAATATATATATATATATTATATACAACTATATAATATTATATTTTATTGATAAATAAAATGTATAAATTATCATTAGCTAACACTTTTATGCATTGTTGAGAAATATTTCTGTGTAGGTAACGAAAAAGTGAGCATTTACATAATATGTATTATATATTGCAAACTAATTACAATTGTATACAAGTTGACTTAGAAACGCGTGTGTAAACAAGTAACTATTATAAACAATGGAGCTCTTGATATGTAGGATACAACCAAACCTTAATAAACTATAACACTATTACATAATATAACTACATATTAAAATAACCTTGAAATAACTTATTCGGGGAAAGATTTCAACAACCCTGCGATATTTTTCATAGTATCATTACATTTTTGATGTGTACAATTCAAAAAAGGCATTTTGTAAATAATAAACAGTTTTGAACAATTAGGTTGAGTTTAGTTTATTATTTGCAGCTGGATAAAACTATTTTGCAAAGTTTACGGTTTTTACGTTTAAACAAATAGCTTATTACACTTGTGAGCCATCTGTCTACATAAATGAAAACGCATGCAAAATTAATGTCGAAAAACTCTATTTTATTTAAAGTTGTTCGCTGGTTATATAAGGAACGACGGATACTTGTGTTAGTTATGCAGAATAACGATGGCAGTAGAAGAGAAAAATGGGGGTTGAAAATAGAAGACATTAATTCACGTACTGAAGAATGACATTGGAGACTGAAGGATAAAAAAGGAAACATTTCAGGATCAGAGTGGATGTACAAAGACGCCTCGGAAATCCAGCTCTTTGGTATAAGACAAAAACTATTATTTTTTCTTACGTAAATAAATGAAAATAGTAATAACAATAATAATAATAATAATGATGACAATAAAAAAAAGTGAAATACACATTGTCGGATGTAATATGATTATTTTTCATACATTCTTTGTAATTTCGAAAAGACAAATTGCATAACATATAATCCTCTCAAAAACACAAAAACAAATTATATTAGACATTAAATGAAAAAAAACTTGTATCCGAAGATCATTTGTATACCGTAGGCTCTGCTGGCTCTTTTTAAAACTTTTCACGGTACGAAAGTTTCCAAGGAAATGTATTATATTATAATGTAATGTATGCTTTGTCTCGGTCTTAAAACTTTTCACGTATACGTCGATTGAACGTCAACATATAAATATACATTTATGCATATGCATGATATTTACTATGTATGTATATACGTTATACGTTATACTTTTGTGTATGCACTACGCATATAATCGTACGATTAATCATAGGTACGCATGCAATATATAAAACCCTTTATAAAACAATATTTTTGCAGGTGTGTCCGCAGCAAGTTCTAAACTGTTGTAAAGAAAATTTGAAAAAAATCTTGTGGGTACCATTAGTTTATGATATAAAAAATCAAAAATTATCAAAAATGCACCTACTATCAAAAATGTTGGCGTACACAAAAAAATTGCTTTGTGGTGTTCTCAATTTTTGAACAACAATATTGAAATAGTATATACCAATATAATAGGTAAATAGAAAATCAACAATAAATAAAATGATGTTTTGAATTCTATCACAAATTATTAAGTTTGTAAAATATCTACTAGTTCAATTTTATACTTATGTAGAAAATTAATTAAAATCCTTAAACAGTCTCACATAATGATACAACTGTTGGTAAAACCGTTAAGATATTAAGCGAAACTGTAAAAAATTGTACCGAAAAAATGCCATTATTATTTATTTTGTAGATCCAATAGTAACAAAAGTGAAAGTTTCAAATATGTTCAGCCATCGACTTTCCTTAAAAAAAAAAAAAACAAAATTCTTGCTGTGTATTCGACTGCAGTTGCTAGACAAACATATTACATTTATTGGAATTTATAAATTTCCAGAAAACCATTTCTATGTTAAATAAATTTCTTCTTTTCTTTTGTTGTCAATTCTGTACATGGACACGTTCTTTTTCGAATGTTGTTCTTTTTATATTTCCTGCATAATTTGAATTAAAAATAAGAATTTTTAACACATATCTATTAAATTTAAGTATTTCTATACCACAATACAAAAATGATGTAACTATAATAAATAATAAAACTGATAGCTTGGCAATTTTTTTTTAATAACAAAACTAAATGCAAACACAGTAGATAGAAATTAGAAACTATATAATATGCTTCTAAATATTAATACAGTGGTCTCCAATAATTATAGAGATCACATTCGGTCAAGAGTACTTTGATCACTATAACCGGAAATCACTATAAGCACTCGAAAACAGGTAGAAAATAACGTAAAACATTTAAATGTTAAAATTATATTTATGTATTATTATTATTTTTTATTTTTAATAATTTTAATATTTTTACTTTTCATACTATACTACGTCATGCAGTACTCTAAACGTTGGACGAAAACGAACTGCGTATAAAGTGTAAAATATCGGTGCTTGTGAGAGCAAAAACGGTTTCAAATATGTACGAATGTACGATATTATGAAGTATCACTCATTACGTGGGTTTCATTAGATAAGATTAGCTCGATTAAAGTTCACGATTAAGATAATTGTCATTCGTAATCGTTTTCCCTGAACACGAAAAGAGGTGATATTATTGTAAATTATTTTTATATTTTATATTTCTGATCACAATAACCGAAAACCTGAATGCTGTATGCGACGAAAAATTCAATTATAATGGCTGTTTGTTCCTTTCCTGGTATTTTTGATCACTATAAGCAGCCGATTCTTATAACCAGTGTGTACACTATAAGCAGCGACCACTGTAATTCAAAACCATTACTAATAAGCAAAACATTTTTGAAAATTATAAAAAATAAATTTTTCATAATATCTGCACGTGAGTTAAATTTCCAAAATAAATTTTTGACCATTTGGCATTTATTTTATAATTTTGATACTAGCTATCTAATCTAATTCAAGCGTTGTAGTCTTATTTGCATTAAAACAATAGTTATGATGAAAGCTGTCGGTTATTACATATTTTTTACTTAAAACAGCAATTATCCGAATGTAACTATTTATTTTATTTTTAATAAACAACAGGTACTTGCAATACAAATTTGTATTTAAAGGAAAACTTTATTTTTGAAATTAAATGTATTTTAAACTTGTAAATAATATATTCATAAATGTATTTATTCTTACCTCCGAAGCTTATATTTTTAATTTAATGAGAGCATTTCATTTTTGATAAATTACTGTATTTTAATTATCCACATAGGTAACAAACGTAAAACTTCGAGGTTTTTGACGTATGGCAACACGTGGCTAAAAAACATTATTCTCATGACGGCACGTACCTACACATTGATACGACAATAACCGCATTCACGTTCAATGTCAATGTATAGTTAGTGCCCGAATAAACACTCTCTTCTATTAACATTCAGTCTTATATATTAAGGAAAAAACCATTCGCGTCTGCTATAGCCATTGGTCATAATATTATATTAGGTACATAATCCAGATATCAAAACGTACAGATTACTAAATATTTAATAACAGTAAATAAATATTTTTTTTTTTTTTAGAGTATACAAAATAAATTACACGAGCATGATGACGATCAATAATATTTCTGCTAGATGGTCGGAAATTTTCATTTTTCTTCTTTTCGTTTTTTGCAAACCATGCATTCGGCAAGAATTTATTTGACCGTATGGGGGAAACCATACACAGCTTAAGCAAACACGCAGTTTTATATTTTATTTAAAAGTGTTCTCGCTTATTAGCTATTATACACACAATCATATATTTTATTGTTATTATTATTATTACTACGATGTTTAACCGATATCATAGTCACCGCTCACCACCGATACCTCGGGAATTAATAATTGCGCTGTCAGACTTTTTCGGGCTGGTTGGCGAAAATATGGAAAATGAAAAAACAAGTTATAGTTTAAAATTAATCTTGCGCGGTGCAGCTAAAAGCTTCTGGGATTCATAACAGGAGTGCCGTGCTAACGACAGTACAATTAAGATTTATTATGAAATGGCTGTCTTGCGACGGAAGAACCTTCGCCGCCTCTACAACCGGATGAACGTTTGCGCGCGGGTACTGCTGTGTGGACGGTTGGCGATCGTAATAGAAGGGGGGTACAAGAGTCCCCCTGGCTTCTAGTTGGCGGGTGAGTGAGTTATTCACCAGTTAAAAATGGCCATTGTTCCGTTCTGGCCGAATTTTTCTTCTCTTATAAATCAACGGATTTGATTGTCATTTAAAAAGATTTTTATTGTGACGTGCCGAGAAATGATAATAACGATTCGAGAAACGCCATCGGGACAAAGCTCGATCAAAAGTATAATAATATATATGTAGGCCAACTCCTCCCCGTACGGGAAAGGCTTCTCATCTTTTGTTTGCGTGTTTTTTCCCCTTACCGCTATTTTTACGAGTCACAAACGACGTGGAAGCGGCCGCGTGACGACGAGACCGCTTTCCGCTGTAATCCGACCCGTATCGTTTTCGCACCATTAGAAACTTAACACAAGTTTATAGACAGATAAAGAAATAATATATACATACAAACTTCCTCAGTTAATCCTCCTTAGGGAGAGAGGTGGCTGACATTATTCCGGGGAATTGATTTCCAGTGAAACTCAATTGTCTTTCGGAGAAAAAATATGATATACCCACCACGATGATGCTCACATAATATGATGGCACTCTTTAGTGTATCCAACAGCATAATATTATATTTTACAGTTCAAAGTCGTAACGTGGTTAAAATTCAAGTAGAATATTAGATAATTCGTATTTGAACAATATACTTCCGCTGTAGTAGGTATCTATCCGTCGCATTAGTGTCGCGCAGCTCAAACAACTATTGATTTTGTCATGTTTTACTGCATTTATATTATATATATATATAAACACTTAATGATAATATATTACAACAACTATAGTATGATAGGTAGGCAGGTACCTATATTATAATGTTATGAATAAAAACGACCGGGTTTCGATTGTTCCGGCCGTTGCTTTGTTATACCAACTACCAACGGTACTATCGAATTATAATCGATTCGTCGTCGAGAACAATCGACATTATACCGTTTTGTATTATGATATTATTATTAATTTTGTCCTTTTCGCGCACGAAAGCGGAAGTCAAATCAAATATTTATAAACTGTAACGGAACTTTAGAGAATGAGACGAACGATACAGCAAAACGAAGAGAATTGATTCCTTTTTAATTGTCAATAATGAACTTTATTGTAAATTTAACTGGTATAACAATATATATAATATATATATATATACCTAATATTTACTTTATTCAACATTGACTTTAGTTTATATTTATACTGTCGTACAATCGCATTTACACAGTTACAAAATGATCCTCTATTTATGGCGGTAATGAAATGTTTCTAGCCGTTGTGTTATCATGTTTGAGAATGATGAAAAGTTTGTAAAAATTTATGACAGAAAATTCGCTTTTTACACTAAGATTCTAATTTCACGAGCTCTCGTTTCGTAAGCACTTAATGAATTGACTAGCAGGTTTGAACTACAGTGATTATCGTAATTTTTTATTTCGAAAAGATGCTACGTAGATATATCATATAGGTATACGAATCCTATTTATGTACTTCCTGTTATTAGTAAACATAGTATACACAATATACTTGTCGACATATTTAAATATATTGCTCAAAATTAAAAATTTATAACAATAGGATATTATGTACTTATTAAAAAAATTGTTTATATTGATAGTTAATTTAATGATCATATTATTATTATATAAGATTATTAAAAAATAACTATTTACTAATATCAATAAAATAACATAAAATATTCTTTGGTTAGGTAATTACAATTCAAATTATATTATATTATATTTCAATTTTGTAATGATAATTATTTACTGTCATTTTCCTTGTTACATTGGTTTTAACCTTTTTTTTTCGTGTAAAATGACAATTCAGCAATTTTATGTCAGTATCTGTGTGAGAAAAAAACTTCCACTGTACGAACCACGAACCCACGGCACACGTGCCAAAAGTGGCACGTTTATAAAATTTCAATAACATGCAAAAAATTAAAAATATGAAAAATTATGATATTCGTAAAATTTTGCTAATAAAAATTTCAAAGAAACAAACTATAAACATTTTAAAAATTATAATATTTCTATGTAAAATTGATTATGTTACTATATTTATTATGTTCTATTTAGTGTTATAAATTTTTGGGCACGTGAAAAATTTTCAAACTTTTGAATTCAAAAATTTGGCACTAGACCTAAAAAAAGCTTTGCCACTCCTGGTATATAGATTATTTCTCCAGAATTAATTGAATTTTATCGCAGCTGCAGTGTATTATATGTCAACGATAATTTTGAAAATATTATAATACTCAACGAACGCGTCTATATTATGTTTCCACATGACGGATATAGTACAAAGAAATCGTTATTAAAACGACTGGTCGAATAACAGTGGAACTCATCTCGACAGTACATAGTTGATGTCACAAGATATCTCCACTAGATTTGGATGACATATATGTTTTGTTAAGATATCTCAAACTCGTGTCAAGCAGAGGAGAAATAAAAGGATATCCATCTATAGTAACGATGATGGAGGGCCTTCATAGTATATTATAATATTATGATGATTTACTGAATTAATATGTGTGTCCGTGTGGGGGGGCAAATCCGTTTCACTGGATCTCAGGACGTAAAGGTAAAAAAATGTTTACTCTGCACAAGTGCAGATAGCATGATAGTGCTAACCTCATTACCATTAAAAAGTGATACTCCACTGAACATAATTACGTCATTACAACAATATGCAATGTAATAATAACTACTTATAATAAACAACAATTCTGTGTAAATAATGATTTCATTAAATATTTTATATTTAATAATTAGTAATTTATATTTCAATATGACAGTTTCAGATATTTTTGTAAACGATATTAAATGTAATGTAGAAATAAATGTAAATCGTTTTTGGAATTTCATATTGGATATAAATCCTAGCCATACAACATAGGCACTTTTTTTATTATTGATCTTGAAATTAGTAATAATCTCTACATCGACATCTGGGGTAATTAGCATTGCATTTAATATTATACAAAGAAAAAAAAAGTAAATATCATAGGTACTATTGAGTCATAAGGTATTTATTATAAAATCCAGGTTACAGTGGTCAGTAAGTTCTGGAATTTATGTCGGTCACGCGAAATAAAAAAAGTATTCTCACCATATTATATGATAAAATGTTGTGAGTCAACTCAGCAATGTACTCGTATTATAATAGGTATATATATATACACGTGCATAACGATATGCCACATGCGCTCAATGTAATACACCGGCGGCATGTTGCATATATTATGTAATTTATTTAATGGTAGTCGCCGTTTTTGGACACGAACCCGTGTGCACCGGATGGACTGCGATGGTTTTTGCCCGGCTTGAAAAGTATCAAGTTGTTCCGCAGACGGATAACGTATCATAATCATCATTCTCATCGGAAATGTGTTATATATAAATATATATATAGTATCCTAATACATCGTCTTTGACGACTTTAACAGATAGTCTCCATCGTAGAACGGATGGCGGCGAATGAGTTGAGTGTAATATTGTTACATGACGCAACGGCAATCTACGTATATACTCGTATATGCTCGTTTACACGTACATTACACACACACAAATACATATATATATATAATATGTACGTGGCGTTTGCCCATAAACCGAACTCCTCCTTCTTCTTATCGTCTTGATATCCTACTCACCATCATCATAGACTCTTCCCCCCTCCTCACTATCGATGTTCCGGAACATATTGTCCTGCAAAGACGTCGTCTCCGTATCGCAACATGAGAGTATAACCATCAAAAAGTCACTTACGTATACACATATAAATATGTGTGTGTGTGTTCCATGGAGCTTTTGTCGTCGCCAGAACACAGTTTATTAATATATCTATAGGCATAGAGACACACATTTAACCGCATACGTCCGATCGAGGAGAAGAACGTATAGTCGTTTTTCTAACAATTTTTTCCTTCATTCCTTCGCGCTTACACACTTTACCGATAAAAAATAACGTCTCATATTTCACCTGGTGATCCATTATTATTTAACACACACTAAATTTGACTCAAATTTCGTTCATTTTTTTCCCCCATTTCCATCATAATCTTTTCTATTATTTTTTTAGTTTATCATTGGACTCTTTATTACCAATTTATATTAAAATAACAAGTTAAAGATTCAGCAAATTAATCAAATTTGTTTCTTTTATTAAATGACACATATAATCACGTCGAATCGTCGAATTAATAATAAATGTGCTCATATTTTTACAGAATATGTATTGTTTGAGCAATCACTCCGTTAATCCGTTCCTTTTTATTTCAATTTATCATAAGTATTATATACCGGTATTTGTGTAGTACAGTTATGGTGTCTAATGTACCTACCCTTGATTATAATCACGACAAAATGTTTCTGCTTATTAATTTTTTTTGTGACCAGATGGCATAATTGTTATGATTATGGAGATTTATAAACATGAAACGTTTAATCCACGAAAAAAGTTTTTCTTCATTAAGATGAAGTGTATTATGATGAAAATGATGGAAAGATAACTCCATAAAAACGTTTTGTTTTAAACAAAAATATTATGGTGCAAAGGAAAAACAATATTTCGATGATTTTGTTTACTACGTGTACAATAAATAAATAAATTTAAAAAATAAGAAAACACCTGAAAGAGAAAAGCAAATGGTTTCTATTCTCTAATTAGAGCTTAAAGTTCATTATAGCAATTAATAAAGTTTAATGTCGTTTCATGTTTATTTATTCGAATGTATTACCTAATATTACTTTTCTTGTGTTTAGTACTAATGGTTTTTATAAATATATTATCCAAGACCAAAAACAAGCTATATCTAATTAACAGTATTATATATAAATAAAGGGTGATTCTTTTAAGTGGGTACACTATTTATCTCGAAAAGTATTTACTTTTTTCAAAATATTTTTTTACATGGTTTCAAGTTGTTAAAAAACCAACATTTTTATTAAAAAATTATATTTTTAAATATTTTTTATCCTTATCATTTTCTAAATTTTTTACTTTGTTTAATGACAACATAGAGTTTAATTTCATATTCCAAAGCAAAATATTTTTCTAAGTATTTTGATTCATAAAAATCGAATTTAGGGCTAGTAGTTTTTGAGTTATAAGTATTTAAAGTTTAGATTGGCAGAGTGGAGTGGTACGGGGTTACCCCGCAAAATGTTTGTCCACTACTCCGCTTGTCTAAACTTTAAATACATATAACTCATAAACTAAACGTCCTAAATTCGATTTTTATGAATCAAAACACTTAGAAAAATATTCTGCTTTGGAATATGAAATTAAAACTCTATATTGTCATTCAAAAAAAGTAAAAAACTTAAAAAATTATAAGGATAAAAAAATATTTAAAAATATAATTTTTTAATAAAAACGTTGGGTTTTTAACAACTTGAAACCATGTAAAAAAATATTTTGAAAAAAGTAAATACTTTTTGAGATAATTAATGTACCCACTTAAAAGAATCACCTTGTATATGTATACTCATAAATAATCTTTTGGTAGATAAAAATATTACAAATTACCTACAAAACACGAAACCTTATAAATGTCTTTATTACAGCTAATTTGAAGGTATTGTTATATTTTATATTGGATCTTATTTAATACATACTTTAATAAAGCAACGATGTTTACAATGATTATATTAAAATACCATTGATTATCGTCATAGCACTAAGCACTATCATAACTACCGTTATCTATCAACTAGTGTTTACATATTACAGTATATATTATATTGTATGTAACTTTTTTTTTTTTGAATTAAAGTTTTAAACAGTTTAGAGAACACAAAAACTAGGAATTAATCATTCCAATGCAGATAGTAATAATTGAAGTCGTGACTTATGTTATCTAGGTTTTTGTAAATATCTTGGTGGTATAATCAAAGGTGGTCATTAACTAGTTTAAAAGTTAAAGTTGAGTTAAATTGATTTTTTTACATTATAACTTCACTAGTTATTATGAAACAAAATCGTATATTCCAAAATAAATTTGGCATATAATTTTATATTATAATATTCAAATGACATGAATGATCGTACTTTTATTATAATTTTATATTGAGTGCCGATGGGTAGGAAAAATCCCCAATTACTATTACCATATTAGTATACATTTGGGGTTTTTTCAACAATATCTATATTGACATCGTCAACCGTGAGCGTAATATGATAATGGCTTTTACACTATTTCTGTTTAAATAATATACCATGCATGATAAATTTTTTGTATATTTACTGTACCTAAAAATATGAGAAGTAAAAAATAAATGGTGTGTATTAATACGAAGTGATTCGTAAACGAAACACTACTCAACATTTTTAAAAAGATGCTGTGAAAAAAATACCATTGCATATTATAAATCTTTAGTAAATAAATGTTACGTTCGCAGTTGGCTATTGAATAATGATATACGTCACGAGTAATGTAGTACTCTTTCAAGCATTACTTTTTTATCATTCCCCAGGCAAAACCATAAACATAGGAACTATATTACCTATTATTACTGACAGAATTGGTTAACTGGAAGTTGAAGAGAATTCAGGCCATAAACGTCAAGTTAACCAAGTATTTAAGTTATTCAAAGATAATACAATAATAAACAATAGTTTGCGGATCAAAAACAAATTAAAGGTATCGACGATTTAAAGTTAAAAAAGTTCAAGCTTGAATTCTGTATAATAATACTGAATTTGTTTATGATATCACACTTTATTAAGCATCAAAATGATATTGATTCGTACCCATTTTAAAAAGTCGATTAAGGTGTGTATCCCAAAATAGTCGCAAATGTCATGCGAGTTCGTATTATTTAGAACGACATACATACTGGTGTACCGAAATTGCCTATTCACTGCGCCGGCCAACAGAGTAATAATATTATCATTAAAAAGAAAAGTCATAATGATTAACATAATGAAAACTAAATTCTGTCCTACGAAAAAATGCACCAATTCTGCGCATCCTGCATCATAATCCAATTATCGAAACCGGTTCCTCTATAGTGGAGTCGTTTCGCGAAAAAAAAAAACAATTTTGATTGGCCCCTCGATGCGTTCTCTCGCTGGACAGAGTATGTAATATTATATTATATCAACGGAAAATCTTACTCCACAACTGTTCAATGATTATAATATCATATAGTTATAATATTATTATCGATTAATTAAAACGTACTAATGAGTATAATACGCGTAATACGACAATAACTGAAAATAAATCAAAACAATTATAGTAAATAACTATGTTTCATCCAAATATATTTTCTTTGATAACGTTTTTTTTTTTTTTTTTATTAGGAATATTTAATGTGATAATTAATGTGTTTAATTTGACCGTTATTTGTTGGTGTGGTAACGATTGCAACGCTATCCCAACAAGCGCATGCGTGGGAAGCAATCAAAGCGTGCAACGTGAGAGTAGCCATCACATATGCAAAACATTTAATGCACTTTTAAAATAATTAATAATTTTCGATGATTTATCTATCGGCCATCTCATGATGGCACAATTTTTTCTTACTCTCTCAATTTCCCCTCCCCACCACAAACACACGTACACACCTTCCTCGTTTCTCCCTTGTTGATGGCACAACGATCTGTCTAAAAAAGATCTCAATAATTACCACGTGTGGTCGTAAAACAGAAGTTATATCAATATCGAGCACAAATCCTGTAAAATTGCACACACAAGTGCTGTTCGACGCGAGCCGTACACCGCGGTCTCCATGGGTGATGCGTCGATCGTGTAACGTGTCGTGACATGTCGTGATATAATATTTCACCATGTGCCATTGAACACGACCGACGGCCGACGTGGTGATCCATGTGAAACTTCTGAACACTTAATTGATTAAAACCCACCAAATATAGTTTTCAAACTCTTAAACTATGAATGTTACCGACAACATTTAATATAATATATAAACAGACTTCATGTTATTATAATTTTTTTTTCTATCTATAACTTCCTCAGTTATAAAAAAAAATATTATTATTATATAATTAAACATTTTATGGAATTATGTGACTCACGCATTGTATGTAATTTGTTTCATTTTACAATATGCTCATTAAAAATACTTGTAAGAATTAAAATAAAATCACGTATAGATTAGGTTATAACATTGTAGGATATTATCTATGTTCATTTTAATTTGAAACTAAAAAAAAAAAAAAAAAAAAAACATTCGGCTAAGAATCCCATTGCCTGCAAGATGTATTCATATTATTGGAAGACTCAGATTTCAGATAAACCCATTGATGATGAATATATTTGACCGCAAGCCAACATCTTTTTAATTTGTATTTATGTTTTATACATTTTATAAAATCTTGTCAAAATGTGCAATATGCGTTGAAACGTTTAAACATAAGTATACAAACGAAAAATTCTCCATTTTTATTAGTTTGTATTATGAAATGAAATATTGTTTGGAATATAATAATTGACTGGTATTTACTTATTGAAACTTAACAAACTTAATGACGGGGGACGAGGTGGCCGAGTGGTCTAACACGTCGGTTGTGGCTCAGCCGGACCGGGTTCAATCCTCGACCATCGGGTGGCATTTTTCTCCTGGCAAGTCATGGTGTCCGGAGAACAAGTGCCGCCATCCCCCACTCCGGGACATGGCAGAAACCTACGGGTGCCCCAATAGAAATTCTGCCAAACAGGCATCCGAACTAGGCCTTCGGGCCTACTCCCGGACATAGCGCCATACGAAAAAAAAAAAAAAAAAACTTGAATGACTTCATCGGGAGTCATTGGAATCGTGTCATACTTAAAAAAATATGAATACTCCTACATATATGATAAATTGATTACATACTATAGATTTCTAATAGACATACCAAATATTAAAGCAAATCAACAAATGTTCAATCTGTATGCTTACTGCATAATATAAGTGCCTGTGACGATATCGCCATATTGTATACAGTTTGTATACATATACTAAAAGTTACAACTATGTAATGACAATCGTTATAAATTTTTTTTCCCATTCACCTCTATAACCGGTGCGTTCCGTAAAACTACTATAGTTTATCCTTCAGCTATTTTACATGACATTTTTATTACTACACAGTGGCAATTATAATAATATGTAAACCATACTTCGTCAATTACACGTGACATACGACAGCGGTCAGCGGTGAAACCTCAGTGGCGTTCGAATTCATAAACCATACATTACGTCTACTATTCAATAATTCGATGAAATATACTTGCATTATTCTGCCACAATAACATCGCGTGTGCGCATCATAATAATATAATGTTACGTACAAAAGCATCGTTTCCATAGAAAAAATAATTGTATAATGACAATACGCGACTAAAAACACGTGTTAACCATGTATACCACCACAATATACGTAATAATAAATTGTAACTGTGTGTGGTGTGTGTGTGTGTGCGCGTGTGTGTGTCACATACCTCAACCAGCTCTATGTCTGGCTGGGAATACAAACTGTTCATTGTTTGGTGCACGTTTCCGGAATACGTGTATCTATTATATATACCTACACTTTTATATATTGTAATAATAATACAAAAATTACATCGAATACCTGGTAACAATCAAATGTTTTAATAACGAGATATAAAAATGTACATTAATATAAAATTTATTATAAAGCAATGTAATATAACATATAGCAAATATTATAATAATATATAAGACATATTATTATGTATCTACATATTCATATATGTTATACGATACGTTTTATTATACAGATCGTAATTTTGTTTTTTCACGCAAGCTTGTTGTACATTTAAATACTTACCGCCATATAGTTATAATAATCATAATAATTACTGTTTATTTATTTTTACTCGAAACGACAATAAAGAACATTTCAATAAAAATATGTACCTACTATTGAATAACGATTTAAAATAACATTTTAACATAATCACACGATTGTTGTTAAACATTGTTATTCTCAAATTGAATATTATAAAAACAATATTTTTATATTTTCATTTTATTTATTTTTAGTTTCTTTATTTTATTTATATATATGCATATTGCAGATTTGAATAAAAGTATATTATGCAAGCTACGTAATTCGTGCTATGATTTGAAACCTAAAATTAAACACGTTTTAAACGTGTCAGATAATAATATATTGTAGAACTGCATACAATGAAAAACTACAAACAAATTTGCCATCCCTTTATAGTACCTATGTACGAACACATTACGAGGGTTAAGTATACTTACTAAAGGATCCTCGCTCATTGCCATGGTTATGAATTTTGATCCAAAGACATTGTTCGAATTCGTATGCGTAATAAACAGTTTATCCGTTCTAAATGTGACGTAAACAAACTGACGTTCAATATAACGCATAAATATGTATATACGAAAATATACGGTATGAATAATATTGTTTTGTAAAAAGTTGTAGAGAAGTTACTTAAAGTTTTTTTTTTTTCTATAGAGATACTTATATGATGTGACATATACGTCATAGTACTCGTGTACGGTTATAGGTAAAGTAACGAAAGTAAGAATTGACTCAAATTCATAATAATAATAATAATAATAGTAATATTCATAATCGGTATCACAGAAAAATCTTCAAGTGATATACCAAAATATGTTTCAAAAACAATTCATTCATTAGGTATGTAAAAACTCAATATTTAACAATTTACACTTAGAAAATCAGACCTCTAAAACAGAATAATTAAAAGAAAACTGTGTTCTAACAGCAAGTACCTACATATTATTGTTGATATCAAAACAAACACAAAATTTTCTCTAGATTTTCCTGAAGCTATAATTACTAGTAGTCATGATACCAAAAATACAATACATTAATCCACTAAAAGTGCTCATCTGATTAGCATTGTTAAGATATAGGTAATAAATAAAAAATAATACAAATAATCATATTAAAAACATTATAATAATTGTTTTAAGCAACATTATAAAGCAAATATCAGTATATTATTCAATGTTCAAAAAGTGTCAAAAAATATATGATAAGTACAGAGAGATTTACAGTAAAAATCCATTGCACCACAACTGTAAAATCGTTAAAGTTTCTTGAAACATTATTTTACAACATTTGATGCCTATAAACAACGACATGTTTGGAAACTAATAATATATTTTACAGTTTTAATTTTTTTTCTTTTACTTTTTACAGTAAATTTTTATATTCTACAAAAATTTAATCTCATAGTTAATTGGAAATACTGTTTTATATTAAAATTATGAACGTTTTATTGATGTATTAATGTAGGCAATATTGCATAATATCTACATTACATGCACCTTTGGATAAATTTTGATTTCGAATGATTTTTCTGGGAAATTTCTAAGCATTTGCATACGATAATACAGGTGAGGTGGTAGTGATTTAAACAAAGTAAAATTATTTAAAATACATACATTTAAAACTTCAATTTACACCACTTATCTAAACTTTAAATACTTGTAATATAGATAAGTCACTGATTTTAATAGCTCGTTCAAAATGCATTCTCGGCGAAAATATTTATTTTTTTTTTAACAGCGTTGTTTTGTCAGGATTTAAAATTATGCGAGAAAAATATTTTCAAAAACTTAAACAGCGACCTGATCAGTGTTTAGTGTTTGAAGAAGAATCCCCTCGCAGTGTCTATTCGTATATTATTATATTCACATAGACGATTGTAGCATCTCGCCTATTATTCCGTTCCGTCGATTCGAGGAAAAGTCCCATCAAATCCCGGAGGAGTGAATATCCTTTGTCACACTGCGTATACATTATCCGTTTACGTATCCCTTCCCCGTCGATTTAGTTTGATTCGCGTACGTGTGCGGTGGCGTTAGTGCTTTTGTTTACCATACATATCCCTCTGAGGTAGGTTAGGTTACACACACGCACGTATGTAATACTTGAATATATGCAACTAATATGATTCCTTTCCGTATTCCCGGTGGGCGCCCAGTCAAAGACGTCCGTGTTTGACACGATGGTATATATATTTATAGCTACCTACTAACAACAGTGCATATCATAGTAATAATAATAATAATAATAATAATGATAATAATATGTTTATTGCATATCATTATTGTGCTACACCTGTATACTTCACTGTAGCTGTATTTGTGTGGAGATCCGCCTATAATTGTCGCAGTTAGTTTTTACGTAATATTTCTTCCTGCGATAGATAGACGTACTATATTATACTATAACATAGTAACTGTAAGATTGGCGCAGGGTACGTACCTACAACATGAAATGGGGTGGATAAATAGAAACACGCGTGTGCACTGTATACGCGCGCGAGTCTCGCCACCTCGTCTCCGCAGCGGAAATTCGTAGGAGTTACAAAGTGGACAAGACGAAAATTTAATAAAACGAATATTTTATACGTTCGACATGTGCGTGTGAAAAACGCTGCGCGTGTGCTCACGGGTAGTGGCGAGAGCTGTATTATATTGGCGAGAGGGAGTGGAGAAGAAAAAAAAAATACAAGAACGGCGAGAAATTCATCATCTCCGTTTCCGCTCCGGGCGATACGTGACTTTTGCTTGGCACCTTTTTCACCTGCAAATTTATTACCGACGAGATGGGTTTTATTTTTTCTATTCTCTCTGCTGTTTGCCCACTTCTCCCCGTCCCCACCGTTTTTTTCTTTTTACCCCCACAATACTGCAGCAGTGTATATAATACGACGACGAGGGTCTATTTCGGCTGACATCGAACTATATACCGGCTTTATAATATATTATTATTATTATTATTATTATTATTAGAATTAGAATTAAGTTCTCTTTCGACGTAATAATATCAGCTACCTAACGGTTTTGGCTACCTACCATATTAGAATAACCAAAATTAGTTTTATGAAATACGAAGATCTAATTCTCTGTATTGTTCATTGCGTATTTTTTATTTCTTCGATCTTAATTTCCATTAAATTAAGTTGATAAATTGATAAATACCACCTGGAAAATATATAATAATTATATTATATTATGTTTTACGCACCGTTCACATAAACGCATTTTACATAATTATAATATTATGACGTGTTATTAAAGCCCAGTTAATAATTAATTTATTAACTATACTTAAACTAAAACATTTTCTCACTCTTAAGCTGAAAAATTCTATAACACAAAAACCCTTTGGCCATGTTATAAAATCAAAATGCATCAATTTGAAGAATAAATAATTCATATTCCACAATTTCCACATATTCTACATTCTACATAATATATTATTATTTTATATATGTAAAATATTGGGTATTTTAAAATCATCACCATACTCAATATACAAAATTAAAAGATATAAATGAGAAATTCCTTCATAGATACTTTTTATTTTTATAGAATAAACTATAAATGTTAAAGAATTTATTTAATTATACGTTGAAATGATCTTCTAGCAATTAATGAAAACGACCTCCACATTGAAGCCTAACTTATTTTTAATGTCATAGAAATAAAAATGGAATATAATTAAATAAAAAAATGTTTAAATGTATAATATAATATTGTAAATACGTTAAATAGGTGCAGTGCATGTATCAATAACTGATATTAATTTATAGTAGTGGCCATATAGCGTTTTTATGTAATATATCAATAATTCGTTTTAATTATTAAAATATCTGAAAAAGTTATGAATGAACAAAATTATAATGTTAAAAATTATAAAAATAAAACATTATCATATCAAATGGATAGGTACTGACGTTTTGGTTGTTCGTGGCTTCATGCACACCGCGTAATTTCGACTTTAAAGTATTATTTACAGAAATAACTCTTGTCTTCAAAAAAAGCTTGTGACTTGATTAATTCAACATCAAAATCCTCGTCTATTCTCCCGTTTTAAATTAATCTTCCTCTGATACACCGTATCAGAGAATAGATAGAAAACGTTGTATTGTTACTACTACGCGTAACAGTCTGTAGCTTTAATATTATCGTCACCGTATTTGTATAAATAAAATTACATAGTGGTAATCTTGTAAATAATAATAACAGTATTTATTCAGTTAAAATTATTAGGAAATTGTGCGTACCTATATTGAAAAGAATATATTAGGACACACTTAAATTAATAATGATAAATCGTGCATGGAGGTGGTGTAAATAGAGACTTAAATTTGAAAAAGAACGACAAACGCTATATGATTTTCTTGTCTAGTACACGTCTTACAATAATGGAATAATGTTATAAATATAAAAATTATATACATAATATTATATTGTAAAGATTGCACTCAATAATTATTTACATATTATTGTCACATGCGATTATATTTTATATTATTATTGTTGTTGTTGACGTTGTTGTTGTTATTGTTACCAGTAAACGCGTGCATAATACATTATGAGTGTATAAGCTCAACGACCACCTGCAATTTTGGCGGCCCCGTGACCTCGAAAATTCCCATGGCGTATACGTGTAATGTAATATTCCAATCCAAATAAAACGATGAAAATTCAATATGTGAGACTCTGCAATAAATAATGATATGTATTGCGGTGTAATTAAAAATCATAATATTGTATATCCTATGTGCTGGATAAAACTCCATGTTTGCAAAAGAAACAAACACACCGGCCTTCTGATGATCGACCACCAAACCGACGACTAGGCGACAACCTTACATCCGTCGTCCGCACACAATGGTACGCGTATACTAAAATTTCACATTATGATGCCCATGTATAGATAATTTAATCCTCTGAACCATTTACACATAATGTATAGGATCTTGGCCGGTCCAATGGCGTTTAACTGCAAGTATTATTATTATAATCATTATTCACAGAGACGCGAAATCCCGTCGACTGGAGGGTCCTGCGTGAACCTAAGGATATATATATATAGTACTTGTGTATATATTATGGTATGTACACGGTGTACGTGTATAATTTTAAGCCTAATACGACGAATTTCTGGACGTCGATTTTCTCCTAAGCGCACCTAACAACACAGTTTTATTGTTTCCGCTTTGAACGGCCTCCCAGAAACGAAATAATCGATTCCGTTGCGGCCTAACCTAACTATTAAATTCGTTTAGATATAATAATTCGTTTACTATAATATATATGTTTGCAACAATTTGTCCCGAGCAGTACTTAGATTCAGATACTTTGATAAACGATACAGGGCGACAGTGGCGGGTTACCCTACAGGCAAAGTAATCAGGTGATTGGAGTGGCAAATTTTTCGGGGCGACAAATTTGCCGCACTTAAAATAAATATGTATATATATAAAATTATATTATAATTTATGAATATTAGTCATTACTCATTAGGTTATTAACTCACTGAATACTGAAATGGTTTCGGTGAACGCGATCAACTCAAATTTTTATTATTAGCAAAACTATGTTTTTTCCCGGGAACGGTGTATTTAAATGCAATCATATATAGCTATACATTATCGCGATAGCCGATATGGCGATACGACGTTGTTTTTGTCAATAATAATTTATTTTCGCAATGTATTTCCGTATGTATTTTGTTCTTTAAGAAAAAAAAGTTGAAAATGAAACGGTGACAAATTTCCTGCTTGTAGGCTGCAAATTACTTAATACGCCACTGCAGGGCGATTTGTTTGAAGAAATATTAACGCTAAATATTAATTCGAGCACTATTACACTTTGTTTTTATGATACGTTTTGATTAACATTACAGCACAACGCCGTGTGAAAAAAAGTACTTTTTACTATATTTTTGATTTCTCATCATAATCATACTATTTCAGGTTACTTTCTTAAATCACGACATACATTTTTTAATCTCATATACTATTTCGAAAAAAAATATTTTTATTGAAATATTACGATACATACAAACTAAATATTTAAAACGAGAAATTAATTTTTTAAGTATTTAAAGTTTATAAAAAGTTACTCTAACAAAATTCTAATCACTACTTATTTGAAATTTATTTTTATATTGTACCATCGTAAAACTCAGAATAATGTTCTATTTTTGAAATTAATCATGCATGTTGGGATTTAAAAATGTTAATTAAAAAAAAGTAATTACATTTTTTTTATAAGGGCTTATAGTTATGTTCAAAAAATTTTCTAAAACACAATTAATTTTTGAGACAGTGAGTGTCTTGCGCTAAAAATAATGTTATAGCAGCCACTGGTTATTGACATGAACAACAAAAACGCGTACTACAAGATATTATAATCAAGATGAATATAATAATATGCACTGTGATATTCATTCTAAAAACGTATTGTGTGATTCGATCAACTTGTATTCAAGATTATCATTATTTATGTATAATTAATTACAATACCGCGCAATACGTATTATTATTTTACTAACAATGACTTTAGAGAGATATTATAAAGCTAAGACGCTTGCTAATCCAGCCAGTAAGTTATTATATTCCTAATAAAGCACAAACATGAATAGGGAGTAACATAAAATATTGTTTAGTCGGATAAATAATTATATAGTGCGAATAATATTACGTTGACGTGCTGTTGATGTAGCGTTTTCATAATAATAATAATAATAATGCCCGTTTTATGGTAAAAAAAGTATTATTACTATTTTTACTTTTTTATTGCATAATATTATACTTTTTAAAATAATAAATAACTAATATCAATTTAGTGGACTTCAGTCGAGTGGTTCACTTAATCTATATTTCGCGAGTAGGTAGGTATATAAAACTAAACATGGCATGTTTTAAATTTTCATCAGATTTTAAACGATTTATTAAATTTACGATGATAATTAAATAAGACACTCGCAATTTTTGAGAAATACACGTCTTGCAGAATTAACATTTTCTGGTCGTCGTGACATTATTTAAAAAAATATACTTAGGTTATTTTTTAGATATTTACTATAGTTATTTGAAAATGGTAAATTTATTTATGTTAACGAAATATTTTTATACTAGGAATAAAGCTTGACAGTTTAATAAAATATGACACGTAAATTATTCTTAGAGAATTATAATTAAAATTATAACAAAATGTATATGTAAATTCACAATTTTCATATTTTCTTAAATGTATATTATTTTTATTATTTTTATCCACCACGATAGCTAATCAGCTTAAAATTATTAGCCATCACTCTATAGTTGGTCTAATGTCATGGAATCATTTCAGCCGATTCAGGGCCTTTGTAACTATAGCACATCGAAAATACATATTATATATTATTATGGTTTATAATAATAATAATAATATAATTGATAATAGTAATAGTAAAATAAAATATTAACTACCTACTGGTATTTTGTGGACAATTCTCAATCTACAGTTTAAAATGCACTTTGTATAGCACGGGGGTGGTATTGCAGATATCGGTGGTGTTTTACTTTAATGGCATTAGGTGGATTTTCTAGTTTTATTGAAATTCCCGTTTATAATACTATAGTATTTTATAAACATTGCCGATAAGACGCACGAAAAAGGAAAAACTTAAGAACCTGAAAAAAATTAATTCAAAGTTTTTCTTGTTTTCATAACAACTCACTTTGAATATTGTACGATAATAACTTTAAATCTTAATCCCCGACGCGAGTTTATATGCATAAAAATATATAGGGTTATTTTCGTTTTTGCATAAATGGGAATAGCCTATGCCCTATACATATTATCATGATATTATATTATTAATTATAATGTATACTAATTTGGAACCCTTATTACAGTGTATATTAATTTTTTTAATTGATAGGGTAGTAGGTTAGTCTTAACAACCAACTCTAACTGTGCTCACAAAAGCTTATGTTCCATTTCTGTTACGCATGCGTATTATGTATGATTTTAGAATAAAACGAAAAAAGTAAACACACAAAAATGCACTCAATCACGTTTTTTAATCTGTAATGTTATAATGTATCAGACTTTCAGTTAAAAAACGAGTGCATTTTCGAAGGAGTGAAAACAGAAAAGTGTTGTTTTTTTTAACCCTCGATAATAATCTAAAGTTGAAATAAAAATAATAAGTGACTGTTTTTGCATCAGCAGTGCGCTTAGAATAAATATTAACATTAACTTCACCGTCACCGTCACGACGACATTACAATACGCATACCTAATATCATTCGTACTTAAAATAAAACGTCATTGTCGTTAATTTTTGCCTGAAAAATCAAGTCACCTAATCCCTAATAATAGGTATAATCTTTATTAATTGGACAGACAGTACAAAAACCGTCCGTTATCTGCACATCATAATACAACGTAATTGTTCAAGTCGTATAACAACAAAGACCATCGCGTAAAAATGCATCATATTTATGTATACTGCATTCTAGCATTCTGCGCTAGTCTTAGTAATCGTCATTCGCCGTTATGTTGTTCAATTTAATATGGGAAAACGATTTCAATTAAAAAAATATATATACAACAAAATTGATATGAGATGTATAATCCTAAGATTTTTCCTAGAGCATGTTATTATGAAGACG
Organism: Diuraphis noxia; assembly: GCF_037042655.1. Lineage (NCBI taxonomy): Eukaryota > Metazoa > Arthropoda > Insecta > Hemiptera > Aphididae > Diuraphis > Diuraphis noxia. The sequence goes on along the minus strand of NW_028301714.1, from coordinate 25,281,862 downwards.
TATTTAAAGTTTGTTTTTATTTTTTTGTTGCAGGTAAGAATATAACTGATGTGTACAACAATAAAGATGAGATAGTTCATGCAGCAGAGCTACCATGAACCGGGTAATAGCGATTTCAAGGCGCACGGTATCCTACTGATTAATGTCATAACTATATTAGATTTAGTTTAGAACGGTGCTAATTAAATTAAAATAATGTGAAACGGAGATGTTATTAAAGTACCTATACTAAAAATCTTAAAGTTGAGTTTCACATTTTTGATAAACGTAAAATGAAAACATTAAAAATTTCAATAAAAATATAGGAATTTATATTTATTACCCACTTATTAGGTTCACCGGTTCACGTGATTTTTTATTGATCTCTACGAAAACTTAGAATTCATAATTACAATTAGAATAAACGGTGTTTCAAAATGTTGAATACAATTTAAATAAATACTTTGTGACAAGTCAGGATATAGGATTTAAAGGTTAACAATTACATTAGATTTGTTCACGGCAAGCATCTACATTTTATTATTAATATAATATATTATATTATACGCGTCATATAATACAATATAACATTATGGCCTTAGCCACTCTGTTTTCTTGACCTTTGGGTCTCCAACTTTTTCTTTGAATGTACATAGAAGACTCTACTTAATAAGTAATTATATGTAACTCACCATTCGAAGAATATTGATGAAAAATAAAATCACATAACAGTCGCCCCCAGCTAGATAACGGTCGATATGCTTCAACAGGTTTATATGGAATTTGAGTATTTCTTAGACATGCGTCGTAAAAGTAACGGTGGTCATCACGTTCTACATTTGTAAAAAAATTCAACAGGAACTCAATGTCATTATATCCTTTAAGACTTATCTCAACTTTAAATTATTCGAATTTCCCGATAAGTGATACGTTGAAATTAGATGAATAATTTTAGAACACTCAGTGTAGTTTAACCTATTATTAGTAAGTAAGTATTAAGAATGAGAGGTATATCGATATAATATAATATAAAATATTTTTACTGTTATATAGCTAGATGATGTGAAAGTTATTAATGATACCAAAATCTAACGTAATTAAAAAATGACAGAAAATTGTTTTGAACTGATTTTGACTGTTGTAAATTTGTAATGATCTACTTCAGGGTACAATAAAAGTTTCATATCAACCATGATATTATACGAACCGTGATATGACATTATTTTTTTTACAATATCTTATAAAATAATATATCGAGGATATATTATTATTATTGTTTCGAGTGTATTATACTTTTATTGCACTTTCCGATATACTGCAGATCATTGGCTAGCGATCGTAGAGCATCGGACCATAAAATATCCGTTATATGATACGCACGTGCAAGCCATAATAATAATAATAATAAATTGTATACAAAATATACCTACGTATTATAATATACACACACATATATATAGTACCTATATTATACATTATAACGCGTCACATACTATCACATCAACTCTGGTGGTGCCAATACCCGAGTTGGAACTCGACGTAATCATTTGGGCGGCGCGTCTGGTGCGAGATTTAGAAGTCGAGTAGGAAGGTATAGGCACTAGGAAAATATATACGGTCCACAGATAAACTTTATACACTAGCCGTATATAACACGCTCAACAGCTACATAATATTAATAATATATATTATATATAGAACTGCATAGTTTAAAACTAAAAACGCATTAAATGCAATATCGCATGCACTCCTCGTCATCGTTCCACCACTTCACCTCGTAGCTGTTGTAGTCACTGACACTATACCGCGGAGCCAAGTAGGAATATTATATATTATTACAGTATTGTAGCTGTTATATTATTATTATTGTTATTATCACCGCAAGTATTGCACTACTCAACTACTGCATTATTATCTCCACCACAGTATAAGTATAGTAGTTGTTATTACCGGACAGATACCCCTCCGTTGACCTCAGTCATACCACTCCTCTACAATTACGACGTATAAACTTCTGCACCATAGCCATACGCGCTATCAACCCGCCGACCATATCATCTCCCTCCCCACCACAGCTTTTCATTCGCCCATGCCGGCGTGATTTTCTTATCTGTTGGCGCAAACTGCACGTACCCTAGCCACCACGACACTGCATAATAATAATAATAATAATAATATTATTATTATTATTATATGGTGTATATATTAATATGATATAGAGGCACATCACGCCGTCCGAGATAAACGAATGAAATACGCGCGACCGGCGCCCCGCAGTTTGCCAATCACTTGGCCGCACTCGGTCAGTGGGGGATCTCTGTTGCAGTCGGGACAATTAGTGACGGTCAAATTTTTTTCGTCTCTCCATTCCGTTTTCAGACAAATTAATTACAACCGTCTCCTTGTTTTATTTAAACACGTAATTCGAATGCAAGCACTATATTCGGTGTGCCTATCATTATGAGATTTACCATTCAGCTGCTTCGATCCGTGCGATCTGTACAATGTAATATAATATATTATATTATATTATATTTCTGACTGCAGATATGGGCATCAACTATTTGGCTAATTTTCAAATCAAAATTATGGACTTATAAATAGTATAATTGACATTTGAAATAACTTAGATTTTTTCAGTTGATTAAAAAAAGATCCGTCAAGTTAAAACATTTTTGAATTTTTTTTTTATAGTTTTTAAAGTACTTTGATATTAAAATAAAAAAAAAATAGTTCAATACCTTAACAATAAAAACATATGCTTTGTTTTTCTTTACAAAATAATTATGAATATAGATCAATTTCAATAGATTAGATAGGCATGTTATTTATGAAATTAAAAATTAAACTAATATTTGTTTAATTATTAATAATTGAGATCTATAAGATTTAAATATTCAATAAACATTTACACTAATATAGATTAGGCTTTATGTAAAGAGTTAAGTTATAATATTAATGTTACCTATAACTTATCGGTTTAGTTTATGAATATTTTTAATTTTTAACTTCTAACTTATCGATATTAACATAACTTAAATTGATTATTTTCAATAACTTGCCTACCTTTTATTTATTGTACGCCATTTGGAGCATCAATTTCACCTAAAATGTCACTCTATAACCTCTAAAAGTCTAAAGGAAAGATATCGAGTCTTTTCGTAAAGATCAAACAATTAATTCTTGAATAGTAGAAAATAATGGTAGTAGCTAATCAATTTTTGGCGCAGTATGACTGACTGCGATGTCCTCTCGGATTTCCATACCATGATATTCCACAATAATGCATAAAATCAATTCATTTTTATCTAAACAAAATCTAAAATTATTGTTACTATTGTTATCTAAACTAATAAAACAATTTTATAATTTGAAACATATATACAATATCTGTTTACTTTAGTAGTTGAATAATCTCTGATAGAAAGCAATATGCTATACATTATGTTATTTGTTTTATTTTAAAAATGTTTAGTTAATTTCCAAGATAATTAGTAATTAATACCTGTATCTAACTAGAGAATATTATCAGTGAATTTTTAGAGATTATGTTTGAAACAGATAAGAGATTATTTAATGGACTGTTGTGATTGTAATAGATACCAGTATTAAACGGCTATCGGTCGTGCGGAATGTTCAAACCATTAGCATCATAATATTTGCAGATCTATTCTACAGCATTGTATTAAAAAAGGACTATCAGTGTAAAGATTTTTCTTCAGAACATAATTAAAATGTTGAAACATACAAAAATTGTATACCTATTTGTTATTCCGATGAAATAAAATACAGATTATACGTATTCTGTAACAACAAAAAAGCACTCGATGTGAGTACGTTAGGATTGTAGTGAAACTTCTTTCAGAATCTTTTAACTAAAAGAATATTAGTTTTTTTATATTGGAGTAAAATAAAAATAAAATGTTCAATTTAAATTAATTTATTACCTATAATGATAATTATACAAGAATAAGACAAAGTAAAATTAAAAATAGACACAATGTGTGAACAACTATAGAGTTACAGTATGACCCAATGGACCTAAATGTTAAAATGTCAAATGAATAAAAATTAAATAATAATTATTCATACCTAACCGGTAAACCGATAATACTATCATTGACAGACACGATGATAATATTGTATTCTTCCCTTGTCGACAATATTGCTGCAAACAAAATTTCGACAACCCAAACAAACCAACGTGTTTCACTTATGATATAATATTACGTCTACATTATAATGAAATTGCTCCGGGTGACTATTTTAAAATTTGATATCCTGTTTATCAGCACAGAAAATTATTAGAAAAATGTATGATAACTTAGAAGGAAATAATCTGATAATTTATATGATTGTGCTACGAATCACCGACTAACCAGAAAAAATCAGTTGTCTATATGAATAACATGAATTCTTATGGGGGTTAGATAATATACTAGACCTGTTGGGATAATAGGTTAGCCTGTATAAATTCAATAAATCAATGGTACAACTTATTAGTGTCGTAGGCTAGGTTAGATATCTCATAGTATACTAAACTATATCGTACCTAATTTTATTTGTTAATATTCTCACTGATAAATAAACTATTTTACTCGTTTGTTTACAATGATAACATTAAAAATGTGGAAAATCAGTTTCAGAAGCAAAAGAGTATACTCGTACGTTTAAATTCTAGCTACACTGTTGTCCCAAATATTTTTTACCGATTTTTGAGTTCTTATCGAGTGATCGTTCTGATCATCACTATCTAAGATATATTAAGTATATTATTTTAAATTGTGTTTCTGGTTATTCTGTGGTACAAATAAAATTATCGAATTAAAATTAATTTAATTCATACAAATTTCTTACATGAAATCTTTATCATGGAAAAGTAACGTAACGTGACATTCTCAGCCTTTCACAAATTGTTCGCGTAAATCCTCTGTAAAGAAGTTACATTTTAAAAATTAATTTTATTTCGTGACAATGTTACTCAATTAAATTGATTAAAAAATTTAGTTAATTAGGTCTAATCTGATTTCAGAATTTTAATCTGACAAATATTAGCAGGGTGATGCATAATATTATATTTTGGTCACATTATTTCATTTTTTTATATACCTATAGATACAAATACGTAAATATTGTTATGGAAAAAAAAAATAAAATTTTAATAACGTAAGTATCTTGTTCATAACTTATTATTCTACGAAATATTTACCAACTGAAAATAAAAATAAAATATTCATTGGTGTACCTACGCTAAAAAAGGGATTACCTAAAATCAAACAAAAGACATTTCGTTCTCATTTTCTAATGTCTTATATCAATACATCAAGTTAATGTGTATCAAATTATATTAAATTTAAATATATTTAAACAGAAGGTTATTTAAGCTCGTAATGGTGGAAACAGTACTGATATAATATGTACTTTTATTATAAAAAGTGCTTACATTTATATGTATTGCACGCGATAGACGCGAAACTCTTTGTATTTGTATTTGAACATTCCGTTAAGTCTAAAACTCAATTTGTATGCACTATATTCCTTGTACCTGGTGAATGCGATTTTTTGAAAAACAAATTTGAGCGCAGTTCCATCCAATTTTTAAACACAAATAATTTCGTGTAAACGTTCATTCAAAAAAACGTCAAACGCGTCACATAGTTGAGTAACCCACATGTATATGTTATATTACGGTGGAGCAAATATTATTATTTGTCTTTTATGCAAAACGAATTTGAAATATGTTTTATCGTTTCATCTACTAAGGAAACTTAATATTGGTGAAACAATCTACATTTTAGCGAGAAACAAAAACAACTATTACTGTACGTGAGACAAAATTAGCAAGCTGGTGTGTTATATAGGTCAGTTGTAAAATTACACATTCAAAAATAATTAAATAAAACAGTAACTATTGCGTAAACGCGCCAAAAATAAATTTATATTTATCTCGTTCATTAACTATTATTATTGAAAATAAATGCGTCTAATTTCAAACCGGTACGTATGAGATGTTAAGTGGTCATACATAATTATTCAGTACCAATAGACAATATTCATAATATAAATTATATTCCATATTATGCTATAATATATATAAATGATATTAATTATAAATTTAGTGGTTGTACATGGCAATGAAATAGATACGACGATATATTATATGAAGAGGAATTTTAACGGTGGCATTTCCGAAAATGAGCTCGAAACACGTTCAATCTAATAGAACACTTTTTGTTTTTTTGGTTACTTTGGAATGAAAAATGGCTTCAAATAAAAACGACGCGTATAACCTCCGGGAGACGATAAGCAATTGTGTGTTTTGTTCGCCGTGAGTATATGTATCTGACGGTGCACGTAGCCGAACGTTTAATCAACATTTTAACTGTGTTGGTGAACACCGTTACAGTGCCGACTTTCTGAAATATCGTGCTAAACCATTGGCAATAAAATAAAATAAAAAAAGAAGAAGTAGAAGGTAATCGGGTGGCGAAGAACAGCGTACAAAGAGGAGTGGTGAAAAAAAAAGAAAGGATGCAAGCAGGCACTCTCCCGAGCGGATTTTAATGACTTCGGCCAAGTCATCAAAACTTTAACAAGCATAAAACATTTGTAGCGGGAGCTTTGACAGAAGATATATATATACGGAATCCCTCTCTTGGTCAAATTTACTGCGGTGAGTGTACGTGTACGTGTGTGTGTGTGTGTGTGTGTGTGTGTGTACGCGCGCGCAAGCGCAAGCGTGTATACAAATATACACACACTATAATATATATATATATAAGGACTTTATCAACGAAAATCCCTGTTAATAAATTTGAAGGGGAAAACACACACTGGCACACAAAACTGCAGTTTCACAGCGATGAACATTCGTCGTCGCTAACTACTTTCGCTAAATACACACAATAAGCAACTTACTCATGTCGCGTCCGCATTGCCATCTAAAAGCCGATTAAATCCGGTTCACCAGAAAATACGACCGCAGCACGCGACATGACAATATAAAATTTAAGACGCATCTTTTCCCCGTCGATACATGTTTCACGATTATTAATATTTTTATTATTTTTTTGTTTTGCGACAATTTACGCGCACCGCGTATCCTGCGCCTTTTTTTCCTGTTATTTTGTTGCTGGTCAAAGTTATAAGAGCCTAAAGAAGATTTATATTCTTTCCTAGTTACTTCAGACTTCGCCGGATATATACGCACACGAATGTACCTATATAATAATATATATTTATATATGTGTATAACTGCCCGTCACCGTTCCTCTGCAGCAGCCTGCAGTCTTCCTCTCGCAAACTTGCACCGTGTCTTTTATTTACTTTATATCTGTCGTCCTGCGTCCTCGTTTATCCCGTTTCCCCTCTCCTATTTCTTTTCTCTTTTTTTCCCGAGTCGAATTTTCAGCTCTCTCACACGCGACACACTTGCACACACACAATCGTATATACATACACACATTTATACTCGTCGGAACACCGGATGTAAAGGTTTCCAGTTGTGTATTATACACCACGTAATAAACCTCTCCTTAGTATACACACGACGAATACAGATGACTCACGCATTGCACAGTTTCACGTTATAATGTATATTAAACATAACTGTGTATACACAGAAACCAAACGGTATTAATTGTAATATCTATGCGAATCGAATAATATTAAAATTAAACACGTCTATACACATAGGTGTGTGTGTGTGTGCGCGCGCGCGCGTGCGTGCCAACGCTATTATTCGAGAAATCTATAATGTAACAGTAATATTGATAAAAATAATAATCTCCGTAGGGTAGTAGCTAGTGCGCCAGTCTCGCAGAAAATATGTGCACATGTATTTAGAGGTATGTTTACGCAATGAATCAATTCGTAGGAATAATATATTTAAACCGGAGGCTGGTATTCGGTGGAAAAACCAAACACAAACGAGAATAACAAATACAGTCGGACGGAGTACAATTTACGAGTAAGCGAGCGAACGAACAGCCGCGGGATTAATAATTTTATTATGGTTTAAATTCGAAAATGAAACTCTGTTCACTATTTAATAACCATCAGTTTGCAGAAGGTCCGAGTTTAGACACTCTGAAAACAATGTTCATATAATATGCAACCTGTAAAATGTGTATAAGTCGTTCTATCTAATATTGATTAATAATATTATCTATTTTATTTATAAACATATTACACAGTCGATTTTACTTTTATTGAAAACCAAATAATAACCAATGCTATTTATAGATATTAGCATATGCAATGGGAACGTTTTTTTGTATCATTGACATTTTCATTGGAAAAATATTAATATTTACCTAGCAGCGAATTTTTTTAAATTGATAAATAAAACGTAAGTAAGTAACTTTAGAAGACCAATGATTTTTATACATTTCCAAAGACGCAATATTAGAAATTATAATTATTTTTTTAATTGGTTATTCAATCAAATGACAAATGGATTACAGGATTTACAAAAGATATATTATATTATACAATTTGTTTTTTTTTTCATGATTGCATGGAAATTAAATATATCAAATATATTTTTTTTTTTTTTTTTTTTTTTTTTTTTTTATTGACGATAAAAGTTTATTTACAATCTATACATACAGTGTATAATAAGTAAGTGTGGTGACTTAAAAAGAAAAAAAAAAAATAACATTAGTTACAGAGAAGGAAGGCTCCCAGCAGTGCCACCTGACAAGAAGTTAGGGTTTGAGTTTATTTATTTTATTTTTTATAATTAGGGTTTATAATTAGGGTTTTTAATTTTTTTTTTTTTTTTTTTTAAATTAGGTATTGAGCAGGTCTCTTGGCCATTGCCTTTTTAACCTTCTAGGAATGATTGAGGTAGAGGATAAACTTTTAATTATGGGGTTTGAATGAGTGCGGAGCGTTGAGTGGAATTTTGAGTAATAGGATTTGGCTAAGTCGTTTAGGGTTGGTATGTTCAGGTCTTTATGTAGATTTTTATTGGTAACATACCAAGGGGCAGAGGTTATTAGCCGTAGGCATATGGACTGGAATGCTTGGAGGGTTTTGGTGTTTGATGGTTTTGCTGGCCCCCATAGTTGGATGCCATAGAGCCAAGCCGGGCGGATTATCGATTTGTATATCGTAAGTTTGTTGGTTAAGGAAAGTTTTGATTTTAGTAGGGGTCTCAGAAGATGAAGTCTGGAGTTCACTGATTTACGTTTTATCAAATATATTAAAATAGAAAATATAATACATAAATATCAAAAATGTTATCTTGTAGCTATCAAAACAATTTATTCAATTTTTTGCTTTAATCGTTTTTTTTTATATATACTGATCTAATAAACATCAGTTACATCGGCTATCATTTTTAATTATTTAATTATTTTTTTTCCGAATGTTTCTTAAGTATATTATTTTAAATTAAATTGAGCCTCTAAATTTAGATTTTCTTGGATATGTTAAAATTTGGTAAGTGGTGTCTGTGTTCGGTCCAATTGTCTAGGATGTTGATGATATTGAGTTTGTTGAATTCATCTTAGTACTGTAAGCATTTTGTAAGGATAAGTGGATTGATAGTTTGGTACCACAGGTATAGTGCGTGTAGATTTTTCATCCTTTGCCATAAGAATCCATACGTTAGTCGAGTGTGTTCAATGTGGTGTCTGTATGTTATTACTTTTTCTCTTCCTTTCGTGAAGCAGTTAAATGAAGCTGAAGGTTTAATTTTTTTTTAATTTGGTATTTTGTTGGAGCCAGTGTATTTGATTTTGATGAGTTCTTTAACTTGGTTTTTGATATCTGCAAAAGTAGTAATATTTTAATCGTTTTGATTAATATTCGATTATTTATTTATATATGTATAATATATATATATATATATATTATATATTCATTTTTGATTATAAATATATATTTGTATTGTAATTAAAATTGTCATTAATGTATTGGTAAAGTAATATTTATTGTTTTTCTTCGATTCGCAGGATAATGTTATTCCCTTAAAAATATATTTATAAAAATTATATGATGTACAATGTACATGTTTTCTTTTATTGTAGTTTTTACGAATTTTCTGCGTTGTTTTTCGAATAAAATAGTTGCATTCCCAGTATATGCTGTTAAAAAAAAAATATATTTTAATTGACAACGAAGATTCTGAAGGCTATTAAATTTTCGCGAGCGTGTTGTAAATGGATTAATTTTTTGCATTTAATTACGTATAAAATAAATTTACTTATCATCTGGTATCGAGGTCATCACGAAAAATTATGAATAAATAATATATATTATAAACTAAAAGTTTACCACATTCAAATCGATTTTTTTCTGTTCCTACTGTTCCTAGTATAACACATTTTATTATCAAAAACTTTCAACAATTCAAAAGTGTACACATTCATATATTATTATTATTATACATATCACAGATATTCACAGTGCGACTATCGTATTATTATTATTATTATTATTATAGTTTTCTCCAAGATCCAAACTCCGGAGACACGACGCTGTTAGACGAAACTTACATCGTCAAATACACACACATCCACCCAATCACCCGCCCACGTGTAGGATAATATTATTATGTACATGTACGTACGAGAAACGCTCGGCGTCTTGCGAGATGGCGGCGACGATAATGTTGGCAGCGCGTTCAATACATCCGAAGAGTGATACATTTTTATTAGCGTTCGGCGTGGTGGTTAAATAATGTCTGGCGCGGATCCCAGTGCGTTGTTAACAACCTGCTCGCGGCGGGCTCAGAGACTTGCAGGACGATGGTCAGGACGAAGGAGTGCAGGGATCGAACACGAGAAACCCTGAATATCAATCGTGTCGTGTGCCACTCCGAGATTTATTTACCTATACAGCTATCGTGGAGCCAAATGTATCCGCAACCCTCGAGTTTATTTATCATACGTCACTTTATTATAATACCTCTATAAACCATTGCAGAATACCAGACACTCTTGACCACTGATATTCCGATATTTTGGAGATGTCTGCCATTTAGAGACGTCCGTTAGGAGAGATTTCATCGTATATGTACATATTACTAGCACGTGATGTGTAGCTTTTTTGTGACAAATTTTATACGTATAACATACACTCCAAATAGGTATATCTCAATAATTCATGGACAAATCAACATTATTATAGTACCTTAAGAAGGAACCTCAGTGGTGACCAATTTTCGTCAGGCAGGGGTCAGGTAACACCAACTTGTCACCCCAGTCGAATCAACTATCCAGCTACCTGCAATGTGATTAAAGCAAACTCCTACATACATATTGGCCGTCGAGGTTTATTTGTAACGCAAATGGAATATATAGTTTTGTGAAATCATTAGATCTAGATGGAGGCAACCACAGTTGAATCTATCACGAGGTATATTTTTTAACATGGTTTAAATTACTTACTCTCTAAACGCTTTTAATATTTCTAAAAACAATCCCTCAGATTTTCGTCAAAATCAATCTGGTAGTTTTGAGTATATTCTAAACTACAAACATATTATATTAATTGGTTTTAAGATATAGTTTTTTTTAATCGATGCATTTAAAACCTCTATAATATAATTATAGTTGATTGGACGATACCTATATGAACTGTATTGGCATTTTTATTCGAATACGTGATTTTGTAGATTTCCCTCTGTAGACAACGAAAAATCCACCCACAAAATATTTTTATGCTTTTTATGATTTTTATTTTAATCAAAATGTTCTTTAAAAAATATTTTCCTTAAATTGTGTCTATAATTGACATCCCATTGTCACCTAATCGTTAGAGCTTATGCCTTTCTTTTAACAAAAACACCATTAGGTAATAAGGAAATTGTTATTTTGGCGGCATCGTCAAGAATTTCCAACTTTTAACGTTAAGAAGAATATGAGGTAGCTGAGAAAATGTAAATTTTAAACTTCGTAATAATGTTAATATTTAATGAATTTATAGTTTGAAAATATAAAATATTTGCAGAATAATTATTTTCAATTTAATAAATGTATAAGGCATAATTATTAATGTTCTTCTATTACGGATTGTGTAGGTAATAGTTGTACTGTTGAACTTTAATAAACTAAATAACGTATTATAACTATTATAAAATGTATTTGGTTAAAAACATTTTCTTAATAGATAATGATTATTATACCTAAGTATATTCAAGATGTATAAGTCTCTAATTTTAAGTTCAAATATGAGTTGATATTTAAATCTTCAAGTAGGTACTTGAGTATAGTTCCTAAGAAATGTATAAAAAAAAAGGTTGGCACCGTTTTCGGCCAAAATAAACCTTTCACTTTTCGGGCATTCTGAAATGCCCGTTTTCGGCCAGCATACTATTTTGATCACCAATGAAATATTCTTTTATAAGGAGAAATTACACGAATATAATTTATTTAACGGATGTGTTATAAGTTATAACCATAGACCTTATACTGATACATATAAGGTCTATGGTTGGGTTACTATAAATTGCGGCACATTTTTAATTTTGTATGTAAATTGCGGCCTGGCTATATTTTATATACACGTAAATTGCGGCCTGGGTATAATTTTTATTACCTACCCAAATATTTTTTATAAATTATATTAAAATCAATGTTTTCCTTCTCATTTTTTAGACTTAGGGCTGTCAATATAATTGTATCAATATTGGTATAATTAAAAATATTGATTTTGCTGTTTTTAATTAAAAAATATATTATTACCCAGCAATTAGTAATAATGTGTCAGTAAAAATGTGTTATTATATAAGGTCTCCGATCAAATGCACACTGACTGCTAGTAATATATTATATAATTGAATATATTATTATTATCTAAATCGATCATTCAAAGATTAATACTTATCTTTAAATTTTACAACCGACCGGAAATCGGAATATCCCAGGCCGCAATTTACGTACATTTCAAATATACCCGGGACGCAATTTACGTAGTATATAACTATGACCTTTTTTGGGGGACGCAATTTACCGACTCCGCTATGGTTATAACTATAAAAAAAATTAAAAATCCACATAATTGTATACTTGTTGTTTAAAAAAATAATATAATATAACTTTAATTTTGTATACTTTTTAACTTAATTCAATATATTATAAATTAATAACTGACAATTGTTGACGCATACTCATATACAATAATTTTAGATGTCATTATTATTATTACTTTTATCTTTTTACAATATATCCTATTGTATAATAGGTATCTTATTCTTGTCGATATCTGGTTGATCGGTATCATTGTTCAATTATATTTCAGTGTTTCTATCCGTATACATATCTGTATCATTGTGTCTGCTGCCGTATATGTCAATAAACTATAAAGTACTTAGACATGAAAAAATAATTGGATCTTAATGTATCAATAATTAATATATACTGTCCAACACATAATTTTACATTGCTCAAAATACCACCATATACGAAACCACCTGGGAATACCACAGAATATTGAAGAAGCCCTTAACCAAAAAATATCAATAAAATTATCTTATTTCTAACTAATACTAACCTTATTAATAATTTTTAACATTGTATAAATCCTGCTCCGTATTTTAAGTCCCTAAAATTTGTAAAAATTGTAATTAACCTTTCTTTTCTTTTTTCTTTTCTTTCTTCTGTACTAACTTTACTTATCAGTTACACTGTAAACCTACTCCAGGCTAATGGCCGGCGATGTCGAAGCCTTATTTCTAATAAAAAAAAAAAAAAATTAATATATAAATTTTATTTTTATATATACATATTATTATTTTATACAGTCTATTAAAAAAAAGTATTGTTTTGGTAGTTTAACAAAAATAAAACGTAAAAAGAATATTTCATTGGTGACCAAAATAGTGTGCTGGCCGAAAACGGTCATTTCAGAATGGCCTAAAAGTAAACTGGCTGAAAAGGGAAAGGATCATTTTGGCTGAAAAGCGGGAAAGGGAATATCGCTGTTACTGTAATAGATGGAATTAAATTTGAATCCAATGATATTATATCATTGTATACGAAAAAAGATTCTGAGCGGAGACGGTTTATCTGTCTAGGATATATTATAGATTATTATTACTTATTATTAATACTTATTAAAATATTTGACTTTCGATGGACTTTTTTTTTTTTTTGATAAAGTTTGACAAACTTATAAGGATCTGAATTAAATTTTGATGTAACTTTAAAACAAATTACCATTATTCATTAAATTTTATTCTATCCACCGTGCAATTTTCAAAAAAATTTGACTTAAGTTGACTTATTTATAGCATATGCAATTTTCGATCATTATTAGTTTTTTTTTAAATTAATATATCGATAAAAATTTATTTGTTGGGTAGAAAAGCTTGAAAATTTATTCAAGACACACAACATATTGTTACAACAACAGTTAAAAAATATTAAAAATACGTTGGCACAATTTTTTTTTATAAGCATTTAAAGCTTAAATTTTGACAAAATACGTAAAAATCACGAAAATTGGCAAATAATTTTAAGCTAGAAATTCATAAACAATTTCCTTTTTAAATCTAAGATTTGAAAATTTAATACAAGATTCCTTATAAGTTTTTAAATTTTTATCACAAAAATAATGTCCACCAGAAATTCAAATTAAATTTTTATGAGTGTTTGATATTTAAATTTTTACATCATTGAATTTTCACTAGATTTCTCATTTAGCAATTTTCTTATTTTGATGTAACTCTAAAATAAATGACCAAAAATACTTGAAATTTTCACTGAACGTTTATATAGGTATTTTATATATTTGGTAAACATTTTTAAATATTTTGATTTGTTTTGAGCTGTTTACTGAAATTTTAATTTTTAAACTTTTTTAGAGTTTTTTTTTTCTATAAACATCGATAAAAATTTATTTGTTGGGTAGAAAAGCTTGAAAATGTATTCAAGTCACACAACATATTGTTACAACAACAGCTGAAAAATATTAAAAATACATAGGCATAATTTTTTTTAATAATCATTTAAAGTTTAAATGTTGACTAAATACGTAAAAATTACGTAATTTGTTCAAATTATCTTAGATAGAAATTCATAAAAGTTTTCTTTTTAAATCTAAGATTTGAAAATTTATGACAAGGCTCCTAACATATTTTCATAATAGCAGTTAAAAAATAAAAGACCTATATAGTAACAATTTTTTTTTTATAAGTATTCAAAGTTTGAATTTTGACAACATACGTACAAATCACGAAAATTCACAAATTATTTTAAGCTAGAAATTCTTAAAAAATTTTCTTTTTACATCTAAGATTTGAACATTTTTAATAATCTACAATATATTCTAGACAGATAAACCATATCCGCTCAGAATATTTTTTCGTATTCAATGATATAATATCATTGGATTAAAATTTAATTCCATCCATGTAACCCACTTGTAACCTATTATACAGCAGAACAATATCCACGGCTTACCCGCTTTTTAAGTATTAATATATTTTCTGATCAACGAAAAACCTTTTTAATTTTATATTTAAATAATACTTATTTAAGGTCTTCAATGGTATAAAAATTGAAATTCGAACTAAGTCGTCAATTAGTTGTTATAGATATACATTATACATATACATATTGAAATTATAATGGGTATTCCCTCCCCCTCAAAATCTTGGTTCAATGCTATTCTTATCTCCTACAAAGGTTTCTAATAAATTTAAATATTAGTTCTCGATAAAGGATGATTTTTTCTTTTTTTAATATAATCTTATCTATTTGTGCGATAAATTATTTTAGAAGTCTACTTACAGGGACGTGATTTTAATACGACGTGTTGTTTTCGTAAATCAAAAATATGACACTTGGATACCGCAAAATATTATGATTTGAAAGTACGTGCAGAATGTATTGTTCAAAATACAATTTATTTAAAATTCAAGGATATGAAATTTTAAAAATAATAGATAAAAATAAGTACATTTTAAGTGCTAAGGTGGATATTTTAGTTTTTGAAAAAATTATTCAAAACACATCCTTCCAATACACTAGTCTACAACTACAGCATTTCAAAATTATGGTATAAAATATGTCTAATAATAAATTACAATATTGTAGATTATTTAATTTTTGTATTTAAGTTAAAAGAAAAAAAATTAAGATTCAATTACTGCGACGTCTGTCTAAATCTAAAATATGCTAGTTACTGTTTAAAAATGTTGGCAACTGGGTTTACAATATTGTTATCAAGCATAAAAAATCGAATTAAGTTGAATCTATATATATTTAAAGAGCTAAAACCTTTTTAATTCGATGATTATAGAAACTACGCTAGTGCAATAACGGTATAAATTATTATAATGCGTAACTGACTATTTAAACAACAAAAAAAAAAAAAAAAATTATAATTGATATTATTGTGTAGCGGATAAGCCGAAATATAATTAGCTGAAACAAAATGTGCTCGTATCTCTTTTACATGTAATTATGTATTAAAACTCAATGTACTCAATGGTGTTTTGTAGAGATTTTTATTCCAAGGACGAAGGCATTATGTTTGTTATGAAAGTGTACTTTCGTAACTTTATCCCAAAATCCGGTATAGGACTTTAATCCGGTATAACGAATACTCGGCTGTTATTAAATGCGACTAAACTCGTAATATGCCACTGTCTTACTGTACAAATACTAAAATAATTCTCTTAAATTAATTTATAACACATTAAAATGATTTAAACAATCCAACCTAATCAAATCGTCGTCCTGTAGCAGTACAGCGTTATCGGCGTAATAGTGTTTTTGTGTCGACATCGCATTAAATTTATGTGGATGGTTGTTTAATCAAAAATATGTAAGTGCTATGGAAATTATACAATAGAAAAAATGTCTTAGATTAGTTTGAAATTGTTTAATGTAAAGAAATAATCCTATTTTTTTCCAACTCTTTTATTGCATGTCTAAAGCGACTCTTTGACGAAGACGACTTTTCAAACATTGATTTTTTTTATGACAGTCTAACAATTCATAAGCCTCACTATACAACTTTTTAATTATAATTATTCATAGTTCATAATATTTTAATACTCTATTATGAATTATTCACGTTTTATTATTTTACGCTCATAGGCATTATATTATGTTATCAATATTTATCATACTTATGTTAGTTAATTTACCTATTAATTATTATATGGGTGTACTCGAAGTCTACTAAGTGTGAATTCAATAATTAAATAAATATTATATTATGGTTTGATATAAAAGTTAAGTACCTACGTATTTTAATTTTCAAATAATTCATAGAACTGAATTTGTATAGAAAAATTTGATTTTTGTCTTCCGTCCTTGATTTTTGTTTTTGATTTAAATCTTTTCTTGTGTGACAACTATTATTTTCTCATTTTATCTTACGGATGAGAATATTTTTATGAATATATTAACAGACAAATACCGATTGTAGAACCAATACAATTTATTATTTATAAACATTTTAAGTTTTGAGGGATGGAAAAGCAGAGTATACACCCCATGCTCTACCACTATGTTTACCTAAACTTTAAATACTTATAAATAATAAACCATTTGGTTTAATATTCAATAAATATACTCGCACATAAGCTTTTTAGGAAATTGTTCACATCAGAGTATTCAATTAAATAGGTATCAAATATACTAACAAATATATCTACACGAATAAGACTTATCATTTAATAGCATTAACGATTTTCTTAAAAATAAAATAATAAAAGCATAGTACGTGAGAAGTTAATGGAATCACATAGTGAAGACTACAACATTTTACCGAGGATATGAATTCTTATTTACTTCTTGAAAAAAAAATGTATTATAATATTTTTAACACCTATCTAATTCGCGTGGAATCAGATTGCACATTTGCAACAATCGATTATACTGTGTGTACGCATATTTTTATATTATATATTACATATATTTTACTACTCGCGTTGATATCAGAATATCTAGAACCATTATAAAAAAAAAATCGTGTGCAATCGGCTAGTGCACATTATTTTATAACCTTAAAAAAACCTTGACCGACATACTTGTACGAAAGCACAGTATTGCAGAAATCGCTGCAAAACAAAAACTGATCCCTGAAAATCATGCTTGACATACCAATTATAATATAGGGTGGACCAAAATCTGAAACAGAACGAGCTAGGAGAGTATCTACCTCCTCGTATATTATAGTAAATCGACACTTAACGCAAAAGACTAGTAATGTGATTCACCGATGTTTACGAGTCTGCATTCGATTTTGGCAGCAAGCTATACCCTGTACATCACCGCGATATGTATATGCAAATCTACAATATCTGTTAAATTTTATGTATAATAATATTACGACCCTTGGGCTATCGCTGGGGTGGCGTCCGTGGCTATCGAACTGTTGCCGCAAGTAATATATATGTAAACCGTTCTTGCCCATGACGATACTGTAATATTATAATAGAACGTTATAGTTTTGCGTCCCAAACGCGCGATATAATATTATGGCGTAATAAAAATATATTGTATATAATACACGATACGAATATAGAACGATCTATTCGGGATCGCCAGTTCAGAGATTTATACCGGTCACACCCTATGGTCCACTCGGCAGCCATCGCCGCCTTCGGAGACGAAAACAAAACGAAAAATAAAATCCCCCCCTCCAAAAAAAAAAAATAAATAAAAATTCTTTGAAAAATTACTATCTCTATAACCACGACCGACCCCCCCCCCCTCCAATTAGTTGGTGAAATGATTTATCACCATGGAGGCAAACAATAATTATTAAGTCGTGCCAACAGTCAACCATTGTAATGCCTTGTCGGGTTGAACCATCGTGATCCTGTCCGTTTCTTGCCTGTAAGGTATTGAATCTGTATGGAATCATTATACTCTATAAAGGCGTATACGTCCACTGCAGAGGTGCCATGTAAGGTTCTTGTTGCCATAGTTATACTAACGAAAACACATTTATGATTTATACAAATTTATCGTAGAGGAGAATTTCGAGTAGCGTGCTTTTAACTTAGAATTATTATGGTGTTACTCGAGAGGTTAAATTGTTTTTCTCTTATCCTACTTAATAATATTGGTTAATTGTATGACAAAACACTTAAATATTAAATTATCAATACGATTAACACATATTTCGAGGTCCCTCAAGCGTGTCAAAGTCGTGTTCGTCTTAATTCCGAAGCTGCATTTTATAGGACGTCGTATTTTGATGTATTAGTCTTTGGCGTCTACGCCAAAGAGCGATGTTATGTACTGTTGTTATTATTTTTTTGAAGTTTAAATTTGTATGTTTATTAATATTGTTATACGTACATTTTATATTCATCTATTTTTATTTACTTACCCAGTCTCATAGAACTATTTTGTTGTCCACAAATACTATATAATACCTACATTCGGTTATTACTTGTTCTATGTATTAATACAAAATATCGAATACCAACATTTGAATGAATTAGTGCACGTGGATAAATAGTCGAACAATATTAATAGTAAATATTATAACGTGTATAATATAATTAAGTTTTGATTCCATTAATTTAAATTAGTTTGGTTTATAATTTAGTTTCCTATCTGTCATATACGTGATTTTGAGGAAAACAATGTACATAGAGATAATGCCAGTGGACATCAGCTATTAATATATTCTTTATTTAAGGGGATTAAACTTCGTTTTACTAAACAAAAATAATAAATTACATATTAATTATAGATGTATCATAGGGACAGAGGAAGACATTCATGTGGAATAGTTTGTGTTACTGTATAGATTGGTTTATGATTCATAATAGAAAAAATATGTGCCTTGAGTCGTAACTGATAAAGTTAGTCTTGCATTTTTTACTATCCTGGTCTTAGAGAACTCGTTGAAGGGTCGGCTCGTGTTGTGGTCTCTGCATCTGTTTGCATCGATACACAAGTTTGAACCTCACTAGCGGTCCAATGAAATGCACGGAATCGTTGAGGTGATCCAAAACAACCTGTCACTACCCCATCCCGCCAAAAATAATTGCATAGAGTATTCGTCCTGTACATTATATCAGGTGCACGCACCTATATAATACGTATATGATTACAGAAATAATATAAACTGGAAGGTGGAGACACATTATATACCCACTCGAGTACATAATCTGTTTGGAGTAATTTATTCGCGCCAGTTTATGTATATTTATATACATATATTATTATCATACGTGCCCAAGTCGCTAACGCAGTGCACAAGTCTCCAGTCACAGAGGTGGTGGTCGGCAATTTTAAGGCACACCAGTCACGTCTGAAATCCCAGACAAATACAAACATGTATATATAGTATATTATATTATTTATACTCACTTTTTACTCTCCATTATGATTTTTATTGTTATTATTATTATTATTTCAAACATACACAAGACTCATAAATTTATGTATATAGGTACTTTTATATATATAAATGGTGTACGCACTTAACGTTAATGTTGATGACACGTTTTATTATATCATCTTTTTCATCTGTTTTTATATCATGCACTCTTACAATATGACTGTCGTCTGTCCATCGTCACGTATCTGATTGTAATGACTTGAGCTTCTGCATTATCATTCGGGTAGTGGAAAACTGAAGTTAGATTAGTTTGAGATTAGTGGTTTTTTTTCGTATTTTATAAGCCCATATAGGAATTAATATCATAATTATATTCTATATTATGCTATAGCTAAACTAATTAATATTTATGGGTATTTCAAATGAAATCGATTCAATATAGGAACATTAGCGGAGAAAACTGCAAAAAAGCAGTATTAACGCCGTACTTAAACTATTGTAAATACATGGTATTTTGTGATTTTTTTTGGTTTTGTTTTATATTCAACTTTCAAAACCATAGATAGGTTTTAAAGAACGTTAACACATATACAAGTCTGGCTACATTAACACGAGAGTGTTATATTATTTACCTGAATATTTCCAAAATTTTACACGATAATTATGTTATAATCATTAAACACCATTCACCATGACATATTCATACATTTTTAATCACACGAAGTCATTCTATTAAAATTTTTTTCAAATGGTTATGTTTTTACGGAATATTGCATAAATAAGAGATCATTATAAGTTCGAACCCCACTCGTGTACTAAAGTGTACTTACCGTGAAACGTCATCGGGAATAATTATTATTATACATTATTGTTTGAACTGCACGTTAATGGTCTACTTTCAACCGTGGTTAGGTGTCGGCTGGAATGACGTGTGAGAACGACGTTAGATTTAGATGTTAAGTATTCCGTGTCTTTATTAAAGTCAATTTTGGGTCATGGTCTAACTGCATTATCGTTGGTTTCGGGGTTCCTGTAACAATGTTGTTTATATTTTGGCGCCATACATAAGGTGCGTGCTCGTGTCCCTGAGGGGATACTAAAAATTACAAATTAATCGAAGGACCACACATTATTGCCATAAGGAGCCATCAGCATTGTGTAGGTACACATTATGCACTCGTAAATAATTTAAATAAACAAAATATAAGGTCGTTTGGTGAACAGTCAGTATTTCAAAACATATTATTAAAATTACATTTATCTAAATCTCGAGAAAAACAATAATAATTGAATTTTATGCGATTTTTCTTTTGGTGATGGATGACATCGATGTTATCAGACAGTGTCCAGTGCACGTGGTGATATTTTAAACTGTTGTGTAGAGCTGGTACGGATACAATTATAATTTATAACAGCAATAACACACCTCTAATAGACTATTATTAATATATGATACAGAGTGGCTGTAAGGTAAATACAGGACAATGATAAAACACCATAGCGCACTCTGCATAATATTATATTGTATTTTGTATGCATCTAACGTTATTATTATTAAAATCATGTAAATCGTATTTTAGCAATCAACTAAAAACACAAACCCCCTTCTTGATATCGAATTATCAAAACACGATCGTCGTATGACGTGTACATTATTATTTTTAATATTATTATAAAACCGAAAATAATATCACTGAGGTTTCGAGAGGTATTAAAAACATAATTTGAACATAAAACTGTGCATGTTGTTCGAATTTCCGTGATTCGCACAGTTCTGGTATTATAATATTATGCATTATTATTTTTATATTTGTATAAATACCTATAAAACCTACCAATCATAAAACGCCACTGACAATAAATCCAATATTGCTCTACCAAAAGTTCGTTTTAGACTGTAGTGTAGTTATACACGAATGTATTTTACGGAAAACCCGTTAGCGAATATGACGACGGTCAATATAATATTATAGTTTATAATACTAACCCACTGCAACAAACATATCACGTGAAAACGTAATATTATGTTTATGTATGCACGAGTAAACTCGTTGACACGACGAATTCGGATCCGAACTGTACTTGCGTGAATCGTAAAATAAAACAGAGAGCTCATGACAGGTAAGGTCAGGATAGGTTAGGTAATATTTTTTTTTTATGTTTCCGCGAATTAATGTGAATTTTAATAATTACGTATTTCCAACTGCAAAACCCCACGGCTGCTTATACGTTTTGTATCGCCTACGTGTGTGATGTTTTTTTTTTAATTTTCGCATTCAAAATGTTATTATAATTTGAGTGTTTGCTCGTTACACGTCAACGAACATCTAATGTAGTATAGGTATATATAAATACAATATTACAGTAATGATATTTTATTTTCTTTATTGAACTTAAAAATATCAACAGCGAAGGTTATTAGTTTTCTGTTCATTACATAATGAGTGATTTCTAGAAAAAAAATTATAAAATTTATATGGTGTTAATTTTGTGTGCTTTCCACTAACATTAATATTATGGCTATCGTTAGCAGAAGGTTTAAATTGTGTTGTATTGGTCGGTTTTTCTTAGGAAAGCTAACATATTTGCGATGTTTTCAATGCATGTTCCTAATGCTTCATTCATTTATGTTTGGAATGTTGAGTTTTCTGAGTTCATTGGAATATTGATAACACTCTGAGTAAGGATATTATATTGACAGTAAACTCAATATCACAAAACTGTTTACCTATGGTCATAAAAACTCTGAAATGACCTAACTACACAGCACATACTCACGTATCTCACGATAATTTTTAAACATAATTTACATTGTTTCGGTTTATTGTTTAATGGATATGGAATGTGTGCATGTTTGAGAAGTGTACACCATATCATTAATTACATAGGTATATAAGAGGTCAAAAACACATTTTGATATGTTTAACGAACATTTATTCAAAGGCCACCATTTCGTTTTAAAGTTGCTACGTAATATAATATGACCAATGAACACATAATTTTGCGTATTAGATGTACTCTATCGGAGCTTACCTTTTCTTAGGGGCCAGAATGGAACCAAACATATCACCACGAATATTTAAACCTAGAACCGGCTTCGTAGATATTTTTTATTTATGGTCATGTTTAGATGATATAAAATACCGGAGAAATCAC
This sequence comes from Diuraphis noxia, assembly GCF_037042655.1. Classification (NCBI taxonomy): domain Eukaryota; kingdom Metazoa; phylum Arthropoda; class Insecta; order Hemiptera; family Aphididae; genus Diuraphis; species Diuraphis noxia. The sequence goes on along the minus strand of NW_028301714.1, from coordinate 25,258,459 downwards.
TCTGCTGTGCAGTAGATGCTAGATTCATAAAAAAAGGTAACTTAATTTACTTATCATCGCTAACTACTGAGTAGATCCATATGATGGATGTGTTAAATTTTAATTAAACGACTATAATTGCATTGTATGTGGGTATGAAAAACTTTTCCAAAAAAAAAAAAAAGGTATGCTATCATTTGTTTCTAAAGATTTTTTTATGATACATTTGTACAATTTATTATTATGAATTTATTTTGACACTGGCTTAAACTTACTATAGAATTAAAATGTTACGAAATATAAAAGTAAACATTGTAATATTATTGTGCTCATAAGTATTTTTGCCATTATGATTTATAATTTGTCACATAATTTCACATATCAAATCATCCGATTCAAACATGATGAAATGCTTGTTGGATGGGCATGTAACTTTTTTATTAAACATGTTTGTCTATACCTATTTGATATTGTATTTATTGTTTGTTACAATAAATTATTTTATTATTAAATGTGTCTAAAACCGACAGACAATACCTATTTTATCGGAACCATATACAACGGCCATAAGTTATAGCCCAGGTTATAAGCGATAAAACGATTCTACTCTTATTATTCTCATTCTCACGCGACTATAAACCAACTCGATTAGTTGATAAAAAGTAAAATCTTTGTTAACAAAATCAAAATAAAATTTTGCCTTAACCGTGTGACTACCGATACTGCATAATGGTATTTTTTTTTTAAATAGATACCTAATACCTATACTATTTTGTCGATATGAAATGACACAAATGCCTATGTAAATCTGTGGTTTTATATAGGTAATATAATACAAAACATTTGGTCTCTGGCTAGCATATTTTATATTCATCAGACGTTGTTAAAGAAACTTTTTAGAATTTGTTTCGCTTTACCTATAGAGTACACGCCATACGGATAGTTCCGGAAATAGCGTCAAACTTATTATAAAGGACTTGTAAGACCTGTTTAGGACTTAACCTTCTGCTCTTTGATGTTATTCGTGTAATGCCAACTTAACCGTGTCACAACATTTCAGTCGGATAAAAGAGAAAATCATATCATGCTATAATATATTAAGTAAGTTAGGTTAAAGTGGCGAACAGAAGGAGGTGGAGTCGGATCTAGACCTCCTTGGAGCATGTTAAATATCAAACTAATCAACGTTTTTCGTTACTGGTTGTAAATTAAGTGTGCTAATTTATAAAGCAATAATTTATTACAGATGATATTTTTATGATTTTTCACCGATTAATAATTAATTTGCAATTTTTGGACCCCCCACCCCCCTTGATTAATCCTGATTTCGCCTTGTGGTTATCAAATTATATGACCTAGCTATGATATGTGTTATAAATTATTAAAAATATATTAAAATGTACAATATATACATGTGACTTAGATAACATAGACATTTGCTTAAAATATTTTGTGTTACGAAATATTTTATTTTTTTTAAAAGTCTAAATGATTTTTCTTCGGTAAATCTAGATCATTTAATTAAAATAGTAATTTTTATTTAATTTTTATTATTTACCGTTAAATTTAATATATTATAATACCAAACAGAAAAATTAAATTATAATTAGATGTTCTAAATAATTAATTAGTTGGTTGGAAATGTGACTGTTATGACAAATACTTTTGAACTTTCTTATTGTTTTAGATATTTCACTATATCTACCTACCAGAATCTTTCTATACACATCCGTTTAAAACGTAAAATAACACGTTTCACGAATAAAATATGTTATTATTCAAACATTTCAGAATACTTCTGCTTCCATTAACCAGGACTTAAACCACATACTTTCAAAATAATCGTAGGCTTTAGAAGAGAAAACATTATAAAGCATCTAGATCCCCGGTTTACGCATATATTATTATATAAGTATCGATATCAAATAAATGAGGTTTGGGTAAAAATGTCAAATGTCTTAAAACCTACAAGTGGATCTTAGATTATTTAGATTTAAGAAATGTTTTTGTCCGAGTGCTATTAAAAATTACAAAAACAAATTTTTCAAACTTAATCCTTGAACTATAAATTAGCACGTAAGATTATTAAAATGAAATAACTTTTACCCGGATCGCACATAAAAATGCTGTGTTGCACACAGACTAAGTTTCTATAGAATTCTTAAAAAATAGTTATTATTTTATGACCTTTTTTTATTAAGTTATTATATAGTGTTTGGAGAAACGACATATTTATTAGTTTGTTCTATAGGTAGATAGGCACTAAAAAATAAAAAGGGTACAGTAATAAACCATTTATTATTATTTTGTTTGTTTAATTTACCTTTTTTTCGTGTGTTCTATAATAGTAAAATATATTAAATAATCTAAGCTTGTCCGAACAGCCGTTTTAATATTAAAAATATACGAGCGTAAATAAAACGCAATGATGGATCGATAGAAAACGATTACGTTTGTAGGTTCAACCGAAATGTGAGTTTAATATTTTTGACGATATCGAACAACATAATATTTATTATATACTCATATCTAATATTTCATTTATTATATTTTTTAAAAGATTTTAATGTTGTTAAGCTGTTTACTTTTGATTGTGTTTTTCTATCAAATCTTTTTTCCACATTTTTTCGCTATTTAATATCTTTGAGGAACAATCACGTCATCGGAGAACGTGAATTATAAATATGTGGCATTTGTTTATTCACTACATATTAAGTTATAAGTTACAACATGTTAGTGTGTATCGTTGTGTGGAAAATTATGCTTAATAATACGAAAATATTTCAGGAAAATACATGTATTATATGATTTATATGAACAAAAATTTGATTCTTAGTAGATAAGAATCCATCTTGTGATGTCGTCATGATAAAATCACACGTAGATAGTTCAAAACATTATCTTAATATAAAAAAAATATTGATTTTGTACTTCGAACAACGCGAAGGCTTCGAGGAATAACCGAAGACGAAAGCACAATTTAGTGTACATGCGTATAAAAGTTATTGATAGTGGAGTGGATTCGCTACACACCGAAATAATTGTATTTTAAGTTTAAGATAAAAACACCTAACAACTCGTAATGAGATCGTTTAAATTTTTTGCTCTTGACAAATTTAATGGACGTAATATGTAAAGTTATCATATTGATATTGTTAGGTTTGGAATTAATATTGAAAGCACTACGTCTAACTATATTAAGTTAAACTATTCTACACGTAACTCCCTATAGTCATCCATAATTTAGTCCAGAGGTGGCCAACTTGCGGCTCACATTTTATTTTAAAAAACCAATATTTACTTATCAACGATAAAATTATAAAACGTATTTATAAATATTTTGGTTCTTTATATCAATGATATCATTGTATTTATTCACATAGCTCGTGGACGTATTCATGTTAGCCAACGCTGGTTTAGTCTTACTGTCTGACAGTGGTGTAATTAAGAGGTGATGAAGGGTTATCCCTTAAAGCCTTATAATATATATATATATATAATATATATTTAGTGATTATTATTCAAATCTCGGTGTTATGTGCTGAAATCGTAAAGAAATATAACACTTAAATATTACTCCTTGATAGTATAATGAATATAAAAAAAACCTATAAATATTTATATAGTGAACATGGTAAAAAAATGTCTATCTCCCCTCCCCACGACCAAATATTTATTAAGCCAATGCTGTCTAAGTACCTATACTTAATATTATAACCACGACTAAATATAGATCTATGTATTAATGTTTCCTTTTTTTTCAAATTAATTGCACATAATAAACTAGTCTCTCAGAGCTGACTTATTTTCCAGTAAATACGATGACGGTAACCGGCTTCGGTATTCTCGACGGTTACCCCACGAAGTGTCTCCAAACTCAAAATGTCCTCTAACTTAGTAATCACTATATAGATCATGCCCGATTCAATCTACACTGAGAACCGCAAAAGACAGATGTCATTCCATGATCGTGCTGGACATATCGTGGTGTGAGCGCCAAATATACCGCTATGGTAAACCATGATCATTTCTCTTTTTCGACCAAAAAGACGTTTCATCGTGGAGGGGAGGCGTGCGTATACCGTCACATTATTATTTTTCACGTGCACGCACGTCTTCGTCGTTTAACTCTATTAATAATACCGTCGAAATGTGTGCGTGTCTAACACGGGTGTTTATACATATATATTGGTGAATCTAGAAACAGCTAGTTTGTGTGTGTGTGTGTAAATGATGGATGTAAAATAATATTACACGCATTGTATTATATGTATCATGTATAATAATAATATAATATACATAACAGTAAACACTGCATGTGTAGGTACCTACGGTAACGAGACCCGGTGCACGATCCCCATTGTTTCGGTCACGGTCGGAAACGGATTTTGAATTTTCGACGGAAAACACACTTCCTATATATTATTATATTAGTATAGGTTTATATTATTATTATATTGTTGTGATCGATCTTTTAGTTGAGGCGGTGGAGGTGTACCCGTCAGATTTGTATTTCGGAAGTTCTCACCGTGGAAATTCAGTAAAAATGTGCCTTGCAGATATATATATATATACGATGATAATAAATATAGCAGCTGCAATGAAATTCGGCTCGGACTGGCCGAACAAGAGGGTACAACCCCCCACCCCCACCATACTGCGGCAATACCCAACGAGACGGCTGGCTGATATTTTCTTTGCATCCACGCCACCACCGCTCACCGTCGCATTGCATTTTATTATATTATTATATGCGTGTTAAACTTAACTCCGTGAAAAAAAATCAATACCCACACGCTGCACACACTTATGCCACAAGCAGTCCACGGCTATCGTGTGTGAAGTGTGACTCTCACTCTAGAGACGTATCAACATTTCACGAGCGTGAAGAAAGTCTAATAATTGGTACACTGCTGTTGTACGCGCGTCTAAGAATCTGCAGATATTATAAAATATCATATACCGTGCCATATTTTATTTTTTAAGGATCTTAGGAAATTTATTGAGCGTTCGGCTAGAGTAGGGTGGCGATAAACCTCAAGAACGGAGTTAACATTCGCAAACTACCTTATTGGCGGAACGTCATACTCCGATGGTTACCGCGGTCTAGGAATATTATGATAGGTAGGTATACTTATTTAAATCTCACCAGCGAACTAAACGGTTTTCACACGACGAAAACAAATCGGTACACAGTTCACGTGACTTAAAAACCGTGAGCCGATTTGTTTAAATCTATACAGAAATATTCGCGAGTAAAACTCTAACTAAATATTTGGATTGTCAGGCAGACGATTGAAATGTGACTCTCAGGGTATTTCAAATTACAAGCTCACAGAGAAATAGTCTATATAACCGGTTAGGGTGGCGACTGTGATACAAGTCTAAGAGTGATCCAATAGTACGTACGCCATTCTGTATTTTTATTTTTACGAATCTCAGGAGATTTCTTAAGTGTTTGGCTAAAGTGAGGGCGAAAATCCTTTGGGTCGGTCGGTCACCCACGGTCTCAGACTAATATGTATTATGATATAGGTACCATTAAGTCTCGCCAGAAAACTAAACGGTTTTCGTTCGACTAAAACGAATTAGTTCACATTTCACACTTTAAAAACGTTATTAATCACCGTTAGGTATTTTAAACCAGCAGTTTTTTTTTTTTTTAAAGTAAAACCGGAACTAAATCGTCGACGCAATGTGTCTAACAGACGAATGATAGTTGCTTCGAGATTCAGTATAGTCATCCAAACTCAGTAAGTGTTGTAACCTAAGTTAGAGTACACGGCGCACCACTGAGATTATCAAGTGAAAGTGCTTCGGCGACGTATACTATAAAAATTACAGTATTATTATCATACACATATTATTCAAAATATCACAAAACGTGAGAAACCAATTTTAAAAATATAGTTACGGCGTTAATCTCGCGTCGCTTACAGTAAATCAATAAAGTGGCGCTAAAATATTATGTTATAATAATATATTATAATACACACCAGTGTAGCAGTATTAAGGGCACGTACTTTATTATTCATAAACCATAAAATGAACGTATAATTATTAAGTAAACAAAAACAGTAAAATGTAGACGCCGTGTGGCGTTGTGCGAATATATTATTATTACCGATTCAAGTATATTCGCAGGTACCTGATATTATGCATCGCTTAATCGGGCAATCGGGCCAGTAGAATATTTCGTAATTTTAAAATAAAGATAACATCGTTAGACCACCTCGTGAAATATTAAATAGTAATATTTGTGAACGTAATATTATCTATAAAAATAACACGATTTCACATAAAAATATGTTAATGAATTTTATTCCAATGTAATACTAGTATAAAAAAGTATGATAATATATTTTTTTTTGCTTCACACAATTTCAGAAAATGCGTATATTTAGGAATTCGAGTTGTTAAATATTCTGGATAATTACATATCTTGGTGCCGTTTTTTTCAGATTGTAATATATGAAATTAATTCATCAAAATATCTTAATGCGAAAATTGATACTCGCGTATAGATTAAATACAAAATAAGGATAAATTTAAAAAAAATTATAGTGAGATTGATTTATAACGCTGTTTCATTAGTTATTTCAAAGTTCATGTGGATAATGTTTTCCAATCTATTGATTATAATTATATAATTGTATAAGTATACAAATTTCAAAAACTTACCCACTTAACCGATAACATCATAAAGATTAAAAACAAAGTTAAAATTTAATTTGATTTTAAAGTCAACCGTAGAAAACAGCTTTTACAGTAGTTTTAAACTCTTTATAAGAGTTGTATACTCTTTTTAAACGTCTTCGAGTATTGATTACTGTAATAACCTGTTCATTAGCATTCCGATATCAAAAAATCTTAAACTATCATATATCAATTTTGAAACTTTAATAATACTGTCTTAGAGTTCATCGTCGTTCGATACTATCGAAGAGCTACTGGCAAGTGTAAGAAAATCAAATATATCAATACTGCAATGGAGAAAAAAAATTATCATGACATTTTATATTTCATTTGAATTTGAATTTGAATTTTATTTTTTCTAAAAATGAAAATAATGAATAAATTCGCCGGTATTTTGTAATTGTATTTTCCAATCTATCTGGGATGAATTCGTCCAATTAGGTCAATATAGGGTTTACAATGTTTAGTTTACCACACAGCGGTAATGTGATTTTTTGTGTTGTTGCCAAATTAAAAATATAAAAATAGAATTAAGTTAAACGAAATAAAAATCCATACATATTATAAAATATAAATAGACGTTAGAAAATTATTGTTAAAATTCATTTCGTTGGTTCTGCGAGAGCGGGACTATGGGATAATGGCCAAACGAGTGCGTAAATAAGTAATTGAAAACATAAATAAGTGACAGTAATTTTTGTTTTGTTACATTCGTATTTAATCGTCCAAATAACATGATTAAAGCGCAAACGTAATAAAATATAGCCGGGAATTTAGTTTTTTGATTATTTTATAATTGCATTACGGTATAAATGTTGTATGATGAGAATAATAATTTTAATAATACAATAACGAAAAGTATAAATCCACCGTACGTCATGTCTAAAAGTTTACAGTGAAAAACGTAATCAACACTTTTGGAATAAAATACAATTGCCATTTAATTGGATTATTGTTATGTCTATACATGCTCGCGGCGTTTGTCAAAAGAACATTTCTGATTGTATTCAAACGGGTTACCGGCGTTTGACGGCCACATCTGGGAACAATAACGATTTTCAGTACTTATGTAGTAATAGTTAGAGTTTGAACAAATATTATAATACCATGATTACGTGATTGATAGTAATAATAATTATGCACATAACTACGTCGTCTTGTATGAAATTCCTAGTTGAAATGGAACGAGTGAAATTTATTTATAGTTATACAAGTACAACAATGGTGTAGTGTGCTTTTGAGTTGAAAATCGAACGCGTTTCGTATCACCTTATTAGAGGAGAGGTTTAATGGACGACCAAGAAGAAAAGTGCCTTACAAATGTAACCAATAAAACAGAACCCAAGGTCCCTTTTTTTCTTCAAATAACGTCTCAGCCAACGTTGGATTTTCTCTAACACTCCAATCGTTTTTCGCATACAATAGTTAATTAAGTGACGTTATTTTTTGCCCCACTTTTCTCACTTCATTATAGTTTTTTTTTATATATATGTATATAACTTATAAATAATGTGTCATTGCGTTCAACTGAAGCGTATAATTAAATCAAATACTCACCGTAGCGCACAATATTGGTATTGCCATTATTTGATGCACATATAATATAAGTGAATCGTTTAAAAAATAACGTTCAAGTTATAAAACAATTATAAATTTTGACTATTAAAACTTTTAAAGAGAGTATTTAAAAAATAAAACACTTTCGGAAAAAGTTTTGATTTTATAAAATAATTAAAACTTTTAAATATTTAACTACATCATATATATATATGTATATATTTTTTTAATATGCTCACATTTCTTTTGATGATCGTCTTTGTTTTGTTTGAAGTACGCTTTTGTTACAAAAACAATATAAAAAAAAACCAATAGAGGGAAACAATAATATTTAACGTAAACGAACAACTTTGGAAAAATAATTATTTATTTATTTATTTTGATTTTAGTTTTTAAATCAAAATCATCTTTCCCTTATGGAAACCTGGTATAAAAATTTGAGGATTAAGTTAATCAAACCAAATATAATCACACAACTTTTACCCTTAATCTAGGACACTATCCATCAATTACTCTCTATTATTAGTCAATAACAAACACACCAACCTTAATATAAAAATACTAATGTATAAATCCCTCATCAAACTCATTTGGACCTATGGTCTCCAACTCTGGGAAATGCAAAAAAATCAAATACAAATCGTATTCAGGCTTTTCAAAATATTGCATTAAGATAATTAACAATCTCCGCATCTTATGTTTCTAATCACACCCTTCACACAGATCTGAAAATCAAAGCTGTAGAAGAAGAAGCAGTCATTTATTAAAAAAAGATTCCATAATCGGCTTGCAACTTATCCCAATCCTTTAATTAAAGACCTTTCAGCAAATGTTATTCCGGGTAATCCTCCAAGGCGTTTAAAACGCAACTGGTGTAGAGATATGCTAACTTGATATTTTAATATAAAAAATAAAAATAAATTCATACATATATATATATATATATATATATATATATATATATATATATATAATGTATAACCTTAATTTATAAGTGTCATCACTGTGTGGCTCTTTTTATCAAGCTTATTCATGTATTTTATTTATCTCAGCTAATACTCTTATTGCACCCATGAGGTACAGATTGTATATATAATAATAAAGGAAAAAAAGTTTTTAAATTATTATTCTAAAAATAAAATATAAATCAGCAAAACGAGATTTGACTTAATAGTTAAGTTAAAAATAAGTTTCACGGCACTGGCGTTTATATTTGTTAACATTTGTGTAAATGTGTTTTCGGATCGCAATCTGAAGGATTTCTGGCCTACCCCCTTGATGGTTGGCTCTGAGTAACCTTATGCTGCTGACGTTTATTTGCATAGAACGCGTTTTCAAAGGAAAAAACTTCTTTTGGAACAGCATTCAGATCATTTTTCTTTGCTCCCTTGTGGGAGGGGTTAAAATATATGTGACAGGACTTATGTGATATGTCCTTTATCATTATGGGCACATGTGTGTGCCAAATCAAAACGATTCATATGAAAATAACATCGGGGAGGTATTTTTTATCATAAAATATTAAAAGTGTGATTTCGCGAAAGTTTTTGTGTGTGAACAAAATATCGCTGTGATACTTAATAAATAATATAACACATCGGTGTGCGATTCGAACTACACCGCCGCAGGTCCAGCAAACGTATAAATATAAATACACTGTAATTTTATTCGTGTTGAAATTCAGTGAGATACACAAAAGTAAAAATTGTTTTGATACCAATATATTTTAAATAGCATGTCAGGCAACGCGCGTGATATAAAATCATCCATTTTTTCTACCTACTAAAACTGTTTTGTTTTTTCTATATTATACCTATTGTATTTCGTTTAATTTTTTTAATCAATGAAATCTGAAAATGTTTGATAGTTCTGAAATAGTAAGTATCATTATATGATATAATGATATAAATTATTATTGTATGTAATTTTTAAATTCATGCGTAATTTTTTAACCAAATGCATTACTATGATATAAATTTAATCCATACAATATTTTTACACGTCATAACCTCTAACAAAAATAAGATTATTTTAGTAAACATCATAATAATATTATCATTAGCTTAAATGAGTAAAATTAATTGATATATTTTTATTAAGTTTTTTTCGTGATGGTAAATGTATCAAGAATTAATAGTATTTGTTCAACAGTTATATCCGATACGTAAAAGCGTTTTGAAGTTCATACCAATTTGTATATTTTATTACTTTCTTCGGTAAAAATAAAATTATTACAGTTGTACAAACGAATATCGTGTCCTGTGGTTCTCGTATAAACATATCGGTATCGAGTAGACAAATTGAAATATATCATTTACTTCAGTCTCAAAAGAAATAAAAATTGAAAAGATGAAAACGCCTTCCATTGTAACATGATATTATTTAATATAAGTTTGATGTTCTGTATCTTATTTATATTAATTTAGCGGTAGTAGAGTTATTACAATATTGGGAGTCGTTTGTTAGTATTTACTAAACGCGTCCTTCCATTCCGTATGTAACCAAATAAAATCATATTATATTAAGAATGATAACAATTCTTTAAAAGAAAAATAATCCCAAAAGCGAAGGAAATTACAATTCCTTTGACTCGTTTCAAAGAAAATATATTGTTTCATTATTCGGTTTACCGGAGTAGACACTTTTATAGTGAATTGTTTCATTTAACAACCAAAAAATACGTTAACGCTCAATTCAATAAATAATAATAGTTTATACAAGGTAAAAATGTTCAGCAAGACTTACTTTTTGACGTGCGTATGACGTAAATCTTGGACAAGTCTTGGGCACTGCAAATAAATCGTTAATAATTATACTGTAATCATCTGTGATAACAATTATCCACAATTAGCTTTGAAATTTGAATTTACTTTAGCTAACAAATATTACTTACGTTATCACGAACATTTTTATTTTGTCTAACACATTGACAAAGATTGACTATTAACATATAAAATTTCTATTTGTAGTACGTGTTTGACAACCGACAGAGAAACACGTGTATTATCTTTCGCGAGTGCGTATTTTTAGCTTACTCCATACAAACATAAGCGAATCCCCAAAAAACTCAATTACCCTAACCAAACAATTTACAAATTATTTAAGTCACCGACACAAATTAATAGACTCAAAAAACCAGTAACAATCTTTGAAACATACACACGCATATGTAAGAAATTCAACTGCCAATTCAATATCGAAACATCATCTCCTTTTTCAACAATTCCATACTGGATTTATTCTACTCAAACTCACACTACACTTTCTAATTTTAACAAAAACTCAAATCCTTATTTATTATCACTTATAACTTTAACCTTATTTACACAGATTCATCAAAAAATACAACAAGCACAGGCTGCGCATTCATTTCAGGATCTGTAAAAAAAACTGTTTAAATTACCTTCTGAAAGTATCTTCACAGCAAGAATGATAGCCATCAGAAAAGCAATTATCTACGTTGAATCCATCCACATTAACAAACCACTTATCATAAGCGACTTAAATAACGCCTTAAATTCTTTACTATCTTTCAAACCATCTAATTAAATCTCTCAACAAATAATCAACGTTATAGCTAACTCTACAAATACTATTGAGTTCATGTGGGTCTCCTCACACACTGGTATCAAAGGTAACGAAGAAGTCGACACACTTGCAAACCAAGTCATCATCAATCATCAGCCGAATCAACTGTAATAAATTCGCTACTATACAAAGACCTAGGTATCAAGAATAATTCCAGTGGGGCACCACCTTTAACAATAAATAAATAAAACCATCCAGAAATGGCGAACTCTCACCAACACAGCCCGAAAAGTAGACATTGTCACCACAAGAGGCAGAATTGGTCATACACATCTCACCCATTTTTACCTTTTCAACCACGAAGAACAGCTAACCTGCCTTCAATGTGACCTACCACTGACTATTGAACACCTCACACTCCACTGCAAAAAATACAATTATGAACGAAGCATATTAAACCACCCCACCAACATCGAAGAAGCACTTGGACCAATAATACTGATGTAATATTTAATTTTTTCCTTGCCACTAATCTATCCAATCAATTATAAACTATTATTGTCAATATTTTCTGTGTATATAACCATGTGGAAATACATCTAAGCTATCGAACACTAATATTGTACAATGTGAAACTTTTACAGCCTTACAGGCTAATGACTTTTGCTGTCGAAGCCTTTACTCTTAATAATAAAAAAAAATTATATTTGTGCCTGCATATTTTTCAAAAACTTTTTCCTAATAACTTACTACAACTTTATGCACGTTACTTAGTTTCCACATAATTTGTAAAGTTTTTCCAGTTGTGTCATTAAATCGAGGCTTTGGAAATGATCTACAAGTACCACCACTTCTAGTCATATTACCTAATACCTACTCGAGCAGATAATAATGACTACTAAATATAGTAATATATTAACTAAAAATATAGTAACTAATAATAGTCACTAAGAGACATTCTCTAGATATAGAATGTAACATTATTGTACTTATCATTACAACTATACATAGAAAAATTAAAACTAAAGCCTTAGAATTTAATTTAATAAATTATACTATTAAATTTGATATTCATCTTTGTTGTCCCAAGCTAATTTACAGAACATCGTGAATGAAGATTTATATAAAATAGCAGACTACAGGATCGACTACGGGTAAAATCAAATGATTAAAAGATACATCTATATTTATGTATTCAAATAGTCAGCGCAGTGTCGACTGCTGGTCATTACACTAAACAACTCATGTTTGATTTTCTCCTCTTATATTAAAGTTATTATTTATTTCGACTTTACTATTGAAGTTTGACGTGAATGTGCAGATTCTAAATATTTTGAAAATTTAATTAGAGACTAATATTTTAATATTAAGCAATTAGACTATGATTAATAAATATAAAATACAAAACATAGATATATTGCTCATATAAATTCAAAAAAATAACACCACTTATCGCTATATATGATTGTATATTTCTACTCTTATAAATAAATCCAACCATCCATCATCATCATCATTTAATATCTATTAAAATAATGTAAAAAAATTTTGAAGGTGTTCAATTAAAAATGGCTCTGTGATTTTTTAGATTCTGAACGAAGAGATGAATGTATTGATTTTACAATTTCAAACTTTGGGAGTGGTTTCCGATGTAAAAGTATCCTTGGTGCATTATATAGGTCAAAAGTAAACATTTTTGAAAATTAAATCATGTAAAGAGAATGCCAATCTAAATAACTGGTAAAATTTTCAAGTATCTACAACTTACAACAGTTTTCAAAAAAATCGAGAAAAACAAAAAAAAAATGACAGAAAAACGGGAATTTTTACGCAAAACCAGTTTTCGACCAAATCGATTTTTTTATATGGTTGTAATTCAAAAACTAATCACTGTAAATACTTGAAATTTTCACCAAATATTTATGTTAGTGATATCTATATACAGTTTAATTTTTGACATTTTTTGAGTGATTTATAGACCACTGAAATTTTCAATTTTTCTGAAAAATGTTTTTTGAAGTGTCGATAAAATTTTTTTGGCCCAATAAAAATACTTGAAAATTTAATACAAAGTTTCTGATAAGTTATCCTTAAGATTATTAAAAAATTATAAGAATACATAGGCACAATTTTTTTTTATTAGCATTTGAAGTTCAAATATTGATAAAAACTCGTCAAAACCATGAATATTTTTTTTTTGTGTCTGTCATCTCGTTTTGGGGCAGTAAAAGTGCTTCGATTTTTGACTTCAGTACCTTATTCGATCAGAAAGGGAATCTAGTTGGTACTTTGGTGCTCAAAATGTTTATATATTTTTCTAAATAATAATCGAGATAAATAAACTAAAAATTAAGGGAAAAACGGGAAATTTTACGCACAATCAGTTTTCAACAAGGTTGTCAAATGTTGATTCTGATTATTGATGTAACTTTAAAACAAATGACCATTGATTCATGAAATTTTCAGCGAATGTTTTTATAAGTATATTCTATCCACCATGAAATTTTCAAAAATGTTTGACTTATGTTGTACTATTCATAGGTATATGCAATTTTCGATCATTATTAGATTTTTTTAAAATTATAATCGATAAAAATTTATTTTTTGGGTAGAAAATATTGAAGATTTAATACAAGGCTCTTAACATATTGTTACAATATCAGTTGAAAAATAAAAGAAATTCATAGTCACAATTTTTTTTATAAGCATTCAAATTTTGAATTTTGACAAAATACGTAATAATCACAAAAATTCGCAAATTGTTTTAAGTTAGAAATTCATAAAAAATTTTCTTTTTAAATCTTAGATTTAAAAATTTAATACAAGATTCCTTACAAACTTGGTAATATTTATCACAAACAAAATGTCCACCGAAAATTCAACTTAAATTTTTATTAGCATTTGAATTTCAAATAGTGACAAAAATTCGTCAAAACCATGAATATTTGCAAATTATTTTGTAGTTCAAAATTCATAATATTGTTTGTATTTATATCTAAGGTTATACAATTTAACACTATGTTTTCCATAAGTTTTGCTTCAAATAGCTATAGAGAAAATTTGAAGCGTCATTATAGGAAAAATGTTTTGAGCGTTTGAGTTTTAAATTTTTATGAAATCGCGTAATGATAACGATTTATCCTCAAACCAGGTACGAGTATATGTATATCTATGATAATATAAGGTATTATGAATTATGATAAATACATGCAATGTTTTTGGAAAAATTGATTAACCATGCCATATGCAAAATGCGTCTTAATTGAAAAATAAAATATTTGTTTCAAAATAGAATATATGACAATATTTAAACATAATATATCCTAGACTGACAAATCATCAGTTCAGAATCCTTTTTCGTATACAATGATACTTATCATTGCATTCAAATTTAATCCCATCCATTACAGTAACCTACCGTACAGCAGAGCGACTTCCACGACGTACCCGCTTTTTTTCTTTTTAATTAAGTTTTTGTTATGTATGTATATTAAACTAAACTGTATCTAACAAAAAATTCTTATCGTTATGATGATACCATTTATATAAATTTATAATGATCATTGATCATATTACAAAAAAATCGTTTTATTCACGAATTACTAATTACAATGTACACATTTTATTTTTCACTCTCATTTTACCATATTATGTATGATGTCTTTAAGACTTATTCCAATAGAATGAATAAAATTTAAATATCCATATTAATAATAGTGTGATAATGCTACGGGCTATGACACTAATAGACGTTATATTAATTAGTAAGTATATTTTAAAATATAATATTCCCTGCACAATATAACACTAAGTTTCTAAACTTCATATGTGTTATTGTTTAAGATATTTAGAATTTATATTTAATAATGCATTTTAAAGTCTATAGGTTATTATAAATTTTGAATAAATTTCCTAGCATTTTTATCAAAACCCTGGAGCGTCATTAAGGAAAATTCCAAAAATGTTTTTCACTAGAGAGACATTCTTGAATATATACCTAATATGTACCATTTACCTAAGTTAAATATCCAATAGTTAAAGGAAAACTTTTGGTCTCTTAACAGGAATTTTCGAGACAAAAATCTGTATAATATATACACCAATCAGAGTTCAGAAACTAGGTACATTATTAATTGTGCATTTCACGCCGTGTTAATTAAAATTGAATATTATTATTTACACACGATCATTCTAGGTAAATTATAATTTCTAATAACTATAATATATTATATTATAAAAATAAATATTATGTATTATAACTTTGATATTAAAACTTCAAAGATATTGTTACAAATCAAATCATAAAATAGTTTCGTTTGAATATAAAACATATATTATGTGAACTACGTATAAGAAAAACTAACATACATTTATCCATATGAGAATCGTAACTAATAAAATATACTGAAAATCATGCGGAAGAACGAAATAAAAACAAATTTAGAACCTCTACCGTGTATATATTTTGTATTTCAATTTTTTACGGAAAGAATTATTGAATATGACAGTTTTCTAAAATAAAATAGAAGCATATAGCGAAAACCGTCAAAGCACTTGTGATGCGAGATACCAGTACACATGGTTGTATACGAGGGTATACAATATTGGGGAGGAAATAAAATTATATTCACAGGAGTAAACAGGAGAAAAATACCCAAGAAAATAGGAAATAACTACTGTAGTCTCTGTGGGTTTATTCGTTTTCATAAGAACAGACAGCTGCTTGAAGCATTGATAAAGGCAAAACAGGGAAATTAGAAAAATAATAATATAGAAATTGCATATAACATATTATGAAATATATTTCTAATAAACATTATCTTGTTTTTTATTTCAGGTAAGAACTCACATAATTAAATGGAAAATATCGAACGTTATCTAAAGAATATCTTAACGAATTTGAATTCACTCCGATAGTTGGTAAGTATAAGTTAAATCAGAAATCTTTGAAACAACCCTATTACAATCGTATCAATACCATTTTACTTTAATTATCAATAATTACAGCTTAGAATTATTATTAGATCTTTCATATAGATGATATATTTTATCAAATTTTGAAATATTTTAAAATATTAAAATACCAACAAAAAACAATCGTTTTCATGGCGGTCACTAAGCACTACTATCACCCAAATAGTGAACTCTTTTCATATTTTTTATTTTTTTATCTCTTATAAGACATTATGATAACTTATGCGGCTTATGCTAATTACAGGAACTATTTAAACTCATCTAATCCATCAGTAAAATGTTTACTTAATCAAGCACTTAAAACTAAAACATAGTGACACGTATTTAAAGTGGATATTTTTAAGCCTAAGTGAAGAGTATTATTGAATGGAGCTTTTAAAGTAATGTGGAGGACATTTGATTGGAACCTTTGAATATAGTAGTTGGTATTATATACATTTTAATTGAGCCCTATAGAAGGATGCAATTGGTCTAAATGGGGCTTAGCAGTAGCTTATATTATAACAATTGGTTAATATTTCGTCTTATATTTTTTGAAGTTAAGAACGCGCGAAGAAAACGGAGGTGGTCGTACTAGAGTACACGTGCTATTTCTATGTTTTGTTCATGCACTGCAACCAAGTAAGTCGTCAATCGATGTTGACTAAACTAGCGTACGCAAAGGGCGGAAAACGAGTTGATTGTTGAGACTCCGAATTATTCGATGGCAATTATTAGTTATTATATCATTTTCTCGGCTATGTGAGACTTGTATAGAATGCCTACCTACCGATGATCATATTATTATTATATTGTGTTTTTAATTAAAACAATTGACATCAATATGGTATTGCGCGTGTGTGTTATTTGATATACGTAAAAACCGTCTACGAATAAGACGAATTATTCGTTCCATTCACGAAATTCACTTTGATGCGAGACAAAATCGGTCGAATAGTTGGCGCACGATTGTAATATTATTATTTAGAGTATTTACTACTGCGTGAATTTTCCTCGATTGTTTGTTACACTGCAGTACAAAACGGTAATGTACCGGGACACGATGGAAAAACAACTGGTGTACGTTTCATTAAACCAGCGTGCCTATATAATACAATCTCCTCGAGTGCGTGTGTACGGATAGTAATTTCGCTGGAATTCGAAAGCGTTCAGACGAACTTAGAATATTTGTAGTTGTTGTGTCAGGAGATTCGTCGAATTTCGTACTTGTACGTACTCGTGGGTGCCTTGATAATATGGAGCGTAATTCGTGGCGTTCTTATTATATGATATTATTATATGGTACGAGACACACACACGTCATTATACGATACAACAATATAATAATATTATTTTGTATTACTGTGGAAATAAAATACGTGACGCAGTGCGAAGCAACGTGCGGCGAGTCCCGTTTTCCCGGCACGGTTTTAACAAAAAAATCGTGCTCAGTGTAGTCGTCGCCTAACACTGTAGATACTGCTGCACACATACGTCACAGCGTTGATAATATTATTATTATTTTAAGGGTTATAAAAAGAACGAGGCCACACAAGCGCAAGCGCAGTCCCGAGTCAGGCACAGTGTCACCTCAACCCTGCATGATTTCTGCGGCGGAATCCTTCGCAAACATCTTGCAGATTCCTGGTTTTCGCGTCAACAATAATATAACCACGCATACGAATAATACGTCATACATAACAATAATATTATATTTTTTATTAATTGTATTATTTAACTTTAAGCATCGAAGTCTGCGTTTTGCGAGGGTGGTGATGGTTTTCGCCGCTAAGAACCCACGAAGGTCATCGGTCTGAGAGCATGTGATAACGGACAATATTTTACCACATAGCACACGTTAGAAACTAAGAACAACTACCGTGCCACACTAGGTTCCCTGTCATCATATTATTATGGGCATCGGATTTCCTTATGTTATGGAACATAACAATAGGTATATTCAATATTGTGCGAAATCTGAGGGAGTAAATAACGTGTCACCTATTCCAATATCTTATAAGCCTGGCACTAACTAAAATTATTATTATTTATGATTATAATTATTATTATTATTATGATTACGATTATTTTTATAGCTTAATTGTTATCACATACGTAACAATGCACACTCGATACGTCTTCGAAGCGTTATTGTGTTGTTATTTCAGTCGCTATTCGTCCGCAGGGTATAATACATATAGGTATTATGGATAACGCTTGAAATTTATAAAAACAAATTCCCATAGGAGATCAATTACTCGTCCGTTTAAAGTAAAACATAAAACTCAAACTGATATAGGAAAAAAAGGTTCTTAGAAAAGCATTGACAGCTGTTATATTTATAGTTCGACTCCAATACCGCTAAAAAAATATTATTCCTCCGAGGATATCTAAGTTTCGTTTATGTCAATGGGGCTCACATTTGAATATTGAAAGTTATAGTCAACTTTCGAAAGTTCTTATTTTTCCATAGAAACTTCAGACGTTTCAGATGTATAGATGTATACGATTTTTACTGAAGCAATTTGGTAGTTTTTCTACCGGAGGGTAAACATAAATAAAAATTTCATAGTTTTGCAACTCTTGGGACAATTTACCTAAACAAATTTTCAGGATACTCGTTTGTTTATTTTAGATTAACTTTTGCATGGAATATTTTATGTTTTACTTTTTATTTTATTTTTGATGCTTCAAAAGTTTAAACTTTTCTATGAAACTTTTGCCAATAATATTTTCCAATTTTACGCAATCTAAATAAAATAAAAATAATAAATCATCCAATACCTATTACATTTCAATTTACAAAAGATGATTCCGATATTAAATAATCTTAGCATATTATAATTATTAAAAAATTTAATGATTTTTCTTTATATTAAAACTACCACAACTTGTACAATTTTATTAATGTTCAATAAATATTATTATTTATTTTTCCTTGAAAATACTTTAACTTATATCAATTAAACATAACACCATTATATAAATTAAATTAAATTTAATGTGCCTTTTAGTTTTTGATTAGTATTGAAATTCTGTATTTCAAAACATGTAATTAATTTGGATTTACCCATTAATATACAATAGAATAATATTCTTAAAATATTTTACAAACATATAAGTGTGTAAAAAATAAATTGATATTAATAATATCATTTATATATTTCAATAACCACCGAATGTTATTTCGATAACCGAGAATAAATTATACTTTTTTTTACAACTACCGTTTCAGACTCTAAACGTATTTTTGTTGTGTAGTTGCTGGTTATACTAGCTCTGAAATATTAACTTTCAAAATAATTCAAAATAATATATATGTACCATTTAACGCACTAATTTTTATTACTCTCAAGTACAATGGTTTCAAATTGTGTATGTCAAAGTTTAGAGGTGATGTCGATTGATACGTAAATTATTCGTATTTCAGCGTCAACGTAAAAGGTTTACGAATAAAGTATAATATATAAATGGATTGACTCTTGGCGCTGATTGATATCAGAGCTGCGGCAAGGGGAGGACTATATTTAGGTTTTTAAAAACTATAAATAGTACATGCGTATACATATAGTCGTCTTCGTAACCCTCGGGCACATCTCCTAACGACCTGGTGTATCTATATATACGCACGCGAGTATGTGGGGGTGCCCTTGTAGCGGGGTAATCGAGGTAGTGAGGCAGTTAGGGCGGCAAAAGAGGACGAAGTGTGTAAAAAAAAAAAACGAGCAAAGAAGAGAATAAGCGAGCGCGGCTTCGGCGGCGGTGGTAAACCCGAAAAATTAAGGACAAAAGAAATAAAATTGATGAGTTTTCTGGAAAGAGCTGAGAGCGAGGGCGCGCGGGATTTTCCCGTGTGTCACGACGGCGGGTCGGGGATGCTGTGTTTCGCCGGCGGGCGGTTGATTGATGAGCCGCCAGTTGTGTAGGACACGGGTGGACGTGGTATTTTCGGGGTGGTTCGAGGGGTAGAGACTTTAGTGAAGTAGTGGTAGCTGGATGGGGTGATTTGGAGAGCGAGGTGGGAGAGTAGAAGGTCTAACCGACGTCTGAGATATCGCCTCCCATCCGATTGATAGCTGGATAGACGTCTTCGAATACCGGCAATTTTTACGGACAGACACGAGCGTTTTCTCCACCGCCGCCACGCCCCGACGTTGTTTCTGCCAGCGCAAATTGTACGCAATTTCTTATTGCCTCGTCTCGAGGTAGTGTGTCCCGTGTACCATTCGCAATAGTGTAGCGTTACTGTTCGCGGCGGGTGTGTTGGCAGGGTGAGGGGTAATGACGTGCGGGTGAGGTGCGATTGACGACGGTCGAACGTTGGGGAGGGGTCGGATGAGGAAGTAATAGAGATTCCAATCCCGGGATACGGTTAATCCGTTGGTACACGTATTACGTACCCGTTGTAGATTCCACCAAATTATGTATGTGTGTGTGTGTGTGTGTGTGTGTGTGTGTGTGTGTGTGTATTATGTACTTGATATGGACCTACCACTAACGCCGGTTAAAATGTCCAAACGAACGTTCCCTTAAATTTTATGGCTAAAGTTTTCAAACGAATCCAATTAAACGCCGGACGAAAGGGGCATATTTATTTCCTTCCAACTACCCCTTTGTAGGCACCCTATACAACTAGCACATGCAATTTTGGCTTCGTCTTTCACAGGGTTCACGGCTTCGGAGACGGAGTCATAGATACCATGGCTATGCGACGTCACAATTGTTGTTGATGCTACAAATGGACATCTGAACGGGCTTTTTACATCACTATAAAAATAAAACTCCTTAGGGGGTTGCTATGTACGCGCGCGTGCGCACGCCCACGTGTATGTGTGCATGAAGTAATAAGAGATTTTTAAGCGAGTGAGAATGAGCTAGGTGGATGGTTCGCGTGACTGAATTCCGGACTATGATTTTTTTTTTTTTTTAACAGACACTATCACGCGCTTGTTCAATTACGAAAATAAAGTTACGATGGAAAAAATACATTACATTAAAATGTTAATTTAACTCGACCTATACAGTTTTATCGTCTTATTCACGGGAAAAAAATATTTTAATATAAAATGCGCACGAGAAGCCAAGCTGCAAAATATAGTTTTCAATACTTTTAGTAAGTTGATTTTACATGATATGCATGTATTTGTGTATACCTACTACACCTTACTTCTATATATTCATAATAATTGGGTTATTACATTTAATTAGTTTTATAAAACCATAAATGGGTATAGTGCCCGGGAGGATCAAGGCGTCGGTTGCGACGTGCACCGTCATCGTTTCGAATCCCGAAAACCTAACCTTCACGCTGTCTGGAAAGAGAAACCCCCCTCCCCCCCGGAATAATAGAAATCTACGGGTGTCCATTCGAAATTCTGCCAAAAACCCGAGTATTCCAACCAGCAGTTCCCTCCCCCACATTTCCACACGCTAATGATCCTTGCTATCGATACCTAAACCCCAATAAAAAAAAACCATAAATATGGTTTTTAAAATAATTGTATAATTTTCCTTAAAATTCTAATAATTTAAATCATATACATTTAAAAGAGAAATTACATAAAATAAATAAGTGTATTTACTATTTAGATATAAATTCAATTTAATTAGATCGTTAAAAAGTTTATAAATAAACTTGAGCCAATTTCAGCAACTTATTAGAATATTATATTCAATTTATAATAGCGCTTCGTTTTGTATAATACGAGCGTTATCTATGAATGTATAATTTTATTTGTTTTTGTTATTTTCGTATTGGTTATTAGTTTGATTACTTTTGAAATATTATATGATATCACCGGTTTTATTATATCCCAAATATATATCATAAATCATCAAGAATGTTATGTTATAGAATATGAATAAATTTGAATCTATAAAGTATTACCGTGCTTAGCACGTTTTTTTTTAACATAAAACCCTTTAAAAAAATAAACAGAAACCGTGAAAAATAAATTTCTCTGTAGTGACTACTAAAAGGAAAATACGATTAAAGATTAATTTATACACACAACTTAAGATTAATGACACTTTATTATGGTCAAGTACGTATCCCTCTGAAATTATTCAAATTCCTTTCAATTACTCTGTAAAATAAAGAAAAAATTTGAATTTAAATAATTGTTGTTTGAAGCGTATAAAGAGAATTTCGTCCTCAATTTAATAATTGGTTGAAAAAAAAAAAAACGGAGCCGCAAACGTAAACGTATTATAATTGCGTTTTATATTACAGACTTTTGCATAGAATCGTCTTCATGGTTTTTTTCTATGCGTCAATTAAATTAATTACACTCAAAGAATTAAAAAATTATTTTGAATGTACAAAAAAAGAAAACGATAAGTATTATAATTCAATAAAAATCAATCGATAAAACGTTTAAAATACAACAGCATAATATTATACTGCATGCAATAATAAAACAAAAGTATAGTTTGCAATGTGGCAAAAATAATAAAATATTTATACGTTTTTCTGAGCAGTTTTAATTTGGATGTATCACCATGAGCTTACGGAATTTTATTCGTTGACAGTCACATCAAATAAATAATATATAAATGTGTGTGTGTCGTTTATATGACACGTTTGTCATGTAGCTCATCGTCCGGCCTACACTGGTCCCGAAGAAACGTAATAAGTTGACTGGCCAACGTCCCCAAGGACGAGCGATGCACACATTTTGATTAGGTTTACGGCTCGATGTAGACTCGGAGGGCTCGCGCAGTCCCTCGGCGTGAGACGATAAGACGAAATTAATGAACTTTGTGTCACCACGGATAATATAATATAATAGATTATATTATGTAATGTATACATCGCTTTCGAACAGTACATAAAAATATTTACGGTACTACGCAGAACAAGATATTATTATTCCGTATATACATAACAATATGACGCCGGATAATAATAATAATATTATGACTTATAAGTCTACCCGTGACACAGTTAAGTCTGGATCGATTTTATACAATAATTATTACGATTTCGATGACTGTAATATAATTAAATCAAACATTTCACTTTTCTACCCCAAAAAACACGCCGTTGTGTTGTGCAGACCGATCGATTTACGATAGTCTTGCGCCGCCGACGTTCTAACCACCGTTTTTTTTTTTTTTTTTTGGCTTCACGCGATCAATATTGTACACTGCTATAGCAGCCCTCCGAAATCAAATTCAACACGATAGATAACGTATACAGTATTAAATTGATTTCTGTGGGATTGGCCTAGAAATTTGAACGGATTTTTCCCATCTGTTCTAAAGTAAAATAATAATAATAATAATATGTAGCTTTGTATTTTTTATTTTTTTTAATATCGTTTTTCTAAGATTTTTTTTCCTTCATACACGCGTGTAGTTGAAGAGGTGTTCTTACCTGCACAACGATAACTTCAGCAGCACGAAAATACCAGTGATTTTTCCCCAGAACCGTTTTAATAAATCTGATCGATTTACGGTATATAAAGCCTGTTCAAATAAACATGACGGTATGAAAACCTTCGATAACCTTCGCCGCTAGGAGTGAAGAATGTGCCCGCTGCATGGCGGGTCGTGTGTGCAAAAATCGAGACCATTTCACTGATAATATATTTTCTCATTCAGCGCGTGGTGGCGGTGTGTTACACATAAAGTATATTGTGTATATTATATATTTGTGTGTCTGTGTCTCTGTGTGTACTTGTTTTCAGGAAACCCTAAAAAAGTTCGATGTGCCACCACCGCACGCCGTCGATTTTATTTTTATATATTATTATAGTGTGTGTGTGTGTTTATCGAAATAATTCCAATAATCCCGTCATCTCGTCCTTTTCTCTCACCGTCTCGTCTCGTTTTTATTTCGTATACATTTTTAGCTGGTGCATTATTTATACATTATCGCCTGTCTTCAAGCGCGTATCAGAAAAATAGTCGGCTTAGGGCAAACGTTTGTTTAATATTAATTTTCCCACGACCTGGATTTACACACGCGCGTGCGCCCGCTCCCTTATATCTACATCGCTGACTGTGTTTTTATTTTTTATTCATCTCTCACGTCAGCCACCTATCCCACCATCGCTCCAACGCGCTGTAATTTGTATTTGATAAATTTATTTTTATTTTTTCCTTCGTTATTTCTACGACGCGCGTCCAAACACAGCGGTGCGTTTATTATCCCCCGTATGCAAAAAACAACACAGGGTTATTAAAAAATATAATAACAATAGTACGCATTATTTCGACGTTATCCTGCGCATTATACACACACTGTTATGAAATTATCATTTATGAGGGTTAGTTTGTTTAGAAATGAAAACATTTTTTTTAAACTCCAATTCACTTGAATAACGTGAATGTCGGAAATTATTTGAAAAAGGAATGTCACGTGTTCATGTATCACGTCTAATTAAAAATCGATAATTTACCTATTTATTTTTTTTCGTAACGGTGTGTGATTAATTTTGACACGTGCTATGTTAGGCTTCACACTTAAATCATAATTCAGATAGGTATGAGCCATAAGTGTTTTAGTTATTATTATTTTTAATTTTTACAGCCATACACCACTTCCGCCAATAACAATATAAAATTATTGTTATGTTTACATTTAAATACAAATATAAGGAGATCGGACCAGAGAAAAACACCGGTGCATTTTTATTTAGTTTGTATTCCATAACCCAGCGATAACTGAAGAGAACTAAATTACTATATACTTACTATACTATTGTTTTTGAAAACTTTATTCAAATACTTTTTGTGTGTCGCTGTGGGAAAAATAAAATTCCAGCTATATTCAAAATGTGATCTTTAGCAGTGAAACGAGCAGAGTGGTGTATGAACATTTTTTCATTTTTCTCTTTTATCCTTACCTGGTTCCAATAAAACAAACAAAACGCCAGCAATATAATTTTAAAAGTACACATTTATATTTGCTAGGAACTCTTTATCTTCATAGTTCCTAAATTGGATGAAATAACAGAAGAAAAAAAGAAAGTTTAATGCCCACCATCTATATTGCTTTTGTCAACGATAATTCATTGTTCAAGTTCTATAGCGTGTGTTGTGATAAAAAAAATAAAAAAATACATAAAAAAAATCTCACAAAAATGTACAGTTAAATTAGGTCGGATCAAAGAATTGAGAACGTATTATATTAATTGTTATTGTAAACATGGTAATTTAATTCAAGCATCCTAATTTTCTCAGTACTCCATATTCGATTGAGAAGACGATGGCAGATCAATGTTATAGCTATATAATATTTATTTTGGGCTTCATTGAAAGAAGAAAAAATGGAGTAACCAAAAAAAACTTGCTTTAAACCCGTAACTTTAAGAGTTTAATCTAAATTTATTTTTGGCCAATAATACATTTTTTCGGACTTTTCTGTTCTGGTAATTTGGGTTTATATGTATAAAATTAACTGAAAAAATAAAATTTTTAATGAGATTACTTTTTCACTTATTTTTTTTTTTAAATCATCTACTCCTGCATATCCTTACTCATTATTAGATACTTAATTTCCCTTGAACACGCAAACAGTAGTATATTCTACAAAATACGTATCCAATATGCCACTTAAAACTTATTAAAAAGTTATACTTACTTTCATATAAAATAAAACTTAGAAAATATAAATTATTATTTTATTATGATTATCAATGTATATTACCATTTTATTAGTTAACAAAATAAGAGGGATTTAGTTGATTTTTAAAAATTTGTAATTACTTTATTTGAGCAATACTTTCATTTTGTGGTTGGTTAGAACAACTAACCAAAAAAAAATACAAATACTGAATATAAATCATCAAATGGGAGTGAAAAAATCTAGAGCATATAAATTATGTAAATATGTAATTATACATGCATTCAGCAATAAATACGAAACTAGTGATAATAAATTATATGTAAATATTATACAGTTGAGTTAAATTATAATCATACTATAAATAATAACAAAGTTAAGAATATGATATCCAAAGTATTAGAAGAAATTAAAATTTTTGTCAACAATAAACAGAAACTTGTGATTAAATTTAAATTTATGCTACAAGTAGTCACATTTCTATTACATAATATTAATAGATAGCGTAATCAGATTAATCGTATAGCCAAATTGAAAAAGAGAATGTTCGAATATAATAATATAATATTTAAATATCAGAAAAATATTTCTCCTAGCTTATGCCTTAAAGATAATAAATATGTCAGAAAACATTAAAAATAATCATATATATGAAAACAATAGATATGTCAGGCAATATCGAAAATAAATAATAATCATATAATTTTCAGATAAACATAATATTCTATTTATCCTGGTGTTTAATGTTTAATTATAGCGTTGGTTTATAAGGCAATAATTTAATATTTATATCATACAGAAAAATTAATTAATTTACGAATAAATCTAAGGATGTCGAAATCATCAAGATCCTTACACTGACATTGGTAAAAGCGGCACTCTTATCGTAAATTTGTAAAAACGTTTTCCTGTAGAAATAAGTACTCATAAAGGTTTGTTTCGTTTCAGTATTATGAATCCCAATTTTCAACATTTATTTGAATGTATCAATGTCAAATAGGTATATTGGATCCACTGATAAATATGATTCTCTGATTTTTGTTTTATATTCTCGAATTTCCTTTTTGTACATCCAAGTTTTATTTTTAATACAATACGACCAAATGAATACATTATTTTATAACTGAACATAATATAATACTAAGGTTCTCGTTATTAATAAGATCAAATGGTATGCATTTATTGACAACATTTAAGGATGATAGACTTATTTAATTGACAATAAAAAAATGTTTAGAGCATATAAGTATATAACATCGATAAATTGATTCAAGTGCTTCATTATTTTGATAGATTGATTCATATTATAATGAATAATGAACAGTTTGGACAGAACAATTACATGCTTATACTCACTTTGTAACGTCTAACGGAAGAATCAAATCGATACATATTCTTACAATCGATAGAGCCCGCGCACTATCGATCAACATATTACCAGCCACATAAAGTTCTAGTCAATTCTGTATTATTTATAAGGCGTAACATATGAAAAATGGTTTAGTAATATAATTCAGACGGTTTTAAACTGGGCATAAACGAGTTTAAAAGTTAAAGTTAAGTTAATTTTAACTTTTAACTTAACTTTTTTAAATTTAATTTTTAACTTAACTTATTTTATTGGGAGCATACTACTTGCATCCGAAAATATTATCAGTAGGTTAATTGCGTCCCGCAAAAAAGTTTCAAAAAGGGTCATAGCCTATTTCCGTCCCATAATACCTTTTTTTATAACCTAATTGCGTCCCGAAAATATCTATATTATCAATATCAATAAGTTAATTAAAAAACACATTTTAATTTAATTTTTTATTATGTTATTTTTTTTATTAATTTTAATTTTACAATTCTTATTTGTTACATTTTGCCATAATAATAAAATCCATATTTTTTACATTTTGGCATAATAAAAAAAATCATATATTCAATTCAAATATTGAGATTTATTTTATAGTATAGTTTATGAACTATATATTTTAGTGACAGGATACTATCAACTTAAGTCACTCAAGTTAAGTGATTTTAGTAGTAAATATCGATAATAATTATATAGCCGACTTGCGTCCCCAAAACGGGACGCAAGTTACCGGTCAAATATACTACCTGTAAATTTACCTTTTTTTGGAACACAAGTAACATGCAGCCATTTTATTTGATATAAACTTAATAAATAACGAGTTACTTTTAATCAAATTCAATTTAAGTTAATTTATAAATAATTAAGAAATAAATGAAATACAATTATAATTGATAATGCATATTACATAACCATTTCTTAGAATAGGAAACTTGAAGTATAGTTAAATTTATTTTTTGTTCTATTAACCAGATTTTTCAAGAAAAATAATTAGGGAAATACATTTATATTTAGAAATAGCCATATACCCATATATAGGTATATATTATAATATAAAAGTGTATCGTATTATACAGGGTTTCCCGTGAGGATTTACCCATTGCGATATCTCTCGAAATAATGATGATATCGAAATTCTGGTTTTGTAATAAGACTCTCCAGGATAAGAACTACAATTATTTCATATTTTTATTTATTTTAATGTTTCGACAAAAAATATAAAAAATATATTTTTTCATTTAAATATTTCCAAAAAAATTGAGCATAGCAATTTTTTTGAAAATATTGATGTTTCAAAATTTTATTTTCATTAATTTCCTGATTTTCAATTTTTTTAGTTTCGAGAAAAATTGCGAAGTAGGTATTTAACACCATAATGTTATCAAACATGTGACCTGCCACGCTGCGTGTATTCCCATACGGCCAGCCGAATACTTTCCGTGTTCCTAATAGTTATAAATTTATAATCATATTTTATTTCTTCAAAACTAGAAAAAATGTTAAAAATCAGATTAATCAATATTAATACCTAATAAGAAATAAGTAATATGACATTAAATTATTATATTAATATAGATACAAATCATAAATTTAAAATTCTCAAGAACATAATATTATAAAATGTTTTTGTCCTAAATAAGTTATTCTTAAATTAAAACTAATTGGGTTATGCTCATATACATTTTATAAGTTTTTGGTATCTGCTATAAAATTATATTCATCAGTACTTAATAATTTAATTATATTTTCATGCATAGAAAAGCTATTGCATATTGCATTTTTATATATATACATATACATGCCTATTGGCCTATTGGCTATTTTCTGTGTTCAATAATGATTATGATTTTTATTATTTCAAACCATATAACTGGGTATTGTATATATATGTTTATTAATATTAACTTAATATAATAAATTAATTGAAAATGTTCATAAAATTTTTAACTTAACTGAGTTAAAAAAAAATAGGTTAACTATTAACTTTAAGCTTTTTAAAATGTTTTCCATCAACTTAACTTAACTAAGTTAAAAATTATCATTAATTTTCCCAGGGTTACAGTTGGGTAACATCTCTATACTAAGGCATAGAATCCAATCAAAAAGATACAATGTCGCGGCGCAGCATTAACTTTAATATAATAGTACAATAATATGTTTTAGATCTAAAATTATAATAGTTTAATATAATTTGTGTATTGTACCTAAGCTAGGTATCTAATTTATTTAGGTATTTTTCATGACGATACTATTCCTCTAAACACCAATACAGTGGACGAAATATGAATGCAATAATAATTGTTGGATACAAAATAAAATCGGTTTTCAGTGAATCTATTTACCAATAATATTCTGTTTTTTTTTTTTTTTATATATATAAATATAATTTTTATTGCCAATTTTAATCAAATTACTCATTATAAATCCCATTCGTGAAAATATCTAAAAATTATTAAAATATTTCTACGGCTAATAAATGTTGCCCTGAGTACTAGAATCATCCTCTAATATTATTATTACCATTACGATGGCCTTGTCATAATATCCATTAAGTAATAATAATATAATAATAAAAAATATAATATCATTGAGGTCAAGCGATCTCACATTCTCACGGCGACCGGTGAGCCAAAGACGTTATAAAATGTCACAGTATAGTAACGTTTTCAAGGACGTCTTCAGCGTTTTCTTGTAATATTCCCCGTCTCAGACCGATGTCCGTCACGTTTTTCTTAATTTTCCAGGCCAACGAAAACTGTAATATACACACATATTCACACAATATATATAATATATAAAATGATATAATATGAGTCGTATATACGAGATTGTGTGCGCGAGCATTCGTGTGCGAACGGTGTAATAATGTTACGCGTATTAAGGTGCAAACGTGCGCGCATGTGTGAAAAACTCACACATTCGGTGTTGGCGGGAGGGTAGTAGTGAGGGCGCAATCGAACGGGTGCGAATGATCGAGTGGCTTCGCCGGGCTCCGCTCGTATGACCCGTCGGGATCCCTCAGCTGCCGCCACACCCTGCACCGCTAGTATACCGAATATATTAACCTCTTCGCTGCCCACCCACCTTTTCGTCTTTCATACGCCCACTCACACAGTCACAAGACGGATCGGGAAAGCCCACACACGAGCACGCGGGCGCCCTTGGGTGCCTGGAGCGAAAAAAAAAAGAAGATATTACGTGTGACACAAATCCTGACACATGCGTTTTCTTACGCATTTGTCAACAGTTATTTATACCCGAGGCGACGACGACGACGACCGTTTCCCGAGCCGGTGCAGCACAGTAACTGGCGGCGGTGGCGGCGTCTGTAGATGAATACGGTGGCGGCGTGCAGGGGAGAAGAGTGAGAATGAAAGAATTTCACTTACACGGGTTTTTTTTTTCAAGTGCATATATTGTCGATGGGGTAAAGGGTGGCCCATAAATAACTCGAAAAATGTCTTCAGACATCGAGTCCAAAAAAAAAATAAAAAAAATATAATAATAATAAATGAACGACGGGGGAACGTCGTCGGGCGTTTTTGCACACCTACAACTATTACACCCGACCTGCAGTAGTACATAAGTTTTCGTGTGTGTATAGAGGTCTTCTCGTATACATATACACTGATATTATACATAATATATGTATATATTTCACATATCTATTACTGTTATTGTTATTATTTTAATATAATACATGCGCATATATTTGTTTTTCGATAACACCACGACGGCGGTAGGTACACGCGGACAAATAAATCATTTGCGTTTTTGCGTTCACTACGTGTTTATCGAAATATATTATTATATCATGAAGGGTACAGGAAAAATTTTTCTTTTTTTGTGCTATGCAAAAATCCGAACATGACCTAAATTTGTGTTTTGTTAAGTGAATAATATTATTATTGTTGTTGTTGTTGTTGCACATAGAAACCTCGCTGGACCCACCGCAGTGCTCAGTACGTTGTTAATGCTTACCAGTCTTCGTCATCATCTCCATTGCCGTTATGTGCTTGTAGCAGTTGTAGCCACAGGAGATTACGCACGTCCCGTTTAAATAAAACCTTTTATGAATGCTCGAGAGACTATATTATATGACCCTGGCAGACCATATTTCGAAACACGTCGAAAAGCAAAAAAAAAATGATGTAATTTTAATACCGGATTTTATAATTACGCATTTTCTTTTCAGAATTAATTACTCATCAGAATCGAAATCCCGCACATGATTGTCAATGAAACCTTTTAGAACATTTTTTTTTTGAAAATCCTTTGTATGGCCTTTACTCTAAAACCTGTAAATCGTATCACATTATAAGACCTAGTACAATTACTTTTTTTTTACGTTAAATGTATGAGAAGGAAAAGAATTTTATTACCTTGCGTTCGTATCCCAAATCTGTCATCCCCAATTTATGTTCAGTTGCGTACCTAGTTACTATTTTATAATCAATACACCGATGTAAGCTAAAGATTTTAAATAAATGACCCAATCATAATAATAAATAACCCAATAGCTATATAATATAGTATGTGCTTATATAAGATGATATCTATATAAATTCATATTATGATACGCGAATATCAACAAATATTTTTTTTGAAAAAATTAACTCATTAATTGAATATATAGGCTTTCAATTTCAGATTTATCTTCTGTTATCATATTATGTGATATGAGAATTTGTTTTTGTTTTTCACATATTGTGTTTATAATAATTTATTATAAAAGGAAAAAGCCATGAAGCTATTAATTAAGAATAGAAAAAAAATACACAATAAATAAGAAACTCTTACGAGAAAAAAAATATTATTAAATATTAAATGTAACATCAAGGTTATTTCGTGTTCATAATATGTTCATTGTTTATCATTCATGTACAGAGTGTTTCAGAAATGGTTGAGGTAACTATATTATATGCGTACTCCGGTGCGAGTCATTTGGTCAAAGGTAAATTGTTGGAAGGTTTATGATCGAAAAAAAGCGATCCAAATGTCATGTGATTGAATCGTTTTTTGATCGAAAAACAGATGGTCGAATATTTTATTAATATAGTCGAAATAATTTGTGGTCGAATGGGTTTTTCGGTCGAAGTAAAGATAACGATTATCTGGGCCATTGGAACCACTGAGATTTTTTAATAAATAAAATAAATACCTATTGTATATTTAATTTTTTTTTACTTAATAATAATCATCTAAGGTAAACTATCACAGAATAATATTATCACATAATAGTATCACTGTGTATGGTATAATAATAATTATTTTATCTACTATCTTGACTATACGGGTAATACTATACACTCAATAATCGAGAATATACAATAAAAAATAACACTCTCCTCGGTCCTCCCCGTGCATTACGATACGTTTTATTAGCTGGTCCAGGTTATGATTTATTAGAGTATTTAAGAGGAATAGCTCAACATTTTAAATTTGAATTAATTATTATATTATATTATATTATTTATACTTTTACTTACAAGTAATACTAATATCCATACCTACCAATTATTTTAATATTTTATTACCTACAACTTTTTTTTTACATAATATAATACCTATTTTAGTTAATTTTTAATTATTTACTTTTGTATTTTTTTTTTTTTAAATATTTAATTCAAAATATATATTTTTCAACCATAACATATTTCTATTACATAACACTTCGACCATTTGAATTTTTAAAATTATATTTTTCGATCAATAATTTGTTCGACTAGATGACTTTTCGATCACAAAACCTTCGGCCACTAGATTTTCAGCCAGACAACCCCCACCCTGCGTACTAAGTGTGATGACCCAATGGATATTTTTTGAAATTTTTTTTCAATCTTCAAAATCTGGGTTTATTTATCTTATTATTAAAACATTATCTTAAATATGAAAATTAACACTCAAGTTGTAGTTTTTGCAAACTTCTCATACGAATCGAGGTGTCACATCATATTTATACGCTCGTTGCTCGTTATTTCACGCTCGAATCGTCGACTAAAAAAAAAAAAATGGTGTGACACATCGATTCGTATGAGAAAACTACAAGGTAAACATTGGTGATGGTTATTTGTTGTCATTTACCATAAGTACAAAAAGAAATGTTTATCTTATCGAGTCAAAATAATTATGTTACTGCGATATCCAAAAACTGGAGTTTCAGTATAAATAAGAACACAAATAATTAGTTCCATTTATCTATAACTTATGACTTATGACATTTCGGATACAAGTTACCATATTCTATTATTTGTATGTCTAAAACACATATCTAACTTAAATTCGATCATTTACAACTTTGTCAATACTAGTTTTGTTACCTACTTGTTTTGTCATTTTTAATAGTTGACAATGTAAAATAAAGCACTAATTAGTTATGTATGTTAAATGACAATAAATAACTATCGCCAATGTTTAAATTGTAGTTTTCTCATACAAATCGATGTGTCACATCATTTTTTTTTTTGGTTGGCGATTCTAGCGTGAAAAACGTGTGACGAGCGTAAAAATGATGTGACATCTCGATTTGTAAGAAAATTTTGCGAAAAATACAACTTGGGTGTTAATTTTCACATTTAATATAATGTTCTAAAAATAATATGAATAAACCCAGATTTTTAAGATTGAAAAACAGTGAGTACACATACTATAGTAGTTACCTCAACCATTTCAAAAACACCGTGTGTATTATACATAATGAAATTATCTTAATAAATTATTGGTTAAAAAAGCAATGGCCAAGAGATTTGCTCAATACCTAATTAAAAAAAAAAAAAATTAAAAACCCTAATTATAAAAAATAAAATAATAATAAAATAAATAAACTCAAACCCTAATTTCTTGTCAGGTGGCACTGCTGGGAGCCTTACTTTTCTGTAATTAATAGTATAGATATTGTAAATACACTTTTATCTTCAGTAAAAAAAAATAAAAAAATAAATAAATAAATTATTACAAAAAATAATTTAAACATGAATAATATTATTCGGTCTAAATAAATAACAACGTGAATTTAGATTGAAATGTACTCTAAAATATATTATAATATTTATGTGTTTTTAAGAATTTCAAATATCTCTATAAAATATGTTTTATATGAAAAATAATGTCTGTGGAGCAAAAAATAAAATGCGTTCACTATAATCACCTTTGGATTATATATAAAGACACATTTTAAAGCAATAAATATGGCGATTTCTTGTGACAGAGATTAGAAGGACATTTTATTATTATTATTATTATTATAAAGTCATATTGTTCTGTCTTGATCAGAAAGTGTCGGACACTGGAGGACAATAGGTCGTAGTCGTATAGTGTGTTTATCGTTTCTAATACGTCCATTGAGAGGGTAAAGAAAATATGGTTAATAATGTGTGGTTTGGAATGGAAAAAAATAATAGAAGTTGGAGCAAAATGCTCGGGATAAAGGTTCCTCGGCACGCCCTAAATCATATCTATGGGATATGAAGTAAGTATTTCGGTGGGACCTTAAAAAAAAGGTATATTTTATTTTCCTCCATGGATGAAATTTCGCTAGCGGATTGGTAGGCTGCGTAAGAGCCAATGCATTTGAACGACAAAAAGATAACTCACAAGGGTTGTTTGCCTCCCCCCTCCCATGTTTGTGGGAGGGTGACATAAAAAAACGGGCTCAAGGGAAACATTGAAAATGAAATGCATATAATGTATAGGATTATAATTTAAGACATTTAACATACGAACCTGAGAAAGGTGCAATAAAGTTTTCTTAGTCCATCACCAAAAAAGAAAATATTTTATTTTATTTGCATTCATTCGATAGTATTGCAAATAATTTATGTTCTATGCCTTACTCTTTATAAAATATGCAATGAAATTCACCATCTGCAATACATTTCCACGAAAGATTTCGAATAATTTTACTCACTCAATATTTTTAGTGATTTCCGATTTTTATTTAATTGATATATCTTTACAGAGAATACAACTTCAAAACAATTTATAACGAGATAATTATGCTCACAGTACCACATTCTCGGTATAACATTTTCGATGATACAAACCAAATGTAAAAATTATTTTATTTTTCTCAAAATGGCCATTCTAAGTGTTGTTATAATTTAAAAATACGTCAAGACGGCTTCTCTTGGACCTGGCCACGCGAGTATTAACGAACTCCTAGAGAATGCCGTCTAGAGTAAAGTATTATTCCTGTTACGGCAGTATATACGTAAGCATTATTTCTTTTTTTATGTACTATAATAAGCTATTAAAATCATAGAGATTAATTGTTATTTTAAATTATAATTGTGTACTCTATTTGATTGCTATGGATACATATATTATTACTATTATTAATAGTAAAATTATTTATTTAGAATAGTGAGACGGAGCTAATAAAAGTAATGACTAGTGAATATACTGTAAGTTAATTCAATTTATATTCATATATTATGTAAAACTCTAGATATCAATATTAACTACGAAAGAAGTTTTACTCCATCCGTGCGTGCTTGTACACGCTAACTTTTTTCCCGTTAATTTTGATGTCAATAATTTCATGAAAACTTAAACTGAAAAAGAATGATAATTAATATACGTTTTTCATTTCAAAAAGTATAATATTATCGGTTCATTTAAAAGGACTTCTATAGGGCTTTAAAAAAATTCAATTCAATTCAAATTTAAAATTAAGTCGATTGCTTTTCTCACAAAATTATTTTACGTCGAAATTGTATTTCAGCTACTATACACATTACACAGTAAGTGATATACTTTACTATTATGTATTTTAATTAAATTTCAAATATATTCAAACTTTAGTTTTATATTGGTTTTTCTGAGCTAAGCAATCATATATTTAAAATGAAACATTTTCGAAACTGTGTAGCAACATAGATGCTGCTTAGAGTCGATTTGTTTACAAGATTTTTATTTAAAAAGCAGCATTTCATGTCTCTCTGCGAAGACAATTTTTTTTTGCATTAACAAACATGTATAAATTATATAAATGATAACAAATAAACGAAAAAACGACCATCAATAAAATTACAATAGTTGTAATAATGTAATATTTCAGCAGAAGATATTTTTGTTTATAAAACTGATAAACAATTTTTTTTTTAAATTTTTAGTCGTACTACACACTATTGACACAAGCACACGTCTTACAAAATATAATATAGCCAATATCGTGACGAGAAATTTTGAAACTTTTATTTGAATACAAAAATGTAAATAATGTTTTTTTTAAACGCTGAACTTTTGATAATTTAATATTTTAACACGCATTGAATAATTTTCGTTTTTACTATGTGAAAAAATTTTCCTACCTACCTACCTAACTATATAATATATACCTTATTGTTATATATTATACAATAAGGTCATATTATGGCCGACCATCGTGTGTATTGATAGTGTGCGTTACACAAAATAGTTAAGTATAAATTATATTGTTAAAATATATAAAGGGAAAATCAAATATTGCCACCCCTAAAATAATAACATTATCGCTGTTTTGAATATGCCGCCCACATAAGCATCGCTCTAGGGCGGTGCCTAGCTCACCTATTCATTGAGTCAACACTGGGTATATTGTGTTTATCGGAATAATAATGTAATATTTTGTACCATAGGTATTATACTATTATGTACTTCGAAATAATAATAAAATTAAATAATCAATACTGTGATATAAAAAGTTATCATAAACAATACATATGTAATTTATATCATATTGTGTAGATACGACAACGTGTATTATACACACTTATATTATTATACCCTGTGCGCCAGAACAATATTTCTCAACAGTTTCGTGGAGCCCGAGAACGATTCGCAGCGTTATTATAAATTTTATGGAGGCAAATACGTGGTGGATTTATGTGCAACAATTATTATTCGCGCCCAAGACAAACGGCCGTTCGCTTTAACGCATAAATGTAAATGTGGGATTTTCTTACTTCCACTGCAGCGGTGTAGGGCAAACGCGGGGAATTTCTAGATTTATTATTTTGATTTTTAAAAAAACAGTCGCAGTAAGTCTTAAAAAAACAGTGCGGGTCACCTGACAGCGTATACGACAGCGTCGTTTATCAATACTAGTGGTGCTATCGTTACGACACATCGGCTTCCATGGTATAAATCTAAACACGACAGATTTGCGAAATCATCAGCCGCCGCCCATCTTCGCCTGTCCTCGGCGGCCTAATGTTTTATATTATATTATTCTTTTCTAATATTTTCTCAGCATTAGGCGTTTCGAATATTCTCATGCCCCCCGCGGAAGTATACCGCGGACGATATCATAGTATTGACGAATATTCGCTGGTGACCTCCAAAATAAAAACAAAATAATAGAGTTCCAAAAAAACACAAACAACGGATTCTGTTCTGAAAATTGCATTACCATCTATATGAGTTTGACAGTGGCTGTGGGAAGGAGATGGGGACGGATCTCATCTTTATTTTTATTTAATGAGTACTTTTTTTTGTATCGTACACACCATTAATTTCGTCGAAAATCATATTAACTATATTCACCGGTGAAACTGCCTCGTGTACCTATACACAACAACTCACTATACTTTCACGAAATGAGTTTTAAATTATAATCGACTAAATTTCGTATTTTACGTCGTCTTTATAGTATGTATTATTAAATGCATCGCTTCGAATCGCTCATGAGTATAATAATTATATTGTTAACAAAATCCAATCCCTTGTTTGCGTGCAAGTGAGACGCGGCACAACATTAATAGGTAATTAGATTAAATGCGTTCATCGTATAAGATTTAAAAATTAAAAAACAGCCAATATAATTTGATATTACCCTTATACTCGTATCGCCGGCTAGGCTTTTATCTGCTGAAATAAGATTTATAAAATCTATGTGTTATAACATCGTAAAATGTATAAGATGAAAAATTGATTAGTGCCGTAATAAATAAGGGACCTTCGACTTCGTCGTGCACGATGGATACAATATGATGGGTATTATTACATTATCCGACCGCCTGTAGCATCACTCGCGCCCCTTAAACCTCGTTATATCTTTGCTAACATCCACTGAAAATGCATAATTATATTTAACTATGACATAAGTGTTCCAGTATAATAATTTAATACATCATTATATTCCAACATTTCATAACAACCTAATTTATTCAATATCCGTTCTACATATTTTAATATATTTGTATTATAATATTTATAAATCTAATTATATCCGCAAATATATTATTTATGAGTTTATTCAGTACAAAACTAAAAATAAAACAAAAAATAATATTTTACATAAACTAATTGCCGATGTGGTTGAAAAATGTGAATAAAAATACCAAAATTGCTTAATCTGATGCCATCGATTATGATTAAAATTTTGTAGATTGAATTGCGGATATAAAAAAAAAAAACAAAAAATCGTTTGGACATTAATGTGAAGAGTTTGAAATCGTATATTTTGACAACACAACTAGAGTGGTATTAATAAAGCGATCAATTATACTGTCCATTTAAAACTCGACAGTATCAAAATTCATTATCAGAGTTTTTGCTTACAAATGCAGTACAATTTATAATTTATATATATAATATTTTGTATATTTGCATATTGTTCAGATTCTATTACAACAGAATTATATGCGAGTATAAAAACTAGAGTATTTCAATGCAATATTTCAACCAATACGTGTTCAAATTATAGGGAGTGAGATACGAAAGTATAAATTATGTAAATATTATATATAAATAACGAAATGTATTCAATTTAATACTTTTAGATATTTTATTATTAAATAAAAAGTATCTAATGCCTACAATGTTGTTATATTTAACACCAAGAACAGACTCAAATGCACTATCTTCTATCTACTATCACTATAATTTCTATTATCTAAATTATTTCAATATGTAACGTATTTCAAGAGTACGCAATTATATAAAATGTGATATAGTGGATAATTAAAAATTTTTATGGGACATTACTTTACTATTAGTAAATTAATATTTCATTTTCCAACCTATTCGTACAATTCAGCATTAATGTAAACTCCTTAATACATATGTATAATATGCTGATAATAAAATGTGAAAAATATCTAATTAAACATTTAAAATAGTTTAAGTCGATAATAATTCAACTCATAATTTTAATAAAGTTATGAAAAAAAATATGTTTTGAAGGCAATAGCATCAAATATTTAATCTGATTTATGCACATTGGCTCAATTTCATCCCATTTC
Source organism: Diuraphis noxia (assembly GCF_037042655.1). Classification (NCBI taxonomy): domain Eukaryota; kingdom Metazoa; phylum Arthropoda; class Insecta; order Hemiptera; family Aphididae; genus Diuraphis; species Diuraphis noxia. The sequence goes on along the minus strand of NW_028301714.1, from coordinate 25,218,594 downwards.
AAATGCAAGATCATAGTACCTTATAAATGTAATTTTAATATGCAGAAATAAACTATTATTTCTGAAACAATATCTATACATTCGTTTTAGATAAGAACAATTTAGAATTTTAAATATTTTATCAACTATAGTGTTTATTTTTTGTAAATTAAAATATACACTAAATGTTTTCTTTACAACCATATATTATTTTATTATATCAATTTTTGTTTGAAAACCATTATAACATCACGGTATTAATTATAATTAAATGTTTACAACAAAAACAATATTATTTTTTTTTTAATTGCTATATCGATTATGTAATAAGTTCATAATCGTGATTTATCTATGAACGATTGAGTGAAAAAAAACACTGATCAACAACAAAGTATACGGCACGTGTTTGTTGTTCACGTTCACAATATATTCACACAAAAAATAATAATCTATTTTAATACATTCTGTCGAGTATTTTCAATCTAAAGTTTAGTGGTACAATAACAAGACTTAATACTACCTAATTTATCTGTATGTTATTTTTTCTGTAGTTGTGTTTATGCTTAACTCGTAAAATGGACTACCGCATAAATCAAACGATATGTGATAATGTATAAATTACCATGTCTTAAACTTTAAAGCAAAGCTTTGTCAAAACGACTCCCTAAGAATATTTTAAAACCGATTTGTCAGGAAGAATATTTAAAAAGTAATATTTTTAGAATTTATTTATAAAAAAAGTGTTAAGTGCTACTGAATCACGTAGGTATAAGCCGCATACTATTCTATAATTTATAATTTCTGTACTTTTTAAGTAAACTTAATTAGAATTCTCACATGAATGACGTGGGCTAAGTTCCTAAAGGTATCCAACATTTTATGAATGGATAATATAAGCGTGCCATGTGTTTTTGAGGTTTACAATGAAGTAAAAATTTTATTTTGAACGTACTTCAACATGACGTGATAAAATGAAAATGCTTAAGACTCTGATAAATAATTAATATAATAACTATTCCAAGGACAAAAATACACCTATTTTAGACAAGAATCTCCGAATTTTCTTTTGTCAAAAATTCTAGTTAACATGTATATAAATGACGTTCATGTAGGTAAAAGGAGGAAGAGTGGAGGAATTATACGGAAAAAAATCGGTTATTGAACGTCGAACGCGAAGAAACCATCTCGTCACAGTAAAATGCTACGAGAAAAATAACGTCGTCTTCGTAGTGGTGATTTAGCAAGGGACGCGCGTCGTACCTGGTTCAGTTATATATTTATATATTATATTATGTACGCGTGTATATGGCCGTGGCCGTGGCATCAGCGATGGCGTGAGAAGAGAAATATATTGACAAGAGAGCAGTGTAACAGTCCGCGCGCCGCGTTCTGCACGTGAGAACACACATAGGTGCGTTATAAGGTTATAACTGCTACAGCGACTGTCTGCGATGGATGAGAGATGAGCGAAGAGTCGGTGAGCACGAATAGGTGGAAAGGAAAAAGGTATATAATATATATATTATATACGTATATACACAGAAAAAGTACCCGCACATACGTATAAGAACAATGGTAAACGCTTTTAGGCCATTTGGCACACGCTCATCATCATTTGTCTCGACCGAAATTCGCAAAAGCGCGTATTATTATTGTGTGTGTGTGTGTATTTACCGGAAGGGGGCAACGGAAGCTTCGAGCTGTGTAACAGCTTTATATTTTCTGTACGTTTTTTTTGCCGTTTGTTTTTACGTTTTATTTTTATTTATTTTTTGTTTTTTTCAAACGCGCGTTCTTTACTGACGTCGGAATTTATCATGTCCAGGAAATTACGTACGCAATGACGGTAATATAACTGTGACCACCAATACACGACCGCGACCATGGTATATGTATATTATGTTTGCCGTTTATGGTTCGTGTATAAAACCGTCGGAGCCAAAACGACCCGTATGAATACTATATTAGTATGTGTACGACCATATACTTAGTGTTCCGTACGAGTGCTTTTTCAGAGTTCGATAAACGAGGGTGGTCGATCGGCCCTAATGACGTTAGTTAATTGCCGTGGTAGATACAGACAATTATTGAACAGTGAAAAATTAATTAATTTTAATGATTAGTCATCGTTATTCGTTAGAGTCTGGATTTATATTCTGTTAAAACATTTGAGATATGATGTTTAATGCAGCGAAAAATTGATGAAATTCACAAAATATTCTTAATTTTCTCAAAATATCCCCAATATTATCAAAGTATTATAAAAAAAAATGTATATATTAAATGCTTTTTCATATAATATTTTATTAAATTAAATACGTAATACATAAACATAAGTAAAAAATTAATAAAATACAATGTTTATAGAGGAATTTACAATAATATGTTACCTATGTCAAATTTTCTAAGTAAAGTTAACCTCCGAAAATAAGGTTAGTAAAGTGGTCTGTGTCTTATAATATATGCTGAACGAACTCTCAATATCTATGGATATTAAAGGAGAGTTTTTCAAGTAGGTATGTAGTCATATTGGTCGACATTCCGGTTGTATCATCATAATAATAATTGTAAAAATAAAGATGCGGCATCTAGCTTAGGTTATTTCATTCAATTATTTTTATTTTTAATATTAACAGAAATATCACAATACGTATTATATTTGTTTATGAATTATGACGAACTACATTTTAGTTGTGAAAGGGAATTATGGAATTGGTAACCAAAAATTAAAACTAAAGTTAAAATTCGAAAATATTTCTCTAATATGAACCAATGTAACGAAATATGTTAAAATTGTCATTAATATAGCTAAAAAAATTTTGAAATATTCTCTATGATCAAATTATTCACAGATGCTAAAAAAAAACTTTTTAAAACTTAGTGATAATGTTATTATTCTGTACCTACTGTATGACCTATAACATACTAAAATTCAATCCCGTTAGCTAATACCAATTTAAAATTAAAACATTATTAAATGTGGAAAATGTATTTAATTCAATAAATTGATGGTATTTTTTTATGAATGATATATTTTAACGTAATTAAGCTTTGTAATATTTAAATTATATTTGTAAGTTATAGAAAACATATTTGTTACAAATAATTAACAAAACAAATGGTTAAATCATCACATGACTTGTACTTTACTATGGTTATATATAAATATATATACTAAAAAAATTGTTATTGTGAGTAGGTATATTATTTTGTTATTGGCCAATATAAAGTAAAACATTTTTTATTACTCGAAAATATTGGTCTTAATGTGTTTTTAAGATCTCCGATAATTTATTGCTAGTAAAATATTTGTTTAGTCGGTCAGTTAGGTTGAATGTTGGAAGAGATTTGAAATCCTTTTGAGATATATATAACGTTGACGACGCCTTTGAATTCGGGACGTGGCACTCAGACGGCACTGTTCGATGTTTTTTCTCATTTGTTCTCCAGCAAGCTGAGATGTCCTATAGATTTCATCTGATGTTAATGGCCTCCGATGGCTTACAAAGGTCAAACAGATAGATGTAGAAAACATACTCCATTGTACAACAGATAACTATCAGATACAAAATAGACCCAGAAGATAAATAGTATACACTCTGAAAAAAATACATGAATGGTCATAAAAGAGAAAAAACTATGGAATATAAAAAAAGATAATTCTATATTTTAATGGCATACCATTCTAGTATATGTGTGTGTGTGTGCGTGTGTGTGTGTGTGTGTGTGTGTGTATCAATGTATGGATTTTATTATCTAATAGATTTAACTATTTAACTAATTCAGAACACGCACATATGTACAAAACGAATGTTAAAAAAATAACATTTCTATTTAAAAAACTGAGCATTTAACTAAATCATCGAAATGTTCATTTTTTTAAATCAACACTAATATAGTTTATTTTAAAAGGTTATTCCGAAAATCGTTTCTCTCCGTGCTTTAAATTATATTTAATTTGTTTTAGTTATAAATTTTCCATTTATAATAACATACTTGTGATAATAAACATAATAAAATAATAATTATAGATTACCAATAGTAAGTTGATAAAAAGTACCAATTTTAGATTTAGAATAGTGCTATATTATTTGTGATTGTGGAATTATTATAAATAATTAATTTATTAAGGATAATATAAATTACAAAACGTGTTCTCTTTGAATTAATTTTACTATTAATTTAAACAAACTGTCATAAAAATATCACTGGTTTTTGTTTACTGCTTTTTTAAACGTACGTTTCTATATATCGTTATTGAGTTAAATTGAAAATCGTCTATCCCAAAAAATTCCAACAGAATACTAAGAATATTAAACGTTAACGAATATTAAGTTAACTCTGAGGTGTATGTTATTAAAACTGACTGTAAAAAAGTTGAAAAAACTACTCAAAATGCATGCAAAGTAAACACGCTATTCGCGTACAGAAATCTATTGAACGGTGCAAAATTACTATTTTCATCGTGACGTTTTGAAAACGAACTTTGAACAAATTAACCATACATTCATTTAAAATATTATTAGTTATCAATTTTAAACGATACAGAATATATAATAATAACATATCACTCGAAATAATAATTAAGTACGATTTCTAAACGCGACCAGTCGTGGTTCTCATGAAATAGTCATAATATAGTTAATGAATAGTATATTTATTTATATTTGTTGCTGGTAGACGAAACCCAACAAAATATAGGAACTGGATTACCTTTTTGTCAAGTCATTTATCTTTATTACGATTCATTTGACCTCGAAATATCATTGCTAATTTATTATTAAAATTTAATACAATTTTATAACCAAAAAGTCACTTTGTTTTCAAGCTATTTTAAATTAGAAAATTCTCGTTTGAAACAGTAGTCGCACGTTTCTACACAAATTAAACAACAGCACAAAATAATAATATTATAATCGTCCAAAAGCCTACTATAATATAATACAATGATGTACCGGAATTGCATATTATACAACGCGTCGGTTTACGGATAAATAATCTTTAATGACATATTACTATTGTATTTTAATAATATAACAATATTTAATAGTAATATATTGTGGGCTTATTAAAACAAAAAGTGTTATATCAAAATATAAAATTGTTTAGAAGATTAAAATTCAAACCTTCATAATATTGCATAATTATTTCCAAAAGTTATTGCTAATATTCTAAAACTGAACAAGGTTGTTTTGCTTTCAGTCTTGTTATTAGATTTGTCCTAAGCAAAGTTTATAAAACAAATAGAAATAAAAATAGAGTATGTAATTTAGTTAAGAAATAAAATATATTAAAGATTTAAAACTTTTTAGTTGTAAATACATTTTTTTTTAGTTTGATTTTTTTTTGTGCTGAATTAAATGTTTGTTTACCGGAAACGAAATTTGACTAAGTAAAAGAAAATGTAACTAGAGTTTAAAATAAAAATAATAGAATTGTATACTTTTATTTATATAACTGTTTATTTTGTTAATAGTTAGTGTACTATAATTAATAACATACTTCACAATCAACCAGACCACTGCCTAGAGGATCCAATGTATATATATATTTTTTAAACTTTTGGTTTATTTATTTATTTTAGCGTCGAGGAATTATTAACTACATGTATTATAACAATTAGTAAAATATTTATTTTTTTTTAAAACAAAACTATTTTTATAACATTACAAATATAGTAACACGTTGAATGGAAACCCCGGTCGATTTGCGGTGACTTAAATAGCTAGTGGTAAATATATTATTAAAATATAGTATAATTTGTTCATATCGTCTTCTCCACGACATTTCCCTTCACTATAATTTTTTTTTTTTAATTAATGTATTTGACTAATATAGGCGTCGGTCGATCACGAATGCGTACAGTTTAGTCTGGTGTTACCGATAACATATAATTGTCGTGATAGACATAATTCAATACGGTATAATGACAATAAGTCTCATCTGGTGTTTGGTTACCACGATATTATTTTATGCATATGTGGTACATACCAATTCATTATAAATGTGGTTCAAAAGGAATACCACAAAGGCCGGCGCGCGTTCTATACAATATATTGTTTACTAGGTACTATATGGATACATAGGTTAATTACGAGTTAATTATGATATGTTGATAATTTACTACAATGAATTACAATATGCTATATCAATAAAACAGCACCGGTAGTCGTTTCGTTGATTATCATTATCATTATTATTATTATTATTACTATTATTATTATTTTTTATTTTTATTATTATTAGTACCTACTGTGATAACTATAGTTTATTATACTTCTCCGTCTAATTTCACGATGAAACGATTTATTTTTTAAATGTATTACTTGATTACTACTGCAAGTTTCTAGAACCGTTAATTATTCAAGACTTGGTAGTCGTATTTTATTTTATTTCACATTAATATTTTATTCGATGGAATTGTATCGCGCCACTTCAGTCTCGGGTAACGTAATAAAAGAGTATTATAAGTTGTACTTTATTTTTTTTTAATAATATATTTCCTTCGAATCTTAAGAACATGATAATTTGTTTTCAAGCCGCGTGTTTTCTCGGCCAGATGTATACAGCGGTGGCGGCAGCAGCAGCAAAGCTTTTTCAGTGATGAATTATGTCCTCCTGTTATGTACCGACAACGTCGTTGACAAGTTTTATATCAAAATTGATGATACCTCCATCGTAGCTATGGTATAGATACCGATGCTTTCCAGCGTGCCAAGATTAAATACTAAAATCGTTAAAGCAAACCGCAATGTAACCATAAAATGAACAGACTCGGTGGAATCGTCGGTTTGTATAGGATGAAAATCCCGTGGTTTTTTTTTTTTTAATTATACCGAAGCTGAAACATCGTTCACCGTGGAGCATATTCTCAATTACTGAATGCCGGATTTACGAAAAGCAAAGAAATAATCAAGTATGGCCGCTATCATATTTCAGAATCTCTTGACGTGTTCAATGTTCGATCAATTCTTGATTTCTAATTAGGAGATTTTAAAATATTATCTAATATATTATGTATATTGAGGATGAATAATGCACCAGTTATGACGGTTAATGTAAGCCACAATATTTGTAAATAATTATAAACTAAATTTGGAGTCGTCAAATATACTTAGAAGCCGTAGACTTTATTTTCATAAAAAAAAAAAAATAATGAACAAAACTAGCTCTGAGTCAAATTTCAATTAGATTAAGAACAAACCAGAGCCTCAGAAAAATGCAATATATTCTCAGCCCATATAAACGTCATGATCACACGAATTCAGTATACAAATATTCTGACTGTTCTGGAATGATGATGTTTTTAGGTGTCGTTTTTATTTTAAATGGTATATTTCTTATTATATTCACTGACACTCGTGAATAATTAGATGATTTAGATAACGAGTTTTAATTGTAATCTAGTGAAGCATCACTAAAATATTATAAAATATTTTATGATTATTAATCACTTCAAAAGTTTATAAAACAGATAACTAGTTATGATAGTGAATTTCATATAAACACGTAAAAATTCATAACGACTCATTTAATTTGCAATAATAACATTTTAATTCTTTTATTTATTGCTACAATACTAAAATGCATAAGCCAAAATATGGATAAGTATGTATGATTTTCTATAACAACTAAATAGTTTGAAATGTGTAGTTAAAAATACATCATACAACATGATGATAACAATTGGATGCTTAATTATTTTTAAACATTCTAGCAGAAACATGAATAACTCAAACTCGCCAGGTATTTCTTTTAACTATCCCTTCATATTATTATGATACAAGAAAATGTGATGTTTTATAATATGAACATAATAAATTCAGCTCCCCAAATTAGATACCTGCATTTTTTAAAACATTAAATGTATTTAATTAAATTGTTTTTTGGAATGTAATGTATTACACACAAAAACAAAAAATAAATTAAACTTGAACTCAACTTTTATCAAAACGTTTCCATATATTATCTTGTTTAAAGGAACTTATTAAAAATAGTTTTTGAGTTAAACATAGTTTCTGTCAAAGATTCTGTAATATATAAGTAGAAAATATCAGCATATATAATATGAATACACTCTACAGTGAATTTAGTAATAATATAATGAAACATTTTCTAGTGACATTATCTAGGCACTTACATCGGATATACGTCAATAGATAGCAGATAATTGATAGCGTGACAATTGATAGCGGTCAATTTATAGCGTGTAAATTGATCGTGAGCGGCTTTTGACAGTATGACAATTTATAGTGCCCTAATGAATTAAATAACCAAACAATTATTAAAAAATATATATTATAGTAATAAGTATTGCAAGCCATAATTAAAATTATACATAACAATTAAAATTATTAAGTATAATATGGTATAAGTCATTTTACATGTCTGTCATAATTAAAATTTAGCTGCCTAAAAAATATTATACCTGTAGCTGGAAGTTATGTGCTATGCCTCTTAAATAGTCTTCAATTGTTCTATTTTCATAATCTAAACAATTTTTTTGATTTTAGCACTCCGATCTTAATAAATTTTTTTTGATGGTGGTTCCATTCCTGCAACATATTGCTCTATTTTCATTCTTTAGATAATAATATTAAGATTATGATATATTTTATCAGTTTTATTTGGTTTTTTCGGTTAATAATTATTGTATGATTGAATTCTATACAACGCTACAAATTGTCATACTATCAAAAGTCGCTCGCGATCAATTTACGCACTATAAATTGACCGCTATCTATTGACACGCTATCAATTACCCGCTATTTATTGACGGGACACCCTTACATCATGTGTACAAGGTCGTTCATGTACTAATTATTTCTAAGTGTTAATTTTTTTTAAGAACATTTGTTGTTGCAAAACAAATTTTTTGAAAATTAAATACTTATTTATACTTTTAAATTTTTTTGTATTTCTTACTATTTTAAAAGTCAAGCTAAATTTGTAATTTCATGCCCCTAAACAAAACATTTTTCAGAATATTATACGTTAAACTTGGATTCCAAACAAGAAGTTAATTAGTTATATGGTATAACTTATATAAGTCATAAATATTTTAAGTTTAGATTTTCAGAGTTAAGTGGTACAGGGATAGGTATTCTACAAAATAAGTCAACCATCACCATGTAAACCATAATGTATAAACGAAATTTAATCTAATCTGCTTAAGTGTTTAGATTTTTAATGACTAGTTTTTATAAAACCAGTATGATAATGGTTCAAATAATTATTCTTTATGGACATTTTTAAAGTTAATTTTTTTTTTAACTATCCCGCGGCAACTAAGGCCATTGGGAAGGGGGAAGAACTGTAGGTTTTATGGAACGGTAGGTTGGTTTTACACGTGGGTGTGAGTTTTGGCGGAATTTCTATTGGGGAACCCGAAGGTTTCTGCCATGCCCCGGAGTGGGGGGTGGCGACACTTGTTCTCCGGACACCGTGACTTGCTCGGAGAAAAATGTCGCCCGATGGTCGAGGATCGAACCCGGTCCGGTTGAGCCGCAGCCGACGCGTTAGACCACTCGGCCACCTCGTCCCCCTTTAAAGTTAGTATTTCCAACAATAACCCACCTTATGAACCAATTTCAAAATTGGTTGTCACTATATACGGTCTAATCTAATCTAACACAAAAAGTTATGAACTTATCATATAGGTAATCGGGAAGCTTTGCTCAACGGGTACGAATAAATTTAAATTAAAAATCGTGATGCATATTTGATTTAAAGATTTTGATGCTGAATATTTAACTTTTTTCGTAAAATAAAATATAATACATTATACTATAATAGTATAGTAATAATTTTGAAAGTATAAATTCGAACAGATGACTTGTTGTCTTTCAATCGGTATACAAAAGTAGTCACACGCATAATGAACTGTTATATACCAGCCGGGAAATATTAACTTTTTACTAATAAAAATATTTAATAGGTAAAAAAATTGTCATTAGTCATATTTATAATGAACAAAATATATACATATCAACATTTAATAAGGAATAAAATAAAACTAGTGAACCTAAATAATGCATAAAATAAACTTTAAAAATAATATAATAGAGAAATAAACTCCATCAGAAACCAAGATCGTAACACTTAACTAAAAAGTATGTTTTTACTTTAAAACGAATAATGACCAAAAATATATAATTTTAGACCTTAGACTGTTAGAACACTGAAGGAAACATTAGTTTTAAAGTTAACCACAGAATCAACTTTAAGCACTAATCTACATAGTTATACGGATGAAGGACTTTGATGATTATATTATAAATGTTTTATGCATAATACATTTAAAAAATGCATGACAGCTGATAGCTTTCAAAAAGTCTATTCCTCAGGCGTAATATCTTTTTAAGTCAATTAAATTAAAAAAATTCTTAATTACCTCAGTCTTTATAATTATCTAAAAAATATACCACCTAACGGCATAATAGGTACGGAGTAAAGTTTAGTAATTATGATTATTGTAGTTATGTTAAAAATTAAACTATATTTCAATGTACTAGAATTGAATTTATAATCTTATTTATTAATTATCTATTAATATTTATTGAATATGGGTAAATATTAAATTCACTCTGTTACAAACAAAACATCATACTCGAATCACGCCAACAATGTATACAAAAATAACTACTTATATAAATCTGACAAATTTTAAAATACCTTAAAACTTGAAAGTGAATTGTAATCATCTGTAAGTTATTTTTCATATAAATATTTTTTAAACGATGATGTGGTGAAGTTTACTTTTTCATTAATTATAAACGAAATGTTAAGGACATCATCCAAACAAACAACAAGTGTGAGATAAAAGCTATGGGTTTTAAATTGATATAAACGCAAGTCTTGTTAGTAGGTAGTAAAAATGTAAAATACAAAATAAACTTTTTCTGGTTCACTTTTATTTACACTTAAAAAGTGTATTTTTTTTTTTTTTTTTTTTTTTTTTTAACATAAAGGCTTCAATTACTAGGATTATTAGCCTATAATTACAAAATGATAGTTATACAATATAAAAGTTGACATTGTCTTTATAGATTATCTTATTATTATTATTATACAATGTAAAATATTCTAATATTTACAGTTTTTTGTCTATATCTATTTGTTTGAAAAATTTAAGAATGTTGTCGGAGTTATGTTGATTGAGAGCTTCTTCGATTGATGTTGGATTGTTGAGAATAAAACGTGCGGTTGAAAATGTGGGGCAATCCATAACGATGTGTTCAATTGTAAGGTGGGTGTTGCATGAGTCGCACATTGGTTTAGGTTCCTTGGTGATTAAGTAGGAGTGGGTGATATTGGAGTGGCCTATTCTAGCTCTGTTGATAATTATTTGTTCTCTCCTAGATGCATTTTCAGGGTATGGCCATTTTGTAATTGTTTTTTTGATGTTCCTTAGTTTGTTACTGGTTGGAGTGTCGTCCCAGTGGGTTTGCCATGATGCGAGTATACGTTTTTGAGCTTCGTTTATTAGGTCATTGGAGGTGCTTTTGGAAATGGAGGTGGTAGATGCTGAGGTGACCGCTTCATCGGCCATTGTGTCCGCTTTCTCGTTCCCAGGGATACCTACGTGTGATGGGACCCACATGAAATTGATTTTGATTTTCGATGATGCGATACATTCTTTGGTGAGTTGAATAAGTTCGTTCTGAGGGTATTGTTCTTGAAGTGATGTGAGTGCACTGAAAGAGTCGCTTATTATGAGAGAGGAGGAGATGTGGGAAGTGGCTACATGTTGTACTGCCGTGTATATCGCATATAATTCCGCCGTATATATGCTAGTGAATGACGGAAGTCGGAATTTTATGACTTCAGTACCATCTACTATTGCAAAGCCGGTTCCGTTTGAGCTTTTTGAAGCGTCAGTATAAATGAGCACGTCGTCGTAGTAGTATAAATCGATTAATTCGTGAAAATGAGATATAATGATTGAGTTTTCAGTTGAGTTTTTTTTGAACTTGAGAAGTTCGGTATTTATATTAGGGGACCAATTCCACGGTGCACACGAGGAGATGGGGATTTTGTTGATTGTATCTATATCCAGATTGATATTTTCCTTGATTCGGTTAAAGTTTTCGAAGATTGTGTTGGGTGTTCTTGATCTGTAGTTTGGAAAGGGATGATGGAAGTTGGAGGCGGAAATATGGTTTGGCAGGTTTAACGTCTTGATCATATATTTAATGGTATTGAAAAAAGTGTATTCTTTCGTGTGTCTGCATGACTCGGTACAACAGTGAACAAAGTATGATATATTACATTATCTTTAATTGTAAACAATTTTAATTTACCAAAATATAAACAATTGTAAACAATTAAATAACATAGCTGGAAATCGCTATCTAAGCCTGTTTCGATTTCACTTAAAGTCTAAAGTTTTTCAACTCTCCTACAGTTAGCAAACAGTTGAAAATACAGTTTTTAGTTTGTTCGATTTTTATATTCAATTTAATTATGACGTTATTTACGAAAATTTTCGTGAAATTTGATGCCACAGCACAAACTTCATCTGTTTAGTGGTTAACGAGTTCCGGTCTAAGATAAAAATAAAGTTTCAGCCCCTAGAGTGCAAGCGAGAAGAGGGTCAAAAGTTCAACTCCACTAAAAACCGGGCATTTTAATTTCATTATAAACATTAAAGTCAAATTATACGGTTGTAAAAATATAAGACGATAATGTTAATGCTGGAAAAATATTGTTTAGAAAGTCTTCTATTCAATAAGAAAAAAAAAAAAACACCTGCCGTGACACTGGATACTGGAAGACCATTAAACATTGTTCGTCAGTCATCAAATTTTCTCATCCTATGTTCTAACCGTAAGTTTATACGTCAGTGTATGATAAAACATATTAAAATATGTGCGTTTAGTATACGAGTATGTACACTAATCACGTATTATAGTTATGTACGCCTAAATTTGATAACTAGAAAATGTACAGTGTCGATTGCGATATGTTTATATCCAAGGAAGGAGAAAAATGGCTTAATATAGCATTAATAACCTCCGAACACATTAAAAAATCAATAATCTTTTTAATTGAGTTGAACGTCACAACTTTACAATAATTGGTGGTGTTGCCTGTTTTACTAAAAATATTACAAATTCATAAAACGATTATAATATTCTAACATTGTTCAAAAACTAACGCTATAGTGTTATGCTGATACACCAGCACTTATATTTTGTTAAAATAAATTTTAATCGTGTTGGCATTTCATTAAATTAAAATCAACGAGCACTAATAACCAACAACATGCAATATAATATAACAATTGTATTATAGAACTTTCGACTGACTGAAAAACGTCCATGGTTTAGTGACATGTATTACGCATGTAATCCCGAAAATATATGTTACAAGGTGGCTGATAGAATTGTTCGATGTGGTCTTATAATACCATTTAGGTCAAAACTATTAATCCTGTTTACGAGGGAAACCCGTAATACTACTCTGCCTTTTCTTAGTGAAAAAAAATCGCTTGGTTTTTCTTTTTTTTTTTAATGGATTCTAAAAACTAACCTCAACTAGAAGAAAAAAAAGTTTTCCAATTCACACAAAAGAACTTGTTAATACGATTTAGAGGTCATGCGAAAGGACACGAATGCAAGCGAAGAGAAAAGTAAAATCTACTCAGACGGATATATAGATAAAAAATATGTGAGCGTAAAAACATCCGCAGAATAGTATAAAATTGTGTTTATGTTTCCCTAAGACGTCTTTGGTAGTCATTGAGAGAGAGAAAGAGAAAGAGTACAAAAAAATTGTCCCGAGGTGTAGTTCGCAAGTACAAAAAGCTATACCACAAGGAGAGAAAAAAGAAACGACAAAAATAATGAGAGCAAAAGAGAATTTAGAGTTTGGCTTTCGTTATCAGAGAGGAAAAAACGATTTCGTTGGAGACTAACGTCGTGTGTTGTCGTTGCACCGCTAAAGTGCGTATAATACCAAGTCGAAACAGTGAATCGTTAATATTAAGGTTGCTCGGGTATTATGCCAAACGAAATATTACTGGGACCATATGTGTGTGCTTACTATAATCATACTGCTTTGGCTAATAGGCAGTATCCGTATTAATTTAACGTTCGCAAACGTATTATTACATTAATAATGCGCATACAGCGCACGGGATGTAATGTGCAACGGTGCTCGTAAAATTTGGTTTTCAATTAAAACTTAAATATACGATCCAATAATTATGTTTAATTTTCGCTAACGACGTTATACGGAATACGAAATGGAGTTTGCAACATTCCACGTAACCATCATTCGTATCAAATCATTATTAGTCTATTTGGTTAGGTTATCACTTATCGTAGTGGGTGTTTAAAATATTACCAATATCAAATTACAATTATTGTAATTTTATCATAGATCTTAAATAAATTTCGTTAATATTGTTACCATTATTATGTTATGTTTCATATTAATACATCATGGTATTTATTCTATTATGCACACTATGTATAAGTAAATATAATATATTATATGATGCATTACGTTATTGCACAATTATTTAATAACAATATTGATTAGTCTCTCGTGATTGTATATTTCTATCATAAAACACATAAGTATATTTGTTAAAAATCAATCTTATACTCATATATTTGAATGCATAAATCAGCTTGTCATTTTTAATGTCGTGGAATTTTTTTTCCGCTTCTTTTTAAAATAGTTTAAATATGCAATATACACATCGTATAACTTATCATTTTTGGCCGACAAAAGTTCTATTTGATTTTATACTGCGTTGTGCAAAAGAGGATTATTATATAAATCCATATAAATATGACTTTCCGACCACTTAAAAGTTCTATAGATAAATAATAATAATAATAATAATAAGACAAAAGTTTGCTTTTTATAGCAGCAAAACGCGTGACTTTGTTTCGTTCGATTCTGACGTCTATGGCGTATTATTGCAAATAACTGTTTAAAAGTTTGATTTAAACTTAATCAATCGCAAATACAAATATTTTGAAAATTTTGAACATCTGATGGTTAATTATTATCGTCGATGTTGTTCATCACCAAACAAAGCACTGGATTTTTATACAGCAATGATGGAATGCAATAAAGTGAGAGTTGTGCATCGAAAAGTAACGGGAAACAAAAAAGTTTCTATAAAGAAATCCTAGTGTAATTTAAAAGCAACGAAATAAAGTGAATCTCGATTTTATCAATGGCAAAACTGATGTATAAGTTTTCAATAGTCGTACACTTTCTAAACTAGGTACATAATTGCCCAATAAAGTGAGTTATAAGTACAATGTGTTTTTATTAACTTTTTCTGGACATATAGAGGAAACCAACATTTCAACACGGTCTGAGGCACCAGCGAGATAGGTATTGAAAGAATCATTTTTATTTTTATTTTCCGGAAAGGTATTTTCAGCGCTGGTTAGAGATATCATCTACACTAGCTATTTATGTGAACGGTCCGGAAACGCAATTTGTCTCGACACGTAATTCGGTGTATCAGACTCGAAGGTGTGAATAAAATTTTGAAATACACAAAAAAATGCATATAATAATAAATATACAAAATATGTTTTCGGTAAGTTTATCAGATTTCAAGCAGAAAATATCGCTGTGGTAATACGAGCTGCTTAATTTGTGACAATAATTTTTAATAATATCTGGGTAGTACTTACTAAAATAGGTACCTAAATTTCAATGCCGTCTCGAATATCGGATCGGTACCAGAAATGGACAATAATAAGTACTAGTGTAACACAAATATTGCGTTTAAATAATAACAAAGTTTTCGAAACAAAAGTAACAAACTTAGTTAATGGATCTTTGGTACATGTCGTTGATGCGAAACGTCAAATAATTCTATCAACTGCTCGGCTGTTCGTAGTGCTATCAATCGGTATACTTTGTCGTTTCCAGCAGTGTATAATATATCAAAGCCAATTACATCGAGTGGAGAGTAGACATAATATTAAAATGTATAATTTATTACAAACACAATAACGTAGAATCAAACGTGTCTGTCGTGTGTGAGTGCAGTCTTCACTTGCGTCCCTCGTTAAACGAACGTATTGTCTTAGCCGTTTCGACAAAGGAGGTGATGGTCGACGTGACGGCGTGGCGGAAAAATGAGGGCGATGGTTTCTGCGGTGGCGCGCGTAGTCTGTCTAAACGTTGTGCCAACGGAATGTTATTATGATTAACACGCGGCAAAAATATAAATTATGAGCACTTGTCAATGTCGTTTCCGCCCGAGTTGGTCGTAAGAGCTGTTTTTCCGGTCTTAAAATTCCATTTTGACGGTGGTGAATGGTAAACATCGGGGCGCATCCAAAAAAGCTTTTAAGCTGTTAATGACGCATGAACGTACGCGCATATAACACGGTGGGTTGGACGATGGCGGTGCAACGGTGGAGGTGCGACGTCGTTGTCGTTTTCATCGTCGTCGTCGTAGCACGCGTGATGACACTATATATCCACTCGACGGAGGCGTCTGATGGTGTTGCCGTCGGTAATAGGACGGCCAGGGGGTGGGCGACGTCATTCCGACGTAATCCGTTTAACGAGAAGCTCGCGGGCGCCTACTACAACTACTACTACCCGAGTCTCCGTCAGCACCCCCCCCCCCACCACCACCACCAGCACCACCACCACCCTTTGCTCAAGGTAGGAATCCGAGAGATCTACCACCTCCCTCTAGGAAAACGTAAATTCATTAATGCCACGCTCAGATTCGAAGTCACCCAATATGCTTCAACCGCGAGCTTTCGAGCAACCGACGCCGCCGACGCCACACGCAATTACGTTTCAGCCGTGTATATATAATAATATAATATACCATAGTAGAGTAGTAGCCGGTACCTACCTAATATTAAATAATTTAATATATAGGTATGAGCTGGTACCATATAATAATATATGTTTTGGATACGCGAGTGGGAAACCGCACCGGTCCATAACGAGAGCGAATCGTAATAATATAAGTGGTGTCCAGACGACAAAGGTTTGAAGAGGGTCGCGTGTCCGTCCACCGGTGCCACCCCGTACCGCTTTCAACCTGCCCGCAGTCGCGTCTCCCCGAAACATCGTAAACAGTCCGGCAACCCGAATACCTAAATCATTTTATTTAAATTACTCTCTGAAATATATTTTATAATTCAAATATATACGTGTGCATACGTGCACCTTCCCAATCCGTCATGGGAAATTTAAAATTATTTAAATATCAATGATGACTTAACCGAAAACATGAATTCTAAACGATCTGAATACGACTTACTGCGAATTATGTGAATACACGCTAACCTAATTCATGACTGTGTGTAATATTGCTGCCCAAGACTTTCATTTGTCATATTTTATTCATAATTTCTACTTTTATATTACATTATAATAGTTAACAGCGGTAATGATTTTAAAAATTAATAGAATTCGTTTAAATGGACATAAGATCAACTAGGCAGACATAATAATGAACAATTACATTTCAATACCATGTGAAATAAATTAGTTATCAATACTGATATCAGCTAAGTGTTGCTAATAAATTTTACTGCCCATGAAATTAATCTTTTTTAATACAGGATTCGTTTTTTTTATACGATTTGACCTATACATCAGCTCGCCGGCAAGTCCACTCACCCACCTCCACTCAGACCGCGTCCTACCACTCGTCGTTACACTGACTATGCGATGGGTCCGCAACCGATCGATATTAATCACTATATTATTTAATTATAACTTACTAGACCATTGGGCGCTGTAAGTTCTACTGCGATCGAGTAAATCAAAATATCCTACCCCCAGACAGCAATGTATATATGCATAGTTTCCTTGTCGCTACTAAAAACTATATTTGCCAACCCCCTCCTACCCTTTTCTTCCTCTAAATTCAGCATGCGATAGCCATAACTACAATAATAATAATATAGTAATATCTTGAATATTTAAGTATGTAATAAATTCTTCTCCGTGGGAAACTTGGCGATGGGCTGGTTGAATATACCAAGATGCTAGAACGGTCTGGCGCGAACGATCGTTTTGTGGCCAGCAGGGGGTAGAAAAACAGGCTTTTAAACTTGAGCTAACTACACGTTTTTCTTGCTATACAGTGACTGCCCAAAAACTTTTCCCAATAACTCGACTCCTACGCCGTTGAAAAGATTTCTACGCAGCCAGTGATTGTTTGTGTGCGTGTGTTAACGTTCGTATGAAATACTGAGACGGTAATAGAGTGTAGTGTATTTGTGTGTGTGTGTGTGTGTGTGTAGCTTCTGAAAATAACAATCCGGCTTGTTGGTGGAGGAGACCACGAGAAATTTGATGAAAAAAGAAAGTTTGGTATTTTTTCTCCTGCGTTTTATTATTATTATTACTGGCCGCAATTATCGCGACCTAGTGAGCGCCGTATACATTATACACTGCGAGAAAAGAAAAAAGTTTTACTTTTTCTGTAGCAAACGTTAACAATTTCCTGCTCACTGTGGTTGAGCACGCCGAACAATTTATTTATATACTCGCCATACCTACACCGGTCGGCAGACGCCCATCCTCCGCACTACATATATCTCACACCACACCATGGTTATATTATTTAATATTTTATCAGTAAACCATACACGTGTGAAATGATGACATTCTAAATGTAGTAAAGAACAAAATACACCGAAATACTTAACTCTTCGGGATTTTTAGTGCTTAAAAATGTTTCACGGTATTATATTTTGTTACCTATTGCATGAAAGAACTTCACCTATTATGGTTCGACATCATAATTCGATTTGATAACAATCAATAGACTGGAGATAAAAAACACAATGGATATCTGACAAAATTGAACGAGATGACATTAAATAAATAATTAAAGTGTCACGATTTTCATTTGGAACAAATAAGTAAGAAAAATAATCGAGTCTCCAACTCTTAGAAAAGCTATATTATATGATAAACAATATGATTTAATTTAACTACAAATAAATAAATTAATTAATGAACATACAAATGAGTTTATAGCACTATAATATATGATGTCCCTTTTATGATGGTATGCAACAATATTGTGATGTAAAACACTATATATTTAACTGCGATTTCTCTGTACTTAAATTCCCCACAGGTTATGAATACGTTATGGTTTTTTTTTTAAATTATATTAATCAATATATACATAATATATTATATGAACCTGCAGTATGTTCCATTATATATTCTTGTATCTCTCGTACGGTAATTTAACAACATTTATAGATGCAGATAAACAAAAACGGAATATTTAATACAATATACAGGTAGATACGAAATTTATTTTTAAATTTAAACTTAAATATCGATTTTCAATTTCAATTAACACATAAAATATAATTTTAAATTATTCTACATGATCGCGAGAAGAACGACTAACTGTTGACGAAAAACGATTACAGTCTTAAATTAATCATTTAAAACTTTTATTTAGACTTCCTAATCGTATAATAATTCTTATAGAATTGAAAAATTCAATTTAAAACAGTAAAAAAATGATTTTGAAATAGTAATATAACACGTAATGACTAGTGAGTAGCAACTAACAAAGTAACTGTAAGCATATAATTATGTAGAGTGATTTTTTAACATGTTCACTCAAATATTATGCTTAAGTAATGCATACATATAAATTCAAATTTTAAGAATTTTCAAATACACTATTATAGTTAAGAATTTTTATGTATCTAAATCAAAATTCAAACAAATAGTTTTTGAATTATTCATATGACTTTGTGTACCTATACTAAGAATAATATATTAATATGTCTAGGGTAATGAGTTAAGTAAATAGGTGGCTAAGACGATTTGAAAAATGTAGTTATTTCAATATTGATTAATTAATATAAATAGTTCTAAAAATCAGAATTTAAATAAATGTACTATTAAAGAGAAAAATCGGGGTAAGCATTCTCAAAAAATCACCCCGTATATCAGAATAAAACACGATTGGTATTAGGTTATGATTTAATAATATGATTCTTTATTATTCTTTATTACGAAATTCTATAACTCATACAATTGATATAAATCGATAAAAAATGAATTTATGTACCTATTGTACCTGGTGACTACTGCCAATTTCACATCACAGTTTTCAGTTTTCCCATTAAAGTTTCACCATGTTGTGTGTACACATTTTAAAATCTATTCCTTATTTATGCATGTTTATATACATTTTTATTTATATATATTTCTCAAAATAAAATGAAAAACTTCTTGAAAACTTTTACCTTTTAAATTGAGTTCGTGAATGAAAATGCTGGGGTGTCGTGTGGCAAGAATTGAATTTAACGCACGATGATCGTAATAATAACATAACTGAATAACGTGTCTAAAATTCATAACTTTGAATAAATTATTTGTGTTAAAAATAATGTTATTCTATTCAGTTAGAAAATATATTATTTACTCAGTAAACAGCTGCAAATAAATAAGAAAAAATAATATTTTTTTGACAAAATTAATAGGTACCTATCAAGGTCGATAGGTATAGATACTTTATACAACAATACATTGGTTGAATTAATCATTTAATTATATCGACTTGTTATTTATACATTATTTGTTTTTATTGGTGCAACAGCCTTTTTTTGTACTTGATGTTTTAGATAGAGTTCAAATAGCATGTTTGTTAAACTTTCAGATAATGGATTGTGAGAAAATTACCTCACATTTTTAGGGTGATATTTATATGTTCCTGTCCGATTAAAATCAGTTGGGTAATTGGTGAAACAAATAATTTAATCTTTGCGTCTTTAATGATTCACACACTAGATATTAAATGATATTAATCGTTTTTTGCATTAATATACATTTGAAAAACTCTAATGAATTAAAATGAAAAATAATCTATTCAGTAGGTAGGTATATATCAACACAACTAAGTATGTAAACATATAACTGTATTATATTATTATGTGAGCTTAAATTTTAAAAAACTAACCTATTTAGCTTAAACAGAGGACGATATATTATACTGTTATATTATCTAATGTGAATGGATGATATCGTCTTCGTAGAAATCCAGGAAGTGAATACACAAGAAATACGCATTACATTTTCATAATATTTCATCGAAACTTACACCCCTGACATTGGTGACATTTCATAGATTGGAAAAATTATACAAATATTTTATTCTATAGGATTTATTAAAAATGAACAAATTTATTTTTATGGCAATACATTTTACTAAGTATAATGTGGTAATTTAATTAATTAAAATAACATATTTTTATTGTTATTTTATTTATTACAAGATTTTAAAAAAAAAAATGGTATTTTTGTTAATTCTACGGTATATGCATCATGTATATTAATTATACTAAATTAAATATTACTTAATCATTCTTACCATGTTGGGACTAATTTTAAATTTTAGAAGTATTTTTTACTAATTTTTAGTACAAAGCATACTATAAAATATACACTTATCTTTTCAAAAAATATTTGAGGGGACTTCATTGTACATCAATATTATTTAAAAGCGATTATAATATATTATATTATCATATGGATACGCCTTCTTTTTTGAATATTTAAATAATTCAAAGTTTTAATATTTTAATTAAATTACTTATAAATTAAAATAGCTATGATAAAAAAAACTTAATTTATAATTACAAACTATTATTTTAGTATATTAAATGTAGTCAAAACAAATAATTGCAAAAAGTATAACACCAATATACAATAATTAACAACTGATCAATATTTGAAATCGAAAATGTATAGTGTATACATAGTATGAAATAACTATGCTTTTATAATCATAAATACTTTTCAATAAATTAATCAACTACCAGTTAGTAAATGACTTTACTAACCGGTACTAGTAATTTATTATTAATTACAGCCAAAATCATGCATTTAAATTTGAACTTTAAGTTATAAAGTAAAATAGAGTAAATATTTTCTTTATATTTATATTACCTATAGGCTATAATCTATAATGGTCAAAATTTTAAAAGTGTGCTTATATTATAACACATTACGTATCATAATAATAATTAACATATTATTTTTAAATTATGCATTAAGCATAGTAAAAATATAATATAAACCAAAAATAAAAACTTTACTAATTTAAAAAAAATACTTGATTTTCAATTATTTTGTTTGTTACAATTAAAATAAAATGATGTAGATATCTTACCTAATAATTCTGACCCTCTCAAAAAAATCTCTTGAAAAAAATGAATATTTTCTGAGTAGCGGAAAACCAGCCCTCATTATAATTGTTTTTCCTCAATTTTTTTATAGAATCATATGAAAAATATGCTTTCATTTCAGGATATATAATATGTATAATGTATGTATAGAAAGTTTCAAAATAATTATGGAAACTTCTTATAATACTTCATTTCTAGTGTTTCAATGGTTTTTTTTCTTTTTACTTCTTTATATAATAATAAATTTTACTTTGATAATTTTTATCTTCAAAAATTAATCATCCAAAGTACAATATTTTAACCACATCAAGGGAAAACATATAACAATATGTATATTAAAGGCTGTTTTATATAATAATAATATGAATACCGGAGTGGTTGTCCTTCCATTGTGCACCTGTATACGATGTGCGTATAAATACTATAGACGAGTACAAAAACGAGATAAAAAAACAAGCACATATTATAATATTTTACCTAGCAAACAAATATACGGCATTCGTGAATTTAAGTTACGTCCATACGAAAAATATAAAATTAAGAATAGCCACCATTGTTTTAATTAGGTATGAATTAATTAAGGTTCTGGAAAAAATGCACATGAAATAATTATAATAATAATTATAAACTGAGAAATTAATGTCAAAGAGAGACGGATAAAACGGCGTGTGCTCTCGTCCAGATAAGACGGAAACTTATCTCTTGGCGTTTTATTTTAAGTTTCGATTTCCCAGTACAATCGTACGCCACGGCCGTTTGAGAAAAGCAATGCGAATAATTAATTTAAATGAGAAAATTGATTAGAAATTAATGATTAGATATTGCAGCACACAACAACAGTATAAACAGTGAGTGTGTATATATGTTTAATTTATTGAACGGAACATGTCCATTACATACACTGTGATTCACCTCCTCAATCAGGATCACAGACGTCAAAAGGCTGACACATAAACCATCGATGCATTCGTTTTGATAATAATGGTCCGTCACATCATAAAATGTAAACGATGATACAGGATTGAATATTATTATTTTGCTGGGCCACGTCGTTATTACACCGTGCCGTCGCGTGGTCTCGCTAGATAATAATATTATTATTAAACATAATGGAATTTTGCAATACAATGGCCGATAAACGGTTTTGCGATGGTATAATAATTATTATCAGAGGTGTGTTCTCGAATTCCGTCAAAAATAAATAGATTGTGGGTCTCTCACGTATGTATTGAATATAAATTATAATAACCATACGAATATATGACCACCATATTACTTCGGTTATTGCATCATATAAGTACTTGATCAATTCGTACAGTTCAAAATAGACATTATGCCCGTGTAAACGAATACAATACCCCCCGATCACTAGACCAGTGTGTATGACGTATTAAACTTGAATTTTATGAATTTTAATGACCCCGGTTCCAACGATAAAAACATAATAATATTGTACTAACAATTGATTTCCCTATGTCTTCGTGTAGTGCATATTATAGAGGGTCAATATTATATAATTAAGTCCACAAGTCCAGTCCTATAATTGTATAGTCGTACAAGTCCGGTGTTTTTATGTATTGACAAATTTTTTTGTATACTATATTTTTATTTTTTATTTTTTTATTTGGTCTGTGCCATGGTAATTATTAAGTATTATACATCGTAGTTTATGATTTTAATCATATAAAAATAACAAGACGTAACTTAATATTTTTATTTTTTTCTCTTTTTAAAAACTTATTATGGTGGTGTTCAGTTCGATTGCTACGTCTTAGTTGTTGAGGCTATAAATTCTCTAATTTGTTTTGTGTATTGGACATATTCTGTAATTATGTGGTTGACTGAGATTTCAGAGTTCCAAAATAATTGCACCTTGATTTCTCTTATTTTGTCAAGAGATATCCATAATATTGTGTAAAGGATTTCTGAAATTTTACTTAGTTATGGTCCCAAATATTTTATATAGTTAGGGATTTATAATATACTTAAACATTTAATCGAATAAAATATAAGGTATATTCATTAAAAATTATACAAACATATTTGTACTAAAACCCATAATTACACTAACCTGTTATTTGTTATTTATTAATTATTCGTGCGAGTAATCAAAACAATGTTAGTTTTGTATTTCAATCGAATAAATTGAAAACCTAATTATACTAGTATACAATTAGTTGTTTATTTTGAATTCTCCATAAGTTAGAAATAAATAATTTGTTTAACATCCTCAACTTTAGTTTTATTATATTTCTCGATGATAGGTTTCGTATTTAATATGTTTGTATTTATTTAAATCATTTTATTTTTTATTTTTACATAACTCACACTTGCATTACCTAATTATATTTAGCCCATCTAACTCATAATCTATCGCCATAGTACAAACTGTCTACAAGAGTATAAGCAATTTTTTCCATAAACTAGTTAAAACCTAGATTAATACTTTTTAAATACAGGTGATTAAATAAGTGTTCTTTAAATAAAATATAAATATGCAATTTTCAAAATACAACTTATGTGGTGAATAAATTAGTGTGATAGTTCAGATGGCATATACATTTTACATAAATGTTGTTGATATTTTCTATTAAAACCCTGATTTTAATTTTCACTTGTTATAATACAAAAATTACAATGATGTGATATCTGAAATAAAAAGATAGAAGAAAAAGATCAACCAAAAATACTATAAGAAAATTTATAACTTTACTAATACATTTGAAGAACTTATAAAATGCTTGAATTAAAATAACTTTAATGTACTTGGATAATTTGTTCTTATTATTATTGTGAAAAATGAATTTGGATAATCACGCAAATTAAAAACATTACTCAAAGCTTTAAACTTTCGACATAAAACCCATCTGTGAGTATTTGTTTTTTTCAATGTGCTGAAGAACTGAAAAAACACTGTGGTTTTACGTTCTTAATTAAAATGTCGACGGCTTGAAACAATTTTGTAGACCACAAAAACGAAAAACTTTCGTCTTAAGCCAGTTTTTACACAGTTTACCCACGCACTTCACCGCATAACAAAATCGCTTAAACAATACTGAAACCTCGGTGTCACGAACAATAATGATCAATGACTATCATGATCATTTAATTTTAAACAGCATTTGAAGCATAATAAATTTGAAATTAAATGCATTCTCGTATTCACATACTCAATTACTTTCCAATTGAATGCAAATTTCATTACGAATTTACTTTTATTCCAAAAACTATACGCAATTCATGTTCATTTTTACTCAAACCATATTATAAATAACAACGAATAATAATAAACTAAGAAAATACACATTTTTTTTTATTTCAATACATGCATAATAATTAATAACAAATATGAATAAAAAATATTATATCATAAAGAATAATTTGATTTATATAGTGTCAGTTTATATTTATGTTGAAAATATCTTATTTAAGACATTAAAGGGAAAAATCAATAATCGTATAAGCAAAAGAAGTCACCTGAAATAAATCTGCCTGTCTAGAGTAACACCAAAGCCTTAGAAGAGGCAAAAATGTTGAGTATATATTATTTTTGTACGTGTGTATACCTACTGCAGATATAGTTCTTAGAGAAAACATTTCCAGAGTATAGAACAATACAAATTGTGTATAGCATTTTGATTTTAAAAATGAATTCGTTTTTTATTCACGTTTGCGAATAAAACGAATATGACGTGTTCCTTTTATTATTTATGAACTGAATGCGTTCGAGAGTGCAATCGTCGACAAAAACGAACGCTTTCGTTTGTATGCATTCTTTCAAACTTGGTAATTTTCGAGCCCAACGTACGGTATTTGTTTTATGCACTTATCTATATACTCGTCAGATATACAATATTATGTGTAAGACATTGAGTGTGTATTATTTCAGATCTTTATAAAGGCCGACATTCACACGCGTCATGCAGCCGACGCAGAAAAAAAACCAATGAAAAGCTACACCGCCCACACTGTATATTATATTTTATCAAAATATAGGTGCCGCACACGGGTTTAATATTATTTGCAATGAACGTTCATGTCGTAAGGTCCCAAAGTTGGGGAGGGGAAACTTTTAACGATAAAATCCAGCACCGAGAAGGTCATTAAGCGCTCGACCCCAATTAGTATATTGTGCGAGACGCTTACACGCAACGTTTGAAGATAAAACACTCGACTTAGATGGTTGAATGTGGGTAGAAAAATTATCTTAATTTTTTTTCTCTTTTTTCCAGAAAAATACAACCCTCAGCAGCAGAAGAAACAGGTGTCCGATTTTTTGGTCCGGCCGTTTTTTGACACATCTGTATCGTCCAACATCACCACGCAACTAGGTGGCCACGCGTACATGCCATGCAGGGTGAAGCAGCTCGGTAACAAATCGGTGAGTGTGTACAATAATCAAAAATCAAATTATAAACTATATTATAATGCCTCCTATTTTTTGTGTATTCAAAAAATCGAGTATAACCTGCGATCGCGGGTATAATTTTGCATACCAAAAATTCTGAGTAAATCCTGCAGTTTAATATAAGTAGGTATATGAATTCTGACAACTGGTGCTTTTCATCCTCACTTACAAAGTGTGGATACAGAAAACTTAATCATTCGTACGTCTCAGCTGCCTTACGTATATCAACTTGACTACCTTTTTGAACTTGCCAAATGCCAATATTGCAAAGAGATCCATTTATGGGTTTTATATTAAAATAATTTCAATGAGATGGAAATATCACTTTGGGTATTAATATTCGGTATTTTCTAGTCGGTTTTCAAAAGTACGGTATTATTACTTTTAATAGGTGTTAAAAGCTTGCAAAGATCATTTTTTTTTGTCACAGTATGCATTCTAACTAAATCACGATGTAGAGAAGATATTATCTTATCTACATCATGAACTAAACCTATAAAAATATTCCGTAGAATTCTAGAGAGGTTTGATAAGACCCAATTTAGAATCTTGTGGCAGTCAAGTTATAATATACGGAAAAATCATTGACTATATAATATTATTCTACAAAGTCATCCAATTAAAAAGGCGCAATTTATAATATTATCCGTAAGAGCCATTTATTTAATAATAAAAAAATACAGTCATCGGTAATATCAGTAGGTACTTATAAACAATACGAGAATCATTTACGAACATTCTACATGAAAATAACGCTAAAAATATTGATATATCGTATGATTTTACCAAACAAAAATATCGCTAATGGGACCGTTACCCGTGTGGGATTCAAACATAGGTACTTATATAATATATTTAATAACCCCGAGTGGGTTTAAGAAACCTATATACCTAATAATTGTGGCTTGGTGAGGCGCGGTCATACGCTCAATTTGCGAAAACGCACTGAGTGTACGTATCGGCCGCAGTTCCTATCTCCCGGATGGGTGACCAGCTGGGATTTTTAGCAACATATCATGTATTGCATATACATACACAAACACGTGTTACAATCCTACCCACTTAGAAAAAAACATACAAACTCAATACACAAAAATAACCCCTACCGTACCACCCCAAACCCAATGGCCTATGTATAGCTAATGGCCTTAGTCGCCGGGCTTAAGATCAATAAAAAAAATATATACCTAATTTATACGTAACAACGTAGGTAATATTATATTAGTAATGTTAAAACTAACGGACGTACGGATTTTGCAGTCAGCCAAAAATCGACGACCGCAAAATGTCAAACGGGACGTCCGAAAAACTCGTTTCTGGATTAACGACAACTAGAATGCGTGTTATATACTTTTCAGGAAATAACGACCGCAAATTTCACGAGTGCAGTGGACGCGAAACGACGGGCGGATCCCGCGCAGTAAATTAAAACGCTCAAACAATGTGAATTGCGCGCGCTTGGCCGTTATTCCGAATCGAACGTGAAGGGAATTCGATTAGCTGTGGTGTATAATATAGATAAACTATATATATATATAGGCATATACCAATAATAGACTATATAACGTTACCCGACGGAACGTTTTTACAGCGCCGGATGAGGATACAATATTCAAGTATATATAGGTTTAGACAACCTAACACAATTATAATGATTAGGGCTAGGATTTATGTGCAATAAAAAATTGTAAAATATGCATTTTATTTACCAAAATATGCAAAAACAAATTTTAATTATAATTCATAATTTTTTATTACTTATTATCAGCTCATATTATTACATTAAATATTAGTTAAATTATACGTAACTTGGCACTTTCACTTTGAACTTTCGACATACACTGGACACTGTTATTAAAATCATTCAAATTATTAAGCATAAACGTCTGCACATTTACGCAATACACGACGTACCAATTCAATTCTTCTGTGCTATCTCACTGCATAACAATGTGTAAGTAATTCTACCAGTCGTCCACCAACGATAAGGTAACGAACGGATATTATATGACCTAAGATAAAATAGGTAGTATTTATGCTATATATTTACGAAAATTTAACGGATAAACCAAAAACTGTCGGTTTCGTGAAGTAGGTACCATTTAAAATTAACAATAACTTATAAAAATTAAAAATGTTAGTTAAAAAATATCGAATTCTAAAAAAATCTATGAATATGCAATTATATGCATTATGTCCAAAATATACAAAAATATACAAAAAAAATTGGTCCTATTTAAATGAGAATAAGCCAAATCGTAGGCAAATCTGACAACCAATCAATTTGGACTAAAGGAAAAAAACATGCAAATGCATATAAATCCTAGCCCTAATAATAATTATATATTTACATAACGATTTGCCGGTTTTTATATTAAACAACACCGGTACGTTTCTAGAAAAATATAACTTTGGCGACTTAAATTCGTGGAAACTTCTAGCACTATTTCGAGTAACACATTACTTCTAATCCCTGAGATATCTTGTTGTGAAAGGTATTCAGAATAACCCTACTTTAGGAGGTATGAGTAGGTATAATAAGAAAATAGTCTTAAAAATTGGTTTTATTGACTTATGACCATGGCGAATTATTACGTCATGATGTTTTGAAATTTTTAATTCAATTTTAATTGTTGAATGGTTTTTTTTTAATTCCATATTAATATTATTTTTATAATCATTTTATAACAATTTGCAGTTTTGGGTGTTCGGACTTAAAATAATAATATATACCTATATCAACAAACTAATCGATTTATTTGTGACTCTAATTTTTAATCAAGTTGATAAATTTACAACCATGGATTTTTATTTAATGACTGCAAAAAAACCAGTACTTTATATCATTAGATTCATTTGATTCTCGTATTTTTATATTTATTTTTGAAATAACAACTTGCATAAAAAACTATGAGATGTAAAAATCACAAATATTTTATGAAGTATTCTACTGTTGAGTAACGTTTAAGTGACATTCATTAAAATCACAATGCGCACTAAATTAAAATATTAATATACATAGGTCCATTAGGTCCTATTATGATTTTTGGAACCAATTCGTTTAATGTTATGTTTTTTAGAGTATTTAACGACAACGACAACGATCAGGAATTTTGATACAATTTCTTTGCCATAAAAATCACATGACGAATGTCTTCTCCTTCTAAACACATATATAATATATCGAATGATCAATAAAGCAATAAATTATAAATAGTAAATATTGTAATATTAATATTTTTTTTCTACATTTTCTAAACTCTATGAGCTTGAAGATTACTCGCTGATCCCGTCGAGATGATTTTAAAACACCAACGAGGTTTCAATTATTTTTACTATACATTATTGTTCAATCGTATTTTTATAACTAGCAAAATAAATGAATAAATGGAAAGGACTATGATGTAGGTGCACTTTTCGTTAACGAATGCGATGACGTGATGTTCCCGAGTAAGATGTATTTTATAAATTTAGTTGTTCCATATCGGCGACCACTTAAAGGAAACTGACACCGTAGTCTCGTGGTTTGAACATAAATTATATAGACAGAACTACAAAAGCATACAAATGAATACAAATACCACATACGACTTTCTATGTGAAAGACTGCGTATTACTCTCGCCTCAACCACTTGTCGTGGCTCAAAAATAGCATGACCGATAATTGTTAACCTAACTTTTTGGAACACATTGAGTATGTACGTAGCAGCCACTACGAGAAAACAATTATTAATCCATGCATCATGGTAAATTATGTGATAATATTGTTACCGCGATAAATAGTGATTGTCTTTTTCCAGATTTTGAGGGAAGAAATGTAAAAGACTAGTCTAGAACTTAAAAGGCACTAAATTCTTGCCTACTCCAAAATAGCATGATAACAGAACCACTGCTGGTGCTATGTACTGACGTCCCGCTAAGACTCCTAAATCCGCGTATGCGTAGATGTGCGTATAAGTGTCCCTGAGGCGTATGATTTCGCCAACCGATTACGTTGTGTAAGACCCCAATAGCTGAGTAGAAGGCCACACTAAAAGACTTTTCCTAATTATCGTAACAATGGAGATTAACTATGTGTTAGTTACCATACCACCTAATAGGGTCGTCGGTTAAGTATGAATTTGTAGTATTGGCAGGTACACATGGAGATCGTTAATTGTTTTAACCTACTATGGGCATCGGTTCATGGAGATTACGAGTGTCACGAACTCGCGAATAACAGGATGTGAAACGAACGGCCGCACGAACGTGGGATGCTGCGATATCCTAATGATACGCGAGGACGCATTTGCGCGACTCGACCATGGACACATACTTATCCTATCGATAGGAGAGGAAACGCAGAGAGTAGGCTATATAGGAGAGCCCCGATTAGACTCGAATCAGACGTGAGCCACCAGAGTCAGTGCAAGCACCTTCACGCCAGACATCATTCCGAATTAATCATTTGGACTTAGGTCTAAATAAATTTGTTATTGTCCAAATAAATTAATTTTTCAATTAAATCATTCTTGTTCAATAATAGTGTTTCATTCACATCGCAATCAAATAAATTATAATAATTAATCACAAATCAAGTTGTTATACTTATTTCTCTCAATCCACCTACCTCAACACCAGTCGTTCGTCCTCCTGTATGCTGGGACGCTACACTGGTTTCTATTTACATGATCATTAACGGGTGATAATCGATGGTGATTGTAAACGTAATTGTGCCCACGTAATATGGTTTTATTGGAACGACGACAGCACGAGGAAAATTCGAAGAATACCAGGCAATTTGCTATTTATGACCGGTCTGTCGCCGCGGGCTTCGGGTGGAATCTTAAAAACACACGTCGGAGCTTTGCCACGCGTTCGCCGCACAAACATGAGATTGCACTACATTACTACAATGAAGATACGGCAAGGGGAAACGAATAGGAGAAAATAATAAAATAAATAACTGGGCGACAAAGACGAGTGAAAAGTTTCTATTTTTTTCCCCATTTCCCTTCATCTCTCTCTGACCTAGCATGTTATAAATAATGTGTGTATAATATATATATATTGTCTCAAGCGCAATCTCAAGCCTCTTCGCCGGTGGGGTGGTTTTTACACGATAGTTATTTAATCAACGTTCCCCTGGCCACGGGGCACTAAATAAAATTACCTTTTCCTCTGCTGTTGCAACGCAAATAACCAGCCAGCAATGTGAGCGAATTGACGGTTTAAAAATATGTGCTTCTACAATATAGTATATATATTATGTCTCTCTATATGTTTGTGGGCGGAGGGTTTAAGACGTCTAGACGGCGAGGTGCAGTCGGCGATTGGCAATCGGCATGGTGAAAGGGTGACGATGAACAGGGACATATAAAAATGATTCCAGGGGACCGTTAAGTTTTCCGAACAGTAACGCACCCCATTTAAACTCATGTTATTGTCGTGAAAAGCACGGCGTAAAAAAAATAACCCACCTTTATACTTTATTGTTATTTCTTTCCCCGTCACCACTACCCAATCACGGCCCCCTCGCCGAAAATCCATTAACTCACAGTTGCTACCATAAGTCGCCGCTGTCACTCCTTAAGAAAAACATATCGTGAAAATTTACTAAAAATGCCCAAACGCGTCGGAATAAAATGTACGTGACATATAATGTCATACACAGCTATAATGCAGCCAGCAGTACACGCTCGTTTTGAGGAAAAACGATATTAAGTTTTTTTTTTAAATAAATTCACGTAGCAAATTTTCAAACTGAATAACGAATATTTGAGTTTCTATCCAATTCCAATTCGTTTTTATCCAATAAAAAAATCGCACAATTCACTCTCTGCACCCAAAAAGAATACCAATGTTCTGCAAGTCCTAACCTACAGGATGACGTATATAAACAATGATATTTTAGTATGTTATTTTTTAAAAACATTTTACGGAATGACATATTTCAAGTTTAGTAATAATTAAAATACATAAAAATTTTTCTATAAAATTCTTATGTGGCCATTGATATTGCTATTATATTTTTTCAACACAATATTATGCTGTTGTTCGTTTCACAAACCCATCAATTACCTAACACAAAATTACTCGATCTTATATTTTTAACTTCAAGTTTAAATTGTATGCAACTGTTTCGATACAAATATGACGATGATATAAATGGATAAAATCATTGTTTCCAATTCTAATAGAATTTCATAACGTCTAAACGGTAATGGAATTATTTAATGTAATTTCATGTCAAATAACTTGCCAAATATGGCCAATTGTACTTAAACTGCATTAAGTCGTAAATCTTGCGAAATATCAAATTAACACTCCACTTATGCAATTAGCACATAATGGCCGTTAAGAGCCACTTTAATGGACCAAATAATATCTAATCGATATGTACTGGTTGTTGAATATTGCATATATTGTATAATGCAATAAAATAATACAATAATCGTGTATAATAAAAATTATTTTTATTGGTGAAACCATTATCAACTTTTGATTTTTAAATGGAAACCTATATATAAAATGTATGGAATATATAAATTACTATCTGAACCCATGCACTTCGTAGCCCGTTAAAAAGCCTACCTCATAAATGTCTCAAACTGTGTGTTAAGTTCGTTACTTGTGATCATGCTTGTAGTATTTGTTTTTATACATATATGTAGATAGATGATGGTTAAAATATACTAAGTAATAATCTTACAACGATTTTCAATTAAATTTATCATTGTGAAATTTTATTGGTTTTATCAATAAAAGTCGAACAATTCAAGTATTCAATTAAATTATATTTATTGAAATGCATTTGGATACACAATATTTTTAATTATTCCTTCTAGTGCGTACACTAGGTTTTTCGACGCGTGAATATACTGCATACAGCTGTCCATGTGAGAAACATGGATTTTTTAAATTCAGTACACACACTTGTAGCGGTTGTCATTGTGCTTTGTTAATGGTCATTGCAAAGACTAGTCGTATCGAAAACTGCAAAATTTGAATTCAAAAGACATATATGTTGGAATCATTCGGATGCGTGACAACAGACATCTTCACCTTTAAACTTTCCGATTAAAATTTTAGCTTCGATAATGTTGTTCATTAATTTTTTCACTGAAAGCCTAGGGTACCGTTTCAAAGTCATGGTGGATTGATGTTTCGTAACATAATGATGGGCACGCCAAATTTCAATACTAGAACATGCGGTGGCATATCTGACGAATCGAGTGAATTTAAGAATTCAGTTGGATAATAATTGACAACTTCATATTTATTTATTACGGTATCGATGGACTGGTACGTTATAGTGTCGCCTGAAATTCCGTTTAGAATGGTTATATTGGTTTTGGTATTTATACCAATATAGTTGTTGCAATTAACCACTGGTTATTTCCGTAATTTTGTGGTAGATTTAGGAAAATTTTGTCAATTAACTCATTAGTTGTTGCTAATATTTTACAGAAATTAATTAGGAATGTGGTGAATTATGTTGATTCATCAATAGCTAGTTTACAACTTCCCATTTCTAGCAATTGTTTTGCAAAATCAGCTGATGCATCATTTTGTAGGTGTACACTCATATATTTTATATCCATTTCTAATCTTCTATCTCGTTGCTCAGTTGCTTCAGATGAACGGAATTTTTAGGCTTGACGTTCTCTGGTAGTTCCCAATTTTGCATCTCTTTGCTCGATTGTTTCTGAAGCTTGTATTGCCATTTTCTTTCATGCTTGAGGCGTAGAACCAACAATCGATCTTTTTTTTGGAGGCATAACTGTATAGAAATGGCATTATTATAACAACAATAACAAAAAATACAAAATATCAATAAAAACTTGTAATTCCGTAGACGCACGTGCCATAGAAACAAATAATAACAAATTTAGAGACAATAATTTATTTCTTCCACACTAATAACAGCCATCACTAATAGCAACCATCACTAATAGAAACCATCACTAATAACAACCATCATTAATAGCAACCATCACTAATAGCAACTATCACTAATAGAAACCATCTATAAATACTAAGATCTAATAAATACTATCTAATCTAAGTGTTTATTTACTTTTATTATATTTTTTCATTTATTCTGATTCAAAAATTATTGATTTGTATGATGAATAAAAAATGAATAAGAACAAGTTTAATCAAACTCCAAAAGCTTCTCGTATATCGTATTTTAAATTTGCTATATCTCAAAATCCATTGAACAGAAATAAAAAAATCAAATGTAGAAGTTCTTAAAAAAAAATAGTTTTGTTATACAAATATATTGGTATTAAAATATAGGTGTTATCATTTAAAAATTCAAATTCGATTAATGTTTATCATATAAAAAATAATGTAAAAATTTTAGGAATATTAATTATTTGTAGATTTCATTAAATTTCAACATTTCCAAAAAAAAAAAAAATTAAAAAGTTACAACTTTTCAAAATAATGAATGTCTTACGTTAAATTGATCACCTTATATATACTTATTTTTTCTGTACTTAGGCCCCGTTTTATTACAAAATAAACAAATATTAGTGAATCTTATTATAAATAAAATATATCAGCTCCATCTTTTCTTTTGCATTTCATTAAATATATAAAATAAATGAAACTGTTAAATTATCATAACTAAATACAATACTAACGATTCACTTAAGTACCATCAAATTAATTTAAAAGCATATTTAGGTTTTTTTGTCATATTAATAAATTATTTTTTTTCCTACACATTTCTGTTTTATACTGCAGTGGCACCCCGCCAGAGTAACTTTTTATCTTTACCTATACCCAAGTTTTAATTTCACATTTCGTTACCCCAAACAACCGCCTCTCTCGAGCATGCCAAGTTTATTCCGATCTCTCGATATTTTATTAATTAAAAACATAAACCTGAATTATATGGAAAATCATAATAATTTCACTTTTTTATTTTTATATAATTTATTTTATTGAGTTTACTTTAGTTTAATATAAATCTATGTGGGCTTATGTATCGCAGGTGTCATGGATACGGCGGCGGGATTCACACATACTCACTATCGATTGGCTGTTGTTCATCGCCGACGATAGGTTCCGAATATTTCTGGTTGAGCCTACGTGTACGTGGACGTTGCAGATAAAATATGTGCAGCCCAGAGATGCTGGCATTTACGAATGTCAAATAAATACATCACCTAAAATGAGCCATTTGGTTCAGCTCAATGTCGTTGGTAAGTTTCAAGTAAAACTATGAAAAAAAGTACAATATTTTGACTTTTATATTATATTATACTAGCTGAATTACTCGTATACAATATCAGTAATTGATTATTTTAATTACATTTCAAAATTATATTCGTTAATAATTTATATAATATAATTTGATCGAATTAATTAAAAGACAATAGCATACTTTTATAATAAGGTTTAATTATTATACTTTTAATAAATAATTACAATTATACAAATTTATACTCATTTTCTATTAGGAGTTACACAAAAATATTATATTCAAAAACTATTTATTTATTTGTTTGTTTAAAAGAAAATTTGATACATTAGTATTTAAAATAAATGCATTTAGAAATGTATGTGTTAATGCATATGGTGATAAATATTACTTATACTCTGTTCAGTGAGAGAACATGTCAATTCTGCGCATTTTCACTTGACACCCTGCAATCGCGACCGGTTTCGCTTGGCGATGGCGGTGCCACGTTGAGGAGAGCAACCTCAGTTTTAAAATTTTCGTCGGGTTACATTTTGTCACTTGCCAGAGTATAATAAGTTGTATCCGACTATGTTCAAAATTAATTTTTGTCCAATTAAAATTACCGTAAGAGATTCCACGTTATAGGTACACTGTGTATATACAGAAACGCATTTTCAATATTATTCCTGTGATACGAACAAATGCGAACTTAATGTATATATGTATCATTTATATTATGTGGATAAAAAAAAAATGTTTATAACACTAAATTTATTGAATGACTTTTAGATACTATATCCTTCCTAAGAGAAATATTACTTTATTTTGCTTTTTGTTATCTTCTATAATCAATTTAAATCATAGAACAGTATATCCCAAATCAAAACATACGCAATTTCATTTATACGGTATAAAAAATAAAAATTTTGATATCAATCATATTCTTTCCGATAAATGAAAATGTTAAAAGCCAAAAACATAAACTATTATGGTCGGATTATTCCAAAAATCTTTCTAAATTAATCCAAGGTAAAAATCGATTTACTAAAATTCATTACTATCTCTATCTCTAAATCTGAGTCTGAAAGGGTTTGAAAACCGACAACTCTAATATGTGTCCCGTAAATAATTAAAACGTAAACTGCGATTCGATATTTACAAATACCCGTTTTGCCCGACAGTGCCAAAGATCGAGATAATGGGTGAGTCAGATATCCACGTGATGGAGGGCAGCTCGGTGAACCTGAAGTGCGTGATTCGGCAGAGCGTCCGGGACCCGGACTACATATTCTGGTACCAGAACAACAAGCGGGTGCTGGACTACGGCAAGGGCGCCAAGGTTATCAGCAGCGAACGAATTGACGCCAACACGATGGTGGCCACTTTGACTATCAACAACGCGGTGTTGCACGACTCGGGCAACTACACGTGTCAGCCGTCAAACTTAGACTCGGCCAGCGCGTACCTGCACGTCTTGAACGGTACGCAACAGCATATCGATATACGGATATTAATACGATGGCGATGATGCGATTGTCGTAATCGATTATTATTAGATTACTATTTGTTATATTATCATCATTCACTGTTGCAGTTTATACAGATATTGTTTATTATAGCCGGTGTATACCTCTCGGCACAAAACAAAAATTATCTAATTTTAATATCAGCTGCCACGAGCAGGCGACCCGACCTTATTCGGTTTAGATTTTATTCAAATCTAAGCAGTCTGTTGTTCTCTCGAAATCCCTTTACCACAATGGCCATTATAATAATACTCACGAACGGTTCGACTGTACGTCCAACTCATACAGCCTAAATATTATGTATATATATATATATATATATATATGTATAGTATATTTACATAACCACGATCCCTCAGCTGTATTTGAAGTGTTTGACTTAACAAATGCGTTTTTTGTTCCCAACGAAATCGAACGGAAATAATTCAGACCTAATAAATCATAAGTTATAAGGTACAGATGTTAGGTTTCCTTAAGTTCAAATTTTAGATTATACCGCTAGCGCTTAATTACTCATATATTATGAACAAATAAATAACATCATTGTAACTTACTCAAAAGTTTACGAATGCTATAAAAAAATTTTACAAACAACGAAGCACTTAAAGTGTCAAACTCCGCACACAAATCTTATTTAATATTTTTTCTTCGGCCCAAAAACTATTTGAGTTATTATTTCTTTTAAATAATAAATGTTAGGATAAGCGAGAAAAATATTTGTTGTTTATAGTTTATTGGGATTCTTTAATTTCTAATGTGACTAGGTCTTACACTAAACAAGTTATGAGTTTCGCTCAAACATACAACGCTTAACAAGCGTGTATAAGGTTTTCAAAAAAAAATTATCTTATTATTCTTGATAGTATTTTATGAAAACTTTCTTTTTTTTTATATTGAAAGAAAAATTAGGCTTCAACATCTAAGGTTTATTAGCCTTTTGCACATTATGTGAGTTACTTTTATTAATAATTAAATTTCAAATGTTACAATAGTTTTAAATTATGAATACATGTTAGTCAAAAATTGTTTACAAATCAATGTTAATTTGTGTAAGGAAATTTAAAATTTTTAAACTATCTTTATACCGGCGCAATGTATAGGCAATATCGGTACATCAGTGATAAGATGTCTTACAAAATGGTAATCACATCATCAAAATATTATTACAAAATAATGTCAACTCGGTACCCCATGATTGAATCAATTAAATCATTAATTGCAAACAAAAATATATAATGATATTTGTGAATTAATACTTATGAACAGCAAATTCAAAGATACGAGTATAATTTTAAAAAATTTAAAGAAATTTAAATTGTATTGATGTGCACGATTCTGATGTTTTCAGTACGTGTTTTATACATTTTTACTCAATAAAATACCAAAAAATTATTTATTAATTATTAAAGTTACACTTTATAAACAAACCCTTAGTATATGTTGTAAAAACAAAAATAAAACACACACATAAATTATTGTTTAACATAATTTATTAACTTAGAATTTCAATGCATACTGTATGTTTGTATTATAATTTTATTTGTGAAATATCCCACTAAAAGAAATCATCATCACATTATTAAAAAAAATATATAAATAATTTTTAAGAGTACTACCTACTGATATATAATACAATGTTTAACGATCCAAAAATAAACACATGTTTCAAATTACTTGTTATTAATGCCGTCTTCTAATATCTCAAAGTATAACTTAATGAAAATGATTCGGCTACAATTATTAAATAGAACTTGATTTCTTTCATCTTGTAAACACCATTCAAATAATTCTAGACAATTTTCATTTTAATAAGTGTTTAATAGAATTTCAAAATCGTACTGAAAAGAATTATTTGTTCAACAATGCAATTTAAAATAATTTTTTATATCATAACTAATAATTAGAAAAAATAACTCAGTTTTATATAACAATTTATATAAATAAATTCATATTTTTTTACATTATAACTAACCTTGTTTTGAAATTAGCTTTCACTGTATTGCATTTTTCTTAAATAATTTTGATATGTAGACATTTTGAATATTACAAATTTTCCAATTACTATAATGTTTATTTATTGTTATTGAAAATTTAAAAAAAAACTGTTTATTCCATTAAGTATTTTTTTAAGTAGGGTGTTTCTCGTCCTAAACAGTATTTGATTTATATACGAACTGAAACATAAAAGACACTTAAAAATGAATATAGTAATGCCTCCATTAATCATTGAGTTTTTATGTATACAATATAAAACTGTTAATTGTATGTGATATTATATTTTTACTCATCGAAAATTGGTTAAAATGAAAAAAAATTCTACTTCAGTAACAAAAAAATACTGAAAAATAAAAATCAAAAGATCTTATAACATTGAATACTGTTTGGTACATAATTCATAGCGTGTTTGGTATTCAAGAATAAACATCAAACAATTGTCGTCCACGATCTTAAAATTATTTAGGAAAGAATGAGTAAAACTCGAAGCCACTGAAAAATAATTGGCGTATTCACATGCAATCATCGCAAATTAATTTTATTATTATTAAAATATATATATATATACCAACAGAGCTCTGAAAAATTGATTTGACATTGAGTTTTTGAGTCGTATTCACAAAAACATGTGCTATCCAAGTGACCATCAAAATTATTTACTACAACTATCAATTGCATGCCCAGGAAATTCCAATAAAGGGGAAAGATGTCATAAGTAATAATACATTTAAAAAAATTGCGGGGGTAGTGTCAATGACACAAATAATAGAATTTATGGGTCGATTGTGAAGGACATAACCCCTAACCTCCCTGGAAACGCCACTGACAACTACTATGCATACTCGAATACACGCAATAACGTTTCCGGTAGCCCCACGAGATCTGCGCCAAACAATAAATCGACGTTGGAAATCGACGACTTTTGCTTGAAACACGTACCTGTGGGTGGGGGGAAAACTTCTGTAATGACGCAAAAATAAAAGAAAAGAATTTAAAATAATAAAAATAAAACTCTAGAATGAGTAATAATTTGACTAAAATAATTAAGTTAATATAACTATTATATAACTAAGGCTCCTGCCAATAGTTATATATTACTAGATATAAATATTAAAATTGCGCTATTACCTTCCTCCTGATCGTCGGAGGGTTCTCGAGGTCGTGATTCGAGAACGATCAAGTGGAAGGTAATAGCGCAATTTTAATATTTATATCTAGTAATATATAACTATTGGCAGGAGCCTTAGTTATATAATAGTTATATTAACTTAATTATTTTAGTCAAATTATTACTCATTCTAGAGTTTTATTTTTATTATTTTAAATTCTTTTCTTTTATTTTTGCGTCATTACAAAGTGGCGCCCAACGTGGGGCTCGAACCCACGACCCCGAGATTAAGAGTCTCCTGCACTCTTGAGGTTGTTTTAGTTTTGGGTGGTGCTCATGCACTCGAGAGTGGTGCTCATGCACTGTAGAGTGGTGCTCATGCACTTGAGAGTGGTGCTCATGCACTGATGGAAGGAGGCGACGTGGTCCAGCCAGCCAGGGTTGTAGGTGGCTCCACCAAAGGCCTCTGCGTTTCCAAAGACTTAGCATTGTCTTTGGCAACAGAGATCCTCATTGGACCATCCCCCGCCCTGGTGGCACACGAAATAGCTCACACGTGTTGTGCCAGATAGTCACAACTACGTATAAGTTCCCATGTGATTAAATAATACAAATCGTTCCTTTCATCAGTGGACAATGGTGTTTTTTTTTGTTGGATTTTAACTGTTATCTGCGTGCGACAACTTGACTGTTATATATTTTATTGAATATTTAAACAACATACAATCATGATGTGTGAGCATATCATTACACTTCTTAGCAGTTCTGCTACACACCATCGTAATCGCTGAAATATTTTCACCGCAGTTCCGAAATAATTGTCAGCGCACTTTAGTATTTTAGTGCGCAGAATTGCTTTATACCTATCTACCTATACGGTTTCGAATGAGCGCAAAAATTAACTACATCGAGTGATATTATACGGCACGATGTGTTAATTAAATTTGCCGTTGGGTAGGATTATAAAAACGGTCACCGTGAATACATTTCCATATTAAAGCGTGGTGACAGATGAATGAGATGTGAGCGCGTGTGTTTGTTAAGTGTGTCTGCACACGCATACGTAAAATATTATAATTAATAATATTATATTATTAATATATATATTATTAATATATATATATATATACAGTTCAAATTAATTGGAGTTATTCAAATCTCGTATAATATTCTATTTATTCGTATTTTTCTTCGCCTACTTTTCTGTCCAAAACTCGAACACTCCTATACCGTCGACTTATCAAATACCCGACGCATCTGAATATTGTGAATTTTTACCGTTAATTGAAATCACTTCATTTTTATTTTTTATTTTTTTACGTTTCAACACTCTAGCGAGGTGAATACTAAATTGTACGTATTATATGATACAAGTTTAAAATTATTATATAAATTGTTGCACCTACATCCGTTTAAAAAGTATCAATTACACGTAACGTTAGATAGTGCAGGTACCTTAGTCTTAAGTTAATGGCATCTAAGCCCTAGGGTATCTATTTTATGAAAAAATAATCCCTTTTTAAGATTACTTTATCGATTTTCCGTCCAAATTTTCAACTTCAATGAACTGCTCTAGCGATAGAAAATTTAATTTGAATACTGTAAAATTGCTAACTCATCGAATATTCGAAAATGTAAACACAATATACGATTAATCTTATTCAACTACTAGACTACTATAAAAACGCAAATATAGAAAATTCTCTGCTTAAAGTACTTCCGTGAGTTCATTAATATTCATATGGTATTCGCTACTACTCCTGTGTATAGAACTTTCAAAAAGTTAACTTGAAAATATTATACTCCGAGGCATTGGTACGATTCCTTAAGTATTTAAGTAATAAATAATAATCGGCGTGTTCCTTGATCAAAATATAATTGATAAAAAAAAAATCTAACGCTTAATTAAAAATAAACTTTTACCATACGATGAAATGTAAAATTTAAAAATCTACATAAATTAATAAAGTTGAGTTTAACATTGGAGTTAGTTCTTTATAAATTAGTAGCTTTGAAATGAAAAATTATTTTCTATACAATTAGGTACATTTATATTTTATATTATATAATTATAAATGTACATATTTTTAAATATGAAGCCATGAAGGTATAATCTAATAAAACTACAACATTTCTTTAGATTTTTCGTGTGATTTTAAAATTCTCGTTAAAAATTTAATTTTATCATATTAACATTTAAAGTATAAACTTAAGTAATTAAATTTTCAAAAATAAATTACTTGATACTATGCTTGTACAATATACACGCATTACCTCATTGGACATTGATTCTGACAGCTAGTATTTGTGATAAACTTTAAAAAATATACAAAAAACATTCAATTAGTCAGTATACAAAATAAATTGGAATTCAAAATTATGTTTTTGTTCCAAAGTCCAATAACAAAAAATGTTCATATAATCTCAAATTATATTTTTTATCTTAAAATACTAATTCTTTATTTTGTATAATTTCTCGTAAACTTCGGGGTTTTTGAAACATTAATAAAGTTAAGCATAGCAGTGTACTATAAAAATTAAATTAATTTGGATTAGACTAATGAGAAATGTTCTGAAAAATATCTAATAAAGATTAGCACAGGACAGCATCAAAATGAACTAAACGGGCACAAATGCGTGATAATATTATACTGAATTCCATCAATTTCCAATTTTTTGAACGTGATTTATTGCAAACAGTACGAGAGGAGAAAAGAAATAATTATTGTTGAACAGAATCACTGTGACATATCTAAAACAATCCTCTTAAGCACGCGATTGAAATGTACATCTGTACAATATTTATGTATATGTATA
The DNA here is from genome assembly GCF_037042655.1 of Diuraphis noxia. Lineage (NCBI taxonomy): Eukaryota > Metazoa > Arthropoda > Insecta > Hemiptera > Aphididae > Diuraphis > Diuraphis noxia. The sequence continues at coordinate 25,175,399 of NW_028301714.1, read as the reverse complement.
AACAAATATAAAGGAAAAACTAAAAAATTACGTTTTCCTGTCTGAACTGATCACGGGATGGAGGGAGTAAGTCAGAAAAATAATGAAATTGAAATAAAATATACACCAGCATAATACAGTAGTCATTCTATTTACATCATATAGGAGTCATGAAATCAGCTGATTATTTTTTTGCTGTTTTTTTTCTCGTCCATATTTTACCACCCACTGTTGTCGCTAGCTTGAAACATTTTCTGTTTTCGTGTATCGGTCATTGGCTCGTTTACAAGTTGTACGACACCGAAATTCGATCCGCTGTTGTAATGTTCTACAGTAATAACAACATAGGCCTTTTTCGCTCGACACGTCCCTTGAGTGATCACACTACCATATATATGGTTGATCTGAAAAGTAGAACTACTGACGAAAAATGAATAGTCCTCTAAAACATTTCAAAATAGTCCTTTGAACTACTTGTACGCACATAATATTAATCTACATGCTGTTTAAAATTGTATCCAATTCATTATTTTTAAATTTGAAAATTTTAATGATTAAGACTTCTGTGCTTTAAATCTCCATTATATTTTATAACTTTTTAATATAAATTGCGGTGGAAAAATTTAAAGAAAAAAACAGTGAACCGGAATGATTTTTTTCATGCAGTTTAAATTATTATGGAATAATAAAATTTATACAATATAAGTAAATAGTATGTATAAAATTAAACAATACCATAGAATCTATGGTCTTCAACCGGTGGGTCACGACCCATTTTTGGGTCACGTAAGCTTTAAAATTGGGTCGCGATAAGTCTTCTTTTTAAAATAAAAATAAAATTTTTTAAATTATAAAAGATAAAAAAATAATTTTTTAAAAATTTAATTTAGAAATTTAATAAATGAAAATACAGTTTAAAAATAGTAGTATATGTTGTGTATTATGTATCAACAATATTTTATAATTTATTGTTATTCTATATTCTATAATATTTTAATGAATATTAAATCACGGTATAATGTTTAATACTACACTGGTATGATTGTACGTAGTAAGATATTGAGATAAGAATTAACGAATAAACTGTGTTATTAATAGAATTAATATACATTGTTATCGTTAGATTCCCATAATCTACGAATATTATCGATGTTGTTGCTGTGTTTAAAGACGAAGTATAATAAATGTTAATAAATTGTTTGTATCATATTTTCATTTTATTTTATATTTTCATATGAATTCTATACATTTTCAATTAATAATAATATTCTACCTATTAAAATGTAATTTTTATTTATTCAGTTTTAATAGTACTATTGCAAAGCATTAAGCAATTTTCGATTTTTTATAAAGCTTACGTGGGTCGCGAAAAATGTAGGCCTAAAAATGTGGGTCGTGAGTCCAAAAAGGTTGAAGGCCGCTGGGGATAGATTGCCAGGCATCTATGGCATAGATTGTATAATCTTATCCGAAAAAAACATTTAAGTCTTTGAAACTCGTATTTACTGCAGCAGTGGAAACCTTACACAATGTATATAGTATAAAGTATACCTAAATCTGTTGATTGTCGTGAAATGGACGACATGCACTTTTAAAACGGCTCATGTGTGGATTGAGGGTGAGATAAAATTAAAAACCAACCCGAAGCTGGTTTCGTTCTCTGTCAGCCCACGAGTATCTCCCACTCATCTGGCCTAAAATAATATAAAACATAAACATAATATAAATATAAAATATAATATTGTCATGTACGCGTTAATCGAATTTTTATTAAATAATGGTTTTTTTGTTTTTTTTTCTAATCGTCCTCGCAGGCGAACATCCGGCCGCCATACAGCGGGGACACAGTTCCGGCACACAGATACCCATCCGCCTCTTGGGACCCCTCTCGGCCGTGTTGGGACTCAGCTCCAGCCATTCGACGAGAGCAGCCCTGCTGACGACCGCGTTCGCCGTCGACCTGGCCATCCGGACAGTGTACTCGATGATCGTCTAAACGGATGATATCGCGCGGGACCCGATCGTGAGATGCCTGTGGTACAGCAACCACCACCTCCGAACCGACCGAACACGACTTACATACCAAATAATATTATTTAATAATAAAAAAATACAAATACCACCCCTGCGAAAAATAATATACACCGTCGCCGACGGAAAAACCACGTTCGAGGACATACAGATAAGTGCATTGACGTGCGCATAATTATAATATGTTACCGAAATACATTCTTCGCCATACCATCGATATAGCGTAAAGTCTAATAATATAATTGTTTTCACTACTACATATATTTATTAAAATTATTAATATTAATATCGTGTTAATACCATGAGATAGTGACGAGTCGGTGTACATATTACAATTCGAACCACGAGTGTCCGTCAGCGACGCGTTCTTTTCCGAACGTGTACAGTTTTTTACGTGTGTTTACTATATATATTATAACTATCATTATTATTATTATTATTATTATTATTATTACTATCATTATCATTATTACTGAAGGTTAAAATGTATGAAAAAAAGATTGAAAAAGTTACTGATTAGCTTAAAAATAATGGTAAAAAATGTTTACTTTTTTAAATTAATATACCTACTAACTACACCACCATATATTATATATATAATAAATAATATTATATCTAATATATACATATTGAGTTTACAACCAATCGACCAATGATGATATTATATTATATTATGTTGTTGTGTAAACTTATTATATAATATTATTATTGTCATATTGTACATAATTGTCGATAATCCGACAAACAAATAACGATCACGTACAGTGATGCACTATATTGCTCACTTGTAAAAGTTTGACATTTGCTTATTGTTTTCGGTATACATTTTTTCAGACATTCAAAATGTCCACGAAAGTTAAATGTATACATATTATTCAAGAACGTAACTTATAATATATAAACCATAGATTATAATTATAATAATTATTATTATTATTACTATTACTAAACTATTTTGCTCTAAATGTTGTTATTGTTTTGTTTTTTTCTTAAGATGTATTGTATAAAACTAAGCTATAAAAATAATATTACTAACAGTTGAAATTTATGTACAGCACGTGTATACTAATTTTTAAAACATTCTTTTACCTACTCTAGTCCATGACGATTACATATTGATATATAAATATAACTACTAATGGTGCGCTGTTTATGTAAATTATAACGCTATAAATCAAATATGAACGAAACTAGTTTGTATTTTGAGTTTGGTACAGTAACATTACCTTACATTATATTAATATATATATAATACTATTAAAATATTAATATAATTTATTATCCTCATAAATTAATATTGTTCTAGCCTTTTTTGATTGTTGTAATTTAAACCTTTAATTTAAGCTATATAATGAGTCATATATAGATACTTTATAATGTATGTTTTGGGTTTTGTTTATGTTTTGCAATACTATTTTCCATATTTTGTACAGTAATTGACGTGTTATGTTTTATATAATATTATTTAATCAAAAACTTTAAATATTATTATTTTTATTCAAATTGTTAATATTTCTGATATAACAAAACAACCAAAAGAAGTAATAAAAATAGTTATATATATATATGAATGTATATTAATATATTATACTACTTATTTACCTACTAAAAATGTATAAAAAAATATACTATACATTTTAGATAAGGAAAACAATGTGTACCGTTAAACTAACCTTTAATTTATTGTAATAAATGTTATATGAAATTATGCAAACTCTGTCTCTGACAATTTAGTTAACTATATACCTATACGTTTGTGTGTGTGTGTGTCTCCAAAAATAATTCTCACTATACATTTGTATTCATTATTCGTGCGTTGCAGCAGTATGCAATTTAGCAAATATTCCTTGGGATTTAGATTAGGTAATGATTATTTCACACACGAGCTTGTCGTCTCAATTTAATCTCATGGGTATAATTAAGTTAACTACTACCATTTCTTCAAACGATAAATATGGTAATTATTGTAGCTTAAAGTGCTAATGTTTCTATGGAATAGCTTGATTTTAATTTTAAATTGAGTAAAAATATTCTAACTATTCGAGATAAACGAATAATGTCGCAGGAAAGCTTTCGATCAAATACTTAGGTTAAATTCAAAATATTGTAAATGACATAGAAAATAGGTAACTGTTGGATACATTCGTACACACTGAATCGATTTATTGTTTATGCAAAAAAAATGTTAAATGGGATCGCTTAAAAAAATCGCAAAAACTAATTTTTTTAAATCGATATTTATGTAACTACGAAATTATAGAAAGTTCGCGGAGTTAGATGACAACACTAATTGGTACAGTTTAATTTCTTGTGGCATATCATCTTTAATATTATACTTATCAGTGTGTATAAATGTATATGAAAGTAGTGAAAACTAACTTTAGCAACAAATATCTACAGAAGATCGTCAATCGCAGTTTTCACTTTTCCCGTCTAAACACTATGGTTAGAATTTAAAAGTGATATCTTTGGTTTAAAATACAAACATATAGACAAGCTTAAAGAATAACGGTTGCTAGTTTATATGTTTTTTTATACAGACGGAAACCAGTAGCTGGTTTTGGTACACCTTGACGATGACCTCGTACTATAATATATGGAAAGCCCGGGTTGAGTATGGAAAAGTTCGACTACGACGTTCGACGTCCGTAAAAAAGCAGCGATGGTGGCGGTGCGTATCCGGTTCAGTTGGTACAACTTTTAACGTACCAAAAAACATTTACGGTTTCGATTCTTGGGCATTGAAAAATAAGTGTCCCGACCCATAATATATGACAGCGTGGCGGTGTGGCAGAGTTTCGATATTGTTCCACTTGTCATGTTTATTGGAAAAGTTCGTTGATGTCCTTGGCAGTCTTATTTTTAACTTCTTTTTATAAGAGACGCGACGGCTACAGTTGAGTGGAGTGTGTCTGTATGTTCATGTGTGAGAAATTTGGTTTTTAAAAAACAAACATTTTCAGTCACATATGCAGTCAGTGTATGATAAAATTTGTAATTAACATTTAAGTGATAGTTTCTATGACACCAATACCTAAAGTTATTACTTATTGATGTACGGGCTCGTCGATCTGAATTTGCTGGCAAGTATATCTGCCTCAAACAAAACTTTAACTCAATTTGTCACAAAAATGACTTCTTTCGATGAACCAAAAGGTGAGTGTGAGCATTTCAATTAGTTTATTTAAAATAATATATTATTATTAGTTCACAGAGTTTTAAACTTAAAAATTTCAACATAAAATAATAAAATGTATATATTTGTTCATCATATAATAACGATATAGCAATATAATATGTATACTGTAAAATCATGCTGAGTGAAATAATTAAAGCAGTCAATAAAAAACAATAGTAAACATCAAAAAACTTTGTTGTTGTTTTTTTGTTCATTGCTCATTTGAAAAATTAAAACGTTTTTATGGTACTTTATTAACATTAAAAATGAAAAAATGGTAAATTCTCTGAGGAAATGATTTTAATAAACATCTTATTATTTTATTATTTATTTGACTTCATCTGAAAATTGTAAAAATACGCCAAAATATATTAGTTCTTTAGACATTAGAGCACTAAATTGCACTCACTCAATTTTTATACTAAAGCACACGTTCAATTAAAGTTCATCACAAATGGTCTTTGCATTATATTAAAGTACTTCCGTGACTGTTATTTAAGACATGCTATTTTATATGTTTGAAATAAATTCTAAAATTCAATTATACAATAAAGCCTTGTGTTTTAATTTTTAACACGCGTTATTAAAGTTTTAACTGAAATAAGTAAAGTTTGTTAGAATAATAAAAACAGCCTTATAAAATATCGGAATATACAAGAGTTATTATTAACGAGACTAAATAAGTTATGGTGAATTTACTATAAAATAGTATTTTTACATTTAGATAAAGAAAATTACTTACCAATAATAATTATTATATTAGATAAAATGTACTTTAATATTAAACACGAAATGCTATTATTTTATTATTTTTATTTAAGTTCAAAAGTAAAATATCTCCGAAGTGATATAAAAATTGATAAAATAAAATAAATTTCAAGAAAAAAAATATAATAATAATAACACTAAAACACTTAAGTATATAAATTTATATATTATACTATAATAACTATAAGTTTTCCTAAAATTGGTTAGATTTTTAACATATAAGGTACCATAAAAACTACTCCGGGTAGAAAGGTATCTATTATTGTAATAACACAAGTCGTTTCTTGATAATCATTATTGAAAATTCTGGGAATTTCTATAAAGAGATAACTTTTGGAATTTTCTATAAATTATTAAAGTTACAACTATAATACATTTATCACATTACGGTTATCCGTGAGTAATCGGAAAAAAATGTTGAATAAATCAGAAATTTCCTTTAAATTTGTTGTTAAAATATGTATTTAAATACAATATTATCAATGATGGTTGTTTTTTATAGACACAATATAATTAGCATAAAATGTTGACCATACAAAGTTTCCTGTTTTCATATTCACAACTATATTATATATATATTTAATATATTTTTAAAATCTTAACTCGTAAATTATTTTTATGTGCACTTAAAATACCGAGCTCTGACGAGTACCCCAACATCCATCGGGGTACAATATTCTGTGCGTTCCTTTTTTTTATATAAAAATATAAATCATTCCTATTTAAATAAATACTCAAATCTAAGTCACAAAATAGTAAAACTAAAATATAGAAGAGGATACCTATACTCGACATAAAAGCAATCTAAAATATTATTGTTAGTTATATTTTTCCCTTACACGACGTATAAAGTATCGGAACCGTATAAGATAATAATATAATACATTGGGCTTTTGATCAAATTAAATTTCACTGCCATTCTTGAGTGTAAGCAATTGTGTTAAGTGCACTAGTAAACGTCAATGCGGACCGTTTAAAATAAATATTAAAAAAATCATTAATATTTTATACTAAAATATTAAACCGATATTACAGAAAAAATTTATTAAATTCGCAATATTTAGGTAACTATAGACAATATAATATACATATCATTAGGTACCAAGTTACCACGGAGAGACATCGGGAATTGTTGGATGAATATAATATGTATAATCTATATATACACCAAACTGGCATGGGTCCAACTCATAATTCCTGAAACGCCCAATGAGATACTCGTAAAATCCGAGTGTACCGAGCTTAATAACCAATTAATTACAGTCGCTATTATATTCACTGCCAATGCGTCTTGTATAAATTATATGAAAACGTAATCTGTTGGATACCTAACTGAACAGAATTATCGGCGAAGACTATACGTTTAATACGCTCATATAAACGCGTATAGAGAAAGAAGTACGGTCGATTATAGACTTTCCGAAAACATTTACATACTACGAAATGTTGAGTTTATACTCACATTAATAATTTCAAAGCTATCGGTTAACTTTCGAACACCTCGTGTATCTATGTCATATGGAGGTATTCACTTTATTAATTTAAATAATAATTAAACACAATTATCTAAAAACCTATTTCACGAAAAGCCGTTCAAGAATAATTATTTTAATTCATAATTATTTAATTAGGACTTCAAAATGACCCCTATAGGATGGAACACTGCAAAGAAAAGATATGCACATAAACAAACGATTCTAAATAATTATACTTGTTTTGTGTTAGATATAATAATAATGATGATAATAAATCATACGAGATCGAATCAGATAGGTATTCAAGTACATTTTCTCAGCTTATACAGCCAAAATATTTCGTTAAATTATCGTTCTAAAAAATATAATTATTATGCTGTAATCGATAATATATTATAATATTTTGTTATTAAAAAGCACACATCATTCTCGATGAATTGATTAAATGTGATTACATTAATGTAGTTATTGGTCAGTTCAAACACACAATAATATATAATTAACCAATTATCCAATAATACGAAGGTTTAAAAACATAAAAAATAATTATGCTATAGTAAAATTAGGTTATATTTGTATTTAAAAAAAAATATTCGATTGATGTTAAAATATAAAATAATATTTGAAACAAAATCAATTGTTGTATATTACAAAAATAATATACAAATATAAATTGTAATAAGCGTGGTTAATAAAGTGCATTCACATATTTTTATGACTCTTAAGACTTACCTACATACACTAACTTAAACTGTAACACAGAATTTGTTGCTACCCTATGTACTGATAAAAAGCTATGCACCACTAACATATTATAATATCGTGTAAAATGTAAAATTAAAATAATTTCTCCAAAATGAAATAAATATTAAAACAAATGTCAGACTCGCTATTATTATTATGATGAAAATCCAACAAATAATAGTATCAGATTTATTAAAATTAGAGAGAGAAAATTCCATAATACGCATTTCACATAGTTCTGCAGTACAATATTTTTTTGTAATATTTTTTTGTTGCCGTTCGAATATTAACACTAGGGGCTCCGGAAAAATCGTTTAGATTTTTGGAAAGCTTCGATGAGTGGCCGCTTCCTGACGTCATACAAGCTGAAGCCCATCATAAATTGAACGTGACATTTTACAATTCGATGATCGATTACGTTATCGATCAGTAAGTCACAATATTTATTTAATCCTAAGTAACAATAAAAGCAGAAATTACAAACGCATTACCGCGCTTCAGTTGATTGAATTTATGTAATTAAATTAATATAAGTATAGTTAAGTAGACATTATTTTATGGTCACATCGTAATGACAGAAATTATTTTATATTCTAAGTCTTAGAATTTAAGAGAAAAGATGAATGTGATGATTTTACAAAATAATGGGCTATGTTGTATTTATGTGTGACACTATTTCTAGTAGGTATGGAAAAAGTACTTAGATTTCAAACGTTGGGGATGATAACTAGACTTCTGTTAGCGAATCGAATCTGATATTCTATTAGGTATAGTTTAGGCGGGAAGTCAAAAATTAAAAATTCCCAATTTTTTCAAAATAACCAAAAAAATTACTGTAGATAGTTGATATGTTACAAATGTTCAAAAAATATTTATATGTATTTTAATTTTTTAACGTTTTTCTATACTTTTACGTATATCATTATGTTTTATACACTCAATTACATTTTAAAATGCAATATTTTCAAAAAAAATAGTTCAACCTACCGCATATTACATAATAACTGATACTCAAATAAATTATTTTAATCACAACATAAATACATATTAAAACATATTTAGAAATATTCGCTAATATACCATCCTCGTTCAAAATCGTTTCTGTATAAATTGACGTATGCATTGAGTTCGAATTTAACACATAGGTACATTACAACGTGACTTACTCAATGACGAGTTACACTTGACACCTACAATTTAATGCAGTGCATTAGTCATCAGAGTGGTTACTTACTTTCCACTTCAATCTTTTAATTTTTGAAACCAACTTTTTAATAAAGCGAAGAACAGCTGTCTCCATCAGAAACCTTGGAAATTCAGGAAAAACTTGGAACAGTTAGTGAAAGTCAAATCATGGGACGGGTGACATACATATCGGGTAACGTGTTTGAAGGACTCACATCCGAATCAATCCCACACAACACAGGACGTCTATGTATGAACGGCGGTACCATTTACGAGGTAAAATGTTCACAACCTAATGTCAACATAAACGTAGATATGTATTGGTATCATAAGAGCCTTATAATGTTAACTTTACTTTTCAGAAGACTTATTCTTAAAGTAACAAACTAAAGGTTTGTTGGCAGTAGTTCTTCACTGCTCGACTTTCTTCGCATTCCTTTTCATCTCGCAATAGGATTTGCAATAATTAGCGTATTTTATTACTTATCTATTAGTGGTCTCCCGCTCCTGAGTTTTTGTCCTTGGCAACTTCTATAGTTCTACTGATTAGACTTGTCGTTATGGTGTAGAATATTAGTCCAATTTACTTTTACTTTTTTCAAGAACTTTGTGTATTGTTTCCCCGATTCTTCGGATGAATCGGATGGTATTTTCATTTTTTATGTTTTATGTTTTGTACAACTTATTCTAATCATCCGTCTACGACAATGTCTCAAATTAAATAAAATATTTTTCTTTTGTTTTACCAATAGTTCATGTATCATTACTAAACACTCCAAACATAAGCCTTAAGTATATTTTCCTCCCATTTATGTCAATATTTTTTTTAGGGATTCGCGTATTCTTCTTGCTATAAAATATGCATTTATTCTACTTACTATTTCTTTGATACTGTGGCAATCATAACTTTCAAGTTCTTTGTACTAGTTTACTAAAGTGTCACCATCCAGTGTACTTAAGTAGTTTGGTTTACCTACGACTATAGCATACCAGAATTTTAGTTTTTGCTTTTTATTTTCACATTGAATAAACCTTTCTTTGTTACACTAATTATTCTTAGAATATTCTTTAAGCTCTCTTATTTAAATGTTTTTACTGTAATGTCAACTATGAATCGAAGTATATTTATTCTTTTGCCATTTATTTTATGAGCTATAACTTTTTCTCTAACTTCATCTATTGCTTCTGTGTACCTTTATCTCACTCCTTTCCTTCCTCTTCTTGACAGATACACATTATACTACCTCCTATAAATTGCTTGTACAAAATTTTAATTATTCTTCTATCCTTATAATATGTTAACCTTTGCTCTTTTTGGTATTTACAAACATCTTTTTACACTTTTTTCACATCATCAAATTTTAATATAAATACAGATACATATAATTTTTGTTTTTTTACGTTAGATGCTTTAAACGTTGTTTTTTTCAATCACTTATTATAAGCTCTAAAATATCTTCTATTGCTTCTCTTTGTCTTTTAAAACCTAATCTATCTTCAGTTATTATCCAGCCTATTCGGGCTGTTTAATTCGTTTTAACTCAAAACGAGCAAAAATGTTTGATATATATAAATTATGATTAATTTTATCACATGTTTTCGCCGCTGTTCACTAATTGTAGTTGGGTATTGAATTAACTATGTAGTTTTTGAAATTTCTTGATATTTAGCCAGTTTCATGACTTGATAATTAGCTCGAAGATCAACATTTCAGTATTATTCCCTTTAAATTCAAATTATTTAATACCCCGATAACACAGGTATACAATCAATAATTTATGTTACAGTATTAGTTGTCTTGAAATTGAAAATGTAAATTAATTCTTTTTGATTAAGTTTTATTTTTCTTGCTATATTTTATTCTAAATTGTATAATTGATCATTAATATGTCGAATAGGTATATGGAGTTTACGGTTACCATATTTCATCACTGCGTCATTCTACAGTTATTGCTCAGGCTTATTCGATTATGATAATGTTGTCCACGTCTGGCGAATCGTAAAATCACATTTGCATTTACCGCTCTCGGTAACTTATAAATAAGCAAAACTCAGTCATTGCGTAATTAGTTTTGTCGTAGGCGCACACATATAACTTCTATAAATAATGCGATTTGTCCAAATACATGCAAACATATATAGTATATACCTAGTATACTTATATACTTATATAAGTTAACCAGACGTGATGTACGGACATCCGATGTAATCAGCTTCAGAAGCTAAATTTCCTTGAATCCACCGCACCGTTTACGAACTAAACCACAAAAATTCCTATCAGAGCTTTTAAAATCTGGAAACATCCATATACATCTATCATAATATTACTCCTCCCACGTACGTTTTATGGTATTTTAATTAATAATACAGTAATTCTGCAATTTCTTCTCTTGTCCCAATTATAAGCTGAATAGGTACATTAACAGACCTTAACAGTAGATTATTATTATTATTATTAATGTATGAAAATTATTTAATCATACGTATTACACTCACCGTAACTTATCGATCATGGTTTAAATACTTCTGTAGACATTCGTTCCTTACCACGTAAATCATGGTATTATTAATATTAACTGTTAGTTGAATACTCAGATATACATATATATGTAATATGTATAATAACCGAATAGCTATAGACTACGCATATACAATGAGGTGTATTGGTCAATGTTGCAAATAATTATCATACAATATACACTAACCCAATTAATTTATTAGAAAAGTTTTGAATATTGATGTAATAAATTATTTCATAATATTCATTAATCATTATTCGTTATTAATGGATTTGTTGTACAATTATTATAAAATCTTTTTATTTAACTTTTACAACAAATATAATCTGCAAAATCGAATAGTCACAAAATCAACAATCGGATAGGTAATTTCGTGTTTTTTCGTACGAACAATTATTAGCAAACGTTGCTCAAGTCTCATAGGTATGACTACTTTAGACTTCATTGCTCTGAATATAGAGTTAATTAAAATATTTATGTTATATTATACGTTATGAGTGTCAGAGATCGTTTTTAAAATTCTCATACTACCACTGTATATCGTATGTAATTGAATTTCAACGCAGTATTGAATAATCGTGCCAGCCATTATAGGTAGACGGTAAGTCCTTCATCCCACTTCGACGATGACCTGGGCACCATTGGCAGGTCACGTATACTTAGAGAAAAATGTTCTCACGCCCCTACAGGGACAGTTGAAGGACGGTATTCCCGAGGGCAGGGGCGTCATAAAATGGTTGGACGGCAGTTGGTACAGAGGTGAATTCCTGAAGGGCCTCAGGCACGGCCAAGGACTGCACGTGTCCAGCGAAGACGGCCGTCGCTGGTACAGCGGTGAGTGGACGAACGGCAAGAGGAATGGAAGTGGTGAAACAGCCTGCTGCGTCAGCCAACCGGACGGCGCGTTGAATTACTCCGGTGACTGGGTGGACGGGCGGCCGCACGGCACCGGAACGGCAAGTTGGCCGGACAAGACACGGTACACCGGTGGTTGGTCACGTGGCCAGCAACATGGTCATGGTAAGGCAGTATGGCCAAATGACCACGTGAGTTTTGCTTCGTATAATCACTCACTTAAAAGTATCGAATTCGGTTAGATTATAAGATAATCTTCAGAAAGGATATACCAATGGAATAAATATATCGATACCGATTTCAAGCTCCAGTGAGTATGTAAGTGAAGTATTCGCAACATATAAGTGACCATCGAGATCTTATATAATAACGATCACTGATCAGTGGTATGTCCAGAAGGGAGAAGGTTAGGAATAATGTCCACCCCCATCGACAAATAGGTTGTGTTTTTTATAATCTAGCACCAATATTAATTCAAAATATTATAACTAATACATGTTACAAATACCTACCTAGTTATTACCAGAGCTAGGATTTTATAGCATTTTAATATTTCTTATAATATTCTTAGATATAGCAGGGTAAGCTCAAATTTTTTTCATAGTTCAGAAAATTGAAATTCAAAATTTTATTCTGCGTATTTCAAGATTTTTAGATTGTAGTGCTATTTCCGGATGATTGAGATATTTTTAACTCATCATCCAATCAAAATTGATTTTTAATTAATGTCCAATTTTAAAAGTAAATATATATTAAGTAAAATAGACTGATTGTACGGACGTGCTAGTTTTTTTTTTTTAAATCACTCGTAAATAAGTTAAGATTAAGGCGCTGGGTGATTTCCTGTAAAAAAATCTTATAAAAATGTATATTAAGTACACGTGAGTAATTTACACACAAATGCAATCAATGTATGTAAGTATTGGTTCTAGTCTTAATCTCAAGTACAATATATTAATATATATATAGTACGCACATATAGGTGTGTGTGTGTGTATAAATATACTGTCCTCGGTTGACTCGCGAGAAAATGGGTGCACTACGTGAGATGATTCGGTAAATAATTTAAAAGAAATTCGTCGGCGTAATAGCACTGAACTCACGATAAAATGCTGCCGGTGAACTACTCTTAGTCGATTGCACAGTGTTTGATTTGGAATTAAATTCCTTGAGGAATATTCGGACAGAGTACGCGAGAGGCGGTAATAGCATTACGCAATAATAAACATATTATTATCATTGTTATTTTTTATTATTATGACAATAACTTGGTTGAAAAGAAGGCAAATAAAAGAAAAAAATTCATAAAATATATAGTTTTTCTCATTATTATACGTTACCCACCTATATTAACATTACAACACAAAGACATTGTCTGTAGTAATGGTGGGGTAATTGTCATAGACCATAGTTTCTAGTCTAAACAACGATTATGAGAGATAACGTGCGTTTGGCTTTATAACTTTAAATCGTAGTTCTGTAGACACAAACGGTAAAACTTTTACTATAAAGTTAGGTATCTATGTTATAAACTTAAAACATATTATCCAAGTATAATTTGTGATGTTTTAACAAACTTGCATATTTAAAAAAAAATTAAAATAATAAAATGTATTTTAAAATCAACGAAACAACACTTTTAATATAAATATTTTTGGGGATTAATATTACACATATTTATTATATGTCCAACATGTTATACACGAGTTCTTAATGTTTTTTATTTATTAATATCATCAAAAGCTGTTTGTAAATATTAATTCCAAATACTCGTGTTTTATTAAACATACAAAAAATTATAGTTTAATCGTTTTGATATTTAAAAAAAAGAACTTATAAGTAAATATGCACTGCAGTAGAACCAAGCACTATACTATTTTACGACTCTTTTTGTAAACAAATAAGTCCTTATAAATAAATTATTGAGTTTTTCTTTATATCAATATCACAAAGGTAATAAATAATAATAAAATAATAGTGATAAGTACTCATTAAATAATAAACTTATATTTTGCTTATTTATTTTTAATATTTCATGGTAATTGGAAAATAATATAGACAATAATGATAGTAACATAATATTTGTATATCAATGTGCAAATTTACTGAGTTATAACCAACACCAAGAGTTTAATCTTCTCTAATTAATAATAATTATATCAGGCAATCTCGCAAATAAATTTTCTAAGAAACAACACGCATCTTTGGTACAGTATATTTTTCAACAAATATAAAGCTACTCGATTATTCTTGTAAGTTATAAGACCTGCTATCACACCATGAGTGCAAATAGAACAGTTTCAAGGGATAACGTCCACCCCCAAATCGAAAACGTTATTTGTAATTTGTATCTATCACATCCATAAGACAATAACTGCGTTTTTCATATTTTGTTATATGAAAATATGTATTAAATTGATATGATAAAAAGGCGGGTAAGTCGTTGATGTCGCTCTGCTGTACAGTACCAGGTTACAAATGGGTTATGTAATGGATGGAATTAAATTTGAATCCAATGGATATTATATCATTGTATACGAAAAACGATTCTGAGCGAAGACGGTTTATCGGTCTAGGATATATTATAGATTATGAAAAATTTTCTTAGATTAATATGAATAATAATAATATGATTAATATTAATTAGAAAAATCTTAGATTTCAAATAAAATTTTTTTATGAATTTCTAGCATAAAATAATTTGTACATTGCCGTAATTTTTACGTATGTTGTCAAAAGTCAAACTTTGAATCCTTGTAAAAAAAAAATTGTGACTATGAATTTATTTTATTTTTCAACTGCTATTGTTAAAATGTGTTAGAGGTCTTGTATTAAATTTTCAAGCTTTTCTACCGAACAAATACATTTTTATCGATATTTATAGAAAAAAAAAAAACTAAAAAAATTGAAAAATTAAAATGTCAGTAAACAGCTCAAAACAAATCTAAATATTTTAAAAATTGTATGAAATATAGAAAATGCCTATATAAATATTCAGTGAAAATTTCAAGTATCTGTGGTCATTTGTTTTAGTCTTTTAGAGTTACACCAAAATAAGAAAATCACTAAATGTGAAATCCAGTGAAAATCCAATGTTGTAAAAATTTAAATTTCAAATACTCATAAAAATTTAATTTGAATTTCCGGTGGACTTTTTATTAGTGATAAAGATTGAAAAACTTGTAAGGAATCTTGTATTAAATTTTTAAATCTTAGATTTAAAAAGTAAATTTTTTATGAATTTCTAGCTTAAAATAATTTGTGAATTTTCGTGATTTTTACGTATTTTGTCAAAATTCAAACTTTGAATGCTTATAAAAAAAAATTGTGACTATGAATTTATTTTATTTTTCAACTGCTATTGTAACAATATGTTAAGAGCCTTGTATTAAATTTTCAAGCTTTTCTACCAAACAAATACATTTTTATCAATATAAATTTAAAAAAAAACTAATAATGATCGAAAATTTGAAATGCCTATGAATAATTCAACTTAAGTCGAAAATTTTTGAAAATTGCATAGTGGATAGAATATACTTATATAAACATTCGGTGAAAATTTCATGTATCTATGGTCATTTGTTTTAAAATTACATAAAAAACCAAAATCGATTTTGTCGAAAAATGAGTGTGCGTAAAATTTCCCGTTTTTCCCTTAATTTTTAGTTTGTTTAGTGAATTTTTCACTTTTGACCCCCCCCCCCCAAAAAAAAAAAAAAGTACCAACTAGATTCACTTTCTGATCGAACGAGATACTGAAGTCAAAAATCTAAGCACTTTTACTGTCCCAAAACGTGATGACAGACACAAAAAAAAAAACACACACACATCATGGTAAAATCAATACATTCATCGCTCCGCTCAAAATTTAAAATATGAAATATAATATTTCCTTCAAACAAGTTTAATATCAATGTATAAATATTGCAAATAATATGTATGATGTACCTATATTAAAATTATGACAGGTGTACGAAGGTGATTGGTTAGATGGGCAAATGAACGGTACAGGCACTTACGAATGGAATAGCAATCCTCGAGACTACGACCGGCTGGTCATCCTGTGCTCGTGTGACAAGTACACTGGTCAGTGGTCAAAATCTAAAAAACACGGTAAAGACGGCGTACGAGTTGATTCCCCGGTACCTGTCTACCTGCACCAATACCGTTGGCTGTAATACGATTGCGCGCGGTCCTTATCAACGGTACCTTTTTAGGTGTACGATTGCGCTTGCTAAATTATTTTTGCTTCTAAGCAACGTTGCCAAATATACAGATTATAGGTGCATGGTAAATATCCGAACTTTTTAGGTAGATTAAGTGTGAATATAAAGTATCTGTTATTTTTTGTAACTATTTGTACTATTTTTAACTTTTTGTACTATTTTTGACTGATTAATTGACACGTGATGCCACGTTTATAATGTTATTAGAAATAAATACAATAACAACATATACGACAAATAACAAATTTTTTTATAATTTTTTAATAATGATAATTATTTTAAATTTTAATAATAAATCGGCAACGTCGCATCCAATTTCACGCGCAATCGTACACTTTTGAATAGTCAAAAGCATGTTCTTTGTTATTCCGGCACCGCGCGCAATCGTATGCCCAAAAAGGTAAAACGCGCGCAATCGTACTCCACCGATACCGTTGAGTTGATTCCCGGGTGATTAAGAGGTACGTACGAATTGATTCCCGGGTCATTATATATAATTTTTTTCAATGTTTAGTAAAATATTTAGCCTATTAGCATAACTCATGAAACACCATCACAATTTTGTTTTTTTTTTTTTTTGTTTTTTCATATTTTGAAAATCATTCAATTTTTATTTATACATTTATTTCATTATATTATATTTACTATTTATTAAAAAAATTATTAAGAACATTTAGTAATTAGGTAAAAAAAATACAAAAAAATTTAATAATTTAGTAAAAAAAATATAAAAATTTAGTAATTGGTAAAAATGTCTATCGCATTGTTTTTATAAATTGGTATTTTCAGGTAATGGGATTATACAACACATAGGCGCCCACAAAAATTTTTCTAGGGGGGAGGCAATGTTAGGATTTAAGGTTAATATTATAATTTTACTAGGTATTTTAAAATTAACCTAACCTTTTTTATTATACTCGTATACAATATATTATATTTTATTATATTACAACTTATTTTATACTTTAAATTTGTTGTTTAGTATATAGTAATTTATCTTAAAACATTCAATTAAAAAAAATATTTTGAAAAAGCCAGAGGAGAAATGCCCCAGCTTGCCCCCCCTCTGCGGGCGCCTATGATACAACAATAGTGAATCAACTCATACCTACCTCTTAATGACCCAGGAATCAACTCGTACATACCTAGCTAATAATGACTCGGGAATCAACTAATACATAAAATAGGTCTCGGCAATCAACTCACCTATCACGGTAAAGACGAACAATAGAGGATGAAGATTATAATAATATTTATTAGTTAATTGAAAAGACCGAGTGCATTTGAAATGATATACGTTTCGTTAGAGATGTCTAACTTTGGGATGGTATCTAAAGTTTATGAAACTTTATATTAGGTACGGCAGGTACGGGAAGTTATTTAAATTCAAATAATAAACGTTTAAGTTCAGGTATGAGGACGTTTCATTTTGACAGTATATTCTGAGTGACGTAAACCATGATAGACGAATATTCCACAAAGTTCTTTGCGATATCATTAAATAATAATAATGCATAATATGATTGACCTGTACATATTATATCATATTATAAAATACAACACCTAAGTAATTTTCAATTATACCAGAAAATTATTTATAATTCACAGCCACCCTGGTGGTTGAACAGCTTTCGGAATTCAAAACTAAACGTCAATTATTGTCGTTGACGATATATTTTGATATTTTCTATTATATAACGAATACTATCTGTTTGACGTTTTAAGTTCACCTAATACTTAATAACCCATAAAAGATTTAGTGAATAAGATATTTTATTTTGAGTAACACGTTAAAACAGAAACCATTGTTACCTATATCATAAGACATGTTATAATTCAGAACAGTTTTTCATTATTAGATATGTATTGTGTAGGCTGTAAATCATAGGTACACGACATTAAACTCACCGCAGGTATGGGAGTATTCTATTCAGCAGACACTGGGGCGACGGTGACCGGTCGCTGGGTGGACGACTCATTGGACGGTCCGTGTGAAATCGTCTTGTCCACCGGTCGACCGCCAAAGGCTTCCGGTCTCGTGTTCCGCAACAACGTACTTTACGAAACGCGACCGTTAACACCTCCGTTCACCAAACCTGCTGTGTCGACCCCAGGCCGTAAACGTCGACTTTCCTACAAGCCCGTCGTTCCCGCGTCTGTGGGTTGTTCCCTTTTTATCAGCTCCAAAAGCCACGTCCAAGAATCCAATATTGGTTCTCGTGATTTCGACGCAACCAAGTCAGTCCGTCTGGTGCGAGCCGACATCCAGATGGCCAATTCGGTGGGCGAAGGAACGTCGTGTGGTTACGACCTGACCGATCATGTTCTGAGAATAGCGGACAAGTGTAGGGAGGATTTGGACGTAGCAACCTACACTCCTGTCAGGGACTGGGAAAAGGATCTCCGAGACGCAGAATGCGCGCTCAGCGAGTACGATGGACGTTTGGTAGAACTTTATCTGGCTTACGGCTTGTTTTTAGCAGACGGTCCGATAGCTTACCAACCTCTGATGACTCGTCTCGGACTCTGGCAAATGATTGTTGACAACCGTCTGCACGTACACATTTCACTAGCTGACTTTGACGACTTATTGTGTGAGTGCAAACATGACACATATACATAACTAACACTGTTTTCGGTTATCACCCCTTTACGTCCTGCAGAAAAAGCTTAGATAGCAGACAACGTGATCTCTATATATAACACAACAACTTATTCGATGGATACCCCGTTTATTGGAATAAATCTTCCGATTTTTATTTATTAAAAATATATATTAATATTTTTATTATTTTAGGTTTAGGTACTGTCCACAGTTACAGAAAATGTTATACGGATAAATTAATGGATGTGACACAACTCGAAAACAGCGCGACTAATTCCAAATTTCTAAGCGCCGTTTTTTTCTTGTTGGCTGCAGTCACCGTCTTGGTCGGCATTTACAATATTATACGCTTAAAATTACATTCATATTCAGATAGATATTGATACGAAGTGACAGTTGGATTCAAACACTTCTCATAACACCCACAACCCAACTATAAACCTACAATATTTTGATAACATTGTTTTACACTATAATCATTTCTTTCGTTTTTATCGCGCTTTGCGTACGATTAATTTTTTAAGTACATTAAAACGTGGTTTACAGAATTCAAATCAGTTGTTTGTTCTTTTACATCATCGATTATCATGCACTTAAAACAAAACAAAAGATTCCGCTGCTTATATAAACGTCACGCTCCGTTAAAAAGAGATATCCTCATTTTTTAATGTAACAACGTGATATCTCACAACAATTCATATAATTTGTGTGGATCTAAATGCGTACATTAAATCAAATAAAAAAGTACTTCCGCACACGTACCGTATATACAAAAATGCAGACAATATATAAACAATGGTGTACACGATTTAACACACTATATGATTAATATCAACATTCAACAAGTATTATCACATGACTAAAGAAGATCAAGATATTTCAGACCGATATTATCAAACACATATATTATATTTGATATCTCAGCTTAAAATAGTATAATATTATTGTTATTTTAATCACAACACGGGAGTGCGATCTGGTACAAGGGGCATGCAGTGGAGCTGAATATGTAATTGAGATGTGATAAAATTATTTTTCATTTTATTTATAATAATTTCTATAATTTATTTTTCAATTGAATATTACTAGAATATCCTAATTCCAATGCAATATAATATTATGTTCGGAATAGCAATACAACTATTAAATATTTCTAACCTTAAGCCCCTTTTCAAATAAGTAATTACGTTTATCGCTTATGATAATGATTGAGGCTGGTGGTTGATTTAAATATTTACTCCATATTCTAAAAAATAGTTCGATGCAGCTGGGAACATGCACTGCACTCTTCGCCCTGCGCAAATTGCAGACACGTGGACTTGCAGATTATACATATTATTATATGTAAACACACGACTTGTTTTTTAAATGAGATATAAGCTAGATTACTAGAAGAAGACAAATAATAAATTTTGTATTATAGTTACGAAATCTCGTTTATTTTTCTTATGTTACAGTTTCCTTTATTATTAAACCATCTATTACAGTCCGTAAGCTGTAGCCATGAAAAAGTTCAATCACAAACTGAGCAGTGCGCGTTCTTATATATCTAGCATATTATGGATCACGAAATGTTTATTAGTGTTTTAAATTTTAACGTGGAAATTATCGCACGGACCCATTATTAATCGAAGAAATTACTATGTATTTGGAAATAATTTTTAAAATAAACATTATCGTACCAATCGGTGACACATTTAGACAATAAAATATAGAAATAACTACAATATTTGGCGCAACGAATAAGTCATTACTCACTTGTATATACAATTTGATATAGTGTGTGTTGTGTGTATTATAAATTAAATTATCACACGGTCATACAGGTATAATAATATTATACATATAGTATACATTATATTATATAGTTAACTTTAATGACAATGACGACGATGTTGATCTTCTTTACAACTACTCGTTATGTAACATAATTACTATATGATTGCGCTTGATTCTTGAAGTTAATACTTAACGTATATTATATTACATTATACAGTAGACGACTATAATTATACCTACCTATAGCTGTCCCCAGAGATCAATCACATTCCACGAGTTGTGAGCACACAGTATGCACGCTATATACACACTTTAAGCTATTTATATGTTTATATTTATTTATACTAATAAAAATAATAATACATATATTGTTTTATGCGGCATTTCGACTACTGTGAAATAGATAAAAACAAGAAGTATGCAATCGTCTCGGCACACGATCCCTTCGAACCCATTTACTTTTGGCAATTCGTCCATGCAGTCTGCGCATTGGCGACGGTAGTTTACGACGATACACGAAGGATGACGCGCAAATTCAATAGGACGGTTGGCGGTAACGGATTGATGGCTTTGGCTTTGCGCAAACTCTTTGAAGAACTCATGAAAATCGACATTGTTCCGACGTCCTACGGTGAGAAAAAAAATATAAAGGATTAGGCACATGTACACAAAAACATCGTTATAAACTAAAAATCCTACAATGCTGGAGAGTCCTGTTATTTAGACACCTAACTCTGCTATTTTGTACTACTTTAGTCTTTAAGTACTGTATTTACAATCCAGTATACCCATATCTCGTAATTCCACGGTGAGCAATTATGTTTGTAATGTACTGCAAAAATATAAAACCGCATGTTGGGGATAAAAGCTCTGAGCAAGAACTAGACAGTCATTAGAGCAAAATATTTTATTACAGTACAGGACAGATTAACTAATTATATTTTATTTTTATTTTTTAACTATTTGTTTTTTCATATTAAATAATTTTTTTAATCATATATTCTAACATAAATATGTATTTCGGCTGAATACACGTTTTTTTTTTTTTTCTGGCCGACTTTTCATAAAGTTTTCGTTGTCATGGTTACTTATTAAGGGTGCCGAAGCCGGCGTGTTTTTAAACACAAATATTTCTTACATGAAAATCTCTTACCCTCTAGAATAGTCGGATTTTTTTAATTGTTTCATTTATATCTGAAAGATGTAGACATTTTGGAGGCCGAATTAAATCCAGATTTTCAAATTATAATTATTATAAAAACTAAATTATGTATTTGAATATTAAATAATGTACAACATTTGTTTTTTTTTTTTCAAATGTAATAGCATTCAAACTTAAGTGAAAATCTGGTCTTTGATCCGACCTGCAAAAATTTCCTTCTTTCAGATAAAGAAAAAAAATAATCAAAATCCGACCATAACAACGAGTGTGAGCGCTTTTTCTGTAAAATTATTTTTATATATAGGTAATGTTAATTATATATAAAATTTTTATACTATATTATTAATTATAATTAAAATTAATGGAAAAATTTTTTTATTTATTAAGGTAGTGACTAAAATATAAAATGTAATTTTCACAATTTTATTGAATTTCGGAAATTTTTAAAAACTGGTTCGGACACCCTTAACAAAAATATATTTACGATGCATAGATTTTCCTTGTAACAGAACGTGATAAGGTTTTTTAATCCATCTTTATATTGAGTACGAAATATAATTTACCTTAACGGTTTTTTCTGGTTTATGCACAGGCCACTTATTTTATCGCTATTATTATTATTTTGGATAAAACGTCCATCTCTTTACGGTGTATAATAATACAATAAAATATATTTTCAACATTTATGGTGGCCGCTGCAGTAGACACACTTGGTAACGACCCGTTGGCGGTGGGGCATTGGGCCAACAGCCGAAATACGATGACTACCATGTACGACGTGTACCGGAAGATGACGATGACGGAAGCCGAAAGCCCGCCGCCGCCAATCACGGTGCACCAGCTGATCCGGTTGTACGGCGGAAACGACGGTGTCCTGCCGGCAGTGTTGGACGTCGTCTTCGGGCTAGTCGGTGAGGTGGTGGCCACCACAGCGGCCATGTTCGAGTTTTCAACTAGAACAGTGGCCAAGCTGCTGTCAGAAGCCTGTCCGACGGCGGTGGACAGCCGCAGCGATCCCGCGCACCCGCTGTTTGTGGCCTTGGACGCGCGATTGACGTTCGCCAATTGGTACCGTTTCGTTTTAATGTGCATCCGCGACTGCCGCATCCCAACGGCAGAAAAGCACATGGACATGATCAATTCAGTTTCATCATCTACGCAGTCTTCAAACATTTCAATTCCGAGTGGCTGATTTTTAATTCTCACCAAATGTTTATGATCAAAATATATTATTATCAAACATATTTTTAATAATGTGTTTTTGATTTACATCATATTATGATATGTTCATAGTTCACTTATAATTATTAAGGCAATAATACCAGAATAAATAATTGTTATGACCTCGATAAAAAAAAAAAAAAAAAAACATAAATATTATCAATATAACTTTCTAATTAAAGTCAACAAGACTATACTATAGCTACTTGATTAAATACTATGACAAGATACTATAAGAAGGGTGATTTTGTTCATACCCTGCGTATAAGTGCATTATACTTGATACAAGTGGAAATTCTTGAAAAGATTACAATTTCCAGCGAGACTTGCAATCATCATGGCAATTAATAAGTAAAAAGTACAAATCTTTGAGAAAGTTGGATTATTTGTTACGTAAGTACAGACTACAGATATATATATTATTTACACATGGTCACCTATACGCTGCATTTTTATGGAATAAAAGTTATATGGGAATCAGGATTGAGTGAAAAAACAAAAATAAATCAATTCAAAATATCGTATTTGATGAAGTATTATAGTAATGAGTTTTACTTAAAATATTTACTCTATTTTTCATTTAGATTTTTATATTATAGAGTTAAATAAATTCACAGTTCAGAAAAATAAATTGAATGGGGGTTGGCGAGAAAAACAAGCCAGAGAAAGAGTTACCTGCTAGTATTGCCATTGATCTTAGCGTGTTCAATGAAAGAAATAAATGAATAAATATACAATGGTAGATTATATTTTTTAAACATATTATATGTGGGTTACCACAATATATCAGTATATGACAGTTCTGTGGTCTCACGACAGGTGTACTTATAGTATTTTTCACATGAATAGAATAAATCTTACATTTACTTAAATTTACCATTTGTTAATATTTGAGTTAAGTCTAGCGAGAAGAAATAGGCTAACCTCTCACTCTGTAAGCTTGCATGGACATACAATCATTAAAAGGATACATGGTTGCATTATATAAAACTTATATTGGCAATGGATTTTATGTTAGGTATAAGCATAATTTTATTCAGTTATCACAATTAAGGTCAACTGTGGAAGTGGGTGGAGCAAATAAATAACCCCTTTTAAGTTTTAAGTAGAAGAGTCAGCAAACTTTCAATAAGAATAAATAGGCACATAATATACTACCTTCCAAGAAAAATTCCTAAATAAGCCAACTGGTTTTATTATTATATTAGGTAGGTACCTACTTAAACTATCATAGGTTTAAATAGTTATCATCAAATCGCCATTTTAAGCACATTTATCGCATATCAATTTACCATAATACTATAACAGTTCATATTTTACATAACTGCCCTACAGATCTACAACCCTACATATTTAAATTATTAACCGTTAACGATACTACAATATAATTCACTTAAGTGCGCATTTCAGAGAATGCCACACATTAAACAAATTGTGAGTATAGATTATATTATAATAAAATGATAATGATGGATAAAATATTATAATTTAAAAATGCACACATTAGGTTTATATATTACAGTAAAATCGAAATATCGTAAAAAATAATTTACTTAACTTTAAGATTGATAATTGGTATGTAAATTGTTAACAACTAATAAGTACCATACATAATCAAAATCCCATGGAATAAATCATCCATAAACAATTAACGATGATTTACCAACAAAAGATTGATTATGTTAAACATAAATTACCTATATTCAACCTATAACTTATAGATATATCCAGTGACACCGAGTACGCATAGGCTTAGTGATTTGGTATTTTAAATATTTTTTTCGGTTTTTGAATGATGAACTGGGTAGTTATAGTCAGTGATTATAAGCTTTGGATAGAATTTACCTACCTATCTTTTATATTTAACTCGTCGCCACTGGGTATATGTTGTATTATGTTTGTAAGGAGGATTGTAAACACGTATACTTATTACTCTAAAAATGAGTGATGTAAAACAAAAACGTTATATTATTGGGGAATAAATTACTGCTGAATAGCCAGTATTATAATATTTTAAATAACATACATTATTATAGCTGAACCCATGCAATTCGTAGCCCGTTAAAAATCCTACCTCTTATATTTCTCATATTATGTATTCAATTCTTTGCCTATGATTGTGCTAGAAGTATATTTTTATACATATAAACAGACAAAGATTAAAATATCTTACAACGATTTTCAATTTAATTTATCATTGTGAATTTTTATTGGTTTTATCACTAAAAGTCGAACAATTCAAGTATTCAATTGAATGATATTTATTGAAATACATTTGGATATACAATATTTTTAATTATTCCTTCTAGTTCTAAAATAATTATATCGCTATCGTGATACTATTAGCAGGTACTATTCTTATTACTATGGTATTACGGCATAGACGCAACTAGGGGGGTGCTTGGAGGTGCTTCAGCACCCCCAGATCAAAAACACCAAAAATGGAAAAATCATATGAAAAAGTTTTTTTGTTTTACATAAGGTTGTTTAAATATTGAATGAGATGTTGTTATAAAATTACTTCTTCAGAAATATTTGAAATATATTCCAATTCCACTAATAAAAGAAAAATAATATTAGTATAAAATAGTATATTATATATTATGTATAATATTGTTTATTATTAATTAAACACACTAACATAGTATTATTACTTAACCTTAGAGATGACTGTGCCTCATGTAAGTGACTGCTAAAAATGTAAATTGTATAATTATTTTGACATCAGTTATTAAAAATATTATTTATCTGTTTCTACTAGGTAATTATTTGAATCACCTAAATAATAATATAGGTAATATACCTAATGTATTTATGAGGTAAATATTAGTGTGCTTATGTTTTTATAATGCATTTAAGATTGGTTATAGTTATTATAAAATTGAAATATGGTACTTGGGGTGTGGGGGCATAGCCCCCACGGGTCTGTTTCATCTACATAATTTTAGAACCCCCAGTGTTTGCCCTCTAGTTGCGCCTATGTATTACGGTATGATGTGTATAATAATCCCAGTGCGAAGACATTGATAAAATTATAATGTTACTTTTTGATTTTTCTCGCGCTCAGGCAAGAATGAAACTTTTATATAAAGTCAACACAGATATTAACTACAGTGAACAAAACAAGCGGTAGACATTATAATATAGCGATATTATATTATGTATATCCGTACCTTCACGGCCGTGATTGTTCCGGAGCGAAACAATATGCGAGAACAAAGAATTACATAATAGTATAATAGGTACCTACGTACTTACCTACCTCCAAAAAAAATAAATACATTATTTCTATATACAATATTCTTCTAACGTAAGTTGTCGTTATGATAATCTTACGCTGTAGCGTATCAAAGAAAAAAATAATTGGAAACATTTATATATCATTATTATTTATTTTACATAGTAGGTAGTACTAGGTACTATACGTTAAGTTTTACAAAAAATGAAAATTTTAGATAGGTACCTATTTTAATGTCACCCAGACATATTATTTGTGAATTGTAACTTGTAACTTTTACATATATAACTATTATTATATTTTACACATCGCAATCTTAAAAATGATTGCGTAAAAATAAGCATTTCCAAATTTTTAATTTATTAGGTATAAATGAGAAATATTAATATCAAATAAATATAATCCAATACACTATTATAATAACACAAAAATGTATATTCTTTTTCTTGGTAAAATAATTTTGCATATTGATATATGTTATTAGACTAGATAGATCGATAGATACAATCATTCTTTATGTGATTTAAAAACCAATTAAAAAAAGTAGATTGGCTTTTTTTTAAACTGAGTTAAGTTCATATTTTTTTCCAAATTAACTTATTACTTATCGATTTATTTAAATTTATAATTTGTTAACTTTTAACTTATTGATCATGTATCCTCTTCATTTATCTTAACTTGATTTAATTTTTTTACTGACTTACTCGCCTTTGGTAATGTATGTATAATTCAATCTTAAATTTCATCAATAGTCAGGTTGAATAAGGACACCAAATACGATGGACGCCAATGATAACGCCAACTCACGGCCATGTTTATATTATATACAGTCTATACACATTACATATACCTATCTATTTAGTAGGTGTTAATAGGTTAATAACACAATTTCAACTAGGTATTGAGTTTAAGAGCACAAAAAAATCAAGCATACAAAGAATTAATTTTTTACTTTTCAAAACATTTCCGTACCTAAGAAAAATAACAAACACCCCTCCCTTTATTTCTAATCTTATACCAACTCCATAATGACCAAAAAATAACAACAGTAGTACAGTATACTGGATGAAATAAAATGTTTCTACAAAATATTTCTTAGTAATAACCTTTGCATTCTAATCATCATTCCGAGTAATCCCCCAAGACGACTAAAACAAATATGGTGTCGTGACCTATTTGAAAAACATAATAAACCGTGTAGATCGTTTAAAAATGGGTAGGCAGTGTCACTATAATGGCTTATTCTCTCAAAAGTTTCCAGTATAATTACTTTCTTACATTTGGTTATTGACTATTATTCTAGTCAAGGATAGATTGTAAATATCTTGTAAAAATAAGACTATTGAGTAGATATCGATAAGCACTAAGATGACCCGTAGTCATAATTAATTAATAATTAAAGATCAACTTAAACGTTATATTGTTCTGTCTTTAAATTTAAGTTTGAAAAGTACTCGGAACTCAAAAGTGCAAATTAATGTCATCATCAATTCATCATAATATAGATAATTGAGAAATGACTTGTCAAAATTCAAAACTATAACAGGTGTCTTATGGCATCTATCAAATATCTGGTACACATATATTGGTAGGTACTATTATATTATAATCTCACCTATAACTTAGGTTTATCGCAAATTCATGAGACAAGACCTTTGTATACATTATAAATCACAACACATAATACTTAAGGATGTCTACGATACCCATAAACATAATATATAGAAATATAGTCAATAAAACACAACAAATGTTAAAAAATTAGTGTTTAGTGATAATTCCGATCATTGGTTGCAATTGTAGTCGCATTGTCTAATTTCATAATGCGAAGGGGCAGTCTTGTTATATATTTGTAGATAGTTCATACAGAGGCATGGAATTAAGATAATTTACGTAAGTTAACTCGGTAACAATAAAATTTACTATAGCAAAATCTGGATAACTTACTTTCCCCAAATTTCCTATTTATCAATTTAGATAGCCAGATAAGTAAAACCGAAGTGTAGTGTTGTAGTCGTAGAGAGGGCACCTTTTTTTAACTAGTGTCTCATTAATTAGGTTACAATAAAATGGTGTCATTGAAATAAGACATGGAAATTTCATGCCTACATTTAAAATTCAAGGTCAGTAATAATATGCAATTGGTTCACTATTACCAAGCATGAATGAAGAACCAAAGTTTTTACAAATTCATTTCATGGGGAATGGATAATTAAAGAGACGACTATCCGTATGTTCTCATGCTATGAGGAAATTTTATATAATTTGCGAGAACTTCTACACAGCATCAATCCATACGTACAATATTTTAAATATGTTATTGAAACTTTACCACCGAACTCTAATGACTTCAAAGTGATCATTAAAGCCTATCGTAAACTATCAAACAAGCACAGAGGCCGTTTCAATGATCCATATTGATCCACAGTCAGATGAAGTGGCAATACTAATTGTTAGCCAAGAATTTACTAAAAGACACATTATACTTCGGGCAAAATACAGTTTTCTCCAGCGCATCAATGAAACTCGTCGAGTATACTATGATGCTCTCCAATAACCATTGATGTTTTGCCGTGGAGAAGATCAGAAGATGGATAATGTATCAACATTCCACAATTCAATCAAACTACAAGGGAGATTCTCTAGGCAAAAAATGTTTCTGCAACGATTTTTACGCATACAAAATAATGAGTAGAAGTAATTCCAGCAATATTCTACTAAAATATCGAGTTTTTGTAAATTTGTAAATCCACAGGAAATTTATTGTCACAGGAAGTTTTGAACATGACTACAGCAGGGTATTAAGCGATGAATTAAACACAATTTTCGAATTATATGGAGTTGGTATTTTTAACGGGCAACGAAGTGCATGGGGATCAGCTAATCTAATTTATAGATGTGAAATCAAAATCTTTGTACGGGGTTAACTCTGGGGAAGCACTTATCAGATCTTCTTGATTTTTTTTTTAAACGTAAAAACACATTGTGGAGCAGGTTTATGGCATAAATTTAGTCCAATAAAGTTGCGGGGTAAGAGGATGACCGTGCTAAAAAAATACAATTACAGAATTATATACCATTCCAATTAAAGGATCGATTGCGACAAAATTAATATTGATACCTACAGAGATTTAGTAGATCTATGGGTAGAATATAGGCTAAACTAAAAAGTAATAGGCCAAATATAATTTAATTAAATACTTGAATTATCAGACCCAGACTTTTCTCGATAAAACGAATAAAATCACATAATATGTTAGCTAAATATAGTAATGCATTATTAATTATCTGAAATTGTGCGCTTCGTATCCCGTAAAAATCCTTCCTTTTATATCTCTCAAACTGTATGGAATTTAGTTAATCATTACCAAATAATTTTTTTATATTTTACAGCGTAAGGTTCAATTAGGCTATCATTAGGTATCTGTATACCTATCAGCTTATCACAAATCAAATTTTTAATTTTTTCGTGACACTAATGTAGTACCTAATTATTTTCTCGAAATATAGCATGATAAAATAATAACCAACAATAGGTATGATATATTTTCGATACATTTAAATCGTTAAGCTAAAATTAATTACGGACCTGTGTCCTGTATAGGACTTAAGCATCTACGTTATAGGATTTACCATAGCCGTAAATTTATTGAAAAATACTTAATTCTGTGTCAGAAGTGAACTGCATTATAAATTGCTATGCAATACGCTCCATCGAAATGAAGCATATGAGTTTCCGCTACCGAAAATCGATTTCAAACGAAGCGCTGTTAGTTGAAATTTTCGTGCGATATGCATTTTTATATCTAATGTGATCATAGATTAAATACTCATATTTCAAAACTAGCGAGCACTTTATTATTCAAATGGACACAACATGCCACATGGCATAAAATAATTTTCATAATTGTTCCGCTATGTTTTCGAGGATAATACCTTTCATAAATAATTGTATATAATATCTTGATTAATACATATAAATGAAAAACGATGCAGGCTTAAAAAAAAATAAAAATCATACTAAATTACAAAATCAAACAAATTCATAATTTGATTACCTTTATATAAGACAAATCAATGAATAAATATCAATATCAGTAATAAAAATAGAATTTTATAACATAACAAAAAGTTACACCTTACACATCCAACATTTTAAGCACTAATTCTTCATCTTCCATTAGACTCAAGCCTGTGTCCACTGGTTCATCTGAATCTTCTTCAATTTTCCTTCGTTTTTTAATATTGGTTTTATTGGTCAATAATTTACGTTTGGGTGGTCTATGATAATATAAAAACAAAAATTAAAAAGTTACACAAATGACATTGAACAAATATTAATCAAAATCTTACCGATGAATACTTGATGAATCATCAACTTCAGATTCTGAACCAGAACCAAGATCGAAATCATCTTCAGAATCACCACTTTCTCGTTTACCATAAACCTTGTCTGGATCAGGTAGCCAAGATAAATCAACAGATGCTTCATCACTAGAACTTGCATCCTCCATTTCAGCTCTCTTAGCCTCTTCTTTAGCTTTCCTCTTTTCTTCTCTATGTTTTGCTTTAACCTTCTCTCGAAACAACTGTTTATCATAAACATCCTCTTCACGCAACATTTGTTTGGCTTGTTCTATATCAATACCACCTTTATCGCTATTATTCTCATATTCTCGAGCCATTTGTGAAACTTTTGTTTTAGCCTTGTCCAGTACAGCCTAAAATTTTTTTTATTAATTATTATGTTCATTGTAAATTAATAAATACCTTACTTCTCCAGTTTCGTCAAATACAGTTTTATGATTTGGTTTGATTTGTTTTTTAATCATTTTTTTTGCTACTGCTGCTTTAGTTAAAGGTTTTTTTTTCTTTTTATCCAATGTATTATTTGATAATTCTACTTCATCTTCAAAATCGTCAGTTTCTAAGATATTATGATCTTTTCGTTTTACAGTTAATAAATCATCATTTTCATCATCACTATTATCATCTTATAAAATAAAAAATTAAATTAAAAGCTAATATCTAAACAATAAGTCAATATGTTTAAATTGAAATCTAAAAATTAATAATTACCATCATGAAAATTATATGAATCTTTAACAGATGATTGATACACTTTAGGTTCTGGTTCGTCATCTGAAATTTCAGAATCAGATGATTTATTCAATTTCTCATTAAGGTTTTCAACTACAGTTTGAGCAATTGAATCCTTTTCCTTTTTCTTAGCTTCTTTAGCTTTTTTCCATTTTTGTAAAAATCTTACACGAGGTGGAATAGCTAAACCTAAGGAACTTTTAAAGACATGAAAATTAAATTTAACTTTCAGGCACTTCATTCAAAAGTATGTGAATTTGATATTTACCTAGCAAATGAATCTGTATCTAAAGCTGAAACATCAAATACACTTTTGTCTTTCATTAAGAATACGGATTTTATATAAGAAACAAAAGCACGCTGAGCTGATTCTTTTAAAACATGATCTTTTGCTAAGGTTGCTTCCAATGTCCGTTGGATTGAAGTCAATTTATTAGGATTAACTCTATAAGTAAATATTTGTTAATACTAAAATACATTATATATATATATAGTATATTATTACTTTATTTCTGAGATTGGAATTTTTTTATTTTCCAACTGTTTTAAAATGCCTAATTCAGAAGGCAACAGCACAAGCAATGATTCTCCAGACTTTTGAAATCTAGCTGTTCTACCAGCACGATGAATATACTCATTTGCATTTTCTGGGCAGTCCAACTGAACAACCCAATTAACAGCAGGAAAATCTAAATAAAAATAAAAATGAATTATATATTACCTAAATTATGTCTAAATAATTAATTTAATATCTGACTTCTGTTATTTCATTTTTAATTGTTATTACATACAAACATAATATGTATTCAATAGTATCTATTAAATCCATGATAAATAATATGCTTTAAGAGTTATGTGTCTGTGATTTGGGTTACCCTCATAAAATAACAAGTTAGGAGCATACTGCATATAGTTTCAGAAAATGGATCACAATATCAATAATTGATTTAAATAATATGAAAATAATAAATATATAACAAATGATTTTAAAATATGTTAAAAATCAAAAATAAATATAATATCATCAATAATAATATAGTTGATGAAAAAAAATTTTTATTAATTACTAAAATATTAATTAGTTACACAAATTCATCATTTTAAATATTTTATTTAACAAGTTAATCAATAAACAATAGTTTTATTTTTAATAAATAGTGTTTTTTTAATTAGTTTCAAAAATTAAATGATAATTTATTTTTCGTACTTGATAAGCTTTTAAATTTAAATAAAGTAATTTAATTACCAAGTCCTCGAGCAGCAATATCTGTAGCAAAGAGAACTGATCGTTGTTTTCTGCTAAAAGACTCATATACAGCCATACGTTTTGTTTGATGCATAGTGCCATACAATGCTAATAAACTAGTACCAGGTCGTAGTTTACATAGTATTTCATAAAAATATTTAACCTAGAACAACAAGTTTGTCTCCATAATTAACACATATTCCATATATTATTGGCTTGATTTCACTAATCTTACCTGTTTACAACTTGACATAAACACGAGCACTTTATGGTGCAAATGATTTTTTATGAAAGACCATAATAGACTCATTTTATCATGCAACTCGCATACCATATAACTTTGTACCAAACCTGATGGAGTACTATGCTCAGAGTCTTCATGAACGGAAATTAAATGAGGGTTACTCAAACTGAGTCTTACCAAATCTTTCACAGACCTGAAATATAATATAAGAAATTAATTTACAATAAATATATTATAATTCATAGAATATGTATTTAAGTTCAGGTTGCCTACTTGGTTTGAGTGGCTGAAAACAGAAGTGTTTGCCTTTCAGGAGGTAAATTCTCTATAATACTGTTCATAGTTTGCTGAAAACCCATATCAAGACATCGGTCAGCTTCATCCAACACTAAAACCAACATATTAGAGCAGTCAAAAAGTGGATTTTCGTCCATATGTTGCAATAAGCGACCTGGTGTACAAATCATTATGTTACATTGGTCTAAACGTTTGCGCTCAAATTTCAAATCTTTGCCACCTAAAACACATTCAAAATTTATTATAGAGATGCCTATAATTACATATTAATAAATAGCATAGTAAAATGTTGTTCAAAATATTAAATACAAGAGTTGTAAAAAATAAAAATTGATATAGAAGCAA
Source organism: Diuraphis noxia (assembly GCF_037042655.1). NCBI lineage: Eukaryota > Metazoa > Arthropoda > Insecta > Hemiptera > Aphididae > Diuraphis > Diuraphis noxia. Next base: position 25,141,202 of record NW_028301714.1, on the reverse strand, counting down.
AAAACTGTTAACACAATATAAACAATTTTTCAATTCAGTCAAATAAAACAACATTGCTATTATTTGCATTTTGTTGGTTTGATTGATTACATAATTTAAGGTATTTTTTTATATCATTTACACAACAATTATTTTATGTACCCTCAATTTTTGGCATTGTAAAATGTTTTTTTTTTAATTTAACTTTTAATATTTATAAATTTATAATTAAATTATAACACATACCTATTATAAACTCAAATAATAAGATGTTATGTTGTTAACTAGTATAAACAATGTTTAATCTGATTAGTTGAATATATTGTTACCTTCAATAAATTATTAAAATAATACAATATTTTTAGCAAGAATAGCTAGAAAATGTTTATTTCTGATTTCAATGTAGGTACTATTTTATTATTTTTTGACCTATTTTTTTACTATTGAAATTGAATATTCACTCAAGATAGATACACAATAACTGTTGACTCTGTTTTGCTTCTAACCCATTAATATGTAAAATATTACACTTACCAATAATTAAACCAGCAGAGAAATCGTGATGAACACCAATTTTACGCAATGTTTCAAATATTTGATATGCTAATTCTCTGGTAGGGGTTATGATTAGTGCTGCTAAACCTTCAGTTCGATTCCATTTGTTGCAATATAATATTTCCAATACCTGATAAATTTATTAATTATGAAATAAGCATGTTAAATCTTAAAGTTTCTAATAGTTTATTATTTACCGGTATTAAAAAAGCTAGTGTTTTACCACTTCCAGTCTTAGCTGCTCCAAGTATATCCTCACCACGTAGGCTATAACCAATGCTTTCACGTTGTATTTCAGTAGGTAGGAAGTATTTGTTTTCTTTCAGTCCTTTTAATGTTGGTGCCGATAAGGGAAAATGTTCGAATTTCTCAATTGCATTTGGATCAATCTTGAAAGAAAATAATTGAGTCAAATTTTATATTATATTCTACAAAATTATAATAATAGACATAAAATTAATACAGAGTAGTTGTAGTCTTGTAGCTCTATAAAAATCACAAAATCTACAATAATTACGCAATCCCCTTAATCTCCTACCTAGTACAAATATTTTTAAATAATAATGAACAATCATCGATACCCAAACATGACAGTTTAGGCATTTTGTAGATACCTATATAAATTTCATATTTTTTTTCGCAAGAATAAAAATAATTGAAAAATGTCTTCTGTACACAAACACATCAATTTCTATGAAGTAAAAACCTTTGTGGATGAAAAAATGTCAATGCGTTGTACATTTAAATTTAAAATAATGAAACTAGATGTGCAGAAAAACGTACACACGTCGTAATAAAATATTAAAAACGTTACCCGTTCGTATGATTCTTTAAGTTTTCCAATCACGACATCAATAGACTCTTTCTTTTTTTTCGATCTAAAAACTTTTATTTTTCGTTTCTTGTACACCATATTGAATAAATCGGGTGTCGACGAGACTGTTAATAGTTAGTATAATAAACAGTCAACAATAAAGACGTATCAACAGTTGTAAACGTAAAAGCAGAACATTTAAAAAGACTTCAATGTAAGCGTTAGGCATGTACTACGTACATTTCAATCCATTTAAATACACGTGTAGTATAGAACTACTACTAATTAAGATGCCTGTGATATAGAAACGTTATCTACATCATGGTTATCAATATTATCATCACAGATCCATGTAGATAATAAGCTAGATTGCTGCTCCATCGAGAAGTCTATGTCGTACGAAATTCTAATCCTTTTTTTTTACCTCCACCTCCACGGCCCCCACCCGACAACCAAGGCTGACGACTTCTCTACCAACAAATTCTATTTGGTGTTGTTGTTGTCACAGATTAGATAAAATTTCACATGTTATCAATATTTCGTTGTAAATAATAAACAAGATATTATAATTGTTATTATAAATTTGTCATCAAAGAACAAACTTGTAATATAAAAATTAATCTACATATTTTAATTAAATTATATTATTTAGTTTAAATTATCGATGTATCAGGTTAATTATTCATAACTATTACACGTTATTATACTAGTAATAAAAGACATAAATAGCCAAAAATTCCTTTTCGGCGCTTTAAAGTGGAACATTACAATAATTATTCTTGTTTGACAAATCTAATATTTATTATTTCGTCCAGTACACAGACAATATCGTACGTCAACGAAACCGCAGGTAGCCGATTGAGTATAGACGTTCAGTAAAATTTCTGGCTGACACAATTCACGACTGCGTCATGATGAGTTCAAGTGGTACTGTCGAAAACGACGTCGGAAGTGCAATGACAATGGAAACAGATGACGAAATTGATCAACTTGTGGTAAGTTTGCTTGATGATTTTCATGTATTTACTGTTCATGACGATTTTATGCTTCATGTATTCTAGACTCAAACTACCGATGTCGAAATGGTGTCAACGTCAATCGCGCCCCTTGTCAATGCGCCTGTTTCAGCAGTATCTTCAAATTTAAGTTCATCAATGTCATCAGTAGGAACTCTTACCAACAAACTATCTCCAACAGTTGTGTCTCTCAATAACAAACCTTCCACGACGCCCGTAACTCACAGCAATCTACTGGTTCCACAAGTTGCGCCTCTTATCAATCCGCCCATGTCTTCAGTTGTTCATGTAAACCAAACGACAGTGTCCACAGTTACTTCTCTTAATAGCACTCCCGTTTCAACAATATCTGTACTCAATAACCCTTCAGTAGTAACCAATCAGCAAAATATTGTAATGCAACATCTCCAGTTTCAACAATTACAACAACTGCAACAGCAACAACTCCAACAACAGCAACAACTCCAACAACAGCAACAACTCCAACAACAGCAACAACTCCAACAGAAGCAACAACTACCAACTCAACAGCAACAAATCCAACTCCAACAACAACAGCTCCAACAAATGCAACAGAAACAACTACTAATACAACAACAACAAATTAAACATCACCAACAGCAACAAATAAAACAGCTACCGCAACCACAATTATTACAGCAGTTGCAACAAGTAAGAATTCTGTCTCACCAAATTAAAAATTTTTAATATTTCTAATATCATAGCCAAAATCGCAAATAAGGGAGACCTAAGCATCTTGAAATTTGTATAGCCCCCAAAAACCTAACATCATACATACACTGCCATATAGCGTTAATAAAGTGCCCAATATAAATCTGAGGTTTAGCCCTTCAAATCTCAAACACTATTTGTGCCTATCAGAGACCTCTGAAGCCCTGGCTTAGTTGCACTCACTATTAAAAGGATATCAGCGTACTATCTATTTGTTTTCTCTCTGACCCAAGCACAATATAGCAAATTTATGTTTACCAGAACCAACCTTGTATTATTACTTTAAATATCAGATTAAATTCAATTATTATCAAACTTTAAACTAAGAACACTATCTGTAATCCTGCATTGGCTATTTTGTAATACCATTTAAATTGTTATGTAAGTTATGAGCGTGTAAATTATTACAGTTTTGCGTTTAAATAGTACATAAATTAAGATATAAAAAAGCCAACTGGAACACCAGTATTGTTCTTAGCTTAAAATTAACTACTATTCAATGATATACCAAAGATTTTTCTTGATGGGTAAGAAGCTGATAATTTGTTAAATTAGGAAGGCCTAACCCTAGTTATCATACATTTGTATGCTAACAATATGGATGTATAACATTTTAGACTTTTGCAGTTCAGCAGCAACCTTTAAAAATAAATCTATAATTTTAATACATGCATCCTATACTCTTATATAATATGTTAACAGAACCCTGAAAGCACCTTCAAATTTTTCTTGAAATTTAATGGAGGATTAAGAACCACCACTGACATCAGTTTGGTTATTAAGTTGTAGCCACCAAAAATAACTTCTAACTTCTTTTAAAGATACAATACAATTATTTAACTAAAATATTTGAAGATTTATTGGTAGATACAATCAATCATAATGCCCATAGTAAATAGTAAACTGTTGTTTAACTAGTGGAACTTTTACTTTAAAATTAAAATGTTTAAAGGACACCTTTATTTTATTTTTTCTATTAAGGGGAACCCGCTGCTACATAGGCCATTGGACGTAGGGTATAACGGTAGGGGCTATTTTTGTATAGGTTTTTAAGTTGGTAGGTTGTAACATGTATTTGTGTATATATGGCAAAGATATGTTGCTAAAACTCCAGAGTGGTCACCCATTCAGAAGCTAGCAACTGTGACTGGTAGGTAAGCTCGGTGCGTTTTGGCAGATTGAGCGTACAGCCGCGCCTCACCAAGCCACTACCACCACTATTTTTGTTGACTTATTAAGGGTTAGATTATATATTTTTTTTAGTGTTATAACTGTTGTGGTCAGAGTTAGTTTTGAAGTTATAGTTGTTTGTCGTTTTTGCTGTACTGCACTAATGCTTGAAGAGATATCTTTGCTATATCCACAAGCTTAAAGTGAAACGTTTTTAAATGTATGTAAAATAAATAGAAAATTTTCAATTTTAAAGATAATGTCCAATTTAAGAACTTAAAATTAAGTTTTACTTGTTTCATTTCCTATACTGATCAACTTTATATAGGTTACAGTTATATCTTGAAAATAACTAACAAAATTGTATAAATATATATAACAAAAATATTTAAGTCAGTAGGGGTAATAAATGAGTATTGATAACTGATATTATGTTCTAAAAATAAAGTGCCAACTTCTATAATATTATATATATTATTGAAATATTGACTATAAATTTAAAATAGTCTTGTTATTAATTTCTAAATTTTCTATAAGTTCACAATTATTTATTATTTAATTGTATACAGCAACCACAACAACATCAACAGCTTATACAACAAACAACACAGCAACAACCTCAACAACAGCAGCAATCCCAACAACTACAGCAGCCACAACAGCATATACAACTACAGCAACAACAACAAGTAGTACATCAGCAGCAGCAGCAGCAACAACAAGTAGTACAGCAGCAGCAGCAACAACAACAACAAGTAGTACAGCAGAAGCAGCAGCAACAACAACAACAAATAGTACAGCAGCAGCAACAACAAGTAGTACATCAGCAGCAGCAACAGCAAACAGTTCAACAGCAACAACAAGCAGTACAGCAGCAACAACAAGCAGTACAACAGCAACAACAAGCATTACAGCAGCAGCAACAACAAGTAGTACAGCAGCAACAGCAACAACAAGTAGTACAGCAGCCACAACAACATCAGCAAATAGTACAGCAGCCACAACAACAAATAGCACAGCAGCCACAACAACAAATGGCACAGCAACAGCAACCATCACAACAACATGGAATTAAAAATTTGATAAATGCAGACGATGCAGCAGTAAGTATTTCTCTAAATAATCCTATTAACCTATCACATGGATGTAAATCAATATAAGTGGTTGTTAAAATTGTACCTATATCAAAAGTAGTAGTAGTCTACACATCTTTCTCCGCTTTATTTTTGTCCCGATCTAATAAAAACGGTACCTACTTGGCTACAACAGTAATATCAATTTTTGTGAAAATGAAGTTTAGTATTTATTTTTTTTTTTATTTTTTTTTGTTTTTTGATGAATTAAACATTTTAAGTATACCGTTTTACTGAAAAATATGGAAAACTGGAAAACTATGCCATTAGTTTAAAAAAACCTATTAATTTTGAGATTATTAAATGAAAACACATAATTTGTTTTTTTTTTTTTTTTGTAGTTGTTAACAAAAGAACGTTTGCGTGAACTAGTCAAAGAAGTGGATCAAAATGAACAGCTAGAAGAGGATGTAGAAGACCTTATGTTGCAGTTATCTGATGATTTTGTCAACGAATTAGTCAAAGCAGCATGTGTGTTTGCTAAACATAGAAAATCAAATATTGTTGAAGTTAAAGACGTTCAAATTTACTTAGGTTACTATTAAAATAATTTTTTTAAAACTTGTCAAATTTTAAATGATCTTATTAAAATTTGAATAAAATTTATAACCATTGTATATGTTTTACAGAACGGTACTTAAATATGTGGATACCTGGTTTTGGCACAGATGAATTAAAACCATACAAAAAAGCGCCAATTACAGAAGCACATAAACAACGAACAGCACTTATCAAGAAAGTTGCCAGTAAAAAATACTAGTTTAAATGATAATTTGTTACATGTCAGTATGTCACCAGCATGACTATTCAGAATTCCTTTAACATTTATTTTTGGTTATTCAAACACTACTTAAGTGCTGTTTAATATAAAATTGGATGAATATAAGACTTATTTTAATAATAAAATAATATTTTTTCATCATTAAAAAGTTTTTAATTAGCTTACATTGTTAATATTATTCTTAACTGAATTTTTATATAAAATGTCTTCTTAGTTCATAGGTAAGTTAAATTATTTGTATTTTATGAAATAAACACACTTCATTAAATACAATTATAATTATATTTTTGTACTAAAGAATTTAGGAAATTAATAAACACTTGATATTATAACTTTTTTAATGAACAGTGTTTTTGTTGGGATATTGATCATTGTTTGTTAAAATTGTGAATAAAGAAAACTTATATGGCTATATTTTTTTATTTATCAAATGAAAAATAGTGGGGAAAAATGTCTTATTATTGAAGTTTAGAATTTAGAAGTATATTGATTGAGTACATTATAACGTGCAATATACATTATACAAGGAATAATAATACATCTTAGCAGTGGCGTCCGCAGAGGGGGGAGGCTAACGGGCTGAAGCCCCCCCCCACCCCCATTGACCTCATAAGTATTACTTAAAAAAAAAATGTATCAAACTTCAACTGTCGTCAGCTATTAATAAGCAAGACGAAAATTAATAAACGTCTTACCAGAATAAATTCATTTTAAAAAAAACATTGATTTGCATACCAATTTTCCTAAAAAAAATTGGTAATTTTTTGGTAAATGTATGAACTACTTGTATGAATGACCTGTATTGAATTTTCAAGCCTTAGCTATGCAAATTTAATATTTTATAAATTTTAATCTATAAATTAATTTTTCTGGTTTTGTCAAAAATTGAACTATAAATACTTATAAAAACTAATCGTGCCTATATATGTCATTAATATTTTTAGATAACTAGGTTTAATAAAACCTTGTATTACATTTTAAAGCTTTTTGACCGAACAAATAATTTTTTATTGACATTTTTAGAAATAAAAGCAAGGTTACTAAAAAAATTTTCATTTATCCAATTGTTTTAAAAAATACTGAGAATTTTCAATTTTGACCTCTCAAATTTCAAACTAAATCTAATTTGCTTCCAAAAACCCCCATCGAGGTTTATGATTAGAGCATTTTTTCTACTAGAAAAGTTGAGATGTTGAAGTTGTACAAACATTTTCAAATACCTCACCTAAAAGTCTACAATTATTAGAATGGACAAAATAAAAATAAAATAGTAATTAATTTTCAAGCCCCCCCCCCCCCATTGAAAAATCCTGCGTACGCCACTGCATCATAGGAATTATAAATATAAATAATATTATAATAAATTAAAAATATTTATGATAGCCAATGGTCACACAAGTTTATTAACAATAAATGAGCATCTATAAATAAGTATCATATTTACTTAAAAATACCAAATTAATAAAATACAAAAATTGAGAAACATAAATAGGTACTCAATATTGAATATTGTATGACATTAGATATACTTTTAACAAATTTAGTAAAATCTTTAAGAGTTTTAGTTATACTTGGTTTACACAAAGATCAATAGCAATGCTTATCTATAGTATTTAGTAATTCTATAAGCAATTTTGTGTGTTCACTTTTTATTACAACAAATTAACAGTGTTTAGTTTCATTGACTATCTATTTATATAACTAATTTACAATCAACAAACATTTTTTCATAACAGCCACATACATTAACAATACCTAATAATATAAATATTATCAAGCAATAAGGTTTCAATGGCATAAACATTAAACAAAATGGAGATTTTTAATGCGGCATGAAATAACTTTATATATTGCCATTAATATTAAATGACATCTTCTAGGGACATAATAACCATTTTAAGTAATTCATTTGTCTGTTCAGAGTCAAATGAAATTAAGCAATCCAAATTACTCAACTGTGGTGATAGTCCTAGAAATAGAGCCAATTTAGTAGCCAATGGATTTTTAACCTCTAGTAGTGGGTTATTGTTATCTGGTTGCATCTAAACATAAACATGGCCACATAAAAACTTTATATTAGCAGCCACAAAATACTTAAAAAAATTAACATACTTTATCTGCAGTAAGCTTATGAACCAGACCATCAGATCCTAAATAGAGTACTGAAAACCCATCATACCACCTAGAACAAAATAAAATAATTATTTTTAAAATTAATAAATTAACCACTAAAATTACAAATCACAGATGAGTTATTAATAATAAAGATGACATTTATAATAATATTACTTTATGTTGGTAGTATTGAATTCTTCTTATAACCATTGTTAGACAATTCTTTAATTTGTGTTATAACAGGAAAATTAATAAGTAATTTTATTCCTTAACAAAACCCAAATAATTATTCAAACTATTGCTTACAAAGTAATATTATGGAATCTAGATAATATATTTGCAACCCAAAATATCCATATTAAATATATCAATAGTATGTTTATCTTTGAAACTATAATGAGTATATATGTATGAGTATAATGGCAGTATGGCATTACACTGAAATTTCAATATTACTAAGTCTCAACAGATAACAACACAATTCTTATAAAGAGAAATTTGTTAAATAGAAGTTTGTATAAGTTCCAATTTGTATGAAAATATTATGTAAATTATATAGTAGTTAAATTTTATTTTATCACATCAAACTTAAAAACAAAAATTCAAGATTTCTGAAAAAAATTTCAACTGCAAATTAAAAATAAGTTTAGACAATAAAATATATTTCTAATGATTAATTTAAATTATTTTGACTAAATTATAACTATCAGAAAGCAAAAGTTTTAAAAAATAAACATATTAACCTAAGCCATTTTATCATGAACTTATTCACACTGTTCTTCGGAGGTATTATGTCGATATTGACTAATAATAAGTTGATAGGAGCTAGTAATATTATATGAAACTCATTATTACAATTATAACACAATATATCAATATATACAGTGATTTTTTTTATCATGAACCACTCATTATTTCAAAAATTATCAATGTTTTTGAAAATATTTTTTTACAAAGTTTTATGCTGTTAAAAAAACAATGTTTTTATTAAAAAATTATGTTTCTAAATATTTTTTATCTTTATAACTTTTTAAGTTTTTTACTTGGCAAAAGCCAAACCTTAGATTGGGAGAGTGGAGTGGTACGGGGTTACTCCGCAAACTGTTTGTCCACTACTCCACTTCTCTAAACTTTAAATACTTATAACTCATAAATTACACGTCCAAAATTCGATTTTTACGTATCAAAATACTTAGAAAAATATTCTGCTTTGGAATATGAAATTAAAACTCTAGGTTGTCATTCAAAAAAGTAAAAAACTTAAAAAATTATAAGGATAAAAAATATTTAAAAATATAATTTTTTAATAAAAAATATAATAATAACTTTCATTTATTCATTTATTGACTTATTAATAAATTTTATAATGCAATTAGATAAAGAATAATTCACATACGATTCTACATTTTCTTTAATGACTTGTTCCAAATTCCAAAGTCTGAATTTCCAAAACTTCATGAACACTTTTATTCCTGATATACCTTTGATTCTCCAGCGTATTTTGATTGTTCCATCTTCTGGATGTTTGGTTATTTTTAATATATCAAATTTTACATAAGCATACTTTATATGGCCCATCAAACGTAGTAAAGAAATTGTTGTCATGAAGTATTCTAATCCTCTAAAAACAAGTAAAATATAATAATTTTAAATTGAATATATAACTTATTTTTCTTTATTTACTTACACATTCTTTGTTCCTCTGATGTTATTCTCAAATACCAATCTGGGATGGTATAATGAATAATCCAAATTGTGTCTAAACAATAATGGTAACTGAAATAAAAAAGAATAATATATAACTGAACATAATATGACAGAATGATCAATATTATGCAAGTTCAATATCTTAGCAATATTAATAAGGTTGATAACTTACATCTTCTCCCAACCTATTGTAAACACGTTCAAGCTGTTCTAAACTTGGTAGCCCATTAGAATCTGATGTGCTAATATTTTCATTAGACTTTGAAAGATTGTCTTGTTTAAGCTTAGTGCTGTTGAAGACATCATTTTTGGGGTTTGTGTGTCTGTTAAACCATTCAACAGCCGTTTCTACGGACTGTTTGTTTTTGACAGGTTGAACCATGTAGTTGAGCAACGGTTGTGATTGATGAAACAAATTGTCGGCATAATTGATTTTGCAGATTGTCTCGACCTGAAAACGAAAGAACCACCCCACTGTAGGAAACACCCTTGGGCAGGTGACCTTATCGGTGAACAATTAAGGTCACGGACAGAGCGGATTACCTGCGGTCTGACCGAGTGCTTCTGAACGGCGTCCAACACGACGTGACCACCGTACGCCGACATTTTGGCCGTGCCCAACAAATACTGATGACCGTTTCCGATTTTCGTGCAAATCTTGCGCACGGAGTTAGCCATGGTTCCACACTGGAAACCTACGTTGACGACCTCCAAATGCTAGGGCCGAGTTGATCTGTTAAAAGGGCGTTTGTGACGCTCCTTAGAGAAAATCGACTTACATCGAAAGAAGAACGGCAAAATCCACTGGGCCGGCGGTAGTACGCGCGCAAAGAGAAATGAAGAGATGTGCACGGTGCCGAGCGGTCGATCGCTGATAAAGACTTTTTTAAATGTGACAACACTTATCACGAAACTCGTAATATGCTTATATTATGCGCAATATGTGCATATTATACAGAATATTATAATGAATAGTAAAATTTATAATATCATGATAGAAATAACTAGTTATTTCTATCATGTTCATATATAATATTATATTATTATATTATTTATCACGAACTAACCATGGATAAAGAATAAGGATACTCTGTTTATAAATAGTAATTAGTAAACAGCCATATACTATATATAATCATAGACATATATATTATACTTATATTGTTTATATATGTATGCATATGATTATAAAAGACTGTAGGTAGACAGAATATCATAGACAAGACCCTTGTATAAATTGTCCAGATAATATGATAAAAACTAAAGCCAATATTAGCCATTAGGGGCATCTGCTTAAAACTGATATTATAGTCTGAGAAACTACACGATTAAATTTTAAATTAAGTATCGATTATATAAATCAAGGTCTATAGGTCAGGGCGTTATTGCGCTTATTTTGCATTTTTTGGAAAATTATTCAAAATTCGAACCTATCTAGAAAAGAAAATAGTAATACAATCTTAGGTAGCTACCTATATACAATACACAACTCACAACTCCTTATAACTTACATGATTAGAAAAATGATTTGTAGAAAATGTTATTGTTGGAATTCTGAAGTCAGATTGTGTTGATCAGTCACTTCTACTGCACACAGAAGAGTTAGAAAAAGCAAATCGTAATACTATTTGTTAAGTCTTTAATGGTCTGGACTCTGAAGATATTATGTACAACAACGTCTTACTATTCTTATCCGACGCAGCTCCTTACATGATAAAGGCCAATTCAGTTCTCAAAAATGTATATATCAAAATGATACACACCACTTGTAGTGCACACGCACTTCATCAGCTAGCTGAAGAATTCCTGGACAATTCAATACTGTTGACCATGGGCGAACGCAGGAAAAAATTTCGGGGAGGTTTTGAAAAAATTTAAAGTAGGTATTCATAAATATCATATTATTCATACTGTATTACACTTTTCCCGTAGACGGTAATTACACTCGTCATCTGTCTACATTACGTACATCATCAAAATGGCAGCCACCGATGTCGATCAGTTATTAATAAGTTATAATTAACATATTATATTTATCATACATTTTAATGGTAATTTTACAAACCACAGGAGCAGGGAAACTTTTTATCGATAGTTCTGGGAATTAGATTACCACCAGAACCTATCTTAACACGTTGGGGGACATGGCTCGAAGCGACAATTTATTACTGTGAACAGTGTGAACATTTCCAAATAATGTGTAGTGTAATAAATGCCCAAGATGAAAATGATGCAGATGAAGGTCTTGAAGTGCTAGAGAAAATATCAAACATTTTAGAAGGAGAATATAAAATTTCAGATATGAGTCAGTTTCCTCATTTCCTGAAGGATTATTCATGCAACGACTTGGTATACTTTAAATATGCCCAGACTATTTCAGTGGATGTCGAAAGGTCATTTTCATCGTACAAAACTCTGTTATCAATCGAAGAGCATTTACATTTGAAAACTTACGGAATCATTTAATTATTCGATGTAACAATGGAGGTAAGACACATAAATATAAAATTATTGATTTATTGATTTATTTATTTTATTTTATTTTAAATTTTTCCCATCATTATATAGTTTACGAATAAAATTAAAAAACTCGGAAATTAAAGAAACAATCAGTTGATTACTTTATACATTTTTAATGTTATACTAATTGTAATTAATAATTAGATATTAATAAAAAAATAAATACCTATATAAAATGCATATTTTTAATTTTTATGCTTATTCCAGGGTTTTTAAGTGCACATTTTAGCGCTTATTATTGTGTTTTTAAGTCCCGGACCCTGGTAAAGACTAGACTAATGAGCATAGGTGCAAATAGGGTGGGGCTTCGGAGCAGCTCCCCTGGATTTATTATCATATCAATTTTTGTGAAAAATAAAATATTACCTACGCATACAGGGCCGGCGAAAGCTATGGGCGACCTGGGCGACTGCCCAGGGCGTCATCACGGAGGGGCGCCAATCTGAAAATTATTTTTATTTAATTTATTTTTTAAAACGCATTAACAATCTATACAATTTGAAATATTCATTATCTAAAGTCGTTTTAATTGGAGATGCATCTTCAATTGTCTCATATTAGTCATAGTTGTAGAATATAAGAATAATATAACAGTGCATCGATACCGCTGGTTTTGATGTAAAAATAATACATTGAACTATGGAAGCATACCACCCCATTTGTGTGTGTCAATAAAATATATAGATGGTCGTAATAATTATTTTCATATTATAATATTTACCCATTTATAAATAAAATCATATAACTAGACGATTAAGGCTAGATTCGTTAGAAAAACCGTGGCGGTAAAACCCATTCGGACCTTACGGTGAAAATACCGCAGAGTATAGCGTAAATCAAAAAGACACAATTGTCTGACACACACAATTATTTATTGTTTTCGATGAGCTCTCGCTCCGTAGCGTCTGCTGTGTAATGTCAAATACTCAAATGAGTCAAATGTATAAGCTAAAGTAACTGCCAACCATAGGCGCCCGCAGGGGGGTGCAAGCTGGGGCATTTGCCCCCCTCGCTTTTTCAAAATATTTTTTTTAATTGAATGTTTTAAGATAAATGACTATTTACTATACAACAAATTTAAAGTATAAAATAAGTTGTAATATAATAAAATATAATACATTGTATACGAGTATAATAAAATGTTATTATTTTAAAACACCTAGTAAAATTATAATATTTATCCTCAAATCCTAACATTACCCCCCCCCCCTAGAAAAATTTCTACGGGCGACAACAGGTAATCAATATTCATATGATCATATATGTTGTTTAGTACATTTCTACATAGTATTTTGGTTTCTTTTATACAATAAATTCCGTTTTCATTAATAAGTAGTTAGTGAAACCAGAAACACAATATTCCTATATTATAGGCAGTAGTGGGCTGGTGGCGTGAAATAATATAATATTATTTGATTTGATATTTCATGTTAATGAATATACTTTGAATTTTGATAGTTGATATGAATATATGATGATATATAATAATTAATATATGGCGCAACGGTCGATATAACGTGGTGAATCGCACATCCGCATATTTATTATTATGAAAATTAGTATTAAACTTAACACGTTTTTTGCAGTATCTATAAATATGATAAAATAAATTTAGTATTATTTTCGTTGTACAATTTTATAAGTTAATAAAATAATATGTCTAACCTTATTACAATATTGTTATGATACAAAAAACATGCTAATTTTATTTAACTTCCAAAAAAAACTTAATTTTAATACTACTCAAACTAGTCTTGGCGGCGGAGGGGGGGGGGTGTTAAGGGCGCCAAAACATGGTTTCGCCCAGGGCGCCAAAACTTATTGCGCCGTCCCTGTACGTATAGGCGGTGCATAATGCATAAAGAAAAAATACTTTTGAAAAATCAAGGGTATACTTACGGATGTACGGTGTACACTTAATAATTACATAAACGATAAACCTATACCTATTACTATTATCGGAAATAATATTAATAGTTTTAGTTTTATGTTTGTGTAATTGTGTTCAGCACAACAATATGTAGACGATAGATACTAGATACCTATCAAATTGTTACTACTCACAAAGTTATTTTTAAGTTGTTTTGCCCAAAATGTATATTTTTGTTGTTTTGTGCCCAACGATCATAGAAATCATATATTTGTTGATTGTTAATTCATTTTCATTAATTATTTTATACGATTGTGATTTTTTAAATTTAAATATGCTTTTATCTTGCAACATTGCGGCTATTAGTGATTATTACTAATAATAATATGGTAGGGCTGAGCTTGAAATTCCCTATTTGCGCCTATGCTAATGAGTAAAAATATTAATTGATTATGGTGTTTAACACGAGTGGGTTGTCGATAATAATTATTAGTTATATAATATAACTATATAATATATATAGTATCATTATGGCCTTATAATATTCAATGAACTATCAGATTAATGCTTCTGTTTTGATTTGTGTTTATTCGGGAAAATGATTACTTAAACCACAGAACAATAAATTATACTTAAACGTGAAACGATATATTGGATTTGGGTTTTCGTATATCGTATCTATATCTGTGGTTATCGTCTATTTTTAACAAATCTATATGTGTTTTATTTCCCAGAAACCGGTTATCTACAACAATCGAAGAGGCACCAAATTACCAAATACCAATATTAGCATAGTACAGATATTTTTATTGACTTTGATTAAACAGATAAACAGAATTATATTTATAATTCATAATTTTAAAATTTTGAATAATATTTAGGAGGACGTCGTGCCCGCGCATGAATGACTCGTATAATACTTGCCAGTTGCCTTACAAAATATTATGACATTCCACATCCACATACAACATAGCAGTGGCGGTGTTGTACGATTGAGAACAGGTAAAACCTTTTTAGCAACACGATTGAGAACGATTTTTCGATCGAAGTTGTCATTTATCTTAACTTTAAGTGATAATTTTTAGGGCTGGAATTTTGATCCAAGAGTATATTTTTTTTGATGTTTTGAAATGTTGCTGATTGAAATTGATTGCATTTCTTGATCAAATTCACTTTAAATTTTATTATAAAATGAACGAAAAATGTTGCGATCAATAAAAGACTATCGGCATGTTTGCTTTTGATTTTTTTTTTAATTTTTAATCTTAAACTGACAAATAAAAATACAAATATGTTGTAGATAATTAATATTAATTTTTAAATTTTGATCTTAAAAAAAATGCCTAACCGTTCCCAATCGTGTTCTACCCAGCAGTGGTTAATCGGGTTTTTCCCGGTAGGCCCCATCCTGTGTATGTGTCATATCCCTTGTTATATCAGTCAGAAGAAAAAGCCACGGAAAAAAAAGTCAAATTACAATAATTAAAATTAAAGCATTAAATTGGGTATTATTTAAAAATTGTTTACACATTGGTCAAATATATAAAAAATAACTATAATTGAATATATAAAAAAATAAAATCTAAAGTATTATTCAACATTTTTAAACATTGGTCATATTGTATACATATATATAAAATAATTAATACACAGGTTATATGTTAATTAATTTAAAAATTTAAATCCAGTTGATCATACTGTATTTTCCGTATTCATATTATATAAAAATAAAATTGTTAATATTATAATATACATTGAATACAAATAACATATTTTGTAGATATTATCTTCAAATCAATTGATTTAAGTCTTTCACCCGTGATATGTATAATTATAATGTATATTATAGTATATACTTTGTACAGGGTGATTCTTTTTAAAAATGTACATGTTGCAATATGAACTATACAGCTATCTTGAAATAAATTAATTTATGTATATTTTTAATTTAAATTTTTTGTTTAATAAAATCAATACATTCATTGCTGTTAAGATACTAAAATATATTTATTACTATGAATAATAAATAATAACATATAACCTAGCTGTGTATTAATAATTATATATATATAATGTATATACAATATAATCAATATGTAAAATTTTTTTCAATACCTAATTTAATACTTTAATTTTAATTGTTATATATTTAATTATTGTAATTTGATTTTTTTCCCATGGCTTTTTTTTCCTACATTCCTTTTGTCGACTTTTCGGTTTCTAAATAAATTATTGAAGTCAATGCCATTATCATAAATAATGTATTAAAATTTAAAGTAAATACTAAATATGTATATAGTTTTAAAACATGTAGAATAAGGTATTGATGATTAAAATGCCATTAAAAAGTTATCGATTCTCTGTACGGTGTTTTTGTATTTTATTGTCATGTTATTCAAAAATTAACTAATCAAAATATTCTATAAACACATGATTAAAATTGCAAACAATGAAACGATTACGATATTTCAAAACAATTATTCAGTACTGTTTATTTAATAAATAAATAATAATTACTAAATCGATATTCTGTGATGTGGAAATGTTCAATGTTGTCAATTTTGTGTTTTGTTCAATTAATGGGTTTAATTAAAAAGATAAATAATAGGCATACAATTAATATAAGTATCAAGGTACCTATAACAAATTCATGTCGGGTTCAAATTTGATCAATATTCGTTATTATTTTGCTGACTTGCTGTAATGAACTAAAACTACAAATTCATAACTTTTACTGTTTTACTCTCTCTGTAAACACTTTTTCCCTCTAAACTTACTCAAAAGTCTCAAGTGTAGGATCTTTTCTGAAAGATTATGTTCTTGAGTTCGTATTTTAGAGAGGTCATTTTTCGATTTTCGAAACTATACTCGAAATAAAAGAGGTTTAAGGAGAAACGTTTTCTACCAGAAATATTGCTTCAAATGAAAAGAGATCTTTATTGTTGTATTTTGTTCTTTAGATTTTAAAGTTTGAAAAATGTTAGACATTTTAATTTAGGGAGTTTTTTTGTTGTAATTCGGTTAAAAACATTTGTAAAAGCTTGAAATTAGGGTTGTTTACTTATATTAGCCTTACCTAGACATGGTACAATTTTCAAAATATTTGAGCTTTTTCTTTTTTTTTTTTTCATTTTTATGACATTTTCCAATTATAAATTATAATTATATAAATCGTTCTTAAGCTGTTCTTATAACGCTTTATCACCATAGAAACGAATAAAATTAAATAAAAAAGATTTTCTCGTCCACTCAGAATCGTTGTTTTATCAAATGCAATCATAGTATTCAAATCGAATACAGTAAAATTACAATATCCTGTCCGAGGACCGAAGTGATGATGGACAAACATCCACCACCAAAATGCTGACCTGCTTTTTAATGACTTTTAAGTGAAATTTAAACTCAAAATGATATATGTCATTGTGGCAGACTTGAAAACAAGTGATATTTCAAGTTTCCGATTCAACAAATTTAAATATAACCGTTTACTACATTTTAAACAATTTTCAGAGTAAAGCTTAATAATTTTCTATTTTCAAAGAACTTTCGAATATTAATTTTAAATCAATGACCTAATCCTTCATTTAATTAAAATAATCGATAACGAGTTTCATTAAGTGAAAATTATCAATTCTTATATTGCAATTAAAAAGCTGATAATAAGTTATAATTTATTTGAACTCTTTAAATAAAATCATATTACAAAATGAAACAAAAGCTGTTTTAATGACATAATTTTAATACAGTTTAGGAAAAAAAACAATTAAAAATAATATAGGTACAATTCAGTTGTTTAAAATAAATTCCAATCTTAAATACTTACAACATTAAAATTTACTTTAAATTAGCATTAGAATCAACCACATGAAATAACAACTTGATTGAGGTTTAACTAGTCTAATATGTTGTACCTATTAATATGCTTAGTGTAGTTCATTGATAAATAACAAATGGGACTAACTATTTTAACAGCGTTCAACTCATAAGATACATTTAAATATAAAATAGTTACAATCACATTGTAATATAAGAAAACTAAGTAAAAAATGTTCTGTTTAATGTATAACAAGAGAACTTAAACTAATATTTAAAATTGAAAATACAATTAATTCTTTAGGCGACTGAAAATAATTTACATTCGGTCTCTTAATAAATTACAATAAAATTTACTTCACATGACTTTAATTTAAAAAAAGTCGAATTATTATAATATGAATTATGAAACTTTATTTTATAAAAAAAAAACATTGAAACTTCTGTCAAATAATTTAAAAAAATTGAAAACTTAAAAATAAAAATCTAATGCAGTCTAATTTTAGAGCGCAATGATCATTTTTTGTCTTATAATACAAGTACAAAATAAAATATACACAAATATATTAGGTATATAGCATAATTGTTTATGTACCTAATAAATAAATTAAATAACGCCAAGGTAATCGTGATTATTTAAAAAGTCAAATTGTTGTGTCCACTATACAAAAAATAAATATATTTTAGTCAAATGAACATTCAGAAACCAAGTAAATTTGTTACTAAACTATACAAAAACGAGAAATAAACAAAAATTTTCAATGAAATGAATAATTCAAAATAAATAAATTATTGAAATTTAAAAAAATTGACATTTAATCTAAACTTATAATAGAACAAAAAACAAAATGGTAATTAACAATTTTAAAGATCACTATATGCTGCCAAATTAGTAATTAACAAAATGTTTTAGTTTTACAAGAATAAATATTTTTTTATAATATAATATGAAATTATACTTAGGTATTAATATTTAGTGCTAAATAAAATTTGACTAATTAGAAGAAAAAAACAGTTTAATTATACTTTAAAGCAGCAATAAATTTAATACTTTTAATTAAATTATGTATTTGTGTAGTTGGTTAACTGAATGTGCCAACTTACATATAAAATTTTATTATAATGTTTATTTTGGAGAAAAAAAGTCACATATTATATTGGATACCAAGGTACTCCCATAGAAAATCTTATCAAATGTCTTATTGAATTCTTTTCTTAAAATAAATATTTACTAATGACAAAAAGTTAACCTCGAAATAATAATCTAATCATTTTAAATACCAATAAAATCAACTAATTTCTGCTGACTGAAAAAAAAAATATTATGTACTTTTAAGACATATTTTGTCTTTACTTTTAAATCAGTGAAATTTACATTATATACATCTAATAACTTGTTTTTTGTCAAGCCAAAAATTGTATAGAATTAATTTTAAATTATACCTTTTCATAATGAGCCATGTTTTTTAGAATAAATAATAATAATAATGGTATTAAATAGTCAATAAAAATTATACATTTATGATATGGTATGAAAATAAAATTATTGTTACTAACACAGGTAACCACGGCAATTATCAGATAGACATTTGCATTTAATTCTCCTATTTTCGTTGTTGACAGAAGTCATATAATTAAATGTTATCTCTTCACCTGATCTAATATCTCTAGATGCGAATAATGCCAGTGTCGGTAAATTAGTATCCAAACAATCAATCCATACAGCAAATATGGCCAGATTAGAATCACATGAATGATTTATAAAATGTGATATATTACCATATGTAGTAGCATCAATAGAATAAACACTATCATTTTTTTCAGTATTGTAGTCAAGATCGAACAAGTATGTTGACTTTGATCCATGTGTGACAGCCCGTTGATCAGCTTCTGATCTGGTGATTACTTCACCAGTATATTTGGTAATATAGGTACCCTGTTTTATATTTGACAATGTTTTGACTCCCCAACCGCGATTGTTGTCAGTACGGAATATTTGAAGTTTTAAATTTTTGCTAGGACCATGTTGAACCACGCGATTTACACATGTTGCGTCGCAAGTACATTTTTTATTGCACTCATAAATAGGAGTGCCTTGAGGAACTATAATGCGCTTGAATTTATTATACGCAAGTTGAAAATCACCAAAATGACATTCTGTTTTTTTACGTTTTTTTCCTCCACAGGTAACATCACAGTGGCACCTAAATTAAAAACATAACTCATTTAAATGTTAAAACAAAAAAATTTTATTTTCATTATACATACCAAACTGGAGGATCATTTGGAATGACAACTCCATTGCCTGCCACACATTCATCCACATAAAAAAATCGCTTTGGTGGGCCTTCAAAATCAACATTATTTAGCACACTAATATTAAATCCACAGACTGCAGCCATATCACTTTGCCATTTAGCTAATCTTTCCAATTGTTTTTGCCGTTTTTTATCAACTTCAATTATCATTAAATTATGTCTAATAAGTTTAGTTAATGACGTACTTCTACTACTTGGTGATACTGTTGATAAATAAGCAATAGTACCCTTAACAAACTTGTGATCAACAGAGGGTATGCCATCCTGAACTACATGGTGCAACAATTCAATGAGTTCTTGTTCAGCAAAAATATTAAGTGAATCATATAACTCTTTATAACGTGGAGTTTGATATATTTCAGTAGCAACTATCTTATTCGATCTGTAGTCATGTAACGCTTGAGCGCAGTTCGTTAAATTCCGATATGGTTCCCATGTGCATTGGTCCATAGGGTAATTTTTCCATTTGACGAGATACATTGTCTTGCTCCCGTACGTATCATCAAATAAAATTGATTCAATTTCATACTCATTATCAGCCACTCCTGAAAAAATTAAAATATTACAGCCAAATCAAAATAAAATATAGGTAGTACATGCTATTTGAACAGTTGACACCAGATGGTTATTTTGATATTGGACTTTTTGCACCCTATATTTTAAGAACACAGACAATTGATACCGAGCAATTACGATGAAAGAATATATTAAAAACAATTTAAATATCTTTTATATAGCTTATTACATAATATTTTTGCATATGTTAATGATGTGGATTGTGGATGATTAACATACTTTGATGTAGCATATGATAATGGGACATATTAGTTAACAGTGGCAGCGTTATAGGGTGCCTCACGACCGATTAGGTGGTGGTACCTCCTTGAATGGATATTAAAATACACATATGGTCAACTAATACTATTGATACTAATTATATAATAATTAGGATAATTTGTGCCTCACTGTTACTGAAAATACACTATGTATAGTGTGTACAATAACGTGGTATCGTGGTAACTGCACGAAACCAGAAACACTATAAAGTTGTATTGTTATTATTTATTAATATATTATAAAATATAAGTTATGAAGCGTCTGTGTGGTAATATTTGGGTGGTGGTGGTCGAGCATCTATACTTGCTTCATGAAATAAAATAGTTCACGCCTCCACTGCTAGTTATTTAAGAATACACAAGTTATGTGCTTCAAAAGGATTTGCCAAAAGCACTTCTATGTTTACTCCATACATGTGGAATGTGTACAATGCAACACAATTAGGATAATATAGTAGACCTAATAATATACCAGAAGGTTGGAACAAAGTTACAACATTTAATTAGATTTAAATATCCACCTATTAGGTATATATATATATATATATACTGAAGCTTTGCAGATGATGAACTATATGACCCCAAGGAGATTTTAAAACTAAACACTGGTATTCAAATAAATATTAAGATTAAATCCAATTAAGAAAGACTTAGTACATATATATTATGTAAAACTTATTAATACAAAACAAATACTGAAATTATTAGTTTTTTAAAAAACATATCATATGGAATCAAACATTAAATATAATATCTTTTATTTTTATTACCTATTATTTATATTTATAAGATATTTTATCTAAATTTTATAAGAATAAACTTTGAATTAATTTATTAAATTAAAAGATTATAATATGCTGATTATTCAGTGTCTTATTGTCCTATCAACGGGTATCAATTGTACTATTGTGTAAAATGTCCTAGCCTAGATTCGTATAGTGTATCATGTTTTTTTAAAACCTAACCTACCTATCTAACTAACTATTTTTGTCAATAGCTCAACGATTTAAAGAAAAAAATTTTCATTTTTTTAATTGTTACTTATTAAATAAGTAAGTAGGTAGGTATGCAATTAAGGATATTAAACCTTGTCATTTACAATAGAGGGTTAAAATTAGCGACATCTGGAATCTGATTAATTGTTTTAATAAAACGAGTAACAGACATTTAAAAAAGGTACTAGAGGTTGTTTTACGAACAGTAATTTATCTTCATGGAGGTTGGTCGTAGGGCCGGTAATAGAACTCTGAAAACATAGAAGCCGAGAACTCTGAAAGAAGAACGACCAAACCAAATTTCGAGTTTTAACCTAAACCTACGGTCATTTGAAATGGTTTTATTAAAAAGCCAAACAACGCTCGCGCGCAAACACCTTATCACAACGCCAACGGATGCTGCCGGTAGAATGGCGGAACGGAAAAGCCCGTATACTTTGAGTGTGAAAATAATAATTAAGGAACGTAGATAACGGTACACTCGTCATCGCCGCGGCGGATCCACCGAGACGACACCACGAAACATGCGACAACACCGATTTTGAATCAGACATACCTTTATGCATTGTAGTGGCCGGGAGTATGAAATCAAAATGAACTAGAACTACAGATGATCTGCCAGAAACGATGGCGGTAAGCCGGTAAACGTATAAGGTAAATGTTTGGCAGCAGGCGGACGGAACTGCAATAGAAACACTCAATCGCTGTAGGTTTACCGGGACACGACACAAACACCGAATCGGTTAGCGCGGGAACCGCCGAACGAATGACTGTTGTCGAACGCGCGGGCGCGGTGCGGGACAAGCGGCCGAAATGGTTTGTGTTGACTGTTGAGGAATGAGGGGGGAGGGGTGAAAGCAGCGACCAAAGACGCGATTGCGAATAGTAACGGCTAAACGACGATAACAAAAACGCGGTACAAATTGTGGCGTCAGTGCAATACTCTGCAACAGCTGCTGCTCTTCGGCGATTACGGTGAGGACCACGAGTCCACGACTGGCTCTGACAGCGACACTGTCTACGACGGCGTATCGACAACACGAAGATAACAACGAAAATAAACAGCCGCCGTTCAGCACAGTACGACTATGGTCTATGGTGGTATGGTACTATGGTACGCTGTACGTACTGCACTGTGCAGTCCAACGGTCAATTTTTGAACGCGCCATTGCGAGTGCGACGACGCGATGTAGGCGTCATGGCGGACGGCCGGTCACAGTGTCGCCAACACCAGATTCGCGCGCAAACGGTGGCCGTGTAATATAAAGAGCCGAAAACGGTTATACGCTTTGGCGGGAAACTGAGATCTTTCAATCTTTGTCATAAACAATAACAACTTACAACGTCATCTATGAAAAAAAAATCCCCAAACGGCCAAACCTATACACAACTATTAGATACAACTCTTAAAAATAATATTTATTAATAAACAATAATATATAGTATACAATTTAAATGATAATTATTGTAAAATCGCTTGTGTATCAAAATAATAATATATAATATTACATATGTTATATGTAAATGTAATAATTATTCAATTGGTTATAAAAAAGTTAATAACCTAGTTCTCTAGTGTAAGTTACAGTCATAGACCTTATACTATATAAGGTCTATGGTTACAGTAAACAATAGCTGTCAAAAATTCCCCAATAGTCCAATGATTAAATATTATTTTCATTTTGTAAACTTTTAACTAATTCTTTTAGACAACTGTTTACAATTTGATTGTGATGACCTCTTTGTATTATCCTCGGTTTCGCCTAAATTGGCTTGATCGTCGTAAATTTCGTTTTTAAGTTTCCATATGGTGGGATGTTTTAGAACAACTGGTTTTGTACGGCAGCAATAACTAATTTGTTAGTTGGTATTACATTGTAATTTGTTAACTAAATTTGTATTTTTGTTTGCTTATGAAATGATTATAACATTTTTTGGGACCTTATTACTGTTAAAATGCATTTTTTATTTACGCAGTATAATATAGATACTACTAAACCTATTTCCTTATTTTCCTCTATTACCAATTAGATATATTAGGATGGGGGCTGAAGTGCAATACATTTTTAATGTAGAATTTCATGATTTTATCTATAGTCTAAACACCTTTTTACTGATTTATGACAATGGCATGCATTAAAAAAAAATCATACCTAAATGTATCTTCAATATGTTAAAATTTCTGTAAAAACAACTTATAAGGAACAAGTAGAGAACCTTGTAACGAGAAATTTTCAACATTTATAAAAATGAACTAAAAAATAAATTTCAATGCATGCGAGTACAAAAGTACAGCTCAAAAAGCGGAAAAATATTTTACAAATTTTACTATGAACTTATAAAAAATACTAGTATAATCATTTATTTTATTAAAAATGTTGAGTACCTAGGTATCTACAGTTATTCATTTTTAAATTACAACAAAATCAAAAATCTATTTAGGAGAAATAACTTAAAATGCTTATAAAGTTATAAAAAATTAATGTGATTTTCCTGGTAACATTTTGTTATAGGCAGAAAAACATTTAATGAGAAATCTTGTATTCAATTCTTAAATCTTGGATATAAAAATAAATTTTTTTATAAATTTCTAACTAAAAATAATAAGCAAAATTTAGTGACTAGAAAATAAATTTTTTTTAAATTTCAGTTTTCCTTAATTTTTTTAATAGGAGTATAGGACGCCACATGCTCGTATGTTGTCTCTGTCTTACAAGTGTGTAACAACTGTAACATAGTAAAGTTTACGCTCAATAGTTCATGTTTAACTCCGTTAGCTTAAAATTTATAGTGAATTGACCATTTATAAAAATTAATGGTAACATTATTATCACATGGAGCATGGAATTTTTATTATATTTTAGTTTTAAAGTTGAGTTATGAATATTGTAAGATAAACAAGCATTTAACAATTTTAAAAATACTTATAACTCATTTTAAAATTAAAATATAATAAAAAACACATGACTGTTCAGTGACAATATATTTTAAAATTTATTCACTATTTAATGTCAATTGATCTATATTATGTGAAAATCTTATATGCCATAAGTTTTTACATACATTTGTGACATACCATATTAGAATTTATGTTATTTATGAAATATATTAAAATAAACACATATTAGGTTGATATGTGTGGAAAGGTATACAATATTTTAGCTATATTACTAATAACTAATAAAACTTTTGATATATTTCCAAATAATAACTTAAGTAAATTATAAAGGTAGTATTGTAGTTAATTTTTAATGTTTAAGTATTATTGAAAAACATAAATGTTTAATCCTTTAAACTTATGATCAAAATATCATATTATTGTAATATAATAAATATTATATGACACACTAAGAAAAACTTTTATGGAGTTCCAAAATAAATGTCA
The DNA here is from genome assembly GCF_037042655.1 of Diuraphis noxia. Classification (NCBI taxonomy): domain Eukaryota; kingdom Metazoa; phylum Arthropoda; class Insecta; order Hemiptera; family Aphididae; genus Diuraphis; species Diuraphis noxia. The sequence continues at coordinate 25,115,463 of NW_028301714.1, read as the reverse complement.
CAATTATTTAGGAATAATCACAGTTTTTTTTTTTTTTAAAGCTGTAAACTGTGTAAGCACACCATCAATTAATAAATATTATTTCAAAAAATAATTTAAATTAATAAAATAAGTTCTTATTCTACAGCATAACAATTAGATATGTAAAAACAAAAATAAATAAATAAATAAAATATATAAAATGGTTATACATAATTTTAATATAACAGAATTATTTTCAAACAATTTTTTAAAAGCAACAAATAAACTTGTAAGATATAAGAATCATTCTTTTGAGAAAAAATTAAACATAATTACTTATAACCAATAACTCTGACATATTCTACTTTTTTATGTGTTAATACTAACAAATTATATCAAGTTATTATTTAAGAAAAAAAATTTTATTTTTTTTGTGAAGTATTTTTTAGTTTTCTGTGATATTTTTGATTATAAGAATTATTAGTTGTCACATTCAATCATCAACAAAAATGAGAAAAATAACTACTGTGATATGTAGAAAATACTGTGAAAGGGATTGTTGTATTATTAATGATAGATATTTGATTGGTGAGCTCATGGTGAATATTATCTAAATAATTAAGATTGCTTTGAAGAAATAAATTAGCATTATGGGGATAATGTCAGAGTCTTGAAATGTTGATGTATTTAAATTAAGAAGGTAATATGACAGCCATTGCATTAAAGTAAATTTGATTCAGCAAGAAAAATAATATAATTAATTTCATTCATAACGATTGCACGTGTATGTTCATCAAATTCCCTTAATTTCATTGCAAGTTGTTCGCCAAATAAATCGTAATCATCTTTCACATGTTCAGATGAAATAGTTTCCATGACTTCATATGTATCTTTCATTTGATTTTTAATGGTACCCATACTTATCAATTTGTGTAAACCGTTTTTTCTGACTCCAAGAGATTTGAAAATAAATTCTGAAATCAAATTCAACACATTATTATAACAAAAAGTAGGATTTACACATATATGTTCTCATCCCAAGATTTTAACTGGTAAGAGGTAAAAGAGACTAAGCAATGTTAAGAGGGGCTGAACCAAATTGAGAATACAAAATAAGATATGCTTTGTATTTTTAATTTAAAATATTGTCTAAATATAATTCTAATTGATTTTATAAAACTATATATAATATAGAAATATTAGAAATAATAAAATTATCAAACACAGATATTTTAATAAATACTACCAATATAATAATTGATTGTTAGCATTATTTAAATAACGTAAAGAGAATATTGATAAAATATAACAACCTTCTAAAGCTTTTATAAAACTAAAGCCTCAACTCCAAAGTTTAGAACATAATGCAAAAAATTTGATTTTGTTTGCCTAAAAAGTGGTACAAATGTCACTTAGTCACTTATGCTAGTCAATATTATATTAAAAAAACATTTGAATTATACTACACAGAACTAAATTACAACCAAAAATTAACAACTTAAATATAATGAAGTGTATTTTTTAAATATAATTTTATTATTATTATTATTAACATAAAGGCTTCAATTACAAAGATTATTAGCCTAAAATTACAAAATGTTAAATATAATTGTTTAACAGTATTTATAATTATTAAATACTGTTGTAAAGAAGTGATTCTTAACCTGTGATCCGCAGCCCTGCAACACTCAAGTCCGAGTTCCGCAACACTATATTGTCTTCTGATTGTATACACACACACACACACACACACACACACACACACACACACATACATACAATACACATATGTGTTTCAGTGTTTGTATAGTCTTATTGTCTTTTATAAATATTATAAATATACATAGACACATAAAATATGCATAATCAAATAAGGTTCTGATACCAATTATTCCCACTACATACCTAAAAAGCTTTTCTGTTCTAGTGTAAATTAAGAATAAGTACACCAGTTTCAAGTATTGAGCTTGAAATATTACAACTTGAATAAATTTGTTTAATTAAATAATATCTTTTTTTTTGTAAACTCATAGTCCGCGGATTCAATTATTTTTACACGAGTACAACAAAGATTAAAAACAACCGCTTCTATATTATTATATTTATGAAAAACAATTTAAATACTTCTGTTGGTATCAAATATACCACAGAAGAAATAATAGCAAATATAGTACATACCTGTTATTGAATATTATGTGCAGGCTTAAAAACTCAAAAATCAAAAGTTGAAGTATGTAATGCTAAATAATTTTTAAAGAACGAATGCTTAATGGACCAATCGTAGTCTAATCGTGCGTGTGTATCATAGGTAATAATATAGATATAATTCTATATTATCTATGATGAGGATATTGAGAATAGCTAGACTTATGAAATAGACAAATACAAGTACCTACTACCTACTAGTAAGTTCTCCCGGAGGGTGATAAGAAATGTGATTATTAGATTATTATCATATCAATATATAATCATGACATCGTGATAAGCATAAAGCATGTCATAAAGAGTGATAAAATTGATGGAATTATAATATTATTATCACAGAATAGATGAAATAGATGTTATTCTAATGTCAGCCTCAGCACCTGCATTGCCGTCATTGCGCGGGAACTTACTATTTAATCGTCATCACTTTTGAATATTCATAATTCATATTTGAATGTTGAATATTTCAATTTAGGACTTTAAATTTCTCTTCAATATTGATAAAATATTAAAACAAGTTGGGGGAAGTCGTTTAAACAAACATTGTTATGTGTTTATTAAATAGGTATACTATGAATTAATTATGGATATAAAAATGAGTAGACAATGTATGTATATTACTATATTGTGTGGTATTATTAATGAAATGATGAATAAAGGGAAAATAACAGATGAAAACATTTGAAAAAATTAAATGAATATAAAATTCACATTTGCATTTCATTGATTAATTTTTGTAATACGTATTAACTTATAACTTTAAATAATTTAGAATATTTTGTTTTGATAAAAATGATGGAAATGTATCTTTGATCAATTTTTTTTCAATACTGTGCGATACTGTACTGCTCCGTACGATATAACGATAGCGTTGTGCCGTTGTCTACCGGCGTTATACTGGACTTATAGTTTTGCACTTGGTGAACCGTCAAACTTTAACTTGCTCTCGTTTACTGACGTATAACTGCACAATTTTTTTGTGTATTTATTTTTCTAATTTTTTTATATAGCATTTCATTATTTTTAAAAAGCTAAAAACGATTTATTTTTTTCTTGTGACAGGGTGACAAGGTGATCATACGATTTTGATTCATTTCCTGAACTACTGAAGATATATTATCCTAAAAACCGACAATGTTATAATAATAATAATAACAATCATAAGTTCATTGAAAAAACAAAAATTGAAATATTAAAATCCTTATTCAAAACTATTAAACCCTGACTGTCCAAGTGGCCATAAGCCCCACAGTTTTGTCAGGCACATACATAATGAGAAGTGATCGTTTAAAGGATATAATTACGTTGTTCTTTATTTATATCGTTTTGAGTAGTTTTAACATAATGTGATCAATCACCTACACGTACAGATGTGTATTTGTATTGCCATGTACTAGGTGCATTGATCAAAATAAAAAATAAACTATTCACCAGATCGGTCGGTGATAAGTTTTCTAGATTTGACTTACACTTACTCGTACACTATTATATAATCGTTGACCCTTGAATTTAAGTACTTAGGTACTTGAAACGTTGAAAATCTCGAGTAGTTGCTAGAGTATATATTGCTGGACTTGACTTGGACATTTGTTAGTGGTTACAATAATTACGTACTCGGAATGACAATCGACTCGAAGTTCATTGGCCAAAAATAATAAAAACATCATCATTCAGAGAATTAAAAAAAGAGATTGTAGATAATCTATTATAAATTCTAATACCTATTTTGTCTAAATTTTTTACTAATTTCACTATATTATCTCCGTACAATAAATCTTTAAATACTTGTAGTCCCACGTCATGTTTAGAAATTTTAGCATGAAGTTTAACTTATGAACTTTTCCGTGGTAGTGTGGTGACAGCATGTATTCGCAGGTTTACCTTTTTCTTTTTAAAAGACGAAGTATTAGGATATTGATATATTTCTGTAATACAGTATTGTATGAAATATATTCAGGCATCAGGCTCATCGGTTTATTCTATCATTATTGTTTGTTTCTTTGAATTATTGTCGTGATACTTTTCTCACATTTTTTAAATTTATATTTATATTTTTTTGATATAATCGTTCTTTTATACTTATTAATTTAGAATAAACACTATAATGTCATGATAGATATTGAATATAATATAGGAATACCTAATACCTATTGGTTCTTATATATTAATATTTATTTATAAAAATAACAAGACTAAAACAATAACCTATAACGACAAAAGGGTGTAGGTACACACACGTCCACAGTACCTTTACCTGTAGGTACCTAACTTGTAAAACAACTTGCAAATAACTGAAATAAAATTAGTCTCTTATATTTTTTAATTACAGGTGGGCTACCTGTTGACGGGTACCTACGTTTGTTGATTTCTGGCTACTCTGTCCGCGAATCGTGAAAATAGTGAAGTTTTCTCAACGCAATTTCAGCCAGTGGGTACCGCCATGTCAAAAGTCCTTGAAAATATCGCCGAACATGTCCATGCTGGCGTCGTAAAACAGTCTGCCGTGTTTCGCTTCAAAGTTGCTGGTGTCGACGGTGTCGCTGATTACCGGCACGTAAGGTGGCGTCACACTCCTGTCGAACGCCGCACACCAGTCCATGTCACCGAACCACCTGTGCTTCTTGATGTCCCGGATGCCGTTCGCCAGGTTACCGTACCGCCTAGTCACGTCCACCTTGAGGATGTTCCGCAACAGGTTGATCACGTCTCCCGAGAAGCCCGACGGGCAACTGTACGTGCCGGTCACAATGTTACTAAACAGTTTCCCAGTGTTACGATCTATGAACGGCGAACGGCTAGCCAACATCTCGTACAGCAGAACCCCGAGCGACCAATAGTCGACCGCTTTTCCGTATCCTGCAGCGGAACGGCGACGACGACCACAAAATAATACGCGTTACTGCATATACGGTTTATATCATATATATATATATATATATATATTACTATATTATTAGAGTAATATTTTAGGTACAACGAATCTAAAATCAAAATTTTGCATAAATGATTTCGTGGGGAGACTGATTAATTGATCACATCGCGGTATATTATTTTATTATACTTTTTAAAATGATAACGGTTTTAAATTTAAATTGATCACTTTTGATTTTCAGAATGGCTTTTAAAACTTTTTTCAAATTTTAATTTTGAAATTAGGTTTAAGGTAGAGTACCTAATGGTCCTAATGAAAATGTTTTTTGTCATTTTTAACTTAATAAAAATATTATGTTTTTATAGTAACATTTTGAAATGATAATTAAAACTATCTTTTGTATAATTTATCAAATCAACCTGAAATTTTGTAGACGGAGGTATTTAATTATTAATTATTAATAATATGATTGTATGATTAATTGTTGTTTTGATTATTTAAACGAAGAGATTTGAAAAATTTTATAACGTTCAGCATATTATAACAAAATAAAATTAATGATTACCAATATGTATATGATATATTATATATAGATAGTATAAAACTACAAAATAATTTATATTATTTTTATATTTAATAGATATATCGGACCCACTGAATTTATAATATACCCACACACACAGTTAAGTTGTTACTTGTTAGTTGTTACTTCTTACTTATTACAAAACTGTGTATGTATGCCTATCAACTACATTAAAGCGCAGGGCACTTGTTTTGAAAGGATAAATAACAAAATAGATAATTACTAATTAGTTGTCAAAATCAAATCAAAAAATCTGAATAATATTTGTCCACTATGTTTTTGTTGTTTAAAATCATAATAATAGGTAGGTTAATATTTAGCATTATATTTCATGAAGACATGTTGTCTATGTAATATATCAGTGATGAGTGATATAGGTATGCCATATATTGTAGGTATTCGTATATTGTATATAATATATACACATTTTGTACGAGAAGAGGAATCATCACAACAAACGTTGTGTGGAAAAATAGGAGTGACGTCAAATTATTTAGATAGCTCTACAACAAAAAAAGATGAATATATTATGAATGAAAAAATAATTTCAGGTGTGAATCAAGCACCCCAATATTCTGCTATCGACTAATATGAACGTTTGATAGTGAATTATAGTCATATAGATCTATACTAAGATTAAGATATTGCAACTAAGTACCTACTCATCACAATAATTGGACAATAATTCAATTTTTTATATGTTACAAATACAAAATCATAAGAGTGCCTACCTACCTTAATTCACAATTTAAAACTAAATTTTTTCGTTAAGTTGATTTAAGTTTTTGACGTTCATAAAATATCCTATATTAGTATAGTACATATGTAAAAAACAAAATAGTGTGTGGACAATGAACCAATAAAGTATGTGGGTTTTCATCTATTGACCTTTTTGAAATAGAAATCGAAATCATAAGTGTGCGTGGTTTTGGATGCAATACTGTTTAAATTTGTTTGATAGTTTATTATTCGACGTTCCTATAGGAGTAAATTTTTAAAAAATAACCGGGAAAGTGGATGTCGCTCTGCTGTACAGTAGGTTACAAGTGGGTTACTGTAATGGGGAACGGTAAACTCCTGCAAATGTAGTGTAATCTCCTACAAAAGATAGTGTTAACTCCTACAAAAATATCAGTCTTGCAATATATTAACATAAAATAAAAATGGTTTGAAAAATATAATAAAAATGTTAATAAAACAATAATCATTATCATTTACGTTTAAAACAAAATTTTTAAAATATAATAAAAGTGTTAATAAAATAATAGTCATAATCATTTAATCCTAAAACAAAATATTATGTTTGAAAAAATAATAAAAATGATAATAAGACTTTACTACTACAGTCATAAGTATTTAATCCTAAAACAAAAATTGTTTTAAAAATATAATAAAACAATAGTAATAATCACATACGTTTGAAATAAAAAAATTCTATGTAGGAGATTACAATATCTTTGATTTTCAGGTAAAAATTTTAAAAGGTTATTAGTGTAGGAGTTTACATTTGGCCACTGTAATGGATGGAATTAAATTTGAATTCAATGATATTATATCATTGTATACGAAAAACGATTCTGAGCGACGACGGTTTATCTGTCTAGGATATATTATAGATTATTAAAAATTTTCAAATCTTTAATTTAAAATAACATTTTTTTATGAATTTCTAGCATAAAATAATTTGAACATTGCCGTAATTTTTACGTATTTAGTCAAAATTTGAACTTTAAATGCTTATAAACAAAAATTGTGACTATTTATTTCTTTTGTTTTTCAACAGTTATTGTGAAAATATGTTAGGAGCCTTGTATTAAATTTTCAAGCTTTTCTACCTAACAAATACATTTTTATCGATATTTATAGAAAATAAAACTAAAAAAGTTGAAAAATTAAAATGTCAGTAAACAGCTCAAAACAAATCAAAATATTTTGAAAATTTTATAAAATATATAAAATGCCTATATAAACATTCAGTGAAAATTTCAAGTATCTGCGGTCATTTATTTTAGAGTTACACCAAAATAAGAAAATCACTGAATGTGAAATCCAGTGAAAATCCAATGTTGTAAAAATTTAAATTTCAAATGCTCATAAAAATGTAATTTGAATTTCCGGTGGACTTTTTTATTTGTGATAAAGTTTGAAAAACTTATAAGGAATATTGTATTAAATTTTTAAATCTTAGATTTAAAAAGAAAACTTTTTATGAATTTCTAGCTTAAAATAATTCGTGAATTTTCGTGATTTTTACGTATGTTATCAAAATTCAAACTTTGAATGCTTTATAAAAAAAAATTGTGACTACCTATGAATTTTTTTATTTTTCAACTGCTATATTGTAACAATATGTTAAGAGCCTTGTATTAAATTTTCAAGCTTTTCTGCCTAACAAATAAATTTTTATCGATATTAATTTAAAAAAAACTAATAATGATCGAAAATTGCAAATACTTATGAATAGTTCAACTTAAGTCGAACATTTTTGAAAATTGCATGGTGGATAGAATATACTTATATATTCGGTGAATCCATCAAAAAACAAAGTCGATCTTGTCGAAAACTGATTGTGCGTAAAATTTCCCGTTTTTCCCTTAATTTTTAGTTTGTTTTTCTCGATTATTTACTTTTGACCCCCCCCCCCCCCAAAGTACCAACTAGATTCACTTTCTGATCGAACGAGGTACTGAAGTCAAAAATCGAAGCACTTTTACTGCCCCAAAACGTGATGACAGACACAAATAAAAACACACATCATCATGGTAAAATCAATACATTCATCGCTCCGCTCAGAATCTAAAAGCCATTAAGGTTATAAACCCTTTATAATACACATCTCTGGTATACATCATAAATGGATATATGATATATATATCAAGGTTTTTATATTTATACTATAACAACAATAACCTTGGTGTTGTACCCGTGCATAAGTGCATTCACGGTATAATACTTGTAGAGCATATAATATACCCGTATTATATCTACATTAATAGCTAAATAAATAAATGGATAATAGTTTATTATGTCTTACCTCGTCTGAGTATGATTTCTGGTGCCAAATATTCGGCAGTACCACAAAACGTGAACGTACGACCCTTAACGTGTTTACAAAACCCAAAGTCTGCGAGTTGAGCATGCCCGTTAACGTCGATTAGTACATTTTCTGGTTTGATATCACGATGCACCAAGTTTAACTTGTGCAGATATTCAACGGCCAGAAGAACTTCTGAAAAATAAAATCGTGCTTTGCTCTCGTCCATCGATCCGTGACGTTTCATGTATGTGTGCATGTTACCGCCGCATACGAATGGCATGACAAAGTAAATGAAACTGTGGTCTTGGTAGAAATACTCGAGACGAATGACAAACGGAAAATTGATGGACTCCAAAATTCGTTTCTCATTAAGCATTCTCTGCACCTGGTGTAATATTATACGCATATATTCAGTGCCTGCAGAGTTAAAGGGTAACGCAGGGGCCGGAGTTCCCTTCTTTTAAAAATTAATATTTTGACGTAGATATCTTTATTTTATAAATGCATTATGTCCTGATCAATAAGAAATTTAAATACCTGGATAGGTACGAAAATTCTATAATATTTTTGCATCCCCTTCTATTTATTTTCCAATTCAGGCACTGCAAATATCATGATATTTAATAATATAATAAACCTAATGTTATAGCAGTATAGCTTATATTAGTAAATTATATTATAAATATTAAATACTTTATACAGGCACCTATACATATTGTATAGAAAAGCGTGTTATAGCTCTCATCATTGTTGGTCTGACACATTGGCCCATGGATTAGATTTTTTAAGGGGTCCTATAATAAACAGTCTTAGAAAAGTAATAAAAAATTGAGCCAAAATCTAAATATTACGTAAAATTAAATATTTCTATAAAAGTATAAACAGATAGTTCCTACTTCTGATAGCTTATATATAGACCAGGAACACACCAACCAAATAGAAAGTTGACGAGACCCTAAATAAAAATAAAAAAACATTAAAAATATTATTAAAAACTTAATAAACTACAAATCTTCTAATGATGAGTGTGTAGAATTTAATTAAATCACATCCAAGTATTATTTAATTATTAGGTGTCCTTTAGTTCTTTGTCTTTATACATAGGTATTTATTGTTATGATGTATTGATGTTTAGCTAATATTGTTACTTATTATGGAATATAATATTGTATATTTTAAGTACAATATGTAGGAGGGTAGGACGTGGGTAGTTATGGATATTTCCATGGGTGGATAGGCATACCGGGTAACTGGGAATTTCCCGGTGGGTCCCCCTTCGTATTTCAGTAATGGGGCCCTTTAATATCATAAATATATTATTAAATTCTTTTTCATATGGGGCCCCTTTTTTAAATTTTCCGGTAGGCCAAAAATGGCCTATCCATCCATGGATATTTCATTGTATTATACAAAGGGAATTTAGGTTCGGTAATTATAAAAGCAAAAAATAGTCAACTCCAATATCGATACTTGTAGTATTGAAAAATACTTACATTATGACTTTTGACTATTTTCTTTTTGGCAATTACTTTTGTAGCGTAAACAGTACCAGTTCCATTGTGAATTGCTAATGCAACAGAGCCGAAAGACCCTTCATCTAATATGGTTGACACACGAAAGTCCGACGCATTAGCTGGTGGAAAATTATTTTCAGTAAAGTAAATATCATTAAAATCTTGTCTTTTTTGGTCCCAGAATTCGGTAAGGCCACATGAAGATATTTTATTGATCAACATATCATTTCTGTCTTTGTTTGGTCTTAATGATAAATTATTACCCATAGCTTTGTCGAGAAAATAAACTTAATTGTGTGGAATAAAATAAAAGGGTAAGTATAAGTACATTATACTACATTAGTATTTTGTACAAAACACAAAATACAAATTAATAGATTGTTTGACTTAACTGTTACTAAGTAATTTATGTTTTTACTGCGCAGTAAACATGTTGTGTCGAGTAAATTATTATATAAATAATCAATTATAAATCAAAAATTATAATTACTCATTTAATAATAAATTTAGAACCGGCATTTATAGGTTCAGGTAATAGGTACACTGTACAGAACAGCTGATTCTCGATGCTCGATAGGTACCTATGTACTACAATATCATAGACTACGCACTACTACAGATTCGTTGTGGTGGATGAAAACAGCATATTTTTAAATAATACAGAATCGGCTCTAGCTTTATCAGCACTCGGTGCAAGTATTATTTCAGCGCCTTTCACCCTTTTTTAAACGTACAAACAGGCAACCGCGCCCCCCTCGATTTTGGCGCCTCTGTGCTGTCACACACGTTGATCGGATCTAAAGCTGGCCCTGAAATAATATAACAATATTCTATCGAATTATCGTAGATAAAAAACAAACGGTACGCTTTGTAGCCGGCTGGCGGCTGCGTTATTGACTATAATTTCTATTACTATTTTAGAATTTATTTTTGCATAACTATGAGTTTTGACGATCGTTCTTATCAGAACGATACGAATCGATCGTCGGTAGCAGTTGGATTATTACGAGATTATGACCTGAGAACAATTATTATTTATTACCTACTTTTTATACAATAAGTTTTTTTGGTTGTCATTTGTCAAATATATACGTCTAGTCGTCTAGAAGTTGGTATCGGTTCCCGTAGACGAACTTTATCGATATACTCCGTTTTTAATTGTTATCTTCCGTTTAAATACCTCTCTCAGTCTCCCCTTGACCCTTTCATTATAACAATATATAGGTACATCAACTGATTTAGAATAACAAAATATAATTTTAGGTTTATTATCGTATTATTTATGTTAATATATTTTATAATTTTAAATAACCAAAACCTGAAAAACTACAATCATAATTCAAAAATCTTGTTAAATTACTTACAACTTACAAGTTACAACCAAACTGCACGACTACATAATTCGATTATTCGACCGGCCATCGGGAAATTTTCCGATCTACCGATCCACCCTTGATACATCGTTTCGTATTATTTTCAACTATAGAGTCTACAGCTTTTGCTTTGCAAGAAATACTAGTTCATTGCCGTTTTAAATAGATTCATCAATAGCATGTTATGACTGTGGTAAAAATGCGATTTTTCTGTAGGTTAGGTTAATCGATTTTTTTGACCATCAGAATAAATGTTTGCACTTTCCTCATCTTTCACTGCTAAGTGCTATGCAATCATTGAAGCTTTATCTCTTATTTCAAACCTTGCCTCCAATAAATACTTAATTGCTTCTGATTCAATGTCTTGTTTACAAGCACTAATGTCTAATCCTTTTGACTCTCACCTGTCCTCTCTAATCCATATTATTAAATCAATCATCCTAAAACTCCATCAACCCAATTAGTCCATACAATTTCTTTGGGTTCCAAGCCATATCGGTGTACATGGGAACGAAGTCGCCGACAATCTACGTCCAATTTAATATGTCCCGCTCTCATCCAACTCCCCCGTACCGATTTCATTCCAATTTTACGGTGTCATATATCTAACCTCTGGTCCACATACTGGTCAAACCTCTCAGCTGAGTTTGCCACCAGATACAAAAACATCGTACCAAATGTTCTTAACAAAACAAAGTTTAACAACCTCAATTTACCAAGATTTGGTATCATACAATTCAATCGCCTACGTTCTGGTCACACATTACTACCTGCTCACTCGCACAAATAAGGACTTTATGACTCCCCACTCTGTATTTCATACATCTATACATCCCAACGAAAGTGTTTGCGATCTCCCTCATCTTCTCCTTGATTGCCCTTCTCTGCAAGCGATGAAACGCGCTATTTTATTTTATTCTCTTAATTCCATCAATGTTCCTCTCAATCTTTCCTCCATCCTCAACTCCAATTCGGAAATAGTAACAAATATATAAATTAATTTTATTTTGGAGGCTGGTTTCATAATATGATTTCTTTACTTACTTTAATTTTTAATTTTTTTTTTTTTTTTACTGTAATTATTTACTTATTATTTATTTATTTTATTTTTATTTTTATTTTTTTCCCCATATGATTAAATCTTTATACATATTTTAATATTGTAGTCTATACTCTATAGAACTGTTATCTTGTTATGTCGTTCTAATAATTGTTGAGCTGTAATATTGAAACTAGCTATTAAAAAAAAAAATGTTTGCACTACACTTATTCATAATACAACGCCACGTATTTTCATTTTTTTTTTTTTAAGTTGTGTGATGTTTAAAAAATTTAAATAACATAATAGGTACTAGCAGTTCTTTACCTTTATCACTCAACATGAATGATACATTTTCACTCATATTATGACTTAATATACATACAGTATATACACGGATATAGGCAGATGTTTCGAATAATATGAACAAAACGTTTAAGAGAAATTACCAGATGTACATTATTTTAATTTCTGAATATAATTACAACTATACCAAGTTAAAATACGTCCAAAACCATAATAAAGTTTTCTGTTTTATTTTTATCAGTAATTAAAAGTCATTGATTAATGAAAAAATAAACATAAAAGTCATGAATTTAGATGTCAGTTTCATCGATAAGCCATCATACATTTATAAATTATTATTATTTATTAATGTAGACACCAGTGCACCACACAATAAAGCAGTTTAAACTTTAAACAACATCGATTATATAAATAGTAAATACACTTAATACATATTATATATATATATATATATATATATATATTCTAACAATCACAGAGTAATTTTTTTACCGTAGGTATATGAACTAACATACGCAACTATTTTTTGCCATGTGTCTACTATCTTGTAGGTATCAAAAATATAACTTATTCTGCCGGGTAGGAACAAACATACATACCTCTATCTACTATGTTTAGGATGATAATTGATAGAATATGTATATATATACTATATATACCAAAGCGACCAAGATTTGTCAAAAAATTACATTATTGATGATTATGGCTAGTCGCTAGTGAGGGAAAGCAATTTCAATCTTAGAGTTACCAACAAAAAAAACTAAATTGTTGCACATTTTATTTGAAAAAAAAATTTTAAAGTCATGAATTTATTTAATCAACTATAATATTATAATAAGTTGCAACAATATATCATTTAAGTTTTATTATAATTTTTAACTATTTACTCCATAAATTTTAAATTATTGTATTACTGTAAGTTGCCGCAAAATTGCCTACTTAATATTAAAAAGAAATAGATAGGAAATTTGATTTATTATGTACCTACCTAATATCCCTACATCAATAGCATCAATACCTACCTACTATTGATTAAATATACTATATATATTTAATCAATGTACCTACTTAATAGTATACACCTAGTGCCGGCACGAGAGGTGTGCACGAAGTGCAACCGCACAGGGCCTCGCAATTTTTTATTGGTATTTTGTACGATTGTAACAATTATGTTTTCGTCGTCACTTGTCCAAGAGGTGGAGAGGGGGCGTTGTTTTTATAAATTGCACAGGGCCTCGCAAATCATAGCACCGGCACTAACTCATGTCAATAAAATATCAACATAATTTCATATAAATTATGATACAAATTTGTATACATTTTTTTATGACTTGTATTTCTTTATTATAAATCTTATGCTAATACCTAAGTACATTATTTTTTTTTAAATTTTTTTATCCACCAGTTGATAATAATTATAATAATAAAATATCATTATCTGAAATTTCAATATGTTATGTTTATGAATAAAAATGTCCATTGTTATTCACCTCAATTATATTAATACTTATGCTTAATAGCATTTAAGTATTTTACGGTTGATAAATGTATTCAAAACTTATAAAAATTAATTGATTGAAAATATTTGTGATTAGTGTAAACTAAATAATTACGAATCTGATTAACTATTAGTAATTTTTAACTTAAAATTTTTTCACAATTTAAAATAATTTTTTCTAAAACATATTACTGATGGTAATTGTTTTTTTATTGATAAATAATACACTAATTTTTATTAAAAGCCAAAACACAATAAAAAAAAATACATTTATTTTTTAATTTTTAAGTTCTATATTTATATTGGTGTTATAAAGTAGCATATCTATGTATTGGGTTATATAAAAAAAATGTTTAAAAAGAGTAAAAAAATACATATACATTGAGTGTTAAAAAATGCAAAAAATACATATATTATATTATAATTAACTGAAAAGTTAATACATCAAGACAGAGTTGGTTTAGAGATTCTTAGTTATAAACGACCATCTATAGCATATGTATTTTATGAAAAATGTTCACATTTTCATACAAATTTTACCAACTCAAAGGTGATACAAATGTAAGAGTATAATTTATATAATAGTTTATCCATCCCACAGAGGAACCATTAGGAATGTTGAAGCTTAGGCTTTTTTCTCTTCAGCTATAACTATAAAAAAAGAAAAATTATAATTTAAATTATAAAGAGTTATAGATTTATACAATTTAATTTGTATTATTTTATATTAATTTTTACATAGGTAACTTTATGAAATAAGTTATACAAATGTGAAATAATACCAAATTAATGTTAAAGTAAAGACTTATTTTTTACTACATTTCATTGCTTACTATTTGTATAGTGAATGATAAATATTAATAATGTAGCCTGTTGGCTACTAAGTATTATTAAATTTAGGTACCTTCTTTAGTTGGTAATGGGTTTTTTTCTTCAGTTACTGTGGGTTTCAACTTTGTGGGGTCAAAGTTCTCAATACCTGCAATTAATTGTTGTTGTTCCTTTTCAGCTTCGATCACTAAAACGAAAACAAATAAATGCTTTTATTTTAAACAATTTGCAAAAAAAATTAATTACTTATATATATTGAGCACGCTTGATGAATCACCCTGTTTATGTCGCATCCACTTAGTGTAATCGTATTTTTCATGAAATGGACATAATAGGTATATTTTATCCATTTCATGAAATGAAAACTCTTATTTTACACTTTGTGTAATATTTTAAATTAATTACATCAATAGGTAACATTCCGTGAAATTGAAATTTTTAAATACTACATATTATATTACTCTTATTTGTTATGAAAAAATACAATTAGATTATTATAATATAGCAACTATATAATAATATAATTCAGCCAATGGCCTCCGCAGCCGAGGCTTATTTCTAATAAAAAAAAAAAAAAAAATAAATAAATAATATAATTACCTTTATATTATAACTTTTCTTGAAATCGAAATCTTTAAATACTAAATATTATATTAATAAACTCTGATTTGTTATGAAAAAATAAAATCAGTTTAAATTAAGTTTACTTTTTAATCTATTACATTATTATAATTATTTATAATAATATAATAATTTATATAATAATAATAATTATAATAATTTCATGAACTAAAATTTGACTTACACAATAATATGATCGTAGTTCATGAAATGGATATCCATTTCATGAAAAATACGATTACACTAAGTGGATGTGACATATATATATATATGGGTAATATATTACATTACTTGATAAATACTGACCAGTCTTATCAGGGAGTGGATTTTTTTCTTGAGTCTCTGTGTGTTTCAATTTGTTAGTATCGAACCCACCAACACCTTCAATAAGTGCTTCAGTGATGGCTTTTTGACTTTTTTCTGCAGCCACGTCTACAAATAAAAAATCTTATTACTTATTAAATATCTAGGTGTATTATAATATAATATTATAAGTTATAACTATTCAGTTTTTGATTATTATTTAATATGGAACAAATAAATATATATGTTTAATTTTAATGTACCATCGTCTAAAATAAAAACAGCATCATATTATGTAATATACTTATAAGCATGCACTTTAAAAAAAAAAGTTCGACAAAATATAATTTATAGCATGAGCACACTCACCTTGAGCATTCGGCAAGATTACTTTTTCCAGAGTATCTGTTCTTTTCAGCTTATCCGCACTAAAGTTATTGACGCCATGGATGAGATCATTATGTTGGCGTTCGCGTTTCACGTCTTTTTTTAACCCAAGAAAAAAGCAATAGCAAGCAATTTAACATACTCAAAGATGTATACAAGCAAAAAGCGTGAAAAATTCACATAAACATGAAATTTACACACATAAGCAACATATTTATTTTGGCATTTGACAGATAATTTAAACTTATAAAGCCATTTGAAATAACAAGTACCTACTTAATGCATTGGCAATTGTCATGTGTTTCAAGGAATATGCTTTCACTGCATACTATGGGACTCTAAGAAAGCGCCCAGATTTATCTATTTATATGAAACCTAACGGTCTTATTTCTCATAATACTCAATTTTACTTAATTAAAAATATTCTTTAAAATATTTGTATGTTTCTTTGTTTTATAGATATGTATGAGTTTCAAGTTGTTTATTAGTGTACATTTATTACTTATTAAACAATTTTAATGTTGGTAGTTCTAGATATATGTCAAAAGTTTATTAATAAAAACAGCCAACAAGGATAACTAAATAGCCTTAGAAATAGATGTTAAATTAATGACGAACAAGCTAAAACCCCTTTTCGATGAAAAGGCGTCTTAAGCTTTATCAATAAATATTTTTTTATAAAAAGTTATAAATAAATAAATTGTGATTTAACACATGCACTTTTTTTTTGAGGAACAGGCTTTTTTAATACATAATTTTTTCCATTAGGTACATTATTTACATAACTCGCAAATTATATAATTATGTCTGCCATGTCAATGACTTTAAGCTTACATTTCAAGTAATATATCAATATTAAATTTACATACTTTGACAAACATAAATCTATTGTCAAATGTCAAATTTACCTAGTAATAATAGATGCTAGGATAGAAGGATGTCAGCGCACCATTCGTTTTCACTTTCTGACCTACGCACAACATAGCAAATTTACGTTAAGCAGAATCAACTCCTGGGATGTTACTTTTAATAATAGAATAAGTTCACTTCTTAACAAACTTAGACTTAACAACATTACTACACAAATCATGTTGCGATATACGCACGCTACATTCGCTTTTTACGATATTTTAATTTCGAAGCGATTTAAAACCATTTTAAAATAATTGTAATTACTTACAAGCTCATAATTTAAACAAAAATGAAATAACATAAAATTGAGAACATAACGACACAATATATTATAATGTTATTAACTTAAAGTTTTGAATAATAGGTGATTTAACTCTAATATTAAAGTAACAACGTATAGGGTTTGGTACTGATGTGCGTAAATTTGGTGTGTTCCGCGTCACAGGGAGGACACAAATGATGTGCTAACATCCTCTTATCAATATATTATTATTTTATACATAAAACTATAGGAAATAGAATTGTGCATAATAAACTAAAACAAATTTAAAGATATTATAAACTTATTAATCAGATTGTCAGAAATCTCACACAACAAACTAAAATTTGTTTAGCAATTAGCAAGTAATTTAACAAACTAATAAAGTAATAATTAATTTATCGGAAATTATTTTTTTTAAGGCTTTGCATTTTAATGCCCGTTAAATTTATATAACTATATAAGCATTTTAAACGATCAATATAAAAAATAATAAATCGTATTATTTTTGAATTATCAAATTAGTAATTACCTTCAGCAGTAGGAAGAATGATTTTTTCATTAGTATCGGCCTTTTTCATATTGTCAGGATTGAACCCTTCGAGTTGATTTTTAAGGTCGAATGCTACCTTTGGCAGATCTTTTAATGACGGAGAACTCATTTCTATAGAAAACAAAAATAATAATAAATCAAGAATAGTGTTAATAAAACTACCCAAGAATAATATTTAAAGTAATGCATTTAAATTTTTTTCAAAAAGGGTGATTCATGCAATGACTCATTCTAAGTGGGAAAAAACTCATAATATCCCCTGGGCATTATGTGTTTTAGCGTTCATACCAATTAAATCGAGCATAAAATGTGTAATGTGCATATATTTATTCCAATTTAACACTACATATACTGTACATAGTATACATATTATGAAAAATACCTACCTATATAATATAAAATGAAAATATTTTTTTTTTAGAAAATTACATTTTTATTTTGTAACAGTATGGATATATAAATATAATCTATTAATGTAAGTACAGCTAGTTAAACTAAAAAATAAAAAAATAAAATTATTTGATATTATAATAAAAATAAATACATTATTACAACGGAAATAGAATCCCCCAATGTGTTGAGATTGTGTTGTATACACATTTGTCAGAGAATAATGCATTTAACGTTTGGGTGGGGGGGGGGGTGCTGAGGCATTATCGATCACGCAGGGAGTATCAAACTGGTAGGAACAATGTACCCATAACCCTATACAATACAACACATTTAAATATCTATGTGTTATATTATGTTACTATAAAATACAACATTAAAATGCACTTTCATGTTCTATAGAATGATAATTTATTTTGATAGTGCAAAAACGTGTTATTTACCAGTTGATATCAATATAAATGATTTAAAATATGATTCATAATTTTTTTCCCAATCCGCAAGTAAAATCTTAAACCTTATTAATACTATATATAACACAAGGAAATAACATAGGTAATATAAGTACTGATATAATATAAGTTATTTATATGAATTAGCTCATAAAAAGAATTAAAAATACAATTAAAGGCAACTAAAAAAAGAAGAAGAGAATTTATGCTTGGCTTTGATACTAATATTGGTATAAAAAAGAATATAAAAACACACAGTATATTTTTAAATAATATTCTTGTTCTCATTCTGATTATACTATCATTTATTACATCATATTAACATTAACGTTATCTTACATTAAACATAATATCTAGCTAGTGTCGAATTATTAAAACAGGGTGTGTCAGAGTCGACCGAGACTTGGAACCACTGTTAATTTGAGGACCCTACAGATGGATTCTATCTGAAGCCTGAGCGGCTGAGCATATACAACCACAAAAGGGTAGAGTATGATTGAATGCACTTTAAAATGTTTATTCACGAGTGACGTGCCTATTTCGATGAATTAAAACCTAACCGGGTGAGCTTTATAAGTATTTTTGTGATGCCAATCTTGATAAATATTTTTTTCAATATTATTGCAGGATATATTCGTCGTTAGATGGAAGTATTTTCCTAGTATCATTTAATTTAAAGTTCATGATATTGCATTTTACTATAGTCATTTTTAGGTGCTTACATTTAAGTATATCTCGAGGGCCAACGTTTAAATTAAAAATGTATTAATTTGTTAAAAATATAAAATTATTTATTTATAAAATACATTAGTAGGTATATCGTGCGTACGTGGTATGTCTGTCTAATCACGGTAACGTGGTATAATATTTCACTCTCGTATAAGAGTCAGTATTAAATGGTGAACATACACCATACAGACTCACATCAGCTTCACACATATAAAAGTAAATTTATTATAATTTTTATAACTTATAAGGTATATTTAACAATTTAGATTATAAATCATAAACACTCGACTAAGTAGGTAAAGTGGTAATTGAAGATCAGTCAATTAGAACTTCCCAACATCGACATTTTATAAATCATTAATAATAATTAATTTTTGATATGGATCGGTGCATCTGTATTTAAATTGGGTCATTCACCCAAAAACGCATACAAGATACGGGTTTACTCCAAAGTAATTAATATAGTTATGCAGCTTATAATTAGGTAGGTAGGATAACAAATATAATTTGATTCAAAATATCAAAAGTATAATACCTATTACTAGAATAGATATGAAATGTACTCTTTAATATACCACCATTTGCAGTTTTTAATCTACAGTAGTTGTATACCTATACGGCTATACTAGAAAGATGAAACAGTTCGTCATTGAAGTAGGTAATACTGTGTGTATTAAAAATCATTTCCTTGTACGGTAAATAGGTCTTGAAACCAGTATTAGCTCCATGGTCTTTCTTTCTCTGTTAACCGTTTTTGTGACGCTATATTTTTTTATGATGTATTATTTTTAAAGACAATGATTATGTAGATGAGCCATGTAACCGTACATTTATCCACATTACTACCCATCTTTTGATGGTATAGGTATATGATACATCCAAATATGCGTATTATATAGGCACTATATTATACTTTCCTCGAGTCCCAAAACAGATATTAGGTATTTACTATTTATTAAAGACCAACAAGATAAATTATTAAAAACCAAATGAAAACATGGATATATTTTTTTGTATGCCATCAAGTATTACGGCTATTATGATAATATATGTATTAAAAAAATGTTTTACCTGCCTAAAAAAATAAAAGAAAGGAGAGACATGTAGGGCACGGCTATTTACTATTGTTTATTATACAGTATTCGCTAATAAACTATTGTCATGTAAAGCAAAAGAAATATTTATTTTTCAAACAATAAAAATTGTGTACTTATTTCATCTGAAGTATCACAATTCACAGTGTATCAAGCAAGCAAACAAGAACGTATTAAATGTCAAAGATAATAATTCAAACAATTTTTTTCTTTTGAAAACGTGAATTTTACAGAATGTTTCAATAAAATATAATATAAGTAGGTATTGAAAATATTTATATTAACGTCTTATGGCATTAAAAATATACGGAACAGAAATAATAAACACCGTAAATGTATACACGTTTCTATATAGAGGTATACCACCACTGTATGAAACCTGAGACCTTAAAAGGTAAAAGTCCTAGTTATGCATCAAAACTACTTACTAAACATGTCAGTTTTTATATTATGCGTATACTTATATTGACAACGATTCTAATAAAAACTATTCTCTACAAATAATTTATATGACTTAACCGTTAAAGAATTATATACGATAAGTTTAAAAATGTATATGTACATAATTAATAGTGTAAATATTTCTTTAAAATACATTCTTACAGAAATAACATCAAAATATATACTTAGGTAATATAATACATAAGTACCTAATTAACCTCGCATTACAAAATAAAAAGTAAAATATATTGATATAACCATAAAACTTCTTTTTTGTCACAACAGACAAAAATAAAATTATTACAATTTTATTTCATTTAATTTACTACTTAATACTTACGAATATTATTGTTGAGAATTATTGATATAAGGCTAACCAGAAAAAAACAAGTTAGTATTGAAATTTGTTTTTTTACTATAGACTCCAATAGACTCTACATTTAGCTATTGAAGCATTATCATGGAAATAATAAAAAGTTAAATCAAATTATGAATATAGTCAATATTAATTTTTGTTACTCAGTAAAAAGTTGGAAGCATACTTAGTTGCTCGTACTACACTTCTATATAGGATATCATATAATATACTACAATTGAATAACTGATGATTAAAAAAATGATTCATTTTTTTAAATTAATTCTCTAGTTATATACTGAATATTGATATGAGTCATAACTCATAAGATTTTATGAATGATATGTCACATACCAAACAGATAAATATTTATATTTATCATACTGTTAAATCTATATGTTTATTATCCATACCTATATTAGTATAAATATTGATTCATATAGATTACTATTACATGTCCCAAAAATAAAAAAAATAGTGAGTGATAGCCTCAAAGTTATACAATCTACCTGAATTTCATTGGTATAACCTAAACTATTAAACAAATACCGTCCATGATGCGTAATACTTGTGTCGATCAATTTAATTACATTTAATATTTGAGTACATTGATTAAACTGTACTTCAATTACAAGCGTACATAAGGGGAAAAACAAGGAAATTTCCCCCCTCCCCGAGAGTTTTTTTTTTAAATATAATAAGTATTCATATTTATTTTTTATAATGAATATTTGATTTGGGGTTTTTAATGGTTTTAAAGTGAGATATTATTTAATAATTTCCCACTCCCTCGAAAATATTTCACAGGTACGCCCACCGACTTCTATGCAGTGCTAATCTAACTTTAAGTACCTAAGCCGTCTGCGGCTTGCCCAATTATTAAAATGTATTTAAAATTATGTTGGACGTACAACTTAGGAGTTTGTTGTCTCTAATAAAGAAGTTCAGCCAAAGATACGATTATATACGACAATGGACAATGAATGATTTTTGCATATAAATATAAGAGCATATCATTTCATATAATATATAGATACATTTAAATATTTTTAAACTTTTTTACTCAAATTAGTTGATTAAAATATCAAGAAGTTTAAGATAAAAGATAAACAATCATTCTAACTATAAGTTAATACTAGGTATAATATACATTATACAGTGGTAAAATATCATTAATAATAACGAATAGTTTACGTTATTAATAAAAATGAAATATTGATTAGCATATAATAATATATTATGAAGCTTATAATGAATAAAATTCTAGTCATATCATATTTTTTCTGAATAATAAAAACATTATCGTTGTATTATGTGACGTGAAATATTTCAAATAGTTGTAACTTCCTGGGACATTTGATAATAACGAATATAGAATTTTAATCCATACACAAATAATACGATAAAAACCAATCCCCAACCATCCATGACCTTTCTATATTTTATTTTATTAATAGATAAACTAAAACATCAAGTCTTTTTGGGATGGGTTTCCACTTTATGAGCATGTAGTATTTTGATTTGATTTTGATTCCATTATGTAAAAGTTAATCTCACATTAAACACGCGGATTAAAATTTACAATAAATATCCTTTATCAACAAAGTAAATTTAAAAAAAAAACATCCAACAACAATTTAACAATTTTCCAATTGTTTTTCCTTTTGGGAAATTATTGACGAATTTTTAAATCTAAAAGTTAACTAATTGAAACTGTTGAATCAATCTAAAAAAATATATATAAACAGCGATAAACGAATAATTTTGCAAAAAAAGTGGTCATCCCCACAATAATTTATGAATATAAAAAAAATTACTAGTGAAGGATTATAATGTATAAATATATCATGCAGTGCAAATTGCATTTATTTAATAGAAGGGGCATGCACCACAAAAAGGAAAATAATACACTGGTATGTGATGACGTCACGCAGTTGAACTCAGTGGATGATGTCATCGTCTATATAGCTGATATACAACGGTACGACCGACCTCGAATTAAACACATATTCCCCCATTTTGTCATTTGGTTCTATATATTTTATACGCATAAACATTGTATTGACCACATGACTAATACAGACTATATAGATTTCCTGGACTGTATAAACTGTTATTTGTTAAATATAATAATATACATTTTAAAAACAATATGAAACATAATACATTATATATATTTAAAAAAAAGACAATAACAATTATAAAAAATAAAATTATATACAAAACTGTTGAATCATGTATGACGTAGGTAAAAAAGAAGACGGATGATTACAATAATTATGAATTTTAATACAAATTTATTAAATCGGCAAAGATAATAATAATAATTTGAATTTTATTTTAAAAAAAAAAACAATAATTAAAAATATTTAGTTGCAATTAATTATCTATACCAACTTATATTTTCAAATTTCCCATATCAAAATGTAAATTACATTTTAATTAGCTACACATTTATAATAGAATATCGATTATCGTATTTAAACTTGGCGATTGTATTATCTATAAAATAAAGATGTATATGCATATTATTGTGTAAACGTTTACAATAATTATGAAACCAGCACCCTAGTGTGCATTCCATAAACACAAGGTCTATGTTGTAGCCATGAACATTTTAACTTATAATAATACATATTGTACCTATATATATATTATATAGTATTATTACTGTTAATCATATTCATATATTCATTACTGTCACATCATACAAGGAATTATGTTGAAATTTGAACTAATGATTTATGTTAACTGAATGTATTAATTTTAAATTTTAAATCATTAAATTAGTTGGATATATTAATCAATTTATAACGTAAGAACTTAGAACAATGAAATATTTAAACTAAATTAAATAAACCACACATTTTTATTTAACATCTACCAACGTCTAAAATATAGTAATTACAAGAATAAAAAATTTTCTTAAGTTAAATCATTTTAAATAGTAATTTCTGATAAATTGAACTTTAGATACAAATATGTACCTACTTGTAAATTATATAACAAATATTAAACTGTGTATTTATTTTTACTATCATTTATAAATGTCTATGGTGTACTGCGGTGTTCATTTTATCAGCAATTAAAATGTAAAGCAAGTTTGCCAAGTCTTACCAATAGTTTTTATGTATAATGATTTTGTTTATTTTATTTAGGTATATAAGATATTAAACTATTATTTAATACCTATTTATATGAAATAGTCTGATGTTTAAATATCTATATAATATATAATATATTTAGGAATATAAATAGCACATATTTAAGAACATCTTTAAAAAAAATTACTTTTTACTACAATGTATATTAACAATTATTTATTAATACCTATATAAAAATGCTATACAAATAAATAACTTATTTACTAATAGAAAATAAATACTATAATAGAAAATTAATAATATTCATGATCTTTACATCCTCCACAACTTATATTTAAGCAAAGAGAAAAGACACTAAATTTGTATTACCTACGCAATCTTATAAAAAAATTAATACGATTATTCAGAATTTTTATTTTTATTAACACGTTTTTAACTACGAGTTATTACATACTAAAACCGTATTTCTAAATTTTAATAATACCTATTATCTTAATGGATCAGAAAATACCACTATTTTCGTTCTGTTTATAATACAAGTTCATAGGTACCATACCATATTTATTTATTTATTGATGAATGACTTATTATATAACATAAAGGATGACAATATAATTTTTGTTGGTTGTATTTTAATTTTTAAGCGAGTTATGATAGCATTTTTAAATTGCAATTTTTACATAAACAATGAATGAATAAACATAACTTACTTAAAAATAAAAATATTGTAAAAAATCCGGCAATATGACTCAGAAAATGTCACTATCATTAAGTTTGCTAATAGGTCAAATTACTCTTTCATTAAATCTAACGAAGCTAAGAATTTAAACTAACTAATGTTAAGCAGACGTCATGTGAGTGAGGCATCCTATTAATGAATCACAATTCACAATAGTCTGCATATTGTATAGATAAGCTACAAAATACCCCCCGAGGTATAGACTTTTATTATTTTTTTTTTTTAACAGGCAGTTAAAAATACTTTAGTAATGTTGTAAAATAACCGATAACGTATAATATGTACCTTAGTTATTGAAATAATGTTTTGGCTTAGCGTTTGGCTTCAATGTACAAAACTAAAAATCAAAGTTTTATGAACATAAATGTTTGGTATAACATTTATATCGTTGTTTAATGACAAAATAAAATAACAGTAAGTCGTGGATAGGAGGACTTTCTCAGTAATAATCTATACCCATAGTCACGCGATGATTCAGATATTCATAATTAATTTGAAGGCGATACTAATTGATTTTTAGCAAATGGTTTCAATAATCACGAATTAGAAATGTTTGCCAAACACAAATTTCTCCAAAGATGACAAACAATAATATTCACACAAAAAAGGTGAGTGTTTAGAAAAACAATTCGATGATTTCATCAATATTTCCATACAATAATAAATAATAATCGTTGTTGACTGCACGTTACGTTATGGTTATAGCTTATTAGTATTTTCAAGACGTTCTTATCAAATGCACGCAGTAATACATACAAATTTGTACTACCTGTACGTGCTGCATTTAAGTATATCTTATACATTATAGGTATGAATAAATTCAAGTGTTATCGACCCAAAAGACGTCCAAGGACATGAGTAATATGTAGTCTAAATTGTAGGTGTACTAACATATTATGTAGGAAGTTGACCGTTACATCGCAATCTACATTGTAGACTTTAATTTAATTTATAATAATACAATAAATACTAATATTATTCAGTTTATACACCGCTATAAAATTGACCGTACAAGCAAAATTTATATTAAACTATTGATTTTAATATTATGAAACTTTAAAATCTTTAAACACGAACAGTGGCGTACGCAGGGGTAGGGTTCTGACCCCCCCCCCCAAAAAAAAAAAAAAATTTTTTCATTTTACAAAAAAATCTTATTTACTATATCATTTTAAATACTCAGAATCGATAAATTGTTGGTAATTTTTAATAGATATAAATTAAATTGCTAATTTATTATTAATTATAATTTGTTGTAACTCATTATATAAAAACTGTTTAGCAAATTATTTAAATTGTATATTATTATTTAATCATTTACGCATGAAAAATCCTAACCGAACTAAAATCCTGCGTACTAGCGTACTACGCTACTGAATACGAAAGTAGTAACTATAGTAAGTACCAAATATAAAGTTGTAAGGATTAGTAAGTATAACTAATCATAAAATCAAATAATTTTTTACTATAATAACTGTATATTATATTCAAACATAGCCAATTGGCAATGGCCAGTTCGATCGATCAGTGTAAAACTAATTCAGAGATAAAATTTAAATTAACGTCACAATATATACAATAGTACAACAGTAAGTCTATATTATGCCGTGTCCTAAATACGGGTTATAACTACGCCCGGTGTCTTGTCGTCAGACAGATGTTTATACAACAGATTGCTATGCACGAAGCACTCGTCACGATACAAACACCTCTTTCACCATATGGTCAGAGAACTGAGAATTAAAAACAAAGACGTATTCTGTATTATGTAAACAACTTTATGAGGAAGTAAAAATCGAAATGTTTATTAAAAGCTGAAAACGTATTGTAATTGATTAGTGGACATAAAATGACTAACAAAAAATACCAATCAGTAGAAAGACTTAAACGTCAGTAGTCGATACTGCAATACTACAATATGTGTATGCTAATTTATATTAATCAATCATTTATATATAAATGATTTTATTACTAAAATTTTAAGTATTTTTTATCACGACAATGACCCATTACAGTTTTTCGATTGATAAATATCTATAATTAATATTTTACTATTATTTAATATTATACAAGCGAGCTACTTTAAAATCAAAACATTTACCGTATGCCATTGAATAGGTAGTAGGTACTGTATAGTAGTGTAGAACATATAAGACATAACTACATAAGTAACTTTTATATAGAAATCATTATGAGTGAATCAGCATTCAGCACAAAAAATAAATAAAAATATTTTGAAGCTACACAGTCGTTTAGAGTATTATCAAGTGGTTAATTAGTGTTGCGAAAGAAATTTTCACCCAATCAGGCAAACATTCGATATTATGATACATAATAATAAATTACATATATGAATATATACTTCCCATTCTCATGTTATGATATTAAATAGTTTGAAACCATAGATGAACTCATTAATATGTAACCTATTGTATTGTAGGTACCTATACGGCTATAAACGTACCTTAAATTAATTAATTATTATTATAATAGATTAAAACTTGAACAGTTAATAGTAATCATGAAATTTTATTTTAAAGAGGAATTTTTTTCATGTTATAAAAATAAATTTATTTTCGTTTTAATATTGGGGTTAAAAAGGGAGCGCCCAAATATAAAAGTTCAAAGTTTAGAGTTTTTGACTATAGGTAATTCAGAAAGTACGAATATACTCAGTGTACAATACATAATTATATGTACCGGAAACGTATACCGAGGGATTAGATAAATTAAATCTATAATAAATGCATGAATGAGACACAGGTATCGGATTTACCTACTTGGTAATTCCAACGACGACGTATTATGAATGTGTAAGCGGAAATCTGACGTTGGAGGTGTGTCTTCTTGTTCGGTGGAAGAACACAGTAGGCTGTATGACTGCGTAGTACAACTGACTGATGGACTACTGAGTACTGAGTGTCTGCCGTCTGAGTGTTCACCACGTCTTTGCTCACGACTGCTGTGCCGTCTGGCGTCTGGGCGGGACCGGTGTCCGGACGGGACGTGTACACCGCCACCGGTCGTGACGCCGTGGGAGATAAAAAAAATTGCAATCGACGGCCAGTGCGAACATACATGGTAACGTGAAATATCCCGGGAGATGTCACCGAGATTATTGTACGAGGCGTTGGAAATGTTCGGATCGTAAACTATTACTACAGTGATTTCAGTTATTATTTATTTATTAACTTCATTGAAACTTAAATGTCAAATAACAATGAATAATGGTAATTGAAAAGAAAATATGCACACTATATCACTATTATTATAGTAAATTAGATAAATACTAAAGCACAATAATGATATTATATAAATGTATAAAGGTTACAAACATTATATATATATAATAAATATATACCTAAAAAATTTAAATATAAATAAATATTACACAATGTCTAAAATATACCATATTTGGATATTGAATATTATATTCATGTAACTTCGTAAAATCTAGGCATATATACACTCTAGCTATACACATAGTATAGGTATATATGTCGTATCTCGTATGCTCATATGTATTATGTATTTATGTGTAATATTAATTATCATGATGTACCTGCTATAGCTATTGTACCTATATACATATATATGTATATATATAATAGGTACTACCTATTCTATACTTATCTGGCTATCTATACAATAAAATTGAAAAGCTGCAGTTTATTGGTAACCGCATCAGTCGAGAAAAGTTAGATTGATTTGGATATATTTTTTTTAAATGTTCGTAATATACCAAATGAAGTTTTTACAAAAAGAAAAGTTGCGAAAAATAATCGGAAAATTGCAATATTCGGAAAAAAATTTATTGGCCCTTTTTCAATAGGAACTTTGTATATAAATGTCTGTCACATCTTACATAATATTATTAAAATATAATTAATTGGATACATTGAAAAAATATTAACGTTTTTGAAAATATTTTTCTTATATAATTTTAAATGGTTAAATATCTACAATATTTTACTTTTCTAATTCCTCTTTCAGAAACGTATTTTTTTGGAGTACCTACTTGTAATATATATAAATCTAAAGTTTTGGACGAGTAGTTTGTGATACTTAAATTACAAGTAGGTACTTAAATCATGATAAGCTGCAGATTGGAATGTTATTATAGGGATAAATATGTCTGCAATGGCCCGATAAAATGTAGGTCCACTCATAAAACGTTTTAAATACTTATAACTTTATAAGTTATAACCAAAAATCTTCTCGTTCAAAATTTGATTTTTACAGATCTAAGTCTCCGAAATATATTCTGCTCAAAAAAATAAAATGAAAAATGTATTGTATTGATGAAAAAGTAAAAACCTTTTAAAAACATGATAGACAATAATAATAAATATAATTTTTTTCGAATTAAAATTATATAAAATAAATATTTTCATAAACAAAATAAACGTTCGTGTTTTCTGAAATAATAAGTGTTACGTTGAATAATGCTAAATTGATCTCGCATAGTCAACTCACGCAAATCGAACAAAGGACTTCTCTACAAAATTCGACTCTTTTCTGCTACCCTTTATTATATTTTTACCTTTAAGTTTGATGATAGGTAAATTCATTATATTGTTAGGTGAAGGTTATTACACAAAATTGGAACTGTTGAAGTGCTGAATACAAATTTGGTATGTTAACCTTATACCGTTGATTGTAGAATAGTAAGAATATACTTTTCTATCTATAGTCTATTCTATAATAAATGGTTATAAACTTATAACTTTATAAGTTTGTAAAACAGAGATAACACATGAGGTGTCCTATATAATAAATCTATAAAGCTCAGTGGTACGCCAGCAACCGTCAACCGAATTCTTCACAATCACCATTAATTCCTACTCTTTTTCTATTCCCTTCTATTTCCTAAACAATTCTATTTTATTCTCTATCTCTAAAAATTCAGATCATGCAAATCAAATAATATATAATTTTTCTATTAAAATATTACTATCATCTACTCCCATCGTATTTTATATTAAAACGCTAGTGGTCGCACTAAACAATTAAAAATATAATATATCATTTAATTCAATCAAGTTGAAGACACTATATAGTATCAGTAGTGTCACCAGATGCCCAATCATCCCATCACGTCGTCTAATTTATTATTTTTGTAATCCCATACCAAATTTACCAATTGTTTTAAATTTTCATTCTTATTTATTTTTTAAAAGTAAAAAAAAGTAAATCATTACAACTATATCGTACATGGCGCCGGAATATATACATGTATGATATAAACCTATAAGATGCAACGTTTAAGTGATTAATCGTACTGCCGTATATACAGTTATAATAGTATAATAGACTCTGTACATTTTACACATCTTAATTTTCTCAAGCGCTATCGTAATACTAATAAAATACTCATACTGGATTGTATGAGGTTTATACCTGTAGCTTGTCCCTGTCTTATACGATAGAACGGATTAATCTCTTTTCTTTGGTTAACACTTTATCTTTATGACTTTCGATAACAGTGTTTCGAAATTTTATAAAAGTATGGACTTAGTCAGTAGTCACTCTCGCTAATGTACTTAAAAAATTTATTCTATAAATTATTTATTTTACATTTTGACACTATCTCATTTATTTGGTCCATAATTTAATCTTTTCCACCATCATAGTTTAAGAGTGAACAATAAAATAATAATATTTAGGAAATTTCGAATTTGCGTATTTATTATTAACGGAAAAAAAAGCAAAAATTTTATAATAATTAGAATATTGATAGATTCCAGTATTTTACACGTAAAAATAATAATACCTATCTATATATAGTGTCTATTAATGAAAATGTATAGACTATATTTTTCAGTAATTATTGATGTTTTGTTTAAAATTATGTAATATCATTAATATTATTATATTTAAGGCTGGTTATTTATATTATATTAAGTGACATAAATACATAATGGATAGGTTAATTAATAATTACACTGTGTTGTGAAGTGTTCATTTGTTAGTAAAAACTAACCGTGATTACATTGTATAACTTAGTGAAAAAAGTAAAAAGTACAATAATGAGTATTTGTCTGCAGTTGCAGATTCTAAATAATATTAGTTGACAAAAATTGTAGGAAAGGTACCTGTAGGTGCCTAATACCTATACATTGCGCGAGCTACATAATAAATTATAAATACCTACACTACAATACCTATATTTATAAATATAACTATATAATAAGCGTGAGAGCGGATTTCCTAAATAGGAAGTAGGTAAGTGGTTGACTATACTTCATTACTCGTGAGAAATTTTGTCCTCTTGGTTTTGATTGACTTTGTTAATTATTGTTTTCTAATCAATCTATCATACGTCTTCCACGGCTCCGCTCTTCATAGATGTCCTGCCCAACTGTCTTCGACTTTTTAAACCTATATTATACTTTATTATGTTCATTGAATATTTTCCTCAGTTTCGCGTTATTTAGACCTTCGTTCATACCTAGCTATTCAATATTGTACATTATGATCATACATAAATAAATAAATGTCAAAATCAAAAACCCAAAGATCCAAAATATTTTGAAATTCATCTTATTACGTCTAAAAATACTAATACAATAAATATAATATATATTGTGAAAAAATCGATTAATTACAGCAACAAAAAAAAAACAACCAATCTTGATGAAAATTGGTTTTGCGTTTCTATATAATATACAAATTCCTATATTTTTTCTTAATATTTTTCTTTGATTTTTCCGATAAAATAAAAATATTTTTGTTGATTTTTTACTTTTGACTAGGTAATCAAGTTCAAATTAGATTCAATTTCTTACCGCAGAAACCACTTTCAAAATTGAAGAAATTAATGTTTACTGTTACCAAAGTTGATGGTGGGATAAAAAAATCACACATAATTTTGTAAAACCAAGACATGTGTTCGTCGATGAATTGAAATTTTTATTTTTAAATTTTAACAAGAAGTATACAATCTGTACCCTTGGGCATAATATGAATATGTGATATAATATTTTTATTTATTTTTTTTTTTGCATGAAAACGTGAGGGAAGAAGCCATCCAGTGAAAGCACTACCTATTTGTTTATTAATAATTTTGAATTTAAAATTTAAAAGGTTCATAAGAATTAAGAATTATATGAGACGAACCAGGCTATGAATAAAAATTACTTATTTAAAAAAAGGACAAAAATAGAATCAAATTTATAAATGATTTAATAAACCCATACTTTCCAGTATGCTTTTATAATTTACAAGCCATAAAATAAAAATACCCAACAAACAAGAAGTATATATGAGGGAATTGCAAATTTTTTGAGAGGCTAAGAGAGTAGTTATTACAAAATTATCAACTTATTTTAGGAATGCTAGCTGCTATGATTTAGCTATAATTTTATATTGATATTATAATGATTTATATAAATTATATATTGAACAGAATATTTTGAATTTTGAAAAGGATTGAGGTTAACATAGTTTGATGCTAATACAACATATAATTACAGGTAGGTATAGGTATATGAAAAGACCAATTTAATAAATTATAGTTTTTATTTTATAAGTGTTAATAATTTTAAATCTGTAGGCAGCGGCTAGCGGGCTATTGTTAAATTATTATTATACTGAAACTGAGTACTGACTAACCTTATTGGTTCAATAACGATGTTTAAATGTGAACAACTTTGACACTTTTATAGTAGGTTGTAGATATATGATATAGGTAAGAAGATTTTTCGAACCCCCCAGCGACAGACTGGGCACTCGAGCCCCGCCCACCAGAAACCGCAGAAGATGAAACCGTTGAAGACTTCACCCTGGCCGAACTGGCCCAAGCCTGCAAAAGACTTCCCCCTGGCAAGGCAACCGGCCCTGATGGTATCCCCAATGAGGTTCTAGCCAAGGTGTTCCTCCGGAAGCCTAACATCCTACTCAGCGTCTACAACAACTGCTTGGCCAACACCACCTTCCCTTCCCGATGGAAGAAATCCAGACTAGTACTATTGCACAAAGGCCCCGGCAAGCCGACAACCGAAGCGTCCAGCTATAGGCCGCTGTGTATGCTTGATTCCTCGGGGAAACTCTTAGAGCGGCTAATTCTGGCAAGACTCGACACGCACCTCGATAGCACCGGTCATAGATCACCAAACCAATACGGGTTTCGCCAAGGCAGCTCGACTTCTGACGCAATTGAACGACTGCTGAACGCCGCACACGGCGCAGCGTTAGGTGCGGCACAGCACAGGGATATTTGCGTGGCTGTGTCTCTAGATGTGAAGAATGCATTCAACACGGCTCCCTGGAAGAAGGTGGATAATGCCCTCCGGGTTAAGAATGTACCCTCTTACCTTGTGAAAATAATAAGATCCTACCTACAGGATCGATCCATATTGGTTGGCGAAACACTCCACCATCGAAGTACGACGTGCGGCGTGCCACAGGGCTCGGTTCTCGGACCAGCCTTGTGGAATGTCTTTTACGACGATTTATTGGACATGGAAACCCCTTCGGGTGTCCAACTCGTGGCATTTGCCGATGATGTGTGCGTCATAGGAATCGCCCGCACAGGCGAGGCAGCCGCTACCCTGCTTAATCCTGTATTAGCTAAGGTATCGGCTTGGATGGAACAAAACGGACTGAAGTTAGCCCCCACCAAAACTGAGGCTGTAGTCCTGACAAGGAAAAACAAATATGACAACCCGGAGCTTCTGGTTGAAGGACACGTAATTCCTATCAAACGATCAATGCGATACCTTGGTGTTGAGATCGACACTCGGCTCTCTTTCACCAAACACATACAACAGGCCTCCCGTAAGGCTACCGACTCAGCGACAGCCATAGGCAGACTGATGCCCAACATCGGCGGACCGTCGCAAAGCAAAAGAGCGCTTCTTGGCACTGTGGCAAACAGTAAGATGTTGTACGCCTCGCCGACCTGGGCCGTCCGCGGGACAAAAACGGCTAAGAATCGCGCAGAATTGGCAAGAGCGCAGAGGGCCGTCGCACTCCGCATAACACGTGCCTACAGGACAGTCTCGGCCGACGCTTCGTCAGTATTGGCCTCAATGCTACCTGCAGACCTGTTAGCAACAGAGAGGGCTAGAGTTCGGGTTCGCCTGGACGACCAGACTGACGTCGTCCCGAACACCGTTAAAAACCAAGAGAGAACAATCAGTATTGCAGCTTGGCAAGCTCGGTGGGACCGGTCTGATAAAGGCAGATGGACATACCGGCTCCTCCCTGACGTTGGGCGCTGGTTAACAAAGCCACCGCTAACCCTGACTTTCCGACTGACGCAGGTGCTTTCGGGGCACGGGTGCTTCCGGAGCTACCTGAAGAGGTTTAATCGGGCGGACGACAGTTATTGCGTATACTGCGTCAACCCCGACGACTCTGCTGAACACACGGTTTTTACCTGCCCGAGATGGATTGACGACCGCGTTCGGATGACTGAGATTATGAGGCGACCTCCGAACGCGGGTGACGTTGAGGAAATCCTGTGTGGTCCCCTGTCACATGACTTGCCAGAAGACGCCCAAGCCCGAAGAAGAATTATTAAACAGTTCGAAACTAATCGCCTGGAGTTCATCCGCATGGTCGAGACGATTCTGTCGACCAAGGAAAAGGATGAACGCGAGGAAGAGGCCTTGCGAAGGGCATAGGGGAACGTGCGACCGCCCTGATGGAGATCGAAACATCCAGAGTGGTAGACTCCGGTCGGCTCGCCAATCGGATGACAGGCACGCGAATTCAAGGGCGGCGGACTCCGGTCAGCCCGAGAAGAACAGGAAGAAGCCAAGTAAAACTTGTAATGTAATTAATATTTGATAATGTCAATAAACGATGGCGGCGCCGCGGAAGCAATGCGAAAGCAGATCCCGCGGCGTCGTCGGTTAAAACAGAAAAAAAAAAAAAAAAAAAAAAAAGGTAAGAAGATTTTTATGAGTACCTAAGTTCTAATAGTATGACCTATATAGGTACATCCTATATATATATATAAAGATGTATCCATATAAGTGTAGCCGTGCAGGTATGTATAGGCTAATATCGGCCTAGGTCGTGTTAATCGAATCAGGGGACACTTTATAACTCAGTACCTACTCAGTGCCGGTGGCAGGTTTTGTGGGTCCCGAGGAAGATTTTTTTTCATGGGTCCTAGACATTTTTTTTGGGGTAAAAAATTTTCTTCACTTGTCTAGTACTTATAGGTTAATAAAAAAAAAAATAGGACGGATAGGTTATATAAAAATCCACAAGCCACAACTGCAGCGGACGGCCAAACGGGACTTGTATTTTTAACTTGAAAAACAAAATTATGAGCTTAAAAATCATCAAATGCCAATAAACAAGGCGCGGGGTCCCTAAAATGGCCGGGCCCTGGGTGGCTGGGCAGATGTCTTTTCTGCCCTGCCCTGCCCTTCCACCGGCGCTGTACCTACTGTAGTCTATTTCAAAATATATTATATATTACTAGTGTTTTATACAATCTGTAAATAAAAAAATAAAGCGGGTAAGTCGTGGATATCGCTCTGTTGTACAGTAGGTTACTGTAATGGATGGGATTAAATTTGAATGCAATGATAGGTATCATTGTATACGAAAAACGATTCTGAACGGAGATGATTTGTCAGTCTATGATATATTTAAATATTGTCATATATTCTATTTTGAAACAAATATTTTATTTTTCAATTAAGTCGCATTTTGCATAAGGCATGGTTAATCAATTAGTGTAGTCATCATGTAGTTATCATAATTCATAATACCTTATATTATTATAGATTCATAGATATCCGAATACCTGGTTTGAGGATAAATCGTTATCATTACGCGATTTCATAATAATTTAAAACTCAAACGCTCAAAACATATTTCCTATA
The DNA here is from genome assembly GCF_037042655.1 of Diuraphis noxia. Lineage (NCBI taxonomy): Eukaryota > Metazoa > Arthropoda > Insecta > Hemiptera > Aphididae > Diuraphis > Diuraphis noxia. The sequence goes on along the minus strand of NW_028301714.1, from coordinate 25,079,058 downwards.
ATGACTCTTCAAATTTTCTCTGTAGCTATTTAAAGCAAAACTTATGGAAAACTTGGTGTTAAATTTTATAACCTTAGATATAAATACAAACAATATTATGAATATTGAACTACAAAATAATTTGCAAATATTCATGGTTTTGACGAATTTTTGTCAATATTTGAAATTCAAATGCTAACAAAAATTTAATTTAAATTGGAACATTTTTTTTTTGTGATAACGATTGACAAATTTGTAAGGAATCTTGTATTAAATTTTCAATAATTTGAACATTGCCGTAATTTTTATGTATTTAGTCAAAATTCCAAATGTTAATAAAAAAAAATCGTGCCGATGTATTTTATAATTTTTTAATCACATAAGAACTTATGAGTAACTTTGTATTACATTTTCAAGTATTTTGATAGGGCCTTAAAAATTTTATCGACACTTCAAAAAAAAATTTTCAGAAAAATTGAAAATTTCGGTTGTCTATAAATACCTCAAAAAAATTCAAAATATTTTGAAAATTAAATCATGTAAAGAAAATGCCAATTTTAATAATTGGTAAAATTTTCAAGTATCTACGGCTCATACTTTTTGAATAATAACAAATGTTTAAAATCGTTTGAGGATAAATCGTTATTGTTACACTATTTTATAAAAATTTAAAATTCAAACGCACTTAAAATTTTTCCTATAACGACGCTTCGAGTTTTCTCTATAGCTATTTGAAGGAAAACTTATGGAAAACTTAGTGTTATATTTTTAATCCTTAGTTATAAACACAAAAAATTTTATGATTTTTCAACTTCAAAATTACTTGCAAATATTCGCGTTTTCGACAGATTTCGTAAAAATTTGAACTATAAACGCTTATAAAAAAAAACTGTGACTAACGGTTTTTAATTTTTTTTAGCTACAATTAAAACAACTCATAAGGAACCTTGTTTTAAATTTTCATGTTTTTTTGGTTGTCCAACATTTTTTTACCGACACTTCAAAAAAAAATTCTCAAAAAAATCGAAAATCTCAGTGGTCTATAAATAACTCAAAAAAAGTAGAAAATTTTTGAAAATTAAACTGTATATAGATATCACTTACATTAACATTAGGTGAAAATTTCAAGTATTTACAGTGATTAGTTTTTGAATTACAACCATATAAAAATATCGATTTGGTCGAAAACTGGTTTTGCGTAAAAATTCCCGTTTTTCTGTCATTTTTTTTTTGTTTTTCTCGATTTTTTTGAAAACTGTTGGAAAATGTTTACTTTTGACCTCTATAATTCACCAAGGATATTCACTTTTACATCGGAAACCACCCCCAAAGTTTGAAATTGAAGCATTATTTCGACTAGTTATGCTGTACACAGACACAAAAACAAACATAAAAAAAAAGGTACTTGTTTGTTATCGCCCCGCCAATACACCGAATAAAATTTATTGCCCCGCCACTCTTGTTTGTTATCGCCCCTCCAGTACATCGCATACAATTTATCGCTATTGCTAATCGTTTGTGATATATTTTAGAAAATGAGAAAACTAAATTTTATCATTTTTATGATAATTTTCGATTAGTTCGTTACAATAATTTGCAACAAGTGGGATTCAAACATAATACTGTAAACCACACGTATAATTTTGTCGATCCGGACACAGGGGCTCACTCCCAACATATTGAGAGGTTGTGGGGTTTTGCTAAATGGGGCAATAAAAATCGTCGTGGGACTAACAGAAATTTTCTAGAATCATATTTGGCAGAGTTTATGTGGAGAACACGTCTCGGAAAACAATACGCATTTGAAACTATCCTCAAAGATATTTCCGAATTCTGGCCTCCATTATAACTATATATTCATAATATATTTTCTACATTTTTCTACATATTTTATATTTTATACATTTTTGAATTTAAATTTTATACTATACATTTATATATTTAACACTATTAAAATAAAATAACATAATATTATACATTGAAATATTTTTTTTTATTTATGGAGGGGCGATAACAAACAAGAGTGGCGGGGCGATAAATTTTATACGGTGTACTGGCGGGGCGATAACAAACAAGTACCAAAAAAAAAAAACACACATCATTGTAAAATCAATACATTCATCACTTCGTTCAGAATCTAAAAAAGTACAATAAACATAAAGTATGTTTTAATTATAAAATAAGTAGGAGCTTGAATATTATGAGGGAAGAACCAACCAACGAAGGCTATTTGCCGTTTGACTTGGTTTATGACAAAAATACATTTTTGGATTAATTGTATCAGGGTTTTAACATCTCAGCATAATAATAATAATAGCTCAGAATCACAGACTTCTATAATAAGTCTAGAAGTCTGTGCTCAGAATAGCTGACGTTTCCAATCATTGTGTAAATTTTATTGTTATTTCAAGCAGTAACAACGGTGGGAATTGGACAATAGTTTATTATCTCTAGAATGTTTGCACTGTAATAATTTAATACATATGTTTTTTAAAATGGTGATAACGAAAATTAAGAGTTTACTCGAGTTTAGTTAGAGCAGTTTGACCTTCCCCAAAAATTCTCATAATTCTCGCACTTGTTAAATTTGTAGTTTGAAAAAGAACATTTCAACTATAAATTACAAAATGGCATCCACAAAATTTACAACAGTCGTAAGTATAGGTTATTGTTTTTGTCGTTTCATATAAATGATTGTTTTTGGTATTTCAGGCGAGATCGTTAAGCTCAGGCTCAACCCAAGGAATGGTCAAAGTGAGTAATTTTTTATATAATAAAAATATAGTTCATTTGTGTAAAGTAAATTTTGTTTTTATCATAAACAGCCCCCAATTAAAGTATTTGGTATTGAAGGGCGTTATGCCACCGCTTTGTTTTCTGCCGGAACAAAACAGAATAAATTGGAAGCCATCGAAAAAGATTTAATCAAATTTCAGGTATTGATTGATTGTAATCTAATTACTAAATTACATATTTTATGAATTATCTGAACATTTGTTTTACAGACTGCATTAAAATCAGATAAAGTCCTTAAGGAATTTGTTGATAACCCAATTAACAAAAGATCATTAAAGTCTAGCACTTTACAATTGGCTGCAAAGAAACTTGCTCTTTCACCTCCATCATCCAATTTTTTGAGTATGTTTAATTTTTATATTTTGGCATAGGCCCAATATGTCATTCATAAAGATATAATAATTCACACAAATCTAGCGTAACAATTACATACAAGTATAACTTAGCTTTATTCTTTAGATATGTCTAATTTATTTCTACTTTTAATCTATTAGACATTCATTATTATGTATTTAGTTCTCAATCTAATTGGAGGTTTAAGGTGAACTAAACCAAATCTAATCACACAACTTTTACCCTTAAGCTAGGATACTGTATGCCAGTAACTCTTTATGGCACTCAAATTCCGACTACTCCAAAAGTAAAATATCTTTGCCTAACCCTCGACCGTAGACTAACATGGTTCCAACATACACTGGTAAAAAGACTTCAACTAAACCTCCGACTTTGTATGCTTAAATCTTTACTAGTCGATAACAAACACACCAACCTTAATATAAAACTTCTAATGTATAAATCCCTCATCAAACCCATTTGGACCTATGGTCTCCAACTCTGGGGAAATGCATAAAAATCAAATACAAATCGTATTCAGGCTTTTCAAAATATTGCATTAAGAAAATTAACAAACTCCCCCTCTTATGTTTCTAATCATACCCTTCACGCGGACCTGAAAATCAAATCTGTAGAAGAAGAAGCAGTCACTTACTATAAAAGATTCCATAATCGGCTTGCATCTCATCTTAATCCTTTAATTAAAGCTCTTTCAGCAAATGCTATTCCGGTAAATCCTCCAAGGCGTTTAAAACGCCACTGGTGTAGAGATATGCTAACATAATATTATAAAAACAGTAAATAAATAAATTCATATATATATATCTACAAATTAATGTATAATCTCAATATTTAAGTGTCATCACTGGGTGGCTGCTTTTATCAAGCCTTTTCATGTATTATATTATCTCAGCTAATACTCTTATTGTACCCATGAGGTACAGATTGTGTATATAATAATAAAGAATAAAAAAAAAAAGTTCTCAATCTAATAATATTTAGAATCAATTTATTTGTATGCTAATTTTTTTAACCTTCAATTTAGTCTATTTTCTGCATCTAGTAAGTTTTATTTGGTGATAAAATAACATTCACTAGCATTTATTCAAAAAATTGTACTTTCTTAAACTGTAATTTATCAAATAAAAATATGTAATTGTAACATTTAACAATCTATTATAGTTGATAAATTAGGAGGTTGTACATCTTTTATTAAATTTAATGTATTTTGTAAATTTAACACTGATATAAATTAATATAATATGCAATTTCCATACCTGCAAATACTTGGATATAAAAATATTTTATTTATAGGTATGTTGGCTGAAAATGGTAGATTACAAAAACTAAATTCAATCATCAACAGTTTCAAAATTATCATGGCTGCACACCGAGGAGATTTGCCATGTATTGTAACAACTGCTAAGGTACGTACTAAATATGTTTGTTTATTAATTTTTGTATATATATCAATTAAGGTTAAATTTATTTTCAAATTAAGTATGTCTAATAACACTGGTAGGTTACTGTAATGGATGGGATTAAATTTGAATGCAATGATATGTATCATTGTATACGATAAACGATTCTTAACGGAGATGATTTGTCAGTCTATGATATATTTAAATATTGTCATATATTCTATTTTGAAACAAATATTTTATTTTTCAATTAGGACGCATTTTGCATAAGGCATGGTTAATCAATTTTTCCAAAAACATTGCATGTAGTTATCATAATTCATAATACCTTATATTATCATAGATATACATATACTCGTAACTGGTTTGAGGATAAATCGTTATCATTACGCAATTTCATAAAAATTTAAAACTCAAACGCTCAAAACATTTTTCCTATAATGACGCTTCAAATTTTCTCTATAGCTATTTGAAACAAAACTTATGAAAAACTTAGTGTTAAATTGTATAACCTTAGATATAAATACAAACAATATTATGAATTTTGAACTACCAAATAATTTGCAAATATTCATGGTTTTGACGAATTTTTGTCACTATTTGAAATTCAAATGCTAATAAAAATTTAATTTGAATTTTCGGTGGACATTTTGTTTGTGATAAATATTACCAAGTTTGTAAGGAATCTTGTATTAAATTTTCAAATCTTAGATTTAAAAAGAAAATTTTTTATGAATTTCTAACTTAAAACAATTTGCGAATTTTTGTGATTATTACGTATTTTGTAAAAATTCAAAATTTGAATGCTTATAAAAAAAATTGTGACTATGAATTTCTTTTATTTTTCAACTGATATTGTAACAATATGTTAAGAGCCTTGTATTAAATCTTCAATATTTTCTACCCAAAAAATAAATTTTTATCGATATTAATTTAAAAAAAATCTAATAATGATCGAAAATTGCATATACCTATGAATAGTACAACATAAGTCAAACATTTTTGAAAATTTCATGGTGGATAGAATATACTTATAAAAACATTCGCTGAAAATTTCATGAATCAATGGTCATTTGTTTTAAAGTTACATCAATAATCAGAATCAACATTTGACAACCTTGTTGAAAACTGATTGTGCGTAAAATTTCCCGTTTTTCCCTTAATTTTTAGTTTATTTATCTCGATTATTATTTAGAAAAATATATAAACATTTTGAGCACCAAAGTACCAACTAGATTCCCTTTCTGATCGAATAAGGTACTGAAGTCAAAAATCGAAGCACTTTTACTGCCCCAAAACGAGATGACAGACACAAAAAAAAAATATTCATGGTTTTGACGAGTTTTTATCAATATTTGAACTTCAAATGCTAATAAAAAAAAATTGTGCCTATGTATTCTTATAATTTTTTAATAATCTTAAGGATAACTTATGAGAAACTTTGTATTAAATTTTCAAGTATTTTGATTGGGCCAAAAAAATTTTATCGACACTTCAAAAAAAAATTTTCAGAAAAATTGAAAATTTCAGTTGTCAATAAATATCTAAAAAAAGTCAAAATATTTTGAAAATTAAATCATGTAAAGAGAATGTCAATCTAAATAACTGGTAAAATTTTCAAGTATCTAGGACTTATACTTTTTGAATAATATCAAATATTTAAAATCGTTTGAGGATAAATCGTTATCGTTATGCTATTTCGAAAAATATAAAATTCTAACGCACTTAAAATTGTTCCTATAATGATGCTTCGAGTTTTCTCTATAGCTATTTGAAGGAAAACTCATGGAATACTTAGTGTTATATTTTTAATCCTTAGTTATAAACACAAAAAATTTTATGATTTTTCAACTTCAAAATTACTTGCAAAGTTTCGTGTTATCGACAAATTTCATTAAAATTTGAACTATAAACGCTTATAAAAAAAAATTGTGACTAACGATTTTTAATTTTTTTAGCTACATTAAGAAAAACTCATAAAGAACCTTGTATTAAATTTTCAAGTTTTTTTTGGTCATTCAAAATTTTTGTACCAACACTTCAAAAAACAATTCTCATAAAAATCGAAAATTTCAGTGGTCTATAAATAACTGAAAATTTAACTGTTTATTGATAACACTATCATAAACATTTGTTGAAAATTTTAAGTATTTACTGTGATTAGTTTTTGAATTACAACCATATAAAAAAATCTATTAGGCCAAAAACTGGTTTTGCGTAAAAATTCCCGTTTTCTGTAATTTTTTTTGTTTTTCTCGATTTTTTTGAAAACTGTTGGAAAATGTTTACTTTTGACCTCTATAATGCACCAAGGATATTCACTTTTACATCAGAAACCACCCCTAAAGTTTGAAATTGAAGCATTTTTTCTACTAGTTATGCTGTACATAGACACACACAAAAAAAAAAACACATCATTGTAAAATCAATACATTCATCACTCCGTTCAGAATCTAAATAAAAAATATACTTGATTGCACTTAAACTTTATTATAAGGTTAAGATATCACACATACAAAGTCACAAAGTCCGAGATTAACTTATTGGAAGTAAATATTAAATAACATAAAAATATATTAATATTTGTACTATTTATCTAGTTGGATTTTGTTGGTACTGATGTAATGTCCTATCAGCATTTGCATAATACCTTGATACCCTAATATCGAATGCTTGTAATGTTAAATCATACAGTGTACAACTATATAACTCAACTCAAATAAATAAATAAATAAAACCAACAAACAAACAAATTCATACCTACCTATACCTTTATAAATTCTATTTTTCTTTTTTTAATAATTATTTTATTTTGTTATTTACAATTTTTTTTTTTTTGTATGATGATTTAAAATGACAAATAATTATTCATGAAACGTATTCAATATAACTATGTATCATCAAACTAATTTTTAATTAAATGTATTATGTATACATTTAAAATGTTTTTCTTTTCTCACAATACAACTTACTTTATTTAATTGCAATTATGTCTGCAGATCCTGACAATTTTGTTTCAAAAAAATTCATCAAAGTTCTTCTAATTACAAAATTTACAAAGTTTAAATTATGTATTAACAAATTGTCAAGTTAATTAGTATTTCAACACTTGTTTGTTTATATGGTTAATCCTAATTTTACTTGTGCAATAAAATAAATAAACAAACTAAACATTCAAGGTAATTTTTTTAAATCATTTATCTAAATTTTTTTATTAGATAAACTCTAGTGACTGTATATGACATCTTTGTGTAAAAATAATCATGTTTTAATAATATCAGAGATATTTGAGTATAAAATAAGCATTTTAAAATGTTAAAATATTGTTTGTTTATTAATTTTAACTTACTTTAACTTTGTTAATTTTGTAATAATTAGAAAAAATGTTCTATCAAAAAACATTAAAAAAAAAATAGGTTTTCAACAACCTCTTTCTTTTCTCAATAACCCCATCCCATTTTGACCCAAAATCATTCTGCTAAAATATTTAGTGATGCCCCTTAGTGGAGTAAACATAATTATAATATATGTGTGCAGTAAATAATTAATTTCAGTATATAAATTGAATGAACACACTATGAAATAAATTACACAATATCATATAGGAGTGACTATTTCATAAAAAAGTTACTATTAATACCAATTTACTGATGTGGAAATAACCTGTATCTATTTCATAAATTTTCTATGATATAAGTATTCATATCATAATATTGTACGCAAAAAGATTTTTTAAATTATAGGTAGTATGTTTCATAATAATAAAATAAAGTTAGTCACATAATAATTTTATACATATATTTTGATTTTTAGCCTTTGGATTCAGCTGATCAACAGGAACTTAAAAAGACATTGCAAGCATTTTCCAAAAAAGGAGAGACAATCAAGTTAGAATTAAAAGTTGATCCAACACTTATTGGTGGAATGATAGTCAGCATTGGTGACAAATATGTTGATATGAGTGTTGCTACAAAAATTAAGAAGTACACCGAAATCATCCAGGAAGCCGTTTAAATTGAAATACGATGTTTAGTCATAGTAAAAAATGAAATATTTTAGTGTGTACTAATTATTATAAATTAACTATGTACATTTTTAATGTTCTTTTTTTAAAAATCTACCATTAAAATTCTAGTGTATTTACAAAAAATTACATACATATTTGTCTCTTACGTTTATTGGGGTAAAGCTTAAAGAAATAAATCATACTCAGAATTTTTCTGAGTCTTCTCCAATCAAATGTGCTTTTTAATGTTAGATCTTACATTTCTACTAGCATTAAAAGATTTTTTTAATTCTATCTGTGACTAGTACTTCTGTAATATCCAATTTGAAATTTAATTTTGAAATTTTTGCATGATATCTATTGAACAGTGTGTGAAGATTCATACATTTTTAGTATTTTTAACGGCTACTACATTCTTTAATATCAATTTTTTGCTGATATATTTTGTTAGCATAGGTATCTTTAACTTTAAGAAAAGTTAATAAAAATAGCTTAAAATACATATCTTTATTATATATTAATTATTATTATTAAAACATGAGGCGATTTCTTGTGACAGTTATATCTGAAGTTCTACCGGGCCGATTTTCATGATTTTTTTTTTAAAACAAAAGTACTCGGTGTGCAGAAGAGCCATCAAAAGAGAAAAGTCCAAAAAAATAATTATTTTAAAAGTTATTGGAAGTATAAAGTTTGCGCTATTGTTACATAGCGACAAGCGCTGTTTGCCGTGTGCACTCACACATCTTTACAACTTTATTATATTATACTAAGGCACTATAAAGGGACCACTATCTATAGTGCTCTAATTATACTAGCTGAATTACCCGTCACTGCCGGGTTACGGTAAAAAAAATCAAATAGTTGAATAATTGTACAATAATTGTTACTGTTCTTGAACAGTTATCGTTGTAGTGTCGTCGTCGAAAAATGGAATATCAATTAATTGCAATACCAGGCGATGGAAACTGTTTATTTCGTTCCGTGTCACATTTAATATTCGGCACGCAAGAAGAACATCGAAATATTCGATTAAGAGTGGTTAACTTGGTGGTAAGTAAATGGGATGTGTACAAAGAATTTGTCATTGGTAAGCTTTCGTATAGACTACCTATTTATAATTCTAATGATAACGAACATTTGATGAGCCTAGATGGTGAGTAATGCTGGTCACGTCGAACTTAAATGCATTAATCGACTTTATTCAAGTCATACATTTCGTGTGTATAGATCTAATGATTATGGTTCTGGTGCTATAATGTGTAATTTATTATTTTCTGGCAATGGCGACGCAGGACATTATAGTGTTTTAGTTTTTGGTAATAATATGAATATTCAAAATTCATTTATGTTACTTAAAGAAATAACTGCAAACACTAATAGTAAGCGTAAAACACATTCTTTAACTGGAAGACGAGGAAGAAAAAACATGAAGAAACTCGGAATCACAGTGTAATCAGTGTATTATTGTTTAAATTATTTTATAAATGCGCTTTATCACATAATATAGTTCTCGTTACTCCCTATAATTTGGGTAATTTAACATTTAAATGCGAGCATTGTCATTTGTTGCACTTTGAGTGTGAAAAAACGACTAGGGGGCATTTCAGTTTATGTTGTGGTAATAGCAAAATATCTTTACCGGAGAGCCGTCTACCTAATGAAATATTTGATTTGTTTGTTGGTGAAAATAATGAGTCCAAACATTTTAGAGAACATATACGTCAATATAACAGTGCGATGTCATTTGTCTCTTTTGGTTAATGAGTGAATTATATTATTAATTATTATACACGCAATGAGCATAGGCGCAACTAGACCTCTAAAACGTGGGGTGCTATACTATTAAAAACATAAAATTTATGTTATTTTATTATAATTATAATAGTTAGATTTAAAATATCAAGGGGTGCTAAATTAAAACTTGGGGGTGCTAAAGACTCTTTTGCACCCCTCTATTTGCGCCAATGGCAATGAGTGAAGACAAATTTCACATGTCATTATTGCTTATGCAAAATCCTTATCAGATATTTCATTAACATTAAAATTGCATGGTCAGACATTGAAATCAATCGGTTTACCAGAATATTATGATGCTGCTATTACAATAGACAGCGAATCAAATCAACAAGATACATTACCATTATCAATTCAACATGATCTAATTGACAGCGCAAATCGAGAACAGCGTGATATTATAAGCACCAACTTAGTGCCACTAAGCACCATTATGAAATGTGTGAACCTAGAAAATACAAGTGTTCCTAACGCAAATTTCATTTATGGACCTGGTGTAGTGTGACCATAATTATTTTATCCTAAAGAGGGACACTTAAAAAAAGAGGTACGTAAAATGTAAATACATAATAATAGCAAATACATTACATTTCATTTTATTTAAAATTATTTTTTATTGATAAACAAATCAGACAAACAATTAGATAGGTGCTACATATATTTTAAAATGTTAAAGTTTTTACTTAAACAAATTTTAATTTACAATCACAATTACAGTTTTAATACTTATCCTTGGATAAAATTTTTATTATTATCAATTCATGATTGCAAGTCTGATACAACGTCCTGCAGACTGCAGAGTGTAGAATCATGAATCATGATGTACCAATTAAATTCTTATAAATGCGGGACCAAAGTGGGACATTTAGATGTGCGGGACGCACCTCTGAAAAACGGGACAATCCCCCCCAATGGGGGACGTCTGGTCACACTAACCTGGTGGTACAGGGAAAACATCCGTCTATAAATGTCTCATTAACAATTGTATAGAAATGGGTTATTATGGGTTATAATGATGTAATTCCGGTTGCTTGGACTGGAATAGCAGCAATGCTGTTATCCGGAGGTCGCACAGTACATAGCCGATTTAAATTAGTGATTACCTTTGATATTGACTGATACTTCAGTTTCATCATTGAAGGGGTAAATAGCAAAGAGGCATCAACTATTCGAAAATCAAAACTTATTATTTGGGACGAAGCTCCTATGGCAAGTGCGTGTGCGTTAATGGTTGTCATTTTTTCAATCGATTATTAAAAGATATATTGGAAAACAACGCTTTCTTTGGTGGGGAAGTTATTGTCTTAGGAGGAGATTTTAGACAAGTTTTACCAGTTGTCCCACATGGCTCTAGACAGCTTACAATACAAAACTGCATAAAACATTCTCCGATTTGGCCAAATTTTAAAATTCTCAAACTATTTAGAAGTATGAGAGTAAACCAAAATGAAATTGAATTTTCCAAGTTTTTGATACAAATTGGAAATGGTGAATATCCACTAATAAATCCCGATTCGGACGAATATTCTATTGAAATTAAACCATCGTTATTATCAAAAAATATAATAAAAGACGTATTTGGAAATTTTATTTTTAATTTAGAAAATGTGTTTATTTTTTCACAATTTGCAATTCTTGTACCTACCTAAAAATGAACATTGTGATGAAATAAATAACTCAATTGTCAATATGTTACCAGGGTCAGAAAAAACGTATTTAAGTTTAAATAGGCACAGTGTCAAAAGACTGTGACGATATTTTGTTTCCTACAGAATTTTTAGATAGTTTATTTTAACAGTAGTTTACCACCGCACAGTTTGGTACTAAAGAAACTAAGGTACTATTGTAATACTCTTGAGAAATTTAAATGTCACCTCCAATCTAATGAATGGCACACGATTTATTGTACGAAATATGTACGATCATTCTTTAGACTTGGAATCTATAACTGGTCAAGGAACTGGTCATCGTATTTTATAGCCTAGAATTGATTTGACCCCGTCAGATTCTACTCTTCCCTTTTCATTCACCAGACGTCAATTTCCAATAAGAATATCTTTACTATAACAATAAACAAAGCGCAGGGTCAAGCATTGCATAAAGTAGGATTGTATTTACCCCAACCTGTGTTTAGCCATGGTCAACTTTATGTTGACATGTCCAGAGTTAGATCTTTTGAAAAGTTAAGAATACAAATAATACCAAACAACAAAAAAGATAATTCAATTGCCAGTACCTATACGGCTATACGTGTATTATGATTATTGATTAAGGTATTATAAATGTCCAAGCGATGAAGCGAGAATCGGCGATGAACGGGTTGATAGTCATCTGTTAAAAGTTTTACACATACCTGATCTTAAGATTAATTTGCTTTCATGAGAAGTATGTCTTGGCAAAGGTATAGAACTGATGACATACAGTGAAGGTTGTATATTCAAAAAAGATAGTCGTATAGTTGCTATTGGAATTTGGAGTTCGTGAATATAATTTTTCTTCTAATAGTTCTGAGAACAAGGCCATTATAGGTACCATAGTCTGAACAAATATTGCGGTTAAAAATCTCCCGATACAAAAGTGGCATGAAATGTTAAGTATCAGAATGTCTACAATATTCGAAACTATTTGAAACAGAAACGAAAAACAAATTTTTTGTGGAGCTTGCGTTAATGGTGAATAACACAGAAAACCGTTCAAATTGAGTAACAATAAAACCATAAAAATAAGTCAGATAATTCACAGTGATATACAACGATATTTTGTTAAATGTTGGATGATTATTCTAGTTACAAGTATACGTATTTTAGGAGCCAAAAATCAGAAGTGAAAAATAAATTTGAAATATTTTTAAATACAGTCAAAAATTAGTTGAATGTTTTAGTAATTACTAAAATGATTTTAGTCTGGAATATAAAATCAATTAAGTTAGAGCCATATTGGGTTGATTTGGAATAATATAAGACGAGTGTACCTACCATACCTTCTTTACACACTTCAGTAAAATATCAAAGCGGGTAGGTCAATGAGAACAATATTGAAGAAGTGATGGTCAGAACTATGTTATGTGCAGCAAAAATTTGTCTAAGACACTTTGAGGTGAAACATTAAATACAGTCGTATTTAAATAAATAAATAAATCGTACAAGAAATACAGATCATGAAGGAAAAACCTATATGGTTTTGAGGAAGAGAAGTTGCCCTAAGCAGAGATGCAATATGTAAAGAAGATTCAGTAACCACCTTCAGCTACACAGTCATAAATTATAAATGAATAAGTAAATTCAATAAGTGAAGCTGAAGATGAGGAAGACAATAACAACAAAGAAAAATTGGACGATGATGAACAAATACCAATAGGAGGAAAAGAACAAATATATATTATGACATTTAGAGGCAGAGGAACACTTAATAAAACTATTTGGTACCTATATTGAGATGCATTATTTTTAGCATGTAATGATCCCATTATTCCAATTACATATAACATATGATTATATGAAGAAGCTATTATGACAGGTGAGTAATGGTGACAATGTCGACGATTGGAAGACAGCGATGAATGATGGAATGTCGTAATAGAATAAAAATAAAACATGGATTCTTGGGTCCCACCTCTAAATAAAAAATCTAAAGGAACATTCAGTCAAGTTGTGAAATATGATTCAATCATAGTAATAATCATGGTTGGGATTTTATAGCATTTGCATATTTCTTATGAGATGCTTAAAAAGTAGCAGAGTAAGCTAAAAATGTGTTTCGTGATACAGAGAACTCAAATTAAAAATTTTATTTTGCTTTTTTTTGCATATTTTCCTATTTTTAGTTTTTAGTGCTTTTTTTGGACTTTTTGAGACTTTTTTTGCATTTTCACATGTTTTTGAATCAAAATCGGTCATATTTTATGAAATTATATTTTAGTAAACGTGTTTTAAAATTTTTTTAATCGAATTATTACGATAATTTCGTAGTAGGTATTTGGTTCTAGTTTTTGTTATCTGCTGATTTTGTTGGGTTTTTTTTTGTCGATTACTATCTACTGCGATTATTAATCGCCGATTATCAACGAACAAGCGTTGTAGGTATACTTAATTAATTTTAAATTTCTAAATTATTGAATATGAATAATTGATGATATGAATAATTTGTAAGTGATTAAAACATTATTAATTACCTTTTAATTAATAAATTTCCTTTTTTGTGCATATTTTGTTGTTTTTATTGCATATTTTTAGGGCATATTTAGCAATATATAAGGTTATATTATAGCGCATATTTATGCAATTTTAAGTGCTATAAAATCCCAACCCTGGTAATAATTATTATTGTTATAGCAGCAGCTAGAAAATCAAAACTCAATTTAACATTAACACATAATTTTTACATCGAGGTCTTTAAAAAGGAATTTATACGAAACAACTAAAAGATTACTAACATCGAACACAATTAGTTAGTAAAAATCGACGGAGTTTACATGGGTTGAAATCGAGGTACTGGGACAAGAAGTTCAAAAATATGCTAATAAACGTTGATCTAAAAGAAATAAAAGCAGATCCCTGTATACTCGTAAATAAAAAACAAACAATTACTTATTGTCGCTATTTTCGTAGATGATGATCTAATCGCGATGAAGAATGACGAGTTAGTGGTCGTGATGGACAAGAATTTAAAGAACAACTTCGAGACGAAGGAAGGTGAACTTAATCATTACTTGAATATTGAATCAGATTAGAGACTAGATGATTCAATTTTCATATTGCAATCGCATTTTAGAGAGATTCATTATGGAAGAAACCACCGTACTGCATTTTCCGCAGATCCACAACACTCACAATATCTAAATTTGTAAGGATCATTGCAAGCGAGGGAAGTTCCATTCAGAGAAGCAATTAAAAACTCGTATCTAAACCAAAATACATGATCTGATACAGCATTTGCTATGAATCTTGTCAGTCGTTATTTAGAAAAAGATAAAAAAAATCTTAGGAATGCGGTTAAACGTGTTTTTAATATTTAAAGGGATGGTTAACGATGGTTTAATTTATGATTCTAGTGTGAAACTCAAATTTCATGGATATAGTGTTGCAGATTATGTCAGTGATACAACCATGAGACGATCTATATCGATGAGATCCGTTTTTATGACGACGAATGGAATCGTAGTTGCATGGTGCACAAAGCACAAAAATCTGAAGAATTTTCAATTACAAAGGCAGAATACGTAGCACCGAGTCAGCGGTTCAGGAGCTGTATTTGTTATTGCCACTTATCAGTGATCATCTGACATCTGGTGACACAGGAAGATACAACTGTCTTGAATGCAGACAACTAAAGTTCAATAAAACTAGTGAAAAATTCAGAATATCTAAACATATCGATGTCCGCTGATTATATTCGTGAGAATTTTATTGAAGCCTGTTTTCCCCGAAGTATGTGACCAGCAAAGAGCAGTTAACTGACATAGGTATTGGCTAAGCAAACACCACGAACAAGTTTCTAACAAGTTTCTAGAGATGTTGGGGATTAGTTATGGATTATATATAAGGTATATTGTTTAAAACGAAGTGTTGAAAGTAAATTAAACTATACACCCAGTTTAATAAGTTACATAATATTTCGCACACTGTATTTTAAGTATAACTTATAAGGTGATCGTTAATGCTAAGATAACACATTACAGTCTTGGATGTGGCAGTTCATATTAAAGCTATAGTATTATTATAAATATAGTTCTTCAGGTGTTCGAGATACCTATTCCATGGCTGCTCAATTTTAGTGCGTAATATTATATTATTATTCACAATGTTAAAATTTGTTCATGATTTAAACGTGTATGGTTTAGTTTATTTGTATATTCCACTCAACTCTTCCTATAGATACAATTGACAAGAAAAAAAGATGTTCTTGCCCAGTTGATTTAAAGATATCTTTCAAGCTTAAGTAGTTATTCAGTCTTCTCAAGTTTACTGAAGACCATTGACCATTCACAAAATACACATTATAGCCTTTATAGGTACTTACATATTAAGTTAAAATAATTTTAAGCAAATAAAAAAAATATATTGGACACTCAGATAGATAGTCAGATTATATATTTTGTTTCTAAATAATAAGAAATATTTTTCCTTTCTAATATTGAGCATTCTCATGCAATGGCCGAAATGGTATAAATGACTTAAAAATTAAAATAAATCTAAACATGTTGAAAATTTCATTGTATATAGAAAACAAGGTACATAGGCCTAAATTATAGGCCTATATTGTTTTCAAACAAAATAAAATGGCAACATAACGGTACAGTCCATGGCTAAATTAATTATATGTAGCCTCCTTACGTTGCCATTGTATTTCTTTAATGTGATTAAGTTATGTAGAAGGGTGCCATCTAGTATATTTAAGCCATAGTTTATTGTGTCAAAAAGTTTTATACAAATATTTTATAAATTATAAAAATGTTATATTTTGCATTAATATCTAATAAGGGTAAAATATTAACTTGAAAGGCAATGAAAAAATTATGCCCATATATTTTTGAAATACTTAGGTTCTGAAAGAAAAATGTATGTTGAACTTTGTATTAAATTTTTAAGATTTTGGTGGTTGATTATTTTGTTTTTCACAATTATTAAAAAAAAAATATTAGGCATTTCTACTCAAATTTTTACAATTATTTGTTACCAGGAACCATCCTCAAAGTTCAAGGTCAAAGCTTTTTTTTACTATAATATGTGAATATATAAAAAAAAATTATAACTGTATAAAACTAAACATGTATTAATTTTATTAATTTACTAAACATCTTTTTAATA
Source organism: Diuraphis noxia (assembly GCF_037042655.1). Classification (NCBI taxonomy): domain Eukaryota; kingdom Metazoa; phylum Arthropoda; class Insecta; order Hemiptera; family Aphididae; genus Diuraphis; species Diuraphis noxia. The sequence goes on along the minus strand of NW_028301714.1, from coordinate 25,061,920 downwards.
AGTCTAAGTATTTGTATAGATTGTTAATAACAATAAAAATAATAATCCTAGCCTTATAAATCTATTGTAAACAAAATAAGGGTATTAAAAAGGATTTTAAGTTATCTTTAATAACTAACATACATTACAATATTACATAGGATGATACAACATTTTTATCAATTAAATCAAATGTTATGTATAAATTTGTAAAATATAACCAGTACAAAAATACAATTAAATCTATGGTCTATAACTTAATTTTAACAATATAATATATCATACAAGAATTAAAATTATAATAAGTATAAAGGATAGCTTTATAAAATAACCTTATTATAAAAATGTAATTTTATGATTAAAAATAATAGCCTTGACAGTTTTTCATATCACATTGACATTTAGTGCCACTTTTTTTCAAAGCATCTTCACTAATACGAGAAAAATAATCAGTTGTAAGTTGTTCACCAGCTGAAATGTCTCTGCTAGCAAATAAGGCTAACTCTGGAAGATTTCTATCAAGGCAATTAATCCATACAGCATAAACGTTTAAGTTGGCATCACATGAATGATTTATAAAATATGTGAAATTGGCAAAATGTGTACCATCAATGATATATTTATAATTCTGTGGATCATCAAAGTCTAAATTCCACATGTTGTCCAATAAAGACGATCCATTATTTAAACGTTGTTCAGATTCTTTAACTGTGATAATTTCACCAATATATTTGCCAACAAATTGACCTTTTTGAATGTTTTGGGCAGATTTAACGCCCCAGCCATATTTGCTTGTCTTATAAATACAAATATTTACCTTGCTACCAAGCTGAACCACTCTATTGGTGCATGAATTTGTACATCTACATTTTTTATTACATTCAAACACTGGATTACCAGGAGCTACTATTATATTTCTGTGTTTATCATATGCTTTTAAACAACCTGACATTTCATAACAACATTCTTCAGGAGATTGACAATTTCTTTTACAAGTACATCCAATAGGAGGATCATCCGGTATAATAATGTTTGTTTGAGGAATATAATCTGAAACATATACAAATAAATCTGGTGGTCCTTCAAGATCCATGTTATTTTCTACTTTGATTTGGTAACCTTGAGTCATTACATTAATGTCAATTTCCCACTGTCTGAGTTTGATTAACTGTTGTTGTCTATAATATCCCAATGAAACTGAAGACAAAAATAATTGAAAACATTTAATTCGTAATAATTGACTTTTTATAGGACCAACATCGAGACAATTAAATAAACCAATTATATTTTCAGGTAAAATTGCTGGCAGAGATAAACCAGTCTCCGTTCTAAAGTAATCAAACAACTTGGAAATAACTTTTCTCGACATCATAAGTTCTATTCCATTTACTTTTCCATTTATATGTTTATCAGTCTTTTTAGTTTTGATATATTGAAGTATGAGATTTTGTGATTTATATAGAGCACCAAAACGTTCCCATGTATTAAATCCTTTAGACCATCTTTTCCACTTCACTAAATAGTAACGTGTACCTAAAATTATTTCATGATTAATAATTTCATCTATTTCTGTCGGGTCATAGGCATTTTCAATGTTATCAGGTTCAATCATTTTTGCATTTTTTATAAAATCTTGTATTTTGCTATCAGACACTATAAAACTATATGATGGATCACCTATTTCTAAAATAGATGGAATTGTTATAGTTGCAGTATCTTTGAATTTTGATTTAGATTTATCAGGTGACATATCGCAGTTAGAAGTAGAAGGTGTTAAATATTCAGGATTACTTTCTTCTCTATTGTTAGTTTTGGGAGTTGATACCACTAAATTAGGAATCACAATAGTCGTTGAAGTAGAATTTAAACTATCATTAGATTGTTCCTTGGTATAAATATGAGAGTTAATATTCATGTTGCCTATGTCTATATCAACATCAGTTTCCATACTGCTACATGAATTATCATTATTTATTATACGGCTTGAAACGTTTTTTGTTTTTTTTTTAATTGAATTTTCTTCATCTCTTGAATTTTTACCCTTATTATAACTAGCAATAACATCATCCTTAGAAACTATTTTAACAACATTTGACAGACAGAGATCTTTCAACATAGATTTTGGATTAATTGAACTTTTTTTAATACTTTTCAAAACATTTTCAGCATTAAATATAGCAGCATCGACATTGTCAAGACATTGTTCAGAACATCTAATAACTTTGATCCCGGTTGAATTTAAATCAGATTTAGAATTGTTTTTCTTATTTGAATCACTTGGTTCAGTAATATTTGAAGGTGTAATACTGCGTCTTATAACTTTTTCTTTAATTTTGCCATTTTCTATGTCTATAAAAAAATCAATTAAAAAATCATTACCATATTGTGCCAAACATCAATAGTTTCAATAATAATTTTTCAGTGTCACATAAGTAATGAGATTATACAGCAAAAAGAATTTTAAAAGTTGGCAAGTGAGTACTGCACTATTGTACATTAAGTGTCAAATTAATCACTATAATGGATGTATTAAATTTGAATTCAATGATATGTCATTGTGTATGAAAAAGGATTTTAAACAGACAGTGTCAACATAGGATGATATTTTACAATATTGCTATTAGTAATAACAAGAAGGTTGACTTCATTTCTGCAAAAAACTTTGCATTAGCTATACACCTAATGTACTAACATTATATCAGTCAATTTTGGTTTCAGTATGAACTACCATAGATTACATTTCTAAGATTTTTGACCAAACAAATAATTTATTATCGAAATTTATAGAAAAATTATTCATTTAGGAATTTCTAAAGGGAAATATAGGACAATAATTGTCATACACTATGAATTCACCGCTTAATTGTAGGAATTTCTCATGCAAGAGATTACAGTAAAATTAAACCAAACTACTCTTGGTATAATGAGTCATTTTCTCTATGCTAGTAAAGAAATGGGGTGAGAAGTTGCTGGAGGATGAACAAATTTTTCTTTTGTCAATGACATAAAATGCAAAAAGCAAGAGAAAACTATTTAAAGACTATGGAATTTAATAACTATTTCCATCCTAGGAAATTATTTAATGATCTAAATAGAGATCCTAAGTATCAGTAATTACAAATATGAGCACTTTGATACTAAAAAATTCATGAGGTAATAAAGTACTCCAATCAAATCTCTTGATGAGGACTACTCAAGAAGTTAATTCTTTAAAATTATAGATGAGAGGTAATGAAATCAAGAGTTGGAAGATATTTAGTTGGTACATGAAACTTCAGAACACCTAACCTAACCTGCAGAAAGGCTAATTATTAGAGAACCTAAAAGTTGAGATAAATAGGCTTAAAATCAGGCGTGGATCCAGGGGAAGGCACAGGTCCACTCAAAATTTTATCAAAAATTAATAATTATTCTGATGGTTTATTTTTAATTTTAAGGTTATATTTATTGGACCACTCAAAAAAAATATTCTTGAATCCGTGCCTGCTTAAAATAGATACCTGGATCAGGAGATTTTTGGATAAGAAAATATAAAAGAATTTGCATAAGAAGATGGAAGGTTAGGTACAAAAGGAGTAGAAATAGAAAAAAAAACGAGACACAAGGTGTAGGGATCATAGACATATAAAACAATGTTTTATATGTCTATAGTAGGGATTTAATAGCCAAATTAGACACTAAACCAATAAATACTGTGATAATTCAAGTATATATGCCCACCTCAGAGGAAGAGAATGACAAAGTAGAAAAAATCTATGAAGAACACTACATCAAAGACTGTTCAAGGAGAAGAAAATCTAAAATTCTAGAAGATTTTAATGTAACCTGAGGGAGGGAAAGAATAGAATATTGTTGGCAAGTATGGACTAGGGATGAGAAATCCAAGAGGAAAAATCTTATTTAGAGTTCTGTGTACGAAATAATCTAATATAATAATCACACTCTTCCAACATCACAAAAGAAGATGATATACATGGCAATGATAATAATGGCATAATCCCTGGTGATATAGGAAGAGCACAAATAGATTATACACTTATAAGAGAAAAATACAAAAATCAAATAAAGACAATAAAAATTATCCAGGAGCAGATGAAATTAATAGTCACCTGGTTCTAATGCATTGTGAACTGAACTTTGAATAAACTACAAAATAAAATGGATAAGAGACAATTTCAACTAACAAACCTAAAAGTGGAAGACACCAAAAATGCATACAATGAAAGAACAGATGGAGTTATAAAGGAGACCTAGACGTACAAAGTACATTAAGTATAGGAGAAAAATGAGGAAAAATAAAACCATGCATATTAAATAATGCACTGGCAATGTTAGGAAAATCAAAAGAAATTAAAAAAAAAAGATTAGGTAAATGAAGAAATCTTGAAAACGATTAATAAAAGAAATAGGTATAAAATACTACAAGCTAACAAAGGATGAAAAAATACAGGAAATTAAAAATGCAATACATAGAGGATTCAAGAAAAGCAATTAAATATTTTTCAATATTTGCTTGGATATTAACGAAACGTTCAAATTGGGACTAGTGGATAAGGTGAAGCAAATGGTGATATTATAAATAAAGAAGCAGAAGTAGCAAAATGTTAGATAGGGTACTCAGAACAATTGAATAAAAAAAAATTATATCCGAAGAAGACGATCAGAAAGATATAGTAGAAGCAGACCCCAAGAATAGTGAGAGAAGAGTTTGATAAGGCATTATTCGAGTTAAGAAACAAAAAATCACTGGGAGATGATGGAAATCCTGCAAAACTTATTAAAAATTAGGAGAAAATACCAAATAGATAATTTATGTACTGATCTAAAAAAGCTATAAAACTAGACGAGTACCAGGAGATATTACAAAGTGCATAATTATACCAATTTCAAAGAAAATGGAAAAAACACATGAAGATAGAATGCTAAGTTTAATAATGCATACAAAACTTTACTCATATTAGTCATATTGCGTTAAAGATAATTGAACAGGGCTGGAGAAAAGCTCTAGGGACTAAGACAGGTTATTGAAAAGCAGAGTAGACAAAAACAACCATCATAGCTTTTTTGAATAAAACTTTTGACAGTTTGAAATAGAAATAATAAGGGTTGGGGTTACATATAATGATAGAAGGATAAATGTTTATACGAATAAGAAATAGGAGTAGTACTATGTATAAATGTCCAGGAAGAAGCAACAATTAGGAAAGAAATAAGATTGGGTATGTACTGTAATTTGCTACTAGAAAGAAACCTCAAAAAAGTTGATGATCAGAGCATTTCATTGAGCACTAAAGTGTTTCACAACACAAAAAAAAACATTGCTAGCTTAGAATCAAAAATGGTGGATCAAAGATTCACTCCAATACCAAAATATTCATCTATTATATTACATTATTACTAAGCCAATTTTTCCTCAACTTTTTCCTTCTGAACTATATGCTGTAGTCTATAAAACATTTACATAATTAAACATATAATTCTGAAATATTTTTTTAAGAAAAATATATCATTAACCAACAGGGGCTATATCTGAGGATCGTGCTGGCGATTGGAGATTGCCTCTAAGAGAGATGAATCATTCAGAAAAGTGATCCTGCAAGAGGGGAATGCGCATTAAATAAAACTATGCTTGGTAAACCAGTATTTTAGAACATCTTTTAAATTTAAATTGATTTTGTTTTAACTATTTAAATTCATTAAAATATAATTCTCATTGATCGTCGTCAAATTTAAAAAATGTAGCTAAATTATAACAAAATATAATACATTTGTAATTATAGAAATACAATACAGTACAATACAAATATTATAAATGATGGGTAGTAATTTAGTAGTATTTTATAAGTATAATAAGTGATTTAAAATGTAAATAATTTAAAGATAGTATTTGACATTGAGATTGAAATCTCAAAATACAAATAATTACGTGTGCGTATAAGGTATATTTTTATAGTTTACCTAAATTGATTAAAACTAATATATTTGGATGAATATAATAAATGAATATAAAATATCAGGGGATCAAATACCTTACAACTTTTGGAAACCAAATATCCAACCTTAATAATTGAAGATACATTAGTTTATATATGAGGACGTAATGTCCTCTTAACCTTATACATGTATATAACACGTAATTGTTTGATTTTTTGATTTTTTTAGTGCTGTTAAGTTCAAATCCTACACTTAACATTAATGAATATAATATTATATTTACATGAAATTGTGTTAAATATTTACCTAGGCTGTTGGCAGAACTAATTATGTCAGGCGTGTTGCTGCGATTTGTGGTGATACCCTATAAGAAAACAATAAGTATTAATATTATATTTTTTAATATTTGTATAAGGTTATCACTAAATATTTACCGAGGTACTAGGTACTTGGTCATCTTCATAGTAGTTTTTTGACATATCATCAGACATGATGGTAAATGATGGATAGATTATCAACAGATCTGAAACAATGATATGGATGACCCTTGACGGAATGTGTGCACAATGACGACAATGTTAGAACTAAGAAGTAATGTAACTACTCCTGAAATCTCTCTGTAATGAAATTTGAAGTAATGAAAAACAATAAAAACAAATAGATAAAACGAAAATTCTACTTACTTACTCTGGACTTAGAAGTTTGAGGAGCAGCTTGACCAATCGAAATCTGATTGCCTGAATGACGAACGTATGTATTCCATGTGAGTAATTGAAATTCAAAATTCTATTTAGTCTCACTTTGACTAAGCCATACGCAATATAACAACAGTGCAATAAGAATTACGATTTTACCAATGTCGGTAGTCGGGACATCGAACATCGAAGTATCCCACACGCTGTTGCATGCGCAATGCGCCGACAGCGCCGTGCCGGTGCCGCCGAATATTTTTTATTTCGTTATGGCGTCCATCGGGCTATGGAGGTAGATTTGAGACATCATACTATAGTACCGAGATCTGACGCCATTATCTATGCCAGTCGACGGCCACCGGGAGGCATGATTTCCAAACCTATTAGAGTTGTGAGTACAGTGGATCTGATTGGCCCATATTTTTATGGCGGTAAATTCAAAACTATAAAATCAAATAACATTGTATAAATGTGTATTATTATTATGTATTTTGTGATATAATTTAATAATATTAAATATTATATTATATTATTATATATTATATATATTATATTATATTATATATATATATTATTATTATATATATATATATATATATATATATATATATAAAATGCAAAAAATACAATATAAAATGTCAAACATTACAGTATAAAATGCACTTAAAAAGGTTTTTAATTTAATTTTTATATTTATATCGATATTATAAGATATTATACAATAGTTCATTAGTACATTACATTTTACATGTATAATGTAAATAATGTAAATTTTACATCAATAATGTTGATTTTGATTTAAATTTCACATGAAACATTTTTTTAAATTGTGTAATACTTACAAAGCTATGTTTCACAATCACCAGAAAAAAAATGCACTTGCCTACAAACTCACAGCCCTAATTATAATATTTATTTTGTTTATAATATTTAGATATTAAAAAAGCATAATAGGTGATTAGGTACTGATTATTATAAAAAAAAATGTGGTAGGTACTCATTTTCCTTTGTAGGTACTCTTCTATCCACCTATATTTTAGATTCCTTTCTCTAATTCTGTTTATTTTTATAATACATTATTATTCACTATTCTTTATTCAGTAATCTTGTATCTTAACATTTAATAAGCGTTTAATTTTTTTTTTTTAGTTGTAGCCAGGTATATTTATTGCAAGTTGTTTACCATATTTAATTGTATATTATATTATTAAGAAGTAAATGTAAACACATAATATTTATTCATTATAATACAACTTATTAGTAATTTCAAACTTCAAAAGTATTTACATTTAATGAAAGCCAAATAGGTAATCATTATTATTATAATATCAGAAATTTAATTAAAATTATATTATAAATAAAACATAATATGAAAGCTTTAAAATAATTGAACCATTCTTGTCTAATTATATGAAAAATAAAAATAATGTTAATACATATTACATAATAAATAAAAATTATACATTTGTTTCATCTCAAAACAGTCAAAACTATAAAATCAAATAATAATAAATTATTGTTTTTTTAAATGTTTTTTGTGATAAGGATAACATTTAAAACTACACTGCAAAGCTCTTATTAACAATCTAAAAATACACATTATTTGATATGAAATTTGGATCTTATGATTGAATTCACAAATCAATATTATTTTGGGTTTCTATACCTATTGACTATTATGTTTGTTTAAAATTACCCTCATTATATAAATATATGATGCATACATTTCATGAGAATTGTTCTTTGGTGTCGAGTGAGCTGAAATGTAAAGTAAGTACACACATTTACCTAAGTTTGAAATACCTACAAACAAATGTATAATTTTTATTTATTATGTAATATGTATTAACATTATTTTTATTTTTCATATAATTAGACAAGAATGGTTCAATTATTTTAAAGCTTTCATATTATGTTTTATTTATAATATAATTTTAATTAAATTTCTGATATTATAATAATAATGATTACCTATTTGGCTTTCATTAAATGTAAATACTTTTGAAGTTTGAAATTACTAATAAGTTGTATTATAATGAATAAATATTATGTGTTTACATTTACTTCTTAATAATATAATATACAATTAAATATGGTAAACAACTTGCAATAAATATACCTGGCTACAACTAAAAAAAAAAAATTAAACGCTTATTAAATGTTAAGATACAAGATTACTGAATAAAGAATAGTGAATAATAATGTATTATAAAAATAAACAGAATTAGAGAAAGGAATCTAAAATATAGGTGGATAGAAGAGTACCTACAAAGGAAAATGAGTACCTACCACATTTTTTTTTATAATAATCAGTACCTAATCACCTATTATGCTTTTTTAATATCTAAATATTATAAACAAAATAAATATTATAATTAGGGCTGTGAGTTTGTAGGCAAGTGCATTTTTTTTCTGGTGATTGTGAAACATAGCTTTGTAAGTATTACACAATTTAAAAAAATGTTTCATGTGAAATTTAAATCAAAATCAACATTATTGATGTAAAATTTACATTATTTACATTATACATGTAAAATGTAATGTACTAATGAACTATTGTATAATATCTTATAATATCGATATAAATATAAAAATTAAATTAAAAACCTTTTTAAGTGCATTTTATACTGTAATGTTTGACATTTTATATTGTATTTTTTGCATAATATAATATATATAATATATAATATAATATTTAATATTATTAAATTATATCACAAAATACATAATAATAATACACATTTATACAATGTTATTTGATTTTATAGTTTTGAATTTACCGCCATAAAAATATGGGCCAATCAGATCCACTGTACTCACAACTCTAATAGGTTTGGAAATCATGCCACCGGGAGCACGATATTGAAGTTATTTCATACAATCCACAGATAACTTAATATATTAAATACCCATTGATAACCTAACCATATCTATAGTAAATTGGCTTAAATGTAGGTGTAATATTATTAAATAGAATTGATATCCGAGACTGTCGTAACGAAACGTTTGCATTGTAGCCATTAGTCGTATGGCTAAACTGTACGATCAACGGCTTCTATAATATTATTATATACCCATGGTAGATTCTATACCAGGGGTCGTCAAAATGGCGGTCTATACACAAATTTTGTCCGTCCTGCAGACTAACAGTTAAAAAGTAAAAACCGATATTATACGTTCTGGTCTTGTAGTTCATCATCCTTGATTATTGGTTTCTTACCGACGTCAGTGTGATTTGATAGGCCGCGAACATTTTCAAGACTTCTCAATTTTTGCACGTCAAAAATAATAATTGATGACCCCTGTTCTATACCCTACCACAATATTCTATTTCTTGTGTCTATGACTTTATAGACCCCTCCCCCCCCCCCGTAGGACCGCCACTGATACTACCATCATGATTTACGGTTTCTCACTAGAGAAGATATTTTTTTTACATCGGGACTACTATAAAGAAATTTAGAAATACATTATTTCATTTATGATTTATACTACATTAGGTATATAATATATTATGACGAAATAATTTACTACGTCACGTGGTACTCGTGGGCGTATTTATCATAGGCGTAACTAGGGGGGACTTGGGGGGGCTACGCCCCCAAAACATATTCCCCCCCCCCCCGGGTCAAAATTCCTAGTCCCACCAACGGAAGCTACGTTTTTAAACTTAATTATCTTTTTAAATTTTAAATATCTTTTTTTTTATTAATATCTTGGAAAAATATTTATTTTTTTGGTTATCAAATTGTTGTGTTGTTGTGTTGCTGTGACGTAAAACGTATCATTTCGTGTATTTTTAACTATATAAATACTACTTAGAAGTTGTCAATAAACTAAACACAAAAATTGACGTAAAAGACGTAGGTACGATTATTTGTAAAAAAATGTTATAATAATAATATGTTACTATTTTAATGTTAACTTACCTCAATACCACATTTTTATAATTTGTTTTATACATGCTATACACGATACACACTACAAAAATTATAATAATAAAATGATGTTATATGATATAAGGAATAAGTATAGAGGGGTGTGGGGGGCAGAGCCCCCCCACATTTGTTATATATATTAAATATGTTAGGGCTTCAGCCCCCCTAACTTTAAGGTCTAGTTACGCCTATGGTATTTATTGGGGTGGCTGAGGGGTCTTCAGCCCCCTCCCCCCGAAATCCAGTAATTGTTTATGATGAAGTCTGCTTATTATGTCCTATCAGATGTAAATTTTCTAACTCATATAGGCTGAATTGGGAATTTCAGTTGGAGAAAATACCACAGCCCCCCCAAAAAAAAATATCTAAATACGCCCCTGTCGTGGTAGTACCATTAGGTATACTTAAAATACTAGTATCTATCATCGACCTCCATCAGAGTACAGTGTTCTACACTATTGAGTAGGTAATAGCTAGAGTAATAATGCAATATAATCACATTCGCGATTTGCCAAACTTTTGACCTCAATTAATCAGTGATCACTGAATCGTTTAAATCCATAGCTAAATTTTACTTATACATTATACTTTAATAGACCGGCGAGGGGACTGATGCATGTACGTGTACGTGCATGTGCGTCCGAGGATTGGGCCATAATTAACTTTTTTTCAAATGATATACGGTAATTGGATGACTATTCAACGATTTTTTTTTTTGTATTGAATGAAGTGTATATTAAATTTTGAAGCGAAAGAGCAAGAAAACGAACTTTAATTCGAAAAAATTATATTTTTAATGAAATAAAAAATTATCTATGAAGAAGGGGGAAAGAATAGATTTGAATTAATTATTATTTATTATAACTTATAAGACACATGTGGTTGTATCAGTCTTACAAGTTCGTAACATAACAAATTTTACGCTCAGCAAATCACGTTTAGCTTCGTTAGTTTAAACATTTGAGTGAATCGATCTCTTACAAAATTTAAAGGTAAGACTATTATTTAGACATCATAGGCTTTTTAGTACCTATATTTTAATTTTGAAACGAGTAATAAGTATTTAAGATGTACAAAAAATTTACAACTTTAAAATACTTATAAAGTTATAACTCACTTCAAAATTAAAATATAGTAAAAAGCCCAAGAGATCGTCTAAATATTAAAATACACTATTACTTTTAAAATGTATAAGAGGTCAATTCAGTCTAGTTTTTAAACTAACTGAACTAAACGATATCTATTGAGCGTAAAATTTTATGCACTTGTTTGATAAAGACAACATACATGCGGATATAACGTCTTCTTAAAAAATTATAAGAATAGAACAGAAATATTTTACGGAATTTTCGCAATGACCTAAATAGTTAAATATATGTAATAGAAAATCAAAACTTTTCAACAACTATACACTTTAAAATGAACGCCTTACTATAGATTACTTTGTATAATCTTTATTATATTACATTATTTTATATAATTAATAAAATAGAGATAATAGGTAATACGTAAAATAATTGTTATTGTCTTTTTAACAGTAGAGAGTGCTAAAATTAAACTATATGTACTTATAGAGGACATCCCTAGTGTTTCTTTAAAAATGTGCCATAATAAAATAAAAAAATATAAATATACAATTATTGTTCACTTAAAAATAATCCTTAGTAAGTTGTAGGCAGGTATTATATCATGACGTATATGATTGTAAAAATCTGAAATAGATATGAGGATATGACTATACGTCTATATGAGTACATGATTGTAAATAGTAAATACTAATATATATATATATATATATATATATATATATATATATATAATACTATTGTTCAATAATATATTTTATTCACTTAGTATGATAATTTATGTTACAGATGAATCAATGTTTTTGGTTAAAAATCAAAATAGTTTCATTTTTCAAATTATTCATATAATACCTAAATATATATGCATACATTCATATAAGTAAATATAATTTGTTATGTTATGTAAATATGTCTTCAGTGTCCAACAAAAAGTATTTCTATTTATTTGTGAATGGTTTTGGATAAGATCGCCAAAATACAGAGAGAATCGTAGATAAAGGAACAAATAAAAGGAAATAAACGGAAGACCCCTTCCAAGTATTATAGTTTAAAAAAAAAATAAACTGGATGCCAGTCAACATCTCTCCCTCAATCCATTCTTTCGGTGTATAGACAGTAGACATGCTGCAGAAAACACTACCTACCTTCGTCGTATAGTAATTTTAATAATTATTGTCAGTGTAAAATGTTTTTCTTAGCCGCAGTAATTTCTGTTTTTATTATTATTTGTATCTTAGATATTATAACTCCGCATAAATATCCAATAGGTAAGACATAATTAAATCATTATTATACTTAATAGATTAAATATTGTATACAGTACACTGTTTAATAGTCAATTGGTAATCATAAAATTATTTTAAGTTTTTATTATTTATGAGATATTTAAATGCAGTTTATTTATATAGTTGTATATTTATATAAATAGCACTCATATAACTATAATGTGTAAATTGTTAGATATTTAAGAATGATCTGCAATAGGTATTTGAAAAATATTTTTATTAATTCAATTTTCTAAAATTATAATTACTTTATTGTATTTACGAATTTACTAAATGAATTGCGCAAATTAAAGTATAATAGGCATCTTCAGTCAAAATATCTATCATACTTTTCTTTTGAATTGTAAAATTCAACAATAAAAGTTTTGTTTAAATGTATTTTAATATTTAATAATGTAATAACTAATAACCATACTCTAATGATTTTTATCACAAATAATATTAAATTATTAAATACTAGTTGTTTAACATTAAACTAAGCATTTATTTTTTTTACATTTTAATAATATTTGTAGGTTACCTACAAATAAGAAATAATTTTTCTTAAAAATTATCTAGTTTTTTTTGTTGGAATATATGTATGTATATTATATATACCAGTTTTAATTGACAAATAATTTAAACTAAATTTTATTTTAGAGCCCTAGGTATTTTCAATTTTTGTTTATCGTTTCACTAAAAAATCTTCTAGTATACATTTTTGTAAGTAAATTATAATTGGAAATATTTGTGGTCAAAAACGCATGTACGTATCATAATGTATTGTTGTTTTCTAACGTAGATAATACGCGGTATTAGGCTTAAATTAATTCGACAAAAAGTAATTTTTAAGATTTTAGACTATTAATATGTATAATATCATATTCAAGGTCAATGCATTGTCAGAATAGGCCTAACTTTCTTATGGTAATGATTTTTTATTGATCCGTTTCATATTACATCATAGCCATATAGGTTCCTATTAAACAAAGTATATGTACTAAAGAATAATACCGTAAATCGTGTGGGTGCTACTCGTTTAAAATAAAATGAATTCATGTTAATATTATAATATGCATACCAACAGGTAACAATGCACCTGCAGGTGGCTGGCATCTGTAGGGGTGTATTGTTTGAGAATCATTAATTTAGGGAAGACAAAAAAAAAACCGTTGACCTAGAAACTAGTTATGATCTTGAGATAGGTCAGGTGTAAAGAGTATGTTTAACCCTACCTCGTTTATTTTCTAAAAGAAACAATAAGTATACATTATGTTGGGTGATCGCAGGTAATCGATAACAAATAATGAGTTATTTTCTTTCGTCTAACGGTCGTACTTAAAGATAAGCATTATGTTAGAGGCCTACAAGTTTTCATCGCCTTCAACAGTCATTGACTCTGTTATAGAATCCATTTTGTAATAATTTATTTGAATAAAATGTAAATAGTAAGTGTAAATTTAAACGTTAGGTGCTTCTTAATGTTCTCACCGCAAGATGTGTTTAGAACAAATGTTTTCAATAGTGTATTTTTATACTTATAATCTATATACGCACCTAAACAAATCTAAACTAAGAACTAAAAAGTACATTTTTATTCTTTTCTTTTAAAGCTTCATTGTCATTTTTGAATAAATATAGTTTTTCATCGATCACTAATCAGTAATCACTATAGTAATATAGTACCGTAACCAGATCCAAAGAGGTGCATTAACCCCTTCCGAAATCGCAGTTTTATAAACAACGACAAATATAATATACATGTTACATGTATTTACATTATTATTAGTTATTAGTTATTACCTACCTACCTAGTACCTACAGTGCAGTGTTCGGAACATATACAATAAAATTTATTCGTTCACGTTCATATTTATTATCAAATTAACACATTCTTTGAAAAAATGAATGCGTCAATTTGGTCATTTATTTAAATAATTGTTTTATTTTATTTTTATTAATCGTTTTGATTCTACAGCAGCCGTGAAAAACATGTTATGATTTATCATCATATGATCTTATAAATATCATTGTCGTTTTATGTCGAGCCGTGCCCACTGAAGTTTCACGTATTTTATTTTTATAAATCGTAATCGAATAAATATAATAAGAATATTATAATAGAAAAATGCTATTATACCTAGGCCCATAACGGATATCGAACAATAGTGGGCGTAGTATATGTTTCTTATAGTATATGGATAAAGGATAAATTGTTATAATTTGGCTCCGGGCCCAAAAAAAAAATATATAATATATATCTTATTATAGGCTTATCAATTAATCAATATTTATACATATTATATTCATTAAATTGCAAATAAATTTAAACAAATAAAAATCGTTCAAATTCATTCAAAATATAAACGTAGTAACGGCGTTCTTTCCAAATACTGATGCCTACAGAATACCACGTTAATTTACATATAATAAATAGTAATATAATAGCAATATACATCATATTTAAAATTTTAATATCTCTTTTTGGCCCTTACAACTATTCAGAATATTAAATCTGGCATTGGCACTTAGGAATTCAATGACATATTATTTTAAGTTTTGACTATCTAACTTATATATAGTGTTATATTATGTGTGCTGAAATGTCTGAATTAAAGTAAGTAAGAAATAATATTATTATTTTGGGTACACCTACCAATAACGTACTTTAGTATTTGAAAGGTTTATAGACATTTGAGTAGAAACTTTTATCCCACCTAACCTAAGAGAGGCGTTCTATATAATGCATACCTACCTAATTAACATAAAAATATTTGTATAATTGTTGATTGTTAAATGTTTTGGATAGTCTAATAGAATTTATATCGAATATATTTCGATATACCACGTTGACATTTATGTACAGAAATTTTACATAATTGTATTTATAAATAAAGATAGAACATCAGAACAAAATTGAATGTATTAAAAGAATTACTAATTAGTAATTACTATTGAATGGATAAACTATGATAATATTTATGTTTACAGGCCCTACAAGAATTCCTTTGCTTGGTAACTATCTAGAAATTCGAAAGCTCAGAAATGAATTAGGATTCTATCACTTGGTTTGGGATCAGTTGGCCAAATGTTACGGTCAAGTGTTTTCTGTTAAACTTGGTCGAATAGAAGCAGTGGTTGTTTCTGGGTATGATGCAGTACGGCAAGTATTGTGCAAAGATGACTTTGATGGCCGACCAGATGGATTTTTTTTCAGATTCCGAGCTTTTTATAAGAGATTAGGTGAGTTAACCAAAACAAAATATTTAAATATTAAGTATTAATGTAAGATTTTTAAAAATAAGGAATAGTATTTGTGGATGGACCAGCATGGACAGAACAGAGAAAATTTTGCATGCAACATTTACGAAAAATGGGATTCGGTGGTGATTTAATGGAAAGAATTATAATTGAAGAAGTTAACGATCTCATGTTAGACATATCGAGAAAATGCGAAGTATGTGTATCAATATATTTTTTACAAATTACAAAAAGAATTAATAACTGTGTTAAATTTCTTTTTAGAATGGTAAACCAATTGAAGTTTATGGTTTATTCGATGTATCAGTTTTGAACGGCCTTTGGGCAATGTTAGCCGGTCACAGATTTGCGTTGAATGACTCTAGACTAGCAAGACTTATGGAATTAGTACACGTCAGTTTTAGGATGTTAGATATGTCAGGAGGAATATTAAACCAGATGCCATTCATTCGGTTTTTAGCACCTAAGTGTTCTGGATACAAATACCTCAAACAAATAATAAAAGAGTTCTATACATTCTTAAAAGTAATTTAAAACTAGTCAAATATATTTATTTTACCCATTAGACTACATAAAATGTCCTATAGGAATCAGTTGAAGAACACAAATGCAGAGTAAATGATCAGGAAGATTTTATAAGTGCATTTTTAAGGGAAATTGAAAAAAACAAAGGATCTCCGGGGTCGTTTTCAGAAGAACAGCTTCTTGTTATTTTATTGGATTTATTTTTAGCTGGCTCAGAAACCACAAGCAGTATGTTATCATTCGTTATTTTACTTCTCCTTAAACATCAAGATATACAAGCCAAAGTACACGCAGAGATAGATGCAGTAGTTGGTGATCGAGAAATTCATCTTGCAGATAAAAACAGGTACCTACAAAGCTAAAGATTTAAATAATCAATCTAAATAATAGTTTGTCTTTTTTAAACAAAATTGGTAATTATACGCAGGTTGAATTATCTTGAAGCCGTATTAATGGAGGTTCAGAGACATAGTAACGTGGCGCCGTTAGCAATCGCTCACAGAACTATTAGAAAAACCAGCCTACAAGAATACAAAATACCAAAAGTATGATAGCGTTGTTGTTAAATATCTATATGTAAGTATTAGAAATAATAATTGTAAAATATTTTTTAGGATACATTGGTATTGGCCAGTATATGGAGCGTTCATATGGATGAACAGCATTGGGGTGATCCAAAGGTATTTCGACCAGAAAGATTTTTGGACAGTACAGGAAAAGTTATAAATGACAGTTGGTTTATGCCATTTGGTGTTGGTTAGTATATATTATAAATTTTTGCTATCGTAATTAATATTTAAACAAAATATTTAATGGATGGTTTTTAATTTTTAATCTGAAGGTAGACGAAGGTGTTTAGGCGAGATATTGGCTAAGACCAATATATTTATGTTTATCGCCAAATTAATTCAAAATTTTGAGATACGAATACCACACGGAGCCCAATTGCCAGATAAGCCTCAAGATGGTGTCACCATTTCTCCATCTCCATTTTCTGCTATTTTTATACCTAGACGTTGTATAAGTCAATAAAATTAAATTTGTATCACAGATAATTCACAATCTTGAAAAAAATCACAAATAAGTACTTACCATTATATGTATCATTATTAGGTATAAACCTATAATAATATGTACCACCTCTTTATAATTCCAGAGCACATTACACTACACAATGATATTTTAAAATTATCATAACTTTTAAAATATTTTATATCATATAGGTTATTCATATTATATTATACAGTCTAAATTTCATTATTATTTTAAGATACAAATTTAATTACTTACATACCCTATGTAGGTACCTAATATTTTTTATTTTATTGAAATATTAAAATGTATAATATGCTTATTTATTTTGACAATAAGATTAATATAAAGAAATAAGGATGATAATTATATGAACCTACGAAAGAATGATTAAATGAGGAAACAGGAAGAATGAATTAAGTTATAAAATACTGATTTAATAATGGAGATTTTGTAGCTTTTGTGTATGTCAGTGATATCGAGGGGTTGACATGTTATATTTAAGTATTTATTTATAAGTAGGTATTGTTAATAGAGTACTTTTCATTCGATTCATATAATTAACGCATATAATATGTAGACAATCAAATAAATTCTATACCTAATACTTATTTTATATTAATATAGGTTTATTTAATTTTAATTATACAACGACGAATGACCTTACATTCTTTTAGAAAATTGATTTATATAATCTATTAATAATAATTAAGAACTCATACCTATTATAGTAGTTACCTACCTATTATATAATATAAATGAATCAAATACAAAATAAATAGTTCAATAAATATTGTTATTGTTGTGTGTACGAGAATATTAATTTTTATTGGTAGGTACCTACCTAATTCTAAGTGACTGTTATTATTTGGTCACTTGAGTTACAACTTACGAGTATCTACATCCTAAAGATTTTCTGGAATGGGGGCAAATTAATTATGGGCCCATGAATCATCATAATATAATGAAATATAGTCACAACTCACCGAATTTTGCAGAATATTAACAAATTTGATAGACCATTTACATTTGTGATATCGCTAAATCGCAGTGACTGTTGAGCAGGGTCGTCCCGAACAACAATTCGTGGGGGGGGGGGGGGGTTAGATCTATTAATTTACCGACTAAAAATTTTTTTTTCTAAGTGCAGGGGTGGCCAACATGGATACGCCCACGAGCCACATGGATAAATACAATGATATTAAGAGCCAAAATGTCTATAAATACATTTTATCATTTTTATAATTTTATCATATTTTGGTTTTTTTTTTAAATAAAACACGAGCCGCGTACGACTATGACGAGAGCTGCAAGTTGGAAACCCCTAGTATAGTGTATAGATGACCTAATATATTATTATATTATTTTAATATAATACAATAAAACGGGCCGTATCACTGCAGCGCCATGTCAGCATGCGACTATCAATAAATTTAATATTGGATAGGCTGGTCTATATGAGTGAAAGCCAAAAGGTCTATAGAGTATGGATATTACATAGAGTAGTATAGAGATGCCATTTTACTGTTATTTTTAATTGTTAATTTTAATATACAAAATAAATATGTAAATTTTTGGACATTATGTGTCTTATAATTATGTACATGTCATAATTGTTGTTGTTAACTTATAATAACTTTAATATTTGTGATTGTTTGAAGAAATGTATTGTTTTTGTTTCGTTTTCAGGGTTTGGACCTAGGCTTTCTCCAATGTCGTGGCTTATGTTTAATTCTTCTCTGGTTTTTTGGCATTTTCTAGTTTTATACATTCTTCGTATATGTGTTTGATGGATAGTGAGGTGCCACATACTTGGCATATAGATGGGTCGTCTTTTGCAATCTAGTATCCGTGTGTCATTTTTGTGTGACCAATTCTGGCTCGATTTAGTTTTTTTTCATTTGTGATACTTATGTTTGGGTTTCTTTTCCATCTTTTCACTGTTTGTTTAATTTGGTTTAGTTTGTTTGTTTGGGTGTTCCATATGTTTTGCCAAAGGGTGGTTGTGATTTCTTTAATTTGTTTTCTAACATCTGAGTACTGAGCAAAGTTAATGTATTGTGCGTCATTTGAGCGGGAAGCTAGTTTAGCTTGTTTGTCTGCCTTTTCATTGCCATCAATTTCTATGTGTCCAGGTATCCAAGCATTATGTTCTTTCTTTTTGCTTCTTTAAGTCTGTTTTGGATTTGTATTGCTATATCACTAGGATTAAATTTGTTTTTTATACTAGTGATGGAGCTTAACGAGTCACTTAGAATAATATATTTTTCATTTTCATTTTTGTTTATATATTTGATTGCTAGTAGTATAGCCACTGCTTCGGCTGTATATATGGAACATGTTGGTGGTAGTTTAAACGAAGTCTGTAGATTGTTTTTTACTAAGGCTATTCCGCCCCTTCATTATTTTTGGATGCATCAGTATATATTTCTTGGAAATCGATAAGATGTTCAATATTGCTTTTTAAATTACATTTTTATCTTAGTGCAAATTGTGGATTTACTATTTACAATCGTGTCATAGATCATAATTCTTCTAAAATCTTTATACCTAAATTATTAGGTTAGGTTAGATAAGTATAGAGACATACATTTAGGACATAAATTATAAGAACATAATAATGTATAACTAATAACAATTATTATGTTTATTCATATTATACAATTATACACCCGTATAATACCCATAAAAGGATAAATGGTTAAGATTTATATGCATGTTCAATATTGTATTTTTGTGTGCTCTTGGAATGCAAGACACAAGAGCCACCAAAACTTTCTAAATAAATAATATATAATAGCCTATATATTCGTAATATTTATTGGTGTGTACGACCATCGTGTCCGCGTCCGCCTAATTTCTCGATGACGTATATCATGAAAATTTAATAGGTATAATAATAATGTATACTTTATGGGCGCATTATCGTTGTTTGTTTCATCAACAAAAATTTGTAATTCTAAAATATGATCGAAAATTATCTGTTATTTTTACAACACGTGTTTAAACTGTATAGACATTTTAAACATTTTATTATGTATACCTATAAGTCGTAGATACTTGAAAATTTTACCAGTTATTTAGACTGGCATTCTCTTTACATGATTTAATTTTCAAAATATTTTGACTTTTTTGAGATATTTATAGACGACTGAAATTTTAAATTTTTCTGAAAATTTTTTTTTGAAGTGTCGATTAAATTTTTTTGGCTCTATCAAAATACTTGAAAATTTAATACAGAGTTTCTCATAAGTTATCCTTCAGATGATTAAAAAATTATAAGAATACATAGGCACAATTTTTTTTTATTAGCATTTGAAGTTCAAATATTGACAAAAAATCGCCAAAACCATGAATATTTTTTTTTGTTTGTCTGTCATCTCGTTTTGGGGCAGTAAAAGTGCTTTGATTTTTGACTTCAGTACCTTATTCGATCAGAAATGGTACTTTAGTGGTCAAAATTCTTATATATTTTTCTAAATAATAATCGGGATAAACAAACAGTTTGTTGTTTGCGGCCCGCGAAAAAAAAATTTAATTTAGCAATGATATGAATTGAATTGCTGGCTTGCCGTCCAAAACCAGCCCAACAAATTCCTATCCAGCCAACCTCCACAATGACGTTATTGCTTTTAATACATATTTAGTCTAATGGTTTATTGTAGATTTGAGAGTTTTATAGCCAATTTTTTGAATTTTTACTGAACACTGACTAAACAAAAACTATACTTGTCATTGTAAATAAAAGTGTAGGTACATATTATCAGCTACGGTATGTAACATACCTATAAAAATCATAATTATAAACACTCTAGAAATAGCCAACTGATATTAAAATTTATAAGAAATTACGAATTTATATTTAATCATTATTTTATAATGCCTACATTAATTAAATATATTATTATTCAAAATGAATCATAATTTATAAGTTAAAACCATTACACCATTAATTCATATACCTTGATAGTTATCAGTAATTATCATTGTGTAAAAATGGTAGATAACCAATTTTCCCGCCAATTCGTATACTTGATTACAGATCATAATCTTAAAATATTATTTTACCCATTCAAGAATGAATGAATTATCAATTATTATTTTTTAAACAATTATTTTAAGTTATATATTTTATAAATTAAAATGATTTATACATTTTCAGACTCCTCTATTATGATTTTATTTTTTTTGCTTATATAATATCACTTATACCAGTTATATTTGCGATTTTAATATTTTATATGCCTACGTTGGTGTATTCAAAATACTATTTTTAGTTTTATGGAATAGAATTATTCAAATAGATTCTATAAAATGAATACAAACGATGTTATATCATCATCGTGTGATTTATTTAGAAGAGGAAAGTTCACAGATTGTTGCAACGTTATTCAATTTCATATTGATAATTGTCATTTGCAAAAAATCACTTTACATGACGAAGTGGAGTATATAATACTTAGAAACAATTTACTTGTTTGCAATTCTCTGGTATGTATCAACTATGCATATTGAAATTTGTGTAATATTAGAAAACATTTTGGATTTTTTAACTGTTTTGGTAGAGGATTTTACCAGAAATTAGTACTGAATATGTTTTGAAGATGAACGAGTTTATAAATATTTCTCAACTGTATTTATATGAGAAACATATTCCATTGGAACTGCGTATCAATTGTGTTAATAATACTTTGCATTGGTACTGGTTGAAACCAACCGACATTCCCGATTATTGCTATAATAAAATAATGACATTAGTCAATAAATCATTGCATGAAGGTTGGTATTTTATAACAAATATTCATAATTCACTAATCAATACTATACTAAAACTTAATAAAATGCTATTTAACCATTTTCAGTATTACATGAAAATGGAAAGAGTACTGTGAATTTGGGATCTCATGTCGGCAACGAACAAGATATACTTAATAGCCTTGAATGCCTGTCCAATGGATTTCTTAGTTTAGAGCCAATATTGGTTGTTCAATGTTTAGAAATCTCACAGATATTACTATTAATTTTTTTGTCTCGACAAAGTTTTACTTCACTCTTAGTACATTTTACAATGGAATTGATAAATCAAGTCAAAACTATAATGTGTGCTATTAAACTTAAAAAACCAAGCTATGTTGCTAACTGTTTTAAACTAGGACTTTCAAAACTCAATGTTTTTCTGGATACAGAGCATATCAAAACAATAGTTATTAGTGGGCATGTGTCCTTGTGTATAAGACACATTTTGGAAAATCAACATCATCAAGCCGTATCTACACTGAGTACTATGGAACAATACTTATTGAATCAAAATGATGAATTTTTTTGTTTGATGTGCTATTTAAAGGCTCTCGCAAATTTCTATTTAGAAGAGTTTGAAATTACATTATGTTATTTATCACAAATGGTTGAATGCCTGATGGAACCTTTTATTAAATCAAGATGTTATTTATTACTTGGGAGAACTCATTTAAAAATGGGTAATAGTGATTTGGCAATTCAGTCATTAGAGAAATTAAAAGATTCAGAGTTTAGTAATATAATGGCTTATTACATGTCACTGCATTATGAAATGAATAACATGCAGTTTATGCAAATGGTGGTGTTGGAACAGGCTATTAAGGTAAATGTAGTCGCAATATACTTTGTACTGAATGCCACTGTGTAACGTGTCAACATATTATATGATTACTTAAAATGGCTCTTTAGGGAGATTTTGATGGACATAAAGGGCATGAAGAATTGTCCAATAGTTACACAACAAAAGTACTAATCATTTTACACCCTCAACCAGATCTGACTAAAAGGCAATTACTTTACTTAGCGGCAAAAAAAAAATATGAACACACTGTATGTATTTTTTAACACTGTTTTATTTATACACTAATCATTTTAAATGATTTTTTTAGAGTTATAATCTAGCAGCTTCTACTTATTTAAGTCTTTTAAACTTGAATGTGGTTGATCAATATGTTTCTGACTTGGTAACAATTCCATCAATGTTTATGCTTAAGCACGAAGCAGCTGTAGCTTTGTTAAAAGCTCGTAAACCAGAAGAAGCTTTTAAACTATGTCAATCCTTGATTGAAGAATATGAACCAGGATACAGCATGTGGAAGAGCGATTCATTCTGGGCTGATGAACTGAATGATTACAATTTTAATGTAGTTGGAACAATGTTATTGGCTGAAACGGGATTTAATAAAAATACTGATTTGGTTTTGGAAGCACTAAACAAGTAAATTTTTATTTTTTAATTGTATGGATATTCTTTTTATGATATTTATGATTCAAGGTCTTTCAATTGTCTGTATACTAAAATCAGTCTTGATTGCACGACGGAATTTGGTGATAATGAAGAAGAAAATATTAAAACTTTGCGACGAATCCTCATAGGTAAAATATTATTACTTAAAGCAACAGTTTTGAGCAAGTTAAATAAAGAAGAGGACTGCGAAGCAGCATTCAAAAAGGCGCTTACATATAATGCTGGTAAATTAAAAAATAAATCTAAGATATAAAACTAGTGATCTATAACAATAATATAATATATTTAAAATAAATGTGATATATATTTTTTATCCATTGTGGCATTGTATATCTACTTTGAATTTCTTATTTATATATATGACTAATTCAGGTACATTTTAAAAATAAACTAAGAGTAAAGTGTTGAAATAACTATGATAGATAAAAATATATTATTGTTATTTCATCCATATACATAATTTAAGTTAGAAAGATGAATGTAATTTTTAAAACACTAAATTTACATATATTTGGCAGTATAATATTAGAAGAGTTCTGTTACAGTAAACGTAACAGGAAATGTACCTATTATTTATACTTACAATAAAGAAAACAAATTTTGTTGTTATAATGATGTATCATTCAAGTAATTTCTGTAGAAACATTTTTTATTTTTTAGGAGATGAAGATATTGTGTATTTATATTCAAAATGGTTGGAACACAAAGGGAAGTTAATAGAATCAATGAAGGTTCGAGATCAATTTGATCGAAACAAAGTTAATACTATTATGTGTGATAATATTGTTATGACTTTTGTCTTGGAAAATAAGCATGGCCTTGAAGACACTATAATTGGTGAAAATGTGATGGATGACTTGTTTGCTAGCACTGATGATAAACCTATGGACCTAGACAATGAAATGGATCCGGCTGATGATGATATTTTTAATAACTTGTTTTTGGACTAAAAGAAATGAAAACAAAATACTACTTGAAACATATTTTGTATTATTTCTGATTTGAGTTTTGTAATTACTAATTAAAAATGTTTCTAAGATTAAAAAAAAAAATTATCTTCATAATTTTTGCTATCTATAGTTACATAATTATACATCAAACA
Source organism: Diuraphis noxia (assembly GCF_037042655.1). NCBI lineage: Eukaryota > Metazoa > Arthropoda > Insecta > Hemiptera > Aphididae > Diuraphis > Diuraphis noxia. The sequence continues at coordinate 25,036,842 of NW_028301714.1, read as the reverse complement.
TACACATTATGCAAATTTACAAATTATAAGTCAGTATAATATTTGATTTCACAGTAACAACGTTCATCTGATTATTTTCAGCTTACTGTAATGTGTCAAGTTTAGTGTCCAATGTCCATAACAATAAACTAGATTAATACGAGTTTAATAGAATCGGAACAGAACAACCTTTGATTTAAATATTTTAAATTAATCACAATAGTTTAACTTTCATATATAAACAATATTGAAACATGGATTAAATTAATCCAAACATTTTTGGAATGAGGGTTTATTAGTTTGGTGTAAATAATGGTTTCAACTCTTTGAAAAAATATATGCGTTAAAGATTTATTCTTAAAAAAAAAAAATAATTTTAACAAAATTACCCTACACCATAAGTGTAATAAGTAATAACTTATAACTTCATAAAATATACTAATATTTGATTTTTAAAACATCCTAATTATTAAAAATATATATTATAATTTATTATATATTATGTACTTAATTATACTAACAATACAAAATACAATCATAAAATAATAATAATACAAAAAAACAAATTTTGAAATAACGTTCATTAGTTAATAATATGCTCCTCCTGAATTGATTTAAATTTTAAATTTTAAAATTTTACTCTGTAACATTAATTCATTGAAATTTAACTAATAAAATTATTCAATTTTAATCCAATCTTTTGGATTTTTTAGAACTTCTGTTAATTTTCCTTCTCTACTTTCAGGATGTGGATTGTGCATATACTTCCAGTTCTATAATAAAATAAGTCAAATTAATGATTAGTTATATTATATTGATGTATAACATAAAGCTGAATATCCCTGTCGTTGCCAAGTTTATTAATTGTTGTTATCTAGTAAGATTAAATATTAACTAGCTAAATTTAATTTAAATAAGATTGTTTAAAATAATATGTCATATTATATTAGTTGTTTATTAAACTTATTTTTATTGTTAATATAATATTTCTCTATAAACTACATTATCTGTATTCCTGTTGGTGCCAAAAAAACTAAACTCGTGGGCGTATTGACTGGAGCATGCCACATACAATTGGCTATGTGAAAACAATCTTCTCTCATATCGATCTCTGCAAATTTCAAGGTTTGCTGTCCTTGTGATTTGTTTATTGTAAACTGCATTCTCTTGAATTGTAAAGGATAATCTGATATCATTGGTATGCGAGGAATAAGAACTGATTCACCTTTTACAGATCCAGTCATAATAATAGCTTCAATCAAATTTTTTTTTGTACACCAATAATCTGTATACCGTGTCCCATTGCACAATTTTGGTGGACTAAGATTTCTGAGAAGCATTATACTCATTATAGGATAACCAATTTTCAATATTAAATGTAGTGGAAATCCAGGGTTCAGTGAATTGAGATATTCAACTGGATAATTAACTGCATCATCTACTTCCAGAACTGAATTCACTGGCCTTTATACCATATTTTTGGCTTTGAAAGAGTCCAATAATATTTTGATTATGTCTTCTGCTGTATCATTTATTGACGTCAATATGGCCCTCTCACATAATCAGTACATTGATTTATTTTTGATGTTTTCGATGCCTGAATTTATTTTATCTGTGAGTTCCTTTATAGTTTTTACAACAGTACCTAATCCGGTCGGCAAAGTAATTTTTTCTTCATATTCCAGATATTTTCCATCTCCTATTTTTAAGAGTAACTCTGAAAACTGGTTAGCAGTTCTGCTCCTTTTAAATGTACTCGCATATTTATGGTCAAAGAAACTTTTTCTATTAGAGGCCACAAATATGAAGACTTGATGCAGGCTGCAATTTCATTAGATCGAGTTCCTCTTGGTACGACTGGTAGAGTTTGTCAAAAATCTCGGCCAGCAGTACCGTGACTCCTCCAATCTATAAATTCGAATTTTTCATATACTTCAGACAGTTGTTTAAAGCTTCAAATCCTTTCTTGAGACATTGGACTTTTATCTCAAACTATGAGCTTGCATTTTTTTAGAACTTTCGCCAAATTTTATTGTTTTTTAATATTGCACGTTGTGGTCTTGATGGCGTTCAAATTGAGTGGCAACTTGAAAGCAGAATGAGCAGTTTTTCCTCCATGTAAAATCGTAGCAGCAATTCCTGATGATGCAGCTGCAATTGCAATCCCATATGAGCTTCTTACTTTAGCCAAAAATAGATTGATTAAGTAGGTTTTATCGGTTCCACCAAGAGCATCCAAAAATATACATTTTCCTAAATTTAATTTGCTGCTATTCAATACGTTTGTTCGTAAACAAACCACTGTTCCTCGGTCAATGAGTGTTCATTTTGCTTAACAATCTCGTATAAAGCAATTAAATCATAGCTTGTTTCTTTTAACAGCCAACAAGATCTTGTAGGAGTTGGCAAACCATATTCTTTTAAGTTCATCCCACCTAGATTCAAAACAAAATCTTCAATTAATACCAAAAATGTATTATAAGGTTCATCTCTGTTATATTATTTCCCGTGTATGACTATGGTATTGTCGCCCGATATTGTCCTTATACTTGTTCCAAAGCCTTGAAGCGTCCGATGGATTGCAAAATATGAATATTATACCGAATAGTTCTCTTATTTTATTAGGTGAACGACATACTACTGCTTCTTCTAAAGCTAAATTCCACTGATTTTCATCTTCTAATAATCCAAAGTTGCTTGAAATGTCGGATATTTGGTGTTGTTCAATCTTAAAAAATGAATACGATGTTGGGCCTTTTACGTGTTGAAGAAGAAGACCAAGATGGTAACATTCAAAATTCTTTGGGTGGATTGTATAAACTCTACCCAAAGCTGTATCTTTCTTAACTCCTAACCAGCCCGCGACATTCTGACCATATTTACGTCTAACGAATTTCTTATTTATCCACACATAATACGAAGCAACTTGTGGATAAACCACCAATGTTCTTGCAAAATCATCGGTTTGACGTATCAGAAAAAAAGTCTGAAGAGTAGTTGTAGGTGGATTTTCTATTCTTTCTGTGACATTATTTGCTGTAATGTAAACACGTTGTCCATTTTCTATCGTGTATACGAAAACCTAAAATTTTCTAAGCTGCTTCAGAACTACTGATATACCTGCCACTTTCATATATTTTTATTTCATCTGTATTTTCAGCTTTTCCTAAACCAAACACTGCGTGATTGCTACCTTTCGCGACATATTGTATTGGGGTAACTAGATAAAGTTTGCTGCAAACACCTTCTTTCATGCAAGGAGAATTTCTGTTCAAAAGTTCACATGGTCCATGTTTCATGTTAGCCTTTACTATCTCGTACAATAAAGGATCTAAAACTGGATTCGGAATCTCAGCACACACGAATTTATCTATCATATCTGATGATATTCGATTCTCCAACCATAGCAATATGTGTACGCGAGGTAGGCCTCGCTTCTGCCATTCAATGGAATATATATGGCATCTCAATTTCCCAAACAAATCACCTTTTTTCAACAAATCCATTAACTTCTTAACTTTTAAATTAAAAACTCTTGCAATGATGTCTGAGCGATGGTAAAGTTTTTGTCCTAGTAGAAGTGCTTCCTTGATTTCTTGCCATTTCGGATTACACGTAAAAGTTATGAATAAATCTGAGCTGCCACAGTGTCAAACGTACGTCAGTGCATCTTGGGATCGTTCATACATACATCGTGGACCTCCTATAAAAGATGATGGCAACACAATTAAGGTTCCAAGTTGATCTGCTTCAACATCTTGTTTTTCAACGGCATCCTTTAAATGAATATATTTATCTGCTCTAAGCTGTTTTTGATGATTTCTGATAAAATTTAATTTTTCATTCTCTATTTTTGCATACATATCTACTAAATATTGGTTTAACTATGGTCCATAACGAAGCAAATGATTATCTAGTTCTTTTCTAGCCATAATTCTATATGAATAAAAGTCAGAAGCTGATATAGTTTTATCCTTAAGGAGAAATTTTTTATTTGCATCCTTCTGAGCATTATTCTGCAAAACATCTATCGAGTATCTATCTTCTCCATAACAAAACATCAGAGGGTATTGAAGTGCGTCGTAGGATGTAGTTGATTATCGTGGCTTTGAATGATAATATATCTTTTTTCAAATTGCTGCCCAACTATTACTAAAGCTGCTTCATTAGCTGTTGCTGCGTTGTAATAGCCTTTGTGTCTATTAGCAAATTTTCTATCTGCGTTAATCACCATCTTAAAATTAGTAGAATGTTTTCTTGCATTCTCTACTCTGATTTTAAATTCTCGAATATACTTATTTTCAGTATGCCGTATATTTTGTAGCTGTTTGACTAACGTTCGTTTAACTTCTGGATAAAGGAACATTCAAGTTTAATTTCTTTTTTATCTTCCTCAATAAAATATATTTGTAAAAAATTTGGGTTTTCCTGAGTGTTTTGAATCAAACTGCCATACAAATGGTAAACTTGGCCTTGAACTTTAAAATATGACATAAAATCTTCTTCAACAACTTGTTTAGCACCAAAGATGTAATTTGAAAACAACCATTATATTTCCTTGTACGATTAATGAAGTGATCGTGATCAGGATGGTCACCCATGAGTAAGCTGCGTAACGGTTCTGGTAGCTGTAGCAACGTATCAAGTTTTGTTCTACCTATATTGCAACACATGCCAGGTGTTTCGCCTTTCTATTTGAAAACGTTACAAAATTTAAAATTTTGTTTCATAGTGCCAATGTAATTTTTATAATCAATTGGGGATCATATGCAAGACTAGTTAATTTAATAATTTTCCATTTGCTCAATGGATTTTCCTACTGAAAAATGGTTTTCTCGTCTTTTTTTTTAGCTTCCTTGACTTGGTTGCTTCGAGGTCTATTTGTACATCCTAACACAGCAACACTTCTTACTTTTATTAATTAAATTGTCTGTGACACTAACATTATTACAAATAAACAAATCGCTCTTTGAAGTAAAAATTACATTTTCTGTAAAATTAGGAATATTAGAAATAGATAAAATAAACATAAAAATGCCCACTATTAATATTTTCGGTTAGACGCAATCTTTTTACTGAGAATGTATCTACACCAAATTTGGCATGAAGATTATTATTATAATAAATTTCAAATACATATGGGAAAATATTGGCAGCTACAAATAATTCGCAGTAACCACTGTAGACAGTAGGATTTTCCATATCTTGAACATAATCCTCAGCAGTGGAAAAGTTGTCACAATATGAATTGTAATACATATTAACAAAGGTATTCCAATTATTAGAGGCATACGCAACAAATGTATTTCGGATCTCCTTGTATCTCTCTTGAGTCTTATACAAATGAAAGGAAATTGAACGGAAAAGGCAGGCACCATCACCGATAATTGGTACAACTATTTGAGATGTCAACATTCCATTCACAGTAATTTCTTCAATAGATGGCATTTTTTATAAATGAAAGTGAAAGAAATAACTGAATAATAAATAATATCTTATGCAGTAATGCCCATATTATACTGCCAATGACAATCTCTAATCATTAATAATAATAATAACTCATGCGGGTGTCAGTTAAAATCGCGAAAAAATAATCGCGAAAGTCAAAATCGCGAAAAAAAAACAGCGAAAATAAAAATCGCGAACGGTTTTAACAGCGAAAACAATAATATCGAAAATTAAAATATTCTTTATATTTATATATTATATTTTTCACAAAAACCTTACAATACGTCAAAATACTATAAAAAAATACAATTTAAATTTGATATTTTTCCTAAAATTATAATGTGTAAGTATATGAATTTAAAATATTTGAAAAATTGAATAAATAAATAATAAGAAATACAATAAATAATTATTAAATTTGATACTTTAAATTATAGGCAACACCCCTTAGGTATTCTAGTCTGTCTCTATTGTCGTAGTCATTAACTAATTCTTTAAGTGTATCCCTTTTGCGTTTTCTGGATGGTTCAACAGTACCCGCTATGTTCTGATTTATTTTCATTTCATTTAGGCTTTGTTCCTTTTGAATTGCTTCAATAAATTTCCATATTGTTGGATGACATGAACTCAATAAGTTATTAAAGCCTCTATGCCATCCTTCAACATAATTATTTGTTCTTGGTAAACCAGATATAGTAGATCTAAAGCAGTTCCACAGTGAAATAGGGAATCTGGGATTTCTCCTTCTACGTCTATTTGGACGACCAATCCATGTATCCTCAAAATAGGAAATAAGTGGTTCTAACACGTCTTCATTATTAGTGTAATACGTACTTTCACACAATGTTTCAAATGCGTCAATTACGTCATTTTCCGGAACAAAAGCCAAGGCAGACAAGTAACGGACTTGCAATGAAAACTCTGAGTCTGCTTTATACTTGTCTACCATTCCAGAAATAGTTTGGATTTTTCGCCAAACACATTGTGTTTGATGAAAAAAACAGCCGTTTTGTTCAGTATTTGGAAATTGTATTTTAAATGCGTTTAATGAGCTTTGTTCAAAATCAGTCATTATTGTTTTTGGATTTAAATTAATATTATGTGTTTTGATTGCCGAAAATAACCTTTCATATGAACTTTGCGTTTTATCTGGCATTAAAGCGAAAACTACTGGTATTACCAAATTATGCTTTATAACATGTATTGTGTATACTTGTGTAAATAATGGAGGACAAGACTTAAAAGTTCCATCTGCAAACCAATGATCAGATTTAGACAGTAAATCTAAATTTTCTTTCGTAGCAAACACTAAAATCCGACTTTCAACTGGTTCAATGTCATTAATTAAAAATGTACGACCATCAATAGTTTGGGAATATTTATCGGGTATTGTTATATCTGTGATAGTAAATGGGTTAGACGGAGCAGAACTATTAATTTGTCGTATGCGACACAAAGTGCGTTTAATATAACTTACTGGAGGGAGAGCTCCGTGAACGGCTTGTGAACACAATGTTGAGGCTTCTGAAACGATCTGATGTGGATTATCTTGAGATGACAGAGCTCGAGTTTTCATTTCGTCTATACAAACACGTATTTCAAATTCTAAATTTGAAATAGTATGGTTATGTTCACTAGGTCCTTTTACAATTTCGTCGTTTCTTAAATTAAGGCGCGATTTACATAGTTCTTCAGTACATCTCCAATACACGGTATTTTTATATTTTTTGTCTAACCTATATAAATAACCATTATATTTAAGTAAATTTTTGTTTTTTTGACTTTTTATAAACTCCATTGCGAAATTGTTACGAGTGAATAATACTGTACGAATATGGCAACGGCGAACGGACGAAATGCGGACTGGTGTGACTGATGATTTGTACAAAGTACAAAATGACATTGATTATCTATTGGTATCATTATTATTATTATTTACTATGACAAAGCTTGAAAGTTTTTAGGTTTAACTTCGGCTTATCTTTATTACGTGATCCAAAACGCAAGATTACAAAATTACATTATTGATTATCTATATTACTATTATTATAAAGGTATACCCACTAACGAAAATAATTTCTACTTGTCGCTATTATTGTTTTCGCTGTTAAAACCTTTCGCGATTTTTATTTTCGCTGTTTGTTTTTCGCGATTTTGACTTTCGCGATTTTTTTTTCGCGATTTTCACATGGACTCAACTCATGCGAGTGTACCATCCTCTAATTTGAATTTATTATTTAAATGTGCCTAATACATCATTATTTAAATACTTTACTTTAACATATTTATTTAATAGAAGTTACTAAAATATTTTGAAGTATTTTAGATAAAACAATATAAATATAAATAAAATAACAATAATATTATTAAAATAGGTATGCACAGGAATTTTTCACAGGGTGTACAGTATTATTTTAGTAGGGGTTACTTGACCAAACACAATTCAGTAAGATAAATATTGCCGTTACAATATAATAATTTAAATTTTTAGACTGTATTGATGATAGTGAAAATAAAGAATATTAGGTGTAAATTTAATATTATTATTAACTATTGTATAAAATAAAAATGTTGCAGGGCGCAGCTCCACAACATACCCTGCACATGCCTATGATTAATAATAATTAATAAGAAATTATAGTCATTAAAATTTTTGAAACTTACTGCAGTCAAGGGAAGTGACATAAGTATACTTTCATATCTAGCTCCAGGCGTGTAGAGACCAAATTTTGTACCTCTGTCATATATCAAATTGAATTCAACATATCGCCCACGTCTTAGCAATTGCCATTCTCTTTCTTTGTCATTATACACATCGTTTTTATGCTTTTGCACTATGAATAAAATATGGTTATATTAAAATTCTATACAATTTCACAATTAAATAATAGGTACCTAATGGTAGATACGAAGGGATAACTGCTTGAGCGCAACTCTTTACAAAACTGAATGTAGATGGAGTGTCCAAATCGTCAAAAAATATACCACCCACTCCTCTTCGTTCTCCTCTATGTGGTATATTAAAATAGTCATCACACCAACGTTTAAATTTAGGATAATATGCTTTGTCATGTTGATCACAAGCATTTTTTAACGATCGATGAAAATGAACTGCATCTTCTTCATTCAGATAATAAGGAGTTAAATCAGTACCACCACCAAACCACCACTGCAATAAGAAAACAATTATACTTAATGATTTAATTATATTATGTATCTATATCATTGTGACGATCAATGAACTATTATAACTTAAATACTTAATAGAAACATACATTATAATAAACTGGGCTGTGAATTTAATGCACTAAAAGTTAAAAAAATATGTGAAGTTCTGCAAAACAAATATCACACAAATTAATTAACAGTTATGTTTATAGGTTAAAAGGTATAAATTAATAAATTATAGTATTTATTTATTCATAGTAATATTAAAAAATTAATAAACTATTTATAATACAGATTAAAGAGTATACCCTAATAAAATATTGGTATAAAATGCGAAATTTAAAACTTTTTCTTCTAAGAATGCAATAAGAATGCAATTCAGCGATCAAAATTATCAAATTCATAGCCTAGGTAATTCTTATTACATACATACCTCTATTGTATTATCTGGTAAAGTTACTTCAAAGTATCTGTAATTAAAATGTATAGTAGGTACATAGGGATTGCGCGGATGTATCACTGCACTAACACCGGCAGCAAAGAATGGAAGTATTTGGCCACCTTTAAAATTTTTACCTCTGAAACATTATAAACTATAAGTAAAAAAAAAAAGGTTTACAAATACAGCTTGAAGATGATTAGTTTGTCGACATATTTTCCACTTTCTAATTTCTATAAGTAAAATTTTCTGTACAACATTTATAATATACCGATTGTTTGTAATGTTAATGTTTTAAATATGTTTAGAGATTTTAAGTTTTAAATTGGTCTATATAGCTAAATTTAGTAAATTTAAATAATGACATTTGAAGTTGTGTACATATTTTCTGAATGGTTAGATATAATTTCAATTTTAAAAAAATGAAAAGAAAAATACTAATATATAGCAATAAGAAACACAATTTTTATTTTAAAAGAAAAATAGGTCTAGTACTCAAATTTGTACCTGGGATATCAAACAATATTAATTTGAAATACAAGATGTAAGTAAAACCATTTATTATAGATAGTATTTAATAGTAATATTTATAATTAGTGGTACAAATAACACAAATATTCTAAGGAAAATAATTGTATATTCTTTTATTTAGTAAATCCTGAAATACAAACAAAATATATTGAAGAATAATATTTCTTAACAGGTGGTCAGTAACAAAGTATCACTAGTGGTATAGGTTTATAGGTAGTATGCATCTTTGAGAAAAAAATTGGGATAATAATTAATACTCAATGTTAACCAGAACTTACTGCAGTAAGCATAACAAAATATTGCTATATTTTGTGCAACTGTGCATTGCAAGATATGACTATTAAAAATCGTTTGATATGAAACTAAACTTAATTTTTCCCCAACTGTTCAAATTTGAATCTTATTCAAACTTTTATATATTTAACGATCACAAATTTTCAAACATAACAGTATTAACACATTGTTTACATGTAATACAATAAATTACAAGTCCATTAACGACACCCTAAGAGAAAGTTTTAAGAGAGAGAGAGAGAGAGTAGGTCCCTAAACCAGTTTCTTTAGAAGCACCCAGAATTTACTTAGACGAGAGGTGAGTGATAAAAGGATTTGAGTAAGAACTGAAAGTATTGTGTTTTTTTTTAGATGAATGTAGTAAGAATTTTAAGGTCGGAATGCAAATATCTTTATGAAGTGAGTCATTGGTGATGAACGAGGAAACATCTGATAATAAACGTTGATATATAAATTGGAAAGCCCGAGTTTTTCTGGCTGAGCTCTACTTTTACATTAATTATTTTATTTACAATTACCTAGCTCTCATCTGATCGATTGCTCTGGGAGGTAAATTACCATGAACTACAGAAACATTAACACCAGCTTTTTCAAAAACTTCTCCTTCTTGCATTACACATGTAATTCCACCACCTCCTTCAGGTCTTAACCATCTATCTACTTTAAACTTTTCTTTTGGTTCTTCTTTTTCTAGTGCTCTACAAAATTGAGCCTAGAAATAATCCAACATTTTAATAAATAAGTAGGTATATTTAAAAAATTTAATTTACATAAATTTTTTGTTACTTACTTGTATATCCATAATCATAAGTTCCATGATTGTTTTCATATCTTCAGGTTTACTTTTTAATGTTTGTGAATCTGTAATAGTGTCTGCCATAAATTTGTCAATAGCCAATGATTTTGCTGCCACAGTACTGTATGATATGCCTAACGCAATAAGTGTTCCAGGGATTAATCTACAATTGATGAACATTAAATATCAATAATAAAGCATAGTTCAGGATTATAATTTTTAATTTTTCATAGTATATATAATTAAATCTAAAAACTACGAGGGCGTACCCAAAAGAAACCAAACTGATATTGTGCGGGACAGAGTATTAGTAGTACCGCGTTTTTGCCGGTAAGGGTGTATAGACATACTTCTCAACATTCAGTATGCCAACGGTCGTCATCGTAAAAGGTTGCGTTACATTGGTGTAATGGCTGATTTGCGTGAACAGCGCGCGGCCATCAAGTTTTGCTTCCTGCTCGGGAAAACGGGCACAGAAACCCTTGAGATGTTGAAAACGGCTTACTAATGTGATGCTTCAGGGAAAATTCAAGTATTTGAGTGGTTTTCTAGTTTCAAAAGTGGTGAAATGACGATAGAAGATCAAGCTCGCTCTGGACGTCCTTCGACGTCGTGAACCGACAAAAATGTAAAAAATATTCACAAAATTATGCTGGAAGATCGACGGCAAACCATTGAAGAAGTAGCGGAGAGATCTGGTGTGACATGGAGTCAGTACAGAGAATTTTAAGTGAAGATTTGAGGATGAGACGGGTGGCTGCAAAATTTGTTCCTCGACTGCTGACTGAGCAGCCCTTTCTGTATGGCGGTTTTTGACCAAAAATGGTATGACCACTGTGTTCCATCCACCCTATTCACCCGACCTGGCTCCCTGCGACTTCTTTTTATTCCCAAGAATGAAAAGAGACATGAAAGGAAAGCGTTTTGCGGACATCAATGAAGTAAAAAAAAAAAACGAGGGAGGCGTTGGCAGACATCACAAAAGATGAGTTTAAAAAATACTTCGATAATTGGAACAAAAGATTGTTCAAGTGCATTAACTTCAAGGGAGAGTACTTTGAAGGAGATTAAATGTTTTTTGTAAAAAAATTAAATAAATAACTTTGTACAAAAATAGTTCGGTTTCTTATGGTTACGCCCCCATATACAACAGAGTTCTGATCTTAGTATCAAAAGCTATATTATATAAACTTTTTGTGATCTAGACAAATTATTTTTATAAGCACTTGCCTAAGTTTGTTGTCATCCTTTATCTTTAAGCACGTTACAGTGAACACCGTCTTAACGGTGGAAGATATGATGTTCAATATCATAGTTTCGATGGCGTATATCACGTATGCCTACTATGAAATTATGAAACACAACTGTAAACACGTAACCTCTGTTCAAAAGAACAACAATTGTAATTAAAAAATATTTTCGTGGCGACGATTATGAGAAAGTTTAGTACTTATTGCTCATTGGTCTGTACAGACATTGTATAATTTATAGAATTATTATTATGTCACTGTTGTCACTGTTAAGTCTCGCGTCCTAAATTATAATATCCCGTGCCTCGAATCCATAAGTTTAAAAAGTGCCGTAGTTTCCCGCACGGTACCTACGTACGACAAATATTTTATGAAATCGTGTTATACCGATGCTCCGTTGTGATAAAAGATATTGATAATGCCGCAGGTTCTTTTCGAAAATTTCTTATCAGTGATAGTATTGATAGTATAGTACTACACGACTACGACACCGTTGTAGGTATGATGGACTACGTGATGTAAATCACGTCATGACATAGGTAATATAAGCATTCTTATATATTATATTATCTTGGTATGCGCAATGCACAGATATAGAATATTCTTAATATCTATGGCGACATGCGTTGGTATTGTTGGTAAGAAGAAGAAACTATGTAAGAACACTGACTTCATGAAAAAAGTCTGTGGTAAGATTATAAGTTAGATAGGTATTATATTATAAGTACCTATACAATGAAATGTACTTATGTAGGTACCTATTATAGCCTATAGGTAGTAAACCTATGTTATTTATTGCTTACTGTTTGGAGGATCAAAACCATGAACAAAGATAGTTCATGGTAAAAAATAAAAATACTGGTGGCAACCAGTAAAAATATCCAACAGTCAAAATATTCAAGTTTGAAAATTTAGAAAAACGTTTTAGAAATAAACACAAACCTTTTAAAATGCTATAGGTACTCAAATAATATGCAACAAAATATAAGTTAAAATGTAAAATAATTTAATTACGTGGATTAACAGGTAACATTTTCTAATGAAATTAGTTTGTAAAATTAATTAAACCTAGATACGCTGTGGCTGTATTACTATTAGTAAAATAAACCATTTTAAAATGTACAAAAACAAAAAATAGTGGTCATAAGCATAACTTAATTACTTAAAAATAATAATATTAATAAAACCCTTCGAGATACCCTAGATAATATTTTTGCGTCTTGCCTTTAAATTTGATAAGAAGTAAGTTCACTCAAATTTGGAAAAATTCAGAGTAAAACGTTATTGTGGACGTAAAATGCCCGTTTGATAGCAATAATAATTCCATGAAATATACTTTCCAACACAGATTAAAAGCTTAACTAAGGGAGAGTTTTAGGAGAGGGAGATTTCAATATTAGGAAAAAAATTTCAGGAAAAACAGTCCGAATTAACGGAAAACGAGTCCGAAAAAAAATTATTTTTAGGAGTGTTTTCATATTTTAAACGAACAAGTCTATGTATATTAGCAGTATTGACGTATATTACGGTATAAATATTACAATAAATTATGCAGTATAATAGTGTATATAATAATAGATTGTATACAATTAATAAAAACGGTAAAAATAGTTATGGTGTATGATTTGCATATACAATCCAGCATAAGCTAAAACAGTATCTAATACATAACTTAAAATGGAAATATTCCCAGAAGTCATAAGAACAATTTTCTGGTGCATAAATTACCGACAGAGGTAAATATATTTATAGTACCATTTTGGAATTAAATTTATTAATTTAAATAATATGTAAAAAATATATTTATATATAGGTACTTACAGATTTAAGGAATCCAAGCTTAGATGTAACGCATTCATTCCCATGCTGGTGATTTACACATTGGTATATTGTTATACCTAATCTACAACTTGTACTTGGATAGATGGAATAATTTTTTTACCAATATACAATACACTCAATTGACAAAGGTACGAAATATAAGATTTTGAAAACTGATGTTCCACCGGAGACTAGAAGCTAATGGGTTACTATACAGTATACACTAGACGACTGGACTACTGGAGTACCTACTTTGAATGTAGGTACATACAAAAAGATTGGTTCGGGTGCAAATTAAAGCGTTTTGTTCGTCAGAGATATGGAACGTGTATGAATCGATATTAAAATATGTGGAATATCAAACAAATAATATTTGTGGGAGCTGGAATAATAGATTTTAACATTTGGTGAGGCATAATTATATGGAAGCTAATTGATAAACTGCCACAGGAAATACGTGTCAATATCGCAAAACTAGAATTAAATGAAATTGGGCTAAGATCTAAAAGGAAAATAGCCTTATGCTGTATTCGAATATTACGATTTACGACCAAGATCTTATATAACGCATTGCTTACGGAAAAGGAGCAAAGAGTTGTAACGAAGTAACGATTATGGTAAATCAAATGTAATAAATAATAATCAACATACATATTTTTGTATACCTAATAAATAATATTTTTTCTAAATCATTTTTTATTGGATTTTTTTTTTACCGTTTACCGAGATTTTGGATCGATAGAATATAAATAGGTGATATCGGCTATCTTACTGATTTCAGATTTACTAAACAATAAATTTTAGGTAGCTAATACTGTAAGTACATCGATACAAGTTTTAGCTTTGAATGTGCGGTCACAGACTTTTATATAACAATTTTTTCACTCGTCATACAAGGTTCCTAATAAATTGTTATTAATGTTATTATTACTTATTAACTTCAATTTATTATACCTACAAACGAATTAATATCAGGATGGTTGACCGTATTTGGTTGATGGATTTTGTATAGGTTCATCCACTGATCCACTTGATTAGCTTTCTTAATGGCTTTCATTAAATACAATTATAATAAGAAATTATGTTTGTATGCATTTGTAAATTTGTTGATAGGTTTATGCTGATAAAATCCAAATTATAATGCTTATAACAAGAAAAATTTATTTTTGATGATAAGATTGATTCAAATCATTTTGGAACAGCTGTTAAAATGTTGATTTATGATATTAGAATGATCATCAATTTCAAAAACTGGCTGGATGATTGAAAGATTTCCATTATTTGGGAAATATAGCTGAGGTCCAAGGATAGTGATCAGAGACAATGAAAAAATAACATGTAATTGTATGGTAAAAATAAACCTAAATTGATTTAAAACTAATTCTAGAATACCACCTGGACCAGGTAATTATTAGATTTGTGCAAAAAAAAATTCCTGAATATTAATTATAATATTACATAGGTACTAATAAAATATGTTTTATGTTATGTAACATATTACGGTATTGAGCTTAATGGGAGTCACAGATACTATTATTATTTATCAAAAAATTTAGATTTATTCAAAACTCATTTATAATTTGTCATCAAAATATTATAATAAATAAAAGTTGGTTATTTCAATTATAATAATACATTTTAAAACTAAAATAAAAAAAGGTACTGTTGACTGTTCGCTATAATAAATATCTTGTACCTATAATAATAGTTTATTTTTACGACTTAATGTATTAACAAATCGACCGTTCTATATGAACATTAATGGATTTATGTTGTCACAATTTAAATTCAAAGTTATAACTTATATATGTACAATGTACTGCATGGTATACTTTATACATATATATACATATAGATATTAAATTTAACATATTAATTTTCATTATACATTATGAAGAAGAACTTTTGTGTACGGTTTATATACTTAACGTTAACGAACTTTTTACTTCTCAAGAAACACATAAGTACTTAAGTTAAACAAAATACGTATTATAAAATTAAATTAAATTAAAATAATTTGTTTTATTAAATCTACAGTATATTATGTATGTACTTATTAGGAAATAACTTTTCTGTTATGAAAAACATTTAAAAACACGTTTGAAGATAATAATATTTATTAAATTTTTTTTTCAATTATGAACCTTGTAATTTGTTCATTATTTAATTAATTTTTAGTCATTATAATATATTATGTCATAGGCATTTATTTTGTATTTGAAATATTGATTGTAAGTTTTTCCAATAAAAAGGTACCTGCAGCATTGTTGATGTATAGTTCAAAATGTCAATGTAAAATATATTATATTATACTAAGCCTTACACTTATTGGTGTTAATGGTATTTAATAAAAATAGTCAAAATAATACCTAAATTATCATTATAGTTATTGTAAAGAATTATTTACCTCTATATAGCAAAACTAGTTTGTAGTTTGTAGTAGTTTCATATAATACAAGTTTTAAAATAAATGGTTATGGTGGAATTTTAAGTTCTGACCTCTCTTTATTGCTTATTTGTTTCCAGTTATTTAGCTCTAAACTAATCTAAAAATGAATTCTTCGAGAAAATTACATTAATTTACGAAACTTAAAATCATTGCAGTATGTGCTATATCATTTGCTCGTCTAACTATCTTTATTAACAATCTCTGCATGGTAATCTCAAAGGACATATTATATTCATACGTTTAAGAATATTTTTTCGTATTGACTAAAATATTTTAAAATATTTGGTTTATTTAGTGCTCTTTATAAAAAGGTATTTTAAATTTTCAACTATTTTAATTGTTTTTGATTTATATTTTATATATAAAAAATTTGGGTTTTTGAGGAAAAAATCTTGAAAACATAATAAAATAAATAAGTTGTTACTATCTAAATTAAAAAAAAACATTCAAAATTCATTGATACATTTATTTCATAAGCGAAAAAAAGTCAAACATTTCAAATGTCTATAAATTTCAGAGCTAAAGATAAAGCCCAAAATTATATCATGTCTAGTAAAATTCTAATAAAAAATATTGGGTGAGAATTTAATGCAAATTTATAAAGCTTTTAATGCATGCTTCAAAAGTCAGTGTCAGATAAGACATACACAGACCATTGTAAAACCAAAACAATCATCAGTCATCACTCATCAGAATCTAAAATATTAAATTAAAGTAAAGTATAAATTATTATTTTTTTTTACTAAAAATTTAAAACTTGCTGTTGTTATTAATTAATATCAATGTTTAAAAGACCTTCAAAAGCAATTACTTATTATACATTTTATATAGGGCAAAATTATATTAACAAACTTTTGAATAATTACTGTGAAACTCGGTATATCTACCATTAAAATGTTGTTTGGTATTCGGTTTTCACCCGACAAAAATTAAATAAAATACGTTTTTTACTTCACAAATTCACTTATGATTAAAAATGTAACACAATATAAATTTCGTAATTGATATACAATACAAAATATATAATATACATATGGACTAATGTAAAAATACATTAATAATATACATTTATGATCAAAATGTTGAGCATAATTTAATTTGCATAATATTACATGTTTGAAAAATATATTTCCAACTTTACCTACCTACTCATTAAATTTATATTGTACTTTCATGTAGAAGTATACATATTGTATATATTGTATACTAATTGCTACAATTTCTACTTAAACAAATTATAGAACTATTTTTAAATTGTTTGACTGAACAGAGTACAGACTATTAAAATGAATTTAAAAACTTAAAGAACTGCAGCCCATGCTGGGTCGGCAATTATAATATCTTCTAGAACACAACATTAACTGCTTTCTAGTGTTCAGCTTTCCACCATCCAATCGACCATTATTCAGATAAGATTAAATCACGTTCCTATCAAAATCTCTTCAATTTATCTCCCTCCTCATCCGGCCATAGCCTCAAGACAATTAGATCAATTAATAAAACATTTGGTCAACAATTCTTAGTGGGTGGCGATTTTAACACTAAACACTCACAATGGGGCTGCATTTTAGGAAATCAAAAAGGCGAAATGCTCCAAAAAATTACCAAAAACACACCGTACACATTCATAAGACCAAAACTTACTGGCCCCAACACTAAAATAGATACCCAGATATACACGACTTTTTTCTATCTCACTGCCTAGGCACATACAACATTTTGTTAGCCAAAATATATTTTCAAGATTAATATTTAGTCCATATTATATTATATGGATTTTTATATTGTGAAATTGTATGCTAGCAATTTTGTACCATTCAAGTTTTACTTGTTACGAATATGATAATTATTGTTCTAACAAAATTAACTATATGATGAAAATACATTAGAGTCGTCATATCTGATATATTTTATTATAAAATGAAATAAATACTATAATTATATATTTACATAATTATTTAAAATTGGTTTCACGACTATTATATCCTTTTAAAATATGATCAGAGTTGTAAATTAAATTCATAGAAGACTGTTTTAAGGTTTTTGAGATTTTTATTGCGTCCAGAAATACTAACGAATAATCCACACATTACTTTAATAGTTTTATACCGCAGTAAAAATCGTTTAGATACTCCTCCCGGCTCTCATAATATAAAATTGTAGAAAAATTGTTGCAATTTAATGTATTTATTTATCCGGTATGACGTATATATAATTTTTACAGTATTTTATTATTATAAAATTAGTATTTAAGTCATTAAAACGTTAATGCCTATAGTGGGTCTCATGAGACATGAGTGTCCCGTAATAGATAATTTCTTGTAATATTATGTTCATTGAGATAATTTTAATTACACTTGAATACACTATATGGTCTGTGACTATAATAACCACCATAACCATCACAAAATATTGTAAACTATTTTAAAATAACACATTATTTTATCAGTTTTTGTGATTTTCATTGAGATTAGTATACGATATACGTAATATGAAAAGGTACATTATGAATTCTGAAGTATAGTAAAAACTTATTATAGTTTTACATTAACTCTGTTTTGTTGTGCATAAACGATACCTAAGTTATTTTATTTTATTTTTGCCGTTTATTTCTTAGGTATATATTTTTGTCTTTTTCATGTTTGTACCTATGTAAAATGTTATACATTTAGTTTTCATAGCAATCACCTAACTAAATATATAATTTATTCTGTTTATTTATAGAAGTCAAAATAACTAGATGTATCCTTATAATGTTTGAAATTAAATACATACCGCCTATATAGTGAATTACGCTAATATTAATGTAACGTCCGATTGGTTATATAAAGAATAAATAGCGAAATAAGGTTATTTTTGAAGTTCTGAGGGTAATTTAATATGCTCGTCAGGTATATACATTAACGAACTACTATAATATAGGTACTATTTATGTTAGTGAAGTAGCTCCCAACGAACTTTCTCCAATAAACTTCTAACCTGTACAAAAAATTTGAAAATATTTTGCAATTATTTGTAATTCTATTTTTAGAATTTGCAAAACATTACTTTTTTTATGGAAAAATTTACAATTTTTCTTGCCAGCCTTCAACTTTTTTTGATCGATAGGTACATCGAATTAGGAGTATAATGGGTTTTCGATGTACCTATTTAAGGGGATTGGAAGCGGTGATTTTCTGTCTTTGTTTAACACACGTGGGAAATACAATACGCCTGACAAAAATTAAGGTACTTCTATAGTTGTTCGATTTAAAATATTATGTAAAGATGCGTTAATTGATATACAAGTTTACTTTGCATCGGTCGAAGCACTTTTTCGATTGTAGCAATATTTTGATAAGAATAAATATTTTAAATTTTATAAATTTGTCAATTTTTTTTTATTAAATATATTAAAAATATGCTTCGACCGATGCAAAGTAAACTTGTACATCTACCAATTAACACATCTTTACATATTTTATTTTGAGCAACTAGAAGTACTTTAATTTTTATCTGGCGTATTGTATGTTCCACGTGTGTTAGACAAAGACAGAAAATCACCACTTCCAATCCCTTTAAAATTAAAAGTCATTCGACAATTTGACGATATTTAAAAAAAAATAAATCACTCCAAGTCAACATGATTTGATAGGTGAGTACTTAAAATTAACAATACTGTATTAAAATATTTCGTAAATATGCTTCTAAATCTAGAAACAATTACTATAATTTTGTGAATAAAGTTTGCAGATTCTTTAATTTAAATCATGTCACAATGTGATATGATTCTGACAACCGGTTATCATTTTAACAACATTCATAGGTCTTATTCATTATGATAATTGCTAAAGTATAGTTCAATTGTAAATTTTTTCACTAACTCTAGTCGGCTACAAACTAACTATACAGGCCATTTTATAAAGTGAAAAAAACTCAATAACATTATTATTTAACTATTGTAGCCTTGTAGGTAACAAATTATTATTTGACATGCATTATTAAATGTTTAGCGCTCGCCCGTGACACTTTTAGGGCTAGATATTTGAAGAAAAAAAAACTGTTTGTAATTTTTCTCTTTCATTCGTATTATTACATGACAGATGATAGACGTCTTGCACATGCAAATAATTCCAAAATGTCAGCAGTCGTATAAATATGCCAATGAGGATCGATTCGCTCAGCTAGAGTTGGCCGTTAATGGTATAGGATCATCACGTTTGTCCGGTCACCATTGCGGCGTAGAGTGTAGACGTATCGAGTGTACCCGGTCGTCGCAAGTGATGAGAATAAATTACTCAACCGGTGCAGGTGCACCAAGATGTAGTAGAGATCGCTTTATCACTGGTGCCACCATTTCGTGTGACTACTGCAGGGCGTACACAAGGACATGTCGAGATTCGTGCAACCTTATGACCACTCCTTATCGATCGCCACGCTCAACTTGGCTGTCAATCGTATAGGATCGTTAACTTGTACATTGACAATATTTTTACCATTTTAGGCATATCTGAAATCAAAAGATATTTTTTGTTGTATAGATCAAGTATAAAATACTAACCAAAATTAACGTTAGATAAAAACATGATCATGGGTAACATAATACTGACATTGACTGGAACATGAACGACCAGTATCAAATTTCAATCGTCAAATTGGAAAGACAAACAAGGAGTTAAATTTTTGTCTAACTTTCGTTATTCTACTGATGTCATTGAGGTTAAAAAAACCTTTAGATGGAACCACATCAATGATTCCTTGTCCCGGTTTACTTAAGGACTATAATAAGTATAATATGAACATACATTGTGTCGATAAATTTGATCAGTATGAAAAATTAAAAATATGTATCACATAGTCAGAGAAAGTCAAAAGTAAAAAAAATTATCTTTATATTAAAATGTTTACAAAAATATGCGAAGTGACTTCTCCTTCATCAAACTACGGTATAATAACTATTAATAAGATTAGGTTTGAAAGGTATATAAATATAAGCTTTGTTTTACATAAAATAGTTATAGGTTTCCAGCTTAATAAAATCAAACTTTATTGGCATATGTAAATCTAGTTAAACTAAACTTTAATACGGAATACACTTAAACAATTGTAATTTAATAGCCGCACATAAAATACGTAATATATGTATATAGTTACCCAATAAATTAGCCATATTTTCCGTTTTAATTGCAACGTAACGTACATGGTGTTGCTGGCGGGGCATATGATAATAATATGAAAATGAGCTTTTTAAAGTCAAGCCGTGTTATATTATTATTTTGTTTTCTTGTGCTTACATAACAGATCTATATTGGTATAATTATTCTTATATGACGTACGAATTCGGTTTGAACGGAGGATTAAATAAATTCCACGGTTCATGCTCCGTAAATACGTCATCAAGAGTTCAGTATTTTTAGTGGTGTAAAAATCTTCCCGTTGTCCGTAGTTATTGTTGAACAATTGGAGTTATATTTATTATAATAAACATATTATTATACCAACGACCTATCCATTAAAATTCAAAACCGTGCGCGTGTAAAATTGTCAATTGAAAAAGATATACAAAGAAAAAAATACAATGGATGTAAAGTAAAGTGTTGTTTATCGCTCGCTCATCTAGTATTCTATATATAACCTCATTACATCATAGCAAATTAAAAAAAAAACCTCATTACATGATTTGACCACTTCGTATAAGCCTCACATTTCAAAAGTTGCATACAGTTTTCGAATTTTAGTACATTTCAGATCGATGTACAAACATAATCAAAAATTTAGTTAGGATTTTCCTTCGGGGCTCGGAGTAATTCATACCACAATAATATCCGACCACGATTGAACAGCAATTAAGGAAAAGCTAGAATACAATTGCTAAACAAATAGGTGCATAATTTTTGAGAAATATAACTCCAGCTAAGCTCGATCATCCGATATAATCCGATATAATACACCATATACAGAGTGATCCATTTAACGCAAGACACTCATTATAAGCGTCTTACGTTAAATGGATCATGCTGATACTCTATCAGGTTGTATTAAGATGTATATATATATAGCATATACTGCAGAGTAGGTACCTATATGTTCATTAATTTCTCTTGTTCAAAGTGTATATGTATATTTTAGAGCAGTTTTTAATGTAATATAATATGATTGAGGAAACCTTTTTACTATACCTACTTAAATGTATCACAAGCGAAATAAAAAATGTCGAAAAACGATTAAATATTTTATTTTTTTAATTCAAAAACAAACATAATATTACCTTTTTTTTTTCGTCAGTATCGAGAACCGGAAGAGGAACTATGGTGCCAGTACTTCTCCTCCGGCCCCCCATTGTTTATTGATAAAAATTGCACATTTAGGTTGCTGCGACGGGCCAGTCTCCCGTTCGATAGCTATTACAATAGGTTGTTATGTACAATAATATTCGAGAACTTGCCTTTGGCTAAATTTTTAAGAAACTTAACTAACTACGTAATCATTAATTAGTTCGGTGAATCCGGAGGTCTTTCTGCGGCCTGACGACGTCGTTCCTCATCCTCCTTTGCAGTAAGGATGTTTTCCACCTTACGATAAAAAAGTTTAAAAACTTCCTCTGCTCCTATAAGAACCACGCGCTTCTCGATTGGATCCGGCGGCAGAGTCTCGAACACTGGACCGCAGATCAAAACATAATATTACCTATGTGGCTATGTGTAGTTAGTTATTGATAATATTGAAAAAACCATTTTAAAATCGGTCAAATTTTGAATAAATGTGAATAATTCATGGTTTCAAGAATATAGTAAATTAATGTATTATTATTATTATTATTTGTATTTTACGGTTTACACACTTTTTTTAGTAGAATATATAGGTTGTAGGTGGTTGTTAATACAAATCCAATAACAATAAAATGTTACTCGTTGATACTCGTATATTTTTAATACTTGTATTTTACATATTTAATATCATTTTTACGTATTTCGGAATGATAATTTTTAATCAAATTATAGGAAACTGGGACAAAATTAAAATTAAATTACGTTAACTTTAAATTCATTTACTCATGCTTCTGCATAATGTACCAATAGAGTTTTTAAAATAATGATAGGTAGGTAAACAGTATTGATATTTGTTTTAGTTTAAACCTTACCAGAGTATAGGTATAACCAATATTTTTAATAGATTTTTAGTTATATATAGGTAAGTACTTAAATATATGTATAAAGGTTAATTATAAATATGATGTATTTAAACGTTTTTTCTGATAAGGAATTGTTGAATTGTAATTATGTTTAAATTAAGTTAAAACTTAAAGTTAAATTTGGTATACAATAATGAATACTTCATATTTCAGAAATTTTGAACAAATATGAAACAATTATAAAGTATTACATAACTTGTTAGCGAATAGTGTGTTTGTTAATGCACTTATTGGATTTGTCCTACCTATCTATTAAAAAGTATTGAAAACTGCAAAATTTTACAACTTGTCATATTTTGGTATTGTGATTTGATCTTATTCTTAAATAAATTAATATTTTTTTCATTATTATAAATAAGTAATACTAAAAAATGACTATTTTCTACATTTGGGACAGGTTCTAAATTCCCAATTTTGTAATAACTGTATAAAGCGTATAGTATAAAAAAATCAATAGAAGTGTTCAATTTTAAATAATTTAAAGTATAACTATTTGATGATCCATGGACATTCGTAATACTTGCTTAAAAAGCGATTGCCACGGACAAACTCTCTATTTCTCATATTATGCATATTATTCATAATTTTAAAACTAATTTATTTCAAAAATTCAATTTTTTCTATTTTCATTGAGTGTATTCAAGTATTAAAGTAATTGGAAAATACGTGTAACGGCTACCACCCACTGTGCAATCAACGTTTCAAAATATTCTCACAATATAAATTTTATCACATTTCTAACATAATTTCTATAGATCTTACATCCATGTTAAATTATTATTTAAAATAAATAAATTTAAAAACTTTTGTTAAAAAACATGTTTCAAAGTTTAGGCAGCTTGGTTTGTGGATTTGTGGTTATGAGGGAACTAGACAAATCAAGAATAAATCTAAGTAAATAAATATTAAAGATTTTGTATAATGTTTGTTTCTAGACTAAACGGAGCGTTGAATGTTATCACTTTACAATGATGTGTAGTGCGTGTTTTTTTATATAACATACAAAATTCCTAAATGTTCTTCTTAAACTAGTTTCAAGATAGGAAATAGTAAATTTGATGGGGGTGAGGGGAAGTGGTCAAGAATAAAAAAATGTACAGTACTTTTGTAAAAGTCAGTAATGAAGTAGACACACGCATGAAATGTACTAAATATACAGTAGTAGCAGTGAGCAGTGCGACTTCCGCAGTTTCTTATTTTTTTTTTCGTGATCGTGATACAAGATTTTTATATCCAAATTTATTACATTTAAGATAATGTCAATTAGTAACTTACGTGTAAATAATTATAATTTTGATTAGTTGTAGGTATTAACTACAAGTATCTATCAGAATATATATACACATATATATATTGTAATGTATAAAATAAATAGTAAATTATATGTCAAATCAATTATTATTTAACGTCTCACATGCATATAAGTTATTTTAATCCAATTAGGTTAGGTTCTTAAATGTTTGAAAAACATGTGATTTATCCGTTTACAATTTCTTATGTGTGTAGGTAATGTAGTCACTACTAAAAAATAAATTCTAAATAATAACGAATTTTCTACGACTACAACAGTGATTATAGGATTATATTTACTCTGCAGAGATGGATTTACATAATTTCCGCACGTTGTAACTTTTTTTTGCGACCCTTCGTCAATTTTTTTTCATCTTCAAGTAGCCTTTTTAGCGATTTTTTTTTTTGAGTAAAATAAACATTTTATATAAATACATATAAACTGATTTCCGGAAGCTGTTAAAATATTTAAATCGTTCTAATAACGGCAGGAAATTTAATAAATATGACACTTATTAAATTCAATATAAACAGTGATTACAAATAAAGGAAAGTTGTAATAATTATAATATTTAAACTATTGAAATAAACTGTTGGTAGAGCTTATGCTACTGACATTTAACTGTGCATCTAATAGTTAAATAAGCCATATATAGTTTATTGTCATAGTTAAACAACAAAGGATTATAGTTAATAATAAATAAGGAGAGGAGATTATAGCATTCATGGGTTATGATAATTTTTTAGAATTTTTTAAAAATTGTATCCATCTTAATAAATATTTTATTATTTGTAATTTTTGGCTTCATGGTTTCATATGAAATTTAATTTAAACTAAGAAAGATTATTCATTGATTTTTTTAAGTAGAAATCATCGATGATTGATTATTTCTCACTGGGAATAAATTTTTTTGATATGTGCCATGCATTTACAATTAATACAAGGTCAACTATGTATAAATATTTATTGTATGTAGGTATATGTATTGTCAGTTGTCACTGTTGACAGTCGTCCAGGAGACGAAATGCACCTACGATGCCCTCGAGGAAACACCAACAACGTTCGTCAAATAGGTACTAACCGAAACGTAAAAAAGTCGCAAAGTTGCGGAAACGAAAACGTGCACCAGTTTGTTGTAGGTATGTGGGCAAACTATAGTGTGCCATATTGCCATTATACCTATGGTGACTAAGTTGACCAGTACCGTTCAGTAATTTTGAATATTGACGAAATAGTCACTAACGAAGTCGTTAGTCATGGCACAATTAAATTGGCTTCCAAATACAGGTAGTCAATGTTTTATACCCTCAATTAGTACCTTTGAAATGGCTCCAAAGAATTTACTATTGAATTGGATGCATACAGTTTTTTTTTCAAAAATAAATTGGTTTTTAAAATGTTGATAATAATTAATTTAAAGTTAGTAATTTCCCAGAATATTTGACGTCGGTCACTTTCAAGCAGATAACTAAATTAATTTAATATGATTTTAAACGGCATTCGTATATTTTGCATCGTTACATTGAAAGTTGTATATTTATTTTAGATTGTTTTAGATTATTATTTCTAAGATCTCACAAGAATGAAGAAAAATAAATGCTTAACAATAATTAAAAATTAAAACACAGACAATATTAACCATGAGCGCGTTGTTTTATTTTTAATAAATAAGTTAGATATAAATATTATATTCAACTATTTTGTTGAGGTTTATACTTATTGGCTAATATAGTTTATAGATAAAATAATATAGATCAATATAAACGATTATTGTAGTAGATTACAACGATTAAGACGATACGACTAAAGTTAATAATACTTAAATATATATAGTAGTAATTGTAGTATATATCCAACATTAGACTATATATTTGAGTGCAAATATTGTCAAGCTAGGTTAAGATGTCGTTGTAAAAGTAATCACGTATAATTTGAAAACCTCTGGTTAAATAATATCTTACAGTTTAGTGAACTAATTCAAATATACATTTTTCAGGAGCCAATTCAAGGGTCGATTATAAATTTCTCAAAATTGGGAGCCAATTAAATATAGTAACCGTTAGTCAACTTCGATTTGACACATTAACCGAACCATTTTTGTTTGCAAATATTGGTGAAGTAAAAAAGGGTATAGAATTACTATTATATATTTTTAATATAATATTATCTTTGAGTTATTCTTTTCTTTTTTTTTTTAATGTGTATATATTATAATTAACTAAAGTGGATTAGGTATTACAATGAAACAAATTCACCATCCCGTGTAACTGATACGCCGCTGTACACCTCTTGATTTTAGATAAAATATTGCTGTAGTTATAGTGTATCTAACACAAACACTACGATATAACTAACCTGTATAGGTTTGAGGTGCTAGGTTAGTTAAATTAATATATAAGATATTGTGAAAATGTACACAAATAATAACACTTTTTAAAAATTTTATTATTTATTTACAATATAAAATATATATACACACCTTGTTTAAAAAAACTTCTTTGGTACCTATTTATTACATATACTACTAAGTATAAGTAGTAGTACTACTCACTACTACTACTGTAGTAGTTACCTGCTGGCTATTGAATATTTTTTATATTTAAATGGTATTATTTTCATTCAAGCTCTGCCTGAATAATAGCCCCGTTGATGGTATACTATACAATGTACACGTCATGGACATATTGTTGATACTATCAGTAAGTACATGATATTGTAAACAAATTTCATATAAAAATGTAAAATAATATAATAATATAAAAACATGTCCCTTACTAATTGTACGTATTCTATAATACTAAATAGTAAATTATTAATAATTTTAATGTTATCGCTGGTATTTGGTAATATTATATTAGGGTTATATGAAATAAATTTTAGGTTATTTAGGTTAATAGGTTATATTAATATTATTAAGTTTATAGAAGTTCAAGTATTTAAGTTTTTTCCAGGGTATTTTATTTGGTCGCTTATAAATTATACCGATGAATACTTTTAAAAACTTTTTTCGTGTAAATTCCACAGGTACTTTTTTAGTAATTTAAAAACAAACATTTAAATTCCACCGGTTTTTTTTTTACTGCAAAATAAAATAAATGAATAAAAATAAAATTAACATTATGTAGGTAATAGACACCTACATCGTTTATGTACAGATTTATTATATGTTAAAATTAAATTAAATAATTTTAAAAATCGTATTATTATAAATAATGATTATTATTTATTAGTTTATTTTTAAATTTATCAATATAATAATTATTTCAATACACCAAGTATTTTTACAATATTCATTAGTTAGTTAAAATATAATAAATTTAAAACCAATAAACAAATCAAGACAGTTGGCAGTTGATATGTGTAGCTAGATTAAAAATAGTTGTAATTTGTGGATTTTACCATCGATGAAGTTTAAGTGTTTTCTGGTCAAAAATACTGAAAAATACATACCGGTAGAATTCAATTTTTTTCTGATAAAAAAAGTCCCGACCACATGTGACCACATGGCGCATGTCCACTTTCTTCGCATTCTGGGTAATTCTTAATAATATAATGACACCGTATCGAGTGCACGGGAACAATCATAATAATATTATACTTTTGCATCATTGTTCGTCCTCAATGGTGATGGATGGTGATGGTTCCGACGATTTAACGATGGCGCTATGCAGTTCCGATCGAACGGTCGCTATAGTTGTTGGCCTGATCGCATCGCTGCGTGTGTGCACCGATGGACCGGTGCGGGTCGAACGTAACGTCTGGGTGATGGTCGATGGGATGAGTAAGATGATTGCGAAGGAATCATCCGTGATACGCACCAGCGATGTGTGCGTACCCCAAGTCCGGACGTGTACAGGAAATGCGCTTTATTTTAAGCTGATGTCTCCAGCGAAAAAGCATTTAATATTCCGTTGTTTCTGACAACAAATTGAAAAACTAGAGTTTTATAATTATGTCAAGGTTTCTTGTGTTCGAGTTAGTGATTTTGTACAGCCAAACCTTTAAGATTGGTGGCCATAATTATTTGTGTTATACAAACATTGCTAATAGGTTTTGATTTTTGAAGAATAATTGTTTTTCCTGTGCGATAGACACACTTACGTAACAATCATACACAGACGTCGTTTGATGTCAGCCAGAACACAGAAAATATTTGAATCAACTGCGGCATCAGAACCAAATGTGAAATGGGTAAGGTTGAATTGCGCTATATTTTTTTCAAATTGTATTCTAGACAGAAAAGTGAAATGTTCAGATTCCACTCTGGTTCAAAAAAAGATAATATTTCATTGCACGCAATTTAATACAATATGCAATGTTTAAATTTCATTCTTCCGACCATTACACAAAACCTATCTACTAGGTTACGCATATCAGTCGGAGGTTTGAAAAATAATTTGTATTTAAAAACTTTATTGTAAATTACCAATGAAATTGGTTGCAGGCTACCAATTATTTAAATTAACAAGTGATTTGTAAAAAAGTAATTTTATTTTTGGTGTAACAATAAACATGAAACAAAATTATTATGCATTTAATAGCTAATAGGTGTATATATCTTGTAAATATTAATTACACGCAGCCACGCAGGGTAATCAGTTTGACCAATATCACAGGATAAACACTGATTTTCCATATAAAATATAAATTCTAAAAAGTAGTAAAGTATGCGAATGACAATGTTAATGTTAAATTGTCTTAATTTCTACAAGAAACTTGTGAATAATGTAGTGACTTTGTGCACTCGGCACCCTAACTTTACAAAACATAATGTAGCCCATAATCCTCAGTAAACAGACTGCGCGTTTCGTGGGGGCTGTTTGTGATCAACCAAAACAAGACATGTTTTGCCACTTCATAGCACACACTTAACGGCTCTATTCACAATCTATATTACTGAATCAATAATTAGTCGTTAATAGATTTCAAAATGGTTTTGATATTTCCATTATAATATTAAATCCGCCTTCGATATAAAGCAATGAATGGTTAATAATATCATGTTAAAACGTGCCCCACTCTCATAAAATATATTTTTGAAATTATAATCTTGGACATTTTTATCCAATATTTTGTACATTCATATCCTAACACCGAAAATTCATAGTACCTACTTTACAACTGATGTATTATATTCCTACGTCATACTTATTACATACCAACTTCCATTATATGCGAAAATGGTCGAACGGTGGAAATAACAACCACGACGACCTTTTTTCATTAGACTGACTGACGGAAAATATCACGATTTTCGGTTTACCCTAAACATTATGGTCATCGGTCACCTCAGTCACGGTGTTCATCATGTTGACAGGTCGGCCTATATGTGGATTTGGAATCTCACAACTAAATTACACGAAAAATATTTGTCTGTTCGTGAATTCCATAGTGATATTCTATAAACATGTATTTCACCTTGTGCTTGGCGGTAACTGTGGTAATATAAACGCTTTCGATACAATTTTATTAGTCTACTTTAAGAGTTATTCTTATGGAGTTAAAAATATAAATTTTAGGTAACGTATTCAATAAACGGAACAGCACGGGATAATATACAGGACGCTGAATACTGCGAACATGGCTAAAGCTGCTAACCATTCCATCGTTTTTGTGCCAACGTGCCATGCCATGATTATACCATCTTCAATGTTCATAATTTTCCATCATTTTGTTATCATAATATTAATAAACATTGTAAAGTACTACTAAACAATATACGATAAACTCGAATATTTCAACTTCACGGTTATGTTTGGTTTGGTGAGAATCGTGATCGACTATCATGATAGTATTATAAGTTTGTCCAACGAAACGAATCAAAACTTATGCATATAAATACAACACAAAAGATAAAATAGGCGTGTAACTACGAAATTTTAAATGGTCAATAATTGTTATTGGATTTACGACAATAATCGTAGTCATATGTTTTCTTTTCGTTTTTTAGCAGATACGCAGTCAATCTCATTACAACTTTCAATCAAATTGTATTCACGTCACCAATCATAAGTGCGTAAATTATAATATAGTGTTTTAAATTGCAACTAAATTCTGCAAACAAATGAATTTTGAACGAGCCTCCTGATGGTTCTGCCCCGGGTGGCTCGTAACGGATGCTTATGACTCATCAGTCATCTATATTATTCAGTTTCCTTGTAAAAATAGCATCCAATTTTTTACGTACTTTTCAGAATTTATCGTATTTATCACCATTTAAAATATAAATGTGTATAATTACGATAGTATCTATAGATTTGGAAAATTCCTATAAAACTTAGTAAAGAACCTATTACGTAACTTTCATTGCCACCCTTCAAATTTAAGTCACATGCTAATATTACGCCCTAAATATTAGTGAATTTGTTCATGGGGGTTTTTTTTCAGACACTCGAACATAATGTGATTTATCCAAATAAAAATATTTTTTTTTATGTGACTGGATGCGAATGGAGACTTTTATGACTATTAAAGAGATGAAACGATCGTATACTTACTTTAATATAATTGTGTTAAACACGTTCACTAATAAAGTAATAAAAAGGGCTATTATGTGAACTCATAAAACTTACTTATTAATATTTATATAGAATAAATTAAAAATAACTATCCAATAAATATACATTTCTATTTTTTTAGTATTTAAAACTGAAAAGTTACTTTTAAAGATTACACAAATGAAAATAAGAAAGCATAAGGTATGAAATGAGATTATTGTGGCTTAATGTGGAAAAATTGCATGAAAAGAAAATTGAAAACTTTAGACCTAGGTACCGTAAAAAAAATAAAATAAGTAAAGGATGCTATAATAGTTGCCAAGAAAAATTAAAATCTTTTGTGTATTATCAAAAAAACTGTACCTTTATAACCTACTTTCAGTAATCGCTAATTAAATTAGTGAAATCATTTTTATATTGTTTTTAATACATTAAAAGCTATTATTTACTTTGTATACCTACATTTTAGATTCTGAGCGGAGCGAGGAATGTGTTTATTTTACTACCTATGATGTTTTTTTTTTGTGTGTCTATCATCACGTTTTGGGGCAGTAAAAGTGCTTTGATTTTCGAATTCAGTACCTCGTCCGATTAGAAAGTGAATCTAGTTGGTACTTTGGGGGTAATAAGAATAATCAGGATAAACAAACTAAAAATTAAGGAAAAAATGGGAATTTTACGCTCAATCAGTTTTCGACAAAATTTTAGTTTTTGATGTAACTTTAAAACAAATGACCATAGATACATGAAATTTTCACCGAATGTTTAAATATAGGTATTTTCTATTCGCCTCGCAATTTTCAAAAAAATTCGACTTAAGTTGAACTATTTATAGCCATATGAAATTTTCGATCATTATTAGTTTTTTTTAAATTAATATCGATAAACATTTTATTTGTTGGGTAGAAAAGCTTGAAAATTTAATACAAGGCTCCTGACATTATGTTACAACAGCAGTTAAAAAATATTAAAAATACATAGGCACGATTTTTTTTATAAGCATTTAAAGTTAAAATGTTTACTAAATATGTAAAAATTACGGCAATGTTCAAATTATATTTGATAGAAATTCATAAAAGTTTTTCTTTTTATATCTAAGATTTGCAATTTTTTATTAAATTAATCTATAATATATCCTAGACAGATAAACCGTCTCTGCTCAGAATCGTTTATCGTTTACAATGATATAATATCATTGGATTCAAATTTAATTTCATCCATTAAAGTAAGTCAGTAACCTACTTGTAACCTACGTATAAACAGAGCGATATCAACTTTCCCCCTTTTTTTCTTTAGAATTAGATTTGATTCCTATATTGAGTTTATTTTTAATATTTTATTTAAATATAAACCTAATTTATTTATTCTACATTTTTCTTTTTAAAATACTAATTAACACAATATTTTTCTATTCATATCGTATTTATTTTTTATTTATTTTTTAATTATACGATATATAGCTAATACATTAGTAGTATAATAAGCATGAGAGCTAATAGAAAAATAAAATTACATTTTAATAAACGCCGATGTACCTTCGCTGGTTGGTTCTTCCCTCGAGACACTCAAGCTAATACATATATATAATTAAAAAAAAAACATAATTTATGCTTATTGACTATTGTATACTTTTTTTTGTCACAATTTTTTTTTTTAAGCATTCAAAGTTTGAGTTTTGACAACATATTATGTAAAAATCACGAAAATTCGCAAATCATTTCAAACTAGAAATTCATAAAAAATTTTATTTTTTAATCTAAGATTTGAAAATTTTTAATAATCTATAATATATCCTAGACAGATAAATCGTCTTCGCTCAAAATCGTTTTTCGTATACAATGATATAATATCATTGGATTCAAATTTAATTCCATCTATTACAGTAACCCACTTGTAACCTACTGTACAGCAGAGCGACATCCACGACTTACCCGCCTTTTTTCTACTTATAGTTCATTTTTGTGCAATATATTGTTGACAGTTAAAAATTAAGTTTTGATTTTCTTAAAATGAATATAGGCTATTGAAAGTGAAAAAAAATATCATAGCGTTATAGACGCGGACAAAATAACTGTATAATCAACAAAATACAATATGTAGATTCTTACTCTTTAGTCAGTTATAAATATAATTTGTTAATGAATTGAATAATCACTGAGAGTTCTAGCTTAGCTTTCTCGCTAGCCTTCTAGGGGAGATCATAAAAATTATAATATATTATTCTAGGTACATTATAATTTATAAGTACAATATTTTATATTATTTCAAATAGTAGATACCTACACAAGTATACCTACATTTATACTTGTAATAATAATGATTATTTTTAATAGGTACATACTTTAAAATTAAGGATATTTAGAAATCCACCTTGGTGCGTATCATCTTAAATGTGATTGTGTATTAGTTATTAGTATCAGTATTTTTAGTTGTCGTTCGTTGCTTAACAAATTAATACGATAAAAAATATCACATTTAATTATTTTTTTTCGCGCAGCACCATGCTAATGAATAATAATGATTAATTTAGTTTAATTCACTTGGGTATGGTTATTTGGGTCGATTTACAGACAACCATTTTGCCGATAGGATCGACCAAATCGTCCTAATTGGCCGATTGGCAACAGCCAAAATAGTTAAGACCGTCATAGATAATCGACCCATATAGGAACTATCTACGATGGTGTTCATTTTCCTTGCTCTCTCCCCATTAAGAATATAGTAAATATTTTTCCTAAATATTTAGAATGTAATCATTGTGAATTGATGTTACGTTTTTGGAATTTTTTTGGCACCTGATCATGTCTAAATTTAAAATTAACGTGGTCGGTAATGATTAGGGGCGCTATAATTAACATGGAAATATAATGAATGTTTTTATGATCGAACAGAAATGACAGAAATACATAAACCTTAACCCGTCGTTGGTCGCGTCTTTTTTTTGTACTACTTTGGTCGCGTGGTGAGAGATTCTCTCACTTTCTTCAATAAGTCTTATAATATGTAATAAACTACCAAACACATTTATTTTATATAAATGAGCACTTATAAACTATATATATTTCAGTATTTATATATTTTTTCTGTTTTACAAAATACATTATACATTACAATTTGAATAATCGAGCATTAATACATATTGTTATTACTAAAAAAAAAATAATTAAACTTTTTATTCTATTTTGATTATCTAATACGTCTCCATCACTGTCATCTTCATCGAGGTCAAAATCATCTAACATATCATCGTCAGCTTCCTCAAGCCAAGCAGATATGTTATTATCCATAATAAAATAATGCACACAAAAAAAGTACTTGTTTGGTCGCGTATAGAGAATTTCTCTCACTGTGTGTATACGAGTCACGTTAAACGGATACTGAAAGTATGTAATCAATTACAAAGTCGTTTAATGCCCATCTATTTTTAGATTATCTGTATCTGATAAGGTATAGCACAACTAATAGGCAATAAACCGATATAACAGACAGTGGTGACCAAAATAATATCGTAATGAGAGAATCTCTCACCACGCGACCAACGACGGGTTAAGCTTTTACATAATACATATATGATTATATTGTAATCAATTTCTCAGTTGACATAGTAAAATACTAAAA
The DNA here is from genome assembly GCF_037042655.1 of Diuraphis noxia. Classification (NCBI taxonomy): domain Eukaryota; kingdom Metazoa; phylum Arthropoda; class Insecta; order Hemiptera; family Aphididae; genus Diuraphis; species Diuraphis noxia. The sequence goes on along the minus strand of NW_028301714.1, from coordinate 25,002,090 downwards.
TATAAACATACATACGTTCGAATAAGGAGGAAGAGTATTTGCAACAGAGAAGAATAGGTACTTATACGAGTCTTAATTATACCAGTGGAAATGAAAAGATGTACTATTCGACAACTCCACACATTTAACCGAAATATAATGAGAAAGATAAACGAATAAGTTTAAATGAATAGAACATATCACTTGAGGAATGAAATTATAAAAGCCCAGAACAGAGAAAAGTCGTTCCTATTTAGTTCCTATCTTAACCTAACCTAACCTACAACCCACTTGAACGTTGTGAAATGTATACCTACTAGCTCTCCATTGAGCGTATTCCGCAATTAGTATATGAAATAAAATGTTAAAAGGGGGACGAGATGGCCGAGTGGTCTACCGCGTCGGCTGTGGCTCAGCCGGACCGGGTTCGATCCTCGACCATCGGGCGGCATTTTTCTCCGGGCAAGTCACGGTGTCCGGAGAACAAGTGCCGCCATCCCCCACTCCGGGGCATGGCAGAAACCTACGGGTGCCCCAATAGAAATTCTGCCAAAATTCTCACCCACGTGTAAAACCAACCTATTCAGTTCCACAAGAACCTACAGTACTACCCCCTTCCCGATGGCCTTAGTTGCCGCGGGATAATTAAAAAAAAATGTTAAAACTACTATTATCAAAAATAATACTATCCTGTCTACGAAATCAATATTTTAATGTAAATACATATTACAAAAAGAAAACTGAAAATTTGTAGGTACTGATTGGTAGATTTTGTCTTTCAGCATGTTGTACATTTCCCAGCTCACTGCAGGCATATCACAGGAATGATGATATTATATTATTACAGTAATACAGTTTTATAAAAGCTTTTATTTTTTAAAATGAATATATTTTGGTTTTGTATTATTATTTATTGTATTTTGGTATTTAGTGTTAAATACATTTAAAAAAAAATGAATGCCATTAAAAATGTTACCTCGTAGATAAATACTTGTTACCTCTTTTCCACGTTTCCATCTCTGAATGATAAATTTAATGTGAAATGTAATAATTATGATATATGATGATTATCAAGTAGATTCGTTTTTACCATTTTAACCTATAAGTGCATATTTTAACATCCATATAACTGAGATTTAATGACACATTAAAGTATTTATTAGGCACTTGTAACTTGTTTAATAAGTGAACAAAACATTGAAAATTTGACGTATTATTAAATATTTTGAATGATAAATGTTAAAATAATAATTTATCAAGATATATTTATGTGTATCTGAGTATTAAGTATACTTAATAAAAATCTTATTTGGATTTACTGTAACAAGGAAGGATATATTATAACAGTACAAATATATTACGTTTTATAAAGAAGAAAGATTTGAATCATATAGTCATATATTAAAATGTAAAGGTACCTAATAAAAATACGATTTCCTCAAGTGATAAAACATAGTTTTTCACATTGAACACCAAGTTCAATGCCTATGTTCTCCATCTCACCAGTATTATAATACATAATATGTCATGTGTTGGGAATAATATTTATTAATGAAATTGTACATATTTTGTTATGGATCGTATGTTGATACCTACTATGAGTATATATACTAGCTGTTCATTTTTCGTTTAATTAATTTACCGACAAAGTTGTTATTATTAAAATGCAAGTGTACTTATATAATAATTATACAGATAACAGAAAATATGAATAGCTTATTCATAGTTAATTCATATGCAATAGTTATACTTGTTAAAAATACAGTGAATGATGGGTATTCATAACTACACAATATAAATTATTATAAAAAGTTAGAAAAATTTATCATATACATATAGCGTTTAAACGTGACAGTTAGTATCTCTATTTTTTTTACACATATTATTTTTATATTATTGAATATTACAAAATAACTGATCACCTATAAATAGTTAGCAAAGTAGTTAAACGCTGGAAATGTTATATTTCCGCCAACATTTTATTATTCCAGGTGAGTACCATTTTAAAAATTGTACATCAGTACAGAGGGCTCCTAATTTTATGAATTCACTACTTATGCCTTTTATTAGGTGACCACTATATATATTATATAATTATATATAGTAATTTGAGCAGAGACCTGTAAAATATAGTTAAGTAACTTAAATTAATTTACTTCAAAATTGGAAATGTTTGGTCAGATACCCCGCACAGGGGTAGATCCTCGATATTTTGATAGAGGAGGGGCACATATAAGTTATATGATTTTAATTTTAATTAATAGCTAATGGTTATAATTATAAATAGGTATCGATAAGACACTAAATCTGTAAATCCTGTTTTATCAGTTTGAATGAAAATAATGATTATGATAATTAATAGTTGGTAGTATTTTCCTTATTAACTGAATTTTTAATTTATGAGATATTCGTAGTTACGTATAAAAATGGATAGGGGAGGGCACGTGCTCCTGTGCCCTTGCCATGAATCCACCACTGACCCCGAGTACTCTATAAATGTATTAAAATGTTGTAATTATAACAATTATTAACTAATGTAGTGAAACCTATAACCTTCAATAAATGATCTCACTAAATAATACTACGTTATATTTACTACTTATTAGTTATTATAGTTATTATTATTATTATTAATTTATCCAAATTAAGGATCTTACTAATATCCATTTGATTTAAATTTTAAATTGCTAATATGTAATAATTAACAAGTAATAAGTAAGGCTACAGTATGGCTACACCATAATTATATTCCATGGAATAATGCATATTTATAATGCATTATTATTTATACGATGTAACTATAGATAATATTGTAATTGTATTGAATTATATTATATACGTATAGTATATGTAGACCATGTGATAATACTACTTATAATTATGAATTTATAAAATGTAATTTTAGTAGTTCATATAAAATATGTCATTATAATCATTTTAGGTACCACATAATGTTTGTATAATATGCTGGAGATACTTGATACTTGAATAGATTGCGTTAAAATTTTCAAATAGGTATACCTATATATACGGACATGGGCATATTTTAGTTATAAGAGCTAGAGCTCTAAACCAAAGTAAAATAAATTTCGTGGAATGCTTCGCTTCTCCACCAACTCCATCATAGTTTTACTCCAACTTTTATCTTAAATGTTTACAAAAATTAATTAAATTAATATAAAAATATTATTAATGATAATACTTTCTATTTAATTTCTTGATTTTTTTATCAGTAAGTATGGTATGGTAATCGAAATGAAAAGGTCTGGAATTTAAAATCTTCAAGAATTTTTGTTTGAATAGGAAAAAAATTATAAAAATGTAACTCACTAATAATGAGTAGGTGGATAATTAAACTAGCTTTAATATAAACTATTACCTAATGAGGGAGATTCGATATCACACCCAAGTGGTATAACGATTTGAATCCACAAAAACGTCGGCGTTAAGAGTGCAAAATTTTTTATATTTTAACTTTTCTCTTAAACTCATATAGCTAGAAGTTGATCGATAGCTCATCAAAAAAGGATTATCAAGCAGATACATTAAAATAAATATTTAATTATTCACATTTCTCTAGATTTTCGTTTAGTGGAGTAGATTTCCGAAACTGGAAATCGGTATTGTTGTTTGAGGTTTTATTAGATCCATATTGGCTAAAAGAATTGCAGTGAAGATTTTCAGAACTTAATCTCTAATAGTTAATTCATGACAAAGCATTAAAAAACATTAAAACACATTTAATTGAGCGGTTTTTTATGTTTTTCAGCTTTAAAATTTTGTAATGAATTAATGATTGAAGATAAAGTTCTAAAAATTAATTTTAGTTTAATCATATTGTGATAAAATATATATACAGTTGATACATTTCTATTAAAAATCAAGAAAATTTATACGCAACTTGGCAAGCGTTTTTATTCAATATTATGTATAATTATTATAGGAATGTGACTCCCTTTAACGGATTGTTATCGTTGAAAATAACTTTTCATGTTTTATATTTTGTTCGATAAATTCTCTTTTAATACCTATTTAATATAGACAAATCGCAAATAGTCGATATTATAAAGTATAGTTGTAACCTCCTCGGACTCGAAGAGTACCTACCTAGCACAAGTTTCTTAAAAATGTAATATAGAAATTATTTTTCAAATTTGAATCTCAAATTTTTATTTGCAGGATGGCGAGAAATATAATATTGGATTCTTGGAGGGATTAATAAGACCTCTTTCCAACAAGCTCTTCCTAATATAGGCGATAGTTGTTTTGACGTGTATATGGTAATGGTTAGTACATATCTAACCACTAAATTAGGTAGATCTACATAATTATGTATTATAAACAAACAAAACTACATAACTATGTAACTGTTTTTAGCAGACGAATAAAGCTTCTATAATATTATAACATAATAATACACATGCAGGTGTCACTTGTGGAGAACACTGATGCTGGACATAATTTATGATGATATTATCATATATTTATTATTATTATTATTATGAGGGTAGTCCGTGCGCCCGTCACGCGGACATAAGCGAAAAAGAGGCGCCGCCAGTCACTTGCCGACCGAAGGGTCCGCGTCAGAGTAGACTTTTCGGTGTTCCTACGCGCATGCGCGTGCTCGCACGTGTGTGTATGTGTGTATACTTTTGTCGGCGTGCGGAAAGGGTGCACACACGTAAAATGCCCGAGTTGGGCGAGTTGCCTTAGGGGGCTCCGGCGGCGTCGTCGTCGTCGGCGGCAGTAGCGGCGTTGCTGCCGTTGCCGCCGCCGCCGTTTAACGATTGGCGACAGCCCGGGATCGGCAGCAGCAAGCTTCCCCCGCCGCCGCGCGCACCACCACCAACACCAAACACCTTTACGCGCGTACAAATCCCCTTCCGCCACCACCGCCACAACCACCACTACCATTGCTTCCACCATCGCCACTATCACCACCACCACCACCGTCACCACCACCGAAAACGCCGCCACCGCCGTAACTTCGCGCGGACACCGCTCGTGAGCGGGCGGCAGGAGGTGCATGCGCCCGTAGCGTATATTATAGTAAACTTTTATCAGCCACCACCGGCAGGGCGCCCCCACCGGCGGTCGCCGTCGCGGCGCGTCATGCACCCGCACAAGCGGAGTATCGGGCAGACAGGGGAGCGCACGCGCGTCCACAGTACCGAGTGGAACGCCGTCGACGCTGAGCCGCGTCTGCCCGTGGCCCGTGCGTCGTTGTCGTCGTACTCCGTCACCGTACGCGCGCGACACGTTACATTTGTCCGCCGCGAGATAACGAGATAATACTGCGCGCGTACACGCACACACATATACATCCACACATATATCGGCGAGATAACTGCCGTCGGTGGTGGCGGTGGTGGTGGTGGTGGTGGTGGTGCAGTATACGCGAAACGGCACCGTCGTTGCCGTCGCGGTGCACTACGTAGCGCCGTGTGAAGGTACACGCACACTGTATAATATACATCACGCACACACGCGCTCGCTTGGCTACGCGGTACACACATTTCGTGCGTCGCGTTTCTCGGTCTACACAGTACGATCGTTGCAGTCAGTCGTCGTCCGACGTGTGTGCGGCGCGCTTCGTTCGAAACGATAATTAATTCCTGTATGATTATAATATCATATTTTTTTTTTTTTTTTGAAGATTATAATATAATTATTGACGTGAAAAATACAATACATTGTTATATCGTACGCTTATTTTCGTTGTGACAAACCAAAATGGCAAATTGAGCGCACCGGTGGTTTTTTCCCTCGTGTCGTGTACCGGTCCCGGCGCTAGGAATCTCGGGACGAAGTAATATTATTATGATCGTGTGGTGAACGGCGGCTCGCGTGCATTGCTGTTGTCGTTGTTGTTGTTGTTGCTGACGTCAAACAACGTTCGACGAAAACGCGGCTGAACGACATGAAGAAGTTTACGTTCAAAGGCGTTTTGGACGGTATACGGTCATCCGTGGCGCCGCAGATCAAACCCGATCAGGATATTGTCGAGACGCTCCGGCCCGAATACTTCCAGGTGGCCAAGGTGAGTTTGATTTATACGGCTGTTGCTGATCTATAATACCGAATAATATTTAATATAATATTATTTTTGATATGAAATAATAATAATTATTAACTACGACGATAAACAACAACGATTGTGTACCTACTGCGTATAATATTGCGCAGACTGATACAGCAGTAAGACCGTATGGCGTATAGCGATGCCGTAGTTCAAACGGTGGCGGGGTAACGTACAGTGATTCCCGCGCGCGGCCAGGCATCGTTGGCGCGCGATCGTCACGAAGGTGGTAGGAGGGGGGGAGCGCGAGGTTATCGCGTGGCCACAATCGCGTACATATATTCGTGTATTGTGTATAATAATAATAATAATTACAATAATATTGTTATTATGCAATGGACTACAACTTACTCTATCCGGTGTGTTCCACTCACCGGCGATGATGTTGGTCGCGGGCGCGCGCGCCCGCTTATCGGACCGCATTCTAAGCGTTAGTGGCGGCGACCTACCTATAATATGCAACAACAATACGGCGGTGGTGGTAGAGGCGGCCGTGGCGGCGGCAGCGGTGGCGGCATTCATCGGCCGCGGCAGCGGTTCAACATGTGCGACCATATGGATGTCAGTCAAACAGACCGCTGCCGCCCGCCGCCCGCCGGCTGTGGCTCGTCATACGAACCAGCAATAATATTGTGTTGCTCTGTAGACGCGGCGCGTGTTGAAATTACGCGTCTTTTTACGATAAAATATGGACAAACGTGTTGTGGTGTGTAAACACGGTAAACAATACCTGCCGTCGTCGTCGTCATTACAAATTGGTTTTTTAGTAAATGAGTTTTTTTTTCGCTCACCCATTAACGGTATAATGCTGTTGCAGCGATAGTTATAACTTATAAGGATACAGGGTGTACGCAGGAAAGTCGATGAAACTCTTAGGCATTTTTTCAACACGCTTTTTTTGTTTCATCATTACCCCGCACGTAGATACATACGATATATTATGTGAGGGGGCCACGTTGACGTAAAATCTGCAATAATTGTTTGCCTGACACCCTTGTAACTTTAGATATACGTATAAATTGATCTGATCGAATCGACAATCGTTTTTTGCGCTCGAAATATATGTTATAACACTACGCAATATTGCAGCACACTGGTATCAGTATAATGTTCCGTATACTAATGGATGACAATTTTATACATAAAATATGTAAATTCATAGGTGTGTTTTTGTTTTTCGTCTGTCGTCCGTGTGGTTTAGTCGCACATGGTATGAGTTTAAAGAACGAGTACTAATAGTCGTTAAATCAAGTGAAATAGTTGTTTTTTCCTTCTTTCATAATATTATTAATATTATTATTATTACCATTGACAACGTAGGCTACTGTAATGGCCAATATTTAGTTATATACCTACGTCATTAATAAGGTTCCTTTCGCGTGAACTAGTTGTAGGCAGGCACCTACTTGGTAAATACGCATTCATTTTTTTAACCACATTCTTCTTATGATAACTTATAATAATTAAAATCGTATAAATTTATGGACCATCGATCTTTGGGTTATATTAAATAGAATTTATTAAATTTTGATTAAGCTGACCTATCAACTTAAATACGCGGTTGTCCGATAACTGGAATAAAAATATATCAAGTGAAAATCATAAGCAAAAACAACTTATTGTTACAAATTTTTTTTTTTAAACCGTAAGTGTAACCTATTGGTCATACTGTAAATCGTATTAGATATAGGTACGTGTACTTTACGCATACGTTGGTTTTATTCATTAGTTGTTTACTTTACACATAGCTCTAATGGTTCTTTGATATAATTTTAATGTGCAAGCAAAATACTATGCTACTAAAATGTAAATAAAAAGTGCCTAGTGGAAAATCGATTAAATTTAATTACATATTTGAATTTGATACATGTTGAAAAAAATTTTTCTAAAAAAGTTGTTTTAATGAAATATTGACAAAATATAGAATACCTAATAATATTAAGCTTGTTATAAAAGTAATTTTGATTAATTTTAATAAAATATCATGAATTTAATTTACTGTGTGTTTACATATTATTAATATAATACCTACCTATATTATTTGTATTTTATAAACAAACTACTGACAAGTTTGTTATAATTATTGTTCCTAATAATAATAATAACATTTTTGATTGGTCAGTTATGTAGTTAGTAAGTAAATAGCTAACATATTATAAAAATCTAAACATCATCAACAAGAAAGATTTAGCTTGCGTTACATATTTTATATCTATTGGAATATATAAATGTTCGTTGATGTTTTATTATTATTATTTAATAAAAAAAACAGTTGTATATTATTGTAGGTAGGTGTGTTGCACAAGGTATATATTTATAATATTCATTAGTTCAGAAATGACCTTCTCACATAAACTGCTGATTATTCTATTTTGCTTATTCAAAATGTTTTGATAAAATATTTTTTAGTTTTTAGATTAACATTTTCATTCAAATTTCATAGTTAGGTAGGGTATTTGCATATTTGATATTTTGACTGATTTTAGTTAAGTTTATGTATTTAAGAAGTACCTATAGACCAAGATCAATATTACTTTTTGAGTGATTGGAATTTATTTCCTTAAGCCATTTGTCATTAGTCATTACACTAAGAAATGTAAAAGTATCTAAAACCTATAGACGTTCTTTATCGACTTAAAAGAAAATTAATTTATAGTTGAAATCTCTCATAGTGATTCACGTTAAAATGAAATACTATTTTGAAGGTCAAAACAAATAGCATTATTGTGTTATTATTGAAACACTGATTGTTATCCATTGTTACCGTAATTGTCGCAGGTAAACGCACAGACTTTCGGAAACAATTCTCGTTGTTTCTAAATCCACCGCCTAAATAAATTCAAAATGTGTTGTTTTCAGTTGGCCAAATCCTAAATAAATGCCCATTTGAATTTACTTGTTTCAATTTAATTTTTCATAAACATATTTCGGGTTGTTAGTTAGAAAATGTCTGTTGCTCTATTGCAAAAAGACATTATTGAAGCCTATCGGGACTTTGATATATTGTTAATTTTCACATTCCTCGGAGTGCACTGGAGTAGGTTTCTTACGCGTATTGTACACCCTAGAAAGCAGTCGCCTTGGAATACCGATTTTGTGCAAAAAAAAAAAATTTTCACATATCACTATACACATAATGAAAAAGCCGTCCTAAAGATCTTAATATAATGATACAAAAACAATATTATTTTTAACCATTTAATTATTTAAATGTCAGTTTTATACTTCGCTCTTTTTTTTTTTTTAGTTTAATTTATTTATTTTGTTTTTTGTGAAGTATAATTATTCATAACCGTTTTAGGATCTTATTTCTTACTATAATATCCTTGGTTTGTACTTTCATTTGTTTTGCCAGTTTCCTAGAGGATTAACTCCTCTTAGTTTTTGTTTTATAACGTTTCTGACTTAACTGTTCTTTAATGTAAGACTATTATAAAAGTATATACATTTTATATTAGATTATATGATTAGTTAATAAATATGCACATACTTATCAAGACATTTAATTTATTTTATTTTTATTTTTTATTGAGTATTTACAATTTAATATAATAATTAGTAAGAAATTTGTGACTACGTTATTAACGATTTCCATCTATATCACTTAATAAATCTGAACTACTTATTTAATTTAGTATTTACGCTTATTATATAACTGTTTCAACCATATTGGAAAGCTACGCAGAATTGTGCTTTGGTATTCAATATATTTTTTTTTTGAAAAAAATTTTCTGTTTTGAATACAGCACTTTACAAAAATCTGTAACCGATAGTTTAATTAAATATATTTTCAATAATAAAATACATTTAAAATTAAGAATCAATGAAAATTATTTATTGATACCGTACAATTTGAGGCAAAAAATAAAAGAGACCTTGCTACTTAAAAGTTATGAAAACTAAAACTATTTTATTTTTATTAAAAACAAACTGATTATTATAATAGGTATTTATATAAGTTATAACTAATTTATAAGTTCAATTATAAGATTAGTATCTATAAAGTATAGATGATAGAATATTTCGTGATATGTTTCACATTTATGTGTCGTTATGTTGTTTACACAATTTTTAGATTAAAGATTAAAATTATCAACAACTCTTAATATGGTATAAATATCAAAAGTGAATTTAATTTATTTTAATTTATATAACTGAATACTTTTATTTATTTTATAATTGAAAAAAAATTTAATTGCTACAGCATGGTATGGATATTCAGACAGTCGCCTGGTCATCATAAATGATTAATGAATTTATGAACTGTATCTGGAAAGTGGAATTAAAATTTTACATTAATTTTAATTTTTAAACTTATTATTTATAGTGCACTAGTGTAGAAGTGCCCATTTGTCATAATTAACAATATTACAGTAATATATTGCTGTCTTGCTATGATTTTTACTATACAATGTTTCTTATAAATCCTTTCAGTTTGTTTCATTTTTTATTGCAATCTGATACAAAACTGTGAATTATATGTAATTTTTTTATTTTTGTTTTTTATATTATTAATATTAGATTACTGCGTACTGCGAACGATAATTGATAAGTTTAGTAATAGTTGTAAATAGTAATAACTAATAAATATTAACAATGCGAGTACATCCAAATGAAATCAACCAAACCTATGAAATAATAAGTACCTAGGTAACTTTAAAAAGAAGTTGAAAAATACGTTATCTCCATGTGTGTTTAGTTTCCTCTATTACACATTTGTAAAAATTTGACGTGCATGTTTGAGAGCAATTAGTATGCACTGCGTATAAAAACAGAGTGAAATAATATCCCACATGGCCCTTTTTACCGCCACAAAATAGGGAAAAAATGAGAGGGAATTCCTGTACTGCTCGATTGACCTCTTTAATATTGCTGTTGTTTTTCCACACAAACACAAATGCATATTATATATAGTATACGAATACCTATGTATATATAATTTATTATATTTATGTTTATAGTTTGAGTTATATAACTGTTGTGCAATAAAACACAAGAGAATCTCATATGTGGGTTACTATCTGTTTTTTGTACCAATAAATTCGACGGTCACCGGATAGTTTTATTTAGTTGGTAGTTTTAATAACTACCCTAAACAGCGCGCGTTTGTCAATTTTGATTTAATATTACAGAATAAATTTTCAAATGTGTAAGTTGTATTACAAACTCGTGCGCTCAAAAAGATAATGATGTATTGACTAATATTAATATTTGATAAAAATTATTCATAGTTTATTAATATTGAATATAATCTATTCATGGTTGACAAAGTTTCTGGTCGTTAACGATTTTTTGTAATTTTATACTGGGTGTAGTGCGTACCGTACAAAAATAAGGGTTTTTCTATTGTGTGTGAAGATAAATTAAAGTGGTTGGTTTTCCCCAATGAATCTCATATGAATAATGTTTTGCTTAAATTATAAAGTATTTAGTCAGTTGTTCAATGGGAAAACTCAGAATTGGGATAACGATATTGAATATAGAATAACCATTTTTACACACAATTATATAATATATATTTATTCAAACTAGTTTTTATTGTCTATAAAGAATATTTGGGTATCGAGATTTATTAAAAAAAAGTACCGATTATAATATTAACAAATCTTGAGAGGATTTCAGCATAAATTTTGTTTTATCTCTCAAACTTACGAGTAACATAGATAAAACGATTTCACGTAAAATCGTTTTAATGATTTTTGATTAATCTTAGAGTGAAATAACCTATTTCCAAAATTATAGAGGATAATATTTTTAAGGGTATGATTTATCGATTTTAGATTTTAGATTCTGAGCGGAGCGAGGAATGTATTGGTTTTACAATGATGTTTATTTATTTTTATTTTTTATTCTGTAAACACTTTTTCTCCCTTTAAACTTGCTCAAAAGTATCAAGTGTAGCATCTTTTCTGAAAGGTTATGTCTTAATGGACTTTAGAAAGGTAATTTTTTTTTATAAGCATTTAAAGTTAGAATTTTGACTAAATATGTAAAAATTACGGCAATGTTCAAATTATCTTAGATAGAAATTCATAAAAGTTTTTCTTTTTAAATCTAAGATTTGAAAATTTAATTCAAGGCTCCTAACATATTTTTACAATAGCAGTTGAAAAATAAAATAAATATATAGTCACGATTGTTTTTTTTTATAAGCATTCAAAGTTTGAATTTTGACAACATATTATGTAAAAATCACGAAAATTCAGAAATTATTTTAGCTAGAAATTCATAAAAAATTTTCCTTTTAAATCTAAGATTTGAAAATTATTAATAATCTATAATATATCCTAGACAGATAAATCGTCTCCACTCAGAATTGTTTTTCGTATACTATGATATAATATCATTGGATTCAAATTTAATTCTATCCATTATAGTAACCACTAGTAACCTACTGTACAGCAGAGCGACATCTACGACTTACCTGCTTTATTTCAATTTTTATTTGACCTAAGTCAGTCAGATATCCGATATTTTAAATTAAAAAAAATTGTAAATTTAAGTTATGTTTAATAATTAGTAATTAATAATATGATTAATAATTAATTTTTAAAGATAAGTTAATATTTTTCTCCATTTCAAAAAAATAAATATTAAAAATGTACTATTTTTTCAACCTGTTAAATATTTTATAATAATTTGATCATGGATATTTTGTTACTTATATATTGCATATTCCTACTGGGACTTGGGACTTAACCTACAAAAAGAAAACGACATCTAAAACGCAAAATTATTATGTATTTCCTAAATTAATCTATTTTCATTCGATATATTTTATACTGAAGGGTATAATCTGTTCGTTTTTAATTTGAAATAATAAAAAAATAAAATACTTATTGAATTTTCATGAAAAATTATATCTCGTCGTAATAAAATTCTCAACGGAACTACATTTCATATTTGGCAATATCCCTCTACGCGCATGCACAGTGTTATAACTGTGTATTATCAGCCACGCCACGTTACACCAATATAACAATGATAATAATAATAATTTCTAATGATAACGATAATAATAATAATAATAATAATATTAATGATGATGATGATGACCATGCTTAAAATAATAAATAATAATTTATAAATTAAACCACTTATAAGTATCTATATTTTAGTTGGTTTTCACCGTCAAGTAATATACTGTGTTTTTCGTTGTAATTCTCCAATCGTCTGCATGACTGCAGCATGTGTGTATAATATATAATACATATATGTATAAATATATTATAATATAGTAGCTTAATGGAGTAGTGCTGCGACAGTTTGACGGGGTCGAGGTCGTCGAGGTCGAGATCGGACATCAATTGACGCGCGCGTCGGTGGCCGAAAGGTTAATACGCATCGGTTAATTGCACCACGTATTACGTCGACAACGCGCTTGTGACGCAATGACTGCACAGTGTAATATAGTATACATAATATTATATTATGACTTATGGGTTACTTCGTGTAATATAATATAATGTTATGTCGTTTTACGCGTGTCTCTCGTGTAACTTATGTCGTGTAATGGATACGAGTTTATTGTATTCAGTAGTAGGTAGTAGGTACAACACCGAATGTGCCTGCATTATGGTATTAGGTAGGTATGTAAGTTAAGAACTATTTTGATTCGCTTGTTACAAACGTGTATGTCATGATCGTAGTATACGTATAAATGTATGATATTATCACACTAATAAATATAGATAATATGCGTGAATGTGTAATGGCTTTAATGAGTAAAGATTGTAATGCATCTATATAGGACATATAGGTATACCTACCTAATACTAAAGTTCGTATTTCGTACGATTTGACATATTGATCACTTTTATAAATCAACATAATGGTTACCGTTTCCTTTTCTCACGCGTGTGACAAGGTAAAAAATAAATCCATTTATTACATACTCTACTACCTATATAAAACGACGGATAGTTTTGGAGCTGATCCGTCGCCCATAAAATTCGGAAGAAAATAACGTCTTCCAGGCCTGATGGCTCGATCCCGCCATAGCCTATACATATATTATTTTATATACCTATAATGCTTAATATTTCTTTAAACAAAAAACAAATTTTTATTACTTTAGATTTAAACACAAACTTTTTTTTATGAACAAATACTTTGATAAAAGGTTGTGGAAAACCCTTAAAAATGTTGTTTTTAATTTTAAAACCATTTCCTAATTACTTATTACTTATCGATTTACTTGTGTATATATATATTACAGTATATATGTATAAGTACTTTACTTAGTAGCCGAAGTGCAGCGATACAATAATGGAATCAACAGTGTAGTAATTCCTTTTTTATTCACAGCACTTAATTTTCTTTAACTACTATATCTACTTAAACGTGGAATACTTGGCATAGATAATCTGAAATACTCCTAAATATTATTGTTTCACCAGTGCTCTCAATGAGAGAATATTGTATAGCTAAAATAGTGTGGCTCACAAAGATAATGCATTTTTTTTTTAGGATCACTATTTTACCACTACTACTATTTTATACTTATAGTATTAATAATAATAATATTAATTATTATTATTATAAACATGATGTGGTGACGCAAGTCGTTACGGGGCCCGTTCAAGTATGCTTGTGCGCTGACCGGAGCAACAAACGTGTGTGGTTCATTACGTCGTTGCCACCGTTGTCGTCTGTTCCGGTCAACAACGGATTTTTCTAGTATTTTTTTTCGCCCTCTTTGCCATCCTACTACCCGCTGCACAGTGCAGCCTGCACTACACTTCCCTTCACCGCACCAGACATTCCGTCCCCTGTCGTCATCCTTTCGTCATATTTTTATCCTCCACCGGTTTCCGCTCCTGTCGTCGTACTTCGGGAAAATGCCGCCAGCGGTTAGCTGCTGCCGACGGGCGATTAAAGATAACCGCAACATTTCTATTTTTTTTTTGTTTTCCGCGCTGAGACGTTTTCGAGTGGGCGCAACCCAACCGTGTGTCTCGGGCGACAACATAACTCAATTCCGTTATATGTGCTGCGCGACGACGCACAATGCGTTTGCGCCTCAATGAATACCTATTGTATTATTTTGTTTCATATTATATAAAAGACAAGTTTTATTCCTTCCATGTTTTATTTATTGAATGGTTTAATGCATTAATTAATTCAAAAAGTTACTATAATATCCAAGTATAATAATATGGTATACTAACATATTGATATTATGTATCGTACTCTTATATAATATAAACGTGTATATTGAAAATAAGCACGTTGCTGTAAAAAAACCCTTAGACATAGATAATAATGGGATAATAATTAGTATATTAACTTTCTTCACATAAATAAAAATGTATTAAATTTTGTAAGAAATAGCGACTAGAATTTTCCCATGTAATAGGAGCATTTATATTTTATATGATATTTAAATATTGTATAGATGCTTAATTGCTAATATGTATGATTTAATTATTATATTAATTATTAAGCCGGTATATAATAGTAATTATCTGACAATCGTGCTTTTAAAATAGGTTGTTTGTTATTTTTAGTTAAGTATATGCTTCTAGCATTTTCACCTCAAAATTTATTAGTATTAGTTAATTGCTATTTATGAATTATAATCATTAATTCTATAAACGATAAACCCAAAATTTATTAAACTTGTTAATATTTCGTATACCTACATAGAATTATACTCGGAAATATATATGAAGGAAATGTTGTACATAGAAAAATGAAATTTATATGCAAGGCTAGCCAAATTACACAAAAATTAATTAAACACTCCTTAATTATAATTGAAATACAATTGGATCTTAAATAAACCCGTGATTAAATAATTTTATCAAATTTGAATTGATTAAAAATACTTAGTTTAATACAAATTATGAAAAATGATTAAAAAAAGAGTACACAATCATATCTAATTTCTATAAATCAGAATTGAGTTTTTAAATGTTGTAACTTTTTTTAAGACATTTTACTTATTTCATATTATTATAATATACTATTTTTTTTATTTAATATTGCAAATTTGATAATAAAATCGCAGTTCTATTATATTTATTTTTGTTTATTTTATTTATTAGTAGTTAGTTTGTTACATTTATTATTATTACACAAAAATAGAATGACATGACACATGACTAGGTATTTTAAACTTAAATGCAATTAATACTATTTAACATAAAAAAATATAATATGTACATTGTACAAGGTTAGGTTATAAACATAAGAAAGTGCATATAACATTAGAAATTGAATTTGTCATTACAATATAATAAATTATTATTTATAAATCTAATTAAATTAAGTTCCTATATATTATATAGTTGCACAAAAAATACAGCATCCCATTGACCCGTTTGTATTGAGGTCAAATGGTAACTTATATTTTTATTATCGTAACATTTGATGAAGTTCTTTTTATGCATTTTATTATTTTATGGTGCAAGATTTTGTAGAATCAGTGTTTGTGGATAAAATATTACAAGTTATGTACCAGTGCCTTTTAAAATAATATTCTGTACTAATTCTCATCAACATATATTACAAATTAAAAATCTAAGTCAGTAGAATAATGCCAAATAAACAAGAATTTAGAGTAAATATAAAAATAAGATAATATCAATTTAAGTGCATTTAAATAATATAATATTTATAATTCACATATAATTTAAGGATATTCTTAATAAACATAAAAAAATGTGTGTTTAGTTTTAATTTATGTCACTTAAAAATTAAGCTTTATGATGTATAATACAAATCTTTTATAAATAAAATCTAATGTTAAAAATGTATAAGCTGAAATAAATGTAGAATTTATGAATAATTCAATTTTATGTTAAGAACATTTTTTAAAATATAATTTACGTTGACATCCCACAATATATTTATATATTCACACAATTGTTAATAATAATATGTTATTATTACTATTTATTAAATGTCTCTGTTATATATAATTTCATATATTGTTTACGATGCTGTTAACGTACCGATTTACTGAAACTAGGTTATTGACTTATGATATCAACTTTTATCGGCTTATAGAACAATATAACTTGTTCAACTAGTAGAACAACAATTGAATACTTTTATTTTTTATTATCAATTTAACACTTCAAATTTATTTAGCATTTTAATTTTGCATCTGAACCTAATGTTATCTATGGTTGCTTTAAAAAGTATACACTATTAACTGTTGAATAATTTATTTTAAGTTTTACAAGAGGTTGTGTAGGAGCTGATATATATTCTATACCCACTACCTATTCTACTTTAGAATATACACTTCTTGTCTAAGCCTTAGAATATACAAATTTAATGAAAACAAAATGCATAATTATGGTGACAAAAACATAAAATACTACCTGATACAATATTTATAAATCAAAAAAAGTTTTAATAATTAAGATCTAAATTATAGTTAGGTACATACACAAATCGAATTGTATTTAGTATGATTTCTATAAAAATATCATATATTGAATGAATTATACCAAAATTCTAATGAGCTAATAATTCTAAAATCGATTTTATTTTATTTTTTTCAAGAAATTACTAATACTAATAAATACTAATAGTTTATCGTACTTATAATATAATATAATATAATATAATAAATAATACAGTTTTAAACATGATACAAAATTTAGCTTTTTGGTATTAATGTACGTATTATAGACTCGTTTTGCTTTCGCTGTTGTATTTTGTGTATTGTATCCAATTTTTAACGAATTTAAAATTGGTTTTAAATCATTATATTTTGAAAATAGCAGGTTTAAGAAACGGAAAACTTAAAACCATGCATGTTAGCATTTTTCAAAACGTTTTGATGGGTGCCTGTCTATTTTGCATTCATTTAGTAATTTAGGTAAAACTATTGAAAAATAAATATTTTTATTTTAAAGCAAAAAAGTGTCGTACAAACATTTTTGATCTCTCCAACCCAAGAGTGTTCGTAATTTGATATAGTAAAAGTGTATAATAATTAGGCAATTAAAAACATTTAAAATCGTTTTTACCGTAAAAGTAAAATCATTTAATTTTTCACTTGGTTTGGAATTAAAAATAGCTTGAACTTAAAATTTACAAGTATTATTTTTAATTTTTTTACAGCAAATAACAATACATTGACATCTACGTACATGTATTTTGTTAGTATAATATTGAATATGATCAATGAACCAATTTAATATAATTGGAGGCTTCGTGCTAATGTTTAGTCGAGTGTTTAGTGCAATTAATTTCTTAAATTTCTTGTTTAAGTTTGAGAATGTTATGAATTTATGATTGTATGAGTCACGATTTATTGATATCAGATTTTTTTGAATTAATTATTTGTATGGTTTTATTATATTACCTATGCCTTTTTTATCAGTACCTATAATATGAAAAATTCAATATTTGTTCTATTGCCATGGCTATTAAAACTTGTATTTCTAAAGCTTATTAAAGTGTTCAAACTTGTCATGCATATATAAACACTATAAACTCACATTTACAGACGAATCTTTTAAATTTAGTTTTTATATTAGAATTTATAACTCAATAGTGTAATGTTATCCATCATGCAATTTTCATTTAAATGTATAGGTACCTACTACATTAGTTTGACATATCTGTATATAAAAATCAATCATTCATCCACCAGATGCTCAAGTGTTTAGCACTTTAAGGGTAATCAGATTTTTATAGTAAGGATAGGTACTATGAGAAAAAACAAAAAGTTTTTATTGAAACTATTTAAAAAGTATAAAATGTAGGTAAGAAATAAAAAAAGCGTGAATACGTGTCTAGAATTGATGAGCATTAACCAGTTTTATGTATTATTATTTTTGATCAGTAATTTTTGCTAAGTATCAGATTATTATTATTTAGTACCAAAATAGTGCAAAGAAAATTTAAAAACATTATTTTATATTCCATAATTATGTATATGCGTTATAAATTTATAATGTAGACAAATATAATGGAATAACGGATCACTACTAACTACTACCTATCTAGTTCTAATATAATTTTTATTGAAAATCAAATATCTTTTATTTTATGACTTAACATCTACTCCTTCGTTTGCTTAAATCTTGATGTTACTTTATTAGCTTCCCGTTTTGTTACTGCGTATTTCCTTTGTTCTTAATCGTACCCTCGATGCTTCTGATTTATTAGTCTCGGTTTCTTTTCGTGTTTTTTCTCACTCCGTAGGTAAACAACTTTTTATTTTTCACCTCGACCCAACTCACCTTTTACTTGCACAATCAAACACTCGACAGAATTTTATTTCGTCTTAACTCGGCCTTACTTATTAATTTCGGACCTAGCGCTCTCAGTTTTGTATTACATCAATGCCTGACAAAACATTTAATTATCTTGTGAAACAAAAATGTTTTTCTCTTCTTAAAAAAAAAAAAACAGAATTGTACAATTTAATTTAATGTAAAAAATGAAAATACTTAAAATACCAACAATATAACCAAAAAAAGAATTTTTTTTTTACTAATGGCCTAGTTTTCGATGTATTTTAGACCAATAAAAAAAAATTGTTCTATTATGTGTAATAATATATGTGTTATTTTATTATTCATAATATAATTTAATATACACATTTTAGTATCGATTTTGATTTAGCTATTTAATATTTAAGTATAGAGTGCAGATTCTTCACTGAAATTTAAAAAAATAAATTCAATTATGAATTATTGTAAATTAAAAATAAATACTTCTACTATAGAAAGTTTAAATACCTGTTCCTGGTTGCATCAATGTAGTATGTAAGAATATCTAAAAACTTAGTTAATTTTATTGAGCGTAATATTAAATTGGTATGTACCTATGATTGTTAATTTATGCAGTTAATGTATCTTAGTGACCTGTTGCTTTTAAGTTCCAAGGTTTACATACCGTGTCCATACAAAAATTAAAATCTATCACGTAAAATTACATAACTTATTATTAATATATTATATAATATTTATTGAATATCCGAATTTATTAATTAAATTTGAAAACATCCATTAATATTGTTACTAAGTTTGTTAATTTGTATCCCTTATCCTAAAGATAACTTGCAACTTATTAACTTATTATGACTTAAATGTATTTTTCATCCATGTTATTATTAGTGTCTTATAAATTGTATTGATTCATTAAAAATAACATTTTTCATTAAATGTGAATTATTTTATTATTAGGAAAATAAATCAATTATAATACAATACATCGTAGATTTTATGTAGAGTTATGATTCAAATTAGGAAATCGGGATAGGTATGAGTAGTTAAATAATATTATAAAGAGCGGGTGAATACAGAATAAAAATTTAATAATTGTTTGCAAAAAAGTAGATTATTTTATTTTAGAAGTTTTCTAGTTCAACCTGTTAAATTGTCTTGTACTTACTGACGTTAGTAATAAACTTCTTTGGATCATGTCCAGATGTCCAGTCATTCGTGTCTCTTTCATCTCGACGTAAAAGCTATACTATTGGATAAAACCCAAACATTTTAATATAGGTTCTTATCCCGGATTCTAATCAAGCGATAGTCACGTGCGTAAATTCTTTTTCTTTTAGTATTTTTCGTATACATATAAGAGGGGAACAATATTTCTTACACATTTTTTTCTTCAATTAGAACTTAAATTAAACCACATATGTCAAATTTTAGAACTAAAAAATATTTGTATTGTTAGAGTGTGTTTTATTATTTATTTTATCCTAGATATATTTAGTATTAGGGAGTTCATTTATTTAATTAAAATAATTACTTGCAATAACATCATGTGTGCTGAAACATTTTATGATTATAATAAAATTATATTATATGTATTTAATGTTTTAATTATGAACCAAATAAGGGAAAAATCATGCATTTATATATGTACACATTGAGATGACATATTTAAATAAGAATAGACCATTGGTCTGTTAGCACTGTTAGCAGAAAGCATGATTATTTTATAAATTTTTTTCATATGTCATATACCACAAATATAACCCTTCATATTTTTTAAAAATGTGTAATCTTCATAAAAGTTTTCTTTTATTGAGTGAATAATATATCCATCTGTGTGTTCATACCGTGTAAGGATAATAGGAAATATCAAACAATAGATTCGTTAATAAATACACAAACTAAAGTATAATGATGAACTTCAAAAAAAAAAAAAAATATATATAAGGCATTATTTTATTATAGCGTAGTATAGTTATTATTATTTTCACTAATAATTTAGCTCAATGAGTCTTATGTTAAATTAATATTAATAAACCGTGTACATTTATATAAAACAATTTGTAAAAATTAAATGCAGTTTGATATCTCATGAGTATGATTTAGATTGGTTAGTTGGTAACTGACATAAAGCTAGAGGTTAAATACTTCAGAAATTTAAAGTATGGAGGATAATAAAATAAATTATGATATTATCTTTATAAAGATGTTTCAAGTCTTATATTTTCCAATATTTATGTAAATATTGACCTTAAAAACGAGATGCATATTATAATGTGAACAAAAGGGTAAGATTATTAAAAATATATTTCGCCCTGTAATAGCATGGTTGTAGAATTTTTTTATTTTCTTGTTTGTTTTGTTACACTTAGAAAATAATACTTAGAATTAGATTTTACTTTATTAGGTAATTTTTTTGTATACATTCAATTTATAAATTTGATAGTAAAAAATAAATTATAAAGTTTAATTTAAAAAAAAAAGTATACAATGTATTTACCGATATTGTATTAAAACTTTGCAGTGTCCTTAATTTTTAATACTTATATGTTTTTCATATGGGTAGTATTTATACAATTATACCTATATAAGTATTGTTTTATAAAATTCATCAGGTAGTAATAATATAATTATTTATTGAGTGCAGCAGTTAAATATATTTTAATTATAATTATTGATATACTTTAAAATATAATTTTTTCTTTTTAAAATACTATGAAGTCATTATTATAAAACACGCGTAAAATATTATTTCTAGATAGTTAACAGTACTGATAAATGCAGTACATAGATACCTACTGCATTTATATTGAATGAGGTCATAAGATTTATAGCTATAGCCCCACCCAATATCCATAATATATACATTATTTTTGACACTATGTATTTTGGATTCTGATCGGTACAAGCGATATTGGTTTATTATGATGCGTGCTTTTAGATTCTGAAGAGCGGATCAAGGAGGGTTGATGATGGTTTTACCATAATATGTGTTTTTAGTGTTTTTACTATATTATTTTATAAAACCTTTTTTTATTCTGGGTAATAAAATTTTTAAATTTTTAAAAATAATTATGTAATATTATATCAATAAATTATAAATTTAACACAGATTGATTTCAAAAGAATCGATTTTTCAATTTCCCCAATAGTTTTAAAAGTTAATTTGAAAATAACTATCATAGACACTTGTAGACAATATATAGAATGGTATAGTAATATTCTTATTTTTAAAAATTAACAATGGTATTGGTTATTACCACGAAAAGTTTTGGCGGATAGACTCACACACGGTGGGAATATAAGAGATTATATCTATATACACACTACACAGTATATTATAGAGACCTGATCTCTGCTAAAGTAAAACATAAAAAATATCCTATATTACTTTATTTTTTGTAATAATAAACAAAAATTTAAACGAGAATGTTAAAAGGTATCTCATAAAAATTTTGTATACGAGGTGTGTTCAAAAAGTACCAGGAATTTTTTATTTTAATAGGTCTGGAGAGTCAGATTGTCAAAATTTTTTTTTTATTGCGTTGATATACATGCCCCTAAAGTATGATTAAATTTTCAGCTATAATCACTGTTTACTTTGTCTGTGGTAGTCGCTAAGGTTCGACGTGTTTTTATGAGTTCGACGATTTTTGCTTGTTTAAACAATGGAAGAATTGAAGAGTCAAATAATTTGTATTAAATTTTGCGTAAAAAATGAAATAAAGTGTAACAAAGTGTGTGGACTGTTACAAAAAGCCTATGGTGAGTGTGCTATGAAAAAAAACAAGTGTTTACGAGTGGTATAAGCGTTTCCAAGGTGGCCGCAAAGACGTTGAAGATGACGAACGCTCCGGTCGACCCAGCACGTCAATAATCGATGCAAATGTGAAAAAAGTGGAAAAAATGGTTGTGAATGATCGCTGAATCACAATTAGAGAAGTTGCTGATGAAGTTGGCATATCGATTGGTCAAATGTTTTGGGCATGAAACGAGTGGCAGCAAAATTCATTCCAAAACTGCTGAATTTTGACCAAAAAAACAATCGCATGAACATCGCTCAGGAGTTGCTAAATGACGTCAACGACGATCCAAGTTTACTTGAAAAGTCATAACTGGTGATGAAACATGGGTGTACGGTTATTATGTCGAAACCAAAGCACAATCATCCACCTGGAAGCATTCAACGTCTAGCGAAAAAAGCACGTCAAGTTCGATCAAATTTCAAAGTTTTGCTTACGGGTTTCTTCGATTTTAATGGCATAGTGCATCAAGAGTTCTTACCACAAGGTCGTACGGTTAATAAGGAGTATTACCTTGAAGTTATGCGTCGTTTGCGTGAAGCAATCCGAAAAAAACGCCCCGATTTATGGAAAAACAATTCATGGCTTTTGCACCACTATAACGCACCTGCATTTTTTTGCCAAACACAATACCGTAGTCATATAGAATTTACGAAGACTTTTGGCATTTATTGAAATATATTTTAAATGCACTCAGTTTATAAGAGGAGCATAGTATTACTGATTGGAACGTGCCGTGAACTGGTGTGTATTTAAGAGCCTCTATGCATAAGTACATTAATTTTAAACATTTCAAATAAAAATAAAGTTGTCTTCTTTATATATGTTTACGTTTATATTATAAACGTATAATTTATCATATACATTTTTTTATGTGCTAATTTGTATGTAAGTACCATTCATAGTTATTTTAATTATAATTAAACAGTACTGTTGTACTAATCTATATTCTAAGTCAATCGACTATAAAGGGAAAGGTTATAATATGGCAATGAAACAAATTTGAATTGAAATAAAGTTGTTAAGTTTTACTGCAGATGGCCAGGCAGACCCTTACAGGATACCTAAAAACTTTTTTTAACGTTTAATATTTTCAAACCCGTTCAATAAGCGTTGTTATGCCAACGCAATTTAAAGAAAAAATATATATACATATATAGTATACATATTATATACGTTGTAATATTATTTTAGATATTGTATACTAAAACTCAAGAGTCCTTTTTTATAGTAAAAAATTTAGTATTTTATTCAAAGGTTAAAAATGTTAATTTCATGGTTTCAAAAAAATATTTTGTAATTAATTACCTATATAAAAATAGCATTATACCATGCAAAGTTTACGGAAATAATATATAATTTAAATATATCTTTGATCAAGTTAAATCTGGAATACAGTTTATTCCGTCCACGTATTCAAAGTGTACCCATACTTGTTTTAGAATCCATAAAATGGATTTCCCATGTAAAATGTATTGGTTTCAGAGTTAGTTAGGTGAATGCCCTTAAATTAAGCTACTCACGATTTAAATGTTTTAAATAGTCCCAACACTCCCAACATAATATTATTTTATATACCTAAACTGAAGATTTTATACGAATTTAAATTGCATCTAATTTAAATTGTATTAAGTACATTGTACATTGTACATATTATATTATACACACTAAGTGTTATTTAAATATAACAGAATAGTAACACTTTACAAATATTCACTCGAAGTAGGATATTTGCACATTAAAATAGTATGTGTATAAACAATTGAAAACAGTTTTATTCGTTATATTATTATCTGATAGTAATAGTGCCAATATTAGGTATTTATATTCGAGTATATATATATATATATATTTAGAATTTATGTTAGTGAAGGTAAGGGTGAACACTCAGTCGCTGTATCCGGCCCACTGACTTACATTTTTTCAACTATTAGTAAGCTTTTGTGTGCAGAAAGTAGAAAGATATAATATATAATGTATGTATTTTGTATATTAAATATTATACGTTTCATTTAAATTATGCATACTTTAGCCTGGTAGAATCCGTTTCACATCTATTTAAAACATTTAAGGGACATTTTTCTAAAAACAAAATATGTTTACGTCCTTTCGCTTTCGGAAATAATTTTGCATACATAATATACAATATATATGTACTCTTTTGTTTTTTTACATAGTCTAACTTTTAGGGCTTAAGTGATATACACAACGTGCACAGAGTGGGCGTTGGCTTATCCATCAATTTTACTGTCTTCTTAACTGAGTAAAGTGAGTATAATAGGGAAAAGTATAGCGACTGGTGTAGACTGTATAGACTTTGTGGAGAGCAACAAAGTTTGTATGTTTATTATAACCAGTAAGTATTATGCATAGCGTAATTGCCACGTAGAACAAAATACACAAAAGCTAGAATAATAAATCAAAAAGAACGTTTGGTTTTGAAAACGGCTTTTATAAATTAAATCAAAGAGTGGTACTGTAGTAGTATAATATGTCTATGGAAATGGTTTTTGGTAAACAATCGGTGATCCCGAGACTAAGGGTTGATTGAGTAATATCATAAATCAAAAGATTTTTTAGCCTCAGTTCTTCGTATATATTAATTTGCAACAATATATTTATATCATTGATGTGTATATAAGAAAAATAAGTTATATACAGCATAATATTTGTACGCGAGAAATATTCATTTATTTTAAAATACATAAATAATGATTTTTTATTAGTATACTCAGTAAAAACAAATAATTTTAATCATAATTACATATTGAGCTGTCCAATTACAAATGATATTATTTATTTTAATACAGTGATTACACCTACTTGTAATTGAAAATAATTAAATATTCATTATTTTCAATATTTTAAATGTTGAGATACCAATATTTTTATTTTAAAATCTGCATTTTTTTAGTAGGTAGTAATAAGTGAGGATTTTGAATACTGTTTGGCATACTGATATTTTTCAGTCTTATTTTTTATAATATTTTTATAATGAAAGCCATATTATACTCGTATATATTAAATATTGATATGGTAAATTGTTTTATTTGTACAGTTGTACAATACATTTTAGTGTTATAGATATTTATTTTTTTATTTTATCAGAATATAATCTTAGTGACTTGAGGCATTATTTTGAAAATAACAACCAGATTAGACCCTTTATTTGGCAAATGTTGTAAATTTTTTTCTTAAATATTTTTGGATTGCTTAAATTTAAGTACATATGTATTGTAATTGAAAAGCGTCTTGAAATATCTACTTTTAATGACATCGTAGGTGGGATAACTGTTGATATTCTATATTCGTCGTTGTGCACATTACTAGTATTTTACCTAACCTAGAAACAATAATACGTATGATATGCTATATATATATATATATATATATATATATATATTATATTATAGTTTCGAAAGTGTTGTGTATTCAGCTGTCGTGTCCATCCTGTGCTGTGACGGTTTAATGAAAATTACATTTTTATAAAATCGGAGGTTTAACGTTTCCGTCGGGAAATAGACGTTCTGTTCTGGCTATACCAACTGTGTTCGGTCGGATTACGCGACGTCGTTGTTCCGAGTGGTGTCCGCTGCGCCGTGTGTACCTATAGGCACACGCACCATTTATACATATAACATTACACACATAATAAACAGTAAGCGATTGTTGTCCAGCGGAACCGGTGCCATTCTGTTGATGTGCGTATAGTGTACGATCTTCGCCAGCGTAAAATAAATAAGTGTACGCGTGCGCGTATATACAGTGCGGACCGTAGTTTTCCTGTATCAGCTGTACACGCGGGAAAACTGTAAGATAGAGACTAGACTTGGTGAAGCGATGACCCACCGCTCTGTATAATATATACATCGATTGTATAATACAGCCGAGACCGTGCAGTGCACATTCCGCTCACACGTAGACGAACCCTCCACAACTCTCACTTCGCCGCCAAAGCTCTTGACAACCGTGACGACGAACCGCCGCGGCACGTAGAGGTGACGTTGCGGCGCAACCGTTCATCTCTTCGGTGTCTATTTGTCGTAAATACTTAGGTATATTTAGTATTTACTTATGTTATAGGTGCGATATAAAGTGCGATTCACCAATCAGTAGGTCATACCCAATTTTTCCTTTAATGATGAACTTATTCAAATTCTGATTCTTGGAACTTTGAAATAAATTTAGAATTAATTATTGAAAGACTTAGATTAGCTACATCAATTACTATAAGGAATGCCTTGTGACGTTATCGATTTTTATTTTATTTCAAATTATA
This sequence comes from Diuraphis noxia, assembly GCF_037042655.1. Classification (NCBI taxonomy): domain Eukaryota; kingdom Metazoa; phylum Arthropoda; class Insecta; order Hemiptera; family Aphididae; genus Diuraphis; species Diuraphis noxia. The sequence goes on along the minus strand of NW_028301714.1, from coordinate 24,974,754 downwards.
ACCACTTTTTCCCTCAAATTTTTTAGCAGATGATGTCTTGTCCGAACATTTGAAGACCTAAATAGTATAATTTATTATTAATCTATCAACATTTGATAATTTTTGAACATTTTCTGTGTATAATAAATGTTATTTTCAATAAAACTATTCTATTTTATATTTTGTAAAACCATCCTTAGTATTTAAATTCTAATAAATCATAAATTATTCTTTGAATTTTGACTTAAATATATAAAGGTTTAAAAAAAAACATCTTTTTAATACTTTACAATAGAAAAAGGTTGACACTGAAAAAAATATGTTTTTTATTACCACAGGTCAACCCTAAAATAGTATTTAAAAAAATCAAAATAATTTAAATTACGATCCTATTAGGTATACTTATCGTAAATCAGAATTTTTAAGGGAAAAATAGGGGCGAACTGTTTCGTGAATCATCTTGTATACACACAGGGACACACGCGTGTTATACTTATTTCGTAAGTATATATACTATATAGTTACGTCCATCCTCACTCTATCACAGTCACGTACAAGTTCCTTTTTACCCAGGAAATCGTATAGTATTTCCACCTCTCATTGGACCGCCGCTCCGATAGATATTGGATTTCAGATGTTCACGGGCCACCACCGCCCAATAGAACAGTCGTCGATACTAAATTACATTATACGCTCATTAAAACGAGAATGTTCAATTGCAGCACTCCTGCCATTTTTCTTCGTCCAGCGTGACTATTTATTTTGCATATCTTCATCATGTATATATATATATATATATAATATTATTTATTGCCATTTAATTTTAACTTCTGCAGGTTCGTACAAATTGATTACGTACATTTTTCGCGTATTATAGGAGATAATATTAATTTTTCACTACTATTATAATTGTCGAGCACTAAAAAAAAAAAATTCGGATAGGAAAAGCTTTGATTATCTGTACACTATAATGTTTATATTATTGAAGTTTACGAATATACCGTAATTTTCAAATTAAATAATTCTGAACTATGAAAGTTATAGATTTATTAAACTAGTACCCATTGGAAATGAGGGCAATTATTTATAAATATTAATAAAATAGTAAATTTGAAATTTGTTTTTCAAACCTTTACCAACACCCATGATAACTTAAGTTTTTAGGTTTGATGCGAAGAGGGTTGCAATCATCGCATTTTCCTGACTTCCTGTGCAGATCTAAGATTTTTACGAAAACGGGAATATACAGCAGCGCAAACGTACATACCCACTCTCGGTGATACAATACATGAGTACGGCTCTATATAATTATCGGGTGCTGCGGTTTTCGGAGTGACCGCGAGTGATCTGTGTACTTGTCGGTTCGTCGACCGATTTTTGCGAACAGCGTCTATCGAAAAATGTACTCGACGGATCGCTCCGTTGGGGTATCAAGTGATGAAAAACGATCCGTTTTGAGTCATATGTAGGTTTCCCTCCAAGTTTATTAACCATATCGCAAGCTATCGTTCACCGTTTTTTTCGTCTACGTTTATGTTGTTTTTTATTTTCTACTCAACGAAACGTAGTCAGGCGCGAATTTGATAATAACGATTTAATGGTCCTTAACTTTTAATGTATTTTATTATTTGTTATAATATGATGTATTGAATATTCATGTCTGTATTAAGTGAAAACGTTCATTTTTCCGCGTCGTATAACAGCATAATATTATTATATAAAACGGCAGATTTTCGTTTAGGTGTGTATGCTATGCGTAATAGCAGTTCTCACACGTTATATAATTTGTATATGTAATATAATATAAGTATATCTTGTTGTATATTATTACATAAAATAAATCTAACACATGGTATAACAATTTAAAAACCTTGAATGAATTTTTATTAAAATTATACTAGACGATAATTCGTTAAAGGATTGCAAGTGTGGAGCAAAATATACGTCGTTGTCCACTATAGGTAATATATAAAACGATATGGCTGTTGGTAGAAAAAAAGTAAAAAAGTTAGACAATAATAAAAACAATGATGTAAATGAAAATGAAAATAGATACGACTCTGAGAGTGAAAATTCATTTTGAAATGAAACCCGACTGACCTATTATTCCTGACAAGCGTTTTCTGCTTTCAGATGGAATTGGATCCGAAATACCAATACATCTAAATTCTAACGGATATTGCGAAATACACCATCGCAGATCTTTATTATTGTACTACGTAAAATATGTAACTGCTACCAATGACCTTCCTATTAATAAATACTTTTTAGAATCTTGTTTGTTTTAGAAAATTGTATATCAGTTTTTGAAAGTGAACGCCATATACAAATCAATGAAAAAAAATTCAATAATATTATGTGTTGTGTTATAAGAGTAATTAGATAATAAGTATTAATTAGAAATTCTACATTTATAACAATGTTATTATTTTTTTGTAACTTTACGTTTCATTTTAATAGAAAAGTTACCTATTAAAATATTTCAATCAAGTTATATATTTTATTTTATATTGCAAGCACATTCAATTTGATTCAACTGATTGGAAAAAGTATACAATAGAATGTTTGCCATGATTATATGAAGTTTTCATTATCGATATTTATGGGTTTATTGTACATGATGAAACAGTTAAAAATGCACTTAAATTTAATAATTTTTCATAAACAAATAATATTATTTAACATCGCAAAACTTTTACAAACTTTTGTGTCTAATGCATTTTGGATAGTTAATTATTTATGGCTTCCATATATTAATCTTTCAAGCATAATTAATGATATCATTAATAATTTTAATTAATACTTGAAATCCATACCAACCGTAAAAGTTTATATTTATATCAATATACAGTTATATTAAAATTAATGATCTTTATTTTTTATTTTTTGAGATATTGTGCAATTAATTTTTGGAAGATGTTTTATTATTTACATATGTATCGATAATTAGTGACACAATGATTGAGTTACTCTTTAAATGCGTAAGTCATGAATTTGTATGGAATTTGATTGAGAGATTTTAATTTTTGTTGCTGTTATTGTTATTGTTATATATGTGCTATAAAAACTTGTAATTAAAGTAGAGCAAACTTGTCCCCAAACGCTATATATACTACCCGGATCTGTACCCATCTAAATAATTATACACAAAATACCGACCAGACTAAATTTACATTATAAATAATATACAATATACATATATAAACATTATTATTATTTATTATATAGCTATTAATTATACCTACCTATAGAACTATAGTAATGTGAATAATAATTAATGACCCATAGTTAAATACAAATGTAGAACAAAGTGTTTCAAGGTTTCCGGTCCCAGAAATACCCTAGATGTAGTCACTTACCTTTTTTTACAATATTATATTGTGTACAGACATTTTAGCCGTACCTGAATAGAGAATCCGACGCTGTTGTTCTTACGATTACAAATATATTGGATTTATAATTTACAGAAATTGAAAAGGAGTCGCTTGAATACCTAGCTCAGGTTTCCTTTTCTTAGTATAATATGTCAAATATTTGATAACCTGGGGTTTGTATTTTAAAAATTGTTTTTATTTTTGTTTGCTGTTGATAATGATTTATGTTCGCTTAATCAATGATTGGTGAACAAATCGAGGTAATTTTATTGATGTATCTATATTATTGTACATATATTTTTGGCGTCTAGTTTTCAGCTGCTATATTAGGTGTACCTACCTACAGTCTATAAAATGTTTACTTACAAATTCTTTTCGTTTTGATTATTTGCAAGCAACTATAAACGTATCCGATGTTCAATTTTTTAAGGCTGTCTTTTTATTTTTTAGAAGAAAAATAGCTTATCTTATAGTCAATCAACGAACGAAATTTTTAAAGACAATCGAGTATCAACGCGTCGTCAGTAAAGGATAATAGGCAAGAAACTTTTTAGTTTTATTTATTTTAAAAGTGAGTTTTACAGCATCCTACTAAGATTGATAGTAAAGGATGCGGAAAAACATCACATCACATAATGTCACTTTTATCAGTAAAGAATTTACAGGCTGTGATAAATGTGTTGAACAACTTTAGAAATATAAAGAAAAACTTTAAATATTTTTAATGCGAATGATTATTGAACTTTCAATTGTATGCGTCGCGCGTCGGTAAGAGTAAAATCCTTTCCATAAAATGGGACGGGGTTGTCGGAGCTTATAATATTTTTTTCCGGTGAACTTTGTAAGCTTTACTTCAAAGTATCGTTAAACTATCTAGTTGACATACTTCACGAGTGTTCTGGTAACGTACATAATATATTAGTTTATGTATAACTATTTTTATTATAGTACATTATAGTACGTATACCATTCTTGTATACAATTTAATTTTTACATCAAGTGGTGTATTGAACCATGTAATTCTAAAATTTAGTATTGTATATAAATCGATTTTATTAGTTCATATTTTGAAGTTGAGGCAATAAGAATGTTATGCATGTAAGTATTGAATAAGGTAGTATTATGTAAAAAAGTAAAGTATTATGTCGAAATGTGTTGTTCTCTGATGGTACTTGTATTAAGTAGGTACGACATAAAATATTAATAATTTCTTTAGCAACAACCCGACAAATCTTTTTAAATACATTGTATTATTAGGTATATATATATATTGCATTGTAGCTGGTTGTAATTTATAAATTATAATTATTTAATAAACAAAAAATTACACGGATATTAACTAGAATATAAATTATGTGATTTTAGTTGATACTTTTTCACGTCTATATTTGATATCGAGTATTGTCTATTGTTTCGTGGCTGACATGGACTTTAAATTGAATTTTATTTATGACGGAAAATCCGAAAGTGTGTGAACGGTATATAAATTTACTCATCACTAGATTTTAAAATGATAATATTTTCCTCTGGCTGAAGGGGTAATTTTGTGGTATTTCTAACCTATTCGGCCGTGTGTTTTTCGATTTATTTTTGTATGTTTGAGTTCTGGCCACGGAACCATTATAGTATGATCATATTTTTCATCTCATCATTTTACCGTTTTAAACATTGGGTCAAAACAGTCATCGATCATAAATATAAATGTTGCATATTTTATAGCGTTTATACATGAATAAAAGAAACCGTTTGTCATTTTCAGTGTACATTCTAGAGTAAAAACATTAAACGTTTATGCAAACTAAATGTGTGGAATGATGTCTTTCATTTTTATACCATGTATCACAATTTGTTTAATAAATGATTTAGTATTTAAACATTTTCATACTCCCTAAGAAATTGTAAATTTTACATAGGTACAAAGTTTGCATAGTTTATATTATTATTTTGATCCTGGTAATACGTCCTATGATCTCATATACGTTCATATAATTTATACGTTCGGTGTCGCATATTCATGGTATAATATGACGTATAATATAATATTATATCATTCATTCATTCGTCAAAAATCAATTTGGAAAGTCAAAACAGCATTGTTTTAGACATTTTACTATTCTCCTGCAGTTATTTTAGAATCCATCACAAGTTTGACACGAAATAAAAGTGTGTACTGTATATACCTATAGATAATGTATAATAAACAGCGCGAGCTATTTATTATTATATTGCACTGTGTGCACTTTTAATGTCGATTTATTGTAAACGCTGATTAAGCGACCGGCCCACTTTTCCGAATACTACGGTCCCTGCGTAGCTGTGGTGCCCCTTCCACATTCTTACTATCGCGATATCGGCGTTTTTCCAGAAAAGTTATTAATGGGTCGTAAAAACTGCGTCTATAGGATTATATTATTATTATTATTATTATTATTATTATCTCTTCGTCTTGAGGCCGGTCTATATATGATTTGAAAAATGGCAATGATACTTGATGCATGTGCAATGCCCAGTGTGTATGCTTATTACACTATTACGTACGTATAATATATTATATTTAAGCAGGTACACGTGTGGTGTTAACTATGTGGGACAAAATGGACTTGACTCTTAATTGCTTCATTCTGTGTGTGTGTGTATAGATACACCCTCCAAGCTCGCCCGGATTACGACGTACGAATCGTCTATAAATATATATATATATATCGCTGACGATAAGGTATTATATGACAAGTGCCAAAGAATCTCTTGTGGACAAGGGCGTTGCGTCTATATAATATTATGGCAGTGTAAGCGTTTGAATTGTCCATGGATACCGAGCTTTTAAATTGACTTTGTAACTAAAGTGACTCGTTTATTATATTGTTTCCACGTATATGTACCCAAAGCGGTCAGCCACCTCATGTAAATAGTAATAGGATCTATTTTATTTATTTTTTCAAACTTTCGATGTATGTGTAGTGTACTGTGTACACATGCCAAATGTTTTTCACCGTTATACGTACATTAAACGTTGGCATTTTTAATTTTGTTCGATATAAAATTATACAAATAATTTGTTATAACTTGTCTCGCATCTTTGAAATAGTCTGTAGATCGGACACAGCGTTGTATAGATATTGGATGGATTGTGGTGTAATAAATAATGTTATTTTAATCCATTTTTTTTCAGTAATTTATCATAATAGTTAATAATAATTATCACGATTGTTAAAACTACTGCAGTGACATCATAAATACATTTTATAATTAATTATTAGGTACGTTTCAATCTTACATACATTTATTATATCAGTTTCTGTGTAATAATGACTAGTTAAAATGTGATAGTTGTTATGTTTTATATATTATTTAATAAAGTATGTGATTATTGTAATAAATATTCTAGTATCGACTATATAGTACCTATCTAAATGTTCTATTATGTAAAACAATACATTTTTTATATAGACACCTATTTATTTACAGTTCATCATTAAACAGATAAATCTTCTAATATTTTATTTTTAGAAGAGAATAATTTCATAATGTGGTTTATTTAATGATTAAATTATAGATTTTAATTAAATAAACTCAGAATTGGGCTTCGTGAATTATGAATTCACACTTTTCTTGATTATATATATTATATACTTATAATAGTTTTTAACAGATTTAATGTGTTTATATTAATTTTATATTATTGTGTAACTATAGTTGAGAAGATATTTCATAGGTAGAGATATTAAGGTTATTTACGTGATGCATTATCATTTATAAAAATAAAAATATCGACAAAACGAAAACTCTACTATATCTAGTCTATACCTTCTCATTTTAAGAAATATATATTAAGAGACATTATGAGGTATAAAAAAATAATAATATTGGTAGGTATTAATATTATAATTTGATCCGTGTTCTCGAACAATGAAGTATTGTATTGTTTGATACTCCGATATGAAATTTATCAGATAAATAGAAAAGAATACTAATTATCAAGTGTCAGATTAATTTGTATAAAGTTTAGTAAATAATCTTGATTCATTAATTTTATGTAGCATGCTCATACAATATAACACTATGGTTTTATTGTGTCAAAAAATAATTAAAGAAAAACAACATTAATTAGACTATATTTTATTTTGTTTTGATTTTTACAGACATTTCGTCATGGTTTTCCGTACCAGCCAACTGCACTTGCATTTGACCCCATACAACGGTTATTGGCCATTGGCACCAAAAACGGATCCTTACGAATGTATCCTTTACACGAACAATTTAATATAAATATTTATAACTTATTTAGTGATATTCACGATTATGGTCACTCAAGTTGCCAAGCTAATAAGGTAAGTGTAACCTAATACCTGCCTGGTTTTTTTTTTTCATTTACACATTTTTAATATAAACGTCATTTTTTGCGAAATGAAAAATGAATTGTGTCGGTTGTTTTAATATGTTATAGATAGGCCTACTTCTATGTTCTAGAGGCCATTAATCATTGGATCTTTGCAGGGTAGTCTGCATTAGGAAAATAATTTATAACTGTGTGCCCCTTTTATCACCATTAGATACTGTTTACGGTTATCATACAGTATAATGGCTGGGTCATAATGTACAGAAATAGTAATTACTAGCTTCGGGTAGATGATAAATATTAAATAGGGAAGGAATCATCAGTTTTAACGAAACTGCTATATATTTATTATAATATACAAGATATGAGTAGTCACCACAGTAAAAATAACACGCACGTTTCCACGAAAGCAATATTCGGTCGAAAGAATTCTAAAATGTCTTCTAATAACGAAGATGAGTTACTTTATGCGAAACAATATTGTTTGGTAGTTATATTGTCATTAGCACTTAGCTTTTGGATTAGCATATTTTAATTGCGCTGATAGTATTTTATGAAAATGTATTGTCTATTCCGTAATCGATGCTGATTAATAATGGGAATGAAAACATTTTAAAATAGAACCGTAATGGTTTGTTTATATTACATATATAATATGTATGTTTTAACATAAAATATTAATTCATAATATTCTCAATCAATTTTAGTAATATGTTTACTAAATTTACATTTATAAAGGTAGGCAAGTGGGAACCATCCCGCTATACATTTGGTGTTGTGTGAGTCACTGTAGTAGACGTATTAAATTAGAATTTATAAAAATGTTTACACATACGAAAATCAATTCTTAGCGAAGATGGTATGTCAGCCTATATTACTACATATAGGATTTAATATGATTTTTATGTTTCTATTAAAGTCATTTATTTTACTCATGGTAATACACTATAGTGTAGTTGGTAGATCGAATTTATTGATGCATAAAACATTAAATTTTAAAATGTCGTTGTGTTTATCATATATAATAATATACTTGAAAAGTTTTAAGTACTCATAAATAATATTTTTAAATTACAACAAATAACTAGAATTTTTATTCTTCATTTAAATAACTAATTTCATCTAAAATTAGAAAATCTATAAAAAAAAAATAGTACTTATAATTTTTTTTAGATTTTATGGATCCAACGAACTATTAACAATATAAGTAATCTTGTAATACATTTTTATGTTAAAAGTATACAAATTAAACATTTTATATATTTTAATTACAAAATAATTTGTAAATGTTAGTGATTTCGACGAATTTCGTAAAAATTTGATCATAATACGCTCATAAAACATTTTCATTCCAATTATTTTTTGATTTACATTAATAATATCTTCGTATCAATTTTTTAGGTTTTTTTACCGAGCAAAAATTATTTTTCTTCGTTCGGAAATAATAATAATAATAAAAAAAAAAAACGAAAATTGTTCATGCCTATAAATTATCTATTTAGCTTTATTATTTTGTTTTTACTGTTGAATAATTTTTAAAATTTGATTTAATTATATTTTTGCTAAATAAACTTAAGTAGTTAAGTGTGAATGTATATTTTAAAATAGTTGAGATAATTTATATATATAGTATATGTGGTAAATATTTCGAATGCATTAACAATACAATTAATATAGTACATAATAGCTCAATCGAAAATCCACAAACACAATCTTATCATATAACTTATCATTAGTTAAATTTTGTATTTTTTTAAAATTTATATAATTGTACATTGTATACAGTTTATATAGGTTATACACTAATATTATATACAATATACAATATACGTATGTGTATACGGAATTCAGAGATTTATGAACAAAGGTTTATCCAATCTCTCAATTCAAATAACCATACCACACACCACTCTTCGGTACCGTTCGACCTGGTTGTTTATCATGGGTCGTACAACGTAAAAGTAACAACCAACTGCTATTAATCTGAGTTACTTTACATACCCATCTTTCACATTTCAGAGGAAAATACACTACGAAGAAAAAACTTTGTGTTTGGAAATTTATTTCGTAAAAATATCCTACTGGACTAGACGGCGCCGATTTTGCATAATACGTACACTTCTGTTTTTCCATGTTGCTTTAATTTTCTACAAAAAACATTTCACGTTTTCCTTTGTTTAATAGATGTTGTGTATTTTTCTTGAAATGAATTCTGTTCACATAATATAATTCAAGTGAAATAACTAGTATCAAATGATTATGTTTGCAATTAGTCAAAAATATTATAAATTTAACTAAATATTTTGATTAAAATTGAATATATTATTGTAGATATCATAGTGTAATATATAATCTGTATTAATGTATGTTTGTATATTGTAATACATTATACATTTAAAATATTTCTAATCATATTATTGATTGTATATGTTTGTGAATGAAATCATAAAAAAATTACTTATTATCAAACAAAAATAAATTGTTCTATTCAAAATCATACAGAAAGCTTAAATTTGAGACTTAAGTTGTTTTTATGTAGTTTATTCATGGAACAAAAATTAATTTTTTTACAGTCATTAAACAAAGTAAAGTTATTAAATTAACTCAGTGTTATGTTGAAACTATATACTGTGTTTACAAAATATAATCAGTTTAAATTGTACATTGAATATGTTTAAATGCAGTACAGAATCATTAAATATATATCAATTTTTTTTTTGTATAGTAAAAAAGATCTTTGTGGTACAAGTTTGTTATCAGGTGATTTGATTAAAACTCAAAATCCTTAGTGAAACGCGTGTTAAATTTATTAAAACCTATATTTTATAAGCTGTATAACATTAATTATTATTTATTATCGATGAAAACAAAATAATATTTGCCTGTACTTTGTATTAATTACCTACCTATAATGTTTTATCATCATTCGTGGTAATATTAGTTAAGACGTATTATATTATACCTATTAGTATTTTGGTTTGTAATATTTTATTCTCCAGTGTTGGATTTATATATATTTAAGGACGGCCTAACCATAGCGTCCCCATAGTGTACACTGGTGACAATATTATTCCTAACGGCCTTCGATTTTGCTATCTATTAAGTTAAGCAACCGGATATACGATACGTGTTTGTGGAATGGCTACAGAGGGGTTGTCTTGGTATATATGTCTAATACTAAATTAATTTTTTCAAAAACTATTTAAATTTATTATTTTGTATCTATATTTTTTAACTTTTTGATAGGCGTTATATATGCCATTATATGAAGAAATCATTGTATTTACCTTAATTTTCTAATAAGTACTTAATAACATTATACATTTACAATTATATTGGAGAAATTATAAAAATTACAGTATTTAAAATCACTGTATTGTACCTATACGACTATACGACGTTCTTCGTTACAATTTAATCAAATATTCACCCATCAGTTGAACACTTTGTCATTTGACTTTTGACAACTTCTGTTTGAATTTAGGTTTAATGATCAGTTTTAAGTTCAAACAAAATAATTGAATGATGGAATTGGTTTGTTGTCAAATCGACAGTTAAATTCATTAATTATACTCATCTATTGTTCGGATGAAATATATGTTTTTTTATTACTAAAAAATGATCAATTTTGCACATTCATATACATTGCGTAAGTGGAAATAAGCTATTGATTTTAGTCTGACTATCGTTTTACCCTTACTACCATATCCCTTTATTCCCATTAAATTGAACATTTCCATAGAACTCGAGGGAATATTCAACCAAAGGATTAGTTGCATATTGGACGCATTATGTAAAAAAAAAAAATACTAACCAAACCTTTTAAATACGATGTAAATTTTACAAAATAATAAATATTTTAATGTATATGTATGTATCGTTTAAATACCTATAAATATTTCGAAGTTACCACATTTAACTTAGTTTAGTTTAGAATTATTAAAAAAAGCCCATTAAGAAGATATATATCTATTGGATACTAATGTACTGTACGTCTTAACATTTTTTAATGATCATTTTGATATTTAAAAATTTAAAAAATACATATACATTTCGATGGCAAATATATGTATAGCATACAAAAACTCTCAAAATTTCTACATAATTTTTTATATTAATATAGGAATGAATGATTCTTTGGAATATCGTTTGCTGAATGAATTGCGATAGCCATTTATTTATTTTACACAATATATGCTAAGCTGACAGTTGTTTTGATAGTTTGAAATAAGAACGAATGTATTATGTCAGAATACTTTTCTCTTTACACTTGGATAGCACACTGTTATCTGAATTTTGTATCGAATTTAAATGTGTTTTCCTACGTAGCTTACGTTCTAAAACCTGTGTCATATGAAATTTCGACAAATTCTTTACATTTAACACAAGATAAATGGATATCATTATTATAGCACATACCATCACTCGAAAGTATTACGCGTCTCACCTAATTCTTCAACTATGTATCATGTAATGATGCTGTTGATAAAACATTATTTTAAACGACTTTATTTATACGAGTATTATGTTCTATTTACACAGAGTATACGAGTACTCATGAATTTATTTCTCAATATACATCGATTATACCTTGAGGTCTTTAAATATTTAATATTATTGAATTATTTTATTATAAATTGACTTTAAATACCTATAAATGCTAGTTGTACGATCTATTATATTTTATAGAATTATTTATACGTGTATTAAATGTTTTAATATCTGTTATGTTCGAGGCTTTAATGAATATTTTTAAAGTTCATTTTGCGATGAATGATTGATGTTTTGATGTATTGCAAGACTTATCGATTTTTCGTCAATAACGAATACCATAAATAATTCAATTAAACTTTTAAGGCATGACTAAAATATATTTATAATTATAAATATTATTTGGATTATCGTTCAATGGTATGGTTTTTTCATATTTTACTATGGCTCGTCAATATTTAAAAACTATTTCATTTATTTTTTTTTTTAATCGATTGGTATTTTTGAACATTTAAGATATTCTTCTGAAAATATATTCAAAATTAAGAAATGTGTAAACAATATGAGTTAAGACAAATATGTTTTTTGGGAAAAATAATACAAGAAGCACGCAGACTTGGTTTTAATTTCCGGTTACTTTAAAAATATAAATAATGGAAATACGCATTGACCGGATGGTACTAGTTTCTAGTTAGAATTTCCGCTGTCAATCACAATGATCTTCATCTAAAGTTTAGATTATATAGAATTTAGATTCCAAACTTTGGTTATTTTGACATACGTATATTAGTTTGACCAATACAAATGTATTCAACTTCCTAAGGAAAAAGAAATCAAATAGGTACAATTAAAAGTTATAAAATAGATAATAAATTATGAAATTATAAATATTGATGGTTTGAGATATTATTTTTTACTGTTCTACAGTACTAATTTTCTTCTATAGAAAATATAGTTTTATAATTGATAAAAAGTTTCACTGTTGTAAAGTATTGATATTTTTTTTATAATATCGTGAAACATGAATTTAAATTTAAGGTCTGAGATTTTAGGCTTTAGGCATATTAGTTATTAGCACTTAAGAATTTTAACATGACACTATTCGATCTTTAGGCATGAAATAATTTTTGCTAATAACATTTTGATTTTGAAATTAATGGTTATTTTATTTCTACTGTCAATAGAAATCTACCTAATATATTGATACGTGTTCTTAACTTTATGTTATGTTACTAAAAGTAATTATATATTTGTAGATAGAAGCATATTGTTTAAGACCTATAGTATGACTTAAACTTATATTGGTTACAATAATTATTGTTTAAATCAACCTCAACGGTTTCTATTATTTATCACGAACCATATGATATACGATGTATTTAATAAGTTTGTTATATTAATTAATCCTCGAATGAGTTTATTTTAATTAATTCTTGATAGTCATTGTTGTTATAAGATGTTTAGGATTTTTTAGGAAAGCTGCAGTCCTTTGGAATATTTTGTACATTAAGTCGATATTTTAGTGGAATTAAAACAAAAACTGAAGTGAACACTACACAGCTTTTGTTTGGTGGGATGGCGTGAGTTGTAAAAATAACAGAGATAAAAAATTTATAATGACTGCATATCGCATATGGTATTATATATAACTAAGAAACGTAAAGTTTTTGAAAAATATTAAACAAAGACTTTCGAGAGTTAACCATGATCAAATCAAATTATGCGAGTTTCAAATTAATGTATTTTGGAGTTACTAATAGGTACATTTTAGTAAACTCACAAACAAAACGTGTTGAAACTAGTTAATTATATATATATATATATATATATATATTTTATCCAATAATAAATTAAATTAAATTTTTTCAGTCGATTCTGATGTATTTTTATTTTATATGCATCATATCTAAGGCTTGTATCATTATTATACATAGTAATGTTTCATGAATATTTGAGCACATTACGGGGTTGTCCGAGAAGTCAAATATTCCTATTTATACGATTCAAGTATATTTAAGTTGAATATACATTTGTAAAAAGTTTCGTTCGAACCGAGAGATGGCTTTGAAATATTTTACGATCAAAAATAATAAATTTTCTCGTGTACATTGTTGGTCATTGACGAGGGGCTGGTATTCTATTTTTTTTCGTAGGTACTATAAATGGATCAAAAAATCCCTTCCGTAGGATTTTTTTTTTTTACCTTGTTTATTTTCGCATTTATATTATGTATTTCATCCGTCTTCTACTATTCAATTTCAATGCAAAGAAATTTCCAATTATATATTAGAATATACTTAAAGCACATTTGTATTATCACATTAATATATTAAAAAGGGAGTTCTGTGTGTTGAGTGTCATTAAAACGGAATAAATGAATAGCATTTAGGTATTAAGTTATTATGTTAAGAATGCATAGATTACTTAAGAAAAAATTATAATTTTTTTAGATATACTCGTAATTAAATAAGAATTTTAAAATATTCATAAAATTAAATTAAATATTTTAGTATAATATTGTTATTATTTAAATATATTATTACGCGTTGTACTACATTTGAAAACTATAAAAATGATTATGTAGCATACATTTCTAGTTTATAAGCTATTAATGTATATAAAAACATAAACGTGATCTGCTGTGGTGTTGTATGGCTTCAGTCACTAATGTGTTCTGAGATCAAGCGTCAGCCATTGTCACTAGTTCCCGGATGGGCCTGCAAGTGTGTCCACCAATGTTTTTAGTGACAGATTCTCGCTATATATACGAGTTATAACCTTCCGCAGTAATAGTTCAACCCTGTTAGTAATTAATCTTCTAAATTAAACCAGGCTAATGATCAGATGTTGAATCCTTTAACTTAATAAAAAATAATAATACTAATATAAATACTTACGTATAGATCAGTAAAATTTATGAGAAATTAAAGTTATTAAATATGATTAATTTTATAATATGTAATTATGAAACTATGATCAAAAAATATTTTTGATTATTTATGTTTTACAAAGAAAATTATTACCATTTAAATCATATTTTGTTGTTACAATATTTATCATTTTATTTAATCATTTAATGTTAGATAATTAATCGAGTATGGTTTTAGTAATATTTTTGTCTTAAAATATTAACTGTGTTATTATGAATTCGATTATTTAAAATTTTTTGTTAATATAAATTATTATTTGATATCTTAAGTTAAATTTCCTTGTTTTTAAACCATATTAGTTAACACTTAATGCTTTATTTTTTATTAATGACCAAATTTTTGAAATATACGATTATAACTTTGATTTTACAAAGGCTTGCGTTTAAAATTATACGATTAATTAAATGGAGCTCATATTTCCGGTATGGTTTTGGTAGAAACGGAAATTAAAACCAAATCCACTCATTTTCGTATTGAAGTTACTGTATATTAGTGTTGTACAAGAGAATATCGAAGCGATAACATCTTACTATTTTTACAAAACTGAGATAATTTTGACCTCTTAGACATGTTATATATATGATGATATATTTCTTGGAAATCTCACTTCAATGACAATACCAAAAGTTAGTATGTAGGTACGCGTTCCACTATGTAGTTATTAAGTAAGACTTTTAGGCCTTGGTGAAGTATCTTGACATCTTGTATATTAATTAACATACGAGATTATTAAATTTGAAAACTTTGGATCGTGAAATTAAAATTCAATACAAATGTTACAATTCAACTGTTATTTTATGTATTCAATTTAGAGGTAAAGCACATGGCTATGTGACTACTATTCAATTACGTAATAATTTTAATTTATACAATAAAAATAAGTTATTTAAATAAATTAAAATTAAAAATTATTTTATTTGTTCTCAGAGTAAATATCATACCATGCATTTAATAGGTATAACATTACGTAGTCCTTAAGAAAATATAAAAATAAAGGTCTTCAAATTATAAAATATAAATATTGCGGTATATATTTAAGTATATTTTTGATCAAAGTTTATGTCATATGTTTAAGATATTTATTATGTAATCAATCACATTTATTAACATTTCATATTTCAATGATAATTTATAAATTTTAAGTGTTTGCAAGAATACAGTAGAAACATGAATATTCATTAAATAGTTGAATATATTCATAAATTTAATTTGATTAGTGTTTATAACACCATTTTTCCTTATTCTTTATCATAGTTACTAGGTATTTTAATTATAGTTAGTTATTATTCTTTTCAGAATTAAATTACGCGTATGCAGTAATCATACTTGCTCATTTTAACGATCTCAAAAGTATTCTGCTTTTAGGTAAACGACATTTGCATAATATTCCTGTTAGGGTACAGAACTCTACTGCTCTCACTATGTATACTGAAATGGCTGAAGTTCACAGGTGTATTTTAATGTATTTACGGGTAGTTTAAAAGGTGTGTGAGGTAGTGTTTGAATACTTACCATTATCACGTAACTTAAAAACTAACAAATTACCTTAAAAATTTATAAAATTAAATATATAAAAACTATAAATATAATGAAATCATATTTTTATTAAAATATGAGATATACCCGGCAATAAATTAACGTATGCCAATATCTTATATAAATCCATCCTCAAATAGTATTTTGCTGACACCGAAGTACCTAAATCTATAAAATATAATAACTCAACAAATTGTATCAAGTTTTGGAATTTTAGAGTCTCTTTGTTTGATTATTTATAAATTCTTATTTGTGAGAATGAGATATCTAACTGCATATACCATATTCTTATTAAAAATATAATACATTTTTTAATAGGTAATAGGTTTTATAAATTATAATCGTAATAATCGTATAGTCATTTAAATTGCAACATATTGTTACATATAGAAACGAAAATTATTCAAAACTATATAATTGAAAATAATATGGCATAGAATAATGTACTATAAAAACCAATATTGGGAAGATTTCTCATCGATAAATCTCATATATGATGTTACGAGCAACCAAGACCGTGATTTATTAATAGAGATATCTTGTATTCAAAACCATATTATAAGGATAAGTAGAACCAGTAGAGGAATATAATATGCATTGTATTTGAATTGCGGGTGATGGTAGTCTATATGTTGGAGTAGAGAGTGAAAAAGAGCTTATATTTACGGTATTATTATACTTAGACAAGACACCCGTGGGTTATGCGATAAATTTCAAAACTGAGAGAATCAGTATAGAAGTAGTTGAAGTTGTTATTGTTGTTGTTGCACTTGCTATAGCGAATTATTTTTATGATTTACCCATTCGTTCTTGGTACGCAAAACTTTTCAAATAGGTCAGGGTTTAAAGATAATTAACGGACGTGAGTTGTAGAAAAAACCATTTTTTTTGTATTTCATACTTAATTATCACACATAGATAATTAGATAGAACATTTGAAGAACCTTTGCTTTTAACTTTTTTGAATCAGCCTAAAAACAAGGAAGCTTTAAATTCTGATACAAGGTTCTTAAATTAATATTAGTAGCAGTTGGAAAATTTTATAAATTCATAAACACGTTTAAAAAAAAATATATAAATGCTTGAAGTTAAAATTTCGAAAAAAATTATAAAATTGAAAATTTACAAATTATTTAGTTAAAATAATCTAGGCTGACAAAATGTCTCCAGTATCATTTTTCGTATACATTGATATTATATCATTGAATTCAAATTAGATACCATTCATTACAATGACCCACTTGTAATCTACCGAACAACAGATCGATATCTACTAACTCGATTTTATAATATCGTAGCTAACACATTTTTCAAATATATTTTATGTTTACTGAAACATATTTTATTTCCTTTGGTGATAATTTTTTATATAGGAACTATTTAATATTTTTAATAAAATTCACTAAAGCTTTAATGTAAATAAATATAATGTTTATGATATGAAATTATTCTAATATTCTGAAGTTTATGTAATGACTTTCTTTATGGTTACGTTTATCGAGACATGTCCTTTATCGAAAACTCAATCCCAAAGGAAAGCGAAAAAATTTCATTCATTGAAGTTATAAGATAAAAGAACGGCGTAGGACAAAAATTAAAAGATAAAGGTACATTCATCAGTGTCAGTATGTGGGAAATGTGCAAAAAACCGTCATACTCACAAAACCTATTACAAGTGATACACTAACACGCGATAGGGAACTTTTGACAGGAGGAGAAAAAACGTAGGAGAAAAAGAAAGGATAACATCGCCTACGGAGTGTTGTACAAGGAATTTTTTACGGCCCTTTTGTTCTGTTAAGCCTTAATAGTAAACAATAGACGGAATTCAGGTCACAGATTTGATCCAACGTTCATAACTTCATGGTAGTGACTTTTTATGATGTACCTATGTCCTATATATTTTAGTGTCGGTATTGTGACACGGTTGGGCGTTAGAGGATTCTTCCATAAAATGTATTTTTACATCGTGCACTGTAAATGACTTTTCGGCATACAAACATATTTCAGCTGAAACTTAAAACTAAAATATTTTAATATTTTCCAGTGCACTTTAGCTTAAATATTGCATAGTGTCATACTGTATGTTGTCTGTAGGAAAACAAAGAAACCGGTTTGTTAAATTACTTATTTTATTTTAAATATAAATGATCACGATTAAAAAAAAATTCACTAAAAATAAATAAAAATATGCCAACTGTGTAATAGTTTTGTGATTTGTGTTTTATTATTTTTACATGTATCTTTAATTATTCTACAATATTGCAATATTTCAGGTTAGACGAAGGGATTTCGTTGGGTTGGTAATTATTGGAAATGTTCATAACGGAATAATGAATGTGGAAAAACCGAGTAAATGGATGTATGATTGAATCATCCGTTCTTTGAAAATCCATCATCTGTCCGGATTCTAAATAGTTAATATAGTGCCTACCGTTTATCTAATACACAATACTTATACAGAAAATCGTCCATATATTTTTGTCATTTATGATAGTCTTGAGTGAAAATATTAAAGATTAGCTTTATAGATTATCAATTTTAATAAAAAAAAATTGAATTAATCTATTGAGTATTTTTCATAATATTTGGTGTTGTATTTTCCACTTTTATAGTATGGTTATTACTTTATTTTTATTATTTAAATAAATACTTTTCGACTTCTGAGGTCATTGGTATCTACATTATTTATACTAAGTATTTGCATTATTTTCAGTTTTGATTTGATGTTAAAATTACATTTTAATCTCTTAAAAATTAAAATAGGTTGCCTAAATTAAATTCCTCGAAGAATATTATTGTATTGTGTGTAACCTATAAGAGAAAATTAACTAATATATTGTAGCTAAAAATGTTCAATATTATTATTCAAACCTAATCCCACCGCACCACTATGAAGGTAATAATATGGATCGCAACAGTTTTTCTATGTTGCGTGTTTTATAAAAGACAGTAGGTAACTATTAAAATAGTGTATACCCGTCGTCATATAAAGTATTAAATTGTTTTGTTTCAACCATTAGTATATTTTCCTTATTTTCTGTTTCTTTATATTCTTAAATTATATATTTTGCAGTAAAGTTGGTAATACATATTTATGTACAAAATACGTACAAGTAAAACAATATTTTAAAATTAAATAAATTGAAATAAAGTTTTTATCAAAAAACATAATGCATTCATAATCTTTTGGGTTGGAAGACTACAATGTATAAAAAAGTCTGACAATATTTTCACTATGATTTATCGCGCACTATTATTCATCTATCAAATGGTATACCATTTAAATGGTCAAAAACATTAAATACAAATTTTTAATATTTCACATGTATTACACTTAAATTATTATCAGTTGTAATTTTCATCACTTCTGGTACATTTTCCATTTTTGAACAGTAATCACCGCAATACCGCATCTGTACTATTGTTTGGTAACGTCATGACGGGTTTTAACAAAAATTATGTGATATGTTATAAAAAACAAAACCAATGGAAATTGAATCGGCCGCGAATAAGATTGTTGTTAATAGTGAAAACGAGCTGGGAATTTTTAAAACGGCTCTAAAGTTTTGATTTGAGCAAGCCAAACACCTATAGTCTTGGTCCGACGATTCTTAGAGTTTAAATTGTATGAACATAAAAGTTATAGATAACGCAAAAACATCATCTATTAGCATATTATTTTACGATGATGATAATAATAATAATAAAAGCAGAATCGTACAGAAATTCAATTTAGTTACAAGACCTAGCCGCCCAATGTTTAACCGACCATTGTATTTCCGGAAACGGAGCGTGACGATAGGAAGGATGCCTACAGCTGCTGCAGAGAAGTGTCGCGCGGGTGGGGATAGAGATAATGTAAAACATTTCCGGGAAAATATTATTTTCTTTGACGTGTGTCCGGAAAATCCGACAATCACACGTCGGCGGCGCGATATATCGTCTCTCACCGCGGTGGTAATAATATCCGCCGTACATTCACGTACGTAGGTACCTACCTGATTTTTTTCTAAACATATGTTACTATTCGACGCTCTCGTCGCCATGTCATATTATGACACAATGATAACATTATCATAATTATTATTTTTGTTGGTACGTCACTTGTAATAAATGTAAAGTTGCACGTATACTTTATGTTTGTGCCACGCCGGATCGTTTCCGAAACATAGCCCCAACAAAATTTTAGTGAATTCAATTTCAGGAAATAGGCTTAGGGTGGGACACATGGGACACCTGTCAGGCCGCTCGCATGCGCGCGTGTGTAAGTGTCTGTTTGTGTGTGTGTGATGAGCACGCGCTGATAGACGGTTGGACTGTCATTAAACTACCACCCGCTAATATATTATCTACTGTCGTCATCTAATATACTATAGGTACCACGTATTGTAAGTGTTTCGGTGATTTATACTACTATTATTGCGGTTTGTCAATATTGAAGCGATTGTTCGCCTATAATATTATTGAATCGTCTATTATATGATAAACGAATACGATAATAAAAATGAGAGCGTGTTAAAATGTAATCATTTTTTTATAAATTAAAAAAAAAAATTATATCTAGTCATATGTATTGATATATATATGCACGCTGCTTGTACACACACACACAGAAAAACAGACACACACAAACACAAATACATATACTCTCGATTTTCCGTCATTGTCTTCGGCCGCCGAAAAATCTACTCGCCCCGCCCGGCTTGTGACCTAAAACATGGAAACTAGAGAGAAATCAATACTCGCGGGGAAAACAGAAAAATGTGTAATGTAGTCGCTCTGTTAAATAAACGACTCGCGGTGAACCCGTCGAGGTATAAGCCTATATGTATTGGATATAACACATATGGTAACCAACTGTGCCCTAGCTGTGGTTATTACCGTCATTATGATTACTACCTACCGTTGTATTCATGTCATTCATATTACGTTTAAACAGTAGTTTGTATAACTATTATAGGTAAAGGTATAGGCATTTTCGTTGGTGAATTAGACCTCGATCATGTTTGCTAGAAGGCGTGTGTGATTATCAATCGTAGATGTTTGTTGTTTTATTAGAGATTTTCTTCACTGAAAAATCACTTAAAATCTGCTTTAAAAAAAAAAAGGTTTTTGTCATTTCTCATACAGCGTATCAAAAAACCATTTAATGTGTCACTTGACTCTTTAACAATAAGCAAAGTATTCTTAATACTTGCCTTGAAAGTTTAAATAGGAATAAACATACCTATAGTAATACTTGCAGAAATCACCCATTAAATGTGTTTCACGATGTATTCAATTTTTGTTAAAAAGTGTTCAGATCGCAATCAAGTAAAATTTACATTCTCAACCAATAGTGCCCGTCGTTTTTATTAATTGTAAATCTTTCTACATTTATTGTCGATATAAGTAAGTAGGTACATTCTCTATAGGTACGAAATATTTTTAGTATATATTCAATCTTATTAACGCATATTATTTATATTGAATATTTAATATATTTTTTTTAAAGAATATTAACACCGTTTATTTACCAAGGAAAAATTTCTCGCATAATATCTTAACTAAATACATTCAAAAATAGGATACATTAGACGTCTCAACTTGAAATGATTAATCGTAGATAACTCTTTCAGTTTGACTACTAAATTAATCAAAGAAACCGCATTAACAGTAAATAGTTAAATAGTATCAGAGTTATTGCTATCACCTCATTGCGCCAGCACGGTGTAAAACCATTTCTCAAAAACGTCGGTTTCTGGAAGTTCATTGTGTCGCTTGTGACAGAAGCTTCTCTCACTCATTAATGGATAACATTATTTCATATTATTTATTATATACTGTCGTGAGCCTCTGAATAGTGTTAGTGGTCCCCAAAAACTGTCAGTTGAATAAATTTGTGCATTTCCTACGCATTTTCGGCCATTCCGGTCGTATACAGTTGAAAGAACGGTGTGGTGAAAGGGTTGATCATGTTGACAGCTCGAATTGGTTGAACGTGATGAAGATAAATTCTAAGAGATTGTCATCAGCGCGTTTCCCTATATTATAGTGTTTGGTGGCATACTGGTCTTTGCAATGGGGTTTAAGTAATTTTTTCCTTTATAAACTTTTTCGGACAAAATTTGCCCTTATATTGAATGAGATGGCAACTTAAATGCGTTATATAATCTGACAAATGTATCATTTTAATGAAAAAAACTTGTCGTATACGCTTTATAGAAAACGTATAGTAAATTATTTCGGTTTTATGACTTGAAAAATATCATATGTATGAGTTAGTAACTAAAAATATATTTGTCTAATATATAGAGGTATCTGATACTATAAAAACTTACACGAAAAATTTAAACTGTACTAACAGTAGTACAACTAATAGTTTTAGTAGGAATTTCTTATTTAATTATAGTTCATTTTATATTCTGAAAGAGACCAAAGTTAACTAAATTATACAATTTTAATAATAAAGATTTAGTTGTGTGATCTTTGTTTACATAATATAAGTTTTAAGACAGAATAATGTGTTTTAAAGTTTGGATGACTTATTAACTTATTCATTGGAATAGCAACAAATAGTACTATGTAGAGATATTTTTTTTATTCTTTGTTTGTTTTCAACGAAATGATTACATTCACAATTTGTCGTTAAATATGTTTATATTACACCTATTTTTTTTTTTTTTTTTTTTTTTTATTAGGAAAGAGCCCTCGGCAGCATAGGCCATTGGGCTTACAAAATATGAATAGCTTAAATTAAATATTTACAGTAAGAAACGTACAAGAGAGAACTTAATTCTAGATTTTGGATAGAAGGTTTGCTGTTGTGATGAATTGGATGATGTCTGTTATGGCCATGGGATGATTTTGAAGTATTTCGGAGAGTGATTCGGAAAAGTTGAGGCTTGATCGGATGTTGTGGTATGTGCGGCATTCGGTGAGTAAGTGTTTAATGTATTACACCTATTGTTAATGTTTTTATTTTCTAAATAATTTTTGGTCAGTTTGATTTTTTTTAATGATATTTCTTATAGTTTCGTAGGTAATTGTCATTATTGTCCCTAATGTCCTTAGAGACACATTCCTCGGGGCATTTTTTTGACCCTGTATTCAAATTATTTTTATATTTTATAAAATTGTTTCTATTTTTACGAGTGTAAGTTGAATCATGATTTTGTTTTTTTTTACTAAATTTGCAGATAGCTTTTAAGCAAAAAATTGAATTGATTTTTTTTTCTCTTTGAGTAAGTTATAAAACTATAGAACTTCTGAAAGACTGAAACAATAAAAAAAAATTTTTTGTTAAAATTTACAATGTTGATTATAATTTTGGTTGGATTGTACACGAACATTTACGATACTTTACGATTAGTGGTTGAAAATAAATGATACCTATAACTATCGGTGTTTTATATATTTGAGATAAAATAAAGATTATATTCCTCCCCCTACCATGTAGACTTACATATACGTATTTTAAAGTTTAAACCCAATTTGATATCATATTTAGCTGTAAGTTTATATTGCCGTCCGTCAAGTTTACTTGTGACTTAGCACGAGCGTACACTCATGAATAAGTCGTGGTTGGTCGCAGTTTGGCGACATTCCATAGTATTTCTGTCCTATATAGGAGAGCTTAGGTCCCCCAGAATTCCACGGTCTTCTTCGTATTCTGGCATGAGCAACAACAGCGTATTATATTTATAGTAGAAACATAATATATATGTTAACAATCTAACAGTAGAAGTTTCCGCTTCAAAGCCATATTCTGAAAAACTATTGATAGTTTTACAAGTTATAACTTATATGCATATATTATTATATAATAGGTACCTACTAAATAATACGTTTATGCATAATATACCATATTGCAGAAGGCAGATTGTTACCGAGAATACCGCGTTTGTGTAGATTTTCATAAACGCTGGGTATTATATATTGTGCGACCATATTCGATATTATATGCGTTTAAGCGTTTTAGATGTCCATATATGGCTGGTATCCTCGTATATTTAGCTCCCCTTGGTTCTATTGTGTACATGTGTGTTAATCGAGTCACATTAATAGAGCAAACTATATACACCCCACATACAAGCATGTAGGCTAAACCTGGTAATAATTATTGAAAATTTCTAGGAATATTGACCACACTGCGAGCCTCCTGTAAACTTCACAACCGGGCCTCATTAAATTAAGCTTAATTCAACACGTGAACTTATGACAGTATATGTGCACCCGCTATAGCTGTATTATCGCGTCCGATGACGTACGAACGTTTCAATAGATATGTTATGATAATGTACCCTGGCGCATTGTATTATACACTTTATAAGGGTCACGGTGCGAATATACATGATTTGCTTAAATTAATTTACAATAATACTTATTCATAACAGAAAGGACGTATCCGTATAAGGTATATGTTTAAATCCGATTATCCTATTGTTTTTATTTAAGACATAGGAGATTAATCAATTTTCTAAAAATGAGCCGTGATTAATAATAATGGGGAAGTCAATACTTTATGTTGAAAATATCGACGCTTTGGTTTTAGATCAGTTTGTAATATGTTTTAATATTTATAAGTACTTATATAACACAAGTTTAAATTGCGTCTTTGTAGTCTGGGTATAGCAAGCTGGGTGTCAAGAACGATCCGTTTAGTGGAATGAAAAAAATAGAGTTTGCATATTCATGTTTATTCTATTACGTAAATCTCGTATCGAATATTGTCTGTATTTAACCGAACATTAATTTAAGTATGTAGATATTGTTGACGGAAAATTTTAAATTTAAAATTTATTTTTTGTCGTTATCACAACATTGCTGTTCGTGTAACACAAAAATAATAATTTGTAATCTTCGACACATGTATAATTAACAATGTAAAAGTGTTCACAAAGTATTAAAATTAATATTTTTTTTATAATAAAAAATTAATGAAGTGATTTGCAAAATAGAACAATAAATATTATGACGTCATGATTTATTGGGATATAAAATTTATTTTTATGATAAATGTTTGTATTGGACGGCGCATGGGATAGGCAATCTCGGTGTTCCTATGTATAGGTACATTGTCAATCTCTGCATAAAATCTCTACATTTAAATCGGACTGATTGGTAATGAAAATGTTAATTTTTAAATAAACACAATCTCGAAAGTTATATTAACCTTATTAAATTATATTCAGTGTTTAAAATAGTACAATTTATTGCTTGAAGTTTTAATGAATATATTTAATGAACAACAAAGTTAATAATGTAGATATCTTATGTAGTTTATACTTCTAAGGACAAAACTTGGTAGTAATATGGATAATATACGTCTTATAAACGTCATTTAAACTTATTATACTGTATTATAATAGATACAGACATTTATTGTTAAATTTAATTACTGCCAAACATAATAAAAATTATATAGACTTCATAAACGTTATTCTGGTTTTATGTAGAGGTATTCGTAAAGCAATTTTTATTAAATTGAATAATAATAATTCTTAGTTTCATCATTTAAACATATTTTTTTATAGCCTTTCAATAATAAGATTACAAAAATTAAAGTATTTACTATTTTGTTACATAAAAAATACATTACAATTATAAAGCATAAACATAAGAGTCACATAATTTTTCTTGCCGAGTGCTTGACTTTTTTTAAACTGATATAAATTATCTAAACTTATATATTGTGTTGTTTATACCTATTTAATTAAATCTTTAAATTTCAATACTACTACATTGATTTCATATTTTAATAACCTTATAATACGTAATGGAACAATTTAGGCAGGTAATCATTTGTAATATTGATATTTTTATTTTAGCAAATTATATTTCAAATTTAAAGTGTTTTGTTTGATAGTCACTGTAAGCAAATAATATTGTGTTACGATGTTTTTAATCATAATACATTTGCAAAGAAAAACTAAATTGTAATTATTTAAAACTCGTTTTTATATGCCAATCGATTTTTTAAATTTTTGTCTGATTCTTATTCTGTGATATATTGTGCCTCATTAATAACATTAAATTCCTTCATACCTATGATGATGAATCATTCATTCGTGTTTCTTTTAATTAGTCAAAATATAATTGCCAAAATGAAACTTTACGTAATGTATAAACCAACACATTATATAATTATTTTTCATTTTGTATTATTATAATTTATTTAAATTGAATTCGATGTCAAGTTCACAACTTTTCAAGTATATTTTATTAATTGTCTTTAGAAAGGTGTATCTTATTGCTTTTTAATTTAATCAATTATGATAAATGTACCTATATTAATCTGAATATTTATTGAGAATTTATGACAATATGATATACCAATACCAGTTATACCAATATTTATACATAAATATACATTTAATTAAATTAAGTATAAAATCAATTTAGAGATCAGATTAATGTTTATTTTTTGGTATCCGAAAGTGTAAATTATAAATAGATGTATTTTTACATATAAACAGATATTTTAGGTTTTCATATATTAGTCTACTTTAAGCATGTAATTTAACTGTTCGATAAATATTAAATTCCATTTAATTTTTTTCAGTGATTTCACAGAAATTTAGTTCAATTATATTCTTTATTTATACCATGGAAGTAAACTTAAAGTTTTTTATACTACATTTATCCCTCAGAATTGAACTTAAAAAAAGATTTTGTAAGTTAGTACTTTTTTGGTGAACTTTTTTAAACAAGTAAATCAGGTATAACTGCAGACAATACGCTCTAAGAAAGTTTCGATATTTTTATGTAATAATAATGCATTCCAAAGAAATAAAACGATTTTGGTATACAGTGTGCTTTGTAAGTATGCTAAGTAATTTAGGCTATATATCTACTACAAATTTTTCGGTGTTCCGAATTGCGTGCGAATATCATTATTTAGGATGAATTGCGTGTGCGGTTTTCTCGCGACACAACCGAATTTCGTGCCGCGGTTTTTTTAAATTTATCAATTTTAGTGCATATTTTTGTTATAAGTTTATATTTTTACGCATTCTTATTTAAATAGAAAATTGTTAAACAATATTAATAGACTAAAAAAATTATAAATGAACAAATAATAAATTTTGTGTTAATACATTAAAATAATATGAAATTGTTTTAAACAACGTTAAAAAAATATTAGTAAACAAATGATTTAAAAATATAAGTGTAAAAATTAAATTGGCAAATTTTTGTGTGCTAAAATTTCTATGAACTCCAAACGGATTATAACTTGATCTTTATTATACTGACGCATAATTTCATGAATATAATCTTCTTTTTTCACTGTCATCCGTCTTTTTTGTGTTTGATTTGAGCTACGCATTTTGATGTAAACGTTATCAATTTGTACATTTTTTAAATCTTCTAAAAATTGAAAAATATTTGGTTACGAAGAGTAGAACATACTATTGTGTTTTTAATGAAACGATTCACAAGCATTAGTAGTACGCATAAAACCTAACCATATTGATGGTGGAAATTTAATGCTTTGTAAAATGTAATTTTTTCAAAAAGCATTTAATTGCTGATTATTTGGTTTTATAGTCATGCGATCTTCAGAAAAAACATTTTTAAACCTCCTCAGGTTCTAAAAAGGATAATCCAAAGCATACCTACTCTTGAAAATTTCCCAATTTCTGATTTCTTTTTGAAGTTAGGCCAAGTGATTAGATTTTTCTCCATATAGTCTGGCCCAAGTGAAAGCGACAGCTTTTACGAACTGCTTCGGGAAAAATCTCTGAGATTGCCAAGTGAATAGCTTGTTCGAAATCAGCGTAATTTATACGTGGTGTAAAATTCAAATTTAATCCACCAATTTTTTCTAACAAATCAGAAAATGCATCTTTATATATTTTTGTAGTTTTTCCTGTTAATAAAAAAAATACTAGCGGGGTATAATTTGAATTTTTAGCTTCATGAATGATAAATAATTGATAAAATGGTTTAGGACAACTTTTAAACGTACCATCAATGTATAAAACGGCACATTCAGTTAAATATTTCAAATTAGTTTGTGTTGAAAATGCTATTATATTTTTTTCTGAACTATTAATTAACAAAAATAATTCATCTCGATTTGTTTTGATTTCACCTAAATTTGTTAGATCCAAATGTAGTTCATCTAAATTTGTAGGCAACTTTGGAATTATACTTGTACGTGCATATAGTGAATATTTTTTCTTATACGCATCGTGTATAGTAGTTAGACTACTTATATATTATCCTTCGCTTAGTTCTTGGTGTAAAATCTTACATGGATTTTTAAACGGATCCTCCAAAGCCTTACGTTTTAATTTATTATATATTTGCTTTTTGTCGAGTTAAAATATTGACATCGTCTTTATCGTGGTCGTGATTTAAAACACTAAAAATAATTTCACTATTTTCATTTAATTTAAAAAATAATTTACACATACATTTTGTACATGTCCATCTTTGAATATGATTGTTTAAATATTTGTTAAAATGAAATTATAGCCATCAATTAAATAAAGTTTTTTATTTTTTTCGCTAAACATAACACTAATTTCCATTTTTATTTTTGTCGTTAGATCGGTCTGTTTGCAAATTGCAAACTATTAACTGATTATTGAAAATCACAAATTGTATATAAATTGTGACATACTTATCAAATTATGATCATTTTTAATCACTTTTCACTAATCTAATCTCATTTCTCGGAGAAAACCCATATTACTATATTATATTTACTACAGTATAAATTCAAATGATCGGCGAAAACCGGTTGTCTATTCAAACTTGTACGCTTGCAATTCCAACCTATCACGAAAAATATGCACACGCAATTCGGTTGTCAACCAACATCGCTTTTTTTTTTGCACGAAATTTGGGTGCAGCCAAATTTATATATATAAGCGAAACGCCGTAATAGATAGGAATATATTTATTAAATTTAATGCATAATATTGTGATGACCAGAAACGACTTGCATACGTTGTCATTATTGCTAAAAGTATTTTCTTTATCGTTGTCAAAAGGATGTTCAGTCAAAGGGATTCAAGTTTCATTCGCTATAATTAGACCAAAGCATCAAGGCTGGGTTTGCCTTTGGTATACGTAGTTTCAAAGATGTAATACACTAGTCAAATATCGTTCTTCTGAGATGGGTTCCAGCAGGTAACCTGAGCGTAGACGGTAACATTATTTGATGCTGTATCTGTATAATGCAATAATTTATTATTATGCATCCTTTATTTAAATATTTTTAATTCATGTACCATATGATTTAAAGTTTTAATTCACTGACTAGATGATGTTTATATGATTCTGATATTTTAGTAAACACTATTATTATCGATTTTTTTTTTTTGTATAATTGAAAAATAGTATAAAAGTTTAAAATTAATATTCAAATTATCATAAATGCAAAACTTTGAATGCACGGATAATAATATAATAACATATTAAAAAGAAACTAGTCTTTAAACTAAATTTAAATCATCAAAATTCAAGTATTATTCATTTTAATGTAAATCTTTAAATAAAAATTTAACGAACCGTATTCAAAATATTGCATTTCAGATTCTAAGCAAAGCTATTGGTTACATAATGTCTTACTTGGAATATATATAGATAATATAAAATATATATTTTCTACTATCTCAAATATTATTGAGTGTTTGCGTAGGATCACATACCTAATATGATGATATTTATGGAAATTTAATTTTTTCTCTCGAAAGAATCGTACAGTATGTTTTTATTAGAAAATGTAAGAACTACATTATTGTTTTTCAAATATAATAAATCCAGCCATCAAAATTGATTTTAACGTTTGGTCGCAAGACGATTATGCAACTTTATAGACAATCAATACCCAGGTTGAGTGTTATTTTTATGAAATAAAAACCTCTATAGTTCCTATCTATATACGGTTTTAATAACAACTATTTGTTGATAAATCGTTATTGAACCTATCGTTAGTATTTATAATATTTGGGTATTCATGATACCATTATATTAAATATATAAAAGTTTTATTTTTGGCGAAATTCTTAAAAGAATACCGTAATATTTTGAGGTCATACTGTTCACGAAAATCAATAATACTGGTAGGTAAGGTTTTTATATAACCTGTAGAGTTAATTTTCTCAAAACGGTAGTCTAATACAAAAATCTTGTCTAGCCACGCTAAAAAAATTGTTTTTTCTCATTTAAGAACATTTATTTTATAAACTACAACACTGCTATTTATTTCTACCTATATTAAAGTTTTACTTCAAAGTGTTCAGAGTATTTATGTTTTCAAGTTTATTTTTGTGCTTTATCAAAAACAAAGTACTGTTTCAGAGTTTTTTCATAAGTCATAGAACTGAGTGTTAGGAATATGGGTTTTTAAAACACAATGATGAATTAAAATTTAAATATTACAACAGTATAAAAGATATATTTTTAACACTTCTATTTGTATGATGAAATATTGTTTTTTATTTCAATATATCCTCGGGTTTTGAGATGTAAAACTATTTTACATCCTGCAATAGTTTATACTTATTCTATGAATATTATTGAAATGTAATAGATTTTAATCAATATAAATACTCCAAGAATGTTAAAATTAAAAATAGTTTTAAAAATTATAATGTTTATCAAAAGTGTAGAGATGTGAAAATGCACAACATTTTTTAGCTTTGAATTTAACATCGAACTAAAAGTTAATTTATTTTTTGTAGCTATTTGCTTTTCTACATTCGTGTAAAATTAATTTTTTCAGCGCTTGTTTAGATAAAATAAATGTATGTAGTTGAAGTCAGGAAGTGAATATAGCATTTATAATAAGTACTATTCCAGAAAATTTTCATTAATACATTTTATAAACTTTGTTGAGAGATGAATTAGTTAGTAAATAAATAAATGTATAAATAATGTTAATAATATTTTAGTTTTATTTTATTTTCGTTATTTGCAATATACACACACACATATATATATATATATATATATATATATATATATATATATATATATATGTATATAACGTATACTATATACATATACCATATATGTGTACTTAACGATGCCTTTTTTCAATAAATCATAAATTTGTTTTAGATTTCTATTTGCCACTGGTTTATAAATCCTACAATGCATTTCCGTTATGTCTTATGGATTTCGTTGGTCATGTTTATACTAATACCCATTGTTGGTTTTATGAAATGTATTATTCAACGATTACATCGTACTATACTGGCGGTATCGTTTTCTTTAAACAATATGTCGTTTTATTTGTTATCGATATCAATTAAATAAATCATCTATGTTATTATATCATACAACGCTACTATGGTTACTACCTACATGATATAATATCATAAATAAACATTTATACATTTAGCACACCGGTATTATCACGAGTTATTTAGATGCGCGTAGTCCGTTCTAGTAAATTGGCAATTTGAACGTATTGAATGCAAATAATAATAGCGATAAACCATTAATTATTGGGTATATTTCAATGAATATTCATAAATCATGTGCATGATCTAGTGAGTAGAAACCATGTAATGGTCATGTTCTTGTAGCTTGTGTGTTTAATTATTGCTTTAGGTGTATAATATTGTATATATTTTGTACTGTTAATTTAATTAACGTAATTTAATAAAGTATTTAATCACAGTTTTTGATAAACCATCATATTTACAGACCATAATAACTTAATGATATCAGAAGCCAATCGTATATAATAAAGTTTTAGATATTTACATCCTCATTAAAAGATAGGTATCTACGACCTACTTATACATGTATATAACCGTTATATTTCTATAGGTACATTACAAATCAAATTAGCTGCAGTATTTCTTTTAAGCTTCAAATAATAATAATAATTATTGTTTTTTTTTTTTTTTTTTTTTTATTAGGAAAGAGCCCTCGGCAGCATAGGCCATTGGGCTTACAAAATATGAATAGCTTAAATTAAATATTTACAGTAAGACACGTAATTATTGTTTTGTAACACTGTAAAGGCGGAATATTAAATTCAATTTTTATTTATTGTTCAGAAATTAAACTTCTAATCAACAATAGTGAAACATGTTTAATTTTTTTTGACTTGATTATCAAAACACATTATTTTTAACACATCCATAGGTTAAGAATTTTTTAGCATATAATAAGTAGTAAAAAATTTTAAATGATTTATTGTAAACTTATTCTAGAAGCAACCAATTATTTTTGAAGTATAGATTTATGTGTTGGTAAAATTGTATGTGGTCGATGGACGAAAATTTAAATTTATTATTATGTTACATTGATAACTATTTGTCATAAAATTTAATTAAAAAATATTATTCCAAAAAAGAGGACAACACATGAATAAAATACTAATATACAGGTGTTTCCAAATAATTTATCTACTTTCCATTAATCAAATTTCATGTAACATTTAAGTGATTAATGTTAAGTTAATACAGTTTTTAGAAATATGTGATTGTAACCCTGTAACCCCCATTACTTGCACAGTGCATGTCTAAAAATTAATCAACCTGTTGAAGCATGTTGACCGTAATCAAGTTGATGACATCTGTAATGCGACTTTTCAGTTCATCAAAACCTTTCGAAAGGGAGGTTTAGAAACAGTATTTTATGTACCTTAAAGAATTACAGATTTTAAGGCCCGGAGATTCAAGGGGTGGTCAAAGGCAAATGGTTCGGTTAAAAAAAAAAATATGTATTAGTATTCAAATTACTTAGATGTGTGCCGTGCAAGTATAAAGATGGGAGTCACATTGAATATTTATCGATATTGTAACAGAATTTAATATAATTTCTAACATTTCAGATTAATTATTAAATATTTTTTTTTGTCGAATGAATTATTTTCGATTATCCTATACTATAGGCCTGTAGAATTTAGAAGTATTTGAGTGCAACTATCGAAATCCCATAAAATGTACACACATAGCGTAGCTCACAAGATACCAGTATAATTTATATATATATTTATAATTTTTTTCTCCCCTAGTGGGTTTTGTGACGATAACAACGCCGCACTGCATGGATACCCTCTCTTTATCTCACTGTGGATGTACACTATACAGCTAGTGATCGATGTGCCGATTATATAACAATATACTAAATTATGTACAGCAAATATGCCAAATGGTTTTGTTTTTTCCTCATCCGAAGAAATTCACTCTTATTTTTTTCACTGTAATCTGTCCATTCATTATTTCAGTGTACCCTGTGGACAAGGTGGCCTAAACGATGTACGTGAGAATAGTATGTATGTTAAAAATCATGTATTTTACACCTTAACCGGCATTCCAAATTCATCTAATCATATAATCAATAATGTTTTCTCGCACGAACAGTTTTGTTTTTTTATATAGGTATTCAAATTTGAATATCTGTTAAAAAAAATATTGAACGCAATAGTGTATTATATGAGTGGGTCCACAAGAGACGGTCATAAGAACTCTGAAATATAATATATATTTGTTTTTAAGCTGTGGTCGGGCGCCAGTGGTATGGTCCGATTTACCCTTTTCATTAATCTTTATAAACTTTGTTATACGGATACAGCATAGTAATGTCATTTCCTATTGTTAAAATGTTTATACTATACAACTTCTTCCTTAACGAAGGTAAGTCTTTTCTTCATATGTACCTAATGTAAAACTAAATATATTTTTTAATTATCCTCTAATCTGTTTTAGTATATTATTTTATTAACCCTCTCATATTCTGTGACACTAAATAAAGTCCAGCGTACTCCATCTTTGGTCTCGGTATCTGGTGTGCGATTCCACCAATTTTCCATGTATAACACTTATACTGAACTTGATGATTGAAAGTGTGAGATGTTATAAAGGTAGAAATTGTTTCCGAATATTTTTTCAACCATATGAATATTTATACTTGGTTTGTAATATTCTAACAGATGATGATATTTAGTCAATCAATTATTAGACCGTAACAATAAGGCATGTCAATCCATCGTATTATATAATGCTTACTAATACGTTTTCTAGAATGAATGTCAATATCAGTAATAGAATTGTAGGGTAAATAATCTGATATGATACTAATACTGATGGGGTTGATAAAAATAAAATATTTCCTCTTTGTTTTTATGGGCAATAGAGTATTAATTTATTACCAGCCGTAAGTAGTATAGTAACCAAAGAAAATAAAAAAAAAAATAAACAAACAAATATATTTTTTTAAATATAATAACAATACGAATTTGACATTGACCTATTTCTTTTTTACCATAGTTATTTTTAGGGCTGACTTACTCAATTGTTGTATATCGCTTAACATTAAAACGGGTTGTGTCAACATTTCAGAACTATAAGTATATTTTAAAAAGGCTTTAAACTATTTAATTACATTTTGTTATTATTATATACTTAGGTATTTAATGATTATATTTTAGAATTATACATAGTGAAAATGTATCTTTCACATTTGAATCATTATTGTTCTTAAATATCCATAGAACTTTTTCATGAATTTAAGTTTTATATCAATACAATATTTAAAATAATTTATTTATTAAAAATACAATTTTTCATTTGTTTATTAAAAAGAAAATAATTTATGCAACTTATTTTATTAATTTATAAATTTATAATTAAGTAGATCTCACTGTTCAGATTCGAAGCTATTCTTGCTCATTTAAGTGTATTCATAATTTATTATAACTTAAAAACATACCTTTTAAACGTGTATTCAATAATGTAGCGCTTGCGTATAAACTGTATGAAAGACGATTAAATTTGTCTCTTGTACGTTATTATACCTAAGTACGTAATTTGTGATTAAACTGTATTTTATATTCGAAAATACGTTTAACTATATTTGTGATAATTACTGATACTTAAAAATAAAATTAGTATTTATGTTTTTCTTATCAAAAATCTTAAATCATATAAATGCTATTTTTTTTTAAGCTACAACGACGTGTTTATGTAATAAAGTATTAATTAATAAAAAATAATAGTAAAAAAAAAAAGATTTATGATAATTAAATTATGATATTAAAAACAATAGCATTAACGTATTTTTAATTTATTTTCAGTTTTCAAATACTATACTCAGAAATTATTGTATAATAATGCTGTGGTAGTAAGTTTTAAGTTCATAATATTAACATAGACAGTTCAACATTGCCTATTTTTGCCTACAACAAGAGTTTCGCTATATCGTTTGGCTATGGTTTAACTGTAACATCGTGGCATGTTTAGTTTGTACATTGTATAATATTATTATTATACCTAATGAGAGCATTGCAATACGTACTCATAGGACGATTACGTTTATAACTATGAAAGCTATTAGTGATAACGCCGCCATCGGTGTAAATTTATGATAATATTTAATTCACTTCGCGAGCCACACTTTAACGCTTTCAACAACGATCGGTGGCACCTCACTTATTGTCGTGTAATAATTATAATATTCTGCATATAATATGTTATAAAGGAACATAAAACCAAAAAAAGATCGAAGATTTCACGTGTTCGGATCTATCTGAGTTCTACCTACGTATTTTCACATCCTTGTCAGTATAACATAATATATTATACTCGACCAAGTCAACCATATTCTAATGTAGACACGTAACATATTATACATACTATATTATACACATATATAATAGGCATAAGTTAAATAACGAAACGTCAAGTGCGGCGAACGGATCGATACTAGCGTGTAATTTAATTTTCAACCACGATGCTCCGAAGATTCCACGATATGGATTACCGCGATGTAGGTTTAATAATATTATACCGTATTGTATTATGCACGATGAGGAATACGTTGCTATTAGCCGTCGCTGGTGATTCGCAAACTACAAATGCACAAAAATCACATACACATATATATTATATACTGCAGAAAATACGGATCGGGTTGGTTTGCGACGGCGATGGATACTCATCATCAGTGAACTGGTCCCTGCAGACCCATCGACGGTATGTGTGGTTGATATCGACGGATCCGTGTCGGGAGTGACACTTTTATTTGCCGCGCCTTAAACAACGATCGCGCGGAATCTGATATCTGAAAAAAAAAATAAAAAAAAAATAATAATACGCACGACGACGAAACTCGTGTAAATTCTCCGGTCGTGTGTGCAACACCAGTGTGGTGCATAACTCGATGTACACGTGTTATTCGTTTTAACGGCGTTATTGTAGAGTTGTATTCACCGTTGTATATAGTGTTGTATAAGTACTTGTAAATCAGTGTAAAACGAAACGGCGAATGCACAGCTCCTGTGCACACGAGTATGTGTATATAACATATTAGCATGTAGATTGTAGGTATCTGTTAAAAAAAAATCAATCTGTAATCGACATCGTTCGATCGTTCACGAGGTATTGCATCATACCCCGTGTGATATCGATTCGTTTACGTTCGCGATGACTTGAGGGTTATGGTTTCTCGCTCAAATCTGAACGCTCGTCGCGACGCAGATCAAGTCTGACATTATTATTTGTGCCAATTAAAACCGTCAAATCTGATATTATATAGTTTTTATCTCGAGACATTGTTCAAACTGCAGAACGGTCTGCAACAATAGTCACAATAATACGTTATTGTTATTGATCAATAAATATAGTGGCGTGGTTGATACCAAACGTCCAGTCAACCACGGTTCGACGGGCACCCTGCAGTTATACTGCACGTTATACGTCAACGTCGATTTTTAGAAATTTTTACGTCGCTGCAGGTTTAATTTTCCACGTGCCCGAGGGGCGTAGGTTTCCGTGATTGAAAAACGTGTTTGGGGCAGTTATATTTCCCTCGCCGTCGTCCACCGCGCAACTGTTTGTGCCAGAGCAGGTACCTATATACCTATATAGGTGCTGCGCGGACATCTATATGTAATAACAAATATGAAAAATTCATGAGAAAATTTGACGCGGACACAATTGCACATGACGTGTCTAGTGTAGAGTAGACGTGCGGAAATAGAATAGAACGCGCGTGACTGATACATTAGGTAATACATTATATATATATATATTATATATATATTTGTACAGTATAGTGTACGCAATGATATGTGGGTGTGTATATATATATATATATATATATATATATATATATATATATATATATATAATGTTTACAATATAACATAATAACAACGATATTATATTATTCGGTCCCCCCCCCCCCCCGATATCCGGATGATCCCTTCGCCGCGTATAAATATGATATTGTGATACGAAATTACGATGCGTATATTATACAATATGTCTGTGCAAGGGCCTGCGCTGTGGCCACTATGTGCAACCCGCGGGATGAGAGGCGTTCTCGTTTCGACGAGAAATCCATTAAAGAGACGCTCGGTGAAAAGTTTCTGTATATAATATTATACAGTGCCCCCTACCCTCGCCCGCCATCATACGCCAACACGCACTTCTCGTCGGCTATTTTTTTTCTCCCTCGCACGCCTCTCTCTTATGGTCCATACTATTATGTTCCGCTGTATTATACGTACATGCATGCAATATTGTGTGTGAGTATGGCGCGTGAACGAAAAAAACGAGCGTTTTGAATTTAAACGTTTCCGTCACTAGATGCTCACTATTTTAATGGAAAAATGCCGGAAGAATTTACAATCTGCCATATATATATATGCGCGTGTAAAGACTCTTGTTCGTACATCGTACCACAAGAACAAAATATGCGTGTGTGATATTTATGAATAATCGCGTACCTAAACCGATAGTGTTGTAATGCATAATATGATATATATTTAAAGTGTATGAGTTTATTATATTATACCTCTTACTCGACACTAGCCGTGTGTATCATATAATTGGCAGTGGAATAATTGCAGTATTCAGGCTTATGACGTGTTACCTATATTATTTGTGAGGAATATTTATGGCGATTTGTTGTTGTACGAAAACATTGTTGATTTGAAACATTCATACTTGATATAGCTATTATAATTATTATATTCTATTCGAACAGAGTATAATAATTATATGCGTCTGACGGAGAATTTATACAAAACCGCAGTGATGTACCTAAAAGGATTAATCAGGTAGAAACGTATTATAAACTTGTGTCGATTCGATAATTCTGCTATAATATTTAACGATGTAATGGGATTCACGAAGACGGGACGATTTATTTGTCAAAAATGTCATTAACATAATAAAACATTATGTTTGTGTTTGGTATTTAAAATTAAATCATAACATATTTGCCTGAAATTCACCGTGAACTACATTGCGTTGATTTATGTTAAGTTAAGCTTTATATAAATACTGTTATTGTCATGCTTTTATCTTGTACTTTTGTTTTATTATATACACCACGATTTTCCTTAATGAGAGTATAATACAGAATTGGAAGACCTGGAGTGGATGCACAGGTTAGACACGAATTAGAGGCGGCCGTTGTTCAGGTGGAGTTTCTGATGAACGAAGGAGCGTTAATCACAGTAACTGCCGACGATAGTTTACACCTATGGAATTTCAGACAAAAAAGAGCTGACGTTGTCCACAGCTTGAAATTTCAACGAGAAAGGTAAGGGGTACATCCCCTAAAAAACAATTTTACTATATAAATTATAATTATATTATAAATCAATAACAACACGTCATAATAATAATATGTTTATTTAATATAAAATACCTACTGTACCACATATATTTTTCCAACCAATCGTCAAATCTATTTAATGTTGAAATATATAACATTATTAGGTCTATGTTTGAGTTAAATGTTTTGTTTATTCTTAAACTATTACTCGATAAAAACCATTATACATAATAATTTTGAATTTATTGAAATCACTTTTTAAGAATTTCCGAAAAACTCGTCAACAACAAGTTACACGTAGTTTTTTATTGCTAGTATACTACGTCTGAAAATTTTAACTTGAAACATTATTATGCAAATATCAATACAGTTTATTGTTCTTATCGTTAACTATTTCCATTTATAAATAGGTCACAGTAAGAATAATGTATTTTTCTTTGTCTTCAAAATGGCAATTTCTGCAGTATATCAAATCAAAAACCAAATTCGCTCCAAGTACTTATACTATATCCACATATTTATTTTTAGGGCACAAGGCTATACTATAATATAAAAATGTGGGATTGCGATTCTATTTACTTAGGTTCAAAATCGATTTCGATTGTATTATCTTATATAAATATTGTGTATAATGTAGTATCTCATTTATTATTATTATTTTTTTTTTTTTGTAGAATTACAGTTATACACCTTCCACTCCGTAGCAAGTGGCTGTACGTGGGTTCAGAAAGGGGAAATGTACATTTCGTCAACGTCGAGACGTTTACCCTTTCCGGCTACATAATAAACTGGAATAAAGCCATTGAAGTGTAAGTACAACAATATTTATATAAAGAGCAATTTTGAAATATCATTGCGGTAGTTAGTCTCTGACCTTGCCAGCGGTACGTAAATTTTTATAACGGCGCCCCGATCGCTGCTGGATACCTAGTTGTGGTTCCATTATTACAATCCATTACTATAATATCACTCGGTAAATAATCATAAATAATAACAAAATATCGTGGGTGATATTATACATAATATAATATAAGTATATATGTTGAACCACTACTTCTACAACTGCTACTACTACTCTTAATAAATACTCTTGAAATAAACCAGTGATACATTAATGTGTGCTTAACATTGAATTTCTGTACAACGCTTAAATGTCCATTAGAGATTTTCTTCCGCTATACTGGTAGGTACACACGCCACGCTAGTTAAGAGAGTTTGCATTTGCTTGTCTAAGACGTGTCATGCGGAGTGCGGACTCGCAATACAGTGTATTATTGTACACGGTATAAGCTCAAACTTTGTCTACTCACATTATATACATACGTTTGTGTGTGTCTGTGTACTTGGATAATGAAGTTCGCCGTGTTCTTCTTGAAGGCATAACGTTATGTTAGATTTATTTTAATGACATGCGTATATACACGTAACACGTATATATATATTATATGCATGGCAAGTTACCTCGGGTAGGTATGTAAAGGCTTGGTAGCTGTTTCTAGTTAGCATTCTAGTGAACCGTAATAAGCATATTATGACGAACGGTTATTCAAGAATTTCGCTCTTTGTTCGCGTCTTTTGCGCGGAGCAAGAGAACATAAACTTAAAAGTTTTTACGTCAACGAGTAAAACGTGTATTTTCGTTTATTTTATTTTTCAACATTCCGTAGTATATAGGTGACTACTGTGAGTGTTTATAAAAAATGTATTGCAAAGACAATTTAGTCTAGGTATTTGTTTCTCCGTTCACATTTTTGAGGTTAGCACTATAAAATATTGACTACTCGAGAAACATATTGCCATACACGCGTACCTGCAGCACACAACCTATTCGACGGTACCACAGAATGTGTACAATATATTCGCTAAATATCCCATAAATATATGTGTGTGTGTGTATGTGTGTTCAAAATATATATTGAAGTAACATCAATGTCGATAGCTACAATAACCGAACAACTTAGAATTTAACGCGCATTGATATACATATTTTGGCGCACGTATGAACGTTTGTAGAAGATTTTATGAGCGCAGTGGAGTTTGACGAGACTCAAATAAAATAGGAAATGCGAGTTATCGGCTAGAAAAATATACGTTATAATATCCATTTTTCTGAATGAAATGCTAAGTTAAAAAAAAATATAGGTTTCTATATAATTTCACTATTGGATCGTAAACCCGTTTACGGTTTTTTCTTTTGTGCGGCCTGATCGTAAAAGTTAATGCTTCATTTTCATTCCCCAGTGATGCAGTCGACAGTTTATGTTACACACGACATAATATAATAATAATATGACAGTAATTCCGGGACCTGAGCCGTTTTTATGTTGAATAAATAAATAAATTAGGAGTTCATAATAATAAATACGACCAGTGAGACCTTAAGCCATATTCACAAAGCAAGCTATTTCCATCATTGTACTATATCGACATTGGTAATCGATAAAGTATGAATTATAGAATTGAAATTATTTTATTTTCTCATTAAATATACAGTATACACGGTATAGTAAATATTATTTTGAAAATTTTAAAAGCTAAATTCAAATCACTAATTGACATATTATTATTTTGGAACTAATCATATCGATATCATATCATATCATATCGATGGATTTTCCCCTCACAACTTAATTTTATCTGTTTTAATACAGCTACAATAATTTTGTTTTCACGTTGTATATTTATTGCATTTTATCTAATTGTGGTAATAGCTGACAACTATAAACAAGTCAAACAGCATATTTGTAATGTAGGCCAGTGAAACAAAAGTGCCGAGGTAGCTGAATTGTAAACTAGATATAAGGCAAAAGGAATAAGAGACGAAGGGAGTCGTGGTACGTGAGTACTACGATATACGTTGGATTGTTTTGATCTGTTTGTGTGTATGTTTTTAAAAGTGTTTTTTATTTAAAGTATTTTAATAAACGGGTTTTAACTCATTGGATTGTTTGTTTATATTTGGCGTTACCTTGTACATCTAAGTTCGATCTGAAACCGATTTATTTACGGTCATTAAAATACAAAGTTCAATAATCATAGATAGAAGTATACAACTGAAAAGTGCGTATTCGACATAATAAAATAAAAATAGTATTTTTTGCATTGTTGACTGTGTTTGCAAACGAAGTATATGAAAATATTAACCCTTTTCTATACATTATCCTTCTTATATATTGTTTTATGATCTCATAGTCAAGTCAAGAGCATTAAGAAGCTTATCAAGAAAATCTGCTACCTGGGTTATTCATCATCGTATTATAATGTATATATGTTCTCGTACACGGGATCGACTTATTTCAAAACTATTCAAGTCTATGACTCTGAGGGTAGTAGCAGTATAGCTAGGGCATTATTGTTCGTGTAATTAAAGTCCTAATTTATTAAACCCATTTCCCGTGTATCGCCTCGCCCTCTTCCTCTTGCACTGTACACACGTTCCACTATACAACGCGCTTCCATCAGTTACCACCTTAAAAATCTCCGGTGGACGTGTCCAGTAATATTATTGTTTCATCATGTAACGTCACTCCCACATCAATCTTCATTATTGTCCGTATGCCTCGTTGGAAATTAATAATATTCTTCTTTGG
The DNA here is from genome assembly GCF_037042655.1 of Diuraphis noxia. Classification (NCBI taxonomy): domain Eukaryota; kingdom Metazoa; phylum Arthropoda; class Insecta; order Hemiptera; family Aphididae; genus Diuraphis; species Diuraphis noxia. Next base: position 24,931,994 of record NW_028301714.1, on the reverse strand, counting down.
ATCATAATATATATATATATATACCCTTCTCTTCTATTTATCTCTCGTTAAGCCTTTTATATGACACGCAGCGGTATATATATACGATATATATATATATATAATATTATAGTGTTTGTGGGTACTATACCTTAAATTGTTTTGATAGCATTGCTTATAAACAGCTAATATATAATATATTATGTATTTAATTACATAGAGGAGATATCCACGGATTCCACTCAAATATATAATTAAATTTATATGATTTATAGATGTTACATCGAGCTCGTTTCGTATGGTTTTGGTGGTAGTCATATTGGCGGAATGATTGGAAGGAATAATGAAAAAGTATAAGATCAAATATTATTCAAGTATTTGCATTATTAGATATTGTTATCCTATGGTTTAATTTTATGAAAAAGTTCATAAAATAAACTCAAATGTTTTACACATGGGATTATTTATTTTGTTAGGAGTAACAATGAAAATCTGGTCGACTAATATTTTATTTTTAATTCCATTAAAATTTCAATGCTATTATTTGAAAATTAATTATGTTGTCTGTTGTTGAAAATGCAATACAAACGAGTCCCTTATACAGATCCTTTGGAGACGATTTTCCCGAGGCTGCGAATTCTAAGAATGTAGTTCTAGGTTCTTTGTACCTTCTCTTTAACGTGAACAACAAAAGCTAAATTATTTGACCGAACATAATGTATTATATTTCATAAAATTTTCATATTATCATTTTGTCTTCTCAATTATGACGTTGTGTTTATAACGAGGATTTCATGGGGTTATTTGAAGATAGTATTTTTAAACAATAGTGTAAAATATATGTAGAAGTTGGCCCATAAAAAAAAATTAAAAAATATTAATGAGCTAAGGGGAACGAACAAAGTCGACTAAAAGTATCTCGTTTTATTTTCATAATAACTTCAGTCAAAACAATGTTTTTATTTATACTTTTTCACATCTTACTACACGATACTGGAGCGTTATCGACACAAATCGTCTTACTACATGTGCAGCGGGACACGAAAACGTCGGATTTAAATAACAAACATTCTTATTTAGAGTGTACAGAACCCCGTAAAAACTGCCACGATCGCGATACAAAAGTTCTTTTCCATTAGAGCATAGGCGCATCATCTCAGAGATAACCAGTACCGCCAGAAAAGTGTTATTGTGAAGCCACCGTTATGTGCATATTTGTTCGCGGCAGGATGACTTTCGCAACCTCATTTCGTCCCAGAGTCATCCCACGAGACCGGATCGCCCGTTTCTTTTTATCTCGCGCATATAGAGGACCACGTATATAATATGGCCGAAACGACCGACCGTTTTTTCCACGAAAAGGCCAATCGAAATACGCACGCGACAGATAATATATATCATGTCTTTTGCTCGAATTTTTTTTTTCCTTTTGGACCCTTTGATTATGTATTCGGTCGCTATAAGTCTTCCCGCAAATAAATCGAAACGAAAATTTCAACAGACAAAAATGATACCCAATAATAATCAAAGGATATTATAATAGTTCTAGTATATTCTATACGTAGTAGGCATATAGTCAAATCAGGCATTCAGTCAAAGAATTTAATGTTTATGCAATTTCACTATCCACCTAGACATTTAGTTAAATGACTAGCAATTTGACTAAATGCCTATTAATTCATGCCAGGCAAATAATAAAAAAACATTTTGTATTATTTTAAAAATTTAAATATATTTTCTATCAGTTATTTATTGCTATTTTATATATAAAAAAAGCTGTATATTATTTATTAATATGAAAAACACGTAGGTATATGAAATAATATGTTTAATTTTGTGTTAATTATTATTTAGTATTGTTTTAAAAATGAAATCATAAATATATTCAGGTAATAAAAAATTAGATGTGATAGACATAAATGATAGTACGAGTGTATCGTATAGTCTATATAGTCAGTATAGTCTATAGTACGAGTAGTGAGTACCTACTATATATTCTTATTAAATAAAAATAAAAGTTTCATTTGTTTTTACCTTGGAAAATTAACGTAGGTACTAGGTTGTATGAGAACCTTATCTATATTGAGTACCGTGGGACAAATTATAATCTTATCGATTATAACGACAAAAATATGGCGTTATGGAAAAAGATACAGAACATGCGATTGAATTGTACAATAATTTAGTTTAGTATGTTTATTACGTTTAAATAAATAACTGATAGAAAATATATTTAAATTTTTAAAATAATATAAAATGATTTTTTTATTATTTGCCTGGCATGAAATAGGCATTTAACTAAATGTCAAGGCGGATAGTGAAATTGCATAAACATTAAATTCTTTGACTATATTTGCCTACAGTATACACATATCCAATGAAACCATTATTATCGGTTTATTTATTTATTGTATATCAGCTATATAATGTATTAAATTTCATATGTTTTGAAAGCATACATTAAGACAGAATTATACTTCAAATTATTAATACTACTGAATTATACTACTTAAGTATAAATCGTATACTTAAATGTTGATGAAAGGTCATGGCCAACACTTACATTTTTATAAGAATATACTCATATAAATATCGATTATTCTCTTACCTATCAGAGCTCTTACGATTGTTAATTGATATAGTGTATACGTGTGGTATGCGTAATGTAACTGAAATATTAAAAGTAGATGGACTATATGACAGCAAACTAAAGTATTTTATTCTTACCTTTAAGTATTTTGAAATCTTGAAATGTTCTGCCACTAGGTTAGCAGTTTCTTCGTATTACATGGTTAAAAATATGTTGGAGATATAAAAATATATAATATACCCGTACATTATCGTATGTCGCTAAATTCAATTCTCGTTTTTGTTTTGACGGTGTTGTTATAATTTTATATGCAGTTAAGTACCAACTTCAAACTCCGCTTACGACGGTTGTCAAAAACGGAAAATAAAAGGGAGATCATGTTTTAAATTTTATATATGTTTGAAAAGGTTATTTTTGAGTAGGAAATATAAAACGCCTTTTAACTCTATCTTGGGTTTTTTTCCAAAAAATTTTTTAATTTTTTTCATTAAAATAAAAATTGTATCATTATTTTAATGCTTCGTGAAAACATTTTGCTAGAATAATACTTGTTACTTGCATCATCTAACCATAGATTTGTCGTAATGCCATACCAAATTGTTTATAAAGTACAACATTATAATAATAGGAATTTTTAACTAAATATTATTATAATTTTTAATCAAAAATGACATATATACAACGTGTCAAACCGTTGACACATTGTTCGTACATCACTTGCAACATATTATTACATATAAACATAAAATGGGGGGGGGAGGGGTGAGAGAACTTATACTACATATAGAACGCGTAGTTTTGGTGTCGTTTGCCCCGCGAAATTGTTCACTATGCCATTTTTCTTTTACACAACTACTCATTCCCAACCACTACGATCATTCGTACTCTGTAGGCCGCATTCCTCTGGAACCACATTTCTCGCTTTTTTCCGTTCCAGACTTGTGTGAGAAATGACGGTTTGATAGCACAGCGGGACGGATGGATTTCATTATTTATTCTGTCATGTATGTGAACAAAAAAAAAAAATAAAAAAAATATATATAAGTAAAAAGAGAAACCATACGGTCGTTTTGTGCTTGGGGATGGACTTCCATTTATTTTTTTTACCCCTCAGCAGTGTTTTTTCCCCGGCAAAAGAGGTTTTCTTTATGGACGTACAGTTTTTGTGTCCCTCACTTATAACTTGCTCATCCTCTCTCTTTCTGTTCCATACACTTTGCAACACTGCTCTTCGTCTCTCTTTTTGCTGGGAAAAAACACTATTATCTTTTTTTTTATTATCATTGTGTTGAGGTTTCGTCATTTCGGTTTATGTTGTTTGTTTGTTTGTCATAACGATTGCCGACACAACACAGTAAGAGATGACGATGCCATATAATGTGTGAGTGTGGATTTAATAGATTTCGATTTTTGTCTCACATAAAATAACCAATAAAGATTGCGAATTATGAACGGTTTTCGTTAAATCAAACGACGGCGTTGAGTTTAGAACTCTAAATGTTATTGATGATATCGATAACAAAGTGCATTTACTTAGACTCGTTACTTTAATGTATGACTGTACGACTGTTGAACAGATTAAGTATATAAATATTTGATAAAACGGGTAACGTTTTATTCGAGGCATATATGGCAACATTTTTTTCTCCATTCACTGCGAAATCTCTAAAGTATACTTTGGCGTAATCATTAAAACACAAAATAATAATATATATTTAAAAAAAATAATTCTTAAAAAGTGAACAAATTTATCTAGGGTTATATTAGCTGATACTCTTTGAGCTAGTACACATATATGGCTTTTGAATATGCTATGGAATAATTCCGTTGGCATTAATAAAAATAACCCTGTTCAATTGCGTTCCTTAAGTATCTGGTTATGGAATTTTTTTTTTTATTAGTTTTTATTAAACCATCTATTACCTACAGCTTAACAATTAACTTATTTATACAGATTACAGAATTCATAAAAATAATAATAATAGCAAATATATAGTATATAAAATGATACAATATGGCGGGTAAAATAATAAGATAATTAAAGGAGTATTATAATTATATGGTGCAACGAGGAACAATTTTGAAAAATGTATAATAATATGTTAATGAGGAAAAGATAAGAAAAGAAAGAATAGGTACGTTTTAATGAGGAAAAATATTACGAAAATTATTAAGGGAGATAGTACCTTTGGTGATAAAAGCATTTAAAACTGAAAAGAGAAGTAAAATTAGTGGACTGATAATTGAATTTAAGTTTGAAATGAATTGCGAGAATGAAACAGAAATATTTCGTAGGGATATTTATGTTTCTGGTATCTTCAGCGTAAGTTTTTGTAATCGAATTTGAATATGATCCAAGAACTGTGGTTTGTGGAACACTTGGAGGGGTCTCCTTGTTTTTTTTTTTAGGCAGACTTAAAGACTTGACATCCTTTATAGTTGGCTGTATGGTCTAAGGAGCACAGGGCAAATTTGGCTGGACTGTTACGATCCTTATCTTGTTTGTGGTGATTGTCACTACATTTGATGCATCGAAAATTCGAAAGGTATGATTGCGATATTTATGAATGTAGCCAAAAGATTGACAATCATGACATTGCAGAGGGCCATATCTTTTTCTGTGAGGTTTTTCAACAACCACTTTCGTATTAAGCAATTACGTAATGTTATGAATATCTTAATTATTATCATTCCAAAAAATATTCACTAAAAATAGTGGTAAATTATGGCCGCTTTTATTCTTAGTACTATAAGCAATACGCATATTTACTCGTAGTTGAATGCTCTAATTCGAACAGAGCCGAGCAGATGTCGGTACATGAAATGGAGAAATGTAAATTTCTAATAACGATCTTATGAGAACGGCGGAAGCGATGGCAAAATAAATGGAAACTGGCATCAGTTTCATTTAGGTGCGTTACAATTTTGTTGTAGTTGGTTTGACTTAAAGATTGAATTATGAGGTATGTAGACTTGCACGAGAAACCATTTGAGCTGATGATTTTTGAGAGAGTGGCGTTGAAAGCTAAATAATTCATGATATTTTTTACGTTGATCGGAGGAGCCGGATGGCCAGTTTCCTTATCGGAGGGTTGCGGATTTGCGAGAATTGTGCTGGTTGAAGCCGTACCAATTTTATTCACGTTTTCAGGCGTATCATCATTGGCAAGAACAGCATATTTGTTCGGAGTGATTTTTGGACATCATGCCTAGGTGACAATGGACAATCTGATAAGTGACGTTTTGGTTTGCTGTTCTGAGACATTATTTAAAGAGACTGGATGATACCATAGTAGAATAGACTTGAATTTAATCTACAATTGCACTATGGCGATAAGTTATCGCCGATAACGAAGTTTAACGATGCGATGACGTGCGTGTGTTCGTATTTAACGTTAAAACCAAACTGAGAGGTTATAGATTTACTCATCAAATTAATATTTTTACGCTCTTGATACGAAAATCACAAATTGGAACGTCAATCATCACAACTGTTATCTTATTATTATTTAACTTAAGAAAAGTCATAATTTTGTTAAAACAAACTTTGGATTCCTGTAGGTCACAGTGTCGGCAGAGTATGATGGTGTCCTTATATCCTTATATATTGACATACAGCGACACACTATAAACTATTGGGATTTGAGATGATTGATCGGTTCATTATATAGTATTATATAATATATATGCTTTTCTGCCATATCCCGGTTACCTCTCATCTCCATCATTATTAACCGTCTTAAACTTATACACACGTCATGAGTTCAGAAGAAGAAAATTGCAGTTATCTCGCTGATGTATGGAGTCTCTACTGATGCAATATGTGAATGAAAAAATTATACAAATACATAATATAACATACTTCATTATTCAAAAAATATAAAAAGAAGGTAGTAAATATATTGAGACAATCTTTAAATATTTGATTAAAATAGAGACTAGTTCAAAATTATTATACTCAGTTTATACACTATTATCAATCGACGACCTCATAATATTTCTACCCGGCTAAAAGTGCATCGAAAAAAAATGTAAACCCTTCCCTCCCACTTACACATTTATTTTTATAGGTAGCTATATAATTTTATATCGGCAAAAAACACTATTGTCAGTTCCATTATTTATTTTATGACCTGCGAATTACGTATAATTCTAAGTGTTACGTGATATTTTCAAGTCTGCTTTTGATGTTGCTCTAGCCTTACATCACCATTCGTATATTGTATTCTCTGTGCCAATTTTCATTGTTCCTAGTACAATTCCGAACTTGAAAATCTTTTTAGGTCTGCCTACTACCAATGTCACCGCCCTTCCACTTGTTCCCGGATGTAGTTATATAAAAGTCACATAATATATAAAAGTGTTGAGTGTTGAGCAACAAAGGCTGAATTCGTAATCGAAACTAAATTAAACGTGTCAAGTCTCAAATCAGTGTCATGTTCGAGTGTCAAAACGTCATGTACCAAGCTGCTAACTCTAGAATGGTCAATGTTATGCTGTTATTTGATATACTGATTTGCGAACATAACTTTTTATCCGTTTATTTATTTTTTGTTTAACGTTTCTTTTGGTGTTCAAACAATAAAATGTTTTTAAACTTCGCTCAACCTCCGTGAATGATTGTATTTTTTTATGAACACAACATCATAAAAATATTAGAAGCTATTCATGTTTTACTTTTAAAGTTTTAACAAATTACATTTGAGACTCTGAATGGCAGTAGGAAAGCTATTAGGTTTTTCAACGTCGTATTCTCTTATTTTGTATTTTTGTTTCAAAAAGCTTGTTCCTGAGTAAATGCTTCAAAAGCTTATATTCTAGTCTCTATATTGATTGAAAATTGGTCATATATAGTTAAATTCATAATATAGTTTTTAAGGTTAACTGCAAATACCTTCTCAATATAATTTATGAACAAATCCTGAAATCTTTAATAAATTGCCTCGTGAAATCGTTTTACATTTTTGAGTATAGTACCTACAATTATTTCTTTTGAAAAGAAAGAATGATAGGAAGTGTTCAGAAATTTATAAATGTGTTTAACTGAAATATTTAGTTTTCTTAAAATAAAGATCCTAGATAATTGTAACTGTAGAATACTATATTTTTATTTATAATTAGTTGAACCCGTGCACTTCGTATCCGGTTAAAAAACTTACCTCTAATATAGTTTATACTGTCTGTTAAATTCGTTTCATGTGATGATGCTAGCAGTACATTTTTATACATAAGGATAGATAGTGGTTAAAATATATCATAATATTACAACGATATTTAATTTCGTATATTATTATGTAATTGTCTTCGTTTTATAAAGATAATTCTGATAATTTAAATATTAAATTAAATAATATTTAGGCATATCACTTTCTAACTTAGCTTATTATCTTCTGCCCATAGGTCTAATAAAACTCTGTACTAAATTTCGTCGCCATCGGTCCAGCCGTTTAGGAATGTATATAGAACAAACAGATATATATAGCTATATCTATGATGTCTGTTTATCATTTATTTGAATGCTTTATAATATTTGTGTAATTTATACATTTTTCAAATAATCACGCTTAAATAAATACTGCAATTATAATTATATCAAATTTCGTAGCAATTGGAATTGGAATGCTAAAGGTTAAACAGACAGAAGTCAATTTTTATTTTCATAATAATTGCCCGTTAAAAATACTAACGCTTTTGATTTATTAATTCACTCAGAGAACACCTTTAGTTATTATTTACTTTTTATTAGGCAACGTTGTAGATCAAATAACAACCCTAATGTGAATGATAAAATTTAAAACAGTTTTAAAACAAATTTGTTTTAACTATGAATATTGAATTCTAATTGGTAAAATAAAAAATAAATTATTTATTTAAATGATTGCTATTGATTACAGAAAAAATATTATTATTATTTAGCTCATTTTTTCACTGTACAGATGGCGCCACTATAATTTCATTACCATCCATGTAGTAACTTTCTCAATTTTTACTTACAAAAGAACCTTCTGACAATTTTCGAACACAATATAAAAGAATTTGCAAAACCGGTCCAGCCGTTCACTTCGTTGCCCATCTATATTATGTATATATATAAGTGAATCTCGATTTACTACATTTCCTCATCACGTGGTATAAATGGCGTCAATTTCACTTTCCCATAGAGCAACACAATCCAGGAGCTTCATTTTTCATCTTAATTGCCTTGCAATATTGACACACAACTTTCATTGGACCAATGGCAACTTGCTGTGAATTGTAATCGATTTCTTCGTTATAATTAAATGCAGCTCGATAGGGATGGAACACAACATTCATTTGCTGTTGATTTTGATTCCGTTCATACCACGTTTCACGTTAATTGTCAGTTTCTTATGCACTTGTATATCGTTGTATTGTAGATAATCTAGTTCCGCAACTTAAGTTTGCACGTCTAATAGCTGACATTTTTAAAAACAACCTTACTAAAACATTTTGAATAAATGATTTATTTTGTGTTTTGTTTATTTAAACGGTTGCCATTGATCACCAAAAATATTTGTTATTATTTATTTTATTTTTTACCGGGCAGATGGCGCCACTGTAATTTCATCACCACCATGAAAATTTCTCTAACCCGGTAACTTTCTCTAATTTTTCATCCATAATATCCTTCTCCTGACAATTATGAATCCAACAAAAAAAGAATGAGCGAAATCGGTCCACCTGTCCACGTGTGATGCTTTGACTAAGGGAAATAGGGATTAATTTTTATATATAGAGATATTGTATGCTTTTTTTTAACTAAAATTAAAATGTTAACTTTTTTTTAATTTGTCATTTGCACAAAATTAAATTAATTATTATTAAAACAATTGAATTAAAAAATTGAATAATAAAAAATATAAAATAGGGGTATTATTACAGTATTATAGATTTAATTAAATTCGGAGCTAACAAATATTTAATAAAATCTATGATGGGTCCTATATATGCATGAATTAAAAATAAACACTGATACGAAGCTTAATTAATTTTTTTTTTGCAAATTTATATGCAAATTTATATGCAAATTTTATTGAGAATATATAATGATTAAGCGATGAGTAGTTTAGTAAACGTAATATAATCAAATACTTTTATTTATTTATTTAATCATTACGCCTTGCAAAAGCGTAATATTATAATATTTAATTACATTCTAGTTTGAATTAATATAATAAATCATATGATCTTCAACGACATTGCTGAACACAGTTATTAATGCTTATTATATTACTTACTTTACCGTATAAAATGCATTGATAAATATACTCAGTTTTCAGTTTTCTACACTGGTTCATAAAACAAAATTCTATGCAGAATGTTAGTTTTATAAGTTCTGAATACAACGGTTGTTGATTTATACTAAATGACCATTTACGCTATGATAAACTTAAGTAATTTATATTTTACTTTTTTGACCTTAATACAGAGTTTATTTTCATTTCAATTTTTTATTTGTAGAAATTCACTGTGTCATAAACCATAATTTATATAATATATTATGTCGATAAAATATGATACATTAGACGTAACAAACAAGGTTTATAAATATAAAACAAATAAAACAATATTTTCGTTTACCCACTGTGCGAACAGTTTCTTTATATACACCCACGAATCCAAAACTTTCGTTTTGAATAAACTATATCTTTATCACTTAACGTATTAGATAAGTTTTGTATATTTAATATTTTTTCATATAACATATACTCTATTTCAACATTTCTTGCTATTCTTTCAACGAATAAACGCGCAGACATTTTAAAAGTTTTCCTATATTTATTTCATACCCCATATTTCTATCAAACCTTTTTTACTGTGTACTAAAAGCTGTTATTGCCCTGTACGTTATACTGAAAGCTTTGTATTCTCGTTACCTAATGCTTTATATTCTTTAGACACTTCGTTATATTTCAATGACTTTGATAAACAAATTATATAGGTCGGTAAAACACATTTTACGTAGGTATGGTTTTTACGGTCCAAGCCTTTGATGCGGCTCAAAAATACGACTCGGTGCTGTAATAATAATTATGCTATATAAATTATGTTTAACAAGTTTAGCCTTTAATAATTTAGGAGCAGAGTTGTATTTAATAAGTGGCAACGTTCTACATATATTATGTTTACTAACAAAGTTATCCGATAAAATGTTATTAAAAACTGCCGTCACTAGACCACTAAACCATTACCCTACCGTTGCCTTCCCCTTTCACCACTACACTTCCATCCCGAAACGTTAACTTTATTTCATTTCACTCGAGATATTCCATTTATGTGTATTGTATATATTATACATACATATATATATACAGCTTATAAGGTACGTGATATTCTCGAATCGGTATTTTAGGCCTAGTCGAAATGAAGTTGGATAATTGAAACCCATAAAAAGTGATATGCTTGGCCGTGTGGAAAATCCAAACGGTTTCCACATGCTTCTTGGCTTTTCATTAGGTACCGCTCTATTTTCCATGTTATGTTTATATACCGAGAACCGGCAGATAAGAAGAAAAATGATGATATTAAATATTTTTTGGTTTTTCATTTTTATAAACTTATGTTGCAGTATTTTTAATTTATCAAAAAATCAATAAAACTCCTGGTTTGTATTTTAGTTACCTAACGTGGTCAAGCTGATCAGTAAATTAGCTAAACATTAATTACATGATATGTTCGTATATATAGGTAGTTTATACCTTATAATTCGTATTAATTATTTATTTTGTCTTATCGATTTAAATAAAAGAATAGTAATTTATTGTGTAAATTGCTGATTAAACATTATATTTTAAAACAAATAACTTTGAAATTTAATAACTCTAGTTTTTAGCTATTTTGCTTCAATTAAAAGTGTGTTCATATCATTTAAGCGCATGAATAATAAATTAATTCAACATTTTATAAATATAAATAAAAACCATGACATTTTAAAAAACAAATAATAATAATACAATGAAAATAGAAGATTTGTATATTCGACCTATGTTGTAAAATCGAATTTCCAATGCATACATTAAAACTAAATTTCAATTTTACTCTGCCTAATGAAAATTCTAGTTCATGCAATTTATAAATAATCAAATGTATAATTTGATTATATAATATTTGATATCAACTGAATCACTATACCAGTACCAAAGTATTTTATATTATATGCATATTATACTTTTTTTGGTCTGTTTTCCACGTCACGCGTATCTTGTTCATTTTTCGTAATGTTCGGATTTCTGTATTTTTATTCTCCCTCCCCCACCTTCAAAAAATGAACCGGGTAGTGTATGTGATCCAATATTTCTACCTATTGCAATATATCATAGGTGAACATCACTAGACATGATAACGTGACTGTGAGTGACCTTGTAATATTTAATTAACACCTCGTTTAAATAATATTATTGAAATGACTGAGTGAACGTGAACCTACATGTACATGATTTTCAATTAAATAATTTAACGCATGCGGTTAGTACTTACCTAGCCTATTCCGACTAAAGCTATTAATTAATACACACAGTGAACTGTTATGATTTTCTAGGAGACAACACACGATATCACGGTTTTAAATTTTTTTATTTTTTTATTCTTATTTTCACTTTATTAATCAGTTTTAATTGAAAATTCAAAATATTACCCATATATACATAGTGTAACAGGAAGATCTGACAAATTAAATAACTCATTCTAGTCAATATTTTGTTTATCTTTAATTTATTGACATGTATGCTAAATTAATAACAAAACATTTTTTTTTTTTTTTATATAATGCTGATAATTATAAAATTAAAATCTGATAAAAAAATTGTTTGAACAATTCAAAATAACCAATTTGTAAATCTGGTGTTTAGAAAACATTTGGTTTTAAAAATATTCATCTAAGTTTAAGTGGCTTATCTTTTATGATTTTTTAAAATGTAAAAATATTTTGAAGTAACTTATTAAAAGACATGAAATATCCACAATTTCATCACTCCACGTTGTTTAATAGTTTTTATAAGTAACACGTAAAAATATAATTTTATTTTCAATTGTATATAAACCAAAAAATACTAAATGTGTCAATCTAACTGCAAGATGTTTAATACGGATGATAGATATTAATAATTAGAAATTAAGTTTTTGACGGTTAACCTGCTTGCACTCGTGTAGGTATATCATGGTGAACGTATATAGTTTATAATATTTTAAATCCTGCATCATGTATCATATACAAATATGATATACGATATTGTATTATGCCGCACGAACGCCGCGCCGTGAACTAACTATACCCTAATACCTATTGATGTCATTGATGATTAACATGTCGCGGACAATATTAGTTGAGTATTATTATATTACAGGATTTAAAATAGATATAAGTACAATACTATAACGTTATTATAATTATTATTGTTGCCGCAGCCTGCAATTAAATGCGTTGACTTGGCAAAAGTTTACAGTGATACGGCTACGGGTAACATGGATGTCAACCATGTCGTTTCTGTTGTCGTATTATGTGTGGTTACTGGTTAATGACATCCGAAATTGCGATTGCAATGCTTTTTTTGCAAGCTTTTAAAATTCCAGCAAAACTTCGAAACCGATATTTTTACTCGTTTTCGTCTCTATCACTCTCTCTCTAGTATACGTATATTTCGTATCATTATAATATTATGTCGTATTTAGTATAATAGTATATAATTTTATTTTTATTATTATTTTACTCTTTGATATTATTGTATATTGTAGAGGCTTCTCGCCAAACTCGTTAAATTCGTACGCCGGTCGATTAACGTTTTTATGACGCCGCACTCGAATCGAAAACATTAAATCGCCGTAAAATATATGATTATGTAATTCCAATAGTAGACATCGATAAGACTCGGGATCGTCTTCAATGAGCGTAAAATATCTTCACAGTATATATTATGCGATAAACTAAGGAGACTCCATAAAAATACAACCGAATGGAAAGATCTAATGAAAATTTAATACGAAGATTTGTTTTTAATTTATTATAACTATACGGTAATATGCTCTTTATTTTAAGGAGGGTTACATTTTGCAGTTTATATACATAATTTCGAATTGGAGTACTTGGGTATTACTGCAGCATTAAAAGTACTGTGGACTACTCTCATTATAATTTTAACACGATTCATTGTATAAAGTACATGATTAGATACTTGCTGATAGATGATATGAACAATTTATTGTTATTTAGTTCATTGTTTCCCAAACTGTAATCAGCTATATGCCGAAGGTGATTCCCGAACTATTATTTATTATTGTTAGGTTAGGTTATTTTGATCACGGGGTCCGCAATGGGTTTTATCAGGTATATTCTAAGGGGTTCGGCGGAGGGAAAGTTTCAAAACGCTGATTTAGTGATAACATTTTACAACGTGGTTAAAGATGCCAGTAATTTTTTATTTCATATCAAGCATTTCAAGTTCAAATTATGAGAACTAGGTACTGTATATTTTCACTTTAAACGACTGATAATTTAATTTAAATTTGAAATTAGCATTCTAGTCGCAATTTTTGGCTCTTTGTAATATAAACTAAAATGTTCCTAACTCTTTCTGATAAATACTTCACGAAAAAGAACCTTGCGTTTAAGTTTTTTTTTTTTTCATATTCAATTGAAATGTTGCCGTATTCCTAGTGTGTGCAGCTATATAAAAAAAAATGGCGATGTCAACATTATCCCGGAAATTATAAATTTCTCATTTTATTACTTCGAAGAACGACTATACAGTCTAAAACAATTGACTAATTATTTTTATTTTCCTCGCAAGAAAAAATAAAAACTATTTATCTTTTGTTACGATTCTCAATGGTTTTATGTTTATATAGAGAACACACTGATAATATGCTAATAACCTATTACAGTTTATTGCGTTTAACATGTTTATCGATAAAACCATATAACTACATCTAGTAAGAATTAGTATATTTAATACATTTCAAGTATTTAAGTCAAAACAAGTTTTAATTAAAATAACTTGAGCAAACTCATGTATATATATTATGTATGTATTTTACTGGATAAAATCTCACATCGTCACATCTCACACCGCCCCTTCAAAAAAAAAAAAGTCCAATTCACCAACCTAATCTGTAACTGGAGCCTGTAAGTAATTTACCATTAAATATTATTAAGAAATAAACATATTAATAAAAAATAATGGAGGGCAGACCTTGTCGTATTACATATTATGGGATATATTATATCCCCTCGTGGTGACATGGCGTGCAAAAGAAACTGATTGTTAATAAACGTCAGCGTTGTTCGGTTTTATTTTTATTTACAATCAACGATTGAAAACGGAAAATGTATCATATTATTTTGTTTCCGTCTCAAACATTTTACCGTGACGGTTTACGGTCATGTATAATACAAACATCACACCCAAATCGTTTTGTACGAAACTCTTTGTCGAAACTGTAATACACTAATACCGCGATTGTTTGAATAATAGTATTATTAATATTATATATACATAATACATTTATCGTAACATAAATATAATATGTATCCGATGCACATACTGCATAAAGCTAAATCTCTTAAACTTAAAGCATCAATTACGCTTGTCGCTTATTTATTTTGTTTCGTTTCATCTTCGTCCAAATTTAAAATGTACTTATCCATCTACCTACCTACATTATTATCATCTATACATGATAATAACATTATGACAAAGTCTCGCGACATTATAACATCGTAATTCATAAATATTCATCGTTCAAAACAGCGAACAAACGATAGACGATACTGTTATTATAATATGTGGATGTATATTGTATATATTATAAATACGCGATGTGTGAATATTTAATAATATTTGTATGAATTATAATGTATAAACAAACATTTTTGTGGTTGCTCCGTAGCTAGTCACTAGTCGTTAAACACGTACCTAATTATTCGAATTTCGAAGCGTATCTGTGTGTGTGTGTGTGTGTGTTTTTATAAAAAAATGTGTTTCTTACTAATTTTATCGTTATCAATTTAATTTTTTTTTTACTTTTTTGATGACAACATGCATTTTTAATTCGATATCCTAATACAATTAATATTTTTTGGATTATTTAGATGTATATAATTAGAATTTTGGACGAGTAGTCTATGAATTATAAGTATTTAAAGTTCCACAGAGTGAAGTGATCTGTGATACCAGGGGTACACTGAAAATGTTCATCCTCTATTCCGGTCAACTAAACTTAAAATATTTATAGTAACTAAATGTCCTGCTTGTGACATGTATGAAATTTGATTTGTGTAGTTCGAAATACTCAGATTAATATTCTACTATATTATTATGGAATATGAAATTAATTTTTAACAAAACACCGAGTATACAAGAAAATAATAAAAAAAATAGATTATTAAGAAATGTTGTATTGCAACGATTTAAAATGTTGTGAAAGAATTATTTTCAAAAACGTTTCTGAAAACGTGAGTGTTTTGCGTTAAATGGAACACTCCGCGTACGCCTCTATAGCCTGAACCGTATCAATTGCATTAATTACGGTCTAACGTCGGTTTAACATTATAGGTATATGTACGTGTGGTATAATTATTGTGGGACCGACCCGCGCGTGTTTGCTTCGGGACAACAACTTACGAAGTACCGCGGGTGAGTACGTGTGCTGCTCAATTTTTGATTTCGCTAAATGGCCTAATATAGGTTCTATATGTATACATAGGCACATGTTTAGTTCAACCGTAACACATAAACACGTCAATAATAATTGCGGTGGTAGGATTTAGATTTGCGAATTCCGCGTCTTAAAAATGTATTTACGTAAATAGAGCTCGAGTAGGTGCTCGTGTCTTGCTGCAGGGCACGCGTATATCACCTAATACCTATCAATTTTTCGGAGTAGTCGCAGTCGACAATGTTTTGGGTTCGCCGAGGGCCACCGTTGTGAAGGACCCGCCCCAAGTCTAGACGTCGTATTTACATTAGATGTTTTATTATTGTTGCACGTTTCCTGGCTTCCATTCCTCCACTCTTCGTGGACGGTGACCGCAATATCTTAATGATATTATATATTTTTTTATTACTATTATTATTATAGGTAGGTAGGTAGCTGGTATGCACCCATTACGGTTTATTCGCGTTGCATTCGGCCATTATACCTACATAATAATAATAATAATATCATATCGTTATAAACGTACGTATCGACGCTGATTTTCCGGACAAAAAACACTGCAGCTTGTTTGGTGACTTATGTCGTGTTAACTATTAAGACTTAAATAACCCATCGACTATATACTGCAACCGAGTGTATTGCATTCAATTATTGTGCAACATTTTTCTTTATTAGAGAGACCCGTGGTAACATGGGCCATTGGGCGTGGGGTGGTATGGTAGGAGTTATTTTTGTATATTTTAATTTAGTAGTGTTGTAACACGTGTTTGTGTATGTGTTGCAAGAATATGTTGCTAAAAATCCCGGGTGGTCACCCATCCGGGATGAGCTAGCAACTGCGGCCAGCACGCGTACGCTCAGCGCGTTTCTGCCTGATATTGTGCAACTTGTATATAATATGCGTATTGTATTGTATTGTATTGTATTTTTTTTTTTAATTCCAACCATCCATTGTAAGAGACTGCCTCATCACTACGGAGACAGTTGAATTTCCAACGTATCCGGAGTTAAAATGTTAAAATGAATTCTTTAATGAATTAAGCTGTGTATATTTTCCTCATATTCAATTAAACTAGGCGACACTTTGCAGGAATTAATCCGAGACGAAACGTCTCTCAGCGCTCGTTTAAAATACACAACACCATTCGTCCTTTATACCTGTATGGTATTAATTTAATTTTAAATTATTCAGCTTGTCATGGTTTTCCACTTGGTACTTGCAAAACTGATATCAGTATAAATACACTCTAATCACATACAATGTATAATTTTGTACTAGTTAGTATTCGTTCGACGGAGTTTTCGTTAAATTTTTAGATTGGAATCTTTGAATGCGATTGATGTTAAAAGTTTTGACAAAACCACATAGTTATATTCCCTATCACGGAACGCGCCTTAATAGGAGTTTTTTTGGGAGGGTTTTAAGTGCTTAGATATTAGAAGTGGCCGAAAAAGTCGGAAACGGTTATTTAGTGTTCGGATTTTGTTAATAATGTTTGATTGACAAGTGAGTCAGCGGCATATAAGGATACCTCTGGTTACGTACACACTGAGTGAGAGGGAGCGGCTGATTATCGCGGTTAAGTGTTGACCATATTTCGTAGTGAAGGGAGGAAAAAAATAATTTACCACCTGAAAAATGCCATTGCACGTTTTTCTATAATGTACATGTCTGTACGCCGCTGCAGATATACCTACAATGGTTATAACTATTTACCATTTGATTATCTAGTCTTATATAAATCACGTTTTGTGTTTTGTACTGCACGTGTCACTTGAGTAGGTTAGGTGCCTATAATGCACTGATTCTCGCACACTCGTTATTGCGTAAGGGGCAGTTTATTTAAAGCGCTCTGCAGTGTCATCGTGACGCAACACTGCGTGTACTCAGAACGAATTACTGCTGCAGGGAATCATCGGACTAAATCTAACATATTGTTAATTGTTATATCGTAAGGCCGATACGATATTATATATGATCTTACACGCCGAGCCGCATCCTGCAGGATACTTATATGACTAGCTGTGCAGGCAACCATTTCTGATGATGGTACGAGGTAATTTGACGGTCCGGTCCGCTGATGGATATCCTGCCGCAGTAGTATCGATCCGAGAATATTCTATTCCGGATATCATTTATTATTTGGATCGCGTGTATAATGTAAATTATTACTGTTGGTCGTATTAGTTAGCGCCGATACGGTGGCGTGATGGGCATATATCATGTGCACACAACGAGTAATGACGTGTGACAACGTTCGAATCAACGCGCATTGTATGCGTACGTGAGATATATTATGGTACATGGTATTGTTCTCAGTGTGCCCATCCTGCAGCATATAATATAATATGTATATTATATATTTATATAGACCGTTTATTATTATAAACGTCTGCGCAAAAGCGTCTATATAAGTTTATTTGTTCTTTAACGCCGTTGTCGGTTTTAAATAATCACCGACGGTATTACGACCTCCTTAAGCACACCCTTTTACGAAACTGTCAGAATAGGGTTTGCACTTCGACCGCGTCCTCGGTATAGTCCCATCACTATTAATGCGAGTCCTTGCCGCAAAAACCGACGGTAGATTTATTAATCATACACATAAATAAAAAATTTAAAAAAAAAAACGATTTATGATCTACAAAATGGTCTGTTGTTTTTGTTACTCGTAAACTTTTCAAACATTCAAGTATGTATACATATTAAAACTTTAAACGAATTCTTTACGTTCGTATACCTAACTCTGCATTATAGGCCGCGTAGTAGTAGAATACAAAGTATTAGTAGTAGTGGTGGTGGTATAGTGGTGTAATACATTTATAGCATTTTTGGTAGTAATGGCGTATAGACAACACAATAGTGGCAGAAATAACGTATTCTTCTTTGATGAAAGTTTATGTGTGCAACAAAAGTTTTCATAAATGCCGTACAAAAACCGCAGCGAGTTGATGATCTAATGCGGTAAAATAAATGTATAAAAAAAAACTGGGCAAAACGTACAAAATGTGTCAGGAAATATTAAATCACACTGCACGGTGAAACTACGAATTGAAATAATATTCGCACACTTTTTATCCCGGTTGAATGAAAAAAGAAGCCGGCGATCTTTATCGGACCGTTATTATAAACGTGCAAATATTTCGAATTTCGGAGACCTAACTATAGGTATATTGAAACGTCGTTGCATAAAATCGGAAAGTGAAAAGGCTTGCATTATAATACCTACTTTACACGTGTAGGCATATATTGCAGGTGACCGCAAAAGCTATAGATTAATGAAATCTATAAGTAGATATAGCGTGTAAAAATAATTCTTCTACAGTTCGTTTACGATGCGATCAACGGGCAGCGAGCAGTTGGGTTATAATAAATCATGAACAAAATGATAATGTGTTTAGAACAAGTGTGTGTATATATAAGAGGTTAGGTTCAGGGGTGTCGGTAGCGGGTTATAGGTGTATGCACATCGAGAATGGTGAGGTGGAAATAACGCTGTTTTTCCATCCTCGAGCACTCACAATAACCACCGGTGTAGTAGGTATATTATAATATAAGTCATGTATGATTTATATGTATATGTGTATAATGCCTATATACATGCGCATTCCTCCTCATTAACGGTGACGCGGGAAGGTGTGTATATTGTTTTTTATTTCATTTCCTTTCCAGTCGTTAATAACGCGTCGCTCATTCATATATTACGGTATTAGACCTTCTCCCTAACCGTAGTTATTTGTGGACCGGAAAATGAACGTCGGTACGTGTATAATCCCATTATATGTCCCGGATTTAAGTGCAGTGGCAATAAATTTCGGTGCACAACTTCGGCCCCAGAGTCCGAATGTTCGAAATTAATTTCTACCCCCTCCCCTGCGTACTTTCACCGGCTACCTCATCTTTCTCCTACGCCTTTTCATCTTCCACCGCTTGTCGCTCTCGCTTCCCCTGGCCTTGCCCGCAATTACCTGTTCAAGGTTGTTTAAATCTAAATTGCGTTTATTTTGTTGTTGTTTTAGGACCAGACCCACTCATCCAGGGCCCATCGTGCACCTGAGCGATAATCCTGCAGATTCCAGCAAGGTAAATCTACGTATATGTATATTATATATTATTATATCGTACACACACACACACACACACACACACACACTTATCTCGAATCCGTATATATTATATATTATATAGATCAATTATGTATACACGATAAACTCGTATACAGTGTTTATTTATCTCTGATTACCGACACATGTCAGATTATTGGCTTCTTGCATAACATTACGTTATATTATGTAATATTATGTCTGTATATTGGAAGGTTAGAAATTTTATTGAAAACAAGAACTTTGGTTTATAAACGAGAATATTAATTAATAGAATTTAAAAAGTTCTATCGCTGGATGAGACGTATTTTATAGATTATGCATTAACCGCAGATCTGTAGTATAAAAAATATTATATTATTATGCATGGCTGTATTCTAGGAAATGGTAATTCGTGATTTTTCCGATCTGGTTCTCAGTTATATTGTAAAAGATTCTTGACTTCTATTTAGGTTAGAAGGAATTATAGTTGTTATGATTATAATTAATCCTTATAGGAAAATTATAAAATAAAATATTATATTATGAACTTTCACTTTATTGCTAATATATTAAAAAATAAAAAATAACATTAAAAAAAATCAAAGCACCAGACATTATTATTTTCAAAATTGGAATACCCTGTATTTAAAATCTGGTTTTTTCCTGTATGATTTCAGGCCCTTTAAGTAGTATAGCTACTATTAGTATAAGCACGGTAACAGAAAATAATCTAAATTATGTGCGGTTTATACGTGTATTATTAATTATTATAATTACATCATCGTCAAGAAGTCGGTGTTGAAGAACACGAGCCTTTAACTTTAAGTCAGTGTGTATCGATTAAAACCGTATACTGCACTACTGCAGTATCTTTTTTGCATTATAAAAGCCTTTGTAAATATTTTAAAGGTATCTATATGACTATATAGGTATTTAAGTGCAGGTACGCGAGTGTGTTTTTCCGTATATATGAATGGAAATTTCATGGATAGGTTTCGAGTGGGTTTTCTTTTTTAAATTTTACGTCATACTTCGGCTTCGGTAATTAATTCAATTCTACCAATGTTCATTGAGCTAACCACTTTAACGTGAACAGTATAAAGAACTCATTATTTAACATTTTATTCGCTTTTCATTCAAAACGAAAAATAAGACTCGTGTATCAAATCACAATGATTTCATTCGCACACAACTGTATAATGGTATAATGGATTCTTTATATATAATATGAATATGACCTATACATTTATACTAACGATCGAAAATGTTGACTTTAAGGAATTTGATTGTGTAACGTTTTCTGTTGATTATGTGTATTCAGATTATTATTATTATTATTATTATTTTTGTTTTTTTGTCAACATTTGATTTCATAATGAGTAAGCTATTTGTAATATCTTTGATAATTCAACTTTTATTTTATTTGCTTTTCTGCATGGACGGAAAAAATTATATTGTGTTGTGACATTACCAAACTTGTATTTTATAAATAAGTTATGAGGGATTGTTTTGTTTTTTCACTGGAGCCTCTCTGAACGTACTTGGGGTGACTACATTGGCCATGATTAAACGCCAAAAAGAAAAGATATTATACAAATTCAAATTGTATTAATGGTTATTCTACTTATTCTGATCGGTGGGAACAGCCAGAATAGAATACAAATAATGCTTGGAAAATAATATGACTTAATAACAGTAAAGTACGGAGGGTACGACTGACATTAGGTTAATATTTGCTTTTTACAAATACAAACACTTCAAACACATAATCCACCTCTCAAGTATTTATTTAATTTTTTTTGAATTTTATATATTCTATAATACGTTAATTTGGATTCAATACTATCCCTGATTTATTTGTTCAACACAACCGAAATTCTTTTTTTTTGTTCTTACGAAATTAGGTGTATTTAGGCTTAATTTGTTAAAATTAACTTGTCCCTCATAATATTGATTAAAAACGTGGAATTGACCTCCTCTTCTTTCCCTACTATAATTATCTTATCGACAGACAAAAAATGCAAATTATTATGTTTATCATTATTTACATGCAATATATACAACTTAATATCTAACTATTAACTTTGAATATATTCTGCGAACGGAATAAAATACACAGCTGCGATACAAAAAAACGTCAAACATGAGCTATGTCAGCCTAGCACCTCGAAAGTGAAATTTCGTATTTCGTATTTTTTTTTTTTTTTTTTTGAAAATAAGTAACCGATTTTTAATGTACAGCTTAGAATTTTTAACCCAAATGTTACCCTCGAATTGACGATTCAGTATTATAGGTTTGGGCTGACGGAGCTTTAAATATGTGGTAAAATATTTCACTGTCTAGTGTCTAGTCATATTGTTCTGTCACCACAGTTTCTACAGCAAAAAATTATTATTGCACGTATTTATATCACAAATTAGAAATACGCCGTACAAAAGACACAAAATTGTTTATAATCTATTTTTTCAATAATATTTATTGTGGTCAATTTAAAAACTGTAGAAAAAAAAGAAAATAGTGATTGTATAGGCAGTTATTTGATAAGAACTCGATTTGAGGGTACTTGGCAGGTTTTTGGGGGTCTAAATCCTCCTTAGCCTCCTTGTAATATTATTAACAATAGAAAAAATGTAATAATAAAAAAAAAAAATGTTGGGTAACATCAATTGATATTATTCGTAAAAAATTATATAACATAATTTTATTTTTATGTAAAACAGTCTGACTTTAATAGACTAACACACTCTCAGAGCCTAGTTTTTAAGGGTCATAATCCTGTAATAACGTCAAATTACGTAATAAAATTATATAATTTAATGAATCTGTTAAATACTTTTTGTTAGCTGCTCATTGGATTCGAGACTGGTCTAATGGTGTTGTGGGACCTGAAGACAAAGAAACCCGAATGCCGCTGGCAATGGGGTGACTCGCTCAAGTCTATAGATTGGCATTTTGAAGGAAAACAGTTCACGTGCAGTCACAATGATGGCAGTCTTACTACGTGGAATGTCAAGCCATCTACAAAACCAGCAAACATAATTTATCCTCATGGTGAATATTTTTTATATTAACAATATCTAGATTGATTTAATATAATATAATATTGATTATAATATAGTTGATAGTGATATCAATAATACTGTTTATAACGGTAGTCATCCGGCCAATAATTACTTTATGGAATATTTGCATTACCTATTTTAAAAATTACTAAAATATTTAAACATATATCATCTGAAATCTAGTTTTATATAAAAAAACCTATTATAGTGTACACTGTACAGCATATTATAAACTTAGTTAAAAAATATTTTTAGATTTTGCATATTTTAGTATTATTACGATGTTCATAAATCATATTATTATATCATATAAATATTATGTATTATTATCAAGTAAAAATTTCCATAGGTAATGTAATTAATGTCAAATAATAGTATGTAATTAAAACTTAAATGCTATTATATTATTTCATTACATTAATATGAATTTAAAATAAAAATGCTATTTATACTTTTGTGAATCAAAAATATTATGTTTGTTTCAACATAGGCAGGTACATTATTTTCATACATTCGCATAAAAATAGTACGAAATCAAAATTTTAATAATCTGAAAAAATTGTTTTCTCATTTTTAAACAATTCGCATACGGTATTTATTTAAATAAATATTGATGAGTTTCAGTTATTATATTATTATTTATTAAACACATAGTAGATGTATTGTTTTATACTATTTTAATTACTAGAACAAAAAATATTAGATAATGTTTCTTTAAGAAATAACTTGTAGAATCGCTAACGTCTAACTATGCAGTTTTTTCTTCCGTTCTGATTTTAAAATTATGTTCTTTTATGGTAAAATATTTAAACAAAATTATTTTTTAAAGAGATTCTATTTTTCAAAAGTTGGTTCGTAACAATTCAATTTATAATTAACTTTTTTATGTAGCCCTTGCATTCTTTTTTAGGTTTTACGGTCAGCAAAATTTGATAATGATAATGATTAAGTTAATTATTATTATTTTTATTTACTTGCCATTTAAAAATAAAGTTAATAAACGCTTTAACCTGTATAATTAAGAACTTAAAATGGACCTTTAACTTAAGCCTTCAACCTAATTAATTTAATATTTTTTCCCCAAGTTAAACACAAGTATTTTTAACTACCCCTTTCAACCCCCGTCCCCATCAAAAAAAAAAACAAATCAATATTTTTGAACAAACATATAAATGTATAATCTTCTTGTTTTATTAGTTTATACATTCATTTATTTGTTTTTTTTTTTGTTTTAGCAAAAAACAAATCAGAATCATGCAAGCCCATTCAAAAAGTCGAGTGGAAATCATCGAAATCCGGGTAAATGTGTAATAATTAAAAATATTAATTCACAATCATTAATATGATTCAACTGTCATTAACGGACATAATGGCAGTACCTATCTACTATTATTGTTATTATTATTGGATTTTTCGCTGATGTGCAATAATTTACTTTGCTTATGCTACTTTATATAATGTGTATACAGTATATAAATAATATAATTTTTTATTTTTAATGCTACCCTTGTGCTTTTAAATCATACTGTTCTCACTATTTTCCGTTATATATGTCATTGCCAGTGAATCGTATTTGATATTTTCTGGAGGGTTGACCGCCGATACTGCTGGACGCGTGCCCAGCATAACGATCATGCACGGGAAAACGACTACCGTTCTCGAAATGGACCACAACATCGTCGACTTCGTTACGCTGTGCGAAAGTCCTTACAACAGCGGTTAGTACCTATATATTTATGTAATAAGTGTAATAAAATTATACGTTTCTTTGTCGATGTGTGCATGTCAGAGGAGTGTTATTTACGGGTCAGCAAAGGTTAGTGGCGTTCAATTGGACCCTTAAACAGAATTATACACTGCATTATTACATATAGGGTCGTACTTATCGACAACATAATAAACATAATTAAATACGAATTTGTATTATTTCTCATTTTACTTCATCTATTCATCTATTCCCCTAGTGACCTATCGAGTAATAATAATTTATAAATACCTACGCCTCTGCCCTCTACGACGATATTAATTATAGTGTATCTCATACAAGTTTATTCGATACCTAAGTCAGTTAACCAAATTATCGGTCGGGTTAGCTTTGAAAACCGAAATATGCATTATGCATAATATATCATATCTTCCGTGGTTATCATACCGTCTCTCTAGCGACTTTAATATAATATGTTTACCGGTGTTCGAGATAAGGCGCGTATCACGTGCAGTATAAACGCCACACGTGCCAGCTCACATCGCTATTATAATTGGTTTTGAGACCTTAAGTGCGTCTTGAATTGTAGCTTGAAATGCTCGCATAGTTTCTCAGTTCTGAGTTATCGTCACAGCAGTGTTCGGAACGTTATTATTTTAGTTGTTTTTTTACCGTAAACGTCATCTCCAACTTCCAGGATCAAAAAATATTTCTCTATCACCAAATATCTCTAATATTCAGTTATCATCAACGTTTATACAGCGTTTAAATTAAATGATGGTGTCAAAACGCTCGCACTATAAAGTTTAAGAATTTTAAACCGTTTTAACGCCATCATATAAACGAGGTAATAAAGAAATATATTTCAAACAGCATTCTTTAAACGTGTATAAAACACTGCGTTGTGTATTCGTTAACTACAATTTCCAATATGGAAACATTTTATAGACTAAATTTGTAGATAATAGATATAAAATCTCTGAAAAATTAATTAAAACGCTCTTTGTTAAAAATAAAATGATTTATTTCTAAAATATTACTTCGTTTAAATTAAACATTTTAATATTTTACAAATAACGCACTATACGATTCTTTACGGAATCTTATGAGAACGGATATATAGTCTCAGGTCCGACCTTCACTTGCACCACACAAAATATTAAAATATTATATAGTATTACATATTTATTTAATCTATAAAGATGTATAGGTTATCAACAACTAAATGGTTGTTATACTGATAAGGAATAGAAGTATATGCAATTTTAAAGTGCTTACGCGTGCAAAGGAAAATTTATTATAATATTTGGACACGAAAACTAACTTACTCAACCTAAAAAAATAGATGACAGACAAACAACCTCTTGTCGTCGCGTGTGTAGTCAGAAGACTTACATTTTAAACACTGTTGTCTGTTTGGTAATTCGGTTTCTACACGGCAAGATCGTAAACATTAGTACCTACTATTGCATTATTTAAATATACTATTATTTGTTTTCTGAATGTTAAAAATATCAATGAAATATTCTTTGAAAAGAAAA
Organism: Diuraphis noxia; assembly: GCF_037042655.1. NCBI lineage: Eukaryota > Metazoa > Arthropoda > Insecta > Hemiptera > Aphididae > Diuraphis > Diuraphis noxia. The sequence continues at coordinate 24,905,359 of NW_028301714.1, read as the reverse complement.
ATAGCTATTACAATTGTCTGACGACTATGACACTGCACTTTATCAATATAATTTAATCATTATATAAGTATTACGTGGTATGTGTTCACCCTGATGTAATTTGTTTTTATCCCACTCTATATTCATTTTTCACGAAATTCCACGTGGAAGACATTTATAATATCGATACCTTTAATATGTATTCCATCGGTTTTTACTTAATTTTAACGTAGGTATAGATTTAGATGTACCCTTTGATTGAGAAGTCTTCACTTCTTTGTATTTAATTAGAGGAGGATAGATTATAAATAATCAAAAGTTATAATGACCAAATTGAAAAATTAATATAAACAAATAAATTCATTACATATTATAATATAACGAAATATTTACTTATATATGAACGGGGAAGATTTCGCGTTAAGTTAGGTTCGATTCTGTTTCGATAAATAGCTATTTATAAATTAGCGTGATAGGTAGATTGATTTTTCAACCCCTATATCGATCAATCCCACAAACGCTGCTGACGGAAGTCCTTCTCGATTATAATATATTTTTATTATATTTAAAAGGTGGCCATCCCCTTGCGCGTTAACTAGGTTTACGTCGTCGTCGTCGTCATCATCACCTTAGATTGTATTAAAATAACACATTCGTCGCGTACTTAAACTGGCTTATAGCTTTATTAGTTATTAATCGTTAATTATTTCTCGGTTCCGTGGCATCAGACGTCCAAGAGCCGTATGCCGTAGCGGTACTCATGCAAAACGACCTGGTGCTGATCGACCTGCTCAGCTCAGGGTACCCGTGTTTCGAGAACCCACACCCGATGGACATTCACGAATCACCCGTGTCATGCGTCCATTACATCGCCGATTGCCCTTCAGACTTGATACCTGCTTTCTATTCGGTCGGTTCGAGGTCCGCATCCAAGCGGACCGGCTACAGCGAGAACAAGTGGCCCATTGCCGGTGGTGAGTGGAGCCCGACATCGTGCAGCTACAACGAGATAATTCTCACGGGGTGAGTAATCTACGAATATATATTATATCACATACAAGACCCCACATCAAACTTTTAGTCCTTATTCTAAATATTTTTGAGGGCGCCATACAAAACTTCCGATAAATTACAAGTCATACGTGTATCCCATACACGTCCAATAAGTATTTCTATACAACTTTCAAAATTTCAAACGGCCATTCATAATTCATTTAACAGGTGCGTTAAATAGCTGGGCTCTTATAATTCCGGTCCAACAGCCTCCACCCACCACTATGGGTACCCTATATACATTATATTATGTACCTATACTATTTGTATTTACGATTCAATTGCACTCCCGTAATTATACGTACATTATATTATTGTGTCATTCGCACAACAGCGGTGTGTTAAGTTTGTTATAGTGTATATACTATTAGTCTTTATTTAATAACATTTTGTACTTTTATGTACGTATTAAATGTCTATAGCCACCGTACTTGAATGACGTTTGACAAAAAAAATTAATTTATTAAATCGATTTTATATAATTACATAAAAAAAAACAATAAAACAAAATCTATCCTACTGTTGATTTTTTAAATTTAAAAAAATCAAAAGAGGTCCGAGAACCGTTGGTATTTTACAGGGCTTAAATAAATTGTATACGATTGAAAATCTGTCGTTTTGTCATATTATTATGTCTCGTTATTATTGTGCTGAAGCATACTTTATAATAACTTGAATCTTAGTTATTAACTATGTGTATGTAGATTTGACATTGACACCGATGATAAACAATGATCGACACAGAGTCGCGATAACTGGAATGTTTAGAAGAAACAAGTTTACATCAAAAATTATAAAATATATACCCCCTCAAGATGATCATATTATATTAATTATGTATTTATTAAGCACAATGCTATTTATTCTTTGGTACTTCAAAACAATAAATATATTGTGACCCTTGATACCTCGATTGTTTTTCCACCGCAAATAATCCGATTATATACGTGGTTATTTCAACTACTGTTGTGGTTATTTTAGAGCGATCGAATGACAAAATCCAGAGTTTATCCAATTACCCAAAACTTAAAGGATATATAGTAAAAAGGTTTGCTCAACGTCGTGAAAAAAATGTTGTAGTAAGTGGACCGTATTTAATGAAAAGAGCAGAATTCACGAAATTTTAAATTACTTTATAGAACTTCATAATAATAATAATATCGCGTTTAGAAAAGTTTGTGTAGAAAGTTCAACAGTTCGTGACGGTATTCGTGAGAGGAATAGATTGACAAATTAAAATAAATTTTAAATTATTATTCTGCCGAGTTCTGGTGAATGCGAATGAAATGGGACTTTTTTTAATGGCTTTCAGACCTTTGCTTATTGAATTTAAAAGCGATTCTGATTAATAAATATCTAACTTCAATTGTAACCAAAATAACTTTATACGTCGCTTTCACATATAGACACAAAATATATCCTCGTGACTACATAATGAATGCATTCATAATGTGCCAATCATTATGCACATTTTTAGAGTTTTTACCACAATATATAATACACCATTGTTAATAATTGCATGATTCGTGCTACCGTTACAGACACACGGACGGTAGCGTTCGGTTTTGGGACGCGAGTGCTGGCAGTCTACAAGTGCTGTACAAACTGAAAACTGCCAAGGTGTTCGAAAAAGCCAGGTCGAAATCACCGGAAGGTGGTGATGAAGATCAATTTTCCGTGCAACTGTTGTCATTCTGTCCGGAGAGCAGGAAATTAGCCGTTGCCGGCATCTCGTCTTACGTCGTACTATTCAAATTCCGCAAACTCGAGTCAACGTTCGAAACCACGGTAATATAACATCGTCATAGTCATTTATAATAACGCAAACACCCCGTATCATTATTATAGTTGATTAGGTATACAACAATATATTCTCCTTAATACGATACGGTACAATGGAAATCCGGATTTATAATATACCTTTATCTATATATGTACTTATTGTTACATAGCACGAGGTATAATTTTAGATACCCAAGTATGGCGACTGTCATAGTGAATTATTTGTGGGGAAGGGTTGGGTACTGGGTGAATGGCACATATAGCCTGGTACCAATAGCCCATATGATTGAGATTAAAATAATTAAGTGAACACTGAACACCTATATCATATATTACTGATAATTCGTTTTATAAAAAAATATATATTCGTGTAAATATAATATACATGGTTTCAGTCCCCTACCTTGCGTACACTAATTGGTAAATGGGTAGCTATACTATTAAAATTTGATATTCGCCATACGGAATTCTTTGTAGTCCGGCGTGACTGGGTACCTACATAAGGTTGTTAAATAAGGTTATAACATAATATTGTTGTATACAGGCACCGAATACTTTTTTTTTTAAATACGAATCGTGCGTATTAAGTCTTTTTTAATTATGTATATGTATAAGTCATAAATACAGCACGGCATTGCGGATCAAAAGCTAAACATGGTAATAAACATAGACTGTACTCTCGAGTGTACACTATAATATATTATATTATTTGCTTGAAGAAAATGTACAGTGTATACAGAGCTAATAGGGTAGAGGATATATACTATATGCAAATAAAGAAAGATCAGAACCGAATATTTGTATAAACCTATATATCAGGTTTAAGTACAATAACTCCGTTATGTAGTGCATTATTTATACATACGCGTTATTTTAATTGGTAAAGATATAGTTTAGTACCTCAAAAAGCGTAAAAAACAATGATTTATATACGTATCCAGCATCTACACATTACTAAAACATAATTTGTTCTTTGACTCTTAAAATAGTTCAAATTGATCCTTTCCGTGCGCGTGGTTGACCATTTTAAGTGAATCTGATGTGTGCATATAATATTATTAGGAGTTATCCAACCGTATTTGTACAATAAGACCCGCATTTCAAGATTTCTTGATAAACGTTCTTCATTAAAATAAAACAGTGATCTTAATAATAGAAAATTTGTATTTTATCAATTTTTGTTAAAAGACTATACTAGTTATACTATATTTAACAAACATGAAAAGTAATTATTTGATTGAAATATATTATCTTATATATATTATACTCGTCTTTTATTTAAATGTTATTTAATAATTATACAGAATTTGGTAATTAATTTTAATTAAAATTTAATGTCAACAATAGGATGAATCCTTTACATAATTTAATGACATAGGTACAATATTTATTTTAGAACAGAGTAAACAATTACTACATAATATGTACATTGTGTATCCGTAAACTCTAATTTAAATAAATTCATGTATATTTTATTAATGAAAAACAAAGTATTAGCATTACTTCAATGATAAAGGTAATCTTTTTATCTTTTTTATAGACATAAAATAACACAATTAAACATATCATTGTTGGACTGCCTGGTGTAATTTTAAAATAAAATTAATTTGTTGGTAATAGTATTGATTTTCAACTACATTGCACGTTTAAATTAAAGTTATACAATAATAATAGACTAAAAGATAAAGTTTAAAACAGGTATATGTTAAAAAAAAAATTATAAAAGCATGTTTTTTTCAAAGTTTCAAATTATGACGTTCGTGTATTTTATAAGACTTGTACATAATGGGTTATATTAGTGCGTTTACTTAAATTACATTATTATTTATTATGAGACATCAATTAATATAATATAATCAACTGTTATTATTTTTAAATAGCCCATACTCTCTTATTGTGTTATACTTAAATAGTGTTAAGATTGTTAATCATATTTCCATGATTATATAATGAAAAACGTTTAAAAGGGACCTATCACTGTGCTTTAAAATATTCTATAAATAATTTTATCAAACACTTTACATGTTTTTAATTGATATATATTACGATATTATTAATAAAAAATGTTCATTCAATATTTGCTTGATTTTATGTCTATGAACCAATAGAGTTTAGTTATTATATATACTATATAGAGAGTAGAAAGAACACAAATGTCCGCTAACTTAAAAAAATATTTATAAGAATTTATTTTTCTAAGTAATAGTATAATAGACACTATAGTTTCTATTTTACCACAAAACAGTTCTTGTTCAAATAAATTATTACATAATAATAATCTTCCTTTCTACAAATTGTTGTTGTATTGTAATGTCAATATTCAATTCAATAACCTATTAAAAATAGATGTTTTCTCACATAAATGTTTTTAACGAGTGTAATAACATATATACAACGTTTATAAAATAAAAACGTTGTTTATTTCTACCTGTTATTTTAACATTATCTTTCCATTTAGGTTGATTTGAAATGTTACTAATGCAATTTGTAGCATCTTATATAAATTCGTGTATAATGATTATAATAGGTAGGATAGTATAGTTTTAATATCATTATTTACTTATAAATTTAAATCCTTTATCATTATTACTACGTTTTTATTGAATTTAGTTTATTTTCATGTCGATTTTCCTTGGATTTATAGAAGAAAAAAATTACCGATAACCGTAAAAATAACACCAAATATGTTTTTAATATTTAATAAATTCAATTCGATTTTAACGAACGCAATTTTATCTCAGACCCGTGGGAGATAAACAAAATATTAATGTAGCCTAAACAAACGTTGACTTTTTCCCCTCGACTATTATAATAATACGTGTAGGTAATAAATAATAACGTACGACCCGCACACAGTTCGTCGGTCGACTATAGCATACCGATTTCATCAATTGGAGTATTGTATATTTGTATTGATCTCTGTAATATCCTTGTCCGCGATGTGAATAATAATCACAATAATAATATGTAAAACCTAGACATTTCCGATCGTAAACAGAACATGAACCATAATTAGAGCCTATATTTGCAAAATGCCCTGTAAAAACCTAACAAACAATCATCGAATGATAAATGCATTTATAACCAAATCTCGAAATTATAAAAAAAAAAACTCTATTATTATGTAAATGTAACTCCAAAATGTGCGTAATTTAAAAGTAGGCAGATGGTGCAACGACGCAATCGTTTTAAAACTATTTCGATACTATTGCGTCTTGTCGCAGAACCTGCAGATATATAGTACGACTCGAATAAAAAAAATATACTGCGATTACGTGACGTAATAATACAAAAATATTAATTTTTATATTTATAACTAGATCACGTTTCAATTTTATTTTTATATTTTTTAATCACCCGAGAAATGAAAAAAAAATGTTTTAAAACAAAATCAATAACTCCGAAAACGTCATAAAAAGTCCCGGCATTAGTATAACGCGTGTACTCAAAACACGTCTCGAGTCTGTTCCATTAAAATATAAAATATATATGCAAATCCGGGTTCCGAGGATGATAATTTTATGTATTAAGCGATTCACCAACATTAACCGTCATGATTTTATGTCGTGCATAACAAATTACAACAAAACGCGCGTTCATAATATGTTTGCAGATTTAATATTTTAGACGGAAAATACTATTGTAGAACTCCGAAAGCACGGGCAGCGAGTTTTGCGACGCGTTTCGTGCGATATCCGATAGACGAAATTTTTTTTTTGCGTGCAGTAAATTCTTATCGAACGAAATATATTATATTATATTGGTGGAAACCAAAGGCAACCGCAAAAATGTTAGCCAGTGGGGGGAGGAGACAAAGTTGAAAGTCTCTGCAGCATAATATTATGCTTTTTTTTGCAATTGATAAAACATTTAATATTTATTAAAACAGCCCCCCCTCTCGGCGCAACTCCCTGCTGGTGACCTTGGTGCTCTTTCGGAGCTCGAATGGTTTTGATTTTTTCAATCCTAATTTGGACACTGTCACGATAATGTCGCCCCCGCAATATGTACTCACCTCCTGTGTCGATGACGTTGCAGTTGTATCATTATAATATCGTCGTTGTGGTTGTGTTTTGCAGACGCTCGAGATACCGATATACTCGGAGAGCTTGGACGAGGCCGCCGAAAGCTCGCCCGAAGAAGCGCCATCGAAACCGCCGGGCGCGTCCGACGAAAGTACCACGCTGGTCAAGGTCCGGACAGGGCCCCAGAAGAAACCACCAGGCTTCCAGGCATGTCTGGCTTGCGTCACGCCCTCCGCCAACGGTGAACCACCTGGTCAGATCACCGCGCTCACGATTAATTCATCGTACGGACTGTGAGTATATACCTAACCTATATTAATATGTGTTGTATTATGCGTGCAGAATTATTATTAGGTACTACTTAATTATTTTGTCCGGATCGATTTCAATAACCCCCACTCCCCATCCCACCAGCAATTAAATCCTACAAATATGCCGCTGTCGGTATATACTCCGCACATGTAACATAATTAATTATTATGGTATTGTTATCTCATCGACGGGACCAACTATTATAAGGATAAGGCCTTTTCCGTAAACCTGAAATAATTGTAGATATACTGCATGTGGTCCTGTTTCGGCTAGCGATCAATCATAGATCTCTCCTATTCATATTTTTCCACAGCTTTAATATTACACCGTGGGCCTATAAACTGAACATTTTTTTTTATTATTCTTACAATTCTTTCATAGCGTTGCATGGTATATTTTGTCTGTCATTTTTGGTTTCACAATTAAGTTACATTGTTGGTTTCAAAATAATATATGGTTATTTTTTTTCTATGAAACACAAGTTGCGGTAATTTTATAGATACGCTTAGAGTTAAGCGATTCATAAACAACGTTTGATGTAAATTTCCATGAACATTTTGCTGGCTTAGAAGAGATTATCTTTTTCAGCTGAAAAGAGAGACACCCTATTAACCAATGATGCTCACTGCGGGGAAAAAATATGATCGTGTCGTCCAGCTGACACTTCTTAAAATGATCGGAGGTTGGATGATTTGACATCTAGGTCAAATAATATTATATTTTGTAATGAACGTGATGTAATTATAAATCTGATTTAAATCGGTGGTAAATATACGCTGCAGATACGATAAATCGCATTGAGTTTGTATTGCTGGGCGGGATTGGGTTGTCGAGTGAACAATCTCGAGAGCTTTATATGCCCTTTAACCCATATCATAGACATTTTGCCCATTTTGGTTTGCACCATTGCAACTGCAGACGAGTTGATTCACTAAATGTGCTAACCTCCCTTTTCTGTTTTAGAAATGGATTAATTCAAATTCCAATTTTTGGGACTTTTAGATGTACTTAGATTTTTTATACCACTAAGCCATAAGGAGTGTCCAAACTTTTTTTTTAGAATTAGAACCAACCTTTTTTTACGGTAATTTATGAAGCAGATGGTTTTAGTCTAACGTTAATGACAGGCATATTCATTAAAATTCAAAACAGTAGTTTTAGTGTTATTTAATTATTAATTAGTTATTTCAAATATTTTATTCATACTATGAATTCATGATAATAGATAGGTATGAAAAATATGGTAGCCATCACGTTTTGAAACATATTAATTTATAAACATTTTATAATTTGTAAAAATTACCTATTAAATTAATTACTGTGATGCCAAAAATGTTAAAATTTAAGAAATGATGACAATTCCTAGAAAACAATGAAAATTCTTAATCCAGGAAGGAAATTATATTATTTTCTTGTACCTACCTGCTTGTTATTTCCTAACAATATCAGGCAGTGATCGATCATTATTATTTTAAACACCTATTGACTATTACAGTATTACTAATAGTTAATTGAAGAAACTGGAATTCTTATTTTCAACTATTTAATCTAGGTAGAATATATTTTAAATCCTAGAATAATATTTTCTATAACGATAAGTTATAACTAACAGTCCGTTTTTTCGCCCTTCTCATTCTTTTTTGTCGAAATACATTAAACATCTTTGTCAAATTGCAAAAATCTTATTTCATCCATCGGTAAACCATATTGGAAATAATATCTGAATACTGGTATGATATTGGGTCACATTTTTATGTATTATACTTAAATATACATACATAGGTAGCCGATATGTGGTCGTTTACAAAACCATTATAGAGTCTGCGCGCACTTGATCGCAATAAAAATCAAGTATTGATACCATTTTCTAATAAACTACGAGAATATTATCAAAAGTCATCTAAACCATTACTATCAAAATTTTCCAGTAATTGCCATCGTTTCCTAAAATTTCGACATTCCAGATAATATACAGATATCACAATAACTTCGAAACTAATCGTTTCAATCAACATTTACAAAAAAATGATCTGCTTATTAATGCTTACTAGTTGATGCTCAAAAAATTGATTTGTCTTCCACTCCTCAAATAGTATAAAGATCTAAATAATTATTGCAAATATCGTCTTAATAAAAGTATACTTAAAAATTCCGAATTCGTATAAATTTATTATTAAGCGTATTGATCAATTTTTCCGAAATTCTATAAACATTTGAAAATTTTATTTTATATTTAAGTTGCTATCTTAATTATTTTAATACTTTTCCACTATTTTCTACTATCTGATACCTATTTATATGAGGATGATAAGTGTATAATATCAACAAAAATGAATTCACAGGAAAAACTCTAACGATATATATTACGTCAGATTTTCATATTCTTTTTTTATCAAAAAGATGGGTACTTTTTTCAGGTCAAATCTTTTTCAGAGTTTGAATTTTCATTTTACTTTAAATAATGCTAGAAAAATACTAGGGAAATTAACTAATGTTGAGCTGAGCATCATTAAAATGCATATTTTCGATTGTATAATTATAATTTAGAAAATTGAGCTTTTATTAAATTAACATAGGTTCATCCTTTCAATAAAAAAAAAGCGTTAAGTGGATATCGCTCTGCTATACAGTAGGTTACAAGTGGGTTACTGTAATGGATAGAATTAAATTTGGATCCAATGATATTATATCATTGTATACGAAAAACGATTCTGAGCAGAGACGGTTTATCTGTCTAAGATATATTACAGATTATTAATACTTATTATTATTACTTATTAAAATATTTAACTTTCCGGTTGACATTTTTTTTTTCTGATAAAGGTAGACAAACTTATGAAGAACTTTAAATTAAATTTTCAAATCTTAAAGTTGAAAATAAAAATTTTATGAATTTCTATCTAAGATAATTTGAACATTGTGTAATTTTCATGTATTTAGTAAATATTTGAACTTTAAATGCTTATAAAAAAAATCGTGGCTATGTATTTTTAATATTTTTCAACTGCCATTGAAACAATATGTTGGAAGCCTTGTATTAAATTTTCAAGCTTTTCTACCAACAAATACATTTTTATCGATATTAATTTTAAAAAAAAACTAATAATGATCGAAAATTGCATAGAAATAGTTCAAATTGAGTCGAAATTTTTTGAAAATTGCATGATAGGTAGAATATAGTTATATAAACATTCGGTGAAAATTTCATGAATCAATGGTCATTTGTTTTAAAGTTACATCAAAAACTAAATTCGATTTTGTTGAAAATTGATTGTGCGTAAAAATTCTCGTTTTTCCTTAACTTTTAATTTGTTTATTCCGATTATTTAGAAAAATATTGAGAATTTTTTACTTTTGACCCCCCCCCCCCCCCCATGAGTACCAACTAGATTCACTTTGGTACTGAAGTCAAAAATCGAAACACTTTTACTGCCCCATGATGTGATGACAGACACACAAAAAGAAACACACATCACGGTAAAATCAAAAAATCAATACATTCCTCGCTTCGCTCAGAATCTAAAACAAATAAATAAATAAATCTGACGTAAGTTTTTTTCTTGTTAGAAATTATATTGTACTTAAGCACCGGCTACGACACACTTAATAAAAAAAAGGTTAAGTTTACTTGACTAATCACTCTATATTAGGTGTAATATTAAAATATATTTACATGTATGTTATATAATAATTACCTGTTTTTGACGTAGTTTAATTATATAAACCATGCGTATTATTTTCTATGAAATACTTGGAATTTTTAAATTGAAATTATATAATAAATGATTTAGTTTTTATCAAATACCTCTAAATATATTAATCTCGAAAAAATATAAAATAATATTCTGCTCTTGGACGTTTGAAAAATCGTAGTTGAAAATTTCCTTGCATGTTATATTATATATCCTTTGATATCGCCTGACTCACGACAAAATTACCATTCTGTACAACATACCTTTCTTATTACTGTACGTATCTACCTATATATTATCATGTATTACAATATAATGTCATCGCGTTTTGCAGGCTCGCCTACGGTCTGGATAACGGTATTGTGATAGTAGACTTTATACAAAAATGTGTTCTCCTAAACATCAGCACTGGCGACATGTACGGCAGTGCAGACCCGTACCAAAGGGCTCCCAGGTCGCCGAAACGAACAACCGCCTTGAGCGAGACCAGCGACGGTGAACGATGCCGATCCCCCAGTATCGATCAGGTAATATATTTTTGTTTCAATTCAATTTTTCCGTCGTGCACAAACAATTATGAAAAAAAAAAATAATAATAATAACAGAGCTCACTGTTTCGAAAACAGCGAATAACAATAATTATAGATAATATTTACCGAGGACAATTCGATCCGAACGCATTTCTGTCTCGACGAAAACATCAGACGTCTTCCCATCATAATGCAATATACCTATTAAAATATAGCATTATATCGGGCATGGCCATTTTCGACCAAAAACGGACCCTTTCCTTTTCGGCCAAATCACTTTTTAACCAAAACAAAAATGTATATAATACATTTAAAAGAAAATGAAGAAAATTATTTAATATATACATATATAAAATAAGCAAATAGGTATATAATATTGTTGTAAAATAATGGCAGGTATTATTAATAATAATTAATACTATATACTTTATGTTATACTTATAGAAAATTATTCAAATTATAAGTTGAAATAAAATATATAAAATTATTTAAAACATAAAAATACCTATATATCAACTTTGTTTTTATATTTATATTATACTTCATAATTATTGACAAAAATTGTAGGTACATAATTATTTTATTATTTTAAATGTATCAGAAAAATTGTTGTTTTGGTCGAAAAGTGAATCGGCCGAAAAGGAAAGGGCACGGGTTTGTTCGAAAATGGACTCGCCCCATTATACATTTGTCTACAACACTTATACCGATTAGGTTTTAGGTCCACCGGCTTTGACGTAATTTTCCGACGGGTGAACATTATAATAATAATAATTTAACTACTCGATGACACCGCACTGTACTTATACACCTATCATAAACATATACATATGATTTATTATATTAAAATATTATTTTCATATAATATTATAGTCACCGGAATGTCATATAATACTATTCTCCCGAGCGTTCGATGTTCTCTATATTATATAGGTATACAGGGTGAACTCGAGGCGCGCTTGCATATGTCGACAATGTATTATATTTCACACTGACACGTATATGCAATACACAATAATGATGGTGATGATGATGATGATGATAATAATGACAATAATAACGATACGTATATAGGTGCCTACGCGTGCCGATCAGTCAACATGCGTAAACTATATTATTCGTGAAGAACAACTTTTGTTACCAATATTAAGAATATTATGTTCTAAAAAAATATCTCGTCGTGTAAAAACATCATTTATATCTTTTCGGAGTGTACCTACGTGGTTTTTGCATAATTCATACAATTTGTGTACGGTGACCCCTGCGCCCTGTATACTGACAGGTAGGACATTATCGTAGATTTATAATAATAATAATAATAATAATAATGAACACAACACACAGTCTTTTTTTAATTTAATTTTTTTTATTATTATTATTATTTTGTTTTTGCTTAATCCATCATCATTAACGTCAAAACTGTCAATCATGATTGAACATTTTCGATTATCCGCATAGAACTATTTATTTTTACATAAAATTAATTTTGCACAAGGGCGGTTACAGTGTAATGCGAGACGAGTTAAGAATATCGATAAGAACATTTTCGTCTAACAAGTTGTGATTAATTTAATTTTGTTTTAATACAAAGTCACCGCTTCTGGAAAACAAGTAGGAAGTTTTCTTCTCTTGGGTTTCAGTTTAATCTGCTTAAGAAATGACAGTTGCACAACAAAGATTACTGTGCAAAAAAAACATTCTCAGAATACTATATGGAAATTACAACGAAATCTAAAAGATGCGAAACTCTTATGAGCTTATATTTTATATATAATATACCAAAAAATAATGAATTGCATCGCCTATACAGATATAATACAGATATTTCGTCAATTTCTCACACTATAATAATACATTACAATGACTCATCATTTAACCCGATAATATTATGTGAAATAAAAATAAAATAATCGTGTTAATACATTTCCATTTTTCATGTTAAAAACCACTCGAACCATTCAAAACTTTACTCACGTGTAGTGCTAACTGATGTATCCAAGTTTCAATCTCTGTGATTACGAAAAAATTCATATATAATAAATAATATTATATAAAAAAAACTTCTTTATCCTTGGCGAATCCTTAAACGTAATTTTTTCCAGAATTTTATGTCAGAAATAATTTTTCATACGAGTCTGTTGGCTTGAATTAATATTAAAAGTTTTGTAACCACCAATATTTTTCATCTGTCTTTCAGTGTAAAAACTACATAAATTATTCAAACTTTTTAACTACATTTTATGTGACAAATTTTCTCAAAATTATGCTTATTTAATATCCACTTTTACTCTCCAAATCCCACGAATTAATTAAAAAACAAAAAACTATATACAAATAAAGTTATTTTACACATTTCCTTATTCTTGCGTCGGACAGTTTCAAAAACTCATATTTTGTTTTTATCTATAGCATAATAATATGCATTTATTGAATAGCTTTTATCCAGTGTAAAACCCATTGTACTTATTGACAATATTCAACTCAAAACCTATTATGATCTGGGTTTAAGTATAAAAAAAATGTACATCACTTTATTAAATAAATAGTAAGGACTAAAAAGTATACTCACAATGTGCAGTATGTACATATGATTTTAAAAACTTTCAATAACTGAACTCGGTGACATCATAACAATATAAAATTGTATAAATAATAAAAATCAGTCAAAGTGCGATCGAGGGACAAACTTCAATCTCAAGAAAAATTGTCTCACTAATGGCATTGATATCTGCCTAATTTTCATTGTCCTTACTAGATGATCCGAGATCAAAGGTTTCGATCGCTCCAATGTTTTGTGATGAGTTGGTTTGAATATATTTTATAGCGTAGGCGGCTTCACTATATTACTAAATCTGCACTATACACACATTCTGAAATACAGTGCAGCTATAAAAACGTTTTGAATTAAAATTAGTAAGAATTTAATCGACAGGGAATTAAATCTTGTAACCATTCCGGGCACGTGTGTTATGACAGAGTATTTAAGCTGATAATCACAAAAACACATTTAAAATCATTAACTATCAATAAACAATTTCGAGGTTCGGCGTAAAATAGACAATAAAATATATGTTTACGATTTATATTATATATACGGCGCGTGTTTAATGTACCAACTCGCGGTTAATGAGAATTGCAAATCAAATTTGTATTCATGGGCACTTTAAGTTAGTTTTTCTCAACTTTCCGATGGCCATTAAACCGCAGATCCTTGCAGCAATATCCCATATAGTGTTTCAAGACGTCTACTAACGAATTGTTTACGTACAGGTGGACATGATATATATAAATATATATAATATTCACATGACGTGACATTAACAATAATAAAAATAATATAAATAACATGGTACGATTTGCGATTGCGGGACGCAAATTATTTTTTCGACCGACAAATCCAAATGCTCGCGAAAACAAAATGAGGAACGTTTGGTCGGGCGTCGCGAGTTTGCGTACGGGGCGGGATGGTCGGGCGGCGAGTGTTTGCGGGCGGACGGGGGAGGGTGATGTGGTTTAATCGATCGACCTCCACTCATCCGCCCTCCAACCCGCCCGACCCGCGTAAACCGCATCAGACTCGGTGGGGACATACGTAAAATATTTTAATGTACACGCGACGTCGTTTTCCATCATTCGTGTCCATAAATAACGCGATCGGTCGGGCGAAGTTGAAAACTTTCCACATTTGAAGGGCCTCGAAGACGAAGCCGAGGAACTGGAAGAACTCAGCAAACTGGCCCTGAGCCCGGTGGGCGTGTACTCGACCCAGGTGTCACCGAACCCCACCAACCCGGATTGGGTGGACGACGCGACCGAGCGGGCGGAAGAGGCGCTCGTCCTGATCCCGGCCGCGGCACCAGAACCCGGAGAACCGGCGGAACCGGGAGAACCACCGCCGCAGCCCATCGCGGTGTCCGCATCTTCGGAACCGGCCACTCCGGCGCCGGTCAAGGGTAACGGCCGCCGGACCAGTCACTCGTGGCGGGGCCTAAAGAAACAACTGAGTCGCGTCGATCTGAGACTGAAAAACACGTTCAACGCGACGCCAGCCAAGAACAAGGCATCCACGTTCTACGGAACTGGCGAACAACCGGATACAGACGAAGCCGGAAACGTCGGCACCGGCTCTGCCACGACTGCCACCACATCAACGACCACCACAACCACTGGCCGTCTACCTCAAATCATAACCGAAACCGATGGTCAAGAGCAGCGGCCGGACGTTGGTGGCACGCAGTCGGCAGCCCATGACCAGTCGTCCACCTCGGCCGCGGCCACCAGACCCACGGAGCTCAAGCTGTTTGACCGTGACGGCAAGCCCATTAAACCCCCGCGATCCACCAAAGAGCACCGGAAACGGACGTCGCTGGACAAGCAGAGCAACCTGACCACGGGGTCGTCGCGAGACGCTCGACTCTTGTCTGTGCCCAACATCAAATACAGCCAAAGGGACCCAAGACATAACCGGTCGAACAACCAAGCGTTCATCAACCTCATTAAACGACTAAGTAAGTGTTGATATACGAAACCAACAACTGCCCTGTAATAATAATAATAATAATAATAATAATAATAATAGCTATAACAATAATAATATGTTGGTATGGTGTCGTTGTTGTTGTTGTTGTTGTTATTGAAGTTGATGTTGATGTTGTTGTTGTTGTTGTTGTATCTGTTGTCGTTGCCGTTGACAGTCGTCTGAACTCTGACTCTAGCGCATCTGTATTATGATCGACGTGACATGAAAATCAATGATTTTTAACCAGAAAATCGTAATAAATAATAATAGTATGATGTCATAACCTGATTTTCATATATAGAGGGCTCAGCCTCTCTTACTAAAATGTTGCACCCCCCTCCAAAAAAATATCCATTATTGATTTAGTTTCAAGATTCCTATATTAAGTTATTTTAAACGAATAGTTTTGTTATGTGGGCTGTAGTCTGTCCCTCAGATAAATTTAGACACAAATATAGCCAAAGATGAAGTTATTAATATTTTATTTCTCTATATTTTCATTTCAGCTAATTTGAAATGTTTAACTTATTTTTCAAGTATATACGTACCACTCAAAACTGAGTTTATACTATATAAGATTGTCAAAGACATCGTACATTTTATAAACAATTATTTTGAACGCCAATGAGTCACCACTGTAATAATATTGAGACAATCATCGTCTCCACCTTCGTGGTCGTCCTCAAAACAAACTCAGTGGTGGTAAAAACCTTCACCACCGTGGTCCGTAGGTTCATAATTCAGATGATCTATTTGTCCGACGCAACTGTAACCACAGTAGGTACCACACCACATCATCATCATATCTCAATCGAAATAAAAACAAACAATTCGCTTTTATGTATACAAATATATTTTAGAGTCATCTATACATATCATTCAATGTTATATTATAACGTCAACATGATAAATAAAATCGTCTATGTTTTATTATATTGATTTGTATACACAGACCCTCAGGTGAATTTTTTCAGGGTGTTGCATGTTTTTTTTTTTTTAATTATATTTATAATAAGTACATAAACAATCACCATAAATCGGAATCATCTTTATAATATAAGTTATACAATATATTTAGTTATCGTACAATCATTTAACTAACACAATTTATTAATTTATTACATTATATTATTTATACAAAGCTGTGCACACTAATGAACGAAATGACAAAATTATTGTACCGAATATATATATAATAAATACGACACGGTCTTGTCTCGAGTCGGGTTATTGCGAGAGAGGTCGCTGTAAGAGGAGAATGATTTGAAGCGAACGATGTAATCAGTATTAATATATTTTGTTCGTATATGTTTTGTCATAATTTTATTACCGTTCAACAACATAACGTGTCGATTCAAGTTCTGGTCTTATACTATTCATATACATTTATATATTTAATTTTCAATTCATTTCTGAATAATTAATTGTCTTTGTCGACAAAGGCTGATGCTAACTCTCCGTCACGAGGAAACCCCGACTTAGTGTAGTTTATGTGTAGAGATATTTAGCATACCGCATCACCATGTATTTAATATTTCTCAATATTAAACCCATTACGACGATGTATTATGATGTATTGGATAGCGATTATTAAAATATAATACTCCTAATAAAAATAGTTACCTAAATATTACCTATTATATATTATAGTGCCTAATTATATTATGGAATCTTGATGGTAGATGGTTGCATCGTAATTATTTGAGTCGTTGAAAATCCAGTAGTACCGAATTTTTATTTTTCAAAATTTATAATATTATAGTATATGTTTTCTAAAAATGTATTGTTTTTTTTTTCTTTTTACAAATACATATAATACATTGTTGTAATTAAATTGAAATATTATAATGGCCTGCAGTATACACATATAATATATCAATTATATAATATATAATAAATTAGCGTTATCAGATGGCTTGCGATGTAATTTTCAGTAACCTAATATTATTGTTTCCTTCCTTATTTTGTTTATTTTAATTTTGATAAAGTTAATTGAAATGTAAGTAGAAGTCGCTAGCGAACATTTTTTTCCTATACAATAGTTTAATTTAAAACGTTGAGCTTATTTATTAGTAAAATGAGATAAATATTTTTTACTACATTATCATTATTATTTCGTATTTTTCACTTTTGTTTATTTGTTGTTACTATTATAGGTTTTTTTTTTTTTTAATTGCCTTTATAAACGTCAACCCTGAGTTTAACAGACAACATGCCATCCTGCAGCTTCCACAGCAGACATTGACGTATCTATGTTTGATTAACAAATCGTTATTAATTATTATATACATAAAACGTAAATGTGTTCCATATCATGTAAAGTGATAAATTTACCATTTATCCAATCAACCAAAACAGAAATATTTACATGAATGTGTGTATATATAATGTGTTTGTTTTATTTTCTCGGATTTGTTGGTGTTTTTATTCATTTAATTTCGTGTTTTTTTTCTTTCATTTTAGTACAGGTATAGATTGTTGTGAAGTACCATACATGTTTGATATCATTATACTTAAATATATATTTTTTTTTGTCATAATTTTTTAGAAGAAAAAAATAATATATTGGTAACAGTTTGCTTTTCTTTTAAATTAAAAATATTACTGTGTGATGTGTTCAAAATTAGTTAGATAGTAAAATATATATATTTACTTATCTAAAACAAATCATGTTTGTTTTGAAAAATTCGTTTTGATATTTATATGTAATATATATATATTATATATTATATATAAATATATAAAGAAAAAATACATTAATTTATATAAGTAGTTTTCATTGTAAATAACATTGTTGTGCTCTGTAAATGTTTCAAGGAATTTAATGAGACGCGAGAGAGCTGCCCCGACCATAGACTTGGTATATATACCTTTAAAATCTCATGTCATTTTATTATTTTTCATTTATTTTTATTTTTTTCTGTTGTGTTTGGTTCACTAAAAAAAAATTTCCTTAAAGTTTAACCACTAACAAAAATTTATTATAAAAAATGATTGTCGTTGATGCGTACGAATAATGGCAATTTTTTTTTATCAATCGCATGGGTTATGGAAAGTTTTTTTTTTATTTAAAGTATAATATTTTGTTGGTTGGCCAACAATGTAAATATATATTTATTTATATATGTATACAATGATAGTATACCTACGTACACGAATTTCTGAATGTCACCCCAAACTCGTCGTGTACCTAACGCGTAATGTAAAAAGCCATAAACACAATTTGGCACGTCATAACAAAATATAATACATATTAGCCCATGCTGTAATATTATTCGCTTAAGTTCAGAAATTCTGTATCGATGTGCTGTACTATATTATATAACAGTTGTTATTACTATATAATATGATATCTAAGCTGGTTTTAAAATTTACCTAAGCTCATACCTAACGTAACGATTATTTCAAGTTGGTCTAAATTTTCCTAAACATAAGAAACGTAAAACAATAATAACAATAATATATTAGCTTAGTTATACATATATATGTATATATATTATATATATTTTTAGTTCAGTATGACAGTATATAAGTTTTTTTTTTATCACGTAAACGCATACACTTACATTATATGGCAGGTACATTTAAATATTACATTGGTTTGGGTCATCTGATAGATAAAAAAATAAAAGTGGCGCAAACGAATGATTTTAAATTATCTGATCATATAAGTATAAACATACATATGTATATAACGCGTATATATATATATATACATACACTACTATTATAATATTAGAGCTATATACAATATTGTATATACTTTAATCATTCACTTAGAACAACAACTGCGTATTTATGCGTTTTTCTTCCTATGTAAACGGGCAAACGTATATATACATAATATACTTTATTATTTTATATACGATTTGAATGGCCGTGCGTTGTTGTACATATTATTTTTGTATAAGCTTTTTGTCAAACAACACGATTCTAACTTCTATAACACACGCGGAACACGCCAAACCGAACGTAGACAAATATTTACATTTTTCTTTACTCAGCGCCAAACGAGCATAGGTATTCCATATTACGATCATATTATTATTATACATGCATACCTATACAAAGCACACGCTTTTGCGACTTGGTCCGTCTTTGAATAATATTATTATATTGTATTATTACAAACAAAACGTTTATGTTATGTATCATTCGCTTCGCAGGAAAAAAGTGCCAGCGCGTCTCTATATGTAATATATTAATACAAAATTCTCTCGCTAGCCACGTATCGAAAATTTCGTCTATCCGTTTTAAATTAAAGTAGAGAATTAGTGGTGATTTGTTAAGTCTTCATTCGATTTAAAAAGCTTATAATTAAGTATTGAATAAAAGAAGATGCGGGGTGGAGTAAAAAATATTCTCAAAATAATTCTAAACAGGTGCAGGGTAGGTGATTATAATAATAATAATAATAATAATGTTATAAATTAATAATATGTTCGATATCAGTTATGAACCTCTTCCACACACTGCAGGTCTCCTGTTCGCTTCTCGATATTCAAAATACTTACGCTTTTTTTTTTATCCGTTTCCACTCGACAGTTGAACGTGGGTTTTCGCTTATCATGCGATGAAAAACCAAAACTTGACCATCTATATTATATTTATACAATTTTGCAAGTATATACAGGGTGGGCATGAGAAACGGAAAAATGTAAAATAACTCTCACAGACGTTTAAAAAACTTTTTTTTAATATTTATTATTAAAAACATAGAGTACATAATATGCCATTTTAAGTTCAAAACACTAAAATATCAAGTTCGGAAAATAATCTCAGTAAGATGGTGTCCTTTCCTCTGTATACATTCCTGGAATCGTGTATGGAGGTTTTACATGACTCTTTGTAACATATCCATGGGAATTAAAGCAATTTCTTCTTGAATTCTTTTCTTCAACTGGAGAAGTGTTGATGGTCGAGTGCTGTACACTTTGTTTTTTAGATGGCCTCACAAGAAAAAGTCACATGCCGACAAATCAGGTGACCTTGGGGGCCATTGAATGTCGCCGAACCGCGAGATGATTTGATTACCAAAGAGACTGTCGCTATTTTTGTAATACGCGTATATATAGCAATAGCGCGTTGCGAACCGTTCCATTGATCCATGTTTACTAAATGGCAAGTACCTATGAATTTATTGATAACACTACCACGTTTTTAAATAATTCCCAGTGCATCTAACTTAACTTTCAAATTTTTCCGTTTTTCGGGCCCACTGTACATACTTGTGTACATATGTCGTCTGTCTGCAATCGACCACAGATATCGTGCCAGAGGTTGCCCCCATAATATTCGTAATCGGATGAAGACTTTTGAATCTGTATGTTTTGCACTGCTCGCAGAACGATAGGATCACGCGGTAGTCCATCGTAGTCATATACTACTGCGTTATGTAATGTATGTGTAGGTACTGAAATAGTGTAATATATGTTATGCGGCGTTGTCGAGTATGCTGCAATGCACATCACACACCCGCGTTAGGTCAAACGCGCGTCGGGGAGGAAAAAACTAATTAAAAAAAAAAAAAAAAAAACCGAAAGGAAAATAGCAATTTATATTTTTCGGCGGCCCATAAATCAAATTACATACTACGCGCTCTGCTCGGCCGGCATATAAATATTCATCATCGTTGCGCGTAGGCGAAAACGACCCCGGACGAGTGTGGCGGCGAGCTTTTGGCGTATATATGTATCATCATAATAATAATATATAAGACGTCGGTCCAGCACTGTTTATGTTCGGTGTGGGATTTTTAATGCCCCTTTGAAAACACATCCACTCTGAACGCGGTAAATATGATATAATATTATTATGAATACATATACCTAATGCAAACCTCTGTCCGTCTCCATCATGATATACACCAAATTATATGAATATTGTATTTGGTTGTGTGTATATTATTACTGTCAGGCTAGTTGTTTTTTCCGGACGCTAAAAAATTTCAAACATGGGTCTGAACGCGTATTTCAACGAATCGGGACGAAAAAAACATACACAAAATGACAAATAAAATATGTGCCAACGTAAAAAAAAAACAAGGCTAAATAAATTAGATACCTCGATAATGCGCCTAAATACCTATACCTGTATAATATTTTGCGGTAATCGTTTGTCAATAAATAATAGAATATCGTGTAGTGTGATAGTGTGAATTAACGTCTGTTTGTCTATACAATCTAATTATATCGCAATCATATAGAACTCCGTATTAGCGAGAATTAACGATTTTTTTCAAATTTTTTATTCAAGGTTTTGAGGTGGGTGGTTTCAAGTATAAAGAATAATTTTAAAATCCCCTACAATATTCTAAAAAAATATGTAACATTTAATAAGGTAGACAGTTGATCACGTGACATCCAAATAAACCACCCGACTCAATGAAATTTTAAATACAGTCGAAAACCACAGATTCTGAATGGTGTAAATCACGATTTTTAGAACATGGTAACACCAAATATTTTTCTCCAATAAATAAATGAATCTTTGCTATCAATATTTTATTTTTTCCCTCCGTTATAGGTTAAATAAAATATATAGGAATATAATAATTTATCTAAAAAGATATAACCCCCCTGGGCTCTCCGGTTAAAAATAAGCCATTAGGGTTGCAAAAAGTTGACAAAATTACTTTTCATAATTTAAATTATACATTTTACAATTTTTGTTTTTGTTTAAGTATGTGATTATTGGTATAGGCGTATATTAGTTACCAGATCAATTGGATTATCAATGTGGCAAAATAATGTTAATTTAAAAAATAATTGATTTTTGATTCAAAATTATTTTTAAAAAAAACCCCCCTTTATCTGATCGTCAAAGATTAATACACGGTACGATTTTCGAATAAATTTTCATAAAAACATATAAGTTTTAAACATGAACTTAGATTAAAACTTTAATTTCGACGGCTTATCCTATTTTTCGGTTCGTCTGACCATAATTTAAATTTCATTTCTCGTTTTTAGATTATTATCGTCTATACTGCGTATATCATTTACAGTTACTATGTATTTTATTATCTTTTTCACGCGATCGTTTAAAGGGTTAACAGTTATGTTACCTACGTTTTAAACTATTCGAAAAAATCGGAAAAACTATCAAGACGACTGGCTCGCATTAATATAGTATAAATCTGTGTCGTGCCTAACCCAATATTATATGTGTGCATTCGTACAGAAATCTGTCCACGCTGCTCTCTGTAGAATATCATATTATATTTATTATATTTATTATACATTCGGTACTTTCGAAATCCAGACAGCTTGCGCAACTGCGCGAGTTAACAATTTCAAAAACGAAAACAGACGTATAAGTAAATATTATAATGCATAAATTATCAAGGGAATAACAGTTTTCGTGGATTCCAGAAGCACGCATATCGTTTCGAAAAGATCGATAAGAAATAAAATTACCAACTACCACGTGTGCAGCCGTTCATTTCTCCTTTTTACCCGTAGCACGAGACTTAGGTATACCTACATAATATACTTGGTATATTTGTTTTCATTTTTGGTGGATGGAGGGAAACAGTGTTCATGTGTTCATGTTCAAATAAGGCCAAGGCTCAATTTTTCGTTCCACTTTTGCTATGTGCTATTTCGGATTTTGGAGAGTGATACTTTTAATTTCAAATAGTGTCCCAGTCGCTTGCATACTCGCAGTTATTCGTTAAAAACTGCGCACATTTCTCTCAGGAAAAACGGTGTAGTGCGCATATTATAAATAAATAAATCAAAACCTTGAAGACGTAGTTAGCAAGCTATTTATTTCGTTTTTTATTTACAACGATTTTTTAATTGTCCACAAAGTATATAGTCGTATAAGTAATTTAATTCACGGTGTATATACTGCGGCAGGTTAATGCAAACGAAAATCGACCGAACAGACCGTTGACAATAAAAAACTGTTCACACGAAATAAATCATATAATAACAAAATATAATATGTCTCACGAATGTACGCTTATAGTCTTAATCCATAGTATTCCCATTTTATATAACGTTGGTACAATAAAAAATTCTGAAATACGATAGGTACATCGAACGGACATACACTTAATACGATATTATAATGTACATTTTCAATACTCAAAATTCCGTGTCCATGCCCTCTACCCGAACATCGCGAAGAGACACTATTAAAAAATAAAATCGAAACGTATTTTGATTACCTATATATTTATCAATAAAGTTCCCATCTCAAAAACCCGTCTGCAAAGTTCGAATCGTTGTTTACGGAATATAATAATAATTAGAGTACCTAAGGACTTTCATACATTTCCATATTTTTTTGGTTAATCTTGTCGTATTCTTACTATAAGTATCTACACAATACATTTTTAATAAATAATAATATCAAATCAATTAAATATTTAAAGAAAAAATTAATTTTTTATTGTAATATATTTTAGGACATATCTTTAAATGCTTATTTGATGATTTTTAGTTCCTACATTAAGGTCTTCGCTCTATTAATAATAATATTATTATAGGTATTTAAGTACCTATCTGTGGCGTAACCAGTATTCCAGTATTATTAAAAGCGACCGGGGGGGGGGGGGTTAAGTATAAATTAAGTTAAGCGTTTTTACAGTTTTCCTATATAAATAATTCATTAATTACCAGGAGGGAAAAAGGTTAAACACCCGAAACCCTCATGGTAACGCCACTGATACCTATATATAATGCACTTTGGCTGGCGTACAATACCGGGCTAAGAAATCGCGGTCCAAATCGTACACCCTTTAATATACCAAAGTATACGCGCGATAACGGACATAAGCAGTCGTCTATCATAATCGTGCAGCGGCGGCACAGAGTAAATTCAATATTATTATACTTTGAAGAAGAAAATATTATGCCGGTCGCGTTTATTTTTTTATTGTTTCCTATATATATATATATAAGTATACCGCTGCACGATCTTGTGGACGTATATATTTAGAAGCTTATCGTCATCGCGTCGTCTCGCCGCAGAATCGACAATAATCATATTATTATTATTGCTTAAAACAATCTTTTTCAGTCTCGCGGTTTGTGTTTTCTACAATTCTCCTGCGCGCAGCGATATAAAGGTCAAGACTATAACGAGCTCACACTACAGTATAGATCGCGCGTATAACGACTACTAATCATTTATTCAGAAGTATTATTTTATATCATGTATACATCATCGTGGCGTATAATATGGAGCATGGGCGCCTCGTCCCGACCGCGGTTTTCCCATAGGCAATCGTATAAATATTATTATACATATACGACCTAACCGGGTGGATTTCGATGGGGGTGCACTAAGCGTCCGTCGTACTCGATTCCCCGGGCCATTACGAAACATAAAAAATCGTCCTTTTTCCGAAACCGTCGTCGCCCGCGTTAAAAGCGTACATAAATCTGACGTTTTTACGCCACGGCGAGTGAGAAAAACTTAAAAAAAAAAAAATACATTTCAACGGCGGCCTTTCTGCCCGCCTCAAAATGCATTACGACGAGAGATAAAAATAAAACTCGTTTCCTAGATCCTTATGTAGTTATGTATATATATGTATGTATATTATATTATTATATTGCTGTTGTTGTAATGTATACCACTCCCAATTTCACGCCCCACCCCCCCCCCAGAAAAAAATCTTCAAGTGATTTAAACGTTATTACAGTGTACCTTACTACTTTTTTTTTTTTGATGACTACCTTAAACCGATCACGATAACAGAATGTTTCGCATCGTATATATATGCGACATATAACTTTTACAACTTTAGATGCTTTTGAGGTTTCGAAAGTCTTGTTATAACGCCGATTGGTATATGTATATTGTATATAGGTATTTTGATACAGTTACTATACTAACAAAAATGTAATTTAATAACACTATTGGTAAACATATATAACGACATAACGATTACGCGCGATTCACCAATATTTATGGTTTATATGCAAACGTTCACTTGAGCTATAATTTTACCTAGATGCACATAACATTAGGTGTATTATTTTAAGACTTATAAAATTGTGTTAGGATTTTATTATTTTTAAAAATAATTAAAATATCAACACAAAGCGATGGTTAGATATTTAGTGCCCCCCCCCTCCTCGTGCCTCCTGACGAAACACTCTTACGTCGGCCATACTTACCATACTTATATGATGGCGGCGTCATGCGTCCGGCAGAAGTTATGTCTTCCGCCAACCATGCAGATGTATATTATGTAAATAAAAAAGATGGATAGTACACTGTTGTTAACGCGGACAATCGGTTTCTCGGTCAATTATTATGTTTTTCAAAAAATATATTCTCGCGCGATTTTGGTCTCGCTGCAATATTGTTGCAAGAAAACTTAAAGCGTCGCAACGCATGTCCAGATAAATTTAGCATTTTCCTCTTCGCAATTATAGTGTAATACTCGTACCTTCGTAGATGGAATTGTTGATACATTGGACGTCTTATATATGTCCTCGAAACGATATTAATAAAAATAAAAAAGTGGACCGAAAAATCGTTTTGTTCGCCGTTAGTCCAGCAACCCCCCCCCCTCCCTCCCCTCCCCCCAACCCACACAGACACCCGTCACAAACCATCGGAGAGAGTCCGAAATGTCGGCAGTAGGGCGTGTGCGTGACATCCTCTGCGCAGTGTGCGTATTTTGTGGTGCGCGTGCGAACGAATAAATACGTCGTTGGTTCAGATAAACGGCATGTGCCTGTCGCCGACTCTGGTCGCCAAAGCGTCGTCGTCATCGAGCCATTTCTCGTTCGGATCGGCGGCGCACGGCGGAAGCGGCGGACTAGGTGGCAGCGGAGGAGGAATCGTCGGCAGCGGAGGAGGAATCGTCGTCGGCGGCGGCGGCGGCGGCGTCGTCGGAGCAGGAGGAGTCGTAGGCGGTGGAGGCTTTTACGGCGGCGTTAGATGCGGCGTCGGCCGGACCACGGAGCCGGTCAGGCGGTCCCGGTCGCAAGGCGGCCAACGCAACAAACTGCAGAAGTGCCTGAGCACGGTGTCCTACTCGGACGACGGTCTGGCCGTGGCCAACACCCGGACCACTCTGTACACAGCTGTCGACCGGCACAACCTACTCGCCACCAGACAGTATTGCAGTTTTGGTAGTACAAATCGCCTCTAATAATAATAATAATAATAATAATTGATAATATTATATTGAAAGTTTAGGTGACCTAAAAATATTATCATTATCTTTTACGAAAAATAATATAAGTCGTACACGATACCCTCCACGACCCCCCTCTCACCCTATCTCTCAATAAATCGCTCACACCTTCACCCCCTCACACGCATTGTCCCTTTGCTTTGTCCAAATATGTATGTATGACTGTCTGCGTGTATTTTGTGATAATATATACAAAATAATGTCACGCCACGGTTGCGTTTGCCTGTCCGTCTGTAGAACAGTGGAACAGTAAAAATTATGTGGATATTATATTCTGGTTAATTATTTTTTGCTGTATGACCATAGATTTATCGCACTAAAAAACTGTTCGATATTCGCATGTCATGTTGTGTATTTAAAATTGACAAAATACGTGTTAAAACCTCAAAATGTGCAGAAACTTAAAAGTAAAAAGAAAAATATTATTACAAAAAATAAATGCCAAGGTAGGTAGAGACAAGTTCGTTGTTATTAAAAGTCAAAAACCGAATCGATGCAATCAACGGTATGGTTGACTGAATGTTCAAAAACAATATGAAAAAAGTGAAACATTAATAAAACCTAACTATTATTGAAAAATCAGTTTTGGCCGAACCTAATTAAATATATGAAGTAAAAAAAAATTTAAAAAGACGAAGGCATTTAATTCATATCCCTATGACCCTATGAATAACATATTGATATAGATACAACTTTATCGTAAACCCTCTAGTTGACCTAGATTGAGTCTTTTAAATTTAATTTTTTCTCTTATCTATTGTTATTACGCTATCATTTTTTATTTTTTCTCGCTGCATCCGTATATGTATTATTTATTTTTATTTATCCCGTGCTATATGATCCTTAGAGGAAAATCACACGGTTTTTAATTTGTTTGTTATATTTTCTATTTTCGTTTCGTCCCAATCATTGACATTATACATTTATATAACATTTCGATTTGTTCAAACCATTGATTTTATAATCATTATTATTCATCAATATAATATATTAATACTAAACTATCTCGTAATTCACGATAATAATATTATCGCAGCAACCCTAAAGAAGGTATAGTTAATTACGTTAATAGCAAATCTCCGTATAATAATATCACATCGTTGTTTCGTTTGACCATTTGTCTGTCTGTCCGTCCGTCCGTCTTCAGAACACGCAATCCAATAGTCGTTAACGATAACGTATATTGTACATTTGGTTTAGGTTAACAGTATACGTAATGTACAATATATAGATTAAATATGTAATATAAACATTACATAATTTATGACGTCATTATAGTTCCTATGTGTATGACACAAAATTCGCCATATTATTCGGTTTTCCGGAGCTACTGATTTGATATTTTTTACCCCACTATACATAATATTGTACTTATATGTTCATACTTCATTATTTTATGTTTATTTCTTTATTATTATTACATTTTTTTTTACCCCGCTGTGTATTGTTCCGACTTATTTACATTATTAATACTATTAAACGTTTCTATTATAATTATTATTGTTTTTGCCGTTCGACATAATTTTATTATCCCCATAATACACGTTGTTTGATTCTTGTGTTTTGTTGTGGTTTTTTATTTTTTGTTTTGTCCACCTTTCTACCTCTTATTAGTCGTTTATATTACCTATATAATACATGTTGTCATTTTTTTTTTTTTATCTTAGACGTTTATTACATCCGAATTCACACCATAAAATCATCAACATAAACATTATTACTATCTCTTGATACATGATATATTTATACCATGCATAAAATATTATTATACACAGTTATACACCAAATCCATCCTCCCGTCTCGCCACTGTACTTCATACAATATACATGTTTGCGTTTAAGTACACCGTATTATATATATATATATATATATATATATATTAAATATATAATATACGTATTTCATCCGAGCCTGGGACGTCGTCGTTTTTCACTCGTTCGCTCGCAAAATTATTACTCCGCCCATCCATTATTATACAGTTTAAAACGATGACGTCGAAACGATGATATCATTATATTATTATTATTATATAAATATAAATATATATATTATACACACACGACGAGCACCAAGCACAGTCTCCGTTCAAATGATGCTACCTATAAAATAAAACTATATACTTTACTAAACGTATATAACGCATATTATTATAATATACTTTCGAATGCCATCCACGCGTATTTCGCGAGATAACGACTACTATAATATACACAATGTTATTATTGCCGCACCTAAAGTATTGTTGTATCTTCCTATATTATAATAGCCGATGAGTGTACTATGCGCGATTTCGACCCTATTTCGTATCCGGCCGCGGCGTTTTTCACCTGAGCGGTTTTCGTTGAGTTCCGAGACCCGACCGACGACGAAACAATACAAATACAAATAAATTATTTGAAATAACGATGATATAAGGAAAAAAAGTTTTTCATTGATAGAGCGCCGTTTATGCGTAACGCGGAGTTTACCGTTATCGTGTCCGCGGAAATTGATTTTAAATGATGAAAACCGCTGATTTTTTATATATAATAATATGTGGGTATAGCACTAATAGCAGTGAAAGTTATTTTTAAAATATTTTAATGTTATAAAGGAAAGCCGTGCGCCGTGATATATACATATGCACACACATCTATGTTTTTTTTATCTTACACTACAAGCTACGACGCTTTTAGGACTTAGCATAAAAATTATGCAGATCGTTTGTGATATTAACCGTGTTAAAGTTATCTTAACGGCCGGACATAATACCAACGCGGTTTTCTTTAATTGTAATTATATTATGTATATTAGTCTAAAACTTCATTTTAAAGTCGGTTATCGTAATTTCAAACGCGAGTCTTGTAATGTTATGCGTATAATATATATATATATAATATTTTATAATAAAATCTGTGTGTATAATATATATATATATAATGTACGGGTGTACAGCATCCTCTCCAGTCATTGTAGGAATAAAACGATTAAACCCACGTGATTGCTTCCGTGGTGTGTGTGTGTGTGTATGTGATTGTGCCGATACTATACAGGATGATTTTTTAAGCTTGATCGCACTATTTTGATGCTTAAATAATGCATACATTTAAATTCTGAGTTTTAGAATTTTTAAATACATCACTTGAAGACCATATTTTCGAATCCTTGATATTTTTTTAACCCCTCTCCCACTTTTTAATTTTTAATTAATAAGCAGATATATTTTAAGCATTTTGATATTTATAGGTATCTGAATCAAAATCCGATCAAGTAGTTTTTGATTTATATAACTTTGAGTTCTAAAGATAATATGTCTATAGTAATGAATTAAGTACATAATATTGTCTTAATGGTCTTTAGGTAAGCTTAAAATTTCTTAAAATTCGAATTCGAATTAATGTACTATTAAAGAAAAACATGCTTAAAAAATTACCCTATATATGTATACGAAAGGCTTGGTTCACCATAATTCAACCGAACGTTTTGAACGCACGATTTTCAAATATCAGAACTACTTTGACCTTTTTATTTAACCATGTCCTGCAGATGTCGTCAAGGAGACTTTAATCGCTGTACTATACTTGCAGATATTATACGCACACGAGACGAAAACGTTTTATCTATATATTACATTATTTATACATTTTTATCCACTGATAGGACGAACAGCTGTCATACTTAACTTCACATCCCCTTTACCCTACTCCTCTACCACAAAAAAAAACTTTTTAAACGTCACCCACCTGCGACCCTTCGATATATCGAGTGAGGTATGACGAATAGAAAAAAATGAAAAATTAAGAACACGTCAAAGAACAGTTTTCGTCTTATGAAACGTCGTTTGAAACGTTCGGTCAGATTTTTACAGCACTATACGTCATAATATTTATATTATTTGGGTCATTAATAACGACAGTTGATTTCGATATTTCGCGGCGACGTTCTGATACATTTACGTAGTCATATTGTGTAGGTACGTGTATATTCAATGATTACATCAGGGGCGTATTTATGGGGATGACTGAGGGAGCATCAGCCCCCCCCCCCCCCCGAAATCCAGGAATTGTTTATGAAGTCTGCTCTTTATGTCCTATCAGATGTAAATTTTCTAACTCATATAGGCTGAATTGGGAATTTCAGTTGGAGAAAATACCACAGCCCCCCCCCCCCAAAAAAAAAAAAATATCTAAATATGCCCCTGGATTACATACTGCGCGCTTATTCAGTCCAGTTCGTTTATTTTCCCAATGATAATATAGCGATCAGTTTTTTTTTCCGACCATCGCCGTCAATATTATAAACAAATCGAATTTCTTTCGGATAGGCGTAGTTCGTCGAAATAACAAGCTGCACTCAACATCGTGAAATTCCTATACGTGGTGCTTATTGCAGACTGCAGAATTTTACAGGTATTCAATTTACCGACCATATATAATTAATATTACTCGCGTTTCTCGATAATTGCAATAATATTATGACGTGTGTTTATGTCGTTTTTCCGTTGCGCCAATTCCAGACATTTAAGATTTAACGAACGTTTTAAATAAAATAAAAATTGAAAAACTACCTCTGCAAGCTCGTGACAGTAATGTACGCTCCATTCTCTCCATACCCGCTGCAGCGTTTATTTCGAGTTTATTATACATTTATGCTACACCTAATATCGCTATGACACGGTTACGGTATTCGCGCGTTATTCGAATAATATTGATTTTTTTGTTTCTTTTCCCACATACAACATCGTTCGGATGCGCAGTTATTGTGTTAGGTACGCCACCATAATATTATACAATATATATAATAATATATACTAGGTATCCGGGATAACGATAAAGGACGAACACAAGCTGCTGCACGGTCTCCGATTATATAGCTATAATAATAATATAATATTTTTTTATACCCGCGACGATGACAATAATAATAATAATAATATGCCAATATGCGCCCCCGCTCCGACGCAGACACATTTTTTTTCAATATCGCTCGATTTTTGTTGCGCACCACAATATTTTTTATGACCAACGTCGCGTGCAAAAAACATACGTTTTTATGATATACGAACTAATCGTGCCATAATAATATTATCTTTTGTATTTAATTATTTTGCAGCGCACTGATGCGACGGCAACCACTCTAGCAATTAATTTTATAGATATCAGCTAACGATGGCCGTTCGAAATCACTGCATTTAATGACCCATCCGTATGTGCATAGATGACGTCCAACAACAACAACTGTTGTCCCATTTAAATAACTTTAAATATAAATACGGTGTTCGTGTGTTTAATGTATTGGTATTATGTTATTGGGGGGCTCGGGACGATTTGACGGTGGCGAATACATTTCGTTGCACGGTTGCACATTGCGAATTTTGCATATACAGCACGATTCATCGAGTATGATCACTCCCCCCCCCCCTCCCACACAATTTTTCATTTAATTCATGGAAATTCTGATTTTTTTAATTTTTAAGTACATATTCGTAGATACCATGTGATTTGAAATTCTCGAGATTTTGTTTTATTAAAGAGTTCCTTGTGGCAATACAACAGACCTGTATAAAAATAAAAATATTTTTTTTTTTTATCATATCGTTTTATTGCTTTTTGTGATCAAATTTCGATTTGAAACTGAGAAAAAATACACCGCCGTATAGAATCACGCGATAAAAATCATTTTTAGCGAATAGAAAAAACACAATTTTTAACGCTGACTTTACCAAATCGTAAGACCGTGATTACGACTATTATCTAAACAATCTCACCTATCTAATTTTCGTATACAGTCAAATACAGCAGTCATTCCGCAAATGAAGCAGTACGTATTTCAGCACACAAACTGCAACTATTTAAAAAAATCAAATCGATAACAATTCGGTTCTGAGGAATACTTATATTTTTACGAACCAACAAGTCGGTGGCAAGTCTATTGACGATTTTATACTTGTGAAAATCTTGCAATTTTTATTAAAGTTATTTTTTATCGTCTTTAGAAGTCCCGAGCCTCACATGGGTACGTGTCATTAACCCAGTGGCATATTCTCGTAATCGAGTGACGAGTATATTATATTATATACACCTACACAGGGTTATTGGGTTTGGGTATATCATTATTAATTTATAGCATGATTTTATCGATACCATATAAAATTATATAGTTTATAGAAGTCATGAAACGCAACCATCATAATACCTCTTTATATTATATTGTGACGACTGTTTATTTTTTTTTTCTATTATTATTATAAATCAATCACTTTAAAACATGATAACATACTGCGCTATGTTCACACAATATCATTATATTTACAATACAAGTCTTCCATATTATTTTTATTATAAATTATTCTGTAGTGTCATTTGACTCATGCCTATAACATAACATTGTACATGTCGTAGAGTTTTATTTTATCCCCATCCGCATGGCCAAATAAAATAATATATGATCATATTATTCTACACACTGCCTCCCCTCCCCGCAACAATACGTGATATTCGACTAATATAATTAATAATTATTTCAAACAAATGCGACGTAGGCTTTATTCCGCGCCCAAAACGTATAGATACACCCTCTATAGCTGTTATGACATAATGACAATAATAATAATAATAATAATATATTATAATAATCGTGTGTCGTACCGTCATCGTATTCAAAAAAAAAAATATATATTATCATGTAATATATACGAGTGGCGATGTGTGACTACCAAAACTAGTGTGTGACGTATATTCTTTGTTATGTGACTATATGTACATGTTATATACATATAT
Source organism: Diuraphis noxia (assembly GCF_037042655.1). Taxonomy (NCBI): domain Eukaryota; kingdom Metazoa; phylum Arthropoda; class Insecta; order Hemiptera; family Aphididae; genus Diuraphis; species Diuraphis noxia. The sequence goes on along the minus strand of NW_028301714.1, from coordinate 24,871,541 downwards.
ATATATACACATATGTATGTATGTATTATATTACTAAACCATCTATCGCCTCTTCCACATTGTGTTATATTATTATATTACAACTGTCTGCTTTGACTTGTGTCTAGCCACACCCGTGTGACCCACTGCTCTCTATCACTAAATAATACATTATTACATATACGTAATATATATATAACCCTTTCTCTATCCCCTTTGATCTCTCACCCTCTCTATCCTTCTCTATGTATTATTATTTCTCTTTCTCTCTTAATATTAGATTATTGTGTTTTTGTCTTGTTTTTTTTAAAATCATATTTCTTATGCCTATTCTTCTTGGTTTTTTGAGCCTTTACCAAAACACAAATTCGTGGTTTATCTATTATGTGTGTGACTCTTGACAACGCTCTTCGAACCGACCCGACGACTCGCGCGTTGCATACTTACCTATATTATACACATTCTGTATATACCTACACGTACCTAACTCATCTAGACTTAACTACGCGAAATTATTGTTACATTACTGTTGTTATATATTATTATAACGCTACTGCCCGCGCGTGTGTGTTGTGTTACGCGTTTTTATAACACACACACATCGATATTTACTATTTATCACTATATATGCATTAATTTATGTAATATGCGTATAATATACATATAATATTAACTATCAAAAAAAAAAAAAAAAAAAACGATTGCAATATTTTAAATTTATAATATATACATGTAAATAGTATACTCAATTGCGTAAAAAAATATATATTGTAAATACGTACTTAAAACCCGTCGCAAACGCTGTAAATAAAAATGTAAAACATTCGGTAACGGAAAGTTGTAAATACCACATATCGCTTGGCATGCTTACTTTTGCACGTTTTTTATCTATTGCTTTTACCTGTTTTACTGTTTTATCAATGTACATATTATATTGTATCAATTGTGTATCGTAATAACAACCTGTATATAATGTACAGTATATATACTATATACGCTGTATACATATATAACACATCGTTATACTATATTATGCATGATTACGCTTTTTTTTTTTGGTGCACGAATATAAAATTAAATGTAATAATTTTTATATTGTTCTAACTATAAACAGCCGATTTTTCTTCTAACTGACATTATTATAATATATTATTATCTATTATAATTATGGTTAACACTTCTAAAAAAAAAAAATACATATAATGTTAACAATACAAACCGCTTTTATAATTTAACCACATAATCTTATTATTATATTATATTACTACACACGTCTGTTATTCGATTGACTTACGCATGTTGTTTTTTTTCCGTCTAGACAAGTTGGACAGCTCTTTCTCCAGATCGCGGAGTTCTAGCATGTCGAGCTTAGACAACATCACCTCGGAGTCGATACAGTGTTTGACGTTCGGCGATTCGTACACGAAGAAATCCGGTACCTACCTAATGAGTTTTTCGAGTACCTTCTCATAATATCCTTCACCACACCATTCCCGCCACTTTGCGGTGTCCTCGTAACACTTCATTCTGTCGCTCCAGTTCAAAGCGTCCCTTCGTTAATTCATTTATTATTATATTATTAACTCCATATATAATTATCGAATTTTTCTTTACACTCTCGTTTCAGATCCGTCTAACTTCCCGACCCTCTGGATAGGCACCAGTGTGGGATCGGTGCTCACCATAATGATCAATCTACCACCTTCCGGAGAGCCCAGGGCGACGCAGCCCGTAACCGTTGCCCCTTGTGGTGAGTTTATTTTTCTTCTCTCTCTTACACACACACACACACAAACACACAAGCCTACGAGTACGAATTCACTTTCCAAGTAATAATGATTTTTTCATATCTTTTTTTTTTTTTTGGTCTGTGCACTATTCATTTCCGACAACATCACTCGTATGTAGGTCATTAGATTCGTCCCGGATAATTTATAATTAAATTATAAAACGTAAAAAACGGCAAATATAATAATATGCGCTCCGAAATCTGATTACATCGTTCATCGTATACGTATAATTGTCGAGCGACTTTTAATGCTTCGAATGACGCGATAATGTTCTAGTGTTTTTTTACTTTTGCACTGTTTTTGTGATGGTATTCGCAAGCATTACTCGAGACTTTAAATACCATTTATTGTATTTGTACAAATAAGAACGTACTACAGGAAAATATAAATTTATACAAAATAATATGTATTAAATATAATACACCCGTGTATCATATCTATATGTTAATCCGTGCAGACAAACGCACAATTTAAAACTCGATTTTTATTTTGCTCGGTCTAAATGTATTATATTTTACAATCTGATTCAATACGTTTTGCATATTTTAAAAATGTTTAATTGGTGGTTTCAACATACACTTTTTTTATATTCACAGATAACTGAGACGTATCGTATACAATGGATAAAAGATACTATAGTTTATCATGTTTAACATCCCATTTATTTACGTCTTATTTTATTTTTGAGTAAAAAACATTTAAAAAAAACCTAAGATTTATTTTAAATACCTAAAATTGCATTTAAAAAATGAATTACTCTACAAAAACTTTCTTTTTTAAATTACTTTTTAGGTTCACTGAACCAAATGAATACTTGCATAGAATTTTAAATTCTTTGAACCTTTTAAAAACAAACAAATGCTTCATTAACTTGATCAAAAACTAACTTAGTAAAGTCTCTAGTTCTACAGTAATGGAGGTATTTTAATAATTTCAAAAATCTATATTATTGTTTAATTTGTACATATAAATAATAAATATATTATATTGTATTTTTGTCAGAAATCTTTTGTTTTTCTTAATGCGTACTTAATTAAAAATCGTAAATTAAGAATATAAAATGAAAACGGGTATTCAACATTCGTTATACTCGCACGACGCGCAATATTTAATTAAACGATAAGCTTTAAGCTTGCAAATTTCATCGAATAATATGAATATAAAACACATAATGCGAAAGTGTATTAATAACATCGAACGTCGTACGCACATAAAACGGCGTAGATAAAAATAACAACACGATTTAAAAATAAAAACTGCGACGCGCGATAATTTTTCATTTAGACGATTGAAAAGTTTTAGAAATTAATGTTTACGCTAAACCTCGATCGCTGTGCTGCGACGATCTAACTATAAATTCGCGACGAAAATATTATATTTTTAACTGATAGCCAATAAATCTAAATTATCTCAATATCATACGTTTAAAACAATATAATATGTTGAAGTGAATTTATTATTTGTATAAAATATATTTTCTTAAGCTGGTGCTTAAGTTCGAAGAATGATGCTGTCGTCAAACAGACCATACAAAACTATCTTTAATCGTCTTTAAATCTGTCAATTTGGTATATCGTCTATACGGTCTTCCGTACACGCACACGCTGAAAGAGTGCTCCGGTGAGTGGGAAACTGGTCCACCACGGCCCCTTGATTTATTATGTAATAGTTGTTGATAAACGGTACTCGACCACCTGGGGGTAGGATTACTTCAAGGAAAAGTTTCCCCCAGGTTGGTCATGGAATGCATATGCCAAAAAAAAAGTTATTGCCTCCAAGGCCAAAACTACCTCCAAAGAAAAAACTACCTCTAGGGAAAAAAATACTTCCAAGGAAAAAACTAACTTCACTGTACCTCCACCTCTATATGAGAAACACCGTGAACTAAGGTGGCAAGGGTTGGTGATGGAAACGGCTGAATGTTAGGGTTTGGTTTTGTAAGATAATAATAATATAGAATGGTACGACTACGGATCAATGGAACGAAAAATGAAACTCACAAAATTGCAGTTTTTAGTTCTGTCTCTCTCGCATTCCGCGTACAACCAACGCGTGCGAGTGAGTGGTCCGAGCGCCAAGACGTAACTTAATATATAATTTATAGTCTCGCTATCAGGTCGGGATGAGTAGTTATTAATTTAATATTTGTGAGCAGTTTCTTACGCATAGAAAGGAGTCTACAGCGATACTCTTCGATAGTAGTACCTACAGTATATTGTTACGTTATGATAATACTGCTAAAATCTCAATCTATAAAATATTTTAGCATTTTTCGCTTTTATAAATATTTTGAGAAAAAATAACATTTTATTTGGGTCGCATTCTCCGCGTATTAAATGTGTTACACTCTTTTTATCAATCTTTTATACATTAAATGTATTATAAAAGTGTCAATTTTAGTGATATTTTTATAATTGTTCATAATTTTGTAATAAAACATTTCGTTTTGGACATAAAAAATTTAAAAAAAACTGTAACAGTAAATGTAATGCGTGTTTCCATACCTAATAGCGTGAAAACATTTTTCTTTCTAATCACAAAAATCTACTTAAGGAAATAAGTGTGTACCACTCCGATTTAAACGAATCGCACCAGGTACATGCACACATTCGGATCGCTTATTCATACAGTGTGCACAGACGGCGCCGTTCGTCTTGAATACCCAAACCACTTTACTAATCTACTACGGACATTTCGTTTTACGTTCCGATTTACATAAACCTATGCATCGATATCGAAGGCGCAATAATATACATATATGCTCTGCTCCTAACCTATAACCGTACTCACAGTCGTCCGTATGACCCTAAAGGTATCGCACCACACTTTAAGTTATTGCTCCGTTGAACCACTTTTTTTACCAGTAAGGCTTGTATGAAAAGACAGAGAAATGATTTTTTGAAAAATAAACCGTTGCGACTTGCGACATTACCGAAAAACAATAATTTAATTTTTTTTTTTTTCAATGTGATTTTACACTTAGGTACAATATTCAGACTGAAGGGCGGAGTGCTTACCATGTCGTTCCTGGACTGCAACGGCGCATTAATACCCTACGCGTACGAAGCGTGGAGAGACGAGGGCCGAGACAAACAAAGTAAACAAGCCGTTCATCGTAATATTGTATTATATTGTACCGAACAGTCGCTCGTTGCCCGAGATCGTGGCGCGTGTTTTTTTTTTTTTACATTAAATCATCACCCGGCCTAACCCAACGCGACCCGACCTAACCCGACACGACCTATATACTCGTTATTCGTATATAGATCGGTTCGGGGTTTTTTTTTTTTTTTTGACAACGATTTAATATACCGCCATAATTATTGCGATAATAATCCGGTCGTGTTGCAGAAACGCCAACCAAAAACTCGAGTGGACTGAACCGCATGTCACCGGCGTTGACGGGGAGCTCGGAGAGCGTATCCAGCAACCCCGGCGGCGGCGGTGGCGTCAGCGGTTTGGGCGTCGCGCAGCTCCAACAACAGTCGCAGGTGTCGTGCGACCGGCAGTTCGTGACCATCGTCAGCGAAAAACAGGTCAGAGTGATTGCCCTCCCGTCGCAGAACTGCGTCTCCAAACATGTGATACCCGACGCCGACTTCATGGTCAAATCCGAAGTCATATCCATGAAAGGTAATTATCCCACCGGCACCAGCTGCAGCACCATATTGTATCCCGTCTACGTTTGAGCGTGTCTGGGGGGTGTGGGTAGGTAGGTACCGGAGGAAGGAGATGGTATTTTGCGCAACTTTTATTACTTGTAATTTGCGCCACGAGTAGGTATACATTTAAGTACTACGTATGTAATTTGCGCCAAAATATAAAAATATAACACGTATTTTGCGCCACATATACTGATTGATTTTGGTATATTGCGCCACTAAAGAAAACAAAATGGAATATGTAATTTGCGCCACACTTTCAACTTTAATAGCAGTTGGAATTTTTAAGATTTAATTACCAGCAGATAAATTTAGTGATATCGCATAGGATATACAATAATACGTATACCGATGCGTCCGACGCGTGTCACATATCGTCGAATTATTTATAATTACGACTGATTTTTATATGTTTTATTAATTAACGACAATTTAGATGTTTAATATGCATGGAGTTTGATTTTTTATATACATTTATTTATAATTACGAGTTTAATATGACTGATTTTTATAATAGGTTTTATTACTTAACGATAACTTACATATTTAATATACATGGAGTTATTTATATTATTATAATATAAGTGGCGCAAATTACAATTTTAGTAGGTACTCTAGGGCACAGATTACATAATTCCTTTTTATTTAATTTTATTGGGCGCAAATTACCAAAATACATTTTTAGATGTGGCGCAAATTACATATATATATATATATTTTTTTTTTAAATTTTTTTTTTGGTTGATTTTGGCGCAAATTACATACGCCCACCGGAGGATCGTCAGAATAAAAAAATGAATAAAAAAAATAGTGCGATAGACGCGCGAGATATTATAATATGGTAGAGCTACAGCGTAATATTCGTTGTCGATTTGAAACTTAAATGGGTAACGTTTTATGCATTTATCATCGTGTGACTCTGTGATAGAAATTCATTTTTTTTTCTTTTTAGTTTAGTCATATTTACACGTAGGTACGTGATTTAGGGTACACGTCTGAAACATATAATATCGATCTCGTTTATGCGCATGTATACAGATTGCTGGCAATACAATTGAACGGTTCTTATATTTTTTAGGTTTCCCGCGTCAAACTATATAGCATAAATATAGGTATCTATATATATCATTACATATATTGGAAACATACCTATTATTATTGCAATATCCGTTGGACGGGTTAACTCCCCGAAAGTGCGAAATTTAATTTCAAGTTTTCAATATTAACGTCTTTACGCATGCAATAGCGCGTGATTTTTATTCTACAAATCCTCCCTGAAAGTCCTTTTTTCTCTTTTCTAGACAACGTTTTGTATTGCTGGTATCAATAAATATCCGACATTTATAATGTCTTTGAAAAAAAAAATCCTAGAATACGTATACACACATTATATACGACAATAAATTGGTCTTCCGGTTGAACAGTCTTCTACGACCTGCCGGTGCAGTCACACACACGTCATCAGCTATTGTAGGTCGTGGATTTCAACTCTCTTATCACGTCTCAAAAAATAAATAAAAATAGCTAAATCTCAACCTTATCTAATATTATACGTATACCTATGCTTTCAAGCTTCCTGACACGATAAATTCATTGTCGTTTGCAGATAGTGTATGCCTGGCGTGTTACATATCCAACGGCCACATTAACATCTACAGCCTGCCGAGTCTCAAGGTGCTGGTGGACGTAGACTTCCTGGCGCTCTCCGATCTGAGGTAGGTACCTGCGGTTAAAGCGACGACGTAATCGTTGCGCGCTCATTTTATATTTCCTTTCCCTTTCTGTTTCTATTTCTGTGTTTGCAGTAGGTACGTTTCATATGGAGACGCGGATCTAAACATATGATATAATAAATCGTAAATTAAAAAACGCGTACGCATAAGATATTATAAATATATTATCGTCATCGGGCTCGGCTTAAAGAGTACCTACGTGGCACGAGGGTGACATTTTTTTTTTATAAATATATTTTTTATCAAGAACGTGATGGTATCCGTCGGGTGCAGGGGTCAAATCAAATGGCATTTTATATCGCAGAACCAGACCCGATCGTGGTATACGATATACAATTATAATATTATATATATATATATATATTTCGAGGTGTAGGTACACCTATACATGTGTAGGGCGAATGTGTTTCGCGACGCTATGCGAATTTTCGACTTACGTAGTGAATTTTAATCTCAATACTTACGCGCGGTCGTATGTCATTTTCCTTGAAATTAAACAAAATGCCATCCCGTTGAAAAATCGGTTTCGGAAGCAGATTAAGCATAGTTTCAATTTCCTGCTTTTTATCCGGCCAATGAGAAAAAAAATCGATGCTCAAGAAATTACTACAGCCCGGGTAGTGTATATACATTTATTTATTTTTCGTTTGGCGCTGAAATGGCATTACGCCAAGTCGACCGCATCGAAATGACCTTGTTCGTTTCACTCTCTGCGAATATCATTACTTAGTATTTTAAGGTATAGATATCGTATATAGATAAGCGTATTATGTGTACTAGTTTATTATAATATCCGATGGTTATAAAATGTGAGGTGTTTTTCTTATATTTTCATTCGATTTTCTCAACCCCCTAAACTATTGTTTTATATTTTCTCCCAAATTATTTACCATTTCAGAACGATTTCGATGTTATATATTCCAAACTTACCAGCATAAAATAATATTAGTTGACGATTAACACTTAACAGCATATATATATCTATATATATATATATATAGTATTATATACTGCTAAAAGGTGCCAATAAACGTATTAATTCAAATACGTTTTGATATCAAAAAGTGTTTACGGGATATAAACTAGTTTTTAGTTGTTCCAAGTCTAGTTGGACTTATTATTATTATTATTAATAATATTATGTGCAGAAATATCGTACAATAATAATAATATTTCATACCATAGATGTATAGTATATTTTTATGATATTATCATGACAACATTAAACAATGTTGTGCGGGTGATGGTTATTTTTTGATAAATTTTTGTACTTAAAGAATATAATTATGATCAGTTTTCTTTGAGACGGTCATATTGTGTGAAATTGATACACGGCTGACTGTGAAATGTAAAATTATTTAAAAAAAAAAAAATACTTAACGATTTGGTTTATTGTCGCCTCGGACTATGTGTTTATTAGTGTTTATTATCTCTATGGTTTGTATTGTGGCCAGTTTTCAGACCCAGAAACAGGGCATAGTTGACCCAATGTTATCCATATGGGGCCAACAGATGTTTGTCAATGAAGACACTGACCAGTAAGTCGTGAACACTAGGAACGCCATACATCATGACACACAAACACAATATACACGACACACACACACACACATACACACACACGACACACACACACACATAATACATGTCAGTGTATATATAGAGAGAAACGAGCTGTTAGACGGTCAATATTTTAAGACTAACTACTAGTTAAAATAAACTTAATGTAATTAAACGAATATGCTTACATATTTTTTGATATTAATATCGAAATTGTATTTTCTTGTATTTCTTATCTGATATTGGAATATAAGTTGGTTTTTTTTTGTTAACAAGAATATTTTTACCACAAATGACTATACTAAACATATTACCTATTTTACAATTTTAACTATTTTAATACTAGACAAAATCAATACTAATTCTAAAAAAAACACAAAAAATATCAATATAATTATCTTTTAAAACCAATTTATCTATAATATGAATACAACCAGCGCGTATTCACAATACACATAAGACATAAATATTGTTAGCATCCTCTTCAATGTCTCTTTTTATTTTACATCACACAACTTAAATATTTCAATTTATTGTTCCGTTCCAATAACCCGATGGTTTTGATTTTATCAATAGTGTTATTGAATTCTCGGTTTACGAGTATACAACAATTTAAAATGACATTTATTATTTTCATCGAATTCTATTTCGAAACAGAATACTGCTACGAGCGTTATAAATTTATAATATCGTCTAGAATTTGTAGCCCGTAAATTCCACGTCAATGTTATACACGCATTGATTTTTATTTTTTAATAAACTACCTTGTCGACGATTTCATTTCTTAATATTACAGGTGATACACTTTCCAGATTATTCATACGTCAATATATATTATATTTACAATACCCATGAATTTTATTTGCCTCGCGAGTTTAATTCGAACTTTGAACCTGAATATACATTTCGCTGCATATTGAAACCTTATTCGACGAATAAAGTTACGATGCTTATCATTTAATGGCGACTTGCGTTAATATTATCCAAAAAGTTTTCATACCACGCATAATATACCCCATAACTCGAACCGTATTATTACAAACATCAAAGTTTTGAAATAATATTAAAATGTTCACAGTTCCCTATACATAAATGTGTATGAAAAAATAAAATGATTTCATTTCCGTGTCATTAATGTAATAAACTACGCTTCAATCTATAATATAACTCAAGGTAGGTATTTTCTTGACAGGACATACGAGCCATGCAAGTTACATAAAACTGAATCGATATATATATACTATACCTATAGTGTAATCTATGGAAGACATCTGTATGGTATTACAACCTTTTTGTTGATCAAGCCATCACAGACACTCATACAGCGCGTGATACATAGCCACAATAACGTACAAAACATTATATATAATGTAAATATACATATATATATTATAAAGTATATACTGCAGCAATACACCCCCTCCCCGCCCGCCAAGTACGTCTAACGGCTCGGGCCTGACACAAATGTACAGTAACACACTTGCACTTAGATCTTTTCTGGTTTTGATTTACCTTCAAATTTACCCTTGACCTACCTTACTTAGCTATACCGTCTCCTTTGGCATGGATACCTATAACCCAACAACTCCGTCCCATCCTACAGCTCGCGCCCAAGTGAACGTATATAATACCTATGTATTGTTTTATAATAAAATGCAGCTGCATTATGTGACGCTCGGCTTTTTTGACAACCCTTCGCCACCGCCCGTGTACGGCTTTTCCCGTCGTTTTCGTGCATATTATGTTCTCGTGTTGTTGATTGAATCCCAGTCCGTTTGTATTATATTTGCTATTTTAGTTTTATATTTTTGAACCGAAATCAAATTATCGTCAGAAGCTTTATAATGCTTCCAGTGCGTTTCAAAAGTCCGAGCAACAACCTTGGACTTTATAGATCTTTCGAAATATTCGGAAATCCCGGAAGTTTACTATACATTTGAGAACGCCGGTTCCGGAAATTTCTCGTACCTATACGATGTGTAATATAAATTAAATATTTTACAATGTCCGTTAAGGATTATCGCCGGACTGCTGAAACGTACAAATAAATTACAAAAACAATATAAAAAGAATCATTGTTGATTATTATTATTCTGATCCGTGCAGCACGTTAACCCAATGCTTTGATATATACCAATAATTTTTGATTTAATTTTTTTTTTTGCATGAACTTCACTAACGTTTTTATCTATATTACTAAATTATATATATGTTATAAACATATATAATATTACCTAGCACTCGACTGTAAATATTGCAACGAGCTATCTGATTTGATTTTTTACTAGGAAACTATCGCGACCAAAGTCTAAACGAAACGAGGCAATCATATATACAACACCTATCACTCACCCTAACATAAGTCTATAATCTTCTTAGCTATATCTGATATCCTATATGTTATATACTTTCATTTCCCGTTAACCTTCAAACTATTATCGTGCACGTCTTCGAAATCCAGAAACTCGTATACAAATCGAAATACAGTCATTCAACGCAGACGCATTGAAAAAAGTTAACGCGACAATAATATTATTATTATATAGTGGTTTGGTGTGACGCGGTCGTACGCTCAACTGCGGAAACGCTTTGAGTGTACGTACTGGCAGATGCTGCTAGCTCCCGGATGGGTGACCACCCGGGTTTTTAGCAACAAATCCTTGTCACACATACATTACGGGTTCCAAACCAACCATTTCCCTCCCCCTAAAAATAGCTAACGGCCATAAATGCCAGGCTTAGTGATCAGTATAAAAACAAAAAAACAGTAAATATTATAACTTTAAATTTCTTACGAGTTTTTGGATACATTACGAAGACCCTCTATCATTTGCACACCAAACCTTTATTTTAGAAAAGCACAATAAATATATATATATATATGTACAAATACAACGGAACAGGATCAAGGCGCTCCTATTAGTTCTCGCCGAATAGTAAAAAGACTTAACACATATAATTATTGTATATACTATATTACATTATACTTGACAAGCTAAACACATATAAATATCATATTTATGTACAGTTAAATAAATCAATTGTGTGTGTATTATTACACAGTATTAGTCATTGTGTCGAGTGTAATTTTGTACAAAGGCCACAACGAAAAATTAGGGTTTGCGTTATTTTTCACCAAATATATTATTATATAGTCTATAGCGTCTGTAGTGTTTTTTTAAATATTTTTTTATTTGTTATTTTAATATTAATACTATTTATTTTATTATTATTATTATTTTTATTATTGGACACTGGCAAATGTATGAGTGTGAATATGTTCCAAGTTATTATTTTTTTTATTTAATAATTTCGTTTCGTTATAATTATTATTATTATTGTCATTATTATTTGTTATTATTATTTTACCATTTTTATTTATTTTTTAAACTACGTTTTTACGTCATACACGATCGTTAACGTTTATGTTTGTGTGTATATTTCTATAGAATTGCCAAGACGTTTTGCTTCAGTAATCGGGGACATGGGCTGTTTTTGAACACGCCGTCAGAGGTGCAGAGATTTTCTGTTTCCACTGAATTCTGGTGAGTCTTATTTATTGTGACGTTGTTTTTCTCTTGACATAATACAATATTTAACTGATGTTTTAGCCAAAGTCTACCAGAAATGATGGGTGAACTGTTCCAACCGCACGAGATGCCTGAACCGCCTAAGCAAAGTTTCTTTATAGGACTTTTTGGAGGTGGTTCTAGATCCATCGACCGTGAAGAATTATGTATGTAACATTGTCATTAATTAAATACATTTATAATTAGGACACCTGCCCTTAACCTTTTACTTTTTAACCCCGTTATCCACTAACATAAAAGTATAATACCATAAGTCAAATGCTAACGATGTACTATATTCTATGTCTATATTACATTAATATTATCATGACCTCACTTCTCGTGGACAATTTTAAATTCTATACTTAAAAAATTGAATGAATTTTATTGCTCCAAATTATAATATTGAATTCACGTTGGATATCTTATTTCAGTCTTCATAAATAATTTTTACTCTCCATAGGTACCTATTTCTCTACTTTAAATATTGGTAAATGTAACAAAATTGTTATCGTAATTTGACGGCATTATTTCGTATATCACTCAACGCCTAAATATTTTATTCCTATCTGAAAAACAAACAAAAACCCGTTTCAGTACTGTATTTAATTTGATCTCGGCCAAAGGCAAATTATACATTATACATTCCCATTTGATATTCTCATGACAGCTCGGTGGCTTAAAAGATCTTTATTCCAATAGTAATAATAGGTACTTGCAAATGGATATTGTGTCCTGCGCAGCTGGTCTAGAATCGGAAATAGTTTCTTCTTCCCTACGATTAAGACGTTATTTGTTGCAATTTTGATCGGACGTTGTCAAATACATATAAGTTGTATACATTACAAAACATATAAACATATACATATATTTTTATATTATAATGACTACATAGCTACTGCAATATCTGTTCGTCGAAAACCGTGCAGTGTTATAAAAACATTGCCAGCTACAGCAATACCGACGGCTGAATTATATTGCGCGAATCTGTAAATCGCAATATAATACATGTGAAATGACTCTGATTCGTATCAACTGTGTATGTCGCTTGTAAAATCCCGTATACTTTTTGCCTTCGATCCATTTATTCTTTCGAGCAATTACTTTTAGAAATTTCTCCGCAGCGGTGGTTTTATTTCCTATTTGCTCTCTTGTCTTCATCAATCACTGTTATACCGTCAGTAACATCATGCACTGTGGTTTCTTTATTTCAGTTTTCTGGGTTGAAACGGAAGGTTCGAATTTATGGACTAAACAATATCGATCAACGTGTGTTTTTTTTTGTTTTATATATTCCTTCTCGTCACGATTTTGTGCCGAGGAAACTATCTCTCTCCCTTGTATATATATCTTCCTGTGTATATATAATATATATAATGCATATGCCGATAGACAGATGTCCGGTTCCTCTGAGTTATTTTCCGATGGTTGGTGATTTGACATTTTCGTTGATAATCCTATAGACAATCGACTTAGACACCTATAGTGAACGTTAAAGTAATTGAACCCAAATCGATCGGAAAATAAATTACATTGATGAAATATACTTAAAAAAAAAAAAGCAATACTATACTTTTAGGTGCCTAATGTATCATTTATCAGTTATAATTTTGAAAAAAAAAATTAATAATAATAATTGTTCTTGAAACGTTTTAAAATCAATTTCTTTTCTCATTATCATCACTATCCATAAATTTTACAACGTACAATTTATGTCTATAACAGTAGCGATACATACTTTTGGGTTGGAAACCAAAATATGATTATCTATCAAACTTTCGATACATATTGTAAAAAACTTTATCGTTTGAAAACTATTGTCATTTAAAAAAATTACCACAACCATAATTTAGCTAGTTTTCTTTATTAATATTATTGGAGTTATTCGATTTGTGTGTTTTGGACAGTCGGCGAGTCTACCAGCGGTAAAGCACCAAAACTCGTCGCCAAACTTGTACCCGGACCGTCAGCCCAATTGGACGCGCTGGGAAACCGGGCGAGTACGGCGGCCAGCGAGATATCGAGAGCCCATCAATTGGCCGTGGAACGTGGCGAAAAGCTCAGCAATTTGGAGGACCGCACCGCCAGGATGATGAACGAAGCCGAACAGTTTTCCTCCAACGCCCGAGAGCTGATGATGAAGAACAGGGACAAACGATGGTATCAACTGTAGACCGGCCGATTTCATTTTGTTTCTCTCTCTCTCTTCCTCAGTATATGTATTCTCTCCACGTCCTTTCTCTATCTATATCTTCTGTTCTCTCTACATATGCCTCTATCTTACACAAATATACACACAACGTGTAAAAAAAGTCACCCAAACAAAAAAATCGTACTTAAGGATCTTCCAAGCAAAAATTTCTCTGTTAACAGATTTCTCTTTAAAAATATAAATACAATTTCGCTAAATATTCATAAAATATTGTTGACATCTAAGTAAACGTAATTATAGACAGTGATTTAATATTAACGTGGTTGAACATAGTCTAATATAGGTACTGCCTATATATATATATATATATATATATATATATATATATATATATATATATATAGGTAGTAATGTAGTATGTACATAAATAAATGTATATTATTATATTACACGATTCATCGATTAAATATTATTTGCGACTTTTTCGACCGCGAGAATATAATAATATACCATCATATTAATAATATAATAGTATTACGTCGAGGAACACTACAATCGTCGTACGTAACCTGTTTAATCGTGTAGTGCAGTTGATTTCAACTGGAATATAATACCACTCGTTGATAATATGTGTATATGTACATATGAGTGTGAGTACATATACATTATAATATAAATTGTGTAATTATTATTTTAAGGATAATAATATATACTCATTAGTCATTTGATTGCATATTTATATTGTATTACTCGTAATATAAGGTTAAATCAACATAAAAAAAACGGGCTGTGGTTGTAGTAATTTAAGTAAGGTGTATTTAAGTCATAAATATATTAAATTGATAGTTTCTTTATATTTACAATATAATATATAGAGAGAGAGATAATAATTTGCGGTTCTTACCATATGTGCTTACATGTTTATAACGATCGTGAATAAGGAAAATCGAAAATAAACAAATAAATCGCAATAGGTACTTAGATTTCAATGCCCATCGGACGTGTTTTTATAAGAGCATGTAGATACCTATGTTATAGATTACACAAAAATCGTATAATATTACCATCCCGCGAGTGTGTGGTAGACCGTTTTTGATTATTGTGAAGCGATTTGTGCCTTAAAAGTAAGATACTATAATATAATAAATATGTTTACATAGTTTACGGTTTAATAAACTGTTTCTACTAATGGCCTTTGCTGCCGAGTTATATATAAAGATCAATAAAAAAAAATTAATGTTATAATTTATTTAATTAATGCTAATGAAGGAATCATGTTGTGTTTTCTGTCTTGACGATATTACAGCCCTTCGAAATTCAAACACGACATTATAGAATATTAAGTATTATTCGTATATCGAATAAAGCGTGAGAAAAATAAAAATCTCTTCCAGTTTGAGTAAATGCTGTTTTACCTCAACGAAAGTCATTACCTTAAAATTTTTTTTTCCCATATTATAAAATCTAGTCAAATAACAAACGTCACGTAACTGTATCGAGGACGAGTGCATATAATATTATATACGATCAAGTCATACAGAATTCGTTTGGGGATCAATACGTTTTAGCTTATATATATATATATATATATATATATATATATATATATATATATATATATTATATATTTATATCTATTTATTATTATGATTATTATAATTATTACACTTGTAGTTGTTATATTTTTATCCAAAATATTTTCTCATTTCGTACTTGTTTTTCTATAGATTAAAAAATAAAATTATATTATAGTGTAAGTAAAATAATATTAGTTTTAATTTAAGAATATTTATTGATAACTACATTCATGTGAAGATAACTTTGCATTTCCTGTAATAATGATATTATATTTATATATACGGTATGTGCATCAAGTATGGCTCTTGAGGGTTCTCGTATTGGGTCTTTCGTGGTTTTCAATTGGTTTTCGTCATCATGCACTCTAATAGATTGTAAAAATATTTAGCGGCGGCTAATTGCGGGTTATTTTTTTTTTTCAAATACAATATTATTATCATATATTTATTGTGCTCAAATATATGGCCGGAAATTTTAGATCAATCCGTCTTAAATGTTACGTAATAACAACGTACCTACCTATCGTATTATATTTACTACAACACGGCACATTATATACGATTAAAAAACATTATTTTTTCCCGGACATAATGCAATTTCCACGCCCGTGCACATTACACCCGAACAATTTTCCGCCATAATAGAACCACCTGTCAATGTTTTAATTTCTTGTGCGTAAGTAATTTTTCCGACGAGTAATTTTTCACGATTCTCTCTCGCGACTCTTTCCTACTCTCTGGCTCGGCGATGCCACCACCGGTGCCCGCATCTGCAACTATGCCAGGATAAGAAAATCGTTATTGATGGAAATTTTGCCCCGCAGGACCCAAACGAGATGCAACAGACAAGCCATAAATTACCTACCGAAAAATAATAATAATAAGGATGTGATATGAAAAAAAAATATATATATATATATACAAAATCCACTGGTTAAAAATTGTTCTGTTGACACTTATTGTTTTTATTTTTTAAAATATATAATATGTGCACGCATATATATATATATATATATATATTTATTTATTTATTTACTTAAGATCGATTATTAGATATAATATAATATTATGTATGTATATATATATATATATATATATGCACGCGTGTATGTATGTATATTGTATATGTATGTTTAAATTAAGTATAAGGTACTAAATAGATTTTTCTTTTCTCGATTTACATAGATTTCATCGTTTTACACCAAAAGGCAGATGTCTATACATTTTTATCATTTTGCACCACGCCTGAAAAAGTAATATATAAATACCGTCGTCTTATGTTTGCATAACTCGTTGAAAATCGGAGTAATATTTCACTCAGAATTCCTGTATACACTTATTACATGTGAACTTTGGACCAGGAATTTCACGTGTTGAATAAAATAATATACTTCGGTTTTTCGAATAGTATAACAAGTTCAACTGCAACGCTTTCTTAATTGGAAACATAAATTAAAAAGACAATAAAAAAAAAAATGCGAGGGGAAAACATAAAAATAAACGTAAATTTTAGAATTTTTAAAATATAAGAAAATAATGATTTTACTATTAATATTATTATTCTCTATAATCCAGTCTTCCTAAAACTAGATATATTATCGTAGGCTAACAATTTGGGCAATATTTCCATCCCCTCCATCCTTCCCTTCCATTCGCCCGTTTACATTGCTAACACCATAATTCGAAGCAACCATACCACTTATTATATTATATTTTACAATGTGCCTACGTTGTACATGTATGCGTTTGTTTTGTATTACCTATATTATATATATATATTATATATATGATATTATACATTATTATTATTAATATTACTATTATTATATTATGTTAATCTATGAAACAATATTAAACGTTTAGGCATGTTATTGATCTGAGTTTTGAGTATTCGTAATAATAATTATAATAATATAGTTAAAAATATTTTTAAAACTACTCGCGTACTTCAAAACATTTAAAAAATGATTATGTACATAATCGATACCTTTATATAGTATCTTAAATATTATGTACCAATATAATTATATTGTGTAAGATATGTTAAATGTTTACTATTATTACAATTTTTTGTAGTCTATTGCGCGAAATTAAAATAATAAATATAGCTCTGCGAATTTTTATTTTCAACCAAAAAAATAATATACCAAATAATATTACAGTGATATACATTATATTATATAAATACATGTTATACATTAAGGATATTTGTCAGGCGGTCCCAATAATAGACGTAGAGATGAGGCGTCTGTGTAGGATTTATATTTTAAATAAATGTAAAAACAAAAAAAATATATAATAATAATAAATTACTATACAAACGTTGGACTTTATAACAATTTATAACGATACGATAGATAATATGAAAAATCAGAGAAAAATATGGCAGGCATTTGTGTTATGTAAAAAAAAAACATATAAGCGAGTCATAGCTGATGGTACCCATCATAACATAAAAAATAATAAATACTTGTATTTGAATATTTGATTAGTATGTATGTATGATAATAATTATTAAAATGTTATAGCTTCTAAATGTTTATGTTTATTTTTTTTTTTTTAAGAATGTAATTGAATTTTTTTAAGTATGAATATCAATTTCGTTTGCTAACAATATTATATTATTGTAATGTTAGTATTAGGTAAAAACCTAATATAATTTTATCAACTACCGTTAAAACATTCTATTGTTTGTATAATAAAAATGCAAAATTATTATTTTAAACTGCATTTATTTTTTATTTTTTTACTTTATAACTTATCTCACTCGTTTACGACTATATTAAATCGGTTTACATATTTTTATACGCATTTTTTGAAGTATTTGCTGGTACTTGAATATTTAAAATTGTAATGTAGGTATGCCATATAAAAGTTGTACGATCCAATCAAATATGTTTATTTTAACTGTGCAGCAATGGTAGAATGGTATCTTCCTATATACGTGATCAACTTTACTTCATTTCCAATCAAAACAAAAACATTCTAATAATGATTAGAATATTAGGACGTATATCCAAACAACGTCATAAACTCATATGCAATTATGTGTACACATTCATATACTAAAAGACTTAAGCTCAATCTTAATCTTTATGATAACAAGATTGAAAACCGCGAAGACGAGTTGTGACGATAATGTTACACGTCTGCGTGGTCTTACTAAAATATCATTATTGCTGACTCACTGAATTAATCGATGACGGGTGATTGGTTGTCACTTTTTCTCTCCATCTTTTTACTCTTGTACAGTCACACATATCACACATGTTCATAGGTACAAGTACAAATTTGGGGGAGGGGGGAATTGCCTGGAGAAAAGTATTAATCCTGGAGATTTACACCTCATAGGAGTCGCTATGAAAAAATGTTCACCACTACATAAAAAAATGCGACCCCCACAAAATCTCAAATCTCATTTACACTCATATACATATTATATCGTTTAAAAAACGTCAAGGTTAACAATCTAACCGTCGAGACTAGTAACCGAAGAACTTTCAATACAGCAATTGAAGACAGTCCGAAACGCGTCTCACAATATTCGGCAATGATTATAGCTCACAAGAATACAGCATGCCTGCAGGTCATCGACGTGAAAAACATCAATTGGGTAAGTACTCGACATGTCATAAATAATAATGATAGCAAAGCTTTTCGGCGCATCCTAGTTGAATCCTGAGTACTAGGGTTAAGTCATAGGTACTACATTAGTTGGCTCCAGGATTTTTAGTAGTACTCCTAGGTACTACTACACTAGTTAGGTCTAGGATTATATTAGGTAAGTAACAAAGTATTTAAAGTAAATATTGTCATTGACATCGATTAGCTATATTTTTAGTTATTAATTTTTTGGTATTTTTCCATATGAAATATGTCAGTGCCAATTATCTAAGATTATACATATATATATATATTAAAATGAGAAGTTCAGAACTAATAAAAAAAAAGAAACTGTAATATTCTAAAAGAAAAAATGAATCAAAAAAATGCCGGAATAATACTAATCAATATGATTATGTAACATAAATTTTTATAAATTTTTTACGCGTGTGATTTTTTTAAGCAAAATTGTATTTTTATTTCTATTATACCTATGTATTTATTAGACTTACAGATTTATTAGATTTACATAGTTTATTATGTTTGATTGATAAAATGTGTTTAATATGTTTTCTTTGTTAAATACTTGCATGTTATTGCCATTTGCCCATTTATTACAATAAAATTAGGATAATTTATATTTTTAATGGCAAAGAAACTATAAAAATAAACTGTTAAAAAACATTTTTAACCATACCTTTGGTCTAAATAAATCATAGATAGACCTAAGTCTGTTAAATGATATTATGTAAGAGTGGTAGTATTTACCAAAAAAAAAAAAAAAATATAAAGATTCAAATACTGTAATATAATCTGTACGAATCCCGGACCCAATTAGTATAGCGATTTTTAATTTGGGACTCAACTCGGATGCAACCAAGTTTTTAAGTTTATATCAATGCCCCTGATAGCAAGTCGAAGAGGAAAGACTAACTCCATTAATTGTATAATTTTCCTGTTTTCAAATATCTACAGATGATGAAAACGACGGCAATACTTAACTTCTTTGAGAAAGTTATAGTTCAAACAAAATATAATTCCTAACATTGGGTTTACCAATATTATTACCGGTGAACAAATCGGAGATGCCCGATTGTGACCCAAATTCAGGTAGTTGTAATTTATCCCAAATATAAGTATCTCGATTGCATTTCAACACACATACATATACAGCATGTACAATTCAATTTAATTAGATAAAATAGATACTTTGGTGAATGATATAAATGCATGTAACCAGGCTGTCCCGTTAAGATTTGGCACTCAAGGCAAAATTAAACCGTTAATACGGTAACTACGGTACAAAAAAAAGCTTTTGTTGCACGAGGTAATTTTTTGTATTGTAACATACTTCTATTAACAACTCGTACTTTTTTTCATTCCTTTAAATATTTCATATAATGTAAACTCAGATAAAATGTCTATAAAATAATCAGTTATTATTGGTATTAATTTATACATTACAGCACAAACAAAAAAAGAGGCGAAGGTAAAAATCAACATTATGGCCCTAAATAATTTTTATTGGTATGATTATTTACGATATTTATCAATTTCTATCTTTTTCATCAATAAATACATAACATTATTTAATTTCGGCTATGACCGGTACCCGCCGTTTTTCCCGAATCGAAATTCCCGAATAGTATTTTGCCCGAAAATCCGAAACCTGTTTTCCCGAACACCTTTTTCCCGACAGTTATTGTTCCCGAAATTAAAAATTTAAAAATTTTGTTATTACTGGTGTATTTTCTATGTATTTCTATCTATTTTATACCTATATAAGATAAAGATAATATTTACGAAAAAGTACGGGTATTTTACCATTATCGCAATTTACCGTCGTTACTACGACATAATATGTATAATATACATGTACTATTACTATCTTTGCCACACGAGCATTTAATTGATTTTTATTTAACACCTATATCATCGCGCGCTTGTATTATACTATTGTTATGATTAGTATCGCTGGTATATCGTTGTAATTGTTGTAATCGAAAAGTCTCGTTATTCGCGTACTATTATAGTTGTGATTATACTTTCGTTTTAATTTTCAGTTTTATTGCATAAGCTTTTTTAAATTATTAAATTTTTAACATTAGGTACACTACAGGATTTATTATATTATTATTAACTTTACCAATTCATTTTTGTATTTTATACGTATTATAATTTTATACTATGACCATTTCCTTGGAGAACAAGAAGGATGGACATCGCCAAAATTATTAAAGAGAATTCGTTAAAGAACACAAACAATATTAAATTAACCAATTGTTTAATTTCTTTTTACACCTATTATCCGTCATACCTACACAGTGACATAGGCACTCAATGTCTAAGTTATCACTCAATACCTTTATTATTTTCATATGTATTATAGTCTAATTTTTGTCATATATATTATACTTCCAAATTATATACACTATGCATACCTAATTGTTATATTGGAAATATAATATATATATGGCTAAAATTAGACTATAATATGAAAATAATAATGATATTGATTGGTTACTTATTCATCGAGTTCTTATATTATTGTGTTGTGACGGTAATCTGTGTAAAAAGAAATGATCGAATTGGTTAGTTAAATGTTTTTATACTTAAATGCTTATTGTTTGAAATAATATCAATAAAATATAAAATGTATTACATAACAGTTATACATATATATATAAATTAAAGTATAATCTCAATATTTAAGTGTTATCACTGGGTGGCTGCTTTTATCAAGCCTTTTCATGTATTATATTATCTCATCTAATACTCTTATTGCACCCGTGAGGGGGCATGTACCGTTTCCGCCAAAATTTGAAATGACCGATTCCGCCATCGCCCGTTTCCGCCAATTTAAAAAAAGGTTCGATTCCCGTTTCCGCCAATTTACCTGCTATTACTGTATTTCTTAAAATTAGGTTTGACAAAATATCAAAATATTATATGTATTTATGTATTATTATTATATCTATTAAAACTATGACAAAATGTTGTGAATTTATGAATAAGTGAATAGCAGGTAAATTGGCGGAAACGGGAATCGAACCTTTTTTTAAATTGGCGGAAACGGGCGATGGCGGAATCGGTCATTTCAAATTTTGGCGGAAACGGGTAATTCAGATTGTGTATATAATAATAAAGAATAAAACAAAACAAAACAAAAAAAATATTATAGAATTGATAAAATATATTTACCAATATATTATTATATAATAATAATTTACTCCGTATTTTGAATGATTAGATAACACTATTGACAGTACTGTTAAATGTGTATTCATTCATGAAAATCTAATTACATTTATTGGTATCGGCTATTTTTTATTCATAAAACCATAATACCTATTGCTGCAAAAATATTCCTTTTATGCATAAACTAGATTTGGGTAATCAATATTATGTCATACTAAAATAAACTTTTCAATTTGATATTATTTTATTATTATTATAATTTATATTACGACAGTTGGATATTGGTCTTACCGTACATATATATAGATATAATATAAATTTATTAACATGGATTCAATTACTATCCAAATACTTTCTTTTAACATTTATCCGTCACTTATTAATGGAAAAAATCATTTTTCTCAAATATTTTTAGATAACTTCTTTGCAGCCTACCGATAAATATATTAAAATTAACATACTATTTTAATGGAAATTTGTTGATTAATTTAAACCTTTAAGTATTATCGGCTTATCACATGTTATCTATAGATATCTTATAAATATGTAATATTTGATTATTCTTACGATGGTTGAAGAGTATCTACTTTTTGTTGTTCATGACCATTAGGTAATCTAAGTGGTAAAAACTCCATATTAATAGATAAAAACAAAATATGTTATACAAATATTAATTTCCTATAGAAAAAACATTTTGTTACCAACCGTTAGGTATACAATCATGCATATTTAATTATCATCAAATACTTTTTATGCGTTTGGTAAACCAATAAGTTATTTAAAGCAATGACATAGTTGAACAAAACATTGTGAACGCACGTGAACATATATGATTGTACATCATTATAAGAATGATAAATATTGGATACTAAATTGAAAGATCTGAAAAAAAATCTCGAATATTTTACTATACAAAAGATATGATAAGTATTTAAATATTGTGTTTTACTCTAGATTAACATAATCTTATGTTACTATATATACACAGTATTAGCAGGTAATCATAATCACAATACTTTAGTGATATAATATAATATGATGTTATTATCATTTATATTTTTTAATATAAGTGTATAATATAACGCTGAGAATCGAGAAATGCGTAGGTTTAATATTATAATAATATTACTGATTGCTAGTAATATTTACTATAGCCATTTTCATAAGAATATACCATTAAATTTCAATAAAATACAAAAGGGGTGATATATTTAAAATTTTTACAAATCCGTAAACGATCTTATTATTAATGTATAATATTCAATTATTATTAATTATCGTTAATAGGTACAATCTTTTTTTGAAAATGTTTGTACGTATCAATATCCAAACGATTCACGCATTATTTATCAGTTCATCCTTTTCATTTCAACGTTTCAATAATTTATTATTTATAAGCATTTAAAATTAAGATAAGAAAATAGTGGTGAGTTGTGAGATGGGAAATTAATTATATGTACCCGACGAATTTTCTCCCCTTCTTAACGTTAAATGCTCATAAATAATAAACTATTGTAATAACGTAATGAAAATGCACTGATAAACGATAAATAACGAGAACGTATTGGATTCGGATTTCGGGCGTAACTAGATCTCCATTCTTAGGTGATTTTGAGATGTCGAATTATTTAGATACACCCTTTTTGCCATTCTGATATATTTACAGCTGTTGTTCATTTTTTGATAATTGTATTGTATATTTTATATTTTACTTTATGTATTAATTCATATTTCGTAAACAATTCTGAAACGTATTGCAAGCCTAGTCTAGTTAGTGAAAATATTAAATCTATAACGATAAAAATCGAAACTTTTTACTTTCTTATGACAAATATATTAACACTATATAGTTACATGGTATTATAATATACATATTTCACAATTTCACATAACTACAACTGCGATTCAAACTTTTAACGAAATATTTTCACCTATGCGGAACACTGTTGAGGACCCACTTACAACGTGTTAAAAACTTTTAACACCGATTAACACATTAATAATAGTTATAACTTTATACGTTTATAAACTACTTAAGACATACCTATAACGGCTATATATTACCTTTACCTATAATAATAAACAAAAAGGCATAATACACTACACCGGTCTATTTGGTAGTAATATACGTACCTCATATACTCCACCCCCCCCCCTCCCCCCCCCACAACAAATTAACATGTAAATTTCACGATGACCGTTTTAAATGCAACATAGTTATTTCAAATTTCTTTCAGTTGGAACTCAAACATCCGACGATGACGTGACCGCCGCCGGTATCATCAGAGGTTTTTCAAAGGCGACAGTTTAGACATATATATTTACATAATAATATATAAGGGTTCGTGTGTGTATGTGTGTGTGTGCGTATGCGCTTGTGTGTGTTTGTGCCTGTGAATGTGTTACCAGCGCGCGCGCGGTTGGAATTAAAATCTCCAGGTGGGGTGCGGAATGCGAATACGGCGAACGCGTCGAAATTTTCTTTTTTTATTTAGTGGAAAAAAAATAGATGACACGACACGATGCAACGTGGTATGCCTTTGTTGTTGTCGGGACGTGCAATTTATTTTATTGTTACCGCGCACACTATCTAGCTTTGGAGTAACTTGTAATATGGTTTTTTTTCAACATAAACGCGTAAAATTATACTTAACACGCAAGTAATTGCAATCTCGGGCGTCTGCGTTGTGGCTGCACCAATAGACCTCATAGATACGCGTGATGTTATGTGAATAAAGCCAGCAGTAGTAGTAGTTACATGTAACATGTGACATTATAGAAGTCTCTAATCCCAACATAATATTTACATTAAGATTAAATATACATTTTTACAGTAAGGTAATATTATATGGTATGAGTATTAAGTGGTAAGCACAATGTCACATATACACACACGTCCCATAAAATATATTGTTTTATAATATTATATATAATAGTTTTTATGCTACAAACCATATCGCCTATCCCGAATCATTCAAAATAATAATAATAATAATTATTATTATTATTATTATTGCTATTATTTTCATATTTATAACAACATACAATATAAATATTAGATCAAAATTTACAACTAATACCCCTCTTCCTCTCCAATAAGCATGGCTTGTGATAGTATATACCTACTATATATAAACATAATACAATATATTATATACTTATATTCATTATTATTACCTACCATTATGCATGCTGTATCTAAGTTACGAAAAAGATAACCACGCAATATCTAAACATGGCCAATGAATATTTATTTAATTTAAAAAAATAATAGGATAGTAGAATTATTTAATTTAAATTTCTGGAGTTTATATTTAATGTGACGACAAAGTTGTTCTTAAAAGTACCGACAGTTATATACATTAACAGTCAAATGAAACCTCGTCATAATTTTACTATTAATTTAGCATAATTTTAAAAATTCTAAAGACGAAAAACATAAAAACGTACCTTTTCAAATTATTTTGATGGAGCAAAATTTTTTCGAAACCTAAAAAAATAAAATTATATACTGTTCAAACCTTAAACGTGCATTAAAACCGCTAGTACATGGCAAAAAAATGTAAAAAAATATGCATTTTGCGTTACTTACTACAAAATAATCAATCATGATGTATATTATTATTATAGAAGTTTTTTATAATCTTCATCGTTATCATAATATAACATATACGATGGATATTTAACTTAAACGAAACATCTTCGATTCTAAAATGGCACGCAATAAATTATAAAAATTTTAACGTACACCACATTCGGGCATTGCGCTTATTTATAATAAATTATCGTCAAATATTACATTTTTTTTATTAAATTTTAGTACAATTTAAAGGTGTATTCAGCATTTTTTTTTTCTATATCGACGTTATCGTTTTTTTTATAATAATTTATCGTAATATTATTAGATAGCATAAAATAACAACAATTATTGCAGTTTTATACACTACATCAGAGGTTCCCAAACTGTGGGTTGCGACCCAAAAGTGGGTCGTGTTTATATTTTTGGTGAGTTACAAACTTGGAATATTTATGTCCTTTAAAAATGTTAAATATTTAAAATTAGATTATTTGAGAATATATAAATATAATTATAAAATATATTATAATATGGATAAATTTAAATAAATATGATACAGTATTTCCCATGTAACTTGATCTTTAGAATGTATATACATATAGATGTTTGAATTTAGTTTAATCATATTTATCATTATCAACGACGATTACAAGTTAACCAGTGACATGTCACCATTACGTTGGACTAAAAGTTATCGAAATAATAATAATAATTAATAATCACTGATTATCAATAAAAATAATAAATGCATGCCATTAGGAGGTTGTGGGTCGTCAAAATTTAAACACCTTCCAAAATGAGTTGTAACGAAAGAAGTATGGGAACTGTACTACATGATTTAAACGCTTCATATTTTTTGTGGATTGGTGACCAAATTTCAAGACATTATGTGTATATTATTTTTGATAACACAGTAATTCGATTTTCATTACACTTGAGGTTAAGTTCCCTAAATTCGAGTTAGATTTATCGCGTAATACATAATTGCTTTAAGCAATTTTTATCTCTCTTCAACTTCGAGTTATTATGACTCCATTGAATAGTAATGTATACCGTTCAGTTGATGAACGTGGAGTTCATACCAACGATTTCAGTTTCCCGGCCGACGTATTATAACTACATGAAACGCTGCGTTCAGTATTCGCTAACGCTGCATATTGCATAAATCTACAAAGTGTATAAAGTATAAGCTATAAACAAGTCGCAGACATTACCGTATTTTCCAGTGTAATAGTATGTACTTATATCATATTTTTTTCGTTGTTCGCGGTGACTTTTAAACGAAAACGACAATGACATTGTTACAGATTTATTGTCACAACTCACAATATTGGCGCATTATATGTTATAATATAATACACAATATGATGCGCATATTATTACAGATATATGTATGCGAGTAGTATTATGTAATATTATAAAAATATAAACCGTCTCGCGTAGTTCAATCGTTTATTGTATTACACAAAAATCGAATTATTGCGAATACGTGCATCACAGAGTCATCCCCCTGTCGGTGCGTGTGCGTTGGCTTTGATATGACATTATTATTATTAACATTATCCTGGGTCGCTTGGCGAGCATGTATTTTTCGCGGAAATTGTCTACCGAATAAAATTGATCGGAGACCAAAAAAACGCCGTCCCTCAAAAATTCGTCGGAAAAAAAGGACAATATAATATAATCTTTATTATTATTACTATTGCATATTTCGCAGCAGTCTGGTCGTCTTCTTCCTCTGTTTGGTTATAATAATAATATAATAACGCAAAAGTCATCTACGTGACGTGGGTGGTATTTTGTTACGACAATACAATATATAAACGGCGGCGGCCCTGCACAAAAGACTGCGGGAAAAAGAAGAGTGTCACCGTCACCGTCGTCGTCGTCGGAGGGCGATGTTTAACAACATTTGAGCAAATATTTGCGCTAAATTTCACATCAAAGGGATGAAATCCTGTGCCGGCAATACAACTCCTCGGCCCTCGCGCACGCTGCACTTGTGCACGCCTGCAGCTCCTCTTCGTCCTTATAGTCTCGTGGACAATCGTATAAAGCGATATATTATTGAACATGTACGCTGCAGCGTTACGAACGGACAGAACATTTCGTTGGCAACAGTTATCTATATATAATACACGCACACACACACACACATATGATGTATTATTGTTGTGGCGAGGGTATATGTGGGCACATCACAGTCGTAGGTAATGCGATATATGTGTACGATAATAATATAACGCGCGTCAAAGGACACGACGATAATATTATATGTATAGGACGTTATTTTATTATACCGTATATATTTAATATATATATATATATGTATTATATATACATACACGACTTTATATTATATACGCGTCGGAGCTGCAGTGACGCTATGATGATGATGATATACATATTATTATACACATGCAGCGATGCCATCAATAACGCCGACGCGTCCTTTTGTCGAGCCGGAAAACGTTTTATCGATATAATATATAGATACCGCATGTCGTACATTACCTCTATATATGTGTGTGAGTGTGTGTGTGTGTGTACTCGTACGTGTATAATATTATTATGCTTGGGCGATCTTTTCGATATTATATTAGAATCTATGTATGTGTTTATGTTGTATATATATATATATATATATATATATATATATTATGTATTATTATTATGTTACACGGTCGCACGTCAGACTACGCTACGCCGGAACGACGAATACGAAAAACGCGCGTCTCTTAGTTGTGGGATATTCTCTTTTTTTCTCTCTCGTCCTGAATCGAAAACCGATTACTCTCGTCCGACTACTCGACGACGGTCCCGGTCCTTTGAAAGAGCGGCGCGCGCGTTCTCTCAAGTTATGACTATATTATAATAGTTTAACGTTTTCACATTTTTCAGAGGAAAAAAATACCGCCGTCGACGTCGGCTACCTCCTGCTAGACGGCAACGATTGTATCTTGACGTATTTATTTTATTTTATATTTATTTATTTTTATTCTTCCCTTTCGGGAAAATATTCTTATAGAGATAGGCTAGCCACGTCGTCTCTCGGACCACCCAGAGGCCTTCGACGACATGCGGTGCGGTGCGACGAATCCCGACGCATATATCGGTACATATAGGTACACGGTCAGACGGTCGGATAAAACGAGAGTGGCTGTGTAGGAAGATACGAAATTTCCGAAAGACCTCAAACCCTCAGTCCACCGCCGCCGCCACACACTTGTATAAAGCGGTCCGTCTTTCTCTCGGGCTGCAGCTCTCTCAAAAACTACCATAACGACGATTGCTGTAGCAGCTCGACAGACGCGAGCGCGATGACAACCGAATAATAATATATAGAACATATTATAATGATATGATAATGCTGTGTGTGCCACAAGTCGGCCATATAATTTTATTTCAAACGTTATTGGTTGTCTGAAAAAAAAAGATTTTTATTTTTATTTTATACGATACGCATCTATAAATACGACCCCGATGGTTGTAATTATAAAATATTAACCTGCAAACACATATTATTATCTACAATCACGTAGTTATGTACTATAAACAAAACACGTTAAACAATTCAGATATTTTTAATATACCTACTTCAATATTCATTGTGAATACAAGCTGCATGTATATAGTATAGCTACTCAGACATTATGTTTATATTTTAGTTTCAACCACGCTTTATCTACATATATCTTACAATCTTAATTATGTATTTATTATGTATATAGTGTAAGATTATGCTAGATTTGACTGTTTAAATTTAAAATCTTAATCGTTAATAAATGTCTAAGGTGAAAATATAATAAGCACTTAATAATTGAAAATGTATTGATTTTTGGATACAGAATTTTAAAAACTTTTTTTAAATATACCTACACTTTATATTTAAAAATAATGTGCCTTATGGCCTATTTGACTAATAACTATTATACAAAATAGATATATTGAAATGCGTATAAACGTTTTTTTATAAAAATGTATATAAATCCAAAATATCATTAATTTAAATATAATTCCATTTGACTGGAAAATTGACGTAGCTGAATAATATATAGGTATATACTTCGCTGCACTTCAAAACGTTTTTTAGCTTTTATTATACAATATGTGAATATGTATTTTCTATAAACTATATTAAGTAGGTACTTATTATAATATATATGTTTCTATTTTAATAAAAACCCATACAATATATTAATATACTTACCGCACAACTCAGTTCGACACGATTGACGATTATTTCGTGTTTCAATAGAATAGAATATAATTGTACTGTCGGTGAATGCGAAGCTCGTTCATCATATCGGAATCGGACCTTTTATTATGGCTAGAGATTTTTTTCTTGGCCCATCGAACCGACAGATAGTATTACGAGGGTTATTTACTATTTTCAAAAGCGTATTATATATCACCTTGAGATATTGGATGGATTTCAAGGCTTAGCACCCGTATACGTTTGGATTTTGGGTTTTGAGTATAGATTTGTAAAATCGAGCGTTTATATAAATACTACAATTAAAATAGGTAAATCCGGACAGGGTACTGAGACTTGGTGTTGCAGGATATAATATACATGTACCTATGTATAACATACATCTATAATAGAGGTGTGTACTTTATACAGTGATAATATATTATCGAAATAAATTATCCTTCGATGTTTAGTTTCAAATTAGTCATTAGATTAACTGCAGGGCGTAGGGTGTAAATGCCGTTCCTTTTTTGATTGATTCGAATGTTGGATCAACTCGATGCCAAAATTCTAGATATATATTGATTTTTAATGTTTTATGTATACATAAAATTGTTACAATAGCAGTTTAAAAAGATTAAAAATACATATATTGGCACGGGTTTTTTTTTTATAAGCATTTAAAGTTTAAATTTTGACAAAATATATAAATTGAAAATTTTGAATTATTTAGTAATTAAAAATGCATAAAACATTTAACTTTTTTTATAGCTTAATATTGAAAATGCAAAACAAGATTCCATTTAAGTAGTCCATCATGTTACCAAAAATATAGAAATACATAAACACATTACACAGTTATTTGTATAATATTATAATATTATTTAAACATAATATGTGGACCAAATTGTGTATTATTAAAAAATCAAGAACAACGATTTTAATTATACTTTTGTAATTTAAAAATATTATTATTCGTGGGTATTTGAAACTTTTATAGCATATTGTTATTTTTAAATGTGATAATTTGCAAATAATATTAATTCCTACTTACCGGCTGGCTACATTAGTAATAGGAACGGCATAAATATAATCTACGTAAAATATTCTGGGCCGACAAATCGTCTCAACTCAGAAACGTTTTTCAAAATTATAATATATTATTAATATCAAATGTAATACCATCAATTTCAGTAACCCAATGTAACCTACTGTACAGCAGAACGACACCCACGACCCACTTACCTGGTTTTTTTGTTCTATATTTTCAATATCCACTTGTTTATTAACAAAACTATTGATCCTAACAAACCCGCCAACAACGCAGTGGAATATTTAAATAAAAACAAAACTTCGCGTTTCTGTATAATTATGTCATTATTTTTCTATAAAATGTTCGAAGTTATACTTGACTTTTAAAAGGCTAACAATTTGCACAAGTTACACAGTATATAACTTTAAGGGTTATAAAAAAGGTTGAATAAAAGAAAATTCTATAATATAAAAAAAGCCATTACAAAAACACAATATGCTTTTTGAATTTTGTTAAAACTTGGTTTAAGTAAAGTGCTCTAATATCATCTCATTATGATGAGAATCGTTTTATATTTAATATAACATTATAATATTGTAACATGTAATTTTATAAATATATAATATACAAAATATAAACTAACGTAAGTTCATTTCTGATGACAAAACTTTAAACAAAATAATACATAATGTATATTGATAGTCAATAGATATTACAAAAGCATTTCCTTATATTGTACGTAAAAGAAATATATAAATATTGAATTAACCGTATTATTTTAATGCAAAAAATTTAAACGATCTAGAATTGTTTCTGAATGATAACCAGTCAACATCGTCTTATTTCTTAGAAGAGCCAAACTAGATAAATATATTTAATACACATAGTACTTATACCTATAGGTATTGTTTTTTTTGCTTGTAACTTTTAATAGTATAAAGTGCAGTATATTCAAAATCTATTTATGATTTATTATCTGTTTATAAGATCACATAAAAAAAGCATAAGAAAAGGTAATTATATCAAAGCTTAATATTAATAAAAAAAATCGAGTTTTTTTAACTGCAATAACTGCAGCTTTTTGTTGTAGTTTTTTTTATTAGTTTTCTTTCAATTGCTTTCTATGCTTAATGGTATTTTAAATTAAATATTAACTACAATAAGTACCGTCGTAATTATTGTGTACATAGTTTGAAACTATATTATCCTTATATTATAGGCCCTTAAAGCCACGTCTGGACATTAAATGATTTATAAACAGAAGCATAATCGTATATTATTATTACTACAGTACTTACATTACATTTCGTAATTTAAACCTTCTCGTTTGACGGTCGCGTCAAAATCATTAAAATTAATTTCGATCGTTACATCGGCGCGTTGATCATTATCACGGTAGAATATATATAGGTGCTATTATATATACATTTTGTCTTGTCAGGTATGGATCGTTATAAAACGTGGGGCGATTAATGATTATACGCTCGATATAATATTTTATGTACATAAGACGAAGACGCCGACGACGGTGCCGTCGAAAAACAGAAACCTTGTGATAAATCCGCAGCCACCAGAGTTGTAGTAGACATTCTCCAGGATCGAAGTGCAGCACTAAATCTACGCAACATCGGCGTGTCCTTTATCGGAGAGTGACATCGGGATTATATGCGCGCATTGTTTATCCTTCATCGACTTTCTTGTTATTGTGAACCCGATAATAATTCAAAGAAAAGATAGAAAAAAATCGTTTTTATACATATAAATCTAAAAAAATAAAATCCCGCGGCATTAAAACAAACGTAAAACAAATATCATTATCATCGCGGTCGTCCTTAAGATGAAGTCGTACGCACGCGTGTTGTCGTAGTCTTGCTAACGCATCATAATGTCGCAAATTTCTCGTTCAGAAGAATCTCATTAACAGTGTAAACATTTATATTCTGTAAATTTATCAAATTTAAAGGTAGGAAAATTACACAAGGCCTCGTGTAATTTTTTTAAACGATAATATAATATAATTTCAACTACATATTATTGTACCTATACCTACCTACTAAACTTTTTTTAATATAAGTATTCGAAAATAACATTTAGTGGTTAGTTTGGTTAGTTTTGTTAAACCCATAAACTTTCAATTTCATCAAAGATTTGTTTACAGGTTTATTAGATTATCCATATCACATTCACAATATATCAGAAATAATATACCTGTACCCAGACACTTAACCTCTGTGACGGGTGTGGAAAACTACAGATCGCTATCATTTATTATCCGGTTCTTAAAAGTATTTATTTAACTTTAATTAATTTAATTCAATCTGTTACTATAAGTTTATAATATAAATAATTTAAATATTTCATTTATTATCTTTCAATTTCAAAATACTGGTTAAATATTCATATTAGATACACAAGTATACAAATGTACAATAGTAATTAATAAAATTGAACTCCTACAGACTAACGCAACATATAATTATTATTATTATTATATATATATATAAATTAAATCTAAGTGAATAATAATATAATTAAAATCTTTAAATACGTTTTTTTTAATATTCTCCACAGATAATAGGTATTTAATTGTCTATAATATAGATAATGTGCTGTATATTTTTTCATTTTTATTGCATATTTAACATATTATTAATGCACATAAAGCGATTACCTATATTTAAAATATTATAATACATATTTATACGTTTCCATGTGTAATAAAATCTTATCTCAGCCTCCTCATATGTAATAACCTCTGTTTCTTAAAATGTTCACCGCCACAGCGGCTCCTTTAATAGTTGGTTACTGATGTAAATCAGTTTTCGAAAATATCACAGTGCAGCTCTGTGTGCCGACCTAACGCCTCTGTGTGTACCATTTAAGGAGTAGTTCGTTTTATTGTGTTTTTGTAGATATTTGTATTTCTAAACTCTTAAAATAAATTGTATAATATTTTTCCAACTAAATAATTTTAAATGTCTTAAGAAATCGTTTGATTTTATTCTTTAAACTGCATATCATACTATCATAAAGATTATAATGAATAAAATAAATCTGGTAAACATAAAGAATATGATAATGTTATTCTATAACAGTTACCTATGGGTCATAACAAGTAATTTCGTCTGGTGATAAGCAGGGGCGTACTCAAGGGGAGGGTTTGAACCTCCCCCATGACCTCACTAACCTATGTAGTCTTGTGCGTTCGTGCTTATATATAATATAACTCACAGGAGCAAATTTCTAAAAAAAATTTTTTAAAGGGAAAAAATAAACAAAATATATCTATTTTAAATTGTATGTCAACATGCAACGATTGCATGCATTATCTGTTAAGAACTGTAAGATTTGATAGGTAAGTAAGATAAGTAAGATTAGATCTCTATCAAACATCAATGTTGATAATCTATCAAAATTTTTAAAAAGAAGGTGACAAAGTCCCAGTGAAAAAAAACAAAATGTTCAAACCCCCCCCCCCCCCATTGAAAACTCCTGAGTACGCCACTGGTGATAAGAAATCAAAACTAATTTTTGTTATACCATCATAAATATAAGATATATTTATATTTATATTCGAAGGTGTACACATAAAATCTAAAATAACTAAAAAGGTATAATATTCTACATAAAACTATACCATGATCCATGAAGGACATTCCACGATACTATATTATAGCTTTAATTATTTTTCGGGCCCGCTATAAATATCAAAGGTATACTTTTATTGTTAAAAATAATTGTTTTTACGGTCTTTGAGAAAAAAATATACGATATAATGACAATATTAATAATTTTTAATTAACTATTATGCATTACAAAATGTACGTCAGTTAACTGAAAACAAATATAATAACAACAATTATTTTATGCTATGCTATATGCTATGTTGATGGGTAATTACTTTTATGTCCGTTTTGTTTAATTGCTACTCAGTGGTCTTACGGGGCAGGTGCGTCGTGACATACAATTAAGTCAAAATTGGAAAATATTTTGAGACGAGATTTTAGTACTGTAATTTTCATTATCTACGTT
The DNA here is from genome assembly GCF_037042655.1 of Diuraphis noxia. Taxonomy (NCBI): domain Eukaryota; kingdom Metazoa; phylum Arthropoda; class Insecta; order Hemiptera; family Aphididae; genus Diuraphis; species Diuraphis noxia. The sequence continues at coordinate 24,835,881 of NW_028301714.1, read as the reverse complement.
TGAATAATAATGATGATATTAATCAACAACAAATTAAGAAAAATCGACTAGCGAAAAAAATTGGTTTCAAAAAAAGGACGAAAATATAGCAATAAATCGACTTGGAATAAGCCATACACATATTTCTCCCACAGACACTTAACGAATTAAGAAGAAGTAAAAATACGTTCAAATTATGGTGTTCTAGAGACAAATAAACGTATTTACGATTTACCCAATGCAGAGCTACTCAAGTAGTCGAGAACACGACAATTAGTGACAAGACCAAACAAACAAAAATATTATAAAATAATTTGACTAGAATAAAAATTAAAGTAATTATTATTCCAATTTATCTCAAAAATAGTAATGTTATTTTAGCAATTACTGATCTGCTGAGATTCATTTTCGAATAGTAATAAAAAAAAAAAAAAATAGAATAAATATAATTGCTATTATTCGGTAATAATACCTTAAAGATGGAATTTATATTTTACTGATCTATTTTTTTAGAAAAGTATGGTATGCATGTTGAATTTAATGAAAAAAAAATAATTTGTAAAAAAAGCATAGGAAAACATCTTATTATACCCTCATATCTGACTAACGCCGTTTCCGTACTCCGTATTAGGTAGGTAGTATATTGGACTTCTCTGCGGATGAGTGAGCTGGACGAATGAAAATCTCATATTTGTTTTATTCGTATAAAATATATAAATCATTATAGGTGGCCGTTAATAAAGTGAATAATCAAAATTATACGTAGTATAAAGCGCCCACGTGAAATCGTTTAACGGCATCGGTAGACCAATAACTGTTGCTCGAAAATCGGCATATATATAGCAATTGGTAGGTTTATAATATAATATTATAATTGATTAGGAAACGGTTTTCGTTTCGACCACCGACCGCATTTACCAATGATTTATATATATGTATATACAACGTGTATAATATACATAGTACGAATGCGTGCATGTGCGTCTGTGTTTTTCCTTTCGAAAGGGGTATTTAATGTATTATTATAATCCGCGTGCAGTGACTATAAGAGATCGTAATCGTATAACAATAATTGTTCTTCCATTTCCAGAAAGGCCGATGTTCTCTCTGCGGGATTAGTGTCGTCATCGGGTTATTTATCTTATTAACTACCGGTGAGTGCCGGGGACGAGACGGCATATGCTGCGGACGGGCCGACAAAGAGACGTGGAATACGGGACAGGTAATAATCTTAAAATATTCTTTAGACCATCCTCTCGATTTACCTTTTGTGTTTAGGCCCTGTTTTTTTTTCCCCGCGCGTATCGGATTTTTTCATCATAATACATATATAATACACACAATATCTACCCGGCTCGAATGTTATATGCGTGCCGCGCCGGGAAACAACGCCGGTCTTATTCACCTGTCCCTCGACGTCGTAACGCAGTGCGCTTTATGACGACAAAACAAAACGATAAATATTACTGTAATATGGTGTATACACATACCGTGGTATACATAATAATATAGTATTACTACGTGTGGGTATAATATAAGGCAGGTAGGTACGCGCGAAGAAAAAGCGCGGCGATTCTTTTGCCGGGAAAGCGGCCATTATAGTATACGCGTATTTTATTATACACACATATATATATATATATATATAATAAATATATGGCCGATCGTCAGTTTATAATATAAATTATCATTGAGAGCACGACAATTTTTTATTAACATTTTTATTTTTCTCAATCGAGTCTTGACTTTCAATTACCTACCTACCAATAAGTTATAAGTTGTGCAGATGACCAAGTTTTAGAGACACATATTTTAATATACAAACGTATAGTTCATATTATGATAATATATACCTCAACAAGCTCTCAATATGTGCATGATATTATACACAAGCCGCGAATTGAATTGCCGGCTTTGGTACTAAATTGTTATAATATTATGCTCGTCGTCGAATGGTACACGACAGTTGTAATCTTGTTAACACTTCTCAGATTTGTTTACCAACGCTATATTTATATTATATGTATTCATATTTTCACTATGATTGATAACAAATAAGTTTAGTCAAAAGTATAAGTAGGTAGTTATAATATGTTACATAGTGTATAACCCATACAATACCAATTTATATAAGTTTTCAATTTTTTTTTTTTTTATTATGACTAAAAGATGTTAATAATAACTTATTATTAATAAGCCATAAATAACAAATGGTATGAAAAATAAACTCTAAACCACTATCAATTACATGAACTAGATTTTTTTTTTATTATTATGTTTGTAAACATAAAGAACGCAACAATAATAATAAATGTAATTTACGCGTCGTATTCTTACAAGAACTTAAATTCTGATACTTAAGTATTCGAAATAATATCGTAGGTACTAGGTATACAATATGCTGGTTTAATAGTTTATTGCATGCAGTAAATAAATTATTTTTTAAAAACAATTAATCATCAAATTTCTTGGGGTTCAAATGTCGTAGGTACAGTTAAATAACAAATACTGAACGCTGAACAGTATACTATTATAATATATATATTTTTTTTAAGCAAACAAATCGCTTAGCTATTGATGGAGACCTAGAGTAGGTCATTCCTATATATATGTGTTAAATTTGAGTTATATAATATAAATCATTGTTCGCCATGAAAAATAATTCTGAACGGAGATAATTAGATTTAATCAATCCTATTATGCCTATATACACAAAATAAATCACAATTTTAAAGAATTTTGTCAAAAAAATTTAATTCAAACGCTATATTAAATAACAAATTTTGATCATATATTTTAATGAATTTTAATTAATGTAAGAAAAATTGTGAAGAACTTTGTATTAAATTATCAAGCTTATCAGTTATCATACCAAGTTTTAAATTATTTAAATTTAAAATTTAAAACTAAAAATTTGGAATATTTTAAAAACTACATCGTGTCTAATGTCTATAATAAATTCTAATAAACATATATATGGTAAAAATTCAATTCTCTACAATTATTCATTTTGTAATTACTAAAAATAAAACAAAATCGGTTGATAAATTGGCAACTATTTTATAGAGTTAGTTGAGAGCTTTTCCGGAATATTCTTACAAGAAGATTTCTACTCTTAGCACTCAATAGTCAATAATACCAATAAGACTTAATTTTCTACTAAAAATCTCCTTCGATATTGAATATTGGAGCGTTTTTCTTAAAAAAAAAAATGTATTCAAACATAAAAAAAGTAAGCACAAAAATAATAATAAAATAAAAATCACACATATTTTATTGTAAAACCAATACATCTTCGTGATGGTTCCGTTCAGTATCCAAAGGATGTCCTTTTTTTCATTTTTCTGTCAACACTATTATATTATATAATACATCGTATGTAATCGCTCTTACTTGTTGTATACCTACTTATAAATGCCCAATGTGATACACCGCAGAAACTATATCATAATATATTATTATATATCCTGCAGTGATGGCGTACACAGGGACACCCCTTTTAAAATGTTGTCCTCCAATTTTTTTTTTCATCTGAAAATCAGGCCCGCTTCGGTTTTTGTGTCCACTCTTTGATAAATACCCTGCAACAAAAATATAATGCATTTCACTGACAACCATGTGCCTATATATCATATAATATATTATATAGTGTTACGCGGCAAGCCTTTTATGCCATACATATAGTTGTGAGCTATTTTTATTTTATATACCTACTCAAACCATAATCTCGAAATATTATTATTTCGGTGAAATTTATATATAGGCTCAGATTTCTATAATATATTATATACTTTTTCCCGTTATGTAATAAAAACTGTCACGCATTCATCATGTTTTTGGATTGACTAACTCGAGCGCGCAAAATTTAATCTACCATCAGTCATCACGTACCACGGGCGTATATATTATTGTTGAATATACATTTAGATGCTATGTATACAATAAAGTACTAAGTTTTGTTAATCTTTTTTAGTTTTGTGTACAATTCTCGAAGATAAATAAACTTAGAAGTAAAATCTATCAAACGTGCGGTATCCTGCTACAGTTGACGAATTATGGAACGAATATCTTGCTGTTATATCAAACAGCTGTCGCCAAAGCGACAATCTATCAATACAATAAAAGAATATATTTGTTACTGTGAATGTCCGCAATTGGTGAATGCTGACAGTCACCTGGTGAATGTCAACTTACACCTAATGAATTGGTGGATGTTGAAAAATTAAAATAATACAGGCATTTACTAGTGGATTTTGACATTTACGATAGGATTTTGGTCAATGTTGACATACACAACAAGATTTTGGTTAATGTTGACATATATTATATTAATTAAATCAAAAAAATAAATATAAATAATTAAAAATTATTTATTACAGCATGACAAACTGTCATGACATTGTGTATTACATAAAATGCCAACATTTTTACATTTACACTTTTTTGTAGTACACTTTGTTTTGCAGTTAAATCTTATATAGCCTTGTCCACCAATCAACGAATTTGATGTAGAAACTCCCCTTAAAGAAATGTTTTGATCTCTTTTTACATCAGTGATTGATATTAAATTTTCTTTACAGACTGAAAACTGGTTTCTGGTGTATAATCGATTTATAACACCGTTTTTAGTTGCTAATTTATAATAATCATTATCTATTATATCTAATACTACAGCTAAAATATTTTGGGGATCCATTTTACTACGATCAACATCTGGGACTCGAATACGGACAGTTTCTCCAACTCTAGCCAAATTAGATTAAATAATAACGGCATTACCAACATTCACCAATATCGTATAAATGTTGACATTCATTAGTGAATGTTTACTAAGACCACAAATTTAATCAATAAGTCAACATTCACCAATGACTTTGGTGTACGACGACATTAACCGGTGACTGTCAGCATTCACCAACTGCGGTCATTCACAGTAACATATTCATATATACATAGAATAGTATTATGCATATTATATATATCTATGTATATATATAATATATATTATATATTATATTATATTTATCATTTTCGGCTGCGTCGATGCCGTACACTCCACCGCTAAAATGCATAATTTAATCGAGATGCATTTAATTGTAATGCAATAATAACAATATTTAAACCATTTATAAAAACATTCCACGTGAATCGATATCATTAATATATTAATAATAACACCGATGATTTAAATAGGTTCACCCCATCTATACAGAGTATAGGTATATATATTGCCGCACGTAGGTATATATACTGTATTATATATTAATTAATATAATATATCTGCAGATCGATAAGGTACACAATGCAATATTACTGACTGTATAATAATATATTATGTATCGTGTGAAATATATCCAAAAACCTAAATCACAAAAATTAGAGGGTCAAATAAGTTGGTTTCATAAATCTAAACTTGTTATCATATTTATCTGTAAATAATGATAATAATATAGACTATACCTAATAATAGACAAATAATAATATATACTGTATTTTATTTAGCAAACTTATTTCAATTACCTCAAAACATTAATATTAAAACATTTTGTACAATGCAGATTATATGATTTATAAGATTTGTATAGCTGGTGGAGGTATACGATCTATAGATTTTCGTGACCTTTTTTCGAGTATTTACAGAATAGTTACACTTACCAAACTTTACTCATATAAGTAAGTTTTTTATTGGTATCTCGCCTTAAAAAATTTGATGATTAGTATGATATCAACTATTACTTCTAAGTTCTATTTGTACCTATCGACAAAATCACCTGTTTATATGGTGAATATAAATTAATAAATGATACTCGATGCAATGAATTAATAATATCATAATTTAAATGTGTATCATTAAAAACTTGTATCTAGGTTAGATCCTTTAACCAATGAAAACATCAATACAATTTTCATTAAATTTGCATATTAAGCATATCTGTAGTTGCTATTATAACGATTTAACAACCGTTGACTAAAAATCATTTCATAATGAATACTATGTATTGTTTTATCTGTATGTTATATTTATAATAGATAATTTAATTGTACTGTTTTTAATGAAATAATAAAATGAATTATTTGTTTATAACAATTTAACATTATAAGCATATTGTTATTGCTCTATTTAAACTCCGACAGCTAAGGCCATTAGTTTTCAACATTTGTGTACTGCAACGTCTATAGTACCTAAAATATTACATAAAATAAAATTTTTTTTTAAATGTATTTACATTGGAAGAATATTAATTGTTAAATTTTCTTATCCGGTTCGGTCTCTTTGGGGAAGGAGATGATGTAGTTCGATATATATCTGGTCTTTCGGATTCGTATAGGTTTGGATTTATTTTAAGATAAATAATGGCACATTGTTTGAGCTACTTGCATTTGTAAATTAAAGTAGTAATGTATTAAATATGATCGTAAATATTTAAATTGGGTCATTAAAATATTGGGTTTTTACTGTTTTTAGTTTTGTTTAAATACAACAATCTTAAAACAATATAATTTCGAAAAAATTAGGTGTCTAAATGATAACAACTTTATTCGTGAAAATTCAAAGATAAACTAAATAGCTAATATATTAAAATCTTTTAAACCCATTATTCGTAACAACAATTTAATTCCTCGAAAACTATATCAGAAAAAAATCAAAAAATGACTTACACTAATTCAAATTTAACGGAATGCAATCGGTCACTGTAGTGAAAATCTTGGATATTATACTGGATGAAAGCTTGTGCAGATGCGGCCTGTGTTTTAATCCGAGAACATCATATATATATACCAAGTTTGCAAAGATTGGTTATCTTAGATAGTGCCTTTATAAAAGCCCTTAAAGAGCAACACAGAATAGATAGTTATTTTATTTTTATATATTTACCAGAGATATATAAAATATGTATCGTTCGTACGTTTTAGATCTTTTGTATTTAAGTCCAAACAAAAATATTTGGTATTCAGTGTATAAATTAATGTAACCAAAGTGCTTATTTAGGACTTGGGTTCCGTTGTCATAAACAAACATCATTTAAAACGAACAATGCAATCATTTTAAAAGCACAAACCCTTTTAACAAAAACCAATGTTTCGAAAGTAAACAAAAATATAAATATTCAAGTGGCACTCTTTAAACTGCATTGTAAATGTCTTGTGCTAAAATCAATAAGCAATATTTATATCATATACTATATGTGTATAAATGTATGTGTTATAATGCACTTGAAATCGTGTAATTGCGTATATAATGTATCGTACCTAATTTTAAATGCTCATAAATAGTGATGTTTGTAAATCGAATAGCACATTTGGCTTGTTTACAGTGATAAATCGAATCTGACCACTTGTACATCAGGTGGTTATATCGATTTGGAACCTACTCGTAACTCGTTAACGTCATATTATAATGCGTTATAACTTATAACTAATAATATGTTATTAATAACATTATTATAGTTAATAACTTATTGGTCATTACCTACGTAGTACTTATCTACTCGATTAAATAATTTATTCTTTGTGTAATATAATCTTGTCCCACCAGATAATTTGATTTCACGCTATAGTCTTCGTACCTACTCGTATATAATATGTACGTTATTGATATATCGGCCATTATCATCAAATTACCTAAAATTTTTATCTCAAAGAAATCCTCACACTTATCCCAACTCCCAATATCATGTAAAATAATATACATTATACATAGGGAACATCATAGTTATCAGTCAATCGTAAACGATAATATAATATAGAATATGTTTAGAATTTTTCACCAGTGTAGGCAGTGTAGCACATATTTAAACGCATAAACTAAACAAATAATTTGAAAATGGTTTATAAAATATATTGCTACAATAATATATAGTATGTATAAAGACAAAACTATCATACAGAGAAAAAATCCGAAAGGACAATTATTTTTACTATATATCAACTGTATAGACCAGCAGAAGAAAAGCATTAGAACTTTAAAAAAAATAAGATTAAATAATTTAAGCAAATTACCTATTTGGCTATTTATAACGATATTATTTGTTTTCTTGAATTTTAATTATACTCGTTTATGGGAACATCGTACATTGGTGTAAAGTAAGCACATGAGGTAAAATGGGACAACTCGATTCCTCTCATCCACTGTGTGGTGGTGGTCAGTGATTATACATTTTTTGAAATGTTTTTAGAATAATTTTTTATCATAATAACTCAAATGATTTTTGAAAAAAAAATCCGTGATGTAATTGTATTATAGTTACATTAGTTAATATGACATTATATCAGTGGTCTTCTATTTTCCTCTCTCAACGATGAGCTATCTGATGAAAATATCTACACCATCTTATTCCGAAATTTTTGTTATTTTAAATAAATGTTTGTGCTGTAGTATTTTGTGCAATTAGGAAAATGTAAGTTTAGATAAAGAAAAAAATATCTTTGTATACCTACATTTGTTTAAAAATTTATTTTATTTTTTTATAATTTATCTACACAAAAATGATAAAAATTATGTTTTATTGTTTAATTTGTGAATTAATAATGTGCTCCTCCCTGGGTTATAAAGGGCTTCACGTGGAGATAAAAAATATATGCCAAACTATTACATTATAACATATAATATATATATACATTATACATACATATTATATACTATATTATTATATATATTATATACTATATTATTACATATATTATATATATTTTATTACATATATTATATATATTTTATAATACATAACAGAGACAGGTATAATAGTTTACAAAGAAACAGAGAAAGAGAAAAAAACATATTTATACATGAGTTATAGAGAAGGATAGATGAAAATGTTTAAGTGTGATTTATCGTACTGTGAAAATCATACAATTTTACAATATATAATGCTGTATTTTAGAAAATATAATTTGCTTATAATCATTTAAAATCCAACCGATTTTAAATTGTTTTTTATCAACATTATAAATAAATAACTCTACGGTTTTCGAATTTTTTTTAAATCAATAAATTATTTTATTTTATAAAATTACGTACAATTTACTGTTTGATAATACCTTCGCATTTAAAAGGTGTGATCAGGGAATTAAGTGTGTACTATAAGATCAATTTTCGTGACAAAAAACTCTCAATGTTTGTACCAAAAGCCATTAAGTTTCGTAGTTACGAAAGTAATTACAAAGTATTTTTTTTTTAATTTTTAATAATTCCTCCTAACCAAATAATGAAACACTGCTTGCAATTAAAAATTAATTTGAAAAATGTATCTTGACTTGGACAAACGATAATTAGCAATTGAATGTTTCAAGTTTCCAAACAAATAACTCGGTATAACTCGTAGTTGTGTATACTATAAACAATTATTATGTTATGTTTTTATATTTAGGCCAGATATAGAATCTATAAAAAAACAATTATAATCTATAATTCAATGTATAAAGTCTTAAAATTAAATTTAACTATTTAACTAAGTATATAAAAAAAAGTAATACATATAATTTTTTTATCAAACTGCATCTAAAAATATGGTTATGATACTCCGATTATGTATAAAATATTTCCATACCAGATAAATATCTATCACCCCTTTTTTTAATGCTTAGATAATATTATAATATATTGTAATATATTATATAATAATTGAACGTGCAAAGATTGAAAGATCTATTTTTATTTTTATTTTTTTTATATAAAGATCTTTAAGAAGTTAAAGCGATGTTTCATTGTGTAAGAATAATGAAAATGAAATAAAATATGTCATGTTATTAATTAGTTATAATAAAAGAGATAAGCTTTGCTAAATGTGATTGTATTATCAGAAATGAATTCCCTAAAATAAAAATTGTAATATCTTTATATATAAATATGAACATGAAAATCTATGAGTGATATGTTCTCGGAAACTACTGAACCGATCGTTACGATTTTTTTTTTTAAATTAAAAAGCTCATTGCGTAGAAGGTTTATGCATTTGATCGATTCTATAACTATTAATAAACAAAGCAGTTATCAATTATTATAAATTTTAATAAAATTCGGATCGAAATTTGTGTTTATAGATCGTTGCCACGAGTACAAACAAACCAATTAATATAATAAAATACATCGACTATTTGTTATTGTACATATAATATGTAACATATTCAATCAGTAAAAAAAGCGGGTAAGTGGATGTCGCTCTGCTGTACATTAGGGGGTGGGGTGGACCTCTGACTAGGGTAGGTTAGATTTGAATGCAATGATAGGTATCATTGTATAGGTATGAAAAACGATTCTGAACGGAGATGGTTTGTCAGTCTAGGATATTTTATATTTAAATATTGTCATAATTTATTCTATTTTGAAACAAATATATTATTTTTTAATTAGGACGCATTTTGAATAAGGCATGGTTAATCAATTTTTCCAAAAACATTGCACGTAGTTATCATAATTCATAATACCTTATATAATCATAAATATACATATACCTGATTTCATAAAAATTTAAAACTCAAACGCTCAAAACAATTTTCCTATAATGACGCTTCAAATTTTCTCTAAAGCTATTTGAAGCAAAACTTCAAATGCTAATAAAAAAAAATTGTGCATATGTATTCTTATAATTTTTTAATCACTATAATAATAACTTATGAGAAACTTTGTATTAAATTTTCAAGTATTTTGATACGGCCAAAAAAATTTTCAGAAAAATTGATAATTTCAGTTGTCTATAAATACCTCAAAAAAAGTCAGAATATTTTGAAAATTAGATCATGTAAAGAAAATGCCAATCTAAATAACTGGTAAAATTTTCAAGTATCTACGACTTATACTTTTTGAATAATAACAAATGTTTAAAATCGTTTCAGGATAAATCGTTATCGTTACGCTATTTCTTAAAAATTTAAAATTCAAACGCACTTAAAATTTTTCCTATAATGATACTTCGAGTTTTCATTATAGCTACTTGAATGAAAACTTATGAAAAACTTAGTGTTGTATTTTTAATCCTTATTTATAAACACAAAATTTTCCAACTTCAAAATTACTTGCAAATTTTCAAAAAATTTTTAATTTAATAATTTAATGATTGAAAATAAAAAATTTCAAATGAAATTAGAACACGGGACAAGTAAATAATCACTTCGTTCAGAATCTAAAGTAAATTCAAATTTGTAAATATTATATAAAACAAAATAATTATTTATTTGTCCCGTATTCTAATTTCTAAGTGGGGGATACATTGTCTCTTTGTCTATGACGTTTCGCCGCTACGTCTGATAGTAGGTTTTTATGGTTATAACTTATAACCATATAGGCGCACGTTTGTTTAAAATATAATATGAATTATAAATAAAATAATAAAATTAGCACCCCCTGAATTTCATTCCAATGTGCGCCTAAGGTAAGTCATAATAACTATTTGGTATGCTCACAATAACATATTACCTATAATACAAGTGTTACCATTTTTAGGTACCTATAATATAGTTATAACCTTATTATTATCTTAGGTATACTAGAGTAACTATAGACAAAAAGTATATTACTATTTACTATAGTAATATAAAAATATAAATTAAATTAAATATAACAAAAAGCGGGTAAGTGGATGTCACTATGCTGTACATTAGGTGGTGGGGTGGACCTTTGACTGGGGAAAACTGTTGGTAAATGTTAACTTTTGACCTCTATAATGCACCAAGGATATTCACTTTTACATCAGAAACCACCCCCAAAATTTGAAATTGAAGCATTGTTTCGAGTGTGCTGCACACAGACACAAAAACAAAAAAAAACACACACATCATTTTAAAATCATTCATATTCAATACATTCATCACTTCGTTCAGAATCTAAAAATCAAAATTCGTTTGTTTGTAAATCATTATTTAACGCTTGAATTTTGATTTGGTGAAAATTTTAACACTCGTCAAATTTTTTTAATTGGATGACTCAATTTTTTTTATAATTACTCTAAGCTTAACTTATGGACAACTTTGAATTAAAGTTTCAAGTCTTAGCTTGAAATGAAAAATGTTTTATTAATTTTTAACTTCAAAATGATTAGCAAATATTCATGATTTTGACGAATTTTGTCAATATTTTCACTTCAAACGTTTATAAAAAAAAATTGTGCCTATGCTTTTTTATAATTTTTGAAAAACAGTGAGAACGACTCATGTTGAGTCTTCTGTTAAATTTTCAAGTATTTTGTCCCAAAGAATTTTTTTTTAACAAAATTAAAAAATTCAGTCACTTGCAAATATCATAAACCTACTCCGACGGCATAGACTCTAACTCCCTTAGGCTTAACCCTGGTTTTATCTTAACAACGATGAATGCGATAGGTCTACAACTATTTTTGTGTGTATAAGACGTGTGTATAGATGTGTAGGTACTTAATATCATACATTATTATATTATTATTATTAAATATATACCTAGTTACACTTACAATGTAACTATAATATTCCTGTAATATTATACATGTAAAGAGGGATTTGCTTGCCACCGACGCCGCCGCAACACGACGTCGATCGTGGTGGGGAGGGGGTAGGTCTCGTGTACAGGCTCCGTGCTCCCATATGACCACTCACGCGCGGTATACCAGTTCGAACCAGACGTCCGCGTGTTCCTGTGGTCCGCTGGTGTTCACGGCCCATCAGTCGTATTACATTATTATTAATATATAATATAATATTTGAATACACCGACAGCGACTCTTTTCACTTATATTATTATAATAATAACGACTGCGTGCATACTTAATAATATCATTATTATTACTTGAATTATTATTTATTTGTTCACATTACACTTACGGCAATTTGCTAAGCGTTTACAGTTGTCAACTTTGATTTAATATAATTCTCTACGATAACAATAGTGCGTCGTTTATGTGCTTTTTTTCATTCCGAAGATATTGCTATTTGCATCTACGCCTAACCTTTGCAACACGCCACGAGCACGTGCCTGTTTTCCGAATGCTTAAATGAGAACCATCGCTCACACATGGATATAATACAAGTAAGCAGTTTGTCTGATATGAAATATCATAAATTATATTATATACTTAAGCTATAGTGACATGAAACGAATTCCTACATTACATAGTATAATACGTTCTCGCGAGATCGATTAGCTCAATAAGTTTAGGCTTTAGATTTAAAGAAAACGTTGTGAAATTCAATTAGGTTTTAATTTTTAGTGGGTTTAGTACAGCGATGTTGGTGATCGACATTTATAGTTTCCCAACTTAAGATAAATATAGCCTATATACCGTATAAGAATCATATGAAATAATCTATTAAAATATTAGGTTTTGGTATTTTTTCATCAAGATTGTTTTGATTTTTTAACTTTAATTTTTATTCAATTTTTAAGAAGGATAATAATAACTTTAAATAAATGCGTGCAGCTATTATGAGTTCTTCCGTCATCCTGTACTTATTTGTATTAGTATAGATTTATAGAATATTATAACGGTAGTCATAAAATACTTTAATTATGATAATATTATGTTCAGAAATTATAAATTTGTTTCAATTTAGAGAAAAAAGAGCTGAAAATGATACCAAAAAATGGTTATTCTTTAAATATTGTTAAAATCTTAAAATTTTAACAATTTAACAGAAATCATAATAATTATGCTTTTTTACTGTTAACTTTATCTGTAGGTATATTATTATTTTATGTTATGCACGCAATAACATAAAATGTCAGAATTGTCGGCTAACAAATTGTTAAAAAGTAAAATAAATAAATTTCATAGAAATTTATTCAAAACATTAATATTGTGTCTATAATGTAATTTTTCATTTTTTTAAATATTTTGGGAATGAAAAAAATATGAATGTATATCTATTATCTAGTACCTACTATAGTAATTGTATATCTATGTTTTTTGACAACATTATTTGTAAAAGTATTTTTTGGTCATTTCATAATCTTAGACTCATAAATACACCTATATTTCTAAATATTAGACATAAACTCGTTTAATACAGATTTCAATCCTCTTTTTCATTGTTTAGTATATGCTAAAAAATGTAAAAAAAAGAACAATGTTACAATGTTATTGGTCATAGTTAACTTAATTTTATCAAATATCATATACAATCATGATTGTTTGCATGATACATTCATGCAAAGGTGCATCATTTACCGATTTCTTCAAAAATGTTCATTTAGGTATATTTTTTAGCATACTAAAAATAATATTTGTTTACATTTGAATAAAAATAAAAATGCTTACAAATTAATACATATATGTATGTAATATAGAATAGTTAAGTTATAATATGATAATGAAATTACAACATTTTATTTACAGCAAATTATTAAATACGTTAATGCAACAATCTTAACAATCGTGAGATAATTCATACAAAAAAAATGATAATGATCATTCAGATGATTGTTAGTAGTCACCTTGATAGTAATATTTCTATTTAGTATTATTGACATTATTTTCTTACCACGTTTATTAATTCATTTTTATAAAATCAGAATGCATTTACGTAGTTTGAATATTGAATATTGTATACTTGTGTGGTTATAAAAAATATATTATATACCTACTTTATATTTAATATGTCTATTGGATTATTGGAATCATATCGAACATTAATTATTTCGATCGCAGAGATATGAGAATACGATCGTTTTTAATGTTTTATGATATAGTACCTATGAGAAATGGTATTTTTTTCTTCTTATAAATATATTAAAATATAATGGTAAATCATTTTTAGACAAGGAGGAAAGTCAGCGCCGCCAATATGGCATACTTTTACTTAGTATATATTATACACATAATACCTATAGTAAAACCATGGTTTTAATATAATTATTACTACCATATCGTCGTCAATACTCGGTAAATGATTTATCACGTATGTCGTACAATATTTAAGTACGTAGCCGGTAAATCGGGACGACGTAAATACGCGTATAATACTCATATTAGATTATATTATTATTAGCTATGTAAAGTGTTGTGTTTTTTTTAAAAATAACGTTGGCGTGTCTCAAAGAGATCCCGCGGACGTCGTGATGGAACGGTTTTTGATGGAAGGAGAGGGGTGAGGTGACCGAAGGATAGAAGCGTCATATCAAAGCGTCGGCAGCGGCGTCGTCTCCGCGACGGGGCGCCGCCGGTTCCGGGCGGTCGGCGGAAGTGCACGCCGAACGCACTCACTCACTCTCTCTCTCTCTCTCCCTCTCCCTCCCTCCCCCCTTCACCTCATCTTGCGTGCGTATCGCCTGCAGCTCGTATATACTGTTTTTTTTCGTTCATCTCAAATAGTCGCGGAATCTGAAAGCGCGTTCGTTTCCCTCCAAAAATTAACACGCGCCGCAAGAGGTTCGATATAATAATAATAATAATATATGAGACACGAACGATGACGGTTAAAGCGACTATACATATGTATAATACATCATGCGTAGGGATACCGCGCGCGAGCGGCACTCTTGACGACAATCCGCTTGTCGCGCCCGCCAGCAAGACCGCACGCTCGTATTATACACATTATTATTATTATTATAATAACACACACACGTGTTTATATGTATATATTTCTTAGTTAAGATCTATATAATATATATACATATAAAGATCTTTACGGTGAACCGCCGCCGCCGGGCCGCGCGTCACGGTACAAATTATGTCCGGGGCCGAGGAGATACGCGTCCGTCGTATAATACACATATTATTTATATATATATAAGTATCCAACCGGCCCCGCTAACACAACACACACACACACACTGTCAACCGGTTTTCGGGCCAGAGGCAACGCGCTCGGGATCAAAAGCGCCGCCACCGACACACACAAGCACACGCATATATAAGATAACAGATATATCCGACGCGCCAACGCCATTCAAACGCCGCCGCTCTTCTTCCTTTTTACTACTTATTATTGTTGTTATTATTATTGTTATTATTATTATCATCATTATTACTATTACTAATACTATTACTATTATTATTATTATTATAATCCGGCAATCACGGTAGAAAGTCGAAAAACCATATACACGCGCGCCACCGTCCGCCCGCCCAACAGCGTAATATTAATTACAATAAGTTACCGCCGACGCAGAAAACACTTGAACGAAAATCCTTGTATTCGTAATATTATTGTTGTTTCGACGAGCCTATTATATACACTTGATAATGATTATGACATAGTTTCAATAACTCTCAATGGCTCAATGCGATCCTCCGTCGTTATTATTCGTTATCGTCTCGAGTCGAATGCGAACTTCGACGACCTACGATTTCTAACCACAACTTACTATAGACTATACATAAAACGTAGGTATCTCTATAAACACAATAAATTTTGATTGTAAATTCCTAAATTATTGCGCCAGTGCACATATTATATGAATTACGAGGCTCGTACCTAATCAAAACCGCATCATGACGTGTATATTATGTATTTATATTATTATTTATTACTATATACAATGTGTTCAAAAAGTAAGAAAATATGATATCAAAAGTGTTCTAGGTATACGAATTCCAGTAGTTTTTAAGCACTCTGTAAACACACGAATACACGTTTCATAACATAATTTTAAAACAATGTAATGTACGAGTATAGGTAATCGAATATTTGTGGCTTGTGCATTTTGTTTCAAAACTGTTTATTCGTAGTATCCGAGGACTCTGACTAATGGAAACACGATCTGCACGTTTTATGATTTATGAACCATCGCACTAATACCTATTCCAGTGCCGAAATACAGTGATATCAAAATATAATATAAGATGTATAAAAAACAAACCGAGAAAACTCTTGTCGATCACGACGAAATGTAAAACTATTGTCAAAATGTGATATTATATATGTTAGGTATCTTAACACGCATCATGACGCATTAATCAAACGGTAAATAAATAATCGTTTACCACAAAAAACTGGCTTACTGCAATATAACTTGCGATATTACAATAGCTACTACTGCTGCAGAGTATACGATACGCGTTGGTATAGTAATCTATTTTTCCGACGATATGCCTGTCCTAAGTATATACATCGGTAACGTCAATAAGGCCTTGAATAATAATGATATTGTTGGCATATTAAATGTCTTATATGTTCGCATTGTGGTAAGTCCGTGACCATTATTTATTAAATTTTGCGCATCACTATATGTCTACGATTAATCGAGTATTATTTTGCAGTTGTACTTATACCTATACCTGTTGGAAATCTGATCAATTTCACAGACGCTGCTCGGATATTATTGTACATATTACCTGCACTGTTACACGCAACACGCATAATAAACGTAAAATAATATTATTTTTATTCGTGTACGTCGGCGGTGTCTGATGCGTCGTTTTCCTCGGTTTTCGTGCAGTCAGTGCAGTCAGTTGTGTATTGCATGAGCGCGCGCGCGTATGTGTATGTACGCGTAATGAGACGACGGACAGCGTGCGTTCACCGGGCGGGGGCGTGTCGTGGGGTCCGGGGGGTCCTCTATTAGCCTCCACGTCCGCGGGGTTAGCGGGAGATCTAAATTTCCTTTGATGTGAGCCGACATTGCCGCCGCCGTTCTGTCCGTCCGACCTGCTGCTGCTGCTGTTGCTGCTGCCGCCTATATATACTATATAGTCACCGACCGCTCGCTCTTTTCTCCGTGTACCTATATTAGTATATTAAATATTATATTATTATACAGGTGGTACTATATTATCGTCACACGGTGCCCGCAGTTTGTAAGGCCGAGCACACACATGACTATATTTGGCGGTTTCCTGCGAGATCGCGTCCATCCGGCGGTGCATCCTTTTCCATCGCGAGCACTGGCCCAGCTAGGTGCTGCTGCAGAATTTTCGTAATATCATTTTTACTCTGACCAAACCGTGTTCACATCACGGCGAACCCCGACGCCGCGATACGCGTAGGTAGTCCAGTATATAACGCCTTACGCATGATTTCATTTCGGTTAGGGTTTTGCCTATAATATAAGGTTGATCATATAGACCCGTGTTGAGGGTGAGGAGGAGTTGCACTGTAATTGGATAAAACAAACCATAGAGAGTCTTCGACTATTCGTTTAGAGTATATTTATTCTGGTAATCTATATCAATTTATTTTTTTGTAGAAGGGAGCAATTTCAGCGATCGTTAGAATCCTGAAACCTTTTTTTTCCGTTCAAAAACCGGGAACGGGTGGGAAATGTTTAGCACAATACTGCCACCCGGGTCCTGTATCGTTTATTCACCGTCAATTATCGTAGTTATTTTGCATACGCGGGGGCCTCTAACCACCCTGAAAAACTGCCCTTCGGCCCACAAGAATCCTGAAACCTACCTCTGCGTATATGCTACTAATATCTCCAACGCAGCGATATTTGTATCTACTTATATCTATATTAAGCAAGACGTTATTATTTTGTTTCCCGTCGACAGCGGGTACAAGTTATATAGAGTGATTTTCTTAAAAATCGATTTATACCAAAAATATACACCGCCTGCATCACTCTACAGCAGTGTATAATATATATTTTACATATTTTCTGTATATATTATTAAAATGCGCAATTTTGTGGTGCACCAAAACAATCGAGAAACCGGAGGGAGAGGCTGCAAGGCCTTGAATCCGTGCAACCGTCTCCATTTTCCTCATATATTAGTATTGTATAATAAAATATTATAATTTATCAGTTATACACTCCAACTACATAATATTACATATATAATAGATCTGTCTATTAGTGATCTCTGCAGTGTAGATCCCCACGTCTGTGCAGGATCCACTTAATCACATAAAATGACCAATATCTAATACTTATATTATGTTGTGTACGTGTTTGATTAATACAATGACTCGATTGTCGTCGGCCGCGGATGTGTTACACTTTGTGTGCATGTGCATCATATAGTGTCAAGCGTGTGCGCGTGCGAGTGTGTAGTTAACCAGTAGATTGGAACAAAATAAGAGACCATTTTCTTTCTTCTAACGTAACATAATATTATTTATTATTTATTTCTTCGCTGCTGTGCGCTATTAGGTACCTATATATCACAATATACTGTACGATGAAAGCCACTTTTTTCATTTTTTCGTTTTTGTTTCGTCGTTATTTATTTCAAGTATTTTTTCCCCCTCGGAAGGAACGAAAAGATGATATCGCGTCATTCATTAAATACGGCGAGAAGAAAGTTCAAGGTGCGCACGAACGGTGCAGTGATGGTTACGACGGGGGAGGGCGAACGAGCGAACTATCGTCGGGCGGATGTTGGCGGCAAAATCTTAATATTATAATATTCTGTTCACAATAGACGTTGCAGCCGATGATTAATTATTACCATTATAATTAATTAATATTATTATTATAATATTATATCGAACAAAATGTGTACAAATTAATATTGTATAGTCGCGAGGGGCGGATGATGATGGGTGGCGGACGAGGAAGGTTGAATTTTTCATAATTGGAGTAATTATCGGCGTCGGTAAAATATAAAAGAAAATATGTTACTGTATTATTATTATTATTTATCTCGTCCGGCGAACTCGGCGGAAAGCGGTATACACCTATACTACACTGCACACACACACTTGCTCACACTTGCAGACCTATATAGTATATATATAATATATACCTACCTACTCGGTTTTTTTTTAAATTTTTTTTATTAATAATGCGTTATATCGCGCGGAAACTCCAGCACATATATTATGATAATTAATAACAATTATATAACATCGTCGGACGCGTATCTCCGAAGCCTCGACAACTGTTTATAAGTATAAATCAGCATTTTAACGTGTGTGTATTTATAAGTCTAAATTAATAGGTATACCTACAATATTGTTGTTGACGTTGTCGTTGTTGTTTTATAGGTAAATGTTTTCGCCTTCCGTGAACATTTTTTTTTAACCGTAAATTTAACGGTGCAGCAATCTTATCGTGATGGTGTGTGTAATATAGTTGTGCGAAAAACTATTTAAAAAATGTCAGTATGTAGTTATAGGTATACACAAACGTATATATAATAGAGGTATACGCGGCTTCTATCGTCCCGAGGTAAAAGATCAAAGAAATATATAAATATTATAGACAATACACGAACATGTTGTAAATAACGCACGCGATAATAAATATCAGGTAAACAGAACGATAATTAATAATATTATATACACTACGCGGTCGAATCCAGCGCGCGCGGGCTCATTATTCTTAGAGTGAATAATAAAAATATTAAATATATTATACATATATTATATATATATAGGTATATATGTATTATAGGTTGCAAGTATGCACGGACCGATCTATGTATAGTAATATAAAAAATAAAATACGCAATCACGAGTCAAACGGCCAATTATTCTAATATCATTTAATTTTATAAAATATTATAATAATTCAATTTATGATTTGTACTTTGTTGTTGTACCCAGAAAAACCGTTTCAAAAATGCGCCACTATATGCGTGCTTATAAAACCGTTTGAAAATAAATTAAACAATCGGACAATGTATATTATTATATATATTACAAAAAATATAGGTTTACTGGTACATCAATCATGTAATGGATTTATTACCTATAGGAGTTAGATAACTTACCCCCAATAAGATTACCTACGAGTGTACTTCATCACGCAGTATAGATTTACCTACAATATCATTAATAAGTAATTATAATTTTCAAGCGTCCATCACAATATGATTAGGAAATGACAATGAAGATACAAAAAAAAATTACTCACAAATAACTTCTGTTGCACACACACACACACACACACACACACACACAATACATACACAATAATATGTATGTTTGACAAACTAACTCGTAAAAATCAGTGTTTGAACCGCTACGTCGTCACAGTAGCCACTCGACAAAACGAAATGTTTGTGATGTAAATATTTGTAGAAATGCGTGTTGAGATTTGAAAAAAAAAGAAGGTAAACAATGTGTTTTACGCTATTTCAACTCCTACCGGTCTATAATTACCAACGAAAAGGAATTTTTTCTCATACTTTATTTTTTTAATGATTGATAACTTTTTATCATTTCAAACCAAATAAAACACCCGAGCGATGCATCATAATATTATTATAAAAACCACGTTAATCGCAGTTTGGTTTATAGTTCATTGATAAAACAATAGTCAATAATATAATATTAAAGTTATTGGGTCATATTACCCTCATATTATCACATACCTGGGGTAGAAAAATTTGTCGGGGTCACGAATTTGACGATGTACAGCCTAGGGCGACGTCGGCGACTATGATACACTGTTATAATATGGCGTACACGGATAATACGTTATACTAGTAAAAATAATAATAATCATAATAATGTTAAAATACCTTTCCTAGACTGTGTTTATTATTATTATTTATTTATTTATTCTGATTGATGACCGTCGTCTGTACATCCGAGCCGATACGAATCTCCGAGGGAAACGGAAAGTGTGTAAGGCTAGGCGGCGGCGGCGAAGGTATATAAACGAACCGGCTGATGCGTGCGAGTGTGCAGGGCTTTTTGTCTGTGGAGATTTTTTTTTTCTTTTCCTCCTTGTCGGCGACTGCTATAGACTAAAGTATACATTTCTCTCTATGTATATACGACATACGTGCTGTGTACCATTATATATATATATACTATTATGCTATTATTGTTATTATTATTCTTATAACTGCAACAGCAGTCGGCATTTCTATTATAATCTATCTATAGGTGTATAATACACGATGTTATGTGAGACGCATAATAATATGATATTTCGATTCCGCGTGTTAAATTATAAAGGGTAAATCTGTGTATGATAGTGAGCAGGTATATATATATACACTACATTAAGTAGTAATAATCATAGTATATCGGTGCGTGCGATCGGAGAACAACAAAAATAGTCCGACTACGACTGCAGATAACTGCCAGTGCACGACCTGGAAATTATTGGCTTTTTCGAAATTTTGAAACTCGTTGATATAAAAGACCTGATAATATTGTATAAATTATAATTTTTTAATATTATTATTTCCATCGACTTGTGAAATATTTTTGTATAAAGGCGTATAATAGTGGTCCAAGTCCTGGGATTTCGTATAACGCATCACATTTTTCTGCCAATATTTTATCCCCCCCCCCCTTCACTGTATGTAGGTGCTTACGCTGACTACACCCTCTTCACCTCCTCCCTCATCAGCCCCTTTGAGTTGGTTCTTGTCGTTGATATTTTATCGTGCAAACATTATACAGCATAGGAAGTTGAGCAGCCTGAGCAGCTATCATCACCGCCGTGTTCGAAGTGAAATCGTAGGATATTAACATAATAATATTATTATTATAATATTGCGTATCCTACCCCCCCCCCCATCCCACCACTGTACCTGTTCCAAACCACTTTGAACCACGCTCGCTGTACCGATGACCGCGTTTAAAACATACATATTATAATGATATAATAATATTATATATATACAATAAAATATGTTAAAATATATATTTATATATATATATATATAGGTACACGCGTACGTATTATAATAAGGTTTTGTCGGCGGCCGCTTTGACGGCTTGAAACGGTTTCCCGAAAATATTCGTTTGACGCGGTCCGCTGAGGCGGTGTATACGAATGTGTGCGTGTGTGTGTGTGTTGTACACATCAATAACGCCCGCGCGATCGACACGATATCGTGTGCGTGGAGGACCGCGATCGTTAACAACAACAACAACAATAATAATAATAATAATAATAATAATAATAATAATAATTATAATCGTTTTCGGGTCGTCGAGGGGTCGCGCGCCTTTGCGCGTGCCGAATCTCGGGCGTCGTGTTACACGTCGCGCCGCACAACGCGAGATTCTGTGTGCCGCACATTCCGACGGATTATTATTTCGTATATAGTATTTCGCGTTTGGCCCGAGTCTATCATCACACACACGCGCGCGCGCGCGCGCCCAACCGATTTTATCGAGAAAATTTCGACATTGAAACATCAACAGGTCTCCTCGCGTGGTTTTTTTTCATCATGTGAGATTCTCGATGAAACATTTTTCGAATATCTCTAATTATAGATACCTATATAATCTATACTAGGTGTCTCCGTTATAACTCATAATATATATATATATATATGTGTGTGTGTATTATGCAGAGCAGGACAGTTATTTATATCTGCAGGTGTGATGCATAATATATGTATTCATAAACGCAATTAGTGAAGACTGAGGTGTGAGGAGATATAGGAAAAAAGGTATTTACATTTTTTTTTTCAAAGATATTTTATTAAATTTATAATCTTTAATTTAAAACTATTTATTTTTTTATCAATCAAATTATTATAATTGTAAATTGATGAGCTATATTGATTCTATTATAAGCATATTTTTCATAATTTATTAGATATTCTATATGAGAATACACAATTGCAATGTGTCTATATTAAATATGAGAGTAGGTACCTATATGCGGCACATATTCTCAATATATACATCGTTAGTTCGTCGGCAAAACGGAAAATTAAATAAAAACGATACCTATTATATTATTTAGTAATGGAAGTGGCTTCGAGTAAGTGGAGAATGTCAACATTTCAAAAATACTCCACATGCGTTTTTTTATTCTCATACAAATATATAATGCATTAGGTTTATTTTTACCTATTAATTTATTTGTTAGAAACTCAGAACAACTAATAACATAGTCCGAGGTCTAACAAATTGTATATACACGTATAGTGTGGTTTTCGTGAAAACTTTAAGTAATACAAATAATTATAATTTAAAATTACTGCAGATTTTCATTGAGGTATACATTATTTTGGAAAACATAAGTAGGTAAAGAGATGAAATATTTAAGCTTAAAAAAGTTGTTGTTCAGTTGAAACTGATAAAGTCCATAACTAATGGGTAAAAGTCGTCAGTGGCGGCAGGGGGCCGGGGTGGATGCTGCTACGGGAGATAATATTGTTTCTCTCATCGTCTTTCGCCGCCAATAAAATTAACAACGTAATAATACAATATATATTATAATATAGTATGAAGTATGATACATTTTTGGGCGACGAGTGACTATAACTTAAGACTAATAATCGCAGTATTGCCTATTATGGTGATAATAATCATACCAAATAATGAGATCGTTCTTCAAGATCAAATTTAATATATCATACAAAAATATATGATATGATCGAGCGAAGGTGAATTTCACTATTCCGCGACGGATTTGAGCACAGACCATCGGTGAGGCGTAATAGAGAATCGCTATATATTAGGCCGTCGCGTACGTACTGCCGCAACGGATGAAGACGGTCGAACCAATAAACGGCCAATAGTTGTGTCATCATCACACCTCGCCGAGTATAATATAACCGGATTTCCCATTTCCGCGATTTCCCTTGGCTCGTCGTCGGCAGTGGCCACGCGAGGGGCGTTTGTCTTCGCGCATATTTTGTGTTTTAAATATTGCAAAAAAAAAGTCATCCCGGTCGTGCGGCTTACTTATGCGTGTGCGTTGTACATAATATTATGCATATATATACCAACCAAGTACAGCCTATATATATATAACTGTATGTGCATAAAATATATATATATATATATCATGTGTATACACGGTATGTACTTGCAGCGTGCGTGTGGACCGTGGAGGGCACAGCTGTCAGGCGGCGGAACATCAAAGGCGCGCGGCGACCCCTGCGGGCTCGTTCGTATTTTGTTTACATAGGCGGCACGCATTCAAAGGCGGCGAACCAATTGTGATTTTGCACGTCCGAAAGGAGCCTGCCGCCGCCGCCAACGGTGTACGCATATGCGCGCGGGCGCGCGCGCGTATATATATTTATTGTTCTTTATATTACACACACACACACACACACACACACACTGCACATATTATGTATGACGATCATATTAACTATTATATTATTATTTCTCTCTCTTTCATACTGGGCCGTCCATTTTTTTTCCAGCTCTTTTTCCCATTGCACCCTGCACACAATAAAAGGAGATTTTACGTATAATAATATATAATATGCCCACGTCCTACATTATATTCTTTTGTATTTATATATTATATATATTTTATTATTATACAATATATATATATGAATAATATAATGTTATATCGAACCGTTTATATGCCTAGCGCATAATATTATAAAACGCTGCAGCGCTATGCCGACGTCACATTACAATATTATCGACGGTATACCATATATATTATAATATTCGTGACCGCGTACTACAGCTTCTCGCTTTTATCGGTATAGCCGTATAGGTACCTATATAAAATAATATATATACTATATAGTTAGTGTTTCGAAGTGTCTCGAATTCTATATAATATGTCATAACCGCGAGTTGTTATACCGTGGTATAACGAGATACGCCCTCACCTTTGTCGCACGCTACACCTAGCCACTAAATATTATTATGTGGAATACCTTTATACGTCGAATTTCGATATACATAATATAAGTTGCATGGAACCCCTCGCCCGCCAGACCATTAGGACCCTAGTATGGAAACCGTAATCGAAACCACCGCGGGCCCACCAGTGTATACCTACCCGTAACGATCGCACTTACGATTATACTCAGATATGCTGTAGCCTTGGTCACAACGGTTTCCACACCTTTGATCGGAGGTGGGTATATGGTATCCCTAAAAAATTTTTTTTTTTATTATTTAATTTGAGCCACACCAACAAAGATTATTGGCTTTTATTATTTACAAAAAGTTGGTATAGCTATAAAATTGGATAAGGTGTATCACATTCTTTACATAGAAAGAGGAAATTATAAAATACAAGTTTGGGATGTGGGGGCCTAATTAGATAATATTGTATAGATTAGTTAATTTTAAGAAACTGACTATATTTTTTTTGTGTTGTCCGGATCGGGGTCTAGTGCTTCTTGAAGGTTGTCAGCTAGCTTGAAGTTGGTTCTGATGTCGTTGTATTCACGGCAGAAGCATATATGATGTGTTTGACTGAGGGAGTTTCACCGCAAGTGAGACAAGGTTCGGGATCCGTAAAATACAACATCCTGTATGATATACCAAGGTTACCGGGTGTGTGCACAGTCCATCGTGCGATGCATATATAGGCCGCGAGTCCCATGACGTACACACGGACGCGCGAGGTGTATGCTAACACCAAAGTAAACCATATATTATATACCTTCGTTTAAGTATAGTCGTCGCGTATAAATACAATTTTGCTAGTGCATATGTGTGTGTGCGCACACTGCTGCAAAATCGGTGGACAGCGTCAAATCGACATTCTCTACGATTGGTTATAGCAATGGTGATGTAGGGCGATTCACTGAGAATCCTCACCTCCAAATTTTTCCTCGAATGAATAATTAATTCTAATTCTGAATTTTATAGGAATTTTTAAAGTTTTAAATGCACTTTAGGATCATATTTGTCCGGGCCGTACGGCGATTTGATTTTATTTAAATTTATCGAACGCACGACAATTAGAACTTTAAATTATGTATACAAAAAAAACGAACGCTTTTGTTTAACCAAACAAAATTATTATATTTTTTTGTTATTTAATATCTTTCTTATTGAGATAATTTAATGCAATAATTTTTAATTACGTATAATTTTAATTTTTATACTATTTTTGGTCTCATTTAAAGCACTTAGGATTGGCGATAGACAGTGCATCGATCGCAGCTGTCACGAGACTAAATACTGGCCTTACGATCGGTTGAGCTGATAGCCCGTTATTATCTCTTATCTTACGCCGACAACCGCGATCGACCACTATCGATTGTCAATACTGTACAATATTTTCAAGTACGAGTATGATCATCTTCATATGGTCAAATACTTTAAAACTATCCCCAATATTACTTCTGTTTTATATTTGCGTAAGACTATTTTTAATAACTATTGTCGTTAGCACACGTCATAATAGCTAATACATTTTAAAACCAATCGTTAAAATTATGATTTGGATACACAAAAAAAAAATCATTTACTTAACGATTTACAATAAAAAAGGATATAGCAACTCTAGTAATCTCATTTGAAAAAAACATACTTGTATCACCACATGACTCTCATTATCAAACGGCACAATGATTCTATGTACCTTTACCAATTTGATCATACTATTGTTTAAAATTTTGAAATATATTCGTCAGTAACAAGGAAATATAGGGGGGCGATCGCAATGATCGCATGCTTAATAAATCACCCTGTACAGTGTACCATGTTTGTCATTAGGTATAATATCTTATGAACAGAAGACGCATGACTGCAAGAGATATTCGTGCAAGTGCGAGAACGGTCGTAAAGTCATGTACAACAATAATAACGCGTTCCTAAATTTATTTACCGCGATGATCGATTTAATCTCTTCTTCGCTTTGTATACACCATAGTCCATAATATGTATCTCATAGTATATATTATAGTCTCGAGTACGGGTGTTGCCTGTTAAAACTTTCTATTTATCCGATGCTCACCATATAATATAATGATCCATGCGTACAAACTATTTTGTTATATTAATTAGTTTTTAATCTTTATAGTGTCTAATTATAATTATTTTGCGAATTAAAAATGTGTGGTAATTTTTTAATTTATAGTTATCGAGTACAGAAATGATAGGTTATGATAGGGCTTAGAGGCGGGAAAAGTTGAAATTTTAAGGTGAAGCAACCAACACTATGTTTTTATTTTATGAAAATTCCTATTCCTATACATATAATAAGTATATACTATTCAAATTGTAGAGGTTAGGTAGATATAATTGTAGATATATGTGTTAACCATTTTCGTTTTAAATCCAATGTCACACTTGAGACGGGCGCACATAAACTGTCGGTTGAAAAGGCGATTTAAACTGCAGTCTCCGATCCCCATCGACCCTACCTCGTCCGTTCGACACGCCGTAAACTTCATAATATTAAGCGTATCTGAGATCCTCTGTGAGCGCGCGGGCGTTTCGAATGTGATCACACCACGGGGAGGCGCCCATGTCCTCGAAGATCACGAACGCCGAACCGTGACAAAACGCGATGGCGAAAACCACCCGCGCTTACGGCTCCACATCGAATCGCCCAAACGCGCCGACCCAGTGTTCCCCTAGCTCGTCCGAAACAATAAAAATCCGTTGTATATTATACACCGCTTGGATATAATATATAGTACAAACCACTATACTATATTATTATTTATTATAACGGTTTGAATGTTTGATCTGTAAGTAATATAATATATTATATTATATACCTATGACCGTACATTGTAGTACAGAGTACCTACACCATAGGTACAATTATTTCGTAATAAATGTTTTATGTACCTATATAAATATATAATATTGTCGGCGTGCACTCATACATTCGCCACCCCAAGATCGAAGTTTATGACAGATCCCATACAAGTGCAATACAGTTTATGTTGGTAGAACATTTGATTTCTTCAAATTAAATATTTATTTTTAAAATCAATAAAATGTTCGCATACATACATAGTATACATAGTACCTATATACATATGTATTTATAATAATGCATTAATGCTATATACCAGCTAGTATAATAATAAATAATGAATAATAATTCTAGTTATATACATTTTATAAAGTTGAACTCGTAATTTCAATATAGCTCGAATTTTTCTATAATTAATATTAAATGAAATATTTTAATGGTTAATATTTCATGGTTCAAAGAGAAAACTCCCGGTGTAATACACTTTTTTAGATTAAAGTTTGTCTTATATAACAATAAGTATTAAAATCACGAGATAATATATTTAGTCACCAGCAACATTAAATACCGTAGGTATAATATAATATATAGTGGTATACATATATATATATATATATATATATATATATATATATATATATATATATATATATATATACATAAATAGTAATAATATTATGTGTTCGTCGTATCATGCACCTGTATATAAAACTCTTCAATAGGTACAGTGCACGATATTAAATTTTGAACACTATTATAGTATACACAAACACAATACACTAGGTATAAATATTATTATGGATTACAAATGTTAGATAGACATTAATGATAAATTAAATATAATATGATCATGCCTAAGAGTGAATAGAGTTATCTAATTATTATCTAATATTAATATATTATTGATTTATATATTATACAAACGACACACGTACCTACTGATGCGAAAAATGGATATTAGCACAACGGTCAACGATCAACTGCGGGGTGTACTGTAAGATCTATATTATCTTAAAACCATTACAACACATTTTGCGTAAAGTCATCACTTTCTCGATAGAACCATGTATATGAGGGTGTCCGTCACAGAATTTCCCTAATAGGTGATAAATCGTAACACCTCTCACTAGTTTTGGAGTTTGATCGCAACACCACTTAAAAATCTTAGAAACTGTTCAAGTATTACATAACGCAAGTATAAGCATTATAGACACCGTGCCACCACCACCATGGCTTTAAAAATAATATATTCTCCATATTTTTACAAATTGTGGAGAAAGTGCTTATAGGGCCCTGTAATAATTTGATTTGGGCTTTCTCATATTGTTTTAACAAATTTTTAAATAAATACGCACTTTATTACTATCTTAATTTATTACAAAGAACCAACATACATATTTTTTTAACGTTGAAAACAAACAAACGAGCGCAACCAAGTAAATCATTGAATATTTTTATGCTATTCGCATCATCCCGAGTATCCTTAATAAATAAGCTCGATGTCCGTTGTTCTATAATAATATTAATATCGAGATATAACGACGGCGATGAACAAATATATTTTCATCAGTTGCATTTTTTATTATTTATTTTTTCACTGCAGCGAGCGTCAAAAGTTACACTTAGAAGTAGGTACTCATAAAATATTCAAAAGAGTGAAAATATGTGTATATATATTTATTTATTAACTTACGCACTCGAGTTATCCGTTTTCACGTCACTCGTTTATACTAAATTGAGTTTATTATACAATATTTTTACGGGAATATAGCCGTAACACACTTTTGTAAAATAAAATAAAATAAATGTTTATTACGTCGCTTTCCACTTGAGAAGAAAAAGTAACAATACAATTTTGTACGATGCATACGAGTACACTACATTTCTCTTCTTTTCCATATTTTGTCTCAGATACAAAATATACTGCAAATATAACTACGTGTACCTGTTTAATATATTATTATAATATTGTCTTGGTTTTGCCAATAATTGCTACAATTAAATTATTATACTTGGTTCAAGCTGTTCACAATTATGCATCTGTTTAATTTTTGCTAAATCAAAGTACCTATACAACGACGTTGAGAAATCAGTATTTATACTTTTTTTTATTTTTTATTGTAAGTATAAAATATAAATAAAACAACAAAATGTAAGAAGTTGTTTTTTTTGATCATTTGAATCATTACTTATCCGGTAAACACAATTTATCATAATACTGGTTCTTTTTATACACTCGACGAATCTCCAGTGAAATCTCATTCTTGGACATTTCATAATTTTTACCCGAAAACAATGAAAACTTACTACTCGTTTAGACAATTAGACATAACGAAAATGCACATCTATGTGTATAACAACATATATATATATATAGAGGTGCAGTACATTATTGTTTTTTATTATTATATTTATTATTGTTAATATAAAACGGTGAAACGGCTTTCGACTGTGACACGCCGACACACGAGATGGTTTGTGCATGGTCATTTTTTTCTCGCATTTTACGACCTTTCGGCGGGCACATCATTAAACTCGCGTCAAAGGACGGACGGGAGGAAAAAGGCTAAAATCATAATCTCTAGGACAATACAAGCACCGCTGCGGTCCTACACATCATTATAGTGGTTCCATAAAATTTATTGAACCACATTTTTTTTGCGGGATGCTCGGCCGCGTGCTTTTCTTTGACGGACATTTGTAGGCATGCGAGGAATTTTGTAATATTCTTGTTTACTCTGAAACCAAAATTTGAAAAAAAATCTTAGAACTGGTATTATAATAATGCGTTTGATTTTACAATAGTGTGCACGTGTACGCATAGGTATCTATATAGTGTCCTAGTATATTATAATATATTTCTTTTGTATCAATTCGTGACGATTAACAATAATTGCAGGGTCGTATATACGTTCTATATGAGGCGAAAGAGTATCAAATATTTCTCAAACGAATTCATGTTATATTTTTTTAGTCTTTCCTACAAAATTTAAATATTAAAACAGTATTTTAGTAATTAAAAATTATTAGCAATATGTAGGTGCATTCTTTTTGCAATTATCGCAAGCCTATAAATAGGTATATCCCGATAAATCAATATTAAATACATTTTTATGGCATCCAACTATCAATAAATAGTATATTTATTTGATAGTGCCTATTTACTATTATAATATAATGTTTCATTTTGTAATAGGTAAATGATCACTAAATACATAATTTATTTAATATAATATACAATACAGCCAATACAGGTACTACACAAAAACTGGACGAGGAAGGCTTGAATTAAATGTGCACCCAAGACAACAAAATCCTAAATACGTGTACGCGCCACTACCTTTATTCGATGACCACGCTTTTTCAATGTGTAGTTGGGAATTGCGTGTAATTTGTCGAGTTTACACGAAGTTGTCGTTCTCGTCATTATTATTTTGTAAAACGTTGACGGTTCTGTGTCAAACAAGTCGTATCGAAATTGTTTTTTTTCGTATACGCCACACGATATTATTTTTCACCGTTCTCTCTCTCTTCTGGTCCACAGCTGCAGCTGCTCGCGTCCGACACAAGCCTGTTATTCTATACCTACGTTATATCCATGAATGCGCTTAATGACTTTGGCGGCAAAACGAGCGTTATACACGTTTCGATTATTATTATTATTATTATTATTATTATTATTATTTACGTGTATAATAGTAACTTGGATAGGCCGCCGCCACAGACGTGTGTTGTGGTATAGTGTATATATTATATTATACCTGTATATAGTATAGACGCATAATATGCAAGGCGGCGGCGTAGTACACGACGGTGGGCGTTACCTCGGCCAGTCCTGTTTGGTACCCAATTAACCGCTAAATTACGATATCCCGAGTCTGCTACTGAATTTAACACGACACAATGTACCGGGAGCGCTTAAAAATCGAATGGTTTTTTTCTCCTCTTCGTTTTCTTCTACCTCCTGCTCGTTCCACTTCCACCGCTACCACCACCTTCTCGTCATTGTCGTCGCCGCCGCCGTCTTGCAGTAGTATTCTCGCTCCTACCTAATTCGTTTGGAATCGGTTGTAAATTACACCCTTTGAAGTATCCGCCGGTGTGCGGCAGTATGTATAGTCGCTACTATAATGTACGCTTCGTATATTATATTGTACTATTGTAACTATACCTATATAGTATATACCTACAGTGTAATTCGACGACGAATTCGGGTTTCCACGTGCAGGGCTGCCGCCATCGTCAAATTCACGCAACACCCGTGATTAGATTAACTTGAGAGTTAAAAATTATGCGTTTTTGTTACATTTTAATTTTCCAGAATTGGAAACGAACAGTATTATTTTTTGTTTAACGGTTTTGCGGTACTTATACATGTATATTTTTATAACACATTAACACGATAATATGTATACGCTTGACAATCGCACACACCACACATGTACTGTACGATAAATTACGACAGTGTTTACGGTATAATCCTTCGCCGCTCGTGGATTATGGGAAAAAATCCATGCCACTTCTAGGAATTCTAGTGGTCAATATGAAATAACAACCCCAATAAAAAAAAAAAATACCAAAAGGTTCGAAACGGGTTAACATTAAAAGTTAATAGAACTAAACGTTATAATGGAATTTCAAAGAGAAAAAAATTTAGTGTTAGGTTTCAAAGAAAACAATATCTTATATATAATATTATGTGGGTACTCATCGCGTGTCTATTATTATATTATTATGTGATGTGGAATATAAACAACGTATTATTACGGTTCACGTTCGAACAATTTTTCAAAGAATGTTTTTACTAAAAATATAAAATATATAAAACACTGCTATAATTTTCATGTTGAAAATCATCTTAAAAATTATAATTACTATCATGCTGTTGCACACGCCGCCGATGATGTAGTTATAATAACAAGTTACCTATTATATTTCGGCTTTATACGTTAAGGATGACTATACAACAACAACAACAATGTACGCGTATAGTTATAATTAATAATATATTAAATTATACACTTGCGTTGACATGTATTATAATTTAATTAATACCTACACAACTATATAACTATATTCACTATTTTCTAATGGCATAGTTGAAGGGGATATTCGAGATCGTTATTTTGATTTTTAGTGTGTGAGGATGGTGACAGAATAATCATGATGTGATAATTTGTAATTTTCTTTCTATAGATATATATATATTAGATTATACATGATCAGGATACGTATCTATATTATGATAAATATTAGCAAGCACCAGTCACTGTCAATTGTGGGCTGTATTTATATTCTATAACGTGAGAGCACCATCGGAGTGGTTCAAATAATATTGTCAAAGTTCAAAACGTCACTACAACTGCGTTAAAAGTGCAATACATATTATATAATAACGCGTGTGCCTGTTCATAAGTAGAACGACATTAGGTGGGAAAAAATAACAACAAATGACCGTTTTTGTTTCTGTATTTTTCTTTTTTTTGTCTTTTAATCGAGCGAGCGCACGCGTGCGTGGTTGAAATCACGACGGTGGTAGATACGTATATATTATTATTATACGACGTTAATGAACACCGACAGAGATCTATTCGGTGACATTGCGCGCGCGTTTGTTATATTATTATGTTGTGCGAGCAGGTTTTTCACTCGTACCGCCGCCACTGCCGCCGGCGGACAAATTACGCGCGTGCACTCACGCGACCGTCAGTAACGGGAATTAAGGACGAAAAATTCCTAAGCAAATGGGGAAAAAAACACGAAAACAAGACGAGTGCACGTATGCAAGCGCGAGCAGTTTTGTTTTCGAATTGAAGGAATAGGCTGCCCCAAGTACGCACTACAGAGTGGTACTCGTGTCTACGAAAAAAAATGTGCACTATATAACACCCACCCAACCCTTGTAGGTGTTTCTATGGGATTCTCTGGAGTAGCCCGTGTCGACGATACTTGCATACGGCCAAAGAATTCGTCAAACCGATCGATTCACAAATTCTGTTAACATGCTACATGCCTACAAAACGTTTTACTCCCGGTAAATCAATCAAATCATAACTAGGCAATATGCAACTCTCGCAGCAACTTTTTCCAAATGTACCCTTATTTCTTCCGTCAAGATTATATCGATTATAGTAGTACATAATATATGAATATAAAATAATAATATAATACGGCATACAGGATACAGCCATTGCTTTCGCTTACCTTGTGGCAGATTTAAACTCGATTTTGGGTTGCAACTTTCAAGGGTGAAGACCGCCTATATACGTTCGAAGGTTAGTTGGTAGTTATTTAGTTAATTTAAAATGAACGATTTACATGTAGGTTGGTAACAAAGTTCAAATAAGTATAATACACAATTCTTATCAGTATATTATTATGTAGGTACCGTTTTACTTATTGCAATCGACTTCGACGTTATTATTAATTGATAAAATAGAAAACCAATTTGAAAACTTATACATTAAAATAACTACTATTCACAAAACTGGCATGCCATCGGTATTCGGAAGCAATGTGTTCGTCAAATCGAGCACCCCTTTGCGCCTTTTTACACCAGTCCTCGCGGGATCCGCGGTGGGTAAGTGACCCATTTCGGCACATTCATAAATTATTATACATGATGGGGCATGCATCTAACCGCAGTAATGTTATATTACATTATAATCTCGTGCGGCTTATTCAAAAATCACTGGGGCGCCATTGCAAAGAATTATGTCACGCGCGTATCAATCGCAGTACATGCAGAAATCGCATCAAGAACAAGCGACGACGAAGATTCGTTTAGGCGAGTGTAATTAACGGCGACAGCACGTCGCGGACCCGCGGAGGTCGCGGCAATTTTCTCTGATGTTTTGCCGCCCGCGCGGGCTCACAACACCGCTGCCACTCCGACACAATATGTATATAATAATAATATTATTATTATACTCACGCCGTCGCCAACACCGCAAACACATTCGTGTAATATAGCACGCGCATACGACATGATAATATTGTAATAAATCACATTTTAAGTAGGATTTATCGTTTACTTGTTGCAATGCGTGCAGCTGCAGAGGATTGTTGAAAAAATGCTCATCTCGTATACAATTCCAAATACTTTATGTTCTTGTATTTATTAATCTGCCAGATTTGTATTCCTATTATAATTTATTATATATTATTCGTTCCGTTCGCGATTCAGAATACTATGTATCAACTATAACGAGTGATCGAATACTGAATTTATTTACAACCGCACTTCAAACTTTAAAGCGATGGTCCTTCGCGATATACCACGACCGCGGTATGCAGCGACGACACAGCACGGGCAAGACGTATACCGTGGTGATGGTATTTGTGTATAGTAGGTATGACCGGCGCCTGCCGCAGTGCCGCGCAATGACCGCGGTACAATGGTAAATACGTAGCATCGCGAAAAGAAAGACAAAAAATAAATCGAATTTTTCCGATACGCGACCGTTTGTCCATTGACTGTTTTTTCCATCATTTATACAATTATACATATATACCGGTACCCATATTCCTTGCATTCCGCACGAATCGTTTACCCCTCTGGCCGTGGTCATCGCGCGTATATGCTGCTCGTGTCGGCTGAACCGCTCATAGGTAGTCGTTGTTCAAGTATGAAAAAAACAATTTGCGATAAACAAATCACGCGAATACGTATTATCGGACACTACATAGTTACTATTGATCGCAGTATGCATAATAATAACGACGCAAATAATGATTATTTAAACAGTGTGTAAATATTATGTGATAATATTATTACATGGGTAGGTAGATTGGTTAAACGTTTTGGAACAAATGCACTATACCACGCACCTCAAGAATTTCGATTTAAAAAAAAGAAAGACGTTGATTTCGAAACTGTTTGAATTTTTGCGTGGAGACAATTATTTTGGAAGTTATGGCCCCTCAAAGTTTGCGATCTTATGTTTATACTTATGCGCGCAACACTATTCTGTCATACTGTACACTACTGCCGCGCGTAAAACAGTTTTAGATTTTTTTTTTTCCCCGATGAAATATATGAAATGATAATCTATATTGTAATCACACCTGTTAAAATAACATAAGTATATTATAGTATATTTTTAGATCCTACCATTAAAGTTAAATAAGTGTATATCCTACGGACCTCGAGTTGGAGTGGGGCTCGCCCCCCCCCCCCCGGGGATAAATAGCAAACCTGGGGGAGGGGGAGCGACCCCTTTGGGGTCGTGGGGGGGGAGAGCATACCTGCTCTGCGGGTAGACGGATGACCTAACAAGTAAACTTAACCCTGTTAGTTATAGTAACACAATTATAATATAGCTTCCGCCGTCTATCGGCTCCGGTCACCAACTCATAGGACCACCTTCAGCCTACCTGCACCGGTCGCCAAACTCAAGTTGCTCTGCGCGGCAGTAAAGCAGTATGTCGCGCATGAGTATAAACGTAAAATCGCAAACTTTGAGGGGCTATAACTTCCAAAATAATTGTCTCCGCGCAAAAATTCAAACAGTTTCGAAATCAGCGTTGAAAACACGTCTTTAAAAAAAAAAAAATCAAAATTCGTGAGGTGCGTGTTAAAGTGCATTTTAGCCAGCGTTTTTAACGCGTCAACCTCGAAGGATACGATACCATATTAGTTATGATATTTTATTATTTTTACGTTTTTTACTTCCATATATATAAATCACGACGTTGTCTCATTATAGAATAGAATCTTTGCAACGTGCGAATGTGCAATATTGCAATACACTTGTTCTAAACGTTTGTACATGTTTTTTTGTTTTCAGATATTACTCTTATTTGTATCAGGTGTGTTCCTAACCTGTGAACCAACTGGCGCCCAAGATGACTCGTCGTTGACGTACCGAGTGTCTGCCCAACGTATTTTACAGGTACGAATTTCTGAGCCAGAGCTATATAATATGTATATTATAACATTTACAAACCAACATATTAATGCAACATTTTGTCTGACTGGTGTGTTTTGTATGTGCATATAGGATACCAGTAATTACGTGGAAACTCGTAGTTCAGAGCAAAAGTTTTTGAAAAAGTACATGCTATCACCTGACGTGACATGCAACGACGGATCTCCAGCAGGGTAAATACTAATAAGCCACTATAAATGTAATAATTACCTACGAATAAATTCATAGGCGTAATCTAGGTAAATTATTGGGGAAGGTGGTTACTCAGTGCAAGTTAAACAAAAATCTATATGGTAAAAATTTTCTATTGCTCCGCCCCCAGTTAAATATTTGTGTGGATAGTTCCTACCTTACCATCCCTGATTACGCACCTGTTAATGATGATAATAACAGGCTTAAAAAAGTAATAACAGGTATATGTAATAAATTTAACATATAGGTACTTAGCTATGTTACATCAACTATTATTGATAGGTATGGCAGTATACAACCAACCCCCTATAGGAGTAATAACTAATAATTTGTAAATAATTAATATGGTAAATTACTATTTAGGGGCCTGAAGTGTTGATTGATATTTGATACGTTTGCATATTTGTATTTAATGATCCACAAAACACTTAGGTAGGTAGTAGGTACGCAATGAATATTTCTGTAATTTGAATATAGTTGGTTTATTAGCCATATAACATTATTATTGATAAGTTGAATATTTCAATACAAGTAATAAAATATACTATACGTATTTTATATTTAATATATTTTTTCTACATAATACAATAATAATATATGGGCTATTATAAATTTGTATATATATATTTTTTCTTATTAGTCTTGAAATTATTAATAATTTTTGCTTCGACATCAAAGGCCATTAGCATTACATTTAATTACATCACAACATGTTTATTTAATTTAATATCACGGTCCACGATACCCATTATAAAGAGGTTGTCTTACATTCTAACCTTATAGTATATTAGTATTGATTTTATATAATTTATCCTTTTTATTGAATATGCTAGAATTGTATTTTGCTTTTTACGAGTATGTAGGTACCTTTATATTCTTTATACTAATAAAATGTCAGGATTTTCTACAAGTCACCAATAAGGAAATCAGTCAACAAGTTAGGAAATTTAAAGTCGTTTACTTTTGTGCATGTGCTCAATTTTTTTTTTTCATCAATTTATTAGATTCATCTGATTCAAGTTAATATTATTATGTAGGTACCTATACAATGAATTTAACTACTAATCAAAGTTAAATATGTGTTAAATATGATAACAAAAAAAAATTTAATATTCTTCTAAACGATCAGTAACACGTACCAATCAAAATATAATATGTCCTTGTTCATATAACCATGGGATATTAAAATCCTTGTTTTCCTTCATTTTTTTAACGTCAAATATGAATTGACGATCATCATAATACCTCCATTTTATATTTTTAAATCAATATATTAATTTGTTCTATGATTAATATATAACCTTTATAATTTCTATGCTTGAATGTTAGTAAATAATAATATAGATTATATATATTTTATGTTTTAATGAATTTTCAATTTACTAATATTAAAGATTATTTTTATACGTCTCTACAGTAAGAACTGTATGCCAAACATCGTTTGGAAAATTGCTTACTTGTTCGAAATTCAGAATAGAAATAAATATCTATGTATTAATTTTTATATTAATAATAATAATTAATATTTTTATAGAATAAATTTTAAGTTAATATTTTGTGTTTCTATAGATTTTACGTGCGCCATTCAAACTATAGTAAAACATGGATAGTGTTTCTCGAAGGTAATAATTAGACGAAAATTAAAATAGTTCAAAGAAATTTAAATCAAAATAATTACGTTATATTGTGTATTTATATGAATATTTTTCCGTTGTTTTAGAGGGCTGGTGTTGTTATGATAAACCAAGCTGTGACGAACGTTGGTCAAGAGCCGAATACCTTATGTCATCAAAAGAATGGCCCGAAACTCGAACAGGTAAATTATACCTACGTGATTATAAAAAATTTCATTAAAACTTTACTAAAAAAAAAAATTATTTACTTGCTTTCCAGGCGGAGGAATATTATCCAATAATGCGGCTGAAAATCCTTACTGGTGGCAGGCAAATCACGTGTGAGTATTTAATTATTTGGCTGATCATAGAGGAATTTGTATAATAATTATGAGTATAAGAGTATATATGTAAAAATGAAACTCTTAATTAAATGTGCTGGCATAGGCGCCCGCAGAGTTGTTTCTAAGGAGTACTAAATGTTAGGATTGAGGGAAAATTAAAAAATGTCTCCGAATTTCTTCAACTTCAAAATTTTTTCGCAAAGTCAGATGGCTAAATTCCCCAGTATTATTTTACCCTCCTTTTCCGACAAAAATATTATATGGTTGAACCGGGGTTGGTAAATTGAGTCCCAAATGAACCTAACTCGGTAAATTGAGTCCCGGGGAAAAATAGGTAATAGGTAAGTTGAGTCCCGGAAAAAATAAGGCAGTAGGTAATTTGAGTCCCAGGGAAAAACGATTTATATGCATTTAAAATTTAAAAATGTGCACTATAAAATTTTTATTTGTGATTTGTGAACATTTATTGACTGCATGTATATGATTTTGAAAATAGCAACATGCATTTTTATTGCATAAAAAATAATTATATAATTAATAAAAATGCAATTAAAATGCATGTTGCTATATTCAAAATCATATACATGCAGTCAATAAATGTCCACAAATCACAAATAAAAATTTTATAGTGCACATTTTTAAATTTTAAATGCATATAAATCGTTTTTCCCTGGGACTCAAATTACCTATTGCCTTATTTTTTCCGGGACTCAACTTACCTACTACCTATTTTTCCCCGGGACTCAATTAACCGCTTTCAAAATGTACCAAACTTATCTCGGACTCAATTTACCTAGCCCCCATTTGTAAAATATGTGATGTATCGTGTATCTACATCTGGAACTATTTTAAGCATGGACCGATTTCGTTTACTCCATCTTTCTTCCCTTAAATCGTCTTATAGATTTTTAAACTATTTTTTTAAACATTTTTGTCAATTAAACAGATGGTGAGCCATTCTTCTTTACCTACTATTGAAGTTCAACCGGGGCTAGGTAAATTGAGTCCGAGATAAGTTTGGTACATTTTGAAATGTTTAAAAAAAATAGTTTAAAAATCTATAAGACGATTTAAGGGAAGAAAGATGGAGTAAACGAAATCGGTCCAGGCTTAAAATAGTTCCAGATGTAGATACACGATATATCACATATTTTACAAATGGGGTGGGACTGATGGAAGGAGATAATAAAAGTGATCTTATATTATACAATATAACAAATTGTTTAGTCATTTTCTATATTAATACGAAAGTAATTTGAAATATATTTTAATAGTAAAATAACTTTGCTATGTAATTTATTTTTATATTTCAGTTTCGTACCATATTGTACTAGCGATATATGGACTGGTCGGAGAGCAGAACCACAACACGGATCGAAATTCACTTTTATGGGCTCCATAGTGATTAAGCAAGTCATCAGAGAGCTATTAACTATAGGTTTGGCCAATGCCAACGCTCTCATACTCTCTGGAAGCAGGTATTATATTATATTATCTATATATTACCTATAAATCAGCACAACTTTAACAACACGTTAATTTAAAGTTGTATTTCACAAGGAAAACATATAATTTTAATAATTTTATCTGTAAATTATTTTCTAATAAATATTTTTTTATTATACCCAGATTTATTTAAGTATAATTTTTTATAGCATTATATAATTATTGTGAATAATAATGTTGCAGTAATTACAGGCACTTTATATATAAAATTGACAGAATGTTATAATTTCGAGATTAGATAAATTTCGTTTGGACTCGAAAAAACATTATTATATACCTACAGACCTGCATTCGCATGTTTATGGGAAGTAGTCATGTATGATGATTGATCTCCCCACACCTTTATTGTAATTTATTACAATATATATTTCAATGATTGTAAATATATAATAAAACTATATTTTTATTATTACAATTAGGTAAAATTCCATCCCCTCTTTTAAACATCTTTACAATATATGCTACTGACTTAAGGTATACATATTTCATATAGATATAATATGAGGTAGGTACAATATTAAGTGTTGTTTATCAAAGCTGTGGTCAGTGACAACTATACTATACTTTGTAATTAGACTTCTAAAGTATTGCGAAACTACGTAGTATGATGAAATGATGACATAATAGAAAATAGCGATACCTAATAAATATTAATACATTTTAAGTTTTAACAAAAAAAAAAGTGTACCTACACTTATAATCGAAATTTATAAATAACAAATAATTATTATTTTTGTTTTTTTTATTTTAGTGCTGGTGGTGTTGGAGTTATGTTGAATCTGGATCCCATTCAAAAGATGTTGAGACAATACAGTGGCATGTCGGTCCATGGTATCACGGACTCCGGTTGGTTCATGGACCAACAACCGTACGATATCGAGGACGAAGGAGGTTCGTCG
The DNA here is from genome assembly GCF_037042655.1 of Diuraphis noxia. Classification (NCBI taxonomy): domain Eukaryota; kingdom Metazoa; phylum Arthropoda; class Insecta; order Hemiptera; family Aphididae; genus Diuraphis; species Diuraphis noxia. Next base: position 24,794,220 of record NW_028301714.1, on the reverse strand, counting down.
GCGTCACCGGTCGAAGCCGTGAAACTAGGCATCCCTTACTGGCACAGTCAGATACCATCCAGATGTCGGAACCTCTACATCAACGAGCCTTCCAAGTGTTTTATCGGTTACAAGATTTATCCAACATTATCGGGTGAGTACCTACTTTATAATAATTATTAAACTTACATATTACTACGCATAAACTGCAATACAATTCTATAAACAAGAAAAACATCTCGTCTGATGCGCTGTATCTTTATGTGCAGAGATGTCAACGCGAAGTTATACACGATTATATAATATGCACTTTATTGTACCTATAGTGCGCAGATCCCATTAGCAAACCTAAAACTCGTCAAAAAATATCAACTTAAAAAAAAAAAACTATTTCAATGAACCTTAAATAAAACCATAATTATTGGTCCAATAATGACATATTATAGAGGTCAATATACTTGCGTTATCAGTACTGTAGCTTAAAATTGTAATACCAACATTTTTGGGTCACTACCACTTTTTCTTTCAATCCGAGCATTATCGTTCAGATTGAAGGTTCAATGGTGCCCCATATTCGTGGTATAAAATGCAGCATGCTGGTTGATAATCATTATAAATTAATTATATATAAAAATTAACAAAAAAATCATCCGACACGTTGTTGCAGTCCCGTTGTTCGTGTTTCAATGGCTGTACGACGAATTCCAGCTGAAAAACGACGTCGGCACTCCGGTCACCAAACAGCAATGGGACTACATCCATAAGATGGGCGAAAGACTGCGAAAATCATTACTAAACGTCACGTAAGATCTCTACCTATGCATACATATCTATACCATATATTATAAATACATAACATATAGTGCATTTAATCTATGCTCTAACCTACTGCCTGTACCAGTGTATATATAACAAGCTGCAATGCCCCGTATATTAGACGTCAAGTCGGGCCAAAACTTCACAAGACTTCCGATTGCATAGGCGTTATCTGGGGGTGGGATAATAGTGTCTTTTTCCTTATAAATTTTCAGTTTTATCACAGACGGTTTATCCAGGGGGGAAGAGGCACCCACAAATAATTTTCGCCATTATATTATACCTGTTTCCGAGTGGTTTTGTGACTTGTGGACCTTCAGGTCACAATTGTGTCTGATGTCAAATATACATAATATTTATTATACGTTACCTACGTATTATTTAAGTACTAATTAGTAATTACTGTTGTGCTCGTTTACGCAGATCGGTGTTCGCTCCGTCTTGTGTTTCCCATACAGTACTCACGAAGAAAGACTGGAAGAACATCAAGATCGACTCGGTGTCCCTCCCGACGGCATTGCACTGTTGGCAGACCGAGACGAGGTTTGCGAAGATTAATGGCAACGGAAACAACAATAATTATAACAATAACAACAGCAACAAGTCTAGACCTGGCCGAGCGAATGGCAACGGCAACCGCGGTGCGGGAGTCCATAACAAGAGACTGACGAAAATCGACAGACATATGGTGGCCGATAACGTGACCAAAAAGAAACAAAATAAGATGCATCGCAACGATCATCGATCTGGAGGTATACATATTATACATGTATAGTAACATATTGTGTACTAAACTATATTGCTATTTTTTGCTGCGGTGGCGGCATAAACTTATATTTCTTGCAAAGCTGTTGTACTCCTAAAATTTCGCTTTTCAAATCGAACACTAAATGCTAAATAATGTGTGCAAAATATTGCATCGAAATATTCATAAAAACTAGTTTGAAATATTAATACAAATATGTACAATATACAAAAATAATAATTGGCATATGCCTAAGCATTTACGCAACATGGTACAATAATTCTGGTATATATATTGGTATAAATAGAAGACATTATATTAGAATTTATAAGAATTACATACATTTAATACATTTATAAGAATAGGCATTACCTACACAGTGTGACGACAATATAATTTTCAAATCAAATCCACGATCTTAATCGAATATTTTAGACTCTGAACGAAGTAATGAATGTATTGATTTTACAATGATGTGTGTTTTTTTTTTATGTTTGTTTTTATGTCTGTGTACAGCATAACTAGTCGAAATAATGCTTCAATTTCATTCAATTTGGGGGTGGTTTCCGATGTAAATGTGAATATCCTTGGTGCATTATAGAGGTCAAAAGTAAACATTTTCCAACAGTTTTCAAAAAAATCGAGAAAAACAAAAAAAAAATGACAGAAAAACGAGAATTTTTACGCAAAACCAGTTTTCGACCAAATCGATATTTTTATATGGTTGTATTTCAAAAAATAATCACTGCAAATACTTGAAATTTTCACCAAATGTTAATGTTAATGATATCTATATACAGTTTAATTTTCAAAAATTTTCAACTTTTTTTGAGTTATTTATAGACCACTGAAATTTTCAATTTTTTTGAGAATTTTTTTTTGAAGTGTCGGTAAAAAAAATGTTGGACGACCAAAAATTTGGAAATTTAATACACGGTTCCTTATGAGTTGTTTTTATTGTAGCAAAAAAAATTAAAAATCGTAAGTCACAATTTTTTTTAATAAGCGTTTAAAGTTCAAATTTTTATGAAATCTGTCGAAAATGCGAAAATTTGCAAGTAATTTTGAAGTTGAAAAATCATAACATTTTTTGCGTTAATAACTAAGAATTAAAAATACAACACTAAGTTTTCCATAAGTTTTCCTTCAAGTATCTATAGAGAAAACTCGAAGCATCATTATAGGAAAAATTTTAAGTGCGTTTGAATTTTAAATTTTTACGAAATAGCGTAACGATAACGATTTATCCTCAAACGATTTTAAACATTTGTTATTATTCAAAAAGTATAAGTCATAGATACTTGAAAAATTTGACCAGTTATTTAGATTGGCATTTTCTTTATATGATTTAATTTTCAAAATATTTTGACTTTTTTGAGGTATTTATAAACAACTGAAATTTTCAATTTTTCTGAAAATATTTTTTTGAAGTGTCGATAAAATTTTTATGGCCCTATCAAAATACTTGAAAATTTAATACAAAGTTCCTCATAAATTATTCTTATAGTGATTAAAAAAGTATAAAAATACATAGGCACAATTTTTTTTTATTAGCATTTGAAGTTCAAATATTGACTTAATACGAAAAATTAAGGCAATTTTCATATTATCTTAGATCGAAATTCATAAAAGTTTTTCTTTTTAATTCTAAGATTTGAGAATTTAATACAGGCTCATAATATAGTTTTGCAATAGCAGTTGAAAAATAAAAGAAATATATAGCCACATTTTTTTTTTACATGCATTCAAATTTTAATTTTGACAACCTACGTAAAAATCACGAAAATTCGTAAATTATTTTATTTTAGAAATTCATAAAAAATTTTCCTTTTATACCTAAAATTTGAAAATTTAATACAAGGCTCCTAAAATATTTTTACAATAGCAGTTGAAAAATAAAAGAAATGTATAGTCACATTTTTTTTTATAAGCATTCAAAGTTTGAATTTTGACAACATACGTAAAAATCACGAAAATTCTCAAATTTATTATAAGCTAGAAATTCATAAAAAATTTTCTTTTGAAATCTAAGATTTGAAAATTTAATACAAGATTTCTTACAAATTTGTCAATCTTTATCACAAAAAAAATGTCCACCGGAAATTCAAATTAAATTTTTATTAACATTTGAATTTCAAATATTGACAAAAATTCGTCAAAACCATGAATATTTGCAAATTATTTTGTAGGTAGTTCAAAATTCATAATATTGTTTGTATTTATATCTAAGGTTATAAAATTTAACACTAAGTTTTCCACAAGTTTTGCTTCAAATAGCTATAGAGAAAATTTGAAGCGTCATTATAGGAAAAATGTTTTGAGCGTTTGAGTTTTAAATTTTTATGAAATCGCATAATGATAACGATTTATCCTCAAACCAGGCATTCATATATCTATGATAATATAAGGTATTATAAATTATGATAACTATATGATAACTACACTAATTGATTAACCATGTCTTATGCAAAATGCGTCTTAATTGAAAAATAAAATATTTGTTTCAAAATAGAATTTATGACAATATTTAAAGATAATATATTCTAGACTGACAAATCATCTCCGTTCAGAATCGTTTCATTGCATTCAAATTTAATCCCATCCATTACAGTAACCTACTGTACAGCAGAGCGACATCCACGACTTACCCGCTTATTTTTTTTTTTTACTTTTATCAACATGCTATGGAACAACAATGACTTTCTCGAAACTAATACTGTAATTATATTTTGTATAGCAATGGTTCATAAGAAACGCAGACGTCACCACAAAAATCACGGAAGCTGCAGACACCAACACATTCAGAGCTGCACTTGGCCGCAATGCAATAACTCGTGTCCAAAACTTCAAAATCCAGCAACTGGTAAGGCCGTTTAATCGATTTGTTACAAAATAAAATAAATATAAGTTATAACCATTTATTAGGTAGGTATACCTATTATGATTTAACCCAAATATGTGGTTAACTTTTTTTAAACGTCATATTTAAAAAAAAAAAACTAAACACCAAAACTTATATGTTAATAAACTAATAACACTTAAGAGACGCCTGATATATTACATTAATATATAATCTATATCGTAAAAACACAACATTTACGAAATAATATAACGTGATTTTAGGCTATAGACGATGATGAGTTAGATTTTGATTTTTAACACCAGTAAGTACCTATACCTAATAACTTAAGTACCTAGACTAGGTACCTACCCAGGTATACCTAAATTAAAAATGGACATACTACTTACAGTTGTCCCATACTCTCGTGGACCCAAATTTATAAAATACTAAAATAGACATTATCATCAGACGCTGTACTGGTGTAGGTACCTATACTTATTAATCGGTGTTGTACGATTGACTTTTGAGAACGTTTTACCTTTTTAGCAACACGATTGAGAACAATTGTCGGTATTTCTTGACAAAATTCACCTTAAATTTGTATATAAAATTAACGAAAAATGTTGCGATTAACAAAAGACTTTCGGCATGTTTGCTTTTGATTTTCGATTTTTTTTTAATTTTTAATCTTAAACTGACAAATCAAAATATAAATATGTTGTAAATAAATATTAATTTTTTAAATTTTGATCTTAAAAAAATGCCTTAAGCTGACAAATAAGTGATAAATGTATTGATTTTACAATGATGTATGAGTGTGAGTGTTTATTTTTATTTATCAAATTTAATTCCACGTAAGTTTATTATGTAGACTGTAACCAAAAACTCAAAGAAATATAGTAATTGATAGGTATCTATTATAAATTTTATATTTTAAATTAATATGGCAACGTTGCATACAATTTAACAGGTAAAAACGTTCTCAATCATGTTTAAAAAAGGTACAGCCGATAAGGACCGTTCTTAATCGTGGTCTACCCTTATTAGTTACATATTTACTATTTACTTCCTAGTTATCTATTTCATATCGATATGGTTGTATAGTATATTAACCGATTTAGATTTTAGATAGTAATAGAGAAATTCAATATAAACTAGCCATTTTAACAGACCCAATTATGCACAGATTCAGCATTTCTGCTATTATTAATTATTAAACGTACAATTATTTTGTTATTTACTTAATGTTTTATTATTATTATTATTATTATTATTATTATTAAAAAAAGATAAGCCCCCTTGGATAATTCCTGGCTACGTCACTGCATTGACGCATTCTAAAAACAAAATCACTTTCAAGGACGCCTATTAAGAATATAAAAGGAATTAAAGAGACATGTCTTGCCTCAGAAAACAAAATAATAGAATAATAGTATGCAAAAAAATATATACCAATACCCAATAGCTAATACCATGAACTTTTGTCCAATGCTTAACGCTTAATCCGTGAACCAATCTACCAGTCACTTTATATTCGAACAGAATAATATAGATTTTAAAATCTAGTTTCATCTTTCTCCCCCCCTCCCCGAAATGTACCTTATGAGCTACTCTTTTGATCACTCTCAAATTTATCTCTGATTTCAAACTCAGACCTAAACTAAAAAAGAAGGTAGGTACCTACTTGTGAACTGGTTTTTGACCTCCGTCACTTGTATGTATTCTGAAATCAAGTATCAGCTGGTGTGACCATCGGGGTTTTTAGTGACAAAGCCTGGCTACATTCATATGCGCAAATAGGGTGGGGGACTTTGGGGGTGATATAATCATCTCCGTTTTAAAATTAACACCCTCAAATAATGTTAAGTTAGTGGCTGAGGGTGAGTTGCGGCCCGACCTTTCGTTTCCGGTGTTGGAGACCGGTGAATTCCGGCCCGATAATATTTTAGGTATTGGTTAGTTGCGGCCCGAGTAGGTAATCATCATTACATATGTACCTTACTTATTTAATATATATTATATTATATACCTATTACCTATGTACCGTATAAACGAATAACGATAAACGAAATGTTCAATACGTATGGGAAGTCATATTTTTGTATAGGTATAATATGATAAAGATAATATAGATCGTTTTATCGTATTATCTACCATATATGACTTACATTATGAATGCTTTGATTTTTTTTGGACATTATTATCATAATATATTACACCAATTTATTATACTTTTTTTTTTTATTATTATTTATTATTTAATATAATGTCATAATATTAATATATTATGTTCTATAATTTTATGAATACTTTTATTTTCTTTACGACCAATATTAATATAAGAACGACAATTTATACTAGAAAATACCTACATAATATTGTGATGTTTATAAACTATTACTATATATAGACATATAGTATATAATATATATTATATATATGTAATATATACATTATCGTATGGCCGCAATTCGTACGTACCTTTCATAAACCCGGGCCGCAACTCGTATGTTATTTAGGGTTTGGGCCGCAACTCACCAACACTGAGGTTAGTATTAAGCACCCTTAGTTTTTTTAATTGGAATTTGTCTATGATTACACGTAGGTACACGTGTTCTATTCTAGCCGACAATATCTATTACGTGGGTCAGAGAGAAAACAAAATACATTATACTGATTGTTGACATCCGCGTTCTCTTAAGCCTTAATTAATAAACTAATATAAATTATTGAGTATGTAGGTAATATTAAAAATCGACGACATTGTGTTAGGTAATAAATGAAATAATTGAACAGACTAAATTTTAGGACCAGTAAATTTTTCTGCGGATAATAGAATAGCGACTAGTAATTGAAATAAAAAATAATTTAATTTAAAAATGTACTTGTATTTGTTTATTGGGTGGATCATGACAAGTTTAACATGTTAAATTACAAAATATATGAATCAAATAGAGTTAATCATAGATTTGTTAATTTTTAGTAATATTATCAATACCAACAGAATAATTTATACTAACTAAATGACTAAGTATACAACTTAACTCTGTATGCTTTACTCAAAGTATTAAATTGATGGATATTTGTGTTTTAATATCGAATATAAATAGATGTTAAAAAACAAACGTCTTCCATCATAAAAACCTGTTAGATGTTTTATCAATCTAATCAAGTTGTTACAATTTGTGCTTTGTGTACAGGCGAAGAGGTGGACTTCATCGAGCTGTTGCAGTCATTTGGGGTGAATATACCAAACCTGTCGTCCGAGCTGGGAATCGACATGGAATCACTAATACACATGGACCAGGAAGAGTTGCTGAACCTGCTCACTCAACAGTCCAATTAAACCCGTACGGTTACGATTATCAGCATAGTTTGGGGGGGAGGGGGGTTGACAGTAGGTCGAAGGATGGGTGTGCATTATGATGTGGGATAAGGGATGAGTCGACGCGGGACTTCAAATATAATATTTACCGGGGTGTTTTGTGTCTGGGTTTTACTGGAACGCGTCAAATTTTACCAAAAAAAAAAAAAATATTTATATTAACACTAATAAAATCGTTTGTACATATTTTTTCTTTTTTATAAAATTTAGTTTACGAAAAACAGTCAATTCGTCTCCCTTTTTTTTATGTAAATAAGTTATTTGTACATTTTGTTAAAGGAAACCAAACACTAAAATAAAACGTCGAAACAGTAATTACCTACTGCTTTGATAGTATATGTGTACTTGAACTTGGTCACATGTAAGTACAATATTATTATTCCTTTTTAGGGACCAATATATTTTTTTTTCAAATACACAAGTACACAACTGTATACCAAACAACCTGTTCCTTGATTTTTTAAACTAGTTTAAACACCTAATGTTTTAATTATTATAAATGCTTAATAGTAAGTCAATATGATAACGTAATTGTAAATTTTATAGATGCGGTTTTTAAATTTTAAATAACCATAAATAAACCATTATATTAGACTCAATTAGCTACCTTTAATCTACGTATGTACCTGTCAATTGGATCAAGTCATACAAACCGCATTTATGAAACACCAGACATTAAACAGTTTAGTAATAAGAAATATTACTATTTTAGTTAAGGAATTATAATTTCCAAACTCCCGACTTCGAATAAGCCATACAAATTAATTGGAAAAAAATTAATTTTTGTCGACATTTATTTATTCTTTTTATATACAGCAGTTTTTAATTATTATTATTATTAAGATAAATTATTGATTAATTTTTATAACATATAAAATAACTATTACCTACCGATAATTAAATTATTACTTTTGTACTTATAACAATGTGTGAACAATTTTTTATTTTAAATTATGAAAAAAATTGTATGTAATCATTAAACAAGAACCAATTTTTATAACATTATTTATTTTAAATGTATTGCATTGTGCTTATAAATATAATTAATGAGTGTGTGTGTGTGTGTGTGTGTGTGTGATGACATAACATGGCATAAAATAAAATAGTCTCCAAAGTTTTGAGTGTTTTTATCATTTTTCATACTGGCATTTTGTAGAAAAAAGTCCCAGACTCTTAAAAAAGTTGTTTATTTTACACAGTTGCATATAATAAAAAAATAAATAGTGAAAAAAAAAATCTTTATATAATCAATGTTTGTGTCAATATACATGTTATGTTGTACAACTCAACAGTTTATTTTCCACAATCAATGAATTCAATCAAAGCGGAGAAATACTATTTAATGGATGAAGCTTAATATACTGCTTGTGTAAAATACACAATATTTAATTTCAACTGTGTAAATCAAATGTTTTAAAACTGCAACCCCTGAATATATTAATTTCATTATAAAATTTTAAATAATTTAATCACTCATTTAATGATGATGAAAAATATAATTATCACATTCCGTCTGCTATATTTTTATAGTAAATGAAATTTGTATATGTTTTTTTAAGGTTTGAGTTTGTCGTGCATTTTTTGTTGCTCAAATATCTTACAGCTACTAAAAACAATGTTGCTTCATCCATAGAAATTTCAATTTTTATTTTTTTTTTATAAAATTTTTCCATAGTTGGATGATTATTTTCAAAAAGCTTCTGAAACCAATTTTTCACCCTTCAGTCACATTATTGTTTGTTTGGTAGCTCCAGTGTCCGCCTGGCCATGGCCCCCTAAATTTTTTTTTCTATTTCCAACTTCTTATTTGTTAAGTCTCATAAATTTTTGTTTTCTTGTCTTGGCATTTTCCTGTTCTATGTAGGAAGTAGGGACCATAAAAAGCATTTAACAAATTATTTAACCAATTTAATGTTTAGGAGCAATTTTTTTTACAGGGCCCAAGAGTCTTGGGCCAAGACACTTCAATTTGGGACCCCTTAGAAAAACTGATTTGTTGGCTTATGGTGAGAAAGACACTGGGTGACCCCTAGTAACCCCCAACTAAGGGGTTAGGCTATGAATATAACACAAATAAAATGATAATATTATAGGTGAAACGTTTTTTTCTATGATTGGGACAATTATTTTACCAAATATGGTTTTTAGAACTTTTTTTCTCTGGACCATAATCAACAGCAGCTTGATGTTCAACTGTTATTATCGTTTTCAAAGCCGTAATGATGAAAGTCTTTGAACAAAACATTGAACTTTATCCAAACACATCCTTGACTTCTGACTCTAGTCACTAAAAAAATATATATTTAACAAGTTCAAAATTATTTTAGATTAAATAAATTAGTGAGAAAAAAAGAAATTTATTTGAATTGTTATTTATGAAAGAAACCAATTTGAGAAAACTCCACAATAATAATTTTAAAATTCAATGAGTATTTTATACCTTCTCTGCCATCGCCCCTAGCTAATAACCGTGCGTCTATGTATTCTGGTCTTTTACCCGTCAACCATGAAGTCAGTTTTTGTAATGTTGAACTTGATTCAGGAACAAACATAATCATCCTGTAAATTAAAATTTAACTTTCTATTAATATTATTGAATAATACAATACAAATATTAACAAGTATAAATATAGCACACTATTGGGCAGTCAGCTTTGCTGTACTTGAAACCATTGATTATTAAATAGATAATTCTACAATCAATGCTTGTAACAAACTAACATAACAAATACTTACTCTTCAGAAGATTGTCCATTAACAACTGGGAGGTGACATACTCCATAGCCTCTCACAACATCGTTCCCAAAAGTATCCAACCCATAAACACTAATGATTAGTTGTGGCCCTAAAAAGGTGGAAATTATGTCATTATTCAAAATCAAATTAAACTAATTTAATCACAATTTAAAAAAATCCAAACAAGTTAAATACACGTGAAAAAAATTGTTTGTGTATTTTACTAATAACTAATCATAAAGCTAATACTCAAATCCATATAATATAATTTTGAATAAATGCTATAAATCAATAATTTCAATGTACTATATATGTCAAGTGACTATAATCAAGGTTAACACCTTATTAACAACTTCAGAGTTAAATTCTAAATAATTGGATTTGAATCCAGTGCAGTTTGCTATGTGCTGTTGTGAATTAGGTACATTAAAACATTAAGTGGTTAAGAGGATGTCAGCACTGTTTTTTTTCTCTGACTCATGTGCAACATGAAAAAAATACATGTAGACAGTACCTATCATTTTTTTATATACATTTTTGAATAATCTGAGAGTAAAATCACTCATTATTAAATCGATAGAAAATAATATTTTTGAGAGAACATATCAATTTGTCTAAATTATTGTCTTGAAACAATTTAAACATAATTTAAATTTACAAAAAAATGGTTTTCATCATGTAAAAAGCCGAATCTAAAGTCAAATAATAATAAAATATAAAACCAATATGTCATTCCCTCGAAAATATTATCCTCTATAATTTTTGTAATACGTGATTTACTTCAAGGTAACTCAAATATCATAAAAAAATTTCAGGCAAAACCATTTTATCTGTCCTACATGGGCCTGAGAGAGATAACAATTATTAAACTGACATACTCATAATTGTGCCAATGAAAGAGAAAAAAACAGAACTAATTTTAGAGAGCCACTATGTTCAAAACAACGTACACCCGTGAGGATTGGAACTCTTGAAAGAAACGTCTAACGGGAAATTCCATACGACATGTTGTCTTTCATCTTGGCTCTTTTGAGCGATTTGCGATATGCCTTCTTCGATGCCCTATTTTACGGCATAACACACAGATAAGACTTAAAATACAATCGTGGCGAAAAAAATCTGCCTCCGAAATGCTAAGTATGAGGGGCACTTACGGTGACGATTTCCCAATCGGGTCCATAGACGAAAGTGTACTTGCAATACATGTTGTCATAGTTCGGAAAATGAGCTTTTTCGATTTGACCGACGACAGAGACCAGAAACACACCACCGGACGTACTCTCGCCACCCGACATTTTCAGATTTCCTTTTAATTTGCTGGGTGACTTTTTTTCGAACAAACGAGACGAGAAAATTACACGAAACTTGAAAAAAAAATTACGAAATCAGCACAGATTTAAAGAAATCGGATTACAAAATACAAATTATATTATCAAATTTTGAATAAATTAGTACAGAATTCTGTGATATTAGTAATAAATTAAAAATGTTCTATTGGATAATGGAAGCCGCGGACGCCGGGCAATATTATTTTATCGCGATTATCAGTGGTCACGTTTTGGAGGTGTGACCAACTGAACGACAAAATCTTTGAAGACATCGAGTTTTCTTCCCGCGACACGGCTTTCGAACGCGCTCGTTGACGTATTAGTTGACGATAATTGTGTATTTGCGTCCCGCCGACATTAAATTTTGCGCAGCGAAAAATAGCAACAAAGTTCATTAATAATTTTATATTTCCATAAACTAACCACTTTACATACGGCACATCAAAACAACAGAGGAGCGAGATCAACACTATATGCCGTTCAACGAAATCAATTAGAAAGATTACTGGAACATCGATATCGACCATCAGACGACTGAAGAAACTATAATTGACTAATAGATAATTGTTATGATATAAAAAATAAAATAAATATGTTTTTAAAGAATATATTAATATTAATATTTTTTTTTAAATATATGATTCTATAAATACAATCTTAGTTTTCATTCGGTCATCAAGCTTGAACACGGACGATCAATGCTATAGCCTCAAATATAAAACTTTTGTTTGAGTTTTATATCTGTGACTTCCATTAGAAGGGAACGCATATAAAAAGTACGAAAAAATAGTGTTCAAACCGCATCTCAGCTGAAATTTTTTTTATTTGACTTGTATTTCATTTTAACAGAATCATATTTATCAGGTGAAAAAAATTCGGATCTAATACTGTCATTCAAGATGTTATTCAGCTGAATTATTATTCGATTTAAATATTTGTCGGTGGAATTGTTTTCAGACTTATTACAGATTTCGATTGGATCAACACGAAAATTGTATACCTACCAAAAACAATAATATCCAAACAGCTACGATGCAAATTAAAACTATTTTGTCATGAAATCGATTATTCCGCAACTTATCTCACAAAAAATCGTAAAAAAATCTCAGTCTGCCACAATTGTACCCGATTATTACCCGTATCGATTATTACTCAAAGTACAACGCAATGTACCAAGCAATATCAAGCAATATATTTCAACTAAATTAAATATGATTTATTATAGCACATTCATACTTTGCAATCATTAACAGTTATTACTTATGTAAAATAATTTACAGCATTGGTCAATAAACGCAAAAACCAAAATTGTAAGGTACTTTAGACTGGTAATTACATTGATATAGGAAAATTTCATTCATAAGCACAATTAATGAAATTTCATTAATTGTGCCTGTAAATAAGAATTTAACACTTGTATATAAAAATTAAGTAAGAATATAAACATTTTAAAAACAACAGCTGTAACTGTATTAAAAATATATGTAAATTTAACCTATTTACAAATTTCATAATTGTAGAATTAAGTCACTTACATTTCAGTCATTAACTAAAACAGAAGTATTCTATAATAGTTTAGAGAAAGGTTATGGGTATATTATTAGGTATAATATACCTACATTCCAATAATCAGAGCACATGCGTTACAGAATATATCTGAAATCTTAAAAATATTTGTCTATGTTAAGTGCTAAATTACCTTTAACTGTACATATACATATATAAAAGAGCAACTATCGTCTTTGATATGGATGATGCCGAACTTGTCTGTTTTGGTATTGTGGTGGAGGAGGTGGAGGTCGATTAGTTCTTGTATTAAAACCACGTTTATTTGGCGGATTTCTGAACTGAAGGTAAGCAGGGTCTGAAAAATGTTGACTTCCACCATCAACATAATGCTGACCACTTTCACTGCTGAAATGTGGACCGCCATCTACGAAATGTTGAGATCCATTTCCATAGCTACCACTAGCAAAAGCCCCATCTCGACTGAATACACGACTTTCGTTGTATTTTTGTCTTTCTTCATATGCATCTTGCATTTCAAAATCAGTGAATGACTGTGTTGATTGCTGTGTCATGCTTTCTCTTTGATTATAATTTTCACTATAAGATTGTCTCGGAGGAACAGATTCGCCCATAAACTGAATAGAAGATGCCATTGTTTCATGTGGGCGATATTGCCCAGATACTGAAGATATCAGATTTGGAGGCTGAGAAAACATAGAGTTTGCAAACGATTGAGGTGCATTTTGAAGAGGAGGATAAGGAGGATACATAGGGAAACCTGAAGGAGGTATTGGTGGAGGAGGTTGTATGGGTGGTGGTGGTAATTGAGTAACACCTGGTGGAATTAACATTTGATTTGGTGCTGGTGGAGGGGGTGGAAGTGATGGAGGAGGGGGCGGTGGTGGCATTGTAGGCAGTGGCGGTCTTGTTGATGGAAGTGGAGGTGGTCGTTTTAAGGGCGACTGTTGCAATAACAATTTTGGTGGTGTGGGAGGTGGTGGCAAAAATGGTTTTTGAGCATTTAGTGGTTTTGGTGGAATATTAGAAATTGATGGTTTAATTCCTGGTGGCATGGGTAATAATTGCTTGGCTGGTGAGGTATTTGGCGTAGTTATCAATTTCACATTTTTCGTTATAGCTGCTTGCATCGCTTGTTCAGGTGTAAGCACTACAATAAAAACAATGATACAAATAACACTTAAAAACTATAGCTATAAAATATGCCATTAAAAGCTTTTTAAGTCACAGAAACAATAAAAGCATATGAAAAAAAACTCACTGTATTTAGCAGCCATTTTTTGCAACAATAATTTCTGATAAATGGACTGTGGGGGTACAACTTTCTTGGGAACTATAAATTTTTCTTGACATGGAGGTGATGGTGGTGCATTTTTGTCTGGAGTTGAATAAAGATCCAGAACTTGATGACAAATATCTAAAAACAAAAAATTTAATAAAATGTATATCACAAATATTTATTTTAACATACCAACTGATGACAATACAGGGATAATACAATTTTTCACTAAGGAAATTTAATTTTTCTGCCATTATAAATGAAATGCAACTTCTTTAAAAGAGCTTTTAATAGCATTATATGATTTTACTTTTAACCAGCCTTGTGACACAAGGATCTAAATTATTATCCTATGTAATGTTTTTTTATAATTGTTTAAAAGAATTCATTTCAATATAGATTTGTTTATAAATTTGGAGAAGTATAGGCAGTACTTTGTATTATAAGCAATAGTTTCTTCTCAAACACATTATTATATATTTCAATTATACTTGATTATTTATATATAATCTAAGTAGACAAGGTTAAAAAAAAGTAAGATAGTAAGAAAATAAGATCTGTGTATAGTGAAATAGACTCAATGCTCCAGGTGGTATTTTAGATCTATAAATAAGGGTAAGCAATTTATTCTTATCATATTTTTTATTTTATTTTTTTATTTGCCTTTTAGTATTTTTTTTTAAATATAGTTTATTAACAAATAGTATAAGACAATAGTAGATTAAACAAATACCATTCAGACTTGATTCAAATAAAACTAGAGAAAAATGTTAATGAGAAAAATATTTTTTCGAACCTTAAAAACCATATGAAACCATACCATAAGAAAAAAACAACAAAAAACAAATGACCATGAATATAGTAAATGTATTATGAATTTATGGAGTATATTTCTGCATTTCCTGTTATTTCAAAAATAAAGCTTAGACATAATGATCAGTATTAATTTTTTGATTTTATTGCTTAAAAGCATTACACCTTTAGAAAATCCATTACTCACAAAATCATAATTTCATATAATATTATCTTCTAATTTAAGTTCTAGCAAAACTATTTGTATTTTTTTAGTAATATATTGTAACTAACCTTCAAGCAAATCCATATTCATTCCTTGAACAAACATATCCCACCAACGTAAATGATTTGGCGTACGACCCTGCCAATCATTGAGTTCGAATTTACTTAGTTTACATGCTAAATATATTAATGAAACTGCGATAATCTCTGGTTCCCACTGAAGACAAAGAGTAGTACATAAGCTGCAATATATGACACTTTCTATAGAAACAATTTTTAATTTTAACTGTTATCAATAGAAATCAAGGACAGACTGTCATTTTCAATTGAACTGTTTAGTGGAAATGTTGTATGTAAAATTTCAACTAAAAATACCATTAAAGATGTTTATATTTAAAAATGTAAGAAGCCATGTCCAGTCTATCCCTAATGTCAAACAAATAATTTTTACCTATCATTTACAAATGTCCAAGCCATTTGAACCATTTTAGTTAGTTTAGTCTTATCACCTGTTAAATAAAACATCAAAATGTTATAAATCCTATAAAAACTATAATTATGAAAATATTAATACAAATTACATACCTTTTAAACATTTAGCATACTTTAATAAGAACTGATATGGATGATCAACTTGTAGATCAAACTTAATTGTTTGCAACAATATACGTTCAAGTACCATTACTTCTTCCTAAAATATTTAAATATTTTATGAAGAAGCAATAAAGTAGTACAATATTTATCTAAAATAATAACAAACTAACCTTGGGGTCTAACCCAAGGGTTTCGTATTTTTCCTCGGGTAATATTGCTTTAGCCAACTTTATTATGTCTTTACACTTCTTAGGTGTTTCTTCAACTTTACCAGCAAGAAAAAGACAACAGCATGCTGTAAGCTGAAATAAAAATTGGCACATACATTAAATTAACATATAATAAAGCCAAATAATGTAAATATTATGCTAGATGACAATAAATTCAAATTTTAAATTATGAAAAAATGTATTGATTGTAATATACAGTAGTACCAATTATTCCTTTAAATAAATTATATTATTTCAAGATATTGTAAATAATTATTATTACAAATAAAAAATGTGTGTTTGGTCTAATTCATTAACGGTTATATATTATGCTAAATTAGCATTAACGTTATTATTGAAACAGTGATAACCTAAAAAAATTATTATGTAGGTAATTGGAAAAATAATAGAAATATTAGAAACAAAATGGTTTAAATACTAATGTAGCATATGCCACATGGGCATCATGGGTGTATCCAAAACTTAAATCAAAACTCGAAATACTTGAAGAT
Source organism: Diuraphis noxia (assembly GCF_037042655.1). Lineage (NCBI taxonomy): Eukaryota > Metazoa > Arthropoda > Insecta > Hemiptera > Aphididae > Diuraphis > Diuraphis noxia. Next base: position 24,777,251 of record NW_028301714.1, on the reverse strand, counting down.
ACTTTGGTGGGAGGGTTTATGTATTTTTAATCAATTAATCTGAACATTTTACTGTTTTACAGATATATTGCAACATAATAGAGTAAATAACCACACAATACTGAGAAGTACAATGACCATGATTTACTGTAACTACGGCAGAGTTTGTAGGCCTACTACAAGTTTTTTCTTGTGAACATGTAATGATTAAAATAGAAATATTTTAATATGGTGTATTTTTATATTCTAAATAATTAACCATCGTAGTGGATTGCATAAAATTGCGTTTATTCCTATGTAGAAACAACTTTGTTTAAACAAGTACTGTTTACAATCACCATCCAACAAGCAATAAATTTACTCTGGAACCGATATTCTAAGAAAATTCTAAGTCTTTTTGACGGCTTAAACATGAATAAAAATGCATTTTGCATATTTTACTCATACATTACTTACATATCTAGGAAACGTTTTGAACGAATGATACATATAAAAACGATGGAAGTAAACGACACCAGTGGCCATTGTGTTGTAGCCCAAATCCATCTTCGTACCAGCGTCTATGATGAACCTTGCACCTTCTTGACGGTACCGAGACTCTCTCTCATGTGGTATGCCATCCTGAGCTGAGGCGGTCCGGTGAAGCTCGTCCTTGTCGAAATACCAAAAGGCCATTGTCGAAGTACTCAACGAGTCTGCAAGTCATAAATTGTTACGATGTGACTATTTACAGTTCAGAATTCAGACGTGAAACACTGAAATGCCGGAGTACCAGACGTCTTTAGTCTACAGTTCAAACCTTAATAGTCAAGTCGACAATCGAGTCAATCGACACTTCGACACTTCGACAGTGGATTGTGGAAAATGGAAATAACTAAAGAGCGGTTCATATCTCTACCAAATAAACGTTTTTTATCAAAGTCATGGAATAGAAATATTGCTCGATCAATAAATGGAATAAACGATACGCAAGTGAATACTGTATCACTTGCCGCTAAATTTATTTCATTTAAATTTTAATGTTTTTGTTTGGTTCAATCATGAAGAATAAAGATAATATATTATAATCTTTATTCTTCATGGGTTCAACGCCCATTATAAATTATAGTACAGTGAAACCTCTGAATATCGGACACTCTCGGTCACCAACATTTTGTCAGTTATTTGGAGGTGTCCTTTATTCAGAGGAGATTTTTTTTAATTATTATTTGTATAATAATGTACTATTTATATTATTATTATAATGTTATTAGTTTATTGCTTATTATTTACTGTAAATTATTACATTTTTATATTTTTACAAATTATTATTTAAAGTATATTTTTACAATCAAAATCAAAATCATGTAGGTAGATGTATTCTTAAATTATTTTTGTTTGAAAAAATCAGTGAGCTTTGTCTGTTTAAAATTACACCGTCTCTGTGCAATCTCATTATAGTAATATCATTTGCTAACGTTACAGGAGAAGTAAAAATATAACTGCTCTTTACCTCTATTGATGAAATAAAATGACTTACGCTCTTTACAGCAGACAAAGCATCCTGTAAATTTGTTATCTGATATTTTGAAGTTTCTGCCTCTTCAGGCTCGTCTTCTTCCTCATTTTTGGGCTCATCGGGCTCATCATCTAGGATCATCGGTGTCCGTTAGATTGGTGTCATGAGTGGAAATGATTTTGTCTAATTCAAAATATGTCTCTACATCAACACTGCTGTCGATCAGTGTGATGAGAGCTAAAAGTTCTCCGTCTATTACGGATTGTTCTCCGGTATCAATTGTTCATCGCCTTGTTGGTGACTGAAACCACATCGTAAGAAGCATTCTTTTTACAGTTTCAGGCTTGATTTGGGCTTGAGCAGAAGCCATCCAATACACAGCGTCCAAAACACTTATAGCGCTAGATTCTCCAGTACCATCCAAATCAACAACTGTTTATTGCTTATTGTAACAGTTGCTTACGATAGAGAGATATTAACCGAATTTCTCGTAAGCTTATCGTCCCATAATAAATTTGATATCGTAATTACATTATTTGAATACGTATTATGTTCAAATAATGTTTATAGGAAATTTGCTATTATTTTAAAAACTCCCTATAAAAATAATATCCGTTATTCGGAGGTTTTCCTATTGAAAGGTTGTGAAAATTTCTCCGCTCCCCAGAAAACGTCCGCTAATGGAAGGTGTCCATTAGTGGAGGTTTCAGTGAAGTACTATTTTTAATTAGTTTTTTTAATGTAGAACGTTATTTGTTTGATTGCGAGTATAAATTCATTGTTCAGATGATAACGGTAAGAAATCAAAAATCATCAAAATAAATTCATCAATCCAACAAATACTCGATGCTCATCATCTATTAATTGATGATTATAAAAATAATTTACTAATTTATAATTTATTATCGATGTTCATCTGTATAGATATCAGATACTAAGGTACCAATAAATTGAAAAATTCGGAGTGTCCGAATTGGTTCCGAAACGTCCGAATTGGTTCCCGGGTTCTTTCAAAGGGTATATCCTAATTGATTCCCGAGTTGTTACAAAGGGTATATCCAAATTAGTTCCCGAGTTGTTAAAATGTTGGGCTTAATAAATAATATATAACAAATATTTTTTAAAAATTAAAATCTTAATTTAAAAATATAAAATAAATAATAATAAATATAGACGGTATATCGTTTTTTTTAATTCGTTCATTTTTTTATAGTTATTATTTTCTATTATTGAGGTAAAAACTTATAATAAACATTTTTTAAAAATTCAAATCTACCAATTTTGTTATTTTTATATTTGTCCATTTCTGTTTTTATAAATATTTCCTTATTTTTAGACTTCAGGTTTTGTAGTTTGTTCGAACTTGGCAATTTTATATAAGTTTCAATTTGAACTTCTTTTAGTACATCCATAAATTGAAATATGTTCGGATGTGCGGAATAAAAGCAACTGTTGAACTTGCTATGAAATGATTCACAGCAATTAGTAGTTCGTTCTATACTACTGGTATAATAATCAGCCCACATTGTTGGAGGAAGTGAGCTATCTTTTTCAATATAATTTTTAAAATATAATCGAAGAATTCATCAATTTTTTCATTTAAAATATTAATTATAATATTAAATATTTCATTTATATTATATTGTATTTTGCTTTTTCGTAAGTCTGTATCGGGAACCAATTCGGACGTGTGCCGCTTACCTAGAATATCGGGAACCAATTCGGATGTGTGTTGCCTGGAATATGTCGGGAACCAATTCGGATGTCAATTTTCAGGTATGGGAACCAATTCGGATGCAGCCGAAAAATTCGTGTATTCCTTATATGTAGCGCATTGCAATGCCGTATCCAGGAGGCGGGCTTTTGGCTTATGCCCCCCCCCCAAAAAAAAAAAAAAATCACAGTTGAGATATTTTTTTTAGTATAATGCGTAATGGATTCATATCATATTATATAGTAATAATGTTGACGGGTGAACTTGGGCTTAAAATTGTGACAATTTCTATTAATATTTTAAATGCATAATACATCAAATAGTATGTGTATATATGTGTTTTTAAATTATGTTCTGTTTTCCTATAGAATTAAATATAGATGTTTAAGCCCCCCCCCCCCCCCGAAAACAAATCCTGTCTAGTATTAAGTGTTATATGAGATTTAAGATGACAATTTACAGCTTATTTTCAATAAATTTAGTATTCAAACATTTCAAACAGTTTGTATACGTAGCAGCATGCACAAGAATTAAATTAATATGTATCAGGGCTTAAATCAAAGAAGCGTGCTACTAGATATTTTCCCTTCAAGGCAAATTTAAGAATCACATTTAATGATGTTTTCAAATTTTTAACTTTTTATTGAATATATTTTTTTTTAAGATAGTTATTTTAGTGTGCTATCAACTACACAATTAAACTAGAAATTTAAAAATTATTTTTAAACAGAAATTATAGTTGGACGGCCATTATTTAATTAAATATCGTGGCCCAGTGGCGTAATTACGGGGGTGCACGATGGTGCACTTGCACCCCCTGGTATTATGTTGTAGGTACAAAGATATGCTTTTGCACCTGCAGATGCTGAACTTTATACCTAATAAATTTAAAATACAATATCAACTATATTTCATTGATTTGTTGAATTTTTTTTAAACTTATTTAAAAATGTTGTTATCACTTTAATAATTTCATATAAATATTAAATTTTTATATGTATAATGTATCATAGTACAGATACAAGATACAGCACATATATTTTATATTTTTAAAATATAGGTACCTAATGATTTTGATATTTGTTTATGTTATACAGTTATACTGCTATAAAATATAAAAAGTACACGCGAGCAATGCAATTAGCTTTAAATATGAGTAATATGAATTAATCTGTCATTACGATTATTGGACCGATAAAAATGTTGCACCTGCTGAAATTTAATGGAATTATGCCAATGTCGTGGCCGAAGTTTAGTTGAAAAAAATTACCCACGAAGGTAATCGTAAATGTATGACGTAGGCATGAGTATGAATCGCTTTACCGATGTCCACCTTTAAAAGTCACCAAAACTATTTTATAACAACTTTATTTATTGTTTATTAAATTATTGAAAAAAAACCTGAAATATTAATTCTTGAAAAATATTTAGCGCACTCCGTATTGATGAATAAAATTATAAAGCTATAAATGATATTAGATTATAAAAATCCTAATTTGGTACATTTCAACATATTCTACATCACAAAGTTATTATATTATTTATATTTATCTTAATTACTATAAATACTTATTTAATTAGTTATAAATGTTATTAAAATATTTTAAAAATGTAATTTTGCTGTGTGTAGACATTGTATGAATAAATTGTTATGTTGTTTATCTTAAAATACATTTTTGATCTCTGGTATAATTCATACACTACGGGGATTGATTGGGCTTAGCCCCCCCCCCACCCATAAAAAAAGGACCAGCATATTATGAGTTATGGCGTACTATATACGATAACCAACAGTGGCGTATTTAGGGGGGTTTTGGGGGTTCAACCCCCACCCAAATGAATGGTTGGTATGGGCGTAACTAATTAGAATTTAAGAAGTGTTGAAATATTAATTTTTTTTGTAACCATTGTGTACATTCCAAAATGTTGTACCTACCTATTTATTCTTATTTTTTTTCATAATTTTTGGCATTACACACTTAATACATATATATATATATATATATTATAATTATACCCATGGGTAGGTAGATATTGGAAATTTGGACAATTACGTCCTTAGATCATATACTATGGATATCCCGATATATTGAAGCACATATAAACGACGACCTAAGAATACAAGAAATTATTATGATTGAATGCAGTAATTTTCATTCTATATTTTAAATGATTTTGTTAAAGCTCTTTAATGGAGATTAAGATAGGGTAAATTCACAGGAAGTTATGTGAACCACACCACTAGCTACACCAGTATTAAACGACGAATTAAACACAAATGTTGAGTCATATTAAGATAGTATTTTAAACGGGCAACAAAGAACATGGGAATCAGCTAGTAATTAGTATATTAAATATCTATGGATATTTTGTTGATAGGTAGGTACTGAATAATTATGTTAGATAGAGAGGCAAAACTATAAAAACTAAAATTTTGACAAAGAAAAATACAATTCAATTATATATAAGGTGTAACAGGACTATTTAACAAATTTCTATTATAAATACTACTATATTTGTCAAATAGTACTGTTACACCCTGTATAGTATGTACCACAAAATTTTAAGTATATAATAGTTTTTATTTATTGAAGTTAAACAAACATTGAAAAATATCAACACAAAAAAAAGTTCAATGAATACCAAAAAAAAAACTACAGTGGGTCTTAAATGTATAAAATCATTAGCCAAACAAACAAAAAAATAAAAATAATAAAAAATAATTAGAAACAATAAAAATAAACCTAATTATATCACTACGCAGTCTCACTCGTGTATATAAAAATGCTAGATTATTGATAAATCTTCACAATTTCTAAGCATTTAGGTATTGTTTTCCAATTGCAGTAATATAGTTAAGAAAAAAAAAATTATAACAAATGAGATCTAAAACGGTAAATACAGCCTTTTAAATCAATACTTAATTAAAATAATGTGTATAGAAATCAAACATCAACTTATGTATTAGCTGTATTTGTTTTGTCTTGGTTTAACTTAATAAAAAAAAAAAAATGTATATAATATAATATAGATATTAAATTAAAATAAATTAATGTAAATAAAAATAAATATTATAAAATATAAAACACAAAACAATAAGTCTTGGAAAACAGGTAACTTTTGACTCTACCACTACTAAAAAGGACCCAATACTATAAGTGATGCTTATGAAAAACATTAAATATTGTTTTAATACTAAAATTACTATTATTTTTATAATTATAATTATTATTTAAATTATTATTATTTTTATTATTATTAGTATTATTATTATTAAGATAGCACAGACAAGCATCAAGATAGGTACTTTTAGACTGATTTTCCATGAAGACTATCATATGTCACGAGGAGACGTTTAGCAGCACTGAGAACTATAATGAAGATAAAAAATATTAATATACAATTCAACATGATTAATTAATGTATATGTGATTAGAGTGCTTACTTGTAGTGATGCAAAAGATATTAATTGCTATTTATCCACATCAGATTCTTGACCAGCAGAGAAAGTACCTTTGCCCAAGCATCTTTCGATGACAGAGATGCATTCCTTGGACATAATATAAGGACGCAAACGTGGAGAAGCAAAAATAAATTTGCGACATTCGTTATTTGCAATGATAACTAGTACTTCACTATTAGGAGCACTTGACAATTCATAAGCCTATTTGATATTTCAACAATTATTAACAGTTTTAGTAGAAAAAAAATGTAAAGAACTATGATTATCTCAAATTAAATAATTTTAATAATTTTCCTTTCAAATATCAACCCAATGTTTCTGATCACACTATGTAATTTAAAATAATTTAAGATATTAATTCTACTGATTTAAAGATATAAATCTTAAAGTTATAACAAATAGTAGGTACAATATTTTTTTTTAGATAGTTTATTTGTCAACATACCAAACAATATTTTACAAGATGTCAAATAAACCATATATTATATTATAATAATAAATATTATTTACTAAATTACAGGTTATACAAATATACTTACATTGTCTTCAACCAGATCAATATAGCGTTCAAATTCTGTAGAAACAAAATCATTTGCAACTGTGCAGTCTAGAGCAGGACGGTACAGCGGTGGACGATTTAACATCATTGAAGGGAAACGACAAAGTTCAGTAGTCACAATAAATTGTTCAAGCTTGTGAGTGCCAAGTAGTGTTGTACCTTCTGCGTGTGAGAACATCATTAATACAACATCCATACAATGATCTGCAGAAAGGTTCCAAACCTATACAACAAAATAATGAATCAGAATAAAATATAAAAACACACTTAAGTATGATATTGTTGTTGACGTTAAGTTACTTTTGTTACTACGATACAGTTACCCTTTTATACATTCATCCGAAAACATAAGATATGTATGCTTCCATTTCCTCTTTTGATAGTACTTAAGAATAACAACAAAATGTTGAAAGCGATAGGTACTAACAGTGTAACAGATATTAATGGTGGGTTGGTCTAACAAATTCTTGATTTATTTTAATAAGAATGTAACTAAAATCTTTTGTCGATCACTCTCGAGGCTGCCAGTCTGTTGTAATTTATACTCAATATAATAATAATAATTTATTGAAATGATTGTGGTTGGGCAGATACCCAGGAGGTCTACAATAGTTTGGAAGCATAATAATCGGATTTACTATAGGCGCCTACCTACCTGTTACAGAGGGTGCGTTACAACGTGATAGGGGTAGTTGAGCGCGGCGGCACAACTTGGACATATTACAGATGAGCGAGAAAACCAATGAGATTTTTTACTTTCGATTTACCTTTTTGAACAGTTCGTCCTTGTTTACGGTTTCCGATATGGTTTTCAGCTTCATTTCAACGGTCTAAACACGGCGCACATAGGCCACAGAATCCGTTCGCGGTGTGTGACAAATGACGACACTAATATTATTTATTCCGTTAATATTATTGGCACTTTTCAAGTAAATCTTGCGGTCGGTGTTAACCCGATGAACGTCGCTGCTGTTGCACGGTAAGTGGCTTTGACTGGATGCGGCGGCGGTGGCGACTGACAGCGGTGACTAGTGAGTGGCGGCGGCAACGATACTCGACACTCGTAAACAATTCGATTTTTGAAACTCGAAAAGCTCGTCTCCGGCGGCACAGCTGTGGCAAGGGATGGTTGGCGGACGAGCGGGGTGGCCCTCCACCGATCGTCCACCCCTTGGACGGCCCGAGACTTATGGGTCGCGGACGCCGGCCGTCGCAGTGTCGCCGGTTCGGCCAGCCCGAAAATGTGCGACCGACAATGATATTAAATATTATCGTTATTTTCGTTCGCGTCGCGTGAACCACCGGATGATGTGTAAAAGACTCGTTAACGACGTTAACGGTTTGGAGTTAATGAATGCGAATTTTCCGAGCTGGTGGAAGAGGGTGGGATATTGGCTAGGAAAAATATCACCGACAAGGCGACAACAATTTTACAGGACCTGCGCATCAGTGAGATGTCTGCTTGCGTACTTGAGATGCGTATAGGTACTTACCTTACGTCCTATATTATAGCCCCACACAAACCTGCTTTAGTACTCCTTATTATCGAGAAGCTTTTAACACAATGTGCGTTTTATGTATAATATTATCTATATATTATGAATACAACGAGAAAGAAATTTATATTCTAAACCAGAATACTATAGAAAAGATCTATTTAATAAATTTAATTTTGAATATTTTACTATACTTTGATACAATATTTCATTATATAATATTTTTTATATTAATTATTTATCTGATGATATAAATATAAATGTGTGACGCGAGTATAGCCAATCTGCAGTAACCACGGCACTTAATTGGGTAGTTAACTGTTAATCTACATTTGCAATTAGGAAATTAGAATTAATATCCAATAAAATATGGCACAATACCAAAATATAGGAATTCGGTTTTTTTTCGTGATTTTTTTTATTATTATATTATCATACATAATAATTAATATTTACCGACCACAATATTATTTTGCTCTCAGTGATTGTAATTTTACTGCAGTGCTCGACATATTATAATATACATAATATATTATTATTATACATTTAAATGTAACTAACTAGAACGTTTGAAATGTCCTGACGACAATAGTATTATCTTAGCTATTTGGTAAACAATGATAAATATTATGTTTTAAATTTTCAGTATAAATCAATAGGTAGACATAATTATATAATCATGTAGGTAATATTATAAATATACTAATATCGTTTAATTATTATCGGTAGGAGAAAAAACGTCATGATTGACGATCTCATTATTAGAATTTATATTGTGCATAACAATTTCAATATTTTCAACGATTGTTTTAATGATTTCTTTATTATACCTTTTATCATGTGACGTATTCAGTATTTCCAACGAGGGAGGGATAATTAAGCGAGGTAAATTATAATTTGATATCTGTTTAAATTGGGTCGTTATTACTATATCCAGTAATCTGCATAATAACCTCTACAGATAACTATAACACGCAAAATTTTTCTTCAAAACCGTTTTCGGAAATATCATGGTTTGAAATTTGTCTTTTATTATATGAGATTTATGTCATAACACTTCCAATTGGAAGGGGGTAAAGTCCCTTAAGCCTCCTCCTTGTTAACCATTGTCTATATAAGATCGAAAAATGTTGATCATCAAACATTGATAGGGAAGTTATCGTGGACGTATATACAATTATATCAATGAAAAACTGTATAAGAGAGAGGGTCTATATTAGGGATTGACGTATCACAATTTGTAAATGCAAATCAGTTTGCTGCTGCTAAAGAGTAAAGAACCGAAAATTTTCCATCGCTTTTTACCCTAAATCTTTTTATCCCTACAGCAGCCGCCGAAAATGTTGTATTGATCAGAAGCCGATTACATTATACACGCACGGCGACATTTCGTATAATATATTATAATATATAACAAATTTAATAATGTTCTTTGATTATACCTGGCTTGGCTGACTTCATCCTTCCGGTCGAGTTCGGCTTAAATCAATTATGTTAACGTGACAACGTATTTTCTGCAAGTGCATAAATTATAATTCATAATATTTATCCATGAATCTACGTATAGAAATATAACTATAATAATGTCTAATGTCTATACAGTTGGTATGCTAGTCAGTATGTATATATTTTATACCGTCGGACAGCTCCTATTATATTAACGGTCGAGTGCGTTATATTGTTTATAAATAGTGCAGCTACCTACTGTTATAATTATATTTAGAAGTCAATTATAGAAACAGAAAAATAAATTTGAATGCTCTGAAGAGGGGTTGGGGGAGCTAAAAATCATAAATTCATGATTTACTTGCAATCGATATAAATTATAAAAATTAAAAATTAATAGACTTGCATATACATAAGAAGATATTTCTTATACATCGTCAGGGCGTATTAAATCCGCAAACACACACCCTTTGTTAAAGATGATGTAACATCAGGGATTGATCTGTGGTAACGGAAATGGACCTCGACCAGACTACCCCCCTCGCTCCTGGCAAACACACCTTGAATACTTCTCCATATTTTTAAAGAAACTTAAATACATAAAATATATATACCAACTATTTAATATAATATAGTTTCATATTTATATTTATGCAAATAAATTATTGAATAACTATTCAATAATTTAATTATGAGCATTAATTAAATAGGTAATAGGTACCTATATATTATATAATATATTATTATCATGATCCATAATAGTGTTTTCCTGTTAAAATTGTACGTTTAGTTATAATGTCGAAGTCTAGATAATGTTTCAACACATATTATAGCGTTACTGTGATAGATTAATGTCCTATCTAAAATCTGGGGCATAGTTTGTAAATTAAAAAAAAAGCGAGACATCGAATAACATAATAATGTGATATTTTTATCTTCATTCTGGAACCTTGCGATGCCTGCATGACTATTATTTACTACTATATAAATATATAATATTATATATACATCCGTTCACGTAGATACCGCGTTTGCGCAATACAAGTAAGTGCCTACTATTTTTATAGATGCTAATTTCTACAGGTACCTACCTACATCGAAACGCGATATTTGTATCCACATCTCAATTATTGTGTATGACAAATTACTATGTATAATATATACATTATATATTCAACGTCGTATTAACTATTAAGTATATTTTATTATGTGAGTTTACAGCTTAGACGTAACGTTGTAACGATGCCGTATAGTGTTTGCAGATTATATGTGACGGTTTTGATATACGTTAGTGTAGATAGTAGGTAGATAAATAGTACCTATTATGTATTATATTCAGCTGAGTGTCAATAAGAGAACAAAAGCGGATAGGTAATATTGACATTTGACATTTGACAGACTGCACAAACGCACACATCACTATATATTATTATTGTCATTTATCGCATTTACATGATAGGGCACGCACACACATGATATTTTATATAGGTATCTTATACTATATGGAAGTATGAAATATGAATTATATTGCCGTTATTAATTTTATTATTGTACTTCCTATTAATATATATCCGTATTACCTATTTATTATTTACACAAATTTACGTGTAAATAATATATAATATACGATATACCAGGTGATCCATCTATTAAAATGATAGGAGTACTCATTAAATGATACTCATTATTTTAAAAATGTTTTTTAAAATATATTTTCTTGTTATTATATTTAATTCGTTATTTTTTTTTATATTTTTACTTTTTTCAATGACAGCATAAATTTTAATTTTTTATTCCAAAGTAAAATATCTTTTTAGTACTTCATTGTGTGAAAATCTAATTTTTAATCAGTAGTTTATGGGTTATAAAGTTATAACTTATAGGTATTTCAAGTTTAGATGAGCTGAGTGTAGTGCAGTGTATGGATAACTTAGCTTTTTTGATAGAAAGGGAGGTATGCATTTTTTACTATTCTCAGACCACGTTATATGTACATTCATTACTTTATCATATATTTTATAGAACAAAAATAAGCCAAAGGGGGGAAGATATGACGCCATTGACACCCTTATATCCCTTGTGAACACATCCCTTGTGTATAGTGGTAAAGCAGGGCAATTCCGCAAAATGTTGGTACACTATTTTGCTTGTCTAAAATTTAAATACCTACTTCACTAATAAACTAGTAGTCCGAAATTTGATTTTAATTTTAAATATATTAAAATATCCCAGAAGTATAATATTCTAATTTGGAATATGATATTTAAATAGTAAAAAATGCTGTTTTGTAACAACTTAAAATTATATGTCAATGAAATATTAAAAAAAATGATTTTGTATTCTGAAATAATATAAATGGATCACCCTATATATTGTTTTTAATATTATATATTATACCTATTTAGTATACACGAATAAAAGATTTTAAAGTACTTAAACACCTAGCTAGTTGACTATATAGATAGAAGCACTGTGTGTTGAGATTTTTAGTGTAGTCAGGACAGGTGTATATGAATATGGATATTTATATTTTGCATTCGAATCTTTAATTCTTGTGATATACATAATTTACACCATACGACATACGTATTATTGTATTAACCATAAAATGTACCAGGTAAAGTATACCGAGTGATCCATTTAATTCAATTATGCAAAAAATTCATTATTTCAAAAAGTATAAATGGTTATTAAAATATATTTTTATACATGGTTTTAAGCCTTTACAAAACTCATTAAAAAATTATATTTTAAACTTTAAACTTTTTTCATTGCCTAACATTCAGTTTTAATTTCATTTTCGAAATCAGAATATTTTTCTGAGGATTTTGATATATCAAAATCAAATTTCAAACTAGTAGCTTTTTAAGATAAGTTATAATAGTTCCTATGTACAGTATACATAATTTAATTTAATTTAAAAATATATATTATGAGCCATGAGTGAAGTGGAGTTACCTTATTGTAGTGAAGGTTGGTCCACTACCCCACACATCTAAACATTAGATACCTACTTATAATTTATAACTGATAAACTTTTTGTCCTACAATTTAATTTTTACACATCGAAATACTAAAAATAATATTTTTTTTTTTTTTATTATTGATCTATTTGTTACAACCCGGCATCTTAGGCCATTAGTTACAGTTTTTTTTTTTTTTTTTGTGATACTTTGTTACATAATTGTATTTACATTTACATTTACATTATATTTGTTTTATTAAATTAATTGATTTTAAAAAATTAAGTATTTTCCTGTTTTGGTCGGGATCCGGACCGAGTAGTGAATCAAGTGTTTCTGTAATATTGAAGTTTATTCGTTCCTGTTGATATAGTTGGCATTCCGTTAGTATATGTTTGATAGTGAGCGGGGTCCCACATCCTTCGCATGTGGGGGGTTCTTAAATAATATTTTGTTTTGTAATTTGAAATTAATTGTTAAACATTTTTGAAATTATGATTGTTATGGGTTCTTATTATGTATCCAGGGCCGGTCTTAGGGTGGGGAAGCTGGACGACCGTGGTATGTACTTATAAATATTATCATTATAAAAATGGCTTTACTTAAAATTTATTTCAGCAATAAAAATTAATTTTTTTTTAACATTTATTTGGAAAATATACAATCTGTAAGGTAATTTATAATAAACATATACGCGGTGTTTATATGAATTTTTTTAACTTGAATTTACACGAGTTTAAAGAACTAGGTACCCAATAGTAATACTTATGACTTGAGGGATTTAAATGTGTGAGTTATTTGAATTTAGTTTTTACGTTGTTGCTTGGTCTCTGAACCAGTTTCTTTTTAATTTTCTTGGCGGGTCTCAAGGTATGTTGATAGAGTCAAGGGCTAGGATTAGAGGGTTTTTGAGTGGTTTGATAGTCTGAAGAAAAATAATTTGTTGAAGAATTTTGCTACTTCCGGAACTGAAAAATTAATTAAAACAATTTATATTTTTATTCTGACTTCCGAGTAAAAAATACTTAACCTGAACAAGAGGGTGAATTAATTTTCCTTACCCTGGGCGTATAGTTCTCTAAGACCAGCCCTATATGGACCACCTGGGATATAGAATGTAGAAGTAGAATAGAAATTTTTTTATTGTTTTTTTTTCATCTGATAGCACAGGCAAAGCCCACGCTTGACGCACTTTTTTCTCTGAACAATCGCCTATCATCCTATTGCAGATATGAAATAATATAATATAGTTTTACTTTGCAATTATATAACTTATAAGTTGCTATTTAGTTGCTTTTGCAGATGCAAAAACTGTTTAACGTAAAAACCGTTTAATACTTATAAATATATAACTAATGCTTATCATGTTCAGATACTACAATATAGTCATACAGAATACAGATAGTAATCAAATTCTCAGGTTATTCCAATTTTGTGTTGTAAAAAATTAATGTTTATTTTTAATGCAAGATATCTATCTACTAAAAAACAAAAAAAAAACAAAATATTGATCAAAGTATATGCGAGTGGTGATTGAATTCAGAATTCCAGGATCAAAATGTTATGAGGGAAAAGTGTAAAACCTATTTTATAATATTTAAATGTCATATTATTGATTAGGATATAATTAAATAATTTTCATTACTAGGAAAGCTTCCGTCATTCCACGTTGCTTTCAATTCAAGCATAGTATATGAAATCTAATATTGTAATGCAATTAATGATCGTATATTCGTTTATAATATTATGTTAGTAATTCTACAGGTATTATGTATACCTTTGTCCTATATCAAACACTAATAAATAATTAGAACAAAATATATTCAATACATTTACATGGGTACAGGGCCCACTATTGGGGCCCTATACGAAATATTACCTTAAGTTTTATTTTAGCAATAGATTTAAAAAATTACTAAAAATATATTTTAATATATTAAATTTTACAATATCGTAATGCGATAAAATGAAAATCAAATTTTATATTTATATGTAAATAATCAACATGTGAAGATGTGATTTTTAAAATGTTTTATAGTGATAATATAGTGACATGAAGATAATTTGCAGAGGGGATAAGGAAGAAAAATGTATTTAATTTTATATAGGGGCCTACAATATTTTTTGTCCCAATCCCTCAAAATTCTAAATTCGGTATTGTATTGTATATTGTATATTTTACTTTATACAATATTAAACAGCAAGTACCTAAATTGCACAAAACTTTCTTGTTCCGAGTGATTTTATGTAAAACAGATTGCTTCATCGATTGACGCCAGGACTAGAATAATACTATATAATTTACAATAGGTATATATTCAACGCGCGTTTAACATGGGGATTAGATTGATGTTTTTAATCAATTATTTATTTAATAATGCTGTTTTTCAATGTGTATGGTGTATATATTAATATGTATATGAATATAATATTATCACGTATCAAATGTTTTTTTCCTCGTCAACTTCGACATCCCTTCTCAGTCTTCCCTCATTCTTTCCCGCAATGTCAATACTACACAATTTAATAGATACTTTGTAAAATGAAATAATATTGTTTTAAACTGCGGTTCATTAGTTGTTGAACTGTACATAAATAACAAATATTTTTTAAAAATATATATACTATAATAGTAGTTCCAAACTTCCATACTTTGTATTCTTGCATGCTCAGTCAAAATGAATTGCTTATATTGTTCTTGTATGATGATTAATTCATATATATTTATATACGTTTGTAAATATGTACCTAATGTAAAAATAAAATATATTATAATTTATAATACAAGGTGATTCTTTTAAAATAAATAAACACTATTTTTCTCGAAAAGTATTAAAGTTTATGAAAATATTTTGTTTCGGTAAATTAAATGAAAAATATATGCTGACATTCAAAAAAGTAAAATATTTAAAAAATATCATTAACAGTAAAAGTTTATCTAGTAATTACTAAATTATTTTGAAATATTAAAATATTTTTAAAAACGTAAATACTCTTTAGGAAGATGAGCGTGTTTACCTTTAAAAAAATAATATTCTACTAGTATTAATAAGGTTCGATATATTACTATTTTAGAGAGAGAACTCTCTGCGACGCAATTGGGGTAACT
Source organism: Diuraphis noxia (assembly GCF_037042655.1). Lineage (NCBI taxonomy): Eukaryota > Metazoa > Arthropoda > Insecta > Hemiptera > Aphididae > Diuraphis > Diuraphis noxia. The sequence continues at coordinate 24,761,024 of NW_028301714.1, read as the reverse complement.
ACTCGAAAGAATTAAGTACCCACACGGCCACCGGTCATTGCTCTAGCCGCAACTTAATGAATAATGCATTTCATATTGTTATACATTATAATATACACAAAAAGTTGATTGCTACTTGATTCGTGCAATACGTATTTTGCTTTAAAATAACTACCAACGTTCTGCCTAGTATGTAAATATGTATTATATTACATAAAAGGTATAATATGACTTTGATTTCAATAATCTATTCCTGGACGAATAACAGTTTAACAGTGTACAATTTACAATTTACATAATAGGTATCTGTATAACTATACATTATTATTAATTATTATGAGTAATATAGTGCAGACGTATACAGTCAACAGATGGATATGTGATATGTCTTGAGAAAACCAATATATTATATAATTATATTATGCTAGATACTGCAGCTATATAGTTGTTGTATTAAGGTACACTGATGTCTGATACTGCCTACTACGTAGATAGGTATATACGCTTATACTCGTTTTCGTTGGATAATAATATTATTAATAATAATATAAAGACAAATATAATATGTTGTATATGTGCGATAATATCAAGGCCTCTTCTATTACCCCTTTAAAATTTATTGAAAAAATGTGTTCAAAGCCCCACGTCTTCCTAATTGTATTTAAACAGGGCAGCCTTTTTTATTTAGCCGACCAAATAATCTGTTGCCAGGTGACCCACTGTTATCTTAGGCACATGTAAACTCCCCTAAAATTACGTAAATTCCCCTAAAAACATTTTGCTACCGTATTACACTTACGTAAACTCCCCTAAAAACCTTTTGCTACTGTATTACACTAATGTAAATTCCCCTTAAAATATTTTAATAGAACCATTTAGCGTAACCCAGAGGACACCACGTGGAGGCGGTTCTATTTATCCTCCAAAAATATTTGTATTTTGTATTGCATTTATATTATTTTATTCAATTTTACTTTGAAAAATTATTTTTCATTGCCATACTAGATACTATATGTCTAGGTTTATTAAAACTATAATTATTTTTTAATTGAGTAATAGTGTGAAACTGTTTTTATATAATGGAATGTAGTAATTTTTTGTTCTTTATAATTTTTTATTAACTGGTTTAAAAATAGTTGACGTCTCTTTAATTTATTATTATGGGAGTTATTTGTTTTATGAATACTTTGTAATTTTATGTAAATTTCTGTTTGAATATTTTTTAATGTATCTGTAAATATAAAAATGTTTGGATGACTATGATTAAAATTTGCATTAAAATGGGCATGAAATGATTCACATACATTTGTCGATTTAGTCAATCCAGAAGAAGCTTCTGCCCAGACTTTAGGTGGAAAAGTTGCTTCTTCGTCAATATAAGTATTTTTTAAATAATTATAAAATGTATCCAGGCGGTCATCGTTTGGTTTAATGTTATACAAGTCAATACTAAAACAGTTTTCAACATCTTCAGGATTTAAATATATTAATCCAAAACAGTAATGCAGCCACTTACTAATTTCTGATTCGTCATTTTTATAATCAGTTGCGAGCCCAAATCTTTGAATTGCGCGCCACCACGCCTGTGATAAATGAAAACGACAACAGTCAATCTTTATTACCTTCTTCAGGAGAATTAACAAACGTTATACGGTAATGTTTTTAGGGGAGTTTACATAAGTGTAATACAGTAGCAAAATATTTTTAGGGGAATTTACTATTTTATTTTTTAGGGGAGTTTACATTTGCCTTGTATGATTAAAACAACATTTTGGGGCTAGGTAAACTGAGTCCGAGATAAGTTTGGTACATTTTGAACGTGTCTTCCCAGTTCGCCGACACCCCATTTCGCCGACTATTTTTTACATGTTCCCAATTTGCCGATTCCCAATTCGCCGAATATAAATATTATATAAAAAAAATAAACATTATATTATACTAGGTATATGATAAAACTTTTTATACTGGTGAATACGGGAATAGGCAATAGCATCTATAACTTCCGAATTTGTAGCACCTTCTATTCCTGAAGTTATGACAGATCTCCTAATTTCATTAAATGCTTTAGGTTTTGAGTAAGTTCCTCCTTCATTAATCAAAGTTTAGAAAAAAAAAACTCGGAAAATAATGCACTTAATAAGTACTATAATATATTATTTGAAATTATATTTTTATAATTTCTACTTAAACATTACTAAATTTGTACTTACTTTCAATTTATTTCGAAAGCCACGATTAGCCAACTCAACTCCGTGTGTTGGGTGATTGTGAGGCATCGATAATATTACATCAGTTTTATGTTTCAAAATAGCACGACCGCCGCAATTTTGTATGCATTTATAATAATATTCGGTTTTGTCATCCCGTATTCTATCCACTCGAGGAATACAATTATTGACTACTAATAAATCATGATTTTTTTTCTGATTTTATTTTAAACCATCCCATTTTAATTTTTAACTGGCTAACTATTAAATTTTGAACTTTACAGTAGGTACCCGTATAACTAGAGAGTCAAAGACCCAGGTGCAAATAAATGCATATGGGCCTCAGTTTTTTGAGATACATAAAAAAGTCAGACTAACTTCATATTATTGGAATTTTTACTTCTTAGATAGATATTAGTATTTGTGGATATATTACGTCATAAAGAACCGATATATAATTCTCACGTTGAAACAATTCTATGTAGAGCTTAAATGTAGTAGGTAATAGGTGTACAGGATCACAATTTTATATTGAGTAGATTTTATTAACACAAAAAACTTGTAAAATAATCTACATAGGCACATAGCATAAAAAAAATATAAGTTAATATTTAAAATATATAATATGATTATTGTTCCTACAAACATGATTTATAATAAATATAAAAATAACAATTTAAGTTTTCATGTAACACCAAAAATAAATAAAAATAATCATTTCTATTATTATATAATAATTAATAGCTATATTACATATTTTATATTTTTATAATGATTAAGTGTTATAAAAACATTTTCTTTCGAGCCTAAGCATTTGTGAAATCAACAATATTTTTTTCAATATTTATTTCATCAGTACGACCTCTTTCAATGCTTAATACTGATAGTATATTACTTAATCTTTCTTGGGAAGTAGAAATCCTCAAGTAATTTTTATTAATTTAAGTTTGGAGAAAGATCTTTAGCTGAAGCCACAGTTACAGGAATTGTCAAAAAAATTATACAAGCTGTTAGAACATCTTAATTTTTGTATATTAAGAGTTACAAAAAAATTAGTAGCCAATAGTTAAAATAATATAATTAATGTCGTATTGTCGTCTGACGATCGGTATTCGGTATATTATATCGACAGGGGTGAACAACGTAGTTACGTAGAACGGACCGCTCTGATTCTCAAGTACATTGTTAGTAATCGCGGATAATAATCAACAAATCTATTTATGTCACGCTTGGCTTAGTAAATTTTTTCAATATTTTGATAAGCGATTCCAAGTAAAACCATCACAGAATATAACGAACCAGGCTTTTGCATTTTGTTATATGAAGACATGAAGTTAAATACAAGATAATAATAAAATTATTATGAATCAAATTTAAAAAAAAATTGACATCTATCCATCAAGTGCCCAAGGGACCTAGCGGACCCCAGTGCTGTGCACCGCCAGCAACTATGATTTTGACGGCACTGCACACGGCTGGAACGAACTAAATTCACCAATCTGTATTCCCTCTGGATTTTATATGTGGGAAATAATTTATTCATTGAACTTATCGACAACTCATACTGTGTTATCGCTGTCATAAAATCCGTTTTTGATAAAAATTATTGTCACCTGTCGGCGAATCGGGAAAATTGAAACTATATTTATAAATTGTCGGCAAACCAAGATGTCGGCAAACTAGACTGTCGGCGAAATGGGAATGTTTTTAAAATATTTAAAAACTGGTATATTTGTCGGCAAATTGGGTATGAACCGATTTTGAAAATAGCAACATGCATTTTTATTGCATATAAAATAATTATATAATTAATAAAAATGCAATAAATGCATGTTGCTATTTTCAAAATCATATGTACATGCAGTCAATGAATGTCCACAAATCTCAAATAAAAATGTTATAGTGCATATATATTTTTAAATTTTAAATGCATATAAATCGTTTTTCCCTGGGACTCAAATTACCTACTACCTTATTTTTTCTAAGACTCAACTTACCTACTACCTTATTTTTTCTGGGACTCAACTTACCTACTACCTATTTTTCCCCGGGACTCAATTTACCGAGTTAGGGTCATTTGGGACTCAATTTACCAACCACGAACGTTTTGGTATATTTTTATTTTGCGGACTCAGTCACGTAGCTAAAGGGATGGCCCACCCTAATATGTGTCCGGCCCATCCAAAGTATTCAGGAGGGCCCATTATTATATAATGGCTCCTAATTGTTTTCAAATTTTTAATAGATTTTCCATAAAACATAAAAATAGAAAAATACTTTTATATTAGTATTTATTAATTAATACTTATATTATGTTTATAGTATTTCATTTAAAAATTGTGTTTATATACCTATATTAAGTATTTAGATTTTATTATCATTATACAATTATTAAAACTTAAAAGCATTATTTATATACCTATTTGATTTTTCTCTATGTATTTAAACGTATTTTTTTTATTATACTTATAGTTACTAGGTAGGTACTTACTGGCAAAGTGATAAAATATGGTATCTGGTATCATTACTTATTAGGTTATATACTTAGGTAGGTATATATTTGTAGTAATGACATGCTGATAACTACCATCATTTTATAATATACAAATGTCGGGAAGGAGGGGACCCACCTAACATTGGCCTACCTAGTGAATATTTTCTGACTACTGCCTATTTATACGGCTTATAAATTTATAATATTAAATGTGTGTTTGAGGGTTCACACTATAGGTACCTCAGATGTAAAGAAGGTCATTCACACTCCGCCAGTCGCCACAACCACTCGATATTACAAGTATATGGGAAAATATGTTAAAAACAAAACACATCTTTATTATCTTTATTATTAACTTTATACTTAATCGATTTAATTTTCAATTCGTATTTATAATTAATTGTTATAATTTAAACTTGTAATAATTTGTTATGTTATCATCAAAATTAAACGATATGTCTCGCAATGTGTGTAATAAGTAGGTATAGATCGGTTCAAAGGGAGATCCATATGGACCATATGATCCCACCTGGCGCAAACCTTATGCACGTGACGTGCAGCACGTCTATGCAGTAGTAGTTATTATATCTGCAAGGCTAATTAATTCATTTATAGCTAGTAAATAAACAACTTATTAAATAGACGGAAATTTTCAATTCAAATAACCATATAAGTTCCAAAAACAATAAAATATGTCTAAACACTGATACTATATAGTGACACTTGCGTAATACAATAGGTCTTTCAATAAGTTAAAGTGATTTATAGTAAACGTATACTACAGTGTTACTTACTCCAATTAATATTAATAGGCAGCCAAGAAAAAGTCAACCAATAAACATTTTCATAACTTCTAATACACTATTAATTATTAGATCCAAAATGATCTTTTAGCAATTTCATCTGTTAAGTGCAAGGCGAGAGTAATTTATCCAAACTTTATGAAATTCAAGGCCGGAAGTATTTATGAAATATTATGCATTGTGTATAAATATATATATACCGCTATGTACCTACACATACCGACACCGATTAAAAAATGCTATCGCTGCTTAAATTATGTGATTATAATAAGCACGTTTTTTTTACACAAAAGAATAATTATTAGATTACCGGGAACACACACACACTCATAATATACATATTAGCATACATTGTTTAATAGTTAATTTCGAAAACCAAACAGAACCAGATCCTGACAATTGTAACAAAAAATACAAGTTATGGACTATGGCTGTAGTTACCTAATGTAATAAGTAATGCCTAATTAATGAAACTAGGATCTACCCGCCCGTTTCCGGTTTAAAGAAGGGGAAAAAAAAGGATCTACCCACCTAGGACCTAGGTACTTACTTTTATTTAATGTTTTATAGTGATGTTGTTAAATAATAAATTTATTAACAATCCAACTAAAATATGTTATTTGCATGATAGTATGATAGTTAATTAATAACAAATTGGTTGACAGTAATAAAAATAAAATTGGTATGGAAGACAAGTGATAATGACTAGGTACTTTTAGTACATTAGACTAGTGGATGAATTTTTAATTGAGTAAATTTTTATTTTTACTCATTTTTATTAATATGAGTGGTTTAGTTAAAATATTTTAATAAACTCCTTTTTTGTACCTGGATCGTCAATTAATAATTGAAATTATTTATAATTTTTAGAAAATATTGATAAATACAAACACACAAATTCAATTATTGTACACAATTAAATAACACAAACAAAAATTTATTCTGGATTAAGCTATATTAACTTAAATTGTTTGCTAAAATATATTTATGAATATCTTATGGCCAATCTTTAGTCTTGTTTACAAATTATTCAACAATATAATCTTAAATATAATAAAAAAAATTTAAAACAATAATAGCCTAATTATAAATATTTTAAACCTGTACAAATACACTTTTTCGATTTTGTGACAGTTTATGACAAATTAGATAGAAGTATTATCACAGTTGTACTAGTTTTGCGCAGTATGCACATCTCCACATCGGCCTATATCATAGTTCTCCACTTCTGATTGGTTGAGTTTTTTTTATGCTCATGATAATTATTATGATTTATATTTATTTTATAATTTATTAGGCATTTGTGTAGTTCAATATAATATTAAATAATAATAATTAACTTATAGTATATACAATACTGTATTTATATAATTACTAATAAATTAAGAAGTTAATTTATTAATTTTTACACGGTTTATTGGTATAGAGAAGTGTTGCGTTTAAATTATTCAACCAAATAAACTTTCTTGCAGAAACTAAACATTGATAATGTCAACCAATTAGAAGTGGAGAACTACAATATAGGCAAAGTGAAGAAATATTTGAGCAGGAGCAGCTATTAAAAAACTGTGATGATACCTGTCAAATTTGTCATGGTTTACATGGAATGGAAATTTTATAAAAATGTATTATATTATTTATTACATAAGTTATTCTTGTTCAATTCATATGCATAATTGTTTATACTTCTAAAAAATAACACAGTTTTACAAAAACAAATAAAAAACAATTAATTATCTAAATAACATGTATAAAATAGGAAAACAATCTAGTGATGGCTAAATAATTGAGGCAGGATTTACAATGGTATTACATTTAAAAAAATATATACACCAAATACATTCAAAACAGTAACGAGTGAATTATTCCAATGACACAACTAACAAGGAGACGATGGCTACTATTTCTTTTAAATAAAAAAAAGTTTCAATGTGAGTAATATAAAAACTCAATGGTAACATAAGTCTATAAATGCTAGCAAATTAAAATTAAACATAATAATATATATAATTTAAATAAATTCAATTACTCATTCACAATAATAACTAATGCTGATCAATTGAATTTAATAATAAAATATATAATAATAACCATTTAATATAATTCACATTGACTTTAAAATGGTAATGGAGAAAAAAAACTTAAAATAAAGAATGTCACAGGTTTTGATCACAAGTCTCAAAAGTGAATACGGCACAATATGATCACAATTCTCCAACATTGTTATACCTCTTCAATTTTGTTGGAAATACATCTCTGTACAGAACAGGATCAACTCTATACTCAACAGTCTTTAATGGCATTCTACCATAAATAGCAGCAAACATGTTCACACATGATGTTCTTGTAGCCATGTGTCCTTGGTCAGCTGATAACATTTCAGTGTTTTTACATTGAGGACACTTAAATTTCTTTTTAGGAGTTACCTATTGAAAAGTAAAACTTTTAAATATTGAAAGGAAAAATAATTTAAGTAACAATTACTTTAATTGGAGCTTTGTTTGTAGTGTTGGACACCAAAAAGTTCATTGCAATATCTTCACAGTTCATATGATCATCTACCCATTGTTTGATATTATTAGGCATAATATATGTATAGGCTTGATTCCAATACTATTTATGAATGTATAAAATTTAAAATAATGTTTATTGAAAAAGATTTTTTTTTTATCAATAATAATTGTTCTTACTTTATGGTAAAATGCTGCCCCAGTCAATACCATAGATATTTCATTTTTCCATTCTGATTCATACTTCCAAGTATTAGTTTTGTTATTCCATACATGGGTTCTAGATGGAAAACCTACTATGTGATCAGGAAATTCTTTCCAAACCTAAAGGTAACAGGCATTAAAATTTTTCTTGAAGTTTTAAATAATTATTTACCTGAAATCCAAATTCAATCTCATCTAAAGTCAACATAAGTATATCATCATCCAAAGATAAAACTGCTTCTGTTTCAATTTCTCTATAGGGAAAAAATCGATTTGATAGTTTGTTTGCTGTGGTTTGCACAACCTTTAGAGATACATCAATTTTCGGCCACTCTGAAACTTTATTTGATAAACTGTTAATAGATAACTTTTATTTAAATTTTGAAACTTTAAATCTTACAATGTGGTGGAGATTTTAACTGATTATTCCAAACAACAATAATCTTTTGCAGACTTGGCGCCTTACTGATCAAATTTATTAGTGTAAATAAACTATCTATTCTATCGTACGATAATATTATTGCTGTGAATCCTGAAGAATCTGACATATATGGTAAGAATAATGGATTTCTAGCAGATACCTAAGTAAAATAAACATGAAAAACAACTGATACTTATTAAATTATTAATGCCAACATACAGGATGTGGTCTTAAATTCCAATCTTCATAAAAATCTGAACTATGTGGATGCAGTCTTTGACTTAATATCTTAAGTGTAGTCATAGTAATTATTTTCAATGATGATAAATATGTCTGATATAGCCAACGGCCTTGAGCTGACATCTCTTTCCGTCGGTCCAGAGGAATACCAGAAACTACGTCTAGTATAGAATTTAGTTCAGTTTCACTCCACATAATTACGGCTCTATCAAATAAATATAAAATTTAGTTTTATTAAAAATAATGTACAACAAAAATTACAAACCTTTTCCAGTCTATAACTTCAAAAAATGGTAATACAACATGATTTATAGCTACTATTGGTATACATCCAGCTGCCAGTGCATCAATAAAAACCATATCCATTAGCCGTGGACCAGGCAATATTAAACAAAAGACACTGTCCTGAATTAAATAACATAAAAATGAAAAAAAAAACCACAACATTAGTTTATTTATTTCATACATTACAAACACAAGTGTTTATTAACAATACTTACAGCAAGTATGTCTGCATAGTTATAAGTAGTGTTTTCATGGCAAATTATTGTTCTGTCGTGTCTATTATGTGAGCAAGGTTCTATAACTCTAATCGTTATATTCTGTGTTGTTGATTTTTGTTTTTCAATTGATTTTAAAGAAGTAATGAAATCATTATGAAGATTTGTTTGAATTGTGCTAATAAATGTTGTCCTGCAAAATATTAGAAATCTAAATAGTTAATTGCATTTATTACAATTAATTTAATTGTTTACCTGTATTTGAAAGTATAGTTATTACTTAAAGAAATTGCTAAATTGCTGTAAATTGCTATTGAAATATCAAAAGATGATCTATATGTCCAAGAATCAAAACCTACACCAGCAACCATGGATTTACCAATGGATAAATCAACCACAGATTTATAGTCTGGTGCTGTTCCTGGCACCATATTAAATATTAAATGGTTCTGACCATCGTTCCAACTAAATAATATAAACAAATTGGTTAGATAGTTATTCTATAGTGTTTTGTTATAATAAATCGCACTCACTGTGGTAATAAAGCAAGAGCCTGTGATGTTTCTTTCACTCGAAACCGGTTTTGATTTAATGTATCAATTGATGACACAAAAACACATGCTTCTTTTGGATTTGTTGTGTAGTACTGGCTCTCTACTATTGTCCTCAATATAGTATGATATTCTTTAGAAATTTTACCTCCAATGGGTATAAAATCCTTGTCAACATGTCTGGCCATCGGATAAACATAAACTTTAAAATCACCATCAAACTTATGGCCACACCTGTATATATTGAAACAATCGTAGAATGTGCATCTAGAGTTTGTTGGAACAATTGGACTGTCTTCTGGAATAACATACTGATAGACTTCTTGAATTTTGGAAGGAGGTTTCTGGAGGAGTGTAAAAACATGTGGCAGAACAACTACGTAAACAAAGGACAGTAAAAATGAAATGAATATAGAAATGTAGATCAACTTTTTGTGTCTCAATAGACGGCAACATGCTAAACGAATGAACATGGTTTTGTCAGTGACGGTCGTGAGGCAGACGCCTCAAGGAATATTTCGAGCGTTGGCTCGGAGATGGTATTTTCTTCATTGCAAGTCGCTCGCCCATTACACGATCCAATCGTTTAATGACATAATTAAGTTGGGTAAATATTATTAAAAAATTAATAAAAATATCAAACACTTTTCATACAAACACACGTTAGAATGTTGCTTTATTTTCCGCGCAAATAAAACAGTTAATAGTATTAACTACAAACCCATTCAATTCAAATGGTCGGGTCATTTTGTTATCAATTCACGTCTAATGATTTAAAATAATAATTCGTACCTTAACTAATAGTAATATGTTACTTAAAAAAAATAACAATCGTCATTTTTTACTACATTTCAAATATGAAATAGGTCCTAAAAGAGCATTATATTATTACTATTATTTTATTATCTTTATCAGTTATCAGACCCGCTGTGAATAAATATTTGAGTGTTCCTCAGTGCATACCGACCATAGATATTGTAAATCTTTTCATGACGACATAATATAACTAGTATGTTTTTCGTTTTGATTTCAGTTTCACATCTTACTTCAAATTTAAAAATTTGAATTAATAAATTATAAATAAATTATTTTATTTTATTAATTTATAATTTATTTTTTTATATTATATTTATTTAATTAATTAATTAAATTAAAAATAAATTAATAAATTAATAATTAATAATAATAAAAAAAAAAACTTTAAAAGTATAAACAACATAACAACAATAAATGTAATTACTTTTTTGTATATTCAAAAACGCTTCATAACACAATATACCAGCAGCTCTATGCAACTCGATGAAATCAACATGAAATCTTATTGAGGGGACCTTATTTTTCATATCTCATAATTTTTCTTTCTTTACCTGCGATTTTCAGCGCAATTGATATATTATACTTGGCTTATTTAAGAAAATAACGTTTGAAATGTGAGAGGACTTCCCTCTTTTGTAAAAATATTAAATACCTAAGCTTAAAAAAATAGAGAATATTTGGGTTACTAACATTTTTGTTGGACTTGGCCCTTTTCCCCCATTTGCACTTATGCTATCTAGCTTAGAAAATATGGAATAATAACTTCTGTATTGTAATATAGTACCTATGCGTCTTAACAATAAGTCAATTATGTATTTATGACTTATGTACATATCACATGACCAACATTTTTGGAGTTTTAAGCCAATTATACGAGACTGTTGGTCAACATTAGGAACTCAGAATAAAACGGATCAATATACTTATATGGTTACTACACGCAAATATTCAAACCAATAATAAGTACCTACTGTGTCTACATGCGCTACTGATATACGATGTATAATAATTAATAGCAATATAACTCTTAAGTTATTTTATTTACAATGTTCACAGGGTTGGTTTAGACATTTGAGTATTTTAGTATAGTGTCTAGTAGCACGATCAATAAATATATTTAAGTATATTTAATCAATGCTAGTAACTAGACAAATATTGTTTGTTCATTGTTGTCCTCAAATAATTAGGTAGGTACCTATATAATATACAGGCGTTTATTTATAATTTCTATAATTTTGGTTAATAATTCGATTAATTCGTAATTCATACCAATAAATGATAGGTACCTAATGGCTATAATATATATATATAATAAGAACGCATATTATTACTAAACTACTAAATGGTAATATCAGTACCATTGATTTGGGGGGGGGGGGTCGTTGTCAAATTAAAATCAATTAAAATATTTCAATATTTCAATACACAACTCTTCGTACAATTGCAAACGTCCATATTTTTGTCTCTTAAATAATCCTTCACAATCACAATGACCTTGACACTAAATCAATGAAGCTGCATATTTTTACAAACGGTCTTATACGTTTTCTATAGACTAAAAAACCACCATAATCCACTCATCATATAAATGGTCTACTTACCCTGCAATTCACTCCTTTGAAAATAGAAATTACTGTCGAAGTCACAAAATAATGAATTGTCTTGATTTTTTGTTTAAATTATTGAGATTTTAACCAAACATTATAATATCTTGGCAATTAATGATGGGTATATATATACATAAATATTTATATATCTAAATAATTTTAAAAGCTCAAACTTTTAGATTCTGAGGCCTGACTGCATTAAAATTAAATTATGTTAACATTGTTAACATTATCTGTTGATAGAGCATCAGTGAGAAGAAAGCTGATTTGATTCCATAGATAGAGAATGAGACTTAAGCTGGATTCTTTGGATAGAGAAAGAAGGACAATTTAGGAGAAAGTGTTGAAAATCGCAATAAACCCCACCTGCACAGTTAGTTATGTAGAGTGCAATAGGGGCTACTGTTGAGTCCCAATTTAATTGAGTAGTGTGGTAAAACCCTGTGCCTAGTGCGTAATCTGGTGTATTTAGTTATGTCAACAATCTTTAGGGATTGAAATCATGGTACAACATGCATGTTTTTAATGAGAGATTTATAACCAGAAGCATATGACTCGGGCAGGGTATCCCTTGTTTTAATATGGAAAAATAAATAAATTAAACTTCTTATATGTTCAATATTTTTTGGGAGTTCCCAATATTTATGACACTCATGATAAGTGACCCAAAAATCCTTTAGCAGTTCCGTCCTTCAATGGCTAAACGTTCGACGTTCATATACTTCATATTATATACAAATATACAATATACAAGTGAACAATACGTCACGATTGGTAATAATAGCTGATTATGTTTATATATATATAATATAAAAGTATATAGATACGATTATTGTTGAATTGTGTGTAATTCGAATAAAATTATGTAAAGATAAATTGTATTATACACATGAAATACAATTTGGTACCTCTCAACCTATTGCCTCAATCGATGTATTGAAATATTAATACACGATATTATTATTATTATTAGGTATACAATAGGTATCAAATCATTCAACAATTATTAAAATTCAGGAGAAAAAAATCGTTTGGTACCTACATATATTATATGATACATGTGGTCAGTAATTTTGTTTATTTTATTTGATCATATAATATATACATTAAATGTACGTCCAATCATATTTGATCAGTGATTACCCTCTGATAACCTTTGACCCACCGAACGACCGAACACGTTTATTACGTTTTATTATTATTATATATATAATATATAGACTATGTATGTGGTCTTATTTTATTGTACTTACCGTTTCCATGACTACATTTAATACACATTATATATTTACAACTTACAACTTACGCTAAATAAAAACATAAACACAATACCCCGTGTTTACGTGAAATTTTCTAATACTATTATTTTACTTATATAACTTAATATTTGTATAATGTATAGATTGTAAATGTTGAGCTATCATAGTTTTATACTAATAGCTAATAAAAATAAAAAATAAAAACTTAATATTTATATTGAGCATGTATTACATAGATATTAGATATAAATAATACATAATATTCAGCAGTGGTCCAACGGGTCCAAGTGGGTTTAATATTTGTATCTCTACCTGGCTCAACCACAAAATGTTTTTAAATTAAAGTTATTAATTTTTGATAAATTTTCAAAACAATATATTATGTAGTATCTAATAAATTAACTATGAAGTATTAAGGTAAAAATTAACTTCCTTAGCGATGGCGATTATTCAAGTGATTTATTTCTTAAGAATTATATAAATAAATTGTATGAAAAAATGAATGCCAAATGTGAAAAAAATTAACTATTAACTTTATTCTTGTCCTATAATATTATATTGTTGTATATTTTTTAAGCTTTATTTACAATTTTATTCATGTATGATATTAATGACATAATATGGAGTATTTCTACTGTAATCACTTGTTTATTATGTCAATATTATGGCAAATATATGATAATAATAATAACACCAGGTACATCACCTTTTTCTGAAGAACAAAATAGTTATAGCACTTTGTTAAACGGTTGATATTAAAGAATGAAAACTTTAAAATTATTTAGGCGTCTAAATTATAATGAAAAACATTATGTTACAATATAATAAATAAAATAATAAGCAATATTTTAATTATTTAATTATTTTGAAATTCTGTAATCACTAAAATTGTTCTAATATTTCCCGACGTCTATTATTTAAATTTCAAACTACGCGTTTTTACATATACATCACATTCTACTTATTTTAAGATATTGATTAATTGAAAAATATTTGGACTTGGAGAGTACCTACAGAAATGAAATATTTACTCGGATATAAAAACATTTCAACCTAGAAACTAATCAGTTGTAACAACCATGAACCATATTATAAAGAGTTTCTATTCATGAAGTTCTTTAAAAAATTAGAAAAGTAAAAAATAAAGTTTAAGTTGTGCATCTAAGTGCATGATAAATAAATTTATGGACACACGGCACGCATTTTGAACAGACTCTTTTATAAGAGATAGCATGTAATTTGTGCATTTTTGCAATTTGGATGCAGTCAAAATTATTACATTTTATTACATAATATGGAATATTATATAATTCCATATTATTAAAATATTATTAGTTCAATTTTCCGCCCCATTTATACATAATCATATATAGGACTTTATAATGTAGTATAGCAATAAGGTATAGGTTAAAAAGGATGTTTTATTTTTATTAAATTTTAGTCATATTTTTTCTCTTTACATCATATTGTAGCATTATTTTTGCCGTATTGGCAAAAACATATAAACATTTTTTCTATAAATTTGATTTTGTTAATTTTGGTTTCATCCTAACTATGAAATCATATAGTATTTCTTTCTTATGAATATTAAATTTCTTTGTCTACTATATTTCTTCTGTAATCATTTAGGTAAGTAAATACTTTTTACTTTTATTTATATATATTTTATATTAAATTATATAGCCAAATAGGTATCTTATTATAGGTAAGATTATATGTTTATTACGGTATTTGATTATGTTTATAATAATGTTGTAATATATTATTTTAATATACACGAATATAACTAAAAAAAACACAGCCGCAATTCAGATTATACGTTTTTCGTAGTTATCTTTTGAATAGGTACAACAAGTATGAAGCCACTCATAAATAATAACAAATACCTACATCCCACTGAAGCAGCGGCTTGCGGAGGATATTCCCATTAAATAATATTGTATACAACTATATTATGAGTCATAAATTCATAATATATGACTATCGGCGTATCTGCTTGTAACTGATGATGAATTAAAAATAAATAAAAGTTGGTAAAGAGATAGGACCACCCATAATGTAATTTAGTAATCTTTACTAGGTATGTATAATATTATATGAACCGGCGAACCGCACTCGCATTCAATATTACTATACATATTATAAACGCGTATTTAACACCTCATTACAAGTATTAGTTTAATTTAAAATTATACTTGATTGACCTATTTTGTTATAAAAATCGTAAAAAGTTAGCAACATTATCTTTGTTCTCACTTCTCTCCGAGATTATTTTAAATATTATAGTTTAAACCTACTACAGGTTTCTGTATACAATTATATAAATATTACCCCTTCAGAAAATATATCCTGCTAACTAGTTGCGGTCACCCCTCAATAAGGTTACATACTAGTTGCAGTCACTCAAATAATAATAACTAAGTATACTAAATAATATAATATTATATAGTTTATATAATAATTAAATATGAAATTAATTTTTCGTTTATTTATTTAATTTAGAAAAATGTATCAATCAACATTTTCCTTCCCATTTATATCGAAAATATAACATACTTAGGACTGTCTACACACTATTATTTATTGTGTAGGTATGGTTAAAAATGTTTAAATTATTCGAATTTTCGAAACTATGATCGGAGTATACTATTTAATCTATTTTATTTATAAACGCTGTGTACATTATATCGAAAAATATGTTTATCGTATAATATAAATTTCGCCTGGAATTGGAGTATAATAAAGCTATGACCGCAATTAAGATAGGTATTACCTAAACTGGCGTGACCGCAAATGTTATATCTGTTTATCTCAAAAATCGTCATGACACATACATCGACTTATAAACATTTATTTAATAAGTTACATAGGTAGTATATAATAACTTTGGTAGGTACGAGCATATAAAATAAATTGCCGCAGTTTGTATAATGTGTTTTATCGGTTTTGTCGCAGATTGTATAATATTAAATTTTTTTTTGCTGCAGTTTACATATCGACTTTTAGAAAAAACTTAATTTTGCCGCAGTTAACCATCTCCCATTTAGGGGTACAATTGAGGCCAAATAAGTATATCTCATAGAGTAATACTATATATATTATACTATATGGTTATTTAAATAGAGTATCGGCTATCAATATGAAAGCATTGATAAAAGAGAATCAATGCCTTTCCCTCCTGGAACGCGGCCTCCAATATATTTAACATAGTAAATACATAATAAGAGTTTTTTTTGACGTTAGGTTACAAAAATTGAGAATTTAAGATTCTAATGTTAGTTTTGATAAAGATTTGAAATAACAATATATTTTACATTTTACACTATATTATATTGATTTAAAATTGTATAATTCTTATTAGTATATAATATTAAGTATTAACTAATAACTTCTACTCCTCTTCTGATTGCTAACTGTTTGCTACAGTTATCAATAATAAAAAACCTTTATAACCTCAAAAATGTTACAACTTAATCCTCAGTTAATAAACCCGATGTTCTATCCATTCTTATTATATCTATGATCGACACAGGCTTAATTTTGTTTTTTTTTTCATTTTTTATAAAATGTGCAAGGGCGCACCCAAGGGGGTGGCTAACGGGATTTAGCCCCCCCCCCCCCAATGGCTAGCCACAATTAATTTTATTAGGTTTATTGACAATTGACATTTGACTTTATATTATTATAAAAAAAATTATCAACTATCGAAATTTAAACGTATATTATATTTCTACCTATCATTCCGGTCCCCGGGTGAGACCTCTGTTGTCTATTATTATCGTCACGACGTCGTTAGTTGAAACTATGTACTGTGTAGGATACCGGAAACGTCTAGATTATACATTTTTATCGATACAATATTTAGTTTATCGCAAACCGCAGGTATCTATGCGTTAACAAATTCCACTTTAATTTCATTACTTATTTAGTAGATTAACTAGTATTGTCGACATTGTCGTACAACTGTTCAAGTCGACATCGTTGGTTTTTCGCGAGCTGATTTATTTATTTATTCATTTTTAATTGTTAATTGTTTTTTTGTTTATTCAAATAAAATTTAAAACCGGAACAAAAAAACAAAATTAGTTAGTAAAAGATTGTAAACAAGCTTTAAGATTTCTGTATATATTTCAAAATAAATACTAACTATTAATATTAAAATTATTTGAATTTAGCCCCCCCCCAAAAAAAAAAAAAAAAAACCTGGGTGCGCCTCTTTTTGTGTGTTTGCATTTCACAAATAATATTAATAAATTAACTATAAATGGCCATTTATTAATAACCATAGCGCTATCGCATTTCAAACTATAGGTAGGTAGGTATAATACATTATGAATATTAATTAATACTCTTACAAATTCTTCTTCAGTTAATACTAAATTATAATTAGTGAAGATATTAATTATATCAGTACTATATAGTATTATACAATGAAAATATTATAATTTTTTTTTTTTTTTTATTAGGTTATGAAAAATAATATTTAATTCATATGATAAAAAGTAGCTATTATAATTAAAAATTTAAAATAAACGTCTAAAAGTTTTACTCGTGTGATTCCTGCAATAGACAATAACCATAGATGATAGATATAATATGGTCTGCAGTATTATCATAATATTGTGACTATGTAAATATAAAATCACAATATAGCAGTCACTACTCACTATAGTCATTAGTAAATTTACCAATTTGGCATTTTAAACAAATATAAAGGTTAAGTTTTAGAACATTGAACCTTATTTTATGTATATAAATTATAATGATAAATATTATATATAGGTACATTGTAAATTCCGATATTCGTATATCTATATAAATCTAATACTCACATATTATGTATATATTATAATTTATAATTATATTTTATTATACTTCGCATTGTTATGCTTATTAAACAGGTACCTATCATTAATCATATATAAATAAATACATTTATAGCTTAGTAGATAGTTAATTTTGCATCAAAGTCAAGTACCCACCTGCAGTTTGCACCCTAAATATAAACCTATAACAGCAGATAATAACTTTATACTTTATACATAGTGACTGTAGTGACTATTTGAAAAAAATGGTATATTTTTTACATATATATAAGTGTATTGATTACTTTCTGAATTTAAATCTAAACGTGTATGGTGTATCTATATGCATTTTATAGACAAATAGACAACATTTTCTCAAATGTCATAAGTACAATATCTGTCTACAGCAAAGTTGCAGAGGACTTTTTACAAATATTTTAGATTTTTAGCGTAGCGGTGAATGTATTGATTTTACCATGATGTGTGTAGTTTTTTTTTGTCTGTCATCAGTTCATCACGTATTGGGGCAGTAAAAGTGCTTAGATTTTTGACATCAGTACTTCGTTCGATCCGAAAGTGAATCTAGTTGGTACTTTGAGGGGTTAAAATTAAAAAAATGTTAATACTTTTTTAAACAAACTAAAAATTAAGGGAAAAACGGGAAATTTTACACACAATCAGTTTTCGACAAAATCGATTTTGGTTTTTGATGTCACTTTAAAACAAATTACTGCAGATACTTGAAATTTTCACTGAATGTTTATATAGGCATTTTATAAATTTGATATAATTTTCAAAATATTTAGATTTGTTTTGAGCTGTTAACTGAAATTTGAATTTTTCAACTTTTTTAGTTTTTTTTTCTATAAATATCGATAAAAATGTATTGGTTGGGTTGAAAATCTTGAAATTTTAATACATGGCTTCTAACACATTGTTACAATATCAGTTGAAAAATATTGAAAATACTGCAGAGACACGATTTTTTTTTTTATAAGCATTTAAAGTTCAAATTTTGACTAAATACGTAAAAATTACTGCAATGTTCAAATTATTTTAAGCTAGAAATTCAAAAATTTTTTTCTTTTAAAAATCTAAGATTTGAAAATGTTTAATAATCTATAATATATCGTAGACAGATAAACCGTCTCCGCTCAGAATCGTTTTTCGTATACAATAATATAATATCATTGAATTGAAATTCAATTCCATCCATTACAGTAACCACTTTTAACCTACTGTACAGCAGAGCAACATCCACGACTAACCAGCTTTTTTATTTTGACAGAGAAATTTATAGTCTATAAAATCTCAATCAAATTGAGCTTTAAAGAAACAAACTGCACCCCGCAGCTATTACGTTTACAGGCAATTCCTCAATTCCTCATTGCCTCTACGGAATACCAAAACCGAATCTACTAATCTATTACAAAGAAATAGAAATATTATAATATTCATTTGGCAGTGATAACCGGACGACATAATCCACTAAACTGACAAATAAGGTGCATCTAAACATTCTAAAGTCTAAACCACCTATATGCGGCTATGCGTCGTGCGTGTTTCCTGTTTTTGTATGATAACATAATAACATCAGTATTAAAATGACCAGTGAATGCGATGAGTAGTAATATTATGTATACAATAAACTATATTATACAGTGTGCATAATGATACGAATATGTCTACATACAACCACACGAAGCTTATAAAAAATAATTTCATGACGTACGTCGTAGGATATTCAGTCATTAAATATTAGGCATATTATGGAGTAATAGTTGTGTGGGAGACATATAATAATGATAATTTAAATAGAAAACGGCGTCGAAATATAATGACATGTTTCAGTCAAGGGCTGGTGACTATCCCTATATTTATATTCATCATTCATCATTCATGGACAAATCTTTCAAATCTTTGTATAAAAAGGCCAAAGGGCGAGTCGTAGCAATGCATGTAAGTATATTTATTCGCTTCGTTAAATTCTAAGGATGTCTGGATGTGTGATTGTTTACCTTTAGATATCTGCAGAAAATATCAATCAGATTAATCAGAACACCAAGGTCATCGCAGACATCACTGTTATATTACATATTATCGACAACCTAATAGATTTGACTATTCGGCAATGAGATAATATTATGAATAACTTAAGATGTATTTTAAGATGGAATGTTATCGATTTTATTTGTATTTATTATGATCTTGAATTATAGACGTATGGGTGGATATATTATTATGTATTTATACTATGATTTTAAGTTTTAATCAGTAGAGCCGAAAATATATTTCCGAGAAATACATAATTATATAATATTTTTTACTACGCGGTGAGCCCATATCAAACGGCGTCTTGGAGATTTCCATTCGTTCTTAATATTATATTTTGTAGACATGATGATACATCGACAATGGGCTATCGTCAAAATATTCAATACGAGTATAATAATTAATAATCTCACAATTCATAATTTAATAATATTATATTAAAAGTTATAACTACATAAAACATGTATAATATATATCTAAGTATTATGTTTTGTTATTTTATTGTGTACACGTGTGCCGCGTCTGTTCGAGGTCACGGCGGCCGTGGATGGGCAACTGCACGTGAACAGAGTATTTTATTATTTGGACTACAAAATGTAAAATAATAGATCACAATGCATACAACTGCTCTCTTGGCCGCGTACCAACAACACGGCCGTGCAAGTATTTTTTCCTAAAATCTTTGACAGGAAGGAACGGGGTGGCGGAGTGTGGAGATCGGTCGGCGACCGCCGCCGCGTCGGTGAGTCTTCAATTTTTGACGATTTTTGTGTAGTACCTACTGGAGGCGTCCGGATCAGTTGCTGTAGTTGTCGCGGTTGCGATGACGTCAGCGGTTGATGCCGTCGATGGGCGGGACCGTTTCCCGCGCCGTCGTGGACTATTATTATTATTATTTGTATGCTATAAACACAAACCGGCGGCGCAGTAACGAACTAACGACACTCATTACTCGCGACTCGTGTTGTCGGTTACTCCGTGTTACTCGAACGGGTTCCTCGTGGTGGGGTGGGAGACGCGGGCGATTTGTTTTTACTTTTTCGACACTGCAATATTGGCATTGTGTTTGTGGCCCAGTCGCACTGTTGCTGCCACCACGCCCGCCGTTTTTGCGTCGTTCTCTACTAATTCTCTGGTAGTTGTTATTGTTTGTTGTTGTTGTTGTCATATCGTCTGCTCGTTGTCAACCGGCGTTTTGATAAAAAAAACCGGTCCGCAGCCGATTTACGGGGATTACCGCCGTCTTCATCTAGTGTGTGGACGTGTAGTACAAACGGTAAGAGAATTTTGTGCTATTTATTAAATAATTAATTGATTAAGTAGCCAAGTTTGAATAGTTTTACAGCAATGTTGCCTTACGGTTCCACCCTCATTCGACATTTATTTATTATTATTTATTTTCCGTACAGTTTTGAGCTTTACCATTGGCTGTTTTCGTTTTTATAATGTGCTCAAATAGACACCCGACAGCGAAGTACAAATCATAAAGCATAATTTTATTATAATATATATTTATTTTAGTCGCACAGTTACCTCCCCATAGTATATTATTATTAATATATGATGTCGTTGAAAAACCGTAGTCTACACGTCTACAGGCGCGTCCTGATACAATTTGTCTAGCAGTAAACAATTTTTTGCTGCATAATGCGTTGCTATTGTAAGCAAATCGTTTCGAATCTGTATTCTGTACCGTTTAAACTTAAAATCCTTGGATGGATTGGCGACCATCGTTTAAATTAAATTAAAGCGGTTCGATTAAAATTCATCAGACTTGTGCGTGTTCATATATTATTATGACATTATGAGACTTGTGATCGAAAGATGTGCAGGGCTGTGGCGTCGGATGAAAAAAAATCGTTCATGACCACGCCGCCCTTTTACAATGGGGTGATCGGTTGAGACGAGGGCGGGAGAGCACTGATCAGTTTTCGTTGCCAAGTTTCATGTCACTGTACAACTGCAATTAAGCCTATTTCAAAATATGGCGAGGGCCAAAGTCCGTGAAACTTATTATATTTTTTATAGCATTATATGTATAAATTCGTTGGTCGGTATTTTTATTTATATGCTAACCGGTGAGAGTACCACCAACTCTAACTTTCTATTCGACTTTCTTTAACTAGGTATACCTGGTTTTTTTTATTCACTTCTGCTAGTTCATCTCGAGATGTTCTTGATTCTTATTTTTGTTGTTTTAAATTTATGATCGTTTTTGTGTACATCGCATTAATAACATGGTAGATGTATATTACCCGTAATTGCAGTTAATTTTAGATCATTTCGTGTCGTGTTCACAATAAATCACTATCGCTCATTTTATATTTATGTTGACTATATTATAGAGTTTAGACCTATCTGTTGACATGTGGCACGTTACGTGGTATAATTATATACCTCAATGCCGTTATCGATCGTCAATAATGATAGGTACATACAACTTGACGAGTTCGATGTGCGGCGAAACTAGCGTGTATTGCCTACGAATATTTATTGCCCATTCGATTGTAATAATATAATATATTGGTTAAAAATATCAACATTTCTATGTCTCATGTCTGTATACCTAATCTTTCACACTGAGGTTGACACATTATGGCTGCGTTTTTACATGATATATATCACACCAGTGGATTTAGGTATGGGAATTTGAGGCGAGGGCTTCGAATAGTTCGAATAAATAAATAGGACGTTACGTTTTTTGATTATTATATTATAATTAGGTTTTTTTTTACTTGTTACTTATTTAATTCAAGGGCCTGCTTAAAAGTAGGTACTTGACAATAAAATGAATCAACGATCAAATTAGGTAAGTGTAAGTAAAATGAAGTTCTGTTATAAAAATAAAAATTTCTTAAACTAAACTATGTGACTTAAATTATTAATAATAAAGCGAAGTGTATAGGCGATAATTAAAATTAAACTTCTTAAACTTGATTTTATTTTCACAGCGGACGCCAAAAAATCTTTTTTTATCCTTGAATACATACATATCGATCATTTATTTTAACGCAATAATACATATAATATCATTACAATATTATTAACGAATACAAAAATCGAAAGGTCCTGTAATCCTGTATCACAATTCACAATCACACTCCGGTAGAAAATTAACTAAGTATTTTAAATACTTTTTACGGAAAAAAAAGGTGTCTCGTAAAGTAGAAATATACCCAAATACATTTCTACTTTACGGGACACCCTTTTTTTTGCAATTTTTTGGGTGGACTTAGTCTTTTTTTGGCTGAAAAAAACGTTAGTGAAATCAGAATTTGGCGCACGAAGTTAGTTTCGTAGTTATAACTAATTGAAATTTTAACATAATATGATAGCCCTTAAATACCTATAATGCCACGTTAAACTGGTGTTCAATGATGGCGCAATGGTAATAACGCATTTTCATTGGCTTAGTACCGAGAGATCGATGCCCGTCTTACCCAAAAAAAAAATGTTTTGCACTTTTAAAAAAAAAAAACGAAGATTTTAGAATAAATTATTGTAATGATATATTTTATTATTAAAATATTTTCTTTTTTTAAAACAGAGCTAACAATTCAATTAAATAACAAAATTATCAAGTATAGTGGCTCCCTTCGCCTGCCGGCTCCGGTCGCCAAACTCGAGGTCTTCCGGACCTCGAGTTAGATGGGGGGCTCTGCCCCCAAACCCCCCGGGACTAAAATAGCTAACCTAACCGGGGGAGGGGGTTGGCGACCCCTACGGGGTCGCGGGGGGGAGGAGCATCCCTGCCCTTCGGGCAGACGGGTAACCTAACTTAACCACCCTTAACTTAACCTATCCGGTCGCCAGATTCAACCGCCTGTTAAAGTAACATATTAAGTATTATTATATAGTGGCTACCTCCACATGACATTAAAGTATATAGTAGATATTCCACGCATACGTAATATCGCAAAGTTTGGAATAATAAAACTTCTCGTTGAAATACATATGTTTCAATTTTTCAAAAAAAGATCGCTTCATGCTAAACTGCAATTATACCAAAAAAAAAAAAAATTCATTTCGCATAACTGTTATAACTAATGATTAGGTACTATTGATAAAATGGAAAAAAGTGCAAAATTTTTTTCCACGATATACTGGTTTGAACTCGACCCCAGTTAATTTTCTAAGTTATTTAAAACGTAATAATGTAATATACTTAACTTTGAAATGTTATAACTTCGAAACTATGCCCAAGCCCCAAATTCTGACTTCACCATTGTTTTCAGCGTACTTAACTACATAAGTTTAAAAAAAAAAGTTGCAAAAAAAAGGTGTCCCGTAAAGTAGAAATATACCCTTTTTACAGGTTGCATTAGCGGTGAAAGTGTATAATTTCCCTCCTAAAGTCAAAACATATTCCAAACTATCCGGTAATAATAATTAACAATGATATTAATAATATTTAAGTTTCAAGATCGTGACGATTAACTTATATTAAAATTAAATTTTTCGATTTGTACTTGCCAGTAATAACATGTCCGTATCCACAGATATTTTTTTCCATTGTAGGCGCAGAATGATATCTGTTAAAAAATTTACAAATCTTAATTATTTAAAACATTTTATTATTATTATTATTATTATTTACTTTTTAGTTGAAACCGAACTTCCACAATCCCCACACATTACATTTGTTTTCACTATTATTTTCCATTAAATTCTATTAAATTTTTCCAATGTGTGGAACTGTGCTCGGAATTTAGGAATGCATGCTCTAAGTATCGGAATTATAATATAGGTGATATCTATTCAGCTTTAGCTATTTATAGTCTTGGTATATATGACAAATTAGGTTTTATTTTTGAATAGCTATTTGACTAGTATAAAGGGATTTTTAATTTTTACATGGGTGTCATTTAGATTTGGTGTTGCAGGGTGTATGCCGATTACATCCCCTTGTAATTTTTTTCTCTATTTTTGGTTTAGGTGTTAATTGATAATAGATTTGGCTTAGTTATTCAAGATTTTTTTACAACGATGTGTGTTTTTATTTGTATGGCTGAAGACACTTTTTCTAGTAGAAATTAATAATGCTGATCATCAGCTTTGATAGAGTTTTTTGTAGAAACTTTGTTAATTCTGACTAGAATCCATTTTGTTAAAATGTATTATTCTTGTCAAATTTATATGTACTGTGCATAGTGGGTAAAGAATTGCACGTTTGTGTCTATTAAATTATTAAATCCAGAATAGATAAAGAATCTTCTACCTTTTTTTGAATAGGCAACCATTTTTTTGTCGTGACAATAGCTTAGCCTATATTGATATCATAGAGTATTGATATATATATATATATATATTATATATCAATATATGATAGAGAAAAATAGAATATGTAATTAACGGAAAGGTATTGCAGATTAGATTTGCATACCTTATTTTACGGTTACATATACTTGTGATGGCGTTAAGGTAGGTAATATTGTATAAAAATAGGAATACAACAGGGGCGCTATCTGTCCAGTAAAAAAAAATTTAAAAAAAATTTACGATGCAGGTAATACAAATATAAAATCAGTAACCTAATTTAAATAATTAATGAAAATAGGTAATAGACAATAGTTAAGGTAATTATTGTTTGTTATTCAAATGTACACAAAGAGGTAATGACGTAATGTCTTATGTCTATATGTTTGTTGTTTCATTGTTTGTAGATAAAATACTTAAAAACTTAAATGCAAAATATCTACCTACTTGTTTTTCCTATTAAAAAATATTTGAAAGAGAAGAAGCATAAATGCCAACACCAAACTGTGTGTGAGATTATATTAAAATGCAATATTTTAGCTTTTTAATTTAACATTATTAAATTATTAAATATTATTAAATCAATTTTTATTGCTGAATTTAGTATAATGCTATAATTTATTATAATGTGTTGAATATTTTATTTAAATAATCATACCTAACTATTGCAGAACTATTTAGTTAAAAATATTTTTCATCAGCATCAAAAAGATGAATAAGCTAAGTTTAAATTAATAATACATATATCAGAGATATTTCTGAATTTAATAATTTAACTGTCATTATTGAGACAATTTATTTATATGTTAACTTCTCCCGGGGAAATAATATCAAAAAACGGATGTTTACAGATATATCATTAATGTTACCTAAATTTTAAACATTAAAATAAATTATTTTTGAATAATATTTTCTTAATAATTGTATCAAAAATATCAATGTAGGTACCTAATTATTTTTGGTTTTTATTGTTTTAGTTTATAAAATGGGAGACTTATTTAGCTGTTGCGGTTCTTCGGATAGAGTTGAACCATCTTCACCTGATGCAAAAGTATGTATATATTATAGTCATTGGTTATTCTTTTATAATGTAGCTTTACAGTTTTGTACAGGTATCAATAGTTGACTTTTTTTTTAAATGTTTTAAAATTGGTAAAAATGTATCAGAACTATCTGCTAATATCTTCTTAAATTTACTAATGAACAAATTAAGTCTGAATAAGCTAAATCAGGATTGTATGGTAGGTAGGTCAGAACATTCCATACAAACTAATTAAAATAGTTAGGTATGACAAGACTATGAAGGAAATACATATTGTTGATCAATAGTCTTCACCTCTTATTTGTAATTTCCTGATGAAAATTCACAGTACCATTGTATTCCATTATGCTCATTTCAGTCATGGTTTTTAATATTTTATCCTAGAAATGGAGGATATGGCTTTTTTGTTGACTTAATAACTTTAAATTTTGTACAGCTAGAGGATGTATATACAATACATGACATTCCATCAGTTGTCATTTTTTCTCTGCCTATTGGAATGTAGCTGGAAACTCAAGTTTCACTTCCTTTCATTATTGACTTGAGAAAATATTTTCCCATCAGTTCTGAAATGTTCTAAAAATTCTGTAGCTGCTCTAATTCCTGATCTAGAGTCAGTTTCTTGGGAAACCATTGATCACAACCTTATAAAAATCAAGGTGGAGGGGAATGGATCACAAGTGTTCATTTCAGAAAGTCTCTTGACTTTAATTTGTAAACTACTGAATTCCGGCACCACTTTTCTTTTCAGAAGAGGGGAGTAGTCGTTTTCACATAAACTATGTACTAATGTTAATAGTAGTGTACAATATTTTTATCAAATTGAATCGCTAAATGTTAAAAGGGGACTTCCAACAATTTTCAAATTTTACAGAAGGAAAAAATTATTATTATTATTATTAACTATTATTAACCTACAGAAACATACAGAATTTATTTTGAGTATAGGTACTATTTTGTATTCTCCCATCAGTATATTATATCATTAAAGTTTCACTGTATTACTTTGACTGATGTATCTGCATATTATGGCTCAAAAATTTAAGTTTTACAAATTTTAACCTAACCTTAAATTAAAATTTGTTTAATTCAATTTCACCTTTTTGTATACTGATATTTTTGTGCACTTTTTTATAGGCCAATTTTAAAGGTCCTGTGAAAGGAAGATCTTGTACAGATTGCTCATTTTTGGTCCTTTTCTTGTTTGTATTGTTATCTGTCGTAAGTATTCCTATTTCATGTTATGAACTTTATTTTGTACTTATTATTATTAATTTATATTATTATTTTAGTTTGGATTAGTCATATACTGTACATTAAATGGTGATGTAAATCGTTTGTTCTATGGTTTTGATGAATGTGGTGACATTTGTGGATTTAAAAATAAAAACCCTGATCCTAAATTTTGTACTGGTAAAGATATGACAAGTAAACCGTAAGTTAATCAGTATTATTTTCAAATTATCACATACTTAATAAATTAAATTATTTTAGATTCTTAAAAATTGATGCTCCTATTTATAAAGTAGCTGATTTGAAATACGTCAAAAGAGAATGTGTAGAGAGATGTTCAGATTATAAGGATTAGTATGTATTTATAATTATTTTTATAATGTATAAAATTGTTTGTTTTTCAGTTAGAAACTATTTGATTGATTATTTTATTAATTTTATTAGCCAAGAATTTTTACATAGATGTATTCCAAAAGGCAATGAAACTGTCATCAACAATATTTTGACAAATTCATCAATTGGCAGCCTGTTTCAGGTAAGTTTCGTTCAAATATCTCATTCTTTGATTATTATTTATCAAATACTTTAATAGCCACTTAATCAGACATTGTAAGAACTGGCCTTAGATATTCAAGGCCGTATATGGAGGGGGTTTAGGGGTTATTATTTTTTAAATAAGTGTTTTTTTTAAATTACTTAAAATGAAAATATTATTTGATTTAAGAACCTCCCTCCCCCCACAAAAAAAAAAAAAAATTGCCCTGTAGATATTATTTTATTTTAATAATTAAGAACTTAAATTATTTAAGATAATTTAAAATATTTAATATCTTTACTTTGATGTACTTACTGGTTGAATTATATTTGCATTCATTAATATAATTTACAAAATACAATTTCAGGGACTTCAATCATTTCATGTTTATTAATTGGTTATAATTTTGATTTTTTACTTGTTTATAGTTTTATCTGGTAATAAGTAATAATCAAAATGAAATGTTTTATATTACAGGAAATGACTCAAGATTTACAACACACTAAATGGGATATAATATATCTTTGCATATTTGCTTTCAGTAAGTTTATTTAATATTTTAATACCTATAATATTCATACAAGCTTAATATTATTACTTCTAAGAGTTTTAAATGAAAATATTATAAAAAAGTTTTTCCATGAAGCACCTAAACTTTTTGGTTAATATCAATAATAATATTGGAATCTTTAATTATTTATATTTATTTCTAAACAAAAAAATAAATATATTTGTACAATAACCAATCAGTATTTTTTTTTAATTTCCAGAAAATTCAATATTATATTGTATTAATATTTTTTTATGCAAAAACATATCTTACTTGATATTTAAAATATTTTAATTTGAAGATAATTTAACTATAATATTATATTCTTTATTTATACATTTTTGTATTCGATTACTAAATCTAGATTTTTTTTATTTTGTTTAATTGCAGTCCTATCACTTGTCATTGTGTTTTTGATAAGATTTGTAGCGGCTATTGTTGTTTGGTTTGTACTTATTGGTGTTGTTGTAGTCAGTATTTCAGCATCTATTTTCTTTTGGTAATATATTTCTCTTATTGTGTAGTATACAATACACATCCACTATCATTTTAACTGTTTTTTTTTTACTAAAATTGTATTATATAGGATTACTTGGAAACAAAAGTCTGATTCTGAAATTAAAGATCAAGTTTCTCAACGAGATGTAAATACATATTTTGCATTCGCATTAATCACCACAATATCCACAGTGAGTATTTTGTCTTATTATAATACTATATGATAATAATTTTATCATTATTATGTAAAATATGACTTTTTATTTATATTAGATAATTATCTTGCTAATCATTGTTGCAATGAGAAGCCGCATTGCTCTTGTCGTCCAGTTGTTTAAAGAATCTGGTAAAGCTATACAAAGTATGCCATTATTACTCTTACAACCAATGGTGGTAAGTTTAAAGTTAACTATATGCATTTAATTAGTGTAATCAAAACAAATTACTAATATTTAATGTTTTGTTTTTTTATTCAGACGTTTTTATTCCTGTGCTTGGCTATCATTGTGTGGAGTTATTTTGCTGTACTCATTCAAGCATCTGGATCCCCTGCATTTGAACCGCTGAGCCATAATATTTATTACAAAAAAGATCAGTTAATGAAATTTGCCAGAGTTTATAATATTCTGGTATTAGTTTGGGTTATTGAATTTATCATTGGCTGTCAACATATGATAATTGCTGGTTCTGTTGCCACTTGGTTCTTTACTAGAAACAAAGACAATGTTTCATCTCCAATCTCAACATCTGTTGGTTATTTATTTAACTACCATTTGGGATCTGTAGCTTTAGGATCATTTATTATAGCTGTACTCCAAATAATTAGAGCTATATTAAACTATATTGATGAAACCCTGAAAGAATCTCAAAATGAAGTAGCAAAGTCGTTGTATAAAATATTTCAATGTTTATTCAGTTGTCTACAGCAATTTTTACAATATTTGACAAGAAATGCTTACATAGAAATTGGTAAGATATAATTATTTTTATTTTAAGAGATTCTAGTCAGCTATGATGAATTATATATTATTAAGATTTAAAATAATACATTGAGAAATTATGGTTTATTGGTTTACTTCTAAAGGTAAACTTTTTCTATATTGACATAATGTTAACTTGTAAATAATGATGTTGGCTTGTGTTTTTGAATAATATTGCAGCCACTCTTCATTTTAGATTTTAAAAAGGATTATTTCTGAAAAAAAAAACAAATATTTGTTTTAGAATTTCTACAAGTAATAATAATTGTAAATAAAATAAAACTAGCTTATCCATTTTTCCACAAAATAATATGATATAATGAATAATTTTTTTATAATTTAATGGCATACTGTATTGTCAGGTGATCAAATTGGAAACAGAATTTGAACTAGTGGCCCTTTAAGAATGCACCAACTGCAATATTACATTTTGTATAATCATTGTCCTCTAATATTTTTGAAATTTGGATTATTAAAATACACTGTAGTCTCAATCATTATGAAAATTTTTAGATTTTATGTCATACATTATTTGATATTTGATATTTTAAATTTAACTTTCATTTTTAGCTATTTATGGTGATAACTTCTGCAGATCAGGACAACAAGCTTTTAGAATGATAACTTCAAACGTACTACGTGTTGCTGCCATAAATTCAGTTGGCGATTTTGTGCTTTTCTTAGGAAAAGTACTTGTGGTTACATCAACTGTATTACTGGGTTTCAAAATGCTTGAGGTATTGTATTCAACATTGAAATTAATTAATATCAAATATTAGATACAAATTTATATTGAAATAATGTATTATTCACCATGGATAACTTGTTGGTTCCAAATATATTATTACTTCTTTACTTTTACTTGTCATCACTTAAGTAAATTATTATGTTTGATATTTATTAAAACTTGTTACAGACTAAACCTGGAATCCTTCATTTGTGGGTTCCACTTACAGTTGCAGGCATTTTTGCCTATTTTGTTGCACATTGTTTTATTTCTGTATATGAGGTAAGATATTATTTTCTATTTTTTATTTCAATGTATAAATACTAAATTTTAAATATTAAATTTATAAAATGTGTAGATGGTGATTGACACAATATTTATGTGTTTCTGCGAAGATTGTAACTTAAATGATGGAGTTACTCAAGAATATTACATGAGTAAAGAGCTTATGGTAGGTTAAATTATTCAAAGTGTTTACATGATAATACCAATACTAATAACATAATTTATTTAAAATAGGATTTTGTTGAGAGCAGTCAAAAAGTTTTAAGAGTTGGTGATGGGGCTACCAATTAATTTGAACCCACAAATCTACAGTTACATTATTTATTAATATTTATTATAAACTAACGAAAATGTTATTAATGCTGCAATTTGATCTTTTGTATTAAGTAAACTATTTTATTTTATATTTTTTTTATTGCCATTATTATGTATATTTTTTGTTTTTTCTTTAATGAATGCTAAAATATCTTTAGAAAAATAAATTCCATTAAGAAGAACAATTTTTTTTCATGTATTCATGTTTTTTTTTTTCAATAAAAATAAAAATATTATATTGATTGTTATTTACTGAAATCCGACAACCTTATTTAATCTCATCAATAGTGACAATAATAATTTTTAAATGTAGCACTATCTATTAAAGTGTCTTAAAATGTATTATTATTTTATATTTTAATTGTAATAATTATGTACTTTTTATATGACTAAAGAATATGATGTTTGAACTTATATATTTTATGACAATGTTAATTTTAAGAGTTGTTTAAAATAAATCAATTATCTAAATATAACAAAAACATTCAAATTACATACTATTTAAAAATAATTTATAAAATATTATACTTTCCTACTAAAATAATATTGTATTCAACTATTTTCATATTTATATACTTAAGACACTTCATAAACTATTCCATAATATTATTATGTTCTTTTTATATTTAAATTTATTTTTATATCTATTATTATTATTTTTTGTATTTGCAAATATATTTTATAATATTATATTCCATAATATTTAACTATTTTTTCATTTTCTTATGTGTGAATGAAAACATTAAATACTTGATTTGTTCTTTTTGTTCAGATGATTAAGTAACATTCACATACAATATAGTTTTATTGTAGGCTTGTAGCAATGTAACTAATATTCTGCTTGAAAATATAGAATGTAAAATTTTCTCGACTTAAAAATATTTATAGGAGGTAGCTTAATTTTTAATTTTGATTGAATAAAATAAATCTGGTAGATTTTTATGTTAGATAGTGAGTTGAGAGAAATAAATTGATTTTTCGTGATTTTTTTTCTGTCTTTCTTCATATTAAAAATGGTTAGATTTTCAACTTGCAACTTTTCAGATTTCTAGTAGCAAGTTAGGGTAGTTGGTACACTCTGAGTGGCAAGTGCCATAGATAGAAATATTTTTAAAAATGTTATGTGTCTCGGTTTGGTCACATCAAAATAATATCAATTTTGCATAAAAAATTTCCATTTTTTTCTCTGTTATTTCCGACACTTAGATAAACTACTGGGAAGATTTTGACCTATTCTAACTAACTAGATTTGTTTCTCTGGCCGTTGTAAAAAATTTGAGTATTTTAATTAACTACCCAAAATGTTGATGACAGAAAAAAACACTTAGTAATTAAAATATATCTATTCTAAAAATTGAAAATGTATAAAATAGCTCAAAAAAATATATTTTTTAAATTATACTATGTTCAGAAAACCTAACCTAACTTTTTATGAATATTTCAAATTTAATTATTATTAACAGTTCAAAAATGTGAGTGTTGCATTAAATTTTTGTCTACAATGCTATAGATTGTTTATTTTAAATTATGAACAATGTGAGGAATGTATTGATTTTACAATGATGTATGTTTTATTATTTTTTATTTTTGTGTCATCACGTTTTGGAGTAGAAATAATGTTTTGATTTTCTAAGTTTTTTTTTTTTTTGAAATGCCTACAAAAAATTTTTTTTTAATTTAATAAAAGGTTTATTATAAGTTGTACTTATCATAGGTTGTAAAAAAAAATCAAAATGGTTTGTCACGATTCTTGTTTATAAGCATTTAAAGTTCAAATGTTTATGAAATATGTTAAAATCCCGAAAATTTGTATAGAATTATGAAGTTGAAAATTCATACAAATTTTTTGATTCATACTTAAGATTAAGAAACCCAACAAAAGGTTCTCCATAACTTTTTTTTCAAATAACTATAAAAACAAAACTCGAAAGTCAATGTAGAAAACATTTTGTGAGCGTATAAAAATATATTATAATTTAAAAATATAGCAATTATATCATATTTTAGACTGACAGAATCGTTTTTCGTATACAAATATATTATATGATACCTGCCATTGCATTCAAATTTAACACACCCATTAAAGTGACCTACTCTCCATCTCTACTATACAGCAGAGCGATACCCGCTTGCCCACTTTTAGATTGTGAGCGGAGCAAGGAATGTATTGATTTTACCCTATGATGTGTGTACTTAAGGAAACATCTGTTATAGGGTTTGATTAGTTAATCATTTGATAGCATTGGAAATAAAAATAATTGTTTTTGTCAAACCTAACTAACTTAAAAATTCATATATCAGGAATTAATTTTAACCTTAGAGAAGTTGGATGTTTTAGAAAAAAAGTACATAACATACTAAAAATAAGCTTATATATTTACATTTTATATACAATGAATTCAAATATCTATTGGCAAAAAAAAAAAAACAGTTGATAAACTGTATACAAGTAAAAACAAAAATTGATATTCATTTTAATTCAAAAGAATGTAAAGAGTCTTTCATATGGTTCAAACTTAGCAGTATGGAATGAATAACATTTGGAGCAATACATTTGACATTGGAGAGATCTTTTTCAGCTTCGTGAACAGCTGGCCCTACTTTGGAAATAACCCACTCTGCTAGAACGGTGTCAGTTTTCAAACGGCTTTGCAACGCCATCAGACTTTGAAGACGTTTTGTTCGTTGGGCAACCATTGCTCTCAACTCCTTTAGTCTATCATTAAACTTTTCAATAGGTTTTTCCACGTTCACAATTAATATGTCCGCCAGCTTAGGTTCTAATCGATCGATGTTGTCTAAGCCATTTTTCAAGTAGGTTAAATACAGCTTGCACAGCCGTTGACGATAAACTTCAATCTCTTCATCGGTTTTGCAGTGTAACTTTGTCTTACGATACATGCCGTCAATGATGGCGCGAATCGATGAGTCCATTATGTCAGCTATGGAACCGATTATAATGATGTGTGAGAAACCAAATACCTTATATGTGTTCTCAGACTCTTGCAGGCGCTTAGTAAATTTTTCGCACACGTTTTCTTCCTCCATTTCGTTGCGATTCATCGCGGTCAGAGAAAAAATTGTTGCAGTAAAATTATAATATCAAAAACGAGTAGAAGAGAAAAATAAATTCAGTCAATAGTCAAAAATACAATAGTAACTATCAACAAATGACAATATTGAAAACTGTATTAGTCATTAGTTTAATGTCTGTTATAGACGTTATTGTGTTGTTTATTGTTTAACCTATTTGGCTATTTCAAATTTCAATTATCAAAACTAAAAACTTCAAAGTCAATCTTCGTTATTTCAAAACTGAAAAACGTAGACGCCGTCTTATCACTTAACAATAATCAACAAAGAAGTCATTGGCTAAAATATAACCATAGACCTATAAATTAACTAGGTTAGGTTAGTTAATAGGTCTTTGAATATAACCATTTAACCATGAACCATAGAGTAATTATTCTATAAATTAAAATATAATTATTATAAATATAATTATTCTATTAATTACTCTATGCCATGAACCATGATAACAGTCACATGATCTAAGGACTATACCATGGTAACCAACTGTCAGGGGCGGACTTTGAGATAGTCAGCCCCGGGGGAAATCTATTCTGTGGAAATACTGCAGCTTAGAGATGGGATGATTCGGTCACTCGAGTGAGGAGTGATTCGAATCGAATCAGTCAAATGATTCGGTCACTCGAGTGAGGAGTGATTCGAATCGAATCAGTCAAATGATTCGGTCATTTGATTCGTTCATTCGGTCAATTTTACAACGAAGAACGATAGAACGAACTCGAGGACCTTAATCAGTTTAATCTCCTTAGAGGTTGCTGTTGTTATTATCAAATCATGTTATTTTTCCCGGGTTTTTAGGTTTAAATCGCAAAATCAATTTTTTGAAATGTGACACATTTTACTCAACCATAAATTTTTATAATTAAAATTAAACAGCAATACAGCATTACTTTACGAATAATTTGTTAAAGGGAACACTTTTTAACCACATTTAGAGGTAGGGTGACTGAGTCTCCACTTTAACCCCTGTGTATAACTTAATATAAGTAGTTCATACTAGAATATGTACTTTTAAAAGTATGTATTTTAATCCTTTATAATAATTCGTTGTAATTTTTAAAATTCTTTATCTTATTATGTAATAACACGGAACAATAATAAAGAAAAATAAGTGACCGAATCATTTAGATATTAGATTCGGTCGCAATTCGGTCACTAGACTGATTCGGTCATTTTAATTCGTTCGTTCGCGACCGACCCACCTCTACTGCAGCTTAGCCGCGGCCCTAAATATTTTACTATATTATTATTAATTATTATATCAGTTGTAATTTTGTAAATAATATGAATGTTTTATTGCTATAATTTAAAATAAATGTAAATTTTAACTGTAGAAATATTTAAAAAAATATAAATACCTTTATAAAATACAATTTCCTTTATTTATCTTATGAACATAATATTTTTTTCATTATTTTCAATTTCGTTACTTCAAAATTAGATTCAGAAACTTCTATCGCTATTGGAAAAGCTCAAAATATTTTTAATTTTAAATACATTTTTTCCCACATTCACATATTTGGATGTTTTTAGCACATATTTTACAAATTATACTTCCATATACATGTACATATTTTTGTATTTTTAATTTTTATTACATATAAATCCGTTCCCTACGAGTAGGGAACGATATAATTAGATATTCAGTCTGTAGTCAGAAAGTCAAGACATTTCAAATACATAGGGCTACGGCTATATTACATAAAATATAGTATAAACGAGTAAAGAATAGATCTGCAATTATCTATTAAGTCTTAATACAAACCAGTTGGAAATTGATCGCATGTGAATGACTAATAGAAAAATATTATTTATTGGTTGACTATTTGACTAAATATATTAGAGGTTTATTGTTCGACGACCAGCCCAAATTTCACATTTAGACTGGCCCAGGGGGATATTTCCCCCTAGCCCCCTGGCCAGTCCGCCTCTGCCAACTGTTACAGTCCCATAAGGAGAGTAATTTTGGTTTTGCTGCTACATCGTCAATGACGTCAATCATCGTCATTCGTCATGTCAACTTTCAAGTGACTTACTAGTACTTAATGTCTTTATAGTTAGCAAAATTTTGGCTTGGGAGCTTGGGACTATAGACTATACTATATATTATAACATTTATAACCATTAGTCTATGCTCATTGCTCGGGACGCACAGGTGGTCGGGGCTCCCAGTGCAAACGGTGTTGACTGTAGAGAATAATGATGTCCTCTCTACATTGTGGATAGGTACAGTATCGGCCTGGTAATTAAAGAGCCTCCAAAAATGTTATTTCATAAAATGATAAAACAAGTGCTTATAAGTAGTGAAATATTATATTTTTAGTAAAAACGGGACCCCGGATGCGTTCGCGGCCATGGCCAGACCAATACTGGATAGACACATATTATAATATATAATATAATATATTACTATATTAGTATTAACACCTGTGATACAATAACTATGTAACAGGTTGAGAAATGTGTACCCAACTGTTTTGTTTCTTTATTCTTTCTAGATTAATTTATTGTTCAGGTAATTTCAATACTCTAAAATACTAATACCGTAAGGTAGAAAATTTTAAATGTTTTAAATTATTGATGCCTTATAAAACTGAACAATTATATAATAGTCAATATTTTTACTATTGGTGTATAGAACTTTCAGTTTCCAGTTTATGGCTTCATGAAACTATTATTCAATCAGAAGTATTTCAAACTTCACCTTGAGGACTTCTTCTTATTTTTTTGTCATATTTATTTAATTTGTACAATATGTTAGAAAAATATTTACTATAAGTTTAACAGAAGAATACAAAATAGGTCATGGTGGGCTTGATTGGAGAAGCTATTCAATAATAGAACTTCATGGTCGGATAGTAGTGGTTATTGTACTACATTCAACTATAATAGGTCACAAATTCATAAAGGACTTCTAAATATGTAAATTTAAAGTTGGTTTTCACAATAAGTATCTTGCAATATAATCGGGGTACATTTCTTGATGTATTTGAATATTCTTTAATCATGGCTATACAATATTCAAAGATAAAAATATTTTTTGAGGCATAGCATTTATGATTACAAACATTATTTTACAGTATATATTTTTCCGTTTTTTAAGCTAAAGGTATGTTTAACAATCTTTGATTTTTATTTTAACATTTTTATGAGTTTTCTGTTTTTATATAAGTAAGTGAATATTTTGATATTATTTATTGGTACAGTTAAAAGTAGGCCAATATAGTTAAATGAAATGTACTTGAAGATAGGCGATATTTGGTGACTCAACTTTAATAACAATATGTTAAATTTAAAGATTGTTAAAATTTAATATTTCTGAATGCTATTTAATCAAAACATTAGATGCATAGTTTGTACATAATTCAAACAATTTTTATCTAACAAGTTAGAACACTAATTATAATATTAAATAAAATATTTTTTTTATGGTTAGGGCTTTGACAACTGAGGTTATTAGCCTGAAATTAAATAATAGATTTTTTCAAAACACTCGTTATTTGAATAACCATAATAATAAGAATTATACGAGTCAGAAGTCTATATTATAATGTTAATTAAAACATACACATCTATTTTTTCTATATAATACACAATATAAAAATTTCATTTAATTTTGATGTTTGAATTATTGATTATAGAATAGACTATTCTAAGTCTAAGGTATGAATATTGTATTTTAAAGATTGGCAATCATACTAAGAATTGATAAATTTTGTCACTTTTAATGGATATTGGTAATATATATTTAATACATAATTTAAAATTTAAAATTATGTTTATCTGTTTAGTAGTGAATATACTCTATAAGATAAATCTATTTTGAAAAATAGAAACTATCCAAATAAATAAGATACATACCTCCAAATTATAATGAAATTAAAAACACAAATAATATTTAAAAAAATTTATTAGAATTAAAGTAGAAACTTCATGTTAGAAACTTTTTAGTAATATAAAAATTAGGGTGTAAGCATAATGAAAAAAAAAAAAAATAAACAAGCATTATTATCCTTTGAGTGACGACATACCAGCTCTCATTATTTCATCAACAAGCAACAAATTGCTAGCAATTATAGTACTAAAAAATAGTAAAAAATAAAATAATCATATGTTTTACACCATATATAAAAATATTATTGTTAACTTACCAAGAATTCAGGATTTGTTTTTTAACACAATAATTGTCAAATATTCCAGCATCAACAGGTTGAAGAACTTCACCGCTATCAACATTCACTCCAACTGGACCAACACTTTCTCTGCACTCTTCTTGTAATTTAACTATCATATCTTGGGCGTCAAAACCACTATTGATAGCTAAAATGAGTTAACCATAATATTAAAAGTAAAGTCAAACAAGTTATCAACATTATTCAACTCAAGTTTAACAAATATAAGCTTACAAATGGTTTTGGGTATGATTAACAAAGCTTCAGCGTATGCTTGAATTCCCAAACGACTTTTTCCTTTGATTTCGTCTTTATACTTTTGAAGTTCTTGCCAAACATATATTTCAAAAGCACCAGCACCTGGTACTACAGCACCTGTAATTTAATTTTAGTAATTTTGAATAACCATCACAATGATTTAAATAATTATACTGCCAGCAATTTTAAGGGGGAGGGGGGGCTTTAGGAATAAACTAAATTAAAAAGTTTTTTTACTTATTTAAGATTTAATTTTGTAATAAAACTTAAGTATCAGATACTTATTATCATCATTTATATTATGTACATAATTAATAATTATTTCAAAACAAACAAATAAAAATGTGGAGTAGTCATACTTTGTTATAGCACTGCCAATATTCAGTGACAACCTCTGTTCAGAATTTATGGAATAGTATAGTAGTATAATAATGGCAGAATTCAACACAATAAATATTTTGAAAAAATAACATTAGTACCTATATATTTTGATGTTTTAGAAAAACAATCGAAATATGATGATCACATTATTTTAAAATTCTGATTCTTATATATAAATAAACTTGGAAATAAAATAATTATGAAACTTTGATTACACTTATGTTATTTTTTGTTGTTAATACACAAAAGTTTAAGAGAACAAAATAAAAATAAATTATAATCATTTTTTGGCGAATAACTAGTGAGATTCACATAGATTTGCTTAGTTGTATTGTCATATATAATAATTAATGAAAAAAAAATAATAATTTATAAATGACAACAAAATACCTAAGATTTTTTTTGTCATTATTAATAAAACAATCCCTAACATATGAAAAAATAAATAAATAATCCCTTAAAACTTATTCTTCAAAACTGTTTTGAATGTGTTGTCAACATATAAATCTGCACACGGTTAGTTATGATATGTAAAAACTTTTTGAATAGTTTTCTCTTAATTTATTTCTGTCAAATTAATTACAATAAATGATACAAATAATAGTCGATACGTAAGGTTTAATCAGTCATGTTTACTATTTATTTTGTAAATTGAAAATTGTAATTTATTTCATTACCCTATGAAAAATAACTAGCTTTATGTAGTAATTAATGATTTTTCACACACACTCTCTTAACTTCATAAGTACAATGCTGAATTAAAAAAAAAGTAAATAGTTATAATCACCATCGTCAATGGAATTCTTGATTGCTCTTAAACCATCATGAATAGCATCTTTGATCTGAGTCAATGTATATTTATTAGGAGCTTTTATTAATATGGTAACACTAAGTGGATTTTTGCAATCTTCAACAAAAGTGTACTTATTTTCACCCTGAATATAATTATTAACAAAAATTAAATTAACTTTAAATTTATGGATCATATAATAACTTAAACAACAAAAAACAACATACCAATACATATTCATAAACAGAGCCTGCATAACCAAGCACATCTTCAGTTAAGTCATCAACACTGTTTACAGCAGATCCACCACATGCTAATGATAGACGTTCCATATTACGCCTCTTGGCACGCCTTAAACCAATTATACCTTCCTTTGCCAACATGTCCAGAGAATATGGATCAATACCCTATAATTTTAATGTGTATAGAAAAACTAATTTAAGTTGGACTAATATAGATATAATATATAAATTAATTTAAATCAATACATATATTACCTTTTGATTTATGACAACAAATGATTTACCAGATCCAGGAGGACAGACTTTCCGTTTTAACTCAATAACTTTTTTCACTCTTTGTTCAATAAAATCACGTTCTGCTATTGCCAATTTTTCTCTCTCTTCGGCAGTTTTATAAAAGAACCCAGAATTTACTTCACTGTTAAGAATGAGAATATTTATAGGAAATTATTTATGTTAATAATAATGATTTTTTTTATTACCTTTTTTCATATTCCATACTAACATTACAAGTCAATATGAAAGCGTTCTCAACTTTTCTTGGCATGTCAGGATGTCTTGAACCATGATCAAGAACAAGACCTATGAAAAACGTATTTTATTAGTGTTATGTTTATGACTTAGGTTTTTGATGAGTAAAAATAAATTTACCTCTAACAAGAGTTGTTGCAGTAGATGTCTTATGTTGCATCTCCATTAATTCAACCATGTGTAAATCTATTCCATCTTCACGTTGCACATTTAATACAGCATCAACACATATATCTGCCATTTGATCAGCTAATTTTTTATCAACTTTAGTACGAAGAGAAGTAGTAGCAACATCATACAATCTTTGGCGATCAGGTTTCCCTTCAATTTTAATTTTCTCTAAAAGTTCTAATGCCTTATCTCTGGCTTTAATCATGCCTTCTGTCAATACTCTAGGATGTACACCCTAAAATAAAATTTAAATTATTTAATATTTTTTACTTTATATACTTTTAATGCATACCTCAGAGATTAAGTTTTCTGCTTGTTTCAAAAGTTCACCAATAATGAGAACAGTTGAAGTAGTACCATCACCAGTAGCATCATCCATGGCGGTAGAAGCTCTGGCAATAAGACTAGCTGTTGGATGTTGAATTTGCTAGAGTACCAATAATTATGTGTTTAAAAAACAATTTTAAAACTGATAAAACTGAGGTAAAAATTCATGGAGGGTTATAAATTTAACCAAAATCTACCACTTCTAATAATGTTTATAGATATAATATATGAGACAATAATATGGTAAATGGTATTTACATAGGTTTTTCGGAAATATGGGATTTACAGGCCAGTTTATTTTAATAAATTTCTTTAGTAATAGTATATTATAGGTTAGGCCATTTTAATTTACTCACTGGCTGTGAATATATTAAACTAACATTGTTTAATTTTCAGTTTTCCTAAGAATTAAAACAAAAAACAGACAATAAATCATTGAGCAAATAATATATATTTTACTGTCATTTTAAGTCTGAAAAATTATTTTAGACATTATTAATGTAACATGCAAGGTATTATCTTAATAATAATAATAGGTGTTGAAATAATAAATAATAACTAAAATGTGCAATGTAGGTTGACCAAAAGTATTTATATTACCATTTCATGTAAAAGCACATTTCCATCTTTAGTAATTTTTATTTCTCCAGCTCCGGAAACTAACCTACAAACAAATAATAATAATGTCATTACATACCTAGTTAAAATATTGAAGGTACAACAAATCCTGTTTAGGAGATAGGTAAAAATTGTATATTCCAATTACGATTAAAGATTTCTCTATTTGTGATTCCAATAATTAATTTAGATTCATTACATTTTTTAATTGAAGTTCCTAAATCATCCTAATCCTCTAGTCGCCAATCTAAAACTCTACCTGACAACCCTCCCCGTCGTCTAAAACGAAAATGGCCACGTGATCTTCTAACTAAATAAATCAAAATTTATATTATAAATACATTTATTATGTACAATAAAAATTTAATTTAATCAAAGTTCATATTGGAAGTAGTGTCAATGGACTCTCCCTTCCCTCAAGCCGTCCAGACTGGTAAAAATTTTATATAAATTATTTATTGTATTATGTTATACAGATTGTATATTTTTTCTATTTTAATAAAAAAAAAAAAAAAATTTAAGTTTGTAATTTAACAGTTTTTGTTTATTGAACAGAATTGTTACACCAAGCATCTTCATGTCCATTTTTTTTATTTTGCATTATTTCAAATTCTGTTAAAAAATTATACTTAGGACCAAAATTATCAACATTTACAATTCTAATAAAATTTGCAACAAATTATAGATAACGATTTAACTACAGATTAAATAATAAGCAATGAGTTACTGGCCATTATAGTTAAAACTCATGGATAGTTTTTAAAAAAATCATTTAACACCCATGTAAAATGAGAAATTAAGAATTAAACATCAAAGCAATAAGTATTGCAACAATTAGTTGTTTATTTTTTTTAAAGGAAGGTTTAAGCTTAGCACGCACATTAAGGTGTCTTTACAGATTTCTAGACCATTGTTTAGAGATTTCTAGTTATATTATTAGAAAAAGATACAGAAAATATTCATTTGATCAAAGTATTGGTATGAGTATTTAGATTTGAATAATATTTAGCCAGTGTAGGTAGTTTTAGGTCTTCAGAAAGATTTTAAATTGTAACATACCCTCACAAAAGTTATTTTACATACACATAACATATTACCTAACATTTTATGGCTTTTAGAATAAATATAAATCATAAGTAGTGCCAATAAAGAAGCACTAACGTAAAATCCATAAATAGTTCATGATCAGGAAAATATTAACCTATAATAATTTTTGACTAAGGCAATTATTGAGTACAATAGCTTCTGAAACTATGATCAACATCTAAAAGACTACATATAACTCACAGTAATTATAATATTTATTGAATGTAATATTAAAATCTAAGGTTCTTACATTTTCATAGTTCCTTTTGGTCCTAAATTGGTTTTCATCACATCCTGGATGCCTCTTGCAGCTGAAATGTTC
Organism: Diuraphis noxia; assembly: GCF_037042655.1. Lineage (NCBI taxonomy): Eukaryota > Metazoa > Arthropoda > Insecta > Hemiptera > Aphididae > Diuraphis > Diuraphis noxia. The sequence goes on along the minus strand of NW_028301714.1, from coordinate 24,717,167 downwards.
ACCGCTAATGCTTGAGCAGCGCGAGCGAATTCCGCTTTAGGATTTAACAGACTTATAGCAGACATGGTGAATTTTCAAAAATTTTCGTAAATAGTTAATAAGTTTTTGTTTAGGAATTTTAAATTTCTAAACTCGTGTTTCGTAAGATTATTGACTCATGTACTAGAACACCTGACAAAAGTAATGGAAATAAGAAATGAACACCATACCTCACGGCAGTACAATACGGCGCTACCCACTATAAACCTGTAGTTAGTGACGATATGAAGTTAACGGATTACGGTAATAATTGTAACTAACATCAGTTAACAAAGAGCTTATAAGTTTTGCCGTGAATAATGGATTTACATCCACCTTGATAGTTGTGAACATCAGCCGTATTTTTATTGTCTTATTCGTCTCTTAATGAAAATAATAAATATTGACAATAATATTTTTTACAAGACTAGATAGATCTATTTAGTCATAATTTTTTATAGTGATGAACTTACAACTATTGAGCTAATGATTTTTGTAATTACTATTTTTGTTTTTACTGAATAGAGTATATTATCATAAATATATCTTTAATCGAGCTTAATACATAGAACTATATGTATAATATTATTATATAGTTCAATGGCTTAATACAACAATTATAGATAACCTTATCTAATCGTGCTGCTTGCAATCTACTTGTCTATGCTTATTGCTTGCAATTAGAAATACTGATTACTGAATAGAGCGTATTTTAGTTACACCAATGACCAATATTGTAGCCACTAAGTCAGTAAAGGTAATGAATAATGATATAGTTCGCAATATCCTGCTATTAATGAGTATGTCTAAAAATTATCTTTAGACCAAAAATCTAAATTATTGACAATTATAAAAATCACGATTCATAGTAGTATTATAATATTTACCTTTTAATATAATTCGCTGCTAAAATCAATAATTTTTTGAAAAAAATTGCATTTTGTTAAGTAATTATCTCAGTGCTCTAATAAATTTCTATTTGAATGAATATGTCTCCTCTCAAAAGAGAATACTTGGTGAGTTTATTAACAAAGACGATTCACACTCCAATAATGTGTAAAAATATAAATTTGTTACTTAATGGATTGGTTTACAGCCACCCCCATTGTCGCCAAGTCCTGTTTTGGATATAAGTGACGATGAATTGGTTACAATATCCGTACGTGACTTGAACCGTCAACTGAAGATGCGTGGATTGACTAGAGATCAAATAGTACGCATGAAACAGCGTAGAAGAACATTGAAAAATCGAGGATATGCTGCTAGGTAATGTTATTAAACTTTGTATAACCTAACCTATACTCTTTTCGTTCCATTCTTCAATAAAACATTGAATAAATTCTTACTAATTTGTCTGTTTCTAGTTTTTAAATTTTAGTATCATTTCTAAAATTATTATTAAGTTGTCTCACACTAAAACTAAGCTTCCATGAAATTCCATTTCTAAAAAAAATAACTTATTTTGCATTACAGTTGCCGTATTAAGAGAATTGAACAAAAAGATGAATTAGAAACAGAGAAATCTCAAGAATATCAAGAGCTAGATGATCTGCAACATTCAAATAACATGATAAGATCTGAAGTGGAAAATACAGTCAGACAATATGAAATGCTTAAAAGATTTGCTGCAACTAATAAAGTTATGTTACCTATAGAACTTCAATCGTTATAACTTATAACTGACATAATTTATATTTTTTGTATTGATGTGGGCCAAACAGTATTCTAAATTTCTAACTTACAAAATTATTATATAGTAGAAAAATTTATAAAAAATGTATTATTTTATGAATTGTAATTTATAAAGTAATTACTATACCTAAAATATATATTACAATTTTAATTTCAGATAAATTTACTAATTTAAATTTTAAGCTAGGTATTTGGGAGTATATACTATTTTTATAGTGCTTAATATATTATTTTAATAAATAAAATATAAAATTAAAAAATCTTGGATTACTATAACAATTGTGATCAGGGGATGGCAACATTTTTACTAACACGGATCATATTTTTTATCAGCTTTTCATTGAGCTTCACATATAAAATTAAAATAACCTTTATTAAAAATACAATTACAACATATATTACTATTATATTTATGAATTGAAACTATCATGTCATGAGTCTGCTTTCATATTGGATGTTGATCTTTATAAAAGTACATTCACGTGATTGTCGCTTTTTCATGAACAATATTTATTTTTTTGAAATTAAAGTATTGAAAATATCTACAGATAACTGCTACCAAAAGCTGTAATCATTTTTCCAGTACAAAATTACGGTTAAAATCTATTTTATAAAAATTTGAATCATTAACTTGAAAAACGTCAACATTTTCTTTAAAAGCAGTCTTATGAACATTGTTGTTTTGTAATTCTATGATTTCTATCAATAAAATGAATTCAAAATCGTTAATGTCAATAGAATAATGGTTGTAAAAACAATTTGACCTTTTTCTCTTGTACATCAAAATCAGAAACTTGTATTGTAAATTAATTTTACAGTTTTTCAATTATATTAAAACAATTAAATTTTAAAATCAAATTTTAATTTTAAACACCATGATAAATATTTTGAAAGTTGTATGTGTGTTTTGAATATCTCTGAATTAGGGTATTATAAAATGTATTAACTATATAGATAAGTATTTTTTTTTTAAATTTAAATTTAATGTTATGTTCCTTCTATTATTATTTTGTATACTATCCATTAGTATGAAGTTGTATAAGATTATAATTTTATTTTCTACTATATTTTACTTCTGTGGTTTATTAGTATAGTTATTAAAAATTATTTTTTTAAAGTTGTCTTGATTTTGTGTTCTTAAGACTTCCGATTACAAGAGGGAAATTGGTTTGGATTTTGAACCTGATCATTTTTTATGTAAATCTTGAATATGGTGTTCCGTGTTAATTTTAATATATTATAAACATTCACATTGGTATGCAAATAATGATTACCAAACAATTAATTTTTAAACCTATAATTAGGAAAAATCTTGCTCGAGCAAGTTTTATCAACTATTATTTTAGTAATAAATATGAAACTTCATTAAATCTAAAACAAAACAATTAACAGTGATAATAATGGTCTAGGACCAGTAATGTATATTCTATTATAAATTTGAAAATATTTGAGCAAAATATTAAATAGTATTTTTGTTTGAGTGCCGGACCCCCTCGTTGATCCATTCTCAGAACAATTTGTGTTTGAAAGTACACTTGTACCTTAGTATAATTCATTTTTAATTACATTGTTGTTGATTAGCTATATATAGGAAAATAACACATTGTATGCTCTATGCATAGGTATGTGGAAATTTCAATGTGTGTTGGAAGACCAAAGAGCACTGAAAGATCTGTTCTAGGTTAAGTTAGGTTAACCTATTCTACCCATTCTGCTTGATTATAATTTAATAGTAAACTCAATTTTAAATTTTAATGTTAAAATGGATATTTTTATAGCTCTAATAATGTTTTTATATTTGTAAATGCTTATGAGAACAGAAGGTTTAAAGTTAAGGATTTTCACAAATAATGAAAAAATACATCACTCATACGTCTAGTTATTTTGTTTGGATGTGAAACTAGGCCACTAAGGAAAAAATAAGTGCATTATGTTTTAAAGAAAAGTACCTATTGTGGAGAATTTTTATATTACTGGTGAATGGAGGCTAAGAATGAACATAAAGCTAGAAATGTTAATGATGTGGACATATTACTAGAAGAGGAAACATACTATGAGTTGGGTTTAGAGGATTGGAGGAACCAAAATACATTGCTACATGCAGTAATAAGGTAGCAATCTAGGTTGAATCTATTGAATTGTTTGGAGGTGTCTCTAATAAGATTTTTAGCAATGACCAGAGAAGGATGTAAGATGGTCTAATTGATGTTTATAAGAACTCGAAATTATGTGTATAGGGTAAATCATGGGTTCTCAATCTTTTGAGGTCCACGCCCCCTTTCAAACTATTTTAAGAGTTCACACCTCCTCCCCTTACTACTATAAGATTGATGTATGCAAGTATGCATAATATTTATAACGTTGTACAAGACTATTAGTGTAATCGTAATATTTTTTTGCGGGTCACCAAAACTTGTTCTTATCGCGTCGAGTGGTGGTTTTTCATCGAAACAATGCTTCTATTAATACCCAGAATACTAAAGAGCATACATTTATGATTTGCATAATCTTATAAAATCGTAATAATCGCTCGGTATCGGTATATATCTATTGATCAACACACCGGCAATGCACGGCGTAGAAAACGGCAACGTTTTCATTTTTCGTGTTTTTTTTTCAACATTTTCACGCCCCTCTCCCTGAAATTTTGTCGCGCCCCCAAGGTTGACAACCCGTGGGGTAAATAATCAAGATGTTATGTATTATATTGTACCAACTTCAAGTTTACTTAGTCAATAATGACATTTGTCACTTGAAAACGGACAAACTCGAGTTGGGTCTCAGATTTTAAAAACAGCACGAGTTGGGTCCTGGTATACTTTATGGAGTACATTAGTTGGGTCCCGGTATATTTTATGCAAAGGTGGGCAAGTTAATGAAAATAATAAACTAAAATAAATTAAAATTAAAGTTAAGATATAAAATAAAATAAACTTGACTCAGTAAAAAATTTTATTAATTCTTTTTTCAAGTCATAATATTCATAAGTCATAAATTGAACGAGTATTTTGGTTTGTATAAACATTAACAAAGTTAAACTTTACTGTTGTAAGCATAAAACTTATTATTATAGTACATACTACATTATTACTATTTAGTATTTACTAGAAAGTAGTTATAGGCCACATCTATACAATAGTGATAGTAATTATTAAAACGCTTTATTAAAATAATATACAATATATTCAGTTCCGGTGGAAGGCTATTACCGCGGACCCAACTCGTGTTTTTCTTAAAGGGATCAAATGTCTCGGGACCCAACTCTCGTTTCCCTTGAAAACTTAAAACAATATAATTTTGATATTAATAAAGATATTTTTAAAAGAAAGAATAATAAAACATTTCATAAAATATAGTTTTATTTAAAAATAAATAATTTATAAATAAAAAAGTCAACATAACAAATAAAATCTAAGAGTATAAATATTATTTGAAGCTTCTTGTAAGCTTATCTGTGTGGTAGTCATAAGTAATATTAGCTGAAAATAAAATAAAATAGTATTAAAAAGGTGAACATTATTTTAGGTTAGTCGTAAGTAATGCCTTATGTCAGAATTCATGACAGAAAAGGAGAACTTAAGGTTAAGGCAACAATATGAATAAATAATAATAACTAATAAGTGTTGAGGGTTTTATATTTGCATATTTATAGGTTAATAATAGGGAAATTTGAAATGGAAGAAAAGTTAGAGTAAAGAAGACATGGTAGGTACGAATCGCGGAAAAAAAGTCCTAAGCCTAAAAAGTCCGAGATAAAAAAGTTCGGTATAATATTATATTATCAAAAAAAATCAATGATAATAATTATAATATATAGGTAAATAAATATAAAACAATCAAAATAATTAATCATACAAATAAAATATAATTATATATTAAAATTATTTCTTAATTAAATTAAGTATTCATTTTTCCTTTTACCTAATTATATGACGTACCTATATCGGACTTTTTATGTTTCGGACCTTTTGGTAGTCTAACGGTAGGTACACATTATGTGCCAAAAATTCTTATTACTAAAGTCTAAATGTCATGTCAAATTAATGTTAACAATAAAAAGTAAAAGTAAAATGGAATAATAGTTTTGTAGACAGTAGTAAAAATATAATTTAAGGTAACTGCAGTATCTATAATTTCTCAATTCACTTCTGCAGTCATTTCTTTCATTTGAATCATTAGAATTACACTCTTTAAATTATTCATGTTACATCTCATAAATTGAGAATTGACTGTATTTATTGTATTAAGAGGACGCTATACCCGCATGTGTTGTCTCTGTCTTACAAGTGCGTAACATAACAAATTTTACACTCAGTAGATCTCGTTTAGCTCGGTGAGTTTAATATTTTAAGCTAATTTACCTTTTATAAAAATTAAAGGTAGAAGCTCTTGATAATAATGTTACCTTTAATTTTTATAAGAGGTTAATTCATTTAAAATATTAAACTCACCGAGCTAAACGAGATCTTCTGAGTGTAAAATTTGCCATGTTACGCACTTGTAAGACAGAGACAACACATGCGGGTATACCGTTCTTTTAATGTAATAAATACACAAGATCATACATGTTTGGATTAAGTAAATTACTGATAAATAAATGGAATTGTGCGACTATAATAGTATTCAATATTATTCAATAATATTATATAAGTTATATTTACCAAAAAAAGGTTTCAAAATGATTGGGTCATGCAAAATATGTTTAAAAAAGAAAAATACCAATAAAATGTACGATGTATTGATCAGATTGCCACTGTACAGTGATTTTGTGAATAACATAGTTAATGAATTCTGTTTTCTGTCCACTGATTTTTAACAAGAGGGTAAAGATGTTGTCCAGTATAGTAAGCAATACATTTTTATCATCAGAAAATTGTTTTCCATTGATTTGATACAGGAAGTCTAAAGAAACAAAATAGATTTAACTATAAGCAATTGCATTTATAATTAATTACTCAATAAGAACATATTCAATATATTTTTTTTTTCACTTGAGAGTTCTGGTATCATAAAAAAACAAATATTCAGTTGTACTTGGTACATTAAACTCTAAATTTTCATTATCTATTACAATGGTTTTAATAGAAATATTATTGACATAGAGTAAATTGTTGTATATCTGTTAACTGAAAAATAAAATAATTCTGAATTTAAATATTGTATACAACTTAATCAGACTATTAAAATAATATAATAATACAATTGCCTTACAATAAGTCAAATTTGATTTATTAAATTTAATATAAAAATAATTTCTTCAAACTGTCAAACTTTTGGAATTTTTTTTGAATCAACATTTTTATAGTTAAGTTTTTGTTTTTTTCCACTTCAATTTTGAATTGTTGAGAGCAATTGTATATAAATAATAAGTTATAAAATAATATTATACAAAATTAAAACTTATTCTGTTACAATAGTAATTTTACTTACATAAATAATAAATTAATTAATTGATTTTAATACATTTTGACATTGATGTATAAAAAAAATAGCATAAAAATGTTTTATTTAAAAACTATAACACATTTCATTATTTAAAACATACTTACATAATACTTACATAATATAGACGAGAACCAAATAAACATATTTTATGTAATGTTTAATGATGTTGTAAATCTAATATGAATTAATCCTTTAATAGATAACACTACAATCAACCAAATGATTAGATTATAAATGAATATTAAACATACATAATTATAACCAGAATAAATATTTTTTTAATTGTTTTAATTTAAATATTTAAATTTTATTTCACTTTATTCTTTCTTTGCAAAACATTTATTATAATATATGTTAAACACCAATCTAATATTATCAGTTAAAATAATAAAACCAATTGCGTAATCACCAATAAATGTTTTATAAATTTTTATTTACATACCTAAAAAAATACATATTTTTTATATTTTTTTAACATATAAAATATAACAAAACTTACCCAAAATAGTTGTAAAATAATGTTTATTCTATGAAACAGAGGTTTATATTGTTATAACTGCTCTTCTAAATTTAACAAAATATGTTTTACTTGTAATTGTAATAATTATTCATTTAAATGTATTATTATATACAGAGTGATTCACCAATCATGCTCACCCCTTTTTTTCTTTAATAATGAAGTTATTCAAAATCTGATTTTTAGAATATTTAAATATACACAGACTGTATTTTCAAATTCTTGAGATTTTTGGACCACTTAATGAGTATCCTATGGCGATACAAACTTTTGTTTTTCAAATGAGAATCCTCCTTTTATGATGTAAATTATTTAGCGGATAACTTTTTTGAGAATATTGATGTATCAAAATCAAAATTTGAACGAGTAGTTTCCAGTTATTAACGTGTTTGAATTAAGGATAATAATCCTTGAAAATTGTTTTACAAAAGTATAAAATACATGCACTATTGGAACTTGTATTTATAATACTTGGTCGTTTTTATAAATTATTAACGTCGATAGATTAGTCTTAATGACTAATATTTTCAAATCCACCAGAGATTTACAATAATAAATTAGGTTTCTAATTTGAAAAACAAAAGTTTGTACGGCCACAGGGCATTACTCGTGGTACAACAATCTCAATAATTTGAAAATATGGTCAGAGTTTATATCAAGATTCCAAAAATCAGATTTTGAATAACTTCATTAAGCTTATCCAACAATATTTAAATTGTAAAATATAAAATTTATTAAAAAATGATTGAGTTTTTTTTTACCTAAATAAATGCAACTACCTAAACCTGTTTGTCCCCTCTTTTTTTTTTATAAAAATGGTCACCTTATTATAATAAAATAATATAGTGAATTTAATTGATTAATTTTATTCAGAGCCAATTACTGGTGCTTATAAGTAAAAATAAGTTTTAATTTTTTTAATATACAAGAAATGCAATTAATCTCAATAAAATATTAATAGGTTCTTATTCTCAAACATTTTTTTTTTAAATTATTATTTCTAAATCTATTAATTTTTCATAAGAATTTTACTATTTCATAAATCATAACTAATGAGTATTTATAATTAATATTTCATCGAATTTATTTTATTAGTGGATTGCACTTCCATAAAATCTGTTTTAAAATATTAGTAAAATGTAATATGTTATATTGTTATGCATTAGTAAGTAGGAGACCACACTATGTGGGTACAATATTATCCTATTTATAATTAAGAAAACCAGAAAATTATAAATTAAATATTTTAACTTATACCAATATGCTCTTATTTTCATATCAAAGCACAATGCAAGTACAGTGATTAAAGTTTATAAGTAGTGGTACATATTTTTCTGATAAGTACTTCATATAGGTATGTTGAAATGTTAATTTTTTTAAATTCTAGCAATTTTGGTATTTTAAAAATAAAACCAGTTTTGTATATTATTACTAAATATAGTTTTATGTAACAAACATAACTATTTTATTATGGTTAGATTTCTTAACAGATAGTTCAATAAAAAATATGACTATTTTATATTTTTCAGCACATAATCAATCCATAATAATGTCTTTTTGTCCTATGGTCCATTATTCTCCTCTTAATAAGTCCATTTGTAATCCATTACTTATGTAGGTTCAAAACAATCCATTTTAACTATAATGCTCCGCCCCGATAGTTATACTTCCTAGATCTTGGACGTCCAAAAAAAAAAGATGTTCCAAATCCCGATCCATCCAATGAATAATGAATATCCATCAAGATTAAAATAATTCCATGTTTGGCAGTTCAAAAAAAAATTATAAATCCTACGTTTGTATCCTACATGAATAACGTATATTCTGGATGTCTTCGTTTTCAACAGTTTTTAACAAAAGATCCAGGGCAGAAAGTCCATTTGAGTAATGATTTTAATTCATAAAACTGATATATTGTACTTAACATCATCCATCCTTTTAAAGATATTGCATAGTTAGTGGTTATATTCCTACGTGTACCATTATCATGATTCATGATAATTAGTATAAAAAGATGAATTTGGAATTGAAAGATCCAAAATCCAGATTTTTAAATAGAATATCTCAAATGTGTGTTGTATGCACTGTATTCCTAAGTAAGGTAATTTCCTTAACATTCATGCACTTAGCATCCATCATGTGAGACAAAAATAACCAATTCCATATAATTCAGTAAATAACAAATAATACAAATGTTATTATCCACAATAGTTACCATATGTCTTATTCTCCTTAAAAGAAGTTAGTAACTCATAATAATGGTCCACTTTGTTTTTCATGGTAAAATAACATTTTCTAATTTTAATCCATTTGATGAGCATACATTTTCCAATTTTGACGACAATAGGTGGCAAATAAAATCAATTATATATCCTTTGTAATTAATGCTATGTGTCCTTTATTTGTGTCAAATTTTCAATCCAGTTATAATCAGCTACAATATTAGTGTAATAAAAAATGACAAAACACTTATAACTTAGTTTAACCCTCGTATTAAAATATATCAAAAAAAAAAAAAAAAAATGTTTCTAATAAAAAAAAATAAAAATAAAAATAAAAAACACTATAATAATGGAATGAGGGTCAATTATGTAGTGTAGCATGCTTTACCATTTGGTTATCCTCAATATTATGAACGGGAACGAGATCTTGAATAACTACGACTTTTTCTAACAGGTGAATATGTTGGTGTTCCACGATCTCTAGGTGAATAGCTAGCTGAGCGACTACGACTGCGACTATTATAATCACGACTGCGACGACTGCTTCCACCACCATAATCATCTTTTACTCTAATATATGTTACTTCACCCTAATCAAAAACAAAATTATAAAACAATATTTATTTATTTATGTATTTAAACATATGAGATATTCTACAGAATAAATTTGTATCAACTAAATTCATAAATATAATACTCCCACCCAATAATTTTGGGGCCCATTATTGACCTTATTTTTCATTTAAAAAATATGCTATTATATTATTACATAAAAAACTTAGTTTAATTTATACTTTATTCCCTTTGCCTTGTTCGTAATCCTGGCTATGCCACTGAATACTCTATTTATTATAATAAAAAATCAATACAATTAGTGTTTTATTTTTTGAACATGTTCACTGTGGATGACACAAATTCAGTCAGCATTACAATTAAATATTTATTTTTTCAACAGAGCTACCTATAAATATTAATTAATATGTATGCAAATTGCAAGTCATATGTCAATAGTGTGACACACAAAAAATAAAAACAAATAGATTTTCTGCACATTTTGGGGTACTGTTACAATGTCCACGAAGATCATCCACCAAGGTAAAATTAAAATATTTTTGGATAACATTTATATGTTAATCGAATTATGATCTGTGGCAAACGTATTAAGATATAAATCATGGTCAGAGTATTTTACTTCACCAAACATATGAAAATAGTTAAAGCAATAATTATTGAACAAACCTCGTGAGACCTGAATCTTGAGTCATCAAGCTTACGAACAGCATATTTCATATCGTCATAACGTAAAAACTCAACTACACCAGATCCATCTTTGTATACATCTGCATAACACACATCTCCTGCTTCACGCATATGATCTTTTAAATCTTGCCAACTTCCTGACGCAGGTAATCCTAAATGTTTACATAACATATTTTAAAATTAATAAATAATGTAACTCAACAAGTAAGGCGGCCAAGATTTTATGCAAATGGTTATTTTTCTACATTTCACTCAGAATAATTTTGAATAAAAATGTGAATATTATAACAGGGGTGGCCACTAATCTAATTTTAGGAGCTGCAAATATATGAAGCTATTTCGAAATAAGTCAAATTGTCAAGATAGGTAAGTATGTTTATAAAATAAAAACACATTTTTAATTTTATAGCAGATAGAGGAAAATTTGTTTTTTTACACTACACAGAGCATTATTTTTTGGGCGGGTATACATTAAGAAATGGGATTTTAGGAGTTTTACTATTGAGAAGTGCTTTATATATTTTATGAATTAATTTTACTCTAAGTTTGGTGTCAAGAGCCACACTAGACTCACTTGGAAGCCGCATGAGGCTCGCAAACCTCATTGTGGTCACCCCTGTTTTATAATATGTAACCTACAATCAATTTTCAAATTTTGCATATTTTGTAAAAATGACTATGAATTGCATGTTTCTTTTACTTTTGCATACAATTTGAATACCTATTTAAAAAAAATTTAATTACATTTTGAAATTTTGAATTGGTATTCATTCCAAAATAATTATTTAGGTTTTTTGTATTACATATATATAATAAATAATAGTTAATAATTTGTTGAAAATTTTATTTTTGTTATCATTGGGTAATTTTTTTTGGATATTTTGGATTTTTAAATTCATGAACAATTTAATGGTTTAATGAACTGTAAACCAATTACATAATGGGTCATTTTAACTTATTTAAGAAACTGTTATTTCACTATTGATTCAATGTTTAATGATTGTTCATGCAACTCAGTATTAATATTATAAAAGTACTATCAAATTCAAGAAAAATTAATAAAGGTTTGCAGTTTTATTTTGCAAAATAAATAATAAATTGAAAATAGTTGTGTAACATCATCATTAAATGCTAAGGAATACTTGATAATAATATTTTCAGGTTTTTTTACTTTAAATATTCAATATATTTAGAGAAAATTTAATGACATTATAATTTCAGAGGATAACTTGTGTAATAAATCAAAATTAAAAACTTACCAGTAACAAGTACTCTATACTGAGAGCGCCTAGCTGGAGGACCCCGGCTTCTTCCACTTCCACCACTAGCACCTCCTCTATTGTAACTTCCACCACCACTACTACTGCCACCACCACCACTTCTATGTGGACCATTTCCACGTGGAAACTCTACACGTAATCTGTAGCCATCATAATCATAACCATCTCTAGCATGGACTGCATCTTCTGCATCTCTAATTAAAATATTAAAATTCATAAATAAGAACAATTAAAAATTATCAAAATAATATCAGGTACTTATAATAGTCTTTACAATTTACTTTTCAATAATCCTTAAAAGCTGTAGTTATAATCATCCATAACAAAGCACAAAACCAAACATTGGTAGTACTAACTATAATATTATGTATGTATACCATTCCAAACTCGATTCCAAATAAAAATAGACCAGTATAAACGGTGCTACTTTTATATGCAGACTACCAACATATTTCTATTCACGTATGCGATCTACCTTGTAAGACGTAGATCGCATTATATTGTAATACGCCATGTTTATATTTTCATATGACATCATAGCAATGATTCTTTGACAGTATCTAATAAACCATGCTCCCTTAAAAACGCAGTGGCATACTCTTCACTCTCTGCGACAGTGAAATAAGAATTTTTTAGTTGCATAATGCACACAATATACAAAACGGACACAAAATATGAACAAAGTAGAACATAATCGACGACCAATACGTAACTAGTTAATAGACTTATTAAATTCGTTATAATATTGCACAGTTATTGTAGGTAAGTTAGGTATATCAACAATTTTATCTTTTAATAGCAATTAACATGGTTGGAAAATACAAGATATGACATATATCAGAAAATTTTATGACCAATTTTATTTTATCTTTTAGTGGATGTATGTGTTTACGTATACTTATTTTTATTTATTTTCTGCTACAATATGCGGTCTACATTTATGAAGGTAGACCACATGCATTGGGTAGTCCACATATGAGAGCAGCATCGTATAAATTATATACCCAGTAAGTTAATTAGTTCAAAAGGTAAGGAGTGCAGGAGGAATTAAACATAAAAATGTACTTATTGGGCAAATTAATTTCTAAAAAGTAGTAAAAATGATCAATTGTGTAAAAAAATTTAAATTTGTTATGATATTAAATTGAACATGTTTTCAAAATTCTTATCGTATTATGCTTTATCAATACATTTTTTTCAAAAAAAAGTGAGGCCTGAACCGATCTATACAATCAAATCTCTTGATACGTCTTTAATATCATAAAAAATTGACTCATTTTCTGAAAGTTAAAGGTACCTACATACAAGATGAAATATAAATAAGTAGCAAGAATAAGTAAGTAGATAAGCTTAATTCTTGACTTAAGAATTTAATACAGAAATTTGTTAGACAAAATTATTGTATTTCATTTAAAATCCAAAGCATTATGAAATGATACACTACAAGCACAATAACTATAAAAACTGAAAACATGAAATTTGAAACATGAAAATAACTAATAGGTACTTATTTGTTTTGAATTAAATACAATAATAATGATACAAGTGGAAATACACCATCATTTTTACATAGTAGAGTGATTCAAATGTGTGTTCATGATAACAATAATAAACGTACATAATTCGTTGTAGCATAAATATTTTAATTCGTTCAATGAAATATTACCTAGGATCGTCGAATTCGACAAAGGCAAAAGGTGGACCTCTCTGATTTTTCAAATCGACAAACAACACTTTACCAAATTTGTAGAACAAATCTTGTATGTCTTTCGTGCGTATGTCAGGCGGCAGGTTTCCCACGTAAATTCTACAGTCGTTGTTGGACATTTTCCCGAGCAGGCTGAGGTATATCTTGTACGATTTAATAGATAAAAAAAAGTACCGGTATCGGTTAAACGCGGTTGAATGTATTAGTGTAATAAACGACTTTAAAAATAATTATAACGCCTGTATGAAGACGATAGAGAATATTGACACTTAACGTTAACAATATCTCAGCACTGCAGCAGTCGGCACTTGGCGTTGGCGATGCGTAAGTGAGCGTGCGCGGCGAGCTGCGCTTATAGAGATTATGTTGAGAAAGCCAAGCTGGCAAGCTGGCTAATAAATTGAGTGAATTTCCCGAAAACAGTTACGCAGCAACAATGGCAATTCACTATGGTTTATAAGCATAATAGACAATAGTATCAGTTATGAGTACAACAAACAATAATTTATTATATTTTACACACAGACTTTAGACTTCAATTTTAATTAATATAATATTATCTATATAATTATTACACTCGACTACTCGAGTACTCGACTATTCGAGAAGTCAATAAGTCATCGACATCGATCGTCGGCGATATTTTAACATCGATGTTTACAGTGATATTACGTAGGCGCGCGTAATCGCCTTCGATATTTTAATCGTTCAACGTTTCGACTAGCCTGCTGGATTACCCAATACCCATTCTCATTGGGGCATTTACGTTTTTATCTTCAAAAAATATAATTAAAATTATTGTTTTAACTTTGGAATGTAGATAATGCGTCATCTTTGTTTAATCGATAAAAACAATACAGTAGACTGTAGAGTAACGTCAACGTATATGTTATATACACTGTATATTACGTCCATACAGGGGAGTGATAATTTTAACATCAATAGGGAATATTAATTATCGTACATTCTTTATAATATTATGTCGTTAAAATGACTTGAAATCCACGGATATTCAATTTCTTTTTGTTGGATATTTTATTTGCCAGTAAAAGTACCAATGGATTTATTGCCATAATTTACATCTTATGAATGATTTAATCCTTCTACGAGATAACTATAAACAAACATTAGATTAATTATGTATAGTAGACATAAATATAAGTTCACTAATTTAAATTTGTATAATTGCATTTAATATAAAAATGGATAACTACTCTACACTCTACAGTCAACTGGCCTAATATCTACTTATTTCGTGCTAATTTTACAAAAAAATCGTTACAAATAATACATGTTACCAAGTACTAACTTGAAATTAGTGTTTTTTGTCATGAGTTCCATAATAATAATAATAGCTGATATTACATAGAAGAATGGTGATTTTGCTTTTTGGAGGCGTCATGGAAGATAAAAAACTTTATCGATTCGCTGGGTCGATGGTTCGACGATAGTAGAAAGGCTGATAGAAACCGCCGTTTCCCGGCCAATGAGAGCCTAGATTTCTGCTCAAACAGAGTTGTTAACATTATTTTTCCGACATTCATTTTATCGGCGGAATTTGGGAGTTATTGTATCCAAACTGTGTAATATTTAGGTGTTGGATTTAGCGCATCAAATTAGCTCGAAAGCAACTATTAGTTCCTTGAATTTTTCGTTTACAGGTAATGTATTGTTTAACGTTCTTAATAACCAATTCGATTTTGTTAACTAATTTTTGTTGTAACTAAAAAATATAATAAAAATCACATCGTTTTGACAATTTTTATGACTTCTGAATCTTTAATATTTTTCCAGTTGATTTCTAATTCATACTGAAGATGTCTGATCGCAAAGCAGTGATTAAAAACGCTGATATGTCTGAAGAGATGCAGCAAGATGCTGTTGATTGTGCTACCCAAGCACTGGAAAAGTACAATATTGAAAAGGTAAAATTTCATGAAAAATATAATGTAAATTATTTGTTGAAATTTCTTTAATTTTAATTTTCTGTGAGAAATAATTCTATAGGTAGTTTTTACTAATTAATTCTCATTATAATTATTAATATGTAGAACAAATTGATTGTATTTAACTATTTATTTTAGGTATCTAAATAATAATTATTTGCTTAGCTTTCAAAAATAACATATATATTTTAATTAATTTAAATAATAAATATATATCAATTCTTCACTCCCTAAAGTGAAGCTGTTAGTTAACTGTAAGTTAAATTTGCTTGTTTTTTTAATTTTTATTTAGGTACCTATTCAGTTAGCTGAAATCAAAAATTACTAATCAAAGTTTTTTGTGATTATTGGCCGAGTTATTGGCATTAGTCAATAATATCTGCTACACATTTATCTTTGTATAATATAAAATATTAAAGTTAGATTCACTAAAATATACTGATCCAACGTTAAACAAATAATCAAATATATTTAATATAATAAACTATTTTTATTTCTTACCTTTTTTTTAAATCTTAATAATTTTTACTGCAACTTTGTGAACTCTATTAACATTGCTGATATATTTAGGTAGTTAATTTATTTATAAGATTATTTTATATATTAAAAAATATGTTTTTTTTTTTATTTTTACTTAAAATAGTGGATTAGTAGTAGTGATTTCATGTTGAATTTATGAGACTTCTGTTAAACATTGTAATGATTTTGATATCTTATTAGAATTTATAAATATACAGTTAATTTAGTCTCACAAGGTTAATTATTATACTTACCAGATTGAAAAAAATATTGAAGAATTGTTTACTAGGTTAAATTTTAAGTATAAAAGTCGTGATAATTGTTTCATGTCTTATCCAATAGCAAATACTATGTTTTTAAATGATAGTCTGCTGATTCAATTTATATATATTTGAATTCATTGTCAAGCTAATGAGTTCTAATTTCTTACAAATTTAAAATTTTATTCAAATATTTTAAGATAAAACATAATATTCATTATTGAAATATGTAAGAATGAGTTTTGAAGTTAAATTTTAATTTATGCATTTTCTCCTTATTAAGTAAATTGGTTGTAATTTCTTAATAAAAATAAACTTTCTTGTTTAAATAGGACATTGCTGCATATATAAAGAAAGAATTCGACAAAAAATATAATCCAACTTGGCATTGTATTGTTGGTCGCAATTTTGGAAGTTATGTTACACATGAAACGAGGCACTTCATATACTTCTATCTGGGCCAGGTGGCCATATTGCTATTCAAGAGCGGTTAAACTTTTAATTGATTATTGCACATGTCCCCTTCCAATATGCAAAAATTAATTAAAAAATAAAACAAATATTTCACCACCTACTCTTACAAAAATAAATATTTTTATGAGCATTAGCCATTCGTTTTATTTTTTTTTCTAAATTTTTGATTACCAAAATTATACAATATTATAACATTCCCTGTGCATTTTTAAAAATATTATTTATAAGAGTTAAATGACTATATCTATTGGAAGGGCTTGACAATTTTTCTCATTACTAACTATTTTTATTATTATTTTTTTCTAAACTAAAATGTGCGAGTAGCTTTTAATATATATTATATATATATATATATATATATATGAGTGTGCCATCATCAACTGTGGCTTATACTCTTTTTATTCCCCTCGCCGTTTTTAACTCCCTCCTTAACAGGCTACTCTCATTCTTGCATTACTATTTTATTAAAAATATGTTAACTACACAGTAAACAAATATTTTATTAGTATTTTCATGTCCTCAACTATATTATTATTGTAATTATTTCTAGTCCATTAAAAAGCAAATATGTTAATGAAATTTGGGACTGTATCGTGTATAATTTAAATAGTTACTTAGATTATGTTGGATTGCATGTATGTTCATAATATTAAGAAAACTTTTGTAACCAAATTAACAGTTTTTAAATGTCTTGTAAATTATATGCAGTCCAACATTACAATGATAATAATATAACATTATTTTCAATGGAATGAGAACACGTCACCGACATAGATAACAGTTAAAAGTGGATTATGTTGTTATTGTTTACTTATGTATAATTTTTTTTTTATTAATATGTTTATGATACTTATAGATCTTTGATAGATTTTTTTTAAATA
The DNA here is from genome assembly GCF_037042655.1 of Diuraphis noxia. Classification (NCBI taxonomy): domain Eukaryota; kingdom Metazoa; phylum Arthropoda; class Insecta; order Hemiptera; family Aphididae; genus Diuraphis; species Diuraphis noxia. The sequence continues at coordinate 24,698,945 of NW_028301714.1, read as the reverse complement.
ATTGGTTTATTTATATTTTTTTTTTTTTTGCAACATAGATATATAAAAATTTATTTTGTGTTCTTTGACTGGTGTAAACAAGAATGTTTCAAGTAGCGTCTTAACATTGATGATTAATAAATTCTAAAATAAAATTTTAAATTAACAGTTCTATATTCTCACTTAATTATAGTATCATAATTAATTATTTCAATATTGTTTTTGATTTGAATTGATTGTAAGTTTTATAATTTGAACCCTGAGTGAATTGCTACAACACCAAATGTTAAGTTTGTGTAACTGACACATCTGAAGCCTGCTGACTCAATCATATATTTGAAATCTTCCTAAAAAAAAATATCAAATTTTAGTGAATAATACAATGATATGAATTATGTTTTAAATCCAGAACCATTTCACATCAAAATCAAAGACTTAGTCATTATTTAATTAGTCACAGAATTTTAATAATATGCCCTTATTTTACTACTTTATTGATGAATTATATTATCAATTTTATGAAGCTAATAATACAAACCAAGAGGGTGGTCTACAAATTTAAACAATGTATAGAGTAAAAACTGGGCTCAATCTAGTTCAGTAAATTAACCTATACTACAACTTTAAAGTGGTATTCATATATATTTACCTGACATGGAAATTTCCTAATGCTTTCCACTAAGTATTGGTAAGGTTTCCACTGACCAGCAACTATATGGCCCATAACAGGGATTACGTTGAATGAATATTGATCGTAGAACCTTCAGAAAAAATACTTTTAAATTGTTATATAAAAGTCCAAAAAAGGAATATCAAACCATCTTAAAGCTGCTGGATTGACTTGGCTAAATTCTAGACATAGAAATCTACCTCCGGGTTCAAGTACTCTGTAGGCTTCATCTAAAGCTTTATCGATGTGTGTTACGTTTCGAATACCAAATGCTATTGTATAAGCAGAATAAGAATCTGATTCCATTGGTAAGTTCTCTGCATCACATTCTATCCACGAGACATTGTCTTGATTTAACTCCAAATTTAATGCCCTTTTTTTTCCTTCCTCCAGCATTGAACCATTAATGTCAGCAATTGTCACATGCCCATCTCCTTTCATATCTGATATATATTTTAAATATCTGAAAGCAATATCTCCTAAAACAATGATTTGAGTTTAAATTTGTATTCACCATCGTCATAATTTTATGTAGGTACCTATTTATACTTTGATATTTTGTGTATGAAATTATTTAATCTAAGTTCTGCACAGTACTATTTTTTTAATACTTGACCAAATATTAAAAATTATTTTGAATTAAACAATTGATCATAAATTGATACCATCTAGATAAGATACTCATTATTTAATATTACGGTCATGAAGACCCACTGAACAGGTTTTAATTAATGCTATCTTTATTGAAAATTAAAATAGCCATCTTGTATTGCATAAATAACCTACCTGTTCCACCAGCAACATCTAATAGTCGTGTACGTGGACTTGGATCCAATGTTCTCATCAATTCGTCTTTCCATAATCTATGTACACCACAGCTCATAACATCATTCATAGCATCATATGAATCCGCAACACTTTTAAAAACTTGATGCACTAAAAATGTCATTATATGATTTTTAAAGTAACAAAATAATTATAACATTGCTAATATTTGCTTAAACTATTTATTTGTATAAAATCAAATTATAATATAAATATATATTTAGGTTCAAAATATTTATAATAAATATTATTTTAAAGTTTAGGTAACAAGTAAAATGCACTATTATTATATTAAATTTTTATCAAAAATATATTTCAGTTGATTCGATTATATTAGTTGGTTGAAATTTCTTATAACTAATAAATTAACTCCAATAAAGTTTTAGTTTTAGATACATACTTAGGTATATGGAGTTTTCATACATCAACTATTTATCATTTATTTAAAATTATAGTTAAAAAACAAACATACAATATATATTTATATTTCGATGCATTTATAATTAAAAATCGAATTATTGATACTTCAGTCACACATAAACCAAGGAATAAAATTTATATATACCTCATAAATTACAATATGTTTAAGTAAAATCAGCTTAATTTTAATATACCTAATACAATTTAATGTTTTTAATTATTCAAAGTTAAGTTAATATTATTTATAATTCAAAAAGATTTTATTTAATCCCCACAGAGTTACAAATCTAAAATTGTACGCCACAAGGTAATGCTTATTTTATTATCCAACTATTTTAAATTGATACATTTTTGTAGATCACTTGAAACTTTTTAATCATCATCACTATCCCAGTTAAGTGATACAAAACTTTTGTTTTGGCGATCAGGAGTGTTATCTCCCCATTGAGGCGTATTCAATGTTTCTCTCCGAGACGAATTATCTATTGATCTCTTCTCACTTTTTGTACTGTTTTTTCTTTCTTTATTTGTTTTGGAAATAAGTTCTTGGTCTCTTTTACTAGAAATACTTTTATTTTCTCTATGACTATGGCTTGATTTTTCATTTCGATTTCTTTGAGGTTTTGATTGATATTTACCACCAGGATTTTTATATAAATGCAAATAATTACAATTTTTGCCTTTTGGACACATTTTTCTAAAAAATAAACCACATACCGCTTCAGACCATGAAGGAATAGTACAGAATTCAGCAGTTATCTTGCGTCCACCATAGAAACGACCACATAAGTTTCGATATGCTTTTAAAGAATGTCGTCTACTTCTATATTGGACATAAACATTTCCCATAAGATGTATTTCTTGATTTCTACAAACATTAAGTTCAATTATTTGTCCATAACTTCTAAGTTCAACTAATATATCTTCAAAAAATTCATAAAACTTTTCATATGCCTCTTTTTCATCACATTCCAAACCAATATCAATATCGAATTCACGTTCATAGCGCATGTTCAATTCAAAATTTTTATAAAATCCAGGAATCAACAATGTATTACTAATGCCTGGTCGAATATGATTTCTTGAACAATTTTCGCGGAAGCGACAAGCAGCAACTTTTGAAAAAAAAGGACACAGTGGTTGGTCCGGTCTTGTACTTGTACTAACATTGATAGATTCAGGCAGCGGACCCAAATTGTTGATATACATTTCAATTTCTTCAATAAATTTAGCATTTATTTCTTCTCGTTGCTGTTCTTCTTTTTTTTTATTTTCTTCTATTTCTTTAATTTTCTTCTGTTCTCTTTCCCACTCTAATTTAATTAATAATTCTTTTTGAGCTTTTTCTAGTTTAATTTTTTCCAACTTCTTCTGTATTGATTTCCATTCTTCAATAGCTTCACACTCTCTTTCAACCCATTTAGTATATTGCATATTAGCAATCCGTTCATTTTCCTTTTGTTCAAACTCTTCAGATTCTTCTTGACTTTTTAGCCATTTGTGATATGTTGGAGAGTTTTTACGTTCTTGTTCTTTATGTCGAAGGAGTTCTTCTCGTTTTACTGCTTTGAGTTGTCTCCGAAGTTTGCGACGAATTTTTTTCCATTTATAACGCAATATCTTATGTTTTTTCATAACTATACCTAAATAGATGTTGCGAGAATTAACACGTTTATAAAAGATTTTAAAATACCTTTTTTCGATTTTTCAGCTTGGTCGACTGTTTGAAAACCAAAATGTGTTTGAGTTGAGTATAATGCTGTGAACTTAAAGTAATGTGCAACAGACTTGTTCAATCTATTAAATATAATACTCATTTTCGAAAAAAAATTGAGAAACGGTGATGGAGAAATAATAGTTCAAACAACTTTAGAGTACATTTCACTGAAGTTAATGTGTACCACTAAACAATTAATAACAATACTAATAATACTTAATAAAAAATTTATCCTGCAATGATGGTGACGGCAACAAGATTACTTTACTATTTGACGAGTACTTTGTTAGATTTAACACTTATAGGCTTATAGCAGTTACTACTTTACTAGTTAGTATGTCTATTGTAGTATTGTCTGTTAACAAAACAACTGTTTAGCCCATGATATAAATGATATAATTATATCAACGAATGGCTCTTAGCAGGAAAAATTTTTTGTAGAATCCATGACGTCAAATCTCATGAAACTGTGATAAGACGGACTATGATAACAATGATAACGAGAATATCAATGTTTTGTTTTTCAAACTTCAACTGAAAGTCAGAAACTTGATGACCTTGCCAGATGATACAATCTTGGTGGGAAAATACGATAATTTAAAGTTTGGTCCGATCCCCCACCAAACCATTAAAAATAATAATACTACCTATTAAAATAAATGTTTATTAATAGCAAAATAGTAAATTGTAATATAATATTATATAATACTATTTTTATTTTATAAAATGGTATATTAAAGTATTTTACTATACTATTACCTCTCTGCAAATAAGTAAATAGGGAGTAACGACTATTTTAATAGCAATTATCATTTATAATTAGCAAGAGCAGTACTATTTTATTGATCTTAATCAGTCAGTTCTCAGTTCTTCCATTGTTTGCCTATTGTTAAATCATATTTTATGTTGTATTAAATTATTAATTCTTTTAAAATGAACAGTGAAACTAAAGATAATCCTGATAATCCAAAAAGGGTGAGAACTCCGGAACATATTAAACGATGAAGAGGAGATAGGTAAACTAATTTATTACTACATTGTTGGTGTTGTATGCAGGTGGTCTACTTATTGTCGTTAGTTAGAGATAAAAGTTTTGAAAGGATAATTAAAATTGCAAAACCAAAAAAAAAACTTCTAAAATTATTCAAATTATTTCAGCTCAGAAAAAATCTTCCGAGGTAACACCAAATATGATATCCAAAATTGATGGTTACTGGTTGGTAAATTTTATATCAAGCTACAGTGTTCTTTATAAAGTTAAGAAAATTATATTATGTCAGAGTTGTATATTATAATTGTAACCAAAATGTATAACTGACCAATAGATATTCTCCCCATATTTATATCAAAATAACTTACCTCTTAAGTTTTAGTGGTTATAAAAATGGGTATTAACAAGTTTAAATATTGAATGATTTTAATTAATTGCAGTTATAAAAATCATTAATTTGCCCAGCCTTGGTAAATAGTACATACAGATTCAAAATATGATAAAGTAAAAAAAAATTAACTTATTAGGTACCCAGAATATTTATCTACCTACTTTAATTTAACGCTCACATAATGAATAATTTATAAAAATAAAACTGATCCAGTCATCGACAGTTTCCTGTTACATCGTTATCCTAGGCAGAATTAAACAATATTAGACACAAATAACAAAATTACCAAGTACGATATTTACCAGCAATAATGGTATTCACTGAGTCAGAGCACATACATACAACACCAACAATGTAGTAATAAATTAGTTTACCTTCTATATTTTCAAAATGTAGCAATTTCGTCTCAATATTTACATTATGTATACTCTGTAAATGAACAATCAATCCAGACATTGATGAAAAGGATTTCAGACATAACGAACATAATGATTGACGCTGTACATTTTTCATCAAATGGCTTTTGACATGCTGAATCAAAACCTTTTTTAAGTCAAAAGTTTCGTTACAATCATTGCATGTGTATAAGTTACGTTTAATAACTTTAGTTTTTTTAAGTCTTTATGTTTAATCCTCATATGCTTGTTAAAACCTGAAATTGATTGAAACTTTGCTTCGCAAACTTCACAGGAATACATAATGTTGTTCGTAAAAGTTTAAACTTATAGAACTTGATTTAAGTGAAGTAAAAGCAAATTCAAATTTCAGACTTTCAGTTGAAGTTTGAAAAACAACATTGATATTCTCGTTATCATTGTTATCATAGTCCGTCTTATCACAGTTTCATGAGATATGACGTCATGGATTCTACAAAAAATTTTTCCTGCTAAGAGCCATTCGTTTATATCATGGTTTAGCCCTTACTCGGTGGCCGGTCGTCAAAGCCCACAGATTTAGATAATATATTATTATCTATTCTGTAATCAAAGCCTGTTCTTTCATTCAAAACTCTATGATTCAAACCGAGTGATAAGCACTATCTATTATATGAGTCGATTGAACATTCGAGAACATTGCTTGAAAAAATACATAGTTCAGTTAAATATCAAACAACTCACTCAACTCGTCAACTCAGATTTTTCTGCTGACGGAGTCACGGAGAACACATCGGACACAGATTAAAAATGTTTAATTTTATTATGTATTTCTTTATTCAAGTATGATAAATGTTATCTATATAATATGTGTTACAAATTATAGTGTAGGTATAATACTATAATAAGAAAATCAATAAAAAAAAAATATCCCGGTTTTTGCCAAATAAAATATGGTAACCCTAGTTTAGACAACAATTTGAATAATTTATAAGTTAAATCAATTAATAACTAAATAAACTTATATGAGTTGTAAGAATTTAATTTGTCATTAATTATTAATACATTATAATAGATCCATTAAATGTAGTGAAATAAACACACTTATTTACGTTTTTTCTGTTGTAAGTTATAACTCATACACAAATTACAGTGAAAATTATACAGTAATTGAGATTATGATTATGTGTGAATATTAACTTAATAAATAGCAATTTAAATGCCAAGCCTAAACAATCGTAGAATGATTATTTTAAGGGTTACAGTCAAAAGACTGTAAATCGTGTGTATTTTACAGGATTTTGGTTGAGTTGCTATAACTTGTTTAATTTTGGACATAGAAAGTTGGTTTGACTACCAAAATCATAAAAAAATTATGCGAAAAATAATTAGTGATTAAAATAGGTGGTTACCATTTGAAAAAAGTTTTACTGCGCATGCTCATGTCAAATTAAGTTAGAAAAATTTAAAACCCATAAAATGTGTATTTTTATGCCATAACAACCGACCAACCAACAGAATTTATTCAAATCGTAGGTCTCTACATACATTTATTGAGTCTTTTCAATTAGCGTTTACACACTGCATAATTATTTAGGATGATTCTTTCATAATAAAACACTCATTATTTCGTCAAGTAATGACTTTTTTTCAATATATTCTGTTTCGTGGTTTTCTAAAATTTTGTATGAAATTTTTATTTTTTTTCACCCATTTGTTTAATAGTGAAACCACTATCAACTTTTGATTTTCTAATGACTACCCATATTTAAAGAGTACTAAATTAATAAGGCCATTTTCTTTTTATTTTATCGTTCGGATTATCATTTTTGTAAATTTTTAGTGAGATATAACTTTTTAAAATTTTGCTGTCTTCGTATTATTAATATAATATGAAATTCAGTATTTGACACATAGAGCGCGTCCGAGTATTTTCAGGGGGCTATTTCATCTACAATTATATCATTATAATATATTATATTATCCTACTGGCTTGGTACTAGTGTACTACCACAGAATAGAATATGGTACTACCCATTTGAGTTGTCTTTTGGGCATTAAATATGAATAATATTATAATCTAAATCTACTATTTCAATAATTGTGGTGATGACTAATGGTTCGTAGGAGTATGTACAAGTCCAATGAGTCGATACCCCACGAGTGTAGAAATTAGAAATTTAGAAACAAGTCGAATAGGTAATAATCTGAATGTGGAATGTCATGTAGGAATTATGATAAAATAATAATTATAAAAAAAAAATGTATTAATAATTTTAATTTAAAATTTACCATAATCGTAGATTTGAGATATAATAATTATTAATATTATTGATAATGGTGATGATTTCCCATGATTTATATTTTATTCTGTGGTATTTTTTACATTGTAAGCCTTAAGCAGTTGCATTCTGACATTTTATATCTTTAAGGATTTAGTTAAATATAAGATTAAAACAATGAAACTTAATTTTCGTAATTAAAACTTAAATATTATATCTAGAGCATGGGGACAGAAATAGTAATAAAAAACGGTAATTGGTATTATAGTTATAATTTATAAATGTTGTCATCTTGGAATCATAGCCAGGAACAAACCATAGGAGTCTTAGGAGAGAATTTTTTTGCCGAATAATAATAATAAGAACATAAACTGGTTGTAGAAGGTTAAGAAGTTTTAAATTACAATACAACTTAACTTAAGTAATCAGGCATAATGCTATATCAGATATTGTTTTTATTAGTTCTGTGATCTAAAAAATCTGATCAATTATAAGTAATATCATAATGAATACATAATTTTGAAAACAGATGAATGTCTTCAAGGCATAAAAATATAAATAATGTACTATTGATAATTTTAGTAGCTGATTGATGTGAATGAAGAATATCAGTAACAAGGTAAGGTACACATAAATTAATTAAGACTCAAAATAATAACATAACAATATAAATGACTGTATACATTTTTGAAAAACTAATCTTAAATTTATTTGTGATTTAAAATAAATTATGAATGTTAATCATCTTGTAAATTTTTTTCAGAAAATCCTCTGGCTCTGTCGTCTTCAATTAGAATTTTTTTCAAGTGTTCAAACATTGTAATTAAAATTAAAATACTTGTAAAAATCATAAACATCAATAAACTATATGAATTTTGTCGAGCTGCATATTCTTCATACATTTTGTTTCTTGTATGTTTTTCTCGAGTTTCATAGTGTCGCTTAAATATATTTGTGTAATGTGCCTTAGACCATTCATCAAAATTATAGTCTCTGCCACGAACATTGGTTTTATAAATATCATTTTTCGTGTACATTGATTCGAAAGGTTGTTGTTTAGTAGTGTATTGAGAAGGATTTTGATTAAGATTAGCTCCACTGTCATATAGTTTTCTTTGACGAACATTTCCCAAGACTTCATATGCTGAAGTTATATCACGGAAATGTTTTGCAGCTTCTTCACTTCCTTTATTTTTATCTGGATGGTATATCATTGATAATCGGTAATAAGCATCTTTTATTTCTTTATGTGTGGCAGATTTAGAGATATTAAGTGCTTCATAATGGCTTTTGTAAGCTACACAAATAATTGTATTTACATTAAAGCCTTTAAATAATTTCTTATAATTGCACCACATACTAATACAATTTACAGCTATATATATAACAATTATATATTATCTGCAAAATTATAATAAATCATAACTAGATGGTGTCTATTACAATATATAGAACATCTAAAAAAATGTAATAGAAGTGTAAAAGATTAAAGATACCTGTATAAATAAACAAGTGTTGTTTTATAAGTTTTGCATTAGTGAACTAACTCTGTTTCTTAATAACATTTTGTTTTACTTATTGTTATGTTTCCTCAAAGTTCCAATTGTAAGCAAATAATTTCTAATTTTTTAACATCTTTAAAATTTACTTAAGAGTTAAGATAATCATCACTAATTAATACCTTGTGTAATTTACTCATTTCACAATTCACATTCACAATAATTGAGGATTTAGATGTTTTGAATTTTGATATCGAGATAACACTGACAATAGATATGAAAATTGCTATCACATAAGAACATATGTTCTTAACACGGCTTAAGATAGAATGGTTGCACATCGGGCTATACTACGCAATGTTAGAAGGCGGTATACGAGAGTTCTTATCTAACAAACGAAAAAGTGAACTACTACTAACGCTCTTGGTGGTTGTTAATTGGTACTACAGTATTCCCATTTCCCGCCATAATATTAAATTATTGCATTTTCAATAATAAATATAATATAATTGAGTTAATAAGTAACTCAATTATTATAATCACGATTCACTGATCTCATACTCTATCTATATAATAATTAAATGACAATGTTATGTTTATGTATTATCTTTTAAACGAAATCTCATCACTGTAGTCTGTGTTTGATAATTGGTTTTGTGAATATTCAATTACGTTTATTGCCTTTTTGGTCATTATGCCTAATTATTGTGCAATTCACGAGTCACATTGTGCGTCCAAAACTCTTTTTGGCGTTCCTAAAGAGGACGAAATAAAAAAACTTTGGGAGGATGCTCTAGGTATTAAATTAAAAAAAAGTTTTAGAGTGTGAGCCTCACATTTTAAAGAATGTGATATTATTAGCACATGGGAGTCTGGTGAAGGACTTAATAAGTACACCATAAGTTTACTTCTTTATTGAGTTACATACAATAAAAATTTGTTGTATTATGAATGATATGATATTATTCAATACACTATGTACCTATGTGTTAAAATATGTTGTAGTCTGTAGGTATTATTTTAATTTATAGATATGCTTAAAAAAACACAAATTAAGAAAGGGAGCAATTCCATTAAAATTGTGTGAACCAGAAACTCCAGAACCCGCAGTGGACCCAGTGGATATTGGAGTAAATAGCAATTAAAATTTGCTGATAGATATTATATATTTTACTAATAGTATAGAGGCTATTACACACATTGCTATTTACCAAATAGTAAATTTTAAATTAGTGTTTATTTGTTTTGGGATATAAAGTTTTATTACATATGTGAAGCCACTATAAGCACCTTATTATTATTGATGAAATAATTTTTCATTTTATAATTTGATGAGTTTGAAACTTTAAAGGATTATCGGATTATCCATAAAATTTGTAAATTACTAATTAGTACTCTTTGAATACCACAATATAAAATAAGAATAGAATTTTGATGATGTATATGTAAGCAACTAGATAGCGGTGTAACGTAACTTTTAACAGATTTCTGATAAGAACAATTGGTGATCACAAAATAATGACTCGTTGACCGTTGTGCAACCATTCTATCTTAAATTCTTAAGCCGTGGTTCTAAACACTTGTTTTTTTTTTTTGTTCCAACCCATAGGGTAATATTAATATTAATATTACTCTATGTTCCAACCATACCATAAACCTATAAACACGGTCCCACAGGCCACAGATATTAGATAATAAAAATAAATTCTATTATATATATAGTGCCATTATGGCTTCAAATCCAAGTAAGAGTATAACCTATTGACAATAGGCTATTGTAACAGTCTGTATTCAACAGTTGAATCATTGAGTATAATAACTACCTACTCTATGAGTTGAGTACCTACGTCCATTTAGTTCAGTGGTTCAGATTTAGACGGTTCAGTCAATTTGTGACTTATCTCAAGACTTATAAATGTAGATTTATAAATCCCATATGATAAATTCGTCTATAGTGATAAGACATGAATGAAACAAAACTGATAAAATATTATTTATTATTTTGGTAATTTTAGTATTTTACAATCAATTTTTGAAACGTTGAAAGTTTTGTTTACAGTAACTACTTTTTTAATTATTGTTTTATGTAGATATACTCATGTTAATATAAATCATTTGTATTCCTAATTAGTATTCGTCATAAGTATCCAATAGCCAAAAAATAGTTTACTCAATAATATTGGTTTGTACTGTTTCATTTGTTTCAAAACGGTCCAGCATTATGCCAGTAAGTATGACAGACCTACCTACCTATAATCTTTCCTATACCCCATCATATATGCATTAAACAATAATTAAAATTAGATTCTAATAATTTTTCATTTGCAATAATGTTGCATAATTGTATGATATAAAATAACTAGCCCATTGTTTATAAACTCATATTATCTAACTTTGTTTTGTATTAGAAGATAGTTGAACATTTTTGATTAATGATTAGTGATTACTAGAGGTCGGATTTTTATGATTTTACATATTTGTTTCTAGTTTATGCAGTTAAGTGGGAGTGAGAAATCTTTACGATTCATGAAAAACAGAATTCATAGGAAAAAATTTATTCTGCATAAAATAGCATATTTTATGGGTTAGAGAATATTTAACACGTTAGAGAATATTTGAGAATATTTTTGTAATGTCGGCATATAATGAATATATTTTACGTATATCAGCACTTTGATAGGTATAATGTTCACTAAATAATTCTGTTTATAAATAATTAATTTCTGGATTTTAATAAAAATTAATCTCCAGGTATTCCTTATTGATGACGATAGCACGTAAATTATTTCGTTAGCTAAAATAAATTTAAACTGAATTTTTTTTAATATTAAAAGAATATTTTGCATATTAAAGGACATAAAACATCATATATCTGGTATTTTAAAAGAATATTAAGAGAATATATTGCCTAATTTATGCGACATAAAAACATCATATTTTAAGGATTTTAAGAGAATATAAATCCGACCTCTAGTGATTACCTATTTGTAACATTTGATAGCATAGTAATAGATAATTAACTCCTTTAAACAAAGAAACTTTTAATGAATAATCATAAGTGTTTAGAAGACCATTCAAATAGAATATAGTTGAACTTCACCATATTATATTATAACCATAAGATATTTTTTATTTTTTATCAGGCTTATCATTCTAGTATAAAAGATTTCCAGCAACTAACTGGAAATATGGCAATACTTCCAATAAAGTCTCAATACAAAGGTCCTGCACCTTTGCTCAGCCCTACAACTGCTGAAATGGATATAATAGACGAGTCATTATCTTTTTTTAAAGCAAATGTATTTTTTAGATCTTATGAAGTTAAGGTATTCCATATCTTTTTGTGGTATAATACTAATACATTGTTTAGATTATATCTATTTATATAGAGAATATTGATAATGTTTTAGAGTGAAACTGATCGCGTTGTGATTTACATTACTTTATACATAACTGAGTGCTTAAAAAAACTTCAGAAATGTCAAAATAAAGATCAAGGAATGTCTGAAATGTATTCATTGGCACTTTATAGATTCGATATACCTGGAGAGGCTGGATTTCCATTAAACTCAGTTTATGCTAAACCGTCATCAGCTGGTGAAGCAGGTAGTTGGACGATTAAACCATTTATTCTTCAAGGTATACTAATTTTATAAAATTGTTGTTTTTAAATAGATGTTATGCGACAATATTTGGAACAATTACGAAAAGAAACTGGTAGACGAGTTTGCGAAAAAGTATTTTCAACTGATGATGGCAAACCATCTAAATGGTGGTTGTGTTTTGCTCGTAAGAAGTTTATGGAAAAATCATTGCTTGCTCCAGGTCAATAATCTATTCAGAAATTAATAAGAACTCGTATTAAAATATTTATTGGCTAAGCAAACTATTGATACATACTTTATTTTTGTATTAATGTCTGCTTTTTATCAATAATTATTAAAACATAATTTTTATCAATTTATTATATTATAATATAGTAATAATTGTTCAAATATTTTTATTTAAATATCAAAAATGTTAATCTTCTCATTAGTTTTGGTATACTTTTATAAATATATATTATTCAATTTTATTTATATTTATAATTTTTTCATAACTGTTTGTAATTTAAAAATATATACAAATTATATTTAATTTTTTTTTAAATATCTACTTGTAGGTAACCACTCTGCTGTGCAGTATGTGTTGAATGCCTCTTGTAATCGTGTAGGTCATTGTAATGTATGAAGTATCTTAAATTTTTATTCAATGATAAATCATTGTTTGCAGAAAACAATTTTAAGCGTAGACAGTTTGTCATTTACATTAGTAAATTAGGTAATTAATTTAAATTAATCATCTCGTTGCAACATAGGCTAGGCCATTGGGTGTGGGGAGGGTACTGTAGATTTTTGAGTTGAGTAAAGATTTGTTGGTACACGTGTGTGGCTTTTGGACTTTGGTATAATTTGGGATTCAGCAACCGTAGGTTTCTACCATGCCCGTGCCCGGAGGGGGGGAGGGGTCTCTCTTCAGACAGTGTAAACTGCCTGAAAAGTGATGTACTGATGATCAGGATTCAAATGTCTCAATCGATGCCTATATCTGTCTGGCCATTAACCCCCCCCCCCCTATTTTATTATATACTATAATATACTATGCTATTACTAATAAGGTAAGAATTATGCTGTTTAAACAGGGAATAGCTTAAAAAAATCTAAATATTTTGAAAATGTCATTGCGTATAGTATAATATAATAACATATTATGTAAAAATGTATGGAATGAGGAAATGCAAATAATCATTGGTACCATAAAAAAATTCATATGTTTTAAAATATAGTGCTCAGAAAATTAGTGACTAATCCTCCCCCCATCAAAAAAGAAAATTTTTAATTTATTCTCAAGGATGCTAAAATATATTACCTAATAATACATTTCCACATTTGCCTTAGCTCCAATAATAATATATTAAGGGTAAGTTATACCTATATGTGTTGTCCTCGTTTTACAAAATGTACAACAACAAAAACTATATAAAAACTATCTTTGCTAATCCATAGTAACACTTATCTTTCTTCATTCTAGTTGCAAATTTCCTAACTATTTAATTTGTGCCTATTTATCTTTATTATTTATAATTTTAAATATCTATAAATACAGCTTATGGAAAACTTTGTAGGTATTCAATTTTTAAAATTTAGCTTTTTGGTAACCCAAGTTATTAAACAACTATTTTAATAGCAATAATATTTTTAAAAAATGTTTATTTTTTCCTCTCTTATTTAAAAAAAATCTTAGAATTTTCAATTTTGACCTTTTAAAAGTACCAACTACATCCAATTTGTTACCAGAAACCTATGAAAATTGATGATTAAAGCATTTTTCCTACTAGAAAAAGAATAAACTTTATTGTAAAATCAATAAATTTACATTCATCGCTACACTTAGAAACTAAGAATTTTTTTTTTAGTACAAAATCTTGTTGAAGAGACAGTTGCAGCTTCTCACCCTCCCATAAGTTCATTATATCTAAGTATTACCTTTGTAGTACCATTGATTACAAATACTAGTATTTATAATCAAGTGTAGAATGAAATACTGGCCACTAACTTTTTTTTATAGGTATTTATCTAGAGTATTTGTATTTGATTTATGACAAGATTAGGATATACTGATATAGGTAGGTATATATATAAAAAAAAATAAACACATTTAATGATTATTCAAAGCATCATATTCATTCATCAAAAATAACGCACAGCCTCTATAGATACAATAACAATAAGTTTTTGCCTATTCATTTTAATTGCAATTGGCTGTCATTTTATTTAAAAGTAAATTTTATACAAGATGACAAAATTTCATTAAGTATGACATAAAATAGGTAACAATAAATTATTTTGTAGTTAAAATAAAAATATCAATAGTAAGTTATAATAATGGGATAAATATGAATAATAATAGTATGTATATGTATATTATTACGTATACATATTATATATATATATCAAATATAGGTATAGATATTGATAAACTTCTAGATTTAGCCATGTAGGTATAGGTATATATAGTAAAGTATTTATAAGACAAACAAGAGACAAATGTTAAGCGATATAACATAAATAAAAATGGTTAATTTCAATATCATATGAAATATTTGAATACATATAACATATTATTATAATAATTATCTAAATTATAAATCTTTATTTTAAAAATAAATATTCAGAAGTACGCAAATTATGTAGGTACAAACATAAATGTACCTACCTATTCTTATAATTTAATTAAATTGCAAAATGAAATTACTTGGTATTTCTAGGTATAGGTATAGTTAATACCCAAATGATGATAACTCATTATATTTATTAATACTTTAAGTAAGTACATGTATTCAAATATTCACTGGAATGTAGCTTTCCATTTACATATTTTTTTTTTTCAGATTGACCTACTAAATGTTTTTACATTATTAATAACATTTTCTAATAATAATAGTGATGTATACAATTATAAAATTAAAAATCATATTATATTGAATTTACAGTTCAGATATATTTTCTTTCGGTTTCGTTTTTCCAGTCCTGAAATAATAAAACAGATTCCATTAGTCATTAACAATATTTTACTTTATAATATGATGTATATATATGTTTATTATTAATTTTACATTAGAGTGGTCTTTATATTAGGTTAGGTTGATACCTATCCCTATGCTCTATGGTTAAGACTGATAGTCGGATCGACTATAGTAGTAGAAATAGTAGAATAGAGATTTACAGAATGGGTTATATACAGAAAAGTTATTAGTTAAATTTTGTTTTTAAGGTCTTCTGTCATCGTTATGATCAGGGAACTAAATACTGTAATGTTTAGCAGGGATGGGGGATAAGGGATTAGGGAATTTTAGTATGAGTGTTGTTAACAAAACAAATCAACATGGTTATTTATTTATTAAAATTATTCTTATGAAGTTTAGTTTTGTGAATATGAATTACGAGATCATATTTTATTTTTATTTGACTTGAAAATACAATTGACCGGTGATGGCGTGATAAAGTTTCGAATCCAGACAATTTGTCTGGGTAGGGAGTGTATATGGTGTATTAGATAATATTATGACGTAGATATTTTATCTTTATATTATTGTGAAAATGAAAATGTGCAATGCCTAATTAGGTAAGGATTATATAGGTAGGTATATCGTTTTATGGTGGCGTCGCGGAAGCAATGCGCAAGCAGTTCCCGCGGCGTCGTCTGTTCAAACTGAAAAAAAGGTAGTTACATCGTACATGAGTACATGACGTGTTGGTAATTTTTAATAATAATTAATAATTATGGATCGTCACCCAATTTGGGAATCACTGCTCTAGATTCTAGAGTCTATAGCAGCTTATAAGTTTGTATGAACATAGGGCCAGATTGAGTAAGGTTAGAAAAATATTTTTCTTTAATAAATAATAACATGATTTTATCATGTTCGTTGACTGTATTTTATTATAAACTTAGGTAGCTATTATTAAAATCGTGGCGCGACTTCGCTTCTACTAGTCCAAAAATCGGGACCTATATGAGTGCTGGACAATTGTGGCCCGGGTAGAGACAATTACTTGGTCGATTAAATACAAAAAGGCCCCTCCTCCATTTATGTACAATTAGTAAACCTTAGGCCTTGGACGTACTTTTTCAATCAATATGAAGGAGGTCCACAGCCGGCGATCGCCATCATTTCACCGACTCAATGCAACTTATTTGACCTAACCGACCTAACCGCTACCAGTACTGGATACAAGCCGTAAAAAATTGCCCATGGAAATGTATTTTAATCAATAACATACAATAACTAATAATTATGATAAATATTATAAAATATGTATATTTATATATCCAATATATTTGAGCAAGTTGCATCTTAATGTAAATTTTTTTTTTTTTAAGAACTTTCAGAATAAAACTATTATAGTTCAACAATTACAGATTGATACAATGAGGAATGAGGATGCATATAGCTCAACATTAAGATACGTGACAGATTTAAATATAACAAAAAACAACAGAAGATCTACATATTATACTGTTGATACAAATAATAATAATAATATGAAAATTAATTACCAAAATAATCTAAAAGTACTCTTTATATATATAAATAAATTTAAATAAATGTTTAAAAATTAAAAATTTTAATTTTTAGAACTTACGATTTTGAATAATAATATAAAATCGTAGGCACTACTCAGTAGGTACTGAAGTACCAATTACCACGGATCAAGATATACTATCTATGTACCTACGTGCAATAATTACCAAGGTGTACTGTAGTGTTTATCTCAAATCCAACATAGTAACACGACTAACATGTATTAATTTTATATTGAATATTTGTTTTATTAAATATGACTCAATAAATTGCATTTTATTGCCCAATTATTGATAAAAATGTTAATATTGTTACCGATTTGCCTAATTTTCTATAATTTAATATCTATTTAATTTATATATTGTTGTATTTATGGTCTTATAAATTAATTGAGGTATTTGAGTTATAACTTATATTGAACGAAAAAATTCTAAATAAATAATTA
Organism: Diuraphis noxia; assembly: GCF_037042655.1. Taxonomy (NCBI): domain Eukaryota; kingdom Metazoa; phylum Arthropoda; class Insecta; order Hemiptera; family Aphididae; genus Diuraphis; species Diuraphis noxia. Next base: position 24,681,227 of record NW_028301714.1, on the reverse strand, counting down.
TCTAAATCTAAATTAATATAAAAGATAAATTATCATTTTAATTTGTTGTAAAGAAAAGGCAACCAAAACGTCCAAAATGATATATTTTTCTATTGTGTTTTCAGTTGGTTTGTATCCAGAGGCGCCGACTTTTAGATATTAGCGCGGGGGCAAACTCTTCTATTAAGTGAGAAAAAATTCTATAGTATGCTGTAGTTTGCTTACCGAGAGGAGTAATTACCAAATTGTCCCTTAACTCTATTTTAATACTCCTCTAGGGTGCTATAAATATATTTGTTTATAATTTATAAATCATATTATTTGAATTGAAAATTTTTAGTTTATATACTATAATGGTAATAAAATCAGTTCCGTCTCTATATTTCGGCAAAAATTGAAAAGACAGATGTATTTTTAGACAAAATATAAAACCAAATAGTAGTGAGCGTCGAGCGATCTATATAGTATTTATAGATCATATTTAGGCAATATAGGTACAAATATACAATCGTCGATGTTCTAATGAATATTTTCATGTTATAATCTGGTATTTTAACCAAATAATTATTATTGTACACAACGGGGCACGGGGGCGAAATAATACTTTTGCCCCCGTTAAATCAATGTACGGGGGCGATCGCCCCCTTTGCCCCCGTGGAGTCGGTGCCTATGTTTGTTTCTATTTTGTGGTTACGTCACGGAAAATATAGGTGGTACGTCATAAGTTGACGCTCACGGTCGCTTAACAAATCGAGGTAGTGCAGTGAAAGCGCGAGCTTAATAATATGTCTATGACACGGACTTATTGATATATCTTTGACAGGTGGTCTATGATAGTAACATTTTACATTGATTAATGATTATATTTTATCATTTTAGCTAGAATGATATTTTAATTTTAATATTTTATAAATATAAATTTGTATACATACCATCCAGATGTACATGGCTTTGTGATGTCATCAGTTTCTAAAACAAAATTTATTTATCTTAAGTTTAAAATTTGACATTAATTTATGTATTTTGTATTTCTGTCCAATTATATTTTACAATTCTTAAAATATGCAAATTTTAATGTGTATAATATATTGTCGCTAAGGTTGTAACTTGTAAGGTGAGTTTAAAACAAAAAGAAGTTATGTATCTACCTATAATTAGGTAGGCAATGGGTTATAGATGAATAATTGAAATAAAAACTGAAAAGTTGTGGATAGTTGGCACTCATTTAACAATTTTTTGAAAACGCTTATATAGTAATTACTTTAAGTAGGTACAATCTAAATTAATAATTAGGTACCCTAATTTAATAAGAAATATATTGCAGTTTTATTGTAGGTAGTAGGTACCATAGTTAAAGATAGAATCAAAAAATAAATCTATACAAAATTATGTATCTTTGTAAAGTACCTATTAATTTATGAGTGTGTAGTTCTATCTACAACCGGGGCTGATAACCAGTATAGGTACCTACTAAAATAGTATTATCGTAAAACCATTTTTATTTTATACGTTATTTGTTTATAAAAGTTACACAGCACAATGATAGCAGTACAAAAGTATTGAGTTCAAGGAACCTATCAGCATCTATAGATCTTAAAGAAAGCAGTCAGCAGAAATTTAGAAACTGTTTTACTACTTTTACTTCATTGTCCAAAGAAGGTAAATTTATTAGTTAAATTCATTCAAATCACTACATGAGCACGTGTTATAAACTTATAAATATTCTTTTAAGTTTTAATGCACTAGGTCAGGGGTCTATAATCCATGGCTTGGCTTGTATTTATTTGAGGCTCTCAAATTTCTTTTAATCATAGTAGGTATGCATATTGTAATCTTTAATACAGATTTTTATTACAAATGTGGCCCAAGACATTAAAAAAAATCTCTCGATGGCCAATGTAGACATATTGTCTGGTTTAAGATCATTACATTAGATATTAAAAAAATTATATTGCATTTATTGCATGTGAATTTTAGGTAGGTACAACATACAAGTACTTGAGTAAAATAAGTTAATAACTCATATTTTTGGAAAATTAGAAATTTTATTTTAACAATTTTACTATAGAAATTGTCATGTGCTATATGCCTATACCTATCAAATCTTGCATGATGTCTATTTTATGTATTTATTTTTTTTAAAGGGGGGGGGTTTGTAAGCAGGGTTATTGTGGTCAAAAAATAAAAATAAAAGTCATTCCTGAAATAGGAGTCTGCACACGCCTATACAACACAATTAAATACAACTTAGTCCAATAAACATATTGCTGACAGTTTGTAAGTTAATATTTCTTATATTACATTATTAGTTAGGAGTATGGTGCTACTATTTATTTTAAAATCACTTGTTACTATTGCTCAGTGTCCCGGCCGTATTTGTGTCGAGGGGCCTCGATATTACTAAAAGTATAATATTTCACTACTTATAAGCATTTTTATCATTTTTATTTAATAACATGTTTGGGGGCCCTTCTGAAGAAATACATCCGGGGCCCTTTAAGTACCAGGCCGACACTGCTATTGCTATGTATAACTTCTTAAAGACTTAAACCTTTGACATGATATATTATACACATTTTATAGATTATAACAATTTTTTATTATATAAGAATACATTTAAGTGATGAAAACTGTATGTACATAATTATATATTATATATATTTATGTTGGTAAAAAACTAAGTCCAAGTACCTATGCAGGTAGGTTCCTATTTTACTTAGATATGTATTTACCAATTTTAAAGATGCATAATTTTTAATGGCACACATTTTAATGTATTCAGAATAATTCAACTTTGTTTAGTACAAACTCTTGAGTTATTTTATATCTTTCAATAGGTAATTAATTTCCAAGAGGATTCATTAAAAATTCTCATTTATCATGTCATTATATGCTTAAATTATATGTATTCATTAAAATTATGACTTATTTTAAGATTTAAATTTTATTATTAAAGAAATGTACCTTGGTTTTTATTGAATATTTACCCATAGGTACCTATGGCTATTTATAATATTATAAACAGGTAAGTGTAGGTATTGTGTATACAATTTTATTTATTATATACTGTTATAATAAAATACTAAAATGTGTTCAAATTAAAATACTGATATAAGTATTAATATATGTATATATTATATTATATTATACACTAAGTATTATATTATTAATCATATAGACTAATTTTTTTGGAGATAAAAGTTAGTATTTCCACAGTAAAGTCTTTAAATGGCATAAAACATACATGTTAACATCAAGTACCTATACAATGCACATTACTTGATAACTCAAAAAAATACTAAATATAAAAAAAATACATAACTGTATGAATACCTAATTTAAGCATACAAGTAAGTTTAGCGCTGGCCGCTGAGCATTCTAAACAAATAACGCTTATAGTTTTAATTATACAGGGTGTCCCAAAGAGATCTGACATTCTGACAAATGAAATAACTTTTGTTCTAATCAATATTTTTTAAAAATTTCTTTTAAATATAATCCATAGACACTTGCGCTACATTTTTATAACACATTTTTTATTTTTTAATACTGAAAATAAAAAACTTAAAAATTGATAAAATTTTTTTTCGAAATATTCAATATAGCCAATTTGTAAATCTGATTTAAAAAAAATGTATATGGTAAAAACACTTATTTAAGTCAAATGGCTGATTTTTTACAATTTTTTAAATATCAATATTTTCGTTAAGTAAATTACGATCTAGTTTATGTTAGAAACATTTTAATTTCAAATAGTATAAAGTTTTTTAAAAATATTTTATAAGAAAATTTTTAAATAGGTGCATGTTAAAATATAATAATTTTTTTTATGGCTTTTATTTTAATAATATGTGATGTATAAACTATAAATATAAATTACTATAATTAACTATAATTTACTTGACGAAAATATTGATATTTAAAAAAATTGTAAAAAATCATCCATTTGACTTAAATAAGTATTTTTACCATATAAATTTTTCTAAAAATCAGATTTACAAATTGGCGATGTTGAATATTTCGAGAAAAAATTTTTATCATTTTTTAAGTTTTTTATTTTCAGTATTAAAAAACAAAAAATAAAAAATGTATTTTAAAAATGTAGCGCAAGTGTCTATGAATTATATTTAAAAGAATTTTTTTTTAAATATTGATTAGAACAAAAGTTATTTTATTTGTCAGATCTCTGTGGGACACCCTGTATAGGTAAGTAAGTAATTATAATGAGAATTCACTTATTGAGTATCAATAGCTAAATGAGATAAATGTTTAAAACTATTTGTCATTTAAATTTTTCTTTTTAAATTGTATTATTTAATAATTTGATTATTAACCGGTATTTATTTGATGTTGAAAGCGCCAGTCATGCTCGCGTAGATCTATTTCTGTATCGTCGTCCATACTAATTTCACACTTCAATTCCGGTTTTGATGCAGCCACTTGCAACTCTACCAATCACCACAAAAAAGCGTCTAAATCTAATTACTAATATAAGTATTACTACCTAGGTTCTAAATCACTAACCTAGATTAGATCTTAGAACTTATTTATCTAATGCGCATTATTAATATAGTCGAGTTTCGATAACTCAAATTTTTTCTTGATCCTTGAAGTGTTTTATAGTTGTGTTTGAGGCAGTGCCGCGCCGTTGACAGGAATTAAATATTATAGGGGTCAGGGGTGTAGCAGTGTAGAATTTACCATTATAATTATGTACACATTAGACAATAAATAAATTTATATTCTTTCTATGTTGTAAGGGCTGGGAGTTGAACCTCTACCCTCGCGTCTACGGCAATGGTTTAAAAGTATATAATTCGAAATATACATAAGTCGAATTTATTTATATTATCTTTGAGATTCGATTTATCGAAACTCGGCTCGGCTGTATTAAAAAAAAAAAAATGTATATAATTTAAATATATAAACGTAAATACTATTTAAATTGTATTAATTATATATTTAGAAATATTAAAAAAATTATAGTTTCAATAAAACGTCTTAAGACCAATTTATAGGGGGCGGGGTGGTGGATGAATATTAAAGGTTTAAACTTAGTATTTGCATATAGTTTTAAATTGATAATTAGTAGTTGAAATATATATTAATTATTTTAACTAGGTACATATTTTTTTAAGGGGGAGTCAAGTGTCGTCTTTGTTTTACTATTTTAGCGAATTATTGACCTATTATAATATTTAAAACTAAGAATATCACCAAGCAGGATATTTTTATTATTTTTATTTTTCAGCAAATTGTGGTACCTAGGAATTTTATAATATCTATAAAAAAAATTTAACTGCTTACAATTTGTTTTAAAATAAAAATGATAAGATTTAATAATTTATATTTTTAAAAAATTACTCAAATATTAAAAACAACGAGAATACAATTGATTATTCTAAGATTAAAATTTGCTATGTTACGTATTTATAGGATGGAGACAGCAATAACTGAGTCGTTCTTTTAAAAGGTTGTGGAAAGACAATTTTAACTACATATTAAGACATATATCTAATATCGATGCATTAAAATGTATTAACTTAATTTATTATTGGTAATTAGTATATTTAATTAGTATAGTATAATTCATAATTCAAATACAGTTTTATTGATATCAATGAAATAATAAATTAGTTCAGAACCTTTCGTCCCGCTTGGAGATGAGGCTGCTTTAATCTAATTGTGTGAGCTATACAGTAGAAATTATTTATAAATCAAATTTACTTTTGTTTCATGCATTTGGTATTGATAAATTACTTACCTTGTTTTGAATCATTTTTTGACGGTCCTCTAATTTCTTCAGAAGATCCTAAAACATTTCATTGATATTATTTATCTAGAAAATTGATATTTGAATGTGTTTTGTTATTGAAAATTCAAATATTCAATCAGAGTCTTATTTTAAAAGCATGCAATGGTTATTAAAATATAGGTTTAAGATGAAAATAGAATTGGAATAGTTGAGAAAAATACAATGAGTTAATATGTACAGTTGAAGATGACCTATATTACATATCTAATGCACGTAATACCTGTAATGTGTGTTGAAGTTTTTTTATTGATTTCAAATCCATTAGGGGCGTCGTTAGAAAGTTTTCTTAAACATTCGTTTAATTCGTTTTCAGAAATACCTTTACTTGCTAGCTCTTCAGTATCGAAAACCATTCGTTTTTGTACAATTCGCGTAACAAATATATTTCCATGCTCATCTGTACGTTCCATATCCTCTTGAAATTCTCCAGGTGAAAAGTATTCTACAAAATCTTCTATAATTTTTTCTTTTTCAGGTCCTTTGGCTGTTACTTTATGAATTTCAGCGGGTAGTCGTATGACCTTATGAGTGAATTCTGTTCCATCTGGGTCTCTATTAAATGTTTCAAAAGTTTCATGTTCATCAAACCAATCATGTTTACTTCCAGTTTTGTCAAGGCCTTCCATGCTGGAGACCATAGTGTTTGAACCTCCACTTGTGAAACTAGAAGACATATTGGATCCAGTTTCACAGTGGTAAGTTGCATTCGTTGACGTCGAACTTATTGGGCCTAGTGAATCATTGCTACCTAAGATTAAACTGTTTCTGTATGATGACTCTTTTGAACGGTCATCCATAATTGGGCTACTAAAACCACGACTTGAAACACTTGAGTTCATGCAGTCGTCATAATCATTCTGTTTCCCTTCTACAAACTCGGTATTTGACATATGTTCAAGAGAAGCGGACACTTTCATTTCGGTAACAATTGTTTTTAAGTCAAGTGATTCTGTACTAGTCAAATTATCATCTTCTGATAAATGTTTTTCAGAATTATCTTCGTTTTTTTCTAAATTTATCTCAGCTTCTTTGATAATTTCATTGATTTTAAACATTTTTTCTTCGTCATCTAATGATTTTTCGGTAGCTAAAGCTTTGTTTTCAATCAACTCAGTTTTAAAACAAGCTGCTTCAATAGTTTCAAAATCTTTAAGAGAAGCTAATGATAAATCATCCTTTCTGCTATTAGAAGAGCTTGTAGTTGATGCTAAAGATCCCGAAGACTTCGCTTTCATTGATTCAATTCTTACCAACTGTTCTAACCTTTCAAACTCTTGTAGTGAACTCACCGATATATTATCATTCTCTAATGATTTTCCTAAGTATTTTTTACTTTCTGGGGTGCTACTAAATGATTCTTTCATGCTGCCAAAACTATCTATTGAATGGCTGATTTGACTTCCAATACTCCCAATTTTACTGCTTTGCAAATCATCAGTATCTTCTTCTTTGATATCTTCAAGAGGGGGCCGTTCATAATCTATATTATATGCATAAACTTCGTTTATAGTGTTGTCATCTTCAAATTGAAGTTCTACCCATTTTTGATTTGCAAATTCTAATTCAAGTTGACTTTTTAATCCTGGACTTTCAGAGTCTGATTCATGCTGAGGTGAACCCGTACTGTTTAAATTTGTATGAATTATTTTTGTTTTTTTTTGAATGTGTATTGCTTTTCCTTCAGAATCCTCTTCTTTAGCTTCTTTTCCTATTTCTTCTATAACTACAAATTCATCTTCTGAGCTGTCAATTTTTTCTTCGATATTCTCCACTAACTCGAATGATTCACTCAAAGAAACAGATTCTTTTTCTTCGGTTTCTTCTACTTTTTCAAAAATTGTTTGTTCCTCACCAGTCCATGAAGGTTCTTCATGTGGGTCATACTCTTCATTTATTATGTATTCTTTACCTTGATCTGTATCTGATGATTCTCTACTACTTATTGATGCAGGTGTTTGTGGGGTTGATGATTTAATTTCTAGTTCCTTAGCTTCAAGATCTAAGTCTGGGTAATGAAATCCTCGATCAACTAAAGGAGCCATATGTTCTGTTATCATAATATTAGGAACAGTATCTGTAGAATCGTTTAATAAATCATCCTCATCTTCTGAAAAAGGATCTTCTGGTATTGTGGGGGGTAAAGAAGCTGGTATTGCTGGTGATACATGAGGTACCATTTGAAAAGCGGCATCTGATTCGGCAATATCATCTATGTGTTCAAAACTATGTTTATCGGATATACTTCCATGCATATCAAAATTGTGTTTATCATGTGTTGAAGAAATTTCTTTTTCTGAATCTAAATCATGTACATCTTTCGATGAAATATTTTCATGTTTTTTTTTAGATGTATTTTGAATATGTTCCGATTGTTGGTTATAAACTGTAAATTCTTTGGATGAATCTACATCTATACCTTCTTTATTTTCGATAATATCCAAGTCTTCAACCAATATCTTACTAAATGAACTATTATTTCTTCGATGTCCTTTTTTTTGTAATTCTTCCGATTTTGTGGTCATTTGTGTACATACATTTTGAGAAATTCCATGTTCTGTTGGTACTGAAGATGATATAATTGTTACACTTTTGTTCTCATTGTTATAATTTTCATTTTCATTTTGAATAGTTGAGGTTTCAACAGATTTAGTATTTTCATCGCTGAAACTAAAACTGCATGTTCCAGACTCTGGAAATCCATTCATTGCTTCAACAACAGTTTGTATTGCTTGGCCTTCTGTACTCGATATACTCATACTGGCATCTTCACTAGATAATAATTTTTCTTCGTGAGATGATGAATCAGATAAACTGTCACTGGTTATATGTTTTGGTATAGGATGAAAAGTCATTTCATGTGATCTTTTCATTTTTTGCATATTTTTTTCACTATTAATTGCTGGCTGAGAAAATGGTTGAGTTTTATACATGCTACTGTACTTCATTTCGGTTAATTCTGCTATAATTGGTAAGGATTCTCCTCTAATTATATGCATTGGTATTTCTTGTTCATAAGGTTCTAGTTTATCTTCATCTTCTAAAATTGAGTTTGTACCTTCTTGATCAAAATCAAAATCTCCAGTTGATGCAATTAGTGTCTCAGATGCTTCACTGTTTTCCACTGAAGCAAGGTTTCCAGAGCTTTCTGAATCTAGTGATTTCATTGATTCTCTTGAGCTCAGCGAACTTATTGCGGTGTGGTATTCATTTGACGGTACCGAAACAGCAGATTCATACTCAGATGATCCAGCTATAAGGCCGTCTACGTCAGACGAACACGGTCTGCTAGATGATGTTAGGTCAAACGAATGATAATGGCTTTCACTTGAGCTAGAATCAGCAGGTTTTTTTGTTGAGAGTTTATTCGTATTAATTGAATCGGGTTTTCTTAAGACAACAGTTTCAAAATTTACACGCTTTTCTTCACGAATATCAATTGAAGACGAAGATGGCGAAGTTGGTGAGTGGACTGAGTTATCTTTTGAAGGAAAAGATTCCGCGCTTAATTGTTTGATTAGTGATTTTGATGAACATGGCTCAAAATCTTTAAATGTTACTTCGCTTTTATAATCATTCACTGTTTCTTTTATAATGCTAGATGTCACTTTGTATTCTTCTCGGTCTACATTAAATATTTCTATTCCATCATCTGTGGTTTTTTTCAAATGCTGTTCTTCTTTTATCAGTTTATCGTCGAAATCTTTGATCAATGTATCAATGTGTTTTTCTTTAGTAATAATATTTTCTGTCTTACTGTGTATATTTTGTTTACTTTTTACTTCAAAGCATTCTTTAGAGTGCATTTCATGACTATCATTTTCTAAAACATGCTCATCGATTATTTCCCCCTTTCCAGTGTTAGATATTGTACTTGAATTGTGAATGTTGTGGACACTATTATTATCATTAGAATTATAATGTGATCCTAGTTCTTGTGTTTCTATTTTTTGGTCATTTTCATTGATTATATTTTTTTCAAAAACATCGGTTTTAGTATCATTGTAGTGTTTTTGGGATATTGATTTATGATCAACATGCCCACTCAAATAAATATCTTTTTTTTGAGATTCTATTCGTTTATCATTTTCATTTTGTTGTTCTTTTATATAAGCTTCAATAATTAAATTATCTTTTGCATTTTTATAATATTCTTCTTTTTCATCATGTGAAGTTTGTCGAGATTCATTAATTATATCTTGAGTTTTGTTAGAAGGATTTGTTTTAGATTTTTCATCATCAGTATCGGGAATATTATGTTCAGTTATACGTGATTTTGTCAATCCTTCGTATTCAATTTCAAAACCACTACTTTTTAAGTCTTCATCAGTAATTTCAATACTTGAAGTAATTGTATCATGTTTTGAAATACTTTTCAATTGGTCCCTGGACTTTTTTGCTAATACTGATTCCATTATTTTTAGCTGCAAATCTTCTCCTTCTATATCTAAATAACCACTATTTTCCAGTTGTTTAAATTGATCAGGTGATATCATTAAATGATGCAAGTTTGCCAAAACATCATGACGTTTCGTAAGTTCAATTTCAATTTCATTAACTAATTGTTCTGCTATATTTCTAGCCAGTTCTTCAGTCATTTCTATTTTTGGGTTTTCAAGGGATTCAATAGAATCAACTTGTTGAACAAAATTTTGATGGAAAACACATCGATCTTTGATATCAACGTTCTCTAACTCTTGATCGTCCGTTCCAAGCTGAGTGACTTCCCATATTGTGTCTGGAATATGTTCTTCTGGAGTGTGAATAATATGATCGGGTACAGTTTTTAAACACATTTCTTTTTCGTTTTCTATTTCGTGATGTGATTCATCATCAATCATTGATGAATCAATTGATTCAGTATGTAAAATTGATTTTTCTTTTTCTTCAATAAATGAACAAGTGTCCGAAGGAATGTCATCAATATGATCTTGAGTTAAGCTTAACGAGTTTCTGTCTTTTGATTGTTTAGAAATAGCTTTGTTAATTTTTATTTCTTCTGGTAAATCATCAAGTACAGATGATTCAGCGGATTCAGTTTTCGTTATAGATTTTTCATTTGTATTTACAGATATTTTATCGGATGATGTATGCATTGAATTCATTGAAACGTTTTTTTCACATTTTAAGCCTAAATATTTTTCTTCAGGTATTAACGAATCTATTTGTTCATCTAATTCATTAGAAAAAATATGTTTATGAATTTGACGGTTAATAAGAACTTCTTGGCTTGGCGATTTTTGATGTGATGTGTTTTTCAATGATTTATGTTCAGGTGAGGATTCTTGTTCCATTTGTATTCCTTCCATTTGAGGCTTAATTTGCTGAATATAATTTTTAGATGAAATATTTTCAGTTTGATGGGATGGTAATGACAATGATCTAGTTTTTGTGTCCATTTTTCTTTTAGCTGATACTTTATCATCAAAAACATCTTCTTGAAAGCCTTCATTTTCAAAAGCCAATGATTCTTCTCCATATTTATTAATATATTCAGTTTCAGAATCTAATCGTTTAGTTTCTATAATAGAATTATGTTCTTCCTCTTGTGGTTTATGTGGTTGTTCATCGAGCAATTCCGATTTCAGACAAATTAACTCAGAAACTACATTTTTTTCTGTAGTTTGGTTATTTGTCATAGATTTTTTGATCATTTCAGGTATTTCTGCATAAGCAGAAGCACCGAATGAATTTTCGAAGAGTTCTAAAGAAGCATTGTTCATTATGGGTCTTTTTGAATTATTGTTGATTGGTAAAGAAATACTATATCTAGGTTTTGGTAGTGGAGGTTGATTAGTTTTGGTTATTTCTTCCCAAAATTGTTTTTTTGTAGTATAGTTTACATCATCTTCATCTAGAGAAGACGTAATACTACTGTCAATGGAATGTCTAGGATTTGGTTTAGGTGGGATTTTATCTATGGAGTTTTGAAGTGCTAAGTTGTTGGCGTTAGTTGTTAATTCTGGGCTGCGCTCTGTACACACAAAGACATACAAACAAAATACAGGATTAGAATATTGGTTATTTATACAATGGTTATCTAACTAACACAAACTCGCCAAAAAGATCAAATCCTTGGATATTTATGTTATATGGTTTACATTTTATATTGAAAAAAAAAAACTTTTTGTAGATCAAACATCTACAAATAAGCCTAATTTTATAGTGCTATATTATGTTGTTTTGTTATACGCTGTTTTATATTTGGACATAAAATAATACAATTACATAAATAAATCTATTTTATCGAAATCATATTATCAGAATATACAATTTACTTTCAAGTTGATTATATAATTCTCTCATTTTTTTCTATTGTTAGTATTGAAAGAAGCGTTATTATTGTATTTAGCTTCTAAATGTAACTTAATTTACCAGCTTCATCCCATATTTGGTTAGCAACATCGACCTCTTCATTTGATAATTGGGAAATAATTCTGTGATATTCTCCTTCGATAGCTTGTTTAGCGATTGGGCTATCTTCTAATGTTTCCGAAGCCATACGTTCAAATCTTCTCTCTACCCTCTTCAATGTTTTTTCTCCTATATCTGAATCCATTTCAAATTTCAAATCTTCTATGATACCTGCTTGATTAATAGCAGACATAGACACATCGCGGTCTACTACATCATTTTCGTTGTCGCTTTGTCCTGGATAAACAATTTCATCATCCTCTGATTCTAATCGAAATGTAACTTTTCTACTCGGTAATTTCTCCGGAGGTTCAGTTACTATGTATTCGTTATCGTTATCAGATTCAGTATCATCTTTGTGAATTTCTTTAAACGTAGGTCTTTTGTATGCTGATAATCTTTGAGAACCACCAACTCCATTTCTGCGAATTTTTGGAGAGGATATAATTGGTATAGGGGAAGGGCAATTCTTTGATTGTTCGACATCTAGAATTTCATGAGGATCTGAATCAGATGATCCGGAAGATAACTCTCCGGAAGCAGCTAATTTAGCGGTTTCTTGTTCAATTAACATATCTATAAGCAAATTAGTAAGTGTTTCATCATGGTTACCAGGATCACTCAACATTGTCTTTAACTTTTCTTGCACAGTATCTGGAGATATTTTGGAATAATCAACCGGTTTCCATTCGTCTAAGTGTTCATAATCATCGGGTACAGTATTCTCTGACGGAGTTCTAACCATTAATGGCCTTATTTGAGTACGATCGTTTTCTGAAAACGATTATTTCTCAAAAAATGCATACATTAATTATACATTAACTTCCTTACTTCTATTTTCTATTTTATTTTATTTTTATGTAAGGAATTTTAAAGGAATTAAGGAAATAGCGGTTAGTAGCTTAATGTTATGAAAACAAAATCCAGTTTCACACTCAAAAACAATACTCCTCACCTGTTTTATTTTGCGGTAGCCATATACAATAACCAGAATTTTGATTCTTTGACATTTTTGATATTGATTTTTTTTTCTTTGGAGTAAAATAACATATTTGAAATGATTCAGACAGTGAGTCTTGAGAACCTGATAAAAATACATGTCGTTCTGACAACGGCAAACAAGGCATAGATCTATTCCACCATCTGTATGGTAAACTCGCGGTATTAAAATTACCACGGAAGCTTGGTCCTTGAATTTCTGGTATGTTATTGGTTTTTGGAAAACCACAATGGTTTATTTTTTCCATAATGTCATTCAATGAATGTCGCACTTGGTTTTCTTGATTTTGAACATCATTCAATAGCCGATAAATCCTTTTTTGAACATTGTCTAAGCTACCAACTCCATCAGATGAGCTTTCGGAATCTGATTTTTTGGTTCGAAAATCATGTGTTGAAATATACTCTTGCTTTTCGACTTTATTTTCTAAAATGTTTACAGCCTTTACTAATTTCGCTAATTCTTCTCTACTGTGGCTAATTGCTGTATTGATCATTATGTTGTCAAAATAATATGACTTGTTGTGGCTGAATAATTCGTTGGAAAAATAATCTAAGGGTCATGTTATGTTCATTAAATTATTTACATAGTGAAAAAAAATAAATATAAAACCATATTTATATATATACATATTAATATATTCAATTTTACCATTCTATGATATTATTATATTTTTATAGTTATATATAATTGAAACACAAATATTTTAATTTCATTAATACTGTCAATTAATTAAATCAATTTAAAAACTAATGCTAGTGTCTAGTAAATATAATTTGTTATCTTGATTTAAAAATGTTTTCATTATTGTCTATTATGTTAAAACAACGTATAACAAAACGTATTAGTGCAAAATTTTACATGTTTAATATTTATTTTTAAGCATTCACAGTGATTCGTTATTCTAAAAAAAGCCATCTGATTATATTAAATAATTACCAGTACATTGAGCAAAGCAGGGAATTGGCGTTTAATTGGTTTCAATTGGAAATAAGGTTTGTTTTATCTTTTTTGCAAGTTTACGTAAAGAGTACGCTATCCCAGCATGTATTGTCTTCGTCTAACAAATGTAAAACATAACAAAAACTATTTTGCGCGGAAAAGAACCGAGAAGGCTACAGACATAACTAAGAAACAAAATTTCCTCTACATAAAATGAAAATTTTGTTCTTATTTTTCTATATTGTTATTACAAAAAGTTATCAAGTTTGAAAAAACACAACAATAATGGATTTTGAAACAATATAAACTTTTTTTGTATAAGTAATATACAATATTACTATTATAAAATATATAATATTTTTGTATAAATAATAAAAATTATATTTCATAGATAACGTACTAAACTATATTGTATATTAATTTGGAGTTGTATAGTTATCACTACAGCTTGAATGGTTCTATACTGCGCAAAACAGTTGTTGCCATGTTGTATATTATCTGTTTGACCGTGACAACACATGAGGGTGTTACGTCCTCTTAAAACTGAGTAATGTGTAATCTTATTTTTTAAATTTAGTAATTATATTTTATCAATTCAAAACTCACCAGAATTATCTATAGACTTTGCATTTTGTTGTTGAGTTTGATTGGCTTCATTTCCTATAAAATAATTTAAACATTAAACAAATCTAATTAAAATTATAATATAAAAACCAAAATGGTTATGTTTAAAATAATTCTAGTATGTTAGGTGTCAGAAATCATGCTGGGTTGCACAACGGCTTAATAAACCTTTAAATATCTTATGTTCTTATAACATTAGACATTTCAAATACTTTTAGTTTCAGATTAAATGTGTTAAACTGTATGCAACTTAGGTGGTTAGTACACTATGTATGATAGGAGGTTATATAGTACAATTTTGATTATTTAGTGACTATTTCATTTTATTTTATGACGTACATAGTATTTATTTAATTGTTAGTTTAGTCCGTCACCTTTTTTATAATATAGTTGGTAATTACCTATTTTGGATTTTTTTTTGATACATTTACAGTTACATATTTGATTTAAATCGCATATCTTAATGTTACTATTCAAATTTGATAATTTTTTGAAATTGAATTTTCGTCTCAACTTTGGACTACCACACATACTTTCAAACATTTTTATTACATCAGAGACATGTTTTGTTGGTTCTAATTTAATTTTCTTCTGCTCTGTGTTTTGTTTTCTTTCCGTTTGGTTAAAAATTTTGAATGCTGATAGCTGTGTAACTGGTGAAGGGCGTAATCTTTCTACACTTGTAAATTTGTCTTTTAGGGAGTATACTTTTACCAGAGGATTTTTGACCATTGCAATTTGTGTTTGAAATGGTCTATTTATATATAACTGTACTATGCTTACAGGTTGGACGATAGTATATACAGCAATATACGTAAAATATCTATTTTGAAAGGTTTTAATTGTTCCATATGTAAATAAATCTACTTCAAATTGCCGTTTTGGATCATATAAGCTACTCTTAATATGATATCCTGGTTCTAATGGCTCTAAAATATTGTCATTATTATAATCTGATATGACCCTACCTGTGATTATTCCATCATTAAACCATCTCATTGATAAATTTCCGTAATCCCTACCAACGCTTAATAATACTGAGTTCTGGCTTTGAAAGTCGATTGAAATGCTAAAACCATTTCTGTTGTCATGTATCACAAATGTATTATTAATCTCTTGATTGTTGATTTTATTTGTTTTAATATTTTGATTTTGTTTAGGGATGGCCACATTATTGATGGTGGGTTCTGACATAAAATTTGATAATGAATTTTTTTTATTTTCTTCAGAACGTTTTTCAAAACTTTCTTCAATTTCTGAATTGCGTCGATTTTTAATTCGATGTCGCTTTTTACCACTATCTGCTTCAGCCGTTATATTTTTTTTTGATGTTAATAATCGGTTTCTATATTTTTGTTTACATCGTTCTTGTTTAACAGTTTCTACAGATTCCTCTACACCAATATCTATATCATGATAATATGTATTATTATTGTTTTTGATATACGATTCTATATCACCATGTTCTTCAACTATTATAATTTCTTCCTCAGATTCAACACCATTAACTTCTTCGTTTGGAGATTTGAGCCAAATAGGGTTTGACTCTTCGGTTGGTGATAATGTACTTACTGTTCCATCTTTGGAGTGAAATAAAGTTTCTCTGTGTGGCTGGGGAAAATTGGGCATTGATTCTAAAGGCTGTTCAGTGCATTCAACTTCATTGATTATTCCTTTATCATCTATGAAATTTTCAGTATCGGTAAGTTCATCTAAAATCTTATTGTGTTTTTCATATCCTTCATCTTCACTCAAGTCTTCCACATCTGTTAGAATTAAATAATCTATAGGACATGGTGTAAGGTTAGGAGTTCTTACATAGTATTTTTCCTCGTCTGAATCTGACATTACTTCAACATCTGTGTAGCTATTCAAGTCTGTTAAGCATGGAGAAAGTGACTTTTGTAAATGTGCTGTGATGGGGGATTTTAATATAATTCTTGATTTATGTCTGTTTGGTTTAGGAGAAACTGATCGTGGTTCATGTATCTTAACAATATTTTCCTCATTTGCTCCATTTAATAGATTTGTTACTTCAATATCTTCCTCGTTGGACTCATACGCAGTTATTGCGATCTGGGGTAAGCTTTTCTTGCTTTCTTCTGACATTTTATCAGATAGTAAAAATTGATTTGGTTTCGTCAAAACTAAATTCAACTCTATTGATGAATCGTCAAAAATAGTTGAATTTATCTGTGGAAATAATGTAAATTTAAATGAAATAACTCATTTAGAATTATAAATAGAGATTTTAAAGCTCAACCACATTTAAAAAATATATTTTGTTTCAATTGGTTCTCGTCATAAGGTCCTAATAAATTGTAGATATTAGTATTACCTACTCATAAGCCATAAGTTAGAAAAACAAAACAGGGCGAAGCTATGTCAACTGTTGATAAAATATGAATAAATTATTTAGAAGATTTGGAAAATTCGAGTATTGAGAAATTTGGTTTGGTTGGAATTTTTTCTCAAGCGCAATTTAATTTTTGACGTTTTTTTTTATTGAATTTCAAGAATTCAGTATCAAAAATAAAAGAAATAAACACATAATAAGTGATCGATATTATATTTTAAATATATCATAATTTATATTGACCTTATAAGTTTATTCTATACGTTTGTTATTGCATAACTAATTTATTAAGGTCATGCTATTTTTTTTTTTAGATATTTCTTATACCAATTATGTTTCTTTTTCAAACACTATTAATCGTAAATAAATATAATGCGAAGAAATTCTAAGACTTAAGTTCAAGGTTATTTTTAAAATAAACTATTCATCAACTATTATACTGAGAGTATATTTATTTTACTGTTTTCTCTTTAATATTCTATACCACATATATTCCTTATTTTTTAAAACATTATATTGCATACAATTAGAATGTTTTATTTTGTAATGTGTCAATTGATACAATATTTTCTTGTGATTTCTTGTACATTTTGATGTGTTATTATTCAATATAGAACTTATAATCTATATGAATATATTATATGTGAGTGATCTTAAATTATACCTGTAGATTTTGAATTTAATATTCGTTTAAAACCATTCATTAAATTATATTTTTCATAAACACGTATACGGTAACAGCATAAAAACAATATTAAATAGAAGTTTGGTTGCCAGTGATATTTATCGATTTAAGTAACCATCTATCAATCTTTATAATTTTTAATTATGTGTACCCAACTCCCCAAGGGACAAATGGTAAGTAGTGTGCAATTTCAATTTTCTCAATAAACAATAACTGCTAATATGAAGCAAAAGAAAAAGGCATTTATCAATACATTAGGATTATAATATATTAATATTATGTTATTATTATTGTTTTATGAAAAAAAAATGTATCACCATTCACCAAAATACATTTTACTGTTTGAAACAATGACAATTAATCTGTATCTTTTTGTTAGAGGTACTTACATCTACGATGAACATATTCATCTAACTTATATTTGTTGAACTTTCACGCCTACGAGGGAGGAACCCATGTTGTGAAAATTGTTGATGCACTATACTCTTTCTACGAGAGAACATGCCAGTTATACGGATGTATTATGATGTATTATGAGGTTCATCGGCGACTGTGTCGTCTTATTCTCACCATGCTGTCAAATATCATTGACAACGACTGATTGTAGTATACCTAATAGAATCTAGTAGGTAACTAGATAATACAATCGGCGTTGAGTGGCACCGCCACAATCGCGCACCACCTATTGAGAATTTGGTCGAGGATGCGCAGAGCAGACCTATTCTCGTAATAACGTGGCATATCTTCACATGAAATAGAGTATAGTATAATGTATTGGTATAGAGGTTTGCTGTAATATAATTTATAAGTATGCATAAAATATTAAATATTATTTGATAATTATTTAAATGATTTGAATAAATTAGTCATATTTGTTTAAAAAACTACATATAAACATTATAGGTTTCAATTCCTTGGACTTAAAGATGTATTTAAAATACACTGTGGAGATTTTTTAGCTTCTCCAGTTCACCTTTACGATTTAAATAAACAAAAATAACAATGTAATTTTGTTTGTAGATATATTATAATACATACATATATACGTTTGTATGTAAATAATTTCAATTTTTTTTTTTTAATTGATGAAATTCATATTCACAATTTGTACAACCAGCTATTATGATATCAGATTCCATTGTAACATAAATTGTTCGATAGGAAAAGTCACCCATTGATAATACCTCACTAATTTTAATTAATTTCTGTAGTTTTATACACATTGCATAGTGTATAACTCTATACTATATGCTTGTAACTAATTATTTAATTAATAAATACTAATATTTTTCTAAATTTTAAAATGTTAAAAGAACATTTTACTTTTCGTAATTCACACTAATTGTATATTTATGTGAATTATAAATGTTGTTGTATTTAGGTTTACTTGTTGATTTATTTAAAAAAAATTTTATTATATACCTCGGAATCTCGATTGGTGTCTGAGGTTGAAGATTGTGTAGTTTCCTCATCATCTAATGATACTGATTCTGTTATAGAAGCAGGCTGTTGTTCGGACATTGATGAACAAGGAGAACGTTTTGGTTGCTCATATACTAATTCTACAGACGATGCACGATCTGAAGAGCTTGAGAAGACTTCTGAAGTAATTAACACAGAACTGATTTTTTTATCAGTCTTTAAACATCTGTGAGCCGGGCTTACTGGTAATGATGTCGGACTTATTTTTCTAGGTGAAGACATAAAATCAAAACTGCTTCTTTGTGGTGGTGCACTTAAGACTCTTGGGTCAGAAACAGATGAAGATCGTGTATCCAAAAGTGATAAGTTATTTTTAGTTGGAGTTTTACTTGAATTATCTTTAACAGGTATTTTTGATGGCGATAAAGGCATTTTTTTTTGTTTATCTGATATACGTTGATATTTAGTTGAAACGTCATATGGCTTACTGTGGGCATAAGAAATATTTTCTACTTTCCTGTTACGGGATTCTGTAGATGCCATATAACTTTTAATTTTAGGCTTAGAAGATAATTCTGGTATTTCTATGACTTGTTTTTTTTTTAATTTTTCATTTACTGTACTCTTGTGGTATTTTTCAATTTCAGGTGTTTTTATTTTTTTATTTAATGTTTTATTTGCTACCGATAGTTTGATATTTTTATCTTGTGATTCGTGTGGATTTGTTGAAATATTACTTGATAAGCATTTTGAATCTTTCAAATTAACACTTGAAGTTTGTTCAATTTTTGAAAAGTTTTTTATATTTGCTGTAAAAATTGATTTTGTTGATGATTCGTTAGATATTTTAGTTGAAGTAGTAACTTTTGAAGTTACATTTTCGCGTAATCTTTGGCTATGTTTGCTATCGGCATTAATTTCTTGACGAACATTTGATTTTTTTGTTAGAGACGTGTTTAAAGATTGGTTTTTAGATATGAAAGTAGAAGATTTGAAATCATTATTATTGACAGTTTCAGATTCTGATGCTAAAGATGATACATTTCGTGTTATTTTTTTAGATGAGTCCATTGATCTGAAATCTTTTAATTCTGTATCAGCTTTTGTTTTTAAGCTCTTTGAAGATCTGATAAAGTTGGATTTGGTGCCGATATTTCTACTTTGACTCGATGTATTATCATTTTGTATCGATGTTTTGGATTCAAAAGATGAACGAACAACCTTTGTGCTTTCAGATCTCATAACTTTAGATTTCTTAGATGTCGTGTATGATTTAGAAATTGTAGATGTATTAGAGCGTAATGAAGAACTGCGCATAACTCCAATAGTTTCAGGTTTGATAATTGGATTTGATTTGGTATCTTTTTTAGTTAATTCATTTTTAAAACCTCCTAAATTTTTTGATTTCTTAGAAGAACTGAAAACTGATTTTGTAATATCTGTTCTTCGAATTCCATACGATTTTTTGAATATATTTTCATCATTTATATTACTTCCAATCTCATCGTATTTATTAGAAACGTCAATTGAATGAATTGGAGGCACAAAATGATCAGATTTAAATGAGGTGCACATGGAAGAATTTTCACAAACATCAATGTTTTTCAGTTTTAGATCTGATGAACTATTTTCTATACATTTCTTACTTACCTCAAAGTTATCAATACCACTATCTTCAACTATACTAAACTTCTCACCACTTGATTTACCATCGACATCCTCAGATTCGTTCAAACTGTGATCAAACTCAAAATGATCTAAAGTTGTAGATGTTACATTCATAAATTCAAACAAACTTTCACTTAATTCTAGATTAGACTTTCCAAAAGTAGTATCTTTTTGTTCATTTAATAACCTATCACTATCAATTGTCGGTACAGTATCAGCTACCAAATTATTCAACCGAATTATTTCAGGGAAATTATTATCATCTTTGGTACCAAAAGAAGTATCATCATCATTAATAGATGTATGTGATGGACAACAAACATTGACATCAGTTAAAATCACTAAGGGTTTATTCGTTTTTGATTCTGCTTTAATTTTATCAAAATTTACAAATTCAGATTTATTATGAGAAGAATTATGTGAATATTCTATACTGCGTAAGTTAGAAATATCAAGTTCATTTTTGAAACTCTCTAATGAAAAATCCGTTTTCATATTATTAAATGGCCTCATCTTAGAATCAATACATTTATCTGGAATAAAGTCATTAAAAGAAGTATTAGCCGAAGCTTGATTATTAGGATTATTTTCAAAAAGAATAGATTGATAAGTCTGTTTTTCTGATACGGTTTCCTGTTTAATAATTTCCTTAGTATTAGTTTGCGATGAAAAGGATATGCTATTATTATCGTTAGTATCGGTAGTAATGAGTACAGTTTTATCAATTATAATTGATTCATTTGAGCCAGATTTAATTGGATCCATTTTTCTCCCTATATGTTTATCAGTTATCGTTTCATCAATTATGGAATCGTTTATTTCAGTTAACAATTTATCCAATTTACTTGGATCTTTCTCGCTCTTATCAGATGTTATGGAGTTTTTAGATGTAGATTTAGATAGACCGGATATATCGCTTGATGGTATGTCTGTTTGTTTTACAGTTTCTGTTGTTTCTTTAACACCAATTAAAGATTTATTATATTCTGTGGAGTCAGACTTGATAAGATCTAGTTTTTCCTCGATATGTAATTCGGTTACCTTTTCATGAGTTATAGTTTGCCTAGTTTCCGTATTTGTTGTAATTAGATTCATAGTATCATGATTAGTGACAATCGTTATGGAATCAGAATTTTCAGTTAAAAATTTAACTAATTTAGTTGGGTCTTTTTCGCTCTTATCAGATGTTATTGATTCTGTAGATGCAGATTTAGATAGATCGAGATTATCGCTTGTTTGTTTTACCGCTTCAGGGGTTTCTATATCACTAATTAAAGATTTAATAGATTCTTTGGTGTCGGATTTAATTTGATCAATCTTTCCCTCCGTATGTTTATCAGTTGTCGTTTCATCAATAATGGTATCGGATCTTTCAGTTGGTAAGGTAGTCAATTTTGTTGGATCTTTATCGCTCTTATCAGATGTTATTGATTCTTCAGATGTAGATTTAGATAGACCGAAATTATCGCTTAATGGTTTTTCTGTTTGTTTTAACGTTTCAGGGATTTCTATATCACTTATCAAAGATTTAATAGATTCTTTGGTGTCGGATTTAGTTAGATGAAGTTTTCCCTCCGTATATTTATTAGTTGTCGTTTCATCTATTAAGAAAAACGTTTTTTCAGTTAACAATTTATCTATTTTAGTAGGTTCTTTTTCGCTCTTATCAGATGTTATTGATTCTATAGATGTAGATTTAGATAGACCGTGATTATCGCTTAATGGTTTTTGTGATTGTTTTAACGTTTCAGGGGTTTCTATATCACTAATTAAAGATTTAATAGATTCTTTGGTATCGGATTTAATTTGATCTATCTTTCCCTCCGTATGTTTATCAGTTGTCGTTTCATCTATTAAGAAATCGGTTTTTTCACTTAACAATTTATGTAATTTAGTTGGTTCTTTTTTGCTCTTATCAGATATTATTGATTCTTTAGATGGAGATTTAGATAGACCGAGATTATCGCTTGTTTGTTTTACCGTTTCAGGGGTTTCTATATCAATAATTAAAGATTTAATAGATTCTTTGGTGTCGGATTTAATATGATCAATCTTCCCCTCCGTATGTCTATCAGTTGTCGTTTCATCTATTAAGAAATAGGTTGCTTCAGTTAACAATTTATCTAATTTAGTTGGTTCTTTTTCGCTCTTATCAGATATTATTGATTCTTTAGATGTAGATTTAGATAGAACGAGATTATCGCTTGTTTGTTTTAATGTTTGTTTTACCGTTTCAGGGGTTTCTTTATCTCTAGCTAAAGATTTTATAGATTCCTTGGATTCGGATTTAGTTGGATCAAGTTTTCCCTCCGTATGTTTATCAGTTATAGTTTCATCTATTATAAAATAGGTTTTATCAGTTAACAATTTATCTAATTTAGTTGGATGTTTATCGCTCTTATCAGATGTTATTGATTCTTTAGATGTTGATTTAGATAGACCGAGATTATCGCTTGATGGTTTTTCCGTTTGTTTTACTGTTTCAGGGGTTTCTTTATCAATAGTTAAAGATTTAATAGATTCTTTGGAGTCGGATTTAGTTGGATCAAGTTTTCCCAATGTAGGTTTATCAGTTATCGTTTCATCAATTATGGTATAGGATTTTTCAGTTGGCAAGGTAGTCAATTTTGTTGGATCTTTATCGCTCTTATCAGATGTTATTGATACTTTAGATGTAGATTGAGATAGACCGAGATTATGGCTTAATGGTTTTTCTGTTTGTTTTACCGTTTCAGGGATTTCTTTATCTCTAGTTAAAGATTTAATAGATTCTTTGGAGTCGAATTTAATTTGATCAATCTTTCCCCCTATAGGTTTATCAGTTATCGTTTCATCAATTATGGTATCGGATTTTTCAGTTGGCAAGGTAGTCAATTTTGTTGGATCTTTATCGCTCTTATCAGATGTTATTGATTCTTTACATGTAGATTTAGATAGACCGATATTATCGCTTGATGGTTTTTCCGTTTGTTTTACTGTTTCAGGGGTTTCTTTATCTCTAGTTAAAGATTTAATAGATTCTTTGGAGTCGGATTTAGTTGGATCAAGTTTTCCCTCTGTATTTTTATCAGTTGTCGTTTCATCAATTATGTTATCGGATTTTTCAGTTGGTAAGGTAGTCAATTTTGTTGGATCTTTATCGCTCTTATCAGATGTTATTGATTCTTTAGATGTAGATTGAGATTGACCGAGATTATGGCTTAATGGTTTTTCTGTTTGTTTTACCGTTTCAGGGATTTCTTTATCTCTAGTTAAAGATTTAATAGATTCTTTGGAGTCGAATTTAATTTGATCAATATTTCCCCCTATAGGTTTATCAGTTATAGTTTCATCTATTATAAAATAGGTTTTTTCAGTTAACAATTTATCTAATTTAGTTGGATCTTTATCGCTCTTATCAGATGTTATTGATTCTTTAGATGTTGATTTAGATAGACCGAGATTATCGCTTGATGGTTTTTCCGTTTGTTTTACTGTTTCAGGGGTTGCTTTATCAATAGTTAAAGATTTAATAGATTCTTTGGAGTCGGATTTAGATGGATCAAGTTTTCCCCATGTAGGTTTATCAGTTATCGTTTCATCAATTATGGTATAGGATTTTTCAGTTGTCAAGGTAGTCAATTTTGTTGGATCTTTATCGCTCTTATCAGATGTTATTGATTCTTTAGATGTAGATTTAGATAGACCGAGATTATCGCTGGATGGTTTTTCCGTTTGTTTAACTGTTTCAGGGGTTTCTTTATCTCTAGTTAAAGAATTAATAGATTCTTTGGAGTCGGATATAGTTGGATCAAGTTTTCCCTCTGTATTTTTATCAGTTGTCGTTTCATCAATTATGTTATCGGATTTTTCAGTTGGTAAGGTAGTCAATTTTGTTGGATCTTTATCGCTCTTATCAGATGTTATTGATTCTTTAGATGTAGATTGAGATAGACCGAGATTATGGCTTAATGGTTTTTCTGTTTGTTTTACCGTTTCAGGGATTTCTTTATCTCTAGTTAAAGATTTAATAGATTCTTTGGAGTCGGATTTAGTTGGATCAAGTTTTCCCCCTGTAGGTTTATCAGTTATCGTTTCATCAATTATGGTATCGGATTTTTCAGTTGGCAAGGTAGTCAATTTTGTTGGATCTTTATCGCTCTTATCAGATGTTATTGATTCTATAGATGTAGATTTAGATAGACCGTGATTATCGCTTAATGGTTTTTGTGATTGTTTTAACGTTTCAGGGGTTTCTATATCACTAATTAAAGATTTAATAGATTCTTTGGTGTCGGATTTAATTTGATCTATCTTTCCCTCCGTATGTTTATCAGTTGTCGTTTCATCTATTAAGAAATAGGGTTTTTCAGTTAACAATTTATCTAATTTAGTTGGATCTTTATCGCTCTTATCAGATGTCATTGATTCTTTAGATGGAGATTTAGATAGACCGAGATTATCGCTTGATGGTTTTTCCGTTTGTTTAACTGTTTCAGGGGTTTCTTTATCTCTAGTTAAAGAATTAATAGATTCTTTGGAGTCGGATATAGTTGGATCAAGTTTTCCCTCTGTATTTTTATCAGTTGTCGTTTCATCAATTATGTTATCGGATTTTTCAGTTGGTAAGGTAGTCAATTTTGTTGGATCTTTATCGCTCTTATCAGATGTTATTGATTCTTTAGATGTAGATTGAGATAGACCGAGATTATGGCTTAATGGTTTTTCTGTTTGTTTTACCGTTTCAGGGATTTCTTTATCTCTAGTTAAAGATTTAATAGATTCTTTGGAGTCGAATTTAATTTGATCAATCTTTCCCCCTATAGGTTTATCAGTTATCGTTTCATCAATTATGGTATCGGATTTTTCAGTTGGCAAGGTAGTCAATTTTGTTGGATCTTTATCGCTCTTATCAGATGTTATTGATTCTTTAGATGTAGATTTAGATAGACCGAGATTATCGCTTGATGGTTTTTCCGTTTGTTTTACTGTTTCAGGGGTTTCTTTATCTGTAGTTAAAGAATTAATAGATTCTTTGGAGTCGGATTTAGTTGGATCAAGTTTTCCCTCTGTATTTTTATCAGTTGTCGTTTCATCAATTATGTTATCGGATTTTTCAGTTGGTAAGGTAGTCAATTTTGTTGGATCTTTATCGCTCTTATCAAATGTTATTGATTCTTTAGATGTAGATTGAGATAGACCGAGATTATGGCTTAATGGTTTTTCTGTTTGTTTTACCGTTTCAGGGATTTCTTTATCTCTAGTTAAAGATTTAATAGATTCTTTGGAGTCGGATTTAGTTGGATCAAGTTTTCCCCCTGTAGGTTTATCAGTTGTCGTTTCATCAATTATGTTATCGGATTTTTCAGTTAACAATTTATCTAATTTAGTTGGATCTTTATCGCTCTTATCAGATGTTATTGATTCTTTAGATGGAGATTTAGATAGACCGAGATTATCGCTTGATGGTTTTTCCGTTTGTTTAACTGTTTCAGGGGTTTCTTTATCTCTAGTTAAAGAATTAATAGATTCTTTGGAGTCGGATATAGTTGGATCAAGTTTTCCCTCTGTATTTTTATCAGTTGTCGTTTCATCAATTATGTTATCGGATTTTTCAGTTGGTAAGGTAGTCAATTTTGTTGGATCTTTATCGCTCTTATCAGATGTTATTGATTCTTTAGATGTAGATTGAGATAGACCGAGATTATGGCTTAATGGTTTTTCTGTTTGTTTTACCGTTTCAGGGATTTCTTTATCTCTAGTTAAAGATTTAATAGATTCTTTGGAGTCGAATTTAATTTGGTCAATCTTTCCCCCTATAGGTTTATCAGTTATCGTTTCATCAATTATGGTATCGGATTTTTCAGTTGGCAAGGTAGTCAATTTTGTTGGATCTTTATCGCTCTTATCAGATGTTATTGATTCTTTAGATGTAGATTTAGATAGACCGAGATTATCGCTTGATGGTTTTTCCGTTTGTTTTACCGTTTCAGGGATTTCTTTATCTCTAGTTAAAGATTTAATAGATTCTTTGGAGTCGGATTTAGTTGGATCAAGTTTTCCCCCTGTAGGTTTATCAGTTATCGTTTCATCAATTATGGTATCGGATTTTTCAGTTGGCAAGGTAGTCAATTTTGTTGGATCTTTATCGCTCTTATCAGATGTTATTGATTCTATAGATGTAGATTTAGATAGACCGTGATTATCGCTTAATGGTTTTTGTGATTGTTTTAACGTTTCAGGGGTTTCTATATCACTAATTAAAGATTTAATAGATTCTTTGGTGTCGGATTTAATTTGATCTATCTTTCCCACCGTATGTTTATCAGTTGTCGTTTCATCTATTAAGAAATAGGGTTTTTCAGTTAACAATTTATCTAATTTAGTTGGATCTTTATCGCTCTTATCAGATGTTATTGATTCTTTAGATGGAGATTTAGATAGACCGAGATTATCGCTTGATGGTTTTTCCGTTTGTTTAACTGTTTCAGGGGTTTCTTTATCTCTAGTTAAAGAATTAATAGATTCTTTGGAGTCGGATATAGTTGGATCAAGTTTTCCCTCTGTATTTTTATCAGTTGTCGTTTCATCAATTATGTTATCGGATTTTTCAGTTGGTAAGGTAGTCAATTTTGTTGGATCTTTATCGCTCTTATCAGATGTTATTGATTCTTTAGATGTAGATTGAGATAGACCGAGATTATGGCTTAATGGTTTTTCTGTTTGTTTTACCGTTTCAGGGATTTCTTTATCTCTAGTTAAAGATTTAATAGATTCTTTGGAGTCGAATTTAATTTGATCAATCTTTCCCCCTATAGGTTTATCAGTTATCGTTTCATCAATTATGGTATCGGATTTTTCAGTTGGCAAGGTAGTCAATTTTGTTGGATCTTTATCGCTCTTATCAGATGTTATTGATTCTTTAGATGTAGATTTAGATAGACCGAGATTATCGCTTGATGGTTTTTCCGTTTGTTTTACTGTTTCAGGGGTTTCTTTATCTGTAGTTAAAGAATTAATAGATTCTTTGGAGTCGGATTTAGTTGGATCAAGTTTTCCCTCTGTATTTTTATCAGTTGTCGTTTCATCAATTATGTTATCGGATTTTTCAGTTGGTAAGGTAGTCAATTTTGTTGGATCTTTATCGCTCTTATCAAATGTTATTGATTCTTTAGATGTAGATTGAGATAGACCGAGATTATGGCTTAATGGTTTTTCTGTTTGTTTTACCGTTTCAGGGATTTCTTTATCTCTAGTTAAAGATTTAATAGATTCTTTGGAGTCGGATTTAGTTGGATCAAGTTTTCCCCCTGTAGGTTTATCAGTTGTCGTTTCATCAATTATGTTATCGGATTTTTCAGTTGGCAAGGTAGTCAATTTTGTTGGATCTTTATCGCTCTTATCAGATGTTATTGATTCTTTAGATGTAGATTTAGATAGACCGAAATTATCGCTTAATGGTTTTTCTGTTTGTTTTACCGTTTCAGGGATTTCTTTATCTCTAGTTAAAGATTTAATAGATTCTTTGGAGTCGGATTTAGTTGGATCAAGTTTTCCCCCTGTAGGTTTATCAGTTATCGTTTCATCAATTATGGTATCGGATTTTTCAGTTGGCAAGGTAGTCAATTTTGTTGGATCTTTATCGCTCTTATCAGATGTTATTGATTCTTTAGATGTAGATTGAGATAGACCGAGATTATGGCTTAATGGTTTTTCTGTTTGTTTTACCGTTTCAGGGATTTCTTTATCTCTAGTTAAAGATTTAATAGATTCTTTGGAGTCGGATTTAGTTGGATCAAGTTTTCCCCCTGTAGGTTTATCAGTTGTCGTTTCATCAATTATGTTATCGGATTTTTCAGTTAACAATTTATCTAATTTAGTTGGATCTTTATCGCTCTTATCAGATGTTATTGATTCTTTAGATGGAGATTTAGATAGACCGAGATTATCGCTTGATGGTTTTTCCGTTTGTTTAACTGTTTCAGGGGTTTCTTTATCTCTAGTTAAAGAATTAATAGATTCTTTGGAGTCGGATATAGTTGGATCAAGTTTTCCCTCTGTATTTTTATCAGTTGTCGTTTCATCAATTATGTTATCGGATTTTTCAGTTGGTAAGGTAGTCAATTTTGTTGGATCTTTATCGCTCTTATCAGATGTTATTGATTCTTTAGATGTAGATTGAGATAG
This sequence comes from Diuraphis noxia, assembly GCF_037042655.1. Classification (NCBI taxonomy): domain Eukaryota; kingdom Metazoa; phylum Arthropoda; class Insecta; order Hemiptera; family Aphididae; genus Diuraphis; species Diuraphis noxia. The sequence continues at coordinate 24,652,159 of NW_028301714.1, read as the reverse complement.
ACCGAGATTATGGCTTAATGGTTTTTCTGTTTGTTTTACCGTTTCAGGGATTTCTTTATCTCTAGTTAAAGATTTAATAGATTCTTTGGAGTCGAATTTAATTTGGTCAATCTTTCCCCCTATAGGTTTATCAGTTATCGTTTCATCAATTATGGTATCGGATTTTTCAGTTGGCAAGGTAGTCAATTTTGTTGGATCTTTATCGCTCTTATCAGATGTTATTGATTCTTTAGATGTAGATTTAGATAGACCGAGATTATCGCTTGATGGTTTTTCCGTTTGTTTTACCGTTTCAGGGATTTCTTTATCTCTAGTTAAAGATTTATTAGATTCTTTGGAGTCGGATTTAGTTGGATCAAGTTTTCCCCCTGTAGGTTTATCAGTTATCGTTTCATCAATTATGGTATCGGATTTTTCAGTTGGCAAGGTAGTCAATTTTGTTGGATCTTTATCGCTCTTATCAGATGTTATTGATTCTATAGATGTAGATTTAGATAGACCGTGATTATCGCTTAATGGTTTTTGTGATTGTTTTAACGTTTCAGGGGTTTCTATATCACTAATTAAAGATTTAATAGATTCTTTGGTGTCGGATTTAATTTGATCTATCTTTCCCACCGTATGTTTATCAGTTGTCGTTTCATCTATTAAGAAATAGGGTTTTTCAGTTAACAATTTATCTAATTTAGTTGGATCTTTATCGCTCTTATCAGATGTTATTGATTCTTTAGATGGAGATTTAGATAGACCGAGATTATCGCTTGATGGTTTTTCCGTTTGTTTAACTGTTTCAGGGGTTTCTTTATCTCTAGTTAAAGAATTAATAGATTCTTTGGAGTCGGATATAGTTGGATCAAGTTTTCCCTCTGTATTTTTATCAGTTGTCGTTTCATCAATTATGTTATCGGATTTTTCAGTTGGTAAGGTAGTCAATTTTGTTGGATCTTTATCGCTCTTATCAGATGTTATTGATTCTTTAGATGTAGATTGAGATAGACCGAGATTATGGCTTAATGGTTTTTCTGTTTGTTTTACCGTTTCAGGGATTTCTTTATCTCTAGTTAAAGATTTAATAGATTCTTTGGAGTCGAATTTAATTTGATCAATCTTTCCCCCTATAGGTTTATCAGTTATCGTTTCATCAATTATGGTATCGGATTTTTCAGTTGGCAAGGTAGTCAATTTTGTTGGATCTTTATCGCTCTTATCAGATGTTATTGATTCTTTAGATGTAGATTTAGATAGACCGAGATTATCGCTTGATGGTTTTTCCGTTTGTTTTACTGTTTCAGGGGTTTCTTTATCTGTAGTTAAAGAATTAATAGATTCTTTGGAGTCGGATTTAGTTGGATCAAGTTTTCCCTCTGTATTTTTATCAGTTGTCGTTTCATCAATTATGTTATCGGATTTTTCAGTTGGTAAGGTAGTCAATTTTGTTGGATCTTTATCGCTCTTATCAAATGTTATTGATTCTTTAGATGTAGATTGAGATAGACCGAGATTATGGCTTAATGGTTTTTCTGTTTGTTTTACCGTTTCAGGGATTTCTTTATCTCTAGTTAAAGATTTAATAGATTCTTTGGAGTCGGATTTAGTTGGATCAAGTTTTCCCCCTGTAGGTTTATCAGTTGTCGTTTCATCAATTATGTTATCGGATTTTTCAGTTGGCAAGGTAGTCAATTTTGTTGGATCTTTATCGCTCTTATCAGATGTTATTGATTCTTTAGATGTAGATTTAGATAGACCGAAATTATCGCTTAATGGTTTTTCTGTTTGTTTTACCGTTTCAGGGATTTCTTTATCTCTAGTTAAAGATTTAATAGATTCTTTGGAGTCGGATTTAGTTGGATCAAGTTTTCCCCCTGTAGGTTTATCAGTTATCGTTTCATCAATTATGGTATCGGATTTTTCAGTTGGCAAGGTAGTCAATTTTGTTGGATCTTTATCGCTCTTATCAGATGTTATTGATTCTTTAGATGTAGATTGAGATAGACCGAGATTATGGCTTAATGGTTTTTCTGTTTGTTTTACCGTTTCAGGGATTTCTTTATCTCTAGTTAAAGATTTAATAGATTCTTTGGAGTCGGATTTAGTTGGATCAAGTTTTCCCCCTGTAGGTTTATCAGTTATCGTTTCATCAATTATGGTATCGGATTTTTCAGTTGGCAAGGTAGTCAATTTTGTTGGATCTTTATCGCTCTTATCAGATGTTATTAATTCTTTAGATGTAGATTTAGATAGACCGAAATTATCGCTTAATGGTTTTTCTGTTTGTTTTACCGTTTCAGGGATTTCTTTATCTCTTGTTAAAGATTTAACAGATTCTTTGGTGTCGGATTTAATTTGATCAATCTTTCCCTCCGTATGTTTATCAGTTATAGTTTCATCTATTATAAAATAGGTTTTTTCAGTTAACAATTTATCTAATTTAGTTGGATCTTTATCGCTCTTATCAGATGTTATTGATTCTTTAGATGTAGATTTAGATAGACCGAGATTATCGCTTGTTTGTTTTAATGTTTGATTTACCGTTTCAGGAGTTTCTTTATCACTGGTTAAAGATTTAATAAGTTCCTTGGATTCGGATTTATTTGGATCAAGTTTTCCCTCTGTATGTTTATCAGTTGTCGTTTCATCCATTAAGAAATACGTTTTTTCAGTTAACAATTTATCTAATTGAGTTGGATCTTTATCGCTCTTATCAGATGTTATTGATTCTATAGATGTAGATTTAGATAGACCGAGATTATGGCTTAATGGTTTTTGTGATTGTTTTAACGTTTCAGGGGTTTCTATATCACTAATTATAGATTTAATAGATTCTTTGGTGTCGGATTTAATTTGATCTATCTTTCCCTCCCTATGTTTATCAGTTGTCGTTTCATCTATTAAGAAATAGGTTTTTTCAGTTAACAATTTATCTAATTTAGTTGGATCTTTATCGCTCTTATCAGATGTTATTGATTCTTTAGATGTAGATTTAGATAGACCAAAATTATCGCTTAATGGTTTTTCTGTTTGTTTTACCGTTTCAGGGATTTCTTTATCTCTAGTTAAAGATTTAATAGATTCTTTGGAGTCGGATTTAGTTGGATCAAGTTTTCCCCCTGTAGGTTTATCAGTTATCGTTTCATCAATTATGGTATCGGATTTTTCAGTTGGCAAGGTAGTCAATTTTGTTGGATCTTTATCGCTCTTATCAGATGTTATTGATTCTTTAGATGTAGATTTAGATAGACCGAAATTATCGCTTAATGGTTTTTCTGTTTGTTTTACCGTTTCAGGGATTTCTTTATCTCTAGTTAAAGATTTAATAGATTCTTTGGAGTCGGATTTAGTTGGATCAAGTTTTCCCCCTGTAGGTTTATCAGTTATCGTTTCATCAACTATGGTATCGGATTTTTCAGTTGGCAAGGTAGTCAATTTTGTTGGATCTTTATCGCTCTTATCAGATGTTATTGATTCTTTAGATGCAGATTTAGATAGATCGAGATTATCGCTTAATGGTTTTTGTGATTGTTTTAACGTTTCAGGGGTTTCTTTATCTCTAGTTAAAGATTTATTAGATTCTTTGGAGTCGAATTTAATTTGATCAATCTTTCCCCCTATAGGTTTATCAGTTATCGTTTCATCAATTATGGTATCGGATTTTTCAGTTGGAAAGGTAGTCAATTTTGTTGGATCTTTATCGCTCTTATCAGATGTTATTGATTCTTTAGATGTAGATTTAGATAGACCGAGATTATCGCTTGTTTGTTTTACCATTTCAGGGGTTTCTATATCACTAGTTAAAGATTTTATAGATTCCTTGGATTCGGATTTAGTTGGATCAAGTTTTCCCCCTGTAGGTTTATCAGTTATCGTTTCATCAATTATGGTATCGGATTTTTCAGTTGGCAAGGTAGTCAATTTTGTTGGATCTTTATCGCTCTTATCAGATGTTATTGATTCTTTAGATGTAGATTTAGATAGACCGAAATTATCGCTTAATGGTTTTTCTGTTTGTTTTACCGTTTCAGGGATTTCTTTATCTCTAGTTAAAGATTTAATAGATTCTTTGGAGTCGGATTTAGTTGGATCAAGTTTTCCCCCTGTAGGTTTATCAGTTATCGTTTCATCAATTATGGTTTCGGATTTTTCAGTTGGTAAGGTAGTCAATTTTGTTGGATCTTTATCGCTCTTATCAGATGTTATTGATTCTTTAGATGTAGATTGCGATAGACCGAGATTATGGCTTAATGGTTTTTCTGTTTGTTTTACCGTTTCAGGGATTTCTTTATCTCTAGTTAAAGATGCAACAGATTCTTTGGTGTCGGATTTAATTTGATCAATCTTTCCCTCCGTATGTTTATCAGTTATAGTTTCATCTATTATAAAATAGGTTTTTTCAGTTAACAATTTATCTAATTTAGTTGGATCTTTATCGCTCTTATCAGATGTTATTGTTTCTTTAGATGTAGATTTAGACAGACCGAGATTATCGCTTAATGGTTTTTGTGATTGTTTTAACGTTTCAGGGGTTTCTATATCACTAATTAAAGATTTAATAGATTCTTTGGTGTCGGATTTAATTTGATCTATCTTTCCCTCCGTATGTTTATCAGTTGTCGTTTCATCTATTAAGAAATAGGTTTTTTCAGTTAACAATTTATCTAATTTAGTTGGATCTTTATCGCTCTTATCAGATGTTATTGATTCTTTAGATGGAGATTTAGATAGACCGAGATTATCGCTTATATGTTTTACCATTTCAGGGGTTTCTATATCACTAGTTAAAGATTTTATAGATTTCTTGGATTCGGATTTAGTTGGATCAAGTTTTCCCCCTGTAGGTTTATCAGTTATCGTTTCATCAATTATGGAATCGGATTTTTCAGTTGGCAAGGTAGTCAATCTTGTTGGATCTTTATCGCTCTTATCAGATGTTATCGATTCTTTAGATGTAGATTTAGATAGACCGAAATTATCGCTTAATGGTTTTTGTGATTGTTTTAACGTTTCAGGGGTTTCTATATCACTAATCAAAGATTTAAAAGATTCTTTGGTGTCGGATTTAATTTGATCAATCTTTCCTTCCGTATGTTTATCAGTTATAGTTTCATCTATTGTAAAATAGGTTTTTTCAGTTAACAATTTATCTAATTTAGTTGGATCTTTATCGCTCTTATCAGATGTTATTGATTCTATAGATGGAGATTTAGATAGACCGAGATTATCGCTTGTTTGTTTTACCATTTCAGGGGTTTCTATATCACTAGTTAAAGATTTTATAGATTCATTGGATTCGGATTTAGTTGGATCAAGTTTTCCCCCTGTAGGTTTATCAGTTATCGTTTCATCAATTATGGTATCGGATTTTTCAGTTGGCAAGGTAGTCAATTTTGTTGGATCTTTATCGCTCTTATCAGATGTTATTGATTCTTTAGATGTAGATTTAGATAGACCAAAATTATCGCTTAATGGTTTTTCTGTTTGTTTTACCGTTTCAGGGATTTCTTTATCTCTAGTTAAAGATTTAATAGATTCTTTGGAGTCGGATTTAGTTGGATCAAGTTTTCCCCCTGTAGGTTTATCAGTTATCGTTTCATCAATTATGGTATCGGATTTTTCAGTTGGCAAGGTAGTCAATTTTGTTGGATCTTTATCGCTCTTATCAGATGTTATTGATTCTTTAGATGTAGATTGCGATAGACCGAGATTATGGCTTAATGGTTTTTCTGTTTGTTTTACCGTTTCAGGGATTTCTTTATCTCTAGTTAAAGATGCAACAGATTCTTTGGTGTCGGATTTAATTTGATCAATCTTTCCCTCCGTATGTTTATCAGTTATAGTTTCATCTATTATAAAATAGGTTTTTTCAGTTAACAATTTATCTAATTTAGTTGGATCTTTATCGCTCTTATCAGATGTTATTGATTCTTTAGATGTAGATTTAGATAGACCGAGATTATCGCTTGTTTGTTTTAATGTTTGATTTACCGTTTCAGGAGTTTCTTTATCACTGGTTAAAGATTTAATAAGTTCCTTGGATTCGGATTTATTTGGATCAAGTTTTCCCTCTGTATGTTTATCAGTTGTCGTTTCATCCATTAAGAAATACGTTTTTTCAGTTAACAATTTATCTAATTGAGTTGGATCTTTATCGCTCTTATCAGATGTTATTGATTCTATAGATGTAGATTTAGATAGACCGAGATTATCGCTTAATGGTTTTTGTGATTGTTTTAACGTTTCAGGGGTTTCTATATCACTAATTATAGATTTAATAGATTCTTTGGTGTCGGATTTAATTTGATCTATCTTTCCCTCCCTATGTTTATCAGTTGTCGTTTCATCTATTAAGAAATAGGTTTTTTCAGTTAACAATTTATCTAATTTAGTTGGATCTTTATCGCTCTTATCAGATGTTATTGATTCTTTAGATGTAGATTTAGATAGACCAAAATTATCGCTTAATGGTTTTTCTGTTTGTTTTACCGTTTCAGGGATTTCTTTATCTCTAGTTAAAGATTTAATAGATTCTTTGGACTCGGATTTAGTTGGATCAAGTTTTCCCCCTGTAGGTTTATCAGTTATCGTTTCATCAATTATGGTATCGGATTTTTCAGTTGGCAAGGTAGTCAATTTTGTTGGATCTTTATCGCTCTTATCAGATGTTATTGATTCTTTAGATGTAGATTTAGATAGACCGAAATTATCGCTTAATGGTTTTTCTGTTTGTTTTACCGTTTCAGGGATTTCTTTATCTCTAGTTAAAGATTTAATAGATTCTTTGGAGTCGGATTTAGTTGGATCAAGTTTTCCCCCTGTAGGTTTATCAGTTATCGTTTCATCAACTATGGTATCGGATTTTTCAGTTGGCAAGGTAGTCAATTTTGTTGGATCTTTATCGCTCTTATCAGATGTTATTGATTCTTTAGATGCAGATTTAGATAGATCGAGATTATCGCTTAATGGTTTTTGTGATTGTTTTAACGTTTCAGGGGTTTCTTTATCTCTAGTTAAAGATTTATTAGATTCTTTGGAGTCGAATTTAATTTGATCAATCTTTCCCCCTATAGGTTTATCAGTTATCGTTTCATCAATTATGGTATCGGATTTTTCAGTAGGAAAGGTAGTCAATTTTGTTGGATCTTTATCGCTCTTATCAGATGTTATTGATTCTTTAGATGTAGATTTAGATAGACCGAGATTATCGCTTGTTTGTTTTACCATTTCAGGGGTTTCTATATCACTAGTTAAAGATTTTATAGATTCCTTGGATTCGGATTTAGTTGGATCAAGTTTTCCCCCTGTAGGTTTATCAGTTATCGTTTCATCAATTATGGTATCGGATTTTTCAGTTGGCAAGGTAGTCAATTTTGTTGGATCTTTATCGCTCTTATCAGATGTTATTGATTCTTTAGATGTAGATTTAGATAGACCGAAATTATCGCTTAATGGTTTTTCTGTTTGTTTTACCGTTTCAGGGATTTCTTTATCTCTAGTTAAAGATTTAATAGATTCTTTGGAGTCGGATTTAGTTGGATCAAGTTTTCCCCCTGTAGGTTTATCAGTTATCGTTTCATCAATTATGGTTTCGGATTTTTCAGTTGGTAAGGTAGTCAATTTTGTTGGATCTTTATCGCTCTTATCAGATGTTATTGATTCTTTAGATGTAGATTGCGATAGACCGAGATTATGGCTTAATGGTTTTTCTGTTTGTTTTACCGTTTCAGGGATTTCTTTATCTCTAGTTAAAGATGCAACAGATTCTTTGGTGTCGGATTTAATTTGATCAATCTTTCCCTCCGTATGTTTATCAGTTATAGTTTCATCTATTATTAAATAGGTTTTTTCAGTTAACAATTTATCTAATTTAGTTGGATCTTTATCGCTCTTATCAGATGTTATTGTTTCTTTAGATGTAGATTTAGATAGACCGAGATTATCGCTTAATGGTTTTTGTGATTGTTTTAACGTTTCAGGGGTTTCTATATCACTAATTAAAGATTTAATAGATTCTTTGGTGTCGGATTTAATTTGATCTATCTTTCCCTCCGTATGTTTATCAGTTGTCGTTTCATCTATTAAGAAATAGGTTTTTTCAGTTAACAATTTATCTAATTTAGTTGGATCTTTATCGCTCTTATCAGATGTTATTGATTCTTTAGATGGAGATTTAGATAGACCGAGATTATCGCTTGTTTGTTTTACCATTTCAGGGGTTTCTATATCACTAGTTAAAGATTTTATAGATTTCTTGGATTCGGATTTAGTTGGATCAAGTTTTCCCCCTGTAGGTTTATCAGTTATCGTTTCATCAATTATGGAATCGGATTTTTCAGTTGGCAAGGTAGTCAATCTTGTTGGATCTTTATCGCTCTTATCAGATGTTATCGATTCTTTAGATGTAGATTTAGATAGACCGAAATTATCACTTAATGGTTTTTGTGATTGTTTTAACGTTTCAGGGGTTTCTATATCACTAATCAAAGATTTAAAAGATTCTTTGGTGTCGGATTTAATTTGATCAATCTTCCCTTCCGTATGTTTATCAGTTATAGTTTCATCTATTGTAAAATAGGTTTTTTCAGTTAACAATTTATCTAATTTAGTTGGATCTTTATCGCTCTTATCAGATGTTATTGATTCTATAGATGGAGATTTAGATAGACCGAGATTATCGCTTGTTTGTTTTACCATTTCAGGGGTTTCTATATCACTAGTTAAAGATTTTATAGATTCATTGGATTCGGATTTAGTTGGATCAAGTTTTCCCCCTGTAGGTATATCAGTTATCGTTTCATCAATTATGGTATCGGATTTTTCAGTTGGCAAGGTAGTCAATTTTGTTGGATCTTTATCGCTCTTATCAGATGTTATTGATTCTTTAGATGTAGATTTAGATAGACCAAAATTATCGCTTAATGGTTTTTCCGTTTGTTTTACCGTTTCAGGGATTTCTTTATCTCTAGTTAAAGATTTAATAGATTCTTTGGAGTCGGATTTAGTTGGATCAAGTTTTCCCCCTGTAGGTTTATCAGTTATCGTTTCATCAATTATGGTATCGGATTTTTCAGTTGGCAAGGTAGTCAATTTTGTTGGATCTTTATCGCTCTTATCAGATGTTATTGATTCTTTAGATGTAGATTTAGATAGACCGAAATTATCGCTTAATGGTTTTTCTGTTTGTTTTACCGTTTCAGGGATTTCTTTATCTCTAGTTAAAGATTTAATAGATTCTTTGGAGTCGGATTTAGTTGGATCAAGTTTTCCCCCTGTAGGTTTATCAGTTATCGTTTCATCAACTATGGTATCGGATTTTTCAGTTGGCAAGGTAGTCAATTTTGTTGGATCTTTATCGCTCTTATCAGATGTTATTGATTCTTTAGATGCAGATTTAGATAGATCGAGATTATCGCTTAATGGTTTTTGTGATTGTTTTAACGTTTCAGGGGTTTCTTTATCTCTAGTTAAAGATTTATTAGATTCTTTGGAGTCGAATTTAATTTGATCAATCTTTCCCCCTATAGGTTTATCAGTTATCGTTTCATCAATTATGGTATCGGATTTTTCAGTTGGAAAGGTAGTCAATTTTGTTGGATCTTTATCGCTCTTATCAGATGTTATTGATTCTTTAGATGTAGATTTAGATAGACCGAGATTATCGCTTGTTTGTTTTACCATTTCAGGGGTTTCTATATCACTAGTTAAAGATTTTATAGATTCCTTGGATTCGGATTTAGTTGGATCATGTTTTCCCCCTGTAGGTTTATCAGTTATCGTTTCATCAATTATGGTATCGGATTTTTCAGTTGGCAAGGTAGTCAATTTTGTTGGATCTTTATCGCTCTTATCAGATGTTATTGATTCTTTAGATGTAGATTTAGATAGACCGAAATTATCGCTTAATGGTTTTTCTGTTTGTTTTACCGTTTCAGGGATTTCTTTATCTCTAGTTAAAGATTTAATAGATTCTTTGGAGTCGGATTTAGTTGGATCAAGTTTTCCCCCTGTAGGTTTATCAGTTATCGTTTCATCAATTATGGTTTCGGATTTTTCAGTTGGTAAGGTAGTCAATTTTGTTGGATCTTTATCGCTCTTATCAGATGTTATTGATTCTTTAGATGTAGATTGCGATAGACCGAGATTATCGCTTAATGGTTTTTGTGATTGTTTTAACGTTTCAGGGGTTTCTATATCACTAATTATAGATTTAATAGATTCTTTGATGTCGGATTTAATTTGATCTATCTTTCCCTCCCTATGTTTATCAGTTGTCGTTTCATCTATTAAGAAATAGGTTTTTTCAGTTAACAATTTATCTAATTTAGTTGGATCTTTATCGCTCTTATCAGATGTTATTGATTCTTTAGATGTAGATTTAGATAGACCAAAATTATCGCTTAATGGTTTTTCTGTTTGTTTTACCGTTTCAGGGATTTCTTTATCTCTAGTTAAAGATTTAATAGATTCTTTGGAGTCGGATTTAGTTGGATCAAGTTTTCCCCCTGTAGGTTTATCAGTTATCGTTTCATCAATTATGGTATCGGATTTTTCAGTTGGCAAGGTAGTCAATTTTGTTGGATCTTTATCGCTCTTATCAGATGTTATTGATTCTTTAGATGTAGATTGCGATAGACCGAGATTATGGCTTAATGGTTTTTCTGTTTGTTTTACCGTTTCAGGGATTTCTTTATCTCTAGTTAAAGATGCAACAGATTCTTTGGTGTCGGATTTAATTTGATCAATCTTTCCCTCCGTATGTTTATCAGTTATAGTTTCATCTATTATAAAATAGGTTTTTTCAGTTAACAATTTATCTAATTTAGTTGGATCTTTATCGCTCTTATCAGATGTTATTGATTCTTTAGATGTAGATTTAGATAGACCGAGATTATCGCTTGTTTGTTTTAATGTTTGATTTACCGTTTCAGGAGTTTCTTTATCACTGGTTAAAGATTTAATAAGTTCCTTGGATTCGGATTTATTTGGATCAAGTTTTCCCTCTGTATGTTTATCAGTTGTCGTTTCATCCATTAAGAAATACGTTTTTTCAGTTAACAATTTATCTAATTGAGTTGGATCTTTATCGCTCTTATCAGATGTTATTGATTCTATAGATGTAGATTTAGATAGACCGAGATTATCGCTTAATGGTTTTTGTGATTGTTTTAACGTTTCAGGGGTTTCTATATCACTAATTATAGATTTAATAGATTCTTTGGTGTCGGATTTAATTTGATCTATCTTTCCCTCCCTATGTTTATCAGTTGTCGTTTCATCTATTAAGAAATAGGTTTTTTCAGTTAACAATTTATCTAATTTAGTTGGATCTTTATCGCTCTTATCAGATGTTATTGATTCTTTAGATGTAGATTTAGATAGACCAAAACTATCGCTTAATGGTTTTTCTGTTTGTTTTACCGTTTCAGGGATTTCTTTATCTCTAGTTAAAGATTTAATAGATTCTTTGGAGTCGGATTTAGTTGGATCAAGTTTTCCCCCTGTAGGTTTATCAGTTATCGTTTCATCAATTATGGTATCGGATTTTTCAGTTGGCAAGGTAGTCAATTTTGTTGGATCTTTATCGCTCTTATCAGATGTTATTGATTCTTTAGATGTAGATTTAGATAGACCGAAATTATCGCTTAATGGTTTTTCTGTTTGTTTTACCGTTTCAGGGATTTCTTTATCTCTAGTTAAAGATTTAATAGATTCTTTGGAGTCGGATTTAGTTGGATCAAGTTTTCCCCCTGTAGGTTTATCAGTTATCGTTTCATCAACTATGGTATCGGATTTTTCAGTTGGCAAGGTAGTCAATTTTGTTGGATCTTTATCGCTCTTATCAGATGTTATTGATTCTTTAGATGCAGATTTAGATAGATCGAGATTATCGCTTAATGGTTTTTGTGATTGTTTTAACGTTTCAGGGGTTTCTTTATCTCTAGTTAAAGATTTATTAGATTCTTTGGAGTCGAATTTAATTTGATCAATCTTTCCCCCTATAGGTTTATCAGTTATCGTTTCATCAATTATGGTATCGGATTTTTCAGTAGGAAAGGTAGTCAATTTTGTTGGATCTTTATCGCTCTTATCAGATGTTATTGATTCTTTAGATGTAGATTTAGATAGACCGAGATTATCGCTTGTTTGTTTTACCATTTCAGGGGTTTCTATATCACTAGTTAAAGATTTTATAGATTCCTTGGATTCGGATTTAGTTGGATCAAGTTTTCCCCCTGTAGGTTTATCAGTTATCGTTTCATCAATTATGGTATCGGATTTTTCAGTTGGCAAGGTAGTCAATTTTGTTGGATCTTTATCGCTCTTATCAGATGTTATTGATTCTTTAGATGTAGATTTAGATAGACCGAAATTATCGCTTAATGGTTTTTCTGTTTGTTTTACCGTTTCAGGGATTTCTTTATCTCTAGTTAAAGATTTAATAGATTCTTTGGAGTCGGATTTAGTTGGATCAAGTTTTCCCCCTGTAGGTTTATCAGTTATCGTTTCATCAATTATGGTTTCGGATTTTTCAGTTGGTAAGGTAGTCAATTTTGTTGGATCTTTATCGCTCTTATCAGATGTTATTGATTCTTTAGATGTAGATTGCGATAGACCGAGATTATGGCTTAATGGTTTTTCTGTTTGTTTTACCGTTTCAGGGATTTCTTTATCTCTAGTTAAAGATGCAACAGATTCTTTGGTGTCGGATTTAATTTGATCAATCTTTCCCTCCGTATGTTTATCAGTTATAGTTTCATCTATTATAAAATAGGTTTTTTCAGTTAACAATTTATCTAATTTAGTTGGATCTTTATCGCTCTTATCAGATGTTATTGTTTCTTTAGATGTAGATTTAGATAAACCGAGATTATCGCTTAATGGTTTTTGTGATTGTTTTAACGTTTCAGGGGTTTCTATATCACTAATTAAAGATTTAATAGATTCTTTGGTGTCGGATTTAATTTGATCTATCTTTCCCTCCGTATGTTTATCAGTTGTCGTTTCATCTATTAAGAAATAGGTTTTTTCAGTTAACAATTTATCTAATTTAGTTGGATCTTTATCGCTCTTATCAGATGTTATTGATTCTTTAGATGGAGATTTAGATAGACCGAGATTATCGCTTGTTTGTTTTACCATTTCAGGGGTTTCTATATCACTAGTTAAAGATTTTATAGATTTCTTGGATTCGGATTTAGTTGGATCAAGTTTTCCCCCTGTAGGTTTATCAGTTATCGTTTCATCAATTATGGAATCGGATTTTTCAGTTGGCAAGGTAGTCAATCTTGTTGGATCTTTATCGCTCTTATCAGATGTTATCGATTCTTTAGATGTAGATTTAGATAGACCGAAATTATCACTTAATGGTTTTTGTGATTGTTTTAACGTTTCAGGGGTTTCTATATCACTAATCAAAGATTTAAAAGATTCTTTGGTGTCGGATTTAATTTGATCAATCTTCCCTTCCGTATGTTTATCAGTTATAGTTTCATCTATTGTAAAATAGGTTTTTTCAGTTAACAATTTATCTAATTTAGTTGGATCTTTATCGCTCTTATCAGATGTTATTGATTCTATAGATGGAGATTTAGATAGACCGAGATTATCGCTTGTTTGTTTTACCATTTCAGGGGTTTCTATATCACTAGTTAAAGATTTTATAGATTCATTGGATTCGGATTTAGTTGGATCAAGTTTTCCCCCTGTAGGTATATCAGTTATCGTTTCATCAATTATGGTATCGGATTTTTCAGTTGGCAAGGTAGTCAATTTTGTTGGATCTTTATCGCTCTTATCAGATGTTATTGATTCTTTAGATGTAGATTTAGATAGACCAAAATTATCGCTTAATGGTTTTTCTGTTTGTTTTACCGTTTCAGGGATTTCTTTATCTCTAGTTAAAGATTTAATAGATTCTTTGGAGTCGGATTTAGTTGGATCAAGTTTTCCCCCTGTAGGTTTATCAGTTATCGTTTCATCAATTATGGTATCGGATTTTTCAGTTGGCAAGGTAGTCAATTTTGTTGGATCTTTATCGCTCTTATCTGATGTTATTGATTTTTTAGATGGAGATTTAGATAGACCGAGATTATCGCTTGTTTGTTTTACCAATTCAGGGGTTTCTATATCACTAATTAAAGATTTAATAGATTCTTTGGTGTCGGATTTAATTTGATCAATCTTTCCTTCCGTATGTTTATCAGTTATAGTTTCATCTATTATAAAATTGGTTTTTTCACTTAACAATTTATCTAATTTAGTTGGTTCTTTTTCGCTCTTATCAGATATTATTGATTCTTTAGATGGAGATTTAGATAGACGGAGATTATCGCTTGTTAGTTTTAATGTTTGTTTTACCGTTTCAGGGGTTTCTATATCACTAATTAAAGATTTAATAGATTCTTTGGTGTCGGATTTAATTTGATCTATCTTTCCCTCCGTATGTTTATCAGTTGTCGTTTCATCTATTAAGAAATAGGTTTTTTCAGTTAACAATTTATCTAATTTAGTTGGATCTTTATCGCTCTTATCAGATGTTATTGATTCTTTAGATGGAGATTTAGATAGACCGAGATTATCGCTTGTTTGTTTTACCATTTCAGGGGTTTCTATATCACTAGTTAAAGATTTTATAGATTTCTTGGATTCGGATTTAGTTGGATCAAGTTTTCCCCCTGTAGGTTTATCAGTTATCGTTTCATCAATTATGGAATCGGATTTTTCAGTTGGCAAGGTAGTCAATCTTGTTGGATCTTTATCACTCTTATCAGATGTTATCGATTCTTTAGATGTAGATTTAGATAGACCGAAATTATCACTTAATGGTTTTTGTGATTGTTTTAACGTTTCAGGGGTTTCTATATCACTAATCAAAGATTTAAAAGATTCTTTGGTGTCGGATTTAATTTGATCAATCTTCCCTTCCGTATGTTTATCAGTTATAGTTTCATCTATTGTAAAATAGGTTTTTTCAGTTAACAATTTATCTAATTTAGTTGGATCTTTATCGCTCTTATCAGATGTTATTGATTCTATAGATGGAGATTTAGATAGACCGAGATTATCGCTTGTTTGTTTTACCATTTCAGGGGTTTCTATATCACTAGTTAAAGATTTTATAGATTCATTGGATTCGGATTTAGTTGGATCAAGTTTTCCCCCTGTAGGTATATCAGTTATCGTTTCATCAATTATGGTATCGGATTTTTCAGTTGGCAAGGTAGTCAATTTTGTTGGATCTTTATCGCTCTTATCAGATGTTATTGATTCTTTAGATGTAGATTTAGATAGACCAAAATTATCGCTTAATGGTTTTTCTGTTTGTTTTACCGTTTCAGGGATTTCTTTATCTCTAGTTAAAGATTTAATAGATTCTTTGGAGTCGGATTTAGTTGGATCAAGTTTTCCCCCTGTAGGTTTATCAGTTATCGTTTCATCAATTATGGTATCGGATTTTTCAGTTGGCAAGGTAGTCAATTTTGTTGGATCTTTATCGCTCTTATCTGATGTTATTGATTTTTTAGATGGAGATTTAGATAGACCGAGATTATCGCTTGTTTGTTTTACCAATTCAGGGGTTTCTATATCACTAATTAAAGATTTAATAGATTCTTTGGTGTCGGATTTAATTTGATCAATCTTTCCTTCCGTATGTTTATCAGTTATAGTTTCATCTATTATAAAATTGGTTTTTTCACTTAACAATTTATCTAATTTAGTTGGTTCTTTTTCGCTCTTATCAGATATTATTGATTCTTTAGATGGAGATTTAGATAGACGGAGATTATCGCTTGTTAGTTTTAATGTTTGTTTTACCGTTTCAGGGGTTTCTTTATCACTAGTTAAAGATTTTATAGATTCCTTGGATTCGGATTTAGTTGGATCAAGTTTTCCCACTGTAGGTGTATCAGTTATCGTTTCATCAATTATGGTATCGGATTTTTCAGTTGGCAAGGTAGTCAATTTTTTTGGATCTTTATCGCTCTTATCAGATGTTATTGATTCTTTAGATGTAGATTTAGATAGACCGAAATTATCGCTTAATGGTTTTTCTGTTTGCTTTACCGTTTCAGGGATGTCTTTATCTCTAGTTAAAGATTTTCTAGATTCTTTGGAGTCGAATTTAATTTGATCAATCTTTCCCCCTATAGGTTTATCTGTTATCGTTTCATCAATTATGGTATCGGATTTTTTAGTTGGCAAGGTAGTCAATTTTGTTGGATCATTATCGCTCTTATCAGATGTTATTGATTCTTTCGATGTAGATTTAGATAGACTGAGATTATCGCTTGATGGTTTTTCTGTTTGTATTACCGTTTCAGGGGTTTCTATATCACTAATTAAAGATTTAATAGATTCTTTGGTGTCGGATTTAATTTGATCAATCTTTCCCTCCGTATGTTTATCAGTTATAGCTTCATCTATTATAAAATCGGTTTTTTCACTTAACAATTTATCTAATTTAGTTGGTTCTTTTTCGCTCTTATCAGATGTTATTGATTCTTTAGATGTAGATTTAGATAGACCGAGATTATCGCTTAATGGCTTTTGTGATTGTTGTAACGTTTCAGGGGTTTCTATATCACTAATTAAAGATTTAATAGATTCTTTGGTGTCGGATTTAATTTGATCAATCGTTCCCTCCGTATGTTTATCAGTTGTTGTTTCATCTATTAAGAAATAGGTTTTTTCAGTTAACAATTTATCTAATTTAGTTGGATCATTATCGCTCTTATCAGATGTTATTGATTCTTTAGATGGAGATTTAGATAGACCGAGATTATCGCTTGTTTGTTTTACCGTTCCAGGTGTTTCTATATCACTAATTTTAGATTTAATAGATTCTTTGGTGTCGGATTTAATTTGATGAATCTTTCCCTCCTTATGTTTATCAGTTATAGTTTCATCTATTATAAAATAGGCCTTTTCAGTTAACAATTTATCTAATTTAGTTGGATCTTTATCGCTCTTATCAGATGTTATTGATTCTTTAGATGTAGATTTAGATAGACCGAGATTATCGCTTAATGGTTTTTGTGATTGTTTTAACGTTTTAGGGGTTTCTATATCACTAATTAAAGATTTAATAGATTCTTTGGTGTCGGATTTAATTTGATCAATCTTTCCCTCCGTATGTTTATCAGTTGTCGTTTCATCTATTAAGAAATAGGTTTTTTCAGTTAACAATTTATCTAATTTAGTTGGATCTTTATCGCTTTTATCAGATGTTGTTGATTCTTTAGATGGAGATTTAGATAGACCGATATTATCACTTGTTTGTTTTACCATTTCAGGGGTTTCTATATCACAAATTAAAGATTTAATAGATTCTTTGGTGTCGGATTTAATTTGATCAATCTTTGCCTCCGTATGTTTATCAGTTATAGTTTCATTTATTATAAAATCGGTTTTTTCACTTAACAATTTGTCTAATTTAGTTGGTTCTTTCTCGCTCTTATCAGATGTTATAGATTCTTTAGATGCAGATTTAAATAGACCGAGATTATCACTTGTTTGTTTTACCGTTTCAGGGGTTTCTATATCACTAATTAAAGATTTAATAGATTCTTTGCTGTCGGATTTAATTCGATCAATCTTTCCCCTCATAGGTTTATCAGTTATCGTTTCATCAATAATGCTATCGGGTTTTTCAGTTAACAATTTAAGTAATTTAGTAGGTTCTTTTTCGCTCTTGTCAGATGTTATTAATTCTTTTGACAATGATTTAGATATACCAATATTATCGGTTGTTGGTTTTTCTGTTTGTTTTACAGTTTCAGGTAATTCTTCATCAGGAGTTAATAATTTAATAGATTCTGTGTAGTCAGATTTGATTCGATCAAGTTTTTTCTCGATATGTATTTCGTTGATCTTTTCGTGTGTTATAGTTTGTATAGTTTCCTTTTTTTTTGTAATTAGGTTTTTAGTGTCATCTGTAGTGTCAATTGTTATGGAATCAGATTTTTCAGTGTGTTCGTTCGTATCTGTTTCGTATTTTGTGTTTTTAATCTTTTCTTGGTGTGATTGACTTAATTGTTTTTTTGCATCTTTAACTCCAGTTATATTTATGCCAGATTTTTCAGTGTTTTTTATGCTTTTCTGACTTTCGGATATTATTATGGTTTCAGTTTTTAATATCATTGCTTTTTCCGTTGATGTTTGTTGTATTTGTGGTTGAGTTGTTTTTATTATTGAATTTTTTTGTTCATTTGAGTATTTTGATTGGACTTGCTCAGATATAAGTTCTTGAACCATGTTTGATTCGTCTTCTATATGTTCCTTGTCGATAGATGCAGTTCGAATTGTTTTGAATAGATTTTTTTTTGTCGGTTTAATGTCTGAGTTGTTTGTATTTTGTTCATTTTTTTCTTCTACTAATTTATCCACCCATTTATAAAATTCGTCAAAATGTACTTTATCGGTTTCAATATCTTCGATGTAGTGTGTTTCTTTGTGTTTTTCTGTATCTGATTTTCTTTTTTCTTTTTCAGTTGTACTTTTGTTGTTTTGTGTATAAATTTTTATTTTTTCTCTCATTGATTTATTTTCTGTGTTCTCATGTTGGATATTTTCATTTTGCTTAAGTTTATCCTCGGTATTGATTGTGCTATAAATATCTTTTGTGTTCAACTCTTTATTTTCTTTATCCGTTTTTAATATGAATGTTGTGGTATTTCTTTCAATTGTTTTGTATGTATTGTAGGAACTCGTAGTTATATTTATTGCGTTAATTTCGTTTTTAGTGTTTACATATGTATCTAACTTTTTATGCTGGTTATCAGTATTTTTTTGGTCATTTACTATTTGTTTTCCTTTATTAATATCTGATTTATCTTTGTGTAGTATTTTTCTCTGATTTTCTTTTATAATTGGTTTTACTTCAGACTTTATAGATAAATTTGTTACTAATGATTCTACGTTGGTTGGTATTGATTTAATTTCTATTGAAGTCGTTGTTATAGTTTCGTCTATGTTTATGGCTGTATTGTCATTTTTATATATATTTGTTTTTTCAGATTTAAGTTTATTTTTATTTATTTCGTTTTCGGTGTTATAATTCGATTTTACAGGTTTAAGATTTATATTAGTATCTGTTGTTAACTTGATTTGTTCTTTAACCCCCCTTTCAACATTTTTCTCTAGTTCTTTTTTAGTATCTTTTTCTATATTATACTTACTTTGTTCTATACTCTCATTTCTTAGATTATCACTTTTAATATTACTCTTTATTAATGAATCTCTTTTTAAAATTGGGGTGTGTGGTGTTGTATTAGACATTAGATCGTTTTTAGTATTATTATTTTTAGTATTTTTACTTTTATTTGACTCTATTTCTCCACTCACTTGCTTTGTACTTTCATTTATTCTTTCACCTCTCTCACTCTCAGTTTTCTTTCCTGACATATCATTTACATCCATTTTTTTTACAATACTTGTTAGTGTCATCGTTATATCTTTCAATCCTTTTTCTATTGTTTTAGGTATAAAAGATAATGGCTTATCTTTTTTAGCGTTGTGCGTTTCATTTTCTTCGTCATCTATTATATCAAAATCTATATCCTTGGGGTTCTCATTTTTATCATTATCATTTTTTTGTGATAGGTCTAAAGACTTTTTCAAATGCTCCCGAGTAAATTTTTCAAAAATATCTGACTCGTCTTCTTCATCTTCTTCATAAAATATTATTTTATTTTTGTCGTTTTTATCTTTTTTTAATATCTCATCATTTTCAGTTTTATATTTTTTTGCATTTAATCGTTCATTCTCTTTAAAACCTGTAGTTTGAATAGTATTATTAATTTTTTCTTTTATTGGTGGTAATGAAGCTATGACATTGGTAGTTTTATTATAAAGTTCATTATTTTGTAAATCACATATGGCATCATCTTTTTTTGTAATTGGTTTTACACGTTTAGGAGTTATAATTTCTTCAACTACTGGCGTTTTATTAATATATTTATCATCGTTAGTATAACTTTCATTCAGTAATACTCTATACATTCTTTCTTGTTCTTTCTCATCATCGTCTATTAATTTTTTTAATTCTTCAGAAATACCTGTGACTTTAATTGGCTCCATAATACTTTCTTCTTTTTTATACCCGGTGTCTACATATTTTTTTTCAATTTTATCTTCACTACATTGCATATGTAAGTTTGGCAATGTATTTGTCATGTCTGTTTTTTTTAACTTTTCATCAGCTTTCTCAGCTGACAAGATATATTTTTCTACGTTTTTCAGACACGAATTTGTAGCACTTTTATCGTGTTTGTCAATTAATTTGTCAAAGCTCTGCAACATGCTTGTTTCGGCGTTAACAATTTGCAATAATTTACTTTCAAGCTCTAAATTATTTTTAGATGATGTATCTACAACCTTTTCTAAATGCTCTAACACACATTTTTCTGTTTTAATTACTTCGTTTAGTTTTGATTGTATATTAGTTGTATTTGCATCACATTGCTTATGTTTTTTTTCGATATCAACATGTATAGTTTGATTTTCTTCTGGATGTTTTATTTCCGATTTAAATGTTTTTACTGATTGTTTTCTTTTTGGTGACTGTTTGGACGTTACAGTTTCCGTTACTGTACCAGATTTCTCCAATTGCATTATCATTTTTTTCACGTCTACTGTTGTGTCTATATTTCTTTGAACTTTATTTGATTCTATTGGACTATTTGCTACATCAATTTTTTTAACATTATCAGTGATAGTAGCAACGTCACTTGTCACTGTTCCGAAAGGAGATAATGCTATGGATTCCATAAATATTATTGGGCTATTTCCGGTGTCATACATTCCAATTTTCTTCTTTATATCTATTATTTCATTTGCAGAAAGTCCAACATCATCCGGTTGAATTGGACTTAATCCATTATCAGTCAGTTCTGCTTCTTCGTCAAAAGCTGTATCTGTATGTTTAGGTTTTGTTTTTAGTCCTGAACTAGTTAAAGTATCAGAATATTCTCTAGTCAGACTAATTCCCGTATCATGATGAGATACACTTTTATCTGTTAATGGGCTATCAAATGCAGGTGAGTCATCGTGATGTTTTTTAAACTGTACTTGTTCATAAACGTCTTTTTTTGGTTGATCAAAAAATGGGTGCAATACAACCGACCGTTCCTCAAATTCCTCATCAATGTCCGCCAACGATTTATGATTTTTCGGCTTCGATAAATTTGGCGTTTCAATGCCGTTGAGATGTTCACCGAAACCATGAGTGTCCAACAAGTCATCATTGTCCTGTGACCATAATACTACGACCAAAATCAACGTATGACTAATTTTTTTTTTTACTATCTAACATTTAAACTGCCAGTCGGTCCATAGCAAATTGTTCCAAAGGATTTAATGTGAAATGATAAGTATTTAAGTTTTATGGTTTGTGTGGGTGTTTTATGTGTATTGTTATGTAATTAATTAGAAAACCGCGAAAAAGCGAGACAATATAGTATTATAGCTCTTCATTCTCAAGCAAGGTTCTACTTAACAATGTAGCATCAGCGATTTGAGTGTGCAATTAATATACTGTGGTTTGTTTGTTCACTTTTCTGTTGGTAATCTTGTGTGCCGATGGTGCTTTGATTTCGATGAATATAGGTTATAGATAAATAGTTTGTTATTCAAATTAGATTCTAAACTTTGTTTTTTAATTGCTTTACTTACTATTGAATAGGTGCTTTTTTATTTTCTCTTCAATTTTTATATTAATAAAACCTCAATTATTTTATTTTATATATTATTCATATGTTTATTATGTGTATATATGTGTTAGTGATTGTATCTAAGGGTGTGTTGAGTTAGTGTGTAAATATTAAAGCTTTCACTTAAAGAAATTATCTAATTGAATTTCAATTTTTTTCAAAGTTTGTAGTGTTTGTCTTGTATAAAAACTTAAGTACTTTATTTGTATGATACTTATACGTATTAAAATATCAAACTTAATATGAAATAGAAAATTTAAGCATGTTAGATATTCGGTTGACTATATATAAGTGTAATATATATTAGAATACTAGTAGATTTAGTTAAATTATTGTTAAAATTATTAGACTTATATTTTTCTTACATTTCACCAAATCATAGAATCAACGATTAATTATTATATTATCATCCAACCTCAATAAAAAGTGTTTGGAATTGTACAATTAAGTTATGAAAATGTAATCAATTTCTTTTTCAAATCAACAAAAGATTTATTTGACACAATAATAATTTTTCTGATCCAAATTTATTTTTGTATGAAATTTAAATTTCTTTTAAAAGATTTATAAGTTATAGTTGACACCTCAAATTACATTTGAGTAATCTTCTCGTTTTAAAATTTAGATTAGATTAGTTTTATTTTATTTTATTATTAAATGTAATATTATGATTCATAATAAGAACACAGGTATAAAAAGTCCTAGTTATTATATATATTTGTGTGTATTTAGAAGTATTTTTTTTTTTAGTAAAAGTAATATAATTTAGTATTTGCTATTCTCAAGTATATTTTAAATTTATAATAATTTTAATTAAAATGTTTATATATAATGAGCAGTTATTTTATAATAATAATATTTTGATTATAAGAAAATCATTGATACTATTGATTTATGGATTAATTGTTGAAATAAATATTACGTATTTTTATACCCTCTTATTAAATTTGAGAAAAAAGAAGATATCAAAGATGTGAACTACTGTAATTATATGTTTGTTATAACGTGATAATTAATTACTATTCTACATAATAGTAAGGTAGGTTTATAGATATAATCATGCATTTAAATATTTACTTTTGTAACATGAAAAAAACATGGACATAAAATTAATTGATAATTTCGATCAGTATTTCTAAAATAACCAACTTCACTATCGACTATTTTTATATTCATAATTTTAAGTCCATCTATGTGGAAAAGCATAATATACATAGTAAAATAGAAGTATATAATGTCAAATGTATTTTATCCATTAAACCATATATTATACGTGTCACTTATTTAAAAAAAAATACATAGCCTGCAGTTACGGAGTCAAACTTTTTGTGCGTTTTGTTTATGAAATTAGCTTATTATTTATGATTAAAAATAGAACAAAAATCAAAGCACCGTAAAAAAAGTTTAAATACATTATAAAACAGAAAAGTTATACAAAAATACATAATATAGAAGCGATTTATAGAAGAACTCTAATATTATGCTCAATAAAATTTGAGAAGTCTTTTGAAAATAAAATCCAATATAGGTCAAGGAAGTGTTGGTACCTACAAAAGCTTAAGATCAATATCTTAAATAAAATATATAAAGCCAACCACCCTTTTCACCGCATAAGCCATAAAAATTATTTATTAAATGATAAATTCAAACATAAAAAGAAAAATATTAGTTCTATTTTTTTTTTTTTTTTTTTGTTATGAGATCGATATGAATAAACCCAATTGAATGATGATTGAATGGATCAAAGGATAGTATTGTGCTGTAAACAACTACCAACAGTCGTACACATTCGTACCTTACTGTTACTGACGATAATTAAAAACAAATAATCAATTTATACAAGAAAAAAAAACATTGATGAATTTATTTTGTTGTTAATTGATAAACAATTAACAACAAAATAAATAGTTATAAGTGCAACTTATTACAACTTAATAGATTTTGGTTTTACTCATTTGCATTGTTCGCAGCACTAATAAATAGGATTAGTTATCACATATTCAAGCCACTCATACACAAAAACATAGGCTATGTTAATTATTTTACTTGAAATTGTTTAAACTTCAATGTATGTTGAAATGTGTATGAAACAAACGCAAGCCGGTGTACAATTTTATTTTTAGAAGTTAAAATTAATGTTTTCGTTCAATAAAAAAGTTGTGTACTTTGTACTTTTACCTACCTAGTTATCAATCTGAAGTGAAATGTAAAATACTTAATAAATTAAAATCGTAAGCATTCCTACCTGACGAAAATAAAATAAAATTGAGTACCTATTTATTAATTTATTTTGTGATTTGATTATGTGGTATAGCTTTGATCTCATTTTTATGTTTTGAAATTAATTTATTACAAATAAAATATCTAAAGTATTACTTACGGTCTTATGACAACTTTCAATGTGTGAATTATAAACTACAATTGTTATTATATCATGGGCACACAAAACTAAGCTTCAAGTCTGTTTCGTTGAAAAAGTAAATGTGATATTTTGTAGCTATCCCCGTCACAGTTCGACTGTTACTCTCCCACCCTTCCAGAACAATTTGTTCCCGTGTAATGTGATTATCTCATTAGTGAAGAATGAAGCCATTGTTTTAATAAGAAACCTTAAACGATAGCTTAAACTAACGTCGACCTATTTTTTGTGTATATTCACACTGTTAATATTAATTTAATAATAATAATCATATAATAGTGAAAAAAATCCATAACGTTAACGGCTTGCGTTTTCGTACACTTTCAATACAGTAAAACAGTAAAAAAAAAATAATATTCACTTACCTGTTTGCGGTTCTTTTTCAGATACGGTTCCTGACTGGCGTTGTTTAGATTCATTTTGTTGCTCTATGTCTTTGAATTCCGCAGGGCTAGGTGGAGGAGTTCTAGATGACTGAGGCGATAGTAGTTCAGCTGGGAATAAAATAAATTAACGTTATTATAGACGCTGCAAATTTTATTAAATATAATGAGAGTTAATATAATTAGTGATAAAATTGTAATTATATATTTTACAAATTACTTTTGTCTTCTACTTTTGATCCAGTTGAATCTAATTTCACTAAACCTTGAGAAACTTCTTCAAACAATATAGAATCGCGTCTTATTCGCTCATTTGTGTCTTCAGTAAATTCAATGCTAGGCTTTAGATCTGATTTTGAATCAGAAAGTTTTGCGTCTAATAACATTTTTACAGAGATACGTATATTATTGAAAATTAGAAAGTAGTTTATGAAACAAAATTGATTTTTAATATAACAATTAACAATCACATTATTACGTTCCTAAATAAATAAATGTTTAATTATTGAATTAATATAAATATACGTTAAAAAATTGTGTAATATAGTAGTTTTATTATTTTATAAGCTTATTGGTGTGTTCTAATATTATGTCAAAATCGACAAATTTTGAAATATGTAAAAATATTCTGAAGATGTACCTTCAGATTTTTCTATATTTGTTTAAAATAATAATAGATAACTGTTTAGTGTTTGTATATTTTAAAACTTAACCAATAATAATGTTAATAGGACAATAACACTCTCTCATGTGTTGTTTCCATCATTTAAATGTACAACATGCCAAATTAGAGTTCATTTGGAGCAATTTTCCACAATTTTGAGTAGTTATCATTACTCATTAGTATTAAGTGAATTAATTAGGTATGATTATCAAATGTAAAAGAAAAACTATTATATAGGCCATATCGTAGATTTATATTAACATTTCATTTTGGAAGCGAGTTATGATAATTTAAATATTTAAATGTTTTACGTTGTTATCGTTTGTTATGTTATAATACTATCCAGCAGAACAAGTTCTTTGGTTTTATTGCTTAAATGAAACTTGATTAAGTAACGCGTAATTTCTTAACATTACCTAATGACTACCCTATTAAAGCAATTATTATTTTATTTTTATTTTTTTAAATTCATGTATGATTTATCAGTTTCTAGCACTAGTTGGATTAAAAATAAAAAGGATAGTGGTAGCTTATATTATTTGTCATTTTTAAATTTTTCTTCACTTATTATAATATTTTTATTAAAAAACGATCAACCAGGTGTCGTAAGCATAACAATTATTTAGTGATTTATATTCGTTAATGATTAGTTGGTGTTATATAGGTATTTTCTATGATAATATCACCTTTTGCCGTCGTTGTATCCTTCTTAACGACCGAATTTTCAGTTTCAACTATCGTCGTCGATTCTTTTCCGTGTCCTGCAGGTACGGATATAGTATCTTCCGTCTTTTTCTGTATGATTTCCTTGACGGGTATGCCTTGCTCGAACGACAATCTCTTTTCGTGAAACGTCAGGCTCGTTGCGTCTACGTCCACGTCCACGTCGATAGATTTTTCGTCGATGGACGCCATCTTTTTATCTTCCGACGCGACCGATTTGTCTTTAATCGGGATGTCTTCTTGGAGCACCTGTTCGATCGACACACCCCTCTCGAATGACATGCGTTTGTGTTCGAACGACACCTCGGTAGGTTCAATCGGTTCAACAGTGGACACGTCCGTGGGCATGGATGTCATTTGGACCACGTCGTCTGCGCTAGTAAATGGTTCATATTTCTTTTCGATGACCACAGGTTCACCGTTCAACCGTTGTTCGATTTCCATACGTCTTTCGGTCACGGTTTTGGTCACTTCGTCTTCGATCACAGCCTTCTCTTCGGCAGCATATTTGTTGTTCAAAGATTGATAGCCTAAAAATGATATTATATATACATATAATTATTATACATGGACGCATTTTAAATTGCTGTATTAATTTTTAGTACTTTGGTGTTTTTCCGATTCTGTGTAGACTCCATTTTGCGAAGGATAGTGTCCGATTTCCGCAAAATTACACTTCTCCACTACATCAACTCTACCTATGTTGTTTAAAGCTCTTTCTAAAGCTATGACTGTTCAACCCAAAATAAATTATTTAATATTAGTATAAATAAATCATATGAGTAATCAAACAATTATTAATTAAATTTAGTACCTATACAACTAAACCTATAATAGAGACTATGCATTTATTAGAAATTTATTATTTTTTTAAAACTAAAATAAACTCATCGTTAGTACCTAAATTTTTTTTTTATTGGAGATTTGTAAAAATCAATCGTTATACTTTTATGATATTTGTATTAACTTATAAAAATGGAATATTTCTTAAAACCTTTTCCGGACAAGGGAAACAGAAGGTAAACAATATTTGTTGTGTGGTTGAAATATTTTTACTATCATTAATATCGCGTATGACCATCATTAATCGTTTATAATATTATACATCCAACAATAAAAGGATAGGGTAACGAGGTGGCTTAGTGGTCTACCGCGTCGGCTGTGGCTCAGCCGGACCGGGTTCGATCCTCGACCATCGGGCGGCATTTTTCTCCGGACAAGTCACGGTGTCCGGAGAACAAGTGCCGCCATCCCCCACTTCGGGGTATTGCAGCAGAAACCTACGGGTGCCCCTATAGAAATTCTGCCAAAACTCTCACCCACATGTAAAACCAACCTTCAGTTCCATAAGAACCTACAGTATTATCCCCTTCCCAATGGCCTTAGTTGCCACGGAATAATAAAAAAAAATAAAAAAATAAAAAAAAAGGATATTAAACGAAATAAAAATTGAAATTATTATTTTATCTGTAATTATAGAATATTGTTATTTTGAAATCAAATTAAGGTATGCTAGTTGAAATACCTTCCTCAGAAAAAGTTTGGTAAAAACTAAAGTTTAAACGTTGAATATTATTATTAATCAATAATTATATAATGTATAAATGTAGTGCTGATAAACGTTATTTCTTTGTAGATGTTGAAGAATTTTAAATTAGCATATAATATCATAGTACCTGAATCTTGACCAGATATTTCGTTCATCCACAAGTTCAGCATACTCATACACTGTTGACCGTTACTATCTGGGTATTCTCTCTGAATTTGAGCGATATCTGATGATTGGAAACCCAATTCGTGTGCCAGGTTGATCCAATCTTCAGACACGAAATTACTGATATCGGTTATCCTCAGTTCAGCACGTTTGTGTGACTCGGTGTCTAAAATGCACGGACAACATTTATATTAAAACGATGTAATTTAATAACTCTTGTTAAATCAATTTATGGATATTTACTCGAATCGCGGGTGTATGTGTAATTATTGTAATGTTCATCGCCATCGACATCTGTATCGTGTACAATGTTTTCGGGCAATCCGAATTGCAAAACGCAAACTGGCGTCTGTGCTGGTTCGTTTTTAGAAACCTGTACAAAACGACGTACGAAAATTATTTTTTCATAAATCACTTGATTTTATTCTCCGGAGAAGATTGTATACTTTTGGTTCTTTCATTACGATGGTCCACGAACGTGGTTCGGCACTGGGGTCTTTCACGCGCATGGTGAATGGTAGTCGGTTTTCTTTGAACGCCCGCACCACTAGTCTGAGTTGTTCGCCGGACTTGGTGACTGGCACGAGATTTCCTGCAAATTCGACGTAGACAGGCTTGCCTTCCAGAACCTACGTTAAAATAACAAATATAAAATTATCGTTGGTTAGGAACTGAACATGATCAATAATATATATAATCTTATGTAATAAGATGACAATATGTGGTTGTACATCATAAATCATAATAATATACATCTACAACCAAGATAATATACCGAACACAGAAAGCAATTAAAATATGATTAGATATTTTATACTTTTAGAGTCACATTTAATATGTAGAACCTAAAACTTTGAGTGCTTATTATTTGTGGTTAAAATATGATGTTCAAATAGGAAGAAGGTGAATTCTGAAATCTTTGAAACTTGCTTGAGAAAAATATCATTAAATTTTATACTTGGATAGGATATAGATTAACGATTCCATGGTCAGGGCATGACATTTGTGCAAATTAAGCCACGAAAACCAAGACCAAAATTTCCTAAATATATATTATTATAATAACATCGATGATGGTAATATTTTCAATCGGTAAACTCGGCATATTATGCACAACGTACCTCGACATCTCTACTGTTTGAAACTTCGGTGAAATGTTCTTTGTGTTCTAAGGTCTTGTCTTCTCTATCATCCGTCATGCAAAACAACCGTATTCGAGCTTCGTTTGTGTCCGTCCGTTTAGCAAACACCACGAATCTGAAATAAAATGTTTAAAAAACGGAAGGAAGTAATTATAAACGAAGTCATTACATCGTCCACACAGAAAAAAAAAAGATTTTATTTACTTGGCCATAAACGGTACGTGAATGGCCTCCCGATATAATTCGGTGGCCATTTTCGAAGCGTCAGCCACGTTTCGGCAGTCCATCAGCCAAAATCGCGCCGACACAGTTGTTGTGAACGATACGCAATCGTTGATAAATGTAAGAGGCGTCGAGCCCGTGACATCCTCCCATTGTGCTCTGGACGTTCCTCCTGTAATACCAACACGTACGCACGTAATAGGAAATGTCAAATACTCGAATATTTGCAGTGTGTATAGTGAAAAATGATTTTTGAAATTCAGTGTAAGAGAATTTAAATGTCATAGAAAATAATGAAATAACTTGGGTGAGGTTCACAAAAGCCAATATTTCTACCACACATAAATCGTCATTCCACATCATAATATACAAAGCGAACTTGAAATTACAAGTTTTTAAGCATAGCAAAAACTAGTGTTGTTTTATTTGTTTATTCGTTTAAGCTTAAATTAATGATTTTGTTTCAGAAAAGATCACGTTTCTTAAATGTTTAATAATCAAACATAGATTTTTTTTAAGTAAAATATATTTTCAAATATAATTTTTTTTTGAATTCGAATAAATCACATCCAAAATTGTTGTGTGGAATAAAAAATATAAGAAAAAGAAAGAAAAAATAAAATACAAAACATGTGCCCACTACGGATATCAAAGTTAAAATAAGTGTGATAAAATATAAATATAAATGTAAAAAATATGCCGATTGAGTGTCTATATTTATAGGTATATAATATATATAGATAACCCAATGGTATAAAAAAATTACCGTGATCAAAAACACTCGAATTAAATAGATATATTTTATTTAAAAATAATAATAATAATAGTAATAAAATAGCGTCAGCTTGAAGAAATAAACAAAATAAACGAGGGTGACATTAAGTAAAAAAAAGATCAAGTGAAATCATTTCTTATTATTTATTTGATTTCTGTAAGTCTTTACCTTTGCGAGATCTTTTCCGAAACAACCCTGTCAAAACAGTGCAGTATTGTGTTACGCAACAGTGAGAGCCAAAAATAAAAATCGTTTTAATCGAAAAATTCAAACAAAGTTGATTTTATAAAAATAAAAAAGTTTTGTGAAAATAAAACAAATCAATTTTTTTTAACTAACTGGTATAACGTCTATAGTGCTGTACCACCATAATACAGATGGGGACACGACGGAGAGAATAAAATATATTTGACGACCAAAGATATTTAGAAATTATAATAGACTATAAGAAGGTGGTAAATATAGTAACAAGTAGGAAAAATTTAATAATAAGAAATGTATACCTATTTAAAACATGGAAACATAATAGAGAATACACGCATTGCAAACCACATATCACGTACAATTGTAAACTAATAAGTATAATAACTAATATTATCTCTTGAAAATTATTAATAATGAAAGAGAGTATTGAATACTCTAAAATAAATTGTATTATTTAGTATTTAGTTTTTGAAAACATCATGTGATTAATCAAATTACTTAAATCACTCATCTTGAAACTTCTAGTGAATGCAAATACTGTTTATCGTTTTTTTTTATTAAGATTATAATTTAATTGAAATTTGTGACGTTCAATACTTCAATCTAACAATTATGTTATGGCGTGAAGTTACGGAGCGTTTGGTCGTCGAAATATTTTGTAGTAGGTTAGGAGTGAGAGAGGAAGAGAGAAAGAGAGAAAGGGAGAGAGAAAGAGGGAGATTAAATCACGTTAGTTGGTTGTTTATTTAAAATGATTTTTGCTCACCTGTGATGCTGCACAAAAGCCTGAGGGTGGGCGCATCGCCCGTGTAGTGGTTGATCATCCCCTTGGAAGAGGCCTGCGGCAGGGGCAACGTGAGCGTGATGGGCTTGTGGAACTTTCGCCTTCTCGGTTCGACAGTGACGATTGGTGACACTGCCACTCGGTTTCCCAACAATTTGGCCGTCAGCTCGGACGAGATCGGTTGGGCCTGTGGTCGAAAATGTCATATTACAAAGAAACTCGTTTTCGTAACCCTATCTATACACGCTTAGATGTCAAAAGTGGTGATAGTTGTGTTTCGCGCAAGTCTGAGTATATATAAGACACTAGCCAAATTATGATTACATTTTAAATCGTAGCGCGTGCGTTCAGTTCAAAAGCACTAATTAAGAATGTAAATAGTCTAGTAGCGACAATGGTGGATCTATAGAATTTTATTTATTTTTTCCTTTTTTTTTTTGGGGGGGGGGGGATGGTGAGGGGGCAATATAAAAAAACCAGTTTAAATACATATTCATAAAAATAAACATTCTTAATAGTGGCTATTATAATGTATACAGGAATTCTGATAATGATATCATGACACGTCAGTCTAATTGAATTATAATATAAGATATTACATGCGCTATCGTTGGAATTATAAGTACACAACTAAAAATATCAAGTAGTAATTTATTACGTATTAAAACTAATATGATTCGAAATCTCAAAAATAAATATATATATATATGTAAATACACATATATTTTTTTTATTTGTTATAATATGCTAACAAATCTAAAAGGACCGTATGGGAACATTCTCTTTTGCCTATCCCCTTAAATTCTCCACTGAGGAATTCGGGCTTATGCAATTGCTAAAAATAATATTTTTTAAATGACACGAATAATTCAGTGAATTTTTATATCTGTTAAATAAAAAATTTGTTATATTTGAAAATCAAAACGGTAGCAATATTTTATCGTTTATTAATGCCGATTTTATTGAACGCTCATGACCCATGATTTGGCAGGCGGAAGTGGTGAATGACAGATATTTGTGGGTTGTCGATTATTTCATCGCTTTTGATCGTATATATATAAGTAATTCTGAATGGACTCAGCACGTACTGGGCCGTATCTCGAAAATCCTCTCACAATATTATTAATTAAAATCGTTTTCTTTATTGTGGGTTTGTGTTATAATGCTACTGTTATTTTTATTGTTGTGTACGTGCACAAAGCGATAGTCCGATATTTAACCGACTTTCCACACAGTAGCGGTTTTATATCATTAAAAATTGCTCGATGAGAAAGGATTGACAGTCTTCAAATTTTGAGGAGAAATTTTTTACTCCTAAAATCTTATTTAAACCAATCTATTGACGCGTACCTAAGAATATGTTGGCTATATAAATGTTGTTATAACTTTTAAAATATTAATATGAAAAATTTTCTAATTTATGTCGAAAATCTTCGTACATTATTAATTGCTTCTTGAAGAAAAAAAGAATAACATGTACTGGAAGGAAAAAATGATTTTAATCTTTGAATTAGATTTTTTTGAATCGATGTTTAAAAACAAGAACATGCAATAATTACCAAATATAAACAAATTCGGTAACATAAAAATTGACTGAGAAAATTTGAGTATCAAACTATACCGTAGGTATCAGGTATTATCTTATTTCAATAATCACAAATACCCCGTTAAGTGAAGAACATGAACTTTAATATCGTTTGATTATTTATTTACATATATTAAACTTATAAAACGACAAAAAACAATAATTATAAGAAGAAATCGGTTACAATGAATCTCAAAGGGCTATACATATTTGTCCATTCCAATCGATAATTTATTGTAACCAATTCTCAATAAAAAAAAATATGGAAATAGCCCAATTAAAATTAATTTTTTACTTTATCATTCAATATACATGGTTTATGTTTTGTTTTTTTTTTTTAATTATTTGTATTAATTTTATATTGTATTTATAACTCAACTAACTGTATAATAAGATTTCACCAGGGGAAAATTAACAAATATAAAATTACCTACACCATTTTATCTCGGTCTTATAGTGTACTAAGTATATTTCCAGACGTTATAAAACCATATCTGAATTTTACGTCAATATCAATTGATTAGTATTTAAGATACATATAATCAAGTATATTATTATAGAAGAATCATTTTTTAAATAAACACTTATATTTAATTTAAGATATCATTTTTTTATTAATGGTTTAAGCGCGACGAATTATTGTATGGTCTTACCTCATATATTGGCAATTATTAAATGAACAAAAAAAATTATTTTCCACCGTAAATTTCAAAATCATTGTTTGAGCACCTCTTTAAAATATGGCTTTTGGAAAATCCTTTCTCAATGCATATCCTTACATGGTAAAAACGAAGGAACCATTTAAATTTCAAATCTTTAGTTATCATAGTTTAGGCTCTACGTTGATCTGCATTTAGTCGAGACATGTTCGATTGTATATATATTATGTAAACTATATAGATTAAATAGAAGCAAATATTAATATATTTTGTTAAATTAACAAAATTTATCAGAAATGAATCAAACAAACTATCGATAAATTATACAGCAATTAACTATTAACTATAAACAACAGCGTAAAAATGTATGAGATACACATTTTAAATCAATTTTACTGGGACATTATTTGGACGATTTATAGGTCATTCGCACACTCGATTTTTCATAACGAACAAATTCAGCCATCCAGAGGCATTTTTCATTTTTGGAACGATAAAACCTAGAAAACAATTTTAATTTTCTACTTAATTCTCCATAAATCGAACTATAGTGGAAGTTTGGGCTAAAAATAAATCATAATATATGCACTTTTTTTTCCAAGGGACAAGCCAGTACAACGCTTTTTATATCAAATATAAATAAATAGGTACCTAACTGTAGTTGATAGTTCAATTTTCATATTTTTCACAGTAAAAATTATGCTACATAAAATAAATTTGAAAAAAGAATTTCATAAATTGGTTTCAAGAGTAGGTACATTTTACAATGTATCTGTTAATCATTATAAGACATCCTAACATTCCTAACATGCCCTTAAATATAATACATACCTATATATCATTACAGTTTCATTATATCGAACTTTTACAAATAGGCAAAAGTAAGACTATTATTATGCGAATTAATTGTTCATAAAAAAGAAAAAGAGTACCTATTCACAAATACATTGGTACACGTCAGTTCATGTATATGTCTTGCGGCTACAAATTTCAGTCGACATAGGAAGTAATAAGTTATTAATATAACAAAATTATAAATTATGAAGCATTATTGTTATGCTTGGAATCTAAAAAGCATAATGAGGTCCCTATAGTAACGTAATTATTATATTATTATTAATTTATTATTGTTTGATAGGAACATTAATTTCATCTTTGTTATTGTAGGGTTGTCATGGCGGGCAACTATAATGACGTGAAATCGGTCAGAAAAATACAACAGTATTTTAAGCTCCCGGCTTAAAAAAAAAAACACGATGACGTAATGGTGAATTGGTGACGCCCCGGTGTCGCACAAATTTATAGAATGATCCCAAGGGAGATGGCATTTTGCGCAAATTTAATTACCTGTAATTTGCGCCATCAAAAGGTACATTTAAGGGCGTATGTAATATGCGCCAAAATATAATATGTATTTTGCGCCACATATACAAATTAATTTTGGTAATTTGCACCACGACAGAAAATGAAATGGATTATGTGATTTGCGCCACACTTTCAACTTCAATATTGTTGGAATTTACTGGCAGATAAATTTACTGATATCGCATAGGATATACAATAATACGCTCGTTTTAATTGTATACATTTATTTATAATTATTATATTATGACTGATTTTTTTATGTTTTATTACTAAAAGAAAATTTCTTATTATTATACATGGAATTCGTTTTACTTGTGGCGCTAATTACAATTTCAATAAGGTGAATTATGGCGCATATTACAGTTTTTGTAGGTAAACGATGGCGCAGATTACATATTGCCTTTTTATTTAGTTTTATTTGGCGCAAATTACCAAAATACAATTTTAGATATGGCGCAAATTACATATTTATTTATTTATTTATTTTTTTGTTTTTGGCGCAAATTACATACGCCCGATCCCAAGCCCA
Organism: Diuraphis noxia; assembly: GCF_037042655.1. Lineage (NCBI taxonomy): Eukaryota > Metazoa > Arthropoda > Insecta > Hemiptera > Aphididae > Diuraphis > Diuraphis noxia. The sequence goes on along the minus strand of NW_028301714.1, from coordinate 24,617,290 downwards.
GTCGTAAGACATATTCGTTTTAAGATTTGTTTTAAATTACACGAAATTCAATTTAATCGCACTGCATTTTGTCACGGTAAAAAACGGATCATATCGTATAGGGAGAAATAAGAATGAAAGTACCTAGTGAGATTAAAAACGAAAATCATAGTAAAAGAATAGAAATTGGATTCTGCGAGACTCAATATATATGATGATGACTGTAATTTGCGATGCGAAAGTTGCAAATCTTATGAGTAATTCTTGCAACATTTAGAAGTGACGAAGATACCAACTAGATAAAAAAATCCATACATACTATATGAATGGATGTCAATATAGGTTCATTGTGATAAAATTATCGTGACAAGTACTATGGTAACATAATACGGGTCTATAACCCATTTAACCTGACGCATCACAAAAAAAAATATGTATTGAATTTTCTTAATTGGTGCTCAGCTCAAAAACCTACTCATGTAAAAAAAAACCCTCACCTCATATTCAAGTTTGCGGACAACGGCCGATTTGAAAAAGTTGGTAAATTTGATTGAATTTTGATCGTTGATTTTGCAAAATTTCATTTCAAATGTATTTGTATTTCGTATGTTTATTAATTGCTGGTATATTTTTTCGAATTTATTTACAATTTACACGATTAAAACAAACTTGGTTTGTTAATTCATACTTTTACTAAAATCTTTTCAAATACTAGGTACATTGTGGTGTGTAGACCTAATATTCTAGTACCCCTAACACTTACTGTCTATTATCTTGCAAACGATTTTATTGACAGGTAATTGTTATTCTATAATAAAAATATACAGTTATACCAAGCGCACTTGACGGATAAATTGATACTGAGTTTGGCAGTATGATTTTTGGTATTATGTAGTAATGTAATGTTATATAGGTATTATTTAATATTTGACGGTGGTTTAAATAAATAAAAATAATTACTGTATAAATATGTGTAACTAATGGCCTTTTTTGTCGATGTAAATATGCTCAATAAAAAAAAAAAAAAAAAAAAAATTAGTTTTTTGGGGGTAGGGGGGTTAAGGCTTTGACAACAAGGGCCATTAGCCTGAAAAATTGGTTTTTATAAGCATTATTTTGGCAGTTTCATACTTTACAGATGATTCGACACATTTGCCTATTTTCATTTATTGATGAAAAATATTAGTCACCATCAACTTATTTCGGTCCATTAATTTTAAATTTAAAAATGATGGTTCTGCTTTTTTAAATGTTTTTGATTGAACCACCGACATAAATAACTATCTTTAAATTTAAGACAACTGAAGTATTGTAGAATGCAATCACTTCTGTACAATAACCAGTTTTCCAAAAAAACTTTCAGCAAAACCAAAATCTATGTTTGATACAATATGATAATAACTATTAGGCATCTATGCTTAAGTAGGATGGTTAAAATGTATGGTATAATTTTTAAACTTTTAACGTATTTTATTACAAATCAACTAGTATAATATCTAATTTATAGAATCACCTTATAATCATTCGCATATCAAACACTTTAACGATGTTCTAAATCTCAAACATTAATGAATTATAAAATTGAGAATGTTAATTTGGTTATTAACTTTTTTGTAAACATTTTTTTTGTTTGTCACTTTAATTCCCTTTGCACATACACCATGAATTATTTCTGTTTAACGACTTTACACAATTTTTGTGACTTTCAATCCTTTTATCTTGCACTTACGCAATTCAACTTGCATTTTTTTTTAAAATTATTGCACGTATTTTCAACACTAGATATTTGGATGAACCAATTTTTTTAGGTCTAAATCTAAAATTAAAGAAATTACAATGGGTTAGTGTTTCAATTTAAATAAATACATTATTAAATTTCCCATTATCATTCTTGGTTTTCCCAAATTTTCTAGCGATTTCGCCTACTTTCGATCTAACTTTCACTTAATATCTAGCCATGATTATAAGGTTAAAACTATAACTTTAAAAAAGTTGATCTATCCTAATATTGTGTCGATATTGGGTGCATAATTATGTTACCATTTAAAAGAGTGCAAGTTATATTGCACATGCACAAAGAAGCTTGACTTTTTAAAATCGTTAAAAACTGTGTTATTTGCCAGCTTCTCCCGAAACCTCATTTCAATGTTTTATGCCACTGGACAAAAATATTTTGTGTTACTTTTTTAAAGGAAGGTACACTGCACTGTACTACGTTTTCAAATTATCGTTTTGTAATTTACAAGTATTATGGGTATTTAATTACTCTGAATTTATTGTTTACTTTTTAAATATTTGCTCGACAATCGACGCATCATCAATACAATATATAGGTACATATATTATTTCGCTTACACGGTGGTTTAAGGCCATATATAGTTTGAAACGCGTTAATATTTTTTTTATTTTTGATATAAACTAAAGAATGTATTTAACGGCAACGCGCAGTACACCATTCTTCTGATCAAAACCACTTAAACAATTACGTCTATAATGATATTGCCGCGTCACTGCAGTCACCCGTGCGTGGAACACGCAAATCGTTTTACGCACTTTTGTCATCGTTATAATACCTAATATGATTATATTACACTTATTACGCCGTATCGTTTCTAATATTATGTAACATAATGTTGTTGTTTATACCTACCGTTTTCATATAGGTACCAGCGTAGTGTCTACGAATAGATCCTCTATGATCAAAATGCGTTAGCACCAAAGGAATGCTTATAAAATTCATAGTAAATTTGTGCGTAGTTACCTATATAATATTATATTGCTGGCGCCTACGACGACGGACGATTATTATTATGACGTTGGTGCCTACCTATCTACTCTAGCCTGCAGACCGTGAAGGTTTTTTATTTTGTTACTTTTGGCGGGCCGAAAAATATATATTCACGTAATATTTATAGAATCTGTGCTGGGAGAACGAGGAGGGGGCGCCAGGTATTCAATTCTGTGCTGAAGATGTGAAAAAAGATTGAACAAGTAGGTGAGCCAACTCGAGTGTACCTCTACATTGATTGGATAACTATATTAATGGACGTCTGGCATTAAATATGTGATTAGACGATATCATGCCCAAACGGAAAATGATTCTGAGCTAAGACGGAATGGCAGTGACGGTCCTACAGGGGGGATGGGTGGATCGACCCCCCTTGATTAAATATAAAATATAAAATTATTACATGAAATAAATTTTTTTATGACTTCTATTTTTGAGTACTTATTGTATTTAATGTGAAAAATATTTCGCCCCTCCCCCTCCCTTGGAATTGGTCAAGGACCTCCACTGCGGAATGGTAAGAGAGTAGGAGTTAAGAATGTATTCATTTTTAAATGAAGATTTTTTACTTTTTTTATATTTGTGTTTGAATACATCTGATCATACATTTTGAAAGAGTTTTCTTGTAAAAAATTGAATCTATATAGTTGGTGCTTTTGGATGATCCAAATTGAAAATTCTCGATAATTTTTAAAGTAATTGAAAAAAAAACATTTTTACCTAACCTTTTTTTTCGTGTGATTGACGACGCTGCCGGAACTGCTTATGCATCACGTCGACAGCGTCGCCATCGTTTATTACTTTTTTTTTTATTTTTTTTTTTATTAAAGTAGAAAAAAGAAAAATATACAATCTGTATAACATAAATACAATAAGTAATTTGGATAACAATTTTTACCAGACTGGACGGCTTGAGGGAAGGGAGAGTCCTTTGACACTACTTCCAATATGAACTTAATTTAAATTTAATTTAATTATATACTTATATTATATTACTTAAAATAAAATATATATAAAAATATAAGATACGTTAAGTAATGCGACTATTATAATAAACGAATAGATAAAATAATATGTTGATATGCCTTCTGAGATTAGCCGACTTCGTTGAAAAAATATACTAACATTATTTGCTAAAATATACAAATGTTAATTTGTAAATATTTTTAATATATTAATTGCATTATGTCAAGGTTACCAAAAAGTTTAACTGTTTTGGCTCAGAATAGTTTTCCGTCTCAAACAATGATCAATGATTCAAACCAATGAATTCAAGTTTACTAACATCCATCACGGCGCACAATCAATTACGAGGCATAATCTACACCTACAACTGTGTAACATAGCGGCTACCTATTCTTGACGGGATTTCGTTTTTTGTGTTTTCCCGATTGTTTTAAAGAGTACTGAGAAATTTCTACTTTTGACCCACAAAAAGTACAGACTAGATACAATTCGCCATCTGCAGGAAAACCTGACTCGAAGTTGACGGTCGAAGCATTTTTCTATCAGATAAAAAAGTGTCTTCGAACACAACAGTAACAACAAAATACAAAAACAAATATCATTTTAAAATCAGCAATGACAGCAATACGTCATTTATCGTTTTGCTCTCTGCAGGATCTAAACTCGTTTTCTCGCGTCTGGCGTACACGACACGCGTCTGCAATTAAAAATGAAAAAAAAACACGGGTCTCGTGAGATTTGAGATCGACCTCGCACACAATACGTATATGGTCGTAGTATTACATACGTGTGTGTAAGAATGGCATGTGCAAAACTATATTCGTAACGCGATTCATTGGATTTGACAAAACCACAGCGGTGCGGCGTTTAGTTTGACCGTATAGGGTTATTTCATGGATAAATGTTGCTAATATTAGAGCGGTCGGTCTCGAACCGTTATCGGACATCACCGAGGGGACGCGTAAAAAATAAAAATACTGACGATCGTTTTCGGAAGCAGTCGACGATATATTTGCGCGCGTTTTAATATAATATAATAAGCCCGTTGGTATATTTTAAAGGTCCGATCGCTAATTTTTGTTTCATAATCGTTATTATATAAAATCGTGACGATGACGATCAAAAAAATATACATCTCAAAAAAATCTATACTATCTTGCAGAGGTGGTATATTAAGTGAAATTTCCATATAACAAACTTTCATTTAACAAAAATCTTTGTCTAACGAAATATTTTTGGGCACTAAATCAAATTTTTGCAATTCTGTTTAACGAATTTTCCAAAAGACTTCGTAATGTTATGGAAGTTTCACTGTACTAAGATGTTGGTGGATTAACCGGAATTGAATGTGATCTGTAAACACTGTCAGCCTGATTTTTGTTAGCTTACATAATATATAAGTACCTATGCCTAAGAAATTGTTTTTATCTTAAAGGATCACACAACACAAAAAAAAAGTTTTTTTTATTTGAAAGAATGTTCAATTATAGAGATAATGATATAAGTTTTACGTTTCTACTCACATTATTCAATAAGTTATGAGCAATTGAAATAAGACGCGTGACGTCATTGGGCCTTACTCTTCGTAATCGCCTATCTTATACATATAAAAGTTCCTCGCTTCTCACAACGATTTACCCACCTAAACATTTTATTTTTGAAATTTAATTTACGTATAAAAGTGTGGTTTTGTGTGTTTAAGACGACGCGACGCGAGAATCAGAATTTTTATATGACGTTTGGTTTTTTAAATATTTAAAATCTTAAAAGTGATATTTTTGTTAAACGGCGCTCTATGGCGATTTAATAAATACGAAATAAAAATTCAAAAATTTCTCTTTTAAGATTTTAAATATTTAAAAAACTAAACGTCTTATAAAAATTCTGATTTTTGCGTCGTCTTAAACACACAAAACCACACATTTATACGTAAATTAAATTTCAAAAATAAAATGTTTAGGAAGGTAAATCGTTGTGAGAAGTGAGGAACTTTTACACGTATATGATAAGCGATTACGAAGAGTAGGGCCCAATGACGTCACGCGGCTATTTTACATTTTATAATATCTCTTAAAGTAATAATTTTTTTTGCATCAGATTTTCACTAAATCATTTCATATAGCCATATCTACAATAATTTAACATTTAAAAATAATCTAAATATTTGTTTTTTGTGTTGTGTGCTCCTTTAACACACATCGGTATATAAGGATAAAGTTTTATTTACTAAAATGTGAAACAATACGAACATTTAAATCGTCTCAAATTTCAAATTCGTTGTGAATTGAAAGTACTGCGACAATATTACATTACTGTATATATGTTTTTTTTTTTCATATGACATTCACGATATTATAATTATTATAACCTAAAAAAACTGATTTACACTTACTTACGACGCTGTAGTTAGGACAGCTGGTATTATAATATTATGTTAAGTATTAAACGGTGAACTATATTTAATTAAATATATTGTGCTTCTAATATTTTAATGCGTAAAGATATCTTGATTTTTTGATAGCAATTTAAATATTAGGTATATAGTATATTCTGATCATATGTTTTTATAACTATTTGAATATAATAAAGAAACCTAAACGTGATTTCAAGTATTGTTGCCTATTGGTATAGAATTGTGTTATAGCGGAACATTTTTTAATTATTGTTAACTAAAAGCTTGGTACAAATTTCATACGCTTCTACTTTCTTTTTTAATCTGGAATTCCTATGAAATCGGAGGGTGTGATGAGTTAATAAACGTTTTACTTGGAATTCAACCACTGGTTTTCAATATTTACAGACGATCTGTGCCATAGCAAACTATGCAAATTGCTACTACAGCACTTTAATATTGTAGTTTACAATATTATTATATAGGTATTGTCTTACCAAGGGCCATCACAAAACATAAAAAATAAATAATAATCAAATAAATAAAACGATAATCGTGTTGGTATAACGATATGTTGTACAACTGCAGTCGTGGTGTCAATAAACATAACGTCAGCTAGAGCCTGGGTGGTGATGGACGTGTGCCCGCGTGAGCTTGTCGCAATGTATAGTTGTGGTCGGTCGTTTTCGTGAGTTAGCAAATCGTTTTCAGAAGCGGTGTGTCCAAAAGCAGAATATTATATTATGACGATAAAGCAAAACAATAAAAAAAAAAATCTGATGTAAAATATTAGACGCACTAGGTAAAAAAAAAAAAAAAATTTAAAAAAATCTATAAAACAAACTAAAACAAAATGATGGCCCAATAAATAGTAGCTTTTTGATTATAGCGATTAATTACTTTACTATAATATATTCTATAGACATTATTATTATATAATTTCATATTTTCATAAAATATTCGGTTAGTTGGAATGATTAACAAGACAAAAGGACTGAGATTATGAGGTTTGAACTCGTATAGTTTTATCTGACACATAACAATTTTAAATGTACTGAAATAGAAATTTACTCAGAACTGAGTATACTGGTGGCATTTCTCGTATACATTACGATTATTTAGTACATTATGTTTAAACATGATGCATATATGTTTTTTTTTCTTTATGTAAAAATAAAACTATCCGAGCTCGAAACAAATTGAAATGACAAAAACATGTTAGTTTGATAAAAAAATTATTTATACTATATTTATTGGGCATTTAAAATTAAATATATTTTTTTTTAAATGATAAATAAAACATTAAAATAATAATAAAAAATCGTGCTAATCGTATACAATATCTGTGTGAGTGAAATGATATTATAGGCTATAACTTAATTTAAAAAAATACATTTACAATTTTGATGAAAAAAAAATATTTCATAATATTATGAGTACACAAATAGGATGTTTAGTAACTGTACAATATACTCTTCAGCCGCGTTAAAATGTAATGAAGCTCTTGGCACTTAACCAACTGTGCCGTCAAAAACTGCACTTTATTTTATAGAATTTAAATATTTCAAGAACAAACACTTATAAAACATAAAATTATTCTTAGAATAAATAGTAAAATATTAATTTTTTTAATTTATTAAAATAATTTATTAGTTTTAAAAAAAATCGATATTTATTAATAATAATAGAATGTATGTTATAAATATAATCTACTTAAATAACGATTGTAAAGTGTGGTTCGTGTTCTATCGAATTTGAATTATAAATATAGTAAATACTTGGAATACATATAAGTATAACGAGAAAAACAAGATCGACTAGGGAGGAAGACTAGATTCGTTATCGAATATCGAGGTGGATATTATAGCTAATGACTAGAAACGTTTGAAGTGTGTATAGTATTTTTAAATCATTAATATTATTAAATTAAAAAAAAAATGATAGTAATAAAAATAACATCAATAAATCGCAATGTTTTTTTTTATGTGTTATGCGCAATATGTGAGTGTGTTTAAAGCGTTGGGTAAAAAAAAAAAATGTCAAGTCTTGTGTAAATTGCTCGTTTTTCATTTTTTTTTTTTCAAGACGAGACACAACCACCACCGCCACCGAAATATGATCGTGTCAGGGGTGCCGTTTACCACATTAACGAGAACCGTTTTTTTTTCGGCACATGGTTAACGGAGATTTTCTTTAGGCACGTGCTGGCCACATTTCTTCGCGGTTTAAACAAGTTTACCTGTAGGCCGACTTTAATACGTTTGGTCAGCGCTCCCTGCGGGAATACCGCCTGCACCTGTGGCACCACCGTCGACGAAACCATGCCGCCTTCCGGTCCGATGGCGTGTACCTCTTGTTTGACTCTGGACACGATGGCAAAGTAATGCGGAAACTCCGTCGTCACGATCCTCGTCAAACGGTTACCGGAATGCCACGGGTCGCGGTCTGCAAAAACGAACACGAGTAAAATGGTAATATTTTTGTTCGTCTACTCGACGTGTAAAATAGTTGGAAAATTCATTTTTTTATTACCCATAAGTTTTTCTGATACAAATCAACACGTCTTGGAGATATAATTTTAAAATGTTTAGTGTTTGTTTATTGTAAATATAGCAATGGTTATTAGTTATACATTACCTAGTTGATTTTAAAATTTAATCGTTTACAAGTTATACGTATAAGTTTTTTTTTCATAAGTTTAGACAATTAGTCATTTAAATTTATCCAAGCTCAGTGTGTCATTTTGTTAGATGTAGAGGTGTGTTTAAAGGACCCTATTTCTTTTTGCTATATATTGAATATTATTACTTTACAGGATCGCAATATTTATAATAAGTTTTATATATTATAAAATATTAAAATCGATTAATACTTTTGAATTATTTATAGATACCTTCTTTGTCAAAATTTGCTCCGAGTATATCCTTGACAACTTCGTCGGTCACTTCAACTGTGTGCTCTCTCCACGTCTCACCATTTTCTGACCTGAGAACGACAATTTCTCTTTCAGATCCACGGAGTGATCCGAAATTAGGTACTTCAATCATAACGGGCCTGCAAATGAGAAGCAATATCGTTGAATACCATTCGAGATTATATTTTATTCATTAATTCAGTGACAAATGCAGGATTTAATTTTGGAACTTTGGAAGGGGGGCATAGTCCAAAATACAGTGATAATTTCTGTATTCGATAAAACGTACAATAAGTCGTTACGTGTAAGTGGGCCTTTACTTAGGCCATTGGAGGAGGGCTGAGTCCTCTCGGCTTCCTTTAAATCCGACACTGTTTTCATAATATATAATAGATAATAATAATATCGCTTATTATCGTATTTTGGTATAATTACCCCAAAAACTTAGCCCCTACAGGACCGAGTTCGAGTATTCTGCTAGCCAACGACTCGCCTTCCATCAGCGGTGGCGGGTGCACCAATTTTTCTCGTCTTAAATATCGGCAAGTCACCCTCGTAGGCATGGATGCTCGTCGGGGCGGTACAATCACGCGGACACCACTGTGCCGGCATCCACGCATCGCTCCGCCACGAGCGTCTACCAAGAAGCTCACCAAAAACCTGTAATTTTGTGAAATGATTTTTCTTTTTGAAAAACTATATATAATAATAAAAAACAAAAACTAGTGCTGAACAACGTCGACGATCATTCAGCATGAGTGTGTGGTGACTGATTCATCGGATGATGTACAGCGTTATAGGTAGTCGGTATAATATTATAATAGTTGTTCTTCAGTTTTCATTATTATAGATTTTTCTATATTATTGTATATTCCAACTATATCTAAGACTATGTTTTAAAAATGTTTCACTATATATCTATGACATATTTATTCAAAAACATTCAATACATCACTACTGGTATATAAAACTACGTATGGTTTTAAAAAATTACAAGGTAAGTATTACTATTACTATTACTATATATGTATATATATTAAAAGCCTTACGTTTTCCATTGTAAACGTCTGTCCGAAAGCACGCATATTAAAACAATAAACAATTTTGTTAGACAATTGACGATGTTTTTGTTAGCCGTTGTTAAACGGTAGTCAAAAAAATGTATTTCCAATCTACTTACCCAACGTGAGGTGGATATTTAACGATGTCGACATTATCTACGGGGCCGCTGTAACTGTCATATACGGTCTGTGGACTGATTGCTTCGTCAATGGATGTGGGGGGCACTAAAATGTAAACAACAAGATAATTTTAATAAAATGTGTCACATGTGTACCCTGGCCAACTTTTGAACATCTAACACAGTACAAGTACCCATATGGTACATGTGGCCACATAGAATGATATATATACTCATGTTTTCCTTACCAGTATTCGCGTCACACCTCTCGTCCCGCGTAACATCAATAGGAGCTGATTCGTCGCCGAAACCTTTCATTTCCTCTCCCGTTAAATACTTGTACGACTGTTCGTTTATCATGGTCTCCTCACCTGTTCAATAAAATAAATTTTAAATTACAATGTAAATCGATAAGTTAAGAACGATACAAAATAAAATAAATAATCCAACATTACTATAAATCAAAAAAATGTGTTTCTAAAATTTTAAATTTACAATAATTATAAAAGCACATGCTTTTAAAAATGAATACATGCTTTAACTGCCCATGAAATAATGATTGTTTTATATTACATATTATTGAATATTATTACACATTGTTTAATAAAAATGGACAACACAGTATTAAATTTGAATAATTTCCAAGAAGCAAGCAGATGAAACGATATTGAAGGGCTAAATTTTATTTTTAAATTATATTACAGGAAACAATAGAATTAATTATGCAAGAAAAATGATTTATTTCTATAATGATACAGTTATTATTAATACAGTTATTTCAACGTAATTTTATTGGTTTTTAAAATTTTTGAACATCTATTTTTTATATTCTGTTATAAAAGTGATTTTTTATTCTATGCATAGGAATTCGTGAGAGATTTATATGATCATATTGAAGGTTATTATCAGTAACTTGAGGTATTACTTTTTTTAAACTTCCATTTATCATTTTGTTCTATAATAACACATTTAAAGTTAGGACAAAAATTCTAAAATAACTAACCAATAGAAAAATGGTAATAATATTAGTAGAGAAGTTATCATTAATAAAGTAAAAATTAAGCGCATATTCAACAAATGTCTATAAAATAAATTAACTCATTATTACTGAAACCTGAGACGAACGTGTGCTCATAAATTAAATTTAAAAAGTTAATAAAATGTCACAAATATTATTTGTCTGACTGAAACAAAATTATTTTAATTAGATGGGCGTATACAAAAAATACATATTTGTAAGTTACCTATAAGGTACCTGAAATTTTTTTTTATAAAATTAAATATTGGTTTAAAAATTATGAGCCTAATATTGAGTGTTACACATTGAGCCAATACAAACATGACTTTATTATGTAGTTGAAAATATTGTAAAAATTGTCTTCTTCCATAATGATGAATTTCGAAAACTTTAAAACGCTATATGTAAGTACGTGTTTTTCTAACCTGGAAGATTTTCTTCTTCTTTTTGTTTTTTAAAACAGCAACAACAGCAAAATCTCCGTTTACACATGATGAAAAAAATTGTATTTTATTGTATCTTATTTTATCTTATTTATTGTTATTATTTTATGATTATTTTGAAAAATTTAAGTTAGACGAATACAGCGACCTAGTTATGGTACCGTCGGAATAGGCAGACAGCCGACAACTAAAACTTAAAAGTTATTTTTATCAATTTTTTCCTCTCTAAAGTTGATCCATTATTATGACGCTGGTGAAGCCAAAGCGCGAAAAATCCGAAATGAGGAAGCCAATGACGAAACGACCGGCAAAGTGCCAAACAGCAGTAAGTTAACTGACCAGATGGCTGGTCATATTTAATTTTAAACGGACGCTACAAGTACTACTCAGAAAAACTGGAACGATCGACATTTATGCATATTATAATTATAATAATATCTCGGTCGACACTCGGCGCTCAATATACGAGTATATAGTAGTGACATACAATATTAACGGCACTTAAATCTATTCGGTGTAATGCCATATTTTTTATGATAGATCTAAAAAAAATTTCCACGCACCGTGTGTTTTTTAAAAGTAAAATTATAAGACAAATCATATTATAATATAGGTGAACCTATAAAGGTATGGATAGATACTACTCACTACCACTACTCGCATGCTATAGTATTATGTATATGGTCATTCGACGTAAAATGTATCGTTCTATGATGGAAAAATGTTATCGTTTGTTCTACAATGGTATATGTAATAGCTTTGATGATGATGGAAGCACACTGATGGTAAGTCTATCTATGAGTCCCGTTCGCAATATACTGACGCCGTGGGTTACCCGGGTAGTAGGTCACGAGAAACGATTTCGTTTTCTGCACGACCCGAGTTCAATATATTCCGAATGGACCGTGACTGTCTAGTGGCTGTTGGGTGACGGCCAATCGTGAATTTTGAACTTGGCTATTAATTCATGCATGTTGACTAATATACCATAGGTCCAAATTTTGTTTGTTTATTAATTTTTTTTCTACTATACAAAACTCACGTGATGAAACGATAACATTTTGTGTTAGTTGAGCTCTAGTGTTGAGACCATACTCGACGCTTCCGCTTTGCAAAACGTCACCTGTGTGCCAATCATCATCTCAATCACATACTACAAGCATTTATTAATGATACCGCGCTTGCGCAATACTAAAGTATAAAGAAGCGAGCGCACACTTTCTAATATTGTATTGTGCTGTAGCCAGTGGCGCTGCGACTAGGGGGTGGACGGCAAGGGTGAGTCTAAAAAGGCTGAGGCCTCCGAAATAGTGAATCTTTTTTTCTTATTTACATTTACAAAGCCGTAAAAACTTGTTTATTGAGAACAGTTTTGTTTATTTAAGACATTGTAATAAAACTATAAATTATTATTATTATTTTTTTTGTTAATATTATATAGTTAGGATTTGTATTTTATATTTCGTTATATTTAAAAATTTATTTCAAACTTATATTAATAGCTCAAAGGTGGAAATGTTCGTTGCGAAAAATGTATTGACGACAATCCATATTGGTTAGCACACATATTTTTTAATCGGAGCTATATTTCCCCACCCCAATAAACTATGACTCAAGTTGCGCCTATAGCCTATTCTGACACATTATTATAATTAACCATTTAAAATATCAAATCACATTTACATTTAAAATCGATTGTATTACAAATGGATATAACATATTATCATATTATGCTTATAAATACGTATAGGTTGCTTTAAGAAAATTAAAATCAGAAAAAAAATAATTTAATGACTAAGAACTAATTATATTTTATTGGTAGAATATCATTAAACTAAAAAGTTATTGAAAGTTTAGTGATGATAGTGTAATATAGTTTGTTTGAATGTTATGTATTTCTTGATAATATATTTCCATTTAAAGTATCTCACCATGATATAGTATTATTCGCTTTTTTTAAAGTATTCATTTATTGAGCTTATTAATAAATAAAATAGGTAATATGTTATGTATGCTCTAGGACCTAGAGTCTAGGTACTTGGATATCGTTTGATTTATTGATAACAAAACTGAAATAATATTTTCCTTTAAATGCTGAGGTTTTTTTATAATATCTTAAACAGAAAAATTGCATAACATCATAACCTAACCTAACCTTGTAAGGAAAATAATAAAATAGTAACAGATACAATTTAATGAAATATTAATGTAAACATATTTATTTATTTAGACAACATCTAAATCGGAAGAATGCAATTCGTTTACGCACATTCAAAATTGTTTACCTGAAAGTTGACAACTCGCTTGCACACAACAAAATCTGTCGTTTACCAGAAAACAGATCTCTCGTTTGCGCACATTCACACACACGCATAGGTATATATCGCTACAGATCGCAATACAAACTATCAAATATTTGATAGCAACATTATCTTATAACCGATAGTGTAGATTATATCATTTTAGATTTTTCGTACCTAAATACTTTTAGTTTAGATTCAGTATAATATCGGTAATAATAAGTTTAAGTAAATATCGTGTTTTAATGAGTAGATATTCAAATTTTAGATGTACTAATAAAAAATGTCCTGAAAGTGTCATTGTTAATAAATTAAACAAAATTATAAAAGTAACCGACACTCATGAAGAGTAATATTAGAAAATGTTACAACAAACTTAGGACATAATGATGTAAAATTGCTACGAAGATCAATGTATGAATCCGGAAAAACATCAAAATTATCCTAAGCCTATTAAAGTAAGAAGGAAAATTTGGGCGCAAACAAGTTATTATACTAGAGATTTTCGTTACTGGTATAGCCAAAATATTTATGCACAATCAATAATTGTGTTTTTTTGCAGAAATAAGTTGTAAAAAAGGGAAATGTGCGCAAACGAGTTGTAGCAGCTAATTTTATTTAAAATGTTTCCTGAAATTAATATTATGCTTGTTCCAACCCATATTATATTTTTTCTGATCTATTCGTTGTTAATTATTTTTATTTATTTTACGATTTAACTATCTAGCGTGAGTTTTACATTTTACTATGAAGTTAGTGCATTTTTGTTAAAATTAATAACTGTATTTGTTGTTTTCTATCTACCTAATTATGTTTCACTAAACTATAGCAACATTCATGAAGGTATACAAGATAAGATTATATATAAGGTACCTATATAAGATTATATAAAACAGTAATAAAAGTAATTAAGTATTTAAATCTTATACTTGAATTATATAATATTTGTTAAATTTTTTGGAAAATAATTCACACATAACATTATTCTAAAATATATAAATTATTCAACAATATTTATTAGAACCAATGCGTAGGGGTTTTAATATAGGGGTTTTGTTTTTTTTTTTAATAATTTAAGTTAAAAAACGTCAGTCCATATTATAGCCATTTATATGAGCTCGTATACGTCATAATCTGTAATATTTTATTTAAATTGTTAATATTTTGTGATGGGTACTTATTATATACATTATATTATATTATAAATAAATAAATTTGCTTAAATATGTAAGTATTTGATACGAATGATACGGCAATCAAAGTATATTATATCAGGGAAAATATTTTGAAATACCTATCCCATACACTGAAATTATATTATTTTCAACATATTGTTAATACAAGTTAAAATATTTGATTTAATTTATTATAATATTATATGTATTATGTAAATATATCAACTTTTATTATAAATATTTACTACCTATATTATATTTGATTTTATAAAATTAAATATATTTGACACCAAATATTTTAAAAATGTTTGATGAAAGATTAACTTTTAATATTTGATACACAATTTTTTGAAAATATTCCAGGTATATTTGCTTTGAAATTTATTGGACCAAATATTTTTGAGATATTTCAACCAAATATTCATCAAGAAAGCTTCTTCAATTATTTTGAAAATATTTGATTTTTAATTTGCTGTATGAATTGTACGTGAAAGATACTTATATACGTAATTTCATATAAAATTATTCTTCATAAAGGTTTATCCTTATAAATCCAAGAAATGTCAGTTCATATGTTAGTAGCTCTAGACTTATATAGAATATTTGATACATTGATACATTGATATATAATATATATATATATAGTGCATATAATATAAATATGTTATTTATGTATATTTATCTTTTATTTCAATGTTAAAGCACTAAAATTTTTTTAATCGCTTGCAGTACTTATTTACGGTGAAATCGAATTATTTTATTAATAAGTACCTACATTGTTATTGAATGTTAATAAATAATATATAACCTGTTAAAATCTCTCTTGGAAATATATTTAATTTAATATTATAGGTATATTATTATAATAATTATTGTATTTACATACCACCTTCATCTTCTGAGTCTGACATAAATGTTTCCTGCATGGTTTCTGGAGAAATTACTTTGTATTTTTCTTCCAATGTCGATGAAGGTACAGCTTTTGTAACATTCTTCAAAGCTTCTACTACACTTATGTAACCCAATTTCTGAGAAATTGATAGAGCCGTTTGTCCTTGCTGTATAAAATAACAATGCAATATTTAAAACTACAGACATTTTCAAGACAATAAAATATTAACTTAAAAATTAAATGCAAAATCTTATGTAATTATTATTTTATGATGTGTTGCATACTTGCATGCCTTATTATAATTGTATACCATTACTACATTAAATTAATACTGTTTTCATTAACCAATTTAGAAACCACTGTCATTCTATTCAGATTTCAGACATTACTTTGATTTTACTATATTAGGTACTTAATATTAATACCTATATGAATAAAATAAGTTTATTTTTTTAATGTGCTGTATAAATTAATACATATAATACAGCTAAATACTGTACCAAAATAAAGGAAAATAAAATGGTATAAATATTATTACTTTTGAAGTGGATGTATTCACTATTTAGTATAATTATGTATTTAAGTACAAATTATACTTTTATAGCATCGTAATAATTATCATACATAATATTATACACAAGTGTAATTCTCTAAATATATAGTAAATTATACTATTATGATTTAATGGCAAAGAGTCTATATATAGTTCCATAAAACTAATTAATCACTCAACGACATTATAAGTATATTTTATTGATTTCAATGTATTAGTGTAAATTATATTGTGTATGTAATTGAATTGTAATGAAAGGATTTAGTTTTATATAACTAAATATTTGACATACTTGGACCTTTTATTTAAGCTAGGATTATATTGATAAGTAGGTTTATGACATTTATAGTATAACATAATAAAATAATTAGGTAAACCATATTTTTAATCAACTGAAACCATTATTTTAATTTATTTGTTTTCCAAATATTTTCACTCGCTTATGAATAATAATGCTTTTAGAAAATCTGGAATGTTTGCTATAACCTTTTCAAAAGTTAAAAATTGCCCTCTTGGTAGATAGGTGTATTTTTATTTGTACTAATATACCTAGGAACGCGTATACTCTTCAATGATTTATAAGTTTATAACTAATTTAATTTAATTGGTTCTAAAACTACATTCATGTAATTTTTTTAAAATTAAATCAACATGTTCATTAAAACGTTAAAAATAATTTTTTTACTTACATTTGTCAATAAATCTGGGTTAGCTCCCTTACCCAATAAGTGGCTTACAATGGTAGAATGGCCTTGTTGAGCTGCTTGGTGAAGTGGTGTATATCCAGAAGCTGTAGTCGCGTTAATGTTAACTCCTTGACGAGCGGTTATAAATCGAACCATATTTAATTGACCAAAATGACAAGCAACGTGCAAAGGAGTAAACCCAGCCTAATATAATTGTACAAATAGATATATTTATATTTATAATTTAAATACATTGGTTAATGCACGTTAATTACGAACTAAGCAATATCAGGTGTACTTAATTTATTATTACTTTAGTTTCTGGATTAATATCTGCATGGTAATTATCCAACACAACAGCTACTTTATGTTTATCTTCTTGTGCGGTAAGATGCATTGGTGTTAAGCCGTTCTGTAAAATACATTTTACGTTTAAAAAAGAAGTTATGGTTTTCACAAGCACTGTATTAATTACCTTTGATTTATAATTAGGATCTGCGTTGTGGTTCAAAAGTAAAGTAGTCATCTCAACATTACCTTCTTGAGAACTAAGATGAAGAGGAGTAAATCCTGCTTTTGATTCAGCGTTTGCTTTTGCTCCGTATTCTAATAATGTAACTGCAATATCCATCTATAAGACACATATATTTTTATATTATAGTTAATAGTATAAATTTTGGATAAAGTTATTTGAAAAAAATAACAAACAAACGATCAACTTAATATTAAATAAATATTAAATAACATTAAATATTTTAAAATTATTCAAATGATATGATTGAACTATATTGTTCGCTTTGGCCGGCTTGGCATGTGACAGAGTAGAGTATCCTTCCTTTTCAAAACCTTGTTTTAGTACAAGATATGCCTAACTCAACTAATTTGTGTAAACATAAAAATTATGTATTATGAAGACAACTAAAAACGTAGATTTGGAGTGCACTAATAGTATAAATTTGTTCACAGCTCCTTTTCCTTACAGGGAGATCTTATCAGTTTAAGCGGATATTTTCAAATGCAAAATGTATTGTCACACATAATTATTATTTGTCTTTTACACAAATGAAAAATACAGTAGAGCATTCGTGAACATAAGAATATCACTTTTTGAAAAAAATCTATGATTATGTGTTATGCAATACCTAGACCTAGAGCATGTGGAAATGCCATTATATTATCATAAACTGTGAGCATACAAATACATATACTACTTACACTTTTGCATATTTTTTTGTATAGCGGCCTATTAAACTAATTTTTGATTTTTGGTGAGGAACAAAAATATATGCAAGGTACGCACTCCCCTTCACCATCCTTATGGAATTTATTCCATCACAACAAAAAAATTAGAATTTACCAAATATGCATTTAATATATTTGTAGATATATTCTCAAAACCGCATGTACATCTACTTAATTCGTTATTTTATTACAACCATAGGTTAATGCATTAACTATCTTTTACATCTTTATCTAATAAGATATAATACATATTTTGTAAGTGGAAGTTAAATATGTTTTAGATTCTGAGCGAAGCGATGAAATATGAATGTATTGATTTTATAATTTTGTGTTTTTTTTGTGTCTGTACTCGTTAAGTAGTCGAAATAATGCTTTAATTTTCAATTTTAGTATCTTATCAGGAGGCAAAGTTAACTTAGTTGGTGCAATCAGGAGGTCAGAATTTAAGATTCCCACAAGTTTTCAAATGCACAGGGAAAAAAATAATAATGTAAATGTATATATAGATGTATCGTATGTTCACAAAAACACATAAAAAGTTAAGTTGTTGTGCATACGCAAGATACAAGAGTTAAATAATATTTTAAGTTATAAGAATTCACTGATCTGTGCGGTTTCCATGCCACCTCATTCCAGGACAATGGAGAATTTACTTTTTGATCCCAGATTAACACATATTATTACAGTTAATCATTTTTGTATTTATTTATTTTTTTATTCATTGCCACGATAACAAGCAAATCGTATAAGGATTTAAATTCTCGAGTTATACGTCCGATGGAGTTGTCGATCTAAAGATATATTAATACTAATTAAGCTCTCCAAAAGCTAAACCCTTTGAAGCCAATTGCAGTAGAAAATATAAGTTCCACTGGAGAGTTAGATTAGTGGCCCACATCTCTTTTTCACATTTCCTGTGATGCGCAGTAATATTCGAATAATGGCTATTTAATCCGTTCTACGTGAAACTAATCGCTTTTGATCAACAGGTAATAATAGACGGCCGTGGTTTGATCCCCGGCTGATGACAAAATTTTTGCTCTATTCTTTAAATTTATTATATTTCTTGTTTATCGATTGGTGTTATAATATTACGATTATGTGGTGTATGCCGTATAGTAACCATTAATACGTTATATACGTGTCTATCGCTGCAGGTACGAATGTACGATTTATCAGTGACAGATTAATATGATACGAAAAAGAAGAATAAAAAGGAGGATTTTCTGAAAGATTTTTATGTCAATAATATTTTGGGCTAGACACTTAGTAGTTACATCGTTTATATTTACGTATATTGACATAAAATGTTAATTGAATAATATATATTTTACTTTACCGATGACCTGCAGACCTTGGACAAGCGATGAAACGAGACTAATTCGGCATCAATGACGCATAAGGTAAGTATTCCTATCTACGGAGTCTTAGACATTTTACTAGCACTAAACCCGTTGAGTTGGATTAAAACCAATAAATTGAATTCAAAATCCATCAAAATATAATCAAGCCAACCGAGTAAATTTGGTAACACGCTGGCTCTTTCCTGTGACCTGTTCATCACATATTATATATGTTAGCAGGCTAAAGGATTAGTATTATCTATATACATTTTGTTAATTATTTATGAAAATAGTTTCATGACGCGGAGCAATTAAAATCTTTTGAGGAAGGATAGTGGTTTTTATTTTTACTATACTTCCCATATTGCGTAAAACGGTGATAAACTGATAACCAAGAATTATTTATTTGCACATAATATACAACGTACCATAAAATTTTTAGTCACATAAAATGACGAATCGGGTCTAAATAAATTCGAATAGTAGTACCTATGAATCATGCATAATTTTCAGTTTCGATGTCTATACAATAAAATTATAACTCACTCAATATTATGAAAATAAAAATATTATTTAAAGAGGGATAAATATAAATGATAATACTGTTAATAATAAATACAAACATAATAATACTGTACCATATAAGACGTAATAAATTACCTGATTCTTTTTTGCCGCTATATGAAGAGGCGTGTGGCCATTCTTTGCTGTGGCATGAGGTGATGCTTGTTTGTCAAGCAACATTAATGCAACTGCTTGATTGTCATAATGACTTGCTACATGTAATGGTGTTACGCCGTTCTAAAGGTTAAAATTATTGAGAAATTCAAACTATAATATCAGATAACATACTAACTTAATATTAAATTTTAAATTCTGAACGGAGTGAGAAATGTACTCGTATTATTGGTTTTACAATGATGTTTATTTCTTTTTCTTTTTCTTTTTTATTCTGTAAACACTTTTCTCCCTCTAAACTTGCTCAAAAGTATCAAGTGTAGCATCATTTCTGAAAGGTAATATTCTTGAGCTGATATTTTAGAAAGGTCATTTTTCGATTTTCAAAACGGTACTCGAAATAAAAGCGGTTAAAGGAGAAAAAACGTACGATTTCACGATTTCACAAATTTATAATATTAAATAATTAAGGACGACGTTTTCTACCAGAAATATTGTTTAAAATGAAAAATGACAAGAGATCTTTTTTGTTGTATTTTGTTCCTTACGGTTTAATGTTCGGAAAATTTTAGCCATTTTTGAGCTATTTATAGACATTTTAATTTTGGGAGTTTTTTTATTGTAATTCGGTTAAAAACATTCGTAAAAACTTAAAATTTGGGTTGTCTATTTATATTAGCCTTACCTAGGCATAGTAAAATTTTCAAAACATTTGAGTGACTTTTTTCTTTTTAAATCTAAGATTTTAAAATTTTTAATATATCCGCTCAGAATTGTTTTTCGTATACAATCATATAATATCATTGGATTAAAATTTAATCCCATCCATTACAGTAACCCATTTGTAACCTACTATACAGCAGAGCGACATCCACGACTTACCCGCTTTTTTATTTTTATTTAAGAGCTAAAATAATTATTGTTCGGCTAAAAGATAAATATGCACGTTTATAGCTACATTTGATTTTGATATGTGTTTTTGTTCCAAATATAGAATATCATATAAATATCCATAAATAATAAATATATATATATGTACAATTTGGATTATAACTGTAATATATATATATATTACAGTTATAATCTAAATTGTGAGGATCAAAAATGAAAAATGAAAATTGAAAATATTATTTATATTTTTTAAATTATTATGTTTTTAATTTATAGTGGAACAATTATTAAAAACGTAAAAATTAGCATAACATTTAAAAAAATTTATTTTTAAAATGATTTAAACACAATTTTTACAAAAACAACAATTTATTGATATTATAAATTTTAATTGTTGAAAAAAACTCATTTATTACTTCCTATTTTGTAAAATCATTCAATTTATAAACTAAATCTTCAACGTGAAATTACGTATATATTTTATATATTTAGACAAATATCTTGAATTTTTCATGAATAACGATTAAACTTTATGAAATTATAAAAAATTCTATTATTATGTATTTATTTATTTTATGAATCTTGAAGTCTTAATTAGAATTTTGGATTTACACGTACAAGGAAAAAATTGTCACATGACTAAAGTTAATTATGTATTTATCTTTCAACTTCATTTTTTCCCTCCAATTATAGTTGTTTTATTAGCTCTTTGAAATTTTATTTAATTTTTAGTATTAATCATTTATAAGTTTTTATGTATAATATCTTATAACTTTATATTATAATATTATTACATATAATATTTGGTGTTTCATAGAAGAGTTTATTCTTGTCCTCGAAATAATTCTAAGTGACATTTAATTTTTCAAAGTATCTTTAAATCTTTAAGTAAAGTAATAAATCGAGATTAGACAGCTTGAATGTAGAGATTCCAAATATATGTAAAAGGATGGATACAAGAGATACGACATCCTAATGACGTCCTACTAAATGTGTATTTATTTTAATTAATATTTCAACGTTTAATATAAGTAATACAATATACGTTGAAATGTATTTTCCAAAACTTGTTAAAATATTAATACTCAAACGGTTAATTATAAAATCATTACTAACCTTTCCTTGTGCATCAACTGGAGCTTGTTTTTGTAACAGCAACTTGGTGACTTTAATGTTGCCGTACTTTGATGCCAAATGTAGTGGGGTAAACCCTTTTTTAGTAGTTGCTGTCACTGAGGCTTCATTCTCCAACAACACTGATGCAACCTGCCAACAAAAAAGTCCAGTGTTTCTCATTCATTATCAGTCATTGTCAACTTATAAATTTGTGTACAATATTTTACAAAGTTTAAGCTTGTTATTAAAGTAGTTAATGCTGTTAGATATTTTTTCTATACATAATTTCAAGCTTTTAAAATATTTTTATACATTGCATCAGTGTTGTGAAGCTAAAGCCTGTGCCCATGGTAAATAGTTTACAGCCAATAAGTCAATATAAAGTCATAATAAATAATATATTATTGCATTAGGATAGTTAGGCTAATAATATTCAGCCACATTTAATATGGTAGGAAAAATGGAAAATATTTATAAGAATAACATTACAGGACTTACCTAGGTAATCAATGAATATCGATTTTACCAAGTACCAAGTGACTTGCTTGATTTTTGAAGATAAAAGAAATTTAGAATGGAAAAATGACATTTTAATTGCGGTGGCTTGACAAAAAAAAAAAAATAGGCAAAGCGAACAAAAACGTGTTTATAAATATTTAATATTTTTTTTTTTTTAATTTAAGAAAACAACAATGACAATGATTAAGCATAAAATATTCACATCCATATTCTAGTTTTATTTTTAACGGAGATTAAACTATTATAAAAAGATGTCTTTTGAATTTTAACAACGATTAAGAGATCAAAATAATGCTATAATATAACATTTATGTCATGTAAACTTTTATGAAACTTAAAAAAAAACTAACAGCACTATATTAATTGTATTATAATATATCATCATCATCTAGTATGACAACTTTTTAATGTTATAAAATATGTAAATCTATTATATTTTCTAATTTCTAACATTCACAGTAATAATAATTAAACCGTACAACAATAATTTATAAGTGCAAATTTGCTAAATAATATAAAATAATCATATTATATAGCTTAACTATTAACTAAATAAAAAAAATTTGATTTTGAACTTAGTTTTGGGTCTACGTATAAATTTACTGAACTTATTCAATTATGTAGTTTCATTTAGTTGTAATTTGAAAATCAAAAGATGAATAATTTATTAAATGCTTATGCACAATTTGATCAAAATATTTTATCAAATTTTAAAGTATTAAATCATACATCAATTTATAGACCTGAAGACTAGTGTATTGATTCCCAACCTACTGATTACAAAAAGGAACATCATAATAGGTTAGGCTTGAAGATTAATATATGACACGATAAATACCGAAGTAATACTGATTTATAAATATCATACATTTAAAAACAAATGTCTAATTTTTGGCACTGTACGTAGGTATATTTTCCTCATTTCTTATTGCTTTTTAATTAATATTTATTCAAGATTAAATTTAATCATTTAGTATTATTTACGAAGAATACGAACACATTTCGATGAAAATAATATGGCAGTGAATCCTTTGTTCAGAAATAAATTACGTCATACACGAAGTACTTAATCGACGACATTTTAGAAGGACACTTTAATTCATATTCTTATAACTGATAACATTTTTTTTTACGTACTTAAAGCTTACATAAATTATTATTGGCACCGAAATTTGAATTTGAATACGTAATTACTTTTAATTTACAAATTTAAATTATTTTAGAATAATAATATTTGTAGCATATTTGTAACTCAAATATTAAAATCACTTGAGTTATTTAAGAATTCTTTTATACGTAATTATATTGATACAATTATTATGGTCTATAATAACTGATTGGTCAAGATTTAATTAAAATAAAGACATTGGGTATTTTTGATGGTGATAAAATATTTTACCGAATAGATATCACCAGTTTTTCTCAATTAAATAAGGACGATGTACGCTGTACTGCTGTACCAAATATTATGATATAAAGATAATAATAAGGAAAGAATCACAATATTTAATCATTTTAAATAAAATATTCTCTTCTAACAGACCAAAACTTATCAAGCAAATATGTTGTGTCCACGTGATCCATAATGCGTTTCATAATCAGTGCTCTTACCTCCTCCTGGCCCTCTTTAGAGGCAATATGTAGAGCGGTGTATAGATCTTTCGTGGTCGAATCGACTGCAGCACCGTGAGCTAACAGCAACATTACGATGTCCACATTACCCAACCTGGAAGCTATGTGAAGCGGTGTTTGTTTCTCCTGCACAACAAACGAAAAAATATTTAAAATAAAATGTACATCTGACCATTTAGGAATCGGCACACAATTCACACGTACTCTAGCCCTGGCGTCTACTTGAGCTCCGTTGCGGAGCAATATCCGTATGATGTCTGTCTGATTGGCCCTGGCAGCCAGATGCAATGGAGTTTCTCCTCTCACCGTCGGCAGGTCCGGGTTTGCCTCGTGTTGCAACAAGAAAATCACGATGTTCATACAACCCATAAAACTGGCGACGTGCAACGGAGTGAGACCAGACTATATGAAAAACAATAATCGTTATAAACATCGATATTACACTATAGCGATTATCGTCGAATCAACCGCATTAGACCGAGGTCCGAGGCGCTTATATTAGTTATGATCAGGTTTAGAGTATAGACTAAGTATACTTACTTCCGTAGTCGCCTCCAAGCTCGCGTTGTACTTAAGTAGCAGTTCTACAACTTTGATGCGGTTCTTTTTGCACGCAATGTGTAGTGGCGTGAAACCATTTAACGCCCTGGCATCTGGATCCGCGTGTTTCTCCAACAAGAGTTTGGCCACCCGGATATGTCCGCAATGTGCGGCCACATGAAGACCAGTCAAATAATCTACGGTCACGTCGTCAACCGGAGCGTTATTGGACAATAGCACTTTAGCGGCTTCAACGTGATCTCCTTGAGCCGCCATGTGCAATGCCGCCAAACCGTTCTACAAATTAAAAAAATAACATATTTTTCAGCTTTGATTTTTTTCATCCATTTTCGAAAACGAATAAAAATTGAAAATCATTTCAGAACATTTTTTAGGTTAGGCTAGGTTAGGTTTATTTTAAGTATTATAATATTATGTGTTTAATTTGTATTGATAAATCGTATGGTTCACAACAAACCTTGGTCTTTGAACTGATTGGAGCATTTCTCTGTAAAAGCATGTCAATCACTTGATCGTGTCCGGATCTCGCAGCGCAATGTAAAGCCGTTAAACCATCTCTAGTTTTAGCTTCAATATTTGCACCACTTTCAAGCAACAAAGATACCATGTTGCTTTTGCCCCATTTCGCTGCCACGTGTAATGGAGTAATGTTATGCTATTACAAAAAAATAAATAATATTAATTTTTATAGTCAATTTAACGAAAATAATTATGCTAGTTTCATACTTTAGCAGAGTAGTTGACGTCAGCGCCTTTAGCAAGAAGAAGTTTAGCAATACCGTCGTTTCCATAATGTGAAGCGATATGTAATGGAGTAAATCCACTCTTAGATGTTACGTCTGGATTATGATCATTCTATGCGACAAAAAGTATATTATTGTTATAGCAATTCGATTTTACGAGTATGCAATAATTTCATAGTTTAAATCAATATTTATTTTTTACTTGAAGAAGTAAATCTGCGGCCTTGCAATCGTCTTTTTTTGCTGCAATATGCAATGCAGGAAGACGCACTTTACCTTTGGTATCATTTTCTAATAACACAGTTACTACCTTTTCATGGCCTTGCTGCATTGCAACAGCGCATGGTGTAAAACCATCCTAAAAATCCAATTTTCAGTTATTAAATAGTTTGTTCGAACTTAATCTTTTTTTCACACGTCATACCTCAGTTGCCAGATTTTGATTGGCTCCATTCGCTAACAAATACTTAACAACTCTGTCATGATTTTCTTGCGCAGCCATATACAAAGGGGTGAAACCATTTTGACTTTGCACATTTACAAATGCACCATGTTCCACGAGGGTAACCACCACATCATATTGCCCCGCTAAAAACACATTATTTATGTAAATCGTTGAAAAAAAAATGGAATATTTATTGTATACCGAGAGAAGCAATATGAAGTGCAGTATTTCCTTTTTTTGTAGCCGAGTTTACGTTAGCGCCCCTTTTCAATAACTCTCTTACGATTTCCAAATGTCCGTCTTTTGAAGCCAAATGCAAAGCATTCAAACCATTCTGAAAATAAACGATTAAGTGAGTACAATTTTAAAATATGCGACAGATACAATTCATTCTAAATACTTACAGAGTTAGATGTATTTATATCGATTTTATTTTTCAAATGTTCAACGACTTTATCAAGGTTCCCGGATCGTGCAGCTCTTAAAAACGAAGAGGTATTCCCCTCCGCCTGTAAAATTATATTCATCATTAAACAAACCATATGATATTAAAATGTAATTACTAATAAAAAAGAAAATAAATAATCATATATTTTAGTGTTGTAATTATTAATAATAACATAGTATTAGTGGACAATGCATACTATTTACATTTAGAGTAAATTAAATTTAGGTCATTAAAACCAATCTACGGATTGAAAAATTACATATTGTTATACATTCAAAAATTTTAAATTAATTAAATAGATAAAAATAATGTAGGGAAAAGATAAAAAAAACTTGGAATAATTTACTAGTGTATTTTAAAATAAGGTATGGTTAAAGAATCATGGTTGAAAAAAATATTTTATTAATTGGATTTTTGTTAAAAAGGCATTTGTATGTTAATAACTATCAACAATCCCTAAATAATAGAAATTACTATAATATAATGTACACAAATAATAAAAAATACAAAATAAAACAGTAATTTTATTTAATACATTTTCGGCGTTGTTATAGTTCACAATGTTTTTACTTTTCTTTAGAAATCGATTTAAAATGGAAAGCAGTTTTCGAATATAAGTTTATTATTTCTTTATTTTACCAGTTACTAAAGCATATATTCACATTAAACAGTGGAGAAATTTTATGTAATTATTATTTTTGTTAATAATTAAATGTTGATATATTTTATCCGCTGTAAGATTAATAAACTTAAGAAAACAAAGTTTATCTACAAAATAATAAATTTTAGTTAGTAGGTATTCACTACTAATTACAAATTACAATAGCCTTATAATTATGATAAAAAATATATATTAATTAATTTAATAACGAAAATGAAAATATAATATACGGTTTATTTACACGAGATGAAATACCAAACGATTTAAAGCAGTCGTTAAATGCACGTTGTTCCAATTTAATGTTAAGTTTTGTATATATAGGATGTGATAACTGATGGCTTTTATTAATGCGTATTAACGTTATGTCGAAATCTTTAAGGCTTCATTACGAGACGTCTAATTAAACATTAGTCGCACGATCAGATAATAAAAAAAAATATGAAATATGTTAAGAGCAAGAGGATGTCAGTGTAACACTTGTTGTAGATTAAAGAGTTTATTATAATTATAATTTAAGAAATCATAATATCAAAAAAATCCTATTAGTTGGATGACACCATAATAGATCAATGCTATTTTTTTACAATCGGTCCTATCGTTTACAGATTTTGAACGATTTGGCTACAAAGCCAGAAATGCGAAGCGCTGTTTCGTACATTTATGTGTGCGAATTAATAAGAAAAAAAAAATATTATTATTACGCCAACATTCTTTTGACACGACAATACACTATCAAAACTCTTACTTGTCCGGTTTCGGTGACCATGTCCACCCACGCCGCGGACCGCGGTTCGTATACTACTTAACGAATTGTTTTAGTCTAACTTTGTATTAATAATATAACAACAATAGTAAATTGTGATTGAATTACGCCATTTTTGTGCCGGTGTTGCCGCGTACGGCACCGATACTAAACTGGCCCCTTCGAGCTTATTGCCGGCGACGAGACGGCCAACACCTCCCCTGTGTGACGCCCTCACCCAAATGTCATTACTGAAAAAGCCCCCAACTGGTCAATGTTGCCAACCCCTACGGGCGTAACTGGTGCGCGCACTTGCTGCAAATGCCACGTACACTTGTGTATGTGTGTATGTGTGTGTGTTTGTATGCAAGCGCATGACCTGTATAAAGAATGGATATTTATATATGCGGGTTTGGCCTATTGTATGTGTATTTAAAAAAAAAAGAAAAAGTTCTTAAGGATAATACCAAATTATTTGTAAGAAATTTAAAAAATAAAGATATCAATATTATTGTTTTATTTTGAACTCTTAACTTTTGAAACACTTGACTTATCGATTAAAATGTGAACACAATGAGGCTAAACGAAAAGTTTTATCTATTTTCACTAAGCAACTTGACTAAATTTTAAGATTATTGTTTTTTAAATTATTTAATACATCACCCCAATATTATATTTCATAATTTATCGTTAAAAATAATTGTGTAGCAGTTGGATTTATGTCATTTGAAGATACTTAAATAAAAAAATTTGATATCTGTTGAAAAATTTCTCAATTTTTCCTGAATTTTATTTAACAGTATACTATCAAACTGAAATTATTAAAAAATAAAACTATGATATGAAAACGACACACAATTAAACTTATAATGTCTACTTTCTTAAAATTTGCTGAAATAATTTCCTAATGAATCGTTAATGATTTCTATCGTAATCATTTACTGTTTATTTCCACTATTATATATTATGTAAAGGTGGTTTATTAAAACGGGTCTAAGATATGTCCGATAAAAATGTTAAGATTTAAAAAGCATACTAGTCATTTTTGAACGACAAATAATGATCTTTTAATATTCGTGTACTGGTATGTACCTACGTTCACGATCTTCTTAGATTTTCATATTATACAGTTATTTAGCTCATAGAACCAGTGACGAGACGAATGTGATCTTTGAAAAGCTCTTATTTCTCGATTTAATAAATACTAATAATAGTATACTTGTGTTTATTATAAACTGTTGGTGGGTGGATGGGTGGTGGGTCAATTTTAGGTTACTAATAGGTTATTTTAGGTTCGTCTCGTCATTCAATACAATAACTAATACACACGTAGCTGTGTGCTACACAAAAATATCATATATACAATACGGCGACGTCCATACGACAATATTATAAGTATTAATAATATGATATTTATTTATTTGTATGTATAATGTTATAGATAAAGTTACTCCTGACGATGCGGAATCGGATGGATTACTATCTCTATAGCTATTACACACACCACACGAGTTCGACAGTACCTAGCCTCCGTTCTCCTTTACATACCCTATAGGTACAGTTGGTATCCCAATGTCGGGAAAATTGTGCAATTATTCGACAGACGGTTGTCGCCACTATAATGTATTATACCCGTCCACGTATATATCATATACCGGTGATGGGGTGCGGAGGTCGCGTGCTTTTAGGTTGGTAATGCGTGCAAGAGCATAATAAAAACGCGAAACCAGCGACGACCGTCGGTCGGGGTGTAGGTGTAGCGCGGCGGCGTTTTGTATCGAACGGCGGCGCCGCCAGCCGCGGCGGTCTGTGCAAAATCAATACACGCCGCCGCCTCCGTCACTGCAGCCGCGCGCGAGGGGTGTGCAGATTAGATCCGGTGTGGCAGTGGCGGAACCCCAGGCCCGGGGAACGAACGAAAACTTACCCTACTCTCTTTATTAGCACAAATCTGGCAACGTTGGAGTGCGAATTTTCTGACGTATATCATAATAATATAATAAATGTATAATATATAATTTCACACTTTGCCTGCATGGCCTAATTATTATATACACTAAATCGCTGCTATGTATTATATATATACGATGGCTTAAAAAGTTACAACTTGTGTAGTAAATAATAAACAGCGAGTTTTCAAACTCCATTAAATTGTGAAAAAGTTAAATTTTAATTTTTCCGCCATCAATTTAAAAATATTAGAACTGTAAGTACTTACAACTTACCTGCACTTGTAACCTTCGTTGCGATTAAAATAAAATATTATTCTTTATAGGTACTGTGTATAATACACAACAATAATATTTAATATAAATTATATTTTGTTGTATATATACCTACATAATATATATATATGATTGTCGAGCTATAATAATTGTATAGGTACCTACTGAAGCTAATAAAAAAAATTATATTATTTATTGATTTCTATTTTTTTGTGATATTTCCGGTTTCTAGTCCAAAACTTATCGATGTTTCAGATAGTATAGGCCAAACCTTTAAACATGAATCAATACAATATATTAAATATTAGAGTGGGTGGCGTCACGGCGATCATCATACTAGTCCTGAAGTCTCTTATGTTTATAATATACAATAAAATATATTTAAGATATTGTGATATATTGCCGAAAACACACCCTCTAGAAATTGATTTATAGCAATACAAAATTGCCTAGTGTCAACGACTCGGGGAAATCATCAGTACTTATAATTTTGAGTTCTGTAGTACAAATTAAAATATAATTAAATCGGCATAACGCCCCTTGAAGATTTTAAAATTAATTTATTGGAAATTAAACGCATGGCATTTAAATTTAAATAACATATCAATAATAAAATATAATTATTATTCGCATAATTGAACAACGCGTGTCTAAAACAATAACACTACTCGTATATATTAGAATGTACTTATATAGGTATTTAACATTTATACTTTATCAAATTTACGGAGTAACAAAATTTAAATTTCCGTGACATTTGTGCTGAAATAATAAATAATTGTTAATACCTGGCATTCATATTTTGTCGTATCGAAAACTATCAATAAGAATAACGAGTAAGAGTAACGAGTAACACACTGTGGCGTACATAGAGGTAGAGTTCTACCTTCCAGATTTTTCCTCCTCTCAATTTTTTTTATTTTTTTGCTTTTATTTTTTTAATTGGTAATTTTTACGGCTAATTTTAGTACAATTAAAAAAACGGCTACGATAATGATGGACTAAAATATAATAACATTTAGTTATTTTTACTTTTTTAAGTAGAAAAAATGTTATTACTAAATACTTTATTTTATTACTAAAAAACATTTCATAGTTATGAAATTAGATATAAGATTAACAAGATTTTAAGATTTAAGACAATTAATAAAAAAAAGGAATTTGGAAGAATTATTTTGTGTTTAAATGTTGGTATCATTTACTAGTTCAGCGATTGAGCAGCTGGTATTTGATTAACCTATAGTGAAAATTTTAATCGAATTAAAATCCTGCGAACAGTGCGAACGCTTCTGAGTACACCACTTAAAAAAATTATATTATTATAAAACTAATGCCACCTGATGATTCTTCATTGTATCAATTATCAAAGTATAATATATCCTACATTTCTACTAGCCCTACTCTAACACAGAATAGTTGTAAACAGTAGGTATAGGTATAGATAATACATACCTAATATATAATATGTATATAAATAAATTGACAATAATTGTCGCAATAATATCGTCGTGATATTTTAAAAATCGCATTCATGTGAGTATACGACCTTATTAAATATAGTAAATTAACATCGTAGTCTTGTTTCTCATGTCGCATTATCTTCATGGATTATTTTACTTACGCAACCTCAAGTTTGTAATTCAATATTGTATTATAGATACCTAATATTTTAGAATAAAAATTGTATATAAGCGTGTCGAATTTGAGACAGTCTAAGATAAAATAGAAAAAAAATATTTTATACAATAAACCCTGCAGGCATATATTTGAAAAATATTTAATACCAAATTGTCCCCCCTTAATATAAGAATATTAAATATTATTATTATGTATTTAAATTTTACCTATGCGTAATATAATGTGCATTGTATTGTCATTTAAGGTGGCTAGTGATACTCATAATTATCTGTTAATCTAGTTAACTATAAAAATAATGAAATTTTTTGACAAACTGAATAAATATTAATTTTTTTTCACATGATTTTTAGTTTAATATAATTTTTGAGTATAATTATTTTAAATTCTAATTTTACATTTTCGGTGTAAACTAATTTATTTTTGTTTATTGCGATTTGAATAATACAGTTATACCTTGACATAATTCACAAATTCTATATAAGCATATTATTTAAAATTATACTTATTATTATTGTGATTTTATGCAAGTAGTTAGAACTTAATTAAAAACAAATACGCTTTTTGAAATGCTAATAATAGATGGACGAAAAGTGTTAGCCAAATATTTAAACTATGGGTTACAAGTTTTCACGGTCAAGTGTAAGCCTGAAGTACATTTATTTTTCACTCATTCGCAGTGAATAACAATGAAAATAATTTAAAATAATGATTATGTTTATGAACAAAATGGTTTTTGTTAATGTGGTTATTTCTTATATCGTTCATATGCTATTTGGTATGTAAGTAAAAAAAAAATTGTACTAAATTATTCAAAAAATATAAATTATAAGATTAATGTTTATAAAATCGGACAAAACGCAATTTAATGAATATAATACGTTTATTAAACCTAAAGTTTGCAAACTTCACATATTTGTAAATTTTCCAAAATATAATTTTTTTTTTTATACTTTAACCACTACCTAGTCGCTGACATTTGATGAGTGCCATTTGTGTTTGATTTACAAACTACGAGTATAATTGAAGCTAAATAAAAAATATTTTTTTTATACCAGCAAGTATTTTAAAATAATATATAAAAGCACACGCCACATATAATTTTAAAATCTATCTATCTCCTTCGCTTGGTTTAGAATCTCTATCTCTCTATATATATATAATACGGCAGTATACCTACATGTACCTACATCATTCTGAAATTTTGAATTCATATATACAAATGAAAAAATAATTTATAAATTCATATCAGAAATACCATCATATTGTGCTGTCAGACTACACGAAAATTTATATAATATAATATATTTTGGCGACAGTTGTTCGCAGCTCAACACGCACGCAGATATGATTTTTAATACACTCGGAAATGGAAATAAAAACTATAGATATTGTATAACCAGATTGCCAACCTTTTGAAGCAATAAACATTGATAATATTTTTGCAATAAACCCTTATTTTAATAGTAATAAACCTGATACATTTTTGGTAGATAAGTATTTCGATATTATAATAGGCATTAAATATATTTTAATATCATTAATTACAACTTTACCTACGTGTCTTAAACATATATATCTAGAGCAAACTTAATATTTAATATCATCTTAATAAAACATTATCTATTCACCTTTAAAGTATTTTTTTCTACGAAATTTCTGCGCTGAACAAAACAGCGTTTACTTTTAGTGGAAACTATTGATTTCCTTAACATAACATTCAAAGGTCAAATAGGACATACGAGTGGTAATTCACAGTTGCGTCTAGATTCACCTAGCATACATTTGTATTTTGTGTACAATATAGGTAATATATGATATTGTATTTTTTACTTTTAGTACCATATTGTGAGTAGATACAATTGGATTTCGTCCAGAGTCACTGTATAGAAGTATAAAAATACTTTTGCATAGTAAATTTTCCATTTAATCAAAAAAGAGAAAATTTAAATGAAATCAAATAAAAACAACAAATGAACAATTTTATTTCATGAGGAAATATAATAACGGATAATCTCGTTTTATTTGTAGATGACATGGTTTAACGAGCTTTATTAAAATAATATATACACTTAAATGTCAGAACTGCAGCATCATTCGTCGCTTATTAACAGTAACGTATTTCCGAGCCAAAATGGCAATTGTTTTCCAACATTCCAAAATTAGATACACTGCAGATGATTCAAAAACATGAGGTATAATATAATCAATATTTAGATGTTTTAGTCTCATCAAATACAAATTAACCTAAATTTGAATAAAATCATCAAAAATAAATAAATTAAAACATGTAAAACTTAAATGCAAATAGGCACACAATAAATTAATGATATATTTAATTTTGAAATAAATAATAAATAATATTATAGACACTACCTATACAGAATTTATTTCGCATTAGTTTTAATATTTATCTATAATGATTCAATCATATATTTGATAATATTTGTAAAAGTATATCTAGTATCTTCCTATAATCTATATATTGTATCATTGATTATAAATACTATAGATTGCTCACTGGCCGGTTTTTCGGTGGCGTGCTATTTGCACGGTATCGTTAGGCTGCGCTGCGGACGCGTGGTTAGTTGTGCACGGTAACGCTGCAATCGCTAGCGTCTAACTGAGTGCGAAATGCTAAATATAATATTAAGTACCTAATAACTAATAAACGTTCAAAATCTATTTTGGTTTCGTGTATAATTTAGTCAATGGCTCGATGTCTCACACACACACACACACACACACACACACACACACACACACACACACACACACACACACACACACACACACACACACACACACACACACACACACACACATATGCAATAATGGATAATATGGTGTGTAGTTTTTCATTTCCAATTGACGCTTTGACAGTCGGTTCACGGTTGTATCGCGATTGTTAACACGTTCTGTAACGTTTCTTTTATTACGCCAAAATGTCGAGAAGAAAGTGTTCTTATTTTAATTGCAATAATATGCAAAAAAATACCAAAACTCGATTTCACACCTTTCCGTTGGATTCTAATTTATTAAAAAAGTGGATAATCCATTCCGGCAACAAAAAAAATAAAAAAATATTAATTAGAACAAAAGTTATTCTAAAAGTCAGTTTTATCTGTTACGATGGAAGACATAAGCGCCAAAATTAGATAAGACAAAATAAAGTCTTATCGTACAAAAGCGCCAAAATCGTATCGTACGAAAGCGCCAAAATCCTAGGTACCTGTGTAAATTTAGGCTGAAATTCCGGATAATGAGGTTATACGAACTTTAAATGCAGCTGAATCATATCATCCACATTTAAAAGATCAATTTTATTTTGCTCATTGTTCCGTCCATAGTAATTGATGTATTATTAAAATTATAAAGCGAAACATTTATTTATATGAACTCTCCTCCTAACAATAAATTAAGGGTATCTCACGAAGAAATACCAGGATGGCGAAATAAATCGTTTAGAATATGTGAAAAAAATAGGATTAAAAAATCAACCAATTTATTAAATTTATATTTATTTGTATGTATATCATAATTTATTATTGATTTTAGATTCTGAACGAAGTGATGAATGTATTGATTTTACAATGATGTGTGTCTGTGTACAGCATCACTAGTCGAAAAAATGCTTCGATTTCCAACTTTGGGGGTGGTTTCTGATGTAAAAGTGAATATCCTTGGTGCATTATAGAGGTGAAAAGTAAACATTTTCCAACAGTTTTCAAAAAAATCGAGAAAAACAAAAAAAAATGACGGAAAAACGGGAGTTTTTACGCAAAACCAGTTTTAGACCAAATCGATTTTTTTATATGATGGTAATTCAAAAACTAATCACTGTAAACGCTTTAAATTTTTACCAAATGTTTATGTTAGTGTTATCTATGTACAGTTTAATTTTCAAAAAATTTTGACTTTTTTTGAGATATTTATAGACCACTGAAATTTTCGATTTTTATGAGCAATTTTTTTTGAAGTGTCGGTAAAAAATTTTTGGATGACCAAAAAAAACTTGAAAATTTAATACAAGGTTCCTTATGAGTTGTTCTTATTATAGCTAAAAAAAATTAAAAATCGTTAGACACAATTTTTTTTTTTAAGCGTTTATACTTTAAATTTTTACGAAATCTGTCGAAAACGCGAAAATTCGCAAGTAATTTTGAAGTTGAAAATTCATAAAAATTTTTGTGTTTATAACTAAGGATTGAAAATACAACACTAAGTCTTCCATAAGTTTTTCTTCAAGTAGCTATAGACAAAACTCGAAGCGTCATTATAGGAAAAATTTTAAGTGCATCTGAATTTTAAATTTTTACGAAATAGCGTAACGATAACGATTTATCCTGAAACGATTTTAAATATTTGTTATTATTCAAAAAGTATAAGTGACAGATACTTGAAAATTTTACCAGTTATTAAGATTGGCATTTTCTTTACATGATTTAATTTTCAAAATATTTTGACTTTTTTTGAGATATTTATAGACCACAGAAATTTTCAATTTTTCTTAAAAAAATTTTGTGAATTGTCGATAAAATTTTTTTGGCCCTACCAAAATACTTGAAAATTTAATACAAAGTTCCTCATAAGTTATTCTTATTGTGATTAAAAAATTATAAGAATACATAGGCACAATTTTTTTTTATTAGCATTTGAAGTTCAAACATTGACAAGAATTCGTCATAAAAAAAGAGAATTACAAAATGCAGACAAATTAAAAATTTTTAAAAATAAGTAATTGATTGGTGCTGCATAAAGTACGTATTCATTTGATAGTTTTAGTTATTTTACAAGAAATCTTAAAAATTAACCTGTTATAAATAAAAATAAATGTTTATAAATACAGTATATTAATTGAACCTTGTAGTTGTAAATTTCATATTATTGTTTGAATAATTATTTCTGTAAACGTGAATATATTTCAAAAAATGTTTTCATCAATCGAAAGCCATTAAAATAATACTTTTGATTTTGTTGAGCAAACATAAGGACTTAAAGCTCCATCGAATTTAATAATAAAAATTGCAACAATATCATTAACTCAAACTCTTAATGGTTTATGATTTACTAATTGTACCTAGGTATTATAGGTATATAAAATAATTACTGGAATATTAATTACTGTTTATTTGAGTAAAATACCTACCTAAATAAACTAAGAATAGATAAGTCCCATCTTTCCAATATTTTTTAGTTTACTCTTTCTTAATTTTCTAACAGCTCTTATAATTAATAGTAAATTAGAACGCTCTAAATTAGTTTCTTTTCCCAATATGTTAATAGACAATAGTTGAAGGTTTGATTATTAATTAATAATATAAATAATTATTGTAATGACGATCAGAGGAGAGCAAAATAAATGGTCACTCATTTCAGTGAACATCGATCGGTAACGTAAAACAAAAATAAAAATTGATGCCCGTAGACACTGCGCACACGACCAAATCATTCAAAATAAAAATAGTGATTATTTGATTATTATTAGAAGTCGGACTTCGGGATCGGGAGTCGTCGACGTCATGACGACTGACGAGTGACGATAAAAACCAGTTATACCCGCACCGCGACAATCGCGGCGGTTACGGCATTTGGAATAAAATACGAATTTATTAATATTGTTTGTTCTTATCGCCATCTATCGAGAGTTTTAATGTACGCCACCGAAAAACCGGCCAGTGAGCAATCTATAGTATTTATAATCAATGATTGTATATACACAAACCACTTTTAAAAAAAAATGAAATCTACAAGCATTAAATTACTATTTTAAACGGAATAAGCTATAAAAATATAATTTTAGGTGCAAGTATTAAATAACATGGTAGTTTTTCTGAACAAAATCGCTTTCGTGTTTTCAGGTTATAAAATACATTCAATTCTAATATAATTTAAAACTAACTACGTTTTTTTCTTGTTAATGTTTTTTGCGCTTAATTTCTCCAGAGAATTTGTATTGTACAATATTTCTACGTGCTCAAAACCATTAGAAAATGGTATATTAAAATACTGTTTATATTTTATAATAATATGTATTTTTTTATAAATAGTATATAAACTAGAAAGATCTTCGAACGATATTATTACTTTAAAAAGTAGTTCTGTAATATTTCTTATATTCTCATTTAAAGTTTATTTAAATATAGATATTTTATTATAAAAATAAAATAAAATATAATGAAATATTTTACTGTCAATATTATGTTCCATTAATTATCATATCAATAACCCAACTAACTTGCTACTTGCAAGTTGTAAAGAAATAAAGTTAAACATAATTATTGATATTATCTAGTAGGTATTGTTTGATTAGGTACTAATTGAGAGTCCATTGACACTATTTCCAATATGAACTTAAAATTTAAATTTAATTTAATTGTATAAAATACATAAATGTATTTATAATATATAATTTCAGTTAATTGGTTAGGAAATCACGTGGCCATTTTCGTTTGAGATGACGGGGAGGGATCTGTTACTTACATACCATGGGGCGTTTGTGAGGAGACGAAGGTATATGGATTGAAAGCTTGGAATATTTTCAGGTTAGAGATTTTTGTAGAGCCCCATAATTGGATGCCATACGTCATTGCCGGGCGTATCAATTGTTTATAAATTAACATTTTGTTTTCAAGTGAGATTTTAGAGCAGAGTAGTTGTCTGAGCTTGTGCAGACGGAGATTTAAGGATTTTCGTTTTAGTTTTATATGCGGTAATATTTTAAATTTTATTTTTTTCAAATGATAATATCTTTCTAAGATCGAAATATTATAATATATATGATATGCCGTGTATACAACTATAATAAGTATTATGATATTATTATTCTCGATAAATTATGAGACAATATGCATATTGTGCATTTGTATTGCTAAATTAATTTTTACATAAAACTGAGTAAATATATAGTATATTATGGTATATTTATAAAGTTATAAATTAAAAAAATAACCTTATTTATTAATATTATTATGTTGGTATCTATATTACCATATATGTACCTATTTATATGCAGCTTAAGTTGTATGTAATAATTATAATAAAATTTGTTTGAATGATATTATTATGATAGTGTCAACTTTATTTAATTAAAGGCTTACCAAAACATTAGCAATATAACACGTATTACAAGCGTTTATTGACAATGTAACATAAGTCGAAATATCCCAGTTGGTTCAATATAATTTAATATGTAAGTACCTATCTATAGTATGTATAGTGTATACCTACGTCACGGTATCACATATTTCACCGGGTTAACTGCCACTACTTGAGGGTAAATATAATCTTGCGTGGGAATCATAAAACCATTAGAACGAAACATAACAAACACTAACGCATCAAGGCTACTATTGCTACTAAGTCTCGGCAATAAATCAATACGTTTTAAATAAACATGGCTGGTAAGTAGAAAAGGTATCAATATATTTTGCCACGCACAGTAGGTACCTACCTAATGATAAAACAAATGTGATAAAACTGTTTATGTAACTTTTGAGTTATATACGTTCATCTTCTTCAAGAACTAACCAGTGTCCAGTATCCCTACTATATTTTTTTTGTATACATTTATAGAAGATTATCTATTACCATCGAATTAGAGAGTCATAACTCATAATTATACTAATAAAATCTTTAGCAAATCTTGACTAGATATATAACAGTATATTATAACAGCTGTGAACTAAAGCTAGGCTAAAGAGAACTTGAAAAAATTACTTTGTGATTAACAGCTACATAACATACCACGCGTGTCATGCCAAGCTATATATAAGTAGGTACACAAGTGTGCATTTACCTCCCAGTATTTCAAAAAACAACGAAAAATTAATCTTATTAATCTTAAGTCTGTACTGTACCGTTAATTAAATATAGTTAATTTAAATTAGGAAGGTATATTTTAATTATTAAGCGATTCACACATTTAAGAATTTGCATTTGTTCGTAGGTAACTATATAGTTTTATTTAAATAAATAATTGTACTGATTTTAATAATAATAATCATTTATAAGTTTATAACTGCATCAAACAAATTCATTAGATTTTGTAGTGACTGCAATAATTGACAATTTTACATTAATTTTATATTTACTTGATAAAATGTTTATTGTGCGTTAATCTAATCAGTAGGAAAATTAAACGAAAATATTATGTTAACTGAATTTTGAGAACGTATTATAACTCGTGAGCTATTTGCTATTAATCGATATTAAATAAATTTTGTTAGAAATATAGGTATTATATCGTTTTTAACCATGTTTTGTTTATAATTTATAATATACTAACTAATTTTCTTAACAAATTACAGGTAACATCCCATTTAACAGTACCTACTCAAGCTACAAAAAATATTTTCTACCTAGGTATATCCTAAATTAATTATAGACTATAAGCAAGATAATGTTGTTTTTCTCAAAAATTGTATGCCAGGTTGAATCTGTATATTATAATATTATTGTTCGATGTAAAAAAAGCAACCGTTGTGTTTTTTCTCAGCATAAAAGAAATATTTTAATATCTATAGTTGTTTTCCAATTAATTCTATTAATAAATACGTCCAAAGTTCAAATGTAAAAAGACTAAAAAGTCAAAATGTTAATAGTGTTCAAACATTTTAATGAAAATTATTTGAATAATTGAATAAAATATTAAAATATAATAGTATAGATAAATATACATAAAGTAATATACTTAATCAGTGATTTAAACTTGTAGAGTTGTAGGTTTATACTATACAATGACTAATGAATAATATTATTATTGATAAACAGAGTGTTTCGATTATAAGATTTCAAAATCTTCCCATACAGCCATATCTTACTACTATAGTAGGTATGGTATAATATAATATCCAATATACATATATTGAATCATAATAATATCGTTAGACATTAGCCATTAGGTGAAGTAGGTACATTCTTATGAAACACGATATAATATGTTAAAATCGAATATTCAACAACGACGTACAAGTGCACACGTAAAAAATATCATCAGACGACGAGACCGTCGCGCGTCAGCGGAGTTCGAAACGCAATAAAATCACACGACTCAATACGAAAACACGAACAAGATTGGCTTGGGCATATTAATATAGGCGGAGGAAGGTACTGGGTAGTCGGTGGACATATTATTATTGCTACATATTCATAATATGAAAACATACATAATAACGTAGGTATATACTAATATACTATAACTGTTGCTCGTTTTTACTTTTTAGTGACGACAAAATACAATACAACAATAGTTGTATTGATAAGAACGTATATATATATATAAGACACATAATATAAGTAATATAAAATATTGGGTATCTATTTACCATTACCATCATGGTTGGTTAGTATAGGACATATGTATTCAGGTCGTACCTAAGTACATTATTTTTTTTTTTTTTTAATGTACCCAACCAATCTATATGCACGTGTTATAAACTTAGGTACAATGTTATATGTTATGTATATAAGTTATTCACAAAGTGTGCACTCATAATACTAGATTGTAGTAGGTACTTACGTTGACGTTAAGAATGGATGGGATTTTCTTATTGTTGTTCATAATAATTGTAATTATTATTGTTTAATCGCTCGGTCAATGTCAACGTCCGCGTGTGTGGTGTATATCCGCGCGTGTATATATGATGATGAGGAGTATTATTATTATTATTATTATTGTGTGCACGTCGGAGAGCAATTCGCGTCGATGAAAATAAAAAACAAAAACCGTACGATTTACGTTTTCGGCGGAATAATAATCGATCTGCTGCGTTTATATTTTCGTCGGTGCACTATAAAATATCAAAAAAACTGTCGGCGCTGCTAAAATAATAATGATAATGATAATATTTAAATAATATTATATGTGGTTAGTGACGATCGTTCAACGCACCCGTGGCATGCGTATTTGGTCGACTCAAATCACGGGAGTACCGACGGATGATTCGTGTAAACTTTTATGAATATATTCCTCTCCTTGATTATATTCGTACGCGCGGATATCACGACCATGTCCGTGTGTGCGTGAACTCGCGCGCGCGACGCCGGTGCACGCAGGTCCGTAAAAATAGACCGATAAATATAAACTTTACGCCTTAGGTATTCGGGGACCACGTCGGAGAGGAAGACTATACCGTGTCCGTCCGCCATCGCCGAGACGAACACAATTATAATATATTATTATGCACGCACGCAGACGTTGATGCAGATATGCAGATGTATATTTTATAGGTATAGGACATAGGTTCTTATATTATATATATATCAATACATGTTACCAATTTAGAGTTCCTAAACATACTATCAATGGCTAGCCTCAAAATTGTAAACGTGTCGTCAATTGATAAAACGTTGTCGGACCGATGATAAAAATCAATTTTTCGTGAACACGATCGATTTAAGTAAGTATAATCGCTACAAATCACGCAGGGGTATATCACAACCAATAAGTTCCCCGGAAATACATGGAAAATTACGCATGTAATTGACACGCATACAATCAGAACAATCAACGTCAAAATGAATGATAAAAAGTGCACGAATAGTGTTATAGACGAAATGTTGATGTTAATTTTATTAAAAATTATGAACCTAATAGCTACGAGTTAAAAATAAAACAATTATATTAATGATTTTAGTCCTGGTTTTAATTTTTAAATATGGGCACGATAAATTTAAACTTTACGCCTTATTCTTGCCTTATTATACCTTGCCTTTTACCTCAGTACTTGATTACATCGGAAAATAAAGACGTGTCTGTGGCCTCCATCACCACCGAGACGAACATATTAAATTATAATAATTAATATTATATACAATAATTACGAAGACACAGATACGCGTGTTATAATAATATTATAGGTATAGGACAAAATAATAAAGATTTCTTTTTCTTTTCGAAACATCTACACTCTACACGCGAGCAGACGGACGGACTGGACGACGAAACAACAAACGGGGCTCGGATTATTGTGTCATACAAAATATAATTTTTGTTTAATAAATACATAATATAGTTATAATACGACTACCTATTATAACTATAATTATTATAACGATTTTGCCTTTCGTCTTTTCGTCTTCACTATATTATATTATCGGTACTGTATTGTATTATTGTTTTATTGTAATCAACTGCAGACTACTCGTCACCGAGTTCACCACTGCAGATAATTAAATAATTTTCCACAGAGCATGTGTATATTGTGTAGGTTACAGATAAATAATTTATTTCGATTATTCTTTACGTGATTGAAAGCATTACGAAATCAAATCGTTAAAATCTGTATA
Source organism: Diuraphis noxia (assembly GCF_037042655.1). NCBI lineage: Eukaryota > Metazoa > Arthropoda > Insecta > Hemiptera > Aphididae > Diuraphis > Diuraphis noxia. Next base: position 24,573,834 of record NW_028301714.1, on the reverse strand, counting down.
CTACGCGTAGGTAAAGACAATATTTTTTGACACATTGAAAGTTGATCATAAATTTTAAATTTGATTTGTATAGGTAAGTACATGTCATAATGGATAAAAAAAATCCCATAAATGAATAAAAATTTAAATTATGCACGTTAAAGTGTATTGGAAATCGATCATTAAAAGTCAAAGCATATAATTAATAATAATAATAATAATTTTTTATTTTTATTTACGGAAATAAATTCCAATTACAAAAATATTGTAGTGACAGTTTTTTTGTTAGGTGCACATAATATGGGTTATAACTTAAAAGTAATATGAATACAGATAACATAAAACAAAACAAAATAGAGAAAAGATCAAAATAAAATAAACAAAAAAGAAAGAAAGTATATATATACAAATATTAAATAACGATTTAAACTTCAATATATTATATAAAAGTGACATGATATGAATAAATAATTATATTGTGAATATAGTGGTTATAAATGTAGGTAGAAGAAATAGAAGGAGGGAAAATATGACAACAGAAAGCAGAGAAATATAAGAGGATAAGAGATGTTTAGATTAAATATTAGACAAATTAAATAAGGTTTTTTAAATACTACCTTATTTAATCTAAGTCTTTAGTTAAATTACCTGCAGACATAAGTATATTTGCAGGGGTATATAGCATATAGTTTGAAGAGATAGAGGAAAGATAAAAAGTGGAATTATTTCTAGAATTAGATTGGTTTACTCTAAAATTTAAACGTTCGAGTATTTTGGGACAATCTATAATATTATGTAATAGTTTGTATAAAAACTTACAGTTTAAAATAATAAATCTTTTATTTAGGGGCATTATTTTAAAGAGATTACAAACAGTTTCATATGTCATATCCAGAATAAGGAGTTCTTTTATAATGATATTTATATGATAGGTATCTTAAGAAGTTATTTTGGATAGTAGATAGACTATGGTTTTGGATAATATTATTAGTACGCCAAATTATAGAGGCGTAGTCAAAGTTAGAACGAACTAGCGTAAAGTACAAGATTTTTAGGGCTGATTCATCGTAAAAATCTTTACACATACGTTTTAGGCAAGTTTCTTATATGATTTGTTTCTTATATAATTAACATGAAAATTGAAAGAAAGTTTTGTATCGAAAAAAACACCTAAGTCTTTAATTACATTATTACGTGTTAAGATGGAATTATTTAATGTGTAATCAAAAAGTAAAGTATTCTTTTTTAAAGAAAATGAGACTATAGCACATTTATCAATATTCAAAGACATATGATTTTCAATACACCATTGATAAAGGCTGTTTAAGTCACATTGTAGTTCTAATGCATCATTAGTATATTTAATATTCTTATATATTTTCGTGTCATCCGCAAGTAGAAGACAACTTGAATGTTTTAAAATTGTATTAATGTCATTTATGAATATTGAGAATAGTAAGGGTGATAAGTGATCACCCTGAGAAACGCCGGATAAAATATTAATTTGATCTGAAATATAATTTTCATATTTTACGGCTTGAGTGCGATTGGTTAAGAAGGAATGAATCCATGAAAGAAGTGGGTCATAAAAACCATAGGCTTTAAGTTTTGTTGTTAGAAGAGAATGATTAACTCTATCGAAGGCTTTTTCAAAGTCCGTATAAATAACATCAAATTGGGATTTGTTATTGAAAGATTCCAGAATTAATTGTTTAAATATACTAAGATTAGTTATTGTTGAACGCCCTGGGCGAAAACCATGTTGTTCATTTGAAAGAATGTTTTCACATAATGGAAAAATTTTATTACTTAATTACTTAAAACATATACATGTAATTAAAAAATAAATCGTTGTAAATGTTGTAATGAAACAATTTACAGTTTAATAATATAGTCCATGACTGGTTTTCGCCGCACTCAATCAAAAGCTTGGAGCACAACTCATAGTTTGTTTTTATTATTTTATAGGTGCGGTTATATTTCTCTCAGTAGAGTGGTTACATAATTCGTAATATGTTCCGTGTTTGTCGTCGTCGAGTCTTACCTATGACACTGCCATATTGATCTCCTCTCATAAATATAAATTAATTTGCGTATGTATGCCTACGTACACATGTATATTATTATTATATGGTGTGTTTCTCGTCATCTGCGAGTTTCGTTATTACTGTTACTTATTACTCATTTTTACTGTTTAAAAAAACATATTTTTCCGAATCTCGCCGCATTGTCTATTTTATATTGTTCAGTTTGATTTGTCACCACCTGCAACTATTCTTTTTTTTTCGTCCTCTGAATTGTATTTTGTTTGGTGCAGTGTCGTCATCGCAACCGAACGATTTGTTTACTCTTTTCCCCTCCCTAAATATTAGTCAAAATAAATACCCTAAAATTTTTATTTGCACCTAAACATTTAGAAAAGATTAGTTTAACTACAAATTTTCGATACAATTATATTTGAAATCACTATAGTAAGAAAAGATACTTATATATAATGATTGACACCATAGCTCTGTATCCTATTACAGAAATACACAATCGTTTGATTTGCATATTTTACAATAACAATATTTTGCAATAAATATGATATACAATATGTAATACTGAAAACTAAATTGTATAAAATTTATATATGTATATATTATATTAATCATATTTTCAAAAGAGCTCGAGAAGTACCAATCATATGCGAAAAACCATAGAAACAGTGTTCGGACTTATCTAGATAAATTTATCTAGATATTTATCTAGATAGTTTTTTGTTCATCTTTTATCTTATCTAGATAAATAGTTATAAGGTATCTAAACGTTTATCTTAGATAAATAATTTACTAATCTAAATAAATTCATCTAGATACTTTTTTTATTGATGAAAATCGTAAGAATTGGCCAAACGATTTTTTTTTAATTTTTATTAAATGTATTATTTATAAATAATACAATTTATAATAATATGAACAAATAACGTAAAATAACGACTGTGTTAAACTCATTTCCCATTGTCACATATCGTCATATCGATATCGTAGCCTGTAGAAATTAAAAATGTACAATTCGTCTATTTTAGGAATAGATGCTTGCCGTTGTCTGGTTATTATCGACGGTTGTTAAATTATAATTATTATTATTATAACAAAGCATAATTAATATTAACATTTAATTTAAAAATGTGATTTACTTGTTCTATATATGTTAATCCATTTTTACACACTAAAAAAAATAAAATGAACAAAAAATAACTATATTGTTATTTCAGATTATGGTACACCTATTTTAAAATAATTTTTAAAAAAATGTATCTTTTTTTTATCTAGATAAAAAAATATCTATCTTTATCTTTATCTAGATGAATATGAGTTTAGTCATCTTTCATCTCTATTTAGATACTTTTCAGTTGCATCATCTTTATCTTTATCTAGATAGAAAAATACTTATCTAATCCGAACACTGCATAGAAATTTCTGGGAGGGCTAAATTAACCAAAAAAAAACTATATTCAAATAAAATCACATGCATTTCACATGAAACCTGACAACATTTTGGAGGGACTAACCCCCCCCCCCCCATTTCCGCCTATGTTACCAATAATAGTAGTACCTACCTAAATAATAATCACTAAATATGCTAAGGAAGCAATTATAAATCATATTGTTGGATAAAATTGTGATTAAAATCACATTTTCTGGTATAGTTATCTATCTTTCTATCTATTTAAAAATTAACTTCGTTCGTGATAAAACGCGATATCATCAAACAATCATATTAATATTAATTTACAGTTAGGCGTTTAAATTGTTTTTGAAACAACATTATCTCGGAGATCATCGAAAACCTAAAGTATAATCTCGGTCGCAGACTAGCTAAATCTTGGCTTTAGAGTTTAAACCAATCGTCCGGTGAAGCGATATTCGACGTATTGATCTGATAAAGTGGCGATCAATAAATTATAAGAAAAATACATTAAATTTAACTTATGCTGAAACAAGATTTTGTTACACACCATTATATGATTAAAATCAAAAAATAATACCAAACAAAAAGTTTTAAATTTTAATGTTCAATGTTATAAGTTTTAACTTATAAATTATAATTAATGAATATCGAAATAAATGTATACCTACATTTAGTCCATACATGTATAATATAATATTATGCTTACTGGATAATACACGTGATAGAATTGCAGTATAATATATTGCATATTTGCATTTGAAATCGCATTACATATTATTATTAAGTATACGTTTTAAATAATAATCCCATATTTTATAAAGTAGGTACTACATAAAATTTTTTTTTTATTTATATGAGTTGGCATTTATACATTATTTGTATAAAAAAAAATTAGAATACAGCAGGGGATTAAGTTATATAACATATACTATTAAAACAATCAATAAAATAATATAAAAGCTTAAATAACCTACATAAAACATTTATACGTCGGTTTGAATATATGCATTAGAATTTCATAAACATTATACATTCAATTTAAACTGAGACAGTCATATATAAAACAATATATTACATACTATATAGATTGCATTTTGCTGCAGTGGTCTTATTACGCACTCTTGAATTTGAAACTATTTTTTTAAGGATAACGTATCTTACTAGGATGTATCTTTAATAAAAAAAAAAGGGGGATATATAAACAGCGGTTTTAAACTTCAACAAAATGTAATTTTCACACTTTGTATCTATTGTTTCCGCACAATTTGAGCAGCAATAAACAGATATCTGACACTTCATGGATAAATGGTTACTGGTACAAACAGAATGTGAAAAAAACAGAAAATCCTAAGGGGCTTACGTTTTTACGCTTCCTCTATCTAATTTGATTGATGCCTGAGTACTACAATCTTTGTTCACAGACGATCGGCATTTTAACGCTGGAACGTGGTTTTTCAAATGAGAGAAGCCCAGTCACTGGGGGCGGTCCCACTATTTCATTTTATACATAGCCCTACAGTCGTATTGACGTTTTTCAATCTTTCGGAAAACCAAATGTATAATAATAACGCAGTCTTGTACAATTATTATAGGTCATGAGATATATAACATTATATAAGAATATGGAATTTATATGTAAATATATACATCTCATACACTATAACAATAAGGGTAAATTTCCGATCACCATATATTATGTACTATTTATTCATATAATATTATGCTTTATAATTTTATACATGTATTGCTATAACAGTATATATATATATATATATATATATATATATGTCATGATTAGAATTATAGTCATACAGAGATAATTTAGTCATAATTTATATATTATATATTAATTATTTAAACTAAAACACTCTTTATAATATAATTTTTTTTATATAGAATTGCTTAAATTTTAAATTCTCCAATAAAATTGCGTGAAAATAGCTACCAAGTGAAAAAAATCTTATTTCTTTCGGACACAATGATGATTTACTATAATATAAACTTCAGCGCTAATTTTACTACAGTAATATAATGTGTATATAACGCATTCAAAATTCAAATAATTGATTCCTTTGAGTGTTTATTTATGATTTTTAACGAGACGTTAGAAATTTAGGCGCATAATATTGTACCTCTTCACATAATTATGCAGTAGGTAGAAACATACATATATTTATTTAATTTTCAAAAATCTTTTTTACTGGACCTTCTGATAATTATAAAGATAGCTCATGCCAATTGAATAATATATATTACTAATGCCCTATAGTGATTACATTTTAATGATTGATAATTCGATGTACAAAATTAAAAACTAAAATATTTATATTACTTCACATACAGTACCCAAATCGCTTATTAAATAGTATTATATAGCCATATATATATTTATATATATACGGTCGTTGTCGTGAATACGCCCTATAAAAACCCGCCCGCACTGACGTCGGTTGCAGTATAGTATATAAATATTGTATGTATAATATACATTAAATTGTTCGTCATTTATAACAATTTATTACCCGTCGTTAACGGGTATACCATTACATGATGCCAAATACACAACATCATATTATATTATTATCTAGTGCGTATATCTTCGCTTTGCGAATATTATGCCTACCTATGTATTATATGAATATCAAAAATTCAAAATAACAAACCATATTGTCCATATTATATACCTAAACAACAATCGATGATGATAAAATGCGTCGGAAAACGAGTAGAGTTGATGCCTGATACCTACATAACCGTGCACACACATCACACACTATCTTTACACAAGTATTTAATGTAATAATATTATTATATGCATATGCCCATCAATTTAATTTAATATCTAACGCACTCAGACATCCGCGCGTGCGTGATTAATATACCTATTATAATGTTGTAAGAATCGTTTACTCACTTTTTTCGGCTTTTCCGGTTCTTCTTGTTCCATGGTGGAACGGAAGTCCTCGCGGCCGCTTGTCCAGTATATAATACAACAATATTATAAATACAATATTGTTATTATACGCTCAGGACATGACTGCGCCGACGGTGGTCGATTCGACGACCGATGTCGCTACTGATTACCGAGTGGCGCTCGTTGGCCCGTATATTTTTTACGATTCGATATCAAGCGTATCTAGGATGATTATTTTATGATAATAATATATTATTATGTGTGTATAAAAATCGTACCGACAAAAAAAAAACAAACTCGCACGGTGGCCGTGCTGTCTGGAGGTGCTTGGCGATAAAGATAAGCGGATACGCGACGACGAGCGAATTAAGCCCGCACCACCACCAGGGCGGTGTATCCGGCGGAGAAGCGCCGCCGCCGGTGATCGATCCCGCGAATAGGTGTAAATATTGCAGTGCAGCATGTACAGGGTGTCTCGCGGGATTTCGTTTTCATCTCACTGCCCCCCTCACTCTATTTCTCTCTCTCTCACTCTTGTACAAACCTGTTCGCTGCTACCGTGGTAATATAGGTAAATACCTGCAGATGGTCTAATATTATAATTAGGTACCTGCACGGTAAATGCTTTAGAAATTCGCTTGTGCGCGCTTTGAAATAAATGTATCGGGATGTTTACGCCGCACGTTAACATTCGAAATTTTCAAGAAAAAGCATTCGATACGTATCGACTGGGAATATTTAAGTACCGACTCGTATCGAAGTCTAAACCCGATTCAGGTCGGTACGTATCGCTTGTATGTTGAACTTCTTGAATACTCAAAATAAAATCGACACTCCAATTTATTTCTTGAAAATCTTGAGTATTACACCTAGCCTATTTTATACCGGTTTGAATCGACGAAATGTCCAGACACTCGTACTCATCTTGTTAACATCTAAAACCGAGCCTTTTGCCTATGAACTGAAAGTGTCGCTATACAGTCGGTGGCTATAATAATAAGCGTTCGAGTATTAATTATGGAAATCGGTGAATTATCCCTAAAAATATTTTCACTAATTTGTTTTCTACACAGATCCTGAGAAAACAAAACTAGTATTGTACCAATAACTTTTTAAATTTAAAAAAAAAAAAACAAAAACATCTATATCCATATCCACATATGACATATTATATATTATATAATACATATATACCATACGAACACATGGTATATTATACTCAATACTCATGTATCACCTTTATAATTATATTGAATAAATGTTAGCTGTATTTAGTATTTATAGTTTCCACAGTTTACCGTTTATATAATATACATAATATAACAAGCGTCCGACATCGTATTTCATAAATTTTAATTCGAAAAATACGAATCCGAATACGACGACCCTCGAGACACCCGATATAAAATATTACATAGGTGTTGTGCACCTCCACTGTACAGTGTACACAGTATACAGGCCTATAATAGGGGTGGAGCGTGAGTGCGGACGTGTAGTGTGGTGTGTGATACGCGATCTCTGCGGTTGTCGTATCCAATTTTGTTTTAATTTTTCGCTCTCATTTTCTCTCATCTGCTTCTTCTCTCTCTCTCTCTCTCTCTCTCTCTCTATCTCTCTCTCTCTCTTCTCTATTTCCTCCGTCTAGAGACCGATGATGCCAGTGCTGTCTTACCAATAACATGTAATAATAATAATAATAATAATAATTATAATAGTAATTACTAATTATTATTACATTTCACTTCAACGGGTGTGTAGGCGCGCGAGGATGAGGTTCAACTCATATTTATGTGCAGTTGTCAGTTAAAGATAAGTCGAAATCAAATGTAATTATCATTGATATATATGTTGCTAAATATTTTGATTTTGGACATAAATTAGTGTAGAACGTAGGCGTGTAGGTACTGTAAACATTTATAAAATTGCGGTTTTTTTTTATTTCTGTGAACTGCAGTATAATTAGAATTAGAAAATAGATTTGTAGGTTTTTATATAATATTTCATTTATTTGTTGGGTTTGTGGCAACTGGCAGCTCAATAACAGTGGTAATAAATGTGTATGCTTTATTGATTAAAGAATAACGCGTGGGAAAGAATGTATTTCAAATAATATTTAAACATATTTTCGGGGTTTAGATATATTATGCTTATTGTTCATATTTCTCATACATTATACGATTGCTTAATATATAACGGTTTATTTCTCAGGTGGGCATTAATTTTATAACACAAACAATAGGTACTATATAGGTTATATATGTATTATAAAACAATGATTGAAATCGTTTAATAACTTGTTTAGTAGTTTAAAACATCGATAGTTGTTGTGCATCTTTTTCAATCGTTTTTATTGGTACCTAATTAAATTGTTTATCGTATACCTGGTCCTATCGTACACTGTGATATTATATACCTATACAGTTATACACTGTTCAATAAAATGGTTCATCAATGACGAATGATCTATAATTTCCGTTAACTAACCTAACCACTAAAGGTTGTGGATTTGTGGTCATATACATAATACCACAGAACAATAATACGATAATATAATAATATAATAATATAATAATAATAATTATATTATATAATAATAATAATAATATTAATATATATAATAATAATAATAACAATAATACGATAATACCAAACAAATCACACACTGCGGTACTACGGTAGTATATACGTGTATATACGTAGCCATAGGGCATAGGTATAGTCGGTACATAATATGTATATCAATTTCGGTGCTCGGGATAAACTAATATTAGTAATATTTAAACTATGGTAGATGTCATGTAAAAAATAATAGGAATAACCGTCTGGACGGGTTTCGGTCTGACATTCGATACGATAATCGTAAGTATAATGTGCTTTGTGTTAAACGTTGACATTTATTTCAGTGAAGTACACTGCGATTCGACGACAAGACAAAACTGTATTTAAAAAAAGAAAAGTAGTTGGAGTATTTTGATTTGGGGTGACATGTATCCAATATCCATATATGTATAAATAGACGTATAACCTAACCTAAGCCATCTACTGACTACTATAAAATATATACCCTTCAAAAGCACCTCCAGTCAAATTTCCAGGGCCACACTCTCATTCCAGTGTGAAATCTTACTTGGATGTCACCCAGGTTCAATATTCTTTCACAATATCTAATTAGTAATTTCATCACTAATCTCAACTCTTTAATCAGTCCACCAATTACGCTTCTCTTCTCGGTTCTAAATTGACTAATCTCTAAAGTTACTTTATCTCCATAACTATTTCCTCATTATAACATTTATCCAAGGTTATACTTATAGATGATTTATCTATGTTTTAATTTTGTAAACCACTCATTAGTCTTATTTTATAATAATTGTTGAACTATAGTTTTATGCTGGTAGCTAATATATATATATATATAAATGTACTATAATATTATATAGGTACTATTTAATTATTTGATTTTTATTTAAAATGATGATGATGGGATGGGCGCTTTTACTCTATGGTTAATTTTCAATTTTTATTTTGCTTGACTCCTTAGTCCCATGATCACTAAACTCTAAAGTGACGTTCTTGTTAGGGGTAGCAATGCACCTCAATGATTATTTTGAACTTTGGTTTTCTAGGACTTTATGTTTAAGTTTTAAGCTTGTTAATGCTCAGGACTGCAAAAAATGATCATAAAGTATATTTTAAATAGGTACTTTTAAAATATATTCGTAGTATTTATATTAAAAAACTCTTGAAATACAGCGGTGTTGGAATACACATTTTAAATGCAAGCAACACTAAGTTCTTTAATACAGCATATTTTGAATGTATGTAAAAAGTATTCTTAAGAGGACGCCACTCCCGCATAATTTGACTTTCCGTCTTACAATTGCGTAACATGGCAAATCGTACGCTCAGCAGTTCACATTTAGCTCCGTTAGTTTAAAATGTACAGTGAATTGACCTCTTATAAAAATCAAAGGTTCTAGGTTATCATATAGGCTTTTTATTATATTTTAAAATACTCATAACTCGCTTCAAAATTAAAATTTAATAAAAAGCCCTAAGCCTATAAATAATAATGTTACCTTTAATTTTCATAAGAGGTCATCAATTCACTCTAAATTCTAAACTAACGGATCTAAATTTAAACTGCTAAGCGTAAAATCAGGTATGACACACAATTGTAAGACGAATACAACACACATGCGGGTGTGGCGTCCTCTTTACAAGACTGCGGCGATGATGGATGTTTATTCGAGCACAACACATTGTATTATAGCTCTGGCTTTCCGCGGGATTATAGGTATAAAAGAGAGGGTTTGTTTTCGTTTTACGATGGTAAAGTGATAAAATAATATAACCTATTATTACGCATCATACAAGTATAATAATATTACGGTACCCTCGCCAGCATACAATAACACGAAGAGGATTTTGTTTTCATTATTATAAACACCCCGGCTTCAGCGCCCGTTATTATCACCACAACTGCAGCATTTAACAATACTAATGATGCTGGCGATGTCATGATGAAGATAATGTATAATAGGTTGGTAGACGTATATAATGTTATATACAATATAGTGGCGACGGGGAAAAATGAAAATTAAACGAACGACGGCGACCAAACAAAATAATTGATCAACTTTTGCTAGTATACCTAATGTAGGTAATATTATTATAGTTTATTAGGTACTAGGCTAAAGACACATACATAATAGGTGAATTGTTGATTGGTAATATTAATTTTTCGTGTATGTACTTATCTGCACTTGTCGATTGTACATGAAATAATAACAATATATACAATATACATGTTATATATTTAATGCATATATATACCGCGTGTCCCAAAAAATAGCTGGAAAAACTCTTTAATTTTGGTTTAGGTTCATAATCAATGTGTTACTTTAGTAGGTAGGTACGCCATGAATTCTGCTGGCGCGGTTAGCGGGACGTGAATTTGGACTGCTGATGAAGTTTATGGTCTCGGAGTCCGGGGAAAAAACATAATAGGTATTATAATATTATATATACAATATATAGTCAATATACATATACACATAGGTATTTTAATCTAGAAAAATAAAAAGATCCGTACCACCAAAGTCACCATATCCATTTCACAATACTATTAAATAAATAATTTGATTTCTTAATACAAGATCTATGTGTATCTTTATTGGTTTTACTTCAAAAAATATAAGGCAATTTTGGCATCGGCATTAGGCGGGTGAGTCGTGCGACGTGAACATTTAAAAAAAAAACATGGATGATACCAGCAATTTGTATAATATCCCCAAAGCCATAGATACTAAAGCTGAAATCCGAAGTCTGCCACCTAGCTGCTCTTCTAATAGTGCCATTTTTTCCCGATTGAAAATTAAATAATTATTAGTTTATACCTGCATGGCTTCATGGCTGTATAATTAATTTATTAGTAGGTAAGTGTTTCAACAAAACGTAAAAGTTGATTTTTATATTAAAATTCAATAAGTAATTGTGCGTGCGAGTGTTTTAAAAACATCTTATTTTTTTACTATATTATATTTTATATTGAACTATACCTGATATTCTATCGAGGTGCATAACAGAAAAAGAAGCTAGTTTAGAAACTAATATTTTAAATTACATGTAATGTACAATTGGGGCCCGAATTTATTTGTAATTCAGACAATTCAGTAGTTGAAAAATTCATGTGGCCATGTGGATGATCTATACATGGGTATACTAGGTTACTCATAACTCTCATAAGTTGTTCTTAAATAAATTATTATTAAAAGTCATCGAAAATTTCATATACTTTGCGAGGATGTCAGCACACCGTTTGTTTTATCTCTCTGACAGATACCAGATATTATATCAAATTTATGTTTAGCAGAACTAAACCAATATTATTACCTTTAATATTAAAGTAAATTCACCTGTAATAAAACTTTAAGTTTAAAGTTATGAACATTACTGTATCTCTACATTGGCAATTTTATGATGTTTTAGTTTTTGTCAGGAGATCTAGACACCAGTTATTTTATTCCATTGTATCATGGTGTAGATGTTATTTGGCAAAGAGAAATATAATGAAAGGCTTGGAAGAACTGAATAACATACCACTCAGAATCAATTTCTCGCCGTATACAGTGATTTATCATTGAATTTAAATTTAGAACATCTAATACAATCACATTTACTATACAGCAGAGTGAATTCCTTAATTTCTTTGATAAATGTTACTGAAAAAGCATTACATTTTATACTATGATCATATATCATACATTTTTCTTATACAATTTTTAAAATGTTATGAAAAATAAATAGACAATGGTATTTATTATGATGTAGATACCAATATGAATAATTATATAATTATATTATATTCAAGGAACTTTTTCATACAAATGTTAATTGGTAATAATATATATTATTATAAAAATTTAAATTGGTTTTTAGTACATAATATAATAAAATAACTACAATAAATCAAAGCTTGTAACTAGGAATTTAATGGTATAAAATAAAATAATATTGTTTATTTTATAACAAAGTAATAATTTTGCCTAACTTTAAAATATCTCTCAACTATAATTTAGGTTATGAAATAAATTTCATAAATTATTTTTTTGTGTTCATAAATATTATACTTATAAATTACATAGTATGGTTACAAGCCCTGCTAGTAACAATAATAAAAATTAAATACACAATGTTCAATAGTTGAGAAAATTGGTTTACTTTTTGTCACAAATAAGTTTGCAATAAAACAAAACAAGCATGACTAGAAAATAATGGTATACATCAGAATATTCGATAAAGGTTCTGTTTAAAATATAATATTCAAATAATTTAAAGTAATATCAGAAATATGTGTGTAAAATATAATCAGTTCGTCAAATAAACAATTCATTTTCCACAAACTTGAAAAATAATTTAGTTTTTTCATAAAATAAACTATAAAGCTCTTATTTTAATGTATGAGAAGCTATGTTCTGAAGTTCTGTTATAAATAGTAAAAATTATAATAGCAATTTTCAGCATTTCAAGCATTAACTCCTCTCTTATTCTTCTTGTACCGAGATGCATTTAAAAATTTGTTTGACATACTGTTTTGGTTCAATTTGGCCTTCCTTACATCTAATAAAACGTCTGAATCTGAATCCGTGTCAGATAATTCTAAGTGCGACATTGAACCTATAAAAACAAAATACAACCAAATTTTGATAGTGAATAATGGTGATAATAAATCATAAGACTAACTTTTCATTGAGTGATTATCTTCATCGACTCCAACCAGTTTGTATTTTTTAATTTTTTGTTTGGTATTACAAATGCGATTGCAGAAGCAAGCAATACTCCAAAAACAAAAAACTGTAGTTACAAACATGGCCACTAATATGATGACCACGTATACAATACTCCATTCTATTAAAAAAAAAAAAATTGGAAAATAGTATACAAAAGTCACATAATAAATATTCTATAAATAATAATAACATTAATGATATCCTCTACCGCATTGATTATTATTTATATAATCCTTTTTAATTTATTATTATTATTATTTTTTTTTTTAGATACTTACAGTGGGTTTCAAATCAAATACAACTGCTAAGAGTTTTTGAAAACATTTCTTTTACATAATTTAAAGACATAAAAAAATATAGATTACTATTTTTTTAATTTTTACTTTTTTAAATGAAAAAAATATTAATTTTAGGCGAGTAGTTAATAATAAGATATTTAAATTTTAAATGAGTAGAGAAGTAGAAAAGACTACTTGAAACCCCTCAAAAACAATCACCTTGTGACTTGTAAATTGTATGTTTATATATTTAAAGATATAATTAATAAAAATTATAATTTACCATTCAAGTTAGACAGTATACTCGTGTAATTTAATACTACCTAAACATTATTTAAAATTAGAATAAAATCAAATAGGTATCATAGGGCTTAGAATTATTGAGTCACTTTTACATAAAAATAAAATAACTTACTAATTATTTAAAATGATATAATATTAAAATATTTTAAGAAAACATAACATTATTAAGAAAATAAAAAAAAAAAATAATAAAATTGTATGTTTAAGTTTACCACAATTGGATTCGCCGTCTCCAAATAAAGCTCTGTACAAATTGTGCATCCAAAATGCTTCACAAACACATATACGTGTTTCTTCTTCACAAATTCCGTGGCCTAAATAAAACATTATAAAAAAAAAAATATTATCTATAAAAAAAAATATTTCAAAATAAACTTAGAAATATTCTATATGTTTGGGCTGTGTGCATGTGCAACAGCAAAATGGGCAACTTAACCATATTTTATTTGTCAGTGCAATAATATTATGTAGTAGAGTATTTATAGGGAATCAAGGGTACATTATAGGTGTGCAATGGGGGTTTCTGGGTATATGCCATCTCTTGGAGATATCAAATTCATAGATTTAAGTTTAAACAATTTTTGATTACAGTCGTGAAATTAAAATAGTTCATAGTAGCTTAGTTCATAATTAAAATTTAATTATTTTTTATTTTTTATTAAAAAAATATTAAGGTAGAAACCATATGAAATAACTATTAATTAGATTTTATAATTATATTATTACGAGTCAATATTTCATGATCACCACAGATATAGGAATACAGGAATAAAAATCTCTAAATCAACTATTTAAAAAATTATATAATTATAATTTATAATAACATAATAAAATATTAGTTAGTTAATTAATAATAGAAAATGACGTATAGTAATGCATAAGTATATAAACATAATACATAGTAATTTATGCGTAATTATAGTAGTTATAGTCAGATTAGGTTCAGTCAGTTTGTTTTCTTATATTTGTTAAACACAGCTGTCAAAGTCTCCAATGCTTAATTTATCTTTACTTTATCTTGTAACTAACTCTTTCAAGTGAATGTTTACTGTTAGAATAGATTTTGTCATCTTTTTGTACGTTTAATTGGTTCACTTTAAACATCCAATGCTTAGAACATTTTTTTATCCGGTACGTGCTACATTTTCAAATTACATCATACAATTTTAAAGTTAATCATCTATACTCTATATTATCAATATAATAATTGTTATCAGGCATAGAACATAATATGAATATCATAATATGTCTAAATGTCATTAAAACCTTTTTTTTTTAATTAAAGTAACTTTGAAATACCTATATAATAATATATAATATTATTATTTTTATTATTATAATAATTATACTATATTTAAATAGTTGCTTTAGGGAGTTTTTTCCGATTACCCAGATATAGGAATCAGTAACTAATAAAATAAACTGTTATCTCATGGTAATATATATAATTTAAGATAAAACCCACCATTTTCGTGAAAATTATTATTCTGGCCTCTGTGCTTTGAATATTTTTCAACAATTATTAAAAATTAAAAAAAATTGAAAAATTATATTATCATTTTTTATCATTATTTATAATCTGGTCATATTTGTGTAATTTTTTATACTACAGTGAAACTTCTATTTAACGAATTATTTTTGAGAACCACGACCTTCATTGTTAATTAGACGTAAATTTCTTAAAGTGTATTATCGAAAAAGTATTTTGAACAAAGTACTATGGTATATCTTTTAAATTACATTCAAGGTTAAAAATTAAATTAAACAGTATTATGATTTTTTTAACATAATTCACTAATTATTTATTTTAAATTATAAAATTAAAAACTAAATTAAACTGAAATATGATATTTAAAGTTGTTTTTTATGTAACATATACAACATACATACATACATGCATACATACATAATTAAATTAAAAAAAAAAATAGGTAATTCTATTTAACGAATTCCTTCATATAACAATTTTTTTGGTAGCTTATTCAACTTCGTTATATGGAAGTTTCACTAAATTATTTTTTTGGGGGGACATCCCCAATGATAAAACAAATTTTTCAAATTAAAATATCTAAAAGAAAAAAATAAGTTAAGCATGTTAATTTTTATTTATTTATTTAGATTTGTATTTGTATTACTTATAAGTTATTTTTATTTAGAGTTATTGAGAAGTTATTTATTGTATTAAGCTAGATATATTTAAAAGTACCAGCATACTCTACAAAAAAAGTGTGCGCAAGTGTATGCAAAGGAGATATTCCACCAAATTTTTTTTTTTATTATTATTATTATTACACATATTAACTACACCATAACAATTAACAAACATTAAGTACTGTATGCACAAACCTGAACAATTATTTTGACAAACTGTAGTTTGAATATTATCAACGGATAGTTGCAAAAGTGATGAATCTTGTTTAAGTTTGGATTTTAACATAGAGACTACGTCTGGTCCTGGGAGTGTTTTATTTTTATTGTCAACAACAAAGAAATGTAACTGGGCCCTTTTTGAATTTTGTTCTTCTGTCCATTTTCTAACCTTTAACTGACTGCCAGTTGGCAATAACATTCCTAATTTTAATTTCACCTCATTTGCTTGATTTTGTGTTAAACGGCTTGCTTCAATATATAGTGTTAAGCATACAATGGACTTTGCAATAGGATCTGAAAATGAATGTAGACTAGTACCATATGTATAAATTTGTATGTGACCAATTCAATATTTGCAAACTATTATACCAGGCTTGATGTTAACTGAAACAATATCTTCACTAGAAGCTCCTTGGTCGTCAGTTACTTTTAAACGGAATACATATCTTCCTTCTACAATGTTTGTTACCTATTCAAAGAAAATTTTAGATTAACTTTAAGTTAAAACTAAATGAACATAAATTATATATAATATACACACAATTAAAACTGATGAATGGTCCGAATTTAAAATTATATTTCCAGCAGCTAATGAATTAGGTTCACGAATCCATTCCCATTTTACAATGGCCAAATCATCCCATGACAATGAGCCATTGAGAACAATAGCACTAACTGGCAATACAATTGTCTTATCTCCTCCAGCATTAGCTTTAGGTGGAGTATTTTTGTCTAAACAATTGATAGTTAGTTATGAGGTTATTAAAAAAATGAGTTATATGAATTAAAAATGTAATTAAATTAAATAATTATATAAAAAATTTACTGAAGATTCAATTATTAGGTAATAGAAGAATCGTGTTTAATAAAAAACATCATATTTTACATTTTAAATTTAAATACTTTAAAATACTCTCCTTGATAGTATTTCACTTAAAACATAATCTTACTTTGGTACACAGTTATTTTAACAATGTCTGAAGCATTATTTCCATTTCCATCAGTGACTGTTAAACCAATTACATAAACACCTTTAGTCAACTCAGTAACATTTGTTCTTGACTCATTGTCTTTATTAAAACGCACATTCGATGGACCACTGTAATAAATTTAAGTATTATATGGCTTAAATATATTTAAAAAAATTAATATAAGATTTTCTTTGTACCTAATTTGATGCCATTTCCATTTTTGTATTCCAATATCATCACTACTTTTTGAACCATCGAGTAATGCCCAAGTTTGAGGCAATGATAATGTTAGATTTTTACCAGCCACGGCTAATAAAATATGTTTTTATATAAATAATAACTATGTTTATTTATAGTTGTACATGTAAAATATACATATAAAAAAATGAATGAACATACCAACTGGAGGTTTATTGGTTGGTGGTTTGACAAAGACGTGTACTTCTGATGGACTTGATGTTTGATTTGCATTATCAGTCACCCTTAATACAAAGGTGTACAAACCCTCTTCTAAATTAGATAATCTGGGATATGGTGTACGTGTATCCTAAAAGATTTTTAAATGTAAATTAGACATTGTTAATATATAACATATCTTATTTTTATAGATAATCACTTGAATATCTACAGCTTTATTTTGATCTGACGAACTTTTTGTCCATTCCCATGCAACAATACCATGATCATCTGTGCTTAGACTTCCGTTTAAAGTAACATTTTTAACTGGTAAATAAACTACCATATCTTGACCAGCATTTGCCTCTGGTGGATAGTCAGGCACTCGCATAACAGTAATATTAGCTGTAGTTGAGTCGGTGGCATTCCATGCATCCATAACTGTCAATCTTTAATTAAACAAAAATATTTATATTAATTTATTACAGTAGTTCTTTACAAATAAAAATACTATAGATTGCTTGATACAGATACCTACTATTTAATATACTGATAAATAATAATATTAGTTATTAAGGTTAATTTAAAAAATCAGTATTCACCAACTTATAAATATTCTAATTTAAGTTTTCCTTGTATAATATGAACCTCAAATAAAAATAAACAAGTCACAATAACTCAACATTTTAGGGAAATCATTTGACTTTATTAATTTTAACGCTAAATTATAGGTCAATTTGAAAGCATTAGTAGATTAAAATAACTCTGAGCAAAGCTCGTTTGAAATAATATTTTCTGAGATTTGTTCAACATTATCCATGTAAGTGGTGGGTATATTCGGATTCGTTGAATTCATTAGGATTTCATACCCACCCCAATACATGTTACTTTCTAGGAGATTTTTCTCACACATAAGACTACTGAAAAATCAAAAAAATCACCTTTTCTAATAATTACTATCAAATTATTTTCAATCTTTAAGATCTGTAAAACCAATACATTGATTTATACATTAGAATCTAAAATAAATAATAAAATTCTTTACTTGAATGTGTAGTTTCCAGGAATTTGTAGATCATTCAACTGTAAAGTTGGAGTATCAGGGGGTAAATGAGGTCTATATCCTAATTGACCTTTTTGTAACTCCCACCTCCAATGCACAATACCAGTATCATCAAGACTACTTGAACCATCAAGCACTGCTACTGTATTAGGCAACTTTACTACCAACGACGATGGTAATATCACAGCTTTTGGTGGTGTATTAATTCTTTGCGCTTTACAAAATATAATTTTAATACAATATACTAATAAAATATATTTGTAATTTAGACTTACGTAGTAATACTGTGACATTGGCTTGTGTTTCTCCAAAAGCACCTGTACCGGTAACAGTTACCTTGAACGTATATAGACCTTCAACTAAGTGAGAAAGTTTCAATGTGCTTCCATTCTGATCATTCATTGATACAGTTTGCCCAGATCCCTGAGTTTTTGAAATAAGTGACCATTCATATTGATAACTATGACCTAAATCATTATTGAATTAAAATTAAAATTTGTAACCAGTAACAGACTAATAGTAAACAAGTTTTATATGCCTGTGTCATCCGCTGGTACAGTATAAGCAGAAAGTGTAGCTTCGTTTTCCGGGAGTCGTACAGTTTTAGACAAAACTGAAACAACTAAATGTTTGATTTCGGGTGGTTTTAGTGATTCAATTTCAACCGGTACCTAAAAAATGTTGACATTATCAAAATAAATATTTCAATAAAAATGTAATAGTTGTTTTTATTTACTTTTTTTAAACTGTCAAATTGTTGTTGTTGTTCTGGTATAACATTGTTTATATCATCAACATCATAACCAGATGTGTTTGATCCTAATCCCAAATTACCAGTATTTGAATAACAGAATTTCTTAGTTTCGTCTAATTGGTAACCCTCAGAACAAACACAAACACCAATTTGAGCGTCACATAGTTCATTATCTGTGCAATCATTGTTCACTTCGCATATTTTTTCTAAGGGGTATACAACTCTAGCGTCTCTAATATTATATTTAAATAGACATATATTATTAAACATACAGAATTGGTAACTATACTGGATGATTCTTTTATCATCAAATAATCAAATGTATTAACATTTTTCAATTTTAAACCTTTAATTGATTACCTAGTTGCTAATAGAAGGTAAATTTGTATGCAAAATATATCTAAAGATTTTTTTTAACATAGAAGAACATATTTTAATGTTGATAGAATATTATATTATAAATAATATAAAACATTCATATAAACCCATATTTTTCCATACTTTTAAGAGAATATTAGCATTATATTTTATTGTTTAGTCATGTAGTGATGTGATACAGGAATATCACACAAAATGTATGTCTACAGCTCAATATCTTTCAAAATATTAAATGTTTGTTGATAAAAGAATCACCTTGCAAAAAGTCAAATTGATATTTACTCAGGCTCTGAGAAACTGTTTTCTTCCAATATAACTGTCCAATCCTTAACAGGTAATTTTGGAGCTACTAAAATCATTTTGAAATTCAATACATTTTCTTTAGTATAAATTGGTAGACAGTCATCATTTGTTTTGCATGACAGCTAATAGAAAAAATAAAAATATTAACAATGGGAATGGATTTTTGAAACAAATGTTACTGACTACTGAGTTGACTAAAAATGTTTATATAATATAATAAATTAGCTTAACTGGCGCTGATGGAAATAGAAAAACACTAGACATTTAGATAATGATGTTGGAAAGTCTAAAATCCACGGATAAAAACTTTCTAACTGATAGTATGAGTTATTTTATTTACAATAACAAATACAAGTACCTGTAGATCTAAAACCATTTTCACTACATTACATATTAAACTTACTAATAATCATTTAAATAACAGTATAGCAATGTATAATAATTGTAACGTTTAATCTAAAACACTATCAAAGAGAATGTTTATCAATCTATCACTATTTTTATTATTTGTCTATGTACTTATTATTGTTCTACCTAATAGTGATGTATAATATATTTAATTTAACTAAATCATATTATTATCGAGACAAAATGATATAGCAATAAAATATTTGAACGATAATTTTTTATAATGAACTAGTTTATTCACCAGTATATAAAGTCATAATAAGTAAATGTAGTGGGTACCGTATAACAATCATTTTTGTTCATGAAAACCACATTACAACCATCAGATTCACAGCATTTCATGATACATCCATTTAATGTGACATTTGAAATTTTTTCATAACTACCAGCTTCTTCTTTACCTGAAAAATCATTGTTTTAAACTCTTACACTAGCCCACTTCATACGAAATTTCAGTCATTCAATAAAATCATAATATCTACCCATCGGCCTGTAACCAAGGAACACCCAAGGATTGATTTTTGGACACAAATCATGGCGATCATTCACACTTGCATAATGACCACGGCAATATACAAACATGAAAAGAATACCAATTAAAATACTCCGCGAAGACTTCATTTTGAATGGTGATTGTTAGACCTTGAAACAATATGGAACTAGTTCCTTACTGAATTACAGGAATACATAGGGTTTTTTTTGCAACGTTAACATTACAACACTAAAAAATTATGTAGAACGAGACATAAAAATTTAGATCTACCGCCTTAAACACGTCATATTTTTATGTATCGGAAAATAACGTTCTCATAAATCGCAAAATTAAAAAGTACTTCACTACCTAGTGTGCGACGCGTCTAACGAGTGACTGACAACTATCGAACGTCGAATGTCGATCGAGGTCAGAGGACCATGAGCCTGACTGTCTAAGCCGGACGGTAAATTAGCATTTTTAAATATAATAAAACATATTAATATAAAAACAATAATTATTATAATTATAGTTCTGGTTACCACAGATAATAAAGAATTTTTATCTTTAGCAGTAAAGTTGTAGTGATTACTCCGGATTTCAATTTGTCGAACACTGATAACGTTAATGATAAAACGTCGTGGTCGGTGGGCGATTATCGGCGTTTCTATTATATTATTAATTCCGTGATTAACTAACTATTAGTTAAACATGGTTAATTCTATATACAGAGTGAGAGTGATACACCACAGAGCATCTACAAAACACGCCCTCATTTTCCAAAAATAATGAATTTATAGAAATTCTAATTTTGGAATTAAGAATACATTTAAAGTCTAAAAAAACTTTATTGTAAAAACAGTTATAAGCAAAAGTGTAGAGAAGATAAGAACCATAAGAACTTAAATTTTGATTTCCATATTTCAACATTAAAAACTCTGCTTAATAATATTCGAAAAAGATGGCTGTTCTTATAAAAAATTATTTCACAAGAATACTCCTTAAATTAATTTAAAAAATCTAGGTATTTGTATATCTACATAGATATGGGATAAAATGGTATAAAATGTATATATAACATTAAGCATCTAGGTTTATAAAAAATAATTCCAAAAATCAAAATTCAGATAGGTAGTTACATTACTAATAGGTAAAAGGGGTGAGTGAGCCATAACTATGCTCAGTGAATCGCTCTGTATAGGTACTACCAAGATTAGAATAAAAAGAAAAACATGGACTTAAATCTTAATGTTAAGTACAAGTACAATACTACAATATACATAAGTACGCAAGTATGTTATACTATACCTATAAGCCATTGACATTCAAAGAATAATTATTAAAATGGAATAAACAATTATAGCTGTTGAATGTTGAAAAAGGTTACTGGTTATTATCATAAAATATAGAAAAGTAGGCATTATAAAATATTATTTCTTATAAACGTATGATAAAGTTCAAGTACATTAAAGTACAATGGCGTATTTGAATTAGTGCATGGAGGGGGGGGCACTAAAATTATTATACATAAGCCTAAACTATTTATTTTACAATGAATTGTTTTTATTTTTGTGTCTGATGCCACTTTTGAAGCAGAAATTATGATAAATATTTAATTTCTAAGAGATTTCTGGTAGCATATTGAATTTTGATTATACTTTATTTTCATATATAAAAACTAATAATTATTCAAGTCATAGGAGGGATCGCCGCCCATCAGTAGACTACCAAAAAGTCCGAGGTAAAAAAGTCCTAGGAAAAAAATTCCGAATAAAAAAGTCCGTGTTTAAAAAGTCCATGATTAAAAAGTCCGGACTTTTTTTCCGCGATTCCCTCCCCTATCACCCCCCCCCCCTTAAATATGCCACTGTGGCACTGTCAAAGTATCATACGACGTGATGCTGTGGGTGATCATCGTGATTTAATAGTTCACAAACGCACAATCTATAAAATATAAAAATATGTAGAGAATAAATAATAATAATATAATACTTAATTACTTTAATTCATATTCGCCATCGTAAAATATTGCGTAGGTATGGGATGTACGATAACCCACAATATATATTATTGTAGAATATTGGCATGCATAATATATTAAACGTTTATGCTTATATAATATTATCACCGTGCATTATTTTTTATTTTTATATTATTAAGTTAAATACCAAGAATGACTCAAGTGCTACAGAATAATAAACATGAAATAATCATTATAATATCCTACTTTTATAATAGACATTAGTTATTATCGCCAAGTACGACTATACTTACACAGTTACACATAGTATATTAATATGGTAATTCACGTTTATTATACACTACCTATATTAGTACTGGCGTTTTGAGTGTTTTAGTATTGGTATAAATGTATAATAGTATTCTACAGGCAGAGCCATTCCGTGGTGGTGGCCGGAGATGACTCTTCCCCTACAGATTTTCACTGTTTAAATTAGTCAGAAAAATCATAATATCCAAGGAATGTATTACCAAGTATTATGTAATATTTGTTGAATTAAAATTAATTTTAATTACAATTCCGTAATATAAAATACAGGAATATGTAAAATAATTTAATATTTATAAATATATTTTTGTAGTTGGTAATTTTTTTATTTTCTTGGTAAAATGTCCGACATTGTGAAGTGTCAAACAAAAAAAATAATGAAAACTAGTTTTCAACAAAATTTGATTTTGGATTTGGCGTAGGTAACTAAAAAGAAAACCGTATAAACATGACATTTTCACCGGATGCTTAGATTTGTATTTTCTGTACACCTTACAATAATCAAAATATTTAGACTCTTTTAACTTTTAAGCATAAGAGTAAATCGAAAATATCGAATTTTAACGGTTTTTTTTAAATTATTGAAAATCAAAATTTTTTTATCTTCCAGCCATTTAAAAATTTTACCTGTGACTCGTGAGGTAATTTTTAGTTCAACCGTTGTTAATAAACAATATATATATAGTATATTAATAATATCTTTAATCGTGATTATATTATAAATATATTATATTATTATAATATATAAACCCCAAAATAATATAATATGTATTATATTCGATATTATAAAGTAATTTTTAATCAAGAGATGGCGTTGTTTTTTGTCAATTTTTCTTATCAAATTGAATCGATACTACTGGACGATAGGGTAATTTAGTAAACTAACCTTACTCTATGGCGCTGGACTGATGGTTTATGTCTTTATGATAACACGTTCTTTTCAGTAGTTTTCACCATTCTGTTTTCTGTTTCAGTCTTTCGGGAGTTGGGACGATTTCTATTATTTGGAAACGCGTTGTAAATTTAATTAATTACACGAAGTAGTTAAGCATTAACCTGAAGTGAACTAGTGACTTTGTAACCGTAAGTAGGTATTTAAATCAATTCAAGATGCCTAAAAACAAAGGTAAGAAAATCTTTCAGAAAACCAATATTTTGTAGCAATTTGCATGCCTCTGGATTTATTGGACTTTAAAACATCATAACAAACACTTAAATTCTTCATTATTAGGATTCATATAAACACTAAATATAAAAATTGTCAAAAAAGCACGATAAAAACTTATGACACAAATGTTTTATATTATTGCTCAATTCTTATAGATACTTAAAAATATGATACAAATTTCATCTTTAAAAAAATTAAAAACTAGGCTTATTGAGTTTTTGAAATTATTTTAAATACCTTTTATGCTTCTTATAAAATTTGGCTAGTTAGTAGTTAAGTAAGCAAATATGAGTCCCGATGTTAAGTACTTAGAAATATGATACAAAGGTAAAAAATTATTTTTAGTTGTAGCTTTACCATGAACAAAAACAAATAAAAACCTGAAATTAACCTAAGTTCCTAGCTGTGTGTCAGTTGAATGTGATGTGTCATCATATAACATAATGAAGCAAAGATATGTAGAAAAGCAAAAATAATTTGAAAAACCGAAAATTAGCATTTTTTTTTTAATCGTTAAAAAAGATAAAAATAATACTTAAATTTCATAATTATATGTGTAGTAACATGTCAAAGGTAAAAAGGGGTACACTTTACTAGATTTTCTGTCAAACCATTAAAATAAGCAAATGCTATTAGACCTGGCCATAGCAATTGGAAATAATCATTTGCTTTGTTTCATCAGGTCCACATATATAATTTATCATGTAATATAATATTTTTAATCAATTTGATTCTCTATACTAAATACTTATTGTTTTTGCTTAAATCATTAGGAAAAGGAGGTAAAAATCGTAGGCGAGGTAAGAACGAAAATGAAACAGAAAAGCGTGAATTGGTATTCAAAGAAGATGGGCAAGGTAATAATTTTATTTAATAAATAATACAGTACATAAGTATTGATGATATGGATTATTTGTCAAATGGTTTATGAATAAATGGGTATAAAAATGTTTATAAAAGTTTAAGTTACTATGATGTGTATATTTTTTTGTCCAAGCATACAAAATATATGCATTATTTTCACAGTTTTATACTTTTATCTATGAAGCATCTACTAATGTATTTTCTATCTAACAAAACATTGTTTTTATAAACACTTAATATTAAAGTATAAATGAATATCTTTTATTTTTAAGGAACAAATGCACTTTACCGGCCTCCTTATGGTTTTCAAATTTTTTTTTTTAACAACTTGTTTATTCTGCTTGTGATAATAAAAAAATTGTTTTTCAGAAGCTGCTATTTTAAAATAGCTTTTTTAAATTTGTGGTTGAATGGTACCTATATAGTTACATATTGGTGCATTTTACACACGTCGCATAACACTGCTGTGAACTGTGATAGTGATAACTACTGATAAGCATTCAAAATGTCCCAAAAGGCAAAAAGTATAACCAGTAGTCGCTTCCTGTGCCTACTAGCCTCAGTCTCACTTATTCAGTGTATTTTATTTATTCTCAATGCAGTAAAGTTAGGTAGTAAAATTAACTATTAACAGAGTAAAGATGTTAGGTATATTATTTTGAATTATTTAATTTAGGTAGCTCTCAATTGTTTATTATTCGTGATGAATACAGTACCTATATTTTTTTTATATTTAGAATATGCTCAAGTTACCAAAATGTTGGGAAATGGACGTCTAGAAGCTATGTGTTTTGATGGTGTTAAACGACTTTGCCATATTCGAGGAAAACTTAGAAAAAAGGTGCTCAATTTTAATAAATATGGTAAATATATATCAAATAAAAAAGTCCCTCACAAACGCCAAGAGTCCTTTAAACACATTGACTGTGTTCCAACACCATTTGGTGTCCTTAGAGTTCTTAATTATGTATATATAATATATATCCTAATTTATTTAATCATTAGTTTTCATGAAATACTTGTAAGTTGTAGAGGGCTTTTCCTCCATATTCATCATTAGGCAGTATTGCAGTATGCCATATAAAGAATCTTATTAATTTATAATTTACCTTTGGTTGGTAGTTGATAAAAAAAAAATTGGCTACGTGCCTGATACAAAATGACTAATTTACATTTAGTAGAACTAATTTTATGTTATTAGCTTTAATATTATAGACAACTGATCTAAGATCAAACTAAAAGAAAAGAGGTAATTGTTTTTTTACAATAGTTGAATTTTTAAGTGAGTTATGAGCATGTTAATATTTTACATACCTACTCATAAATTGCTTAAAAATTCAAATGCCATAGAAAAAAATAAATAGAGGAAACACAAATAATATTCATTTATTCAAGTTTGATGATAAGTAAATTAATTTTAATATTTAATCTATCAACACAAAATTGCTCTTTCCAAAGGAAAATGTTTGTTCTACGTTTGTCAGATAAAACATGTGGGTAATCTGCTTAACAAAAAAACAACACAAAATTTTCCATCAGGTTAAATTTAAATGTTAACGAACATGTATTTAATTGTGTATTATGTTAAAAAATATTTGAAAGGTCCTGAAGAACTAGATCCTCAAATAGTAATTTTGATATAAGTCACTTATATTAATATATACTATAACTTATATCTATTGTTTTTTATAAATTTTTATTTACTACCATAAGTATTCAATAAAAAATGCTTTCTCTAACTTTGTAAATGTAAAATTTATTTTGTTTGTATTATTTTGTTTTATAATATTATTATTATTTCTATTATTAATTGATTGATTAAATTGAGTATAGTTATTTTATTTTATATATTTTTAATTTTAGGTATGGATCAATCAAGCTGATATAGTATTAATAGGTTTACGAGAATATCAAGATACAAAAGCTGATGTAATCTTAAAGTATACGCCCGATGAAGCTCGTAACTTAAAAACATACGGAGAATTTCCAGAAACTGGTAAATATTATTCCATTGATTTAATCAAACATTTTTGGACATCAAATAAAATATGCATCATTTTTAGTTCGCATCAATGATACAGTCACATTTGTTGACGATGGATTGGATGAGGATATTGAATTTGGAGATGATATTAGTGAAGATGAAGAAGCAGACAATGCTGTTGATAATGTAAAATCAAAATATTTAGTAATTTTGTTGAATATTATAATTTTAATATTTAATTTTTCAGATTTAAATTTATTTCAACAAGTATCCAAGCTGTATGGTGATATAATATTTGCATGAAACCAAATAAAATCCTCAAAAATATTGAAATAAATATATACATAAATAATCATAACTATTGAATTTGTTTTTTTTCTTCTGATATAATTTCTCCACAATGTGGTTGAAATTTGAAATTTTATTGATTTAACTTAACTATACTCTATTCGTCTATTCAGTTTAATAAAGTCTAGTTTCATGTAAATCGAATAAAGTTCTAAGTTAGATGACTTGATCCCCTTAATGTCAAGTCGTTTATAATCGTTTGATAGTCGTTTCCAGCTACTAACAGTTGAAAAATTGAGTTAATATATGCAAATTCCAATAATGGAGATTAATAATCTGTTTTGTATGTGAACTCTGACGATACAAATTTAATAAATAAGATGATACATATGCATTTTATCATAATATGTTAAATAAATTATGATAAAATATTTTGGATTACTAGATTATAAGTTTATATATTTAATTAATATCTCATAATTTGTATACAGTGAGCAAGTATACAATTTGTATTCTATACTCCGGCCCAGAAGAGAGCTAACCTTATTCCGTGCATCGATACTGACGCTCGCGACGTCTGTCCGGCCAAATTTTCTACCACCATGGTGCCGTTCCCACTACAAGGCAACGTGTATACAGCGGTTATAACCCGTACTTATTTTTATAAACATAAAAAATATGATATGTGAGATATCATTATTTTTTTTTTTTCATTACCCACATATTCTTATTGTTCCTAAAGGAACAGATCGTATAAACCGTATAAATATTAATAAAAAAAAAATGGCATTACCATATTATTATGCCTGCTTGTTTATAAGTATACACACATACATATTATATATTCAATATTTTTTTATTAAATATCATGGGTATATAATAATATAACTTATATAAAAAAAAAGAAAAAATACAGCTGCACAATACAAATAATAATCATAGCAATGATAATTTACAAAGATATTATAATAATGTTAAAATTCGTCAATCACTGTTTTCTGAATCAGAAGTCGTCAATCCAGTAATTGTTAACATGTGCGATTGTTCTTGTTCGTCCAGTATCTCATCAGAAATATAGCCTACCTGCCAAAATTTGTCCTCTTCCTTAATAGTGTGTGAAACAAAATTGGACCACATTTCAGGTGTCACTTTGTCTATACCATCGTTTAATAATTGCCGAACGTCATTTATCTTAAATGTTGTGTTATTATTTTTCACATGTCCTTTTACAACCGACCATGCCAACTCAATGGGGTTGAGTTTGCAGTGGTATGGAGGTAGACGTAGTACAATTTTGTTTTGGTTTTTGGCCTCTTCGTCAACCACGTACAAATCATATTTGTGTTTAATTTCTCGGACAGTTTTTAACAATTCAAATTTTATCATTGACGGGTTAGTCTCTACGCCTTTGGATTCGAGCCATTCAATTATGGCAGCCTTTTTCCAAGTAGAGGTAGGTGATTTTTCTGTTTTCACTGAATGGTACGGTGCATATTATCCATGACTATTACTGAGTTATCTTTCAATAAAGGTAAAATGCCACAGAACCATTCGAAAAATGTATCGCCGTTCATTTCGTCGTGATAGTCAGATGTGTTTTTTTTGGATTAAAAACACATAAGACCACCTGCGACGAAACCTTCGGCCGACCCTATGTGAACAACAATGAGCCTCTTGCCTTTTCCTATTGGATTACGCGTCCCTGTAGTTAAGCCTCTGAGGAAAGCATCTCGGTGTGATTGTATTGTTTGGTCGACCCGCACTTTCGACGAACAATCTCCAGTATTGACCCACGTTTCATCCAAAAAATAAATTGTTCGTCCTTCCTGTCGATAACGTTGAATGTCAGATATATAACTACGCCGCCAAGCAACAAGATCCTCTCTCTCGGTAAGAGCACTGTTTCTATCCCTTTTTGTATATTCAAATTGCATGCTCTTTATCAATCTTTGGAATGACGAACGTGAAAGATTTGGAAGATCCGGATCATCGTTTACTACTTGTATCATTTTCATTAATGTTGGAATTTCTCGTCTGAACCAAAATTCATGGATTTTTTGACGAATCGCATTTTTGTCAAAGTCGTCCACTTTATCTACTACAGTTTGTCTTTTTTTTTTGTTAATTGGTGGGGACACATCCGTACGCTTGTATTCCGAGATAGTCTTTTTTACTGTTCCTAATCCAATTTTAGATAATTTAGAAACTTTTACCATTAGATTTTCATACGTAATATCGGGTTCTGCGATGACGATATCCTTGTATATATCAATAATTATTCGTTTCTGGTCGGTATGAACAACCTAAGTAATTATAATAAAAAAAGTTTTAATTTATATCAGGGCTTAAAACCGGTAACCAGTTTGTAACGAAAACCGGTAAAAAACCGTATATTTGAGAACCGAAACCCGGTAATCGCTTTTAGTTTTGTAATCCTGGAAGCAGTTATTATATAAGCAGTTATAGTATTAAATTTTTAAGTATTTTGATAGGGCCAAAAAAATTTTTCGGAAAAATTGAAAATTTCAGTTGTCTATAAATATCTCAAAAAAAGTCAAAATATTTTGAAAATTAAACCATGTAAAGAAAAGAATATGCCAATCTTAATAACTGGTAAAATGTTCAAGTATCTACTATTTATACTTTTTGAATAATAACAAATATTTAAAATCGTTTGAGGATAAATCGTTATCGTTACGCTATTTCGTAGAAATTTAAAATTCAAACGCACTTAACATTTTTCCTATAATGATGTTTCGAGTTTTCTCTATAGCTACTTGAAGGAAAACTAATAGAAAACTTAGTGTTGTATTTTTAATCCTTAGGTATAAACACAATTTTTTTTAATAAGTGTTTACAGTTCAAAATTTTACGAAATCTGTCGAAAATGCGAAAATTTGCAAGTAATTTTGAAGTTGAAAAATCATAAAATATTTTGTGTTTATAACTAAGGATTAAAAATACAACACTAAGTTTTCTATTAGTTTTCCTTCAAGTAGCTATAGAGAAAACTCGAAACATCATTATAGGAAAAATTTTAAGTGCGTTTGAATTTTAAATTTTTACGAAATAGCGTAACGATAACGATTTTAAACATTTGTTATTATTCAAAAAGTATAAGACATAGATACTTGAAAAATTTTACCAGTTATTTAGATTGGCATTTTCTTTACATGATTTAATCTTCAAAATATTTTGAGGTATTTATAGACAACTCAAATTTTCAATTTTTCTGAAAATTTTTTTTTGAAGTGTCGATAAAATGTTTATGGCCCTATCAAAATACTTGAAAATTTAATACAAAGTTCCTCATAAGTTATTCTTATAGTGATTAAAAAATTATAAAAATACATAGGCACGATTTTTTTTATTAGCATTTTGAAGTTCAAATATTGACTTAATACGTAAAAATTACGGCAAATTTCAATTTATCTTAGATCGAAATTCATAAAAGTTTTTCTTTTTAATTCTAAGATTTGAGAATTTAATACAAGGTTCATTATATATTTTTACAATAGCAGTTGAAAAATAAAATAAATGTATAGCCACAATTTTTTTTTACATGTATTCAAATTTTAATTTTGACAACATACTTAAAAATCACAAAAATTCGTAAATTATTTTATCCTAAAAATTCATAAAAAACTTTCCTTTTACACCTAAGATTTGAATATTTAATATAAGGCTCCTAAAATATTTTTACAATAGCATTTGAAAAATAAAATAAATATATAGTCACAAATTTTTTCTATAAGCATTTACAGTTCTTTTGTGTCTGTGTAACAGCATAACTAGTCGAAATAATGCTTCGATTTCAAACTTTGGGGGTGGTTTCCGACGAATGGCAAGCCTAGACTTTTATTCCATGTGGCATAAATTATTGTTCATTTCGTCATATATTGCATTATTTTTATTTTTTCCAACGTACTTACTTTAATACTCTGATAATATTTTTTTCTTCTTTGATGAAAGCTTAAAAATTGTACACCAGTTACATAAATAAAACGAAAGTATACTTGTAAAATATATAGACACAATTTCCACAAATCGCATAAATTAATTTTACTTCAGCGCGTTGATGCGTTTGATAATAATAATTAATAATATATTATTATATACTTAAAAACAAAACTTCTAAAATTATAGTACAACAAAAGCGTTATTTCACGTTAATCTGCAGAAGACTACTAAAGTATAGCCACCGTATTGCTTGCGGGTATAATTTTTCTACTTAAAGCCATCCTCAAAGAACACCCCTTATGGATGGTTCCGGATTGAAACAGTTGATGAACATCGATGTCTGATTGACTTTTTGATTACGGTGGCCGTGGATGGTAGGTGTGCCTGTGGTGCCATTTCAGTTTTTTAATAGTGGTGACAAAATTAAAGTAGACCAAATTTATTTTTCGTCAGTCCAATTTTTCTTCAAAATAGTTAATACAGAAAATGTTTGCGTGTAAGCCGCTTGTATGGGGTTAAACTCTTAAAGGATATATTTAAATTAATTCAAATTATTCATTCATAATTAGTTTTCCATTTGGTATAGTAACTTATATAGGCTATTTTGCAATTTTACTAATGAAACCATTGTAATTTATTCCAAATAAAATTAATATATTACCTATATAATAATATAATGATACAATATTTCATATAGTATATATATATACATAACTATACCATATTTACCTCATTTAGTTAAAAATAATAAATTAATGTAATACTACGATGCGATCTATGAAGTTTAATGATGATCATGAAGGGTGTTGGAGAATAGCCCCACCCCAAATAGGAAGATAGTATAAACATATATCTCACTCCAGAATAAATTCCAAATTATTATGCCACTGATCTAGTTCGTTTCCGTATCTCCACGGCCACCACGGGTTTCCATGTCCTGGAAACCATCTTGTGGTCCAGCGTTTTTGTAGAACCGTTTTTTACACTCTGAATCATCAAATTACGTTGGCGTGTCGCTTATTGAACTTAAGTGCAGCGCGTCGGATTCAATCGCCCGAACCGGTGGCAAAGAGCCAAAGATGACGACATATTATCTCGATTTTGTTCACTTTTTTGGTGGCTTATGTCATTTATACAACGTAATTATAGATGATACGTCCGCCGACATCGAAAGTTTCAACGGGTCGATATATTATTATATAGGTAATAATAATATTAATGAAAATTAACCATTGATATCTATGATGAATTTTACTGATTATAATTTTTTTTTTTATGAAATATAGTAGGAATTTTTTTTAGCTTTCAAAAATAGTGAGTTGTCACTATGGAGAATTCAACGAATTAATATATTTTTTTTTGTCGTAATTTCATTTTAAATTGATTATAATTTCTTAACATCGTGTTTTTTTCGCGACAATGGTATTAGGTACCTATATTGTATCTAGGTAGGTATATTATTATGTATTACTCGGAATTCAGCCGTTTGGCAGTTTTAATGCTTAACTTCAATATTCTAATATGTATGTTATTCTTTTATATCTTACAATAATAATTGGGAACGACGGTAAAAAGACATCAACAATAATATCTAATATAATAATCTATACACATGACAATATAATAACATACGTCTTTGAAGTTCGATAATTAACTCGATACCGAAGATGGTATAAAAATATTTTATAGATACCTCAGCTAGACCCACCTACGAGTCACCTATACGTATATAGGTATAACATGTATAAATATGTTATTTTGTATTAATGTCGCGAAGGGGTTATATTGCCTTACCCATTAGCAAGTCATTCTGCTGCGATGATCGTCGTATCGCGATATATAGGTACGCTTCAGGCGGACGAGGACGAATACCACGACGATAATAATATAATAAAAATAAATAGAGAAACACTATCTCGCGTGCTTTTTAAGTGTTGATTTTTTTTTTTTTTGTTATTGATTTCAGGCGTTTGGCGTTGTTATATTAATATTACACAGGCAATAACCGTATATTCAGCTGTCTATATAAAATCTACAAGTGCGTATCTATACAACATAATATTGAAAATAATTCATAAATAAAATATATGTAAGAAGTATATTAATACATTATTATAGGTATATACTATATATATATATATATTATACATTATAAAAACCGCGTATAAAAGAGAGGTGTAAAATTATATTTGATGGTTACTTATATGTAAGTGATGTAAGATATGTGCATTACCATTTGCTTATAGTTTTACGACTTTTTTTGTCAAAGTTATACCTACGATAACGCATAACAATATATATATATATATAGGTAGGTAGTTCCGCGTGGGTGATGATTTTGTCAGACTGTTATAATATTAGGAATATTAGTTAAGTTACAGACCGCAGTTAACATACGGTATTGTTGAAGCAACTATATTATATTACGTATGTGCAGTAGGTATATAATATAGACGTATTATAGCAGTATTATAGGTTATGGCCAATTAGGTCTTGTACGAAAAATATCTAATATAAACATATTATGATATAATGCTATATATGTACCTACCAGTATCATGATTATATGATGTGGCATCATCAACTTTTGGGGTCCTAGGGCAAACACTAAAGCTATGCCCACAAGTGTAATTTATTACTAATTATTATTATTATTAATGAAGACCGGCGTAATTATTATTGTCCCCGCAGGACGTCTAGACGTACATTTTTTTTCTTCGTTTTATTGAATCAAATATACATAAATACTACATTTTATATCGTATAGGTAGGTACCATAAAACTACCCAATAAAAGTGTATCACATCGTCACGTATGTCCTTATTATATTGAGGATTATACATTAAATTATATTATAGAATTTGACATTTTTCAAAGGTTTGTATGATGTTTCACTCACAGTTCAGCACGAATAATCAAATAGAGACATTCACTGTAATATTTGTCGTATAGTAATTATAATAAAATAGGTACTTTAGTTAATACTAAATTGTCTGAATTATCACTTATTGGTCATTGCTTATTTACTATACTCACCCACCCACTTCTCGATTATCCCTTTTGGCACTCCATTTATTGTCTGTAGTATACATAGACGGATGGTTACATATATTTAAACAGATAATAAATAATTACAAATGATTTTGTAATAATATTATGGCTGCATACTCGTATTACCTATGTTTCTTGCGTCCCCAAAAAGGTATATTTTATAAGTGTTGAAGTATATGTACCTACTACCTACTATGTATAAGTAAACTTGATAGGTAATTTGTGTTCCATTTCAGATACGCAATTCGGCTGTTTATAATCACAGATAAATATTTAACAATTATACATATATATTTAACTGTACATCTGTGGCTATATATAATATTATCTCTGATATCATTATATCGATATTAAGTTGTCCGATTTTAATTATTGTATTATTGCGCTCACCTATAATCAATTTAAAAAAACTATTTTGATGGTTAAAAAATATTAATAGTAGAAACTTGAACCTTTTGCTAACTCGAGTCGATACCGATGTAATACAGAATAGTAAGAAACAGCTTAAAATTAATCTACGGTTTTGGATAATGTTGTGTGTCATGTTGATAATGATAATAATGATATTGTATAAGATGTTATAGTAGAATGTGACCCCCTTGAAATTATATTTTTTTATTGTTGAATGATATATATCTCCTTAAACAGTTATGAACAGATAAAAATTTTATGTACATAAGAAAACATACAGCGAGCAGGTCACCCGAAAAATAACGCACATTCTTTTATGTATTGATCATATCCTGTTGCAGACGTCATCGCTACCGCATGGCCGATGTACTTCGAGTGTCCTCTTATCATTTTGAATATTTTTTACCATAATATTTATGGTCATAATGTCATACAATAAATTATTTATTTTAATATTTTGTGTTTATATTTACGATTATAATTAATTATCAAACCTTCAAAACCGATTTGTCCACCGACAATATTGTCATTTAGAAGATGGTGCGTATAGGTACTGCGTATACTATCAAAATTAATTGTTTTACAGTTTCGGCAGTTTCGCTTGTACAAATTCGAATTCAAGGGGAAAGACTTTTCATGTTCATTCAACGTAACAGTTTTTCAACATATATATCATTGAATTCAAATTTAATACCATCCATTACAGTAACCTACTTGTAATCTACTGCAATACATCAGCAGAGCAGTGGTGTAATATTAGGGATTTGGTTTGAGGGGTGAATTACATGTTTTTAGAAAATTCTGCTAAATAAGCTTCAGACAGTAACCTACCCCATCAAATATAAAATGTTAGTACTTAGTAGCGTAAAATAAAAGTTTTTAAGGGATCAATCCCCGCATCTCCCCTTAATTACGCCCACTAGCTGAACGACATCCACTTACCCACTTTTTTTAAATATGTATAATTAGAAATCATAGAAAGACTACAAATATAGTATATAAATATGAATGTATGATAATTTTACATTGTTTCAACAAAAACTGAATTTAATTAGTTTCATAAGAATATTATATCAAATTTGAATACGGACGGTGTGCGGGTAAAATGAATAAGT
The DNA here is from genome assembly GCF_037042655.1 of Diuraphis noxia. Taxonomy (NCBI): domain Eukaryota; kingdom Metazoa; phylum Arthropoda; class Insecta; order Hemiptera; family Aphididae; genus Diuraphis; species Diuraphis noxia. Next base: position 24,537,372 of record NW_028301714.1, on the reverse strand, counting down.
CAAAATCACCAGTTTTAAAGAAACGATAAAAAGTTTAATTTGTGTTTCAACTGAAATAGCTTTTGTATACTTATTTATTTATTCAATTTAATTGACAGACATAATATGTCCAATATACAATGTAATTATTAAATAACAGGGTTACTGGGTTAATATTTTAATAATAATAACAGTAAGTTTTAATTAAATTTTTTTAATGACTCACTGGTTACCTTTGGACTTAGGGGTTAGATGGTATATTAGTATCGAACTTGGTACAGTCATACTCATGTATTATTATGTAATATGTATAATATATAAGATCCAATTTCATATTATTAAGAACTATGGAGACTGGAAAGAAAAAAGTTTGACGTCAAAAGTTGAAATGAATAATTTACAAACAAACTGTTTTTATCTTGTTGAATGACAATGTCAATAATGCATAATGCCCAATAATACAGGCCCTGAAAAAATGTATTTTTCGTGGACCAGTTTTTTAACGCCTACACGATTGAACATTTTTTAGTCAAGTATACCTAGTAGGCTTATCAGTTATTAACATTATTATTATTATTTTTATCGCTATGCTAATTGCAAAAATAATAAAACGTCGACGGCTTACTGCACAGGTGGTATATTAAAACGACGGCATAGTCACATCCCATATTTTCTATAGTTGAATATATTTACACATAGACAGACACATCACGCAGTATAATAATAACCAACACCTACTCGTCGACTTATAGAATGCGTATATGGATGTAAATGTCTAATAATAATATGTATAGCAGAGAGATCGTATACATAGATCGACGAGTGGCGTACGACTGCGTAATACAGTGATGCGTCGGTATAACGCTGTTGACAGGGGCTATATTATTCTGTAGCGCTCGGATGAGAGGATACTTTTCGGTCGTTTTATTTATTTTCTCTCTTCGTTGAAAATTATTAAAATAACGCGAGGTCAATAATCTGAAATCGCTACATATTAGTATAAAGTAAACAACTATATACTCTGCTGCAGGTTATTGCGGCACGTCTGACATCCGGCCATTTTACAGCAAACACTACATAGTGGTGCAGGCTATAAGTATATTATACAGTGATGATACAGTGATTATTGAACATCATCTATAACATGATAAATTTGCCATGATCGATAATACCATTATTATTAGGTGTGTAAAAAATGTGACGTAATTCAATATACGATTCAAAAAAATGTCTACGTCACAGAGAAATCAAAATATCATAAAATGAATGAACGCACAGACACAGATAATAACTACATTAATATTTAAGCTAAAACACCATGATAGGTTCTACTGAACGCGAATGTATTGTATCGTAGGCACCTATACTGCACGTTTATAACTTTATAAGACAGAGACAAAAACACGCGGTTTGTATTTTTTGTTGCTTATATAGTTGATTGATAATGTGTCTATGCATTTATAGGTACAAAGTTTAATCACGATCATAGGTGCAATCCAGAGGTTTTAGGGTTTTAGCACCCTAGTTTTGAAATAAGCACCCTCATAATGTATATTGTATGCTATATGTCAAGTGTCAACTAACTGAAAAAATAAGGGGCTCCAGCACCCCCAGTTTTTTCATTGAAATTGCGCCACCGATCACAATGGTCAGTATAACGGTCAGTGTCAAACAGGAAATTAAGGAAACTGATCATGTTTATATAGTTGTGTGTATAACGTATATGGTACCAGGATTGATGTGTCATTTAAATATAATAGCATAGATTATTATTATTATTATTATCTAGTTTGACAATTTTTTTCTTAAACAAAATTTATCTACTATGATAGTTATACCATGTTGCAAGGGCAGTTTGGACGCTGGGTCTACCTATATTCGGAGTGCTGCTGTAAACTAGTAAACTTAAGCACTTACAACATTGATAATTATGAATAATAATAAATCAGAAGTTTAAATAAAATACGTACTTCTTCAACTATTTTAAACATGGTCATTTTGATACTTTTTATAAACGAATCATATATTATTGTGGACATATATTTTGATCTATTTTGATATAGACATTTTCATTTAATTTTTAACTCGGCAAAAACTCTTTATTGTTTAAGTAAATGCATAAAAATGCTTAAATTAGAAAATATTTAGAAGAAGCATGCAAAAGTGTAACAAAAAATATACGTATCTTCATATTAAAATGTTTTATTGATTAAAGAAAATGATATCATTAGAAAGAATCACTAAAATAATTTAAAATAAGACGAGGAATTTCGCCCACTCTCCCTCCGCATCATACCATTATTCAAGCACTGAACTACCAGTAGGATAACATCATTGGTTGCTTAGTAAATTATTTACATTTCAGTTATAATAATTGTTTGTTTTCCACCGATACAATATAGAGTACAACAGGCATTTGATAATACGCCCAATATGAATGTAGACTATGCAGCAATATTGTTGCAATGCCGTATAGTCGTTATGTTGCTGTTTATATACGTTAAACACACAAGCGGTGAGACATATATAATAACATGCGAAAAATAAGTTTTGGCTCAGATTTTGTTCGCATTATATTAATGTTACATTAAAATATACATATGTCTAGTTCTTGTTATGAAAAATATTAATATTTAAACATAAAAACTAATATGCTGACCAAGTGTCATGCAAATTAATTACACGGAGTAACAGGGAAAATTTAATTTCTAACTGTTGAGAGTGGATTTATAAATTTAATCTTGATAGTAGATTGTATATTATGCAACATCCGAATTCAGAAAAATATTTAGCTTTTTATCTTTATTGTTTTATTGTATACTGTTAGATATTGTAATTTTTTTTTTTTTAACATTTATTAGAAAATACACAATCTGTAATAATATTTACAATCAGTGTTGAGACTTATCTAGATAATTATTTAGTTATATTTTATCTTATCTAAATAAATAGTTGAATTTTATCTGAATAATTATCTAAAATAAAAAAATCATTCTTCTAGATAAATTTATCTAGATAAATTCATCTCTATAGGTACAAAAAAATATAATACACATTTTGATTGTCAATTTATTTTTATGATAACTAGCCAATACTTTAAATTTTAATTGTCGAGTCATCTCAGTAAAAAAAAAAATAATATGTTCATAATAATGTTATCTATTATACAAGTATTATATTTTATTATTGATATTTTTGTTAGGGGCCCGGACATGGTGATCAAATATACCTACATTACATTATTACGAATCGTGTAAAATGTGTAGTTTTTTCTTGATTTTTATACTTAATTTAAAAAATGTTTTTTTCAGTTATACCTTAGTTATTTATTAATAATAATGTCTACTGCTAACATTAATTTACTCATATAGCCGATGTTTATATAATATTGAAGTACTAAGTAGTATCAAAGGCGTACTCTTAAAATGTTTTGGATTTAAATGTGTTAAAAAAATTAAATTTATCTTTCTTGTTATCTAAATTGTGTTATCTTTTATCTTTATCTAGATACATTTTTGCCCTGTTATCTTTATCTTTATCTAGATAAAAAAGTACTAATCTAATCCCAACACTGTTTACAATAAGCATATAAGCTGAAATTACAATGATTATATGAGTGCGCGAGGTGAGTAGCAACCCAACAGTAACACTCGACATGATATTTAAGGTTATTTTATATTATGTACATTTTACATACTTAAGTATATGTTTTTTTTTCTTGTTATTATTTGATTATTGAAGTAAATAACAAATTTAGCTAGCTAAACCAAGACACCAGCGTCTCTTTAATCTTCTCGGTGAATTACCTGGAATGTTTGCGGAGTTGAGGGCGAGAATAAGTGGGTTGGGATGGTTTGTAAGGCGAGAGCGGTACCGCTTGTAGGAGGATGTGGCCACAAAGATATTATAATAATATATTTTTATTGAATCATATTTTGTTGATAATAAATATTCTTTCTTATCATTTAAAATTAAATTTTTCAATCTATTGTTGAAAACTTGAATGGTTATCATTAAATTACTTAAAAACAAATAAAAGTATAAAACTTTAAATTTAAACATGAAATATATGAATGATACTAATATTTTTCCAATTCACATTTTTCAATTATTATTCCAAAACAAAATATAATGATTAGACACGTACAATTATTAATTTTATAATATTAATGTAAATTCAATGTATAATGGCATTAGTAATAACATAGTAAGTAATTAATTGATTAAATTTCTCATATAGGTACCTATACTATAGTTTACGATCAAGTGAGACTTCAGTACTTAAATATAAGATATATTAAATATATTACAGTGACGGTTAAATACATTAGTGTTGCAGTGACCAAAATCATTCTCTTAAACTTAGGCGAATAGAGATTAGCCTTCGTCCAAATCAAATAAATCAACATTTTTTATAGGCAATAGGAATTAGGAACCCTGTTCCCAAAACCATAATATTTTTTATTTTTTTTTAATTTTGGCACAATTTTTTGTTATATGATGTTAAGTGTTTACAAGGAGTATTTTTTTAAAATTTTTTTGTAAGGAGAACCCGTGGCAAAATAGGCCATTGGGTGTGGGGGTACGGTAGGGGTTATTTTTGTATATTTGTTTGTAGGTTTTTAAGTGGGTAGGGTTGTAACACGTGTTTGTGTATGTGTGGCAAGGACATGTTGCTAAAAATCCCGGATGGGTGACCAGCTAGCAACTGCGGCCGGTACAAGTGCGTTTCCGCAGATTGAGCGTACGACCGCGCCTCACCAAGCCACACAAGGAGTATTATATGAATACTTACTGTGCATAAAAAAAAAAAAAAAGCATGAGAATTTTTAATTGTATAGTTAATAGTTATATAATATAATGATTCGGATTATTGAATAAAAAAAAAATAAATAAATAAATGGGTTGTTTTCAAACGATACAATAACGCAATAACCATAATTGATATACTTTTAGAAGGTAAGCTGTAGACAAGTCGAGAGTATAGTGTCTACGGTGTAAATTTTATTAAAAATACGTACAACTAACAATTTTAAGTATCCATGAATTGGTTCAAAATGGCTCAACTCACAACTTTCCAAGTATTATTTTTTTATTTCACTCTGCAATGATATATGTAGCTATTTTATAGTTTAAATTAATGTAAGTATCATCATATTTATAATTCATATGATAATTACATGTAATCATATCGAAATAGAGATTTGGTATAATACAATAAAAATGAATTACAATTTACTCGTATCTATACTTATAAAAATATTTGTAATTCAAATATAATTTTTCATTTATTTATTTTTTTCTAGTTCACCATATTATTCAATTGTAATTTGCACGTACTTATAAATTTCTCAAATCTATCTTTGTTTTGTTATTAGAACTGTTGACAGAATTGCCTATAGTCAACCCCTTAAAACTTGTGCGAGAAGTGTTCTGTAAAATTTTAGGCAACAAGCTACAATAAACTAAAACTACAAAAAATAGTTTTGTGATAAATTACAGCTGTGATAAAAATCCAATTAAATTCCAAATATGTACTTAATACAAAATGCATAATATCATTAGGATGATACTCTCATTAGTCATTATTATGTATTTGTTGATCATAAACTAAGATCTACAATCTACACATTATATTTATGATATTATTAACGTAACTGTACGTTGCGTAAACGTAACGTTTAATTGAATTTCCTTTTATTAATATTATCATCGTTCAATGCATTATTCAAAGTTCAAAAGTTTATACACATACAAACAAATATTATTATTATTATTATTATTATTATTATTTAAAAATGACACTCTTCTATTGATTAAGATTTGATCATTATAAATTATAATTAGGTATGTTATGGTATACTAGACACAAGGTATGTTACAATAAGGTATACAATCTATATATGGTATATCTATAGATTATACCTCTACGCAGTATTGCTTGATCATATTATTATTCAAGTGATTTCTGATAGCTGGTGTATATAACTTATGTAGGTACCTAACATACATACTCGTATTATGATCAACATGCAATCGTTTTCATGTTCAACAAATCTATACGGTTCAACCACTTTAACCACCTTAGGGCAAAATGTATAAATTTTCAAAGAGCAACATATTTATAATAGTCCGGAAATAATATTCGTCGGAATAATAAGAAATAACTCGTATCAATATTTATTCATTATAATTTTAAATCCATTATAATATAAAAACGTTTGCGAAAATCATAGTGGAATTTTTGAAACTGTAATATACGAGTATATTATTCAAATTCGTATACCTTACTATCGGGTACCTAACCTAACCGTAGGGAAATGCAATATTGCTTAAAAATTATAATTGTTCGTTGAATATGGTTATTTATATATATATATATTTGCACGAAAATATATATGTGTAGGTACCTATTTATCTAATTTCCTATTAATCTAATGTGATAATGCTATATATATAGTAGATATTTAATATTTACACATAATATATACAGTTCAGTTGAATTTAATTGGTAGGTGTGGGTTAATAATTTTAAACTGTATACTGTATTAAAATAACAATATTGCATGTTTGTACGATTTCTTATGAAAGAAAACACGTGTGCTAGATATAAAATATTCTTGGCGTCTTTATTGGCAGATATTAATTGGAATTTAACAGGAAACGACATCTGATATAGCTTGAAAGTGCTTCAAATGTATATATTATAGAAACAATAAGGATCGCCAGTTCCTTACAACTCTTCTTTTTAATTGTCATTCTATATACTGTTGTAGGTACTTAACTTTAATGTACCAACACGAAGTGTTAGGATCAATAAAACGTTTGCTGTTATTTACGCTCGTTGCTTTATATGGTATGAAATTATGGGAAATTAATTTATCAGTATAAATAGGAGCAGAAGTGCTACAAGGCCTATATTACAATAAAATATAGAATGGTGGATCTTCGTTCGACATTAAGTGTGGAAATAAGATTTAATCTAAAATTTTGTTGATTTTTTTGTACCCACTCCCGGCGATTATCGAAGTTGATAAGACGGAGTTACAACAGTTAGAACTACCGAAAACATGTTTAGACCGTCTTGAAAATTAGGAATGACTGACGAAAAAGTATGGATGAATACAGCCACAACAAATAGGTGTCATTTGTCATTATACAACAATAAGTAAACGTAATTCCACAGTTAATGATGATAGTCGATATTATTATTTTCTTAAAGTTTGTTTGGCAGATATTCGGACACCATTCACTCCATTTTTAGATGTTTCAAACAGACTCATTTTACGATTCATATTTGGAATCGCTAGGCCTATGCACAAAATAGTAATAATAACCTTACGAAACATACGCTTGTATAAATTTATATAATGCCTATATTTATCCGAATATAAGTAGTCGAAAAACGTTAACAGACAATTTCTTAACATCGCTGAAATCATTATTTTTACCGATGTTGCGATCAATATACATATACGGAGTTATAATACAGATTTTACAAAAATTGTATTTTATTTTTTGTTTTCAACCATGAATTCACTAAAATTTGATACCATAAGGATAAAATATATTTTAATTCGTAGTTTAATAATTTGGATAAGTTAACTACAACTACTATTTTAATATACGAGTATAAACTATTTAAAAATGCATATTTACTCTTCACTTACAAACTGTATAAAAATCTATTCGTTATAATTATCACGAATAAGTTTAGGATATTTATTTTTTTCATATTTTGTTGGTTTTTTAACGACCATATAGCAATATAGTACCTACGCCATTTGTTTTTTTTTTTAAGAACTAAAACAAAGTCATCTAATTCAAATTTAATATTTCTAGTATAAATGGAAAATGTATTTGTAATATAAATATTTTGTATGGATGAATAATTTCTGAATACTATAAGATTTTAATAAATTATTTTTTCTTTTAACAAAATAATACTTGAAAATTTCAAAAATACCTCAACTCCATAAGACCCATTATATTTCAAGTTTAAAAATTAGTCTTACGTTGATTAAAAAATAGCTAATACCTATGACTTGTTTATATCATATTTCTATATTTTATACTTTGTCAAATATATCTACAAAATTCGTTTATATTGCAGCTAATATTTCTTCACGTTATTTTTTATTTATTTATACCTAATTAACTCTCATAACAATTATTTACACTTAATATTGAAATTGTTTCAATATTTGTGATAAAATTATAAAAGTACACCTAAATCATAATATGTATAGTATAAAATATATTAAAAACATTCACGAAATTTTATAGAAATTAATATTTAAATGGTGTTCCATACGAATAAAATGTAACATGACAAAATGAAACAGATGTCTCGGGAACTATTAAAATTATTTAATAAATTATACTGACCAATGTCAGCTCCCTTCATCGAATGCATCCGACTTTCAGAATTCAATTACTATGTAGAGTGTAGACCATATATATAATAACAGTATAGCTCTATATACCAGATCTCACAGGAAAAAAAATATTTTGGACGTTATCCAACCCTGAAACTTAATCCAACTTCGTATGGTTTTTACAACGACCTACAATAATTGACCTAACAGGAACACAATAAAGCACTTAGGTCTATGCATTTTTCTTAGGTACTTATAGAAGAAAATCCAACTCACGATAACGAATACTTTTTCATAATATAATAATAATATGTACCTATTGGTATATAAAATATAAATATATATTTTTTATTAAATTTCTTAAAATTATGTGATGGTATAGTTCTAAGTATATATAATATTTATATTTTAAAGGAATGGAGTTTTTTATTCACATCTATAAACATATACTAATTAATAATCAAATTAGCTATTAAAAATGTCGTGTTTGATTGAACGTATACATATATATACATATATATATATATACGTTATATATAGTTAAAATTATATTATTTATTTTACTGCAATATGACTGACTTATGATTACACGTCGACCAAAAATCTCGTCAATCTTACAGTTTAACACGGTTAGCTGACGGCTGTAATATGTAACCTGTTCAAGTGTTTTTAACAAATAAAATATTCCTTTATCAAAATATAAACATAAAATACCATAAATCTTACTGAAGAGGAAATAATTAAGTACAAGAAACTGGTTCTAAGATAATGAACATTATTTAATATTTTAATTAAATTAAGTATTTTATTTATTGTTGGTTCTTGATATATACAAAATTGCATAACAAATTTATTTGATTAATAATACTAATATTTACAACTAACTTGAATTTCTATAATTTTTAATCATTTTTTGGTAAGATGTTTTTAGAATATTAAGGAGCTCATAAAAATAAAACACTATATCTGATAAAAAAAATTATACACAGATTTAATTATTTAACATACGACGATAGTTTTAAATCATGACAATAACATTTTCTAAATTACAATAAGAAAATTAACTTCTACGAAGTAATAGATGTTGAGGATTTTTTTTAATTTCTAATATTAATGCCATTTACAAGTACAAATGTCACATGCCTGAGTACAATCATGAAGTAAAAAATTATAAATTTGACAAAGATAATAACAAACAATAGTTTCACATCTGTGTTAATAGTTTTATGTGTGTGAGTATGATCGATAAATAAATGTATCCTGTTCCTAATAAATAGTTGCTGTTCACTTTTATTAATTTGTATAGAACAGTATAACCTATCGTTGATTTATGAAAGAATATTCTTGTGTTATTGTTATTTATAATGAATTTATGTACCTATATGAGTGAGAAATTTACAAATTATGTTTTAATTGCTTGTGGCAGAAGAAAAAAAAGTTTAATTAAAAAAAAACAATTGATACAAATTTTAAACCATTAGTTTAATGGTCAATACCTAAGTAATATTCACGTTCATTATTTCATATACATTTTTCTAATCAATTGCGGTTATTGATAATTTAAAACTGTGTAAAAAAATATAAAGTATAATATACTATTGTAATAGGTAGCATTTTTTTCTACAGGTGCCATGATGATGCGATTTCACAATTCTTTAAACAGATGAATTCGGGTTATGTTAAATATTATTTTGAAACAAATTAATGAAATACAGTTTGATATGACTAATCTCTGCATATTTCTATATATATATGAGCACGATCCTATAAATATACTTCAGACTACACACAATTTAGGTACTTGTTCAATAATTTAACGTAAACGTAAAAGTATTAAATAGGAATGTGATAATATTTATTAAGTATTTTAAGGACCAGAGTCAACTAAATTTTTTGTACATTACGTGGAATATAATTCGTTCGAATTTTAATTATTGTAAAAAGTGAACGCATTATGACTCATATATAGGTGTCTTAAAAAGAAGATAATGATAGATTAACGTTGTACTATATATTATACATACCTGCAGTCATTAATATAGATTATAAATCCAAATTTTACAGTTAATTTACTATAATATAATATATAATAAGTATACTAATTTATTGTGACTAATCACCTTTGCTGCTGATGTCAAATATATATATATATAAAATAAATGTATCAAAAATATCAGCGTAAGTATTTATTGTATCAACACATCGTTAACATTTTCTATACCATAAGAAACTTATTTACAGGTTGTATATAAACGTATTTGGTCAAAATTGCAAAGGTTGCAAACTTTTTGAATTAACACCATAAGTATTTTGACGAATAAAAATTATGGTTAATCGATGAGCCTTTATTTTAGCATCGACAAAACTAATAAAGATACCTTTATACCGTTATACGACTTGTATGTTTTATAAATATATAGATTTTTTTAAATGTAATAATTGAAACTTAGACCATCAGTCGCTTTTTGAATAATCTAGAGTATTAATATTTATGTTTTTCCACAATAATGCATTATAGATGGACAAAACTATTTTTCAATACACCTTACCCTACAAAAAAAAAAACTCGTTGCGAATAATATAGTAATGGTCAAGTATTATTACAATCCCATATATATGGTAAACTTTTGGAAGACTCTTATTGGTTTATTTACGATCAATTTCAATACAATGGTTAATACGGTAAAACATCAAGCTAAGACTACAAGTGTGTATTTTACGATAGCCGTATGCCTGTATGAGTCATTTTGATGTAAAACTCAAGACTTTTTTACTACTTTGGTATAAAAGGATGATTGTATATAATGTAAAATTTAATCTTTGACGAGATTCAATGAAGATAAAAATCTATGACTGTAATAACGTGACATATATATATATACAATGACTAAAACACTATTATAGACTGGATTTTCATATTATAGATCTTAGGTGTTTAGGTTAAACTACAAATGATGACAACTGACAACATTATAATTTTAGTTAAATATTTTAAATCAACCTCCGCAGATATTGGCGCAGAAAGTACCTACATTTCCATCATACTAGACCGTTCTTCTTAGGATTACTCTCCTGCATACAACCCCATCAGCATGTAGAAGATGGGAGAAGATAACAGGCGTGACGTGTGTATTTATTGTACAGGTATAGTGATATTATTGTTACAGTGAAAAAAATATGTATTATAATCTATAATTATTATATGATGATGTTGCTTCTTAATAGTTTATTTGTTCTCGCGAGATTTTATTAGGAAACAAAATTGTAAACAGCCCTCGGGCTCGACCAAAAGAGAAACAAGCGTAGCTATGTATCATGTATGCACATATACTATGTGTACCTGCACTTATAGATGTTGAACATCTAAAATACAATGCACCGACGAAGGGGTGGGCATGAAGATGGTGCATATTGGGAGAGTAAAAAGATAGATTAATATATTATATTATATTATATATTATGTATATAATATATTACACGTGGACGGCGGTGGGGCCGGCCTGTGCAGCTGCAACTTGGGAAATAAAACTCGGCGGCGTCGCGCGCCACCGCAGTTCCGTCCGAGACCGGTGCGCGCGGTCATGTGCGAGTGTCGTTGCAGCGGAGCAGTTGCCTGCCGCCGAACGAGAGTGTTGTCCACGTGCGTCGTCCAAATCTCGTTAATTTTTCGAAACAGACGGATGGCGGCCTACACGACTCTGTAGATGAATATAATATTTATTTATTTTTTCGAAACCATTTCGGAATTTTGCACGTCGACTCGTGCACGCCCATCGTAAAATTACTATTAATAATAACTATTTTACTTAAATAACATAAAAATAACACGTCATATTATTGAATAATATAATAAATTCGTAATACTCGCGTGGACGCGACTGCCGCTGACAAATCATACTACAGCGAAACCAGTGACGATAATCACATCGGCGCCATATCGCATTGTTACCGCGGTTACATATTTCAAAATACAGGGACGTGTCATGACCGCGGCCCCGCGAGTTTTGGCAATGGCCACTCTGCTGGTGGTCGGGGCTCAGACGCTGTCCTACGGCGGCGCGGACGGCCGTCACACGGCCACCGGCGTTGAAAGGTACTCGAAACTCGATCGGTTCCTGCACGATCGGCTGGGCCTGGCCAGCGTTTTCGGCGGCGGCGGTGTCAGCAACCGGCCCAGTCCGCCGGCGCCGACCACCGATCGGGGACTGTTGTCCAGGACGGCTGCGGCCGTACCCGAAGACGAGGATGACGATGGTGCGGATAACGAAGAAGACGATGATGACGACGATGACGATGAAGATGAGGAGGAGCAGGACGAGAAGAACCAAGTGACTCCCGGGGTGTTGGTCAGGCTGCGGCACAGGAACGCGGCTGCGGTTGCAACCGCGGTGGCGGCCGAGAAGGACTTAGACGTATACGGCAAGGTAATAATAATATCTGATTAATAATCATAATTTTATTGTACATCGATATCTGCACGATCTGCACGGGTTAATTAAAATAATGCATATTGCACATTTCATTTATATACACGTTGAAATATAATTTATGGTCCGAAACGGAAATTTTCCTTTTCCACCAAGTATATAGAGTTTCTATTTTACAACGTGAAACGAATAATATCCAGTTTAATGTAAAGTAATGTAACGTCTTACTATTAAAAAAAATAAAATATTATAAATGCGATGGAGTACCTAGGTAAATTTTTTTCAATAAAATTAATAAAGTAAAGTAAATTTTGTAACTGATTTTTTTTTTTTAATTTTATTACCTATATTAAACTGTTTTCAATATGAATTGCTTGCATTAAGCTGAATTTTACTTGCATAACCCAACATAATCGGAGTATAATAAATTAATAAGTATAAAATTGGACAGAGATAAATGTATATTAGGTATATTATAACAAATCAGACGTAGGTATAATGGCTATAAAGACGAAAAATCCCGACAGTTATGCTATGTGTTCCCCGCGCTCACCTTTCGAACAATAGTAATTACAGGGTTAAATGATCGTACCGTAAGCTGTATTCGTGTATACGAAGATACATCGTGACAGTAATTATTTATGTGCAGAGCGTGCGCATTATAATATATATCTTAAAGGAATGTCCCTGCGCGATACTCGTGAATAATAATTATCCGTGTATAATCGAAGGTACGATATATGTTGCAGCGTGCACCTAAATGCATATTAAAGGTATATCGCTGTGCGATGTGCAGTATGACAAATAACGTTATGTGCTTGAAGAGCATTGCAATATAATCCAGTAGATTGTTCGGTATAAATGTTACAAAATACACATCATCAATATATATCATGTAGTATCAAATATGACGTATACTATATAATATGCAGTCATGTAAATATCGAGCATTGTGCATGTAGCATTTTAAAACACACGTAGATGCATACCTGTATAACTATTAATATAATTCAAACGATTCTAAACACATTTTTCATTATTTACAATATTTACATTAATTATTTTTTTACTAAAAATCAAATGTGTAACCAAAAAAAATACTGAAATTAAAAATTATTACATTAACAACTTATATTTATGTTTTGCAATTATTTAAAAAGTTAAAACAATATGAATGTTAGTGTAATCTATTTGAATGTTTATCTACGCACGAGGCCAATAATATTATGAATGACGCGAGTAAATTTAAATTGATAAACGATACTAATTACTAATTTTTAATGAATTATTTTATTTAATTTACTAATTAACGACCAATTAATCAACATTTTGATATTTATATATTTATTTAATTTTAAAATACCTATGCATTATTTAAACATAATGACAAATTGAATTTTAAAAATAAAAGAAATTCATACTTACAAAATATTATATTTAAAAAATACCTTTACACATTTTATGACGATTATTTTTGCTGTATCCAATCTTTAGTAACATAAGGATTTAACCAAAAAAATTATTTTGGTAACTTTGTGATTCGTCTAAAACCAATGCAATAACTAATAACAAATATTCTGACTTGATTTGAAATAAATTTATGTTCCATGTGCTTTTTTTCGATTACTACCTATGTGACATACGAAATAATAAAATACTTTTGAAAATTACTTAGTACTTAATAATTATTCAACTAATGATATAAGCTAGACTGGTATTGCTGCAGGCTTCCGTGAAATGATTTTTTTACCCTAAATTATACGTAATTTGTATTTTGGAAACATTCGGAATTTAAAAAGACGGTAAATGAACGTGAATGGACGTAATATATTCAACGTTTTTATTTTTAGCTTTCAAACTAAATTTCAAATGTTGTCTTTCATGTTGAATTATGTCGAATCATATTGGTGTGACATGTGTGTTTTATTTATAATATTTTTAAATAAATAATAAAATGTGTAAAAAAAAATGTACTAAACGTTTAATAAAAGAATATATTACCTGTATAAATGATAATAAAATATATTTATTTTACCAAGTGCAGAGTTCAATCATAAGAACCAATCATATTTTATAAATTACTTATAATGCAATTTATACATAACACACCTACAAGTTTATTGCTGTTTTTTCAACGGTTTAGATTTCATTGTTATTGGTAATCTGCTGGTAATGTTAGATCAACGAATTTCACATGTAAGATGAATATAAATTATAAAGATAAATGTGGAGATTTGAATCGTGAACGAAAATAATATGATTTTTAGGAAACATCATGACTAGGAATAACTAAAAACAATATTTTTTCGATTTAAACAATAGGTACATTATAGTTTCGATGAAATTTTTATTATTTTTTACGTGAAATATTTGGTTAATCTTGAAAATTAACTTATTCATTAAGGTTTACGTCTTAATATTTATAATTATCGTTAAGTTGCAAAAAAATTCAGGTACATAATATATTATACTATAATATGCATATTTATAGATACTTACGTATGATGTATAGCAAGTGAATAAATCATATTATACCATTTATACCCCTAAGGCATATTAATAATTTCGACCTTTAAACACTCGTAATGATTAATAATATTTCGCGAGCTCACTTAATGTCTGAAGTTTTTTCCGTCCATCATCGGTTATCCGTTTTTGTCGCATTCCCACGCATATACGCATAACATACGCATATACGCATAACATACGCATTACGAACGTCTTTTCGTGCGATCCTGTGCTACAAGACGCAGACAAATAGCACAATCTTAATATTTTTTATTTTTCAAACGAGTCTCACGTGAATTATAATAATATTGTTTACGAGTGAAAAGTGTTGGCGACCGCCGACTAGCATCTATTCGATATTATACACTCGAATTGCCGACCGCACTCGAAGCGGTTAAACTATTAAATTATTATATACTAATATTATGTATCGTGTATTTATCTAAAACACATATTTGTTTTCTCGAAAATTAGAACAACAATAAAATGATATGTAATAAATAAAATCTGGTATAATTTTCAGTGCCTTAAGCCGAAAATCTTTAAGAGAATTCGTACATGCGATTTTCTCAATTACATCGTAAAAGTTTACACGAATTTGGAATAATTTTCGGAACATTCACCACGCCTCGCCTGTCGTAAAAAAATCTTACGTCCGTTGAATCCAAACTCTTTGCTACTATACTTACTTCGACGGTGCTCCAAATCGTGTCTTCGAATGCAACAGTATCGATCTCCATTTTCCACATACCGTCGGCCGGCTGCAACAATGTTCGTACGAATCGTACTATATATCCGTCCAAATTATAAACTATACCTATTATTATTATTTTCAGAACCGAGCACTACCATATAATAATATAACATTTATATACGAGCTCTTTGAGTCTGTGAAATTCACAATATATAGAGTCCCAGACTGAGGCCGCAGCCGCTACAGACTATCGTGCAATATATTATATTAGGTATTTATACTGTCCGATTGCGCACAGTTTTGCAGTTTCTGGGATGGTTTCCAAAAATATATCATCCTCATAATATACATTGCTCTTACTATTTATTTAATCGACATAAATCAATCGCAATTTCTGTACAGTATTGGCGTATATATGCATGCATATTACACATTATAGTTTCGGTTCAGCCCCTGAGGTCATTGTATAATATATTATTTAATTCTACACCACGATTATGTGGCGTGTATAAATCGAGTTTAGAATTAATTTCAATTGTCGATATTGAATTATTATTACTAAGCTTAACAGGTCTACTTACTTTATTTTCATCTTTCCGTGACGTTTCCAACCGTTCCTACACAGTTTTAATTTTAATTTTATGTATTATAAAAATAAATATTATATTATATATATACTTAATCGACCACTAGACTGATATTTAGCCAAATAGCTTATAGTCGTCGGAAAGTAAATCACGAACACATTATTTTAACGATTCGTCACGGTTCCGTTATATAAGAATATGCTGTATAACATGAACGTTTTAGAGAAAATATCGATAATTATTATGATTATTACACACTATAAGTAAATTGGATAGAATTCTAATTTATCGAAAGATTTATTTAATAATTATGGTTTTAACTTTTAAAACCGTTTTACGGAAATTACACACTCGCTTTCAGAGTTGTAAACGGACAAAATAATAGTTAATAGTCAATAACTATATGTCTATATATTATATTGTATGTAAAAAAATACAACAGAAGTACACTGTTTTGATGAAAACACGCAATTTAATTTATTACGAATTAACGAGAAATATGCAAACCTTTCATTTTTACAGTAATAATAATATATAGTTTTTTTTACAGAGATGTATATATTTACATAATATATTCAATGTTCATTTAATAAACTAATTAAAAAATCCATTAGCTAAAATCTAAGAAAAATCTTTTTAATAATAATAATTATATATTAAACGGATATTACTTATAATATTTAAAGTAGTATAAATAGGTAGCCAGCCAGGTACCTAGTTTTGTTTTATGCATTATGTTAATCAATAAGAATATAATAAAAATCGTATTATATTGACATCTTATTTAATTTACTCATGCCAAAGTAAAAGTTTAATTTATATTATATTAAATATTTAGAAAAATATAAAATCATGTAGTTATCAACATCACTTTCAATAAAGTAAATATTTATCTAATTTCATAAAATATGTCTTATAATTATATACATATATTTTAGTACTTAAATATATTATTTATGTATTATCTATAGTGAAATTTAAATTACGATGAACAATTACAATGGAATTTATCAATGTTTTCAAACTTCTACTAATCTTTGAATCCAAATACACCTTTTAATTTTGTCGGTTTATAAGTCAATAATATAGATAATACTAAAAATATTTTATTCACTATAGTCACTATCAACTACTTAATGTAGCCCTCTTAACAATTTGATGATTAATAATGTCATAATCCATAAATAAAAAAAAAAAATAATAATATTATAGCTAATTCTAATTATCTATTAATGATTTTGACTCCACTTGAGTATACTACTTTATAATAACATTATTATTTTCTAATTTTTAATTTTTATGCATGTGTAATTTAAATGTAGCATATTAAACTTATATGTAAAATTAGGTACACACTGCACAGGACTAATATATATATATATATAAATCTTTTTTTTATAAATCGAAAATATGAATGTATAACATAATATTTAATCCAAATGCAATATAATATCTATAAAAATATAATTATCCATGTAAAAAATATTTTAGTTTTTCTAATTTGCGAATTATTATTCATATTTATATGTAGGTACCTTTGTGAAGGTTTGTTGTGCTCTTTTTTACGAACTAAATTTATAATTGTATAATTATTTATAATCAAATGCTCAGACAACTTACATTTTTTTTTTTTTTATGGTAATTCGGCCTAAATCGAATGGTGACTATTCAAAAGACACGAAAGATTTATTGTGCTAATTATATGTGAGTAACAAACTAACAAGTGAATTCCAGAGTGGTTAAGCCGTCTGATCGGGTCAAGGCGGCGTATTTGAACAATTTTTCAAATGTCTTTATATTATTATGTCGGCAAAAAAGAAAATAAATAATAATACATAATGCGTAATCGAACGACACACACTCATATATATATATATATATTCATATGTGTGTTATACGTTTTATATATTAATAGTCTGATAGTCACGTAAATAAGCATTTATTCACAAAGAAACGTCTTACAGAAAGCAAGTTCAAGTCATGCTACCTATATACATACAAGACGCGTTGAGTAAGAATCACCTACAGGTGAATGTACCTTTTCTCACGTATGCAGTTTGTATGTAAAAACTTGGTGTCAGCGTAGTATCTATGGCAAAGTATGGCCCACAAAAAAAAACGCTATTTGTAATTATGAAAAAAGATTCTAATTCAACCATCGTTGAATCATAATGCAATTATTTTGAGACACATTATATTATTAATAATTAACGATCTTTATCGATGTGTAGAAATTCAAAAATTTAAAAAATACCTATATATGCATGCATATTTTTAATAGATAATGCATTTTTAAGTACTTTATAGTAATAACCATTGGCTATTTTTATATTATTCACCTTGCATAGGGGTGGTGGTATAACGTAAAATATAGATATATCTGATGGATTTACAAAATTATTAAGTTATTCCTTATGAGTATATTATTAATTATATAATTACATTATTCAATGACAAAATAGTGTTGTCAGTGTTCTTAAAAAGTTATTTTATCGCAAATTAACTTATCAATTGGTACATTTACATATATTATGAGTCATTAAGATATTTTATATTAAATTAATTGTGTAAGGCTAAAGCCTTAGTGAATTAATTTCATAATAACGATTAAATATTAATAATTCAAATTTCTATACTTAGGATCCACTCGGACAGCGTTACATGTTATTTGATTTATGAAGTATATTAATTATAATATAGAATATAGAATATAATGTAGAAATTTAAGTTCATAAATATTCGACCAATAAAACATAACTTTAAATAATTATTCTATAGTCTTTACTATGAAATATGCAGCTAAAATTTGGCTTTTAAGTGTAGGTGTTATATATGGTAGAAAATAAATATATATATATATATTATACAAAAAAAGATCGTAAAGTTTTTTTTTAGTTCAAAAAAAAATTTAAAAATAGGTTATTATTAATGCAACTCTAAACTGTAATCCCTTTAACTTATTACTGTTCGAATAAAGGGATTAAAATGTCAGAGTTCAAATGATTCGAGTGATTCGACCCTATAACATACTGCGAGGAAGAAGATAAAGAACCAAGACGGTTTAATATATATAAATATAACTAATATCAACGTTTATAATGACGTGTCTACCTATGCGTGGAATCGGAATTAAAAAACATTACAATTCAAGAACACACAATAAAAAAAAAAATTTTCGTTTAACCATATGGCTACAACAGATTTATGAAAAGAATTATAAATTGTTTTATTTCTGTCAGTGATAAGTTATAATGACCCTAATTTGAGCTTTGAAGTCCGACCAGGGAAATTGTTTACCACATTTAATTATCAGATAATAGGTTTTTATTTTTATATTCAAAAAAATATATGATAACTGAATAATTGCATGTATTTATATATATATATTTATATTTTTCAGAAGGTGAAAATCGTAAAAAAATAATTTAATGTGTGTGCATATTTAAACTTTACTCACCCCGTTTTTACGCTTCCTTTATTTATGGCTATTGACTAAACTTGTATACCAAAACAACTAGTGGGCAAAAGTGTTAGTGGGTGCATTACGATCGGAACAATTGTCAGATACTTGAATACTTACCCCATGGTCATCCCTGCAGCAGTATTAAGTAGGTATAATAATAGTATTAAGGTTTAACCGAATATAAATTCATCACGCTAAATCGATTAACTTACAATTTCTGTAGCCGAACAAATGAAACAAATCTTTGTTCTTAGTGTTTTGTCCAAATAAGTGTTCTGCGCGAACGACATACTGTGAATAAAACAAAAAAAGTTTTGAATAATAAATCGTGCTGAGAGCCGACAGCTAGAGCAAACTACAGCCAGGAGTACGGGACATTTTCTAGTTATATTTTATTCTCCAAAAGCCCATTCGACCCTGCAATAATATGTCATCGTAACAATTTTATTTTATGACAAATAGCTTGTTCAAGTTATAAACAGTGTTCAGGCTGTTCAGAGTGCAAAGTTCTATCAACCGCGAAAATTCACGGCTTGTCGACAAATATTTGCCCAAAACAAGAAGTCATGAATGTATATATCGGTTATTATAGCGGACCGTTTTAATAATAATATATAATATATGTTGGCAGTTTATTATAGAGTTTTTGGTTGATTTATATATTTTATGGGGAGGGGTGCGGGGGGCTGCGAACTCGTGTCGTGACAAATGATATCTATTGTTGGTCAGTTTCCCTTGTTGCGGCTCATATTATATTAAACCGAGCTTCCTATGTACATTTTTTTTCTACAGTTTTTACGAACCATCCCTATACCCTCCCGGACGACGACGACGACGTGTTTATTGTCACGGTTTCTGGTTTGTCGGGGTCACACAAACTATTAACGCTTTTCAGCTGTTCCAATAACACATACACACACACACACACACTAGTTATTCTACAAATGAATGGAAAAATGACTAATGGGTTTTAAAAAAAAGTTTATATATGTATATACTATATGCATGTACGTATACACTGCAGTACAAGACAATCTTTATACTTGACCACGGTAATAAACTAAAGCGGTTTTTATTATTTTTATTTTTCACTTCATTCCGTTCGTTTAATTTTAATTTTATTTTTTAGCACGATTCGATTTTGTTATATGAACACCGATTTTTAATGTATTGGAGTATTTTATTTTCTTATTTTACGTTCTGAATACTGTCTGACTATCTGAGTATCTGAGCATTAAGTTCGAGAGCAGTTTAAAAACAAGATTGCTGTAAGTACTGTAATATTGTGTGAATAAGTGATCTCGTCTCAACTAATATAATACCTAAATGCCCTATAATATATACATACTTTTTTCATGAATAATGTGCCAACCATAAAAGTATATAATATTATTTATACACGTAGTTCTAGACATTCAGAAATTCGTATTATTGGTATTTGAAACATTGAATGTCGAGGTTATAAGTGTTATTACTCCCGAATTGTACTTCGTGAAGCAGATTGATTAATCTATTATTCATGCAGTCTATTTATTAATGACAATTAGTTTTGGAATTATTTTTTCTTTAAAATTTATCACTATCATAATGCTACTCAAATCATAATATTCGATAAAAATAGTATAACAAAATGTTATTAAAATATTTTTAATGCAGTGACTGTTTAATAAAAAATGTTATTTGTACGAAAATCTCAGACAATAAATAACAAATAATTAGGTAGGTATAACTCTATCTTGCTATACGTTTTACGTTTTATATTAACTGCAAGGATTTTAAATTTGTCATTAAAAAAAATTCAAACGATATATTAATGTCAATGTTTCAGTGTTTACGGTTTCTTTTTCTTTTGACGTTATACTAAAATATTCAATTATATTATGTTATAAAATATGTTTTGGCACTTGTAAGAATTTTTTGCGAAAGTAATATAAAGTTAAACATTTTTATTTTAAGCTAATGAGTGCTAAATATCTATTTAGATGTTGCAGAATAATGATTTTTTCTCAAATTAATATATAAAATTTTGCTACTACATCTCTTTCGTTATTATTTATCAAACATAATTATATAACTTGAGTCAGAAAATAAATATGAATTAAATTACTTTTTTTATGTCTAGAAATTTCAAAAGTACAATATGGACACGATTTTTTGTACAAAGTTAATATTGGAACGTACAATAGTTAATTATTATTATATGAGCTCAAATAACGCGTACTTACTATAGGTATCTGACATGTTTTGTAACTAGATATTGTTTCTTTATTTATTCATATGTGCTACTGCTGAGTACTGAATATGAAAAAGTGTAATAAACAATTGTACATCATTAATTATGTGTATTCAATAAAATGTAAACGAATTAATTTTAAATTAGTTTTTACATTAAAAATGACAGCAATTGTTATTATTGTTATTACTATGTAATTTATGATTTTGGTATTGTAAAAATATAGAAGATCAAACAATATTTCACTTTGATTTTCGTTGTTTAAATTAATTTATTATTAATTATAAACTGGAGTCTAGAATCGAATGACTGTTAAATCAGAAGTATTAGTATTATTTTATTGGTATTATTACATAACAATATAATACCTATATAATTCTTTTGTAATTACCTATATCAAAAGCTACAACTTACTAATTCATAACAAAAATAAATTCTCTACTAATTTGAACGTTTTGAGGATTAATATTTTTCTTATACTAAATTAGTAACTATAAGTATAGAAAAATACTGCCGTCATAAGCAAAAACGCTGTAAGTCCCACAAAAATAAAAAATGAGGTTATAAGAAATTCGGCTTGTGTAGATGAATAGATGAATGTCTAAAATATTACTCCAAACATATAATACAATCAATAATCAAATAACTTAAACGCCGTAAATCGTAGAAAATACAAAATACAAAAAGTTATTAGTTATTATAACTGTTTATGAGATAATGTTATAATATTCCTATAAGTATATTTATAAAATATTATACTCCCCAAACATTATTAGGTACTTTTTTTATTATTATTATCAAATAAAATGAAAACATGGACGAAATAATATCTTTAGAGAAAGATTAGATGACGCGTTTACTCAAGAATCCAATTTAATCGTACTAAATCAAACAATCAAACATCGTCATTTGTTCTTATCGGTTAACCTCTGATTTTTAATTGGAATGTAATAAACTAATAACTAGGTATATAACTCAACGCGTTACTTATACCTACCGGTCATCAAAGCATGAATTCATTTCACACGCATTTATAATTGATATATACATTAATACATACTGCAGTGTGAACAAAACGATTTTCATTTAGGTACAGCCAGTACAGGGGTTGTTCCAGATGCATACCCTGTGCCAAGAGTCACGCAGCAGACTTGTATATACATATATGTATATAGACGGCCGCGGCACACGCTCGAATTTTCTCCTCCTTCTTTTTATCGTCTCGCCCATCGTTCTGTAATCACGTAGTTATAACGAGTTTAAAATTAATGTAAAAAAAGTGTAGAAAACAAAAAATAACACGCGTGTATCCCCCTATAGTTATACGACGGATACGCTCGCAGTTATGACACTGACACAAAAATTATCCTTCGCTATACACGAAGGGGGAGGACCTCGTGAACACATAATATTATATTATATTATTATATATATTATACGGTTTAACCACCCGCGACCGCACGGTTATTACCGCGGTGCGCGGTACATACCTATACATATTACCTTCATAATATTATTATTATACATATTATATACTATACCTACCTTCCATACGCATTCGACGAGTGACGACCGCGTGTTAGATAATTATATTTGATTTAATAAGATTTTCCGACCACCCATTAAGGCGACAGAAGCGATTTTATACGTACGCGATGTTCAATTGGGCCGACCAGATATATAATATTATATGTAAGGGTATATATATATTACCTATATAACGGCCGTCGGAGCTTTGTCGGAAGTCTTTATGCAATATCACTAATAATATGTATATCTATATATTTTAGAGATTATGTAATATAGTGTAATAATAGATATTGAGCCGCCTGTAACATAATGTGTAATGCTTCGTCCCTCCCCTACCCTACCCCCCTCGATTCATTAAAATGCAGTGAAAGTTTGAGAGACGATCGTAAAAACACCCTTGATTGTCGGGTATATACAGTGCAAGCCCGTAAAAATGTCGAATACAATCGAAATTAGTCATCAAAAATCGACAAGACTCGAAATAAAAATGTACCTAAGTTTTTATTGCGTCTGCTGAGACATTACCTATATCATACAGACCGTAGCTGAGCGACGGGTACGATTAGCGGGACGATTGCATCAGCAGTGATTTCATACTGTAGGTCGTCGATCGAGAACATAATTCAGATTCTCCTGCTCATTTTTTACGACCCCAGTAAAACGGTAACGTGCATAATACGTGGTGGTTAATGGATATCATTATTATTATTATTATATGACTGAGAAGAAGCACCGCGATCAGATTATTCCGAGAATATTGTCGTGGTGAAATTTTTTTACTTAATTTATTACTGCTGATGACCGACTAATGTCCATATAGATAAACGTAACAAAAATTATTTGACAAATTTAACGCTATTGTGTTTTTTTTTCGTTCCGCCCTCCGTGTTGTCTCGGAACAATATTACGTGAATACAATGATAATAGAAATGCCGACAAGTTCTACGGACTACATTTTGTCGACTTGTCTTCCATTATTAATCAATAGAATGTATATATTTGTCGGTTATACCCGTGACAGATACCCGCGTATGCATTAATCACGGTCTCAATGAATATTTTGTAGACATGACTATTGTTTTCATATTATAATTATTTATGAATAAATAGACTACGGATCACTATGATAATAGATTTATAGTATAGGTATGCCTATAGATATGAGATATATAAAATATAGAAATAAGTAAATATACAAAGTGTTTATTTTAAATGTAAACATTTATTTTCTCAAAGAGTTCTTAGAAATAATTTTTTTCAAATTTGAATTCAAAACTACATTTTTAAAGAAAAAAAATTACTTGAATTTTTACTATTTTTTAATGTTTAAAACATCGTTTTTGTAATTTTTACATTTTTCAATGACAGTATTTATTTTACTTCATATTAAGAAACAGAACAATTTTACTTCTGAGAATTTAAATTTATAAAAATTGAATTTTGAACGAGTATAAAATAATATATATAATAAGTTATAACTTGTAATTAATGCTGAAACTTCTAGTTTTTCAATATTTCTCTAGAAAGGTCGCAGAACAAATTGATCCATAACTGTGCTTCATCAATCATAACACAATGAACTATGTTTAAAATTTTACTTAGCATATTTTACCAATACTTCGCGTACAAATGCATATTTGAGTACCTGCCTATATATTAGACAAATTAATATCATACTTAGCAGTAGTTCGATGTACAGTATAGTTATATTTTCATATAAGGTTAAAGGTTGAACAAAAAAAATGAGTACAAATAAAAAATTCGAAATATTTTTGTTATAATACAGTATATCACTATTGAGATTGTATCAGGGCTCATATGAAAAATCTCCGATAACACATAAATATTGTACGACATGAACTTTACACATTACACGCATGTATACGGTGTAGTATAACAATATACACTTCAGTATAATAGTATTTGTCTGGCATAAAGATTGGAAATTTTCGCTCGTGCGCACCAACGAAATATTTATTATTATTTTATTACGTGTATTACGATGTAAATATAAGATTAGAAATTAATTTTTCAAATTTTTAATATTTTAAAAACTTCATTATTTTATTAACATTTAACATATAAATAATATAGGTAATTTATCAAATATTTTAAGATATTTTAATTTAAAATTAATCATTTAATAGATTTTTAGGATTTTTAAGTACTATATTTATACCTATATAGAAGTCCTTAAGCCTTAGTATTATGACTTATATTTTATAAGTATTTAAAATTACCCCACAAAATGTTGGTACACTATTCAGTTCAACTGAACTTTATATACTTAACTAATTAATTATTATATTATTATATATTAATATTGTTTTCAAAAAAGTATTTTGCTAAAAAAAATAATAACGTTAAAAAGTATAATTTTTTTTTCAAAAATATTGTTTTTTTAATAAGGTATAAAATTGTATAAAGAACAAAATTTCAAAAAACGTCAATACTTTTAAGAACATTTCAATTATCTTTAAAAGAATTACCGTGCATGTGCACATTTTATATAATATGTGCCATTATCGGTGTTTTTGCATATAAACAGTACAAAAACAGCTATAGGTACTTGCATACGTTCTTATTCGTATAATGATTGTTTGTTCTTCGCGACTCGCGTAGACAAAATAAGTATACTTCGCAAATATTTTATTTATTCTTCACGAAACAATAAAAATAGCGGTGCCAATAAAATTTGCATTATGCGTATGGAAATTTGCTGAGCAGTAAAAATTGCAGTTAAATTTTCTCATCGTCTTTTAGAATTTTAATTATTAATTGCATTTTATTTACTGAACATATAAACGTATAATCTCATATGACTCAGAATAAATTCAGATCGCTTTATTCATATAATATGTTTTTTAAATATGAACGGGGCACTGAAGACATACATACATACATATTATATTATACTTCGTACAGTAAAACAGTTTCCATAAACATTTTTACTTAATTTAGTACCTACTATTAAAAATAATAATTACGCTATTTTAATGTTTTTGAAAAATTGACAATTTTTTATGGTTACGCAATTAAATATATTGACTTAATTGTTCATTTTATTTTTCCGAGTAATTTGTATTGCTCAATTAAAATATTCCATTGAAATTGAACAGTACAAAAATTCCATTCTATCCTATTTCATCATGACACCAAGCAAAAAATAATATACGTATGAGCGCAAAAAAAATTCATCCGTTATCAACAAGGATATCGTTCTTAAAATGTACTAGCGCGTCAGTCACTTATATTGAATCATCCATAGTCCATTGAATTATTGTGTAAAAATTAAAACTATTCCCTAAACAGATCCAACTTTTTTTTTGAACAGAAATTGTGTCATAATAACTGTATACGTTTAAAAACACTGATTAAAATATTAGTAGATATTTTTTAAGTGGTATCTTTGATATCTCCAATTATTTGGAACATATAAATAGAATATTTAATAATTATATATTTGATTACATTAACTAATTTAAATACAATTTATTTGTCA
Source organism: Diuraphis noxia (assembly GCF_037042655.1). Taxonomy (NCBI): domain Eukaryota; kingdom Metazoa; phylum Arthropoda; class Insecta; order Hemiptera; family Aphididae; genus Diuraphis; species Diuraphis noxia. Next base: position 24,510,071 of record NW_028301714.1, on the reverse strand, counting down.
TATACTCATATGTAATATGTGTTTTTTAAAACATACACACTAATCGTTGCTATAATTTATTCTCAAAGAAAATTAGACATTCATTAGAAACTTATTATAAGCCTAAGCATTTATACTGAAATTACATATGATAAAATTTCTATTTTATTTCAGTACCTACCTAGTTATTACAAATATATATGACTATTATTAATTATTATTGACGGGGCAGTATTAATAGCCTCTCTTAGGATCAATTTGCGTGTAGCCATAAAGTCCTGCACACTGAAATAAACTACCAGAGTCCGATGCAGTTAAAACACACTATCGTGTATAAATGCTACTTTTTATGAGTCCTTACATTTTTACTATACATTGTTGGCTGTATTTCAGCTGCCATTTTAAATCACCACAAAACTAAAAGACTTTCTGGCGACTGGCACAGACCAATGAACCGTTCTTAAATTCAACTATACCGATATGTAATTTAAAACATATCATCATATAAAATAAAATCGTGCAATTCACAAATCATGTCATTTAATTAAATACAAATTATAATTTTAACTATAAGCTACATTATTGAAGTTTTCCGTAGATTAGATCCTAAATATGATTAATATGAAATTCATTTACAAATCCGTCTTTCAAAATTGTTTTACATAATCTATTTAATAATACTTAGATTAAATAAAATTGTATAATAAGTTATACTTATATTATGATATGTACAAAGCCTTGGAAAAAGTGTACCTATATTCTTAAATATTTGTTTAACCATTTTTAAGTATTTATTTTTATAAAGTAACTTAAAATTATTTTTGAAACTTCATAAATTTATTTTAATCGATAATTAACTAATAAATTCAAGTTTGACCTTTAAAACACAATGTCCCACTAATATGATAAATTATCTAGTAATAGACAAACATCAAAAACACAAACTTCTACCATGTTTACAGAAATCGTACAAAGGTATATCATATAATTTATTAAACTTGTCTATCGATCAATTTAATAATAAAATATTATAATTTAAAAGTTTAACAATTAGAATACCAACGCGTTTGTGAAATATTTCTATATATATTTAAATAAAAATACATAATTAATAAAATTGTAAATTAAAATATAGTAACCTTTACATGAACAGTCTTAAAGTGGAAAAGGTCGTATTGACCTTTATATCGTTGTCATAAAAAATAAACAAATTACAAGTCAACTTTTTACATAACTTAAAGTGTCTAATTAATTATACTACCTAATCTATATGACTACATCACTAAATATCGTATTCAAAGGCACAAAATTGAGGTTCATTAGATGTTTTAGAAAAAATAGTTTAGAAAAAATCATGTGCCACATGTGTTTGATATTTTAATATCATAATATAATCAGCTGTATATCGCTTAAACTTTTAAGTTGTGTATCTTTATTAGTGAATCTATATCATTTAGTAATACGTTTAAGTGATTTTTACATATATTTTTTATTTGGTTAAATTTCTGTATGTTCATTATTACCATATGAATTATGTTTAATTTTGATGTACAGATTTACTGATTTAGGTCAATATATACATATATAATACACGCATAATGTATATATTATAATTATATTAATGAGATTTATGGGCATTGACCATCACTTTGGAGAAAATTTCATAGCCAAACCCTAAGATTAATTCTCACGTTTCACGTTCATTTTTGCTTTGAAGTTAAAATACATAAGCTGCACCGTACTTTGTAAAATGTTATTGTGCTGCAGCCTCATCGCGATTCCACGTAATATCATACATATAGCGCCGTACCATAAGGCCACAGATAAAATATGACTATTTACATCGTTAACCCGGTCTGTACGGATATAGGTCAGTCGTAAACGTAGACATATTGTAGGATACGGCATACACCCGCGTGAAAATGTATTTCCTTGTTTCTCGGTATTGTTCTGACTAATGTCCAAAATTGAAGGACGACCAGCTGGCTCCAAAAGAAAAATTAGCTGAGAATTCTCATTTTTCGTTCCCCGGAAACAGCTAGCCTTGAAAATATTCGATATTATGAGTTTACGATGCGTTCTTACGAGTAAAACTATTACGCTTATGTTTATTTATATTTATATCATATGCAATTTATATTACAGATAAGCCAACATAGGTATACCACACGATGTAATCGCATTTGAATTCGCGGTACGCCGGCAACATCGTCATAATATGTAAAGGTCACTGGGTGAATTCGTTTTCAATCAATTCGATAAAAATTAACGTATTGTTTTTGTATAATTGTTATTACCGCATCGTGAGCACGCTTGTTACTCATTGGTTTATTTTATACAAGAGATTATTCCAATGCATGCACAGTGACGCGATGGATTTTACATCGAGATGAATTTTTAAACTGAACCACTCGATGTTTCAATCGAAAATAATGTAATAAATATCATACATCGTATATATATTTATGATAATGCATTCGGGTTTATATTCCGTCTTTGAATATTAAGAGGACGTGATACCCGGATGTGTTGTCTCCGTCTTATAAATGCGTAACATGGTACATTTTTCGCTCAGCAGAACACGTGTAGCTCCGTTTGCTTAAAAATTAGAGTGAATTGACCTCATATAAAATATAAAGATAAGATTATTATCTAGACAACCTCATATGCTTTTTATTTTATTTAAATTTTAAAGGAAGTTATGAGTATTTTAAGATGCACAAAAAATTTACAATTTTAAAATAAAAAACGGAGCTACACGTGTTCTGCTGAACGTAAAATTTACAATATAATGTACTTGTAAGACAGAGACAACACATGCGGGTATCACGTCCTCTTAAGCAAATAATATATTTAAGATTTTATGCCAATGAACTAAAGGTATTTTTCTTTTATGATTTCCGAAAAATGTATTTTAGTAGTATCGTTATAATACGCCTCTAAAAGAATAATTCTATATTAACGACATATACTATAAGCACATCAAGTGCTACAATTAAAGACTAGGTATTAAATATAAATGCTGAAATACAACTTACAGTTATAATATGTATACTTAATGCATTATGATTTTTAAAATCAGGTTGCTGAATTTGGAATTGGACACAATAAGTTATACCAGAATCAACGATAATATATATTAAGTCTTTCCAGGGTGTTTAGGTCAAATGGCATTATTTAGGGAGTAGGGTATTCAATTTAAGATATACCCGCATGTGTTGTCTCCGTCTTACAAGTGCTAATTTTACGCTCAGCAAAACACGTTTAGCTCCTTGAGTTTAAAATTTAGGGAAGACCTCTTATAAAAATTAGATATAACATTGTTATCGAGTGCTTCTCATGGGATTTTTATTATATTTTAATTTTAAAGCGAATTGTGAGTATTTCAAAATTGTTAATTGTTTGTATATTTTTAAAATACTCATAACTTGCTCTAAAATCAAAAAAAAAATCAAAAACCCATGAAAAGCCATCGATAATAATGTTACCTTTAATTTTTATAAGTAGTCAATTCGCTCTAAATTTTAATCTCACGGAGCTAAACGTGTTCTACTGAACGTAAAAATTACCATGTTACGCACTTGTAAGACGGAAAAAACACATGCGGGTATAACGTCCTCTTAAAGTTTCCTGCAAGCTCATTTCTAACATCGTTTTTATTAAAACTCATATATTATATGGCGTACTTCGCAATTTACGTTTATAATTTTAATGCGGTAGTCTTTCTTGTGGTCTATACTATATTGTCTATTACAATATATTTATGTATTTGTATCTACTGTAACATGATTTTAAAATAATCATCGACAACATTACAATATTGACAATAACGATTTCATTATTACGGCACTACCGTGTAGTACACGGTATACGCACACATATTCACGTATTATAGGTACACATAAAACGACAAAAGTGCACGAGCGCACTATACAATATGTGACCGAGATGACAGTCGACGTCTATATTATCCATTCATCGGAAGTCGTATTGTTGTACTCAGACAAACTATGACTATATATACTTGTTCAATGCAATCATGTATAGGTATATTATGTCCTACCACGCCACGCGTTCAATTAAGATTTTAATGTAGTATTGTGTTAAGCCATAATATAACAATAATTGTACATACTGTACCACAAGTTATTATCATATTGCCGAATTAAAAATTCTCATTCACGATCCTGTTTCATATATGGGATGGTTATTACACCAAAACCATATAAATCTCTATTTATACGCGCTTGTCGTTCATTCATTAAGTGCTACTCGCGCGAAATTCTAGTACTTTATGAAGATAATATATTTTTTAATCGTTATTTTAATACACATCGGAAGAGACGTCAATAATTATACGCCGTACCATCGCACTCGTATCCGTAAGTTACATTTACATTACACATATAAACATTATAAACACTGTAATATTGTTTTACACTCGAAAAACACAGTAATCGTCTATAAACAAATAAACTATTCTATTGGTAGGTAATAAAAAAATATTTATATATTTTTTTTTATATACAAATAGACGTATAGAGTTATTTAAAATATATTATTATTTTTACAATAAACAATAATATAAATTACGGTTTACATAAAACTTCTAAAAATCAGGCATACGTGGCTTACACACAGCTTTCTCATGAGACACGACGATCCTGCCCAATGTACAACCTGCGGAGAAGCTCTAACTATCAAACACGTCCTTCTACACTGCCGAAATTTTACAGATACCAGAACCTCCTTAAACATTCCAGAACACCTCTACGAAGCACTCGGACCGGACTATGAAAATTCTATTAATATTCTAACTTTCCTAAAAATAACCAAACTTTATAACCTCATATAATTTCATATGTTTTCCTAGATATTCCCCTACTTTAATTACACATACCTACCAAGAATAATTTTATTGTAATATTGTAAAATGTATTGTAAATTGTACCTGTATATATAAGTAATATTTTAAAATATGTAAGCTAATAACCTTAGTTGTTGAGGCTTTAAAGTAATAATAAAAAAAAAAAAAACTTCTAAATATATTGACTAAAAATCAATATTCAATTTGTATGGAATTTTTTCGATTGCAAATAAAGTGGAAGACTAATGTAAACTTAACTCATGAATCTTTTTCAATTCACTTTTCTTTAAAATTTCTATGGCAGTGTGGCCTATCAATTGTTATAAAGTTAAAAAAATATCGTCCTCGATTATTTTTCATGCAAAATTCTATTGTCTTATATGTAGGTACAATCGTATTATCCAAATATTATAAATTTTATTTTGCCTTTAGAAATATAGACGTTGGCTACAATTAAACAATCGATTACACACACTAAGCTCATTGCTACACAGAAACACACACACTAACCTAAATGTCAAATTAATAATATATAAAGCTCTTCTAAAACCCATTTGGACCTACGGGCTTCAGCTCTGGGGTAGTGCAAAAAAATCAAATATACAAAAAATTCAAGCTTTTCAAAACATTGCCCTAAGAAAAATCACAAATGCCCCTACCTTTGTATCCAATGTTACGCTCCAATGCTCCATAACGATCTAAGAATAACAACAGTACTTGATGAAGCAAAATGCTACTACAAAAGATTTCACACCAAACTACCTCTTCATCCTAATCCTCTTATTAAAAAACTATCTACCTTGTCCATTCCTGCAGGTAATCCACCCAGACGGCCTAAGCGAAGATGGTGTCGGGACATTCTGTCTCAAAATTAAAATTAGCTTAACTAAAAAATTTTAAGAACACAAAAGAGGTAGTGTCACCAATGGGTGGCTTCTTCTCTCAAAAAAATCATATGTAAATACCCTATGCACATTTGCTTATTGTTTTCTAGTTAAGAACAGATTGTAAATTTCTTATAAAAAAAATATATATATATATAGACGTAATCTAGGGAAATCTATACTAAGAATTACTTCGATGAGAATAATTTTAATATTTAAATTAAAATCTAGAAAAAAAAGAAGAATTATTTTAGTCGTCATCACTATCACGTTTCAAAAAATATAAAAATTACAACACTATATTATAGAACAGTCAACTTATAAAGTATACATGGCTTACAATTGTACAACAAATTAATACATATTGCATCAAATAAAGATATAAATTAATATTTTATGTATAGATTCATATTTATAATTACGATAATGTATATTTTTATACTAATTAAAATGTTTTTTATATTTAATTAATGTACAAATTTCCATGTATATTTAAATAAGTAAATAATTCTAAAAAAAAAAAATACTTAGGTAACCCATTACCCAGTAAAAAAATTTAAGTCCAGTTACGTATTAAATTATTAACATTTGGGACAAAGTTAACGGAAGTTAACTTCCTAAAAATTTGGGAGTATTATTAAAATCACCTTACACAAACATAAAAAAATATGATTCTATAAATTTAATATTTGTAATTTTTGAATATTTATATACCTATTTATGTTAATTAAATATGTAATGCTTGTAAGTTATAATATGTAAGTAATTATTATTAATACTCAAATAAATAACATATACTAGTTTAAAATCAATGTACAAGTAGGTATGACATAATATTATGTATTTATAATAAAAAACTTAAATATATTAAAAATTAATTTTTGTTTTTAAATATTTAGTACCTAGACACTTCATGGTTTTAAAAAAGTATCATTATTGATTTAAAATAATGGAATACAAACATGAATCACGAAAAATCTATTTATTTGGGTTTTTTCTAGATAAAGACGAAGGGGATGTTTAATGTACTTGCTTTTTTTTTCTATTGCGGTGATAATCAAATGGTCTGCCGTAAATATTTACGCGTCGAAAAAAATAAAACCAAAAATGAAACCGGAAAGAATATAGCCCGTTATAGTATGTGTATACAGTATAAGTATAACCACCGTCATATGTGTGATGAGAAAACGTGTCGAATAGGAACGTAATTTTTTTTTCATTTTAAACTAAAAAATAATCTTTACACTTCATTAGCCTTAACTGTTTATGTTAAATGAAGTATGCACAATCAATTTTAAAATAGTGTTCAAGAATATTCTAGCAAACAAAATATATCACATGACATTATAATGGTCGTAACAATGACGTAAAATATATAATTATATATATTGTATTGTGTATATAAACAAAACGATACTATATTAATCCTATATAATTAAGGTTTTTTATAAACTCTTATTATTTTAACAATTTATATAATTAAACTTTATAATCAGTAATAATTTTTTTAAATCACCGACAAACCATCATCATCGCAAACGATCGAAAGTCAAATAATCATATACATTTTATAAGATGTATAATTTTATTGTAATAATAGTGTTATAATTTTATTATAAATTATATTATTATAAAATATATAAACAATACATTGCCATCGATATCTTAGGCAGTTACAAGTTATTATTTTACCATGCATAATCATTGCTATCATAACTACCTATAGACCGAACATGCTGATTACATAATATGTACCTATAGGTAATTAATTACGTACCTATTTCAAATAAATATTTAACTTTTATTTTAATATTATTGACTTAGTTTAGTGTTGAACACTGAAAATCGGTGATAAATCAAATCCGCATATTGTTATTACATATAATACCTGAGTACCTACATAACAAAAACGAGTTTTTCATTCAATAGATTTCTTTGGTTTTTTTTTACATAATTATAGCCTATGTGAATCTTTTCCGAGACCTGTAATACATAATATTATACATTACACATATTATATATACCCTAGGTTTTCTACTTATACTTTCTAAATAATTACTATGATCTTATTATTATTTTATGTATCAAACAATTTTTTTTTAAGTGGCAAAGTAAGAACAGTTCAAGGTATTCTGACTTCTGAGCTGGGCGTAACGAATGTCCATTGAAGAATCGATAGACATAATAACTAATCAAACTTCTGTGAATTTTTACCTGTCTATTCCTTCTGCTTGTGTCCTTGTCCGGCGTCTTCTGATTCTGACCATTGATTTTATGATAACAAAAGTATGCGTGTTTAATTATTATTTTTATGATTACTATAAGCTCTCTTCTATTCTTTTTATAATGCGACAATATTAATCGGCCAATGTCGGTTGTAGGCGCCTCGGGTATATAGCGCCTGCACAACAATAAACTTGGATGTCTGACGTTTTGTTGAATCATCCTGTAATGTCTATCTCATAGAATTTTGAATGAAATAAAAGTCGTTTTATTATTATTTCTATTAAATAACGTCTTTGAATTTGTTACCGTGACGCGTTTTCTGTCTTCCTGGGGCAGTTATCATGAAGTTTCTTCCGTTAATATTTTATATAATATTTTTTCTATCATACACTACACTGTGACAAAACAAATGTTTCATTTCATCATTCCTATTGCACTGTATAAGTAGCACTGTTTAGTAAAATAATTGAACGCGATATTATACAGATACCCATTACAATATTTTTCATATAATGGGCTTATTTGCTTATAACGTGAGGGGGTGAGAAATTAGGAAAGAATTAACGTAATAATTTATGACTTGGAGTTAAATAATAGTAATATAAAAAAAACTATATAGTAAATATCTTAACTCAAATTATAATAATATTAGTATATTACATATCCAAATATCCTTTCACTTTTTGAGAAGTTCAATACCAAGATGTAATATTTACCTGTTGTACCAAACTACCTAAAGAATTTTTAAGGACTTTTATGATATATGCAGAATAATCAAGCCATTTTCAGATTTTAAATAGTGTGATGCCAAGTTTTACAGCAGAATTTACATATTTTAAATCTAACGAACAACTATTTTAATAATATATAGGAAAATACTTTGAGTGCATTGATATTAATTTCGAACATATCAAATTTAATGTTGATTAAACCCAACGGCAGTGGCGTCTATAAGGTGGGCTACCCACCCCGAAAATTATTTCTATACACGCCACTGCCCGCGATGGGATCGTCGCATAGACGATCATCTCACTATATAGTACAATAAAATATAGGTATTCCAATGTATATAAGGAATTAAAGTCATGTCACTGTTATAATATGTTCGGTATTATCTATACTTTTTTTTTCAGATCCGGTAAAATGTTAATTTTTCCACATTTAATGACAATAATATTATAATTGATGGTTATTTTTTTTTTATAAATACAAGTATTGTTGGATTTAAAATTAAAAATGATTTCACACCTTTAATTAGTATAATTTTATCATTAATTCGTTTTATATGGCTATTTTTTTATAATAACTTACGTCGTGCATTGTATTATAATTTAATAATAGTTTTCCTTTTAGTATTTAAATATTATAAGCCAAAATGTACGTGATAAATTACTTAAAAATTAAGTAAATAATTTAAGTAATTATACTTTATTAATATAATAGGCATTATATACATTTATACGTACTGTAATATAATCTGTTTCTAAATGAAAAACTCGTTAGATCGTAATACGCAGTGGATCATGCCTATCATGGTACTAATAAAAAAAGGTATTATAATATATTCTTGTTTTCTCACTTTCTCAGTTTTATAACTTGTTGCGGCCTTTTTAACACGTTCGCCGCCAAGTGTCACATATGTGTGACATGGGGTCTCTTTAAAAAAACCCATGTCATACATATGTGACACTCGGTATATGATTTTCAATTATTTATCGTGGGCTTGGGTTTCTTCAAACAAATATCACAGCATAATGGTTTTATTAAGCGCTACCTACGCCATCTAACGGTGTATTTGGTTTTTTGTTAGCGTCACGAGATAGTGAGATAATCGAAATAATATTAGGTTTGGGTTTGTCCTAAGATTTTCAAAAATGTCTTGGGTGGTGAACGTGTTAATTTTAAATACGCTATTATTAGACTACGCCACTATATTTTATACATATTATATAATAAGTAAATATATATGACACAAATGTATGGCCTTTATTACAAAATACTATAACAAAATGAAGATACACTTAGATAAAAAGTAAAGGATTATTACCGTTTTTGAAATTTGAGTTGTATTTTAAAATACGATTACAAAAACCCTTTTAACCTAAAGTAATCTATAAGTATAGTTACAACATTACTAGAGACGGATAAAATATTATATTAATAATTGCCCTGCAATTGCAACTTGTATTTTATAGCCGTCATAGTAAGTCTTTATAAACATACAAAAATGGTAGTATTCGAAATTTATATACCATACACTGGTATTATTATGTATACTGGTGATGATTAAAAGTCTCACGTGGAATATTATAGACTGAGGCACGTTAACAATGTTCAATGTTTGGGAATTCATGATTGATCGTCTGAACTCAAATCGAATGTAACAGCCAAGTTATAAAGATACATTTTTACATTATTTTATTATTATTTTCTTGAGACGTGACTTGCAAGCCTGTGCAAAATGATTAGTGAGATCTCTCGAATTTTTCCTAATTTCTCTGCACATATACCTAACTCTGTTACTTTTGCAGTTACTGCCGTTTATATGCTTGTTTTAGTTATATACGCTATTACACAAGATGATATATTTGTCAAAAGACACTTATTTTCAACCGATGCTCGTAAGTTTACCTCGATATAAATATTTTAAAGCAAAAATATGAAATTAAAACTAATAATTTATGCTAAAAAAAAAGTAAAAACTGATACTTACAATAATAAATTAAAAAAGTATCAATTTTCAAATATGTATCAAATTAAACTCATTTTTCAAAAATGTAATCTTACGTTAAAGAAATATTGTTGTTGTCATAATATAATATAGGTAATGATATAATTTTAATAATATTGTATGATAAACACTATTATTACTTACGCAACAGCTAACACTACTGCGGTATTTTTTCAAACGTCTCCGCCCACCCACAAAGTTTATATACTTTGAAAATTCAATTTTCTGAGTATCGTATCCTTCGCATATTTTAGCATAGCGTCACTTAACAAATGAATAGATATGAAAAACCAGACAAAGAAATAAAAAAATATACATAATATAAACCTGGTCAGAAATATCAATATCTACGTATTTGTCACAGGTGCGTCCTGCAGATCAGACGAATTGTGTGACTACAATACAATACATAATATATTATACTACAATGAATACTGTTAGAGCATGATATCGTACAATATTTTTAATATTATACCGGCGAGACGCTACTGTTGTGAATAACCAATTAGTCGAAAGCCGTGTGTACAACAGTTGTGTCGTAAAAAACTGCAGGAGTCGAAATATTAACGTTCGGCAGGTACCTATATTTATATCTATATGGTTATATCTTATATATATGTATATAATATATATAATGTGTGTATGGTTGTGGGTAGCGGTAACACGTACGGTTGTAAACAAGGGTACACAATAATAATATAGGCATCCATCATTATTACAATAGATATTATATGTATAATAGAAATACATTATAAAATATAGTAACATTATGTTATTATGATCCCTGACGGTTGTCGACGTCCAGCAACAGGATCATAATTTTTTCATCCGTACGTTACATACAAATACAATATAACATTACAATACGACTATACATTTTACATTCGAAATGGTCTTCCGATGGTAAGTATATACAATATATCATGATAATGTTTTGATTTATGTACACATATTTAATGAATAAAATATAAATACTCCGTGAAAAATTTTTAATTCCTTCAAGTGACGTAGTTTTTTGTATTAATACTTTATTATAATAAGCCGGTATTGCAAATGGATTTAAATAATAGGTAGATATGCATTATTATAATAAAATATAGTTATTGTTTGACATAAATAATCTGGAATCCAAAAATATCTATAAAGTATATATGTACCAGAGACGACTACCCTCAAAATAGTATAGGTTTCTGAGGACTTACCTATAAACGGGAGCTATATTTAGTTTAAAATATAAAAACTGAATGTTGGGTGATTATTAATTATTTATTATACAATGATTCATTAAAGTGCGCATTTTTTTTCGAATTATGTCACACTGCTATAACTTATGACACTATTACACTTAGGGCCATTCTTACAATGCTCGGTTAGTGCCTGATAACACTAACCGGAAGAATTTATCATAAGTTAACCGATAGAATTCTACCGGTTAGTCTTAACCGACACTTAACCGGACATTGTAAGAACGGCCCTTAGAGTGTTTGCATAATAAATAATTATTAATCACCCTAGTTCAAATCACCAACCGATCCACCTATCAAACAAACAAATGTTATATATATGTATTCCTGAATTAACACATGCATTATAGGATAAGCCATCATTGATATGTATGGAAGTACAGTGAAACTTCCATAGATTTATACTGCAAATTATGATCAGCAACAAAATGTGTATTATAATTAAATTTTTTAAATAGAAATACAAACATTTGGTAATGATCCTCAACAATATTTTTCTAATCAGAAAATGTGTTAAATGTTTACTGTACACGAAGATTAAGGACAAACAATTATTTAATTATCGATAGAGGTCTATGATTGTTAGAATTTAGTAATTTACATAAATGCTACCTAAGTTACCTATAAAACATGTTGTGAATTTGTAACTTCTCGTCTCACTTCACTCAACAATGTTTGAGATATCGGTGACTGGTGTATTGTGAATTCGAAAACAATTATAGTAATTGTTGAATCCAACAAATGATTCTAAGAGCATTTTGGTTGGTACATACTTGAAATTTTAAAATCTGATTAGTGCAAGCCACATAATAAAATACCTATGCAAAAAGAACCTATTATTGGACAAAAGGCAAAACCGTATATCTTTATACTTATTAGGATTAGTATTTTAGAAGGTAAGTCATCTTAGTGCCACTAAATTTAACATTGACGAAAAATAATATAAGTCAAAAATGCTGAAATCTGGTTAAAATAGTTACAAATAAGATAAATACAAAAAAGTGGAATTAGTGTACATTAAAAATGTTGATTTTTGGGTGCCAGAATAACTAACCAGATATATGATACGTCTAATATTATGTTTCGTTATAATATTATTATTATAAACATTTGTTACATAATTAATCTGCAAAGTGCAAATATAATACTTTTTAATGGGTAAACCTATTCATCAATTGACTGTAATATATTATATTTTAATAGAAATAAGAGTGAGTTGTACAATGATTGATAATTCATTAGTTAATAAAATGTGAATACAAAACGAGATAACCTAACGAACTAAGCATTTGAATATTTATAGATAGGTACATAATTTTAATATGCAAAATTATAATATTGTAATTAACTTAATTAATTAATAATGTTATCAATTTGTAATAAAAAAGAACGGAATATGAATTGAAAAGAATTAAATACCTACTACCTACTCATAATAAATTGTAGTTTACCTATATTATAATTATTTATAGTATATGCAAACATATATTTGTATCGTGTAGCATAATTTTATCTTAAATAATACCCGTGGTAGGTACGAGGTAACTATAATAAGTAATAATCTTTGATTGTTATCGTTTAATTATTTACAACAAAACAAGTATTAAAATATTGGCACAACTGAAACATATTTTTGCTATAAAGTTAAAAAAGAGACAGCCACAGAAAAAAAATCCTAGTCCCCTACATATCATATGAATCAATTAAACTATAAAAAGGTGCCTACATAGGTATTTAAAAAATTTAAAAAAATAAAATTTGATTTATTTTAATGTTTTGTTTTTGAAACTTTACACTTTTAGTTTTTTAAATATTTCTTCGAAAACCAGTGCATTTTATGAGAAAACTTATTTAAAAAAGAATTTTAATCTGTTCCATAAGTAATTGATTGTTTAATTGACTATTTCTATTTTAAGCGTTTATTACAGTATTACTTTATAGTTTATACCTAGGTAGGTGGCAATAAAAATGTTTTAAAGTGTGGTTTAATGCGATTTGATGAACAGAAATTCAGTTTTCTTTGCATATAACTATCACATCAGACACATTGTGTTTATTAATTAATTTTAAGTATAAATGTTAAATACATTCATATTTCATTTGTAATACCTAAAAATATTGCAAGGTCTACAACAATGTTATATAGGTAGGGGCCAATAAATCAATATATTTTTTTATAAGTCTCGAATAGTTATTCTCTCACTCTCAGAGTTATTCTCAGTCATGACATCAAGATCTTTGTTGTAACGTTTACAAAATATTAAGTATATATTACCTATATAGGTAGTAGGTAGGTACATTTATATATACATACATATAGGTAAAGGTCACATAAATGAATATTATTATTATGAATGTTATTAGTTTATGTTTTTGCATTTTTATATTCAGATTATGAAATGTATATAATGTAAATGATAATCATAAATATTATGATAATAATAATTACATTTTTTTTTCTATAGGTAACTAAAATTAAAAAATATTTTCCTGCTTCCGTCATATCGCGGTTATTGCAAGTGGTAATATCGTTGGTGTCAAGTGAAATATTCAAATATCTATTAAATCATCACTGTCATCGTTACATCAGGTTGGGGGAGATATTATAATATTAAGTGATACATAATATGATAATATTTTTCCGAGAAAATGGGCAACGCGTCGATAGGCGTTTGAACTAAAACTAAACCTAGTATAATATTTTTTTTAAATGACGCAAATGCATCTAATTCAATATGTATAATGTGTGTGTATGTGTGTGTTGTACGCGTGTCTGTGAACAAATAAAAATAAATCGGCGCGTGAAAATTACAATGCGGCGAGTTGACGACCAAGATAAGCGCACACGTTCACACGACGACGAGACGTAGGCGCCACAATAGGCCCATTGTATATATTAGCTCACGGATTCTCGTGTGGCTGAAGCACCTCGGGCGTGGGCTATTATGCATTATTTTATGCACACACAAACACACGTGAGTGTGTATTTTTACAGGACAGACGTTCGCCCTAAATCCATCTGCCGAGAATAACACTGAATTACACATACATACACACACACACACATGTTCGTAGGTATACGTAATATTATTATTTATTATAGTTATCGGTTGGATGTGCAATGTACATGTTCTATTGTACATTAACATTATAGTTCGTGTCTACGAATAAAGTACCTGATGATGGTGTTACCGCTGCACTTGAGATTACTAAAACATAATAAAATTCTCGTTATTCGTTACGTCCATGTATGAAACACGTCCCATCTCATCCGTGATCCGTCAGTGCCTCAGTGGACCCAGTTGTCTGTACAAGTTTTTCAGAAGAGTAAAAATAGACAAAAGTGTTTAATTTTCGCATAATAACACATTAACATGTATAAGAATACAAATTATAAAATTGTTTTTAATAAATAACCACTTTGGGAGAAAAAGCATAAATTGACCATGACCGCGGTCGTGACATAGATGATATAGCTATTACCAAAAATAGCCACAAAGAGATTCTAAATTATAGCTTGAATGAACAATGAAGATTTATAAGGAAGAAATTGGAGTGTATCGATACGTATCGATTTAATTTTGAGTGTTCAATAAGTTACAATATACTAGCGATACGTACCGATCCGTATCGGATTTAGACTTCGATACGAGTCGGTACGTAACTATTCTCAGTCGATACACATCGAGTTCTTCTTCTTGAAAATCTTGAATTTAACGATTTATCAGATTATGAAACTGTGTACGAATGCGTTTCTCGATCCGGTCAAAACGGATTTATGGAAACTCCGATAGGTTATTATATGGATACTTCTCTTTCAAGTCTATTTTGCGAAAGAGTTATTATGTGCCTATGTCATGAGTTAGTCACATACGACGAGCGTTGTCTAGAAATAATAATAATGTGGGAGACAACGTCCGGTCGGATCGCATTCATATTATACAACACAATATATATTGTAATTTGTAATGCTTAAATAGATACCTACATAATATTATAATTATATTTTAATTATTGGTTTGGAAAAAAAACAGAACAGATGTCGACCGTCAACGTCTTCGTCGGTGTCTTCAGTGGCTTGCAAGTTAAAAGTTAATTAACGCCCCAAAAAAATAAATATTAGGTAATGCGCAAAACACGTACATGATAAAATAATATACCTGGCTATAATATTATGCAACACGTATTATTATTATTTTAGTACTTATTTTTTTTTTATCGTATTCAAATTTAATGTCTAGATAATAGACTTATCTTTAAATTGTATAATAAGTCAATTCACTCTTAATTCAAAACTAACAGTATATACGTACACTATTTTAACACGGTTAGTCTACACCAACCAAATAAAATCACTAGTCTAAATTAAACCGGTGAAGGAAAATTTTGCTACATCGTATAGGTGTGTAAGACGTAGACAACACGTGCGGATGCGATGTCCTCTTAAATGGTTCGTTAATTTAAGTCGTTTTTAAAAAGTTTTAAAATATACTGAAATATAAATTTATATTTTTAAAATCCTAAAATATGAATTACCTACATAAATACAAAACCATTAAATATGCAGAAATATGCAATGTAAAAATAGCCTTAGTTGATTCAATAGAATATGACTTCAATTTGTATCCAAGTCAGTACTAAACTAGATAAATATTAAAAAATATACAATTTCATAAACATCTGAGTCCTACTTATAAAGCATAAGCACGATTTATGGTTTGGGACTGCTTGAATATTAAAAGATGCAATAGTGTCATGTAGTTTCATTAAGACAGTAAATAAAATACAATTTTTACTTACTATTAATATACTAAAAATATATTATTTTTTATTGATTTCCGAATAATATTGAAAATTTGCTAAACAGTACTTCAGACAAAAATAAATATATGTAAGTAAACAAAATAAGTAATTCATTATCATTTAATTTTTTTTTTTTTAAACAATTTTTGATTGAACTCTCGTTCATAAAATCATTACCATATTTGGTTACAAATAATGTTGCTTTTGAATATAAAATAATAAAGTACCATTTAGTTATAAGCTTATTACTTATTAGATTCTAGTAAGTACTGTAGTCACTCGATAATTTGAAGTTCAGGAGGCTGAGCTAAAAATTTATAGAGCAAAGTTATTCAGACTTTTTCATTATGAAAAAATCGAAATAACACGTGGATACAATACAGCCAATATGTTATATAGGTGATAATAGCAGTGATTGTAGTACTATAGATTTAAAACTTCAAATGGTCCGCGCGTTGTAAGGTGTGTCTTTTTAATTTCCATAATGATTGCAAATAATATATATTTATAATAATTACGCAAGACCTATGTATGATATTGGTTTTAGTTGTTTTGACGCAGCTCCCTTTGCAAACTTTCGCGACGCCACTGGGAACCGCGACGCATAGTTTGAATACCTTTGTTATGGAGGTTTTCGATTTGCCGAATGTTCGAATAATTAAGGGAAAAGAAATTAATTCAAATTAAAGAGAGGTAAAAAATGTATGTTATTTTTCACCTGCTCTAACTTCCGCGATTACTTTTTTTTATTCGACGATCGACAAACACTTATACTTTATGGAACCCATTATTCCAACTGACTACGTTTTATTCGATTTCAACAGTTGCTTACTTACCCATTGCATGCAGAGGTTTATTTTGGTGAAATGGTACGATTAAAGTCTAGATTAGGTAGGTAAAATCCAATAATATATTTTTATCACTGTTGTAATTATTTTCATTATGAGTATGTCAAATGGATTGTACTTGTACATAATCTTTATACATATAATCGCGTTTAAGGAAATTCGAATTATAGAGGTTCTGTAAAAAAATTTGAATTGTAGAGTGTGTCCCACCGACTGGCATTTCGAATTATCAAGAGGTCCGGAATACATGTATTTTCTTTTAATTATAAAGGTTTTCTCAGGGGACTAAGCATAATTTATGGAATTTTTCGAAATATCGAGGTTTGGATTATCGAGTGACTACTGTACTATACTACTGATATATCTTGCATTTCTGCGGCCGACGTTTTACTACCTATGTACAATAATATTGAAAATATCTTTATTAGTGAATGTTAAATATGACAACAATTATCGTCAAATGGTAATACAGTCAAGTCCCAATAACTCGATTTTTTTTAATTCGAAAAATACAGAAAGTTTTATTAATATTTATTTCCCTTGAGAATCGAGTTATTGAGACTCAGTTGTATATTTTAATAATGCGTAAGTACCTATATTATGATTATTATATGGGATGTTTGGTTAATCTATACTAAATCTATATTAAATGCAACAGAGTTATTAGGAATTTGGACAAGTACTATTAATTACAAATTAATTGTCTTATTAAGTGGTGAAAATGGTTGTATGTTTTTAGTCATTACTTGTAATTTATTTTGCTATTATTGCTCATCTTCCCTGCATCATCTAATCACGCAACACAACATACATATTATGTAACTGGTAAATGGTAAGATTAAAAACTAACTTCAACAACGCGTGTATAAAGTATAAAAAGGAGAAGAGAATACGGTAGTTCTTAATCGGATTGCAGCCAAAAATACAGAAACCATTTTCAATAATAATTTAACAACGAATATTTTTACCATATTTTATTACGTTATGTTTTGATGTTTTAATGAAATTCTATTTTGCTAATTTATTGGACTAAATGTTTACTTTATTGTCTACCCCACAATTTAACAAATTAAAAAATTAAACTGTTATACTATTTATTACATCCATAATATGTTGCCATTATTTAGGCGTTCCGTATATAGTTTACAAAATGTTAAATTTAAGTTTAATGTACCTAAAAAGTATGTATACATTAGTATGACCTTTACTTTTTTTTATTGATCCTAATCCCGGCAACTATATCTATTCGCTGGAACGGTTAGTTCGTAACACGTATTGGATGTTTGGCAATTATACTTTATTGCTAAACATCCCGGATAATCACCTATCAGCTAGCCACACCAAGCCACTATAATATAATTCTTAATAGAATTATACATAGGTGATACTACATAAATTTACTCCTATACTTACTACTAATTTTAACATATAAATATATAATTACCGAACACTTTACAGGACATCCAGAAACACGAACCAGCGAGAACTATGTCACCGATATCAGAAAATAAATGGAAATTTCTTGGTTCTAGAAAGACGGTGGAAGAAACTTTCCGTAGTTCACACAGAATCAGCTTGTTGCAAGGGCAAGGTATATATTACACATTTTGCTATTACATTATTATTATACTGTATGACGTGATGGTCAGTTGCATGAACGATTCTCGTCTGATAGGAGTCATGCCCGTTAAGTCGAACGTGCGGCAAAAAACCCGACATGCACAAATCGCGCATTTATTTACATTACATTAGTATTATTATTCTCAAAACGTGAATACGTGATAATCACCAGTGTGCACATATACTTATACTCGTTCAGTGCAGTGTAAAGTCAATAATTGTTGATCATATATCTATATTAGTATACGTAGTATAAAAGTACATGTACAATATATATATACTCGACAGTAAATCATGTTCCCATGTCACTGCAGAGTTTTACAGACACTTTCGCATTCCTACTCACATATATTAAAATACATTGAATGTACTATAATATAATATATGCTCACACTCAAAAAACTATTTTTTTTTACCAATAACTTAGCTACTAAATACTTTATAGCTAGATCTATAAAATGTACAGTAAATATGTAATTATTATACCATAAGTGATAAATTGAGTAAATATAAAGAAGGGAAAACCAAAAATGAATTTCCACTTATTTCAAAAATGTAATGACAGCCGGCAGATTATGAGAATTTTTGCATTACCGGATGGAAACTTTTACATTTTAACTATCACACTCTCACATCCATGTCACCATAACTTGTTTTTACAAGACATTTCGCTAAAAAAAAAACAGTTAAAACTGAACTTAAATATATTATTGAAATAAAAAGACTAATCAGCGTTATGTAATTGTGTTAGGGATAATACCAATAAATACAATAAATTATTAATCAACTATAACTATAAATCACTATTTTCAAATAAATATTTTGATATGATAATTTATCTTTAATTTATTTATATGTCTATACCAAATGAAATCAATCAAATTATTTTACTTTAAATTTTTATAATTTTGTCAGACTTTCCACTTAACCATAGATTAAATGTATAAATAAAACAATTTTTAGGTGATAGCGAAGGAGGTGAAGCTTACAAGCATCAAATGAGAATTTCGAAAGAGGCGTCTTGCAAAGTACCAAGATCTCGAGTGATCAAGGTAACTGACATATACCCCAGCTCGAATAAGAAATATTTACCTTCGTGTACAGTGCTCCATGTTTGCGCTGAAGATACAGGTTGTTGTAATAGTCCAACATTGAAATGCGGACCGAAGACTTCACAACCAATTTATTTGCCCTTCCTAGTTTACGTAAGTAAAAGTAACATTATTATTGAAAAATTAGATAAATATTTTCAATCCCATTTTCAAATAAATTTTTATGCGTATTTTATTTTTTAAATTCAAAACTCACAAACTATTACTATAATTTGTGTCCAATCAAAGACAAAATATGGGTTTTAAATTTACAACTGCTTGATTACAAAATTTAAATTAGTTAAATCTACTATTTTAATTTTTACAGAACCTGCCCTTTGATGCTATATAGTATATTGTATCGATTATTTAATTTAATTAAAAATCGATTTCAATACTACCTATCATGGCATTCATAGAAGTTTTTTTGGAACAATAGGCTTGTCGCAATTCATGTTTTTGTATGGCTACAACTATAGGTATTATATTTGATATGCCATACCATTGGAACTCAAATACCAATAGTTATTGCCTTGTTGGACAAAATGACTATGTTTTACCTTCTTATTTTAATGAATATATATTATAATAAATCGTCCTTGAATTTAATTTTGAGTTTGAAAGTCACGTACCAAATACCAATATGTATCGGTATAGTTATTATTTTAATATCATCCCCACACCACCAAACAGGTTCATAAATAGGTACATCCAATACGTGTGCCCCTCGCTGTATGAACCATGCAAAGAGAATATATAGTTTCGACATTGTGTGTTTGTGATTAATAACTTTGGCCTATGACACTAGAGTTCAATTTACCACTACACCTTACGGACATTTAATAATTAATTTATTGACAGTTAAATATTATTGACATCTAAAGATGACAAAATTAATGGAGCATAACGATTTTACACCGCCTTCGCACAACAAATCAATACAAATCGTTGGCACATGTCTTATAAAATAATTAAAGTATCACTATCATTATATACCTAAATACTTTGCACATTTAAGTGTTTATAGAGTGTTTATTATAATAATAGTTATATGCTAATTATCCAATACAATATATTATACAGAAATAAATATTTGTTACTTACATAAAATGTATTTTATGTATTAATAAATATTATTATTCAACTAGAGTAATAATCAATTATAACAGCTGTATAACTTCAAGTGCATACTGCATACATTAGTTAATATGAATTATAATAAATATTAAAATGTTATACCTAAGTTATACATAATACGTTATCGAATTTATTTTAAAATAATTAGTTTTTAATACGTTATTGATGTTATTAAAAAAATATAGCTACTATATTTTCTAGCTAGTATTACTCGATATTTAAATTTACATTCCTGAGATCCATAATTATAATGTACCTATTGTAATATTCAGTAAGTACAACACATTCAATCACTAAGGTCATACAATCTTTACCAGTAATATTCTTTATTTATCCAAATATATGATCTATTTCTTGCAACTCAGTATATAATGGAAGCCTTAGATTTAATTTATAACGGTTTTGCTTTGCTCTTTTAATAATTAATATATTTTTACAATTTACATCAAAAAAGTTTTATTTAATTCTTTTAGGAGTTTTTTTTTTATTTTTTAGATAAGTTTCAAATTAAACTAGGTACAATCAACTTATTATTTAAATTTATTTTTAAAATTTGTTCATTTAATTCAAAATTATATTTATAAATCATAATATGCCAATATGGTAAATGGTAATTTATTAACTACCGTCCACCACATTAGTGATAGTTGTTAAGTTGCTGGTGTTAAAATGTATTTGTAAAGCGGATAAATCAATATTATTAAAATATTTTATACATATGACGAATGACGATGTAGGTATATGTATACATAAATTAATAAAATGTTCTTACCATAATTGCTATTGCTAATTATTCACCGACTATATTGACTAATAATAAATTAAATCACGTGAACTTCTCAAGTTTTAACCACCTAATAAAATAATTTTAATGAAAAAAAATAAAATGTGCAATTGTATTATGCATTGACTTTCATTTGGAAGTTCATTGTTTATGACGTTTACTTAATCTTTCATTTCAAAAATATATACAAAATACTTAAAACGCATTACTTATTATATTCGTTTCATTTTAAACTTTCACTATTTCGTTTTATCTTTTCAGTACTTATAGGTAAACACAATTATAATAATAATATGAATAACTAATAATCAGCAGATATGTACTTTGATTATTTTTAACAATTTTGTAGGGTTTATATTTATTGTGCCTGCATAAATATAATATTTTGAAATATCGCTAGAAAGCAATCTGTTAAAATGAATAAGAACAATTAACGTAGGTAACTGTCTATAATTTTTTCGTATAAATATAGGTAGGCCTATTGTCGACATAAATGCGTGTGAAGCAATTAGCCGTAGGTAATAAACCATTTAACCACGTGTTCGCCTACAACTCAAGTCCAAAATAAGGCACAACTTTCTATATACCGATACTGCAGCTTGTGATTTTTTCAGATTGATGTGTTTAATCCCTATCTATTATCCACGCGGATATATAGTTATATAGTATATATACGCCTATATTATATATTCCTAAATGGGCTGGTTCGTCACGAATAGAACGACAGAGGCCTACCATTTAACTATTACCACCTATATTATGCAAAGTCGATTTATTCTTTCTGCGATGAAATATTGACTGCCCGTTTACAAAACGAGTCATTATAGATCTCGTAACCACCGAGTAGAGAAAAAACAACATATAGATATATGCCTATTGTCTTTTGGCTATCCGATCCGGGTTTTGTTGATTTTCTGTGTACAACATTTATTTTATATAATACGTTTTTTTTATTTTTTATTACTATAGGCACATACAGGATATTATAATTTCCCATTAATAATAACGGTCCTCGGGACATTATATTGTTTTATAAACAAACAGTTGTTGAGAGGAAGGAAAAAAGGACTAACACGCCTACTGTGTGGCGGAACCCGGGGCTACAAACGAGATGATTAAGTTGTATCTTAATTTGTCAGGATTGAACGGGCGAATAAAATTACCGTTTTCTTTTGCAGCATAGACCTGTGTATAGATACTTTGGAACAATACAGTATAATAAATAACTTCGAGTCATCGCACTTCCATATGTCTTCAATCGAATTTTGGTCATCCACTTAATATTTACGGTTGCTCTATTCCATTAAATAATTATTCATACGCAGTCGTAAAATACAAAAATACACGAGTATAAGCTGTCCAACAGAAAAACAAATAAAAGCCATTTTATTTGAAAAATTCCATCTTATGGATAATAATAAATGTTGTTTTGATATTAGGTATTTGAGTTAATTCGAGAAACAATGTATAATATAATATATAGAATAAAATATAGCTCCTCATTATATACCAAAATAAATACCTAACATATACTTCTTAAAAACATTTCTTTTTTCTTTTTTTATCCACATTTTGAAGCAGCATCACGAACTCCGTGATCATAAGGCGTTAATACTATATATATAGTATTATAGTAGTATATATATATATATATATATATATGTATTAAGTGCACACACTTGAAAGTAACGAAGACTGACAGTGTTATTGGTACCCAAATGAAAACCCCGAGGCAAATTCTGCGGCGTCCTGTAATGATAAAATAATTATAATGTAAACACAAAATGTACCAGGTAGTCTATAAGGTTTCAAAATTAACAAGACTAAATCCAATATTTACCGAATATTTTTTCTCAGCGTTTATCTTCATATTATATTATATTATATGTACATCCAGGACACCTTTTAAATAATGGTATGATTACCTATACCACAATAACGTAAATACTAAACGGGCATTGTATCATTGTATGAATATAAAATATTATCACGAATCGTGAAGAAATAAATAACAAACTCTTAAAATGATATAATATTATATATACATATATATTATACATACACATACTACATAGGGTCAAATGGGGTAATTGTAAATCGGGGCATTTGTAAATAATAATCATAAGAAATTAACCAATCATTTTTAATGTATTTCATATTAATAACATGAAGATATGAACGTATATTGATATAGTGAATCAATGAAACTTATAACATTTTGAGGTTATGTGATAATACGTTAAATAAAAGGTAATACAGGTTGTTTACATATGCCCCAGATCCAGATTCTATTTCACTCTTATAACGTGAAATCATTGTTTACATTTACCCCAAATAAATGGGGCAAATGTAAATGAATGGGGCATATGTAAATTATTTTTTTTTTTCTTAAGTGATTTAATATTCTGGTCTTGTGTAGGAAATTTTATAAGCCTAGGATATGTTTATGAATGGTTTTGATGAGAAAGAAAATGTATTGTTAATTATAATTTAGAAAATAAAAAAAATATTAAAAAGTAACAAAATGTATTTACAAATACCCCATTTGACCCTAGTGTCTCATGATATGAATTTGCTAAATTTCAAAGTTAGTTAAAAATATTATAAAATAATATAAATCTATAGCTCTGACGGTGAATAAACTAAAAAGACAAAATATAAGATATTTCAACTGTCAATTAGATGGTGAGTTGTGTGAATATATCAGATATACTATATAAATATTTAAATATTTTATACTTGAGAACCTAAACGATTTAATTACGAATTAAAAACCGTGTTACACATATTTTAGTCCTTATTTAATGTTTGATTAACTGAAAGTTCGATGAAGATAAAAAAATCTTTGAACAATTATTGCTATTAAAAATTCAAATTATCAAGGTAATAACAAAGCGAACAAAAAAATAATAAGTTTTTGAGAATTTCTTATAATCGAGAATCTACTGTACTTAATGTAATAGTAATACCAATACACTACAATACTCATCCTGTACCTATACGGTATATCTACTATGTCTATTACTATTAAAGAGAAGACATTACACACAGTAATATGATAAAATGTATTTATGATACAAATGGAAATTTCATGCTGTAGGTATTACCGTAATACTGTGTATGACAAAAAAAGTTAACGTTACGTTGTTACCTTGAGGGCTTGGTGCTTAGTTTCAAGTACACAGTGGCGTAATTACGGGGGGGAATTTGGGTGTCGTATCCCCCCCCCCCCATGCCCTTTTTTTTTAAGATTGATTAACTACATACCTATGTACTTCATCATCTAATAATATTATTTTTTTTTTTATATAAATGTATATATTGAAATCAAATACCTCGGCGAATTAATATTATTATAAATATCCTATATTTTATACTTTATAGAATTAATACAAAAAAAACAAATCCTTTATGCTAGTTGTACATAAATACTTCATACCTAGTTCGTTTTAAATGCAGCCACGCAAGTTTATAAGTATCACTATTGCAATATGAATATGTTTTGTGTAAGTTTTGAGTTTGTTTATGCATTGTGTAGTGGTACAAAAATAAACCACCGAGCAGTAAAGTATTATTTTATCGTGGATCGACGACGATCGAAAGAATATTGTCATATCTGTCCTATCTTATCCTATCCTAATATTTTTCCGTAGTCCTATTGAACTAAAAATGACATCGATTTGTACACTCAATCGGAATTTATTCCATGCCTCATGTGTACATAGGTAAATATATTACTCTGAATTCTGAAAGGTGCTTATAATAAATACTTTTTATTTTTTTTATGGGAGGGGGGGTATAGCCGTATAGATAAAATGTTAAAATATTTTATCCCCCCCCCCACAAACATGGCCAAATTACGCCACTGCAAGTACACAAATAAAAAGACGGCTATTGAAGGAATGAATGTATAATTCAAGATAATTGGAAACATTATAACTCAATATCAATTCGTGTACATTCAATATATTTTAATATTTTACGAATTCTTTAACAACTTAAACTCGAAAACGTATAATAATATCATATAATACCGGTATTAAAATTTAAAATAATATTTTGTTAACTAACTTAATTATTACAAATTGACATGACATGATATAACTTAATATGTTTTTTACTATTTGAAAATATTATATATACCTACCTATATCATGCTCAACTAATAATGAATTCATTTTGCATAAATATATATTCAAGATTATGTTTACCTATAGATAGATGTATAATGCGTATATCGAGGATCGAATTATCAATACATTCATAGTTCATGTTTTACATGTAATATTTAAAAAACGTAAAGGTTTCATCGTGTAATATCAAGTTATTTGATCTATAGACTATAATACATTAATACTATAATAATATTTTAATGCCTACACAAATAATAATACAACAATAGGAACACCAAAAGGTTGTGATGTTCAAACATTTTAAAATGTTTGCTTGCCGCAACATTTACTGTTCGGCCACGTTTCAAATTTCAATCACTGCAGTCAGGCCCGAGGACTTAATAAACATTTTTGATCACCCTCTCATGCAGTTTTGAACTGCAAAATCTAACGAAAATCATCGAGGAACTTGAAATCCTGGTGGTCGTCGTACGGGGATGATCGACTATCGACAATAAAAACGAGACAGATGCGTGCCTGCACGACGTGGTACATAATACATTTATAAATATTTTAAATGTGTGTATTCAGCTATACCTAGGACCACGCTGATTTTACTAGTCCCAACGATCGAAATAATAATATATAAATATATTTATCGCCTTATCGGACTATCAGAGTACCTATTTATCGAATGAATCCCCTCAATCCTTATAAATTATAACATTTATTTAAATGGGTTTGAGGGTCCTTTTGTGCGAGCCGGTGACATTACAATATGATATCATAATATAATACACGTATAATAGTACACGTGTTATATTATACTTTTCAGTGCGTCCGTTCGATACTTCGATTGTTAATCGCACGGGGCGTAAATGTCGATGGTGGTGTAGAGGTGGAGTAGGACCGTAGGGGTTACGACCCGGGAACGAGATGAAAATAGAAACGTCACCCGCGGACAGACCGCGGCATTGTGCGTGAAAAATTTAAAATCAGCGCGTGATCGTTACAATTGTCGGACTTTCTCCGATGCTCTGATAACTGATCACAGGACCCATCCAGGAGCCCCCTTAATGTAGAAACGATAATTCAGTTTCTGTATGTATAGACGTATTCTGGTATCATGTATATAGTATATACATATTGTATTATTGTATATGTATTATGTATACACAGAGTGGCGTGATCAAACAAATATTTCGTTTCGTCATGGTCACATACTCGCATGTGTCTAGGCGATATACTATTTTTATTATGTAATCTGTGACCTGTCAATATCGTTTTGAAAGTTGGATATACTAAACGGCATCAAAATATATATTTAATATAAGTTATGGAATTATATATTTTACATTTTTAAAATTTTTTTACATGACGTTTCCCTCGAACGACTTATATGCATAAACATTTTAGAGGGAGTTCGAGCTGTTGAAACGCATTAAGATAAAACAATTATTATTATCGAACCACTAGAAATTATGTGAAGAACTTTTAAATGTATATATAGTATATTATATACCTTGTAGGGTATAACACTGTCATGAAATAAAACGAGATTAAAATTGCATATTTAGGCTTATAGGTACTCGTGCGAGTTTGGACGTTTGCTACTCATAAAAGTAACGGTTTTGTTACTTTTTGTATTTTATCATGTATCATATGTATGATTTATATGAAATGTAAGTTGTATTATATTTCATCACAAACACATTTATAGAAAAAATATGTGTCTATACGAATTTGTTTGCATTATTTTTTAAGGCAAGCTGCAAGCTTAGTTTTAAAAAGATTTTCAACCCCATTATATAATTTTCGTCTTAAACACTTTAATGTGGATGTCCACCTATGATGGGTAGGTGTAAGTCTTTTAATTTGGAAAATCTTAAGTTCTGCAATTAACCATTTAGATAAGACTTAAGCGACCTCAGTTCAATCAATTAAACGAGTTTGTACCCTTATATATATATTACTTCTTATGCAGACTTTACCCGGACTTGGAGACTGGCAATCACCCGAGCAATCGTCCAACCAGAAATCGTTACTTTTTTACAATCATACTGAGTGCGAATGCCAGTCAAGAACGGACGACTTGATGCCCAGAGACACGATGCCGACTGCTGCCATGGTGACCCCCGATCTCCCAACGCCTATCAGGCACAGACCAGAAAAAAATAATCAAAACAGGTAAATCAAAAATTTTATTATATTAATAAGTAATACAAAACATGCAGCTTTATAGACAGCTCTGCAGTCTGTGCAGGCGTACAGCTTGCTAGATTTAGGATTTCATTAAAAACAGCCACGTAAGGCTTATATTAAAGTAGGCATTATAATACTTTTTACATAATATATCCATTACCGAGACAGTATACCTTTTATCAATCAACATATAACATAGATATAAATTATACATGCACAGATGATTATAAGACATAAGTATTAAACTGTTTTTCTATTGACGCACCTATGATCATGATCACATACAAATTAAATGAGACTACAGTATCTTTTCCGGTGGAAAAGTGAATCCCACTCAAGTGTGTTGTTGCTTTTGAGAAGTCAATATTTAAATAGTTCTAGTAGTTTTCAGAAGTGCCGGGAAAAACAAGAAAAAATTGAGTAAAACCAAAAATTGTTATGCAAAGTCAATTTTAGTTTTTGGGCTTACAATAAAAAATAATGTACCAACTGAAGATCCATCAAATTTTCATTTGAAGTAGGTAAATTTTTTCGCTCCTCAAAAAATGCATTCTCTTCCGATTGCGAGCTTAACGTAGGTAGGTACCACTGGTTGGAATTTGGGATCCGCTGCACTTATAATTCTACACGATCTTCAATAAATATTAAGTAATGTGACGTTTGAGGTATTTGTTACCTACCTACTCCTTTAAAATTTTGAAAATAGATCATTATATTAATATCTATTCGTGTCTATTATATTATTAGTTATTACCATACTATTGAACTCTATTCAACTTCAACTAGTGGAATTTAACCGTGACGGTTGATAGTGTGTATACTGTATAATGTATGAACTCTAGTAGGTATAAAATATGAAACGTCAAATATCAAAGAATATTGTATGCGATTTGTACCTAGTTACATATTTTAATGTTCTAAAATTATCATTAGATATTTGAACGAGATAATTTTTAAATTGTTCCTGGATGCCTAAGTCAAAATGGAATGTATAAAAATTAAATTAATTCAAAATAACATAAAACCTTCATATTTAAAAAAATATTTATGTTAAAGCCTGAAAGACTTGACCTATTTAATCTTTGAGTACTAATGTTATGAGATTTGATGGTGTTTAGCTTTGGCACTCCTCCCCATGTGATCTGTATTTTACAAATCATAATTTAGTCCTTGAAGATTGAAAATCTCTACTGAAAATTCAGAAGTTAACTGATGTAATAGTAACTAAAAATATTAAATAAAGAAATAAAATAGATTTCTTATAACCGAAACTTTTAGTGGCTAATAAACAATGGTGTTTGAGCTTTTTCCTAAGTTAATTTAAGTGTACGTCAATTACCTAATACAATACTTACCTAATCAATAATTAAATAATTGTTGTTATAAAATATAGTTGCAAGTGTCCCATGGTTTACACTGTACGTTATTCAACCAATGGTTCATGTTCTTGTGACTGTTTCGACAAACAACGAGAGTGTATCCGATACAAGAAAGGCCACGTGTATTTTAACCATCACGATAGATAGTAAGTAATTTTTATTCTACACAAATTTTATTTATTTTAGGTACTGTTTTAATTCTATTAGTATATTAACCAATGTATAGTATGTAAAAAATCATTAATTATTAGAAAATGATTTACCAAAAACAATTATCATTGTATAATTAAATGATTCAATCAAAAAGCTGTAACAACTTTAAACATTTATTTTTCAACAGCTGCATAACATCAGGCCAGTGTTTGTTGCCATTGTGTGAGTATGGTGTTTACTCTACTCGAACAGGACGTTGCCCAAAACAATTTGAGACTTTATATTCGTTAAATAAGAAACATTACTTCTAAGTACCTCTATTCATACTTGAGACTTGTAGTTTGTTTTAT
Organism: Diuraphis noxia; assembly: GCF_037042655.1. Lineage (NCBI taxonomy): Eukaryota > Metazoa > Arthropoda > Insecta > Hemiptera > Aphididae > Diuraphis > Diuraphis noxia. The sequence continues at coordinate 24,479,661 of NW_028301714.1, read as the reverse complement.
AGAATCATAATATATTATATTCCTTTGTATACACAATATATTTAAAATATAAAGGTATGTGTGTATATGTATATAAATATATTATACAATATCTACCTAATAATGTGTTCAGTGATGTGTTCGCATTTGTGTTTAGAATGTAACTTATTACAATTTTTTTTTTTTTTTCTTTTAATGTGTAATTAATAAACATAATAAATGTTAAAAGTCACTCTTAGTGATATGTATTCATATGATTTGTACATTTTTATTAATAAGTCATTATATTTTTTTAATATTTTGTCATTTTAGTTATTTTATTTTAAATTTTGTATTAATAAAGCTTAAAAAATACTGTAATTTCTTAAGTAATAAAATGTACCAGTTTGATAATCTCAAGTTACATAGATTAAAATTAAAATTGTCTATGTTTAGTGCATTGATACATACATACAAGATACAAGTACAATATTAGTAAATATAAATGTTAACCCTACTATAAAAATTTAATTATTAATATAAGGCCATCATTATTGATTATATAACTTAAAAAGTTTCATTACTATTATGTTTTTATATTTTAATGATATTTATTGATGATTATAAATATTTTCAATTAGTTGGTCCTACAGATATAAAAATAAAAGTAAAATAGTAAAAATATGATTTAAGAAATAAATTATAAAAAATGTTTATACATAGCTAGTACATTTTGGAAGTATTATAAAGCTGTTTATTACAGCCAATAGATGCACTTAACTATTACATTTTTGTAAAATTTGAAAGCATTGCATTGCCTATTTATATTATACAATAAGCATATTTGTACATTAAGATCACACTGAATTTTTGTTGTTAATTTATAAGTAAAAATAATATATATACAAATTGAGTGATCATTAATCAATATTATTTTCAAGTATATTAATATTTAGATATCCCAAATTATCCAAAAGTCCTTTTACAATTCTGAATAGTTAGTAACTAACTAATGATTGTATTATGTATATATTAAACAGTAAATACAATTAATAACCAATGATTTATTTCTACAATTATTTTGTAAAATATGAATTGATATCACAGTAGTGAAATTAATCCAAAGACTCAGGACCGACATCCTAAAAGTTAATATACATTTGTTTTAGAATATACCTAGTCTCTCTTAAAATACCAATAAATTTTTAGTAAACTATAATCCATAATATAAAAAACACAGTTAATCATTTATTATAAAAAAGTGACATTCTGCATATTATAAACTATTAAAAATTGTAATTTTTAAAGAAAATATTACACTACAGATATTTAAAAAATATAATTTAACAAACTTAAAAATTAAATTTTTAACAAAAAAAAATGAATAAATAAATATATGAACATATAGATTAATTTAACAATAAATAATATTATATATTTTTAAATATAATATATCCACTTAAAAATTTCCTGATTAAATAATAAGTTTAGTATGTTTTATAATAGTATGTATAATAAATTGTACAAATAGTTTGTATAGTTATATATATATATATAGTAGAGTAAAAAAATCACACATTTATAATTTAGAAAATCTAAATTATTAAAAATATAGTATTCATACCAAAACAGGGTTTTGTCGATTTTTGGGTGAAAAAATTAAGATATACAATTTAAAAAAATACTTTATCATAATACACACAAGTGCAAAATTAAAAGGAATGTTTATTGTGGTTCAAATGTTAAGGATACCCAAACATTTTAAATATGTCCAAAAGATTAAAAAATAATAATATAAAGAATCTAAAATGGTGTCAATAATTACTGTATAATATATTTTGATATGGTACGTCAAATATCTAAAAACAAAGTTCAATGAACAGTTCAATTTTATTTAGAGTTTTGTACTAGATCTTATCTCTTTTAATACCTTAAAGTGTGTAGATAATTAAAAATAAATATGGGCTATTATTTGTTTTAAGTTAATTAATGGTTTTTTTTTTAAACTGCACATCCATTTTAAATCAATTTTATGTCATTTATAAACAGTTCTAAATTTATACAAGATATTACTTTCCCATAACACAGTCTTGTAACCACTCATCAGTCATTTCATCCAATTCTCTCACTTCATATACCCTAGTCAAGTTGGCTTCGCGTTGTAAAGCCATTTTAGTGCCTGCATACATTATTTGCAATTCCATATGACTATCTAAAAATTAAAAATAATTGGCAGAAGATAACAAATTTAATTCTTAACTATTATTAAGTACCTCTTGGAGTGAAATAAATGAAGCACATGGGGAATGATACTCGTCCATCTCCATGTTCCATTTTACAGCAATAAATAATATAACGGGGCTGATGACCAGGTAAAATTTCTCTTAGTTCTTCAAGTGTAACATCGTCCAACATTTCGTCTACACATACTTGCTGCTTTTCTCTATCAACTTTCACTATTAACAAAATAAGATAAATATTTAAAATAAAAATGTATATTGATATTGAAAATGGCTAACTTATAAGAGCAGCATTTTTAGTTGTTTTACGGAATCGAAACTTTCTCAATGTTTCCTTAACATCATCTCCAATATCACACACCTTGGTACCCTGCAAATACAAAATAATGAGATACTATAGACATATAAATTTAATTAGCATGTAATTAGTTCATTTTGATTTCTGAAGTATGAGATTTCTGATCTAAAGAGACATGGTTTTAAAGAAAAAATATATTTATTAAATCCTATAGCAATCCAAAAGTAACTATACTTACTACTTATCATATTTTAATAAATTTTATAACTATTAGTTTCAAGTTTGACTTTACATATGTCTGGTAGAACATTTTTGAAATGTATTTTGTTCGAAACATGAATTTTATCATTTGGCTAATGGTATAAGGCTTATGTCATGTTGCAACAATGTTTGTACACCATGCAAAATACCATGATAGGTATTGCATGTTTATCTATTTGAAAACATTCCTACGTATTCAAAATTTAAAAATCGTAATTATAAATATTAGGTACCTATAACAGAGATCCATGTTCATTTTTTTGCAATTTTAAAAAATTATAAAAAGTAAAGATAAAATTCTCATTAGAATAAATTATTGTTTCAAATATAATGCTTACCATTTTACCACCAAAATAGGTAGGTACCTAGTTGTACAGTTCAAGTCTCCAGGGCTTGAGCACACGTATACAAATCACAATTACAGAACAGATGTAATGGTCAAAAATTAAAGCTTTAGATCGAATATTGAAGTATTTAATTAAAATAACGCTAGAAGGCTGCAAGTTGCAGAGCTGTATTATGCTGTTTAAATATTTAATATACTATTATACAGACAACAGACGTATATCATATTATAATGTATATTACACACAAACACAGCTGATATTAGTGGTATTACGCTTGAAAACAAAAACTTAAAAAACACACCACCAACAATAACAATTGGATCCGTACGACTGGATCCATTATTTTGATTGGGTACTTATAGTTCTTATCATTTATCTATATTGATAATCAACTCTTATCAAGTGTGTCAGGGGACACAGTATTTTTAATTTTAGACCCCTGGCCTGTACCATAGAGTAATAAGAATATAGAGATGGCAATATTGTATATCAGCCCATATGCTGTATTGATACTACCATTGATTATAGAATAGATCTATTCTATAATCAATGATACTACTTTCACCGCCATGTGTGTCTATTACCAAATACATTTAAAGCTAGATAGCGCTGCGCTCTACCTATTTATTATTTTAGACAAAAATCTAGTGTAACCTTGATTTAATATAGTTTCTTAAATCGTGTGTTTACTTATTTATTGCAAACAATGCAAACCATATTGTCCTAAACTGGCTAAACTCTTAAGGTTCATAGATAATATTTTTATACATTTCATAGTCAATAGTCATTAGTCATAATTAAAGATACTATCTTAAGCCGTGCTCGTTGTGCAACCATTCTATCTTAAGCCGTGGCCGTGCCACAGTCCATATAAATCTATAATCTGTGATAACAATTGAATTGATGTTAACAACACTATATCCGTCTATCCAAGCCATAGAGTAATATTACTCTATGATCCAAGCATCGTTATTCCAATGGCCTAGTTAACCTGTTAACAGGGACGGCGCAAGAAGTTTTTGCGCCCTGGGCGAAACCATGTTTTGGCGCCCTTAACACCCCCCCCCCCCGCCAAGACTAGTTTGAGTAGTATTAAAATTAAGTTTTTTAGTAAGTTAAATAAAATTAGCATGTATTTTGTATCATAACAATATTGTAATAAGGTTAGACATATTATTTTATTAACTTATAAAATTGTACAACGAAAATAATATTAAATTTATAATATCATATTTATAGATACTCCGAAAAACGTGTTAAGTTAATAATACTAATTTTCATAATAATAAATATGCGAATGTGCGATTCACCACGTTATATCGACCGTTGCGCCATATATTAATTATTATATATCATCATATATTCATATCAACTATCAAAATTCAAAGTATATTCATTAACATAAAATATCAAATAAAATAATATAATATAATTTCACGCCACCAGCCCACCACTGCCTATAATATAGGAATATTGTGTTTCTGGTTTCACTAACTACTTATTAATTAAAACGGAATTTATTGTAAAAAAGAAACCAAAATACTATGTACAAATTTACTAAACAAAATATATGATCATATGAATATTGATTGTGGTTGGCGCCCACAGAAATTTTTCTAGGGGAGGGGCAATGTTAGGATTTGAGGATAAATATTATAATTTTACTAGGTGTTTTAAAATAATAACATTTTTTTATTATACTCGTATACAATGTATTATATTTTATTATATTACAACTTATTTTATACTTTAAATATGTTGTATAGTATATAGTCATTTATCTTAAAACATTCAATTAAAAAAAATATTTTGAAAAAGCCAGGGGGGGCAAATGCCCCAGCTTGCACCCCCCCGCGGGCGCCTATGGTTGGCAGTTACTTTTTGCCTTATACATTTGAGTATTTGACATTACACAGCAGACCGTACGGAGCGAGAGCTCGTCGAAAACAATAAATTGAATAAATAATTGTGTGTGCCAGACAATTGTGTCTTTTTGATTTACACTATACTCTGCAGTATTTTCACCGTAAGGTCCGAATGAGTTTTACCGCCACGGTTTTTCTAACGAATATAGCCTTAATCGTCTAGTTATATAATTTTATTTATAAATAGGTAAATATTATAATATGAAAATAATTATTACGACCATCTATATCTTTTATTATTTATTGACACAAATGCGGTGGTATGCTTCCATAATTCCATGTATTATTTTTACATCAAAACCAGCGGTATCGATGCACTGTTATATTATTCTTATATTCTACAAATATGACTAATATGAGACAATATTGAAGATGCATCTTCAATTAAAACGACATTAGATAATGAATATTTCAAATTGTATAGATTGTTAATGCGTTTTAAAAGATAAATAAAAATAATTTTCAGTTTTGCGCCCCTCCGTGCTGGCACCCTGGGCAGTCGCCCAGTTAGCCCATAGCTTTCGCCGGCGCTGCCTGTTAAACATGTGACAACCGAGTAATTATTTATTTTCAAGCCCCCCCCCCCCCATTGAGAAATTCTACGTACGCACTGATTCATTTTATTGCAATAGATTTACTGAATCGTATATATCATTATTAAAGCTATACAGTCACGGGCGTGCGCACGGGGTATGCAGGGTATGCATTGCATACCCTGCAGGCAGACGCTTGGGAGCACATCGACAAATTAGTAACCAAAAGTGTAAGATGAAATATCATTCTCATTAATTTTAGGATCATTTATATCTGTGGGAGAGGGGTATATTTTATCAGCCGCATACCTATAGGTACCCTGCAAACAGTGCAAACAAAGTCTGCGCACGCCTATGATTATTGAATAATTTGACGCATAGAGGTATTAGGGGTTCTCAATTCTGAAAACATAATCGTGTATACATTATACTTATTATATTAAAGAAAACTAGTTAGTCGTGTTGATATGTATTATTACTACAACGACTGTACAATAAAATAAATTATAGGATTATGTTCTCTAATAAAAACCATAAATATTTAGTTGGGTATTTTTAGCATATTTACTGCAGACTGTAATGTAATGTATTGCAAGTTTCCACACCACCTTAGCTTATTAAACGATGACAATGTATAATATGTCGCATTTAATGTCACATGAGGTATTGCAACAGGCGCGTTTTTTTTATTGTGGTGTCCCCATGTAGGCCTATTCCACAAAGAGGAGAATGGGAGTGAACTGACGGCCAACTCAAATGAGACAAACTGAGAAACCGTAAGAAATTTATTATGTCGTATCATTATTTTAGCCAATATAATAATGCAGATTAATATAAATATAAAGATGATTTAATAATGTATCTTTTTGCTAACCACAATTCTCCCAATGTCCCCTGTACCGTATTAAATTCAAAACGTGGATATCGTTATCGGTAGTCCTTAAAACGCTTAACGCGAGACCAAAGAAAATAATAACAAAATAAATGTATTCTATATACACAAAATAAATAATTAGTTATATACTGAATTTAACACGGCAATATTATATTTCTACCTATACATAATTTAGATTATACACTAAATAAAAAATGTAATAATAGTATAGGTAGCTACTATTATTGTATACTTTATCTATAGTATTACGCTATACTACTTATAGCTAATTGTTGTAAATTACAGTTAATAATATTATTCCTGGAAAAAAAAACAAACCAACAATAACAATAAACTTAAACAAATAAAATTATCATCTACCAAAAAATGATCAAACTCAGTAATAAAGTTCACACGACACGAGGAAATCATGGTTACCAGAGTACGCGTTGGACAAACTAGACTCACACATTCCTTCTTATGTGTAAGAAGACCGAACACAATAAAATATAAACAATACCTCACTCAAAGAAGCATTCGGCTCCGGACGAGAAAAAAGAATAATAGATTTCATCAAGATTGCTGAGCTCGCATATTATTTCTAAAAATAAATTAAACTTATAGCTTACCTATACTGGCTAGTCTGGCTACTACCACTATTATAAATGGCAATTGCTTTTCTTTTATCCTGCAAAGCTTTATAACGTTAATTATTTAATTACAATTTTATTCACGTACCATTTTTAATCCAGTCTAATTTTTTTTCAATAAAACTATAGCTTGATGATTTGTATATTTAGAAAAAGCAATACATTTGAATTATATAATCGTGTCTTATTATGATATATTCTTGTATCTGAAAAATAATTCCCTGCAATAACTGAATAAGAGAACATTAAAATACATTTTCCTAAAACAACTATTTAAACGAAAAATTGACTCAAAAAGTATTAAATAAAAATATTATATTCATGTTTGAAAGTATGCGAGTATAAAATAAATAGAATTAATAACTATGTACAAAATTACAATAACCGAGAGTCACAAAACACTTAACAAAATAAACATACTTTCGTTATAATAGGTAATGCAAATATGTGTATAATAGCCAGCACAGTTTTTAATTTGTTAACTTAATTCCAGCCAACATAATAATAAAATAAGTTGATTTAATTATTAAATAAAAACTACCGCAAGCGCACTAATTATTTCTATCGAATTTATACACAATAGTTGCTTATGTTTAAGTTGGTTTCTCCGTGGGAATTGTCGTCGTTGTTATGATTAGATTTGCGACATTTGCGTATTGCGTGTATTGTATCATCGTACCTTATAACTTTTGTCAGTAATCAACGGTTAACTCAATATCCGACCAGACTTTATGGTTATGGCGGATTGAGTGCTTTAGGCGGTCACGTCGTATATCCGATATACCTTTTCGTATATGTAAGCAATTTAAAGTCCGTGTTTGAGTACCTATCTAGCAAGTCGGTCATCATCGGCAATAGTCTATAGGTAACTGACTATTAATTTTAGACAGCACGTTGAACAACAATAAGTAACATTGCAGTGTTTCGCAGAAACTATAGTTTAAATATTATATATTATACTATTATAGTCATAAGATCACATAATATAATAATATATGGAGATCGAGAGCACATGAACAAATAAGTAACCAAAAGTGTAAGATGAAATGTCATGCTCATTAATTTTAGGATAATTTATATCTGTGGTAGAGGGGCATATTTTATCAGCCGCATACCCTGCAAATAAAGTCTGCGCACGCCTATGACAGCGCAGCCGTAAATTATTTAATAATTTAATATGTTTTATAGTGAATAATAATATACATTAGGTATTTAATTTTAAGGTACTACGAGTGTGCAATAATTATTACACGACTTATCTCGTAATAGGCACCGTAAATAATTACGATAAAAAACTAAATTCGTTTCTGACGTTAACATTTTTTATTATTATTATTACAACTATCTCATACACAGGCATGCCTATATACATAACCACAGATATATAAAGTATATATATCTGTGTACATAACATAATCAATGTTATAATTTTGTCCATTAAAGATGTAACTTTAAATGAACGTTTTACATTAACAAAAAAAATATAAAAATATGATTCAATAATAATGAAGTATCATTTAAATGTGTACAGTACGTAAGTAAGGTACTCTCACTTTTACATATTACTCCATAATAAAGGTAATTTTGATATGGTCGCATATAAAGCATTTAATATTTAAGCTATTTTCGGATTTCCCTAAATATTATAGACAGGAATTCCGTGTACAATTCAGGCGCTCATTTTTGTTCTTATTTTTTTTTTTTAGTTTTTTCCCTATTACTTACAAAAATAAAAAATACACATCCTTCTAAAACAATAGATTAATAGCTTCGCTCAAAATCTTAACATTAGATTTTATTATTTGTAAGCTAATAAATCAATAATTATTCGAAAAACGATTTTATCTGGTACCTATCTATCTATATAAAATTAAACTTAATGAAAAAACTGTGCAGGATGGAGGTCAGCGTAAAATACAAAAATCCTCAGTGACACTATATTAAATATTTAAATATGTATTGCAAAATGTTGTAAAGAATAATACTGTTACGTCGTAGGTACCTACCTAAAAGTCAAAGTGTATTGTGTAACGAGAAATGACTTCATATTTTTTTTAAGCTTTGGAAAAAAGGCGGAGTCGGATTAGTCGTTATCAGTGGATTCATCATATTGTGTTATATAACTTGCAGGTTGAGATACAACTACTAGATATATATATATGATAATATGTGTATAGTTGAACATCATTTTACTTACCGTGTTTTCAAAAATGATAACGTAGATAAAATAAACATTACCTATTCGACCTGGGCAATCGGCTAAAGATATCCGTATTCTGTATTTCTGTAGTCTGTAGTCTGTACGCAGTATTGCAGTAGCAGTGTACATTAACGTGTGAATTAATATTTAATACTATTGCTGAGTAGTAATAATTATTGTTGCTGCTTAACCGTGTCTCAGCTTATCCTCCGACCGTAGTTTATTGCTAATCCATAATATACGTACATAGATTTTTAAATATTCACACAACGGTCCACGGAGTTTCGTCGACTTCGGTTGTTATTTGATTTACTGAAATGGAAAGGCACTCTAAGAAAACTAAACAGGTTTGTGGAAAAGATTTTCTAATAACTTCAATTTTGACATCACTATGATCATAATAATAAATTTCTGTGCTCTGTTGCTCATATATTTATATATATTTTAAACAAATACAAAACGTATTAATATAGATAATATATTTCACACGATAAGCCAAACCAACGTATACCCACCTCCCGAGTAGCAAATTTGTAATGCAGAGTCGGTGTCGAAGAACCGTGCTTAAAGCACCGTGCAGACACAGTGCAAGGGGACAAAAATAATTTGTTTAGGTTCAAAACACATGTGAGGGTGTAAAATGTTACGGTGAAAATGCTTTTCTCTTTAATCGTGCATTTATCGTAATTTTTATGTTCAATTGAATACCATATTTATTTCCAGCTACTGATCATGTTTCTATTTCATTTTTTTCCAAATGAGAATCGTCCTTCTTTTAGTGAACAATTTTCAAAGTAGCATTAAAAACCTCAATATTTTTAATATGGTCTTTAAGTTGACTTAATAAATCAGAATTTGATTAAATTCATTAGGTATTAAATATTAAAATTAAATTTATAGTGCTGACAAATCAACCTATTTTCATATTAGGTATTAAGTTTAATTTAACATTTAATTCCTAATTGGAAAATGTATGATCTAATGAGTAATTATGACTAGGATTTGGTGCATTTTTTTGAAATTCTTAGATGATGCTTGCTTAGCTAAAATGTATTTAAAATTATAGTTCATAAATAAATGTATACCATAGCTTAAATTGAGTGCTTTCCTAATAACTCCTGTGTTGAAGATTTAGCTCATTTCAAATTTGCGCCAATCACGTTAGTGGATGTCGTAGATAAGTTTTTTAATATAAATATTTATTAATAGTTGTTTGTTTAATTTTTACAACATCAAATATGATCTAATAGCACAATTAAATAATTTTCTATAATTTGTAAGCTATTATAATTTTTTGTATTTTATAAATTAAAACTTCCTTTTCTTTTTATTTATTTTAAGCCGTTATTTGCAATATTTAAATTTCAAGGTCATTTTTTGTTCATTTTTTGCTATATTCATATTTTAGATTCTGAGCAGAGCGAGGTTTATATTGGTTTTACAATGATGTTTATTTCTTTTTCTTTTTTATTCTGTAAATATTTTTGCTCCCTCTAAACTTGCTCAAAAGTGTCAAGTGTAGCATCTTTTCTGAAAGGTAATGTTCTCGAGCTGGTACTCTAGAGAGGTCATTTTTTGATTTTTGAAACGATACTCGAAATAAAAGCTGTTAAAGGAGAAAATAGTACAATTTCACAATTTTATAAAATTAAATAATTACGGACTTTTTTTAAAAAATTATAATAATATAATTAATACAGTATAACATATCCTAGACTGATAAACCTTCTCCATTCAGAATCGTTTTTCATAAACAATGATATTGCATCATTGAATTCAAATTTAATACCATCCATTACAATAACCCACTTGTAACCTACTGTACTGCAGAGCGACATCCATTTACTTAGCTGCTTTTTTGAATTGTTGTAAGGTTATCAACTTCTAAGCTTTAGTAATGATGTTAATAGATTGATACGGACACAGTAGGACCCTTAATATGTCCAAGGGGTCCTTAAAAAAATACTAGGAATTTGTTTTCAGAAAAATACTGATTTTAGAAAAAAATAATCAATACTGATCTGTATAATTTTTTTTATTTAGATAATGCTTAAGAACTGCGGCCAGTGTATTTAAAATATAAAAGTTGTTTCATCATGAGGTATACTAATTTAAAATCTGAAAGAGTTAAACTTGTCTAAATTGTTTTATATATTCTGAATTCTGATGTGATATACATAGATAAAAAAATACATTTACAGTGTATTTAAATTTAATAGAAAAAGGAAATTTTATCATTTGTCATTGCTAGGTAATAGGTAATGTTGTAATCTCTGTTATTATGTAGTACCTACTCTTTTTTATTTTATAGAATTCATGGTCAGTATTGAGTGAAGGTCACCAAGTATGACATACATAATATTTACTGAGGCACCTATTTTAATTTTCTTATTTTATAAATTATATCTTACATATAATGTTAGTTGTTTAATTTGTAACTAACTCTTTTAATTTTTGTAGAGATACATATACCTATTTATATTGTATTAAAAACTTAATTTCTTAATGTATCTTAAGATGTAAATTATTTGATTTTAACAATAAAAAATCTATAATTTATCTATAGGATAGGTGAATTAGGTAATTTTTTACAAAATTAGTATCTACATTTTATAATTAATTTCTGAGAGAATTTATAGAATTGTATAAAAGATTTTTTTAATTATAAAGTTGTAAGTAATGATTTAGTTTCATCCGAGGTTTCCTATGAAATCAAAATCTTAAATTTAATCCAGGGGTATTGGTGTTAAAATACCCTCTTTTATTTATGCAAAAGATTATTATGTTCTATATGATTTAGAATTTACAAGTATCCACTGACATTTTTTAGTCAGGAGAGCAAAGATAATTTTTAGAAAATGATGATTATTTTCTAAAGAGAACATTGAATTTATGTACTCCTATGGTTGAGATTTTATATGAAATTTACAATCTCTACTTATTGGACCAATGTGAAACATGATAGCCTCATCGTACAATAGTCGCATTTTTAGATCTAAATGGATAGTATGGTTAGATACTAAAGGAGGAGTATTTAATAATTTATGTAGTGCTATATTTTAAAAAGTTAAGTTTTAAATACCACTTTTATTTAAATTGTAACAATAGAAACTAATATGTATTAGTATAAATGTACATTTATTGCTAAATGCCAACTTCAAGCATAATATTTAATTTACAGTTTTTCGATTTAACATAAATTCTTACGTATATTTTTCAACTTTATATGTTTAATTAAAACTTTAATTTCATTGATTTCAATAGTCATATAATAGTTATCTTACAATAAAAAAACATGATAGAACAATGTACATATATATATATATTGGGCATTAAAAAAATTCTGTAAGTTAAAAATTATATTTGATAGAACCTAAGAAAAAAAACCTTGGTATAGATGTACGAGTCAGTAGTAATTAATGGCTTATAGAATAATTTTAATTTATAAATACTTTTGATGTGATTATATGAGGATTTGTTAGTAATTACCAGGTGCGTAGCCAGGGGGGGTGTTACAGGTGTAATAACACCCCCCCCTCCCTCAGCCGTAGTAGGTATACTTAATATTTTTTTATCAAGATAAAGATGCCACATAAACACGAATTATCTTAAATCGTGATTTACACTTATTTATCAAAATGAAATATATTAGTTTATATTACGATAACAATAATGTAAAGCACTAAAGCCAGGATCCGGCATTAATTACTATTTTAGACTGTTCTGTGACGTTTTATTGATTACTTGTTTCATGCACGATTTAATATATCTTTTCATGCAGCGTGTAAGAAAACGTTTACAACTTCTTAATTATTGATTGTTTGATTATCCTCGTTACGGCATTTAAAAACATATTTGAGGAACACAACTGGTGAAAATCGGTTGAACGGCTTAGCAGCTATGAATATTCATCGGGATTTAGTCGTAACCACTGACGAAAAAATTGATACTCTAGCTTTAAAAAATAGACGCATTAAATTAATTAAATTAAAAATAATTTTTATTTTTTGCATTAATTATAATAATATATATGTGAATAATTTAAATATACCTACATAAAGTGATCAATTTTGGGTGTATAATTTTTTCAATTAATTTTGAATAACACCCCCCCCCTTTTAGAAATTTCTAGCTACGCGCCTGGTAATAACTAATACCCTTTAAATATATCAAGTTGACAGGGATCCTTAGTAACAATAAATGAAACAAAATTATTTAAAAGTTTGAAACTAGACTTTATTTGAAGGCGTTAAGTTCACCGGGTCAGCTAGTATAATTATATACTGTAAGGCATATAAATAATAGATTATTTTTTTTTTGTTTTTACAAAAGACGAGCAATATTTAATATCATTAGTAATATTCAATATAGAATTTTTTTATGTAACATCATTAATTTATTTATAAAAAAAAAATACTACAGCTAAGAAGTATTTTTTGTCCAATATTTATCTACCTATATTTTTAATATATATTGAAACTGATTTCTCTATTTTGAAAAGAATTAAATAATTTCAAAAGCTGACTATTTTCGTTTGAAATTAGAAATGGTAAATTTACATTTATTTTTATATCATAGTTGCAATGTCATAAGGTTCTCCATTCAAACCCTTTCAATATTGACACATGGTATAATTATTAACATTTTTTTAATGATTTTTCATAGATTGTTGAAGAAGATGATACTTATGTTAATGATAAAAATAAACCTGAAGTAAATCAATCTAAATATTTACTGTATAGTATTTTTGCTATAATTTTTGTGGTAATATACTGTAAGTAGTATATAATTTATACTATGATATTGTTTTGTAATTATCATTTAACATCAGTTAATTAAATTTTTGTGAAATTTCAGCTTATTATACTATATATAAATCGGATTTTGGAGATAAAGTTGTTAAAAAGCAACCATTATCTGCAGAACCTGTATATGCTGTTATTATTGATGCAGGAAGTACTGGTTCACGAGTTTTAGCATTAGCTTTTAAAAAAACACCAAGTAAACAAAACATTTAATATTTAATGCTTATTATTATTATTGTTATTACCTTTTATAGGTGGTTCTTTGGAACTAGAAGATGAATTATTTGTTCAAGTTAAACCAGGCTTATCTAGTTTTGCCGATGATCCAAAAAAAGTAAATATTGTTCTAACAGAACTAATAGTTATAACATGATGTCTTAAGTTTATTAAATTTGTTTTTTATATTTTAGGGGGCTGAATCAATTGATCAGTTATTAGCCAAAGCTAAAAATTTTGTGCCTGAGCGGTATTGGAAAAGCACACCGCTTGCAATGAGAGCAACAGCTGGTTTGAGATTATTGCCAACTGAAAAAGCAGATGGACTTCTCAACGAAGTATTTTTTTTTTTTTTTTGCAAAAATAACTGCTAAATTAATTTTATAAATAATCTTGTTTTTTTTTCTTTATAGGTAGTACAATTATTTGAACAAAATCCATTTTATACAAATAAAAATTCAGTGGCCATAATGGATGGTATTGACGAGGGTCTTTTTTCATGGTTTACAGTCAATTTTCTTCTCAGTAAAAAAATATACATGCACAATATATTTATTTATAAAGCAGCTATAAAAGTTAATTCATTTTTCCAGATCGCTTGAATGGTAAATTAACAAATACAGTAGCTGCTCTTGATTTAGGTGGTGGATCTATACAGATCACATTTATCCCTACTAATAGTAAACAAATTGTAAAAGAATTACCAGAATTTATTACTGAGTATTCGATAATGAATGAAAAAGTTAATTTGTATAGCCACAGGTATATTAAGATTAAACTTATATCATATTATGTCAAACTATTAAAATAAATACATTTTAGTTATTTAGGGTTGGGATTAATGGCTGCACGAAAGAGTGTGTTTACTGTAGATGGTGATTTGTTAAATGTTACTAGTCCGTGTGTTCAAGAAGCAGCTAAAGGAACACCCTACAAATTTGCTCAAAAAACCTATCACATAACGTAAGTTTTTAATTTTAATTGCTGTATTAACAATTTTCTAAGTGAGCTAAGTTGAGTTTTAGGATACAAATATGAAGTCATTTTGACTACTTTAGTCTATCTACTTTTATAGGTATTAGTCAGGGCCGTAGCTAACAGGTTAGGTAAGTAGAAAATGTAAAAATGTTTAGTATATTCTAAAATTTAAAATGTTTATTTTTCAAATCATTTTTTTTTTTAACTGAATAAATACTTAATATAATATTATAGTAATTTTTAAGATGCCCAAGATGTATTAATAGTGCCTATTGTGATAATTGATAAGAGTTTTAATAATAAAAAAATATAGAGACAAATTAATTCCAATCATTGCATGCATTTTACTATGTGGTTACTAGGAAATTCTTTTATGGGGCAGTATGAAAGGATTATGGACCCTTCCCCATCAGTGGTGGTCTTACAGGAGAAGGGCGATGGGTGGATATATATATATATGGGTGGGCCCCCCCCTCTTGGTTAAATATAAAATTATTACATGCAATAAATTTTTTTATAACTTCTATTTTTGAGTACGTATTGTATTTAATGTGAAAAATATTTCGCCCCCTCCCCCTGGAATTGGTCAAGGACCGCCACTGCTTCCCATAGAAAATTCCTAGCTACAGTCCTGGTATTAGTTATTACTTAGTACTAGGACTAGAGTCTAGAATTTTGATGCATTGTATTTTTTTCTGGAATGTTAAACCCAATGATTTCCAATACATATATTATATACACCGATACAAATATTTCAAATATATAGTGTGTTTACATCAGTTTTTTCTATTTTTTTTAACTTTTATGTATAAGGAAATGTTTAACCGTTTTTTAAAGTAACAATTATATTTTATAATTATTATAATTTTTTTTTCTACTAATATAAAAAATATATGTAAATAGGTACAAAATATATTATAATAAAATATCATTAAATGCTCTGGTATTATAATATCACATATATCTAGTCGATGATCAATTATATAGATAACCAATCAGCTATATGTTTTTTTTTATTGCACCGTTACATGTTTTGGTATCGTTCATATTTTTTGAAAGATCATTCTAATCAGAGCCTTAGTTATTACCATATTTTAATATTAATTTTAGTGGGGCACCATCAAAAAAAGGTCCAGCTGTTGATTACTTGTTGTGTAAAAGTATAATTGAAGCTGTAGTTAAGACTGTATACACTGACAAACCCAAAGATTTGCTCAACCAGAAAATAGTTGCATTTTCATACTTTTATGACAGAGCTCAAGATGCTGATCTTGTCGGTATGTATTATACTTTAAACATAAACATAGTATTGTACATTATTGTTAACATTTGATTTATTGCTATTATTCTAATTTTCAGGCGAAGAAGGAGGAGATGTTACTATTAAATCATTTTATAAAGCAGCAGAGAAAGGTAATGTTTTTGTTAATAATTATTTATAATATTAATTATTTTTATAATAAATTGAATTTTTTCAGAATGTTCTCAAACAAGTTATAATGAGTTACGTCCATTTAAATGCCTTGATTTAACCTATATTTCTGTATTATTGGAACAAGGTTTTGGTTTACCTGTTGACACTTCAGTTTCTGTAAGTCTTTACTATTTTAATATCACAATTATGATTTATATATATATATATATATATATATATTCAAATAATCTAATTTCATTATAAATTTGATGTTTAGTTATTAAATACTATTGATGGGCATGAAATAAGCTGGGCGCTCGGAGCAGCTTACCATATTTTACAAAATGGACTTTAACTCAAACTGCCATTTTTCAAAAAACAAAACAACCATGGTGATTGATGATCAAAACATAGTTTATGTTCTATTTTCTACTTTGTCATGTCTATTGTTTAATTTTCTGCCATTCAAACATAGTGCACTAGTTGATACTAACTTTTCACACAAATATTAGTTTGTATTTTGGATTTTTATTTTTAATTATCAATATATTTGTTATATTTATAAATTATATTCCAACGAATTATTTGATTTTAAATACTTGTATTGTTAGATTAATTTTAATTTTATAATCATGAATTCACGAGTGAATTCATGATGATGATATGTAACAGCTAAAATTTATGGATTGTCCACAAACAAAATAGTTTGCATTCCATTGCCATAATTAATGCTACTTAATTGTCTTTATTAAATAAAATTGTACGGTTGAATAATTTTGTAATTATTTAATTAGAAAAAATAAAATAAACTATACCAGCACATCATTAGATGTCAACAGGGCCGGATTGGTTAGGTGAGCTACCAAGAAAATCTCAGTGGGCAGCTTAAAGTTAAGGCCGGTAGTATCAGTGTGGGTAAAAATAATACATGTTAAGGATAAGTATATAAGTTTGTAACAATTTTAAACGTAATAAACCGATAAAAAATAATAGAGACCCAAATTTTGGGCCAGTGAATATGTAAATGGGCCGCTTAGAAGTGAAAATCTCGATGGGCTAATATATACCAATCCGGCCCTGGATGTCAATACATTTCTAAAAGCAATTAAGAGTGTAATGAAGTTGAAGTTATTGATTGCTAAGGTCATTACAAGTTCTTTCAGACTAAAAAAAAAAAAAAACTTCAATAAGTAATTTAAATAATAAATAAATATTCTGAAATGTCGAGACACCATTTCAACTTATTTTAACTAAAAACAAAGATGAACTTTTTTTTCAAGGTGACAGTTGTAGTGATCTGATAGTAATATGACAAATTAATTACAGAAAAAATAAAATAGGAAATATATGCTCAATGAATAAGAAGTAAATAACTATCTCATAATATTTTAAACTGGAATCTTTGTTCATTTAGTGAAAGATGTATTTTATAAATTATAGTACAAAAATATACTGGGGGAAACTAAGAAAATGGACATGACTGATTCCGAAAATAGAAAGAACTTAAGTACATAATTCTAAAATGTGCCGTAAATATACCTTATTTTAGTAGTCATAAACGCAACTGTACAACAGTTGCATTAATGTTTTGGTTGGGTTAAGTATTAGGATTTAAAATTAGCAGCTTTGATTAAATGTTTACATTTGCATAAAAGTTTAAGAAAAATCATTAAAAAAATGAATCTATTAAGCAAAAGTTTTAATTTAAATAATATCATAAATTGCATATCAAAATTCTTTAAGACCTAACACAATTTAATTTTGTAGCAAGTCTACATTACGTTATATTTCTAAAAGTAAATGAAAAAAAAAGAAAACAAAAACTCATGGTTCACCCTGTATGTAATTATTAGAATCTAAATAGCTGTTATATGACAATTTTAATTTTTAACCTGGTCAGGTTATGTTCAAATATACATATATTTTTATACTTTTATAAAATAGCTTTGCCGTTTTTGCTAAATTATGAACATTTTGGAGGAAAAAATATAGCAAATCTATCAACTAAAAAATGAATAATTTAATGACAAATTATATGTTTAATGAAAATTATATAAGGTTGAATCAATAAATAAAAAAATTAACTAAAATCTAATTTTTTTTTACATTATACATTTTGCTCAAATCCATATGGAATAAGTCAACAATATAATATATAATTTACACAATATGACATTTGCATCAAATTTCAAAAAAAAAACATAGTGGTAACATAAAAATGTTTTAAGATCTTTTATTGCTCCAAATTGATTTTGGAAAAATGAAAGACAATTGAAAAAATTTGTTTCTTTTTTGTTTTGTAGAGTATAAAAATCACCATGTTTTTTATTATTAGGTAAATTAATAAAAGATACTAACAATTTTTTACTCTTACTATTTAAATAAAAAATATAATTGTAAATATTTTGACAGCCTTTAGTTACTAATTTGTTAGAATTCAAAGTTAAAATAATTAACAAATCTACAAAATTGGAAAACATTAAAGTATCACTATTTGTTGATTGTTTACTTTTGCAAATTTATCATGTTTATCAAAGAAAGTCATCTTGAACTAGGTCTGGAGGAAATCGCATACCTCTTCTCTTCAAAGACCGTTCAATAGATTTAGCTTTTTCAATCTTAGCATCTTGCTCTTGTTTTTGTAACGCTAAAATGTCTCCTATCGACACTCTTTCAAACATCTGATCAGCCTCTTTTAAGGCGTCCTAAAAAAACAAACATCAATTATTAAAATTGTTAAATTTAATTCAACATTTTAAAAACAATCTTACTATCTCTCCAAGTAAAACGACATTTTCTCCTCTGACCAAAAACACACCTCTGGGTATATCACCAAATTTTTTGCCCACATGTATGCGCTCAACTGTTTGCTGAAGCAATAAATTAGCATATTGATCAACGCTTCGTAAGTATCCAATAAGCGTTCTACCATCACGTAAAAGAACCATGAGCTTTTCTACAATATAAAATAAAACAAGACAATAAATATTGACGAAATGACTGTTTAAAACACAATAATACAAAACTCGACAGTTACACCAACAAACCAATCATTTTACACTTACTGTCCAATTCGTACAAAAGCGTAGCAGTTCGAGGCGGAAACGAGTTCATCGCTGTTGCACTAGAATTATTATAAAATCGTAAATTTGAAAAAAAAGCAGTTCGGAACCATGTTAAGAAAAACTTCTATACCTACCCATTACTTACCTATGAATCACATTGTTACACACTGAAAATAATAATAATAATAACAACAAAACAGTGATTAGCTGTGTACGGTAGATAACTCGTTTTGATAACAAAATTGTTATTAATATAAAAAAAGTTAGTCATTAGACAATATAAAAACTAGAAACGTGTGTGTAATGTCTATTGCTATTTACCATTTATTCGATTGGCGTCATAAACTCATGACCACGAATACTAAATAAATGGTTTGACTGATGCAAAAACTAAAAAGTTAAATTAATTTTGTAAGTTTTAACCCATTTTAACTTGGTAATAGAACTTTATTACTCTTGACTAGTAACGCACTTAAACACACCTATTCTGTTGTATCACAATTATGCATTTATATTAAACCGTTGATTCATTGTTTGTTACTGCATAAAGCATAACGTAAAGGTAATAATACTCTATTTATGGATTACTGGTTCGTGGTCGAAATGGAAGATATTTGAATCACTTATTACTTTCTGAATTTTCAAAAATTAAAAAAAGTTATTATTTATTAATAAAAAAATGATGAAAACATTTAAATAGATCGCAAAAATACAATTTTATCAAAACTCAACAATAACTGTGCCGACTTAACCATAGAACTAAAATACCTGTTAGTGAGACGAAACTTATTATTGTACTACCACTATTACTCAGTGTTAGTTATGGAACATTCTCTAAAAATATAAATTCGATCACGTCCAGTCTTTTAAAAAGGGACTCGTTCACGTTAACCTTAGTGTATTTTTTCAAACGAATGTGTTCGGGGTCGAGTTCTTAGAAAAGATTAATTCGTTCATTTAGTTGTTAATAATAGGAACTAGCCCTCCGTGCTAGTTGTGTACAATCAGAGGCGTATTTAGGCACCGGGCCTAGAGCGGCAAATTTCAACAATTTTTTTTTACAAAATTAGAAAAATTATTTTTCATTTGATGAAATCAAACTCAACTAATTTTTGTTCGCTCAAAATTAATCATATATCTACATATATCTCAATGTATCTTTTTAATATAATATTATAATATAATAAATTGTAAATTTAAATACGTTTTAGAAATAATTGTAAGAAGGATGAAGGGGGAGGAAGGCGGCGAATTGGAAAGTGCCTAGAGGCGGAAAAACCTTAAATACGCCACTGATTACAATAGGAATTATAATAAAAAATAATTAATCAATATATTCTAACATATATATTTATAAAATGATAAATGAATTGAGTGCCTTAAAAATCGTCCAAATTCGTTAAAATAAAGTTCACGTTCAATTTGAAAAAAAAACGAGAAGTTATAGTATTGTTCACTATACAATGATAAAATTCAAGATAAAAATATATGAATTATGAACGTGTGAACATGCGCTCATGAACGACGTTCTTTCCAAACATTCTACACACTTATGAGTAATGGTAAACCACACACACATTTTGTGTACTACAAAATTAATTTCATTTTGTTCAGAAAATTAGGTAATTAGCATTGAAATGAACATGTAACAACACTAACAACTATTTTAAAGTCTACGGTTAATTTATTATTAACATTACAATATTTGGCTCATATACCATGGACAGTGAATGTGGTTACTATTTTTTGTCTGTTTCACATGCATTATGTATAATAACATGGTAATACTATTTGTTCCAATTTACGTTCAACCATTTACATTTGGTTTTGTCTATTTTAATATTAATGAATGAATTTATCATTTAACTTTTGGTTAGCAGTAGTGTTTGGTTGGTAGAGTTAAAGCAGGGCTTGGATTTTATAGGTTAGCATTTGCTAATCGTTATAGGATACAGATAAAAATATATGAATTATAAATTTGTTTCATGCAAACAGGGACTCCACAAATGAAATTGTATAACTCTATTTTTTACTAATTTGCATAATGTGTTATTTTGTATTTCCATGAATCTGTTTATATTTTTTTCTTTTTTATTCATGGTACAGCTCCAACTGCTAAGGTAATAAGCTTGTAACAAAATTAGTATTTAGTAGGTACATACTAAAATATGGTTATACAATAGGTTCTTAAATTAGATTATCCATATCAATTTGTTTTAAAAATGTAATTATTTTGTTGGTGTTGTCATAGGTAGGGCTGAGGGCTTCAAAGAGGTTGTCGGGCAATTTTAGCTTTTTTCTGGTATCTATTCTAGTTTATATTATGCGGTATGAAAAATAAAAAAAGCTTAAAGTTTTTCATTTATTTTTAATTATATTTTATTTGAATCCATAAGAAAAATAATAAGCATCCATATATTTTTGTTAATATTAAAATCTATTTTAAAGTAGCCCGCTGAATTGGCCAATTGGACGGTGAATAATTAAGACACCTTATTGGTTGTATTCATTCAATTTTGTCTGGAATATTCTGTCATACATTTTTTTGTATCTTTTGTTTGATTATGAACTAATTAATTTTCATTTATGTCTTTAGGGCATTTTATAATGCTTGTTTTAAGATTTATTAGGTCATATTATAGCGTTTATTTCAATTATTTTTTAGGCTATAAAAAGTATAAAATCTGTACCCTGGTTATAAATATATAATAATTTAAAAATGTTTATAACTTTAAAATAAAAATATTGAAAACAAATTTATTACATAATTATATATAATATATTTATTATATGGTACAAAGTATTCAAAGTAAAACATATTATTTTTTTATAACACTATTCAAGAAACAGTAAAATTATTTTAGTAGTAGTTAAATAAATCTTCTCATGTCACTAATTAATAGCGAAGTATAACTTTAAGTAGCAATAATATATTGTATACTAATAAGAATTAAGAATAAATCTTTCCATTTACAGTTTAAATTATTTTTAACATTTTAATAACTTATGCAAAAAAAAAAAAAAAAATGTAAACATGATTTGAAAATAATGAACATAATAAAATGTCTACGAACTAAATTCTTTTAAGCAAAAATTAAATAGTTTTAATTTAAAAAACCAAATAATAGCATTGAAATATTTAAACAAATTATGTTGATGTTTCTTTGTTTTCATTTATACAATCTTTTAATCTATTTTCAAGATACTTTTTTCTGTATGTAAGGGGTAGTTCAGATAATTCTGAAATAAATTCAATTTGATTTCCTTGTTTATTATACATGTTTTCACCATCTGGTAAAATGTTTCTTAAAGCTAGATTTCTTTGAATTAATGTTTCATAATATTCTATGCCGCCCTTAATATATTCTTCACCAATATTACATACTTTTTCATCGGCTTTTTTTTGATAAAAGTTCTCAGTAGCAGTACGTATTAAAAACCATACAAATACTCCTATATTACTTAATAAAACAAGTGCTAACGCCCTAATTTTAGCTGGTTTTAGAGGCAATCCATTACATACATAAAATCCCAAAGCATACATTGGAATTAGTACTATAGAAGATAAAACAGATTTAATAAATATTCGATGATTATCTGTAAGCAGCAATTCTCGAGCAATACTATATTTTTTAGCACGTTCACTGAAGATTAACGACTTCACAAATTGCTGTCCAAATTCAGACTTGTCATTTATAAGTTTTGCATATTGTTCCTGAAAAGAGGAAAAATTAATAGCATACAAACTCTTAATATATAATATTATAAAAATAATTGATTTTACTTGTATATTTAAATCTGAAGCGTTTAGAATAGAAATATCATCTGCAGAGTTAAGATCATAAATGCTTGGAATTCCTATATAACTACCCATACGAGTATTCAAACAACCAACATTTACTGGATAAATTCCTTTAGCTGTAAATGGTACAACAAAAGCTTTTTTAAAATCTGTTAATTTTAAGTCTTGAATTACATCATCAAGTCGTTTTCTCAAAGAGTCACTTAAAGCAACTGGTTGATTATTTCTGAAAAACATAATATATATTTAGTTTTGAAATAAATAAAACAACCATCAAGCAACTTATTTAAGCATGAGTGGAAATGAAAAAGTTAAGAATGTGCAGATAAACAATTGTGATTTAAGCTTGTTGATAAGTTAAAAATTGGTTTTGATTTTAAATTTGAGACTACAACATATTTTTTTCAAACCTGTTTTATCTAGTTGATCTAGACATGAACTAGGCAATTGGCTAGATTTAACCATTTAAAAATTATCAAACATTATATTTTATCGACACCAGTATAATAAACCACGTAAATGGTATAGTTCAAATAACCTGGTGTTTTATTTTTATAGTGGTTTAGTCTAGCATATTTATAGAAATACTCAAAAATGTAAAAATGAAAACACTAAGATAACTGTATTTTGTAGTAACATACTTGTTTGCTTCTTTAAAGTATTTGACAAATAAATCGTTAAATATTATGTTTGAACTATATTCAATAGCACCGGTACCGATGGTCACAGTGCACAACGCGTTAACTATGAAATCCGATGTTATTTTAAACTTGCTCATGATGGAGGTCAATTAATATTAATCAAGTTCAGAGTTACAATAATATTTTATAAGTTGCGGGCTAATTAATTTATTCACCAATAGGACTATGGAGTTCTACAATACTATAATATCTAAAATTTAATTTACTAAACAGATGTCAGATTACGAATCTAAAGTTGCAGAAATTTAAAGTGAACGGTAGTCAATATCCAGAAGACTGTTTACTGTAGACCTGAAAAAGTGAAAATTGAAATGGCTGAAATCTGAATTATTGAAATTGTAGAGAAAAATCCGACCATATTCTGGATACCGGCAATGATTATGATAATATCACAGTTATTCTGTGATATGAGCAATCATGATTTAAGATAATATTATAAATATAATCATGTGATGTGTGGTGATATCATTGTTAATTACCCGCCAGCCAACCACGAGTTAATGCGGAATATTTTTATTCATTTAAAATTTAAATCATGTTTATAAATTAAGGGCCATCGTCATTTTCGGTTTTCAAAAATGTTGTTATGATTTATGATTATCACATGTTTCAATCGTTATTATCCTATAAATAGAGAAACAATTTTTATGAAAAAAATTCGTTCATCGGAAAAACACTTGTAATGTCTCACTACACAATATTTTACCACAGAAATTATCCCTAAAAAGTAAAAAAAGGAATAGATTAATAATTTCATCAGCTAAATTACACCATTATTTATCAATATTCACTTGTATCATAATTATTATGATTTTTTAATAAATTTTTTACTGGCATTGCTTATCGGTGAGATCATCCACCCCGGCCAGTCATCCACCATCAAAGCCAACCAACTGCAGCAGGCCGGCCGGTTCCCCACACCTCCGCCACCGATTTCATCCTCTTTTCGTCACCACCCGTTTCCGTACCTAACGCCAATGGCAGTAATTCGTTTATCATTTCATTGTATCTTTTAACGTTTTATTTTTTTTTTTTTTACGCACACGGCAGAAACCTCACGCACACGCTACCAGCGTCCTACACTAATTCTATGTACAATATGATTACACAGTACACGCACACGCACACGCCTCCGACCCGCCACCCACCCACCCATCGGTTATATAACGTTATCGCCGTAAACCTCCTAAACTTCGGCCGTCGGGTTCGCTGCACCGCACCGCACCGTATCGCAACGCATCGCATCGGTCGTCGAGTTGAGTTGTAGCGGCGATTTAACCGCCCATACTCGACAGTCGACAACGTCCGTCGGCCACCCCGGCATCGATCGTCGATTGATTCGACACTGGCGCGATTTCGACCCGTTCCATGACGGATAACGACGACGACGACACCAACAACGACAACGACAATCGCGTGCGTCGCCGCCGCCGTCCTCGTGCGTTGCCGTATAAATAGGCCCGAACGTCCCGCGTCGCGCGCAGTTAGTTCGCGTGTAACGTGTGCGGTGGTTAGTGCGATTATTGACCGACTATATTACGATGATCGTCGTGGTTGTCTCCAGTTAGTTGCATCCGTCATCCTGCAACTTGTAGGGCTGTGGACAGTCGACCGACACACCGGTGCTCATTGCCAATCAAACGCGCAATGTCCGTGTTCCGGCCACTGATCGATGCCTTCTGGTCGCCGGACATCTGGCTGCCGCCGAATACCCAGTGGTCCGATCTGGAACCCAACGAACGGGTCCAGTACACAGATCACCGTCACCTGGTCTACCCGCTGCCCATGGCCGTCGTCGTGTTGCTCATAAGATATCTGCTCGAAAAGTGAGTTAAACTTTAGGGTGGGCGGTTCAGGAGGTGCGCACCTTTTGGATTGTGGTTGTCGGTTTTCGTTCTTTTCTCCTATCTAAGTTGGTTCTCTCTTTCAGATATTGTTTTTCGCCGTTTGGCCTTTCGCTGGGCATCAAGAGCACCAAACCAAAAAAAGTCCCGAACAATGACATGCTAGAGGAAAGGTATGCACGAAACAGCAAGTGGAATCACAAGGATGTGGTGGGCCTGGCCAAAAGGCTCGATTGGACCGAGCGACAAGTAGAACGATGGTTGAGGTTGAGGCGAGCTCAAGATAAGCCTTCGACCCTCGTCAAGTTCTGTGAGAGCAGGTAATATTTTTCTATCTATACAAATAAAAAACTAACCTTTTGTGACTTGATGTTTGAATTTGTCTCAAGTCTATGGTAATTATCTGTAATGAAGTAACTGTGTAGCATAATAACAATGGTACTACTTAAATAATCTAATAAATTGAGCTGTGAGCTACATAATATTGAGGTATAATGATTAAAAGTCTTCTTGTTAACCCTACTACAATTCCTTGTCTGTAGTTGGAGAATTGCCTGGTATTAATACATTCATTATGCTAAAATGTGGATAGATTTAAAAAATATTAACTTTAAATAAATACCTAACTTTAATTTTCATCATATTTACCATTGTACACCTTAATAAGTCAACTGTTTGGTTTTTTTTGTTGAAACTAAGAGCAAAGACTTATGGATCTCTAAATATTAAACAGGTTATAAATTCAATGCATAATAATAGTTTTATATTATATTAAAAACAGTGCTTAATATTAATGTAGACAAATATTATAAAATAATGTTGAAATTCATAGACTACACCTGCATTACAATATGCATTATTTCAATAAAAGTGCTTAAAAATCATTTTGATTTTATTTCCTATATTGATAGTGAATACTTTTCATTAGTTTTGGTGAAAATTGACTATTTGAAATCAATAAATTTGAGATAAAGAATATTACCTATTTAATTTAAATGTTATTGAATTTGTAGAAGTAGTTATATAATAATTCATATTTTATCTGTAACAAAATAAGAATGATCCACCATAGCTCATAATATACAGAATGATTGCTTTAACACATGGACCCAATCAAATTTAAACAATTAAAAGCTATTTTGAAACCAAAATTCTTTAAAAATAATAAGCATAAGTATTTGAAATTCAAAACTGATATCATTTAAATATACTAGTAATAAAAGACTTTGGTCTTGTACAAAATACAATAAAATAGGTTTTACTGATTCATGTTAAAATAATTACACTGTATATGTTGTTTATTACTATATTAGTTATTTCTTGTCAACTAATTGTTTTTTAACTTGTATTATAGGTACCTTTTATCTATGTAGTTTATTTTTCAGTTTTATTATTTCCTCATAAAATGTAAACCATAAAATTTTGAGATAAGTTCATAAACCTTTTTATTTTTTATTTGGTTATATCTGTTTTCAATTATAATTAGTTGATTAATAATTATGGTTATGACGTTGGTTCATTATTGTACAATAATGAATACATATCTAATTATTCTTAAGAATTATATTTTTATTGTTCATAAAATACCTACTTCTAATATTTATTCAATAAAACTTTTTTGAATGGTAAACACTTAAATATTTTTATTCAAATACTTTTTTAAGAGGTTAGAGGATGTCAGCGCATAGTTATTTTTTTTATGCAAAACGTGTTTTTCTTTTAGTAGAACCAACCCTTGTGTTATGGATTTATTATTAGAATAGTTTGGCCTATTATCAAACTTAAAGTTTGGAAAATTATTTATGTTGTAGGTATGTTACAATATTTCAATTTGTATGCTAGTTAAGTAGTTATTTGAATGTATAACAATATAAAATTTCTCTTATTTTTCTTTAAAATTGAAATACTATAAAAAAAATCCAAAGTAGAAACACAGATAAATTTCCTCTTGATAATTAATCAATTCCTTTAAACACTTAAGTTATAAACATAATAGTGGTCCTGCTGAATGCAAATTTAGTATGTTGCCATTGGTCAAATAGAGAAAGCAAATGGTGTGTTGACATCATCTTAATATTATAAGGTACTATTCATTTAAAATATAGCTTAAATCTTAACATATTTATTTATTAAAATTTTAAATTACAATGTACAGATTTTACGTTTGTTCAGTTAGTTAAAAAAAACCTTTAAAACATGTTAATGAATAATTGAAGCCATTTAAATATATTCTATTCAAATATTTAACAGTATAGCATGCCAGACAAACAAAAATTAAGCGTGAAAATAGGTTATGTAACATATTTTATCATGCATATATTGAATAGTTTATTACATGATTAAACAAAATACATTTTATTATAATATGTAAAACAAGAAAGGCTTAGATCTAAAACTTTAAAGGCTGTCCAATCAGTAATTCTAATTTACTTTTTTGTCATTTGGCTTTCCTTGGTAGCTTAGCATATTATAGCGATGTATTTTGTTGTTTAAAAATAGAATCTAAAACATTGAGTTATTTAGTTAATGGTATTAAAAACTAATATAAACAGAGCATAATTTTTGGGATATCCTTGTCATATTATTCCACTTATCTAAGCTCTAAACAGTTATTAGTAACTAAATAACTACTTGTTTATAATTAGATTATTATGTGTCAAAATGTTCTAAAATAAATATTAACTATAATAGTTTACTTTAATTAATATAGATACTTACATAGTTTTAGAATATTAGTTGATATAAATATTTTTACCCACAATTTTTTTTTATATAGTAGTTGGTATTAATGAAAATTGATTAGTCATTATCAATATACCTACCTATAATAATTGTTAATGTTTAATTAAGTATAAATACTTTTGATTAATTAAATTTAAATTCTAAACACCTAATTAGTGATCAGTGATAACTACAAAACAATAATTAATACCCATGTATTTATTCTCAGATTATAGATGTTAATGTGTCAACAGTTTTATTTTAAAAATGTCTGACATCTTTTAATTGGTATTGAGTTAAATCTATAAAATATCACCATATTAAAAATAATAATATTTTAATTGTTTTATGACATCAATAGGAAGCCATTCTTTTTATCATAATACATTAAAAAATTAAAATTTTAATTATTTTTTAAATTACATTAAAATTGCCTATATCAAACTCCTTAAAGAACGAGTGTATGGCGTCCCCCAAAAAATCTCTTCTTAAAAACCGGCATATTTCTATGTATTTCTTTTATTGGAAATTTCTCAATTACCATCATAAAAATAGTAGCACTTTCCTTGTATGTTATTATTTATAATAAATAGAAATAAAATAATGATCAAGTATTTACCTATGTATTTATAATTTATATAATTATATACTAGGCAAGTACACCCATATATAAATTATATAATTTTTTTTAAATGTATTTAAAAAAAGTTCTCTATGATATTATTGTTTACTATACTAAACATATTAATGTTTTAATTTTTAATCAACTATCATAAAATTATCGTTTGAGATTCAATTTTTATTGAATAATTTTCATTATTTTATGTTTTAAAAAATACTTTGATTATATTATACTTTTCAGTTGGCGATTTGTCTATTACACATTTTCATTCCACTATGGCCTTACATTCTTATGGAATAAACCATGGTTATTGAATATAGATTATTGTTGGATTGGATATCCACACCAGGTAAAAATTACTTATAAAAATATTTTTTCTTTGAAAAGTCAGAATAGTTAGTGCCATATTTATTTATACCATACTTTTTTGCTTTTTTACAGGGTGTCACAAGAGATACATGGTGGTACTATATGACATCATTATCATTTTATTGGGCATTAGCTGTTTCTCAATTTTTTGATGTCAAACGAAAAGATTTTTGGCAAATGTTTGTCCACCATATATGTACTATATGCTTATTATCCTTTTCGTGGATATGCAATTTCCATAGAATTGGGACTCTTGTACTATTAACACATGATTGTGGTGATATTTTCCTTGAGGTAACAAATAATTTTTTTTCTTTGTGTATAAGCTTTTTATATAGAGCTGTTTTATCATATACCTAACATTAAAATATATAGTAAAATAACAATAATAACATTAATAACATAAATAAAAAATAAAATTGAAAAATCAATTTTAAAACTCTTAGAATCATAGGTCAAACAATAAAGATAAACCTTTTCTACACATTTTAAATTAAAAGTATAAAATATTATTTGTTTAATTAAATTATGTTAGAGGTCACATTATTATGTTTAAATATGATTGGGATTTGTCTGATTTAAAAATATTAGTTCTTTTATTATACTATATTTTATTTATTGTATATTAACATATGTCAATTTTTGAAGGTTATAGTTTCATATCAATTTAATAGTCTAAAACAAAGATTGTAGATTATATTCATTGTTATATTATAAAAATAATGACAGAAAAAATTATTATTTTAACCTTGATACCTACCTAATGTACAATAATTTTTAGGATATTTAAAAAAAAAATATGCAAACATTTTTATGATTGGGCTGATAAAATTACAACTAAAAATCAAATATTTATGCAAGTTAGTTTCAAGTTACTTATTTTGCAAGTAATTTTTGAATGCAATTGGTTTTGGGACAATAAAAAATTATATTTTTCATATTTTTACAATGCTTTTACATTGTTTTTACAATACTATAAAGGTAATTAAGGTTTACAAATAAGTTTACGGACACATTTTAGCTTGATTATGAGTCTGGATAGTTCTCTTCTTGATCTTCAACTGCTTCAAGTAAAACATCTTGTGGTGGTTATAGTCTAAGAGTTATGAATTTTTGCCAAGGAATTATTGAAACACCGATGGTGAAGATAATGATGATTTTGGAGTTATCAATACATCTTGTGGGAGACGTGGCTTTAGTGCGGTTTTTGGTTCTTTTCGTGATGTTATACTGCTTTTAGTTTCAAATGAAATTTTTTTAATTGTTCATTGATCCATATGGTTAGGTATGGTGTTCCGGCGAAGTTGTGTATTTCACATGATCAATACCTAATTAGTTTTATAAAAATAAAAAAATGCAATGAACATTTATATGAGTGTAAGTTTTTAATGATAGTAACTACACACAGTTTTTTTAGAAAAGTGGAAAGAGTAATTCAAATTTAGAACTATATGTGTACAAGTATACTTGATTATACTTTATAAAAAACAATAATCAAAATAATATGAATAGTTAATTTTTGGATTATTTAATGCAGTTGGCAGGCCACATTTATTGAATTTTTCATCAGAAAAAATTATAACTGTTTTCTGAAAAATGTGTGATCTAAAGAACTATTAAAATACACACTGCAGTGCTAGATAACAGTGTACATCAAAATATTTTTGTTTCATATCATACAATATATTATTATTATTTTTTTATCGATTTTGAAATAATTATTAATAATTTCTGCTTCAATATCTTAGGGCATTAGCATTACATTTAAGAGGACGTGATACCCGCATGTGTTGTCTCCGTCTTACAAATGCGTAACATGGTACATTTTTCGCTCAGCAGAACACGTGTAGCTCCGTTAACTTGAAAATTATAGTGAACTGACCTCTTATAAAATTTAAAGGTAAGATTATTATCTAGACAACCTCATATGCTTTTTATTTTATATCAAATTTAAAGCGAGTTATGAGTATTTTAAAATTGTGAATTTTTTGTGCCTCTTAAAATACTCATAACTTCCTTTAAAATTTAAATATATTAAAAAGCATATGAGGTTGACTAGATAACAACCATACCTTTAAATTTTATAAGAGGTCAATTCACTCTAATTTTTAAGCAAACGGAGCTACGCGTGTTCTGCTGAACGTAAAATTTACTGTATAATGCACTTGTAAGACAGAGACAACACATGCAGGTATTACGTCCTCTTAATATTATACTAAAAAAAAATATTTATACTACCATTTTCTTTACATGGTAAGATTTTCAAAATATTCTAACTTTTAGGGCTATATAATATAAAAATGTATCAATTTTTTTCATTAAATATTGACTAAAAAATCTATCCTTGGTGAAAAATGAATATTTAAATATAGGTTCTTTATACATTGTTAAAATTCAAATTCAAATATAACTTTAAATCAACAATAATTTTTAATGTCTATTTGAAATTGTAATGTAAATAGATCACCTACTTACAGACTTTAAATATTTTTGATTCCTTATAAATTAATGATTTACAAAAACTTGTTTCTTTCATAAATGTTCAGAAAAACTTGGTAAAAGGTTTCATAAGAAACTGAAAATTCTTAAAAGTATGTCATACTTGCATGTGTTTTCTCCGTCTTACACACATGGGTATGACATACTAAATGCATTTATGCAGTCTAAGTAGGACTCTTCAATTTTGGTTCTAGAGTTAAAATACCTGTTACAAAATTGAATTATGATAATATTTACAAGGGCAAGATAGTTTGTTTTTTAAAAATATTTAAATTTTGAAAAGTTAAAGGTCATTTGAAATTTTCGCTGTTTCTAAAACATATATTGAGTCATCAAAAAATGCACCATCTTTCCCTCAAAATATTATCACAATTCAATTTTGTAATAGGTATTTTTACTTTGGAACCAAAATTGATCAATTTCTACTCAGACTGCGTAAACGTGTTTAGTCTATGATGTCGTACATGTGTAAGACGGAGAAAACATATGTGGGTATAGCTTCCTCATAATGTTTTTTCTTATAAGTAATATTTAATTCATGTGATAAAAGATGTCTGATAAAATTATAATCATGATGAAAAGTAACAATGTATGTATGTATAAATATTATATTGGCAGTTATAAAATATTTTGTTCATTAGTAAATGTTAATCGTTTGATTACTTGTATAACTAAAGGAAAAGTTGGCCAAATTTAACTCTTACCCATATTAAATATTCATGAGGAGCATATCAATTAACAATTAAAGTAACTATTCTACATTGTTACCACAGTGAGTTATGTAAATTACTGTTTTATCGCCTATTAAACAAATAACATAACATTTTGGAGGGTATCACATACATAACCTTTTCTTTTCTGAGTATTATTTCTTAAAAAATTGCTAATTAATATAATTTACTATGATAATATGCTATTAAAAATTGAATATTTATCATTGATTCCTTATTAATAGATTAATAAGTATATTCCCTACAAACATACTATACTTTTGGTTTCTATCTCTTCCATTAAAATACCCTCAGTTGTCCTTATCTACCTTATGATTATGGCATTGTATATGTGTGAGAATTAAAGATAACCAACTGGTGTTTCGTTTTGTAAAGCCATGCTGAACAAGTAGTAAATGGTAAACATCTACCATCAAATAATGACTATTACTAAGTACGTCATACAAACCAATAATTTGATAATACTTACATAATTAATTTGTATATAATTTTGTAATAAAGAAACACAAATATATTATTTTATGCAGTGAATATGTTATATTTATAGTTTAAATAGAGCCTAATACAGAAATTTGTCTGCCAATTTATTGTTTTAACTGCAATTATTTTTTAAAGATTCAATTATATGAAAGATATGGTTTAGGATAGCGGTTCCCAACCTTTTTAGTTGTGCGGACTACCGCAAAAAAATCAAAGCCTACTTACCTATTATATAGGTATAAAATATAATCACACAAATAAGATGATAGAAGAAATATTGACGTGTATAAATACATATAAAAATCTCGATGTTGATTTTAATTAAAATTTTCAGATCATTTGATACTTGACCTTTGTCCATGGCCATGAGTTGGAAACTGCTGGTATAGGGGATGTGACATAGTTCCAAATTATTTAATCTAGCTATAAAATAAAAGTATTAATGTTCAGGAATATATTTGTAAAGATCTAGTAATAATATGAGTTAGTATTGTACATGACAAAAATAATAAAGTTTCAACAAAGTTCATAATATGGTTGACCTCTGATTAAATTACATCAAATTTGAAATATCTCTACTTAAAAATATTTATACTTGTTACCTGTTCTTTGCTTTGCTTGGAACATACATTTTAATCAGTATTTTTTATTATAGTTGGCAAAAATGGCCAAATATGCCAAGTATCAAAAGTTTTGTGACTTCATTTCAATAGTATTCATTATTGTCTGGCTACTAACTAGAATTGGCCTGTTCCCTTTTTGGATTTTGTACAGGTTAGTATTATTGGTTGTTTATTATATATTTGTGTAATTTTATTTATCATAATTTTGGCTTATATTTTAAATATAGTACGTCAGTCAATGCGCCCCAAGTGGTGAACCAAATGTTCCCAGCTTATTACATATTCAATGGACTACTGTTTCTTTTACTTGGTCTCCATCTTTATTGGACACACTTAATTTTGAGAATTGCATATCTATCGTGGAATTCTGGATCAGTATGTATCTATACAGTATTTATCACAACCTCTTTCCTCTTATTTAGATTTATTTTATTACATACATTTATTCAAATTCTTTGTTAAATCTTAAAATTGTTGTATTTAGTTCAAATATGAAATGATTTCAGATGGATGGAGACATTCGTAGTTCTTCTAGTGACGAAATTACATTAGATGATGATTCAAATTCCAAAATAGATGACATCAATGGAGCGTTACCAAATGGCACAATTTAAATTATACTACTTTTATTGTATCTTTGTTTTATTGAGTTTTGTTTGAAATAATTTCAAAAGCACTTTAGGTATTTGTGTAAATATTTATATTTATGTGTTCCAAAATACTAATCATTTTATTCCCCATTTAATCTTTTAAGACAACAAAGTGGTAACTTTATCATGAACATAGCTACTTAAATGAAAAGTTTCTATAAATAATATGATCACTTAAATGTTTCAAATTCAGCTCTAGTCATCCATAAACAAAAACATTTCTCATGAGAAATATAACATAAATATAACATTTATATGCAATAATTATAGTTTTTTTTAGATTTTAGTCTGTTATTTTATTTTATTTCATTAATATACTTAAGCCATGCTTATTCGTCCCCTACATACTCCAGTCCCCTAACCCCTTCCCCTCAAAAAAACAAAAAAAAACAACTGTAATTTAATACTTTAAAGTATGATGTTTGTATTTATTATATTATTTATAAAATAAAATAGTTTTTTATATGTTTTAAGAATATTTAGGTGTAATTTATCTTGTTTATGTACAGCTCTTTTGAGTGTTGCTTTAGTAACTTTTCTTAACCTCAAAATTATTGATTCAACAATACCTGGTACTAACAGGCACCAATATTCTTACAGATATTCTAGTACTAACACTATTTAATTGTATAAGAATAAAATTTAAGCTGTGTGTTTTAACAATGGGGAGTAGTGTTACGGAATCAATGTCTTCAGATGTGTTGGATTTGACAAATTTTGATACGTGTGGACATTTGAGTCCTTTTATATTGACTAGTCCGCGATCACTATTAGCTTGTCGCAAAGCTAGAATAAAGGCAAGTGGTATAGTTTGTATTAGTATCTTTATTTAATTTCATGATTTTCATAGCCTAATGAGTTATTGTACAAGAGTGCCGCAGACATTTCTAAAGATCTTGATGTGTCAATTAAGTTAGCTTATCCAGTTTATCAACAGCATGAAAAAATTAGACAAGGTAAGTATAATTAAAAATTGAAATAAAATATTGGGTGCTTGAAAATGTGTAATTACTAATTAGTTTCTTCATAAATAAATGAACAGTTATTATTAAATATTGATTTGTAGGTACATATAATTTGGCTATACGGCTTTATGATATTTATGAAATGAAAAGATATTTTGTTCAAAAATTAGAATAAAACAAAA
The DNA here is from genome assembly GCF_037042655.1 of Diuraphis noxia. Classification (NCBI taxonomy): domain Eukaryota; kingdom Metazoa; phylum Arthropoda; class Insecta; order Hemiptera; family Aphididae; genus Diuraphis; species Diuraphis noxia. The sequence goes on along the minus strand of NW_028301714.1, from coordinate 24,443,708 downwards.
TACTTCACTATATAACTTATTTAAAACTGATCAATAACAGGAACCTAAATTTTGTAAACGCTAACTATTTCGTTTTCTGTTGGTGAGCTGTATATTTTCAGCATATTTTTAATATAATTTCTAAAATATTTATCGACCATCATCAAGTAATCCATATTCAGTTATAACATATAATATGGTTCAAAAACCAAGAATTATTAAAGTTTATAAGGAAATACCTTTCGGGGTACATAACTCCCATTAATAGGTTAAAATATATGGGTGGCTAGGAGGATTAAGGGGCAAAGCACCCGATATTGTTTTTTTGATGTTCAAAAATGAATAACTTAAGTTATTTAATTGAAATATTCATTATATATTAATAATTTTCTCTATATTATGATCCAATTTTCAAAATATAAAACAACCCTTAATTTATATGTACCTATTAGACATTAGAAATTATTGGATTTATTTTTAATTTTAACGATTGGTCTAAAAGTGGAAATTTTGTTCTTCATAAGTATTTCATATTGAAATAAACAATTCTTATAACTAGGTACCAATATATAATATACCTAAATACAATTATTTTTATAGATAATTTTAATTCTTAACAATATTATTATATTATATTGTAATTTAGAAACAATATTTGTGGTAGATGCTCAAATAAACAGTCTAAACAAATTTAACTTACTTTTTTTTATACCTATATACGCAACGACATCTTATGTACCTGTCTAATATTTTTGGCAAAAATTAATTTACCTACTTATATAATGAAATTTTCAAAATATTTAGATTAATATCGTGATAATGGGAAATCCACACTATTTTGCGATAAGTAGGAATTTACTCAAAAGTCAATTACAATATGATATATAAACTATTAAAATAATTAAATAGGTAGGTAATCTATACTTATACAAGTATTAAGAGAAGTCAACTAATGACGTTGAGAGTAATCCCTGGAACTACTGAATAGATTTCGAAAATTGTTTACCATTAGAAAGCCAAATTCTTCGTAAGTGTCATAGGCTATATTTTATCTTTATAAGTTGCCGTTAATTTTTTTATTTAAAATTTGAGATTTATTAATTTAGAATGGATGAATAAGAAATTAGCAATTTGTTATTAGGTACCTACCAGTTTTAAAAATTGTCTCACCTTTACAAAGCTAAGTATGCGATAAAATGTTATGATTACTTTTAGTCCTGCGTATTTTAAATTACTGTGTTAAAAATCTTTTATGGAGGATAGGGTAAATCCATGGGAAATTTTGATCATGGCTATTAGCCGGTATAAACGTCGAATCAACCAACAATTTTGAGTTATATAGAGTGGGTATTTTGTATGGAAAATGGAGATCAGCTAGTAATGTTATAAATACATCATGCAATTTAGTTAGTTATACAATCGCAGTACACTTTTTATACCTAGGTACTCTACAATTAGGTACAGATGTACCTACTTTCTATTTTTTTAGATTCTGTACAGAGAGATGAATGTATACCTATTGATTTTACAATGATGTGTCTTTTTTTTGTATCTATGATCTACGATAAATATTTGAAACTATGCCTTGATTTTCACCTTTAATAGCTTTTATGATGGAAAAGTGGATCTAGTTGGTACATTTGAGAGGTTAAAATTTAAAAATGACAATAGTTTTCAAAATCACCGGGAAAAAATAAAAATGAAGAAAAAATGTGAATTTTAACGCAAAATCGATTTTGGTGTGACTAAAACAAATTATGACATATGAATTATGATTTATGACCCTTGACACATAAAATGTTCACTGAATATTTATATTAGCGTTTAAACATCGCAAAATGTTCAATGTTCAAAATATTTTGACTTATTTTAATTTGTTAGCGGACCCCCTCAGTTTTCAATTTTCAAAATTAGTTTATCTTTCTATAAAAGCCAATAGATACAATTTTATTTGTTAGGTAATAAAGCTTGAAAATTTGATACAAGGTTCTTAATATTTTTTTACAATGATAGTTTAAAAATATTAAAAATACATATTCACAAATTGTTTATAAACATTTTAGTTAGAATTTTGATCAAACACTTTGAAATACGAAAATGGGCAAATTATTTTGAGTTAGAAATTCATAAATTTGTCTATACTTTTATTCAATTAAAATTCCTACCAAAAAGTCAAATTAAATTTTTATGAGCTTGAATTAAAATTTTGTTCAACATTATTATTGAATTTCCACTCCATATAATATTATCTTCTACCGCTATTCCTATTTTTCTGTTATTCAAAAACAAATTACTATAGGTACCTAGAAACTTAAAATTTTTAACCGTTTATTTTATCAATTCTTATACTTCAAAATTTTTCAAAGTATTTCAATTCTTTCTAAGTCATTTATAAACATGGTTCTACATTAGTTGATGTAATAGCAATTGAAATATTATATATAAAGTAATTAACGTAATTATCTATCCCTTTTAAAGAAAGTAAACACGAACGTAAACGAATTAAATTTTTCAACCTAAACTTTCTGAATACCTGTATGATAATTGATAGGTATGCAGGTTAAATTTTCGACTTCAAAAAGTTTATCCAATATTGATTTAATATTTAAAACGTTCATAACTACCTGCCTATGGGTGGTACTTCCACAAATCCAGCAAGTTTATTTATTTAAGGCACCAAGTAATTATTCCGCATTTAAATTTTCAAACGGATTGGTGTAAACTTACTTTACACTGTAAAAGTGTAAAGTATGCAATTATAAGTAAATAACCTTATTACTATATGAAGTATGATTGGGATTGCAATGCTCTGACAAATTAAAAAAAAATACACTTATAAAACGCACAATTTTATTTTTATTTTATAATATAATATAAAGATCTTTATCCAAAAAATATTTTTTTATTTAATTTAAAAAAAAACACAATTTCAAATCTATGTGGAAATATTAATGTCTATAATTTTACAGAGGTATCAGGGTTGTAGCCAATAATAAGGTACATATTTACAATTAACTTAAAATTTTGGATTATTATATATGTGTCTATGCATTATGTAGAAAAACTTGAAGCATGTAAACAAGAGAGAAATAAATTGTTGTACAGTGAAACTAAAACTGATAGTATATCAACACGAAAAAAAAGAAAAAAATGTTTAAGAAAAGAAATGTCTTTTTATCGAAACAATATTGCTTCAAATATGCGACGTACCAAGTCTATTCAAAATAAATTAAATGAAGATGAAAAGTAATTATTACGTTGTAAATTATAATATATAATATATAATTTTTTAGCATGACTTACGTAGGTACTTTGATATCTATCAATAAATATTTTTAATACTATACAAAAATTATTTATAAATTACATAAATAATTTATTTCCTGCGCAAGATCTGGGGAATCTATATCTACTGATTACTATAGAATAGATAATATTGTATAATAGTAGGTTGTATAGGTAGCATAAATTTCCTTTCTTAAAAACTACAAAAAATGAATTTTATACATTTCCTTATAATATTATTATAATAATAGTACCTAATAATAATTCCCTATTGTCATATTTCATTAGATTAGGTACCTAGGTAGTACTATATTATAAATATCACATCCAAATATCAAATTAAATTCCTCTGCCTATTTTTACATAGAAATGTATAACATAATATATATATGTATAAAATAGAAACTTACACAATGATATCACAAAAAGACGAAAACGTCGTTGTAAAAAATCGAAAAGCATAAGTGACCTGATGGATTTAAAAGAATTGTGTAAAGAAGTCGATAGGATTGCAATCCTTGAAAGACGTGAACCAGATAAGATGATTGATAAACATAAAACTGTAAAAAAACGTTCACGATCTGGAAACGCAACTCGGTACGTATTTCATTTTTTTTATGCGCGAATGTGTAATAGACTTATCGTATAATTATTGTGTAATTTTGGAATAATAATATTCAAAGGGCAAACATTTTTAAACATTTTTGTATAGTTCATCGATTTTAAATTAACTTCTGTATGATCGTAATCGTATAAGGTACACGCATATATGCTTATATAAACTCGAACAAAATAGTGTTTAAATTTCTCATAAAAAATTACATATATTTGTCACAAACTTGAAGTAAATTATAAATACTAAAATAATAATATACGTATTAAATATCATAAAAAAGATATTAAATTTAATTGAATAACAACAGTGAAATGTACCTATTTACGTTTAACACAAGACACACACACACAAACGAACGAACGAACATTCTGAATATATTATTGTTTTTACAGAAGTCTAATGGACATCAGTGGTATTCATATACCAGACCAAGATCGAAAGATTTTGGACAGTATGAGGCGAAAACGTGAAGAAAAACAGTATGGAGAGGATCTAGCTCATAGGGTAAATATATTTTGGGAACAAATGCGGGAAGAAGAAAAACGATTAACTAAAGAACAAAAACAAAAATGGCAAGATTTTATTACGGCAAAACGAAATGTAGAAAATGGAGTTAAGCATATGCGTTTGGATGAACTGCACATGGCATTCGAGAATAATCAAAGACAGTTGGAAGAACATATGATACAAAAAGACATAAAAGTTAATGAACATAAACAACAAATTGAAGACCGCAAGGTATAATAAATTATATTAATGTTAAGAGGACGCCTCATCCGCATGTGCTGTCACCGTCTAACAAGTTCGTAACAAAGCAAAAAATGTTTCGCGCGAGAAAGAACCGAGAAGGCTACAGTTATAACTAAGAAACGAAATTTTCACCATATAAAAAGAAAAATTTTGTCTGTGCAATATCGTTTTTATTTATTCGAAAGTTCTTATTGTTTCATAATACATTATTTTTGTGTTTTTTAAGAACGAATAAATTTTTTGTAGTTTTGATATCGAAAAAATAAAAATGGTACAAATAAAACTGCACAAACAAAATTCTCCTTTTTATATGGTGAAAATGTCGTTTCTTAGTTAAAATTGTAGCTTTCTCGGTTCTGTCCCACGCGAAACAGTTTTTGCAATGTTATGCTCAGCAGATCACGTTTAGCTCCGTTAGTTTAAACATTTGAGTGAATTGATCTCTTACACAATTTAAAGTTAAGAATATTATTTAGAGTATTTAGACGACCTCATGGGCTTTTTACTACATTTTAATTTTGAAGCGAGTTATAACTTATAAGTATTTTAAAATTGTAATATTTTTGCATATCTTAAAAAAATTATAACTCGCTTCAAAATTAAAATATAGTAAAAAACCCATGATGTCATTTAAATAATATTCATACCTTTAAAATTTATAAGAGGTCAATTCACTTTAACTTTTAAACTAACAAAGCTAAACGTGATCTACTGAGCGTAAAATTTTCCATGTTACGCAGTTGTAAGACGGAGACAACACATGCGGTTATCACGTCCTCTTGATATAAATATCCTTAACATAATAATAGGTGCGCTATAATTTTCAGCGTGTGTTTGATCAGTCTTATAATACTACTTTTCATTCATGTTCATCTTTATTATGCTTTAGGCATATGTATAGGTACCTATACTGGTACTTACTCATAAAGCTATTACCTAACATATGCTTAATAAAATTGTATAAAATATGTCGTTTGCACATTCTATATACATATTGTAATTTGCTTAACAATATTAAATATTACCTATATATGCATATCTTGAACAATTGCATTTACCTATGTGCTAATGCTAAATTATATTACCGGTATTTTAACTGTAAAACTTAATCCTCTGCCAATATATAAATATATAGGTAATCTAACATTTCATTCTCGCTTTTAATTAATTAGATAATTAAGTTTTATACTTGTATATATTTTTATAGTTATTTGAAAACGCATTAAAACAAGACACAAAGTTCAGGAAATATAAAAACGTGATCGACAATAATTTTTATGAACAAATGAACACTCTTCAACACAAAAAAAGATTGCATGACATAAATATTTTAAGACAGAAAAAAGCAGATGAAATAAGAAATAAATCACTTCAAATAAGTCAAGAAGTAATTTTAGTTCATTCGAGAGTTGTTTTTAAGGATTTAGTTAAACTTAATGTCATTATTACTATTAATTAATATTTTCAGGCACGGATTGGGTCGGAGGGCCGGGCTACTGGGTCGTACTTTTTGTTTTAGAATAACAGATTTTAATAATAATTTTCGACATTAAAATGTATTAAAAACAAATTAGGGAGCAAACTATCGGAATCCAAACTAGAGGCGTTTATGTTAATGTCCGTCGAAAAAGAAGTTCTTTATAATATAGACACAGATGAAATAATCAATAAGGTAGCTAGTACTTCTAAAACATTAACTAAAGCATTAATGTATTAATTAGTTATGAATATATTTGTTTAACTAAATTTGAGTATATTTTTTTTCATGAAGGGCCGGCTCAGGTACAGGTTTCCCGGGCCGAATTTTTATCCCAATCTGTTCCTGAATATTTATATACATCAACTTTAAGATTTTAATATGTAAGATTAGTACATCTAATACTGTACTTTTAAAAATTAAAACTTATTACATCTATACCATTGATTCGCGCTAGATCTTAAAAATTAAACGAATTCGTTATTAAAAGCTAAATCAATGTCATATAATAAGTAAAAACATTTCAAAGTTATAACGAAACCGCAAATTATCACATTAAATTCAAAAAATTATGTTTTTTAATATTTTTTACCCTTATAATTTATTAAGTTTTTTACTTTTTTGAATGACAACCTAGAGTTTTAATTTCATATTCCAAAGCAGAATTTTTTTGAATAAGTATTTTGATACGTAAAAATCAAATTTTGAACGTGTAGTTTATGAGTTATAAGTATTTAAAGTTTAGAGAGTGGAGTAGTGGAAAAACATTTTGCGGGGTAACCCCGTTCCACTCCACTCTACCAATCTAAACTTTAAATACTTATAACTCATAAACTACTCGTCCAAAATTCGAGTTTTACGTATCAAAATACTTAGAAAAATATTCTGCTTTGGAATATGAAATCAAAACTCTAGGTTGTCATTCAAAAAAGTAAAAAATTATAAGGGTAAAAAATATTAAAAAACATAATTTTTTAATAAAAACGTTGTTTTTTAACAACATGAAATTTGTAAAAAAATATTTTGAAAAAAGTCAACACTTTTTGAAATAATGAGTGGTTCATGATAAAAAAATCACCCTATATACGGTTACTTTTTAGTCAATTATATTTATTTAAATCACAGCTAAAGTATTAAAATGCTTATTAATTTGAATAACTTGATATTTTTCATCCATTATAATCATGTGCCTAAGAAGACACCACATGCTTTTGCTCACATCTAATTTTTCTTCATCTTACAAATCTATAAATTATCACTTTTTGTTCAATGGAACCAATGTTGTGTAGTTAATAGATTTAATATTTGAATGAATGAATGAATGAATGAATACATTATCAAACTTAAAAATAAGTCATTGTTTAAGGGGCTTGGTATATGCAATTCTAATGACATTTTGAGATGAATTCAGATTGTTTGTTCACTAATTGTACTAAATGTACCTAGTTTAAAAGTGCCACTGTGCCAGTACTAACAACGGCAATTGCAATGTAGTAACGGTATTATATTATAGATATAAAAAAAATGATTTTACGTGAGACAAACTTACTCAAAAACTGTATGTACCTACAGCAGATATGTCAATTGTCACAACACGTAGAAGAAAGTTTTAACTGTTTTGTAGCATTTATATTTTTATTGATACCCACTTATTTGTAAATTTAAGTGATAAATAAAGTAAAAAATAATATCGGCGAATTAATTAATTAACTATTTAGATTATTTTTAAGTTATCAAAAAAATTAAATAGGTACATTATGATTAGTGTATAAATCGCTTCTCTATGTATTGTAAAAATTTGATAATGTTACTGAAATATTATCTTCATGATTTTGTTTCACGGAAAACCATTTTAATGGATACAATTTGATATTTTGGTGTCCTAGATTTTTTTTTAAATAATTAATTTTTCATTGTGTAATAAGGCTAATTAAATCACTTAAAAGGCAAAATATCGTAAAAACACAGATATTGTTCTGGATTTTAAGTTTGAAAATTGGTTAATTCATAAATACCCAACTAACACTAAAACATTCATAATGTGTGAAAAGAATATTCATTTTACTATGATTGAATAATCTTATAATATTCTAGATTCTACTGTCACCCTTCTATCAATCTACTAATCTCATCCAAAAACAGCTAAATGAGCCACTTATAATCGTTCTATGAATATACTATCAATATGCAATAATATGACATCAATAGTTCAAAACGAATATTCATTGAATGATTATGATTAATAAAAGAATATTCTATGGATATTCAAATTGAATAGTCTTAAAATAATTTGGTGATATTATGCATAGAATATTCATATTGATAATATCTGAATATTCATTTCTTACTCATCAAATAATATAGATTGAAACTATATTTAAATATATACATATATATAAATATATGGTTATTTATATGTACATAACATTATTAAATAATATACTATATTTTATGTATAAAAATATATGCATAAAATTACTATATAATTATTTAATTGTTTGTGACCTGTGCTTAAATTTTATGATTATGGATTATTTTTAAAGTGGATTATCATCTGTAATTAAAAAAACATTTTTATAATTTTTTATAATTTTATTATAAAACTTCAATTTTTAATAAAAGAATTACTATATTAATATATTAAAGCGAATCACACAAAATTGGCCGATATGTAAATCAGAGACAATTTATATATGCATGTGTAAAATATTCTTAAAATTATATGTATTGTTGTTACTCTCGTAGAGAATTAAGTCGTCAAATCGTATGGAGGAATTGCGGCATGCTGTGCAATTAGAGCGAATTCAAGCACGACATGACGATACAATCCGTCGCAAGTTTGACGAGTGCCAAGCGAAAGAACGCAGAGCTTTTCAAAATCATTTAGACAAAATGTCTATGCGTATGCGAGAGTTAGCTAATAAAAGGTGATTAACAATTCGATTTTGATCAATATAAATAATATGTTATCGGAAAGAATAAGGCCTTACCCTTATTATTGTTATTCGTCACAAAAAAATTTAGGTAATAGAAGTTTAGTACAAACATACAATTTTGTAAATATTATGAAAAAGTAAAAATAGTAGGTAAAACTATAGAATAAACATGACAATGGGAATATCGAAAAAATCTATTTTATTGAGAGTTACATATTTTACATAATGCAATTTGCTTAAATGATAAAACAACATAAAATCAATGAATATTTTGACTTCAAATTTTATCAATTTATTATATACCTACATATCAAATCGAAGGAGCATGTTGCATGTCATTATGTCAATGGTTAGATTAGGCTATTACCGTTGCAGATATTGTATACTCTCTGTACCTATAACAGAAAAATATATTAAACTACGCTGGATGAAGTAAGACGCTATTTAGCACTGATGACATATTGTGGTCAAAATGCGTACCTATTTTATAAATAAATGTACCCCAATATTGTTCAAATTTGAGTTTTTGTTAAATTGTAAAAAATCTACAAACTTTTAATTAAAAACTCACATGGTATAATGTATTATTTATTATCATATTGATTCATCATACATTTCAATAAATCGTTTAAAATGAAAATATACAATATTTATAATTTTAGATTCTGAATGAAGTGATGAATGTATTGGTTTTACAATGATGTGTGTGTGTTTTTTTTTTTGTGTGTAGACATAACTAGTCGAAATAATGCTTCAATTTCAAACGTTGGGGGTGGTTTCCGATGTAAAAGTGAATATCCTTGGTGCATTATAGAAATCAAAAGTAAACATTTTCCAACAGTTTTCAAAAAAATCGAGAAAAACAAAAAAAAAATGACAGAAAAACGGGAATTTTTACGCAAAACCAGTTTTCGACCAAATCGATTTTTTATATGGTTCTAATTCAAAAACTAATCGCTGTAAATACTTGAAATTTTCACCAAATGTTTATGTTAGTGTTATCTATATACAGTTTAATCTTTGACTTTTTTGAGATATTTATAGACCACTGAAATTTTCGAATTTTATGAGAATTTTTTTTTGAAGTGTCGGTAAAAAATGTTGGACGACCAAAAAAATTTGAAAATTTAATACAAAGTTCCTTATTGTAGCTAAAAAAAAATTAAAAATCATTAGTCACAATTTTTTTATAAGCGTTTATAGTTCAAATTTTTACGAAATCTGTCGAAAACGCGAAAATTTGCAAGTAATTTTGAAGTTGAAAAATCATAAAATTTTTTGTGTTTATAACTAAGGATTAAAAATACATCACTAAGTTTTCCTTCAAGTAGCTATAATGAAAACTCGAAGCATCATTATAGGAAAAATGTTAAGTACGTTTGAATTTTAAATTTTTACGAAATAGTGTAACGATAACGATTTATCCTCAAACGATTTTAAATATTTGTTATTTTTCAAAAAGTATAAGTCGTAGATAAATGAAAATTTTACCACTTATTTAGATTGGCATTTTCTTTACATGATTTAATTTTCGAAATATTCTGACTTTTTTTAAGGTATTTATAGACAACTGAAATTTTCAATTTTTCTGAAAAATTTTTTTTGAAGTGTCGATAAAATTTTTTTGGCCCAATCAAAATAATTTAAAATTTAATACAAATTTCCTCACAAGTTATTCTTATAGTGATTAAAAAATTATAGGAATACATGGGCACAATTTTTTTTTTATAATCCTTTATAGATCAAATTTTTGAAATCTGTCGAAAACGTGAAAATTTGCAAGTTATTTTGAAGTTGAAAAATCATAAAATTTGTTGTGTTTATAACTAAGAATTAAAAATACAACACTAAGTTTTCCATAAGTTTTCTTTCAAGTAGCTATAGAGAAAATTTGAAGCGTCTTTATAAGAAAAATGTTTTGTGCGTTTGAGTTTCAAATTATTATGAAATCATGTATATTTATGATAATATAAGGTATTATGAATTATGATAACTTACATGCAATGTTTTTGGAAAAATTGATTAACCATGCCTTATTCAAAATGCGTCCTAATTGAAAAAAATAATAAAATATTTGTTTCAAAATAGAATATATGACAATATTTAAATAATAATATATCCTAGACTGACAAATCATCTCCGTTCTGAATCGTTTTTCGTATACAATGATACCTATCATTGCATTCAAATCTAACCTACCCTATTCAGAGGTCCACCCCACCACCTAATGTACAGCAGAGCAACATCTACATTCTACTTAACCGCTTTTTTTAATTTATCAATTTTAATGAAACATTTTAGTGTAGAGAATAAGAGTATATATTATTTTTTATTATTATTTATGATATTTCTGCACTTTGGTTGAAATAATATTTTACTTTTTAATTATGATTATCGAATAGAAAAAAACAATTAAAATTAAATAATTGCTAATATACGAGGTCTGTTCAAAAAGTTCCCGAATTTTTCAATTTTTTATTTATGGTGCTTATTTACAAGCTATTGAGACTTATCACCCTCGAAGTATTCTCCCTCTTGGTTAATACACTTTTGCCAACGACGTTTCCATTGTTGAAAGCAATTCTGGAAAGCGGTTTCTGGAATTGCTCGTAACTCCGTTAGCGAATTTTCTTTTATTTCGTCTATCGTAGAAAATCTTTGTCCTTTTAACGGATATTTTAGTTTTGGAAATAAAAAAAGTCTGCTGGTGCCAAATCGGGAGAATATGGTGGATGAGGAAGCACGGTCATTTGGTTTTTCACGCAAAAATCACGAATTAACAGGAAAGTGTGCGCCGGAGCATTGTCGTGATGAAGAAACCATGAGTTTTTTTCCACACTTCAGGCCTTTTCCTCCGCACTTTTTCTCGAAGACGTTTTAAGACTTCTAGATAGTACCATCGGTTAACAGTTTGTCCTGCAGGTAGAAATTCGTGATGAATAACTCCCAGGTTGTCGAAAAAAACTGTTAGCATGACTTTGACGTTTGATCTAACCTGACGAGCTTTTTTGGTCTTGGAGAAAATTAACAACACTGTGTACGTCCTAAACACTGATCACCATAAGCATTTTGCAACATTTTGTGAGTCTCAGTAAAAGATTTACAAAGTTTAACACAAAATTTAATATTAATACGTTGTTCGTGAAAATTACTCATCTTAAAAATCGCACAATACACACGACTCGTCTACTTTGAACGCGCACAGTTAATGATTCCATAGCAATAAACATTTGGGATTTAATTGAAAAGATAGATGCTTCTCTCTATTTTATTTTGATATAATAACATTTACAATAATGTAATTTTTCTATTTTTAGAAACGATAGTTCGGGAACTTTTTGAACAGACCTCGTATTTATATTAATAATTACACATAATTTAATTAGCTTACAGAGAGAACAACACATGGGTCAAGTTCATAGAGTAGCTAGAGAACTTGATGATGGAATGCAAAGATGGCAAGATCGTATAATGTTAATGCAATATGAGCAGTTAAGAAGAGCAAAAGAGAATGCAACTCTGTACACTGATAATAAAAAACTCAGAGCAGAGATAGAAAATAAACGTAGAATCTTAGAACATTCTGCCAAAATACAAAGGTGAATTTTTCTAAGATTTGCTAATAGGAATGATAAAATTATTACAATAAAATTATTAAAAATTATTAATACCATTATCTATATATTTTTTAAATTATGAAATATTTTAATAGGTACCAATCACCATTACATTTACTATTCCTAGTCTCTTAAGTCGCTTATCCGGCATACTAGTTGGTTTGTTAATCCATAGACTTCGGAGTTATTCCCTTATAGTAGTGTTGCTCTAATTCAAGGCATCTCAATTTTGAGAAATATAGCTATGTAGGTAAACTATATATATTGTTGGACATATTTTTCTCCATATGGATTAATAATTAATGTATGAACTGGAAAAACTATTATTTTATAATAAACACATTTATTTCTAACAACAATTATGTATTTATTGTGAGTGTAAACTGTAATGTGAATGATAAATGTCTTTATAGTTTAATACATTTTTCGAATAAAATAAATTTATAATCATGAGGGATATTTAAAATTAATACATGAACGTATTAAATATTTAATTCGTATTTACTTAGGATATTCATTAAAAAAAAAACTTTAACGTTTTAAAATACGAATATATTGCAGTTAGGTTAAAACCCAACTTATATTTTTATTTACCTATCTATAAGTTTTAATAGTTACATATCAATATAATTATCAATATTAATATTCATGTATTGTTAATTTTCTTAAAGTATCGCTATAAAATATTATAGTATCTATAAGTTTTTTTTTAAAAATTATAAGTAAAATATTTTCAGAGTGAAAGAAGCTGAAAGAGAACGATTGTGTAATATTAAAAAAGAAATCGAAGAAGAGGAAAAGAAAATAAGAAGAATTAAACAGAAGAAAGATTTAGAAATTCAAATGGGTCGAAAACTCGCGTTAAGTACAGCTGAGCTAAGAAAAGAAATTAGGTTAGAAGTAAAATAAACTTATTTTAAATCATTTAAATATAATTTGTTGAATTTTTTAGACGCAGTACTGAATTGGATTTGTTTAACCAACGATGATAAATATTGTTTAATGTAATATTAATATATTAATAATTTTATAAGGAGAAAATAAATAGATTAAGGTTTTAGTTTTTCATTTATCTCAAGAAACTGTTTAGACATTATTTAAAAATAAATCCTTAATCACACCAAATTTAATGAATTATTTTTTGTTATGACTTTCTATGGGTAATATATTAATAATAAACAAATAAATCATGTGTTTATGAGATTATTTAATCTGTTTGGTTGAATTGAGTTTTAATTATTTCACTGAAGGTTCAGAGGCAGATAATTGTTTTCGTTTTAAAGTCCTGTTGTTTTTTGTTTTTTGTTTGCTATAGTAGGTACCTACATTATCGCTCAATCATTTCAGTTTTTTACTTGTTAAGATGATAGAAATCAAGTATCACAGATGAGTTGATATTATGTAATAATTGTCGCAACATTTATTTAGTTCAGTTAAGAGTTGAAATATGGCAAAGAATTATTAATGACATATTAACATAATAACATATATTTTCATTAGGTATACGCATTTTGGAAACTTCGTACTCTTCTGTCTGACAGGAGACGCACCGAACGACCAAACCTAGTAAATATATAAAATATTTGTTTATCACAAGTATCGAATTTTTGTTCGTTCATAATACTTGTACATATATCTTATAAGATTATAAATATATAAATAAGCCAAATACCTACCACTCATTCTTTCATCGCTACATCTCAAAAACTACATAACGAAGAATCTTAAAATTTGGAATAGTGGTTTCTATAACGCTTTAGAGGGTTTGACGTGGAATAGTACGAAATTTCGTTAACAAGCTTTTTTTACCTTTAGTTGAGAGTTTTTGGATAAATGAGAACGATATTTTGTCAGGTCCACAACTATTGCATTTTTTTTCATTTAGACTAAAGATCAGTTCTGACATTGTAATAGGTTCATTAAGAATTGAACCTTGATTTGATGTTGCTGGGAAATCTGGTAAGCTTATAGTATCTTGAGTTTCTTTAAATTTCAAAAAGTCTGAACTTAAACTAGAATTTCTACTATTGGAGAAAAAAACTTTCTTATTAGATTGTTTATTTTTAGGAGATCAGTTAGCACTGTTTTCCCTGACATCGGTGTTTTTATTTGTGTAAAAGGGTGTACCGTTTATATTATTTAAAAAAAATGCGTTGTCATCGCCAGTTTTTTCATTATATGTAAATACTTTATTCAATATTAAAATATTATTGCAAATTTGCAACTGAACTCATTAAATTATTTTTATGTTCTATAATATTATAGTAAACGCGTATGGCATATTTCAACCTCAAATGCATCAAGAAAAAAATATTTCAAAATAATTGATTCCATTAATATTATAACGCATCTCATCCTTTATAACGGATATTTGTGTTTGCCGTTGTGGCATCAAAGGATTTGGTCTGTAAAGGTTAAATAATAATAATGTAAAGCGCGAAGAAGGCAGGAAATCATCAGTTGTTGTCGGTGTCGAACACAATGTATATGTGTATATATATATTTGTACCTACACGTACAAATATACCTTAAGGACTAATCGCCAAACTACTACTGGTATTACACTGTGTGTGCGGGTGTGGTCGGCTTCTTTATCTACCTATATACCTTTACCCTTCCCGGTCAGTGGTTTTTAATAGAAATAATATTTTGTACCTCAATTCACGTCAGATAAAGGTCAAATTTTACTACCGCGCCCGACTATTCATCGGAGTATATATATATAATATATACATATTAAATAGATGAAACACATTATAACTATCACAATAAAAAAAGTTATACACTACAATTGAATTTATATTCTATTGACTTGTACCAATATGTTTATTTTTATTTTTGGAGTTTTCAGAACACCACGTCATCATTGTTACTTTATATACTTTTCCTAAATCGACTACATACGATATAACAATACAAATATCCTGTGGCGTATATAAGGGGAGGACTTGTGAACTGTAGCCTCCCTAACGAAATTAAATAAATTACTTATGTATTTATTTTTATGTTTATAGCATTTCCCTAACCTTCACCTACCAATACAACCTCATCGACGATTGACTGACGAGTAGAACAGACGACCTGTTAAATATAATATTGTAGCTATCTACCTTCTAAGTGTAAGAGATCACTAACTAATTTACTATAGCCCACCTGAAATTCATTTCTATATACGCCACTTCATCAGATCACGTCATGTAGATCTATGACTATTTTAATATATAAAGCCTATACACATAGTTATTGAGTGTTTCCACTTATCGTGATCACACTGTATACGAAATTAAGAGTACAAATAATATACAGACTCAGAAATTATATATTTTTTAATTCATATAGCATACCTTGATCAAATTAACTGCCTAATAGTAGAAATACGAAGGTCTATAGCTAAATACCAAGTCACTAGGCTTCCATCTCACAAAACAGCTGATAATAAACTCGCTATAACTCACTAACAAAAGACTTTGGCAAAATATAAATCATATGAAATTGAACAAAAATTACACTCTTTATCTGTAATTGATGTGAGATTATGGAGGGAAACTAAGTGATTACTTAAATATAAAACTGCTTCACCCCCACTGTTAAATGCTAACAACTATCTTGCCGTTTCAGATGCTGAAAAAGCATAAGAATTCCAAGCCCACCTTTCTAAAACTTTTTATCCGCATGAGGACATCCATATTCCGCAATATATTATCGATGTTGAAAATTATTTACATCCTACCTTACCAAGTGCTCGCCCAGAAAAATACTTTACACCTAATAAAGTTAAAATTATAATCTCCAATTGTTTTCGCAAAAAATCTCCAAGGTTTGATCTAACAAGGCTTGCCGAACAAAGCCTTCATACTGCTTACTTATATCTACAATGCTATTTTGAGACTTTCATAATTCCCCACTCTTTGGAAGTTTTTGGAAATTATTATGTTTGCTAAGCCGGATAAACCTCCTGACCTCCCAACATCGTATAGACCTATAAGTCTATTGCCATACTTCACAAAAATCTGTGAAAGACTCATCTTCAAAGTATTTATCCACACATAATATCAAAAAATGTTCTCCCGTCCTCACAATTTTCATGGCTTTAGAGCCAATCACAGCACCGTACACCAGGTCCATAAAGTAATTGATACAATTACTAACCTACTTAAAACAAATGCTTCTGTAGTTATGAATTTTTAAACATCCCTCAGGCATTTGACAAAGTCTGGCATGAAGGTCTTCTGTTTAAACTTCGTAAATTTCTTCCTCCTACATTATTTCTACTAATGGAGTCATATCTTACAGACCGACATTTTCAAATATGCCAAGGTTCCGCCACCTCAAATATAGCCAGAATTAGTGCAGTAGTACCTCAAGAAGGTGTACTTTCTCCTACTTTATTTAATATTTATGCTGCAGATCAACCTTCTACACAAAATACTATTGTTGCTGATTATGCTGACGATAAAGTCATATTGTCAGTACATAATGATCCACTAATTGCTTCAAGGAATTTACAATCCCACCTAAACCTACTCTCAGAACTTCAGAAGGTATGTCAAATGGAAAATTAAATTAAACAACAACAAATCCATTCACACAACTTTCACTCTAAGACACGGACTTTGCCCTAACGTAACTGTAAATAACTTACCTATCCCTGCTCTTGACACTGTTAAATACTTAGGCCTAAACCTCGATAAAAGACTAACATGTCAAAATCATAAAAAAAAAAAGATTATTACTTAATGCCCGTTCCCATTCTCTAAAAGTATTACTTTCTAAAAATAAATTCACATCTTTAAAAATAAAACTTCAAATATTCAAATCACTTCTGAAACCCATATGGACGTATGGTATCCAACTATGGAGATCGGCTAAAAAATCAAATTGAAATATAATTTAGGCCTTCCAAAATATTACCCTTTGTAAAATCACAAATGTCCCACCCTTCGTCTCTAACATGACTCACCACAAAGACATAGGTATAAAAATAGTAGAAGAAGAAGCTGCTATTTTCTATAAACGATGTTATAATAAATTAGAAAATCATGAAAATCATCTAATAAAAGGCTTACATATCCCGTCGCAGGTTGAAAAGAAAATGGTGTAAGGATCATCTAACTTAATCCTAATAAGAATCACATAATAAACAAGCTAAGTATTACTGATAGGTGGCTTCTTATTCACGTAACTCCATAATGTTTTGTTATCCTAATCTCACATATACTTATTGTGCTTAATTGTATATTTGTACCTATACTATTTCTTGTAAAAAAAAAAAATAAAAATAAATATATCGCATACCTTAATCCCTATATACTTTAATACTTATTGGTTTCAAAAGTTCTCAATTGAATGAACATTATTCGTTTAGAATTTAGATGAGTGAACATTTAAACGTAAGAATAAATATTGTCAACTTAACCGTTTCAGCGTTATTGGCTACGTATTCTTTACGCGTGAACTCACCAAAGCACAGAAAATTAATTTGTTTTGAATTTGCTGCTGTTTTGCTACCTATATTTTATCTGAAATTTCTGAAACTTTAGGTTTACTATAGGTACAACTGTATGTTTGATTGTATAAAATATAATTACATTTAAACGCTGTATCGATGTGAATCGAAGAACAATGCCCGCGGTATGTAATTTTAAAATCAAAACAAGTCACAAGGATCATACAATAACAATTATTCAGAGTATGTTTCTACAGTAACCTTTAACCGTCAGTAATTGTAATAATTATTACATTGGCCAAATGCCGAGTGGTGAAATAACAAAAACATTTAATTAAAAAAAAAAAAAAGTTTCCCCTAACAACTATATATAGGTATACAATATGCAGTTTCTCTTGTCGATAAGAGGATATTTATATAATTTTTTTTTATCACATACCTACATTGTTTATGAAAAAAAGGGTTTGGTTACATTGTTTCGAGGTATTAATGTCTGGCAAATCCTTTTTAAGTCACGCGTTTGGGAAAGGCCCAATAAACCGGTAAGCAAACAAACTCCCTTCCTCTTTTGGAAAAAAAAAAAAACGATTATTCAAAGTCGACTAGATTTTGTCAGTATACCTAATATATATATATATTAATTATATTTTATTTAGTATACAAATATTAAAGCTTAACATCAAACAAGTTCTTACACATTACATAGAGAGCTATATGTATTATGTATATGTTTATTGAAATATATTTCCTAAGATAATATATATCGTTTATTCTTTGATTTCAATTTAAATATAATATACACCTATTAAGCTGGTATATAGAAACGGAATTTCTAAGTAGAAATAAATAAAAATAAATATAACTCTTAGGTAAATGTCGGTAATGACGACTAAAGGAATACACGCTTGGATATCACTATATATATTATATACATTATACAATGTAAAGTACGACACACTACGAAACAGATGGTGTTTATATTTATTTATTTTTTATTCGTATAAAATATAATAATACGAATTTTATTTTAGAAGACGGCAAATGATATTTACACAGATAACACTGGGCATGTCATAATTGACGTTAAACTGTGCACCGGGTACACCGAAAATTTGTCACCCATGTTATTATATTATTATATTTAGTTTGAACATTATTATTACTATTATTATTATCATTATTATATACCCACCCCATAAATATATATATATATATATATGTATAAGTATATACAAGGTGGTATAGAGTCGCCGAAAGAAAAGGGAATAATAAAAATTCCTCGGGCATTATTTCTCTCGGACATGGGGGGGGGGGGGGGGGTTAGGTACTGCGGAGGTACCTACCATATTATATAGGAAGAGGGTTTGTGCGATGTGATTCACTCGGGCGAGTCTTTATATGGAAATTTAGGATATACCCGACGACCGCGGTCGAGGAATCACAAAGGCTGACAAAATACTTCTTAAATAGACTCCGCGACACCGACGTGTGCATTATTCTGTGGTGTATTTACTTTTGTCATTGTCCATATTATTATTATATTTCTCTCTCTCTCTCTCTCTTTTCACGATCTTTGAAGCGCGGGTGACATTTTGGCCCAGATGACTATCGGTTCAGCTGCGCGTATTCAGATTTTTGCACGATTATACTTGACGGTATAAGATATAAAATATAACATATATATTCGTATAGGCACAGACCGTAGTATTTAATATAATATTATACATAATATAGTGTATAGACCCAATAGGAAATTTCGTTCCAGTATCTATCATCGCCCAGCTGCGGAAAAATCTTAATTTAATATATTTTCAAATAAATCGCAGTGTTATGAATACATATATTATATCCATTATTGGCTATTTATAGTTATGCGCCATTCTCATTTGAGAATATTTAACGTATGCTTATTAAATGCGATCCAGACTTGAGACTTTAAAAACAGCAATTCAAGACTCAAGACCAATAAAAAATACTTTGTTTTAAATTTAATAGTAGGTCTAATTCTAATATAACATGATGTATTATATTTATTATACCCGTATATAATGCATGAATAAATAAATATTAATGTTGTACCTATATAATTATTGTTATTGTGAAATAGGTAAGTTTTGAAATATTATTCTATTGATATTAATTAAATATGGTTATACGCCTCCCTTATTGAATTATTTGTTTATTTTTATGCAATATTAGTAACTACTAAATAACATTAGTAACTACTAAACTGAAATAGATATAAATCGGTGTGTACTAGTTGCGGTCATAATCAAAAATTACGTACTAGTTGCGGTCACCCATCAAAAAGGTTACATACTAGTTGCGGTCACCCATCAAAAAGGTTACATACAGTTGCGGTCACTCAAATAATAATAACTAAGTATACTAAATAATATAATATAATATAGTTAATATAGCTTATATAATAATTAAATATGAAATTAATATTCCGTTTATTTATTTAATTTAGAAAAATGTATCAATCAACATTTTCCTTCCCATTTATATCAAAAATATAACATACTTAGGAGTTAGGACTGTCTACACACTATTATTTATTGTGTAGGTATGGTTAAAAATGTTGATACTTATGTTTAAATTATTCGAATATTCGAAACTATGATCGGAGTATACAATTTAATCTATTTTATTTATAAACGCTGTGTACATTATATCGAAAAATATGTTTATCGTATAATATAAATGTCGCCTGGAATTGGAGTTAATAAAGCTATGACCGCAATTAAGATATTACCTAAATTGGCTTGGCCGCAACTGTTATATCTGTTTATCTCAAAAATCGTCATGACCGCAACTAGTATGCAGCCATAGAAATTTCATCCAGTTCACGAAACGGGTCAGAACGTAAAATGGATGCGACATATATATAAAGGTACTATAATAATGTACTATTCTATTCTAAAATCGGGGCTACAAAATAATATATAGGCTAAAAACCCTTATTGTTTAAGTTTTAATAAACTATAAAAAAAATAATAATAATAGTATATATTCTGTGGACTGTGATAGTGTTAATTATTTTTTCTGTGGAACGTCATAAATCATCATAAAACGGCAGAAATAGTGTATTAATGTATTATGAATTAAAACTTATTACAATAATTATAGACTAGTCCACTAGACAAGACTATAATTCGTTTCCGTTAAATACGTTTAAATCACGGCTGTGGTTTGAATCTCTGAGTTGAAAATGTATTTATAATTAATAAGTATACTGTAAATTTATATTAAACTTTTTTCTCAAAAAAACTCGCTGCTCAATTCAACTTACTAAATATATTTAATGTCCCAAATGCTATACTATTTTAAATATATTTATTTTATAACAAACTATGAAACAGATTTTTCCCCATTTAAAAAAATAAACAGAAAGAAATTGCTTGTTAATATTTTTTTCGTTACTCCAAAATTTTGTATTTAGTCACTCCCATGAATATACCATAAATATCACTGAAACTACTTAGCACCTAAGGTGTAACTATTTTCTAATACTATAATATACAATACTATTTTAAACATACGTTTTTACTATTAATCTATATTTCATGACTCAAATTCATACTATATATTTCATTTTCAAAAAATATAATAATGTATAATGCTCATATATTTAGAGAATACTCCGGTATATTTATTTTTATATATTATGTTTATCGACAAATTATAATAGCATTATTACTATTGCCGAGACTCGAGAGAACTTGTCCATGGTGACAAGCTAGTAATCGTATTTTTCTTTTTTTATGCAATATCATTTCATTGTTACCATAAAAATGAAAATAATAAGTTGCATTATCATGATCAGTATATATAATAATTATATAAAAAATGTCCGTGGCCATTAACGTTTTATGATAAATTTGATTTTTAATAATAAAGTAGCTTAGGGAGCGTAAATAGCCAAACGACCCCATCAAAAGGAATCGTATGTATACACAATGATTACCGAAGTATCATTAAAATGTATCACGCTATTATCTCAGTGTATCTTTTTTCAGTGATGTCCTCTTTAAGTACCTATGTATAATACTCTAGAAATAAAAATACAATACAATAAAGCACTATTCAAATAATATAATAATAAAATTAAAGTGTTAGTTTAATTTTAGTCAGCGATGTCATACAATCTAATTGATAAACCTACCTAATCAATCAATTCCAAAAACTTAAGTTGTTTAAAACAAAATAAAAAAATTCATCAACTACCTATTTATTATTAAAATTCGCAGTAATAATTAGATACGTAGGTACCTACCAAGTATTTCGAGTAGTTAAATATACTACGTTTTACAAGGCTGTATATAGAATATTATAATTGTAGGTATGAAATTGTGTTTTATGTATTAATCATCATTCATCAATAATGCATATAATAAAATATACCATGTGTATTATTGTGTAAGCACCTTCAAATAAATACGCTGCGTAATTAAAATATAATCAAATCAAATATGAAATATATTTAATGAATAATATGAACGAATAACTTGTCGAGAAACGTTTGGAATATATATATAGCTATGTACAACCTGTGTGTTATAAAACATAAATTATAGACAGAATTAAGTCGTAATATCATGATGGGAGTAATAGAATAATATCATCAAAATCGTTCATTGTGCATTTTACGGTGCACAAAAACTTTTATTTTATAAGATAAAAGACAAATTATATGTTTCTTGTTGTGCCCATACTTGAGCATATATAGTGGAAATCGTTATCACGCAGCGTGTTCGTTGAATATACTTTATTCGACTTAAATAGGTACTAAAACCGTTGCACTGGTTGAGTAGGCCCCTTCAAAATTCAAAACAGATTTCAAAGGGGAATTGTGTTTATCAAATATTGTCTTGACATATTGACCGCCTCAACAAACAAATTAGATTGTATTTTAAACTCCGTGGTTTGCTCAGGGTGTATTCACGGTGCAACCCCTTTAATATATATAGGTAGTAATCGACTGTTTATACTGTAAATCGTTTAACCCAGTGATATTATACTATACATCTAAACGAGTACCTTAAAAATGAAGTCATTATACTATTTTTACCCAATACAGCTACACTACTACTCTTTCTCGTAAAATTACGTATTACATACGTACAATGAAATCTCGATAGTCGAATTAAATGCCGTTCCCTTGCCTAATCTTATATATCCCAAACTATTCCTAGCAAGTCGAAAATGTTTTATTTTCCTTGAATTTCAACTTATCTGGATTCCAATATTTAAGGAACGGATTTAGACCTTGATTTAGATGTAAATGCATAGTCTCATATATTTTATTAGAATAATATAGAATAAAACGTTGAAAAAATGATAAACATTTAAAGCGTCCTTATTAATACGATATCAATTTTTTTTTACACATTTTACCATAATAATTTTTTTTTATTTAGCGAAGTAAATCCGTGAATACATATTAAAACATATTTTGGCATTTCTGTTACAATACACGTATATCATATTTATAGTGAGTACTTTCCACTTTAATAATATTCAGAAAATTTTATTGTAACTGGAATGACTTAAAATATCATGAAAAATTATTTAATTTTCAACTCAGTGAATTTTAGTGTTACGGCACACCTAATTGCAATTTTACAAAATGAAAAAATGTTTATAATTTCAGGACAGTATTCAAATTGGTTTTCGGGTAATCGATGACAACAGATAACAACATAATGATTGGCGGAAAGCTTTATAATAATTTAGACTATTTAGAGTCAACGGCTTCACTTCAAAATTCAAATATGCATCAATTAATTAAGTTGATATGGAAATAAATACTTAAACAGTTTAACAATGTCTACAATTATTTGTGTGACAAACTCCTCATGAATTTGTATCATAGATTTGAGTTATGTGATTTTAGGTATTATACAAAACTATAGTAAAAAAGAACATTTTTGGCATAATTTCTTAAATATCGTTAGGTCATCGCACACTGATAGGCATCATAATATTACCTGGGCATAACGAACGTATATCATTCAAGTCTGAAAATTCAAAATTGCATCAAACACTTCTGTAAACTTGGGCCATGTCAACATTATTCGATATTTTTCTCACGCGGATTTCATCCCTTACCACCGAGTCCCCCGTTGTTTTCACTCGGCGCAGTAGGTATATACAACACGCGCTTACATGCATACCTAATATGCTTAACCTTTTCGCCTAAACCTGCAATGCACTTTTAAAGGCACACATATTAATACATAATATATATGTGTGTGTGTGTGTGTGTGTGTGTGTGTGTGTGTGTGTGTGTGTGTGTGTGTGTGTGTGTGTGTGTGTGTGTGTGTGTGTGTGTGTGTGTGTGTGTGTGTGTGTGTGTGTGTGTGTGTGTGTGTGTGTGTGTGTGTGTGTGTGTGTGTGTGTGTGTGTGTGTGTGTGTGTGTGTGTGTGTGTGTGTGTGTGTGTGTGTGTGTGTGTGTGTGTGTGTGTGTGTGTGTGTGTGTGTGTGTGTGTGTGTGTGTGTGTGTGTGTGTGTGTGTGTGTGTGTGTGTGTGTGTGTGTGTGTGTGTGTGTGTGTGTGTGTGTGTGTGTGTGTGTGTGTGTGTGTGTGTGTGTGTGTGTGTGTGTGTGTGTGTGTGTGTGTGTGTGTGTGTGTGTGTGTGTGTGTGTGTGTGTGTGTGTGTGTGTGTGTGTGTGTGTGTGTGTGTGTGTGTGTGTGTGTGTGTGTGTGTGTGTGTGTGTGTGTGTGTGTGTGTGTGTGTGTGTGTGTGTGTGTGTGTGTGTGTGTGTGTGTGTGTGTGTGTGTGTGTGTGTGTGTGTGTGTGTGTGTGTGTGTGTGTGTGTGTGGTGTACCGACGTCGCGGTCACCATCGCCGCGTGTAACAGCACGAAGACGAGCAGACAATGTTATTATGATGTCTCCTATGGACAATATTTTACACGCGCGTTCAGTTCGTTTCGGAATAACTGTGTAAAAATCATGCACTATACATGTATATATGCACGTATTGACGTATTGTGTCGGGCTCGGTGTCTGATGCCATCGTCTTCGTCTTGGTCGCCTTATCGTACCTATATAAGCGCGGTCCTCCGTCACAGTGGCGATAGATTATCGACGATAATGTATATATATTATTATTATTATTGTTAAAGCCGGCCGGAGATGGTTGATTTCAAAGAATTCCGAGAAGTCACCAAGAGGGATTTCAACGCGGGACCTGCCGCCGTATACCTACGACGACGGAACTGCGCGCCGCACGGTAGCCGACACAGAGAACAATACAACGTAGATACAAGGTACATATTATATATATATAGGCACAGAGAAGAAGAGTATATACAATAATAATATTATACATTTATACATATGCGTACCTACATAAAACGTACCTATATATTATAATGCACGGCCTATGCTTACAGGTAAATAATATTGTGAGACGAGAGAAAAAAAATCCACGTCAAACCGTATTAGCGTACGGTTGACCTGACCGTGTTTCTATTGTATATACACAAACAAATTTTATATATATATATGTATGTGTGTGTACATGGCAGGCGAACGGTCAAATCCCAAGTGAGGCGGCGGTGGTGGCGAGTGAAGACAAATTTTAATATACGAGTATATAGGAACCGGACCTGGTATGTATGCATATAAATAATATTTACCAAACTGGAGCTGCACATTTTCCGCCGGTGATAACTGAACCCGAGATGGATCATAATTGGCATCGGCGGCCAATAATGACTAATAATAAACTTTAGTAAGTGTTGTAATTTTTTCCCCACTCGAATCAATATCGCTGCCTGCTTAACAGTGGACGAATATACGGTTGACATACGGTCACGATTTTAATATTATTTGTACATTTAAACCTGTCACGAATCGTCAAAATCGGTGGAGTATTTTTTTGATTCCGTGCAAAATTCGTTATAAATTATTGGTCATAGACTGTGGACATGCACGCACATGTATTATGCCATTTAGATTTAATTCGCAAACTATAACCATATAACGTGTGTATATATTGGCCGAGTAACCAACTTTACACAAATTTCGATCCATTATTGTCGTTTCCCGTTTGCCGAAGTTGAAATGTTTTCATTTTTTTTTTTTTTTTTTTTATGGAGTTGAAAAAAATTAAGTTCAAACCTTTCCCGTATCGCCTCGAATAATCATCTATTGACACAACTCAACTCATATTGAAAACGGTCCAGTAATTTTAGAGTCTATATACAGAGTTCGAACCGCGACAAACTAACAAATATTCGCATTGAATGTTCATTATTATAGAAGCTATTAGATTATGCGTGTGTATATTATGTTCTATACATTAAACAAAAATAATAACATAATAATATATAACATGCACATGGAATACAGCTCATAGGAATCCGTGAATACGCTTGTCGAGTGAAGGCTATATAATAAAGATCTGTAAGTACGACGTCGATAAAGCCGCGTGCAGTATGTAATATATTGATATATATATATATAATAATACATTGTATAGTCGGTATCGGTCTAGCTCTTCGCGTGCGATTCTCATGGGAAAAACGCAACATTATAATACTTTCCACGTGTGTGTGTGTGTGTGTGTATAGGTAGGTACTGCAGATTGTCGCACCGGTGTGTTTGCATTGTAACTTTTAGCATCAAGTGGCTGCCGGGCACTTATGTCCGCGGCCGGGGCCAGTTGTCGCCGAGAACAACCTGGATACACTCGAGTGCTGCGCGAATTTTTGTATTTTTTTTTTTTTGACACGGCACCCCCCACCGCCATTCCCAAACGCTTTAACGGCTAAAAAACAGCTCTTCAGGCTACCCCCATGTGTACGCGTCGTCGTCGTCGTTGTCGTCGTCGCCGTCATCGTCACCACCACTGTTTGTTATAATATTATTATCGAGTGCGTACGACCCCGATCTGTAAATAAAATAATAATTAAAACGTATCGGCGACAATATAATATGCGTGTGTATAATATATGTATACATATATTTATCCGAAATCGTTTTATTGTTACAGCTCTATAGAACAGTTCATTATATAATATTATAATGTGAATTGCGTATATGATGTACATAGGAGGTAGGTACGAATCGTCGAGATCAAAAAACAAAAATCACTCTAGACGTACTCTAGCTGTATGTTATTTATATATTATATGTATATATGTAGGTATAGTAACAAGCCTTTATACTCGCATTATATTATTTTTATTGTATAGAGTAAATTGCTATAGGTACCTAAATATTACGTATATACATCATTGTATTTTGAATTGTTTGCCTTTGCTAGTAGAGGTACCTTATATTATACTGTTTTTATTGCTATATACTATACACTCCTTTAAATATTAATGGGGTACGAATCAGTTATTTATTATAGCTAATTACACCTACACGTGTTTAGAACAATTAAATAATTAATTATAATAAATCCATTAAGCAAGACTTAATTATATTATTATGTTGATTGTACGCAAAACGTATACCTATTCGTGTAGAAAAATTAGGCGTAGAGCATTTGATCACCGCTATAATTGTTGTAAAAAAAAAAAATTAAAACTGTTAAAATATAATTTTCCTAGTTCAACTACTAACTTATGACTAATTTTAGAAAATATTACTCATTTGTGCTAATTTACCTTTTCCAATCCTATTTATTAATAATTTATGGTAATCGGTGGAGCTGCATATACTACTTGCCCCCCCCCCCCCCACCACAACTATATAATTTACAGATAGAGTACATTTCTTCGGTGATTTACATTCTATTAAAACTATTGATCTATCACCCAGCCAACTTCAAATCGTCTATGCCATTATTATCGATGATGTTATCCTGTCACTCAATAGTATCGATATTCAACCCAAATTATAAATCAATAGTTATTCTTATTACTTATTATTTATTTATTTATTAGTTAACAAAATGTGTATTTTTTTCTCTATATGTTTTGAATTTTATATTTGACTTTTTGAAATTTGGTTTATTAACTGCTGCAACGTGGTAGGGGGACCTTGTTACGATATTAGTTATCCAGGGAAGGTTTTCTATTCCTTATGATTATGGATAAGTTTTCCGTAGCTGGGGGTTAGAGCACTGCAGTGTATGAGGTATTTTGTCAATAATAAGACTCGTTTGGTTTATAGATCCATATTAATAAATAATAATTATATTAAAAATAATACTTTACTAATGTAGATGGCTGTTAATAAGTGTATTGGTGAGTTCGCTCCTGTTGATGGCCAATGTCGAACTAACTGCTGTGTTTCATTTTAATAATAAGTAATTATGTGCATGGGTAGAAAAGTGTTGAGTGTGTATATATTATGTATTGGTCAATCATATAGTGTGATTATAATATATATGTATATTGTATATATATATAAGATGTAACAAATGTTACACTGCAATATTAACAAAAATAATAATTATTATTATTATGGAAAAATTAGTAAATTTAGTTTATCGTATATCATATTATATACTTATTTGCATTATAATAAATTATTATAATGTTGTACTAATAATTCTAACTTATATATCAATAAAAGAAATAGGAATGGTACCCAATGATAGGTTAGTTTACAACAGCGCACGATTCACATCGCCGAATAGGGGAAGCTATCTATATCCGTTTTAAGTGTTTTAAGTACCGATCTAAATAAAATTTATACTTCCAATTTTTACCGATCAATAAAATTATATGCGTGATGTTAATACGATACACGACTCTCCGCAAATCGAAATAACTCGAAATTCTCGATAAAAAATAATCCGCCATTGCACTTAATTATTTGTTATTCGTTACTAAAAAAATACTTTTTATCAATGTGGATTTTTTCTTCCTAATTCAAACTTTCGGGAGTCTGATAGTCAATAGCAGTATAACAATAATAATATATCAACATGATAAGATATAATATTATATTATGTACGTGCAATCGCGGTCAGTCTTGAAACAAGGCGACTTTTGTCGTGAATAGTACCTATGTATATGGTAGTAGAGAACTAGAGACTATAGAGATACTACCCTATATATGATATATTTTATTCCTTCCAATCGCAGCCCATAATATAATATAATAGTATAATATGTTATGCGTATACATACATACGTCACGCATAGAATGGGGCCCCGCGGAATCGGCCACTCGGTCGAAAATCCGCCGTCAATTACCGACCAAACATTTCGTCGCTCCTCCATAGTATATAATATATATATATATATATATATATGTATTTATAATCCGTGCAAAGGGCGTGCTAGTGACATATGCTCTTCCCCACACCGTCACCCAAGCCACCGCCGTTGGAATATATATATAGAGTGAGAGATTATCAAATTCACACACACACGCGGGCGCGCGCGTACACACCCAGCTGTCTTCTTTATAAACTATACGCGATCGTTGGTCGACGGTAGGGGATGATGCAGGGCTTTATCGTCATTTGTATACACTATACATATGTGTGTGTGTGTGTGTGTATGTATGTGTGTATATAGTGCATTATAAACATCATCGCCTCTTTCTCTCAGAGTCTATTTTTTTTTCATCCCCCCTTCCTATTCCATGCACACACACACACACCAAAGTATATAATATACTAATACGTATGCCGTATGTGTTTGGTACACTCCACAATGGGCGCACATCACTGTACGGTGCGTGGTGTGCCCTAGGGGTAACTTTATCCTCTCGCGTCGCGCGCACATAACACAATATAATGTATATAATAGAGAGTCGAAACGCCATTTTTATCTGCCGGCCGGCTATATTATTATATGACTGCGGCGACGGGGCGACTGCAACGAAAACTGCAGCGACCGATTGTGAATCGGATGTGCCGAAACCTCGACTTGCACGCACATAATATGGTACTGGGTTTTATATTATTATTGAGTACTAAACCGTTCGACTCCGGCCCGGGGGATTTGGTCTGAGGACACCCCTTTTTGCACTCCCCCTCCCCGCACGTGTTTGGTGGATGATGTATAATATTATAATACATGCGGGCAAATTACGCGACGTTTTCGTTGTGCGGTGAGAACGCTAACGAAAAAAAGTTGGCCACAACGGTATAATAATGGCATTGTGTTCGGCGGTCGATATAGGTCGAAACTGATAACGCCGATCACACAATTGTCTGGATCACTGTTACGCACACAAATATAATAATATATTAATATTATTAACAACCGTTGTCATATCAGAAATATACATTAGATTATAATGATTGAATAGGCTGGAAGCCTGGAAATGTAATGCACTAAAAAATGCTTTAATGCCCTAAAAATACAAAATAATACGCCTTCAAAATGATTTTCATTTTTTTTTTTTTTTTTTAAACAAGTTTTGAACCAAAAAGATTTTTTTCATTTAATTTAAAAAACAAATCACAAGACTGTGAAATTCTAAGTCTTATTTTAATTTAAAAATACCTATATGAAACGCAAATACGTTAAAGCAATATTATGCAAATTATGCATCGAAATCCTAGTCCTAATAATAAATTATGGTTTAAATCGCGGTTTTCATTGTGCTGCTATAAGGCCCAACCATAACCATATACCTAAAACAACTAGATAGCCGACTGTGAATTACATTCCCATAAGAACGTTGAAGTCAGGCCGCCATATGCCAACAGGGCAATGTTTACATAAAAACTCAATAGATAAGATACCTATATTAATAAGTGATAATAAATAATAATTCAAATAATGAAAAAACGAATTTCTTTTCATATTCTATATAGTCAAAATGTCAACTACAAATTAAATTACATAAATTAGTAATAAGTACATAATATACTACAGTATAAATATTTATATTAATTTTGTTATCATTAATAAATATTCTTATTAACCATGCGATTTTGTAAACATTGCCCTGTTGGCATATGGCGGCTGACTTCAATATTATCCCGTAGTCGTCTATCTATAGTTGTTTTATATGTCTATGGGCGCAACGCACGTTATGTTCCCGTGATTATCTATAATCAGATGATAATATTAATCAAAAGTTATATCGGTAATAATGTTGCTATGCGACAAATGTGTAAGTTCCTAACGTTTTTCTAGTGTTTGGAATGTTTTTTCGCCTCTCTAAACAAACCTATCATATATAAAGTTTATATTATAAACAATACACGCGTCTACGAGTTAGTTTTTGACCGACGCAATTTATTGAGATAAATTATAATATTATACAGTTTCGTGACATTTGTGCACCTATAACTACGAGTACTGACTTGTTTGATAAACGGCGAACAAAACACGCTGCGATTGAAGACTTGTTTGGTGCGTTCGACACACATACGATACATATTATAAATAATATTATGAACTCACTTAAACCGTTGTCGTTTCTGTTGATCGTCGTGACGTTGGCTTGCACTTGTTGGCGTGCGGTTCGGTGTTCCGCGGCGATGTCGTCGGAAGAACTGGAAGAGATCGATGTGTTCTTGCGGTCCGTGTTGGCCGTCGCCCAACCGTACGATCTGGGAATACCGGAACGGCTGCCAGCGCAGAAGAACGCGCCCATGACGACGGTCGACGGACGACTTCCGGACGACTTGCAACGGTACTTGGAGAGCTTGCTGGCCGTCTCGTCGGCAGTCGATCGAAGGACGTTGGTCGCGATGCTGTTGGACGATAAGTTGATGGTCGACGAAGACCTTGGTCCGCATCGTGTGTTCGACTTGTTGCACAACGGCCACAAATCCGAGAAGCAAACGGAAACGTCCGTCATTACGCCCAAAACGTAAGACATCCGGTCTCCGCTTGCGTCTCGGGTTTGCAACCGTCGCGCACCTAGGTCTTCGTCGACTATCAATTTGTTGTCCGACGATCGATTGCCAACGAGACGGACAGCAATCCCTCCTGCAGGTACCGTTGCAATGTTGAAGTCGTCGATAAGATTGTATAATATTTATATGTTTATAAAAGGAATTAAGTTGTTTATTGCAGT
Organism: Diuraphis noxia; assembly: GCF_037042655.1. Taxonomy (NCBI): domain Eukaryota; kingdom Metazoa; phylum Arthropoda; class Insecta; order Hemiptera; family Aphididae; genus Diuraphis; species Diuraphis noxia. The sequence goes on along the minus strand of NW_028301714.1, from coordinate 24,411,642 downwards.
TATTATGAGTATGTAAAAATCCCTTTATCATAAATAAAACGAGTGCGTACCTAAATAATATGTATTATTTTTTTATTTTATTTTTATAAACATCGATTCAACTTGTTTTCCTGTGTGACCTCGGGACGTTCCTGTTTTAAACAATACTTGACATCCCGTGGAGACATCGCGATTGTTAATCACCCGCATTCTGTTTTTCGAGTGTAGAGGCACTCAAAAAAACAATAACAAAAAAAAAAAAAATGTATTTTAACTAGACTGCCGCCGTTCCCACACATCCGGAATTTTTTTCTTTCCATCAAAACCAACCATTCTCAAAATTATAAATTTTATTCAAGAAAAATAATTCAATCACAGTTTACAATAATATTATGCATATGCATTAAATAAAGCTTAACAAATTAAAATAATAATGATAATAGTAGTAGTATTTTACGATGTTCCTCGTAAAATGTGCTCAAAACAATAATTATATATTATTTTATTCTAATTATAATATAATGCAAACTTAATAATAAGTATAATTTGTTTAATTTGTCCAACCCTGGAGCGTCGATGAGTAAGTATTATAATGGTGTGATAATAATAATGATATATAATATAGAAACAATCAATGATGATTTGCATTTTAAAATTATGGAAAATATATTATAATTAATATATAATATTTATGTACAATATCACTATATATGGATCGTATATAACATGATATAATTTATTATTACAGCCCTAACAATAATATTATTACGTACCCATATATATATTTATATACATTGGCGTAAAACTTACGACGTATAATAGGTAAATATTACACTACGTCAGAGATTTTTATATTACATGTTAAACGTATGGTCCGTCATTGTAAGCAATGGCATATCTTTGATTTGCTGATGATGGTCTGCAAGTGAGGCGCCGTTTGCAGATAGTTGGTGTATGTGCCACACACGAACGGTTCGATGGGCGTCTGTCCAATGGTGCGCCGGAAGAAAAGCTCGACAACCGTGGTTTTTGGCACTGACCGGATACCGGGTAATATCTCGATCAGCTCGTCGTATCGCGCGTCTGGTCGGGCCATGTGCACGTGGTGCACGTGCCGTCTGAGTGCCTCTTTGCTCTTTACGGACAGCCCGTCCAAAATGGTTTCCGTGTCTTCGGAACTGCTGCAGCCGCGGCCCTTGATCGACTCTGTGCAACAAACAATATTTTTAATTTTATTTTATGACACGTGATTTCTATTTTATAGTCTACTTTATTGTTTAAGGTCATGCCTACCTATATAGTATTATATAATTATTATATAGCCATCGAGTTATCATAAATATTTTATATTTACCAATTTTTAACGGAGGAGGTATGGGAAAGATGTTGATCATAAAAAACAAAATTTATAGTATAATATGCGATTCATTGAAAGATTGATACAAGTACTCCTCGAAGATACCACCTGTTTGCATCTATTATTTCTACAGAATACGCGCATAAATCGAATGTCAACCCACTCACGACGTTCAAACTTTTACGAAGTAATCCAGTTACGTAGTTCGGTGGTGAGATTGGGAGGGTAATGATTATTGAACACTACTGAATATATTATAAGCGGTCATTTTTATTTCTACTGTTTTCGAGACTCACTAGTTGCTTGTTATATAATACGTATAATATTATAAGAATCTCACCTGATTTAAGTAGTACGATTTCGTTCAACAAATACTGTTCGATCGGATCGATTTGCCGGTGTTTTACCGAGGCCAGCGTATCCTTGAACACAGCGATTTGTTCGTCGATTTCCAACGACGATCCAAAGTTTGATCGATGTTCTTCGTGCAGTAGAGAGATATCGGTGTCCGAAAAAAATTGGGCGGCCGTCAATATGAACAGTTCGTGCCAGCTCTCCCGGAGCAATTCAAACTGGATAATCAAATAAATAAAAACCCGTTTAAACATCGCACGAAAGATATATATTTAATTAAAAGTTTAATTGAAAACAATATCATATATATTATATACCTGGTCGACAAAAGGTAGAGTCATAAGCGCCGGAAAACTTTTGATCGTAGAAACTGTGACCAAAATCGAAGCGGCCGTCTCGTAGACCGCTTGCGTGAGTCTCATGGTGTTTAAAAACCTCGGCATCATTGACATCTAAAAAATTAACCACAAGCGCATAAGTATCATATGACTATTATATATCATATAGTATTAATAAATCTATAATGATTTCAACTCCAAAAGTAATGATTTACCTGTGGTCGGAAAGCCGATAAATATAAATGCGAATCAGGAATGTATCTGCCGGGTGGGGTCGAACAAGTGGTCGAACATTCGGGAGACCTCTTGGGTGTCAAGTCCAAAGGCGGTGAGTTACTCGCCGATCGATCTTTAGAGTAATTGCAGATCCCTTGAAGTTGTCGACGCACTGTTGACGTTCTAGGACCACGCTCGTGTTGAACAGCTTTAACGATTATGAAATAAAAATTAATAGCTATATCCTTCGACATCACAAAAAAATCATTTGTTATATCTATTATATACTTACCGTCTTTATTCATGCCCGAAAGCATACATTTTCGAAGTCTGCAAGCTCTACACTGATTCCGGTGCGTTTTGTCAACCGGACATGCGCCTTCCGATTTTGATTTGCAAATGTATTGTCTGTTACGCCGAATAGATCTCTAAAAAAGCAATGATAATAATCGAATTAATACAATATTATATAATTCTATTTTATTGCTGTGATATATTTTTTTGTACTATAAAAATATTGAATTTTTTCATTTTATTAAAATTCTCAAGATTACTGCTGTCAATTTCAACTTTTTTAAAGTCAAATCATTGATTATTTGATTATTGATTCGTGTGAATACGAGGTAGGTATATATGATTGTATAGATACTCACTTTGAAAAATCCCGCACATCCGTCACATGCGTATATGCCATAATGTTTGCCGGACGAAAAGTCCTTGCATACTTTACACGGTATATCGTAAAGGATCCGACCTGAAAACAAAATAAATAAAACTTCAAATTTTTCCGTGGGAATAACGGCGCATCATGGGAACTATCAATTATCGATGACGAATGATCATAATGATGATGACAACGACCGGCAAATTAATTATACATCACGAACAATAATAAATTCACTCGCCGCTCACGAGACAGATGGACCGTATAAAACAACATACACACACACACACCTATGCGATCCACCTGACGACTTCCGAAATGCTATTTTCACCCCCGTGAAATGCATAGTTGCAAGGGAAGGGGAGGGAGGCATGTTATAGGGGGAAGTCTGCTGTGCGGTCGTTTTGATCCGATGGTTCCGGCGTGCAGCTATTTGCATGTGCTCGCCCAGCTCGGGAAAGACGCTGCAGGAAACACACAACAGGTCCCCGGAAGTCCACGCGCTATATATATACGCCTCCTATACACACATATTATATTTATGTATACCTTCCTACGTGACTACCGCCACCACCTCCACCACTTCCTATATACCGCCCCATTCCCATATATCACGTGAAATTATCGCCGGAGCAAGTGCGTTATTGAAACACACCCTCTATACATAATACGTACAAATATAATAATAAAATAAAACGTGTGCATGTACCTCTGTATTAATACGCGCAACAAACAATGGGGCAAACGAGCGGTAATTAGTGCACCGCCACCGGTGTCATCTGTCCGCACTGCACCAGTGACGTGCTCTATTTACCGCACGTTTATAGGGACGAATAATTGCTGTCTATAGGAACGAATTTTTTTAAGGTCACGATAGATGTAGGTATATAAAACATAAAACAATATATTATTGTATCGTTATACGAATGCGCATCATCACGATAGCAATAATAATAATAATAATAATAACAGGTACCTAAATTATATACGTGTGAGAACTATACCCTGCAGTGCGTATATTCATGTTTGGCGCGGGGGAGCGATGACGATGACGTGCTTTATGGACACATGATGGTCGAACCGGAATAATTATATTTTAAGTATATGTATATACCTGTCCAACAATTATAAGTGCTGCGGCCATACATATATATGTATCATATCTGTCGGTAATGCTCCCGGGTTTTATTTTCCCAGATCATTTATATTAGTATGATTAATTACGACGTCAATCCACTCATTATATATTAACCCCTAGTTCAATAAAATCAATCGGTATGTTGTATTTTCACAGTGCACGTATGTCATGTGTTATATCATATACGATTGCTTAAAAACTCGCTAACGATATCATAGAAGTTCTCACGCACAAAACGAGCTTGCCGATTTTATTAAAAATGCATATTTATCGTAGTAATATTATAAACAGATAACATACTATAATGTTTGTATATGGAGGATAGGGAGTAAATAAATAATTATTATATTTATTGAACTAGCGTAAAAATGTATTTATTCGTTATCTTTTCTTACGCCCGTTTTGTATATCATTTGCACATTATTATAGTTCTTTATTAAGATACTTTAACATATAAAAAACAAAATCTTGGGATAATAATATCGTTTGAACAAAATATCTGGGTTGATTAAAATAGGTAGGTAATATAAAGAAATAACAATAAAATAAAGAAAATATTGTTATTATACATTAATATGAATTTTTAAATTCGTATACAAAACCTAATGGTAATTGTCAAATCGTCATACATATAATAATATGTATTATGCAAATTGCACATACCTGCAACTACTTATAATTTATAATGTATTCAAACATAACTTTTGATTCTACCACACTCATAACGGCACAAACAGCATTTAAGTTTGTTTGCCATTGTCTATATTATAGTAATACGATTGTATACGACCATACAGTATTACCTGAGTTCCAAACCCGTGCGCAGGATTTCATAATGGGGGGTGTTTTAAAAAAAAATTTATAAAACAGATACATCAATAATTAGCAAATAGTGAAAATAACACAGTATTATAATATTATAGTATTGTACCATATTATGTTATGCATTGTTACTAATAAGATTATAAAATATTACATATAGGTAATAGATTAAAAATGAATAACATGAATTTTTCGGTCATGGTGAGGGGGTTTGAACTCGAAACCCCCCCTCCCAACTCTTGCACTCAGGTCTGCTGAGTTCACATTATTGAAGATTAAACCTATAACTGCAAAATTTTTTAATTAACTCTAACTATTTTAATTGAATCAGAAGATTATTTTGACTAAAGTATAAAATCAACCATGAAACTCTGTTATAATTGAGTACCTACCTACAGATTTTGTATGACTTTAATAATAACATCATTTGAATATATTTTATGATGTTTATCACTTACATTTCTAGAAATATAAGAAATACAATTTAATTGTCACCTGTAGGTATTTATTTATTTGTACAAAAGTTTCATGTATTAAGTTATTATACATATATTATACAATTATATAATAATATATTTTCGTTTTAATACTGTACGTATTCAGTTAAAATACCAATATTAACTAAATAGTATAGGCAATTTGACTAATTTTGGTATTATATTTGTGTAATATATATATTGTATATAATATAATATAATAAGTACGTAAATTAATAACATCTAACATTTCAACCCTATTCAGTCCTTAACACTGTTCGGATAATCATATTAATTTTGTAAAATTAACTCTTGATCTACTAACTCTGCAGCCCAATACATTGAATCTTGGCTGAAAGCTAGGGACTTAGGGCCTATATAACACACACTCGGGTATTGGGTAAGGATAATACGGTATGGGTCATTGTTGCGTTTCCTAATGATTGTCTATTAATTTTGGAAATATAAAACATTCTTAATGAAAAAAAATAATACAATTACTAGCACAAATTTTCAATCGAGTGAATAATTTATGTTTAGTGAACGCCACAGAGCTCATATAATTGAAAATATCCCTCAACTTGCAGTGAAGTACCGTGCACTTTTATTTGGGGGAAATTGGACGGGAATAGATTTTCATCTCATAATGAGGGATAAGGGAAGTATACACTTCACTCAAATAGAGAAAAGACATCGTTCTATTAATCTGGCCACACACTATGGTTTTATTTATTTGTGAACAGTTATAACAGAGTTTGAATTTGATATAATACAATTCAAACAATCTACACAGAAAGTACAGAGATCGGTTCAAAAAACTGATACTGTACATCGATACGGATTAAAAACTGATAAGGTTGATCTTTATTCCAAGATCATATAATAAAAGTATAAGACATAAGTTAAACGCTGAGCAACAAAAAAGAAAATTTTAAACATGCGCGTACAAATAATATATTGGTTTGCCGATATTTACCGATAAATAAAACCGTGTAATGTGTGACCAACCTTTAAAATTATTATATAGGTAATACTGTAATAGTTATAGTTGTGTAAGTAAAGTATTAAAATCAAAAGCACTCTGATATCTGGATAATATTTTTCTAATCCCTTAAGCGCAGTGTTACAAAATTACGGATACTACCATTTATAGTTTTAGGAACTAGGAAGGTATAGATAAGACATATTTTTTGTTAGATATAGAGTTCCTATCTAAAATAGTAAAAGTTATATTTATATACAGGAAAATTAATCACTCAGATAGTCAGACCTCAGATGTCAAATTAATGAAGACATAAAGTACAAATTGTACAATACATATTTATATTTTTGTAGGTACTTCACTATTACAATTAACACATTGAACATTCAATATAATATATATTGGTCTCTAATAAAATTGTAAAAGCGTATTGAATACTATGCAGTTTTAGGTACGATACGATTTAATTATCTAACGACTTAAACCGTTGTTGTTCAAGGATCATACTAGTTCATTTTAAGATTACTCAGTTAATCAGATTTCTATCGATACGTTAAACAATTAAAATAAAAACCAATTGTAATTATCATTTCATATGATAAACGATTATAATTTATTAAATTACGATTTTGGTTATATTATATTCCGATATTCGTTTCGCATGACTTTGTGTATAATATGAACTAATATTACAATGCATGTTACAATATATCTTTGTTGAAATAGTTTATAACAATTATAACAAATCATGATAGATAAACCAAAAAAATGAACTAATTCACTACTGAATATCCATAAAAATGAATTAACTGACTCTATAGATACTTTAGAATTGATGTTCATTTTAACTTCGAGGAAAATTAGATCACTATTATTATTTTTAATCAAAAAATAATGTTATTTGTGGATTCATGGAATAAAGTATATAATATGTTATTGCAAAATAAACATTTACATTAGTTTGCATTAGTAAGTCCAACACAATATTTTAAATCATAACACATCATTGATGACTATAATGTATGACCAAAACATATTCATCAATAATTATGTTGTATATACCTATGTCATATAACCTACCTACTTGAATAACACGCGTAGATAGTTTGGCGTATGTTTTTAAACTGATAAATTCGATCATCATCATTCGTCAGTAACAAATAAACAAGACAATAGTACTACGCGGAAGTAATTTATCAAGACTTTTACTACCGATCTGTTTATACGCTATTTTTTGATTGATTTACTCTTGCAATCGTGCATATTGTTCTAATTAATTAACGGCATTATATTGAAATAATAATGTTTTGAACGATTAAACGTGTACATAATAATGCATTTAATTAAGCGTGACCAAAAACTAAACGGTAAAAATTACGAAAAAGACTTTAACGGTAGCTACCTATAGTTAGCATAAGATATTGATCGGTTTTGTTCGAAAATCAAATAATATTAATTATGATAATGATAATATTATTGTCATTAATTATAATATTTTTTTGTAGGTACTCGTATAAGACTTACTGTTTGTTGGTTTGGTAATGGTGTTGGACGAGTGTTCCGCTAAGTTTTGCATGGTGATCTTCGCGCGTGTTGAAGAACAAGGATGATATAAATGTTAAACCCGAGTAAAACAAGTAAAAAAAAAATAAAACCAAAAACCAAAAATTATAAATCAGACAAACAAAATGAAATGTTTTTATAATGTAAATCAACAAGAGCCCGACTAGCAGCCGACGACGGACGCACTGTATATGATCGTGACGATCGAGATCAAAATGTCAACTCCTCAATCCCGTCGTTGTCGGACACGTCCCTGTGACGGCGGCGACACGGACACCCCGCGGGTTTGGGCGTGTCGTTCGGGATCCGTAGCGGGGCCGCTATTGGTCGGAGCGTCGCCACAACCGGTGGTGTGGACCGCAATATATATAGCATGGACAGGGATCCACCGTCGGGGGTGGTTTCCAAAATGTTGTTCGTGCAGCGCCCGCTCTCTATTATTATTATTTTTTTTTTACAGAGACGGTGTATAAAGTAGTATACATGAACATATATACAGACATATAACTATACGTATATAGATGTATATAATATATATATATATATATATACGTATATACGTATATGAATGTATATAGACGAGATGTATGTATATTGTGAGCGTGATAAAAGTCATAATGCCGACGGAGAAAAAAAAGAAAGAAAATACGAGCGCGATGCACACACACACACCGCGGTCCGCCAGTGATGGACGTGTTCGTCGAACCGAAAGGGATCTCCGACGGAATAATGTACTATACGGGGTTGGGGACGGCGGCGGCAGATGATAAAAACACAATAAATGTTAGAGCGGCGATGTATACATTAGATAAACCCTGCCCGAGGATAACCAGAAGGCAATTAGTCCCGTGCAGTACATAATATATATAATATAGATCGCCGCCCTTTTCGTATATTATGTTGTCCGTTACAATATTATACGTATGTGTAGTGTATAATACATACTATATAATATATGGTGGCAAGGGATGGCGAAGACTCGAACGTTTGTATAGCTGATACCGATTTCACAGTTTAAATGCCATATTATGTACGTACGCATCAAATATAATATATATATATATTATATATGTATATTTTGCACTGTACGTAGGGTTACTGTGTATAGTATATAATAATAATATACCTACGACTATACAATATTATTATCCTCCTTCGGCGGGCACGCACGGTGATTTTTAAGCCAAAAAATAAACATGCGCGACAAGAGTTAAACTTGCCCCGAAGGCGTCCGCGCGAACGGAAACGATATTATAAATATTATAATACGTTCTACATTATACATACAACACGCACACACACACACATATATATTTATAATATGGGTGTATCGATATGTAGGCTGTAAGCATATCGTATATTATAATATATTGTATATTATTTCCAAAACGTATCGGCTGGTTTACAAGTATAATAATATATTGTAATGGACAGTTTGCGCGAATTATTTTGTATAAAGGGATGCTGCTATATAGACCATATTATACTATAATATTCCATCAACAACCGATCTCGTGGATGTGATGATATTTTTCGACATCAAATTTCCTAAAAATAATTATTTACTCGACAATATAGAAATTCTATACACTGCAGACTTTTCGCTGTATTGAATTGTACAATTCATACTTTCTACTCTATGGATCACGAATGGTTATCAGAACATATTTTAGTCGAGAGAATGTCAGCGCACTATTGGTTTTCTATATCTCTGCCCACGTGAATCATAGACAAATGTAATTACTAATTATATAGAACCTTTTTTTATATTTTTGAATAATCTTATAGTGAAATCACTCATTGCAAAATAAACGATAGAATAGAATATTTTTGAGAGTATAACATTTCGCTATTTTCATGGATTTTTCTGATTATTGCCTCAAAACAATTTAAACATTGTTTAAATGAACAAACATTTTTTTATTGTGGAAGTCGAATACTAATAAGTCAAAAATAATAACACCTTTGTAGTTGATGCTTAACCAATAAAGAAAAAAATATTATAATAATAAACTATAAAACTAATATGTCATACCCTAAAAAATATTATCCTCTAATTTTGATAAAAAATGAACACTAAAAAAAAGTAGGCGTTTTATCTATGTTATGCTTAGGTTTGAGAGAGAAAACCAATACTGTGCTGATATCTTCTTAACCATACTAAGGATTAAAGAGTAAAGACATCACTATCAAAATATCAAATAAGGCAGATTTACAAGTTGCTCACACACTAATATTAAATTACTATATTTAACTATTTGAGTCTAATTATTTTATTTTAATCATCTAATTACATAAAAAAATATTATACTGTACAAAACATGGTTTAACATTTTAATTTTATGTAGTGTATACTGTGGTGTAATCTTCGCTATTGCCTATTGGTAATAAAAAAACAAAATTTATATAATAAAATACAAACCCAAATGTAAATATTTATTGAAAAATAACCTGATGGTAATCAATTTAAAAATTGCAGCGTGCGTTTCGTCACGATGATGATTGCTATTATATTTATTAGTTACTATTAATAATCTATAATAATAATAATATTACAACAATGTCAGTAGACACGTAATATGATATAATTTAAAAATGAAATCAATCAAAATAATCGTTAAAATTGTATTTAAGTTTTTGAGTAAAAAATCTATGAATAAGGTAAGGTATAACTGTTGCTTTTATAATATAACTATATGTATAAGTATATATTTTTAAATACTTATAATAGATTGATGGATGGACTTAAGTATAATTATGCTTAATCTATAGGTAGTCAATCTATAGGTAATATAGTCAGATAGTACCAAAAAATACAGTACTTTGTACACAATCATTAAAAATAGAATTTTCAGTGGATAATATAGATTTATATTTATTTAACGAAGATATTTCATACGTATTTTATATAAAAAAAAAAAGATGGCTCCATTTAGTATTAATAGTATTAGAACTTCTTTTTTTGTTTAATATATGCGTATTATTGTTATGATAACATGTCTATCCAAACAATATTATGTTCATATATTAAGTTTTTTATATAGGTAATACACTGTTACATCAAAATAAATTTATTATCAAGTCAGAAATTAAACAATGTTAACTTTTAAGAGCACGGAAATGTCAACGTTTAACAATAATCTATTGGTACAACGTAATGGAATTTTTAAAATTTTACAATAAGTGAAAATGGCTTATACAGGAATTTAATTTCTTTATCAGACGACCGAGTACGTATATAGGCCAATATGACGATAATAAACTACTAATAGTGACATTAAAGCCAATGTCATTGCGAGACGAAACAATTGCTGTTTTCCTGTCACGACTCGCGGTTATTCCGTATTGTTGAAACCAGTAATAGGAGATGACTATGCAACTACAACGATATATTATAACTTGTTTATTTACTTGATTTTGAACAGAATATGCTCCGTCGATTTCATTTAAACACCAAAATAGACATCTAAGTTGAGGTCTTCCACAATCAATATTTTTGTTGTTTCAAAGGATTGAATTATCGCAGCAGACTGTTGGTAATGATAATAAAAACCATAATGAAACTTCCGAGACACGATGATGACAAACTTACGACCAACTTTTTATACCTTTAAACGATAAAAAATTCATTTGCGTTTTAAACTACACTAAGAACTTATATTAGGTAGGTAGTTATTGACTATTGTTATATCCTATACACGCTACAGCGTGTTAAGCCGTCAAAACGCATTGTGTTTCATTCATACTTTAAAAACACTGTAATATTCAATGGAAACATAATAGTCATAACTCATAACCTGCAACATTGCTTACGAATTCCATTGGTAAAGTAAAGTCTTAAATGTTATTATTATACGGTCGGGGCCGCCTTCGATTTCTCACAGCTCTCTATACGGATTAGTAACGATGTTATTCGATTTTTTCCTTTCATTCATTGTATCCATCGCCCAATTTTCCATTTGATTGACTTTGCTAAATTAATATTATATACGATATTTTTCAAAAGGATCTCTTATAAAAATCAATGCGATGGGTGTGTTTTTTATTTTTATTATTTTTTTGTTACAGAGACGTACTGCTGATCCGGCCCCAGTACTCGAATAACAGCGGAAGCCCCTATTTATGTGCAGACCGATCTTAGGTGAGTTAATCCATCGACGTATTGTAATCACAGTGCAGCGTGGTCGTTATCATAATCCATTAAAAAAATCAGAAAACATATTTTATTCAAGTTGCTCATTTAGCTATTATAGTAATTATTACATAACTATTAGCTATTACCATGCTTAAATAAGTTGAACGCCTTAATCGTTCACTTCAAATTTTTCTTCAAAAATAGTTACTATACTTATTATATAAATAAAAACATCAGCATTGCACACCACTTTCTAATAACTAGTTAGGTATCTTTTTATTTATACATTTTCAACTTATAATTATATTAACTGAACATTTGAATATTTTGTAGTCCAGTAAATCTTTAAAATGTATTGTAAATGCTTATACTACGATATACGTTTTTTATAGATGAGGAATATATAATGTATATCCTAATTAAGTTATTAATAAACACCAATATTTAAATATTTTGCAGATTTTAATGAAAAGTACTTTTTGTTTGTTTGTGTAAGGTTAAATATATTTCAAAATTTTCTTTTAGAAATGTAAAACTACAATTTGTGAATGAATCTACAATATAGCAGTCAGTTCCATTCAACTTTTATATTACCTAAAGTTAGATATTAATCATTACACTGCATTTTGTAAATATATTTGACGATATAAATTTCGAAAAAAAAATTATGAATGCGATACATGTAATATATTATACATACGTCTGGAAAATAATTGTATTTCCATTGTCGTTGTAATTATATTTCAAGACCAAATAAAAAAATAAATAATAAATGTCTTATAACTGTCATCCATTTAATATTTTTACGGGATGAGGATATGAGAACTATATACATATATTGGTAGTCAAGTCGCTGCAACGGTTGGCAACCGATTTCCACGGTGTCACTACGAGCCAGGAACGCCTCTTGTATATTCTGTATAGAGTGACGAAGATTGAATAATAATAAGAAAAAACCATCTTTAAAATATATAATATAATAATAAAACCGGATCTCAACGTCTTCTTGGCGGGTATTCCCATCGGGAAGACGTTAAAAAATCCTTTGATGAGATATCACTTTATATATCCATAAGTCCTTTATTTTACTATGAAGGGATGAATGAAGTCCGAGCGCCTCCTTCTTCCTGTAGTGTGTCGTTTCGTGTATGTGTACTTCGCAGGGCGTGACCAAATATCGTGTTACTGAAATCCAACTATATAATATCTTATGCGAGTTGCACAATTCCGACGCAATTCCAACGGTTTCCGACGTTATTTTGCCATTGAAACTGATTTTAAACACAACGACTGGAACTATATATATGTAAGTAACATATAATATTAAAGACTCATCGCTTACATACATTTTACAACCGATCATATTAAATAATATTAATATTAATGTCGTATTGTAGTCTTGTAGATTGCATCCGTAGGTATATACATTTTTAGAATCATGTTTTCGTATTGTATGTAGGTACCTATGCATGATATTGAATATTTGCGCATATGACCTAAAATCTAAAGTCATAATTCTTTACAAAAATAACCACTTCAAAAGCACGAATCCAATTTCACACATTTTTTAATAATCTATGTACCTATATAAGGTATCAGGTATAACATATTTTCTATACTTCTGCGCGTTTTGGACTATAGTGAATGACTAAAATATTATAATTGTACACAATACAGTGACCGTTACCAAACACCTTTATCGTCATATACTGAAATTGGAACATAAAATAATGTTCAAACAACTGTTAGAATTCGATATGAAATACAATACTTTTTTGTAAAATTCATAAATAAACAAACCGTTAATCAATAATTGAAAACATAAAAAAAAAATGAGTTACTTTTTCAGTACTTACCTAGGAATATGCTACAATAAATTGGTTATTATACGTCTTATTGTAATACATGACAAATGACTGTAAATATTATAGTACCTAATACCTATATACAATTATTATGTTGAAAATTCACTTTTTCCCGTTGTAAAAGAATATATTACAGAATTAGGTACCGTAACTTTAATTATATCTCAGTATCAATTCAACAAAAATATGTAGCTAAGGGTTGAAAAATTAAATAACGTCTTTTTACTGGCTAATCTATAAATCTATAACATATAACTGAAAACTTTTGCATAAGTTTGTAGCATAAGACATATTATGTTTTATAAGTGAGAATATTGATATTAAAATAGAGTTGAGTATTTCTCGCTTGAGCACTTGAGCAACTATTTAAATGTATGACAAACCTAAAATTTGTAATCAATTTAATACTAATATTCTATATATTATAATAAACCTGCATAATATAAATGATCAATGGGCGTTTCGTTAATTTTTGTATGGTGCTTTATTTATAAATATTTTTCACTGTGAATAGTTGGATTTATATGACTAAAACTTTTAAAGAATACGCAACGATAGGGTTTTCAAAAAAGGATATTTTAATAAATGACTTGGACAATTCCTTTTCTGATTATCTAAAGACATATCCTAGCACGCTGCCACACTACTCGATCATTTTTTTTCTAAAAAGGAAAATTATAAATCATAAATATATTTTTATTAGTAAATAACCATTAACCATGACAACAAAAAATTTGTGTCCAGCTCAAAAACATAATATTTTAGATAAGAAATCAATTTCTCCAAACTCATGTCAGATCGCACGTGATATCATCGATCTCAAAGTGAACAACATTTATATTTTGTTATACCTTATGATTTATTATACGTGTCCGCAGTCCACATACAGCGAGCATATAGAGAGTCATTCCTGAACAAAATACGCACACACAATATTATTATACTTTATATACCTATGAAGCTGTACCTACAGTCGTTTAAAACGAGTATATGTATAGGTGCGCAACCAATGTGGGCAACAATAACGGTTGCAGATAGTATAAGTTCGGCTTAATTTGTATACAGTATACTGTAAACAATGTGGTATTATTTCTCGGTGCTAGGAAATAATAACGTCAAACAAAAGCATACCTAGGTATATGTATAGAATGTAGATCGTAGAGGGGAACGAGTTTTGAATTTTCATGGTAAACACGCTGTATAATATTTGAATATTAAATATGGTTTGCCGAGAATTAAGGGCCATTACATTAATACCAAGATCGTTTGACACTATTATTTTTTACGAGTATACAAAAATACTGATATAGTAGTTACTTGCAAGGCAGCATTGCTAGAAAAACAACTAACAAAATATTATTATCTATTAAAAAAAATATTATAGTAGTGATAATACATAGCTTCGATGACACGCATGACGCATACACTTATTGCGGTTTGACTATATAATAATAATGTTTCCTATATACGCAGCGCACCGATTTCGTCTTAAATTAACGATATCGTATGTCATACCTATTATTATATAACCAAGCCGGTTCACGTAGTTATGTATAACTATATCGACTAGTCGTCGTCTGAAAACTTAAACATATAATTGTTTGAGTTCTTTCTGAATTTTTACCTGTCGGAAACATCGGCATAATACACAGGCATACCTACCACCAGTTATTCATATATAGGATATATATTATTATTATGAATTGTGGAACCAAACTTGTTTGATTCTTCGTCTTAGCTTTTGTCTGTCTGCGTATATAATATAACGTACTGCTTCTGCATGTGTATGTATATATATGACCTGACCTGGTACCTGTCACATAAAGCGGACGAATTCGAGGAGGGTGTTATTGTTTTTTTTTTCTTTCGTCTTTCGAAGACAAACGTTGTGTGTGTGGAGGGAGGAGGGATTAAAAAGACTTCCTGCCTGGCGCTATTGTTATTGGACCCATGGGAAAAATTCTAACGCAAAAGGAGATGCGCGTCTTGACGGGGCGCCCGTAGGCGTAACACACGTGACGATGATGTGAATATGACTCCGTTCACTTTTTGCCATTTGCCGGGTCGGATTACAAAATGTGGAGATATGAAAAAAAAAGGAATATCGAAAATGCTTATACCTACCTAACACACATCGCAGTTAGTCGTCGTCAACCGCTGTGTGAGGGAAATGCGATTTGAATAAAAAATATGTATAATGAAACTGTTTACTGAAAGTATTTGAGACGTATATTGCGACCTATACCCATATAGGTAGGCCCCAACTGAATTTTAAAGTAATACCACTTTTAACTTTGCTAGTCGCAGTTACTCAATTATATCGTGTTAGACACATGCAAATATGCAATAACTAAAATAATAGCCATTAAACGATAAAATTACAATTGAACTGCGTATCACATGTACGTTTATTGTATACAGCCGATGCATACAGTTATCATGCGCATATTGCATTCAAGGGTAATTTTACAGATATGCATGTCTTGCAATCGATAGTGTAAATAAATAACCCGGTTTCGCACAATACGCAAGTAATAGAATACGAGTATTGGTCGTCATAATAGTAATTATATGACATATGAGTCATGATAATGTGACGGTGCTTTACTTAATACTAGTAAGTATAGCTAAAAAAATTCACGTTTTATTCACCGAAAATCGTATAGTTTTCAGATAGAACATAGTAAAAGCTCATTTTATTGGAACACATTTACCTAAATTTTACGCCACGATGACGTATTGCTGAAAAAATCCCAGTAAAGAAATACCCAAAAAACAAATATCTCGACGATGATCAACAATAATTTCAGCAATTTACCAACATGCTACAATTATTAACAAATAATTTATTTTATTTTCAATATTTTTATATTAAATTTAGGCGATGTGATTATAAATTCATAAAATTTTTCTTATAAATTATTTATATTTAATTAAATTTTACGCGTTCATCACATTACTGCCCAGAATTTTAAAACAGATATTTTTTCCTACTAATCGTGAAAACATTTAAGGTATAAATATTAAAGATAGTTCATGACAAATTTACGAAAGAATAGTAAAGATTGTTTTAATGTAAAAATACCGTCGTGTTGTTAATTTTGGATATCGAAGGACAAATATTTTTCTTGAAATAATACCGATGAATGTTGATTTGGAAACAACCTACCTTCTGTTGTGATATTTTTACTATATATAGGTAGGTGACCAAATTTTAATTATTAATTATTAAATGTTTGTAAAATAGATTTAAGACGCCGTGTACACACTTGCTGTGTAAGTACTATAGGTATTACGTTATAATATTATATATTGTTAAGCACGTGAAATCGAACGAGTTTTTGTTTTTTGTTTTGATTGAAAATCTAAAACATTAACAAACGATTAGTTAATTTCTATATTCATTCGACATTGCGCTATCTAGATATTTTTATTTTCATTTATATCATTATAGAATTGCATAATTTAAAAACCATAAATACACAAAAACACAAACGAACATAATATTGTAAACTGACGGATAGTCGGCAATATAAGTGGAAACAATAAAATATAAATCCTTGAGTGTAGAAACATTGTACCTAAATTTTAAGCCCACGTACACTTATTTAAACTTTGATAAAGATTTTTAACGGCACGAGTACCTATCGCCAATAAAAATTAATAATAAGCCGGTGAAACTGAGGTTCCTATAAGCAATAATTGTATATCTGTATAAAAACTTAATAGTTGTTTTAGAGGGATTTTATTTCAATACAAGTAAATTATAATAATAAATTGTTACAATTATTAGTAATATTTTATCAATAAAACACATAAATTAAAAATATTTACTATCAACAAGTACCCTTACGATGGAGGTATGTCAAACTATTTCGTACTATACACGCATATTAATCCATATATATATTATATACTCAATTATAATAGGTATTATTGTTTATTATATACTCATCTTGAGTCATATCACTATCGATCAATTGAAATGTTTTTTACGAGTACCTACTTACTACCTATACTTTTTATCTATTTATGTACGAAATATACAAAAAAGGCAATATAGGTAATAAGACATTAAAACTTAAAAGTGACGAAGCGATAAACATATAACTGCGTGTATCTGTAACATACAATACCTAGTTAACATTAGTTGTTATTTATTATTCTGTATAAGTATATGTATACTAAATTAATATTGTTGAGCTGTAATAACTTTTTGTTAAAGGTTAATACAATTAATAAAACAGACAACAATGTAGTAAAACCAAAAGTAATAAATGATATTATAATATTGTAAAAATAAAATAAAACGTAAAATCTTAACTCATAATATATGCTCACCGGCTATTGTGCGAGAACATAGAAACTTTTGAAGCATTTGAGGTGAAGGATGCCCTAAAAGTTCAACGTGAATCACGATTCAAGAACACTTAGAGAAGACACTGCGAACCAGACAAGGCTGCAGGAAAACGATCGACATTTTTCAGAGTTCCAGTTCATGCATATTATAAACATAAACATAGTGTGATTCACCAAGCATGCCACCCCCCTCCCATTTTTTCTTTCACAACAAAATTGTTCAATTTCTGATTTTTGGATTATTTAAATATATATACTTAAAGACCATTTTTTTTAGTTCTTGAAGTTTTTTGTACCAACTGCTTGAGGAATGAGCAGCGTAGTGACAAAAACTGAATAACAAATTTGTGGTCAAAAACGGTTTTTCTAATATATTTACATTGATTTTAACTATTACAATTAGAACCGAACGAAATAAAATAATATAGGTAAATTATATTTAGAATCATCAGCATAATATAATACTTGTCTTATTAACGGTATAATAAGTCGCTAACAGATGAAATTTAGGAATTTATAATTTAAAATGCATTTTAATTTATTCATAAGCAAATAATAAGTTTAAGTTTAAAAAATGCCATGCATATACTTATAAGTATGTTCAGGTGCTCTATCAGTACACTCGAATGTACAATGAATTTATATTTTATACCGCATTTGATAATTTACTATAAAACATATTATTATATAAAACATTGAACAGTGCAAATGTTATAAAAATAACCTTCAATTTCATTTGAGAAATCATATTTTTCACCACTCATCGGAGTTGAATGACCGGAGTGGGTTAAAGAAAAAACAAAACATGTTTTTAAGTATTCTATCCTTATATACAAGTTATATATTTACACGGATTCAATTTAATTAATTGCGAAAAAAATGTATCAGTAATCCAGCTGGTATGTTCTTTTTCGACCTTGGGAATCAGTTGCACTTGATTTTAAGATATAATTGAACCTGTAAACGTCTGCACCGAATCCTCCACCCAATCTATCAAAAATGACCAATGACGTAGTATAAATTATAAAAATTAAACATTTCAATTGGTTATAAAATATAAAAAAAACCATTTAATGTTCTGCAAATGGAAGTTTAATTATTATTATTTGTCATTTCAGTGTAATCAAACATGCTTGAAAAACCAATTAAAAATTTAAAACTAAAATAATATATATGTAACTATATTATACCTAATATTTTTAAACGTAAATACCAACGCCTTGTTTTCGAATATTTAATTTATTGTCTTATAAACAAGTTACACATTTTTATGAATATATTATTATCGTGTAATATACTTAAATTATTTTATATGTGTAATACTAGTATAATAACGCAAGATACTAATTATAATTTCGTAAGCAGTTTTTAAAAATCCAATCATTGTATCTGTATGGTCTATATATAAAGAAAATTTATATTGTATTATAGAAACTTATCCAATCAGCTGTTTATTGATACGAAGTTATTAATACTAAAGCATTAACTACAATTTTTTCTTACATTTTCATCAGAATACATATATATATGATGTAAATATATTTTTCTTGTATGTTTTGAAATATCATCATTGACAAATCACCTAATAAATTTAATTTTAAAATTATATTTACCAAATATTTATAATAATCATTAGATTTGTCTATTTCATAGTATAGCGATCATGAACTAAGTCACAAATCACAATCATTATTAAATTATTATAATTAGTAACGTATTTTTATTTTGCGTTGTATATTATGATATTGAATTTCAGTTAATATCAAACTATAACAATTCGTACTGCATGGCCAATAGTGTGAAAAAGTCAAATGGAAAGTACAACATAATACATAATTTCAACATACGATAATATACAGAATACAGATACCTATGCATTACATTTTTTTTTTAAATAGGCGAGTTATTATAATATACAAAATTAAAGATTATAGAATACAAAATAAACTACTACTATGACTTATGAGCATGCTGTAGTTTTTAAAAACCACATTAGAACCTGCTAATATTAGAGCTTTCAAACCTTAAAGGTTTTTCATTTTTAAATATTCTTATAGAGTCATAGTAATATGATATTATATTTAAAATATCTAAATTGAAATTGGTCACATTGAAGTGTGCGGCTGATTAAAAATGTAATAATCAGTCCTATACATTTTATAGTCTGGATATTTTTTATTAAATTTGACAACATTACGCCGAAATACATCCGAATACATTCTACATTCTGCTTCTTGGTTGATCATATAAGGATAGTAATGAGTAATTTTGCTAAATGGTTCCTTTAAAACTATAGTGGACAATAATTACTGGATATTATACTTATAATAAATCATTACATACGTAATTATATGTATACATTTTAAGTGCGTATTTTATGATAGTAATGTTATATGATCCTTAGGAATTATTGCGGCTTCGAAACGGCTAGATAGCATAAATTATAATATAATATATATATATAGTTCAAAAATCACATAAAATTTATAAGTCGACACCCACTGTTGTTGTCCCCCCCCCCCAATAATGTCGAAGGCGGCACGAAAGCTGCATAGCAACTGAACGTTTAATTAAACGTTGATGGATAATTTAAATAGACCATTCCGCACACTGCAGACGCAAATCTAAACGATATTATTATTATTATTATTATTATCGCATCAAAATTATGAATAAAAAATAAAAAACGAAGGTATATTCACGAAATTACAATTATTCATTCGCAGTTTCCTCCGGCATGTGGTAACTGCTGCACACACGCTTCATTTGTCCGACTACAGGTATAGCCCAACGGCAATGACATCCATTGAGGTCGTTGTGACCATCGTCGAATGTGTAGTGTTCTCCGACTTACACACACACACACACACACACGAGTACGTATATACCGTGGAAATCGACTTTAATTTCCACGGCGGATTATAAAGACGAGAAAAACGTTATTGTAAAAAAATGAATATGCTACACTACGTTGTAGAAATACTCATACATATACTTATATATAAATATATAATACACGAGTACCAAATCTATGTATAATATATATTTATAAATATCTTGTATTCGTGTAAACTTAATCTGTCGCATCATATCGTAATATAATAATATATCGTTAGACAAAAATAAAATAAAATAATAAAAATTGAAATTTTAACCGAAAACGCGTCGCTATCAAACGATATAATACATTAATATCGGATCTTCGTGATTGACTACTGCATTATATACGGATATTTGATTGAATTTTAGGGGGGGTAAATCTTTCTTTACAAAATGAGAAGTGGATATTTGAATAATTTTGGGGTTTTTTAATCTTTTGGGTGATGGGCTGAACCCCCCTAAACAGTCTCCTCCCCCTCTCAAAGCCTACGTACGACAAACAACAATAAAAAAATGTAGGAATACCGAATACATATGTACCTATAATAAGTGGTTGTATGTGTACACTGTACAGATAGGTATATAGAGCGAAATTACTTATAATATATAGTGTTGTAATTCAGGTCAACCGGACGCATTATTCATTTTTTAATACTTTATAAAATATTTTATATTGAAATACGTATAATACAACGTTGATGATCGGCGCAGGAAGAGATATATTATAAGTTATAATCTTTCACTTCCAGTTTTTGGAATTAAACCGCATTTATACATTTAAACGGTCATATTATGGTGTAAAAATACTGCAACGATAGATTCACGCGTTCTGCGGTATAATATAGTCGTTGGGCACTGACTTAGTATACCTATTTACCTGTAACACACTTACAATTATATATATAGTGCGTAGTTTTTTATAATCCGATAATGTCATGTGCAAAATAAAATAAATAACGAGTGCGTAGTTGCCAATAAATTATAAGGCCGAGGTCTACGATCCGCGCGTCTGGTAAAATCAAAATAACAAACATATGTATACATATTTCTGATAGATATTTTCACCTGATTCGTTGTGAAATCCAGCAATGACTTTGGAGCACATAGCACACATTATATAGAGCATTAGAGCAATAGATACACCAACATATAATACATTTATTAAATATTTCGAAAAAACAGTTTGCAGTATAAGAATAACTATAAATACTACTGTTGACTGTTGTCATTGATGCGATGCAGATACATAATCGCGTATCCGTATCATCATTTAAGTAGTAGATACCCACGATTTCATTTGTTACAATTTATGAGGATCAAGGATAATGATGGTATAAAATTGTACGCCCGAAACATGTGAACAAAAAAATTTTTTTGAACGTTGATGTTAAATATCACCAATAATAAAATAATTAGTAACGAATATCTTGAATATCTTGTAAAATGACTATAAACTAAAATATATGAAAGCATCACACAAGTGGCCATGGTTATTATTTATCGACGAAGGAATCATTCTCGCCGTGAAGATAATAAAGGACTATGACTTTTGTAATTTGACGGTAATTTTGTTGGCTAAGCCGTGAATTACAGTGAACTCGCGCAGAAACCCTAACTTGCAGGTAGATACTATACTATACGATCTATATAATATTATAAACGGACTAAAACGTCTAAAACGGCCATCGTTAACAACTGAACTTGCTCGTGCCCCATATACAATGTCAGACGACATCTGTAAACAGAGATTATAAATAATTTACTAAAACCATAATGTATCTACCTATAAATTTCTTTCAATCGCGCTGTATATGCGTCACTCTCTTCATAATATCGCTGCAGTTTAACTTTCGACAACCCTTTGAGTACGGTGTTACCGCTTGTGAGCAGAGAGTGATGTTAAAGCAAATCATTTTGTCAATCTTTCTAAATTATCAGTATGCAGACTATAAGAATGAGTAAAAAAAACGAACACCTTCGATGAATTTCTCGTACTATACGATGACGTGAGAAACAATAAACATCCTATTGATACAAAGGTAATAATAATAATAATATGTTGTTGTTGTTGTTGTACATGTCACGCACGTTTATTTCGATCGAAACATTTATTATTATATAAATTTACATTTTTCCAAATTTTCATTCAGTCACAGTAAAAAAACATATTATTATATATTATATTCCGAGTGAGCGTGTCTTATATATATACGATGTAGCTCCGTCACACTATATATTCGCGGAAAATGGCACTGAACGCGATTCGGACAAAACGCGCGCGCAAATATTTATAATATATTATTATTATTACTATTATATTATGTTTGAGTACGATGTTTGTTGTTGGTCTTCTATTTATTCGTTTTGAGGTCGGCTGTGATTGGAGACGACGTCGATGGCTGCGGCTTCGGTGACAAGCATAATAGAACCTGACTAGAAATTTCGTTTAAAAAAAAAAAAAGATAGTTTCGAACGACAGCGAACTTATCTATACTATAATATTGATAATCGACGATTATTATACTATAATAATATTATGACGTATGTTCAGCGGCAGTTCGCCATCGTCCGTCGGCGGGCCGTCTACCGGCGGCGCCTGAGGGCCAAAAACTTGGCGAGTGCTTCGTATATGACCCGCGGGTTGATGCTACTGTCGGCCGTGTACCGGACGCCTCTGGTGGTGCCGTCGTGGTGGCTGACTACTCCGTACTCGCCCACGATGAACCCGTCCGGCGTCTCTTCCTCGACCCTGTACTTCCGGTAGTGTTTTCCGTCCACCACGTAACCGCTCTTACGGGTTTCCATCGCCTGAGTCGTGCTCGTGGTAGTCGAGGTGGTGGTCGAAGTGGCGGTGAAGCCGGTGATGGCGATGTCGGTGATGCCGCTATCGGTGACGCTGTTGGCGTCATAACTCCCGGACACCGCAGTCGTTGGCGTCGGTTGCTGCTGCACGCCGTGTACGCGTCCGTCGCTTAGCACGCTCACAGCCTCATCCACTTCGTAGTTCTGTTCCGGTTCCGCGTACACCCGTTCCGGTTCCACGAACATCCGCTCCGGATCCCCGTAATCCGCTTCGGGCGATTCCTGCTGCTGCAGGCTCTGGTCCGACGAGGGCAGTTGTCCGTTGACGGCCACAGATGGATCATCGTATTCCACGTAAATCGAAGCGACCGTCGAAGCCGCCGCCGGCCGCGTTGGTGGCACTGATGGTCTCTGCCGTTGCTGCCGCCGTTGATGCCAAGGACGGCCCGCGCAATGCGATACCTGCGGAGCGACACGAAAAGAACAATCAATCAAATGTCTGAGACGTAATTTTTTACAAAAAAAAAAAAAAGAAAATTTACAATTTGTGTAAAGCAATATAATACAATTAGTAAATTTATTTAAAACCACGTTACTGGTTTATTGGATCTAGTTCAACAATTTCGTTAGTAACTAATATATCAACCAATAATATGAAATATCCACTCAAGGCGAACGTGAACGTTCGTCAAACTAGTACATGTTAACATGCATATAGTGAAAATTCACCTCTAGAGTATGACTCTATCGTGTCGTCCATGATTTAACACGTTGTGATATAATTTCAATGTTTTAGTTATGTTTTAGTTGATTGAATATTGTGGTTACCTTTTAATATACACCATGTTACCGTGTATTACCACTAAATTAATAAGTGTTCAACCAGCCAATTACCCGTGATTGAATGTTTATTGATAATTGTATCTATTATTACTGATCAATTGTTATTTAAAATCACGGACTAAAATATGTTTAAAATATGAAACGTTAAGGTTCTAAATATGTCAACCAAGACTATGTGATCAAAATATTATAAACAACTCAACAAATTGTAGATGACTCGATACAGCGTAGGTAATGTCTATAAATTGTTCAATTTCGATTTTATTCATTATACTAATATGCATACGATTACATCAACTATTATAACAGTCCACCGTCAATCTCGCAATCATAAATTATGTAAAAAGAGAGATATTTATAATATTTTATTATGTACACGTCACGAGTTACTGTTTTTTGTGTTGTTTCCCATACTATATATTATTATGTGTAATCTGCTCTCGTTGGTTTACGGATTTACGAAAAACTTAGCAAAGTAATGACCACTAAGTAGGTATATCGTCTAATTAATTATAGAACATCATAATAACGCATAGTCCAGTGTGTGCATTAACAATTGGGTTGAATCACTTTAATGTGTAGTAAATAATAATGATATTGTAATTAAAATAAATTGGAATATCAAAGTAAAATATTATATTTGAGTGTAGGTATACCTTGAAAAATATCAACGGTGCTGATCTACACCGATATGAAAGTATATCCTGTAATCACACACCTATATTAATCGTATTTTATGTAAACGTAATAAGTAATTATACAGTGCACGGTACATAATTATATCGACACTATATATAGCGCACACAAGCTGTATCAACTAATTATTTTAGGCAAATAATTCGTTAAATTAACGAGGAAAGGATCTTAATATAGCAAATTGTTTTATTTTTAATAACTTTTCAAGATGTAAAACTGGTAAACTAAACCAGGTCATTTGTTTAATTCTGTTTTTTTAAACAAATTACCATGGTACCCCTGCAGGGTAATATTCGTCCAGTAAGTAATAATAAAGGCGATGAAACATATTCGAATGCGTACGAGTCATAATGACCGCGGAGATTTTCAAAAAGTGCGATATACCTTTATCACCACGTCCGAGCTGTTTTTACTCGTATGCGCAAATAGGTTCTGGAAATAAGCCGACTAGGGACATATTTATTATAAGTATATATTATAGGTCATTCGATTATTTTATGCTATGATCTTACTTGCGTGATCTAGTTCAATGATGGTAAAATCGTCGAATCCGTTTCAGATAGACAATAATAATATCAATATGTACTTATTATTAATAACAAAGTTTCGTTTTCGATTCGTCCCGTTGTAAATGAACCATCATAGAGTTACCTACTTAACATTACTATATAATATATAACCGCTTCAATACAGTTCAATGTTTAATTTGATGGGTCCGACGAGACTCCAATAGCAGTGATTTATATACATACAAAGCAGGCGTCGTCACCGATTGATTTTATACGAGCCGCGTATCCATATATATATATATATTATTTTATATATAATCGCAATCCTCGTTCGGTGGACTGATTTCAACACTTTCTTTGCCCTAAATCCGACGGGCTGCGAAAATCTTATGTAGGTACGCTCCAAATCCGATTCGTCATCGTCCGGCTGCGCAGATGAGTCGAGAAACGTTTTCGATTTTCCCGACGGACCCATTATAATGCCCCGCGCCCGTATAAAACTATAGAAATAATTACACTTTAGACGCAGCGGATCGGACAGATGGAACGAAAAATTAAAGAAAACCCGTCGGATAGCGCAACGCTACTCTATACCATTATATTATATAGAGTAAGTAGTTCTCCGACGCGTATTATAATTTCATATTAGCGCTTTTAATCGAAACAAAAAAAAACCTGTGATGATAATATTATTTATTAGATACATAATTATTACGCAAATCCGCGGTGTATATAATATTAATATGTAATTATTGGATTTGTTAATCGACGTCTTGTCGATGCGTTCTCGACTAGGTCGTGGGTCACACACACACACACACACATTATATAGGCGTCTTGGCGAGTACACTTCTGCATTGTACGTTTCGCGGCATTATTATTTCGAAAATAGACAACCGGTTGCCGAATGCCGATCGCGCTCGACGCATGCCCCGGAGCTATATATAATACCTAATAAAGTAATAAATAATAATAATAATAATACATAGGTAGGTACGTCCAACGATTTGGACTTATTAGTTTTAATAGCCATAGCAGACAGTAGTGCGAATAAATAGCAGAGTATTGTAATATATATATATATATATAAAGTTGTATTGTATATGTATATAGTACACACACACACTCATCTAATGGCAACAGAGGTGCATATGTAATATATAATGATATGCGCAGACTCAAATGTGCACGTGCCGCACCTGTCTATACTATACGTTAATAAATATTAAATATATATCTCGATCCGAGGGCCATAATTAAAAAACGTTTGTAGTTTACAGCTCGAAATGCGCTTATGATTGTTGTACATATAATACTGTCGCAATGTCTAGGACTCCGTCGTCTATATATAATATTATGTTCTCGCACTGTATAATAACATTACACATTGCACGTGTTGACGGCCTTGAACGCTATTAGCCGAATGCCCTTTTTCGTGTGCACACGCTCACACATTCACACACAAACCAACGCACTTATCGGAATATTTAGAATATTTCGCGGTCAAGCACCGCACAATGTACCCCAACGGCGTTAACTAAACGACTATGAGTTCTTCGCGGACGTCACTTCGCAGGACAAATTTTTAATTACGCGTGATCTCAGCCGGAAGCGCCTGAAACTGTTGCTTTAAGTAGCTATTTTTATTATGACATTCACGTTAGCAAGAAATCGAAATGTTTTCAATATTACATCGTAAAGACTCGAGTGAAATGTTTTAAAATATTAACACGACCGACAGAGGTATTTATCCATCGGTGACTATCAGAATTGTTTAAATATCAATAAGTTATATATATAATAACGATTTTAACATAAACGTATATCAGCGGTCTCCATCACTAGGATATATTGGAAAAGACCAAATATAAGTAATTTTCAAAAATAACTTGCGGGCTGCATGCTGTGAATTAATTTAAATTTGCACATATTTTTGAATCAAAAATCTCCGTTGGGTGTATCACCCCTCCCCTCCACCACACACAGGGTGTAAAGATTCCTAGTCCTACTTAGGTACATTTTGAATGATAATGATTAAAAGTTATAAAAATCTATATAATATACCAATTCTATGAATAGCTACAACTTACCTACCTATTTTAAATTAATAAGATGATAATAATGATAACAAACGACAGATTGAAAATTTAATCATGGGTGATTGGAAAAATCATATATGTATATAATTTTTTTTAAGACAAAAATAAAATCACATTTTCTAAATGCGATGTAAACTACACAATAATTAGTCATAATACCTACCCTTTATATGAACTAATGCATTGACGAGCGCAATTGCGCAATTTCCAACAATTAAGAGAACGCTACACCCCCGCATGTCTTATGCGAGATATAAGATAGACATCTTACAAATGTACAACATAAAAAAAAATGTCTAGCTAAGAACCGCTCGTACTGTAATGATAGTTAATATTCCAAATTTATATACAATAATGTAGTCGAGAACATTTTGAATGAAATATCGTTTTCTTTTTTTAATATCACTTTATGTGAAAAAAATTCTTATTGTTTCAAAATTCATAACGTTTTGTGTTTTTTAAAATTGAATAACTCTTTTTTTTTTTATATCGAAAAAGTAAAACGATATCACAGCCAAAGTTCTCCTTTTTATGTAGTGAAAATATTATCGTTTCGTAGTTATATATAATATGCCTTCTCGGTTTTTTAGCACGTAAAACAGTTTTTGGTATGTGGTAGATTTGTAAGATGGAAACACATGCGGGTGTAGCGTAATCTCGACGAAAAATACTGTTTTATAATAATAAAAAACATCGTGCCTATTATCATACCTATACACGCTGACTTCGAACCCTCATGGTTTTATACGTTTCGATCGCAATATACTCGCCTATCTTCGCAAGCGTCTGCGGCCAATGTTAATTTATTGAATACACTGCTATAATAAATACCTATTACCTAATAATAATAAATAATAATATTGTTATTGTTATAAACGTGCGTATCACATACCTATATTATAATATTATTTGTATATCAACTATTAGTATTTATTATTTAATATACACTGACGATCAATGAATCGAAATAC
Organism: Diuraphis noxia; assembly: GCF_037042655.1. Lineage (NCBI taxonomy): Eukaryota > Metazoa > Arthropoda > Insecta > Hemiptera > Aphididae > Diuraphis > Diuraphis noxia. Next base: position 24,382,594 of record NW_028301714.1, on the reverse strand, counting down.
ATTCGTTTTTTAACTTTTATAAATTAAAAATGTTTAACGAATACGAGTCGCAGATATAACATAGGTAATATCATATAACTATACTATAATGCGTGTTTATATTATTATAATAAGTATTGTATACTTTTAACAGTTTTAACATATTTTAATACAATATACACTGCACACTGAATTATTGTCTTATATTCGATGTGTTCACAACTAAAATCATAATATTCGCTCGTTATGACATGACAGCGTGTATTTCGTGTAATATAAAAATATAATACAATCAAGTGCACACATATTGTTTAACAATCGTCTGACGTATTTTATAATTACAGTTTTTAGACTTTAGGATTTATATCAAGTTCATGTTTTTAAAAAGTTTAACATTTAAAATAAGTTTTAGAAGATTTTATGTAGGTACTATAACTGATATTTTATAGGTATTATAAGATATCATATTGGAAAAGAACTCGCAACACACGTGACATTATTCGAAAAATATAATATTTTTTAGCTTTACGAAAAAAAATAATGTTTAAGAATATTGGATTGTATATTAAATATTAAACTTTAATACATTTATATTTATATAAGCATTTAATTGTTTTATAAAACTCGAAATGGTAGAGATAGCCCATAAAAATAGTAGTGTTCAACCTACTTGAAAAGTTGCTTATATAGTTATATATTATATTATATTTAGTCGGTAAAGTATAATCTGTAAATTGATTTTACAATCAGTATTTTGGCACCAAGTTTATGCATATAATTTTCATAATAAAACCGTTATTTATTGGTAGCTAAGGAAGTAAGGACTGAGTTTTAATAAGCCAAAACTCAAAATGTACATCTAATATACGCTTAAATAAGAAAATATTTTTCGAATTTTCAGAAAAATATTTTGCTACAAACTATAAAATTGAAAGCAAATTAAACTTCATTATTGCAAAAAGTAAAAGTTAAACGATACAAACGTATTAATTTTACAAAAATGTTATGTTTTTATTTTATAAGTAATAGTTAGTAGTATGTATATTGTGCCATATTATACCACTTTACCTAACTATTTGAAAATGTATTTATTTATTTAAAAAAACAAAACAACTTACTGAGAATTTGTATGGAATATGGACCATTAGTTTTTAAAACTGATTATTGTTTTAATTTTTAAACTTTATAACATATATGTATAAATTTTTGATTACCTATTAATTTGTGGTCGTGAAAGAACAATATTTAAAGTCAAACTTACTGAATTTGAACGTCGTCGAGCGTAATGAGGTACAAGCTGTGATAATGTTATTACGATTTACGTTTATTATATATCCTTATTCGTGTACACCAACGAGACCTTCTGCGTTCTGAGCATACATTGTATTGTTCGAGCCACATTAAATGCAAAAAAAACAAAATTTGTGAAACCCCCTTTGGAGAACTGGGTGCCGCCTCCATCACTTATACATAATATAATAAACGAAACGATTCTTCCTATTGACTATATTATTATATATTATATTATTAGCACTTGGCAAATTTACCTGTTATCATGCGACGACTTAAATATTAAATATATTACGCAGAAATAGACGGAAGATTGAAAAGGTGTTGTTTTGTTCATGATATACATGAAGAACGCGAAACAATGCGAATAATACAAAAATGTATTCATATAATAATATCATTACGTCTATGAAATATAAATAACAAATACCGCTCACTCACACATCGCTACTCCTCGAAAACTAAAAAACGTACGAACTTGCAATTTTGAACAGTTATTCCTTCAACGAATTAAATGTGCAATAAGATTTTCCGATTTCAATATTATAATGAAAATTATATTAAAAATGTTGCGAAAAAAAAGTTGGACGTTGAAATAGTTTATTGTTTCGAGCATGAAATACATGTATACTCAAACGACGATTATATTATACATATCGTGAAATGGCGCGAATAATACGCGTTAAAAATAAATATATAGATTAAGCCACGTCCAGACGAAAGAAAAATTTGACGTCGACAATGTTTCCGATTTTTTCGTCATGAGCGGTAGTAGCTTAAATTTCCGAAAAATATATTTCTTGGTCTTGATGTGGCTTTATAATATTATGATGTACAATTTAATGTAGGTAATACGATCGGCTGTTTTGACTATCATAAATGTTAATAATATATAGTTTGGGACGTTAAACCATACTATTTTATTATATTATGGTCTTACACGACAAAATAACGCGAGACAATAATACGATGATATATATATATATAACTCACCTACGTATAACCGGATTCCGAAGGAGCTTAATATCGCGTGATACCTACATACAAAATTATATTGTAATAATATCATATTATATGGTATTGTGTGTGTTATTAGTTGTATAGTCGTGCAGTCGAATATTATAATATGTGATGTGAAAGAAGCGCGTGAGGTTACCAAATATGGTTACAGCATTTCCTGATTAGAAAACTTTAACAATATTCAATTAATATGTAGCATTGATAGGTACGAAAATTAGAGATTGATATAATATATCGAAATCACCTGTTCGACCGAATTTTCGTAAAAGTTGATGTAAAAACCGAAAGTTTTGTGAAAATTAATAACATGTAGTAAAAACATTACAGGTAACATTGAACTGTTGTGAGACGGAAATCCCGTGACTGATATGGATAATTTTTTTTGATTCAAATATATAATGAATGCGATTCTCGTCAAGTCGGAAACTCCGTTAAGACGGTAAAATCGAACGGTCCAAGGCGATTCCGACTTGGTGATGTTTTTCTGTAATATTTTATTAAAATAATTTGACATTTCTAACGCTGTTAAAGTCTCTCTCGCGGCAGAACCTCGACTTCAGTTGCCGAGAATACCGTTATCGTCGTCGCGCAAACGTTTCTGCACAACTTCCGTCGTCTTCCAAATCGCAAATGCTTCCAATTATCTCGTAGGCGCATATATAAGTAAATAAATATATAATATATAATACACGTACCTATATATTATATAAAAAATGTCATTTTCAGTAATTTTTTTGTTAGTGAGTACATATTATTATTATAGGTAGGTAATGTAAAAATTGACTAGGAAATTACAAAAATTTCATATCATCGGAGTCGTGTCCTTAAGAGGTTTGGTTTGCGCTCCGGTTTTTTTTTTTTTTTTTGTCGATAACTGACGATAAGTATACCTCTAAAAAATAAAATTTCTAAAAAAATCTCTGCCGGTCCAGATATTACGGTGCATAATATTATATTAATTTAAATTACGAGGGTAATTAGGACGCGAGCATCAAAGTCGTTCTATATTTATACTGACCAAGAGGGTTAGGAGGACGGCGACGGTGGCGAAGAGCGCAGTGCCGCGCATATCTCGTCTCTTCACGGTGTCGTCGCGACGTGCCGGCTGTAGCTGTGGTCCGGACGTTTGCGCATGGTCGGATGTCGCGGGTTACACTGGCCGAGACGAGGCTGGCGCGCGCGACGACGACGGCTACGGCGACGGTGGTGGTGGCCGTGCGCGCGCGCGCGCGCGCGATAAGTACACGGCTCGCCGCGGACCGCCACCGGATTGCCGCGGGGCGAGAAAACGGGAGAAAAAAAAGTAACGAAAACAAAAACGGGACGTTATCGCGATGACGCTGAACGGCCGGTGACGGTGGCGGTGATGGGTGGTGGCAGTGATCGTGTCGGTGGCGACCGGAGGCGATGGTAGGTAATATAGACGGAGACCTTGATGAGCGGGATACGGTAGTGGACGGCGCGGGGGTGAGACTTTGCCTAGCGTAATGTTATTATTATTGGTGAAAAAAAATATTCATAAAAAAAACGCGTTATAATATAAACAATTAGATTTATCATGATGTGTGTATAAGAGTTTTACGTCTATGCAGAGACGGAATTCCGCGGTCTGGCGCCTCAGCGATCGAAATGACACGTATAATATATCATAATAAATACGCACACTGCTGCAGTTGTCACGGACACTCGCGATACTGTAACGCCAGAACATCATTTTTGATATTACATTACGAATCGGCACCGCGGGCCGTCTTCCGCGGTATATACCAACGAAGTATAAATTTATAACATTGTTATAGCCGTGTACCGATGCGGTATATACAGTTGTGCTACTGATGCACTATAATGGTACACACATGCATACACATACGTACCAGGTACAACTACCGCGGATCACTCGACGCCTCCCGCGGCGACTGGGTTTTCCGGCGGCGATCTCATCGGTGACATCTGCACCGACACGTCCGATCGCGTTATTCTACTCCTCCTCCTCCTCCTCCTCCTCCTCCTCCTCCACCCTGCACAACCACTATCGCCACCACTACGTCCTCCTCGACCTCACTCGGAGTATGTGTTACGTGTCCGCGTGCATATTTTATTAACCGTTGTTCCGGCGGCGTTATTGGCCGTCGGCGAATTCCGATCTTATTACAATAATATAATATTATTTATAACTGGCCGCGACCGTTTTGGAGACATTGCTGGTGCAGCCGAGATACGCGCCGACCGCATTAAGCGTGCCTACATAAATATTATGTCGAATCTTGACCTCTTGAGAGGAATTTTTTTTTCGTTTCGAAAATATTTACCTACTCGGCGACAACGACCTTGACGCCGGTACACTTTTTTAACGCTTACTTATATAATTACGAATACGTCTATTGCATATATATATATATATATTGTGACGTAAACCGGCCATATAATTTATATTATTATTATAGTGCGTTTAATAAAATAATACAAAACATATGATATATATTATCATGATTACGCATAATGTTAATTGCAAGTCAAAAATTGTTTATATACAATAATATATAATGATTTATTATACTTACCTGTACCCTTTTCACGATTTTACATTTATTTAATAAAAAGTCGTACTCGAATAAACTGAAAGTACCTATATATTACCTACATTTAGTGTATAAAAAATACACCCGTAGAGTATACGTATATATTGAATTTACTCCTCTTATTAGCGAAAAGCCTGCGGGCCGCGACGTGTTATATATAATACACATACCTGCAGCACTCTCAGCAGCAGCTGTGCAGGCTATTTGCGAGAACGTCGTTTTGTTCGTTGTTAAATCGTTTAGTGTTTGCGCCACGCTTTAATAATATACCTATGCCAATGCGCGATTTATCGAGCGAATTTTTTATTTATTTTTTTCCGATGCAATCAACAACGATCCATGTCCGGATCGTATATAATTACCGCCGTCGAGTGCGAATTTGTCAGATATCTGGGGAACGGCTACTTATAACGACAGCGATACAATATTATTATTATTATTATGTATACTAAAAATGGTAAGGCGAAAAAAACGCTTAAAATAGTTTTTTTCAAACTGGATAATAATAATACACCGCATAGGTATACATGATATACCTAATACTATATATAATGAGGGTAGGTACAGAAATAGTGTTCAAGTATCAAGTGTTGCAGAATATATAGGTATATGTACTTTCCAACTTGGTACTCGCGAAAACGTAGGTATATATATATATAGAATAATTAAACCTAAATAGATCAACGCAGGTATGACTTAGGTACACATCTATAAATACGCACTAAAATACACCATAATATTTTATAATAACAGTAGACGGTTGTCGGCTGTTAAAAGACGACAGAAAATTATAGTATTTTAACGTCAGTTATTCGCCAAATACAAAAATTATAATTGACGTTAAATATAATAAAATCGTCCGCCGTGTGATTCTGTGATGTGTACATACAGATAAATACCTACCAATATCCTGAACCTATATATATTTATAATATTATACGCAACGCGAAAACTGGCGAGTTGTTCAGATCGAAAAACGTTAAAATTCATACAATCATGATTCATGATGTAGATTGATATTAATATTCTACATCGATATCGAGAAGCGATACATTTTCATAATCATATTCGAATTACCTGACTGTATGACTATAAGTACGTTTATCAAAAAATTGATCTCATTATGCATAATATAATTTTATAATTTAAATATAAACTTAATATCCTGTATAAATAAAATTATGACACTGTGTAGTTCGCTATGATAATATTTACGTTAAAATATATTAATATATCCTAGGACTTATCGAAGGTCATTTAACTCGTTGAAGAAAGAATTTTTTGGTTTGTTTTTTTTACTTGGGTGTATAATAATTAAATTTCTATATTCTCGCTGTAATTTATACAAGTGTGTTACAATTTACAGCAAAGTTGCAGAATATATATTGCTCGGGGATTATAATGATTTTCTTATCTTCGTTAATGGCGTGAATAAAATAATTAATTTGTTTGAAAAAAATTCATTTACTCAGTCACTTTTGAGATAAAAAAATCACACGGGGTTTCTATGATTGTTCCATCTTACTAGTTCTAGTTATCTACTCATTTCCCCAGGCTAAATATGTATATGTATTCAGTGATGTATTCGTAATTTTTTTCTAGGGTATAGGTATACGCTCAGCACATAGACGTATATTGAGGGGAGAGGGGTGGGGAGCTTAATCCTCAAAAATAAAACTTCTCACCAAACCTAAAATTAGCTTATAGTGGGTCGTGAGGTATACTACCGCGTCTTTATATTTAAATTGATTTATCTACCACCACCCCCCCCCCCCCAAAAAAAAAGTACTTAAGTCTGCATGCTAACGTATATATTGTATGTCTATTACCTGTATAAAATTATGATTGTGACCAATCGATTTATAACAATTAATAACGAATCGAAATGATGATGATCATAATTATTCATAAATTCATACATCTAATAAAGTATATTTGGTTAGATTGTAGATATTATAATATTTTATGTGTACGAGTATATAGTTATAAGATTATATGTAGGTACCTATAAAAAAATATATGATAAAATAACATGAGCTGTTAATCCGAAATTTCGTTTGTTAATTTTAGACTTGAATGTAAACTGCATATATGATCACAAATTCGGTGTGGACATATACTATTATACAATATACACTGTATAGACTAGTGATGTTTTGTATATAGTGATATAGCGAAAAATCGCGATATTATAATGCGACTTCAATACAAAATAAACGCAAATAATTGATCAAGACGATAATATTATAATAATATAATATAGCGAGGGTGCTTCCTTCGATACTGAAAGACAAATATTATGATGCACACGCCCTTCGGGACTTGGTCCCTTGCATGCAATCCACCCTCCATTTAATACATAACCATAACGATTTATACCTAACTCTCAACAATGTTTGTGTTTCGCATAACACTCATCACTTTTATTTACAATTTTTTATTGGCAACAGTATATTATAATGAACGTTAAATTTAAAAAAAATTAAATAAAACACATGCACGCGTGCTCAGTATTATAGATACGTCACCTGAAAACTATATCATTATAATATACTATATACATATCCGGTAGTTATACCTTAAAAATATGTTATATTTAAATATTCACATGTTTTTTACTCGACGAATAGATATAGTCAGGTGCATCTGAATTCATGTCAAAAGATAAACAGAAATTATTGGAATGTTCTGCAAATTGTATGTCAAAAAAAAAAAATTTTCTCCAAGCTTTTGCGGACTTCCCTAATCTGCGGCAGTCTAATAACGAAAACGAATCGTGGAAGGTGGCTGGTTTCTAGGCTACGTATCCGAAACATCAACCTCACAACCTTGCGATTCCACCCACACGTCGTGTAAATCTATCTCGCGCGTAATATTATATACACATTACTACAGCAAGTTTAAGTACATTATATATTATGCGTTTTTCGTGTGTTCACACTTTGCTCAGACTCGATAAATATAATAATAATAATAATAATTATTATTATTATTATTATTCTAATACCTATACCGAATATAATTTGTACAACGTGCTTGATCTCGCATTTAGGAATGCGACAATGTGGGTCTCCGCCGTCCCGCACCTACGGCGTCGCATTATATATTTCGGCAGGAATGTCCCGGAGTCTGTGCATTTTTTTTTTTTTTGTTTTTATGTAACCGTGAATTTATGATTTTCGTGTTTCTTTAAATTGTACACACACGCCGGCGCGACATCCATGCCGCGTACAACTGTTAATCCTCGGTTTACGGATCACACGTCTCATATAATATATATATATATATTTGTGTGTGTGTGTCTGTGGATATAATATGTATATTATGTATACACAATTGTATACACTTTTTCGAATAAATTCCCGACATATACACGTAAACACCAAAACGCGTTATAATGTAGTTGTATATATTATTATTATATTATATTCTCGAATATAGGTACGCGTCTTTTAATAAATCCACAGATGGAAAAAAAAACAACCGCAGACTATGAAATATTGCAATTTTATTATTATAATATTATACTATACGTATACTTAAAACTTAAAAGCATCCCCGTGCGGTATCGGCGAATATAAGCCCTTTAAGAGTAACCATTAATCTGGTACTTAAAATTTGGTAGGTAAATCGTTTGGCCTTCTTTTTTTGGTAGTACTCTCATAAATCTATTTTTTCGACGATGACAACACAACGCAAAAATTTATGCGTAATGTAATATACATTTTGTAACTCGGTTTTCGTTTTAAAATTACATATAATTGTTTATTATGTTAGACTGTTTTTATACGTTAGACCACCTCCTTCGATCCACTATGCTCTCCTTCGATTCAGGAACTACCATAACTTATAACTTATAAGTCTGTATAATATGTAAATATTCTATAGTTATATAAATAAAATTATAGCCTATATAGATGTTTTAAATTTTAATATTATAATATATTTATATATATATACATAGGTATTGTATATTATTTTAATAAATTTACGATTTCACTACAACACAATATATGTTTCTGGTTAATTGTTACATATATATTTTTTTTTATATAAAATAGTTTCTATATAGTTAAATGTTCATATTACATAATATATTCGAATGAGATTTTTTTCCAAAAATATAGACTAAATAACTTACGTGTTGCTACTTTAAACTCAGTGTACCGTGTAAGTAGGATGTATATAATAGTTGTTGTTTTGCCAAACTCACAAAAATTGATTGAGGAAAAATATTATGCTATAATAAACTTTAATCTTTAGAATTGTGAAATAATACCAATAAGGTATTACATATACTAGGTAGCATTAAAATCTGTCAATTAGAAAAATATTTTCCGAAAAATGGGTAGGTATATATTATATTGTTGTTGAATAAAATTAACATGAGTCTACAGCGGAATTTTTCTTGATATTTTGCCATTTCATTTAAGTTACCTTTAGTATCATTAATAAAATATTTAGCAAATTATAAACACACACCACTTATCAAATTGAAATAAATAGACGTTTTCCCTATTATTACAACCATATTTGGCTAACTCGCGCCATATACTATTATAACTTATAAGACATAACAACTCATTATTCAAAACAGAAATAAATTTAAACGATAAGTGATTGTATACATAGAAACAGGCCCGAAGCCACGGGGAGCTAAATCGATGAACTTATATGGGTACCTACTAAATAAAATTATTTTCAAATACCTAATATCAATTATTATAAATATATTGTAATATACGCACGCGTCTAATACATTATAATATTTACAGCATTTTTTTTAAGCATGGTGATCCCCATTTTTCCCTTTAATAGTATATTTATTCAAATTCGGATTTTTAAGATTATTAATTATAGCTATACAATATTTCATAGTATACTTATCATATTTTAAAATTTCTGATATTTTTTGTACCTAGGTATGTACTACTTAAAGGATGCCCTGTGGTGATACAATGATACAAACTTTTATATTTTTTAAACGAGAACCCCGATGGAAATTCCTAAAATCAGAATTTGAATACTGTATATAATCTAAACATATAAATATTAAATTGGTATAAATGTATATCAATTTTTTTTTTCTATAAGTTTACAGATGGGTTTTTTCAAATTGTTCTTTTTCAAACGTTTAGTCTGCAGTCTAAAGTATAGGTCTGGCTGGTCTGAGTGTCTGGCGAAACCTGATTGCAAATTATTGGATTATCTATCAGAGCGCTGAAAAAAATGATTTATTTCATCGGGAAAATCATGTGGGTATATTCATACATAATATAATATTAATATTATATACAAGTAGTTATTAGATAATAATATAAATAATATAATATAATCGTCGTTAGGTTATTCGTCCATGTTCTGTGTATGTATTCGCATTATAATATTATTATTTATTATGTAGGATAATCAATTACAACTCAAAACAAACATACGAAAATGATAAATTCCTCTGACCGAGCGATCGTACGAACGTTTCAATTATAATATTTTCCCGGATCTGCCTCGACGCGTGGTAAATTTATACGTCAACTATTCAGATTTCTGATTGAAAAATAAAACACAAATAATAAGTCATAACACAAAATAGGTAGGTAATATATAGGTACGCACATACAGATGTCTTGAAGTCATATTTTATACGACAAAATGATATAATCCTATTGGTAGCAATTACATAATAATATGCGGGTACATAATGGGCGGTAGATCACGTAACTAAAAAAAAAAATGAAAAAATATAAAAACAATGTTTAAATTAATCGTAACCGTCGTACGCAGATAATAATTAATAAGTATACGTTTGCGATTCAGTAGGTATACGTCAGAACGACACGATAAAGTTTGTAACGATAATAACGCGTTGTACTACAGCAGAAACGAAGGACCACGCCTCGATGAACTTCTTTTTTGCAAAGTGATTTTATTTATAGAGAAGGACAAAATGGTAAATCGTTAAGTAAAAAGTGTTAAATGCGTATACTTCCTAATCCCATTAACCCGTATTTTATAATGTTTTTTGTTATACTATTACAAATCGACTAATTTCCTGCTACTAATGTGAATTTGTCGGACTACAGAGACATTTCGCACAAAAGAAGGTATAATAATAATAATAATAATAATAATAATAATATATGCGAACAATCGATACAATATTATATTTATGATGCCTACTACTGAATTTGATAAAAGGTATACAAACTACCTACCCATTATATAGCTGGGTACTTAGTGAAATAATACAATATAATACGCACGTAGCTGCGGCGTCTCTAATCGACATTATTTTTCGCAGAAATACGGTTTAACGAGACGTGTGATGATCGATTCTGGAATATTTTAGCCGAAACGCACCCCTTTTTCGCGCACGACCGAAAACGAGAATACAATAACCGTAGTAATAATGATTTTATCTACCTACACGATGTGTGGCGGCGCTATTAGGATAAATGTGTGTGTAAATAGTCACAGCCAGGTAGAATCGTAAAATAAAATATAAAAATTGATGTCTAGCGGCATTAAATGAGGCGATAATAATATTCTATTATGCTATAATATAATAGCCGGTGCGGAATGCTCTTCCGGGAAACAAGTCTGCATTATTGAATACCACCCCAGCACTGGTCACTATAACTGCGCACCGCCACGTCGCCGTCACTATCGTGTGGAAATCGTAAAAGTTTAATTTTTTCAAACGTTTACCTGCTTTTATTATTATATTCCAGAGACCGTTTTTACTAAATTCGTCTGTCCAAATCCGTGTACCGGGATAGATGGGTTCAAGTATCACTTATATTTCAGAATCGTTTTGTCGTTCAAATATAATAATACGCGAGTCCTGAAATATATTGTATCAGCCGTGTCCAACTTTTACATTTAATTTGAAATTCAAACAGGAATAACGTATTATATGCGTATCGAAATTTTTTGTATTAACTAAAAAATACTGGCTTATATAGTGACTATACAAATACCAAATCAACGACGTTAAAACATTCACCGGACATGGGGGGGGGAGATTAAAAACGAAATAAGAACTCCCGTGATCGTACGTGAACTGAATTCGATGGACAAACTATAACTATATATGCATATGTTTTCTTTGGGTAACATCACGTTTGCGACTCTCAACCCATATCGTTTGGGCCCTGCAACTGCATATAATATGATGCAGTTAGTACACTGCAGCGCAGAGACGTAGCCATGATAGGGGACAAAGGAAAGTCAAATAAATTTTATTTGCAAGGGAAGGAGGCATTAACCTAGTTTAATTTATAAGCTATATTACAATATGATTTTACAAAAACCCTATAGCCCCCCTTCCAATAAAAAATTCCTGGCTACGCCAAAGCCGCAGGGGGGAAGGGTTGTGACGAGTGTCATAGTTTCATACGCGGATGCATCGGATGAGGACCAGCGTGTTGGTCAATCGTGGTGACACAAGTGATGATGCTGCATCGGTGCGGTATATACCAAGTAAATTATTAGGTAGGTGCAGTATGTATACGGAAAAAAATAAATATCAAATACCTCTGAAGGCGACAAACGTCGATGATAACAATCGCGTCCACATCTGCAGGACGTCTCATCTATATATATATATACATATGCATGTATATTATACGGCCCCCGGTACGCGTATGTATAAATACCTACTTATATAATTGCAATTTTTTTTCTTCTACTGCTCCGCAGACGCGTAAACGACTCCGTCTGAACGTATATATATACACACACACTGCTGCAGGTGCCCATATACTCGCATATATATATCCTTGTGTGTGTATATATATGTATATATCCTTGTATATATATATATATATATATATATATATATATATATATATATATATGTATATATCCTTGTGTATATATATACAGCAATACGCGTGGTGTCCGGGGTAACGGACCCGAGTACACGCGGGAATTTCAAACATTTCTTCTACCTCGGCGGCCTGAGCACGCGCACTGGCGCATATACGGTTAAGTTATTGCAATCATTTTTCTCTCATTTTCCTCGCCACGCGTCCTCTCCGCCTATACTTACATATAATATAGCCTATCTCGATCTCCTCCTCACGATCTCGTATTATATGCACACACCCTTCCCTCAACCCACCGCCGATACCACCCCCGCGAACCATCGGTGATGTTGCACGACCGCGCGAAGACGGTATCGCGTTCTTATTTATTTGTATTTATATATACAGTATGATATATATTATATTATATAATGTGTGTATATACGATATAGGTATAGGTGTCTTTGTTGCAGCATCAACACTATATATATACACACTGGCGCAGATCGCTAAAAATAGACGCCGGTCAGCTGCGAGGATGTTCGCGGAACGGAGTGCATGTGCATAATATTAGATTATATATACATATATAGCTGTAGGAGAAAAATCGCGTGATAAATCCGAATTCTTTAGGACGATGAGGAATAGAAGAATATATAATATCCTGCTGCTGCTGCTGTTGCACCGAGTGAGCGGTCCGGGGGGTAAATTGCTACGATTATAATCCGGGACGCTCCTGCTCCAGCGTAGTATATCTATAAATATTATAATACGCACAAACGCTATACTTTTATACGTATTATTTTATATTATATACGTTATATATAGGTATTATACTCCATATACCCGGCAATATGTTCAATAAACGTTTTTTTCGGTTAGAATAAGGAATTCTGCGAGTGGTCGGTACGACTACACTGCTGAAAATGTGTACAAAATATAACGGACTACATAATATTATTTGCATATAAAAAACCGGCGCAAACATTTTACTTTTTTTTTTTTGTTTCTTTGAGAGGGCACGAGAAATGTTTCTATACTGTAGCCCACCATACGTTCGAATTCCGTTTTGAAAATAAATTCGTACGACCTCTGATTTTCATCGTACGAATTTCAAACTAAATATTTACGGGCAAAAATAATTGGAAAAAATCTCAGTGATGGCGGTGGGAGGCAGCTAGGGAAACATATATACCTACCACCTACGTATATAACAATTATAGTTTATATACGTGCTGCTGTACAGGTGAAGTTCACACGCTCGATCGGTTTTTCCCCTGCAGGAGATCGTCGATCACATTATATACATATTACAGCCGTACAGCATACCTAACACTAAAACTCTATAAGGATAAACAATATTTATTTATTTGTACGCTGCAGTGTAGGTCTGCCAAAAACCGTTGGGTATAGTATACCAATCGTAGTGGTATCGTATACTTACTATTATATTTGCGTGTTCTCGAGACGACGAAAAAAATTGGCCACTCACCGTCATCGGTGGATTTTGATATAGCTATTTTATGGTCGTGATATAATATACATTATATATATTAATATAAGCATCGATATATATACATAGGCTGATGGAACCTGTAAAATAAAATTACACTGATTTTATGCGAGTGATAGTGTGATTATGAACATATAAGGTATATTATAATACACGTCATTATTTATTATAAAATAATATAACATAATATTATGCCAGTATTATATATATACCGTATAATGCGAATCTTGCGACGTGCGGGACGTGACCGACTATAGCATCTTTTACATATATTTATATACGAGGTATATGTACCACGTATACCGTTCAAGTGCGCATGCAAGGTTTATTATTATAATGTTATTCACGATAATAATTTGTTATGCATATGTAAATATATGCTTACCTGTACATAATGTACCGGTGCGGTATGATGTGTGTGGACATGGAAACCACTTAACCGCGTCTAATCTCACGCCTGTACGAAAATCGTCGACTTCCGCGACATGTCATATACATATACAATAACAAAATATGCAAATAGAGGTATTTAACAGACAAAAGACAGACTGTATAATATTTTCGTTCGCTTCTTTCCCGTCTGTGATTATTCTGTAAAAACCATGTCTCGAGTAATCGCGATCGATTTAAAAATTGTATTATAAATTATAATAATATAATATAGGAAGTACATACTTCGAAACGATACCGAGTTTACTGCTTGCAGTAATATGTTAGTTTAATGGTGTGAATCGAATTTAGTGCGCCAACGGAGTGTATGGGTGATCGTACGTTAAATCTTTTTAATTAAAAATTTTTTTTTGACAAATGTACGTTATGTACCAACAATATTTTATTAACATAACATAATATTATAATACGTAGAATACCATGGTATATATCACCAGTAAATAGCATTGTAATATTAATGAATAAATAAAAGTGCCACGTCCATAAAATCGTGTGCAAGGAGTAGGTTAGGCCGGTTAGGGTAGACAGAGACAGTTAACTACCAGTTAACATTGTTGATTCGGGTGTAGCTACAAAATTATACTTAATATGATATTATGTGTTAATACATTAAACTAAGGCTAGTAGTTAGCCATTATGTTTATTATTAATGTGTTCATTACACTCAATTAACCGTTAATGTTCGATTTGGATGATAAAATATAACAGCCATTATATTATATTATTACAATTTACAATAATATATAAGTGATAGCCATTGTTATGGACGTCCGGTTTCTGGTGGATGACCAAGTTATGCTTATAAATTCTATCCTGTTCAAACTCTTTTATAGTGCATGAGTATGCGTGGGATAGCCAGGATAGGTCGGTAACGAGATCAGAATACTTATTTAATGGCTAATAAGTATATATTTAGTGCTTTAATAGAATTTAAAAAAAATGTTCATAAGAGATTATCACACCTGTAATATTATTGAACTATAGTATATTCATAATTATTCGTGGGTTTTTCACGACCATCACTCATTCCATTAAACTACAATTATATTATGTAAAATATCTGAAGCTCCTGTAGCTATACTCAAAGACAAGGTTTTTAAACACTATTAAGTACCTTCCTAATAACTGCAGGTGGATACTTCCCATCATGGTCTTCATCTGCACTTGTATAAATATCAAACGGTATTTCATCTTATGTAATATTGGAATGCATATCTTATAATATGATTAATTGTGAATAAATTAAATATAAATTTAAATACTTTTTATTATTTATATAACTATAGGTACATTTTTTTTTTAAACAAAATTTGTATTTACAACCTGTATTTACAATGTTATATAATAGGAAAATTTGATGAGTTTGAATGACGGAAAGGAGAAGGTGGCTCATTAGCGGCACCCTGTAATATAACTACCTATACATGCATTATATATACCTATTGATATTTATGAAAGTCAGGGGATAAATATTAGATGATATTACAAAGTACCTATTATGCATAAAAATATAATGTGACGGTAAGTTTTTTTCTTCTATAATAAGTAATCGAGAAAAAATATTTCGAGCGTAGAAACTGTACAATATAGATAAGTTACTTAAATAGTTAAATGTACCAATCAGAAATTCACAGCAGGCGTAACATGCTTGACCAACCACTGCAAATATTAATGCTGGTGCATTACTGACACTTGGCAGCCAAGGTTACCCATTAGGGGATGACATGTTACCACAGTTATACAAATATGATTTTTTTGTAATTTTTTTTTAATTGTAAGTAATAAACTATTTTTACTGATGATATTACAATCTACATTACATACTACATAGGTACCCGCATTGTTTATCTATATGTTGTATATTAATATTGTTATTATTTAATAAAAGCAATTTTGTCGGTTCTAAGTTTTTTATTTATGATATTGTCAACCCCTGAGGTCGTTAACAACATGGTGGATTCGGCAGTGGATATTATCATATACCGGCATAGATCGTAAAAATCTAAAATACGCCTCTGCACCCTAAATTTAATAGGGCACATAAACTAGAATAAGTATCAATATTATGTTTATATAGAATTAAATATAATAATAGCGTCATAAATACTATATGTCTAATATACATTATATATTTATGTGATTACATTATATATTATTATTATAATTGTATTTTTTCGAAAATGAGCATATAATTATTATACCAATATACATGTCAAATTGCTAAAAATGTATACCCTACGCGTATTTATATACACGTTACATAGATTTGTTTTATTTTTAATTCAGCTATGATTATAAATTATTTATAATTTGTCATTTAAATTTGTGAGTGCATTAATACAATATGTTAAATAGGTAGGTAGGCACTTAATTCTAAAGTATTTAAAATAGAAAATATTTAAGAATATGAGCTGAGTGGTTTTACAATGGTAAGTTTCTTTTTGTGTCTCAAGATTTCATAATAAAAAAATTATCTGATATTCATCACCAAGAGAGGTTACTATATAAGGTAGCAAATTTGAATAAATCTTATTTTCACTTTGGAAAGATCGAGTCAAAAATAAAAATTCCAAGTGTTTTTCAAAATAATCAAGGAAAACAAATTTTGAAAAAAAAATCAAAAATATTTTTAACAAAATCAAATTTTTTTCAGTTAAAAAATGAATAGTCAAAGATACTTAAGTTCTCACCAAATATTTATGGGACCAAGTACCATGGGTTCTTCTGACCCCACTCTTATGGGACCCAGCTTACCTGATATATTAGGTATTTAATTTCATTCATAAATTAGGTCGCATTTAATTATTGTACATACCTATAATGGCTAATTTATAATAGGTATTATAAAAAAATTAATATTCAAAAAACTAATGCATAAACAAAACAACATATTTATTACTTTCAAAAAATTGTTACATCTCAAAACGTTTTTTAAATAAATATTTTAATTTTTTTACAAGGCTTAACCCTTGACTGGGTATGGTCAAGGAAGAACTTTTGCATTTCTCTCCCCTAGAAATTATATCGAATTTTCGACTTCTATTTTGATGATGTTTCGGATGTTTCATTTCGTAGGTTGGCCTTGTGTATGATTTTGCATCGCACGTGTGCTACAAAATGATAAGAAGGGGACAGGTTCTCACCCCAACCCTTCCTCCAACCTTCGCAGGCGCCCTTGAGTATATTATAATATGGGTAATGGGTGCTACGAAAACGTTCATGGCCGTCTTACAGTAGGTACCTAAATAATATATTGATATACCTACACGCAATAATGCCGAGGTATGTGCTCACAATATCATATTATTAAACATATATATATATATATATATATATCATAAAATACATTCATGTTATGCATAGATACCTACCTATATCTTATTTTATAGGTACAGCAGCTTAAAAATAACTTATGCCATCATTCATCCGCGAATTAATTAAATTATAAATGCTAAGATCCGAAACGAAATTATTGATGGTATTATTATCGGTGTTACTCGGGTGTAACAAATAACAATAATTATTTTTTCTAATGCCATTTACAGAGTTCCGATTTGCAAATCTGCAACTGTTAGATACCTACCTATACCTATGTTATATAGAAGGTTAGGGTTAGCGAGAAGATTACCCTCTTACTATAGTCTTATTCTATCTTTCTCGCGCGCGGTCTTTTTTCCACACGCTCGATGTTTCGATCGGGTCGACATTAAAATATTATTTTTAAAATGAAAACCGGTTTAGTTATTTATATTTTATTTATCGTATAAATTACGTTGTTGTTTTTTTTTTTCAATAAAAAAACACACACATACACAACAAATTTAACAACAATAATTGTTTAATCGCACACCACGCGATTGGCGCCCGACTGGACGACGGCTCGCCCACCTGATCTACATGTAATTATGACGTCATTTACTTCAGCCTTGCCTGAGGTCGTGACATAACCCAGGAACACGTCCTGTGAGGTGCGCGCATTCCTCAATCGGCTCAAACTATTGGCAAACATAAATATAGTTACGTCAAATAAAATAAATACCTATTTAGCTCATTTATAGTACTTGCCAGTGACACTGCGGTTGTATGATGATGGATTGAATACAACAAAACTTCTATAATTCTTTGCTTATTACGAAGTCCCGTGCCTCATGCCCTCATGAAAACGAAAAACTCTTATTAAAAACAAATTTTAATAGAGCAACGTAATATTATAATTTATAATTCTAATTAATTAATTACTGTTCTCAAAATTGATTCGCTATAATATGAATGCAGAATCGTTTTAAGACTCACACTGATAAAACAGGTATCCAACTAGCCCAATTAGGTAGGTGCCTATTTAGTTTAATACTGAATATTTCAAAAAAGCATATATTATACAATACCTAGTACCTACTGTATGTATCATATTATAACCACATATTAATAACATTTCAAGTAACCAATACAGAAGTCTGAAGTACGAATTGATTAGAATTGACGATGGATCGGTGGATACGGGGAGCATTTATATATATTTTTTTTTTCTATGTGTCTATAATCTATATAAATATAATGCATTTGTGAGCATGGTAATAACTTTTATTCCATAATCACGACGTCCCTAAAAGTCATAGTGACACTATATTATATTATTTATCTTATAATAATCGGTAATCGGGAAAAAATTCCCGGAAAAAACCCCTGGATAAAAAACCTCAGAAAAAAAAACCCCGGAAAAAATCCTCAAAGCTATACCTAACTGTTGTATATACTATATACAGCTGTCTAAAATAATAATAATAATAGTAAAAAAATTTAAATTTTGAATGATAAATATTATATAATATTATCTTGATCACACAGTTAGTCAGTTAGATTACGCAAAAAATAAAAAATAAATTATGATAATAATGAACAATATTAAAAATATAAAATATCATATTGCGCAAAAAATAAAAATAATACATAATATACAATAAGAAGTTAATCAGTTCTCTTGCGTGTATTATCACTCACAGCAGTAAAAAATTACCTAATGGTTAATGTATATGTTACCTTCATTTCGAAACCTAATATTATTTTCATCATTTCCAATTCTTCGATATTTGCCATTATAACGTATATATAGTATGTATCAAAATAATCTAATAGATCCGTGAGATTTTTGGATAAATTGTTTTTTTAAAACGCCATGCCTACTTCTACGAGGTGCAAAGGAAGTAATGCAAGTGCGTCAACCATTCCACAATGTTTCCGAAATTCTTCATCCCTTTTGTATATTGTGACAAGTCCCATTTCTTGTACTTTCCGGAACGTCGATCGACACAAATGATAGAAGGAGCCTCTTATACATTTACATGCGAACACCAATTACTTCTTTTGCTGCTTCAATAACTGCACTTTCAAAGTCAAGATGTAAGTATTTGGGGTTGGGATATATATGTACAATTATATTATATAAGTAAACTTTTCAAACTCTACAAATCAAACTTTGGGGATTTTTTTCCTAGATTCAAATAATATCATAGGCGCAAATAGGGGAGGGGGACTTGGCAATCGGAAAAAAAATCCCCAGACTACAATATTACTCACAACCTCATTCACAAATATTTTTTAAACATTAATATATTATATCTATAATTACCACATTATTAATATTGAATTACAAATACGTATATTATATTATATTATATCATTCAATAAATTAATATAGTTGTTAGAAAAACAAAGTTTTTATTAAAAAATTATATTTTTAAATATTTTGTATCCTTATATTTTTTTAAGTTTTTTACTTTTTTGAACAACAACATCATTGAGTTTTAATTTCATATTCCAAAGCAGAATATTTTATAAACTAATTTTATGTTGGTATAAGTCTGTAAAAATTAAATCCTCGAAATAAAATATTAAGTTTTTTGTAACATTTTGACGATAATTTATTCGATATAAGATTTTCAAATGTTATTTAATATGATTGTTGTGTGCAGTATAGTTTGTACCTACCGGTTACCTTTGATAATACAGGGTGATTATTTTATCAAACAACACATATGGCGTTTGTGTGTAAATACCACCTAACATACACCTATAACACACAAACACCACCCAAAACCACCCAACTTTGGGAGGCTATATCTTGTAAATGGATTAACGAAAAATGAAAATTTAAACGTGAAAATTCATTGAAAAAATAGCCTTTTTAGTTTATGAAATTTTAAGTATAGGTTGTCATTTGAAAATCAAAAGTTGATAATGGTTAACCTGATAAATATAAGGGTGAATATATTTAAAAAAATATGTAGTTCTAGAACAAGATGGTTCTAAAATTTTGAAAAAAAAAAATTTGAAAAAAGTCAATAGTTTTTGAAATAATGAGTGTTGTTTGATAAAAGAATCACTCTGTATATATTATAGGGTAAAAAAGGCATAGGTATGGTAAAATGTTACAACTACCTATCTTATCTATAATGGGTTCACAAACATAATTTTGATACTCTCTATCTTAAAATAAATGGGTAAAAAACCTAAGCCCGCGCACATCGGATTTATTTATCATTTTCAAAAAGAGTGCTCAAATTTTATACGTTGGCGGTGTTCTAAATTTAGTTCTTTAAGATGTCCGAGTGTACTTAAGACTAGTTTAAATATAATAATGAGCTAATTATAGATAATAATTAACGTTTAAAAATATAATATGTTCAACCATTTTCAAGACGTTGTGAGTTAGGGATTTTTTTTCCGCAATTCGGGGACTTAGAGGGTATTAGCACCATTCATTTCAAAACTGACACCCTTAAATAATGTCTGTGTTTATGTAACAAATACTTCTTCCTACAAAAAAAAAAACTAAGCTGAGAAAATGCATAGCTCAGCAGTTTAGCACCCTTAGTTTTTTTTATTGAAATTGCGCCCATGTGAATAATTATAGCATATACTTATAATCTATATAAAGATTTAATGCTTTGCAACGACAGTGGCAAAAATTGATTAATAGGTAGCTTATAATTTATTCATAATATAGAACTCGTTATCTAAAAAATAATTTATTGTAAACTATTCAACTTTTCAACTATTGAACTATGTAGGCACTAAAATTAACACGCCACATCACCATGTTGATTATTAGTGTACCACAATACCCATCATTATCAATTAACAACTATTTTACATTACAATAAGGTAGGTAATCTAAATAATGCCAATATATATGTAGATAAAACAATAATTTAATAACTAATACACATTTACAACACTTTATATTTTAATGATTAATGGTACAGTTGACGAGTCAACTTCCGTTCACTTATTTTTTTTGAGTACCTACCTAATAAAAACGTTAAATTTTTATACGACACTTAATACATATTATTTGAATATTATCCATCCTTATAAGTTATAAGTGGATACACATAATAACTAATAAACTTTTGAGGAAATTGTATTTTTTTATAACCGATTACCTACTAATAAATTATATCGATCAATTTTATTCAACATATCATAATAGTGATGAGTTTATCTGTACGACTTTACCTAATACTTACCATCTATAAGTCTAGCGAGGTTAATCAAAATGTCTAATTGGATTGCTATATCGTCCCCGTTCATGCAAAACACGCCAAGTCCAAAAATCGGGTTTTCCGGTTTATTGTCATATAAAATTCAGTTTAAAAATATCTACAATATGCTGTATTCAACTAAGTCCCAATATTATTTAAAGATGTTTAATATACAACTCAAAATGTTAACCAAGTCCATTCGATATTTTCCTTAATACGCAGAACACACTAAGTCCTCGCGTGGACTTAATGCGTTGTGCATAACTGCATGAGTTGATTCATAGGATATAGTTACTAACATGCAAAATTAATTAAGTCCATTTTTAATCTATAAATTATTAATATTATTATTTTTTTTATCATTATTGAGTATTTATTTATTTATATATTATCGTATTTAGGTATATTAATATAGGTCCAAGACTTCAAGATGGTGTTGTTTTACCTATTCAATATTATCTACTATTTAAAATACAAGTATATATAAGAAGTTGTAACTACACATTTTGGTCGTTTTTGATCTCTTCCAATGTTCCAATAAATTCGATTAAATGAGTTAGTATAATGACGGAATAATACGTACAAATTTAGTACATTGTACACGCAATGTTTAAAGTAGAATTGTATTAGCTGTTATACCTAATATAATATTTTATTTATATTTATTATATGTCTAGTCCAACATTACAGAATTACACATGCTCAAATTTAAGAAACAACAATAAGTAGGTAAGTACCTAATAAACGATACCACTAAAATGTTTGTTCATTTGTGTACATATTATAAAATTAATCTTATAGGAGATAATAGCCTACAAATTGTAATCATTACCATTATTTGGTATTGTTGTCTTGGCATAATAACCTAAGAAAAATATAAATATAAAACTTGCACTGTATTGCAATTTACACAGAATTTATTTTATGTCTTAAAATTTGCGAGTCATTAGATACCTGCCTATTTCAAAAGATTTATAATGTAAGGGGAAAAAATATCAAACAATTAATTTTTCAAACTGAAAATGTTTAATATATACATCAATTAGACATTTAATAATCAGATCATACAGTAATAATTTTTTTGAAATTAATAAACATCAATAAACATTGACATATTTTTAATGAACATATAAAATTAACATTGAAAATTAAACCAAAAATATTAAATGGGTTTAACAACGAATATTCATTGGGTATTATCACATTTATATTATATTATATTATGTTAACTCAGGAAGTTAATAATTTAAATTAAAAATCAGGAACTTGCCAACAATAAATAAATTCAAAGTCAATACAGAAGAACACTAGATAATTACCAGGCTACACAAACTTATGTTGCTTAAACATACTATCTCAGACTTACAAAAGCATTGGACGGGGATAATATGATAAATGAGCAAATAATATAGAACAGATAAATAATACAATAATATAGGGTAACTTTAAATGTGCGATGATTTGTACAACTTAAATTGAATTTTTAGAAATAATCACATAACACATTGTACATAAATACATAAATCAGCCAATATTTTTTCATTATATTTTTAATTTCAAATATATATTGAATCTCATACATTTATGCTATGAAACTACATTTTACATACAAAAAGAAATTTCAAAGGTTTGAAATAAATATGAGATACAGTAGAATCATGATAAAACGGCACTCATTAAGCCAAAATACACAAAACCAGAATTTGTTGTGATTGCCAGCTTTAATTTTATATTTTAGGTATCATTGAAATTTCCAGCAGTTATATTTTCAATTGTAATGAAAATAAATAAATTCATTTTTTTTATCTGATTTTTTTTAAAAACTTTTGATAATCTGGCAGTAATAATGGTCCCCGAGTGTTGGATTGTTAAGACTCTAAAGTAGATGTTATTATTACTTTTAAAAAATAGTTTATAACTTTTATACTGTATGTAAGCTGGGCTATGGAAATCAAAGAATATGACTACACATTAAATACAGAAAAAACAAATTAAATTGAAAAATAAAAAAATAAAAACAAATTTTTTTAAATGGACCATTAAATTATAACATATTATAAAGTTAAATAAAAACTTTAAAATTAAATACAGCAAAGTAGTGAGTACTTAAATATTTAAAACATATACATAAATATTTCAATGTTAATTAGTTTGAAAAATTGTTTAGATTATAACTTACTTATTAGGTGTAATACTATTTGTTACACAATAAAAATGACTAAAATTTGGATCGCAAAAGGCATTCATTTTCTATATAATGTGATAAATAATTATTATACATGATTACATTTATGTACACAAAAATTAAAAATAAAACAAATCACAAGACTTTCTAAACTACATCAATTCGTGGGGAAAGGGAGGAGGATCAAGCAAAATAATATTACATGTAATACATATAAAAGTAAATAAAAAAATATGCTATAGTAAAAAATTATCAATATGACTTACAATAAATTTCAGTGCTACCATTTCGTTGTCTCCACTATCACCACGGGTGTCATTGAACCCTCATATAAATCAATTATAAAACAATTTAAATAATACATTTTATACATGAAAAAAAAAACAATTAAATTAATTTAAAATATGGTTTTAATAACAATAATAGTCATGGCAGGTTGAGAAGGATAGAATAAGTTATATACTATTTATATTGTCTATGAGTTTATAAAGAATATTATAATATGAAGATGATATGCTCATTATTGTTTTTCTCTTTAATACTGTCACAATATTGTATTATAAATTGTCATGGTAATTGGCCTTAAATTGAAAGAATTATCACACCAGTTTACATAGATGTGTATTTAGTGTATATAATTTTGAAAAAAAATTAAATAAAAAGGAAACTTATTTAACAGATAACAGGGCTTGTTTGCCATGTTTAATGAGGTAATCACTTAGGCTGACACTGTCTGGCCATTGTTTTACTGCGATGAATAACCCAGCAACTACAGCAGTTGTAGTAATTATTCTTAGACGAGTTCTTAAAAATGGCATCAGAATGCCAGCAAAAGTGGCAACTAGGAGTAAAACTACCTGGAGCACAGTGAGTAACACATTTATTAATTTGACCACTAATGCACGAGCGTTAGAATTGTCCAATCCTTCTAAAGTGACATACTGTTGGTGCTGAGCCTGTTGATGTTCCATTTTAGACATTTTTGTTTGACACGCTTCAAGCATTTCATGAATATCACGAAGTCTCTCCTCACTTTGATACTGCACTTTTTCTTCCATATCTGTGATAGTTTGTTTAAGATTTTCCACTTCGTTCTGATGTAACTCAGTGAGATCATTTATTTGCTCTTCGAGCCGCTCAGTACGAAAGCGTTCTTCCTGAAGGGTATGGTTTAAAGATGCAATATCTTTGGATACTAACTGTTTAATGTGTTCCATTTTTGAGCGCAAATGATCTAATTCGGCCCAAACTGGTTCCAAAGAAGTAGTTGCAGATGCAGGAGGTGGTGGTGCCCCAGGACCTGTTCGTGGTGGAATTGATTCACTAGTTACAGAACTAGAAAATAATAAATGATGGTAATTAACTTCATGTATAACTAATAATTTGCTAAACGATCAATATTACGCCTATACATTTACAATGAAACAAATATCCAAAAGCTTTGTACATTATTTACCTATGATCCAAATGAGTGAACATTAACAAAAATTTTTACCTGCATTCTGAAGCACCGTCTTCACTACGTGATGCAGCTGCACCGGCAGTCGATGCATGAAGTCCAACACCGCCTGGCAAAGTAGCACTACCATGATGATTACGACCACTCTGCTTATCACTATTATCTTCAGTTAGATCAGCCTCACTTGATCCTTAATAAAATAATTTATAAATTAACATTCTAGAAGCAAAAAATAAATGTAATATTTACTTGATATTGAATTAATATTGTCAGCACTACCAAACTTATTACGAATTAGATGAGCAAATTCTCGTGGTTTTGACATCACTGATCTAAATAAGGAATAAAACAAAAATGAAATTAGTAAAGATGTTAAATAATTTATAACCAACTGCCTGTTTAAAAACAAAAATAGATAATTTATGTCAAAAATATTTTATTATGTTACATTGCCTTTTTGCCTAAAATTGTACAGTAAACAATTTATATTTATTTAAAAAAAACCCATAATATTAAAACTGTAATTATGAGAAATATTTGGTATGAAATAGACTTGTAATTTCTAATCAAATTTTAATTTTATATATAAAATTGATATTGATACTAAAATTAAATCAACACTTTTAGACTCAAGTAAAAACAGTAAGATAATGGAAAAAACTTTTAAAACAAAAATATGATTTTTATAAATATTAGCTGCATGGCAAGAGTCTGTAATATTTAATTAAATATTATATTTTTACAATGATGACCATTTTCACGAATGTTCAGTTGAAACTTAAAACTAAAAACACATTCAAAATATTAAAATCAAAACTAGAAATTAAGAATTTACATGTTGAAAACGATTATCATTTATAATATACATATTATAATCATTGATTAAAAGTATAATATAATATACATACTTTGTAAAATTTAATTTAATAATTACTTAATACTTATATTAAGAAATGTCTAATACGAAACAAATTAATTTAGAAAATTGAATTGCTTTTATGTCTAAATCATTACACTGACTAAAATTTTTATGTTATAGAATAATTTCAATTCTATAGAACCATCAATAAAGATAATTTTTATTCAACTAATAAATCATACAATGTCATAAAGTATGTTAATTATCTTGGTGTTCCAATGTACTTAATTATGTTTTACTAATCTATAACCCTTAATAAAAAAAAAAAAATAATAATTTAATTGAATTATAATCCATGTAACAATAAATAATCAGTTATGATGATTAATAATTATATGTCAATAATAAAATATGTGTTTTTAATCAATTATAGATTATTAACGTAATTATTATTAGTGTTCAGATAGTTATTTGCCAATTTTTTTTCATAATCAAATGAAAAATTTAATAATTGCCAATATCCCAAATTTCTTTGCCTATAATATAATGAATTTATATTAAAGAAACATACCATTGAATAAATAGAAATTTAAGATAATAAGTTAAAATAATACATACAAATTTCAAAAGAATTGAATATCTCAAATATAATATTTTAATACTACCTATATTAATTACTAATCCAAAATTTTAAAACCAATTCTTTTTACATTTTTTTAAATATCAACTAAAAACCAAGTGTTGTGTTAGTTGTTATAATATAACAATACATTTGTTTAAAATAAAAATTTCATTAGTAACATAGTTTTGTAATTATTTAAATGTGAAAAGTCTCTCTAGGTTAAAAAAATAAGGGGGATACCCAAATCTTATGAATATAGCATAAAAACATAGAATAAATAACCTAAAATATTATGATATAATTAATTTAAAAAAAAACATTTATATTTACCCAGATAAACCAGAAATTCCATCTCTTATATTACCGCCAACATGCCTAGAAAAAAAATTATTAGTTACTATAAATTTAATAATTATAACTGTAATTTGTAAACTGACTTGTAATAGCATGAAATATGCTGAGACATTTTAATCTTAATAAATAAAAAAAAAATAATTATAATCATAATATACAGTATGTAAAATATTTACCTAAGACCATGTCCAACATCTCTTAACATCTCTTTTGGTTGTTTCAAATGATGTGATGTGGTGAGCCCATGTGTTTCTAAGTCTTTTAATCGCTTATTATAGCCTTCAAGTTTTTTTTGTAATTGTGATATACCAACAGCAGATTTTTGATTTTTTTTTTCAAATATTGACTTAATACGAGCTAGTTGTTGTTTATCTGCATTTGATGCCAATTTTAAATACTCATTGACATTATCTACAAGCAAACATATTAAAACATTAATATAACACACATACATTATTTTCAAAATTATTATGTAAATTTATATAACAAATTTTTTTTAATATAACATCTGAATTTCAATGAGAGATTTACTATTTTACTAACACTATTCAAATATAAATTCATCAAAAATAATTAATAATTGTTTATCATTTTTATAGATTTTATACCATCTCTTGCTGTTTGTTCACTTCGTATCAAATCTTTGGTACGCACAATTTTAGATCGGACATGGTCTATTGCTGCTCTGGTTTTTGTACCATCTGAATCATCAGTAAGTTCAGCCCCATTGTAACCACCATATGAATAAAATAAATCCTATAAGTATAAAATTATTATTATTCTCATTTCATAGTAAATATCCAGTAGTAGTATTCATCTATTTTACATACGCCATCATCTTCATTAATGCCAGATTGATTTGGTTCTTCGCTGGATGCGTAACTTGATAAATTATCAGGTCTAATAAGTCCTGTGTCTGCAGATCCTCCCCGTTCATGACGGACAACCCGAATACTTCCTGATGATCCCACAGGTGATTTACATCGACTCATGGCAATTTCATCGGCAGAAAAACTAATTGAAAAGTTTTTGTCACATTTATAAACATATACTAACATTTTTTTCTGGTATTATGAAAATAGATATAAAATGATCACAGTAATATATTGTTTTATTGTAAATAATGGTACTTTATAGCAATACTTTTAAATTTAATAAAAAAAATTTTCAAATTATTTATAATTCAAAACTTGACTTAAAATAACTGGTTTTAATTTATTTTGAAAATTCAATTATTTAAATATTTAATGAATTATGAATAAAATTTTTAATATAAATATAAGGTACATATTATAATATGAAAGAAAATATTTTAATAATAAATAACTATGTTTTTGTTAATAGTAAGGTTCATAGCCCATCCAAATTAATCATGTAAACTTGACATAGAAAAATTAGACCTTATAAAAATTATTTTAAATTAATTAAATTCCAATATTGTATTTCAATTATTCTGCAGACTTTTAACTACTAAAATTAAATTAACATATTAATTTTAATCAAGGTAATTAAATGAATATTTAAGTCTCATTTAAAATTGTAATCATCATATATACTTTAATTTATAGGTAATATATTATTTTGTGCAGAACTATTCATTCACAAAAGAAACACATTCAACTCAGCAACTGAAATAACATTAGACATTTACAATTGACGAACAATTATAGGTAAATAACGTGAAATGTGAATAGTTATCTTAAAACCATTGCACAAGATAACATGGGATCAAAGTTACTGGATAATGGTTATCATACCTATGGAATTTTTATTGTACAACAAACAGATAAGAAATTATTTCATTAATAAAAAAAGGCAGCAGAAATGATTTATACAATGTTTTGTATTAGATAAAATTGCAATCTATAATTTTAATTTTAACTATTTTAAGACTGGCTAAAGTCCTTTACTATTATTTTTTATAAGGGCCTTTATTGTATCACTTGTTTAACTTTTTTCAATAAGAGAAGTAAACAATTTGGAATTTTTAGGAATTAAGTTTTGTTTGTTTGTGTTTAGAATAATATTTAGTATCAATTTGGTTATGACAACAACAAGCAATAAAATTACTAAATTGTATATTTTGTGATCAATTTAAAAAGTAGATATATATCTTTTTTAATTGTATACATACGTAGCAGCATTCCATGGTTTATTAGCCATCTTAGGCATTGGATTTTGTGAAGGAGAAAAACTCCGACTAGACTTTGATATCCTAATGTCAGGCGTCAATGCATCCATAAAAATTGTATTGTACTAAACTCAAAAAACTCTAAAAATGATAAAAAAATGTATATTCAAGTGAATAATAATATGATTCAACATCTTACATGCAATTTAATTTTCCCACGTACAAACTGGATCCTGCAACATTAAAAGCAGGAAATAACCTTGAGTTTAGTTGTCTCAAAATTCAATAAAAACAAAGAATCCCTACAAACTAAGCCAATGCCAAGTGCCAACAGGTGTAAAGGGCTATGCAAAACCAGGTATTGTACCAAGAGTTCCAGCAAATTTGTTAGATTGTGCAGATTTCTTTTCAGATCAATAGAGATCATCAGACTGAAACTAATCGATTGTTTTGACAACCGGTTGACCTTAAAAAGAAAACCACAACGTCTAACGCTGCTGTTACCGGGTTGAAACAAATTGTAATTTGGATTGCGATGCCCAACGGAATAGGGACCAGAACATTTTTTCTACTCACTCGGACGTCATGATTGCATGACTGTAAATTTAAATTGCAGGACTAACGCCAGCATTTTGAAGTGAAGCTTATTGACAATACGTTCGGGGTAGACGACGAAACATCCATGGCTGGGAAACAATTATAATACAACCCCAAATTACGAGGATCTTGTCTGTTTATATTGTTTATTCGTTGTTCGTGTATTTATTTGCAGCGGAGAAAAATCATAAGACAGCACACAGCAACACCTTGTACCTATCGCGAAACGACAACAGACAAAAGGCGAAATTCTGCGTCAGATAAGTAATCACGATCAGATGATCGTCTCACTGTCGGTGGGCGGCTACGAAACGTACGATGTCCCAGCGCCATCTGTCTGCTCGTAATACTCGCAATAAAAAATTCCGAATGATAATAAATATTAAATAACAATAATGTTTAGCACGAAATTGTGTGAGCTCTTGAACCCGTGAACTATCAACTTTATTATAATAATAAAATATGACTGTAATGTCTGTAATCAGGTCATCAGAATTCAGAATTCAGAGTCAAATTATTTAAGGTAGTCAATAAGTAATAACGTGTTGTTTATAACGACAATTTTAAAAAATCGGAAAATCTAGTTAAGCTCCCACTCAACTACCTACTCAAGTTTAAGATTTTTGTCGAAAAATTATGTTCCTATTGAAAGTTCTAAAAACGATCGCGATATAAACAAAAAAAAAAATTATTTTAATTTACCTATATAATAATTAATACATTTTTTGCAACACTTTCTAGGACAGTTAAATTAAAAACATCTACCAATTTGATATGCAGATATATGCTGAACAGATGAATCATTCGGGCAGGTAACATAGAAAAAACTCTTTGTTTTGTCGCACCTATGAAAACCGACTAAAAGAGGACGCTTCCTTAAACGAAGTATTTTTTTTGCATATTTATATTTAAACCAATAAAATATCATAGGCGATATACTATTAAAATATTTCATATTCAGTGACACACATCTGAATTGTTTTGAAGAATTTTCTGATTGCACTTTAAAACTCAATGAGGCATTTATAGGAAGTGAAACATTTTTTTCCTGTTTAGGAATTGTCTTTATATCTGTATTCATATTCTCTCCAACGGTATTACTATTTATATTTTGTTATTTGTTAATCAAAAGTATTATGTTATTAAATAAGTACTTCACGACTCATTTGACTTATCCGGCGACAAACCAATTGAAAAACACTGGAAATAGGACTCTCTCTCTCTCTCTCTCTATATATATATATATATATATATTATATATAGGTTATTTAATTTTTTGAAAAAATAAATATTCTTAAAATTGATATTTTAGTGTTTTTAAATTTTTTGTGAAAATGTTTGTCTATACCTAACTCAAAAAACTAGTGATTTCCACAATTTTGTTTAACTGTCAAACAGTCAAACAAAATTAAAAAATACGCGTCACAGATTTATTTTTAAAAATACAGGCAAATACTTGTAATTTACATTGGTGTTAATTTTGGGGGGGACTTATTTTAACAATTAACAAAACTTATGTCGGGACTCCTGGACACTTCATTCGAATACGGGACGTATATGGGATCCCCAGTTTGATACTATCGTTTTAGGCATGGGGGGGGGCAATCGGGGCAGTTTCCCCGGGCCCCGCGATTTTATAATTATAATCAAGGCCCCGTAGTTCTTAAATGATATTTTATATTGTTCAGAGATTAGTTAGTTTGGATAATATGTAATGTGACTGTTATTTATTTTGCCGGGGGCCCCGCAAATCTCAGCGCCGTTCCTGATTTTAGGCTCTTTTTTTAGATTGTTACAGCTTTAACATCATGGTTATTAATTCACAATTAGATTAAATAGTCATGTAGGTACATAAGGAATTTTCACAATGAAGTTTAAAAAATATATAAATTGGGTTAAATTAAGTTATACATTTCAATTTTTATTTTAGAACTTTTATAGATACATGGTTTATAGGTATACGAAAAAAAACCAACGGAAAACACCAAAATTATAATATAATTAGAGAATTAGATATTAATATAATCACAAAATATAATGCAATATATTACTTTTTTCGTCCAATTTATTACAAAGATATTTATTTATTTTTCCAATTTATATAGCAAATTAGGGCTATATAATATGAATATACATAATACATGTAAACCATTGTAGGCTAATAAACCTTTGTATTTGAAGCCTTTAATTAATAAAAAAAAAAAAAATATATGAATATATAGGTAGTTGAGGGAATATGTTAGGTAAGATCATTATGGAAATACACTATTGGTCATTGTGCTGACTGTGACCTTGCTGCATTACATTCTTGAGTCTTGATTCATGTAAAGTATTTTTCAAAGTTCTAGATTTAATATATATTGTAATGGAAATTATTAAATCAAATAAGGGTTCAGATAAGATTTGTCACAATGGTTATATCTTATATGAGTACTTTAAAATATGCCAGAATACAATAATATACATGGAGATGTACTAAAAACAGTTCACTTGATTTTCCTGCTATTCTTAGAACTTGATTTCTTCTTAAAATCAATCCTGTGGTTACGACGTCTTGTGAACATCTAGCTGAACCCTTACAGGTAAAAGTGACCAAAGTTATTGTTTAAATTAAAATTAAAGCTGCTTATTATTCGAGTGAGAATCCGTCTCGGATTTATGAATAAATTATATTCCGTGATTACATTATCATTTTGGTTTTTTTTTCCGGAATTCGGTTTATATTATATGTTCCACTGGATTTATTGTAAATAAAAAAACATCAGCTGTATTATTAATTTTTGTTTTTGTTAACACGTAGGTTCATAATATAACAATTAACAATAACGTATACCTACCTAATTTAAGCAATGTGTTCGTCAATAACCAAACAGTCAAGATGTTCTTTTAAATTAAATAAATATAAACTATAATGTATAAATACCTAGTGTTTGTTAACTTTTTATATTGAGTGGCTTAAATCTGTCACTCGAGGGCTATGCAATTCTAAATATGAATGTCTATGTATTGTAGTGTAACACACTAACGTGGAAATCATGAAATTGACACATCGAACGATAGAACAATAGATAAAAATCCAACTTTTTAGGTCTTAATATAAATGATAATATAGCTGACTGTGCACAAATCATTCTGAGATTTATAGCAGGCGAATATAAAATGGGAAAATAACGACAGTATACCTTATGTATATTAAGATAATGGCAATTGGATCAGCGGAGATTGGAGAATGTCATTTACCTAATATTTATTATTATTATTCCGTGATTCGACGGATCTACGTGTTTATGAACGCGTAAAAGAAGAGAAAACAATTTTTCTAATGCTGTGATAGTAAATCATTGTAACTAATAGTGATAATACGGAATCGTAACACCGCGAT
Organism: Diuraphis noxia; assembly: GCF_037042655.1. Taxonomy (NCBI): domain Eukaryota; kingdom Metazoa; phylum Arthropoda; class Insecta; order Hemiptera; family Aphididae; genus Diuraphis; species Diuraphis noxia. The sequence continues at coordinate 24,348,828 of NW_028301714.1, read as the reverse complement.
GTCATGAAGTCATCGTGATTCGTGGTAGGTATTATTAAGTGCGGTGAACCGTGAAGTAAACCGCTGCCAACGTCCAAAGGGAAAAGAGGATGCGGTTTCTCGGGTCGTTGGCGCCAGACAAGGTTCCTTCTATAATTTTGTATTCGAAAACCCATCGTACTAGGCGGTATTGGTTTGTGCACAAATACCAAAAAGACAACTTGTTTAGGCACAAAACTCCCACTTGTTTGGGAACAGTAGAGCCGTAACCATACACATAGTTAGCGCACAGTTACCTTTTAGACTTTAATAGTTTAATACCTTGCATATTAATATGTACATTATTAAAGTAATTACATACATTTCCCTATTGTACCTAAACCTAATTCCTTAAAGTATTATTTTATAGTAAATTTTATGGTTTTTAATCGTTAATATTTGGGTTTTAGGAACTCGAGTGATTTTAATATTTTATACTTTATACTTTACCGTGAAATTCTTTAAATTGAAACTGAACTCTTCATTTTAGCACAATTTATCATGATGAATAACCTCCAACAATATAACATAATATTTATTATTATTGATTTATATGGAATAGCATTATTAATAATACAATAAATTAGTTCGAAAACTTGAAAAATAAACAACATATAGGTATCCTAATTTACTATGAGAAAACATGCAAACAGACCACAAATCAAATATCATCGATACCATAAACTTCCTAAAAGGGAAAAGAGGTATACAACTTAAGAGGACGCTACACACATAATATAGTTGTCTCCGTCTTACAAATGCGTAGCATGGCAACTTTATGCTTGGCAGATCACGTTTTACTCCGTTACCTTAAAAATTAGAGTAAATTGACCTATTCTGGAACTTGATGTTAAGAATATTATCTGTGTTTGTATGTTGATTTTTTACGATAGTTCAATTTTGTAACAAGTTATGCGTATATAAAAAGCGTAAATTTAAAATGCTCATAACTCACTTAAAAACTTAGCTATGGTAAAAACCCACATACAAACACAGATACTTAATGTTCTTCACATCAAGTTTCATAATAGGTCGATTTACTCTACCTTTTAAACTAACGGAGTTAAACGTGATCTACTGAGCGTAAATTTGCTATGTTATGCACTTGTAAGCAGTTGTAACTAGTAAGATGGAGACAAAAAATGGTTGTATAGCGTTAATATAAGCACTAAATATAATGTAAAATATATGCAATTACTGAATTACAATATAAATTAAAATGAATGGCTTAGTAGCTGATGAATCTAATAAAATAAAATACAGCAGAAATATGTGGCTAAAAGGTCAATCAAAACATGAATTTGATTCATAATGATTTCCTATTGTCTTTTCTTGAAATAAAATTCTAGAAATCAAAAACAAAATTATACACCAAATTCTTCTATTTATTTTTGATTCTGAGCGTAGAGATAAATGTATTGATTTTTAAATTATGTTTTTATATTACTTTTTGTGTCCGAAAACACTTGTTGTCGTATAAAAATTGTCCAAATATCTACTTCGATGGAGATTTTTTTTTGTAGAAAACTGGATTTAGTAGTTGCTTTTGAAGGTCAAAATGGAAAATTGTCAGTACTTTTTAAAATCAATGGTAAATTAAAAAAAAAATATATATATATATATATATATGAACATATTTTGTTAACATTATAATATTACTATAAAAGTATAAAGTAAATTGTTTGGTATCCTTGGTTAGGTTATTATGTTATTATAGCTGTTATAGGTATGCTTTCCGTTTCCGACTCTTCAACATTTTTCGTAAAAACCTTTATGGGTTTCATATAATTAAAACTTAAAAGAAATAGCTTATACATATTGGTTTATAATTTTTATGATGTGCAATAAAAGTTAAAAATATATCAATTACAAAATAGTCAATCGCCGCATAGTATCTATCTATCATCTATATTGCGAATAATTATTTGACCATTTATTCACATTATTCCTTTCTTAAAGTTAAAAAAAAAAAAAACTATCAAATTCGTTATATCATATTATATATACCTATCACACTTACGAATAGTAAAATATTACAAATCATAAGCCAACTGTATAAACAATATATGCATTCATTAATTATTGTAATAATTGTATTTATTTTACTAGGTTTTAAGCTTTCAGGTGTGATGTGAAACATTATAAAATGATAATTTTTTGTTTAAAATTATGTTATACTAATGTAAAGATATAATTTGTATTTTATACATACTTATCACGTTTCTGAAAAAATGTATAAAAAATGTCTCATTTCAATTATTGTTTTAAATATTATATACAGATTATATATTTTTTTCATTTTCACAATAATATATACAATCTGTAAAATTGGTGCACAATAAACATATATGCTAAATTGCCAAGAACCATAAATAATATGAGTAGATGAGATAAGAAGCCATCCACTACTAGTGGGCCACTAGTGGTACTTGACTGGGAGTTGTTTAATAATCTAACTATAAATATAAATATATTATTATTATTGTTAATATATTTTAGTTCCCCAAATATTATATATAATTAAGTCAATGAGATAAATATTTAACCAATACATAATTTACAACAAACTATTTATATTGTAGCTTTTAATATTTCAACTTCCAAGCATAGGCGCAAAACTAGGGGAGAGCTAAAAAAACAACAAAAGTTAAAAAATTATGTGAAAAACACAATTTTCTTTATTTTACGTTGGTTTTTTTTTTATTCGACGTTTAAGGAAAAATAAATTGTTTATAATGATCAGATGATTGTATACGAAAAACGATTCTAAACGGAGATGGTTTATTTGTCTAGGGTATATTATGGACTATTAAAAATATTCAAATCTTGGATTTAAAAAGAAAATTTTTTATGAATTTCTAGCTTAAAATAACTTGAGAATTTTCGTGATTTTTACGTATGTTGTCAAAATTAAAATTGAAATGCTTGTAAAAAAAAATGTGACTATGCATTTCTTTTATTTTTTTAACTGCTATTGTAAAAATATTTTAGGAGCTTTGTATTAAATTTTCAAATCTTAGATATAAAAGGCAATTTTTTTATGAATTTCTAGAATAAAATAATTTACGAATTTTCGAGATTTTTACGAATGTTGTCAAATTTAAAATTCGAATGCATGTAAAAAAAAATTGTGACTATGTTTTTCTTTTATTTTGCAACTGCTATTGTTAAAATATGTTAGTAGCCTTGTATTAAATTTTTAAATCTTAGAATTAAAAAGAAAAACTTTTATGAATTTCTATCTAAGATAATTTGAACATTGCCGTAATTTTTACGTATTTAGTCAAAATTTGAACTTTAAATGCTTGTAAAAAAAAATGTGACTATGCATTTATTTTATTTTTCAACTGTTATTGTAAAAATATATTATGAGCATTGTATTAAATTCTCAAATCTTAGATATAAAAGGAAAATACATTAAGAATTTGTAGTTTAAAATAATTTGCGAATTTTCGTAATTTTTACGTATTTAGTCAAAATTTGAATTTTAAATGCTTATAAAAAAAATTGTGCCTATGTATTTTTATAATTTTTTAATCACTATAAGAATAACTTATGAGAAACTTTGTATTAAATTTTCAAATTTTTTTGGTCGTCCAACATTTTTTTACCAGCACTTCAAAAAAAAAATTTTCAGAAAAATTTCAGTGCTCTATAAATAACTCAAAAAAAGTCAAAAAATTTTGAAAATTAAACTATATATAGATATACCTAACATAAACATTTGGTAAAAATTTCAAGTATTTACAGTCATTAGTTTTTGAATTACAACCATATAAAAAAATCGATTTGGTCAAAAACTGGTTTTGCGTAAAAATTCTCGTTTTTCTGTCATTTTTTTTTGTTTTTCTCGATTTTTTTTTAAAACTGTTGGAAAATGTTAACTTTTGACCTTTATGATGCACCAAGGATATTCACTTTTATATCAGAAACCACCCCCAAAGTTTAAAATTGAAGCATTATTTCGACTAGACACAAAAAAAAAACGCATCATTGTAAAATCAATACATTCATCACTTCGTTCAGAATCTAAAATTGTAAGATAATAATAACTGACTTTATAATATCGCGCACTTCTTAGTCTTCATAATTTTACATTTACATAATAGATAAATATTAAATATAGTATAGGTAGGTATATATCACGCTGTATCACACTGTATAGAATTACTTATTTGTGGTATATTTATTACATTGAAACCTCGAAATGATAAAACAGAAGGTTGAAGAATCAAAGATATTAATTTAAAAAAAAATTTCTTTAACTAGTACATTGGATATTTAGTAATATTGGGCCAGCAATTTGGTACCATATTAATTAAATTGTTCAATATTCTTATAAGTGCTAAAATGAATAATATAATTTAGCTATTTTAACGATTTAAAAATAATTTGTGGATCAAGATTTTAAGTATAATTAATGAATGATTCAATAATGTATTAATTTATTCCCTATATTACATTTTATATTATTATTTAAGTATTTGAACAAGGTAAACTTACTTAAATTTATATTACTATATAATACTATATTTATATTTGTCGGATATCGCCTTTATCGATCGATCACCGGTCATTAAGATAGTCGAGATCGTTCTAGAACCTTCTAGACTCCCCACTCGCCACTCGTCCGCTCGTCCATTATCTTTACCGGGGTGTGACGGTGTCACCGGCGAGTCGGACATGAATAGTAGTTGTCGCCCGACATTCGTAGTCGGACAGTGGTCGCCGATGTGAAGGTGCTAATAAATGCACATCGAAAGGCCTTTCTTTATTATAATTTGCAGCGTGTAATATTTCAACCGCGTATCAATTTATATTGACACGCGTTGTTTGTTGTGGCGTTCCGACAACGTTGGATTTGATCCTTCTTCCTTCCGTTATTTGTGCGGCGTTTATGGATCTTTTATACACTCTTATACGAAGAATTCATTCATTGTGCCAGATCGTATGTATGTACTCTTTGTATCGTTAATTATATTAAATATTGTATTATTTGGTTAAGGCCATCAAGGTCTCATGTAAATTTATTGAATTAGTTCAATTCTTGTATTACTGAATTGGGCGCCCAGATATATATTTATATATTTAAATTTGATTATTTCTATTGTATTATTTGATTATTTATTATTTTGAATAGTACGGCGGCGCTTTGTGCCCGTATCTAAAAACACAGTATTTGCGTGTTATTTATTTACTTTTTTTTTATTATTCAATCTCCATTATATTTGTAAAGTGTCCTCTTTCTTCCTTCGTGGATTGGAGCAGTGCCTAGGAGATAAGTTTTGAATACGCCGTGGTAAGGTATACGCCACAATTATTAAATTATTTAAATGTAGCCGGATCGGTCGATGGCTCTGGGTCGACAGTAAGGGTTCGTGCCACATTTCTGGTAGCAGAGCGTGGTTTCGTCCACATCTTGTTTATTATATTTTTTATGATCAATGGGCTCGTCCTAAGGTAAGCGTAAATATTGGTGAAAATTTATTTTAATTTGTGGTCACACGTTACTGGGTGAGCGACGTGCTGACTTATTTAGTTGTACACGATTGATTATTTCTGAATTATTAATTCGTTTAAATAGCGCTCTATATAAAGTAAACTTGTGTATTACTTATTTAATTGTGTGACTGTTAACTTATTTTATCTCGCGTACACGCGCGTATTGTCGTACTATAAGTATTTCATTTGCGACTATTGTGATTATTACGATTATCAGTTGATTCTATCATCATTTTGCGTAAGACGCGCGTATCGTTGGTATTTAAACAATTCATACTACGATTAATAATATTTTTTAAATTATTTATTCAGCTTGGTCGTGTCTTATTTATTTTGATCTGTGATTAATAATTTTATTTATTATTTGGCTTAAAGCGGTTATTTTCGTGTTTTGATTATTACTTCGCGTAAACCGCGCGCGTATTTGTCGCGCTCCGTGCATTTATCTCGCGATTAATAATTTGGTATATTTATATTTCGCGTAAAAACGCGTTTATTTTTCTCGTAATATTTTTTGGTTTTGCGTGTTTATTTTTTATTTTTGTTATTATTATTTTGCGCATTGCGGTTTACGTTTAAATTATTTTTATTTTGCGTTAATATCTATTTTGCTATTAATTTGCGAAAATCGTACTATTCGTATTCAATTATTTAATCAACGTTTAATAATTTTATTATTATTTCGCGTCAACCGTGCCTCTTGTCGCGTTTAATTTATTTTGATTTTCTTTGCGATTGTTAGTCCGCTAGTTAATATTTTGCGCAAAACGCACTTGTGTTGCATTAATTCATTTGATTTTTTTTTTTTTTTTGCGTCCATTTAGTTATTTATTTTTCCCCCTTTTGTGTAAACCTACATCATGGCTTCGAGCGGCGATGAAGCACGAGCCAGGCGGTTGGTCCGTCAATGCGAAGTAAAACGCAAGGGTTACATGAATAAAATTCGGTCAGTTTACGATTTGGCTATCCGTAGTGCGGAAGATACGTCGGTAGTGCCTCAATTATTAGTTATGGTAGAAACACTAGATCAGTTGTTAGCGTCGTTCACCATTGAAGATGAAGCGTTTTTAAATCATTTGATGGATTTGGACCGGGACAGTGAATACCCCGACATGGAGGGCGTCGAGATGTTCAATTTGGTTTCTTTTGCTAAGGCAACAGCTAATCGCTTTATGCAATATTGTCCCGATCAAACTATTGCGTCCACGCACGGCGGTTCACAGGCGTCGCTGAATAATGTCGATCAGAATGTTCCAAAATCAGACGAGCAAGCGGTTCCTGACAATGTGGTTGTGGATGTGAACCCAAGTGAAGCACGATCTAACAATGCAGGTTCTCTCCGATCTGATAGCGTTCCAGTCTTCAAGCCTGCCCGCCTGCCCGAAATCCCGTTGCCCACGTTCGAGGGTGACATTTATGAGTGGATAACTTTTCGCGATCGTTTTATTACATCGGTAGATCGTCGAGAACATTTGTCAAATATTGATAAGTTTTATTACTTGGTGGGATGTTGCAAAGGGGCAGCCCGAGACGCTATCCGCGGAATTCCGGTATCAGATCATAATTACAAGTTGGCGTGGTCCACTCTTGAGGAACGATTCCACAAACCCCGTCTGGTTGCATGTTCCTTAATTGAAAAATTGTTAAGTGCACAACGAGCTACCTCAGAAAACCTACCCGAGTTGAACAGATTATTGGTGGTATTTGATGAAGGTGTGTCGTTACTCGAATCCCTGAATATACCAAATTTAGGCGATTTTATATTATTTTCAATAGCTTCACGGTGCTTACCTATTTACAGCATTAAATTATTCGAAGCGCAATTATCCAACGGTTTCCCTACAGTAAAAGATTTATTGACGTTTATAAAATCACGTGTGGCCATATTGGAATGCATTCCACGGGAGTCTACATCGAAACAATCAAACTCTCACAAAGTTACTAAGACTGCGTCATATAATGCGAGGAAGCCGCCGCTGCACACTTCTATGATTACAAGCAACAACCCGCCCAAAGCAGCACAGTTTTGCAAATGTTGCAAGGGTACTCATGATCTAACGTCATGCCCGAAATTCAAAGGTTGGACGCAAAAGGCGCGTAACGATTGGGCGCGAGATCAGCGGATATGCTTTCGGTGCCTGCGCCCCGGTCATTGGGTAACCAAGTGCAAATCCTCGAATGTATGTGGTCAGTGTTCACGATGGCATCATTCGCTATTGCATTCAGTCGGATCTACAGCGCCTTCAAAGGAAGAGAACTCCTCAAAGGAGGGACAATCGGACATTGCCACCCCATCGTCATGTCTTGGTCAAAATACGTCGCCTTCTGTTATTCTTGGGACAGCGCTCATCCATATGCCTGATAATGTCGGTGTGATGCATACGGTGCGAGCGCTTATCGATTCAGCCTCACAAATTAGTGCAATTACCTTGGAGTGTAAAAATCGTTTAGGACTCCAGATGCGTAGATGGACAGCTCCTGTGTCCGGCCTTGGTGGTGTTTCGGTACAAAACGTTCTGGGAATTGTCCATTGTCAGGCCCAACCAAGATTTTCACCGGATCCAATCTTCAACTTCGATGCGTGGGTGTTCCCGTCAATTACGGCTGAGATGCCACGGCATCCATTGCCACATTCAATTGCAGAAAGATACAAACACCTTGCTTTAGCTGATCCATCGTTCATCAATCCTGGTACTATTGATGTTTTATTAGGTGCGGATCTGTTTGCTCAAATTCTAAACGGAAAGCGTGTGTCGGTTGGTGATGCTTTTCCGGTGGCCTTCGGAACCGTATTTGGCTGGACTGTCATAGGACCGGTCCCAACATCGCTACCTAATGTTTTAATATCATGTCACGCATCATTGACTACATCGGTGGAAACATTGCTGGAGAGGTTCTGGGCCCTCGAAGAACCAGACGCAGCACCTGAAGAATTTACGCAAGAAGGACAATGCGAATCTATATTCCGTGACGGATGTACTCGTGATAGTTCGGGTCGGTTTTGTGTACCACTTTTGTTCCGTCATTCTATTTCCGGTGACACATTTCGAGGATCACGTGCCTTGGCTGAGAAGCGTTTCGAGCATTTGGAGAAGAAATTGGCCAATGACTCTTGTCTTCGGCGATTATATTGTGAGTTTATGTCCGAGTATCTGACATTGGGACATATGTCCCCAGCCAATTCCGATGGTGACTACTTTATCCCCCATCATGCCGTCTACCGTCCTAATGATATCGATCCGAAAATACGTGTAGTATTTGATGCTTCCGCGAGGTCGTTTTCGGGTGTTTCTTTGAATGATTGCTTGCTCCCGGGACCGAAATTACAACGCGATGTTGTGGATGTTTTGTTATTGTATCGTGTCCACCGTTTTGCCTTCACAACCGACATAAGCAAAATGTACCGTCAGGTGTCCGTGCTTCCATCACATCGGCGGTATCAACATATATTGTGGAGATCGTCGCCTGAACAAAAGTTGCAAGCATATGAGCTTAATACTGTCACCTATGGAGTCAACTGTGCCCCCTACCTCGCGATCAAGGTACTTCAGTCCATTGCAGAGCAAGACTGTAATAATTTTCTTTTTGTAAAAGAAGCATTATTATATCAAACATACGTAGACGACATCTGCGTAGGTGGTGACACGGAAGATGACGCCCTTTCCCTTCAAGATGGTCTTATTAAGGTTCTAAATGGCGCTGGTATGGATTTGAAAAAGTGGGCCAGTAATACGCCCGCCATACTTGATAAGGTTCCTTTCGAGGACAGGACATGCGAACCATTGTCGTTAGATGATTCTGCTGGCATCGGGACGAAAGTATTGGGATTACAATGGTCTCACCAAGAAGATGCATTTGTGTATAACCTTCAACCCGAACAACACGTCTCCACGAAACGCGGTATGTTGTCATTGATAGCGCGGATGTTCGATCCGCTGGGACTCTTATCGCCTGTCACCTTTTTCGCTAAAACATTGATCCAACGTGTGTGGAAAGCCGGGCTTTCGTGGGATGAGCAACTGCCTCCAGAGATTGCGGAGCCTTGGCGCAAGTACGTTGTTGACCTGCCCAATCTGAAATGTATCCGCATCCCTCGATTCTTAGGCACACGCCGAAACATGCAGTGTTCAATATGTGGGTTTTGTGACGCGTCGTCAATCGGATATGCTGCCGTGGTGTATCTCAGAGCAGTGGATTCGTCGGGTCGTTCTACGCTTTCGTTGCTGGGAGCACGATCTAAAATTGCACCAGTGAAGTCAATTACCATTCCACGACTGGAACTCTGTGCCGCCTTTTTGCTCGCTCGATGGATGGCTCGCCTGATCGTCACATTAAGCCTCAAACTACAGATCCTTGACGTACATGCTTGGTCGGACTCCACGACGGTTTTAAGTTGGTTAAAGTATCCACATGATTCATTTAAGGTATTTGTATCTAATCGAATTTACAAAATTCATTCTCTCGTGCCCAATTGCCAGTGGCATTATATAGAATCAGCCTTCAACCCAGCGGATTGTTGTTCACGGGGACTTACTCCGTCAGATTTCATTAAACATGATCTCTATTTTAACGGTCCACCATGTCTGTATCTGTCATCTCAACAATGGAACCAGTATACACCGATTAATACCGCCGATCAATTGCCTGAATTTAGGATTCAATCATCGAAGGTGTTGGTTATACAAGAAGAATTTGAGTGGTATGAGCGTTTTTCCACTTATGTTCAAGCAGTTCGAACCACTGCCCGTATGCTCCGGTTCATCACGCGATGCAAAAAGCAACCAGTTTATAATGGGTATCTATCCCGGAAAGAGCTCGACCAGGCAGCACTCCTGATTGCGCGGTCGTCGCAACGTTTTCATTTCAGTATGTTGATCCGTGAATTGTCGCAGGGGCAAGCGCCCTCGGCACGACTATTGGCGCGTTTGCGTCCGTTCCTCGATAGTGAAAATTTAGTACGAGTTGGCGGTCGGTTATCAAGATCGGATTTGTCTGATAACCAAAAACACCCATTGCTGCTGTCAAAGACTTCACATTTTTCTGTCCTATTAATTCGGCATTGGCATGACATCACAGGTCACAGTGGTCCACAGATCGTTTCTTCGTTGGTTGGTCGTCAGTATTGGATATTATCGGTACGCACATTGATCCGTACGATCATTAGCCGATGTATCACGTGCGTACGCATTACGGCCAGAAACCCTCAGCCAATAATGGCGGATTTACCATCTGCACGAGTGACAGAATGCCATCCGTTTGCGAGGGTCGGAGTGGATTACGCAGGTCCCTTTTCAGTAAAAGAGAACCGGCTCAGGAAGCCACGCCAGTACAAAATGTATCTTGCCGTTTTTGTGTGTTTCACGGTCCGAGCGGTACATCTAGAGTATGTATCAGATTTGAGTACCGAGGCGTTTATAGCAGCATTACAGCGGTTTGTGGCTCGCCGGGGTCTGCCTACCGATATTTACAGCGATTGCGGTACGAATTTTGTTGGGGCAAATAATCTACTTCGCACTCTGGTCAATGACCCATCGTATCGCGACCAACTGACAGCTAGTGTTCATTGTACGTGGCACTTTAACCCTCCGGGTGCCCCTCATTTCGGTGGTTTGTGGGAGGCCGCAGTGCGCTCATCCAAAACATTGTTACTTCGCATAATGGGGGAGCACACCTTCACAATCGAAGAATTTGGAACAATTTTGTGTAGATGTGAAGCCATTTTAAATTCTCGGCCAATTACTCCCGCTTCGTCCGATCCCGCCGAACTCGAATGCTTAACTCCAGGCCATTTTCTGATCGGCAGACCATTACTTGCTGTCCCAGAATCGGAAATTCCAAATGAAACGCGTCCCTGGGTACAGCGGTGGAAATTGGTCAATCAATGTGTCCAAGCATTTTGGCGTCGTTGGCGAAATGAATATCTCCAAACGCTCCAGATGCGGAGTCGGTGGCTTGATGACGTCCCCAACATAGAAGTGGATGATATGGTTGTGATAAAGGACGCTCAAACACCGCCTTTAAAATGGCGTATGGGCCGCGTGATCGAAGTATTACCAGGCGCTGACCAGGTCGTCCGAGTCGTTCGACTCCGAACCGCTACAGGTATCCTTACCCGTCCGGTGGTAAAGGTTGTCAAACTTCCCACCAATCTCTAGGGAACTACCGCCTATTTAGTTTGCCTTGGTTGGGGTTCGCGTTATATTATTCTATTTATTTATACATATTTTGTTTTATCTACCCCTTTTGGTTTTTTTTCCTCCGTCACTGACTCCTCCACAGTATACATTTTTTTTTTTTTTTTTTTTTTTTACTAGGCACTTCGCTTATGATTCACGGGAGAAAGTGGACATGTATTATAGATAAATGCCAGAGAAAATTAAGGGCATATTGAAAATATTGTATTTATAAGCCCTGGCATTTGAATTGTATAATATTTGGAATTCGATAATTTTTTTGTATTATTATTTATTTATTTTTATTTATTTATTTATTTTTTCTTTCGTTGTATTATTTTATGTTGAACCTTCCGGGTTTTTAAACCAATTTCATCGGTCAAAACGGGTCCAATGTCACCCAGTCACTTACAGCAGCCTGAAGTCGTCGAGCTAGCATTGTTTTGTAGTAAGACGTGCACGTCTTACTAGGGGGAGGATGTCGGATATCGCCTTTATCGATCGATCACCGGTCATTAAGATAGTCGAGATCGTTCTAGAACCTTCTAGACTCCCCACTCGCCACTCGTCCGCTCGTCCATTATCTTTACCGGGGTGTGACGGTGTCACCGGCGAGTCGGACATGAATAGTAGTTGTCGCCCGACATTCGTAGTCGGACAGTGGTCGCCGATGTGAAGGTGCTAATAAATGCACATCGAAAGGCCTTTCTTTATTATAATTTGCAGCGTGTAATATTTCAACCGCGTATCAATTTATACTGACACGCGTTGTTTGTTGTGGCGTTCCGACAACGTTGGATTTGATCCTTCTTCCTTCCGTTATTTGTGCGGCGTTTATGGATCTTTTATACACTCTTATACGAAGAATTCATTCATTGTGCCAGATCGTATGTATGTACTCTTTGTATCGTTAATTATATTAAATATTGTATTATTTGGTTAAGGCCATCAAGGTCTCATGTAAATTTATTGAATTAGTTCAATTCTTGTATTACTGAATTGGGCGCCCAGATATATATTTATATATTTAAATTTGATTATTTCTATTGTATTATTTGATTATTTATTATTTTGAATAGTACGGCGGCGCTTTGTGCCCGTATCTAAAAACACAGTATTTTCGTGTTATTTATTTACTTTTTTTTTATTATTCAATCTCCATTATATTTGTAAAGTGTCCTCTTTCTTCCTTCGTGGATTGGAGCAGTGCCTAGGAGATAAGTTTTGAATACGCCGTGGTAAGGTATACGCCACAATTATTAAATTATTTAAATGTAGCCGGATCGGTCGATGGCTCTGGGTCGACAGTAAGGGTTCGTGCCACAATATTATTATATTAAAGTTAAATACTCGTATATAAACATAACTATACCTTATACCTATAATCCATATTATGAACATTTTATATTATATTAGTATAATATACTATACATAAAAATGCTTTGGGGAAGGGTTGGCTTTATTCTCACTCCCCCCCTTGAATAACATTACATTGTATAACCGCCATTGAAACTTTGTCTTTAACGGGATACAAGTAAAGTTATTTTTCTCACACAGCTACATTTTTATCTGTCAGTTGTGGATTTTGTTTTACAAAAACATTATCTATATTCTTGAGTATAGGCCACCCAAAAGTAATTGGTTATAGGCTCTTTTCTATAATTAAAAATGAAAACGTAGTTCCTTTTTACAGAAGTTTGTATTGTCACAGAATCATCCTTAAATCATCAAAAAAATCTCAAGTATTCAATAAATATGTCGTTCGAGAATATTTTTAAATTTCAAAAATCAGAATTTGAATATATGCATAATTTAAGCATAAAAATTAAAAATAGGATGAGCATATCTAAAAAAACCATCATGTATACCTTTTAAATATGTTTAATTGTATATTTCAATATTTGTATTTATAATATGTTATTACTTATTACTTATAAGTAGGTATATGTTTAATTCTAAAAACGTGATATTCGTAATGAGACATGACTGCACATGAGTCTTAACTATAATATTCATCCCTAGCAGTGTGGTAAAATAAAATTACACGTTATACGATTTCTGACGTTATTCGTATCATATAATACGTATATTTTGTATATTATCAATAACTAATTAGTAATTACTACACTAAAAATAAAAACAAAATATAATTGTTTTAAAAATTAATTTGTGTTCATTATTTTTCAAAACAGCATTAATACATCACGTCATAATTGTATTTATATGCGGGTTTAAATCTATGTAGGCACCTTACACCTGACCTATCATTCAAATCAATAGATTCGATAAAATTAAAATACAATAATCCACAGCAATATCATAAATAATCTAATTAAACATAATTAGGTACCTATCTATAATAATATGTTAATATGAGGTACCTACTTACTTTACTATAAAAGAAAACAATGAGTTATTTAAATTTTTTTTCAATCATAATTGTATTTGTATAGGTGAGAATTTATAGAGCTAAACAAACAATTCTCTTAGAAATTAGAATAATAATTATTTTCTGATTTCAGTAATTTTGGTTTATAGGTGACAAACATTCTATTATTTTATTTTTTTTTTGCGTGGTATCGACGACGCTGTCGGAGATGCTTGACTATCTTATTGCTAATAAAATATAAAATAATATAAACATTGTGCCTAGTAAATTACTGATAACTGATAAGTATTTAAAACTTTAAAATTTTGGAATTAGGAGTTTGTTTGTGTACGACATTAAGTAATTAGCCAACAATAGTATATAAGCGCACTTGAATAGTTGAATATATATTTTTGATAATAGATTATTCATTATTATAAAAACCCAAGGAGTTATAAGTACCTACTACCTAGCTATTATGCATGGAAGGTGGGCCTGGAAGGATTGATATTTGTAGACGAGATTAATAAAAATAGCTAATTTTAACAGGTACAGTTTATTTAAATATTGTCTCTAGTTTTGGATTATGAGCGAAGTGACATATTTTAATTTCAATAGTTCAACCCATCTTATTAATTATTTCTAACAGGAAAAAAATTTTCTATAAAATGAAAAAAAAATGATAGTAAACAAATAAAATTGGAAACTACTGAACCAATTAGCACCAGATTTTGTACACATGTAATAATATTTTTTTTGAGACTCGTGGTCGTGGAATATTCTTTGTTTGGTTTCTCAAACCTTATAAGTTGTGCTATAGGATGAATCAACACTTATTAATTTAATTTTCACCCACGAAAATCGTTAATTTTTTCATTTATATTATAAGCAAACTGACAGAAAACATTTTTTTTTTGTAATAATTTTGATTAGCCGACCTGCAATGCGATTTTAAAATAATAAAAAGATAGGTACTATTTGATTTATTGTTTTTTAGGTAGGTATTCCGCACAAAAATCAAGAATTATTATGTATACACAGTTACATTATACCAGCGGTCCTTACTAGGAGAGGAGTTTAGAAAGGACTAAATATAACTATTTTTTTTTTTCATTTTAATTTTAATTTGTACGATCTGTATAAAATATTTTTATAATAAGCGCAATAGATGGATAACAGCATAAGAGAGCTTGGATACTGGATAGCTTGAAAAACTATTCAATAATAGTACTTCATGCTTACATTTTTAATTATAATAATTAGCCATATAAAAATGTACAATTATTTACTGAATTTAGTGAAGAATAGTAAAAAAAAAGTTATAAAATGAGACAATAAGGTAAGAAAAGTTCATGATTGACACAATTGTTTTTCTTGAACTCTGGATTTGTACAATTTACTTTTAGTTCGGGGTGCGTTAAATTTGTTAAAATGCCGCATGTGGCCCGCGGCCCGCATAGTGGGTACCGCTTCATTATTAGATACTTAGTACAGTAGATCATTAATAATTAAATGAATCCATAATATAAAGACTTGAATAATTTATTCGAGTCTTTATATTATTCATTTTCAAAATTCAAAAGGTTGCAATTCTACATGGGAAATAGTCAAATAGGTAAATCTATTGTTAAATGTGTTAATAACCTGCATATGAATTCAGAATTACAATTTACTATCATAAAATTTTAAAAAGCAATTATTCCTATTTCTTATCGTCAATCTATATACGTTTAGTCAAAAAGGCGATGGTAAAATATAATATTGTATGGTATATCATAAATTATAGTGTACATAAAATCTACACGAATTTGATTTTATTCAATTGGATTGATCGTATTGGGCACATTCCACATATATAATTAATTAATTAATTTTGGTTATGCATGAGTAGTTACTACTTTCAATGGCTGTCAATTTTGAACCACGGTAATATGCTTATTAATAATAATTCTGCCTGCGGGTCTCTACTCAATAATATAATGCACAACATATTTAGGCCCCTTCAATAATGTGGTGTGTATAATGAGTAACAACTACATGAGTCATTGCTAGACCCTCTAAATATAGAGTAGGCGTGTAATGAATCGTATTATTAACAATAAAATAAACCTTAACTTAAGTACAGTAAAAAAAAATAAAAGTTAACAAATCAGGCACATAATATAATAGATATTATTACATAGTGACAAAAGTACATAATATTCACATGTTTGAATTGATACCCTATTATATATTTAAAATATTAAGTATAACGATTACCTATCCGTATAGATTACGTTCTGTTCATGGACAAATCGGCGTTGGTGTATCTCGGTTTATGCAAAATAATTCGAACGGGATGGATAAGGGATAAGCTCCTGTGGTGAATTGGTATAACACTATATATAGGTCTATAAGACCATAGCATTCTTTCGTGGTTATTTATTTACGATTTGTACATTGTACATATATATTAGAGTTGATTAACTTTTACCGGAAACATTACATTTTAAAATATCCTTTTTGACAAAATCGGTTTTGGATATTGGTGTAATTCTAAAACAAATGACCATATAGATATATGAAATTTTCACTAACTGTTTATATTGGAATTTTCTATAATTGTAAAAGTTTCAAAACATTACAAATCTTTTAAAATTATTCATAGACATTTTCAATTTTCAATTTTTTTCGTTTTTTTTTTTTTTTCTATAAATGTCAATAATATTGTATTCGTTTGGTAAGAAAAGCTTCAACATTTATAATACCTACTATACGCTCCTAATACATTTTTATAATCGTAGTTAAAAAATCTTAAAAATACATGATCACATTTTTTCATAACCATTATAAGTTCGAATTTTGACAAAAAAAAATAACGAAAATGTGCTATTGTTTTGAGTTAAAAATTCACATAACTTTTTCTTTTTAAATCTAGTATTTAAAAATTCAATTCAAAATTCTTCATGAGTTTGTCTTCTTTTATCTATTAAAAACTGTTTACCGAAAAGTCAAATTACATTATATTTTTATGAGCATTTGAATTACAACATATATTGTTTTTGAAATGTTTAATAATTATTGAACATTAAATATCAAATATTAATTTGTCATGCCAAATTTTTGGATATAATTCGTATGATATTTATGAAATATAAACCAGTAAATGCATGCCATAACTTCAGGTTCGAGTAAACGTTGACGACCTAGTCTGATTTTTTAAAACACTGTTATTTAATAGATATTCATTGGCCATTATATTATATTTACATATTTACCAATTTCTTAAATTTAACTAGGAGCATCAAAGCCAACAAAATTGTTATAAATCTGACTGCATTCCCCTAGGGCCTAGATCGTCGTGATTAAAATAACCTGATTCGAAATCACTATTATGCTGCATATTGCTGCATAATAAAAATGCAAAAAATAAATTATATACGTAATAATGAAGTACATGTACAGTAAAGGTTATAGTACAGTAGCAAAAATACTAATAAACATATTACGACGACAGTAGCCGTTTTATCCCCTTAATGCTTAGTGTGCCATTGCCATATGTGGCATAAATCAGTTTTTCGTAATTTGTTGCTGTGAAAATATAGCATATATATATATATATATAATATATAGCATATTGCATATACGGCCAGATTCGGCACAAAAAAACGAACAAATTTGATGTAAGGTACGTCTATTTAGCGGTAAAATTATGAAACATAGATGAAAAATTTAATCAGCTCCAAATATGTTTGTCACCAAAAGTCGTTACCACTTATTTTATGTTATCATAACAAAAAATGTATACCGCCGAATTTAAAAAAAAATACCATTGTGTTTGTCAGTTTGTCAGCTTTATTTTAAATTAAGTACTAATTTCTAAGTATAATACTTTTTGAAATATAACAAAAACTTAGTATGTGCCATAGGCGCCCGCAGGGGTGGGCAAGCTGGGGCATTTGCCCCCCCTGGCTTTTTCAAAATATTATTTTTAATTGAATGTTTTAAGATAAATTACTATATACTATACAACAAATTTAAAGTATAAAATAAAATATATTGTATACGAGTAGGTATCATAAAAAAGGTTATTATTTTAAAACACCTAGTAAAATTATAATATTTATCCTCAAATCCTAACATTGCCCCCCCTAGAAAAATTTCTGCGGGTGCCATAGTATGTGCCATATTTTGCACAACATGCATTAAAAACATAGAAACTGAATTTTTTTTTAGCTCTAAAAATAAAAAAATACCACACTTAATATTGTACTTATTCATGAGTATCATAGAGCATAATATATTTAGTGCATGGTGGCCAAAAATGGCAAAAATAAAAATTGTATACTTTAATGAATGATGGCCAAATATAGCACAAACAAACTTTTGGTGAATATAGTGCCATATTTGGCACAAATTAAACTTTGATCGACTTTAAGGGGAAGTTTAACTCAAATATTATTTTAACTATTTTTCTCGTGATCCTGACGTCTTTTACTATAACCTCATTTTTTTTCAGGGATAAATAAAAAGTTATGCATGAAGGGGTTATAATACAATTTTCCATAGATATAATATGGTATACATAGACAACAATGTCAAAGATGGTTTCTATTAAAAACCATTATTGGCGTAATTCCATTAAATTTCAGCAGGTGCAAAATTTTATCGATCCAATAATCGTAATGATAAATTAAGTCATATTATTTATATTCAAAGCTAATTGCATTACTCGCGTGTACTACAGGTATCTTTTTATATTTGATAAAAATATAACATAAACAAATATTAAAATCTGTATGTACCTCTATATATTTATAATACTATATGTGCAGTGCCTGTACTATATGATACATTATACATATAAAAATATAATATTTATATGAAATTAATTAAAGTAATAACACAATTTTTAAATAAGTTAAAAATAAATCAACAAATCAATGAAATCTAGTTGGTATTGTATTTCAATAGGAATAAAGTTCAGCACCTGATACATAATACCAGGGGGTGCAAGTGCACCGTCGTGCATCCCTTTAATTACGCCACTGGAAACTATTATGAAAGAAGACATAATGATCATAAGCTCAAATTGGTTCAATTTGGTGCCCCCCTCCCCAGGCTTAAGCCCTGACTATTTATGCATTGAAAAAATCCGCGGGTACTATTATTAGTATCTTAAAATTTAACACAAAATTTTAATGGTATTTTGTATTTATAAGTATATAAGAATACCAGATATGACAATAACCAGACATGACATTCGCCCCATCATATGACTGTGCTATTATAGGAACTTCAATACTTCATGAATATTAAGTTCTTTTAAAAAAAAAAATGATTTAATTGGAAAGTTGTTCAGCCACTTGTCCACCAGATACGTAAAAAAAAAAAAAACAATAAACTGTTCAAATATATTCAGATTGCCATCAACAAATTAAACACACACACAGACATCTGTTCTTGCTTATAAGTCCTATTTGATGAGATTAATGTTGTTCATAATAACAATTTAAATATAAATAAATGTTATATATTAATGATTTATGTTATAAATAAATGTTTTAACTACCTGCCTTCCTTCATCACAAATCAAAGCATACATTCCACAATTTTTAAGTTATTGTATAATGTTTTTTCTAAAAATATTGGAACTTATATTTAAAATTTCATTTTGAATATACCAGCTGCTATAGTTAGTTTTTTTTTCAAACATTTAAAAAAATTCCTGATTTGATTTGGCATACATTTTACATAACTCCTTAAAATTTCCTATTAAAAAAAATATATGAATATGTATTTTACTGTAAAATCCTGATCACTAGGTGAACTTGGGTTTTACAAGTTAGTTTTTTAATTTACTTTGGTTGAATGATTCTTTGCATTCATCATGACCTCGAAAAGCTATACCCTGCCGAGCTAAATATAATGTAAAATCAATTAATAGTTAATACCTTCACATAATTCCTATTTTTTATAATTTGTTTTTTATGAGCTGTTGAAATTTGTGTAAGAATATTTTCACTTTGTAATGCAATTTTATAGGCATTCAATTTTGCAGTACTTATTAAATGTGATATTGACTTTTCATGTTTAGACAATTTATTATTAATCTATTAAAAATAATAATAATAACTGAAGATAATAAAATATTAAAATAAAATATCATTTATTTAAATACCTTATTCCAGTTTTGCACACCATTTATATTATCAAATTTTTCATCAAGGGTGTAGGCATGTAGTCCTAAAGTTATTTGTGAGTATGCTACATATGTGGCAGCTTTTGTCATCAACCCAGGCCACCGTAGCCACGGTGGGAAAGGGCGTTGCCCCCTTAAAAATATTAGACATATATTGTTTTATATATAACGCATCCCCCCTAAAGTTTGCTTTGCCCCACCAGAAAATTATTTGGTCTGGCTACGTCCTGCATCAACCCCTTCACCTCCACCTCCTTTCATTTATATAAATTAATAACATATAATTAGTTATTATTTTATTAAGTTGATTTTAAATTATAATAACTTTAACAATGTAATTAATATTATTATAAAGTATATTTATTTACCTAATACATAATATAATAATAGTTCTGTCAGCTAGTTTAAAACAATTGTTGTGAAAAAAAAAAATATATATATACGTATACCCAATACGCATGTTTTTCAGCGCATACTTCCGGTCTCAGGTTATTTTCTTTAGTATGCTCTCTTTTACAAAATTGAAAATTGGGTATGCGCCACATACTCACGCATACCCACTACATCCCTGGGTGTTAGTAGAAAAATGTCGACAGTTGAAACAGAAAACAGCAATTGCTTTCACACTATATTCAATCCAATTATACTTGTTATAATAAATTGATGAAAATGCTCTGTTTTGTTTCTTAAACGTAGTTAACGGAAATACTTGTAAATGTGGCTGTTTTGTACCCGACATTTTGGTGCCTAGATCATCAATAATATTTTTTGTATCCGATATCAATACATCAAATGAGATCTATAAATAAATACTATAATTAATTTTTTTTCGAATTATTACGTAAAATGCTATCAACAGGTACCATTGATTAAAGACAAATAGATAGCCCATTTCAATGTAGATTTTGAAAACCGTAATTTTAGTGTTATTATGATTTCATAGATCGCGTCTACAGTTTTGATGCATAATAATAATATTCGACGATAAACATGTCATGTAATAAATATTATAATATAGTATTGTTATATTCTGTGGTATAGGCATCAACTATTGGCGACCGGTGAAACGCAGACGACCGAACTATTTTTATACATATAAACATAATAATATTATCAAAATAAACTTGTACAATAATAAATAATATTATGCTCTCTAATCTCTATACATAATAATATAATATAAAAGCAAAATTATTTAGTGACGGTTTTGTATTTTATCAATGCAGGTACTGACTACGTTCAAAATTATAGAAGTTTCTGGTGTTTTCACGGGTATTACATTTGAATTATCATTTATCAGTGCCAATAATATCATTGTTTTTCTTACTTGTTTTATG
Organism: Diuraphis noxia; assembly: GCF_037042655.1. Taxonomy (NCBI): domain Eukaryota; kingdom Metazoa; phylum Arthropoda; class Insecta; order Hemiptera; family Aphididae; genus Diuraphis; species Diuraphis noxia. The sequence continues at coordinate 24,327,249 of NW_028301714.1, read as the reverse complement.
AAAGAATGATAGAAGAATTCCATCCTTTTTATTTTTACCACTGATAACTCAATTAAATATGTATATAATATTTTAATTTTTAACAAAAAGTTTTAATGGTTAAAGGTGCCGGTAAAATTGAGTCCGGCTTAAGTAAAAATAATGTAGAAAACTAGAAAAGTAATAATAATTATACTAATTATACTAGAGTTTCGCTAATACACAACTATAAGTCTAAACAACAAAGTATCACACGGATGCGAAGCGTACGTACTACATAGTACATACTGCAATTATTGTTATCGCGAAGACAATGTAGACGAACGAGTTCTAAAATTAGAATTGGGGAAACAATAATCGATATTAGTCCCACACTAATGCGAGATATGTCATGTGGTTACCTATTGTATTTATATTTTATCATGAAAACATCATATTATACCTAATATTATTAAACATGGCGTGAAAAGTTACATAATCTCCAAATTACGTATATTTTTTAATACCTATTTTAAATTTTAATTATGATTACTTTTTAATCTTAAATTTTTATATAATGCATATAGGTATATGAATACTAGAAAAAAAGTACACTAATCAAATTCCAAAATTATTGAATTTTGAATAGTTTGCAGGGCACTTATAAATTGGGGGGGGGGGGGTAAATATGACTTGGGTTCAAAGTTATTTCATTAATAATTTCTAAGGAGTTACAATTAAGATATAATGCTTTTGGAAGAGAAACAAACGGAATCAAAAAATTAAATTTTTCTGGGACAACAACATACAAATATTTAAAAGGTATATATAATAAAGTTTAATCTGATAAAACTATTTATTCATATTCAAGTAAATATTATCTGGTTTAAAAAAGATTTTTATAGTTTGTCGAAATTTAGAACTTAAATGTTTTAAATTGTAACTTACTATTTACACAAACTAATGTTCAATGGTTGTGGTAATAGTAATTAGAAGGTAATATAAATAACTTATTATACTATATACTCAGTAATTCATTTAACATAACAAACTCCATATTTCAAAAACTATTAACGTTTTTGAAAATAATAATTTTACAAAATTTCATGTTGCAAAATAACATTTTTTTTAAACTGTATTTTAGATTCTGAGCAGAGCGATGAATGTATTGATTTTACCATGATGTGTGTTTTTATTTTTTTTTTGTGTCTGTCATCACATTTTGGGGCAGTAAAAATGCTTCGATTTTTGACTTCAGTACCTCGTTCGATCAGAAAGTGAATCTAGTTGGTACTTTGGGGGGGTCAAAAGTAAAAAATTCTTAATACTTTTCTAAATAATCGAGAAAAACAAACTAACAATTAAGGGAAAAACGGGAAATTTTACGCACACTCATTTTTCGACAAAATCGATTTTGGTTTTTGATGTAACTTTAAAATGAATGACCATAGATACATGCAATTTTCACCGAATGTTTATATAAGTATATTCTATCCACCATGCAATTTTCAAAAATTATTTTGATAATTTGATATGAAAAATATGAAATAATTTTCGACTTAAGTTGAACTATTCATAGACATTTGAAATTTTCGATCGTTATTAGTTTTTTTAAAATTAATATCGATAAAAATTTATTTGTTAGGCAGAAAAGCTTGAAAATTTAATTCAAGGCTCTTAACATATTGTTACAATAGCAGTTGAAAAATAAAAGAAATTCATAGTCAGAATTTATTTTTATAAGCATTCAAAGTTTGAATTTTGACAAAATACGTAAAAATCACGAAAATTCACAAATTATTTTAAGCTAGAAATGCATAAAAAATTTTCTTTTTAAATACAAGATTTCAAAATTTAATACATGATTCCTTACAAGTTTTTAAATCTTTATCACAAATAAAAATTCCACCGGAAATTCAAATTAAATTTTTATGAGCATTTGAAATTTAAATTTTTACAACATTGGATTTTCACTTTTAGCGATTTCCTTATTTTGGTGTAACTCTAAAACAAATGACCGCAGATACTTGAAATTTTCACTGAATGTTTATATAGGCATTTTATATATTTGATAAAATTTTCAAAATATTTAGATTTGTTTTGAGGTGTTTACTGACATTTTAATTTTTCAACTTTTTTAGTTTTTTTTTCTAAAAATATCGATAAAAATTTAATACAAGATTCCTTACAAGTTTATCAATCTTTATCACAAATAAAAAGTCCACCGGAAATTTAAATTAAATTTTTATGAGCATCTGAAATTTAAATTTTTACAACATTGGATTTCCACTGGATTTCACATTTAGTGATTTTCTTATTTTGATGTAACTCTAAAAGTCTAAAACAAATGACCGCAGATACTTGAAATTTTCTCTAAATGTTTATATAGACATTTTCTATATTTGATAACATTTTCAAAATATTTAGATTTGTTTTGAGGTGTTTACTGACATTTTAATTTTTCAACTTTTTTAGTTTTTTTTTCTAAAAATATCGATAAAAATTTATTTGTTCGGTAGGAAAGCTTGAAAATTTAATACAAGGCTCCTAACATATTTTTACAATAGCAGTTGCAAATTAAAAGGAATACATAGTCACAATTTTTTTTTAAAGCATTCAAAGTTTGAGTTTTGACAACATATTAAATAAAAATCAGGAAAATTCACAAATTATTTTAAGCTAGAAATTCATAAAAAATGTTCCTTTTATATCTAAGATTTGAAAATTTAAAATAATCTACAATATATCCTAGACAGATAAACCGTCTTCGCTCAGAATCGTATTTCGTATACAAATGATCATTGGATTCAAATTTAATTCCATCCATTACAGTAACCCACTTGTAACCTATAGTACAGCAGAGCGACACCCACGACTTACCCGCCTTTTTATTATTTGTATCGCTTTTAATTTTTAACTTTTTGGGATGACAACAAACATTTTTAGTTTCATATTTTGAAGCAGAATTGGGGTATTTTGATTTATGATAGTCAAATATGCAAGAGTAAATAATTATGAATAATTTTGATTTTTGATTAGTTATAAGTATTTAAATTTTAGATGAGTGGAGTAGTGGACTAACATCTTGCTGGGGTACCCTTGTAATACTACAATCTGCTCATCTGTGCTTTAAATATTTATAACTAATTAATTAGTGGTATGAAAATTTTTTTGTATAGGTATACATTAATTATACAAATAATATTTTGCTCTAAATGTGAAATTAAAACTATTTGCTTATATTCTGGTAAATAAAAATCTGGTTTAAAAAAAGTTTATATTATAATATGCTTAATATTTCAGATGTACAAATCAGCAAGTATCAAGACAGTTTATTTTGCCATTGTCTATATTTTTGAATTTGTGATTTATACCTTCACACACCACACACACGTCATGTCACACTGTGATGACTGATAGATAACAATTAACAGATAACAGTAAATTGTTATCTGTCTGTGGATTATGTGACCACCTTAGGTCATAATATAATATTATATTATATTATATTATTATGATCTAAAGTGACCACTGAGTGGCACTGACCATGGCTGTATTATTATTCATTTTAATTTAATTTAATCGGTTGGACTATACTATACAATTTAAAATTATGGCTATTGGCTATGCTATCTTCATGATTTGTGGATTTATCATAGTTTTATACTAGCACGGAGGGCTAGTAGTTTTATAAAACACTAATAATAATACACATTTTATACATATTCTGTGAGATTTAATTATTTATTCATATTGTATGTTCATTTAAATTGTTATCACCGATAAATTCAGATTAGTCCAATCACAGAGCGTTAAGTTCAAGATAACAATGCATGGCCGGACGTCAAACGCCGCACAACGCACATGGCTCACGCTTTTTAAAATTCAGTTTTGATAATCAAATTTATGGTACAATATAATGCGCGAATGTGCAGTTGTGGACGGTGTGTTGTCAACAACAAGGCATCATGACAGCGGTGTTTTTCCGAAATCGTTCTATTTTTATACTTTTTCCGAGCATTATAAATTATTTCTGAAAAACAGGTCTACCGGTCTACGTCTACCTTGTAGAGAGTAGACTGAACTACTTTAGCAGTAGTTTGTAAACAACGGTCAACCAGTTACATAACAAGTGTTACAACGAATGCAACGGTTTGGTCGATCCATCTTTTGTTATTTAATTTTCAAGTTTCTATCATTTCAGATTTGTACAGTTAATAGTTTTTTCTTTTGAGTAACAGTATGTCGTTTTAATTTTAAACTGGTAACTCTTATTCAGATGATTAATATGATCCATTGTTTTTTGACTTATACTTGGTAATGTTGAAGGTTAAAATTTCAGTTTCAGTTTCATACGATTCTCCAGTCGACTATAATCACACAAATCATGAATTCTACTAACAAGATTCCTTGCTGTTCCCACTGCAATAATAATTATCACATTGGAGGTAATTTACTATGATATTATAATTTATGTGCTGCAATTGAAAGAAGGTATAATTTTAGAAGAATTATAATGTACCTAGTTATTAGGTATTAGTTTATTACCCAGTTGGTCTGTAGAAGCGTTATAAATTATAATTGTGTATACATAGTACGTCATACTTATTAAAGCAGACTTTTATTTTAAACTAGGTATATGAACAAATAGTTATGTAAAAAAAATCAAGTACTGGTGTAACACAATACTTATACTTATTAGATAAAACATGTTACATTTTTTCTTTCCAAAGTTAATTTGACAAAATATTTCCGCAAATTCTACTCTACCACCTCACATCGCTATCATATTAAAAATATATTTTCATGGTACCAACTTCTTCTTTAAAAACTTGTTGATTGTATGATTCGTATACCAATAAAGTTGTAACAGAAAAAAATTACCTATATAGTTATATATTTTTTCTAGTTATAAGTGCTTATAAAATATTTATTACGACAAAAATATTTTCAGAGCACATTAAAATATCATAGTACAATCTTCACTGAGATCTACTTAAACTTTTCACTGCTACACTATTTATACTTTGTAATCAGCTGTATACGCCACATAAAATAAATATTTTTAGTTAATTTTTTTGTATAATGTTTTTAAATTTTAAATTTGATATCTAAATTGATTAAATTATTTAAAAGATTTCCTGAAATTGTTTGTTTTCCAACAAATTATATTCCTCAAATGTAAAAGAATGTGATGGTATGTCTGGACCAGTGAATGGTGTACATTTTTTGGTTGTATAGTAAGTTAAGAGCAGTGAAAGGATTAAAATCATTTTTATAATTTCACAATTTATCATTGTTTTTGTGTTTATTATAATAAATAATAATATTGGTACCATCATATACTATGATAAGGTTCTCTAAGTGAGATAATAATTACTCAATTTTAAGTATTAGTATCATGTGCGCCCTAAATTTTATAATTTTGGTATTATGTATATTCATTTTTATTTTATTCAGAAATTTACATTATAGGTAAGTAGGCTTACGAAAATTATATAATATAATAACTATTCATTTATTATTTGTTATAGATGTACATGGACCCAAGATTCCAATGTTATTAGCTTGTGGACATGATATGTGTAGAAATTGTATAAAATACTTGTACAGGAAGAATAAACGAGTTATTTGTAAAGTTTGTCAAACTAATACCATGTATGAACCATTTTTGTTTTACTCGATGTCAAATTATCAAATATAAATGGTTTACTTATTTATTTTTTAAATGTTCACAATATTGTAATTTACAGGATTAAATGTGATGACGAAATATCAAACATACCAATACACTACTTTATAATTGGTAAAGTATGGTACTCATTATATAACAAAAAACGTAAAATATATCAAGATATATCTAATATTAGGATGACAAAAGTTCCTTCTTCATTGTCTTTAATCAAACCTAAAGGTAAGTTATTAATTTGATATTTACATAAATATATTTTAGGTACTTATTTTTTAATAATCATTATAGAAAATTGTCAAAATTGTCATAAATATGCAGCTTTCTTTTGTCAACAATGCGATGATGTGTATTGTGAAGATTGTTCTCAAAAGGTTATTATTTCCAGCTTTCACTTAAATTGAATATACAGCAATTTTTTTAATCAATTATTTAGATTCATATGGAGAATCGACATGATTTAAGCAAACTAGATACCACACACCTTGAATTTCTTCAAGCCTCCAATTGTGACCTTCATTTTAAAATAATTGACTTTATTTGTACCACATGTGAAATGGAGTTGTGTTCAATTTGTGCTGTTGAAAATCACCGTCATCATGAAGTTCATCATTTGGATAAATATGTAAGGACTATGAACATTTTATTTATTACAGATTTAATATGATAATATTATGTAAATAAAACATTAAATAATTAAGAGTAAGGAACAAATTTTAAATTCCATTAAAAATTTCTAAAAGTTTTAAGATAAAAGATGATGAATAGTTTGATCGTTTGATGTAAACATAAAATAATTTGTATTAATTTTAATTAGAGGCCAGAGGTTACATATTTAATTCAACAAAAAACCAATATAATAATGTTATAAAATTAAATTTTGGTGTAGGAAATAAAAAAAAAAGTAATCCCATAATTTACGCTTTTGGATCATAATGAATTCGTTAAATTATTGAACTGAAAGTTAAGTATTGTGTGTACTGTGTTTCTAGTGTGTACACGTTTGTTGTCCAACGTTTGTTAAAATCTTTTAAAAACCTAGTTATTTTTTATTAATTTGTTATTTTAATTTTGTTATTTGTGTACATTAACATGTCTTTTAAAGACAGCAATGTTCATAGCCAAAGTAAAAAAAAATTATATATAAGTAGTGTTTATTCGTTTTTAAAAAAGTTATCAGAAAAAGAAGATTTAGACACTAATTTTTTTCAATACTCAAGACGTTACTGCTGAAGCTTGCGAGATTTCAAAGCGGTCAATTGAACGTATTTGTTTAGAAGCTCGAAAAACTGTAGAAACTAAGGTATTAGAAGCAGCTAGTCCTTCTTTTGTGTCACTTCTTAAATCTTACAAACGAGCAAAATATCGGAAGTGGATGATTTTGATGGTGATATAGTAAGGAGAACAGTACATACATTTTATGACAAGGGTGAATACCCCACTGCACAATTTATACTCAATTCTGTCAAGAAGAAAAACAATTATCCAGGAAGTCTTAGATCAAAGCAAAGACTTCTAAAAAATCTAAAATCGTTGTATAAAAAATGGAGTGTTGACCGTAAGTTTTTAATGAAGCGCAATGATATAGTTTCTCTTACACCGTGTCCTACATGAATCCGACGAGTGCGACTTGTGCGAACAAATTCTATTCTGACCACGCTGTTCTGTCGCAATACAATGCGTCCGATGCGACAAAATACAAACTGTTTAGTTTTTTGTTGTGTATGTCGAATTCATGTAAGACATAGCGTTAAGTTTAAATTCTTACAAAAAATGTTCGTTGCAAGTGAACAATGATACCCAACCATTGTATACCTGGACGAAACATAGGTCAATCAAAACCACTCACGGACATTTTGTGGCAAAAGAAACAAATTCAAAAGGTCTTAAAATACCCACAGTCAAAGGAGGTTGACTTATTTTTGTTCATGCAGGAAGTATACAGGTTCATACAGAATTTAAAATTAGTTTTCCGTAGCAATACTGTTAACTTCACAGATTACCACAACCATACGAACTGGGATGTATTCAAATCTTAATTCATCACAATGTTAAATAACCTTGAAGAACCGTCTATCATTGAGATGGATAATGTAACATACAATTCGATATTAGTTGATAATTTCCCAAAATTTGATGCCAGAAAATCAGATGTTCAGGATTGGCTGACCAAAAAAAAATATTACATTTTCTCCATTAGAGATGCTAGCGGAACTGAAACAAAGGGTCAAATCATTAATTCTGATCGCAAAAAAAATATAAATTAGATGAATTGGCATTGGAAATAGGTCATGAGATAATTTGACTACCACCATATCACTGCCAATACAATCCTATAGAACTAATATGGGTTCAAGTAAAAAATAAGGTAGCTACAAAAAATAATAAATTCAAAATGACCGAAAGAAAAGCTAACACACAAAGCGTTAGATTTGATTACCTAACATGATTGGGAAAAATGTGTGAAACATGTGAAATTAATACAAGACCAAGACTAAGATAAAGACATTTTAAGAGACAGTTTGTTAGAACCTATTATATTGACTGTATTGTCAGACAACAGCGATTGGGACTCAAGCGATAATGATGAAGAGTGTATTGAATAGCTTTATATAGTAAATTGTATTTAATTATTAATAATTGGTCTATACTTGTATTTTAGTTTTTTAGACTAAATCTTTATATATATATATATATATATATATATATATATATATAATTTTACTAATAATTTAAGTTAAGTTTGCGTTTACTTTTGTATATTAAGTTGAAAATAATAAGAAAAATAAAGAAAAATACTTAATATTATTTTCATTAACTGTAGAATATCGCTTTCATTATTAACAAATAATAAAAAAAAATGTATGAATAAGAAATATTATTTTGAAAAAGCGCAGCAAATGATTTAATGATGACTATTTCAAAAAATCCGTTAGGATTGTTGCGGTCACCCTTCAGTTTCTATATCGCCGACTAGTCGAGAGCATGTTTATGTAATTTTTCTGAAAGTTTGGGTTTTAAAAAATTGGTTTCCCAAATAATTGTCTTTAGTTATCTATACTCTGCTCAAAATAAGAAACGCCTGCAGCGGCGACCAATTTTCGTTGGGCGGCTGTCAGGAAACACCCGTTTATCATCCCACCCATTCAACTATCTGTATATCCAGCTGTGTTATACTGCCACGCCCATGTGCAGTAGCTGGCCGCTGCAGACTTTTCTTATTTTGCACTGAGTAAACAGTCTGTTATATATATATAATATATTTTTTTAATTATGATAAAATGAATGAATTTTTTTTTTTTAGAATTTGAGCAAAGTACAACACTTACATGAATATTCATTAAAAGGAGACATTTTTCTTAAAAAATTGAAACATTATAGAGATGTAAGTACAAGCGTTTTCAATTATCATTAGTAAATTTTAGATGTATGAATGAATTATCAGATAAAGTATTAAAAAAATATAATTAAATAATATTATATTCTACTCCCCCTGTTCAGTCTCTCTTTCAAGTATTAAACTCTTTATTAATCTAAAATGCTAATATTTAATACGTTGATCTTTAGTATATGGAATAAGAAGTATGCTCAATGATTAGAATGTGCATAATTTTTATATGAAACCAGCCATATACAAGGCGTGTGTATGTTAAGCCACCATTAGCAGTCAGAACTACTGTTTTGCTCTGTCTTACAGTATTAGACCTATATTATGCATATTATTGTATTGTATATTCTTTATAATGAAAAAAGTTGAAATTTATATACTTCAACACTTATATAATCATATCCATCCATAAAAAATGTATATCAAATTTAATGTTCTAAGTTGAAAATATTTATTTTAAAAATAGACTGCACGATTAAAAAAATTGCAAAATAAATTACAGTACAATTTTAATCTTTGGTTTACAAATAAGATATCTTAAAAATAAGCATTAATAAATAAACCACACGTTTTGACAATAAATAATAGGATTTTTTACTTAACACTTAATCAATGATCATATTTACATATTAATTATAATTATAATTATAATCTATTATTGCACATGTTTCAAGTAAAATATTATCTTATATTCTATAAATTCCAGATTTTATTATCAATACCTAACATATATATATTTTGGCACAAATAAAGTTTTTTTTTAATACATAGGTATGGTGAATGCATACACTACTAAGTACTTAATTACATTTAACAGATAATTGGATATGTTATCTCATATCTAACTAATAATAATAAAAAAAAAACTATAGAAATTGTAATATTTGTTGTTCACATTATAAACCAATAATTATTAAAAAAGATAACCTACATCTGAAAATAGGGTTTATTTTTGAAACTTAATAAGTATGTATTTGTATATTTTTAAATTAACTTTCTTTAAATGCTTATCTTATTGTTATTAAACTCTATATATTTTTAAATTAAGTTGAAGATCATTTTCTGACTGTTTTAAGAGGACGTCTCACCCGCATGTGTTGTCTCTGTCTTACAAGTACGTAACATTGCAAAAACTGTTTTGCGCGGGAAAGAACCGAGAAAGCTACAGTTATAACTAAGAAACAAAATGTTCACCACATAAAAAGGAGAATTTTGTCTGTGCAATATCGTTTTTATTTTTTTGATATCAGAACTACAAAAAAAGTTATTCATGCTTAAAAAACACAAAATTAATATACTATAAAACAATAAGAATTTTTTTTGTATAAGTGATATCAAAAAAATAAAAACGATATTGCACAGACAAAATTCTCCTTTTTATGTGGTGAAAATTTTGTTTCTTAGTTATAACTGTATCTTTCTCGGTTCTTTCCCGCACGAAACAGTTTTTGCAATGTTACGCACTTGTAAGACGGAGACAACAAATGCGGGTGTAACGTCCTCTTAATGCACATCTATAAAATACTTAATACACAAGCTATTCTAGTTGTTTGAACTTGGAACAGAAAAAAATTTTGATAGCAGAAAAATTAATTTTTTACCCTTGCTATTACCATTGTTTAAATTTATAATTGTTATTTATCATCTAATATATTATGTATATTAAAATCTCGAGAGGTTAATTTCTGGACAAATAAAATTCTATAATTTTTTTGCTTTGTTTTTATAATCATGCTATTGTTGAAAAATGTTCACCCTAGAATCGTGTCTAAGCCTTACAATTTTATGAGTAATTTTTATTTGATTTTTTGTGGATAAATTAATAATTATAAAAAAAAATTAAAGATTAAAATATACCCAATAAAAAAATTAAATATTTTTACAAACTAATTATTTTTAATTTGAGCTCTTTAAAACATAATATCATACTAATTATGAATAAATAATTTATAATGGTTGTATTATATTAAAAATGGCACATTTTCAGGCCCATTAGTTTTGAAAACTTGGTTAGTTTTATAATATTTCCTATTTAGTTTAAAAAAAAAAAATTATTGTGTTAACATCTGCCTACCTATTATTAATTTCATTTCTGCTATTTTCCATAATTTTTCCTTGCAAACAATAAATCTAGACCAAAGAAGTTCTTATTAAAATTTATATATCTACATCTAGTAATTGTTGATATGGTGTTCTAACTGATTCTGGTTCAACGGTAGTTACATTAATTGCTGGTGACATTGTTGCTCTTTGTTGACCTCTACTTTTTTCGGTTTCCTTAAATTTGTTTTCTAGATATCTATCTACTAGAGGTCCTTCATAATCTTCTGGAAAACTTGGTTTTGATGGTATTATATATTTATATAAGCGTTCATTGAGCACATAGAGTTGAGCTGTAGTATCACATTTTACATTAAACCACCAGTCACATGTCAGTGATACTTGATTAAATATAGTCCCATTTGGGCACAAAAATGATGCTTGACCACCATTTAAGTCACAGTAATGCCACACCTAGAAAAAAAAACAATGAAATTGTAATTTTTCATTTATAAGAATATAAGTAATATAAATTATGCGCTATTTGAAATAATATATTTTATTTTATTTTTACTTTTATCATAATATTTTAATTGACAAAATATTATTATTTATTATAGCAATGATGTTGATAAAATAATTTGTTAGTACATGTGTTTTATGTTCGAGATAAACATTTTCTATAATCCTTTGTTATTTAAGTTAAGTAGTTAGAGTATAGTTCGAAAAAAAAGTTTTTAAGGATAATTATTTAAGTATTTATCCAAAAAAAAAAAAGTGAAAATTATAACTTACACATGAATTTGACAAGACCGATTTGAATTTACTGATAATAACTGACACAAATTATAAAAGTATATTCATATTAGGCATGATACAATATTTTTTAAATAGTTAAATATTAATAATTATGGTAAATATTGAGGTTATAGATTTTCAACTTTGTGGTCATTGATTCTCTAAATAGTTTTCAATAATCAACTGATAGATATCGAAAATTTCTGGTAATTATAGAATATATTGTTTATGGCACTGATAATTCTAATAGGTCATCATCTATATTATGATTATGAGTTATACAACCTATCATTATACATAAAAAGTTAACATAGACATCTTGTCACCTACCCATTAATTTTTTATTTTGAAAGATCCTTATTGCAAACGGACGAGTGTTTTTTAAATTCTGATTCACTAAGCAAGTTTGAAATGTTAAAAACATACAGGTCACATGTTGTATATGTTGCATACAAATGTATTTAATAATAACGACTCTATGGGTTAAAGTATGCCCAATGTAGTAATATACAGCGGCGGAGCAATGATTATGAAATGAGGAAGGGGTTAAGTATTAATTAAAATAAGTTTTTTTATAGTTTTCGTAAATAAATAATACATTAACTAGGGACAAATATTTCAAATGAAGGGGGGAGGGGTAAATGTCCAAACCCCCTGGTACGTCACTGGTAATCTACATATATGATGACATGCAGAAAAAATATAATCGATATAAAATAACGTTAAGTACTTGGCACAGCGTTTCTGGATCTCCGAAAAAACCTTTGTATCTTTGAGTTTTGCAATCAAAACTAGTCTTGGGTATAACTGAGAGTGTTGGATAATCTACACCAGGTCTTCCCGGATTCCCTACGTCACCAGTATCATCATATTCATCAATTGGATCTGGACGGTATTCCGGCTTAGGTTTCTTCGGTCGCAGTGGTCTAGTCTGTTGTTCATCTGCTTCGTTTTGCAATAACTGTAACACAGCCGATAAAGTCTGTATACTGGAACCGATGTTGTCGGCCGTAATTTTGTTTGAAAGACGATTTCCCAAATCGTAACCGTCTAACAGTTCGTTGAGTGCACTGTATTTGTCTGTCGTCGTGGTTGTAGTGACTGGTGTTGTTGGTCTTTTCGGCTTTGGCCTTCTCTGTTTTTTCGTCTTGGTTGTAAACCGCAATTGTTCTTGTTTTTCTGGATATGAATTTGAAGTTGGCGGTATTGTCGGTAAAAATCCAGCATGATTGCCGTGTTTAATAGCAATTGGACTGGATTGAATAATCGGTTTGGGGCTTGTTTGACTTAAATCGTAATAATAATTGTACGAGTTGTCTGTCTGGTGGATGACATACGGCATTGCAGTCGTCGTTGCTATTACAATAGGCCTTTTAATTTTTGGAGAGCTTGGAAATCTCAGATATCCTGCAGGCGTAGCGTGTTGTTGTTGTTGACGCACTTGTTGATGATTTGATATCTGATAATTATGTTGATGCTGCTGGGTAGAGGGCTGTTGTTTTTGCTGCAGTTCTCTCTCATTTTGAAAATAAAAGTTATTCGTCTGTGAAGGTCTAGGCGAGTTTGAATTTAAATTAGGGTTTTGATATTGATATGGCATGTCATTTTGGTCGTTGTTACCGACCACATAATACGTCACATAAGGAATTAGGCGTCGGAATCGTTCGGCAGTTGACAATGATGTTTCACTTGCATTTTGGTTATTGGTTAACAATTTTTGATTTATCGTGTCTGCAATAAAATAAAATTTAATATTTTATTTTGGCATTGTAATCATTTTAATTGGTAGTTTTTACCTATTGGTCATTCTTAAATAATAATATTTTTTTTTGTATTTCAAGCACTACACGAACAAATAATAAATTTTAAGTTTCCTAATCTATCTAAATATGGTACCTATTTTTTTAATACTATTATTATAGGTGACCATTTCACAATTGGTTCACGAAAGGAATTTCGAGTCACTCGCTATTCACAATTGTCCACAAATCGTGATTAGAAAATCTCTTATATTTATCCAACTGTTGCCCACTGCGGTAAATGTAAATGACTATTTAAGGCTTATATTATATTATATTATGTGTATTATTTAAATACAAGTATTTGTAATTCCGACAGCTGACACATGTAATATTTAAACGTATTCTTATAGTATGTTCTTAAAATTAACCTTGTGAGACGTTTTTAACAATATGTAAAAGGGAAATCACATCATGTGTGTACTTTATGGTGTTATTATTACGAATGGAATTAACTTCAACGAACCGTATCGATCTTATGAAATTATTTTAATTTAACTGTAATAATTAGCATCATTAAGTGCTATATTGTTATCATTATTATTACATTATAACATTATATTTTGCCTAGCATCGATTTCCATAATGTTTTGATTTAAATTTTAAACTATATTTGTTATAAAACTGTAAGTAAATATATTTTTTATCATTACCATAGTTTATTATGTTTGTAAAGTATAGTCAAATATTTTTATTATATCACAAAATACGGTTTCCAGAGAAAGTGCGGTCGATTCGTCCATATGTGTCTTGAATTTGTAATTAATCACGACTATCGTGTTTTATACTAGTGATGATTTCTGGTCATTCTTTTTATGTACTTACACTTCAATTTTTTGTTATGGAATGATATTTATAAGTAATGAAAAAAATACACGCTGAACTGGAAATATAACTAGCAGTGTATAATAAAATATAGGTGTCTTCCTATATTGGATCTTGCATAACTGCAAATTACATTTGTGAATAGGTCTAACACACTTTAATGCAATAATATTATTTTTCAGTGTGATTTTCTTATTTTCGCACCATGTTATTCCTCTTGTGTAACTCTCCAAACAAAACATTGAGTAATTTATAATTTATCTTATTATTAAGAGATTCACGTATACGTTGTTTTTATACCTATTGATAGAATTAAAATTATTATGTGAATGTTAAAATGTATTATAATAAAATTGCTATTGTATGTATTCGTATAGTCTGTTATATTTAAAATTCCAGACGGTGTTTTATTGTAAATCCATTCTATGTATATATTATAGAGCTACGTATTTATTTAAATTATTGACAAGTATAATAATATGATTATTTTTTCTCACGAATTATTATTTGAATTTTTTTTTTTACATTATTCTTAATAATTCATCATTCCAATACACATATACAATGAAGTTCCTTTTTAAAGTATACCTACGCGTTTGTTTATGTAATATTTTTTATTATAATCAATTTATAAACGAATTTGATTTTTGGCACGAGCAAAACTGTGGGATAAGGAATGATCATAATATACATATGGGCAATGTATTATGGAAAACAGAACATTTACTTTTAGGGCCTCTAAACGTTTAGTTGTTTATGTGATTCAAATGTTTTTCTTATGTATAGTTGTTATTAATCTATAGCTAGGCTTATGTTTATTGATTTTATGAACCTATTGAATAATAAATTGTAATCTTATTATCTTTTTAGAAACTTAAATGAAAATTAATTTTTGGTTTAAAAATGGTTTTTGTTTACCTGCTTTATGAGATAAAGTAAAATGAATTTTTATTGAATTGTCTGCAGTAGGCATAAATTTATTCGTTTATTTTAAAATATTCTCAAAATAATTCTTATTTATCTTAACTATCTTAGTGTAGTATCCAATTAATAACAGTTTAATTTAGGTACTTATTTATTACACGTTATTAACAATTCCAGTAATACAATATCTACTTTTTTTTTTTAAATATTCAGTGACCAATTTATGTCTAAACATAAGTTATAGATAAAGATTATTTTATTGTTTATGTTCTTTATTAGATCGGTACTTAAATATACATTTATGGTATAGAATATGTGGTATGATATTATTTAAACAATTTTTGTTGTTGGTGATTTATGTTTAGGTTTTAGAAGAAATACTTTTCACTTATTCTTAAATGTAGATATTTATTGAATAAACAACCAGTTTAATGACATGTTATTTGTGCTATAAACTATATAATAGGTTAGTAGAATATCTTGCCTTGGGATCACCATTCAAAATGTACTAAATGTCTGTATAATCCTCTTATTCTAAATGGTGTATTGATCTATTCTTTAAATATATCACCAAGTAAGTCAATTAGCCTGTATGTTCCTACTTTGAAATCATTCATCTTCGAGTAAGGATTTAGTTTTATTGCTTAAAAGTTTTTGGCTGATCTAAAACATATTTTGTTTAAAATTGCATTTGCAAATATAATAAATAAAGTCAATATTTGACTTAAAGGACCGACGTTGTAAAATAAACATGTTGTATAACATATATTATATATATATATACTTTTTAGATGCGATTAGTTTCACGTGTAACATAATTAATAAATATGTATTGCGATAATTTTTATACTTAAAAATAAATGCGTGAGAAATGCGTATCACTTTGTTATTACATATTGCCTCTGATATCCATTTACTTTCTAGTTTTAATTGTTGCACTGGTATTACGATTTGATTCCAGCGGGAGATGTAAGTGTACCCTAGTACCCATATTAAACTTTGTCTCTATTGTGTTTTATCTGTCACTACTTTTACTCATACTTTTACGCTCTAAAAATTATTTAACTATTAACCGGTTTTTAAGTATATAATACGGTTTAATCGTTTTTTTACATTGTTTGTAATGCATAATTGGTATCGGCGTGAGATTAAGTCCTTTGATAATGTGTCACGATCATGACTTTAATCGTAAATAAAACTCAACTGTCTCAACTACTATATTATACAATTTTTGATTTGCAATGTACCATTCTTTAATTACATTTTTTTTAAATATCTATTTAAAATTTTAGTTTTCTATTTTTGTTATAGATTTTCATTGTATACACCTACAACAGTTTAGTTTCGTGTGTGCAAACATTCAATCTTTTTTTTTTATACAGAACTCACTATTTCTAGAACTATTTTAACCTAACCTAACCAAAGCAGGTTTTTTAAATTAATTTAATTAAATTTATTTTAATTTTAAAGCTAAAATTAGAATAAAAGTTAGTTTTTTGGAATTTTATAATTCAAAGACAACAAGAAAATGGTAACTTAAGTTTGATTAGAAGTTAGTTTTTTTCTAGTTTAAAATATAAATGTTACAACAGTAAGGTAGTTCAAAATATTTAAATATGTTAAGTATTACAAAATTAATTACTCTGTGTCTTGTATCTAACTCAAATTATTGGTGAAAATAGAAAAATTATATTGAATACCTGAAAATTTGATGAAATATTTTAACCTTTCAAGTAGGTAAGTATTAACCCTTTTTTCTTGGAAACTTATTTTGATATCATCATTAGAACATAGAAAACAAACTACAAAAATAACAAGTTATGTCTTATTGTTTTTAACAAGTTAATAGATTAAATTATTGTGCCCATTCAATTCAACTATTTAATTAACAAAGTTAATATGAATTAAAACTAGCTAGTTAAGTGACAAAGTTAATATTATTAAAACTAACTAGTTAAGTTACAAAGTTACTTTTTAACTTAAACTATCTATCTAGTTAGTGCTCAGCTTTGATTAGGACTAGGTATATTATTGTTACAAATTATAACGATTAAAAGCATTTACAAAAATGTATAATTTTGATATTATTAATCATTATATTATATCATGTCATAATTTTAAGCGTTTAAAAAACAATCTGAATCTTACGTTATTCAAATTATTGTTCAAATTATTGTTCAACATGTTAGTTAATTGTTGTCTAAAATCGAATTAATAAAATATTTTATATCATACGCTAAGTATTAATTATAATATAATAACAAATATTAAAATTCCACGTACCTGTGTCGATACCGCACACTGCGTTGTAACTCAACAACAGAATACCGTAAAACGTGATACTACTAAGCATGTCCATTGTGCACACAACACTGCTGTACATGCCGCTGCATTCGATCAGAATAACCACTGTCCAAGAACTGAGCAGAGGTCCTCCTCCTCGAAGCTTCGTTGTAGTATATGCTGCGGCTATAGTGAACGGGAAATGGCAAATTCTAAAATAACAAACAATCTATAGAAATGTCCACTGTTATGTAATTGCTCGTCGTGTTATTCAGTATTAATTTAGAATACAATTAAATAGATATAGATTCGTAGGCATAGAATTTTCCAACTATCCAAACGTTCAATAAATCACCTGTTGAATATATTTTATAAAATATGATGAGCGATTTAATATTATTTAATACATTTTGTAAATCGAATATTTGTTTATATATTTTTATTTTGACGCGTATACCTACATATTAATATTATTATGGTTATTACGTAAAAATATTTCGCCAAAGTATTTTTATTTTATATTAAAGCACAAACACTGCACCTTGACATCGTGACCACTGGTGTATGACTATTACGGGATTACATTATTTCTTTAAAATATGCGCAGATTCCCCGACGGTTTTATGATTTTACACTCTCACATAAATTGTATATTTAAATTTAAAATTATACAAATTTGTCGTATGCATTTATGTTTTATTATGGATACGTATTCCTCTTTTCGATTATAAGTTTTATCTTCTGATCATACCATATTTAATATATAAATTCTTAATTGTAATAATAAACTTGTTATAACCTGTAATATGTTGCCACATTTTAAACTATAATAAACGAAAAAAAAACTAAAAGTTTATGCGTACAGCGGGGTTTGATCGAATTACTAGTTAAGATGTGTATTACGCTGTTGAATTTGATTGATAATCTTATTATTTCAATACGGTTACTAGTATTTAACATATAGTTCATACCAGCATTTTCGTCGTACCTAAAATTATTACAGGAACTGGTGCATTATACATACGATCTGAATGTTTCATTTTAGTTTAATAAATTAAAATTAATATTTAAAATAAGTTGTTTTAAATTTAAATATTCAAAATTAAGTATTTATCCAGAACAATAATATTTTATGCGCCGATAAAGCTCTCAGTAAATGATTAGTATTATATAAAAAAATTATTATTTAGACATTTTTACTTTGTTAAGGAAGTTGAGTAAATCAATGCAACAATATAACGTGGTTATTTAAAAAAAAAATGATCTTGTGAATTTTTAATGATAAATTGAAACACTTGTTATTTATGTTATAATCACAAGTGTGTATGTTTTACAAGTAGAGATTTTAAAAGTATATGAAAAACCTGAGCAATTTAATGAATAATGGATCTATGCAATTATATTTGTATATAATATAGCGTTGGTATATTATTTTAGTTTTAAAGTAATTTCTAACATGTTTTTAAAATTTTTTATTAATTTAAAAATGTGCGCTCATTAGTTTTAAATATTATAATAATTGATATTTTATGGTATAGGTCATAGGAATTAAGTATAGTAACTTTATTGTATGGTTGTCTATAACAAATATAACGCTGTGGCTTGTGGTTTGATGCAAGAAGAGCTGATGTTATATTTGAATGCATTTTAGATCATTTGACCAGTGCGCCGCAGTGTCATTAAGATTTGCTTATTTTATTTGTGGTAATATATGGGCAATGTCTCTGATGCAACATTACCAACTTAATACGTTCATTGGCAATTTCGAAATCAATCAATACATTTAATAGTATAATAAATTGCTAAAATTATGTATAATTAAATATGATTATAAGGTTTTAATAAGAAAGTTAAGTTTTTTAGTTATTAAAAAGTGTTAATTTTATAAATGTCATCGATCAAGTATAAATAATAATATTTTTTACAATATCTATTAAAATTCTCAATTTAATGTAGATCCCGTAATGTTATATATAGGTATTCAATTTGCTTGTTATAAAATTAAATTTCTCAAAGATGTTTTTTGACACTTGGCCTTCTTTCACCAAGGTACAGAATAATTTTGATGAAAACAATGTTATAAATTAAAAATATTGCAGAATATTCAAAAGTTTTGTTTGATTTTATTGAATATAATATTAACGTTTTTTATTAGAACAACCATGAATTATGTACCATATTTTTTTCTACGATTTATTTGTATAATACCATATACATGATATGTAATAATATTTTGTATAATATGATGACCACAAATCTTGATTTATTTTATTTTTGAAATATATCATATCAATTGATTCACAGCTTTCACTTGAATAGTTAAATCATAACTCAAAATATAAAATTCAGTAACTAGTGATAATCCGTAATGATTTCTACCTAGTATATTTTAGAAGCTGTTATTATATTATTGTACAATGTATATTTTGAATCCGTGATGCATTTTAATGTACTTCGTTAAAAAAATGATAAATATTGTTGTATGAAAAATGTTTTACGAAAAATAGATAGTTTTATCATTAGTTCCGGTTTTATAAATTAACAGTCGGATCTGGAGGATTTCACTATGATACCTAAGTGTCCATTTCTCTACAAAACACAATCATATTTACGTTAATAAAACGAAAGTAGTTGTTGACAGTGAATAGCTCAATAGATATATAACAAGTATATGTAAACTTAAATAATGTATTAAAATTACCATATATATATGTATATGGACGTAAACACATTTTGTATTATCGATAAAATAAAGTATTAATTATTTTATTAACGTAAGAACTCTTTCTTTCTTTTTTTATATAATTATGTTAATACTTGAATTTGCAACACATCTCTCTGAGTAAGAAATTGATTTAAATATGTAGTGTAAAAAAATTTAAGTATTCATTTTATATATACAAGTAAATGTATAATATAACGATGGTAAATAAAAATTCAGTTTTAATTGTACTTCGGTTCTTATAACCCTTTTGTTGACCTTTCTCATTGAGTGCTTAACATCTTAAATTTTTAATTTTAGTACCACAAATCCTGTAGTAATTTTATTTGATAATTAAAAATCTTCGTCATGCATACCAATATGGGCCAAGATTGACCCAATTTTAATAAATTAAATAAATTATTTTTTATTAATAAATATTATTAAAGTAATCAATTATCCACATTGAAAGAAATCCTTACTATGAAACTGTTTAAATAAATTTGCTGAAAACAAGTGAACGTTGTAAATTGTAATTACATTTCTAGTATAACTATTATTTGTTAATAAATAAAATTAATTTATTTTGCATAAAATGTTATATAATTAATGTAACCTATGATTATTTTGATTTTTTAAATAAAGATATCAAATATTTTGGAAATGGTATGGTAAATGAGGAATGTTTAGGGCCCAAGTTTTTCATAGATCTGCTTCATTTAGAACTTATTTAATACTATTGGGCGATTTACATATATGTTTTTATTTTTCTATAAATCTCTTTTCTTAAAAAAATCTAGCTTCCTCTTAAATTACACATTTGTCTTTAATTGTGTGTCTGTGTAATCTATTATTGAAATCCGTGATAATAAACCCTATTTTATAACAACCTGTTTGTCTGTTGTCGAATCTTAACTAGAATGTGTTTATATAATATTTAATGTTTAGTTGAACTTTTAAAAATCCATATATAAAACTACTTTTTCCTTGTACACACGTCTTTTCTCTTGTGGTTCATAAATATTTCTATACTCGTATCAGATTATTTTAACTGTCAATTATAAAGGTCTGATAGTTAAATCATAATATCGAATACCTATATAAGAATATATTAAATACATCAAGTCGTTAATGTCAATATATATATATATAATATATATATAGCTTTGTCGCATTACTCTTAAGTCATGTCTCCTATAATGTTTAGAGGGAAAGTTACAAATTAAAACACCTTATATGTTTTGAATATTCAAAATAATTTTTTTTTATACGCCTAATAAAAAAAAAAAAAAAAAACGTCATTACCCGAGTACTTTTTTATGTAGGTATTATGTGCATTTAAATCACAATAAAACGTCTGTCGAACATTATCGTGTTGAAGGGATCATTAAATATATATATATATATACAAAGCCATATAGGAATACAATATTATGTTCATCCGTTTGTCCTCCATCGGAGCAAAGGTTAACCCACGGGGAAAACAATAGATGTTATACGTCATGCACGGATCACCGCGCGATGTGCCTTAATGCCTTGTAAAATTACAAGAGTATAATATTATTACGATTATTATACTATTATAGTATATCGTGTGATCGAGTTGTATAAAAATAAGAACAAGGACGACTAGATTTTATATTGCATTGTGACAATATGCATTCGAGGTAAAGCCAATGGTCCCTAACAATAATATTGTGCATATCACGTATTGGACGAATTAAATACAAAACATTTGAGCGAAAACCAGTTCGATCGAAGTATCGTATGAACAACTGTATAGGTATGCAATATATTTATTGTCATTACACAGGTGGTCTTTAATTCAAGTGCACGCCTATACGGCTATCCATGATATTATTATATGATGTATACGGTTATAAAGTTCAACGTACCTCCATATTATATTTTGACAATTATCCAATAGCGATATTATATTATTGATTCGAGACCGTGTATAATGATTAATGATCGACGACGACTGATCATCAAATGACAATATAATATTATATGACATTTTCGTCACGCGTCGAAAACAACGTGTATGAGACTTGATTCGATGATATTTGGCACGTGCAGACGACGAATATACCGTGAGTCGTGACTGCTGGATATCACAGAAAATAGTTTTTCTTAAAATATTGATTTCGTCCGCGGCACCGAATACTACCTATACCGCGAGTCGTGACTACAGGATAATATCGTATATAAAACAGTTTTTCTTGAAAAATATTGATATCGTCCGCAGTGCCGATTCTGCAGCAGTGCTTATAGAAAGTTAGAGTTTA
Source organism: Diuraphis noxia (assembly GCF_037042655.1). Lineage (NCBI taxonomy): Eukaryota > Metazoa > Arthropoda > Insecta > Hemiptera > Aphididae > Diuraphis > Diuraphis noxia. The sequence goes on along the minus strand of NW_028301714.1, from coordinate 24,304,556 downwards.
CGTATTATGTTATATTATTTCACCTTCGCGTGCCGTGTTTTTTTTTCCTAACGCCGCCTCGTCGCGTCGTGAGCTTTAGGCTCTGAATCCCATTTGTGTTACAAATAAATCAGCACTCCTGTGCCTGCATTCGCCTTCGTTTGCGCGTGTTGTATATTATAAATATAATTGTACGATTATTACATCGATAGCTGTTCGTTTCGTTTCGTAAGATCGATCGACGTTTTTTTTTTTTTTTTAAATGAATAATTTCGTTAATCGCGCATTGCTAGAAATCATCTTGTGCGTGTACCGCGTTTATTTGAACATCTCGATCCGATCACGCGAAAGACCGACCAAACCCTTAACCGGACGTCGTCTCGTGTGCCGTTCTCGTTTCGGAGAAATTATTAATAATTGTGATGAATCGAATTAGCCGATATAATGTTATTATGTCATAACGTGTGTATAACATACGTTAATGGATTATTGAGTAAGACTGAGCAAGTCACAGTGATGCTAAATGCATTATGTTATACGTGGTTATGAATATTATTAATCTCTGTGAGAGATGGTTTATGTATCATACCAGAGATGTGTACACCTACCTGAACAAATCCGACACAAAAACTAGTTTTCAGACGACTTTTTTATATGGCAGCAAAATATTATAAAGTTTAATAGGTTCCCGCTGTATTGAGTGTTTCGTTGCGTCACATATATTTCTCTCGGCGGTATTCGATCTGACTGATTACTCGTGTGCAGGAAAGAAGATGTCGCGTGAAAATTGCTCTCAGGGTGTCATCTCACTGAATATGAGAAGTAAAATCATTAACACTTCATGTGTAAAAAACTGATGCTTGAACGCAAACGTAAAAATACATTTAAAAAAATGTTCGAAGTACCTAAGTTCGCATTTGATTTTTTTTTATGTTTTGTTTACGAGTATTCCAGAAATTGATGAATATCATGAATTGTAATAATTAAACGAAATCATTATATGTACGTAGCCGAGAGTTAACTTTCACGTGAAAATGGCCAACTAAAATGATCTGTGATGTGTGTAATATGTTGTGTGCTGTGTGTGAACAGAATTCCAAGACTCAGTTAATGGCCCGTCTACTTTCGTTTTTCACAATTAATTTAAAATACGCATTTTTATGTTATTATTTTACATAACCGCGTCGAGTCCATCGTGTCCAAGCAAAAATATTACAATCTAAACACTGTTTTTAAAAATTCACAAACATGTCCATATTATATTATATATATATCATTATAAACGAATGAAGAATGATGCGACTGCTAGTATAATAATGATATAGATATACTCATATTACTAGCTGTCTTCGCGGGTTATCGTTTTTCAACTAGATAAAAATACTTCCTAGTGTTGTATCATATACAGGAAGAAAAATTGACATTAAATTAGAGCGAAAGTAATATATGCGTATTATGTATACTGTATATAGTAATAATTATAGTTTGTTTTTTTTTTATCCATTATTCTCAAAACTAGTCTTGACATTGATTTCTGGTCACTTATTAGAATTGCGCCCTTGAGGTGCTTAAACGGTGAAAGTAAATCGGCTATAGTAAAATTATAATTGTTGTTAATTTACTTGATTTTGATTTTTTTTTTCATCGATATTGTTTATCGTGTACATCTGTGTCATATAATGGCGACACTGGTTAAAATTATTATACAATCTCAATTGTCCGAGCAGCGAAGTGTCGTCTGTGTATTTGGATATTATGTTATAATGTTATATATACGTTTTTTAACCAATTTTTATCGCCTGACGTTTCTTTTCGTATATGTTGTATGAGTAAATTTGTTGGCTATCGGGGTATGGAAAGTAGAAATTTAACAAGACAACAGTTGTAGTTACTATTCATTTGAGAATAATTTACGATACCTAATTAAATACATAATAATGACAAATTTCTGTATTTAAGACTTGTGTTATAACTAACGATACTTTTCAAGTATTAATTTTTATACGTTACTTATGCCTGCAAATGTTATGCCAAACTATTAAGTCATTCATGAAAGTCAATCCTAGTATCACAAAAATCTTTACCGTGACATTGTACGAAAACATTAAAAATGAAACTGCAATGTAATGATCGTAATGTAATAACGCAAAAATAAAATATATAATAATGCAACTAAAATAATACAGTTAATATGACTAATAATTTTAACTAAGGCTCGTGCCAATAATTATATTAATTAGTGGAAGATATTAGAAATAAAATGGTGTTTGGTTGAATTATTGAGTTACACTAAAGGATCTGTATATTGTTCTCTACTCTTATAAGAGCTGGAGAATAAGCTACCAGGTATAAATATTAAAATTGCGCTATTACCTTCCTCCTGGTCATCGGAGGGTTCTCGAGGTCGTGATTCGAGAACGATGAAGTACACCGTAACAATAAAATATTAATTATTAAATTATAAAAAATTTAATAAATACAATATAATATATAAAATTATATAAGTATATGAATATTGATGCGCAAGCACCTTACCTTATTCGCAGCTGTGTTTGATATGCAGTTGACGTTATAAGATAAATAAAGGTTTTTTTATTAAACACTCAGATTAAAGAAAAACAACACTGTTAAATTTCGATTTTAAAAAAGAAACGGTCCAGCTGTTGCTCGCAATGTCTGGTGTCGAAAAGTTTTTAGGTGCTTCTGCACTCTTGAGGTTGTTTTAGTGTTGAATGGTGCTCATGCACTTAAGATTGGGGCTCTTGCACTTAAGATGGTGCTCATGCACTTAAGAGTGGTGCTCATGCACTGATAAGAGGAGACGACTTGGTCAAGCCAGCCAGGGTCGCAGGTGGCTCCATCAAAGGCCTCTGCGTTTCTAAAGATTTACCGTTATCCTTGTTAGCAGAGGTCTTCATTGGACCATCCCTTGTCTCTGGCGGCACGCAGGCACACAAAATAGATCAAACGTGCGGCGACACATTGTCGCAACTACGTCTGGGTTCATACGTGACCAAACAATACAGATATAGTTCCTTCCATCAGTGATTAAATAAATTTATTGGGGTTTAATGGTTATTTGCGGGTGACATCTTGACCGTTATTTATTTTATTGGATAACTAAGTAATGTACAATTATGATATGTGAGCATATCATTACAGTAATCTTCTGATCTAAGAAAAAATAAATATTTATGCTACCTATAGCAAACTACTGTATTACTTTTTAATAAAAATTGTAACGTTACCTAATTAGTGACAAAAATAATTGTATGCAAGTATACATAATATATTAATATCAAACATACATTACCTACCTAAATTTTTTAAAATCTTTAAAATCTATTACGCTATGCTAAAACTGAGGCATTGAATTCTAAAATGAGATATATACAACGTAATTAAGAAGGATTTACCTTATGTATATAGTCTCTCAGTTCGTATTTCTGCTCGGAAAATGGATTAGTGTAGGTCGTTGTTACTTGTTTCTAATAAAAAAAAGTAGGTTCGACCTGCATTGGTGACCGACATTGATCGACTGAACTTCTTAAATCATTGACGTTACATCTATTTTCGATATGTAAATAACTGGCGGGGGCACAATATAATATTGTTATTATTATATAGTATTTCGCCAATGCAGTTAATTAAAGACGGAAATCAGGGAGCGTTCTGATTGGCGGAGCTTGTGTCTTTAGGAGGCCCCAGCCCACTGTTGTCTTAGTTTTTATTATTTTAGCTTGAATAATGGGTAAACGGAAAACTGGTACGGTCTTTGTAAATGCGGAATACTGGTACGATCTACAATAGTCAAGGTTTTCTAAACTTAGATCTTAGAATAAGTTATGGTATGAAATATGAATGTATGATTAAGTCTTAGCATTTTCACCCCTTAGTGAAGTAATAGATGGAATGGTTTATTTATATACAACGACACCTGTACAATTGTTACCATAACTAAATTATTTTGAAGAAACTCATGTTAGTGGGAAGTCTGGGAGCCCAATATTTTCTCCCAACTTTTGGAATGTGCATGAAATTACTTTAAATAATGGCAACAGAACAAATAATCCGTAATTTTGGTTAGTAGTTAAATGTATTCAACAAGATGAAGCGACAACGCGGATTGAAAGAACACACAATACTAATAATACCTTAATGCCTAAAAGTTCAAAAAAACAAAATAGGTTGCAAGACAAATTAAGAGATTAATATAGGACAAATTTTAAATAATATAGCTTAGTGTACGAAATAGTTGTTTATATTTATTAACTATTAATTTATTATTGATCATATTATATTATATATTGTATTTATTGTATATTTATTTTAATTATCAACTATTTTGTATGAACTTATTTGTGTGCTTTGTTCATTTTTATTTCTAACATTATTTTTTTGTTTTCAACGTATTATTTAAATTTTACTTGTTTACGATGGTAATGGTAATCTATCAAAACTATGAACAAACATTGTACATTTGTAAATATTTTAGGACCCCTGAAAATTAAGTTTTGAAGAGTACCAGTATTCCGCGTTTTTGATTTCTTTTGTTATAAATTCTATGGAGCGTACCAATATTCCGAGCATCTGAATAATGATTAAGAGAACGCTACACCCGCATGTGTTGTCTCTGTCTTACAAGTACGTAACATAGCAAATTTCACGCTCAGCAAATAATGCTTAGCTCTGTTAGTTTAAAATTTAGAGCGAGTTGACTTCTTATAAAAATTAAAGATAACATTATTATAAAGGGCTTCTCATAGGCTTTTTATTATATTTTAATTTTAAAGCAAGTAATGAGTATTTTAAAATTGTAAATTGTTTGTATATCTTAAAATACTCACTTAAAACTTTAACTTGCTTTAAAATTAAATATAATAAAAAGCCTATGAGAAGCACTTTATAATAATGTTACCTTTAATTTTTATAAGAAGTCAACTCACTCTAAATTTTAAACTAACGGAGCTAAACATTATTTGCTGAGCGTAAAATTTGGTATGTTATCTATTTATATTTGTAGTATGACTATGATCGACATGTTGTTCAGCGATAGTTGTAGTTTCACCAAAAGTTTTTACAAAAGCATTGCAAGTTTTAATTACACATCACCATTTTGTTAACCCAGAAGCTGAAGGCCTATTTACTCTAGAAAATTTAAAACTGTCGTAACACTAAAAGAGGATTTCTACGTTCTGATTCCATAAATTGAGCTGCCATTATGGGAATGTAATGCGTATGAGATTAAAGGACGTGTATTGAACAATTTTCAATGAACATTTAAACACCACATAATTCTTAACTAAACTCAAGTGATTCAAACAATTAGTAATATTATTTCTATCTGATATTTCCAAATATTAGGTCCACAACATTGTATTCAAAGGTGATAACTGCTAAGATTAGACCATGATTGACGATTGTCGTTTGATACGATTGTTCCTTGTTCGAAAATTTGGAACTTCCAAATATTATTAAAACGCTGCGTCGCGAACAGTACAGTCTCGTCATACAGTCGCACTGAACGCTTAGTGTTTATTTTCCGGGCGGAAATTTTCAAATCCATTTTTTTTTACCTGTTCATTTCGGACGGAATTTACAATCTCCCAGTGTGATATATAAATTTGTTATGTTATTCTAACTTAAGGCTATTTTTATGGGAAATATTTTTTCATCTCTGAATCATTTTTATAATTCTATTTCCATAATAAAACTGTACTAAATGTAATTTATATCAATGACTAATGTATTCAAATATTAACAACAATTAAAGTACATCACAAACATTACATTACGGTACCTACATGGCTACATTATTTGTTACATTATATAGTATACAATTCATTGTTTTTTTGTAAGTTATCGAGTAGTACTACCTAAGGCTAATTTTAGATTCTGAGCGGAGCGATGAATGTATTGATTTTACCATGATGTGTGTTTTTTTTTTTTTTTTTTTTTTGTGTCTGTCATCACGTTTTGGGGCAGTAAAAATGCTTCGATTTTTGATTTCAGTACCTCGTTCGATCAGAAAGTGAATCTAGTTGGTACTTTGGGGGGGTCAAAAGTAAAAAATTCTTAATACTTTTCTAAATAATTGAGAAAAACAAACTAAAAATTAAGGGAAAAACGGGAAATTTTACGCACACTCATTTTTCGACAAAATCGATTTTGGTTTTTGATGTAACTTTAAAACAAATGACCATAGATACATGAAATTTTCACCTAATGTTTATATAAGTATATTCTATCCACCATGCAATTTTCAAAAAATTTCGACTTAAGTTGAACTATTCATAGGCATTTCAAATTTTCGATCATTATTAGTTTTTTTTAAATTAATATCGATAAAAATTTATTTGTTAGGCAGAAAAGCTTGAAAATTTAATACAAGGCTCTTAACATATTGTTGCATTAGCAGTTGAAAAATAAAAGAAATTCATAGTCACAATTTTTTTTTATAAGCATTCAAAGTTTGAATTTTGACAAAATACGTAAAAATCACGAAAATTCACAAATTATTTTAAGCTAGAAATTCATAAAAAATTTTCTTTTTAAATCTAAGATTTAAAAATTTAATACAAGATTCCTTACAAGTTTTTCAATCTTTATCACAAATAAAAATTCCACCTGAAATTCAAATTAAATTTTTATGAGCATTTGAAATTTAAATTTTTACAACATTGGATTTTCACTTTTAGCGATTTCCTTATTTTGGTGTAACTCTAAAACAAATTACCACAGATACTTGAAATTTTGACTGAATGTTTATATAGGCGTGTTATATATTTTATAAAATTTTCAAAATATTTAGATTTGTTTTGAGCTGTTTACTGACATTTTAATTTTTCAACTTTATTAGTTTTTTTTTCTATAAATATCGATAAAAATTTATTTGTTCGGTAAAAAAGCTTGAAAATTTAATACAAGGCTTCTAACACATTGTAACAATAGAAGATAAAAAATATTAAAAATTTGTAGGCACAATTTTTTTTTATAAGCATTTAAAGTTCAAATTTTGACTAAATACGTAAAAATTACGGCAATGTTCAAATTATCTTAGATAGAAATTCATAAAAGTTTTTCTTTTTAATTCTAAGATTTGAAAATTTAATACAAGGCTCTTAACATATTTTTACAATAGAAGTTGAAAAATAAAAGAAATACATAGTCACAATTTTTTTTTTATAAGTATTCAAAGTTTAAATTTTTACAACATATATTATGTAAAAATCACGAAAATTCGTAAATTATTTTATGCTAGAAATTCATAAAAAATTTTCCTTTTATATCTAAGATTGGAAAATTTAATACAAGGCTCATTATATATTTTTACAATAGCAATTGAAAAATAAAAGAAATATATAGTCACAATTTTTTTTTATAAGCATTTAAAGTTCAAATTTTGACTAAATACGTAAAAATTACGGCAATATTCAAATTATCTTAGATAGAAATTCATAAAAGTTTTTTTTTTTTAATTCTAAGATTTGAAAATTTAATACAATGCTCCTAACATATTTTTACAATAGAAGTTAAAAAATAAAAGAAATACATAGTCACAAATTTTTTTTATAAGCATTCAAAGTTTGAATTTTTACAACATATTATGTAAAAATCACGAAAATTCGTAAATTATTTTGTGCTAGAAATTCATAAAAAATTTTCCTTTTATATCTAAGATTTGAAAATTTAATATAAGGCTCATTATAAATTTGTACAATAGCTATTGAAAAATAAAAGAAATATATAGTCACAATTTTTTTTTACAAGCATTCAAAGTTTGAATTTTGACAACATATGTAAAAATCACGAAAATTCGCAAATTATTTCAAACTAGAAATTCATAAAAATTTTTCTTTTTAAAACTAAGATTTGAAAATTTTTAATGATCTATAATATATCCTAGACAGATAAACCGTCTTCGCTCAGAATCGTTTTTCGTATACAATGATGTAATATCATTGGATTCAAATTTAATTCCATCCATTACAGTAACCCACTTGTAACCTACTGTACAGCAGAGCGACATACACGACTTACCTGCTTTTTTTAATCATGACTTTATTCCGAATGTTTCGATGAATTTACAAATTTGAAAATAAACTTATACTTACTCTTACTTATAAAATAAAATTCTAAAACTTATAATCGGTCCGGTATAAATTATGTAAAATAGGGTAGCTATAGCTTTACATTTATATGCGAACAAAATAATATACATTTCACTTATTCATTTTTGCAAATCAGTTAATAACACCATTCGGTGGTATTTCCTCATTAATATGCTAAATTGTAATCCACATATGCGTCTGTTTTTCCATTCTCTAGTGGTACTACTTTTTACAATCCATTCAAGCTTAAAAAAATAAATAGTAAATTAATTGAAAATTGTATTATATGCGTGTGTTATTAAAAAATTACATATTATTAAAATTAAAACATTCAAATACCATGGATCAAACTCACATTTAGTTACTTAGAAGACTCGATAATATGGTTTTAAAGTTTGTTAACTATCGCTGTAATATATTACGTATTATAATTTATAGTTACAGTTTAAGGGGGTAGTCATTCCTTCCCACGAGTTCGCCAGTAGATTTGTCCGATTTGGGAAGGAAAACTATTCTGTACTTTTGAGAAGTATGAATATTTTTATAATACAATAATTATAGCTGTATAAATTTCGTTTCCCTCTCAATACTTATAATTTTGTGTAATATAGAAATAGAATAAATATGGTTATAACCAATTATAAACTTTATCTTCATTTTTTCCTGTATATCTAAATTGTGGACCTTAAATGTAAAATAATTATACATCTAAACTTTTATTGATACAATAATTTACAGTAGTTAAATGATATGTTCGTTGTTACATGTATTAGTTGCCTACTACTCGTATAAATATTAACCACACCTACAACCCAATATACACCCATGGAATTATGTCCGTGTTCTTCGTATCGCTTGTTAAATACGGCTAAGTCTTAAATAATTGGAATGTTATGCTGTTCATTCATGTATAATAAGGCGTAACTCATAAAGCTTTTATATCATGTCGTTAAGTTGACTTGAAACTGTGATCGAATAAACGTTGCACATTGCACGTGCATAGGAAATTAAATACTTTTAAATGTTTAAGGTCAATCGTTCGTTGAGTGATACGTATATTATTATTACTGTATCAGATGGAAAAGATACAATCTTTACGTAGCCCATTGAGGCATGACACACTTGTTCTAAATATACAATTTTAATTATTGTAATTTTATATTTATACCTCCGTTTATTATATTTATACTTTTTTATTCATGTTATGTAATTTAGATATACTGTATAGTTATGTAATATGAATGTCACCTAGCTCTTAAATTCTAAAATACAATACAGTAAGTCAAGAAAAAAACGAAATTACAAAGCTGATACATTTATATTTTAGATAGATTTCATTGCATTGATATTATGTTTTGTTTATTATTGCTCTATATGTTTGTTTGATTGTAATTTTACTGTGGGAAAATCAAGACCAAATGTATTTAATATGATTTATGGCCATTAATTGCATTTGAATGTTACTTGATGAAACTTTTCGTAATATTTCTTTGTAGTTATAATTGTACTGAAAAAACTGCTTAAACTTTACCTTGGCATTTAAAATGTGTACGCACAAACATACATCAGTATCTACATTAAGTATCATTGAAAATTAATTTTCTATTATAATATATAGTTTATACAAATTTTACAAATTTACAAAGTCTTAATGTGATTTGTATTGTTGGTAAAGTAATATCGAGACCTAACTAATGCCGTATATGTAATACGCATATATAGATGATACGAAGGTAAAATGATTACAGTTTGAATTTTGTATTATAATTGTTGTTGTTGGCTGGTGAATCCGACCCTGACTCACATAATGATAAGTGTATGTATTGTACATGTATGAAATGTGAATAGAATTGGTTAATTTAATAAGTAGGTTCAGAATAAATATATTCATTACCTATACCTAATGTCTCAAGATGTTATTGTATTTTGAGTTTATTTACCTGTGTAATTAAAAACGTATTGCTCGCTTATTTCATCGATATAATATTATCGTATAAATTCTCTACTATAAGTATAAAAATTCGTCACTGATTTCTTCTTAAATTTCGATATACTCGCATCTAGCAGTCGTACTGCTGGATGATAGTTATTGGCTATTTTTTAACTCTTAAAAAAAAACTTTTTTGAATCGTTGTTCTTGGGCTATATGGATTTATATACAGCTATAACCAAACGTAGATTGAACAAACACATGACATATATACTCGGTCAAAGTAGGCGCATTTGCCCGGAGCACTGGGAAGCGTGGGAAGGGTCTGTGGGACTTTTGAACCGGATATAGCCCACTAACTTAAAATTATAAAATATTATGAATCGAATATAGATATGTATATTTACTGCAGAAATTGGATTTATTTTAAACCTTATTCTTAAATAAGACTTGTTGACTGTTGTTCATTAATTTATTGAATTCATTTTTGTTAAAATTTGAATTCGTCGCAGAAGGCAGAATAAATTAATATGGTCCAATGTATATCTAATGACGTCTTAGTCATATAAATTTTAAGCATACTCAAATTGCGGTTAATGTATTGCTATAGATTTAATTATTTGAACTAAACACAACACTTAAAAAAAACTTACGCACCAATCGAATATTAAAATAATTAACATATTTATTATAACATTGGTAGTTAAAAGTACAGCTAAAAAAAATTTTGACCTAAAACTCGTGCCGTTCCGTGTTACTTACACAATCCCCACTGATTCTGCGGATCCCATACGGTCACGACATCGTCCAAGAGCTAAGACATTATTTCTGCTAAAAATTTCATGAACTGTAATATTAACGTTAAAAAAACATGTGATGTTCATGTAATAATTCGGGGGTTTCATAACAGTATTTCATATGTTGTTTAGCTTTCCATGTAGGTTCGAATAAATATATTATTATCGTTGAAAAATTTTGATCGCCAATATCGATAAGTGATAAATATGCTTATATTTGGGCAATGATGCTTTTTCTAAAACCGTCTGTTGTTTTCAAAAATAAATTATGTGATTTCAAAATCTATATGTCAAATATCTCATATATAGATTCGCAGCCTTTGCCTACGATTACTTTTTCACGTTCGAGCCGTAGCCTTGTACAGTAATCTGAGTGTAATCGGTTCGCGTGTATTCGGTGTACGCTTTTACTTACCTATTTATAAGATAAATCGATACCGCCGGCCGATACACACGACTAATCGAACTACGAAGACACACTGGCGATTAACATAATTATATTACGAGTGCACCGCGATAGTATATCGATTTATTAATCGAGTACTGTTGTATCGGGATTGTAAAAACAAGAAAATTATTGTTATTTTATATCGGTGACCTCAGCAAAGGTTATACCGGCCATGGGTCTGTGGTCTGCTGCAGATGGTCGGCGAGAGCGCGATCGTGTGAAACGTAAAGTGCGTGTACCGTATAGTATATGGTATGTGCTATATTAATTGATGACTCGGCCGTAGTAAACTGCATATACAGCCGCGTATAAGTATTGTACGAAATTATACAATTTTGTAAACATTTAATGTTTTTAATAATCTGTAAATGATTAATCACCAAATTTTACGAGTAATGTGAACCAAATCGTTGATTAAGTATATTATTGTAATGATTTATTACGTTATTATTATTATTTTTTTTTATGTTTAACTAACCCGCACTTTATAATTATTATCCGCGTATACCTATATGGAGTAGGTACTAAAATAATTTTTCCATATTAATTTTTTCGTTACTTAATTTAACTATATACTTCAGTACCTAATAATGTACATATATAATATATATGTTAGGGTAAAAGTACGAATACCAGTTAAACCTATGATTTACCGGTAAATCTAGAATGATTTTTATAGTTCGGACTATGACAAACGAGATTTGGTAAATCTTAGGATAAACAATCAGTGTTAGTAAAAGTCCAAAATTTTTTACCAATTATGTTATTAATTATTAATAATCATTATAGTTTAAGTATATTAGGTAATACATTAATGACTAGTAGGTATAATAGATGCTGCTCACATTTATTGATTAACTTTTACAATCTTTAAATTATACATTATTATGTGCGTCCGAACTCTTAAATGGCTAGACATATGCAAGCCTAATCAATTAAGTTCGAATGTAAAATCTACTATGGAAATTTCAAAATATTATCATTCAATAGACTTAATAGTTAAATGTTTGTTATGTTTTTAAAATTACCTATACATATTATACTAATAATTATCTAGGTAAGTAACTTTTTCTGTTTGAAATTTATTTCCGATTAAAATACAACTGAGTTATTGAATTTCAAACATTATTATAATATGTATAAAATGACATTCTTCTTTAAAGAATTTTAATATTTAAACATAAAATAATTAATACTCTATACTTCAGTTATTTAAGTTAAGTACTTGTTTCAAAATAACTTAAAAGACTTCATATGTTTTTCAAAAGCAAATGTATATAAAATATAATATATCTGTTATATTTTAACAAAAATCAGAAATTATGTTAAATGCATTTTAATTGTATTCTATAATGTTTTTTTAAATAGTCAAAAAACGTGTTTTTTGTACTTAGCAATCAAAGTTCTTAAATATTTAACTATAATAATTATCTCTAGTTTTTTTTCTAAATTGTACGTGTTTAATACAAGTATACAACTACAAATTAATAAATATGTTGTTGTTAATTGAGCATATACAATAGTATACAATTCGTGGTGCATTCGATTAAAGTGTGCAACAGTTTTAAATAAAGTAACAATGTAATTATTACATAAAATGTTAAGTAAATAACTGAATAATTCATATCATGTTTGTTCGTGTAACATTATATTAGTGCATTGAATAACGAATGACATATTGTCTTCAACATGTATTAATTTAATATAATAATGATAATTAAATCACATATTTTTACTCGCTCTAAAATTTGATGTAATATCGTAGTCGGGTTTCAGAGGTTATAGTTATTATAATACATTATGCTATATGAATTAACGCTAAGTCTAAAACCACCTTAAATCTAATATAGCTGTTTATTGGTTATAATTTATTTATTATCTAACATTTATCCAGCTTTAATATTTTTTTAAATATCTAATTTTTAGTAGCAAATAAGCAAATTCTTTTAGACATTGTTTTTTTATATGAATAAATTATTGTAGTTTAACGTATAATGAAATAAATATATACAATATTATGTTTATAACATACCCTATGTATAATCACAAAAACATTTATTTTTTTTCGTATTATAATATATAGTGTTCGGTGGATTCTTCGTTTAAATTATTAAATTAATACTTAAATAATAAATATAATATGGTATAATATATATGTGAAATAACAAGTTATATAAAGAAAAATATTTTGCCTATTAGATAATAGAAGTTTTATGTATTTGTGACATGTTTTAAATTATAATATAGTCATCGACCTTTATTCGCATAACAATTGCGCACATAATGTGTGTAACGTCCATACATATCATATGTTAAGTAAGTAGGTATGTATAATATAAATTTATATTGTAAAGATTCAAATGCAATCATTTTATAAATAGTTATTAGCTTTGAAATATGAAAACAATAATTTACTCATGTATAGTTTCTGTAGTGAACAAAACGAATACATTTACAAGCGGTGACCTTAAGACAATAGTATCATAAACGTGTAAATCGGTACGCGTCTTGCTTATACAACAAATGATGCGGTGTTCGCTTGCATCCGATTTACATACAACACTATAATGTGGTGTGCCCATATACTGTCTGTAGTTGAAAACTATTATTCTCTTTAACGTGGGCACTGGGCATAATAATATTTTTTATGAAACGCACAAACTTTTAATTTTTTTCCTATTATATTAATATATTTAACTAGCCGGGAAGATAATTACAAACATTAGAGTATTTTATGTAGTGTATAAGAATACAGTGTCGGAATACTCGAAATTGACGAATTGTAATATATAACTACTACAGCTCCAATATAATAATATATTGTATAATATTTTATCTGTAGGTACACAACTTTCGATGGCCAAATAATATTTTATCTCGATCGCGGTTTGATAATATTTCGTGAACGTGTAGCTGAACTTTAGTATCATGTTTGGATATTATACGTATATAGGCGATATAGTGGTTGGTGTGAACCTCCGCTTGAGATGTCAACAGTCATATACCTACGATTGGTGGGCGGTTATCGTCACGATATATGTAGGGGTCACTCGTCGTGGTGTGTAATGAATTATTAAATAATGTGTATTATTATACACGTTTAATTAAATTTTATTTGGTTTTAGTCGTGTGACGTTCACGGGCTATAAAAATGATATCGCCGCAGGCGTAGGTATACGCGGAATTCTAGAAAATATGTATTTACAAAAGTCTTGTTGACTTGTCGATATTATACTATTATATTATGTTCGCGGTGGCAGTGGACGTTTTGTTGACAGGTTACCGTATAAGCCGCGGGCGCCATGATCACTTTCTAAAGTTTATTTGATTTATAGTATATATATAGATTTCAAAATTTTATGCATGAGCAAAAATCAAATTTAACGTTTTCGTGCTTATTTATATAAATCGATCAATCTTTTCTAATTTTAGTTATTTTCACATCATTTTATGTATGCATGTAACAATAATACAAAAAGTGCTACATTATTTAAATGAGATTGAAATAATGTTTTTGAAAAGAGATGGAAAGAAGACGTCGCTCTACGTACGATATACCATGTACAAAAGGTGGGAGAGAGGTGTATCTAGATAATTTGACAGTATTGTTCAAGGAAATAACATTTAAATTTGCTTAATGTCTTCCAGGCATAATTATTATTTATATATCTATCGAACGGCCGCTAACGTCTTGTTAAATCGTATAAGTATTAATCATAAATCCTATAGGTACTTATATATGTGTGTGTGTGTGTATATATATGTAGACGTTAAACACAATCATATTATATCTATATATAAATCGCGTAGTGTCCGATCAGAGGAATATCTGGTCGAGCAACTCCTTGGTGAGCACTCTGTGCGGCCTATCGGGTCGAGGTGTGGTCCGGTACAGTCGCTCGTTGATGTGGTACAGATCTTTGCTAAGGTCGCACCGCACGTTAAACCACCAGTCGCACACGAACACGGCCTGACTGAACTGCGTGCCGTTCGGGCACAGGAAAGACGCCTGCCGGCCGTCGATGTCACAATAGTGCCAGGCCTGACACCTGGTGTCCACGTCCGCGAAGAATCCCGGGTACGGTTGGTCGTCGCAGTAGAAGTCTGTATATGGGACCACGGCCAGTACCGGATAGTCCGTGCCTGGTTTGCCTGCAACCGGAACGAAATGTTAGCATACGTTCGAATATATTATTTCGAGTTTCTAGATATTGTACAATGTACCTATAACCAATTTCCAACCGTCTACTATACATTCAAATCAAGAAATATTGTATACGATCAAAATAAAAGTTGGTCACCTCCAAGTAAATTATTACTGTGCAGAGGTGAGAGTTCAACGTTGCAAAATATCAACCGACATAGTTAATAACCTAAGTAGTATATATAATATTAAATAGAGTATGTTATCTAACTGTGTGTGATACAGAAGTCATTACAGATATTATGTTACATTTCGGAAATTTTTGTGTGATTATGGCGATGTGTATTTAAATATGTTTTACACAATTACCAATTAGTATGATAATGGTCTTACGTGTAATAATTATCGCGATTTATGATTTACTAAAAATGTTAATATCACTTTTCTTTGTTGTTTGCTGAAAGTCAGATTAGTGGCATATCGTACATATAGGCGCGATTTGAGTACAGGTATAATATCCATAAAGTGCTAGTCCTTAAGATCAGAGTGACATCCAAACACTATTCTGTTGTACTGAACTCATACATAATATTGAGAAATTAAAATATAATTATTTATTATATTAACTTTGTAAAAGAATTGATATGGGTAATGACGGAAATTACTAATAGTAATATATAAATATATGTATCAAAAAAACTTTAGTCGCATAGAATATATTCAAAAACATACAGTTAACTTAAAATTAAGTTATATTTAATATGTTTTCATCAATAACCGATGACAGCAGAGGAGTAGTATTGTGCAAACAGATCCTCTGCTGTCGGTTCTAACAGGAAAGGTTATATTAAAATAACTGCTATAAACTCATCTGACAAAGTGTCATTGAAAAAACAGGTGGTGATCAAAAATGTTAAGTGCAAATAGGTATGCTCTCAGAAGAAAAAGAAATAAAAAAACTTCTTGTTCGGCTGTATTCATTCTACTTTCTTTGTCCCGAAAATACATGATACATTCTGTACACATTAGTCTTCGTCTTCATTAATTGAAGAACCATTGTTTAGTCAAACGGAAAATTTTAATTTCATATGTTTTAAACTAGCCATTTCCCATACACTTTTTACGTCCTAGGTCCACAGTATTATTTATTCGACTTAAAATTGAAAATATATGATAGAATTAAAATTCTTCAGAATGTTCGCTTGTAACTGTACAGGTGTAATAAATATGACCTGCGCTGTTAATTATTAAACGCGTGTCGCGTATTGCAAAAGTACGCGAGTATTAAATACCCGCAAGGCTTTGCAAATATTTCAAACACCAAATCGAAAGCAATAATGTATTTTAATTTATGTTAATAATCCATACCGCTCCGATTTCAACTGCATGCGATGGTGGTCACGTTTCGTGTTTGGTTTGACGACTTGGCATTTAATTTTATAAAAAAAATTGTTTTATCTCTGTTATTTGTTAATTCCTTTTTTCTTTGTTTAATTATGAAACCACCGTTGGGCCTCTCAATTATAATGTATACAAAATAATAGATAATAATATTTATGTACATTTATTAGTACATCATATAAAATGTGTTATTGTTTTAAAATGACTGTAGGAGTTGGTGTAAGACCAAAACTACTAGTTAGTAGGTAGGACTGTATAGAGTATAATAGGTACTCGTTAAAATACTATATTTCCTAGTTGCTAAACAATCAACTCGTAAGTTAAATATGCAAATCGATCTACCTTTTATAATAATAACAATAATTCACTCTAATAAATCAGAGATTGTTGATTCGACGTGTCGATTCTCGGAAGTCTGAGTGATGAGGACATAAAATGTCAATATATACCATGGTTATGGTGTTTTGATATTATAGTTAATTACAGTTCCGCTGCCGCATTCGATTTACATTCACTCGTTGATCACATTCTAAGGTTATTAAAAATAATAATGGTCTATATCAAGACGATCGAGACGAGTTATTAAATGCCTACGAATTTTCACGCATATTATGGTATATATTAATTGTACGTATGTGTATACATTTCACTACTCATATATATATATTGTATCGCCGTGAAAAATATATAATCTATATATGTGTTTTGACCGAACGCCGACGCAGACCTTGAAATATTCGTACCAAAAATCATCAATTGTGTCCTTCTGTTGCAGAAGTGTATAGTATTATATTCTGTACATTGACTGTAATTCGTTAATGTACACGAAATATCAAATTGGTTTATCATTCTTATATACCTGTACAACTCGCGTGTTATGTCTTATGCGTCCTTTCTAAAGTAAAAATTAAGTACAAATCGGTCGTTTCTATATCGAGTGCAATATTACAGCGTTAAGATGCCGCCGCCTCAAGTCTATTGTTCTTGTTATTAAAGCGCGTAAAATATTTGTCATCGCGTCGCATAATATTAGTATTGTGATGTACGTTTGCGTGCGTTCGTTAAACAATTTATATACATTATCAGATGTCCTCAACTTCTAAGCAGGTGACGGGTACAAATCTTTTTTTAATGGCCATGTCGTTACATTTTTGTCAACAAAATGTTTTTTCTCGATCAAACGAACGAATTTATATTCACGTTTCGTCGGAATTTGTCGAATTCGTATCGTCAGTATTGAACTCCTAGAAAATGTTTGTATTTATTTTAGTATTCAGCGCGTGTTAAATATTATTGCGTATGAAGCTTAATATTAAAATATGGGCATCGTATTCAGTCACATTCGATTGGTTGCGTAACTTAATCATAAACCTATACGGCTATACGCGTATGTTACAACGTTCAATTTTGTCATTGTTGCTGTCATATATTTGTAAGAGTATAAGGAGTTCTTAAGCTTGGTATTGTTATTTTAAAATCAACTCTCCTTATAAATGTAATTAAAACAGCGTTCGTTTTTGAAATGGAATTTTTTTTCTGTCTATTTGCCTGAAACATTTGTTTTAAATACACCTGTATTTCTAAAAATAAATATTATTTATAGATACGAGGACAAATTTATACATTTAGAACAGATTTTTTAAGGTGTCTGATTCAAAAATTAAATACAATAGTTAATATAGTTATTTTTTGCCTGTATCGATTTTCGATTATTGAACAAATGCATGGATTATATAAAATCATATAATATAAAAACTCCGTTTATATTTTTTACCGTGTTTTCTTATAAAAACTATGCAAAAGCCCAAAATTTCATTTAACCGCAATTTTTGAACCACTGATCAAGGATCTTCATTCAGCTTTCTCTCGGATGATATCCCATTGGATAATGTGTTAACAAAACACTATTAGGTAATATTTGCGAGCGTGCTGGCTGCCATATCAATTTTATTGTTTGGTAGCGGTGACACATTAAAGTATTACTCATTATTCCGTATACTTTAGTAGTACCGATTTATCTCTCGCTGAGATTAATCACCGTAACTATATCATAACAGCTATTAAATATTCACAATAATGATGATGATGACATATCACTACTAACCCGGTTTCGGGTATAACCGATAACCGTGTAAATAGCGTGACAGCTGTACCTGGAATCGACCTTCCTAGTTCCAAGTATTCCCTCACGGACGGGCTCAGAAATC
Source organism: Diuraphis noxia (assembly GCF_037042655.1). Classification (NCBI taxonomy): domain Eukaryota; kingdom Metazoa; phylum Arthropoda; class Insecta; order Hemiptera; family Aphididae; genus Diuraphis; species Diuraphis noxia. The sequence goes on along the minus strand of NW_028301714.1, from coordinate 24,285,539 downwards.
CCGGCGGGACTTTGGTTGTTTCTTCGTCATCGTCCTCGAGCCTATCTCTTTGGTCCAGACCGTCCGTATCGTCGTCTCCTCCGGAGTCTCGCGTCTCCAACGCTCTGGCGCTCTTCGATTTCTTGCCATCTTCCGAACCTCCTATACACGACAACACAACAAAATATTAGGTATATTTATCAAATCTTTGTACTATAATAATAATAATAATAATAATAATAATAATATTATTATAATAATACGTGTTATACTACTAATGCGTATTTACATTGTGAATTCGAACCGACACTGCTACTTGGGTCAAACATTGAATAATAGACCCATTTGAAAGTGGCTCCGTAACGTTATTATTTTCTACGTTTCATAATAATTCTTGGGCACGCGTTGGCGTGCGCCCGAACACAGACGTGACCTCACGGGTCATATTTATTATTACAACCCGAATGATACCTAGTTTGCGGGCGTATATAATCGTGTGTCCGCGTATTAATAAGACTACATAATATATGATTATTGTATATTTTATTATCCCCAAACCGCGCGTGAGTGCGTGGGCGCGGGATCATCGTATTGTACTTGTAGCCAATCCAAAGAAGCTGTGTATCGTATATATTATGACGGGAAGTCAACGATAATTCAAGTTTAAGTGTTTAATGCGATAATCATATTGTGTGCAGTTAGCGAGGCTAATCACTTTTGAGGAAACGATCGATCGCTCACGACCCATGTAATAAAAATGTTTTTATTGTTTGTCAGAGTTCAAACTTTAGGCTGTTGTACAATATTATAGTCGCGGTGTTTATACTTTCGACCTTAACATTATTAGGGGACTCTCAGTTTTAGACTCCCGTTTTTCGTCACTTTCCACTGTTCGTATGCACCCGGTGGGCGTTTTTATTATGTTATTCTTTATTTTATCACAATCGTTATTAATAACGAAGTCGTGCTTGCCCCGAAGCTGTGTGTACCGAGTGTTCCAGATACGTGACTCGGGGGCGTGGCAAAAACCTTTCGAAAAAAGCTACCTCCACCTACACCTACGAGACCTTGTACCCAAAATTTGCGAATTATATTTGTATTGACAAAAAGGTCTATTTATTTTCGTCCTTTTTATTCCTGCATACAATCTAGGGTGCTCGATCTCCTAAGAACAGGTTTCGTTATCTCCCACCCCACTTTGGCTGGCCGTATTCCAAATAATAACTTATACTGGAAACCTGTTTCTTTGTGAGTCGTTCATTCAGAAACAAACAACGCGTCTAATGGTGCACTTAAAAGTTATATTAAGTACATATTATTATAGTTTTTAGTTCTTATTATATGACACTCTCCTGATTCAAATTCTCCCTTTCTAAACACACTGCGCATGTCTACCACATTGTTCATAAACAAACTGATTAGGTACACTAAGATTTGATGCATACTCTAAATGGACTAATCATTTTTGCCGTTATACGTATTATTTTTTTACTCAAATCATTTAAAATTTGTAAATGACAAATGGTTTATATAGTTATTATACTTGAATTGGCAGATAATTTTTTTATATTAATCGAATATTTAAATGTAATTTTTATGATTACTAATTACGCGCTCTATTGAACAAACCATAAGAACATCAGTAATACAGTATTATAGATTGCTTTAAATTAAATTAAAATTAGCTACTCAAGCATGGTATAAAAAAATACTATATCTCTCAAATACACCTTATTGCAGGCATCTATTTTTAATTTAGTTCTCGGGATGGGAAACCCTTTGTTTTTAACCAATAATTTGTTTAATTATCCAAAGCTTATGTTATAAAAAAGTATCACTTACCAATATTTGGTATGAAGATGATCGAGAGCACTGAGCATAGTAAAATTATTTTAAATAAATTTGAAAAATACATGATTTGATTGTTAAATTTAATAAATTAAGTTTTAAATAATTGTTCTTTAAATGAACATGTAGCAATTAAATTTCATCGAGAAGAGAATTGTACGCATGTCTATCGAGAACATACAAGGAAGCCGGTTGACGGCTCACTCGTGCTAGGCCCATGACCGGTCATGAGACTGCTTTAACGTGGCCTCGGTCACTCGAAAGAGCAATAAGAAAAGATCCGGAAGGGGAAGTTGAGTGGAAGGGTATTGATACCCTATAAACATAATATAATACACTATATTGTATCAATATCATTATAATAACATAATATAAATACAAGTGGTTATGGTTTGTAACTAAATATTTTTTGTTACCTACGCATATATTTAAAAAAAAAAAAAACCAAAATAATATATTTGGTTATATAATGCGCTTACTCTTTTAACGTATATTGTAGAAAACGTTAGCATACGAATTGAAACTATTATAACTAGTTGCAGGTTAACTTAATCGATGTATCTATGAATGTGAATTATATGGATGAATAATAAAAAAAAATTATTAAAATAATACTAAGAATCAATTTACGTGTTTATAATCTGTATAAAATAAACAATTATACAACCAAAATGTAGTTGATCTATTATTTACTGTCATTGAGAGGCATTATACGTATCTTTGGGCATTCAAATATGATGCTGACCCATCAGAAAAAAGCTATTTAAATAATGAAGTACAGAAAAAAATGCATCCATGTCTTATATCTAGATTAAATATTCATCTGGTTCATCCCCGGCTTCACCAGAACACCAACTAAAATATATAGATTATTTTTCTCCCTCGCCCTTAATTTTAACTACAAATTAAAATGTTCTGTTTAAGGGCCAGTTGTACCGTCTACGGTTAAACTTCGATTATGCTTAATTAGCTTATAACAGATATTTAACCGTGCAAATTTGACCGATTAAACTCCAGTTAACTTTAATCAGAGATGGTACAACTAGCCCTAACTCACTTAGTGCCTATGTTTATTTTAATATAATAGTTATTAACTATAAAAAAAAAAAAAAATGTCAACAAAGTTATGTAGTATTGTTGATTAATAATACTATTTATATTACCTATACAATCTGTACATACTTTTATAATTAACCATAATTATTTTTATTTTATTTTAGAAATTCAATGAAAAGATACAAAAACATCGATGTTCTAATTTAAATAAGAAAAAAAAGTTTGATCAAGATAAACAAAGTATATCATCATACGTATCTTCTGTAATTGGTGCTTTACAGGATTTAGAACAACAGTTATACTATGTGATTGATCAAGTTGAACAATCGTCCACCAACTCTATGAGCAAAGTGGTTGGCCAACTAAACAGTTTCATAGACGTAAGAATAATATTTTATAATATTGTGTCTCGTAAATTAGGTATTTACTATATAGTATCATCTATGTATTGCGCGATACTGCAATGTCTTGAACATTTTATCCAATATGTTAAGTTTTTCCATCTTCATTTTTTATCCGAATTATGTGATTAATAATTAATTAATTTACACATTTAGATAAAACTAATTAATTAGCTATATCAAAATGTAATTCGATAATATTAATATGTTTTTCTAATAATCTATTGAATGTTAATTTTTTTTGTACGTTTTCATTTTCATATTCGAAAATCTGCTTTTTTAGGAACTGCAAACCAAATTGAACATCTTAGACATAGCGTTGAAAAAAAATCATTATTCGTTCACTGCAATGATGAATCACATTGCTGACATTCAGCGCATGCTGGACACGACTTATTATTTGGCGAAGAAGAACAATACGAAAATATCGTCAATCGTTTTCGATCAAAATATCTACGCCGCCATTCAAAGTTCCGTGTTTTTCAATATTGACACTTCCGACCGTTACGTACTGGTATGTTCACCCGACATTTTGCCCGAATACACCCTAAGCGCAACAATCGGACTGAACTCGGACGATATCAACGGTAAGAGACATTCAACGTTGTCACTATACATAATTATTCATGGGTAGATATTTTATACAATATCATAGGGGCACCCTCTCGCCTATAAGATACATCTTATGTGTAGACGTTTTAAAGATGTTTGCATTCAGCGTATGACAACGAGACCAACGAGTGGAATTCAAGGCGACGAGCAACGGTTTCAAATTTTTTATCATAAATAATATAAATATATTTTAAATAGTTGATAGTAAACTTAAAAATTATTTTCAATTTTTTGGTGAACTTCGGTTATTCAAATTTAATCGCTGATTACCTACTTAGATTAGATTAGGTTTTATTTTATTCGTTTTACAATTTACTAAATAGACAGTCCTGTGAAATGTTACAGCGCTGTCCGAAAGACGGCCGTCGTCCGTCTCAAGCATGTTGTCGTCGACGATGTCCAGCTGCAGCAATTATTCGACCGTTTCTGGTGAGGCCACCACCTCTTCTAATGACGTCGCCGCTTCCTTTAGTGACGTTGCTACAGCTTTTTCTGGTGACGTCGCCGCTGCTGGTTTCGATAAAGCCAAGACTAGCGGTGGTACCATCGTCTACGGGCCTCCTCAATTGGAGGTCGTCACAGAGGTCGTGAAAAATAAAGTCGAGTTCGTGGTCGTGTCGCACGCCAACAGCCCATCCGACTTTTATGTGCAGCTTTGCGCCAATTCTGCCGTCAAAGATAGGGTCGACAACGAACTCAACAGACATGTAAAATCGGAACTTGGTGCTATACCGGTGGATCACGTGGATATAGGTGAGTTGGCACTGGGCTAAACATTTTATCTATAAGGATGATGCTGTTGGTGGCGCGCGAGCTTTTTGTCGTTGAATACAGAAAAAGTTTAAAATAGTTCTAATTATAGAATATATTTTTTTATGGAGAGAAAAGTGATGACAGGATTTTTAAAGACAGTATTGTAGTTGTATTCTAGTTGTAGTAGTGGAGTACAAACGAGGGGTAGACGATAATAATGCCCGAAAACAAATTATTTAAAATAATAACTTAGATTATCAATTACACTTACCATTGTTGGATTTTAGTCATTATTATAACCTAACGATAAACGAATTTGAATTGTCAAAAAAAATTTAAAAATCAATAACTAACGGATGCAAATACGTATTTTTTAATCTTATAGAAAAAATATAATTGTTTAATATGTTCAGAACTTAAAGAAAAATTTCTATCACCAAACCAATGATTAACATTAGTGATATAATGCAAACCATCGATCTTCAGCATTATTATTATGGTATCAAAATGTTGATTTTTATTCAAACCCCTGTCTCCATTGAATAGTAATACTTTACTGAATTAACTACTTTGACATTTCTTAAGATATACTCGTCTAATAATAATTCAGGAAAATTTTTTTTTTTGCCTTAGACCTTTTTCTATTATCCTAAAAAGCTTCTTTAAAATATGTATCTCAATTTTTTAAATATTTTTGTGGTTAGTTGTTGCTTAAAATTTAACTAAAATCTTAGTAATAACAAATTTATTTGTATAATTTTAATAAATCACAAAATTCTGAATTAAACACAAAACATCAATAGGTAGTCCTTTATATATTTATTTATTGTCTAAGAAGTTTTCACACACTTTCAGTCATAAAACCTTTATGGGGAAAAAAATAAGCTATTTTATAGTACCTATAATTGTATTAAAAGTATACAGTTTTCAACTTTTAAAAAATTTTTTAAGAATGTTATTGAATTTTGTATATTTAAAGCGCAAGAAAACAACATAACTATGTTTTTCTTTCCAGTTTTACCAGTTTAACATAAATATAGACTTACCAGGTAAACACAAAACTGTATTGGAGTTTTTTACCTAATAATTGAAACATTCTCACTTCAAACAAAAAAATATTCATCACCCCTTTTTAAGTACTCTTTACTAAATATAATACATACAATCAGTGGCGTATCCAGGGAGTGGTTATGAGGTTCCCCCCCCCCCCCCCGGAAAAACTGCTGGATATGCCACTGCATGCAATCATATATGACTGAGTTTTGTTAACAATTCACTGGTTGTGATTTTCAGACGATGGCATTATATACGCTGTACAAACATCAGCCAATGAGTGGTGCCGAGGAGTTGTACTCCACACCTTCAATGAAGGCAATACAAATTTATTCAGAGTACACTTAATTGATTACGGTTTTATGGAGACTTTAACAGTCAACAGGTAGTTACTTCTTAATATTAATTATTGTTTCAATTGTTATTAATTTATTAATTAATTTATTGTAATATTAATCTATTGATAAAACTACAAAATTATTCACGAGAAGTCTTAAACTAAAAATGTTGTGCTATATTTTGAGTCTAAAATACATTTTTTCTAACATTTATGAGGTGAGTAAGTCTTACTTAAACTAACCCTCATCTTCTAGTTATAGCTGATTTCACCTGTTTCAATCAAAGATACACCTGAATACTATAAAATATTACAATAACATAATTATTCAAATACAATGAACTTCACAAATAATGTTTTTTTTTTACTTCAGTGACAATAATTAAACAACCCCTTTATATAATGATTTTATTGTTTTTGATTTCATTTATGTAACAAAGTAATATTCAGATTAATATTACTAGACCTGATTTAAATTGTTAAGATTAAAAATAATAGTATAAACTTTGGTGAATAATAATATTATTATCATGATCAAAAATGGATATATGGCATAATTTTTTATATTATATATATAAATTATTTATATTTTTTAACTTTGTAGAATTAGAAGCGCACCACTAAGTGTTGTCTCAATACCGCCATTAGCCTATAATTGTGCCATATACGATTTGAAGCCAAAATATACAACTGGATGGTCAAATGAAGCATACATATTATTCAATGATTTAATATTAGCAAAGACAGGTTCATATTTAATGTATCCTTTGGAAGTAAATGGTGAACGTATTGAGGTTGATATAGTTTGGAATGACCACTATTGTTATCCACTGTCCATACGTGATGCTATGTTTTTTTTGGGCTACGGTTCTTATGAGTATTATGTAAACGATAAATTGGTAAGTATTTTAACTGTTTAATTTTTTTTATAAATTTTGAAATAACATTATTTTTTAGCATAAACAACTTGTTGATATGTTGACATTGTCTGATAATATAAAATTGGAAGAAGAAAAAAGATACTCAGTAATCATATGTCACTTCATTTCTCCGACAGAGTTTTATATGCGATTAGTAAATATACAATATACATTAAACATGCATATTGCATACATGTATTAAACAGCGATCTTATAAATTTACCATGTTTTATGATATTGTAGGATGATGATACTGCCCAATTAGAAGAAGTAATGAATGCACTGAAAACAATATACATACCTACTGCAGAAAATACACTTAAAAACTATTTATTATATACACCACAAATTGGTGCTTAAATATTTCTATCTTGGCTAAAACAAAATTTATAGTACGACTATACATTTAATATTTCTATTTTTCAGGTATGGCTGTTGCAGCTAGATATTCTATTGATGGTCATTGGCATCGTGCAAAGATAACAAGTTTTCCTGGAGAGCGTTTGGTTACTGTTTTTTATATAGATTTTGGCAATTCAGAAACATTGCCTTGGAATGAATTAAGAGTTCTTGATAAAAGCCTCATTAAGATACCACCACTTGTAAGTTTAATTTTATAATGGTATAATTATACATATTGTTATGGAAAATATTTTGTAATCAAAAAATAATTTTATAAATTTATAAAAATAAATTTATATATATTATCATATTATTACCTAGAAAAGTATACATGTAAGTTGTAACCTAATAACATTTTTAATTATGTCGATTACCTTATTATAGAAGGGGAGCTATATTGTATTGGAAAATATTTTGTCCGAATGTTTACTTTCAAAGTATATTTTCTTAGCCCTGTATTTATTTGGAGCAGATATTTAGGTGGGAAAGTATTTTTCAGGAACCGTATGAACTTGGAAATGTAATTTATCAAAAATTATTCTCACATAATCGTGGTGTTTACTTGGAAATTATTTTGTCGGTAGCCATTTACATTAAAAAAATGTCGTGTAAATAGTAATTTTTCGAACCATAATTATTTCATATTTGGAAACGTATTTTGCTGGAAATATATTCCTTCAGAAATGTATATCAACCGTTAAACGCAATAATCATTTCCAACAAAATTTTCTCCATGAAAATCCGTTTCCGACGATGTATAGTACCTAAAAATAAGATTCATGTAAATTACTTTTCCGATCAAAATAATTGGATGGTTTTTATGTAAAATGGCATTAGTCGAAATTGACATTTTTTATTTTGTGAAATTTTACGTTCGATCGAATAATATTGTACCACTACTGTTAACGCACAGGAATTTATCATAGTATTTTAAAATGCGAAAGTGAACAAATTTTTTTTGCGAAAATGTATTTTATTTTTATTATAGTTACTTTATTTTAATTTCATAGCTGACTTTTACAACACCTTACAAGTTCTATACTTATTAACATACCAATAAATGGATAAAATTTTCCAACTTACACACTCCCCCTGTATTATGAAACAAAACAAACAAATCTAAAAATGATTATCAATGAACCGGTGTTTATTAAAAACGTTTTTACCTAATTTTGATAAATTGATAAAATTAACTGATAAGTATTATCGTTGATAACATTTTTCATTTCTAGATATTAGATAATATATTATCTCCTAAGTATTATATATATCCTCCAGTGAGGAATGCGACGATTCTGCTGGCCTCCCTGGTGGTCTGGTATCAAAACCAGTTCCACATGAGTGGGGGATGCACAGAAAACCAGAATTTGGTTGGCCGCAGTGCGCTCTAATGCTGGACACTGGACAGTTCTTAGCATAACTTAGCACTATGTGGTCAAACTCTCAAACTATTATCAAATGATTTCATAATCTTATGATTAGTAATTGGGTGAATCATCAAAACAATGACTCGAAATTATTATTGACTGAGAAGCTTAAAATGATATCTTTTAACTTAAAAATATTATTTTGATTAATTTGAATAATAAACTATTTTAACTAATTGTAATTTGTGACCAATTTGTAAGTAATCAAATAGTAAAATAAATTTATTCCCAAGCAATTCGATCAGGACTAAAGTAAATATTATTATTAAATGTATTTTTTTTTATTGAATTTAAAACGTCTTTTTTAATTGTTATTACTTCCCTGCAGACACACACTTTTTATGAGTAGTTATTCCAATCAACTACTTTTTTTTTCTAATACCTAATTCATGTTTGCAAAATGAAACTGAAGTAAGTTCATGAACCCAAGAATATTGTGTAAAAAATATAAAATAAAACTTATTGATAATTTAAAACCTTTCAGCTTATCAACTAATACCCTTTTTTTAATTTAAAAAACATACGTATTCGTAATTTTTATTGATAAATCTTTAATAGTTATTTTAATGATTATAAGATATATTTGGTGTTTAATTGTGATATATATTGGTTTGTTTTTTGGTTTTCAAACAATTAATATGAAATAAATAATCACAATAACTATCTTTTATGGTAATATGTTGTATGTTTTTCCTAAGATCTTTTAAATTATTAGATTATTAATGCAATGCCTATTGAATCGCTGAGCTATAATATGTACACGCGCCTGGTTTTGAGCTATAACAAACCAGTACTAAGTTTTGTTTGAACCAACATACCAAGAAAATAATTTCTGCAGACAAAAATCATTCCATATTTTCATAAATGTATAGGTATTTTAATAAAATCTATCCAAAGCAAGACAAAATCCCCTCCATATTTATTTATTTACAGTCCGTATCATCTATAACGACGGTCAAGGGACCGTAAAATATACGTCGTTATAACCAGATGTTGTTATATCCAAATTTTATTTTATTAGAATTAAAAATGTTGTTTACATTATATATATTTTTTTATATTTTCTATTTTACAAAATTATTTTAAGAAGTCAGTGATTTTTAACTGTTTTGATTTATAATTTAATAGCATATTTTGTATAGTGAGTTTTAATGAATTAAAATTTTGATTCAAGTCAATATTATTTAGTAATGAAAAATTAACAATATTTTCTAGTGATTTATACGCTTCATCTACAGTTAAATAATCTTTATCTTCATTAGTTATTTCCTCCTCTTCTTCTTCTTCTTCATTTGGTTTGGATATTGTACTCACTATGTCCTCGTTACTCAATATTATGTACGTATGAAAGCAGCTAATATAGTAATACATTACAAAATAACTATGTGAAGATAGTAGATACCGTATCTGTCGTTATATACGATTAAAATGTGTGTTGCGGACCAATTTTTAATTCGTATTAGCCGATATTGTCGTTATGTCCATGTCGTTACAACCAGTTATTTTGTATGTTAAAATAAACGGAATTTTGTCGGGTACTTGAAATTAACGTCGTTATACCTCATATGTCGTTACGACCGGCGTCATTATAGATGGTAGCGACTGTATTTTTAGTTTATGATTTATGTTCAAAAGCGTTAATAGTTTTTGAAATAATAAACGGTTCATGATAGAAAAAATATCTACTATAGAGAATTATTTACCAACTATAAACTTTTAATTGTTGTCAAATGTATATTTGTGTTTTACATTTTATTTTTATGCCTTATTATTTATATTTACAGGCTATAAAGGCATCATTAGCTGATGTTAATCCAGCTGTAGATGGTATAGAAAGTACCAAGTGGAGTGATAATGCTTGTGCTGCATTTTTAAATTTTTCAAAGGTTGATTACGCTGATGATAATCTGATTGCTTTCATACACAAAGTTGATGGTGATACACACAAAATTGTTTTATATAATCATTCATCAAGAGCTGAGATTTGCTTGAATAGTAAACTTGTATCACAAGGATATGCCACTACAATGGATCCTGAATCATGTGTATTCAAGAAAAAAAACACAAGAAAACAAATGAAAAAACCAGTATTACTAAACTCTAGAAATGCAAGTAGAACTTCTTTATAAAAATTATAATTTTGATATTCCTGTATATAATTTTCTTATGTAAAAATTCTACTGTGCATTCCTCCATTAAACATATCCTGCTTAGGTCTACCTGTATATACCAGTTTATATTATATTCGCAGTATCTAGTTTTACATAGGCTCATATGTTGGTCACGTTAAGGAATAGTGATTGTATTTTGAGCATTTTATGGCTTAATCATTTGTCTAGGCTAATTTTAAGTGCTCAAAATCGTTCTATTATCTAGTGAAAAATGGTAATTCATATTTAAGTGTTAATAAAATGTTCTTATTCTACAGAAAGAAGTAATAATACCAAACGATGATACTTTATCATTTACTAAGCAGCGATCAGTTACTGAAAATGAAAATCATGGTTGGAAAAATAAGAAGAAAAAAATACCTGGTATACAAATGTCAATCATTGAAGTTGTCAGTCCTGATAAAATAATTCTAAAAAAAATGAATCATAATACTGAGATGTAAGTATACAAGTGAATAGTGATACAACAGTATAATGAGAAATACATTTATATTTGAATATAAAATAATTTTTATTATTATTATTAGTAATATTTGTGGATGCTCAGTGACAATGGTATTTTAATGTCTTAACTTTGCCACTGTGCCTTTTTGTTAAAAAAACACATAGAATATTCTATTGTCATTGGCAAATACAGCATTCATCAATAACAAAGCTTAGTTGTCATCAGAATTAAACATGTGACCAAATTCCTTAAGAGGACGTTGTACACGTGTATGTTTTCTCCGTCTTATACGCGTACGATATAGCAAATTGTACGCTCAGCAGAACACATGTAGCTCCGTTAGTTTAAAAATTAGTGTGAATTTATCTCTTATAAAATCTATAGGTAAGATTATTATTTAGACAACATCATAAGCTTTTTGTTATATTTTAATTTTAAAGCGAGTTATGACTATTTCAAGATGTACAAACAATAAACAATGTTAAAATGCTCATAACTCACTTTATAATAAAAATATAATAAAAAGCCTATGAGGTTGTGTATATAACAATCTTACCTTTAGATTTTATAAGAGGTAAATTCACTCCAATTTTTAAACTAACGGAGCTACACGTGTTCTGCTGAGCGTACAATTTTATATGTCATACGCGTGTAAGAAGGATACAACATATGTGGGTGAGACGTCCTTTTAAATGTTGATTCCATCTTATCTTTACAAATTTGCATTTGATTTTATGTTGTTAGTTTTAAATGTTTAAACATTTAAGTAACCTATGATCAAACTTCAAGATCAAAAAACTATCTATAATCTGTTAGCTTTTTACAATATTTTATCTAATCAAGTTATGAATATGAAACATTTAAGTATTAAAATGCTCATAATTTGCTTGAAAATTATAATACCGTGCAAAACCAACTCAGATTAATTAGATTACCATACTTACCTTCAAGTTTGATAAAAAGTCAATTCACTTTAATATTAAAATTAATAACACAAAATAAAATTAAAATAGGCAGTAATTGGATGAAATCAATATTTAAGAGAATGCATGGTATCCTCACAATTTGATTTTCTGAATCTGAGATGAAACTCCTCTTAAAGAATCATTCTTCTTATATTTTTTAATCTTAATTTAACCTAAAAATGTATTATATATAAAAAATATGCTCTTATTGCCTTAATGTATGCAGTCATATGGTGTTTTTATAAGTTGTCTTTAAAATATATTTTTTATCTGAATTTCAGATTAACCGAAAAAATGAACAAAGTTTATGGAGATAAAAAAAAAAACAACAAAAGATTAGATTGGAAAATAAATGATTTATGTGCAATATTTATTAAAAAGTATGGAAATTGGTATAGAGGGAAAATTATTTACTTAGACATAGTAAATCAAAAGGTTACAGTAAGTTAAAATTTATTTTTACAGTCTTATAAGTTATAAGCTTAAGTGCATTGCAGAAAAAGTCAACTGCAACAATGTTGATTGTTAATGTATTTTAAATATTCATATAAAGACAGTAAATGCCATGGAAAACAAATATAATTAACACTATATGCAAATTCTTAGCTTCATATTATAAACCATTATTACTTATTGTTCAACTTTTGCTACAGATTATTAAAATAAAGTTTCAAGTTAAAAAAAATAATGTTATAATGTTAGCAAGTTGTTTTATATTTACATAGGGCCACCAACCTAATTCTTCAGACTTGTTCATTTAAATTTTAAAAATAAACCAATTGTTACTTATAACCAATTTTATAACTAGAATATTTTAAATTAATCAAAATTTTAGATAAATTAAGTGTATCAACAAAATTTTTTTCCAGGTTTACTTATATGATTTAAATGAAGCAATTGATAAAATACCTTTCAAAACTTTACATTTACTTGAAGACCAATGTGCTCAAATAAAATGTGGAATTCTACATTGTGGTTTGAACAATTTAGTTCCATTAGGTGATTCAGATGGAGTATGGCCTAAATTTAGTTGTGATCGTCTAATTGAGAAATTAAACAAATATCCCTCAGTATATTTCTCGAATGAAGTAAATTCTCTAATTAATATTGACTATTAATTATGTATTAATACATTGTTATATTATTTTACTTATAGACTAAGAAAAATGATATTGCATTTGGAGAAATATGGGTCAGGGACATAGAAACTCCGAGAGCCTTGGAACCAGTACGTGAACGTTGGAGAAATATGAACAGATATATGATAGAACACGGTTTTGCTTTAAGTAATAAACAGTAAGTTATTAACACATTATTTTAACCCAAACTAAACCCTAAAGTTATAAGTGATAAAAATAATGGAAAATAAAAAAAAAAAATATATTATAATTAAAATAATACATTTTTAGATTGTATCAAACTAACAATGTTTTGGATCAATGTTTAACTAGTTCAAATTGAAAGTCTTTGTCAACTTTCCATTTAGTCTTCAAAATATTTGAATATTATTTCATTAAAATCTAGTTAATTATTAGATGGCAAAGACTAGAACTGAGCTATTTCAGTCTTGGATGACACGGCTCGCATGCAGGGTTGCAAATTAACGTGTGACAGGAATTCATTTTTTGCCACTTATAAGGCCTGTATAGATATGATGAGCCATAATGAACTGTTTTTGTTGTTCTTAGTATCTAGCTTCAACAATTTTTTTTCTTGTAGAACAGCAAGTTAGTAATCAACCTATCAACTAGCGCATAAGATATAATAGTTAAAACTTATTTATACGTTCATGTTTATTTATCTGATTCGTACAGTAACTATTCTGTAATGGATTTTGGATTTTTCCACTTTTCTACCCGCTGTGTATTTGGGATCATTCCTTGACTTAGCAGAAAAAACATATACTGCTCATTGTATTGAAAGAAGTCTTTTTCAAACTCTTTTATCTGCACCGCGTTTAAACTTTTTGCCAAAAAATGATCATCTTATTGTTTATTTTAAATATTTGTATTAATATTTTGTTACTAGTTAACATTATAGTGACCAATTACATTTTTTCTATGATAAAAATAATTATTTTATAATATTTTATGTATATAATTTTAATTCTATTTTTTTTTTTTTTTTTTCAGAGATAAAATGGTGAGTAAGTTTACAGAAAAATTGCATGTTAAGAAAACAAAGTAATAGTTTCACCAAATTTGTTTTTATTAAAAGCTATTAATTTTAATATATTATAACTAAACTCAATTGTTAGCCAATGACCCAGATAAGGCTTATGTTAATAAAAAAATACTATTCATATTGATTAAACATTAAAGATTTTTTAATGATACCACAAGTTTTCTACTAGTTAAGTTAAGTGTTCACATTGTATCTTAAAATTTTTTTTCTTAAGTTAATTATGTTGTTTTATTATGTAAATTATGTATTAACATAAAAACATATTCTGTGATTCCTTAAAAAATTGCGTATTTTATTTTAACTCAAGTTCCTTATCTCAAATAAAAATAAAAGCAAAATCTAAATATTGTATTATAATTCAAGATGGTTAATTGTGTTTATAGAGCATAAGACACTCGTTTATCTTACAAATTCGAACATTTTGTTTCATGTTTTCCTTAACATTTTAATAAATTTAAATAAAATAGCATCATCGGTTATTTTTAATTTTAAATATTGAATAAAACTGATTTAATATATTAGATAATGTTATGTTTAATTTTGATGAATACATATTTTACTCTAATACTACTAATAACAAAACTGTATAAGAAATAATGTGAAACTTATGTTCTATATATGTGAATAAAGAGTTAAGAGTGAGTTTCTTTACATTGCCTCCTCGTAACTCTAAAAAATGAGAAATTAAATTAACTTAATATATTTTATGCTTAGCTTGTTATGAATATATTTTTATTTAAATTTTCATTCGATATTAAAATGTATCACTTTATTACAATATCTTTGTTATAGTGCACACAACATTAAAAACAATGTTATATATTATAAAAGTTTTTCCCTATATCTTACTATTTTACTTTCTTACACCTAAACTACTTCAGTTCACCTCATGCCGGTATTAGTTGTATCTCTTATTTATCTTATACTTTTGTGGAGAGCTTGCCATCAAAATATTTTCCAACAGGATGGTGAATATTCAACCTCTCAATCAGAATCAGAACTCAATTACTCTAATGTATCTAAAGAAAATGATATAGTTGTTAACTCTTGGATGCCTCCTGCTGGTTTGGTTGAATCTCAATTTACTTCAATTGTGACATATGTTGATATGAAATGCCATACCTACTTTCAAATTTTAGACGAGGGTATGAAAAACAAAAAACAATTAAAATAATATTTATTTTAATTTTGTAATATTATAATAAATATAATTATTTTTATTATTCCAGAAACTTCTCAATCATTAAAGCTTATTACAGACGAATTATATGACATATTTTCCAATAGCCAACCAGAACCAATAAATATGAAATGGAGTCAAGGACAGTCGGTTATTGTTAAATACCATCAAGACAATAAGTGGTACCGAGGAATAATCTTAAAAGTTTGTATTTTCTTTTTCTTAGATAAAATGTTTCTTTTTTCTTAATTATATTTTTTATAGCCAACTTTGGTTTGGTTTTTAGAGAAACTATAAAATCTGATAATAATATTTCAAAACAATATTTACCATCTAATTAACCTATATCCATCCTTTGTTGGTCAACCTTTAAAAGATGGATCATTAATTATTATAAATAATTTTGATTAAAACTACAAAGTGTACCTACTTAACAGTAAAATGAAACAATTATAAATCCATGTACTATTTCAAAGCTTATATATATATTGAGTTTTGAAATATGAATATGAACGTAATTTGTATACTCATTTTGTTTTTAAAATCTACGTGAACTTTATGCGTAACAATATTAGTGTAATATATATATATATATTTTTTTTTCTCTGTAGCTTAATTGTCAAGCAATAATGTTGTATAAGAAAGATAGTAAGTTACTTAAAAATATTCATAACTATTAAGTATAGTTTAAAGCATTGAATTGTTAATTCTAATTAGGTTAAGTGAATATGGGACACATAGATACACTGAAAAATTTGGTGTGGAAAGAGTAGAAGTCATATGTAAAAAAATCAACGTTTTTTCATTAATAAGTTATGTATAGTGTGTTGAGTACTCACGTCACAAATTATAAATACATAATGATATGTATATTGCAGTTTATGAGATTAATTTGTCTCTTACGCGCCTGTGTAAATATTTCGAGGTTGAACTGAACCCTTAATTTCCAATACCTTTTTGTACGTCTTTGGTTGCAGTGTTACTTATGTTACAGTCAAAGGTGTTAATTAAGGAATTAACGTAAATAAATATAACCAGTAGTCACTAACTACTAATATTTCCGTTCAAAATTATCGGTACTGTATGCATTGATTAGGTATTTTCAAACGATGAAACATAGAGAAATATTTTACAGGTGATGATATTTCTATATTTTTTTCAGCAATAATTAGTAAAAATGTTTATTGAATTTGCTTGTTGAATTATAATTGGGCCTCGTTGTAAAACCGACTTTTCCTATCAGTCGGCAGGTACTTTTCGGACTTTATAATATGTCGTAGTATCGTACCGGGAATAGATTATTTGGCCTGCTAAGTAAAAAAGGGACCCTCTATTTTGGTACTTTTAGGAAGACGTGAGGGTCTTGACCCTTGAACTTATTTGTTCAATAAATTTGAAAGGGGGGCCCAGTTAGTGATCGCCGTCTCGCTGACCTGGCCAAGCCGCCATTGTAATCGTCGATCGTACCCAATATTCATTAAAAATTAGTTGTCCATGAAATACATATTCTAATATAATATAATATTTTTAATCCCTACCGTACCACACCCAATGGCTTATGTTGCCGTGGGTTCCCCTAAAAAAAAATATATATATATTTTTAACACACGGATGCATACATTTAGTGTAACCTACAGTTCCTAATAATTCTTACATAGTGGACCTTTTTTTTGTTCTTTGCAGAGCGTCATTTTGAATTTCTATCCAAATTTAAATTATATGTTTTTTACATTCTCAACATTGTCTTTGACTTCTAAACTGTAAAAGTTAGGTGATTTCTTATAGCCATAGTTGTAAATGTATTAACAAAAAATATGATTTTTACAACATTTCATGTATATTGTATTATTGTTATCTTTCTATTTCTATAAATCTAAATTAGTTTAAAGTTTTAAACCATTGCCGGTTACATAATTTATTTAATATGGGACGTGACCACTGTCGGAAAATGGTACATAGATTAACACATTATAATGGTATCACATCAAAAAATAAGGTTAAAATTGATGTTCCAGATAGATGAAAAAGGGGAGTTTACCGTACAGTTTTACGATTTCGGCAACATCGAGACGTGTAAGCACGAGGATCTCCGGTCGACTTTGTACATGACCGAAGTGCCCCAACTGTGTCACAAGGGATACTTCAGTGTCATTTTACCGGTACGAGGACGATTCGTCGACGCGGCATTGTGCCCAAAACAATCGTCATACTAATTATTCAATTTATTTAGATTACGAAAAACGGGAAATGGCCGATACCCTCGCTCGACTTGATACACCACATGATCGTTGATAAAACTTGTAGGATGACGATCGACATGGATCTATCGACTCAAGATATTTATGCGGTAAGTCATCGTGTGTTATTACCGTACGTCATGATGCATTTAATATATTTTTTGTTATTAATCCCGATAACAAGAATAGTAAATAAGAAATAAGTCAATTCAATACGTATACTGTAATAAAACAAACTTTCTCTTTTTTGGATTTTCAAGTGATAAATTTTGAATAAGAATACTAGAGATGATATTCATCTATAGTCGAAGCGAACTGTTTGATGTACAGATAGTAACAATAATATAGTGTAATAAATTACTAACATAAATCAATTATATTTACATAATGGGTTCTTATTACATAAATACTATGCTTAGGTGTTATGTGAGGTTTCTAGTGTGTTACACTTTAATAGTATCACGGAATATTTCAGCCAGATAACTGAAGGTTGAAATAGGAAACTTTAAGTAACGATATACCAATACCATATACCTCGATAGAGATAAAATAATATGAATTCTGACTAAATTTTAAAAATGATGTCCTTTTGATCGATGAAAGACATAAGCACTAAAATCCTTAGTACCAGTGGTGTACCTGTAGGGGGGGGGGGCAATAGGGGCATTTGCTGATTATAACCGAGCATATTTTGCACAAACGTAAATTGTGGCCTGGCTATATTTTATATATACGTAAATTGCGGCCCGAGTATAATTTTTTTACCTACCCAAATATTTTTATAAGTAATAATTGCGTCTAAGGCGTTTTTTGAAAAATCAATATTTTCCTTTTCATTTTTCAAACTTAGGACTGTCAATATAATTGTATCAATATTGATATGATTAAAAATATTGGTTTTGCTGTTTTTTTTTTGTTTTTAATTTAAAAATATATTATTAGCAATTAGTAATAATGTACCTGTAAAAATGTATATGGTTAAAAAATGTATTTTAATAAGGTCTTCGATCAAATGCACACTGATTGCTAGTAATATATTATATTAATGAACATATTATTATTATCTACATCGGTCATTCAAAGATTAATACTTATCTTTAAATTGTACAACCGACCGAAAATTGGAATATCCCAGGCCGCAATTTACGTAATATATAAATGGGCGCATGTAAATTCCGCCCGAAAATGGTAAATTCCGCCCAAAATGAAATACAGGTAAAATAAGGTACATGTAAATTCCGCCCGAAAATAAAATTATAATATTATAAAAGTATATTTCCACGTTCTGATTCGATAAGTTGAGCCATTATAGCGTAGGTAGGTACTAGGTATAAGCGTATAAGACTCTAGGACGTGTACTGAACACAATTTATAATATTTCTATCTGAAATTTTAGATCCACAATATTGCAGTCAAATCTGATATGATATGACATGATTGACGATTATCGTTTGAGATAAGATTGTTCCGTGTTCGAAAATGTTGTGACTTCCCAATACTATAAGTTATAACACGCACCGCGTTGCGAAAAGTACGGTCGCGTCGTAAATTCACGGAACGCTTAGATTAAAAATATTTATTTTTCCAGGCGGAACTATTTTTTACCTGTATATTTTTTCGGGCGGAATTTACATGTACCTTATTTTGCTTGGATATTATCCCGGGCGGAATTTACCATCTCCCATATAAATATGACCTTTTTTGAGGGATGCAATTTACCGACTTCGCACTTATCAATGTAGTATATGATTCAATATTCATGTTTTAAGAATTTAACAATAACGAGAGATGAGTTATAAATAAAATGGTATGTAATTTTTTTTATACATGATTCAATGATTGTACCATTTGAAGTGTTTTAAAAAATTCAATAAATCTGAGTTATTTTTAGGATTGGGACCGAGTGTCGAGTCCAGGTTGTATGATATCTCCTGTACTCAACTCGTTCTTGATTGCGTACAATAAACAGTGGGCAATTATGTGTTTGACTGTTAAAGTGTTAACATAGTTCCACAGGTTTGACAAATGGCAGTTTCTCCCATGCCATCAAATATATATTTATTGTGGTGTATAATGTGTTAATATTATTCAGTCACATGACTCATTAAAAATAATAAACATACAAAATAAAACTGATATGACAATGAATTTCGCTAAAGGTTATATTAGCAAAGATTTATTTTTAATGTTTAATAATTAATTAAAAATAAATTATCTCTCAATTCGCTTATTATAATTTTAATCACCAGTAACCGAATGAATCAATATATGTCATACGCTGAGTAGAATTCGATAAAACGTGGGTCGAACGGTACAGAAGATCTATCCCATCCTCCGACGCCATCTCCTCCATCTCTATACTTAATAATATTTATAATAGTGTTATAACAATGTTAACTTGTAGATCAAGTCCATAAGAGAAGTCGAAAACAATTTCGACATATTTCAATATCTGGTGTCGGGAAGAATTGCCTACTTCACGTACGTATCGGCGTCAATCATTGATCTGGTGGACACGGACGAAATAAATAATGATGGCACAGCTGAAGACAGCAGTTGTTATGCGGCCGACGATAGCAATTGTTTCGAGGCTGACGATAGCATTTATGACGGTCCCAGCAACAACGGTTACGATGACTATACGGCCTACGTCGATGGTGGATCGATCTACGACGACGGCGGACAGACCTATGGCAACTATGGGCAGACGTGCGACGGCTACGGACAGGCCTACGACGAGCGCGAGTCGACCTATGACAACGTGGTGGCATCAACGAACGCGGTAAACACGGTGAGTAGCGTTGGTGCGCCGGCGACATTGGACGCAGATGACGGTGAGGAATCCGGTTATTCAAAGTTTTGTCTGGAACCCAACGAAGTGGCCGAGGGCTCCATGTGCCGCATCACCGGACCCACCAGCCTTACGCTGATGATCACGAAAATCGGCGGCGTCGACCTGAGCGTCGCCAAAGACAAGATGTACCAAGCAATGGTCGACAAATGCAGCGCCTTGCCGCCACTCGACCACATCATACCAGGTATGAACCGTAAACGCACTACTCGGGAGGGCTATTATGGTGTTATCGAATTTCTGGGACAGATAATATATATAAACTGAAGACGAAAATATGAATTTCAAAGCTATAAAACTTATGGCCGATCGCTAAGATGCCCTCGATGGTTGATACTTCATAATATTATATTCACATCGCATAGTACCATAATGAGATAAGATTTTTTCCCCTTTTCTTTCATATTCTGGGTTGTCTAAATAAAAATAAAAAATGTTTATGATTATAATAAAATTACAAATACCTAGTTGATCTCTTGTCATGTACTTGAGAACCTTGAAAAATTAGTTTTCTTGCCTACATCGTTGACAAAATATTTAAAGCCAGTATTTATTTTATTAAAATTTTATACATATACCTACTTGAATGGTACGAGTATAACAAAATACATTTATTATATGCATGCAGATGTTTTAGTAGATTTGATTGTTTTTTATCTTACTTTAAGAAAGTCTTAAGTTTTTAAAATAAAAACGTGCATGATGTGCATATGTAAAAGTATTATATAAGTAGGTACCATTGGTCGCGACAGAAAAATCTATGATGACTCTTAAAGTGTAGATTTTACCCCACCGTGTGGTAACCGAACTATAATTTTCGGTATTTCTGTAACCATTATTTTCTGTGAACGAATTCAATTTCGAAAATTTGCTTGTAGCGTATTGAATACTGCATTCGTTTTTAATCGTCAGATAATGAATAAATTTGTATCGATAATTAATTTTTTGGTTACATTGTCCTATTCAACTTTAATTCTGATTGTCCTTATTAAAGATTTTGTGTGGACATTAAGATGACGCCACACCCGCATGTGTTTTCTTCGTCGTACAAGTGCGTAGCATAGCAAATTTTACGCTCAGCGAATCTCGTTTATCTCCTTTAATTTAAAATTTAGAGTGAATTGACCTATTATAAAAATTAAAGGCAAGATTATTACCGAGGGCATCTCATAGGCTTTTTATTATATTTTAATTTTAAAGCGAATAATGAGTATTTTAAAATTTAAAATTATTTTTATATCTAAAAATACTCATAACTCGGTTTAAAATTAAAATATAATAAAAAGCCTATGCGATGCCCTCGGTAATAATCTTGCCTTTAATTTTTATAATAGGTCAATTCACTCTAAATTTTAAATTAACGGAGATAAACGTGATCTGCTGAGCGTGAAATTTGCTATGCTACGCACTTGTATGACGGAGACAACACATGCGGGTGTGGCGTCCTCTTAAACGCGTTTCAATATTCTGCAATGTCGTAGGTAATGTATAAACATTTTAATAAAACAAAATTATAATATGTAGGTATTACACTAAAAATAAGCCTCCGATATGCCTCATCGAAAACGTCCACATTTTAGCTGTACATATACAATTCGCTGATGATAAATAGTCGCGTATCATCGATAATAACTTTAATTATCTTGCGATTTTTTTTCCAGGTACTGCTGTCATCGTTTATCACAACGTGCTATGGAGACGCGGTATTATTGAAGACAGTGGAAACTCGGTACTCTTGGTCGACTTTGGCATATCCATTAAGCTGATAAAAAAAAAGTAAGCCCGTGTTATTCGCAATTTAATATATAGGTCGAATTTTAAGGATGCTCATCCTATTTTTTTAATTAAATTATTCATTTATGTAAGTATTGATTTTTATTTTGATCAAATCATCCAAAAATAATAAATACTACTTCAGTATCACATTTATAGCTTATATTTTCATAAAACCATTTTTAATGATAAAGTATTTAGTATTATTCTTAGTATAAATATTTTAATAACTCAGAAACAACTCATTATAATTTTGGTTTAGTTACATCAGCATTTTCAAGAAAATTATCCGTTTAATAATTTTCATTTGATAAGAGGGGGGGGGGTGGGTCATTCGAAAAATTGAAGTTTGTATTGCCACAGGACACTATATACTTAAGTAGTACGATAAATATCAGAAATTTGAATAAACGTGTACTATATTAAAGGGAAAAATAGGAGTGAGTACGCTTCAAAAATCATTCTATATATTTTATTGTAGTCTTAAATATTTCGCGACGACATTCTGTTGTTGGATGAACAATATTATTATTAATAATCATTATTATATTGACGTTGGATTTTCGCTTCCGACAGTCTGAGACCGTGTCTCGAAGAGTTTTTGAAATTACCGATGTTCACTATCGACTGTCAGCTGGAAAACGTCAAACCGAGCGACGACGCCGATGACGAAGATGTCGTTAATAAACTGTCGAAAACGTTGAGGGGCCTCAATTTAAAAATCATCGGAATCGTACGTATAGAGTTCTATTGATGATCGTTTTTAAATTCATATAATCGTGCCCGTTAGTGTGCGTAATCCATTATAGCAATATAATAGTAGTAATCATATATATTATTACCTAATTGTAACTAACGAAAGTCATAACCGTTTGATTTACAGAGCGAATCGGACAACGCCGTCGGCGTGGAGTTGTTTAACAGCAAAGAAGAAATTGCATATCAGTCGCTGATTGACGCCAAACTGCTAATTCCCGAGTGATGCGTTTTTAATTTGTTACTCGTCCGATAACGTCTTCCAGTGCGTGTTCGTTCATATTAATTAATTAGATTTTAAGTTAGTAATTAATAAACATTGTTATTTATTGATTTCTCGGAATTGTATAACATACAGTTGTATACACTCACAGGGCCTGTCTTGAGATTTATAAAGTGGGACCGCTTAAAATCAAAAAACCAAGAATAGTTTTAAATATTGTGATTTGCAAACATAAGTTAACTATTTTAGGTATTTATTGTAATTTTTTTTTCGCTATTGACAATTATGTACTTATTATGTATCCGCAGTGTGCGATTCGTTCGAAGGACATCGAATGAAATATACATATCGGCAAGTTGTTTTTACTATGTATAAATTCATTATATAATTCTCGGTTTTTTATTTTTTACTGTTTGTTATATTTTATTAAAAATGTTTTGTTCATGTTGAGTAATTGAAGATTTGATCATTTTAAGAGGTGTATCTCGACACATTTATGTATTTATTAAAAATTAATGAAAAAGTTTAATGTTTTTTTTTTTTAATTAAGAAGATTTCTCATAAATACTTGTTTTCTTTTATTTACAAAGTTTAAAGTGTACAAAGAATAATCATATACATAAAATAATAGTCTACGCAGTTTAGCCCACCGCCCCGGAGCCGAGTTCACATCCGGCTGTTACTGCTGAAATTAAAATATAAATATAACACAAATCCCCTAAAATTATCTCATTTCTCGTTCCGTTTTTTTTTTCGGTCGGTTTTCTCCCTCACGCCGCGTATACGTTCACTTTTTGCCTGCCGTCAGCAGCTGCGGCAGCCGTCTCTTTTCTTTTTTTCTGGTATTCTTCTTTTTGAAGCTTTACCCACGTGTCGCCCAGAGCTTTGGCGAAGTGATCGTCGACCGCTGAAAATTATTTTATTTATTAGTTTAGTCGTGTCGTTCAATTTAAAATTAATCAAATACAGTATCGTGTATAGCTGCAGTAGTTAATGGACGAAATGCAATTGAAACGTTTCGCGTCGGCACATCTTTATCTTTTGATCCAGTACGAACGATAGTGATAAAGCCTTACCCCTCACCTTAAATACAAGTCACCTATGGTGTCGTATCTGAAGATCGACTATTGGTCGATTAATCAATTGCACTTAAAATTTTCTTTACCCCACTACATTTTATTATAAATTCAAAGAAAAAGATGACAATTTCACATTTAAAAGTATTCATTGATTTTTGTTAAATTTTAATTGCAGCTTGATTTGGAATAATTGACATCAAAACTTAAAAAATGAGAAGAAAAAAATTATTTATTCATTTATTTGTATTATAATATTATATACCTACATTGATACTCCCAAAAAATCAGTGTCTATTAATTTATTATAACGATTATACATTTATTACTACTTAACTAATAAGTGTTCCTCGGGTGTTGAAAAACGTTTTGAGCGCAATATTGATATTATATGGAAAGTTAATTTTATGCGCAATTGGTAAACTGCCTAACGCCTATTTGACAATAGTAACAGTGTGTGTCCCCTATATACAGCAGTATTGTATATCGCTAATGTGGGTCGTATATAGGTTTTCTATTATTTTAAAAGACACACAATTCATAAATTTATATATATAGAAATTCAATGAAAGTGTGACGCGTTTAGACACATTTTTCATGTCTGAAGGTATCATAAAAGCTCAATTGGTATAACTGATCAGGACACCAAAACAATAGGTACAATTATAATTGTTTAGGTATGTACCTGATAATCCCGCTTGGTCGTCATCGTTGTCATCGTCGCCGTCGGTCGATGGTGCAGTGGCGGCGACCTGTTGCTGTTGTCGTTGCGCGACAGCCGGCGCGAACACGTTCATGTAGTCTTTGCCCAAAGACCGTCTGAAATGTTCGTCGATGACTGGGTCGCTGATGCCACCTGTGGTCGTCGTCGCCGCCGCCGAAGACTGTACTCTGTGGCCGGTGGCCGGTGAAGCCATGATCACCGAAGCACGTTCTTTTGGCAGCGCCCTAGAACCAGCCGTCGTCGTCATGTCCAAAGGTTCTTGAGAGTTTCTGAAACTATATATTAAACGTGATATATATCCCGTCGTTATACGTATACTATCCGTGACGTGGATGCAACACTTGCAGATGCATTCGGTGGTGCGCACACTACGAGAATGGTCCCAAACCACCCACCCCTCCTAAAAAATTTCTCCCTTCGCCGAAAATATGCATTTCTCCGAAATGCCCCTTCTTCTTTTTATTAACGATTTAATAGCCCATTTCCTTTTCTACTCCCTTGTGCCGAAGAAAATCCTGTATGCGCGGGTAGTTACTGACCAATATTTTGGTAACCCGGTGGTGATAACATATATGCAAGATTTCTGTGACCTGTAATTCTATAGTGCAGGGATGTCGGGTGTTTTATTTTACTTTTTGTACTATGCTAGAACCCGCAGAGACCCCCAAATTACGGCCGAGGAGAGTTTTATAGTCAGGTCATCCATCAGTGACTTGTTGAATATGGCACTAGGTGTATGTCGGTTCGCGGAAAAATAAAGAGTTGAGTGAATAATCTGCATAACCTATATGCTTTGGTAACGCAATGTCAAGAATTTAATTTTATCTTTTCACTCTTTTAGCTACTATTCACTATATACATTTTATAATTATTTTTATTAACTACATACTTTACATTTTAAGATCTTTGTGACATCATATTATTTACTTGGGTCGCGCTGCGCATATTATCTGCTTTTACATATATTATTTAAATAGTATAAATGTTCAGAGACAGAAAATACCGAGCAAGTTTCGAAATTTTCGTATACAGCTATAATTAGCTTTACGCTGATTTTCGGTTAGGTTAGAAATGTTTATGATTTGTTCAACTATACACAGAATTAGTAGTAAAAAATGTACTCTACATATTTGAACATGTTTTCGAGATAATTATGAATATTTAGCCTATATTTTTCGTAATTCAGAAAAATATATTTCATTATTTTCTTTAAAACTTCACATTTGTCTATTTCTCGAGTTATTCGAGTTTTTTTGTTGAGAAAAAATAGTTTTATATGATAAAAAACAAATATCCAAAATATCTAAACCCTGTTTACAATTACTAAATTCTATTTCAATTAGTAATGTACCTAGTCAGTTCCTGTAACTTTGGTTGTATTTTCATTTGCGCAGCAGCTTCAGCTATATTACCTCAAACTAATCTAGCCTTATAAATTATATCTGTAAATCTGTAAACATTTATCAATGAATATAACTCAATTTTATTAATTATTTGAATTATCTTTAACTAAAATGATTTGTAAATTTGTTTCGGTAATATAAATAAATCGAAAAATAATATACAATATATACATTATACATATTATAGATATTACTTGTATTATTACAGCCTACAGAATAAATATATAGGTATCTAATTAAATAATTATTTTCAAGGGATAAAGATGATTTTCAAGTTAAGCGTTTTCATCAATTTTAATGGAATATTGAGAGCATAAGGTTTTAAAAGTCGTATCTGCTGTGCGATAGTGCTTACTATAATATCATATTTTTAACTTTTAGAAACCAATTAGCCAATCTCATTTATATTGCAAACATAAGAACAAAATATATTACGATAGTAGCTAGAAACACTGAAACAAAAAATCCAAGTACCGCATTCATCTCTTTCCCCTACCGCCCGGCCCCATGCCATAATAAAATCGAGGACATATCGAACCTTTCGGCCACCCCGTGGTTACAACCAGAATAGTGGTAGAATACTGTATGAGGTGTTGATATGGTTAGGTGTGAGTGCATAGTAGGTATATATACTTACGGCGGCGGAGTTGGCGAAACGGGTGATGTGCAGACGGCCCTGTGTCTTCTCTCCCTCTTCCATTTCCCGACGGTGCCGACGGTTCCCTCCATCGCCGAACATCTCAGTGACAGCGCCCTCGAATGATCTGAAAAAGACGGAAAAAGATCATTTAGAAAAACGGTACACATTTACACGAAGCTACGGACAAGATCCTGCATGCAGCAGTCGAGTGGCATGCCGCAGTCGCGTTGGGCATCACCATCATAATATTATTATACAAAATGTATGCGTTTTTAATCCAACCGGTTCTGATAATGATAATAATTGTAACATAAAACATAAAACACTGTAATGTGGCGTACCGGTTGTACATATAACAAATGTCTCAAACGCATATTCTAATGATGCGATATACTATTATTATTATATATAGTATATATTATATACCCACTACATCTGTGGGATTCTCGACAAATGCCTAGCGTTCTCGAAATTTCCCCCCGCCACCGCATCATAATAATTTATCGCGTGACATGAGGCGTTTAACACTGCAGGAGGAGTAGTTTCCTACGACGAACGTGATGATGTTACAGCACCTGTGCGACTTCACATCGTTCACCATCTAACGCAGTCAACGAGTTGTGTCCGATTGATTAAAGTGAGATACCTACACGAGTCGTGTCCCAAATGTTTTATTAAGTTCTGTTATGATAAATTTAAAAGCTGTTTAGACGACGGCAACGTAAAAAAACCCGTCCGGGCTCAACGGCGAAAATACTACAGTGGTGGTTAGGTTATCGACATTATAGTGTTTATATATGGCGACAATTATTTGTATAAAATCCTTTATAATATATATGATTATCGTGTCGAGTAGCTTATACGCCTCTTTTTTTTTTTCTCTGCTTTATGCGAGATTAACAACTACGTGCAGGGCACTACCTATATATTTTATATACTAACGCATATATCGACGGATGACACGAGAGTTGTGTGTCCGGTGTTGTATATGTTATAGAGGCGCACACGTAGTCTTCACTACATTATTATTATTATTATGGTTGTATTATTATTTCCGTTTTCCCGTCCTGGCCGACGACGCAGGACAACGGAAGGACCGACGACGACCGTACACACACGCACACTTGGCATACGAACAAAGTGTGCACGTTTCCTGTTCGTGATTAACATTAAATAATATATTACAAAAATATTAGATATTGTTATTATTATTATTATTATACGCCATCGTTTTTCGGACGTGGTGAGTTGTACAGACGCGCGGGATGACTCGCGTGAATCTAAGTATATATTATAAGAAGGACTCGTGTGTTATTATTTTATTCAGAATTATTATAGTAACATTATGTGTATTATGGCCCCCTGGCACTCGCGCAGTCTGTGATAGCCTTATGACGATTTATGTACACAAACCGACAGCCGTCATTAAACCGATCATTGAAAATAAAAACAAATTTATTGATTTTTTTTTTACGTCAGTATAAAATAATTTGCTATAAACAATAGATTTCTCTGAAATCGGATGACCAATTTTATTCGTCGGCCGCTCAGCGCAATTATTATAATACAAGCAACTATCGCAATATATTACATGATTGATAACGTTTATTTAAAACACGAGGATTATAATATACATATAATGATGTATAAGAAAATTATCCGTCCATCAATAATTCGTCGGAATCGTATTATTAAAATACATAAAATAACTAATATTATACCTAAAGAGTAAAGATACCTATGAAAACGTAAAAAAAAAACTTAACCGCACGGCACTCACCACTAAGCCACTTTACAATGAACGAGGAAAATTAAATTGTATATTGATTAATATAATATAAATCGTATATATACCTACAAATTATATTATAGCTCCACGCATCTAGGGCGTACTTCGGTTTCCATATTAGGTCTAATTTATTTTATTTCAGTTTTCATGATGGTTTACACTAATTAATAGCCGCGTAATTGTTTGTCGTTAAATTTGAACGATTATATTTTTAACATTTCTTTATAGGACTAAATTAAAAGTTATCGATGAGAATTACATCTTCGAGCGAATGAAAGTTCCTTCAACGGTTAATACTTCCATCAAATAATAAAAATTTTATTTGTATTTCGATACACCGTGTGTCCTAAAAAAACTGTTAACACTTTATAACTCGGTCACTTATATTATTCAGTATCATATTTTTAAATTTTGTTGTATCATAAATTCCTATAACTCGCATATTTTCTTAACACTTGTATTTTGTGCATGCGCAACAGCTTAACTTTTCTGTTTGCTCTGTTTTCGTAGACATAAAGTATGCCATCTATTTCCTAACTACCCACGGCTAATAATAATATTATGTAGAAGAATCAAATCATTGCATATCATGTCATTTGGATATGAATGCATTATTGAACGGTGCGTGTTCAATTAAATATTCAAACGTTATTGTAACAAAATTATATTATCTTATTATCACGCAACATTAGGAGGTCTAATATATTGAAACTCTCATGTGCAACTGAACTGGTTAGGCAGGTACACGCCCAATAGGGTGCGGATAGAGAATTGATTTTTGTTTACAACTGCATCAGAATCCTCCCCTTATTGATGTTTTACCGGTTTAAGCTAACACTGTCTGGTGGCTTCAGTGAAAAAAACAACACATTGAAATATTATTTTAATCGAAATCACGTACGTATTTGAACACTTTATGTCAATCAAATGTTAGAAATATTATATTTAGTTTAGTAATTATTACAAGTTGTACGGGTATACCAAGGAATGTGCATCGCGTAATATCCGAACACGGCCTGCAACTACGCTTAATTGGATTAGTAAAGACTTAAACGTTTAAGTGTGTAATTACAACAAATTAAAATTTGCATAAATTGAGTTGAAAGCCAACTTGATGCACATTTATTGGAAATGATACTTCCACGTGCAGTGCTGGTAGTTGGTACTAGCACACTCGTTGGGTTTACGATTTTTTTACAGAAACATTATTATTTTTTTCCAACAGTTATAGTATAATATTTTCGGTGAGAAACAAATACAGTTTTCTATTATAATAACGATGTAGCTATAATATATAATGCCGATAATCTGATATTCATATTTTTAGATTTCACGTCTAGTAAGTGCGAATAAACCAATAAATCGAGGACAAAGGTGTATTTGGCATAAAGTTGATATCCTTACATAGGTATTACATTAATTAATTATCCTTCGTGTGGCATACATATCACGATAGTTGTTAATGAGTATATTTCGACAGACAGAAATTTAATTTTCCATCAACGAAAAATTAGTATCGCAACCAGGTTAGTTGTTAGATATCACTATAGCAGCTACTTGTATTATATTCATTGTCCATGCTACAATATAATAAGACACTGTATTGAAAATAATTGCGATTTCGACACCGAAAACACAAGCATCAGACGTACGAAAAAGACGCATAATACATGACGGTCTCGACGAATAAATTAAAATGTTATAGTTTGCGCAGAACCCTATTAACGAAATTGTCCGGCAATAGTTTAATTTCGAAAATTTTATAATAATGAGTACAATAACGCGTGTATACAATAATACAATATTATATGTGACATAATTGTGTTGCACAACGAAATATGGGTATATCACACGTTACAACAATAACACGCACATCGTATAATATTCTACCCATAACAACAGTTAATTAAAAACTTTGACACTCGGTCAAATGCTTTGAATTTTTTTCAACTTCCACGGTACCTATATATACTTGTTATACTTCGAGCCGCGCTGTTTTGCTCGCTTTAACGCATCGCAAACAATAATTTCTAACAGTATTATATTACATGGGGATTAAAATCCTCGGGAAATCACGGTATCCCGCTTCTCTCACCGTCAAAGTAGTCGGCCGCCCTCTCCACCCACGGCTGCCACAGGTGCCTGGTCCGGTCCGCCTTGTTGTTCCGACCGTCCCGGTGCCGATTGTGTTGTTTGTATCTCGAGAACATGACGCACAGGCTCATAACCTTAGCGCTTAATACGATGCGTGTAATAATATTTTACGATTGTCGGATCGTGACCGAGAAATTTAGCGAAAACCAAAAAACAGCGAACCGAAAAATATTAAAAGAAACAATAATTGTAGTAATAACAATAATAATACGAATGACAAGTCTGTTGGCGTCGACCGCAGTGCGTGTCAGAACCGTACGCGTCGCGAACGATGAATGGCGGCTGCGGCTCGTCGGCGGTGGCGTCGTCGCCGTCGTCGTCGCGCCGCCGCCGCTTTTAAAGATTGTCCGCGCCGCCGCGGTTCATTCATGGTGCGGCTGCGGGAAACCGGTTGCGCGCCGCCGTGGCCAGGAAACGTTCGCGCGGCGTCCGGCAGGGCGCGGAGGGCCCGCGCGCACGTGCACTAGTACACCGCGAACGCGTCCTCCGCCGTTTTCATTAATGGGCACCCCGACCCGTGCTCCACAGGTGCGCGCACACACGCACGATAAATAATGTAAAAAAAGGGTTCACCGGAAACTACAACGCCTCCGGCCTAAACGTACCCATTTATTATGTACATACATCATTCTTGTACTTGCATACGCGTTTATAAGACACACACGCTCGCGACCGTATAGAAACGTTATATTATTATAATATTCTACCGTGTTATTATATATTATTATAAATCGTCTTCCTTCCCTCTCGGGCGGGAACGACAACAGCAACAACAACAACAGAAACGACGACGACAGTAATAATAATAACGCTCTCGCGATTACAATATATTATTATAATAAAAGACACGCACGCTGCGGCTCGAATATACGACTATGTTTATTATTATTATTGTTTATTACTATTATTGTTGTTCTTGTATAATATTATATCACAGAATAAGACAATTAAATCGTGTGTTGATGATGACCATTGCACTCACCACAGTAGCGAGGTGCTCCGGAAACCAAGACGCACGATGGACCGACTACCATCATCGAGACGAGTCCGTCGGTAATTGCACCACAGGGGCCCCCGGGGCTACCGTCGTGTACACGCGATGTGTACCATGTTATTATAAATATACGATTATTAGTCGTACGGGTAAACGCGGAGGAGACGGTAGCAAAAGACGATTAAGATAAGGTGGTCCGCGTCGTCATCATAAATCAGTGTGGGAACCAAATTCGGAAACGCGTGCTTGGCTTTCTATGTGTGTGCTGTATAGCTGTCATAGTGCTGTACAATGCACTCGGAGATTTTACGATAGAGACGGCCGATATTTGATAAATTATTATGAAATAATAATAATATATTATAGGTACCTAGTGAGTAGTGGTATAGTAATAATAACATTCGGCGCAGACGACGGACGTGCGATCGAAAATCGTAGTGTGTGAACGCTTCCGGTGAACTACATAATATCTACATAATATTATTATATGTATACGCGCCCGAGTAGGTAATTGGAATACATTTCCATATATTTCCTACTAAGTTTGACGAACCTTTACGATAAACCGACGGAATCTTTAGTGGTTCTTAATAAGCGCGTTATCGACCTCTGATGTCAGATGTATAATCTTTTTGTCTATATTACCAGAGAATTGTAGTGACGTATACTTGGTACTTGCTAACCTTTTTGCGTACACGATATTAATATATATATATATATATTATAATTTATATTGAAATATTTAAATAATGATCACTCAGATCAGTGGTCACCGACACAGTCGCAATAAGGGTGGATAGGTCCCATATAGGTATACACGACGCACTAATGAGCAAACTGAAGAGAAACTACTTTGGGTATAGGGTATGACATTAACGTAATATTATTATATTTATATATACTTCTTACTAGTTCTATACACGCGAGGCCTATGTAAGAAGATTATCTTTGTGCGCAGTGTAATATTATACCTACAGGTAATGTCGCACATGTCTATTGTTCTAAAAACCTATAATTAGAAGTAATTTTTTCATAAATGCAATGTATCGATTAGCCTAATATGAAATTAACGGTTTTTTAATTGGCTAACGTTTTTAATAAATCACGTATCTAAATGTAAAATCCATTCATAAATTCCAAGTTTTAACAAAACAACAACAAAGTCGTTAGTTGAAGTTTATAACAATTGGTCACCACTCATCATATATACCTATTGGCTATTACCTATAGATAGACAGTTAATAACTCCAAAGTATGGAATACTACGACCAATAAATATTATACAATCCATCAATAAATTGCAAGTGCCAACAATAAGATAAAATTCTATACATTCCTATATTACGGTACAATGCAGCACTTTTTAAATCGATAGAAAATTGTCGGGGTCAAGCTGCAAAATTGATACATATTTCAATAATTAACACCGAGCGCATATATGAACAATAAATTCATGTGCACATTTTGCTGTATTAGTTTTATATAAGTATAATGAGAGTAATTATGCGTGTGTGGTATAAGTATAATACAGCTTTAATAATAATAACTATTATTTAAGATTAGTTGGGTATTCATATTTTTACCAATTTATTAATTGGTAATTTCAACATTTTTAAAATACAGAGATTAAATGAATTGATATTTTTTGAAGACAATAACTTAAAAGACTTTTTTTTTTTTTTTTTTTTATTTAAATAAGGCTTCAACTCCTGAGGTTATTAGCCTGCAGTAAATACAAAATAGTAGTTATAGAGTATGATCTTAAAACTATGGGGACACATTATGTTTGACAATAGAGGGATTTTGTAGAGTATATGTACATTCAATTATTTTTCTAAATTAATTTTTCTAATCCTATGTTTTTGAAAAAAACGTATATGTTTTTGGAGTTATCTTCGCCAAGTGCTTGTTGCATAGTTGATGGGTTCCCGAGGATTTGTCTGGAGTTGGTGAACTTTGGGCATTCTAGCGTGATGTGTTTAATTGTCAGCGCTTTGTCACAGAGTTCGCAGGTCGGGCTGTCTTCTTTTGTTATGAGGTGTAGGTGTGTTAGGCGAGAGTGTCCAATCCGGGTTCTTGTGGTAACTACTTCTTCGTGCCTGGATGAGGATGGGGGAGTTTTCCATGGGTCGACTGACGGTTTAATTTCTTTTAATTTATTTGTGTTTGGAGTCTTCTCCCACGAGCCTTGCCAGTGACTTTTAGTTAGATTATTTATGTTTGAGAGTGCGTCTTGAAATGTTATTTTATTTATTAGTACCGAGCTGGGTGATGTTATTGCTTCGTTGGCTGCCTTATCAGCTAGTTCGTTGCCACTTATGCCAGTGTGGGAGGGGACCCATAGAAATTCGATTTTTTTTTTTGTGTTTGATAACTTTTCTTGGATGGATTGAATTATTTCGTTTTTGGGGTAAGGATT
Organism: Diuraphis noxia; assembly: GCF_037042655.1. Taxonomy (NCBI): domain Eukaryota; kingdom Metazoa; phylum Arthropoda; class Insecta; order Hemiptera; family Aphididae; genus Diuraphis; species Diuraphis noxia. The sequence goes on along the minus strand of NW_028301714.1, from coordinate 24,250,767 downwards.
TTCGAGGGCTAGGAGTGCACTAAGAGAGTCACTAATTATAAGTATTTCTTCAGACGCTAATGTCGTCGCGTGTGAGATTGCATTTTGGATGGCTTGACTTTCAGCGGAAAAAATGCTGGTTTCGTGAGGAGATTTGAACATTGAAGTTTTGTTATTTTCTATGAATGCGAAACCGGTTCCATTTGGGGATTTTGAGGCGTCCGTAAAGATTTTTATGTGGTGAGGGTATTTTCCTTCTATTATTTCTGAAAAGTTATTTATTATAGTTGAGTTTGAGGAGATTTTTTTGTCAAATTCGAGTAGTTGGGTATTGGACTTAATATTCCACATCCACGGAGGGGAAGACGGGAAGGTAATTCTGTTAAACATAATTGGTTTGAACTTCATTATATCTGCTATGTTCTTATACGTGTCATCGATAGTGAGAGGTATGTTTGGATTGTTATGTATATTCAGAGGTCTTCTGGTTGGAACTTGAGTTTTGTTATTTGAGAATTTAGTTACAAATTTTAGTGTTTCTTTAATCCTTCTAAATTCAAGTGGGAGTTCTCCAGCGTTGCACATAATACTTGCAGTTGGGCTTGTGCGGAAGGCACCTGTGGCTAGTCTAATGCCTTGATTGTGTACAGGATTTAGTGTATTGAGAATTTTGCTTCTGGCCGTATTATAAATGACTGCACCGTATTCCATTTTTGCTAGTATAATTGTTTTATATATAGTAATGAGGCTATTTTTTTCAGAGCCCCAGGAGTGGTGAGATAAGGTTTTCATAATTTTCATGTTGTTGTTTGCATTTATTTTGAGGTTTTTTAGGTGTGGGTTCCAATTTAATTTGTGGTCGAAAGTCATACCTAGTATTTTTATTTTATCTGTATATGATATAATGGTGTTATTTAAATTGATGTGGAATAAGTTTTCATTACGTTTTTTGTGGAAGATGATACATTGTGTTTTGGATGGTGAGAAATTGAAGCCTGTTGTGGTTGACCACTTGAAGAGTTCATCGAGAGCTTGCTGGATGAGTTCGACTGTTGTTTTTATGTTCACGCCACTACAGAGAATGTTACAATCATCCGCAAAGATGGTATACTTTATAGGGGGAAGGATATTGTCAAATATATTATTTATTGCGATTAAGAACAGGGTGACACTGATGACTGAGCCCTGGGGGACACCATTTTCAGTGGTATGAGTTGTTGATAGTGTTTCACCAATTTTTGTTTGGAATGATCTGTCCTGTAAGAAGTTAGTGATAAATGTAATCATGTTTCCTGAGATGTTCCATTCACGTAGGATAAAGATAACTCTTTGTCTCCAAACCATATCATATGCTTTTGTTAAGTCAAGCGCTACTAGGATTGTGTGTTGGTTTACTTTGGCTGCGTTACATATATGGGAGTGAATATTGGATAAAGTGTTGAGTGTGGAGTGATTTTTCCGGAATCCACATTGCTCTTTATTGAATTTTTCGGAGACTTCTAAGTGCCATATGAGTCTTGAGTTAATTATTTTTTCGAGTACTTTACATAGTGTGCTAATTAGAGAGATGGGACGGTAGTTTTCTGCGTGAAATTTGTTTTTATCTGGTTTGGGTATTGGGATAATAATTGCTTTGCGCCATTGGTTGGGGAAAAAACCGTATTCCCATATTGAATTGTAGACTAGAAGAAGTTTTTGTAGGGCGAAGGAGGACAGATGATGTAGGAATATGTAAGGGATGTCGTCAGGGCCTGGGCTTTTGCTTTTACACTTCAGGAGTGCCTGGTTGAGTTCATCCATACTGATAGTGGAGTTGTATGAGTCTTCACTATTCTGTGGTATGCTGTCTGTGACAGATGAGTTCTCAACTTCATTTTTGTGCTTTAGGAAAGATTTCGTATGGTTATGGTTACTGTTGTTTGTCTGAAATAGATCGGCGAAGGCTTGGGCGATGTCCGGGCTAGTTTTGATAAATTCATCTTTGTATTTAATGATATTGGGTGTCGAGTTGAACTTGTTTCCTTTAAAAGTTTTAATTTTGTTCCACATAGTGGTAGCAGACGTTTGTTGGTTGATTGTGGAAACGAATGCTTTCCAGGCTACGCGTTTGCTATTTTTGGTAATAAACCTTGATTCTGCTCTGGCTTTTTTAAGTGCTATGTGGTCTGACAAAGATTTAGTTTTTTTAAAACGGTTTAATTTTTTTTTGTAATTTTCAATAGCTTCTTTGCATTCGGGGTTCCACCATGGTGCTGTTTTGGTGGCTTTGGAACGGGAAGATTTTCCTATGGATATTTTTGCCGCGTTTACAATAATTTCGGTGAGGGAAGCCACTATGGAGTCAATTTTGATTTGGTCTATTTCTAATTCATCAGCATTCTTTTTGGCCCAGTCTTGATTTTCTAAGTGGTGATCGACCAGCTCAGTGAAGAGATTCCAGTTGGCTTTGGTAAGTTTCCATCGCTTAATTGGTTCATCGGGTGTAGATTGGTTGAAAATGTTAAGGTGAATTGGCCAATGGTCGCTTCCGTTGTATTCAGTTAGTACTTTCCAGTCTAATTCAGGGGCGAAATTTGTGCTGGATATTGTTAGATCTATGGCTGATAAAGAACTGTTTGTGGAATTGTGTCTTGTTGGGTCACCATTATTTAGAAGTATTAGTGAAGGATTTTCTAATAATTTTTCTATCGTTTTCCCACGGTTGTCAGTGTGTGGTGATCCCCATAAGATGTTTCTGCTGTTGAAGTCGCCCAGGATTAAGAAAGGTTTGGGGAGTTGTGTTATTATTGAATTTAGATCAAGGAGAGAAAGAGGGGTGCTGTCAGGGATATAAATATTGCATATAGTTATTGTTGTCTTGAGAATGACCTGAACTGCTATTACTTCCAAATTTGAGTTGACATATATTTCCTTGCTGTTAATATTGTTTTTGATGTATGTTGCAACTCCGCCACTGGCTCTGAGTGCGTCGGGGCGATTTTTTTTATATCCGGAGTATCCGTTAATGTTTCCTATGTGTAGGTTTTTGAAATTAGTTTCTTGTAGGCAGATAATGTCAGGATTTTGTTCGTATTTAATACGGTTTATATCAGTGTTGTGTTTGTAAAATCCGTTGCAATTCCATTGAATTAGTGAACTCATGTTTAGATAATGGGGGTAGATTTTTGAGTAGTTTTATTGATTAGATTGATTCAAGTTGGAAGTCTGCGGAGCTGACAGTGCGGAGGGAGGTATAGATTGGAATAGCATTGTAGATAGTTTAGATATTTTGTTTTTAATTTTTTTTTCCACCATTAATGGTAATATTTTTTCGGCCATGTCAAGGACTTCAGAGGCATTGGATCCAACATTAATACATAGGTCATGTATGTTTAAATTTTTGTTTGTGAAGTTTTCCAGGATATATTTGAAAGAGATTAGATTGAGAGGGGAGTCTTTGTTCTGCAGGATAGCCGTTGCTGGCTCAAGAAGGTTATCTAATATTTCGGTGGTTCTTGTTGAGGAGTTTGATCTTGATCTGGTTTTAATTTTTTTTGTGGTTTGGTTTTTAGACTTTGTGTTTTGGACAGCAGGTGTACCCTTACCTAACTCAATTATGTCGTTGGTCAACGTGGGGGAGGGAGGCGCTGACGGGCATGTGGATTCAGGGGCTGGCCTTTTGAAAGTAGCTTGGAGTGGTTGTGAGTCCGATATGTCATCGTAGTTATCGTCTTTGGTGATTTGTGTATTGTTTGTGTTGGATATTTCGCTAGTGGTTTCTAGAGGTATATCAGGAGTCACGTCCATACTATTGGTTTTTTCGACGATATGATGGGATGAGGTATTTGTGGAAGTTTGTACATTTGAGGTGTCCATATTTTCTGTCAGAGTGGGAGTTGTGTATATCATCTTACAAGAGGATGATACATGGCCGGGTTTTTTGCATAAAAAGCAGGTTACGATGTCATCGGTAATGAATATACGGTATGAGGTGTTGTCGAGGACAATAACGATCGATCCAGGTAGTTTTGGGAAATCTTCAGGACTGATGTACAGTTGTCTGCGGAAGCTTGTGATATGAGCGAATTTATCGAGCGGGAAACCAGCTTTAAGCGCCGTGATTGGAGATGTTATTTTAATACCGAATGTCTCTATCGCCTCGATGATAGATTTATTTGGAATAGCGGGATATACGTTCGATAAAATAATGCGTTTGGCCGGGTTAATTAACTTGCGTATCGGTATCTCAATATTATCAACGAATATGACCGAGTGCTTGTTAATGATGTCATTAGTAATCTGTTGGTTTTTGAAGAAAACGCAGAACCTATTATTAGATATGCGCGAAGCGGAGATAATGTTGGTTGCGTCAGTAATTTTACTGAGCGCAATTATGTATTGTATTTGTTTAATTCCGTCGATTGAGTTCATAACGATAGCTTGATTCATTTTTGGTATGAGAGAGTTGGCTGTTGTTTCAGCGAAACTTTTAACTTGGGAGCTGTCTATTGGATGATTTGAAGTGGGTTGAATGTTGTTGGTATCATTGATGATGAGGTTGTCTTGAGTTGTGGTGGTTTTGGGTGAGGGGATAGGTGTTGAGTGTTTGGACGCTAATAATTTATCATTAAGAGATAGTTTATTTGGGTTTGAATTTAAGTTGCCCGATGTTGTAGGCATGTTTGTGGTGATTGCGAATGAACGCAATTTAATATCGTAATTGATTTTAATTAGGAAGATAGCTAATCGCGCTTAATAAAATCATATTACCAGTTTATCGTAGATCAAAGTAGGAACACTTCTAACGGTAGATAAAAATGCGGTTGCGATAAGGCTACACACGTGTTGCTCGGTCGGGAGTCAAACACGAACTGTTAAAAGACTTTATATTTGAAAATTAAAAATTATATTCAATGGGAGAATATCCAGGGATATTCTAGCTTTATTAATTATTGTATTCAGCGACTTAAATTGCGTGCGTTTTACCTTCATAAATCATAATAAATAAATATTTTTAACCAATTACTATTTTTACTCATAATCGGTTAAAAACTTAAATATTATAGGATTAAAATGTGACCATATAACATAATTCATACCTACCCAATTATATATTATTAAATATAATCATTTTTGTATTTAAAAAAATAACAGTAATAGACTTAATTACTTCTTGTAATGAAAATAATTATAATTTAAATTTTAAGCTGTTTGTATCGTTAATAGATAAATACGAAGAAAACGCTAATAGACATGACTAATGAGTGAATCATTTTAAAAGAATATTATAATTTATTAAGCCAACATAATATTAAACAATTCTATTGAATTTAAAATTAGAGATGTCAAATATGCGTAGCTTATCTCTTGTCCGCGAAAAAACATGTGTGCTATTCCTACATTATAATAATTTATTCAGTTGTCACAAATTTCAATTACATACACTCGAAGCATTGCATGCTTCAACAGTATTTATTTATAATTCAAAAGTAGTCTTCAATAAAATATTTTAGGAAAAATTGTAAATGTTCCTCTATAAGTCAGGCATTACAGTATTCTATAATACATTTTTAACCAAAAATAGTACCTACGTCAAAATGCTCAACGAAAAAATACCAGCTTAAAAATTAAAAGAAGGGGGGGGGTCATGTATGAAAAACAGAAGTTTGTATCGTCAGTTGTTACAGGATCGTCCATTAGTGGTACGGAAAATTTAATGATTCAAAAATATCGTCTCAAAGTTTATTTAAAAATTCCGTAAACCAGAATTTGAATATATGCACAACTTAGAGCGTAACAATAGGATAGAAACGGTTGAAAATCATTCTGTATACATCTAGAAGTAATATAATAGCTCTATTGACAATTCAAAACAGAGCATCGAGCATGATATACAGGATACATTTATATAATAATTAAATAGCATATTAAGCGTTGTCAATGTTGGCTTAATGATAATATTACAAAGAATATTATATTCCCTGACGGCCTCGCGTGTGACTAAGTAAAACACCGTCTGCATTGTAATACAAGTTACAACATATAAACATTTTGTTTATAATATCTCATCGATGATTTGGAACTTGTCCAAAAGGATTTTATCGTCGCGCGTGGATACGTACCTACCTATGCAGTACACAGGAGGTGGTAGGCTGCACTTTTAAACTTGAAAACCAACTGGGCGACCGTGCTGATGGGTAGGCGTTTACACACATAATTGTCTTAGTTGTTTGGCATAGTCTTTAAACACATAAATTGTCCACGACGGAAAGACTAAAATATTTGGCATTCTATGTTGTATTATGTATGCAATGTATATATATATTATTATCTCTACGAAAGGCTTTGACCTCAAAATATTTCGAATACTAATGCTGTGGCCTTTTTGTAAAAATAAAAAAAAACATACATACTTTAGAAAGCTTTAAATTTGTACAAACTCTACAAACCCACAGTATATAGAATATTATAAACGATTAAAATTCGAGTTAGCAATATAAGCCGGTTGAATTTATATAAATTAGGAACCTTGAAATCGGTAATTTTCGTTCTATTGGGTTCTTTTTTTTTACACTTTTTTCTTGCTCACAGATTACAGTCATCGTTAATCAGCGAAAAATCTATACCGGTGGGCGCACTTAAATTGATATTCCCCGAGAAAATCGGCGAGAAAACAGTTATAACTACCGGGAGTTAAAAAAAAAAAAAAAAGCAGCATCGGAATATCGTCCTAACGCTTTCACCCGGGAAAAGCCAGTCGATCGGAAACTGTGGGATGAAATACATTATCCGTATTGTAATCATTAATGTGAATAAAACAACTACTAACAAAAAAAGAAAAATATCCACTGAGATCAGAGTGTAACTAACGATTGGCATGACATATTTTCCGAAGATATTTTTCAGAATAATAAACCCGTTTATTCCAGTATACGCTTTTTATTATATATTGTTTATAAATTATAAATAATAATCTCTTTAATATACATATTACATACACTAGCTGTCCTATCCGGTGTTGCCCGGGCAAAGTGACCTCAGGAAAATTAAGATTTTTTTACATCGACAATAATATTATAAATATAAACACAAAGACTCAAAAATCCATTAATTTTGATTATTGTATTATTTATATTCACGATTTTCTATTGATTATCTATATCCCGACTTCGCACTTGTGCAGTTTTGTTTTGTGGTAAATCATTCATGGTTTATACTACGCTATACCTATACATGCTGTGTCTCAGTTCTAGGCGCCTCGGTACGGCGTCAGTGTTTCTAGCTTTGTGAAATAATTCGATCTAGATGTGCAATCCTAAGTCGCGGAATGAAATTAGCAATTCTTATAATTTTTGACGTGGCTTAAACTACTTAACTCTTTAAACTTTTTAACATCTCTAAAAACAATCTTTAAGATTTTAGTAAAATTCAATTCAGTAGTTTTTGTCGTTTTTGAGTATATAAGCTACACACATTTCACCATTTGGTTATAACTTTCTAAGATATTATAGTTTCTTTATTCGAGGCCATACGCGTGACAATTTGATGCATGTCTGTTTCTGATCTACTCGAGTAACCGATGGCAACCATTTAGAAACAAAAAAAGTTTCAATTTGTGAATCCCGAGATCCCTGTTTGGTCCTATCTTTAAAATGCAAATATCGAAAAATCCTTACTTGTTGCACTTTTAGATTATTTTGCATTAGAGCTCATTGAGCTCAACCACTATTCCAAATATCAAATTCGTAAATTTTATACCTTGACACTAATGTTGTATATTACAATTTGATCTTGCTTGATAGATGGCGCCACTATTATATACTTACAATCCCTTTTTTGATCCCATTTAGACTGTTCTATGGTTTCAGTTGACCAATTTTCGCAATTAAAATAAATATAAAAATGATTTAATTTTTTGACGCAATATGCTCACGATATGCTGTGCTGTAATATATATATAAATACGATTGCCCAAAGTACATATTCATATATTTTTAAATAATTATTTATTATTACATAAAATTACGATTAAGAATGCATACAAATGCGTACAATACGTCATATTTATGTAAATGTAGTATAATATTTTGTATAAATATGTTATATGTGAAATCATTTTTCTTTTTATGCATTATACAATTGTTAATTAGTAGGTAATTAGTTAATTATTTATTAGTTATTTACCATGTTATTAATTATTATTTATTTATTTATTTTTCAATTATTAATTATAGCCATAATAAACTCAATATGTAATTTGTAAGATAAAACTGATACATTTATACTAAATAATATATTACTATGTAAAATATTTGAATCCTACAACTTTATTATTCTACTGAATTATGGGTATTTAAAATTAAAATTAATTACCTATAGACGTAACATTAGTATATGTCTACATTACACCGTGAATTTACTGTAGAAATATAATATAATGCATATTATAATATTATTTATTATAATAATAAAACAAACAAAGATAATAATCCACAAAAAAATGTCATAGGTTTTGTAATCAACGTTTAATATTTTTGTTAAATTGATGTTGGAAGACTCAACATGTAGTAACAACAATATTTATATTTCCAGATAAATCGAGCCAATTAAATACATTTAATTCACAACGTATAACCAGTTGGCAGTTACCACTTACCGACATCTAAACTCTGAATTGAAAATAAAAAACGAACTAATTGAAACTCATCGACAATCACCAATATTTATTTTAATTCGTCTGCAAAGTATAACACCGTATCAAAGTATTTTAAATTATAAAAAAAGTCAATTTCTTCAACTGTATACAAAAATAATCACTTAAAACGAATAACTACGTAGGTTATAGGTATAACAACCAACAAGCGTTCTCACACTTTTTACCCACGTTTTGTTGCCGTTAAAATACTATATTTTTACTAATAAATTTAAATTATCTTCGTATAAATAAGGCTATTGAAGTATTGAATAATCCTGCAGGATATTTTTTAATATCTGATTATTTCAGATTTTTGGTCAATATGATAGTATTTAATTTTATGAGAATATAAATTATAATATTATGTTCATATTATTTATAAGATTCTCAATGTTCACTTGATTGAAACGCCAAGACATTAGAATCAACTATAACATAATTTTAACACTTCTTTTGTATGCTAATAAAGTAATAACGTTTAAATGCAACTAAAAACAATAATTACTTGTTTACAAAGTTATATAAGTTATTGCTATACAAATAAGTCTATACTTGAAAACAAAATTTCAACTATACCAATAAATGGTTAAAATGTTAAATTATCAATTTCATTAAGTATATAGGTATATATAGCATGTACTTATTAATTACATATTGAATAATGCAATACTGTTAATAAATGACTAAAACATATGGAATAAAAGTTATTACTTTTAAGTATAACAGTATAAAATATAATTTTATGTCAACTAGCATTATTTATATTTGAACTAATTTAGCTTATAATTAAGTGAATAATACATATAAATATATGGTATTATTGTTTGCACCTTACGCGACTTAACGCATAATAATATTAACATACTGGCTTAAGAGGGCGTATAACACCCGTATTGGTTGTCTCAGTCGCGTAACAAAGCAAATTTACGCTCAGCAGGACAGCAGTTCACTTTTTACTCCGTTAGTATAAAAATTAGATTGAATAGACCTATTATAAAACTTGATGGTAAGAATATTATACATGTTTTATTGGAAGTATTTTTAAGATAATTCAGTTTTTAAGTGAGTTATGCGCGTATAATAAGCATAACTCACTTAAAAACTACTCTAATGTGCAATAAGTTTTATATCTAAGACAATTTATTATTTTTTTTTTTTAAATAGAACATTAATTGTTTTTAATCAATAATTTTAAAATGCATTTATGCACAATGACTAAGTAGTTCAATGTAATACACATGTCTTTGAACAACGGACGAGTGAATACTGGATGCAGACTTTAGAAACCAACACGTGTCCTTCGCCTACTGCCGCCAGCAGTTAATGCTCCTATTGCTCCTACGCCGTCGGGCCGTCCCCTCTAGCACAAGTTCATTATCCCCTCTCTACAATAACAGTACAATGTTGAACAACACAACGCAATCTATATGTCATCAAAGTAAACAGTGTAAAAGATTTATGTTTATCAACAAAAATATGTTGACGTTAAATTTGAATACAACCTGTAATGTAGTGTATACGCGTATGTTTATAGTGGAAATCAAAAGTTAATAAAACAAAGTTGATGAAATTATACATACTAAATATTTATACATGTTGTATAAATATGTAAGTTATAATTTTTATCAGTAAAATAGTCCCCCCCTGTACCTACCTACTTGTTTTTTTTAACATAAAACAATTACGTAAAGTATTTAATGATGCACTTAAAATTGAGATATTATTAATTCGTACGTTAAAATTTTATAAAATCGATTAATACAGTAATAACTGTAATTTTTGATTATTTTTAACAAATATTATCCAAAGAATAACCTAATCCATTGATTATAATTTCAAGTATTCGTAGGGTAAGTGTTTATAATCAATAATGCTTAAATGTATCTAACATTTAAGATATTAAATTAAATTAGAAACAAACTGAAACTTCTATGCGCAATTACGCAGATCATTTAAGTTCTTTTCTTTAATTAAATTTCTATTGATTAATTTTGTGCAGATAGATTACAATTAGCCAATTTGGGCTTTACGCATGATGTATAATTTTTATTCTAAAACTTAATTGTTCGAAAACTGCATGTTTTGAGAAATTGTAACAGCACATTATTTTCTACAGTTACAAACAAACAAGCGTTAATTATTATTTATTTAATATTAATCATAAGCGTTGTTAAAATGGTAAAGGTGACACTACAATAATCACTAGTCAAGTGCTATTAAGAGACAAGCTAATATGCTAAAACAACTATATCTATAATATGATTATTAGCTTGTTAGTTATTCAAAGATTACCTAATTAAGGTTTGATATTACATATAAACGCATAATACGAGTAGGACAATTTATGTTTTATAGTTTATTGGAATAGCCAATAATATTTATAACTATATAATATACCAATAATCCATACTTAACCGTACAAAATGAAAGACAAGATAAATAATAGATGTTGCTATAATGTAACTATGCTAAATTTTCAAATAAAATGTATTAAAATATCTAACTGAATATTCAAATTTCAAACCTCGAAATAAATAGAGTATACTATATTTACTATTTGGCGTACAATTCAAAAATTACCGAATCTAACTATTGTATGTGTAGGTAACGAAAACTGTGGTAAATATTTGATTATGCTGTTTAAAAAAAATAAAAATTATACATATTTATAAATCAAATTATAATTCGATAGGATGTAGGTAAGGTATGTAGGATGTAGTATGTAAGGTATATAAATAAAGTAATTAAAACGTGATGATTCTATATGATCATTTAATGAACTAAAATACAGATCCTCAATGTTGAAAATATGGCTGCTGTATTTTGTTTTTAACAAATATACAATCGAAATGTTTGAATGTATAACTTTATACATAGCTACATAAATAAATTTGAAATATTAAGTAGTTAATAGTGCAACTATAAGTTGTCTATTCGTGATTCCATTTGGATGACAGTCGTACACTTTACAGTATTGCAGGATATAATATTAGTAATAAATATTTGAATAGAAAATATAATCACTATTAAGTACTGACGAAAAAAACTCAGTAATAAATCACCAATAGAAGAATTTGTTCAGTATATTCAAGTCTCCTATTATAACCTCTTTAAATGGTTGCTTTAGTTATTACGGTGAAAAAACTTTTTATGTATTAGGATCTTACATTACTTGTTTTTATTGTTATACAATTTAAAAATACTTAGTTATGCTACATGGTTTTCTATTTTCTTGAGGACTAATACTTTTACGTATTTCACAATACTCAATGACATTATTTTGGTATATTAATTCAAAAATGAATAACAATAATATATTATAATATATAAGTACTTAATAATTAATATGTTAATAATATAATACAACTAATGTCCTAGATTTATATTAATTCAACCAACCATATGACTAGTATAGAATAATAATACAATTTATTATTATATACACTCAAAAACTGTTAGACTGTAATGAATAAAAATTATATCAATAGATAATCTGATAGACCATTTTTGATCAGAATCGTATTTTCTATATTATATTATTATAATTTAAAATCTCTTCAACACTTATAATAGTTAGTACAAAATTAAATAAAATTGACTACATCAGTGCTTATAAGTTATAGTTTCAAATGTTTTAATCAGATTTTTAATTGTTTATTGAGTAATAACAACATAAAATGTCAAAGTTCAAAGATTTAAAAATGATAATCCCCATACTAAAACAAGTAAATGATAATCATATTTGTTCATAGCCCGAAAGTTATTTAAAAACAAAATTATAATATTTTATTTGCATAAAGAATTGAAAAATAAATGTACTTATTATTTTCATGTTATATTGTAAACACAATACATATAGGTATAACCAGTGGGCAATGATGATAAACAGTATTTCAATCAATGTTATATTATAACATATTAATAGGTATATACTATACATTAGTATAAAATGTTGAGTAACTTGATCTAGTTATCATAAATAGTCTCATAATATAGGTAGGATAGGTAGGTAAAGATACACTAAAAAATATGCATCCCGTAATGTTTTTTTGATTAATACTAAGATCGATGACCTGTTGTGGAGTATTTGTTTTTATTTACAACTGTATTAGATATTACATCATCGATTTAATTTGAATACAAATAAACCGTCGTATATGCTTGTGCATCGAAAATAAAATTTTAAAAATTCAGTTAAATAAATAGACTCAACTGTACAGGTGAAAAACAATTCTAAATAAAGATGGTCGATCATTTTATCAACCATGGTTATCAAACAATTATTTAAATAATAATATTAGGTATAATTTTAACAATTATGACGTCTGTATTTTAATTTTCCCAATTACTTAGAAAAATCGAGAATTTTCAATTTTTACCACTTAAGCGTAACAACCATGCCCAATTTTCTACCGGAAACCTCCATCAGAGTAGATGCTAATGGCCATATTTTGTCTAATAGATAGAAAAAGTGTCTACAGAAGTACTACAGATACAAAAATAAAAACCACACATCATTGTAACAGCGATACATTCTTAATCTGCTATTGCTCAACTTCCTATTGCGATGCTCACTCTTATCATTTATTGATTACTCCCATAGTAGGTGGTATACTATAATAAAATTTAACGCGTACATCGTCATCTATCGCGGTACATATATATTGAAGACCGTGCGGACCACACGCAAAATACGATAACGAACCTTCCGTACAGCTGTGCTAGTCAGAGATGGCTTAGCTCGACTACATAGGGTCGGACACGAGTCGAACGCACCCTCGTCGCAAAAAAAAAAAAACAATCATATGGGTGGGCGGGGGTGGGGGGCGGTCGGAATTTTCCGGCCTCGTAGGGGGAATCCAGTCGGTCGGGGCGTGCGGCATAGGCAACTCAACCAGCGGCCCGACGGAGAAATCGACCGGACCGATAACGACGGGGAAAACGGCGCGAGCGCTCGTCGTCCTCGTTGGATATGAGAGAACACAAAAATAATAAAAACCTCTCCGCTCGATACGTGAGCGGCGCGCACGTTTCTCTGGCGTCGGAAACCGGGGAAACCTGCGGCACGCGTGCACGTCGACTTGTCTCTTCTACGGTTTTGCTTCCGACAGGACGCAATGTTTTGTTTTTAACGGTGTAACATAATATAATATACAATACCATTCGGGCAGGCACATAGATATTTGAATAAATTATGACAATAATACTTTATGATACAACATCGACAGCGATCTGCGGCAAGACCGAACAGGGTCCGAGTAGGCGTATGTTAGATGGGCAGACAATAGTACTCACTGGTGGCGAAAGACGATTCCACGACGGCTGCAGCAGCTGCAGCCGCTGTCTCTTCCCTGTGCAGCATCGTGGCCGCCCTGGACAGCACTTCCAACGGCGATTCACTTTCCATATCGCACGTCCTAGTCGCAATCGTATATTCGTCGTCGTCCGGTGTAGAGAGACGCACGAATGTTAACACACGATGACGGCGGTTATGATAATATTATTAATATTATTACGTTCGGGTAGTGTTGTGGTGTTGTTATTCGTATTATCGTACGACACCACCAAACGATTATGATATTAAATATTAATAATAATAATAATAATAATACGTTAATAATTGCGAGACACTTGCGGAAAAGAAACGACCGGCAAGACGAAATGCGACAACAGTATTATTAATTATAACAATGTGCCGGACGACAGTGAATTAAGTTGTGATGAATATATTTTACGTACGATTCGTGTCGGACGGCCGCGGAGAGTACGAGATCCCGACCAGAGGACTTACCTGTTCTCAAACGGATTCGGTTGTGGTGTCCCGCGGGGCCGGGGAACGTCACTGCGGCATATACGTGCGCGCGCGCGCGCGCTCGCGCTCTACGCTGCGTGTATAATATCCGCTTATGTCAATGTGTGTGTTCGTGTGTGAGCGAGAGAGTGTGTGCGTGCTGCGGTTTCGACAGCGCGGATCGGAATGTCAGGAATGATCGGAATTGAGTTTTTTAAAAACGCGTTTTCGCCCGGCACGACGTGACGGCGGTGTTGTTGGGCCGGGGAATCGCAACCGGTGCGCCGCCTGGTGGCAAACACGCGCGACATCACCGCCGACCGCGGCGAGGTCACAGCCGTTCACCCGCCCGCCGCGCCGCCCGCAGAGAAAACGTCCACCGAGCGTATGCTTTTATATTATTATGGTCGTCGGTCATCGTCGTCGCCAACGCGAAAAACAAAAACAAAAAGCCCGTGCACATAATGTCAATGATAAATTGATAAATAATCATAATAATAATAATATTATGTAGCTCATGTCGATATATATTTGTAGTGACTGATTTTTGGAACAAGTGTTCCGAGGAAAATCGCATCCAGGAAAACCATAAACATTGACGAAGTCTTCGTAAACGGGAGCAGGGATTGTCTCGCCGGAATTTAAAAAGGCTGACGCGATCAAAATCAACTCGCTCGATTATCTTTCAGTCGATCGATTTATTTTCGATGTTCGTACAAGTATCACTCGCCTACATGCAGCTACACATCGGTACATTTCCAATTCCAGAGCAATAGCCGAGTACAATATTATAGTTTATATTTTTATAATATACGATAATTCCCCTCGAGCTGTCACGACGTTTATAATAACTATAAATCCATCCAAAAAGTAAAATTCCATGTGTATAATATAGTGCCTCTAGGCGCGCATGCGGTTATCATACATTTATATAATAATATACGAGCACGCCGTCAGACGCAAAGCCGCAGATGTGAAACCAAAGGAGGATTAAAGGGACTATACCGTCTATACCCCCCTCCCCCCAATTTACCATATTTTTATGAGCCTATATTATAATATTATGTTTAAAAAAAATGATTTTACAAAAACCCTATGGCCTCCCCCACATACAAAATTTCTGACTACGCCACTCTATACTTTAGCATTAAAAATATAGACGTTATAGTAATATAAAATATGTATTGACGCGCATTCGGAAACATACCTACTCGTACGAGGAAACGTATAATAATAATATACAGTAATGATGTCTGATGGTAGTGATGGTACTGATCTTTATGGCCAAGCAATAGTATATTTTTAATGTGATTTCGTGGTTAATATATAATTATAATCATTTAAAAACTTAATATCCATTATATAATGTCATAGATCAAAGCAAGTGGCCGGCTAATCATCATGTACGTTACGTTTGTAAACGGAATGGGTCAATGAAATATACGCAAAGATCGCGTGTTCTAGAAATTCTTCAGAAACTCGTGTGTGTGTATATATTTATATTGTGTAGATATGTAATGTGTATATTATACATTTATACGTACTTATACGCCACCCGGATTTTAAAGAGAACGCAGTCAGTTCGCACGACGATTTGTTGGCGTGCTCATATATTTGCGGGCGGTAAATTTATTAACATTTCACAATGATGGATTTTTATAAGACCGCGCAGATAGTTACGATACTAATAATAATGCGACTATAATACTACTGCTCCATGTAGTTATGCAGTGCATTTGTATGATACATATAATGTTATGCGGACGTAATGTTAGCGAAGAATTTATTTCAAAACGATATGGTAATCAAAACAATAAGTCATGCGTCGTATATTATGTAGAATATAATATTGGTGAATAATAAAAGTATTATTATATCAATATTAAAATATACCCAAAACAAAAATATGTCCATCGTACTAATAATATGTAATGTAAAACAACTTTTGCCGTGTACTATGTGCGAATTCAGAAGAAACGAGATGCGCTGTAGATTTTGCGCATTGTTATTCATCATGCATATTTCGAGAAATAACAAGGCAATTTAAAATTGGCCAACCGAATTAAACTCTACACAGCGTATAGTAATAAATAATAATTATATTAATATTATATATTTAATAGGCATTTGTGTATGATATTAGTTACATCCGTAAATCGTTCCGACAAATATAATAATAAAAAAACCAACTTAAAGTATTTAAAATGTATGTATTACCTAATCTTAGCCTGATAAATAATATAATTAATATTAAAGTCTAAAAGTAATAATAGTTATTTATACTTATTTATACTTATTAAGTTACACTTTTGATGTACCTGCAATATATTATAATCAGATGTTTTAGTCATATGAATAACCACTACACAAACCTAAATAAACTAATACTTAATAGCATAATTTTATATGATAACAAATACTCAACGAATTTGTATCAATCGGTTAATAATATACGAGTACCTACTGCAAGTTGTAATAGTATTGTAATTGTATATTTGTATCACGAATTATTAACAAATTCCGTTGTACACGAATAATAACGCTTAAAATCAATATCAATAATTTTTACTTCTCAAAGTAGATATAATTACTAATGAGTAATTATTGATGGTATCATTATTCATTGTTATTTAATGCATTCATTTTAGCATACTAGACTTTAGAATAAATTACCCTAGACATATTACATAATATTATATACAATCCCACAATAATATTATGTACCTATTATTAGTTTTGAACAATTTTCAAAAATTAATATTTATTGTAAAATATATTGTAATGATACATGTACCTACATTTATTATTATTATTATTATTTAAATCACAGATTACTTCGTATTAATAATGTTATATTGAAATATTTATATTTATAAACCATAAACACTATGTGAGCCAGTGGTTAAATTGGGGGAGGACGCAGAAGGACTGAGCTATTCTTCTTTTTTCCTCAAATTATAGCGTACCTAACGCTTTATTATATTCATCAAGGAATAAGGTTACTATTAAATTAATTTACTTAATTATTCAGCTTCATTTAGAGTCCACTTCTATTTTTTTTCCAATTCAACCACTGTATGTGGCCTTTATAAATATAATAATAAGCAATAGTATATCATAAATATTATATATAATATATATACAATATTATACAGTATAATAGTGTGTAATATAAACATTACACACAAATCACAATCTATTCACTACCTATGCTCATATGGACAATTCAAAATACCTTAGACGAAAAAACCAGTGTTATGCATTTTTCGGAGAATTTATAATATAATGTATATAATTATGTATTTATTACGCATATATTATGTTTTATACTTTACTACTTTATAGTTTATACTAGATGTGTGTATTGAATATATCAATAGGCAATAGCTCATTATAATAAATATTTAAGAATTTAACCTTGAGAGGTGAAAGATGAAAAACGTATTTTTTCATTTCATATAGCTTGGTACCTATATAGTGTGTAAAATACATAATTTTTTTTTCTGGTATTCAATTATAATTTATACGAAAAAAATTTCAAACACACTTACATATAATAATGGTATGAGAATGCATTTTTTAATTAGTTTTTTAAATTAATCCAATTAGATTATTTTCATAAATACGTATACCTACGACGTTCTTGATCGTTATTTTTTATAGTTTTGTGTATAGATACCTATACTATAATAATTTAAAATTGAAACTTCCTTTTTCATGAATCCAGTTGTGTTAATTATTTCTAGTTGCCTATATAATATATATGGTATGGGACCACAAATATATTTTTTCTCATTGTTATTATTATTTTTATCAAATATAACTAGGTCAAAGCTCGAGGCTCGCTTGTTGCCAGCAACAAAATATATAATAGTAACGAATTAACGAATTATGTACTAAACAACTGCAGTGTAGTATAATATATACATTATAAACCCCACGTCATATAGATACCTAGGTACTTGCTTAATTTAACATAAGTACTATAGAAAATTCAAGCTTATTTTTATACAAATGTGCATAATTAATAAAGTTGTATTTATTGAAAATTTTCAGATGGTTAAAATATTAGGATTAGGAAAATTTTGAAATATTTCAAATTTTAATCCTGCCAGTCCCTCTTATAGTACCAACTAATTCCAATTTTCTTATTAGAAACAACCTATAAAGTTTAAAATTGAAGCACTTAAGCATCTCCTAAAGGTGAAGTTTGTTACAAAAGAATAAAACACTCATCATAGCGTAATAATATCAATGTCCAATCTAGGTACTTATTACTTAGATATTAAACTTAATTTTTAAAAATATTCTTATAGATATTCTCGGGAGAAAGCTTGAATTCCACTTAGTCAATCCCCCCCCCCCACCAATAAACTCATAAATACGATCCTGTCAACTGGTATATTTTTGTGCAGCAGTGGTCGCCTCGGCAGAATTTATACCACCGTGGTGTCATCACTGGCCGGGAAATACAATGCACCACTGCAGTTTAATACCTATTACAGTTTATACCTACATTTATCAAGTTTTATCGTTTTTTCGATACAATTAAATCTCTACAGAAATATACCATTTATTATACAGAATTTGCCCTCTAAGCTAACATGTCTAATTTTAGATCAAAATATGTTAGTGAATAATTAAGACTGAACATTGAATATTGCAATCGCAAAGTTCTACAGAACTTATTTTTACCGAAATATATTACTCAAACCTATATAGGAACAGTTGTTTAGTCGTATAAAATGTATGCAACTTAATTTTTAATAGATTCTGAACATATTTTTAGTTGAATCAATATACTATAGGTATAGATAAACAGTTGGTGCAGAAACTTTTGAAAACTGGATCATTTCATTAAAAACAATTTACGTGTGAATTATAAAATGTCAATGAACTTGTAAAAAATAGTAAACACAGGTTAAGAATAGTTTACACAGAATAATTCAACCACAAAAATTTGTAAAATACAATCAAGGTTGTTACATAGAAAACACCTGTTATGAGTACCTACCTATTTAGTCGAGAATGCTTTCAACATTCCATTACGATTTCTTTTTCTCAAATCGCATCCAAGGTTTTAATTTTTGCAACGTAAATGTTTAGCCCATAGTTCGAATAAACAAAAGTATTTCAATGACAACTATATGTATGCAGAAACTCAATAGGTAATAGAATAGGTATATTCAGATTTTGGATGAATGATGATACTGAAAATCCGAGATCCCAAAATGTTAACGATTAGTGACGAGGCACGTCTTAACAAAAAAATTAATGCTGTCAAAGGGGCGAGGAACGTATGACTCAGTGTCGTATTTCGAGGGGAACGACCCTTTATTGTATTGAACATTTTACTTACACACGGTGGCAATGTGACTGCATAGATGAGGAGGGTTTAACATTTAACTCAATTCAACATGTAAAGTTGGTACTGTTCTGTTTTATATGCCTTACCAATATTATTAAAACGCGAATTTCTGTGTAAATGATATATGTATTGATGTATAATATATATAATGTATAAATATTTTGGTATAAATTTCATATTTCTTTATTGTTTTAAATGAAAAATAATCACGTGATTATTATTATTATTATTATTTAAGAAATCACATTAGGTATATTTGATTGCCGAGTTCTGCAGTGAATACTAACTATTTCGTAACTAAACGTAGTATTACGTAACAAACTTAAGTGTAGGTTAGGTAGTATAGTATATACAATTAATTTTATGATGGAATTACAATTAGAATCGTTAGACATGGTAGGCAAAGGTATCTTCAAGATGGGGGGTTAGCAATGAAGGTAGCTTGTTGGTAAATGGTAATATGTAACTTTAAAAAAAAATTCCATACTTTTAGGTTCTGAGCGGAGCGAGGAACGTGTTGATTTTACCATATGTTTTTTTTTGTGTCTGTCATCACGTTTTGGGGCACTATAGTGCTTCGATTTTCGACTTCAGTACCTCGTTCGATTAGAAAGTGAATCTAGTTATATTTATTTTTCAAATAATCGGAATAAACAAACTAAAAATTAAGGGGAAAACGGGAAATTTTACGCACAATCAGTTTTCGACAAAATCGATTTTGGTTTTTGATGTAACTTTTTAAAAATGACCATAAATACATGCAATTTTCAATGAATGTTTATGTAAGTATGAATATCCACCATGCAATTTTCAAAAATTTTCGACATAAGTTGAACTATTTATAGGCATATGCAATTTTCGATCATTTTTAGTTTTTTTAAAATTAATATCGATAAAAATTTATTAGTTAGGTAGAAAAGCTTGAAAATTTAATACAATAAGGCTTCTAACATATTGTTACAATATATGTTGAAAAATAAAATAAATTTATAGTCACAATTTTTATAAGCATTAAAAGTTTGACATAATACGTACAAATCACAAGAATTCGCAAATTATTTTAAATTAGAAATTCATAAAAATTTTCTTTTTAAATCTAAGAT
This sequence comes from Diuraphis noxia, assembly GCF_037042655.1. Taxonomy (NCBI): domain Eukaryota; kingdom Metazoa; phylum Arthropoda; class Insecta; order Hemiptera; family Aphididae; genus Diuraphis; species Diuraphis noxia. The sequence continues at coordinate 24,229,852 of NW_028301714.1, read as the reverse complement.
TTGAAGATTTAATACAAGATTCCTATTACAAGTCTGTCAATCTTTATCACAAAACAAATGTCCACCAGAAATTTATATTAAATTTTTATGCGCGTTTGAAATTTAAATTTTTACATCATTGGATATTCACTAGAATTCTCATTAAGCGATTTTCTTTTTTTTGTATAACTCTAAAACAAATGACCGCAGATACTTGAAATTTTCACTTAATGTTTATTTAGGCATTTTCTATATTTGATAAAATTTTCAAAATATTATGATTTGTTTTAAGCTGTTTACTGACATTTTAATTATTCAACTTTTTTTCGTTTTGTTTTCTATAAATACCTATCCATAAAATGTATTTGTTGGGTAGAAAAGTTTGAAAATTTAATACAAGGCTTTAAACATGTTGTTATTTGTTAAAATAGCAGTTAAAAAACAAAATAAATATATAGGTAGTCACAATTTTTTTTTACAAGCATTTAAAACATACGTAAAAATCACGAAAATTCGCAAATTATTTTATGTTAGAAATTCATAGAAATTTTTCTTTTTAATTCTAAGATTTGAAAATTTTAAATAATCTATAATATATCCTAGATAGATAAACCGTATCAGCTCAGAATCGTTTTTCGTATACAATGATATAATATCATTGGATTCAAATTTAATTTCATCCATTACAGTAACCTTCTATTCACCTACTGTACATCAGAGCGACATTCACGACTTAACCGCTTTAAAAAAAATGTCTTTTGATATTTTAATTTTATAACAACTTATGAGCATTTTGAATCATTATATTTTGTTTTAATAATATTTTAGAGTGATAAATTCTATGCTAATAGGTAGGTACATGAAAATTTGTGATTTAATAATATATATATATTCGTATGATGTTATTAACACACATTAACAATAAAATAAATTATGAACATGGAAGTTATAAGTTATGGTATTAAATAATAGAAAAAAAAATAAAATAAATAATAAAATAAGAAAAAAGGAATTAACATTTTGGAAATAATAATACAATACAGAAAATTAATTTAATAATATGTTGGGGATATGAAAAAATAGCATTATGTTCATCCTAGTCCCCAGAAATGAAAGTTATGTAATTAATATTCGTCATATGATAATAATATTATGTTTGTACGCTTAAGTTTAAAAAACTTTAATGGTAAACGACTTAATAATATGAGTAAATGTAAATACTAAACATACCTCAGCTCAGTAGCGACAGCATATTCTTCAGCTCAAAGAAAAAGTTTTTATCCCTTTGGAGTCAAAACAGCCAAAGTCTTAGTGAATTTCAGATGTCTTAAAAAATTTTTTTATGATTTATTCTATCATACTGTTTTCATATTTGTTATCAGCAAATATTTGCTACTGCCTACTGATTGAATAATTTTAGTTTTGGTATTCTATATTTTGGTAGTTCTATATTATATTCAAAGGTGGGCAAGTTAATAAAATAATTAACAGTGACAAGTAAAGCTAATTCAATAAAATTTCCTTATATTACAGTTTAAGTTACCAAAAATTAGAATAGAAAATAAAAAAAGCTTAACCCAGTTAAAAAAAAATAATTTTCTTTTCAAGTCATAATACCTAGTCATAAGCCGTAGAATTTTGAATGGAACAAAGATTTAACAAGATGCTTAGCACTATGCAAATATTAAACTTAAAATTATTATTATAGTGCATTGTTATCAAAAACTTATATGTTAACTTAAAAACTTTATATTATACTAAAGTTGTTAGAGTCTAGAAAAGATATTAGTAATAGTATACATTTTGCTGTAAGTTTAGTATCTTAGTTTAGATCTATTATATTTTATAATATTATTAGAAAAATAAATTACCAAAATTAACAATATACATTTAGACACTGTTAGTTAGAACTATTGTTTATTAAATTTGAGTGCATTACGTATATCGACAATGTAATTTACTTATCAGCTTTCATCTAAATCGTAAATTGGTCAATGAAGAAATTTCAATATCTCAAATATGTTTTTATGTGTTAAAGAGAAGGAAATATTCTTTCGAAAGAACATTTAATCATTGGTAAAACATAACTTTTTGATTGAATTAAAATGGATTGGCACTCTTTAAAAAAGTTTTAGTTTTTCTCGATAAAAATTTCTAAAATTAATTTATATTAATTAACATCACAATAACAATAAGATCATCAATTAGGCCATTCAACTATTTTTTTTAATTTATAATGTTTCATTGTGTATAAATACAAATAATTTGACTACTACATAAGTATTTTAATAATTAAATAAATTTATCAGGAACATAGATCAGTCTGCTAGAGCCCCAAACCTCTCCTTGAATCTATGACTAAATATTAGAACTATTTAAGAAAAAAAAAGGTCTACTATTAAGGAGACAAAATAATATTGTTTAAATCCATAACATTTCTTTTGTTTTCTACAAACATGAACTGAAATTATGTTTTTAAATTAGGAAAAACAAATCTCTTAATGTTAAAGTAGAGTTGTAGCTACTAAATACTAATTTTTAGTAGCTAGTTTTAACTTTAGGTTTAATACGCTAGTAATATGTTACTTTGTACTCATAGTATTATTATTGATTCAATAATACTAAATTATTTAATCAATGGTATTAAGCTTTAAATAATAAATAATAATATATATTATTCACTCAAAATTTAAATAAATATATTTATTATGCATTCATTCATATAACTACCTCTCCTTCACACTTTGAAATTTTATACCAAAAAAAATATTATTGAACATACACAAGACTGCAAGTTTAAGTTATTTATATTTATATAAGTGTTTTTATGTAAATATCGAGGATTATTGACAAATAAGTTAAAAATAATAATATATAAATTTATATTCATAAGGTTTATAATATTATGAAAACATCTCTAAGTAGCTGTATAAACCATTTATGTTAATATAAGTAAGAAAAAAAATTTATTAAAATTGCGTAATATAGTAATCTAAAATCAATAACAAAGAAATGCCCAATAAATAACACAATTACATACTCTATGAACATTTATTTAATCGTATCAAAATATGATACACATTACACAGTTAAATTAAAACTTTAGGAAAAGCAGGTAAATTATTTAAATATCATATAAAAACAGTCAGTTTAACTTTTTTCTTTTTTAAAATACAAATTAACAGAAAAAAAAATTTTGTTTTGAATAATAATAATATTTTTTCACGAATTTATTATGTATATGTGAATAAAAAACCCCTATTGGTCAAACAAAACTTAAATATTACTTTCCTCATACATAATTACCCTAATAAATATTCAATCTTTAAGCATTTTTTTTAGATTTTTTTAGTTTTTTCTTTTTTTTTTATCAATTTCTCATTAACCGTACGAATACTAATAACCAGACACGCGTGATTTATAATAATATGTACACATTTAAAATATGTCATTAAAACTTGATGAGACAAAATTTAGTACCTATTTTAAATTCTAAAAACATCTACAAATTTTTATATTCACGAAAGTTGAGGTAATAAATCGCAATAATTTTTTTCTTATAATTTGATATTTAAACTTCCTAGAACAAAAAATCACTTAAAACAAATTAGGTATTTATAAATATAAACATTAGACTATACAGTTTCTTTACAAATAAAGTTATGGACGATTGGTTTTGTATTTGTCTATTAACTGTTCATAGTTTTTTTTTAAATTTTGTATAAGTTAAAAAAAAATTGTCTGATACAGATTAAGTGACGATTCTATTATATTTTAAGAAGGTTCTATCTGTATAATTAAACAATATTAATATTGCACCCTAAAATATAACTGACCATATTTGTTGATAAATCTATTTTCATAATGTATATGTATTAATATATATAAATATATATTATATGTTATTATATATAAATATATAACATACATATTTAAAAAAAATTAAAACAGTGGTGGGGATAATTATTATATCACATTTTATTCATGTCCTCGAGAGTTGTTTTTCAAACAACAACTTGTTCAGGAGGTAATGTTGGGTCTGCTGGAGGATCTGATGGAGCAACATTCTGTGTTTCTGACTTTGCAGACCACTGTGTTCCTGCTTTAGTTTTATCATAAGGCACGTTGCGTCCAGCCCTACGTCTTTCACGTTTCTCTTCCATAATCAAACGTAGGCGTTCCATTTTTCCACGAGTAGCTGCATTTTCTTTGGTCTCGCTCTCTACAGAACAAATTTGATTAAATGTTTAATTTATATTCTTTTTAATGTTTATAGGACATCTTATCGAAGATTTCTCACCGGTATTATCAGAATTTGCAGACGTTTGAGCAGACATACTATTTGTGGGAGAAAATGGTGTAGCAGCTTGAGCAGCTGCAGCAGTAGGAGAAAGTGTAGTGGCTGTGCAGACAGCTGGTGTGCCTGATCTAGCAGCGGCTCTGTACTGTGGTGTAGCGCATAGTAAATCATTAAGTATATGAATAATTGTACTTATGTCACGTTTTGGACGACCGAAACGATCTTGCAAGGCTGGATTTAAGGTTCCTATAACAAGGAACAAACAGTTAGTAAAAGTTAAGTTTTATTGTACAAAAAAAAAAAAATAAAACAATTTAAAAAAATAAAATATATTTATATATATATTGTAGGTAGTTCAAAAATTGTTGGTGCAACCCATGAAGTTAATGACAGACAAATATGTAGTTTTATGTTTTCAGCCAAGAAGCCTTAGACCAACTTAACTGCAGGAAACCATGGAAGATATATATAAAGCCTTAGTAAGTATTTGAAAATGAACATAAAATTTACCAGAAAATGTTCCAGAATAAACTCCTTTGCCGTGATGTTGCATACTCTCGATTATAGCACCTGGTCTTCGTTTGAACCCAATGTGCATCTGAAAAATAACAAAAAAATAGCATTGAACAAACAATAAACTTTTTCAAAACAATTTAAGAAAAATCTTTTCACAAAACGTTTTTTAAAATAATTAAGAATAAATCGAACAGAATTTTAATACTTAGAATCGGCAACTTTGAAATGATGGTAAATATAATACCTTTACATTTCACATCATGAATTATGAGTATTTATATACCCAATCATACAAAAACTAAATGTTAATTATAATACGATCAAAAATAATTATTGATGCCTATACTCATTGCCTAAGTATACCCTACAGTTTATATTATGATTTAGAATGAGTAAACACAAAGGAATGAACTGTAATTTTATGTCTTTATAGTATAAGTTTCATTTAATCTATTTTTTAGCTTTTTAGTATAAATACTGGTTTCAATGTAGACGAATATTAAAGTCCAAACAAAGAAACAAATGAAGAGTCAATTAAATCACAAAACGAATATGAAATTCCGGACAAACTATGTATACATAATACACACTACATATAGATGGTTATCGATGTACTATAGTATGGTCAAAGGGGCCATAATATCGTACATAATAATATAAATATAAGACAGCTGCAAAACGCCGGTTTCCATGAAACCACATTTCGGGAGGAGTAACCATCCAAAAGACACCGTCGAATCGTGATCGCCAACGAAGCGTGTAAGAATTATTAAAGGAAATGGCAACAGCGGTTAGTTGCTTTGTATTTGAGATATTGAGATGACGAGAAAACACGCACAAATCGAAGAAAATATTAAGTTTAACACAAAACATGTAATATTAGTTATTACGATCAGACGTCAGTGACGTGGCGAACTTGAAATTTTTCAGAGGCTAGCAAAATATTCCACCAGTGTCCACTCACAAAACACGATAATGGCATTTACTGTCATGTTTACTAACACCCATCGAAGTAAACATTAAAATACAGGGGAAAATACTAAATTTGTCACTACCTACTGCCCATCCGCCTAGAGCCTACCATTGAAAAACTCGGAGGCGGCCGTAACCTCTTTGCCCATTGTTATAAGTTACAATAATAATATTATTATAGGTATATAATATATATACGCACACCACGCAATACCGGTTAAGATGCTATGCTAAAATTTTATTTTCTAATAGGCGACATGATGGTTGGACGGTGGTGCGGGTAAAGGTAAAAAGCAACGACCTGCCTCAAAATTGGTAGCCACCCAACATCGTGCGGCGGCTACGTCCGTTCGATGCACAACGCGCGGGGTGGCGGCGGCGCCTAGGGGACATCGTCGTCGTCGGCTGCTGCGGCGGCGTCCGGGCCCCACAGTAACCGACCACGGAGGGAGCTTGTAGCTCGCGCTCGGCTAGGAGACAGGAAAACAATCATAGAGGAGTAAGAGAGCAGCGTGATCAATATACGGTTGAGGGGGCGCTGTGTCGACGACGGCTGTGAGCTCCGCCGGGCAGGACGACCGAATCGATTGGTGCGGCGGCAACGACGCCCGGCGCTCGACGGAAAAAAAAGAGTAACCTCTCCTCCGTCGGTTACCACACGGCACGCAACCCGACCACCCCTGGCAACGAGTTTCTCGTCTCCGGGTAAACAACAACGCACCGCGTCCGACCGCGATAATGCACGAGGGCGACGGAATGCATATTAATATTATTAGTTATTACACACAGATGTGTGTGCCTGCGACGATTAATGCGTCGTGGACGTGGGTGTCGACCAACAGCGGGCGTCCGTCGCGAGCTCCCACATTTCGTGTGTGTGACGAGTTTTATACTTCGAGGGACGGGTGGAAATACATTATTACAACGATGATAATCATAATAATAATGTGAGCGAGTGCATGTAGGTAGGTAGGTAGGTAGAGAAGAGCAGCGGTCGAGAACAGTTTGTACCTATTCGTTGTCGGGCGTATGCGTATAATATATAATAATAATAATAATTCATAATATTCAAATGTAACGCGGAGACTCAATACCAACGCGATACAGGGGCGGTGGAGAAGTTTGAAAAATAATAATCATAAATCGTATTTATAATTTTTATCGTGCTACCGCTAACGGGACACAGACGAATATAAACCAACGCTGCCTTGAGAAGGGGACTCCCTAACACACACTCGAGTGCACTACATCGAAATACACGATATTAAAATATCACCGTATCAGCAGTGACAACAAAATAAAAAACGATATGCGTGCAGACCATTGGTCTGGGGATGAATTCATAAATCTAAAAAATGTATGCACGTAACAAGTTACATTATAAAATATTCTTATAAATAGGTTTCAGTAAAAGTAAATAGCTATTATATTAATGATCTATAGAGAAGAAGTAAAAATTAGTAAGTTATGTTCTAAAAAATACACTCGAGATGTGACGGACTGTTATAAAAATATTATTTTTCTCATCACACATAAAATAGAAATAAATAGAATACGGATTCAGATATCTAGTGTACCTACTGAAAGATGTTCAACGAGTTTGTCAGTTACATTCTAGGACCAGATGGTATCCCGAAGAGGTTAACCTTAGTTTTATGTTTATTTTCAAAACTCGTTTTAGCCGTATAATTCAGCAGTATGGGTGTTTTAAAAATACATTTTTGCAAATACGGCAGTAACCTTAGGTTGTAGAAAAAAAACATGGAACTATAAGCTGATTACGAGACGTATAATAATTGTCAAAGTGAAAGTGATACCAAACTGACTACAATGCGTATATTGTACTGCCAATTTTATTACAAAATACATCATTTAATTTGTTTTATTATTTATTGTTCAACACTGAAAAAACTGAAAATTGTGTTAGTTATTATATAAAATTCAATAATCCATTTGTTAAATTTATAATTTACAAATACCAGCAAGACCCATTAGAAATATTATAGCATGCCGAATTCATATTTTTATTATGACTACAGGAAAAAATGTACAATGATCATTAATATACATAAAAATATTTATAGCAAATTAGACGAAATAAATCGAATAGAAAAAAAATCGACTGTTAATTTTAGATGAATCTTTTTCTGCAGCATTCCATATTTTTAACCTATGCGTAATTTTTCACTTATCATGCAATCATAGATAATTACCAGGTTAATATTATCATTCAATTTATTTGAATGATACGACAAACAAAAATGTAATCAAATTCATTGGTATATTCGTTTATATATACGAAATCTTCTGATTACATTGACTGAATAGTATTTGTAATGAATGTCGACACATGTAAAATAGATATTATATGATTTTAATTTCTTAATAAAGAAAATATTTAAAGAAAATCGATACTAATATTTAATAGTTATTTAATTCAAAATAATACTTCAGAATCAATAAACTAAATGTATTGCTTGCATACAGAATTTAAGAGATACACGTTTGAAAGATCTGAAACACAGTTTTAGGTAAAATATGTTGGAAATCAATGGCAATGTGTATATTGGTTTCAACACAAACGTCGAAACGTCAAATGTTATTACTATGAAAGAAAATAAACATCTGTAAATTAATTATACATTTATAGATATTCATGCGAAAGGGTGCAGTTTTTGAGAAGGAACTGTAATAACATTAATTAAAATTGATTAATGAGATAAGCGTAGTATAAGTTTGGAATATTTGCAGGGATAAGATTAGATAGAATTTATTGTTAAAAACCTTTGAAACTTTTATCATGCATTATGGTAACTTATTATTAACTTAAATTAGTAACGGTAAGATAAGATCATTACAATATTGTGCTACATAAATGTATTACAAAAAACAGCTGTAATGATAGTAATATATTGTCTTGTAATATTATTTATGTTTATAAAAGCAATAGTTAATATTTGTTATTCAAAAAATAATAGAACAAAATCAATAACATCGTTAACTTATAAATAATTATAGTATCTTCAATTTAATAATAATAATTTATATCTAACCTATAGAATATATATTATATACTATGGATATTATTATTTAGGCATTAGAAAAATAGAATAATAATAATAAGACAACACTGAACGATCATTATTATGATATATTTATATTTAATTACGTATTACGTATTACGTATTATATATTGATATTGTTTATAGTTTAAATAAAATATTAGGTGCTTGTTGTTTATTCATGCTTGGTTGTATTGGTAAGGTGGGTTCACTCACAAATGTATTAATTTGTATGATATAAAAAAAATTACATTAACGACGTAGTAATATAGTTTTTGTTTTTAATGACCAATAATCCAAATTTAATACATTTTATTATGTTGAAATTTAATATCAGGTGCATGTGCATAATTAATTTCAAGAGACAAAGAACACATATTGCGTTTTTTTTTAATCATACTTAATGAATTACCTACATAAAAACAAATATTTGCATTAATGCATTAGAAATACACATACAAAAACACAAATGTATGCACATAACACACACACACACAATATAATAGTTGATTTAATGTTAGTATTTTTAAAAGAAAAATTAATTCTAGTTTAGATTTTGTTCTAAAATCATTTAAATTTGAATTATGGTAAAAGAAACATACATTATAGAGAAATAATAATTATGAGTAGGTAATACTCATGTAGTGCATTATACTTTAATTAAAAATGTAAGCAAGTTTTTTTCTTAATACAAACTGTATTATATTTGAATTTTGAACCTTCATAATAATTATTAATAAAATAATAAAGTAACATAGGTATATATTATAATATACTTTCAGGAAAATATAGATCTGAATTATTTTTATTCTGTTAATGTTTATAAACTGTATAATGACGAGTGATGGCTACTATAAACTGGCAACATGGTTTATAATAATTTAAATAATAGTATTCTATAACTTATTATTTATAATTATAAGATAATGTATACGTCGAATTAAACAAAATAATATGTTTTCTATGCTACATCAAAATAAAATTAAAGAGATTCAACTATATTTAACGTAAAAAAATATATTATTATTTGTATATATTATAGAATTAAATAAAAACAACCATTCATGACATTATGAATATACGATTCACATCATAGAGCAACGAACACTTTAATAGTTAGATGTGGCGTATGCGTAGGAGTTGGTCACACGCGGGGGATGACAAGAAGAAACATCGGGTGGGCGACGCCCACTGGACCATTGTCAGATTGTCCATTTACAACCCCTTCACATTACGTACCCACGATGAATAAAATATTTAGTGCTTAGATCTATTTTATGCTTATTTTAAATTCAGTGCTACAACAATGAATACTTAAATATACTATGAAGTTTTATTTTTTATAGAAGTAGATTACGAATAACTAAAATTTAAAAAAACACTTGACTAAAGAAGAATAAAATCAGCAGTTCATGTTCACAATACCTTTTTGTGCATATAAAATAGTTTACAGTAACCCAAAAATTATTATTATTACTATTTATTAACACGTAAAAAAGTCGTATCGATATTCCTTGTCCCAGCATTAAAATAGTGAAATGTTTGATAAATGTTTTCCTAAGTAGTATAGGCACGAAATTGTTATATACAATAATGAATAGAAAATACAGTATGTCGGTGTTTTCGCCATGTGTATAAATAGGATATTCAGTAAATAGTAGAGGGAGTAAGGGGAAAGTAGTACTCGGCTCAGTATATTATCTATTGATTGCCACCGGCGGTTCGGTCCGCTCTATTTGCCGTGGAGTTTATTTTTTTCGCGTCTCCGAAGTAGCCAAGGCGGAATCGACACAGTTACCAGACACCGTTGTCCGGCGAACTGGAACACCGAGTACCGTAAAACACGGATCTCGTTTACGGTTACGTTTTACGAATCGTCCACTGGGGACACACGGGTTTAACCGTTGTAACGTGAAAAACAGATTTTGAGCAGAAAAAATATATTCCATATTTCTAAATTGTTAAACATATTATGTTTAACACGGACCTAACGCCCAAAAAACAACAATATAACACACTAACTATAAATATAAAAATGAAGAACAGTATGATCTATTTAATGCGGGATGGAAGACAACAAAAAATACACGAATTTCCGTTTTATTCAACGACCAATAGAAATTCTTGTCGCCTGTCGGGAATTTAAAATGAAAATAAAATAAAATTCTACAGTACTCGATTTCTGCAGTTTTATTTCAGTTTTCGACAGATTCCGTTGTATAAACAATTTAAATAAGGTCAAACTGATAGGAGAAAATTTGATGAATACATAAGACACATGAAACATTTTAGACTGCATGTCTGTATAGAGTTGAAATTTTTTAGAAACTACAAACAAATCAAGACAACTATTTAAATTATAAATAAAGGATAAGTTAAGTTATCCTAGAGTATATTATATATATTAAATAAATAATACATATACAGTATACACACCCACCAACGCTTCTCATTGTTTTCGGCATTTCTAGGGGGCTTGCACATTTGGAAACTGAAGTAGTGCAAGAGAGAGAGAGAGAGAGAGAGAGAGTCGATCAATGAAAAACAAGGTACGTGTGTGTGTATAGCAACGCCTATAGTACACAACACAAAAGGTCGCACCGACCCGGGGCCTTTGTGATAAGCGACCTCCCGCGTGATCAATATGACGTCGATTTCACTGTGGTGGCCTAACCACGCCCCACAGGGATACCCGGATTCTGCTGGGCTGCCGCCGCGGCATTTTTGTACACACATCGATGTACAGTATACGTACACAATACAAAATAAATGAATAAATGCAGACAAATAAATACAGTGACCAAAAAAACAGTACGTGTGAATAAAAAAATTTCAGGCACACAAAAACGGCTGCAGCAGCACGCATGTATAAAATTCCATTTCATTTTAATTCTTTCTCTCGCCCCTCTCACTGTCTGTCTCTCTATCTATCTTTTCGTGTCTAATGTTTATTAATTCGGTCGTGCAAAGAAACTCGGCCGTATTTCACCTGAAATTGAGGTCAACGGATGTGTACATTATAATGGTAAACGCCGTGTACGCACAAGCAACGCCACTCACAAAGACCACGACTATGACTGTGGAACAGCAGCGACGGCAGTGGTGTGGGTTAGTGTGTGAACGAGTGACAGCGCGTGTAAATAAACGGCAACGTCGACAACACTCGGCGACACGACTCACCTCTTCTACCCGGCTCGTACAGCGTGTGCGGATGCTGCGGGCCCACGACCACACATTGATCATAATAACCCTCGGGACGCCAGAGACGAAATTAGTATACCCCCGGGCTCCGCGCGTTGCCAGATTGCGACGTTGCCGCCCACGCAACAATCGATACTACGCTAGTACGATACGAGACACACGTCCGGGCACAACAAATTTAAATCAATCACCCAGAAAATATCGGCTGTTTGGCATAACACTAATACTCGGCGCTAATTTTAGACGCGACAAACGACGTGTTGTAGACAATTTTTCTACCGCGACGAAAAAAATCCCATTCTAATACCGTTTGGATATTTTAGTTTTTTCGTGATGCCGTTTTGCGAAAAATATAAGTTAAAAATAATTTGCCACTCACCTCTTTGGAACCGCTTTTCGTGGTGAGGACTTCCGAAGACAATTGTTTTAAGGTCTGGGTGAGGTTCCTCGAAGCCTCGGCGAGCGCTCGGGTGTCCAGTTGCGGTTTGTCTCCCGTAGTCGTGGTCGTAGTCGTGGCTGTATTGGGGGTTGCGGTCGACGTGCTCGCGTCGCACGAACAAGGCGTCGACGCTGGTGCGGGAGTGGGTACTGCGGCTGCGGCTGCTGCTGCTGCTGCGGCTGCGGCTGCGGCGGCTGCAGCTGTAGCGGCGGCTGCTGCTGCTGCTGCTGCAGCCGCGGCGACTATCGGTGACGGGGCAGGAGGTGACACGTCTTCGGTCGTGTCCATCGAGTTTTCATCGCTGTCGTCGGATACGTTACGGACGCGAGTGATTGGATAAGCGTCCACACCGGGAATCAGTCTAGGGGTGCCGATGATGTTGCCGGCAGAACACGCGGTGGCCGCCGTCGCGGTGGCCTGGGGTGGTTCGGGTGCCACAGACGATGTGTTCAGCGTGGACGCTGTTGCACCGGTACTAGCCACAGTCGAGGCGGCGGTCTGGAGTCGTTTCGACGAACCTGACGACGATACAGTAGATAGTTGTAGCTGGATGAGCATCATGTGATCGCCAAGTCTCATCGTGAGATTTAATGGTGCTTTTCCCGATAGGAAATCGTTGACCTAATAACAATAAATGCAGACATTTAATATAGGCAATATATTGGGTATAGTGATGTAAATTAATTTTAATTTAAACGCATAACCAAACAGTATAGTGTTTTGCGATATTATGAAATTATTCGTACCGATTAAAGATGGCAATCAAACAGTGGCATATATATGGAGGATACCTATGTGTTTAAATTATATGTAGTTATAATAAATACTAACTAGATAATATTATATACACGAGTATTATAATTTACATATCGTTATAACAAATAAAATATAATGTAAAAGATTATTAAATTATGACTAAACTGTCGAACGTATTGAAACCGAACATCCCCAATGAAAACATTGTCATAAGCAGAACTTCTCGATCACGAAATAAGGAATCGGTGCGTACCTACTTGCGACGGTAATGTGTAGTGAGTGCGACTTTCTTATATGCCACCAGAGAAAAGGTATTGTCGAAAAAGGTATTGGCCGCCGAGGAGTAATTTACTTCCAGGATGCACAAAAAAAAAACCTTTTGACACCTACCTCACTCTAGTCAGCACATCCAAATCGTCCCTTTTAACCATTGCATGAGCACCAGCCATCTCAGTAATCAGTGTCTTTAAATATTTCAAGTATTTTAAGTCATAATTACTTAGTCTCACATAATACTGTTACAACATAGACTATAGCTAACTGCTAGTTAGGTAAGGCATTTAGCTTTAATATAATATTTTATATTGATCGCGATTATTTTATTATATGCATATTATACATGTAATAATTGTATTAATTGGATAACACAATCTTGAGAGCTCTCCGAACACCATGAGGAAGGTAATAGCGTAATTTTAATATTTGCTTCTTATATCATTTACCAGCACTTATAAGTGTCGGCCGTAGGGGAGATAATACAGATTTTTGACTTTAACATCCAATTTTAATATAACTATTTATAGGAGTCATTTTTATATTTATCAACTATTTTTGGGTTATTAAAATAGTGACATATATTGAAAAGTTAGGTAATAACTAATAATATAATTTATTATACTATTTAATGTATATTGTACCTATTTTTAAAATACCTCAAGATATTACATATTTTTAAATTCTAATTATTTTTTTTTATTTTTACGTATATTTATTGTTTACAGATTTAGTGTACTTTTGTGTCTCCCCCATTATTTTTCCTAAATACGTCCCTATAGTACTAAATATAAATGTATAAAAATATACGACTAAAACATTGTTTATAAAACAATATTTAACAATGCCTAACTTGAGTATTTGAAAAAAAAAATTGACACACTTTTGCGTATCATTATTTGCCTGTAAACTTTCAACGACAAATTAAAAACAAATTAGAAAACATAGTGAATTGCAAATACATACATGATACATTTTATCATAGTTGTATATCAAATTTATTTACTTTGTTATACAATAAACAACCCGCACAGGTGTAACGAGTAACATCATATTTTAATAAAATATGTGAAGTTTGACATTAATTTCCTGATATACCTTTAGTAAATACATAGTGCAATAATATGTTGTAAGACCAGTGTTTGTATTTTAACCACTAGATGTCGTCTTAAATTTGAAATTAGATATTATTTATAGTTTAATGAATCTTATTATATAAATTTAAAAGTGGCATTTCCTGCATAAAATTAATCTTCCTCAAGCTCCAAAACATTAATCTAAGATGTCAGTTTTTCGTTGATCAAGTTAGAAATTACGACAAAAAATTTGAAATGTACAAATAAAAATTAACTACGAATGAAACAATTTTTAAATTTTTTTTAATAAACATATTATTATCATTGCATCGACAATAAATGAATTTCAGAACCTTAAATATGATTTATTCAGTATTTGTAATACCTACTTGTTTGTTAAAACTTAAAATACATACGTCATCCATAGGCATAAAACAGTATGTAAGATAGCTGGAAAATAACTTATCATTTATCAGTTAATTTTCAACATACCTCAATTAATATTGTACTACATTAAATATATTTTTTACTATGTTTAAACGGCATTTAAATTATCACTTATAAAAAATATACGATTTAACAGTCAGTCTCTTTTAAAATATTTTTACACATTTTAAAAGTAATGGTGTATAAAACCATTGTTATATACAGTCAACAATAAAATACCATGAATCTTTAATCATCTTTAGTTAAAAGATATGTATTAAATGGTGAAATTACCTGAGAGTCGTTCAAACTTTCCAATGCCTGCATCACACTTTGTTCTGGTCTCTGAACCTAAAAATAAAAATTAGACTATAATAAACATAATACAGTATAATACACTATAAATATGGAGACATTTTTCAATACTCAATAAGAATGTATGACTTGTTTACAAAGAAATTGTATGCATAGATACTATTACACGATAAATATTAATAAAATGTTATCGGCAGGGTGTGGTCCTGGATTCACAAGGTCCCTCTGATAAGGTCAACGCCCGGTTTGGAAGACGGCCCGCCCAATTTTGTAAATATACCGTTTATATTTATCTTATATAGGATTCCGTGTTCAAGTATAAATAAAATTTATGATTTAATTTGGGCCGAAAAAATATCCATGTAACAAACCCGATAGCACTCATTTGGAACACACTGTGTTAACATGGTACAAATATTATATCAGTAGTTTTTTTCCCATACTCGTAAAGTCGTAAACCACGCGATTCGCTTTGCCGACTATATATCTAGAACGGAATAATGCAACAACGCTGATCCACTTTTACACAAAACATTAACAACAAGTTTTTAGCACAGAATTATTTTTTAAAATAATATTGTAACTGTAAAAACACATTTATTTTGTTGTAGGTATACTGTATACATAATATATGAAACAATATAACAGCAGTTTTAAATAAATAGTATTTTAAGTTATTTTAATTCAGAAATTGATATTGATAATATTATAATTATAACATATTATATTGTATTTATATCTATATATAATTATAATGTTTAATTGTTGTAAACTTATTTTTTTACTAATAAAAAGTAATAACTTATATATTTACGGTTCGCAAAACTGAGAACAAAATACAAATATTATGAATATTACGATTAACTATGTATAAATATGTTAAATACAATCTTGTAAATTTTAAAACTTTATTTATTTTCATTAATTTAAAACATCTGGAAAAAAATTGATAACGTCGATAAAATTAATGTTAAATGGTTAGTGAGAAATTTTTTTATCATTCACTTAAGAATTACAAAGGCCAAATAAAAAACTAATGACATATTGTATAAATTAACCCAAAAATAAATCGTTGTCTAATAACCATAGCAGTTGAAGCCTGTAAACCTTTAAATAAAAAATAAAAAATCATTGTGTAATAAACACACTTAAGAACAAAATTAATGTTTTTAACTATCAACTTTCAAAACCATAAAAAAATACCTTATAAATAAATTAACAGATCTTATTCATGACAGGCATACAGCATTTTAAATTTTTATATTACCTACCAGATTTGACTAGGAATTTACTTTAAGAAATACAGCGTGAATCACAAAGTTTAAATGTCATCAATTAAGTTAAAACATGAAAATACAATGACTTGTCCTAAATGTGTTTAGACATTTTACACAAAATAACCTACTATAATATTTATATTAAAAAAGTGTTAATTAAAGTCATTAACTTTAAATCCTATCTATAATAATTGTAACTTGTAACTATTATATTATATCTGTACTTTTGCTCTTGTAGGAACTACCAAAAAATATAAATCTACTAAATTAAAAAAGTATTTTTACTATTCATATCTATTATTTAAACATAATATACATTATTTTAAAATAAAAATAATACTATATGCGATGCATGGCATAATGTTGAATTGCTTACATTAAGTAAGTACATAATAAACAGTAGGTACTGTGAAATAAAAATGTTTACACTTACATATTTTGGTAGTAGTTAGACCCGTACGTCATACCCGCATAATGTATAGTGACCATTTTAGTACATTGCGAATTTGTGTTCAATAAAACTAATTATTAACTTTAATATTAGAGTGAATAAATTAATCTATAATCAAACTTTTAAGAATAATAATTCGTGTTTGTACTTCTGTCGTTTACGATATTTTACAAACTCAAACCTGGTACAGTTATATAAAATATTCAAATATCGTTAAATATAAACACAAACTAAGTTCTTATACCTATTACCCGCGTGAGACACGTGATTTTTTGTAACGTCAGTTATCGTGCAGGGTACAATATTGTAATCTATTTATTGTTCTACCATCATTATTCAGATTAATACATATTATGTACCTCCAGTGGAGTAGTCAAAGTGGATAAGGTGTTTAGCCCTTCCCCCATTTCATAATCCTGGCTGTCACTGAATACGGTATACTCTGTAACGCGAATAAATAAAGGGTTAAGTTTGATAATATATTAATTCACTATTAAATCGACCAACGAAAATTTTCAATATGATGTAAATTTGTGAGACGTAGACAACACAAGCGAGTGACACAGACATTATCTTAACATTAAATGCATTTTTTATAGTAATAAGTATTTAAATTTTAACACATTTATTTAATGTTCACTTATAACCAAAATATTTAGGTGATTCCTATGTAAAGTAATATTAAAATCACATAGAATGTAACAACAAATATCACGAGTGCTCAAGTCTATAACGTATCAGTATATTTGTAGCTCTAGTGTTTATTTTAATAACGTAGCTTGTTGTGTACTTGTGAAGATAAAAATTCTAAGGTGGAACCTTGAGGTTTAGAATAAATTCTAACATAATAAGTCAGATTCAGATATAATAAATTTAAGGTAAACATATTATGTAAAATTAAACCAGCAGTGGATAAAATAATATATTTTCAAATATTACAACGAGTGCCCAAGTACATAATCATATAATATATGTATACCTACATTTGCACCAAATGTAAATTCTATTCAAAATTTTACTTTTTTCAACATTTGAACATAAATATGATTGATGAATGCCGAATAAGTGTTATGTTTAATGATATAATTAATAAACAAATAGAAATCAAGTTGTGTATTTGTATTCTTAAAAATTTATTACAAAGTATCAATATATAATAATTCAATTTTGTTTTTATTAAAAAAGATAATATTCACAATCTGTATACGTGCAGTGAATACAATATGTAATAAGTATAAAAAAAGATCTATGGACTAATAGGCTTGATCAAATGAGTTTTGGACTCTACTAGAAATGTTATTTATTTTTTAAATCTACCTATACGACTTGCACGCCATCACGTCATATTATTTAATCATTCCTTTTTAACGATTCGAGCAGTAGATATGTATACTAGAAACATGTTAAAGTGGTAGTTAATTCGAAAATACGTTTTGAATTTGGGCAGACAACAGGAATTCAATAAATGTTTTAAAAGGACGGAATTAAACTATGGTGAACCCACCTCTGGTCCCGATGACGATCGGGTCATAACGGGTGTTGACCGTTGGCGTTTTGGTCCGCGCGAGGAGAGAGAAATAGAGAATATTATTATTCGAATCACTACGGTCTACGATGACGATGAACCGCCGACATGATGTGTATACCGTTGCCCGGATCCCGTTACCCGGACAACGGGACAGCCAGCAATATGTAGTCATAACGGGACCGGGGCACAGTCACAGACCCGTTACAGGGTACCCCGAAAAAATCTGTTATTTTACAAAATAATAATAATAATGATAACTTAACGGTCCTCGGTTTTGGCATTCAAAGCGCCCCCTGCTATATAAAATTGTGCTAGACGAACATTCGCCATTATACGTTGAAAGTTTCAGAAACTTTTGTTCGATTCTTTCGAAGAAACGTGGAAGAATAATACCGTCAACGCAGTACAGAACTAAATAAAATATAAAATAATATAAATCATAATATTAAGACCTATTAACATAAAAACCACAAAGCATTGTCGTTACATAGATTTTTCGTGTAAACCTAAACGCAAAATAGTGTTAAAACGATTGTTTTCAGTTAGTAATTTAATATTTATCGAGGCGATTATATTTGATGACAAATTCGCAAGGGAATAGTATACTATAGTTGTTTCATATAATTCAATTAAAATAACTTGGAAAAAATGAAAAACTCCATAATGAAATCATGAAATTAACAACATTACTTTTAAAACAAAATAAATTAAGGTAACATTATAGCGTAATAGTACCTATTCTATTAGAGTCGAGTAAACAATTTTTAAATAACACGAATACTATGAATATAGTATTCAGTTATTTGTAAATAAAGTATTGACAGTGAAAAACATACAAACACTACAAATATATTGCATACATTATACAATAGTCAATACCTATGCCCATTAATGGTTATCGATTTAAAATTATTATTCTTGAACCCATATGATTAATAATATTTAGATAGTAGAGCGAGCTAAGTGTGTAGGTACTTAATATTATTATTTTTTACTTGTGACTAATGAATTGAATTCAATCACAGTAATATTCAGTTACTTATATATCATGCAAATTAAAAAAATAAATAGGTAGTTAAGTATGCGGGAATCATGTTAATCAAAAAAGGATTATTTTATAGTTACCATATTAATATTTAACATGATAATATTTATATTTTAGTTTTATTATTATGATAATGGTTATTATTATATTACAATTTACATTATATGCATGTCGTTTGTGGTTAGAACAAGACACACTAAAGAAACATTCACCAGCACAAGAATTGCGTATACACTGTGCAACATTAAACTAAAAATTACAAAGAACACAATTTAGATTGTCTCTAAAATATTACTATCTTGTACAGTTAGCTTAAATTAGTGCGATAAAGGTTTCTATGAATTAAGATTCACTTTATGAATTTGCTCCAATTCAGATTTGTACTATTCAATTGTATGAAATATATTGTTATAGATTTTAAAAAACATCTTAAACCTGAATAAATAATAACACCTAGTTCCAAAAATTAATACAGTTCATAAATGTTTTAAATATTATGTGCATTAACAGGTAATGTAAAATGTATAGTAAAAAACAATACATGAAAGAAGTTAGGTACATCCGAATTAAATTTACAGACCCGACATCATGAATCACAATATTATTGTGACATAGATGGGTACATAATGTAAATTAATTGACTAAAAAAATACAATTATAGAATTATGTAACGTAATATTGTGTCAATTATATAACATTTAATATGACTTTTGAGTATTTACTATTTAGTATTTTAAAGTAAACTGCAGTCTATTACACATGAATATAAATTTTAAATGTAAAATAACAATAATACCGTGGCGACCGTAGTGTATATTATACAAACGTATCATGGTGCCCATAACAACGAAATAAGTCACAACTTAAATAATACAATCACAACGTTATTTTATGAATGTTCGACGTGAAACTTTTTTCCTGAACTATAAATAAGTTGATTATAAATAATCCAATTGTGATTTAAGAAATAATTAAAATTAACATTTCATTTTACGAGATGATCAGTCTTTTACTATATTGATTGACCATCTATTTTATTGCACTATTTGTAGGCTCAGGTCTTACATGTAGTGCGTCGGGCTTATAGAAATTTAGGGAAACTAAAATGTGGAAGGAGAAATGGAGAACAAGGACTACTTTATTTCCCTCTCCTTCGACATTCTAAAATCTCAAGCTGCGATGAGAATAATATGTCCTTGCGCGTGCACATTGGCTGTTCGGTGTGTATAATGCATATAATAGTAGTAGTATAATATAACATACAATAATATGTAATATATCGTGATTATCAAGATGTGTGGCAATAAGGACACACAATATACGGGTATTACTTTATGTTTTAAACTGGTTTATCGTTGAGGGGTAAAGGGTGGGAGGCGCAGGATAAAAAAAAGACGAAAACGAAGATTTACTCACCAGAAGACCGGTTTCCACGCTGGGCAAAAGGGTGAGGCGGCTTCCTTGCATCAACTGGTTGTCGTCCAACGAGCCATCTCTTAGTTGCCTACAAAACAAAAAAAATAACAAAGACCATAAATCAATAAACGTCTGCTCCGTAACTGTATGATACCAATTGAAATATCTTGGTTTACGTGTGTTAAATATTTACCAAGTCAACTATTTGTCTGTCCCGTGAAAACTCAAAAAATTATATCCAACAATTTTCATACCGTGAAAATAGCAACGACGGTATTAAAAACCGATTGCGAGCGACAATGCGATTTTCAAGGTTTAAATGCGATAATAATAATAATAACAATAATTACAAACGCGTTACATAAATGCGTTGAGTTACGTGTAGGTATTATTATTTTGTTTGCATCAACCGCGAAATTGTCGTAACATATGGATAAACTACGTTGCGGTAATATGAGGTTTTTTTTTATTATTATTATCATATTTCTTTCTTTTTTTTGTGCGCACGACATTCGATCACAAACGTAAGGAATAAACACCTGAGAAGAGAATACAAATCGCGGAGGGGAAAACAATAGAAGCTACGACGATGAATGCAATCAGTTTGTGGACCCCTGGTTTTCCGGGCCGAGAGAAAGCTGCCGAGTTTGATGCGGTGCTTTTCGGAGAATTCTTTCAAAAATACCAGACGAACATCATAATGTCCGAGACGCAGGGCGGTGCGTTTAAACAAACGGCGATGACGTGTTCCTTCGGGGCTGATAATGGAGAGGAGGGCGAGAGAAGCAGCTGTTCTACACTTGTCCAACCAACTACGAGGGTCCCGTCTCGCAGCGTCGGGTTATTCACCCCCGAATCCGTAATGGCGGTGGCCTCAGATGGGGGAGCATCGACGGTGTCAGCTGTTGGGATTTCAATCCCACGCTCGGGCGAAGATACGACGCCGCCGATACTTGCGTAACAGCAACCGCACAAGAAAAGAATATTACACCCATAACCTTTTATTGTCTGCTGGTTACCTGCGGGGGGTTCGAAAGAGGAAAGGAATAAACGACGTAATCGTTTCTGAACGCGTCTCGCAACAAAAAACGACCGATCAAATGCGAGACAGACATTATTTCACATACCTACCCAAAATTATTATCTACTTTGATTGTTTTGTTCTCGACTACGAAAAAATGTGTACGAAAGAGTCACACACAGACATCTGCTGCTGTTGTGACGGTGTAGTTCAGAGGCGGTCGTTAGATAACGAATGTTTTGATTGCTATTCACACTAAATAATTTACACACACAATCGTAAAAAATGCGACTTCCGGGAAACGAGCATACCCGTGCTATCGCCGGTCGATAGCATCGGTGAAGGAGGGCGGGCGAGCACCGGAACGAGCTCTCCCGGCCGGTCACCTACGGCGAACGCAACCTGCAACGAAATTATAGAAATCCGTCGGTAATACGACACGGACATGCAAATCCTGTTGACATGGATTCGAGGTGTCGAGGTTTTTGAAAGTTTCATTTCGAAGACAGGGAGCCGGGAGACGGCAAAGAGATTAGTGTTTACAAAAAAATTTACTACGATGTGTCTAGCCCGTCAAACAAAGGGACGGCGATAAGCAACGAATATGGTATCCACATGCGTTTCCAGACGGTTTGGGAACACCGCACGATAGAAACGGCGTGAACGGGAAGCGACGGAACGGCAACGTCGACGCTATTATATTATTATACCGAACGTCACCCCCCCCCCCCCTCCCACCAAAACCATAATGGTACGGATTCGAGAAACCAACAACAATTTTTATCTCAAACAAGCAGCTGTTCCTAGGGTACACGTCAAAACGGGTCGGCACGCACAACAATACAGGGTCGTGACCCCTCCCCCACCACAACAATAATGGGTCTCGCGTAAGCTTCGTTATCGGACGGAAGTGCTGGCCTATCGAAGTATAATATACAACCTGGAGGTGGATACTTCATAGTTTGTACTTTGGAGCACCGAGAATGTGCTCGACTACGTCTATACATCTGTGGCTCCTCACCAGCCCCCGTAGGCCGGGGCCAGGTGTTCACATTTGAGCAGGGGGTTGGCCCCGTCCGTTAAAAGGAAGGACACAGAGGTAGCAGCGTAGAGAGCGAAGGAAAATAAATGGAAATTAGTCTCACCTTTCGCGGTACAACAGGCATATCCGCTCTTTGGGCACTCTCAACCGTTTGGAGATCATTTTCTTCAGACTTTCTACCGAATCGGTCTTGAGCACGTCCAGATCGAACTGGCCGCCGGTAGTCGGCGAGACGGTGATCGTGATCTCAGACTCCCTTACTGCACGATTGGCCATGACGGCCTGGACGGCGGCAGCGAAGATCCTTCCTTCGGGGTTTTTGTCGAAGTTGCCGCTGTCTTCGCTTGTACCGCTTGGGCCCGGCTGGTAGTTGTCGCCTGTCGTCCCCCAGGTCTTCCGCCTTTCAATCTCGGCCTGTAAATCAAGGTACTGCTTGTTTTCCATATCTAAGGTACGAGATTTCGCCGCTCGTTTAGCCGCCACAACAGCGGCCGCTCTTCTCGCCACTTTGGCCGCTGCAGCCGCGGCCGCGGCGGTTACGACGTCGTTGTTGTTGTCCACCGCGGCGGTGCAGCACCCCGATTTCGGCTCACCCGCGTCGTTGTTGCTACTGCTGCTACTACTGCCTTCCATTGTGTCTCGTTAGGTTTTAATATTACGATAATATCAAACACAAATAATAATTAATCTATAGTATATTATATGGACAGGGTATAGGAGTTTGAGTGTAAATGCAAGAGTGTATTTATTATTAATAAATTATAATAGATGGTTATTATTTTACGAACGAGAACGCAAAATCCGATGACGTCGAATATCACAGACGCGAATCGGACGCCATGGCGGAGGAGTGACACTGCATGGGCGGCGGCGGCGGACACAAAGGACGCGAACAACACTCGACGAGAGAAACGTAGAAATATAATAATAACAAAAAAACAAAGTAATAATAAAAAATACGCGTTCTCGAGTCTGCGTTGAACGACGGTGGTGACGACTGACGAGACTACTAGAGAACTAGACTAGGCGACTGCCGACTACACGACCGTACGACGCCGTCGGATCGTGAAAAGAAAAGAGTGGAAAAGAAAGGAAGACGCGATGGCCGCAAAACTGAGGCAAGTCTGTCGCCGAGTCGCACGTCGAATTTCCCGCCAGGAGCGTCGCCGTCGCCCGACTCTGGCTACACTGCGCTAAGTCTAGTCTCGCTTCACCGATAGATTGCGCTCCGTGCATATAATTGTCCACGTTGACATGATAGAGAGCCAAGAAATTTAATACAAATTATATTATGTTAAATCCAAAATCCAAAAAAGTAGTAAAAGACAAAAGTAGTAGCAATTATTAATTAATGGTACTATATTATAATTTATAATAACAACAAGTCGACGCGACAACTATTAACTATTACAACAACTTTTTCGGTGTGTTTATAGATAAAATGACAATATTTTAATAATTTTATGGTGTTGAATTTTTAATACGAATCGTCGGGATCAATCAATCCATTGGCCTGTCTTATTTTTCTTGATCATAGTTCGAGATTGAATAACTTTCAGAACAAAGTACGGATAATATATTAATATATTAATATATATAGAGAATGTCCCGCGAGGATTTACCCATTGCGATTTCTCCTGATATCATAAATCTGTTTTTTTATTAGACTCACATAGACTACCTACATGTATTTTATTTTTTAATATAATTAAATTTTTACTAAAAATGTTAAAATATTATTTTATTATTGCATTATAAAAGAGATTATTTTTCCTGACAATTTTGTCCTTTCAACATTTTATTTTCATTAATCTCTCGATTTTGAATATTTTTTTAGTTAATAGATCAAACCGCAAGAAACTGGTTTTTTATCTGGGAGGCAAGCCCTCCTCAACGGCTAATGGGCCTCAAAGCACACTGTATATATCACAATTCACATCTACCGAATGATCCTCGAAATTCGTTGGGCCAAGCAGCCGGAACAAGTGTAATTTTATTCCACCCCAGGGTAATGGACATCATCATTCATCAGTTATGGGTTTTTTTCGCCCCAGTTTGGGCGCGTACGAATTTTAATTTTTAATTTAATTCAATTTAATTGATCTTTGAATATCGTCGATAGTGATAATAAAATTGTATATTTACTATTTAGTATATCTGCGTTGTCCCTCGACCATCATACCACCATTGATCAAAGATCAAACACACACCCACAGACCACTTGAATTATATATTATTATGGCGCCTGTTACCTATTCATAAATCATAATATTACCTTATCAGCATTCAACACTGAGCAACAACCACGTTTTTTTATCTTTATTATTGTTCTGTGATAATTTCAGACTTTCTTATCACACTTACCGTAAAAACTAAAAATTCAAGGTTTGAAAATAATTCAGCTCAGCTGTCACCGTGAAGCTTCGGAACTGAGGAAATAAATAGCTTTTCCTACTTTCCTAGTTATCTGATTCTGATACAAGTTGGCAGTTGCACAACACTAGCAGTCAGTACTCACTACTCAGTAGTCATTAGTCAGTAGTCACTTGTTAGCTTGATTGTTAGTTGTTTGTCAGTGTTAGTACTCAGAAGTACTTCTGTTGTACAATCGCCAGTTTACCAGTTTTTTTTAAATTTTTTATTTCGTCTTAAAATTTGTTCAACGTAATTTGTTACGGCCATTTTTTACACTGAGTTATACTGTCATTATTGTGTGTTACCTAATTTAAACCTACACAATGGATAAATACGATAAAGCCTCTCAGCATATTAAAGGTAAACAAAAAGATTTTCGATTAAGGAAAATACTGCCTACTAATATCACTTCTACTACGCCTCAGAGAATTCCCAATAAATGATGATTAAAACATTCAGATTATACATGCATTATGTAGATATAAGTCATTCTTGCGGACAGGTGTATTTTTAAAAATGCCCCTGTTTATTGTACTTATTCACATATGGTAGATAAGTTATTAACTACAAAAATAATATTGGTATTATTCACTAAAAATATTGTATGTGTAGAAGTATAGAAGTTTAAAATAATAATTTATATAGGTATTTATATATTATTTCTAATTTATTCATGCATACTGAAAAGGTATTGTGTTTTATTTTTAGTAAAATACTTTTTTTTTTTTACTTTTTCCCACATCTTTTGGTAGTAAAAATTGTATGTATTAAACTACTTATTACCACCATTGATGGTGGATAATCTAAAATTCCCTTTTAATCTTTATACTACAATTTTCTTTAAATATTATAAATAATAACAATAATAATAATTATTATTTAATTAAAATACCCAGTAGGTGAAATATCATTATATACTAAGGCTTGTCCATATGTATGATTATTGATTAGTTATATGTATAACATATACAGAATGTAACAGAAAGACCTGAAAAAAAAATGTATGCTAGTTAAACGTATGATAAAAATTGTTAATATTATACGATCAATTAATAATTTAAGAAATACGCTCATATCAGCAAATTCTCAAAAATCAAATTTTTTTAAAAATTGTTACATTTCAAATTAATTTAACCAAACAATATTTATAAAAAATAAACTATTTGACTTAGATAAATCCTACCATCAAAATTATTCTTATAATCAAATTCACAATTAGGCTATTTTGAATTCATCCAAATTTTTTTTATCTTCAGTACTAAAAAATATACATAAAAAATGTATTATACATGTAGTACTTAGGTCACTTAAAGAAAAAAAATATTAATTTGAACAAAAGTCATTCCAAAGTCAGTTCTATTTATTATACCTTGTATAGTTGTATAAATAGTACGTTTTCATATCTAGTGTTTAGTATTTAGCAATCTTATGGTAACAAGTAAATCAAGCGAATTTTAAGAAAATACGTAGTTTTACCTATTCTAATTCTAGAACTATTTTTGACTTAAAATATTTCAAGTGTTTTGTTGCTTATTTTAGATTATTTCAGTGAATTGTATAATTTTGAGTAAAAAAATAATTTAAAAGTTAAGTTAATTTAACTGCAACAGTTTTTATTTTATATTTTACATATGTGAATAACTAATCTTATACTGTAAATTTGACATAATTTTGCCAGTGTAACTGTGTAATAAAGATTTATTTCCAGCCCCTAAAATAATACAACTTTTTACTGTTGCAAAGAAATACAATTATAATGGCTTAAGCCTTATAGTTATATTGAATAATTTGTGAAGTTTATTTTAATTGCTAATTTATTTTGAATTACAGATTCCTTGAACACTAAAAATTTAGCTGAATGTCTGTCTCAAACAGGACGATTTTCATATTGTGCATTATGTGCAACTTCATTAAGTTGCCTGTATAAATATCCAGCACATGTAGATTTTAAGCTGAACTGTTTACGTATGATATGTAATCATTTAAAACTAATGTTACAACTACCTACTATGCGAGAGATGGCCAATTGTGAACTTCCCTTAGATGCCAAAGTATATGTTAGAGCTCTAAAAAAAGAAGAAGTACTTAAAGAAGGCATGATGATTATTGTACAAGACCTTCTATTGCTGGCCATTTCAAATGGTAAAATTTATTTAATATTATTTATTTTTTGAACTATTTTTATTATAAAACAATTATATCTATAAAATAAAATATTTTAAATGCAAACAAAAGGATTTAAGGTAGGTAAGTATCAAAGTATTTTTGAATTGCTATTTATATTAGGATTTGTTTGAAAATGAAATGTTTTAATTTTCATAAAAAAAAATAAAAAAAAAATAATTGTTCAATTTTTTTTTAAATTTATGTGAGCAACATAAAATAAATAATTTTTTTTATAATTTTATGAATAATTTAAAATTATTAAAAAAGAATTATTAGTACTGTAACTTAAATTGCTTCTTTTGTAAAATCGTCAATTTTTTCTGTATCATATTAATTACATTTAATGATATAAAAACATATAATCATCGTTTTATTTTCTAGGTATCTATGATGCTCGTTGGAGAGTCCTTATATTATATGTTACTCGTGTATTTGATCTTGATTTAAGTGTAGTAGATAATTTTGAATTAAGTGTTGTAAATTGTTTATCAAATTTTCTACCAGTTCAAACTGAGTAAGTATTTTTCAGCTTATTTATTTAAATATAATGAACTGTCCTTATGCCATTTTCAAATTAAGACAAGAACAGGTTGATGCTGCTCGTCGTATTCGTATATCTAAGACTAAACGTTATGCAATGATTGGATTTGCATCAGTTGGTGGTGGAATTCTCCTTGGTTTAACTGGTGGATTGGCTGCTCCTCTTATTGGTGCTGGATTATCTGGTATCATAGGAACATCTGTTGTCGGAGCTATAGGAACAGTAGGTGGTACAGCTATTGTCGGATCACTTTTTGGTGTTGCAGGAGCTAGTTTAACTGGTAATGATAAGTAAAAACAAAAAAAATTATGAAAATTATGAAAATAGTTTAAATTATGTATATACTGAAGCTGTATTTATATATTTCAGGATATAAAATGCATAAAAGAGTTGGGGATATAGAAGAGTTTCAATTTCGTAAACTGTCAACAGAAACAGAAACTGGAGATATTCACTTACATATAACTATTGTAATATCTGGATGGTTAAATGATGATATTGAAACCAGCTATTGTCAACCTTGGGAATATCTTCGAGTATAAATCCATTATAACTTACGCATTTATTTAATAAATATCATAATTAGGTCGTTTTCCTTAAATATCTCATATAGGCCTGCGCGATTATTATTTTTTGTTACAATCAATTATCAATATTATAGGTTTTAATTGATTTTACCAGTTAATCGGACATCCTATTAATCATTAAATTAATTCATTAATCGATTTCTAAATAATACGTTAATTTCATAATTCAACAATTGAGCTAAATAGCCGATTAATTCAAAAATAAATAATATGGTAATAAATCTAAATTATATTACCCTAATATAATGGATATTGGATAGTCAAAATTACAATTTTTATTATTATCTTTATTTATTATACTCTGTTTACTGATTGTACATGACAAAACACTTATACATGTAACACTTGTAAATTATAAAACATTTAAAAAAAACTCTAAAATAAATAAGAAACTATTAAAACATATTAAGTAATATCATATATATTATAAATAAAAGAAAAACAAAGGAACTGTTTAAAAAAGTAGTGTAGATATAGGACTATTATAGAACTACCTAAAATTGAAATATCATAAATCTCTTATAATCATTTGCTAAGAAATAATATAACCAACATTTTAATTATTTGATACAACTAAAGTTATACCTTCTACATATATTTTAGCGGCTTCAGTTTTAAGTTGATTAACCTGATAAATGTATGATAACTTATGAAATTTATAATCATTTATTCAAATTAATTGATTATTGACTAATCAATTAATAATTGATTGATATTAATCGATTTAATTGTAAAAGCAATTAATCGGGGTTTTAAACTATTGTAATATCACCGATATAACTGATTAAGAGGACGCCACCCCCGCATGTGTTGTCTCCGTCTTACAAACATATAACATAGCAAAATCTGTTTAGCACGGGACAACTTTTCTCCCTCAATATTTATAATAGAATTTTCAAAATTTCACAACGCATAGGTAAGAACTTTATCTGTTTCATAGCGTTGTTACTTTTTTGATAGCACAAACCAATCATTTTAAGTAATTTAATTAAAAAATAAATGTATTTTCTTAAGCTTATAACTTTAATTATATTTATGTTATCAAAAAAATAACAACGCTATGACACAGATAAAGTTCTTACCTATGTGTTGTGGAATTTTAGTAATTCTACTATAAATACAAAGGGAGTAAAGTTGTCCCGCGCTAAACAGATTTTGCTATGTTATACATTTGTAAGACGGAGACAACACATGCGGGTGTGGCGTTCTCTTAATTATTTGGATAATCAATTAATTTTTATAACCGCGCAGGCCTAGTCTCATATCTTGAAAATGTATTTCTAAAAAAAATTCTCTTTATAGTTCTATAGTATCAATAATATTAAATTTCAAGAAATACATTTTTAGCACAATTCCATATGAAAAAAGTGCATTATTGTTAGATACAAATAGGACGTATGGTCGTTGCCGCTTATTTGACTCACATTGGGACCATCATCTAAATTAATCAAAGGCAAAAATTCCCCAAACAAATTAATAAACATAATATTCTTATTTACTAAAAAATATATATTGAGTACCAGCTATTATGTAATTAAATTTATAATGATAAAATACTATAATAATTTATAAGTTCTTAATTAGTTTTTGATCAAAGTCCATCCATATTTAATTGGATTTTCCCTTCTTTAGTTCAAAATAACTGATCAATAAGTAAAAAATAAATTTTTTGTTTTATATAGTGTGTACTTAAATTCTTTTCTTTTTTTTAAATACTTAAAACAGGACATATTTGGGTAATTTAGTACACATTATACATAACCATTTTACTGTTCAAAGTAAAAATAATTTAATTAAATGTATAAAATTCTATAATATGTATTTCTAACATAAATTTATTTGCCATTAATTTTAAAGTACTTATTTACATACTATTCAGAGTCACAAACACATTTTACAAATATGTCGAGAATAACTTTTTAATTTATCAATTAAATTAAACTTAATTTTTTAGGACAGTCCAGAACAGTATTACCTACGATATGAATCATCTTATCTGTTAGAGTTTGGAAAAGCTATGGAATACTTTTTTAGTTTTGCTGTTTCTGTAGCTGTTCAAGAATCTCTGAAGTACACTGTACTCTCAGGTCTGATGGCAGCTATTGCATGGCCTGCAGGACTTTTAGGATTGGCTTCTGTCATTGATAATCCATGGGGTGTGTGTTGTCGACGATCAGCACAAGTTGGAAAACAATTAGCTGAAACTCTACTTTCACATAGTCATGGTAATCGTCCAGTAACATTGATTGGTTATAGCCTTGGAGCTCGAGTTATCTATTATTGTTTACGAGTAAGTATTCATTATTTATAATAAAATGTAATATGTGATTTACAAATTATTCTATTTTAGGAAATGTCTCAGAGAGAAAAATGTCAAGGTATTGTCCAAGATGCTATCTTAATAGGCACTCCGTGTACTAGAAATTCTTCAGATTGGAACAAAATTTCAGAGATTGTGGCTGGAAGAGTGGTGAATGCATATTGCAGGTATATTTAATATTTAAGTCAATCAGTAGTAATTATAAAATAAGTAATAATAATATGATACTTATTTTTACCTTAATTTAAATTTTAGGAGTGATTGGTTCCTAAAATTTCTGTATAGAACACTTTCTATGCACGCAAATGGAGTAGCTGGTCTTCAAGCTATTCAATCAGTTAGTGATAGAATAGAAAATATTGATCTGACCAATATTGTTTCAGGTAAAATTAATTTTAAACAATATTATTTTAATGATACACAAATCAATCTCAATAAAATCTTGTATTAAATGCATTGTTAATTCTTAGGACATTTTGAGTATCCACAAAAACTTACAGAGATTTTAATGTACATTGGAGTTAATGTAGATAAATCGGCTAAACTTCAATTAATAACTACACAATCTATGCCAGAAAAAATGTCTGAACATTTGAAAATAAACGTGAGTATATCAATAATTAAGAATTTTTTTTCCACCTATTTAACTATTTTACTGCATTTTCCTTCAAGACAAAAACTAGAACTTTTGGTTTTGGCCACATACATTTTTAAAATGTAATATTAGTTTATTTAAAACAGTATTTAAATCAAAATATTATGTTTTAAACTTAAAAAAATTAGTCGAGCAGTTGTCACCCACCAGTGAGGCCTAATGAAAAAAGGGTAACTTTCTTCAATCCCGCATTTTTAAGTGCCTTGAAATTTGGGACTACTCATTTTTTTTTAAACTTAAGAAACAATAAAAAAAAAGAATTTGATGAACACACCAGAAATTATACTCCTAACAGCTAGCTCTCTGACAAAGTGTATGATAGATGGTCAAAAAAAATACAATGCCGTACAATTTAAAGGAATAATGACTTACATATATATAAAATTATTTTTTGAAATTAATACATGTTTTATTATTTAGGATAATTATACTGTCAAAAAATCAAAATCAGTAATTGATCTAGCAGTTCTAGACACCAAAACAAATGTTGCACAGTGACTGTTTTTTTAAGTAAAATATATTGAGCTTATTTCTTCACTTCAATATCATATTAAGTTCTTTATTGAAATTTATGTTTAAGAAAAAAATATTTTAAATTATTGTGTTACAATTTTTAAGTTTATGAGCATAATTCATTATAACATGGTGCTTTAAAAATGATTCTTACAAAGCAGCTTATTTTGAATTCTTGATTACATTAACAAACAAATTATTCAGAGCCTCCTTTACTGTTGGTTAAACAAGGAAGAAAACCAACAAATAATGTTTTTATAAATTTATTTGATAATGTAATAAAAAAAAAATATTTTTTTCTTATAAATATAATAAGTAGCTATAGGTTATAAACGATTAGGTGATAAAAATTAAAATGTATTAACTCTAAGTGTTCCTATTACTTTTAATAACATGTTCCAAAGATTTAATATCTATATTATTTTTTAAATATATATTTAATTGGGGTATTATGATTTTTAATTAATATACACAACTTTCTACAAATGGAAATCACTATATCTGAGATCATACTTTTATTTAATTCAATAATGAAGAAACATATTTTCTTAAGCAATAACCAGTTCCTCAAATTTTTACTATTTTATAAAATTCTTTAGTCATCCTTTACTTACTAGCTTTGAATTAGGAGGTGAACACCTCATAATGGTTTATCAAAATATTCTTTTTCTTTCAAATATGACCCCATAATGACATTATCATTTTTACATTATTTAAAACTTTTAACTAAGCATTCTTTTATGTTAGAAAATCCAATATCTCTTTTTCTTTTGCGATAACTAGAAAAATTCAGATAAGTTTCTCTTGTATTTTTAATTTTGGTATACAGTGTTCTTGCTGGTATTCTAAATTCTTCTTTCTTCCAATTTTTTCTGCTTCAAGCACCCTTTTATATTCATCATTAGTTTAGTTTTCAATGAACTAGGTATCTTTGGATTTGTATTAAGTAATATAACCATGCATATGACCGATAAATTATAATTAACCATACCTAATTGTACAAAACTAAAATTATGATAATTGATATCAAACACAATTGATTTAATTACTCTGTTAGTTAATTTTATATAAATTACTCAAAAAAGACCATATTTTTATGTCATTTTTTTCAGTTTATAGATGTTTATTTATTGTTAATAACTATATGTTGTTATAAGTAGAAAAAGTAAATTTAACGAATACATTTAGCAAATAAAGAATTTTTAGGTATTTCTGTGAATTCTCAATCAATTTAAAGCATGTAATACTGTTTAATATTACCATTATTGTCCACTATTTTTAATTAACCATTAATTTATATAATTGTTTTCAATTAATATTTTTTATATTTATGATATAAAAAAAGTTATTATGTGTTAAGTTATCATTAACTAAAAATTGGGTAACATTATGATTTAGCTCTTTTAAATTATTTATATCACCAACACTATGAATTGGGTATTTTCTTTATATAAATGTTTTTGTTTGTTCACTATTTTTTACACTATTGAATAAACTATATACTAATCAAGTAAATGTTTGTCTTTAAGTTTGTTACTATTATACTATTCTGTGATAAATATTATGTATACACTTCCACAAATTAATTTTGTAAATAAAACAAAACAATTACAATTAAATTTTTAAATTTTTTTCAAATAAGCAATTATTTTTTATTGTAATCAAGATATTTATATTTATCTAAAACGGACGTTTAAAATGATTTAGTTAATCAAATGTATGTTACAACATTTATAAAATACCATAGCTTAATTTTTGTACAAAAAGTATTATACAATGCATCACACTGTCACTGTATACATGCTTTGTATATTAAATAACATTATTACATATACGGTTGGAAAAAAAATTAAATAAAGAGAGTACAAAATTAAAGTAAATCATGACTAAGTAACAAAAAAAAAAAAAAAATACATAATTACATAAATAAACATTTAAGAAATTATTGAATTAATATTGTGTTAATTTTTGTATTATTGTAAGCGTGACTTATTTAATAAATGGTAAATATTTTAAAAGGTAACAATATGTCATTTATGTATTTTCACTATATTTTAATTTTATTGTATAATATCTTATAAATAATAATATATATATTATATACTTTCATGTTTTTTTTTTCTGGAATGTGTTGTTACTTTTATAATGCACTTGATTGAAATATTGAATAAACTAATCATGATTGGATACAATAATGTTTGTTATAAAAGTGCTTATATATGACTAGAGGCAGCGGCAAACAGTTGTAACTAATTTAATGTTTAATGTGATGTCTATAAATAACATCCTTCTGTGAATATATTTGATGTGCCTAACTGCTTAATGAAGCCATAGGCGAGGACGGAGACATTGGTGACCGATTACAATCACTTGCAGATGAATTTGGTGATCCATTTAATGTAATTACTAGCTTTCGACTACCAGCTTGATTTCGATGTTCACATAGCCAAATACCTTGCCATGTGCCAAGATTCAATTTTCCTTCAGTAATGGGTATTGTTATTGATGAACCGAGAAAACATGCTTTTACGTGGGCTGGCTAAAAATAATAATTACTATTTATTAACTATTTTAATAAAATAAAGAAACCTGTTTATTATAAAAAACTTGTAATTTAATATGTTGAACATCATGCGGCCTCTAACAGTCACACAATATGCCATAATCATACGAAAAATAAATTTTCAGTGTCATTCCTAATTCGTATATTATACTATGTATTTGCGAAAAGTTTAAAAATATAAAATACATTTTTTAAATAATTAATTACATCACAAGATTTGTAACGATTCCCGCTACGCCACAGCACTTTTTTAGGTGCATTATTGTAGTGCCATAACAATATAACAGTATAGTTAACAATATAAAAACCATAGTCAGTTAAGGTCGCCAGTGGTCATGTGATTCTAATGATCAACTACAGCTACTGGTGATCGCAAAAGTATAAAATTACAAAAATTATAAATGACTGCTGGTGGCCGCATGGCAGTCAACGTATTAAATTTTTTTTAGTTATTTACCATGTCATCTGGTCCTTCACACGAATGTCGATAAGGTAAACCCTGAAAAACAAACATAGTAGTTAATAAATATGTGAATTACATACTAATATTAAAATGTTAATTATACCTAAACAGTTTTTACTAAATATATGTATTCATCCCAAATACCTGTTTAAAATGAATAATGATTTCAAATATTATTATTATGGCCTATGTTGCTCATTATTTTTAACGCTATAATTTTGTAGACTATAGTTTAATAACATTAATAGTAATAAAACAATTTATCCTAATTATCTTAATCTGAATAAATGACTGTAATCTGTAAATTTCTGAAAAATATTTTTCGATAAGTAGCCAAATTCCTATGGATTAAGTTTAACCGACTAAAAACAATCAATTAAAAAATATATAGCTGGAAAACACAATCATTTCAATTTTTTTTTTAAATATTCATTTTCTACTGTAGAAGAGTAAATTCTATAGGAGGCTATTGAGTCCCTAAGAAATGTATTAGTTTAATATTTGGAATTTTGATATTTAATAGTTTAATACTCATTTTAACTTTAATGGCTATTAGATTTTATCACACTTACTTCTGGTACAATTTTATTCAACATCATCTCCATGTCATCTCTAAACAAATAATTAAACTTGTTTAGTATCTATTTTTCTACAGAACAATAATTTTAAATAAAATATGAATAAAATGGATATCTTTTTATTTATTACTTCCCATTTTATTTTACAATATATGTATATAATATTCTTACCGAACATTTGGATCCCAACTTTCATTAATGGCAAGGCTAGCTGATGTATGCAAAACTAAAAAAGTAAAAATTAATTTTTAGTTTATTTCAGAATAAAACTAGTGTCTGATCTATGCTATCAATGTTTCTCATTTTTAATTAAAATTTTTTTAATATGTACAGAAATAAAAAAGGTCAACCATATTTACTCATTTTTAAAACAAAACCCTAATTTTTTAACTCAAATTTTCCATCATTTTAATAACTTTCTTAATTTTTCTGTTTATGGTTTTTCAATTCTATTCTGGTTAATCAGACATGAGTCTGCTATACTAATCGATACCTTATAACACAAATTTTAAATTCGTTAATATTTTACTTCCTATTTTAGTGAGTAAGCAGAATTTTTACTGATAAAAAAATCATATAAGATATGTAAAAAGTCAAAAATTCAGTGTGAATCAGACTGCTTTCTAATTGGTTAAAAAATCAAGCAACATACAATTATTTTAATTTACTATAAAGAAACTAATAACTATAAAAGCTATTATTTTAAACACAAAAATAAAAGTTTTAAATGTAAGCATTTAAATTTAGTTCTTATATGATTATAAACAAATAAAGACAATTTAAATGTTTTATGACTTTGTATAAAAATTATTATATGAGCTATGAATAAATGTTGAAAAACTAACTTTAAATGACAGAGGTAATACAATTCATTAATCAAGTTAATTAAGTTTAGTAAAAACTAAAAATACCACGTATAATTTGATTAACAATTTTCATGAGTGCTTAATATGCATAGGAAAATTTATAAAAAATCACATTCTCTTATTTAGAAGTATTTTGCTATAAATATCATACAAAATGTTATATATAAATAATGTATTAATAATTAAAATATCATAATTCTCAACCTAATATTGACTATAAATGTATTACTAAATTGTATTATTTGTGATGTACCTACTGCGGATATATCATTAATTCATGTATGTATAGTGTGTATTATAGAAAATAGCAAAGACGTGTATAGAATATTTTGAATGCTCACTTTGTATGTGACATAAACCAACTGAGAATTGAGATATTTCTGGTATTTGTTTAAGAATTTCTTCTGTTACTAAATGTACGCCCCTGTGTTGTGGTCTTAGATTGATTTTGCGTTGAAACCACGCAGAACCAATTTGAATTCCTCGACTCGATGATGCCATTCCAAAATATTTGCATTCACAATAAAATGTATAGACTGTTGGTAAAAAATAGATAGTACAAAATACACAATATAGTAAACATATAAATTTACATGATTTAATAATTTTTCAGTAACAATATAATGGGTAAGTGAATAACAAATTAGTTGTCCAAAGGACAAAATTATCACTTACAACAGTCATCGCTTAGTATACATTTCGAAGTGAGTGTTTAACGTTCAATGTCCAATTAGTGTAGATAATAAAATAAATAAATTTATTTGGAATTCATAAAGACGCAAATTTGTTTGATTTCGTAACTAATCTAAAAAGGTTAAAAATTCTTAAAGACAAGATTATCACGCAAAAAAAATATATCAAAACAAATTTTCAGACAGTGTTACTTTGGGAAACACTAAATTCCCATTTTCCGATCATGGTTTTGCCAACCGTTACTGATCAGCAGCAGGGCGCCATTAAACTTTTGAATTTTGCAAAATTTTACGTATTGTAAAGTAATTTATGTGCTTTTATTATATTATTAAATTATTTAAATTAGTTCTAATTTTTCAATTACAAATTTAAATGATTAATCTAATTAACTGGGTGTCCTGCAGGGTGGCTCGATAGGTACACTATCGTGTTTAGTCGTACTAATAGTATCCATTTAATAAAGAAGAATAGCAAATAAATTGAACATATAATAATTCAATCAAAAAAGTTGTATCTATGATAAAATAATTTTACTTTAATTTTTCATATATGTTCATTCCACGGCTCCCCCGTTTCTTGACATCATTTCAGTGGCACTCAAATTATTAGTAAGTACGTAGAGAAAAACAAAATTGATCGATTAATTATACATTTAGAATTTTTATAGTATAAATACTAAAATGTATAACTCAAGATTTGAAGATAAATTTAGTAGTAATTATGCATAAAAAATTGATGTTAAATGTTTTACTCTTTGAATAAAATAATATTGCAGTCACGAGTCACATACTAGCTGCATGGCACAGTTTAAATATTAAATACCTGTGCATGTTGCATGTCCTTAGTATAAAACTAATGTGTTTTTTTTTTTTTTTTTTTTTTATTGGAATAAAAGGCTTCAACATCCCAGGTCATTAGCCTAAAAGTAATTACAAGTTAATAATATTATAAGGAGACATTTCTATAAAGGGGGATGTAAAATATATTATGTACAATTTTTTTTTTTTACATTAATTTTGATAAAATATATTTGTGAAAAAATTATATATTTTTTTGTAGTTCTCTTCTCTCAGTGCTTGATTCATCGATGATGGATTTCCGGAGATTTGTCTGGAGGAGGGGTTGAACTTGGAGCATTCAAGATTAATATGTTTGATTGTCAATTGTTTGTCGCATACTTCGCAGGTCGGGCAGTCTTCTTTGGTAATAAGGTATAAGTGCGTTAGAGGCGAGTGTCCAATCCGAGACCTTGTGATGACTATTTCTTCATGCCTGGATGAATGTGAGTGGGTTTTCCATGGGTTGATTGATGGCTTGATTTCCTTAAGTTTATTTGTGTTTGGAGTCGCCTCCCACGAGTCTTGCCAATGGTTTTTTGTTAGGTTGCAGATTTTTTTTGAGTGCGTCTTGGAATGTTATTTTGTTTATTATTATTGAGCTGGGAGATGTTATTGCTTCAATGGCTGCTGTATCAGCAAGTTTGTTGCCGGTTTTCAGGGACGGATTGGAATTTTGGACCGGCCCGGGAAAATAACTTTTTAGCGGCCCCATGTTTAGATGGTAAACTAATATGTATATTTATAATTATATCAATTCGATACTACTTATTACAATATTATAAATAATCTAAATTTAAAATAAAAACATTTTTATTGTTCAGACTACAGTTCCATGCCGACTTGCATTGTCAACATTCGTCGTCATTACCCGCCGACAGGCGACAAAACGAAGACGGAATATCAGATTATTTGTAGATTTACTGTTCACGGAGATTGTTTTATTTTTGATTAGAATTATTGCTATAACTTTAAATTATTATTCAGTTTTTGTTAAATTTATCCTGTTATACAATATAATAATTAATATAATAATATTATGCGTCATAGACTTTGGTAATATTTATTATTCATATTTTGGTTATTGACTTATTGCTTTCTAGTTTGCAATAATTGATATGAATAAAATTTAAAATCGTACTTATGAAAATCTATAAATTTTAAAATTTAATTTACGACAGGTTACAGCCGTAGTTTGGTAACGCATGCAGCGGCCCCGTCAACCAGTTAGCACGCGGCCCATCGGGAATTTCCCGATTTTGCCGATGGCCCAATCCGTCCCTGCCGGTTATTATACCAGTGTGCGAGGGAACCAATAAGAGATCAATTTTTTTTTGAGTGTGTTAATTTTTCTTGAATGGCTTGTATAATTCTATTTTTGGGGTAGGGGTTTTCGAAAGCAAGAAGTGCACTAAGAGAAACGCTGATAATGAGTATTTCTTCGGACACTAAAGTCGTTGCGTATTGAATTGCTTGTCAATGTGTTATGTTTTCTACAATTGCCATACATATAAATTTAAAAAAATATAATCTATATCAATCATCTTAACACAGAAACATAGACCAATAAATTAGATATAATACCTAGCTACTAAATTTTCGAAACACGGAAAATTGTATTCCCAAAACAAAAAAAAAGTACGTATAAAATGACATTGTTTTATAAAAATAGTATATGAAATAATAATTGTTTTTTTATATTTTCAATTATTTAAATGAAATGTCGATTAAATAATTTTGAACACAGTATTATACTTAAGATCTGCATTTTTAACAATTAAAAAAACTTATGTCAAATGAAATATATGAAATCATATTGAAATATATAGGAAGGTATTTAATTTTTTTTTTTATCCAAATACCCACAAATCACAATACCTGTATACTTTTATATATATAACTTATTCAAGACGACAACTAAAAATGTTTCATAATTAATTCAATAAAAACTTCATGGCGTCATTTATGTGTAAGCAGGGTTAGGGTTAACAATAAGAGTGCATTTGTCCCCATATGATTGTTTTAAGTCAGCACGGAGCTAGTGCTGTATTTTGAACCTTGGGGAGCATGGATAAGAATATCTACCTTGGTACTTCTGGGGCTACCATTGAATTGGCTCCCAATTTTGGGTAATATAAATTCGATCCTTGAATTGGCTCCTGAAAAATGTATATTTAAATTGGCTCCTTAAATTGTTAAATATTATTTTTTAACCAGGGATTCTCATATTATAGACGTTTACTTTTACGATGTAAAATCCAAATATATTCAACTTTTTATATAGGTATATTATATAGTACTCAATCTGATACAAAAATTATTATAAGTATAGACCCCGAAAAATAGTCTTATATAATATTTTTGTTTAACTTATTGATTTTTATGTATAAATTTTATAATGACGCACTTTGCTAAAATACTGTCTGTTTTTTCTAATTTTTTAATTTATATAATATACATAAATTTTATAATGACGCGCTTCGGTTAAATATTTTCTGTTTTTTAAATTTTTTTATATAATTTTGTGTAACGAATTACGAATTATACGTACTTTAAATTATTAACATATTGGCAATCAATAAATTTTTGAAAAAAAAACGGTAGGGAGCCAATTCAAAGGTACTTATAGTAAGGGTAAAATATTGACTACCTGTATTGCGGAGCCAATTCAATTGCTCCGACTTCTGGTGAATCCAGAGCACAAGAAAATGTTGGGAGGTTGGGACACCATAAGAAGGTATTGTTTTTTTTTTTATAATTGATAAAAAAATAACATAACATAATTCTATAAGTAAATTTCATATTTTTTACTATATAGGTATCCTAATATGTAGGTACATAGTTATAGCGTGATGAGTTGTAGATACTATACAAGATAAAAACATTTTTAATCATAACAATTATTATATATAGTTAATTTTAATATTTTTTAATTTTCAAATTTCAATAATGTCAATAACAATGTAAATTTAAAATAATTAACTTTTGAAGAAATCGTTAAATTTTATTCGTTACTATTACTCTTAAAAATTTGTAATAATTAAGTATAACATTAATTTACCATTTTTAATAAATTGATATGCCTATTTTAGACTTTTATTTCACATTCTAAAATTAAAATTTTATATTTTTTAATAATCATTTTTTTTTTTCTTGGAATTTTGTATTTTTAGTTTACTCAGCATTGAAAAGTAGAAAATATATTGTATTGACAAACACACTGAATTATCTTATATATTTTTTTTTATTATTGATAAGATAATTTGTAAAGTGGTTAAGTGGAATTTGGATAATGCGATAGTGAATCTATGTCTTATAATCATTATAAAAACATTCTTATCTCAAATTTAAATAATAATTTTATAATGAATAATTCATATTAATTAGAACTTAAAAAACTTCAAACCCATTTCACATATTAAACAATAATTATGTCAAATAATAAATTCTAGATTACAATGTTTATTTTTTAAAAATGTCAAATACTAGTAGTGATACTGATGAGTTTTTTGATGCTGAAGATTTTGCTGTTCGAGATCAAAAGTAATAATTTTTTTACCATTGTTATTTATACATTTTATTGAATAATCGTCTGTTTTGTAGTGAACAATCCAAACAAACTGCCAAAACCGAAAAAGAACTTTTGGAAGAAAAAAAAAAAAATATGACATTCAAAATATCAAGTGCTCCCAAATCGGTATAATGAATAAATAATATTATTTTTCAATAATTATTTATAAAAAAATTATACAAGGTTTCAGAGCACAATGGTCGCCGTAAATTCAATGAAATTCGGCAGCACATGCAAATCGATGAAGACGAAATGCAAGCTGTATCTCCAACTGAAAGCCAAGCCTCATCAGCTGATGGAGTATTCTTAGCGCCTTCACACAGACCTAGTCATCCTTTTAGAGTTATTGAGCCTGATGGAGCATCTGTGCAAAGTATATTATCCTTGGGCAAAGTTGGTCGATTATTGGGGAGTGTTCCTACAGATCATTTTATAGGTTTGTATACTAAATTGTAGTATAAATATATTTTTTTATTTAAATTTTTTAAAGTGATTTTAAAATAAAGTAACTTTTAGGAAAAGAATCTGCTTTACGGCCAACAGAAAACAATAAATTATCTGAACCGGACACACCTGTTTCTGTTGAAGATAAACCTATTGTACCTCTTGAACCTTTCCCAGCTTTCCACGAACCTGATGTAATTGCAAGCACAAAATTTTCAAATAATGGTACTGTTAGTATAGATACTGATAGACCTATTGCACCTCCAAGACGACGAAGACGCAAACAAATAAATATTTCAATTGAAAACGATGGTGCTAAAATAGAAGATAATTCAAATGTACATATATTATTAAGTCACAGGATTAATTTAAAGATTATATTTATATATTTTTATATTTTTGAATAGAAATTGGATGTTGAAAAAGATGAAACTAGTGTCAATTGTTTAACAAGTCCAGTGAGTACTATAGAATCACTGACAAGAGAATTAGAACATTCGTTAGATCTTCATTCTGCTACCAAAGGTCAATATATTGTAAATCATCATGTAAGTAAAATTTTATTTTAGTATTTTACTTTATTTATCAGTTTTCACATTCTGTAAATTACCTTTTTATATTTTAAAGTCTAACTTGTCTAACTTTAGAATATCTGTACTAAAATAGTTTTAAAAATCATCTTTTTTAGAATATGATGACTTCACTCTACTTGCAAGAATATTTTTTAGTATTAATGTTAATTAAACATTTTTAATTTCCAGGAAAGAGAAAAACCAGTCCTTAATATGATTAAAGAAACAACTGAAGAAGTAAAAGAAAAATCTAAAACAATTGCTTCGCATAGTAATACCTATCCAATGGCTGGTTCAAGTAGTATAGCTTCTAATCGATCTTGTAATCGTGTTGCTTCACGGGAACGTCGTAGATCAGCTGGTGATGAACAGGAGTTAAGAGATCAGCAACTAAATATGTTTTTAAAAACTCATACAGATTCAGGGAAAAAATTAACTGATATAGTGAGTATATTTTATTAATAAATATGATTCTTTGTAATAAATTAAAAATTAATTTGAAAAATAGGAAATATTGGAACAAATAACTGTGTTAAATTTGGATACTGGAGAAAGAGTTCCACTAAGTATAGCTGAGGATAAGTTACCACAGTGCATTAACCCATTATCTCTACATATAATGCGCTTAACATCAGAATATGTAAGCACTCCAAATTTAGATTCCCATTCATTTAGAACAAATTCTGTTAAGAAACTTAAAGAATCTGATGAAGAAAGCATTGGCAGTAAATCTAATGATACAGTAGCTACTGGACGAGATGACCCAGTTGATGAATCTGCCATACGTCGTCGCACAGCAAGAATCAAACGATTTTTAGGTACTACTGTCAAAAAAACTGTAAATAAAGCTAGAACTATCGCACATGAAGTATCACATGTAAGGCACAAAGAAGATGTTATGGATATTGTAGATTTAGTAGAAAGGCCACAACCCGCAACTGACGTTCCTAATGCTCCTCAAGTTAATGAAATATTCAAATTGAGAGCATCAAATAGCCATAAAGGACCTTATGAATTTGATTCTGTTCAGCATGTTCAAGTTAGTCAATTACAACCAACAATTTTAAACACAAGATTATATAGCTTACATTTTTCTTTTTTTTTTAGGAATTCTGCCATGAACATACTGGTCCTGTATGGTGTATGAAATTTTCTATGTGTGGTAGACTATTGGCTACTGCTGGACAAGACCGTGTACTTCGAGTTTGGGTTTTGAGAGATGCTTATAAAGATTTTCATGAGATGCGAAAAAAATATGATGCCGATAAAGTTTCACCTACACCGTCAACAGAATCTTTAGTTTCTCAACTTTCAGTTGATGATCAATCATTTGCAGCTGATCCAGATGATCGTGGACCATTTATGTCACGTCCATTTTGTACTTACACTGGACATCGTTCTGATTTGCTGGATATAGCTTGGTCAAAAAATTACTTCGTCCTGTCATCATCAATGGATAAGACTGTTAGGTTATGGCATATAAGCAGAAGAGAATGTTTATGTTGTTTTCAGCATATTGACTTTGTGACAGCTATATGT
The DNA here is from genome assembly GCF_037042655.1 of Diuraphis noxia. NCBI lineage: Eukaryota > Metazoa > Arthropoda > Insecta > Hemiptera > Aphididae > Diuraphis > Diuraphis noxia. The sequence continues at coordinate 24,185,435 of NW_028301714.1, read as the reverse complement.
TTCCATCCACGTGATGATCGGTATTTTTTGAGTGGATCACTAGATGGAAAACTTCGTCTCTGGAATATTCCTGATAAGAAAGTAGCAGTTTGGAATGAAGTTGAAGGACAGACTAAACTCATAACTGCTGCTAATTTTTGTCAGAATGGTAAATTTGCTGTTGTAGGTTCATATGATGGACGGTGTATATTTTACACTACAGATCAATTACGTTATCATACCCAAATACATGTGCGTTCTACCAGAGGTCGAAATTCCACAGGACGCAAAATTAGTGGCATTGAACCAATGCCTGGTGAAGATAAAGTGTTGGTAACTTCAAATGATAGCCGCATTAGATTATATGATCTCAGAGACTTAAATCTGTCTTGCAAGTATAAGGGCTATGTTAATATAAGTAGTCAAATTAAAGCTAGTTTCAGTCACGATGGCAAATACATTGTATGTGGGTCAGAAAATCAATGCATATATGTTTGGAAAACACATCACGACTATTCAAAATTCACATCAGTAAGACGAGATCGAAACGATTACTGGGAAGGAATCAAAGCTCATAATGCTGTTGTGACATGCGCAATTTTTGCCCCTAATCCAGAAGTGGTTTTTAGACAAATGAAAACAGATGAAAACAGCAGCCAAGATGGATATGTTTTTGTAAGCGCAGACTTTAATGGTTGTATACGTGTATTTGTGAATCGAATGAAACCTAAACACAGTTCGTTACCAGCTAGTGCTATGGCATAATTTTATTCAACCGGAATTGAAATTTTTTATTTTAATATTACAATTTTAAGCTTGGCTTTATAATGTAAATAAAAAAAAACTTTGATTATTGAAATAAATTTTAAATGTTATTAATTAGTGACAATTTTAACTATTAGAAATTAATAATTTTTCTATTTTAGTGATTATTAGCAGATGGTGAGGTATAATTAATTTTAATTTGTTACCATTATTTTAAAACAAAGTGTATTTGAAATCAATTTGGCTTCTGGTAATATAGTTTTTATGAATGTTAAATATTTTTTAATATATTGTCAAAAAAAAAAAAAAAAATGAATATATAGTCATCAATCTTTTTTTTTTATTTATTAACTTTTCACCATTATCTTTAATATTAAAAGATTAATAATTTAAACCAATAATTAAATTAAAATTTTTAATTTGGTAAATAATTTTAATTGTAAATTGTTTAATTTATTGTATTTATCATCATTGTATACCTCTAAATACTATTTTGTTCAAAGAAAGTAGTTTATAAAAACTGATGTATAATTTGTTTGTTCTTAAATGTTGAAACTGTTGGAAGTACCTGTGATGTGTATTATGATGCTATAGTCTAAAATAGAATCTAAGCACACAAAATAACTATTTTTATTTTTTATTATTTATTATTAGTTATTAGTATTTATTAGTAAGACCTAGGGGTCGTCCTAGGCAGCGCTGGACAGACAGGGTCTACACAGGGACGCCATTTGGGGGGGAGCATTTATTATTTGCTATTGGCCTAAGCATCACTGATACACGGCCTTGCCGCCTTGGCCTTCAGTTTTCCTATCTTTAACATTATGGTTTAGGTCATAAACTGCTTTTAATGATTGATTTGTATTTTCTATTTTTATTGATATTCTAATTTCAAATATAGGTAAGTACCTAACTATTAATTAAATGTATGCGTAAAAAATTTCAAAATAGTAATAGTTAAATGGTAAGATATCTAGTACCTAAAATATTAATATTAAATTTATTAATTTGTAATATTTTATGTATGAAAGCCAAATGTTTTTTTGACAATTGGCCTGGTGGTGGGAAATAATTGGCCTCTTTAATTGCATGCACACCCTTAAAAAAAACGAAATGGCGCCCCTGGTCTACAATGATCTCAATATATGTATGCAGGGAGTGACAATAGCAGACAGCATTGACAGAGATAGATGGAGGAATGTAGAGGCAGCGAAAGTCCTTCGAGAACCGTAAAAACTCGAGAAGAAGAAGAAGTATTTATTAGTTGTTATTTTTAGTTTATTATTGTCTACTAGTGACTGATCTATCAAAATTGGAGAAGAGTTATCTCTAGTGTTTGACCTATCCCACAAGATCAAATTAATCAAGCTGCATTAAACGCATATAGAATAAAATAAACTTCTTTACACATCTTAGAACACTAAGTATAATTGAAAATGATTATCATTTATAGTCAAAGTATTATAATCTGATGTAATCTAAACAATTATGATTGTGGTTTCCACTTATTTTCATAATTGTTTATCAGAAGGTTCTTATACTTTTTTAATTTTACATCTAATTCATCTCCATCTAATTTGGCAGACAATACTTCTACTCTTGATACTAAAAGGAAATCTGGATTATTTGGACTAGGACCTTTCACAAAATCCACCTCATCGCCGACTTCAATTGTGTGGCTTTTCTTCTGTACTTTTTCTCCATTCACGCGAATACGACTTTCATAAAAAGCTATTTCAATTTTACTAAAAACAAATACATATTGATATTTTAATAAAACAGCAGTCGTAATATTTATAGCTCCAGTCACATTACTTTCTAGACTTTCCTAGAGCGTGTTTTAAGATAGTATCCATTCTCATTGTACTGGTCCTGAATTTAACCAATTGACTGGATTCGTCCATTTCTAAATCAAATTCATCATCAGAATCTCGATCGTTCTATAAGAGGAATATAGAAATCGATAAATTATATTTTGTGAGGGTTTTTCAAGGGGTTGATTGATTTTTTTAGCCAGACATTACTTCTTTCTTTGTACGTTTGTAACGTCTGCCTGAGTTGACACATTGAAATTTGTTTACTAGAATCGGCTGTCGACATTGATAGCAGATTGAGATACTCCGAATCCAAGGCTTGTTCAAAATTGAAGACCGCAATCCAGTCAGAACGGCGGTCGATGAGAGTCGGGACAAAAACTTTAGAGTATTGAACATTTTATTAAAATATTATTTGAAAACACGAAATCCGTAATACTATAAAACAATAATATTAATTAATGGTAATACGATTATCCAAACTATTGAAAATGCCTAAACTCTAATACAAAATACTAATTCGAAATAATATTAAATATGATTGAAATTGAAATAATGAAATTCGAAAATAGGAATTTTTAAATTATCTACTCGCTATCAATGCTCGCCGTTACTAGATAAACAGTATCAGTACAAAACACCAACACTGATAACGATTGGCTTTGCTTGACGGCATTTAAATAGAAGTATTTTCCTACATACATTCGACCGGGAGCGGCGGCGCGCTCCTGTAATCCGGCTTCTCGGAGGTCGGATTGCGTGGATGGTTTGAGGTGGGGGCAACTGTGGCGGGACGTTCCGCGTTGAACGGACGTCCGCGCTAAGCTTGTCGTCAATATGGATCCGGCGGGGTAGCCCATCGGATCCAGGTTAGCTAAGGCGAGGCGAACCGGGCCAGGGGGGAAACCCAGCAGCCAAAAGTCTCCGCGGTGAGCAGTAGCGGGATCGCGTCTGCGAGTAGAACACCCGTTTGCAGCCCTGCCAACACAACCAGACCGTAATCCAAATTTTTTGCATTATTTTCCGCGTTTTTTTTTTTGCATTTTTTTTCGTGATTTTTTTGGTATTTTTCCGTGTTTTTTTTTTTATCATTTGAACTTTTTTCGTTACAATTGAATAGGTAGTTGTAAATGTTAGTAAGTTGTTAGTAAATTTTCACCGAATGTTTATATAAGTATATTCTATCCACCATGCAATTTTCGACCTAAGTTGAACTATTTATAGGCATTTGAAATTTTCGATCATTATTAGTTTTTTTAAATTAATATTGATAAAAATTTATTTGTTAGGCAGAAAAGCTTGAAAATTTAATACAAGGCTCTTAACATATTGTTACAATAGCAGTTGAAAAATAAAATAAATTCATAGTCACAATTCTTTTTTATAAGCATAAAAAGTTTGAATTTTGACAAAATACGTAAAAATTACGAAAATTCACAAATTATTTTAAGCTAGAAATTCATAAAAAATTTTCCTTTTATATCTAAGATTTGAAAATGTAATACAAGGTCCCTAACATATTTTTACAATACCAGTTGAAAAATAAAAGAAGTACATAGTCACAATTTTTTTTATAAGCATTCAAAGTTTGAATTTTGACAACATACGTAAAAATTACGAAAATTTGCAAATTATTTCAAACTAGAAATTTATAAAAAATTTCCTTTTTAAATCTAAGATTTGAAAATTTTTAATAATCTATAATATATCCTAGACAGATTAACCGTCTTCGCTCAGAATCGTTTTTCGTATATAATGATATAATATCATTGGATTCAAATTTAATTCCATCCATTACAGTAACCTACTGTACAGCAGAGCGACATTCACGACTTACCCGCCTTTTTAAAAATTAGGATCTATATAGGTATAATTTTTTACGAGCTTTTAAGATTAAATTTCACCTATTTAGCTAAAGTTATTTCATTTATCTAATTAAATAATTACAATGTAACATATATATATATATATCATGTTAAAATTATATGCATATAATAATTAATTTATACAAATCTTGGATTGAAACGTTTTATTTATATCATTAAAAGTATTGATTGGTCTTAGCATATATAGGTAATTGATGATTTGTTATCATTATAAAATTAGGCACGAAACATTTTAATTTATTTGTGTAAATATATCTATTTTAACTATTTATTTTGCATGAAATCGTTGAACAATCAGTATAAAAATAATTGCTACTTTTCTAACAAATCAATTGTTTTTATGATGCTCAACGCTTACTTATTTTAAAGTAATACTAATTTGTATTTGCAGGCTTGCAGCTATAATTAATTTGTATGAACATGATCTATTTATGATAAAGGTTAACAAATATTATAAAGGGGACAATTTTTTTTTTAATTTTTACTCCCCAGCACACATATTGATACATTCAATCATGAAACATATGTAGAGTGTAGACGTAATATCATAACATTTATTTTTAAAACGAAAATTAGTAGGTACTATAGATACCTCCTGATCAGATATCAAATACAGTTAATGCCCAGTGTGAATAAAAATACAAAAAATAAAAATAAAAAATAAATACAGTGAGAACGATTTTTTAATTTTTAATAATTCGTTTGGTTTATTTTTTCGATTGATATTTGTACTTATACAGAAAAAAATATTGTATATAATATGCATATATTATAAATTAAAATAACCTCTTGTTGAATATATTTACATTTGAAACTTTGAGTAATACAAGTCTATATATATATATATATATTTATTTATCATACCTGCCAAATTATTTTGTCATACTATTTAAAATAAATTCCTTAAAATATTCTATATTTAATAAGATATGAGGTCATTAACTATGGCGCATTGGGTTTACGCTAAAAGAGCATATTAATATGCGTAGATATAACTAATGGCATATTTTCAAGAACAAGTCTATAAAATGAAAAGTCTTATATCAGACCCCAAGGCATACGATCATTAAAAAATAGTTTGGAGAACTGAAAACATTACAGCAGATCTAATCAATATAATGTATAAGATATCTGTCCACATAATAATTTATGACGTGTCCGTTATTAACGTTATTTAAATTTTCAGCAATATACAATATTTATTGTTCATGCTTTGCTAATCCCTATGAACAAAACTTTTTGTTAACATAATGTGAAATACTGTTGCTTTTTACATTTTAGGAAAAAAAAACTATTTTAGATTTTAAAGATGATGTTGTCAATCAAAAGTTTCAATACAACAATATAATAGCTTAGATTTTAAAAAGTACCTACCCACTTAAAAGTATACTCAAACCAGTCACATCTTCGATGACACATCATGTAAAATTCAATGTAGTTTACTAGTTTGTAACAATAATACTATAATATCTTGTTTGTGATTGTTTATTATTGCTATATTACTGATATTATTTTCGTACACCTACCTTACTTAATACTTATAGTACAAAACATTTAGTAATATTTTTAAAAACATGAACGTTTCATATTATGAATGGAAATCGATTTCTCTTTAATCAAGGTGAAATAATTATATTAAATCAACTAAGTGTAGACAACATACAATACATACTATTATTAAATGAACTGTTTATATTTTTATAGGCATAATACGCGAAAATAAACGCACGAATATGCTCATACATAATAATAATAATAATCATAATGAAAAAAAAAAAATCGAGTAAAAGTTAAATCATCGTGTTCGTTAATATGGGTAGCTGGGTTGTTCATAATCCGCGATCGTCTTTCTTATCCAATCTGAGTAACAAGACACTGCGGTGTAGACTCCAGGAAAGGTCGGATGGGCACAGCCGAGTCCCCAGCTGACGATTCCGCACAGGTAGAAACGGTTGTCGTCGGCCAGACAAATCAGTGGGCCACCGGAATCACCCTGCATGTTCGGAAAAGGAAAAAAATCATCAATATTTTTGAAACAATCAAAAACATTATAGGTCACCATCAACTCCATCATAACGATTAGTTAAAAAATTATTTTCCATAGTGTTCCCATTATTATAATAGGTATAGATATATAATTGAAATAATAATACAATACATATCATAATTATTGTTATGTGGTGATCGTGTGATGGGAGAAAGAGAGGGGCTCACGTTAGATTAAAAAACGCGGTATTGGCTAAAAAGTACCTACACGAATCTTATAATTTATCAGCGAGGTTTATATATAATTTATATTATATATATATATTTATAATATTTGTCCCAACAGCTAATGGAACGACGTAATATAATCATTATGTTACGCATTGTTTAATACATTGTTATTAATTATTATTGTAATATGCATATTATTGTGCATTGTGCGTACTTGACAAGAATCCGCTTCGTAATCTGACGTTCCAGCGCCACATACCACACACTGACTGACGTAATGGCCGTAACCTGCGCTGTTATACAAGTTCAGACAATCGTTCAACGCAATGAGGGGCAATCGTACTTTTTGCAGGACGTGTGCGAATTCACCGTTCTCGGACAACCGTCCCCATCCTGTGACCACCGCCAAAGCTAGACGTAAAATACGCACAAATGGCCGGGTAAAATTATTATTATTATAATAATTTATTTATGAACAAAGTATTTCTTTTTTTACACATCATTATAATTTTGGGCTTCTGCCTGTATTTATAATAGAATAAAATTACCAAACGCGCATGTATGATATCGGTATAAGGTTAGATCATATACGATCAGTGGCGTACTCAGTTTTTTTTTTTAAAGAGGGGTAGGAGGATATGCATTTTTCTTATCCTCAGATCACTACGTTATATATAGTGGTAGGTAATATATTATTCTTTCATTGCTTTATCATATGTTTTATATTTCAAAAATAAGCAGAAAGAGGGATATTACACCCCCATCACCCCAGAGATACGGTAAATTATTGCAATAATGGGAATTAGGGAATATACAGTGGCTATATAGAGTAGTCCAAAATTTGCGATTTAAATTCGCTGCTTGGAAACACATGATAGACCGTTAAAGCCGTATAGTGTTCACCGTAGCTTTGTAACGTGATATTTGTACGACTCTGTAGACTGTAGGTATATGTACACGTGTACGGCAGATGAAGGATACAACAGAATAATGTAATTATGGTGACATAAATTAGATATCGCCGGCCAATATTTTCACTTAATCACCTGCAGATGTAAATTTCCAAACAAAACTATTGGAGTAGGTATACATTATTTATTATTAGTACACCGAGGCCATCCCTACTGGCTACCATAAATTGAGACTTACAATTGTCATAATTGTGCATATTGGTAAAATATTGAATACTATTAATTATATTTTAATAGCGTTGACATTTTCAACGACCACCAGCGATTGACCACCACCTATCAACGCAAACTTTCAATGGAAGGTATACCAGGTTTACCTACCGAAATTCCGTCAACAGGTTAAACAAAGGACAACAATAAGTTTTTCGTTTTAATTATTTGAACAAGTAATAAGCAATGTGTATTTTTATTTTGTGTTTTAAAATTAAATAGTATAATATAATAATTAATAGCTGATAGGACATGTTAACTTAGTCGTAATCAGGGTTTAAATTTTTGAGAGTGGGACAGTCTGTGGTAAAAATGAAAATCTTTAAGGTAAAAAAAAAAACACTATTGACCATTCAGTGAAATATCTGAGGGAATAGTTTCTCCCTCCCCAGATTATGCATATGTTCGTTAATTTATCGTAATAATATTATAGTAACTACCTATATTCTTCAACAAAAAGAAACTGTTTTGGAATAGTTTTAACCATTAACAACTATAGTTAAATATAATTACTTATTAAATATAATGTGTAAATATTGAAATGTCGTACAATGGTATTATACAATACCTCTAGATATAAGTAAACCAGTATATACAATGTCTATTTACCATTTTCGAATCGTGTCTCAGGTCTTGGAATACAAATCGGAGACACGTGACTACCGTCGAACACCAACGCCGGAAACACTTTGAGCAACGCGATGTCTCTGGACATCCATTCATGGTCGAACCCGTTTAAATGTATGTCCGCGACATTCACTCTCTGGTCGTGATCTTTTGGGGATAAAGGCGCTTATAAAATAACGTGTCCAAATGAAAGACACATGGAAAAACCAACACTTACTCTCGACCGTGTAAAGGTCGTTTTTTCCGGCCACCACGGACAGTGCGTTTTTTGACTGTCCGTACACGCAATGCGCTGCCGTCAACACCCAGTTTTCGTTGATTATGGATCCACCACACACATGTCTGGCCGTCATACCGGTGACGAGTTGCAACGATATCTGCCATGGGAACTCGCCTGTACGTAATATAAACAGGGTAATTATTTAAGCGTAATTTGCACCGTTTAAAGACCTAAAAACCTTACGCATTTATTAAAATTCTGATTTCGCCTATACCTATCGGCTATCACGAAGACCACATAATGCAATAACATCTTGAATACTTTTTTTACGGGCTTCATAACAATCGACATATGGCGCGGTATAGTTTTTTTCTTAAAATATCGTCCTTTTTTGCGAATTGTTTGTCAGGGAATTTTTTTTGATGTTGACATATTCAAATCGAAATCTGAACGAGGAGTTATACAGTGTGTTAATGGAAATAAAAGGAGGACATGTTGTAAGTACACTGGTTTAAGTAGGTGCAATTAAATTCAAATTTAGTGTATAACTTATAATAATTATAATAAATTATAAAACCGCAATATAATAATAAAATGCGTATTATTATATCGTCGTGCAATCTATATTACCAGGTATCGAATCCGTACCGCCGACTATTCGACCATTACCATCAGACCTCGACCATTCACTCGTACCCTGCACACCACAAGGCACAGAGTAATTCAGAAAGCTAGAAATAAAAAATCCAACATAATATATTAACAACTTTATTTATGTATTAGATGTCTAAATAATAATTTTAATACATCATATGGTAACATGATATAGTATTCGTAATCTATAGATTTAGGCCGTACTCGCGTAATTCGTCGACGTTGTTTGTAACTTCTATAGTTTGATCGATATAGTTTTCATTATAGTTCGTGAATTCTTCTGTGATTTGTTGGAAACTAATGAAAAAATCACTGAAATAATCATTCCAATCGTACAAATCATTAACGACGAAGACATTTTCTCCAGATTTTATTTTTGAATTTGATTCCAACATACGATCTCCTAAATAAGTTATCAAATATTCACTAAATAATATAAATTACTGTAAGTGGATTTAATATACCAGCAATGGCAGAAATGCATTTTGTTGCAGCCGTGTGCTGCAGTATTGCTAAACCAAACAGAGCGACAACGATCATGATCGACTACTGAACTACAGACATATTTTTATTATTTTTATTTAAATAACACAGTTAAATGTTTTGCCTTAAGGCCTCGTCAGTCAGCTGGCAGATATAATATTTTCTAAATATTGCTTTGGTTATCGTTACGTCTTCTGTATAAGTAATAAGTTACATAACGCTAATGGTGAAAAATAACTTTGGAACATAATATAAATAAAATAAAAATATTTTAAACAATTTATTGGGCATTCAACAAATTACAAATATAATAATATATATATTTATATAAATATTAAAATAAATCACATAAATCACATCAAGCCATTTTTAAAAATCAATTCACAATTAAAATAAATAAACATAAGTACATATAAATTAATAATACTGTATTTTTACACTAATTTTCGGTATAAATTATTTACAACATAATATAATATAACGTATAGTATGTGCTATCGGTATCGCACTTCAATATCCAAATCTTTTGGTTGTTCCACAAGCAATTTTTTGCTCGTTATTGCTTCGTCTGTTAACACAGTTATAAAAAACAATTTTACACATAAATATAGCTGTATAATAGACATAATAATGATAATAATAAATAATAATTACTATTGGACGACAACGTATTAAAAGTGTCAAGTTTTTTTCTGCGTTTCACCGGGCTGATCGCACATTGAGCAGAACCTTTACAGCGCACCATTTCTGAAAGTGAATTTCGAAGCCATTCCTTTTCATTAGGTTCTAAGGTGTAAGCTCGATTCCGCTGTTGGAATGGATCGATCTTCATATTGTAAAACGTCACTAGCCCGGTGACAAATTCGCAGTATAGAAAATTGTGTGTGGCGTTAATCGTACGAAGACACGAATATGTGTTGTTATTCGCGTTCATACAGAAACAGAATGGCCCCTCTGTAGAAAGATAATAGAAAAAAAGTTGAAGTGCTGGTAGCGATTTTTTGTAAAATAATTTATTATTATTTATCATCTAGTCTAACGACTGCCGTATGAACCTTCCCGAATAAAGAATATACAATTCATCAAGATAATTATTATTTTGATTAATAATTATTTATTTTATAAGTATCATATTAGACTGACAAATATATAGGCACTTAGAAAGTTCCAAAAATGTTTTACTTAAAAAATGTTCTTTGAAAAGTTGATAGCAGGTTTACAATATTATATTTACTGCAAATAGATTTAATAGTACATCAGTTAGGTGTTTGTATTATATACACATCATATTACAGTTGTCATATATAGGTAATAAAAATGTTTAAAATCATTAAGTACTTATGACTTATGTGTGCTTACAATAATTATACAAAAAGTATAGTAGTTTTAAGGCAATAAACAATGAATTATGAACTGTACACGCACGATACATACAACACACTACAAAAATACAGAGACCTCATAAGTTTTTAAGTATATAATTTTTGACTATAAATGCAAACGTACTAAACCTGTTTGCTTTAACGTAATTATTATTGTGAAATCTAATATTAAAAAAATAAAATTTTTATTTATCAGCATCAACAGCTAATAGATTTTTTTTATTAAATTTACATAAAAACTAGATGAGACATTATTTTGTGTTTATTTATAACTATCACTAAACATGGTAGCTAATATACATTATCGTTAATAGCAAATAAATTTCTGTAAACAACTCCTTTACTAATTAGTCTAAAGAATCACCTGCTTATTACTTACCAACCATCATTAATTTATATCATAATATTTATCAGATATAAAATATATTTTTGATTTTAAGTAAGTATCTAATATTATTTTATGGCATTTTTATGATGGTAAGTTAATTAAAATATTAATAAAAAAAAAATGTATCGCTTAGATGATCTCATATGATTGTCATCATGATATACCAACAGTATTTCGAATAAATAGTAAAAACCTGTTTCTATCAAGTAAGTATCATATTATGCTAATTAAAAACATTACCTGTCCAAAATGGTGCGGTTCGCCAATGATCATTATCATGATTAAAACAGTTCATTTTTTCTAACATACACTCCTTGTTTAGCTTAGAGTTTTTCTTACGGAATTTTCGTCCTTTTTTCTTTTGTCTGTCTGCTTTCAGTAACTTTTTTACTTCTTTATTTAGTGCAGGATCATTATCACTAAACCTTTTAAACAAAAATCAAAATAAATTGTTATTAATAAAAATTCATACGAGGAAAGTAAATTATTAAATATGCTTACATGAAAGGCACACAATAACAGGTGTCTGCAGAAATATTTTTAGTTTGTGATTTATGCCCGTGATGTCTAAAAGTATGGGGTTCAACTCCATCTACAAGTAAGCTGCCAGGACTCATGCTATAATTGTTTACTGGTACCATCCTGTATAATATATAGTAATACATTTAAAATAGTCAAACAAAAAGTCTTAATAAAATAATTAATATTTTAAAGACCTAAGATTCCATTGTGTTTGAGAGTAATCTGTTGGTAAGTTATCAGAATCGTCTTCATTTAGGTCATCTTCTGTGTCGTCGTCTTCTTCATCTATGTCATCAATATTTGGTCGCTTTGTTTCAAGGTGTTTTTGTATTTCTCTAAGTTTCTCTAATTTTTTTTGCAAACTTGAAATTTGTTTTTGTACACGATTCTGACTGAATTTCCAAACTTTTGGATTGTTATATACAATATTTGTACACTTAACATCACCATTAGGAGTGACTGTACAGCTAGCTAGAGCAGAGTCATTAACCACTGCCATTGACCGTAAGTCATCAATTTGTTTGTTCAATACATTCTTAATCGAAGACATATTATTACTGAGAGGAGCCAAAATGTCTCTGCGAAAACGGTCTCTAAAATTAGCCACTTTTAGATTTCTGGAAAATGATAATTTTAATAATTATTTAAATAAAAATCTTTCATTATAGACAATAATTGTTTACTTAGAATTATATTTTTTGTTTTTATCCATTTCAAGCTTTGTGTATAAATTTCCATCAGCAGAAAAGCAAGTACATTTTTTAAGACCATTTAGAAGTCGATTACGGTTTTTTAAATTACACTTATGTTTTCTCCACCTACAAAACACACATAAACATTGTAAATAAACACATATAGGAATAGTTGTCTTATGAAACACAATTGACTTACCTGAATCCATCACGAATACAATGCCACTTTTGTCCAGGTTTGCATGGAGTCTGGTAATCTGATCTCTGACATAATACAAATAATTCACTAGCTTTGTTACCAGCAACTACTCTCAAATCATCTTCAATACTGAAATCTTTTTTTTTTTAAACAATATTAATTTTTAAACATTTTATTTTAGTTTAAATGAAATTTACCATTGGTAATTGATGATAAAATTTTCTTGTGTTTATTATGTTCTCTTCGGCCACTGCTTTCAATTAAAAACGTATCAGGCCAGTGTGCGACAAACTTTTTATTACCCTTTTTATGTTTATGGAATAGTTTGAATGCAGAACGACCATCCATATGAGCTGGTGGATTAACACCGGCAATGTCCAAAAATGTAGGCGCCAAGTCTATGTTAAGAAATATTTCGTTTACTCTAAAATAATTAAATTATTATAGGTAATTAATACATGAATATAGGATAAGTGAATACATAGATGATACATTTAATCTACTCATGTACTTACTTTGTTCCAGGCTCAATACCCGGGCCTCTTACTAACATTGGAACACGTACATCAAACTCAAATGGAAAAGATTTACCTTTAACTAAACCAAATTGACCTAAGTGATAACCATGGTCAGAAGTATAAATAATATATGTATTCTCTAATTCGCCTAATTGCTTCAGTTCTCCATAAATCTAGAAGGTAATAAAAATAAATTATAAGAACAAAGAAATTATAACATTTTTTTATATTTTCACTTACTCTAGATACAGCATCATCTACACTTTGCAATGTCTGTAACCGTTTAGTCATTAATAAATTTGTGAATTTTTTATGAATTGGCAACATTTGTCCTGTTGCTTGTAAAATCCACTGTTTATCTGGATTAGGAGCATAGTCATACGTAGGAGTGCTGCAAATAATAAAATGTATTTAAATAAATATAAATAAGATTAAAATCTTAAGTTAAGGATTATAAGGATTACAGTAAATTTAACTACATAGTAAAATTATTTAGTATGTTAAGTGCTTAATTTAATTCAAATAAGGATAAATATTTAAAAATTATATTCAAGTCTTTAAAAACACTGATTTACTTATGGACTAAATAGTGTTTGTTCAACAGGCGCAGATTCAGTAGGGGGCGGAGGGGGTGGCCGCTCCCCCCCCCCCCCCGTAAGCTGTGTTTTGTTTAGGGAAAATTCCCTGTAAAAAGCATCAAAACTAATTTTAACACGTTGAGTGCCGCGGTCGACGGGTAGTCGACAATATTGTCAATTTGTATAGGCATCTTTATGTCAATATGGCTATATAATTTACTCGGTTATCAGAGCAATTCTTCTAAATCAATTTATCAATTGATTACAAAGTTGTATTTAACATAACTGTTTCGTGTAAGATATATTTGAACACATATACCTATGCGCGCTTGCCCACATATTATATTTTAATTTGTATGTGAAATATTCGCCCCCCCCCCTCATAAATCTCGGGCTGGATCCACCCCTGTTGTTCAATATAAACTTTAAACTGAAAGTAAAAAACTAAAAACTATACATAATGTATTCTCAGTACCCAAACAAAATGAGTTAAACAAAAATATTATATTTATAAAATTTATGATTTATACAAAAAAAAATACCAAACATTATTGTAATATTGCCTGTTTCTAATGTTTTTTTCACAATATGAATTTTATTTTTAACATATTTAATGCTACTGCAGACTATAGAATATAAATATATAAAAACTTTCAATAGTTTGTTAACTATTACTATTGTAATTATTATTATTTATTTATTGGTAGAAAAAGACGGTTCAAAATATGCCTATCAAGACATAGGATTATAGAGACAGTTAAAATAACAGGTTTAATTTAATGTTTAGCACACATGAACCGGTTTCATTCACAAAATTGTGCAGATGAATAGTGAATAGTTACCGCCCACGACTTCGCATAAATCTCAGAATGAGTTTAGACTTACTGGTGTGAGGTCACGTTAAAAAACATATCCGAGTATTCAGGTGCAGAGTCTTCGGGCCCGTGAGGTGACGGGAAACTCATCACTAGCATAAATGGACGATGAGGGTGGTGCTGTTTTGCGTGTTGTAGAAAGTTTATTGAGTCGTTGGTGACCAAATTTGGATAGTAATCCTGTAAGTGAATTATAAATTAAACGATTAATCCCATTGAACAGTAAAAAGTATAAGCAATGCTTACTTTATGATAGTCATCGCCATGTTTAATTTTTTTGCCATTTAAGTTAACTGAATAATTGTAATATTTGGAATTCATAATAAGACCTCCCCATTGATGCCAGCCAGGAGGTACGTAGCTCCCATTATATTTGTTCAAATATTTTCCAAAATATCCTAAATATAGTACGAAATTTTAATTAATTTTCTATATCTCAAACTATTAGAATACATCGGAAAAATTACAGAATATTAAAAATCATAATTGTGTATTTGTGTTTGTGTTTGTTGGTTTCCTAAAAAAAAAACACACACACATAAGTTGAAAATACCTGTATGATATCCTGCTTCGTTGGTTAAATAAGTGGCAAATGTCCTTGACTCGTGAACACTCTGCCATACTGGACCACTGCAATTGTCATTGTTCGTAAAGACTTCGTGGTTATGTGTGTATAAACCGGTAAGCAATGAGCTTCTGGACGGGCAGCACATAGGGGTAGTGCTGTAGGCGTGTTGAAACTCAGCACCTTCGTCTCTCAGCAGTTTTTGTGTTTTCTCCATATAGTTCAAAGATCCTATATAAATTAAAAACTTTTTAAAAATAAAATACTTGAATCGTTAATGGATCACTTTTACACATTATTGATGTATACAGTATTATGCTGCGTTTTATGTTTGAACATCAAAATGGGAATGTACCTATTTATAGATATATTAAGTAAGTTATTGATATTATATCTATTTATATTTTACAGACACAATTTAACATACGACTCATACGAGCTAAGCTATTAAATATAGAAATTACAAGTGTAAGCAATATATAATATTCTTCATATAAAATGTAATGTTCGTGAAAGAGGTAAAATATATTATTATAGTAAATACAAAAGTAATTACAATTTTGATTGAGTTAGAGATCTGTTAAATTCAAATGATTATTATTATTATTGTATTGTAGCATTGAATTATTGTTTTACAGTTTTATTGCATATATCGATTGTTTAACTGTTGTAATAGAACCTACGTAAAACAATTTAAAAAGTATAAAATGAGGGATATTAATAAAAATAAAATTGTTTGCACTGAGGTGAGAAATTCTTAACAATAACTCTATTTACCCTGACAGCCGATTTGTATTCACCCATCATTGTGGATGATCTAAAACAGTAGGTAACCTATACTATGAGAGGGAAGAATGCACGATTTTTATAACGACGTTGTTGATTTTATGAAATGGAATTTAAAGTAAAATTGTCAAATGAATAGAATTAATTAATTATTTTAAATATATAAGTTAAGCTACAGTTTATAGACATCACAATAAATACAACTATATTGAAAATGTATTAAATATAAAAAATTAGCAGTTAATTGCACTACAATTTTTTAATCTAAAGCCGATTTTGCACGTTTAAACGCGTAAAAAGGTAGATAAAGGAATAATAATACAATGTTATGTGAAAACAGAAAAAATTAAATAAGTATAGGTATAGGTATCTATATTTTTTTTAGAATCCATAAGAGATAGTTGTAATGAAATTAGTTTTCTATTTATTAAACGAATGATCAAAATATAACATATGTATTCGTGTTATAATTTATAACATAAAAATTGTTGATTAGAGATAATTAAAGTACTAAAATACTACAATATTAATTATACATGGGAATATCAAGCCATTTTTTTTATCAATTATGCTTTGATTATTATATTTCTTTAAAGATATAATATGTTCACTTGTTTGTTCTAAACATAGTATAATACCTACATACCTAAGTTACTTGCTTATTTTGTTTTGATTATTATTATTATAAAATAAAACAGTACCCATATTTTGTTGTATCAAAAAGGCGACGATCAAACGATATTAAAATATACATAAATAATTATATTTATGAAACTATTTGGAAATTCATTATATTTTATTTATATATATATTATATATATACATCATAAAAAGTAACCATTGTACATTTGTACTAAAAAAAATAACTGCATTTACTCAAATACGTTTTTTAAGAATGTGTGGAATAGTCTGATTTGAAAAATAATTTATCAATTTACTTTTGTCTTTGCTTAGCTGTATTACCGTCGCTATTTTAATTGCGAAAGTCGTATCCATATCCAATTTTTAAATATTCATATTTATTAAGTTCTAATCATAAACGTGGTTACAGAAAAAATTAGCTACCGAAGTTAGACACAAAATACCATTCGCCGTAAAAAACGTTTGGATAATATCAGTTACCGTGGTTCTATTGAGTTAAATTTAAAATTCTTTTTAAAATAAAATGGTTTATTATTAGTATTAAAACAGATAAAAATCAAAACACAAACCTCTTCTCCTTTGATTTTTCTATATCCTGTTCGGTCTTTTTATTTTTATTTATTTAATAATGTCCTTCCTTTCTCATGTGTAAAATGTTTTTTTCTTAACCTATCTTTATATTCTTACGATCTACCTCTAACTCTTTTTAAATTAAAGTTATTTTCCATAGTAATAAATTTAGTTTAATAA
Source organism: Diuraphis noxia (assembly GCF_037042655.1). Taxonomy (NCBI): domain Eukaryota; kingdom Metazoa; phylum Arthropoda; class Insecta; order Hemiptera; family Aphididae; genus Diuraphis; species Diuraphis noxia. The sequence continues at coordinate 24,167,712 of NW_028301714.1, read as the reverse complement.
TACAATTTTTTCATTCATGTAAGTTACTATGATTGATGTGTAAATATTTAATTTAATAAAGGCCCTAAAAAAAATTCAGAACTAGTAGCTACAGTATAATATGCTCTGACGCTGTATGTGGCTTTACGAATTAAATTTTACATACTAAAAATATTTATTTTGAATGAAAATTTAATGATTTTTGTTTTACAATACAGTTATTAGATATTATTCCAACAATTATTCTTAATTTTAGTGGTCATTTTTTGAAGATTTAAAAATAAAATACATTTAATAAAGTATAAAGGATACCTCCTACATATAAAGTCATACTTAATATATTATTTATAATTGAAAGGTTGATTGAATGGTTGACCTCAATAAAATGGGATGAAAACATATTCCATATTATATAGCATATTTTATTATTGATTAATAAATTAGTAATAATATCGTCAGCATATTTTGTAGCGAAATGTATAGTAATATTTGTAAGAAATTATGAAGTGTAAATCGAAAATATGAATTAAATTATCAACGTTTTCGTAATCATATTTTAATATATAAATGAAAACAAATATAAATATTTAAGCGTTTACGCATTGAAAGTCCTGTACTCGTATTATTTATTTATCCGAGATTTTTTTTTTTAATCCATAGAAAATATTCAAAACATGTGACACGGGAGCTAATGATTATAAAAACACCCACTAATATAATAATATAAAAATACGAATATCATGAAATTTTTTACTAGAAATTTAATTATTTTCAAAAATACAAATGTCTTAAGTGGTTTTTACTTTATAGTTTGACTTTTTATAAATAAACAATCTATAATTACACTTAGGTACTTCATGATTTTCTGATAGAATCATGAGGCGTCTAAAAGGATTGGCACATTACCAAACATTTTTGTCAACATCGCTATTGATTGAATATATTTTATAAAGTTTTTAACATTATTTTGGTACTTACAAACAATTTAGTACATTACCAAGCTAAATACCTATGCTTGATTAGTAATTATATGCTAATAATATTATTTAAATCATGAATACCTAGCGAAAACGATTTTTATTTCATTTTAAAATGCAATTGTTATATGGTCGATTTCATATATCGCGTGTTTATAATAAGATATTGTTGGGTAACTAAAGTAATAAATTGTCTTAAATTCTATGAGTGTAAAGGCCAAGTGAAACATTTTATGAAAATACATAATATTTTAATTAATTATTGATACTAAATTATTTTACATTTCATTTAACTGTAGTTAGTTTATAAATTAATTCTACAGTCTACTATATTTATATTTTAAAGTAGAGAAATCTAAGGAACTCAAATATAAATCATAGAACAATTAATTATTACTATTTAGGTATCAATGTAAAACAAATGCATTTGAAATATATCAGCAATTTAATAGCTATATGTAAAAAAATCATTTAATTACTCGCCATTCGTATGTTAATGAATTAAATTTTTTTTATATTTTCCCCTTGGGTAAATCCAAAATATTGCATTACTCCTATACAAAAAAACTAAAATCAATACATAGTGTATAATAAATTATACTAAAACATTGACATTTGAATAATTTTAACCTAAAAAACAAAAAATAATTTTTGAATTTTGATACCGATGTTTCAGAACTATAGACAACAAAAGATTTTGATTGAAGAAAAATAATTAAAAATCTTGAATTAGAAACTTCGGTGTTAATAAATAAATTAATAATATCACTTTTTGTATTTAAAATCAGAAAAATTTACATTCGCTCAATTGCGTTTAATAAAGAAATTATTAAAATAATTTAGGTAAAATCCCAAAACCACAAATAAAAGCAAAATAAAATATTTATTATGCCTCCAATACCGAATCTATGCAAGCACGTTATATTTAAAAAATTTAAATGTATTTTAAATCAAATAATAAATGCCTCACCAATGTGACGTGAACGTATGATACACTTCACTCACGCCAAATGGTTAAGTTCAAAACCAACAAAAATTTTAATTTTAATAATTTTTAAAAACTACCCTTGATTAATTTGTTTCAATGTGTTATTCAATAAGTTATGTTAAATAATACTTGTCAGTAATATTTATTTTGTTTTAGTAATTTAATTTAAAAAAAGTCTATTTTCTTTATTTATTAAACCAGGTTTGAAGTGCATGTTTTAAATTTTTAATCATTTATTGAATTTGTTAAAATATTAGATTATTTAATTTTAAAATTTAGTATATATTTTTTCATAGTTAAATAGTTAAATTCCATAATTTATCATTCAAAAAAGCTATAATAAAAATAAAGAGTATTTTTTATCTATTTTTGATAAATAGTCAGAAAAATTATATACCACCTAACCCAACAAAAATATAAAACTATAGTATAATATATTTGTTAATTTGTTTTCTTTTATTTTAGAATAAATATGACGAAAACAGTTATAGTAACAAATAATAATTTATATAGTCAGTTTATTTTAAAAATTATGTCACATACCTCGATACCTATAAAAAAAATATCTACGAAATGTATGTGTGCTTATGTTAATTAGTTGTACAATTTTCTAAGACTAAAATTAGTCAAATTAATCAGTAAAGCATGTTTAATAATTACGTTTTTTTCTCAGTATCTATTATAATTTATAGCTTTGAGTTTGACTACGAGTTTTCACATGAAGTTAAAATATTAATAAAATCATTTCTTTTTTTTCTATTTATTTATCTTTTGCTTTTATAATCATTGAAGAAACAATAAATATACCCATATTGGGCATATTTCTATGTATTATGTTACATCATATAGTATAAGGATTTGAATAAAAACATTGCGAACATTTTTTAAGACTTCAATAGAGAAAACGTATACGTTTAATTGAATAACTTTGAACGGTATAAAAAAAAATTTTTTTTTAATATTTTACACAGACATTAATTAATATTATATAATAATTAATGATTATTACATAAAATGGATAATTCTGATTCGTTATATTAAAATACCAGTTGGCGTGCGGTCGAGAGTACTTAGGTAAGGTAATTATAAATTATACTATATTCGGTGATCTATGATATATATGAATAGGTTCACCGAATAACATTATAAATAAGGAAGTATAACTCACCTAGTTCCGCGTCTTGATCGTCGGTCAGAACCAGCACGATGTTGGGCCTTCTCCGTTCGCTGTTCCCGGCGTCTTCGGTGTGCTGGTGGTGTTGCTGGGTCTTGCGGAACTTGTGCACTCGCCGGCGCGGGAGCACCGCGTTGTCACGCTGCATGAACACGTCCTGGTCCAGAGCTTGCACCATACACCACGAGACAACTGTCAGCCACCACAGACACCGGCACCACGGCGACAGTCCGCGGCCGATGCTTCCGGTGGTGTCCATGTAACGATTTAACGATAATATAATTATCGAAAAGGTGTCTATCACGGGTGGCCCTTCTTCCGGACGGGCGCAGACGGTTGTTCAACAACAGCCGACAACGGACCGTTCGCGGGCCGGATACATCACCTGTGCACAGGGATAAGAGAAATCACGATTTATTATTATATATCGGAACAATGTGTATTATGGTACGATCGCGGTCCGATGACTTTGTCGTCACTTCGGTAGGGGATGGAATACGAGCGATGCGGTGTGATGCGACGGACGAAGTGATCGGGATACCGACTGCGACGCACTCACACTAGGTCAACTCAATTAGCGTTTGGCGCACGAAGCGAGAATGAACTTCGTCTCGTGTTCGCGCGAAGAACCAAGTCGCGGGTACTGCCGGCGGCGCAGTGTTACCGCTCGCAGCGGCACGAATTAACGCGCCATCCGCTGTTTACACATTCAGGTCAACGGCCTTCCGGTCTCAGCGACTCGTCTTCTTTTTCACTTCTTCGCTCATCTTCTCATCCCAACATGCCCCTATACGTTTTTCTACACGTACTTCCCGATTTCAGATCGGACATCGAGCGGAAATTGCAATCGCTAAATAAATAATACATGTTATCTAATTGATTTCCCCTATGCCATTTGGGGAAGGGGAGGTTTCATCTAATAATTACGCACTGATAGTTCCAAATCGGTATTCGTTTTGTCCGAGACAGTCACGTTCTCAATAAATCACGCAGATCACTGACTTCCTTGGTGTAATGGAAATTTCACGAGTTTATATACGTAAACATACGCGATAGCATGTCTATTATGCATTGGTTACATTATTACATTTATAGATTCTGAGCGGAGCGAGGTAGTATGATTATATTATATTCATATATTGATATATATCTATATTAAACAATTTATTCGGAACTGTCGAAGGTTCATTATCACCTCCATAAAAATTGAAAAATGAACATGTATAACATTTCATTTGATAATGTCTATTTTTGAGTAATCCGAGCAACCATCTGCGGAAAAAAAAATGTCGTGATCTCACATATCAATCCCAAGCTCGGTATTTTTTTATTTTTCAATTTTAATTGGCTTCTAAATTACGCAACTCCATATAGTAATGTTTTTATTCCCTGCCTTAAATATAATATACTTATTGTGCTGGTTATAAAAATTGTATATTTATTATTAATATATATATATATTTATACAGATAAACATTATTTAATTGTAAATTATAATGAAAGTACACAATAAAACCTATTTATTTTTATAAAAACGAGTGCTCTAAATCTTGTAGGTAACTTTCTTTCTCATTTTATCTATATCTCAATTCTCCTCGTAGTGTACCAATAGTTAGTCATGATCACTATTATAAGACAAATGCATGCGTTTTATACCACAAATTATTTACTAAATAGATAAATAAATAATTATAAGTTTGTAGAATATTTTAAGTTAACATGTCGATGTATACCCATAAATATTAAATATACAAGATATATATAAGTAGGTATACTGTATATAGTACCTACATATTTTAATACTACGCACTATATAAATATTTGCAAGGAATTATGTTGAAATATCCATACAACTATATTCTATCCAATGATTTCATTATTTCAATTGTCAAAGAAGGAGGATTATATCTTAGAAACTACATTAATTCAAAAAAATAATAATTTCCAAGGTATGAATAATACATAATATACTATATAATATGAAAGTATACATATAATTTCACATGTGTACCTATTATGATCATTTGAAAATTGTACATTACAATATGCGTTACATTCTTTGTATTATACCTTCTTAGTCATATTATATATAATATATATATTAGTTATAAATTATAATAATTGGCCCACATTTTATTGATATTTATTTTAATATTTTTTTTTTGGAAACTTTTATTCGATATTGAAATAGGCAAAACAATATAAATATAATAAAGTATAATAAATAAGAAAATTAATTATTAAAATCACAAATACAAAACAAAGAAATAACTGGTTTTTGTCGAGACTAAGAAAACTGTGAAAAATGAATAGGTACCTACACCTACTATTTATGTATAATGAATATTACATACAGTGGCCATGTAATGTAACACCGGCAAGCCACACATGAAGCACTGCAATAAATACGCTAATATAATCCAGTAAAATTATTATGAGCTATAAATTATTTATACAGTAGTATTCTAATTCTACAATTTACGACGTGAAAAATCGAAAAGATATAAATGATAATGTAATGTGTTTAAAAATCGGACACACAATATATTCAAAGTGAGAATAAAAATGATTTTTTTAAAGTGCATCATATTAAGAATGAAATACAATGTAGGAATGCAACTTTTTTAACTTGACTAACTTTACAGTTATTATTTACAATGGATTTAACAAAGATTAAAATATTATACCTAATATAATAAAATATAATATTGCGGTAGGGAACATAACTAAATTAAAAAAATTGTTTTATAGACAACAAATTTTAATACTTTATTGAATTAAACATTTTATGCCAATTATAGGGCTAATATAAATAATTATAAATATGATGCATACACATGCATTATTTATTCCTCAATTCTTCATAGTTTTGTTTGGTTGGTATAATTCTGATGATTCATCGTTCATAACAATAAAACGTATTGTGTTAAAAGTCAGCAAACTTGTTTTTGAAAAATAAAAAATAAAATAAACAATTGCTAACATAAAGAACTAATGATTACGTTAAATAAATAATACATATTATGTAGCGTGAATAACATTTTAAATAAGTAGTACAAAATCGAGTTGCAAGACATTCGAGCCAAAATTTATAAAACAGGTCCAAACTGCACCTTTGCCATACACACTTCAAACCAGACCAGTTAAGAATAAAGAATAGTTAATATTTTATCGGCAAACTACAAAAAAAATAAATATACACACATTCTATTATAATATATTGTCAATTATTAAAAATAGGACGAAATAAATATTTTAAATATCTTTTTATTCGATATTTCTTAAAATACAACTCCAATCTTTTTTGTAAATATGTAAACATGTAAATTGGCAAATTAATTTTTGAATCTTAAAACCTTAAAAGTAGATACTTATAGTAAGTTTTATCAAAACATTCATGATTATAAAGAAAGGAAATTCCCAAATATATGGCAATTATATATTTTTAAAAGTTTAAACGAAGACAATGAAAAAAAATTAAATTATAAGCATAATAAAAATCATGACATAAAAATAAACTGAATAGTAACCTATTAAAAAAAAAATTTATTGAAGTAAAATAAAAGATAAGTTTGGTAATTTATTAAAATAAGCTATTTGTTTATTTACAGATATTTAAAAGAGAAATTTATATATTATAATAAAAATTTACTAGAGTATTTTTGTATTTTTTATTGGTAACTGCTAACTACGCCTATTTTTGGTTAAAATAATCTAACTTCGAATTCGTAATAATCTTGGTTAACAGGTTAAGTATATGAATATTTTTGTATTATATATAAACATATTTTGTTAAACACGAGGTCTTAAAACTTTTTACAAATAATGTAGGTACCTACTTATATTTCCTTGTAGATAATGGAAAACTAGAGATAGTATATTAGTATATTGTATATATATATATAATATATCATCAAATCGACATGAATAAGTACCATTACAGATGATGTGTGACGGCTTAATCTTAATGTATACGACATCGAAGGTTAATATCTTAAATCATGCATCTATACAAATAATTCTTTGTTTCAGAAGATAGGAAACGGTAATTATTTGTCTTTCATACCATACGTGTGGTATAGATTTAGGCTTTATTTATGGCTATGATTTAGACGTATTATAATTTATAATATATTTCCAACCAATATAAAGATTTTAAAACTCGATTTGAATTAACTATACATTTTATTTGAGAATGATTTTTTAAAAGTATTTATTTCATCATATGAATTAACTTATTGAGTATATAATTTTTTCAATTATTTTTTGTAGATACAATTTTGACGGAAAACTTTCACTTAATTTCCCTAAAAATTAAACGTAAAAGTTATTACTATAATTTATTTATGGTAAATAAAATTTATTTTATTTTACCTAATTACTATTCTTAAATATTTCAAATCCGTATTTTCATTAAAATATTCTTATTTGTATAGATATAAGTAACGTGAAATATGATTATTAATCATTGATATGTTGGACATAGTCAAGAGTAACTATTAATAAAACTTGTTGACTTATAAGTTTAAGTTATATATAATTATTATATATTTTAAGTTATAACTTATAGGCAATGTTGAAACAATTTAACAACGAAAAAAAAATATCATTAAAAAAAATTCAATTTTATCTACAAGAAGGCACAAATGCACTGTAATAATCATACAACCGTTCGAAATGTATACTTTCATAAATAATTTTATTTAACCTTTAAGTTTTTTTCAGTATTGGTATCAATTCGGTTCTTTAAAAAAAATCTATATCAGTTTCGGTTCCAGTTCTTAAAACTATAGAATAAAAGTTTCCGGTTAATACCGGTATTTAGACTAAAAGTAAAAAAAAACAAAATAAGAAAGTACAAACTTTATGTCTGAAACAATAAAATTAAATCATAATTGTCGTAAATCATAACACCTATATGTGCTAAAGGAACTTACACAAGTTTACTATTTCTTTAAAAAGAATCAACATTTTTTTTTTAAACTTGTGTGGATACGCGTTGTAAAAATTGTGGTATTCTAATGTAGTAATGTCTCATATATTTATAAAATCAATGATATTAATTTTTATTTATCAAACGTGATTTTATTTAAACTTAGACTTTTGAAATCTACCTATGTTGTCATTATAATAGGCTTGAGTAATTATTATGTACCTAATGAACACCCGAGTTGCGATAAACATATCATTTTCTAAGATTGTAAAGGATATTGATACGAATGCGATCATTATTCATTAAAATTAATTTTATATAGTCTCTAGTTGCTTGATTACTTTAACTCTTTAGTAGTGGCCTCTCATCATAAGCTGTAAGTATCAGTTGTAATAGTATCAGCAATTGTATAATATATTGAGCTTTTTTTCTATAGGATTCATATTTTTCTAAATGGGTGAGTACCTATACTTAATTTAATACTCATCTCATGGTTTTATTTTAAATTATTAGGACAAAAAAGTATAAGATACTTTGAGATACTATTCAAAATTGATAAGAATATCAATTACGGGTGTATAATTTTGACGGTTTTAATAATCGTTTTATAAGTCATCAATATGACAACATCATCACTAGACACTATATCGTCCAAAACTATAAACAAATGCATGACGATGGAATAAAATGGGACCAATTGACGACCGAATAACAATTTATGTATTAAGATTTTGTTAGCTGCTCATAAATATATAAATATGAAAACTTTTTGTTTCAAAAATTTAATAGAAATAGAAAATTACAAATATATGTATACATTTACTAACAATTCCTATGAATCAATTTATAATTACTTATTAAGAAATTGGATACCTACCTAAATAAATAAAATCTCTAATTTATAAACCTAGGAACCAACAATTTTATACCAACAAATCTCGATAACGGTTCCGGTTTAGGTCCCTAAAAGAAAATAGAAAAAAAAGTTCCGGTAAGTTTCCGGTTCCAATAGATATAAGAATATTTTAATCTTTAATTTCAGTTCCATTCAAATCAAAATTCAAAAAATTAATTTACTAATATTAAGTGATATTTATTACATTGGCAATTCTTAAAAATGACTTTAGTTGTAATATATCAATTCTAGGTTTATTACCTATACTACAATTTTTTACAAATTATGAAACATTTATTGATAAATTAATATTAATTACTATAACATTTTAAAACCAGCATAGACTAAACCATCTTTTAAATATGTTATCGTGAACCTATTGTTCGTAATATACAATGTTAAATAACTTAAATCTAAAACTATTACCTAGTTCAAATTTCGATGTAGTCAAAATTATGATTTTGAAAAAAATATGATTAATAATTTAAAGAAAAACAGTAAGTACACTCCTATGAAATACTATAAAAATCTAAACATTTTAAATATGGCCAGCAATAGTGCAGTGTATAATTAAATTATTTATTACTTATTTACTTATATTTCTCATATTTAAAAATTCCAGAATTCAGACTTTGAATATATTTTGAAACGAAAAATGGAGGTTTCATTCTTGGAGAATCACACTGTATATATAGTGCAAACGTCTTTAATTATATGAATATAATAGACTAAAATATGAACTTGGTTCGCTATAGGTTAGTAGGACAATGCTGAGTTCCCAGAAATTTAAATTTAAACCATAATGGTAGGTACAAACTAACAACATATGTACATTTTTTTTTTAATATAACAAATTTCAAATCACAATTAATGTATTAACATTGAATGTTGAAATGAAACATAATTTTTTTGACGTTGGTAGAAACGGCTAGTGTGTAATAGGAATACGAATAACTTAATCAGTTATTACATTACCAGGTATATAATATTATATGGTATTTTACTAGATTACTGTATCCCCTAAAAGAAAATACTTAATTGAAAAAAAAAACGATAAAAAACAAATTGATCCGAGAAATTTTCTGATTGGCGATTAATATTTTTAAAGCGATTGAAGATTTGAGACTAAAAATAGACATTTAAATTTTAGATCTATCCACTTTTTAAATGGCATAATTTTATTCCTTTGAAGTATATATATGTATTATAACACGTTGACGCCTTGACGGACAGTGAGGATTATCAATAATTATGTACCTAAAGCAATTTATAACATCATAAATTATTCATAATTATAGAAAAATAAAATTAAGATCGGCTTTATTTTAATATTTTGTCAGTGCTCAATGCCCCTTTATGCTGTATGGGGACAGTATATACAGCTTACAATTTCATACGATACAATTTAATTAAACCATTGCTATAGCAGTAGTGTCACTTTTCGGTCAGTTTTTACAGTACAGCTTTAGCAGTATTATTAAAAAGTGTCCCCTGGCATTACCACACAAAAATACTACTATAGTTTTTCCATATTATACTAATTGTAGTTATTGGACTCACCCGTTTAACACCCGTTTAAATAAATGAATACTCGTAATTCATTTGGGCAGTCATATAGTATGCGGTCTACCGGCAAATGCGTTCTACCGGCCGCTGTAAGATGCGGTCTACCTGCGGTTTTTACATATTAGACTTAAGTTTATTTTTAATAGATACATTTTAATCTTTTTCTATCATTTAGATACACTTTATCATTATACACAGATAACAATACTTCAACATTTTGTAAAAGTATTGGCTCAATAGCTCAGTATGCCATTTTTAATTGCGGGACACCATATTTTATACACCCAATATATTGGCAAAAGTAATAATAATTAGTAGTGACGAATCTACCACAATTTTTTTAATTAGCAAAAATATTGTGGCAAATAATAAAAATGCCGAATGTATTAAGTGTGGAAGCGCTATGAATTTATACCTACGCAAGGTGAGAGGTAAGGAAAGGAGAGTTTTACGTTGTAAGAGAAAGGGATGTCAAAAAAAATAAATTTTTAATGATTAATTTTTTACTAGACATTACTACTACAATAATTATACTATAATATTATGATATTTTTAATTTATTTATTCGGTAGACCGCATACTATATTCGTAAATAGCCGGTAGACCGCATACTATATGACAGCCTTCATTTGTATAATCACTATATAACATTAAAATCAGCAGTTATAAATTTAATATTGTTATAAAAATAATCAAGCGAATTATGAATGAAGCATTATTGTAATTTTCAGAATAATTGTGGATCACGTATCATTTTACAACACAATGAGTTTTTGATAAAAAGGATGTGTCTTACTACCTCTACATGGTACCATAAAATCAAAAAAATCAGTATTGATTTTTGAAGGTTCAATATTTATCGTGTGTTAAGTATGTGTGGATAACAATCACGATTTCAAAAACCCTTCAGAATATTCATTGAATAACAGAAACCACGTAGTATACACAATACACATTTGTATAAGACTTACAAAATAGGGTACAATATTATAAAATGGTCAGTAGGCACCGAAATGTCTACAACCCAACGTCCTGCAATCCTCATACCTGCTCGTTGTGTAGCCACACAATAATAGCCCCATGTAATCTAGTCTATTTGTTTTCTCTCTCACATGGGGTCTTGTATTATAATCCTTGTTTTTTTTCTTTTTTCGGTACTCGTAGTATCATGCTGTGTTTGACATGCAATAAAAGAAAAATGGTCCCGAAAACCGAGAACAGATGTTTACCTAATGCTCCCGACTATCCACCGGAAGAGACGCATGAGAAAGAGAGAGAACATAAATTTTGCAGACTTCGTGACCAGTAAACAGACACGGGAATCAAAATAACTGTGGCCCGGGATATCTATGACCTATACGGTTGACACTTTGTCAAGGGCAGACAAATGAATTTAAGATATATAAAAAAATACGTATTTATTACAAATTGAGTGGGTACATATATTTTTTTTATACTTCTACTACATTCCTTTAATATAAAACACTAACACAAGTATCTCAATAAGTACAATCACATCATTGTCTGATAAGAGAAAATATAAAAAAACAACGTTGTACAATTACAGTTTTTTTTTCTAACGAAATTTTAGTTAAATTTTATACTTGAAAGATCAAATTAACTATGATAATGATTATTTTCAAATGATTGAAATATACTTAAATTTATAACTGGATACAAAATTATAAGTCCAGTAATACACCAAAATATGTAATCTCATATCAATACATTAAAAAATTTAAGTATTAAGTGAATATAAAATGTAAGCAAATCTTTTCCTTATTTTCTTATTTCAGTAAATTATAAATAACTTGATATTTACATCAAAATTATAATTATTTGTTATTTTAATTTTCACTATGAAGCTATTACAGTGGTGGACATTATAGTTAATATAATATTATAATTAAGTAGATTTCTTTGATTTAATTTTTAGTTAACTAAAGTTACCTTTTAATTATATTAGGTAATTGGTACGCAGTACGCACTGTTAAAAATGTGTAGGTACTAAATATTTAATCATTAGATATAATTTAAAGTTACTGATCAAAATTAAAATGCCTAATAATTTAATGAAATTAAAAAATATAGCTTAAAGTACTTAACATGTACAAGAACCCGTTTTTTATAACTTTGTATTCAATTAGTTATAATATAAAACCAAATATCGTAGGTATAATAGGTACCTACTATTATTTTGCAATTAATTTGTATAATAAATTATGCGAGATAAATATAAAAAATCTACATGTGCGTGCATTATTCAACACCTATAGTATTCAAATTATTATCTATATACCTATCAACAGAAAATATCCAAAATCAATCAATAGGCTACCTATTTGTTTTGAGATTTCTATAGATATTATATATTAATTTATGATCAGGCTAATGCTTTGCAAGTTACGATGCTATACCCACATATTGTTGTATAAAATAATTATATTCCTATACACAATATAAAATATTAAAATGTACCTACGCATTTATTATATTCTACCAGCCACCGGGTACTATTTTCTGTATCAGTTACATCAAAATTGTGCAATAATAAAAATTGATAGCAATATGAAGCGTAGTGCTCATACCTACTTTTTTTCGTAATTTCGTACGTATATACGAATAAGTATTGCCTGTAAATAAATAGCTACAGGATTTAACAATGGCATATATACCTAGCAATTATGCTAGATTAAAAAAATTGTTTTCGATGAAATCTGATAGTAGGTAACAAAAAATATTGTGTTCTTTATGTTTTATACGTAGGTATTTACGTTTTAAATAATTTAAAATTCAAATACTATTATATAGTTAGACATACAAGTGTATATATAATATATACTCATGACTCACCTAGTAAATCCGTTGCGAATAAAATTATAACATCATTGTAACACCATCATGCACCACAAGTCGCACACGGTAAAAACTACCGTCATTTTATCATTGTGCAGATTCGATATATAGTATTTCTTGGAACGCTGAAAGGCGATTAAAACGCTGTCTCAACATCCAACGTTGCGCGTAAATTTAAAATAACAAATTGTGTTTAAATTTTGCGTTATCATTTGTTGACTGAACGGACTGGGCGCGGCAAGCCAATGATAACAATTAAAGAGAAACGGCTGCTGACGACGTCGGCAGCGGCTGCGGCGGTGACGGCGTCACAGCAGCTGCACCAGACTGGTAAAAAAATAATATATATATACAATACGTTTTACCGGCTTACCGCTCGTCGTCGTCATCTCCACCCGCTATTGCAGCGTAATAGATGAGGAGGTGGATGATTTTTTTCATAATATATTTATTATTATTATTATTACTATAATCATCGTCAATACCGCTGATGTACAGGAATGTACGTGAATATTATCCTGAACGATTCTTTACACTACAGTATATTAGTATACAATACATTACGAGTAACAACACATTTAAAAATTTAAAATATAATATTACGTTATAATATATAGTATACATGTATACGGTATAATATTATCTATGAGTGTGTTTTGCGTTAAGATAATAATACGGTATACTTATTATATTTAAATATTTACCCGTCTTTTTGTGGTTCCTACGTATATATTTTTTTTTTTTGGAGTTACAAATTTCGACCTATACATAAATACGCATACGGTAGTTGAGTACACAATATTCCGTTTTATCCATCAAACATTATTTTACGTATGCATGAGTATAATAAACATGCCCATCATGTCATATACATGTATATGAGACGAAGGTTTCCAACGATTTCATTGTAAAATAAAGTACAATAGTTGCAGAATTAAGTGTAGTGTACATACCTACTCATTATTATAATATATGAAGGCAAGACGTAACGGACATTTGTATGTAATATATTATGGTCACGATGTGTAATACGTGCCGTGGAAAATAGGCACGGCAAAACCTAATTCAGAGTACAAATGAAAGTAAAAAATAAAAATAGTAATTTTTTTTTTTTTGAGCAACCTTACCTTTCCAGAATACAATTTATTGTTGTGTAGAAAACGATCCTTTTATTATTAAAACGGTAGACATTTAGGCGTCTTTATACACAGAACTACACCAAACAAATAAAATATATTATACACACAAATGACACGTTTAATATAGGTAATATATAATATATATATATATATTATATATATATGCTTAAACAACCGTTACAGTTTTAAAATTGATTTTTAAGAGAAAAAAATACTTATACAGAAATATATAGTATATTTATATTGGGTTCAGGTATATTATGAAATAGTCACTATATTTAATATATTTTTGTAATTATAAGCATTAGCGATTGTAATTAAGTACACGATTAGTCCTAGCTTTATTGCTAGCAAATAGTTATTAATTTATTATAGCAAAGTGACGTCATAATAATAATTTTAAGATCGAAATCTAATTAATATGTTGATTTAAATTTAAATTAGATTGAAAATATTTCAGTTTTTGTAAGGACTAATTTATTGAAATCAAGAACAACTGGTTACCGGTATTTTGCCCGAATCGAATTTCCCGAATGAATTTTTTCCCGAAAATCCAAAAACCCGAAACCTTTTTTTTCCGAATATAAATTATAATACATATAAAAATAAAAATAAAAATAAATTAATAAAATTAATAATGAATAATGATATAATAAATCAAGTACCTAGTGTAATAGTAAAATATTTTAAAATAATTAAATTATAAAACGTATAAAATATAAACATTAATTAATTTAAGTACTATTGTAATGATACATATAAATTGACCAATAATAAAAAACCTTTACAAAAAAAAAAAAATATATATAAAATAATTTCACAAAATAATATTATGCGCGATTGCCTTCAGAAATTCTAATTCATGATATAAATTAAAATCAGCAGTAATAGCCATAATCCGCATTTGAAAGTCTCACCATTTTCTTTTTGGCTGGGCTCTCACTTTTCGCCCTAGACTCAGCTCTGAAATCATAATCTCTACATCAGCTTGTTCTTTTTGGAATTCACCGAGAGCAGAGTAAAGGTCAGGGTGATGTTTTCCAACGATGTATCTAACTTGTAAATAGATGGTAGATCCACCATCAAAGAAAAAAACGATAGCCATCCGACCGCCGATAACTGCACATGGATTATTATAGAGCATAATGCCATAATATGTTATACGCGTATAACAGTATTATACTCATATTAATGTATTGTATTATTATAGTATTCGCTTATCGTGGTGTAAATGTTCAACTTGTAAAGATGAACGTGTTATAAATGGGTTATGGGTGGATAAATGGGTATGGGTATGCGCATTGCGCGTACGATCTTACATATAGTTTTTGGTCATAGATCGCTGTTTAGCTGTTATAATAATGGTCACGTCTAGTCTATATTACATAATAATACGAAACAACGTTATAATTTAAATTATAAAATATACAACATTTTTGCGTCAAGCGTAAAACTGATTTGTTTTTTTTTTTACCTACTGTACTGTATTCGTTCAATTCATATAATATAAATATAGGTATAAAAGTTAAGCTGATTAGTTATTCTAAACGTTTAAGTTTAGAATTTTGTCACCATGTGTGTCCAAGAAGAGAAAGTATAATATTTACCTATAAATACGAATATGTATGCTATATTACCTATGTAGTTGCATGCAAGCGATGCTGTTCTGTAGTATTTGAAAACTGTCATCGAATATGCGTTATTATTCATTCATCGGGGAATGTCTTTTATGTCTTCAAAATTCCAATTTGGGGTATTGTGTTGTGGCTGGCACGAAACGGCCGCCTGCAGACGCGTCTTTGCTACACATAATAATAATAATAATATATATACCGTGCCGCATGTGTGTGCATTATATAATACATATAGGTAGGTGTATATATATATACTTATATATGTATATATTATGCTCATACATATCGATCCCGACAGGATATGTTAAGACATTCTTCGTCATTGTGCTTAGGGGAATACGAATATAAATATGTACATATATATATATATATGTGTGTGTGTTCCAATAAGCGTTCACATGACCATTGTGATGAATCCGATCTGCGTGCGTGCATTCCATTTGAATAGAATCGGAACGAAAATACCTTTTTTCCCTTTTGTCGCCATCGGCGTCCGAAAGACTCGTACACGCCGCGGAAATCACGGCGGCGGCGGCAACGGTAGACTGAAGTGTAAGGGATATAATATAATATTTTATCCATAATACCAAATAAGTATATAACTTATGTGTATATATATACATATATATATATTGCACTTATAGGCTATAACAAAATACCAGCTATAGTATAACTCGTACAGTTTTGTTGTTGCAAAACCTCCATGATTTTGGACCACCGAATATCCGAAGGGTATAATATTATAATAGGCAACGTGCCGATGTCATTCAAAAATTTACACCTGTTGAGAGTTTGTAATGGTAGATTAGGTATATATTATGTATACAATAATAAAACATCAATTGTTGGAATTATTGCAATCGAAAGCCCCAGAAATCCATCTAGCATATTATATTATAGAAGCAATTCATTGTAATGTTCCGTCAAAATAATATATTAATATTTAAGTAGCGTCGTAGCCATATATTTAAAGCCCACAATTATACCTATCTATAATAGTACTCGTAATTTAATATGTTTTACTTTTATTACCTTATATTCGGTACCAAACTGAAAATATGTACCTACCAATAATAGGGATGTATAGGTGCTTTAATGTTTCTGCAGTTACACCGTTAGACGGGTATACAAAGTGAAATTGTTTAACACATAATTATGTTTAACAGAAGTAAAATATTAATAAGCCAAACACATGGTATAGCCTGGCTACTAATATATAATATACAATGTATAGGGTAAAATAGGTGTTGGATTTTTCAGAACCTACAACATCTCATAAAGTAGATAGGGATTTAAATCGATTTATTCTACATAATTTGAATTTTGAATATGATTTTAAATGTCAAAATACATACAACGTAATTTATAAATAGGTAAATATTCAGATATTCTAAATGAATCGCAGAACCAGACGAACCAGTAAAACTTTGAATTTTACAGTTTGCAAAAGACAGAGTATAACATCTAAAATATTTATTTTTTAAAGGTGAAATCGTGGGCACCGCTCTGCTGTAATTGTAGAGAATGTAATTTTAATAGATGTATTATATTTGAATTCAATGATAAATATTATAATTTATGCCGGGTAAGTTATTCCAAGTAATTTTGGCTCCAGATTTTAATCGATTGTACCCTGCTACCCCGCAGAAATTTTTCTAGGGGGGAATGTTAGGATTTGAGGATAAATATAATAAAATATTATAATTTTACTAGGTGTTTTAAAATAATATCCTTTTTTATTATACTCGTTTTCAATACGAGTATATTATATTTTATTATATTACAACTTATTTTATACTTTAAATTTGTTGTTTAGTATAAAGTAATTTATCTTAAAACATTTAATTAAAAAAAATATTTTGAAAAAGCCAGGGGGGCAAATGCTCCAGCTTGCCCCCCCTGCGGGCGCCTATGTACCCATATATTACCAATAATACTTGGTTCAATAAGGTTCGGCTGCCTATAAATCCTCTATTATACAATTTAATCGTTTACGTATAGGGCATTACTTATTACCCTCATATGCTTATAAATTAAATTTAAATGATTCCCCCTTTTTGCACTCTGTTTATGTTCATCCATATTTGCGATTTGTCCCATATTCTCTTTGATTGTCCCTCTCTTTCCATTAAGCGTCAGACTATAATTACTTCCCTCAATTTCTTGAATGTTCCTTTCAATCTCCAACTCTGAACAAGGCATTATTATTATTATTTCTTTTATTCAGGAGGCTGGCTTTATTATCTGAGTCTTTTTGTTTATATAATTTATTATATCTTTAGCTATTTATAACTTAATTTTACTTTAATTCTACTGTTTTCTTTTTTTTCTACTTATTATATTGATTGTTAATATCTAACCTATTGTAATTGTTGAGCTAGATTTATAATAAAAAGCTACAAAAAGAAAAAAAAAAATATTTGAATTTGTTGCATCTTGCATACGAAAATGATTTTGAGCGGAGATTGGAGAAGGTGTGCCATCCTACAGCATAATAAAAATGAAGCAATAAATAATCAAAATTAATAATTTAAAAATAAATAATTAGTAAAATCACATGACTGTAAGTAGATTAATTTTTTTTTTTGATCAAGATAGAAAAACTTATTGGGAATCTTCTATCAGAATTTCTAATGTCACATATGAAAAGTAATTTTTTATGAATTTTTAACTGAAAAAATGTTCTTGACTAGCTCATTATAATATTATAATTCAAAAGATTTCATAAATGCTACCATGTGTGGAAAATGATAATATAAATATTTGGTGAAAATTTCCAGTGATAATTATTAAATTTTGAGTTAGTCCTAAATAATTACATCACTCTAAATACAATAATACCTACTTTCATCGCTATGCTCAGAATTTAAAAGTTCAGTTTTTAATTTGTACGTTATTTTTTTGGGGGATCATTAATAATTATTAAACATCCAATAATTAATAAAATATTGTTTATTGAATTTGTGAATTTTGTTATTACAAATCAAAAATTGTATAGTAATAAATAATAATTAATTGTTCATAAATAGGAATAGTTGTTATATTTATTACTTCATTAAATACAATTGCTTACATATCATTAATTTTAGTAATTAAATTGTTAAATTTAACATGAATACAGAGGATGTCAGTATTGGTTAGCGACTATTTTTTTGAGTTTTGAAAGATGTATATTGATCATATTATTTCATATTTATATATTTTACCAACATCACAAACAAATAAAAGTAGAATCAATTATTATATAATCTGTTATGTACTACACTAAAGCCAAACATAATATATTAAAAATATCAATGGTAAAAAAAATTTTAAATAATAGCAACTAGAGTATTTAAATTTGTTTAACCTTGGTTTATATATTCTAATAAAACATATCACCTTAAATCTATTATTCAGTTTTTATTGTATGAAGATTGACTTGTATTTTTTACCCTTGAAACTAAATAGTTTTTTATTTAACAACATTCTTAAAATAGTTAGTAAATTCTATTATATATTTTATACATATATCGTATATAAATAATAAATATATTATAAACACTCACATATGCATCATATATTCACATGTATTAAAATTCATAATCATTATTGTATAGGTACACAAATGTTCATTAATAAACAAATAAACAATACAATATTAATACAAATATAAAATATACATTTTTTTACAATTAACAATTAAATCGTAACATTATTGAACAGTCTTTAGATAGGTATTAAACATTTCAACACTAGTCTTTGCAAGATTTATACAAAATTCTGAATCATCTCCTGAAACTAATTTTAAAAGAGGTACATAATTGGGCTTAGTTGGGTCATATTGTGCTCGGTTTAAATATTTGAGATACTCATGTCTCTGTTTTATTCTAAATAAACGACTGGTCATTACTTGAGGTTCAAAAACAATGCGATCATGATTTATGTTCATAGTATGATGTATGTAGTTGAATCGTTGTAATAAATGGTTTTTGGACATAATAAATAATCTGGGATGGATTTGTAATAGTCTTTTTCTTTCGCTTTTATTGAAACCCATTTCTTCGACTAATGAAAACATTACCAAATTTACTGATTTTTTTGGCCAAGTTATCAATTTTGGTAATTTAGTAACTAAACTACGGATATTATCACCAGAAAGAAAGAAGTTACTTTGAAAAAATCCAAGACTGGTATCAATGTCAACTGTACTTTGAGATAACCATTTTGGGTGTTTTCGAATTATAGTAGTTATCATTTCTGTATTGAATTTTTTATGTTCTAAATAATTAATTCGGGTTATTAAATCATCCATATGTTCAGAAAATATCATAGGGTTTTTAGTGAGAAATTTTCCCAATTCTTCAACTGGTACTCCACAATCGTGAATAAATCTTATATACGGTTTCATATCACGTTCAAAATCTAATTTCAATATCATTTCCATAACATCAGGATTATTGTCAAATTTGTAAATTTCAACACCAAGTTTAACCAACTGTTGTAGTGAATAAAATTCATTTACATATGCAGCCAGATTAAATGTGGGGAGTAATGCTGGACTAATAGTAGAAAAATTAGTAACATTAGGTTCCAATGGAATATTGTTGTAATCCTTAGGCCATTGAATTTGATTGGACTTAATTGTCTCCAAAGTATTATCAGAGTTACAAAAACATCTAAAGAACTGTTTTTGTTTGTTCATTTTAAAAGATAGTACTCGTTTGAATAAAATCATTATGATATAATTGATAAATGGCACTTGAATATTTGAATTCTTGAAACAATTTAAAGTTTGTTCAAGTCTTGAAGTAAGATGAATTGATTTTTTTGACTGTTGATCTGTAAAAAATAAATTTAATAGCAATTTAATACAAATAAAATTATTGTTTAAAGGTACCATATATTATTAAAATAATTTGAATGAATAACAGCTAATCTTTTATCTAAGTTTAAACAATTAACAAAGGCAATATACCTACTGCCTAATGTATTGATAGAATGATAGCATTAAAATATTATATTATATACTCTTCCAACTACGAGAATATTATTGAACAGAAACTAAAACTAGAAGTCTTAAACTGCATTACTACTTGCTATAATAATCTATTGTTAAGAGAGCGATCATGGCAGACCTGAAATATTGTTTGTAGTAAGTAGTAATATTCTCTTGGAATATGGAGTATAGTTAAAGTGTATTGGAAATAAAATTACAAAGATGAATGAGATAACCAACAAATAGTTATATTATGTTATATACAAATTAAGACTGAAACTATTCCTTATCCCTATATACCTAGATATATCATATAAAGAAAGAGTATTTTTTTTTAAATAGTTAAGTCTTTAGAATGAGATAAAGAATGGATGGAATTCTAAGAAGTGAGAAGATAACAACAATGTTGAAGTAAATAATATTCATAGTGTTTTCCACCACACCGCACTATTGCACCAAGGTAAAACTGGTACAGTTCACTGATAATAGTCCCAACACGGGCTGGTGCAAATGTAGATGAAACATAAAATCTATACTAATTACTGATATATAAAGATAATAAAATATTTAATGGGTATTGCAGTACTTATCATGATAATGATAATGCGCACGAGCTCCTAGAGCTCGTGCGATTATCTTTGCACTGAGTGCAAAAAACTGATGTAGTGCATTTAGGTGAAACATAAAAAAGTCCACTCGGTGCACATTAATCTTGCAGATGGAACGTAAAAATATGTACTGGTGAAGTCAGTGCAGTGTGGCGGAAAACGCTATTAGACAATATACTTTTATTATACTTGATACCATTATGTTTAGAAGTGTTATGAAGGTTAATAAAATGAATCTATGAGAAAAAAATAACTTTAATAACTTTAAGGAGCTCCAAAAACAGAAATTGGGCATCATGAGTTTAATTATGTGATGTGTTTTAAGTATGGACTACAGACAGTAAAATATAAATTGATATTGAAATAATTTTCATTCATTTACCAATAAACATATGTTTAAGTTAAACTATTATATGATAATTGTTAAATAGAGTGTTTTATAAACTATACAATTTTAGTCTATGTAGTTAATTTGAATGTAAATCTACTAATAAGAAATAATTGAAATGTCTTTAAATTTACCTGATTTCAATAAAAATTTTGGAAATTGTAATCATCAGGAATTAGTTTTTAGGTATGAAATTTAACTCAATGAAAAATAAATCAAATAAATCAAAAACCTGCAAACAGTCCATCAAACGCAAACTTAAAACTTCAAATTCTCAATTTCCGTAATTATTAATTAATGAATAATGATAAATAAATATTATCATCTTTTATCTTTTATCAATCCACCTTGTTAATACCTATAGTTTTAAAGTGGTATAAGGTCTATGGTTCTATTAGTTTTTTTTAGAATTTAAGGTTATAATAATATTATCTGTAATCTGGGGAACGTTTAAAAATGAAAGCCCGCGTAAAATCTTTTATCATTTATTTTATCTACCGTAATATTTATATTTTATTTTTGATATCTATTTCATATAATTTTAAAAAATAAAGTGAATATTTATTATTTAATATTTAATATCGTATCACATAAACACACGAGGATAGTAAACAGTGAGTAGTGAGTACTATAGTACATGCCATTTAAGAGGTATATTAACTAAATTAGTATCAGTTTCTATGATATAGTTTTAAGTTTAGGATACTGATGAAAACTTTATTGTGCTCCCATTAGTAATAATTATTTTTCTACCAGAAAATCAAGCAGTGACCACTACCCATACCGATTATTGGTCGTCATTAAAATAAAAAATGAAAAAGATTTTGTGTTCAAGAGATCAAGTGAATTTGAAATGTGTTCTACTTGGTGGACAAAGTTTCAGGTAAATGTTGGTGTTTTCACTATTTATTATTCAATTTGGTTAAAAACCTATTTCAGTGATTGAAATTTAATAAATTTAAGTTGCTTACATTTCTTCAATTTTTTTCTACAATTGTTAGATGGAAAGAAACTAATCTGGACGAATACTCAGGAGTATTTGCTGGTGGTTTTTGGATACTAAAACAAAATGATGATCACATAGCTTATAAACGAGTTCCAGCAACAGATTTGGATGAAAAAATGTTAAGTAATTATCTAAGGATGGATGAACCTTTAGATGAATACTATAAAGAATGGAGTTTATGTGATCCAATTTTTAAAAAATCAGCAGAACGGTTTAAAGGAATTCGAATGTTGAAACAAGAACCAGTTGAAAACATATTATCATTCATTTGTTCATCAAATAATAATATCACAAGGTAATTTAATTCCTTACATATTTTGTCTTTAATAATTTAAACAATATCATTATAGAATCTCATCTATGGTTGAAAAAATGTGTACTTTATATGGTAAAAAAATAGATGGAACAACTTATTATGCTTTTCCTAATATTGAAACATTAATTGGTCCACAAGTTGAAGAAGATTTGAAAGTTGCAAAATTTGGATATAGAGCTAAATTCATACGACAAACTGCTGAAAAAATGTTTGAACTTGGTAGTATTAAATGGATTGATAAGCTAAAAAATATGAATTATGATAGTGCTAAAAAAGAATTGATGCTGTTACCAGGAGTTGGTCCAAAGGTAAAACTTAGTTATATTTTATGATTCATGACTGAAGGGCAAAATTATATAACCCACATCATTCACCAAATTGGGATTTTAATGGCTTACAATTAAGACTTAATTAATAATTATTTGTATTCAAATATTATAACCATTAACAGTAGTCCGTGAAAAATATAATTTTTCATGCTTAAATTACCTTGTTTTTCACCCTAAATATATATATAAATTTATATATATATATTCAACATCTATTTAAACAATATATTAATTTTATAGGTTGCAGATTGTATTTGTTTAATGTCACTCGAACACTTAGATGCTGTCCCCGTAGATACACATGTATTTCAAATTGCTCGAGATAATTATTTACCTCATTTGAAAAAATACAAAACAGTTACTCAACCAGTTTATAATGAAATAGGAGATTGTTTTAGGAAGATATTCAAAAAGAATGCTGGATGGGCACATACAGTAAGATTTTTATATTTTTTTGTTTTAGGCAACTACTGTCTATTGGTAAGTGGTAATATTAAACATGGTTCTGCAATATAACATTTTCTAATTTCTAAAGTCTATAATGGACAGATATCTATGTATTTCGTGTTTCTCATGATTTATCTAAAATTTGTTTTTAATTATTGCAAACAATATTGTTATAATGTTATACCAATGTCATTATAAATCATAAAATATTTTCTACTGTTTTATAACATTAAAAACTTTAATTTTTAGGTATTATTCTTGGATGATCTGAAAAACTTTAAACAACTCGAAAAACATGATGATTCATCTGAAGGCAAACCTTTTGCAAAGAAGAAAAAAAAGTATTGATTTATTGTCAATTTATACTGTTATTATATTTGTAACATAAATAACTTACATAATTTTTACTCTTTGTTGAAATATAATTTTATTTTACATTTATGAAATACAAATTACAATTAATATTTATATATATATATATATATATATATATAATATTATTTATATAATATATTTGGATTGAACTATTCAGTTTTAAGTATTTAAAACAATAATATTTAAATTTTTTTAAACTTGAGATTCAAATAATAAATGTATTATTATGGATATAAGTAGAAATTTGTATAAATAAATAATACTTACAATTGTGTTATTATTAAATATAATTATTAGTTATATAAATCGAGCTTGAAATTAATTTTATTAAAATTTAACTTTTATAATCTGAACAAATATTTTTGTAATTAATCATCATGTACCTAATCTAATGTTAGTTATTTTTAAGTCTGTAAATAATTGAGTAGATTGGTGGTTAACGGAAACATAAATTTCATAACACTTAATAGGTGACACTGATATAAAAATAGTGTTGTAACCTGTAGAATATATTTTACGTGATCTTGTTAGTCATTTTTATCAAACATTTCAAACTAATAATAGTAAATTAGTAAGTACCTACATAAATATTTTTTTTAAGTATCATAATTTTATTAATTAATTCATAAGCAACATCCAACCGTTTCCATCATTTTAATTCGCCTGAAATATATATATATATATATATTATCAGTTAAAAATCTAATTATTAGGTTACTAATAAAAATAATAATAATGATATCATTTAAACATTGCGTTTTAATTGTTATATTGTGAATAATTATTGCATTCGTATTGTGCTCCGAGTTTCAATAAATTATGATTATTTTGTGAATGAGGAAAAACATTTTGTTAGGTAATTTTCTCGTTATTGTGTTGGTTACACTGATCTCAGACCAATTTTCCAATTGATTTTCCACCATTTTTCTACTCTTATCTCCGACCAAGTTTTTTGAATCCTTTCGGCTCTTCTAAATTCTAATGACGTAATGTTATTAAGTTCTCAGTGACTTATAGATTATTGTTTTTTTTTGACTGTACGTTAAGGCTGTTTGTTTATAATTTGATAGATTCGTAACGAATCAAACATGGCATTGAAAGCTGTTGTCGGACAAAGTAAGTCTTTATTTTTAATTACGCATTATATTACATATTTGTATATGGCCTTTAGTTTTATTTGATACGAATACTAATTAAATAATAAATTCGTTTCACAGAGATTATGAATGAGGTCATTAAACAGAAGGGCGTAAAAAAGGGGGCTGACAAAGGAATCGAATGGCGTGTAATGGTGGTTGACCAACTGGCAATGAGAATGATATCCGCTTGTTGTAAGATGCATGAAATATCTGCTGAAGGAATCACTAGTAAGTATTGATTTTTTATTCATAACAATACAAACTCCTATCCCAAACATGTATAATCTATTTGTATAACATTATTTACTATTGTTTTACAGTTGTTGAAGATTTGCAAAAAAAACGAGAGCCTTTGGCTACTTTGGAAGCTGTTTACTTGATTACTCCAAGTGAAAAGTCAGTCGCTGCTCTCATTAGAGATTTCTCCAGCCCAGGAAAATCTATGTATAAAGCTGCTCATGTTTACTTCACTGAAGGTAATATTTTTTATGATATTTTTATTGAACCATTAAAATTTTTTTATGAAGTTAATTTTTATCTTTATATATATATATTATAGTCATACAAAATTTCAAAACAATTTTATAAGATTTTATAGTTAACATTTGATCTTAATCATTATATTTTTCTTCAATATTGTAATTATAGCATGTCCCGATGAGTTATTCAACAAGTTAAGTTTGTCCCCAGCCGCAAAATTCATTAAAACTTTAGTGGAAGTTAACATAGCTTTCATAGCTTATGAACAACAGGTAACATTTCTGAAGACTGTTAACTGCTAAACTAATGGTGGAAGTTAATCTTCGGTTATTACTCAATAATACACTTGATATTAACAAAAATAATTTTTATACATATATTATAATAATTTTGTTGTAAATATTTTTATTTATTGGATGTATTAATTTGTATTCTTTTGCGAAGATATTGGCCTATCTTAACTTCTTTTATATTTATGGTTTTGGTATATTAAATTAAAATAATGTTTATTTATGGTGAAATGTATGTATGAATATTGAATAATTGTTGGCTGTGAACTAAAATATGTTGAATGACTTGTGCAAATACGGGAACACTAAAATCTAATCTTTATTTGCCATTAATAAACATTTTGTTTTGCTTAACATACTAATCTGGTATTGTTTTATTGCTTAATTTGACAAAAGTGTGTCAAGAAGAACTGTTTAATGAACTATGCAAATCGATTGCTGCCAAAAAAATTAAAACACTGAGAGAGATTAACATCGCTTTTCTACCTTATGAGCGTCAGGTGTGTGTTTGCTTAACATTTAAGTAATAATTTTGCTTGGTTTTTTTTTTTTTTGTGTATTATAACTCTGTATATTACTAATTTGGAATAATAGTTAATGTTGTTTTTCTGTATACATCTTTAGGTGTTTTCCTTAGACTCTCGTGAAACGTTTCAATGTTATTATAATCCATTACTAGTGAGTAGTCGTGTACCTAACATGGAACGCATTGCAGAACAGATTGCTACTGTTTGTGCTACATTAGGAGAATATCCATCAGTACGATATAGAAGTGACTTTGAACGTAATGCTGAACTAGCACAGATTGTTCAACAAAAGTTAGATGCTTACAAAGCTGATGAACCAACCATGGGCGAAGGTCCTGAGAAAGCTCGTTCACAGTTAATTATACTTGACAGAGGATTTGATTGTGTATCTCCTGTTTTACATGAACTCACATTCCAAGCTATGGCTTATGATCTTCTGCCTATAGAAAATGATGTTTATAAGTAAGATAATTATTGCACTGTTAAAATAATTTAATCATATTTTATATTTTTAATTCATCTTGTTTTTAAAGATATGAAGCCACTGCAGGAGCAGCTCTTAAAGAAGTATTGTTGGATGAAAATGATGAACTTTGGGTTGAGTTAAGACATCAACATATTGCTGTTGTATCTACGTAAGCTTACAAATTTAACTTGTTCACTTGCTAACTATTGGTTTTTATTAATCCTAATAAATTTTGTTTTAGGAACGTGACAAAAAATTTAAAAAAATTCATAGACTCTAAGCGTATGTCAGCTGTTGGTGAGAGTAAATCTTCTATGCGTGATCTGTCGACAATGATTAAGAAAATGCCTCAATACCAAAAAGAATTAAGCAAGTATTCAACTCATTTGCATTTGGCTGAAGATTGTATGAAATGCTATCAAGGTAATGTGGACAGACTTTGTAAAGTGGAACAAGATCTAGCTATGGGTACAGATGCGGAAGGTGAAAAGATCAAAGATCATATGAGATGTATTGTACCAATATTATTGGATCAGAATACATCAAGCAATGATAAGATGAGGATTATTATATTGTATGTTTTGTCTAAAAATGGAATATCTGAAGAGAATCTTAACAAACTGGTACAACATGCTCAATTATCACCAGCTGATAAACAAGCTATTGTAAATTTGAACTTACTTGGTATAAATACTATTGTGGATGTAAGTATTATTGCTTAGTATTTACTAATTTTACTCTATGATATTATTAATTAAAACATTTGTACTTTAGGGCAACAGAAAGAAGCAGTACCAAATACCTCGTAAGGAGCGCATTACTGAACAGACATACCAAATGTCTCGTTGGACACCCGTGATCAAAGATTTAATGGAAGACTGCATTGAAGACAAATTGGATGCTAAACATTTTCCTTTTCTAGCTGGTAGAGCTGCTTCATCTGGATATCATGCGCCAACTAGGTATGTATTTAATATTTGGTATATTTGTTGAAGTTAATTAAATTGGTTACAAATTATGCCTATGTCCCCTGCTATTAAATGTATGTTTTTTTGTAATTCAAAATCATTTCAATATAATTTGCAATAAGTTTTTTATTTTAGTTTACATTATGATAGTCCTAATAGTTAATAGTAATTTGGAGTTTTCAAAAAAGTTATCATCTTTTTGAATTAACAAGTATCACTGTGATATTTCATTGTATATTCAAGAAATTGTTTTGTAACCAAACTTCCATTACTTCTCACTGTTAAACATCGGTTATTTTTCTAGTGCACGATATGGACACTGGCATAAAGATAAAGGTCAACAGTTAATAAAGAACGTGCCCAGAGTGATAGTGTTTGTGATTGGAGGAGTAAGTTTTTCTGAGATCAGGTGTGCATATGAAGTCACTAATAACTTCAAAAATTGGGAGGTTATAATAGGTAAGATTTCTATGACATAATTATTGTCTTATAATCTTATATTACTTGTGCTCTTCTAAACTTTATTATTTGTTTGAAGGCTCATCACATGTTCTAACTCCAGAAGACTTCCTCAACAACTTGTCTGCCTTAAGTCAATAAATCTGTCCAAATCTTCCACGCATCACACTGTTATGTTTTTCCAAAGTATTACTAATGTAGCCTTTTAAATCGTGATTTTTAAATTTTATCATAGAGTTAAAATACTAATAAAAAAATCTAGTACTTATAGGTTTGTAAGAACTTGTCAGTATTTTCATCGTTTAAAAATAATTTCCTAAGTATTTTTAAACTAGCTTTTTAATGCAACTAATTCAGTCTTATTATCACCATTATATCTATTTTATTGTTTGTTATTTATTGAAATTAATAATTAAAAATTTTATTTGGTTTTAAGTTATTTTAATAACTTTCATCATTATTGTTAAAATTATATTTTAATTATTATAGACTTAAAACAGTTTAAAATATACATATGTATGTTCTAGACATAATATTATTTCTTTTAACGGACATTCCGCATTTATATAAACTTATTTATTGAATTTTATCACATTTTTAACCATTATATTATTATTATAGATGATAGAATAATTTCTGTTAATTGAATTATTAAAAAATTAACAGATTAAATTCAATTTAATTTATTCTAATTTTACTTCCAGCTTTTACTAAGAAAGTTTTTATTATTGTCTGAACTATTGTTTTTTTAGTACCTACTTATCGAGCTTTGAAATGTGTATACATAAATAGCCTCAATATTTAAAAGAATTATAGATGTTTATGATGTAACCTTTTATCATTACAATATATTAATATATTATTACAATGAGTTCTCTTATTTACGCTATTCATTGATGAAATTTGCATAAATATTTTAGCAATATTAACTTTTGGAATGTGTACTATATTTATTTTATCATGTTTTATAGTTCATTTATTTACTTATATAATCTATAGAAAGAATTTATTATTTAGATACAATGTTTTTTTAAATTTAATATACTTTTTTTTAAATATTAAATAATAATTAAAATTTGAAATATTTAAATTCTTTTTAATATAATTCAGTTTTAAATGATTTCAGGACCCATGTTAAGTAAAGTTGTTATATTATGTAGAATATATACAATACATATATTTCTCAAGTATTAGTCTATGTCTTAATATTTTTGAATCATCTGTTATTCATTTTATTGTATTTTTCAATTAGAAGAGAAACAATAAAATTTTTATTGCAATTGTGTTATATTAAGTTGAAATGTTTAGAATAGTTGATTTTGCTCCTAATTTGTTTACTTTCATTAATTTATATAAAATAATATCTCAATTACTTTATTCTATTTTAATATATAACAGAATTTAACTTTTTATTGCTATAAAATTAATTTTTTTAAATTTAAAAGTATTTGAATACCTGGTACAGTCTACAAATGTATAATTTAATGATGGGATCTAACTTAAATCTGTATTTTAATTTCAGTTTGTTTCTCTTTTATATAGTTCAATATGATATCAAAGTATAAAAATTTAGATCATTAATAATAATTTATGTGATACTAAATAGTTTGTTTTTGTTGAAATTTAATATGATATAATAGATAATAATATATTTATTACAAATGTCCTGACGTTAAATTCATATATACTATTTTAGTTATTGAATTTATACTAAATATTTTAGTATTAACTGTCATTTAATATTGTATATACTTAGATGTATAATGTTTCAACAAGTCCTAGCCAAATAATTATTTAATTTGTCTTTTTATTGTGCCTAAATTGTATTTTGAAATAAAGATAGAGTATTTAGAAAAATTTATACGGCGTACAGTTTTATATTAATATTTAAAATCAGGTGTAATATTGATTCAAAGAAATTTATATTTAAAATTAAATGATTGAATGTCTAAAAACAAAATTTAAAAGTGTTGATTCACAATGAAAAAGTTGTTCAAATCATGTCAAATAATTCATTTTTAAAAAAACAGTCTAATACTTTTTATTTTTGTTCTTTTGAAAAATGTTTAAATTGGTTTGATTAAAATTTATAAATAATATTAATATGATAGTATTTATGATCAAAAATACTTGGTCTTAGATTGTATGGTGTAGGTACCTCATCATTGTTGGTCACCAAAATATAAATTGGTACATAGCTTAGGTATATTATTTAATAATTTATTTTTATTATATTATATCACATTAATTAAGTCAATACATAAGTTTTTTTTTTGAATGAGAT
Source organism: Diuraphis noxia (assembly GCF_037042655.1). Lineage (NCBI taxonomy): Eukaryota > Metazoa > Arthropoda > Insecta > Hemiptera > Aphididae > Diuraphis > Diuraphis noxia. Next base: position 24,136,511 of record NW_028301714.1, on the reverse strand, counting down.
AATAAATATTTGCTCAAAATTTAAAAAGCAACTAAAATAGTCGACAATTTCAAATGCCTATAAATAGTTCCAAGAAATACTTGGGAATTTAAATCACATCTAGAAAATACTAACTAATATTGAAAACTTAAAAATTTTATTATTATAAAGAATGCAGTACCTACTTTTATATTTTTTACAATTATGAATTATTTGTATTATTATTATTATTATTATATTAAAATTTATGCCAATATCATATAATATAACTGATGTTAGATTGATAACTTATAACTTATATATTATATTCATATATAATAATATACAAAGTCTAGGAACTTACATGTTATGTACCTATTTTTTCTTTGTAGGAACTTAAATTCTCCCAATTATTAGGGGGTAGATACTAAAAGTATCCATTTTCGATTTGGCTAAAATGTAGTAAATATGTAGGTATATTATCATTATTATCTATGTGCCTATGTTATCGGAAACTTAATAATTAGGTTAGGATGTACCTATAACTTATATAGAAATATGTTTTATGGTATCTATATTCAAAATATCAAAATCGTATTCTGCTTATATTTGCATATTTTATGATTTTTTATTTACAAGTGCATCATTTGTGTTTATTTCTGTTTTAAGCGCACGGTTTTCAATGCGAAATTCTAAAAAATACCGTAATTGGACCTAACCAAAACTCATTGATGATTATATTATACAAACAAATTATCACTTAGGTATTTATTTTTGAGAATTCAATATGGTTATATGTAATATGTGGTTAATTATACGGAGTAAAGGTACCTACTTATATAGAATTTTTCTATAACCCTCGTCGTTTGTGACAATCATATAACATGATATCATTACAATTTTATCAAATATTTTAGCAGAACGTTTAATAATTTATAGTTGATTGCCTCGTCTATAGTATATGAGTGATGCAGAGTATACTGTGCGTTTCATAATTCATGTTTTGTCATGCTTTGAATTTAATAAAATCACTCAAAAATTTTCGTTCTTCTTGCTTTTCAGTTATACCTAAGTAAATAACTTAGGTACTTTACAATATAAAAAGTTTGGATTATATTCTATTAGTAATTTAATTTGTCTCTATATTTATGACATTTTTTTATGTTCACATTTCATTAGTTTTTTAATGCATATTTTTTAAATTTTTCACGCATATTTATGTATTTTTAGCGCATAAACATCCTCATAGCTGGCGTCCCCAGGAGAGACAAGACAGGGCACTTTCCCTCCCCTAAAATTGTAAATTTGTTTTCCAGAGCATTATAATATATCTGTATCGCACCAATTTAGCAAACATAGATTACTTTTAAAATATAAGCATAAAATATTGTATAAAAAAAGTTTCGTTTATTTTTTAAATTAATTTTGCACAATATCTTACGTTGCTGTTGCTGTATGGTTATATCGTTATATGAAACAAATTCACTTTAGCTACTCAGCATGTTTTTTTTGATTTTATTTTTATCAAATCATATGTATTTCTAGTTTCTACAAATGAAGAACGATGGTGCAAAAACACATTTGTGGAAACTATGATTTTGGAAGATATAGCTTTCCCAAGTTTGCGATTTTACGTGTATACGCCTGCGCACAATACATGTATCTACTGCCGTCTGCCACATGCAGCGTCTATAACGAATTTTGATTTTTTATCTAGGTACATATTTTTATATATAATATATTTTTATATATTATATAACATATTAATAAACAATATCAGTTTCTTCATCGTTATTTGTACCGCTAAGTTAAAGTAACATAGGTACCTAAGTATAATATTATAATGGACCCCTTCACCTAACGGCTCCGGTCGCCAAACTCGATAGATGGGGGCTCTACCTCTAAACCCCCCGGGGCTAAAATGGCCAAACTGTGGAGGAAGGGAGAGGGGTACCCCTTTTGGGGTCGTTGGGGGGACAAGCATCCCTGCCATTCGGGCAGACGGATCAGCTAACAGATAAACTTAACGTTGTTAATTAAAGTAACAATAGTATAGAGCTCTTCACCTACAACTGGCTAAGGTAGCCAAACTCAAGCGACGCCTTTCGCCTACCGGCTCCGGGTGGTAGTCTACCAAAGACCAAACAGTTCGAAGTAAAAAAAAAAAGTCCGAGTAAAACAATTCGCCTAAGTCTACTCCACGCAGCGTTTTGGATGCAATATGGAAAAACATGTACTGTTACACAATAAATTACGCTCGGGAAAACAGATAAAACGATTATTTTATTATCAATAAACAATATTACATTTCGTGGTACGGTGATGGTGTTGTATGTACAAGATTCACGACGGCGTCTGGACGTACGGGACGGTGTCGGCAAACGCCTGGAAAAAAAAAGAATAATAATGAAATTAAATTCTTGCAATTACCGTCGCGGTTTTTGACCAATCGCGAATGTCGCCTGGAAACAAAATATAGACTAGAAAAGAAAACCACCCGTCGTCTCATTTGGCGCGTTAATTCGGCGAGTCGTTTATGCTGCAGTCCATGTTATTGTATTATCCATTATCCACCTATCATCTGCAGCTATTGACAATTCTATATTATTTAATATCTATAAGTATAATTAGTATACTTTATATATAGTATAATAAATTAATAGTATCATAATTGTTGTTTAATAATTTCGTCGTTTTCCTTTTAACGCGTAACCGTAAGTCATAATATCTCAAATTCTCAACTGGGATCGGTTTCGTTCGTTCGTTGAAGTCGCGTTGAACTGCAGTTACGACGACTACAATATGTTCGGTGTCGGTATTTTCTTTTGGGAAAACACGCAAATTTCGATGTCACTGATCGATCGCCATCGACTGCGCGGAAATTCGGCGAGCGGCAATCGTCATGGATTGGTAGTAATAGTAATATGTAAGTATGAGTTACTAATATAGCGAGTGTCAATTGTCAATACTATATGTAATACAAGTATTAAGTATACCTACCGACATAAACCTATGTATAATGTTTTAGTGTATAAGTAGTCTACTAGTCTATATATAGGTGTAGTTTTTGATGGCGGACAATTACAGAGGCGTTAATGATAGGCAGGTAAAGCCATAGGCGGACATCGGGGGGGGCTTAGGGGGGCTTAGCCCCCCTAAATATTTTAATAGCCCCCTCAAAATCGAAATTTAATTATTAATGTTATTCGTTGATTTAATTATTATGTTTTCGTTTTATTTGAAAATCGTAAAATAATATTTAACCAACAAATGACGCTAATATAATATCATTAAAAATCTTAGAATATATAGCCATCAAACAATCAAATCCACCGCCACCAACAACTGACCGAATTCATTTAATTTACGAACACGCGGTCACGCGGATATCCCATAGACGACGCGTTATCACGTCTTATCGGTATGCTAGGCGGCGGTTAGGTTACTCATGATAGAAACGGTCTCTCACGTGCCGCGCTGACATTGGATTATTATAGCCCCCCTAAAAATTGAACCAAATGTCCGCCTATGGGTAAAGCAATGTATTATAATGACGTGTAAGTTAGTGACATTTTTTTTCTCGCAATATTACTATAACCACTTGAGCTGTTGTCCGTCAGCCGTGACGTCATCCGCCGACGCACGATGCACTTACCACTTACGTATAGAAAGATATCATGTATAACTACAAGTACCTACCTTATCCTATAAGCGTTGTAGAACGTAGGTTGTATGGGTATATGGGAAGTATATTGCGATTTACACGACGGTAAACATAATATTATTGTCGCGAAGAAATGATAGGTAAAAATTCGCACACAGGCCACACAGCTGAACGCTGAACTGTTTTGGATATCTTAAGAAATTACTTAACCGAAATGTTATGCAGTGCAAATACCACAAATCGAGTTTATTATTATTAAATCTATTAGATCAATCTATTCTGTGCTCTAATAATATTATGTACTGCCGTTGGGCGTTGGCATCCCGGGGGTCAATCATATGGTAGTATGAACATTTGCAGTTCACCTAGACGTTTTTCATGTTATTTCTGAGGAAACTGAGATTTAGAATGTCTATACATATACGCTTAAATCTCTCTACACGCCAAAACTGCTTGACATGTTCGGGAATTGGCTTTTTATTAGCATATTTAATAGTAAATAATAATAACGATTTACCTATATAAGTTATAAAAAGTATACATGTATAATAGGTATAATTTTTTAGCTATACATTTTGAAAATAATGAAAGTAGAGCTATCTAGTTTATATTCCTTGCAACTTTATCTTCACTTTATAATATTGATAGAACTGATAATTTTGCATTAGCTAATGATGACCGAAAATAATTGTTAAGTATTTACTATTTTTAATAGAGATAAAGAACTTTTTCCGTTTTATTAGGACATTTTAAAATTAATATTTTAAAGAAATTTTAACATCCACGAAATTGTTTTAAAGGTACATATAATTAAAGTTTCTTCGTTAATATTTTTCAACTTTAATTTTTTCACTAAATTCTACTTCCGTAAATTAATTGTATAATATTTAAGTCAATGCCGTTAGTAACAAAAGAAGTTTAATTTATTTAATTTGATGACTCCACATCACCAACCGATTACTTAACAATAGCCAATCAGAGGATTTAAATAAATAAAATACTCAATGATTTTAAATCTATTACTATCGTGATTACTTTTAATTGCATGACGTCCACGTATGTATTGCATTTCATTTCATTATTTTCATTATTTAATCTCACCATTAAATACTACTGTTATAACTGGTATTCGTTCTTATTATGCTATAATATATAAGTTCGTAAAGTTTTTATCATTAATATTATCTTTATAAAATGGTTGTAATTTATTTCTCCTTTGTAATCAACTTGTATTGTATACTGTTCACTTATGTTCCTTTATTTAATACTTAACTGTCGAAACTAATATTTATACAACATTCAAATAAAGAAAAAAGTTAGGGCCTATAAAAATGTCGATTTTGGCGCCCTAAGATACCTTACCTCTTCGCCATTAACATAGTCCCAACCGTTTGTAGGTACATAATATTATATATAATATATATATAATTTGCAGCCTGTGTTAACATATCGCTCTCGCACGATTGTGCCACGAGGGACAATAATGATCTGTTGATAATAGCTATCCGTTTTTAGTTTGGATGAAAAATGGAGGAAAATTAATGGATTAAAAGAAAAAATATCATATTATATTATTTATTATGCGTACATAAAACATTTTACATCAAGGCTCAAAAAGTGGGTCGAGTATATAATATATAATATGTTATAGTGACGGTATGTTGATATATATTACAAGACGATGGTGAACTGGGGTTCTGAGATTGTCGCTCGAGCGATCTACCTATACGATGACCTTATGCGCAGGTGTATTATACATCTCTTTTAAAATATTCATAAAGCTCATCAACCACCCGCTATGTTTTAGTATTAATAGGGTGGTAGACATAGTCACATAGATATAATACACATGCGGTTAAATATACACAAAGCCATACATAGGTATACATATCACGCGATCAATTACTGACACATGTAGTAGACACATTTTATACATAAAGGTATTAGATATATGTACAGTGTTATGGTGCTAAAAATATTATATAATAATATACATTGGACGTGGACAATGTTCGAGTGGCTTGCAACGTTTTCTCACGTCACTATACCACAGCACCACTTCTCTTGCAGAGCGCATTTTTAAATTTCCTTTGCCCGCTCTATACGGGTTTGACTTCTATAGTTCTATACGAAGCCTTTTATAATGGTCCATGTATGATATTATACACGCATAAATATATATTGTGTTGTCGGACTTTTTATTTATCCCGTTAACAGACGGCCGTGTAATCAGAGGCTATGCAATAATAATAATAATAAACTATAATCGTCGAGTAGACGTATAGAAATACTCGGAGACGGTCAACGGTCGTTTGGGAAGTAAAATTTTAAATATGACTACCCCTTTTCACAGTGTTTATAATCGTATAGATCACGTCATAATAATTACCGTGTTTGTATATTATACATGCCGTGTCATTTGCGTTAATAAAATATGAAGTTTTATAATTTTCACTTTTAAAATGAAAGAAGAAATTTTTTGTCGTGAAAATTCATATTTTTGACTTTATTGCAGAATACGTTTTTAAATTAATTGTATGTAGGTATACTTTGTGTCCTTATAGTATCTCTTCATTAGGACTTCTATAGCTGTTTAAATGGTTAGGTGTTTGATCCACCGCGCATTTTGACTATCTATATATAACATCCATACTAATATTTTACACATTTATACATTAAACGGATCATTTAAGCGTAATGGATTAAGGCACCAACTACTACGGCTCGTCGCTATTTATAGTAGGCTTTTGACGTGTATATAGATATAGAACGTTCACTCATTGAATAGGTATGTAAAATAATTTTGGATTTTTGGTCAAGGTTTAAAATATATATTTTATTTTTTTTATAATTCAGAATAGACGAGTAGGTAACTATAGTTTTTCTTCAAAATATATACTAATTTTGCTAATAATTGTTAGTAAGTGTTACTGGTGTAAAAAAACATATTTTAAATTTATTCATGCGAGTGTCATAATGTCATATTTCCACAGTTAATTATGTCATGATGTGGAATTAAAAAAAATAATATACATTACAAAATATACGTAGAGTGTATAAAAAGCCACCATTCTTCTATTTTTCCTATTTTTCCGTAAGGTTAACAACAGTTTTACTACTTTATCGTACACCTAGTTAAAATATTTTATAATGGAAAACTTCAATTAATTTTAAAAATAAACAAATTACCTAGATATTTGAAAATATAATTTGAACTTTAAATAAATATTTTATAATTAATGGTTAATTGAAGGTCGTTAGAATGTTGTATAACAGTATAATGTATACATATACATTTGAATGCCACTGCCGTTAATTCACCGACATCAGAGCTAAGCTCAACATAGAAGACAATAGCTCTGAGCCCTCAGCCAATCAACATTGAAAAATTAATCAATTATTTAAAAGAAACTAAACTATATCAAATTATTTAATCTAGATATATCTCAATCCTTTTTTTTCATACTATTATTATTATTATGCATATATTATTGTTAATGATTCATTCTTGTGTAAAAAAATTATAATGTTTAAGGTCAATAACCTTTGTTGTTGAGGCTCAATTAAAAAAAAAAAAAAAAAATTTGAATCTTGGATTAAATGTTTATTAGTTTTGTGGATTTATAAATTTAAATAATCGACGATGATATGTGTATAATAATATTATAATTTATAAATAACGAGCCTTTCTCTAAATAAAATACTCATAATATGAATATTTTGATTTAATATCAATTATTAAAATGTAATATATGAGAACAATATCCGTCGTTAAAATGCTCTCGCCCCTCAGTTTTTTTGCAGTCCATATAATAGTATTATAGGAGACGAAAATACAGAAGAAAGAACAATGTTGACTATGATGGTCATGGTCTATTATGAAAGTATTAGTAGTATGTACCATGTACCATACAAATTTAAAATAATATAAACCATATTTTAAAATTACACCGTTGTTCACTTGCAATCTGTTATTTTGCATTTGTCAGCGTAGGTACCTAAATGATCGTGCCGCGGGCGTGTGGCTGGCCGCGGCGTGAAGAGTTTTCGGACAGAAAACTATTAATAAAATATTACACGTTTTTATAGCGCTATAAAGTCAATATTTGGATGGTTCAAACTTCAAAATTCGGTAAGATACGTATATATATTCGTATATGTGTACGTGCGCAGGCATGGCATCTCATTAAAAATAAATTTCAAGGGGTTTTGCGTACCTAATGGCTGTATCTACAGCATTACAGCATATAGAGTACTGATACACACAGCTAGGTCACAGATAATAGATTTATAGATGTATTACCTACCTGTATTATGATTGTATGTAAGGACTCGTTGAGAAATATTCCCTATTTCCATTTATTTCTTCACGATCATAAACCATCGCCCGCTATAGCGTTTTAATCGTGTGCAACGCTAAAGTGATGTGTGAGAAGGTCGACCCACCAAATTATGTGATCATAAGTGATTTAAAATTAGAAGATCGTCGTGGCATACACTCACGCACGCGTCGTTTTATCAAATATAATAATAATTATAATGATAATATAATATTGGCGTTAAAACGATGAATGACGCATGAGCAAGACACGACGAAAAAGAAAAAATATACATAACCACTTACGCAATCCATTTGTGTATAATACAACATTGATTTGTAACTCTGTTGTCACCAGAAATATCGAATGTAAAAAAATCTATACATTTGAAAATGTTCAAAACGCGCGAAATGATTTTTATATAGCTATATACACCAACACCGTTTGGTAATAATATTATATCTATATAAGCGCGTCATTTCATGGCAACGACCCAATAAAAATTTTCAACTCAAATCTATTTGTAATCCTGCAATTGTTATTATTATTATTTTTTGTTATAAAAGGGTCGTTATGGCGTGGCAAACTAATCCGGGAGTCAAGTTAAGCAGTATCTTATTTCAAAAAAAAAAATTTAACACTTTCTGTGCGCATTAATCAAACTTAAGTATGTGGGGAATGAGGCCATGAGGATAAGTTATAATGATTTTTTTTTTTAATTTAACGCATTAATTTGGCAATAATTTTATTTATTATTCGTTCATTCATACTACAGATTTGCATTACTGTATTGCTTACCTTTAGAGTTTTAGACTATTGAGCATACACATTACATACTGTATCAAACTACCAACATATTATAACGTGTATATGTACACAAAATAGGCTTAGTTATATTAAAATTGTGCACCTATGCATCACTGATGTGTGTTCTATATATGACACTCGCCAATTTGGTGGTAGTGGGTAGTTATGGCGTCATAGAGTGTAGACGAGCCTATATATCAACGTCATTATATTATAATAATGCGACTACAACTATACAACTATACAACTATATTTGGCGGCGGGACAGTTTTATATTTATTGTCTGTTGTGTTATTTTTTTTTCTCTATATCGGTGTCGGCTACTATCCCTATCTTCTACTAGTCGTAGTAAATGATATTTTACTAAATACATTGGTGGTAGTTTGCTTAGTTAATTTAGATTTTGGTAGGCATAGATTAATAATAAGTACATAGGCGTGCGCAGACATTTGGTTCCGGGGGTGCATAGTATAAATTAAGGCCCACAATAATTTTGAAAGCCATTATAGGTACAGCAAAATTTATATATATATATAAAATGCACTAAAAATAATTTATTTTTATTTTATACATTGTAATAAAATAAATATTACATCAAAATATTCTATGAAATTCGAAAATATTATCAGCGAACTGAGTAAACCATTTATAGTTTATCAATAACTATAAAAAAAATGTTATATATAATGTTATAGAACACATGATTCTGTTCGAAGGGAATTCTTATTTTTCGTAAAAATAAAAGCATATTAATACTGTTTTATAATACTTGAAAATTTCAAGGTTTAAAATTTAAACTTAAATAATAATAATTATTATTATAGGGCCCTTGCTGTTTTGTGTGAAGAGTCCGGGGGTGCCCGGGCACCCCCGGCACCCCCTGTGCGCACGCCTATGAATAAGTATTAACTAATAATACCACTGAAATGTGATTCATCTCGTCGAAAGGCAATACATTATTCGAGTGTAGTTATTATTCATTATATAAGATCTGGGTCGAACGCAGAGGTATAACTCTCCCCCCGAAATAGCAGGCACAAAAAAAAATTATCTGACCTACAAATGCATTACTAATAAAATTTCAAAAAATTAAAATAAATTATTAGTTATTAAAAAGTTTCCCTTCTCCTATGGTTTGTAAATTAATGTATACAGTAAAATTACCATTAAAATGCATGATAAATATGACAGTATGTTATAAGTGTTATAACTTATTAGTTATTAATAACTGATCGACATCGGTGTCTGCCAATTCGATGGACGATGATGTACGTAATGTAGACAGATGACGAGTGTAATTACCGTCTACGGGAAATTCTTTGATATAATGGCAAAACAAACGAGACGTATAGATCTTGTTTTATAATTTAAATTGAATTGACAAATTTTATTAATTAATTATTAATCTATGATAATGTAGTATGTATTTAGTATAAGTGCCTAAAATAAATAGTAAAAGTGTAATACAGTATGAATAATATGATATTTATGAATACCTACTTTACATTTTTTCAACCCCCCTCTCCCCTAATTTTTTTCTTGCGTTCGCCCCTTTATTTGATAAATTGCATTGTACATAGTATACATGTATATTACACCAAATAAAACTATGTTACTTTCGGTGTCATCAAAGTTCAGGTGTTTTCATATTTTTTTCATTAAAAAATTAAAATTCATTGGTATTAAATCAATTTGTAATTACAGCATTTGTTCTGTTGGAAATTCATTGGAACCACTCATTCTCTTATTTAAAGAAAGTTATAATAATTCATCGGTTGTATATTGGCGTTTGATTATATTACGGTACTTGACGAGCATCTTGAATAGTGAGATATATCCACATTAAAGACGGTTTTTGGTCATCATAACAAGATGGTCAAGTATACAATAAAAAGTTTATTATAATGTAACTTAACTGTGCTCAAGTACTGTGCAAACCACAATAAGGTTCTTAGGTTTTTTTTTTGGCAAACGATTATAAAAAAGTGTGTTTTTGTGTGCCCGGTTGACAATTACCTTAAATCTAGCCAAATCGCTTAATAAGTCTATAGTCTGTATATATTATATTTACAATAGTTCGATGTGAAAAGATGACAAAGATAAACATTAAACGCTACTATTTCTATAAACTTCTATATTATGGTCTGCGAAACGTGAAAAATTTTACATGACAGCTATAATAATGGCATAAATCGTATACGTAGTGGTTATAGGAGTGCCCAGAATATTTTTCGACGCAGAGCTCGAAGGCTAACTATATAGTCTTTATAGCCCATAAGGATACAAAGTCATGCCAAAATATTCGTATCATGTAAAATACATCTCGACGATGGTGAAAGGACAAATATCATATAAACGTACTTCTTTACGTACCTATTGACAATTATCCGAATAGAACGTTTATATTTTATACATTTTAGCTTTGGCAAGTTAATTAGCTGTCACAAATGGTACAGAGTAAAAATATTTTTACAATACATTCTATGACAATATTGTTTTATTATAAGTGTGATACGTACAAGGGAAGATTTTTGAAGGAATGATTGTTTAGTGTTTACTAATTATTATTGAAATAATCAACCGTTTTCTTTAGTTTTTTATCACAACATTCACAAGAGTAAATGTATAAATTTATATAATATAAATGTAATGGATATATTTCTAATTTTTGTATTATAAAAATTAAGGGGAGTCAAAATGTATTAGTAACTGTGTATTTTGAAAATATTTGGATATATTTAGACTCCTCGGGCTTACAATATTACGTTATTTACTATAATATATAGCTAATATCAACTATATAGCCATATAAGGTGTTATATTACTAATAGGAATTGTATTTGAATGCGTCTGCGGGTAAAATTGTCATCAAGTGTGGAAATACTTAATTGGAATGTTATAGCATGTTCATTATTACATTTTTATTAAACTGATATTGTAAATTCAAAGGCAACTTTTATGTTATAATATAAAGGTATTAGGTATACCGTTACCGTATACGCATTATAAACAGAAAACGTAACCTAACGGCTAATAGGCAAAATCAGCTGCTTATCACACAAATACCTTCAGGGTGAGTTTAGTCAGCGAGTTTTATTTTTGGTATGCGTACTACAACCTTTTGATTGCTTCAAACTGTAAGTAACATGACCAATATACCTAAAGGGTGTGGTCGTTTTCGTGTCCATTACACGAAATTACGCTTATTGATTGTTTTATTTATATATACATATATTTAGTTAATATTTTGGCCTTGTGTCCTTACATTGTAATTTGTAAATGATGTATACATTGCTGCAGTGTATATTTGCGCGTCATTTGTAGTCTATGTAACATCTATTGGCTATTATAATACATTATATCACCAACAAACACCCTGTACCCGGATACCTGTAATGTTTATGATGACGACAAAAACCTTTAAACTTTATAATACGCGTTTTCCATCCCTAGGGATTATATTGATAGTAATTTTGAGTGTTGCCGTATTTCAGTATATGCCGTGGTCGTCATAAAGGCCAATAACTGGCCGTCAACGGTCGCTTTTTACCACAAGTCTCCCGCGTTTAAGGATTGTTCTGTTTACTTAGTTTACAAAGCTTTTATGAATGTTTTCGCTGCACTGGTATACCCTCTTTTTTTCACCACTCAATCTACTTTTTTATATTCAAATGGTATTCATTATTTATCTGTTTATCTCCCTTACACCGTCTATTACTCTGGAAGTCTCGTGGTAACATGACTATATTTTCCAAGTGCACTTGGCTAAAATGTATGGTTGCCAATAATCTATTTTTTAAAACTGAATAACACCAGCTGTTGGCAAACAATTTTGTAGATATAAATGTTTAATAGTCACCAATAATAATATTATATAAATATGCATGTGTAATTTTTTGTCAGATCTGAATATAAAAATCTTTTTTGTGTATGTACTATTTATCAACTTGAGGTAATTTAAAAACGACATATATTTTTAAGTATAGGTGATAAAAACTTAGGTAATAATGAACTTAGTTCAAAAAAAAACAAATCAAAATTCGTGCTTATTCTAAATGTTTAATAAAATGATTTTTATCTGATGTAAACCAAAAATCAATAAAAGTTTTTTTAATTTGAAAATTTGGAGCATGACGTAGTTTAGTGGATACATAATTTGCCTAAGATACGAAATAATTTTTGTGTAGGTACATAATATATTAATGTGAATATTTACTGTACTTAACTTAAATTTTAGACTCTTATTTATACAATAATATTGCATTTTAATATTATCTTCTTCAACACAATTGAGTAGAAAAAATAAAAGTATTTTAGGTAATTTTATTTTAGTTATATCACACAATCAATATAATTATAATATTTATAAATCTATTTGAAGGATAGTTGTATTTTTTTTCGGTTTATTAGTTATTAGTATTTAATTTTTACAAATTTACATACAATATTTTGTATTTAAGTTTATTGTAAAAGAGTAGAACACTGAGTACACAGTTTATAGAGAACAATGTATTTTAGTATTTGTATCTCATAGTTATTTTTTATACTTTACAAACATAATACATAAGAGTAATGTTATGTAAGATTACCAGTGTTCGATAAATTACTTTTGAAAAGTAATACATTAACGAACCTCATTACACAATGTATTTATATATTTCAATTACAATATTCACGTAATCGCGTTACCCGACATTATTTTTATCGAGTTAAGTTAATTTTTCATTCAACAATTAGGGCGTTACAAATAACGTTATTTATTAAAAACGATTTACAAAAAATTAGTCCATATTTGTTATATGAACTGATAAGCAAGACTGGTCAAGTTACTGATAGTTTTTAATTCAGTACAGTTAAATTGATAGAAAACATTTAAAAAAGTTTAAAGTCAATAGTTATCAATTTTTTTAACTTAGTTAAGTTGTATGGAAACTTACTTTTAATTTATTACCTTTTTTAATTTATAAATAGCCAGTAATATTATTGTTTAAAATAATAAAAAGTAAATGTTTATTAAATGCCAATGTAACACCAATAATAATTTCATTGTATTTATTATTTATAAACTATAATGTATGTAACTTGGAGTTGATTAAAAGTAACTCGTTATTTACTAAAGTTTTTATCAATAAAATTCAGTCAAGATAAAAATTAAGTTAATTAAAATTAAATTTAAAAAACTAAAGGTAAAATTAACTTATGTTTTTACTTTTTAACTTGTTGATTCCCAGGTTTGCTAATAAGTAGTAGGTGTCTTATCGTATAATTTGTATAGCAATAAGTATAGGTTTAAAATGTATAATAGGTATAGCGGTACAGGTACGTTGTACATGACTTAATGTTATACCTTATACATGAACAAAATGTATAAGTATTGATTCCTGGGGTCATTAATAATGTTATTGATTATTATCTAAAACTTTCAGAGTCGTAAATCAATTTGATTGATTTTTAATTTTTCTCGAATTTCCTAGCCTCTAGGTTTGTAATTCTGTCATAAATTCTACATTAATAACTTATTTAAATAACGTATAAACTAATACATTACTTCATAGAAATTACCTAAGAGGACACCACACTCGCGTGTGTTGTCTCCTTCTTACAAATTGTACAACATAGCAAAAACTGTTTTGCATGGCACAAATACTTTACTTCCTCTATATTCTCACAAAAATTACAAAATGTATAGGAAAACATTTTATCTCTGTCGCAACGTTTTTATTATTTGGATAATTTAAATACAATTAATGTTATCAGTTTGAGAACATAAGTTTTTTTTGTTTATTTAATTTAACTATTAAAAATGATTGGTTAATGCAATCAAAAAAATTAAAATGTTACAACACATAGGTAATAATAAGTTCTTCCCTATGCGTTGTGGAATCTCGGAAATTCTACTATAAATACAGAAGAAGTAAAGTGGTTCCACGCAAAACAGATTTTGAGACGTTGTACGTTTGTAAGAAAGAGACAACACATTGGGGTTAAAAAGTAATTTTGTTATGATTGCGCTAATTTAAATAATAAATAATTAAATTACTATAGCGTTACTGCAAAAGTGATTTTGTCACAGTAAATTGTAATTTGTATTACATTTTCAACCAACACTGAAGGTTATAAACTTGTATTTTATAAAGAGTGCAATACTGTAATGGTTAGGTAGGTATTTAATTAAAAGAATATATTATATTAAGAGGTACCTATGTATTTACTGATAAGTTATAGTAAATGAACTACCGGATATTTATGATCTGTATGAAATAGTGACTAAATTTGTTTATCATGAAGATATAAATTTTTTAAACAAGTACAATATATTTAAATTAATTTCAATATTAAGGTCATTAGATGATTAAAATTACAAAATTGTTTTAAGAGGACGCTACACACATATTGTTGTCTCCGTCTTACAAGTGCGTAACATTGCAAATTTACGCTCAGCAGATCACGTTTAGCTCCGTTAGTTTAAAAATTAGAGTGAATCGATCTATTATGAAACTTTATGGTAAAAATATTATCTGTGTTTGTACGTGGGTTTTTTTATGATAACTTGGTTTTTAAGTGAGTTATGAACATTTTTAATTTACGCTTTTTTATATACGCATAACTTGCTACAAAATTGAACTATTTTAAAAACTCACATACAAACACAGATAATATTCTTAACATAAAGTTTCATAATAGGTCGATTCACTCTAATTTTTAAACTAACGAAGCTAAACGTGATCTGCTGAGTGTAAATTTGCAATGCTATGCACTTTTAAGCCGGAACCAACAAATGGTTGTGTAATGCCCTCTTAATCATAAATATTTGGGCAAATGTAACTTCCTACGCGAGACCTAGCAGGTAAAAAATATACATATGTTAATGTTAGTTCCTACACCGGGTATATTATTGTATATAATAATGTATAATATCAGTACGTGTCTGACAGTCGACCGAGTTACACTTGTTTACCGTATCGTGAGTACGCGAATTTTATAGCTCTCGATAGCACATCACCACTGGACACAGATACACGGTAATATAATTGTATGTAATCCACCTGATCACATAATGAACAACATAAATAAGACGTAGAAACCGTCATTAAAAGACAGATTTCGTCTAAACTTCCAAATAAAACTAATTTAATATAAAATATAAATTACCAAACCTATAAATGCACCTACTACACAATTCAATCTATCTCGTTGCGCAAACAATAAGTCTATAATCACTTCCTCCTGAACCACCCTTCATTCACCTACTACACTGTTTTCGGCACTATCACCTTTGGCGACTTCTTCGTTGAGTGATATCAACAGCCCAGAAATACAAACTAACAACACCGTCCCAAAAACTACCTGTAATTACGCTTACGTGGCAGCTTGTTATTGACAATTCTCCCAGTAGATAACAGGCACTTGTTTTCGATTTAATTAACGGTATACCCCAAAGAGATTACATTCTCGCTATAAGTAAAATAATCTCACCTAAAAACATTTTTTATGTCTCCCTTATCTCGAACAACCGTTTTTGCATTTTTCTTTTAAGCCAACAAATACTAGATTAACTTTTAAAATCCACTTAAACCATCAAAATCGATGACCAGTTAATACAAATATGCAGACTCATAAATTCTTCAAAGAGGATAGTCATATCAAATGTTTGTCCCTCTATTCTCAACCATGTTATACTTGATGCACTTAAAAATATCAATATAACAACCAAACAGATTCAACTACCGTCTAGAAAAATAATAAATCTATTAAAGGAACACACAGAGTCAATACTATAAACCTTCTTACAGACTTGACTCTCTTCACTTCACCCAAAAAAGTAGCTAATACCCTCGGTACTCTATTTTATGAAAACTCCAATATCATCAACTGCGACCAAGATTTCCTAAACTTTCCCATCGATACGTCAACTCTATTAATACGGCCAATTTACTCGATTTACCACAAATCTAACTCAACTTGCCATTAAAGATCGAAGAATTTGAAGAAACTCTCTTCAACTGCAATAGTAAAAACCCCGGACAAAGCAGGATACCTTATTATTCATTAAAAAAAAACCTCCGAAATAACAGTAAAAACTATCTCTTACAACACGATCTGGGAAAATAATGTCTTTCCCAAATTTCATGGAGATATGGACATGTCATACCTATCCTCAAGCTCAAAAAAAAAATGTCAAGCTGAAAGCTACCATCCTACCTCTCTTTTAAATACCCTATGTTAATTACTTAATAATTAACCGTTGTTTAATATGATTCCTTGAAAACTTCAAACTTATCTCTTCAATTCAAAATGGCTTTCGTTGTCATAGTAGTACTCTCAATAATCTAATCTCAGTAAAACAGGAGATTCAAACTTCAGCGAGAAACAAACAAAACCACAGAATGATAAGATTTAATATCACTAAAGCGTACGACACGACATGGAGACCTAGAATACGGTTCATACTCAATAAAATCATCTCCAAAGGAAGTATATTTGACTTCATCACCAATTTCCTAAGTTTCCGCGCTTTTCAAGCCAAAACTTCTAACACCCTCTCCGATATATTTTGCCGAGAAAACGGTGTCCCACAAGGCTCCGCCATCACCGCCACTCTTTTTAATATTGCCATAAATGACATCTCCCAAGAAATAACATCTCCCAGTATACCTCTTTTATATGTAAATCTGCAACAGTAACAAATTTGACTCCACTCCAATGCAACTACAAAACTAATCAAACCAACTAATGTCCTGGTTGAAGTCATCTGGGTTCCGTTTCCCACCATCCAAAAGGCCCTTAATATTCAATTCTAAATCGTAAAACATATCCATCAAACTCGGAGGCCACACAATAAAAAACCAACCCATAGTCAAAATCCTAGGAGTTATTTTTGACGATGAAACCACATGGATTCCTTGTATCTCAAATCTTAAAATCTCAACTATTCCTAATCTAAACTTAATTAACAAAAAATTGCTCATACCTCATGGAGAACCCAGTCTTAGGCTCTCGTGAAAATACATGAAGTATTTATTCTCACTATACTCGATTATGGCACCCCATCTTTTCTTAAAAGCAAAACTAGCCAATTTAACAATATTGAAATTAGTCTAAAACGCTGGGCTCTGACTCTCTATCGACATCTTCCACTTAAGCCCTGCTTAAAACATCCTCTCATTAGTGGGTATTATTCCTTCATTAGTCGACGGTTAGGAAGAACAAACGTCCATACTAGCAGCCATTCTAGTACATTCTATCCAGACTCCTGCAGAACATGACACCTCACCCTAAACAGCTGTAATAAAATATACAGAAAATATGATCTCGAAAATATAATACCAGTTGAAACCTCTCTGTGCCCACCTGGGCTATTCAAAATTAACATCGATTTCGATCTGCATTCTCTTCCTAAGAAATCAACAAGCTCTAACGCATTTAAAAACTTATTTATGGGAAATATCTCCCTCACACAAATCTATACACATAATATACACAGACGCATCCAAGGGAGGTCACATCGGCGTGGCCATCATCCACGAAGATTCGAAATCCAATGGATATACTGTTAGAAAAATTTTCCAGAACCGAAGCTTTAGCTTTTCTTAAAACCATTGAATAAATAGTATCAGAAATCGACCTCATTAACGTCACAATATACAGCGATTTACTATCTACACTCACCAACCTACAAAATCATCACAATCCCTCTGACATCGTCAGGAAAATCCAGAACGCCCATTTCACTGCAAAAATCTTTTAGCAAAAACATATCATGTTCGTGGATTCTTATTAATTGTAACAATGAGGTCATCGAACGTGCTATATAATAAATAAAAAAAAAAACGTGTAATATAATACGTATAATATTATATACTAGTATTCTTTATAATTTATAAGTTATCAATTTAATATCAGTTATATCATATAATATTAGCATACATTGTAAATATAATAATAGTAGTTCATAATTGTAAAAAATATATAAGTAGGTACTGCATTCTATATAATAATATAACTTATAAGTTTTCAATGTTTAAGTTATTTTGTCAGCTTTGTCGATAAGTTATAGTTATAATCTATCTTCATAGATTCGATACTTTTATAGGCACTATGTAATATGTATAACGATTGAAACAAGTGTGATTTTATCATTTCATCACTTATAGTACTTACTCCATACTATTGTATTATTCTAAATATAATTTTAATATTATAAATTTGATAACTTATTATAGTTATAATATTATAAAAATGTAATATATATATATATTTTTTTCTATTAAAATGTATAATGAAACTTATAATACTATATAAAATATAATATATGTAACTGACTTCCACCGTGTAGGAACTTCCATTCCCCAAATATTTTTATTGCTAATATTTTTTTTTTTTGATTTATTAATGAACGTGAAAAAATAACGTGTTGATTGCTTAAAAAAACGTAATTTTAATTACATCTAGTATCTACTATTTTCAAAAAGATAACTTAATGAATGTTTGAAATTTTTTTGTCATTTTAATTTAGGTCAGGTATTTTATTTACCAACTCCTATCTAAAATAATCATAATGCCCATAATATTCAAATCAAGAATACATTTACTATAAAACATATGTTTTAAAAATAGTTTGAAATATTCTATACAGGCTTTATTAATTAAATTATCTATGTTGTGTTTTAAATATTTTAAACAATCCATAGTTAGAAATGTTATGATTATGACTTAGTTAT
The DNA here is from genome assembly GCF_037042655.1 of Diuraphis noxia. NCBI lineage: Eukaryota > Metazoa > Arthropoda > Insecta > Hemiptera > Aphididae > Diuraphis > Diuraphis noxia. The sequence continues at coordinate 24,117,042 of NW_028301714.1, read as the reverse complement.
AACATTAGTATATTTATATTTTCTAAAACAATGTTTAACCTTTATAACCAAACATTTGACTAAAAAATTAGCAGATTTTTTTTATTTATTTTTTTTATTTTAGAACCTTTAGCGATAGCTATTATAGTTCAGCAATTAATAATAACATAGGATGCAAAGATTACAATTTAAGATAAGATACAATAGTTGATACATGATAACAAGCAGACTTTTTGATAATACTTTTCATTTATGATAATTTAAGAATAAAAAAAATATATTTAAATCAATAGTTAAATTTTAGAAATTGCATGTATCTATGGTCATTTGTTTTAAAATTACATCAAAAACCAAAATCGATTTTGTCGAAAAATGAGTGTGCGTAAAATTTCCCGTTTTTCCCTCAATTTTTAGATTGTTTTTCTCGATTATTTAGAAAAGTATTAATAATTTTTCACTTTTGACCCCCTCCAAAGATTCACTTTCTGATCGAACGAGGTACTGAAGTCAAAAATCGAAGCACTTTTACTGCCCCAAAACGTGATGACAGACACAAAAGAAAAAACACACATCATGGTAATATCAATATATTCATCGCTCCGCTCAGAATCTAAAAAAATCAATTAGTGAGTGTCATTACTGGATGACTTCTCACACAAAGACAAGTATAGTCTGTTAATATTTAATCAATTGAAATGTGTAGCGATTATTAAAATTAATGATATGTATAACATTATTATATAATATAATTATATCATAATATAACTACATAAGCCTATTATTGTGCCCCCAAGGTATAGATTGCTTATTTTAAATAAAGAAAAAAAAAACAATAGTATTATAGACTTATGCTATTATGGTTTGACAATGTATGTTTTTTCTCAAATCATAGTAAAATTATCATTCTCATTCTTTACATCATTCGTTTATGGTTTTACGAGAACAAACATCACTAAAACAGCTTATAAATATAACAGTTTATTTTGGTTAATATAAAAATAGGCTCAATGATGAAAGTTCTACGATATATGTACCTATTTTATGTTGAATTCATAATAGTGTAACATTGACTGTAAACTTGTAATCGGTTACAGAGAAATTAGCTTGAAAGTTTTTAAGAAATAAATCGTAATATCTATTGATTATTTTTTATTTTCCCTTAGAAACATGAAACGACCAAACGGACTAATAGGTAATATAAGCTAGCATGTCTCTCTCATACTTCCAAACATAAATGTTTTAGGCTGTATTTACCGAAAGTTTTGCAATTGTAATACAATAAGAACAACAATCGTTATATTGTAAGGTTGAATCTGAATATTTTTATTTTTGCTATTTAAGTTCAATTTTTGAATACATTCGTGTGAACATGATTTAACCTAAAACTGATTTGCCATTCTTGGGCTGGTGTGTGTAGTGTGTTCAATACTTTGCAATGTGTTTTCCTTGCATGTTAAATGTGCATAAAATGCCTACCTTTCAACGTGCAAAATTATTATAACCCTCTGGGGAAACTGGTAAGCGATAAAGAAGGGATGAATAGGTGAAAGGGTGAATGACTAATATTTTTTATATATAATAGCAAAGTTTTATACTTTGTACAAATATTTTACTGTATATTTGATTAGCGTTTAAATCAGAAATGGCATGGTTCGCATACGTTGGTAAAATATATTTATTGAATTTATGTTTCCTGCACATAGCATTACAGTAAATCGATGTAGGCTATGTAAATCATATGTTTAATGTTTGATATATATTTAGTGACCTGATGGTATTTAATATTATAGGTAGGTATATAAAATAATTATACAAATTTAATGTCCAAACATGATTTTAAAACAAATATGTTTTGAATGCTAATACTTGAATAATTATATATTTTGTTATACCTACCTGCATTTTTTATATTAATAAAATTATAAAATATAATAAAATCGCACTATTTTTTCACTAGCTTGTATTTTTTGGTAATACATTGGTGTGTATACTTTATAAGTGTAAAATGTAAGTAAAAATGCAAAAAAAATGTCCTACTTATTGAAATAGGTATTTTAGAATAGGTAGTGAAATTGAATAGTGATATTTAAGCAAAATAATGTAAGCCAATTAATATATTTTACAGGTGTGAATCATAAAGTAACATAGCGATTATTAAAACAAATCTTCATTATAGTTTTAAATAAAATAATAAATTAGCTCCACCACTCAAACTAAATTTTTTAATGAGATAACTGTCTCGTCAAAAATTATTATGTAGATACCACCATCAATATAGGTAGGTACCATCATGTGTTGATATTATTTAAGCGAAGCAAAACAAGTGCCCAAGATCGATACCGAACAACTTTATTGTGGTTTGTATTTAAACTGTTTTTGATGATATAATTTAAATTTAAGATATAACTTTAATAATGAAGAATATTGTTGATATGATATGCAAACAAAATAATTTATTTTATTTAAAAATAACATTGAATTTAAATTTTTTGGTTTTCAATTTTTATATAATATTTACATAGCTCTTGCGCTCTATGTACGAATATTAAATTAATTTGATTTGTTCATTCAGTAGAAATAGTTAATTGACCGTGGTCTTATAAAGAATAAATCCAATTTAATTTTTCTTTCAAAATTCGATTAATGTGTATAATCTTAGAAGTGTTAAACCATTAAAAAAACACACACACAATTTATTGAGAATATGTTTTGGAGATATCATAAATAATTAAAATTTTACAGTTGAAGACTAGAGTATTTCAAATATTAGGAGTGGAGGATGGACAGAGTATAATGTAATTTAGTTATTTAAATAACATATTATATGACTTATGGACTTCGTATAAAGAAATGTTATTATAAAATTGATTAAAAATAATCATTTTAATTATACATTTTTTAATAACAGTCAACGAATGAAAGATATACAAATTTAATTTTTTTACTTGACCTTCGAATATTGCTTTTATTAGAATAGTTCATGAACACTTTAATATCATTTTTGATTACCTATTTTTAAGTCTTCTTTTTCTTTAGACTCTTTCAATATCCATTTCCGAAAATTGGACTCACTTAATTAAATAGCCATGCAGTATGTATAATTCTTTATTATTTTATAGGTTTTGATTACTTTATATTCAAACTATATTTTCTACTTATATTATCTTATCTATAGATATTAAAATATAAAAATAAGTCGTTTAATAACTATACACTTATTTTAACATATCCCGATATCCGCATCGACTGCATCCCCTGATATCGTGAAACAATACATATAGACATATAATTATTATTGTATGATACTCTTTTACTCATTTTTCATTCAATTTTCCTACCTATGAACCAAATAATAATAATGGCTGTTCATCTACTATAATACTTTTTGCTAAGAATTATAGAATAGTATGTCATTGAATCGTCTGAATGTCTTCATGTAACTATGTAAACCGATTATTGGGAGCATTCAAAAGTTTATATTTATACAACTATACAAGTACTTTAGCACCTTTATAGTATATAAGTAGGTACTATTAAAATAGTCCTCCTTCCAATATTAATTTTTCATAGACCTGTATGTTGTTTGTCGAATTAAATCGTGAATTCGCATCGATAAGTCAAGTTGTTAAGGACACATGCTTTATTGATAAAATAATATTTAAAATAATAAAATATTAATGTATAATATACTGACCGTCGTTAGCTGTGTCCATCGGGCACGCCTAATATTTCGATGTCCTGTAGCCCTGACATGCGAATGGCTGTCACTAGTTGTGTAGCCCGCTCGCTGTGCTTGACGGATCGCATAACGGGTGGCGTGGTGTCCCTCCAGCCGTGCACTTCCGGATTGTACGGCTCCAGTGAGTTCACGTAGTTCCGCAGCGTAAGTGGCTGCAGTTCCAGCACGTCTGCCGTATTTGAGTGCGTTATCTCCGTGTAGCTCACGGCTGTATAGTTGACACCGGAAACAGACAGACGAATACAAACACGTTGGTGCGTCCAATATAACATCAACTGCAGTACGTATGTACATGATATAGCAGATACACAATAAATGTCATATACATTATAATACGTATAGCGTGCCAAACCAGAGTAATGATAACAATAATAGTATTACCTATAATATATTTGTAATCACTAATCGACAACACGTCGGATATGACGTGAAGGAAAACAATGTAGATATCAGAATAATAGGGTTGTCTATCAGCTAAAATTATATAATAACAGATTGAAAGGAGAAGAGAAGAAGTCACTGTTGACTGTCAGTGCCAGAGAATTGTGTGCTACACACTCGGGGGTGATCATCTACTTTGATAGAAATAAAAAATGAAACATACTATTTTTTATAAAATCTATAACAAAACAAAATCCATACATATTTTATTCTGTTTACACTGCTAAAGTTTATTTTTTAAGCAAATTGAAGTGAATGAGATTTTACTATTACTTTAATTAGGTATAGGTATTACTTGTATTTTATGGAAAATGCATTTGTTTATCTACCTAGTAACCACAGTTACTAAACTTGTTGTTTAAATGACACTGTGACAGGATGAACCTTATTGATAATTTATTATTACGTATAATCACACACATATTTTGTTAATTTAAAAAAATTGATACCGATTCTTATATTCATACATTTTTGCTTCATTCTCATTACCTAGAGTGATATATTATCATTTAAAAGTTGATAATTCTTCATCAAGATTCTACCATTTGTAGAAGATTATTGAGTAATGCAAAATTGTCTCTTGTATTATACTAAAGTCAGAAAATTGTTGATATTTTTTAAATTTCCAAAGTTCAAAAAGTGTTATTATACGAAAGAAATGTACCTATATATAATTGTTCAACCAATATTCTTTCCTTGTTAATATAACATTGTTTTAAACTGTTTGATTTTTTTATGAATACTTCTCAAAATAATGAGGAGTTAGTTTTATTGAAATATGCAGTTTGTGCCACATATTTTACTGCCAATTAATGTTTTTACTTTGTAACCGACTTTATAAAATAACAATATTTTAAATAATTATATTCAGTTATGGTCTTCAAAAAGTATACGTAATGTATAGTATTTATTTATGTATATTGTATCTTACTAGTAAAAAAAAAGGTATATCAAAACATATAAGTATAATTGATTACAGTCATAATGACTGATTTTGACTGTTAAGTTGACATGAACCATTAGTTATGTTTTCAAATGATTGATAAATTTAGAGGTGAATTGAACTATATTCATCTTGATCCTATATTAAAAAACTTATGCGTGCGCGTTGATTTTTATTTTTACGAATAACGGTCATTCAACGTTAAATCGTTACGACTGTTAGATGTGCGTATTGTTGTTGTATGGTATGTCCTCGATTATTTGTTTATCATTATTTATAAGTTTACAACCATTTTATACATAACGGTACAGGAGGTAAACAAGGTCAATGACATTTATACCCTTGTTGGACAAGAAGAAAAATGGTAATGTGTGCATAACCCTAAAAAATACTCGTATATTGATTAAGACGATGTACATTCACGCTCACACACACGCGTGCGCGCGGTTTTGTCGCCTTCATAATTTGGTTCGTGGCAGTTTTATGGTTTCTCCCTGTTTTCCTTTCAATGTAACAGACGAATTCCCAGGTTTTACTCTAAACAACATTGTAATATGTATACAAAATATGCCCATAACCTATGTATGATTTAAACAAAAATTGCGACTAGGATGAAAAAATATGACTATCCGCTTAGAATGTTTGTTACAGTAATTTGTTTCATTTTTTTTTCTGTAGTTATTGATAGTTTGTGTTCGATTCTTATTCAATTATTCAAAAAGGTAGTCGATCACATGTTCGTCGGGTTAAGTTGAATAAATCGTAGAGTGAAAAATTAGTGACCTTCAAAGAGGGGAGACAGCGGGTGACCTTGGGAATGGACACACCACCAATCGATCGTTCAACTCGCCAAACACATGCGAAATATTAAATAACTATGATCGCATGGCATTTACGAATGTGGGTCAAATCTATGTTCGAAATTATGTTTAAAAGTATATATTATTTCATGGTCATTAAGAGTCTTTGACTAATTTCCTTAGAATGTGTTGTTGCGACAGGCCTTACCCAAGTTTTCGGAAAGTTCGCTCTGTTGTTTCCAGCAGCAGAATATTTCTGAAATAATCCATCTGAAGAAACTTTTGCTCGAGTTATTCATCACACGGTACCTGACGGATACCGAACAGTATAGAATATTCGCTTCCGTCATAGTCCATCATCTCGACTGCAAAAACATAATACCATCAGTAATCAGTATATTGATATTATAACTATAGTAACTGAATAAAAGTAAATTTAGTTTAAAATGCATACTGATGACGTAGTTGAAAGACAGACTTCATTTTTAACCTAAAGACCCAAATCTTATTACACATATTTACATCTGTATGCAGGATTGCTCATAGTGTGTTCCAAACTATCACTGACTTTTATAATGTTCATCGTATACATTTATTTACGCATACATTTATATATTATTATATATGTATATATATATATATATATTTGTTCATTAAAATATCTTGATGTAATAATTAGAAAACCTATACTGCATATAGAAACTTTCCTAAGAGCCTTGTAGTTTCATATCCGGCGACCTTGATTGTTTAACTGCATTATGAACACATATACATATATATAACGTATGTATATATTTAACATGGTAAGCTATGGAAAAAGTTTTAAAACTTTTTTGCTAAACATTTAGCCACTCGACGCGTTTGAACTTGAAAGTTATAAATGCATTTATAAAACTGAAATATTAAAAATATGACTTCACGATATAGGTATAGGGGATAAATGGGGATTAATTACTGTCTGAATAATTTTAAAATAATAGTTTTGTCTTTGGAATTGTTTATAATTTACATGGCCGTGACTTGGAATGATCGATAAAAATGATTTGAAGAATACATTCTATAACGTTCACGTTATCTAGGGTGTATGATTTCAGGGGTAGGGAGACACCTACTATTTTTGGCGATTGGTTATTTTTAGGTTGTGTTCCACAATCAAAATAGCTCGATATTCACTATTTGATGACATTTATTTATTTTTAATTTTTATAGAAGTTTGATGGATAATCTTAGAGACTAATAGTACACATCGGTATGAGTATTAAAAAAACTATTTCACTTTGAACAGGTTAGAATTAAATTTTTTTATTTTAGAAATAAATTATGGATAATTTTAAATAAGTTTTTAGATAACGTTATGAGAAATTTGATTTGAATGGTTGCCACGTGAATCTAGAGTCGGCAGCGTGAATTATATTATCTTTGCCAAGAAAAAGAAATAATATTTTTAGACGTGGTTTAAAGTGCGTTTATAATTACGTGTCTCTTAAAATGTCCTCCCAATCGTAAACACTTCGCTATCGATGGTCCCGATGGAAGAACAACCGTCTATGGCTTTTTCCTTTATCATCTTCCATTGTTGGCGATTCGGACGCAATTTCTTAAACGACGGCCAGACATTGAGGTGTTGGAAGAAATGGCCAAAAAAAATGTTGATTAAATTAAAATAGGTAAATAACAAACGTTTATGGTTTAACAGTGCATGACTATTTTAATTAAAACACGTAAATAACGTAACAATAATAATTAATGAAAATAAAAAATAATAACTAACGAATAATGAAACACTATTTTACAGATGCATATGTAACTATTATTATACATGCACGGGTGACGGCGTTGTCGACGATGTCGTGTCGAACTTTTGACTGACCCAACAAAGGGCGAACCGCGAACACCGAGACCTTAAAACGATAGAGCGCTACCTTTAACAACAATAAATAATCGTAAAAAATACTGGCGCGACAGAGAAGAGTGAGAGAGAAAACAAAAAATGATTACTTTTTACCTTTACGTGACGTGTCCTCCTTTCGTTTCGTCTCGGGCCGTCATAATAAATAATATATATTTTAAATTAATTTAATTATATTTAACCAATCAGGCTAAGGTATCTATAAAGTTTAAATCAAAACATTGACATTCGTCACATGCTTATAGTGTAGCGGAATCTCAAATGTCGGAGAATAGAAATTTTGATGTCACTGAACGTTTGTTTCGATTCGACATAATATCCCCTCTCTTCACAGATGTACATGCCAGTTTGTATCTGAAATCAAAGCATTTGTACCTTATAAGTTGTAATAATACAATTTTAACAGTCCATCTATTTTGTGATAATATAGAGTTATCATCTATTTATAATGTATATGTGTTTGTTAAATGTTTTTTTTTATATTAAAAATAATATAAATCATACTTGATCTTATAAACTGAAATTACTCGTAGATATTTATCGAATATTTATAAATATATATTATAAAAATTATAATCTATAATACTTTTACAAATTAAATATAAATATTATTATACGAATGAATACGATAATTTTAGTAAAAGTCGTATTCTATGTTATTAATACCTTGGAGTTTATAAAAATAGATCATATAAATATATATTATTCGATGATGTGTATAAGTTGATCGAATTTTTAATACAGCAAATAAATATATTATTGAATATTATAATTTTAATTATAAAGAAAAACCAGATTTACGTAGGTATCAGTTATAACTCATTAGGAAATAGGTACCTACGTAAAATGATTTGAAAAGACAAAGGTAGTATTGTAGGTATACTATGTGTCTATATAGTGTCAAACGATTAAGTGGATTGTCAGTATGTGCAGTATGTCGTAGGTCTATTTATTTATTTTTAAGTCTATACATTTTCAAATAAACTTTTTGTGGGATATATCCAGCAAATTTAACAGTAAAAACATAAAATTTATAATTTGAACTTATAATTACAAAAGATTAATGTATAAGAAACAAAATAAAATGCATTAAAACATTTATGATAGTAGTTTATTATAATTATATGATGTGTAGCGTACATTATGGATATTGAGTATGATTAAATATGAATAATGGTATAAAAATGTATATAGGTTTGTATAATAAGGACTGTGATCGTATTGGGTATTATGTCATAACGTATCAATGTAAGTAATAAAATGTTTAAATTATATTGAATATAATATAATCGTATATGTATAGTAACATACCAATATGATGTTTTGTATTAATGTATTAAACAATTCATAGATATTATATCATATTCTTATATACCTAACATTTTATGTTAATTATTATGGAACATTATATGTTAATATAATATTACGCCTAAACGCTATAGGTCATAATAACCCTTGACTTCAAAAATCAAATTCTTATCATTCTAATCTTTAGCTGCATTTCTTCAATTATGTTTATTAAACTAAATTATTTGATGGAGATCTTTCCCTATTCATATTTGAAGATTATATTGCATGTTAGCCTTTAGGAGGTGTTGTGAACACACTATTCATAGTCACAAATAAATTTAGTCACAACACAAATTGTTAGAAAAGTAGTTTAACTTTATTGAGTGTGTGATATTATATGGAAAATACTTATAAGTCAATATAATTAATATAAAAGGTTCTGAATATTCTCTGTGATGTTCTGGCAATCATATGCCATGCGGTTCTGACTATAAATCAAGACTGACTCGCCTAGTCACCTGTGTTACAACACAGTGAGTCCTCGTGCATTCCGTTTAAGCTTTAAGTCGGTGGCGGTGTACATTGAACACTACCACTAATAATATACGTCTTACATACAATAAGTAACCAGAGGTCCTTAACATTCATTGCAGAGGGTTACATAATTGTACAAAATAATAAGTAGAGACTTTGAAGAATTTGCAATAAATTTGAGGGGAGCTAAGCCCCTCCAAGCACCCCGCAATACCCGCCTATATCTCTACTTCATCTTGCCATCAACTCCTTGTACGTCCCTGTATTCCTTCTATTCGTGTATACATTATGATTATTCGATTAGACAGTGTTCTCTCTCCATTTTTCCGTTGTGACCTATTCATTTGATTCTGTATAAAACTAGTAGGTATCTCTTAATGTTTCAATTTTCTAAGATATTTAGTTACTATTATAATTGTGATTTCGGGTTCTCCGTGGTTCTTCTCTGTCCATTGCTCGTATATTATATTATTACCGTTTTCTGTTTGAATATATTTAATCTGTTAGCATATGATTTTGAATATTTTGATAACGTCCGTGTTTCTACATTTCATAGTAAACTATATGTCTATATGGGTTTAATAAAGGTATTTTATAACTTCATCTTATTAATAGCTCTTAATATTAGTTTTGAATTTAAAAGTGTAGTTTTATCAAAGTTTATGCTGCACGATTGTCAGTTATGACTGTTTTAATTTTTCCTTACAGATGTTATTTCCACAGTTATTAAAGGAAAATCCCAGGTACATAAGTCTGTCACGGTCCACACATTCAAAGTCATTCTCGCTTTGTCCAGCACTACGAGTTTCTGCTGAGGATAATTTTTATGCATTGGGGCAGGCGCGCACCCAGAATTTTTGCTTGGGGGGGGGCTTAATAATTTTTCTTTTTTCCTTACACAAAAGTAAACAATTAAAACTAATTTTTAAATAACCACTTTTATTTATTATTATCATATATTATATAATATTATTATTTATTTAATATTTATATAATTATAATCTATAACTAATTATTATGACAAATCAATTTAAAATTTAAGTTTCCTGGGTCCATTTCAGAAATAATTTTTAATACTTCGGATTCTATAATTTGTATTTCTCGATGTATGTGAAGATTTGCCAGACTATTTAAACGTGACTGTCCCATTGTGTTTCGGAGATAGGTTTTAATTTGCCGTAGTGTGGAAAACGATCTCTCAGCCGTAGTTGTACTTACTGGTAACGTTGCAAATATTTTCAAAAGTTTAAATACTGATTCAAATATTTTAATATCACATAAATTTAAACCATCGATCGCGTTTAGTGGTAAAGTATATCCACAGTTTTTAAATTTTTCATACCACAATTCGAATTCGGCCTTAGCGACAGAAAAACTAATTTGTTGCATATCTTTTTCGTAAAAGTCAAAAAGATTTTTAAAACTTGAAATTTGTTCATATGTTGGATCACGTCCGGTTGGTAAAAGACATTAATAACTTGTTAGGAGATTTTTATGTTTTAAAAATCGATCAGAAAGACTATTAAGAAATGAATCGACCCATAGAATAAAAATTGAACGTCTATAGGTAGTATTCTTCAATATTTTCAGATGGTGTATTACATCGCTTAGTTTGGTGTTTTGTTAGTCTAGGTATAGACATACCCAAGTCTAAATTAGAGGCAACTTCTTGTGCTTCTAAAAATAATTGTTTAAATTCACTGTCGGCATTACTTCTAAGTCGTCGGAGAATAGACACTACACTTTCTACTTGGTTAACTGCAGTTGATAGATCTATATCTGTCCTTTGAAGTATTTTACTTATTGGTAAATATATCCCCAATGATTGGGGTTTCTTCTCGATAATTTTCAATCACATCGGTTTTAAGTTCTTCTCTTTTTTTCAATACTCTATTAGGCCATGGGTGGCCACAACGAGGCTCGTGAGCCGCATACGGTTAACCCGAGTGAGTCTCTTGTGGCTCTTGACACCAAGCTTAGAGTAAAATTAATTCATATAATAATATAAAAAACACTTCTCAAAAGTAAAATCCCATTTCTTAATGTGTTCCTACCTGAACAATAATGCTCTGTGTAGTGTAAAAAATGAATGTTCCTTTATTTCTTAAAAATTAAAAATGTGTTTACATTTTATAAACATACCTATCTATCTTAACAATGTGACTCGAAATAGCTTCATACATTTGCAGCTCCTAAAATTAAGGTTAGTTGCCATCCCTGATCTAGGCTCTAGCATGGCAGATATGTTAATATGTTTAAGTATATTGTTAGGTATGCCCTATGATCGTATATTATTATGTAAAAACAAAAAAGTGCTTTGCATCAATTATCGTGTCTATGCTCTTAAAATATTATACTATACTAATTGTCTATTTTCATTTATTCACTACCATTTTATCGCACTAGATTTGGATGAATAATAGTTTTAATTACAATTATAACATTTATAAGTATTTACTTTAATCCTTTATAATTATTAAAATTTCCATCTTAAAATTACTTAATACCACCATAAAACATTGTGAATACTTATATAATATTATAAATAAAACAAATTTGAAATTATAATAGTTATCGGAAAATACTTGCTTGTTTGTCTCAATCCCCAACATCGGCAATATAATACATGAGCCAACTAAGTAAATTGTAAGCACCTTGGAATATTATTATCAACTGTCTGATAAATATTTTTTATATTTGAATAATTTAAATTAATATAATTAATTGATGGACCTTACATCATTAATTTAATTTCATATTTTCGTGTCAATTATTATTCATATGAGTCCAGTATTTTATAAATAATCATTCTTGGGAAATTATCATAATAGTAATATGTATGTTTATGATAATTTTTGGTGATAAACATGACATGTATTAATGTTAATTTTATATTCATCGATAATAGTGTCCGTTCTCAGTCATCAGTTATTTTATGTAATTTAAATATAGATGTTTAATTTTATACTAAATATTAACGTTGATAATTGGCTAAGAACATAGTATAAAATCATCATTGCATTCTTTTCATATGAATAGTAAAATTTTAAAGAAATTTTAGTACTTAAAACATGTATAAAATATTAATACTCATAATAAAAAAAACATAAGAGCAAAATTACAAACGTGAATATATACCAAGTCTCTATGATGTTTTATTAAAACAAAACGTGAACCTTACTTTTAGAGTGAAGTGGATTCGTGTAAAGATTTTAATGTTTAGTTTTGTATGAAACAAAAAAATAAAAATATTTTAACTAAAACAACACGACGTATAAATTCGCAATGATATTTTACTGTAAATATATATTTAGAAGAAATGTGTGTCTTATATTATATGCCATACTATTATAATACCTATGTTACCCTTCAATAACCTCTTGTCATAACCTTGTATGATATCGATATTTATAATATTCTAGTTACATATTAAAATAATCTATAGGTAAATAGCTATTATATTTATATTTTATTCTACAATCGCTGTTAGATGATATTATTTAAAAAAATTCTTTAAAATTAATTTGTTCTATCCTATCGAAGTCTTAGATATAAATTATTCAACCTAAGTTTTATATATTAACGGATGAACTTTTTTTTCACAATAAAATGTACATAGCCTATGGGCTGTCTATATCTAACGATTTATGCAGAAAATATAATTTGACTATTTTAACATTATATAAACTAATATAGTTATAGCTGCTATAATATATACTTAAATAAATTATTGAAAATTAACTTACTTGATTATTATTGAAATACACAAGTTGGTTTTTATATTTTACATAAATATATTATAATACATATGATATTTAAAATTTCCATAAATATATACTTAAAAAGTATAATGAAATAATCTTGAAGAATAAATTATTATGTGAGAGTTGGCCAGGGGAGTATTTAATAAATGGGGGTGGTGAGGTAACAATATGAACTTATAAGTCAATACTGACGTATTGTAAAACAGTGTGAATAGGTTAGTAATTTAAATAGCTTAAAATTAGTCTAAATATTTTGAAAATATTATTAATTTTCTAAATAAAGATAGGTCCAAATTTAGAGGAGGGGTGCAACTTTATCTGAGATGTCAATTTGTGTAGTCAATTCAGAGCGTAATAAATATATACTGACATTTGACATATTGTCATGGTATTTTAATTGTATTAAAAAAGGTATGTATTATGTATACCTATGTTATTTTAGCATCTATAGTCACAATTAACGAAAGCTACAAAAATTGAATTCTGTTATAATATGATAAATTAGTAAAAAATAAATAATATAACACGGCCTTCCGATTCCTTACTCTTCAAAAATCAAATACCATGGCCTTACTCTTGATCAAAGACTAACGTGGACTAATCATATCAGAACGCTTGCTTAGGCCTTTACTATATGTAATAACTAATAATAAATACTCCTCCACTAAAACTAAGCTTCTTATATACAAAACGCTATTAAAACCACTTTGTACCTACGGCCTTCAATTTTGGGGCAATGCGAAAAAAACAAATATCTCAAAAATCCAAACCTTTCAAAATATTGCACTTAGACAACACTTTAGAAAACTGATGAATGCTCCACCCTACGTGTCAAATCATGTACTAAACGTCTACACACCGACTTAGAACTCAAAACAATAAATTACGAAACAAAAATCTTTTATAAAATATTCCATTGCCACCTAAATAATCACCCAAATCAACTTATAAAAAACTTGGCCACTCCCACAATACCTGGGAATCCTCAATCCTCCAAGACGTTTGAAGCGCAAGTGCCAAGTGTTATTGTGATCTTTTAAATTAAATTAAATTAAATTAATTAAATTAATTTAATTATTATCAAGCTAGCAGAAAGTGTCATCAATGGATGGCTCCTTTCATCAGAATCTCATGACCTGTCAACTTTTATCTAATATTCTTATTGTGCCAAGTATAATTAATGATTAGATCAGATTGTTTATTTCTTGTAAAAATAAAAAAAAAAATAATAATAATATAACACAACATACTCTACTCAGTTATTAAAATTGGTCAATGTGCTAAGAAATTGTGCAGTTTATCCATATATTATGACTTTGGTTGGTTAATGAGGTGGTCTAAAAAAAAAGACCAAAAAAAATTATGCAATACCCATAGGCCATAGTCATACATATATGTTTTTACGAAAAATAGAAAACTATAATATTTATGCATAATTTTAGAATTTCTTGCAATTTGATTAATTTGATAATTTCTAATGAATGAAAATATTATTCAATTATCATTATCTAATAATATTTACACAATCGGGCATACGTGGCTTACACACAGCTTTCTCATGAGACACGACGATCCTGCCCAATGTACAACCTGCGGAGAAGCTCTAACTATCAAACACGTCCTTCTACACTGCCGACATTTTACAGATACCAGAACCTCCTTAAACATTCCAGAACACCTCTACGAAGCACTCGGACCGGACTATGAAAATTCTATTAATATTCTAACTTTCCTAAAAATAACCAAACTTTATAACCTCATATAATTTCATATGTTTTCCTAGATATTCCCCTACTTTAATTACACATACCTACCAAGAATAATTTTATTGTAATATTGTAAAATGTATTGTAAATTGTACCTGTATATATAAGTAATATTTTAAAATATGTAAGCTAATAACTTTAGTTGTTGAGGCTTTAAAGTAATAAAAAAAAAAAAAAAATATTTACACATTTTAAGTACACACAATCATTTTATGAATTTATCGTTTTTATTTTTATTGTAGTTTAACATCGTGAAAAAATATATTATCCGTGATAACATGTCTGTGGGTCATACATAGGTGCGGTATAATATGTAGGTATACCACGCATTACATATATATACGTATATACATTATACATATAATAGTGTAGTAAATCGTTCCTGTAGTCAATAAATAACTAATAAATAATGATATATACATTTGGACACTGGATTATTGACTTTCCAGTAGGTATATTATATATTTGCTATATTTTAGCAAATACAAAATCAGACATTTACGACACGCGATAAAGGTAATAAATGAACTTTATCAATTTATATTGTAAAATTTGTTATTTTTTCCATTGTTCTATATGATGGGTTACACAAAACGCGTGCCTACAAGAATTATAAATAAAATTTCAATCGAAATTCGGAGAAATCGTTTTGCTGTATACCTAGTTGTAAACCTCGTCGTTGAGTTGGTCACTGTAATGGATATTTAAATATTTTGAATTTAATGACAAATCGTAGCATATGAAAATTGATTCTGAGCGGGGACAGGTTGAAATCTAAATTTTTAAGTATATTTTATACATTTATAATGCTATGAGCGATTATTATTGGCAAAATGGTAGGTTGTACTAACTTTCAAAAACTAATCGCACGGACCTACAGTAATAATTATAGGTACTATTATTTCATATTATAATTATTAATTAATGATATGTAATATTATAGTAACTGTTATTAACTTACAATGTATTTTAGACCAAGTAGACAAGTGTGAATAGTTTTTGCCTTTGTTTTTAATTAAAAAGTTTAAAATTAATTCAGCTATTTTGAAAATTATATTGTGTAAAGTATTTATGTAAATAATAATATGAAAAGTGGTGAAGGACTTCAAATACCTATGAATAATATTTTTTAAATTACGACAAAATATTTAAATTAGACCGGTGAAGCCCAAAAGCACATGATGCCTTTGAAAATAAATTTTGAGGATTTGAGATTTTTAGATTTCTGTAAGAGCAATTTATGAAAATCCACGAATTAAATCTTCGAGTATGCGCTATAAAAAAAGAAATTGTGTGTAATTTTTCTATAAATTTTAATTTCGCGATTTTAAACAACAAAAAAATGAGGCAAACTTTATAAGCTATTTAGACGTAAATAATAACATCGCTCAACGTCTCAACTATAATTATTACGGTGTCTATTTATAATAAAGTACTCAATAAAGGTAATACTACCTAAAATGTACAAATATTAAATAAGACCTAGGTATATAATGAATTTTATCGTTTGTAAAATACTATGAATTGTTGAAATAATATGAAATCGAAAAATTAATTATTACGTCATTTTGTACTTATCATCATACAAATCACTAATCACTATACTTAGCCTTAGCAGTAGCTGCTGGTTACATAATAACATAAACGTCGAAAACGTTTGATTGTATTATATAGGAATCGATCGACTCAAATATTTAAATTACCCCGATGACGAGTATATGATAATGATATACATCATATACACAACTATAATATACAATACACCTATTATACCGCTTATACTACTTTTGGGTGACATCGTGTGCAGAGCTGTTTTATTGTATTAATAAAATAATAACCACGTGTCCACGTAGGTACCTGTGTAATACGCATGATATATAGATACTACGGACAATATGGCGCGCGTGTACCTAAATATTATATTATTATTTTGTGCGATCGACTGGCATGTTGTGCGGAGCGCGGCGTTGGCTTGTTTTTTTATATTTAAATTGTGGATTCCTATTAAAATAAAAGTCACGCGACCCAGTGTGGGGGGGGGGGGGGTGCTCGCGCTCCAGCTAATAAAGCCAATGGGTCATGGTTAATATTTGAGAGCTATTCACAGGGTGTCGCCCGAGACGTTTCGGCGCGAGTGCGTGCGTGCGAATTTGCAGTTTGGTGCGGAAAAAATAACAAAAATCGTAGCGGTTTAGGTATATACCTAATGGTATATATATAAAGTGATACCTATATGAATATAGGGACCGGATTTGTACGCCCTAAAAACTGTAGCTGATTGTGCGTTTATTTATTCGTTATATTATTATTATTATAAGCATGTAAAATATTTACTGTATAAAACCTGCGATCTTATATTATTTCTTTAGATGTACCTGATGGCTATCTGGTATAACGCGTGCTTCTGATGTTACGAAAATACAAATAAATTAAATTTTATTCGGATAGTTACATTTTGAACGGCAATAACTATAAATATAATATTTAAAAGTAGGACTCTTTAGGCATCGAATATATCGATGCACCGAATCAAAAGTTTAGCTTTTAAAATATATATTTTTTACTTTCCCTCTAAAACCGCAGGTACGCGTTGACGGCCGCTGGATAAATATTATATTATAGACACTGCAGGAGCAGCTGAGCAGCTGTGTACAGTATTATAAGGTGACATAAACATATATGTATATAATATATTACACGATGTCGGTATGCTGCCTAAACCTTTTTTAAAAGCAGCGTGTAGTGTACGATTTACAAAATCCACGTGTCAAGCCAAAATAATTCGTATACAACAGATCCTATAATATATGCAGTGTGTTAAATACGCGGTGCTATTTTGTGAACTCGCACAATTATTTCCGAATGTAGTGTATATCATACATTACATGTTTGTGCGTGTGTGCACGTGCGTGTATTTACGATTTGTGTATAAGTACACGCGCGTAGTCGTTCGTTTCGTACACGCTCGATTCGTTTAAGCATTTAATGTAGTTTGTACTGCAGAATTTATCGAGCTTTCGGTATTAACATATATCATGACATGAGTAGTATAGGCACTCGACGGTCGAAATAAATAAGGTGGAGTGTAGGATATACATATATATTTTATTATATAATATATGTAGGTAGGTATGGCAAGTGTTCCCGCAGTATTATACATATATATGTAATGTATATATAGGTATCAATAACATATTATATACATTTTCTATATGATTGTTATTTAATCATAATATATATTATGATATATATATATATCAATGGATTACCTATGTAGGTTGGTAGGTAAGACATGTTCAATATTTATATTGTTGTACCTATAATTGAATAGATCGATATATTATTATCTTATTTAAAATGAACGGTTAAATTATGATGGTTTTGACCACGAACAAAGAAAGCCCTAGAGTCGAAGTTTATTTCAAAATGATAAATTATAGGTTTAATATATACTCTACGTTAAAAACTTTGAAATTCAATAAAAAAAAATTAAAATTGCCGAGGGTGCAAATTAGTGGCTAGGATATCATATTATTATATTACATAAATCACCAGACATTATGGAATAAACTTCGATTTGCCGATTCCTGCAGCAGAGGAAGGAACGCCCTAATATGGGCACGTTTTGTAGTCAACAACAATACACAGTCACTATGCCACTAAAGCGTGTAGGTACTTATATTATTATATATGCTTTAAAATAATAAACTACGTACATATCCATGGCGACCGACTTGCAGGTTAGGTGTTCTCGGGCACGCTTTCGATGTACAATTTTAACTTTCTTGCACAACGATTGCAGTGATGATTATGCATAAAAAAAAAACAACACTTCAGTCATAAAATTATTATACGACCACACCGCAGTGTCGTATACGCGACCGGTACACCACTTCCGTAGATTGTCGATCAGTTTTCCCGTGCGTTATCACAAATGTCTTAAAACTGTGGCCCGTGGTATACTGAATTTCGATTTTAATTCGAAGTGGACCAGGCGATACTATATTGAATTTAAATTAGGTAGGTACCTATCGTAACAACGTTTTTTATAACACAATGTTAATGGTATAATAAGTAGGTAGGCACTGTTTTATATTATAAAATATACAGAGTGTATCAAGTATATTCACGTTAGATTACTTGGTCACTGTTAAGACTGAATTTTTATTTATTAGGTTAGGATTATTATTAAGTTAAACCGTTTTACTTATTTTATAGACTTACGATAAAATACTTTATCATAATATAAATTATTACGATTACAATAGTGTATATAATATAGTTGTAAGGTTGTAACTATAAAGTATACCATAATTAAATATAATGCAGACCTATTTTAAGTATTAGTTTTTGCTGATGAAAACTAACAAAACATTCGATGCGCATTCCATATGTCACACATTTTATACACTTTGTTTGTCCAACTGAATTATCTACAGCCTACTTTGGTACATCTTTTTTCATGCATGAAAAAATCGATACCGAGTGAATAAATCGCTAAATAGTAAAAAGTCATGTATCTAACGGCAATGCGTCTTCATTATAAATTGCAATCGTGACAAATTATGTAAATGTGTAATATAATATTACGATATATAGGGTCCGTCAGAACAAACGCACGTTTTTCAAAATGATGCTATATGCTCAAAGTAATTTCAGTTAAAAATGTTTTAGTGTATCAAAATATGCATACGCATAATGCATATTATGCAGTTTTTTTATATGTAACAAAATTTAGGTTTGGAAAATAATGTCAGGCATATGGCGCCCTTGAGCCACAAAGTAGAGATGCGGGCACTCACGAAACGATCCTATATCGTGTATGTCAGCATCTATCGCGATTCGTGGTTTGTATTGGTAGACTTTTAATTTTATGTTGACCCCACCAAAAAAATTGCATGCAAGTCAGGAGAGCAAGGGGGCCACGGGATGTCCCCAAAACGCGAAATGAGCCATATGCTGTATGACATTATTTTCAAAACCTAAATTTTGTTACATATAAAAAAAACTGCATATGCGTATGCATTTTTAGATATAATAAGACATTTTTTACTGAAATTACTATCATTTTTAAAAACATGTGTTTGTTCTAACGGACCCTGCAGTATTAGGTATAAACAAAAAAATATTATACGATATGAAATATAAATTAATTGTATTTGAAATTCTTTTAAAAAATTGTTCTACACGCACGACGCGTGAACGCATAATATAAATAAAATTATTGTCGTTTATTATACATTTATTTTATTTCATAATGTCACGTCAACAGTCTACTTATATAGCTATATTATAGAATAATACATTGTCGTGGTCAAACAGTTTATATGCCATATGCGGTACAGTCATATACAACTCATACACAGCCGAAATACGTAGTTCTGACGTCAGAAGTTAATATACGAAATTATAATAATTACTTGTACATTTATTTTTATGCGAAATACTGAATATCTACACGTACTAATATTACATAATATTAGCGTTTATGAAATATGCATACTTGACTAAACCGATCAACAACCACCACAACGCATTTTTATATCTTTTAATCACATCTTATAAAGTATAGCTTATTGTTTTTCATTTAATGAAATTAACGCCTGCCATCTCTCTGTCTCTCTCTTTATATAATACGAGTATATATTATGGTGCCATGGTGGCCATCACGGGATAAGCAATATAATCCAAACGAGCACTTACAATTATTTGATTATTTTGAGAAATTCAGACTATATCGATGTGCAAAAGAGGTCATAAGTGTATATGAAAAAAATCAGGTGAGTTCAAATCCCTAAATTTAAAGATTACGCATAGTTACGCATATTCATAGGTTTTGGGCGAACAAAGGTTGGACTACCTACTGCAGACGAATGAATTATAACGCGATCTCTAGAGCAGCGGTCTTAGGACGGCTCAATAAGAGGACGTCGACATCTAATAAATTTTTAGGTTGGCCGGCAGTTCTGATGATGTACCCGAGAAGACTTTCAGAAAAACAAATTAGAGATTAAATAGGATGTGGGGCACCAACACAGCCGGTTCTTTTTAGTTTTTTGATAGAATTAGTCATGAAACTTTGATACATATTTGAAGAACTCATTTAAAAGGTAAAGCTTCAAAAACTAATTACTTTAGATAATGTACAATTATTCACATACAGAATATCACAAGCGAAAAAATAATGAAATTAATCTATTGGAGTATCTATTCAATAATTAGAGTAGGGATCCCAGATTTATATTTTAAAAATACGGGACAATTTTTTAAAATCATATCTATATACTTCAATACTTGTAATTTGCATTTGCATTAGTGTTAATTTGAGGATGGGTAGAGGGGACTTATGTTAGCAATTAACATATTTTACATATTAAATTTAAGCCATTAGACCAAGAAGTAACATTTAATTTTACTCAGTAATATACTATAAAATATAAAGTTAAACACAATATTAAACAGTAGAAACAAATATAAATTATAATTAAAATTAAAAACAAATGTTATGGTGACATTCCTATAATACAATTTTAACTAAAAATTGAACTTAAACAAAAATTATTATTATTATTACTATTATTATTAATGTATAACAAAATATATCAAGGTGACTTTCTTATGATAAATTTATAATAAAAAATAAATAAAAATAAAATAAAAATTTTAATAATGTAGGAACATTTAATTTTACTTATTTGTATACATTATTAATTTATAACATAATATATTAGGTGATTTTCTTCTGATAAAATTAAAATTAAAAAAATATACCAATACCAACAAAAAAATCATGAGATAATTTTAATTTTTTTTCAGATTTTTTTTATAATCAAATATTTATTTATCATCTATTATTAGATAATATAGTTTATCAATAATTTAAAATTTAAAAACCCAAATTATATAAAAAATGTCATTTTAAAAATAAGGTGCATACGAGACGGATTATCCAAAATACGGGACAAAAGTGTTATTTTTAAACTTTAATCGGGACACCGGGACACTTCCTTCAAATACGGGACAATCCCGTAAAATACGGGACGTATGGGATCCCTAAATATTAGAATCTTGGGTGAAAAGTTTGGTGGTACTTATGATTATCGTGTTTTACTCGTTTTAATATCATCTGCTAGAGCGGAAATAACATAAATTAAAAGTTAAATCTAAGAATCTAACAACGTATAAATATAGTTAGTGTGTATTTAATCAATAGTATAAATAATAAACAAGAAGGATGCACGTATATTTGCGCAAAATAATAACGAAAAGACACATTAAAAATAAATTTATTACTATAAACAATTTATAAAAAACAATATAACATCAGAGACATCATCTTATTGGGATCTTATATTATTCTAAATATTAAAGTCTTTATAAATGGTATGATAACTTTCATTATTTAAAAAAAAAAATATTAAAGAACTGAAGCTTTTTCAATACCTACCGATACCGAACTATACTTAATGTTTGAAAAAACATCGAGGAGATTAGTAAAATATTGTGACAAAAACAATAATTTATGTATTTATATAATTATGTATATAGTATATTATGCCCTATATAAGTTATATTTTTTGTAGGAGTATATTATCTCAGTTTTCATGTAGGCGCTTCAGTTCACGAACAAATCAGCGTCAGTGTACCTAACATTGTGACATAATACGACCTAAATGGGCAACTGCAAGTCGCGGTTTGGATTTAGCACTTGGTATATTTCTTTATATGGTTTAAACTACCTACTTAGTACTTACTCAGCAGATACTCTACACTTTTTTCATACCCGTAAAAACAATCGCTGAGAATCTGAGGTTTTCTTGAAAATTTTAAATTATACCGTAAAGCATATTAATATTATGTTGGTGACATTGATAAATGATAACTTATCACAGTAGATACCCCGGTCTTTGATAATAATAAATAATATACATTTTATATATTGTCTAATGTCTAACTAATTTTTTTTTAATAATAAATTAATAACATAACCAATTGGCAAATACGATTGTCTATTGTCTATTGTTGATTATTGACTTTGTATAATAATATGTAAATTCTAAGTTTATTTTCCTGTTTATACACTATACTTCTCACGAACAGTACTATTTTTTATTCAATTATTTATATGATTCTCAGTTAGTTCTTAATTTTTTTCATTTGCTACATATTAGTGTTTATATGTATTTGTTTAATCAATGGTCGTCAAAGAGTAAGAAATCTATAAGGAAATGTGTGTAATATAATTGTAAGTCTTTCTTAAACTAGGACCAGAATGTCGACTACCTAATTTGGCTGTGTAATTGTCATTAAAATGAACTCAAAACAGGTTAATTACATTTTTAAATATAACAATGTACTTAATACAAATAATTCATAAAAATAAAATATCTAACTATCTCTTAGGTATTATTGAATGTCAAACATTAATGAAACTGATAAGCCCAAGAGTTGGTAGAAATCTGAAAAATGTTGCTGTAATTAGTGGTTTGAAGGTATTTGTGTGAACTTACTGAGTCATATCTTTTTCTGACATTTCATTTAGTAGACAATAGTAGAATTTTTAAATTAAAACCAGTTAAAATATGTTTAAGAATTAATATAAGAATATATATATATTTATAATTGTTGATCATTATATTTAAATCAAGTACAATTCTTATAAAATTATTAAAATATTAGTTTCTTTTGGTTAGTATAATCCATCATAATATCTATTAATCATAAATATATTATGTATTTATAATATTAATACAAATAAATAATAATATTGATGGATAAAATACATTTTTAAACTATGAACTTTATACCTACTTACCTATTGTTAAATAATATTTATAACATATTATGTATAGCTTAGTGTTATTTTAAATTGGTAGTAAGGATTTTGGTGGCAGCTGTTTATGTTTCAGACCAAACATATACAATTTATATCATGATAAAAATTGTTAATGATATTTAAAAATAAATATTAGTAATTAGTAGTGCTATACTAATTTAAGTTTTAGTCTTATTTATTATTTTGTTCATGGGCCAAACAGTTCCAATATATATTGAAGAACAGTGTTCTTATATCAAAAGTCTAAAGTTGTTAGAAAAATTTGCATTTTCATACATCAACCACCTAACTCACTTATTTATCAAGTATTTCATATACCTAGCCTAAGAATATTATATTGCAGGCTATATTTGAAACAGTAATAGATGAATCAGACGCAATTTCATTATGTCCTCGTCTAAATTTATTTCTGAAACCTTTTGCACGGATTATGATCACTGTTCAATTGGATGGCAAAACCAAAACAACAATTTCCAATTGGCAAATCATGGAGCGTTTAAAGGAATGGATAGATCCAGACAAGTTTTCTCATCTTTGTATAGCAAAAACGTCTTTGGATTTAATAAGGTTAATAAGTATTTTTTAAAGAAGATATCTTCAATAACTTTGTTTATAAAAAAAATATCTATAATTGATTTAATTTTAGGTTCGATGCAGAATTAACAGACCGTTCACGATTGTCAACAGTATTATCCCGTTTGTGTAATAGACGAATAAAATTTCCTGGATTTTCTCATCTATTGACTGTGCGTGCTGTTGAATCTAAACCAGATTTTCCTACTCGTCATAATTGGGATTCATATTTTCGTGATAATAAAGATATGAATGAACTGAAGCCAGGTGAGCGTCCTGATACTTTACACATTGAAAATTTACCTTTGGAGTGGTTAACTGAACCTGGAGAAAAATATCCAAGTGAAAATATTCTAAAAAAAATATTCAATGGATTCGGTGAAGTAGCTCGTGTTGATTTACCTGCTGCAGACCCATCAAGAGTTATTCATGGAGTAGGAATCTGTGATGCATACATTCAATTCAGAGACTATTCAGGTTTTGCAAAAGCAATGGATGCATTAAGGGGTAATAAATTGGCTTTAATCACTGATACAAAAGCACTTATAGCTAATATTAAAGTAGACTTTGATAAAACAAAACACATGACATTAAATGAGATTACAAAAAGACATGAACGCCGTGATCGTTTCCTAATGAGGAAAAAAGTGATTGAAGAAAAAGAAAGACTAGAAAAAGTAAAAGAATTAAAAAAACGAGAAGAAGAAAAGTAAGATAGTAATTCTTAATTAAATGAATAAATTTGTAATACATAACAATTTATACATAAGCATATTTTTTTTTTTACTTACATTTTAGTAAAAAAAAACTTTTTGAATTGGAAAAAAAAAATGAAAGACGTAAATTGCGAGAAGAAAAACGTAAAGCAAGACGTATTAAGCGTTTAGCTGAACAAGAAGCTGATATAATGAACCAAAAAATTGCGACTGAAGAAAGGCTTCTGTTAAAAACACAAAGAAAACTAGAAGCTATTCATTTACTGGGAGAATTGTTTACACGAATCAAAGTAAGTTTATAAACTTTTTTAATGATATTTTTTTGTTAATTAATTTTGTATTTTAGTCCAAAATTAATTCTAAAAGTAAGGAGGAAGAAAAATCTGAAAAAAATAATGCCAATACAAATGTAAGTTATGAAATATAACATTATTGGTAAATTTTTAACATAAATTTTAATTAATTTTTAGAATGTTCAATGTAGGGATATTGAGTCTACTTTCAGACAAAGAATGATTGAAAAATGGAAACCATTTCAGCATAAAATATTAAAAAGTAAATTTCATAATTTAATAATAAGTTAAGAAACTAAGAAGTTAAGATTATGGTTTTACAGTTTTTATTAATTATATCAAGGTAAAGCTTTCTTGATAGTGCATTAATTTTCAGTGTTACTAATGTATAAAAGTAAATCGTTACTTTTATAATGTTACTTAGTTTATAATGCATTGCAAAATTTTGTCGTAATTTTAGTCTAGTTGCATGCTATGAGTAATGGAAATTATTTATTATTTATGGTACCTAAGTCATATCTAAGTAATATAATGCAATTGCAATACCATTATAAGTATTGAGAATTTAAATTAAACAAAGTTGAGTTGCAATTGTTCGAAAAAATTGAAGGCTCTAAATTTATTTTTTACTCCCCTCAAGATTAGGTTATGTTGAATTTGAGTTAAGCATCTTGAATAGTACTTACCTTGAAGCAATTTTTTGTTTTTACTTTCAACTAGGTTATCATGACCTGATGTATATACCTGACTGTAGTTTTTAATGTTTTTGACAACATGTTTACTTTCACTGTACTTAATTATTTGATTAAAATTATATTTGAGTAATGAGCAAAGTAACTTAATTACGTTTATTGTTACTTAATTAGTAATTTATCTTACACAGCAAATATAACACCACAAAATACAATAATATTCTAAAAAGTATGATGTTATAGCATCATCACTTTAAGTAACTTTTTAAATTTTATTTTAAACTGTCCTAAATAAATCTTTGGCATATGCTATAAATATTGTAAGTTAAAAACGCCTAGTTTTCAGAAAAAGAAAACTAAACATTGAAAAATCTTTGACAATAATATCTTGACTGATAATTAGTTTAATTCAATATTTTATGTAACTTCTTTTTTGTTAACCATTATATAGAAATTTAAAATCAATTTTCCATGGTTTTTAAGTGACTTAAGATAATTAGACTTTTACATGATTTACCCTATCTAGAGGCATTATACATTTAAAACGATAACTAAAAGACCATATTAAAATTATCGATTGATCAAATTCTTAACTCTTAACACACGTTTTTAGTATCTAATACAATGTGACTTAAAAAGTTTAAGCCAAAACAAATTTAATTGACAATGAGTTTTAGTTTTGATTTACGTGATCTGTACCAGAAAAATATACAAAAATAAAAATGTTTGATTCTAATCATTCCATTAGCCAAAAATATCAATTTTTGACTTAAGACATGACTTTTTACCAAAGAAATGTTGTTATATTTACTTATTTATATAATTTTTCAATAAACCAAGGATTTGTACTATGTTAATACAAGATTTACAAATACATTTTAGTTTGATTATGAGTCTGGATAGTCCTCTTCTTGAGCTTCAAGTAAAATATCTTGTGTTAGTTGTGGTTTTAGCCTTAACTTTTAGATTGGTAGGTTTTTACTAATTTTATAGTAGAGTGTTTCTTTGACTTTGTGGAGTTTTCGGAGAAGTGTATAAACTGTTGAGTTATTCACGTTGATAAAAGATGTGTTAAAAAGAACACTACAATTTATTGTTAAAATTGTATTGCTATATTAATATTATACCTTATTTATTCTACTCTTTGTATTTAAAAATGCCATACTGTTGAAACTTGTTGAAAACTTTTTAACAAATCTATAATTTATTATACTGATAATACTTGTATTTTATGCTAATTCTAACTAATTACTATCACATTGATTAGCTACAGAGTGCTCTTTTTGTTCATTGCAATGCAATAGTACATATATTATCCGGATATTATCTTTTATTTTATTATTATTAACTGCACTTTATTTTATTTGACTTAATCTTTTTTTTTAAGATTCTGCAAATAATAATGATTCTGAAAACCGCAGTTATAACAATGACCAAAACAATCGTGGCCGAGGCCGAGGAAATTGGAGAGGTCATCGTGGTGGCACACATCAATTCATAGGTCGAGGACCATACCTAATGCCACCCATGTTTGACCCAATGCAGTTGATTAATTACGGACACAAGTATCATAAGTATATTCAAAAACTTAATAAAAAAGCAGAGAATAACAGAAGTCGTAGCCGTAGTCGAAGCCGAAAACGAAAGCGATCATTTTCCAGTAGAAGTTCCAGGAGTTATAGTCGTAGTCGTAGCCAAAGTCAAAGTCGAAATAAACGTTACAGTAGATCAAGAAGTAGGAGTCGTACAAAAATAAACAATTCAAGAAGTAGAAGTCGTTCAAGTAGTAGAAGTCGTTCAAGAAGTAGAATTCGTTCACGAAGTAGAAGTCGTTCAAAAAGTAGAATTCGTTCAAAAAGTAGAATTCGCTCAAAAAGTAGAAGTCGTTCAAAAAGTAAGAATCCTAAAAAAACCCACAAAAGTCATTCAGAGAGTAAAAGTCGAAGTAGAAGTATTAATAAAAGTTCAGATAAAACAATAGAGAAGAATTCTAAACATAAGCACAAGAAAAAGAGTAAGAATAAGAAACCTAAAAAGCTTAAAAAATCTAAGAAATGATATTTTGGTTATTGTAATAATATAAAAATGGAAATGTGTCCTTAGAATTATTGATATTTAATAACCATTTGATCATATTTTGGTTTTAAAGTACACGCACAAATATATTTTTATTTTCTATAAAATGTATTCTCTGTGATTGTCTTGAAAATAGCACTGCAATTAGGTATCTATCTGCAAAGATTTAGATATTTCATGTCCTATTTTCTAGACTTGTGTTAAATTGTTTGCCTTTTTTTTTTTCCTTTTATATACTGGTAACGAGTGGGAACTGTTTAGCACAATACTGCCACCCGAACCCGTAACGTTTATTCAACATAACAAATAACAACATACATAAAATATAACAGTAAATTGTTTGCCCTATGAACTATAATGTGACATACAACAAACAACTTGGGGATATTCTTGTAAATTATTTTTCGTTTTTGTAATAATATTACTAATATATTAATAAAAAATTTAAAAAGTTAAATTTTGTATTGTATTTATTAAAAAAAATATATAAATAAATATGCTTAAATAAATAATATAATTTTTTCATAAATTTACATAAATAATAATCTAATGAATAAAAGTAAATAAATAAATAAATTAATTGTAGCCTGAGTGTGCTATGTACAATATTATAGAACATTTAAAACGCACAAAGCACCTTGTTATACAAAAGAAAAAAAATTACATTGATATTATTTTATTGTTGTGTGTTGTATATTAATTATATCTATTAAAAAAAAAGTAAGTAATTGATCAATCATTTTTAGGTAAAAGAAAAAAGTTGAGCGACTTCATTACATTTTATTATTTTAATATTGTATAATAATAAATATAATGCATTTGCTAATCGAATTTTAATTTTATTCAACCGTTTTCAGTATCGACTTCGAATGGTTTAAGACTGTTTACTTTTCAGCGATTCTTCTTCTTGCACGGATTTGATAAACTGCATGGCTCTGCGCCAAGGGAATGGTGGCGACGATTGTCCTGTAAAGCATAAACAACTTTTGAGCACACCATATTATGAGAGTTGTTGAGGATGGCCTAGTGCCTAATTTGACACCTTCAGGCTGCATCGTTAATCATTATAAATACTAATTTTAATTCTCCTGTTGTAAAAAACATAATATGACGTTTAGGTAAGTTTAAAAAAAATGTTGTACACTTAAAAAATGAAAATATAAATGTGTTGTAGCAAATGGGTCAGTAGAGCACGAAACCTGTTGACACGTTGCTCATCCTGACATAATTGAGGGGCCCTCGAATAAATAACGAGGAAATAACCCCATCAAACTTAGGATGACTCGAATTATTGATATTGTTGGACGGCGGAGAATGGAGTTGTTCGCTCTAGCGTACTCTACTCACATTAAGGCCATATAACAGGGGTGGCCACTAACCCTTATTTTGGGAGCCGCGAATTTATGAAGCTAATACGAAGTGAGCCACGTATAGCGATATGTTTATAAAATGAAGACAATTTTTAATTTTATAACAAATAAATGAATATTTTTTTTACACAGCACTGAACGTTATTGTTCAGGTCGCATTAAGGAATGAGATTTGAGAAGTGCTTTTTATATTATATTATATTAATTAGCTCGGTGTCGAGATCCACACGAGACTGACTGGCGAGCCACATGCGACTTGCCATATAATATAGTGAGATAGCGAAGTGATTCTTGGCGTATATAGGAAACACCATACCGAACTCGGGTCGAGTAGTTGACTTACTTTCCGGAGACCTCCTGTAGAAGGCGTCCAACGATCGGGGGGTCCTCAGGGGCCTTGCCCGTCGCTTGTTTATCGGCGCTGAACTGGAGTGGACCGGTGGCGCCAACGTGGTCTGGTGACCGCCTCCGCCACCATTCTTGGTCACGCACATCATGCCGTACACTCTGATGCCGGGGACGCTGGCGTACGTCGGCTGGTCGTGACTCATCGGGCCCTCTGTACGTAAAAATAGACTTGGCGTTAGTAAGTGTGTTTTACAATTCCCGAACAATGAATAATAAAGGTTGGCGCCTTTTATAGTATAGTAATAATAACAGTTGCGCCGAAGTACAAAATCAAATATTGGGCAAGGTTCTCAAACGACCCCCCCCCCCTTAAATTATTATTTTGTGCATTAAATGCCGTTTGTCGTCATATTTTTGTAGTTTCCAATAAAATAAAATTGTGTACATTTAATATAACGTAGGTATACATTTTGGACACTCAAATAAAAGGTCGTTTGGTCGAATATGGGACGTGAAAATGTTCAAATTGTAAGGATGGTATGCGATATAAAATGGATGATAACCGATGTTGTTGAGGAACTACATATATCGTTTTTTTTCGAATACCTACGCAATTCGTTTGTTTGATCCGACACGACTGTGCATGATCTAAAACCACAATGGTCAACATAGATATATTAATAATGTTATATTATCATACCTAACAGATTGGTGTGCGGACACCTGCAGATGACAAGATAATGTGACTTGCCGGTGCGGACGTTTTGCAGGGCCAACAGCGACCAGTCCCTCGGCGAACGGCACGTCCTCATTTCGGCCACTGGTTCGCACGTCTTGACCAGCGTGAGGATCTGTAAAGCCAACGCGTAAAATATCACACACAGTGTTTAGTGAACATATTATTTTATTTTATCGTCCTTAGTACAATGTTTCTTAATCGATATATTGACACTGATGATATATTATCCTATAATAGTGGCTTGGCGTTTGGCTTTGAATAGTAGCTGACGTGTTCTGAGTGCCAGCGCCGGTCGGCGTCACTAGTTCCCGGATGGGTGACCACCCAGGTTCTTAGTGACAAATCCTTGTCACTCATACGAGACGTGTTTCGAAGCAATCACACCCTCCCCACAATAAAAAAAACCTACTAATATCTATGTATTTGATGTATTAAAAATAAATATCTTATAATAATAACTGCATGTTAGGTGATTATTATAAAATGCACCCCGGCCAGTATTCCTGCAGAACCTGCAATATTAAGTGTCTAAATGGCGTTCCTTGAACAATTTTTACGGATGGAGTGTAGAATGAACTTAATATACTTGAATTGATTGTGCGCATGAGACGCTATAAAAGTCCTACATTTTTATTTCAGTTTTGGCGCAATGGATCAATGGATGTATGATATTAATGATGAATCTATAATACATGAATTGAATAATTTATATATGCACCTATATACAATATTGCAGTTTTAAACGCATCTACGTCCCGTTATATTTAAATGCATTTTGACGTGTGAACGTATTTTGGTGTTTCCCTGACGAGAATCTTGTGTGTACATTGTAGTAATTTTTTAACGAAAAAATCGTATTTTCATAAAAATCTATAATATTGAAAATCCGCTTTCGATAAATACGTTGGCATTCAACTATCGCTCGTCGTGTAGGTATCCATTATTGTACACGCGTGTTATTGAGCGTACTCTATTAAAGGCAGTGGCGTATGTAGATATTAATTTTGGGAAGGGGACACAAAAAAATTAATATTTCAAAACTCCCTCTTAAATTCTAATTAGTTACATCCGTACCAACTACACATTTCATGGAGGGGGGGCAAGGCGGGTCAACCTATCTAAATACGCTACTGCTTAATGTTATCATTATATTAAGTACGCCACATATTATACTAGTACTACCTATACATATGTATATTATAATATTATTATATGGTTATACTGTACTATTGGTACGTCTGTATACATAGGCGTGCGCAGACTTTATTTGCAGGGTATGCGGCTGATAAAATATGCCCCTCTCCCACAGATATAAATGATCCTAAAATTAATGAGCATGACATTTCATCTTACACTTTTGGTTACTAATTTGTTCATGTGCTCCCAAGCGTCTGCCCGAAGGGTATGCAAACGCATAGGGTATATGCCCATGTGAGTGACCACACTCGATCTCCATATATTATTATATTATGAGATCTTATGACTATAATATTTAAACTATAGTTTCTGCGAAACACTGCAATGTTACTTATTGTTGTTAAACGTGTTGTCTAAAATTAATAGTCAGTTACCTATAGACTATTGCCGATGATGACCGACTTGCTAGATAGGTACTCAAACACGGCCTATGACTTTAAATTGCTTAGATATACGAAAAGGTATATCGGATATACGACGTGACGGGTCGTGACGGCCTAAAGCACTCAATCCGTCATAACCATAAAGTCTGGTCGGGTATTTAGTTAACCGTTGATTACTGACAAAAGTTATAAGGTACGAAGATGCAATACACGCAATACGCAAATGTCGCAAATCTAATCATAACAACGACGACAATTCCCACGGAGAAACCAACTTAAACATAAGCAACTATTGTGTATAAATTCGATAGAGATAATTAGTGCGGTTGCGGTAGTTTTTATTTAATAATTAAATCAACTTATTTTATTATTATGTTGGCTGGAATTAAGTTAACAAATTAAAAACTGTGCTGGCTATTATACACATATTTGCATTACCTATTATAACGAAAGTATGTTTATTTTGTTAAGTGTTTTGTGACTCTCGGTTATTGTAATTTTGTACATAGTTATTAATTCTATTTATTTTATACTCGCATACTTTCAAACATGAATATAATATTTTTATTTAATACTTTTTGAGTCAATTTTTCGTTTAAATAGTTGTTTTAGGAAAATGTATTTTAATGTTCTCTTATTCAGTTATTGCAGGGAATTATTTTTCAGATACAAGAATATATCATAATAAGACACGATTATATAATTCAAATGTATTGCTTTTTCTAAATATACAAATCATCAAGCTATAGTTTTATTGAAAAAAAATTAAACTGGATTAAAAATGGTACGTGAATAAAATTGTAATTAAATAATTAACGTTATAAAGCTTTGCAGGATAAAAGAAAAGCAATTGCCATTTATAATAGTGGTAGTAGCCAGACTAGCCAGTATAGGTAAGCTATAAGTTTAATTTATTTTTAGAAATAATATGCGAGCTCAGCAATCTTGATGAAATCTATTATTCTTTTTTCTCGTCCGGAGCCGAATGCTTCTTTGAGTGAGGTATTGTTTATATTTTATTGTGTTCGGTCTTCTTACACATAAGAAGGAATGTGTGAGTCTAGTTTGTCCAACGCGTACTCTGGTAACCATGATTTCCTCGTGTCGTGTGAACTTTATTACTGAGTTTGATCATTTTTTGGTAGATGATAATTTTATTTGTTTAAGTTTATTGTTATTGTTGGTTTGTTTTTTTTTCCAGGAATAATATTATTAACTGTAATTTACAACAATTAGCTATAAGTAGTATAGCGTAATACTATAGATAAAGTATACAATAATAGTAGCTACCTATACTATTATTACATTTTTTATTTAGTGTATAATCTAAATTATGTATAGGTAGAAATATAATATTGCCGTGTTAAATTCAGTATATAACTAATTATTTATTTTGTGTATGTAGAATACATTTATTTTGTTATTATTTTCTTTGGTCTCGCGTTAAGCGTTTTAAGGACTACCGATAACGATATCCACGTTTTGAATTTAATACGGTACAGGGGACATTGGGAGAATTGTGGTTAGCAAAAAGATACATTATTAAATCATCTTTATATTTATATTAATCTGCATTATTATATTGGCTAAAATAATGATATGACATAATAAATTTCTTACGGTTTCTCAGTTTGTCTCATTTGAGTTGGCCGGCAGTTCACTCCCATTCTCCTCTTTGTGGAATAGGCCTACATGGGGACACCACAATAAAAAAAACGCGCCTCTTGCAATACCTCATGTGACATTAAATGCGACATATTATACATTGTCATCGTTTAATAAGCTAAGGTGGTGTGGAAACTTGCAATACATTACATTACAGTCCTGCAGTAAATATGCTAAAAATACCCAACTAAATATTTATGGTTTTTATTAGAGAACATAATCCTATAATTTATTTTATTGTACAGTCGTTGTAGTAATAATACATATCAACACGACTAACTAGTTTTCTTTAATATAATAAGTATAATGTATACACGATTATGTTTTCAGAATTGAGAACCCCTAATACCTCTATGCGTCAAATTATTCAATAATCATAGGCGTGCGCAGACTTTGTTTGCACTGTTTGCAGGGTACCTATAGGTATGCGGCTGATAAAATATACCCCTCTCCCACTGATATAAATGATCCTAAAATTAATGAGAATGATATTTCATCTTACACTTTTGGTTACTAATTTGTTGATGTGCTCCCAAGCGTCTGCCTGCAGGGTATGCAAACGCATACCCTGCATACCCCGTGCGCACGCCCGTGTCTGTATAGCTTTAATAATGATATATACGATTCGGTGAATCTATTGCAATAAAATGAATCAGTGCGTACGCAGGATTTCTCAATGGTGGTCGGGGAGGGGGGGGGGGCTTGAAAATAAATAATTACTCGGTTGTCACATGTTTAACAGGTTAACTAGGCCGTTGGAATAACGATGCTTGGATAGACGGATATAGTGTTGTTAACATAAATTCAATTGTTTTCACAGATTATAGATTTATATGGACTGTGGCACGGCTAAAGATAGTATCTTTAATTATGACTAATGACTATTGACTATGAAATGTATAAAAATATTATCTATGAACCTTAAGAGTTTAGCCAGTTTAGGACAATATGGTTTGCATTGTTTGCAATAAATAAGTAAACACACGATTTAAGAAACTATATTAAATCAAGGTACATAAATAAAAAAAAACAAAAAACAATAATACGAGCAATAGGGGGGGGGGGGGGTCAGCCCGCCCCCCTCCTTATGGACGTCACTGAAATAAATGATGGAACGCAGTCGTTAAGCCATTATAGGTACTTACCTATAATTCGAGTTATTATTTCTACGTTCTACGATACTATACCTACCTACCCCATGCGTATTGATCATGTATATATCGCGTAGTTAGTAAGTATAGTAATTATGCAGTTATATATTGGAATATTATACATCATTCTTACTTATAACGTTAACAACGAAAAAAATTCATATATATAGATTGTGAACCTTATCTAACTGTACGATAGGTTTCACTAAATTACAATATTTTTTTTAAATCTATCCAGAATAATGTCATAGGTAATGGAGGAGTGTGCTGTGTAAAACGTGTCTGAAACTGTATAAACTAACGGGTGAGACCAGTATAATACCTATTATATAGATACTGCAGTAGGCATATAAATGTACCTATACAGTATACAGTATAATAGATCTTATAAAAATTATATACCTACTCATCTAAATGTTAACTTAACCTATAATTACCTATCTGAATCTGAATTTGTTATATTATATATAGTTAATTTTGGCTTTGATTGGATGAAGGCTAATGACGAAAATACAAAAATGCTGTAACAGTTTTCGTATCTGACCTAAACATACCATTAAATATCAAAACTCAGTATGCCAATATTATATGTTAACCGACTAATTTTTGAAAATATGATGAATACCTATACTCACTTTCCGGAGGCGAAAAATCGACTATAATAGATTGCATAACATGAAATACCTATACCGTATGATTATGGTTAAGGGTTTTAACGTTCCTGAAATAATATTACAACACTTTGTATATAGTTTGTTGTGTAGGTAAATTTAATATTTAATGTCATCGATAAATGTTGGTACTTCTATTCGTATTCCTATAGTTTTGAGAATCTATTATTAATGTGCGAATAGGCAACCTAACCTTAATGTTAGAACCTTGTGCCATCCGAACAAAGAAAACTTTTTCCCTTTGAATAAAGTACCCACAAACTAACATATTATTTGGATGAAACATTTAATACAATATTTATTAATATTAAGCATATAGGTGACACTAGTAGGCTATGACCTGTCCTTATACTGACTGAATAAAATTAAAATTGAATTAAAAAACTTATTTGTAATTAATTTTTTTTTGATATTTGACCTGTAATAATAAAATTGTTTAGTTTCCCTCATGGAATCAAGAACCACATCACACAAACGATATGTTGCATGTGAAAAGTTACACATGTATTATTTTTTTTAGTACCTACATATAGGTAGGTACTTTTAGGTACTCAATATCAGATATTTAGTATTAGCTCCTGAATTTAGCGATACCAAGTTTCCGACAGAGGTATTATAGTTTTTATATGCAACTATAATATAGATTATAGCCAATATTCTAATGTATCTATAGATAGCCAGGGTTTGGTATCTATCGTGAAAGTCAGAAGATAGCAGTACAGCACTATTATAGGAGAATATTGGGGGCGAATGTAAGTTCCTACACGAGACCTAGCAGGTAAACAAGATACATATGTAAGTTCCTACACGATAAAATAAGGTACATATGTAAGTTCCTACACAGTCATAACCAGGTACATGTGTTAGTTCCTACACAGTAAAAAGCAGGTACATGTGTAAGTTCCTACACTAAGTATATTATAAGTTATCAATATGATATTAGTTATAATGATATATCATATTATAATACTGTCATACATTTTAACCCTTTATTCTATAAAATATATAATTCTTTATAATATTTAATAATTTACCTTATAAATATTATCAATTTAATAATTTTAAAAATAATAATTGTAATAATATAATAATAATTCGTAATTTATTGAAAAAAATAAAAATAAAAATTATCCATTCCATATAATATTAAATAATTTTAAAAATAATGATTTAACTGTTATTAGATTGATAACTTATAATATTCCTAGTGTAGGAACTTACATGTGTACCTTTTTTTACCGTGTAGGAACTTACACATGTACCTGTTTTTCGTCGTGTAGGAACTAACATAGATACCTGTCTTCCGCCATGTAGGAACATACGTACCTTTTTTTTTTTTCGTGTAGGAACTTATACATCCCATATGTAGGAATTAACGTATGTAATTGTCTACCTGTTACTCTCGTGTAGGAACTTACGATTCCCCGAATATTGCAGTGTAAAATGTAAACTAAGTAGAAAAGGAGAGAATATAGGTGTATACATATTATATTTTAAGCTTAATCGTTTGGCCCGTTTAGGGAGGGAGTGTATCGACCCTCCCAAGTCCCAGTGCCTATTTTTTTTTTTAAATTAGGGTATATAGAATTTAGCGGTAATTGAAACGTATAAGGAACTTTGGATTAAATCTTCAATGTTTTTAGTCGAACGAAAAATTTTTGTTTTATCATTTATAGGAAAACATTTTAAATAAAAACTAAAAAGGCACCAATAGAAATTTCTTAAATAAATATTTGATGACAAAAAAAAACATATCTTGTAAAATCAATATCAATTCATTTGTAATTCATCACTCCACTCCAAATTTAAAACAACTCAAATATATTCATAAGGCTTACTTATAATATTATAATTTTAATAGGTACCATGTGATGAATGATGATGATGGTACATTTTTTATTCTAATAATTATAGTCTTAGTTATAGTCGAAAGTAATGTGTGAAATTTAGTAAGGCCCAACAGGGTCTGAGACGTATATTTTACTATTTTTTTTTTATTCCTACTTCACTGAGAAACATGCCAAAAATCTAAAGTATATAGGTACCAAAAAAAATGCTATGTACGCCAATAATTATAAATGTCGTGTATTCTGTTGGTATATACTTGTATTTGACTTAAAGTCGTTAAAGATTTTGTTGTTAGATCGTTACTCAACTTCCAATGTTCTAACAAGTAACACTCCGGTAACAGCAACTATATCATTTTGCGAAAAAAAATATTATGATTTGTTTTTGAGATTATACTACAGTTTAAACAGAATATACTAATATAATATATTAAAATACTGCTATAATACGTTTTTGTTTTTAACGAATAATATTATAATCCGCATAGCTGATAATTTTGTGAAAAAAAGTAATAAAAACCCCAATGTAATTCGACATGTATGAATGAACTTAACTACCAGAAAATAAGCTATATAATATGAAAAAAAGTTTATTTTTTGATATTATTATAGAGATTATATTCAAATTATTACACTGATAAACGGCGGCATATATAATCATCAATATTACTAACGTGCATTGATTTTTTTTTTTTTTTGTTAAGTATTGGTACGATAAATGTGAAAAAAACAAAGTTTCATGTAGCCTGTGTATAGGTAGGTACTTATTATAATATTACAATGATGTATTTTTTTAGATGTCGAATTAGGATTTGTGAATAATATTATTGAGCCCATATATTATTATTTAAATTGCCACATTTATGGTAAACGATTATATTTTCATGTTTGATTTTTAAATTGAATTAGGCTAGGTTTTCTCAACACTGACCTAAACTATTTTCAGTTGAAGGTATATTTTATACCAAGTGTACAAACCCATTTGTTTAGTTTTAAGGAATTTGTCATCAATAAAATTTCAAAACTGATATAGTTTTAGATCCCTAATATGCTTAACCAAGGTCCAAGGGAGTGGAGTTAGACTACTTTTATCGATTATTATTATCGTTTTCCAAATATTTGAAAAAATAACCAAATGTATTAATCTTTAAAAATTAAAATCAAAATATTGAACTAAAAAATTATGATAATAAGTAGTGGGAAAATCTGTATACACTATTTCATAATGATGAATAATGATATTAGTGCTTAGTTTAGAATTGTTTCTAATAGTATAATACAATATTAGAATATTTTATTTTTACATTCTTTTCTCTAACTCACAA
This sequence comes from Diuraphis noxia, assembly GCF_037042655.1. Lineage (NCBI taxonomy): Eukaryota > Metazoa > Arthropoda > Insecta > Hemiptera > Aphididae > Diuraphis > Diuraphis noxia. The sequence continues at coordinate 24,077,995 of NW_028301714.1, read as the reverse complement.
TGTTTCATTCATTCATTCATTTCTGTTGTCATCAAATCTTGCGAGTTCAATTTAAATCACTTCTGCATGACCTAGGAGGCTCAAATTTTGTATGGAGTTAAAAAAATTTAAAAAAAAAAGGTAAAAAAATCCTTTGTTTCTAATTTATTGTTATCACTAAAAAGTAGAAAATAAACTTACTTTTTAAACAATTTCTTAATGAAATTTCAAGGTTATCAAGATATTACTAAAAGTATATCTAAAATGTATTTGTTGCAAAATTTTTAAAACTTGTGAATTACAAAAAACGAAAAGCATGGGGCTCCTATGAGTCAAAATATCTCTTACAAAATTGGAAGTATGATCAATAATCTTTAAAATACTTATCATAAAGTTTATCTAATGATTCAGTTGTAGAGTGACTTTACATAGGAGTGATCATAAATTCATAAGTGCCCCATGCTTTTCGTTTTTTGTAATTCACAAGTTTTAAAATTTTTCAACAAATACATTTTAGATACTCTTTTAGTTATGTCTTGTAAACCTTAAAGTGTCATTAAGAAATTGTTTTAAAAGTAAGTTTATTTTCAACTTTTTAGTTCATGTATTAAGTAGAATTAAGAAAAGCATGTTTTAAAAAAATTTATTTTAAATTTATTTATTTTTATTTAGTACTAACTACTAAGGTGTTATAATGCTAGTGATAACTATTATTTCTAACCTATTTAGTACCCAACTATAAGTCTATAACTTGAGGTGATTAATTTTCACTTTAAATTAATAGATATAAAATATATAATTGTACTAAATTGATTTCTTTGAACAGTTTGAACCAAACTACTATTTTACTTTTAATATTTATCCAAGTTTAAGTGTATATAAAATGGATTAAAGAATTAAGATGACGTCATTGATTTAAATGTGTATAATGATTAGTTATACATTTATAATGTTCTATTATAATTCAAAATTATGATGGTTATCAGATTGTTGGAATTTAAATTGCCTGTTGCCTGTTAGTAGGTGAACTTGTTTATGCGTGCCTATAAGTTTAAACACTGATTAGTAATTACATTACACAACGATTGGATAGTGAAAATTAAAATATTTGCGGACAAAGTAGTTAAAAAGCATTGTGATGTATTTATATTCGTTTTAGTTTCTCTGTTTTATATTAATTTTTCTAATAATATTAAATTAATCGTCGAGTTAAATAATGAAAAAAATCTAAAAAAAATATTAAATTATGCAAGTCGTGGTGTCTTATATAGAAAATAATTTTTATAAATGTATCATACTTTATATTAACATAACATCAGAACATTTAAAACTCTACAGATTTAAATTAATTTCAATCATATTTGATGAAACTAAACATATGTTTGAATTAGTAACAAATATTGAAAGTTTTACATTATTGGCTTAATATGATTCATTAAAGTGGAAACAATGTTATATTACGGAATAAATTATTCTTGATTATTATAGAAATATATTTTGTGTAACTAATTTACAGTCATTTGTATAATATGATAATGAAATTAAAGCATTAACGGATTTTGAGATGCCCAATTTCATTAAAAATGGATTAAATAAAACTGTATTTTTTATATTACCTATGTACAAACTGCTACCTATAGACTGATTATAGTTATTATTACTATTCTTGTCATATTGTAAGCAATACTGATGATTGATGAATAATGACTATAACTGTTTTTTATTTTTTATTCATGACAAACTTTTTAGTGACTAGTGAGTACCTACCTGGCTACCTATATTAAAATTATTGTTGTATAGCTTTATGTATTACTATTTATTTATATAGGTTACGAGTTTATGATTGTTGACTCATGATTTATTACAAACAGTGGTAACTTGACCTTGTGAGAACTAGATAATAGAAGTTAATTTTATGAATTAATATTATCTATCGTTAAAATAGTTAAATAATATATTAAAATTTAAAAATAATATTAGGAACTACGTCATTTAAAAATAGGCAGCTTTTGATGAAAAATAATTTTACAATGAAATGGATGATTCGTATTTGTTTAAAGTAGTATAAACTATAGTTGTACTGAAAAAAACGTTTTCGAGATGGTTTTTCACGGCTAGATTATAATCGGCTACTAAAGTATACTATAGTATTATGTATATTGTCCACGTGTTTATAGGTGTGTATGTTTTCTGAACAAAAGGCATTTCGTGTACTTGAGCGTGTAACCGTTTGTTGCGGGTGAGTAAAAGTTCTAGTCGAATGGTCGTGTTAATAACGTGTCTCGGTCGAAGCAATGGCGATGCCGCCGCCGCGCGTTGCGGATGTTACCGTTTTCACCTTTTTGGCGGCAATACATATTATAACAAGATTTATGGTCTCAGGTAACGTTGGCGTGTGAGTATGGTACAACGCTTAATATACCCATATACATATGTCATATATATATATATATATATATATATATATATACATAAAATATATACGGACACGTTATAATAATAATAAATAAATAAATAAATAATAATAATAATAACAACGCGTACACGACTATTCGTGACGACCCGTGCGGCGGCACCGAGCGTTTGCGTGTATTATATTGCATATGCGTTTATATGTTTATATATTATATATAAATATATAAAATGTGGTGCGCACATCTAGAGTGGTCTTATACATATACTCATTCGAACGCCACTGAAAGACCGTAAAATAATAATACATATTATACACTTAATAATATACTGCAGCAGTGAACTAAATAATAGTATATAGACATAATAAAATGGTATATATTATACGCCGGGTTGTATAGGCATTGCTCGGCGCGTTTAGGCTCGGTGATAAAAACACGGGCTGTACCCTATATAGGCGCACTCGGGGGAAACGTATACTTAGCACCACATGTGGTCGCGCCCGAGCATTAGCAATTCTAAATATGGTCGCGGGGGCGGAGGGAGTGTGCGAAAAAAGTGGGTCGTGGCGAGCGATAGAAAAAAACGGTACTCGCGGCTTTTTTTTCGCGTATTTGTTTTTTATTTTTTACCGCACCATGGGCACATGCACGAGACCGAAATCGCACGATTTCACGACATTTTCCGCACCGTAACTGATGCGTGTGTACGAGCTCTATATAATACACGTCGTAATAGTAATGTATAAACAATATTAATAATATTATGGCAAAGCGGCGGCGGGTATAATACGCGCGCGACACTATATTTTTCAATGCTGCTGCTGTTTTTATTTTTATTTTTTTTTTTTTTATTAATCTCAAAAGACCGCGGCGGCTCTGGCCATTGGTCTACATTGCATTACAATATTACAATATTATTATTAACATTATTAACATTATAAATAAAACATAAGTATTAACATTTATAAATATATATACATAAGCCATAGAGGTTATATTACATTGTATAAGTTGGTTTTTTTTAAAAACATAAATAATTTGAGTGTTGTGGTTGCTTCCGGGCTGAGTATTTCAAATAGATGGGTGGTGCCAAGGATTTGTATTCGGTCTTGCTGGTATTTTCTGCACTCAGTAAGTATATGTTTAACTGTTAGTTGGACCCCACAGGTGGTGCAGTTGGGAGGGTTCTCTTTAGTCATAAGATGTCGGTGGGTATATGAAGTATGACCAATTCTAAGTCTGTTTATTATTGTTTCTTGTCTTCTGGAACATCCGGGAGGAGGATTGATTTTTTGATTTCATTGAGTTTAGTTGTTTGATTAGACCAATATTGTTGCCACCTATCGATTGTGTTATTTTTTATATATTTTCTTGCGTCGGAATAGGGGAAATTTGGTATGGTGATTGCTTTGGGTGATATGTGTGAGAGTTTGGCGGCCTCGTCAGCTGCTGTTTTTAAAGTATATATTATAATAATAAATATATGTTTTTTAACTATTTATATATAGTTTGTTGTAAGCCGGCGAAGAGTTTCTATATTTTGAATTTATCTTTTTTTCTGGTTTTAACGGGTAAACCGATAAAGAGTGTTATAATCTATTTTTATTTGGTATATCTAATAAAAAATACATACGTATTATTATACGTGATATGAAAAAAAAAACATTAACACATAAGTTCGGTATGTATGTTTATATTAAATTATATGTATATAGGTACAAGTAGATAATATAGATACCTGATTGGCTGCCTACAATGAGGGGCTTAAAAAATAAGTCACCTTTTAACGTTATTTTATTCAACAGATTTTTGTCAAACTACATTGATAAATTTATTCTCAAAAGTGGCATTTTACGGACTAATAAACCATATCTAGTGAGTTCCGCATGCCTTAATGTGATCACTGGTTTATCGAATCAACCATTTATTGGAACCAAAAATTGAAAATCCTAAACCAAATATTATATTTAAAAAAAAAAAAAAAAATGCTATATAGAATCAACTGGTTATTAGAATAAAAATGACCTGAACCAAAGTGATTACATTAAGCGGTACATATACTTACTGTATATGGTAAGATGATGTTAACATATTATTATAATCTGGAAGTTTCTTATTAATTAAATATAAATTATGTTTCAATGTAATAAATTGTAGCAAATACGGATATTTTTTAAAACAAAGAGTTAATCATCAAAGATGTATCCGTCATAAATTCATAACGGTAGATAGGTAAATAATTATACACGTTTAAAGCCCTACTAGAATATTTGCTCTTCCCTACTCTATTGAATCTTTTTAAATTTAAAAAAAAAATGATAAAGTCTATAATTTCGATTTGTTACGATTTAAGTTAAGTTTCTAATTTTTTGAATATTCATTTAATGAATGTAATTAGTTTTAAACTAAAAAAGCTTATTAAAAGTATCAATCTTTAAGTTATTGACATTGTTTTAAATGGACACTAAATATAAGTGTACCGTTTTACTGAAATGTACATGTCACATATTGTGTGAAATTCTGGAATGTGAATATTGAATTGTATATTTGTATATATGAAAACAAACAATGATATTTTCAAAAAGTATGCAGTAATAATTCCGTAGTGCGAATAGTTAAAAAAAATGATATCTTTAATAGGTAGGTACCTACTTGTTATGTTTTGACAGTTTAAATGTACGGTAAATACTAAGCAACATATACCTATTTATTGTCATTAAATAAGCATAATATGCGCACCTACACAAAAAATAAAAATTAGATATTTAGATTTTTATTGTTACCACTCATCTTCCTATTTGGAAATCGAATAAATTATTTAATAATATTTGCTTGTTATTTGTTTTTTATAGTAAATTCAATATGGATAAATGATAAGTTGGTCAAGACTCAGCAAATTTAATGATATGCCTGCCAACGCATCATAATAATATGTAATTGAAATAATTTAAAGTCATAGCCATCTTTTTTTCACTATCTATACATAATAACATCATTATTGACATGATACACGCCACACGGTGCAATGGTACGGTACACTATAGGCTAGTAATATAAATGCAGAGTATTCTTTTCTTTTATTTATTTTTGTTTTCATAGTTTCATCATATAATTCATTTTCGTGGATGTGCATATTTTACGAGTCACATGAGGTATAGTATATTGTATATATAATATGTAGGTCATGTATTTATCATATATTATATATTATTTTTTAAGCACAGGTAACAAATATTTTTAGTTACAAGAAATTATTGTCGTCCATACGTTTTTTAGATTCAAACACATAAAACCATAGGTTTTTGAGGAGATGTTGTTTTTTAAAAATTATTATCATATTATAGGCAATAAATAGGCTATAGGAAGGTCGTAGGTATAACAATAATAAACAATGTATTACTATTAAAATTATATATCTGACAATCTAAACAACAAATTGAGTGATAGGCATGTAGTCCTATACTTCAATAGCAATTAGGAGATTTAAAGAAAAAAAGCAATATCAAGATGCTTATTGTGCACACTTAAAAATAAATCTATATGATTAAAACACCACGAGTGTAAGAGAATTTAACGCATGTGCGAACGTGTAAGATTCATTTTAGGTTTTAACTGAAATCTTTTGTCTAGTTTCTGGAGGTATCTTGTATCTATATAATATATATATATATAATGTATGAAATATGCATGTATAATTATATAATAATACTATTATTATGCTATTATACATGTACAAAATCGTTGTTAAGGACAACACTAAAATTCAGACGTTTAAACAATAATCAATTCAAAATTCAAATACAATTTACTATTCAATCCAATGCATATTGTTCATTATAATCATTTTTTTTTTACAAAAATATATCTATACAGTATCTGTGTCTATTGTATATAATTGTTTTCATTATTATTTTGTTTTAAATATACTCATGCTGCATGATGCAGCCTGCATCCATATTAAACAATAAACATATGATTACACTCATAATTTACATATGTATAGTAAATAACTGGGACGATGTAAGGACAATATAATTTATCGCTAAATGCTAATGAACGATGATAATAATTTATTGTTCTAGCTGTAAGAGAATTGTTTTACCTGTGGCACAATTCTTAGCAATACCTGTACCTAGCCAAATTAATACTTCATCAGTGTCCGCTAATCGAAATAGGTGGATTATATAATAATATAATCTGATAATTGAAATTGTCGCGACTAATACATAAGTAATAAATGAATAATCCCGAATCCCAAAATGATCACAAAATTTATTTTCACTTACTTTGCCTGTTGGGTCCGTAGACAGTTCCGTAGTGTGTAGGTCATCAGCGTTCAAGGATGCCGAGCACGGCTCTTTGTACCTGGACGGACAGGCGCATAGTGGCTGCGTGTAGTTGAGTCTTACATACACGGCATTACACACCTGTATAATTAAACGTATTTTATTGATCATGTCTAGTTACCATTTTACATAAAATATTGAATGTTTAAATCTTATTATTAATATTACAAATCCAATAGCAAGCGATTAAAAACGTAATATATAATAATATATAGGTACAACTTATACCTATGTGTTTGCAATGTTCTTTTAAAGAAATTTAAGTACTGATCGTAACTTATAACAAAAAATATAAAATAGGTGCCTTACATATATGTATATGTATTATTTATATATTTTTTAAAATAATGTAAAAATAAATTTTGTTTAATTGTAGTTAGGTGCTTGTTAAATTTGTACAGAAATAGAATAAATAATGGTACCTACGCGTGTTGAGTATGCGCTCTCCCATCATTATCTAAGCGATCTTTATTGTTTTATGTTTTGAAATATATTATTGTTTAACACCTTTGATATTCGATATTAAAACTATTATAGTATTATTAGATTTGTATATATTTAAAATCTATTTAATAAATCTAATAAATAAGTTATAATACGTTAATTTTATTGTAATTTTTTTTTTTTAAATTAACCTAACATCATCAAAAAATTGTCTTAATGTTGTTTAGAAATGTATTGAATATATTGACACTGAATTAAACATTATACATGATTAACCGATATTAGTAGGTCACAAATAACACCAACTTTATTTAGTCAGTGATTCCAGATGTCGGTACATCATCTACTATACACTGTTATAGCAGTATTGCATTTAGGTACCTATAAATAGTGAAAATAATTTTTTTTAAAACTAATTTTGATTAAAGCATTTTTTATCCGTAAAATAATAACTATTCTAACAATATAATTAAATTGCAATGCAATGCAACTAAACATTTAACTTCAACATTTTATCATCAAAAACTTAATACAAAAACTTCTTATAACAATATACCTGTTGAACTGCACACTCAGGTAGTAGGTATATGTGTTGGTTATGTGGATAATAATGGTATTTTGTTGGTTTTAATCCTTGGTTAGCTGTTGCTGATTTATTAGTTTCCTGCTAGAACAAAATAATTAGATAATAAGTGTTAGTTAAAAATGAATTACATTTATTAAATAGTCTATAATTATTAGTATGGCAAAATACTTCCGTAGAACAATTTAACAGGCAGTATTGAATATATTATTATACATAAAACCTATAATATAGGACCTATACTAAACAAAACTAGGTTTTTAATTTTGTTTGTTTTAATATTTTATTTTGAAAATATAAATAATTTTATGATTAATTATTAGTTAATAAACTACTCATTAAAAAGTGCTTATATATCAATAAATTTTACATCACGAGTGTGCCTACTAAATCTTGATAATATTGAGGTCTAACTAATATTATTATTTTTTTGTACCTAACTTTTAAAGTCATTAGTTAATTTTGTTTTTTCTATTATTAGGTACATTTTTATTTTTCTATAAAAACAGTAAATTACTGTTCTTTAATATTTATTACCAATAATAACATAATTATAACTTTTAAGGATAATCAGTTGTGTCATCGCAGTCCGGATAATTAGGACGGAAAAATACAATACTATAACCTGTTGTATCTCTTATACATGGTACGTTCTTTGTGTACATATAATATACAACCACTTTCGCTATATTGATAGGTTTTGGAACTTAATACTCATTGCCGTAGCAGTATATACGACCGAATGGACAGCACTCGACTCGCGACTCCTGATAATGTAGGACAATATCTTGGAAATCTTACCTGTAATTATTACAATGCCAGTACCTATACTCAATTATTACACTTCTCAACTTCTGTCCTTGTTATAGGTCCGTTTTCCGATTCAGCTATTCTTTCAGCTTGTTAATAACACTGAAGAACAATATTGCCCCCGGAATATACGCCGCTATGGCCCAGTTATGTGGGCGGCACCCGAAGTCAAAACGTGTCATTGTCAGTATCTGTGTACCTATATACTGCATATATAGAAACTCGCTGGACATGCCAGAAATGTGATATTCACAGTAATTTCTATTTATATATATATATATATATATATATACAATGCAATGATATGACAAATCCGTGTTTATTTATATAATATATATAATAATATTTGCAAATAGATAGGTTATAGGTACTCGCGTGGCTCGTGCAAAAAGTTTTCTCGAATAATAATATTATAGGTTAGTATCTGGTATATAGTGGTATACTACTTTTGACGTTTTATTTTTATTTTCTCCTTTATACAAATATCCTAGTATAGTATATTGGTAAAAGATATTAGTGTTAAAACATGGCTGTGACACACTTGAACTTCTTCTTCGTTAGGTTTCAAAATTTGTTTCGGTCAATAGAAATTTTCAGACGATGGATCGATGATTGACGGGTATTTTGATTTTTGGCATATTATATTTAAATGGCTCGATGCGACCAAAGTAATTTTCTCATCGTACGCGCATAGTCATCGAATTATTGTTATTATTATGTTATATTAATAATGATTAAAGTTTAATAGGCAGGTATCTATTATCTATTTCGTATGTGTGATAAATTGACAATCGTTGTACTGAATTTTTTTTCAGATTCCATTGAATATTCTCTATTTTTAACAAAATGTCAGTTCAATAAAATTACAATAAGTATATACAAATATGTTAATATTAAGACAATCATATATATATATATATATGTCAAATATGTGTTTAGCTATTTTAATATCCGATGATACATTTTTTCTTTGAACATTGAACTTCTCAACTTATAGGTACTTGACTAAATTTTATTTTAATAAAGGCATAATTCCTATAGGTATAATATTATACAGAATCACGTAGGTACATTGAAATATTGTATCTGCAGCGTTCGAATAGTATTACTTTTTTATTTGCTAAATTCCGCTAACTTGTGGAATTTATCACATTAAGTGCATTTTTAACAACTCCTCTACAGTGGCGTTAGATCCTATGCACATCTAATTCACGTGAAATTACCATGCCATCGTGTGAAATTTCATGTTTAAATCCAGTGGGCGTGTAAGATTTGTAAATTCTTATAAAACGACAACAGCATAAAAACTAACAACATTAAACGGTAATATAAGACTGTATCGTAGCGCCTATATTTTGAAATTTACATTCCACTGACAGCACTAATTGATAGATTTTTTTTAAATCCATTCACAAAATACATTATATTTTTTTTACAAAATTTGATCACTTTAATGAATGAAGTGATTATCGTGATTTAGCATTTAGTGTCTCAACGGATTAATGAGTATTTATTTTTCTAATAAAATAATTATGAATTGCGTTTATTAATAGGTATTTAAATAAAAAATCGTATACAAGATAGATATTTAATTTTGTTATGATTAGGTATTTCCGTATATTGGTACAAAAATACACTATAGCAGTATAGCCTATAGGTATAGTGTACTTAGTATACTTACTATTTTATGTACAAATATATACATAAACATTACATTATTTAATTTGTCTATTAAATACTTATTTAAGTTGGTTTTATACTAAAAAAAAAATGAAAACATATTATATGTTTTGAATTTATGATAAAAAATTATTCTAAGAATTTTTTTTTTCTTTAACTTAATAAATAGTCATACACTCATACCTATCTTTAATTATACCTTTATAAATTTTGTAATTCAATAATAGACCTGTTTATTTTTTGCCGTTATCAAATTACCCATGTACACTGTACAGATAATACATTTCTCGTAAAAAGTCCACTTATCCATGCGTGTTAAAGCTTAAGCGAGAGTACGTGTGTTTAATGCGTGTACGTAGGTAGTAGGTACCTACACTACATTGGATGGCACCTGATGTATTAAATATCATATTATTTCAAAAATATTTATTTTACAACAATATTAACATCAGTAAAATACGAAATATTTTAAGGAAAGTGCATAACTACTAAAAACCTATAGTCTTTAGTAATCTTAGAGAGAGGCGCGAATTCTCCCCCCCCTCCAGGATGCTTTTAGTTAAATATTCTTTGGTGATTGCGAAAAGTATAATAATAATAATAATTATATTTATTGAAAATAAAAATAATAAATTATTGTTTAAACTTTCATGTTAAAATTATTTGTTCGTAACACTTATACATAGTTTGTATTATTTTCATTTGTTTGTGGTTTAATTTAAGTCTTAAAATAAAAATTTGAAATTTAATCTTTAAATTAATATGATACATATTACATATTGCATATTATATTCTAGGGAAGCCGCTAATTGTTGACTTTCCTATCCTGCAGGCTTGAATCTCTATTTTTATTAGATATATTATTTTTATCATTTAAGCATTGATTATAAATTGACTATGTTATTATTAAAACATTGATACTATACCTATATTAAATAATTATATTCTTTAGAATTTAAATATTTATATAAATATTTTATAAATTAGGTATAGTGTTTTTAATTATAGAGAATTCAAAATAATGTCTCAGATAAAGAACGATGCAATGATGTACCTCACATAAAATCCAAAAACTGATTTCTCTGTGCTGGAATTTTATTGACCAGTGAACCTACTCATAGAAGCCCACACGTACGCAAACTTTCCAGAATCCTCATAGTTGCTGAACCGTTTAATTGGGTCGGTTAAGTAATTAAATCAGAACATTTTCGCTTTCTCACGATGCAGCGACTACATAAAGGTAGATGGGCATAGTTTGGCGCGGAAAACCTAATCGAAGAAATCGATTGCTAATTTAGTTTGTTATTGTTTTTTTTTTTTTTTTTAATTTACCTCTTCATTTTTCTCTGTCCCTCGCATTGTTTTCGACCAAATAGAAATTATGTTGATTGGTCGAAGGCGTACGCGACCGTTACACAGGGGTTAATGGATTTCATGGAATCAAAGATCTCTCGCATGCCGTTTCGTTTATTATATGTTGGTTATTCTCTAATGTTAAGTAATTATACAAATATACGCACGTGTATGCATTTTGTATTGGTGTAGCGGCTACCGCAAAGATAGTTCTATAAGTAGTATAGGTACATCATAATATAATATGATGATAAAAAACCTCCAAACTAAACGAAATTAAAATACAACTGTAAATATAGAATTGAGCAAAATGTTTTTGTATTTTACGGTTGTTATTATATGAATTGTAACGGAACATTTATGTAATTTCTCATATGTATTCCTATAAATTTGCGTCATTTCGTTCGAAACGATAAGACAAGCGTCAATTATATATACATAATATTATATAGTTAGGTATACTCTTATTGTACTATTGTCAACTGTTTTTTGAATACCGAATTCAACATTTCACAAAACTAAATAAGATATACACTAGTGTCAGCTAGTACCCTATTTACTATATATTATGATAATACCTAGTCTAAAAACTATTAAAGATTTCTTTGAAAACTTTTAAAACTATGAGTTTTAATATATAATGTGGTAAACACAGTTGCTTACCTATTTATTCTAACAAATAACTGTAGAAATATATGGTTTTTTAGATGAATATTAAAATGCTGAATATCATGACCAGAGTTATCTTTTTTAATATTTATTATTATTATTATTATTCTAAAAATTAATATACAAATATTATTAATAAATAATAATCAATATAACATTATTATACATTCGTTTTACTAAAATGTAAAATTTTAATTGCTAATTAATATATAATAAATATTTTACCCTCTAATTTATGGTTTAAATTTAAAATATAATTTTTTAGTAGGTAATTAGATTTTAAGAACCAAATACAATAAACTAAGTACTAACTGATATATAAACACAGTAGTTGTAATTGTAAAAGGACTTATGATTTGTTTAAGAATTTATTATCATAGGTACCGTTTAATTGAGTAATTTAAAGTTTTCTAACTTAATATTATTTTGAACATGACAAAACATGTCAATATAATAAGTAGTAATTTTCAAAAAGGTATAGATAAACTGTATATGATATATATCTTATAAAATCGAATACATCCGTGTACAATAGTGCACATCATTACCTATTATAAAACTTAGTAATAGTTGCATTATATACAACAAAGTAAAAGTAGATATAAACGAAAATATTGTATACTGTGAATGGTAAGACCTCGATAGGGTTGGTTAAATAAATTAGAATTATAACTTTATGACATGATAACTAATAACTTATTAGTAATAAGTCATAGTAAAATTGTTCATTATGACAATGCTATAAGTTATAACCATAAACCAATATAATGTAATTATTATTTATTTTGTCACTAAAATATTTAGCTAAGACTAAAATCTATTGTTCGTAAACCCAATAAATAAGTATATAGAATTCGAGATTTCTTTTGTCGTACGTTCTGAATTGTACACCTATTAATAATTTATATGTGTAGGATTTCTCTTCATCTGCAATTCATTTACCAATTGATCGGTTTTCATTTCGATATGACTATAATTATATAGAACACGACTTTATTAAAATGTACATATCTGACATTCACAATATCAATCCATTTCTAAGTTATCGGATTGAAATATAATACTAGAAATCTATTGATATTAGCGTAATATAAAATAAAATAGATACCTGATATTGGAATACTTCCAAACAGCTTATATTATGTAAGGATTCTTGTATTCATAAATTACTTTTCACTTTAAATTAAAATACAAATTATTCGTCATATTTCTGTTTGCAATATTGGTCATGATATTCGCGTTTATCATATACAAGAAAATATACACCTAATAAGTAATAGGTACGTAGATAGTAAAACCAAAAATCAAAAATAGTTAAACTAACATCAAATACAAAAATATGAGTAATAACTATACTTATTGACATTTTGAGTTTGTATATATTAGTCTTAAACTCGTAAACGCAGGGTAATAAAATCACTGACCGTAAGTGCCGCGAAACATCAACACGTTTGACCATTTATAACCTTGTACTTGTACGTCAACACACCAAGGCCGTTATGTCAATGAAAAAAAAAATCCCAAACTGTTTTCGAAACGGTATTCCATAGCCCCAAAATGTCATTTGTTATCACCACACACACTGTAAATCAACAGATACCTCTGGCTTATCAAGAGCATTGTCACGGTGGCGGTGCAAAACCCGTTGCTTCCGAGGAATGTCACGCCTGACACTGTACACTGTATACGCCGTGACAGTAACGACGATGCAGTAGTGTGTCATGGGACATTGAACACAACAGTGTGTGTGGATTACCCATTGGCTATCCAAAGCAGATCAATTGCATTTGTTCCGGGATTATTATCGTGCATATTATTATGCAAGAAAAGTGCGCGTACGCGTCGTCGCGTATTGTCCGGTACATCTACATATATATATATTTTAATGCATTGTATTATGACGTGTTTACACTAAAATGCGTAATGGATCAACTGCAGCAGCATCGGTGCAGATTGGCCATTTGTGCTGGACCATTAACTCGGGCGATCGGCCAAATCGAATTATAGCGCGATAAAGACGATGCGCGGCGATCGAACCGTATAGCAGAAACGGAAGCGATCAGAGGCCGGAAACGCGAATCTGTCGACGGGGGCGGCGGTACATTAGCAGAGGAATTTAAAATTTTTTTTATTACTATAAACGCTGAACCACGGGTGCACACTCTATGTAGCCATATTGTAGGTACCAACACATGATAATGCGGTCCAGGTTGATGGTAAAAAAAAAGCGAAATCGCGATTCGCGATATATGTATATAAGGACGCACGCCCACGATCAAAGATGATTGTGTTTATAATAATGCGTACACGCACAGGTAGTTCTTTGCCGACCACGATAAATAATTTAAGTTTATAGGCATACCCGCAGTTTATATATATATAAAATGTGCGAGCAAAAGGATTGTAAAATCACAATCGCTGTTTTGTTCGATGTGTATTCAAACCGCAAATGACCCAGTTGCGTCCGCGTTAAAAGAAAATTAAACGAAAGGCAAGCAGGCAGACGTGTTGTATATGTGCGTGTATTGATCGGTTAAATAGATTGAGTGTATTAACATTTTTGTTGTACTCTATAAAGTTTAAATTGACAATCTTTATCGATTCATCGTTTATGAACGCCCGTATTTTCGGAGTGGGCGTTATGTTTCGCGCACGAGAAAATCAAATAGTCTAACAACAGCATATATTATTATTATTATCCGTTAAATATATTTAAAAAAAAACTAACAATGATGTTTCGCTTAACTGGTTTGTCACACTCATGATGCCAATCATAATAATATCATAGCTGGTGAAAAAACTACTTATATGCCAAATATTTATAAGAGTATAATATTATATTAGACGCGTATGTCAATGAGTAAGAGTTTTTTTTTCTATTCGAATATTGAATAATGATCTAAGTCATTGTCTTAAACAAAAATATTAGAAATTACGTAGTTATGTGTATTTTTTTTTTTAATATAGAAAAGCGAAGTTGATAAAGATGCAATTAAATGTATTAAGATTTTATTACATTGATTATTTCAATTGCTATTAAGATCAAAGCAGTTTTTAAAAGAACATTGTTGTCAGTTTTGAAAAATTTAATTTTTTAGTCTGTATGGTTAACACATTTAAATCTAACTGTTGTAGTGTCTTCAACTACACAAAATCAGTTCATATTCGTTATTGTTTAATGAATGAAACATTATTGGTACGAGTATAACTATCAAAAAAACTAGAATTAATTTTTCATTAAAACTAAAAAAATTAAAGGATTTCGATCGGCCATTTTGATACTACCTATCTATTTATCATAGTTTTTCGGTATCAATGTTTTCTTTACATTGTTCATTTTTATATTTTTGACCCATTTGCCATTCAATTTCCCTCGATGACACTAGTGAGTGGTCGTGACACGTTCTTAAGGATAGATTTCGACTAGTTTGTCACTTTTTTTACGTATAAAAATACGTGATTCTCTATTTCTATAAAAATAAAATGAGTAAGTACCTATACTTATTCTAAGCATGCGTAAAGCTCTCGGGGCAATTTTAGGCTAAATTTTACATTTTATATATTTTATTTCAATTACAATGTTACCGTTTAGATTGATATTTAATTTTTTTTTTTTATTTGTTAGAAATACAAATATCTCACTGATAGGAAAAAAACGAAAACAAATTAGAAAAAAAAATTTTTCCAAAATAATTGCACGTCAGTCACCCGCAGAGTCGTTGCTATCACAATATAATGTTGAAATTCAATTTATATGTTTTATTATAAGGCTATTGTATTTGTAGTGTACACAATTATATTACATGTTTGATGATATGAACAGTTAGGTACGAGTAGATGAAGTAAATAAATTCAATATATTAAGCTTAAATAAAAGAAAAATTTTCGGTTCTTATTGGATATTTTAGGATTAAAGTAATAACTCATAACATTGAATATAAATTCCAGAATTATAATTAATTGTGAATGATGATTATTTATGATTTATCAGCGATTGTTCTAATTACTAATTTGACTATGTTAAACTGCATGGTTCCATTTAATATATTTAACATATATTTCGACATTTCGGCATAAATTATGATTCTTGGTTTGCACTTTTTAAAAATAATTTATATTTATTCGATTCTAGCGTAGATTTTATTATGGCGCTGTAATTTTACTAGCCAGTGTTGGTGATTTGCTTTTCTTTTTAAGTAACGAAAATAAATTGAGGAATAGCTAAACGACTAGTACCTATAATAATATCAAAGACTATGTAAGTTAATATATTATTAATTAAACAGTCATGATAAATTTATAGATAATACTTAAATTATTTAACTTGACAATGAATAGATTTTACGATTATGTGTGATTTTTTACATCATATTATACTGTACTATATTTTACCAGTACCTATAAAGTAAACTAAAATATTGTATTTATTGACAGGGAGGTATTTTTTTCATTTTAATTTGTTTTATTATTTGTATTTTGTCTGCCTATGGTATATTAAGAATAACTAATTTTAATTTGCCAAAAATATATAGATAGTGACTAGGGTTACAACAGGCAAGCTATAATTTTTTTCATGGCTATAAGTATGGGTTTAAAAAAACAACGCATCTTTTTACGCATAACCTACCTATGTAATATGTATCTATTTTTAATTTTTAATTCAACATGTTTTCGTACTGCGTCCGACTTATAGGAGTGATTATTACATAATTTTATTTTTGTCGGATCTTACTTCGTCTTCAGTCGACTCCGGTCGGTCTGTAGAGTCAGCGGCGGAATAATCGCTCGTTGTGTCGTCAGCTTGACATGTCGCGGCGACCAAGGCGGCCAAAAGTATCGCGCGCAATAGCGCCCGCACGCTCATCACGACAAAACCACCGACGTTGCTTTACGACCGTTCCACAGACATCCGACGGTCGTTTCCGTTATCCGGTTTCTGAAAAATAAATGCAACAACACAATATTATGTATTTACATCGGCTAATAAAACTCATGTAGCATAAATTCCTTGTGTAAATGTATGGGTAGTGTGTTTATTCGTGATGAGGTCTATAATGTTATTATGTTTTCTTTGATTTTGATCGGCATTCGTGGCATAAACTGATTATTTACCGTTTACTAGTTTCTCTGCGATGCTTATCGACTAAGGAAACATAGTAAATACTTAGCGAATTTATGACAAATGTCGCATCCGACGTGAATAATATATTTACTACTTAATTTAAATATGTTTATGACTACTATTAACTAATTTTTTTTATAGCGAAACATATATTGAGTGTATTTACGTCTATTTTGTTTTCGAATGTTTAAACTTTCACATTTTCAGTTAGGTACTTTGATAAAAAAATATAAAAAACAAAAAGTAATGCTTTTATTTTTAAAATAATGGTCGTTTCCAACTTAATATAATGATGGTTGTAGTTGAAATGTATTCAAGAAAATAAAAATATGTCTTGTTATTAATTTTACAATTCGGTTAATGTTCCGTAAAAAAAAATAACAATTTAATAATATTTTATAATAATTTAATACAAAATATACATTTCTGTAGTGGTTTTAAATAAACTAAAAATAAACAGGGTTCAAAATAATAGTAAACAAGTGTAGCTCAATGTAATTAGATATGTAAAAATATGTCTACCTATTATAATATTAGCCCTGCAACTTACAAGTTGCAACTAATCTACAACCATAACAATGTTTCAGAACTACGTGTGATTTTAAATTATTCTATACATTGAAACTATAGATACTTATACACCTAATAATTCATTAAATAATAAAACATCAAATACGTATTGCTTTAATCATTTTATTTTCAGATAAAATTGATTGGGAAAGAAAACCATACAGAAGTATAGAATTGTCATCATACTCGACATACTCAATAACTAATTAGTAAAAAAAATGATAATGTAGTCTATGGTATTATTTATATTATAATCCTTTTTTCGGGTTGTCTAACTTACCGATGATACATACACTATACGATTGTTGTGACTTCTCGACAGTAAAATAATAATTTATATAATTTTTTGGATCTCTCCTATAAAGTTTTGAAATAATAACATTATGTTTATATTGGATACATTTTAAAAATCAGTTATTAATAATAATTTGTACTACTTGTTCCACTTAATACCTTTTGATATCTACTGTCCAGTTAAGAAATACATCAACATTCAAAATAATACCTTCTACTATTTTAATAAAGTATACTAAGCCACTAGGGTTTTTACTCAGTTTTCCCTCTAGTGTTTTAATAATTATGTTTAGTTGTTTATAAATGCATTCATCAAAATATATTGAGGAACAGTAATCATTGACAGAATATATTTATGTATCAAGTTAATTGTCTTGGTAAGTGTATTGTCTTGGTAAATACTAAAGTAGGTACCTTTTTTTTCCAGTTCAAGAACCAGGAACGGGTGGGCACTGTTCATCACAATACTGCGCCACACAAATACTTAAGTACCTACCTATAATTATGTTGTACGACAATGATTAGATCATACAGTCAAATGTCTTAAATCAATACTTCAATTTATTGAAATCAAAGTTTTAGCTTAATATATAATAATGTAAATTATATATTATAGTCTTAAATTTATTATTAAAATATATTTTAGTATCTTTCAAATATTTTTATAAGAGTTTCAATTAAAAACAAAGTCTAGAAAATTTAGATATTAACCTATTGTAACATTATTATAACATTTATAATGATTAATGATTTATGTATTTCGATGATCTTTTTATTTTTTTATTTTTTTTTTTAACTTGGGTCATACAGTACCTACTTATGCATATTATATATGTCAGTAGTCTTTATTTATTTTTATTTAAGGTTCATTGCCCATTTTAATCGTGGATCTTAGACAACTGTGGCTAACGAGAATAATATGTAACTCGATCAGAGTTGCTTACCATAACGTCTACACTTTACAGTTTGTACAGTATTAGAATTTAGAGTTCGTGTTACAAATATTTGGAACTCGCGTCGTATGCTATCTACATGAAAAATGTATCAACCACAATATTGTTTGTTGGCGTTGTATGTTATCTACAATTATCTACCTTGCAATCTGTAAATTGTAGGTTTCGTCTGGGTATCTGGACATTATTACGTTAAAGAACTTTTTTTCATATCTTCAAAAAATGTTTCAAAAAGATTCTTGGATGCATTGAGTGAACGTCACCACTCTTCCATCAACTGCCATTCCAATAAGTTGTTGGTACCACGTGTTATTATGCCACAATGTTTTACTTTGACACTTTTTCCATTTATGTCAACTTAAGTAAAGAACTCATTTTGTTTTCTGATGGACTCAAATATTTGGCATCCTTTCTTCTGACAACGTAAACACTTTTCTATAATAACTTTACATTCTCCATCACTTTTTTGAGTATTCTTCATATATTCCTTAATAGTCCCTCCATATACTTCATTATTTGAATTTATTTTTTGTCATGCTTTAGCAGTGGGAAAAACACCATGTTATTTTCAAGTTTTGTCATTTTAAATAACATTTCTATAAAAGTAAATAAAATTGTTCATTTTTTTTCGACAAAAAATAATTTTTTAAGTACACACCACTTTTACGAGCCAAACCATAAGTTATATATCTACTAACTATGATATGTGTAAAGTGTATAGGCTGTAGAGTGTATTATAGATGCTTATAATTATACGGTCATACTTGCAATATCAGTCTCAGTACAAAGTAGATATCAACCGAAAGGAAGATAACATATAACGTGATGAAAGTACAGGTAGATAGCATACAACGCGAGTTCCAGTAATTGTTTTGTGCTTGTTGTTTTATTTTAGTGCTTTTACTCTTTTTTGAATTTTTGATTTGAGATTAGCACTATCCATTCTCGTATGTTAAATTGGTCTCAGATTTTAATTATTATTTTTTATTTTTCGTATGGCGCTATGTCCGGGAGTAGGCCCGAAGGCCTAGTTCGGACGCCTGTTTGGCAGAATTTCTATTGGGGCACCTGTAGGTTTCTGCCATGCCCCGGAGTGGAGGATGGCGGCACTTGTTCTCCGGACACCATGACTTTCCCGGAGAAAAATGCCGCCCGATGGTCGAGGATCGAACCCGGTCCGGCTGAGCCACAGCCGACGCGTTAGACCACTCGGCCACCTCGTAATTATGTATACTCGCATTGCCTATAGCCTATGGGTATATTGTATGTACAATTTAAAAAAAACATATTAGTATTTGATATAATAATATATTTACATGTAAACAATGAACAGACGTCGCTTAAACTAGGTACGAAACATGTACTACTGTTTGTCACATGTTGATTTTTGGATAACCATCAGTTTATAATTTGATAAATTATAAGATATCTGGTATTTTAGTCGATAAAATATTATCTATATTAGTCTATGTTGTACAGTCAAGATTGTCTAAATAATATTAGAAAAACAATATTACGAGTATTGTGAAATAAGTAAATACAGGTACATATGATGAAATATGTAAAAAATAAGTATTTAATTGAAAATCATGCGAAACAAATTTATTACTTGTCTTAATTTATTAATTCACTTTGAAAATATGTATTTACATAAAAATCCTAGCCCCATTTGTCAGTTATATCTAAAATTTCATTTCTTAATGTGATTCACCTAGTTAATCCATTTATTTATAATTCAATAACAGGAAAAAAGTTTCCCTTATACAGTTATACACTTATATTCCATAATCACGATAACTTATCGTAGTAATAATAAAAATACAACTGATCATTCACCATTAAGAAAAAAGATATTTGAATCTAAGTAATGTCTTGTTTGAGCATAGTTACATCAATTACTATTTTTTGTTACTAAAATATTTTAAGAACTATTTTTCGTTTTGTTGTCCTACTTCCCACTTGTATTTGAGGTGGACATTTTTTTTTAAATCGGATATTTATACGAAACGAGCAATTCATTCCTTAATAATGAAATATTAGTTCATATTTACACCTGTTTATCACAGGTTTTTGATGGCTTAAGTTAGTTCATTTTTTCAATTCTACATTTCAACAATTTAGGCCAGTTTCTTTGTCACTATTTTATATTGGCCAAATCGTAAAATTCATAGACCGTAGCGAAATCTAAGTAATCGTCAGATTATAGTATTAAACTGATTATAGTAATTGAAATTGTTTATGTATGTGTAATGACTTCTTTTACATATATACATTATTCAATGAGTGTGTCATTTTCGTCTATTAAATCTTCAATTTAAATAGAAACCACCTAAAATCATATTCAATGATACGAATTTTTTATAAATAACTATTTTCCATCTAATAAAATTAAATATTTCATATGCACTCACACCTAGTTTTGTCATACTTTGTGTATTGTATATATTATATGTTTACAGTTAATACCTATTCATAATGTATCACTTTAACCTATTTACTAATTGATAAATTGTATCCGTCACTTTTTATATCTTATCTATACTTGATCTATCAAACTACACTCGGAAAACATAATACATTGAATCATTGACACGAATGTATATTTACATACCTACATAGTATTATGTGATATGTAATTTACTTATCGTTCATTACATGTTTATTCTAACAACTAACTTATATACCTGATTCGTGAATAAAATGTAAAATCCATTATTCTTAAACATTCACTGACTTCTTTGAGATTCGTAACTTATACTACCTAGCTATCACTAAACTAAAAACTTGTTTTATATTTATGGGTGTTGCGTCTGATGTAAATTGCAACAATAAAATGCATGTTAACGCATATAAAACTGTTCGTTTTTTATGGGTTAAATACCATTGACATAGAAAATGCTTATCATAGTTATATCAAGTACATGTGAATATGAAATAAATGATAAATAATTGCAGTACCTACCTACTTTATAATATGTAAAATATAAAATAATAATGACGAGTGACATAGGTAAAGGTTATAGGTATTTATCTACTAAGTTAAAAAAAAAATATATAACACAGTAATAGATAAATATTTTTTTTTAGTTTAATTTTAACACGATTCAATATTTATGGTTAAGAAATTATTTAATTTTATTGAAAACGATGAATTTTTAAGAGTTTTTAGATGTAAATTACACTTTAGGATCTAGAATACCAAACAAAAATTGTCTTAAAAACATAGATCACAAGTGTCGTAACCAGGATGTCAATGACTCCCTTAAATATAATTATAATTTTTTTTTAATTTTGGCTATTTATATTTTAATAAATATCTACATTATCAGGAACATACGACAAATAAGTATTTCGGCATACTAGCGTGATATAGACTAAATGCGTATCTCATCAGTACATCACTGTTATTAACTCCGTAATTGACTATGGCGATGACAATAAATACCTACGTTGGTCATTTTGAGTTTTTTATTCAATATTAGTTGAAATAAACAGGTTAAGAAAGAAAAAAATCAATTATTTTTAGAAAAATATGAAATATGCATAATATGTGTATAAAATTAATGAAATATGCACTTTTTAGCTAAAATTGGCAAAATATGTATTTTCAGTTTTCAATTTTCAACTCGCAATTGTATATTTCAAATTTCTAGTTAGGTCTGCTATAAATTGAGATCATACAGAACAATATGCAATTCCTACAACTTCTGAGCCCTATTAATCATAATGTAGTTCACGAAATCGAAAATAGATGCTAATTAATAATTACTTTTATTTATCAATTTTTTTAATTTACCTATTTTTTAATTAAATCGTGACTTGATATTTATGATTATAAACATCATTTCAAAATAAGAAAACAAATGTGATAAATTAACCAAAATTAATACGATTTAACTTACTAAGGTATAATGACTTTACATACCTACTGATTTCTCCGACACCTGCTCAATTACGGCCGAAGTTCTTACCATATCTCACGTCTTTGTCATCATAAAACGAAATTAAATCAACAAAGGTGTCAATACTCAGCGACTCCTTTAGTATTCTTACCAACATAAAAAATCTCCATCAGCCCAACAGCTTATCCAGAAAAATTCAAAATCAGATATCTTCCTTCAAATTAAATTTACAAATTATCACCTTGATCTGGATATCAAGTCATGTTGGAATTCAAAGAAACGAATTGGCCAATACCTCAGCCAAACAAGCCATTTCGTTCCCTGTAGACTTGCTTCAAATTTGTATTGCCACGCGGCACGTATGCCAAGACTTAAAAAAAGTATACAATATCTTAATTCTAAACTAATGGCAAGGAACCAAGGAATATGGGCACCATTATGTACCAAGCTGAACGAAATTACAAACATTGTCCTTCCTTGGTTAACCTTTTCATTTCTCAGACGACAGCAGGGAGTTGTCTTAAATCAATTACGGAATCATCCCAATAATGCCCTACATGCGATATAAATAATATACCTTTGTCGAAACTACAAGAACTTCATGCACAAATTCCAAATTGTAAACAATCTACATGAAGCTTTAAGTTCCGATCCACTCAACGTCGAGAAAATTTTTAAATATCTTAAATCGACTAAATTTTATTATCTAATATAATATTTCTAAACTGTAACGATATCATTCATATGTAAATATATTGTAAGCATTAAAAGCCATTATCCAATGACCCTTGTTGTCACGGCTTCATTTAAATATATATATATACATTGTATATATGTAGTTATTATTATCGATACCTAGCTGTTAGATACACGTTAACAGTTTGACATGTAGAAATGGAGAATTATACCTATATGATGTACATATTATTGTTAAATAGTTGTTGCTAATAAATAATGTTGTCCCTATTATATATAATATGAAGTAAAAAAATTGATGATTATATAAACAATAGAAAAATCAAACAATTATTTAATAAAAAAATTATATGTCGTATTAAAAAAATATTTCATAATAATTATTTTTATGTTTTTTATCTAGCATTCTTCACTTTAAATTCATTAATTTTGGTATCTAGTATTATAGTTAAAATAACGCTTTCAGACAAAATTTTTAATAAAGCAGCATAATTTAAAATATAAATGCACGCAATGAAAACCAAGCGAACCCAAGGAGGCAACAAAAAAGGATAAAAAAATATTATTTTAAATGATGTACTTATTTTTATTTTCATATTTTTATTTGTTAATTATATACATGCATGATGCATCCACAGAAATACCTCTTTCTATAATTAAAATTTAGGACCCGGCCTAGAATATTTAATAAGTTATAACATTTACTTATTGATTATAATATGCATTTTGTGTGTACTAAATAAGTTTTTTTTTACCATCATTGAATACTGATCGATTTAAGAAACTTAAGGAAGGGTGTATAGTTTCTAATATATTCCGAGGTCTTCTCATTTATTCCTATAAATTTATTATAATTTTAAGATTTTGCTTTTTACTCGTATTTTTTTTAAATGCTTTCCTAAGACAAGCCTCTTGGTATTCTAGGTCTGCAGGCCTCAGGGGTTAATACCATTATCTATGAGTATGGTGTTAATGGTATTTTCTAATTATATTGTATAATGATATAACATTTGTAGGTATAATATTATCGGGTATAATTTAATTCATACACAATATGTATGTAATATGTAATACGTATACTTAGAAATATATTATATAAATAGTATTAATTTATTTTATAAATCATATATTAAAAAAAAATATTTTAAGTAAATAATTTATGTTTATTAGTAATTTCAATTGTAAAAAGCTTTTTGTTTTTCAAATATAGAAAAGTTTTAAATATAAATACAAGTATGTTAGTATTATGTTACCATGTATTTATAATTTTCGAAATGTATTCTATGTAGATAATATATATAGGTACATGGTTTTTTGAAAAATATTTAATTTGTTATTACTTTAAAATGATCCACAGACATTGTTTTACGTGATACTTGACCTACAAAGTCTGAAATAAGTTGCACTATATCTATATGTAAATTCAAAGGACAAACATCTAAAAAGTAAGATTTATTTAATATAATTAATAATGGTTCTAATTCATTGAATGTCGCAATAATGTCGTTATAATATTGTAACCAATATTTTAGAAGGTAGGTACGTAGCTAAAAAATAAAAATTTTGTGATGTGATGGTTTTAAAACCATTTACTGTCATTTATTATATTTGCATATCGAATTATTGTAGGTTTATTTTATTTTTGACCGCGATGTAAGCCGCAAAAATCATCCCTGATTGCATCATTGTATCGATATTGGAATCCATATATCATATATTTTTGTTTTATTAATAATAGCAAAAATTGTTCACACAAACGGCACCTATATCTTAAGTGTTGAATGTATTTTCGCACAAAGTTTTCAACTTAAAATATAATATGCATTATACATATAAAAATGAATAGATTTTCGTATTTCGTCGTCGTCAATTCGTCGAATCAAAATGTACGGTTAGAGTTTTATAAATATAAAGCAATTATTCGTGTATAGTATAGAGTAGAATATATTGTACAAAATCCTATTTGTAGATATGTTTAAAATATATATCCATACGTTCATACGAGTAGAATAAACGTGGTTAAATATTGTAATACGTAATATCATAATATATTAGGTACTATATATTTTGACCTATTCGGTACTCATTATTGTTACGTTTCTGCATGATATATATAGTGTCATAGCGACGATTTTGATACAATAAACCGCGACTGGGAAAAAAATTACGGACATAACAGTTATGTGAATATACGCTTTATAATATAATAATATTATTATTATTATCATCATCACGCTAACGAGTGTGCGAAAATCGAATTAGAGTCTGCAGAGTTTATACTCCGCCGCTGGTATTCACTTAACGTCGCATGTGTATCATGCAATCAGTTCCGAACGGCAAAACGTTTTACGCACGTAAAGACGTGCTATCACGTCTAACCGGAAAACAGTCAAGTGGTGGTCGTTGGTGCGGTGCAACAAGCCCGACTGCAGTGTATTTACTAATGGATAGGCTAAATACGTAGTATCATTGATTATAAATAGTATTTATAATCAATGGTAGTATCTATAAAATATAATGATAATGGCGTGTGCTCCATGTAAACTGCAGTGTAAAGCCTTTTTTTTTTTAGATTTCGTAAATTTACATAGTTTTACAAACGTGTATGTTAAACATGAATTTTCGTCATAACAATATTATACATTTTTCTACTCGAGCTATAAATTGATATACGTATAGATAAAAAAAAACAAACGAACGAAATAAAAAACATACGACCCGTATCGCGTTCAATACAGGTGGAATTTTATATTTTGATTTAAGTTTTGGGAAGAGCTTTTGCACGTCTTACCTATTTTAGTAACCGTTTACAGGCTGAGGACTTATAGTGTTATTGACTTTTGAATATTATTCTAGTCCATACGTCGATGTCTGATAAACTATAAAATATCGTTTTTAGTTAGAGAGGTGCAGATTGGAGTGTCGATGTGCTGCATATTGCGGTGGCGATTGGTGCAGCAGCGGAGCGGCGCGGCGGCGGAGCTCGAGGTGGTTCGAAAAAACCCGTACTCGTAACGGCTAGATATTTGTTGTTGTGCGTCTGTAACCGTTTACCGCGTATACGAAAACAAACAAACCACGGTTTACCTGTAATACCAGGCATACCTAGGTACATCTTATATACCGCGTGTGCGAAAAACTACCGGTGGCTGCCAACGGGCCGTGACAACATAACATAACGTCGGGTCGTGCGGCGCGCATTATATTTATACGTCCGAGCGGCGGCAGCAGCGGCGGCGATGATGACGATAATAATATTATACCTAACGATGTTTATTATTATTATTATTATCATATTATGTATAGCAGTGCGATGATGAGCGAGTGAGCAGAACGAACGATACGGATCGTTTTCGGTTCGTGTACCGTTTTCGTCGATTCGCTCAACATGATAATAATGTAAATAATATATTAATATGTGTCGCACCCGAGACGTCGTTACGATGATGACATTACACCGTCTATAATATATATAAGGTAATTATTAGACCGCGTGCGATCTGTTCGATAGTAATATTCCTCCCCCCTCGTCGCACGCGTGACGTTAATTGATTGCACACGCGCGTATTTACGCCGTTTCGACGAATCGTAACTGTAAACCCGCCAAGTTCTTTTTTTCTTTCTAGATTTTTTTTTTTTTTTTTCAGTTTATTCATCGCAATAATAGTATAATGGTATAATAATATTACGTGTTTTTCCGATGTTTTATAAGAACAAGAAGGTACTTATAATAGTTAATACTTATATAGTTATATTTCGAATTTTCGATAACACTATTTTTACACCGCACCATAGCCCGTAGGTATACACTATTATGCGCGCAGATCGCTAAGGATGAAAATACTAAATAGGCGAAACAACGGCCGGATATTTACCAACACTTTTATTTTTGTCATTGAAATATTAGAAATACTTAAATAATTGTCGAATGATATAATATTATTGTATCGAAAATCGAAATATTGAGTTTTCTTTCTGAAACATTTTGCTTTGTATTCTTAAGCATCACTAGTATTATTGCCTATACATACGATTTGCGTGTATATTTTACAAGTTTTACGGGAAACCTGTACATTTGCACATATGCCGCATATATCAATGACACGATATCATTATGTCGGTCAATATTTTTTTATACGGTTTTTACCATTTTTGTCAAACGAATTATCGAATGTGTTTTTTTCCACGAAAATAAATACACTAATGTATAGATGGAAGGTATACGCTTTATTCGCACAGGGCTGTAAACGTGCTAGTCAACATTTGTTTTCTTGCAAATACTCTATGACATGCAACTTTCTTATAGGATTATATTATTTTAGGTCCAACATACAATATCATTGTACTACGTATTCTGGTTTGTTGTTCTATGCAAATTTATTTCACACTTATACGATGTAGCAATGACGTGCAAGACACGAGTTATTGCAATTCTAGCTAAATAAAATTGAATCTGGATGTATATATATATATGTATTATATACTCACTAGACCCAGTTATCTATAAAAAGATTTTTAATAAAAAAATATAAGACATACGTTTTCATTTCCAAAGAAAAAAACAGTTTTTAATTTTAATAAATTCGTTGATCTCGTTATATCTACTATATTATATTATTATGATTAATATAATATAGTTGGATGAAGTCTAACATTTGAATGTCCGGCAATTGAACTTGACAATGCAACTTTCTTAATGCGTAATGCGTTATGCGTGTATTTTGACTTACAATAGGAATTACGCATACCTACTTAAATAATATAATATTTCATATATCATACGATTCCTTCCAATAATTCAAATTTTTATAATACGCGAGGTCGGAAATATTTCTGTATACGACTAAAAAAATTGGAGAGTTAAACCTCTCTTGTAAAACTCGATGAACGGTACTTTTCTTTTATATCATTCGTCGTCTATCGTTCATAATTGTAAGAGGATTTAAAGCGGAACGCATGTACAAAATATACATGCGTACCTACATCAATTATACTTAGCATTACAAATATGAATCTCGACAAATATCTATTCGGCTAACAGTAATACGTCTAAAGATAAAAAAAAAATTATAATATGTTTCGCATAATATTATACATAAAACTGACCATAATTTTGTTATTTATTGTCTTAAACGGATTTCAATAATATATAAATTTAAAAAAAAAACATTCTCTTTTTCAGTGTCTCTATATATTATAACCTACCTCCTAGTATATTCGACAAATTATACCTATAAAAAAAAAAAATAAAAAAATAAAAGTAACATTATAATTAGGTATAGGTATACTAATGAAATACATTGTATTCAAATATATATATAAATACAATCAACCAACTACGTTGACGACATTGACCCAGTGCGAGAAATGAGAATCTGATTTTTTCTCTCTAGAAATTTACTTGTTATATCCGACTACTACAATTAACCACCACCATCGTTGTCGTTGTGGTCTCCAAAACAATATAATATAAATCTAGGTATATAATATGCATCAAATAGTATATTCTCGATTGAAATTAATTATAAAATCGGTCGTACGTGCTTCGGGTTTTCGCGAATTTGAATGTCAGTCGAAACAGCACATAGACACGGATGGGTCACTTTTTTCTTCGGCGGACGATCACTGAATAATATAACAACAATAACTATTTTATACGGGCTCACTGGCTCACAAATGTGAAATGTCTGCGGTTTGCTGAAAATTTAAAACCTTCTTTCAGTCATTTTCAATGTATACATATGTCTATTCGGTAAATGTGAACGATGTTTAAGTATACGAAACGAAATAATTCTTATAATATATTAGCCTAATATTATTAGGGTTTAACATCGTAACAATATTATTCTGGCGGTGGATAAACGTTTTCACGCGATTATTTGCTATAACTACTTCCTACGCCGCCCTATTATTTGTTGTGTAAATAAAGACTAACATTAAATCGGTTTTGCAAACGGACCTATTTAACCCACTTGATGTGTCGTCGTTACAAGTCTTGGGCCCACGAGTTACGAACGCTTCCGCAACTCAACTACGCAGTAAAGTGGCTGAAAAACTATATCTATATGGAACGTTCACGCACACACAGAAAAATATGTATTATAATACTGCATATTATCATTGTGAATTGACGTTAAGATATTTGCACTGATTGCTTGTTCGAAAACCGTCATCAACTGTAGGTCGCACGTTAACCTATAAATTAGCTATAATATTATGATGTTCGTTCAGCTCTTATTTGAACTGCGATATTATGTGGGAACGTGATGTTTTTTACACGCCGAATTGGACGTCTAAGTTCGGCGGTCTAACCTCAAAAAATTTAAACTTTTATTGGGTTCGTGTAATAATTAACCACGCGTATTATAACATGCAAATGTGCATCATAATATGTTAGTTGGTAGGTAGTACTATCTACTATAGGTACTATCTGAATATCATGTAGGTATTATAGCTGTGTAGGTATCGCAATGGTTCCATTTAACTGTACGACCGTGGACCACGTTATTGAAAGGGACCATTGCTCTACGGACGAGACACGAGACAATCGCTGTTTCTACTAAAATAATATGGTGTGAAAAAAATGACAACGGCCGCCAAACGATTTAATTAAATTACTATTATTTTTGTGTGTATTTTACAGCTGCCGTGGACAACCTACTTCGTAACGATTCCAATTCACCGAGTAAAAACATTGTGTTTTCCATTCAACCTACTTAGTGTGTGTACTGTATATGTATATTACATAGGCTCGTTGTGTTTTCAGGAATTCAATGTCGGTGGCTTGTATTTAAAATACGCTAGTTTTTAAAACTATAAACTGTATAATTTTCGTTCTTTTAACGCATGTGGACGACGAGCATAATAATTAGATTACATTTTGTTTTTGTATAATATATTTTCACGGTAATATGCTTTCGATTTTCTGCTGTTTTGCTGATTTCCTGCAGCGTGTACAGTTGTTGTATATTTGTATAACATATATATTATATTGTATACAGTATTATTACAGTATATTCATTACTTAGGTGTTTCGATTGTTTAAAATTCTAAATAAAAAAAATATGTATAAGGATCCAGTTCGTACATATTATTATTAAAAAAACATTGTAGTTGTCGTATGAAGTGTTTTTAAATAGATTTATTATTTCTAACGGTAAATTAAATTATACTTAATAATATTATTAGTATATTATATTAAAATTAAACTAATTAAAAAGTATTGTTAACATTTGATGATTATAGGTACCTATTATGACAATCTATACTATATATTACAAATGTTTAGTTAGAAATTATTAATGGGCTTAGAGGCAATTTTATGACTTATGCCTCACAGTAAAAACTAAATACGATTTACTATTCACAGTTAAGCATGATGCTCATTTGTATAAACTATATAGTGCCCCTGAGGTAGTTAACCCAATACTCGACTAGGTATAGCATTATACTGTATAAATGTATAATTGAATTTCTAATTATAAATGATATACATTTGTTAGGTATACAAAGATTGAAAAGATTCTCTTAAGAGTTAAGAACTATATGCTTCAGATGGTAGAAAAATAATCAAGTATCTGCTTTCACGAATTTTATGTGCAATTTAACAACAGAAAGTTTTCGAGTAGGTAATATAATCATAAAAAAACGGCCTACTTGTAAATATAGTTATGTCGTTAGCTAAAATGATCCTTGCTCAGTATTAGGAATTATACATATAGGTATAGTGCACACAATCTGTACGTGGTACATATTATTAATTTCCTAATATTATTATAAATCAATTATTATTTAAAATAATACCTTCAGATTCTTATGACTGAAAAATCACAACAGTTTAAAATAATTTATATAAGTACTAAAGCTACTAAAAGTAATAAAAAAGTGTACTCAAGTATATTATTTTAAACCAATTATGCCTGAGTTTCTTAACAATATACATGTAAAAATGTGCAATGATGCTCATTGCCATGTATAAGATAAATTTTAGACTAAAATGTAGTATTTACAATGCACATTTAAGTATTATTTTTTATTGAATTGTTGTATTATTGTTTTTAATACCCGATTTTTTTTATGTATTAACTGTTTAAATAAAAAAAAAAATGTTTTATTTTATTATGCAAATAATATTATTTTCTTCTGATTAGTATTGATGGTAATTTCATAAGTAAATATTGTTGAAAACACGCTTTTATATAACTTAGTATAATATGTAAAAATACGATATATAATACTAAATAAGATGATGTTGTTATAAGTGATATTATTAGTATAAAAACATTCATTAAATTTTAATACAGATCGAATCAAGCCATTCAAGAAAAAATTTATTCAAGTTTCCAAATAATTGAATTTATTAATTAATCGTATGCGATGAGGAATGACACATTTCTAACAGCAGTATAACTTATTTTTGTTTTCATAATAAGTTTTCAAAAAGTTATTTACATACTTTCATTTGATATAGACGATATAGTATATTAATTATGGTGTAGTATATAGTTCCGGCACGACCTATAATTGTATGTACATGCAGGTAGTAGGTACCTGGTACATAGTACATATAGGACGTGAACGTGAATTAGACTTGAACGGTGGGCGATGAAGTTAAACATCTTATAATAATACACCATCATAACGCAATAATATCAATAATTCGTAGGTAGGTACTTACTGCTCGTGCGCGGTGTATATGTCGGTAGGATCCAAGTGCCCGATACTTTCAGCAATATAATGTCGTATTAGTGTGATGTAAATCAAAAAACGATCCGATCGATGGCTGCTATTGATGTGTATGCGTATACTATGTGTATAGTGTCGTAGAGATGATTTAAAAACAAAATTGAATTCTATTTTATTATAATATAATACAATATGTGTTTTACTCGTATTGATGAACGATTTGGATAAGCATAAGAGAAAAAATAAAAACCGCGTGTACACTACAATATAGACTACAATATAAACAGGTATACTATAATGACGGCGGCTCAAGTATCGGAACTCCCGCGCAATTGTTCCACGTGATATCGTTACCGGACGACTGTGCCGATGAACAGTCGTCCAGGCGAGCACTACAACAACGCCGTCGCCCGGACCCTCCCCACCCGCACAATACACCGACACGCCGTGGTTTTCCAAGTGTATAATGATATCGGCGACGAGCGCCGCAAACATTTTTATTTATTTTTTTTCACGATACTTTTTATAAATATTAATTTAACGATGTGTTTCTTGACGACAGCCGCGGACGGGCGGACAGATATGTTTTTTTTTCACGTCTTCTGCACCGCCGACGATGACAATATAATAAAACGTGTAATATTACTATATATGCAGTGCATAATATATGATAAAAAGTTATTTGGGTCAAACTATATAATTTTTCGTATGCATGTATATTATGGGTATATTGCCAATATATAATATTGGGCGGTGGAATTAATTGAACCAAATCGATTGTGTAGTAAAAATCGTGTCACATGATTTCAAATCGGTGCGATGGTTATTGGAAATCAGAATTCTTTACATTATTATCGTCACTGTTTGTATATATTATTATAATATATTTAACGTGGAATGTGGTAAAGACATATATTATTACAGTGTATAAAATCATATCTGGTTTTTTTTAATACTTACAATAAATCTAATACATCTAAACGTGTTGAACAAAATTTAATTATATTTAATAATTATAAATTAATAATATAATATAATATCACTTAACCAATCCTGTGATATAGCTATTAATATTGCTGCTATTGTATATGTTCGTAAATAATTTTTAAAATTATAATATGTTATATTTTTCATAAATCATGTATATAGATACAATTAAGAGGGAGGATTTGAAATTGATTAACATCCACTAATAAGCACCCTCCTAATATATGCAATTATAGAGGACTAACTGTAAAAATAAGGAGCTTCAGCGTCCCCTTAAGAGGACGTGATACCCGCATGTGTTGTCTCCGTCTTACAAATGCGTATTTTTCGCTTAGCAGAACACGTGTAGCTCCGTTAACTTAAAAATTAGAGTGAACTGACCTCTTATAAAATTTAAAGGTAAGATTATTATCTAAACAACCTCATATGCTTTTTATTTTATATCAAATTTAAAGCGAGTATTATGAGTATTTTAAAATTGTACATTTTTTGTACATCTTAAAATACTCATAACTTCCTTTAAAATTTAAATATAATAAAAAGCATATGAGGTTGACTAGATAACAATCATACCTTTAAATTTTATGAGAGGTCAATTCACTCTAATTTTTAAGCAAACGGAGCTACATGTGTTCTGCTGAACGTAAAATTTACTATATATTGCACTTGTAAGACAGAGACAACACATGCGGGAATCACGTCCTCTTAAGTTTTTTCATTGATGTTTTGCCACTGTTTGTTAGTATATACTACATATAGGTACTTGGGATCCAGGATTATAAATACGAATTAAATTTAGGAAAACTTTATTTCATTAATACATAATTTTAATATATACCTACATCATTTCTTTACTAGGTATTATTATTGATTATACAAATATGATATTATATTATTTAATGACACACTATATTCAACTACGAGGGTGGCTAAAAAATCAAAAATAAACAAAATTTGAACTTTCCAATCAAAACTCTTCATATTTACAAAATGTACCATACAATATATATCAAATAATACACTCCCCAGTCTGTAAAATAAAATTAAACACAAAAGAAGAAACCATAAAGGTATACTTTAACTATACAAACGCTTCCGCTCTCGATTAACAAACCACCTGAATTCCCTTATACCAGTGTTAATTTTCGAACCCAACATTTTTCTTTGAAATTGGCTAGTGTCGAACCTTTATCTGTTAACTTTGACGCGCACACCTTAACCACTAAACTATCACAATTAATTTCCGTTTGAGATGTATCATATCATCTTAAATAGCGAATTGTAAAATATTTTACTAGATAATTGTTGCATAATATTTAAGATAGTTGTACCTATATATAATTAGGAAATAAAAAGATTATGTGTATAAAATGTTATGTGAAATAAGAAAGGTCCGAATATCGGTTTTCGGTGCACCGAAATGACAGGCGAAATAAAGTAAAATTAAAATTAATATAATGCAGACTTATTTAATTTAATTTAAAGTACAACCTGAGTTACCATATTCAATAATATATATATTATTAGTACTTAATTATAATTACACCTACTTTAGCTGCTTCCGATAATCTGACCAGACATTCATTTGTGACATTTGATGTGGATTCCGTGGTTTCAGCTACACGTCATTTTATACGGTTAACTGCTACATTAACTTCGATTTTTGATACTTCAGAATCATGAGTGTGTTCATTTATTGATTTTATTATTTAAATATCGTCTACTATTGTGTGCACCAGAGCTTTACATTCACTTTTATTTCGGCAACGTCAAAAACTACGTTTACCATCACTACTTAAGGCATCAAATAAATACATAAAACTATTATACACTAAGACATCTCGTTTTTTCGTGGATTCAATTAATATTTTGACATTATAAATAAATAATCTAACAAAACTCACTACTCGTGTAAAAGATTTAAATAACTAAAAAACTCACTATTTGTATGAAATATTTATGCTGTATCTAGCTAGCAATATTAAAGCGCAAAAAATAATAAACTTATCGCACGGCAGAAAAGAAACGACAACGGATACTTTATTATATTAAACGTATCTCTAAAAACGTAGTTAATCGAGCTAATCGATATAGTATACGTTTCGATTGGTCAACTGGTTAATTTTAACTATAATTAAAAACCCATAGGGCACAAGTACAGCATAGTAATATAAACTTATCATTAAATTCCAATAATACGCAAGTATACAATAAATACTATTAAACAATAAAAATAAAAATATATTATAATGGTTAAATAGAAATTTAGTAAATTAATTAATATAATAACTTGAGAGGCTGAGACATTACACCATAACGGCCACGTCAAAATGTCCTATTCGCATTCTTGGGAATCCTCCTCGCAGGTTAAAGAGATGTCTAGATCTAAATCATTAAAATATATATTTATATATAATTCATATTTAAAATTAAACCAATAAAACCCCAAAGTAAAATGTTGTTATTGGGTGGAAACTTTTCTCACGTGTTTCATATATGTAATCAATAAATGTATATAATATGTAAACATTGTAAACAGCTAGGCTTATTGTAATTAATAAATTACACATGTTTGTTTTTAAAATTAAGTTTAAAATAAAATACACAATTATCCATAAAAGAAAACTTATCTTTATTTATTTATTTATTTACTTATCTGAATTTCTGCGGTCAGTTTATTCAAAATTCAAATCTAGAGAGTAATATCACTAATATGTAATTTTCAATTCCAAACAAGTATCAATGCTGATATCATTCAGTTGGTTTATAAATTTGTTTGTAATAAAATTCAAATTTGAAAATGTTTGAAAATAAAAATGAAACATGTGTAATAAACTATACTGTA
This sequence comes from Diuraphis noxia, assembly GCF_037042655.1. Taxonomy (NCBI): domain Eukaryota; kingdom Metazoa; phylum Arthropoda; class Insecta; order Hemiptera; family Aphididae; genus Diuraphis; species Diuraphis noxia. The sequence goes on along the minus strand of NW_028301714.1, from coordinate 24,041,663 downwards.
AGTTAAACAAAAACTGTAATCAAGTTTTAATTTATATTTTATGCGTTTAGGTATTGATGCATTTTCCTAAGTGCCACAGACTGCATGTTGAGGAGCCGCATGCTGTAAATGCACTCTAAATACCTTTATTCATTGATTATATCAATGTACTATATTGTAGTCCAATGGACGATGAATTATTTTTGGCTATTCGTATAGGTATGCATAATTAAATACACACAAATTGTAATCGCTTTATTGTAACACACAGCATGTAGGGGTTTTGCAATTTAATATTTTAAGAATGACGTATTGGGAGTAAAACGTATGAACTCGAGTTGTGAATCCATTATTGCGATTTGCGATGTATGTATGCTATTTGTCATTCGGCCTATAACCGAGTGAGTGCTATGATTGAAACCCGTCATCGATCTCAATGATCACAATTATATTTTATTCTTTTATGTCACCACTCACCACACTCGAAACCGTAAACCAACGAGTTTAACGAACTTATAAGTTTTTATTATAATTAGCTCCGTTAATTTTTCCTATAATGTTCGGCGAGGTTGACTGATTATTTAGCCGCGACTTGGCGGCGTATGCGTGCTCCACTATAGATTTCCGGATGAATCCATTCCAGTGCTGCGAAGTACATTTGTTTTTATCCTATTAACGGTTTGCTCGATTTAACGGAAAACACATAAAATATAAAATATGTTTTATCACTGACAACAGAAAAAAATGGATAGAATACGGAACTTTACTACCTAGAATTTATTATAATAAATTATGTGCATAATATAGATATAATATTTATGACGCCGCTTTTATCGACACGTACACATTCCACCGCCTACGCTCTGCATTCATCATAAAAAAGTCTAGACCAAGATGATACGTTTTTTTTATTTATTTGTTGCAAATCATGGACCATATTTTGAAATATCATATAATTTAATATTTAAAAAATAATATCATATATATATATTATATATCTCGGATTTAAGTAAAAAATTGTTAAAAAATAAACCAAAAATTACTGAGGCGTTAAGTGTAACGTGTCCATAAAAATAATAACAACTTCATATTTAGTAAGTAAAAAAGGACAGTAATTTTTATTACCGTTGGAATGGACATAGTCGCGGTGGAATTGTAAAACTAGGACGACGTTTGTTTCAGAAGACCATGTTCGATTGTTCCTGCACACAATATAATTAAAAATCGTCTTCTTTAGACAAAAAAAAAAGTACATGATAATAATATAACGAAAAAATTGACACAGTGACAATGAACATACTTGACCAACGCTTCAATAACATACAGCCACTAAATACTTGATTCAATGATGTCATCACTCATCTGCAGCCAACCGAAAGTCAAATGAAATTATAAAGAAAAAAATACCGTTTTGTTCAATTAGAAGACACTAGTCGTGTACTTGTATAATTCTAAAAAGATTTTAATTTGTGTAATTCAGTATTTTTATATGCAGACGATTTTAATTTGTTTCCTTCGATTCGTGTAACGTAATTTTAATGACATAATTATATACAATAGTTATATAAATATAAAAAATTGTGTTCTTGTTCTGTAATTCAAAAATAATGAAGTATTAAAATATGTTCAATATTCTAACTAATGAAATAAAATGAAAATTATACTTTTAGAAAATTTAAATATTGAGTACAATCACAATACTTATCATTACGATGTATAACTATTTAAAAATATTGTATAATATAATCAACTAATATATCATAAATTTATGATATATCCATATAATTATAATGTTACTTAAGATAATATACTAAATCATACCAATTATAATATGTTATATTGGTACAATTTTATAGGGAATCCGAAATAGTATAATAATATGTCAAGTACCTAGTTTAACGTTTATTATATATTTAAATTTTTGCCAAATAAGTAAGTTTAATTTATTTAATAGAGTTATTTTATTAAACTGTCAGCTTTGTAATTTTAATAAATTTTGTACAACCAAGATACTTTTTATTACATTTTAAACTAATTATTTATATATCTTCTATTTATAAAAATAAATGTTTGAATCGGACATTTAGACGGTCAGTTTTTTAGTAGGAAAGCAAATATTTTAAGCTGGTTAATTTTTTTCCTTTATTAGGCTATACAATATATTATATTTTTGTGTTTTGACTTAACACAATCTTACAAATACACAACACACTTAATGACACAATTTTAATACCCATATTATTACATCTTAAAATCAGATAATCAGATCACTAAATTTAAATGGACAGTTCAGTATAAATATTGTCTATGTTAATTTAATGCATTCTCGGTTATATTATGTTAGAGATCACACATGCAGAAAAAATCACTGAAGCCGAACAAATCAGGTGAAAGAATAATCCATAATATTTTTGCATGCATCGCGAGATACTGCATTTCATTTCGTTGTTGGAATTGCATTTGTATTCATTATGCACGATAAAAAACAGAAAAGTAATAATCGCTTCTAATATATTTTTAACTTTTAAGTAGGTAGGTTTATTTATAATATCTATAATATATAATGTACGTTCCGTAATATTTTTAAAATTCATTTTTTTACAGATTTATATTAAAAATCCACACTTTCTCGAATTTAAAAATAAGTGCACAAATTGTGTTCTCATCGCATGCACCGCATATAATATACATAATCGGACATCTCGGCCCCGTCAATCACGACACTTCAACCAAATATCACGCGTAAATTTAACGACTTTGTTATTTATTGGCCAGTAACACGACGGAATTCGCGTTGAAAATCGCCAAGGGGCGTGCAGGTACAACGCGCTTACATTAAAATAATATTTATACATATAGTCGTTCGGATAGAGTTGTCGAAGCGATAATTGGAAACGACCCATCGGCCGACATATCGTACCATTCGATCTCGATAGTCTAGTCGCAGCAGTTTGTTGGTAGGTGTAGGTAGGTACTAGGTATATGTATATATATATATATATATATATATACATTGTACATATTAATAATATATAATATATACAATATTATAACTTTATATAAAGAGGAAAAATTGTGATAAAAAAAAAAACACCTATTACACCTATAATTTAATTCCGTTTTCCTATATATTCGTACTATTTAAATTGCAATATTATAATTAAAAATATAAATAATTAAAAATAAAAATGATTACTTAATAATAATATTTTTATAACATGGACTATAATTGTACAGCTATACAATCAACTGTCGTTATATTATTTTTAGTTTACATTCTTTTTATGCCTGAACATATTTTTTTCTAATCATACAAAATACTAAAAATGTACATAAAACTAACATTGAAAACAAAAATAATGTGTATGTAGCTACAATTTCTAAACTAATTTGGTATTGCAGTAAACTACATTTTGTACTAAATTTTGTTGAACAATCGGTGTATTATTATACACGAAATCGTGAATTGTCAGAGTTAATACTTAGTAGTTAGTACACATACTACGTATTGCTGTGAAAAATAGACGGCCTTGTTACGATATAATATTATATATTTATAGGATGCAACATGAAGACTAGACAGATCAAATTTTTATTCTAATCAATATTTTTAATTTGTCTTATATATAATTTATATCCACTTATTGTGCTCCACATATAACATTTTTCGACAAAATCGATTTTGGTTTTTATGTAACTTTAAAACAAATGACCATAGATACATGAAATTTTCACCGAATGTTTATATAAGTATATTCTATCCACCATGCAATTTTAAAAAATTTTCACAATTTTTATTTATAAGCATTCAAATTTTGAAATTACATACGTAAAAATCATGAAAATTCGTAAATTATTTTATGCTAGAAATTCATAAAAAATTTTCCTTTTATATCTAAGAATTTAAAATGTTATATAAGGCTCCTAACATATTTTTACAATAGCAGGTGAAAAATAAAAGAAATAAATTGGCACAATTTTTTTTACAAGCATTCAAAGTTTCAATTTTGACAACATATGTAAAAATCACGAAAATTTGCAAATTATTTTAAAATAGAAATTCATAAAAATTTTTCTTTTTAAATCTAAGATTTGAAAATTTTTAATAATCTATAATATATCCAACACAGATAAACCGTCTTCGCTCAGAATCGTTTTTCATATACAATGATATAATATCATTGGATTCAAATTTAATTCCATCCATTACTGTAACCCACTTGTAAACTACTGTACAGCAGAGCGACATCCACGACTTACCCGCTTTTTTATTTTTTGACATTGAAAATTCGATTTAAATTTTTTTGAAAAAATTCAAAATAGTTAATTTACAAAATATGGTTATAAGAACCATTTTAAAGGAAAAACAATTTTTTAAGTAGTAAGTACCTAATAAAGAGTGAATTTAATAGTTTATTTTTAGAATTATTTAAAATATTAATATTTTTTTGGGTAAATTTCTTTAAAACGTAATAATTTTTATATTATTTTTTGGAATTTCCTGACATGAGTATATTTAAACATACACAGGTATATTTCTTATATTGTTTATCAACCATTTAATTTTTACGATTTTTGTCAGGTCTTCCTGTTATACCCTATATTTATATTTAATACGTGAATTACGATACGATAATAACAGGTTATTATAATAATTTTCTAAACATATGAACGGCGTGGTTTTATAATATTGTGGGCGTATTATCTTATGCACATTCGAGACATAATCTAGACCGATTAATACACACAATCGTTGTCGTCGTCGATCGAATGAATCGCGGGTGTTGAGGAGGAAAAAAACGAGAATAAATTACTCGAATCGCGAAAGAAACGGTCGGTAAAGGAAGTTAAAAAAAAAAAAAAAAAAAAAAACGCACGAGGACCGCATTAGCACGTTCTTTGCGACCGCACCGCCCACGTCTACCTACTATATATGTGTGTTGTGTGCAGCAATAACAATACAGTATCGCGGTCTACATTGATTTTACCCGATCGTTATACTTTCTCCACATTTTTATCCGCGTTTTATACATCGTAATACGCATAATATATAATAATATTTCGCATATATAAACACAAAAACTGAAATCGATCACATTTCGTTACCTCTCGGTTTTTTATTCCTCCGTCGATTCGCTATTATTTCTCGTCGATCCTCCGCATCAGCTTCCGACCGACGTTTCCGCACCGCGTTCCCCCTGACGTGTGTGTGAGAATTCTTCAGAAATGATGACGCGTATCCGTTCCGGATGTTGATGATAATATTTTCGGTGGCGGCAGTGGTCACCGCCGCGTGCGATTAATTGGATTATTGGACGCGCGCTGTATATATAATTATTGGTCTATAACAACACCAGATTATTATATTATGCACACATTTATCGACGAGACGATATATGATTCCAGAATTATTTATATATATATATACTATATGAATGTTAATTTGTGTTTAGGTACATACTACAACCGCGGTGACCGTTGCGGTGTTCAGTAAGGTACTCACCATAAATATAAAATAAAATATAATATAAAATATGAGAAGATCGGGTGAAACTCTCGATCCTCGCGAATGCCGCGGCCACAACTTATTGTTTTCGGTCTACATCATAATTATTGTATTGTATTATATTATTATCATTATGCATTTTTTGGTTCTCGAAAACTCGATAGTTCTTATGTCGTTGGGTACCTCCAACAACGCGTGGTTTTCTCGCTGGTCAAGATAATATATAGGTATATACGTTATGGGTAGATGTGCACAGTTTACATACCAAACCACCATAGTATTATGTCTATAAGTGAAAATCGAATAATAAATAATTATTATTGATGCCTGCTCTTGCAGCCAACGCGAAAAAGTAAATATAATGATATTAGAAATTCATCGCAATTCACAATTATTAATAAAAATCAGTCATTATTAGCTCATTAGTCCCTCATCATCACGCGATCGTTTATCACGAGGAAGCTATACGTAGGCATTTTTTGTATCCGTCTTACGAATGCGTAACATGACAAATCGTGACCTCAACGTTTATCTCAGTTATATGTTTAAAACATCATAGTGAGTTGACCGATTATAAAATTGAAGATTATACTATCGATAGAGCATTTCATATGTTTTTTATTATAATATGTTTTAATTTTAAAGCAAGTCATGAGTATTTCAATATGTACAAAAAATTTAAAGTTTTAACTTTTAAGACACTCATAACTCAGTTTAAAATTAAAGTATAACAAAAAGCAAATGAGATGCCCTATGTAGATAATAGTCTTAAAACTTTATAAATTCTATAAGAGATCAATTAGTTCTAAAATATAAGCTAAAGGAGCTAAACGTGATATGCTATCTGCAGTGCGTACCATTTTGTATAATGTAACGCACTTGCGAAACAACAAATGCCTGTTCTCTTAAATCGACTTTATGTTTTTTTCGAGATATCAGAAGATATTCTATATTATAATATTCTACAATAACGTTGGGTTTGCTTAGAATTTTTCTTTCTATACTAAACACCCGTTAAAATAACCTAACCAAATGTCAGCTGCAGGGTAGGTGCTGTGCGCTCGTTTCTTGCAGGCCCATACTAATATAATCATGTCCACGCACTGCTGCCCGCATCTGATCCTGCACGCCATTATTTGCAAGTTGACTGGGACCCATGTAAGGATATCGAAGGCAGCAGCAACGTCACGCTGTTCGTACGTGTGTAACGCGATAACCATCGATATACTTCGATATTTTATGTGGGAAACCAGGACCTGAGGTAGATGACCTATAGAGACAATGTATATGGACTATATTTGGCCATACATTAGGGCCATTAGCACGTTAATTATTATTATTATTATTATTACGAACACAATTAAGGTGAGGTCAGTCAGCGCGCAAATTTTGAGTTGATATACAGATAAATGTATGATTATATTCTATGCGTTGTTATATTAAGCAATAGAAAATGTCATAGGTCAGTAGTATGCGATTGCGATTATGTATGTTACAAATTTACTGGAAACAATTAACGCGAACGTCTTGAATGAGCTACAGTTCCATCGGGAACTTCCTCGGGGAAAGGGATGTGGCCGTGTACATGCAAGCAGTGCAGTTGCAGAACATATGATATCTTTATTTAGATTTAAAATTTATTTTATCTTTATGCCAACTGTATGATAATTATAGTTGATTTTTGGACATGTGTTAATGTGTTATTATTATTATGAGTTAGGCAGGTAAGGCTTGGTATACTACTCAGTGTAGGTATATTTTGTACTTACTTTAAGCTTCTACGATTGTAAGATACATATGTATATATATTAAGTAATTCGCGATGATTAATTAGCTGAGAGAAAATAGATTGAGATGGTTTGGGTATGTGATGAGGCGAGAGGAAACAAAAGCAGTAAGAGTAGTGTTATGAAAATGAACGTTGAAGTGAAAAGAAAAAGAACACCAAAGAAGAGATAGTTGGATACTATTGAGAATGATATGGGGGCTGTTGGTGCGTGAATAGGGAAGGTGGAAAATCGTGAAAAATCGTGAAAAATGGAGATCTAGGTCAAAGGCGGACGACTCCAAATAGTTGTGAGGAAGGCAAAGAAGAAGACTTTGCGATGAGTAAGTGTATTAAAAATTGAAAAGTTACAATATTGTTATAGTATAATATTAAGACATCACAATAGTCAAACGTGAAAACAAAAATATAAAGATAATATTAATAACAAACATCAAATTTTCCCTTGAAGATTAAAAAATTTAGAAGCTTCACATAATCACATACAAAATATCGCATCTACCTACTTAATCTGAAAATACAAGCACCCATTTATGTATTATGAATTATGATTATGAATAAATATGAAATTGCCATAGGAAAATATGTAGGAAAAAAATAAAAATAACACAATTGTGTTCAAATAACCTTGACTGGATCATATCGAAAAAATATGAGCAATTTCAAATACAAATTTACTCGTTTATCTTTATGTCTGACGTTTTGTGTTATACTACATTGCCACTATAGACGTTTTATTCAAGCATAGACAGAGGACTACACCTGAGAGCCTTAGTAGGTTAAGCTTATGATAATTTATATTGAATTTCTGCAAGACGAACAATTTACCTATGTGCGTTGGAGGCAAATATTTGTACACATTTAAAATACATTTAAAATTAATTTTCTTTTTAAACATATTAATAATGTAAAATGTTAATTTTTTAAATTGAATTCATAGGTACCATTTTAAATTGGTCAAAATTAATTGGCTCTTATATCAATAAATTACAACGATAATATAGAACTAAATTATCTTAAATGTTTATAATTTTATTTGATGAGAAAAAAGCTTGTTCAGTGGGTTATTAATTTTTATTGTTCCTAGATTTATACGATAGCGTTAAAACGGTTTGAAATCTATGGATAGCTACCCGATTTGATTGCTGATAGTTTGCTTTAATTTATTGATCAGAAAACGCCATCATATATACTTAGGTAGGTACTAAAAATGTCGATTGTTAAATTTTACAACCATGCAAATAATAACAATAGGTATATAAAACTACATGTAACGGTGCTTACGCACTGCATTCATGAAATAATTTATATCTAAAATCTAATTAAAACGTTATTTTTCAACAATAACGAACTTTTATCCGCTAAGGGAGATCAATATTTATACATTCATATGGCCGCGTGTTTACTGTAGTATCAAATGTACTATAATAAAGTGCGTTTCAACTCGTGTGGCTGCGTTGAACAATTAAGTAATTAAATCCATACCAATGTTAGGTATAATTATAAATTTATAATAGTGTTATTGTGACGCACAACGGCGGTGTAGGGTGTTTAGCAACTTTTCAATGCAGTTATTAATTATAGCCTTCGAGGTAATATCGCGGCATTGCAGTACTTATAAGTAACAATTATAATTGTTAATTCCAGTTTGTTGGCAATAACGCTTAGTTTATCGGTCCATGTTTTGATATTGTCACTGTAGCATATAGTTTACATAAAGAATAAGTAGAAAAAATGAAACATTAAATCATTCTCCTACATCGCGATCGCCGGTTTAAGGAGGACGCATAGGCGTTTTCAGCGAGGCTCATTATAATTTCGTATCTATACTATACTATTATTATTATCGAATTCGGTCATTTGTTTGCGATATTATAACTTATTATTATTATTATATTATATTATGGTGTACGCGTTTAAATATATGAGAACGAAATCGATGTAAAGTTTCCGGGTCATCTGTGTGCTGACGTGTGGTGGAATTTCGTATTGTAACGCGTGAATAGAATTGGCTTTACAGCGTGACCTGGATGCGCATTACCAATAATATAATATAACTTAAACTATAGGTATCAGCTAGACGACCATCGTGATGCCGACCGAAAACGGTTGTCACCCCAAAACGAGATAATAATAATAAAAATAATTGATTAACTGCTGCTGGTGATTGAGTTTATCCGATTTTCACAGATCGTGAACGAGTCGATTGTATATTATTATGGGCCGAAATACGCTATTATTGACGAACGCTGCCCGTAGACGACAATTATATAATATAATGGGCACTCGTCTATCGCATATACATACGTGATGGATCGTCCAAGACGTTCGTGTACACCTATTGATGTAAAAGTATAAGACGAAAGGCTTAAAAGTTTAAGGCAGTGTTCGAATAATGAGTGACTAAAAATGAATACATATTGTAATAATTTTGTCGGTTCATATTATTCGACGTAAATTTTTACGAAAAACAATTTTTTTTATCTTGATTTATTTTTTTCTCTCATGTCTTAAACATACGCACCAATTATATACAAAATAATATTACATGCGATTGACTTTTGACCATATTTCTATGGTTAGTCTTTTCTGACTGATAAAATTAACTGATAAAATTGATCTTATATTTTATAAAGACTATATTAATTTTAAAGTTTCTAACTTTCGTGAGATATTAAAATAATAATAAAAACTAGTGTGGAAGAACAATATGCCAATTTGATTATTTAGTTATTGAATCAATATTCGATTGCGAGCTAATGGTTCCTTAAACATGAAGTATAGTGGCACATGATTGATCTATTACATTTTATTGGACCATAAATGTATTAATTGTTTATGCAATATGCATTATGTGTTTCAGAATATAATGAATTTGGTTGGTAAATATTATGATATATTACCGACATTGATGAAATCTTAAAGAAAAATATGTCTACATTCGATTTGAGCAGTGTACAAAAGAATAAGATAGAAATCGAACTGTTAACTGTTAGAAAACTGTTAACTATATTATGTCATATTATTAAAATTTGACGTATACCTACATATTATTATATCATTTTAATATTCTGAATACCAAGACATCCTTTAAGGACGACGATCTTTACGAAAATATGTGAATCGCGTTTACTTCACATTGGTAATAGATTCGACTAGACACAGTTATAGCTGTACAACGTGCATATACATAGATACACGATAGACCGGTAGGTATAATATGTTTTAAGTTTTTACATTCAATAGTGATAGGAATAAGAGATTTTACGATTGTGATTTCGTAAACATTTTTAATGGACGTCCATCAATACAATACTGCCCACTACAGTTGTTGCTTTATTTTTTGCTTTAATATACATGCACGGTTCTAACTGACGGTTCTAACTAATCAAATTGTGTACCGTTTTTAGACGGATGCGTGTGACGAATTCCCATTGAATTCGGAAGCAAAAAGATACATGGTATACCTATAGGTACTGTTCGTTTTGTTATTTTTTTTTAATAACTCAAAACTATACTTGATATTACGTATATATCATATATGTATATTTATTATTTATTAACAATAATTTATTCGTACACGAATTTAAGGTATCGCTTATGAACGGATAGTCGTCGAACTTCAAACACAATAATAAATTATAATATTGTTTTAAGTTTAACGTAGTATATATACGACGACAAGATGAAGTGGAGTCAACGGTGGTAATACACGAGGAAGAAATATTATGGTGTCCATAATATGTTTTTACTGCTTGCGTGACGTGTCAGAAGCGCCATCACGTTTTATTTTTCCCATGTCTTACCACAACAAAACGTTTGATAGACGTTTGATGGATGATCTCAACAGTGTATTTGGGTCAGTGAATAATTTTAATAAAATAATTGGAGTCCCGAAATAAGCGCAATGAAAATCCAAAAACTTCTATTCGTTTAGTATACCTACCTACATAAAAAAAGCGACTGCGTAGCGTTTAGTTATTGTAGATATGTGCCTGTAGCTTTCACGTCGTTTATTACTTATATTGACCGTATAATCTTTCTTACACTAACGTCTAACATTCCCATCTTGGTACACCTGCTTCTCACTTAAGGTGGAAGAGGGTGTATTTGTTTCCTAACGATTTCATTAGATATATACCTACCTAATGCTCCGTAATAACTAATATCTATCTAAATGTTGTAAATGGATTTCAAATCATGGGCATATCTTGGTTGCGTCTCATTTTTAATTTTTACCTTTTTCATAGCCCTATAGTATATCTACTGTTGGATTAGTCTGTTCATTTTGGATTCAAAAAGCTTCTACTGAGTTGAAATGAAAAATATATTTTCATTTAATTTATAAATAAAGAAATAAAGATGATAAGAAATGTATTATTGAACATTTTATATCAATATTTTTGAGGCGTGAAAATATTAATGTGTTTATCGATTATTTAACAGTAATTATATAAATGGTGAAGTAAATATTGTGCCACTTCGATGTGTGCAAGTAATGTTAAAGGGACAAAAAAATCATTTGAGGTTTTCATTCGAAGTAAAATTCATAATTTTTACACACTAATATCATCATCATCGTCTAGATTTTTATACATTATTAGAAATATTTAACAAAAAAAACCATAATAGGATTTTGGTGTCGGATCCCCCTATGGCCCTATGACTTTTTATTAAACTCGCAAACCATATTTAACTATAAATATTATTATTCATATATATTAGGTACTAAAGTATATTTTATAGAAATAATATACGTAAAAAGCCGATTCCCCCATATTTTGTTAGCTGTATTATAAACTTATATAAATTTGTATAATTAACTCTATTCAGTATTGCAAAAATATATTCGAATACTGTATAACAATGCAGCAGGTTAACTCCCAAAAGATATTTCCAAAAATCTTTTGGAACCTATAGGTTAGGTATATATATAATTATGTATTTCACGGAGTTCAGAACAATGATACAATCAGAATTTGTCGGTCGGACTTAGTTTTGAAGTTAATAGCCTTTTAAAGGTTGATGATGCATTTGTACGTGTATATTTATTATTTACATTATATAAATCGCAATGGTTTTACTGAGAGGTTGCTTAAAAACCATAATTTTTGAGCCTACCTAACCTTAGGCTGGCCTAACACCTGCAGAGAGACGGGTTTAATGTTTCAATACCCCCTCCCCCCCATGAATATGATCAAATTAAACTACTGCACAACTTTGTAAATTATAGACTTAAACCATAATTATTACCATTTAAATTATTCTTGCTCAAAATGAGGTAAGTATACTATGTTTTTATTATACGCTTTACATGACGTACGATGCATATATGTAGCTTATGTACCTAGATACATCGGTACATCATAGGACACTATTTTAATGTAAATTTTGTAAACATATTGTATGCAATTAGTGTATAATACTAGCGACAGTAACGGGTTAGTCAAAGAAATAAATAAAAACGATGATAATGTCGCCTTCACAGTAACGGTTAATTTATTTCACCGTATTCAAAAACCTACACGGTATAAGAAAGTATTAGTGGTTAAACATTTTTCCGACTCACCGATTAACTAGAATACCGATTACAGTATGTATATATATATATATAGGTTCCTATAGGTAGTTGAACATTTGAATTTTTTTTTATAAATGTCTTAATTTTAAATAACGTTTGATGAACTCAATTTTGATAAGATAAGCAATTATAGAGTTCTGAGAAGAACATTAAGTGATTTTATGACAATGTAATTTTTTTTATGCACCTTATAGTGTATAACTACTAAACAATATGTTCCTATTATTTTGTGTATAGTATATATATATATATATGCATAGATAACTGACCATCAATTTCCTTTTTTTTATATTAATGCATCGTGCATAGTTCACAATCTAAAAACAATTATGTTACAACAAGCCCAAGTGATAAATATATGACGTGGAAATATAATATTGAACACAGAAACCATGCATTGAATGGACTTCATGGCGTCGACTATTAGGTGGTTGATTTAAGTCACTTATAGAAGGTCGTAAAATTAAAAAAAAAAGATTAATAACTTTCTAAGATGTGTTGCATCTAAATTGTTATAATAACTACAATCCAGATGCGGATAAGGCGAACAGTATGCTGTTTTGTTTATTTCATTCAAATTTGGGCTTAAGCCCAAGGGTGCATGCAGTGTTTACACGCCGATATTATTATCAAAATGCCAGGATGTGTTTATAGTATACAGAATCGAAATAAATATACATTTTACTCGGGCGGGTAATTATTTGCGCAGGAGACACAGGCAGGACTCGCGCATAATAAAGTCATTGTTATTCTCCATAGTGTTTGCAGTTAAATCGCTCACTCAGAACGTGTTTGGGTATTGTTTTATTGCTCTTCAATTAAGTATATATTATTATATTATTGATGTTAACATTATTATTATGCATGCAATTATTAATGTAGACATACGCATAGGCAAAGTTTCAGTCGGCGATGGTCTGTCGACCGTGTCGTCAAAACAAAAATCGAAAATTCCTGTTATACCTACATTATTTACCATTGCGGTTTCTTCAGCAATGTCTGAATATTTGTGTGTATACAATATCGTTGACGTCAAGAAACTTTATAGCCTTTCAGTGTTTTTTTTTTCAATTTATCATTTTCCACGGTCGACACATCGTCGGAACACAAACAACGTAATTTTGCGGTGTTTCCAGTTAAATGTCTATTGCCGGCTGCATCTGCAGAACTCGTGCAACCACCGGTCGATGCAACAATCGTAACAGTTACGTACACACTACACACCAACGCGACGATCGTATTATATTATTATCAATTGAGTATTATTGTCAAGGACTTACCGCAATATTGGACGTTATTCATACCTACCTATACTATGTAACAATGTTGCAACCGTTTGTAGATGACTGATGAGTGATGACTAGTGATGTGGTTATTCGTGGGTTTATCGTCGGTACAACGGTTATTATTTATTTTGATTTTGTCTCGCAGTGTAGTTAACTAAAAATAATCACATGATTATTAGAATGCAGTTTAGCTACAATGCGATTTTTTTCTAAAATACAACTAGTACAATCGTTATATTTTTACAACGCCGTCGTCAAATTAAGCCCTAACTTTCGATTTTAAGTTGAACAACTGGGGTACAGTATATATACATATATAGGTATATATATATATATGGCTTATTACATATTTCCCATTAGGTGAGCGATTTGAAGCCGAACTCAATCCAATAATATGTTCAGAAGACCTCGAGTTTAGAGACACGAGCCAAAAGGAGAAATTTATTGTCGGCTTTAATTGAAATCAGATTACAAGCCCGTTAGTAAATTTCCACTACTTGAATGTAATTATATTTAATATCTGTTTATTATTTTTGGGTTAACGGTCTACCGAAACTGGCCAAAGGCCAAAGAGTACTATAATTAGGCTTAGCGATTAAAATAATATGGATTAAAAATGCACCACAATTTTCAAAATTAAAGATTTAGATAATTTTTTTGCACCATCATTCTTAAAAACGTCAATTTACCTAGGTTTAAAAAAAAATGCGAAATTCTCGTGGTAGCAAAATTGCGAGTGTTTAATAAAAGTATTTTTTTATAGGTGAACCCGCTACAACATAGGTCATTGGGTGTGGGGTGCTATGGTAGGGATTTTTTGTAGGTTTTTAAGTTGGTAGAGTTGTAACACGTGTTTGTGTATGTGTGACAAGGATATGTTACTATAAATCCCGGGTGGTCACCCATCCGGGAGCTAGCAACTGTGGCCGGAACGTACGCTCAATGCGTTTCCGCAGATTGAACGTACCACCGCGCCTCACCAATCCACTTAATAAAAGTATATTATGTTATAAAGTTCCACTTTTTGAATCGAGCTGGTCACACAACTGTAATTACTAATTACAGACGTCGAATCGTAACTTGTAAGATCTAGCATTTTTCATAAATATTTACCATATTCTTGTATCTGGTTTGTCAGTTTTGACAGTATACTAGCTGAATAACCAGGTTTTGCCCGTGACCCATTTTGTGTATATTAATAAATTTAAAGATTTACTTATTTAGAACTAAAGAGTACCTCGTATGTCTTCATATAGTCCCATCACAAAATAGTTCCAAAACTAATTAATCGTACTGCCGTATCCCATAGAATGGTCGTGGTCGTGTATTATGTATATAGACGCTATAGTGAATTTAAATAATTATTCCTACAACTAATTGGCTAATTGAATTTACTAAATAACATTGCATATGTTGACTGCCAAGTATAGTATCATAACTTATAAGAGGCGTAAATGCTCCAGGGATTGGGAAGTTGAGGCTATGAGACATTGTAAATTTTAACAATGAAGTACCTAATAATTATAATAGTATACTTAAATAATCACATGTTTGACATACAATTTATATTACTCATACAATTAATTTCGTGAAAAAAAAATGGTATTAAACGATGAGTATAATATTGTAAGCACCTATACTAATTTAGTTATATATCAAGTAGATAAACATTTTTTTGAGGGGACATTCATTTTTTTTCAATTATTATTTTCAAATAAACAAGTTAAATTCTATAGTATACCTAGAGCATACCTCACTTATTGTCGAAAATAATTTTATTTCGTTTCAAAAAACCGTTATTATAACACATAATAATGGTTCTCATCAGTTCTGAAAAATACTGTCGCATTCTTTGTTACCAGAATAAACCATAAAAAAAATGACGAAAATATTAAATGGTTATACAAGTGTACCTAATATCGAGTACTCATAAATCTTTATTGTTATAAAATATTACCAGTTACCAGTATCATATAATATTAAATATGTAGCCATATAAAAGTTTCGTTCTACTAATGGCCTATGCTGCCGAGTTGTATTTTTTTAAGATCAACATAAAAAAAAAAGTTTCTTGATTATATATAGTTTGTTTGTCTTTCGTTTTGGTGATCATTTAATTTCGCGTTTATTTATCATACTTTTATAGATCAACAATGTCGATATATACATACATTAACTTTACAATGATTTGTGTGTATGTTTTTTTTTTATCTATTTCAACCTTTTAAGGGAGGAAAAATGTGACCAATACGGTTAGGTTAACTTATAGTTTCATATAAAAGACTAAAAATTTCAATGTATTTTGTTAAGATATGGTATGTGACAAAATTTTTTTTTAGATATATTATGTATTCATTAAAACTAAAATAAAAACAACATTTTACTGTGTAAACAAAATCATTTTATTATTTTTTAAAAACGTTGAAAATTATATATGAATAGTAAATTATTATAAAGTATAAGAAAATTATAATGAATTTTATGAATATTATGATTATATATAAAATTAATAAATATATATTTTAATAGGGTGATAGACCATCTCCACTCAGAATCGTTTTTTTCATATTTCATATATATGTATAACCATCGAATTAAAATTTAATGATATAGGTACTCATAAATTAATTCAAATTTAAGTATTTAACATGTCCATTATAATGATCCACTCGACACCTACTAAACACTGTATAGTACAGTGATACCCACTTGCCTGCCTTTTTAGTGTGTATACTACTTATTCGAGTTCATATTACTAGGAGACATAGTACTTACTATTTATAACCTATGATATTTTTTATCAAAACCAGCTCTAATATCTTGAGTAAAACAAATAATAAGTAACAATCAATATAAATAAAAAATGAAGAATAAATAAATAATGTGAATTATATGTATAGATTTTATAAGTTAAAAAGTTTTTAGACACTGTATACTATAATTTAATATAATAATATCTATAATTCTATATAAATGAAGTGCAATCGCTTGACATTGACATCATCCACCAAACTATACAATTTTATTTAACTATATTTTCTGGTTATGTAAGAATTAAATATAATAATATGGAAAAGTTTGGTAACTTTTCATTACATTTTTATAAGGAGATTTATTTATAAGAATTCAATATTTAGTTGAACCTTACCTTCTAGAACACATTATTCTTTTTCATTACTACACAGAAATTGGATGAAGTAGTTTCAAAAAATTGGCCCAATTTCAATGATATGTGCAATTGTACTGATTTTGATACATAGTTACTACTACACTATATATGTAAAACAATTAAACAATTAGTTCTTTTACAATTGATTTTAAATACAATATATTGAAGGTATGTACATTTAAATATTATATTCATTAGGCTTGTTATACATTTAAAATAATTACGAAATATTTTTAAAGATGAACTTTATAAGTAGGTATATTAGAATTTATTGTATAGATTGACTATATTTTATCGTAAAGAAAATATATATTTTTTTAAATATAAAAGTAGGTTTATTTTTATGACTAATAGAAAATAGTCCTTGATATATAAATATTCAAAAATTAACCATCATCGTATCAATTTCAATTGCACCCTGGTTGAACGCAAATATATAATACTTTTAGAAGATATTTCAAAAAATATACAAAATAGTGTTTTTATATATGTATGTTTTTATAATTAGTAATTAAATATTGAAATAACGAAATGTATACGTAATCATTAAGTCTGGTGAATACAAGAATTATAGATATAGAGAGATGCTTAATAAAGAATAAATACAATATGGTGAAATTGAAATTGAGTATGGAAATTGACTTTTTGACTTTTACACACA
The DNA here is from genome assembly GCF_037042655.1 of Diuraphis noxia. Lineage (NCBI taxonomy): Eukaryota > Metazoa > Arthropoda > Insecta > Hemiptera > Aphididae > Diuraphis > Diuraphis noxia. The sequence continues at coordinate 24,023,695 of NW_028301714.1, read as the reverse complement.
CACACATATAATGTACAATACAATTATTATTCGCTGACCCTCCCTCTGTGTGTGGGTGGTCAACTGTGTAATAATTTTGAAGAGAAAAAAAATACCATATTATTGTGTGTCGTATTAGTAACAAATAGTTAATAGCTATAAACACCTGATGTAATAATAAATAGTCACGTGAAATGCTGAATTCGTCCGGAGACAACGACAACTGTACCATGAGCACATTGATGGCCAAATTTACCGGTCTGTACTACATCATCGATCCGAAGTGCGTCAAACTCGGTGGCCATAACGTTTTCCACGTGATTGTGATGCTCATGATCGCATTCACGGTAGCCTGTCTGTCACTGTGCCCGTTTGGCCTTTACGACTGGTCCAACGACGTGACGCAGTGCATCCTCCAGATAATAATAATCTTAAACTTTTCGTTTGGGTGCTTCAAAGCGTATACGATCGTTCGGCACTCGGACGACATTCGACGGTGTCTGGACGTCACGCGCTTCGATTTCGTGTCCTGCGCCCTCGCCGATCCCAATACGGCCCGCATCCTCCGAACGTGTCGCAACGTGTCGTCCAAGTTTACGGCTTGGTTCGCCGTCAGCTGCCATTTAGTGCTGTTGGTGTGGACGCTATTGCCGTTTTTCATCGTCGGCGCACACGTCGAAATAAAGAATCGCGACGGGTCGTTCAGCAACTACCACTTCAACCCGTACAACCTGTACTTTTTGGTGTCCAGCGAGACGTACAACGAATGGCATCTCGTCTTCCACTTCATCGAATGGATGTTTGGAATGTGTTTCGTTCTGTTCATGATACTCTTCGACACGTTCATGGTCATGCTATGCATTGCAATAACGTGTCAGATGAGAGGAATCGCCGAGGCTTACAAAAAACTGGGACACGGTCGTTGTACGGCTGCATCAAAGGTCTGGTTCGGTGGTAAGTATACCTAGGTACTTCTGTACTATAAACCGTCTGTATCAGCGTACACTTATTATTATAAATTGATTCGTCGAGGCGATCCCAAATTTGATTTCCAAACAAGAACTTACCTACATGTTTTAATGCAAATTATTGTGAACCAGATAATATTTCTGAACATTTTGCCGCATTGTCACCGACATTTTAACAAAAAGTTTCCAAGTTATTTTGCACTAAATATAAATTGGGTAATAATCCAATAAAATTATATTTTTTAAATATATTATATAAATATTAATTCATATTAGTGTTTAGTAATGTAGAACAATTGTAAGTCATAATTAAACATTAATTTTATATTGCTTAGTTATATAAATTGCATTAATTAATTATAGCTACCGAGGTCAAATCCGTTTAACATCTAGAATAACATAAAAACTTTTTGTTCAAATCACGATTACAATGCATCAACATTTTCAGAAAAATCATTTGACTTTCAATTTCTATTAAAATATGTATAGTCTCATTTGAAAATCCACTGTTGGTATCGCCACAAGATACTGCTTAAATGTTATAACAAACCTAAGAATTCAAAAATATCGATTTTACACATTGTATTATAATTTATTCGAGTATTTTAATCATGCATATACAAAAAATATGAATGTTTATTTTTTGATTATCATGAAACTATTTGTTTTACTAAAGGTGGAATTGAATCAGATAGCTCTAATTACGAACATTTAAGAGATTTGAAATTGATCATCAACCATCATCAAGCAGTATTGGGGTAATATGATTTACAATACAAGAATAATTTTAATGTTTTTTGGATATTCCGTGAATTACAATTTAAATTAATGTAACTATTTAAGTATTTTCGATTGATATGATACTAATTACTCATACCTATAAGACATTATTACTCATAGATAAATTTATTATCTATGTTTATGAATAATCCTTGAAATAAGATTATAAATAATAATATGTCTATTGTCTAGCTAATTATCAATTAGCTGTTAATTTTATAAACAGGGATGAAGGTTAAGTAAGTGTACACTAAGACGTGTTATCCATAGAAGTTAAGTTTTAATGATTTATTTCATATTAAAATAAAATATTGGTTACACCATGTTAAAATAATATGTATCTATTATAGTAAATTGTTGTCTTATTATTTATTAATAGGAAAATGAGAGATTTTTATAAAATTGTTAGCCCGGTTATTCTTCCTCAATTAATTGTGGCTTCATTTACAATCATATTTATTTCATTTATAATTACAAGGGTAATTTTATAATTTTTGTACTTACATACTTAATTTATGCCTTTATTATTGTTGAACTTTTTTTTAGAATTATTTTAATGGTATGTTACTAACGTCAACACAATCACTAAAAATGTGCTGTTTTCCTACATTTTTCTTTCAAATATATTATACTTGCCTCATATTTGGAAACCTCAACTATCAGGTAATTTCTTTACTTACTCTTGATTATATTTGTACGATTTTTTAATAAATTTTATAGCACTGATTATAGTTATTATTAAACTATTACAATTATTTTTATACTTATAATTTTAAGAAAACCTGACCATGCTACCATTTATCAGTAAATTTTATATTCATTATATTGATATAACTTTTATTATATCGGATGGTCCCATCACTGGAGGACGTCTCTGATCTTGTGCTTTATTCATTGTTTTGTATTATTATATCATTTATCTTTTTTACTTATTATGTTAATAAATACAGATTGTACATTTTTCGAATAAAAGAAGTATAATACATTACATTTTTTTTTATTAGAAAAAATAACCTATACTCAATTGATTTAATACATATCTATTATCTACGATATATAATATGTATCTACTATATATATTTTTAATCTTAATTTTATTGTACATATTATATATATTTTTGTTGTTATGATTAATTAATTATATTATTTTTGATTTCCATTTTCTTTTTCGACGAAGGGTGGTATATATTAGATAAAGAGAAGAAAGATTAGAAACCGATGGATTTGAATAAAGATTTAGTTCTTAATGAAATCGTTTGTACAATGTTTGGATGTTTGTTTAGAATTTTTCAATATATTCAGGTCTTTGTGAGAGGTTAGTTTACTAGTATAGCATGTGGCATTGGTTATTTTCCAGAGGAATATTGATTTAAAGGATTGTGTTGTATTGATGTAAGAGATTTTTTAAGTACCAACCCCTAATTTTAAGAACATGGAAAGATGATTAATTAAATTATATAAACGTATAGTCTTTTATTAACTAATGATCTAACAAGAAACGTAGTTTAAAAATATTTGTATAATTTAATAATATTTTTTATCTATTAATTAAAAGTTGTCTTAGCCTTTTTATCATATTTTTATTTTTTCATACAGAAAAACGTCATGAATTTTGCACTCTACTCTTGTAACTGGACACAGATGGAAATGAAATTTAAAAAGTTACTTTTATTAGCAATGAAAATGCATGATGCCCACAAATTGGACATGAAATTAACGGCTGAATTAATCATGAACTTAGAATTATTTACTAGCGTACGTATAACATAACAATATTATAATTGATATTAGGTAAGTAATTAATAATTTTAAATTACGTATACACGTTGACTTTTGTATAAAATAATAGATATTAAAATACAAACACAAATTTAAAGAAGAAATATTTTTTTAAGTTGAATATCTTATTAAATACTTATATCTAGATTCGCGCAATACTTTAAAATTATGACATTCGTTAGCATTTTAATACTAGCATAGTTTCCAATCTCATTGACTAAGTAATAATTTCCGAAACTATCTAATTTAATAATTACTTCAGTATTTCAGAACCTTATATATTTTAGTATCTAACTTTTAATTTCTACTGATACTTAGTTTGCCGAATTTAATGTGTGATTCGTAATAGTCGTTAGTTTATGTAGATAAATCTATTTCTTTGTACTTATTGTGTTCATTTTTGTTAATTTGTTATTTATTTATTTTGCAAAGAAACAATTTACAATGTGTTATTGAATACAAATACAAATATATGTCATCTGCTACCCTTCTATAAGCTTAAGCTTGTATTGAAGGTGGTGAGTTCCTTAAGTAGTATATCATTAATTAGGTACTATAAACATTTAATATAATATATACATATACTATTATATAATAGTATAGATAATAAAAGAAAATCTTAAATTACAATGTATTAATAGAAGGGAAAATATATATATATATATATATATATATAAATAAATAAGGCGATATTAGTAATTAGTATTAACAATAAAATAAATTGAACAGCTTTATTTATTTATTTATGTATAATAAACGGGTATTAAACCCTTTAGCAATTAGAAAAAATATAAGTACAGTGTAGCTTAACATATAATATAATATATTATAATAAATTATAACTATATAATATTACAAATTGTATATTGTAATTTACAATATAAAATATAACATTTGAAATCACAATAGTTTAGATATAGAATATTTGATGATAATCTTTGAAGAGATTGATATAGATTTTTAAATCAATACAAAGAATAATAGCAGTATTTAAAGAACTTTTGTGTATATTAAACTTATTTTACGTTGAGTAACATATTATACCCTTTTCCAGGTCATCAATATGTGTTATTCAATTTTTTCGGTCTTAGTCAAATCTCAATTAAGGATAGCAGATAAACTATAAAATAGTTGTTGTCATTAAATATACAACGTTATTAATGTAGTAAAATAAATAAGTAAGTGTTGATATTAAAAAAATAACTTAATTATCTCACTTAGCATAAATTTAAGCAAATGTGAAAATTATAGAAATACAGATGAATCGTGAATAATTGTAATTATATTAGAAAATATGATTTATTTTTTAATAGTTACACAAAATGGAATATGGGAAGAACACAATATGCACATGTAAATTCAAGTTGGGCATGTTGGAACGTGTAAATTAACTTTTGCTCTATTAAGCTGCAGTAGGGCCGTAGACTTGTGCAGAATACAACAGATAGCAGATGTTTTGACCAGTTATATTAATGTGTACGAAGTACGAATGCGTAGTATTATATAAATATAAACAATTTATATCATATTCGTGTATTCGAAATAAATGTTAACTCTGTGATCGAACTGATCGAAGTAAGCCAATGTTTGAATAAACCATATTATATTATGTAGATATCATCGTGACGATGACATCGTCATCACTAATGACATTTTTAGTGCTAGACTGGCCGGATTCACAACTACGTATCGTGTCGCGCAAGGGTTTAGTAACTATGGTTATAACTGGTGTCTAGTAAACCAAATTGGTTTGAAAGTTAAGCTATACGTAGTCAATTTTTGGTGTAGTCGGTTGCAACTATTGGTTATTAGTTATTACATGATTCCAAAGAGATAACGTTCAATCACAATGCGATTTGATCGACACGACGTAGCTGTGAATCCGGCTTTTAAGTATCGTTTTTTCAGTATCCTGTACTCTCGTGTTCGTCTAGTACCTATGTAAGCTAGATATAAAATTTATCTGGTCACAGGTCTATCATGGTTAGGTAAGTATTAGGTAAGTGCAGCTGCAGCACTGGTTCCAAACTGTTTAAGCGTCAATGCCTCTAATATTATCATCCATCGCAATTTACTGCAGGTGATATCTGTTTCTTTACATTAAAATATATACACTAGGACAGTAGGTCTTACACTCCAAATTGCTTATTAAAATAGAATTCAATAACAACCGTGAAACGAGTACACGGTATAGATTAATTCGATTTTAAAATGTTGTATTATTCTATGTACGTTTAATAAACACCGTCGTCTGTAGTGGCTATATATTATTATTATTAGGTATTATTACCTATTATTTTATCACACTCGAGTCTCTGCAGCAAATACATGCAAGATCGTTAATGATATCAATTGATATAATACTACACGCCTCTCAGCTTCTGTATGATCGAACTGTACACCAACAAAAGAATATTCATTATTATAATAAATGACATATTTTTGAAATCGTATCGAAACATTTTGATTGCAAATCCAAGTCGTTTGTGGATTTATTATAGCTTATTACAGTCTACGGGTATGATAGAAGATACGTATACTATATATAGGTTCAACGTATATTGTACATCACTATAACGTCAGGTTTATTATTACATACCTACATATGTATATTATGTTGGATTATTACTTGTCATCATTACTTTTACTGTGACAATGACGCGATGAAGAAACATAGGTAGGTATATATTACTATCCACAGACGGTATACATTAGTACCTATTACGTATATATATTATTATTATTATTATTATAACTATAATAGTGGTACAAGGCAATATAGTTGATGTCTTTCATTTTTACTGTGACAACAAATAAAAGTGATGTTTGTAAAAACGGCGAGAGTATAATAATATTATATAGGTTCTTACCGTACGGACTCTTGGTTTTTCAAATTGGTGCGTATACCTATAGAATAATATAAATGATAGTAAAAATAATAATAATATTAAAAAGTAGATGTACAATATTATATATTATATGTCTAGTTATAAACGTCAGTGAAATTTCGACGACAAAGAATTTCTTTGGGTTTTCAAATTCAAGTAAAACGTAATAATCTTTGGTCGTAAATCTCGAAAATGGTATGGGTAACGAAATGACAAAATTCTTTAACTATACAACACTACGATACGCGTGTATATTATAAACTGATGCATTAATACCTGAAACATATAAAATATATACTACATGTCCGATCGAAAATATAATCATAGCCGGCGTTAATAATAAATGGGTGTACAAATTAATAATGTGTTACTTCTCCGGCGCGTTCTGATTTCCGATCCAAAAATACATAATATACGCGATCGAAATAATTACGTTTAACCGAAGAGAAAACAGGCCTGAGGTATACCAGCTACGAATAATTATTACAAATACGCGGTTTTAAGTCATAATAATTTTGTGTATTATACTATTTTAAATGTCGCAATTTATGCTATGATAACAACAATCAACATTCATCATGCATATTACGCTCAATTATTATTATAATCACAGTAAGTTAGAGCAATTTATATTTATTTTAATTTATATTATTTAATAATATATATATATATGTAATATGTATATTGTATATTTTAAGTATACTAACCTGCGACCTGCCTTGTGACTTTTCCTACATGTGTACACGCTTATTGCGTATCATAATATGCAAACATCTCACTACATAAAAAAATTATAATATTATAGACAAATAATTATAATAATACACGCGGTGGACGACGACGACAACGACGTATTATCCGAATGCGGTAAACACACTTTGGTGTGCGTGTGTATATGCGTTGACAAAAGCGTTGGCGATCCGTAAAAATTGCCACACTTGTTCCGAGAGCTTAACGACGGAAATCGCCGTTCCCGTCTTAAATAAGTATTATCTACACACATATCTATTATTTACCATACATTTATTTATTTTTATCATTATTATTATTTTTTAGAGCACTCGAATAATGATGTCGTTTTAATAGCGTCGCCTAAAAGGGAAAACGTCGTCGTCCGTCTATAATAGATACGTGTTTGTACCAATAAAATATTATATACATTGGCATCTATCTATGCGTCTATATATACCTCTGTAATCCTCACGCAGCGGTTTGTATTATACTTCTGCTGACTTTCTTTTAGTATATATAAATTATAATAATAGCATAAAAATTATGTACTCATGCAGCCGCATAATAATGGTAATGATAACGATGTGCATGTGCGTGTTGCTGCAGCTTCAGCGAATTTTCACCAAAAACAATCGTTTTTCCATCCTCATCACCATCATCATCAGCAGCAGCAGCAGCAACAGCATCATCACATCATCATCGTTATCATTGCAGCCGACACGATATGTGCGTGAGAGAAAAAGAGAGAGAAAAAAAAAACTAGCTATGATATCAATCGGTCTTCTACTGCGGGGCTATAAGATAAAAATATATAATGATTACAAGCTATAAGTCTTAAAGCCATTAAACGTATTATATACCCTTAACATCTGACCTGCCGGTCGCGTGTTGCAGTATATTTACGTGATTATTTATATACAATATATATAGGTCAGACAATCAGATAGACTGTATTGTATTGTGTATACATAAAATCTGACCTTATACTATTGCAGTGTCGCAGTCAGTGACGTCAATTGGGGACGGGGGGGGGGGGGGCTTGGGCCCCGAGTGATAAATTTTGGAGAGCATTTTGATATAATATGGTACCAAGGTAATTTGGGCGAAAAAAAGAGCAATGACACTCAAATACTAATAAACTATCATGATTTTTATTTACAAATACACCTATTTTTAAAGAAACTTAGATTGGAAAGGGGCGTTTTTTTTTCTTACCTGTGGTGCAAAATTCTTTAATACGTCTCTGGTCACAGTGGTATACTATGCTGTTGGTTATGATGGTAGAGCACTTGGGAAGTTTGTAAAAAATTGCAGATATCTATTATAGATAATACTAGATAATAAATTAATAATATAAATAATGAATCTGGACCTAACTTATAAGTTATAAAAATGAAGGTCTAAAACAAAACTTATTTGAAGGCCTCTTTTATTATTCCTTAAAAGAGTATATATTAGATACTGAGCCGGGCGATGGATATATTGATGGATATACAACGATGTGTGTTTTTTGTGTGTCTCTGTACACGATAAATAGTCGAAATAATGTTTTGGTTTTCAACTTCAGTAGCTTTTCCGGTTGAAAAGTAAATCTAGTTGGCGCAGTGGGAGGTAAAATTCCCAGTAGCTTAAAAGCACCGAAAAAAAATAAATCAATCAAAAATTTCTATCGGAAAGTCAAATTAAATTTTTATGAGCATTCGAATTATAATATTGGATATTCATTATATTTCTCTTGTACCGATATTCTTATTTTGTTTTTATTCAAAAACGAATAATTGTAGAAACTTGAAATGTATACCAAATGTTTATTTTATCAATTCCTATATACTTGGTAAAATTTTCAAAATATTTCAACATTTTTAAAGTTATTTATAGACATTTTAGATTTCCGTTTTTTAGTTTTTTATAAATAAATTCAATTAAAATTTCATTCGTTTGGCAAGAAAGCTTCAAATTATAATACAAGGTTCCCCATGATTAGTTGATATAATAGCAGTTGAAAAATACATTTTCACGTTTTTTTTTATAACTGTTCAAAGTTCAAATTTTGACAAAATTTATTTAATTAATAATGTACAAATTATTTAGTGAACGGGCATCTGCTAGCATTATATATACATATATACTAGCTGAATAACCCGGTTTCACCCGTGTTCCTACAGTTTTTTGTGTTACCTACTAGCTATTACTTTTATTTTATAAGATTTTATATTTATTACAGGCTGCTTTTAGATATGTCGATCGTAAAGGAGAGAACCTTTTTCAGGATCAGGTATTTCCGCACTAATGATACAATCTAATTTATGTGGAGAAATGCGCTGTTTTAACCGTAACAAAATATGTATGTGTGACAAACCACGTTTTTGCCATTCGACCGAATACATAAAACATTGCACTTCCGCAAACAAATTCCCTGTCAATAATTTCATTAACGTCTTATTCTTTAAATGAAATATCCTAGCTATAATATCATGACGATCGTAAGATTTTTGTTCAGATATTAATGCATTTGCAACTTCTAGAACTTGTACCCTATTTACTTCTGGTTTTTTTTTATACTTGGCTACTGCTACTTTATGAACTTCTTGATTTTTTAGCTAATATTTAGTAGCAGATTGTACAAGTTGTTTTTTTCTGATATTATTTGTAAATTTCTTCCGTCGTTTTTTAGTATGCTTCTGAGAGCTGTGTACCTATGTTATCAAAATCGTCAGATAAATATATAGTCAATTCATCTTCATATGGCAAATAAACATTAAAATGTCCATTAGATAGGTTTTGCATAGAACTAAAACGAAATCTCATTACGGGGTTCCTTTCTGAACCAAATTGTTCATGCAGTCCACCTGGTGAACTTCACCATTGAGATACACCTCAATAAATACCAAAAATAATTGTCCAACTGTCACCAGCTCACATAAACCTCCATAAGTATTAAATTTTAACATATCATTAAAGTAGTCAGCAGAATAACGATAATTATTTCCATCACTATCATGTGACATTATTGAATAATCTTCCCAGTGATTTATCACATAGGAAACTATCTTTTTGGGCCTTATCTTGAATGTCATACAAGTATACAACACAAAATATGTTGCCCTAAACAGGCAAGCTCCGTCACCAATAATTTGAATGATAGCGAGGGAAATAATTTTTCCATTTATGTTCAATAATTCGATAACCATATTAATTATTTTTTTATTAATTTGTTAGAATGTAAAAATGTTTATTTTAATACACTTAAAGAACTGTACATAAACTGAGGTGCGTATACGAAGACGCATTAATATTTGAAAATAATAAGTAAAACACCTTGTTATTTTAATACATTTCAACATTTAGAAAAATCCTTTGTTATCGTACATAAAATTTGTAAGTGTGCATTTACGAAGACGCGTTGTTTAGTGATAAATGTGTCAACACATAAATCAGGTTGTTACAGCAACCATAAATAAACAAAATTTTCATCGTAAATCTCAAAATCCCCATTAAAGCTACCCTTTAAAACGTGAATTTTGAAAAATCCTTTCTTTGTGCGCCTCTAAATTGCTTAAGGAACCTCTGTACAACATTTAAAGTCTCTAGACCCAGCGCGCGGTTTGGTCTGAGCGTTGATGAATCACCCAGGACAAGTCTCTTTATATAATATAGATACCTACCTAGAAAATGTTTAATATTAAGCTGTTTAGTTTGTACACATGTACCTACTTGTTAGGTTGTAAATCGTTACACAAGTTTGTTGAATGTGCGATGGAATTTAGTGCACATTTTTGTTCAAACGTACGACATAATAAAAAGTTCAGAAGGGGAGTAACATTTAATTATCCATCACCCCCATTTTGTTTGGTTTTGTAAAAATGTTAAATTTCATAAGATAGATGTCATTGAAATGGACTTGAAATTGTATTCTTTCAGTTGTCCTACATGAACCTTAAAATATATGTTTGAATTACTATTGACTACAGTGAACAAATTCGTGACTTCACTGATCTTAGATTTTGAGCATACCTGGTCATTGAGTATGTCGTGCCATACACATTTAAATTCTATGTAAATTACTAATATAGATACTAAGTATATACCTTACTTCAGTGGCGCCGAAGTCCTAAAAATCTAGTAGGGCGAAAAATATTTCAAGAGGCCCAACATCTTAATATCGGAAAAGAATAGAGGAAAATGGTCAATATGAAGCGGCCCTATCTTAAATTTTCAAAATATGTCGGGCCATGGCCCGACCTTAATACAGGGTTCGGCGCCACTGCCTTACTTTATTATGTTAAAATAACCAAAAATAAATCTGTACATAATATCTATAGATGTAGATAGCCTAGGCTAGATCTTATAATAAAATTAATAAAAAAAAAAGAATATAACCTAATACCATACTATGTAGATACTTGGATATTATTGAAACCACATTACATACCTCCCTCTACTTATGTGAATTATAGATACCGTCCTATCCAAGCGCACGTATGAAGGCATGAAAAAGAAAATATTTATACCAATTATTACTCGGTCAGTAATATTATTCGATCGCGAAGGGGCGCGTCGTGCGCCGCAACTATCTGCAGACTGCGTTTCTATGTGTATTAAATTCAATCAGTGGCATGTATTATGTATATAGGTACACAGTCAGTTAATTGATTGTATCGGACGAATGTGGAACGATGGTGGTGGTCGTACCGTTATTGTACACGATAAACAGAAAATAATATATAGTACAATACAAACATATATAAAATAGAACATAACGACGACTTCGTCGGGTTTTTGCCGCTGGGTGATGAGTTAAACGGTCCGTGGCCGACAGGGGAACGATAATAATTATTATTATAATATACATTATTTTATTACCATCGTCGTGGTACTTATGTTATATACCTGTTTACAGCCGTGGTTGCGGTATCGTATATTTTGATATAGTAAACACGCGATCAGATGAACATCGGAACACAATTTATAATGATAGGATACGTCATTCTTCAGCTGCGTCTCTGGCGGATTTGCTGCGCGTTTATCTGTGCACAATATTAATTATATTAATCGTTTTCGCGGCATGACGGTGTCGTCTTCGTGTGTGTACGGTCGAATATCAATATTATTGTATTCTATAATATCGCTTACAGCTAAGCTGTAGATATTTATAAAATATAACGATAATATAATATTCGATTGTGCTCGACGCGTTCTATTTTTTTCCTCGTCGGGCGAAAACAAGAGAAGATGTGACACGGAGCCCCGTCGAAGACATGCTTGCCTCCTCTTCCACCGTCGCCGCCGTCTCCACCGCTTCCCACGCGCGTCGAGATAACGAAAGAAACGTTTATATAATATTATTATCATAGTATTATACACTATATAATAAAGTTATACATATTGATTTATTTACAGTTACACGAGCTTACTATAATGTTATATTATTTTACTTTCTCGGGTAAAAACTATTGTTTCAAAACAATAAATGACTAAACATTTTCCAAAAATACAGCGAAAAATATTTTTCGAAATTAGGATTTACACTAGGTTATTATGTGCAGATAAAACTACTTTATATACAAACTATATGTCATATTTTATCTAATATAGGCAGTAGGCACCTATGTACCTAATTTATATACTCAACATAGGTATCTATAATATATATGTATATATTTTTTTTAAGTTGATTAAGGCTTCAAACTTGTGTTGTTGAATCAACAACACAGGTTTTTAGCCTACTGTATCTAATATTGTTGTAGTGATTTTCCATTAGACGTTTTAAGCTAGACTCGCGATAAGCTTTACGACAAAATCGCTTAAGAAATACAATTTTTGCCACGTTTTATACAGAATTATAAGTCATATAAACATCGCTTTTTCAACGCGTATTATATGTTATATACGAGTACATATTATATTTTTAATTGATAAACAGAGAAACGTTTTGAATAGCCGCGTGGCCCGCGTGGGCATAGGTGTTAAAGGGATTTAGGCCCGTTTTGCTGAAACCTATTTCACCGAATCCCATCTCACCAAATTCATCTTGCCGAAACATAATAAAATATTAATTTGTTAATTTGTATGAATATTAAAAAAAATATTATTTTTATTTGTATCGTCAGATTAAAGAATCAAATAAAGTAAAATAAAATCGTGACTGATTATAAAAAATAAATGAAATAAATTAAGTATTTAAATAGGTATGTATAATAGGTATATAACGAAAATAAAAAAAAAAGTCAAAATTAATTTACTATTTTACATATTTAGTAAACATATATAAACATTCGTCAAACATTTTGAATTTTATTCGAGATGAAAGTTTAAATGTGTAACATTTGTAGATGTAAGTTTTTATTATTATTGTCACTTAATAGATATAAGATTACAGAATGATTTTTCCGCGATAATTGCACGTTCATGAAGTTCCCCTCTCAACTTTGTCCTGTCTAATCTGGACCTATACCAAAATTTAGTAACCTTTTACTTTTCAGTAACTAATTGTAACCGATATCAAACAATTTGTAGCCTAACTATTTCCAATAAACCTACTTATAATTATTTATTTTTGTATGAAATCTACATGTTGTTTACGAATTACAAGAGTATCATACATTCAAAGCACTGACATTTTAGTGAATTTTGGTATAGGTAAGAGGTAACTAATATGAAATCCATTTTAAAAGAATTATAATTTATACATCATAGAAAACTAAACTAAAATTATCTATAATTATATTTATATTTTCGTTGTGTATCAAACAATTTTAATTGTTAAATTGAATTGAAGTTTTTTATTTTCAGTATTAAAAAATAAAAAAATAAAAAATATACTAAAAATGTAATTCAAGTATCAATGAATTATATAATAGAAAAATATTTTAAAATATTGAATCCAACAAAATTTATTTTATGTATCAGATCACCGTGAGACACCCTGTACTCTGTAAATATTATAAGTACGCATATCATAATATTAATATATTATTATCATATATCAATACCATACACAAAGTTTGGCATTAACCAGATTAACTATATGTAAAAGTTATTTATATTTTTTATGTCTTAGCTTATTACCTAGGTAATTTTCTAATCATCTAAATTATTTAACTACTTATATTATAGTAAAAGTATCTATTCTTCAATCTATTAAAATAATTGAGCTTTTTCATTTTTTTGGCTAACTTTATAATTTTTTGGTACCCTGCTAGGACCAAGACTTTAACCGATCGGTTCGAAAAAATATTGATTTACAAATTCTAAAAATCAATCTGCAATTTATTATAATGTTTTTTTAAATCGATCAGACAAACAAAACTTGGATAGTCAACTTCATGGGCAAAGCCGTAACTGGGGGGGAGGAATCCAGGGGTCCACCCCATTGAATATTTCAAAAGTAGACAAACATTTTAGCGGTTATAGGTAATGACAAGTGTTCAGTATCTATATTTAAAAAAAGTTGGACCTCCCCCACCTCAAAATTTTTTTTTCAGTTACGTTCTTGTTCATAAGCGTGGTTTATACAATGATTTTAAATAAATATTACTTTATGTTTAAGCTGTCAGAGTGTAGTAATAACATGTAATTGCCTAAGCCACTAAAATTAGGGCTGCAGGATACAATTTTTCAACAAAATATTTTATTATTGTTGTTAATTTTAGAAATATTATTGTCACGACGAATATTCATTTTTTTACAAAATATTTGAGATTGTTATCTGTAATTAATTCGATAAGTAGTTGTTTATTTAAAACAAATTAATTTTTTATTTATGTTATATATATAATATATTTGAGGGGCCTAGTTTCAAAGTGTAATATATCTATTTTTCATGACATATTAGACATATTATTTCGTGTCTTATAAAACATAATATATCACTGAATTCGAATAACATAATATTGTAGAGCAATCTGGTCAAAATTCCAGTATATTTTTAAGCTTGAAAATTACAATTAGTATCACAAAACGTACAATTTCTTTTGTCGAGCATGTTTCATGCTATACGTTTTTTTTGGTTTTCTGAAAATGTAGTAAACATGCATAAATGACCCTATGAAACTATACCCCCCATTTTAATTCTATGAAAAACTATCTATAATTAAACAATAGGCTCTGATCAGAACCGAACAGTACGATGCGCCGTAATATTATTATTGTCATAACAAAAATCCGCATAATACGCGTACAATATGCATTTGCATGATTTATTTATTTATATAACACGATATACCTATTAATGAATGATACTATTATATAAAGAGTATACTATATACTACCTATATACATATCAACAATGGTCAACACTGCAAATTTTTTGATTAATCGTAATATAATAATAATATAGGCGAATGACGTACCTATTATTATATTTCAATAATTGTATCCATTCCAAAAATCAGCATAATATTATTAATTTATCATAACACATTACGCATGTTCCTGGCAACGCAACGCGAAAAAAACCTGCAGCTATCAAAGTATTCAGATTTTTCATCTTTTATTTTTCGTTCGGATGAAATAATCGTGTGGAAAATGACATACATCAAAACATTCGTCGTCGTGATGATTGTCTAGCGAAGACACGCGATTCAGGAATACGGTACTTAATATATGTATGACGTGTTATACAATACACATGATACACTAAAATCGTATACACCTACCTACTTATATATATATATATATTGTAACAGAACAGTGTTCGCCATTCGAAATATGTAGTACCAGACGGAATAATACATAGATATTATTATTATATTATCGTTATGACCCGTATATTCATGGAAGCTGTACTAAAGATTTCGGAGACGTGTTTGTCGAAAAAAATATGAGTTTACGGTAAAAAAAAAAAAACTAAAAAACCCGTCGACTCTATATCACACGACAATTAGTACCTGTGTACGACTACAATCGAATGCAATACATTATGTGTACATTTAAATGTATACGACGTGATAAAAAGAATCATTGTCCATCATACATAATGTTATGTGCAAAACCATTTATCAAGTATAATAACATACTCACCCCCATACCTACTAATAAGTATTCTGTGTACGATATCATAATCATAATAATTTATTCAATTCTAAATTAATTAATAGGCGTATGGAAATTATCACATATATGTCTTTAAATCGGTAAATATCTTTTGCTGGGTATATCTATATAGTATATATTATCGATATAGATATGTTTTCAGCGCTGAAACTAAAATTTTAGCAACCCAACTTCTTCGTATTTGAAATTCAAAAAATTCTTCTATTATACCCTAACTATAAATATGACTTTATTTTTTAAGAATATTCATTGTCAGTTCACATTTTTTCTCTCTAATTGCATTAAAAATTAAAATTGCATTATATTATAATACTTCATAAAGCTATGTATAATATTTTCTCGGGAATCCAGAAACACATAAACGTATTTCTTTTATTTATCAACATGAAGATAAAAAGTTAAAATTGGCTAAGAAGCAGTGCACGACACAGCACCTTTTCACCTACTTAAGTATAATAAATTATAAAAAAATATAAAGCTTGAAAATCCTACAAAAGATATTTGTATAATGCGATTGGCTCAGAAAATGACGAAATAGATGCAGAAAGTTTGGATAAATAGTCTTATATATAAAATAAAATTATTAAAAGTAAAATTTATTGAATGTTTTTTAATTATACCTACATTATTACATGTACCTACACGTCCTACACCGTAATACTAAAAATTATATATTGGAAATATTTAATGTTGAGTAGTTCATAGTAGAGCCCCTCCCTTCATCACACTGTGAACGTTTCATGATAAATTTATACCTGATGAGTACCTTCCTCAAAATTTTAATTTATTGTAGTTGCGCCTGCGTTTAATATGTACATAGTTCCGATTTAGGTATAATATATATGCATATGTTTATTTTTTATAAGAAATTTACAATCTGTTATTGGCTAAGCAAATGTGAATATAGTAATTACATATGAATCTTTTGAGGTAAGAAGTCACTCATTAATGACACCACCTATTTTGAGTGTTTTTTATATTTTATTTTATTAAGTTGAACTATTTTAAATTTCAGATAGAAGGTTATGACATAATCGTCGCTTAAGTCGTCTTGGAGGGAGTGGGTTATTATATACTCGTATATAATATTAATTTATATTGTTACCTATGAAAATATCTTAAATTCATAATTATAATAATAGAGAGATTTATTACTTGATGATGTTTGTTGTTAAAGAAGATGCATTATTTCTGTTTTTCAAAAAGCATCTATTGATTTTGTGATTTTTCAGCTATGAGGAATACTACTTAATATCTACAGAATTCGCAAATCTTTTTTGTTCAGTTTTAATAATGAAATATTATTTTATTGAAAACTCTATGCTAGTTAGATTGAAGTTTAAGAATAAAGCTTCTGTCTCCGATATGTCCCAATATATCATGTTATGGAAATTTTGTATTCTGTATTACACATATATCGACATCTGCCTACGACTGATGATCATTATGTTATTATCATTTATCGAAATAATATTAAATTAGTTATTTTTAATGATTTTTTAATATAATATATTGATATTTTGAAATAATTACTCTCTGACAATTAGAAAGACACTATATAGACAAAGGAGTAAAGAGTGCCTAGACGTTATATAGTAAAAGTATATTATAGTTACCATACCAAATTCAACGCTGTATAAGCAATAATTTATAATGTATTTTCATTAACTAACAAAAATTTTTTTTTTTCTATTAGCTAGTTTTTAATGACTTAACCTCGTTTCTAACATATTTTTGTGCTCGGAATTATTATTGGTTTTTAATTTAATATCATTACATTAGATGTACCGGTTTCATGTGATACATTTTGCGCACGAACGAGTGTTTTCACGTATCATATCATATTTATCACAATATTAAAAAATATCTACTTAAGCGTTTTGTTTGGAAAATAATTTGACCACAGGAGTTTGGTCACAGTTTTGATTTTACTAGTATTCTAAATACTACTTACACGAATAAGTGCAAATAAAGAAAAATGTGTGGTTTTATAATGTCACGTACATAAATTATTATTGACCGACATTTATGCTTCATAAAAAATGAAATTTAAAATTTTTACTTAATTGTCAAAAGAATCTAGTACAACTTAACCAAATATAACGCAATATAATATCTATTTAATTTTAAATTGCAAGTGTTCGCAATTAAAAGGTACGGTTAATATATTACAATAGTTTATATCAACAATATTCCAGCAGTTTAGTACAATTTCATTATCCCACATCTACTATTTATCACGAGTCGATAAATTATTTCTAATATGTATATTTAATTTTTTTAATTTCATAGAAACATGTTTTATTAAAAAACATACATTTTTTTTTTTAAATTCTATGATAAGTAATAACACTGTAATATATTCACATTTTAAATTATGCATTTAAATTTAACTTACCTACTTAAAGTCTATCATTATTATGTATCAAAGTATATTTCTTTATCATAAAGAATAACTATATATAATGCATACATAATATGTATATTGTATATATACAGTTAAATTTCTCATCGTGACACAAGACTGAGCATGTATATTATTTTATATGATAATATGACTTTCTAAATTAGTGAATTTTGTTTTAATATCTGAAAACTTTTTTTCATATAACTTGTTAAGTGATTTTTAAATATTTACTTTGAAAAATATATATTAGGCACAAAAATGTATTTTTATTTTTTTTCACGAATTGCAGACGAAGAGGTAGACGTTCTTATTGTATAAACTGTAAACGTAAGCCTACAATAAAAAAAACAATATGGTATAATAAAAAATGATTATAATAACATAATCTTCAATGATTTTTCCCCCTTATACATATTTTATACCTACTCTTTTGGTCGTCACGCTTGAGTGCTTGACGTACGACTTTAAGGCTCAAGTATTATAGTGCTCACGACATTTATAAATTATAATTTATAAATAATAATAACCGAGTACTGACTTAAATAATACTCAGTGGCCAGTGGAACAGAACCATTACTGTCTACAGAAGTGATTGCATGAAGCAACAGAGATTATATGAATAACTATTTCCGAAAGAATATTATGTATATTCAAACAAATCTGAAGATTTTTTTTTCTTTAGTTTTGTTCACTTAATAAGATATATAAGCAAATTTAAATGTTTAACACCGTATTGAAATCATTTAGACGATTTCTTTTTAATTTTTGCTTTTTGCATTATTCAAAAACGATTTATTACTTATAAATCCAAAACGTACCTACCTAGAAAGAACATATCAAACATTTTTCACAGCATTTTTATATGTCATAAAAAAATTTAAATTCATTACAGTTCGATCTCAATCATATCATTAATTTAAAACTGATTTAGACTCGTTTAATAATCAATTTGATGTCCAATAATCAGTCGTATAATATTCAGTGCATCAAAAATTTAATACATAATTTTTTAATTATTATTATTATTACTATTAGGTATATACCTGACGAATTAATTATTCAAATTGTGTTTACTTGGACCATTTTTATAAACTATTAATTTTGATAGATTAATATTTAATAGGTACTAAAATATTCAAATCATCGTAGCCGCCATATCTCATAAATGATAAATCCATTATCATAAACTTTTTATCATTAGAATACAAAGTTAAATAACCCAAAAACTACTCTTACGAATTTTGATTCTAATACGTCAAATTTTTCAAAAAATTATTCACTGAATAATTCACAGTTAGAAAAGCGGGGAGGTTCTCATTTAAAAATCAAACTTTATTTCTTCAAGGACAACCCTTAAGTAGAAAAAAAATCTCAAGAATTTGATAGTATTATAGTCTTTAAGTATGTTTAAAAATTTCAAAAATCAGATTTTATTGATTTTAAATAAACTATTATTACTGAAGAAAAAAGTGGGTGAGAAATGAGCATGCTCGGTGAATCACTCTGTGTCTCTGTATATAATTATTATTACAATAAATCGGTAAAATATACTATGATATTAAAATTTATGTGTATAGTGTGTCTATTTCCTATGTAAATATATAGGTACCTAAGTGAGTATTGAGTATATGTATAGTTTGAAACGATTTTAGTGAAATCACTTTTGTTGTATAAACAATTGTACATGTTATGTTGACGGAAAATCGGTCGTTTATATTGTACTCTAAACCACAGTAACAAAATACCTGTGCAGTTTTTATAACTTTGACTTTTTATACCCGTTGGTATATATTTTGTTAGTGGGTAACGGAGAACCGTTTTCTGAAATATTGCAGCCTATCGTGTTCCGCTATCTAAATCGTCTAGTATTTAAAAAATACATATCATTTTAATAGTTTATATTATGATATGCGTCGACGAAAAAAAATGTTTGGTCGTATTCGTTGGTGTTTTTTCTATAAATAAAATGATAAACAAACGGAATTTATAAACTCAATTGGTTAACCTGAATAAAGTTTTTTTTAACCATGGGTACCACAGATTCGTCAAATTCTATTTATGAGATTACTTACAGAAAGTTTTTTATGCCCAAACAAACCTATTTATTTTAAATTCTATGGCTTTCGTCATCATGCGTGAGAGAATTTATCCAATAGTAAGGGATCCACACAGATTTAAAATATTTATCGGAGTTGGGAAAAATTGACTGATATCAAACTCTCTAACCTTGATAATACGAAATTATTGATATCTCAATAACTAAAATTTCTTTTCTGAAAACAATAACACTTATAATGTTTAAAATAATTTAGTCAACTAGAAAATTAATTGTACAAATATTCGAATCTCGAATTTTCTTATCTAAATTTAGTATTAAAAATATGTTGCTTATTACCGCGATATTTTGTAAAACCTAACTATTGCAGTTTACTATTGGTAATAAATTGACATAAAATAGGGCATGAATATTTTAAAGTAAGCAGTGGATGGTAAAAACAAATTGAGAAACCAGAAATACCGTGGTTTTTTTTAACAATTTTCTGATGAAAGTGGCGCTATAGATAATATAATTCATATAATATGTTCCGTATAGATTAATAATATTTACCAAAGATCATTGAAAACTATTCACCAGACTAGATTTTTTTTAATGTGGACGAAGCAAGATAAATGTTTACCTAGGTACTTCAAAAAAAAACATTTGTATTTAAAGTGCAATCTTGATCAGACAGCAAACATTAGCAAAGATAGAGTACTTAACACTTTAGTTAGGAAGTAGAAGCGATTATAAATTGGGCATAAAAAAATGTTAATCATTTTTAAATTTTTAAATTCTTTTAAACTTTTAAATTCGAATAATTGCCATTACATTATTAGGTAAATACAAAATCTTGGATGACGTCTGAATTTTTAATCTGCAGTTGATGAAATTAGGTTTAAAAAATGGTTGCCGAGAAAAGGGAAAACTTAGTATTGATGTTCATATTGATGATTATACAGCACACAATTTAACTTATAAGTACATGTGATATTTATAAATATAAATTTGGATTTTTTTGAAGACAAAATATTATATTAAAAAAAAAAAATGAATATTTTTGTAAAATCTTGATAGTTCAAAATTTTTTGTAAAACGAATTTTTTTGACCACTTGAATTTGTTTTAAACTGAGTTACTAATAGTCGACTGTATTATTAACCATCCAGATAAACATATTGATAAATAAAAAAATAGTAAAATATACAATATAAGTAATGGAAATACTTACCAGTTGCCACTGAGGATATCCTCTTATCGATGAGTTAGGAGTACTGTTAAAAATAAAATTAACGTATTTTTTCCTAATATGTTATTCATAAATACAGTAAAAAAATGTTAAATTTGACCAAAAAAAAAAAGTTATATTATATAATGATACAATAATATAATATGATAATACAAATATCAATTATAACAAATAATCATTCGATCATATTATTACGTATTTCATTGTTTTATACTCTATATTGGAGATATAAGTTATTTGAATTATTAATTAACTATATTTTAATAGATTATTTTTAGGTATTAGATTTACGTAAGATTTAAAATTAAATATTAATATAAAATAATTTTAATAGAATTGTATAAAATAAATAAATTTAAGCCTCAGTACTTGTGAAAAATATCCAATTTAGTGCTTAAATTGCAGGGATCGTGAGAGACCGAAGTACTTCTTCTTCTTCTTAAAAAATATTTTATTGTTTTGGTGTACCCTTTATACTTATTACTTACCTTAATCAATAAGAAATATTTTAGCATCCCTCTTTTATTTCTTTGTCCAATTCAAACACTGATAATAATGATATCTATTAAAAGCATCACACGTTCACTACGTTCGCTATAGATAATATTATTTAACACACGCGTACTGAAGCAACAAATCTTCACGCATATTGCCTATATTAAACTCCTTAAAAACGATGCAGTTGGATATTAGTATACTATGTAGTTATAAAATAAAAATGCCTTATTTGTCATGCCAAAAATAAAACCATAGCAATAATATATGTTATCGATCTGATATTGAGTCAGTGTTTCATATTTAAAGATTTTGTATTGTTTTTCCTTTCTGTGGTCCGATATTGACCAGAATATTATATTATAAGAAACAAATAATAATAAAACGATTATTTTTACGGGACATAACATTCTCGAAAATTTATGTAAATCTTAGAAGTAGGTAGGACTAATAAGAGATCACGAAAATCGATTGTTTCCAATCATATATATAAATTAAAAAAATTAAAAAAATGATCCACTTAATAATTTACAGTTAAAAAGGTGGTGATTCCAATTAAAAAAAGAAAATGTTTATCTCGGGATACTCATTAAATAATACAAAATATTCAAGAATTTTTAAAATATATCTTTGAGTATATTCACTATTTAAGGAAAAAACGGGGATGAGCATACTTAGTGAATATTTATAATATAATATCTATGAGTATTTAAAATGTTAATTTAATAATTAAAAAACAATTCTGACAACATGATATAATTGATTATTATTTAATATTTACTAATTATTGTAAAACTTAAAAGTGCAAGTTTTAATGTGCAAGAACGGCATATTACACAGTTAAGTAAAATGTATTGCGATTACATGTACATTTACGGCATAACTACGTATATAGAAACTAGCAAAGTGAATTGGCGCTCTTTGATAGTTTTTTTTTACTTGAAATATGATGAGTCATACAAGCCGTATTGATCTCCAATTTTAAAAACTTCATTTTCAGAAGTTGCAATAACGTCTAATAATCACAAGTTATTTATTGTTTGAAGTTAATTAAAAATTAGATAAGTACTAATATAATTTGAATAAAGTTTTCTATTTCAAATAATAGATAGAAATAAAAATCTGACTTCACTAAATGATCACTTTTCATTAGGTAGTTTTAAATCGTATAGATTAGATGTATTCAAATTGTGTGTAGCGGCTCACAGAAACATCACGACAGTTTGCAAAGGGAGCCGCGGAAATCAACATCATACCTAAGTCTCATATAATTATTTGCAATCATTATGAAAATGAAAACGACACGCCTTACGACGCGACCATTTGAAGTTTTATTTCTAGTACTAAAGTCACTGTTATTATTACCCATATAACACACGCCATATGAATACAATATCATGCGTTGTTTCAATTTTTTCAAAATATTGTGAACACCCAAAGGAGCCGCGGGATGAAAAAGTTTGAATACCTCTGGTTTAAATGTTATAATTTGATTTTCCTGTAAGACCTCTCAATGGCCATTCGCTTGGATAAAACTAGAAATTGCCCACAATTTACCCCTTAACAAATATCTTAGTTAAGTTAGTTAAGTCAGTAGTAGTAGCAAATAGTTAAGTTAGTAGTTCCGACATCCTTACTAATGTTTAAATTTTTAAATTTTTTAAATATGTTATTTTATTCATACTCCAATTTTTTTAAAGATTATGCATTAATAATCATTCGAATTTAAAATCCAGCTCAGTAATTATTGGTTCTACGTTCGATCATCAATTATTGTTCAACTGTCCAATGTTTGGCAGAGCTTGACAATAGATTCTATCATATAAGTTCTTAAATACTAATCATTATAAAGTCAACTAACTTATTTGTAAGCTTTAATCATTACAGGAAATTAGTTAATTCGTTAATCGTAAATATAATAATTTATTTTAATAAATAATATTATCATGAAGAAAATATTATGTAAATTTTCCACTTGATTCTTTCGTAACCATCAAGGTCGTACAAGATTTGAAATTATTATATTTTTAAAAGGTCTTAAGGCTTTCATTCCATTTTTATAACTTTTACAAGGTATAATTAATTACTACGTCTCATGAAATGGGTGGTTGGTGCAGTTAATAAATAACTTACATTTAGTCTTACAAAAAACACATCACGGCGCAATATATGCAACACTGTGGCTTGCATTCAAACAACTAAACACGGTAGGCGTAGGTTTGATGGTATTGGAACCGGCTATTTATTGAAAAGAAAAAAATGCAGACAGTTGATAGTTATATGATCGTAAAACATTCTGTACTGAAGAAATAACAGCAAATAGTTTGTAAAACCATTTCGACGATACAAAAAATTCATGATAAGAAAAACGATCACGACTCGTACAATAATATAGTTCCGGATATTGATATTGATATATGGATCATTAAAAAAAAGGCATAATAACATTAAAATATAATTATATTATCAGTTTTCCCCGTAAACCAAATTTTGAACTATAAAAATGAGTC
Source organism: Diuraphis noxia (assembly GCF_037042655.1). Lineage (NCBI taxonomy): Eukaryota > Metazoa > Arthropoda > Insecta > Hemiptera > Aphididae > Diuraphis > Diuraphis noxia. Next base: position 23,998,817 of record NW_028301714.1, on the reverse strand, counting down.
AGTTCAGATATACTTAACATACTAGTTTTTAAGACATTTAAAAAATGTCGTGAATTCGGTAAATTCAGTGTATAATTTATTATATTGGAATCAAAAAACGTTAAATGTTAAAACGAATACCTAGTTTGGTACGATTAGTACCTATAAGGCTATAATAAATTGTTCAATCAAATATTAATTGTTTAATATACATAAGTTCATTAAAAGCAAAAGTATACCTAACCGCGAGTGTATAAAGATTAATTTCAGTCGCCTCTAATTCACAATTTTGACAGATTCTCATTTTACGAATAATAAAATAAACTTAATAAATTTATTATGTATCCAATTATTCTGCTATATCCATAATAGGTATTCATATTTTTTATTAGATCATCGAGAGGTTTATTTGGGTTTTAAAAAAGCTTAATACATTTAAAGCCACTAATATTAAGAAAAAATAAAACTATTGTTTTTTTTTAAATAAATAGTTTATATTTATAGTTTAGGTTGTAACTTGTAAACGACAACACCCGTGTACATTTTCAATTAATAAATTCAACGGTGACATAATATAAGCAGGTATATGTCTTAATAACTAATAACACAATATTTTAATATTTTAAATGATACACAGCTTATTATATTGTTAAATGTGTTGTCTGATGTTGAAAAAATTGTGGAAAATATCTACAATTAATTTTATATGAATGTATTTAACAGTATACAAACTTTAATAAACTCGATATGTACTTGTAAGCTTAGTAAAAATATTTATTTTTTTTGTTTTGTTTTGTTTTTTTTTTTTTTTTTTTGATAATCAACGTCTTTAAAATTTCACAAGAAATAAATGTATTGTACAACTCACTCAAATTATAAAATGATAATAACTATTTACACAAGATTACAATAAAGGTAAAAAATAATGATGTTTTTCATTAAAAAAAAAAAAATAATAATAATAATAATAATAATAATAGTCCTAATAAAGTCTAAAAGAAAAACATTCTAAACATTTAAATAACAAGAACATCGTATAAAAAAAAAGAATAATAATAATAAACATTATCGACGTAGTAAAATATTTACACGATAAACATATATTATTAATATTAATATTTATCTTAATGATTTTGGTATAAAAATAATTTAGTTGAATAAAATATAAATAATTTGTAATTTCTGTAGGAAAAAAATGCTCTTCTTTTTTGATTTATTACAACAAAACAAAGAGAAATATATATATAAATAACCTTCAGAAATCGAATACTTAGTTAAAATTGAGTGAAATTCCGCGTAACTTCGTTTTGTCCGCAGAAAAAAAATATTTTAAGAATAATAAATAATATGCATACCTGAATATATTATATTATATATTATCAAAATTTATATTAATGTCGTCGTAATGTTAAAAATATTGACGAATTAATCAAAATAATTTAAAAAAAAAAAAAAAAAATGTCCCTCTGTCATCGGTTATGCTGTCCTCGTGGGTTGGCCAACTAAGGGTGGGATTTTGTGAGCGAGGGTACGTGAGTTTAGTTGGCTGATGGTTGCATACAATATCCGCTATACGTTCGGATGTTCTCCTCCGAGTAGTTCTTACTCTGTATCACTCCCGCGTCCGTGTGATGAGACGGACACCCGTGTTCCGGTGGACACTGACACAGCGTGTTAGTGTTGACCTCGTCCACCATCTCCTGTCGCTTGCGCACCGTGAACAGCCGACAAGGTTCTTTACGCTGGCACCGGAGTCGCTGCAAAACGAAAAGGCAATTCCATATTATAAATAAGGTAGTATACCCAACGCAAAAGAAAAAAATAAATTATCCAAAACGTTTTCATATATAGTGTTAGAACGTTATAATATTATTACGATATTTTTATATTGTATAGGAAAATCGTGAAGTTGGCTTGGATAAAATTAACTAGGTATAACTTTTTTAACTGCACATTGCATAACTACATTTTTTCCCGCTAATTACCAGTCAGTTACTAAGCCTTTTTACACCAATTTCTTCAGAAGAGGGCTCAAATTTCCCTTAGCCTCGCACACCGAGGACGTCCCTTAAACTTTATCTTTATTATTAATATACTTTAAAATCTGACGAAAAATCATGTAGTGTAGTGTGAATAGGTATACGCGTGGCACATATTCAGTGGCGTATTTTAAACTTTTCTGGGCGTGGAAGGAGGTCCAAAATCGTCTTATAATTAAGTGTCTACTTATATATTATTGTGCCTATATTATAACTATAAAATATGAAGTACTGTAATATATGATAAAATACATTTATTCCATTTTTACTTGTAGCTAAAATATGTAGGTAGGTTACGTCTTATAGGATTGTATTTTGTTTAACTATAATTATATCAATAATTATTAATACTTGGTCACTTATACAAGTATATTTCAGTATTTCTAATAATCATTTAAATTTAATTTTCTTTTTCCATAGTCATTTCACTTCCCTCTCCCTCTAATGGTAAAAAAGGCACTAACTTTATTATATTTTACGCCTATACAAAACATAATATAGATATTGCACGTACAAATATGTCCATGTAAAATATTTTTTTTAATGCAATGGGTCTTAGCTTGGAGAAGTATGTTTACCAAAAATACTGCATAGTATACAGATAATAAACTAGCTATAAGTCTTATGCGCAGCAGATAACATTAAATTCATAAGCATTTAAGCAAATAACGCCCACTGACAAAATAATTAATTATATTTATTACGCGAATATTTTGAAAATATAATGCAGCATTTAATTGTTATTTTACATCATCATTGTCGTCCCCTAGTCGCCAATTTTGTTTGTTACTACCTAAATAATGCTTTAGAACGCCACTAAGTCTATTCAATGGTCCCGGATCCTTTGCGAGAGTTAACTCGACGCCATCCAATTATTATTGTTGTTGTTGTTTTGTAGTTTAGACAGAATACACTGTAGAACAAACGATAAATTCATCAGAGCGGTTCACGCGGGCTCGTATCGGTGACGCTCTTATGTGACAATAATAATTAATAGTATTACGTCCCCTCATGAGTACCTGCAGCGGCCACTCAATGAAACGATGACATTATTTTTCCCTTCGAAAAAAAAACCTTTTGTGATGCTCGGAAGGCGTGCTATTATATTATAACGACACCATTGAAATATTATAATATTTTAATATGGAGTATCCGCGTGTCGGTAAATATAGCTTTTCCGGCAAGTACCAGTACGCTTTGCACCGCGAAACATGATTACTCTGGGGGCGCAGACGTTGAATCGGTTAAAACTTTAATAAACGTAAGCGCACGTGGGAGATAAACAAATTTACTGAATCATTTTACTGAATATATTACTCGAGATGGGCCTTTTACACGAATCACGTCTACTCGATGATATATTGTTGGTTGGATTTGGGATTTGATTTTTGGTCATGTTGATTTCTTATGCTTAAAAAAATATTTGATTTTTAAATCAGTGGTTCTCGACCTGTGTGTCGCGACACAATAATTTGTTGCGGAATTAAATGACGTTTGACGCTAACAATTTCTCTTATTTATATTTTACATGTTAAAAGTATTGATATAATATGACATTATTAAGGCGTTATGGTAAAAACCACACAGATAAGAAAAATTAATAACTGTAAAGATAGTCTCATTCTGAATGTACATAATTTATGGGTTTATAGTTGTTAATTTTTCAAAAACCCATTAATTATTTAGGTAAGTGTGTGTTTGGATCTAAACTAGGGTGTCGTCGTAGAAAAAAGTCAAGAAGCACTGCTTAAATGAATAGTCGGCTTCTAAATCACGCATTAGGGATTATTAGCTTGCTAATTATTCATTATTAGATATTTAGTGATTTTTTTATTGCGATTTGTCATATACCTAATTCTCGTACAAATATACTAGGTTTATAATATGCTATAATATTTTATACGAAATATGGGGACGGATAGTAAATATTTTATCGATAGTCAACTAAAAAATAATTATTCGACTGCCGAAGTCTGGTCCTGGAGAGTTAATTTTCATGGTTCAAGATGGCGTCCACTGCGCCTCATGAACCCTCTCTAAAAATCGATTCTTAATTGGACACTTTTTCGACGATTTTAACACACAGTTATACACTAATACTTACGCTTTGCGGGGAACATGCGAACGAGTACTGGTAGCCGATCTGTTTGGACTCGGTCTGGTACGTTTGTCGCTTCAGCAGATAGGCAACCGAACCCTTGGGGCAGTGACAATGGACCGTTTGCAGCGTACCATTTCCCTCACTGCGCAGTGTCCACGCCATGTCGCGGAAGTAACGACATTTGGGCAACATCTTGATTGGCTCGCATAGCTATATAATAGAAATTAAAATATTAATATCGTTTAATAGTAAGCATAATATTATATTATATCAGGGGTGGCTGACTAGCGACTCTCGTCGTAATCGTAAGTGACTCTTGTCTTATTAAAAAGAAAACCAATGTTTATTTATTAGCGATACGATTATAAAATTATATTTTATAGATTGTAAAAAATTGTCTGCATTTTATAAAGACTAGATAATTATTACATCTATCTAAGTATGATATTTGATGTAAAAGTAAAACCACAATCAAAAGTAATATCCCTTACTAATTATAGTACAAATTTATAGTTTAAGTATAAATCTAGCTCCGAAACTACGATTTCAATCTTGGATTTAGATTAATCGACATCTTCCAAAAAAATCACGTGCTCAACAATTTGCTGTAAAAAATTATGGTTAGAAAATAAATTTAAAAAGCCACGGGATACTCCTAATTTAAATAAAAATCAATGCATATTTAAATATAATCTTTAAACTTTAACTACTAAAATCAAAAAATCTGAATAATTTGAATAAATATGCATCATAAAATGAGAATAAAAGGAGGGGTGACGATGCCTTAGGCAATGAACATATAATATGATGTAGTATAGATGCACATTGCACAGTTGCACACATAATAATATATTATTCGGTGCCGTGGGTTCACATGCGCGTAGATTTAAGCATACAAATCATTAACAGCAGTCGCCAGTCTACATTGTGTTGATAACAAAAACAGGCGGGGAAGCGTACTATACATTTATTTTATTTTTTTCACTTATTGAAATCTTATCGAAATTGAAACGATCGATCAAACGGAATGATTCTGACGGGTCTGTTATTCGTTATTACAATACTGTGCGCGTGATGCACACACATAATATAAACTATATAATAATATATTATACATGATATATATTACAATAATGTTATAGTTATAGTATTATATTGTGGGATATCGGCGGCGCACAAGGCGCTTTCGAGCAGAGTAGCGAGCGAGCGCGTAAGGCCCTTAGCCGCGATGGATTTTCATATTTTATGTTTCTTTAATCTCTCTTTTTTCCTTTTTCTTTTTTTACCTTGAACTGCCTCGTTTTGTCGGTGATGGTGTGCCCATCAGCCGGCGACAGCATTTGCGAGCACGGCGGCACGCCCGACGGACACCTGCACTGCCTCTCCACCCACGGCCATTGATACATGTCCACCTTGCTGCACACCGCCCACTTTTCGCACACCGGCAACTCTTCCTCCGAGCTCTGAAAAAAAAAATAAAAACACAGATGCGATTATTACACGTGCGTCAAATTACGAAACGCGTACCTACCTATAATATATGTGGTAAGGATATATACAAATTAATAACGACAACATGACGACGATGGAAATAAAATTAGTAAACCAGTCGTATCATAACAATATTATTATGATACGCGCGCGCGTAGGGTCGCACCCACTTGGTGTGGAGAAATTTCTTATGAAATTGCAATATAGATATGTACCTCAATACCTGTATTATATTATTAACATCATCATTATTATGTGCGTGTGTGTGTCCATATAATATTACAATACCCACCCAGTCCCGAAATAAATAGAAATTATAAAATGGACTATTAGAATAATACTATGTTTAAGTAGTGAGCGCATACGACGTAATAATTTAATATTGTAGTATTACGATGTGAGTGATTTAACTTCGCGTGGTGAATGGTTCAGTTGATATGGTTATTCTATTAGTTACGTCATAGTTCTGTTATGATTGGTGATTTTGACTGTTTTTATACGGTATTTTAATTTAGGTATATCAATTTTTTGCCCACCTATTGTTTATATCACTAGAACACTAAATTGATTTTCATACAGTGCAGTTATCTGCGACGATCAGTAAGTTATGATGTCATCGAATAAGTGAAATATTCGTGTTTAATTATTATTTCATATATTTAACGATTCGATCAAAACGTTTATCGTAAAAATACAGACGTCAATGATGGTATAGCCTCTATAATAATATATGAGATAACATACGTATTCATCTATCGTATCTACTAGTTACTACAAACAAATCATATTATGGATATAAAAAAAAAAAAAAACTGCTAAATCAAATCTTAGTCGCACGCGATATTAAACGTAAAAAAAGATGATTAATTTATTACACAATTTAGAATGTACTGTCACGTGTTATAATATCACTTATACAGCAATTATTGATGTTAATGAAATCTGTTTGTCATTTATCACAAATAGTTCATTTAAACATCATTTTTTTTTTCTATAATATTGTGGCGTAATAATTTGCTGCGCATGACAAGTTACAACAACAGTCAGTATTATTATACAGAAATGAGATATATGCATATATAAAGTACATAATAATTAATAATATTTTTGTGGAAATTATTTAAACTATCTATAGTAGGTACTATAAAAATGTATTCAAAACGTGTTTTCTACGAGATAAAAAATAAGGTGACTTAATGCATTTTTTTTTAAGTAGGTCATTATTTTCAATGTTGTCAAGATTATCAGAATACTTTATGTAACCACTTTGTCATTCTTTATATTTTTTGATAAACTTTGGTGCCAATTAATACACTATCTTAGTCGATATTTCATATCACAACTCGTCTAGACGTGTGCGCAGAATTACAATTGTAGTGCATCACATATAGGTAACTACTTTAAAACGACCCATTGTTTGTGATAACCTTTTATGAATGTGCTAGGTGATAATACTAATGAGTGTAAGATTTTTCATAAAAAATAAACATTTATTAAAAACTATGGCATGTATCGACGTGGCTGCATCTGTGTGGTATATTTTTATTTTGGCCAAATACATATCTTTATTAAGTATTCACTATTCATAACCGATATTCGTAAGAGGCGAATAGCTTTTATAGGAATCGTTATAGTACCTATTGACTATTTAAGATTGTCGTAGCAAGTACAACCATTATACCACTCAATTACAATCGGTCTTTAACGGTGCCCAAATAGAGTAAAAGTACAGTTTAAAGTTCTGAAATTTATTATTACCATTTAATTTGTAAAAATTAACGACTGAATAGTAAGGACAACATAGATATATTATGTATCTAAATATATAATTATAATATTTATTAAGTTATTTGCCGCGATCGACGACCGAAACACTCCACCGAGAAAGATATTTGCCCATTTGGTAGTATACAGAAAACAAGTTATTGAATTTCCAACTCGTAACATTCGTCCAGTATTATAATTTATAAGACATTTGGATTAAGAAGAAGACACCACGCCGAGGTTTATTATCTCGCTGTCTCTCTCCACACGTGTAATCTTATGGCGTGAAATCGAGTTGACGTAGATGAGTCAAAAAAATTATCTTTTTTTAAACTAAATAGCAGCTAGGTATTTTACACAGAATTAAAAGAATATGGTATGATACATTTTTAAATTAATTATGTGCAATATTTATTTAAATTAAATAGTAAAATAAACAATAAAATTATAAAGTGTCTACGAGTAGAGTTACTAAAATACTATTTAAATTTCTAAAAACTCCATATAATATTATTATCGAAGACCATATTTATATGCCTATAAATTATTGTATTATTATACCATATTATATTATTAGGGTTCTATATATTACATTTTAGTATTCATTAACGGAATAACCAAACGGTAACAACAAACAATAGATGCCATTGTTTTAGGTATGCCTATATATTAGTGGCCAGCAACCTTTGTGGGATCTTTGGCCATATTCAAAAATTAAAAAAGTTTCACGGTCCATTTTGAACAAAAATAAAAATGTTAAAGTCTTATTTGAGAGAACGTTTTAAAACACCTATAAATATAAAATGCGTGTCGTATGAAGTACAAGCCTGACGTGGCCTGCTTACCAAAGATTCATGTGACATGCAGTAAGTTCGTTTATATTGAACGTAGTGAAAAACGTTGTAAGACATAGTCATCACTCAACATGTGCAAAATTAAAAGATTTTACAGCACGTGCAACACTATTCCAACATTATGTAAAATCGCGATCGAAAATAATAACAATAATAATCAGACAAAATATGCTTAAAATAAAATATATCAATATAAAAATATAATATGTGCTGTCATTTAATTTTAGCTGTTTCCATACACATGTTGTGTATATAGCGTTTGTTCATACAGAATAATAGGCCGTGTTAATTGTTATATACTTGTCTTCTCCAGTGTGATTGCGTTGAGGAGATGACATGAACGAGTGCAAGGATAGGAGAAAACCACAGAATCTAGATTTCGTTAAAGTACAATGAGCTTTCGTATAGTAAATAGGTGAATGGGTAATGACTGTATGCGATATTATATAACATAGACATTAGACAATAGTAACTGGCTATTTACATAATAATAATAAGTATAATATAATATTGTATTTGGGTTATTATGTATTTTTAGTGTGAGCGAAAAAAAATAAAAATAGCTCACATGATCAAAACGATACGTTATGGTATATAATATAATAAGCTCTCATGAATAAAGAATAAAAAATAATAAAATGTATCAATCTCCGTACTTATGTTATATGATATGTATTATGTGTGTAATATATGCACGTAGGTATAGGTAAGTGTACAAATCGTTTGTTATTGTTATCATATTCTTTTTATTTGGTTCTATTCAAAGAGAGCATAAATTGTAATTACAATAATTTTGTAGTAGAAGGATTGTATTTATATGTATATATTGTTTCCTCGCGCTATTTTTGCGTTGTAACTTTTACCATAGACGATAATATTATGTACTTATACAGCGAACGCACCGTATTAAGATGATAATATAGATAGAAAACCACACGTAGCACTAACTACTTTTTTAAGTTTTTTAACGATCAAAATATTATTACAATATATACGCATGATATAATCAACGTTGGCACATTATGATTAATATGTGACTCAAATTATTATTATTATTAAATACGTTTGTCACCGAAAACGGCGGTGGCGCGTGTCGTTTTAAAAATTGCATATAATTCGGTCGGACATCCGCACCGCGAACACGTTTTTACCAACAAACAATAATATAATCATAATATTATACTGTTCGACACGTCGGTAAAGTTTGTAATTGTTATTCGAAGTGTTATTTTCTTTTTACTCTTGTTATCACAATAATAAAATATGTCTCAACATGCATACGATAAGTTACCGTAACGTCCGTAACTGTGCATACTACATATTATATTGTATACGAGGTGACTACTTTACTTTTCTATATATCTAAAGAATTTGAAGTTGGCTTTCTCTATCTCTGAAAATCAAATTTTCGTGGATTTGGATTGTTAAAATCAAAATAAATCTCACTTCCTATTCCGTCAATAGTTATAGTTTACACAGATAATATAATATAATACAGACCGATTCACGTCAAACCCTATATTACCATAAGTAACCTATAAAGTAGAAACCACGAGCCACCATATTTTAAAGTTGTTTGCACGGCGTATACCATTAATGATGTAAACTTCAGAGAGGTTATGTATTATGCTTATTCCGGTTCCGTTGCAATTAAATAAAAATAAAAAATGTCGATAATAATGACAATTTTACAATAATATGACGACGTCGTATTTGGCGTCGAAACGTGTTACGTCATTGCATTTTGTTATTGCACATGCACATTTCCGTGCGAAACTGCGAAATGTACGCGCTATTAATTTTTAGTAATGTTTTTTTTCCACATCGAAATTCTATCGTCCCACGTGACGTTATTTGTACACGGTGATGGTGACATGATAATATATATTATATTATGCATTATAAATGTATATATTTGTGCATACACTTGCGTCGTTATTTGGTGATTAAAATTTGATTTGGCACGATTTTTTACCTAGTCCACCCCCTTAAAAAAAATTGATCGCATCGGCCCTGTTGGCATCAATTCAAGTATTCGACACATCTGCGGCGCAAGACGCAAACAAATACATTGCGCAAAAAACACACAAACACACTCACATTATACACGTTATATAATAAATATTAAAATTGTTTATCATATTTATATACGCACGTGCATTACGAGGGACTACGCGATGCTCGTGTATATCTAGGTATTAGGTATATCATTAAAATATTTGTGCATTGTGCACATAATATGAAACTACACATATTAAGTATATTGACATATTGTACCTATAATTTTTATAATATACCTATTTACGATATTTTATTTTTATCAAACTAATGCACCATGTATAGTCAGTAACGGATCCAGAAGTTGATTCAGGGGTTGTTCATGGAGAGGGGTTGGTTTTTTAAAAACAATTTTATGACACGAATAACTAATACCTAATAATTACTTATATATAAAATTTAAAAATATGAATTATGAGAGACTATTGTGAAATTATAATTCCGGAAAACATGGTCTAAATCTCTAAATTATAATTATATTACAACCATATGAAGCTTATACTATAAACAGAACAAACAATTATAGACTATTAGAATTAGATATACGATAAAAAAAACGGTTCATGAGCTAGGCCAACCCCCCCCCTCCACGGCCTTGTATACCCACCATTGACAGCAATAAGTACACACGCGTTGTATGATAACGTCTAACATAAGTATTTTACATTTGTACAGGAATTACTCTAATATATTGCCTGCTGGCTAATGGATTCTCCATGTGTGTAATCACAATAATACAACGTAATGTATACATGACACGATGACACATGTCGTTATTGTGTTAATGTACCTAACCTATATATCGCAGTGTACTGATACCATTTTTTAGAGGCACCTTAAGATTTTTTTTTTTTTTTATTAAAAATATATTACAATCTGTTTACACATAAAACAATAAGTAACAATGATGAGTGATTTAATGATTTAAAGAAGACATGTCACACATGAAGAGGAGACTGTCCAGTGACAGAACCTCAGAAAATTTGAGTTCAGGCTTTGAAATTTATTTTATTTGAGATTTGTTATAAACAAAAAAACATTATATATTTTTACAAGATTTAGTACGTTTAATTAATAATTAAAATAGAAACGAAAAGGTAACAATTCCAAAAAGTTACCTAGGGCATTTTTACGCGTCCTTTGTTAAATATATTATATATTATTTTAGAGTAAATGTATTATTTCTAGAGACTATAGAGTTTACATATGCATAAAATAGTTTTACAAGTCCATCATTATTCATTGTGAATAAAGTTTCTGGGAGAGTGTGTGACTAAGCGTACCCCTTCGGACTCCCACCGCCCCTCACATCATAACTACGACACTGACACTGAACATTGTAATTTATAATAATACATTATAGAATTTGTGAATACGCATCAAACGTCTTTCCGAGTCTATAACATCTGCTGCTACAGGAAATCCACTGGACATAATAATATACGTTTATACTGTTGTGTAACTCTTAGTACATAATATACTATTATGGAGTCGGGACATTTTAGTTAGGTAAAACGACCGTATGCTATGTATTATGTTTTCCCGGTTTCATTCATAATATAAAATGTATAATTGATGATGTTATAATAATACATACTAACTATTATATCACAATATATAGTTATATGCTTAGGATTTAAATTTTTATGCGTAATATTTTATTTTATATTTTTATAAGATACGATGTAAATTTCGATTTTATTGGTCCGTACTTATATAATGTTCTTAAATTATTAATAGCGATATCGAATGTATTATTGTGCCTTTTTTCGTTTTCATTAGGCTATATCAGTTAAAAATAATATAACAATTATATCTGTTTTGTTTATGAATGAATACAATAATAATTGTGTTAATATACTCGTGTTATAAATTTAAATTACCTATACTTGAACCTATCGATTAACATAATTTTGTAATATTTTGATTTTAAATCATTATAGAAGGTATTTTCAGAATTATTTTAATATTGAATTAAAATTCGGATATATGGTATTATATTATATACTAATAATCTAGTATGCTACATAGTTGTAGACTGAGATGAATTGTCTATAAAGACTCCACAGCAATTTCATAAAAGGTAATATTATCAAAAACTGTTCTTAGGTACTACAAAATATTATGTTCCTACAACTGAAAACTTTTATGTTTTATAAACAGTTATATTATTATACTCTATCTCGGACGTCAAAACAAAGAGAACAAAACAACATTAGCACGGAACATCCCGCAGAAGGCTATAATAATATGTAAGTAATAGTATATTTGAGATGTAAAAAAAACCATCATTATCGTATTTGAAACCGTCTATCTACAATTCGAGAAAAAAACGATCAAAAAAATAATAGTAATAATAAAAATAACTTCATACACACACACACATAATATACACACGCAATGTCAGTGGCTTATATATATTATAATTGACCAGATGGTGGTTACGATAGAAAACTCAGAGAAACGTTGAAAAATGTCAAAGATGATGAGGTAAAAAAAACCAAAATAGGTATGTACACTCGTATATATATATATATATATATATATATATATAAATTAATATGATTCAATACATATTTTATATAGAATATATGCGATACGCAACAATGTACTGTAACGACGGCCGCGCGACAGGAAGAATGAAAAAACGAGCACGCGCTAACGTGTTTTTTTTTTTATTGAATCGTCGCCGTCGCCACCGCCGGTCGCAGTCGATTTTCATTGATGCGACGACGGCGCGGCGTAAAAAGATCGGTCTGTGAGCGTCAGTGAATGGTCCAGGCGATTTGTGTGAGGGTGGGGAGGGGGGTTGCAGTGAATGGGTTAGGGGAGCGGAGCGGTTTCCAACAGTCTGGCGGGACGGGGCGGAGCGGGTACATGGTTTTAATATATTTCGTTCTTTTTTTATTATTATTATTTTTATTCTGTTTTGAACGGACTCTGCGCGGGCGGGCTAGGGTGGATTGCTGCCAGAGGGAGGACGCGTTTCGGTAGGGGAAACCGCTGCCTTCTCGGACGAACGAGAGAGATCGTCACCGCACGGGTCCGCGACGTCGGAAACGCTGTAAGGAGCGCGCGCGCGCACAGCGGATCGCACGTGACATTCCATTCACGGAACGAACGGTCGGACAATCGCGCGCTGCCGCCGCCGCCACCCGGGATCAATGCCGTGCGACCGGTTCCGTCTTCGCGCGGGGCGGCGAAGGGTTTCCGTGCGCGCGCTCGGAACTGGTTTTCCTCTGCTCTCCCGGCTTGCACGACTCGACCGAGTACGTTCCGTCCATTATATACACACAGCAGCCGCGGTACACATTATTATTATTATTGTTGTATTCCGTGAGCGCGCGCGCGTGTGTGCAGCGCTCGATGCGCGCCAAAAAAATTATAACCGGAAACGCGACGTCACGGTCGGACACACCACCTCACCTGTTTCCTCTGGCCGCGCGCGCGCTAGCGACGAGATGACGACGACGCGGCGACCCATCAATCACCTGTAGCCTGCCGCCGTGATTGACAACTCATATATAATAATATACTCGCATATACTCACACACATATAGCGTGCACCGGTTTAATGTTCACGTTTGCTCTCGCGCTGATAAATGTAATAGTAATGAGTAATACGAATCGGTATCGGGATATCAGCGTATATTATTATAATATCATCGTGAAATGTATGCGTTGCAGTGGGTACGACGGGCTAATATATTTTTTTAAGGTCAAGTCGCGTTTATAACCACGCGAAACGTTCGTGATCGATACCGATATATAATAATATAACAATATCGTATAATAAATTCTGATGGAACGATCACGACTGCAAGCCGCGATGTTGTTGCTGTAGAATAATATAATATTGTGCACGTGTATTCACCGTAAAGAAATCTATGGTTATTATTATTATTATTTGCATATATGACAACGATACGAGGAAGTGCGCACCACCCCATACCATAACACGTGGGGCCACCCGCCAGTGGTTGAAAATGCGCGACGACGATCGTGGGAGAATTTTTCTATGCTTTTTTCGCGGTAAACAATCGGAATAAAAACAACTACCGCGCGCCATTCAACAAGACGACGACGACAATAGCGCGCAGGAAGAAGAGGAACTCGCCGAATATATACGTATACCCACCTATATATATAATATTATTTAGTATATAATAATATATAATAATATATGCGCAGTGGTTGTACACACATACACACATATATATATACAAGTATGAATATGATAGGTATATGTGTATAAATATAATAATAAGTATATGTATGTATATATGTAGGGTCGGTCGTCACTGAATGTGTTCGCCGATTGTCCTTATTCGTCGGCTATATAGGCGCGCTGCAGCTGTCGGTCGGGGTTACTTGCGCGTGTACCTATATTTATAATATATATAATCGCGCCCCGGCACAGATCGCGGCAAGTGTACATACATTATGTTATTATTATATATAAAAATACATTGTACCTATTATGCGTATACCATGATAACCTAGTTTTTCGACGCGTCCTTTTTTTTCTTCAAAGTCGACGTGTATCTCCTACGTATTATGCTTATGTATATGTATATAAACGCGGCAGACGTGGTCGGCTGCTATTTTATATAATATACTGACCTAAATATTATATTATATTATAATATTGTAATATAGTGGCGCCACTCATAATCGTCGTCCACATATAGGTAATATAATATATTATGATGCGTGTAATTACCTGCATAAGTATCTATATGTATCAAATATACAGATATAGATACCTATTATATAGGTATTAAAGATTTTGGAATACGTTTCGTTTGGTGACGGGGCGCCATACAACCCTCGACCAGACAAATTCTGCAGTGTCCCGCGGAATCGTACAGTTCGTGAAGCTTTCCGTGGATACGCCATCGAGATTTCGAAACGTATAGTATTATATTATTATAACGACTTCAATCTTGTCATGTACTTATATAAATATAATATACAAGTAGGTATCCTACAGCGAGCCGCACGCACTGCAGATAGGTACATATATATAATATTATACAGGCGACGGAGATTCCGACGGGTTTTCTAACGGCGAGAGAGAACGTCGGCGCGGCGGACGACCGGAAGCGTACGGAACGCAAAGCGAAAAAAAGAGGAATGCCGTGAAATATTTTCATGTAAAAAGATGTTGAAATATCCGATTTGTATTGTAATGCGCCTAGCGCATACGTCATAATAAATCGGTACAATTTTGTTTTTTTCGCCGTATACATAATATTATTATCTAGCTCGCACGTTTGTCTATAAACAAACACATATTATATAGGTATAAGGTGCACACATAATGCGAAGGGCCGTCGTCGTCGCGGAGACGGTGACCGGAATATACGCCCCTGTGTACAGGAAATGACAGGTTTCAGACGCGATTTGGGCGCCACTCGATCGCACATAAAGATACATATATATTGTACCTATATACATATGCCCGGTCGCCGCGCCGCCGCGTAATCGAGGTCCGTCGCCACTACAAACATATATCGCAGTCGCCTGCACTCACTCGCCGTCGCATGCACTGACGCCGCACCGTGCGGGGGCACGTCCGCGTAATAATAATAATAACGACGTCGGATAACCGCGCTTGGCGCCGGTCGTGAACTGAGAAAAACGGCGTGCCTACACATCTATATATATATATATATATATATATATATATATATATAGGATATTCAGGTATATACAAACACACACACACACATATATTCGTATACAATATATAAGTATGTACCTATACATTGTCTATATACATAAAAGTATGTAACTATAAGTCTATAAGTAAATACGATGTCTATATCGTGTATTTAGGTATATATGATATATATATATGATGTCTATGTGATGTCTTCGGAAACGCGTTTCGCCACGCTCGGCGCGCCTAACCTAAAGACGAGTCTATTGCTAAAGACGACGACGACGACGGCCACGACCAGCCGTGCCGGGACGAGCGAACGCAATTCATTATTGGACGCACCTTAATGTGCAGTCTACCCTACGATGTACGATAATATAATAATACATTGTATAATAGCCTACACATACTTATCCGCCCCCTTTTACCCCTCTAACAGCAAGACATTTCTTTAATTTTTTTTTTTTTTATCGACCATCGCCCTTGCACACGTTCAAATATATGTAATACGCGTCGTGCTGTTTAAAACCTTGACCGGTGGTCCCCCAAAATTGTAGCCAGTGGTCGAGATTTATCTCGCCAGCAAACAAGACATATTTTATTTTTTTATTTTGTCATACCGATTTGGACAAATTTTATAAGTTATAAGACTTTCATTTTGATGGACCCTATCAAAACTTTCACAAATTCCTAAAGTGGCTCTCCGAAAATATAAACTGATGGTGATCCATGACCTAGACTATTAAAATCGGCACCTCGTCCGTCAACTACTGTTTTACCCACGATACGCTTTTCTTTATGACGTAATTGTATTATTATAATACGCGCGTATATATGTGACATATATTATTAAAAGGTACATATAAATATATCATAGCTACTAGTATAAGATAGTGCCACACCGGATTATAGTTATGATGAGCTGCCTACATAATAAATACACGAACGTCACGAACTCAATCTTTTTTATACTATTTCTTACATAATATATTCATATATCGTGATGATTACATCATGAGCATTTTATAACTTTAAATTTTCCGAATTTTAGTGCTCCGTTGGTTTTAGTTATATATTTATTTTCTACGTTAATTGTTTGTGATGTTAAGAGTATAGGTAATATAGCTCTTAACTATTTAGGTTAGCAGTAGAGGCAGGAACCGGTGGTTATACTTATCATTGATAAGTTGTCAACTGTTTAATAATTTACTCTAGTAGAATATTTAATGAATAATTCATACACAAATTTTACATTTCAAGTGTCTACAAATTACTCAGAAAGTATGAACAGTTTTAATCGTTTAAAAAGATTTAAATTATTACAGAACGTCTAGATTTATAAAAGTTTTATGAACATTTTAAAACTCTACACAATTATTTTTTTCTGAACTATTTCGAAATCGATATTTTGATCAAAAATACATCCTCGTTTACAGCAATTTTTTTTTATTAACTTTTCCTAAATACGTAAAAAAAAATTGCTGTCTGAATGACCTATCTTTATACCCCAGAAGTACCAATAGTGATAATATTCTTTTCGACATCACTCTCAAATCGCAATACTTTATTCTGCTCCAAAACGCGATGACATAAAAACAAAAAGACACACATTGATTATAATGTATTATAAAATCATTTATACATTCCTCGCTCTGACCGTGATCTAAAAAAATCCACGTTAGGTTAAAATCCACGGTTTTAAATCAATATTGGTACATTTCTTAACTCTGTGCTCAGAATCCAAAATAGGTAAGTTTGTAAGCAATATAGGAAGCGATGATAGTCTTTTCTTGCCTCTGCGAAGATTTTTTTAGCCACGTGCAGTGTATATCATAATATACATATTATACATACATCTATATACGCGTTCGAACCGGATCGACTGCATACATAATATGCTATATAAACCACGGTCGAACATTTTATAGCGTTAGTCTATAGAATTTGTATTTACTTCTTTCGGTTCAATATTCGTTAATAAACATAAAATTATTTGCCTATGCGTGCTCGTTTTGACCTATATATACGTATATTATATACATTATGTATGTAAATAATAAGTCATTATAAATTGTTTAATAATATAAATATTAATATTGTACATAATATAGCATATAAATTTAAAATTGTGATTCGATTTTACTACGTTGGCGCCACTTTCTCAAGAGTTAATGTCAAAGTTCAAAGTTGTATATTATATACTATTTATTTATTCCGTGATAACGTATCATAAATCCTTGAGTATCAGCTGACCACATCACATCACGATAATATACTTTGCGTCTTATCACATAAATGGTGTAAATTAATTTATGCAGACTACCTATATATATATATATATATATATATATATATATATATATATATATATAATATACAGTGGCGTATTTAGGGGGGGGGGGGGGGTTCAACCCTTGGTTCGAGCTTAACTAATTAGAATTTAAAAGTGAGTGTTGAAATATTAATTTTATTTTGTAACCCCCCCCCCCACCAAAAAAAAAAAAATTAATTTATATATACGCCATCGATAATAATATAATATATATGCCTATATATAATAAATAATACATAGTATATATATATATACGGATTACGAGTTGATTCATATAAACCATGATCATCTTTCTCTATAATTACACAATTATTAAAAAATTGCTTGAAAACCATTTATTTTCAAGTAAATAGTAGGTATACTAAGATTATATATATGTGTATTGTATGTGTGTGCGTGTGTGTGTGTGTAAATAAAATTATTTTTTGTAGTTAAATACGTATATACGTGCTCCACAATTTATAGTACCTATATACATTATACAAATATACAGAATGGTTTTTACTGCGGAACTTGTATTCAAGTATTTCAGACTTCAGTGCTCTGCTATTACGAAACTTCTACATATTTTTATACTCTATACGTAAACTAAAATTAAATTGTTTAACCAAAAGCTGATTATTTAGGCTAATTTACACATTGTGATGTGGATGAGGTTGGGCCGTTGGGGGTAAACTGTCCTTGCTCAACAAGTCCGCATAAGATTGCATGCGCCAGCTACGGAGAACGTTGTCGTTGTATCAATCAAAATCAATTAGACGATTATGTAGAACGAACATTTTTTTTTCATTAGCCATGTATGTCACGCACGATGTGTCTTATTATTGTTTATTATTAGTCAGTATTACATTACGGATTGATTGTCGTATACTGCTGAGTACTGGTTATTGTATTGAAATTGTAATCATACTATAAATATTATGATAAATCGGTAATCAATAATTTTTTTATGAAACTCGTCACATTACCTACACCCTCCCCATCGCAATACACAAGTGGGATTTCTAGCTATACAGTTGTATATAATATTAACCAGTGAAGCAGTGACGGACGACGGTTAAAAAAAAACCTACCTGGTACATGCGCATCAAAATTATTATTTATTTAATGACTTATTAGTATACAACGTGTAAAATGTCGGTAATTTTGCCACCCCATGCATCACTGTCGTAACTGTTGAAGTACGCAATAATGTTCCATCAGCAGCAGACAGTGCGTCGCCCGAATTAGATACCTATAAACTATCGTACCTTTATGTATGCGCCTTAAAATTATATGGCATTTCTGTCGGTTCGAAGAAAAATCGTCAAATGCCCTTGCTCAAGGACACACCCGTGATGAATAAACACATAATAGGTTTTATTTATTCTTATACGTTACACAGACATGTTGAGGACGCACAAAGAGGAGAAGGGCCTACCACTATATATAATTATTATAACCCGCAACAAAGGACCGTTGGTGAATGTTTATGACTTCGATGAGTATATTTTATATATATAAACGTGTATATATGTATGTATCATGTATATTATACATATATTTTGTACCTATATAAATATCTGAGTTTGTCAGTGAGCTCGTGCGTGCGTTTGTGTGCGCATGTATATATAATTCGCTTTGTTTTAGGGTGCCAAGGAATGAAAAAGGAGGGAAAAACAACAGTATTATCGAACACGTTGCATTCCAATGGTCTGGCGTGTTCCTTTTGTGCGAGAAGATAATCACACGATCCTCCATCTTATATATATATATATAGTCTTGCCCCCCTGAGGTGAGGGGGCACGGACACGTTGTTATTCAAATCTACTCGTAAATCAATATCACTCCCTCTATGTATAGGTATATATTTTATACCTATATATTGTAATATATATACGACCGTAGTCGGCCAAATAAAAAAAAAGTATTTGAAATTAACTATTATATTATTCTTCGTTTATTCTTCATCTTCTTTAGACTGCTTACAGTGATAATAAAAAAATATATATATATGCTTTTTATTATTATTATTGTATACGTATATTGTATGTGTATACGAAATACATAAATAGATTTATATGATGTATGTATTTTTATGCTACTATATTATGTGTATAATATATATAGTATGTATTATATATTTATATATTACTCCAGATTTGCGCACCTGTTGATTTACCTCTAGAAGAACATTAAAAATCATTACACAGAATCGATCGTATTGGCTGGGCACTATAAAACATCGGGACGTTACCGACTATAGTCACACTGCTGTATTATACAGGCCGTATATAATATTATATACGTGTACAGTATACATAATATACTACATAGTATTCAAAAAATGTTAATGAAAAAAAGTATTTATACCTACCAACATCATATTATATACCTTAATTATTATAGTGATGAGTCTGAAAAAAAAACACAATCCAAAGTTAACCGCATACACACGACTGATGGAATGTAAGGTTGGACATTTTGTATGATTATATTGTATTTCGTAGCTTGTGGTTATGAGGTATATCGTATATGACGTACACGTTGGTATTTATTTCGAATTGCTAGATGAACAAAACCAGTTCAAAATAGAGAACTTGATTTTGACGAGAGGAGAAATATCTCAAACATCTAAACAGAATATTATAGCAAAAATAAAATACTGTTTTCATTAACGCTTCTATGGAAACGTTTTCCATATTTGTTTGATTTAACGTTCGGAAATTTTATTAGCTTAAATGTAATGACCAAAATTCAACCCAACCGTATAATATAAAATAAAACTTTAAAAAACAACGTATAATTGAATAATTTCTTTTCGAAGTGCGTCTATAATCTAAATATATATAACATATATATGAATACGGCATACCTATGCATATATTATTATGCTAACGTTTTACGTTTATTTATGTATTTCATTATATTATTGAAATTTTAAACGATTGTCGTTTTATTTCAGCTTATATACACATTAAAATACATGTGATGTATTCTCGAGACAACGATAATCTTCTTATACGCACATTCATGGCTTGGAAAATGAGTGTTTGAAAACAATTATTAGCAATATATGTATATATTATCATCGTCCGTAATAATAACGGAGTTCTGCACCTATAGAATAATATTATTAGCATAATGTAGCCAAGTTTCAACTCCGCGTTGTTCACGATCAAAAGCTTTAGAAATTATATTTATATAAATATTACTTTGCATTCATAATATGTATTATAATATATAATATATAGCTGGCACATGCATGCATAAAAGGAACTCGTTTGCATTCATACGACATAAAAACTTTTTTTTTTATTAATAGAGCGATGAAGAAAGTCACCAACAAAAGCGAGCAATTGCTTCTAATAATCACACATGACAAATGGGAAAAACGGTTGTTCGGACGTCAAAATTCCGAGATATAGAAGGATATAGACACGGAGGACGATCGTATTAGTAGCGGACATGTATGTATACACATACGACACTATAAGAATCCCCAGGGGCGTGGGTGCGGTATCATGTATAGGACGTAAGTATATATAGTGTGTATAATGTACAACATGCTCGCCATAAATATATAATGCAAAGTATAGTACTATTATATTTGTTCGGCTGACCTTTCCGCCGAAAAGGACATTTATCCTTTTGTGTAATGGATCCCTCCCGTACCGGAAGCGCGGATCAAAAACGCAGTCGCCAACTGCACACACGTACATATTATATACAAACACACATAACATAATATAATGTACATATATATAATATAATATATAATAATAAATAAATGTGTACAACACGACCATGGCTCGTCCTTATACACAAAAAACCCATTGACCCTATCCGCAGGACCGGATGTTCCTTATCGCGCACGCCTATCCTAGAACCGCATTCCTTAAGACGACGCCGTGCTGGAAGAAATATATGTGCGCCCATCGGATGAACAACGAGGAAAAAAAACTTATTACATTTTTCGTTTTCTTTTTCTTCTTATTTATAAATATATATATATATATTATTGTTATTATTATTATTATTATTATTTAACGATATTTTTTCGTCTGCTTCCGTTCTACCAGATTTGGCCGGTAAATTAACCGGAACGGGGTTTTTCTTTCTCCCGATAAAATGGTTAACTAATAAGTATACATGTATAATACCTAGGTATATTTTATACGGATCAATGTATAATATTCGTAGTACGTCGTCGTCTTGCAGTATAGGTTGTAAATACGACGGGGCTGTACGTGTGTATATATAATATTATTATTACTACGCGGGAGCTCAGCTTTGTAGGCACATAAATAATATAATAGGTAAATATCAAATAAACAGTGACCGTATAGAGTCGACGCGAAAAAAAACGCACTGTGGTACCAATCTCGTGGGTAAATATAATTTCCGAGTTCTCTACATAATGATATTACAAAGAATTTATTATATTAGGTATTATTTTTTTAAAAATACATTCATATCTTTTTTTTTTGTCTGCGTGGTGCGTCCTCCAATGCTTTTATTCTTTTTTTTTTTCGGTTTTTTACACCCCCTCGGACGAAAACCAGTAGCTCTATACACGCACCGCATTATTATAGGACAAACGCGATGATACGGCGCCCGCCCCGCATCCCCATCGTCTTGTAGTCCCTCGGAATAATGATAATCATTGCGGCGCACAGTAGCTGTTGCGGTGGCGGCGACGGACAGTCGGCCGGTTCGGCGGGTGGTTCGTGTCCGCGTACCGAATGCATAATAGAGTATAATATAATATTAATATATATTTATAACGTGTACGTATATTACGCACGTTATAGGAGACCCGAGAGAAAATTCGTTTACCACTCGGACAGGAAGTGCGCGGACATATGTATATACTATCGCCGACGAAATCGGAACAAAAAAAAAAATTACCTGTCGAATTCACACCACCAGGAAGTTAACACTAGATATATAATACACTACGATGGTATATGATATATATATATATATATACATAGTTTATTATACACAGGTAACTGAAACATTGTGAAACTCGGCCGTTATAGTATATGTAAAATAATATATATATATATTATTATTATACATGTCGACTGTAATTGTCGCCATATAGGTGTAAAATTTCGTCTGGTCGATGACACGGCGAAATAATAATAAATGCCGCACATCGACAGTATTACAATTTATTTATAACGCCGCACACTCACAGGTGGTACGACGGTAGTACAATAATCATTATTATCATAATATGTGCAGCGTGTTGCACAACAACCCGCCGTTGACTCGACTGACGAAAAAGTTTCACACTAAGATGGAAATTTTAAAGCGTTTGCATGTTGGGTGAGAATTAAAATCTATTGAAATCATGCGTGTTAATGTGTGTAGGTGTATGTGTGTGTGTGTGTGTGTGTGTATGTGTGTTGAATATGTTGTATCGTTATAATAATATTACTGTTTTATTTGGTATACGTATTATAGATTATAATGATTATATTGTGACCGGCAACGAGTTTAACGGTTTTTGGATGTACAATATTGATTTGATCGGCCCACGTACAGCACCATGTTACACTATACATACGTTTTATGCGCGTGTTATATAAGTAGGTACATATTTGCAAAGTTTTTCAAGGAAATTCCACGCTAATGCCTTTTTATATTTTATACTCGTAGAATAATATAATATATAGGTACCCGCAACGGTGTATTTATATATTTTATATGTAGATGTGAAAGTCTATGTTCGAATTCCGTTTGCGATTCAGATAGAAATTTATAACTGCGGATGTATATATATTATATATATGTAAGATGTACTTAATAATATATCTCAAACCATATGGGTATGACGATGTCGGGTAAGTTGGATACGTAAAACTGGTATGCGTGCATTAACATTAAAATTATGGTATCTGTATCCAATTTAAAATGCGTTAAACAAATATTATTCGTATATAGGTATGCATATAATATATATTATTATTCTTATGACTACTTATTATTTTTAAATCGTCTGAAATGAAAATTATATTAATTATATAAATGTTTATTTTTTTCTAATATCGTCGTTTAAAAGTAATCAACAGACAGAACACAAAAAACATTTGGGAATACACTATTCGTATTAATACATATAACATAATTTCACTCTTTTGAAATTCTCATTTGATAATAATTGTATCAGATTAGAGTATTTTAATGGTCCTTAAGTTCTCTCTAATCATTAACGTCTATATAACTTAATCATATAGTGTTTTCTAAACATAATAATGTGTACACAACATGTGTCTAAGAAAATACGATAGACAAAATAAACATGGTAAATGAGTTTATACAAGAACTCGAAGTGCATGTTTAAAAAATAAATATCAATCATAATGTATAATTTAATAGTTAAGGTATGTTGTTTTAGTAATACTAAAGTATAAAGTCTTTACAAGTTTTTCTCAGTTACTCATAATATATTGCACAGGTAAGATGATAGATCGAAGAATGCGATGTAGTTTTATTTTTACTGTGTTTATAAAAAAATGTAACGATTTTATTCATACTGTGCTGAACGCTATATACAATACACAGTACAGTTATTATTTATTATGATATAAAGATTGTTGTTATATTTCTCGAGATGATTATTTTAATAAAAAATCAGTATTACCCAATCGGGAAACTATTTATATGGACGAGAAATCACATTTACATTAATTTTAATACATTAAAACGTCTTTCGGAGTTCTGTTAAAATATTTTAAAAATTTTATGTTTTTATTATAATTTAAAATGAGAAATTAAATACCCGTAAACGCAGTCTTTATAGTTCTGAATTTCTGATGGATTTATATATAAATGACAGCAGACCGAACGACCACTGAAAAACAGTATAATAGGGTTGTCGTCTATAAACAGTATGATAAACATATTATATAGTTATATTATTTTATGAAAACGCGAATGCATTTTGAATAACTCAAAATTTATGTATCTAACTATATCTAAGTAACTTATGCTGTATAAGCTTAAATATTTAATAATTTAGTTATAATAAAATCTTGTGCGGTAAATAAATAACACACGAATAATTTCCGAAAAGGTTTGAAAAAATTACTTTGCGGGTAATAATAAAATAATTATTTTTTTACAAATCGCATATTATCTAAACAATGATTGATGCTGGTTTTAGAATGTAAACAGCGTTACAGACCATATTATTATACTAGTTATCTTGTCATTTGTAATATTGTACGATGACGAGATTGCCAACATAAGGGACGATAATATATGAGACGCCCGGCGCCTTATTATTAACGGTAATTCAATTACGTTTACGAATTAAAAAAATATTAAAAAATTCCATCTCACTTCGCCACTATCATTCATTAACGTCTAATGACGAGGCCGTGATCACGAGTCACGATCAAATAATATAACGACGGGGCGACGACGACGACGATGCGTATAGTGCAACGGTCAAATAATACATTACCTACACCGCTGCTTATGAATGACGCGTACATTGTTTTAAAGGCGATTTTCATAATTGATCACTGTAGCAGTTTGAAACTATGTGGTACTGTAGAGTATCTGTACAGCTGCAGTATACTGCCATTTAATTCATAACCTAAATCGTATATATCGAAAGTTGCTTAACAACATATCAATGAACGCAGTGCTCATCCATGCACATATAATACCCATCATCATCGCATATAGTGTTATCCTAAACATCAATAATTTAGTCATATTATATTATACACAACGCTTCCTCATCTTGACCGATGTTTGTTGACAACTTTGAAACAAAGTATATGTGTATATATAATACATATGCATATATACGTGTGTGTATGTGTGACGGATTAGCGAGTGATTGACCATTTACTCAACATTCGTGTGGAATAAAACATAGTTTATTCGCCCTGCAAATAGAACTATGGTTCGCAGAGTAGGTAAAATTTGATAATATTCTTGACGCCCTCGTCGTAATCGATCCATAAAAATATTAGTAATATGATATTAATAGGGTATGCTTAGCAGTTAGTGAACTAATTTTTGAAACATTAAAATGATCGATATACCTTTATACGTTCTATATTATACTTCTAACCTATTCATGACAGTAATACAAATACAAATTTAATGCACATATACGATGTGTTATAATTTTACAATATAGTAACGGGTCAGACGTTCGAGAGCAATACCCTACCACCCATCGTCGACGGATCGTCGGGAGGTAAATTCTAAAAAGGTATTATATTATTATACGTATAGGCCAACGGCCGCTTAATTCATATACGCATATGTCGTATATATAGCGTCTCCTGCACACGTCATTTATATTTAATATGCATTGGATATGTGTATAAGCGCGCAAGAGTTCTTCGACAGTCAGCACATACAAATATATTATATATATGATGTGTGCATTATATAATAACCACCGGGTGGTGGTAATAAAATATGAATTTATCTGCAATATTTATGAAACAACTGCTATACTCAAATATGTAGAATATATAAAATTAATACTTAATCATATTTATATAATTTGTATGAATTTAATTCATTCCCAAAAAACATTAGATTGTTCTAAAATATCTCGTTTTACTGTAGGTAATAAATTGATTATAAGTACTGTTGTATTAGGCTTTTAATACGTGTTAAGTATGCAGTGTTCTAATTAAAATATCAACGTATTACCATGTTTTATTATACTTCATTAATTTATTACAAGGACATTAAAACCTCAATAATTTACTTAGAAGGGGGTGGCGAAAAACATATTGTTTTTTATATTTATTATTATTTTTATTGTTTCTTACAACCTATCACACGTTAATAATAATATTTTATTGCATAGGTCGTAGCCGGAACCAACCGCGATTTGAGGTGATGTATATAAGACGCAAATTTATGATATGAAAATAATAACGAACACGCGCGATACTCGCGCGTTAATGTAGCCACCGCCGAGCGGCCGATCGCTTTCGGTCGCTCGCGCACGTTGCCGCCGGGAAATATAAAATAATATTCCGACGAAATTCGCATTCGTTATGCGAAGAGGTCCCGGGGGAATCCTCGACGAGATCACGATGATGGTGATAATATTAATATTATATTATATTAATGTTACATACGTTATATATTATCTTATATACAAGTATAGGTACGCTAAGACACTCTACACATACGCACACACACACACCCGCGCGCGCGCGATCCGGTCAAACCAGCTTCCTATTCAAAATGCCTACCACCAATCTGGTTTACATCGTGTATATGTTGTGTGTGTGTAGATATATATATATATATACATTTGTAGATACGCACAATAATAATAATAATAATAATAATAATAATAGAAAGAAAAAAACATACACACATGATGTAGTATACGTATCGGTCTATACAATCTCTGCAGCTCTGGCTGTTTGTGCGCATATATATTATATACATATATACATATTATGGTGGCGCCTGTCCGCGACAAAGTTATAAAGGCGCCTAGTTGACCGCGACTGCGGCCCGCGGGTCTTAGCACGAACACACACACACACTGCACGATCGCTATATTATAGCGCGCTACTGCAGCCACACCAGTGGTGCTTAAAATATTAACGAGACGACTTATAATATAATATTATGATTGTACCGATTTTAATGATAATAATAATATGATATATAAATATTACCAATACGAGTATGTAATTTGAAAGGGTTTTCGTTTAAAATATGGCAGGTAAAAAGTGTGAAAAAAAATTCAAAAATATTTACCCCTGTCTGGTAGAGGACTCTGACTGCGGACGCTTCGTGTCTGAACCTCCTGGGCTGTGGTTGTTGCTGAGGCTGTTGTTGGTCAACCAAAGCTGGTTGCACGGTCGTCGGCCGCCGGTCGTCGTGGCCGTTATTGTTGTTGTGGTCGATGTCGTTGTTGTTGTTGTTGACGTTGTTAGTCGTCAACTCCACGAACTCCGACGCCTCTGCCGTCGCCGCCGCCGACGCCACTGCAGCCGCAGCCAACGTCAACGCAGCCGTCACGTAAAACATCACGGTTACCGCACGCGGTCCGACCATCACGCATCACCGGCCCCCAAAAAAAGATTTTCACGCGAACTCAAACGACCGGGAAACGTCCGTCGGCGAAGAACACTTGTCGTGCGCGCGTGTTCGTGTACTGTATATTATAATATAATATTATTATCACAGTTTTTTTTTTCACTCAAATCGTTTGCATATTATTTCGAACGCGATGACAGATGTTAAGAATATTTTAATCCGATCGAGCCGTGTCGGTAAAATGCGCGAAAAAAATTACAGATTTATTAAAATATGTAATTCAAATGTTGTTGAATTCGCGTTAACGCACACGACGTCGCAAAAAATATCTAAAAAACGATAATGTGTATAATAAACTATGAAAAATATTATGTTATGAGTACGTGTGCGTAGAAAAGATCGACGACGCCGAGCAGTTGACTCGTGTGTGTGGTGTGACAACAAAGCGCGTGTGTGACCGTTGACGATCGCGGTCGGTGTGTCTGTGTGTGTGTCGTCGTCGTCTACTGCTGCTGCTGCAGTTGCCGCGCGCGTTTTCCCCATTCAAGAAACCCAAGCGCTCGCGAGCGCGTGTAGCGGCGCGCGCGCGCGCTAGAACCCGCGTGTATATATGTGTGTGTGTGTGTGTGTGTGTGTGTGAGTGTGTGTACGCGTGTATACGTGTGTGCGGGTATGTATGTATGGAGTGGAGAGGCCTTCGACACGCACGCACTGCCGCCGATCCGGATGGAGTATAGTAGTAGGGATGTTTTTATGAATGAACGGGCCGCCGCCGGACGGACGATCGCGTGGTGCGGCAGCGGTGGTGGCGGTGGGGCGGTGCGCTTTGCGGGTCCTGTGCGGGCGGGGGAAAGACGGTACGAGCGACGGGTGAATGAGGCGGTGGCGGCGGCCGACGACGACGACGTCGACTACGAAGGATGGGCGGATGAACGGCGCGGGTCGGTTGACGGCGCGGGTCGGTTGACGGCGCGCACCTGGTCCTCGAGTCCAGACTCCGACCACATCCTGCCCGGTCCACTAATTACCGGCGAGGTCGCACTGTTCGCCCGCCGCCGCTCCTCGCGCGCGCGCATTCGTCGATGCTGCGGCGGTGGCGGCGGTGGAGGAGGAGCGGGCAGCAGGAGCACCAAGCTGCAGAAGCAACAGCATGAGGTGGCGGCGGCGGCGGTGTGTTTTATATACAGGTGCGGCGGTCCACCTTCGTCGTTGACCGCCGGCAACCGCACGCCTAAACCGAAACGGAACTCCGGTTACTACGCATAAAATCCATTACTTGCTGTGAGATTATACAACATTAGGTCGTCGTCGTCGTCGTCGTCGTTGTTGTTGTTGTTGTTGTTTTATTATTTTTTCTTCTCGTCCTCGTTGCCTTCTCGTTTTACGCCCCTTCCAAACATGCACCACCGCCGCGACATTGACATGTACGCGTATTATAGATGTATAATATCGTTATACGTCGAGATTTCTCCCCTCTGCTCCCCTCTCACCAAATACCAGACCCTCTCGTACAGTCATGCCTACCAAACCTATCGCGCGACACACCCCGTCCCACCACCCCCGTGCAGTCCAGATCGGTCCAGCACAATCCACCCGGTCAACCGTCCACCGTGTAACATGTACAAAAATGAAATCCTACACCCGAGTGTGACCGAAATGAAATTATATGCTGTCACCGAGTGCGCGCACACACACATTCACCACAATATCATGACTTTGTCGTCTCCCCGCGAGACGTGTATATAGTTCACGCGGGTTTAAGTTTCGATGTAGTTATTATTATTATTATTATTATTATTTCCACACTGGACGAGGCACGGTACACGCACACACACACGCGCGCGCACACGCACCGTATAATGTCTCTTGACTCCGACACGCACCGACGGCGATGCCGACGACCTGTTGGACGTCGTGATTTGTTTATGTGTATGTGTGTGTGTGTGTGTGTGTGTAGAAGGATTATGTCGTTCCCCGAATCGACACCTCTTTTCGAATGCCTATTTATTATTACTACATTGGTGGGTTGTAATAAAATATATAGGTATACCTAAATGGCTAAATACGAATAATATCGGTGCAGTAACGATTACATGAAAGACGGGTTTGGAAAGATTTATTATTGATACCATCTCGAAAATAGGCTGATGATTGTACTTTATTTATTCATCTCATGGTCGCAATAATAACGTAGATTATTAGAAAACACTATGACAAAAATAAAGATATATATATAATATAAAAGATAAATTGATAAAACATTAAATATATGTAAAATATATATGTTATATCTAAAATATGTAAAATGATTGATTGGTAATGTCGGGATTGTTTTAGTGTAAAACAGCTGTCTGAGTATCATGTCTTCATGCAGTCGCATTGTGGTATCTATCTAAGTCTCCGCTCATATAGCACGCCTATTTAAGGTTTACCATTTCTTCCGAGGTAATAGTTGGAATTCTGGTACTCCTTCTTTATAGGTCATTCAACGATTTTTCCTGGTTGTTTAGTCCCTATTTATAGTTAAGGTCAAAGTTTCCCTTTGTTATTTGTTTTTTGTGCTAGCAACCGATGAAGATTTTTTTAGTCTAGGAATTGGGATTATTATGCATATACTTGATGAAATTGTAAATGATCTTATAAAAAACGTGCG
The DNA here is from genome assembly GCF_037042655.1 of Diuraphis noxia. Classification (NCBI taxonomy): domain Eukaryota; kingdom Metazoa; phylum Arthropoda; class Insecta; order Hemiptera; family Aphididae; genus Diuraphis; species Diuraphis noxia. The sequence goes on along the minus strand of NW_028301714.1, from coordinate 23,967,849 downwards.
ATTTATGCGAAACAGCTATGTAACGCCACGGTGGAATATAGAAAAAGAGATAAATCTCTAAAATTGTTCGCACTCGTGAAACGTCGTGGACTATAGCACAGGCAAAGGATGAAAGTCAAATTTGCTATAAAAGTCACAGCTAAAGACGAAGGATTGAGATTTACGTACACAACATAAAAATTCGGAGTCAAGCAACCAAATATATACATGACGGTGGACTCGTCAAATCTTATTGGTTCATTAATCGTTTGAGCATCCTTGCAGCGCTATGGCTTTTCAAACAATTTTTTAGTGGCTCAACAGTAATCAATAAGAAGGAACATTGCATTTTGTTAAAAAATATTTTTATATGTATAGGGTGATTTTTTTATCGAAGAAAACTCATTATTTAAAAAAGTATTGAATTTTTTCAAAATATTTTTTTTACATTGTTTCAAGTTGTTAAAAAACAAACGTTTTTATTAAAAAATTATATTTTAAAATATTTTTTATCCTTATCATTTTTTAAGTTTTTTACTTTTTTGAATGATAACAGAGTTTTAATTTTATATTCCAAAGCAGAATATTTTTCTAAGTATTTTGATTCATAAAAATCGAATTTAGGACGAGTAGTTTATGAGTTATAAGTATTTAAAGTTTAGACAAGCGGAGTAGTGGACAAACATTTTGCGGGGTAACCCCATACCACTCCACTCTGCCAATACATTATTTCGTAAAAACCTTCTTCTGGCAAGTATAAACAACTTAAAAAAAACTTGAGCCAAATCGACACAGCTGTTCTCAATTGATGAATTACTATACATTTTTTACACCATTATTATATAATATATATATTATATATATAACGATTATAATGTTATATTATATTTTGAAAGAAACGTTCTTCGTGTTTGTAGTTTATTTTTTAATTTTGTTTATATCTTCATAATCAAATAAATTATGATAAAATTATCAAATAAATAAATAATCAAAATGCCATGCATAATTCAGTAAGTAACTATATTTTACCTACTGTATTCAGTAGGTAACATTATTTATAACAGTGAAAAACTATTACAATTTATTCATAGACCCTTTAATGAATTTTGGAAACAAATTAAAGAATAACGATATTATATAACTTTTAACGTTTTGTTTATTGTATTTTACACATTTTTTTTTTAATATTTTAAAATTTATGATGTTGGCTAAATACTGTATTCAATATTTTACGATGCACATCATAGTTTATTCTTGAAGCCTATAGGATAAATATAAAAATATTTACTTTCTATATATGTAATATGTATGTTATAAATGTGACAATTACTTCATCAGTATCATTCGTTTTGGTAGGAAATTTATCTTGAAGCTTAAGCATTCACTTTCCCATATAAAAGTCCTAAATACGCGATCAACAATTTAATAAAAAATGTAAAATTCTTAATATTAGGATATCTATACATTTGCTAATTTTTTTCCGTAAGTCAAAATTGATATTTGGTTTGTTACCATACCTATATGTTCACGGTTTGGTTCATTTTCAATTTAATAGATTATTTTTTTTTTTTTTTGCATATTTTGATGTATGCATATAAATATATAATATTGCATGTTAATTAGTTATTAAGAGTTTTTTGGAAAACCATTTCAAATCGGATTTATTTAATTTATTTATTAATGAATGTCCGTAATATTACTGTTTTATATAGTATATACCGGACTTATGTAAATAAACTAACTGACGTAGTGATTGATTGTCAATTTGATTTAATCCAAAAAACATTTTCATACCTCTAATAATAATATACCAAGCCGTTTTTCGATGCAGTATTTGAGTTATTTATAATCACTGTGCATAGAGTCGCATAACTGTATATTGTTATAACATAATATTATACCTAACGAATACGAAATATTATTACTGCGCAGTGGTCCATGGGCCGGAATAAACGAAACTTTTTTCCAAGCATAGAGGATTAATTATCATCATGGAGAGATCCCTTAGTTCGATCATAATTATTACGGTCCGTATTAATCTGTCATATTTGTCATAGTGCGTAAATGTAAAATATAATAATATAATATACTATTTTAGTGTACACATTTTGGAGGTGTTTACTGGTAGAAAAACGGTTTCAAATTTATTATGCTGTATACCTTTGCTAAAGTGTCACTAATGGGTGGCTTCTTTAATCACGTCTTTCTGGCCTGTTGTGTTATTTTTCTCGCATATGCTTATTGCGCTAAATTGTACAGATTGCATATTACATGATAAAAATAAAAAAATAATAAAAACTATGCTGTACCTAAGCGGCTAAGCCTGTAAATCATATTATTACATTTAATACGCACTGCAGCTAATACCTATCTATATCATTCAGCGTGGTATGGGTCGTACGTATTTATAATTTATATATATTATGATTTCTAATTGCACATATTCATTACTATCGTTATATCTACCTGTACCGACTTGATTAATTGCTTTTACTATTATACATACTAATAATTAACTATGAATAACATAACTTGTATGTGCACAGAGCAGCGATTAACCGGACGATCGGATCCACTGCAGCTGTTATAATAATATGTCCTTACTGTCTTGTATATAGTTTATAGTATATACATATAGTGCGTAGATTACAAAATGTAAATATTGTACACTAGCTGTCCCTGTACGGGCCATAGATTTATATTTTTATAAATATGTTTGTAAAAAATGTATATGTCATATTTTTATTCTATAATTATTAGAGTAATACAACATGTTAGTAACCAATGATGGTAACTATTTATTTTTTATTAACATTTGATTTTATCGTAAGCTGAAAAAAACATGCATAAGATACTCTTTAGTAACCTATAAGAGTTGAATAAAATAAGCTATTAACCCCCTCCAAGTCTCAAAGATTATCTATTAATATAACTTAAATTGAAAACGGTCTAGTGACCAGCAATTTTGGAATCCAATAATTCGGACGAACCAAAATCTATTTTAAGCCATGTAATCCGACTTGGTCCGTGAAAAAATAAAAATAAAAATATAAAATCTGGATCCACCTATAGCCTATAGGTTGATCTCGGTTTTAGTATACCTCAGTTCCCAGACAAAATTGCAGGTTCGATGGTTCGAACTAATTCGACCAAAATCAACAGTTCACCTATGATTATTTGGTATAGATCTAACGGTTTTCAAACTTACTCTCTAAACTTTTCCGATATCTCCGAGAAAAATTTGAAATTTTCTAAAGATTCTATTGTTATACACGTGGTACGTAAGGGACAACAGCGTGTAAAACATTATATTCGCATAAGCCTTATATATTAGTTCTCACTAATATATTTTATGACCGTTTCATACGTCCAATAATTATTATTAGATATTACACGTTTGTTTAGTTTTAAATCGAGATTATTTTTTAAATGGTTCTATATAAATTGTGTATTTATGTGTGTCAAATACCAATAACTATAGATACAAACAATTTGTGACTCAGACATGTACGATTCACCCCCTTTTGATTGGCTTGAGATTATTTTATTAAATCTTATTAAATTATCAATTTTTTTTTTTTTTTGGTGTGGATATTGAATACATTTTAATTACACCCTACCTCCTGCTCTTTTGTTGATTAATTTCCAGATCAGCGCTGGCATCAGGTTCGATAAAACACAAAATTAATCGAGAAATCGACGACGACGATGACAATATAGCCTATATAGTTATTGTTAATATTCTTATATACCAACTAAAATGTTCAAATCGAACCAATCAACGATATTGTTTTATATATTGTTTGAAAATATGTTTGAACAAAATACGTAGGTCGTACTGTCGTAGGTATTTCGCCTATATTTCGTGGATACCCGAAAATTGTAAACGCGGCACATTGCAGGTTGGAAGAAACGGTTGAACGTGGCATTATAATATATATGATCTTAATATTGTACTAAAATATGATTATTACATGTTGGTATACTTTTGATGCACCGAATGCATCTGCGCTAGGTAATTCGCGATAAATTGATAACGACGACGCTGCGACGCACACTTCATACGCCACGCGGTCTTCCGGCCGTACAATAATAATTATTTTTTATTAGTTTTTTTTTTCGCTCTGGTCGTCGCGCAATCGTCATCGTAATATAATATCGTTCACGGTTTTATTATTGTATTATTATTATTACACGTCGCGTTTATCTCCGACACGCGGCGACGCACTGTCTTACCATGATATATTACGATATGGATATACCTGCAGCCGCATGTATAATATCATCCTGCAGTGTATGTAAGACGACCTACCTATGTATTAAGAGGTATATATATACATATATACATAGGTACATGGTACATATGTATATATATACATATATACATAGGTACATGGTACATATACATTGCGCGGCGTGTTTGTGAATATTATCAGGACGATAACTACCGTGGCCGAGTGGGCGGCGGCGAGCTAATTGCCGAGTCGGGAGGAATGAAAAATGAAAGAAAAAAAATGAAAATAATAATAATTACACGGTCGGTGTAGCTATAATACTGCTAGTGCAGCAGATGAGCTGCGCGGTGTTTTTTAAAGTATAAAACGTAGAATATGTATATATAAGCGTGTATACGTCATATATTGTGTATTATAGTACATTTATTAATCAATTTTGTGGGCAATCCTAAACGGCGTGTGTGTATTATATGTCTCGCGGTAACACTCTCGAGATTCCGACGATGATATCCTATCGAGCAAGAGCTAGTTCTCGCTCATCATCCGCCTGAATATAAATTGTAGATACCTACATTATTGTATTATTGTGTATTTGTGTGTAAGATACTTACGATTACGATTATTACTATATATATATATATATTATGTTGTATATAATAAAGTAGTTAGTTCGAGTGGTATATTGTATTAGGTGTGTAGACCTGTATATATATTATGTGTATTACGAGGTGCTCGGGATTCGACGGCTTAGAAATCATCATCGTGTATCATATTATACAGGTACCTATATATTATGTACAGAAAAATCGCATTAACCTTGGACGGAAAACTCTTCGATTGAACATTAAAAATGAATAAATATAAAAGAAAAAAGATCCCGACACCTTGAACCGCACCAAGTGTAACTTTTTTTTATTATTATTATTATTATTATTACATATTTACGGGAGCAAGGACGGATGGATATGTATATATATAATATATATTGTACAGGTATAGAGAACATGCGCGCATACCATCAGACGCGTATATAACAATGTAAATAACGCACTTTCACGGTCGAACCTATTCAAACTCAATTACAGAAAACATAATAATAATGATAATAATACATATATATATATATATACATGTGTGTGTGTGTGTGTATATATATGTAGCCATGACAAGTAGTAGGTGCACGAAAGTATAGGATGGTATATAATATACGCTGAGACGTCGTTGCAGATCAGAAGATGGAGACGATCGAATATTATATTATAAAATAGGTAGCCCTATGTAGGTATATATTTTGTATACCTGCACGGTACACGCGATACGTCTCGTGCGGAGAGTAAAAAACGTCGAGCAAACCGGTGTTTGGAAAATTGAGATTTTCGACACACGTGAAACGTAGAACAGCTCAATAACCTCGTTATTAACCCCACGATCGATCGATGGATCGCATTACCGTACCGGAGAGAATATCGAGTGTATTATAACGTATAACATAACATATTATACGTCGCGTATAATAAACTCGACAAACTTGTGCATATAATATAATGATAAAATTATATTAAAATATCATATCATACTGAAATGGACCCCGCACAGTTGATTTAAACATTTCGTCTGCCTTGCCGTATACGATCCTATAAAAATATATTATAATATAAACAAATTTGGGCAGTACTGTGGGTACTGTACGTCTGCATCTACGTGTGATATTATAATATGGTGGTGACCTATCAGCTATCACCTAACGTAACTGTCGACATCGATCGGATGCAATTTGATTTCTCTTATTGTACCGATATTCTTATGTTATTGTTATTCAAAAACGAATAATCTTAAAAACATAAAATTTACATTATTTTATCAATTCCTATATTTGATAAAATTTTCAAAATATTTCAATAATTTTTAAATTATTTATTGACATTTGAAATTTCCATTTTTTAGTTTTTACTCTATAAATATCAATACAATTTTATTCATTGGGTCATAAAACTTAAAAATGCAATACAAAGTTTCCCATAAGTTTCAAAATAGCAGTTGGAAAATATTAAAAATATATAGGCACGGTTTTTTTTTATAACCATTTAAAGTTCAAATGTTGACAACATTAAGGAGTATTTAATTGAAAATTTAAAAATTCTTTGTTTATTTTAAATTTATAAAATGTTAACCTTTTACGGCTATGAATTTAAAAATTAAAACAAGGTTCCACGTAAGTAGCTAATTCTGTGGCAAAAAAAATCTTACAAATATACAAACATGAAATTACCTATTAAACAACTAAAAATAACAATTATTTTAATAGCTATATTATTGTAATTTAAAAATATTATTCGTGGATACTTTAAATTGTATATACATACTATGAATTACTGAGTGAGTTGTGTCTCGTGTGCATAATGAATCTGATTTGATTAATTTGGAATTTATTTTATAGGTAACTAATTTTTTTTTTTTTTTAATAATAGCAATATAATTAATAATTAATATAGTATATAACTATAAATATAAAATATTCTCGACTAACAAACCGTCTCCGCTCAGAATCGTTTTTCGTATACGATGATATAATATTATTGAATTCAAACTTAATATCATCCATTACAGTTACCCACTTCTTGTAAACTACTATACAGCATCAGAGTGACATCTACTTACCCGCTTATTATTAAGGATTATTATATCGTTAATATAATTATTTTAATAGTCAAGGAATTACTCGTCAGAATTTTGATTTATATACATCAAAATTCATTCGCTAAATAATTTGCAGTTAAGGGGTGGGGAGAAGGGTTCTCATTTGTAAAATGTTGTATCACTATATAGAACACTCCTTAAAAAGTACAAAAATTATCATAAATTTGGAAATATAGTTTTAGATATACTTGAAAATTCTAAAAATCAGAATTTGAATTAATGCAATAGGTACCGTAAAAGGGAAGAATGGGGTTGAGCATAGTTAGAAATTCACCCTATACATATGCCCTAACATATTTATATATATCATGCGCGCCTGTACATATAATTGGCATATTATTATAATATATTACGATGCGTACCTATGTGTTGTTTTTCGTGAGCAGCAGCAACAGGTGCGCGCCTGGCTTGATCTCCCGCAGTACAGAGGGGTACACTGCAGCATACAGCACACCCATATAATTCGAATAATATTATGTGCTGGGGAAGAAAAAGGTTTAAGTGATACTTAAAAGCGTAAGATTTAACAACTGCATGCGTGAGGCGCATGGTGTATATAATATATATTTGGTATTATTACAGCCATTGCCTGTTTGTAGGATATATACTAATTATTATTATTATTATTATTATTATTACCTACTACTATTTTATTATTATTAGGAAAATAAAATAAAACTCGCATACGAGAAAAAAAAATGTTAACCCTCGTCAAAATCTGCCCATTAACCGAAATGAATTCTGTGCGTGTGTGAGTGTATACGATACGACTCCCAAAATGGGTTCCTCCGCACGTCGTTATCCGTTTATAAATCGGAGTTTTATTACTCCTGTCAAACATCTGTTAGGTATGTATATATATATAATATATAACATATATGTATGTATGTGTGTGTGTAATATACGTACTCATACAGTTGGAGAACGGATTAAAATAAATGCGTGTATATATACATATTTTCAAAGTCATAAAATTAATATATTGGTGTTGTGGCCCGAGAAATTGCTCGTCTAGTCGTCTTGTCGTCATGTCAAACTATATTTATATACAGTATATAGAATTAAAGACACATATAATATTATATATGTGACGTGCAGCCGAAAAATATGATGTAGTCCAGTATAGGTCCACATGTGTCGTATTTTTTTATTTTTTTTTGAAATTCGCTATAAGACAAAATACTTACACTTTTATACGCTTAAGCTATAACATATTTTATGTATTATATAGTATTCCTGCACCCGGCTACACAGGGAATTTATATCTTGATATATATGGCGGGAACATATTATATTGAGGAGTATATGGGATTTAACCACCTCGAAAAAAAACAAAAATACACAATTTTTTAGTTATATATTATAAATTTTAATTTATAAACCAAATTGGTTATGAGTTATAACTATTGTCTATTATGACTTTTAACCCCCCCCCCCCACCTCCTTGAAATTGTATTCAGTACTTATATCGTATACTCGTATACCATGCCTGAAAGAAGGGTTAAAAATTACAATTCTTATGCAATGATGGATGATATTATGCTCGGATAAGTCAAAACAGCAGTTGGATGTTTTTGTATCCAAAATACGTAATAGCATTATTTTCATCATAAGAATTTATTTATTTTTATTTTTATATTTATAAAATTAGTAAGAGACGATATTTTAACAAAGATGTTTGAAGATTGATTACGGGATAATTGGTCGTTCCGAAATTCTATTTATTGGGTCAACAAAATGTTACATTCAAGATCGATACAGTAGCATCAAACCAGGACGTTATATGGTTTGACCATAATTCTTTTGCAATTTCATTCCATCGAAGGTGCTTCATATTCTTTGATTGAATTTAAGTGGGTACATTATGCAAATCTATATTTTTGTATTCTATATAGTATATATTTGTCCAAGTAAATGAAAAAAAGGCGGGTAAGTCATGGATGTCGCTCTGTTGTACAGTAGGTTACAAGTGGGTTACTGTAATGGATGGAATTAAATTTGAATCCAATGATATTATATCATTGTATACGAAAAACGATTCTGAGCGAAGACGGTTTATCTATCTAGGATATATTATAGATTATGAAAAATCAAATCTTAGATTTAAAATAAAATTTTTTTATGAATTTCTACCATAAAATAATTTGTGAATTTTCGTGATTTTTACGTATGTTGTCAAAATTCAAACTTTGAATGCTTGTAAATAAAAATTGTGTCTATATTTTTATTTTATTTTTCACCTGCTATTGTAAAAATATGTTAGGCGCCTTGATATTAAATTTTCAAATCTTAGATATAAAAGGAAAATTTTTTATGAATTTCTAGCATAAAATAATTTATGAATTTTTGTGATTTTTACGTATGTTGTCAAAATTCAAACTTTAAATCCTTGTAAAAAAAAATTGTGACTGAATTTATTTTATTTTTTAACTGCTATTGTTAAAATGTGTTAGAAGCCTTGTATTAAATTTTCAAGCTTTTCTACCGAACAAATACATTTTTATCGATATTAATTTTAAAGAAACTAATAATGTTCGAAAATTTCAAATGCCTATGAATAGTTCAATTTAAGTCGAAATTTTTGAAAATTGCACGGTGGATAGAATATACTTATATAAACATTCGGTGAAAATTTCATGTATCTATGGTCATTTGTTTTAATAAGTTACATCAAAAACCAAAATCGATTTTGTCGAAAAATGAGTGTGCGTAAAATTTCCCGTTTTTCCCTTAATTTTTAGTTTGTTTTCTCGATTATTTAGAAAAGTATTAAGAATTTTTCACTTTTGACCCCCCCCCCCCCCCCCCAAAGTACCAACTAGATTCACTTTCTGATCGAACGAGGTACTGAAGTCAAAAATCGAAGCACTTTTATTGCCCCAAAACGTGATGACAGACACAAAAAAAAAACACACACATCATGGTAATATCAATACATTCATCGCTCCGCTCAGAATCTAAAAAATGTTGACGCCTGAAGAGAAATAATATATATATATATAGATAGCTGGAAATAAAATTTAGTAAGATTCGTTTTTGAAGCAAAAAACTGATAACAAAATTATGAATAAATATTAAACATTGTTATTTTTATTTTCTACAAACAATAATTTCAATTTATCAGTATCCATTAGGCCTGTGGTTTTCAACCTGGTAGTCGTGAAAAATAATTTGGAGGTCCTCAGTGTTGTTGGTGGCGCCATCGCCAGACTTTTAGTATCAGGTGGGCCAGGCTGAGGCCAATAATTTACATTAAACAGTCTCCTATAGTCTTCGATGAAATAGAAAACATAAGATTGATAATGAAAACAGAAAGGTTAGGGTAATATTCAATAGACTCCGCATCGGCCACACCCGTCTAACATATAGATACCTCAAGAAAAAAAAAACAGAAAGCAAGGTAAGTATAATTATTATGGGACTGAACTTTTACAGTAAATTAATTAACCACATATTCACAGAAATGTAGAATGTCCCCAAATACACGGTCGAAATATAGCAACCTCAACATAGGTACCCAAAACGTTAGATGCAGCACTCAGGCTCGATGTGGACACTACACTACACTAATATTAAAGTTTTTTAAGTAGTTCAACCAATAACAATAAACAAAAAAACAATTGTAACTTATGGCCATTACCACTGATGTTAATAAAAAAAAAAACTTGATTTAAACTTATGTAGATTATTATGATGTAAACCTCTATAATGATCAATAATAATATATTAAAGAGTCAGTTATTATAATCATATATATTTTTAAGTAATGGTTATTATATTTCAAAAAATATATTTATTATTTTTCCAAGTATTCAGACTTAAAACTGTTTAATTTGATTATTAATTTACATAGATATGTTTCTTATATTATTATCACCTTTTATTGCTCATTACTACTATTTCATCTATTACAAAAAATAAACAATAAATATAATTGAAGAACATGATAGATTTAAAGTTCAGAAAGTTACGAGGTATACTATAATATCTTATATATCTAAATGGCTAAATGAAACAAATTACGATGAAGAAGACCCAATAAAGGTATATTTATTTCGGAATTTTTACTATTTTAAACCGAGAATATTTTAAATATTTATATTGCATATATATATCCCCTGCCCGTTTAAGGGACCATTTGATTCTCAAGGGTGAATAGTAGACGCCTACACTGTGGTTGTGTTTGAAATTCAAACGGTTGAGAAACAAAAATGATTGTTTTTACATACGTCACCATCGCGTATATTAGGCAAGAAAATACCTAATAATATTGCATTAAAATATTACAATAATTTTTTACCGATTGTGTCAAAGCGCAAGTTTACATATTCGAAACATAATCATTGATTGATAAATTACTATGCCCTGCATTCTGAAACATAACTTTATAATATCTTTACATAATTTAATTAGAATTTATATTATATTATATTAGTTACACCATAATGCACATGTGTAGTATAAAACTCGGCGTACGCACACAAATGGGAAACAGGTGCGCAGATTATTATACGTTTATATTATTATTGTCACAATATAGTGTAATTACTAATTAGTGAGTATTAGACAAGAATTAAACAATAAATAAATGCATTTTAATGCGTATTATTTATTTATGTATAGTTTAATAGTCATTATTATCATACAATTTTTGACAGTAACCGGTATTCCACATTATATTCTTATATAGTGGTTGAGCTTTATATATAACTGCAGCTGGGGCCTATCTCCTAGGCCTCTTTAATATAGAAAAAAACTTCGCAGACAAAACTCGACCTGCATTTAAACGAGTAGAAATACCAGAGGTGTACAATGTACAACAGAGAAGATGTTACAATATAATATATATACATATTATTATATACAAATGGCCGTGCAATCGTTATTATATATTATATTATTATTGTCCGATTAGAATTTGTGCGAAAAGATTTCCTTACAAGTATACATATTATACTACTTATACATTTTATACATTTTATATATATGATGTGTACGCTTATAGACTATAATAGTCGTACCTGCGAAGTGGAAGATCACCGCTCGGCGTGCAGAATCTTTTTTACGTCGTCGAGCGAAAGATTTTATTAGTTTCCGAGAAACGATGATGCGGACAGACAAAACGACATTTCTTATATTCACGACAATATAATATATAAATACGAGCCGGCGTGGATAGAGATAATAATAAAATGTTCGTATAGGGTAAAATTATTATACGTACCTACTGTATATATACCTACGACGTGTGTGTGTACGCGGCGAATAAAAGAAGATGCCCCAAAGAAAAGCGTTTTGTTTTCGCTTCGACAAGAAGTTCTCAAACGTGGTGTCCGTCCGTTAAAATTAAACAATGTCGTCAAAACATAATATAGACAGTACCATCGAACACGATTCGCACGAAGAATATAATATAATAATCTATATATATGTGTGTGTGTGTGTATGTATGTGTGTTTGTGTTTGTCACGTTTATATATATAAACCATATAGGCCACTATAGTATGTATGTATATATAATATACAAATAATTCAGCCACCGTTCACGCCGTCGTTTCGGGAAGGCCACTTGAAGAGACCGGATGTTTATTAAAACCATGGTATAACGATAATAATATTACTACCGTCATGTATCGTGCTTCAGTCCGAAAATCATTATCTCGAGTGTGAGTTTAGAATTTATATGATAATTAGGTAGGCGTACTTCTCGAATTATATTAAAATACGTAATATCATTATGCACGTTGGTATTTATAATATAATTTTTAACTGCACGGTTACGAATCCGGAATCACTATATAACTTATTGATTAATTAATATTATTGATTTAAGCCTTAATAAGTATAGTGTTTTTACAAGATCCGGCTTTTTTTCTGAGGGACATCTCTGAAAACATCAAAGTAAAGGTCAAAGTCGAACAGTTTCTATATTAAAAATATTACAATCATAAATATCGTTTATTCACGCTCTGTTTGATTGAAACATATTTACTTTTTTTACACTTCTGTGTGGGTTAACCCTAAGTTGTCTGCTCAAACGGGGATGGGGATAAGATTTAGGTTTTGAAATGCTGGTCAATCGGGTATTATTACCGAATCCTTACGCTGATTTTTAAACATCACCCGACTATTTTTTCGACTAAAAATATTACTATTGCAGTAGACGCTCAACCTGAGCACATAAGTTATTTTGTTAAATGGATTTATCTACTGTAATATACCATATTATGTACTATACCATAAATTATATATTCAGTTTAAAAATTGAATGGGCTATTCGTGTTTGATTTGATATGTTTTTGACAATTATTAATATGAATAATTTGTTTACAAGCTATATAATACTCGCGGTTTAACCGGAATTCTACAAATAATTGGCGAGTGCTTTCGAGTTATTAATCGTTCCCGGTTTAGTGTGCATACAGGTACTTAAATAGGAACCCCTGTTTGAAAAAAAGGGTTTCACGAAGACGTTAATGACAAACACGAAAAATAAAAAAAAACATAAATATCAATGTAAAACCAATATAATTATGTATAGTACCTATATGGTTGTGCATTTTGTTGTATTCGATGCATTCGATAAAAAAATATATAAATATATTCTGTGTATATTAACAACGAGAATGAAATAATAACAGTATTGTAATTAGATTTATTCCGTCTCTGTTAATTTTTTCATCGTCACGAACCACCGCGAGTATTATTGTGTATAATATAATATGTTGTATGTATTATTATGGCCGCTATACAGCGGCTACTCGGAAACGGACGTTTTTGTCAAAAGAACTTTGAAGAGGAGGAAGAACTGGAAGAAGAGAAGGGGAAGTGAAGTGAACCCGAATAATAATGATTCTTTATAGTTTATTGTATGACGGAGCACGAGAAATATAAATATACACCAACCAAAAAAAAAGTGCGTGCCCGTCTTTTGGGTCTTTTTTTTTAACGGTTTTTGATTCACTATACATCCACATAATAATATATATTTTAATATTATATAGGAATAATAATAATTATACATTATAATAATATACAGAAAGACGAGTGAACACAACTGTAGTTTGTATATATATACTATAGACGTGTATATAGATATAGGTACGAGCGTCGTAGTCTCTTTGATTATAATCATAATAATAATAGTACATAAAAAAAACGTGTGTACGTCGTCGGTAAAGCAGTTTCACGCGCGCGTTATTATAATATATATTATATTATATCGTATTCGAATTGGGTCACCGAGGATTGGAATAAATATAATATAATGTGTACAAACTATATACATATCATTGATATTAGTAATATATATCATAATGTAATATTATAATATATACCACTCCGATCGGAGGCCGGAAATACAGTGACACTATTTCTATAGAAAACGAAAATCGTCACCCTACTCGACCGGCTGGGCGGCAAGTGCGCGAAACCTGCACCGATACGGTGGCGTGGGAGAATGTTTAATTTGTATACCATCCGCATGTATGAGATGAAAAAAAAAACGTAGACATGATCTATATATATGATATTATGATATGTTTATCTATATCGTAGATAGTACTTATTTTTATGGGCTACAAGTGGAAATGATTTCCATCTTTCTTCCGCCGTACGTGCCTATAATATACATTATAGAAAAGCTGAAGAGAAAAACACGAGTTTGGCAGACAAAAATAATATATATTATAATTGATACCTAAGGAGATTTCATTTCCCAAACCCAAAGTACTCACATAGAATTCGTACTCTCACGCAAACCACCGACGGTCTCCACGACGCCATAAATATAAATTTATATATTGTATGTATTATATATATAATATGCCCAGTGTACGCGTCAAATGACGACGACAAAACAGTAAAAATCATTTTTTTCATTTCGAAGGCGCGTATATGTGATACATATTATAAATATAAGCGTTGCGGACATGTGCGAGACGGTGCAGCGACAGCTATAGTGTACATAATATATAATAATGTGTGTGTGTGTGTGTGTAGTGGATGTGCGTTGCACCTAACCCTTCACAGTTCACGCGTTGCACACATACACACACACACACACACGCTCATAATATGTATAATATAACTAAGTAGTAGTGGTGGTGGAGGTCGTGGTGGAGGTGGCTGCACAGGTGCGCGTTTCTATATGCGTGTAAACTATATGAATACATGTATATATATATATATACTATATATACATATTATATATACTATATATATACATATATGTACGAGGCGGAAGGCTCCCGTCTTACGCAATCCGAATCACTGCAGCGTGTTTATAGCGTGGAGAGGAAGCTGGCGGCGGCCGCCCGATACCCGTCGTCATACTATATAATATTATTATTATTATTATTACTACAGCTACTATACGGGAGGAAGAAGAGATGGGTTTTTTTCTTCTTCTTCTTCTCACCACCTGCCCGCTTTTCCCACGCTTCTCTCGCGCACACTCACCGCGCCGCCGCCTCGGCGCTCGTCGCTCATCGCCGCCACCGCGCGTATATATTATATACACAATACGCACACGCACACACACACACACACACACACACACACACACACACACACACACACACACGAAAACTATATATCGTTCGCCCTTCTCGTTGCCCGCCGCCACACCAGATGGCCTCCGCCCCGTAATTAAATCGGACACACACCATCTGCACACACACATACACAACCCTTAATCACGATGATAAGTGCGTGTGTGTACATGTGTTTAGGCGAGCGCGTTAATCTCCTGGCCACGATCTCCCGAGTCCAGCTTCGTACGTCTCTCTGGTCCAAGTGCGTATATATAGATATTAAACGCATATATATGTATAATAAATATAATATATAATAGATATGATATGAGCTCGGTATGGATTGCGCGTCGGTCCGCTTCGCTCGAGTTTTCGCGTCCCGTGTCGTATGTCGCATTATACATATTATGAAATACACGTGGGAACATGTGACATTCTACACTCGGCGTGACGTATTTAGAGTATACATAGGCCAAACACTCAGTAGGGGTGGTGAAGGGATGCTCGGTGGTCAGTACAAGTTGATCCGGTGTGGGTGCGAAATCCTAAGTCCCACGAAAGGGTGCCTGCGGTGGCACTAGCGCAGATTAAATATATTTAAACAATCATGTTTATAAGTAAATAAATAAATAGCATTTAAATGGTTATCTAAGTATTTTTTTTTATATTTTACTGGAATTTTCGTAATGGCAGCAATAATATACTAGTAGGGGGAAATGTGGGTCGATGATCTGCTGCAAAAAACACCTCTCTTTTTCATGAGATGTCCTGAGAGATGCCCCAGAGAGAAAAGTCCAGATAAGAATATGTTTATACACATATGTTGTATGTAATATAATATATAGGTGTTTATAATTTGATCAAGCATCATATTTATCACAGAATACTTTGCTTTTTTCTCATCAATCAATGTAAAAGTATATACTTAAATGTTTTCATTGTGCTTATTTTAATCGTACGAAAATCATAGCACATAATTATTAATAATTGCTAACCTAGGAATCGATTTTGTTATAAAATCTATTATTTTTTTTTAAATTTATTGTTAATTTGATCTAGAATTTATAATACAATATATTATTATTTATTACTTTATTAGATAATTTAAACTGTTACGTATTCTTTAGTGAATTATTTAATTGTAAATATAGTTATAGAGCTTTTAAATTATGGATCGGAATACCATAAGCCCATAGCAATGCGCGCCGTGGTTTATGCGGCGACAGCGCTACACCACGTATATGAAACAGGTCTCCAGTTGAGCCAATGTTTCTTTTCGTACTTACGAATAAGTTTTTTTGCGTTCTCTCAGAGTTTATCCAAAAGACTAAACACTTAAACACAACTTTTATTTTCAGATTTTAAAAATTACAATAACAAAATTCTTAAATTTTTTATTTTTTGTTATCAATATCATGTTAATATTTATTTAATTTATACTTCATATAATTTTTCAAGGGTGGGGGGGGGTGGCAAGTGTTCTGTCTTCCCCCCTAACGGGTGTCAATGGCCAAACAATTTGCATTACAAAATGTATGGGACTAATATTTCCATTAGGTGGACGGACATTTTTCTGGCATTATGTTATGTCTATATATTTTTCACACCACCATAAACATTTCAAAACATTTAATTTATTATCTTCATCATTATAATTATTCAAGGATGGTGAAGTTAATGACATGCGAACACCTTTCAACATTTAAGTGAGTAGTGACACGTCAACAATTTGATAAACTGAGTTTGACTGCGAGCTTTGTTTTATATATTTATTTTTATTTTTTTATAACTAGAAAATTGTACAATCTATAAAATAATGATTTACAATAAGCAGAAATAATCTAAGAATTCAATTGAAAAGATAAAATTATAGGGATTAAGTAACAAACAGTAAATTAAATACAATTTCAATTATTTACATCAGTTCGGACAGGAGACTTGAGTAAAGAAGCCATCCATTGATGGTACTTCATGTTTATTTTATATAATTGATTTTTTTTTTTTTTTAATTTAGTTTGTCAACAGAATATCAATATTGGTTTTATAAACGCCGGAATGGAGAAAATAACGCAATTTTTTGATACCTGCAGGCTGCAGATAAAAAAATGTTTTCTATCCTTAATATAACTTAAAATTCTGAGTTTCTTAAATCAATATATTATATTTTATGTTATTGCCAATCGTCTAATTTTTAGAAACTTTCAGTAGGTTAATAAAATTGTAAATTGGTATGTACCTACAATAATAAGTATTTGCCGAAATTGTTTTTATTATTACGTATATCTCGAAATTGCATCGATATTGCCATTCGAATCTCGCAAACTGTTCATTGGAAACTCACGAGTAGCGTTATGAATAGATTTTTATCAATCTTCACGCTCACGCCTTTAGCAGACGTGTTGTGCACATCGTTACGGTTAAATAAATATATTTTTTAGAGTGTGAATGGGAAAAATTAATTTTTTTTTTACTTTTATTTTTTGTTTCTAATTCAATTCGGATGAATATAATATGTTTCTTTTCATATTTATTATTATAGTATGTTTTATTACAATACCTCGTTCCTCGTCTAGGTATTACAATATTATTATAGTTTATCAAACCGTTTATGTTTCCGTAGAAATGTGATATTAACAAAGTGTTATGACTATAACTTATGCGCAATAAAGTTTCTTAGAATTTTTTTCATATCATTTCGTATTTGTTTTTTAACATTGCTTTCGTGAAGTTATAATAGAGACAAAATAATTTTTTATTACATCATATAATATTCATGGGGACTGAGAAGTTCAAAAATATGTTCATCGCTAAACGAACTGTGCCATGTTCATGAGTCATGACTTAGGAAGTTAGGGCCAAGATCGTTTCAGCATTTTCATCCGTTTTTATTTTATATAATATAATATTATACCTGATAGATATGAAATATCTTAAGCTCCAGATAAAACCTTCTGACTAAAACTATCGAAATATGTTTAAAAATCATACTTAACTAACTGAGCAGTGAGCTCAGAGCATACTTTAGAATTTATGAATATAAAAATAATTTCGTGTATTGTAATGTTTGAGCATGTGGGCTCATTAATACTGCATTTGATTAGAATCGCTCGCGCAAATATAGTAATCAATCTTTTGACATATATTATCATAAATATAAGAAATCGAAATACGAAAAATCGTTTTAAATTTAGTCTCTGTTTAGAGTCTCCATTTAATATTGTATTTTAATTTACGACTATCTATCTAGTGTATCTTTAAATAGATCAGTATAGGAATCTTCATTATATTAGCATGATATTCGGAAGCGCATAATAATTAAAATTCGACCATCTACTCGTATATTAAAGTCATTTTTTCTACGATTTAAGCGTGAGGGGTTTATCATTTGAGATGATGTCTTTATAGTTTATACATTTTTAAAAAATCATTATCAATAGTTTTCAATCGCATAAAGTTTTTAGTAAAAGCCCGTTAATAAAATGAATTCTATAAAAGTTTTAACGTTTTTTTCTTGTTGTTACCACTTAATTTTGCCATACAAAATGAGTTTTCAAACAAATTAAACACCTGTTCTATATATATATATATATATATATATATAGTCAAGCTATGGCCAAATGTCTCTGTCGTGGATTTCAATGGTGACCTCAGACGCTGTACATGGCAGTGTTCCGGTTCAGTCTGTCGGACGCGATTCCGATTGCGTTATACACCATCCTAAAACGATAAAAAAAATTACAATAACAACAGAAATACATAACAATAAATGTTATATGAATAAGATAGTTGTAAACATGACAATGAATAAAAACAATTTTACATATCGAATAAAAGGGTGGGTGAATACTATTATTTGTTAACTACGTGTTCTCTCAAATTCCTCAGTGAACCGCTGATAGGCCTATTTAAATCAGACGCAGTAGAAAGAATAAACATTAAATATGATCCACTAAAATTGTACCTATACATATTTAGTGTCCTCTATATTTGTATATTGAAATTCTATTATAATACATCCTTTTTATTGGATACTGTTTATATACCTATACTTTTTCCTTTTGAATTATATTCATGAACATAACACATTTATATTTGAAAAATCGTTATAAAATCTAACGTAAAAATTATACAATGACTTGTTTATGATATATATATGGTAATTTTGAATGAATAAAATTTTGATTTATTTACTGACAAGAAATACATAAATGTTTATTCGATCTGCAGATGTATATCACGATTAGTCTGACGAGCTTTTCGATTCCCATTTTTTTTTTAGAATGTCAAAATATTAAACTACCTATATTTAATTGTATATAAAGTAAAATATATTAATCCAACTAAAATATGCGTTTAAAAATATTATGAAATATGAAGTTGTTAAAATTAGTATATTTTAATAATACTAATTATTATTGATATACCTATTTAAATTGACTTCAACAGACAACGACAATATTATGTTTTCAAATAATTTTTCAGTATGCTTATAATAGGTGTATTCCTACCGTATAGAATAATATGCATAATATACAGGTATATGATTTTTTTCAAAGAAGCATATAAAGATAAAATATAATCAACTATATAATTGTATAATAATTAATAACAAATCAATATTATATCAAATATTAATTATAACATATTAATAAGTGTGTTTAGATTTTCAATTATTTTGTTATTCTTAACTATAAATTATAATGCATAATTTATTGCACTTACAAATAACAAGAACAACTAGAAAATATCTCATTGAAATAGCGTGTTTTTATTATTTTGAATTACTGGAGCTATTATACTTAGGTAATTATAGTGATTAGCTAACGTTAATAAGATGACGGACTGTTTAATTATACAACTCCGACAACTATAGTGGATTATGAAAAAAGTAGATTATAGTCAACTAACTGTACTTGATATTAAAATTTACTTGAATATTTTATTAGCTTATAGAAATAACACCGATTTAATTTATGTACTCGTAATAACACCTAATAATGTCTTAATAATATAGTGGTTACAATCGAATTCTCAAAGATGTGATTTGGGTACTATAGTGAGTAATAATATTATATATACATATATGTATTATGTATTTATTATAAGATTGCAGTAGGTAATTTCGTAATTTAGTAAAGTTAGATTTAGATTTCTATATATATGTATATATAAATGAACTGTTAATCACCCGTGTCCAAGTTGTTATATAGATTATAAAGTGCTGACAATTTAGTACGTCATAAATATTATGTTTCTTGGATTTTTTTAAAGATATTTTACGTTTATAATTTATATAAATATAAACAATTTACATTGTCTGACCATGAAGAAAGATCATATTGATATGCGTAATTTAAAATATTGTTTTTATACTTTTACTAGGTACTATTTACTCATATATTAATTTATTATTTTAATAATACAATATTTTTAGATTTTAGATTATGATTTCTACAGTCATTTATTTTTTCTTTGAACATGAATATTATAAAAACAACAGGTACTATAACTACTTTTTGATTAAATTTTTTCATTTAAAATCCAAGTACAATAAAATATAATTAGTTAAGTATTTTTATGAGTAAGCAGATAAGTAGTAAGTTTGATTATTTTTTTTTTTTAGATTTATTTTATTCTACCACATACCTATTTTATTTCCAAGTACTTCCTGTTACTCATCGATGTTATTGAAGCTGAATGATAAATAATGGGACTCAAGTTTTTTTTTCAAATTCCATTAGTGTTGATCATTAGCTATACTTATTGGAAAACTAATAATCCGTGAAAAATTAGGAATGCACATGATACAGAATACCTAACATAAAAGGACGTATAATTAACAAAACTTCGGTTAAAATTCGTACACATTTTAGTGTGTTTACTTGGTTAAATATGTATCAGATTATTATTAGTAATTCATACAATATAGAAGGTATGTTAATTGATAATATATAATAGTTATAATAATTGAGATGTTGGTTCATAAAATAATGGCACACTAGTAGAAACTTATTAAACATACAAATTCTATTTACGTTTCAAATTTTACTATTTTTATACTTCGCAAAATGTATTATCTATGATAATGATACAAATTACATTAACGGTAGTCTAAGGTATTATTCCAAATTCAATACAGTATTCGGAGTTCAATAAAAATTTTAAGTATCTAGACTTATTTTAACATACATTTCCCAAAAGTATTCTGCATTTCTGAATAACTACTATTTAAAATATTTTTTTTAAATAGTATTTTATTCGTATAAAAAATATTTTTATTTACAATAATTAAAACAATTATTGTTTTCCTGGAAATGTTTAAAATATTATACACATTTTATACCATATTTACTTAGAAAAAATAAAAAGTATTAGGAATATTTTTCATAAGTATTCAAGTATACATTTCAAATATTCTTTAAAAGTATTTTACCCAATTCTGATTAAAGTGAATCAATTCGTTCACTTTTTACATATGCAAACCAAATTATTTTCCCTAACACTTTTATGGATTCCTATGGATCGTAAAGAAACTGGTTTCCAGAATCGAAATTGGATGTGTAGTAATGACTAATGAGGGTTTAAAAGAACTGACCAGTTGGCCGTGACGGAGAAATCGGGAAAGCGAACTAGAAAATGTCGTTTGTGGTGTCTTGCTGCAGGTGAACGCGGACGTATAGAATTACGGTTGTTTGTAAACATATATTATAAGGAAAAGCTTTTACCACTGCTAAATGCTAATATACCTACTGATTATTAATTATATTAACCATGTACCACCCTTGGAAACTTACACATCTTTGACGTATTAAAAAAGCACAAAAACATTTTTAGGGGTAGATAATTTTTAAGTATTTAGTCAAAATTTGAACTGTAAATGCTTATAAAAAAAATGTGTAACTATATATTTCTTTTATTTTTCAAATTCTATTGTAAAACTATTTTAGGAGCCTTGTATTAAATTTTCAAATCTTAGGTATAAAAGGAAAATTTTTTATGAATTTCTAGGATAAAATAATTTAGATAAAATTAAAATTTGAATACATGTAAAAAAAAAAATGTGGCTATACATTTATTTTATTTTTCAACTGCTATTGTAAAAATATTCAAAATTCAAAATTTGAACTGTAAATGCTTATAAAAAAAATGTGTGACTATATATTTATTTTATTTTTCAAATTCTATTGTAAAACTATTTTAGGAGCCTTGTATTAAATTTTCAAATCATAGGTATAAAAGGAAAATTTTTTATGAATTTCTAGGATAAAACAATTTACGAATTTTTGTGATTTTTACGTATGTTGTCAAAATTAAAATTTGAATACATGTAAAAAAAAAATGTGGCTATACATTTATTTTATTTTTCAACTGCTATTGTAAAAATATATTATGAGCCTTGTATTAAATTCTCAAATCTTAGAATTAAAAAGAAAAACTTTTATGAATTTCGATCTAAGATAATTTGAAAATTGCCATAATTTTTACGTATTAAGTCAATATTTGAACTTCAAATATTAATTTAAAAAAATTGTGCCTATGTATTCTCATAATTTTTTAATCACTATAAAAATAACCTATGAGCAACTTTGTATTAAATTTTCAAGGATTTTGATAGGGCCAAAAAGTTTTTATCGACACTTCAAAAAAAATTTTCAACAAATTGAAAATTTCAGTCGTCTATAAATATCTCAAAAAAAGTCAAAATATTTTGAAAATTAAATCATATAAAAAAAATGCCAATCCTAATAACTGGTAAAATTTTCAAGTATCTAGGACTTATACTTTTTGAATAATAACAAATATTTAAAATTGTTTCAGGATAAATCGTTATGCTATTTCGTAAAAATTTAAAATTCAAACGCACCTAAATTTTTCGTATGATGATGCTTCGAGTTTTCTCTATAGCTACTTGAAGAAAAACTTATGGAAAACATAGTGCTGTATTTTTAATCCTTAGTTATAAACACAAACAATTTTATGATTTTTCGACTTCAAAATTATTTGCAAATTTTCGCGTTTTCGACAGATTTCGTAAAAATTTGAACTATAAACGCTTATAGAAAAAAATTGTGACTAACGATTTTTAATTTTTTTTAGCTACAACAATAAAAACTCATAAAGAACTTTGTATTAAATTTTCAAGTTTTTTTGGTGATCCAATATTTTGTTATCGACACTTCAAAAAAAAATGCTCATAAAATTTGATAATTTTAAGTATTTGAAAATATGTCCCTAACGTACACTTTAGGATTCCAAAAATCAAAATTAAAATAAATGTTTTGTTTTAAAATAGAAAAATAAAGTAAACTGCATAATAATCATATAAGTCTTATACTTAGACTTAAAATAAGTGTTAGATTCTAAGACCAACAACTTAATTATCGTTCCTGTGCATATCTTCAGTGTTAGAATTTTGGTCATAGTATAATTATAGGCTATATATGTCGTGACGGGTGGATAATACTAATATAATATAATACTGAGAATGATTCAGCCTTCAGGAGGTGTTAGCTACATCTAATAACATAAATGTCGGTCGAGCATCAATGCCTTCGCGTTTACAGTTCTCTGCACGTGACTACGAGAGTCGGTGATTCGTTTTTTACTGACCGCATCGGAGTATATACCTGCAGATATGCTAATTTTTTATACAATTTACAACGTTAATTATCGTTTCTTACGCGTCAAAAATTAAAATACGCAATTCATTCATAATACAATATTTTCTATAGGTTTTAGTCGACGCGTGCGTTTATTTACCTATTTTTTTATTATATCAATCCGTAGAGTTTTCAGTGTGTTTATGTTCCTATATAGTATAGTGTTTATGTCATTACGATGTACGTATATAGGTACGAGATGAACGATTTGTTGAAATTAAACGTTATATATGTATAGGGTGAAAAGTTGAGGAAGATAAGAATATTATAAGTACGAGTATATTATGTTTGAGTTATCTGTTATATAATATAATACGTACTATTTACAGGATGTAAAATATGAAGTAACCGATGCATCGTAAGTACCTATTCGTAATAAGTAAATAATATTGCCGTATTGTGAGACCATCGCACCAGATAAAACCATTGAAGGTATACATATATACTGTTACATAAAGTCGTCGGAAAATATGTAGATCAAAAAATAGATGATTATTGTTTACATTTTTGTAATGCGTATCTACTTTTCGTAAAGATGAAAATGGATATTGTGAGCACAGATCGGGAATTCGATGTGTAGGATAGGTTTTAAGCGTACTTCGTCGTTGAGTTAATCACATCGTCACAATATTATAGATAACTAATAAATTAAATTTGAGTTCATAATAATAAGCAAGTTTGTGTAAAATATTAGAAAACGATCCTGGATGATAAAGGCTTGAAGAAAACGGTTTATTTGTCAGCATCTGTTTCCAAAGTAAAGCTTATATGTTATAAATATCACAATTACTTTATTATTGGAAGCAATTTTTGTTTTTCCGTATAGGTTGAACTAATATTCGAAAAAAAAAATCTCGTATGAGTAAGGTTTAGTTTAAAAGAAATAAATATACCGGTAACGTAATGTATAGATCGTTATAAATAAGACCGTATATAGTATCAAAAAAGCGCCATCAAAATAATATTAAAACTTTTTTATATTTAAATAATTATTATAAAATGTATATGAGATAGAAAAAATTCAAATTTATATTTTCTTCTATTAATGGCTATTGAACTACGATAAAAACGATGAATTATTGTAAATAAATTCATAATTTTTTGTTTAAATATATCCGTACCTAGCGTTTGAAATAATAACTTATAAGACAATTCATAAAAACTATGTATGATAATATGTATTATTGATATTTTTAAAATTAATATAAAGGTAACTTACCAGGAAATTTGTATTACATTTTTAAGTTTCATCGGGTTGGTTTTTTTTTTTTTAATTAAGAAAGTATGTGAATTTTTGACAGTAAAACAGTTTGCAAATTTTCATAATATTACCAAATATTATAGTTCTTATAAATTTAATAGTTTAAATTTCTATAAAAATAAGTTTTGGCTTATAAGAAACTATTTGTATTATATTTTCAAGATTTTTAACCGAGAATCAACAAAATTAAAATTTTAAATGTCTATTAAAAAAAAAGAATAAAACTGATGTTGCTAAAATAAATATTCCCAGTTTTTCACTGGATATTGTTAGTTTTTCGCAATAATCAAAAAGACACTTCTGTATAAATCAATTTATTATTTCCAGAAACTACTCTGTGCATAAATATTCAGCTCCAAAGTGTAATAACGGACACAAAAAACATATATGTATATTGTATTTAGAACGTATATTATTATATTATGTATTTATTGTTATAGTAAATATACCCCCAGGCCACAGAAACCCAACCCTATAAGATGTTTTCAGTTTTGTACATGGGCCGCCATTAATATATCATAAGATGGCACGTATTTCCGGTAAGGTATACCTACGTGCATTTTGCAATAATATTATTTTTAAAAGTGATTCCTTTTAAGTTTCGGAAAAGTGCATGGTACATTATTATAAACATGAAAAGAAAATTGACAGTTTTTTTGATGGGTATGCGCCCCTTAGTGGGGTAATAATATAATACGAATATAATCCACCCTTATAATAATATAATAAAAGGTGTGTCTATGTATGACTGTACGGCCAAACAATAACAAAATCCAACAATAACAGTAACATTTTCTTCTAAAGGCAAAAATAGATAAATGATTTTCAAAAATTGTAAATTCATTATTTTACTTAACTTAATTAGATTTTATAATATGTTCAAAACTGCTGACGATTAAAACTAATAATCAACGTAAAATTGGCTACCTGCATTCTCTATGTTGAATGCGCAAAAAAATATTAAAAAAAAATTAAGCAAAATTTGATATGTACACCCGTATAGGTTCTTAAAAATTTTACCAACATTGTTCACCGATTGTTTTTGTAAATCTACTTGTTTGAGAAATCTAAATAATATATTTATCTTTGTGTAGGTGAATCTTTAAAATATGATTCTGCAGTCTTAGGCGCCAATTATGTTTAGGCATACCATCGTTAAAATTAATAAAACCAATTAATAAGATGAGAGTAATAATTATAATACATTTTATTTAACAAAAATATAAATAGTTCATATTATTATATTACAATAATTACAAAATCTATATATGAATATTAATTAATGTAGGTTTAGATGACAATTAAAGACTTGGTACTACACTACTACTGAACCAATTACAACCAGATTTCGCGCACATGTTTTTTGAGACTGGGGTGGTGTTTATAACTTCGTTTCTTAACCACTTTAACGGTTATAGCTAGGATGACTCACACGTGAATTTCGTTTTTTCTCACGGAATTAAAATAATATTTTCTTCATAACATTTAGGGTTGCCCTTAGTTACTGTTCACATGTTTGTAACTTATAGGCTCAAAAATTAATCAACCTAATTTGACGAAAATTTCAAAAACTGACCTTAAAAAAATCAGAAAAATGTATAGTATAATTTAAATTACGTTTAAAAATATATTGAGTACTCCATTGGATCTGACATAGATGGATTTTCCAGTGGAATTAAATCACAGCACAAAGTACGATACCGAACTGATTTGTTAGTTGGCACTATAACACTAAAACCCATATAAAAAATCATATTTAATATATTTAAACACAATGTATAAATAAATTTATACACTTTGACATAATTTTATATTTTTTCAAGTTGAAAAGTGTTTTACAGCTATGGTACGTATGTAATAAAGTAAAATAATAATAAAAATAGATAATTATAATAATATTTGTAAAAAATTAAGCTTTCCATTAGTAAATTTCTAAAAATTTGTATTGATAATTTGAATTTGTAATGCTATATTAGTGTATAACCTATAAAAAAAAATAGTGAAGTCAATTTAGCATAATTTGATGACATTTGTATTATATCGTGGACAAGTTTTTCATATTATTTCTTGTTGCTAGGTATATCGTTATATCCATACATTATTTATTTGTTTAATTTTTTTACTTTGTCCTAGTTCAAACACTTCCGATACCACCATTTATTTTCCAATTTTTGATTATAGGAATTTGTGATCATTTTTTGTTATTTTTTTTTTCACATTTTATTATTTTATGTGCTGAATTATTAGGTTTCATATTTACAATTTATGAGCAAGAAAAGTATATTAGCAAAAGATTTTCAGTGATTACATTTCTTGGGGCGTCATATTAATATATTATAATGCTGTATGTTATACACATAACCATATTTATTTTTCTAAAATTCATTAAAAAACATAAGTCATTATAGCAGATGAAATGTCATTATCCGAAATCATCAAGTTGATAAAAAGCTTAGACTTACAAACACTAACAATTTCAAAAATAATTGAAAAAAAGAAAGTAGAAATTACGGAATTAAAAATTAGTCGTAATAGACTAAATACAAAAATACAAATACAAAGTTGACCAAAGCATTATTTATAAAAAAAAAAAAATAGGTGAAAACTAATATTTACAAATATTCTAGGTATGGTTAAAAAAAAGTTATTGAGTGAAATTAATAACATTGAGAAAACGATAAAAGAATACGAAGACGAATTCAGATATAAACTTTACTGCAACAAAAAAATGGCATCAAAGTTAAATATTCAATTTGAAGAAATACAAAAACTAGTGGGTAAGCTAAAATTCTAAAAAAGTACATAGATTTAAATTTGTGTACCAATGTGATTATTTTTTAAAAAACTTAAAACTACCATTTTTACTTTACATACTGCCCCATTTCATCCCCCCTTCTGATACTAAAAAGAAAATGATTTGCATATCTTTAATTTTTTTAATAGCTGAACAATATGACAAAACTGAGTTCATTGAACAACAAATGAAAATCATTAAAGATAAAGATGTCCACAAAAAAACAACACTGTTTTCAAAAGTATCATATCATTATCCATTGTATAATATATCTATACATGAATTATTATTAATGATATTTCTATTTTAGCTATTTACATATGTAAATAAATACTAATCAAATAATAAACAATAAGTTAAAATAATTTGCAGAGACTAGAAAAAGAAAAAGAAGATGAATACTACAAGTTCTTTTGCAAAACCTTGATGATTGATGATTTATTATCAAATAAAACTAATGCTTTAAAAGCAAAAAAGTTAACAGAGAAAAACAAAATATTAAACAAAAAATTTCATAGTTCTAAAAAAGTAAAAAAAAATCATTCTATATAGTAAAGTAATAATGAAAATAATTTACAGATTGAGCATATAAGATTTGAATTTGTTTATAAATAGGAAGTGAAAACAGTGCTGTACGAAATCGAACTTTTTAAATATCACTTCGTGAGGTATTTCGATGACACCTACGATAACGTGGATAAAACCAAAATACTTAAGGTTGGTTTATTATTATTAAAGTTTTGGTGCAAAAAAAATTATTAAGCATATAGCTAGGTACTTAAAGTTTATATTATATTGTTTTTTTTTTTTTAGAAAAGATAAAATATATAATCTGTAATTATTACATGTATACAATTACTAGAATTACTAGACGTTCTTGGAGGTGATTTGTGGCAGCTTGTAGAAATTTGTTGGAAGACAGAATAGCAGTATCGTTGGCAAAGGTAGCTAGAGTAGAATTATTTGAGCGTGGTATGTCGGAGGTAAAAAGATTATATAGCGTAGGAATGAGAATGCTGCCTTGGGGAGCCTCAGTATTTATAGGGTATAAAATTCGTTTTCACGGCGAACTTGGAATGATCTGTTTAAGAGAAAGGATTTTATGGTAAGAAAAAGAAGTGCGGGAAGAAAACGAATTTTGTACAGCAGACCCTTATGCCAAACCCAATCAAAGACTTCAGCCACATCTAAGAATAAGGCATTGCAATAGTGTTTGTTTTCTAAGGCAGATGAGATATTATTAATGATTGTGTATATGGTGCAGGGCAGAATAGTTGTTTCTAAAACCAAATTGGGTATTGGGAATTGTTTTTTTCTCCGTTATAATTTGGTTAATTCTTTTAAAGAGAATTTTTTCAAGGATTTTTGCTAGGGAGGGAAGGAAACTAATTGGGCGGTATGAGGAGGGAAGATTTGGTGGTTTACTTGGCTTATGGATTAATATTATGATTGATTTTTTCCACGTAGACGAGATATACGACAGGTGCATGATGGACTTAAATATGTGTGATAAATGTATGATTGCTTTTTTTGGAATATGTTTGATGATTCTATTAGTTATTAAATCATGGCCAGGAGATTTGTTATTGACAAAATGTTTGATAATATACTGAATTTCAGAGGGAGAGGTATGTTTTGTAGATAGAGACATAGGGAGGGTTTGGGATAAAGATGATTCGACGTGGAATGAGTGATCTGAATCAAGTATGTCTCGGCGGGGAGTGAATCTAGATTCTAGGGCAAAGGCAAATAAATTAGCTTTTTCTAAGTGAGAAATTGCTTAAGTATTGTCAGGGTAACGTACTAGAAGAGGAGAAATATTTTTTTGTTAAGTAAATTTTTCGTAGCTTTCCATAAAGAATTGTTAGTTGTTGAAAGGGAATTTATATAATTTTGATAATTGTCTGAATTAAATTTTCGAGGTGTATTTTTGAGAACAGAGGCAAGGTAATTGTAAGTTTTTTTATCACTAGGTAGGTGATGAGATCTCTGCCATCTAGAGCGAGCAAGACGTTTGGTGATAATTAATTGGGAGATGTGTTGGGGAAGTTGGGAAGTGGATTTTTGTGTAGTTGAAATAACTATAGAAGAGTCAAATGCAGCTTTTTGAATGTAATATAGTTAAAAATAAATAAATAAAACTGACTCATTTTAGATGATGCTTTAAGCTTAGATGATAATTTTATTTGGCGTAGGTAACATAAAAACTAACAAAAATCGTTTTCCGTATGCAATGATTTATCATTGAATACAAGTATAACACATCCATTATAATGAAATACTCAACAATATTGCTATACAGCAGAGCGATACCCACTTGTCCGCCATTTTTTATTACAGTTTAATTTTTACTACATTTTAGATAATAATGTTAACATTCAATCAAATAATTACTATTGGATATATGTGCTGTTGGAAATCAAATGCCAAAATACTAAAAAAAAATGCAGAACTCTGGACAGTGCACAATCCATGTGGAATGCCTATAAACTTAAATTTTTCGTTCAATCAGACAATTATATCTATTCCAATTGCAGATGTTGTTTGACTTGTGCCATTTATGTAATAAACCTTAAACAAATATACAATTACAAATAATTATAAAATCATGGGTTTAAGTGCCAAAATTAAGAATTTGTATAAAATATTATGCATTATTAATGCAAAAATAGGGGTTAACGTAATTGATTAATCTATACATGATTAAGTAGGATATTAAATTATTCAAGTTGGATATCCACTTGGTTATATAAATGGCCCCTATCTTATTCATTTTTAACCAAAAAACGTGACGATCGACCTATTCACACGCAAAATTTATCTCTACAGATCTAACCCATATGTACTCAGAAGGACCACTCGTATAATCACAATAATCACATTATTTTCTTCATTGGTGTATTTATAAATATTTACGTTACAAACATACACACACTCATATATTATATATACACACATATATCAAGGTGGCAATATTACCAACCCCTTGCTTATATTATATCTTTTCGGTATTTGAGTTATACAATATTATTTTTTACGTTGTGTACAAATAGTTTTGGTGGAGGGCATCTCCTGTATCTAACTTCGAATTTTTGTATTATAATACAATTTATATTTTATTTGATAATATAAAATGTAATAGTGGTGAGTAAATGTATTTAAAACCTTAAAACCTACAATACATGTCCTACGCGTGTCTTTATAACATTGTCTATTATCAAAAACTGCAATATTAGTCTACGTTGATCGCATCTAATAAGACATTTTAATATTATTACCTATTTATCTCTGCATTTCATCCAATGTAATATAAAATAGGAGAAATATTTAATTCATATTCATATTCGGTAGTTTTATTGTTTCAAAACAAATTAATACTTATCGAATACAGCAATGACAGTATTTTATTTTATTTTCAATATTCTGATTCATGATAAAACATGCAGCTCAATAATATTATGTTATTTGCGTTATTGTACATTCAATGACATTAATTTAAACATAATTGTTTTTTTTTCACGGGAAATAAATGAAAAAAAATATTTTTGGTGCTATATTGGTGTATTTATGTTTTAGTGGAAGTAACTCGGTTCACGTGCAAATAAAAATTGGAGTACCTCAATTTGTGAACTAATTAAGTTGAGATGAGCAATCCGCTTGTCTTTATAACATTGGATTAGCACTCAATAAATTGAATATTTTCGAACGTAGTTCAAACTATAATCTAAATTGTTCTGATATCTCCAAGGAAAATTGCTAGAATTTTCATCGAATTAGGTTGAGTAGTTTTTGCACCTATATGCTATAAATATACGTACAGTAAGTCAATAAATATAAGGGCAACCCCTAAGGGTTATTAGCAAAAGATTATTCAAATTTTGTGAGCAAAAGTGAAATTTACGCGTGACTGCATGAGCCACCCTATAGCAACCAATAATATAGTGGTTGAAAAACGAAGCTATTATTGACTACTTGACTACCAGATTCTCAGGAACATCTGTGCAAAATCTGGTTCTAATTGGTTCAGTAGTAATTTAGTAGCAAGTCTTTAACCTTCATCCAAACCTACATTAATTTATATTTATATACAGATATAAATAGAAAAATATATAGATTTAACATTATATATATATATATATATATAATATATATTATATATTAATATAATATTGTACCTTGTACCTACTATTTCCATTTTTGTTAAATAAAATGTATTATGCCTACCTACTTATTGGTTATTATTACTCTTAATTGTTTTATTTATTTTAAAAATAATTATTTTTATATCTAAGTATGCCTAATATTAATCACATAGAATACTGTGGAATTAGAAATATATTAGATAGATTTACAAAATCAATCGGTGGACAATGTTGGTAAATGTAAAAACCCATAGGTATACATATTAAATTTATTTTATTTTTATTTTAAAGAAGTATTTTTTGTGCATTCATTCAACATGAAGACGGGCAACCAATTTTACATAGATTATCATTTATCAATTTTTATCATTCATCAGTATTGAACATATATACCTAATAAAATAATAAAGATCTTTGAAATAGTGTACTGAATGAATTTACAATTGTTGAAAATAGTTTATCTGTTTTTGCCTTTAGAAGAAAAAGTGTCTATTGTTATTTATTTATTTATTTTTTTTTTTTTTTGGCTATACATTCATACATATAGGCACACCTTACTTATATTATATTATCATAAGGTTCGATTTTATTCGTATTATATTATTATCGAGCTATACTAGGGGTGTATCCGTCAAAAAAAAACTGTCAATTTCCTTTTCATGCTTTTAATATTATATATCATGCACTTTTCCAAAACTCAAAAAGAATCACTTTTATAAGCAGGATTACAGCAGTATACACGTATAGGTACTGTATGTAGGTACTTTATCCTATGTATACAATATAGCATATTATAGTCAAAGCACTAATTCATGTAGCAATCTAAAGCAATTTCCATTTTATAGTGAGCTCAGTCTAGTGCAGTCCATACATATCTGATACGTACAACATGATATACATTTTATTAACTAATAACAATAGTATTATATAATATACAGAATTAAATAATTAATATATAAACAAAATAAGCTACCTAGCTTACTGAGTGACACAAAAACAAAACTATATTGATGACGATTTCAAATAACTGAAACATATTCTAAAATATAACGGAATAGAAAACAATGTTAAATGTTCAAGCAATTTGGATTTTTAAACTCTGAGCATTTGCCAATGATGCATGAAACCAATTCCACGACAAACTAAATAGGTAACATGTTGTATTTCGTATTATATCGCTGTGATTTCAGTTTTTTTCTGTGTTGTTCTATTTTTCTAATCGAATCTGTTGATTCGTAAGGATTATTTAGTCCTTGGATAAAAAAACTTTCAAATAAAGGTTCTATACGATATTTTCCTTTCTTAGTCAGAGATTTTCACAAGTCACATAAATTAATTTTTTATTAACGTATTGAGGTTTATTATTAATTATAATATATAAAATTAAAATAAGCTAATCAAATAACATTGCATGCATATTTATTTTTATGAATTGATAGGATTTGCACTATTTGCAGTGACCAACTTGTTATCTAGCCATTTAGGTATAATTTTTATACAGTGAAAACTCTATAATATAATATATTATATATTTACAATAGATTAAAATTATATATGTTGTACATTAACTTAATGTTATTTACGTAATATAGAGTTTTTCGTTGTAACGAGTTTTCACTGTAATTTGTATATCAACATTAAAATCTATATGACACATTATGTGTATATATTCTATGCTACGGACTATAGGGTTATTAAAAGCGACATAATCTGGTTCATTCTATCAGTCCAGCGAGTTACCGAGTCCAAACGAATATGTACTATAATTACGTATTGGATTTCGTCTGCAGACTCGATCTCGGCTACACCAAACTACACTGCAATGTTTGGCAGTGAAATCAGTGAATTGGAGAACATCTCCGAGGCGTAACTGCAAAATCACGTCTTTCTACGCCCGCTTAGGCCATTTGGCTGCTTTATGGAAGCCTATTGAATCGAGGACAGTGACTAGATCTCAGGTGCATAAGACGTCGTCTACAATGCAATGTTTGGCACTTAACCGTAACATCTCTTCGAGGGACCGGTGAAATTTTGACAATGTAAACGTATATGATTAAGATCTAAGCACGTTTGATAGCTCTATGAAACAAAAAAGAGCCATGGTGGGGTGGTCGTCAGCCCCCCAGATACCTTCCAGTGTATACGTCATTACATATTATATGAACTATATGAAGTACCTATACATATATGTGTTGACTATTCACTTGCAGCTTATATTACTATAAACATTTTAATTTATATGTATTTAGAAGACATTTAAATAGGTTATACATTAAGTGGATATTACACCAAGTACACCAGCATGTGTGGTCTCCGTCTTACAAAATATGTAAAGTATAGCAAAAACAGTTTTGCGCGGAAAAGAACTGAGGAGGCTACAGTCATGACTCATGACTAAGAAACGTTAACTGAAACTAGTAAAATACATTATACCTGTTGCATCATTTTTTTTTTTTTTTTGTTATGATTACAGTCACAATATAAATTATTTGACCCAAAACAGTCCTTTTTCGTGACTGTATTAAGAAAATGTCGATTATCCTATTATTCGATTACGCTACAAGTTATAACAGTACAATTCCTATGTTAGATATGAGAATTGCGAGCTCACCAATTTTAGAGGTATATATTGATGTAATAATATATTATATAGCTTGTCACTTAATTTCATTTGGGACGACCCGTCGATACACCACGTATTCATAAAATAAGTATATCCGTTACGCCTTTTCTCGTGTGCGCGAAGTACATAATCCATCTATTCAGCAACACAAATAATTTAAAGTATGTGTGATACAATATAGTATCCTATTATTATTATTATTAAGTCTGGACGAAATGGTCGAAAAACGATCTCTGGCAGCGCGTCAAGTCATTGCGCAATAATGGACCATTGATTAAATCACGACTACATTATATTATATTAAGGACCGTAGCCTGCAGATACCTGGTATACGGGGGTGATATTACGCAACAACGGAATAAACAAATACAATACGATGGCACCGTAGCTGGGGATTAAGGGTGTTTTCAAAAATGCCCATGTACTACGTATCAATTGAATGCCGATTTCTACGGATGATGACCCTTAGGTACGGATAACGTGTCCAGGTATAAATTATACGACATCCGGACGGATATTGGTGAAAAAATAATGTCAAGTCGTATTACCAATCTCTGCATGTACGATAGTATAATAGTTTGGAACATTATTTCTTACGAAAAACGTGTATGCTTAAACATACGTTTTGGTACATTTAAACGGGCTTTGTTGTTGGGGGAAAAAAAAATGTCAAGTCGTATGTATGCGACATGCGTTCTGCAGAGAATATAATGCGAGTTTACGAGAATAAATTGGAAATTTCCAACTCAAATCATTGTATGCGACGTGGACATGCTATACGAATAGTATTGACCTAAGAAATATTCAATATGAAACTTACAACAATAAAAAGGACGCCAACTAGTTGTATTTCCCAATATTACTGAAATGGTTACCGGGTAGTCTGGACTCTTGATGCATGCATTGGTATATAAATACTACAAATAGGTACCCATAGGTCATAGGTGGTCTTTCGCGCCGCGGAAGCAATGCGAAAGCAGATCCCGCGGCGTCGTCGGTTAAAACAGAAAAAAAAAAAAAAAAAAGGTCATAGGTGGTCTACAGTTAACATGCGAATCGGTTCCAATGAACTTGCATTGCTAAAAAAAAAAACAGTCTTGAAATTAACTTTTTCAATTATAATTTGAAAATTATTGTGAATAAAAAAAACCACTGCGGTTTTTTCCCATTTTATACATAATTACGAGTTTCAAGAATACTTACCAGGAAAAAATCACCAAAAAAAATGTCTGGTAAAAAAAAATATCCCCACACTAGGAAAAAAACCGATGATTTCCCAACTTTCTACATTTATAATTATATACTCAAATTAAACGTGATCAATGTGTAATCGCAATTAATCATGATTGCAATTAGTTATTATTTATTTAAGCTCCGGTATAAGATAGTAGATCTCATATACATCTTATAATCGTCGTAAATAGATTGATACGTGTTTTTATAATTATACTATAGGTAAGTTATACAATATTTAAGATGATAAAATTATTTCGATTGCAATAGATAATGTTTTTAAGATAAAAATGTTGAACATTTCTAATATTTTTTCATTCAGTTTAATCGATATCATTATTATGTAATTTAAAAAACAATATTCTTATAAATCATGTAAATTTGACGTGCCCATCAATCGTTAGTATAATGCTACTGGGCACTTTTTTCCAGCTACTAAGAATACCTAGGTATTATGGTTGAATGGGTAGGCGGAATAAATGACCACGGAAAAAAACCCCAAAAAAAATCCAACGAAAAAAAACCCACGGAAAAAAAACCCACTAAAATAAAAGTGTGTTTTATATTATTTTGTTGATTAACTCAAATACCTATCATAATACAATCACATAGTTATTTTATTTTGTGATAAAACAGTACATAATATTCAAACTATATAAATATAATAACTGGCAAATGTGTAATTAATAAAACATAATTGGGTGTATTGTGATTCCATCCCCCTTGTATAAAACCACCAAGATTAAACTTGAACAAATAACAAACACTCATATTATATTGCAAACTTATATTTATATAATTATATAATTTCCCAAAGTGCCTTTGCTGGTTGGTTCTTCCCTAAAGATACTACATATATAATAATTTTAAAAAAACAACATCATTTATGCTTATTGTACTTTTTTTTTATTTACAGATTGTATAAACTAGATTAAAAATAAAAAAAAAATGATATAATAATTATATTAAATATAGATGTATTAATTTATTTTTCATTTTCATTTTTTCGAAGGGATTTTTTTCTGTGGGTTTTTTTCCATGGGCTTTTTTTCCTTGGTAATTTCTTTTCTATGGGTTTTTTTTCCATGGGTTTTTTTTCCATGGGCTTTTTTTCCGGAAGTTTTTTTTCCGTGGGCATTTTTCCGCGATTCGGTTGAATGTGCTTCTATATAATATATAGTCAGTCAACAAAAAGTATAGTCTTTAAGTTATACAAGTATTAATAATATTCAATACAAATAAATATTAATAATAATTAAATAAGTATACAATAAAAATAATAATCCAAATTCCAATAACTAATAAAACGACTGTTGCAACAATTCAGAGATCGATCTGAAGTAGTCAAATAGATGAAACTTTTGCCCTCATTTTTGGAAGAAAATAACAGGTATCAGATCTTAATAATATCAACTATTGGCTATTTGTTCGTATTCGAATAGTTGGGTATATAATGAAAAATAATATTTATCGGAAAACAAACAATGCTTAGGACGCTTAGGTGCCAATAATATTAATAACTATTTTTAAAATTATAACATTTATGATCAATTATTTGTTTTAAAAAGCATTCCAAATAAAAAAATGAGTGAATTCACTTCACACTTTTAACACACAAGATTATGACTTTGTAATAGTTGTAATAGTGGTCTACTGAATATTACTGAAATACTCAACAAACTTATTACGGTAGTTTTCATCAAAAGTATATTATTATTGTTGTTTTTTTAAGGAGATGGAATAGGCAATAAGTTATACATATGTATGTTCATATTAGGTTTCAATTTTCATAAGGACTATATTATTATTTATTGCTATATTTTAATCTCTTAATATATAATAATATATTTATTATATTCATATTCATATTATATTATAATTAATAATTATATTATATTTTCAAATCCCGGGAAAAAAATCAATGGAAAAAAACAAAAAATAAAAACTAATGGAGAAAAAAACCAACGGAAAAAAAACCAAAATGACAATGTAATCACGGAATATAATTTATACATAAATCTGAGACGGATTCTCACTGGGATGAGAATCTTTAATTTTAATTTGAACAATAACTTTAGTCACTTTTACTTGCAACGGTTCAACTAGATGCTCATGAGACGTTGTAACCACAGGATTGCTTTTAATAATTGAAGTTCTCAGAATAGCAGGACAATTGAGTGAACTTTTTTTGGTATATCTTCATTCTTCATGTATAATATTGTATTCTGGCATATTTTAAAGTATACATATAACCTTTGTGACAAGTCTTATCTGAAAGCTGGGGTATCAAATATCATGTCGGAAGCTTTCCATCCAGATACCATCAGCCACACGATAACCTTTTTAATTAAAACCAATTTTATAAATAGTTTATAATCTGTTATTGTTTATATAATATACGAGATGATATATGAAAACTGTATTCTTACAAATTGTTAACCTTAAACTGCCATAAACGCCGAGGCTATTTATTTAAATAAAAAAAAATCTTATTTGAACCCTTATTTGATTTAACAATTTCCATTACAATATATTGAATCCAGAACTTTGAAAAAAAACTTTGCAAAAATCAAGACACAAGAACATAATGCAGTAAAGTCACAGACAGCACAATGATCAATAGTGTATTTTTATGATTTTATCATATTCCCTCAATTATATATCATATTATAATACTTATAGTAGCTTTATAAACTGGAAAAATAAATAAATGTTTTTGTAATTAATTGGACAAAAATAATAATATATAATTATGTATATTATATTTAAATGTAGGCATAATAAATTTATATAATTTATAATATTTATGAGAGCAAATAGATTACATTATTATATTAGCTAGGTACATTTTGTGATTCTATTAATATTTAATTCTCTGATTAAATTATGATTTTGGTTTTTTTTCTGTATACCTCACTTTTCAACAAATTCACTGTGTATAACTGGGCCAAAATATTATGTATCTTTTTCGGAAAATATTATTGAATTTTCATAACCCAATTTGTTATCTATAGGCATACATACTAATACTACCTATACACTATACAATAAATTAATTTGTGTTATTGCAAGTATAACCCCGAGCCCGTCCAGTTCATTTAGACACGTACTGGCGATCGCCGTGACTCAAAAATGATAGGGATCACTGGATCAGTAAAGTGAGTACTACTAATAATATATTTTTGTAGGTACACGATGTTTCCGAAACAGACAAATTATCGAGCTTGTAACTAGAGTTGGCTGCCTCAATGATAATAATTGATGAAGTGGGGGTGGGGGTGGGGCAATACAGGGTGCCAAAGTCATAATTTTCAGAAAACATTATAGCAAAAAAAAAAAACAACAATTTTTACAACACAAGTCCAAATCGTTCATTTTAGTTTTGTCGAAAATTTCAATAATGTGATAGATTAATTTATCTAAAACATCAATCTACTTTAATATATAAACATAACACTATATGTTATATAATATAAGTGCATTATTCATTACAATCTGGAGTGCAGGTATGTCAATAAATAAACTTGTTTACTTACACTATAATATTATACTTGGTTTTAATAAAATATTTCAGATAAATAACTCAAATTTTTCCAATTCCTTGTTTTTCGGAGTCAAAAGTGCTGAAAAATACCCAAGTAATATTCAGTGAAAAACTCTCGGCCAAAGTAATGCTTAAATTGAGTGAATTTTTATCTAAATACGATAAGCCATAATTGATAAATTAAATTCTATAATAATCTAAGTTATAGTTATTACTTTTTTTTGTACCTACTTATGTTTGAAATTGATGATAAATAAAATATTGATTACTCCCCGGATTATTCTTAGAATACCCGGAGCCTAGGTTTTTCGTCGTTATTTCGTTATAAGTTTCCATGTCATGTCGGTACGTATACATCATAATATATACCAATATAATATATATATTTTAATATTATACTTTTACTGAAAATTTTCATAGGTGATTTTAGTAGGTTAGGTTAGGTTACCGTCCTAACCTTTGTCATTCTAAATATATTATGATAATTATATTAGATATTACAGTTAATTGTAAATTAAAAGTCAATAATATTACACAAAAACTATATTTGGTGTATAATAAGGGAATTGTGGGCAAAAAAATCCCCCGCACTAGGAAAAAAAATCCCCATTAGCATTATACCGCCAGGGATTGACTAAAATTAAATAATTTAATATATAATAAATTATAAATTGTAAATAAAATAAATATTGTATATTATGTTAAAAATTGTTATTTTATAAAAAAAATTGCCTTTTTGAACAACGCCAACGAATAAAATTCAAACATATTTTTTGTAATATATATATGGCCTTTATATGCAATCTTATTCCCTCGTGCTGTTTTTATTAATGCCATTTTTAAGGATACACTATGTCACTATGTAGTAAACTAATACAGTGCCAACAAATGACTGAGCGCAGTTTCTTTGTGTTGTAGCCATATAATATAACACCTATGACCATATAATATGATCGCTATAACATATATTTATTGCAATCGAAAAAAGTTCATAATCTCTAATCGTGTACCTACCTGGTTAGTGGTTACCTATAAAGTACCTATACATGGCTAATTGGCTACATTGGAAAAACACCCTTAATAACGTATTTATTTATCTACGACGATTATAGGTTGCGTGGTTTATAGGTATCTACTAATCTACTATTATATTTTATACCCAAACGTCTGTAACTGAAACAAATTAAACAACTAATTGGTCAGTTAGAATTACATCTTGATCACGTTTATTTTGAGTATACTGTTGAAAATTCCAAAAGTTTAACCATCGTGGCGTACATTTTATATAAATATAATATAATACATGTATATATTTAGTAATATCGTATTTTCAGCCTTTTAGGGTATAAGACCGTTTTTATAAAATAACCGGGGATTTTTTTTCCAACTACCATAGTAAGGTAATTATACCTTATAAGAAATAGGTGAGTGTCAAAATTGAAAATTGTATGTGGAGGTGTCTAATGTCATAGGTAAAATTATAGACTTTGGCGCCCCACTGCCTTAATCAACATAATAATAATGTGTAATGTATAATTATTATTTACTTTTATTTTGTAAATGATTGAGAACAAAAATTGGGCGCAAAAACATACAACTATACAAGCACCTATTATGGCTATGGATCCGAAAAGCAATAAAATTATTTGAGGTTATGTAAGATAATGCGCATTGGCATAATGGCATATTATTGTGTGTATTTACTATTTCAGTGATTGTGCGAGTGTGCTACACAAGTTGTGATAGCCGGTGCTCTCTGGCTAAAACGTAAGTTACAATTATTTTTGAATTTTGAAAATTATTAATTTTTAATTTTACTCAGTTATGATAGATTCATTCTAAGACTGCAAATTGACATCAATTACATTACTTTAAGTAGATACAGTTTGTAATAATTTAGGATTATTTTCTCAAGATGGCGGAATTTGTACAACGACGCAAAGAAGAAATGATTGTTGAAGTTCCAGTACTCAATAGTCATTTCAAGAAATCTGCAGTGAAGTAAAATATTTTATAAATGTTAACTACTATTTGTTTTAT
This sequence comes from Diuraphis noxia, assembly GCF_037042655.1. NCBI lineage: Eukaryota > Metazoa > Arthropoda > Insecta > Hemiptera > Aphididae > Diuraphis > Diuraphis noxia. Next base: position 23,926,107 of record NW_028301714.1, on the reverse strand, counting down.
GTTATGTGCTATTAATCTAAATTTTATGCACGGCCATGTGCTTTGTTTACAGAAATATTTTGAATCAACGAGAAAAATTTGAGTATAGATTGATGCGTCGGAACAAACAAAAGTCAGATTTTACTCTTTATATTATATTTTTAAAGTCCATTATCAAGAAAGTTAAAAAAGTAATGACCTACAGCAATAATTTTAACATTTTACTATCAGTGTAATATTAAATTGTAATTTACTGTATTAGATGGGATCAACAAGTACTGAATCATTTAAACTTATTAATCAACATAATAACCGAATCATAGATCTTTATCGTGCAGCTCTAAAATATTTCAAAGATGATGTATCCCTCTGGAAAGAATACATAAAATTCCTGATGAAATGTGTAAGTATAGATATTTTTTAATTGTTTTTATAATTTACACTACCTATACCTAATAAATTTAAATTATAAATATCAAAATATATTGCGATTATTTAATCTTTTATTAAATGAAACAGAATAATTAACAAATTCTATTCATACTGTCTTGCTAATTGCAAAAATACTAAATGGTTAATTGGCAATAAATTACTTTTGTCACTTGAACAATGTCCATTTCATTTAATTGTTATAACTTATAACTTGAGACATTTTATTTTCTGTTTTTTAGGATAAAGTAGCGTTGTTACGGACAGTTATAAACAGTGCCTTGTTATTGCATGGCCACATTTCAGATTCACTGTATGTTTTCGCAGTTAAACAAGAATTTGAAGATTTAAAAAATATCCAAAAAGCAAGAGAAATGTATACTGATGGATTAAATGCACATAAAACTTCTTCAAAATTATATTTTGAAGCCTTTAAATGCGAACTTTCCTATTCAAAAATACTCACTCAAAAAGTGTTGAAATCTGGTAATCCCTAGTTAAATGTACTATAATATTTTAATTTATAACTTAAATTAAATTAATATTAAAAACAATTGTAATAAAAATAATGACTAATATTTTTATTTATTTTGAACAGGAAAAGAGTTAAACCCAGATGATCCTGCATTAAATGGATCTGTTGCAAAAATAGTTTATGAATCAGCTACAGAAAATGTGAAAAATGATCCTGATCTTTACTTTAAAATGTACCAAGAAGCTATTCAATATAATTTTTCATTAAGTTTATCGGAAGAAATTAAAAAGTAATATTTCTATCTATTGCTAAAATAACTTTAGTTACTTATTATTAATTTATCATTATCTTTAATACTAAGTCTTAAGATAACATGTGATATTTATTGTCTTTATGTGTATCACTCACTCATTAGTCATTGCAGATTAACTGCTATTTTTATTTCTCATTTTGTAACTCTTCGGATTTGGTGGATGATGTTATTATCATAGTATGTAAAAAATTTGCTACCCATGGAGTGACCTGTTTTTTTGTTTTTACAAAAACTTCTGTAGTTCAATTTTAGATTTTGAATTAAGTGAGGAATGTATTTATTTTACAATAATGTATATATTTATTTATTTGTGTGTGTGTGTCATCGCGTTTTGGAGTAGAAATAATGCTTTGATTTTTGACTTCAGTCCCACTTTAAAAAGGAAAATTCATCTAGTTGGTATTTAGGGGGGTCAAAAGTAAATTTCCAATTATTTTCAAAAGCATTAGGAAAACCCGTAAAAAAAGTAACGAAAAAGTAGAAATTTTTAATATTTTTTTGCATAATCAGTTTTCGACAAATTTTTTTTATTTTGCTACAACTCAAAAACAAATCATTGTAAATACTTGAAATTTTCAACAAATGCTTATATTAGCGTCATCTATTTACAATTAAATTTTCAAAATATTTTGACTTTTTTTAAACTATTTATGAACCATTGAAATTTTCGATGTTTCTAAGTTTTATTTTATTGAAATGCTTATAAAAAAAATTTGGCTCTCCAAAGAATTTTTAAAATTTAATACAAGATTTATTATAAGTTGAAATTATCATATATATATATATATATATATATATATATAAGTCAAAAATTGTTTGTCACAATTTTTGTTTATAAGCATTTAAAGTTCAAATGTTTACAAAATGTATGTGGAATTATGAAGTTGAAAATTCATAAAATTGTTGTGATTTACATCTAAGGTTAAAAAACCCAAAACAAGGTTCTCTTTAACTTTTTCTTCAAATAACTGTAAATAAAACTCCAGAGTCAATAGAGAAAACATTTTGCGAGTGTATAACAATATATTATAATTTAAATATAGGTATTATAATATATCCTAGACTGACAAATCATCTCCGTTCAGAATCGTTTTTCGTATACAATGATACCTATCATTGCATTCAAATTTAACTCGTCCATTTGTATTCTCCCTAAGATTTGGTCATTGAAACTTGGCTATATTAAAAAGTATTATTCCAGCAAGTCTATTCTCAGTCATTCCGTTTCTTAATCAAGTATTTAATTTAATAAACAACAACTAAACCATCAGTTGAAATAAGCTATGTGTAAAATAATTAACTCAAAACATCTATTCTAAATATACTTTAAATATAAGTACTTTTATTCTAAAACTTAACACAGCTAAAATATCTACCTGCAATAAGTTGAGAAATCTCTGCAGTTGCAAAGTTAACTAAAAAAAATTATATAAGTATAATTTTTTGGTAGATATTATTATCAGCTCATTATTTAGATTATTTGTAACTTGTTAAATTAAAATGTATAAACATAGTCCATGTCTATAATAATCTTCAGGACAACAAAACTTATTTAAATTTCAAAAAAAAAATCATGGTGTTCACATCCATCTAGTTTATGCAATAATGTGTGCACTGTGTAGCAAGACATTTTAGAATTCATTTACAATATTCCTGAGAAGAGATTTATGTAAAGTGGCCATCCATTAGTGGAACTTCATAACATGTTAAAGTGGGGATAGCCATTAAGTAGAATTTTGTCATTGAAGTGCAAAACACCATATGATGCTGAGTGAGCAAGAGAGATCCTCCCAGAGAATTATCTAAATTTCGTACTCATTCTGTATTGTAAAATTTTAAATCTCTATATATATATATTATTAAATTTAAAAACTGGGGGTCTGAGGAAATCTTGGAATTTATATTATATTATCTTTATTAATAGTTAATGCATCTGATTGTAATTGATTGTAATTTAATTTGAATAACATATTTCTGAAGCAATTAATTTATAAGTATATTAAATTGAAGATTATACCCAAATGTATCCCTTTCTGGTAAACACAAAATACACATTTGTGTTTAGCAGAACCAATTTTGTGAAGTAATCTTTAATATTAGACTGATATTAACATAATATCTCAAACCTAAAAGTAAGAACATTATATGCGTGTTTGTGTGTAGTTTTTTACAATATTTTAATTTGTAAGTGAGCTATGAACATTTCTATACCAATATATTGTAATATTTTACTTCGTCCTAACTTGGTCAACAATTTTAATATTATAAAACTTGTATAAGCATTAAATACTAATAATGTTGGTATCTTTAAGTTTAATAACTAAATCAACTCTAATATTAAAGTTAACAGCACAAAATTGATCTTGATATTTTGTGACATTGTATTTTTTACAGATTTATGTTGACTACATTTAGCAAGGATCCAAATTATTGGGATACTTTAGCTACAAATGAACTGTTGAGTAAATCTAACAACACAGAAAAATTTAAAATAATGTAAGAACTTATTATAAATTATTAATACGTAATTAATTTTTATTCATGTGTGTATATTTTTTTAGGAAATGCCTTGATAGATATAATACTGCGCTTACAGTACTTGATACAGATGAGATGTGGGACAAATATTTGACCACCATTTTAGAAGTTACATCTGATACACAAAAAACAGAAATTTATAAAAGAAATTTACTCAGACAATCTATGTTTAACGCTCACAAGAAAAATAAATTGAAACCAAAACATTATATTAAATGGGTAAGAAATTTTAAGCATGTTTTTATTGATGTAACTTTTCATTTTTCTTAGTATTATTTTCACCTTTATTATTTAGATAAATAAGTCAAAAAGTTCCATGACCAACGAAATTTTGGAATTGGCCAATGAAATATATCCAAATGACTTAAGTATTATTGAAATTAATATTAAAAATAAATTGAACGCTTCAGATGAACTAAAAGCTTACGATTTATTTATACACAACGCCAATAAAGTTTCTCCCAGTATTTGGCTTACAGTAGTTGATTATTTTTTAAATAAACCACAGATTAGTGAGATTTTCAATATGATATTTGGAGATAAAGCTGTTTGTACTAATGAAGTCAAACAAAAACTTGGAAATGAGTATTTGCTGTGGTTAAGCCAAAACAAGTCGTTGAATGATGCTCGAAATGCTTACTACAAATTAATCACAAACAGCAGTTGTGATGCAAGTCTATGCAAGACTTTAGTAAATTTGGAAACTGAGCAACAACAAATAGACTTCAGCAAGATTAGGCAGCATTTTACACTAGCATGCATGCAGTTTGGTAAAACCAATATTGGTTAGTTAACATTATCTAGTTATTTTAATTGTATTATTGTTATTATATTTGAAAAAAAAAATGCATTTTTTATGTTTAGATTTGTGGATGGAACGAATTTACTTTGAGCTACAATATGGGTCACCAAAACTTGTTTCTAATACATATCATCAAGCGTTAACAACTTTGAATAATGAGGAGGCTGATAAATTTGTTGAACAATATACATCAAAGGCTTCTATATTTAATAAAATATAATACATCAATTATAGATTATATAAGATACAAAAATAGGGTTTGTACTGTTTGTAGACAACTCATTAAAACTTATTTTTCATAAACGTTGATATGGGACTCTCTTATAAATTCCATCATTTTCAGTTTTTATTCCAGCAAATTTTTTTTTAAATAACTGTATGCGCCATCTGAAATTTAATTTACATTTAAACTATTGACCAATTTAAGACCTTAATATTTTTATTGATATTTTATCACCTGTTAAATATATAAGCACAGCACCAAGTGCCAATACATAAACTTGATATAAGTATTATACAAATAAAAATGATTGTATTTGGTGATTTATTTTTGAACAGTATTTTTATGATAGGGTCTTGCATTATTTGGGTCCATCTGGTTGATAGTCCAATCACTTAAAATTTTAAATAATGGTATCTATATAAAGATAGATTATTAATATAAAACAGATTTAACATACCTTTAATTTCCATTACATTAGTGATCCAAGTGCTATTCATTTCAGTGCTCTTGACAATACATTTCCAAATGCCTTGAAAATGAATATTTTCTATTGTTATTGTATCTACATCAATCTATAAAATCCACCAAAATGAATTTAATTTTTATGTTGTGCTTGAATTACCACAATGATTCTATACCGACGCTAGGGAATTAATTCCATAATTTTTGATCACAAAACTATCATTTACAAGCCATTCTTGAGACAAACCATTAAATAAATAGCTCAGTGTTGCTGCTTTGCATTGCACTCTAACCACATCTCCAATGTATACATCTATTGGCTTGTCATTTATAGCCACAGCAAACAGTTTCAACACAATTCTTTTAGATTTAGGTGGCTGTGCCACAAATGCATATACTCCTGAATCACGAGTTGTACACGAACTTATGACTGAAATGCACGTACAAAATATCATTTTACTGTAGGTATAAATAGATATTTCTAACGCCTTAAATTTCAATTTCGTGTCACATTAATTTTAACTTGCACTCTGTGACATAGTTGTTTAGATTAATTGGTAAAATCTCAGACTTTTTTGAAACAAAACAATATTAATATTAATACTTGGTTACATAAAAAAAAAACCTACCATAAGCTGGTTGCTGGTTTCTAATTACTAATGAAATATTTTTAGTTTTTTCTACTAACAAATTTAATTATTTTATCAGTATTAACTAAATGTTATTTTTATATACCTATTCTTTAAGAAACGTATTTATTTTTCTTTTAGAATTTGTACCAAAGCATATCCACATGTTATCTCTTATCGAGGTGTACGCATGTACATTGAATTGCCTACTTGGTCAAATTTAGGAATTGAACTAATGTATTCGAAAATTCAAAATTGTATGATGTGCAACACACGCGTATTGCTATTCAGTCAAGTATTCCAGTAATTACATATTTGAATATTTTATGCTAATGAAATCTTATAAAACACAACTCAATGTCATTAATAACCTAATCATCAATGGTGGTGAATAAAATAAAATTTGATGAATGGCGTCAACGTGTAACTAGAAAAATAAAATAACTGAGGTGACTCATCTAGGAGCTATCAGTGGTAATATAATGATTATGTCATGGGGAGGTTGAAAGATATTTTAACATACACTGTTTGATTATTAAAAATGTAGCTTATAAATATGTCCATGTCCTCTCACCGTTTGACTACCACTGTTGCTAATTTACGAGCCCCACAACTCACGCTCACCGTGATTTATCATAAATTTTACTTTACCCAAAGTGCATCTGTCCTCGTCGTCTGCGACAGTCGACGTTACGGCCTTACCGTTTCGCAACCAATAAAACCGGGCGCTCGGCGAATCAGCCCGAACAGCGTCCACAGTCGACCGGTCGCAAATCACTGTCAACCGGTCGCCGACAGTGGCCACCGCGTTATGCGTTCGTCCGGCCAGTAACCGTCGTACTGCGGTCGCCGTCTTTTCTGACACCTGTCCGCACTCGTGTTGGTTGCACGCGCCGACCACCGTGGCCGGCCCGGAGCATGGTCTGCCCGCCACGTTTGGCCTAGGACTGTCGCACCGCCTGCTCCGCACTCCCGTCCCGCCGCCACAAGTTTTCGTGCACCGCTCCCACTCGCCCCAACAGCTCCAAGCCCCGTCTCTAGGCGGCCCGTCCACGTCCGGCAGCTGCCTCCACGGCTCGTCGCAGTTCACCGTCCACTCAGTCCGGCCAACGCCCCGGTTGGCCACCGAAAAATAACGGACCAGCAGCGGCCGCTCCGAGTCCACAGTCCAATGCCACCCACGAACACCGCCATAGTTCATTTTCAACATGCTTTCATTCCAACTGTATAATAATTTATTTAGTCAAATATTGAAATATAATGTGTATATATTGGTATATATAATGTAGTTACTAGTTATCATTAAGTTATATTCATTGATGTATTCGTAATTTTTTTCTAGGGTATACGCTCAGGCCATAGACGTATATTGAGGGGAGAGGGGTGGGAAGCTTAATCCTTTCTCTCAAAAAAAAAAATTTCTCACCAAACCTAAAATTAACTTATGGTGGGTCGTGGGGTATACCACCGCGTCTTTATATTTAAATTGATTTATCTACCCTTCCCCCCCCCCCAAAAAAAAGGTTATTAGACATATTTACGCCATACAATATAGGATAAGATGGAGTTAGAACTTACTAGTTACTTTTTACCACATAATTTCGTTCACGGTTGTATGTATGCGGTAAAAAAAATTAATTTTATACATTTTTTCTAACGATTATATCTATAAGACAATTGGCAGGTAATTCAATAAAAATTGTTTGAAGGTATACCCGCGTATACCCTCCAATACACCACTCAACCACTGGTTATATTTGAAGGTAATTTGTTGATATTGTGAACGTTGTATACTGTCGTTATATTTGTCTGCAGTTCTTAAAATGAGGAGGGAAGGGCTAGTGCCTAGTGAATAACATAATATGAATTGCGTAAGTATCAAAAATGTACGATTCACATTGTAACCTATAATATTATTCAAACTTGGTTCACTCGAAATCGTTAATATACATCGAACTTTTTCCCGGTTCCTAGAATCGCTTGTAACAGTGTTACCTTGAGGTACCTAACACGGATTATCGAATGAATCGAACTTTTTGGTCGTACTGCATTGTTATAATTACCTACATAATATGTCTATGTTTTAGCCAAGACGTAGTTAGGTAAATATCCGAAAATGTAAAACAAAAATAATAAATCTTATTTCGTCTCGACCTACATGTAGAGATTGCAAGCGATTGAAGATAACTAGATTGAGTGGGTCGTGCAAGATCGTTTTCACACTCTGCAGCACTGAAATTATTTTAGGGAACAGTATTTAACCACTCGGCAAAATGCATAGTGTAGTGCCAAACCAAACCTCAAAAGGATTCTTGTCCATTTATCGGCCGTCAAGATTGCACCGGTTTTAGACTCGTACTCTCCTAGTGATTTCTTCGTCTGCTTCCCTTCGTGCCACAACACCACCCGACCACCATCGATCTCCAGCACCAGCCGTTCGCTAAGCACCCGACTCATTAACGCGATACATGTGACACCTGCCACAATCAATATGACTTATAACCACGTGTTATGATTACTGTAAAGCCAAAGTGTGGTATATTATGTATTGAGGTGTATTTAGTGGTGAGCTCAACGTTCGTCAACTCCCCCTCCCTTCATTCAATCAGCTTTCCCAAAAATCAAAATATAATTAACTTATATTTTCTATTCATAAATGATTATAAGTATTAAAGACAGAGATAAAGTAAACTGTAGAGATGTCAAATTTCTTTTTATAGCTATGTGCTTGCGTGTTAATTACAAAATATTCTAAAATTATTGTTTTCAATTAGCGAATCACTATAAAGTTAAAATAATTTTTAAAAAAAAAATCAACACCTCGTCTCAAAATAGCCAATTTACATATTAATATATTATATTTCATCATTTCGATGACGAACGAAATAAAACGAAATTGAAATCAAACCTGGCCTAATATACTTATTAATTACCTGTATGTTTCATACGGAAAACGATTTCGGGCTTGGCATTTGTCAGACTCATGTTCGACCGAACGTTTATCGGCAAATAAACAGAAAAATTCTGCGACTCGGAACTATGAATGAGACAATCTATGACAACATTTCATGATAATTAATAATTGTGTACTGCAGGTCTTATGGGTGGGGTGAGCTGGGCGACCGACTATAAGGGACCGATTCATATCTTTCAGAGTTCAGATATCAGTTTTTTAATAATAGGTTGTTTTTGTAATTCAAATACTTAACCTGAACTTAAGGGCGCGTCATTAAAGTATAATAAAGTATAATGCCATCATACAAATCCAAATAACAATATTCAAACAGATTTTTAAAATTATAATAATAATTGTATGATACATAATAATAATAATAATATTATGTTTAAATTATTCTGTTATACTCACCTAAATGAAACAATTAACTTTTTTTTAAAATTTTTTTATTATTTAATATTGCAGCCACCCTCCCGCTTCAGCTAATACCAAATATTAGGCAGGTGTGGCTTTAGGAGAGTTCCCTAGAGGCTGCGCCCACTCCTAAACTCGTATTCCTAAAAAAATTGTACATTGCCAAAAACAAAATTATTTAAAAAAAAACATATAACCCATAATACCGAAAGTTTTCTGATAATTATGACTTCCCCTTCCGACCTGCAGTCTCTGAAGCGGTGCCACTGGTATTAGGATTCTAGTGACTTTCAAGATAATTTGTTTAAAAACACTTTTCTCTAATTTTTACACATTAGACGTTTTGGTAAAATACTAAATCTGTAGTAGGTATGTATATAATGTACCTTCCTCGGTTGGAAATCGAGTGGCCACGTAACCACTGTTGGTTATTGTGGATAGTCCTACGAACGCGATACGTCCACCGCCGCCGTCGGTACTGTTACCAAGTGCCCAACTGAATATCTGTCCGCCGTCAGCGGAGCTCATCGTCACGGTCGGAGCAGCCGTGGTATGGCCGACATCACCACGGTTTTCGTGCCCAAACCGAATTAAAAACTCCGTCCACCGGCTGGCCATCAACAGATGTGGGTAAACGATTTCGACGTCGGCGGCCGCCGTGATGGTCGACTGTGACTTTTCAGGACCGTCCCGAACCACCGACCGGTACAACTTGATCTTTTCGTCGACGTCCGCGCCCACTTGAACCACATCGTAGAACGACGGGTGGCCGGCGCGCCGGAAGTACAGCGACACACCCTCGTAGACGCCCGGCGTCCACCGCTTGAGCTGGATTCTTAGGCCTGACTGGCCCCTCCAATCGGGCAACACGTGCATCCAGTGGACACCGCCGCCGCCGACCAGCAACGTGTCGAAGTCGCCGCCGTCGTCCGAACACCCGGGTACGTCGCACGAGTCCGTTTTCGCGGGGCCGCTGACGTGACACCAAGCGCCCGTCGGCTCTCTGGTCGGGTTCCGGCAGTAGTTGGATGCCGCCGACACCGATTTGTCTGGGAACGCGTAACCAACACCGGTGTGCAACGACTGTGGCAACAAGAATGGTCACCGAGAAGGCCGGTAAACGTTAGTTATACGCTATAGTAACCATGGGTTACCAGGTAACCGTTTCCTAATCTAGCGCTATAACCTAAATCCTTAATCTGAGTCGTTTTCAGTGGCGTCCGCAGGGGGATATATCTCCCATGGGCTTTTTTTTGGTCTTCAAATATGACTGAATTTTGGATCTCTAAATTTTTTTTCGTATAATAATAAAGATTGAAAATAATACATTTTTATTTATGACATCCCCCTCCCCATATACCAAATTCCACGCCATTGGTCGTATGTGTATAATCTATAATATGGACTCAAATCGGGGTGGTTATAAGATTCCACTTCAACATTTATAGGAATAATATTGCATTAGCTAGATATAACCATTTTTTGTTGTGAATATAATATTACTTGAAAACGAAAATATGAAAATCGAAAATAATCACATTTAACCGCGATCCTTAATCCGGATTCACAGATACGTCGTGTGTCGTGTGGATCAAATTTTATAGTGATTACAGGAGATTAGGTACTTTTTAGGAATCATATGTATAGTAACCAACTCGGTTAGGTTAGGAAAGGTTGCAATAATTGAATGCAGCTCAACTCTTAAACCAATATGGTCACCAGAAGAGGCGTATTTAGGCACAGGCCATAATAGGCCCGGGCCTAGAGCGGCAACATTGGAGGGCGGCAAATTTCAACAATTTTTTTTTACAAAATTAGAAAAATTATTTTTCATTTGATGAAATCAAACTCAACTAATTTTTGTTCGCTCAAAATTAATCATATATCTACATATATCTCAATGTATCTTTTTAATATAATATTATGATATAATAAATTGTATATTTAAATACGTTTTAGAAATAATTGTAGGAAGGATGAAGAGGGAGGAAGGCGGCGAATTGGAAAGTGCCTAGAGGCGGAGAAACCTAAACTAAATAACCTAACCTAAATACGCCACTGGTCACCAGTTATAACCATATCGATACCACGCCCTCGCACGACACGACATACGACATAGCTGTGAATCCGACTTGATTAGCGTAATTCAAATAAATATTATTATATAAAGTATACATTAAGATAGTATAAGTTACCCATTTCAAGCAAGTACGGTTGGAAATGGTCTGATTGAGCTTGCCTACGTAGTCTGTAGCGATTCCGGTCACGCTGCATTCTGTAAATACCCATAATAATGCGTTAACTATATATAATACATTATGTTATATTACGAAGAATATTATGCTGCTCTGATCAACAACCAGATCTAGGTCACGGAAGTCGTGATGGCAATACGTACCAACTGTTATATTATATTATTTTTCTCTCTAATAATCCCAAAAATATCACACTAACAATATATATTATGCAAAAACACATTGTAGGTACTGTATATAATATTATTACCCGATCAATATATTATGATCATCCTTACACAGGATGACCAAGCGTAGGTATAACAAGTAGTTATTTTATTTACCAATGCACTAGTTTAACTATTGTTTAATCAGATTTTATTTTTATTTTTAATTCCGATTATAGATCGTTGTATATGACATTCGTACATATTGGACATATTGTATTAGATTTGAAGTGTATTGTTTTCAGAAACATTTTTGGGTGAGTATGCCTATTGGGACGCGGATATTACATATAGTATAGATATTTATTATATAGATAATATATATAATATATATATGGATTTCTGTCTGTCATTTATGCATTCCTAAACGGCTGGATTGATTGCGATGAAATTTGGTACAGGAATATATTAGACCTATACGCAAAAAATAGGATTAATCTCTGTATCAATTTTATCACAATCGATATTGAAATTTTGACAATTTTACTTCTCCACCAGCACATAAAGCACATACCTGGTGCCTTATTCTTAAATTTGAATGTTCAACAATACATATACATGCATAATTTATCCATTTTTCCAATAACCATCACGCTTGGATGAATGCTGTAATTATAATTATACCAAATTTCGTCGCAATCAGTCCAGTAATTGGAATGGCAATGCATGAAGAACAAACAGACAGAGGTAACCCGATAGTATTTTGCTTGATAACTACATACGTATTTACTAATCACTCACTTGTATTTCGACACTTCCGGACGCCACACCATCGTTTTTCGACCGCCGAGTTCTTTCGACCACCGATGGCCACGTAACAATACGGTCCGTTCGGATCTTTAGTCGGATTCCGACAATAGTTTTTGGCTTTCGCGTAACTTTGATCTATCAATGCACTCTCCTTAACCAACTTAACAACAGAAACAGCGTTTTTATTTTTAATAAAAATTTGTAAAATATGTTAAAATGTTACTTATTATAATGTATCATATACTGACCCATTTTAATCAAAACAAATTTCAAACTTACTGTGCGCGTTGACGAAACGTTCCAAGGGACGCAAGGATCTCCGTCTCCGGTGATCCACTGAGATCCGCGATAGTTTTCACCAGATTCTGATATCACGCACTCGGGCAATGCCGCCTCGGGAAGCGGATAGACTGTAACAAACGAAATATTCAATATTTAATTTTGATTTCTTTTTTCTTGTAAGTTTTGTGGTGAACATTTTTAAAATTTGACGAGCTTTTTAGCTCGTACCTTTGATATTTATCATTCCTACAGCAGATTCACAAATACATAATATAGATATTAAAAAGAGTATTTCGCATTTTTAGTGGTTATTACTATACCTACCTAAGTGCCTAATAACGGTTACCCAATCTAATACAACGACAATTGAATGTAAGAGAATCCTTATTGATTAACACTGAAATGTATAACATATTATGTACACTGTACAGTTTAAATTACTCATTGAATTTGAAGTCTGTGCAAAAAAGTACACTGCGTACAACAATAGAATGTGTTGTAATAAAATGCATATCTTATGAATTTTTTGTTGAAATGTTTAAAGAATCTATACCCGTTGTGGTATGCACACTATTATTTTAATTTTTTATCATTCATTCATAAGATCTCGACAATATTTAATCTTTAAGCGTCTCGAAGGATAATAACGATCAATTTTTAATAAATGAATTGGAATGTGACAAAGTTATGTGTACTATCGATCATTCAATTAAAAATATTGTATATTGCGAGTTTTTGTGTGATTCCAACTAAATATCAAAGAATATAAAAATGTTTATAAGGCCGCTAGCGGTGTGTATACATTCTGGGCCACTGCAATACAGCATCCAGTGGGCGACGGTTTTTGATCCGATGGCAAACCAATGGAATAACCTCAATTTGAAATCCGTTATATTTAACATTATCGTCGGATTCGTTTTGCGTTCGTTTGTAACTTGTATTCGTAATGTTTTGTCCGCGATTCTAAAAACAAAATCTTATACTTTACACATAATACGTATAACAGATATAGATTTAATTGCTTAAAGCTGTATACGAAATACGAGTGTATATGGTTTAAGTATCACTAATGTTTCTAAATGATTCAGTTTTATGTCAATGCAATAAAAAATAAAAAATACTATAAATCAAATACATTATTTTGTATTGATGCCATTTCCAATAAGATATTACGTCAGTTTCGTACGACTGATTAAAAATCATTTGTTCTTCACTATTTGGTTTTTCTACATAAATAATTTTTATCTGTTGGACAGGCTGAGCTGTAAAATATATCTGAGATAAAAAAATTAAAATTAAAATTGTTAAATATCTTATATTCTTATATTTATTTTGTAATTATAGCAGGTACTATGTATATAAATATATATATATATACGAAATCTACTATAAAGTATATAAATATTAAATACTTAACATAGAACAGCAAACGATTAACGACAGTTTATTTCGAAATAGCAACATAAGAATCGTTTAATTTTTTTAAATATACTTAATAAGTAATATATGTATAATAAATAATTATTTATAAATATTTATAAAAATTATGGTGAGCATAAGAATTTTATACAGCATTACATATAAACACTCAAATTTCTTTTTAATTTAATTCTAAAAAAAAAATAGTGATTTATATACGTAATTTTATTGCGGAAAGTGAAAAAAATGATTCTAAAGTTGAGTTTATACTTAAGTTCTACCTTTCAATAATTTTTATTATTATTAATCGGAACTAACAATTAGACGCGGCGTTTGTTTTGTTGGTGCGGTGAAATACGTGACAGACGCCGAAATCACAGCTCGGACGGAAAACGACAATTCGGATGTCGAAACGATGGTCTTCTTCAACGGGAATATCCTGTAAACATCTTGGCTATTGGTCACATGCTCTTCCTGTCCTACGAAACCAAAACGACGATACACTCCACATCAATATGCATCGCGCATGCAGTGTGCAGCGTTTGGAGAATGCATTTCAGTTAAATGTAATATTATGTTTTACCGCTTGAAGGGAAGCAACACTTTAAATGAGGAATAAAAAAAGGCATATCAAATATGATAGATCGTTCAATTGGGGTGGCCTAGTCATTTAACGTCTATACTAAAAACTATTTGAAAAATATATATGTACACATATTATGTAAATATTTACACAATATCTATTTTAAATAATATCTGATACGATATATTTGAGAAAAATTATAATCTGTAATGATTTTTTTTAATTAACTGAGGCGAAGGATCGTATACTATGAGATATTTACCGGCCGTTTGCAAGTCACAGTGGGCAAATCGTATGGCCACCAAAGCGGCTGCCGAGTGGCTACCTGTGAAGCTCAAATATGCCACCGGTGACAGTGTAGTGTTCAGCTCGAGGTTGGACACCTCTCTGGTAGCACCTGGATTCCCAGCCGTTAGCACGACGAAACCGTTCCGCCACGACACGTCCAGGCGAACGACTTGTGCCGTTCCGGACCTGGCGAACACGTCCACCGGAATCGGCAATTCGAAACCGTCGACAGACGAACCGGTCGGGTATGCGGTTAGCGATATCCGGAACAGAGGTTGGACTGTTCGGTCCACCACTGGGTCCCAAGTCTTGAGTTCAAAACTAACGAGACCGCCACCGTCGTCGTCGTTGTCACCATTAGAGGTCGGTATCGCGGTGTAATGTCCGTGAGCCGACGTCCCGCCGCCGTTAATCAACGTCCAGTGGCAAACTCCGTCATCGCAACCGGAAGTATCGCAATAGTCCGAGACGATGGCACCATCCACGAACGTATAACACCACGGGCCACCCGGGTCGCCGGTCGGGTTCCGGCACCGGTTTCCGGCCGCCGATCGTCCACCGTCCGGGAACTTTGAATCAGCTGCGGGCGAGTCCTGCACGTCCGACCATTTGGTACACACATAACCGGACTTGGTCACGTTTACGTTACCGCCGTACTCCACTCCCGGACCAGTCATTCGGCACTCTATATTATATTTTTATTTATTATTTTTATATTATTATGTAGAACACATCACATATTCAAAACCTGAAAAAGTGCTGCAGTAAAACGTCAAAAAAATATAATTATCTGTATAACTTAATTATAATTTTTACATTCCGCTAATATTTTTTTGTTTAAGAAACACTGAAAATATTCAGAAACTAAATCAGTTTGCGTTGAATTTTTATTTTAACTGCAATTAAATCATATAGACCACGTAGATTAAGCTTGACGTTTTTTCCATAAAAATTATAATACATAAAACATATAATCGTAAAATGATATCATCGCATATTACTTTTTACATAACACAAAGGCACGGCACATAATTCCACCGGACTGTTCTCATTGTAAGTGTAACACCAGAGATCATCTCGGGTTCCGTTAGGGTTGCGACAAAAATTCTTGGCCAACACCCTAGACCCGTCAGCGAAATTTGAATCAGGCTCAGTCTACGATGAACATCGATCCGTTATCATATATTTAAACCAAGCATATAATAATAACTAATTAATAATAATTAAATAACTATAATGCATGTTAATTGCAGAGATTATAATTATATAGGCATCAGGGTTGATCAGTATAGGTTGTCATGTAGTGTAATAATAACTAGCCACTAAATATCAAAGTTAAGTAACCATATTATATTTGTAACTACAGTCGACTCTCAATAATTCAAACCTTTGGTAATTCGAATAAAAACAATACATTTAAATACACTCAGTAATCCGAAATTAAATTTTGGAAAAACTAGACCCTAACACGTTACAATTCGAAGTATCATCCGTCCGATCCTCGATAATTCGAAGTATATTCACTATATGTAAAAAATTATGAAAAAATGAACTCGAATTCGATGAAACAAAAAATCATTACAGATTTCTTCAAAAAATACTAATCTTTTATTATAATAATTTAATTTACAATACTCAACAATTCGAACTCTCGGTAATTCGAAGTTTTTCCAGTTCGGTCAACTTCGAATTATCGAGAGTCGACTGTAGTAATTTATAGTAGCTAAGCAGTTATTTCAATTTAAAGAAATCTCACAACGTAAATCACGACTTAACTTTAAAAAAAAGATAGGTTATACCGTATACCTACGTACGTATATTATATTTAAGTTACATAAAATTGTATTGTTAAAATCTGTAGCATATAAAACATCTGTGTTTAATACTATTAGGTCGATTTCTATATCGATTTCCTTAAAACTTGGAGTGTGTAGCTTATTTTTCCAATCCCTATAGGGATCCCTATATAGTTTTTGGCCCAATCATACCAATTTTTTTCACATTTTATCTACTTTTCAATTAAAAAGATTGTAATACCTGCTAAAAATCGCCTTTGGATTGACCATAAATAAAATCTAAGTAGTCGAATATAGTCCAACTATGCATTATGTGTGGCCGTGTAGGCTTGTGGCTTGCTCAAGAGTATCGAACCAACAAAACCTTTATATCATTGCAAATGTAGGAAAACCAAAAACTATGTTTATGGAACTGTGTTTATGGTTAAGATCTTTCAATTGAAGAAACATTTTTTTCAAGAAAACAACTTGTTATTTTTAATATTTTTTACCTAAGGTTTAACATAATATGGACAAAGCCGTGGTTTATATAGCTAGTAATATTATTTAATATGTAACATATTCATAATCGTTATTATTGGTGAAATACATTTTTGAGAATACTTAACTTTTTTGCTAAAACACGCAGTACCTACTGTATGGTACCTAAATATATGAGGCTTAGTGGCTAGACAGAAAATCAGTGAATCGTCTAAAAATGTTGCATACTATATATACCTAATACATACATATATGATATATGCATATTAAATTCTTACTCCAATCGAATTCCATGGTCGACACATCGACTTGAACTTAGTGGTAAACACGTTGCCCCGATATTCGATTCCGGAATGGGTTAATTTGCATTTTCGGATGTATAATTTAGATGTGATACAATAATGATCCCCGATCGTAATACACGATAGAGCAATGATAAACGCTTTTATTGCGTTCATTTCCGTAAAAAATTGGTTGTTTATACTCGATTTCAAAATTCACTTGATATCATTATAATTGTAAGTCTTACAAAAAAAAAAAAAAACGTGGGAGTTTATATTCTATAAACGAATACTACGACGATGACATTAAAATACAAAATTTTATAAGATAAATATATTATATCATAAACTGCAAGTTTATATATTTGTTTTAACTTAAAAACATCGCCCGTTATCGATAGCTCGAATGCCGTTGCCATGTCAAACTTTTTAATCACGATACAACGCGAGGTGACAATTAATTTTATTTCGACATAGATCTTGAAAAACTATTCGATTACAGGTGTGCAAAATTGGCTTTTTTCTTCAACGAATTGTTAGAAAAAAAAGTACCTATACTTCTACTTGTTACAACAAGTAACAACGATGCGAAAAAATTAATAATAAATACATTGGATGCGCGTTATTGTACAAAGTATTAGACATCAATACACCTAACTATCTAACCACCTAACAAATTTGTTTGTAAGGTGAGGTTTGATATTTAAATGTTTGTTTGAAAAAAATTATTGAGAAGTTCTTGATTTAAGATTCAAGGGACTTTTTTAAACCATAATATTGATATAATTTTATCAGAATACTATCATAATATACCAGAATAAGCTGAACCGTATAATATAAATAAAAATCTATGTACTTATATATTATAATAATAATATTGATATGCACATGACATATTGCCATTAATGCAGTAGATAGATTTTAGCTATACATAAGCATATTTTAGGTTTTTTCCCTTATACATAAACACGCATTCAATAGAGCTATCATTTCACTCAAATAAACAAAACCAATAAAACTATAAATATGCAAATCCTAATCCCAGATTAAATCAAAAATATTTTTTCTTCGTTTTGTTTTGAACAACGTTATTTTTAATCTAACAAGTCTTTAAAGACGACCTTTAAAAAAAGCAAATGATTAGTATTTTTGCCGTTTGTTCAATTGAGTGTCACCCTCTTTTTAATGTCCCAGCAGTGCTCTTTATTCCTGTTATTCTTGCTTGCGTTTATTCGCTTCGTGTGTTAAAACGAGCTTGAAACATTTTATATACTGTAAACACAAAAAATGACATTGTTTTTCATATACCATAAGGGTTTTTGAAAAAAAAGCATTTTTGGAATATGTTATTTGTTCCATTCAATTTCATCACGTTCATAATTTCCACCTTAACCGAATTGTTTATGTTTATGAATACAAATTATTACTTTATGATATATATTACTATAATACTATACATAATCAATAATATCATATTATGAATAATCACTGCACAGTTTCTTCAGTGTAGTGACGAATTACGAAATATGGAGAAAAAAAGTTATAATGTATTATTTTACTCTTGATTTATTGTAAATTCTTCTATTTCTTCAAAGATGCTAGATATGTATTTAATAAATACCATAAAAGAATTATTTTCTTATCACTCGTACAATCAAATTATACTTACGGTATATCAATTTGGGGTGGAGCTTCAAAATATATTTTAACAAAACTTATTGTTACTATAAATTGTGTTATTAAATTCTTGCTAAATTTACCAATGAATACTAGCACTGGATTGATTTATAATGAATTTAATGTAAACAATTTTAATTTTAACTATAACTTATCGGTTCTAGTTGGTGTGTATAAACAAAAAAACTTAATTCCTACATTAGACCATGAGCACAACACTAGATATAAACAAAATATTAATTTAATGCAGGCTTAATTTGATGTCGAAGCCTTAGTAAATTTATAAAAAAAAATATTAATATACTGGTACCAAATCTTAACAAAGTATTTGGTCAAAGAATCATTTTATATGTATACGGGCTTATATTTGTGTTGTTCACTGAATATCAATGTAAAAAATTTTAAAGATGTTAAACTATTCAAAAAATATTTAAAACAATTAAATTTATCATATTTATAATTTTCTTCATTTAAAATTACCAGTTAGCTATGTAGAATATTATTATTATATAAATATATATTTTTTTTAAATTTATAATATTTGCTTTCCTCTTTTCATACTTATTTTTTTACGGTTAAGTCTTCGACAACTGAGGTCATTAGCCTGGGGGAACTGTAGGGGAAGGTACTGTAGGTTTTAAACACGTGGGTATTTTGGCAGAATTTTGAATGGGCACCCGTAGGTTTCTGCCATGCCCGGTTGGGGAGCGGCGGCCTCTCTCTCCAGGCACCGCGAAATGCCCAAAGAGCGATGCCGCCCGTGACCGAGGTTTGAACCGGCGACTGCGTGCATGGCAACAGACGCCTTAGTCCGCTCGGCCACTCCACCCCTTTCATACTTATGTATTTGCCCTCTCATCAATTATGTTAAAATTGTTTTATATTTTTTTTTCTCTTTTTTTAATCCTATTTCTATTAATTAATTAGTAATCAATAAAAACCTTGTTATATATTTATTATCTAAGAGCTGTGCCCCCAGCACAAGCTTTTCTTAAAGGGGGTACTGCAATATATTAAGCTAAATTTTGTAAAATAATTTTAAGATTCTAATGTTGCAAAAATAAATTATTATTATTATTATTTACATTAAATGTTTTAATTCGTATAAAACAGCTAAATATCCAATAAATTACGATGCTGACCAATTACAAATGTATTAGATTTAATGAATTAGTATTAACATAATGTTAATTATTATTATTATTATTTAATAATAATCATAATTAATAACTTTACCAATATAATATAAGACTTTTAAGTAAGGTATACATTAATATAGTTATCATTACTAATTAATGCGCTTATTTGTGGAATTAATAGGTAGGTATAACTTATAAGTTATAACTATTAAATTTACCCAATTGAGAAAAACATATTCATTACCCTTGTTACACACTCATAACATAAACTAACTGAATTTAGGGTTTCAATTCCAATACGATTTTTACTTTTTAGTACCCTATTAGCGTAAATATATTATAATACCTATATATGGTTATTGGTTATATTATCAACCCAAAAGATAAGTGATCTCTCGTTGGGTTTTTCGATAAATTTTGATTTTAAAGATAATAAATGTATTTTAATTATTATACATCTATTTCTACATTATACATTGTAATGCAATACTATTACATGTATTATGTATATGTCTATATTACTGCTATACTTAATACCCTTTTTACAACTAAAATATCTGAATTAATAACCAGTGAGGCAGCGAGAGAGCACAAGATAATATTATATGTTATCATTTTAAAGTTTAATAAAAGTTTAAATTCTATACCTGTGAATTAAAATTATAGATTTGAAACGTAAACGTCGTATACTGTAACAAATTACATGTGTAAATGTACACAAAACGTGTGGAAACATACTATAGGTACTTGTAAATTTACATTTTAACCTGAAATTTGTCAACTCATACCTAATATATCTATAACTTAACCTAACCAATAAAATTATCAACAACAAGTCATAGTTGAAATGTACTCATCAATATAATTTACAAACTTAACAGTTAATTATACCAGGTATTCCGAAAAACAGTACAAACACGTCGATTGGGTTACTCACCTGTTTAGTTTTCAAAAGTGTATACGTACTACCTACCAACCTACCTATATATTATATGGCTGTCCTCGTATAGTAATATAGTGATAGTATAGGTAGACCTCCGCCGTAAACCGCGAGTGGAGGGATGAGATTTATCACAAGTATACCTACCCATACGCTACCTATACATACCGGGGCGTCCGCGGTGCGTAAAAAACAAGTGCAATTTTTTATCGGATTACCGCCGGGCCGCAGACACTGAACGTATCCGTTATACGTCCGCTTGTATAATACTATAATGCAGCAGCTGTTATCCCGCAGAAACTCTGCTGGAAACGGGTGCGCGTGTGTAATAATATATAAGTTGCACGCGTCCAGAGAATACAATATAATATATAAACGTGTTTAGGTGCAGTATAAATAATAACCTTAATTTAACGGTATGTGAGACGGCGGTGTGCGCGGACGATAAAGTACAAGAAAGAGACGGTGGCAGAGAGAGAGAGAGAGAGAGAGGGCGAGGGAGAGAGATTGAGGGAGACGGGAACAACGACCAAAGAAAAAAACACGCCAAATCCGTCGTCCCCGCCGACGCTCGTTACGCGATAAACAACTACAATCAATTGAAAAGTTGGTTTATTTTTTTCGCCAGAAACATCGCGGCGGCGAGAAAAGGAGAAGAACGAGAGAGGGTGCAGGCGGCGTCGGCGGTTATATCGTTCCCCCGAGTATATCCGACCCACCCGCCGTCCGACCGCCATCCCTTATATCGCGTACCCATCTATATACGCGTGTGTACATCCCCCCGCGTCATACTCGCACGGCGCGCGCGTTTATTACGGACCCGGTCCACGTCCGTTATTGGCCATTAATACGTGTGCGTGCGGCGTATATATACACACAGAGTACATATATGTATATAATATATATTATATAAAGGTATATATACGCGTGTGTGTATACGTACTTATGTGTATAATAATAATGTGTATACATGGCGCGTGTGACTCGATCGCAACAAGCCCAATATCACGGCTGATCGAATATGCGACTCCGACGAGAGGGATCGCCGTGGAAGGGCAAAAAGCGCGAGTTCGCTACGTGTTTTATTATTATTCCGTCGTGTTTATTATCATAATAACGTACGACCGACATTATGGTAATAGGACGGCTGAGATTTTCCGGTTTCCTGAATCCGCCGCGGCGTGTCCGGCTACGCATATATATATGTAGGTCTTTTTCGTATTTCCGTATTATGTTATACATACTTACATCATAGCTATACACCGCAGATTTAGTTTAGCCGTTTAAAATATGTTAACCTAATAATCGTGTAGGTACAGTGCGGTTATTATTAATCATATGGCATACGACTCATCTCTTTCAAATTGTCATGTACCTATATTATTTAGTTTCTGTTGTTATTTTTCCCTATTTTTCCACTGTCCACGAAAGATCCTCGAGTTGGAATATCTGCATTCGCTCGCTGAATCATATAGGTATGCATAATACATAAGTTAAATGGAATGATATTGCGGTTATAGTTATAAGACTCTAAGGTATTTGTTTTTTTATACGTTATCTGCAATAGTATTTTAACAAACATGTACGCTCTATAGCATTAAAACTAACTTATAGTTAAAACTTAATAAAAGCAATTGTTTGAAACGCATTTATTATTGCTTTGTAATTCTAGAAATTCCATTTAGCAACCGATTGAGTATCAATAATTGGTTATTATCACCAAAGTGTGTTTTACCTATCAGATAATAATCTTCATAAGTCTGACCGACGGGGTCGCTGCATGCAATGACGTGTTGAAGTGTAAGCTATTTAAAATCTATAGGTATTTATTTTCACAATAATTAACCGTTCGTTTGATTTGTTATCCAATTGTTTAAGTTTACGAAAGCTTTGCTTATATGTTCGGAAACTGAGCAAATAGCATATCATACACTACAATTATTTATTTAAAACATAAAAATCTTACCTGTTGCCATGGCCTGAACGAAGTGCCTCGCTGGAATGTTGATTGTATAGGAATCATACGCTCAGTGGAAGTACAAAATAGCCAGTAAGCAGGACGGAGATACTCGACGTGTACATGATAAGAAAAATAATTAAAACACAAGAAATGCCCAGCAAAATATGCTTATGCGCAGGACCGGAAAACTTGAAAGCTTAGTAGCATTTCGGGCATAACTATTACACTGCATCACACTGAAATTGGTGGCGAAAGTGATGCACTCAATAGTTCACTGTCACTCTAGAAAGGATGACAGTATGACATAGTCTTGTTGACTAACGGGTTGCAGTTTCTTTACTGTTGTATATGAAAGAATATAATAACGACAGACTATAGTAAGTATTGTATTCGATATATGTCCGTTTCTTTTGTCATGCGATGGTTACTAGTTTTGGACACACGTCGATTCCTATGCACGGTGAATGGGACATATTTTATATTTATTGAGCTTAAAATAAATATTAAATAATATTAGACGAAGAAGATCATAAGAAAGAATGAAATATACTTATATTATATGAATCCAATATATATCATACCACTTCTGTCGACTTAATTCTCCGAGCCATTCATCGATTCACCCCTCAAACATAACGTTGTGTTTATATATATATACATATATCATTATGCAAGTATATACCCTTCAATTGTATTATAGTGTTGTTACCTCTACGAAAGGGTAACATCAATTCGGATTAATGTTGAAAAACAATGTAATGTACGGTGACGAGGTGCCGATGCACTGGATAAATATTAAATAATACGATAATAACAATAATGACATACTCGGGGCCCCGCTTTGTCCTTGATCGATTGTCCGTCTTTTGTAATAACAATAATAAAGGGAAATTCGTGTTTGCATTGGATAAACAAAGAACGCGCACACGGCCATTACATGATTACCTTAAACACACAAACCAAACGATACGGTCCACAGGTTATGTATTATTATAATATGTCCTTTGTGGAATTTTCATGAAAAGTGACTTTCTGCTAATAGAAGGAGTTATACGTGGTAAAAAAAAAGATGAGTGTACTTTAACTGCTGCAGCAGTAAACAGTCGGGTGACCAGTATATTATTTTTCATGCGCATTCGTGTTGAAAAATAAAGGTTTTTCAATTTTTATATAAGAAAATATTAAAAAAGTTTCGATTACCATAAATGGAAGGTTTGAATAAATTCGATTTTTATTTTGTAATACATTAAGTGTAAATTAAAGTGTCACTTTGTATACCTTAAAGAACTCAATCGTAGGAAATTCGAGTATGCCGAGGACGTCTACGAGCCAATGTTATTTCAAAGGGTTATTCCGTTAAATAAATAAACTAAAATAATACATTAAAGAATTATATTGTCATTTTTTTTGTTTCCATTTCACCTTAGGTTCCTATTTACTAATTGAATATTACAATAATATACAGACTAGGTATTTTTTTTAGAAACAACTTCTAAATTTGGTTAAAGAGTACCTAGTTACTAAAAATTAGTGTGAACAATAATATTAAACTATAAAAAATTCAAGTTTTTAAGTATATATAAGTTTATAAGTTTATAATTCAATTTTATAACACATAATATAATGATTTTTTAACAATTTGAGATATTGTATCATCTTTGTAAATATATAATTAAGCTTACACGAATACACGATAGCAGATATTTAACACCATAAAAGTGTTTGTATTAGTTACTTTTATTGATAATTATTTCAATATTAAAATACTATAATATAATAATCATGTATCTGTCACAGAAAATAACAATCAGCAATCTGAAATCGAAAACCTATCCAATTACCCATCTCTCACCCAAGAACAAATGGAACAAGTTCCAGCCACTTCATTAGTTTCTAGTTAAAATTAAATTATGCACTACTAACGATACAATCATAGAAAATCCAACTATTTTATTTCAATAAAATATTAACACGCATAACATCGAAACCAATAACAGCTCACTAGCAACCAAATTAAAAGAATCCCAATCCAAAGAAAAAAAATAATCAATTCGCTCAAATTTCATTGAAAAAATTATAATAAAATTAGACGAGTCGTTAGAACCAACCAAACTCGCAATCAAAAAAATACCAAATCTCAAAATAAATTTTAACCAGTTCAAATACCTAATAGAAAACACATTCGGAGTCCAGGACACTTCAAGTTTTCTAATACCATTTAACCTAACACCAATGGAAATGATCGAGACACTAGACAAAGTCTTGCCTAAGATCAAGAATTTAAGAATAAAAACAGACTCACTATATAGACTCTCTAATTCATTACTCTATGTAACACTCGATAACGAACATACTCAAGAATAAACCTTCTTTTACAAACAACTAATATATAAAAACATAAATAAATCCAGATAATATTTATTTTTTTAAAACATTGCAGTGAAGCTTGCAATGCACAGATTACAATGAAACACATAATTACAAAATGTCATCTGTACCAACAGGAGCGAACAAATCTCAATTTGATCGAAACGCTTGATGAAGTTCTATGACCAAACTTGGATCAAAATAAGAAAATCTTAACCTTTTTAAAATTTACTAAGCTTTTAGGAAAAATATAATTGTAATTTTAAATCAAGTAACATAAAATATAAAACCTACAAAAATTTTAAATATTTAAAATCTGTAACTAATGGCCCTTGCTGCCGGGTTTATCTAAAGATCAATAAAAAAAAAACTAAATTAAACATTTCCGTTAAATAAATAATATAGGTAATACTTAGTGTGCTACAAAATGTTAAGGTTGTTTTTTCAAAAAGTCAAAAATCTATAAAGAATATCATGTGTTGGGTACCTGGGTAAATCTCAGATACCTAAATTCAAAATCATTATTTGTTTATAAAAAATATTATAAACGTAAACAGATTTATA
The DNA here is from genome assembly GCF_037042655.1 of Diuraphis noxia. NCBI lineage: Eukaryota > Metazoa > Arthropoda > Insecta > Hemiptera > Aphididae > Diuraphis > Diuraphis noxia. Next base: position 23,899,900 of record NW_028301714.1, on the reverse strand, counting down.
ACTTTTAACTTTCAAGTTTTAAATTTGAGAGCTTATAAATAATATTATTACTAAGCATAAAAAATGAATCGTCAATAATAATTTTTGTAATTTCGTTATTTTATTTTTCATAATCATAATGAATAACTCGATTGAGAAGCATAATAAAAAAGTTGAATAAATTTACCGTCATTAGATTTACTCAACCACAATGTGTTACAGGAAGCGCGCACTTATTGTTATTTAATACGATTGGAGCGTGCAAGACTGAACACAACAAACTTAATTTCCACCGCAATACAACAAAAAAGACGCGTTATACAAATTACTTTTAAAAAACGTCAGTTGTAACTTTAGCTATATCATTCCACACCCTACGCGTGTGATCCCAAAACAAAAAAACTAACACACATTCTCCCCTAATTCTAGTGCACCACATGCACAAATACACAGGTGGTCGCATTGCCGATTCAGTAACTCCTTAAACTAAAATATTCAACACATCGATGATCTTATATAAGTTATATTAATACAATTTAATAAATAGTATACTGATGAGCAATTAAGTATTGAATATTTTTTTTATTAACAAATTTCGTCTAACAAATTTCAAGGACATACCGGACAGCGGAAACTAAATATTATATTATATACTTACATAGTATCCCCTCGTTATATTTTCTACATAAACATACGTATACGTATTTATAAAACCTAATCTCAATACGTAGGTATCGAATAACTTACTATCCTGACCATAAAAGATCACATGATATTAATGCTAAATATTTATTCGTCCTTCTTGAGCATATTGGGTGTTCAATGACAATGTAAACTTCCCAAATAAACAGTTTTACTTATTTTTATAATGTCGAAAGCTCATAAAAGTAATCCATTACCTATATACAGTTTAAAAAAAAAGACGGGCGTGCTAAAAGTCTAAAGTGATATTTTTCAACACATTATGGATATTAGGTATCACCTGACAAACTTATACACAATATACCTAACCTAACCTACCTACAACTTATGTACGAATGTAAAATTTAATGATGATAATAGAAATCATAACCTATAATTATGTTATAATGTAATAATTCACCACCACAGCAATGACAAAATATTATTGTCCAACAGTTTTTTCCTATACATATATATGAAAGTATTGATTGTAACTATTATTAATGTATATAGTACATAGTTAATGCTTATTGCTTCGTTGGAGCATTAGAAAATCGACTTTTGTTTAACCGCACACACAATGGAGATTATTTTTGCTGTCCGAGGGTGAGGCAGTAACCGAAAAATTGATACTATTCAATAGACTCTATAATGTTATACACACACACACACGGTAAATACACCGTATCACGCGTTATTGTTGCGTGCAAGTGCATTACAAATTGTACACATATAGTTAAGCTGCTGTCGGGTTTTCACCCTCTTCAAACAGACACACGCGCGCACTCGTTTCCAATCGGTTAGTTAAAAAGATCCGGAGATTACGCACCCGAAATCATCGCCAATGTTGACGGGTTGAACCGGCACGTATTTAACGTTTATTAGTCGGTTATCATATTTTCGACATCGTCCATAATATTAATCCATTATAATATAGATTATGTCTTATTAGTACTATTTATTGTATAATTGCTGCGGGCTTACAACTACATACAAATACTATTTCGACGACTCCATAATACACACGGTACTTGACAGAAATCGGGGAGGGAGGAATTTTTTTGTATTTCACGTAGATGCTTTAAGGTGTTATTTTTCCCCTCCACTCATTTTACCCGATTTGTCAGATATATTATAGCAATCGGTACCTAAAATAGTAGGTTTATATTTTTATTTTTATTAGCAACACGCAATAATGCAATACATTTTTATTTATTTTATTTGTATTTATAAATTAACGCTATTTGATGTTTAATAATAGTGCTTAAGATAACATAGAAAAGTATAACATTAAACTTGAAAAATTTACAATATAAAAAAATTTATACGTCTTGGTACGATAGATCATTTGGTTCATTGGTTGTAATGATAGTCAGAGACATCATGATGGTAACGGGGACATTTTTTGTGAAGTTGATGCCTACTCGTTTGGCAAGTGAAATGACTCTCGCTGTCAATTAACCTTTGGGGGAAATTTATACAAAATCTGATGCGACGTTCTGATAACGGTTGAAGACCGAGTAAATTGCTTACAGGTTAGGTAGTAACCAGCAATGTTAAGAACGAGGTTTTGGACTTAATCAGATTGCTATTCTGATATCGGTATAAGGGGACCTCACCACAGAAGACAGAACTATACTCCAATAAGGACCTAACCAACTTCAACTTCGTCGAAATTCGAGGAATGTCATCTTACATAAACCCAATAACACCTCAGCGCCTTACATACAAATATACAATATGATGATCGATATTAGTTCTAAAATCTAGTAAAGAAACTCATAGAGAACCACTAAATCTTGTATATACCTACTTATCAAACAAAACTACCTGCAAATCATATATGACACGGTGAAAATACCAAAACCCGTTGATTTGATTTCCTCATAGATCCATACATTATGTAATAATAAATAATAATAGTAAAATTATCAAGACAATATACCACCACGTAACCCGTGACGGAGTGGCGCATATAACTGTGCTGGAAAAGGATGAGGAAAAACGCGGGACTTCATGGAAACATAGTGAATTGTACTGAGCGAAGGGGTTGAAGACACATACAATTATTATATATGCGATACCTATACATCTAAATACGAATATGCGCGTGTGTGTGTGTAATACGCGAATATTATATGTTATATGTATATAAAGCCGACGAGGGACCCTTTCAATGATGATGTAGATAATAATAATAATAATATAATGCAATAATACGCGAGCGATGAGCGTCTCGATGCTGTGTACGCGGTGGCAGCGTGAATATAGCCTTTTGTGTAATTGACTTGCCAAAACAATCAATTTAATCCCGGGCACCTACACCGCCACCGCCCCCGCCATAATTGTGTGCGAGCGCGTATTTGCCACCGCCCTTTCGGCGCGCTGCAAAGGCCATTAAAATGCATTAATTGTTAACGACTGTACGCATAGGTTTTTCATCGGGTATTTACACGGACCTTTATACAACAACCTTTAATAATGTACGCGCCCGGCCAACCGGCGTGTACACACAAAATACGTTTAACGCGCGCGCTTTTGAATATACTGTAATTTTATTATATCTTACCTGCAGTATAATAGGATATCATTCAATACATCTGTTAAAGCTCAGATATTATATAATATATATGAAAGTATTAAACGCCCGAGATTCCGGAGCGATGACAAGACCCGACCAGCAAAAAATGTCCGAATTATTATAATAGGTATACTTTTGCGTTTTCATCACAGTGACGACAAAGTATATAGTATATTATACCTACACGCCTATATGTATTGTTATTTTTGACTGCCAACTTTCCTCTCCTTTAATTTTGATGCATTGATTTAATTTACACTTATTTTTCATTTCATTATATTGTACGAACGACTATAATTATTATCACATAATAATCGTAATATTTTAATCGTTCCGCGAGGAGTTGTAAGCCCGTGTATATGTAAATAGCGATAGGTACCTACAATTTACCAAGTTGTATAGGATTTTAATTTTTAATGGCACGGAGCTCGGACATGTATGACATTTGAATTTCAAAACAGTTTCAATGTAAGGTTTGCTTTGCACTTCGAAAACGTGGTTCAGATGCGCGATAATCTTTGGATGGCCATAATCTATATCTATAATTTATAAATTACAAAGTAAAACGTATATTATTGTGAACGTAAAATATTATCCATGTTGTACACGTTTATAAACGTTTATAAGACGGAGAAAATAAATGCCCGCGTGTGGCACCGTCCATCCAAATGAATCATTTAATATTTCTTGTTTATTATTTTTTTTGTTAAAAATATTTCTAAAAATAACATAAGTAAAATTAATAATAATTATAAAATTTAGGAATAATAAAGCATTGCCGGGACAGCTGGTATTATTATAAAAATATTATTTTTCTTAAACACAAACATCGACTTGATAAATTAGTGATTGTCCCATGTATAAATGTATATGTGTATAATAATAATTAATAATTCATAATATGGATATATAAGTACATTACCGCATATACTGCCATCTAAAATAAGGTTGACGAATTCACGCCTTTAGTTTTCGAAACACCATCTTGAATTATTATTATCGTCGATTCTCGTATAAAAGTTTAAGTGCATAAAAATACTAGTGTTTACCCTCGCAAATTAGCAATAAATGTCGTTTTTTTCTGTCGCTTGAGACTCTTTAAATCACACGCGTACTAAATCACCACGTCTATAATAGGTACCGCTTGAACATTGCACAACATAATAATAATATCATATACTTATACAACAAAGTTGACATTTAAATAAAACAACGATTAAAACTTTTGGTCAATCGACGTTTTGGGAATCGTGCTGTGCGCGGTTAGAATGTAATCAACTCCTTTTAAATATTATATTGCGAATAAGGAGCTTTTTGTAATTCCCGTCACCCCTTTTTTTTCCTTTCGTTTTCGTCCTTTACCGGTTTTCTCTCTTATACGGTACGCCACAATTAAAACGAACATCTGTGTCACTTGCCCAGTCCCTCGAGACTTTGCCATCGTTTCCCCAAATACGTCACGCGGATTTAACAGTATGCGTGCCGTCTGTATATGCACGTGTATATACACCGAACAGTGTCCGTCGTTTGAGTTGATTATTTTCAACGCACGTACAATATATAATTACATTGATATTATCTTGGATTTCAGCTACTCTATATTAATATCATCGAATATTTAAACTATATGGGACATGGGTATTTCGTATACCGCGCTAGAAACACGCTGTTACCCCGACGTCCCATTGCTCGTCGTGTGGAGGTAGTTATAGCCGGTATACGTATATAATATTGTAATTATGAATAATATATATCGAAAAACGTACTAAAAAATGAAAAGCAACTGAATAAAAATAAAAAAACAACCCTAGAAAATATTATAGATTTATTATTATTATTATTTATACTATTTTTGTTATTCGTGTGAACCACGACGATTTGTGTCGATTCGGACACGTCAAAAACAACAATGTCATTGCAATCTGACAGTATTACTGTAAAAAAAAATATATATTACCAAACGCGGGTATTTCCTTTCGGCGCTGTATATTTATTTTTCTCGAGAATAATATACGATTAACACCCTTAAATCTGTACTGGCAAGTGGAAATAATAAATAATATTGCTGTGAGTGTATACGCACGGTGGTAGGTGTGTTTATAACGATCCGAAATTGGTAATTTGGTCCCCCGGGTACCGTTCTCGGGTCCCGCTTATTTATCGCATTATAATACAACGGCCACTGCTCGTTATCAACCGAGGGGCCCGACACGATATTTATATCCAATAGATACATTTACAACAGTGTCAAATCAAAACCATATATGTACCTATGGGCTATGATGCAATATCAATTGATAATTATATTTTTATATTTTTATTTCCGAGACCCCTTCGTCACTCTCTAACCGCTATAATATTCACTCGCGGTTTATTCGTCGACGGTCGTTCACAAGTCTATATACGCTGGCCGCATAATCATCATATTATAAATTATAATATCATTATTATACACCGTGATAAGCATGTATATAGTAAATTTTCAATAAAACCGTTTTAATTACTGAAAATTGCCCACTTATATGAACGGGGCCAATTTTCGTTCAACATCAATTCTGTCAAAGTCAAACTTTTATCGAATCTATAAATTTAGTTTTGGTTGTTTAGTCGTCTTAGGGGAATATTATATAAAGTACACGCGCCGGGTTATTGATGGGATAATGCGTTTTTTGGCGAACTGCGATCACGTATTATATACATTTGATCACAGAAGCGTTACCAGTTTTCAATTTAGGCGGAACATGATTACGGAAACGCCGGAAAGTTTTACTTTGGTAAAAAAAATTAAGTATAATAGTATAAGTATGAGATGTTACCCACCACCACACTGCACGGTCAAAGGTGTGTGTTTGCGAAAACTCGGTATAACATACATTATAATATATATAATATTATACTATTATACGCATCAACTATTTAAATAGCATGTATACGACTCACGTAGTCAAGTGTATTTAGAATAAATTTTTCGATTTACGAAATTACTTATAATATATTGTATATTGTATACCATATAGTTTTGCCAATAAATCTACCGTCGCGTATTTATAGCACATTATAATACAACTCGAGTGAATAACATTACTGTCGTTTTTACATTCGTATAACGACACACAAACCATTAAAACATCATACACCTACCAATGTTTTTTTCCAGTCTTTTAATCAAACTCATGCGATATATTATTATTATTATTTTGCATACCAATAAAAACAACAAATAATATAAAATGTGTATAAAAAACAGTTTAGAATCCTTTATTCCACTAAATAAATCTGTATATATATACATATATAATCCTATATTCTTACTATACGTAGTTAGTTGAAAATTGATGTATAGCTTTATGTTTCATAGAATGAATTATTGATTGGAATTTTAGAACAGTTCGTATGAATTTAGTAGTAATAATAAATTAAACATATTTTAACTTTTTGTTGCAAAAAAGGTACTCTCAACGTCGGCAGCCAGGTGGACAATTATAGACCTTTGTAGGCCTAAATAACTCAGCTGATCCTATTCCAATTATGAAATTAGACAACAACAACAAATTGTGATATTTAGGCTCATTGGCTCCAATTATCGCCCGACATAACTGTCCGACCGAATGTCGTTTCTAGTTTCCTACATGACTGGTATATTTCCCAATTTTATTTTTACTCTTATCACTTTTGCCAACAACCGATGGGAAAATACGAGTGAAAGTAATCGCCATACCTTACGATTAAAAACTTCTCGTACGACTTATAAAGCACGACAATTGAAAAAAATTCTTCCGGCTATACGTTTAATAGTACCTATATGGTAAACGATTATTTCAAAAGACTCGTATTATATTGGTTGTAGATGAACGGAAAAATTAGCAACGTTGCATTCGCTCAATCGGGTTGTTAAAAAAACATGATACACCGTGCTCTATCCTGATTCCACCACACGTCTGTGATGTATGCCTATACATAAACACGCAGCTATTATACTATATAGTATTACTGTCATCGATCAAAATTTATTTTATCATAGCCCATCAGAACAGTATAATATATAATATCTATGTATAAAATTATGGGAGACGAAGTGTAGTTGGAATCCTGCAGCATCATTTTCCATGAGCAGGTATTTACCATTATTATAAACCATTTAATATTATTTATATATAATGATCAATGTGAGCCCGTTATATTACTATACTGTATAATATTATTATATAAAAATGTATCTACAACACATATAGGCAGTGGCGTGCAAACAAGACACAAATAGGGCCTAGGCCCCACTTGAAAGTGGGCTGGGTGTGGGTTTTTTTTATTTCTTTTATTTATAAATATTATGTTTTCATATAACTGTATAGAGGCCCTTAATAAAATATATATTATTTGTAACTTTTAGTTTTAGGTGGGTGGTGGGTGTAAAAAAATTAGCTTTGACCCACTACATGGAAAAAGAAATCTGCACGCCACTGCATATAGGAATAACTAATAAGTGTATAATCAGGTAGATATCTACTTAAATAAATCGTATGCACACGTGATCGGTCGGTGCGATGTCCTCGCGGTGTGCACCAGTAATACACAATCATCGACATATAATGAATGCGCAACCCTTGCGGTAAAAACACCCTTAATCCTCGAGGCCGTGACGTAAAATAATCCTCGGCCACCAGTAATAGCGTATGCGGCCTAGTCGAGATGAGAGACGTTCAGATTTTTGCTCGTATAATTGGTATAATATACTAAATAGTAAACGACGTATAATATACCATATGTACATGATGATGATGACGATGATGATGATTATGATAATAATAATAATATAATACGGTACTACGAAGTTGATATAAAATTATATTGAGTAATGTACAATAATAATAATACATTATGTGCGCGCGGCTGTATAGTGATGGAGGTGGAGGCGCGAGCGGTTACAATGAAATCAGCAACTTTTATTACACCGGGTATTAAATTAAATCGGTTTATTCTATTCGCGCGCAAAGTCGATTGGTTGGCGTTTTTTGGTTAGGTTGTTTTTGGAGTGTTTTTTCTTCTCTCGGATGCGTTGGTTTTTTTAACGAAAATTGTGAAATTCAATTTCACGGTCCGGTGGATGTGGATTCAATTTTTTCTTCGAGTTAAATGAAAATTCCCTTCTCCCAGCCCCGTGGACCCCTTGAAAGGGGTGATCGTTTGTTAATAAAAACGTTAAAGCTAAATTGGTGTTTCCATGACTACAGCTAGATTATCTGGTTCGCTCATTGACTAAAGAACTTAAGTCCCCCCGCGTACCCTTTACGCCTGAGTCCCGAATACCTCATGTAGAAACATTCAGACTGTTTTTCCTCTCTACCCGCTCTGTTCCTTTTATTTATTATTATTATTATTTATTTATTTTTTTTTTTTTTTTTTTTGTAATAATTACTACCTACTTTTTTCGAACCCTCGATTCGAGCGAACAAGGAATTCTATAGTTGCACGGTGAACAAATTATTGAAACTTGAAACAGTTGTTATGACGAAGAAATAACTATCGTGGTGCAAAGAGGTAGTAATAAGAAAAATCTCGACGACAGATATTTTTAAGTGACTTAAAACTTCAAACGATTAAAACAGACGCAAAAACCAGCCTGGACTGTGTCTTAGCCAAATGGAAATCAAAAATCAATATGATAAATATTTAATATATTAATAATAATTCTTCTCTGCGGGGTAAACGGAATTGGTTTTTCAAAACACAAAAATTATGTTCGTCAACATATTGATTGTCTTGTCGATCGATTGATCTATGTAGAACGTATAACCTACCAAATAATGCTTATTTATAAATTGCATTCAAAACGTAAAACTAATAAAAGTTTTTTCTACAATTGATTCTAATATTGTTGTTTGTAGTAATACTTTACTCCTCATAAAGAGCCTTAGACTTCAGTGATTAATGATTATACTGATTAACATTTGATGAAGACGTTTAAAATTTCTACAAAATATATCACCCAGTGGATAATATATTATACCTATCAATTATATAAGAATTATATTATATATTAAATTATATAATTTAAAGGATTTAAAGTATTGTCTATTGGAATATTAAAATATATACTTTATTGTACGTAAGAAAACCTTGTAGATTAGGTTTCATATGCTATTTTTAGTATTTAGCTATCAGTGCCTTTAGTTGGTTTTCTTGTTTTAAGTTAATTGTAATGATAAAATATTAATTATATTCAGATTTTCTTATTGCTATCTTTTTACGAGTCTTATTGTTTTATTACCACTTGCTCTCGTTTTCAATATTTAAATGTCAATTAATCTTTTTAACGCTAGTTAAAAATTAATAATACCAATTAACATAATTTTTCAATAACTAAATACATTTATTTTAATATTTGATGGTAAGGTACTCCTTAGTGTATGACAAAAATGTATCCACAATGTCATTCGCTTCAAAGACGCTACGAATACATATAATTATAACAACAAAAAGATGGCTGTTTCCATTTCAGTATGTTGTAGGAATGTCAAAAAATAAATTTTATTTAAGTAATTTAAGTCTTAGCATTATACTTATACCTATTAGTTACAAAAATCGAGGGATATCAAAATATCACTATCAAAATATGAAAGATGAAATAAAAAAAGCGGGTAAGTGGATGTCGCTCTGCAGTACATTAAGGGGTGTGGTGGACCTCTGACTAGGGTAGGTTAAATTTGAATGCAATGATAGGTATCATTATATACGAAAAACGATTCTGAACGGAGATGATTTGTCAGTCTAGGATAATATATTTCATTTAAATATTGTCAAATATTCTATTTTGAAACAAATATTTTATTTTTCAATTAGGACGCATTTTGCATATAGGAATGGTTAATCAATTTTTCCAAAAAACATTGCATGTAGTTATCATAATTCATAATACCTTATATTATCATAGATGTGCATATACCTGGTTTTAGGATAAATCGTTATCATTACACGATTTCAAAAAAATTTAAAACTCAAACGCTCAAAACATTTTTCCTATAATGACGCTTCAAATTTTCTCTATAGCTATTTGAAGCAAAACTTATGAAAAACTTAGTGTTGAATTGTATAACCTTAGATATAAATACAAACAATATAATGAATTTTGAACTACAAAATAATTCGCAAATATTCATGGTTTTGACAAATTTTTGAAATTGAAGCATTATTTCAACTAGTTATGCTGTACACAGACACACAAAAAACTGTGATCACTGTGATTATAGCGGTAAAAATGAAATATACTTTAAAGGAAAAAATACAATAGTATAAAACATTAGTATAGTACTATTTAAATAATCTAAATTATAATATAGTTATATCGTAAAAACAACTATCAAGTGTAAAAATAGATTTTTAATACCAACAGATATATGTATATATATATTTTTTTTCATGCCGATATAATGAAATTGTATGTACAATGTTGAATATATAGGTAATATAGTTGTGTTTTATAATATGTTTATATGTTCATATATACTATTACGTATATTGACATTTGACATATATATATGTCTATATGATATGTGGAATAATATATTTATTTTTACATAACATTTCATTTCAACTAAGTGATACATTATAATTTATAATAGCAGTTCAAACAATAATGTTACAAAAAATATAGATAGGCACCTTGATATCTTATTATTTTTTTAACATTCAATTTATTATAAGTTTCCCTTTCATATACACACATAATCCACCGCGGTAGACTATATATGTTGTATACTTATATATTAGTTATATACCTAAAAGTTGTACCATTATAGTAAATATACGATGGGTTTTTAAAACCTCACTTTAATCGAAAGTTCTACATTTAATTGAAAACAAACACGCCTAAGGTCCTTTTAACGGGTTCTGTTTGTTTAAGAATAAATCGTATTATGGCGGAAAATTATTCGCAATCGCTATAATTTATATATAGATACATATTAATAGACGAAACATTTTTATAATAATAATACCGGAAAAACGATGAACTTAATCGATAGTAAGTTATAGGTAGCAGAAATGCAGAATCTTTATTATTCATCTCCCATTCTTGTTAAAAATCGCTGCAGTATAACAATTAATAAACTACATGCATAGGTAAATTATTATATGGGTAGGCTAATTCAAAGTATCCTCTTCACATCCAATCGTAAGACGACATTTATGATTTATGACATTTATTATTATATTTATTGAAAACTCGATGATTTTATTACCATTAGTTAATATAATATTATGTATTACCTGAAATGATTGACTAGTTACCTACTTTATAATAAATAGGTATTTATTTATATTATAATTATATATACGTTATTATTTCTAGTGTACGACTGCTGTTGTAGTTCGTTGTAGTGCAGTATTGCTCGTCGAGAGAAAAAAAAATGTAAATAAAGCACGTCGGGCGGCGGGGATGATTAACGCGGGGGATGAAAATTGAGAGAAAAAAATAGAAAATAACACAATAACAATAGAGATGCGATCGAGCCTCGGGCTCACTATATTATTATGTTATATTATTCGTATTATTATTATTCATACTCAGCCGGGTGTGCGACCTCTAGGCGAATGATCGCGTCGCCCGCGAGGCCACCGTCATCGCCGCCCGGTCCGCGCTCGCGTACCATATAAATTATTCACCGGTCTCGCGAGCACGATTAAACTTGCACAGACGATAATAATAATTACAATGGTTGCGTATATTGAGTCGTCGCTGCCGTGTTTGCGTTTTCCGTATGTATACACTACAATATATAATATTATATGGTGTATTGTATATAATACGATTGAATCGAACCCGACGAATATAATGTACAAATATTTAGGTACACGCGAGAACCACCCCAACCCTCTCTCTATCGTCGTCCCTCGCCATGCCTCCCATGATTTGGCATTAATTATTACTAGGCATGGTAGAGTCCTTCTGTGACTTGGTGCGTATTGTCTCTCGTGTCATAATATTATGTTCACTCTTGCTGCGTGCATATATTATATAATATAATAATACATAGGACGGGCCAGAAAACAAAACAATATAAAATATCTACCCTGCACCCTTATGGATTAAGCGCATATGCCTACACACACACACACACACACACACACACACATACACATACTTATAATGACGACGATGCGTGACACAGATAATGATAATAATATTAAAGTTAAGGCAGGTTTTCTGCAATGTTTCACTGTTTCCACTATATATTATACACGTTGATGTGTATATGAGCATAAAAAACATTTGCTGTGATTTGTTGGTAACCATGGTAAGCTTTTGGTATACTAGTTTGTTTATACCTATATATAACATATAGTACGACACACATCCTACTTACCATTACATTTATTAACCAATTTAGAATCTTTACAATTAAGGAGAATTAGACTCGATCTTAATTTCACTTTTAAATTATTGAATGGTATCATAAATTGCTCAGAGATACTAGTTAAATTTAACTTTTTGGTTCCTGGTTCTCATACCAGGAATTCAAATACATTTTATATGCCATTTCATCGTACAAACTATGCTAAAAATGCCCCCATTATGAGATTAATGGGCTTTGTGAACAAATAAAACGTAGATTTGATCTGTTGTAATAATATCGCCTTTTTTAATATATATATCTTAACAATAATGTAAATATTATTTGATTTTTTTGTTTGTATGTAATATGTATACAACTTAGATTTCTATATCAACCAATTTACGCATTGTCTACTATAAGATGACAACTTACGCTACTTACTCTGTAAACAAACACGATTTTTGTTTTTTTTGTTTTTGTATATTGGGCTTTAGCCCGTTTAAATTTTCATAAATAAATAAATAAATATACGTTCTTACCGCATGGTCAACCGGGTTGGAGATATAATACATCTATAGTATCATACAATTTCATGGATCAACAATCCAGTTCATCATTTCATTCGACAACCGTTTAGATGAAAAAAAACAGCTGTATTGTATTTTTTTTAAATATAGTTTTCAGCCGCTGCAGATTCTAATGCAAAAGTTTTTTTCAAAAATAAATCGTTAAACGGTTTTCGAATGACAAGATGAACAGGGCGCGCGGGTTATATCGTATAGGTATTATAAACAGCAAAAGTTTGTGATCAGAATGATTTCCGGTTATTGGCATACGCCATACCCGTAGAGTGTTGTGCATGGAGTAATAGAAACTTAGCATTACTTTGACTAACCGCTATGATTTGATAGTATACCTCCAGTAGTAATCATAAAATTGTTAAATTTGAAATTCGTAACCTCAATATGGTCGTCGTAGTCCATTTCACATTTTCACAGCTTTCAAGGTTTGGTATTAAAATTCGAAAATGACGGTACTGACGAAACGGACTTGAGGTAGAGTTTGCCGCTCGTCGAGAGTGATGTCTGTGCAGATGCGCCTGATTATATCAATGCGTATTTCTACATAAAATAAACCAGATCAGTCCGTCGGTGAAATTACAGGTAGTAATAGGGAGCTTAATCCACGAATTAAGTTTTACTTTTTAGCTTCTTTTCAGGATCGTAGTTATAGGAGCCAAATTCTGATGAAGAAAAAACATCTAAAAATATAACTAATAATTATATATATTATATTAATACTCTATATTATATTGTATTAGCTATATATTGACATTGTGATGGGTGTACCAAATAAATGGATTTATCGTAGCTGGTTCAAGTTTGCGCAGAAGATATTTATTAAATTGACGCGTCACAATATAAATTATTAGGTATTCGCATTGATTATAAATACCAATGGTATTGGCTAATAAATACTTATGGTTTAATAGAAAGTATTTATACCATTATACGATTGTCTCGTGTCTTTGTGTTGATACTCGTATTCCCAATCGATGCTATGGCTTATTTTTGATTTTGATTATTAAGTACTTTTAAAATGACTGCTAAATTTCAGCGATGGCAGAGGGGATTAGGTCATTTTACACTTGGGTTTTCCAAGAATTTGGAACCGTTCAATCTTAATTACGCTCAAGCACCTGCAGCAGTGCAGCACCAATCTTATAAGATCAGTATTCTTTTCCTTTGGTATTTTTTACCGTGAACGGTGGCGCAAAAAAATTGAAATCGTTTTCCTTATAAATAAAACCCATGGTAATCCGATTTGGGTTGTACGGGCAGGCAGTATATAATAATAATAATACACTCAGTATTCCCCGACAGGGACCGTTTCCGATTCGCTTTAAAAGCGACGTTTAAAAACGGCTCGCCAAATGTCAACCGTTGACCTTAGCCAAACGCCACCGTTGCACTCCCTCTGGGATCGTCTTTTAATTATACGACACGTCAGTCTCGGGTTTCCTTTACACTCCAATCGCCACCCGAGGGTTGCCGTTTTCATTTAAATAATAACGTGCGCGCGTCACGTCACAGCTGTATATATATAATAACCGTGTTGTAGGTACGTACACCGTATTTTTTATGTGAGCGCATAAAAAATAGTGTATATAATGTTATAATGATGACGACAATAATAATATTATGTTAGTAAATAGGTACTAAAGTAATTGTAAAAATAAAAATAAAACTATTTTTGTTTGTTATTATGATATTATTATAATATGTACTATGTTAGTAGAATAAAAAGGAGAGGGGAAAGAAACATACGTTTTAACAATCACTCAAGTTTAACAAATAGACATCGAAATGCTTACATTAACAATAAATAATATAATATAATATACTTATAAAATATATTGTATAATGTGCCGATTAAAAAGTTCAATAATATTATATTAGTATTATTCTACAGTCTACAGCGTATACCGTCGACCACCAAAGCGGTGGCTTAATAATTATTTGACTTTTACATAATATTAAGTATATGACTTAGATAGTATTAGGTCTAACATAAAACACGTAATATTAGCATAATAATGTATACAAATATCTATTCAGTAGAGTTTTTGTAATTTTGACTAAACAGTAATGTGGTGAAGTGCGTCGCGACTTATTACCTATATACTATAAATTATAATGTATGGGTCCAGGGTTGGTATTTATAGAAGGTAAAGTATGAACGGTGTACAAAAAAGAAATAAATTCATTACATTATGTTGTATTATTATAGACTTCATCCGATACCTTCTACGATGAAAAACATATACACTTTAACAGTTTAATGCATTTGGGCGTCCAAGAGAAGACAATTCACTTTCCATAATGTGCATAGGTACAGCATACAACATATACATACGTGTTCGTATAAACTTCCGTCAAAAAATAATTAATGATATACCTGTATATTGATAGAATACTTTAGGCCAACAAAATATATTCTACAACTTCCCCCCCGAAGTATATAACGGTATTACGGAGTATAGCTCCGGCGATCTTATACCTTTTACACGGGCACGCACAGTCAACCGGTAAGGACAAAATAACGATTACTTAACGATTTTTTATTTTTATTTTTTTTTGAAAACGTTAAATACCTTATCATTTGGTGATATTATGAGATGCGAGGTTAAAAAGCGAAAACCGATTTACGTTTTGAAATTAGACGCCATCGGACGAGACCTGAACTCGTCGATAGTTGATTTTACCGCTCGTAAATCACGTACATATACACGTACATAAACACGCTGTATAACTACAAATAAAAAAAAAAATCATAAAAAATATAAATAGCCATCTGTTTAGGTCCTACGTATTCCTTTCGTCTGGACACGTTTCGATGTCTATTTCATCGTCGTTGTCGTCGTCGTCATCATCATCGTCGTCCACGTCGTCCATGCAACAACCACCGCCACCGGTTTCGTCGTCGTCGTCGTCTTCCCCATCACCCGATTTGGTTGCAACGGCGGCGGCTGCAGCGGCAGCAGCAGCGGCCGCGGCCACGGTAACCGGGTACACGGGCCTGAAAGCGGAAGAATAATCGGCCGCAACGGCGCTCCGGTTGACAAGGGCGTTGTGATGATGCGGGTCCAGCTCGAGTTTTGGCAGCCAACAGGGGAGGCCACCGCCCGCGGAATACGCAGCCGCAGCGGCCGCGGCCACGGCGAACGGGTTGGCCCGCTGTTGCCACACATAATCGACCATGGCCTGGTGTAGCGGCATGGACGGTACCTGTACGGACGGCGCCGATTTCTTTTGCTGCAGTTCTGGCGACCGGTGTTGGTGGTGTTGATGGTGCTGATGGTGGTGCAGGTGAGCCGCAGACTGGAGTACCGGCTGAGGCATTTGCACGACTACCGGGGCGGTGGCTGCGGCCGACGAAGACGACGACGGCGGCGACGACGAAGCCGACGACTGCTGACGTGAATGTGGCGTCGGCGGCAGCAGTGGTTGCGACGGTTGTTGCTGTTGGTGCAGGAGCGACGGTGGCGATGGCCTGGACACGGCCCGTTTGCGCGTGCCACCGTTGAACATGGCCTTGACGTCCTCCCACGCGTGTACCACGTGGTCGGGTGGATCGTCGCTGAGCTTCATGTGCCGGCGCCATGAGTTGAAGTTGGCCGCGTCCGGCTGCACGTACCGGGCCCCGGCGCCGGTGCGGTGCGAGTGGAATATGAACTTGTTGGGCGAGAAGAACAGACCACACACGGCGCAACGGATGCACTTGGCCCGGGACGAGTTGTAGCGGGACGGCAGGAACGAGCCACGGCAACCCCACGCGCACTCGTGGTGCACCGCAAACGCAAAGTCGTCGGGCAGCCTGGGTGGCGTGTTGTCGCCTAGGAACGAGTTGCACAGCCGCTCCGCCTCGCGCCTGGTGATCATGCCGCAACGGCGCGACGAAACCGGCATGGCGCCCGCCCGGCGCAGCATCTCCAGCTGCACTGGCGTGCACTGCACACACGTGATGCCCAGCGCCACGCGCCGGTTGTGAATCTCGTTGTAACTGAACCGGTGCAGCAGCGTGTTGCTGATCTGGGCCAGGCACAGTCGCTCCTGGTTATCCATCTGCAGCGAAACGATCGGCACGCCGTACAGAATCACCGTGCCCACCTGGTTGGACAGACAAAACAGAACCTGCTCAGGTGCTTTATCCGAATTCGCGTAGCGCCACGATTATAACATTATTATTATTATTATTACGCGTATATTATGTATATAAATTAATTTTATGCCCACCAAAACATTACCGCAATTAACTCATTAGACTATTATCAAAATGTATTGTGTCATAATACGAGTTGACTGTGTATATGGTTATC
This sequence comes from Diuraphis noxia, assembly GCF_037042655.1. Lineage (NCBI taxonomy): Eukaryota > Metazoa > Arthropoda > Insecta > Hemiptera > Aphididae > Diuraphis > Diuraphis noxia. The sequence goes on along the minus strand of NW_028301714.1, from coordinate 23,882,451 downwards.
GTTGGTTTTTGAATTCATGGCGGGCTTACCGGAATTATATAAATCCTAATAATGTGTTTGTAATGTTTGTATGTCATGATTTTGTAATTTCACAAAATCTAATTATTTCTCGATACAGTTTTACAGTTTTATGTATATAACACACACTCTTACGGAATAATTGCCGGAATTTGGAAAAAATAATAACTATAAGGCGAAACATAAATTAAATTATTTGTTTATTTCAAGTTGATCGGTATAATATTATATTCGTTCAATATCTGTCAGCGGAGCGACGTCTTTGAAAATTTAATTTCGACAATTTAGTTCGCCTTTTAAGTGTTTAAAGCAAACAAATAAAAATAACGTTTTGTCATTTTTTTATTTTATTTTTAAGGCTAAAGCTATTGTCATTTACTCGCATCGTAAACTTGTAAGCTTCCCGACCGGAACGACGATTCCCCTATTAAAAGGTCGCTACGCTCCCTCCAACTATTTATCCACGCCACTTGATGACTTCTAAATAAATATAATACAATAACCCTAAAGAAACTATTTGCCTTCTTGTTTTATATACAACTTTAACACTATAGAATTATCCTGATAAATCCACTTCATCACGCGAGTACAATTAATGTTTTGTTATTGTTAACTACAAACACCATTTAATATAGCTTTATTATTTAACTTTATCTTAGGCGTTGATTTACTTAGGTATATAATTATAAATCGAATCGTTCGCGAGTAATGAACAAAAAAACATCGAAAACGCTTAGCTTATAACGACATTCAAGAATATCAAGATTAAACTCAATCGGAGATTTAAAAACCAATCGAATAAAATAAAAACTGGAAAGTGCGAGATTTATACAATTTCTGAGAGCTTACTTTGTTCGGTTTAGAATTATTGATCACCGGATTGAGCGCCCTTGGTGGTTCGGTCGGTTTGTCATCCCTGTGATGACTGATCAATTGGAACCTCTGATCCATTTTCGCTAACGTCATTTTACTGCACAAACAAATAAAACAAATAATATATATCATTATTATCATTTATAATTTTTTAATATAGTAACTGATTAAAAAATATAACGTAAACAGATTAAAAAATTTTAGTTAACACGCAAAAATACGAATACCCGTAGAGATTTAAATATATTGACTTCGTTTTTGCACCATTAATATAGCTTATGTCAGTATATCACTATCACATATTTGAAGTTCGAGATCACGTGACGTTAGGGAAACATTTAATTGTCCATCATGTACGCATTTATGTTCCTTTTGTACGAAAAATTAAACTTAAAATCACTAGCCCGATCATTATATAGACTTTTGAGAAAAACCCACGTGTCTGCATTTGTACTGCAAATGTTTCTTATTCAGTACGTACAAATAATATTATAACTATATATAACATATATTTCGTCTTATAACACTTAACAGTGTAGAGTTAACACTTATTATTATTATGAGTTGAATAACAGATATTATATACTATTTATTATAGTTGAATATGCTGATATACATGTAATTCTTTTACGACTTTGCAGGCCCGCTATATGTAAAGGAAAAGAGTCGGGAAAGAAGATAAATGAAAAACAATACGTAGAGTGTACAGTAATAATCTGTACGAGTAAGGACACGGAGGAGAATTTCGTCTCGTTTCGTACTCACGACCGCGGACCGTTCGTATTTATATAAATACAGCAGGAAGTGCTCGTCCATTTCCAGGACACGATACTCCGCCGCCGCGCAGTCGAACTCTTTCGGCGCCGGCGAACGGGACACCGACGACTATATTATTATGTACGGCGAGCGTGTTGTGTACTCGAAATCATTAGCGCGTGGAAAACCGAAAAGGCGAAATTAATTAAACGAGAGCCGATTTGCCGTACACCGAGAGTGAGAACGTGGGTGCGGAAAAGGAGAAGAGGAGGCGCACGGTACCGGGTTTTGACGACTGCCATTCAACGGCGGCGATGGCGGGTGTGTTGTTTGGAGTGGGCACCAAGGGGAAACGGTTACACAATATTATATATATATATAGATTATAGACAGGGTTGCAGAGGGTTAATCTGACTCCGGAGGGGGTGTACCCGCGTAATCCGCTGATAATTACTCGTTACATTTCTGTGAAAGAGGGAAACGTTTTTCCACGTCCAGAGTGCAATCTTCATGAGCGTGTACATTATATATATATATATATATATATATATATATATATATATATACAGAAGCGCCAACCGGCTGTGGCAAGGGGGTGAGTATTAAGCTTTTATTTAAGTATAGTGTAACGTACACATGTATATATAAACGACGGCGCGGTGGATTCGTTCTAATTAAAATTAACAAAAAACCCGCACAAATGTGTAATACCTCTATTAAATTTTATTTTATATTACATTAAGTACGAGTACGCGCAAAATACACGCAGTGATTCTATTTAAAATTAACGTATCCATGCTGGTCTATTCTAAATAATTTTTAGGAAAATATTTTTTTTTTCAATTTAAAACAGTTTAAGTGAATTTTGTCTTGGTGAATTTATATATATTTATATATATTCGGACTCAGGCTGTTACTTACGAACGAGATTAAGTATATTATCAAATAAGTATTTAACAACATTTTATTCCTATTAGTATGAGTCAGGATTACATAAAAGAGTATTCATTGCGTACCTACTTAAGTTGAGTCGGTTACTTATAAAACTGCACAATTATTCATTGAACTAAATTAATACGTCAGTCTACATTTCTATTACTTAAAAAAGTATATTGTAAAAGTAATTATTTTAACAATCTTAAAGGTTTTTGAAATTACTGCTTTGAAAACTATTTTGCAGGTAAGAGATATTATTAGTGAACAATAACTAATTTACGTTATAAAAAATCACCATGTGGTATAACCAACGTGTTTAATTATTTGTAAATATTTGTGTGCTTGTTCTTTTTTGCTCGGTATATACTCTGCAACGTCTTAAATTATTTAAACTTGTATTGCGATGTCTGTATCTGTATATATATATATATATATAATATTTTATATAAGGTTAGGTAAATACCTACATAATTCGTGTCTTTGTCATCAACGTAGTAATTTCAATGAATTTTTAAACATTCACCACGATTATTACTATACCTTTCCACCTCGGTCACGGGGGCGGTGTCTTCAACAGTATACAAGAATAATAACGATAAGCTCCTCTTCGCCACCCCTATACCGCTCTTATAGTACCAACATATAAATATGGTATACAGTCAGGAAATGTTAATTTACATTTTAATTTTATCTCTCTCTCTCACACACACACACTATCTTGCACACTCACTCTGCAAGTATGTTTTTAATAAAACGTTATTATTTACTGTGCTAATAATATTATATTATATGTATATATATATATATATTATGCATACCTACCGTTGGATCAAATTGAATATTATAACTCTTTTACGAAACAGGTAAACAACAAATCAATTGCAATGTTTAAATATTACATTGCTTATTGTATTATATTATACATATTGGGTGGTTAATAATAAATTGCGTTTGTTTTTCATTTCCTTTATATTTTCTTTTTTTTTAATTTAACATGTTTCAACAAATATTGTAAAGGTAAAGTGAAATACTTTTATAAAAATAAATGTAAAAAAAAAAACTGCAGCAAGACACAAAAAATGTTCAGAAAACTATTAATTTTTTTCTTATATACATATATCTGTCCTATATCTTTTGTAAATGTGGCAGAATACCAAAACAGAAAAACAGAACAATATTAACATCACTTGCCTAAAACGAAAGAAAGATACAGTTTTATCTATTTTTCCGCAATGATTGTAAAAAAATAATTAATCTAAAATCATGTCTGTTAATATTTAACATATATCAATTTAGGTACTCTACAACAATAATCTACATTTATTTCAATATTTTAATTTATTTTTTTTTCAAGCCTAAGTTATCTTCATGCTTTATATTATATAATGACAACTAAAACTGCATATAGTGTTTTCATGTATGTTTTTGTCCGTATACAAATAAATCAATGTGGCACACTGAGGCGCGGTCGTACGCTCAATCTGCGGAAACGCACTGAGCGTACGTACCGGCCGCAGTTGCTTGCTCCCGGATGGGTGACCACCCGGGATTTTTAGCAACATATCCTTGCCACACATACACAAACATGTGTTACAACCCTACCCACTTAAAAACCTACAAACAAATATACAAAAATAACCCCTACCGTACCACCCCACGCCCAATGGCCTATGTTGCTGCGGGTTCCCCTTAATAAAAAATAAATAAATCAATCATATACAATTTAAGAAGAATTATAGCTTTGAAGTAGGAGCGTTTTATAGCAGCATAAATATATATATTAAAACAATATTCTTGTAAAAATTATTATGTTGTAATATAATTACTTATCGATAAAAGCAAAGCATAATATCCTTAAGTTAAATTATTCAGCTATAGATAGAATTCACCCAAAAACAACCGATTACAAAATCGATGGGATTATTATAATAATTAATATTGTAATTAGCACCCGGCTTAAGTCAAGGAAAACGTTGTAATAAATTCCATCAGCTGCAGTAGGTACATGCAACATTTTAAAAAGTTACTGTTAAAATTATACGTATAGTATAAACATTAAATAATTCAAAGAAAAAACATGCACTTGCGGTGATTTCGAATACACGCGTGGGCGTGAAAATCGGGGGTGGTTTTTCTAACGGCACGCCTCGCCGTCGAGTATGATAAGTCGCACTAATATGTATAATGTATATGCAGCAGTGTTAATTCGACCAAGACAAATATTGTGCATTTAAAAAGACGTGATACCCGCATCACGTTTTATCTTTCCTTCTTACAAGTGCGTAACATCGCAAATTTTACATTCAGCTTCGTTAGTTTAAAAATTAGTGAATTTACCTCTTAAAAAATTTAAAAGTAAGAATATTATTTAGACGACTTCATAGAATTTTAACTATACTTTAATTTTGAAGCGAGTTATTAGTATTTTAAGATGTGCAAAAATATTACAATTCTTTATATTTCATCTTATAGTAAAAATTCTATGAGGTTGTCTAATAATATTCTTACCTTTTAATTTTTTAAAAGGTCAATTCACTCTAATTTTCAAACTAACGGAGCTGAGAGTAAAATTTACTATGTTACGCACTTGTAAGACGTAGACTACACAGTACACATACGGGTATTACGTCCTCATATTTAACAACATTTAAACAAAACTCACCACAATTAATAGCGATTGAAGATACGACTTGGACATTATATATGCATTATATATGTTATAATGTACCTACTAATACGACATAATATGTAATCGCTGCATAAAAAAAATTCGAATGACTATATTATATTACATATAGGGACGTGTATGGTGAGCGAATACTGATAGTTCTCCCTTCCATCGACACACATAATATAATCCCTTAATTATACCCCCGCCGCAGGACATACTTACACCGTTATAATTTATTGGCACAATAATAATAACTTAATAATATAATATAATTGTAAGCAGACGACTCGGGCGAGAATCGGGTGGCGCGCATAATAATAATAACATAATGTGTACCGTTTCGATATTACATGGACCGCGCGCGGAGGAGTTTAATTTCGTTTTCCACCCGAAAACAATATAATCGTATTTCCGCAGCGGTCCAGGTCGAAACGTTATTATTAACCGAATATCATTATATAATCGTTATATAGCTACAACCACGTATATACATATATTATTATTGTTATTAAAATATTATCGCTGTGCTCGCGGGCGCCTAATAATAATAATTACGGTCGGACGACTGTGCGTAATGCGATTGTGCGTTTACGTATAAATCTCGGAGGAGCACGCGAATATATAGGTACGACTCATAACATATACATATTATTATCATTCGTCATCATTGTGTGCGAACTTATGAGACCAAGGAGTGGTGGTGGAGGTGATGATGGTGGCTGTGATGATCTGGGGTAGGTGATTTCCGCCCTCTTTCCGCCCCCGCATAATCGAATTGCAGTGGTAAATTTATTACAGATTAATATTATGTATGCATTTATGATTATAGTATCCGAACTACAGTACATGGTAGCCAAGTTGTGGTGTAAACATGTATAATTTGTATATAGGTACAAAACTGAACACAGTGGCGTGCTCAGGATTAAGAAAGTGGGGAGGGGGTTAAACCCCTCCATGGCTGGCTACTCCACTGATTGTACAAGCCAGTGTAAGATCTAATATGGACGCCAAGGGATGAACGATTAACTATATTGAGGGTTACTGGAATTTAACTACTGCTGCATGCAGTGTCTGCAAGATAAGAGGACGCTATACACCCGAATGTGTTGTCTCCGTCTTACAAGTGCGTAACATTGCAAAAACTGTTTCACGTGGTAAAGAACCGAGAAAGATACAGTTATATAACTAAGAAACGAAATTTTCACCACATAAAAAGGAGAATTTTGTCTGTGCAATATTCTCCTTTTTATGTGGTGAAAATGTCGTTTCTTAGTTGTATAACTGTATCTTTCTCGGTTCTTTCCCGCGCGAAACAGTTTTTGCAATGTTACGCACTTGTAAGACGGAGACAACACATGCGGGTGTAGCGTCCTCTTAAGAACAAATTACGGGCTAAATACGCGTATGTATACATACCTATATATTATACTTACTAGTAATCGTGTGCAGACGTGTAGTATCGTATAGACGCGTATAATAGGTACTAGATACTTATAGGTATTAGGTACCTATAGCCAGCCAGTCAGGTTCACAGTTAGGTATCTAATATATAATTGTAAATTCGTAATCAGTGCTTGATTTGGGGGGACGGAATCTCACTTCTATTTCAAATTTGTTAAGCAACATGCTAATTCTATCATCCATTCTATTTATTTAAAACGGAAAGCTGGGAACGCAAAATTTAACATAATAGATTTATGAATCATCAGTTTTTCTGATGTAAAATATACTTATAACCGTAATACTTGCACATTTGTATCGACATGAAAAAAAAAATTGGTTGTTAAAATTCCTTAGAAAAAATTGTATTATGCCCACATTACCATCACATCATTCATCAGTCATATCACAATCTGTGAATTGTGATTATGGCATAGATATATTTCATGGATTATATCTTTACAAATCGCAATAGCTGAATTAAAAGTGATAAAAGATATTCATAAAAAGTTAACTGCCCTAAACGATCTTTTCAAAATGGCCTAACCTTATTTCATTCGTAGTTTAAATTTTGTTTTGTTATATATAATATATGTTTTTATATAACAAATGTTTTTACAAAAATAACTAAATAAACTAGTGTTTTTTTTTCTTTAAAAATACTTTTTTTCAATAAATTTAATGATTTTTAAGATTGTGGGTGGCTGAAGTGTGTAGGCTTAGCCCCCCCTCCCTATGGTAATAATAAAGGAAATTTTTTGTGGAACGCTCGTTCATCCAACATCCGCTATAAGTCCCCCTTCTAGTTTTTTTTCCAAGTCAAGCACAAATTATAATTATTCATAGACCTTTTCTTAAAAAAAACAGTTCCCAGACAACTCTACATATTATGTTGACAAAGTTAATAGTAAATTACAATTTTTTATTTGAACCCAAACCGAACAAAAGTATTTAATTTGAAATTCAGACTCGTTCTATAGAAAACTAGTTCCATAATATACAAACAATTTTATACAAAATGTTGATACTTCCTTTTTGTTTTTTTTAAATTTGTTATTTTATTTTATTTCTTTTACTGGGTATACCAAGATCCACACTTTTATCGAATAATTTAAGTATTATAAATTATAATTTAATTGATGAGAAAATAATTTATATATACAATTATTAATGCAAAAACAAACTTAAAAATTCAAAAATGAACTATCTTATTTTGATTTACTCAATCTTGCCTTATCTAATTCAATAGTAAATTTAATTGTAAAAATGAGAAGGGTAGGGACTAAGGCGTTAAAACTAATTACATAAACAAAATAATACGCTAAACTCAAATTATATAAATAGTACAGGTGCACGATGATTACATAGTGCGAGTACAGAAGAGTTTTGTTAATTAAATATTAATCACTAGCGCCATTTTCACGACATTCGCCTACCTATGCGGCTATGCGTGGTAATTTTTAGTTTTATTAATACCACTCAATGCACACACATTTATGATTTATCATGTCAGGCAATATGGTTTGTTTCACATGAAATAAAATAACCTACATTCAGAAAACAAGGGGTAATCGATTATAATTCTTTCATATTTTTTATCATAAAACTAAAATGTGCATGTTATATCATTATAAAAAATTTAAATACAGTAGTATGTAAATAGACAATATTATAACATTTTATTATAATTAAATAATTATTTTTATTTTTAAAGCTAGATGATGAACAGTTTAAATTTGTTTTGAAATTATTTAACATAAAATAACTTATTATTTTAACATCAAAAAAATAACAAAAAATATTTCAAATACTTGCTTCTCTATACTACCTATTAAATTTACCATGCAAACATACATTAAATTACACGTGTATAAGTCCCTATTATGTCACGTATAGATGTATTGGACTCTAACTATATGTCTATACCTACGAGATAGAGTGACAAAACGACCAAACTTGAACAAAATTCAACAATTTCAAAACATTGCACTCAGCAGAAAAATAAGCAGTAATCCACCCTTGGTTTCAAGTGCCGTAGTTTCCTGTATGTTGCAGCAGTTCTAAAATAACTACTAAATAGAAAAGAAACTGTTCAATTAACACATTCATTATACAATATTATATTGTAATAATATTAAATCTAAAATGTTTATCATTATAATGTGGTTTTTTTTATTCCATATAATTGTTATCTTAATTAAGTACAAAAATGGAGAAGTAGAGAACGGACTAACAATTTATAGTCCAACCACAGACGGACCATCAACGGTAAGGCCGTAAGGGCCCCTTCATCAGATCGCAGACTGGGCCTTTCGTTGCCAGTCCGACCCTGACAATATACATTACTGAACAAAGTCACGAACTAAATATATATTATAACTTATAACTATAGTAACTTTCCACCCAAACCTCACCAGGTTAAATCTTATTTCCATTGTAATCGGTCAAATCGTATGTGTATTATGTATCGTACCTAGATGGTATCGTGACCAAAATGAAATCCACTATAAATATAAATAAATGTTTGGTTTTTTTTTTTTTATCAATTTTAACAATTACTATTTACTATTAACACAGAATAATTATTCTGTGCTATTATTTATAATTTTCGTGCTAATTTTTACACTGATTTTTAATATTGGAATATTTTTAAATTCATAATATTATGCACAAAAATAAATAATATGGCTCGGGTATTATCGGTATTTATTATTTATACATAGGTATTTGATGCGAGTGATGAACACAAAAAACCAATTATAATAAAAACTAAGACTAACTTTAGATTACTCAAGCTTGCTATATTTCCAAAACTCACGTAAAAAATTGTAGTAAAATATGTTAGTATTTCTTGAGTTAAAAAAAAAAATAAAAAAATAACTATTATAAATTGTACAACTGTTGCGCTAATATTTTTTAGTTAATTTCTATCGTTTCTCAGTAATAATAATTTTTCCCATAACCTAACAAACCTCCCGATATCCACTCCTCAGAACAATTAGCTTACTACTCTTCTTCTCCATACTCTGCGAAAAATTAATCCTTATACGCAGTTACTCAATAATTTAAAATAATAACTGTATCCCAAACTCACAATTTGAGTTTTGTGAGAAATAATCAACTATTCACCAAATTCACAGACTTCCAGACACCATCTCATGACTCATACTCACTCGAAAAAAAAAAGATTTACACAGTAGCTATATTTCTGGACGTCTCGCAGGCATTCGATAAAGTCTGGTACCCTAGATTACTCTACAAATTAAAAAACCTTTTACCTTGTTCATACTACCTTTTTCTAAAATCATACTTAAGTGAACGATATTTCACAGTCAGATCCGGATCAAAACTCTCCTCCATCTCACCGATACTTTCGGGCGTATCGCAAGGAGCTGCAAGGCACTTCCATCCCACTTTATAATCTATACTCAGCTAACCAACTTACCTACCACAATATCATAGTTGCCGAATATACAACTGAAAAAATAATTTATGCTTCTAACTCAAGCCCAATAAAAGCTTCCTCATTCTTACAAAGTCATTTAAACCTACTGTATTCTTAGAACTCTCGTTGGAGGGTAAAAATCAATGAATCAAAATAGATCCATACAGTATTTACACTAAGACACGATAAATGTTCTCCAATTTTCTTAAATAATAAACAACTACCTTCTTCATACACTGTTAAAAATCACTTACAAAAAACAAAAAGTTATCTCAACCATAGATTTTCCTTACTTAAATATAATATTCCTTAATAAATCATCCTAACTTAACTTGAAAACAACAATTTTTATCTACAATCTCCTCTTAAAACCTATCTGGACTTATTATGGCATCCAGCTCTGAGGTTCTGCTAAAAAATAAAATACAAATATTCCAATCAAAATTACTTTAACTGTTAGACTCGTCCCTAGCGCCCCTCCATACGTATCAAATCTTACTCTCCATGACCCGAAGGTCCCTTTCATCAAAGATGTGTGCAAACAACTCTACAACAAATTTCACTTTTGCTTACCTCAACATATACTAACCCCTCATTTCAAACCTCACATTCCACTCACTTCCAGTAATCCTCCCCGAAGGCTAAAACGACAATGACCAAGGGACCTTCTTGATCTTTAACTATACTCGAGAATAAATTGTAATAAAATTAAACATGCCGAAGTGCTATTAATGGATATTAAATAACGTCTTCAATCACACCTATCTTTATCATATTAATTAAGTATTATTATGAGAGGTTATTTATGCAATAATTATTCACTGTATGTGTTTAATAGAAATCAGGATTACTTTACAAGAGTACCAAGAGAAATATAAACCGGGGATGGAGGGGGAGTCAAAATATGTGATAACACAGCACCTACTATTTTGTTTGTTTTTACAAGTGATAAAAAGATTAATAATAATAAAAATAGCGAGGAAATTTCCCCCGCACCTCCGTACAGCAGTACGCCCATGTTCCCTAATATACTTTTTCAGAACCTATTATCAATTTATTATTCCTTACAATCATAAAAGTTATGGTACAAATTTATTTTTTTCTATGTGTTTTACTTTTAGTTAATAAAATATCCATATCAATAAGCTTTTCAAATCCTATAACCGTGATAAATGTAAATATAATATTATATTGATGTTAAGAAATATGAATCTATTTATTTTTATATTTTGGATATTCTAAATTTATGTTTCTGTATTTGTTCCCCTTAATGTTAACCTATGAGTATTTGGTACCTACGTCATATATTATGTCTTTCTAATTATTTGCAATGTATTTAAATCATATATTCAAATGGCCACCATCCGTTAAATTTTTGAACAAACAAATACATAATCGAGAAGTACAACTGGCTCCGACTTGATAAAGTTAGCAGCTTATTGGTACCACAATTATAGTAAACACACCTGAAATATATCAAACGAATTTTTTACTTAGCGGGTAGTTGACCTCGTCAAAAAAATAAGTTATCAAAATAATTATTGGGTAGTATATACATATTATTGAGTTAACTATACAAGGGTACTGAGTACTGTCACCTGCTGTTAACGAAAACTGTTAGATATGTACGTGCCGTAATACTGTCACGGATACTTAAATCAAGAGGTACTAAAAATACAATAAATACATCCCTTATTTAACTAAGAAATTCTATGATCGTCCATCATTAGGATACATACAATATTTATGGATCACAAATATAGGTATTATGAACAATTACATATCATTTAAAATTAGTACCTATAACTCATGATGCCATTGCATCTTGCAGAATGATAATCAATAATCATAATTGTTAGTTGAAATTTTTTTATTAAAACCATGATTATAATTTAGATGTTTTGATTATTTCTTTTATTTTTCTTATGAATAGTTGAGAAGGTACCAAATATTAATTAAATTTCATAATTATATTATCAAGAACCAATATTTCACAATAATAATAGATATATTATATATACCAAAATAATTATATTGCTACTCATGTTAATAATTGAAGTCAAATTCCATAATTTTCGTGAAAAATTTAACTTTTGTCATAGAATATTCTGGCCTCTGTGCAATTTCTTACTTTCATACTGTTATCAAATATATAAGAAATTCGAAAAATAAGAATAACATTTGTTGTCATTATTTATTGCTATAAATATGATAAGATTTTTGTAGGCTTTTATACTGTTATTTTATTAAAATGAAATAACAGTATAAACTTTTCAAATTAAAATATGTAAGCATCATGAGACGATTTATTTATGTAAAAAATTATTTAAGAGCAATTGTTTTTATTGAGGCAGATATATTTAAGAAAAACCTGCGAAAAAATTCTGCCGTGTTCGTTTATGTGAATAGTTGAGTCACATAAGTAGATTCTGTAGTAGTTAGTGTAATAGACAACTTCGCTAACAAAAAGAAACAAATATAGAGTAAAAATATTTTTTAAATAATCTAGAATTTACCAGTAAATTTGTATGGGTTTTCTTCACTAATTGTCATGTGTATTTTCTATTTATTTCTATTTATGAGGATTTTTGATAACTTTTAACTATATTTATTTTTAGATAGTTATATTCAAATGCATAAAAGATAGAACTTGTAAGTTGTAACATAATTCACTCTTTAAATTTTTTTTTATGGTTAAAAATATTTTAATTAGTCCAAATTTATTATATAAACATTAATCATTATTATACAAATTTGGTCAGAAAGAAAATAAAATACATATGTATGAACAAGTCGTAATATTGAACTGTTAAAAAAGCCTTCAAATATAGATTTTACTTGTGAGTCTCGATTGTTTAAGTTACGGAGCAGCAACCATAACGTGAATTACTACATTTTACTGAAGTAGACCTCTGCGATTTGCAAGTGCATCGCCAATTACAATAAGGCAGTGTACATTTTTCAATAGTGAGCTTTCTTGCTATAAATATGTGTAAAAAATCAGAAGTCAAAATATTCCCTTTAAAATGACAATGAATGGAATTAATTTAATATGAAATGTATGAATTGTTTTAAGATGTCTATTCTTTATTAAGCCAGTTGTTTTCGTATTCAACCTTATTGAACTCGTAACCTGACAACCAGTTTTAGTAATTATAAATTTTAGGGATTCATGTGTTCCTAATGAAAAAATTTGATTGGTAAAAAATACTAAGTATATTTTCAAAAATATACCAATTTTTAGTTATTTATTATTAGTATTATTTTTGTATTTTATTTAACAATCTAATGAAATGCATTTTTTAAATAGGTAATATATAGGTTTAGGCACAACCCAATTTTAAAGTACACGTGACCTGAAATTAAGTCTGGACCTACCTTCGTAAACCACCTTTCTAAACGGTATATACTCGTATTTATGATTATATAACGAGCTGAATAGGATTTAAGATTCAATTCAAGAACGTCTATTGACACTATTAACATTTAACGGTGCATACATAAGGGGTGTTATAAACATCTCTCTGAGATCTCTCACCAGATGAATGTGGATTGTATGATATCGGTTTTGAAAAAAAAAAATCGTTGCTATAATCATCTATTTACATACATTTTTTAACACCTCAATTTTTTTATTTTAAAGCTGTTAAAATACAAAATAACTGACTATCCACGAGTATTTATATGATATAGCCATTATAGTACTGTTAGGTACTTACCTAAGAATATTCAGTGCGGTGCGCGTACTCTAGTCCGCAAATTTTGTTTGAGACTTCCGTCAGTCGTCTCCGTCGCGCACGCATAACATACTCCGGTGCAGCGCAAGTGCAGCACGGTAGCGGGCTAAGGGTTGATTACACCGTCGACGCGTTCAGCAAAAAGCTTCGGTGGTGGCGGCAGCGTCCCAGGGCGGGTCCTTTCCCCAAACCTAGACTCGGGCCAATGGCTGAGACCGGAGCGATTTGCCACGCGCGGTCCTGCCCGGCCGACCCTTTGGCGGGTGGTCCTTAAATACCGTATTGACACCGCCACCCCGACACACTGTATCTATATATAGTACTTGCGTACTTACTCTGCAGGCCGCAGGGCTGAGTGAATCGCTCCAACCCCTCCCACCCCATTCCCGCTATACGTGATGATTTCGGAATACATTTCATAAAACCACACCGTTTATCTATGTATATAGTAAATATACATTTACAGTTTAAAATCTAGAAAAATATTAAATTTAAAAATTATGTAACATCATTACAACTTACAAACTACAATATATGGGTATATAAAAATAAAAATAACATACATATTATATATTTTCATAAATCGTGAGATAGAAAATTACAATACCTATCGTTTAAATATCATATATATATATATATATATATATATATATATATATATGTTGCATATTCAGCATATTCAGCATTTATATTATATGATATTACACCTATACTGTTTATACTAACAATAATCATAAGTATCATATTACGATCGGTGGAGACTGTCCGTCGGTTATTAGCGAGTAGAAATATATTGTACGTCATTACGATTTATACTATTAACAATAAATGCCTATATAATACGTTTATGTTATTATTTATATTAATAACACACACCAATATATATATTATATATTCGTCAAACTAAATAAAAAAATAGTACCAATCTGATTTTAAAAATCTTAAAATTGTTGAATGCGAAATATTGAAACACAATTACGGTAAACGATTTTTTTTAAATAAATCTAAACCTCAATAACATTAGGTATATCAATTTAACAATTTATAATAACAACTAACATCAAAAACCATTGACAAAGTACAAATGTATAGCGCGTATATGTTTTTATTTACTAACTAAACTTGAAAAGTTAAAAATTTATGTCCATAATAAAGCATTGTAGAAAGTAGAAACATAATATTTTTAAATTATTGTAACATTTTATCATACAGGACTGAAAATATATAATATATATATATTAATAAATTTTCACAAAATTTTCTGAGCACTTTATATGATTCAGACCACCTGGTGACACATAATTTAGGAAGACTATGAGCAACTGATTGGCGTAAAGAATTTAAAAAAAAAAAATTATTGTTTCTTTCATCGGTGTGATGATATTGCGTATACTTGGAATGGAATTTAATTCATTTAAAACTAAATTTAGACGATGACTTGCATAATGGACGAAGACCACTTTTTTATGTAAAACTTTTATTCTTTTTTGAACACCACTTATATGACCAGCCATAGTACTCGCACCATCGTATCCTTGCCTATCTTATTCAAATCTAATCCCCACCTTTCCAAACTTGATAATAATTTATAAGCTATGCTTTCAGCATCTAATTTATCTACAGCAAAAATCAAACAACATCTTCTTTCAAAACCAGTTAACTATTTTCATAAAATACATATCTTAAACAAATTGCGTGGCCCTCCCCACCCCCACCCACTGCGGGCTACCTAGCCAATAAGGTATAACATTAAGAAATTTCTAATCTCATCGTCTTCGTCCGCGATCATTATGTTAGTCGATATATTATAAGTATGAGTGTGGTTCAATGCGCAATATGCACATGTACCATCATCGATAGGTACCACCCGCGAAAATATTTTGTATACATTTACGCGACAATAAATAATGTCAATAAGCTGTCGGAAAATAAGCATGTATTTCTATTTGTTGTCTTAATATTTGTATCAGGAGCGTATTTCAGGAGGCTTCAGCCCCCTCCCCCGAAATCCAGGAATTGTTTATGAAGTCTGCTTATTTCCTATCAGATGTAAATTTTCTAACTCATAAAGGCTGAATTGGGAATTTCAGTTGGATAAAATATCACCCCCCCCCCCCCCCCCAAAAAAAAAAAAATCTAAATACGCCCCTGGTTTGTATGTTGTTGTTTTAATTTTTTTAAATAACTTAAATTCGTCAGCCTCTTATCTATATATTTTATGTTGGATAGATTTTTTAACACTTAGTTTTAGACAGCAATGAAGAACACAAACGGATTAAGTACAAAATTTGATTAATTTAATAGTTATTATTTCTGATTAATGAACCATCTCACAATACATGACGAATATATAATACATTTCAATATTTGAATATGTAGCTAGGTATATAGTTATTCAAGAAACTTACAATATGAATCAGTGATTCAAAATCACAAACATGCTAATTTAATTGATATTCAAAATTTCAAAATAGAAAATATTATGAAGAATGATATACAGATGTATAAATGTTTAATGTATATACCTGACTTCTGACTCTAAAATAAGTTATTATTAATATTCCCTCATAAATAAGTTGATTATCATGTTTCATAGAATATACCCGCGAGTTGATAATGAAATATTAATTATTCAATTATATTTAAGTTCAGATTAATTTTATGCAAAAACAATGTAATGTAAAATAATACCTACCTACCCAGAATCATTATTATTTTATTTTATTGTTATGGAGGTACATTAAATTATAATATGCCATATTGAGGTATTGATTAGGTAGGTATGTATTCAATTATTGCTGTATTACATTAAATGATTTATATTATTTGTATGAATTATATTTATACAATTTTTTATTCAAAAACTATAAATTAACTTAAATATTATTAACGACTTTTATTTATAAATTCAAACAAAAGACGTTTACTTTACCTGTATTGTTAACTTGGTAAGTTCAAATTTTATCAAAGGTCATCAAAATAACACAAATCTTCAAACTGATTTTTTGAAATTAAAAATTATTGAATTACAAAATATTAAAATTATTACAAAATTTAAAACATGGTTTTCTCTCCTGACTTCCTCGTAAGTATTTCAAAGTGTAACCTAAAACTCTTAAATATATACAAACCTATTATTTTTTTAAAGAGTTAATATTTAGTTCAAATTTAAACAGAGAACAACCACTTTCCCTAATTAGTTTTTTGTATCTTGAAAATATTTCAATTGAGGCTGATAGGCCGTCCTTTATTCAGAATTGTTTTTCGTATACAATAATAATTACCTACATAAATAACAAATTTATCCATTAGATTGACTTGCGTGGCCACATAGGCGTGTTCAGCGGGTATGCAGGGTTTGCAGCTGTATACCCTGAAGCTTTTTGAGGGGTGAAAATCGATACCAGAAATAACCTTAATTGCACAAGAAGAAGAATTAGTATGTATATTAAAATATTTATTGTGATAATAAATGATTAAAAACAAGGGAAATTATATCAGAGATCAGACTAACAACGTTTGATTACTTTGATTCACCTATAAAATCATAAGGTGATTGCTATACCACAGAATATATGAAATATATTTCATATATTCTGTGGCTATACTAACCACCGTCCGACGTATAACATACATATGGCTGGGTGCTATTAGCAAATTGAAACATTCAATAAATTATTAGTTATTAACTTGGTAGGTACCAAGTATTTGCGAAAGTAAATAATTCTTGTATTTTTTCATGGTATTTGTGACAATAGTTTTAAATTAAACTGTAAGACTTTAAAATATTTGTGTACGTGTAGGTATATAAATTATCAGAATTGTACATGCTTAAAATAACTTTCAGAGCACGCCAATGGCAGCCTTTTGCATACCATAAAAAATAGGCCTACGCATGCCTATGATACGACGTGAACATGGCATCTGATGTATTATATCAAGCGATACCCACTTGCTTATAAAGACGGAGAAAGCCAAAAAATTAAAAACCAAAAAAAATATATTAATCGCTTAGCTTAGAATCCAAAATAATAAGTATAGAAATTTCGAAATTTTTTGTTATTAATTTTAGGATTTGATATTTAGACATCATTATTTAAAATTCAAATATACTCTACCATTTATGAGTTAAAAGCAAGTTACAACTCTGATCATATTATTCAGATACACTAGATGGTTGGTATAAACTATAATATTATATAGCCAACTCACAAAAAAAAATGTTTTGTGTAAAAATTCCCGCTTTTTTCTTATTTTTCTCTATAGGTACGCTTTTAAAAACTATTGAATATTTTTTACTCACCGAGTTTTCGGCTCCCCATTGTAGGCAATATAGGTATCAACTAGATTCTCACTTTTTAGAAACAATATGCTGAAGTAAAAAATTGAAGCATTTTTAGTAGCCTAAGAGTGATGAGTGATGAGTGATGACAGACACATCACACACACTAAAATAAACGGAAGTGTAAAATCAAATTATGTCACATAGAATCTGAAAGAAAGTACGTAACCACTCTGCTTTACAGTAGGTGTCGCGACATCAAATGTACTTCCGTCATTGAGTATCGGCGTAACATATTTATGTATCCATAATTTAAGTGTTGAATTTAAATTCGATGATACATCATTGCACACAAAACAAACACCGGATTAAAGGGAATCTTCTACTGGAACAAGACCACTGAGTCTCGATAATTTGAATTTATTTAGGGCAGTGGCGTATTTTGGGTGATTTCTCGGGGGGTGTCAACATTTATTGAACCTCAAAAACAAAATTTTTACTATTATTTACTAAATGTAAAAACTAATGTAAAAAGACATTGAATTAAGTTTTAACAAATTAATATGTTAGGAATTGACAAGAAGTTTTACATTTGATAAAAATAGTATACTATAAAATAAGTGACAACACTAATGACCAATATATTAGGACTTTTTTTTAAATGTCGGGGGGTTTCAAGACATGGAAGACACCCCCCCCCCCCAAATACGCCACTGATCTAGGGGCCTCAGAATTTTCCATCATTATTGTTTACAAACTATAATATTGCATAAATCACCTAAAAATTGATGATTATTATTGCTGACATTTGTCATAATTTAATAGTTAGCTTATATATTTCAGCTATATAAAATATATTAAATGCTATATACTAGAATGACTAGATACTAAAACAACAATAGTACCTAATTGATAATAAACGGTAAATTAAATAAAATAACTAACCTTTAATAATAATTCATAATAAACAGTACATTACTATAAATATAATATGTAGACAATTATTCATGTTTAACGTATATTTAATAAGTATTAAGTATCAATTTTGTACTAATTTTCTTATATATATACTCTTAAATTGTTTTTAAATTAAAATAAATAAATAATAATAATAATGTGTAAGTATAATATCTATTGGCTATTGCCGCTATTGGTCTATTACCTACCGGCATATTGTTCAAGTTTTGAGTTAAAACCCGTAAAATAATTATCGATACATTTTGTTTTAAACCAGACTATCCTACAGCCTACAACTAATAGTTTCTACTGCTGAATGCAGACCAGACATGTAATGTAAAACAAAACTGATTTGTTGATATAAAAAATTTTTAAACAAAAAAATCTTAGGATTTCTTATATTTTTACATCTAACCAACTTTCCAAAAAGGACAACTTATGAGGTGGTAAGTTAACTGCAAAATCGTTAGAATTACCTATACTGTCTCAATAGAAAATAATGCTAGCTCTGCAAATCTCTAACCTACTTACCAGCGTAGCATAAATAGTGAATCTCATGGATCCTGAACAGTACCAATCACATCACTCACATACACATTACACAATGACCCAAAAAGTAATAATCCTCTCTTGAGATAAAATATACTGTCTACCAAACTACTATAATATATGACACACCTTAAATATGTTGCTTATACCTACACTTTTTTAAGTTGAATCTCACTGATTCCTATGAGTTAAAAATATTTATTAGATACCAACACTCCTTTTGAGATTAATGACATTAAAAATATAGTCAAACTTTTACCAATATACATTATATTTTGAATTGTAATATGTATTTTTCTAAGTGATTATTTTTGTTTATTGACTATTTCATTTACCTATAAGAAATACAAATTCAATAATTTAAAAAGAAGTGTTAGCTACTAAAGTTAAGAAAAATAAATTGAATTCAATTGCCACTATATTTAATATTTTGAATTTGATTATACTCAATAAATGATCTTCAAATTCTAAAGCATTGTTTAATTTTAGTGAGCGGTAGCGGTCGACCGCTCGAAAATTAAACAAGAGCAGTCGCAGGCGGTTTTTGCCAATTCAATAACCCGTGTTTAATTGTCAGAGGTTATCCGCCGCGAATAAAAACCGCGACCTCGCGCGGCCAAACCGCTCCGTGTGTAACCAGCTTAACGCTTATCAAACAACTTGAGATGTGGGTAATAATGCCTCATTTTAAGATTTTTAAAAATATTTATAGTATAAAGAAACTTAAGAGATAATTTCCACAAGGAATGTGTCTTAAACAAATTTAAAAAATAAAAATGATTCTTATGTTTTTTATGTTTTATATTTGTCATACATTAAACCAAACTATTCATGCATCAGCTTTTCTTTTTGTCTTGCTAACTTCTTTTTGGATACTTTCTTCTTCTCAGCCTCATCCTTGGGAACTTTAGCAACAAACTTCTGCTTTTCAGCGAGAATTACTTCAATATGACAAGGTGAGCTCATATACGCTGAAAAGGTAATTTTTAATTAGTCAATAATAATATAAAGAAATAAAAAAAACATGTTTGCTAAAATTTAAAAAAACTTTAAATAGCTAATTTATATCGAAATTTTTTTTTCGTTAAATTCACTTTCTAATGCTTTTCAATAAAATTGTAAATGGTACATATTATACCAAATTATATACTCAAATAAATCCATTTTATTTTACTGTTGTTTTTAATATAAGAAAGAATTGACCAATTATCAAAACTAATAGATCAAAATATTATCTATGATTCTAGTCAGATCTTTTTTTTTATGTTATAAATATTATTAAATTGAATATGTTCATAATAGTGATGGGCATAATCGAATGATTAGTAATCGAGAGAATCTCTCGAAAAATCACTCAAAATTAAAATCGTTTATTCGTATGATAAGAATAATTTACTATTATTACGTATTGAGGAATCAAAAAATTACTCAAGATATGAATACACTTTAGTAAATAATTATTAACTAAATTTTTCTTTATATATTTGTTGATATAATATTAATTAAAAACTTAACTATAATTTATGAATAATAATAACCATGATGTATTAATAATTTATTATTAATAGATGCTTTTATTAAAAGACAGATTTTCATTATTTTATTGAATAATATAGTTATTATCTAAATTTTAAATTAATCTGCTGGTCTAAAATACTGTAAAATCTTAATTATGAAAAAACTATCACATTTTTTTTGAAATGAAACGTTATAAATGTATTACAAATATGTATATTGTATACAATTTTTCAGATTTAAAATATACTAAATCAATTACCAGATAATAATTAAATTATTCGATTACTCGATTATTTTACTCATAATCTAAATTATTCGATTACTCGATTATACCCATCACTAGTTCATAATTTACAACAAAATAAAAATACTAAGTCTAGATATCCTGAAAATATTAGGCAAACAACCTTACCACTATATTTAGTAATAGAGCAATATTATGATTATTTCACCATTTGATTTCATTATAACATAATAAAAAAAATATATAAATCATCTTTGCCACTGAATCGAGAAAAACGATATTGTTTAACAGTAGAGTTTGGATTTGAGAGCGTTTTTGTTGAATTTTTAAAATAATGAATAACAATTTTTTGTTGCTCTATTGCCCTTTTTACCTACAAATGCTTTTTTCTTTTGACAGTGTTACATATCAACAGATAAGAAATTGTGAAGACAACTTATCAATGTCATGTTTAAAATTTTAACGGGATTTACCATAAGCAAAATAGATTAAGCAAATAATATGGAGAGTTAAAGTTTTGAAAAGTATATTACTCCGCCTATGTATATTATTTTTTTAATACAAAATAGTTAAATCAATTGAGATCTTATTTTGTAGGTACTTTTAAGTTTGATTTTTTTACATATTAAGTTAAATTTTTAAAAGCCTTATTTTATTTATGATATTGCCTTAAAATCTGTGCCCAAGTCATCACTTCATCAGTCTGTTTAGGCACAGCTCTGATAAAAACTCTATTATCATACTACTGCTTAATAAACTATAGATATATTTTAAAATGCATAAGCTATAAATTATACAAAACAGAAATGTCATTCAATGACTAATATTCAAAAATTCATTCATCAACAAACATAATTTACATAATATACATGTGTATGCATTTAAATCATTCAACTAGACTAGTATCCATAATGTATACAATAGAAATATTTTATCTGTACAAATCTTTGCAGGGAATTTAATACTGAATATTTGGTTTATTAAAAATTAGAAAATTGAAATAGAACTTCATCTTGAGCAGTTTGGTGAATGTTTTAAATATATTACAATGAGCAAATCTGATTAATAATACAGTGAGTTCCACTTAATGTGATCACTGGTTAATAGAATCAACCGTTTATTTGAATCAAAATTGAAAATCCCAAACCAAATCGTATGTTACTCATGTTAAATTGACTTTTTATTAAAATCACTAAGCAATGGATAATTGAACTTTTATGAACTATCTTATCATTTTTATACTAATTAATAGGTAATGTGACCATACGTCCCGTTTTGAACGGGACAGTCACATTTTTTGTATCCCCGTCTCGTTGTCCACTGGAGAACCTTCGAGGCCTAAAATGTCCCGTTTTCAAAAAAAAAAATAATGAAAATAAATGTTTGTTGACAAAATATTGTTTTTATTATATCTTATTTTTTATGTGGGCGTACCTATGTGTGTATCGTTGTTTGACGATATTGACAGTGAATGGCAATTAGATAAGATAACAAGACCATAATAAAATATAAAAATAACTATTGTCATGACGTATTAACATGAATTAATTAAATATATTATATAGGCGCTGTGATATTAGCAGTAAAATAAAATTACCAAAATATTTCCAACGGGTTAATTTTAGTGTTACAATATTAGGACATCGGTATTACTAGTATTACAGTAACCATCAACTGTTTTGGATGCTCTTGCTTATAAGTTTATCATAATATATTGTGTGGTTTTTTTAAACGTATAAATATATTCAAGATGCCAAAACGTAAGTGTATATTTAATAAAGTTCTTCAAGAAAAATATCCAAGAAATATCAATGTTATATTGAATCTTGGGGTTAATAGAATCAAAATGACCTCCACCAAAGTGATCACATTAAGCAGAACCCACTGGTCAGGTAGCCTGGCAGACATAAAATGTACTTACTCTACTATTATACAAAAATTAGTGTGAAAAATATATTAAATGTGGAAGTGTGTTAATACTTCCACCCAACAATTTACAGTACCTAGCTAAATTGGCAATTGCCGAGGGTTGTTAATTATATATATAAAAAATAATAATATATATAAAATATATAATTAACATATAAGAATGAGTTAATGAGGTGGCAGCAATAACATATTAACTATTATAAATTATAATATATTTAGAATCCTTAACTTTTAAAATAAAATTCTATGTCACAAACCATCTTTTTCAAAGCATTTTAAAATGCTTTCTTCAGCGACAGTAGGACATATAACCCAGAAGTGGAATGTTAGTTATAAATGTCTAAAATAGTACACAAAATGGTGATTTTTCTCTTTTCAACAATGTATTGTATATTTAATAATATACACCATTCAGAACGATTCAACTTTGTCTAATATTAGATTGATTATCACGAAAAATTAATTGAACTTACGGTTGATTCGGCCATGGGCTCTGTAAGTACGTCTCCTCAGACAAGGAGCACGGTTTATTTGAATGTGTTCAACAAACAGACGATCTACATCCAAACCTTTAATGTCTGCATTAGATTCAGCATTTCTCAGAAGCTGTAACAAGAACTCAGCAGACTTCTCTGGCCAGCGACCCTGAGTCATACCCCACTGTTTGGCCTGCAAAATTAATGGATTAAAATTTATGTCAAACCATTAAAAAAAAAACAAGTTCGTGTAATCATACTTGAGCACAGCGACCAACACCACCATTGAACCTCCTGAAAGGTACACATTCCTTCTTGTCCTTAACATTCTTCAAGTATTGTACGGCACGACGGAGAGGCATCTTCTTGATAGTCTTAGCTGTCTCTCTCGTGTTCTGTAACCAAAAACAATTAATTAAATCAACTTACCGAGTATGGACGCTAAACAAATGCATTGATTTTTGAATTCTAATACCTTGAAATGAACTCTTAAATTGGAGCCCCTTGCCTTACAGGACTTGGTTGGGTTTTTCGGTTCCTTAGCGTATCGACCCATGGTTGGGCCTGTCAAAGAAAAAAAAAATTAATTAATGTTGGAAATTATAACGAATATACATTTAGCGAATAAACACGAATTGAATTAGAAAATTTTAGAAAGAATTTTCAAAATAAATTAATGGATTGAATCGGATAAAGATCCGCGAACTTACCTAAAAAAGACAGGAGTTGAAAAAGAACTAACACATAAGTGGAAAACAAAATATCTACCCTATTTAGGTTTGACGACGATACGAACTACGAACAGTTACAAATTTAAGGTTAGTTAGCAGTGTGACCATTAAATCTACACGTAATTCCCGTAAACAATTTACCATAGGGAATTGGGACTGATTGTTTGGAATTTATGGCATATAAGCAAAGTGGATGTCATTGACAATGTATTAATAAAAAATAATTTTATTCATATTAATATTATTAATATGTCTATGGTGAATATAATATATCCACCTTGTATACAGAATATAATAAAAAGTGGATGTATATAATATTGTATAGTGTATACACGATGTAGATTGTAGATAAGCAATTTCAATATTTCATATATTGTCATTTGTCACTCACTTAGTCACTGTGCAGTGTGCACTGTGCAGTGTTGACGTGTTGAGTGTACGTCTGTGCGACTGTGCCTCTGTGGAGCGGCACCTGGAAGGCTGGAACCACGATGTAGAGAAATCTTCTCTACATCTTGACTGGAACTTACTGTGGAAGTGTGGACTGTGGGAATCATCGAGGTTTAGGATTAGGATATCTTACCTCCGATCAACACTAGTCATTGAGTAATATAATAGTACTCTATAGTTCAGCTTTCAGCTGATGCACGAAGCACGATTTAATAAACCATTTGTTTTGCGCCCAGTCACATATTTTTTTCTAAATCTATTTGCACCCAAAATAATTTTAATTAAAATGCATTAAAACTATACTTTACGTCGTCAAACTATGTTATATCATACAATACGACTCATATTTATTTTACCAATGTACTACCCATTGTACATATTATTTACCAATTTTAACTATTTTTATATTTTTAATTTTTAGTTTTTACGTTACTCTTAATGATATTATCGAAAATGAAGGACCATTTTATCTTAATTGCACCTCATGATGACCTACTTCTAACTGTGCATGCAAATGCATTGTTCAACCTATCACATACTAAAAAGTAATAATCGTAAATGTTTAATTTTTAGTAGGTAACTTTATATTAGACTTCAGTAGAAAACTGGTTTCAGGAAATATAAGTTTGGCGTTTCCGTAAAACAATTTTAGAGCGTATAAAAAAACGAATTATTCAAAATCAATGATAATTAATATTAGTCAGCCATAATCATGAACTGAATACTACCTAATTAGAAATTACTATTGAATATTTAAACATAAACTTATATTCAGTGGTTTTTCGGGATGCTGAGGTGTCCCATTCTGATTTCATATATTCTGTGGTACTTCTAAGCATCTACCAATCTGCTTATTCAAAGAATCTATCAAGATATTATAAATAATCCATTTAATGAATTACAACGGCAACATTGTATGTGGAAGTGGAGTGGGCGAATATCGGGTATATTATACCCACAATTGTCAGGTAGTAACTTATCTTTCAGCCGCAAATAGATTGTTGTAGCCATATTTGGCTTTTTATTTTATCTTAATTTTAAAGCGTTTATTTACTATTTAATATTTATATATTTAATACCTTATATTACGTCTATTCTTGTTTCATACTTACTTATTCTGCTATTAAATACAGATTGTAAATTTCATATAAAAATAAAAAAATAAATATTTTGAAGTGTCAGCAAGAATTTTAATATGTACAAACAATTTACTATTTTGAAATAGGTTACCTATAAATCACTTAAAAATTAAAATATAATACAAATCACACAAGGTCGTCTAAATAATTTTCTTACCTTTAAATTTTATAAGAGGTCAATTCACTTATTTTTAAAATACCCGAACCAAACGAGATCTGCTAAGCATACAATTTGTCATGTTATTATGACTTGAATAATGGAGACAACCCGTGCAGGTATAATATCCTCTTAAGATACAATTGTTACTAAGTTAAATGATTTTTAATTAATATAAAATACAATTCTAAAATTATATTCAATCATAATAAATATATGATTCTTTATAACCAATAGCAACCTTAGTTGGTGCATCCAGGAGGTCAAAATAAAAAATGCCAAGTAGTTTTCAATTCTTAAGAAAACCCCCCCAAAAAAAGTCAGTTTTTAAATAATTGATTTTATTTTTTTGGTGTAACTAACTAAAAAAATAGCTATATTTTCAATTATTATTATTTTTTTTTTATATGGATAAAAAACTAGAAAATGTGATACAAAATTCCTCATAAGTTCTTATTAGTGGAAATTTAAAAATAAAAGTTGCGTGTAAATCCACATTAATTTTTTATGAGTGTCTTAAGTTAGAATGTTGATAAGGTTCCACATCAGTAGTTCATACTGTAACCAAAAAATAGCTCCATTTTGGCATTTTATCTTTAACTTTACATTTCAATTGAATTAAGATGTTTTTCAGGATTTCAAAAAACTTAATCAAATGAATTCAATGTTAATTTAATTATTGAATATAAATAAATAAAATAACATTTCATGAACATTGAATAATATTATTCTTGTTTTATTAAAAAAAAAAAAAACATAATATCTTCATAGCTTACCATTGTTATCAGTTTTTCAAGGATTGTACCAAAGTGGATCTTGCTGCAATATATAAAAATATTTATATGAAAAAACATATTAGAAAAATTAAAAACATTTAACTTACTTCTTGAGTTCTAGCTTTGACTTTTCTTTCGATAAGTTGTTGTAATGCTTCTGATCGCACTGATAATGTGTCTATTTTCTCTAAAAGCTGTTGGTATGGCGATAATGGTTGTGTTCCCATAACAACATGTCCAAGTTTTGAGTCAATTTTTGCATCCAACCTGGCATTCCTGATGAGGTTCACTATCCAACATTCTGCCTCCTCTGGATTCATATTAAGCTTTTCAGCTAACATACTTCACAATAAAGAAAGGATTAAAATGTTATATATTTATAAATACAGAATATACATACCCTATACTAATGCACTGATGAATACGACAAAAAGTTTCAAAAATCATCAAACGAGCATTTTCAACAAAATCATCAAGGCAGGCTGTTAAGAAGAAATCATTAAAAAGAACAATCTGGCATTCATGTAATTTGTCTCTGGCTCCTTCAAAATCAAAATTAACGTAGAGATTTTCTAGAAGTTCAGTTATAGGGTCACGGTAGGTATAAGATTCCTAAATACAGAATTAATATTAATAAATATTTAAAATTTATATTGATAAACAATACATTTAAATTTTAAATGTACAATGTTATGAAGTGATGTTAAACTCACCTGCTGAATAACCTTTACAAGATCTTTCATAGCTGCTCTTCTTGAACGATTAATAATTACTGCGGTGGCCAAGTAGCGAAGAATGTGTGGGCACATGGTTTGAATGGCATTTAAATAACTAATAATTTGTTTGTATATAATAAAATGTATTATTGCTACTAGTATTCACAAAATATTACTTACTTAGGCCTGTACAGAAACATGTCAATAATAAGGTCACGTCCCTTAACATGATTGAAAAACACAAATAAGCTCCAGTGAATTAACCATGTTCGTTGTTGTAGCAAATGCAATGGAGAACCATTTGTATTAGAATCAATGTACTCTCGCAGTTTATTTAAATCTTCAAGAGCAGTTTCCCAGTTTTGAATAAGAATTTCAGATGCTAATTTCCCCCAAAGAACATTCAAGTAGTTCTAAACAATAATTCAATTATTATAAAAATATTGCAATAAATGCATTAAGAATTTTACACATTAATGAATTTACCTTATCATTAGGCGACATAACTAATAAATAAAAGTACAAATGACTTGTTGTACCAGCGTAATTTCCACAATCATAATGGTACTTTGCAAATTTGTACATACTTTCCATCATTTCCACTTTAAACTAAATTAACAAAAACAGCAGATACTTAAATTATCATTTATTAGATTTTAAGTGACATTTTACAATGCTATTATATGATTTTATTTCCAAAAATGTTGTTTTTAATGACTTTAAATCATTTATGATAATTTTTTCCTCGGATGAAAAGGTTAACCATGTAAGAGTAAAACATGATATTTATATACTTTTAAATAACCACTTTGTATAAGAGCAGTATATTATTATAATCTGTTGATTTTATTGTTAATGGAAGACCCTGAGGAGTTGTGAGAAGAAGCTTCTCCTAACAATCAGACTGAATAGAATTGTAGAGAATTTGATATTAAGGAAGTGACCTAAACCCTAGAGACCAATATAACACTAAAAGAAGGGCTGTAAAAAACAGGAAATAAGTTTTAAGGAAAATTAATATCAGAATAGTATTTTTCATTAACACTATTCAACAAGACCTTTAATATTTAATAGGAATATTTTTATCAGGAGATTATATTCTAAAAACCGTCCTACACTGAACTCTACGAATCGGGACAGTATTTTAAAGTATGCCAGTGACACCAACGTGAAGAAATTGCGTAAAAATGTACAATGATGCTTGCGTGGCCATTCATTCGCTGCGCTGCGCTTGAGCAAAAACAAAACAAAAATATTCCTGAATTGCTATGCAACACCACCTTAAGTTGGTCACAGGGTAACCACAAGTATACCAAGTACTTATCAATCTGTCCCGAAAAGTACGGTTCTTGCCAATATTTATCTCGAAAAATTGTGTCCTAATTATATATTCATTTAAACTTTAAAGGATACTTTCCACAAATTATCATTCATTTATTAAAGTTATTCCTTGATAAATTCTGCCCTGAATAGTACGGGTCCCAAAAATTATTATTTTGATTTTTACGAGGGCCCCATTTATATGACATATATGAGACAATCTATGTAGGTTTAAGATTTTAATAGTTTGTTATTTAAATTCATATTTTATAATAAAAATATTATTTTTTAGAAATACATTTAATATAGGTATTCGTATAACTGTATAAGTAATTTAACAATACTTAACTCTGCAAAAGACTAAATTAAAAAAATCCTGTTTTAAAAATTTGAATTTTATAATTCATGTTGAATAAAAACAACACTTACATTGAATTCATTAGTCAAATATGTCGACAGTGTTTTAGGATCCCTCATAGTTTCCATATTTTTCATGACTTTATCATCTTTGAGGAAATTCATTACAACATCAACTTCACTTTGAAATTGATTGAGCTGTGATACAATTTGATCCCTTCTTGTTTTCATTTCCTGATATCATAAAGTTACGATAAAATAAAAAATATCATAGGTTCTACAATAATAGCCAGTACATACCTCAGGTACTTCTTTATCAGGATTCAACTGTTTGTAAATTTCAATGACATAATCCATCATGTTAGTCTTATTAAGAATGTCCAATTTGGCTTGCAAAATTTCGTTCTCATTGTATATCTAAAAAACGTTTTAGGGTCAGTCAAATATTTGTATAATTGGTGTTTAGCGTTCAGCAGATATCATGAACACACAAAGTAAGAAGGACAATTTGATTTCCATAACCGAAAATTCACCAAAGCCCAATTCTACAGTGAACTATACTTGAACAGTTAACGTTCCCACCTTGTCAAGACAGAAAACAAAGAAAAGCTCTTACCTTTTTCGCCCACAAGAACTCCAATAGAGGGGCGACCAAATGCCGGTCTAAGTACTTGGTCATCTTACTCGTCAAATCGAATTTAGCCATATTTGTGTGTGACTACTACGGATGTAAGAAGAATAAGCAACTCAGTGGATTTATGTCCTTCAGCAGTAAGGACGAAAATTTAACAAATAAAGTATATAAGCGCCTCCACGTAAGAAAAGCTTTGAACGACCGAATCACCGAATACTGAAAGATTAAATTTATTGAATCGTGGTTCGATATATTATGTTCAATGGTTCAATCCAACTCGGTCCACTTGGATCATGATAATAAGCCAAAATGGTCTTTTGAAAATCTTTATCATAACAAGGCCCAAAGAGAATAAAGAAATGGAAGCGTCCAGATACCATATTATAACCTGATCACGTTTATACATCTACAACCGTGGTTTTGACATGCCTATAACAAGACAGTGTTGCCTGGTCCGATTTTCATAAGTTAACTTGAAGCCACGGATATAGTCATATGGATACATGAATTAGTTAATTAATTAATTAATTAGTTAGTTAATCATGCTATATAATATCTATTATATATTCGTGCTTGAGAGCTGAGGTATAGTCGGTCTCGGTATAGACCTACTGATAATAATTTATCTGAACTCAAGACCTAAATTTATTATAAGTCAGAATATGTATTTATGTGTATTCGTTTTTAACACTTAACGATTCAACTTATATATCATAATGAATTATTAAATATTATAATAACAGTAGTTTAGGCATAGAATATAAGTTTAGTTAGATAAATATACATTTTGGTTAAACGAAATATATTTTCCTAATTTCATTATCATATACTTTCTTATCCTCCTAATTCCAAACTGTTTTCTGGTGTTTGCAATCAAATTATTTAAAATATTTAAAACTAGTTGAATAAAACAGTTTATTTATTAATAATGAACCATAATTGTGTGTATTATTACAAAACAATAATACTACGATATACGCACGCACTTAACTGTAATTACCAAGATAATAGATTAGTACAAAAAATAAAAAATAGTTTACATTTCATGTCAATTTTTGTAAATTGTAGGTATATTCGTATAACTTTTGTGTTACTCAATTTTTTAAGGTTGTATAGCGATCTGGTCACTATAAAAACATTTAAACATGTACTAAATGTAACGATATTAACAGTCAATATATCAAAATTCACCTTCAAATTTTCTGTTGCATCATCTGAAATATAACGATTTGACTGCAAATCAGAAATTTTGGATTGTAGGGATTGGAATTTGTTTGAAAAGGATGATTGTTTTCATCAAATTTTTATTTTTTTGTGCAAAGTCTTGACATTGTCGATTGAACAACATACTCTATTTAGACTGCAGCTTAAATCGTAAATTCTAATGTCTCCAAAATGTATAGAACTACTGGATCTTGAATTATATTTTTGCAGGCGATAAAACAGAAATACAGAATAAAATAATTATTGAAACCAGATAAAATTGTTTTATTTTGGTTATTAATATAATAAGTATTAACTATTAAGTAATATTGTAATAATCATAAATACAAATTGACCTCTAAGCATTCACTGGCGAATCTTCCATAAGTGTATCATTGTGTTTCAATGTTTGGGACATTTTCTGACGAATTTTAACTATTTATAGGTACTGAAATTATTTATATATATATAAATATTAATTATATTTGCAAATCACCAATTTTCCACCTTATATCTCAAACCTTACATTAAACACACTTGAAAATTAAAACAGTCCACGAAGAAGCAGTAAATTTCTACAAACGATTCCACTCCAAACTTTCTCCACATATCAACCCCCCGCATAAAGCTTCGCCATAGGCGCACATAGGGTGTGAATTTAGGGGGTGCTGAAATAATTTATAGTACACAGACCCGTGGGGAGCGAAGCCCCCCACTTCACCACCCTAATACTATAATAATTGCATTGCAATAATTATAAATTTTATTAAAAATAAAAATAAATATTTTGTAATTATATTACAAGTTATAATAACATGTAATCATTAATTATTAATGTTAGACAAGATTTAATTTTCTGTTTGATATTGCAAATGTTTGCAATATAATTTCCCCCTCTATTTTATTGGTAAGATCACTCTCAATGCTAAGCATAGATAGCTTGGTAAATCTTTCTATCTTTCTTGGCCCATATTGGTGCGTAACCAGTTTTTCAATCTACGCATAGCTGAGAAAGAGCGTTCACACGTTGACGAAGAAATTGGAATTGTTATTCCCAATAGCTTACAGACATTTGGAAACAAACTTTTATAACATTGATTTTTCATGCATTCATATATAAAGCTGGCTGGTAGACTATTCATTAAAACCATCATTTCTGCTGATAAACTAACTGTTGATATTTTCAAAATCCGAATCATAAAAATTCAAGATCATATAAAAGTTCTAGCAGAAAATTTCCATAGTTCACTCCAAAAATCAACTGGCTCAATACACTTCAACTTATACCTACGTCCACCACCTCAAAGACGACTAAAACGCGGTCGCCCGCACGATCTTATTCGATAATTTTATTAAATAACTAGTCACTACTGTAATTATCGCTCTTAATTGTAATTGTAAATACTTATATCATGTTAAAATTAGTCAAAAAAAAATATGTTATTTATCCATAGATGTAGATAGCCTTATAGGCTAGGAATGTCTTATTATAAAATAAAAAATAAAATAAAATAAAAAAAAAGATATTTTCAAAATATCCTGATATACATAAACAGATTTATATAATAATATTTCAAAAGATATGACTATGTAATAAATATTTTAAATAGTTTATGTGGTGCTAATTTTAAACCTGGGAGTGCTAAGCACCCCCAAGCACCTCCCTATGTGCGCCTATGAGCTTCGCCACTCACAATTCCTGGAAATCTCTCTAGAAGGCTCAAAAGAAATTAGTGCCGACATATTCTCAATAATTAATCTAAAGAATATTATAGATAGAAAAAATAGATAAAAAATAAAAACAACACTTAAGGGTAGTGTCTCTCGTCATATTGATATTAATCATGTAAAAAACTAGAATTTATCACATAATCTTATTGTTTCTAAAAGAACAGATTGTATATATAGTTTAAAAAATAAAAAATTTTAAAATTTAAAATAAAAGCTTAATTTTTAAAATCAATAGGAATAGCATTTAAAATAAAGGATCATTCGCTCTGTACATGCCCACCGGGATGCGTTCGGCACGCTTAGAATACGAGGTTTCCCGAAAAGAAGACAGTGTCCAACTGGCGAAACTACCAAAGTTATACACTGTCTAAAAGGACACTAAAAGTACAAAATTAGTGACAATTGTGTTCTGTAGAACCACAGAAACATAGATTGAATCTTTTAAACTATCTATAACAGAAAATTATATTTTTGTTAAATTGTTAAATTTAGTTTTACTCAGATTGGGATAACTACGTTTTGTCCCACACCCACATGTTTTTTTTTTCCAAAGTCAACTTTTTTCAGTTATTTCAATTTCTAAATTTTACATTTATTCCAATGAATATATTTTGTTCCAGAAATTTATCTTTTCTCAATTTCACGTATATTCGTTCCAATGAACGTTTATTTCATAACTTATTTATTGTAAATTGTAATAAACATTTAGAACATAATAATATTACATTTTATATTACGCACTTTTTGATTTAGAACAAATGTTCATTCGTACAACACACTAAAATATGAGGTCGACTTGAACCATAACACTGAACAAAAACGTCATTAACCATGGTGAAGCAAATCGAAATTCACTTTGGTTCCTAACTTATTCGTTATCATTAATACAAAGATAACGTTACTCTATACAATTTCAATTATCAATCATTTAAGAAATTCTTCTGTGAGATCATTAAGGAATATGTCGAAGAACAAATTAAACTTGACCCTTCCTCCTGGTGTGGCTGACAACCAACAGCCGGTGTCACCATCTGCACCATTATCGGCGGCATCGGACGCAGGGTAAATAGACTACAAAGACAAAAATTGTCTGTTGAGACTGGTTGGTTAACTAACGCTTGCATAATTTTTGTATACATTACAGATGCGACAAGTTAAGCGTAGCAAGCTTACAAGAACAATTGGATCGAGTGGGAATGGACGACGAACAACGGAAACGAATGGAATTATTCTTATGTCAAAAGGAGAAGATTGGGGGTGAACTTAGTGATGCAGACTTTGAGAAAATGAAAGATGGTGAACTAGGTGCTGGCAACGGTGGAGTAGTTATGAAAGTCAAACACAAGTCTAGTGGACTCATCATGGCCAGAAAAGTAATGGAACATAACAAACTCAATTGATTTCCTAATGCATATAATTTATTATTTTTTTTTATAATATTTAAGACTAAAACGTATTGTAGACAAAATTATATGATACATAGTCAAAGGTATTATATAATCGACTATAAATACTATTTCAATGATTTGACACATCACTTTTAGGTATTTATACATGTATAAATATTAAAACTTTATTTTTAGCTTATACACTTAGAAGTAAAGCCTGCCATAAAAAAACAAATCATTCGGGAGCTTAAAATTTTGCATGAGTGTAACCATGCACACATAGTTGGTTTTTATGGAGCATTTTACAGGTAATTGTCTTAATTTTTTTAATTAATATAAATAATCATCAATTGTGTTTGTAAAATTACCATATGGTTATAGTGATGGTGAAATTAGTATTTGTATGGAATATATGGATGGCGGTTCCCTTGATCTCATATTGCAAAAGACTAGAATACCTGAGCCAATGCTTGGAACTATAACTGCTGCTGTGCGTCCACATTAATAATTTTTAGTTACAGAAAAAAATCACATTTTTTCTATTTCCATAGGTTGTCAAAGGTCTGATTTATCTACGAGAGCAACATTCCATTATTCACAGAGATGTCAAACCCAGTAACATTTTAGTAAACAGTGCTGGAGAAATTAAGATTTGTGATTTTGGTGTATCTGGACAATTAATAGACTCTATGGCTAACTCATTTGTTGGTACTAGATCATATATGTCAGTAAGTAATAAAAACAAAACCTATGATAACATTTTACTTTTAATTCTTATAATTTATTTTATTTAACTTAATTTTTAAGCCTGAACGACTGCAAGGTACACAATATACATTACAAAGTGATATATGGTCATTGGGATTATCTTTGGTTGAAATGGCCATTGGAATGTATCCGATACCCGCACCTGATGCAAAAACTTTAGCGTCAATATTTGGTCCTAGATCACAGGCGACTGAAACATTAGAAAACATCGAAGGTGATGTCTTTGGTAAGAAAGTTTTAAATATAACTACAAAATAAAATATAGTATATTTTTATGTATTAAGCGATTGGATATTTAAATTAGCTTTCATTCCCATTCAGTATTTTAAAATCATTTTTTTTTTAATGTTTATAAAATACTTTAAAATTTTTGAATATCAACATGTTTAAATTTTTTTGAGTTCAGTTGACTTACATATTTTTTTTTTATCCATGTGAATATATTTTAGCAAATGGAAATGGACCTAGACCAATGGCCATATTTGAACTCCTTGATTACATTGTTAATGAACCACCTCCTACATTACCAGCTGGTATATTCTCTGATGCCTTCAAAGATTTTGTAGACAGATGCTTAAAGAAAAATCCCAATGAGAGAGGAGATTTCAAAATGCTTATGGTAAGATATAATCATTTCTTAAAATTAATATTTGTTCTGATATCGAGAATGTTTTGTATTTAGAAGAAAATCATGTTTCGTAAAAACCTTGAATTAGCATTTTTATAAAAACTAATTATTTCTCAACATTAGCCAATATTTATTCTCTAAAAATTTTGTTATCTGTTTTTAATTTGAAAAATTGTTTAGTCAAGTTAAACATTACTTTTATTTTTCTGAATTATAATTATTGTATCATTTGCATCAGCAGAATAATATATTTATTGATGTAGGTAGTTAGAATTTGCTAAAAAATTCTAACATAATGTCCTAGCTGATGTTGGCAAGTGCATGCCATTTATATTCTGACAGTTATTTTACCAAAACAAACACATAACACTTTCATAATTTTAACATTATGAAGTATAATGCTTAATTAGTCTTTTTATGGTTGCAAAAAAGTAATAATCATTAAGTATAATATACTAATATATGAACAAAGTCGCTAAGACTTCCAGACATGACCAATCAAAGGCGCACCCAAGGGGGTGGCTAACGGGCTTTAGCCCCCTCCCCAAATGGCTTGCCCCAAACATTTTGATAATTTTATTAGGTTTATTGACAATTGACATTTGACTTTAAATTATTATAAAAAAAAATTATCAACTATCAAAATTGAAACATTAGGTATAACATAATATTATATTATATTTCTACCTGTCATTCCGGGCCCCGGCTGAGACCTCTGTTGTCTATTATTATTGTCACAATGTCGTTAGTTGAAACTGTGTACTGTGTAGGATACTGGAAACGTCTAGATTATACATTTTTATCGATACAATTTAGTTTATCGCAAACCGCAGGTATCTTTGCATTAACAAATTCCACTTTCATTTTATTACTTATTTAGTAGATTAACTAGTATTGTCGTACAACTGTTCAAGTCGACATCGTTGGTTTTTTGCGAGCTAATTTATTTATTTATTCATTTTTAAATGTTAATTGTTTTTTGTTTATTCAAATAAAACTTAAAACCGGAACAAAAAAACAAAATTAGTTAGTAAAAGATTGTAAACAAACTTTAAGATTTCTGTACATATTTCAAAATAAATACTACCTATTAATATTAAAATTATTTGAATTTAGCCCCCCCCCCCCCCAAAAAAAAAAAATAAAAATAAAATAAAAAAATCCTGGGTGCACCCCTGTTACCAATACAACATTGACACTTATTGTCTGATACTTGATAATGATAATAATTGTTATTTCTATATTTATATTTGTTCAATAAAGTCAACAACAAATAAATTAAATAGTACACAATGTGTTGATGTATAATTATTTTTATATTTTATAGGATCATCAATGGATAAAGAAAGCTGAAAGTGAACCAGTTGACATCGCTGGTTGGGTTTGTAAAATAAAAGGATTAACTCCAACTACTCCGACCAGAATGGCTTCAAATTCAGCCTCATGAGTCTGCTCACTGCTCCTAATACAAAGGCTCACTGCTGTGGACTCCTATTTAGACAGAAATGTCTAGAGGTGTGCCCCTCCCAAGCTTAATATAATATAATTGCTTTTGCCAAGAAATTGTTTTGATCGTATTTATGTAGCCTTTGATAGGGTGGTAATTATATATCATATAATAATTATTAATTAGGAAATTGAACTGTAATTTTAAATTATATTAGGGATAATTTTTAAGTTATAACTAATAATACCAAGGGTGTTTTTTTATAAACTTTTCTATATGTATTGTGTGATGAAAGCATTAATTTCTATATCTATTGTTATATTTTATGGTTTGTTATATTTTTTATCTTTATAGCTTACTTGCCTTCCTCTTTTCAAAAGCTTAAGTTGGTTTAGGATAGGCACAGTATGCTTTATCATTTTGGAGTAACATGTATTAAGTTTAAAATATAAGTAGTATAAGTATTGAACAAATATTAAAGTTTATCAAATCAAGTTAGTTAGAATGTTTTTTTAAATTAATCAGTGTGTTCTATTGTGCTTTTAAATTTAACATTTCCAACATTATAAATTCAGTGATTTTTTTTTTGTATTTTTTTTTTTTTACTGTTATGTAGATGATAAGCTTTAACATTTATTTTATTTTTATTATGTTTTATTTGCTAAATTTAATCTTCCAATGTAAATACATTTATTTATTTTAAGTTCATAAGTTGTTCCTGCTACTTCAGAGTGCACCCCCCTTTAACCCACCTTTTCCTTCATTTTACCATCATCATTTAATAAAGTACCAGTTTAAGTTTATGCAATTGCTTTTAGTAAATATTTAAGAATTTTTATTTTTAAATTGTTTACCTGTTTGTTTATATTATAATGTTATTTTATTTATTTAAATGTAATGGTTATTATTACATAGACTAGTACTTAAAAATGTAAATTAATCAAAATTACATTGAATGTCTTGGCATATCATTAGGCCAATGGGAGCCGTAGTAGCAGGAGCAGTAAACTATGTTCTACTATACTATAATATTTAATGACTAAATATGGGTATGAAAACCATATGTTACATATTTTATTCCTAAATTTAATTATAACTATTATTCATACTATATAAATAATGTATCTTAGAAAAAATTTACATTTTTTTTATTATTATTATTTGAATTAATAAAAAAAATTATATAAGTAATTCTATGGAAATATTAAGTAGTTTAATACCTCAGCCTGAGAATTTTTCTGTTTGCGTCATATTTCTTTGCCTTCTCTATGTGTAACATATTGAATTATTTGCTTTATTCTTACATATTTAACTATATTTGTACGAACTATCCTTCTATTTTTATGTAGACCTTGAATAATATTTGTACACTTAAAAATAACATAATTAATAACTAAAAAAATTATAGCTTTAACATCCTTGATAATACTATTTGGTGGTGTATGTATGGAAAAAAATCAAGGTTTAAGAGTGTGTCTAATTTATGTCCGTATCAAAATCTAATTTATAAAATAAGTGCAGATTTCTTTTATTTATTACATTATGACTGCATATGAATGTGTAATGAATAATCCTTGCATAAAAATATATTCAATGAAATGCATCAATACCAATTAACTATTCAAAACCTTGATGATTTATTTGTAAAGCATACACAACATTTAAAAATTTAATCAGGAGTGAAATTTATATTGTATAATTTAAAAAAAGGTTAGTCTTTATGACTTTACTTTTAACATACTATGATCAATGACAATAAATTATATGCTGTTTTTACATACTCCAATTTAGATTTAAATGTAGGTATTATTAAATAATCTTTATTGTACCTACTATATACCTATATTGGTTATATTTCATAAAATTAATCTAATTATTTTGAATTTTTCTTCACATATCACTTATAAATGTACTTTTATATTTGTTTTTTAAACCTTATTGCATATTTATCAACACCTTAATTGCTTTTATTGATATTTATAGGGTAGGATAAGGTAGGTGTAATATGTGTCCAATAAGAAAGATTTAAAGTATAAACAACAATCCACGATTAAAGATAGTCATGGTAAGAACTATAGAAACATAGAAAGAGAGATTTGAAAATACATTTTACCTATTGTAAATATTTAGTTCTCAATAATATATAAAGGGGTTTGAACCCTCTATCAACGCCCTTATATTCATTAGGTTATGTTATTAGTACTTTTCCTTCAACCGGCTATGCAGTAAGGAATGTGGTTTGTATGATTTACTTCAATTCAAAAAATATATTGAAATAGGTATAAATTATAATATTTACCTGTATAAATTAAACTATAATATTATAATATGTGAAGTGCTAACTAAAAAACGTGCCTATGTGTTTAAAAATAAGTATATAGGTAGGAACTTATTAATTTCTAGGACAGAACTAAAGAACGTACTTATGTACTACAAAAATAAATATGTAGCCATGTAGGTATGTAGGTATCCATGTAGTTAGGTACTTGTTAAAATAAATCTTTTTGTTTACTGATTTAATTTTTTTTTTATTTATGATAACATTTAGACTGTTTTACACTTATTAATGTACTTATTATTATACTTACTATACTTATTAGTATTCTCTGTTCAGGAGAATTTTTTGCCCCGACAGGACGAGTACGGTGACGGGGAGGTGATAAAAATTAAATTAAATACCTAACAAATAACAAATAAAATTGAATAAAGTTTGAGTCATATGGAGATGGTACATTTAACAGGCAACGAAGTGCACGGGATCAGCTAGTGATTAAATAAAAGTTAAAATTAACTAATTTTTAAGCCAATTCCTAAGAGGACACCTGCATGTGTTGTCTCTGTCTTATAAGTGCGTAACATAAAAAAAAACTGTTTATTTTATTGTCATTTTTCAATATCAGAACTACAAAAAAAGTTATTCATGCTTAAAAAACACAAAAATAATGTATTATGAATTAATGAGGACTTTTTTTTGTAAAAGTGATATGAAAAAAATTAAAACGATGTTTCACAGACAAAATTCTCCTTTTTACATGATGAAAATTTCGTTTCTTAGTTATAACTGTAGCTTTCTCGGTTCTTTCACGCGCGAAACAGTTTTTGCTATGCAACGCACTTGTAAAATGGAGACAACACGTGTGGATGTGGCGTCCTCTTAAATAGTTAATTACCAATAAATAATAATAATACTAATGCCAATTACCAACTTATAACTTTGCCTATAGGTATCTAATTACTACCTATACTACGTAATCGAAAGTTAATATAACAAGATCATTGGTTGTTTTGTTAAATACAGTAAAAACAGCAAATAATTTCATGTTTTTTTCTCTTATTATTATTATTTTTTGTTTTAGTATCGATTTCTTTCCTCAATATTGTTCTTATTGTTCATATTTTTATAACAGATTGAATATAACACAAAAAACAAAAAATAAAAAAGTTAAATGAAAAAAATATATTTCTTTATTTTATGAAATCTTACTTAAAATTATTGGACGACCCTCTTTTCAGCTAAGTAGTGCAGTTTTCTTTAAATTTTTTTAATAAAGTATACCTATAAATAAATATATGGTCAATATATTTGTCAAACAAATATCTACAACAAATTATGAAAATAAACTTATTCTTAATTTTTGAGGTATTCATTGTTATTTATTTTATTATCATTATTATTATTATTATTATTATATAGGTATTATAAGACTTTATTAATTATTATTCAACTAATCACTAATGTAATATAATAATAGGTACGTAATAAACTAATAGGTAATAATACATTTTAATGTCAATTATTAATTTAATTATTTTTTCACACAGTTCAACAGTTGTAACTTAGGTATAAGTAATAATTATTAAATTTTATATTAAATCTCATTTTTGGATACAAATATAAAATCATATTTAATAAAATATAAAAATTGTTACTCAAGTTCAGTTATAATTATAAATTTTAAATAAAACTGTAAATAAGACTGAAAATGAAACAGTTCCTACATTTTGGTGGAAAACGGTAATGACCAAAATTATTAAAACTGAACTCCGAAGTAGGTAGTAAATTCTTAAACTATTCAATAATTTAATAAGTATAATGACTGATTTTCATAGTATTGCCTATAAATAATAAGTTACTATTTTGTCCAATTTTAGTTATGATGTAACTCTATTTACAAGTTAGTCAATGGGTAAGCAGTAACTATAGTATAAGTACCTAATGGCTAATGGCTTAATTTTATTAAAAAAACTAAACATCTATTAGTTAAAATAATAGACTACGGGACTTTATAATTATTAAAGAAAATTATTATTGGTCATTATACGTTTATATAACTTTGATTTAAAGTTACTAATTTTATCAACTTTCATCAACATCTTACTATTATAATTATTTATTTAATTGAAAAAAATAATGCACTGCTTTAAAAATCTGGTGTTATAATTTGTTGGTACCAAAATAGGTAAATATATAGTACCTAGATATATATTATATAGGTATACCTATAAAACATTACTATTGAGGCATGCATAGCAATTCAAAATAAAAACAGATTATCTACTATTAATTATTATTATCAGTTATCACATTGACTTTTGTACTTGAAACTGAAACATTGTTCTGATATTAATTTTTATACCGAGTTAGTGTTTTTGAAAAACATTGAATGATAACTATGTAATCAAATGCATAAAATATAATATTATATAATATACGAGTACACATATTATAACATATTAATATCATATACAATACAATTTATATATAATGTATTAACGTGTACCTAAAAATGTACATAATATAATATTAGGTACTTTAACAAATATTATAAGTTATAACATATGTACTGTATGTGGTATGTCTGTATTTCAATAATTATTATGGTTATTTAAATAGTCATACATATACATCATAGTATTATACACTATAATCTTGGACTGTAGCCCATATGCGCAAAATATGACCCAAACGCAACCCAAAAGCGCAAAAATAAATATCCCATAAGCACAAAAAAAAATTACCTTTTTAATAACCCATAAGCGAAAATTAGTTTTATTAAAAAAAGTGTATTTTATTAAAATCATATAGTTAAAAACATATAATTAAAATCATACAGTTATTAATATACTATGCTATTCGTGATTATAAAATGTGTATTTAAATATAAAAATATATAAATAATTATAAAAATTGTATTTAATTTAATAGCAACAACTAATAGATGTTTTGTTTAAGATCAATAAAGATAATAAATAAATAAGTACCTTAATATTAAATTTGAAATTTGAAACCCACAGTTTTTAAGTAATCTAATCTTGAAATATTTTTTATCGTAATTTGTTACGATAAAATTCGATAATACTAAATGCTAAATTAAACTGAAATAATATACTACTATAATAATTTTAAAATGA
Source organism: Diuraphis noxia (assembly GCF_037042655.1). Taxonomy (NCBI): domain Eukaryota; kingdom Metazoa; phylum Arthropoda; class Insecta; order Hemiptera; family Aphididae; genus Diuraphis; species Diuraphis noxia. The sequence goes on along the minus strand of NW_028301714.1, from coordinate 23,839,763 downwards.
AACCTATAGTGTAACGGGTACAATATTGTAATTTGTATTAGGTAATACAATTTATTTTTGCGCTTTTATACCACTACTGAGGTACAGAAGCGCAAATTCGTTTTGGGCTTTTGGTTTATCGAAAAAAATTGACCTTTTGCGCTTTTGGGCTACACCGTAATCACGACCGCATAGGAATTAGGAAAGTCAATTATCTGAAAATAATAACCAAGCATATAATTATTGCCTTACCTAATGGCTAACTATTAATTAGAGTTTTGTAGACTGCAATATTATTATACTACCGCCACTGCGGTAGCAGATTAGTTTTAATTTTTTATCAATATTTGTAAATACATAGTAGTAAGTATATTTTTGGGTTAAGACTTTAAGGTTCTAGATTTACATTTATCCTAAATTAATTACATTATTAAGTGTTTGTAGTGCCTAAACCGTATGTCCGTAACATCAATATTTCATACTAGCTTTTTGGATTGACTTGTTTTCTTATTTATTTTCTTAGAGTTCTCATGTAGGTATAAAATATAATCAGTCATTTTAGGTTAAGTAGTTTATTATTATAATTTTTTTTAACGAATAATAACTTGTTATATTTTAATATTTTACTACCATTTACCATTGCAGCATTACACAAATTGCAATTAGTAATCAAATAATAATATTACAGCTTTAAATCTATTAACTTAATTGTTTATAAAATTACAACGCTTAATTTGTTTATATCTATATGTATGCATTTCAATTACCTAACTAGTCACTACATTTCTTCCTTTACTTATATACATTTCTTCCTTTACTATTTGAAATGTTTGAATGTTTTTTACAGTTATAAATCACGATTACATTTAATTATTATTTTTATAGTTATATAAGTAGGTACCTAACCTATATCCTAAAAAAATGGGAAAATTTCTCAACTGTATAGTCTGTACAGGTGAAGACTGTCAAATGTACCTTGTCATTGAGTAGAATAGGTCACTGTAATAAGCAGAGATGTGTTACATTTGAATTCGATGATAAATCATTGCATACAAAAATCGATTCTAAGCGATGACAGTTTGTCAATCAATTTTCGAAAGGATTTTATTTAATTTTGATCCCTTTCCCTTCCCATACTACTTCAAAAATATCAACTTTATCCAATGTTCTATTGAAAACCATTACCAAAGTTCTAATTGAAAGATTTTTACTTCTTCTACCTCTTGTACCTACTACCTAGTGGATATACTGATATGACGTAAAACACACCCATTGTATAACTAATATTACTTGTATTCATCACTCCGCTCTGAATCTAAAATGTTAAATAGGCTATATGCAATTTAATTCAAGGAATAATATAAATATAATAGGTAGAAATATAAATAATTATAATGTTATGTATTTGTCTAATCTTTACTTGATAATATTCAATTTATTGTTAACCATGATCAATATGGCTCCAACAGATAACTATAGATATTACAAGTAAAACAACTTTTAATGAGATAAAATCAAAAATATATGCATTTCTAGTTATTTATTTATTTGTAAAGTCAACAATTGTTTAGGTAATTGCGACTATTATAATTATTCATACCCCGTCTTGTATTTTTTATAATTATATATAATATTATAATTTTATAATTATGTAAATAAATAAACTCAAGTAAAATAAGTGTATAATTAGGTACCAAAGAATATTTACGTAGGGGAAATTAAGGACCCGAGTTCTCTTCCACTATAATATAAATGCATTTTTGATTTAATTTATAATAATATTACCAATATAAACCAAAATGTTTAAATTTCTTATGGATACTGCAGGTAATTAATTTGTTATTGTAATGTAAAAATTGCTATCGTACTGAACTTTTAAAATCTATAGTTCTTACCATATTAATTATTATCATAATATATTCTTTTAATTTTGTTTTTAGAAGCTTATCTATTTTTGTGTAAATACAATTTTAGATTTCGAACGAAGAGAAAATGTATTGACTCTCAAAAATGTGTTCATGTATTTTTTCTGGAGTCTAAAAAGACACATTTTCCTGTAGAAAATATACTATGGTCATCAACTTATATTAATCATATTATTCATCAACTTCGATAAAGATTTATGGTGGTAAATATTGGATCTAGTTTGTAAGAGAAGTAAAAATTGAAAATCCCCAGTAGGTACTTTTTACATGTAGGTATTTCGCTTTTCCGTACAATTAAAATAAATGCGATATTAAAATATTAAATAGTGTTTTGTTGCACTGCATGATGTATTTTAATTTTATACTATAAATAAACGGAAACACCGTTTAATATAATGTACAGCAAAGTAATAATAAAGTCATATAGATATTATATTAGTACATGCATTTTACTGCAGAACGTCGCTCGTCGCCTTAGTGAATGCTACAAAAATCTTAATTAATGACTAACGGCCGCTCGACGACATAGTAATTAGATAAATACATAATACCTACTGTATACTGTATAGTATATAAATTGTTACCAATATAGAATATACATAATATATCAATTTATTTACTAGGTATATAGTAGGCAGGTATATATTATCAAAATTTAATACATACATATGAGAATATGTTACGTACAATGTAAAACAAAAATTAAATTTTATGTGAGGCACAAACACTGAGATAACAAAAACTGAATGACGTGTGGATAAATCCTATATTATGACATTATTCTGATTATACGAATTAAATCTACAAACCGCGTGTAAGATTAAATATTTGCGACTGTATAAATTATACAATTATCATGTACCATGTCTTATAATAATAATAATAATAATAATAGTATTATTATCATCTAAATAAGTTGTATTCACACAATTCATATTGTTGGAATACTGGTATAAATTGTTTGTTACAATATTCTTGTGAAGTCAATAATAATAAAACATATCACGAATGCATATGTGTCCCAATCACAAGACGTATAATCCACCCAGATGTCTGTAAAGGTGCTATGGTTGCTGGAACCTCCTCTTTTGCCTAATAAATACTCACCTAAAGGGGTGCCTATTCCCTTCGCCCATCTTTCCAACTTGTACTATTCTGCTACTAGTGCTACTCATCTACTCACGACAAATATTCGATTCACTCATTGCAGATGAAAAAATAAAATAAAATTGTATGGCTTGCGCCATAGGCGTGTCCAGGCCACGATGGCTGGGGAGGCCATTTATAAAATTTAAATTTTTTACTTACTACAATGATCAGTATTTTATAATCTATATTTGTGACTTTTTATTTTTGTATGGAAATTATATAGCACTACTAATCATATAGAAATCCGTGTTTAAACCACGGTAGATTATACGCTAAGAGGCCATGAATCAAGTCACTGGGGAGGCCGGTGCCCACCCTGCCTCCCCCGTAGAAACGCCTATGGCTTGCGCAGAAACGATTCGTGTAGAATCAAGCTCTCATATCCACTTTTCCCAACACTTATTTGAGTCAAAAATCACTGCGTACCAACATAATTGTAGGTATTTGTGCGCACTCGGCGACGTTCTTGTTGGCAATTTATTACAGTGGCGCCTAACTCAATTTTTATAGGTAGGAAAAAGTACAAAAACTAATCCCCCCCCCCCCCCCCCGGAGACACCTAACTAAATAAATCGCGTATTCGCAATCGGTTTTTGATATTCAGTAATATTTATAAAAGGTCGGGCGGTGCCTCACCCGAACATAGGGTTCGGCGCCACTAGTCAATATTATACCTATATATTTTGTGCTCAACGATATTATTATAATATATTATTATGATGTATACGTGTAAAAACCTTTAACCCCAAGTTCAATGGAGCCGTTTGCGCACCGCGAGCACAATGTATAATTGATGTTAATGAACCTTAATTTATTATTCGCCGACTCGGCGAGGCCTCATCGAGCGCGCGCGGCCCGGGCAGTCTTGTATTATATTATTATTTTATTGTTGTATAATAATATATATTTATAATAATATTATGATAATGTGATATTATGTGTGCCAGTGTACATACCACTATAGATAAGACATAAATCGTCGAGGATCTCAGATTCTCAGCTGTATAATATTGTATACCAATAAACAATGTACTTATGGTACACATACACTACGTCGTTGGAGAAGTATTTTTATTTACAGTTGTTGTTTTCGTTTTTCATCTCCTTGATGTATTATAATAATATAATATTATGAATTATGATATTCTTGCGCGTGCTGTTGTAAGTTCCGTGTCAATAGTAGGTATACCTACCTATAATATTCTGTGCAGGTTTAAGGCGCGGCGCCGACGAACACAAGTCACGTATATACACACAGATATTATAAGAGGACGCTACACACACATTGTGTTGTCTCCGTCTTACAAAATAAGCAAAACATGTACAGTGAAACCTCGATTAATGGACATCTCTCAATAGTGGACCCTTTCCAATAGTGGACACTTTCAAATTCCCCGTCAAAGACGTATGCACATATAATATGAGTTATAAGTGTTATAACCACTTAATAGTGGACCCTCCTAATAGTAGACGTGAACACTAAAAAGTGGTATTAAAATAAAGAATTGGCTCTCATAAATGGACACGATACATGTACATTGTACACATCATTGAAAAGAGCTGAAAAAATTTACACAAAACAAATTAAAGATATTTTTAAATGTAGGCACATAAACATTATTACACATTTTTATACTCACTTTTAAATATATAGTGCATACATACGAGTATTGTGTATATCAGCGATTCCCAACCCATTGGCCAGAACCCAGTCATGGGCCGCGAGAAATTTTGAAAGCGGTAAATTGAGTCCCGGGAAAAAATAGGTAGTAGGTAAGTTGAGTCCCGGAAAAAATAAGGCAGTAGGTAATTTGAGTCCCAGAGAAAAGCGATTTATATGCATTTAAAATTTAAAAATGTGCACTATATAAAATTTTTATTTGTGATTTGTGGACAATTCATTAACTGCATGTATATATGATTTTGAAAATAGCAATATGCATTTTTATTGCATAAAAATAATTATATAATTAATAAAAATGCATGTTGCTATTTTCAAAATTATATACATGCAGTCAATGAATGTCCACAAATCACAAATAAAAATGTTATAGTGCATATTTTTAAATTTTAAATGCATATAAATCGTTTTTCCCTGGGACTCAAATTACCTACTACCTTATTTTTTCTGGGACTCAACTTACCTACTACCTATTTTTACCCGGGACTCGATTTACCGAGTTAGGGTCATTTGGGACTCAATTTACCAACCCCGCGAGAAATATGGTACTAGGTAGCGGACGCTGTCAATGCTAAGGGTCAGAACATTTTGATTGAAATTAACACCGAGATTTTACTATGGTTTTATATACGTCTATAATACGAATATATACGTCTCGTATTTTTTCTATCGTCTTATTTGTGTGCAATGTTTGTATATAATACCTGTACATAAGGAAATCGCACCTCAATGTTTTTTTTTTGATTATTGATTGCCCGCAAAACTAAAAAGGTTGGGAACCACTGGTGTATATAATAAATAAATAAGTACTAAATTTAATGTGTGTGGATATGTAAATGTATAATTAACTCTTTATAGCGTCTCTCTATAGTGGACATTTAGTAATTTTCCATGGCTATCCACTATATAGAGATTCCACTGTAGTATAATAACTGTTTTTCGCGGGAAAGAGCCGAGAAGGCTATATATATAAACATAACTAAGAAACGATATTTTAACCACATATAAAGAAAAACTTTGGCTGTAAAATATCGTTTTTATTGATATTGAAACCATACAAAGAGTTATTTAAGTTTGGAAAACACAAAAATAATGGATTTTGAAACAATAAGAACTTTTTCCGAGCAAATGATATCAAATAAATAAAAACGATATTTTACGGATATTGTTCTCTACTATAGATTGTACATCAATCTATATAGTATTAAATATCACTACACCCTGAATGGTTCGATCTATCCCGCGCAAAACAGTTTTTGCCATGTTATAATAGGTGTACATTTGTAAGACGGAGACAATATAAGCGGGTGTAGTGTCTTCTTTTAAGGTACACGCACGTATTTTCAACGTATTATTAATTATTAATATTATGCGCACGAATATATTATTATAATTTATAATATATAGTAAGTCGATAAATCGTAAACGTAAATGTAAATACTGAACACAATAATATGTATATAATGTACTTGCCGCTAATTAAAATGGCGCGGATATTATATTGAGTCGCAAGTCGCATAAAGCATAAATGAACTACAGTCGTCGTATACAATAACATTTTGAGCGTGTAAAATGTACTTAAACAATGGTAATATTATATACCTTTACGCATGTACACTATAATATTAAACTGAACTGCACTGTGCATCATCGCCGGCTCAAATGGAACGCCTACGTGAGCAAATTTTAATACGTATCCCCGCAAAGGGTACCGCATTAATCACTTAATTATGTATTGTATGTTTGAGTGATATGCACAGAGCCACAGAGAGACAGAGAGACGTCAGGCGTGGCGTACTGAAGTCGCGTTATAAAGCTTATAAGCTTTGTAATCGCGTTGTCCACGCATAGCTGCGGTTTAGTGTGTATATTGTATACATGTAGACGTATTAAATATTTTATTTAAGTATAGGTACCTATTATATTAAACGCATGCATCGGAACCACTAACACTGTACCTGTGTAAAATATGTAAGTAATTTATTTAGAAAATACTGATATATCAAACACGGATCCTGGATTCCTCTCTAATATATACATATTATTAATTATATTTAATATATTACATAAAGATTATTGGTACACGTATATTAGAACCATACCCACATTAATACTGATGAACTTAAGTTGTACCACAAGCAATTCCCCTGCCAATCAATCAAACATGTGTTTGCATAATATCATAATATTAGTTTCAGTACCACGTGGTAACTGCCATGTGCGCGCACGCGTATAAATGACATCGACATGAATCGGTTAAAACGCGTACGAAACTCGCAATTTATTGTGCCACTTGATAAAACGAACCGAATGCCAATCATTGTTTCATTATTTGTTATCACGTCGTGTGCATTGTATTACATGTTAATTTTCTATTAAGTACAAGACGTAATAGGCAACTGCATAATATTAACATATTATGCAGTTAAAATTCTCACAAACTTACTTACAATGAACGGACAATGATAAGGTGTTACATTTTTTTTTAAAGTATGAAAATCGTAATTTAGTCATCAGATACAGCGCAGGAATTGCCGACGTACTGCTTTCGAAGTTAATGAAATATGATTAAAATATATTGAAGATTGAAGTATGTTACGTAACGTACCTATACATATTTTTTTCAAATATTTTAACTCGTTAAGTACAAAAATTAACATAATATTATAAATATATGAGTAAAATTATATATTTGTATAATAATATATTAAAATGGGCTACAAAATCGTTTTTACAGCGTTCTATACGTCTTCCACCAAATGAAAACCTATATTTCAAAATGTGATTATAACTTATTTCTTTATCGAACATTTTGATCAATGACATATTAAATAAAAATACGACAAATAAGTATTTATAATATACACGCATAACAGGCTACACCTTAATACCTTATTGCCAATTGGGACGACTACGAATTGGTTCCCGGGTTGTCTACAGGTAACACATGAAGCAAGCTTTCATGATAATACAACCTTCTTAAATTCTCTTTTCAAATTATTACGATATATTCAACTAGAAACAATTTTCTTCCCATTTATTCAGACTTAGGACTTTTTAGAATTCAAATAAGTTCGAATACTTCATACACTATCTAACTATCTATAGAATACCTAGGTATGGTTAAAAATGTTGCTCAGTATAATATATTAATATATACATAATTTACGATACATACGTATTTGCCAATAATAATAATTATATGCTATTATAATAAATAAGTAATAATAATGTAAAAATAAGTCATAATGGGTACCTTAATATTAATACAATTAATATATATAAATAATAATTATAATATAAATTACTATAAATTAGAAAAAAAATTTGTGCGGTATGAATTTACAACACACACTTTTAACGAACTTTAGGTTCGAAATTTGACCCTCTTTCAATTTTTTTTATATTTTCATCAATAAACTTTTCCTATTCAGTATTTTTTTTTTACTTTAATTAAATTAATTAATCAATCTATTATATAAAAAATTATATTTTTAAACTTTCCCAGACATCGTACAACCTAATAAAATACTATAGGATTATCAATTCTACATACACGTATCTTATCTTGTAACAGTGTGTTGTATCCTGTTAAATTGATAAGTAATTTTATTCAAGAACCAGTTCGAACAATGGTATACTGGAAAGTATTTTTTTCGGGAACCAATTCCACGTTTGCCGCCAATTGGACTAACGTGCCTAACCTAACCTGGATCTTTCTTGTCGGTTTTGGATCTTGCATAGGTATTTATATATAGTTATATATTATATAAGTTAGGCAGTATATTTATACAGCTTAATTTATGAATATTAAATACATGGTAAATTTACACATACTTCGGACCTTAAGATTTCGCATTTTTCACCAAGTGGCAGCAGAATAATATTATGTTTAGGCACATAATAATATATATATAATAAAACATAGGTGCTCTACGTCTCTACGGCATTTGAAGTCTGAGTCATTTGTGTTGTAATATTTCATATATTCATAATCGTCAATTCGTCATATAACGCGTGTTGCTGTAGTAAATATACGTATATGATTCGAGTCCGATGATCATTTTTGAATACAAACCAAAGGTCATCGTACGACAAGTATAAGGTTTTATTACGGTCGAGCTCGAGATACACAATAAGATATGTATTATATATAATTGTCAACATTAAAAACCAGATAATTCCGGCGTTAATACGTGACATGCAGTGTACTGGACGAGAACGACAGGACATCAAGAATTAATCCGTATAATATAATAGATAAATAGTTATACTATTAATAAAATCTGTGCGTGCTTTATACATCAAGCGGTAGCATGAAGTGTGAATAGTGAGTGTGTGCACAACGTTCTATTGTATAACCATACAACTACTAAACTGTGTAAATTAACTAGAAAACGTATGGGAAATGCAGTCTCAGTGGACCATTGGCTAATACGCGAACTATGATAAATTATTTCTTTACGTAACATTCCTTATCAAATTTCGTGGTTTGAGTGATATGATTATAATAGATTTAAATATAACGATGACGACGATGAACAGGTTCCTTTTAGTTTTTGAATAGGAAATAAATCATCTGGAATACCGGCCACCTTATTATACCTATTGGTTTTTGGTCTGGGTGTTTTGTCCTGTTCATTAAACAAACCGTTCTACCGTATACTTAGTATACTTAGTTAAGTTCAAGGTATAACTGTATAAACTTAACAAAAATTATTGTTAATTTAACAAAATTGATTTAAAAATTAACAAATCATTTTTTTGAACTAAATGAAAATTTCAGTAAATTAATAATACAGTTTGTTAATCTAGTAATAAACAAAATTTTAATTTTGAAATCAACAAACGCATCTGTTGGCACTATGTTAACAATGGTTTTGTTGATTTAATTGTTATTATTTTTAATTTTACCTAGATTTTTCTGTCTGTGCGAGCTACGCACTGTACTCATCTATCTCATCAGTATCTGTACTCACCATTTTGTCTAAAGCATATAGGTTCTGAAAATTTTTTTCATATGTAATAATGAGCATTATGGATCGATCAAATACCATTAACGACTAAAAAAAAAAACTATTTAGAATTTCAAAACATGTTTATCAATAATAATTTAGGTACATATTTAACAGTATCCGGTAGTAGTGAATGAATACACAAAATATTATATTCGTTACAAACATAACATAATTATAATATGAATTTTTATGTTTCGGTACTACCTACGATCACACGGCCTTTAGTACCACAGTTTTAAAACTGCTGGTTTAAATAAGTATTTACCCATTATATGTACTGATAATGCGCGAGTGGGCCATTTATAATTTTTATGATTAATTTATTAATTCGTTATTTACAATTTAAACTCAGTATAATTTAATAATTTTTGTCAAAAAATTTTCTTTTTCACATAGGATATATTTTGCCCGATTAATCATAGTTCTATAAATCTCCAGCTCTACGAGTACCTATATATAATTATGTAAGATTATTAGTGTTATAACTCAATACTCAGATGAGTGATCTCTAAACATACATTTTAAAAAGAACGGTAAGATATGATAATTACAGAATTTTAACAGCTATAATAGGTAACTACAATTCGCTGGCATTAAACATAAACTTCATTTAATATTTATATTACAAAACTATATAAAACGTATCATTTATATATAATAGTTTAATAAATAATAACAGTAATAATCATCGACTTTTTATTGAACAATGGTAAATGATCAAATTATTGTATACTCACTACTTTACAAAGAGCGTGAATATAAAGTCTGAAATACGTTTAGATTGATTTAGTTAATAAAAATACCGGATATCCAAATTCCAAGTAATTCCCGACATTACAGTATAGTGTTGTTTTTTTTTTTTTTTTTTTTTTAAAGCCATCTCTCACACAAATATAATTGTCAGTGAAATGAAATATATATTCTCAGGGGAAGTTGCCTCTCTTCTCCATAGATTACGCCTACGGATGTAAATACTATATAATATGTCATAGCTATATCTAGAAACAGAAATAAGTATATTTTATCATACATTATTTACAATAAAAGGTTTTACTGGCAGAAATCTTATATACAAAAGAATAATCAGAGAAACAAAATATGATATAATATAATACATTAATATGTATACATAAAAATAGAGAAATTGTTGTCGATGAATCGTTTAAATTTACCTGAATGCAGAACCAAATATAGACTCAATATGATAGTTAGGTATAATACTTTGAAAATTGAAAAATAAATAATGCTTGCCATTTGTTTTATAATATATAGTTTTGAAATACAATTTATATAAAAAAAAAATTGCCTGTTATTTAAACTTGCTATACTATCTAAACGTTTCTAGTTATATAGCCTCTGGGCCCAAATTTGTCACGAAAATGTAACGTGTCAGTCAGATTGTCTGAAGTATAATATTACTGTATAATATATATATATAGTATAGTCAATGATCATTGATCATTCATCATATAACATAGTAAGACAAAGACAAATACAAATTACAATTGTATATCTGCTATACAGTAATTAAGATCGATTTCATAAAGAAACACAAAAGCATCGTCTTAAGTGTAAATGGAGAAAAAATAAGCCAAACTGACGCGAACGTCGTGAACCGTCAAATTACACAAAGAACATTAAATGAAAACCAAACGATAGATTACAACATCAGAAAATATTACATTATAGAATCATACGTCATATAATGTCAATTTACTATACATATACGATATACGTATATTTCTATTTTCTATATGGTCGTTTTGGCGATTACTTGGTGGATTAGCAATCGAGTTCAATTAATCATATTCCACTCACTCGATCGATCAGAATCTATTTAGGAAATCTCAAAAATAACATTTTTTACATTTGTTCCATGTGGACATGCAGTTTTACCGCAACGAAGAATAATTTATTTTTAATCGAAAGTAAATTATAACGCATTGATTTAATCTTAGCATAGAACAATATTAATTGAGTATTTTAAGATAGTATCAAAAATATTCATAAATTAATACAGATTATAGGTAATCAGTGTTTATCAATCACTAAAATGTCCCTTTAAATCTGTAAAAAATGAATGTATTTATTACTGAAAAACCCTCTTACATTTATCACTTCTGCTTCGTAAATACTTGTAATAATCGGAAAATAATGATGAAATATCATCGTAATTACATATTATTGAAAACGATAAATCGCAGAAGCTCAGAAATTCACAAATGGTTGATAAAATAAATTGGTACTTCAATCATTCAATCATAATGTTTCACGGGCGTAATATACCATAAGCATCTGAAGCCAAGATTTATTTATACAAGACGAGAATAATACAAATTGCAACCATTTTTTATTAATAACATTCGAATAATATAGTCTGAAAGCTTAGATTACAATTATGTCGAAACAAATATCCTAAATCCAAATGTATTTAAAATAATCTTTGTGAAAAGTGTAGAGAAATCTATTAAATTAAAATAAACATTAGGTAAAGTGGTATAGCATTCATAATACTTAAAACGCGTATTCTCGACATTCCTTCCCATCACCTATTACATTGCCATTATACGTTTTATTAATATACATACCAAATGAACAATTTTTTTTATTTTTTTCTGCTGTAATTATTCAACTCAATAATGATTTATAAACTGATATACCAAAAATGTAATCGTTTCATAATATGACAAAGAATATAGCGTAAATTAATCAACATGGTGTGAATAATATAATATATAAATATTTTAAATATAGGGAAAGTATGACATTCGTTGAATTAATATATAAGTACGTGAATATTGCAATATGTAATTGTTAAATAAGTACCTAACAATGAATACAATAACACACGTATATTCGTGCAGTCTTATTACAATATACTCAATATAGACATAATATAATATATAATACCTCGTGATGTGTTAAGAACAATATTATGTAACAACGTAAATTGTAATAGTATACTATTATTTACTTATAAAATTAAAAAATTAAATTATCAAAACCGTATTATGCACACTTCATCAAATTAAAAAAAATTGAACGAAATCGCAAGCTATATAATGATATGTCTCTCTCTCAAAAAAAATTTGTAACGTGTTTTTATTTACAGAATAAATCACGGTAAGTATGGAACTTTCAGTACTTTTATTTCCAGTCTCCACTGCAGTTCGAAGTCTGCCAAACAAATTGATCCTAGTAAAATTAGCTGTGTATCCAGAGACATACAGTATTTCAAATGCATACCTATAGAATTTCAATTTTAACGGTGAAAAAAAGTGAAAAATCTCGTGCATTATAGTATAATAAAATTGAACAAATCTGTGTTATGAGCGTAATAAGTGTTCCTCGAACTCTAATCGTCGTCGACTATTAAACCTAACATTATTATAATGTTATAACGTTAAAAGTATATAACATAATATATTATATTATTTAAATAACGGCTGAATTCTCGTATACAGGGCGATTCATTTGTTAGCTCATCTCTCCCTTTCGTTCTACAATAATAATCTGATTTTTGGAATTTTCAAACATATTATGTCGGTATACCTATTTAAAGATGATATTTTTAAATTTTTTAAGGACTTAAGGAGTGCCTGTGGAAATAAAAACTTTTATTTTTGAAATGCAATAACCCCCTTTTCTGTAGTAAATTATTTGTGAGATAATATATTATTATTCAGAAAATGTTGAAATACCAGAATCAAAATTCGAACAACTAATTTCCATGACTAGGTACTAACATTTTACGAATAATAGGTCCATTGAAATGAGTTTAGATTTGGAAGATTCGGCGTTACTACTGGGTATCTTCCCTAATCTCAATACTCATATTATTCTTACTTGTCAGTTTGTCACCTATCAAACCTACTTATTTATACTAAGAAAATGTATAGATTGTAGATAAATTCAAATAAATTTAAAAAAAAAGGATTTGGAAGATATTGCAGATGTAATAATTATCTGAACATTTTATTTACAAATGTTTATAGATTAATTAAATTAACTTTTCGACATTAATTAATTTTAAAAATGGTCTAAATATAATAAATACTAGATCCAATATAAGTTTTACATGTGTACATTTTATATCTTTATAAACCATTTTTTAGGTCTATATCCTTACATATATAGATATAATTATATAAATATATTTTAATAACTGATAAACTACTCGTTCAAATTTTGAAATAGGGTCAACAAATTTTTCCATCGAATTCAATAATTAATTTAAAACAAATTTCTGCAAAATTATAATTTTTCTATCATTTCCCGCACGTACCTGGAATTTCGTGGTTAGGTGGGCGCCAGAAAGTCTATTGCGCAGTAGACATGACGTGTAATGTGCACACTTGGAATTTTTATGTTAGTACGTTATCGTAAAATGTTCGGCACATTACTCTGTTGGCGTCAGAGAAGAATTTATATATTTACTACGCGAGACCGATAAACGCAGGCAGTATATGTTATTAGATTATAATACTTATAATACTTGTTTTATATGTATTACGATGTGTACAGTACCTACCTGTATACGTACTACTATAAAATAGGGAATATTATTAAAATCTAATGATTTTGATTTTCTACCAAAAATGTGGGCAAAAAATATTCTACTTCAGAACAAACTATTATAGGTACGTCATATTGTTGCGAATCGTTTAACGGAAAACTTCATATCCAGAAATCCATTACGACTGTTCTTTAATTTTTACTACAGATATATTTATTTATTTTTTTTTTTTTTAAGTCTAATTGTCTCCACGAACAAACGGTCAAGTCAATGAATTATTCATTTATAAACAATACATTTATCTTTATATATTAATATTATTATAGGTACATAGGTATGGGTATGGTATTTTTGGGGGCCTTGGCAATACTTTATCTTAATACTTTAATCTAAGTATTAAATTTGTCATTAGTTCTTTAATCTACATAACTCTGCAGTAAGCTTTATTTGAAGAAATTAGCACCATTTAATTTCTTGACAAATTGTTTTTTGAAATTTTTGATATTAACATTTAATTATAATTAATAACCTAATACAATAGTTATCGAGAAGAAAATTTTAAAAACTTTTTGCTATAATATATGTGCTGCTATATAATAGTGTATGAAATATACCTACATAATATGAATTATTTGTTTGTGTATCACAGTGTATTATTGTTACAATTAACATATTTAACGAATAATTTATTAAATTCTAAAAGTTACAATAATACACTTACCTTGTATATAATAATAATAAAGTGTATATCGCTATGATCTGGTCAAATGCGCTGCACTTGCCGTACAGAACACATTGTCCGAAGTCGAAATTAGTTCACCGTCCGCTGAATCGATCGCGATGCACTGAGTTTTCGACGAATTAAGAAGAAAAGGCTCGATCTGCAAATGGTGTTGGCCGTTGGGGCTGCATACGAATTGCGTTCCAAAATACGAAAATATACATCGCGATATCCGAGTTGAGTCCGTGATTTTTGCACAACACATACGAGTTGCTTCCACGATTTTATCGTGACATGTACGAGTTGCGTCCTGGTTAATAATAATTGATTTATTATTGGTTAATAGTATACGTATTATTTTCTTTCCCCTTTTACAGACTGATGACTGTCATTTGTATAAATGGTGCGGTTAAAAATTGTAACTGTATATATTATTTTATAAAATGAGTAAATTTTTGTATGCCAATTTTTGAACGAACTCAAGACGTGTTAAATGTTTGTTTTCAAACTCAATCATAGTTTTTTTAAATAAATTCTTCTTTTTCTACATCCTCCAAAACCTTTCACTACTTTCGTTGAAGAAAGAAAAATGGACCCGGGTCAATCATTATTTTATTAGGTATATTTTTATTCAACCACCACGGGTATATCACTGAATCGCGCGGGTTGCAGTCGTTCGAACGTTAGTTGAAACAAAAATAGATTATTTAGTTACAAGATGATTATACTATACTTATACTGCAAATCTGATTATGATATAAATTACAAATACACTTTTTGGTATATGTTACCTATAAATTATAATATTTAATTGGGTTATATTTGTTATAATTATATTTATTGATTTTTATTAATAAACGCGTCACACATCACTGAAACACACGGAAAATTAATTTAGGCAGCTTATGAAAATCATCACTAAATATTTTATACATAGTTATACCATCGGTTTTCTTTGTAACTGGTGAAAGATCTCTCTTTTATCGATGGTTAAAGAAAAAACTAAAAAACAATTTTTTTTTTTTTTAGAAGAAAATATACAATCTATATCTTAGACATAATAAGTATATGTGCGATAAGGGAAATAAACAATTGGGTGATTTACATAAATTTGTGGAAAGAAGCCACTCACTGTTGACACTTTCGTCTTGGTTTATCATATTAGTGATTAAGTTATATGTTAGTATTTAAATTATATTTATATTATAATATATATATATATATATTAAATATTTAGTTATATCTTATATGTTATTATTTAAAGTAATAAATCTCTGCACCATTTACGTTTAAGTCGCCTTGGAGGGCTACCTGGGATTGCGAGAGATGATAAGTTTTTATAAATGAGTGGATTTGAATGAGAGGATAGACAGTTATGAATTTTTTTATAAAAACGTTTAGCTTCATCATGAATAGTATTTAAGTTACAATCTAAATGTAGGGTATGGTTTGATATGTATAGAGGGGCGTTAACTAATTTCCTTAAGGTCATATTTTGGAATGTCCAAATGGGTTTTAATAAGGTTTTATACAAGATGAGTTTTATATTAATAGGGGTGGCTTTGTCACCAATTAAATTCTTAAGCATACGATTGTATAGGGATTGTCTTTTTTCACGTATGTGTTGAGCCCAGGTTAAGCGTTGATCGAGAGTTACTGAAGGTGGTGAGGGAATAGGGATGCCATAAAGTAGTATCCTTGGGCAAAAAACAATTTTAAAAGTAAAATCTCTATACATAACTCAAAAAGTTTTAACATATTTTGAAGATTATTATCATGTATAGTGTTTGCAGAAAGAACTTAAACAGTTGGTGAAAATTCCAAATACCTAAAGCTATCCGTTTTTGACTTTCATCTACATACTATTAAGTATAAACTTATATTAGTAATAAGTATTTATATGATGCATTGATGTCCTCAACGATATATACTCAAGATGAGAATTTTACATGTAATCTACGGTATAAATGTACTCAAAAATCACAACTAAAGAATCGTCAGTACCTATACTTGCTTTAAAAAAAAAAAAATAGAAGAAGAATGTTGTTTATAAAAGATCAAGATCCTTATGACAGAGGGAGCAAAAAATACTATTCACTCCTCAGATATTTAACTGAAGGGGTAGTTGCACCCTTACCCCGCAGATTACGCCTATGTCGTTCATAATATAAATATAATATTAATTATAATGTGTGTCTATTCACTTTCAAATGTATTTATACCGAACGCTTTCGATTGGCCTGCAAATTTAAAAACATATTATACTATATATTTAATACAAGTATTTATTACATTTTAGATTCTTAGTGGAACAACAAATGTAGGAACTTATTTTGGATTTTTAATTATGTTTAATTTTTTGTTATGTTATCAGTGTTATCACTGATCACCTCGTTGACGAATAAAAATACTTTAATTTTCAATTTTGAAGGTGGTTTCTTTAACAAATCGGATCTTAACAAACGTAAAATTTATATACTTGACTACAGTTTTAGTAATCTAAAAAACATAAAAGAAAAAAGAAAAAATGGAAAAATATTGAGCATTATTTTTTTCATATTTTATATAGACATTTCAAGTGTTAAAATTCTCTTATTTTATTATAGGTTCTGAGCGGACCATGAATATATTAATTTTAAAATTATGTGGGAATGTATGTATATATATATATATCTGTGATTTATGTACAATTGTACATGAAAATAAGTAGTCGAAAAATTTGAAATAATGCTTTGGTCTTCAAGTTCAGTAAATTTTGCGGTGGTTTACAGATATATGTATATGTAGTTGGTGCATTTGGAAGGTCAAAATTTAAAATTCCTAGTAGTTTCAAAAAATTTGGGATTCTTACGAAAAATGGATTTCGGTTTTTGGTGTATCTTGACAACACTCTTTTCTGTTTTCGTGGCTGCTCTGATTTTATTTTTGTTTATTATCCGTTATATTATGCTTTCAATTTGAGATTTTTTTTAAGACTTACGAAATTTGGTGTATTATGTTTATCGTAGTGTGCGCCTTAATGTCGAGCAACGCATTTTAGTACTAAACATATATATTATAAATACGAGAAAAGCGTCGTTCACGCTTGTCACCGCAGCCAGGGTGTGGTTAACCTGCAGATATTATGTTTCACGTTTAAATTGGAGTACACTCGACACCTACTAATAAAGAGTAGACGCAAAGCGGCTTCTCAGGTTTTAATTTAAATTCAGTTCAATATAGATATATATGTAGTACGTGTTATATAATATGATTCAATGTCACAACAGAATTTTATCCAACAGTATTTGGGGAGTTCGAAAAAAGTCGATAATACAGCATTGCCCAAGACAGGAATCGAGCAGTATATTATTTAATTTATATAATATAGATGTCCTAGTTTTGAGACAAGAGCCAAGGAGAACAAATTAACTAACAATTTAAAAAAACCACTATATGAACTTAATAATAACAGATATTAAATATTTTAATATACGAACGCTTCACTTCATTTACAGCCTACAGAGTACAGGATACATAAGTATCGTATACTTTAAACGTTGACAGTAAAAAATACGTTTGCAAAATGGAATAATAGGCATGGCTACTACTGTAGATACTAGACCAAGATTAATAACCTATATACCTAATACCTATACCATATTATTAGTATATTACCATACATATATAATTATATGTAAATAATTATAGTGGTTAGATTGTTATAGATAATAGGCTTACAGGATACAACCGCAGTATTATAATTTATAATCAACAGTAATATTAATAAAGCCACACGATATTATATGCATATATATATATCTATTTTAACAACTTAATTAATTTAAAATTAACTGCTTATATATATACCTATAGTTATAAAGCATTTAATTTAATTGTATACGCCAAAATCGCCGCTTCCGATGTAGATCCAATCATTCTAAACCTTCTCACATATACGATGATTCCAAAATCTTCTCGAAAATCCGTATTAAAAAAAATGGTATTTTCTATAGAATAACCAGACCACTAAAGTAAACCAGATCAAGACCAAGAGTACAACTTTTAGATGAAAAAACTGAAACCTGAACCAAAAGGACGTAACCACACTAAACACTATAAATCGCTTAAAAATTTGAGACACTATAGGATAAAACTTACGGATTTCTCGTGTCACAAGACAAACTATTCATCTGTGAAACTTGTGGTACACATATTACACACAACATAAAAGAATGTCAGCTGTGCGAACAGAAACGAACAAATCTCAATTTGATCGAAACTCTCGATGAAATCCTTAATCCTTAACGACCAATCTAGGATCAAAACATGAAAATCTTAACATTTTTAAAACTAGCCAACCTTATAGATAAAATATAATCGTAATTGTTAAACTCTACGATAATTGTAAATTTAGTAATTAAGACTCTTAGCTATAATGGACCTATATATTGTTGTCGAGCTGTATTTTTTAAGATCACTGAAAGAGGTGAACATTAACTGCGAAACGCATCATTTTATTTTTCGATATCATATAAATACCAAAAAAAGTTATTTAAATAACGAATTTTTAAGCAATAAAAACATTTTTTCATTTGTGTCTAGTGATATGGAAAAATAGAAAATTATGGTACCACCATCACTGATGCAGATTTCGTTTATTGTTGAATTGTTTTATGGTATTAGAAAACGGCACAGTGTTATTCTAGTACATCTGATTCTAGCAGTGCATTTCTTTTTAATATAGCAAATTTTACATGTTTATGTTATGTATTTATGTAGAATTTTTAAATTTATTTAGTTTAAATTTATTGCTAATGTGTTTCTCGCCATTGAACTTTAATTTTGCCTTGAATTCTGTCATTCTATTTGTGTCTGCATTAATTCGTTTTTATCGGTACGTGTGGTGTAAACATTATTTTGTCGATAAAATTAACCAACAACTAAATTTTTCCACAACAAACTACAATTTGTGATTATGCCGATCGACGAGTATTTGAGTGGAATAGTGGATTCACATTTGCGATGTCTAATCGAGTGCCTACTACGTTTAAAAAAATAGTTACAGCTGACGAGAGAAGGATATACCGTCATACTAGGTATTACTAGGTAGACTTATTGACATTTACCAAATACATAATAACTAATACTAATTTTTCAAAAGTTTCAGATATTAGAGATGTATTATTTAGTGTAATATTTAATTTACTGCTGTAACTTATCGGTTATTATTCATCAATTACTACAGTACATATCTTATTAAACTTTATATCGTGTAATTATTTCTATAAAATCAATATATGATTGACGCTATCATTGCATCTTTATAGGCTACTGCAGCCGTGTAGATGCTTACGGTGAATCTATATGTACGATATATATTGTAGCCTGCAATAGACAATAGTTCTAACGTCTAAAACACGTATTACAACCGATATATATAGTGTCATGTATTATATAATTAATAATAGTTATCCTATATATTGTACTATCCGTTAGACCAGCAAATGATTTGCTGAACATTCGACCGGTTGACTGTTGCTGATGTGCACGCGCCGGGCAAAAACCGAATTTGCGGTAACATTTACATTTTTGTCACGCACATTACATTATTACTGTAGTTGTTGTTGTTGTTGTTATTATTATTATTATCATCATCATCATCATCATCATCATCATCATCATCATCATTACATATTAATATAACCTATATTATGACTATATTGTAGCATAACTGAATAGAGCATAGGCTATTGCGATTTGCGGATCACGTGCGACGTGCCCGACAATCCCGACGTGGCGCGTCGATGGGCAATTATTGTTTCGCGTTACTGCGTGTTCGCTCGTAATTCGACGACAAACCTATTTTATTATTTAAATTTTAAACCCAGTTTAATTGTTGACTATTAAACATAAAAATACATAATACATTAATATCATGCTATATAGATTTGGCATACTGCAATGCCAATATAATTTTTCATGTCACAGTGTTACTGCAGTTTTCGAGTAAAAGTGTATTATTTATTTTTATATAGAATCTTATACATACGTTATATATATGTACGATAAATGTACAAATCAACGTCATAATGAATAAATTATTAAAATATAATCGTGGTCAAAATTGTATTTAATAAAAATTCGTAAAACTCATTGGTTCTTTCTTATATAGCTTATTATGCATTGTAATATTATAATAGTATAATAAGTAGTATATTGTAGTGAGTAATCTATAAAATAATTGGTACCTACGGTTTCTTAATGGTGAGGACATTTAAGATTTGAAGGGAGAAATATTTTTGAGATTTCCATGGATATGAGCAGAATTTTCAATACTTCCCTCGTATGGCGTCAACGACAGTGCCTTCTTTGTTCCTGTTTAAAGATTAAAGTTCAAAGTTTTTAAAGCTTTATAATATTTATAGTGAATTAAATATACATTGTAAAATTAAAAAATCTATGGCATAGAAACGTATCCCCCTATTGGCTATTAAAAAAGTAAGACCTCTTTCGTTTTTTAAAAATATTTGTGTTACCTAAATTTTTTTAAACTTATAGTTTTAAAGGGTATCAGAAATGTATGTCAATGCAAATAAAATCATGCAATAACGAACATGTCATTACGACGGACTTTTTGTACGTAGTGTGTTATATTATTTATTGATTATTAAATATTAAATATTTTATTTTATTTTTTCTGTTTAAAGTATGATCCTAATCTGTCTCTGTTGAATAAATACATTTAATTTTCGTAATATAAAAAATAAAAATATATGATGTATAGATTATAGATACACCATAATGGTATTATATTTTCCATTGTTCATGTTAAAGTATACAAATATACATTATTCTCTCTATTACTATTGATTAATTTTGGTTACTTACATTTTTCTTTTAATTCATGATTTATTTTATCCAATACCGGATAGTCAAATAAGTACATTAACTTTATGCATTAAAATCTTTGTAGTTTGTACTCAATGTCACGTTACAACAATGCTTATAATGACTATAAATATATATCATTATTCGCTGTGGAGAGTTTGTACCTGTATATACATAATACATATAAAATAAGATATAATGCAATACTACTTATTTCTATTATGTGTTATATGTATTGTTTATATTAATCTAGGTTTTCAAAAATTTTATCAACAATTGAAATGGCTTCACATGCAAAACTAATTGTTATTTAAGACACGCACAACATATTTATTGATATACGCATGATATAACTCATAAATATATATGCACATTTCATATTATGCTTTTAAAATAGTATGTATTATTTTAAATAATTCAAATAGTTGTATAATGATGTTAATGTTAATTTTGGATAAAATATTAATAAAAATTATTTCGCACAGTTCATCGGTATTTAAATACTGAACGCCGGTTTTTTTAACAAGGACAAAACAATTTATTACAGTAATTTGAACACGTAAGTAATAGATCTATGAAGAAAAATATATGGTTAATATAAAAGATTAAAAAGTATGTGTTTATAACATTTAAACACTGTATTAAAAACCACTTGTACAATCATTCCTATTAAATGTTATTTGAGTTCATTCTCACATTAAGGTAGTGTTGCTTCAATAGAAGGACAATCCAATCTAAATGTTTACTTTATTAATATATGTAATAGACGCGCACGCACACACCCACAGGGCACACACAATATTATACATATACAAAGATGGTACATGATATAAATTACTGATTGCATATTTGCATTAAATTCCATTATGTGGAATTAATATATAAACAAAGACATATATTATATATTAAAAAATAAGAATGATTCAATGTGGATATTTGTTGTTTGGTTCTCAGCCAAAGGTAATAATTGTGATTAAAATACCATATTACTATAGACGGTAGGTAATTTACTTAGTTCACTTAATAATTTATCTCTAAATTGGTTTTATTTTTATTTCGTATTCTCGTACAAACCAAATTGAGTAAATGTATCAATCAAATTTATGGAATAAAACTATATATAAATAAAAATTATTATGTACATATTTTATTACTTTATTTTAGTTAAATTATAATAATATTCAAATCTAAATTGTAATAACTTTTAAACTATGATTTTGTAATTGATTTTGTAATGCATTTTAGTTGGTACAAATTTAATTGAATAATTTCTGTATAGTAATTTTATAGTTTCCAATGTTTTCATATACCTAAAGCATGTATAATACAAAGTTTACACATTTTTATAATATATAGATATACAGAGTGTAACGGAAAGACCTAAAAAAAAAAAATATGCTTATTAAACGTATGACAAAAATTGTTAATATTATATGATAAGTAAATAATTTAAGAAATATACTCATGTCAGCAAATTCTCAAAAATCATATTTTTTTTAAAAGTTATTATGTTCCAAATTAATTTAACCAAAAAAATAAGCTACTTAACTTAGATAAATCTTTTAACGATCAAAATTGTTCGTATAATCAAATTCACAAATAGGCTATTTTGCATTCCTCCAAACATAGCATGTCGATAGTTTTGCATTAAATGTTTTTTTGTTAAATAATTCATTAAGGTCTTCATCGTTTACAACAATTAATAATATGCTGTATGCATCACTAAAATAATAATAATAGTAATTGAGTGCCTATTTGCGTGGCGCAGTTGCTGCAATCATTCACGCAACATGATTGAGTGTACGCTGCGCCCGTTACCACCATAAGAAGTTCCCAGATTGGTTCTTCCAATTTTACAATGATGCATGTTTTTTTTTGTGTCTGTCATCACGTTTTGGAGTAGAAATAATGCTTCAATTTCTGATTTCAACCAAACTTTGAAAAGGAAAATTCATCTAGTTAGTTCTTTGGGGGGGTCAAAAGTAAATTTCCAATAGTTTTCAAAAGCGTTAGGAAAAACCATAAAAAGGTAATGAAAAAACGGGAATTTTTACGCATTGTTATCCAATATAGTTTTTGACAAAATTGAATTTTTTTATTTTGCTGTAAAACTCAAAAACAAATCATTGTAAATACTTAAAATGTTCACCAAATGTTTATATTAGCGTTGTATATACTATATTACGATTAAATTTTCAAGATATTTTGACTTTTTTTCAGCTATTTATAGACAGTTGAAATTTCCGATTTTTCTAAGTTTTTTTTTTATTGAAATGTCTATAAAAAAATTTTTCTGTTCAAAAAATATTTAAAATTTAATACAACGTTTATTATAAGTTGCAATTATCGTAGCAAAAAAGTCAAAAATCTTTAGTTATAATTTTTGTGTATAAGTTAAATGTATAAGTTCAAATGTTTACGAAATATGTCAAAATCACGAAAATTTGCGTGGAATTATGAAGTTGAAAATTCATAAAATTGTTGTGATTTATACCTAAGGTTAAAAACCCAATATAAGTCCTCCATAGCTTTTTCTTCAAATAACTGTAAAAAAAAAAACTCTAGAGTCAATATAGAAAACATTGTGTGAGCGTATACAAATATATTATAATTTAAATATAGATAATATAATATATATTATATAGACTGACAAATCATCTCCGTTCAGAATCATTTTTAGTTTACAATAATACCTGCCATTGCATTCAAATTTAACACATGCATGATGCATTGTAGTGATCTACTATACAGCAGAGTGATACCCACTTGCCACTTGTTTGTTATTTGAATTAATTTATTCATATAAATATTCTCAACCTTACCAAACCTAATCTAACCGTTTTCAATGTTTTTTAAAATCGCTGGGTTTTTTAATATTTTACTGTAAATATTAAAATTATCACTTACAACTTTTCAATAAAAACTATATGCGTTTTTTTAAATTCTGTCTATACTATAATAAAGTACGTACGTACGTATGAAGAGTGTACTCTGAGCTACGTATTTATGTAACATAGTTTCGTTAGGTTACCACGAGGAATTTTGCAGGAAATTGCGTAGGTGTAGTGTATTACGCCCTCGCAAAGATTTCGTTTTGCGCATTCATTACAAAACACGTACTTTTTAATATATTTTTTTCGGAATTTACAGCACACGGACGGACGGCTTGATCTCTCCTGCGGGTCGTATTTATAACTTTGTATTATCATATTATTCTCGTAGTCTTACAATACCGTAGTCGGCAAATTAACTATGATAATAATAAAAGGTAATAACGACGACAACAACAGCGCGTGGACGTGGGTGGCCGCGCGCGACGGTGTTGTGACGAATGATGATATTATTTATATCTGACATCATTTTTATTATACCGTTCGTGTCGCCGTGAACTGGCTTTACCGGGAATTGTTCTCACTTGCAATCATACGAATATTATGATGAGTGCAGATAGCTCAAAATGACAAAATGTGATAAATCTTTCGGTGTGCAGGACTCATGCACGCCCACCCCTGACACCGCCGCCGCCAAGGGTTTCTTCCCCGCCGACTATATATAATATATACCTTGGTTGAGGTCACACGCAAACGACCGTGGGAACTGGATTCGCGACACTTTCCCTTCGCGCAAACTCGAGATTGTATTATTGAACATTTACCTAGGTATGTATGGTACTGTTGTACTCCCCGCCGTGTGTTTTATACCGGGCACATACCTACGTTATCGATCTTTTATATCATAATAATATTGTGTTTACGTATCCCACGTCGTATAACATAATAATAATATACACAATACTATTATTATTATTATTATTAAAATACGCTCATGCGTAATACGCATACGGGGTGTTAGTGTGTTTACTGTTTACCGTGACCTCGACAAACACAGCGATTGTCGACCATATATTTTTTGTCGCAGTTCGAGACTATTGGTTTTGACACTTCTTGGGATGACATATAAGCCATGAATAATGTTATGATAATAACATGTTCGATTGGACGACGGTCGGGAAGAGGAATTCGCACTTTTCTGAAGAAAAAAAAAGTTATCGACGATCGCCGAATAAATATTTTCATTTTTCGTTGCGAAGACTTATAGGCGCATAATATATGTATTATACGAATTCAGCGGATCGCGTCTTTTGTGCCATTATTTATAAGTATTAAACTGTGAACAAAAAAACACCGTTTGTATTACCAAAATTTACTTAGAAATTTATCGTGTCTGTTGCTAAATGAATCACTCTGTATGGTCGATAAACCAGAACGTTCGTAGCACAAAATTCCAAACGTTCAGCGGTTTTAATTTTTTTTAGTTAAACGCACATACTTACATAAGTCATTGGAAACGGAAAAAAATTGTATATAAATTTCTATGAATTCATCAATCTCGTTTGCGGCGACGTGAAACGTGCCACGTCACATTAAATATACCTTTGAACGCGTGTCGTAACAGTCATGTGTAAACATTAAAATAAGGATATCGACCTCTTGGCTGTTAATACTAAATTTTAATAATATGATATGATAATAAAACAATGATATAACTCGAGCATAATATTATAATATATAATACTTTGCACATCAGTATAAACAACGTATTAATATTTATGTGCAATTTAATAATATTATTGATCCCTGCAGCGTTATTTGAAAATCTAGAAATTGATCCAATCAAATTTATCAGAAGTACAGTCAAATATATTAGTGGATACGCGTATAGTACAAAAAAAAAAAATTAAATACACTGCAGTTCGTTTTTAATGTTATTATAAACAACGCACGATACTATAATAGTATGTATATGTATTTTAAACTATGTTGATATATTATAAAATTAGGGTTGAAAATTATCAAAACGGAAAATGTGTGTAGAGAAGTTACTTAATACGTTCTATAACTGTTCATCGCGAGGGATTTTTTAAGTTTCTACTTTCGCTATGTGTATATAATTGCTAAATATTAATTGCGAATTAGTTGATATTATAGGAATAAGTGAATTCTAGTTAATATCAAACAAATTATATTCTTCGGACAGAATAAAAAATCCCTTAAAATAATTATATCAAAGAAATCTTAAATTGAGAGAGGTTTTAAAATTGTTTATAGTTTTATTCCCAAGGGAGGAGAATTACACACAAAATAAATAGTGCATAACATTTTTAAATTTGAGAAAAAACGATTTTTAACAAATTCAAAAAACAAAGTTTAAATCTATAATATTTTAAAAAGTTATTTCCCATACGCATGGAACTATCGCTATCACACGATAATCAGTTTTTATTTAGTGCATGAACGCCACAAATTGAAATAAGGCAGCCTTTAATTTTTATTTCAATGATTATAATCGGATAGATTAAATACGCATATTGTCATTAGGTCATTTGTTAATATGGCTGCCTTGCTTTGAAAATAAGCAAAAAATTATATAATTCAATAGTGACATATATTTTTACTATTTTTAGTAGCTAAATAAAAAATGATATTGAATGTGGTGGTATGGCATCGTATAAAACTATTTTTTTACTACCTATTCAAAAGTAGCTATAACTCAAAATTTAAGCATTTTGAGCTGTGGAAGTCTTATTCTAGATGTAGGCTATATATTGTAAACATATTATGGCGTTATGCAGACTGTAAAACCGGATTCCGGTTGTATATAAAAATAACATCAGTTATTGACACAACAATTATTTTAAAAGGCGAATAATTAAAATAAGTAAATTAAATTATTAAAATTATTATATACAATAATAATGTAAATAGTAAATATTTAGTAGTAAATTATAACATTTTAAAATGGTAATGTATCGCACTATCGTTATAGTAAATTATTATCGTAACATAATTTCCGGAACGGTAGATATTATAAAATGAATAATAGCTAAAAATTGCTATGCAGTACACCTAATTATTGAATCAATTATTGTATTTCAGCTATAATGACATACACGTAAAAAAATACTCACTGCGATCTTAAACAAAATTGACAGTCACTTTTTTAATATTTATAAAAAAGAATAAGATACCTACTGCTTAATTATTATAATGTCATAACACTTATAATACCAAATACCAATACATTGACAGATTATTTTCGTATACCGCAAAAAACCCTTATGAAGTCACTTTTTTAATTTTTATTTGCGATCAAACTATTTATCTAAAACTTTTGACGTGTTATTATTAATGCATATGTACCTATATTTTAATATAAAACGAAACCGGAATTCGTTTAAAATATGCTAATACATGGAATTTTTAGGCAGTAATATCTAACGAATCGGCATAAAAAATAATATAAATTGTACAAACATTACGTATGTGTTATTGAAAAATAATTTAGAAATATTTTACGTGAAACCGGTTAACCACCAAAATAATAATAATAATGTACCTCACCAGTTATCGAAGTGAATCATATATATAATAAAAAATGTTATTAATTATTATATATATTTTTCTGAATTAATTGTTTCTGATATTTCAATATTAATTATAATAAATTCCCAGAGTTAAAAAAAATTAATGTTAAAAAATATAAATACCTGAATACTCCCACTCGGCACCCACCACAACTAATGTATCATCAATTTACTGTGAGTCTAAAATTTAATACATTTTAGATAATGGTTTCAGGTTATTTGCAATGCATTATTTTATTTACACTTAAAAAACACGAGTCACAAAAGGATAAGAATTAAGACGTGCACTATGTCCTAAGGGCGGTATAGTGTAAGCATTGAACACGTATACCAGTATCGTTGTTTATAAAGACGGCACAAGATCGATAATATTCTTTACAGATAAAAATAAGAACGAACGATTTAGCGGGTCGTTAATGAAACCGAACCGAAGTGATTTATAGCGTCCGCTGCTAAGTTCATACGCTGAGCACATTAATCGGTTTTATCCTGTGCAGTTTTACCCCAAACGTGGAAAGTCGGTTATAAAAACAAAAGTTTGAGAGAGTTGTTTGCCCTCCGAGGTAATATTTTACTCGCTTAGTATTCGTCGTCAGACATATTGAACGTGTATTTTCACGCTATATAAAAAATGTAGGTGCTAATATAAGTATAAATAAAACGCATACAATTAATTTGCCTCAAGGTATTATACACGAGTGTGTAGGTACACAAAATAATTATACTCCTGCTACTTTCTTCGACTTAAGGACGGTCGCGTGTTTATTTTGAGAAAAAGTCCATTGTAATATTATGATAAGTTGGTAAACACAACAATTATTAAGTTAAATATGTTAACATTTAATAAAGGTTTATATAGGTACAATAATGCTACCTATTAAATTGATCAATGTGCTGTATAATACTATGCCGTATTATAATACTTTTTACTGTATACATTTATTCCCCTAAGACGGTATCATACCTTATACCCTTATTGATGGTTGATTCAGTATAACAATACGTTCATGATATAACGTTTCGACAAATATTAATATTATTCTATTGGCCAATGGCATATGCGGAGGACCCGTCCCAGAATGTCAAGTCAGGATTTAATATCTCTATAAATAACTACACCATTGAATATAATTAATTATAATTATTGATTATTTTATATCAAGAATACCATTGGCAATTGGCATGCTTTTAGACCTGAAACATAAATGGTATGTCAACAAGAAACGATATTATGTCAATAATATACCATAGATAGTATATAATATAATATAATATATATTATATATATATGTCATATTTTACGATTTACCTGATCCAATCTATATATTTGATCAAAGAATGTAATGCCTTATACATGATGAATATTATATGCCAATACCTAAAATATATTATTCACGTATATAAATATATAATTTGAGCTTGAACAGTATTTTCAAGTAAATAAATAATACCTATGTTTATTTTATGTATATTCTAAAAAAAAAGAACTTGCAAATAACTTTATTTAGAGAAAGCTCTAGACTATATTATAGTGTATACGTAAAATTCTTATATTATCATCTATTGATGTATATGTAATAGCCATACATTTTAAACGGATCTATATAGTTATATGCTTATAGTGTAATAGAATCACGATATATAATACTATTATAATTAATATATAATAGTATATATTTAATGTCAAGAGATTATTTAGTACTTCAGTAAGTACACAAATGTTTTTTAATTGAAATTTAATGTTTTTTGATATAAAGAAACAAATTTTTTTTTAAAATCTAATTGTGCTGATAATTAATTTTAATCATCGGCCAATTATTATGCATATTCATCAAACGGTAAACTGCCTAAAGTCCGATGCGTATTATAATTATGTAAATGGAATAAAACATCAACTTAAATTAACTTTATAGTTAGTTATAATAAAATAAGCAAATATAGATATATACTATGATATTATTTTAATTAAAACAATAAATATTAGCGTTAAATATAGTAATTAGTTTTAATTAAATGATTTACTTGATGAAAGAAACTTATCTTGTGGGTACCAATGTCACTAGACTTATTACTTATTAGTGATACACAGTGGTGACGTAAACTTATTATTTCAATGACGCAAAAAAATGTTCAACACTCACCCACCCCACTTTAAACATTTTATATAAATACCAAAATATTAAAAAATACAGATAAGATACTAAAAATATTTGCAGTAATATTCGATTGTTTCAATACATATAGATACCTATATATTATACGCGCGTGTGTTTAAACTTGCCTAACTTTAAAATAAGTTCCCAACTTCTACTCAACTACAAATGTGAACTTTCAACATCCGCCAACCTACCCACCATTTTTTTTTCGTGACGCAGCTGCGATCAAATTAACCCCGTTCTCGCCGATACGCCTCCACTGGTGATACATAAGTAAATACTTATTTTTGTATTATACTTAAAAGTTATAGTAGTATAACTACTTTTTTCAAACTTTGAACGCTGCTCGACTTTAGAGATATCATTTCAGCTCCAGTTTTCACATATAAATCAATTCTTAATTTTCTGGTTTGTCGAGTCGAAGACAAATAGCTCATTTATATGGGTAATGTTATATAGGCTCATCATCATCGCAATTCAGTTGTGATTAGTTTCAGTTCGTCCATTCATTAAATACAGGAAAAGTTTAATTTGTTTAGCGTCGAAAAAAATTGTAGATGTCTTCCAAGTAAAACAAATAAACTGTGGAAGGCTCAGTAACCAGTTTTCACACTTCACAAGTTCACAATTTGTAAATACAAATTAAATAATTACATTTTAATCTTTACTGAATGCCTAGTGCGTTATTGCGTATAAATATTTATGTTGGGAATTTGCAGGAATGTATTGATTTTATCGTCCGATGTTTTTTCTTTTCTTTCGGTACGAACTTTTCCGGATGAAAAGAATGCTCCAAAAGTGCCATACATTTTTATAATAGATATTTGTCACTGGCGAAATATTAGAGATTAGATAGCGAATTTAATTTCAAGTTATCAATACATTAGTTTAATGATGATATTAATTTTACATTCATTTTTATAACATATTATACACAATTATTTTTTCACCAAACATTTACACAACACATTTTTCAAACACAATTGCGAGTAAAACTTAACATTTGAAAACTTAACTGGAGAATTTTTAGGGTTGGAGGAATTCCAAAATATTAAGTACAAATTTATATAGTGATATACATTGTATACGTCTCATAATTGGTATAATGGGACGAAAATCGTACGTCAAAATCCCAATGATTCTATAATGTCAATCCGATGGCAATATGTATTTTTGTAAAGTTTGTGAATGTATTTCCTAAAAGCTTTGTATTTGCAGTTCACATGCAGTGCACATTATGTTTACCTTAAATTCATAAATTTACTACTCTATAGCTTTTTTATGAAAACGACACTGAATATGAGGATAGGGGGGATGGGTCGAAATATGTTGCTCTGGAATGTAAAATGTTCAAATTCGGCTCTGCATACATACCGTAACATTTTCAAGCCTTAATCGAAGTATGACGTTGATTTTGTATTTTATATTACAAAGATAAGTGTAGTATAAGACCTGCAGACATATTAATGCATATGGATTGCGCGTTTTTCCTATATATACCGCGCGCCATACCTCGCGTTCTGTAGAGGTTTCTAAGACCCAGAATTGTTAGAAAGAGATGGTTAATACTTGTACATATTATATTTAGGATTATGTGTATACTATATTTTTCTAAAAAAGTTATTATCTTTGTTGTTAGATTTCTTTCTCTCATCACACACACACACTCTCTCTCTCTTTCTTGCTAACGATGGAAATATAAAAAATGGACTTAAGTTGTATGCTATATTCGTGTAACAATGTTGGCTCCCGGACCTCTCTTTCTCTGTTATCAATCACTATTTTGTATACGACGCACATTGGTTACAAATATTATTCACTAGTTCCTCTCACAATATACATGATTAACTGGAGTTTCCTACGGTGTACTATGATAATTTGGAACTCACTTTTATATAATGCGTATTTTTGTAGTTGTGTGGTTTATATAATAATAATACATATTTTTTATAAATTATAAATAAGCTTATGATCTACGTAAATGCATCAAAACATGTGATTTAAGGATAAGACAATAAACGATAACTATTGCTGTTGGTAAAATAGACTGTTGTATAAACGTATAATTACGCTTCAATATGACACTGTTATGATAATAGAAAGTAATGTATAACTGAATTTTATGCATATACTTAATATTATGATATTATATTATGTCTATGATTTTAATATTTTATACAACTGTTTTATGTCTTTTACCTAAAACAGAAATGAGCAAACACTCTTACCAGTTGTAGAAAGAGAGGTAGGTAAATAACGAAAAGGTATAACGAATTACAATTTACAGCGGTCACTGGTCAGTACTCAGTGGCCATCATAATATAGTCTGACGGACCAGGGACCTATCCACTACACTGTAAATCATAGTGAACATTTCGTAAGTACAAATAATAAAACATTGCCGCATTGGTGCTCATACCCAAACGATATAAATTGTAAAAATTGATCAAGACTTGTAAATACAATATATTTACAACTTAAAGTCACATCTTAATGAATTGTAATCAGATTTAAAGAACATTTTTTTCAATATAATCTATAAAGATATAAGTAATATTTAAATTTTTTTGCGAAGTAAATTATATATTTATATAAATATAGTTGGACAAAAGACGACACATTGTACCATTTGTACCGGTCTCATTTTGTTTATATTAAATCAAATTGATTGGTAAAAAATAAATAATAGTTCCAATATTACGTCTATTTTATATTTTTATAATACCATTTTTGAGGATTGTTATACTTTGTACAAACATTTCGAAATAAAATATCAACTTGATAATTCACATTAAAAAAAGGGGATTTTCATTTGAAAAAAAAAACAGAAGTTTGCATTGTCACAGGACACTCCTTGAGTAGTATAAAAATTCAAGAAACTAGAATTTAAATAAATTCATTATTAAAATATAAAAATGAAAGTGAGCATGCTTGGTGAATCACTCTGCATATTATTATTGCCTAAGTATATAATTTAGAAATGATATATTAAGTAGGTATCAAATAAATATATTAAGTTAAAAATATTAAAAATTACTTTTTTTCGGTATCACTACAGTCTATACATATTATTAATAATGATTGTTATCAAAACATACGAATCCACGACAATATCATCGCGATTTTTATTAAATAGGTATTAGGTACAATAAATATTGTGTTCGCGACTTTTAAGTCCAGTAAAAAATTTAGTCTGTACTTAAACTGTATAGACTTAAACTGGATAGCCTAAACTCGAAGTATTAATAATATTATAATCATTTTGAAACGTATTATACATTTTTATAATGTACATCCATTTGTCATAAATCATAATTATAATTCGATAACAATTTATAGTAGAAATAGATAATAAATCCAATTATTATTCATTAATAGTCATCGTTGTGTTCGTTTTATTTTATTAATAAAATAATAACTATAGCCCATATCAGTAACACCGATAATGTTTTATGTCCTGTCTCCTGTAGTTATATATTTTGCGTTAAGACATTACAATATATATTAGATACGCGTATAGATACATATATTATCCATATTATACATATTATAAAATAATACTATATTGCACCTAAACATTCATTGAATTCACTCACTACAAATGAAATATATTTATTATTTACACATTTTAATTGCTGTTGAGGGAATATCAATAATATATTATATATAATTTATATAGCTACATAATACATATAGGTTCAAATAAATAAATATATTATATTGTATAGCATAATCACCAATCAGTCTCCGGTCCCCAGTGTGTGCCATATTTATAGTTTTATTTTTGTATATTTCAATAAACGATGTTTATAAAAAGTATAGGGGTCAGCCTTGTGAAAACAATTCACCCCATGTGGTGATACCGAACGTGAAAAAAACTAAAAATGTTTAGCATAGTACCAAGTAAATAGTAATAAACTCTATATATAGGTATCTAAATATTTTTTCATTATCTTTCCTACAATACTTCACAATATTATTAGGTATTTTATTTTTTTGTCAGCAGCAGCTATTGCTTATCGATGGCCATTGGATTTGTTAAAACTTCGTAATATTATAAAATATAAATATTATGTTCAAGTACTAGCTGGTTGTAATAATAACATATAGGTAATAGGTGCCTAAAATGTGTGGTTTTTTTTTTAATATTCAATCGAATTTAAGAGGATTGTTTAGTATTTATCATTTCTAAATTGTAGATAGAGTTATTGGTTAGAATCTATAATAAATTTTATATTTTAATATTGCTTGTACACATTATATCAGTGAATTATATTTGTGTTGATGGAGTCTTGTTAAAATATATATGCACATTGTTTTAAATAACAAATAATTGTTATATTATTAATTTGGTTATAGAAAAACGAACGGAACCCTTGAGAAATACTTGCAGAGCCTTAACTCAAAAGGGGTAGTTTGAGAACCACTGGGTTAGAAAATGAAATTTTTTTGTAACTAGCATTTATACTTAGAATACAGTGTGCTCCAAAACTGTAATTGATACATGATGTACATATAAAGAAATATACGTATTACATATATGTATTATATAATATGTTGATTAATCAAATTTTTAAACGTATGAAACTATGATAACACAACGATGTATAACATTATGTATGTATTATTTTTGGTTTTACTATATCTTTATCTGAACTGAACGATGAATCGTGCATCGTAGTGATGACTACCTATATTATTTAACTTCAGACCATTCATTTTAATACCTGTATGAGGTCTGACTGTATATTATGTTTGCAACATATTTCTGGTGGGAGTATTATTATAGGTTAGGTACATATATAATGTAATAAAAGTTAATATTTTATTTATTTTCAAATTTAAACTTTTTCTAGATTATAAAATATTTTGACTAAGTACATCGGATTTTCATTTTACTCTGGGTAAAATTCAAAAAATTATTGTCACAACAAACATTTTTTTTATTATTATTAAAACGATTACATTCCGTTTAAGAATAAAATATAAACCATACACATAATTTGATAATAATATGTGAGTAGTTACCATGTTAATTAAATCAAATTAAGAGGACGTTATATACTCGCATGTGTTGTCTCCGTCTTACATGTGCTTTAACATGGCAAATGTTACGCTCAGCAGATTACGTTTAGCTCCGTGAGTTCAAAATTTAGAGTTAATTGACCTCTTATAAAAATTAAGGATAACATTATTACCGAGGGCTTCTAATAGGTTTTTTTTATTATATTTTAATTTTAAAGCGAGTTTTAAATATTTTAAGATATACAAACAATTTACAATTTTAAAATACCCATAACTAGCTTTAAAATTAAAATTTAATAAAAAGCCCATGAGAAGCTATCGATAATAATGTTATCTTTAATTTAAGAGGTCAATTCATTCTAAATTTTAAACTCACGGAGCTCAACGTGATCTGTTGAGCGTAAAATGTGCTATGTTAACGCACTGCATGCGGGAATTATTTTTATTAATTCCTAGACCATGCAGCATAAGCGCAATTTTTTTTTTTTTTTTTTTTTTTGGGGGGGGGGGGCTGAGCCCCCCAAAATCAATCGTACCCCCCTCCCCCCCCAATTGTTTGTATACCTATAAATTAATTTGTCATTGAAAAAAATGTTCAAACCGACAAAATTTAATTTGGAAAACTCGTAATTTACATGTATTATTTGTGCGTCATTCGGGTTATTTGAAATTGTTTATTAATATGTAACACTGTAACTAATGAACAAACACTGAACTATGTATGTTATAAAGACAATAAATATGATATAGCGATTTTTTAATTTTTTAGTGAAGGGGGAGGATTATCCCCTTCCACCTTTATATATCTCTCTGGAATATATATATATATATATATATATATACATTATACATATATATACACAGTACATACATGCCAATTATTTAGCCCCCCAAAATTAATACTCAAATTGCGCCTATGCCATGCAGTGAATAATTGTATATTATAAAGTGGCAATTTTAATTCTTTATAATGTTTTTAAAACTGATATAATTTTAAATAAGATTTGAAGCCTATATAGGGAAAGTATATAAGTGTGCAATTGAACATCATAAATTATCATATTGCATAACTTTATAAGAAACATAAAATTATTTCTTATCTAAAGAGTAAAAAAATTCTTATAGAGATTTTTCTTTTTTTTATATACTAGGGAAGTAAATAATAAACTAGGCGAGTCAATTAGTGGATAAAACTTGTATTACTTTAAAAAAAATTCTATATAGATTTGTATATTATTCAAAAGTCATTTTCATGCAATAATAGACAATATTAATTACTAGAGCAGTAGAGCACTCGATAATATATATTTAGTATAACTGTTAACTGTACATTTTTGATAACTAGTATATGTACTTTCCACATAAAGTCGTTTTTTATTTATTTATTCAAATTGTATAATGGATGATATAATGTGCGTAATGCATTATGATACAATACGGTTTGTATCAGGCAAGTCACGACCATCGCGGTTGTTATAATATCGTATCAAATAATGAATACCTCTGTAACATAAACCTATATAATATGGTTTAAAAATACTTAAATATAATATATTTAAAGTTTATATACTTCATGCACTTGTTTATCCATTTGAATTAGTAGTTGTTTTTAATTGAAATGATTACACGCGGTATATTTAGCACACAAGTGCGTGGGGGGAGGGGGGAAATAATAAATATGGCCCAGAAAAAAAAAATAAAAAAATGTTATAGTTTCGAATGGTTATGTGCTGCATGTACAGAATATACACGTTACTAGTTACGGTTTATAAAGAGAACAGGATGAATAACCCAAAGAAAAGTCTGATACACAATAGCCAATCATGGGCTATTATAATATGTGTGCATGTACACGTCAGTATATAAACGATTCACTGGTTTTGTTAAATGGAGTGTGCAGGGCCCCTCCACCGTCGCCCCATCCGCGTCCGCAGATGACATCCGTCAACAAATCATCTCACGCATTGTCGTCGAAACGATGATCGTACACGGAATCGCCGCCGACCGATCTGAGCTGTACATATACGAGAAACGCAACATTTTTAAGTCGGTCTGTTGGTCAGGTTGTCGATAAATAATGATATACATGTAACTAATAAACGGTGTACAGGGTGGCGTTTGTTCCTCCAAGAAACACTTTCAAAACGGCCGGCTGCTTAAAATATATTGGTAACACACTGTAACACGTCACTCTACAATACTGCATTACTATTATTTATCACTCTGTGAACGTAGTGATAATGATATGGTTTTCGACGGCGCGGCGGCGACTGACGATGACGATGAGCGTCGATGGTGCAGCAGGAAGGTGATATTGCGTGAGTGTC
Organism: Diuraphis noxia; assembly: GCF_037042655.1. Taxonomy (NCBI): domain Eukaryota; kingdom Metazoa; phylum Arthropoda; class Insecta; order Hemiptera; family Aphididae; genus Diuraphis; species Diuraphis noxia. Next base: position 23,801,972 of record NW_028301714.1, on the reverse strand, counting down.
TCGTGTGCCATAGTGCCATTTAAATAATTATTATTTTAACGTTTTCGAAAAGGGACAGCACGCAGACATGTGAAATTATTGAAATCTTGAATAAAAGTCGTCTAGGTCATGCATAATAACAAATAGCCATCAGGTAAGCAATTAATGGATGTATAACAAAACATAAAACATAAAATATAACCCAACATAAAACCGTAAAGGTAAAGATTGGCAAAATGATTTTTCCCCGGTACCTCTATGCGGTTCTGTTTCGTGAGGAGTACACAAGCATAAAGGACAAAAAAAGTGTGATGAACTAGAGAAACACCCCATTTTCAAAACGATCCCCATGTATGTGTGTGGATATCAGAATTACACCACGATGAATTTACCTATAATAGACCTATCTTCTACACTCATCAGGCGATTTACGTTTGATACGGGATGATCGACATACGAACTTTCATCATATTATAATGATATATTATATTTTGTTCGAATTTTCGTTTTTCGCATCCAGTGCCCCTCAAATCGAGATTTTTTTTGTACTCGTCGATTTACACAGTCACAGTTTTCCATGAAAAATCGAACGCATCCCACCGAATTGGTTCGCACGCGGAGCACGCATCACGCGGGGCCCAAACAGTGACGACAACGGTGCGGTGTCGACCGGATGAATTGAATTTGTCGCCAAGGTCAAAAAAAGGAGAAATAAAACATTACCCTCCTCCGGCGGACACGACGCCGTTCTGGACCTTGCCCCGCTTAACCCTCGGGGCGTTTAAATTTTAAATGTCAATAGTCCGAAATAAAGTTTCGATACGACACGGCCAACGAGCAAATCTCATTATAAATGTATAGCGCTGACCCTATTTGTTTGAATTATTTTAGACATTTATGTAAATCGTGTTTTACGGAGTTCACGTTGGCAATATTTTATAATGTATTATAGTATATGGTATAATATATCAGTGAGTACCATCGTAAACATTGTGAGTTTGGGACATTGGCATAGTTATATAATATGGTACATCGGTACTGGTACAGTATCATAGAAGTATATAGTGACAGTATAGATAAGTCGTAACTTTCAACTTGTTACATCCGAGCATGTGGTTTTAAACTTTTAATCCGACATTTCTAACTATCGATTAAAAAGTTAATACTTTTCGAAATTGTGAGTGTTTTACGTGTTAAATAAATCACACTGAATGGTATTTTACCAAAAAAATACTGTGGTGGTGTAGTATGCCGCCGCCACTAGTATAGTGTCTCACGTAGTCAGATCTATCGTAGGTCTTGTAGCACATACTTACCACTGTGGCGCTGTTGGCCGAATCAAATGAAAATATCGTTTATAGGTAGTAGCCACCAGCCAGTTGCTAGTAGATACTATATAGATACACATCAACAATCAACACATCAAGTTGGTTCATTCCACAGGTTACTGCACTGGCTTTGACTTAATATGTTGTTTTGACAAAATATCATATACCTAATAGACAGGACTGATGGGTAGGTACGCCAATGGGCAATTAGATTGAGAGTTGTTATTTCAATATTTTATACGAATAACCAAGTATTGAAATATGATTTATGAATCATTCACAGAAGTTCTACAGCATTTGCCATTTGCCTTAATTGGCATTAATATATAATTGTATAACTGATTTTATACAAAAACTAATCGAATAACCAGGCTTAAAAATGCGTTACGTGGGGTCGTGAGTTATTTTAACTACTAATTTATGCATTAGTGTTAAACTGATATTCAACAAATTATATTAATTTAATTCCCGATTTTTAAATGGTATAATATTATAGTAAATACATTACAATTAATTTACATTTACCTATCTTAAGAATAATGAATGTGGGTGTACAAACATTTTATTGAATTTACGAGTACTAATGACAATTATAATAATTAATACACGTTATTATGTATTATAACATTTATAGTCGTGGGAAGATAATATAAATAATATAAATTTGTATGTATACAAATATAAAAAGCGAGTAAGTGGATGTCGCTATGCAGTGCAGTAGGTTACTGTAATGGATGACATTAAATTTGAATTGAGTGATAGAAAATCATTGTACGCAAAAAACGATTCTAAGTAGAGACGGTTTGTCAGTCTAGGATATGTTATACTATATTAATTACATTGTTATCATTTCAAAAATAAAAATAATAAAAATGTAGGTATAGGTACCAATAAAATAAAGTCTAAATTAATCAAATTAGATTCATTATGTACACGAATCATTCAGTCATTCATAGAAGGTATACACGATTTATTAAAAAGTGTTAATATAAGTCATCAACGACATGTCGACATTAACTATTAATATTAGAATATAAAGTATACTCTAGAAATTTAAATGCCCACGAATAATATTTTTAAATTACACCAATATAACTAAAATTGTTATTCTTGATTATATAATATATAATTTCATCCAAATTTGAACTTAAAATAACTATAAAAAACTGCGTTTGTACAGTTTTTAGATTTTTTTGCAGCAGCATTAACTACTAACATGGAACCTTGTTTTAAATTTTTAATCCTTTGTTATACAATTTAAACGTTTTATACGTTTTTGACAACTAAAGAATTTGTAAATATTTTAATTAAATAAATGTTGTCAACATTTGAACTTTAAATGGATATAAAAAAAAACGCGCCTATGTATTTTTAATATTTTCCAACTGCTATTATATCAATTTATGGAGGATCTAGTATTAAAGTTTTTGACCCCATCAATACAATTTTATCGACATTTATAGTATAAAAAACTAAAAAATATTATATGTATTGGTTTTACAATGATCTTTATTTCTTTTTCTCTTTCTTTTAGTTTCTGAACGGAGTGATGAATGTATTGATTTTACAATGTGTTTTTTTTTTGTGTCTGTGTACAACAAATAAAACTAGTCGAAATAATTCTTCAATTTCAAACTTTGGGGGTGGTTTCCGATGGAAAAGTGAATATCCTTGGTACATTATAGAGGACAATAGTAAACATTTTCCAACAGTTTTTCAAAAAAATCAAGAAAAACAAAAAAACGTGAAATTTTACGCAAAATTCAAAATAGAATATATGACAATATTTAATTATAATATATCCTAGACAGACAAATCATCTCCGTTCAGAATCGTTTTTCGTATACAATAATACCTATCATTGCATTCAAATTTAACCTACAATAGTCAGAGGTTTACCCCCCTAATGTACAGCAGAGCGATACCCACTTACCCGCTTTTTTATTCTGTAAACACTTTTTCTCCCTCTATACTTGCGCAAAAGTATCAAGTGTACCATCTTTTCTGAAAGGTCATTATCTTGAGCTGGTACTTTATACAGAGGTCATTTTTCGATTTTCGAAAATGTACTCTTAATAAAAGCAGTTAAAGGAGAAAAACGTACGATTTCACGATTTCACGATTCTATGATATTAAATAATTAAGGACGACGTTTTCTATCAGAAATATTGCTTCAAATGAAAAATGACAAAATATCTTTTTTGTTGTATTTTAGATTTTGTTCAACATCCCTAATAAATAAATTTCCACTCCTCATCACTTCCACTCCTTAACTAACACGCGTATCACATATCTTCTGATCATCCATACCATATTCTAATAATAAATTCTAAATTCTAAATTGTATACAAACTTATAATAACATGTAATATGTTGACAGATTTTAAATATCACAAATGAAAAAAAAAGATTTTGTTTCTTAAGGTTTAAAGTTCGGAAAATTTTATGCATTTTTGAGCTATTTATAGACATTTTAATTTTGGGAGTTTTTTGTTGTAATTTGGTTAAAAACATTCGTAAAAAGTTGTAATTTGAATTGTTTACTTATATTAGCCTTATATTACACACGGAGGCGGTTTGGCCGCGCGCGGTCGCTGTTTTTATTCGCGGCGGATAACCGCTGACAATTAAACACGGGTTATTCAATTGGCATATTCATACGGGAAAAACCGCGTGCGCGCTCTTGTTTAATTTTCGAGCGGTCGACCGCTACCGCTCACTAAAATTAAACAATGCTTTTCCAATAGACCTGTTCAGACGGGCGGTTCGCTAGCGCCGGGTCTTGTAAAAAATATTTAAAAAATCATGATTGAAGTGTGAACTTGGTAAATTCATTGCTTCAATGTTACATTTTTATTTACAGGTGGAAATTTTATAAATAGTTAAAAATTATTCGATATTGATCGAGTGTAATATAGTACTATATGTATTGTGGCCCCCAAGATAACGACCAGTTGTCTTGTGTGTATACGGGATACAGTGATGGGATGAGGGGGAGACATGGTGGGACCGAACGAGGGCCGAGTGTCAACAAGTCGAGGCGAGTAGAGGACAGGTTGAAACAAGTGCTAAATTAATAATGTTGCGCCCTGATAATGGAAACTCTGGCAATGTCTGAGGACAGTGTACTCCCGTCTACCGATATTCATAGGTCACATAGTAGTTTTTTTACAGTCGTACCTAATCAGTATTCAGTTTTAAAATGATCGATACTGAACAATTTGTAATTGAAATTCAACAAAATGATTATATCTGGAACAAACGTATAAGTATTGCATTGAACATTTATATTTTATTTATTAATTTATATAATATTTCAACTTGCAAGTTATAAGTATTATAACTAACGACAACTAAATCTAATTTAATTAATATTAGAATAGAAGTTATTATATTATATAAATTATATATTATAATTTATAATATATTTAGAGGAAAGAAGTCATCATGATAGGCGATTCATGTGGGATGGACAAGTGTAGCAAATGGTTGCGTTCACAAATTTAATGAACTGGACGATAAACAAAAATCGGAAAAAAGTAAAATTTAGATTAATATAATTTTTATTCAACAAACTAGTTTTAGTTTAACAAATAAAATAAACGGTTTTATATAAACAATAAAAAAAGATCACCTAGCTGTAGTCCTATAGTCGACCACTTATAATGTTAAAATGTCCGATATTATTCACCAATAATTTTGTTCTGCCATCTAAGTGCATGATTTGGATCATTCACATATGTCACGAGGTATTCCCTAATATCTTTTGCGTTGGTCTGTGAATTTCCAACAACTCTTCTCTCCGTTATACTTTCCATAAGATTGCTTTGAGTGTCTTCAAAAATACCTTCACTGTCTCCTCCGTCTCGGCGCCGTACAAAATTATGTAAGACGCATCAGGCTTTTGTTATTTTTACTGCAACATTTGGGTCAACTAACATGCTCGTTTGAAACACTCGCCATTTCTTAGAAAAAATCTAAACGAACATTCTATGTATTGACGGGCCCTCGATAGACGATAGTTGAAAATCCTCCTGTTGTTATTCAATGTTCTGCCTGGAAACGGTCGTAACAAATGTTTGTGAAGAGCAAAAGCTTCATCAGCAACTAAAACAAACGGCTGTTGCACACCATTATCATCACCTGGTAAGCATTGATCTGGTGGAAAATTTACACTACCCGAGTACAACTTTTTACCGAATGTTGAAGTTTTGAATACGTTACAGTCGCTTTCTTTCCTATAGGACTCAACATCGATGATTCGAAAACAATAATTTGAATCACAATTTTGTATGATCTATAATATATCCTAGGCAGATAAACCGTCTTCACCCAAAATCGTTTTTCGTATACAATGATATAATATCATTGGATTCAAATTTAATTCCATCCATTACAGTAACCCACTTGTAAACTACTGTACAGCAGAGCAATATCCACGACTTGCCCGCTTTTTTTAGATTCTAAGCGGAGCGATGAATGTATTGATTTTACCATGATGTGTGTTTATTTTTTTTTGTGTCTGTCATCACGTTTTGGGGCAGTAAAAGTGCTTCAATTTTTGACTTCAGTACCTCGTTCGATCAGAAAGTGAATCTAGTTGGTACTTTGGGGGGTCTAAAGTGTAAAGTCTAATACTTTTCTAAATAATCGAGAAAAACAAACTAAAAATTAAGGGAAAAACGGGAAATTTTACGCACAATCAGTTTTCGACAAAATCGATTTTGGTTTTTGATGTAACATTAAAACAAATGACCATGTATACATGAAATTTTCACCGAATGTTTATATAAGTATAGTAGTTCATCCACCATGCAATTTTCAAAAGTTTTTGACTTAAGTTGAACTATTTATAGCTCATAGGTATTTGCGATTTTCGATCATTATTAGTTTTTTTTAAATTAATATCGATAAAAATTTATTTGGATTTTCACTGGATTTCACATTTAGCGATTTTCTTATTTTGGTGTAACTCTAAAACAAATGACTGCAGATACTTGAAATTTTAACTGAATGTTTATATAGGCATTTTATATATTTTATAAAATTTCCAAAATATTTTGATTTGTTTTGAGCTGTTAACTGACATTTTAATTTTTCAACTTTTTTAGTTTTTTTTTTCTATAAATATCGATAAAAATTTATTTGTTCGGTAGAAAAGCTTGAAAATTTAATACAAGGCTTCTAACAACTTTTAACAATAGTAGTTAAAAAATATTAAAAATACATACGCACGATTTTTTTTTTTATAAGCATTTAAAGTTCAAATTTTGACTAAATACGTAAAAATTACGGTAATGTTCAAATTATCTTAGATAGAAATTCTTATAAGTTTTTCTTTTTAGATCTAAGATTTGAAAATTTGATACAAGGCTCCTAACATATTTTTACAATAGCAGTTTAAAAATAAAAGAAATTCATAATAAAATGTTATTTTAAATCTAAGATTTGAAAACTTTTAATAATCTATAATATATCCTAGACATATAAACCGTCTTCGCTCAGAATCGTTTTTCGTATACAATGGTATAATATCATTAGATTCAAATTTAATTCCATCCATTACAGTAACCCACTTATAACCTACTGTACAGCAGAGCGACATCCACTTTCCCGCTTTTTTTTTTTGTTCCTTTCAGAATCTAAAATTGCACTAGAAATCGCTAAAATGAGCATTTAAAAAATATTTTTGGTATATATAATAATATTGACAGAAGAGATAAAAAAATTAATAGGATTGAAATTTGAAGGTGGTTATTTAATTTATACATGTTGAATACGCGTTAAGTATTGAAATGTGTAACATTAGAATCTAAATGTTCTTATCTTTACAGCGTATACTAATGGATCTAGTTCGTGATAAGAATTCTGAAAATAAATTAGAATTTTCTGTTAATTTTACATGAGATTAATTTTCCAACATATTTATTGTGATCTCTTAAATCCCTAAGAAGTTATATTAAAAAAATAGAAGTCAAAAATGATTTTATTTGAATTTCTGGAAAATAAATAAAAATGTAAAAATCGATATCAAGTATTCAAGTAGAACACATGACAATTATTGAATTTTGTTTTCAGAATTATTATCACTATATTAGATTATTCAATACGTTGGAAATAGAATACATTTACATATCTAAATCATTAATAATTTGTTCATATAATAAGTATTTTTTTGATTAATGGTGCCCAATCTATTTTGCACCACAACACTCAACATTTTACTTAAAATATTACGCAACCACCTCCCCCCACAATTTAAAACAGTTTATTTTTTTGCAACTCTCTCGAAAATTGCACAACCCCCCCCCCCCCCACACACACACACATGTGTTTAAAAATCCTGCTTTCATTCTTCTTAATATGAATATTGTTATATTTACCTATAAACTCTAAAGAATTGAGTAAGCCAAAAAAAATTTTTTTTGGAAGTCATTACTAAAGAATGTTATTATTTGTGGACGGCCAAACATCAACACGATTAACTTTTCATTCTTGAAGAATACGACATTCTTACTATACTCATGTTGACATTTTTATCAATGTTGAAATTAAAATTTAAAATGTGATCGTTTTAGCATAAGTACACATTTTATTTATTTTATTTTTTTTAAGCCAAACGGCAATTACAAAAAGTATATAAACAGTATTAGAACAGTAGCAGTTACATGAAGTAGGTAGTTACATCCCTGGAAAAAAACTAAAAAAGTTGGAAAATTAAAATGTCAGTAAACAGCTCAAAACAAATCTAAATATTTTGAAAATTTTATCAAATATATAAAATGCCTATATAAACATTCAGTGAAAATTTCAAGTATCTGCGGTTATTTATTGTTTTAGACTTTTAGAGTTACAACAAAATAAGAAAATCACTAAATGTGAAATCCAGTGAAAATCCAATGTTGTAAAAATTTTAATTTCAAATGCTCATAAAAATTTAATTTGAATTTCCGGTGGACTTTTTATTTGTATTAAAGATTGACAAACTCGTAAGGAATCTTGTATTAAATTTTCAAATCTTAGATTTAAAAAGAAAATTTTTATGAATTTCTAGTTTGAAATAATTTGCAAATTTTCGTGATTTTCATGATTTTTACATAATTATAATATTGTCAAAATCCAAACTTTGAATACTTATAAAAAAGAATTGTGACTATGAATTTATTTTATTTTTCAACTGCTGTTGTAACAATACGTTAAGAGCCTTGTATTAAATTTTCAAGCTTTTCTGCCTAACAAATACATTTTTATCAATATTAATTTTAAAAAAACTAATAATGATCGAAAATTTCAAATGCCTATGAATAGTTCAACTTAAGTCAAAATTTTTTGAAAATTGCATGGTGGATAGAATATACTTATATAAGCATTCGGTGAAAATTTAATGTATCTATGGTCATTGTCAACTTTTTTTTCATAAGCGAAATTCATAAATTATTAGGTTCAATAAATTGCAATTTGAAGTCTTTCGAGACCAAATCCTTATGATCAATACATAATTTAGATTACAACAGACTGTAATAGAGCGTATAGGCTAAAGTGCAAATGTGAAATTCAAATCTTATCTACTAATTTTGAACAGGTATTATTTTTTTTTTATGATTTATAACTTTAGACTATGATAATAACTAATAACTAATAACTATAATCACTCATAATTATTAACTAATGTAGTAATATCCATGTTAAATTTACGAATTATGGGGGAAGCAAATTTCCACAGTGGAAGCCGCTACTTCATAAGAAGTCTCGCTTCACGATGTTGTATTCGATATTACAATATTACAAAGTATTATTAAACTGACAAGTTTTGGTATTTTAAATCTATATTTAATTATATAATTATAATTAAATATATGCATATATTTAGTACATGTTTAGATGTCGTTAGGTTATATAATCCATAACTTTTAAGTAATTCGATAATTTATAGATTTAAAACTTATCGATTACAAATGTCATTAGTTCATTTGTTTTATTAAACATACATTAATTATAATTGAGTTGAATCCAGTAGTCACTAATCAATACAAATTTACATTATTTTATTTCATATGATATATTTACAAGCTTAAAATAAATTAAGGGTAATCGTTAATATTTTATAAGTCACTTTTCATAAAATATCGAGTATTCGTATCATATATTTTTCAATCCTCGTGTATAACAATAGACATGATATAATAATATTGCATGAGATTTTTGATTTACCACATAATTTTCTTTAAGAACTAAAATAAACATTTTGTCTGCGTTATAGATTAGCAAACCATTGTCCTATCAGTTTAATACAATGTTCATTTGTAATCTAAACTAACTGAATGTTCGATTCACGGTTTAATATATTGTAGTATTCAAACGATAACGCTTACCAATATAACAATATTATAGGTACATAATATAATATATATATTTTATACAATACATATTATAATTTATAATATGTTTATATATTTACACCATTGTACTATTTGTACTAGAATAAATAATTTATCCCATTTGCGATTTGCAATATTTGCTAGAAGGTAGTCTATGACCTATGCTACAGAATGCGTGTATCATCCCGTCGGCCGTACTAAGGGATGTTCCCTTTTTGGTATTTTCTATCCCCTCTTCACAATTTTCTCGGTATGTGGTGGCAAGTAAAGACTTAGTTTAAAGAGACTATAATAACAACAACAACAACAACAGCAACAACCACAGCAACACCAACAAAAACAACGACGACGACGACGCAAGATCCCGGAGGGTCTATGGTCGATGGGAGAGTGGGGATACGGTCAAGACCGCTCGGCATGAACAATAAATTGACAAATACACAAATATTACAAATCGATGGGGCATTGTTGATGTACTGTTTTGAGAAAACAGGCCGGTAAGAGCCGAAAAGGAAGAAACAAGATAAAAAACAATCTATGCGGAGAAAAGAAACGGAGAAAAAAAACGTGTGCACACATAATCGAAATATTTTTAATCGAAAAAATAGTGGGGAACGATGGCCCGCGGTCGCGATACGCACAGACGTCCACAGTGCGACGTTCTCGGTTGTCCGGACACTTACACACGCCGCCCGTTCGTGTATATCATAATATTATTATTATAACGACCATAAAATAAATCGTAGTGATCACATAGTAGAAATATTCAGCACTGTCATCAGCTCCCGTTTAACGGAAAAAAGTCATTATTATAATTTTTTTTTTTCTGTAATTTATTAAAAGGAGGTACCTTCTATATTGTAGTTTATAGTTAACCGACATGTCAGATTGTCGTCAATGGTCCTAGCGCTTATCGTCGATTACTTCATAGCGAGTGTTACCGTTTTTGCCAAAATATCTTGCGAAACATTTTTTTCGCCGCGTCTATGTCTCGTGTGTGAGTGGTGCGCCGTTGGTCCCGTCTTTCTTGCGCGAATCGTAATATTGTTATTAAATTTTGTTTTTCTTGTATATTATTATATTATTTGATATAATATTTTGTTTTGTCGATTCTTGCGCGTGCGTGCGTTCGATTGTCGTGTTAGTGTATGGTGCATGCGAGTGTGCCGCAGCCGCCACCGCCGCCGCCTAGGAGGAAGAGGAGGAGGAGGAAGAGGACTTCGACAGTGCACTGGTAAATTTAGTAAGATCAAAAAAAAAAAAATAATCGTAAAACATCCATCGTGTTACATAACAAGTGGTTGCCCCGTTCAGTTTTTTTTTTCAAATGGAAAACAACCGATGCGAACCATACAAATAATATTATTATTTAACATTTTAACTAAACACACCACCAACGACACTAACCGGATAAATGATCTCGGATCTGCGTCTTGTATCGGTCGTCACGCGGTGTAAAAATCCGACGGTCTCTTACTCTAGCACGATGTGTATGTGTGTGTAGTGAGTGCTGCGCGCGCGCTCGTATGTGGTATCCAGAGAAGACGGACTCGTAGTCGTGGTCCAAGGACTACACATCGTGTACCGCGTTCAAGGACACGATTTTCAAGGTCGTGTTTTCTCCCCAATCGAACAATTTTCACCACGTCATTGTTTATTCGATATTATATTCGCTGTGATTTATAATCGTCAACAGTTACAGCATCTTCGCCGACTTCGCGAAAACACTACTATTTTTTTCAAAAAATTATTATTATTACGATTATTTTAATTTTTGTTTTTATTTTGTTCTTATCTATCTGACACCCGGAACGTAAACTCGCGCGTAAACACACATTGCCAGGGTTGTCTTAATCTCACAGCCGCTCTGATCCGCTAGTGAAATGTAACGCACAATAATATTGTTATTTGTTATAGGTAGTGGGTACCAACAAGTAACAGACTACTATTATAAATAATAATTACGTGCGTTTGAGGTCCATCGTGGTTATGTTTCTTTTTAACGAGACTAGCAGCTGATAAAGAGCGATTAACGATGAGCGCCGAGAGGCGAGAATGTGATTGATAACGACGTTCGTTTTTGTACCAGTTGCCAGTAAGTAGTTACTGCAGCCATTACTCGTTACGGACGGTCGCGTTATTTGTATGGCGTATGCTCGTGGAATATAGGCTTTACATTTTAATAATTATTCTGCCAGTGTCATTAGAAATGTATTGAACATTATTGAAAAACACAACAGGTGTTATTATTTTCATAATAGTTAGTTGTTTTCAATTCGATGGAGTAATATTAGTGTAACGTGAAAAAAATATCTAGTGGTCTCGTTTTCCTGCAGTGTTTGATTCATTCACGAAATACCTTCATATAAATTGATTAACGGACGAGGATAATAGTACTACGTACAATTAATCGTGCACTGTAGTCCGTAATACGGGATCAATTTCATTGTCATGGTGAGAATCCGAGTGCGAGTTTTTAACAGCTAGTAATAACATTATTATTAACATGATTAGATAGTCTATTTTCTTATGTAAGTTGTAGATTGGATTTTTTAAAAATATTTTCATAATCTTAAAAGGATAATATTATATTGACATTATTGTGAGTTCATCGTGATAATCGATGCGTACTTAATACCCGTGTAATTCAAGATTAACGGTTTGTTGTTGTCGGATGTCAACACAGCATGTGCGCTAATAAATAATATTGTACGTTGAATGAATAAATAATTACGCCGTTGTGGTTTTATGTTATACACTTCCACCAACAATAATTAGGTTTGTTGAATTTTTTTGGATACGATGTCATATTATATTTATTATTTGATGATTTACCTAACCTTGAGCAAATGCACAATAAGGTCTTTGAATTTCCAATATTTGTTATGAACTTTAGGAAAGAGGTAAATTGGTTAAAACAATAAGGGTACAACATTATAGCCTACGTTTTAACTTGCGACACATACTACAAAAATTTACGATAGAAGTGATTTGTTTGTATTTATCCTCCCGATATATAAGTATATAACTAGTGTGGTTTTTCCTAAATTTGGAAATCGAAATCCCTACTTATTACACTTGTTTAAAATTGTCGTTAGTTATGTTTTTTTTTTTTTTTTTTTTTTTTTTTATTGATCTAAAGACATCGGAGACAACGGCCATTAGTCGTAAACATTGATTACATTTTTTTTTTCAAGTATCATAAATATATTGTTTAAATTAAATTGTACAATTCAGTTATGTTTTTACCAAAATTTTACTCGGCGATGTGACAAAAAAATATTACTTGTTAAAATGCATTACAGTAGGTACCTATATTATACGCATGCCTAAAATAATAATAATAAAATTAACATTTTCAATATTAAAGTTTTTTGTGTAGTTATAAGTCTGTTAAAAAACTAAAGAAATCGGCCTATAACCCTACTTTGCGCAAGGTAATGCCAGAGTCGATCGGGCAATAAAAATTAGATTGTGCAGAAACACGACTACTGACACGTTAAATAATATTATAGTGATAAGTGATTGTACAATGTACGACGACGTGTGTATAAGACCCGAAACCACGCCATTGGAGGAGACGCGAACGAGAAGGAACATCGGAGACTACAAATAATAATAATAATATTTACGACGCAGTTTATTATTATTGTTGTTGCTGTTGCGCATTGCTACGATTCAAAATTCTTGTAATCCGACACCCCCCTTGCTTCCTCTAAACGTAATACACAGGGACAAGAAGGTCTAAAGGTGTGTTTATCATTATACACGGCGAGGGCAGTGTGCGACCTGTCTTCATACCTAAACTGAAAATTCGTAGCCCGAAAATATTACCGTTAGACAACTATTGATATAATACTATTTTTTATACTTTTTGGCTATACGTAACACGTTTTAATGTTTGACGTGCACCAAAATAAATAAACAAACGAATCCGTCGGCTGAAAACCAATTATTGCTCACACACATGTAGTACACCTAGTCGTTAAAGTCAAATATTAGGTATGTATTTATAACATGTATCTATTATATGTTCCGGTTTGATGTCGGTAATTTCTGTTTTTTTTTTTTTTTGTTATTTGTATACCTCTTTTCATAATAATTATCATAAAATAATATAATATTGTCATGGTTAAAAAAAACCTTAAAACATATACAGACACAATGATAATAATATTATATAAAAAAGTGAATGTTATATTAGGTTTTAGTCAACGAGGATGTTCCGTTTTCGTACAGTGTGCACAGATTATCGATGTTTACAGCGTGGTTTTTTGTGTTAGTGCGAGCTCGATTGCTCGATAGTTCTAACCAAATCGTATTACGTGCTCGGCCTCGTATGGTAAAGGTGTTACCATAGGGCGCGTCGTTGCCGTTGGTAAATAATACATTTGTAAAAGATCACGGTCAGCAAATATTAAATAATCTACACTCGAAGACTTGGGGACGCCACGCCCGCAATTTTTGTGTTCAAGAGTTATTTTTAATTTTTATAGTAAATATTTTAATTTAGCCCAATGCTTACAAAAATATGATTCATTCGTAAGCTGTGGTGAGTGGTGACTAAAATTGTGTTAATGCCGCTATAATATTATTTCATTGGTGATAGGGGATCACCAATGTTTTATGACATTAGTTTATATAATTAACGTATTTAGTCTGAAATCGTGTTATCAGTTATTTCTCCCGTAATACAAATTTTATCGAACTAAGTTTCCAGTAACTGCCTTCTCGTCATCGGATGAATATTTGTATTTTAATTTTCTATCTATGTAAATAGTTAATTTTTTTTATTATTAGAAATAAGCGGCGCAGCGGAGGCCATTGGCTGACATAGTTTATATTGTTTAGGAAGAATTATTATATACATTATTTACATACACATATTACACATATTACAACATAATTAATTTAAATAGTTAATGTCCTACAAGTTATTTTAAGTTTTTGAAATAATCGTACATTTTAAAACAAGTTAGGAATCTGTTATTCTTTCGCCAGTTAATTTTTATACCCAACAGAATTTATTTTCTGGTGACTGGCGTATACCTATAGTTTCGTGGTCTTCGAGCATGAGCATTGAGCAGAACCTCAAGTTGTCTGTAAATTGCGCAATTGCCAATTTCCATAAGGTCGTGGGGAGTAGTTGATAGGGAATTCATTAATGTAGTTTTTTAATTCTTAATATAAGATGTGTTGTTGATAATTAGATAATTTTGAATAGTATAAAATTAGTAGAACCAGTTCGTTTAATATACCAATGTTATTCATAAAAATACAACATCAATAAAAATGGGAAAAGAATTCAGTTAGCTGTGGTTCCGTGATCTGTCTATGTGGAAGTGTAATTTCAAAGTTTGAGCAATTCGTTTCGAAATGTTTGTGTATTTATTTTTATTGGACGTTGTTCTTGTTTTGGATTACCCCGAACAATCGATGGTGTGCATCTTCGAGCCGATCGCGTTCGAAATCTGAATTGCAACAGGTTGCGCGCAACACCTGTTCATGCTTCGCTCAAACTATGTTACTTACATTATGGGGGTGTAGGCGTGGCTGTTGTTATGAATTGGACCTCATCGAAGAAATAATTGCAAATATTGTTTTTTGGTTTTTTGCGAAACGGCTAGAAAAATCGCATTGTTCACGTCAGTTACTGGAATATTGGATTGTAGCGTAATCTTATAACAATATTTATCATAAGCCTTAATATTTACATTCGATACATGGTGATGGTACCATTTGGCTTGTTACCATTTAAAAATAATATATATTAATCGTTCGTGCCTTTTCGTGGAAACGTAACAATTTGTACTTTGATGGAGATGCGTTTGATGTGTATACTTTGTATTAGTTGAAATTACCTTTGCTCAATGCTCTCGGAAATGGAAACGTCCAATATAATTAAAATATTTTAATAATAGCATCATATTTGTTCGTATAGTATTGCCGAATAACTTATCGATTTAAAGTAATAAATCTCAGATACAATACTAGTTGGTATAGTTACTGTTACTAGAGAAATCTAAGATTATGCACAGTTCACAGTAAGTCATATTTTATATTTTATACATGTGATACATCCGAATTTATAACAAATTTATTATTATAATATACTATATAATATAATATTTATACTATTGTTGTATACTACTTCTTATTATTTTTATTATATTATGCATTAAGTATTTTCGAAACAAATGATTGTCATTAAATACCAATTTTGTTTGAAAATCGTTTAGCTCCCAAAATTATTTAATATAGCTTATTGTTACTTGTAACTTCTAATGCAACTCAGAAGTTGATATTGTAAATATCAGATTATACCTTTTTTGTTTTATTTATTCAAATAATTCATTGATTTTTGCTTCGTTTAAGAGATACGTTTTTCATGTTTTTTTATGTTTAAATTTGTTTGTAAAAAATAATTAATATAATCAACTATATTATGTCTCCCTCCGTTAAATTAATACTTATTTTATTTTTATTAACTAAGTTTTAGTCCACTTTGACCAATCGTTGTCAGAACTCAAAACGATCTGGTTTAAAATGTCTTGAACGACCTAATGATTAGACCTAATCACTTGATCTTAATAATGTTAAGTTTAGTACATTCATTATGGCAATGTTTACATCTGACCAGTATCGGATAAATATTGAATCATCAGTCATGTCAGAAAAATTTAAAACTTAAATTATTAAAGTTTAGTTTTATAATTAGATAACAAATATTATATTATTTATGGCAAATTATACTAAAATTAACAGAGTTTATTAATTACTAATTAGTATGTTTTGAACTTGTATAAATTATAAACGTATCTAAGTAAATATTATCCTGTCCACGCGGCTTGCACAAAACAATTAAATCAAATTAAAAGAAGATCAAACCTACAAATTAGTAGTAATAATAATAATAATAATGATTTTTCTAATGTTTTGCATTAATCATCATTTATAGGTCATTTAAATAATGATTATTCAGTCCATTGAATCACAGGAAACATTTTGAAATCAAATTATATTCCTGCTTTATGCAGATTTCAGATAGTTAATAGTTTAGTTAAATAGATAATATGTATTAAATTAACAAATAATTATTTTTATTCCATAATAAAATCCTTGGTAAAATCTATCTACATTGAGATTGTATTTGAATATTTCAAATTTTTGTGATACTAATAAACCATCAATCATAAATTGTATTTACCAAGGTGATACGTATATACTATATAATACAATTAGTTGGCAAAATGACTATTCATTTAAAAAGTAATTTATAATTATAAATATTAATTATTCACATTCATATTTATTTTAGCGATAATTTATTGATGTAACTATTATAAGTAGGTTTAATATTTAATTTTTTTTTAGAACAAACAATAATTATATATATATATTATTCAATTTCTAATATCAATTCATACAATACGTAATAAGGGGGGGAGGAGTAGATATTTAATTATATTTATTATAATAATTATTATTTTCTTACAGGTTGTTATGAATTTATGAATATTAGTCCAATTGGCATTTGATTTGGTTTTTTCCATCGAAAAAAATTGCGTATCAGTTGTTCAAAGGTGTTTTATTTTATAAATGTTTGACTGTGAATTCTTCTGGTGAATAGGTTTATTTTACTGAATAGGAATTCAGCTTTTTAATATTCCATACAAAATATTTGGTTTATATTTAACATTTAACTATAAAGTGTGTTTAGTGTTTACAATATAAACATTTTGTACAGGTACAAGTAACGGTATATTATGTAAGGTTATGTAGTATAGAATATTATATAAAACACGTTTTTCTAGAATATATTTAGTAATTTATATTATGAACAAAATAATTTTATTTACTTTGAAGTTTCTGAGTGTCATATTTTTAGTCTATCTTGAAGTATGTTGGTGAGTGATGAGGATGGCTATTTTAAATGCATAATATTACATTCTATTATAAATTATAATTCATAACATAATATATAAATAATATTATGAAGGTACATATTGTAGAAAACAGTATATTACACAATTCATAAATATTATTTACTCTGATCAAACATTAATACAGAAAAATTTGCTCTAATTCGTTAATTCTTGTGTTTTTTCCGCTGTATGTGTTAATTGCTGCTGCACATTTTGTTTATATTGTATTTTAGCTTACACACCTAAATACGTGCGGAATTTGCTCTCAACATGTCATATTTTCTGAATAACTTTGAAAAAATTATTAAAACGCATTTGTTGCTAATAACATTGATTTTTTTTCAAAAATTGGGAAAAAGTCACCGACCTTGTATTTTTTTTCGTTTTCAGTAACATTTTCAAAATCGTTAGGTTTTTTTTTACTGTCAAAAAAAATGTGTATTGTTTTCATTTTTGAATGTATACTTTGGGTTTTTTGGGTTGGTCCTTGGATGTGCACGTGGTCCATTCAATGGTAATATAATATATTATACGATCGGAAGTAGTGTTTTTTTTTCGTGACGGCCTACGTGAAAATAGATGAAGGGTAATTTACACAATCGTTGTTTGTGTTAACTGGAAAAAACGGACGTCCTCATAATACGTACGCAATTAATGTGCATACGCTTTGTTGCTCAATTTGTGTGATTTAATATTTTAATGTGATTTACATGACGAAATGGTACGTCTCGTTTCCAGAGTGTGATCTACATTACTTTATTATTTTGCCGTTCCATCGTCAAATATCCATTATTAGATCATTCTTGTTGGTCGATGCATGGCGGTTTCTGGTGGTTATCTTTATGTTAGTAACATCTATTAATAAATGGTAATTTTAAATAAGTAGTTATTTTTTACGATTTCCTTTGCAAAATGGTTATATTAAAGTCACGTCTTAAAATTTAATCAACATAATATGATACCGCAACAGTGATTCCTTTTTATTTTAATTGTTATGTAGGTATTAGTCAAGTTCATATTAAAATCGTAATAAAAATATTACTAACTTTATTCAATGTAATTTATTAATTATTTATACAATTAAATTAATGTAAATTATATATGAACGTCGGCTAATAACCATGCAGTTGATGCCTCAAACAATCAATAAGAAAAAAAAATATATATATATACAATTATCTATGGTTAGATCTAAATTCTTTATTTTTCACTAACGGAAAATAGATGATTTTTTTTTAATTATGGCAATGAGAATAAAATATTTATTTTACTAAAGTCAATTAAAATTAGTATTCAATACTTAAATAGTTCTGAAAATTTTGAAAATTTTGAATTTACTGATTATCTTACATTTCATTTTGCAATGAATATCTAACCATGTTAAAAAAATTACTCCCACATAAAGCAGCTATATTGTTTAAGTTTGTAAGCAATATTTTACTATTCCTTCGATAACGACACGCCGAGTGCATCGCTATTTTTAACTTAACTATCACCGGTCCACGTTTATTTATTTTTCTTCAAATTTAAAAAATGTTCATTATTTTATCAAGACTAGATTATTCTAAATCATTTTTCTTTTGACTTATGTTGAAGACACATTGGTAGTGCATAATCACATGTCCACACATCGGACATCATCACATTTAGTTAGCAGGTATAATATTATTTATTTTAAATTAGATATAAATACATTATAAATTTGTATTGATATTTGACTGAGAATTATGTAGATACAACTATAAACAATCAAGAGAAAAGAAGATGCGAGCGCACTATTTGTTTTCTCACTCTGACCGTCGCCACAACATGGACATTTTACTTTTAGCAGAACCAATGTTGTGTTGTTAGCTTTAATATTATTGAGTGAATTGGCGTATTAATGTATCATAGAATATAAACAATGTTAAGAACATTATTATCAGTGTTTTTACGTTGGTTTTTTTTCTGATGCTTCAATAATTTGTGGCTAAATTATGTGTATCTAAAATATTAAGATTTAAAAATGATCAAATATCGTAAAAAAATAAAATAATATTATAAAAAGCAAACATTTAAACAAAGATAATATTTTAAATTCTTTCTAACAAAAAACAAAATATATTGTGCTGACATCCTCTTATCATGGCACGTGTTTCGTATTGTTAAGAATAATTTTCCATAAATACATTACTACCCATGTTCATTGGCCAATATATTGCCGAATAAATATTTTAATGTATTACCTATTTAAAATGATAGATGATAAAGTTATGGAACAATGTGCATTTTGTACACATATTAATATTATATATTATATAATATTACTATGATCCACTCGAAACCTTATAGAATATGAATAACTTCTGCGAATAAAGTTGTGTATGGATGTAATATATTCATTTACATAAATTTAATATTGTTTTATTTTATTGGTTTTTTGGTTAACAATAACTACCATGACGGCTGTAACATTATGTTAATTAATTAATCTTTTCATTTTAATAAATTAAACATGTTTTAAGGTGATGCGATACTCGCATGTGTTGTCTCCGTCTTACAAGGGTGTAACATAGTACATTTTACGCTCAGCAGAACACTTGTAGCTTTGTTAGTTTAAAGTTTAAAATTAACTGACCTCTGATAAAATTTAAAGGTAAGATATTATCTGAACAACGGAACAACCTCATAGGTTTTTTATCATATTTTAATTTTAAAGCGAGTTATGAGTATTTTAAACATCTCATAATACTGTCATATTGTCCTTTAATTTACACATTGTCAAAAACATCGGTTCATATTATTATTCTCTTTTTTAGTTTTTTAGTTTAGTCATCAATTTTATAAGAATTTCTGAAAAAATAGTTTTTACATTTCAGCTAGTAGTTTCTGAGATCAATTTGTTCGATATATCAGTTTTATTGTATAAATAATTTCAAGTTAGTTTCTGCATTATAAAATATAATAATACATATTTGATATTATACATTTATTTATTTTAATCGCGTACAATCAGTGATTTTCTTGTTTAAAACAATTCTCCGTTTTCCTAGGCATTTGTTGCAACTTTTTATCTGTATACTTATGCAATTATAATAATTATAATATATAATGATGGAGTTGTTAAATTAAAACATTCATAATGATAATAATATAACATTTTCAACTTATCGTGTGCACTATAATGTTCTGCATGTTAATATTTTGTATAATTGCTGTCTTTATAGTTTATTGTAGATGTAGATAGTTGTCACTGATATCAGTGATTTAACTGTTAACTTAAATAATTTTTATCTTTAGAAAAGACTGGGTTTAAGTTTTTGGATACGAAGGTATAATTAATTGAATTAAATAGCAATAAACGTTACTATATAACTAGTTTTGTAAATTGCTCACCGAAGTACAACGTAGCCGTATAATTACGGTGATATACAAAACATTATTACTGTAAGAGTAAACTACTTAATATTACTATATACTAAATGTAGGGATGAATTTATTGATTCTTTGAATTAAATGTGATGTATATGTTGAGTATTATCGTTTCCGGGAAATAATCATTTTATTTTCAATTATTTTATCGATTCTCAGATTCGTTATCTTGTACTGTTTGTTCATTTAATTGTAAATCGGTCATAATATTAAATATCGTCATATAATAAACTGATTGAAGTTAATAATACCTATTGTACATTTATCACTTCATTATCTATACAAATTTGAAAAAAACTTTTTATCCTAAATTCGTGAATAATAATTTATTTACAAACTATGGAGTTTTAATAAATCAATCGTAGATACGTTGTCGGGGGCTTAATCGTTCACCACCCTCGAACTAAAAAAAAAAAGCGTTAAAATTGTGTTATATTAATAACTAGTAATAAATTAGTTTGAGTTAAAGCAACATAATATTTCTAAAAAGATTCAAAATAATTAATTTCCAAACTGTCCAAATCTATAATATAAATTATTACATCTTATTAATTTTTAAACCTCGGCAGCGGTGGCCATTGGCTGACATTGTTTACATTGTTTTTACATAGGTAGTCTTGTTTTTACATATTATTTTATATTATTTGTTTACAATAAATTTGCGATTTCAGTTTCTTTTATGAACTATAAGTAGTGTCTGTTTGATGGCTGATACGTTTGGACCTAATGATTGGTATAGAAATTCTGGGATGTTGTGTTTGGCGCTTGCAGCTTCTGTTTGTTTACATTCGACGAGTATAATATTATGTTTGATAGTCAGGTGAACTCTATGTTGCGCAGGTAACCGTGTGTGTAGCGCGTCTTATTAATTATTAGGTATGTAAAGTTGTCAATAATGATAATAAAATAATAATTGTTGATTTTATGGCATATTGCGTCTTATCGTGTATTGATGAACTATATAAATTAAACAAATATCATATTTTTAAGATATTTCACAAAAATTCCTTTAGTGCTGCATCGAGGTCTACCAGCCAGCTACATCTGATATTCAGATTACGGTAGCCCGATGTTGTATATGCGTCACTGCACCAGTACGACTAGATTTCTAGGTTCTATAATCTGGACAACTGAAGATCTCGTTTTATCTTTAAATCAAGAGTTCAAGAGTCCATCTAGATTTGGTGAAAACGGATAATTTCATTGAATTATTATATAAAATTTAATATAATTAGTGTGACTATAAATATCAGTGAACCAGTCGCATTATTATAGAAATACATAATATACATATACATATATACTATTATTAATAGTTGTAGCCTGTAGGTGCTTCAACATTATATTTCTATTTTTAAAATAATTCAATTTTCTTTTAGAATTTATATTGTACAACAAAAATTAACTCTTTCGGTTCTAAGAGGCTAAGAGCCCCCGTATTACAATAGTTGAATTCAGGTTAAACCACCGAATTCGGCCGGTAAAATCAGTGGTTTTAAGCGTCACCGAGGTTTAAACTATGATTGTAAAACAGGCCCGTACAAATTGATTACAAGTCTCATCATAATATTATGGGAGATGGTATTTTGCGCCACTTTTATTACTTGTAATTTGCGCCACAAATAGGTACATTTAAGTACGTATGTAATTTGCGCCAAAATATAAAAATATAACATGTATTTTGCGCCACATATACTAATTAATTTTGGTATTTTGCGCCACTAAAGAAAACAAAATGGAATATGTAATTTGCGCCACTTTAATAACAGTTGGAATTTACCGGCAGATAAATTTAGCGATATCGCATAGGATATACAATAATACGTTCTGATGCGTCCGACGCGTGTCACATATCGTCTCAATATCGTCGAATTATTTATAATTATGACTGATATTTATATGTTTTATTACTTAACGATAATTTACATATTTAATATACATGGAGTTATTTATATTATTATAATATAAGTGGCGCAAATCACTATTTTAATAAGGTGGAAAAAAGCGCAAGTTACAATTTTAGTTGGTACTCTAGGGCACAGATTACATAATTCCTTTTTATTTAATTTTATTTGGCGCAAATTACAAATTTAAAAAGTGGCGCAAATTACCAAAATACATTTTTAGAAAGGTTTTTAGATGTGGCGCAAATTACATATATTTTTTTTTTTTGGGATGATTTTGGCGCAAACTACATACGCCCTAATATTATACATCGTATTCTATACATACATTATACTCTAATGAAATTTATTTTTCTAAGTTAATTGTACAATAATTATTTAAATAAATTTAAATGCAAGTATATAAATATATAATACACTTAATATTACGAAAAACCTTCCAATTTATACTTAGAATCAACACCACTTCATGATTGTTGTGGACTTGTAATTCAAGCTTTGTGAATACTCAATACTTGCGAATATCCTTAAATAATATATAACTATGAATTAGCAAGGAATTAGTCTTTAATACATTACAAAATATAAATTGTAGGGTTGATTTTGTATTAATTAAATCGATTAAAAAACAAAAACCTCTCACTAAACCAATACAATCAAAAAAGGTTTACTTCAATATAATTTAGATGCATAGATTACTGATATCATCAAGTAATGATTATTTATTTTTATATACGATTCTTATTAATTTGGTTATTAGTTATTACTCCGATAAGAGTTAATTAAAATAAATATTAAATACGAGTTAGTTACATGTATGCAAGTATGTTATACATAATATTATAATGCATATTATGATTAAATACTATTGCATAATTTAGAATATTCGTATTATAACATTACTAATTAGATCTGTTAACATTATAATATTCATTCAGCTGTGTTTTAATTATGATCGTGAAGTTTTCATCATATTCATCCAACCGTAACAAAACATAAAATTTGAACGCTCCACAATTTGATCATATCGCCAGATTATATTGTTCATTCAGTACTTCCCAGTTTTTTGTTTAAGGTAAAAACAATTAACAACCCAATTAATTACATCCGGACAATAGATTTATGTATTGATGTGTTTGTATGTGTGAACGAGTGATAATATTCATCACACAAATGATGAATATTAATGCGACATTGAGGGAACAAAGTCATCCAGCTGCGTCATTATGAAATCCTTGTGTCCGGGATCATAGTACACCTGTGTATTGAGGTTTATTTATTTTGAAATTGTATTCATACCTAAAGAGTGTTAAATTGATAATAAAAAATTGTGTGCTTAATGTGTTTATTTAATGATTACTATCTTAAAACGAATGCATGAAAAAAATATACTTTATAAAATAACAATGAAGTATGAAATGATTTAAATTTTAAATTTATTTCCTTATGTTGTAATTTGTACCTAAATAGTAAGATGTACAGATAGTATAAAAAATTGCAATAATTAACAAAACGTTGGTGTACATAAAAATAAGACTATGTTTTCGTGACAAGGTCATAAATACAAGGGATAAATCATATTTTATCAACATTTTATAAACGTAAACGAATGTAACAAATTCTAACCAAATATAATTGGTTATTTTGTA
Organism: Diuraphis noxia; assembly: GCF_037042655.1. Lineage (NCBI taxonomy): Eukaryota > Metazoa > Arthropoda > Insecta > Hemiptera > Aphididae > Diuraphis > Diuraphis noxia. Next base: position 23,777,398 of record NW_028301714.1, on the reverse strand, counting down.
TCTAGGATTCAGAATATATATATGAATACGAGTATAATGGAATTTTACTAAGAATTACATCCCAGCTCATTCGAGTCGTCGCTGCGCACATATATACATTAAAAAGTAGGTACTGATTAAAATTAATTAAAAAAGCAAGGAATTACCATTTATAATAATTTAAATGTAGAGAATATATATATAAATATACACACACACATTAATCTATTCTCGTCTTCACACCTTGGCAATTTTGATAGTAATATTTTGTGTTTATCACGAAAAATAAACCAATCAACTTAGATAAACGTTTTTACAATAAAAAGTTTTCTAAAAACTATACTAACAAATTTCTATTTTTTAGTTATCATCACCGTATAATTTGTTATCAAGTGATTTAGTTATTTATCATCTTCGAAAAAACAAAAAACTTCTTTAAAAAACATTTTAATCAAATAATAAAAGTGGGCTAGTTTTAATACTATATTTATTTTTGCGAGTTATGAGTTATGACCTACAATATATTATATACGAATATTAAATATTCTGTAATTTATTCTAAATTAGTTTTTGGATTTTATTTTAACTTATGTATTGTACATTATTTACATCAATAACGTAACTATTTTCATTTAAAGTTTTTCCTTTTTGAGTTGCTGTATGTATGTATGTTACGTTTATATAGTTTATATCTTATGGCTTATTTACTATACCAGCGGTTCTCAACGTTTTTATATCAGCGTACCACCTACACAGCTTGAACATTTTCGCGTACCACATGGCTAAATAACGTTTTTTTACTTATATAATAAAAAATGTATTCGTTATTAGACATGTATTGTGTGGAATTGTAATTTATTAGCAACTACAAAATTATGATAATATTATAAGCATATTTTAATGCATAAAAATAAATAATTTGATATGTACTATTGAGTATTAATCATGTTCTATTTTATTTTTTTTTATGAAGGGAGGTTTTCCTAGGAAACCGTCAGAGAACATTCCGCTTTGAGAAACGCTGTACCATATTATACACTGTTGATAACTAACGTTATACATATTATATTATTATATAAAAGGCATAGTCGTAATACGGAAGGGAAAACATAGTTTTTTGAGTTTTTCCTATATTTTTAAAGTTTAAAAATTGTTTTTAGGACAATATGTAGCTCATTAGTTTAGGTACACAAGTTGTTCGCAAATATTTCTGTTTCTAGTTCTCCTTTTCATAGACTAGTAAAATCCATGTAAATCATTTATTTTTTCATACTCGTCTCCAAACACATCAAAACCCACTCATTAAAAACGTCCACCCTTAGTTAGGTAATTAAACAACTCCCAGTCAAGTGCCACTAGTGGGTGGCTTCTTATCTCGTCTTCTCATATTATTTATAGATCTTAGCATATATGCTTATTGTTCACCAATTGTACAGATTGTATATATTATTATGAAAATAAAAAAAGATTCTTCTTTCCATAACATTTTTTTTTAAGTTTTTGAACTTTTTGAATGACAATACAGTTTTATTTCCATATTTCAAAGTAGAACATTTTTAAGTTATTTGATACATTATACATAAAAATCAAAAATATGACGAGTAGATGATGAGTTAAAGTATTTAAAGTTTAGATGAGCAGATTGAAGTGGCACGCGGTTACCTCAACAAATTTTAATCCACTCATGTACACTTTAAATGCATATCTCATTAAGTACTCTAGTTCTAAATTCGAATATTATAAATCGAGAATTTCCCATACTGGCCATACTTTTATATGTTATATACGCGTAATTTACACATGTAATGTGTAGGTAAACGTATTATTTTTAGAAAGAAGATGTTACGAAAAATATATCAACTAATATATTATTTAAACCCTTTGAATAATTACAAACAAGATAAACACTAAAGTAGTTCAACAATTATAAAAAATAATATTTCATATTCATTTGATTACAAATTTAACGGATTAAACTGGGAAATCAGCTTTCAAGATGAATTTATTAGTAATTAGTAATTACATAATTAAAGCAGCGATAGGAGGGCGAAAACGGTAGTTTTATGAAGGAGTGTTCTACTCGTATATCATGTAGTTCTAATATGCATGTGTTGATAATAATTATATATTTTATTCTTGTTCGAGACAAATTACCATGATAATATTTATCTATATACGTTTTATACTATTGTCTTTTGTCTTAACTGTTTTAGACCCAGGTGGCCGGGCATTTCAGTATTTGTGTAGATTCCTTAAGTTTGATTTACATTATTACATTGATTTTCTACGTATAACACAAAATAATACATTTTCAACATTATTATTTATTGAAATATTTAAAATGGAATAGTATTCAGTATTCAGTATTCAGTCAACTATTATAATAATCATGTTTGATAAAAATTTAACTTGACTATTCACTCATAATTAAAACATTGCAACTTTTCATTTTTATTATTTCGTAATCCAGTGTAGGTTATTGTGCAGACAAATTGGGTTCGTAATAAATTACAATGTATCGAGACAATATATACCATGAATTATAGCCTTTTGGTAAAATTGTAAAACGCAATACTATCAACCTAAAATGTCACACCAAACATGCTAATTGGATGGTGTATATTTATCTATTTTCAATTATGTTCGATAGGATGAATGCTGAATGAACGATGACTTGACTAGTTAATTACAGGAAATGCACAAATTACTTTTTTTTTTATTTCGTGATTGAACTTTTTATAAAAATTTGTTTTGTTACACCTTTTTTTAGACAGGTTATTTCATCCAAGTGTCTATGAAACACAAATTGCAGGAAATTTAAAACGTGTTCATGAGTAACATTTTTTGCCATTTGTTTGGGCGTTGGAATTGAATTCACTATTCAGGGACTATTTCATATTTTTTTTCTTTTTGAAGGTCAATTGTCTCTCTTATAATATTCTAATATTAATCGTAAATTATTAGTCTAGACTTCATACTACTATTATTTTATACTCGACTTACAGTAATTTTTATTGCAATTCAGTTGAAATTTTGTGTTGACTTGATAACAATAAATAGTATAATAGGTATATATATTAGCATAATACATACGTTGTCAGCTTGGAAAATAGAATGAATAATTTTTTGTTGTGTTTTGTATAAAAATCAGCATAAATATTAATAATGGTGCTCGGTAAGCGTCTGACGACTGACTACTCAAACTTAAGTTGCATCAACTTTTTTATTGCTTTATAGTTTATTACATGTAAATATTCTTAAATATTAATAGCTAATATTGAATATATTATAACGTCTTTACAGTACTATTAGAATCAACTAATATGAATTATCTGAAATTATTCTATTTTACGTAAAAAAAAGGAAAAAAAAATTATAAAAGTATAGTTTATAATAAAATTATTATCAGTGTGTTAAAAATGTTTTAATATAAAAAACAATAGGATTAGTCGCCAAGCATATTATTTTACATCTGTATATGAATGGTTTAAATTTAGAACCAAGCATTAGGTGATAATACAAGACATAAGTCAGTGGTCAATCCAAGAATGTATTTTTTGTACAATTTAATCAGTTAACAATATTTTTTATCTCAATTTTAGATGTGTCAACAAATTAATATATTCTAATCTGACGGTCCGACTGCAGGTTATTAGCGTTTAGAATACCTTTCAAATTTTGTCTCTTAGGTAGGTGCTATATTATAAATATTTCGAACTAATGTGCTTGTTATAACGATGAATAATTCGTTAATTTTTGCACTCTGATATATACTGATATGATAAGTATATAAATAACAAAAAGTTGTTAATATCCGTTAAATTGTCGTCATGTTGTTTTGAGTTATTCTTATAAATTTATTCTATTTTAAATAGCTTACATTTTATTAGAAGTAATTAAATGACACATATTATATGATATTAGATTTTATTAGATGTATTCTTGAAAATACACCTCTTAACATACGGGTTCAAAATCTAAAAATATTCTGGGTTTAAAAATGATAAATTATTTATAAATTAGGTTCGCATAACTATTTCTGTCGCTCTGTACGTAGTATTGTAAAAATACAAAGTTTACTTAGAGAGTAAATATGATTTAATGAACGAAGATAAAGGACTATATATATATATAAATTGACTGTAAATTTCCATATCAATTTATTGTTCTGATTATTATTTATTATGGTTAGATAATTAATACATACTATTATATAAAATTTAAATATTTGTTTCATTTCAGTTTTGTATGATAGTCTAAAGAGCTTAACATTGTTTCAATTAATGATATATCGTGTTCATAATAATATATATATATATATGTATAATATATCAGAATCTTTTTGTTCTAACACAGAAAATTATAAACTAAAAAAATTATAATTATTATTGTCTAAAATTCGGAATCGTATATCAAAAATGTATAACTAAGATCAGTATATATTTTAAGGAATAATGCTTAAAAAAAGTATTATTTTTCAATATATTAATAGCTGTTAATATCTCAATATATGTTTTGAATTTAAATTTAAATTACATAAATCAAACAGAACATAATTTCAGATGAAATTGTTCATATGACATTTTCATTAATAATCAATATAATTATGGTTCTATCTTCTATCATAATTCTGTGAGACTGTAGCTTTAGTAACTCCATATAAGTCACAATTTTCAAAGAAATGAACTATGAACATTTATATAATTGTTGTCGTTGACGTACCCGGATTTTTTAATTGAGGGAGAGGGGTTTTGCAAAGTTAATCAGAATTTGATACCCCTTACTTTATATTATATTTTTATAGGTCATAATCACTATACCCCATAACCTTAAGGTAATTATTAGGGCTTGGTAGTTATAGGATTTGCATATTATTTTGTATGCTCTCGATTTTAGTAGACAAGTGGTTTTACCCCAATGTTAAATAAATGAATTGAAAATTGAAAATTCATGTTTTGCGTATTTTGTCAATTTTCAGGAATACATGCATATTTTTGGATTTTCATACGCATATCATATTCATATTTAAGAGGATGTCAGCGCACTGTTTGTTTTCTCTTTCTGGCTCACTCGTAACATGGACAAAACACATATACGCAGAATCATTTTTTCTATATCTTGAAGTAATTTTAGAGTAAAACCTCCCATTACAAAAAAGATAGAAAATAATATTTTTGAGGGAATGACATATCGATTTGTCTTAATAATTTAAACATTATTTAAATGTAGTTTTTTTGTTTATTTTGAAAGTCAAATATCAATAAAATATAAAATCGATATGTCATTCCCTCAAAAATATTATTCTTTATCTTTTTTTGTAATGGAAGGTTTTACTCTAAAATTACTTAAAGACATAGAAAAAATGATTCTTTGTAAATGCGTTTTGTCTATGTTACGCGTGGGTCAGAGAGAAAACAAATAGTGCGCTGACATCCTCTTAATATTTTCAAAAAAAATTTTTCTTTCTTAGGGCCAGTTGTACAGTCTCTGATTAAAGTTAACCGGAGTTTAATCGGCCGAATTTGCACGGTTAGATATCTGTTATCAGCTGATTAAGCGTAATCGAAGTTTAACCGTAGACGGTACAACTGGCCCTTAACCTATGCATTTTAATTTGTAAATAATATTGAATTTTAAACTGAAAATATTAGTGGTTTAGTCCAAAAACTTACAGGTATTAAATAACATATATATTTATTTTGTATTTAACTACGCAATAAATGAAAAAAAAAATTATAAATTTTTTTTAATTCCAAAGTGCCAACCGGTTATGTGCCATATTTTATTTTTCCATATAAAGTTTCAGCACCTTTACACTCCCCCACCCTTGGTACACCACTGATAGTTGTCCTAAGACATGAGCTACTAAAGTGTTCAAGCAGTATAGTTTATAGAGTTTTAAATGTTATTCGTGTACTTTTTTTAGTATTTTTAACTTTTTAAAAAATGATAAATAAAAAATTGTTACTCGAATATACCTGTGTTATTTTAAACAGACAGTGCACCACGTGATTGTGTTATAACATATAAATAAAATACAACATCCATCGTAACATCGTTTCTTCGTGTTTTATTTTGTTGATAGTTACCAACTCTTACTAGTTATTAATTTGTTTCCCTAATCTTGTCTACTTTGACAACTATATGCTTATAGTTATTATCATTATGCCTTACGGCGCTCGGTCTGCGTTCCACCGTGCGATTTGAAAATCAAAAAATATCAGATCGATCTAAATCGAGTTTACACTCATGAATTCGCCACGATAGGTAGGCCATTACACACACTCCATTCGTGTGGATATCGCGATATTAAAACACTAAAATATGATCGATGGCATTCGCCTGCGTATATATTATTATATTATACCTACCAATGTGCGGAAAATCGTTGTTGCGTTTTTAAGTGGGCCCGTTAAAAATGATCCTCCGACTGGCGACTCGATAAATATCCGGTGTAAAACCACATTAGCTTGTGCTATTATACAAGTTATTCACACACGCGTAGTGTACTAGTGTGTGTGTATACAATATATATATATATATATACAATTTATTGTATACGCGCTCGTATGGAGTTCGATTGACAATCTCATTTTCGTACGAGGCCCGAGGCGGCTGTCCATTTCAAGGTCTGCACTCTGCACACTCCACTCTCTGCGTTAAAAAAAAAAAAATTAAATAAAAAAAAAAAAAAAATAATAGTAAATAAATCTCGTTCCGCAGCAGCAGCTCTTCGCACAGCAGCCTTTCATTCCACATTCTAATGAACCCGACCGACGGACGCGTGTCGATCCAACGCTCAGCGGCGTACTTGCACCTATATTATAATAATACACATACACGAGCGCGAGTGTAAATAATAATAATAATAATACTATATATAATAACAATATTATCGTTTGTGTATAAATAATATAAGGCGCATACACGTGTGTGTGCCGTCGCAGTCGTTGCGATCGTCGTCGTCGGAGCAGACATCAGTCGTAGTAGTATTACTAGTTGTAGTGGCGTCGGTTATCCAACGGTCGTCGTGTATAATATATTATTATTATTGCACACTCGTTGCCCGTCAGTCGGGTCTGCCCGAACGTCGTTTCCGAGTATCTAACCTACCTACGTTTAAGTCTAATATTCGTCGTTCCGCCCGCAAACCGTTCAGTATTTTAATAATATGGCGCGCGTACCCTGCCGTACGACGTACGTATTCTATTTTAATTATGATAGTTTGATGATGTATTGTAATATTATATTGTTATGTAAACGCAATTTTATTTGAAATATTATGCAAATAAAATTTGGCGTCGTCGGATGCGCGAGTTTTCGTTCAAATATTTTTGATTGCCGTTTTGAATTATTGGTGATGTGTTTTGCAGATGAAATCGACGTCGCAATCGGAATACCTCTCATCTACACGACCGGTCAGAGATAAGTTATGATACCAGTTTTATGAAATCCGATAGATACAAACACGTCCAAATTCTCGGCCCAATTTGTGCCGATTAATAACACTAAAATGGTGGTAGATCATAGTGCATCCAACAGTCCAGGTAAAAAAAATATTATTTAATTTTATATTGTTAAAACCCGATGTAAAACGTTTATATTCCTCACTTTTTTCTCCATCTAACGTTGTCTATTGACGAGTTAATTTATAATTTGACGTTGTATTTGCCTGCTTTCAAAAAATCTCATGACCAGCCACGGGGATCGTATGGAATAATGTCGTGTGTTAAAATTTCACTGTAATTAGGTTCGTTTAAAAAAAAATTTGAATATCTACCATGATACCTGAAGCTAAATAGCTGTAATAATTAATGCAAGTTCTCAGCGTATTGCTCACATAACACAACACCGAAAGACAAGCCAGTTGCGAGATTCGCGTCTGCAGAGATCCTCGTTTGAAATAATATTAGTATAAGTACATTGTACACATTAATCGTCTCGAACTTGGTTCTTCGAGGTCCGACTGATAATTCTATGATAGGTACTTAAAATACCTACTATTATATCATATTATATTATTTTGTAATGTAACATTGCAGGTTACGCGTTTTTACATCGCGTTCGTGATAAGTCTATGTCGGTATTAGGTATGCGGTTTTTATTTTTTGAAATTCGGCCAACATTAATTCGCTTAACGTGTTTTAATACATTTATCAGGAACAACGGTTAAACGCCGTGTTATTGGTATTGGTAGTATATTTTAAACGCATGACATGTGACATGTAACGAATCTAATGAATTCATGTGTGCCATAATATAGCATTTCAATTGGCGGTATAATATTATAGACGAGTGTTGGCAAATGGTGTACCTTAATGTCGCCGTTCAAACTACTAACTACAAACGGTATTAACTAACTTGGTCTGACTATTTATTCAACCCGTGTGACATGTTTCGTTACAGTTTTCAAAATATAAAACTCACGACAAAGTGAACTACAACTGTTATTGTTACAACGTAACTATACGCTGTTCAGATTATTTCGATTGTGGCTACCTCTAAAACCGCGTGTATAGTAAATGTTTGTTTATTTCTCAGTTCGGACGTAGTAGTAGTAGTTTCTTATTCCTTCCAAACGCGTAGTGGTAGGTACCTAATACAATAATACAATAATAATGCATACCCGCGTACCATGCGTATAATATAATATTATTATGTCGTTCGCCCATTCATGGTTGTATTGTGATGATATTATAGTCTCGAACCACTTGTGTATAGTCACCGCCACTGCCGTCGCCGCCGCCGCCGCCTCCACGTGAATCCGTGTGCTCTCGGATCGATGTTCGATCATAATCGAAAAGCGAAAAATAATAATAAAATTTAACATGCACCCGAAAACAATGCCATTGTACGGATTCTTCTCAATCTCACTCACTCTCTCTTTCTCTCTTTCTTTATCTCGGTGCATAATAATATTATTATCGCGTGTTTGCGAGCAATATTGTCGGGAGTTGAAGAAAAAAAAACCATCGTTTTATTATTATTTCCACAGCAACTCTGCGGTGTGGCGATCGTATCTATTCGCGATGATCAGATTTCCCGCGTGCATTGGGCTTGAATTGATTTTTAAACCATCCCGAAAATCCGTTCGATCGTCGATTAATAAAACATACTGTGTGATATTGAAAAAACCACACAACATCGTTGACGCCGAACAACTTCTAAACCTCGTTCGTATAACCGCCGTCATCTTGTTCTTGTTATTATTATTATTATTATTATTTTTCTTCTCGTTTCTCAACAGTGGCGTGTTTCGGTCGATTTAACAACGTTCGTTCGAAGTAATAATAATTATATTAATAATATTGAACGGTCCGAACTTTGGTCCTGTACGCGCGTGTCGTGCAGGCTGCGGTGGCGGCGGTCACACCGAATAAAAATCACTACTGTAGACCGGCGACTATTAACCGTATTGTATAGTACATTGTAGATACGCGTATCGTTATTATTATTATTATTATTATTATGTGACATACACTTCATACTAATATTATCATATAGTAGTGAAACCGGCGGCGGCGCGTCGTGGTGTCTCTCGGGCTCAACCAACTGCAGTCGTTGATGAATTCGGCCTTTGACGTGGCCACGATCGTTATTACAACGATATGGACCCTCCTAACGGCGGCGGTAAAAAAACTACAGTCTTATTTTGCATACACGCGTATCTATTTTCGTTTTTCTTCGCCACATTCACCACAAATTATCATCTAGAGAACAATCCACACTAGTCGAAATGTCACACACTTAGAGCGGGAACTATCATCGTTTTCAGACATTTTTCTTTTAAGCTATCCGTCATCTCATAAAACAAATACGTGCACTTCTCTCGTTATTTTATTCACCACAGTCTACAACGATAATATTCCATCAGTCTTCCCTGTCGTGTATACGACGATTTCGAAGTTTCAACGGTTTAACGTAATATATTGTATTAAAATAATTTTTCCAGACACGAAATTCAATAATGGCAGGGTAAAAAACCAAGAAACTATCGATCTTAAAATCAAAAGTAAGTACCTAGTCCATATCGGAAGTTCATGTTTTTACGATTGTAATTCACTGCGGTGTACTTTAATGTTATGTTGTCTTTTTTTCAGGCGGGACGTTAGACAGATACGAAAAAAAATTAGACGCCGTAGAAAATGGTTCGTTTCCCGTCACCAAGGAGGTGGCAGATTTCGAACAAGCCATTGAACTCACTGGTAATTGCAAATTCCGATGTTTCGCAATATTTATACCTACCAAATATGTTTTATATGTTGTGTACCCCATATTAGTTATTTTTATAATAATTATAGCTGATGTGGTCAATCATCGATTGTGCACGATTTTAGAATATTCAAATTAAAAATAAGGCCAATTTAATTTATTTTTGTGTACATTTTGTAATTTATTCGGTTTTTAATTCACGCCACACTTATAAGTAAAATTATCATTGATCACCAATAAATTACAAATAATTTAGATAATTAAACAAGACCAATCTGTGGATTTTCACCTTTAATCTTAAAAATATTTATTTTTGTTTATTTTTTGGACTTAATCTTATGTTCAAACCGTTTGTGATCAAACGTTGTAAATATTTATATTAATATAGTAAAGTAGGTACCTATACCTATTTAATAAACTAAAATATCAAAAATTAATTTAATTAATAATTATACCTACCTATTATTATGTTATGTTTTTTTTTTTTTAATAACAATATAGTTGTATTCTGTACTTGTAATTATTTTTAGTTTAATTATCAGTATGATTATGTCTTTAGGTTATGGAAAATTCCATTATTTACTGTTGGTCGTATGTGGTTTTGTCAGCACTAGTGAAGAAATGGATGTTATATGCATGTCATTCATATTACCATCAGCCCAATGTGATCTTAAGCTAAATACATCTTCCAAAGGATGGCTAAATTCAATTATATTCATAGGTTAGTGTGATAATATTTTAATATTCAATTTATCATCCACTTAATGAATGCATAATTGTTTAAAATATTCTAGGTATGATGGCTGGTGCATATATTTGGGGTTCACTAGCTGATGCACTGGGTCGTCGTAAAGTATTAATCGTTATAAGTTTTATGAATGCCCTTTGTATTGTTGCTTCTACTTTTGCACAGTCTTATGGTGTATTCATGTTCTTTAGATTTTTAAATGGAGCTGCGTAAGTGAATGTAGTGAATGTAAATCAATATTCTCTTTTAACATTTTTTTTTTTTTTTTTTTTTAAATGTTTTAGATTGGGTGGCAGTGGACCAGTTATATGGTCTTATTTCGCTGAATTCCAGCCCAAGAACAAACGTGGTTCAATGTTGAGTTCAATGGCAGCATTTTGGACACTTGGAAATTTGTTTGTAGCATGTATGTTCATAGAGTATTATTGTATTAATTGTTATAAAATTCTGTTAATTGTTGAACGATCATAGTTGTACTTAAAGTTTTAAAAATAAAAATAAATATTATGTAATTTATTTAGCATTAGCATGGATGATCATACCACAAGATATTGGATACAGGTCTCCTACGTTTTTATACAATTCTTGGAGAATATTTTTGGCCATATGCTCCATTCCTAGTGTACTTGTTGCTGTGTTCCTGTTTTTTTTACCAGAGAGTCCAAAGTTTCTACTGACCCGAAATGATCACAAAAAAGCGTTAGAAGTATTTAAGAAAATATATGCTACCAATACAGGAAACGATCCAGAAATGTACCCAGTAAGTTGAGTTACATTACATAATGTATTTAAAAAACACCTGAACCCTTAAAATGTTAAATATCACTAATAGTATTTATATCAAAATCTTAGAATAATAAAAGTATTTTAATTTTAATGTAACTTATAAATATACAACAGTAAAGAGATATAAAATAATGTTATTTTAATTAAACATTAAGAAAAAGTTTCAACGAGTTTAAGATGTCTCAATTTATTATTTAAAAAATTAACACGTCAGATTAATATCAATTGTCCTGCTATCTATTTATTAGATGTGATTTCCAGAAATGTTGTGGATATAATTTATTAATAATTGTTGTAACATTTAAAATTAATTAAGTTAAAATAGGTACTAGGTGTAAAATAATTAGGCATAAATTGCTATGTTCATGAAAGTACTAAGACTTGCATACATATTTGTCATTTATAAGAAATATTACACTACTAAATCAAACCCAACATATTATATATTTATATTAACAATATTAAAATTATAGGTTAAATCATTGGTTACTAAGTCGAATGCTATTGAACATGACACTAAAAAAACTACTTCTTTTAAAAGTATGACTGAAGAAGTAGCTCATAATACTAAGATGATATTTATGCCACCAATATTAAAGTATACGTGGATATCTATTGTGATTAACCTCAGTTTTCATATCGGGTATGTTAAGTTTATGGTTGTATATAAATTGAAAAGTAACCACAATTGGTTTGTTTTTTTTTCAGTTATTATGGTCTCATGATGTGGTTCCCAGAGCTATTTAATAGATTTGATGAATATGCTCGAGCTCATAATGGTAGTGAACAAGCACTTGTGTGTGAGGTACCGTAGCTTTGATGAGTTACTCTTAAATCATTGTTGTATCTATTTATTTTTATTTGTTGATTGGATAGGTGACTGAATTCGTAGTTAAAACAGGATCACACTCTCATGTGGATCTATGTTCAGACAAGATCGAAAGCGGCGTTTTTCTTGAATCATTTATTACAGTGGCAGCTGCCATTCCTAGCAATATATTTGCTGTGTTGGGAATGGACACATTAGGCAGAAAATTCTTTTTAGGTATGTTAAAATTAACTCAATATCTGTAATTATTACATATTATCATTATTAAAAAATGTCAACAATTTTTTTTTTTTAATTCAGTGTTCAGTACAATGGCATCTGGAATATGTGCTGTTGGCTTGTCACTTATCACAAGTAAAAGACAAAATTTAATAGTATCTGCTATTTTTAGTAGTGCTATTAGTTGTGGTAATGCTGCTTTGGATTGTTTAATCACAGAAATTTTTCCTACAAATTTAAGGTAGTATAATGTGATTAGTGGCTATAATAAAATTTATCATCAAACTAAGAATTTTGAATGTAAAATAATTAATTGTCATATTTTTTAACGGATAGAGCTACTGGAATGGCCATATCAATGGTAGCTGCCAGACTTGGAGGTATTATTGGAAATATTGTTATCGCTGCGTTGCTAGATCTCTATTGTCCATTACCTACTTACATTGTAGCTGTGCTCCTGATAGGTAAGACACAATTATGCAATATTAATACTGGAAAAACAGTAAGTATTTTAAAACAATACATTTTTTATTTTTAGGTGGAGGGCTTTTGTGCCTTTTGTTGCCTAACACCACGAGAGAACCATTAACGTGACCTATTTATGGAAAAGATTATATAATAAACAGATTTTAAGTCTATCATTATTATTTTATTTTCATTAATTGACATGACATTTTGTTAGTTTTAAAGCCTTTATAGACACATAATATGCACACTTATTTATATTTATGAAAAAAAAGTTCTTTTAATATAATTGTATTAATTTGTTGTTTACTGTATAATATGTATAATATGTGTATACTAGTACACATATGTTTGTATAGATATTTTCCAGACAAAATTTCTAATATACTATTGTTTAGTTTATTATTATTATTATAATTATAATTATTTTTTTTTTTTTTTACTGTGAATCTCTTGTGAATATACTGTTAACCTTAATATTTTAGATTCCAGTATTTAGTTAAGTTACATTAATGATGAAAACTACAGTGTTAAAATTACATATATACAAATTAGTTGCTATTCTTAATTTTTTTATGTTTGTTTAGCCATAATTAAAAGTTTTATTTAATACCAAATAAAAGTATAAACAGTTATTTATCTTAAAAAACTTTTGTATGAATATGAATCTAAGTTATATTGGGGTAAGTACAAATTATAGAAGGTTTACACAAATAACTTCAAGAATGGTCAAAGTAGTGGTGGTGTATGATATAAATTTGGCCCTGGAATACTTGAGATAAAAAAACATGATGCGCTGACATCCTTTTAAGTGAATGGAGCCATTATAATGTACATAATATGTGTACATATTTTGTTCACAATTTTCAAACATGTACTCCTAGATAAGTAATAATTATGAAGCAGAAAAAAAAATAACCAATATTTTATAACAGCAATATTTAAATAATGTGTATCATTGTAATATTACTATTTAATTCATTTTTAATTAAATTCTATTGTTTCTATTTTTAACCCTTATGTTTCTAATGACATGGCACCATGTCTCAATAATTATTAGAAGAATGTACAATAATATATAAATTTCCTAATAAACCTTTGCCATTTTAGATTTAAAAAAATAAAATTATAAGAAAAAAATCTAATGTATGAACGAAAACTGTTTGAAATGTAAAGTGTATTAATAATGAAACAAACTTAAATGTAAAATTAAATTCAAAAGGCAGAATAGGTATGTGTAAAAAATAATATTAATGCTACAACTGCATTAGAGTTTACCAACTCATGGAATTATGGCACATGGTTTTTCTTGGGAAATGTTTTTCCGATTAACGAAAATAGAAAAAGTATGTGGCAGTGTCCTTAAAATATTCAATTTAAAATGTTTTCAGGATTTCAGATTCTATCAACTATGTAAGACGACGTAACTACGTGAGTATCATACATATTGGTACATTTGATTTTCGTTATGCGTGAATATATAGTTTAATATAAGTATTAGGTCATAAAATAACAAAGTTATTTACAAAGTAATATTTTTGTGTAGCGTAGGTACTTTGGAAAACATTATTCATTTTTCGCTTTAGACGAATACATTTTTTCTTTTAAAATATCTAATAAAATCGATTATTTATACCTCGTTTTCCATTTACCTCACACTTGTCACTTGTGTACTAATAAAATATGATTGACACAAACGGTGTTCACAATTTGGGGAAGTGCTGAAGTTCATGCAGTTCCATACAGACTTAAATGGTAGAGGCTTTTCTGATATTAAAATACTTCTAAAAATGTTAAAATAGGTAAAATCTTAAGGTTATTTTTGGAGGCTATATACCAGTCGGGTTGGAGGAGAGTTTAGCCGTCCTTTATTTGTGTCTACGATGATAGGTCTATAGATGTAAATATAATCTATTAGCATAATAAATAATAATTACCAACCAGTAGATCTTAAAAGGACAATGATCGATTGTATAAAAAAAAATATGAATTTCCCCAATATCGGTTGATCAGGTGTGTAGTCTTAAATACTTAAACAAGCTTTTCCGCTTTATATATACAAAGTAAAGTGAAGAAAACATACATTTTTTCGATGGAAAAATAATTAAAATAAGAATAATGAATATTACTTTAGAATTTAATATTAATTATTATTATTGTTTGTTTTTTTTTATTGATCTTGAAATTATTAGTAATTTATACTTCAACGTCTGAGGCCATTAGCATTACATTTAATAGCATACTAGAAAAAATAATAAATGAATATATGAAAAAAGTACATAACAATGAATGATTACAGTTGTAAGTTTTAAAATATTATAGTAATTGGAGAATTTGTGTTGTTTTGAAAAAATGTATGGTGCTTATTACTTCGTTGTCTGGATTGGAACCAAGACTTGTTCTAATGTCATCTTTTGTTTAGTTCTTCGTGTATTTTGCATTCTTCGAAGATGACGTCTTTGTCTGTAATTGTGGTGCGGCACCATGCTTGGCATATTGGTGGGTCGCCTTTCGCCATCAAATATCCATGTACAGTCATTTTTGTTTGTCCAATTCTGGCTCAGTTCAGTTTTTTTACGTTTGCAATACTTATATGTTTGGATTTCATTTGCATCTTTTTACAGTTTTTTTTTTAATTTGGTTCAATTTGCTTGCTTGTGTGTTTCATATGCTTTGCCATATTATGGATGTTGTGTTTTGTTTTATCTGCGAACGATGATATTATGTTGATGTGTTTTGCGTCGTTTGAGCGCACATCGGCAAGTTTAGCTCATTTGTCTACCCTACCCTTTCTTTGCTGTAAGTGTCCAGGTATCCATGCTGTAAGAATTATGATATTGTTCTTTTATTTTGCTGCTAATAGTCTGTTTTGGATTTTATAGCTATATCACTAGGATTAAATATGTTTTTGATTTTGATTTTTGTTTATGAACTTCATTTCCAGAAATATAATTACTACTTCGGCTGTACTTATATATTGAGTATGTTGATGGTATTTTACACGAAGTCTGAAGGTTGTTTTTTATTATTGATATTCCTACCCCTTCATCAGTTTTGGAAGCATCAGTGTATAATTCTTGAAAATCGATTAGATGTTCAATATTACTTTTTAGGAAACTTTAGTATAATATGTTTGGAGATGTGTTTTCCTATTGCGAAGTGTGTTAAGTTCTGTGTTTTATTTTGTACGAGCTTGTCCACAGGAGCTTAATATTTTTTCTTTCTTTATTATTTGTGGTATTTTTGAATAAACTTTATTATTTAGTAGTTCTATAGTGTTATTCTTCTAAGTGTTATTTTGTTCACTGATTCTGGATTGTTTGTTAATCATATTTATTATTATGTCACATGTGCAGATAATATAAATAATATATCTAATCAAATAGTGGTCGATTACCAGATACTTATTAGTTATTATATTTTTTAAAAAGCCCATTTTCTGGAAAAGGTATTGGTGGTACCTGGTATAGTGGCGTATATAGCGTGTACATTATAAACATACCTAATTTAACCAGCATTTACTGATTAATGAGAAAGCGTTACACCTTTATACCAATTTTTTACAATATTTGTAACTTTTTCTTCATGTTGAAATGTTTCAGTAGTATTTTTTATTAGTATTCAGTTATTATTATACGGGATTTTCAACTGTAAAAAATTTTATTAATTCCAATACCGACCCAAATTCGATGTAAAAAGAAAAAAGAACAGTGACGTGTGATAATGAAATGGAAAAAATAAAAAATAAAAACACTAAATATTTACAAAACAATAAGTTTTTTAATTGGATTTATTCATTTGTCGGTGTTAACGAGCATCTGCCATTTTATAAAATATATGATTATAATGATAAATACTTATGCCCATACTTAAGACAAAAGTTTTAACTTTAATCTCTAAATCAATATAATATAATGAGTAATAGAATCATGTTGCAGGGGCAGGATAAATTAGTAACATATAAATATATAATCATAAAAAATAAACTACAAGTTTGTTATTAAATTACACAAATATAAAACTACAAACAAATTAAGTACATTTTTCCCTTATTTTTACCTTTTTTTTTTTTAAATTTTGAATCATTACACGGAGGCCGTACTGTTTTCATATTGCTAAGCCCCCATGCAGCATCGTTTATTTACAGAAAGATAAATATATACATATAATAGGAGTAGTAATAACAGTTTGGAGATACCCCTTCCCCAGCTCTCTGGTGTATGCGAATATCGCTATCCTGTTATGACTTTACAGATCTATAGCAACTTTGGATAGGGATACGCGGGATTGGCCCGCTGTATCCCCATACAGCTATTTATATATACATAGTATATATCTCCGGTATTTTTCTTCTCCGGCCGTCCAAGTCCGCCACCCTAGACATTTCTTATTTTTACCTATGCTTTATATATATTTTGATCTTATTATTTATCATTTAATTTTTTTTTTATTTAAATAATATTTATTTGAATTTACAACTATTTCCTGAAAGTATACAAAGACTGTTAGTTTTGTTGTTTTGAAACGAGTGTGGAGTGATTCTAATTAAAATAAATAAAAATGTCGTGTATTTGACATTTTTCTTTCACGAAATTGTTTTCGTGAAGAAGTCTGGTTGTTGCAAATGAGATAGATTCCTGCATTACATTTACGGTGATGATCGGCCAACGCTGAGGTGTGACAAAAAATAGTATGTGTGTCGGAAGACAATTTCAGTCTTGGGAGAAATTCTGACCTCGCTTGTGGATCGTACTGTACTCGTCGCTAATAAACACAAACACGAAAAAATTATGACTAAAATTTAAAATTTAAAACTAATTAAATGTTTGAAACCTGCAATGATTGGGCTGATTACATATGTCTTACATAACTCGTAAGTCGCATGTCGCATGACAATATAATATCTATCAAATTGTGGACTTAAATAAATACATTTTAATTAGTTGAACTATATTAAGTATACTTTTTTTTTTTATTTGTATATTTAAGTAATTTACAATCTATGCAACTGTACAATGGGCAAATTTGATAATTAATATAATATGAAATAGCAGAATTTAGGCACTCAGCAGCACCACCCGACCGAGAACATTTTAGATGTCGTGGGTTTTTATTTTTTTGTTTTTTTATTTTTATTTTTATTTTAGCAGGTCTCTAGGCCACTGCTTTTTTAGTCATCTGCAAGTATACTTAAACTTTATTATTTTGATACATGCAATTTTGATTGAATTTAATAACAAAGTAAACATGCTATTATTTAGGTATTCAATATAATATAATTATTGGTAAATTTACTGAACCCTTATTCGGGCTTTATTGGTACATATATAGGTAATTAAATTAATTAAGTAGTATGAAGTAATTAAAATTGAATTCTAAGTTCAAAGTCCCAGAGATGAATTTCTTTGAGACCTTTGTATTACCTATGTAAAAACAATAAAACACCATTAGTTATGACTTTATGAGTACCTAATAGTTATATAATGACATAAAATAAATAGTTACTTACAATAAGTAACCAAGAAAACAATTTTATGGATAATAATTATTGTATGCAAAAAACTATTGAAACTACCATAATAATACCTCTTTACACACTTAGTTCTTAATTTTCAGAAAAACTTATTTTTCAGAACTAGATATTTATTTTAGGCGGGTAATAAGTAAGTATATGTTTTATTGATTGTATCAATGGTGTAATATTTTTTTTCTGTTATTTTATATATCAATTGACAATTACTTCAAAAGTCGATACTTAAAATTCTGTAAAATTCAATAATATTTTAATAATTAAATTGCTCTACTAGAGATATTAGTCAAATGGATTGAATATATTTATATACACTGTATAAAATAAATATATCTATACAGGATAATCTTTTTAAGTATGCTCACTCTATTTTTATACTTAAATCTTAAATTCTGCATTTATTCAAATTCTGTATTTTGGAATTATTATATATAATATAATCAAAGACCATATTTCTGAATATTTGGGTTTTTTTTACCATTAAAAGGACGATCCTCGACAATACAGATTTTTTTTTCAAATAGGAATCCCTCTTTTTCATATTTAATTATTCAGTTTTAGAATATAATATATATGGGTACCTATACCTATATTTGTTGAGAATTTTGATGACTTCTAAATAAAAATTCGACTAATTTGAGTGAATAGTTTTTGAATATTATTTATTAAAAATTCTAAAGCTCAGAATTTGAATAAATAGGACTATTAAAAAGAAAAATGAGAGTAAGCATGCTTAAAAAATCACATTGTATACACAACGAAATATATTATACTGCATCATCTATCTATTTCCAACCTCTATATTTCCATGTCTTTACAGGGATGTTGCCGTATTGGTTTTGGGGTATTATCGAAGTGGAAGTAAATTTGTACAACTTCGTAAGGTTGGAAGATTGAATAGTGGCTATTTTATATGTTTTGAAAAGGTTGTTAGATACAACATTAAAACGATAATAGTAAATACATCGCAGAGAAATACTTATTTAGTTTTAGAAAAAATTTTCATTTGAACACATACCAAGAGAATAAAAATGATTTGGTTTAGTTGAAAACTAAAATGCTGTATCTGTACGTTAGATTATATCTATTATACATTTTGGCAGTCCTATCGAAAAGTTAAAGCCAACGTCCTTGCGTCCATAAATATTTTTTGTGATGAATTCATTATTATAAAAAAAATCACAGATCATATATAATATTATTAGGTAGTCATAAATATAATTATGGTAGATAACTATTACCGTTTATATTATGATTGTTGTATCTTGTATATATTATAGTATTATACAATTTTCACTGTTTATTACTAAACAAGTAATACTTACTTAATTCCTAAATGGCCAAATAGTAACATAGACAAAGAGTACCTAATATTTAAGTGCACGATAATAGATACTCACTAATTCACTAGTCATCATATTTTAAGCTTTTAACTTTCACCTTTTAAGCTAAGAGAGTATATGGTATTAAAAAGTGTTAGTTTTAAGAGAGCGCAACACCCGGGGATTTGTTGTTTCGGTCTTACAAACGCGTAACATAGCAAATTTACGCTCAGCAGTTCACGTTTTACTCCGTTAGCTTAAAAATTAGAGTGAATAGACCTATTTTGAAACTTGATATTAAGAACGTTATCTGTTTTTATTGGAAGTATTTTTACGATAATTCAGTTTTTAAGTGAGTTATACGCGTATAATAAATTGTAAAATAAAAATGTTCATAACTCACTTAAAAATTGAATTGTAGTAAAAATACTTCCAACAAAAAACAGATAACGTTTTTACCATCAAGTTTCATAATAGGTCTTCTTCTTTTTTTTTCCTGTTCAAAAACCAGGAACGGGTGGGAACTGTTTAGCACAATACTGGGAACTATTCAGCACAATACTTCATAATAGGTCAATTCACTCTAATTTTTAAGATAACGGAGTAAAACGTGAACGGCTGATCGTAAATTTGCCATGTTACGCGTTTGTAAAACGGAGACAACAAATACGAGCGTTGCACCCTCTTAACTGCAAAGAAATTGTGGGACTCTTTTACATTAATAAATAATCATAGATTATGATAATAAACTTGTAGTACTTTTTTTTTATTAAAGAAACACGCTTGAAAACTTATATAATATCTAAGAGCTTAAAGTTTAGAAGTAATATTATTGTTTCAGTCATAATGTGTACTTAGTGTACATCTAAATTAGGTTCTTTTAAGTTTTATTATAACACTTTTATGTATCGGCTAATGGCTCCTCGCTCCACTCTTCAAAAAAACTATTTTATGCGTCCATTTGATGCTGATGTAATAATCAGGATTTTTCTTTTGGTACCTATAAATAATATAGTGTGCGTTTTATTAAATATTTATTATTCTTATTAAAAATCACTTGATTACTTTTACACGAGAAAAAAAATAATTTTGTATGAACTCCTTGTTTTTTTTTTTGTGTCAATACAACTATATTTAATCAATATTTAAAAAATTTTTTTTTTTTTTGATATGAAATATACAATCTGTACCCTGCGGTACAATAAGAATTTACAATGACATGAATGAGTTGTTGGAAGAAACCACTCAGTAGTGACACTTCCTAACTTAATCAATATAAATTATTAATCTATAATTTGAAGACACGGATCCAGCTAAAGGATGGTGAGGAAGGTTTGGTCCATCCCGAAAACGTCCTGGTCCATGTCCCCAAGCCAGTTACCCTAAAATTTATCCTGATATAGCTATCCAATATTCCAACCAGTTTAAACTTATTAATAATTATAATATGTGTTTTTTTACAGAAAATGTTGTGAAAATAGTATTTTATATTTATGTAATTGCTATATACCCTTGCATATTATTATAAGTAAATAATGGTCGACCAGCTAGATTATTATTGTTTGAAAATAATATTGTTTCACTGATGACATTCGAGCGATCGATGGTTTTTTGTTATTATTTGGTATGTCACTAGATGCCTATTGATTGCGGTCATTGATGGCATTTGAATAGATGAATTATGATATTTAACGGTCAAACCGTTTAGAACTAATTAATTGTTTTGTTAAAACTTGAAACGTATCATTAGAGATTATTTGGATTTGTTAAATAACTGTCATCGAATCACTGAATTATTTTCTAAAAATCTCATTAGTCAATTAATAGAAGTATAATATTGGCATTAAAATAATGATTTGTTGTTTTCTGTAGATAATATATTAAATATTAGGTTCATTCTGATTTCTATTCTTCATACACATAAAGGTTACTTTATCACTCTATATAAATCTATCTACTTAATTAATTCTGTGTTTTAGTTTTAGTTAAAATTAAAATGTATAAGTCAAGTAATACAATTTTATACAACGATTATGAGTACTAATAAGTAATATTTTTTAATAAATATTTATTTGGCCTACTTTGGGAATTTATTTCGAATTATTTTCAGACCCGAGGTTTATTGAACAGTTGTAAAGTATTTAAACATCTCTACATTGGACGGTATTTTGACTAATGTCAAACAGTTAAAACTCAATGACAAAACAATGTTTTGCACTTAGTCCCTTTAAATTGTGAATGCACATGATGAAATTGTTTGCACCTATGTAATAAATCATAATAATTACTGAACTGAATGTTATAGTAACTATAGTAAGTCCTTTTCGTGAAGCTTATTATATTAAAATTAATAATTATCAACGGTTTATAACCAAACTAATTTGTACTACTTAATACTAATGCAGTAATTTGTTAATGGATTGCATCAAATATCATAAATACATTATAGTACACACTACACATTATATTATTATAAAAAGCGCACGGGTTTATAATTTAAATGTAATATCGTAAAACACGATAAACGAGACTAAATTATTGTCTCTATATAGATTATATACTTCTGTACTCACGTGACGTACTGACGTAGTCCTGTGCTTCTATTGTTATAATTATAATTCATAATAAATGTATATATATATTAGGTACTAATAAAACTTAATATTAGTATTTTATGATATAGTGAATAAATAATAATAAAATGGGTAAAACTACGTTGCATACATATGTAAGTTTATAAATTATTTGTTCCCTTTATTCGTAACTTTAGACGTAAGTCATGTTTTTGTGTAAAATCCAAAATTCAAAAAATAAAATAGTGGAATAGGTAGTAGCAGTGGCGTACGCAAGGGGAGGGGGGCTAACGGGCTGAAGCCCCCCCCATTGCCCGTATTATTGTATTATTATTATTTTTATTTTTAAATCTACCGACGATTTAATATAGTACATATCTAAGTGTGTATTTCCCCATTTATTACAACCACGGACTAAGATACCATATAATATATTAGTATATTGTATATTATTACTATAATTAATATCTTTAATTGTGATGACGACCACAATCCATAGATATGTAGATATCTATAATCTATGATTCCAACCGAACGTACTATGTAACCAACAATCCGAACAACGTCAATCTATAAAAATAGCCAACATTCCGATTTCCGATAATTTTTTGACTTTCGTTATTATACTCATCAGTAATCTATGTAATTTTGGAAGTTCTACAAGTCACTACAACAATTTTCAAAAACGTCACCTAAGCGAGTTTTTATGTATAGTTATTATAGTTATAGTTTTACAGTTATTAGATTGGACTAAATAAAAATGTTTAAACAACAAAATGGGCAATAAAATACATTTAGTCCAGTCTAATAAGTTTAAAATATAATTACACTATTTACAGTCATTGTAGTTTTTATTAAATCATAACCTTATACCGGAGAGCGGAGACTAATAATTTCTAATATTAGATGTATTACCAAATTCATAATTATAAAAATACTTATTTATACTTATATTTTTGTAAATCTTCATTATTAATTTTTAAAGAGGTATTAGAGTTGTTCTGTACACCATATTTATGTTTCACAACATATATGATCTAATAAATCAGAGGTAAAAAAAATATTTACATATCTAAAAGGGTGTTTCTAATTCAAGGATATCACTAGGTAAATCCATTTTCAAGCCCCCCCCTCCCCCCCAATATAAAATCCTGCGTACGCCACTGGGTAGTAGGATGTTTGGATGTATTAATTTTTGGAATTCCGTGTATAGGAAAATATTAGTTTTAAATTTTAATGCTCTATGGTTTTAATATTGTGTTTTTAAAAAACAACAAATATTTTTAAACAGTTGGTAACGCTTATGCGGTATCAATTTAAGTATCAGCTGCTGGTGTCTGGCTGGTCAACGAGTTTCGGTTATCAGACATCAGTACCAATTACATTATTACACTATCCGGGTTTAATAATATTTTAACAATTTATTTTATAAGAAAAATAAATTCTGGTAAATGGATTCATTATAAATTATATCGATGAAAAAACTCTAATAAATTGTATGGTTTTTAGGCTAATTTTGTGGCCATGTGGCTGATAACTTCATGAGTTAGGATGTTTCTACAGCGTCTATTCGATCGGCTTTTAAATATCAATAAAATTGTAAGTATTGTTTTTCGTTAATATTAACGAATTTTAATTTATAATAATTATACATAATTAATTGTTGTACAATATTCACTAACATGCTTATACGATTTACGTAGATGTAACACGTCGATGAATTTTGAACTTGGGTTTATTACGGGGAAAGGGTTAAACATAATTAATTTATAATATATATATATCATTATTTTTATTAAGTTCATTGGTAATTTATAGAATAACTAACGATTATAATAATATTAAAATTTACAATTTATATTATAAATGATTTAAGTAGTTGGATTTAGCAGCTGAAATCATAAAAAAATAAATAAATAGGTACCTATTCGAATATTATTTTTAGTGTTACTTTTTAGGACTTACGTACAATCAACAGCTAATTAAGATATGTTATTAATTATAAAATTTCATACATTTTCGCTAGACATATATTACATTTTAAAATATTATGATTTTATTATAAAGTTTATTGAATTACGAATTTGAAGTTATCTCATTGTTATTCAATTTCTACTATTGTTTCTTCGACTATGTGTTTCTGAATTACAACAGAGTAACTACTAACTACTAACTATAATTTTTGATTTCATTAAAAACGGGTGTGTCTTAAATTTGACCATTTCTTCGCAATTGTTTTTTAGTCTTACCTTACGCTTAACTAGCTGCTTTAATATCACTTAATAATTCTTCCAAAGTGCCAATCAATAAATATTTTCTTAACGATTAATTCAAAATTCAGTTTTCAAACTTTAGGCACATTCCTACTAAATATTAAAATAAAGAAAAATAAATTGAGAACACGATACTGTATTTCTGTAATAGTATTGCAGTATATTTACTCTTCGATCAGAATATGTTATTAATTTTAATAATTAATATTTTGATATTATATTAGTTATTTATTGTTTCTTACTTATCATTTATATTTTTAATTTATTTTATCATTATAAGAACATAAATAAATAATTATTATAATTTGCCGATTAAACTCGAAAACATCTTTTTATTTTTGTGGTTGGTAAATGTTTAAGGAAATTTTATACTGAAAATAGTTAATATAACCAACAAAAATGAATATATTTTTATTTATACCGTGATGACAACCATTAATAAATAATTCATATTTAAGATTTTACTTTAGATAGGTAGGTAATTTGGTAAAAGTTTAAAATAAATAAATTTGATTAATAAAAAATCTGATGACTAAAATATAATAATATATAATATGGTGAACTATTTCAGATTTTCCAGTAGCATTTAGCCATTTAGGTATTAATATATTATACATCTATTTCTAGATACGTAATAAAAAAAAAAATTTTCTGATAGCAGTTTAAATTTTTTATGCGCTACATTAATCAATTGGAAATTGACCACAGATTGTATTTTAGATAGTTAATATTTTGATCCTGATTGACCTGATTTGGCACTTGAAGAAAAGAATTTGAAAAATTACGAAACTATAGTGATAAAGCATAAATTAAATTAAATTAACGCCATTTACAAAAATGTTGACCTCTTTCCGAAGACTCGATCTTCTCTAAAAAATGTTATTTGAACGTAATGAAACGATTTATCATCTCATTTTAAAATTAAAAACATTTTATGATATTATGATAAAACTTATTACCCGAGAGAACAAGAAAATGCCTTAGGCCTTCTTCAATTTGTTAAGTACTTATATATTTAAGATTACGCTGTATGCGGGCTCTGTCTATGTATTTTATGTATTTTAATTTTTTTATTACTATAAGCAAATATAATGTTAGTACATTTTTTGACACTAATGATATTTAAGGATTTCTTTGGTACAGTAAAGACTATTTTTGAAATATGGTGTACCTTATTGCTCCTCAAAAATTATAGTGATACTCAGCTTACACGTCGAATAAATCATAATATTATGTTTTATAGATAAGTCTTAAATTTCTTTTTCTTATAGAGATCAAAGTATGCGTTAATATAATTTATGGTATAATTACTATTTTTTTAAAGAATTCTAGTTAATATATATATTTTTAACGAATACAATTGAATGATAAAATGGTGTAGATAAAACCTATAATTATAATTGTATTTTTTTTAAATTAACAAATTATTATATTTAGTACATTTAATTGGAGAAATTAACAAGTTCTTGTTTTTCATCATATTACTCGTAGTTGCACGATGCATTCATTTTAACTTTTAATGATTTTCCCTACGTTCTTATTTTTTTGTTTTTAATACAACATTGAATTCTTTTTTTTTGTTTTTTATGTATTTGATGTTTAGGGATTTTTATTATTAAATTCTTAAAATGAATTTCTTTTATTTATTCATTGTTTAAGATATTATTTATCGTATGATTAAATTAGTTTACTCGTATATCTAACATTATTAATTTTAACTAATTGTAATTATAAAATGTATAAATACTAATTATCGATAATTATTCCTCTCAAACTACACATTTTTCCTCATTGATTCATAATCAGTGATATTCTTTCTTTTCTTAAATTAAAAAAAAAAAAAACAATAAAAAAATAATTTCAGAAGAAAAAGAAATTGGGAAAGTCGCTCTATTATATATTAGATGTTGAGTATGTCTCGCCACTGAGTCATTGTAATTTATTAAATTTTAATAAAACTGATAAATTATTGTAAACAAAAAACAAACTGAGATTTCTAGGTTTTTATTATTTTAATTTTATAGTAATTTTTATGAAATAATCATATTCAATTATAGAACTTTTTTTATTTAATACATTTTTAATCTGTTGTATATCATGTTCCCCACATTATAATATTATATATATCAATGAGTATTGAACATTGATCTTTATTAATTTTTAAAAATGTAGACAGTTTGCAATAATAGTAAAATAGGCGTATTCCCTGCACAACCAGACACTGAAATCTATACCGCGGTCCTTATACAAAACAAACTTACGGTTACATCTTATATTTATATTATAATGTCCTTGCATGACGCATTGACGCGTTGACATTTTTCATGGAAGTGCTTTCGTAAAATAGTCTGGTTGTTGCATATGAGATAGATCCCTACATTGCCTTTACCCTGATTGATGAATGCTGAAGTGTTACAAAAAATAGTATACGTGTGCCGTTTGTGCGTTTTTAAAAGATAACAATTGTATAATTGGACAACAGACTTTGGAAAACGAATTTTCTGGCTTTGAATTGAAATCTTAAAAAATTAAATTATATTTATCTTAAAAACGATTTTGTATTAGCTACAATACCTACCGGAATCATTATATAGATAACATTATAAATTAATCACATCACGCTTGTACACAATGATAATCCCGCGGGAACTGGAATAATTCATAAATGTTGAGTGTTCAAAAGCTAATACGCCGTGCGTATATTCTACTATATGCAATTAGGTTATATTATGTTACGTTCAACACGTGGATCTCTCGTAATTATATACGTTGCAGTCGAGTACAATGCGTGCCTATATTATATGTTATACACAATTGCAGTGTGTAAGTGTAACATGTACCTTTACACTTAAAAAAAAGTGTGTTTTGCCGGCGATACATGGACTGGTAATAATATGTTTTCTCATCTAGTTTTATAAAAATATACATATTATATTTATATAGGTATGTAATAGGTACACCCGTTTCGGGTATTTTTTATAACTACATAATTATAAGGTTAAACGAACGGAAAAAAGGAAAAAAACCGTATTGCACGTTTCCACATACGTAAAACAGAGGGCGAAACAATATTATACTATAGTGCTGGTATATATATATATATATATATATATATATATATATATATATTATGCGTGCACACCGTTAATATAATATTATAACGTTGGCGGCCAAGAGCTGAGCGCAAGCGCCGTCGCCGGTACGCCGCGGTGTGCGACGACGGGCGAGATGAACGGCGAAAAAAAGTCATCGAGCTTTGCGATCGCTGCGTTAGTCGCGCGCTAGTGTCACCGGAAGTCGAATACGTACGAGACGCACCGCACACGGATCATCCCGTCAGATATTATTGGTAAAATCAGTGCGAAATCGTTGAATAACCTTACACTTGAATATCATATTATTTTGTTTTCGTTATTATATACTATACGTACTATGTTTTGCATTAACGTAAATATATAGCGTAATGTTTCGGACATATTTTGAAATTAAATATTGACGTATTACGCCGATCATCAATTATCATCATATTATATAATATACCTTTTTCATTATTGTGCATTGTTAACTTTTGAGAGTAACTTTACGCTGTTTACGCTTTTCAAACACCTTAGTTTTTTTTCCAGTAAGATTTTTCTTGTTTATTGGTTTCAGGTCAGTTTTTAATACACACGAGTTGAACAAAAAGTTTCCAAAATGGCGTTTGCTGGCCTCAAAAAGCAAATTAACAAAGCGAATCAGGTAAATATGACTTTTATTATTATTAGATCTGGGATGTATGCAAAAAAGTACGATTTTTTTATAGAACAAAAAATTGATAAATAGAACATCACACAAATATATTTTGATTTTAAAGTTCACAAACAAAAAGAATAAATGTGTGTTACTAAAAAAAGTTTATAATAATTCATAATAAATCATTATTTTATTTAAAAAAAATTATGGAGTTATTAATTAATTTTTATCATTCAAGCTAGGTGTAGATATATTTTTCGAATTCATTTTTTTATTGAGTATTACAGAATTAAAATTATATTTTATAAATAGTTTTTGCGGTTTTCTTAGTTGAGACGGCGCATTATATATGCAATACTAGTACGTTCGTTTATATTTAATATTATTTTTGAAGAATTTATTATTTTAACTATCTTTTTATTTTCCGGTAACGTTCTGTTATAAATTGAGTGATTTTACCTTTTTTAATTGATAATAATGTTATAGTCTGGTTTGTTGTGGTTAAAATACTAATTTTTTACAAAATGTTCAAGTGAATTAACGAAGAACTGTTGTCGTTTATTCTTGTAGTTGACTTTTTGACTTATATATTTATTGTTTAAAAATATATATTAGTGTGCATGATATTTTCATAAAATCTTATCATGGGCTTAGCAAGTTTGTTGAATATTAAAAAATATTTAAATAAACGAATCATAACTAGAGTAGTAAGATTTAAGTAATTATTTTGTGTACCTAAATAGGTGGTTCTATTTTAATAGTATATTATATAAATGTATATCAATAGTTCTGAAATCTTTGCTAATTATGCGTGTCGTTCAATAATGCCATCATTAGGATTAAGATTCTATTATTTGTAACCTGTATAAAATTCGCTCGTAACAAACGATTTTTATACTTTTATAGATATACATTTGCTCCTGTTTAAAAGTGTGTTGTAAATTAATTGACAAAAAAAAATGTTTACAGCAGAAAATAATGGACGGTTTGGTTAGTACGAACGCTGGCCTACAAATAAATTTAATGAAATTAACTTTTTGTATTTTAATTTATACTTTGATTAATCGTCGTTAGTGTTGACACGGTGTGTTGCTTTAGTAACAGCTAACACAGAATTCTATATATATATAGGAAATATCAAGATATCCGAATAAATATCATAATGATTCTTGATTTGTTTGCCATTTAAATTTGTATCATTCTTTACATTTGTCATGATATCATAAAATACGATTTTCTATACTAAAGTAGACCTAATTTTCCTATTCACGCTAGTTAAGAGATGAAAAAGTTAAAATGAGGCCAAGGGAGTGTTGTTACATTAGTGTGCGTGTGTATATACGTACAAGCGCATGTGTGTGTGCGTCGGGTTGGGAGTCGAGAGCATTTTATTGATTAACAAAGCTCTGTATACCCATGGCCGGCGTGGAAGTGGCGTAGTAGTTCTGACGATATTGACGATGGTTGGGGTGTAGGGGTTGGTCGTACGATTCTTATCTCTTGGTATATTCTATATATTTGTCGCCACCTCCTTATAATAATTAGGGTATTAATAAAAGACGAGTGAACTATAATGAGAAATAAGCAATTGAAACATGCCTACATTTTATTATCGTTTATATATATTATACCAACATACTTAAGAAATATAAATTAAATGTCCCTTGATGAATATTGTTATTTTTATAAATGTTTCTAATGTTTTTTATTTTTTGAGCATATCCGTTTAACAATGACGAGATGTATTTCTTAGAAATTAGTGTATATATTCTAAAAAAAGTGTCTACATAAAGAAAACGGCTTTATGTAGAATTTAGATATACGAATTAAAAAAATAAATATTAGTAAATAAGTAGCCAATACCTTATAGTAAAAACATACTTAAAATGCTTTAATAATGTACATCATATAAATAATAATAAATTGTGTAAATACAATTTTTAAATTTCTATCAAATGATTTACTATACAAAAATCCTTTTAAAAATTCTAAATTTAAAAATTATTTATGTATTACTTATTAAAAAAGATACATTTATATATTTGATTTTTCTTTAGGTTTCTTAATGCATTTATAACAAATCAACCATTTATACATTTAATAAGTTAACTATGAATTTAGCTATGCTCTTTTATTGTGCAATCTTGCTAAATAAAATAAAATAGATGATGCTAGCTCATATCTATTTTATTAATATTTCTATAATAATGTAATTATAGTCGTACCAAAAAAAAATTATATAGTAGATAATTTGGTTGGTAGTAAATTAATAATTTATGTACTTAGTACTTAGAGATATATATTATTAATATTTTGATAATTTCAACTGTTAATAGTTATTAGATATGCTTAGTAGGTATGTCATAGAAATTCGAAATCTTAAACGTGTAATTATTTTATCAGTTGATTAAATAATATATAGTATTTTAACCTATAAATTACAATTTACAGTACATGACTGAGAAAATTGGCGGGGTTGAGGGCACAAAGCTTGATGTGGACTTCGTTGATATGGAAAGGGTAAATGCTTTCAATATAATATGTCTTTATTGCACGTATTATAATGTACATAAATTGGATTATTCCTGATAATCAATCTTTTTTAGAAAACTGACGTGACTTACGAGCTGGTCGAAGAACTTCAAATGAAAACCAAAGAATTCTTGCAGCCGAATCCTACTGCCAGAGCCAAAATGGCAGCCGTCAAAGGTATATCGAAACTCAGTGGTCAGGCAAAAGCGTCTACCTATCCACAGGCTGAGGGTACCCTTGGTGATTGTCTGCTTATGTATGGTAAGAAGCTTGGCGATGACAGCCTATTTGGCCAAGCACTACAGGAGATGGGAGAAGCGCTTAAGCAAATGGCTGATGTTAAGTACGCATTAGATGATAATACCAAACAAAACTTCCTCGAACCATTACATCATTTACAAACCAAAGATTTAAAAGAAGTGATGGTATGTAAGAAAAAGATTGGTCAATAATAATAATAATTTAATAATTTAAATTATTTTGATTATATAGCATCATAGAAAGAAACTGCAAGGAAGAAGACTAGATTACGACTGCAAACGTAGGAAACAAGCAAAAGGTTACATTTAAATTTGTAAAATAAAATATACTTATGCTTGTATACATGTAATACAGATAATAAAAACTTTGAATTTGTATTTTTAGGTTCGCACGTTAGTGACGAAGAACTGAAACAAGCCGAAGAAAAATTTGCAGAATCGTTACATAGTGCTCAGATAGGAATGTTCAATTTGCTCGACAACGATGTATGTTTACAACTATTTAATTATTAAAATATTATTAAATTTATATATATATATACATTAGTTTATTTTAAACTATGATTGACTTTATGATATAAATATTTTATTTAAGTATTTCTTTTATGGCAATCGTCGTATTTCAGATAGAACAAATATCACAGTTAACAACATTTGCGGAAGGTCTTCTCGAGTACCATCAACAGTGTACTGAAATTTTGAAATTGGCAGTCATGGAAATCCAGGAAAAGTAAGTTTAAATGTTTATAAGTTTTAAACAGCGATAATATTGCAGGTTCCCTGACGCTTATCCACATTATTTGGTCCACGGTATTTTGGAAAAATAATATTATGACATTATAACATTATACCAGTAGTTATTGGGTCTAACTATAAATGTTCTTAAATGTTTTATGGATAATTTTATAGATCATTGGGTGTGGGGTGGTATGGTAGAGGTTATTTTTATATATTTGATTTTTGTAGGTTTTTAAGTTGGTAGGGTTGTACACGTGTTTGTGTATATTTGGCAAGGATATGTTGCTATAAATCCCGGATGGGCTACCATCCGGGAGCTAGGAACTACGGCCGGTACGTACGCTCAAGCGTGTTAGGTTAGACCGCGCCTCACCAAGCCACATCTTTACTTTTTATCATAGAAATTATATGTAAATTATTTATGTGTATCCAGATTTTATAAAATATCTAATAAGATCCTATTATAAAAAAGTGATGATTTCAAAATTTTAAATAAAAAAATTATAACTCAAATTCAACTTAAAGGCTATTCACGTGTTACGTGTACCTATACTATTTCTGTGAAAAAGATCGCAGTTATTATGTAGTGTGGGTATACCTAATATTTTACAATAATCTAGACAGTGACTTTAGCAATCGGTATCTCGTCCTATAGCTACCCATATTTTGACGTATATAGTATACTCATTATATACCAAATTTATGGCATGCACAATGCATATGTATAGACGTATAGTATATGTGTTTTCATCTGATAATACATTTAGTACTCAATTAATAATTTTCCATTTATCCTATAGGATCTTGGCTGTAATAGATAATTTCTGTAGTCATTTCATCAGCTGATTTTGTCTGATATTGGGGATTGATATTCGTTTAGTCTTAATTATAAAATATCCCAGTGGCGCAACCAGGGGAGGCGTTTGGGGGTTTTGACCTCCGCCCCCCTTGAAATGTTTCTAAAAGTAAAATATTTCAATGTGAAGACCTTTTTTTAAATTAATATTTTTATATGAACAACCACTCTCGAAAATATAACCTGATCCTAGTTGCACCACTGAAATATCGGGTGATATATTAATTAAGTACCTATAGCTTATAATAAAAAATGTCATTACTTTTAATGGACATAATTTCTTGTTGAAAAAATTTGATGGATACTAACGTCTATGGAAATCATTTTATTGACACTTTTTGATATTGTAGGCGTGATCAAGCCGCCAGCCGCCCGAAATTAGAATTTGTGCCTAAGACTTTGAACGATCTACATCCAGTGGACGTTATCGCGGATGACATTAATGGTAATTATTTGAATATTTAAAAATATATTTTAATAAATTCACATAAAAAAAACGCAGTGGTCATGTAGATGTTGAAAAATGCTATTACTATGATGTGTTAGTCTTTAATATATTAAATATTTAGATATCAGCCCTGACGAAACGGATGATACGAAAATAGTGATATCTATCTATAAATTTATTGTTTTGTTGTAAATTGGGAAGTGGGATTTCGATATTTTGTAACACCGTTTTCTAGGCCTTTTAGTTTCATTGTAATATACACAGTATAACGGTTTTTTCAGACGAGTACGAGTTGATGGAACCACAGCTCGCACACGTCAAAGGTAAAAAACCAAAATAACTAGTTTAATACTAACTATTTATAAATGTATCGTTAAATCAAATACGTGTTATGTGATAATTTGATTTGAACCTAAAAAATTAACATTACATTGCATTGTTATCTTATTGATTTGTATTAATTATTAACACGTACCTAATACGATCGTATATTTAGTTAATATATAATTTCTTGCATACATAATACCCTTTATAATAGTTATTAGTTTTACTAGATATTTTTTTTATTAATCATCTACAACTTCAGCAGCTAAGGAAATCAGCTTAAACATATTTTTATAGAACATTTAAATATATTAAATTAAATTTTAAATATAATATATGTATGATATAGGTATTAGGTATAATATAATAATAATAATAATAATATATTATATATATATATATATATATATATATATATATATATATATATATATATATATATATTGTGCAAAATGGAATAGGTTGTTGCTTGATTGTAGTTATTAAATTTGTTTATTCAGTCTGGTATCTTTGAGGAAGGGAATGAGGTCATTTAAGACAGGGCACCTTAGTTGCGTCCCGCTAAAAAAGTATACATGAATTGCGTATCGCGTCCCACTATATTGGTTAGGTAGAAGAATATTTATTTCGTTTTCTGGGGTTCTCCGAAAATAATATTGGAATAGAAGAGATGTACCGAATTGGGAAGTGAAATATGGCCTAGTATAATGAAAATCGAGTTCATCAAAGCAATCCATGACTTAAAATAAAATAAAGCAGCAGGCTAGATGAAATACCTGCCGAATTGTGGAAGCATTCAGGGCAGAAACGAGAGATATTTTTTTTTAAATGGTAGAAAAACTTATCGAGAAGGTATAGTATCAAAAGATTTTACACGAAGTAGAACTAAACTTATCCCCAAAAAAGAAAACCCTACAGAATGAAACAACTATACGAGTAGAACTATCAGCCTTCTTATACACGCTTCAAAAATAACTTTGAACATTATAAAGAATAGAATATGGAAAAAAGCGGAAATAAATTTGGGAGAAGATCAGTTTCGACTTAGACAAGGAATGCGTACCAGAAAAGCTGCCTTAGCTTTGAGAATAATTGCAGAAAGAAGGCTAAATATGAACAGAAATACATATATAAAGTTTATCGATTTAGAAAAAACATTCGATACCGTAAATTGGAACTTGTCGATGACTACCTTGAAAAGAACTGGCCTGGATTGGAGAGACAGAAAAATTATTATGGAACTATATAAATACCAAGAAACAATAATTAAAATAGGAGACTGCGTATCCACAGCTAGAATTCGTAGAGGGGTAAGACAAGGCTGTTCTTTGTCACCTTATTTATTCAATATTGACACAACTGGATAACAAAATAATTGATCAGGTGCAACAACATACATATTTAGGAAGTATATTAACTAGTGATAGTAAATATTCAGTAGAAATAATACACCGAATAGCAATGGCAAAGAGAGCCTTCTCACAAAAAAAAAACAGCTACTTACGAGCAACAATCGTAGTCTTAAAACCAAAAAAAACTTTACCAAAAGCTACGTATGAAGTTTTTTGTTGTATGGCAGTGAAACCTGAACCTTAACATCACAAGATAAAAATAAAATTGAAGCAATGTAAATGTGGACCTGGAGAAGAATACTTCGTATTAGTTGGACTGAAAGGAAGAGCAACGAAGAAATTCTCCAAATAGTAGAGGAGAAGAGCGTGTTACTATCCATCATTAGATCAAGAAGCGGAAAATGTATAGGAACATAACCCTTTCATAACCAAAACAATAGAAGGAAGAATCAATGGATGCAAAGAAAGAGGAGGACTGAGGAAGACATTCATAGGAGAGATGATTAGACTGGCTGGATGTAGCGGGTATTCACATATGAAAACTCGGCATTAGAGAATGAAGAGTGGAGATCTATTTTCTAACTATGACAAGGCTAAGTCTTTAGAAATGAAGAAGGGGTTCTCCGAGGTATATTAATTATAAGGGAGCCTGGGCTCTTATATGATGTTTCGATAATGATTTAAATTATAGGAATGAATAAAAATATAAACCTAATATTTGACTGAAATTTTGATTGAAAACATTATTGTTATTATTTATTTATTATATTATGGACTATATGATTTTGATTTTGATTAGAACTATATGATTTAACATTTATTTAATTTTTTATTACATTTCATAAATAATTTTTTGGTTGACTTGTGATTATATTTATAATTGTTATTTATTTTTGTTAGTTATTTAAGAACTCCTGATTAAAATATACGAATTCTGTCCTGTATTTTTTGAGACGCAATTTGTGTATACCTTTTTTATGGGACGCAACAAAAGTGATCCCATTTAGGATGTGTAGGCATTGGGAATGCGTATGGCTTCATAAAGATTTAAGTGAATGTTGTACTTAATGTTAAAGTATTGCTTCTTGTGAATATGTGTGAATTTTACTTAACTTATTGGATATTGATCAATAATATTAATATAATAAAATTTATATCTCGGATTGCATTACAAATAATTAAATTGCAGTTTCTTAAGCTGTAATAATATTTACTTTTTTATATAAGTAGACCTTTCAAGTTTCAAATCCATACATTTATAACCTATAGTTTATATTTTAGAAATTAAGTATCTTTGATACCTGTGATATAATAGAAACAACCAATATGGTAGATTTGGGTTTACTACGAACAATCATACAAAAAAAAACCATTTAATTTAATTGTTTCTGAAATTTGTTTAGCTAGCATAGTACTTACCTATTTTTTGTTAGACATAAATATTACCTACTTCATAAATTCTATTTATTAAAACGTAGGAACATGTATGTATAATCTGATCTTTTTATACTTTGGCTGTTTGATCAACATTTTGGAATCATCAATTAAATTATTTCATCGAAATCTATCGAATTATTACCGAGTTTAACCCATTAAATCAAACATTATACATATACTTAGGTAGACTTTTTTCGGCTTATATTCAAGTATTGTTTAAATATTTGTGGGCTTAAATCGTCAAAAATGTATTTATATATTGTGGTCGTTGCTCCTACTTTTAAAGCTTATGTTATAGTAATAAACGTAATTAACAATCATTATTTATTAACAAAATTGCTTTTTATCTTTATAATGCAAAATTATAACATTAGGTAGTTCACGAGCTTCGTCCCCGACTCACGCAAAGTCTAACACGCTGGAATTAACGTCCGGAGCAAACCATCACGATAACCAGCATCAACAATCACATCACAATGGTACCTACCTATTGTTGTTACTTGTTTAAAGCATGTTATATTTCTTATTATTACTAACTACTACATTAATTGCTATTTTAAAGATGCTTGTAAATATTTAATACACCTTCACCGCTAAGTAACTTGGTAGGTAGTTACTTTTTTATATACGCACTCTCCGCAATATGATGCTATTATGCGTTAACGACTGCTCACACATTTTAGGTTAATGTGGAAACGCAATTTCACTCGTTCCCTTAAAGCGATTCAATGCGTAAATTTAGTAGATAGACAAATTTTGGTAGATAATTTTTAATTAGCATTGACTTTTAATAAGCTATAAAAATAAATTAGTTTCTTTTATTAGGTGATTGTTATTAGTATTTTATTTTTATGTGTACAAAATGTTGAAACATTTTGACTAATAATAATACCTATTATACATCGTGTGTTCAAATTCTCCGACTAGTGCAATTGATCTTTAAATAACTCTCCATTCAGAAGTCAAATACCTAAAATTCTTAAAAATTTAACTTATTTATAACGTTTGCAAATATTTAATTTAAACGAAATTTAGTCTGCATATAGATTTTTGAGAAGTTCAATACTAAACAATAACTGCACGCTTTTTATAAATAAAAATTAATTCACATTAAGTTATGTTTTTACTGCTTTGTTGATATCAAATATTGTAATTTATTTATCTCCACAATTTTTGTTTGTCTTCTATTTAAATCTATTATAAATTTTGACATCGACATAAATTATTTTTATTTTTATTTTTTATAGCATCTCCAGTTTCTTCTCCAATTAAGTCAGTTCAACGACAAATACCACGCAACTCACCTTGTTGTACCGCGTTATATGATTTTGAAGCTGAGAATCCAGGGGAATTAGGATTTAAGGTAGTAACTAATGGTGGTAATTATTTGTACCCGATAGTAATATTAATGGCTATAACGTGATTTCAGGAGGGCGAGACTATAATACTGCTGAACAGGGTTGACGAGAACTGGTTCGAGGGAAGCACCAACGGCCGTACTGGATACTTCCCTGTCACATACGTACAAGTCGTCGTGGCTCTACCTTAAGCAACGCAACTGCTATTGACGAAGACGACGACATCGAACAGACCACGACGCCAACTTCTCAACCCCCCGCGTAAGACTTGTTAAAAAAAGCGCATCATATTAATGTTATATTATGTAATGTCGCTCACAAGCGTATAAAATGTATATACGTTTCGTATGTAAGTACACCGACAACCTTGAAACATTATCATAATTGTATATTTATTATGATTTATAATTATATGATCTAAATACAAATCGATTTACTTGTATAGTCGTGTGTGTGAGACGACGATGTCGCCTTGTTGATATATGTTAAGCTTACATTTAATCTTCTTGCAATAAATAAAATGATATAATAGAAACGGAAAAATAATACCAATATTATAACACACACTCTACTCGTTAATTCCATTCGGTTTTGTTGTTTGTAGGTGTATATTCTTCTTCTTCTAATATTACTATAACTATTACTACTACTATAATATTACTATTATTACCTACTATAATTATAATTATATTTATTAATTATTGATTATTATTGTTATCATAATATTATATATTATATTATGTTCGTTGGCCGCGTTTTATAAGCAAGAATGTTATGTGTGTTTGGCCACGACAAACTCGTTTATTCTCCCAAATCAACTGTAGGTATTAATTAATTTTTTTTTCGGACTTTTGAGAATCTTATTATATCGCGTTACGTTTTAACTTTTTACTTCGACTCTTTTAAGCACTCTGTGCGTTTTCGACTAGATAACTGTATAACACACATAATAGGATACGTGTATTATGTTGGTGGTTGGTGCAAAG
The DNA here is from genome assembly GCF_037042655.1 of Diuraphis noxia. NCBI lineage: Eukaryota > Metazoa > Arthropoda > Insecta > Hemiptera > Aphididae > Diuraphis > Diuraphis noxia. Next base: position 23,738,439 of record NW_028301714.1, on the reverse strand, counting down.
ATCAAGCTCAACTTGTCCCTCTGCGTTTCTCTACCGTGGTTATAGTCACCCCAATGGCGTATTATATCTGTGTTCCCCTAGGTATTACCAATTACCAAGTACTTTATTATTATTATGCATTCATTTTTTATATATATTAATCGTAATAACTTAATATATTATTATGTATAAAAATACAAAAAATCTTAAAACTCCGCTTGTTACCATTTGCTAAACGAAATGTCTGTAAATAAGTTTTCTGATTAACATTAGACAATAAATATGTTAAATACTTCAAGTGAATATTAAACAAAAAAAAATTTTTAAATATGATAATACTGTTATTTAATATATATATAATATGTTATCACTTTTCATTATTTGTATTCCAATGTTGAGTGTGTATTTGTAGTGTAACCTACCTAGGGATAAAAAAAAGTTTTAATGAAATTATAACCTGCATATTATGTTTTTCCTCGATAGTTTTAATTACAAAAATTACTAACTTTTATATCTCACTAAATTTATTTTACCGCTATGCCTCTATTCTTGTTCTCATTTAACAATAATTTAGTGTTACATTATGTATAGTCAAAATATGTTACTCCTTTTAAAGAATCTTAATTACTATAAGTTATAGAATTAACCTATGTTGAGTGTTTTTGTAAGCGTTGGACGTCTTTATATAGTTATGTTATTGTATATCTCCATTATTTATGTATTATTTCGCAGATTGAATATACCAAGATGAGACTATATACTCTGACTTCGACAAGACGTCAATTAATGTACCTATTTCGAATTTCAAGTAGAATGGATAAATACATAAATTAATTCAAATATTGCGCGTTTCCAGCTTTTCAGTATGAGTGCTTATCTGGGTATATTTAATCTATGCGATTAACAAATATGATAAAATTAACTTTTCATTTTTGTGAGAAAAAAAAATACAAAAAAAAAATACAAAAAAAAATATAAATAAATCCAAATTGACTGCATCTTTGGAAATCAAGTTATAAATTGTTTTGTTTTATTTTTTATTTCACACCTTTTTATATTTTGAGATTCTGTATTTTCGTTTTTATAGTTATTACTATTTGCTACTTTATATTTGAAATCATACTGTACAAATATGGAAGATGAAGATGGTAAATTTGGCATTTGAACTGTAGGTGTGGTCTATCGCAAACTAGGTAACCGTAGAGCGATGGCATACACGTATGCCGTGATATAATGGAAAAGTTTTGAAAATTGTTAAATATTTTCATTTTTCAATCATAATGATGGGTTGATATTTTATTTATATAGAATATACATATAATTTTGCAAGCGTTATTACCTAAATTTGTGTTTTAAATATATTTTATCTAAACAATGTACCTATGAAATTCTATAATTGAATTTTTACAACAAATATATATTGTTTATTTTATACGCCAGATTATCGATTATTGTGATTGTACATAATATAGTTAGTAAATCAATAATTTTAAGTTGTCATCACGGCTGTATAACTACAGCTGCGGTTGTCATATTGTTTTCGAAATAGTCTAATGATAATAGTCAATTAAAAAAATAATATTTATTTTAAACCTTTTCTATTCTTGAATAGAATTGATAAGACTGTTTATAATTGATCAAATTATTTAAAAAAAAAATTAAAATACCCTCCTAAACCTGACCTTACCCTTCTAACACCAAACGAAGAGAGGAAGTAAATATTACTCGAGCTAAAATAAGCCACTCAAATTTAACACAAGCTTACCTTATAAGAAAGAACCAGCTCCTGCAGTATGTGACACTTATTGCAATGAAACATTAACAATAGAACATATAATCATAAATTGCGCCAAATATACGGAAGCCCACAACATCCTCAAATATCCCATCACACTCCATCAAGCACTCAAAACGTATAGACCAGAGGTATTCAAACTTTTTCAGCACGACGCTCCTTTGGGTGTTCACAATATTTTCATGGCTCTCAAATTATTATGAAAAAATTGAAACAATACGGATTCAATATGGGAAATATGTTATATGGGTGATAATAAGAGTGACTTTAGTACTAGAAATAAATCTTCAAATGGTCGGGTCGTAAGGTGTGTCGTTTTCATTTCCACAATGATTTCAAATAATATTTATAATAATTATGCATGACTTAGGTATAATGTTGGTTTTTGGTGCTTTGACGCGGCTCCCTTTGCAAACTTTAGCGACGCCCTTGGGAGCCGCGACGCACTGTTTGAATAGCTCTGGTATATAGACAACACCAATGCAATCAATTCATTTTTCCACTGTATAAACATGTCATAAATTGTAAACTATACTAAACATGTCAATATTTATAAAATATATAATGTATACTGGTATATTTTAATTTAGTGTTGGCTAAAAATCTTTGTTGTTTAAGCTTTGATAAATATAAAAAAAATACCAGATTTATGTACATTTTAAATTGTAAAATATGCATGCTATCATATGCCAAAAAAAGTCAAAATATGCAAGGAAAAATGCAAAACATGCAAAATAAAATTTTTATTTTTATTACATTTTATATTTGATCTTAGTTTTGCAGTGATGATTATTTATTCATTTTATTTACATATTCATTAACAAAAAGCGAGAAAGTCGTGGATGTTGCTCTGTTGTACTGTAGGTTACAACTGGGTTACTGAAATGCCGTAATGGATGTAATTAAATTTGAATCCAATGATATTATATCATTGTATACGAAAAACGATTCTGAACAGAGACGGTTTATCTGTCTAGGATATATTATACATTGTTAAAATTTTTCAAATCTTAGATATAAAAAGAACATTTTTTATGAATTTCTAGTATCAGATAATTTACGAATTTTCGTGATTTTTACGTGAAGTCGAAATTCAAACTTTGAATGCTTAAAAAAAAAAAATTGTGACTGTAAATTTATTTTATTTTGCAACTGTTATTTGTAACAATATGTTACAGGGAAAAAAACATTGGTTATAGTAAATAATTGGATAGTTTCTAGTTGGTGTAACAAATATTTTAGTTATGTCAAACAATGTGTTAAGAGTACTAAAATGAATTAGTTGAAAATTTATAGTTATTTCAACTGTTTAAAATAGTAAATCATTTATAACCATATAAAATGTTTGTTATACAAATATTGAATAGTTAAAGCAAACATAACCATGACGCAACCTTCCCGCCTAAATTTAAAAGTTAGTATTTTGTACTAGGTACATTTAACAATAATTTTTTGAAAAAAACTTTATGGTGGACTATATATAGACGTCATATTATAATTGCCCCTAAATATTTTAGCTATTTGCGTCTAAATGAACATAACTTTAATGTCGAAAAAATTTTAACGTAATGATTACTTAAATTTGATAGTTATACTTCTAAACTATACACGTAGTATATAGAAGTACTAGTATATAGTTTATAGATTTTAGTTGAACAGAGACATTTAATGACTTGAATGATAAAATGATTAAAATTTGGTTTAATACGAATAAACACTATTAAAAACGTATGGCAGCAGTAGGCTATAGGCAATAGGCATATTATAATATATCGAACAACTTTTGTCACATCATGCTCATATACACACACGATCACCAGTTCAAGGAAGGGTAGACTGCATTAGGAGCCTTTATTAAATTTTCAAGCTTTTATACCCAACAAATACATTTTTATGGATATTAATTTAAAAAAAAAAACTAATAATGAAAATTGCATGGTAGATATAGAATATACGTATATAAACATTAGGTGAAGAATTCATGTATCTATGGTCATTTGTTTTAAAGTTACATCAAAAACCAAAATCGATTTTGTCAAAAACTGATTGTGCGTGAAATTTCTTGTTTTTCACTTAATTTTTAGTTTTAGTTTTTAATCATTAATATATTGTAAAAATATTTTATTAAAATTAAATAGTAGATACATTGATGATATAAATAGGAAAAAAATACAATTTAATGTAGTGTATTAATTTGAAAAACAATAAGTTATAAAAGTGTGTACCATGTTTATTTCTGTGAAATTATGACGGTGATATGTAAAAATTTACTTGTAAGATGAATAACTTGCATTCAACATCAACACTGATTATTGAAACATATTTAAAATTGGCCAGAAATTTGCATTATCACCTTGAAGTATTTTCGATGATATTAGGTCTTTTTGTAAAAATTAATTCCTAGGGAAAAGTAATAAGTGAATCCTTTAATAGTTTATAGTATTTAAATATCGAGTTAGTTGTACATTTAAGTAGACGTTCTAGACTAATTATTTGAAATAAGTTTAAAACATAAAAACTAAGATAAAAATATGAAATTATAACTTTAAGATTCTGAGTGGGGCGATGAATATATTAATTTTACAATAACATGTTTTTTAATGTGTAATATACGATAAATTGTCGAAATACTGCTTCGATTTTCAACTTCAGTAGCTTTTCTGGTTGGAATGTGAATCTAGTTGGTGCGTTGGGGAGGTCAAATTTTGAATTCCCCAATCCCCAGTAGTTTTCAAAATCACTGGCAAAAATAGAAAAAAAAAGGCGGGTAAGTCGTGGATGTCGCTCTGCTGTACAGTAGGTTATAAGTGGGTTACTGTAATGGATGGAATTAAATTTGAATCCGAAGCGAAGACGGTTATATGTCTAGGATATATAATAGATTATTAAAAATTTTCAAATCTTAGATTTAAAAAGAAAATTTTTTATGAATTATTCTAGTTTGAAATAATTTGCGAATTTTCGTGATTTTTACATATGTTGTTAAAATTCAAACTTTGAATGCTTGTAAAAAAAAATTGTGACTACGCTTTTTTTTTATTTTTCAATTGCTATTGTAAAAATATGATAGTTCGAAGCCAAGTTTTTATTCTACGCATGGTCGAAAAACTCCTTTTACAAGTGGAAGAACTGTTAAAGCAACTTGAAATGGTTTATATAAATTAGGGAAAATCTGTTTTGTTAAAACCTTTTTCACATCATTTAAAGTTATATAATTTTCATCAGTAGACTGCAATATACAATTCTTTGCCACTTCTATTTCTGACTGTAATACATCTTTAGATACATTCATCAAATCCTGAAAAATATACAAAGTACAGATTCACTTTTAATAAAACTAGAAAACTAGAGCATAGGTAAGTAAAAATTAATTTTCAGAAACCGATACGATACTTATAAAACTATATTGTTTATTTGTTTAGCACGTCACTTACGGAAAACCACGCGTAGGTATTAAAAACACAAAAAAAAAAATTAAGGCGATCACCGTATACGCTCCAAAAACGTAATCGAGTAATCGACACTAATGCTGTGGCGGTCTGCAGCTTGCATATTTATAACTTTACAGGTATCGGAAAACAAGTTCTAGAATATTCGCGATTATCAATATATTATACCTACAAAATATGGTTTTCCCAACAATGATAAGCCGTGAATATTCAAGATCATTCTCGTATAGTCGTATCTCAACAAAATAAAATAAAAATTATAAATATCAAATATTGAAACACATAATTTTTTTATTTTGACGTTTACATACTGGGGGGCTTAACCCCCCCCCCCCCCCCCCGATATCCGCCTAAGCTTGGTGCGCCAAGATATCATATAAGGAGGCAATGACATTAGGTACTTCAATAGACGATTGAACTTAAATAAATCTCGAAATTAATTTTGTTTAGGATGACGAGGGGAGTTATCGGGAGTATTGTGATAGGTTAATTAATATTATAGCGTCTGTTTGCCATTGTTAGGTGTAATGCACTTTTCGATGACTGTATAGTCAGGACTCGGGAGTGAAATAAGAGTAATCATTAATTTAAGTCTATCAATAAAGGACGACATTTTAAGAGTAATCGGACCTGCATTGGTTTTATTTTGAGCGTTAGTAGCGTCAGAGTGGTTTTGGTTTTTTTTATTAGTAACCTGAGAATATGAAATTGAAGAAAAAGATGAGTTAGAATTTGAAATAGTGTAGTTTACATCATTATGAACTGTAATTATTGCAAAGATTATTATTATTATTTAGATTATTATTACGTGAAAATTTGATTTTAAGTTAAGCGTAAATTTTATTTTTTTATTGTATGATAGCTTACAAAGATTTATGAACTGGACAACCTCTGTAGTTGGCCTAAGGGGGGCCGCTACATAGGGCGTATTTATTTGGCAAGTTTTTTTATTTTCGGCAACTATTTGGCTTACTTTTATAATTATAAATTATAATAAAATGTAAATTGTAAAAAACGATTAAAAATTATATAAGTTATTTTTTTACATTGATCTGTATCGTTTTATTACACAGTATTTAGTCGTTATCTATAAGAACTAAACGATCAAGAATATTGTTAACTTGTTTTAAATGATTTATCATTATCGATTTTCTACGTTAAATATAAAAATTTACTGAATGAATCTCTCATCTCTGACATAATCGTATAAAGGCACGTTAAAAACTTGCTTGCGTGTGGGCTGCATTTCTCAAACAGCAACAAATTTTTAGTATTTTTTTTTTCTATTATTCTCCTAAAAATTAACTTTTTGTTTTTGACCGATACTAGCATTCTTTAAAATTTTCTTTATTTAAAACGAACTTTTTTTTTATTTAAAAAATAATATTTACAATCTATGCTACAAGGCATAATAATCAAATTTGAACACATACATACATTTTTACAATCTGAAGTCTGAACACATGAGGAGGGAGGCCATCCAGTGATAGAACCTAACATTATTTTATTTATTTATAATTATTAACTTAACATAAATTCAATAAAAATTAAATAGTTTGAACTATTAATCATTTAATAAATCACGACACTATTTTCTCTTTAGACGGCGTGGGGCCCGTGGGGGATTACTTATAGGAAGTGAGTTGGAAGCAAGTTCAGCGATTAAAGGGTTAAAGTGAGACTGTAATTTAGAGTAAAATTGTTTATAATGTTTTGTGGCTAATTGGTTTACTGTTTCTGTTTTTAAGTGTGGAATTTTATACGTACCGAGGTGCAGAAGAGATAATGCGGAGAGTGATAGAATGGAAGGCTTGGAGGGTACGTATCTGAGGTGGTTTAGCGCATCCACAGATTTAGATTAAAAAAGCCCAGATAGACCGTAATAAGGATTTGTAGATGATTATTTTCGCGTGGAAGGGTAATTTTGATTTCAGAATTGGGCGAAGTAAGTGGAGTCGACAATTGAAAATTTTTCTTTTTGACTTGATATGAGGACCCCAGCCGGTCCCCAGGTCAATCTTTTGTCAATTAGGATGCCGAGGTATTTTACTTCGGAGGATATTGGGATTGGTATTCCTTGAAAATAGAGCGGAAGGGGTATGGACTTTTTTATGTAAATGGAACATAAATTGATTTGTCAGGATTAATCTTGATTTTCCAGTAGGATGGCCATTTGATTATTAAATCCTAATGTGTTTGTAAAAAATGTACCTACAGTTTTTACAGGATCTTTACCAGGTGAGAAAATTGCAGTGTCGTCAAGCATAGGTGGCCATAACAGCATTTGGGAATGACGATACAGAGTTACCATACCGGACTATGTAAGTACGGTTTTCTAAACGATATCTGTGTCTTTTTTGGTGCCTACAGATGTTAAAACGATAAATATATTATTGATAATTTTCAATTATAAAATTATGTATACACAGCAGTTAAGGTTCACGTATTGTTCTGTGCTTAAATGTTAAGTAATTGTTTGTGTTTTTTAATAAAATTTTTTTTCAGGTTACTCTAATCAAGAATCCAAATATTCACCATAAGGGGAGGACTTAAAAATTGTTCAATCGTTTCCTAAAAAACTATTTAAATTTAACTGTGATATTTAAATTATTTAATTTTTATTTAAAAGTTATAATTATTTTATATATCCAATAAATATGGTAAATATCATTAGTTGTACATCTGTATTTGTTTTTAAGAAAACCATTTTTATTGGTAAATTGGTTCAATACCTGACTCATATAGGTCATAGCACTGAATATGGGAAATTGCAAAAAAATATGTATCAATAAATTTCTTTAAAACCGAGCATCACATAAAAACATAAGATAAAATGTAAACACATCAAGTTCATAGCCACAAATCACAATGTAGTACCAAATATTTTTTTGAGAAAATTACCACAGGTAAAATGGAAGGATGTGTTATGTCATAAATATAAAATTTATATAAATAATAAAATTTAGTAATGTTGTTTTTTAATATAATTTTTTATAAAAAAATAAATCTATACTGGTTAGGTCGTCCTTAATTTTTATCATTCAGCATGCTACTGTCTGTCAATAATTATTATTCATTAATATATATCACTATATCAGGGATGGCCAACTTGCAGCTCGCATCATAGTTAAAGTGGCTCGTATCTTATTGAAAAAAACTACTATTTACTTATTATTGATAAAATTATAAAATGTATTGTTTAACATTTTAGCTCTTGATAGTTGATATTGTTGTAGCTTGTGGATGTTTTCATGTTGGCCACCCATGGTCCTTATATCAAGTCCAAACTAAATTATAATGATTTTTGAGTTGACATCATATATCCATGTAGGTTTTTTATGTTAATATAAATTATTATAATTTATAATATACTATCTAATATAATAATAATTATAAGCAAAATAACGAAATCACGGTAAGACATTAAAATATTATAAATTCAAGTGTTGGGCATAGGGAAAAAATTGAATGAGTCAGATAACCACTGGTATTACCTAATAAATTGGTTAATATTAAAAATAAAATACAAATTAATTATAATTTTGACTACCAAAGTCCTATTTTATTATCCACACATACATTTTATTTGATAATATTTTAATACATAAATGTGCACTAAATAAGTTAATAGTTGAAATAATTAATGATTACAATTTCAAGATTGTAATATGATTTGTGCATTTTGAAGTTTTTAACCACTAATACATTTACGATATTAACTATCAAAGATATTTTATAAAAACCCAAATTTTTTCAAATAAATTAAATTTCTTGTTTCAATACCTATAGCAGACGGCAGTGCTTAAAACAATATGAGTAATAATTTTTTACAACACATACAAAAAAAAATTGAATACAATTTCTTTCTTAACATTAACTCATAATTACCCTTATAAAACAGTGGTCCAATACATTTTACTAAATTTAATTTCAATATTAACTTAATAAATTACAATACAAAAGCTGTATCAACGTTTCCACCTAATTATTTGGAATAATTACAAAGCAGTCTAAATAAAAAACAATGAAAGAGTTAATTTTAAATTAAATGTTTGATGTTGTAATGTATTTCAGATACAGTTGACTACTAAGGGTAGAAAAGTATATAAACTAAAAGATGAGAAAATAACACAATATAAAAGTATAAAACATTCAAGTCAAGAGTTACACAATTAGAAAAATTTCAAACACTTAAAAGTAACTTTTAAATGCATTAATTGATGGTAATATATCATTTATACTTATTTAAAAGTTTTTAATTTCAGTTGTATTCAATGAATTGACTATTAAAATTTAAAAAAACCAAAATAACAAGAAAATATTTTAATTTCCACGATAACATCATAGTTTATACTTTATTAATAATCTATTTTTAACTAGGAAGGATTTACAAAATTTGTTTTGGAATAAACTAAATTAGGAACAATGCTTCTATTTTATTACATTTATCAACTTAATATTAATAATGGTATTTCCCTTTATTAATTATTGAAATACTTATATTTGGGTTTTAGAGACTATGAAATTAATTCTTTAAATTGATAATATTATAATGTTGTTAATTGTATTGTTTTTATTGTATTCATATATTATGTTTTCACTGAAAGGTCGTATACCATAACTAAAATTTTGCTTAGACTCAAAATAGCACCAACACAATTTGATTAAATAAGAAATATGAGTATTCTATGAAAATTTAAAAATTATGTGTTTACAATGGATTATTAATGGTCTAAGCAAACATATTAATTTTATAAGTTAAAATCATTAAATCATTGGACATTTTTATTTTTATTTTATTTATCTAAATAAACATTAATGAAATATGCTTAAAAAAAAAAATATATATCATAAATTGGACACATATTTTCATAGTTGATTATTCTGTAATACTTTATTTTATTAACTAATGCATAATCAAAATCAATATTTTGATACATTTCTTTTTTCTTAATTGAGTCTAAAATAATAATATCAAATCTAGTATCTATTAGCTGTAAAACATCTATTTTATTGGTATTCTTTATAATAACACTAATCAAATACACACATTGCACACAAATTAGAATAAGAATAAAACTTTTCTTGATATTTAATTTTTTTTTTTTTAATTTAATAGTAGCAGTCAATTTAGTAGTGCTCATTAAACAAACAAAAATAACTAGCAGGATTTTAGTTCAGTTAGGGTTCTACTTGAGTAAATAATTTAAATAATTTGCTTAACAGTTTTCGTATAACTAGTTATAACAAATAATAACTAACAATTTAATTAAAATCAATTAAAAATTACCAACAATTTATGAACTGTGTATCGAAATGGTGGTAAATTAGATTTTTTGGTAAAATGAAAAAATTTCAAGGGGGAGGGTCAGAAGCTATTAGAACCCTACACTTATGTATGCCACTGTTACTAAGTAATTATTTAATTAATTCATAGTAGTTTTATGGTGATAAAATAAATTAAAGTTTTCAATATTAATAAATATTATTCACTTATTAATAATAAGTGTTTTTGTTGTAAAATGATTTTAAAAATGAATTATTTTCATCACTTTAGTATTAAACTTTACTTTTCTTAGATGAATTTTGACCGATTGTCGTGGCATGATAGAGTTTGAGCAAATTGATTGCATCTTGAGCTTCTCGTTTTTCATAAAGAAACCGTCCACTAGCTTCTTTAACTTGATCTAGAAATGACCTATAGAAACATATTATATTAGCTTTAAGTGTGTTTTCTAATATAACTTCTAAGACCAAGTAAACTATAATTTAAAGTCTGGGTTTCATTAATTTAGGAAAAATCAAACAGATTTTTAATTAATTGATTAAATAACATTACCTACCTGTCAAACGCCATATCAACCAAACTATTTGGATCCATATCAGATAAAAGTTCAAGATCGCAACCACTCAAGAATGCTATTTGACCTATATCGTTTTGCAGTCGTCGAATCAAACTGTTTAAGCTCTGTGTGCCATCAATTTGATCGTCTGCAAATTTAAAGCTTGAAAAAAATTTTAAACAAACATTAGGTACAATAACTAAAATATGAAAAACATTGCTACGTGTCAAGGCAACTTTGCCTTATACATAATGATAAAATTACCATGTATGGGGGCTACTCCCCTTGCGCATAGTTATAATATTTTAAATCATCTCGTCATAAAACGCAGACTCTGGGAAACCAATAACTATTAGTAATAGCCATAAACTTTTTAGCATAGATTATAAATATAAGAAAGAACCAACTGCAGAGAAATAAAGCAATAAATCTATTTGGTAATAAGACAATATATATACACTGACGAGGCACCTCAAAGTCAAAGATCAAAGAATAGGCCAGCTATGGGTATATGGCACCTCCATGTCGGTTATCTTTTTACTTAATTATTTGGACTTAGAAAATAACTGAGTCGAATCTCGTATTTTCCAAACGCTTAGATTATTTATTGATCTAAATATTTTATTTCTACTAAAAATTGTAATTAAATTACTATCCCCAGTATTATAAGTAACACTGTTACTAATATTGTTCAGTAATGTTTTTTTACTTTCATATTGAGCACCCAACCACCTCTAATTAAAAAAAAAAGATTAAAAAACAATTGCTATACAAACTCAAAGATCATGTTTGTGTTGACACTAGTGTTTTTTTTCTCTATTCAACAAATTAATATTTCAGAACAGTACACAAAAAATAGATTTTCACGTCAATATAGCACAAAACAGCTACAGCCCACCTACTTACCACCAGTTGCTTCTGAGTAAATACAATGTTTAATGTGTCATAATTAGTTATGGAAAGGGGATTTTTGACAGGGCAGTAATAATTTCTATCAGCTGTATGAGCAAATTAGTACTATTTTTTTGTTGAACAGAGTATAATGATAAAATTACAGTTCCAGAAACCTGTTTGAATAGCCTCTTAACCACTATAAATTTCAAAAAGTAGTTAAATTATATAGTAGAACATATTATATTGAATTCATATTCCACCACTTATACATTGAAATAAAATAAAAATATTAATAATTTGGTATACCTTATATCATATGGGGCCCATTTTTGGTCAGATTTTAAAATCATAATTAATGTGTTCGTTTCCAATGTGTCAAAATAGTCTTCTTCATCAATTTCAGTGCCATCAGATTCAAGAACAACTTTAATGGGTTCATTTTCATTTATATTAAGTTTTTGTTGAGCTAAACAAAGGTATAAGTATGATATTATATAGCTAAATCATATTGTTCAATATACTTTAATTTTTTAGGTTTAATAAAAACATAAAATGCACACATTCAAAACATTTTAAAAATATTTTTACCTTTAGTCATAAAATCAGACAATGAAGTTGCTACAATACCAATTTTGTGTTCACGTTTTGAATCAATTATTTTGTATGGTTTACCAGTGTATTCTTCACTAGCCATTTTAAATTAATAATTCAATGCAAGACCTAAGCAAGAATGAAATTTCCAATTCTTATTATCCAGTATTTATTGACTATAAATATTGAATAAAAAATAGAACATAACAAATATACCCGCTTAAATATGAACAATAATCAAACTTATTGCTAGGTAGAAGGTATCCTACTGTACTGTGCGTCCTGTAAGCTGTGAGTCTGTAACTACTGAACACTTAAGTACTGACTAGTGACTAGTGACTACAGAATAGTCGAAATACTCGAAATAGTCGAATCGTCGAATCGTCGAAAACGTCTTCAATCTGCTATCGACATCACGATTCACGATAGTAAGAATATACGATATAAGATATAACATCAGCTATATTAGGTATACAGGTTAATCAATGAAGCATTATTTTTGATGTCCAATGTTTATCTTGATTACGGCCTGTGATTTGTGACGAGCGCAACTAGCGCCTTAGCGGAAATTAATGTAGTTAAAAATAATGTAGACCGTAAGTGTATGTGTATTGCTATATTTTCATAATCGATATATAATATATATAGTTATTTTATTTGGATATAATATAAAGTTATAGGTAGGTAATCGAAAAAATGGATTAATAAGTCATAACATAATATTAACATAAGAAAGGATATGATTAAAATATTCAGTGCTCGGAAAGTTCCTAGGAATTAGTTCAAGTTCACCTCCATTTTGTTAAAAAGGAAGCTATAGTTCCTTTCCTCGTTTCCAAGACCTGAGTAAAGAACATTTTTCGTTTCTCAATTATTTTAATATTGCATTAATATAATTTGTAGCGATAATTATTTAATCAGGTAGTTGTTTTGTTTTTAAAATGTTTAATTTGTTTATTTCTTACAAATTGGTCGATAAGTCCGCCGCGCGCCGTGGCTGACTCAAAATATTTTAAATATTGTCAATATTATCGAATGATATAGCTCATTATGATATTGACTAGGTAATTTTCTAAAACAAAATTTGAAAAAATTTTACCATAAAAATAATTTTAAATCTATTGATCTATATGAACAAAAAAGGAACAAATGAAATCATTGGAACCAGTTCCTTTGAATGATTTCCATCCAACTTCTGGATTTTATATAGATAATTTAAATTAACTTTTTCCAATGTAGGACCTTTTTTATAGGGACTATTCTTACAGAGACTTTTGTACACGGTTCATAATTATATACACTGAGAGCGCTAGCAGCATAAATATTAAAGAACGGATACGAAAATCGATTCTTAGCGAAGTACATTTTAAGATATAATTTTGATTGAAGTAATTTATTTTTAATATTTATACAAATTATTATTAGTAGTAACGGACTGTAGTTGGTTAAATTAATTTTTCCCAAAATAATTGCATTGTATAATGTCATGTGTTAACTGCATACAGTATAACAATGTATTCTCAAAATTTCAAGTACCCATGAATATTTTTAAATTACGATAAATAGCTGAAATTGTTAGGTTCTTGGTTTTAATAAGTAATTTTCCACTCTGTACACTACAGTCCAATGAAAGTGTTGGTGATCTCCCTCGCCTTCTCTGCACACGAAATGCGTTATTTTGTTTAATTCTCTTAAATCCATCAATGTCCCTCTCAATCTTTCCTTAATCCTCAACTATATATTTTATATTAGATTTTTGAGTTACAGCATGAAGAATTTATTAGAAACCTTATTTTAAATTTTAAATACTTAGCAATAAAAATTAAACATTTGATAATTGTTTCAACTACAAAATAGTTTAAAATGCTAATAAATAACTCCAATTAGTTAAAATGTTTATAATTTTATCTTGTTTAGAATATGATAGAATACACTTTTGATGAAAATTTTAGTTAACTATAGTTTGCATGTTTTTTATAAATATAAAATATTATGTGTTTGTGTGTATTATGCGTAATTTCATAAACCTAATACTATATATATAGTATATACGTCTGGTATAGTGACATAGTGGTAAATAAGTCTTGTATAAGATACAGATTACAGATAATATAATAATATAATATAATATAATATATATTTATACAGGGTGTCCCACAGAAATTTGACAAATGAAATAACTTTTGTTGTAATCAATATTTAAAAAAAAATTCTTTTAAATATAATTCATAGACACTTGAGCTACATTTTTAGAATACATTTTTTATTTTTTAATACTGAAAATAAAAAACTTAAAAATTGATAAAAATTTTTTTCGAAATATTCAATATACCTAGCCAATTTGTAAATCTGATTTTTAGAAAAATGTATATGGTAAAAACACTTATTTAAGTCAAATGGCTGATTTTTCACAATTTTTTTAAATATCAATATTTTCGTTAAGTAAATTACGATCTAGTTTATGTCAGAAACCTTGTAATTTCAAATAATAATAAAGTTTTTTAAAAATATTTTATAATAACATTTTTAAATAAGTGCATGTTAAAATCTAATTAATTTTTTATTCTATTTATTTTAATAATATGTGATGTATAAACTATAAATTACTATAATTTACCTAACGAAAATATTGATATTTAAAAAAATTTTAAAAAATCAGATTTACAAATTGGCTATATTGAATATTTCGAAAAAAAATTTTATCAATTTTTAAGTTTTTTATTTTCAGTATTAAAATGTTTTTATATGAAAATTAATTTTAGTAATAAAAAATGTATTCTAAAAATGTAGTGCAAGTGACTATGGATTATATATTTATATTTAAAAGAAGTTTTTAAAAAATATTGATTAGAACAAAAGTTATTTCATTTGTTAGAATGTCAGATCTCTTTGAGACACTCTGTATACTAATTATTATAATACAGCAAGGCCTATGGTTTTATCAACAACTCTTATCAATAATTTAGTCTCCCTCAAAGAATTTAGAAATATTTGGATAATAATAAGATTTTTAATCTTTATTTATTGATAACTGTATTATGTTTACTTCACAGTTCACACTCTTTCTGAAAGAAACTGTGAAAGACCCTTTCACAGTTTCGTTGAATCAAAAAGTAACTCATTTGTGCGTTGAATTTACGTTCTACTTTACAGCTTTACAACAATTGGCTAACTCTACTTACATTTAAAAGTAAATTATCATTATAAAATAAAACTTTTTTATCTTCAAATATTTTCTATAAAATATTTACCAATCAATAAACATTTAGTCTTATTAAACAAAATATATAACATTTATTTTGTACTGTACTGACTAATAATACATTTATTTAGTTGTGTGGTCCGTAAGTAAACAAATTTCAAATTAATTAATTTATTATTCATATAAATAATGAATTTTTATTATTTTTATTCCTATCACAATTGATTCTTTTAACAGTAAATTTACATCATCTCAAAAAGTATTAATGCCTTTCTAAATAATATATATACCTATAATCTTTTTTCTAAAATGTTGTTGTGTAATTAATAATAACAATGAGTTTTAATTGTTAAAAAAAATTCTGTTTATAGAATATATTGTTTATAATTACATTTTGAAAATATAATTTCAGTGAAAGAATAGATTTTCAACTTTTAATTTTGTTTCTTTATTGTTTTAATTTACAATGTTTGTAATGGTATCATACAATAATAAAATTAGATATCTAGTATTTAATTAGTTATTTAATTTTTTTTTTTTAAAGAAACGAGTTACTAATTTTTATGTATTATATAATATAATATTGTTATTTTAGCTTAAAAGATAATATAATTTATTAAGTTCTTTGAAGACAGTTTTTCCATAAATATTGCTTTTAATTATAAGTACTTACATAAGATTGATACATAAATTATAAAAAAAATTTTTGATACATAAATTATAAAAAAATTTTTTAACCACATGTCTAACTCATTTTATTTTTATCATTTGTAGAAGATTTTTGAAATGGATGAAACCGAAGTAAAAGAATATCGCTGGGAAGGCGGTTATGAAAAAACATGGGAGGAAGTGAAAGAAGACGAAGGAGGAAATGTTGAATGGTCAGTTAAAGAGATTATTGAAAAATCTAAGCGATTACTGGCAATTCGGCAGCCTAATGTTCGCTTAGGCATGATGCGACATTTGTTTGTTATTATAGATAGTTCTAATTCAATGGTTGAAAAGGATTTAAAACCTACTAGGCAACTGTGTACTTATAAATTGCTCCAGGATTTTATTCAAGATTATTTTGATCAAAACCCAATCAGTCAACTTGGTCTGATAACTACAAGAAATTCATCTGCAGAACGTATATCAGAATTATCTGGCAATAGAAAATATCATCTTGAAGAATTGAAAAAAACTTTTGGTGATTTTAATTATTGCAACGGATTGATGTCTGTGCAAAACTCTTTAGAAATTGCATTGTCAGTTATGAAAATGTTGCCTTCCCATACTAGTAAAGAAATACTTATTATTGGATCTAGTTTGAGCTCTTGTGATCCAGGTGAAATAAATACTACTATAGAAATGCTTAAAACAAATAATATAAGAGTTTCAATGATACACCTGGCTGCTGAAGTGCGAATGTTTCGACATTTGTGTAATGAAACTAAAGGCAAGCATAATGTAATTGTAGATGATGTACATTATAAACACATTCTTTGGTCATTGGTGGAACCTGTTCCACTTCCAAATTCAGTTGATGCATCATGTGTGAAAATGGGTTTTCCTCAAGAGTTAGAACAAAAGCCACCATTCACCACATGCTCCTGTCATTTAGCAGAGGGTGGCAAATTAAACGCAAAGGGTTTCTTTTGCCCACAATGTAACAGCAAGTATTGTGAATTACCTGTGGAGTGCAAATGCTGTGGCCTCATTCTCGTGTCTTCTTTACATCTTGCTAGATCATTACATCATTTGGTTCCTATTAAGCCATTTATAAAAATTGAGCTTGAAGAAGGTTCTAGTGCCTACTGCTATGGATGTAGAAAAAGAATAAAGGTCCCTGCTGAAAATGTTTATTTTTGTGAATCTTGTAAAAAACATTACTGTGACGGCTGTGACATTTTTGTGCATAATACGTTACATGTGTGTCCAGGTTGTGCTGTTAAACGAGATGAAAAAAGATAACGTACAAAACAATTGGAATGGTTTTTTTTTTTTAATCAATGGATTACTTTGAGCATAAACTAAGCAATTTAAGAGTATCACTTTTGTTTTATATTTTTTTTTAATTTTTAGGCATGATTCCTATTGAATTATTTTAGTTTTTGTGTACAATTAAAAATGATTAAAAACAGAAAAGAATTGAATTGAAATGAAATTATTTAATTTATCTTTTATATTCTAAATTAATAAAAAAATTATAATAAATAGAGAAGTTAGTGTAGGTGTAATAATAATTGATTATTTATTTAATATAAAATGTTAGGATTTTTAAGTTCCTTCTAAAAATGTTTAATTTAATCCATCATAGTTAGGAATGTATTATTAAATCAGGACAAATTAAAATATAATATCATTGACATTAATTAGAGTAATACATAATAACACTGAACAATAATTAATTATTAAGAAATAAGTGAATGATTCTTGTATTTATTCAAGTAGCCTAGGAAAAATATAATAATAGTACTTATAATATTTTATCTAAATTTTAAAATGTATTTATTATTTAAAAGTTAAAAATTTAAAACCAGTGTTGGTTAAATAGAAATAAAAATAAGTAAAACATATATAATATGTGAATAAGAAAAAAAAAATATTTTGAAAAAGAAATGTTTAGTTTTAAATTTATCTCCAGATTTGCAAATAAATAATATATTTGGAGGAATAAAAATGTATTTAAAAATTGTAAGCTGTAAAAGTAATAATGTATAACATTGCAGTCACTCCTAAGAACTACAAATAACAAACAAATATTCCTATATATTTTTGATATTTTTACAAACCCTAATAATTCATATTATAATTATTGATTGTTTTAATTCTGTATTTTAGATTCTGAGCGTAGCGAGATTATTGCCGATAAATAATTCTTTGCTTGATCAAGTAACTTAAAAAGGTAATGCAACATTTCACATCAGTTCTTAATAATTAATTTAAAAAAAAAAGATCAACAATATAATTTTATGGTTTTCTAAAGTTAGAAATTTGACAAGATCCTGAAAATTTGCAAATTATTTTCAATTAAAATTGATAAAAAAAAGAAAGTTTTTTCATAAATAACATTTGATAATTTATTAAAAGATTTCTTATTTTAAGTTTTTCTGGCATAGTCATGAGAAGTTTGTCGGAAAATGACACTATTTTAAATACCTAGCCATGATATATTTTCAATTATTAAATTTAATTATTTATACAATTATGCTAAGATAATACCCCATATTTTCCTCTCAGAATCATATAGGGTTAATCGTATAGGGTTTTTTACTGTTAAATTCAAATTATACACATCCATTACAATGACATGCTTGAGTACTCTTACTACTACTGTCTAGTGTACAGTCTGTAACATAGACATAATATATATATATTATGTCTATGGTCTGTATCGACGTAAAGAAGAGGTATCCACTGGCCACATGTTCACCTTTTATTTTTAAAAAATCATGATATTTTCAAATATTATTTAGGCCGCGTGCATAATTGCATTGTATACGAAACTTTACTGAAATACTGATAACTGTTATCTACACAATTATCCTCTGATAATCCGATCACTTTAAAAACGTAATATTTTAACCATTTGAAAATATTTTTTATATATTTTAATTGAGCTTACACTCGATTGCTATTTGTGGAGTAGTGGAGTTCTGTAACTACTAACTTGCTAATTTCTATATCACTTCATTCTATAGACTTAAGTTTCCTATAGTGTCTCTGTACTGACAACCTCAGCAATTATATAATATTCAATTTACAGTATTTACACGACAAGTGGCCATGTCCTGATATTGGCAACAGCGGTCTAAACGGTTCACTGCATACTCAAAAATATTGTATTTCGTATTTCGGTCATGGTAGCTTAATAAAATTGTTTTTTTTTTTTTCGATGAATAAAGAATATATTATAAAAGACTCGGTGACGACTTTGGCGATAGCCATTGCAGATCACCAACAAACACCTAATGAAACTTATGTGGGAACTTGCTTGGACAAAGTTAGAAATGTGTTTAAGCCCCAATGGATGAAAAATCAAGTAATACTCAAATATACATAATACATTATTTAATAAATTATACAAATACTTAAATTGGTTGTGTTTAGTATGAAAAAATAAAAAATAATAATCAAACATTTATTCAACAGGTACTCAATAATTATTAGTATTTACCTTATTTATCAATGTTGTGGCCAGGATTTTGGTTTGTGTAGGGACTTAGAAGTGGCTAATAATTTGTTATATAGAGAGAGTTTAACTAGTACCTTTTCCACTCTCACATATATTAAGTATGTCAGTTTAGGCTTTTGCACTAATCTTCATTAAAATTAAAATTGCAATACTTGTTAATGTCTTATTTATAAATCATTCACAGACCATTGAAAGCATTTTTAAATATTCATAGGATATATTCCTAGCAGTTACCCTGGCTTTATTACTGTACTGTATATAAAAAAAAAAAAATGAAAAAGTTCAAAGTTTCTATCAATATATTATTTACTTATTATATTTATTCCCCTCTATTAAGCTCATTTTAAAAATATTTACTTAAACCCAGTAGCCTAATTTAAATTAAATAACTAGAAGTGCATACATTTAGAGAACGCTGATTTTAAAACTGGGGATGCTACTCACTTTTAAGTCAAGCCCCTCTCCCCTGTCAATGCTCATACAATAATTTGAATTAATTTTTTAAAATACAAAACTAATTGCAGTGCCTTTAGTGTGTATAAGGTTTGGTCAAAATAGACCTCTGAACATTTTTTGTTAAATGGTCTAAAAATAACAAAAAGGAGAGGCACCTATGACAAAATTGGTCATTGAGATAAGTCATTAATATTTTAAATGTGGATAATGTCTGCTCCTATATGTTAATAACTTAAAATGATGCACTCTACTATAATACATATTTTATGAATTTTTTTTTTGTTACAGGATGACATTCTATGTTTATTTCAAGTATGCCTAGAGATTAGTCCTAAAGATACCAATCTAGTAGTTAAATGCTGTAAACTGTTGAGTAATGTATTACCAAAACTCAGCATTAGTGAAGAAAATCTTTTAAAAAATACAATTTCTTGGACACTATCGTGTATTTTCCATTTTAAAACCGGTGCTCAGTATTCAGAAAAAATTAATGAAATTCTTAATTTTTATGTTTGTAGTATTCAAACATTTAGAAACTTAAACATTAGCAATAATACAGTAAGACATTATTTTTGTTGTTCTATTTAAGAAAAATAATCTAAAGTTTTATTAAAACTATTTTGATTCTATTAAAATTGTAAATTGTTATAAACAAAATACCTATTATAGATCATTTCTAATGTAATGGATTTATTACTTCAATTATTAAAAAAAATTGAAAACAAATCTGAGGATCCACAGACAAATATTGAAATACTAACATATATTAAATTTCTTGAAGCAACCGTGATTATTATAAAAGATTATGATTATATCAATACTGTTGGAATTAACATAATTAAATTTATGGAACAGTCAATAAATCAAAAAAATTATATGCAATCACATTGCGAAGAAGTAAGTTATATAACAATAATAAATAATTTTAATATTTCTCTACATTAAGAATGAAAAAAAAACTTGAATTATAATTATAATAATTTTAGGTTTTGAAATATGGACTACAAATTTTGTCACAACTTATCGATCAGTCTAAACAATGGACTAATGATAATTTTAACAAATTGTTACCAACTGTTTTGATATATTTAAGGTATGGTTTGGTTTTTAATCAATCAAAATTTCTTAACAATTTGCAACCCTCTCCTATCGTTCAATGGGAAAATCCATCAAGACTAGATATAGTACCTACGGTGAATTCAGTTTAAAATATTTTTAAAATCGAGTTATTACAGCGCGATAAAATGATTCTAGAGAGTAAAAATTCTTGTTTCTAGATTAATATGACAAATAAACGACGTCAAAAAAAAAAAAGAATTATAGAATCCAAAAATAAAGTACCAAAATTTGTTACTATTTCAGTAGACGATGAAGTGTTGATGAATGTAAGGGATTCAGATTTTTCTGAAGATGAACCATGTACATCTAATGTGATTGGACATTTAACATTAGATATACGGTTGTTGGCTGCACAAATAATGAAGAAAATGTTTACCGTAAGTTTTAAATGTTTGTTTATCTATTAAATTATAAAAATAAATTTTTAGTTATACACAACTTGTTTTCAGATAGTTGAGAAAAAAATGTTGTTAGGGTATTTGTACACAATTGTTGATGGTCCAATGAACATTCAAAATTGTTTGATTTCTGAAGTAGGAAATTCAGTACGAGAACCTTCTTCTAGAGTACGCGCAACTATTATAACTGCGATCACATCTATTTTTAATGGAGCAAAAATTTTTTTTGCTCAAGCTCAATATAGGTAAATGGTTCATTTTCATAATTATGATTAATAATATGTTGTTTATATTAATTCATATTTTTAAGAGAGAAAAAAGGCGTATTTACAACATGGTCTGAAACTCTTGCTGATTATATGATTACAATACATAATACATTGTTAAAAGATTTTGGTATGGAAACTCATAGTGTACGTCTTGTACTTTTGCATTGTTTCTCTACTATAATTTCTAACACACCATATACAAGGTTGAATAAATGTCTTTTGAAATCAGTATTAGACTCTATATTTGTTTATACTAAATGTGAACCTTGTGGTTAGTATTGTAATAATATATATATATATATAATTTTATTATTTTTGTCTTAACTATTACATGTATTTGCTTGTAGACAATTATCTAAGGATAGGAGTCTTCCGCTGTTTATCCTCCGTTTTTAATTCGGAACTTCCAGAATTTGAAAAAGATTTACTGATAGAAAAAAGAACAGAAATCGTAAATTTATGTTTGTATTTATTTAAAGTAAGTGAGCAGAGCATTTCAATTATAAGCATTTGTTTACTGTTAAAAAAAAAAAAAATACATTTATAACAGTTACGAGCAAAAATGTGTTAAATGAAAGTCATCAAAGATATAATTTTATCCACCCCTGATAAATTTATTCAATCAAATTGATGATTTGAGTTTGTTGGAATAATTAATATTGTAATTTTTATTTTATGTTTGTCTGTAGGAAACCAAGTTATTTCTAGAATGTGATCAAGACAATACACAGATGATTGTAAGACGGCAATGTTGGCAAATGTTAAATAGCTACTGTAATCATTATCATGGTCTGATTGAAAATAGAATGATAATTAATATTGCAATCGATGACATGAAATATACTAAACAAACTTTATTACGCAAAAATATTTTGTCATGCTTAAAACAAATGTCCGCGGTATCGGAAGGTAAATTGTATAGTTTATTGTATATATGAATACATTTTTCTTATTTACCATATTTGTTTTTTATTTATTATAATAATAAAAATTAATAATTTTAATAGAGTGTAATTTTTATGTTAGGGTATGATTATAAATCTGCTAGATTAGAAAAATGGAAGTTGATATTTCGAAAATTAATACCACAAATATTTGAAGAAAAAGATCCTCAAACACTACCCATTCTTATTGAAAGTCTATCAACAATTGGATCAGATTTATTTAATGAGCTTGAAGTATGAATATAAAAGATTTATTTTCAAATCATTGATTAGTATTTAGTTAAATAATTTCAACAAAAAATAATTTATATAGGATGAATTAATTGATCCTTACTGTGATGAATTACATGTGTTTGTTACCTGTGAAGACCAAAATATCCAATCAGCTGCAATAGCAACATTGGGTACATTAATTAAGTATGAAAAGCTATCAAAAGTAAGTTTAAAATATGATATATTTTTATTTTAAAAAATATTACTTTTAGTGGTTATTAAGAATTTATAATTTTATTAAAACAATTTTATAGAATCCAATTTATATAAGACACACTATTGATGGTTTGCTTTATGTTTCATCAGTAAATAAAGTAAATTCAGTTCAAGAAAAGCTAGCATGGACATTAAACTGCTTATCTGAAGTCTTGGTAGACAATTGGTAAACAGTTATTTAATCTGTGTATTACCTACATAGTTTGACACTTATGATTATAATTTTATACAGCATTCCAATATCATAAATGTTGAAGTTTAAATAATTATTTTTTTCAACTATCATTTATAATAAATTTTTAAGGGTAAATTGGTAATTATTACATAATTTTCATCACCTTTCTTTAATTTTGGGCTGATTATTATAATTATTTAAATCCTCTGAATTTATCGCTTCCTTTAGTATTTGTTGTTTGACAAATAAGTACGAAATTGAGTATGTATACTACAGAGTATCATACAAGTATGATCTCTATTATCAATATCTTATACCATATTCATATTTTAGGGATTTGTATGAAATTGAAGATGAAAAATTATTATGCTTGGCAAAAGCTGCTCTATCAACACTTGACCGTAAACCAGTAATTAGTGCCTTCATATAATAACATACTGTGTATTTAATTTTATGTAGTTATTTAAAAGTGTCTTATCTATTTTAATATTTAGTGTAGAGCTTGTGGTACTAGGGCATTAGGACTCTTTCTGTCATTAATTGATCATACTGATGTTACCGGACAGCAATTTGGTCCTTTATATGAAGACTCCATAGATATTTTAATTAATATTGCCAATGGAAATGATAGTATGAAAGTTAGTAGTTAACAATTTCATTGCAAGAAGTCATTTAAAATTAATTGCAAAAATTGTATTTTATTTTAGAATCGTTGGAATAGTTGTAATTCTCTAGGAGTCTTGTATCAAACCAACTCTATCCAAAAGTTACCAGAAACTTTAAGGGTAAAAATAAAGATCTTAAAAGTCAAATGTATAAAATCGTTCTATATTAATAGTTTTTTATTGCATTTCCAGAACAATGTGTTTAATACATTATCTACATTAATTGTTAACTGCTGTAACTTTAAAGTCAGGCATGTAGCTTGTTCATCTTTAATGTATAATTGTCGAAATCTATATGGTAATAATTACTCAAAAATGTGGCACAGACTGTTTGATGCTTTTGAAAATGCTCAAAATTTACCTCATATTTGTGAATACAAGCATCAACAAAAACTTATAAATCAGGTTTGTGCAAAATAAATATAGTAACGCTGCTTTAAAAATGTTAAAAACTTTAACTAAATCAACAGAGTTGAACAAAGGCATGTCAAATGTTCTATGTATTTTAATGTAGTCTAAGATGCTTGATTGGTGTTGTTTAACCACACAATTTGGCTAGTGGCTACTACATTTAAATGGGTAAACAAACGAGTGGATTTGATTTTGGGTTTCTGCCATATCGGTGTTCACCTAATGTGCAGTTTTGTTAAACTTCTTAGATATTTGAAATAACAAAAATTTAATTTGTCAATTTTACATATTGAGACACTACAACTGCCAGCATGTGTTGTCTCCATTTTAACTTGGAAAACTGTAAATTCTGAATAATCCATTTAACTCTATTATGTTTAATATTAAAGTGATTTGATCTATCATCAAGTTTAGATGTGCAAATATTATCTGGTGAATCTCGTAGATTTTTAGATTTTTATTAATATTTTTATTTAATGCATTTTATGATTATTTTAAAATAGTTGTTTGAACATTCAAAAATGATGTTAACCCACTTTAAAATTAAAAGATAAAAAAAAAAGTTATGTGATTCATTAGATAATATCCTTGCTTCTAAATTTAATAGTTTTTGTATTAAATTTTTATTAGTAAGTTTTATTCATTGTAATATTAAATTTAACAGAGTTATAGGAATTATTCAGAAAGTACCATTTGCTATCATGCGTTTTAAGATGTTGACAACGCATGTGGATGAATTGTTTTTTAACTTGATTTTACATTATTTTTCCCACACTTGTAAATTATCTAAATTATTTATTTATTTTCTAGCTTTGTGCATCGTTTTGTAATTTGTGTAGTTTACTTGAGCCCTCAGACATAAGTAGTTTAACATATTTGTTTGATTCACGGTTACACCTAATTCAGAATGAGATTGGAAATTTTTGTAATTTGAATGACATTCCAAATAACTCTGAAATGTTAGCAGCAACACATAATCATTTACATGATATGTTGAAAACCAAACTGACATCTAAACAAGAAGAGATTGTAAACAGCTTATTGAATATGTTTGATAATCTTTAAATTATCTTATAATTTTGTTAATCAATTTAATATTGTGTTTAATTTCATTAATAAAATGTATATTTATAATAGTCAAGGTATTTGGTCTACTTTTATTCCTAATTGAAAGAACATTTATCGATAGTAGAACAATGTACTAATATGTTTGACCTTAATTACAAACTACAATATATTTGTAGTACAAATCTTAAACCATGAATTGATAAATGTTGAGTATACTTGTTCTAGATTATATAAAATATTAAAATGTAGAAAACCATTAATGTTTTAAATATTATATTTATACCTGAATGAATAAAAAAATTGATTTAGAAATGCTAAAACTCTAAAAGTAAACTTTGGGGAATAGAAAGTTCAGGATTGCAATTGTGTTCTTTGTAGGCAACAGAACAAGAACACAATGCAAAATTGTTGATAAACGGTTTGATATGTTTTTAAGATTATAATATATATGTAGTCATATAAAGACCAAGAAAAATATTTTAGAACAGATATTATTGTATAATGCATCCTAATGTTTTTTTTTCCATTATGTAAATTGAAAGTTGTAATAATTAAACAATTAAACATATTTAAAAAAAATTAGTTTATTAAAAAAAAAAAACTTACAAAATTAACACAAGAACAAAATACTTCACAAAAATCACTATTACAGACTTAAAATAATTATTAATACTAAAATTAAATCTAGTCACATTTAGATAAAAAAAAAAAAAAAAAAAAATAAAGCACCTGATTATATCTATGGAACTTGACAATAATCAATTTAATACAACCGTTCAAAAAAAAAAAAAAAAATATACATGTCAAAAATAAACCATAAAAATTCACATAAATAAAATGTATTATACCCTGAAATATTTTTACTTTAAATTTAATTCAATTTATATACTTACTCAAATATTTTTTTATCCAAACATTTTAAAGAAGAACAGAAAATTTAGCAAATTATTATTTTGGTACAGCACCGTTTTTTCAAATATTTACTTCTGTTTAATTATTTCAAAAGTGTGAAATGTGATCATACATCATCCAATCTACTGTTAAATAGTCTAAATTGAACTATTAATTTAATGTAATGTTCAGAGACATATTACATAAATGTACTGGTAAAAGTAGTAACACATTTATATTTAATACATTTATATCATGGTATTATTTTTGTCTGGTAAAAAAAGTAAAATAACAAAAACAAAAAACATATAATTGGAAGATTAATTGTAATTATAAAATGTAAAGTATTGCAAGATAACAAAATAATAACAAAAAAACAAAATTAAATGCATAAACAAAATAATAAAGTATGCATAATTTACTTAAAATGCTGGGTCATGATTTTAAAGTTAAAATAAGTATATTACTTCTTTATAAAAAAAACTAAATATTTTTTTCATTAAAAATATATGATTATGTTTGATTAAATTTGTATAATTTTGTCTAATATAGTGTGTCTAGTCTTTTAATTTACAAAAATTGATATGATTTCATATTTAAGACACATCTAACACCATAAAACTGATCTATATTATGCTTTAATTATTTAAACATATGTTAAAATACTTAAAAAAGTAGATTATTTTAGAATAATATTGTTGCTATATTTTTATAATCAATATGAATTTATAATAATTATGTCTGTATTATATGATTATGATTCAATAAAACCATGTGATTAATATATTATAACACATTAAATACATTTTATATAAATTTATGCTAACAATAAGATAGTGAAGATACAATATGAAACATACAACCTAAATCACACAATAAAACCAATCGCTACCGTTGTGCATTAAAATAAATCAACAAATGCATGGCAGCATGGAAATGAAAGCGTGCAGTCTTATAATTAAGGTAATAACAACCATGTTTTGTCGTGTAAAATGACTAGTAATATTTTGTTAGCCAAATTTATGAAAAAAAGGAAGCATTCAAGAGTTCAATCCTCTATACATGATTGTAAAAGAAGCATTTTAGATTAAAACAAACTTATAATATTACACAAATTTCTTAATGAATAATAGGTTTTGAATTTTGATATACAATCATATTGTGAGAGATCAGACATTTTTGAAATTGGCATATCATTTGACATACCCATATAAATATGAATTTAGCTAGGGTAAATAATTTACTATTATTTGATTATTATTCAGTATTTGACCAATGATATTTTTTTTACTGTAATAAGATTAAACAATATAGATAGATAAAATTAAAGGATTCAAATAGTGAAGTATCAATAAAAATAGAAATTGTTTTTCAGGTAAAAATTTAATATATATTGTAGTCACTAGACAGCTTGAAAGGTAATAATAATCATATTATATATGTTTGTAAACTATAAAACATTGTAATAGTTGTTTGATATAAACATTACTTAAAAATGAAATTAATTAACCCTGTGGAAAAATATGAAATGGAATAAACATTGTGTGGCCTATCAAGATACAATTTAATCTAAATCTATATAATATGTCTTTTATTAACTATTTTGTGATGTTTTAGTAAGCACCCTACACTTAAAAGCACCTCTTAAAAATACGATAAAATCATCACGACCTTAATTAAATTGTAATGACTTAGAATTTTTACTAAATCAAATTCCAAATAAGATAACTTGATATTTTTAGCACAAATTAAACCTAACTTCTGAAAAAAAATTACAATTGATAAGAAATACACAAAAAAAAGTATGATGACGTATCAATTTAGAAATGTAACACATTTTAGTAATTATATATTATACTAATATATTTAATCTATGTTTTAGATTATAAGTTAACTTAAAAAAAACACCTTTGAAATAGTTATTTCCTAATTTTTAATTTGTATATTATAAGTAATCAGACAAAATGTCAAATAAAAAAAAAAACAATAAAAAAAGTTTATCGAGCTATATAACTAACAGCAACTCGATTACACACTGACTCAAAAATTAGTGTCAGAGTATTCAAATCTTAGCTATGTTTCACAATAACCAGGATTTATAGTAATATTTGGTATTAACTCAATTCGTTCAATATCATCATTGTTTTCCAATCCTAATTAGAAATAAATAACAATTAGTCAGATACTTACATAAAATAAATATTAAATACAGTAGGGTCTCAATAATCCGAACGAGATTGGGGAAAGGGGTCATTCGGATTAGCGAACCTAGGCTTAAAAATACATCAATTTTATTGTTATTTAAATTATGAAATTTTATTTTTATTTGTATTAATCATGTAAAAACTCGTGATTTCAAAAGACAATGAATATATAAAAATAATAACATAATTATGAGTATAATATTATGAACTTAATTATTTAAAATATTGATTTATCTTTTTTTTTGTATACTGGTTCCTATTATGGATTGGAATGTCTTGTCCCACATAATTGAAAAATGTTATTACTGGAAAATATTATTTATAAATACATACACATGTACATATTATGGCGATACAATAATTCTCAAGCCCGTTCGAATTACCGCGTCTTTTGGATTAGCCCGTGTTCGGATTATCGAAACTGTAATGTATCTTTAGGGAAAGATATTCATGTTTGGGATAGATATTATTGTGTATAATAATACACAATCATTTGTAGAGCATTTTTTCAAACTAGATATACAAAGAGAAAAACTTGTCACCAGTTTAATACCTATAACGGGTTAAAATATGTAAAGTACTCCAAAATCTCATGTTATGAAAATTTGAGCTGTCTGAGAAAAATTATGCCTAATCCAATAATATTAGGAACAAAAATATAATTAAATATACATTTAACCAAACATGAAGTTGTTCATTTATACAGCCTTAGTTAAAATTATTAGAAAGTATATGTTGGAAGATTATTTCAATTTTTTTTTTTTTTTAAATCTGAAATGTACAATTAGAATTCATACAAAATTTCTTTTATACATTTTCCATATAAAAATTATGTTCAATTATACTCAGATAATCTTTAAACTATTCAATTTTTTGTAAATATTTTCTGGTATTTTGTTTTACTATACCTAATTCGAATCTAGGAAATACGACAAAAAGTAAAAATATGTCAAATGTATTATACTTAAAAATTTGAAGTATTTGATTAATTATCAAATTAAAACATCAACATTATAAAAAGGAATAAAACAATTTGCAATTAGCCACTAATATTTTAACACTAACGTGTTATTTATTTCCGTATCAGTTTTTTTACAGATTAGTCACAATTTCACCTCATATATTAAATTTCTGTCCAGTGGCATGTATAGAAATAATTTTTGGGGTGGGCTACAATACATAGTAACTAACAAATGATCTAGCAACCTGAGTAGAGGTCGGCAAGTAGTTTCTATTGGAGCCTGGAAGATTAAAATAATAAATAAATGAGGTCCAGAATAAATGTTAGAGTTAAATCTTTATATTTTTATAACAGTATAATATGAGGACAAAAAAATTGTAAGATATGTTGACTGTACAATTTTCTGTCTTCCACGGTCCCGATTTAGACCGCGGTCTGCCAGTTGCCAACCGTTGACCTATAGGCTATTTATATTTAACAGTTATGATAGTAATTTCGGGGGGAGGAGTGCAGCCCACTAGATCCTCCTTTAAATACGTCACTGTTTTTATCTATGCCACTTCTTGGGTTCAAATAATACCCAATTACATACTTTTAAAAAGTGAATTCCTCTAAATTCAAAATGAATTGAATAATACAAGAGTCAGTGATTTATTTACAAGAAAAATAAGACTTTGAATGTATTGATTTTTTTTATGTTAAAGTAATTAAGTATTCCTAATTAATTAATTCTTTATTTATTTCACTAAATATAACTAACTTAACTAAGTTTGAAGTTAAATTTACTTACTTTTCTGCATCCTAGTATCTTTTACAAATAAACAACACAATGCTATTACAAATATACCAAAGGTGCTCATGATTACAATTACTGCAAATGTCCACGCTCTGGTATCAAATGTATCAATGCCTTCCAAAAGGTGTTTTTCCAACTCTAAAATCAAATTTTATAGTAATAATGTTTATTTACAACTAACAACAATATTACAGTGCAATTACAATAATAATATCAAAAACTGTTATTACATTAGATTATAAATTATAATAAAACATTTTTTTAAATGATATATAAAATTAAAGTTAAGAGGATTACTTTTAAATTGCCTATAGAAATGTATAAGTAAATAATATTATAGTCCTGATTGAGTTTTTAATATAGGAACAATATATAATACATGGTGTCCTGCAAGGATTTACCTATTGCGATATCTCTCAAAATAATGAAGATATCAAAATTCTATTTCTGTAATAAGATTCACAGTGATAAGAACTACAATTATTTCGCATTTTAATTTATTTTAATGCTTTGGTAAAAAAGTTGAAAAATATATTTTTTTAATTCTTTCCAAAAAAAAATCACTATAGGCATTTTGTAGTTTATTTTTATGAAAATAATGGCTTTTAAAATTTTATTTTCATTAATTTCTTGATTTTTAATTTCAAGAAAAATTGCTAGTTATTCAACATTGGAGTGTTATAAAACATGCGACCCACCACGCTGTGTGCATGCTTGTACGGTCAGCCGAACACTTTCAGAGTGCCTAATTATTATTATATTTTATTTTTTCAAAACTAGAAAAAATATTAAAATATCAGGAAATTAATGAAAATAATATTTTTAAATGTTAATATTTTTAAAAAAATAAACTCTACAAAATCTTTAATTTTTTTGGAAATAATTAAATGAAATTTTTTTTTTTTAATTTTTTACTTTAACACTAAAATAAATTTAAAAATTAAATAATTATAGTTTTTTTTTTTAAATTTTTTACTTTAACACTAAAATAAATTTAAAAATTAAATAATTATAGTTCTTATCCCAGCGAGTCTTATTATAAAACCAGAATTTTTAATATTTCCATTATTTCGTGAGATATCACAATAATTGGTAAATCCTCGCGGGACACCCTGTATAAGAATATATATTATATTGGTATCATACTTAATACATATATTATATTTAAATTTGAACATCTAGTAAGTAAAATGAAATACTTTTGAATATTTTTTATCATTTATGATCTAGTAAAGATGTATATTAGTTTTGGTCTATAAAATAGAGATTTTAATAAGATCTCCAATTTATTTAAATGGGTTTCATATACACAACTTCAGTAGGAAATATCACGAGAAATAATAATAATAATAATAATATATTGTATCAAAGTATTATATACTATTTGTCTTAGGTTTCTAATTAGAACACTTCTAAAGGTTTTAAAAATAAAAATAATTTTTCTTTAATTAAATGTTAATTTATCAATAATTATTGTTCAATACCAAATTATCAAAGCTATTTATCTACAAAAATAATATAAGCAATTAGGATAGCATTTACCAGATTCTGTCATGTCGCTCAATGTTTTAGTAGTCAATTCAGTTTTGGCCCCATCACCTATTTCATTGGTGGCCCAAATTTGAATTTTATACATAGTATTTGGACGTAGCGAATAAATTTCTTTGTGAATCTATTAAAAATAAACAAACTAAGAATTATAAAATATTTAACAATAATAAATAAGTAATTTTAGATTTTTATTTGTATAGAAAGATATATAAATACAGGATGTAACAAAAAGACTTGATACTTGAAATATCATTTAGCCAATGTTTTTAATCTTATTATGCATAAAAAAAAATATTTTTATTTTTTAATACCTGCTGAAATTAAAAATTAAAAATTTGATTTGAAATTTTTGAGAAAAAAAAAATACTCAAAAAATGCTAATTTCGATAGCAAATTTGTAAACCTTAATATGAAAACATTTATTTAAGTCAAGTAATTTATACTAAAGAATTTTTTTTAAATATATTAATATTTTTTGAGTAAAATAATTTAAAATAGAATAACTTTTTTTTCAAAATATTAGAGAAATGCCTGACATGAGTATATTCCTTAAATTATTTATTAACCATATAATTTTCACAATTTTACTTATACGTTTAAATAGAATAATTTTTTTTTTTTATCAGGTCTTCCTAATACATCCTAATCATCCAATATATTACGAGTCATGTTGTTTTACTAGATCATATATACAACTAAAAAAAAAACACACTATCTTATTAAGTTTTACACTTTACTTTATCGATAATTTAACATATTTCCTCATATTATTATATATTCTAAATAGCATTTAGTTATAATTAGACGGTCGAGTTAAATATATAAAAAAGTTATAAGTATATAAATTATGCATAACGAGGATGGGCAGAATGACTATTTTTGGTCCAGGATGGAAAATTAATTAGGGCCCATATATTTTCTTTTCAACTTACTAAAATTATGAGAGTTATTCATTATAGTAAGAATTTAAGTAAGAAAGTTTAAGAGTTTAAAAAAGGGCCTGACATTGATAATCCATGCCCAGATTATATGGTGTCAAAACCTGTTCTCCTATGGCTAGATGCTATGTAGGGGAACCAGTTTTGGTCGGCACCTAGTGTGTTCTCTTTCTAAACAAAGTATAATTGGTTTATTGCAATAAAACACTCTGTGCCAATCCATCGTCCACCCCTAATAATGAATTATTTATAAAATAAAAAAATCTACATAAATTTTAAGTTTAAGACTGTAAAGTCTCATCTCAGCATAGATTAATTTAAAAAAAAAACATTTCTTTCCCATTTTAATATATGTACAATAATAACCTAGCCAAAGAAAATCTCACTCATGTTGTAGTACCTCCACTGGGAGGCCTTTACAATCTGCCAAATCTGCCATTGTATATATTATTTTTATTTTTATCTTAGCTTCTATCATCAATTATTCTTATTGTTCTCCTTTGAAACAGATTGAATAAAACATAATAATAAAAAAAAAAAATATAGCTGTTCACTTGATAATATTTATACTATTTGATTGTATTGTAATTTCATAAATTAGATATTAATCTTAATTAATTTCAAAGTCTAACTGAAGCATAAGAAGTTTGTAAAAATATATCAATTATCCAATGTTGAAATTAATGATTAAAAAAATAATATGTATTTAGTAATTTATACATGGTATAAAAAAAAGAAAGTGTTATAGCCACAAACTGATTTACCTTATTTGGATTTACTTGAAGAATACTCCAATCATCTCTTGAACTTCTGTCATCTATAGTTTTATACCTTATGGTTATATTCTGTACAGAAGATCCATCATTGTTTTCTATTTCTCTCCATGTTATGAGTATTAATACAGTATTAGGTATAACTCTAACATCTATCAAGGATCCAGGTACGCCTGAAATGATTTCAATACAGTTCAGTAAATTTAGAGATATAATTAAGCATTTTACTTACTTTTTGGTTTTAGTTCAAATTCAGTCAGCGGAGCATGCCCAACATAGCCACTAGCAGCTGCTAAATCACAAATATAGATGCCAGCATCCGGTATATCAAATGATGGGATGAATAAATCTCCATTTTCCATAACTTTAGCTCGACCAGGTAATTCTTTATGATTCATTTGCCACAACACATCAGAATATTTTATACTATTACTGTTACATTTTAGTGTAACATTTTCACCAATTTTTGGAAACATTTTAATATAATTGTTATTTATCCCATTTGTATCTGAAACAAAATAAAATGTATAGTACTAATTTCATTAATTTTATAGTCTTACTCTTTATTCAAATAGGTACTTATAATTTTTTAACAATTTTAATAATTTAGAGGAATGAAAATCTGTTAAATATGATTAGTTAATTTTAGTTAAAGGATCTGTTTTAAAAAACACAGTAGATATTAGGATTAATATTTTTTTTTAAACAGGTATACTTACATGGGATATAAAATAGTAGAACGGCAAATAAACAAACACAAATGAATTCATTAGATTGGTGATATATCATATTTAAATTTGCATCTTGAAACTTTTGATAAATTTATAATTTTTTTATTCACGAAATAAGTATTGAGGCGAATTCACAAACTCAACATCTACATGACACATAAATAGAAACTATACTAAGATTCACTAATTACTGTACATACACCAAGATAACTAAATAATATTATTCATGTACCTATATAAAATTAATTTGATGACATTTGAGAAAAGTAAATAGCAATTTAAATAGTAAATTAGAAAACTAAAGATTTTTATTTTTTAATCGTGATTCGTGAATTTTTGATAAGAATTATTAAGTTTTAAGTAGTCAAAGTTCAGTTATAACAATTTATTATTTCATAATACTGTATAGTGTACATACATACATAACATTACATTGAATTAATAAATAGTGTTATACTTATAGTTTTTGACTTTTTGTTATATTGTGCTTATATCATTAAAATATTAAATATATATTGTTATATATACATTTATTATCGATATATTATCAGTGCATCAAAACCGTAGGACAATAAAAAGTGAGATTATTATTGTAATGTTATAACTGAAGTAATATCAATCGATTGATTTGACTACAAAATTTACGATTTAATCATATTTTTTCTTTAATATTATAAAATTGTCATTTTCCACAATTCCAAACATCGATTTGTAAATTTTACAATTGCAAATTTTGCAATAATTATTTTTGTTCAATTTGTATGTTACTTATATTATATTTATATATAAGTATTATATATATTGTATATTATTATTATTATTACTTTGCACTGTATTGATAACAATATTTGTTGACGTTTGTGATTAGCGCCAATTGGCAATTGTTTTGATTCTTTCTCTATTACTCTTATAATTATTCGTGTATGCAATTATTATTATTGTTATTTTGTATGATTGTCTATTTAAATTTCGAGTGTGGTTTGTACTTTGTTGAACGGTTTATGTTTCAAAGACTTGTAGAATAAAAGTATGTTAAACATACTCAAGTGACAATATTGTGGTGACAGATATTCAACATTTTTGACATATGAATTTAGAAGTGTTCAACAGAGTGAACTGGAAGGTACTAATACAAATGTATTACTATTACTACTATGTTTATATATCCTTCAGTCTGTTTTAAACGCCATTGTTAGTTTCAAAATTGTATAATTTTATGTATTCAATAATATTTGCTACTAAAAAATTGCAACTATAGAAGTACACCCATAAGATGCAGTAGAAGTAGTAAAAATATTTACCATTCTATAAAATTAAAATTATTTTTCCCTTATTTTTAGTAATGTTTTTGATAGTCCATAATAAATCAAAAATAATAATTGAGCATAAAATTGATTATATTTATGAACTTAAATGATAGTAACTGATGTGTGTCATATGATGTTAGGTATTTTATCTCTAATAAAAATATTCTGAAATTATGATCTCTATGTTGGTTAGGAAGGTACTGGTGGACGTTCTGGAATGTATTGTGAATGGGCGTCACTGAGTTCGGCAGTTCAAAACTGTGGCGAATTTGGTCAAAGTGTTTTAAGTAAGTTCCCAGCAGGTTCAGGCAAGGAAGTTGTGTTGTCAGTCATCAAACAACTATCATCAAATTTAGGTATAACTCATCCACCTGAACCAAGTAAACTTGTCAAAGACAATGAAGTGATCTGGTGTATGGAAGTCAGTAAATTTAAAAACAAATAACATAAGATTTTAACTAATACTGTGTTTAATTTAGGTTATTTGTTATGGTTTAAGCTTACCACTGTCTGAACATGATACAATTAGAGATTGTGTTCATATTTATTGTGATTGGCTTTCAGCGTTATATGAAGTACCAAAACTATCAGTTCCAAAACCAGTATGCAACGATCCAAATCTATATGCTAGAAAAATAATTTCACATTTCTATAATTTATTTGTACCCCGAAAAGGAGAAGGTAAATCAATTGAATTTTATTATAAGTATTTTAATGAATTAACATGCCTTAAGAGTTAAGGGTATACTTATTTTATCAATTTGTTACAATTAATATAATACTAAGAAAAAAATTGTCTTTTTTTCTTTGTTACAAGTCTGGACATTTTTATATTTAAATATTGGTAAGAAATTGTATAAATGTTGTAAATAATATAGGTTAAATAAAATTATAGTACCTTTAATATTGTTTAAATTTTAGGTTTTATTTATAATTGTTTTGTACTAATTCATAATTATATATTTTTTTTTTAAGGTACTGACACAATTAATCGCCAAGCAGTCTTGTGCCATCGTGTCTTAAGAACATTGCATGATTTGTCAAGAACATCTAAAATTATTGAGCCAGAAACTTGGGAAGCTTTGTTGCTATTTCTTCTGGCCATCAATGATGCCTTGTTAGCTCCACCAACTGTAAAAGGTATTTTGAAATATTTTTACTATATTTGATTTGGTTAATTTTTATTGCATAAAATATAATACAGTCAAATCATAATAACTTAAATTTTAAGAG
Organism: Diuraphis noxia; assembly: GCF_037042655.1. NCBI lineage: Eukaryota > Metazoa > Arthropoda > Insecta > Hemiptera > Aphididae > Diuraphis > Diuraphis noxia. The sequence goes on along the minus strand of NW_028301714.1, from coordinate 23,701,130 downwards.
GAATAAAATAAAATTGACTTATGTATGTTTTGAGTTATATGTCTCAAATACAACTTTTAAATGCTTCAAAGGGCAAGAAAAAGTTCTATTTGTCAAGATTTTCAAATCATTTCAAACTCGATTATTTTTAATTATTATTATTGATATTTAATTTTTACAGAGGATGTTGGAGAGGAGTTATGTGAACGAGTATTAAGCGTTCTTATAGAAGTATGGCTTGTTGCTTGTGTACGTTGTTTTCCTTCACCTTCACTATGGAAAACATTGCGAGAAATGGCAGTCACTTGGCGCCATCGTACTGCTTTGATTCATCAATGGAATCGTATAAACTTAGCACTTACTGCTCGTGTACTGACATTCATGTATGGTCCTGGTTTTCCACAGCTAAAAATACGTATGTGCAGCTTTTATGAATTCAGTGGTGAATTCTGACTTCTAAGCATGAGTATGCTCAAGCTAATTTATAATTATTAATACATATTTTATCATTCTCTTGTATTTGGTATAAGTAAAATTATATAAATTGAGTTATCTCTAAAGTGCAATTGAATTCAATAGGTAGTAAGTACCTTAAATTCCAATAAAACCTAGTAGAAAATATTTTCATATAATACTTGGTAAAATGGTTCTTGGTTCAGCCAATATGTATCTGTAATAACAAGCGCTATATAGCGCTAGCTCACATGATCTGCTAGTAAAAGATATGATAATAATAATACATATCAGTTATCAATTAAAATAGAAATTGAATTGTAATTATTATTGTCATTTATTATTTTTATTGTAATAAAATATGTAATATAACCAATGATTTATGATAAAATGGTTTTTGTAATTCATAGACAAGCTATAAATGCATACCATGCCCGGAGAATTCACTATTGTATAATTTATGATTTGATTAACAACTTGGAAAATCAAATTATTTTTATATTTTAGCTAATGAAGACATTCACCTGATACCATCTGGAATGACTAATCACACAATAGCTCAAAGTTGGTTTAGACTGTTACAAACTATTGGAAACCCTGCTGATCTTAGTCGACCAACTACAATTAGTCGAACTCCCAAATTTCTCCAAGCTGCACTGTCTGACCCAAATCATAGACTTGTTGATCCATCAAATCATCCATGTTTAAATGTATTACCATACAATTTTTATGTAGCTATACGTGGGATTGCGTCTCTTGTTGATGCATTTTTAGGCAAGGATTTATTATACATTTTTATTTTATTTAATATCTTCTTATTCTTGGTGATAAGAAAAAACGTTTTTAAATAGCACTTTTTAATTTTGTAAATATAAACATAAATGCACATTTTTAAAAATAGGCATTGTTTCTCATCCTACCATTATTTGGGATGACATCTTACCTTGGACTTCAGGAAACATTTCAGAAAAAAAAGAAGCAAATATTGTTACACATACACCGCCTTCGCAACGTCGATTAGCTAAAAGTTTTAGCGTTGCACCTTCACTTACCAATAAGGGTATATATTTAGTCACAAAATTAAATTGTTTCATTAAATAAAGTAGTTTATATATTATATATATATATATATATATATGTGGTTGGCAATATGCATAGGCGTGCACATACATTTTCATGTGACTTAAGAGGGCATTGTACCCGCTTGTGTTGTATTTGTCTTACACACATACTACATAGCCAATTTTTGTTCACTAGTTTCGATAGTGTACTGTTGGTTTTGATATTAGATGAATTAATTGATCCATTATTAACCTTTTAGGTAAAAGTATTAACTGTGTTCTGTCGTTGTTTCTTTACAATATTTTAATTTTTAAAGAGTTAACGAGAGTGTAAAGTATAAATATTTGGAAATGCACATAACTCATTTAAAAATTAAAATATCATAAAAAAACCAACGAGGGAATACAGATAATGTTCTTACCTAAACGTTTAATGATTAGTCATCAATTCACATTAATTTCAAAACTAACAGCAAAATATCAAAACTAGTGAACAAAAATTTGCTATGTAGTATGTGTGTAAGACAAAAACAACATATGCGGGTTTGAGATCCTCTTAACAATACTTTTTTTTAAAACAATTTGTTGTATTCTAATAATGATGACTGCCATCCAAATAAATATTTAAAAAACGATGTAGGAAGTAGTAAACAAATATGATAAATACCATCAAAATGTAAAATTTAAGTAAAAAATCTTTGTAGATACATCTGTGTCAATTTTTTGACATTTATCATGAAAAGTTTCAGCATAATTATTAATTTGATTGTTAAATTATATAACAATTTAATTTTAAAAATATATATAAATGTATTATATCATGAATGATTAATGGTGTTGGCAGTTGGTGAAAGGCCAAGAATAAAGACTTAGGAGTATTTTTTCTTCTGTCTAGAAAGAAAGTCTATGCTTTGTGCATGCCTATGATACGATCGTAATTTATCCATTAGGATTTATTCACTAAGAAATAAAGAAAGCATTCTTTTATTTACATTACATTTTATGATGTCTATTAACTAACAGTGAAACAATATAATATTCTTCATAAAATAATAATAGTAAATAAATGTATTCATCTTAAAAAAAATAATTTAAAAAGAAATGCTTTTTTTAAACTTTGTGAATTATCTAATTAACAGCTAATTTTGCATAAAATATGAAATGGTAGTTATATTCTAATTTTTGAATTATTGCTTTAATCAAATTAATATCAATATTTTGTTAAAGTACTTATAACATTTATTTTATTATTAATACTATTATGGTTTATAATTGTAATTAAGCTAAGTATGAAAAAAATATTTTTTTCTAGGTATCCCAAAGTCATCTTTAGTTGGCTTAACCACAAGCCGTATCAGCACTCAATCAAATAAACTGTCTTCTTCAACTACTTCTATACCATCAATAGTTTCAGGTAATTAATTTATATGCTTCTAACTATTTAATATTTGTGATAAATGCGTGTAACATTTTAATTAAAATTAATTTACGAAATACAGTTTTTTGTAAATGAACTTCTCTTACAAACAATATTGTTTTAAGTGATTTTGTATTTAATAAATATATTTAAATTTAATGCATTTGAAAAATATATAAAATATTATGTTAACTATCTTTTTAAACAGAACCCAAAATATTTGCTGAAAATCGACCACGATGTAACAGTATTCTGCACCTCTTTGGTGAATGGTTATTTGAAGCAGCATTAATTGGAGTTGATTTTAATAAACCTAAATCTTCTATTACATGTAAGTTGTTTTTAAATAATGTATAATCTAATTACAACTATGAACTATGTAAATTGTAATTGTAAATTATATTGGTCGTGCATAATATGATTAAAACATTTTGGATTTTCTAATGAATAAGTTGTTTAATTAATAATTTTACTGTAGGTAAAATGAAAACATTTTTTGGTGATTGTTTGAATGTAACATCAATAAACTATTCTGTATCTAATGTTTACACTAAAAAAAAAGCTGTAGTCATTAAATATTTAACTTAAATATTTATTTTTATAATAAATATATTATATTCTATATAACATAAAATTCTTTCAATGCATTTTAAATGTGTATTGTTATAAAATATACAAACTTTATTTTAAAAAAAAGCATATTTATATGGACTTTTGGTTGCTTCTCCAACTCTATTTTCTAATTCCTAGTTATACCTTTGGAATAAAAACTAAATTTTAGGTAAACCAAAATATAGTATATTCAGTAGTACATAAATGTAATAAATTAAAAGATGTTAATTAATCAAGCACCATAAGTATATTATAATCATATTCTTATGCAGTAAGATAAATGATAAACCATTTTATGTGCATGTTCGATTTTAAAGAAAATTATGCATTAGTATATCACTATTATTGTAAATTTATTTGTTTGTAGCAGATAGTAGTAGAATGTATAAACGACCAAGTTCAGTGATGTTTGATACATCAAGTATAAGAAGTAACGGTTCTGGTGGAGGATACAGCAGTATGGGAGGAGGGAGTACAGCTTCTGCATCACAACCTAATTCACTTACTGACAATGTGTCTGATAGCATTGACTCTATAACTTCTAGTTCTGCCAATGTTCTTCATTATGATCGTTATATGCCTGGACGAGCTGAAGCAATAGGAACATTATGTAGAATATTTTGTTCCAAGAAAACTTCTGAAGAAATCTTGCCAGTTTATTTAGCTAGGTTTTATATGGCAATTTATGAAGGACTACATGTTAATGAAGTATTAAAATAAATTTAAATTTTATATATTTGAGTTATTATATTATGCATCTTAATTCAATAAAAATTATTTTAATTAGGCTCAAGAATGTGATGAAACCATTTCAAGTATATTGTTAAATTCGCATAACCTTCTACGATTGGATTTAAATGGAATTAATGTTCTTTTACCGTATATTATTGAAACATTAGAACTTGTTTTACCTGAACGAGAACTTAAACTCAAGTAAATAAATAAACATAAGTTTATTAAATCAGGTAATTATATGATTTTAATATTTTTCATTTTATGCGTAGATCAAATAGCATCCCGAAGAATGAATTAAGAAGATCAGCAATACACCTATTACTTTCTATCCTTGCATTACCATTACACTTTAAAGTAATTTAACTAATATTATTTATTTATATTAAATGTTATTGAAATTAATATTTTTATACCTACATTAGGATTTAGTTATTAAAGAACTGAATGTGTCTAGTAATAATACAAAAGGACCAATTGTTATGGGAGAACTTAAACCTCGTGTTATGAATCTTCTTATAAATGCTTTGCAATTTGAATCGGATTCTCATAATTCACAAATGCTTTTAGGTATAATGTGAATATTTAATTTTTAAATGGTTTTCATATTTAATATTTTACATATTTTTGATTTTATAGGTGGGTTATTATTGTGTGTACAAGACTCTGCAATTTCCGAAGAATCAGAAAATCTTGTAGATTCTGACGCTACAGCACAAAGTGATACTACGTCTAATTTACTTTCTTCAGGTAATTTTAATTACTATAGTAAGTTTAAACATCTACATTTTACATTTTTATATTCAAATTGCACATATTTACAGTATTTATTATTAATTTGTAATATTGCGCTTGATATTATGTAGTTTATTAAATCAACTAACACAGTTTTTTTTTGTATTATTATATTTTATTTGCGCTTGTTTGCACAGTGGAAACAATGAGTTCATTTAGCTTACCATCCAGTAATCAAGATCAAATGATGAGTTTACCTCACAGCAGTTCAAGTAATATACCAACTCCTGAATCCAGTTTAGATTCAGCTGGCTTTAATTTTGCTGAATCATTTGACTTCTCAATTCTAAACAAAAGTAATAATTTTCACAAAATGTTTTTATTTATTTTTGCGCTATATTTAGTTTTTAGTTGTTCATTTAATATTTATATTTTTAATATGATAAATTTTATACCTATGCTATTATTATTTTATTGACTAACAAAAATATTTTATTTTATCCTATTGTTGTTATAAACTTATTTTTACTACCATTATAATTTTCACATTTTTTCCAATTTTATTTAATATTTAAATTTAATAGATTTTTATATTTAAACCTTGATGACAAATTTTTGTTTGAAATAAATTCTGTATGAACATAATCAGAGGTGAAACATACATGAGTACATGACCTTTAAGATACAATTGCTTTTCGACTATTTTTTATATTGAAGTGTAGGTGGGTACTCTATATGAAAATGAAAAACAATGACTAGATAATAATTATAGAGGGAGTAAAATTAATACTAATTATACTTGTATTTATTAAAAAAAATTGGTAGGAAGGTAAGTTTTAGGGTTCTTTTGCCACTGAATACAGTTATATAGAGTTAAAATGCACTTAATACATTTTACTTCTTTTAGTTTTAACTAGATTTGATAATAACAATTAATTTTTTTATTTACATTATTACAATAATTTTAAGTATATGTATATATATTTGCTGATAACAAAAATATTCTATAAATAATATTAATTGAATTCAATAATATTGTGTAATTTTATCATTGTATAATTTCGACTCAGCTACTGATATTTGTTAAAAAAATAAAATAAATTAATATTGATTTTAATTAGTATTATACATATTAAATAATTATATGTTAACTTTTTTTTAGATTCTGCTCATGCATTATATGTTAGAGCTACATATTTAGTATGTCATAGACTGATTTCTTCATGGAAATCTGATTTGAACATTTCTCTTGCTGCTTTAGAATTGCTAATGGGTTTAGCTAGAGTTCATATAAAAGAAACAGGTAATACATTTCTTTATTATCTTGCAATTAATAATTAAAATTAAAATTGGCATTCTTCAATTATTTATAGAACTGTTGTATTAAAATTTATATACTAAAAATTTTATTTATACTTACCTTGTCTATAATATATTAACTTTCTGTGAAAATTTAAAAATGTATCGTGATAATTATGAATTAAATCATAAAAAAACATTGTAAATACTAAATAATGTTTTAAAACTGTCCTATGGACCCATATTGTGCACATGTGTTTTCAGTTACAATGGTTTCATTTATATGTGCCACTTCGATGATGACATATTTTTCTTGCCTGTACAATATGACATTTATGAAATTAATCAATGTAAACTAAAAACCTTCACAATGCATTGTGTATGATACGTACCCCTGTGATACGAGTTTTATAATTTTTATTGTTTAATTAATTATTAGTTAATAGTAAATACATAATTAATGTTTCACGCAGCAAGAAAATTAACTGGTAATATAATATGTTATAATATTTTATGATTGAATGATTATAAATAAATGATTATATTGAATGATTTCATTAATTATAACTATTTATAAGTATTTGTATTTTCAATATTTCTGTTTTATTTAAAGTTGCCTGAGTATAATATTTTTATAGATTCATTGGAATGTAAAAGAGCTGTAAAATGGTTATGTGATTATATAACTTATCAGTGTTGGCGACCACCTCAGGCTCATTCTCGAGATTTGCATTCCACTATTGTGGCTGCATATCAATGTGCTGCAGTTTGGATTGTTGCTCATCCTTACCTACTTGATGATAAAGATTGTTTGAATACTGTTATTGAAGTGGTAGAACTTGGTATATCAGGCACTAAGTCACATGTAAGTTATTTGAACTATAAAAATTACCGATGACACAAATATTCACAATATAATGTATAATCTAATAACTATTTAGTTATTTAGTTTATGTTGTCAAATTAATCCATTAATTCAAAACATTTTAGAGTACAGTGACATTATAACATTTATATTTAGTAACACCTTCCAATTGCCTAACCTATACAACAAACATTTTTTAAATATCCCAGCAGAATTTTTTTTTTATATTCTACCTCTCGATAATAGATGATTTCAGTTCTCCAAGAATGTCTACTTTAAATGTCTCCCACCATATTTGATTTACAATATATATTAAATATTTTTAATTTTATGTTTATTTATAATAATAATTAAATTAATATATAATAGGTATTTATATGTTTGTTGTATAAACAGGGAAAACCCCAAGAACCAATAAAAATGAAAGATGAAAAAGAACTGAAGCCAGCTTCAATGAGAGTAAGAGATGCTGCTGAATCATTACTAACTATTATATTAGAACAAGTATGAAAAATATATTTTTATAACTATGAATATTTCATTTTTATTGTTAAACTATAAATTATAGGTTGGATATTTTCCATCTGTCTGTGGTGCTGAAAGTCTATCATGTTTATTGGACGAAATAACATTAATCAAACACTGTAATTCAATTGCTACTGATGATGTAGAATGCAAATCTCATGCTATATCAAAATTTAGATACTTTGTGCTTGAAAATTCAATAATCTTAGCTCTTTTTGAAGAACCTTTAGGCAACAGTCAAGGTAAATATATTTTGTTATTCCAATAAAAACTATTTAGCGTGCATAAAGTATATAGTTTTAAATGTTTAGATGCACAGCCAACTTTGACAGTTTTGATTAGAGGATCATTTGGACGGCAAGCTTGGACTTTACAACTAAGGCATTTGCCTCGCCATCGGTCTTCATCAACAAAACAGTTCAATGTTTGCCCTGGCCGCCCTGTAGCAATGGAAGAACCTAGTCGACATAGATATTCACGAAGGTCTACAACACATTTTTCGGAAAGTATAGAACGAATACCAACTTGCAAAATGTATTTATTTTTATTTTTTTCATAACTTAAATATTCTTTGATTATTTTTACTAAAACTAAATTGCATTTAATTTTAGAGATAAATCCATACCAAGTTTAGATAGTTTAGTTTTTGATGATGAAGAACATAGCATATTATCAGATTTAATTGAAAAACAAAAAGAGATGGAAAGTTCTTACAAAGAACCTCCACCCAAAGCAAAAGAAATGTTACCACCTCAACCTTGTACTGATTTCAATACAGCCAGATTATTTTTATCTCATTTTGGATTTTTGTCTAGACTAGATGATACAAACGTAATTATATTATTTACTAAGGACATTGTACCTATATGTGATGTGTTCATATTACTAACATATAACATATCAAAGAAATGTTCAGAATAATCGATTTTGATTTCAATATTTTTGTGTTTTTATGGAAATAATTACCATGTTATGTGTTAAGGACAAAAACAACGCATATCAGTAAAATGTCCTCTTAATATATACATTATACAAACAATCCTAAACTACCTAATCTAACCAAAAAATAACAACTTATCACAATAAATAATATAATAAAATGTTTACTTTTAAATTTTAGCCATCATCTGTCCCTTCATTAGTTCCTTTAAATGTACAACATGAAAGTTTCTGCAAAGACCTTGAGATTCTTGATAATACCCCATCACGCACCTGTGACACATGCCATGTATTTTATGTCAAGGATGGTCAAACAAATTTTAAGGATATCTTAAATAATGTGGTAAATCTCCTGAACTTGTTCTATATTGTATTATATATTAAATAATATTTTTATGAATTAAATATATTTAGACCTCTAACACAGAAGTTTCACCAAACTTTTTGGAAATGTTAACTAATCTTGGTTGGCCAGTTAATATTAGTGAACACCCTGGATGGACTGGGCGTGTTGAAACAAGTTGGAATCTACCTGACTATAAACATTCTCAAGACCAAAAATGCGATACTCCACATGGTGGAAGCTTATATAATGGTGAAACTCATGTACTATATTGGGCAGATGTAAGTTCTGAAATAGCTTTTGTTGTACCGACAAATTGTAAAGAACATGTGAAATCACAAAAGCCTGAAGGTATACTTAACCCATTGCAATATTAATTTATAATTATCATTAATATTATAAAAATTAAATATTGAATAGGTGATGTCTTACAACATGAAGGCATCAGATATACGAAACCAGTCACCACAAGAGCTATGTCTATTGAATTTGATTATAAAGGAAAACCCACTCAGCCACATATTGAACCACCAAAAAGACGTGCACAATATGTATCAGCTACTGTTATGTTAGTTTGGCTAGAAAGTTTTGAAGATCATATACACTTTCCTATTGGTGAGTAATCGGTCATTAAGCTCAACTAACTTATTTAATTGTATGACACTGTAAAAGTTATCAATGAAAATAATAATTTTTTTCTACAGCTAATCTTCTGTCTTATACAAATACTGGTATTGAACCTTTGTCACATGTAAAAGATATTGGTGATGTACATGTCATATACTTGCACGCCTTACAAAGTGGATTACTTAGAGTAAAAATGCAAGGACCAATCGGAAGGTATATTACTATTAATTTTACATTATTAGTACAATACCAACACTAATATGACTTACATAGTAAAATATAACCTTAACTGATGGCTATCAATTGAAAATTAATAGATTGATATTGTTATTTATAGAACTTATAGTTTTAATATTTTATATTATGTCATTAATATTATTTAATGTTGAATTCCATGATATTTAATGATTTAATTTTTTTCAGAACTCACCTTGCCACTCCGTTAGTTGATGGTATGGTTATTAGTAAACAAGTAGTTGGCACAATGGTCAGACAAACGGCATTAAACATTTGTAGACGTAAAAGATTAGAAAACGACAGGTGAATTATATTGCTATTTAATGCTATGACCTTTTATTTAATTTATAGATAATAAAACAAAAAATTTAATTTACAATAATGTCTATAGTACTCAGTCACATAAATACACAATATTAATGAAGCATGCCTTAATAATTTAATTACTATTTGTTGTTAATGACATCAGAATAATCTAATGTTAAAGTTCCACTAAAGTTGATAAAAATGAGAATAATGTATTGTCTTTGTAATTTAAATTTAATTATCTTTTATTTGTTTTTAGTTTCCAACCAGGCCATATACGCAGGCGTTTAAAAATTCAAGAAATTGTCGGAAAATATCAAATAAAGATGACTAAACCAGAGCTTTACACATATTTATTAAGTAATGTTAATTCCACTTGAATAATTTTTATTTGGTGGCTTGTGCAATATTTCTTTTTTTTTTATTTGTCATACAAAACTGTAAATATAAGCCAACTTTTTGGGATTATTTTTTATTTGTTATAACCATATGCATAATAAATTCCAAATGTTGTGATATTTAGTTTTTAATTTAAATTTTTATTAATGTTTACATTTACTATTATTTGTTTTGTAATTATATATGTTCATTTTTGTACCAAATAATCATTAATCTGAGTGATTTTTGGCTGTTATTATATAAATTTATATTAATAAAATAATTGTATTTTTTTCAAGTATGCAATGCCTGTTTTTAATTGGTTTCTATTAGATGCAGTAATTAAACTGCTGTTAAGAATTTTGGTCCGTTACTAAGGCCTTGTTTGATATATATTTAAAAATGAAAATCAATCCATTTAAAAACAATATTAAGATCAGTGTTTTTCAATGTATTCTTAAAGATTTTACAATTTTGAGTTTTATAATTGGCGCACTCTATGACCTTGACATAAATAGGTTATAAGAAGACAGGTATTAGGAAAACTGCATTTGGTGGTTTCCCTTTGCAATCCATATGGTATGTTAAATAAATCGTCTGGTAAAATAGGCGTGTATAATCACAGTATAAAATAGGCCGAAAATATAATACTACACCTAAGTTTTTCTTTAACCCTTTCAGACCCGACTTTTTTAAAATAAAATAAAAAATTCTTTTTTTTCGTCATATTTATATTTATAGCCTTGAAATCAATTTTGCCAAGTTTCGAAATTTTAGCATTTTTTTTTGCGAAGTTTTAAGTCGGTACACTATAGTGTACCTTGGGTCTTCGTGGAGTCAATATTTATAATTTTTTTTTTTAATATTAACAAACAAATTTAGTAAAACAAATCAAATCAAATTTATTTTTAAAACCTTTAAAACATATAAAATTATACAGTCTTCTTCTGCGCTTTTTTAACAATACAAATAGTTCAACAAATCGTAAAATTACAGTATTATTTTGTAAAATAATAATAATTATAATAACCTTTATCAAATATAACAATAAAAATAGTTCACCAAATCATAAAATTACAGTCTCTTTTGTATAATAATAACCTTTATAAATATTTAATTATATATATGTAATGAATCAAAAATAAGCTAGCGCGTTGCTATTGATGAGACGTTACCTTATAATAATATATTAACTAAGTTGGTATAGTTAGCTATTTAAAATGACTAATAATTAAAGGGATTTAGAATAGCGACTTCTTTTATCCTATCTTTTATTATCAAATTAAAGCATATAATTATTATGATAGATTGGGATCGTGAGTATACAGATTTATAAAGATTATTTAAATTAATTAGAATGCCTGAGTCTGCATGTCATGAATATATTTATTTATAACAACCTGATATTTTATTATTTATCAGATGTATAATATAAACTCTCACCTTAACTGTATAGAAGTTGGTTGGTTGATGGTAGGTTACAAATGTCTTTTGAAATCAAGAGGTATTGAATAAAATTAATTTATAACACTTAATGTTTTTAATTTGTAAGAAAACAGTAACAATTTTCGTCAGCCAAGCAGCAATGGTCCGTGAATGGAGAGTATGTCGATTGACTTAATAAATCAGTGTAGAAGGTATATGACAGGCTAGAATGATGTTAGCAGACTGGTTGTATCATGTAAAGGGGGCTCTATTTATAGTATTGACCCTTGGTACTTGTTGACAGATTTGTTATGTTATTGTCGTTTATTATCAAGGTACATGGTAAAAGATGCGTGTTTTTATTAACGCATTTTTGTAATATGACTTATGGTATACATATGTATAGGTATAAAATAGATAGTAATTTTATATAATATTGAAGTTCATGAGTACAGATATTTTGTTATAAAAGTCGTAATATTAGTGTATTAGATATAGTAATGACATTTGATTAAAAGTAAGTATAAATGTTACTACTGTTAATAAGTATAATTTTGATTATTATAATGGGGTACAAAGATGTGTTATGGTAAGTTATATATTTTGATATTATGAATATTTTTTGATACCTATTGTATTAAGTACAGCGTTTAGATATTAATAATAGGTGTTTTATGATTAACATAGTTGAAATGATGATATTCGTAATATTATGAATATCATTACATATATATACATTATACATATAGGTATAGAATAGAATAATACTAACCATAGAAAAATATTAGGTACTCTATGTCTATCATGCGTTATACACACAATCGGAATAATTATTATTATCGTCATGCGAAATCGAATTAGCGCGTCGAACGAACCGCTAACGTGATATGAAGACCCAGGGTACACTATAGTGTACCCATATGTTTTCGAATATAAAATAAAAACGATTCATTTCAAAGACGTTATATAAATTAGACAACATTCGTTACTATCTCTTCTCACGGGGAAAAAAAAGCCGGAGATCAACAATGCGATCTAACGGAGTAAAAATCAACTGTAATTTTAAAATCTATTATCAATTTTTCAATTCGGGATTTTTTTCGATTTTTGATTATTAAATAAGTAGAATCACATATACATCATTCTTATCATTTTTATTCAAATGTACGTGTTTTTTTCACGTAGTAACAATTATCATTAAACTGAAAAACCAAATAGTTCATTTATAATAATTTACTGAATTTTGAGTACACTATAGTGTACTCTGGGTCTGAAAGGGTTAAGTTCAATGACCAATAGAAATCCATAGCTAAATTAAACTATTGTTATTGAAACCATTAATTTAATCATGCTTACAATAAAAAATTATAAATTATATATTATATAATTATAATTATAAATAAAAACTCAAAAAATATATTTTAGTGATCAGTGCTTAACATAGACACAGAACATACATTATGTATATATTTATATGGGACACAAACACAGAATTTATAACATAAAATTAAAACACTCAATGTTATTCAACATTATATAATAGGACACATAAATCTTCATATGAAAGTATACAATAGTAATACAGCATGCTTATTATTCTAACATAAATTAAATAAAGTAATATAAGTGTATCAATAATAACATAAATTAAAGTTAATTTAATATTGTGTATTTTAATATATTTATAGGTAATATTTTTATGAGAGTAAATTTGTTAATAATGGTGATGAACTATAACGTGTTCTGTAATCATATTCGGGAGAGCTAAGCGATTCATAACCAATATCTTCATACTGTTCGGTGTCCATATCATCTTCCTGGCATATTTCAAGAATATGTTCATCATAAGTTGTAGTTACTTCTTCAACGGCTTCTTCTACAATAATAAAACGTTCCAAAGAATCACTTTCATCTTCAGAATGTTCTGTTTCTGATTTAACAACCACATTTGACTTCAATAAGTCTATTTCTTCAGTTGGAATCTTAACTGTATCTGTAAGTGTGTCTGTGTCTGTGTTTAGCATGAACAGTAACTCATCTTTTACTTTTATGTCTGCATTGGGTAAATTAATATTTTGGCTGGGTTCCATGATTTCTGATGTGCTCCCCACCATTTCATCAAGACAACATTCATTAAGGAAACTCTGAAAAACATTGAAAAATAAAAAAATGGCCATCGCACTTGCAAAATAATATGAACTAAATAATAATTACTTCGCCAAGTAGTTCATCAGCAATTTTCTCCAAACGTTTTGATACATTGTTGTCAAGCCAGTCCATATCGTCATCGTCGTCTGGAAGCTTGAGATTATGTAGGATGGAATGGTCAGTAATAGGAATAGAATCTGATAACAGAGCATCAAACAGGATGTTCGATTCCGTTTGCCCTTCTGCAGAGGGTGTCTATTGGACACGGCAGGTCCATTAATCGAAATCTTGTTATCAACTGCTGTTGAACAGAATTCTGTAACTGTAGATTTTGGTATGGATGACTCGGTGGAAAGTTGTTCTCGTAACCTTTCATTTTCGGTGATCAACTGTTCTTGGTTGGCCCGTAAAATTTCTATTTCTTCTCTTAAATGTATGTTCTGAAAAAAAATAATTAATTATTTGTAAAATATTAAAAATGTACTGCAGTTACATTATTCATCTATTAAACAAAACTATTAGTAAAACTGATAACATTGAAAACATATTAAAATGGTGTACTTAAATATGAATATGATAGAAATATGTTTACATATAATATGTACCATTAATTGTTAATAGATCATAAAACCATTTCCATATTAAGAATAAAATATACAGTGTTAATACTCAGATAGACATAGATAGATACCTACTTCATAAATATTCAATAACTTAAAAGATTAATATTTTTTGAATATAAATACATTCAATGATTAGGTAAAAAAATGTGCACACCTCTTTTCTTAAGCCATGAACCATCCCAGACAAAATATTGAATTGTGCTTTCTTTTTATCCCTAGATAACTGTGCTGCTTCTCTGTTTCGTAGTTTTCTGTAAAAAATATATATATATTATTATTAATAAATAGATAAGTAAATCAATAAAATAATGTATGGATATTTATCTATAGGCTAGTTATAAGTTTTAAATTAATTTTAGAGAAGAATAATATTTTTATTCTCATTAAAGGACTCAAACTAATTGATATTTATAATATTTATTACCAAAATTATTGTTTATTATCTTTGCTATTATGTATCATTAATCATAAGTCAATAAGTTTTAATTTTTATCAATAAATAATAGTAATGCTAATTGCCCAATTACGAAAATACCATTTTAGAATGATAAATAATTCTTTACATTATTAATAATTAAAATAATATTTTAACTTCAAGAATATTTTACATACAATACCATACATACTTCATCGGCTATTATTATCAGGCAACTATCAAGTAATTCAAGTTCAGATAAAATATATTAATATCTTATAATAATTTCTAAAAATTACTTGGTCTAAAAAAATCATAACTTACCTACCTACATTAAGACTAATTAATTATTATGTTTATTACTTATTATAGATTACTATGAAAAGTATAATATACTCATTATATAATACTATTAGAATATTAGTAGTTATATTTATAAATGCAATACCTAATGATCATTACATGAATATCACAAATGCCATTGAAGTTTTTATTTAAGATGTGTATCGTGACAAAATGGCTGTTTAATTTAAATTTTTGAAGGACATGCTTAGAAATGTACTTAATTATAGTGGTTAACTTTAGTGAGATGGTAAAATTAATAAGGATAAATAACAAAGACATCATAGAAATGAATTGATTCGTCTAAACATACAAGATTTTAAGTATATTGATATAATATTGGTACAAATGGCAAAGCCCTCATATTTAATAATAAATAAATAATTATTTATGGGTAGGTCTTGTAAAGGCGTGTAACTCTTTCAATGAGGTAGTAGATAACGACCCCGCTGATTTTTTTAGGAATTACTATTAGTGTGGATTATCAGGTAACTAATGTGATTAATGCAAGTCCGAGAGGATTTTGGAGATAGTTGTGATAAATGTTCTTGGACTAGAGAGATGACATAATCATTTCACAATGTATACAGTGATTTGAAACATAAAAAAATAGTTTTTGCTTTGGTTTGAAGCAACACAGTCAGCCATTTGTAGCCGCAACAAGTGCTGGTTATCGCGAAAAATACTGCTCAGTGTTCATGCCGGAGCGACGGGGTCAACTGCTTAAGTAAATATCATAAACTCGCAAAAATAGCAAAATATAAACGCAATATGGTCGGCAGTCTACTCGTGTACCTACTGTTATAGTAAGTTGTTTGTTTTATCTACCCACCGATCACCCAACACCGTCATGGCGCGTATTTATTTATTTATTGCCGCGTAACACACCGTACTGAGCATAATATTATAGTATTTGGTTTATAAATTTATAATATCAACAGTGTAAACCGTAATAGGTACTATGGCTGACGCGTGGCGTTTGCGGAAAACGCGATTATGGGCCATTGCCCATTACAACAGGTGCGGCGGCGGTCGGGTTGTCGAGGAAGGAAGTATGCGTAGATAGCACGGCCAGTCCGTGTGTCGCGCTTGATGAGGGGAGGGGGGGAGAAGAGTTGTAATTTATGATGATATTATAAAATATTATTTTTATTACTACTTATATTAGATTTTATAAACGGAAAGTTTTCGGTTTTACTCACTTGCGCAAAATTTTCTCCTCTGGCGAGATGTTTTTTACGTACGTCCGCTTGGCCGGCGGCGATCTCGGCGCCATCGACGATCCGCCGCCGACGTCCCCGACGGCCATGGGCTGTCGCTGTTCCACATAACACATGCCTGAATTGAATATCAACATTTGACTGGGCCGGATAATGTTAGGCGCCATGAGATCTGTTTTTGTCGTCGGTAGTAAAAAAACGATCTTGCGACGGTGATAATGGTACCGTAATGCACGGCGGTGATCCAAGACAATACAATTCGAACTACACTCTCCGATCGCGTTATACGAATACGTTTAGATTATTACTTATTTAGATATCAAATGATTATGGAACCTATGGGTTTGTTACTTGTTATAAATAAAATTACGTTTATTAATTTATTATGTCCTACAGAAGATACGCACGGTTAACAACACCGAATTGTGATTACTGATTTGTGACTGAGCAGTGAACACTCACACATTCACACACTGTACGCAAAACGACTAAACTAGCGAAGCGAGTGGTGACTAGTGAGTGGTAACCGTAGGGCGGGGGAGAAGACGGTAGTTTTTTGTCGACATGGCATGGCAATGTGGCAAATATCAAATTCTCGACATCGATGTTTTTTGAACATTCAAATTCAAACATCGATAGTGAAAGCCCATGATGCAATAACATCGAAACATTACGCACGGTATAACCGGAGATAGTGTGTAGGCTAAGGCTACTACTTAATATTTATTATTTAATTATATTATGCTCATCTACTGAAAGTAATCAGAAAAGTATTAGTCATAACCCATTAGTCATGATTATAATTTATAATATAGACATTTAAAAATCTAAACGCAAAAATTATATTTACAATTAGTTAAGTTTCAAGTATATAATAACAAATAACAATATTAAATACAAGCACAAATATTTAACTTTTTCAATTGTATTGATACTCATCTTTTTAATAATTTTTTGATCATAACTCGATACCTAACTAATATACGTTTAGCATCGGTATTGACATTAGATCAGCGTTTCCCAACCTTTTTGCAATGGCGACCCATACATTTAATTTAAAAATATACTTTTTAAATGATAAATTTTTAAAATAAATAATTAATTTAAAAGTTGAAGTTATTTTGATTGAGCATCAAAGCCTCGACGTACCAGCGTACCGCTTATAGTAATGATAAAATAATATAATTTATATTTGTAAATTATTAATAGACAGTTATGATTTCTAATAGTTGGTTGGCGTCTATTATCTATTCACCTGTCGACATTTAGTGAATACTGAGTAGGTACTGAACTCACAGATGAGTCTTAGGGAAAAAGCCGAAAATAATAAAATTGTTATTTTTAATAAGAAATCAAATCTAAATGTTATTTTGAATTTAAATTCTTAAGCCAAGAGACCAAGCACAGACTATATCACATAGTTTGAGGTGGTCTAAGTTTAAATGATTATTATTAAGAGATATACATTACATTATAATTTATAAACAAAATTATAATAAAAATAGAAATATCCGAAGAAAAATTGCTGATTCAAAACATTCAATAGCCTTCGTTTTTGATTATTTTAAATTAAATAATTATTACCTTCAATGTATATTATGTACCATATTATTTATACTAGTGCGGAGGGCTAGTTATTTAAAAACTGTAGTAGTAATAGATAATAGTAGTATACTATAGTATTGATTTTATAAATGTATAATAAACATAACATTTCTTCGAAAAACTAATTTTTTTCATACGAAAACTGAAAACCTGTTTAGTTATCATTTAAAATTGAAAAATTGGAGAAAAAAACATTACTCGTTGATCATTATAATCCGCGAAGTCATATGTCGTCGTGGTCTACTGAACAAAAATGAACATAATGACGTTATAATATGAGTAAAATTATACTATGCTTGATACTATCAAAGAACAAACTTAATTTTGTTCTAACTATGTTTAAAATTGTACACAACAATACAACACACAATGCTGTTGTTTTGAAACATGAAACATGAATTAAATAGTAATATTTTACTATATATATTACTATTTATATATATTACACATTGAGCTCGAATTCCGGAAAATAGATTTAATTTTTGTTCTATGTATAATATATAGAAGTATAGAACGGCTTCTATATAAAAATATTTTAAATTTTAAACTATTTTACCTTTATTTACCTATTATCCTCTTATCTTCCACCAGTCTAATTTGTACTATTTATGTTATATATAACAAAAATTAGATACAGTAGGGTCTCGATAATCCGAACGAGATTGGGGAAGGGGTTGTTCGGATTACCTTTGGCTTAAAAAAAAACAAACATTTTATTGTAATTTGTATTAATCGTGAAAAAAACTAATCATTTCAAAAGACAATGAATATATAAAAATATTAATATAATTAATAATTATGAACTAGGTATTTAAAATATTGTTTTTTACTGGTTCTTATTATGGATTGGTATGCGTTGTCCCACATAATCGAGAAATATTTTACTACCGGTAAATATTTATAAATACATACATATTATTATTACGGCGATAAGATATATAATTCTCAAGCCCGTCCGGATTACCGCACAGATATATTATGTGGATTACCACATCTTTCGGATTAGCCCGTGTTCGGATTATTGAAACCCTACTGTTTTATAATAAATTAACAGATTATTATCTATTTTCAATCATTAAATTATAATTACCTTTGTGTTATAAGTCCTTATATAAAAAAAAATTATAATAACGATAAAGTTGAAAGTAGTTTACGAATAATTGTTATTAATTGATGAAAATCATGATATCTGCCTAGTGTCACGTAATTTGTATTTCGTTCCTTTTCTCCTGAACTTCTAATAATAACAAATAGAGGATTCAATAAATTAATACTAATGCACTATAATAAAGTAGTTCATAGAAATTAATAATTATAGCACTATACAATATATTATATATATATTATATTATATTATAATGACTAATCAGTCTAATGGATACATTCTTTATTTAATAGATAATATTAATTTATAATCTGAGATGCAACATAATAAATAAAAACTTCAAGTACCTAGATACATAAGTCATATGTGTATAACTATTTTATATCTACATAAATACTAATGTCAACACGCGAAACAGACATAACTTAAGTTATGAAAAACGATAAGTGAAAAATTCATTAAAAATATGTCACTTGATAATAATAAAAAAAAGTAAACCTTGGTTATTTATACGACAGTATTGTAATATGCATTAAAATATTAAATATTTAAACGTAGGAATAATAGGTCAGGCGAGAAATTGTTATTGTCGATTGTCACGCGATTGTTCGATCAACCATATGATATACGATAACGATATACCACTACTAGTTATATACTTATACACAATTATACACTACTTACTCTTTAATACCTGAAAAAGTTGTGCGGAGAGGGGGCACTCAACGAACCACACCAAAGAAATAAGTTATGAATAGGTAATGCAGATAATGAGCACAAACTTAATTCACGTGGACGTGACGGAACATGAATCGTACATATTTTGAACAGCGGTGACTAATAATAAACAAATCTTCGGAGTACAGAATAGGGATATAACAGATGATGTTGTTTTTGTTCCGTTCACTGTCTGTTAGTGTCGTATAATTATTATAAAAGCTGATGCAACAAAAACAGTAAGTTGCACGCCAAACATCCAAATTCACCCACTGGCTAACGGTTGACAATCACTTGCTGACAACCTATCATTTTAATGTGCGCATTTAGACATATTTATTATGTGAACTAAAGACCTTTTACTTAAAAGATCTATTACCTGTGACCAATGTTGATGACGCATAATAGCCATAAAAATTGAAAAAAAATCATTAAAATAAGCTTTTAACTTGATTATAGTTGAATGCTGAAAAAATTGTTTCTTTTTTAGTTTATTTCTATGATACATAATATGTTTTTATGTTATTTTACGTACTGTACAGCCCCAACCCACATCATATTTTTGGCCTTCTTGGTACAGAACTACAGAACTAAATCCAAGTCCCTCTTAAATAACAATACATTTTGAAACATTTTTCTAATTTACATTGGAGTAATTATTTGTATGAACATTGGGCGGCTTGGCCCCATACCATGGTTTTTTTAACCCCCCCCCCCCTCCTTAGGTGGACCTAATACTGAACATCTGTACTCTATGCCTTCGTAGGCGTTACTATATAAATAAATAAATGAATATAATATATTATATGTACAATATAATATGAAATATAAAATCATGTATTATTTAACTTTTGATTAAAGTAGGCTAAATTAACGTAGATTGCGTCGTTGAAGCCTTTTAATAAACATAATATAAAAAAGTCATATAATTTTTTTTTCCTAATTGTAATACATTTTTAATTGTTAAAAATTAGAAAAGTGAAAATTTATAGATACATATAACATAATGCTATTTCAGTTTAATAACCTTGACTCCAATGTTTCTACCGTATCACTATGCCTGTCCAGTGGCGTGCACACTGGGGCGGGGGTGTTCAAATCCCTCGCGTATTGTCGTATTGACATACCTTTTTTAATACACGTATAAAAACATAAAAATAAATACAATTTTAAAAATTTAAAAAAAATCTAATTTAATATTATACACTATACACATACTATAAATACATAATTATTTAATACACCCCTCATTTAAAATTTCTGTGTACGCCACTGTGTCTGTCGTACAAGAGGAACAATGAGGTGATGTCGGTTCATAGCCGGTGTAGCGGTGTTAAATACTTGTCAGTTGTCAGAAAGTATGAGGAGAGGTTTGCAACTAAATTAACATAGAAGGTATTGACGGTATTGTGCACCTGCAGTGTACCTATAAAAATGAAAAATATATAATTCATAATTGTATTGCCTATCAATCATTACTCAATTATTAAAGACGACTAGACGAGACAAACGAGACAACTATAGCGAAATGACTGACGAACAGTCTACTTTTATAAAAAGGTAATATAAAGGAAACACCATATTACAAAAAGTAATGATAGATAATAATACTTAATATATTGGGTATAATTATTGTAGTCGCGATAACGGAAGTAGTCTTGGGCGGTAGTTGCAATAATAGCCGTAGTCTCGTATAATAGGAAAGTACCATTTTGGTAGTCTTATATACTTATATAACAGGATTGTGGTGTTGTCAAAAAACAAGACAGTCTCGTATAACAGGAGAGTACTAAACTAATTCTTTCCTCGCTTCACTTATATACTAGTACTTTTACTACTATTTAAAATAATCTCTGATAATGATTGAATTGAAAGAAAACAACATAATTTTATGGATATAAAAATATATAATATAAAAAATTAATAATAAATATAATATATGGCTATTATTCTTACTTATTTTTTTTTATTAATATAAGTATTAAAAATAATTTTATTTAAAACTTCTTTAATATTAACAACAAATACATTTTTTTAATTAACATGGTTATCAACATATTTGGCTTAATTGAAATTAGTGTTTGTTAGTGAATATTAACAAAATTTCTATACAATTATGTTATTAAAAACAGTGTCATAATACAATAAAATAATTTCAGTAACACATTAAAGTGCAATGTCACCATTAAAGAAAGCTTGATTTTAGCTATAGCCAAAAATTGCATCAAATATGTTAATACTATTTGAGATATACTATATAAAAATTGCACTTAATATAACTGTACATTTTTAGACAATATGTAGGTATTAACAATTAAATAATTTATCTCAGTAAATCTTAAAACATAAAATATATATATTATATTAAATTACTTATTAACTAATATCAAGTTTCAACAACCAACTTATTGGTAATATAATCATAATTTAAGTATAAGTAGGAAAATATAAGAAATTGATTTCTTTGAACACATATAATATCTTTACATAATTATAAATTTTTAATCCTGTTATAAGAGTTGAGATTGTTCAGAAGAATTTCAATTATTTTAGTTTAGAAAATCATTTTATGGTTATCTAGAGAACAAAAGAAATGATACACGATTTAAGTATTTATATTTTCACCTTTTCTGAAAACATTTCAACAACAAAAATACTGCTGTTTTAATTATTTACCTTGTTTATAATACTATAATATTTAAAAAATTAATTAATAGCTAGTCTTAATATATATATATTTTTGGCCTGGATACACTTTTTTAGTTTCTGATCGATGTCACGTAATTTTGTTGTTGTCATAGTCACTTTTTAACAAAAACACAACTATGATTTATAATTTTCATTGTAGAGAAAAACAAGTATTTTCTTCTAGCTTCTTTGTGTATAATTTGTTAAGTATATACATCATGTGATGACTAAAGTGGTGTGATAATATAATATGATAAGATAGTTTGAAAATAAAACAGAATTAGTGCCTAATTTATATAGATAAAATTATTCAAACAACGCCATGTGCTGATAATTGTTCGATACATTCATCTAAAAAACCATGATGCATTCTAGTGTCAAAGTCTGTCTTGTGTATGATACCATTCCATGCAACAACATCTTCATTACCAGTCGTCATTGAAAGTCTAACTGTAAATACCAGTCGCCTTTCAAATGCTTTACTTAATAATGATAATACACGCCTTCCTTTTTCAGTGTCTGGCAAATAACAAATTCTTGGAAAGCCTAGAGCATAGTATGGACGGCCCGGATGTGGATGTTCTTCACCTTGAATTCCAGATGATATTCTAAACATTTTTAAAAATTATTGAAATTAAATAAAAATATATGTTATAGATTATTCATAATTCATAAATTTCACTTAAAAAAAAGATTCGTTAAGCATAAAAACCCTATTTTTAAACTTATTTGAATAAAAATTCTGATTTTTTCAGTAATTAAGTTAATTTTTCTGGCCATGAAAGCTTTTTTTTATGTGAATAAGAACTTGCATTTTAAAAACGAATAAGAAATAAAACTGTATTCATGTAAATTACTTACTCATATGTGATTTGAATAGTTCTTGTA
This sequence comes from Diuraphis noxia, assembly GCF_037042655.1. Lineage (NCBI taxonomy): Eukaryota > Metazoa > Arthropoda > Insecta > Hemiptera > Aphididae > Diuraphis > Diuraphis noxia. Next base: position 23,677,446 of record NW_028301714.1, on the reverse strand, counting down.
CTACCATATCCAGGTAATGACCTATTTAAATATGTCCACTTCATAGCACCCGGTGGCTGATTACCTCTTTTTTCTCCATAGACTCTCATACAGATTGGACATTGAATATACATCCACTAAGAAAGATTTAAATGATATTTAATTTATAAGGTTTTAAGCATCCTCATTTATAAACAAATATATTATTTTTAAATTTCAAATACCTGGTTAGAATAAGGTTGATTGTTTAAAATTGAGTTTAGACAAGTGAGATGCATTCGATGTTGACATATGCTCAAAGCTACAACCAGGTTTTTGTTAGATTTATTTGATGAGATAAGTGGATCTTGACAAAATGGACATGGCATGTCAAGTCCTGGCCAAATATCATCCACTATTTGAACATAGCAAGATAATTTCTCACTCACTGAATTCACTCCTAAAAAATAGAAAATTCAGTTATATTTTAAAATTGAAATTGTTTCTAAAATTAAAAACACGCTATCCTTAAACACAAGCTACATACAACTATGGCACAGAGTTATTTAGCTGCCCTGCTATACAGTTATAAAATTTGAATGGAGCAGCCTGGATTTTTTTTGAGAGTAATAAATATTAAAACAGCCAATTGTATAGTTTTTAGCATAAGAATTATTCTTAAATAATTTAATCATAAGTCAATGGTATTACAGTACTATACTCCGTACCATGAGAGAACGCATACGACAATAAACTGATTAGTGTATACAGCGGCTCAAATAATTAAAATATTATATGATTGTACAACTACGGATTCACACATATCAGTTGATGTGTATTACTTTATTGGTTCATATTATTAATGGGAGTGAAAAAAATTTTTTTTCTGTTACAAAATTGCAAATAGGTATTTTATTAATTGTATTAAAAAACAATATGTACAACAATAAAAAATACAAATAATAAATAATACTGCAGTAATTTAAATTGTAAATGTTTTTATAATAGTAATATGAAGAAAAAATGTTAGGGCATGTCAACGGTCCGGAGGCTTTCTGTGTTTTGGTTTCAAGCCAGTTGCCGACCGTTGATCTAAACCATTGTCATAATTAAAACAAAATAAAATAAAATAATTTCACAATAAATGTTTTTTTTATTTCATATGATTTAATCGTAATCGAAGTCTGAACTTGTGTCACTTGTAATCGTTAGGACGTGTGAACCTTGTTGTTCGTCCAGAAGTTGATCAGATATAACATAAATTTGCTAAAATTTATCTTCTTTTTTTTGTCACATGGGTAACAAAGTTTTTCCACATATTTGGAGAAACCTGTTCTATGCTTTCTTCCAATAGTTTACAAACATCTTTTAATTTATATGTCTTATAATTCATAAGGACATAATTTTTTACAGATGTCCAAGCAAATATTATAGGGTTTAATTCACAGTGATATGGGGGGGGGGGGGCAAACATACCACAGTTTTATTGGCAGCCTTCACTAATTTATCAATTACATATAGATCGTACTGTGGCTTTAAACCTTTAACACATTCCAATAATTGCGATTTAACTTTTGTGTGATCAACTACCTCACCTTTAATTTTGAGCCTGTTGATAATATCTATCTTTATCCAGGAGATAATGGGGCATCTTCACTGAATGATAAGACACATTGTCCATGACGATCACAGCATTTTTATTCAATAATGGTAAAATCTTTTTGAACCACTCGTAAAAATTATCACTGTTCATTTTGGGTATTGATACAAAGAAGACTGCCAGCAACAAAGGCATCTGATGATCCGATATAAACAACAATGAGCCACTTCCCCTAACTTCTAAAGCCTCCCCCTTTTGTCCAGTTGGAAGGCCCCAGAGAAATGCGTCCCTTGTCGATTTGACTGTATTCTTCACACATGTTTGTGTTCTAGTTTTGCTTACGTTTACCCATGTTTCATCCAAGTAATATATTGGTCAACCAAATTGATGGTGCTTAATGGCTTCTAAATATCTTCGACGACAACACACAATATCATTGCGTTCATTTATGCGCTATTCCAAGACTTACAGACATACTCAAAATTCAGATGTTTTAAAACTCTATACAAGGACATTTTTGAAAAATACGGCAAACACTCATCTTTGTTTATTACTGTTTAAGTTTTATTTAAGTCGAGATTTTATGGTTGTACCAAAACTTTTGTACTTTTTGCCTGATAGTATTTTGATTGAACTCATCAATTTTATCTGTTACTTTCGGTCAGATTTTGGTCTTGTTTGGAGATGTTACAGTTCCTTTGTTGCAATATTCTGACAGAGTAAAGCTCACAGTCCGTTGTCCACTTATACCACTTTTTTTGGATATTTTTTTTATTATTTCTTTCGCCATCAATTTTGGCCCATCTTCAATTGATTGTTAAGCCATTTTGGTTTTATACAAATTGACAATCATCATTTTTTGACCAAAGCCAACATACTAAAATAACAATTATATTAGTATAATATAATATACTATTATGGTATATTAAAAAAAAAAAAAAAAAAAAAAAATAGTATAGTATAATATAATACAATCATAAAAGTTAAAATAATTTTTACTTTTCCACAGGGCTTTTTTTCCATTACCTGCAGTTGCTTGTTCGATGGAAGAGTTATCACTACCTCCTTGGCTCATTTTAGATATAATAAATTAACATATACACCAGACAGTCAAAATAAAACAAAATACAAACACTAACGCAAAAAAATATTATAACAATTCAAGATACTAGGTAAAAAACACAAGACAGTAGCGTAAATGACGCTCGATGTATGAATCAACAATTGTCAGTTGCGTTGATGACAACAACTAGTCAGTATACACGTGCACTAACCAAAAACCAACTAACTTTGATAGCAAACAACTTGTTTTGGTCGGTTGCCATATGCATCCTTTCATGATACAGAGTATAATATTTTATAACTATAACATACCAACAACTGATTGATTTCTGCAATCTTCGGATTTTTGTTGACATTCAAAAGCATCATCACTTCCAATACTGCCACCAGAATAATCCAAGAGATCATACTAAAAATTAAAATAATTTATTTTTGACATACTTGACTAGACATAAAATAAAATATCAAAATGATGTATATTTTAAATTAATTTACTCGTGATGTGCGAAGTTCATGACTGTCATGGCTTAAATAAGTTGAAATAGTATCTACACTAGGACGTCTACCACTGCGAATGCTACTTGAGTCTAAATCAATTATGGATGAATCTGATTTAATTGATTCAGTATAGCTTTTAGTTGCAGTGGTTCCTATTGGCCATTGTGCTTCCCTAGATAGTGACGAAGGATTTTTATTAGCTGAAAATATTTAAAGATTTTTTTTTTTAAATACAATAAAATATATAATATAATATATGTATATAAAATATAAATCAAGTTACTTACCAAAAATACTTAATAAAGTGCGAGCTATATTAGTTCCACTATGATGGCTATCATTAACTACTTGTTTGTTTTTTTTATAATGGAGTTGTTTTTTAGTTATTGTATCTATATATTCTGAACTGGATTTTCTAATAGCTTCGTTTTTTGATGATAAATTTTTTATGGTGTCTACAACTGCCCTATCTAAAAATGGAAAAAATGTCAAAAATGAATAATACTTCAAAATTAGTTTAAAAAACTAACCATTAAATTGAATAACTTCATCTGATTGTATTTTAACTAGTGGGTACGGTGCTTGATTTACACGTCTAATATTACGTTTATATCCACTGTCATTTCGTACTTGAGTTAAATTACAAAAATTAATTGTATACGGAAAACCTAAATATGTCCGGCTTACATCTATAATTTGACAGCCCTATAAAATAAAAAATTGAGTAAAAAAAATAAAAAAAATATGAACTAATAATATAGTTTACAAAGCTCACCATTGCCCAAGCCGTTTCTAGGAAACATTGGGATTCCATGTCATATGTATGCCACTCTCCTGGTACATCACCAGCCCATTCCCATCTAGCTCCTTTACCAGGCAATGCATTGGCAGGATAGTAAGATCTGCGTACGGCCAAAAGTGCACCTAAAATGTTTTAATTTAATGTTAACATATTTTTGGTAATTAAATGTCCGATACGTAAAATGAAGACTATGGGGTCGCTACATATCACAAATCATTACCCAATAACTCACCCTCATTTTCTTCAGAGCACTGATACATCGTACGCAAATTAACAAACGAGGACTCCATGTTCGGGTCGGCGTCTCTCAGTATCACCCGGGTCAACTTCTTGAAATGAGCCCTTTCGAGTAATTGTGCCACTTCGGGGCTGTGAGGTTTCCATCGACCATTCCGGTTTTCCCATTCCCAAACGACCACTGCATGTCCTAGGGGCATCGTGTTGGTGCTTTGCTGGATCAAAGGTAATTTATCAAAGGCATCTGGATGGCGACGAAAACAATGCGTATGACTATTAGAAAAATTAAATAATTCACATTGTCACTATAATAATATTATTGTCTACGGGCATACACCTACATAGCACATATCAACATTCAACATACGTAGTCGTTTCACGTTTGATAGTTTCTACGGGCTACAACCTGCTAGTAGTTGCTACTTATATAGTAGTCCTCCTATCGGCGTCGTCCGTTGTTGTGTTTACAAATCGTATCATCATCACACTATCACAGTCCGGATGATAAGCTACCGATCACAGAGATGTTACTAAGGGGTTTGCAGTTATTTGTGGGTATTGAGTAATTGGTATTCGGTAGCATTAGGGGAATTTAACTCGGAATTGCACGCGAATTATCATAAACATAAATACATAATAGGTATTAGGTATAGTAATATAGTGAAAATTAACATCATAAAATAGTAAATACTAATAATACTATAGTAATTATTTTTATTTTATTAATGTTATTATATATTTTTTCATACAACCACGGTACAACCATTGTTCTGTGGTACAACTTACTGGCGATAAGAAATGTACTGTATGTTTAGTTGCATTTCATTAGCTATCGGGAGTACCCCCTTAAAGTTAGCAGCACAACTATGACAGACACTCATGAAACACAATATCCAACAAACTTGTTGGACATTGTTGGATCAATCTCAAAATTTGTTGGATATTATTTTCGCCGATAGAGCTTTCGACACTTTTGAGCTGCCAAATATACTACAACAGCACAACTTTATGTCATCAAAATGTCACCCCTATAAAAAATGTCAAGCGTGATTTGTTGGACATTGTTGGACCAATCTGACAATTTGTTGGGCATTATTTTCGCGGGGAGATCCTTTTCAACCTTGCAGGCAGCACAACTTAGAAAAAAGCTCTCCCCGCAAAAATAATGTCCAACAATTTGTCAGATTGATCCAACAATGTCCAACAAATCACGCTTGGCATTTTTCATAGGGGAGAAATTTTGATGACATAAAGTTGTGCTGCTAACTTTAAAAGGGTGTCGGGAGTGTGTAATTTTCTATCATAGACAATATATATTATATATTATGACGTGTTCTTTCCTGCCGACTTGAGGCTTAAATATCGGACATCGATACCATCTCAGAAGATAGAACAATTGTATAATAGTATACCATGGTTTAATACGGCTATTTTATTATTTTGTCGTATGCGCATTTCTGTTGTTTTTACCACTGCGGCACTGCACAACTATATTTCACTCCCTCCACGGAAAAAATGAACAGTTTTGGAATTGTTTTCGCAGATATTTAACACGCAATTTGCTCGAATTGGCAACCCTTTTTTAGAAGTGTGTAAGTTTTTTTAACATTGCGTTTTTAGCTGTCTATGAAGGAATTCTCATTAAACGATTTTCTTATTTTGTGTTCATTCATAGACGAATAATATCGTAGATGTTAGTTATATTTTATAATAAGAATAACAAAAGCGGGTAAGTGGGTGTTTCTATGCTGTACAATAGGTAGATCAGTGGATCACTGACCAGTGAATTGGATGGTAGGTATTAAATTTGAATTCAATACTATATATAATTGTATATAAAAACGATTCTAATGAGCGGATACGATTTGTCGGCCTTAGATATTTTATATATTATAATTAAATTGTTATTATAACTATTGAGGTCGTTAGGTTGAGTTAACATTATTTGCAAATCATCATATTTGTATATTATAATGTACATTAAAAGTTTCAAGTACTCACGAATAATATTTTTAAGTTACAACTAACCTAACTAAGATATTTATTACGTAATTTTGTTCAAATTTGAATAGGTAGGTTGATTCACTAACAATTCTAAATTATAATGAAACGCCACGCGATTTGCTGAACGTAAATTTACCATGTAACCACAGAATCTATTCTGTGATGTAACTATGTTACGCACTTGTAAGACTGAGACATCAAATGCCAGTGTTACGTACTCTTAAACAACTATTTTGTAATTGAATAATAATTTTCAGATGTATTGTACTTACAATTTTGGTCATTATACATTATTTGTTCTATGAAATAGTTTGTATAAATAATTATATTATATTTTTACTGATTTAAATAACAACCAAATGGAAGCGGTAGTATCGTGCATACAGGGTCTTTGGAAAAACGCGCGATCCTATTCGAACATAACCTCAAAAAATTGAATGTAACGCCACTCCGACTATCCTGAGCTTTTAAGTTTCAACTTAATGTACTGCTTGCGTTGGTTTTCAAAATATTAGTTTGAGTTTTTTGTTAATTTATTCGATTGACCGGTTCGACTGAGTTAGTGTTAATATTCATTCAGTAAGTGATTCACAGTTGTCACTCACAATCATGGCCAAGTTCGATTTGACGAGTAAGATGACCAAATACCTAGACCGGCATTTGGTCGCCCCGCTGCTGGAGTTCTTGTGGGCGAAAAAGGTAAAGTTTTTTTTCTGTTTTTCCTTTATCTACCTGGTGGGAAACGTAAACTGTTCACAGTAGAATTCGGTTTTGAGAACCAAATTGTCCTTCGCAGTTTCTGTGTTTATGATATCTTCCAAAAACCCAGATTTTGTAGTACAATATTTGATTGATCCTAAAATGTTATTTTTAGATTTACAATGAAAATGAAATTTTGCAAGCCAAATTAGACATTCTTAATAAGACCAACATGATGGATTATGTTATTGAAATTTACAAACAGTTGAATCCTGATAAAGAAGTACCCGAGGTATGTACTAGCTACTATAATTGTCAAACTTGCAACCTACATATTATGATATTTTTTATTTTATCGTAACATTATGATTTCAGGAAATGAAAACAAGAAGAGATCAAATTGTATCACAGCTCAATCAATTTCAAAGTGAAGTTGATGTTGTTATGAATTTCCTCAAAGATGATAAAGTCATGAAAAATATGGAAACTATGAGGGATCCTAAAACACTGTCAACATATTTGACTAATGAATTTAATGTAAGTGTTATTTCCATTCCACATTAATTATAAAATTCAAATTTTTAATACAAGATTTTTTTAATTTAGTCTTTTTCAGAGTTAAGTATTGTTAAATTACTTATACAGTTATATGAATACCTATATTAAATGTATTTTTAAAAATAATATTATTTACTATGAAATATGGACCTAAATAACAAACAACTCAAATAGATATCAACGATGTTGTTACTTTTCAATATTTAAAAAATAATAATAATTTGCATTATATTAAATCTTAAATCTCCATAGGTTGTTTCATATATTATGTTATATTAATGTACCCTTGTTTTAGGAACTCATAAAATCAGAAATCTAGGTGCCAAAAATGAAAAATGCCTTTTGTTTTTAGTGTTACATGGGTCACTTGGGTTTTAGTGACTACTATAATATCAAATGCTCTGCAATTTTATCTAATCTAGTAGTTAGGAGAAGCTTCTTCCTCACATTATAACACCTCAGAGTTTTCTAATAACAATAAAATCAACAGATTATTATAATATACTGTTATTATACTTAGTGGTTTATTAAATATATATAAACACCACATTTTACTCTCTTAAATGGTTAACCTTTTCATCTGAGGAAAACATTTTTATAAATAATATTAAGTCATTAAAAAATAACATTTTTGGTTTAATGTGCCCCTATGAAAACATAAAATAGTATAGAACTATGTTTTAGATGATTATTGTAGTAACCAAATATATAGTATACCACACTTATGGTAGTCGCTAAACCATAAAATTAATGAAATAAAATTATATAATAGCATTATACAATATCGATTTTTATATCTAATAAATAATAATTTAAGTATTTTTCTTTTTTTTTTAAATTTAGTTTAAAGTAGAAATGATGGAAAGTATGTACAAATTTGCCAAGTACCATTATGATTGTGGAAATTACGCTGGTACAACAAGTCATTTGTACTTTTATTTATTAGTTATGTCGCCTAATGATAAGGTAAATTCATCAATGTGTAAAACTCTTATTGCATTTATTGTAATATATTTATAATAATTGAATTATTGTTTAGAACTACTTGAATGTTCTTTGGGGGAAATTAGCATCTGAAATTCTTATTCAAAACTGGGAAACTGCTCTTGAAGATTTAAACAAACTGCGAGAGTATATTGATTCTAATACAAATGGTTCTCCATTGCATTTGTTACAACAACGAACATGGTTAATTCATTGGAGCTTATTTGTGTTTTTCAATCATGTTAAGGGACGTGATCTTATTATTGACATGTTTCTGTACAGGCCAAAGTAATATATTGTGAATATTAGAAACAATATTATATTATATTATATATTTACAAATTAGTTTGTTATCAGCTATTTAAATGCTATTCAAACCATGTGCCCACACATTCTTCGCTACTTAGCCACTGCAGTAATTATTAATCGTTCAAGAAGAGCAGCTATGAAGGATCTTGTTAAGGTTATTCAGCAAGTGAGTTTAACAACATTTCATAACATTAAACATTTAAATGTATTGTTTATTATTTTAAACTTTAAATATTTATTAATACTAATTCTATGTTTAGGAATCTTATACCTACCGTGACCCTATAACTGAACTTCTTGAAAATCTCTATGTTAATTTTGATTTTGAAGGAGCCAGAGACAAATTACATGAATGCCAGATTGTTCTTTTTAATGACTTCTTCTTAACTGCGTGCCTTGATGATTTTGTAGAAAATGCTCGTTTGATGATATTTGAAACTTTTTGTCGTATTCATCAGTGCATTAGTATAGGGTATGTATATTCTGTATTTGTAATTTCATTAAATTTTAATCCTTGCTTATTATGTAGTATGTTAGCCGAGAAGCTTAATATGAATCCAGAGGAGGCTGAATGCTGGATTGTAAATCTCATTAGGAATGCCAGATTAGATGCAAAAATTGACTCAAAACTTGGACATGTTGTAATGGGAACCCAACCATTATCGCCTTACCAACAGATTTTAGAGAAAGTAGACACATTATCAGTCCGATCTGAAGCGCTACAACAACTCATTGAAAGAAAAGTCAAAGCTAAAACTCAAGAAGTAAGTCTAGTGCTATTAATTTTCTTGTTATATTTTTCATATAAATGTATATATTTATTTTGCAGCAAGATCCTCTTTGGTACAATCCTTAAAAAGCTGATAACAGTGGTGAGTTTTCAACAAGAGTTGTTCAATAAAACAATAATTATATTACTCATGAAATGTTATTTTATTTCATTTAATAATTAAAATAATCTTAAATTAATTTTCTGAACTTTTTTGAAACCCTTAAAATCCATTTAAAATTTATTATCAATAATGATATAATATTATCATTTAAGATCGGGCGTGGATGCTCCCAAATAGTTGTGTAAATCTTGAACATTTGAAGACACCAGTTTTACTTTTACTGTGTTCCTTTTTAAACGCTTGTGAGCTGCATACCGATGACATCCACCAAATGAATAAAAATAATTACCACCCTCTCTTCCTATTATCCATAACACATCTATCGGTGGTACTGAATCTGCGCAATCTGGATCCTAAATAAATAATTTTTTATTATATTATCTGTGAATTAAGTTTGTAAATTTAAATTTAAGAAAAAGCTTATTTTATTTGTGCTATTAAACAATTTTTTTGTATTTTATTCAATAAAATGTGTATATTTTTTTATCTAAAGAAAATGAAATTTAAAATTATTTTTGTTTCAAATATTATTATTCAATCAATGTCAAATTGTTTTACTCATTATTTTGTACTTTTACATCATTAAATATTAATGCTACTTACAGACAAAGTATCCATTAAACTCTTAACCTTTTCTTCATCCACTTGTGGTGGAATTGGTCTTATGATTTCATTTAGAGGCATTTCATGAATTTGTTCAATTCCAGCTGAGTGGACACTAGTACACCTTTTGTTCATAACTAAAACATTTGAATTGTTTGTAAGTCGTAATGTCAAAGTATATATTTTTCTCAAAAATTATAATAGCAGATTTTTTCAAACTTATCATTGTGTTTAAAATAACTTTAAAGTTGATATGACTAACAAGTTTTTTATTGTAACCAAGATAATTTTTTAAAAGTTTAACTCTTAGATTTGTGACAGTATTGATGCCGTTTAGTTATATTTTTAAAATGTTTGTAATTGGTAGTGAATAGTAATGTATATCCAAAGTTACAAAATTATGAAAATCAATTGTAATACACATTGTTAATCGACTACTACTGTAATAATCTGGCTAACTGTAGATTTATAATTATATATATTATATATCTTACTTTCCGTAATTATATTTGACCTGGACACTACAAATCTTTTAAATTGATTCATAACATGTGGACTGTGGATAATAGACCAAAATACTACACCATTATTAAATAAAATAAAAAAAATAAACAAATAGTGGTATAGTTATTATGTAACTAATTTGCACTGCACTCAGCTTCTATAAATTATATCAAATTATTGTCACTTCCAAGTTCTAATTACTAATGCCTATTGCATATTCTTATGTAATAAATCCCACTCCTTACTATATGGTTTTACTTCTAGTTCGAATATAGAGTTATAGAATGAGGATACAAATACAACGACAAATAATAATAATAAGCTTCCAAAATAAACACTGGACAGTCAAGGTAGTGATAATTTCTTTTTTACTATCACTTATACTGTATAAGTGTAAACTAGTGGAACAAGGCCCGGTCTATGTAAAATTAAATTTAAAAAATACATGTATAAAAAATAATATATACATATATATTAAAAAATACGCTTTTATCACAGAATAGATAGTCTGCTATTGTCGTGGATAATATAATATATTCATATATTTTTATGTATTATCTATCGCTACTGCATCTTGCACCGAGATAACTGATAAGTTCACTAATATCAATGATATTATCATGCTTAACAATATTATTACGTTGTGTAGTTGTGTTTCATATTGCTGACAACCGACAACATAGATAGGAATATTAATAATTCATAATATTATGTTGTTTATGACGTTATTATGTATGCTTAGTGCTTACGTACTTAGTAGTTGGTTCAGATGCCGCACGAATGACCGTAAATAAAAAACTATTCATAACAATATCAATATGTTAATATTATGTGTATCAGCTGTCAAGAATAGGATCACTGTTACTGTGATGAGTGATGACACCCAAAAATTCTTGATTATTCGAGAGTAAAGTTAGGCTCACCGCTTGGTTTACCATTATCGTCAACATTAAACAGTTAGAACTTTTTACCGTAGATACTACCCTCTGGTGGGCTGGCAGGCAGTCTGTAGTTGGTAATTCGTTCCGGCGAATCGCGAATTGAGGAAGCTATTTTTTTCGTCTACTTCTGGATGATTGTTTTGGCGATATTTTGAATGACAATAGTCAATAATAATGTCATAGAATATAACAATAATATTGTTATTATTTTTTTATTTACTATACATTTCTCCGTGTATGCGCGTGCGCCTGATTTAGTTTTGTGTACTTGTGTGTTTGTGTGTGTGTGTATATGTATATTAAAATACATGTCTATATTATTATAGTCTAATATAGTCAATGTGCGGTGGGTGGTCAGTCGTGTCGCCGTCACATCGTCTTCGTCTGGATGAACCCGTCGTTTTAATCACTTTCGAGTTCGACATTGCTTCCGTGTAGTATAATATTGGCTATTGAGTTACCACTGCACAATTGTCCGTGTGCCGGACTTTTGCAGACAATATGTTCTCCTCTGACGGACGACCGGAGATGGTCTCTGGCCAACGATGGGAGGCGCGCGCCAGGGTCGATTTTCCGTTACACTACCTGATATGGTTGCGTGAGCACAAACTGTTGGAGGAGAAGCTAGATGCAACCGGTTCCGATCAACAGCCCACCGCTAAGGTAAATTATGTTGCGTAACCTCTAGTTCTTCGCATAGCTCCATACAAAAAAAAGTTTTATTTAATTTATCCAAAATGTATAATTTTTTACTTCAATATTTATTTCACATCTACCCACAAGGGGATTTTGAAGAGCATTTATCTAATATTTCAACTTCAGTTGGCCTGGAACAAACCCTACTGCAGAGAACAATAATATGAGTAGGGATTGATTAATCTCAACTATATATTTTCCTGTCAGTTTTCATCAATGTTTATTGTACATTTAAGGTTTTTATCAAATTGTTCACTATATTGGAAGAATTCAAAATCTTAATACCATTATTTTTATTACTTTTTTTTTTAATTGAGGGACCTCACATTTTTACTTGCATTTTTATTAAATTTCTAAAGATTTCCAATCTATTAACACTTAAGCTAAATTATAAATTGTAGTTAATAACCTTAGTGTTTAAAAATTTTCAATTAAATTTCATTAAAATAAAAAGAATTATTTAATTTTGGTACTTACTATTAGAACTTTGGTTTGAAATTGGTCTAGTGGAATAAACATTTGTTTTTGTAAACAACATGTTTGGAAAAAGGATTGTTTGTAGTGCCAGACCTTGAACTCTTAGAGTGATGGTGCGACATTTAGGGGTTCTTAATTTAAAAAAAATTTATAAAGATCCACAATATCCATAATGTTAAGGCCCCCCTAATATTTCTAAGAGCCTGGATCCCGGTTTATCTGGTACTGATTATTTGGTGTAACTATACTTACAAACTTTGTATTACCAATAATTATAATTTCATAAACATTTATATAACCAAAGTACCTATTTTAGGCATTAAATTGAATGAATCTTAATGTATTATTATTTTTTTTTGAAACATTAATTTTATAATCACCGAAAATTTCTTTTCTGTATTTGTAATTAATGACACATGTAGTAACATTAGGATGTGTGTGCAACATTTTATCTGGTGCAGTGCTCATTTTTAAAAAATCTAACAAAATAAAATGTAGACCAAATTGGCCATTTATTTCCTTTATTATGTTAGGTATACGCAAATGGTGTGAGAGATAAATATTATTTATTCATATCATTCAAAGTAGTACATATTTTTATAGATACATCAGTATTTGATGCTTTACAGTTTAAAGAAAGTTCCTTTTGAGGTAGGTACAAGTATGAAATTATGTAAAATTTAAATAAAAGTGATTTATTATATAAAAAATGCATACATATAATATAGGAAGACTTATTCATATGTTTATTTAATTATATTTTGTTAAAAATATTGTTTGAAAAATGTTTGTGAAAAGTAGTAAGATAATATTTATGTTGAATTATGTATACTCACAAGTAAACAATATCTAATACAATTAAATTAATTTAATTATTACATAGCAATGGCTTCTTAAAAGCATAAATCAATAGACTTATATGTTAAAAAAAAAAAAATAGAATGTCCAATATGTTACAACACCTTTATAAATAATCTTCTTAACTTTTGAGAATACTTGTCATAAAGTGTATTATGTTTGTCTTTCAAACATTCATAGGTAGTTAATTTGGTAGTTTCAGAATAATAATCATAATCTTGGTACATTACTTTATGAGTTAATTGATCTATTATATGAAACTCTTGTACATCAACCACATTTATAATGCTATAGTGTTATTAAAGAAATACATACTTGTCTGAAATATAAAATAATAAAGTAAAATGTAATATTTTGTATATAAGTGTTATTCATAGACCATTTATTAATAATTAATAATATAATACCTATCTCATTATTTTGAACATTTTTTAAATTTTTACATGAAATTTACAATCTGTACATTATGGTATAATGAGTAAATGTGATATAGGACAAAACATACAAGGTATTAAAAAAACTAGTTAACAATTAATTATACATATTACATGATACGTTGAAAAAAGTATCAATTAGTGACATTTTCGTTTGGTAGTAAATATATATATATATATATATATATATATATATTTAATACATAAACATATCACGACAGCATTTATGTTTTATGGAAGGTTTATTGGGTAATGTGGGGAGTATAAAGATTTCTAGCAAGCGGTTTGAGATGAGATAGTAAGCGAAAGTGGACACGTTTGTAATAAGATAAAGCTTCATCATGCATTTTTAGATTTGAATGGATTGTTAGCTATATAGGAAGGGGCATTTAATAATTCACGTATTTCTATGTTTTTAAAAATTTGGATTTTGTGTTTTCCCATAACTGTAGACTGTATGTCCATAAAGGTTTAAGTAAGGATTTATAAATTAGAAGTTTAACATTAGTGTGCGTATTTGTTATTATAAATGAGGTTTTTACCCGGTTTTTTATTAAAACATAATAAAATATATAAGTTTACTCTTATGAATTTGATATGCTGGGCCCAGGTCATAGGGTTAAACCAAGATATTTAGTATTCAGAGCACTTGGAATTTGAGTGTCATAAATAAAGACATCATCGCAGGGGGTGAGTCTAAGGGTGAAAATTATGTCCATAAACTAATTTTACTAACATATAGTTTAATAGTTTATTTGTTTTTACACACGTCTTAAAACTAATTTTAAGGTTTGAAAATAAATTGTAAACAAAAGTTGTAGGTACATATTAGTAATTTTTAACCATATTGATAAGTAATAGTTTAGTGATAGAAGTTTATTAGTAATAATGTTGGCATACCTATTTGGCAGGAGGAGAAATGATACCTTTGCTCTGCATAAAATTGTTAGCAGGGGCAAGTATCCGCAACACTTACCCCACTGTATGCCAATCTTTAGAGCTGGGATTTTGGCATATTTTTTTTTTTTTGGTGTTTTATTACATTGATCCCTAAATATAAAATGTTATTTGTGTGAAAGTAATTATTTTAAAGTTTTTTTTTTTTTGACTAAATTAACTGTAAAATATGCATTTTTCACAATTTGTTTATAAAATGAATGAAAATTGTGGCTATTAACAAGAGACTTTGACAAACTGGTGACTGTACAAATAATAAATTATATAGTATGACAAATTATCGTCAATAACAATTTTATTACGCCATGCATACATAAAAAATATATATATATATATACTACCATAGTATCATTTTAAAATTTGTTTTCAATGTTTAACCTATAATAATTTAAAAACATTTTTAAAGTGTATTTTTTTTTGAGTTTTTTTTAAGTCTACCATTATTTTTTTTTTTTGAGATTTTTTAGGGCATTAAAATCCCAATCCTAGTCATAACTACAGAGTGGCATATGTTGTTATTTGTTTTTACAAATTCATTTTAATTTTATATTCTAAAGGTAAAAAAAAAAAAAATTGTTGTGCACTATCCTACACAAACCACATGAGCTACTGATTTTAATATATGATTGCTTTAAATTAAATTAAGAATATTAATTATTAATTAAATTTACTATAAGTATGTATTTGATATAACTCTTATGATGAACACATTTATACCTAAATAAATGGTCTAAATGTATACATATTATTTTGTTTTAGAATCAACTAGAAAAACTAGACCCTAGAGGTCGCACTCCTTTGATGTTAGCCATAACATTAGGTGACAAAAAATCAACTAGAATATTAATAACCAGAGGAGCTAATGTCAATGTAAAGAATGATGAAGGATGGACTGGTAAAAAAAAAAAAAACAAGTTTTATTTAGCAATATTCTAAACCGTTAATATAATTTTTATAGCATTACAAGAAGCAATTGCTACAGGTGATCCAGAAATGGTTAAGCTTGTTATGGAACACAGAGACTATCAACGTCATTCAGATCGAGCCACTGATGTTTCAAAACTGTTAAAACTACTTGAAGAATCGCCTGATTTTTATGTAGAAATGAAGTGGGAATTCATTAGTTGGGGTAGGGTTTTTGAATCAAGAATTGTTATTTTGAGTCAGATTTAAAACATTGTTTGGTTTTTAGTTCCATTAGTATCAAGAATGTGTCCAAGTGATACCTATAAAATATTTAAACAGGGATCTAATGTGCGAATTGATACAACATTATTAGGTTTTGATCAGGGTAATTGGGAACGCGGAAATTTGAGTTACATATTTTTGGGACAAAGTAAGTGAAGTTGATTATTTATATTTATGTGTATGGCTTATTATGTCGATTATGTTGTTAAATTACAGCTGCAACACTTTACAAATCAAAACGAACTTTCATATTTCAACTTAATGAAGGTTAAATCTTTCATAATAAGAAAATGTAACTTATTTAGAATCATCTTCATTGCCTAAAATATAGTTTTCCATTATATAATTGTTTTTGCTCTTAATTCTAGTTGAATATATAATATTGGTTTGAGGTTTGCTTTCAAAGCAATTTTTTATATTTTTTATACCATTTTCCATTTAATACAATTATTTTTAAAGTGTAAAAGATTTTGAACTTGTGAAATTTTATAATTTAGAAAGTAGTAATAAATCATGATCTAGCATTAAAGGTATCATTCTTATTTTAATGATTTGTTGTTGATTATAAATTGATGTTTACCATTCTTTAGTAGAATATATACACATAATATATTACTTAAATTTAAACCTTAAAAGTACACGTTTTCTGAAAGATTGTGTATACTAAAAAAATTCAGTATAATAAGTTATTTAAACTATTACCTTATGAATATTTTATTAGAAGTGGACCTTTTATTCTTTAAAATAGATTGTTATTAACTATTGTTTTTTTTTGTAAAATTATTAATATTGTTTGAACTTAATCAAATGTTTAATATATTGTTTTATTAGGTAAATCAGCTACATTTTTAGAAGTAGATCATGAAGCACACAGGGTTTATGTAGAAGAAATACAAATGATACCTTTAGATCAAGGTATTGAAGTGATGCGTCCATCAGATGATACAATAGCCAGCAGATTGTCTGCTCCTATTGTTAGTTTTGATATAGATACTAAAAAAATTAGTTTTGAAAGGTATTTTATGAATATTTTATGAGAAATTTACAATGATTTTTATGTGTTATTTGTATTATAGGAATAAAAGTGGTATTTGGGGTTGGCGGCAAGATAAATCAGAAATAATTAATGATTATAATTGTAAAGTATTTAGTGCAAGTAATGTGGAATTTGTTACCAAATCAAGAACAGAGCATATGAATGAAACTGAAAAAGCAAAATTAAATAATACAAAAAATCCCATCCAATCAATTTTAGGCTCAAGTGAAGAAACATGTGTAAGTTAATACTAATTTAAGTTTTTAATTATGTATTTTATGTTTAAAATTTTGCCTGTTAGCCAGTCAAATCAGATCTTGAAGTTACTATGGCTGAATATTTTGACGAATTGGTTGATATCAAAGGTAGATATATACGGAAGCCAATTGAGCAAACTACAAAAGTCACAAAAATCAAGGTTTAAAAAAGTTTAAATATTATGCCTAGCTTAAAATGTGAACCATTGACTTTAAACATGAATTAAAATATTTTTAGGCTAATTTATGGCTTAGTGAAGATTACCCATTGAGTTTGAAAGAACAGATCATGCCAATTGTTGATTTAATGGCAATTACTAGTTCTCATTTTGCCAAACTAAAGGATTTCATTGAAATGCAGCTCCCATCAGGATTTCCTGTTAAAATTGGTATCTAATCTTTCAGCTATAAGTTAAATGATATATTTTGAAATGATTATTATTTTGTAGAAATACCACTATACCATATTTCTAATGCCCAAATTACATTTGGTAACTTATTTGGGACCGATAGAGCTGTAGAAGGTGTTCAAACATTAGACTCTGACGGAAAAATGTTCTGTGTAGTTGAAGATTCTGTATTTTTCCCTCCCAGAAATTATGTGGTGCTTGGTAAAAGACAATTTTTAATACAATAATTCAAATATGTATATTTGTATTTTACTTAAATATTTGTTAAAGGTGCTGAACAAAGACGTCAAATTGGTATGGATAATGATGAAGAACTACTTCAATTTGCTGTTCGACAGAGTCTTTTAGAAACTGGAGCTGAAGAAGATCAAGTAATTAATTATATAATATATTTAATGTTTTATAATATTAATTTCAAACATTTTTTTTTTTTTTTAAAGGTTGATATTTGGGAAGCTTTACAAGTTCAACGACCAAATACTCCCAATGACCTTTATTTCGATCCAGGCGATGAAGAATTACAAAGGTACAAATATATACAAACATTTTATCATACATATTTTTCAATATAAGTGTATTTAAACAGGTTACCATTTAAAAAGAGAGGACGATAAAATGCTTAATTCCTCTAATTTCAAACCTTAAAACAAATTTTCCTTGGACCAAGTTGTTTAATATCTTATAAATATTGATTAGTTTATTATCCAACTAATATATTTAGTATTCGATTATACCTTGGCTTGGCTTGTATGTATATTTAGTTAATTTCCTTGTAGAGCAATCCATGCAAGTTTGACTGAATGTACATTTGTGCCTCCGGTTTCACAATCAGAAGCTTCAGATTTAGTTGACAATGCAACAGCTGATGATGCAGATGCTGATCTTAAAGCAGTACTGAGGTTGTCTATTGAAGAAAAAAGACAGGCTGAACTACAGGCACAAATGGAAGAAGAAATGTTAGAAAAAATATTACAACTATCTCTGACCGAAAAATAATTTTTTTTTATTTATTATTATTTGTTATATTACTGTTAAACTTTCTATGTCCCATGAAAAATTCACAAATTAATAAAAATAAAAATACTAAAATGATAATAATCATTATAAGACGTTGAATTAACAATTATAATGAGTTTAAATTTATATATATATTTTTATACCATGAAAATATTTTTGATTTAAATATGTGTAATATAAATTACCTAAAATGGGTAATGCATGTCTAGTAAATTGCCTATAGTGTTTTACATTCTACTTTCTGATTATTAGCTAATTTTGTATTATTACAGTTTTTTGGTTATGTTTTATCATTGAGAAATGCTTTTGTATTTAGAGTTTATATCCAGTATGAGAGTGACCTTAGGTAATGACTGATTGGCATCTGGTTTAGTCTGACCACACTTCTTGATTAAACCAGTTTTCATCAACTTTCATTTTTAGCTTTCATTTCCGACAATCAGTTGCTTTCAAAAAATTATTTAATTGTTTTAATCTTATCAAAATGCAAACTAGGCGGTTATTGGTATAATAAAGGGACAGTTTCTAAGGGATGATACTTGGTACATGTAAGCCACATTTCTACTGGTGTACAAGGATGGTCCCTGAGGTTACTCTTATATGAGACCGAGTATACAGAGTATATGTTATAATATATTATAAAAATTTAAAAATGTCTAGTTAATTATTTTGTTTGTTAGATGAAATATAGCCTTGTTGGAATTCCTTTTTTTAAATATATAACTTAATTGTATTCATAGAAATATGTGTAAATTATTACAAACTATTCAATTTGTATTTTAATATTTTAAACTATTTTTTTATTATTTATTTGTAAATTACACCCAATTGTATTATTCACTTATTTTATTCTTTGTGTGGTCAATTTTACAGCAAAAGACTTAAAATGTTTAAACTTAAAATACCTAATAGTTTAATACTATAGTGGTAACCTTATTATAATATATCTCCTAAGCTTTAAAAAAAAAACTATTTATAAAATTTTATATTTTTATCATTTTTGATCTTAAATTTGTGTATGATTAAGTAGTTTTAATTATTATATTATACTATGTATAATATAATGTAAATTTTATTGTTTAACTTTTTTTTGCAAATCTATTTATTACTTGTATACTCATTATCCCACTATTCAGTCTTATTTATATTGAGTTTTTAAATGTATTCAGCTATTTAAAAATATGAATTATATTTATTTATTATTATTAAATATTTATTTAACCTTTTATATTTACAAAAAAATAAGAAGAAGAAAGGAATATTTTTAGCTAGTCAGAAATTAATTTATTTTTATCTTTTGTGTTAAATATATTATTAAAACGTGTATACCTACCTAATATAAAACATGTCTTTAATGTTGTAATTTATTATTGTATGCTGTTGATAGGTATCTTCATATGAATCACTGATTAGTTTATTTTATTACTAATATAAAGAAAAGTCAAATTATTTGATTTCTGTTACAATTATGTACATGAGAAATATAATCATAGTTAATAGTTCTGAATATTTAGTGTCAAGGATAATAGTAATCACCAATCATCATTAATCAGTTGCCAAATCTAAGTGATTTTGTGATCTCAAAGCTTAATTAATTAAAAAATTTAGTTAGGTCCCAGCCTACTCTGAAGATTGAATAGTTTTTAAAAAATTATGTTGTACGGGCTCAATTATTCATCATACTTAAAAAAAAAAATTTTTATTAGGGGGAACCAATGGCAACATAGGCCGTTGGGTGTGGGATGGTACCATAGATAATACATATTTTCTTATAAAAACTATTGGTCTCAAATACTTCAACATAAGAATTTTTCATGAAATAAGAAAGTTAAACGATTCATGCAAAATTTGTCAAAAGCTCACTAAAATTATTCATTTTAGAAATGAATAAATATTATGTTATCTGATATGTAATATTGTATTTATTGCAAAGAATTATTATTGATTTTTAAAATAAATAAAACTGTACTTTTTGTTTTTTTGTTGAATAAAATAATATAGTTGAGAAATTTACAGATTTTTAATGATTATTTTTAAGTATGTTGTGATATTCAGAAAAAGCGTTATTTAATGTTATATGGCAAATGCAAAAAAACATTTTTAAGTACTATCGTCTACATCTATCATACCTAATTATTGATTAATAATTAGTAATTACCTATATATATTTATGATCTAATTTTTAAAACAATAGTATCAATGTGCACGGACTTAAATATATTTCATATACCTATGAGTTTTACATATTAATAAATAATATATAGGTTTTTTTATATACATAAAATAATAGCAACAAATAATTAATAGAAAATACAGTTAAATTTTTAAAAACATTAAAATAATACAAAATGATTCATTTTTATTTGTCCGACTTTAAATAGGCAATTAGTTAAATGCCTAGTCATTTTATTAAATTACTAGGCATTTGGCTAAGTGTCTATGCGGATAGTGAAATTGCATAAAAATTAAATTCTTTATAAATGCCTAGGCATTTAATAAAATGTCTGTTTTGACTATATGCTTACGACATATTTACTTCTATTATAAAAAATTCAAATTTCAATTAATTTTCATGGAAGGATATTTTTGAAATATCATGGAGTGTAAACTCTTTTGCTGAGTGAGACAGAAGATCGAAGAACGTCTGATAACCAATATGGCCTATCCCACGGTCTTATATACCTAACCTACGTATATAAGACCGTGGCCTATCCATTATGTATTATGTATGGATGGTACAGTAGGGGTCAATTTTGTATATTATGTTTACAGTTTTTGAAGTTAGTAGGGTTGTTTATGTATGGCAAGATATCCTTGATAAAAAATGACGGGTGGTCACCCATCCGGGAGCTTGCAGCTGTGCCCGGTGTACGTACGCTCAGGGCGTTTCCGTAGATTGAGTATATATTATATAGGTACTATATATTTAGATTGGCAGAGTGGAGTCTCACGGGGTTACCCCGCAAAATGTTTTTCCACTACTCCGCTTGTCTAAACTTTAAATACATATAAGATATAACTCATAAACTACTCGTCCTAAATTCGATTTTTATGAATCAAAATACTTAGAAAAATATTCTGCTTTGGAATATGAAATTAAAACTCTGTTGTCATTTAAAAAAGTAAAAAACTTAAAAAATGATAAGGATAAAAAAATATTTAAAAAAATATTTTTTTAATGAAAACGTTGGTTTTTTAACAACTTGAAATCATGTAAAAAAATATTTTGAAAAAAGTCAATACTTTTTGAGATAATTAGTGTACCCACTTAAAAGAATCACCCTGTATTTACAACCGCTAGAAACGATACAAACTAGCACGATTTGAATAACACTGGAATTATTGCCAAAACAACATGATGTTTTAACTTTACATTGCAGTGACATATAGTGTTGCACTTTTTTTGGAACAATGAGTGTGTTGTTATAATTTGGCCTGTAAATAGCTATTTAATAGGTACTATACCAACACATATTTCATACTCAAGTCTGAAATACTCGCGACTCGCGAGTAGGTAGTCGAGTTGACAGATATTGCCAGTAAGAAAAAACAATTTATTTGGATTGTAAATTGATATGTATTATGGACGTGGCCACGTGGGTAGGTATGATATTTATATTCCATTATACGTCAGAACTCAAAAGCTAGTACCAAAAAAAAAAAAAAATACTGTCAAAAGCACTATTATAATATAATATTTGTCAATTAAAATATAGTATTAATTATGAATGATGATGGACAAACGTCAGAGTTATTTTACACTTCACTTACATTACATTAAATTGTTATTTGATATGATAATATTATCATGCATTATTGTATATAGTCGGTTACTACATAATAAAAAAACAATAACATCACTAATGTATACAATGGTGATGTATGGGTACAATAGAATACCTAGCTCAAAATCTGATTGTTTGCTTACCTATATTATGACATTTTGCAATCATGTCAAATAACCTAACTGTCTAACCTAAAAATATAGTTTTGTTAACAACGGATTATAAAAAATTAAAAAAGCAAGTTCCTAGGTATATAAAATTATACACGCATAAAACATTTTCATTCATATTTTAAAATAATACAATACCTAGAAAACCTACCTACTATAATGAGACTTACACAACCATGATGACACTTTTATTGATTAAAAATCTATACATGTTTAAAATAAATGTATCGTTAATTCTTCAATATTAGGCACCTATGTAATAATTAATATAGTGTTATTCAAAACCTATTAATACGTATAAGAGTTCCGGTCTCACAAAACGCGTGTGCACTGTGTACCTACACTATATATTAAACTTAGGGTAAGTATTAATATAAAATCAAACAACCTATATTTAAACTTTTAAACCTCCGCGGCAACAAGAGAGGTAGTGTTTAACCTAATGAGAATAATGAGATACGTACCTATAACATATTATTTAAGCAACAACACTTCAATTACGTAGGTAGCTACAAGTTCGAGTTAAAATATGTTAATGGTCAGTAGTGTGTGTTACCTATGACTTACCACTTACCAACGTAGGTAGATAATTAACTATTGAGTGTAGGTATGAATGCCTCATTTAATCCACTATAAATAGGCTATAGCCACAAAGTAGCCAAGTGGCGAGTGGCAAACATATTGCATGTGGTATTCACCTTCGTCTTTCACCATTATAGCCTTATAGGTATTAAGTACCTGTTCGATGTAATTCAATATTAAAATCGTTGTAATATTTGCATGCCTAATAGTCGATTATTCACTTATTCATATCCTAGGTATTTATAGTTTATACTGAATACGCCGATAAGGAATAAGGATTCCATAAAATTCAAACTTCAAAGCACGGACTAAGATTATTTTAATTCACGCAAGATAATAGGTTGACCTATGATAACCTTATAGTTAGTTAGTTCATGGTTCAAAGTTTACTTCTCAAATTATAATATAGATACCTATCTATTATTTTTATCAAACTTCAAATTATTTACTTTTTATCCTAGTCGGGCTAACTGAAATTATAAATTAGCCCTGAAAAACTAAACCGGACTAATTATCTATAATAGTATGTAGTAAATTATTACATACTAAGTAATCGGTCACAATCTCACAATTTTCCACAGAAACTATTTGCTTAACTGGCGACTTCCACATCGTCACCTTGACAAGACCGTCCCTTACATACCTACATACCGACTGCAGGCGACTACCAAGGTGTATATTTAACCTTTCACCTATTATCCCTAATAAACAGTATAGATATCTTATGCACATAGTCAAATCTGACCTTTAAATTAGTTCATTTGGTTTATATTAATCCTCAGTGATGATTTTTCCAGTAGTGAGGGGATCTAAGGGGTTTGGGTTCTGAGTAAATTAATATTTTTTTATTGAATAAATTAAGTATACCTACCTATAACAAATGTTTGACAAACAGTCATGCATAAGTAAAAAATAGTATAGAATTTTCGTTAATGTAAGTTAATTAAAATTAATTAAATATATCGTATTGTGTATTTGTATTGTATTGATAATATCATCATAGCACACCCACAGAAATATTTCAAAAACTTCTACTGCTAATTCTTATACCGAATTACGACCTAGATAGTTATAATCCTGATTTTTTATTGTTAGAAGCGCCTCACCGAATATAATAATATATGAGTATTATTATTCTTTTTTTACAGTGACGACATCGTGCCGTCCACGTGTTTAAATACGAACAAACGGCGTTATGTACGACTTTTCAGTGGCCCTGCTGAAAGTATGGCAATGCTTGTTCATCGCACCTGTGACACTGCGGCGGAAACCAGCCGACGACGGCGACAGCGTGAAGCCACAGTCGAACTACACATTCAGCGTCTGGTGGTACGCTTTCAACATTGTCGTGTTGGTCGCGAGCATGGCCGTCGGGATGTGGGTCGTTGTGGTGGACACGCAAGCATCCGCGATGGGACGGTCGTTTCGAATACAGAACACTTCCTCGGCCGTCGTCACCGCGCTCCAGGTGACGCTCCAGTGTTTGGTGTGCATGCTGGCAATCACGTGCTCCGCCAGCCGACACACCATGCTGCTGGACATCGAGCGGCACCTGAACCACGTGGACGCTGTGCTCCGGGTGTCCACAAGCCAGCCGGTGGCGAGGTACACTATAATGCTGGTCATGTTCCACGCGGCTTTGTTCGCGGCCGACAGTTACTTGTGGTACATGATTAGCCCGACCACCTGGATGTACCACGTGTGCTACGTTTACATGGCTATCGACTTGGCCACCATGCTCATGTACGCGCAGATCGCTTGGAACATAGGGCGTCGGTTTGAGGACATTAACGCGGTGATCGACTGTAAGCTCTCGGCCCACCAGACAGACGCGACGACGAAGTTTGACTATAGCCGCCATGGCGGCCGTGGCTGTCGACTCCCTCAACGGGTGTGGACGTTCGCCGGCCACACTGCGGTTGTTGTGTCAGCTAATTCGATTGTCATGGCTGACCGCATATTGGGTACATCATGTAAAAATAATAATAGCGTTTATCCGTTTATGATCAGTAGGTACTAAGTTATAGGTAAGTACCTATAATTGTGAATAAACGTAAATTGCGCTCAACGAAGGGGAAAAATTGTAAATTGAGCCCGTTATTTTTCAGATACAAAGAACTATGTAGTCAATTGCGCCAAAAAGAAATATTTATTTTTATGATAGTCATTTAGCATTACCCAAATGAACACCATCACTGTCCTTCAAAAATAATTTTTTGGTTTGCTTAAAACAATAGATACATTATTTATTTATTTTTAAATAAAATAATACGGGATTAATAAATTGTTTTAAATATTTTTTGTTAGGTTAATTTATGTGGTAAGTTTAATAATTTAAACATTATAATGATCCGATAATCCCATGATGACGGTTATAGTGATGCACGTTTGGCTTATCCACCAATAAATGAACAACAGTATTTAAAATATATAAAATATAGATAAATTCAAGGTCACTTGGGTACTATGGGTGCAATTCACTATACTATTTTTATCTGGTTTACGTGGGCACAATTTATCAGCGCCTATGATTATAGTACTTATACCTAATATTATGCGACTAATGACTATGCCTAAAATGAGTATAATATTAGATACACAAATCAGTACCCTATTACTAATACGAACACGCTTTAATAATATTAATTATTATAAGTATACATTGCACTATTGCAGTTAGGTATGTCAGATATATTGGCGCAAATCACAGGGGTGACAAGGGTGTTTCAGCAGTCTGCATTTTAATGCTAGCACACTGTATTTTGTGAGTATCTCAAATAATAATTACAAATCTTGAACACGTACCACTATTATAATGGGTCAAGATAGTTGGACTACTAATCTACCTATCAATAATTATTATGTCGAGTCACTTCTTAGCCTTATAATGATTCAATTTAATATTTATAATATGAATTAAATAGTACTAAGATTTTTATTCCGGTACTCATCATGAATAATTAAATATAAAATTGCTCAGGCGTTCGCTGGTTCAGACCAGAAATCTGTATAGACTGTATCTATAATGATTTTAGGTTTGGTAGTTCAAACGATGAAATCGACTCGAATAGTTTTCAAAATTCCTTATACCCATATTCGATTACATTTTAACTATACTTATAATTTTTTAGTATATTAATTATAAATTGTTACCATAAGAATATTTACAATGATATTATTATATTTATAGTTTATATAATATTTGTATATTGAAAAATCCAATTTATACAGTATAGAGTATACATATAGTTCGATGATAATAATATATATAATATATATAATATCGTCTATGGCTTCTTTAATATGTCAATGGATTATAAACTGCAGGTTAAAGAAAGCATGAAAGTTTATTTTAATATTTTCATAAAATATCAACCTTTTTTCATGACACGTGAGTGACGCCTTTAATTTAACTAATAGGTTTTAGTGTTCACACAATTTCTGATTCGTGTTGAAATTATAGAGTTTAATGTATAGGTAAGGCATGGCGGACGTAACAACTAACAGTACGAGTAGGTATATTGTATATATCAATCAGCTATCTCCGTGGCTATTATTTTAAAATAAATTGTATTTGCTACGAATGTCGAACTTTAATAGTACCTACATGGAAAGCTGAGGGAGTTCATTAGATACTAAAAAAATAAAGGAAATATTTACATTTAGTCAATTTTTTTGGTTGAATAATGTTTATTGAACATTCAAAAGTTTGAGTTAATATCAAAACTGAAGAGTAGAAATGACAAAGCGATTGGATCATAGGATTGTAGGAAGTATTTTGGAAAAAAATCTAAAAAAGTATTGCTAGGTAACTAAAATATATATTATAGGTACATCTTGCTATTTTAATGTGATGTATGATGCATTTACGACGTCGGTAATTACTGATAAGTTATAAGTTATAACTTATAAGGTATCGCTAGACGCTAAACTGCTATAGTAAATAATGTATTAAAATAGTATTTATTAATTATTATGTAAACATTGTATAAAATTACGGGCAAAAAAAAAACCATGGTAAAAATTTAAACAATTGTTTTCAATTATTAATTTTGAATTTTAAATAAAAATTAAACAGTTAACTATAACTATCTACATATTGTGTAGGTACAATAATAATTCTTGTGCTGTTATTCAACCAATTTTCAAATATTTTTATTTATTTAGTTGATTGATATGCCAAACTCTACAAGCATTTTATTATTAGTGTGATAATAATGAGTATTTACCTATTATATAATTATGTTAATCCAGTCAAGGTATAAAAGAGTTAAAATAAGTACGGAGAACTAAATACATTGTATAGTCGTTGTACATCTAGATCTATTAAACGGCGTAAAATCTATATTTTTTAATACCTATTCAACAATACTGTTAAATTTTAAGTATTTCTAACCAAAGAACTAGATTAGATGAGTGAAATTACTGTAATATATATTAACTATTTTGTTTTATTTTTGTGTTATTTATAGAAATAAAAAATATTTCAATTGCCAAATTACAAGATCTTCACTGGAGTCTTTGTAATAGCATCAAAGTAATCAATGATAAATTTGGCTGGCAATTATTTCTGCAGCTGTTTTGCAATTGCGTCCAACTAATTGTGACCCCATATTTTATAATCATAAATTTATTTTACCCGGTGATTTATGGTTCTACAGATATTAAATTCATTCTTATTCAAGTTGTCTGGGTGCTGACCCACTTGAGTCATTTATTATTAATCGTATTACCCACGTCGTACGCTACTGAAAAAGTTAATAAGAAATATATAGTAAATTTATGGTAATTTAAACTGTTATTTCTTATGTATTACACAGGGTGAAAAAACTGCTGTGATCATATGTAAATATCTAAGTCTTGATATAGAACCAGGTGATATGAAACAGGTATCTATTATTTATGAAAAAAATATTATTAATAATACTGATTAAAATTAATTGACTATGCTAATATTATATACTATAGTTGTAATTAATAATTTAGATAGTACTCAAGCCAAGGCCCAAGATTAAGATGATTTTGGGCCCGGAGCCAAACAATTTTAGGGATCCATAAACATAAATATATCACAGTATAAATACTAGCACCTAATCCCAACTCACAAAAAATATATTTCAGAGATAAAAAAAATAATTATAATATAAATTAATATAAAAAATTCCTATTTTAGGTTTCTAAACATATGTTTAGAACACCTCATATCCTCCTTATGTCCGTCTGTACATCTGTCCGTTAATTACCAATACATAGTTATAATTGTTGATTTTAATAGGCGATAGGCATTTATATATTGTCTGTAGTTACTCTACATAAATTGTATATAGAATTATAATTTATTGTGTTATATTAAAATACGTTTGGAAACCGGGAGTTTAGTACGCTCACAGTGAGCTTTTCTAACTTTTTCTATGCAATTATATTATTATAGCCATTTATAGGAAACATGAACTAATGCCAGGGATTGTTTTATAACCGTGATGGGCCCACTAACATACGGACTCTTCTCCCCTACCACATCAGTCCGGGCCTAGTAGTACCTCATGTAATTGTTAAAGAAAATTTTAACGTAATTCGTACTAAATAAATATTACGATAAATTAATAAAATTGTAATTCTATAGTCTATATGCAACTATACAACAATAGTTTTGAAATATTATCAATTAATTATAAATATAAAAACAATATTAAAAAAATGTTTTTCACACATATTTTATTATAGTATAGGTAGACAAAATAAATAAATCATTGTATTACGAATCAGTTATAATAAGTCACAGTATACCTATTAGTATAATATTATACTCCGGGTGGCAGTATTGTGCTAAACATTTCTCACGCCTTCCTGGTTTTTTGAACGGAAAAAAAAAGCATAATATTATACAATATTATAATTTATAAAGCCTATTACATGAATTTTTTATAAAATAATTTATAGTTACATATTAATGACGCTGCCGAAATGTATAAATATAATGTAATAGTTAATAACTCTATATTTTGAATTGACTAATAAATACGCGTTACTTTCGTATTACTCGTATTTCAGAAAAATTCGTCGTTACTACTTTTTTTGTGCTCATATAAACATAATAAATAGGTAATTTAAACTTTCGACCTTCAAACGCTTCCACTATATAACTTATAAGTTTCTCCTCCGATTACGGTCTATTGCATTATCCTATTTAAAATTGTCAATATTTTTTAGGCATCTTTAGTCACCCTATCCAACTACCACTGGCAAAATATTTCCCTTAATTGATTTCTTGCAGTTTTGTTTCTGGTAAGGTTACACCTTAATTCGGACATGTTAGTACCCAATGATGGAATAGTTAAAAATAATTTTAACGTAATTTGTTTTAAATATTACGTAATTTATCAAAATTGTAAATCTATAAGCAAGCATGCAATAATGATTTTCAAATATTATCAGTTTTTAACAGCAAGTATTATAGCCACCCTATAAGTATAATTTATTTTACATAGAAATATTTTATATTTTTCAGTTGGAGATATTCGTCCTTCAATTGCAAAAGTATGCAATCGATTTTTCGGCTTGTGGAATTGTGAATTTACATCGATCCACCATTACAACGGTAAAATAATAAAATTTCGAGCCATATTTAGGTTTATTTTATAAATTATTTATAATTGTCTACATTTCATAATATATTTTCATATAATATGATTTATATGGTCATCCAATTTCTAGATTTTGATCTCCTCTCACCACAATAATATTCAGGTCAAAAATGCCACTGATTGTATACATCAGTGGGATATTTTTGATTATTTAATTTATTTGACTATATAAACTATATAACTATATAGATTTAAACCATATTATTTGGATAATACTATTGATACTCAATTTTTTAAATTAAAATAATTTCATTTCTCAAGGTTAAAGATACTGTTGAATATCTTTTTAATTTTTCTCAAATTATTTTAATAGTTATATTGAGTACCTATTTAAATATTAAGATGTATCATTAATCATCACCAATACAAAATGTATACTTTTATTCCACCTGAACCGTATTTTATGTATTATTACTAAGACCTGCAGTGGCATATATACTCTGGGAGAGGATAGCGTTTGGCCGTCTGGGTAGTAAAACCCTATGCCCCCACCCCTTTGTTATTATTTCACTATACGTATAGTCGTATAGACTATAGATATATTAAAATCAATTAAATTTAAATATTATTTTGATACATTTACATAAAATTTTTTTTAAATATATAATCCCTCTCCCTCCTATTAAATATTGAAATTGTCTGTATACGCCACTGAATAAGAATATATTTAAATGTAATAATTTAAATTTCAGATTATCGGAACCGCGTTTACGTATTTGGTGATCTTAATTCAATTCCAAAACTCCGACTAGAAAAATCAATAGCAATATACCTATAGGTAACACATTGTATGATGTCAATTCACCATGATCGGATTTAAGCCTAGGTTTACCTATTATAATAATGATAATAGTTAGGTATATAAAATATATTACCATTCAATATGTACCCAGTGGCGTAGTTACGGTGTGGGGGTGTAAGTGGTTTCCACCCCCCCCCCAACCACCCAAAAAAAAACTTTTTATATTGGTATTGTGTCTTCTATGATACTGATTATTTTTAAAGTAATCTTTTTTTTGCATTTTTCGATGATGGATAATTAATACCAATTTGAAACAAAATAAAAATGACGTTTAGTTTAACTTATAACTTGTAATTTGTGTCATAAATACATTTTAAACCCCCCACCCCCAGAAAAAAATCGTATCTACGCCGCTGTATGTACCTACCTTTGTATAAGTAAATATAAAATAGCGTATTAAATTGTGTTTGCCGTATAGATTGCATAGTGTCGCGTTCATTTCATACACCATAAATAGATATATGTATAAAAACAATTCATTTACGTATATACAATATACTTGCTAATGGTATAGTAATATTACACTATTATCGTGTCACTTGTATACTTATAAATTATAATAAATTGTTATGTTTCACGCATATTTTATTGTAACAGGTAGAAAATAAAATAATTCATCGTAATATGAGTTAGTAATAATATGCCTGGCAGTATAATATAACCTATATGAATCGTATACTATGATTTTTTTTATAGAGAAACAAATAAACGTTGCTGAAATATATAAATATACCTAATATAATAGGGGAGACTGGTTTAATATGACATATCATTTTTTTAAATCGGTGTACAAAAAAAAAATATTATTAGTTAACATCTGAAAACTTACCAGTATATTTGTACAAGTACTATACACACATTACTGCAGTCAAATACTAAATTTATAAAATTAAAAAAAAAAATTCTCTTTTAAAAAAAAATGTGAACTATGTCATTTTACCCTTATTCTCAGATAAAATGACATACAATGTTTGTATAGGTTACCATAATATATTTTGACTATTTTGTTATAGAATTACATTATATAATTTCAACTTTGTAATATTTTAATACATTTTTTTAGTATCATAACTCAACATACTAAATATAACAACACTTACCTATCTAAATCTATAACTTAAATTAACTAATAGAATATTTTATTATTAACTTTTGTATCAATTAAGTAAAATACGTCAAGTTGCTACTTTTTTGTTCGTGTTATACATATGTTTAATACTGAGGTCGTAATTCGAACACTTCCACTAAGTTTCTTCATTTATTTCGGTCTATTGCTTTATCCATTATATCCATTAAGTCTTCGATTTTTCTGAAGCACATTCTGTCATTCATTCTAATTTTATTTTAATTTAAAATATTCTAATTTTCATTCTAATTCATTCTAACTGGTAAGGTCTTCTTCCCCTTGATCACTGTTTTGTTTTGTTTCTGCAGGTTAGGACCATATTTTCGTATAAGATTTCCTTCAATAGTTACTACCTAATATACTTACATAATATTTATCGTTGAAATATTTACGTAAATCTAATAAAACGTTAGATGTTTCACGCATCCAAAGCGTTAACAGCCCTGTGGCGGTTGACCGGGTTGGGAACGTTTTCGTTGGCCGGTTGTCCGCCCCCGCCGTCGTCCCGTCTCTCGGTCGTGTACGCAGTGGCCGTTTATTCGGCGTACGCGTACCTATGCTCGGTACTGACGTCCGAACGGCTGAGTGCGTACAGGCAGCACGAGAGCGGTACGTTTCAGATCCACGTGATCAGGGACACGAACATGGTTCTGCTGTTCGCCGCGTCCACAGCGGTATACTGGTGCACAGCCGCATACCGCCGGCAACACGTCCGCGTGTACTCAGAACACGCGGCCGTGGTGTACCAGCTGTTCGGCTCCACAACTCCGGCCAGCCGCGTGGTGGACGCATGGTGTTGGGTGCTGTACGCGCTGCTGGCCGCCGCCCTATCGCTGGACTTGCGCCGGTACACGGGCCGTAGGCCCTGGACGTTTGGGACCGTCTACGTTTGGGGCCATTACGCGCTGCTCACCGGCAACATGCAGTTCGCCATCACTGTTTTTGGACTGTGGCAGTGTTACCGCGAGCTCAACTGTCGGATGCGGGCCGGAAGTGCAGGCCACCAGCACGATTTCGACTTGCGCGACTATGGATCCGTCGTCGTGGACACCGCCGAAATGCCAGCTTTGGAGGTGCCGCCGCAGAACATGATGTTCATCAGTGGTGAGAACCCGACCGCATGACATCAGAATAAGAATTCAGTGATGTATTGTTAAAAAAATTCTTGGGTACATACCCGTTTTGCTATAGGTGACAATAGTAAATACTAAATACCTACTCATGTCCTAAAGTGTGAAAACAAAGTTAAATCGCTTGCAGGGTTGGGCTAGGCCACTGCAGGGACACCAGGATTTTCCCGGTAGGCCGCCATGAAAATGAGCCTATGGTGGCTGCAGTAGGCTATTCGGAGCCGGTAATAAGCAGTGCGGGGGCCTTATATAATATATGTTAAATGGTAATAAAACTAATAATATAATGTTATTAATAATATTTAACTGTTGTGATAACCTTGCCTACCTATAATATGGTATGTAACGTTAAAATATAAAAGACTGAGGACGAGGATATTATTATTATTACTATTTATATTATATTTATTTTAATGTAAACAAATATAATTTGTTAATTTTCTTTATCTCTAAAAGGTATGATAATATTATATTATATTACGACGCCTTGCACTAGTGTGTATTTATGCTATTTATAGCAATTATCAATTAAATGTTATGTTTTTTTTTTCATGAACTTTTCGTGTCAGAGTCTGTTGAAATATGGTAGCGTTGGTTATAAATTAAATTTATTTTAATAGTGCCGTACCAACAAAATCCCCTAACCCCCACCCCTATATACGCCACTGAGTGAGCAAAAAATTATTCAGTTCTAACACCTCCATAGCATAGGATGTGAGTTGAGAGCAGGGGCCTGTTAAAAAATTATTTTCCGGGCCGTTTGTTTGAGCTAGTCCAACCCTGATCGCTTGAGCGCTTGACTCAAAATATATATATCTTATACATAGATTAATAATCACAATGCATCTAACGTGATATATGGAATTTGAAAAAACCAAATTTGTATATCGTCAACTCTATAATATGATAAATAAATAATTCATAGATATCTCTGTTGTCAATATTAACTAATGCAAAAATTACAATTTTTTTCTATGTATTTTTATTGGATGTACCCTACTCAGTATTGGAAAAAGTAAACTTGCTTACAATGCTGAAATATTGGTCAGATGTGCATTGGTCAATCACACAAATCGTATCCAGGGTCAACAACTTATTTAAATTCCGATTATTCGTCTTTTTCATTTGTGGATTACTACATTTGATGTTAACACCATATATGTTGTCGTTGACTATACTCAACGAGGATATTGATATATTGCGTTACTTATTAGAATGCACTTTGTGGTTCATTATTCATATTCTTCGAGTGGTTTTGATGATTTACCCGTGTGCACTACTAGGAGAAGAGGTAAATACATTAATATTAAAATATTAACCATTTTAATGTTAATAATTTTTTGACATTAGTCAATAGTAACCAATTATTGTTTTTTTTATGAAGGCTGCTAAAACACAAATATTGCTTGGAAGCTATCTCAATACTAAAATTGATTTATTTGATATAAAAAAAGTAAGAATTATGCGAAAATTGTGTAGATTAAATATTTATATTATTTGATATTATAGCTTAAAAATCGTTAAGATGATTGAAGAAAATAATATAATCTACAAGTATAAATAAATTCTATTAAAGATAATCAGTTTTATAATATGCAATATTACTTACAAATTATATACATGTGTATTGTAATGTAATAGTTTTAAATATGTATATTGTGTATAAAATATATACAAATTAAAATATTAATTATTATAACCTTTAAAATAGTTATTTTATGTATTGCGAAATAATTGACTAGTTTATACCTACTAATGTTATAATCTATTAAAATAAACGAAAAATGACAGTATACAATATTACCTAGCCATTTTTCAAGTTCTATTCTAATACAGTGAAAACTCTTTATAACGAAACTCGTCACAACGAAAAACTCATATTAAGTTAACTTATAATGGTTGGTTTGATTTAAAACCTATTAATTACTCTCTATTACGAAAACTCTCAATAACGAAAGAAATCACATGGTGCCTTCAGATTCGTTATAGAGAGTTTTCACTGTATATTAATCTTTTTTTTGATCAGAACTATTTCAGTTTTGGGTGTCACCGCCACTCATCAGTTACTAGTGATAATATTCCGGAGTTGAAAAATAGTTTTGTACACTAATTTAAAAATGTTCTTAGTAAAAAAAGTGTTAGGTGTATAAAAGTACAGGAGGTACCACCTATAGGCCTATAATAGTGTCTTATTGTCGTATAGAAATCTACTGTAGGGGGGGGGGGGGGGTGTAATGACTGGGCGAATTAAGGCGTCGGTTGCGACGCGCACAGTCGCCGGTTCGAATTCCGGTAACGGGCGGCATCGCTTTCCGGGCAGTTCAATAGTAAAGTTCATGGTATCTGGAAAAGTGGAAAGAGAAACCGCCACCCCCCACCAGGGCATGGCAGAAACCTACGGGTGCCCATTCGAAATTCTGCCAAAACATCCACGATTATCGAAACCAAAAGTTCCCTCCCCGACAGTTCCACAGGCTAATGGCCCTTGTTGTAGAAGCCTCAACCCCCCCCCCCCCCCAAAAAAAAAAAAAAAAAAAAAAACTTACTATAATGATACTTATTGCTAAAGGTACTTCATTACTTTCATAATAATACATATTTAAAAATTATAAAAATATATTTTTTTAATTTAAATGGTTTTGTAAATTTTTAGACACTTTTGATGTCAATTGTCAAAAGATGAACAATTTGTTTTTAATTTATTGACAGTAATCTTGTTAGTAAAAAATTTAACGGTTAAACTAGATCTGACGAGTGGTCTAGGATAAAAAAAATAATGTTACAGTTATAGATATATTAAATAAGATGCATGCTGGTTGATGTAGAGAATATTGATTAATGATAGATAAACATAAATTAATTTAGAAGTTAGGTCTTTGACCTGGTGAGCGATTATATCATTGTCATTTTAGTACAAGCAGTTAGTATTGAGAATCTAGGTTATTTATGTTTTATATTTTAATACAAAAATGAATATCCTTTTTTATAGATAGAAACTTATGCACAACAGTTGGCAGCCAACACACCAGAATTTAGTATCTACAGTATGTTTACTATAGACAAACAATTAGTTATCACAGTGAGTATTTGTATAATATAGTGCACCTATTTATAACTTAAACTCAAATGTACATACTACGTACTACATAGTGCATACGTTAATTTACTTCTATAGAACCAAAATATATTTATAACAGCGTTCATATGGGTACCTAATCGGGCTAATCTACATCTATACGTATCTCGGTATCTCACAATAAGAATCCGCAAAAAATCTCTAAACTGTGTTGTCCCTGCAAGTCCTATAATAGGATACTTTGGATTCATATACTGAATATATATCTGAGTATAATGCATAATAGATCTATTTTATCGATAAACCGCCGCTTATGTAATAAACATAAATTCTTCTTAAGATGATGACGCTACACATATATTTTATGTCTCCGTCTTACAAGTGTGTAACATGACAAATTTATGCTTAGAAGATCACGTTTAACTCCGTTAGTTTAAAAATTAGAATCTATCTATTATAATTATAAAAGTTGATGGTAAGAACATTATCTTTGTTTGCATGTGGCCATGTGGGTTCTTACAATAACTTAGTTTTTAATGTCAATAATATAAGTTATGTTAAAATTTCAAAACATTAAGCTGGGTCCACACGATGATAGTTACTCTCGCGAGAGTCGCTATCATGATAGTAGCTCTCAACTATCATGCACGTATGATAGTGTGAGAGCTGCTCTCACGATGGTTCGACAGTTACTATTGCCATGTTCACACGGCGATAGTATTCGATAGTACTATCACGATACCAACTATCGCGAGAGTAACTATCATCGTGTGGACCCGGCTTTAGGTAAACAGTCAATGTGGTCGAGTTCGTTCGTGATCAAACATATCACAATTCACAAGATAAAGAAGTGTAGAAAATTATTTTATAAACATTTAAATTAAACTAACATTAACTAATTAAAAATAAATATTAATTACTACCTATTGTTTGTCAAACAGTTTTACGAGCCACGATTTTGTTATCTTCATAGACAATAATCATTATCAGTAGAGTTAAAAAAATCTACCTATTTATTTAGGGTCATTGGAGTTAACCCAGAGTCAACTACTCTGAGTTACCGAACTCTGCTATCCGGAATAATGCTGGATAACTAGAGTTAACTAGAGTCGAGTTTTCGAATGCACCCAATGAGTGGAACTAAAGCAGCTATCAAATGAGTTTTTTCATTTTAATTTATGCCGTAATAGAACAAGTATGTTGGCCGTTGGATATGAGTCTATATTTTTATACGATTACTGTAACGTGAACAGTTACCGTTCATATTATTTTATACAGTGGATATTACAGCTGAATATTTTGATTTATAATATTTACATGTTAGTGACAACTGATAAACTGAAGCCAGTTACACAGCCTTAAGTCTTAACTGCGCATTAGCCAAGCGATCATAGTTGCATATTTTTCTAATTTATAATAAATATTTTAATCAATCTATCAATTTATTGAATTATTCTACTACGTTGAAATCTGTATAATTTATAATACTTTTTTTATATGAAATAAAAATAGATACATAGGTTGAGATAAATATGCGACTAGTTACTAGCATATGTACAGTTGAACAGTGGCGTGTCCAGCACAAACTAATTGGGTAGGCGCATTCAGTTGTGTAGTTTGTTTACTCTACACCGAAAAGATTTTGCCTATAAAAAAATAGCATTATGGGTAGTACATTTTTAGGTTTTCAATTTTGACCATTATACTTGCTGTATTTAGGTTTATTTTTTTATTTAATAATAGGCACTTTAAAAGTAAATTATTTTTAATAATATTGATTAAATATGTACTAGGTAAATGGTACCTAGGTATAACATAATAGAAAATTTAACAGTCTTTATTCTTTATAGACATTTTAGAGAAAAAAAAACTTAAAAATTACAAAATTATAAAATAAATAAACAAATTATTATTAATTTACAGAGTAGAGCAAATTATTTTCAACAATATTAACTAAATATTATGTACTAGGTAAGTGGTAGGTATAACATAATCAGGGCCGTCCCGAAAAAAAAACTATGGGGGGGTGTAGACTAACTAATTGCCAACTCATTGAGTAAAAAAAATTTTCTCGCTTCGCTCGAACAATATTATCTTATAATGTTATTTTATCATTTTTATTTGCTTTGCGTTTAAAAAAAACACATACTTTTTAAGTTTTATAAATTTAAATAAAAGAAAATATTGTTATTATTCTCTTTGATATCAAATGCAAATAGTAGTATAAATACCAAAATATTATTTTTTATTATGTTGATATTATAAATCATTATATAGTAGGTATATTGTATATAGTACAAAATAATAAATCTACATTTTATTATAAAACAATAGAATATAATTTTGATGAACAGGTATTCAAATAAAAATATTTTAATACATGTTAAACATACCAGATCTATTTATAACATGTTATCGAGCAGTAAGCACTTTCGCGGAACGACAGTATTTCATTGTCATTTTATTATTATTTTTATTTTTACTTATCAGTAAGTTATAATATTAATATTACCCATAGTTATTGTATGATATTCTTATATCTACAATATTATAAATAAAGTAGATATTTTTTTTTCATAGGAAAATACTTAAACTATGAATTTTATTGTATAATATAAATACAATTTATAGTTAAATATTATAATAAAATACTTAAAATATTATTAAATTGCCGACTCAATGACCTATTGATGAGCCATTGTGCCAACTGGGCCCAACTATAACTGTCGTGGGGGGGTGGCCCACCCCCTACACCCCCCCATCAGGACGGCCCTG
The DNA here is from genome assembly GCF_037042655.1 of Diuraphis noxia. Classification (NCBI taxonomy): domain Eukaryota; kingdom Metazoa; phylum Arthropoda; class Insecta; order Hemiptera; family Aphididae; genus Diuraphis; species Diuraphis noxia. The sequence goes on along the minus strand of NW_028301714.1, from coordinate 23,638,374 downwards.
AACATAATAAGAAATTTAACAGTCTTTATTCTTTATAGACATTTTAGAGAAAAACAACTTAAAAATTAACAAATATTATAAAACAAATAAACAAATAAATATTAATTTACAGAGTAAAGGAAATTCGTCTATTTTTTGTTTTAACAAACTCGCCAATCACAGGATTAGGATCATTTATCAATGGACTACTCAATACTCTTTCAATTTATAATATCGCTGTATTATGAAGGCGCTCAGTGGTCATTGTTGACCTCAAATATGTTTTAATTCGGTCCATAGCTGAAAAGCTTCTTTCGGCTGCTGCACTTGATACAGGAATGACCAGAATTTTGGTTATTATTCTTTTTTTTTCATTAAAAACTGGTTCTAAACTTGTAAGTTCTTTGTGGACTTCAAAAATGTCAACTGCTTTGTTCAAACCCTAACCTAACGATTTTTCATAAAATCTATCTAAAATTGTGATCGTGATGCTATAAACAACTTACTATTATAGCTATTCACTCCTACACGCCGCGCCAAATTCGATATAGTAACAATGTATAGTGATAACTGATATAAAAATACTGATAACAAAATATGTGATAATAATTTTGATATGATTGACCAATGGCAATGTCATCTATAAACATTGATCATGTCCACGGTTTAAGATAAACACTTATATATATATACCTATGTATATATATATTTTAAGTCGTGAGTTGTGATAAAAAAAAAAAAGTAGTCAAATTTAATTGGGCAGGCCCGGGCCTAGTCGGCCTACCCTGTAAACACGCCACTGCAGTTGAAGGATCATAAAGTCATAACACTTATGGTGACTTGTCGGCTGTCGCTAACATGTAAATTATCAATTAAATACCATGCAATGGCTCTATCCACTGTATAATATGATCTTAGCATTTTTGGGGACACAAATTACCAACTCTGGCTGAGGATTTATTGGTTCCATTGAAACTACCTACGTTAAAAAACGGTTTATATTGATTCTATCGGATGCTGTTAGTATTTAAGTTCTTATTGATTTTAGTCTTATATTTTTTGAAACATACAAAAAAAAAATTTGTAGGTAAGAGTATAACTATTCCTACACGAGTCTTGGCTCTACTTTTATATATTAAAATGTAGTCGATGTAGTCAAGAATCTCATTATTCAAACATTATTTTTATGGATTATTGTCTTTAAAAAATATAGGCAATAGATTTTATAAATAAATAATTGTAAAATGTTTCAGCGTATTATTTTAATTTTTTTTGTTTTTATGGGTTTCTATTTCTATTTATTTTTTCGATGCATTTCTATGGCGAAAATATTTACAAAAACATAATAGTTTTTGAAGTAATGAATGATCCATCAATTATGATAAAATAAATCATTCTGTATATTAATATATATATATATAAAAAAAATACTTCCATTCAAATAAAATAACTTTTGAGTATTTTTACTTGAATATTAATACTTTACAGAATATTTTTTTCAAAATCATGAATCATTAGTTATTTCAAAAATCATTAACGTTTTTGTAAATATTTTTTTACATAGAAATAAGTACCTAATACCTAACAAAAAATATTAATTTTTTAAACTTTATTGAAATGTCATTAACTATTTTTTTAAATTTAATTTTGTCATTTTTTTATAGTTATGATTTTTCAGGCTTTAATTTTTTAATTTTTGTATGATCAGTATCTGGCGAATTCAAAAGCTAGTTTAATCGATGTATAGATATTATTATAAACAAGCTGTTGGAGTTTATACAATATACGTTCGTATGTGTTGTCCGTGCAAGTCGTAGAGCATAGTAAATGTTGAGTTGTTGACTTTCATATTTTGTGTGAATTGACCTAGTATTAATTTTAGAACATTATAATGTGATTTTAATTTTGTATTTTACAGTAATTTAGATTTTAAGCAATTTTAAGCATTTTTAAATCGTAATTTTATACATACCTACTCATAATGTCAAAACTCATTTAAAAATTTAAATGTCATGACCAACCAACTTACAGGTCGTACTAATCTAATACTAATCCTAACAATAGGTACAACATTGGACCTTCTGAACAGAAGTTTTTATGTTTGATAATATATTATATTATATTATTTGTACATAATATTAAGACAGAAAAAATACATGCAGTCATAGCATTTATTTGATCTTTCTTAACATTTCTTTAAATGAACTATTACGCATTATCATATATAAAATAAATTATTGGAAAATAATATATACATATACGGGATGATTCTTTTATCATTGAACACTCATTATTTTTTTACATAGTTTCAAGTTGTTAAAAAACCAACGTTTTTATTAAAAAATTATATTTTTAAATATTTTTTATCCTTATCATTTTTTAAGTTTTTTACTTTTTTGAATGACAACATAGAGTTTTAATATCATATTCCAAAGCAGAATATTTTTCTAATTATTTTGATACTTAAAAATCGAATTTTGGACGAGTAGTTTATGAGTTATAAGTATTTAAAGTTTAGATTGGCGGAGTGGAGTGGTACGGGGTTACCCCGCAAAATGTTTGTCCACTACTCCGCTTGTCTAAACTTAAAATACATCAAAATACTTAGAAAAATATTCTGCTTTGGAATATGAAATTAAAACTCTAGGTTGTCATTCAAAAAAGTAAAAAACTTAAAAAATTATAAGGATAAAAAATATTAAAAAACATAATTTTTTAATAAAAACGTTGTTTTTTTAACAACATGAAACTGTAAAAAAATATTTTCAAAAACATTGATACTTTTTGAAATAATGAGTGTTCAATGATAAAAGAATCACCCGGTATATATTATAATATATAATATATATAATACACTCATCCATCCCCGTAAGCATGACCCTGCATGCGTTATAACAGTTACTTTTGTATTGTCATTGTTATAGTTAACAGGAGCAGTTACAACATATTTGGTGATAATTCTACAACTACAAGGTCAATCATTATGATGGGATCTTTAGAATTTAAATTCAAACATCTACCTACCTACTTTTATGTTTATTTTCTATATAATATTAATATTGTACTTATTATGAAAACTCATTTAATAGTTATTACATTTAGAATTTGAATATTAATTATTTTGTATAATTTTAAAAGTACTCAAAATATCGATTATCCTAATGAAGTACCTTCCTTTTTATGTAATATACCTATGCGGCTATGCTTATTATTTATCTATGTAACTCTCTATATTTTACTGTCTTACGACTTTCCCATAATATATTTACTGTCAACCATCACATATTCATATACAGTTTATTAGGCTTAAATATTGTAAGAAATATTTCTGTAAGGTGTAGTCAGGTATATTTGCTAGAAAACAAGAAAATATTTTTTTGGTAAATAATTATTTTCGAGCGGGCCACCAGCACACCAAACATACTAGTAAACAATCTCAATACAATTTTGTTACAAATAGTAAGTATAATATATGTACTTTTAGGTACATACTGGATTTGTTTCTTATCTTTTATCTACTATTGAAAAGATTAAAAATTTAGGTTAAGGAAGAATTTTTTTTTTTTGAATATTTTGTTTTTTACAAACATTTTTAACGAGCCACGTGGAATATCATCGCGTGTATAATCGTTTTGGCCGTATGGATTCATTGCAATTTGCAGTGTATTTAATGATTGTATCTTGTATCATACCGAATGTGGTTGACGGTACTTATGCATTTATTGTGCGTCACGTACATATGCGGTGAGTGCAGTTCACGCGCATCGATTCAAGTGGTGTGTGTAATCAGTGTATTGCGGTTTTGAAATCATTGACGGTTAATGACATTCATTCCGATGGACAAACGCGCAGTTCTGGTGAATTGTGAGTTTACGCAATACCATTTGAACCAGTCGTCCGCGTGCGACATATTATGCTCTCAGTCACGTGCCTGGTACGTTGGTAGTGTTGGTACGTATGTGAACCACAAGACCCCAGTGGTGTCATTTCAGTTTTTACTAGGAGGGGGAAAAAGTGACTGAACAAAAGAATATCCCACTAGTTAATTTCTGCTTACATTTTTATCTCGGTACAATTTCCATCTTACATATCTTTATTCTTTATTTCTGAGGTAAGTAAAAAGTCTAATTTTTATACCAAAAAAGACGCGGAGGAGTCAAAGAATTATGGTGGCTTACCGGCAACCTCAGTGGCATCACTTGAAATTTTTCTAGAGGGGTTGGACAAAATTACTATAAAAAAAGTAATTGTGAAATCAAGTACATTTTAAAAACTATATTAGGTATAGAGGTTTTTTTAGAAACTATGGATACATTTATAATATTGATTGTTGTATTATACGCAACCATAATATTTCGACTGAAAAATTAAAATATTATTAATTTTTATCTTGGCAATAATATTCCTTTGTCTCTCAGTATCTTTTTTCCTCAAAATTAAAAAAATTAATATTCTTATGTTACCTACAATTTGGCTATTTTACCAGAGGGATGCAAAAACCCATCTTGTTCCCCTCAATTAATGCAACTGCAAAAGATGATACTACGGCATAATGATCAATGACAGTATAATGACAACTTCAAGTGGCGGGTTACAGCGCTGAATAGATTAAAGATTAGATTTAGTTAAGTTTTAGTCTTGAAAGTTATATTTTTTGATATTTTTATCAATTATTAATTTAAATTTTTTACATATTGAAAAAATTTAATTCAGTATCCAAATTGAGGGAGGTGATGCTCCAACCACATTTTAAAGTAAATTTGGTTAATTTTATACATAAGCAACACGATATTCCATATACAGTAGAAATCACTATAAAGTGCACCGGTTATAACGAGATATTGCTTAAAACGAGCAAAACACTTGGTCCCGGCACAATGCACAAGCTCATATGGTTGTATATTGGAATATACGTTTACGAGTGTATGATTATAATGAGATATTGGCTATAAAGAGTAAAATAAAACGAACTTGACTAACGACCTTCCGTTTACCACGAAAGGTAATTGCAAGGTAAGAATTATAATATAATAATCCGGAGTTTTTAAAATTAGTGTAAAAATTTGGCACCGCTCCGTCGATGATTTCAACCATAATATTATGGAAGAATCAGGATATCGCATAATATAACGCAGCCGCCAGCCACCGGTATAATGAGAAGAACTGGCTGGCCCTTAAAACTTATAATAACTGACTTTTTAACTATGACCTAATGCAGGCCCCTTACGTCATATTTTAGGCCCTGGTTCAGAACTAAATCCGGAATACAAACATTTTTTTAATATATAATATTGAAGTAATTATTTACATGAACGCTAGACCCCTCGAAGTCTAGACCCTAGTACCACGATTCCTTATAAACCGCTCCTTGTGGGACCCATGTCCTTATGTGACTTAGGCCACTCAGGGGCGTTAATACGACGAGTATCTATAAATGATTTCTCTTCGAAGTTCAGACAATCTGATAACATTGTTCGAAATAAAATTGTGTCTGATGTTTATTGTGATGCGATAAACATCATGACAAGTTAATAAGTTCATAGGCGCCCAGTGGGGGGTAATCTAGGTCATTTGCTCCCCCTTGCTGTTAGGATTTTTTTAAATAAATTAGTTATTACTATAGATATGATATAACAAGTTGAAAGTGGTTATATAAATAAAAGGTACTTATACTACTTTAACTCATAGCCTTGAGTAATTCAACAATATAATAATGGGGTGGTTTGTAAATATTTTGGGCGACAAAGCCAACCCAAGCCATCCCTTACTTACGTGTTTGCAACAAGTCCGTGTTTTTACTTAAAACTTAAGTGTGTAGTATTGAGTGTTAAATTTGTATACTGCAAGTAACTCCATAAATTATTAATTTTACCAGCATACGATTGTTGATCGTATTAATTATATTTTATTTTGTACAAATACCCTTATTCTGTGGCCATTGCTAATATTTATCATATCATTATGTTTTCGGGACACTACTAAATTTAACAATACATAAGTATTACATACGCGTTAGTTGGCTGTCATATATTATATTTTATAGTGTTGTTGTTAGCATGAAATGGTATTTGTTTTTGTTATTAGTTTATTACTATATTCACGCGGGTATCACGAAAAAAATCGTTTTTTTTTTAAGCGACGGTGGCCATATAGAACTGGAAACTAGAAACAGCAGCTGTTGTAGCTGTCGTTTGTGTTGGGGTCACTACTCACTACGATGGTGGCAGTGCGGCCATTTAATGTCGGACGGTTGTCAGCCTGTGCGCGTCTCGCACAACAAACTTCGGTGGCAGCGGTAGCGTGCGGGCGTTCGGTGCACATACAGTACAACTACTGACACGGTGTAATATGCGCGCGCATCCTACCGCGGCAGTGCCAACCACCAACCTTTTAAGGTCTATGGTGCCAACCACCGTAATTTTTCACTCCATGGACTCGAGGACCATAAGCGCGATCAACCTGACAACACACACGGCATCGCCCGTCCGGTGCCCTTGTAAGATTCTCGTCGGGGGGCGCACTGGGCGCAGTGGCGCACTATTCACCCATCACCGACGCCGATACGATCACCCAAAACGCGGCGAGGCGGGAAAGCGTTTCGTTTTACGTTCCATGACGGTAGCCTCCGCCGGCGTCACCGCGGCTATCTGGGCGGTTCGCCCGGTGCAAGTTTGCAACTACACCGTACACCGACACCGCAGTGGGTACGCGTACCGTTCTTTGCCCCACGAAAATATTAAATAATATGGTCGGATAGCCGTGTTTTGTATATTTACATTTTTGCTGATCCGAGATTATTCACTGTTTTTGTTGTTTTTGTTTTTTTCGTCTCGTTTTGTCGCGTTCCGGCCAGTCCACCATATAGCAACCAAGCCACCGTTCAACGGACGCCGTTCCAAAACGGCCTTTCAAGAGCTCAACGTCCGCCACAGCCTTAGTCTTCGCCTCCGCCGCGGCCGAGCCCCGTAAATCTGAGCGCCCTGGGAGCCGCGCGCTTAACACCAGCAGCGCTATGGTCCTGATCAAGGAGTACCGAATCTGCATGCCGCTTACTGTCGACGAGGTAAGCAGAGTACACCACCAGCGGCGCAAGTCGTTCATGTATTTGATTATTTTGGCGGCACGTCTACCGGCGGCCGCCTACGGCCTGCTGTGAGATTTCGTATTGGACCCGCTGTTTTGGGCCTCCCGCCGAAACCGTGGGCCCCTTGTATTTTTTGATCGTTTTAACAATAATTCTCTATGAGCCCCTTATTCATCGTTTCTCTGTGTCCGTTGCAATGTTGTTGTGTGTTCCTACCTGCGATTTTGTTCCCGCGAGCCAAATTATGCCCTATGCCCTCTTCTCCCAAACACCGCCCCTTGCCCCCTCTTTCATCTGCGATCACAGTTTTCGGAGGGTAAGTTGACCAGTTGCCAACACTGCCAATTTCTTATGGGTTTCAATTTAATGTGGTGGTTTCAATGTCCTGTCCACTTCTGTTTTCACTATAATGGCATCCGACACTGGATAGATTGCTTCTGTTCATTAGCTCTTGTGTTTGTAATTGCTAATTTGTATCCATGTTTTGTCAGTTACTTGCTCATTTCATTGATAATGTTCTATACAATTGAAATCCTCCCCTAATGAGCTAATTTTTTATGTCAACTCTCAATAAATTGATATTATCGGTCAAATTATTTTCTTATGTATTTTTATTGAAATATATTTGGATAATATCTACCAATCTTAAAGGTTTGTTTGAATTGTTTATGATAATTTGTTGTTATTTATTAAAAGTATTCTTTTATGTTGGTTATTGGTGTTGAGTGGACATTTATTGTTTTAATGGACTGTACTTTTTTATATTAGTACATTTTAAGAGAAAAATAGTTTTGGTGCACTGTTTCTTAATTATATGACAATGAAAATACATTGGTAATTTTTAGAGTATCTTTATGATCTATGAAGAAGGACCTATTGAATAAATAAAGTGGTAGAAATAATAACTAAAATACATCATTAGTGCTTGGTGGGTATTTATTGCTTACTACCCTACCTACCTATTGGATAATAATAATAAAAAATGGAAGTCATCTAGAGAATACTCACTGAGACTAAAATATAGCATAGTATTAATTTTATAATACAAATTTAATTTTAAATTAATTTATATGGGTAGGTAAAGACTTATTATTTGTTCTTTAATTAATTTTGAGTCTGAATGATTTTAAAATAAGTGTATATGTGTATTAATGTTGTAAACATTTTTATTAGGTACTTATATAAATTTAAAAAATAGATAGCATACTACATAGATTTTGGAAAAGTAATTTTTTATTATTGACTCAAATTGATTTGTAAAACCATATTGATTAGGGAAATAACAATGAATATCTCACTACAAAATACTTAAGGTAATTATTGATACCTGTAATATTCAATTTATTAGTATAATTATATGTATTATTATACCTCATAGCTTATTATTTTCTTCCCAATATACCATCAATACGATATAGCATAATGTTTTTACCGTTTTAGTATTATTGATTTAATTGGATAAATTTATACTCTAATACTAAAGGTTTATACCTAGGTACTACTGTTTTGATATATCTGTATATCTGTATATTATGGTGACTATTTTTTACCTAGCTGTAGCTTTCCGTAAAAGGTCATCAATCAATATGTATATAGTAAATAAATTGAGCTTATCTACGCGGACATAAATGCACTGTAGTTATTTTTAGTATTTATCTTAAACATTCAATAGTTATTCTTCTGGCACATTAACCCTGTTTTATGTTGATTGTTTTGGTAGTAAAATAACTTTCAATTTTATTATAGTGTATACATGTATGAAAAAAAATAGATGATACCTACCAAAATTAAACATTTTATATTTAATAATATAAGTTTACACTAGTAAATTTGAATATCAGATATCGGTTTAATAAATATAAAAAGTAAGGTAAATGATATCATTACATACATTCAAAAAGTAGGTATATCATAATTTTATACCTAGTAAATAAAAATTATTAGTTAGTTTGATAAAATTAAACAGCTATTTATACTGGCATCTCCATAACTTAATTCAATATCTGCTTAAATGGGAATCTACAGTAAATTAATATGTACAAAAAATTAAAAACAAATTTCAGGCTTAAAGATGAAATCTGTTAATAGTTAAGACAAAAAAAAAAAAAACTAAAACAAAAAATCCTTTTAGACTAGATATATTTTATCAATAAATAATACATCTATAATTTCATATTTTGACCATGAATAAATAGGTGTAAATTATTTTTAATGATATGATATTTTTTAAATAAATTTATACATAATATGTAATAGTAAAATAACATTTGGTCATTTTAGAATTGTTTATATATTTATTAAGGTTTATTAAACTTTATTACTCATGCCCCTTATTTTGAATAAACCATTTTTTTTTTTTTACATTTATGGCTTTACCTATGTTTATTTTGTAAGGTTAATAGTTATTATGAAATAGACTGATGTTTGTTTCAGAATAGACATAAATAATAATTGAATTACAAATGTTTTTATTTTTGTACCTATGTACCTATTATAGATTTCATCATTGTTAAATATACTTACGGTAGATAATATTTAGTATTATAGTACCTACAAGTAATTTTATATTGTTATTAGTATATTTTATTTTGTGTATACAATTATGTACACATTTAATTAAGGAAAAATTAACTCAATGCAAAAATATTCTATAATAATCTACTATATTGTTTTATTATGTGTATAAATTGTTTATTTATGCTGTTGTTATCAATGATGTTAACATTTTTATTTTGTTCTTTGATTATGTGGTACCCTTCTTTTAAATTTTGATTGAATGGAAACTTTGGGATTTTTTTTATTTTCTAAAGATAAATTTAAAAAGTGGCTTTTATGATTTTTCAACTAATAATTGCAATTATTTCTACAAATGAAGGTAAGTATGTAAAAACAAACTTTGATTTAGATTAATTGAGCTTTTTGTATAATATATTATACTTATATTCACTATTTAGAAAATAAATCTAGTGTCCCCAAAGTTTCCAGTTCAGTTTGATTTATTTACTAGTAAAGATATGAATATTTTATACTATTTTTAACTAGTTTTTAATATTTTTGGTATTTTTTTTTTATTGCAGAATATAAAAAGAACATAATGTTGTTGAATACTGAACGTACAGATAAAATGGAGTTAAAACAAGACATTGTGCCTTCAACTCCAGTATTAAAATGGAAGAAAATTCTTGATCCTATTGGACCTCAACCGAGGCCTCGTCATGGGCATAGAGCAGTTGCTATTAAAGATCTTTTAATTGTTTTTGGTGGAGGAAATGAAGGAATAGTAGATGAACTACATGTTTATAATGCAGCCAATAACCAATGGTTTATACCTCAGACTTCTGGTGATATACCACCTGGGTGTGCTGCATATGGTCTAGTTGTAGATAATACTAGATTACTAATTTTTGGAGGTATGGTTGAATATGGAAAGTATTCAAATGAACTATATGAACTTCAAGCAAGTCGTTGGCATTGGAGTAAACTTCAGCCTAGACCTCCCCTTTATCATATGTCACCTTGCCCACGGCTTGGTCATAGTTTTACATTGATAGGTAACAAAGTTTACCTATTTGGAGGGTTAGCTAATGATAGCAATGATCCAAAAAATAATATACCACGATATTTAAATGATTTATATACATTAGATATATCTTCACCAGATGCCTTAGCCTGGGATATACCAGAAACAGTAGGCGATTTTCCACCTCCTCGAGAATCCCATACAGCAGTAGCTTATACTGACTCAAGAGGAAAATGTAAACTTATAATTTATGGTGGTATGAGTGGGTGTCGACTAGGAGATCTTTGGACATTAGATATAGATACTATGTCATGGAATAGACCTATTGTTTTGGGTCCTAAACCTCTACCAAGATCTTTGCACACAGCAGTGACAATAAAAAATAGAATGTTTGTTTTTGGCGGTTGGGTTCCATTCGTTGAAGAAGTCAAGTTACCTATACATGAAAAAGAATGGAAATGTACAAATCAATTAGCTTGTTTAAATTTAGAAACAATGACATGGGAGGAACTAAACATGGATATGAATGAAGACAATATGCCTAGAGCTAGAGCAGGTCATTGTGCTGCAAATATACAAACAAGAATGTATGTGTGGTCGGGTCGAGATGGATATAGAAAAGCATGGAATAATCAGGTTTGTTGTAAAGATTTATGGTATTTGGAAGTGGATAAACCACAAAAGTGCGCTAAAAATCAGTTGGTTCGTGCGTCTACTAATGCCTTAGAGATTGTATGGAATAGTGTACCGACTGCAGATGCTTATATTTTACAAATTCAAAAGTATGATCAGCCAGCTGATACTACAGCTCCAACTCCACCAACAATGATTGATTACTCATTGTTACCATTTTTAACACCAGAATTAGCTAAGAAAAACACTGATAATGATGATTGTCAGATTTTACCTACTACCAATACTAAAGCTGGTAGTCCTGCCAAACCAAATCAAATTATACAAATATTGCCCCAAGGGTCTACTGTTAACTCCTCTTCTTTAGTAAAAGATCAACAGTTCACTCCTGTTATTGCTCAAGCATCTGGAAATATGAAAATAAAAACTGTTCAAAGCACTAACGTTACACCATCATTACCCCAAAATTTGAAGGCAGCAAGTCCTGTTACACCAAAGACACCTGCATTTGTCAGTTCTCCTTCAATGGATATGCTATCAGATGCTGCCATGCATACTCTTGCTGCTGCTGCATCAGCTACTCAAAAGATTAAAACCTCCGTAGTAGTTTCTAAACAATCAGAACTTCCAAAACCTGTAATTAAGACTTCGAGTGCACCATTTAAAATTGTTCAAACACAAAGATCAATAAAAAATGTTATGTCGCCTGTAAACACTACGGTGCCACAACAACAAGCAGTTCGTATAACCGGCCCGGCCTTACAAACTTCAGTTGCTGGTACAGTTCTTAAAACGGGATCTAATGTTTTTGGAAAGCAAGTGATTTTCCAAAAACCTGGTGGTTCACAATCAAATTTTGTTACCTTAGTTAAGACCAGCCAAGGTAATCTCATTCAAGGTATTCCAGGAAAGATGATTGGAACTACTACACCAAATAAAAATATGCAACCATCTGTTCTAAAATTCATCAATCCTCCAATAAATCAACAAAGTAGTCCTATCAAATCAAATCAAACAATGAAAACGGTCCCATTAAAAACTGTTGGCGCAAGACTACCAGTTGCCGCCAATAAACCTACTATTGTTATTCAAAAAGGTAACCCAAATCGATCAGCATCCCCACAAATCATCATTGTAACAACTGGTTCGAATCTCAGGGGTATACAGACCTTTTCAGCCTCCCAGGCTAATATGACTAATCGCACCAGTGTAAGCAACTCACCTGTTCAAATGGTAATGGTATCATCAGGTGGCAATACACCAACAGGAAGTAAACCTATTACAATTACTATGGCTGGAACTGGTAATCGTAAAATGGTTACCTTAGGTAAATCAAATTTAACTGGTATGACAATAGGTGGTAAGCCTGTAACCCTTCAAATGGTTAGTGGCCAAAATAATATGGCTATCTTAACTTCAAATTCTGGTGGTAATGTTGTCCAGCTGAAGAACACAAATATTGTGAATTCACCAAGTACACCAAGATCTACTGCCATCAATCCCAAAGTACCATCCTCTGTCAAGCTATCCTCTGATTTACCGGCTAGTACAGAATCTGCACTTACTCAATTAGCTGTGGAAGCTGGTATCATCGATTCATCCAATAAAAGTAGTAATGACATGGAAGAATCAACCGATTTTTCCAAAGAACAATTAGAAAATCTCATTCGGGAAGAAGGAATTGAGAGTCTAGATGTTGATATGAACAGTGTGGAGGACGCCTCCAGTGTTATTGACTAATTATTTTTATTCTAATGGATTCAATAATTCATGGCTAATTTGTTTTATTTATAGTAAATTTTTTATTTTTTCTGCGTAATCCTGATTATTTCATTTAGCCTATCCCTAGCCTATGTACACTATATTTTTCATGAAATGTTTTTTTAATCACAGAAAAATATGGGTAGTTGTAATTTTATTATGTAAATACAATTTTGTATAATATATAATAACGTATGGTAAAAATGTTAATTTTCATGAATTATTTTGGTTTATATGAAACAATTGATGTTTTTTTTTAACATTCAATAGCCCAATTTGTTATTTCTGGTAAATTAAAGATTTAATTATGGGTAAGTTTTTATTCTTTGTTTATATTTATAATTATTTTGGCTCTTTCTGAATGTTAAGTTCATAATTTATAACCTAGTAGTTAGTACCTACTTTTAATGGGTTTAAAAATTTGTGTATTTAGTCGACAAAAAGAAACCACAACCCTTATAAGAAATAAATTATAATAACCAAGGTTGAATTATGACCAAAATGTTAGTATTTACAATTATTAGTTCTTATTTCTCTCCATATCTTGGCCTATTTTTATTATTTGTAAGTATTTTCGAAGTATAATATTAAGAATTAATGTTAGTTTAAATACACATAATAAGCGGTATTTACTTAATTAATAACAGAATTGAATAATTTTGAGTTAAGTTTGTGTTTTCACCCTTGTTTCCAACTCGTTTAATTTTAATTTTTTTGATATTAAATTTTATCTGAAATTTTTACTAAATCGATATCGGTTCAATAATATTTTTACTATGTAAATTGTTAGTGATTTCTGATTACACAACATTTGACTTTTACAACATTGTTAAAATTGTATAATAAACGGTATAATAATGTCTTAATATTAATAGTTTTTTCTTTCTGTCCCAAAAGTCGTTATTAAACCGTTAACGTAGATACCATTAAAAATAAAACATTTTGAAATGTATCCGTAGAAAAAAAATTCTATGCCTGTAAATAAATTGTATGCCACCTTTTGCGATAGGTTCATATAATATTGTTCGAGAGTTTTCAAACGCGTGCTGCAACCCGTCCCATTATATAATATTATGTCACTTTTGGTTACACGTCGATGACCGTTAAGATGTTAAAACCACAATTGTCCAAGGTTATTAGGTACGTTTCAAATCGTTGAATTGCAATCGGTTTTGCCTACTAACAATTAGTATCTCGTAAACATAACTATTTAAGTTTCTGGATGCTTCGAAAGGCATAACTAAATCCAACACCATTGTAACCAATTCTCGGGCGGTTTAGTATTTTTAACAAACGTTAGGTTATGTTCTATCAATATCAAACCGTCTAAATTACATTTCAAAATTATACCCTAACCGACTTTTGAAATTTGCATTTCATACGAGTTAGTATACGAAGATGCGCAGGTTATTTTAGACTGTTATATGGGCGTTACGTTATCATTAAAATATAATATTAGTAGGTATATCTACATAATGTTTTACAGACGGTGTATATTTTGTATTTTATTTCTCTTGGTACAATAATAATATAAGCATTGGTCTTGTGCGATTATTATTAATTTATTATTGTCGTCAATGGAATTCCGAATAAGAAAAATACTTTTTTTGCACCACTTTTATATACCAACTAGATCGTAACTGGTAATAGCTTTATAAGCGTTTGTCTTTCTATCGCGTAATGTTAGGATTTATACTTGTGTGCACAACAATCTTTATAGTGTGACTTATGAGTAATAACAGAGTTCATAACTACTATGGATCAATTATGAAACTGCACACATATCTTAATTTTCTTTCTATACACTAGGTACCTACTGCAGTGTACTTCAATGTCATTAAATCATTATTGTTCTGTGCTTGTTTAATGTGACTTAAGGCTCTGTATAGGTACGTTCATAAAATAGATATTTGGGCGTAGATTGTATGTACACCATTTGTGAAATCTGAATTTTATAGGTAAGACAAAACACATGAAGCTCCTGTTAATTATTTAAATTATGTTTATTAAAAACAAAAACTTTTTTCTTCAATCGTAATTCTGATTTGTAGACGCCTATATTGAATTCTTTTTATACGTAATTCTTTTTTTATTCTACATTTCACGCTTAGTTTAATATTAATTTTACTCAAGTAATATTCAATGTGAAAAGACCACAGAGGAACAACGTATCAATAGTCAATTTTTAGCTACAAGATTTTAAATGTTTAAAGTTTAAAATTATCTCGAGAATGGATTGTACTATCTAAAATCTATTTAAAAAAGTTTTGTCGTGTTTAACTATAATATTTTTATTGTTATTATCGTATTTTATTTTATAACACTTTCATATTAATTAGGGGAATAATATTTTAAGACTGAAAGGCGACATTTAGAAAAGAAATTGACTCGTGACGTTTTTCTTCTGTTCTTTTGCGTTTTAGATATTTTGTATGTAAGGACATAATACATATTTTCTAACTAATATTACATTGTTACCCATTAAAACTGAAGTAAATACCGTGAGTTTGTTGTACCTGTAGTTATAGTTTTTCATTACTTAAGAAATTACTTAGGAACGATCTTTATAACATAATATATATATATATATTTTTTAAACAATTAAAAACACGAATAAATTATTTTTAAATATTACTTATGCAGTTTATTTTTTTTGGTGTTATTTTTATGCGCAATAAAAAACAAATATTTTGAGTGTTATATAGCCATATCGTCAAATGGATATTATATTGAATAACAAAATACTATATGAGGATCTAATGACATTACTTATTACTTAAAATTAAAATTGTATTATAGAATGGAAACTTAAATGTATAATTTTTCAAGTTGATTTTTATGTGGGTAATCGGTGATGTAAATTGTAACTCAAGTACCTACAAATTATGTATTACCTAAAGTGTTGAAAATATACATTCAAAATTAATTTTATACATTATTCAATAATAAAAAGTAAAATATTGTATGGATTTTACATAGTACGTCTATCTATATTTAATAATGCAGTTCCTACCTGCTATCATGAATAAATGTCGAGTTTTATCGACAACAATAATAATGTGATAAAATTGTAATTTACATATTTATTGAAGTTAAAAATATAAGTAACCTACTCATTATCTTACAACTCCGTGGTTCAATAATATAGTATGTATGATACTTTTGTTATTGTGTAACGACTAACGATATGCTTTAACCTTTAACAATGGTTATAG
Organism: Diuraphis noxia; assembly: GCF_037042655.1. Taxonomy (NCBI): domain Eukaryota; kingdom Metazoa; phylum Arthropoda; class Insecta; order Hemiptera; family Aphididae; genus Diuraphis; species Diuraphis noxia. The sequence continues at coordinate 23,622,182 of NW_028301714.1, read as the reverse complement.
TAACAACAAATAGTAATATTAATATGTTTGAAGTCATTTGATTAAAAATGAGACGTAAGCTCAAATAATGTGTAATGAAAAAATCCAAAAGAGTAGACTAAAACTAAATTATCAATTATAGTTTTTATGGTTTATATTAATTTTGGTTGTTGACAATAGATAAGATAAAAATTCTACATTAATTATGCCGTACGAACTTCATATGAATAATGTTTTTAATCTAATTTAAGTATATAATAATATGTATTATGACTGTTGTGTCTAAACATCGTTAAATACAATTTTATTATAATGGTTTCATTGGTTTTTCTTGAAATAAATAAAATATTTATCTATTAATTATGTAACTGATTTATACGAGGATTTATACAACTATACATTTATTCGAAATTATGTATAACTTCTATATCTGGCACGCGATAAAAATATTTAAGAGTAATACACATTATACTGTCAGTCTGGCATACCATGATGGATAATGAACAGTTTTTATATGGACTCCAAAATTAATGTACAATATATTTGATTGAAGCGATTTTTCTTTACCCTTGGCCCTTGAAGAAAAGTTGCACCTAAAAATTACGTATGGTTCAATATTTTGATAAATACTTTACTTTATGAGGTTCTTATTCCTTTTATGGACAAGGCAAGACCTTGCCAAGCAAATATAAAATTTACAATACCCTAAAAAAAGTAATGACCATAGCTGCATTCACGGCCCCGGGGCCATTGCTTTTGGTTAGGCCGACATTGAATTTATATTTATAGTGGGATAGTGAAGCGTGAAAATGGGAGGGGGTCCCGAGTTTACGAGTCATACCGAAATTCTATAGAAATGTTAGATTTTTGTTTGTCAAAAACCTATAAAAAAATGAATAAAACATAGACAGTGATAACATTTTTTTACCAAACAAATTTACATGTTTGTGCTACCTACCTACCATTTAAGATAATATTTATTTCAAGGATTTATTAACATTTCATTATAATATGATGGTCGATTTTTTACGTCGAATACCCCCTCTTTGGTCATACCAGCTGCTTACCAAACTGTTAAATCTGCTTTCTTTAGAACAGAATCTAATGTACTTACGAAAAGTAATATTTTTAGCTGAGATTATAGTCACCAGTCACCAATGTTATGACTTAATACTAAATCAATTAAACATCTTTATATTGAATTAAATTAATCACCTATATACTTATTTAGTAGTGATGACTGATGGCAGCAACTGTTTTCTAGCCTTAATATTATACGAATGAGAATAATATATGATGGGATATAGCTGCTATAATAGCAATCAAGTTTGGTTTGATCTATCTGTGCTAAATAATAATAATATTTTAGTACCGAAATTCAAATTAAATAGTAAAATTACAACATTCATATAGCTCATAAATTTAACTTAAAGTATACTAACGCCTAAAGTTGCTAGGAGCAGGATTAAAGTTGCTCAGCGCAATCACACCTGTTGCGCCCTACTAAAAATGCGGCCCTGGGTATAATATGTATTTGCAAGTTTGCAACCATGGTTTGTCTTTGTTGAATATAGTTTTATTATAAATTAATAATTCCTAGTTGTATCATTGATTATAAATAAATTAAAATTGATTGTATTTATAATAATTAGTGTTCTCATAACTGCGTGTAATACTTTTATACTTATCCTATATGATATATATGGCATATTTTGAAAATTATTTACTAAAAGAAAGCAAGTGAGTAGGCGCATTAAACTTATGTATGAAAATTCGAAGTTTATTTATCTACTTAATAGTAGTAATTAATATTCACATTTCATATAGGTATATAATATGGAACACGAAGCTAGTTAACGATAATGAATAAAAATATGGGTAGGTATAGGTACTATTTATTACTAAAATTAAGATAGGTAAAGATGTTTTATATACTATTAACATGTATATAAACATTGAACATACAACCTATGATCATAGTAATTTTTCTAAATTTTATACAGAATATATACTTTATAATTGTATACAATCATTACAATAACAATATAATGTGGAAATTTGGTTAAATTTAAATTATGAGGTGGAATTTTCATATTATATACCTGAATATACTTTTACATTTATTCGTACGGTTATTATTTATTTATTTCATTTTTTTGTCAATTATTTACTGTTTTGTTGCCAATCATTAATCAATAAAATTTGATTTTTGATTCAATATATTTTGGTAATATATATTGCAATTAAAAACAAACTGTTTTATTTCCAACTTTACATTACATACAAAGATAAAATAATTATTTTAATATTTATCGACAATATAGGTTTAGCATGAACAACTTTAACACTTATAAAATTAAAAAAAATTAACATTGTGTCGGTAAAACAGTAAAAGGATATAATTAAATTTGACAATTTAAATTATTATGCTGTCTTTGTAAAAAAACAATATTCTATGAAGTTTTCACTAAAAATATTTTACTTTTTATATATTTTTTCTCTACCTAAATTGTCAATGAAAATGAAAAGTCCATTTCACCTATTACAAAAATACAGTTATTACAGAAATAGGTTTAGGCGTTTGGCGTTTCTTAGAAAGTAGGAAGGCAGTGTTTTAAACTTATTCTCCTAACCACTCACTGAACAAATAATTCATCGAACCAAAGGTTGATTACTACCTAATAAGTATCGAATAATCAAGTTCTTAAAATAATAGTTACCTACGTATCTTTATACGTAATTGTTATTTTGTGTTTAGTTAAAATAAAACTAAGTAAATATTTTAGAGTAGGTAATATTACTCCATGGAAAATAAACGCCATACGTGGATTTTTTTAAATTATTTATAATAAATAATAATACATAAATACATAATATATTTGACAATCTCCTAAAAAAATAAAATTATGTATCATATCTGATAAATTCTCACAATCTGAAATTAGCATTCTGTTATTACATCTACGTATAATATCTAGCTAACGTAGATATTCCATCCATCTGTCTTTGGAAAACAAGATAAAGTTACAATAGACTCAACGAAGCGGCGATTACGATAAGGTTTATACACCTATGACCTATATAGTTTGATGAAATGTATAGTATTAGATATTATATATTGGTTCAAACCTTCAAACTACTGTTTTTGTTTTTTTCTACGTCGATTTCGATTCATTCGAGTTTACAAAAAAAATTACTGACTGATAATTTTTGGATATACTGATAAAACATTGACCATTGTCACATTTACAGTATTACGGGTCTGTGGGAGTGTAGGTATATTTTTGATTTTTATAATATGGAAATTTGAAAGAGCTTTAGTGTACGGTTATCAATTCAAACCGCGAACGAGTATAAACGGTAAAAATGAATGCATTTTTAGAAATCAACTAGATTTTTTTGCCGATAAATCAGTAGGTAGGTACCTACTACGTTTTCGGAGTTATAGTAAAATTGTAAGTGCAATAATGCATTTACTAATAACGTATTAGTTAGGTACATATTATAAATAATAATATGTAAGGGCAGTGACAGTCTTTAACTAATGGTTTAAACAAATATTTTTATTTTCTAGTATCACGTTGGTCAACTTTACATGATTGCCAGGCACAGCTACGAACAGACGGAAAACGGAGAAGGCGTAGAGACCATAATCAATGCTCCTTGCGAAGATCCCGTCCATGGAAAAGGGCAATTTACTGAAAAAAGGATACATTTGTCAAAGTAATCTTATATCTACCTATCTATTACATTACACACAAACTTTATGTCTTATGGCCTATGGGTGTACTGTTGATTTAACTCCCAGGGCCGGATTGGTTAGGTGAGCTACCGGAAAATTTCGGTGGGCCGCTCAAAAAAAAATTTCGATCGCAAATGTTAGGGCAATTATTTCATAACACAAATTTGAATACATTTATTTAACTCTGTGCGCTACGTCAAATCTAGATCAATTTATACATTTTTATTTGAAAAAGGCCCCTTTTATGGCCGGTTAAAAAACTAAAACTCGGCGGGCCGATACCTTGTCTATCCGGCACTGACTGAGTCTAACAGTTTTGATTTTATAATATTACTGGATATACCTCTACAATACTATATTGTAGGTACCTTTACAGTTATACATTTTTTTTTATAAATATCATGGTAATAATTAATTGAAAATTACATCGATTCGTATGAGAAAATTACAAGGTAAACACTGGTGATAGTTATTTGTTGTCATTTACCATAAGTACAAAATGAAATGTTTATCTTATCGAGTCAAAATAATTATGTTCCTGTGGTATCCAAAAACTGGAATTTCAGTATAAATAGGAACACAAATAGTTTTTTTCATACATCTATAACTTATGACTTATGACATTGCGGATATAAGTTACCATGTTTTATTATCTGTACATCTAAAACAAATACCTAACTTAAATTCGATCATTTACATTATTTACAACTCTGTTAACATTAGTTTTATTATTTAGTATTTTTATTAGTTGAAAATGTAAAATAATGCACCAATGTAATCATGTGTGTTGAATGATTATAAATGACTTTCACCAATGTTTACCTTGTAGTTTTCTCATACGAATCGACGTGTCACACCATTTTAGATTATGAGCGGAGCGATGAATGTATTGATTTTACCATGATGTGTGTTTTTTTTTTTTTTTTTTTTTTGTGTCTGTCCGTTTTGGGGCAGTAAAAATGCTTCGATTTTTGACTTCAGTACCTCGTTCGATCAGAAAGTGAATCTAGTTGGTACTTTGGGGGGTCAAAAGTAAAAAATGCTTAATACTTTTCTAAATAATTGAGAAAAACAAACTAAAAATTAAGGGAAAAACGGGAAATTTTACGCACACTCATTTTTCGACAACATCGATTTTGGTTTTTGATGTAATTTTAAAATAAATGACCATAGATACATGAAATTTTCACCTAATGTTTATATAAGTATATTCTATCCACCATGCAATTTTCAAAAAATGTCGACTTAAGTTGATCTATTCATAGGCATTTCAAATTTTCGATCATTATTAGTTTTTTTAAAATTAATATCGATAAAAATTTATTTGTTAGGCAGAAAAGCTTGAAAATTTAATACAAGGCTCTTAACATATTGTTACAATAGCAGTTGAAAAAATAAAAGAAATTCATAGTCACAATTTTTTTTTATAAGCATTCAAAGTTTGAATTTTGATAACATATGTAAAAATCACGAAAATTCGCAAATTATTTCAAACTAGAAATTCATAAATATTTTTCTTTTTAAATCTAAGATTTGAAAATTTTTAATAATCTATAATATATCCTAGACAGATAAACCGTCTTCGCTCAGAATCGTTTTTTTGTATACAATGATATAATATCATTGGATTCAAATTTAATTCAATCCATTACAGTAACCCACTTGTAACCTACTGTACAGCAGAGCGACATACACGACTTACCCGCTTTTTTTTTTTTTTAAAGTATAGAGAGTATAAGAATACTCATATACTAGTTACCTCAACCATTTAAGAAACACCATGTATATCAATGCCTTCAGGAGGTGACTAGGAATGAAAATTTGCCTCGAGGAAATAGAAAATAATAATAGTTACAAATAATAAAACATTTTATACGTTATTTACCTAAATGTATTCAAACAGCCCAAATGTTCGCAGCACCCGCCACTCCTCTAGCCAGTCCACCCCTGAATATTTATATTATTTTTAAGTCAATACTAAATTAATACTAATTTATAATTACTATACTTTAATGTCGAAGTCGTTATCAATTTATAAATACTTAATCGTTATATATTTTTAATTTTATCACGTGTTTACTGATTAGGTAGGTACTAGGTACCGTTTCTTGTGTTTTTGTAAGTGTAGTTTAAGAGCAAAGAATATAATTGAAAAAAAATTAAAATTTTTAATTATTTTTTTCAGTCGTTTACCATATTGGATTCAAGCGATCATTCCAAAACTATTTTACATCATTGAAAAATCGTGGAACTATTATCCTTTCACGATCACAGGTATTATTGATTAATATATATATTATTTTAAATAATTTTGTACCTATATTATAGTTAGTACATTCTACAGTTATAATATTTAAATAAAGTCTTAAAGCGAGTAAATCCAGTAGGTACGGTGCATTATACAGTAAATTATATTAAGAAATTAATTGATAATTCTTTTATAACGAGCAGTATAGTCTTTGAATTGTAAATTAACTTTGTAAAATATTAAATAATTACTAACTTGTTGATGATTATTATAATATAAAATCAACTTGTTATAAAAATAACCAGAAAAAAATAATTATCAGATACTGATGTGAATAAAGGTTAAAAAAAAATATAATTTATCGATATGAAAAAATCCTTAAATTTTGACGAAATTGATTTTGGTGTATATATATTGTATATACTATACAGAATACGTATAATGTATTTGCTATTGATTTTGTAATAATATACCTACATATAATATAATATGTACGAGTATAATATAGATACATGTCATACATTGTAGACATTTAAAAAAACCTAAGATTCTAGTGATAATTGAATTTACCATATACATATATAGATTTAGAGTAATGCACAAATTATTATGTATAGGTACTTAATACTTAGGTATTGATAACATACATTAATTTGTTGTATTTTACACCCGACTGGACAAAATACTAAAATACTACGAAATATTTAAGACCAATATACAAATTATACATCTGTGTTGTAACATGGGTACTTGGCTCATGACACATAGCGTATGCATGCACAGTTTTACGGTATTGTAGTTATTTAACAGTTAAACTTAACATATAAAGTTTAATATGCTTAGAATAGTTTAATACATAACAATATAATATGTTTCTTTTGGTTGGTTTCATGTCTGCGCCCGGAAATTGGATTTTCAGAATATACTGTAAGTACCGAATCGTGACGATTAAAATATAATATTAGATATCTCAAGATCAAGCTTGTTTTTTTTTAAATTCAATTAATATTTATCCTTTGTTTTTTTCCGACAGTGCTCGTTTATTCCGAAGTTGAGCGTTACTATCCACACGAAATTCGAAGATAACTCAGGAACGACAGAAAATGTAATTATTAGTTGTTAAAATATTTATTTTTTTTTTTTATTGGAGTGTCGAGACTTCGACAACAATGAACAAGGGCCATTAGCCTGTGGAACTGTGGGAGAAGGAACTGTTGGTTTTGGTACTCGTGGGTGTTTTTGGCAGAATTTCGAATTGGCACCCGTAGGTTTCTACCATGCTCCGGTGGAGGGTGGCGGCCTCTCCAGACAGCATGAACTGCTCGGAAAGCGATGCCGCCCATATGACCGGGATTCGAGCCGGTGACGGTGCGCAGCCACTACAATCTGCTCGGCCACTACACACTCCCCTGTTAAAATATCATATTAATTATTTTTGCACACATTGCGTGTTCTACATTTAAAATGTTGTTGTTGCATAAAATTTATAGTGCCTCGGGTTGACCGGCGAGAAGTTAGTGGAAAGAGTTGTGGATTTCGTGGACATCGCGTACGACGAAGTCAGTCCAAAACACTATAAAGAGGAAGAGGTACCTATAATTATAATTGTGCGAAATTATTATATATATATATATTATATTATTATAACTTGTAAAAGTGTAATTATAATATTTATATAGACATATTTGATCATATAATTGTATGTGTGTTCAATGTTGTTTATAGGATCTGAAGTTTTTCCAATCGAAAAAGACCATGAGGGGTCCCCTGCCGGAAAATTGGAAAAATACAACTTCACCGATAATGTGCTCGTATAAAGTGGTTGAGGCATCGTTCGAGGTGTGGGGTATTCAATCCAAGGCCGAAGAGTATATTCAAAAAGTAAATATAAAATATGTTTACTTTCAATATTAGTGTCATACAATTATGTAGTATTGTAGCTATTGGAGCCCTGCAGTAGTTGTAGAAAAAATGCTTTATAAACTGTGATAATATTATTATAAAAAAATATTCTGTGATTGGTAATAAATAATACCTATTTTATAATTGTCATCATTCATAAATAGGTAAGTATTAAATAATAAAATATTTTTCTATTTCTAGTTTAAGACTATATATTTGTAAATAATTTATAATTATTATTGTCATTGGGTAGGTACACTAATAATTTAACTTTAGGTATGATTATATGGCACTTAAAATACCTATATAAGTGCCATGTAATTATGTTTAGTTAATTTATATCTACCATCAGGGCTCATTCGGGATATTAGTGTTAGTGTATTACATATCGGGGGATGGCCTGAAGAAAATCTTCGTTAATTCAAATCCCAAATTGCCACTTTGTAAATGCTAAATTATAGGTAGTATTTACTTCGTTTTTAACCCGAATATAGTTATAAACGAACGACAACAATATTCCAGCGAATTTCGCAATTTTCTTTTCCTTTATTTGTACAATTTATTGAAAAATTGGAACATAGTTAATACTAAAAATATTGTGATAATATTATTGTTATAATAATATTGAATTTATTACCTATACAATTAATTGTAATATTTAAATAATCTATTTTCAATGGTATTATATAACATGATACATAAATGTAATATATCTTTAAACAAGTCACTGCATATATATGCACTAGATGTAGGGAACTTGAATTGAGGGGGTGAAGTGAAAGGTGAAATTATTTCAAATATAAAGAAATCATATATTTTTTTTTTCACAATTTGAAAAATATGATTTTATAAAAGATAATAATATAGTGTGTGCGTTTAATGTAAAACATAGATTATATGAAACCTATATTGTTACCTAACCTGCAAAGTTATAAAATATAAGTATAACTAGTATAAGCAATACATGATACTAATATAGGATACCTCCGGATTTTTAGAAAATAATTTAAGTTCTGAAAGTAATAAACGTCGGGAACTAGAATTTATCTACACTAGAATATATAATCCCATCATAAAAACATAGTCATTAAGCAATAGAGTTTAACGGTGTCAGTAATGAGAGGATGGAACTATGACCTTTTTTTGAATATTCATAATAATATTTTTGATGATCAAGTAGTGCATGTAAAAATCAGTCGCCACTGACGCGAAATGATTACATTTAATAATTAAACACATAGGTGGTTTTGATGTACGATCCATTTTTTTTTGTTTGTAAAAACTGTTTAAAATTCGATAAAAATATTTCAAAACCAAAATTATATGTCTTAAGTCTTAAGTTCATAGTTGAATATTAGGAAATTAGTCGATTTGGCTAGTTTTGCACAGAATTTACAGGGAAAAAATGGAACATATAATATTATCTCTGATAAGTCTGAAACAAAATATTCAAAATGTATGATTTTTTTATTTTACGTATTATAAAATAATATATCATACAGATACTAGTATTAGTAATAAATAATGATAATAATAATATGTGTCTATAGTTTCATATAATAAGTAGAAGTTATGTTTGAAAACTATAATTGTGGTATGCTTGAGTGAACGGAGTCCATACGTGTTTTAATGATTTTTGTTTCTAAATTACATAATATTACATGAATAAAATTTGTTAATTTCTTGTAGACCAATAAATAATAATTAAAATGAAAAATTCTAAGTAACGACTTGTATCTTTCGCAGACAATTCGTGAGATCTTGTTGCTCGGTCACCGTCAAGCGTTCGCGTGGATCGACGACTGGATATCGATGACGATCGCAGACGTGCGCACTTATGAGTGCGAAATGCAACGTAAGACCAACACCAAAGTGAACGCCTGTGTGTCGGACGCCGAGGCCGGAGAAAAACCAACGGCGTTGGATGGCGAAGATGGCAGCGGCGGACTCAAGTCTCCTAAATCTTTTTCACCACTGACTAATCTGTTCTCTCCGTCATCGTCGTCCTCGTCATCCGGTCAAAACAATACCTCTTGGTTTTCTTGGTGATGACGTTGACATCGAAACGTCTTAGCCGATTACGTAAAATAACCTATATATTGGACTACAATACGCAATTTTTTTTCTCATTTTCCACTATTCGAATTTCACTTTTGGATGAGCTTTAATAACCTATCTTATTTCATACATTATAATTAAAATTTAACTCTTTAAACGACACGTATTCCTACTTTTCGCTTTTCGTATATATGTTTATAATATATACGTAATAATATTTTCTTATAAACATTTCACTGCTTACAAATTATTTATCGATCAAAGTATTTCGTCTTATTCATTTTTCTTTATTTTTTTTTACATTAGTTATCGATCGTTTTTTTTTTCAAATAGTTTTTACGTCATATTACATGCAGCAGTATTTAACAATATTTTTAGAATACATTTTTGATAGAATCATTGACTGCATAATATTATAGAGAAACAATTCTCTAAATAGAATGTACATATTTATTTTCATTGAGCCCCACCTTAATATATATTGATTCAATACGCACCAACATCATTAATACGATTCGGAATGGGGTTTCTCGTTGAATCTATATACTTACACTGCAGCTGCTGTCTTGTATTGTTCGGTAGAGCATATTATTAAAATTACGATCAAAATGATAATATGCTTTACAATTGTCTTCAAACGAGAATCGTATTTCGTTCAACAACTATCGATTTCAATTAATACTACGAGTGTGTGCAGTATAAGTTAATTTTCAGTGTCTTTTAAATGCGTACCTACCTATATGAGGGATTAAAATAAAGTTTTAATTAGGGAGTGGATGAAAATAATTATTCTCAAAGTATTATTATTATTTATAATTTATATGATATTTATCACCTAAATAAAGATTGTATTGTAACTACTTTTTAATTAAATGCATTTGATATTCCAAAATATAATTCAACATAACAGTTATTATATTATGTACCTAGGTAGTTATCGAACGCATATCGAACATGATTTATTTTGTATTTAAAATGACATCACTATTAGAATAACTCCCTACCGTTGTACCTATCTGTATTGTATATTAATAATTAATATTATATGCACGTTGTAGGCACCAGTGAATTTTGTGCGGTGTATACACATAAAAATATATTATAATGGATTACCATTTACACCGATTTAACAATATAATATACTTACTTACTTGTATTATGTTCTATGAACGATGAACACTTCAGTATTGTCAAAATTCGTAGTATTCATTATTTAATTTTTTGTTACCTAACATGATCTTGTGTTTTTTTGTATGTTTAACTAAGTATGATGCTCTGAGACTTATTCTTAAAAGAAAATTTTGTAAGTACTTGTTCATTCTCATTATATTTTGTTGTTATTAACCTAGACAATTTATGTTTATTTTTTTAATATCAATCTAACACACTAATATTTGGGTAAAGTTGTTAATATAATATATTTTTAAGTAGATATCTAAACAAAACAAAACACGTTGGCCACATTGTGAGGAGCTTTTAAACCTTATATTGATAACATAATACAGGTAGATAGATACTTAGGTAGTAGGTACTAAGTCTACATTATATTCTAAAACGTGTACACCATGACTTTTTGATGCGATTGAACAATAAATATTGTCGTTTGTTAAAACAATATTATACCTACTGTTCATGTTTACCGAGTCATAAATCTGAACCCCATTATCTCGTAATCGTCGCATTTGCTTCACGCTAGTTTGTGACTGGCTATAGACGTCTATAATCTAGGTACTTCATGCGGGAACGTCTTATAGGAAAATGAACGCGTTCTACATGACTGTTTTGACGTGAGTTATTCCGACAACATCTGCAGTCAGCAATATGGCACGAAAGCCCGTAATTTTGCGGAATTTCTTTCAGGTCCACTGCGGTACTATCGTTGTATCAGGTCGTTTCAGCGGGTACGAAATTCGGTGAGTTGTGCGCGTCGCCGACGCCCCAGAACAAATGCATGAACGTCAACAAGACGGACGGGTATCGAGTGACTTGCAGTGGTGGTTTCCGAGAGGATTACTCTGCCGAAGAGTGAGTAAGTCGCGGGTGACTATTCACGTTCACCTATAATATTAGTATTGCGTCAAACCCTTCGTGATATGAGCGGCTCACGAGATTTTTAAGACGGCATTTTGAACAATGTTGCTAAAATTAATACTACCATTAGGTGGAGGCGGGTAAAATACATCCATTCGTGTACTTCAATTACAAAATACATCAAGTTTTTGAGATAAAATAAATACAAGACACTTTTAGATTCTGATATGAATTTATATATAATGTATATCTGATATACATGTGTTGATTATACAATGATTTTGCCGATTTTTTATTGTGATTGATGTCACCTATAGGAGAATATTAAAAATGATATGATTTCAATTTTTAGAGGAGGTTTCTGATATAATGTTAGATCTAGTTGGTAATTTGGAAGTCAAAAGTAAATGTATGACTTTAAACGAATATTCGATTTATTTATGAATACATTTTTATATGTTAGTAAAAAGTTTGAAGACATATTTACAGGTTCTTTACGAGTTTTTTTTAATACAGTTAAAAATATCTAAAAATAAATTCTTACGCATTTTTTTAACCGTTTAAACGTTTAAAGTTCTAATTTTTACGAATTTTTAAGACTATTGAGTTTAATTTTAAGATACATATTTTTAGTCCTATACAAGTTGAAATGTTGACATCAAAGTTAAGAAAACATGAAAATTATTTCATAGTGAAAAATATATAAAGTGTCTATCAGCTTATGTCTTATGCTTGGAAATGTGATACAATGTTCCTTTTATAATTAGTCTTACTGAAACTAAAAAATATCAAAATATATGTTTATTTTTTTAGTTAATTTGATGTAATTTCAAAACAATATTCCTAGAAAAAAAAATATTTTTACTTTTTTGACTGACACCGTACATTATTTTTCTTCAGGTTAGGTTAGGTTAATGTAATACTAGTCATCTTTAAAATAGAATATTATTTAGAGTATAGTAAATTATTTATCTACAAACGAAATTTGGTTCAAATAAAAGTAAAGTTTGGATTTTAACTCTCTAAAAAACGTCAAAAAACGCGTTAGTATTATAATTCTACCACAATTCAAAAAATTTTCTAAAAAAAGTAAAAATTGCATTCTTTTATACTAATTTTATTATTTATATAATTAAACTTTATCTAAATGACAGAATATTTAATTTTAAACCTGGTAAACTTCTGTGGAACCTTTAAATATATATTGTGTTACATATGTTGTTCAATAGATAGAAAAAAAAACAATAATTATTATCACTCGGTGTTTATTGCAGTTTATTCAATCCATGATATAAATCCTCCAATTTTTGTAGTTACTCGCATCATTTATAAGTAAAAAGTTATGGGTTGTATGATAACGAAAAAGTTCAACTATAACTTAAGTTTTTTGCAATTTCATCCACTAGTACTGTCGTTTCCATTAAACGTAAAATACACAGTTTGAGGAGATTATTTAATCTAAATTTACTGAATTGCTAATAATAAACGAAAATGAGTTTGAAATAAAAATAAAAAATAAAAAAACTAATAAAACAAAAGTTGGAATTTTTAGTTTTTTGATAGACGAAATGAATTTTGTGCTAGGAGTGCATTGCTCTTGAAATTTCAGAAAAAAAATAATGAAATTTGCATTAATATTCGAACCTTTGTTAAAATCATTCAAAATTTAGATGAGTAGAGTAGATTGATACATGGGAATCACGCAAAATGTTGTCAACACTTCATTAATCTAAAGCTTAAATAATTGTATCTAATGAACTATTTTTCAGAATTTGATTTTTACATATTGTACTCCGAATAATATGCTGCTTTGGAATATCAAATAAAAAATGTATGGTGTCATTCAAAAACCAAAAAAAAGTAAAAAATTATGGTTGTAAAAATAGTAAAAATATTTTTTTCTCAGAGTTTAGAAGTGTTGTTTTACAATTACATCAAATTATAATAATTAATAATTATAATAAAAATAATATTTTCAAAAAGGTTAAAACTTTTCGAAGTAATGAGTAGGCACTTAAATGGGTCATCTGATATTCATGAATATACACATAATGACATTTTTAAACATTTAGATTAATTTTAAGTTATTTTATATTTTTTATATACATATACAGTATACACCATGAATCTATTCTCACCGCTCTACGATAAGGCCTATAATAATAATAATAATAATAATAAAATAATAATAACCTACTATAATATTTTCTCAAAGTTGGTAAAAATAATAAATAATAATATAAATATGTACCTGCCTATATAGTTAAATATTAATATTTTAATTTAAATTTTAAATTTTAACATTTATTTTAAATTTAAATATATGTAAAAAATAGACATGCATATTATAGTATAGTGTGAAGGCATTTTAATTAGTGTTTGGCATAATTGTTTTCAGTTATATTTTATTTCATACGCTTACGCTCTGTCATTGGCCGCTATACAAGTTCGACCCAGTCGTGTCGTTGCGCCCTTACTCAAAACTCGCGAAGTTGACAATAACCAAAAGCAAAATAAAAGAAATTATTAGTGAGTTTCCGGAGTTCTTGCAAAACTTAAAGGTAACTATCCGGGACCTCGGTTAAAATAAACGGAAATTTAATTATATTTTATTGTTAGACATAATATTATAATATAATATGTGCATCATTATTGTCAATTGTCACTCAAACATGCTTATAGTGTATAATGTATAAGTATATATATTTATAGCCGTTTAGCAGGTGTCTTACCATTTACTACTAAACAATTTTATTTTTTTAACTTGTTACCTATTATAAAATATAAAATAAACTATCATTTTTTCTTACTATTAACTTATAACAGGCTTCAATGAAATTACTAAGTAAAAAGCAAAGGAAACTTTTCCAAAGTTATATATTTTTCTCCATATTTACATTTTGAATATTGATCAATAATCAAATAATGAAAAATCAAATAATTTTTGTGATCGCGTCAGTTTGGACGTGTGCAATTTTTTTTAAAGAATAATTGACCATCTTATGATTATAGCTTAGATCTAAAAGCACGAGAAATATATTTATTTAATTACTTCATATTTTAAATTGGATATACGCGTCGATTTTATCATTGATATTATTCATAAACAAAAATTGGTTCCAAAATAGTTAGGTAATTTACTATAAATTACTGAACCTTATTATGGTTTGGTAGATCACCTGCAAAACTTAAAGAAGGGTTGTTAGGTCAACAACCAAACGAATGTCAAATGTATATAAATATATATATACCTATATATAAATATATATATACCTATATATAAATATATATATATATATATATATATATATATATATATATATATATATATATATATATATATATATATATATATACACGCCTGTGTATAGCAATAGTTTGGCTGTAAAGTAATTAAAGTTGGTTTGTATAATTTATGTTAATACTATCATGTAAAAAGTTATTTAACATTATAATTTATCATAAAACTGACGTCGGTATATATTTACACTATATACCTAATACACCCGCTTTTAGAACTGAGCTGGACGAAAAAGCATATTTCAATGAGAGGAAATTCTGTAGACCATTTTAAGATAGTTTCATAGATGGTGAAAAACATTTTTTTCTATTTTTGGTTCCGTCTTCAGTATATTATTGAAGAATACAGAAAAACACCGATATTGCTCGTAAAAAAAAAATAGCTCAGAGACTATCTTTACATATTATTATCAGACCAAATATAATACTTCATAGGTAATAGATAGGTAGGTAGTTTACAAGGTCTCGAATGTAAAATAATATGTTATAGTTTTTTTTTTTTTTTGTAAGGAGAACCCGCGGCAACATAGGCCATTGTGTGTGGGGAGGTACGGTAGGGGTTATTTTTGTATATTTGTTTGTAGGTTTTTAGGTGAGCAGGGTTGTAACACGTGTTTGTGTGTGTGTGGCAAGGATATGTTGCTAAAAATCCCGGGTGGTCACCCATCCGGGAGCTAGCAACTGCGGCCGGTACGTACGCTCAGTGCGTTTCCGCAGATTGAGCGTACGATCGCGCCTCACCAAGCCACATGTTATAGTTTATTTTGGCATAAGTGGTCATAAAAAGTTACTGTACTGGTATATAATTTATTATAGCTACTCGAAAGGAACAATTTATTTTTAATCTTATCCGAATTCTAACCTAATTCCTTGAATCAAAACCTATAACTCACGGATCTTATGATTTTGTTTAGGTATACGAGTATTAATATTTGTAAAGTTTAATTATTAGTTTTCATTTTCATGTTGGCCGGTATCTACATTGTATTATTGTAGGTTACTTGCTACTCACTTATATTAAAAAATAAATATATATGACTATGTGATGTGTATGGCATATATTATTACTTGTATGTATTATACCTTAGGGGCAGTGTAAAATAAAAATCGAACTTATAGGTTTTATGAACTTTTTCTGTGCCATGGTCACCTGGACACGTTGTCAAAAGGTCAAATCACAGACTATTAGATAAGTAACCATCCCAGTCACTTTTTTCTTATAATCATTCGTTTTTCTTTAGATATTCCTAACGGTTTGTCATATTTCTTTATTCTGTTGGTGTTTTGCAATAAATTATGTAATGGATTTATAGAAAGAAATAATGTACTAAAATGTATGTTATACCCGAAGGTAGGTTATTTACGCATAATGAAATACCGAGTATCTTGAGTTTTTGGTTTGAAAAATATTATCACTTCAAAGTATATTTACGTGTTAAAAAAATGGATGTGTCTAGTAAACATGAAAATCTTTTTAAGATCATATGATAAAAATTCGAAAATGTAGTATAAAATTTATTTATTTTTTATTTTTAAAAGAAATTTACAATCTATACCTTAGGCACAATGAGTAAATGTGAAACAGAATATATAAGGTATCAAAACAATTAATATTAATAAGTATAAAAATTAATTGTCGAGCTATAATAGTTTTTACTGAAAGCTAATTAATAAAAAAAAAAAAAAAAAAAAAGTATAAAAATTTAATGTAGTTTAATGTATAGTATTTTTTATTAAGAATTAAATATTATAAATTGACGGAGAATAATTAGTATTGTCTTTGCATTGATATTGCATTTAGGTACCGCATATGTTTTTTTTTTTTAAATGTGTGTGACCGAAAGAGTTTTAGTTAACGGAATATCTAGAAACATTTTAAGTAAGAAACCTATTTGGGAATAACCCCACATGTTTTTTGAGCATTTTTTAAATGTTTTGTATGACGGACAGCCTTCATCATTTTTAGGGTATTTACCGAAACGTAAAGCAAATTAAACTGTCTTATATTTTGCTAAACATTAAGCGTTCGTTATAAGATTGATCTCGTTTAAAAAAAAAAAAAATACAAAGACGGCACATTTAAGCGCATAAAAATAACATTTTATTTATGGATAAATTGAAAACATTGTTCTCCACATCAATTAACTCAGGTTCTTGTCGTCTCGTAACGCTGCATATCGTTAACACTGTATAGTATCATTAAGGCGGGAATGTACTTTTTTTTCTCATTAGGACTGTTTTAAAATTCAATTGTCCAGGACTTACACGTAGCGAGTAGTACAATTATTTATGTCGTTGAAAAATGAAACATTTTTGTTGTTGAGATTTTATTATGTAGTTACTTAACGATTCAAAATAAATTCTAAACTCGTCGTAACTTATGGCAATTGCAAACTCGCTTGCACCTTTATATTGTATAGGTATCATTATTATTTTTTGAACGTTTGTCAAAAGATATTATTTTCATTTTAGTTCATCAAAAATTTCACCCTGGACATTAACAATAGTAGGAATTCAAATTGTATTTATTTCAGTTGGTCTGGATCCGGTACAACTGATAGGATTTGACGCGATTTGATTTTGATTGCATACAATCGATAGTTAAAATTTGTGTAGTATAACAAGGTCATTTTGAAATCGAATATTTTTTTTATCGTTCTAAGTACTGGGGATTTTATATGATCACAAATTTTAGTGTAATACGTTAAATGCATATTTTTAATCAATGTTCTCTTAAAAATTAAATAGTTACTTTCATGATAAACTTCAAATAAGTAAACCCTATATTTCTAATAAATATTAATCATTCTTAATTACTGAGTTTTTTTTTTTTATTTAAATAAATAATAAAAAGTAATCAGGTTCCTATCGTGGTTTCTTCGAATATAAAGTTATAGAATTTAACTTACCTACTGCTTTTATATAAATATTTATTAATTTTTTTCTTTTGAATCCTTGCTTTTATAGTTGTATGTGCCATATATTATTTTTATGTATACATTTTAAGGACTAGTTCTCTTATTCTAATTATTTTGAGGTACACAAAATATTATATTTTACAATTTATTTTATCTCATATAATATATTGATTAAGTGATTATACATCAAAGCGTATTTTATGTTTGTATTCAAATAGATAAGGTTTGTAGGTTATATGGTACCTAATGAGTAATGAGTAACTTTTTTGTTTGTTTTATTATAATATATATATAAGTGGTGAAAGCTCTCTTGGATATATAACTTCTATATATTTTCTATGATTGAAAAGATTTATTTATACTTTATTTCTGCTTTAAAATATTTTGTAAATACACCTACCTAAATTATACATATTATGAGTATTTAAATTAATAATTCACTCTAGTAGTTTCACACATACATGATTACTTATAAACAACACTTAATTACTTTTAGTTAGCTAATGGTTATTGGGAGTATGTACTTTTGAACTTGTAAATGTAAATGTAATGCCATGAAATATATTATTAAATAAACAAATAAACAAAATAAACCTTATGATAATTTATTGATTTATATTTATAATATCTATACTCGGCATTTGGGTATCTATATCATTATATTAATTGAGTTTTATTATTAAGAATAACGAGTGCGTGACATATTATTATGATACATACATATATGATTATGGAGAGCTTACCACAACGGGTTTTCGTCAAAATATAAATTTATTTGTGTAGTATTTAAAATTAGTAATGATAATAAACAAGATATATTTACCTACATATTTTACAGCGAAATAAATAGCATTTTTATGATACGTTAATTCTAGACTTTAAATTTATCCCATTTGCATTTGGAGCATGTTAAGTACAGCGTATTTAAATACTTGTCATCTTTGGAAGTATTGGATTTGAGTTACAATAAATTCAATCATTTGTACTCCCCAACAATGGAATATTTACCGAAATTGAAACAAATTTGGTTAGCTGGTGAGTAATGAGTTATAAATTTATTATATTATTATATATTTATATGTGTTAAATACTTATATGGCCTTATCGTCAGTTATAAGATAAAATTTTCTTATCTCTTAGGAGAGTATTGGTTTTGTAAAAACGATTTATATTGGTTACTCAATGTATCAAAAGATTCGCTGTACTTCAAAGTGATGGATTCCAACCGCATGACTTGTGGCGGATACAAATATATTGGAAAACCTGTGATCCCTGTATTGCGACTATTAAGTGTATATGCTTATTATATTTTATACGATTATTTGATAGGTAGTATAAATAACTCAATGATAATTCGGCTTTATAATTTATTAATTTATTATTAGAAATTGTTAAAAGGAAGGTTTGATACAATGGTGAGATAAATATGAAAAGGCATCACTCAAATTCTTGACTGATATGAATTAGAATTTTTTCTATAAATAAAATTAAACACTCGCTTTCTAGCTATTTAAAAATAATATAACTTTTTTAAACTATTTCTGTCATATATATTATATAATATAAATGAATAAGAAAATATAAAATGCATGCATTCCGTCAGGATTTGGAAAAAGAGTGTCCTGGCAGTCCACCTGACTATTGCGTATGTACGCTGGACAACGTAGTTCGTGGCAGGGGCCCATCGTTTAACTTACATCCAGTAATAACAGTCGATTGCAGTTATAGGGGTTTGAAAATGCTACCAAAAATACTTCCTCACAATACCACAACACTACTAGTCCAAGGCAATCAGGTAAGATTATATATTATATTCTTAAAATATTATATTATCCACTTCAGATATGTATTTAAGTGGGTGGCAAGTGTAACCTGTTGACCTGTGTGGTGAATTATTTAGTCCGTTTAGAGGTCGGTAAATTGATATTGACATATTATTTTAGATTCTGAACGGAGCGATGAATGTATTGATTTCACAATATTGTGTGTATTTTTTTTCGAGTCTGTGTACAACAAGTTGTCGAAATAATGCTTCGATTTTCAACTTCAGTAACTTTTCCGGTTTGAAAGTGAATGTTGTTGGTGCATTGGGGAGGTAACATTTTGAAAATTCCCAGCAGTTTTCAAAAGCACAAAGAAAAAAAAAGAGGATATGTAAGTGGATATTGCTCTGCTGTACAATAGGTTACTAGTGGTTTATTGGATGGTGTTAAACTTGAATTCAATGATATAATAATTATAATATAGCATTGTATACAAAAAATGATTCTGAGTGGAGACAGTTTGTCTGTCTAAGATATTTTATAATATATTAATTATTTTGTTATTATTATAAAAAAAAAAAAAAGGCGGGTAAGTCGTGGATGTCGCTCTGCTGTACAGTAGGTTACAAGTGGGTTACTGTAATGGGTGGAATTAAATTTGAATCCAATGATATTATATCATTGTATACGAAAAACGATTCTGAGCGAAGACGGTTTATCTGTCTCGGATATATTATAGATAATTAAAAATTTTCAAATCTTAGATTTAAAGAATTTTTCATCTTCAAAAAGTGCCTCAAATCGAGCGCGCAAGATTTGATCACAGACGGACGTGAAAGCGAACTTAAGAAAAGTGTTAAAAAGAAAATTTTTTATGAATTTCTAGTTTGAAATAATTTGCGAATTTTCGTGATTTTCGTGATTTTTACATATGTTGTCAAAATTCAAACTTTGAATGCTTGTAAAAAAAAATTGTGACTGGATTTATTTTATTTTTTAACTGCTATTTTTTAACTGCTATTGTTAAAATGTGTTAGAAGCCTTGTATTAAATTTTCAAGCTTTTCTACCGAACAAGTAAATTTTTATCGATATTAATTTTAAAGAAACTAATAATGATTGAAAATTTCAAATGCCTATGAATAGTTCAATTTAAGTCGAAATTTTTGAAAATTGCACGATGGATAGAATATACTTATATAAACATTCGGTGAAAATTTCATGTATCTATGGTCATTCGTTTTTAAGTTACATCAAAAACCAAAATCGATTTTGTCGAAAAATGAGTGTGCGTAAAATTTCCCGTCTTCCCTTAATTTTTAGTTTGTTTTTCTCGTTTATTTAGAAAAGTATTAAGAATATTTTACTTTTGACCCCAGTTAAGTATCAACTAGATTCACTTTCTGATCGAACGAGGTACTGAAGTCAAAAATCGAAGCGTTTTTACTGCCCTATAACGTGATGACAGACACACAAAAAAAAAAAATAAATAAAAACACACATCATGGTAAAATCAATATATTCATCGCTCCGTCAGAATCTAAAATAAAGATTCCTATAAAATAAATTCTAAATTAATAAAATCAGATTCATTATGAACCCGACTCACTCAGTCATTCATAGTAGGTTTCTATACAGTTTATTATAAATGCCCACGAAAAATATTTTTAAACTACAAAACTAGAAACTTACACCAAATGTTTGTTTTATCAATTCCTATTTTTGATAAAATTTTCAAAATATTTCAACTATTTTTATGTTATATATAGACATTTGAAATTTTATGTTTTTTAAGTTTTTTATTCTATACATGTCGATAACATTTTATTCATTGGGTCATAAAACTTGAAAATGTAATTCAAAAATGTTCTATACGTTGATATAATAGCAGCTGACAAAATGTTTTCAATTGAAAATTTACAAATTCTTTGTGTTTAAACATTTATATAACTTTTAGCTTTTATAGCTAAGGATTGAAAAATTAAAACTAGGTTCAACGTAAGTAGTTAATTCTGCGGTAAAAAAATCTAAAAACTATACAAACCCAGTTTTTATATAGTTGTTCAAATTTGGATGAAATTACATATTAAATAACCAATAATAACAATCTTAGTTGAATTGTTGTGATTCAAAAGTATTATTCGTGGGTACTTAAAATTTCTAGAGTATAATTTATATTCTAATACTAATAGTTAATGCAGTTAATGATTTATGTTAATACTTTATAATAAATTATACATACTATGAGTGACTGGATGAATTGTAATGAATTTGATTTGATTTTATTAATTTAGAATTCATTTTATGGGTGTTTACCTATACATTTTTTTTTGAAATAATAGAAATATAATTAATATAGTATAAAACTATAAATTATTTTAGATAGACAAACCGTCTCCGCTCAGAATCGTTTTTCGTATACAATGATATTATATCATTGAAATCAAATTTAAAACCATAAATTAAAGTAACCCACTTGTAACATACTGGACAGCAAAGTGACTTCTACTTTCCCGCTTTTTTTTTTTGTTTCAAAAATGTGGTTTGTCGTATTGATTATTGAACACAGAGCTTAGAAACAATATACCTCATGATAAAAAATATCTCATTAATAGTTCACGTTGAAAAATAATGGACTTATAACATTTTTAAGCCCATATTTTGTTATAAACGTGAAATTGTATATAGGAGATCGGCTTAAATATAGAAATAAATACCTGAGGGTATAAGGGATAATATCGTAATAAATTAACAGCGTGTTTTGTACTATACCCTATTATAAATAGTAATAATTTTTGGTAAATTTAGATATCCATATTGGACGATTTACTTACCAATCGCTATTACACAAAACTTTTGGATATTCATTTGGACTACAATCGGATTAGTTCAATAAGCATATTAGAAGGATCACATTGGTTGACACGTTGCAGAGTTATGAGTTTTAAAGGAAACAATTTGACTAAAGTTTGTGAAGATTTTTTTATGAACTAATTTATAACTGTTTTATTAATAACATATTATTTTATTTTAAGGTACCAACATATGCATTAGATAATGCATTTCAGAGAAATCGTAACATCGTTCAACTTTATTTAGGTGCTAATCCTTGGCGTTGCAATTGTTTGTTTGCTCCGGCTTTCCAGGTATATCCTCATAAAAATGGTTTATGTGATTTCATGCAACTTATAAGTTTTTAAATAATTTTGGGATTTTTAAGGATTTTTTGATTAAATATAAATCACTGATTATGGACTTATCAGATATCAAATGTTCATACCAGCAAAATGATGAATATTACATGACTCCTGTAAGTGCTGTTTGGAAAATGATGTAATTATTTACTTGTAATAAAATAAAATTTAAAACAAGAGGTAAGTTTTAAAACTGTTTAGGTATCATATTATGTTATAGGTATTATATCTGTTTAAAATTCGATATATTAACTGATTAATTCTTTGGGTATTCCTTATCTGAATGGTAAAGTGACGAAATGCATAAAATGTGTTTAAAATTAAATTAGAATAAATGAAAAAAATGTTATTATTGTATGATTAAATTTAATTGGAATAAGAGTTCTATGATTTTTAATACATGATATATAAATCAGAAAAAGTCTATAATTCAACGCGTTTTATGAAAAAATAAAAAAATATATATAATAAATAATATAAAGCAATTACCTAAATAACTTTTTCACATTATTCTAATTTTTTAATTTAAATGTTACTAAAACTATTTAAATATGAAGTTTAGATTTTAATCATTACAGTCATTACACACAAATAATTTTATGATTAAAAATAATCATACTATATTATATAGTATCTCTATATATTGGGTAAAATATCCTTAAACGTTCGACACATTAATACTCGTGTATCAATCATAAACATTCAACTATCTACCTATCATCAAGGCTACATTTTATTTTGCTCTGATTAAAAGAATGTTAACCACAGGTGATTTCATAAAATAATTTAATTTTTTTTTTTTTAAATTATTCAGCCAGATAAAATTGTTATTTTAATTATATAAATAATAGGTAAAAAAATGTAATTGTATTGTTATTATTTTCCTACGTTTATTTTGTAAAACATAAGTTAATAAGTATTATATTGTTTGTATTGTACTCAGCCCACTACAGTGTGTATAATATTATCAATAAAAATAAATAAAAAATTTAAATTTAATATTAAACGTAGGTATTTGTTTTAGATTCATGATCTCCCTCGGAATACATTGTGCAGAAATTCTGCGACGGACATGTTGAATTTTTGGGATAGTTTGAATGTATTGTTGGCTAGTTTGATAGTAGTTGTAATTATAAAGTTTATTTATGATTATATACTTTATAAAAAATATGGCAGGTTACCTAGAATTATTACATTATTACCATAAAACTCTTAAATTATATATGTTTTAATCATTTACGTATTCAGTTTAAATGATTATATAGGTAATATATTTTGCAATATGTTCTTGTATGAAATTCTATATTTACTGTAGTTAAATGAACATCTCTTCTTAATATTAAAATACACTGTGCATATAATTTATATAACAATTAGTACGTAAAAAGGTATTAAAAAATACATTTAATTAATTAATGTTTTCTATTTGAATAGGGTTTGAATTTTGATGAAAAACCTATGAATTATTTTTTTTTGTTTTACAAAATTAATTTAATAATTTGTTCTTCAATGTTGATGATGAAAAAAACATTAAAAGCGTGTGTATTTTTTATTTAGCTTACATTTTTATTTGCTACATTTTTCTGCCATTCGACACACTCATCAGCATAAACGAGACCCGATGTTTAATTTGTAAAAAAAAACCTAAATATTATAAATGTCTGGTCAACAGAAAAATAGAGCTTTGTTCTGGTTTCTGCACACAAAAGTACTGAAATTATACTGACATAAACATACGAAATACATTTTATATGGTATGCATATTGCTGAATATGTATACTAATTACTAGGTAACCCTGAATCATATACCAATGGGTTTTGGTGACGTATGAGTTTTTCATCATCTACATTCTACATTTTAACACAAATATTAATGGCATGATCATTTTTTATTGATTACCTACCGACCGATTCAACACGCTTCTCATTTTTCAGAGAAAAAAAAGTATACTGTATGGTAGAAGTGTGGACATCGATTACACGACAAAAATCAATAAATAACTTTTTGGACTTTGGGACGAGCTATTGGGGTAAAGAATTTTTGTATTAAATTTAAAAATTGAAATCGATCATAATTTCATATAAGAAACTCAAGTAGGCAATTACAAGTTGAATTAACTATTATAATTTATAATATATCATATTTTTATACTTGTATATTCAAACTAAAAAGTTAAATATAAAAGAGCTATAGAAAAATGAAGAATACGAGTTAATATTATAAATACTCAACATTATTTAGTTAGAATAAAATAATTTTACTCGTCTAAATAATTTATGTCCACGAAATAGTGTACTGGATTACTAAATAGTACAGCAAAACTCATGAATGTGATGGAATAAATATTATATATTTTTTTAATTAAAATAATTTCAGCAATAAGCTATAAATGTTTATTTTTTGTAAATATTGTATGTCGATAACGGATACATATTGGAATATGTATTCCAACGTGTATTCATTATAGCTATAAATTATTTTCTCTAAAAAGATAAATAATTATAAATCTACGGAAAATGTTTTGTTTTTATTTTAGAAATGTTCATAACGATTTTTGAGAATTTCTGAAAATGGTCTGTTTGAAGTAAGTACATTTTTAACTTCACATGGGGCATTTATTCGTGGAATAGGTACTTTACTTCCACAGAAATTATTCATCAAAAATACAAAATCATTAGCTATTAGCTATATGACGTAGATATATTTCATATTATATTTAAAGCATTATTATTGGTTAAATTCCATTACTTCATTTAATATTACTTTAGGTTGGCACTGATAAATGTAAATTTACTGTACCTACGTGATTAAAAAATCATGAGAACAAACGTCATCCTGTTGTCGATCAGGCTTGCATAGTTTTGGCAATCGTGTATTTAAAAGGTCGCATACAGAGGCGTATAGCCAGGATAATGAAAGATGGCGGAGGTTAAGTATAAATTAAACAAAGGTTTTACAGTTTTCAGTTTTCATATTCAAATAATTGATGTAATATACTAATATCTCTATTATCCCTTCCCCCTGTCTACGCCACTGGACACGGTTCGATGATTCAATTTTCGTTTATTTTTTTACCTCCCTTGCACGAATATAATATTCTAATAATTATATTAAGTTTTACTAGAGCTATTTTTTCTATGGCTTTTGAAAATGTTTGGAAGTCGTTGGATCAAAGCTTGTTTTTTGGCCAAATTAGTAGGTAATGTATTTCAACATTATTAGTAATTCTGACTGATTTTGAGTAAGATTTTTTTACATAAAGGGTGGCCTTCCAAGGTAGGTTGGTAAGTCGTTTGAAAAGAAGATGTTATACATAGTTCTAGAAAAAATATAATTTAAGATTATATACATATGAAAAGTATTATGGCTATTAGCTAGAGAGGATCTCGTCTGCTAGATGGATCGTTCGGTGGATATGGTGGTTACGCTCACAGTTAGTAAGATGAAGGGGATGCATAAGAAAGAAAATAATCTGGAATATTTGGAATCCTAAAATTTAACTCTACAAGAAGTTCAGGTGCATTAGTGGAACCACAAATAAGTTTGCTGAGAAAGTATAAGTTCATTATTTTATCATTAATTATAAGACTTGAAATATGTAAGAGTTTATCGCGTATACTATTCGTATTTATTTATATGTCGTTTCTAATGTACCGTAAAGAATGGTTAAACAGTTTGATGGTAAAAATTTTTTGTAATTGGTCTTAAATGTTTTAAAAATATAATTAATAATTATATACATTTATGTAAAACTATAGAAAATTATTATAGAATAAATTGTATTAAAATACAAAAGTGCTATAACATAAATTATTTTTATTTCAAGTTCTGATGATTATAGTTTATTGAATTACCTACAACCAAATAATTAAAATTGTTTGACAAAAAATTGTAATTTTACGTGTGGAGTCCTAATTTCTTTAATATTTCAATTTTAAATTTTTATCAAATTAAACACTGAATAAAAAAAGTGTTGACTATCAATTTTTAATATTTTTCTACTACTAAAAGAACAAATTTTAAGAACGATATTAATTTTTAAGCATTTTGACCGAGAGCAAAGATTTGCATTAATTTTAAAATATCTTTTACCAACATACATTAAAAAAACTAATTTTGTGATTAATAATCAATAGTCAGTACCTTAAGTGAATATTGTATTGTCTGTAATTCATAAATTACACATGTCATAAAATATTCGCCTATATCGAGTCTCTTTTTCTCGAGATTCGCTTCATATTTGTTGTTTCGACTACCTATCAACTTTCAACAGGTCACCAATCTTCTCCAATCGCTTAGGTATGGGTTTTGGCGCATAAATTAAAATCACCACCTCTTTTTCATGTCAGAAATTTGTACCAGCCTTCAGATCGCGATCATTAATCATGTGATTTTTTTTTATAATTTCACGTAATAAATATATTTTTTCAACAAATTCATTACTCAAACTACATTTCGACACGCCATAATCGTTATTGATATAGACTTAGATATAGGTATTTTCAAAACATATTTTTTAAAGAATAGTAAAAATGACAAGTTGTTATTTAAATTTCAAATTGAGATTAAAACGTACAACCAAATATACTGTCAATGTTGCAATCCCAATCTGGAACGAGTGATATGCAATCAATATAAAAATATTTCGTTGTAATATGTTATAAAATATTAATGTCGTAAAGTTTATGTTATATAATTATATTATATTTATTTATATTTATAATTTTAAACATATTACGTGGATAATCAGCGCGTGTTTTCGTTGAGTTATACGCAACTGTTGTGTCACCGTCGACGATGGGTGTATTGTATAATATAACGTTATACATTATGTTTAAATTATACAACGGGATCCGTGTTCGCGAAAAATTCCTTTTAGGTGATATTGTACACTTCAGTGACACGAGAACTTTGTATTACACAACAACCTAGACAACGAGTGAAAAACATCTTCTAATGTCTATTATAGTATTATTATAATTATTTTTTTTATGCTCGAGGTAGGGTTTTCTCTTGTTAGCTTATTTTTCATTTCGTTTAATCAGACAGTGCGGCATGTTTATGAAACTATTGTTAGTATTAACAATTTGTTCTTTCTTCCTCATTTCTTGCTTTTATAGAATGCTTTATTGATATTCGTCGTTTCAGTTTGATATACATATTTTGTACTATTATCATCTGCACGTCATTTGAAATATATATTTTTTTGAATAAATAAAAAAAAACCATCATATAACTACAGTAATAAATTCAATAAGAACTTTAATTTAAGAAGACTGCGTACATTTTTTCCACGTATAATACTCGTATATAAATGTCGATTCCTTCTAATAGATGTAGCTACAACATGATAAATCAGTGTTAAGAAGAACCGATTTTGTTTTGCAAGCTTTAATAATATTAATTAATTTACTTATCATCAAATTTATTTAAAGATGAGTATTTTAGATCTATAGAGAATCTCCTGTATATTATCATTGATATTTTAATTTTGAAACATTATTTTGAAATTTTAGTAGTAGTATTTTAAATATTGATATAAAATATATATAACCAGAAAATAATTCTGGAATTTCATCAAAACAACCTAGCCCGGCTAGCCCCCAAAATGTTGAACCTATATCTACGTCTATGGTATAAACTTAAGTTTTAACATAATTTTGCTCGATTCATACTTTAATTAGTATCAAAGATATAGTTTGTAAGATTGATACATTGTTGAGGCAGTCCTATCAAAAAAGATTATAAATACAACTAAAAATTCCATTTTTCTAAATAAACAAAATATATTCCTCGTTTCACTAAAATATCACAACTTTTAAGCTTATTAATTTTAGGTTTGATTTGTGTTAGTGAAATACCTCTAACTGTGAAATAAGTTTTTGTTTTATTTTGTATTACAAGATATTCCATACCATCCGTATTGCACTAATACTTATACCTAGCGAGAGTTAACTAAATATACTCGGTAGCCAAAATGAGGAAAATAAAGTTTTTGGTTTAAATGAATCAACTTTAATTAAGTACATGCTTTTTACTTCATAGCTCAATTCAAAATAATTGAAAAAATGTTGAATTTCATTTAAACTTCCTGAATGAAATTGTGTACATTACAGTTTAGAGCTAGTAGTTATTTATGAATTTTCTTATTATATATTCTGAGTATTCTTAATATATATTATTCATTGTATTTTTTAAAAAACAAAAAAACAAAATTCAAACGTCATATAATTATATTTGAAAGCAATAGATTAACTTATACAATGAGACAACAAGAATAAATTAACAAAGTTAAACAATGAAAAAATCAAATAAATTAAGTCAAATAAAAGATACTTTAGTTTTATTCTCATTAAAAACCTTGTGGGAAGAAGTGCCTCTCCTAATATAAATAATACTATGAGTTTATATATGTTATTGTTAAGGTAGGTACCATAACCATTTAAGGTATAGGCTACCAAGATAGGTGTATGTACTTAAGGAATATTGTTTTTGTAGTGTTTAAGTTGCAATGGATTTGTAGAAACGTAGTGAATCTAATTACGACAAACATATATTTATTAATTATTTTATGTTTAGTTAGGTAAGTAATATTGGAAGAAAAAAAATGCTATACGTAAACTATTAAATTATACCACATAATAATTTAAAAAATAACATTTATGTAACCTAATGCTGAGGTGTATATGCTACAAGTTGTTTTGACTTTTGATACAATATTCTCCAATGAGATATCCACATAATATATTTAACCGAAGATTGCGACTCATGGTTGCCATTTAGGAAATGATAACTTCTAGCAGTCACCAAGGCAGCGTTTAGGCGTAACTAACCATCCGGCCTTATATATACCTAACCATAAAGATAAAATAATAATATATCCAAACTTTGTGAAATCGACCACGCGGTAACCCAAAGTTACATTTCTCGGTCATCTCTGCTCTAACATGGGATAACTTCTTTTGTAGTCACTACTCAGACTGTTGTAATATTATTATATTAATAATTAGCATTTTATTTGGTAGCAAAGAAATAAAATGATGACGGCCACGCCATAGGTATAATAGGTTGGTAGTTATTCAAGGCATTCAAGTATTTAAAAATATTTTTAGGTTGGGTTTCTTATATTAGTTGAGTGATAAATGTATTGATTTAACAATGATGTGAATTTTTTTGTTGAATTTTTGTTTTTAATTGTTGCCTGTCATCACATGTTTGATTAGTAAAATTGTTTAGATTTTCAACTCCTATAACTTTTCTGGTTTGAAAGTAAATCTAGTTGGTATTTGATGAAACTAAAAAAATTTCCAGTACTTAATTTTTTTAATAATTTGGAAAAACGAATTAAAAACGAATAGAAAAACGGACATTTTTACCAATATTTGACAAAATAAATTTTTTTTATCATGTTATAGGCAATTCAAAAACAAACAACCGCAGATATTTGAAAATTGAAATTAACTGAATGATTAACAATGGTTATGTTATAATTTTCTTTGCATGGTAAAAAATATTTAATAATTTAGTTTCGTATTATTGTACAAAATATAAGTTTATAAAAATCATGAAATGTGATAAAATAATATGTAGTACTGTAAACTATAAACTAGCGTAAATATTATTTTCTTCAGCCTTCAGGATCGTTGAAACGTATTTAACGCTTTTATAAGCCGGTAAATTGTACATTTTAAATACATTTGTATTCTTACATAGTTACATATAAGTCCAAGCCTAAACAGGCTGAATGGACATATTATATAATATAGTACGTTACACTATTATACTATACCCAATAAGGAAATGTACATACATATATAATAACATAATATAATAAAATATAGAAGTCGAGTTAAGGGAAGGGGTGGAGTTAAATGAATTAATCCCACTTATGTGGTACCGATAAATGCCACGTCTGTCAGCCAGTTACACGCTTGACTGAGTTTTGTGTTGCAAGAGGGTAGAATGAATGTTATAACGTTATTTCTCTTTCTCTCTCCCTCTCTCACACGTACACACCTCAAGTTCGATGTCCGAGTAACACGATGTATGTATAATAAATGGAAGGACATTATATGCCACGACATGATAGAGGTAGTTATAGTATTAATTTGATGAGCATTTCCACGTGCAATTTTACAACATATTTATCGTTTATCACTCGTAAGCTACTAACTTTAACTTTATATCTACGTTGGTATTACTCAATAATTTATTATTATTTTGTCCAAATATTTTCCGTTTACTAGTAGGTATATTGATTATTTCTATTAAAAAAAAACTCTTACGCTGTTGTAGTACATAATGCCATATATTTATTTAAAAATACAGAATGTTTTAGTATTGTATTAACGATTATTATACATAATAACATTTTTTTTTGAATAAAATGCTCTCTGACTGCCGAAACAATAATTAATTTAGGTTAAACTGTTTAAAACCAAAGAATGGTCAACAAAATGTCAAAATATGTATCATTTTCGTTTTTATAATTATAATAATTACAGATTTAACTTATTTATTAAATGCCTACCTACAATGTCTCTATGATTAGTATACAAATCAATCTTATTATGATTATTTGTTTTATAATTTATTAACTGAGATTTGTATGATTTCGTAATAACAAATCTATTTAAGTTATACTTTTGTTATGTTTATATATGTCTAGACATATTTTGTTAGGTACGTCTCACTTTAGACTTGATTTCTAATGGTAACGGAATGTCTTCTTTAGTTGTTTCTTCCAAAAATTCTGTATAATTTTGTTTGGTTTTGAGCAAAGCTTGTAAGTCATTAATTCTAAAAAAGTATCATGGATAATTATTTTGTTAGTATTATTATCACAAATATAAACATTTTAACATTTTAGATTTTTGCAACAACCTTCAAACAAATTACAATTTTAATATATGGTTATGTCTTACGTAATGCATTTACAAAACACAAAAAGAATTTTTGAATTTCTGGGAAATGTGGGTTGTAGTTCCTTAGCCCCGCTGACTATGTGACTGAAGTATTTTAAAACATTAAAAATGGTTCCATGTTAGCAACAAAAATGGTTGTTTCTTAATAACTAGATTAGATATTATAAAAATAGTTTAGCACGGAGCCACGGAACAAACTTACGTTTAAATTATTTACGGTCTGTTGTTGAAGTGTAAAAATGATAACACCACATGAAAGAGAACTTTATCGATGTCATAATTTATATATATATATATGTATTTTTTTGATATTAATACTTATTATTTTTTAATAAATGAATGAAAAAAAATCTGCGAACTAGTGAATAGAACCATTTTAAAGATTTGAGAAAAAAAAATAATACTAATCGATAACGATATATTATTAGATTCGATTCGTTAAAAAGGAATCTAGATCAGATTTTCAGGCCCAATGTACCAATCACAATTTGATACACGCTTGCATGTAGAAAAGTCACAAAACCCTTGCGCACACGTAGGCCGCCGAAGTTCTTTTTTCAACTTGACTACAGTATAGATTAAGTTCTTTTCTACTTATAAGGATTGTGAACAGTTGGTAAGGCTTAGCCTTTGTGAATACTTTCTTCGTAAACTTGTTCTGCTGCGCAACGCCGTTTTCATGTATAAAATATTACGAGCGGTTAGGCGTCCTATTAAGATAGCCTATTGGGATAGCATGTTATCGCTAACTATAGGAATCTGATTAAAATAAGCAATGCAAGTATATGATTCTTTTGCAAATTCCATAAGTAAATATAAAAACCGTGAGCTTATTCTGGAACATAACCTGATGTGTAATTTACCAGTGTACCTAAGTATATTATGATAATAGTTTGTTTTAAAATTACTATAATATTATAATGGAATTACAATATTTGAAATATAAATTTTATTTTGATCAATAGTATAAATCGCGTAAGTAAATTTTTGATGCAGGTGTTTATTTTGGTCTTTAAGTAGTAATAAATATTGCAGGATGTTAATTAATATATTTATTGCTGTTTTTGCTTCACACTTTATTTCGTTATGTTTAAGTTTAATGAATATTTGAATTCAAAACGAATATATTAAATAATTTTAAATAAAAATGTATCGATAAAATGATTTGATTATTAAAAATTTATCATTATTTCAATTTTAGCGCAATATCAATATTATTGCAATAACTATTATATTTTTATATTTACTTGCTTAAACTAATTTTGTGCCAAATTAAATATATTTTCGCTTTATTTATTTATAATTGTATAGCCACTATAACATATATCAAAATATTCAACAATGAAGTATGTCATATAATTATTACTTACCGACTATTTTGATTACTTACTCTTGTTCATTGAATGGCTTAAAATGATTTGGCAACGTTTCAGCATTTTGCTCATTTAGTATTTGACGGATCATTTCTGTAGCTGCGTCTTCTTTGGCTTTTTCTTTTTTCGAACCTTTTCCTTCAACTACAAATAAGATGGAATCAGAATTTTATAAATCTATCCCATTTATATATATATATATATATAGAGAGAGAATTGATTATTAAATGTAAATTATATTATTCATTTTTATTCAATAACTTCCTTTATAAAATCTAGGAAGGTTGAATTTTATAGAATGATTTTTTTTCCGTCACTCAAACGGTGTTAGCATGCTATCAAATAACAGCTAGGAAAAAAATTTGATGAAGTACATTCAAACTTTTTTTTATAAGCTTGAAAAGTAGAAACATTGTTTAAACTATATAATGATGGATGAAATATCTTATTGGTACGAAAGTTAATTTGTATTCGTTTGTCTGCGTGGCATTTGAAATCGAAAAACGAGTTGTTTTTACGAAAAATTAATTAGAAAGTAGGCTATTGCGAAAAAAAAAACAGACGAGAGAAATAGAAAACAAATTTTTTTCTCTAATAAATCGCGCACTGCAGTCTGTGAAAAGAAATATTATTACATTTTTTCAGGCTTGGTTGTTGGTATGAATCGAAATAAAAAACGACTAGATTATTGTTTAAAAATGCGTCACGTTTATGTCTTGCTAGTACCTACCGTAGAGTCCGTACAGAGTGCAAGAATAGTTGTATATAGTTTTGTAGCTGGTGACATCGGTGCCGATGATACGGTAAGTGGGCTTAACATTTAAATCGATGATTCTGCTGTTCAATATTTCAAAAGGCGACCAGGGTATGGAATTAGCTTCTTTATTGCCGTGGCCTTCGTTCTGCAATCGAAAATAACGCAGTGCATTATAATATTCCACTGAACCGTTGAAACGGTTAAATTGTTTTGTACAAATATAATAATAATAGAACATCGATGTGAGTCGTCTTTGCGGATTTGCAGAAAGTGCATTATGCGCCGACCTTATTCGAACCATGTCCTAAATGCAGTTATCCGATTGAGTGGTACCGCCTAGAATTGTCTCTATAATCTACAAACAATATTCATGGGTACCTAATGTATGCGGGATGATGCATCTCGCGTAAGAATCACTTTATATGTTTTTGTAAATATTTCTTTTGTGTATGTAATTTCAATAGTCGAAATTTTTTGTGTTATTTTTTTTTATCGATAATATTATGTAAAGTCTGTTGAATGACAACATATACAATTTTAGTTGCACACTCTGAAGCAAAATGATTTTCAGACTATACATTATGGATCTATATAAATTATTAGAAAAGTAGTTTATTAGTTATATATAAGTAGGTAAGACAGAATAGTGAATTAATATTTTGAGCGGTATCCACTTTTCTCCGTTCATCAAAACTTTCACGACATATAACAACTCGTAAATTTAATTATGATTTGTGAACTACCTGATCATGAGAGGCTGAAACTAGTGTATATTAATTTTTTTATTTGGAATCTAGCCTTATAGCTCGATATAGGATAAGAATAGTATGCGATATTCGAGTTTTTTAGCAAGCGACATGGTATGAATCACACTACTCCACATTTCGCTCAATTTTATAATATTATAGCATATTAGCTGAATCTAGCTGAAAATCTAGGAAATTTTTAGCAATTTTTTGATATTATAATTATAAGTCCTAGTGCAGCGGTTCTCAACCTTTTCATAGTCACGTACCACCTACTCAATTTTTAAATTTTTGCGTACCACCTGACCATTATTTTGCTTATTAATAATGTATACGTTTATGTTATATGTATAGCATTTTGTTTATAAATTAAATTTTTATAAAGGTAGATTTTCTTCGCTTACCACCATGAGCTTTCCGCGTACCACAGGTTGAAAACCGCAGTCCTAGTGTACTGTGCCGGTGCCAACTTGATCGACACGTGTAAATTAGGAAAAAAGGATTTTGCGAACCAACGGATGGCGATAGAGTTTCGGAACCAAACGTGCAAATACATGCTAATTGCATGCTAAATATTGGCCTAGAAAAGAATTTGAAAATAGATGATTTTGATGTTTGGGGGGGGGGGGGTCAGAGACACGTGTCTACAGCCCTCCACCTATTTTTCGATATCACCCTTTAATTAAAACGCATGTTAATTATTTGCCAAAAAAAATTCGAAATTCCAATGGAGGGGGGGATTGGGTATACGTACGTGGACAAATCGAAGTCAGCGAATCTAGCTTTGTGGAATAATTTGACCTCTATAGCTGGGCACCCGTAAGTCACAGATTAGATTTAGCACTTGGTATATTATATTTTTTAACGTATAATTTAAAACTAGTTCCTCTTTTCCAATATTTCTAAAAACTTTTTGAGCATTTATTTAAAATGCGAATTTCCGAAAATCATTTCTTATTGCATACC
This sequence comes from Diuraphis noxia, assembly GCF_037042655.1. NCBI lineage: Eukaryota > Metazoa > Arthropoda > Insecta > Hemiptera > Aphididae > Diuraphis > Diuraphis noxia. The sequence goes on along the minus strand of NW_028301714.1, from coordinate 23,586,281 downwards.
TATCTAGATCATTATAGAGGAATTTCTCTGTTCCAAATTTCAAATTCATATGTTTTGTAGTTTTTGAGATGCAGTGGTCAGCGAGTGAGTGGTGTTTGACATTTAAATATATATTATAAATTATGCGCTATGTTAGAGAAATATAAATTCGTCGTAATATTATTTCACGAGAAAAAAGACCTTATTGTTGTCGCTCCTATAATTATTATAATTCTTTTGCATATTCGTTGTTCGAATCGGTTATTAGGTACCTATCATCATTACTACTACCATCACGGCACCACTATTAATACTAATACTAATATTACTAATATAACTACTATTATTATTGTTTTTGTTCACTCGTGTATAAAATAATTATATTGCTATTCGTATACGTCATCCGAATGGGGTGTTTATCAGTGTCGTCGCGGTAAGCGCTTTATTTCGACGAGCGCTCATCCCAAATAATATTATTATGACGGTTGGCGATACGTGTCGTACCAAAGTCATGGTTCTGACCGTCGCCAATGCAATTACTCCCACCCCCCTCTGTAGACTATGATTTATTATAATATAATAATATACATTATTATCATTGTTTGCAGCCGTTGTGTAACAGACTAGCGCTTTTTTGTCAGCGATCGCGAGAAATATATCTACGATTCACGCGGCTGCCCGGCGACGATATTATTATGGACTGTTGGGTTTCAACCAAAGACATTGTTGTTTGTGACGTAGTTAACAATGTCACTTAAAGTATTATGCTAATTTGTCTACATAGAACGTAGAGTTTTCACGAACAAATCGATCAGAAAACGTACAGTGCTACGGAGACGTTCGCAGGAAATAAGCTCACCAGGTGTAAAATACTTTTGGTTATATGTACGGGAACAGAGGACTCCGGTCCAAGCTCGGATGGAGTTACTTTTAGGATTGAGGGAAAGGTGACTAGACCGGGTAACCAAACTCGTTGCATTTCCCAAGAAAAAAATAAATAGTATTGATCTTGACAATAGTCGAAAACATTTTCTGGTAACGATATGTCAGCTGATAGTGTATTACTGTAGTAGTGGTATACATATACTATATTGAACCGAATAATATACGTATAGCAATTTATTGCCTTAATCAAAATATGTTTTTCGGTTGGATACAAGATTTTTTGTTTCTAACTAGTTTTTCGTAAAATTTTCGTTGTCGTGGTTACTTATCAACAAAAACATATTAATGATTCATGGATTTTCATTGTAGAGGAACAATATCGAATAGTGTGCTATGTTTTTTTTTTGCTTTAGTTTCTCTTAAAATGTAATGTATCAAAAGTAATAATTAGGTCACCTAATGTAATTTTAAATTGACAACATTATATAGAGCCATTTGCATGGATAATCTCCCCGTAATCTTGGCCTGCTGTGATTTTGTTTTTGTTTGCATGGCGTGTGGATTGAGGGTCACGAGTCACGACGCCAATGTAAACTGAAGAACGATTAGGACGATAGGGAAAAAACATTATAACGAAAATACAAACACCAATTTTTTTTTCCGATCCCGAAAGGGGTCACCCAGATTCTATATATTATTATGTATACGCATATATTCCTTATTTTTATACAGAAATAATCTTAATAATATGTATAATATTATCGTAATTCGTAGTTTGTTATTCTGCAGCAAATTGTATTGGTGAAATTGAATGGTGGGGGGAGGACTGGATTTACAATATTATGGTTTTTCCACGGAAGAGGTCTCATTATTGTGAACGATGGTGGGAATTTATTGTGTGCTACAGAGGATATTTTGACAATAGCTATTATGGGTTGGATTTAGTCCAATTTTAGGTATGGCATACATTTTCTAAAAATAAGCAATAATACATCAACATATGAATTACAGTTGTATAATAATAATATGATAATCAAACATAATATTTAAATATTACGTGTATCTATTATTTGTTAAATTATATATTTAATTGCTTTTTCATTTGAAATACTGAATAATACGCAGCATTAATAAAATAAAACTTTTTTTTTATCTCTGGTATGAAAATATTACATAACTATGTACGTATTTAATCCAATTTGTAAACTATTTCAAAATTATAATATTTTTTCCTACTTTATATGCGTTATAAAATAAAAATATAATATTCGACAAACGCTAACGAGTTTTTAAAAAACGAAAATATTGTTTTGAATGGGGCTTAGGAGTTGTTCATTCCTTCCATCAATGTAAGTTACCCTCTATCTATATAGTAATATCATACACCTATGCGTCTTAAAAAAGTCATATGTTATATTATTATTAATAATCAAACCGTGTATGCAATTATAACGTTCAATAAAATTATTCTCGAGTTTGCGACAATATACCACCACCAGGTTACTCTGTTACCTATACGTTTCCGGGGAATTTAGACATTAATAGCAATATTATTATAATAATATAGGTATTAGATGCAAGTTTATAACACGATAGTAACTTACACGATGATTATTGAGCACTACACGCACGTTTATGGTTTTGAGACGACAAACCGTGTACATACTCGTATCACCCTAACAGTAGTTATTACTTATTAGCACCCTCTTGATTTCACAGCATAATTGTTCCATATAGGCAACGGGTGATATATAATTGAAAAAGCCCTGAATGCTCTTGAAAATATTTTTGTCATATAATAATTTTAGCTCGTTACAAAATACCATTTTCGAAAAAATTGTATTTTAATCGTTAAACCGGATGATTCACCAATCATGCTCATCCCTTTTTTTCTTTAATAATCAATTTATTCAAAATCTGATTTTTGGACTCTCTAAATATATTTAGAGATCATATTTTAAAATTCTATACCACTTAAGGAGTATCCTGTGGCGATACAAACTTTTGTTTTTCAAATGAGAACCGCATTTTTTCTGTAAATTATTTAGAGGATAATTTCTTTTAAACATTTTAATGTATCGAAATCAAAATTTGAACTGTTAGTTTCCTAGTTATTAAAATTTTTTCTTAGGATAATAGCCCTTAAAAATCGTTTTACAAAAGTATAAAATACTCGTACTATTGGAACTTGTATTTATGATACTTAACTCTTTTTTATAAATCTAAACCATGGACCTTTTAACACAAACTCAAAAATTACTTTTTTTACACACGTTTTGTGTTTATAGCGTTACAATTTTGATTTCAATACATCAAAATTCTCAAAAAATATATTATAAATAATTTATTATAAAAAATTGAGGTTGGCATTTGAAAAACAAAAGTTTGTATCACCACAGGGCACTCTTTAAGTGATACAAAAAATCTCAAGAATTTGAAAATATGATCTTAGACTTCTTCGAGTATATTAAAAAATTCCAAAAACGAGATTTTGAATAATTTCATTATTAAAGAAAAAAAGAGGTGAGCATGGTTGGTGAATATATGTAATATGTATAATGGTATAATGTATAATGATAACCCTGTACCTATGTATATTATATATTTTTTTATAATGTTTTGGATAACAATATACATTTATAATTCGATATTCCAAAGAAAAATTTATTAGGGGGATTTGGTGTTTAACATTTTGATGGGTGGTACGTAGTGACACAATACTTCAAACATTATTAACTTTTAAAATACCTATACTCGTGTCCAAAATTTGATTTTTACATAATATCTAAATACTATTGATGTATTGTTCTGCTTTAAAATTAAAAAATATATGTTTTCTTTAAAAAAAGTGAAACTTACAAAATTATAACAATAATAGATAATAAAAGAAAATATTTTTTTCTACAATAACCTTGCTATAAAATGCTAAAATTATGTAAAAAAAAAGCATTAAAACCTTTTTTTGACCTAGTTACACTAGAACTAAATTTTTGCCTAAAATAGTACTATTATATGTACAGGTACCCAATATGGCGTTTTATGCGGCTTTCAAGTTTACGTATACATAGAATATATTAATAATATTATTATTATACGTATCATTCGACACTGACGATTCTTATATAGTCACTGACAACCATAATATATCATATGATTTATACATAATAAATCCACACAAATGTGCACGCATTACAAATGTAGGTAGGTGTATACATATGTATACTGGCCTCGGGTTGATTGATGGTCGGTATGTTTTAGAATTTTTTTCCAACACTGTAACGCGCGGAACCCTTTCATGTAGATTTTCTGTGTGAATAATAATAATAATAAAAAAAGAAAGAATATTAAAAATGAATGATTTTTTTTAACATTTCACATTATTCTTTGCCACGCTGTATTTTCTTCGCGGATGTGCAGTGGTTGGTATATCCGAAATATACGTTGCCGTACCTATCGTGGAATATGTGTCAGATTGTATTCCTATCTTGTCCCGATAAAAATGTTGCTTCGATATTATAGATACATATTTTACTGATCACATATTATGTAGGTACCTATCTAATAAATAACAAACGACTATACATTGTCTTTTGGAATTTATTGTTTTACATGGTTTGCTGAAAGTTATCATATACGGTGGTTATAATCATAACGTTCTTAATTTTCTTTTTAGTTTATAATTTTCAAAATCCGTTCATAAGTATCGAATGATTCATAAGTGGATGTGAATAAAAAGAAAAAACTACTTGATTTTTTAAATGAACATTTTGTTCCCTAATTGATAGAACTTCGAATATTTGTATTATATTAATCTAATTTAACTTTAATTTGTTAAAACAACAATTAACAATTTTATTTTCAAGCAGCGTAGCTATTTAAGCAGTCGAGCTTACTTTAGAATCAGAATTAGAAAAAATGATTTCTGCCGAATAAGATAACAATATTGTTTTTGGGATATTCATATTATAATATAAAGTGTACATTATATCATTGAGTACTATTTTTTTTATATTTTTTTAAATATATACAAAATACATATTGTATAATATTATTGATGATGAAGAATGATAATAATATATGACATGAAATAGATTTTTTAACGGAGCATTGTACCTTTGTTCAAACGTAATACAATTTAGGAAACTAACTAATTTTAACTGTACAAAATTATCAATTTTTTTTTTATTAGAAATAAAGGCTTAATTTTGTTAAAGGTTTTTTATAATGCTCCCCATACATTTTAACTGACTTTTTAAATGTATACTGCATAATAAATTTAAAATCAAAAAGAACATTTTAGAACATTAAATGTCAGAGAGATTAACCATTTAGTTTAATTTTTATAAAAAAAAAAAGCATTTTATTAATATTCTATTGGAGTACTTCAACTGTTGGTTTGAATGAATTTGCAATACGATCATTGGTTTTGATTTTAAACGCTTCAATTCGTTCTAACCCATTAGAAAGTTTTTAAGACTGTGGCGCAGTAAACGTCACGTCGCGTTGCAATCAGCTGTTGCTGGGATTAAAGTTAAATTTGAATGGATTTATATTAAAAGTTTGTTCGCGGTGATTAATATTCTTTCGAGAAACAATATTTTCCTTGGTATAATATTTAATTTAATAATTGATATTTATGTTCCAAATAACTCGTTTTATTCGAGTTTCACGGTTTATATTTGAAATATAAACGCAACCGATCAAAATATGTGTTTTTAACTACGTTTGTCGTAATTTTTTTTTTATATTATCGGTGTTTCAAACTTTCTATACGGTTCTATGGGTTTTTAAAAGGGATTTTATAATTTATTTATTATACACATGTACATAAGTACTTAGACAAGTTGAAATGTACTAAATTGGCAACATGTTAAACTGACTTCTATAGCTTTTGAGATTTTGTTAAACTTTTAATTTAAAATTTTGTTACATTTTATTTCCCAGAAAGTGTACGAAAGTATTGAAATAACGAAGAACATAGTAAACACTACACTTTATCTAATGTTGTCCACTGTACGAATCAAGAGACAAATTTATTTTCTAGATCTTTTATAAGTTATTAGTTACGTATTGTTTTGTAACTGCATTTTTTTTTACCGAATAAAGAGTAGTTGTAATGAGGAATAAAAAAATGTCAAAATGATAAGCTTCTTCGTAGATATCAGCTGTTAATAAGTAAATGGGACGAATAAAGCTAAAATAACATTAGTATGTACATTACATTTACATTATTGTGTTGCATTTTTATAAAATTGTATATACTTAAGATTCAAAGAACGATAAAAAATTGCTGTTTGAAAACAAAACGATAACCCCGATAACAGAGCGTAATTAAAACCGTATTAAAACAAAACGTAATAATAATATGTTTTTCTTCCTACGTTATATCGTATTAGTATCCTCGTACTTTGTGGTTAAACATAATTGCGGATAATTATTATAAAATATTATAACGTTTTTTCATCTCGAATTTAGTGAGTTCAAACCAAAACCGTGGCATTTCAATAGAGAAGTTGAAATAGCTTAATACTACGTAATTGCCAACAGTACTGCATCCTAGACATTTTAAAAGTCAGGACACATTATCATGGATGTTTGACTTCCCATAAAAAAGTTGCACGAAGTAACATCCATGTTTTTAGAGTTTAAAAATTGTAAAGTTCGTAAAGGTTTTCGTAAATTTGATTGCCTACAGGTTTTTACTCGAACAATTCATTGTTACATCCTTACCTTTATATCTCTTTTCTTTTTTGTCATGTTTTTTTTCAGTTCCAAAGGTACTGTATTCGTCTTGAACTCTGAAAACGTAAATGTTATAGCTGATGATAAAAAAAAAGATATAAACGTTTTAATATTTCAATACCATCTAGAAACTTGTAATCACTCGGAGCATTTATCATTTCAATCACTGAACTATATCTTTCGATGATCGAGTCTATGGTTTCACTGAATAATTGCACCTTTCTTTTTTTCTCGATTAACGCTTTTTGTCGAATATTTTCTCGCTCTTCGTTTTGGGTTTCTGAAAAATGTCCACCGTATTAAGTATGTGTACCTAGAGTGACATATAAACTAACGTATGGGGGTAGAGTGGCCGAGCGGACTTAGGCGTCGGTTGCAACGCACGCAGTCGCCGGTTCGAATCTCGGTCACGGGCGGCATCGCTCTTTGGGCATTTCGCGATGTCTGGAGAGAGAGGCCGCCGGCCCCCAACCGGGCATGGCAGAAACCCACGGTTACCCATTCAAAATTCTGCCAAAAAAACCCACGAGTTAAAACCTTCAGTACCTTCCCCTATACAGTTCCCCAGGCTAATGACCTCAGTTGTCGAAGCCCTAACCATAAAAAAAAAAAAAACTAACGTATGTAAATATAAATACAAAATATATTTACTATAGTCGCCGTCCATTTTAAAAAACCTCGTCCTGTTCAACGAGTGGTCCATTACCGAGTCAGTTTTTTCCATCGTCAGCAATTGTCTGAGCTTGGTTATTAAATCATGAGCTATTTCTACTCGGTCCATTAAATCCTCCATTTTCTCGTAGTTTTCTTCGGTCATATCGTCTAATAAAATAATACGTTCGTTAACAGTGTTTATATGCATAACGACGTGTGTAGTGTGCATTTTAAATCGAGCATTTTATCACATCTCAAATATGAATAAATAATTTTAAACCATGTTTTTTGAACCGTTGACTGTCAATGTACAATTTTGTTATGAAGTTGTTGACCATGATAATCACTTTTCGTTTTTCAATTTCGTACGATTCAGCATTTTTTGGATCTTCGGGAATGTTTTGACCTTCCCATATTCGAAATTGACGAGTTTGATGGTAGTTCGAAGAAGTTTCACAGACTTCTTCTAGCTATATGTGTAAAATCAAATGTAAATTAATTGGTAATAATATTAAGAACCAGCCTGAAAACTCTACACACGATATGAGTGAACAGATGCTGACACAAGCGTTTTTGATAACGTTTAATAAACTAAGTATACAGAATGTCTCGCGAGGATTTACCCATTGCGATACCTCACAATATAATATGGAGTTATAAAAATTCTGGTTTTGTAATAAGACTCGCCAGGATAAGAACTAGTAACTACAATTATTTAAATTTTTAAATTTATTTAAATTTTTTGGTAAAAAAGTTTAAAAGATATATTTTAGATTCTGAACGAAGTGATGAATGTATTGATTTTACAACGATGTGTGTTTTTTTTTTGTGTCTGTGTACATCATAACTAGTCGAAATAATGCTTCAATTTCAAACTTTGGGGGTGGTTTCCGATGTAAAAGTGAATATCCTTGGTGCATTATAGAAGTCAAAACATTAACATTAACATTAAACCAGTTTTCGACCAAAATGATTTTTTTATATGGTTGTAATTCAAAAAATAATCACTGTAAATACTTGAAATTTCACCAAATGTTTATGTTAGTGTTATCTATATACAGTTTAATTTTCACAAATTTTTGGGTTATTTATAGACCACTGAAATTTTAAATTTTTCTGAAAATTTTCTTTGAAGTGTGGATAAAATTTTTTTGGCCCATTAAAAATACTTGAAAATTTAATACAAAGTTCCTCATATTTCCTCAAATTTCCTCATAAGTTATTCTTATAATAATTAAAAAATTATAAAAATACATAGGCACAATTTTTTTTTATTAGCATTTGAAGTTCAAATATTGACTTAATACGTAAAAATTACGGCAATTTTCAAATTATCTTAGATAGAAATTCATAAAAGTTTTTCTTTTTAGATCTAAGATTTGAAAATTTAATACAAGGCTCCTATCATATTTTTACAATAGCAGTTGAAAAATAAAAGAAATATATATCAATAATTTTTTTTTAAAAGCATTCAAAGTTTGAATTTTGACAAAATACATAAAAATCACGAAAATTCGACAATTATTTTAAACTAGAAATTCATAAAGTATTTTCCTTTTATATCTAAGATTTGAAAATTTAATACAAGGTTCCTAAAATATTTTTACATAAAATAAATGCATAGTCACATTTTTTTTACAAGCATTTTAATTTTAATTTTGACAACATACGTAAAAATCACGAAATTCGTAAATTATTTTAAGCTAGAAATTCATAAAAAATTTTCTTTTTAAATCTAAGATTTGAAAATTTTTAATAATCTATAATATATCCTAGACAGATAAACCGTCTCCGTTCAGAATCATTTTTTGTATACAATAAAATGATACCTATCATTGCATTCAAATTTAACCTACCTTAGTCAGAGGTCCACCTCACCCCCAATGTACAGCAGAGCGATACCCACTTACCCGCTTTTTTCATTTAATTATTTCCAAAAAAATCGATTATAGCTTTTTTGTAGGGTTTATTTTTATGAAAATATTGACGTTTCAACATTTTGTTTTCATTAATTTCCTGATTTTCAATATTTTTTCTATTTTTAAAGAAATAAAATAACTAGGCACACTGAAAGTGTTCGGCTGGCCGGTCGTACGAGAAAGCGCGCGGCGCGGCGTGTCACTTGTTTGATAATAGTATAAAGTTTAATAACTCGCAGTTTTTCTCGAAACTAAAAAAAGTTAAATATCTTCATTATTTTGGGAGATATTGCAAAGGGCAATTCCTCACGGGGCACCCTGTATAGAACTATATTATATGATATGATACGCGTATTAGTGTAGAATATTATGTCAAAGCTTTGATAAATTATTTATAGAGGTTTCAAGAAATTAACGGGAGAATAGCGGTTAATTTGTTTTAATTAGATTGGCATAAATTAGTGTATTCGACTAAATATTTTTGGCTGATATCAATTCTCTTTACTAATTATGATCATTATTTTCATCGTCGTAAAGATTAAATTAATGGATTGGTTCCATGCGCATTGTTTTGTCCAACTTATCCTAGTTTGTTTTAATTATTAAAATTTCAATACAACTATCTAATTACGATAGTTTAAACATTTTGTTGTTAATTGATTGTTCGTACATATAATTCATTTGCACTAAAATAACAACTGAAGTGTGTAATTGATCATAAACTATTTTACATACATTTCGTCTTTTCTTGAACCAATTTTATATTATTAGCTTTAGTAGCTAATACAGTGAATTGACCAAATAACAAACATAATAGTAAAAATATTATCAAGTGAATAAGTAAGCATTTATTATTATTTTAGCTTATAAGTAAGTCAAACAGTTTTTAAATACTACAATAATTTTAATTCTAAAATTCTCATAAATCACTTCAAAAATAAAATATCAATGGAAATCTCTGAGGCTGGCACTCTAGAATTAATATTCTTGCCTTAAATTTGATGATAAGTCAATATTTTAAATTAATAGTAAAACTAACAACGCAGAGTCGGCGCTCCTGAACGCGAATTTTCTAGGTTGACTTGTACGTTCGTGCAAACTTCATAAATCCTTCTAACGTATAGTATACGAGAAGGTAGATAAGTATAATATATTAATAATTGCTCACCTCATCAAACGCTTCAATGTCATCAGTGGTTGTTCTCACCGATGTTTTTCGACTTTCCATTTGGGAAATGTTGATGAAAAATGTTTATGATACTTGGAATGTATTAAGGTAGACACGCACTGCACTTTCACCGCCAATGCCAAACAAAACTTTCGTTGTAATTCGAACAGCTCTAAAAAATATTTGCTTTTTTATTTTTTTCATTGCTTTGTACATGGGGTGGTGGTGGTGTCTCCATAGTGACAGTTTTTTTTTCTTTTCAAGTTTTATGTACAACGTGATTAATACCTATAATACTATACATTGGAAATAATAACATTTTCAAGCGCAATAATTGACTGCTATCACACGGCGTCGGTGGGTACGAAACGGAAAATATGAAGGACAGGCGCGTGTTACCGAGTATGTTTGTCAAATGGAGCGGAAAAAGTTCCCGTTGGAACACAAACTCATACATACACGTGTGTGTATGTTGAAAACTTTTTGAGTGAAAAACACTTTACACTTGTTAATGACCTACAGAAACAATGCTTCTGTATGGGTCTTTTCTTGCCGAATGTGCACTACGCGTTATTATACAAGTTTCTCACTATGCTCTCAACGAAATTTTTATTTCGTTTTCATTTTGATTTACATTTTTTTTTTTTTTTTTTGTTATTATGTTTGTTCAATTTATTTCGTTTATCTGCGCAAGTTGTTATCCTGTGTAGTCAAATCGCCTTCAATTGCACACAGACACTTAAAACTTTTTGACGCGCTGCTTTGTTTCGTTTTAAAAATTTGTACTGTGCGAAGGCTATAATAAACGAACCTTCTCCCCCCCCATGTAAAAAATAACGACGAGGAAAAAATAAAATGTATTTGTAATTGTTGAAAAATCGATTACATATGCGTATGATAATATTATGCTAGCCAAACTTTTTCCAATCCTCATAGAGATAAACAATAGTATTTTTAATTTGAGAAAATGCAATCAATTAAACCAACGAAAAATGTTTAATAAAAAATTGTATCAAGTCTATTAAATAAAATATTATAACGTTAATTAATTTATCGGAAATGGAAAGAAATTATTATGTTTTTAACGTGTCACTTTGATTGTTGGCAATGTACAAAATCCAATATCTTGCTGGAAAATGCGGCTCTAGTTTTGAAAATGGTCATATCAAATCACACTTATTACCCAATACGTCAAGTTAGTAGAGAAAAGCAAACCTTCTAGTTCATTTTTTACTGAATAGAACAGTATGTTTGAAAATTATACTACTATTTTTATTATTTTTTATAATATTTTAAATAATTTACAATCTATAGGTACAACATATTATGTACATGAGCAAATTTCATAATATTAATGGTAAGTGACTGAAGAATTTAACATTTATGAGCAGGCACTCAGCAGTACCACCCGGCCGGGTAAATTTTAGTATCGTGGGTTAAAATAATACAAAAAAAAATATCACTAATTATTTATGGTTTTATATTGCAAATTTGTGCTAGATTTTTTCCATTAACTTCGCGCACCTCAACATCTTTATAAACAAGTATGCTGCTTACATGTGTTTTATTGATTCCTCCAGTATAACTAAATTATATTAATTTATGAATATAAATTTGGCTCTATCAAAAATAATATCTGTAACCGTCACTATCTCTGATCTGATTTAATTTTTGCGTTTCAACATGCTTCATCCAGTACCTAAAATAGTAAAATCTATAATATTGTTTGTTAAATTATATGTTCATAAAAATCATATTTAAGCGTAAATAATAAACTCGTTCATCTAGCTGATTAAAATTTCCAGTGCATATTTGTATGAATCATTAGTAGTTAATTGCAAAAATTCAAAATAAAATGAAATTATGACACAGCAACGCCTGATGAGTATTTTTGGATAGATATCTACTAATCAATAAATCGTATTTTTATCAATACTAGTGACGAGTGTCAATATTTAAAAAAATGGCATAAACCACAATACTTGGTTAAAATGTTAGAGATTATAAAATAAATGTTATAAAATGGTTTGTTAATTCATTTTTAAACACAAAAATACAGCATTTATTGAATTTAAAAAATATTTAATATATTTGAAAAAATTGCAAATTATTAAAAATTATTTTTTACTGTGATAAATTTATTATTTTATTAAATATTTGTTGTTTTAATTAGAATTTTTAGAAATTTATTGATCTGTTGTTTTTTAATTTTTTATATTATATAATATTTTGAAATTGTGGTCCATAAAAATAGGAATTTTAACGTTTGAATTTGAATTTTATTTTTCGAGTATAAATGCTATTTGAATATAACATTGACCGTATCTGCTATGACAGATAAATAAAAAAATATTTTTTAAATCACGTAAAAGTCGTTGATAAAGTTGTACTTGCACCAGGCCCGTCGCAAGAAATTTTCCACCCTTTGGCAAACGTAATGCCACCCCTTTCAATCAAAAGCTAAATATATTATAGTATGCAATTTTATCACATTATTAATATAATGAATAACATATTACAAATTAAATTTTAAATTATTGTTGTATTTAATAAATTTCAAAAAGTTAATACAATATTGTTATTTCCATAAATTAATAAACGTCTTATATCTATAATGATAAAAATAATAATCTTATAAAGTTATAATATTAATAAAATAGTTAATATAAAAAATAAAATATGTACTTCAACTTGAGTTATAATGTTTACAATTCGCAGTCCACAGAAGTGTACAAAAGTGAACAGAAGTGTACTGACTCGCACATCAGTTAAAATAATAAAAGTATGCCCATCAATAAAAGTTAAGTACATCGGATTTGGTTACCAGTTTTAAAAGATTACATATGAATTTATTAGATTCTGAGCGGAGCGAGGAATGTATTGATTTTACCATGATGTGTGTGTGTTTTTTTTATGTCTGTCAGTCATCACGTTTTGGGACAGTAGAAGTGCTCGATTTTCAACTTCAGTACCTCGTTCGATCAGAAAGTGAATCTAGTTGGTATTTCGGGGGGTCAAAAGTAAAAAATATTTTTCTAAATAATGGGAATAAATAAACTAAAAATTAAGGAAAAAAACGTGAAATTTTACGCACAATCAATTTTCGACAAAATCGATTTTGGTTTTTGATGTAACTTTAAAACAAATGACCATCAACACTTGAAATTTTCACAAAATGTTTATATAAATATATTCTATGCACCATGCAATTTTAAAAAAATTTCGACTTAATTTGAACTATTTATAGGCATATGCAATTTTCGATAATTATTAGTTTTTTAAAATTAATATCGATACAAATTTATTTGTCGGGTAGAAAAGCTTGAAAATTTAATATAAGGCTCCTAACATATTGTTACTATAGAAGTTGAAAAATAAAATAAATTCACACACACAAATTTTTTTTTATGAGCATTCAAAGTTTGAATTTTGACAAAATACGTAAAAACTACAAAAATTGGCAAATTATTTTAAGCTAGAAATTCATAACAATTTTTCTTTTTAAATCTAAGATTTGAAAATTTTTAGTAATCTATAATATATCCTAGACAGATAAACCGTCTCCGTTCAGAATCGTTTTTTGTATACAATGATACCTATCATTGCATTCAAATTTAACCTACCTTAGTCAGAGGTCCACCCCACCCCCAATGTACAGCAGAGCGATATCCACGACTTACCCGCTTTTTTTGGTTTGTTTCATAGAGGTATATTCGATTTTCTTTAAACTAATAATACCATTCAATACCATTTCACCTATCAAAAATAAAATTCTACAGCAAAGGATTATCTAGTATACTATAAGTATGTTTTTAAACTATCAAAAAAACCATTTTATATTCAAAGTCACTCAAAGATCTCTAAAAAAATAGTCGATATAAGCTTGAGTTAATATTGATTACATAATAAACGCAACTCATATCCAGGAGCTTACCGTTACATATTTATATGGCATTGTTTCCTAGAAAAGTATGAACAATTAAAAAGAGATGTATACCTATATAGTATACATATTTTAGCAGTTTTAATCAATTTAAATTTGATTGAAAAAATTGAGACCAGCTTAACTTCTTAATCGCTAATAATATATGTTATTCTAAAATTGGTTAGTTGTAGTTATTAGTATTACATAGATTAGGTAATAGGTACATATTTTTGTTTTGTGTTCTTCAGTTGATGAAGTTATATCATATTATTAATAAAATGCATTTTTGCTTAACTGTTATCAGGACTGCTGATAAATACCTTATATAAAATATATCTACAATTGCACAATATGTTCCTTTGTAAATATTATTTGTTTGTTTAAAATAGTTCATAAATTATCAATACAAAGTTATCTACACAGTTTAAACTATGAATGTTGCCATAAAATTAATAATCAACCTTATCGCAGAGCCGAGCTTATTTAATTTCAGTGACATAGTTTTCTTGATCTATGTTTTAGAACTATTAATTAAATGTTAAATCGTAAAAACGTTTTTCATTGTCATAATATAAGATCATACTATAAGTCCGAGTTAAAAAGTAGTTACTGTGTCATTTTTAAAATCTCCAATGTTAATTTGGGTTAATGCTTTTCTAAACAGTTAGGTAGGTATTGCAAACGATTTATGTTAGTTTAGTGTTATTTGTTTTTATGCAAACTATTCGTGACTTTACTTATATAAAGTTGGTTAATTAAAAGATTAATTTGAATGCATAGGTATATGTATTAAAATATAGGTATTAAAATTGAGTTATTGATTAGATTTTGACGAAATTGAATGTTATTTATAACTATAAAAAAATGTATTTCATTATTTTAATAGTTTTTAAACTGTCAAAATTATAATTTTAGATACAAAAAATTAATACATTTATTTATGTTCTCAATGGAAACGAAATCCAATTTGCTGTGATTTTTTTTTCTTTATTTTGATCAGTCGGATATTTAAGTTTAAAGTTTATCATTTTACACGAAATGGAATAATAATACATATAGGTAGACGCGTATTGGCATTTTACATTCAGCCGTCAATTGATGTTAGATTTAGTTTAAGGTTTGCTATTACCTCATACTTGTCAATGTTGAGTTTCAATATGATTCAAGCATATGTTTATCGAGAAGGGAAAAAACCGCTCAGTTACTATACACTGATTGTAAAAAAAAGGACAGAAGAGATATTGCAGGTAAATATTGCCTCTCGGTTGCATTGAATAATTCATAGGTACGGATGGATTTTGTTTATCGGACATGGATTGAAAGTCTATTCACTATTCAGTAATTACATTGGATCTACAGAACTCGAATAACTTTTCTCGTGTGTCAACATCGTTTTTTATTGTAAACAAAAATTGATGTACCAATATATTATTATTATTATTTACTACCTACTTTTAAAATCTCTGAAACAAACTGGATATTGTACCTACATTTGTACTGCAAGTAACATAATGTTTTATTAGGTACGACAATTACGTGTGTTGAAATTATACCATGTTAGACATAGCAGCAAAAAGTGTTAAAATATATGGTAGGTAGTACCTACTAGGTACTGTTCGGTTAGGGGTCATAGTTAATGGACGGAATTTCTGGAAATTTGAGTTAAGTCAGATGTTCTTTGTATGTGAAATTTCGAGTGGGTAACGAATGTGTTAAGTGGTTATAGACTTGTAAAATGCATTGTGATTTAGTTATTTTCTTCTTTGTTGAGTTATTTAATACGAGTTATTTATAATATTGTATTCGTTTAATTATATAAGGTACATCAAATATTATGGTAAATATCTTTCTTGGAACTACGAGTACCTACAGTTTTTCATTAAAAAAAGTTTAACCATAATACTTAGTATTATTAAAATGAATAGAAATTACTTTAACACTTCTTATTCGTTGTATATATTATTATATATTTAATTTTTAGCAACTATTTTCATTAAATAATTAAAATAATTCGAAATGAAATATAAAAAAATACTGTTAAAATAAATGTTTTATATAGCTTAAAACACAATGACAAAATAAATTTATGTTAAGGTAATAAACATAAAATTGATTTAAAAAATTATATATTATACAATTTGTATGGCATTATGGTGTTTATATTTTCGTGAATAGTGAATGTCAGTCACAGCATTTTACTCAATTGTTGACAGTTCATACGTTGACAAATTTAAATTATTTAATATACTTTGTCATTCATTGGTATTGGTAGAAATATTTCATATATGTATAGTTATTATGAGTCATTGTTTTCGATATTTTTAAATATATATTATTTAGTTAATCCGCAGCAATATAGGCTATTGAGTTTAAGGAGGGTACTGTAGGGTTTTAAGTTGGGTAGGTTTTTGGTACACGTGTGAGAGTTTTTGGCAGAATTTCTAATGGGTACCCGTAGGTTTCTGCCATGCCCGTATGGGGTGGTGGTAAACTCTCCCGATTTTTAAAAATAGTAAACTCTCCCGGGTTAATATTATGTTTACCTGAAGTAAACGTGTAAAGTCTCCCGGGTCAAAATTATGTTTACCTAAAGTGAATGTATAAACTCTCCCGGGTTAACTTTATAATTACCTGTAGGAAGTATGTTAACTCTCTCGAATTGTTTTAAATGTTAAAACATTTTTTTAGGAAAAAAAATAGATTCCCTAACTTTTTAAAATCTGTATGTTCTTATTATCAAAAACAATAATTTTAACATTTTTACGTATACTTTGAATTTGTAACTTATATAATAATAATAATAATAATTATTATTATTATTGACTATTTTTAAAAGAAACTTAAATGTATATTAGATTTTTTGAAATTTTATTTTTTATTGTATTTTCAATTTTGACTATAATATTATAGCTCATAACATCTAAAGACATTAATTTATATTATTATTATATATGATCGACTATTTTTAAACGCAACTTAAACGTATATTAAATTTATTTTATGATTTTTACTAGACCTGGGAGAGTTTACATGTTTCCATCAGGTAATACAGGAATAGACCTGGGAGAGTTTACATATTTCCGTTAGGTAGTACAGGAATAAACCCGGAAGAGTTTACACGTTTCCGTCAGGTAGTACTGGAGTAGACCCGGGAGAGTTTACCATCAAGAGAGTTTACCATCGGGAGAGTTTACAATCGCCCCCCGTATGGGGGGTAGTGGTTTCTCTCTTCAGACAGCGTGAACTGCCCGGAAAGCTATGTCACAGTTGACTGGGATTCGAACAGGTGACGGTGCGCGTCACAACCGACGCCTGAATCCACCAGGCAACTACACCCCTAAATATATATTATAATAGTGCACGTCTTAAAAATTCCATTTATTATTCATGACACTCAAATTTCAATGACATTTCGATACTTAGAAATTGATTTAGTAAAATAATTTTTTTTTATAAACATTTAACAATTGTAAATAAGTATAATATATTATATAATAGATAAATTGTATCGTGTAATGATTGTTATTCAAATGTAGGTGTTGTATCTTGTGAATTATTAGCTAGCTTCAAAAATGTACTTAAAAATGGATGGTGATTAACCTAGATATATATATTTTTTTTTACAGAAGACATAATTGTATTTGATTTTTTATTTACGTTGTACGTTATATGACGATCATATTGTTATATTTCTAATAGTGAGAGTTTAAATTGATTATTTTGTGTGATATAACTTCAAAATTTAAAAACTTTGAACAACCGCAATTAATATTCCTTATAAAAACTTTTTCAATCGAGTTATATACTTACTTAGAAATTGTTTGTATATTAATCATCTCCACTTTTGACACCTGTTTTCGAGTGGTGAACTCGAGTTCAAACGAAACACACCTATATAGACAACTGCATATCTTTTTCCCAACAAACTATCCAGAAGGGTTCGCCCATACCTGCAGTGCACAATTGATAGAGTTGTTAATATTTTGATTTGCATACGAAATCTTTTTTTCCATGATTAAGTGATTACAATATTTACAGTTGATGGAAGGAATACTAACTGTTATGAAAGAGTTTAATTAGCGCTATTTTATTCTCGACTGTTTTACCACCATTGGGTTAACATTTTAATATCATGATTTATAAAATATTTTATAAAATGTAATTTTTTTAAATTTAAAACGCAGTTTATTAATACAACTATGATAATATAACTTTTTAAACAGGGAATCAGATATGCATATACTCCTTTATTGCGAATTCATTTTCCTCATATTATTAATTAAAGGCATTAAGTATATCCATCCATAGTCTATTTTAAATTCGTAATTTATTGATCAACCTCAGATATTTGCAACCTTATAATAATATTATTTTTATTTTTATTTATAATTTAAACAATGCCTAACATGTACAATGTACATTATTATGTAGTCTAAATACAATATTTTCCGTATTTAGTGATTCCTTTTTATTCTTTATTTGTGTATATAAAATGTTTTTGACGTATTAAGATCAAAGCGTGTGTTATAGTATATTTATTGATAATAACGTTACTTTTTAAAAATATACATTTTTTTAAATTTTTCATGAGTGAACAAAAAGCTTTAGGCTTGTTATTATAATAATGCAGAACATTCAAAAAAAGTTTACAAATTTGATAGTGTTTGTAAACTTTAATAATATTTATGTTATTAACATTGTGTGTAATTTTTTTATAAACATACACATATGCGAATACACAATATGATCGAAATAATAATAAAAATAGTTCTTTGGCAAAATATATCATATCATTATATTACTCTTCTTAAACGTGAGAACCATTATAACGTTATTGACATAAGCAGTTTATTGATGACATCTTTTGAACTTAAAATGATTGATTGCATAATGCATATGCTTAATATGCTACAATTGTATTTGATTTGTTCTAAATCAAAAAAAAAAAGTTTGTAGAAGGAATTTTATCGATGTATGACTAATTAATATGTATATAATTTAAATATTAATAATTATTAAGTTTTGAGAAAAAATAATCCATAAAGTCCCTACTATAGGGAGATAAATGAGATTGTCATAGTATTTAGAAATCACTAACTATAACTGGGTAGGTCTTTCGGTCTTTATCACTTATCTTTGTTTATATAACGAATATGTTTGAGACGTTATTGAAACTGCCTGACCGATTTTATTAGAACTCGTGCATTTTGTAGTCTACAATAATCTGTGTACGTACTTACTTATATGATGTGAATTATTAAAATTAAAATTTTAAATAGAATAGGTTAGGCGTTCATTGATTAAATGGCTTGGGATCGAAAGTCTCAGTATTTTATGCATCTAATATACAATCTAAACATATATATATATATAATGTGGGATTTTGTTTTTATTCGGTTCAATGATAGCAATGTCTTTTGATGATTTATTATGATCATGTACACTGTGCGTAGTCTACAAATTGAACACATCCTTTTAGTGTCAATCTCACATAGGTATATTTTCGCGTAACATTTTTTTTTTGTTTACGTTTCATATATCATATGTAAAGTACAATATCGAGTAATAGCATACAAATATGAAGTAGAATTCGTTTACTTCTTGTTTAAAATTATTTTATTAGGGATGGTAGTATACTCGTACCTAGAATACTACATAGTGGAAATACATAATACGTTACAATATGTCAGGGGCGAACGCAGGGGGGGTTTAGGGGTTTAAACACCCCCCGAAATAGTAGGTACAAAAAATAAATTATCTGACCAACAAATGTATTAGTGTATTACTAATAACATTTCAAAACAATTAAAATAAATTATTAGTTATTAAAAAGTTTCCCTTCTCCCGTGGTTTGTAAATGAATACCTAGATACAGTAAAATCACCAATAAAATGTATGATAATGCAGTTTCGAAGTGAGTATGATAGTATGTTATAACTTATTAATAACTGATCGGCATCGAAGGCCGCCAATCCGATGATGTACCATGTACGTAATGTAGACAGACGACGAGTGTAATTGCCGTCTACCGGAAATTCCTACAACTAACCTACACTAACCTACAAATTGTAATAGTTAGTTATTAATTATTATCTATGATATTATATTATAATGCAATATGTATATTATATATGTATTATGTATTTATGTATATAGTATAAGTGATTAAAGTAAAATATAGAAAAGTGTAATACAGTATGAATAATATGATATTTATGAATACCTACTTTAAATTTTTTCAAAACACCCCCCGAAATTTACAATATAATCATAATTAAATGTTAAATCGTAAAAACGTTTTTCACTGTCATAATATAAGATCATACTATAAGTCCGAGTTAAAAAGTAGTTACTGTGTCATTTTTAAAATCTCCAATGTGGGTTAATGCTTTCCTAAACAGTTAGGTAGGTATTGCAAACGATTTATGTTAGTTTAGTGTTATTTGTTTTTATGCAAACTATTCGTGACTTTACTCATATAAAGTTGGTTAATTAAAAGATTAATTTGAATGTATAGGTATATGTTATGATATAAAATAAAATCTTTTTAGAATAGGTATTAAAATTGAGTTATTGATTAGATTTTGACAAAATTGAATGTTATTTATAACTATAAAAATGTGTATTTCATTATTTTAATAGTTTTTAAAAAATTGGCAAATTATTTTAAGCTATAAATTCATAAAAAATTTTCTTTTTAAATCTAAGATTTGAAAATTTTAGTAATCTATAATATATCCTAGACAAATAAACCATCTTCGCTAATAATTGTTTTTCGTATACAATAATATAATATCATTGGATTCATATTTAATTACATCCATTACAGTAACCTACTATACAGCAGAGCGACATCCACGACTTACCCGCTTTTTTTAATATTTGAGTTTTAACATAAAAATATACTAGATTTAATTTTATTAGTTTCAAAATATTTAACATAAAATATAAATCCACGTCTTGAAAATATATGTTTTATGTTTATTTGAATTACATTTTTATAGCATAGGTTTCTGCTTTATGATGCATGCACGTGATAATAGAATATAACTTAGACTTGGTAAATTATTTTTTATTGCTGTTTATAAACTATTAATTTTTGCCAATAAAATTTGTTTGTAGATTTAATATGCCTATGTTTTATAAATTTACATATTTTGTCTTCGAAGGACATTTAATAGCTTAATCATTAATTTATTAAACTTTAATGTATTAATATTCAAGTACGTTTGTATTTTTAATATTATAGAGATTAGATTTAATTTTATTAGTATCAAAAAATCAGACTTAAAATAGCAGAGCACATACATTCAAATATTAAAATGGCGAGATGACACTATAAAATCTTATAATTATGGCTACTTATAAACAAGGCACCTTTAACGGAGTGAATACGAAAACGTTTATTCTTTATTCACCGTTTAAGTATATTTAATGAAACACAAAAATATGTTGACACGTTTGATTTAAATTAATGAGTTGAAAAAATCGCATAATAATAATATACATTGTTCTGAAGAGTAGAGATAAATTAGTTGCATACAAATGTATACACACAAAGTATAATACCTATTTCAAATGTGTACGTGCGGCAGACGGTATTGTTTAGTGGTGAATACGCCATTGTACATATTGTATGGCGTTTAGCTTATCATGTGGTATACAAATGCCATTTACAAGTCTTTACAAAGCAGAGTAGGTAGGTAAAAGATTTAATGTTATACCGTGTGTTATGTTTTGTGGATCATACAACCTTTATGATCATTACTAATATAATATTATTATATTCTTCAGGTAAGTAGGTATAGCGCATAAAATCTGTAGCCCCGTACTCGAGTTACCGATTTTTTTTCTGTCATTTAACCATACATAAATTCAAATTTGAAAACACGATATGTGTAGGTACCTGTGTTTTGTAATCTACGCAGAATATTTACTAATCTTATGTATTATTGGATAAAGGAGGTACTTACAGAAAATGATCATTGTCGATTGTGTTTGATGTTATATGCTATTCAATCCACGAACAACATTTTGAGCGATTTCATCAATATAATATGGTAATTATAATAATAATAAGAAGATGATAATCAATAAAAGATATTGCAAACCTAAATGTTTTTCTATATACCTGATAGGTTAAAATGATAAATGTTTTTTTTATATTTAATTTTTTTCGAGGAAAGGGAGTATTATATAGAAGTCAATATTCTACAAATAGAGATTGAACACGGATGTGAGTAGTTTAAATAGTTATATTTGCAATTTCTTAGTAGTTTTCTCCCATTTTCTGGAAAACTACTCAGTAACTACGGTCCTATAGCGAAGAAAGTTTTTGCATTATTTTACATTTTTTTAATATTTATTATTGCTTTCAAACTTAAAATAAATATACCTAATATAATTTTAGTACTTATAAACTTTTAAATTTATTTTGAGATTTTATAATATAAAATGTATAGCATAGATGAACTTCACATTATACGATTTACAAATATTTAATTTCATCAATAATAAGCTGATAACTCAGCCAGTTAATTATTATTAAGTTCAGTTTAAATATAATATACTTTAATGAAGTGAACGGAAATGAACAAAACTTTAAATTCAATAAGTAAAGTTGAAAGTCAAATTGAAAGCAAACAAACAAGGGAAGTCGCTTTTCTCGGAATCAGGTATATAGTGTGCTTTTTGAGTAGGTCACTGACTCACTGTAATGGTAATGGGTGTTTTAAATTCGAATTCAATGATAAATCCTAGCGGAGATGGTTTTTCCACCTATACCTATATTTATAAGGGTACCTATTATAGATACATTTATATGTATATTTTTATATTTTAAGATTATTAGTTTTATATTGGTAATTCAATAGGTTAAGCTAAATTTTTCTGAAAAAAAACGCATTTTATATCATATGATTCATATAAATATTATATTTCAATTATTTCATATTAATTTATACTTAGTTGTTACGTTTACGTACCATTGAAGGGTTTGGATAGGTTCGTGTTATAAATATCTTAAAATTAATTTAAATACTTTGAAAATTTAATTATGCATAGTAAATTATTATTTAAATAATATACGTACTAGAGAATTCATTCAAACCCCTACGAATAACATTTTTGAAGAATTCTAATAAAATACTGAACACTAAAAACCATTAAATTTTTTATTATTCATATCATATTATTTACTTCTAGGTCTTCAGCTTATAACAAAATAAATATTAATTACATACAATATACAAATAAATGTAATGGATTTTTTAGATTAAGCTGTAACAGGTAAATATCTAAAAGTTTTATTATTATTAATTTTTTTTTTTTTAAATATTCAGTTTTGTCAAAGTTTGTGCGTAAACCATTTCTATAAGACAATAAAATTGTGCATATGAATTTTTGATATTTTTAGTTGGATATAAGAACAACAACTTTTAAGGAAACATAATATATTATATTCAATTTCTAAGGTCTTTAAATTTTTTTTCATCTTTCATAAATAAACTAAAAAAGTCAAATATTAAAAATATTTATGAATAGCACAAAAAGAGCCAGAATATTACTAAAATTAGAATATAATATTATTGTGTTTAGTAAACGTTCCATCATCTTAATCCTCTTATCACCCACCTATCGTCTGAAAAATTCCAGGAAATCCCCTAAAAATACTAAAAGGCAGTGGTTTCGTGATCTGCCTATTTAATATAATAGAAAATAAAAAAAAATACATCATTTTAAGCTGTGTCCATTATAATAACTTTATAATTACTATTATTTGTTTATTAATTATCATTTTTTTATTACCTAATTGATATTCATGTCGAAGAACCTTCGCTATAGGTAGTTTCTCCTCTTTGTATTATTTCTATGTCATTATTTCTTATATTTATCACTTAAGATTATTATTCTTATTGAAACAGTTTACATAACAAAAAAAAAAAAAAAAATGAGGAAAAAAAAGGTAAATGCTAATACGACTATTTGGTGAAAATTTTCAGTTTCTTCAGTAATTAATGTTTTTGTGAATTTCGATTTTGTCGTACACTGGTTTAGCGTGTCTGTTTTGTACTAATTTTTTAAAAATTTAGGTTAGGTTAGTAAGTTGGGTACTATGAATTGTTGTGGCGATCGATCTGATGTATGATTTATAATTTCGTTATGTTCGCGTTTAAAGGTTTTTTTTTTACTATGATTTTGTTCTCGGAATTTGCGCATGTATTATAATCCCTAAAAAAAATTTACAAATATCTTAAATTTTTCTATGAAATTGTACAACATGAATGATCGTAACACCAAGCGTATAAAACGTTTACATTTTTAATAACACATTGGACCTTTAACAACGCTAATGAGACTACTTGCACAATGCACATACAGAAATACTTTATAGTAAAAATATTATATGTATACCACATATGAACTTTTAACATAATACAGTTGCGGATGTAAAAACTACCAAGTGATAATGTGGTTTCATTTTAAACATCTATAAAATTAGTAGTGGAAATATTTTAATATCATGTATAATGTATAAGTATATTATTATCCACAAGTGTAGCTCGTTACAAAAATGCAAATGCACCGAGTTTAAAAGCTTACACGTAAATGTGACCGCGCGTGAATAAATACATAAACTTTTATCTCAGGTGATTTCCTAGATCAAAAGTTTGTGTTGATTGCGGAAGAACAATAAATGCTCGCTTATGTATAAAATTCAAATTTGTATGAAAAACTTTCAGGGACGATAAGTGCCCAAAGTTTGTTATACTAATATGAAGATGAATGACGAACAGTATTTATAAATATTCCAAGCCATATTATACTATATACTGCTGAGTTCAACCATTTTGTTTTTAGAGAGTTTAAAACACCAAAGTTATCCAATCAGTTCTATTATGTAGAAAGTTAACAAAGTTACTTAAAGACAAATTGATTGAGTCACGTATAATTATTTTTACTCTCATTTTTATAAATTAAAAAGTTTCACAAGATTATGAGATTAACTGCAGTTTTAATGTTTAGTTGTTTGGCTGAAGAATATACAAAACACAAATATTATCATTATTAATAATAGATTGTGGTCTACTTACCACCCTTCATCATCACTGTATAATATTGCACAATGCTTAAATAATAATTTGTAACTATAGTTCAGAAAGATGGGCTTATAATATTTTACTAATACGTCATGGTATTCTGAACACGACGTTTCTCAAATACTTATATAACTGATGTATATTGTATACTCGTATACTGATATAACACTGATATATACTGATATTGGTAATACATTACGATTTTTAGAGATTTCTACGTATAAAAAAAAATTTAATAATGTACATGCACTCGATTGCAAACATAAAAGCATCTAAGTTATCTCTCACAGAACTAAAAACAAATAAAATCAGTTGATTAGTACAAGAAATTTATCTTTGAAAATGTTCTATATATGATTCTTGCTTTAAAAAAGAAAGTTGATTCGAATTCTAATAAAACAAATTGATTTGGATAAAAAATTCGGACAACTGAATTGAATTTTATTTTATATTTTCAATTAACACTAGGGTTAATCAATTTATATTGTTTAAAATACATTTATCAAACATTTATAAAATAATTAATAATTATTTTATAAACTTTTATATAATGTAATAAATACATGCATTTTATTATAATACACGAAGACTGTTTGACCAATTTTTGTGTTCAGTATTATCATTTTGGGCACAGCTGTACTTTTATATTTTGTAAATTGGATTTATTTGGCTCAAACGTGTCTACAATTTGTTTTTGGAGGGATTCAAAATATTCATGGAGAGAAATTATTTTTCAAACTGATACAATAGTATATACTATACTATAATTCACATCCCAAAGACTTATTTTTTTCATGATTACGACATTTCTGATTTTATAAGCTTGGGTTTGATTTTATTGGAAGGTTTCTTTATCCTATATCTTATTCAATGTAGGTACATACATTTTTTTTGCGTTTCTTTATTTATATGTTCCCAAAATCGACTCGAAACGATTGTTTGAATATAACATTTATTTATTATTTCACAATACACTACATAGTTCGTTACACGGCTTATACGTTGATGAGCTACAGTACATATGTTTAAATAAATTAAATCGGATTAAATATTATAAATGGATGTCAGGTATACAAATTTTGTCATCTGTAAAATGCACTGTTTGGTTTTTAAAATTGTTGAGTATCTTTGGTATTTTTTATTGATATCAGTTACAATTATCGAGTTTAAATCAATAAACACCATGCAGCAATGATATAGGTGATGATGCATGATTGTTTTTTATTTTATCTAATGGTGAATATTAAGTTGAACTTGTTGAAATGAGATTAAATCTCTTAAACCTCTTAGTTATCATTTGACATTATAAAGGTAAATTTATTTGTAACTTTGGGTTTATGCCACTTATATGTAAAATAAACCATTGAAAGACATCATGTATTGTGTTCCTTTAAATATGCATTGGCGAATACAACTGTAAATAATTAAAATTTGATCAGACAAAAATATAAAAGTTTATTTGTTTATGTAAATAAATAAAAATGTCATTATGTTTTTGTCGATAAACTTATTTCATGTAAAACTACTGTATGTATTATTTGAGTTTATGTGTTAATATTGATTGTACATAGATATAATATAGGTAATATTCGCACAAATAATTGACCATTAAGTTTGTATGCTTATAAATAAGACTTATAAAATCATAGGAATGATTTAATTTATTTTGTTCAAATTGCTTATGATATGAAATACAATATTATTATTTAGTATATATATTCATATTTTGCAAATATTTTTGTTTTAAGATTCTGGGCAGAGATCCAAATATATTGAATTTAAAATACTATAATTTTTGACATCAGCTATTAAATCAGTTAAAATGTTTCGATTTTTAACTTCGGTGGTTATTTTTATAAAAAAATGGATCTAATTAGTACTTTGAGGGGTAAAACTAACAATTTCTTAATACTTGTAAAAAATTACAATGCAATACATAAAAATAAATAGTGGAAAACGAGAATTTTAAATGTTTTCTGTTATAATGAAAATTAATAAATAATGAATTAATAAAATATGCGACGTTTTTGGTGAAAATCAATTTGACCTACCACATATAACTCATAAAAAAATAAATTACTTATATTTGTATAAATATGATTAAGTTATCCTTAACAAGGGCATACTCATCTATTGCAATGGCCTACTCAAAAACGAGATACTCTCGAATACTCCTAGCTAGAATTCTGATCATCAATATTTTACTTCTAAAATACTTGCTTTCAGTTTTGAATGGATCAATATGATGCTTTTTAAAACATTGGTATAGCCACTATTGATCTCTTTGAAGTTTGTTAAAGTTCAAACTAAAAATACTCATTTTTGCAACACCAATATCGTTATCTCCAGGCTCACAATTTAAAATATGAATTATTAAAAATACTATACAACCCTGTAGAAGTGAACATCATAACAATTTCCTTTGAAAATTATGTACTTTATGTTTCTAATATAATTCTCGACTTTCTTATACAAACATTACAACTAGTAATTTGGGATAGACCTTAGGGAAATGTGTTATTGTAAATAAATAAAGTTGAGTGAAAGTTCACGAGAAGTATTTGAAATTGCATGGAATGCGTTTTATTTGAATTCTTGGGTTAGGTTAGGTGTTGTTATATTTTATAAGTTAAGACCATGATAAATACACCGAAATGTTTTAAAATGTACATATAAAAATATAATTACACTATAGGTAATGTTAGTATTAACTATTGATGTTATCAAACAGTAATTATAGGTATTAGGTTCACAATTATCACTACGCTTAGTAAGATTATGAATTGTAATATACTAAGGTTTAACCAATTTTTTTTTCATCACCTATTTCGTAAAGGTGTATTGTGTGACATTGTGCTTCATATCTTGCTGTGTATCAACGAAACCTTTCTATTTAAAAATCCGTTGAATAATAATGAAACCGTTCAACTTCTTTACAAACGCTTTCGAGCAACAAATTTTCTTTAAACCCCGATCAACTCATTTCAGCGCTTGCCACAAACATGCAGCTAGTACAGATGTGATCTGATCGTCTAATAATTATTAATAAGCTAAATCATCAAGGGTCTCAATCGTGAGACTTTCTTTCATGTTGTTAACAGCGGTTTTCTAGTACCTACGGATTGTAATATTTTTTAAAACATATATACGTAGCTAATTATCTGAAAAAAAAACAAGATTATAATCCTGATTATAACATTATAGTGTTAAATATAATTAAGACAGCTGAATTAGCTGTGTTTTTTTAAATTTATTTTTTATAACCATTTTTCATTCCGTGCATGCGTAGACGTGCGAACGGTATTATGAATGACGCAATTATTCTTTGTATACATTGTGATGAGATATACCGAACTGTTTTCCGGAGTTATTGTATACAGCAATATTTGAGACTTCGCAATCGAAACCACTTTTGTGGCTTACAATCACTTAATCATCTTTTAAAATTATTATTTAAATATCATAATCGCAATAGGTAGCAAGAGTAATAGAAATATTTGACGCTAATAATATAATTTGATCGTAAAGTGTGGGGTGATCGTAAACAAGTTTGAAACGCGTTATGTGTGTGAAACTCAAGTGGTTAAAATCGACAAAACCCAAGCCGACAGAAGGTGATGGCAGAAGACTAAAACAATATTTATTCTCAACGACGATTTCAGAAAACTTCCGATTTCATGACAGATACCATAGATTGGAATATAATATAATATTAGACGCGTAGTATTAGGTATATCAAATATATTTAATCTATGCAAATACATAGTGTCTATACTTTTAATATTATAGCTTAATATGACCTAATAGCATCCCTACACAACCAAATCTATTTCATATCGCGTAAATTCAAATAACTTCAACATAATAATAATATTATCGTGTAGAGTATAGTCTGTCGTGTTCCACAAATATAAAAATAATCGAAGCGTCCAATCGGGTCGGAAAAGTTGTAATCAAAGTGTGCATTATGAGACAAAATATTTACATATTGTATGATGATAAACTTGGACGGTTTCGCATAATATGCACTGCAACGCGTATAATATCCCATTATATTATTTTATTATCTTTATTTTTCATCTTCTCCTATTAATACGTTTTTCAAAACACATATATACGAATATTAAACACTTACTTTGCGGAATAAATGTAATTTTATGTACACAAACATACACATGACACATAAATATTTATATACTCTGCCGTAAAATTATTACGTATTGTTTGAAAAGAAAGACCGCATATTATTCTGCTTGTGTTGCAGATTTAAATAATTTAAGGAACCGGCATCGTTGATAAGAATTTAATTCCATTTGGAGATTGGACCGTGTGGATGTAAAATTGTATTATTTAAGCGGGGGGTCTATGGTTGACCGCATAAATGTGAAAGTTTTACGTTAAACCCGGCGTTCTGGAGAGTGCAAAAATAAGCTTTGTCTGCCATCTCCATCCGCACGTGTTTACCTGTGAGCAAAGGCCTCTCCTAATGTTTTTCAAAGGACATTTTTCCTACCAAACTGAAACTATATATTTATTTGATAACTCTCCGAATGTGAATGTGATGAATAAACTATATAGAAATTCTAGAACTTTAAAATTGGTTTAAGTATTTTATTTCGGGTTGCCCAGTTGGTCGAACTTAATTCAAATTCTCCGACCAGATATAAAAAACAAATAATTATTTGAAAAGAAAATTAAATCATTAAAAAAATGACATCGATATATCCCGTTATTGTGATGTAATGTTTTATAACACCAAAATTATTGCTTATTATGCTACACTGTAATAATATATTTATACACTTCACGTCCTTGACATTTAAATTAAAGTTTAATCGCATAATAGTACTGCAGCGTCTCGTTCTAAGATTGATTCTGTTGTAGGTAGTATTGTTTTATTTTAATAAATGTATTAAAATATTAAATTGTATAAAAATTCTATAACTGTACCCATTGTTTAATAATATTGTATTTTTAAAATACGTATATAAAATGTGTTTGATGAACAAAATCTTTATATCCGTTTAATAACAACTTAAAATATTTATTGAGATAAATATTGATGAGGCCGTTTTGGAAGTAAAAAAATATAATAAATCAATCAATAAAAATATGTTGGGAAAATTAATAATTAAAAAAAAAGTAATTAAAAATAATTATGTATTATTTTAACTATATTTTACTACATCAAAAACAGTAATTCATATTATTGATAATTACTTCCTATAATGCAATTGTAATTAAAATGTTATAGTGCATATTATTATTGAATTGAAATATTTTGGGTTATTTTACGTGAGACAGATAAAATTCTGTAATACTTAATTTTTAATTACAAATTATAATTAGGTACGATACGATACTATTATAGTTTATTTTGAACATTATAATTTGTTATATAATTTATATGTATAAGTAAACCAGAACTGAAACATAATTTTTAAGTAGATTTACCCAAAGCATTTAATTTAATTTATTTTTATATTAAATTATTAGTTTTTAAAATTGTTTAATTTTAATGTAAATATTTGAATACTATCGAGCATAATATTAAAATAAATATTTTTTTTAAATATTATGTTAGATATTTTTAAATTTTTTTACAGATAAATGTATTTACTGATTGATTGATTTATTATTATTATTTTCATGTCCAATTGTTCTAACGATAATAACTAATAAATCCAAACGACTACGTCCAATTGTCCTAGCAAAATATTATGTTATAAAGTTTTTGTAGTGAAGTAAAAAGTCATAAAAATATATAATATTATTTCGATCACTTAGTTAAACGTCAAACCAATAATACAAATTGATAAACGAAATTGAAAATTGTCATAAAATCTAAATTATAAGTTATTTTATAAAGTGTACGACCAACGTATAAAATTTATATTTATGTGAGCTAGTATAGTTTGTTTATTTGCCCTATATTCTAATCGTAAAGTTAGCAAATATTTCCCAGGTGCGTTTGACAAAATGAAAGGTAACTTATCTTGAAATTACCTTGAATATTCTAATTTACCGCCAAACTGTGGAGATTTGAGGTAATAGCTCGCTTACCAGTTTTACAGCTTAGTAGGTAGTTTCCTTTGGTTGTTTCCTGGTTTTATAACCCTTCGCACCAAATTTAACACAACGAGAAAATCAAATTTTCTTTTTTATTAATTGATTTATCAACCTAATGATTTTATGGAATTAGTTGATCTTACAATATCTGGAAAATCATAATGTTGATATAATTTTGATTATTTCTTTGTTTTTAAACCTATAAACTTTTTTTGTTTGGAATTAATAGTCTTAAACACTGTTAGTAAATTACAATAATATTCATTCCTGACGTGTATTACACATATTTTAATTAAATTAAATTTAAGTTAGTTATATTATAAGTTTGTCATTCAATATACCTATATATTTTGAATTTCATCAAATAAATAAGCAGAAGAGATTACAGTATATAAATAAATAATTACTGGCAATTGAATTCAAACAGATTTAAGTAAATATTTCTGATTTAAATACTTATACTCAATAATATTTCGATACTCTCAATTTTTAAAACATTATTTTATATGCTCGTGGGTTAGGAGTTTTGTCAACAAATATTTTTATCATTGACAAATTGTTTTTGGATATTTTAGTATGCTAAAGTAATTTCAATAATTCCTATTATTCTATTAATTTTTTGTTTAAAAGACATTAAGTTATGATTATGTTATGAGCAGTATTACAAAAGAAATTCAAACTGTAATATTCCTAAACATCATTGTAAAAATTAACTGTGTATTTATATATAAGTAGGTACTTAAAAACGTAAACTTAAGATATTGGAGATACAATTTTTAATTCTTTCTAATGGATTTTAAAATTATTTTCAATAACATCTCCCAGTTGAATAACAGACGGGATCCAATAACATATTTTTTTTAATAGCATATTCTTATGCATATTTGAATATTTTTCAATAACTTTAGTTATTTCAATAAAATTGATAAATCAATAATGTTCATAAATTTCTATTCTTTCAATATGATAAAAGTGGGATGTGCTCTCACGATTAAAAAGTCTGTAGTTTTTAATTAATTCCACTAAAGAACTTTTTCCATTAACTTGGGTATATTTCTAATTTAGAGAAACCGCACACGAATACTTTTTTTAAATGCTACCAGACTGCTTATTAGTTTATTTTGTCCCTTTTTAGTTTTTATAGACCTCATAAACTGGAGTAAAACTACGAAAAGCGGCATTACACCCGGGACACTCAGGACTGAGCCATTTTTATAGTTTGAATAAATATCTTTGAACTTAACTCATTTTACAATTGTTAGTATTGTAAAAAGATTTTTTTGTTCGACTTTGAATTGACTTTTTATAACTATTGGTGGCAATAACACATCAATTATTAAGAAAAACTTTTTAGCTAATTGGATTTAAAGAAATTAAAAGGAAGGAACAAAATACTTGGTTCATATAAATAATAAAAAACATACTATTATTTGTAAATAAAAAGCTGGCAGAAAAACTAATTTAATTTATTTTAAGTTAAACTTAATATATTTTTGAATGTATATGTTTACTTTATAGACTTATTTTAATCAGATTTTGGTGTTATTGTATCTTAATTTTGTATAAAAATAATTGTTTTAAACTAAATGATTAAAATGTATTTAA
The DNA here is from genome assembly GCF_037042655.1 of Diuraphis noxia. Lineage (NCBI taxonomy): Eukaryota > Metazoa > Arthropoda > Insecta > Hemiptera > Aphididae > Diuraphis > Diuraphis noxia. Next base: position 23,553,236 of record NW_028301714.1, on the reverse strand, counting down.
TTAAATAGAAATGTATATCACTTAATTTCAATTAAAATTGAATAAGTTAGATTTATAATAAATTGTTTTAAAAAATAGAAGTTCTTAAAACTGTTGGTATGTTTATAAGAAAATTAAATAATGTCTCACATTAGAATCACTTACAAATGTCTTGTTAGCACGGTATTTAAAACAACACAAGTTTAATAGTATATGTGATATAATAAACATACACACTGCTATGTATTTTATTTTTGTTTTAAAATATAAAATAATAATATTTAACAATGTATGATTTTTATTTTCGATTTACTGAGCTTGTAGCGAGGTAAATTAGTTGAGGAGTATACGTAATTATTTGCTTAAGATCAAATACAATATTACATACCATAGATAAATACAACAAATATAAGCCATCATATAATCTCTTATTTTTAAATACAATTACAGTTCAGTAACAATAATGGTTTACAATACATTTTTCATTTATTAATTATTATTATTATTATTTTTTTATTTATATTAAGCCTTGGCGTCAAAGGCCATTGGCGTTGGTTTACAATAGGTTACATATATATGTATACAATTATTTACAGATATATACGATTTATTATAATTATTATTCTTGTTCGCATTGTTGAAAATATATTTTTCATATACAGCAAAATCGATTTGAAATTATTGGAAATGTTACATATTATATATAATAATTTATTGGAATATACAGAGGTTATTTGTTATTAGACTCACTGATAATTGACTCATTTGCCTATTAGGCTCATAATAGATGTAATTATGATAAACATAAGTTTTAAACTACATTAGAAGGATTATGTTATATGATACCAATTGTATACAATATTTAATATGATATTATTCATATTTGGACGATAATCATCACTTTGCTGTGCGTTTATACGATAATTGTATCATATGAAAATATATAATAAGAATATATGGAGCAATCTTTTCTCATTGAACATTTGTGATAAAATAATTCTCTTTGGTGTGTACTAAATATTTACTCAGGTGAAGAATATTAAATATGTTGAACGGCGATATGTATAGGCAATTTCACACCATGGTGGTGTTGCTGACTTAGTATAATTGATAGAATACTACATAGGTAGTTTAGTATTTTTATACTAAACATCTTATTTATAATCAATGTTAGTATAAATTATATAATCAATACAATTAAATTATTATTTTATTAATATAATATAATAATGTTAATGTTGAAATAATAATTTCACCAAATATTGGAATATTGCGTAAAATTACAATTCGTTTATCAGTTGATAGCTATTTCACTATATATATTTTTTATTGATCATATTTGACATCAGTAGCAAATGCCATTAGCCACAATAAGTATACACAATTGTTATTACTGCTTATAAATTTATAATACAAGTAGTTTTGATAAGAGGAAATAATTATTTTATTAAGTTATAATTATTAAAATATAGTATACAATTTCGATTATAAGCTTGATATTTTTAAGTCCTGATAAAAAAATGAAATCATGTTTTAAAATAATTTAAACAATTTGTCTGGCACTTAAATTTATTTTATTAAGTACTTACAGTACATACAGGACAAGTAGCTTGGAAATTTCAACTTGTAGGTAATTAATTCAGTAATTGAACGTCAAATATATATTTTGTTTATGCGTAGAATATAAATAGTGAATTAAACATCCAAGCAAATAAATTAGTTATAATAAAATAATGATGCTTGAATACGTTTTGATTAGCGAATACTGATTTGCACACTTCACCATTACTAATCATTAATAATATAGTGTTTGAATGTTTATTATAATAAATTTCCAAGTTAGCAATTCACTGCAATGATGTACATTAATCACAAAACTTACGAAACCAAAAATGAAAGCCTAGGAAATCACTCTACTGTTTGGTAGGTATCAAATACTGATTGTCATTAGGTAGGTGAATATAATGGGCAAATTTGTTAAAATTTATTTCAATGATAAATAATTGCATACGTAAAACGATTTTGTTAAGTCTGTCTGACTATAATTCTTAGGATATTTCAAAAATATTACATTATATGATATTATTTATATTGTTATTGTAACTTATTATTTTAGATTTTAATTGGGATGATGAATGTATTGATTTTAAAATGATTTGTTTTTTTTTTTTAATTTTTATTTGGTTCTGTGTACTCGATAAGTAGTCGAAAAATGCGATTTTCGAGTATCTTTTCCGGTATGGAGATGGAGTCTAGTTGATGCATTTAGAAGATCAACATTTAAAATTCTCAGTATTTGTCAAAAGCACAGAGCAAAAAAAAATTTAAATATTATGAAAATACGCCTAGTCGTCTTTCGACAAACTCGATTTTAGTTTTGGGTGTAACTTTTAAACAAATTATCGTATATATATTAAATTTTCATAGAATATTTATATTCTCATTTTGTATACATCATAATATAATATATAATATAATATTAGCTTATATCGAGCTCTTTATAGGCATTTAATATTAATTTATTGTTAGTTTTTTTTTTAAATTAACGTCGAAAATTTTTTTTCTATGTCAAAAAACTTGAAAAATTAAAATAAAGTTCGTCGTAAGTTGTTAATAATGGAAATTAAAATACAAGTTGAGCATAAATCCTCATTACATTTTAATGACGTTTTGAATTTTGATAAAGATGAACCAGTTTCGAAAATTATTATAAGTTAGAAATTCAGAATTTTTTTTTGAATTTAAGATTTTAATGTTTACTGGAAAGTTAAATTAAATTTTTGAAGTTAAAATTTTTACAACATTAGATGTTCACATGAAACAATTATTTTATTTTGTACTGGATCATACTAAAAACTTGTTTTGAACTGTTTTCTGACTCCGTTTTCAATTTTTTTTTAGTTTTTATTTGTAAATGTTAATAAAATTAAAAATATACCTATATTGTTACCTACACTAGTAGCAGAAAAATATCAAAAACACATAAGTATAATTATTTTTATAAGCATTTAAAGTTCAAATATTGATAAAATGTATTAAATTGAAAATTCACAATTTATTTATTAACTCAACATTTATAAAATGTTAATTTTTTATACTTTAGGATTGAAAATTAAAAACAAGATCCCACTTAAGTAGTCTATTCTAGCTGTAATCAAAAAATCTAAAAAATAGGTGAACATAGTTTTTTGTATAGTTATTTTAAGTTCAAATTTGGTTGAAATTCATATTAAATAATTTGGAATAAAGTCAGTTTACATCACAAGTACTGTACAAAATTATAAATAGTACGTAGGTATTATGTTTACAATTTAATTTTTTATTTGTAAGGCATCAACTGCATAGCTATTAGCTTAGTTGGCTTTATTGCTGAAAAGGGGGTACTGTTAGTTTAAAATACGTGTTTATGGGGTCAAGTTATTAAAAATTTAGGTGGTCGCCGGTCACCCATTTGGGAGCTACGGTCAACCTCTGTGCATGAGCGAATAAAACCCTAAAATGATTTCATCATGCATATTCTACAATAAAGTGTATAATTGAGATGAGTTTCAACTGCTTCAAGATCTTACGAATCCTATTTTTTAAATTTAAATAAAATTACTAAAATCGTTATTTCTCAATTTTGTCAAAATTTGAACTTGAAATATTATGTGTAAAAAGTAGCAAATAACCTTAAGATGAGTTAAGTTATGATTCATGAGTATTATATAAATTTAATTATATAATGCTGTTTTGATATTGAATTTATTAGCATTGAAATTTTGAGTTTTCTCAAATCCTCAATAGGTTTTGTATATAAACAAACTTACTTTTTTCTTTAATAAACGTAAAATTGAAATTTCAACTTAATTTTTTTAAATTTTGGATGTTTGATGACATTATAATATATATAATTACGTTTTAAATATTATCGATTAATCAAGCTTTTTGTCTTTTTGAGATTAAATTCTGATAAAACTGATGCAAATTTTGGTAGAAAAAATAAAACAATTTAATCATTATATAGTGCTGCAGGATGTAATGCTAGTAATAAATGTTTGAATGGAATATAATCACTTGTAATGTCGACAAAAAAATCACTAACAGCAGAGTACAGTGCAGTATATTCAAGTTTCCTAAGGTTTTTTTAATGGAGAGATACATCCGGTTGCCTTTGGGAATACGGTAGGGAAAAAATATCACACTAGTACGTAGAATATTGTATACTTTCATAATTTACTACAATATAATATAACCTGCTTTTGTTATGTTTACACGATGAGAAAGAGAGAGAATGACACACACACATACACAGAAGAACATTAAATAATTTCACCTTGATCTTTTTTACGTGTTCAGTCATTCGAAAAACAAGTGGCGGCTGGTTTTAAACTGGGTAAATCGATGCTGAGTTTTCAGATGGTAAAATGTATAACGTAATTTAGTTTGTTCTTCGCGAGAGAGTTCTGCGAGATGATACGTGGCAATCGTTTCAATATCCGTTTTTCTTTTTCTTTTTAATCCTTTTTATTCTCAAATCGGTGGACATGCATCGAGAGTGATATATTTCCGTACAATGCATATAAGGTTCGCTAAGGACTATTGCGATGTTCCTCGTAAGTAAACACTCACTCACTCACTCTGTGAAGTGTTTTCTGGAGTATAAATACGTATTCGTTCCTATAAAATGTAATTTCCACAAACAAGACTATTGCGAAGTAGTGTAAACGGCTATTATACGTCTGTAAATATTCACGATGTTTATTTAGTATGCTGACTCGAGAATCGTGGTGTAGACAATAATATCTAATATTAATAATAATATTAAGTAATAAGACTGGATTGATTGGATATACGGTTACGACGAATTTTAGAATGTCAAGAAAAAAGAAGAAAAAGAAAACGATTAATTTCATATCGAATAATAATGCAGTGCACAATAAAATCGTCAGTTATCTCTGTCGTTTGCATACTATAAAAAATCAGAATAATAATAAGCACACTAAATACCACATCTATACTATTGCTCATACGTGTTATGTTAACAATTATCAAAATAAATAGAACATGAGCTTACAATTTAAGAGCAGAACAGGAGAGACGGCGGGTGACACGACTACATGAGAGAGCTGCAGCTGCAAGTGACCGACGTAAGATTTTGTCAAACCGACATAATTTCCATACATAATTTCGCCCTCTCACCGCAGCCCACTCTTAACGCGCCAACCACTCGTGCCTTTTTCATATACTAGGTTTATCCATTAATAGTTGGGAGCATCTATACGCTGACGTGTGGATATAAAAAGTATAAATATATATTATATAGGTTAAATGTGATCACGCATAGTCGACAGTACCACGGAAGGGTTCGGATAGTTGTTGTGCTCTGACTAAAATTATATATTATAATATTATAATAACGATGAAATCACATTACTGCCATACATAATATAATAGTTGGACGTATTCGGTGAACTCACCTGTCGGAAAGGCTAGAGAAAATCGAAGTGCACTGAAATAATATTTAAAAGATTGAAGAATAAAATATCATGTTTCGTACATTGCTTTAGTTATATTTTAGTCGTCATCTCAGTCATAATACTCTTTCACTAATATACAGCCCCATACTTAATTTAGGGGTGAAGTTGGTTTGATAGGTGAACTCGGTTATCGACCAAAATGACTTACCATATATATATTAAATTTCGTTGCCCGTAATGTACTAAATCTGTACGACTCAAACTTTGTTCAATACGTTATTTAATAATCGGTGTATGGTGTTCAAAACTTATCTTAACTTTTTCGTTACCTGGAATAAAAATTCTGATTCACAGAAGTATAATATTATCAGGTAGGCAATCTATCTGCGGTAGATCGCGGACCTCGTACTGTTTGTACGTAAGTGTATGATTTAACTCTAAAGTATTAAAGTTATACCAAGTTTGTAATTTTTAGGTAATTCCACTAATGGTTGATTAATATAATCAATTAATACAAAATCCTTGAATATGCTAGCAATATATTTTTATACATATAAATAGATAGCTAAATTTCCCGGCGTCGTCCGAGGAAAAAATTGTGATTTATACTGTAAGTGATAGCCGCTTTCTTTCGTCGAATTTTTCATTTTGATAATGCTAAATACGCACGTGCAGATGACAACTCTCTATGTCTGATGCATATAATATATATATATATATATATGGACACTATCGTCTCTATCAGACACTGTGCACAATTGTCGGATTTTCAAAACTATTTTTTTATTTGAAAAGCACACTTTCCACAGTCAACATTAAACTCCGATACTTTAATTCTGCGTTTTAATGGTGTAAATAATTTTTAAACTAGGCTTAAGATTCATCTTATTTTTGAAGACATAACATTATGATAAAGTTTTAGATTAAAATATACAAGAACTAAATGGTTTAATGTCACCCTCCATAAGTTAAATGAAAATGATCAAGTTTGGTCGATCCTACGTGAATACAGGATTATTATTTCTGGAAAAATTACAATATTGTCATCAGTGTCTACTATCCATGTACTGAAAACGCCGTACGTATAGGCGTAATTACAGTAGAGTCAGTATTTCGGTAACAGTCTGTTTTTCAGTTTATCTAACATTTTATATCGTACGCATTTAATATTATATATTAATATGTATGTACATACGTGAAATGTTGTAGAGAAAGGTTAGTCACGACGAAATTTGTAGCGAGAAATATGTAATTACTCCGTTCTCCTATCACAATTCACAATGCCCGTTTTATTCTCCTTATTCATTGTAAACGTATGGAAAAAAATAAATAATAAAAACTTTACTCATTCTTCGTTTAGGGAACAACGTGTGTATTTAAAATTAATAATAAATGTCCTGAAACAACTATAAGTATATATTAAAAGCTAGTAGTTACCATCTCTCCCCAAAAAATTATTATGGAAAATGAACATTATAAACGGTAATGATAATTTTTAACTAATACCTAACAAGCAAAAAAATTATTATTGTTGTTTATAGTTTTAATTTTTATTGTTGTCACAAAAGACGTGAACTATTTTTTTAAACTATTTTATACGAAATGAGAATTTAATAATGTAAAACATATATTATATTTTACGTCCTATTTACATATACATTATTGATAATATTATATAATCTCAAACTATTACTATGTTATGTATGCCGTCAAGTATCTTGTTGTGATGGGATGTGGCAGGATGTAAATCCATACATTTTATTTTAAACTCATTTTTTGGCCTGCCAAAAGTAAAATAAAAGCACTGATATATTTTGTTTTGAATCTGATATCGAGTCGGTATTCTGTATTTTAAATTTCGCTTTGTTTTAAATTTTAAATATATTTTTCCTTGTGGTCGGACAACTGACCGATTGACAAGGAAAAATTGATAACAGTGATATATTAGAAAGAAAAACGGTTTATAATAATAAAAAAATTGTATTTTTTCATGACACAATATTGTCATCTGTATAAACAAAATATTACAACCTCGAGACATGAACTGAAAGTCCTGATCGGTTAACCAATCCTAGTTAATAAGAAATCACAACAATTGATAATTTATTACCTATCAAAATGTCAAAAAGAAAAAATATAATACTCTATGTTTAAAAATATTTTATCGCCTGCTACATGTCATATAATTTATTGGGTATTACCCATATATATTTATAGCCGAGCAGATCATGATTTAAACTGGTGTACGTTTCTACGAACATATTTTGGCCCCGACGACTATATAAAAACTGAAATGACACACTTGCTACGAAGTCGTTCACCAGTCGGCAGTCATTGCATTTGTTAAAAATAAGTTCCTTAGTATATTTAAGAGAAGTAATTAAAATTGCAAAATTATATAATACCAGTGCTTTTCAAAATTTTGTTGTTTGGGGTCCTAAAATATTTGCAATGTTTTCATATGGTTTTAAGATTCTAAACTTATCTTTATTTTTGTTGAAACCATAGTACTAGTGTTGTACCTAATCAATAGTCTTAATATCGAAATTTCGTGATTAATTCTAACTCACATATTATAAAATGTTTTACTTAACGTTTTTTCGGTTAACGTAGTGTTTTCCAGAAACCTAACCTCAACGTTAAACGACGACTTACTGTATATATATTTTTAATTTTTATGTTATGGGCAAGTGGGTAAGTGTAATAATATTATAATATTTCCAATTCATTCGTATCACTAAATCATCCATAATTTAATCCCTGCGAATCACGGTGATCCTATGTATTATATGATCTTAAAATTGAAACCAATGACACCTACGATGTTTTTCACGATGAGGATATAAGTGATATAAGTTATAAATTTTAATGTAAATTTGTTTTCATTGACTAGGTTATACTTTAATTCTATGGTTTATTTTAAATTTTGATTTTAGAGGACTCTTGTGATTACTTAATGTTAATGATTCTTACAGGGGGGTGTGGAGGGTTTAGTTTTTTTGAACTTTGGTTTTCTAGGACCCTGTAACTATTAAATCATAGTTACGCCCATGGATATAACACCCAGTGGAATAATAAGTATAAATAGTATAAATAGTATAAATACAATATAAATACAAGTCCTGATTAAGCCCCTAGACACCATACACTTGGTGGGACCACTTTCAATTTTAACTAAAAAAAAAAATTGTATCACTACATAATATAGTTGTATAATTTTGTACTATAAAATATTACCAGGGATATTATAGATAATAAAGACTATTTCATATTCTATGCGACTATGTGTAAAACGTAGTTTACAACTCTTATTTTATAAACTTAATTTTCATTTATTAATTTTTCATGAAAAAAAAACAGGAATATTTTCGTTTTATAATATTACTACCTTTTTGAACACATTTATGTCATCAGATTTTTTGTGTTTTTCCTATAAGACCCGTTATAGGAAAATCCTTCATGCCCTATATAATAATCGGATTTTGTTGTTAATTTTTCAAAGTCTATCGAATTTGGAGAAGAAATTAATAGAATTTTGGAATAGAAAAACTCATGAGTCATGAGTTCATGACCATTCGCTCCCGCTTCCTCTTATTCCGGGATTTTATGAATAATATAAATAATAATAATAATTATTATTATTATTGCTAATTTACAATTCTAATAAAATGTGTTACAGTTACGTTAAAGTTTTCTACATAGTTTTATGTATCGAATACTGAATAGTATAATAATATGGTGATGGATACTTATGTGTAATAGTAACCGATTCAAGTATGATATTTATAACCAATGGTAATTCTATTTGTTAGTCTTGCCGTAATTTATTATTTTATTACATATGAAGATGAGTACGCATAGTTTGTACATATAGTTCTGATATTCGTAATATTTTAGTTTTTACGCTCTTGATCAACATACACTTGTCATATTTAGAGCATAATATTATAATCAATATGTAATAGCTAGATATACACACGAATCATAACTAAATCTATCTAGGTATGTGAATACGTACCTACTAAAATGTCTATATAGGAACAAAATTATTTGTTAGTATTTTACAACAAAGTTATTTTACATTTTATTTATTTAAATAGTGAAATATAATTTATAATGTTAATCATATTTTTTTATTTAAACATATTTACGCTGGGTACAGACTTGTATATTGGTATAATAAACTATTATTATTGCGAGCCCGTAAAACTTTTTCAATAATTTTATAGTGAATTTATACACTAAAAATAAATATCTATATTTTGTTGACAAGTAATAACTATCAAAGTTACAATATTCCCATTTAATTGAAAATATTTCATTATTATTTTTATTTGAAAGTTGATAAATCAAGTACAGAATAATATTAATTTTAAAACAAAATTAATATTTTTTTCTCTCGAACGGAGTTGTATAAATGTCCATCATCAATTCAAAGATTTTTGTAAAATACTTGACTAAAGTAACAGTAATCAAGCCTCAAAAATCGATTTAATTCCAGTGAAAAAGCATCAAAAATACAAAATTCAATTAACGCACAAAAAAAAAAGCTCTAATGTGGATAGAATATAACAATTTTAAGGTAACGAATCAACAGACAATGCATCACAGTAAATCAATCAAACTAAGATAGGCCACACAAAGCTTACACATGAGTTCTTAATGGCCAAAAAGAAGCCTCTCCGATATGTTATGCATGTGAAACCCAAATCACAATCAGGTATATATTAACGGATTAAAAAAAAAAAATTAGATTTGTATAAATTAATTTAGAAATATATTTAAGTGGAAAATTATAATCAAAAGATGTTAACACACTTTAAGCTAATATCCTTGTTATTGAAATGATTTGATCAATAAAAAAAAAAAAATAAATATAGCAATTAAAATGTGTGTTAGAAAAACAGTTTAATAAATATAAGACTAAATTTTCTTACAATATTCTCAATATACACCATAGTAAATATTATAAAATTAAAACGCGTGCTGCAACATACCCTGATAAGAAGAACCTATATCTGTTCTTTATACTCAGTTTGCAATTTGTGATAATCATCCAATCAAGACAATATTTTATCAGTTCTGTAACCATCAACCGGAATGAATATTATCTGATCATTTTACCGCGAAAATTGGAATGCACTTTACAAATTGAACTATTATTATTTGATAGTTTTTTTTTGTCGTTATCTTATACATTCAGTAAGTGAATTTTTTCACGAGCAGTATAACCTTGAAACGGCCAATTGGCGTGTCTGAGAGGTATAGTATAGTTACAACAGTGATTAGAGGGCGTGTGTTGCTCGTAGTTGCCGATTTAGCCACTCGCAGGTGTACGACGGAAATCCGCTTTTAACACGTGTCCGGCATTATCCCCTTCCGGTCCTTGTAAATAACGACTGGGCCATTTACGAGGGTCAGCCCAAGCGTTTGAAAACTTGTAGAGATTCGGGGCAGTGTGAAAAATTCATTCAGATGGAAGTGCACACGCTATGGAAGAATAGAAATAAAGTTCAATTTACTTTTTGTCAATGTCGTAAAAAAAAAAAATGTATATTATGTACATTGTATAGATGCTTAAAAAAACAAAATCTAGATATATAAGAAAATGGAGCGGTGAAAAATTCATAACCGTAACTTTAATACCTCACTTACATAAGTTGACCTTACACAAAATTCAAAGAGTATACAAACGCGTTGGGCTATAAACGTATTATTTACCGTGACTTAAATAAACTATAACGAAGATTGGATGCAAGGATCGAATAAAAGACAATTTCTTTTCGCTCGGTTCATCTCGGCTCAGTATAACGTGCATACGTTATACTGTATTTTATCTCTTTTTATTTTATTTTCAGTACCTATCTATTTTTATCATTCGTTAATTGATTGTGAAGTCAAGCTTATAGATTATAAATTAAACCTATGATCTTTATCATATTATCTGGATTAATCTATCTTCTGAGATTTTTTTGAAACTTTTTTCGTTTCAAACTTCAATGTTTTGTTCGATTTTTGTGTAACTATTGAACTAAGAACTTATACATGAAACTTTAAGAATTTTTATTTTACTCTGTGGAAAAGTGCTCACGATAATAAAAATAAATAGTAGAATATAAATATTATTACAAAACAAATAAGTTAATTGTTTCACTTAGAGATTAAAATACAAATAAATATTTAATCAAACGTTCCAAATTAATTTTGTTTATCGCTATGCTGAACATTTATTTTGTTTAGAGGGACACGCGCTCGATTTTGTTTTTATTATTAACTTTAAATATCTGAATTATGATGAGTTGATTAAATAATTGAAATATTTGAAATGACTTAAAACACATCTCTTCTGATGTACATTATAAAACATGTAGTTATTTATTTATAATAAATTATATAGAAAACAATGGTTAAATAATTTTGTACACATCCAACCTACGTCTTGTTATTTTTGTAATAAAATTGTGAAAGTGTGTGGGAAGTTTGAGTATTTAGAAACATAGATAGCTGCACGAAATTTACACTGTTAAAATAATACATATTATTATAATATAGGTACATCAGATGATTATTTTAAGAGTAACGTTTATTGTGTCAAAAATTAATAATGGTTTTGTCAATATCTTATATTGTTATACAATTGTAACTTCCTTCTTTTTTAAATGGGAATATACATTTTTAATTTCATATTTTAAAGAAAAAATACTTTTCCGAGGGTTTTTATGTAAAAAAATTTGTTTGAACGAGTAGTTAAATCATAGTTATAGTAACAAAATATTTGAAATTTAGAGATGGGTAGAGTGGACTGGTACTGTGTACTTGAAAAATGTTGGTCCACTCGTATAAACTTAAAATACCTTTACCTACTCGTCTACAATTTGATTTTTGTGCATAATAATACAAGGAATATATGTTATCGCACTAAAGATTATATTGCGATGGAAGTATAAAAAATATAATTTGAAAATTCATTAGAATAAAAGTTGTATTATAATGACTTTAAAATATTTCTAAAAAGGTTAATACTTTTCGAGATACTGAGTGTGTACTTTTATACAAATCATTATGTACAACTATATAATATTATGTTATTATAATGTAAAGTATATGTATTGAGTAATAACATAAGAAAATAAAAGTATGCTTATAGTGAATGTTATTTTGGAAAATTTGATGAATAAACTATAAAAAAAATAAAACATTAGTATTAGATACCAGTATAGAGTTCAACGACAAATATTCAGACTTTAAACAATTCAGCAGCAATAGAGAGCATTTGATGATGCTTTTTTAGTGTAAATAGTATTTTTTTTTAAACTATAACCACGTGCTTAAAATGTAATTGAAAGATCGTTTATAGAGTCTTATACGGATATTCATCGATTTTAATGAAAACCAATTTTCCTACGTTGCTCTTTAATTGTGCTCAAATAATTTTGAATAATGCGAATTTTTGTACGCCAAGTCTTAGCATATGATAAGCATGAACAATTTATAAAATTTAAAATTTCTGGGTTTTAGTTTTATGAATCACAACCAAAATATTATATAATTAATTAATTATTATTATTAGGTTTATAAATTGCTTTTTTTTTATCAATTTAAAATATACATTAGAATAAATTATATACACATTAAGTTTAAATAATTTAGTTGATTTTTCTTCATAAATTTCAATGAGAATATAAGAGTTTCTAAGAATTGGAAAAACTTATAACAAATAGGAAAGAATCAATAATTTGATTTTGTTTATTTATTATTTTAATTTCAATCGAAGCAACTAAAAGCTATTTTTTTAATGTCCATTATTAATTACGGTACATTATACTTAGAAAAAGAATGTTTCGAATATGTTCAGTTCAATAATTATGTCGAAATTGATTCAATTTGATATATATAATATATATGTCAAAATTATTGATATTTATATAACAGTTATCAATATAACATGAAAAAAAATGTTTTTGATTCGCCACATGTATTTATAAGGGTGGATAAAGGAAAAAAAGTAAGATAAGAACATTTTTTTTTTAATTATAATAATACAATGAGTTAAAAATTGAACTCAAGGGTTGTTATTTGTTATTAATGTTCGAGTATTAATTTTAAATTAAACTTATTCAAGATGTATTTTAATTAATAACTTTATATATAGTAGTCTAAAAATGAGTCATAATGGCTAAAACTATTTAATTTAGAGAAATTAATTTAGATCGATATTTTATGCTCATCAACTAATTAATATTTTTATATTTCAAATGAACTTTTCAAAGTCAAAGTGAACATGGAAATAATTTTGATTTAATTTTTATGATCACGGTTTTAGTGATGTCATCAGCTAGAAAGTTTTGAATTTAGTACTATCGTATTTCAGATTTGTCAGATAGTTAAAAAGTTTTCTATCAGTCTATATATCTATGGGCATAATGTCTTGTGTTTAATTTTTATCACTTTTACTTTGACGATGCTGTAATGCCGATGCTTACCTTTGTTTATAATAAAAACGGAACGTCATAACAACGGTCTACGACAATATAAATATAAACACTCTTGTGATTACTGATAACTGGATACGTAGCACGATTATCTACTAGATAAACGTGATACGTAGGTACAATTTCGCATTATTAATATATCGGTAAACTATACAAGATGCACAGAGAGACCTGAAAAAAAAAATTTATTGAAGGTAAACGTATAGAAAAAAAATTATGAAAATTAAATGGTTAATTATTAGTTTAAGATTTATTTACAGGTCTGAAAATTGCTAAAAATAATAAGATTTTGAAAAAAGTTATTATGTTTTGAATTACTATATTTACTCTAAAAATTGATATTTCAAAAGATTATAAAAAATAAACTACTACTTGGCTATTCGATCAAACGTTTTGATCATTGACATTTTTCCAAAAATTTTATCTGTTTGGTCATTCTGTTAATCTTATTGTATAAGTAAACACATTAATAGCAAAATAACTAATTCGCAGTTGCAAAGTTCATTTTAGGGATATTGTACATTATAATTTCGGCAGTCTGAAAATTATTATCTTGCACAGAAACGATTTATGGCCAATGTAAAATATAAATCCAACACTGGCGGTGACGCGACTGAGGCGTCTCCGTTACGTCGATTTATCCCGGACCGGGCCGCCCTTACACACGCCATTACAGTTGAGTTTTCTGTGTCCATGATGCCACTCTTCAGTGTAAGTGGTTATAAATCGCACTGCAGTATAGCGGCATACAAGCGTTACAAGCGGTGATATTATTATCTTGGTCCATTTTGTAGTCCCAAAACCGTTGTCGGTTTTATTTCGAGTTTCCAAAACCGTGTTAATTTTTGAAACGCGCATTTCGGAAAAACCATCATAATATTAATATTCAAACTTTTAAGTACGAGTTTTTGATTTATTGCCACAGCGAATTTGTAGTACATTGGGTTCCACCGTATTGTGATAACTCATCATGTACAGTAACAGTTACATTATTATAGTACAATCAGAGCAGTGCCAAGGGGGTGACAGATGGGGCGAGTGACTTAGGGTGCCAACATTTGTACCATTTTTGATAAATGTTTAAATATATTTTTTAATAGGAGCTCCAAATATTGTACTGGCGTACCAATGAAATTGAACACGGCACTGAGTATAATTTTTTGAAATTGTTAAGGTGCACCGAATTTCGACTAAAAAGTTAATGATATAATGTAAAATAATTATAATATACTGTAAAACCTAAGCACGTGCAAAATGCGGGGTAACGAGTTGTGTTTATACGCGAAGAGACGTGTGAAATCTAATGCAAATATCAAATCCATCGGTTGTCGTAATAAAATTATTTATTTTTTTCGATTTTGATTATGACAAGAACCGTAAAATCCTTGTCTAGATAGGTACATGTGGTTTGTATTGGCACAAAAGGGATGTATGTTTGGGCCTCAATAATTTAAAAAGCCCTCCAAACAATAATTCAGAGTGAAACGATACCAATAGTAGGTTAGGTACAAAGTAGTTGAAACATTAATATTATTATGGAATAGTAAGTTGTAGGTACCAATGCGATGGATATTATTTATTATGAGTTCTTTTATGATGTTATATCCGATTGAAATGCCTCATTTGAACCTCTATTATTACGCCCACGTTCACTTGAAATAGTGTAGGTAGAATAAATATTCACGATAAACTCGTTTTCTTGAATTTGAGCGCCAACAATTAAGATTTTAGCTGGCTGTGTTTGAAGAACTACGAATCAAACAAACCAAAAGCCCTTTCTGTTGTTACAATATACTATATAGGAATAATAGATAATATTACATACACATCAAACGCTTAGACGAGAGAATAAATGATTTTACTTTGTTCGGAAACGACTCTGCAATAATAAAGTCGATAACAGATATGCTAAGGTAAGTTAGGTGGTATATTATGGATATTTTTCTCATAATAATTACTTTGTGACCGTTTTAGAAAACCATTTTAGCCAAATATTAAAAAAAAAATTACTTTATGGAAAAAATTAATTTTTTTGTTTATTGCCCACCACTGATGTTTACAATACGCAATAATATAACCGGACTTGTGATAATCTACTGTATACGGAGATTTCGAATGAATATCATTTGTGTACACGTTCAGTCGAAACGAACAACAATTATTGAACAATAATTCGTCCACGTTAAACCTTAATTTTTGTCGGTGTTTTACGTGGTTTTGAGAGGAGGTGTGTGACTTCGAGTTTCGAATACAAAATTACGACGATCTGCAAGACGGAGTCGAAATCGAACGCTGTGATACGACACACTGTTTATAATATATGGTAAGGGAAACGCCATCGGTTAACGCTACCGAGATTTGGGTAGGTTATTACTACGATATTGTCGTCGTCAAAAACTGGGGTGCTAAAATCCAGTGTTCGCCCCCCCTCCCCTCCCCCAAACTGGCAGTCACGGCATATTTGGTGGTGGCGACGACGGTGGCGGCGCTGTTACTGCCGTGCCGTGTGTACCGGCGGCCGATGGGATCGACGGCGCGTACTACAGGCGCCCACTTCTTTGGCGGTCCAGTCGGTGGTCGGCAGACAACGCGCGACATTGTCTATCGACGGTCTCCGCCGTGTTTCGTCCGAAGTCGTCTCGCGAATCGTACTGCGCCGCTCTCGTGATAACGCGATAGTTGGGACTAGAAATAAAATTTAGCAAAATAATAATTAATAATAATCGCCGGCACAACGGTGGATAGTGCGGTTCTCCCCGAGCTGGATTTGATTAATACGTAGTACTATTTATATAGCGTATTATTTGTATCGTACCACGCACGCGGCGATCGAACGTCAATAAATAAAAATAAATAAATATTGTGATAATACTTTTTCTGCGTGAATTTCCCCAAAATCGAGGACTTATCTTCACGTACAACTGTGAACAGGTGAGGGAATTTACTACTTAAATTTACCATCAGCTCAGATTTGTTGCCACTTATTATTTTCCCTTCTCCTACGTTTTGTGTCACTACAACGCTTTTATTTTGTTTTTTTTTTGTCCAATACAACTTTGTGTGTGTGTAATTATTGCACGTATTAAAAATCGGGCCAAACATTTAAAATAATACGACGTGGAAAAATCCACTTGTAAACATTATGCGTGATAATAATGTGTGCATAATATTATTTTTAACGTTTCATTATTACAATTTACAACGATATATGCATATTGTTTTTTCCGCGCAGTAGTGAAATTCGTTATAAAAATAACGTTAATATTTTTTTTTTTCCGAAACGTCCAACAAACAACACTTATGTACTAACCAATATGTTACAGTATATTAATATTATATATATAGGTACACAATTTTTTTCCTTTTCGGTTAACACGTAAGTGATTTAATGAAATTTTCAATAATCTTAATAACATTGTGTTTATGTTGTATCACTCATTGTTGTTACTACTCGTTTTTATTTTCGTGTATAAAGTTATTCTCGTATTAAATTGTAATTTCATAGTGTTTTAAATACATAGGGTTGAAAACGTCCGGTAAAAATATTAAATTTTTACTGACGAATTGTGTCTGGTTATAAACAAAAGAATATCATATTATGGTAAATTTGATTGTGAAATATATATTATAGAATAATATAGGATTTACTAAACATCAAATGTAATTTATCGTAATGAATAAATTTAAGTAGTTTTTTTTTTTTATTGAACTAAAAAAACATCAACAACAAAGGCTATTAGTTTTTTGTTAAGATACAATGTTAAGGATATTACAATGTTTATATGATGCTAACTACATATGATTACTATTTAAGTTAATGTTACAATTTTTTTTTTATCAATATGTTTAAATTTTGTTGTATAAATCCGATCTTTTGAGAAAGGCTATCATGTTCGATGTGGTTTTAAGTAGTTTGTATCAACGGTTCTAAGTTGTTTCAACTAGAAGAATTAAATTATATATTATTTTATATGATAATAGCTCATAAAATTCGTGTTTGCTTAAACCAGCATCTATAAAAAGCATGTCAATAGATGTTATGTTTTAATTTAAAATGTTCAAAAATGGACGTTAAACAGAATTAATTCGATCGTAGATTTGTATTTTTTTAGATTCTGAGCGGAGCGATGAATGAAATGATTTTACAATGATGTGTGTGTGTGTATTTTTTTTGTCTGTGTACACGATAAGTTGTCAAAATAATGCTTCAATTTTCAACTTCAGTAGCTTTACTGGTTGGAAAGTGAATCTAGTCAGTGCGCTGAGGAGGTCAAATTTTGAAATTGTAAATAGTTTTCAAAAGCACCGAGAAAAAAAACGGGTAGGTCGTGAATGTCGCTTTGCTGTACAGTTGGTTACTGTAATCGATGGAATTAAATTTGAATCCAATGATATTATATCATTGTATACGAAAAACGATTCTAAGCGGAGACGGTTTATCTGTCTAGGATACCTATATTATAGATTATTAAAAATTTTCAAATCTTAGATTTAAAAAGAACATTTTTTATGAATTTCTAGCTTAAAATAATTTTCCAATTTTTGTGGTTTTACGTATGTTGTCGAAATTCAAACTTTAAATGCTTAGGTATAAAAAAAAAATTATGACTTTATATTTCTTTTATTTTTCAACTACTATTGTAAAAATATGTTAGGAGACTTGTATCAAATTCTTAAATGTTAAATTTAAAAAGAAAAACTTTTATGAATTTCTAACTAAAATAATTTTAACATTGCCGTAATTTTTTACGTATTTAGTCAAATTTGAACTTAAAATGCTTATAAAAAAAAAAATCGTGGCTATGTATTTTTAATATTTTTCAACTGCCATAGTAACAATGTGTTAAGAGCCTTGTATTAAATTTTCAAGCTTTTCTACACAACAAATAATTTTTTATCGATATTCATAGAAAAAAAAAACAATTCTGAGCGGAGACGGTTATCTGTCTAGGATATATTATAGATTATTAAAAATTTAATTAAAAAAGGTCGAAAAATTAAAATGTCAATTAACAGCTCAAAACATATCAAAATATTTTGAAAATCTTATCAAATATATAAAATGCCTATATATAAACATTTAATGAAAATTTTAAGTATTTGCGGTCATTTGTTTTAGAGTTACTCCAAAATAAGAAAATCGCTAAATTAGAAATCTAGTGAAAATCCAATGTTGTAAAAATTTTAATTTTAAACGCTCATAAAAACTATATTTGACTTTCTGGTGGATATTTTTTTTGTGATAAAGATTGACAAACTTATACGGAATCTTGTATTAAATTTTCAAATCTTAGATTTAAAAAGAAAATTTTTTATGAATTTCTAGCTTAAAATAATTTGCCAATTTTTGTGATTTTTACGTATTTTGTTAAAATTCAAACTTTGAATGCTTATAAAAAAAAATTGTGACTATGAATTTATTTTTTTATTTTTCAACTGCTATTGTAACAATATGTTAGAAGCCTTGTATTAAATTTTCGTAAAATTTCATGTTTTCCCCTTAATTTTTGGTTTGTTTATTCCGATTATTTAGAAAAATATTGAGAACTTTATACTTTTGACCCCCCAAAGTACCAACTAGATTCACTTTCTGATCGAACGAGGTACTGAAGTCGAAAATCGAAGCACTTTAACTGTCCCAAAATGTAATGACAGTCACAAAAAAAAACACGCATCCACATCATGGTAAAATCAATACATTCCTTGCTCCGCTCAGAATCTAAAATTATGAAAAACGGGAATTTTTACGTAAAATAATTTTTTGAAAAAACTGATTTTAGATACTGGTGTAACTTCTTAAATAAATTACCTTAGACTCATGAAAATTTCACTGAATGTTTATATTGGAATTTTCTATACTAGATCAAATCTTTTTAAGTTATTTTTAGACATTTTAAATTTTAAATCTTTTTAGGTTTTTTTTTATACAAATAACGTTAACATTTTATTCGTTGGGTTAAAAAAACTTCAAAATTGAATACAAGGCTCCTTATTTAACAATGGTAGTTAAAAAATATTAAAAATACATAGTCACGATTATTTTATTGAGCATTGAAAACTTGAATTTACTGATTTTTTTAAATACTTAAGATGTACAAAGAATTCGAGCATAGAACAGTTTTATTCCATAGATATATTTTCATTCATAGTTTTAAAGCTAAAGGAAGAACTATATTGGTTTTATAGTGACGTGTTAAAAAACAAACAATAGTTTTCGGTGATCACTTTTTGCTGGTGGTAAATATGTTTCTGGTCTTTCATATAGTAAATTCAATCAATTGGAAATAATTGGACCAAGACGGTACATCGGGTTTGTTAATATCGGAAAAAGTCCATTATTTGACAAAAAAGTAGATGAAATTTGTGATAAAATCTGATTGTATTTTTTGTAATTTTTTTAATAACTTCAAAGGAGTAATGGTTTAAGTGTACAAATTGGCCAATTTGTTCTATAAACTTATACATTTAATCAAATAATCGTAGTTTTAAATAATTGTAAATGAGTATTGTGTCAAATTTAAAAATAATTTTTTGATAGAAAACTATGGTCTTTTTTCCTCTACTTGCTACACTAATAGTTACCCACTATATATTTCGTATATATCTCTAGGATTTTTTATTCAATATATTCTTTTTGTTTCAGTTCTCTGACCTTAAGATAAAGATAACACTAAAACACTCAATAGTTATTTTTAAATTTTTTTATGTAATAGGAAATTATGAAAATTTTTGTTCTTTGATAAATTATACAGTAATAATTATAATAAATGATACATTTTTAGTAATTATATTAATTAATTTAATTTCATAGTTTTAAGAGTATTAGAAAACTAAAAATAATAACATAACAACAATATAATCTATTTTTTGTGTTTAAAATTAAACTCTACTACACCCTAATTTTTGTAGCTCATTTTATGGAGAAAAAAAATGATATCCACATTTTAAGCTCTTTGATGTATCAAAGGTAATTTATAATATTTGAATAGTTAAAGGAATACAATATTGCTGATGGGCCAATTCGGCACTTTGAGTGCATTGTGTTTAATTAAATTAAAATTTATCAAAATTATAACATATTTTATAAAATGTAGAATAAAAAATAACTTTTTAATCACAGATTTGAAATTGCATGTTAGTAATTAAAATATAATGTAAGCTAAAATAATTTATAAAACCTTATACCTATAGATATAACGATATGATTCAGGTCTTACGAATAAAGATTCTACTATTCCGCAGTCTTATGAATATAATAAGTTATCATTGATCTTTCAATTTATGTCTCGACATTAGAAAGTTATATATCATTTTAAAGTTAAAAGTCATAATATATTGAAACATCAAATTCAATTAAATTATACAATAGGTACGTTTAAAATTCAAAAATGAATATTATGTATATTGTATTAAAATATTACTTTTACTGTCACAACTGTAGGGATAGGTATGGGTTACACGATGTTAAAGCCTTTCTTATAAAAAAATCAATATTACTTCCAATAAGACAATGATACAATAATTGATCTTTCATCTAGGATATGATTTTACAGCAGCAGTGGCATTAGTACTGTGGCCTGTGGATATAGATAAAAATAATAATCATGACTTGAATGAGGCGAAAATTCCGAAAAGTTTTTATTAAAGACAATGCGATTTTTGAGAAATGAACTAAGTTTTAAATGATGTCTTGTCTTCGTATCGCGAAACAAAATGTTATTGATTTATTCCGTGTAAACTTATATGTATATTGTATTTGAAGTAGTATGTACAATGTACATATGTTATGATAATATTATATCTGTCGCACGTCACGTATGTAATATAACATCATCGTTCGACAAAAACGAGTCGTGGCGGCGTTCTAATATCGTAACAATGTAATAAATAATGGTCGTTGCGGAGATATTATCACGAATCTATATAATTCTCTATAATTCGATGTCATAATATTATTATTATAATAAGCGATTTTCGGGCGTCGGTATAGGTTTAATGATGATTACGACGCGCGACGACGAAGACGGTTATAATAATTGTAATAATTATAATTACTATTATAATACGTACCTATTAATATTTAAACGGCACGGAACCTACGTTGTTTTAATAATATCATATTAATATTATTACGCCAATATTGTGTACAGCACATAATAATTGGGGTGTAACCTTCCCCGCCGTACACCTCCCAATAGCGGTCGTTTTCTTGTGAACCAACTATAAACTTCCTGCAGTCTGAACTCTCCGAGAATCGGATACCTCCGAATGACGAACACAATTCCAGCGATCGAGAGGTTCCGATATTTAGAGGTTCAATATATTATTACTGCGGTCGACTAAGTATTGTAATATTACCATAATATATCATTATACGCGTACAATAGTATGCTAATCCCTCCCTTACCATCGTCATGGTGCAAAAATAATAATAATAATAGGTAATAGTATAATATATTAAAATTATAAATTGACCAGACGCTTTGCTAAAACGACTTGTACTACGTATAAAACATATTATATTTATATATTATAATATACCTTGGTGGCTTCATATTATATAATATATATGTATTTCACGATATATATAATATGTGTGTGTGTTTATAGGCACTCGTATATTGTACACATACACAGCAGTACGTATAATACGATATAATATATATATACAGAGTATTACAAACTCCCTCGTTATTCATCCCTTACATACGTATATGTGCGTACGTATATATATATATATATATATATATATATATATATATATATATCGTTGTAATCTGAAAATGGATCCGGGGTGTATATAGCATGTATCGCGTGGCCGTTTTCTTAAGCTCACCAACTAAATTATTTAGTACCGACTGGGTCATCTGCACGCGGCCTTGCGGGCTGTATAATATCGTGTCGCCGATAAACGCGACGACCCGAACGGCGGTGGTGGCATTATTAATAATAATACAATATAATTATTACCATTATTATTATTATTTTTATTATTGTTGTTATTGTTATTGTTATTGTTATTATTATTATTATTATTATTATTATTATTGTAATTGTGATTGTTATTATTATCACTATCGTCATTATTATAATAATAGTTGTCTAACATTTTGTCCGTCTCGTAGAATAATATTATATTATATCGATCACATAACGGGGGAGCCTGCATGGGATTTTTTTCCTCAGGATAATATTTTACTATTATAATTTCTACGATAAGTTGTCTCTAACAATAAGGTTGAAACTACTTGAAAGGATAACGGAAATGATACTGCAATAAAACATGTCAATTGTCTAATTGGAGAACAAAGCTATTTAGTAGAATTGCTAGAGTTATTCACATGATGCGTAAGAGCAATTTTTTTATTGCGAAATTTTGATTGATAAATTCAAATTTCAAAATTCCAAAAAGTTCAGAACTTTAATTCGATAAATTACCTACGTTTAGTAGGAAAAAGTTTAAAAACCAAGCTTTTAGTCATTGCGCTGTCTAAGAAATTATCTTCTTTCTAAAAATAAACATTCTGAGTTGGACAACTTCAGAGAGTGATGTCGTGTACCTACTACTATTTTTTCATAATATGAAATTTAGTTGCTGCAGTTCCTTTTAAACGCACTATCATCAGTATCATCTAAACTCTTATAAGCGATAATTATTTTAATCTGATAATTATACATTTTAGATTTCTACGTCTTCAAAAAAGAGCTGACGTATTGATTCTGGAGTACATTGTTGTATTGCGATTAAGAATTATAATATTGTGGATGTAATAATTATCATGATTATTGCTCTTGTTACTTGTTATTATTTCATATTATTTTCTATATTGTAAAAACAAAGTCATTTGGATTTATATATTTCTGCAATGACTACAGAAACAATAAAAATTAATAATAGTTATAGAATAAAATGTTTATCTTTAGTAGTTAAGTCTATAAAACTGCTTATCATAACAATATTTTAACAATCTACTACACACTTTGTATAGTTAGTAGTAATAATAAAGTAGGTAGGTATTTATGTAAGAAAAAGTCTTTTAACTAACCTTAATTTACAATTTTTTATTGAATCGCAACGCCCTTTTTTCTGTGTTTTATTTTTTTTTAAAGAAAAATAATATGGGACTAAAACTTTGAATTTCTTCAATATATCTAAACAAACATTTTATTGACTAAAAATCTGTGAAATTTCTTTAAGAATTTTTCTTAAGTCTTAGATGCGTTCACATTTTACCTTATATTTAAACTAAAAGTTAATTAGGATTTTGTTAATGATGGTTAAAAGTCTAAAGAAACTATATAATGTATTTTAACACACATCATATTACATAAAACTTTTTAGTTATGTTTTTTTTTTCAAACCAACCAAGTACATAACCTTAATTATTTGTGTTGTATATTGTAGTTTTATTTTTTTCTTGTACTTAAATAATTTATTTAGAGAACGGCGGGTGTCCTACGATAAATGTACAACATCGCCAACTTGTGTTCAGAAAACAAGAACCGATTTTGTGTTTCTGTCATTAGTATTAGTGTAAGTTAACCTAATAGCAAGCTGACTTGAGAATATGTTAGAACGTTACCACTATATCTGTACGATATATTTTTGTTTATGGTATTTTAATTTTTACATAATATTACTCATTACGTGCTTATAAAAATGGAAATATTGTAAAAAAACTAACGTACATTACACATTTTAAAATGCCCCTCTCTATAACCTGATGATCAGTTAATTCATTCTAATAATAAAGTTAATTTTTCAAATTTGGTTCCACTATGAACGAAAAATTGCCTTGCCGTAGGTACGTTTGTATGACGTAGACAACACACATGCAGGTGTAAAGTCTTCAGGGTATTAAATTGGGCCTTGGATTCTACTTTAATCTAAACGTTTTGAAATACTTGACTTCAAACTGTTTTGCTAATAAAAAACCTAAAATAAAAATAAAATATTCCAACGTTTGATTGTTTATAACGTTTTTGGTTTGAAATGTTGTATACAATTAATTATTACTGTTTAGTTGCTGTTCTAAAAATATATGAACGTTTCCATTTAAATCCATCTTAAATTCAAAATGTAAAAGTTTTGTTTCAGTGTCATATCAGCTATTTTTCGTTATAAGTAAATAGACAGTAGGTACACATAAAAATATTATATGTCAAAAATCATAATATTATATTATTTGATTACGCTTTAATAACATAAGAAAAAATCTTATTATTGAGAATTGAATAACTTGTGCGTAGATTTTGATTTATATTGAGCTTGGAAACAATGTAACACTGTTGTTGCTACTGAATGTGATATAGAATAAAGTATACAAACATCTATGTTATATAAATACTATGGTATAAGTATTATATTATCTTCAAGAATAAAGAATATATAAATAATATAATAAAATAAAACATTAATTTTTTTATTGGTTGTTTATTATATTGTGTACTCGTGTAAGTGTGTTACCAGAACTTTTTAAAAACGTACCTTATACACGATGTTGCAATTTTATAATTTAAAATATATTTCATTAAAACTTTTAATTCACTGAATACGTACCATACGCACTTACATCTAAAATGATTGATGTATGAATCTATTTTTTGTTTAGATCTAGATTTTTAATGATTTATTTCAATATCAATAATTATGATACAAAATAATGTGATACGTATGACTACTTAAATTTTACACGTTGAGGAAATTTATCTATTTTTCGTACTTAAAATTGTTTGTTGTTGATATACTTTCGGTTTTAATTTCGACAGTCTTTAGGTTTTTTTTTTTTTTTTTTATCTCATATTTGATTAGCGGGGATGGTTTTGGAGGATTCTGCTGACATACACGGATTTCTGTTTGTGGTTAATTGGACGTGGATTGTTCTGTAGCGTTTGTAACATACTACGTGCTACAGATATCAGACAGAGACAGATCGATTTTAATGTTTCCATAGTGGGAAGATTTGATGCTTTGATTACACCTATCATTTGCAGCGCTCTAAAATCTATACTGGTCTTTTAATAATTGTTTTGCATAGAAATATTTTTGTTTTTATAAGATAAATGTATTGATTTTATTAATGCTCGTGTTTGATATATAATATTAAGTTGATTATTTTATATTTTGACGCTCTTAAATAGTTTAAATTTTGTTTAAGATAATTTCTAGATATTTTGTGAATAATTGAATTGAGACAGGGTTGTTATCATATTTGATTCGTGTAAAGTATTTTATGTCTAGACTTAATTTATGTACCTTACTTGTATATTTATTTTGATTTCAATTAACGTCCATTATGATGGCATGTGATTTTCATCTGCTTTAAAATTTATTTATGTTTAATTAGAAATTTTATGACGCAATACTATTCTGATAGCTAATGTTCATTTGCATATTTTAAGTTTTCGCTATCGCAATATATTATATTTACATTTATAATTTAACCTGCGCAGTATTTATTAAAACGTTTTAAAAAAGTCTAAAATAAAGTTTTATAGCAATGGCTCATTATATAATATTTATTTGGTTTTTTTATGACGTTTGAAAAGCTTTGTAATCTATTAATTAATAATATTATAATATAATACTTATATATATATATAATACTTATATATATATATATATACCATATATGTATAAAATATTTATGAGAGTTATTTAATTATGTGTTAAATTTCAGTATTATTCTCGGATTATGAATTCATTTAATGTAATCTTTGTCGGATTAAGTAGGATTCAAAACTAACAAACTTCAGATACTGTTTACTGTATTTTAATTTCAAATGATAATTTACTATAAAAAGTTAATACACAAAGACAACTAACTTTATAAAATTATCACGGGTACATTTGTAATGCTCGAATTGCATTTTGGTGTATTATTCTATATTGGTATCAATAACATTTGTCCAATAACAATAACTTATACAATGAACCTGTGATAAGACTGTAAGGGTTTGTTTGCAAGTGAAATGGTCAGAGTATAGACATTGAAAATGCGATCAGATATAAGTTTTTGTACGCTGGATCTATTCAAAGGAGTCCGCATTCAACTATAGTAGTGTCCAACGAAGACCATTGGCATTGGATTTAATAAATCTGTGGTTGAATTTCTATCTCAATTTTTACCTATTTATGTAAATATAAAAATTCTATACAAAAATAATGTAACCACTGGCCAAAAATGTTTAGTCTAAATTATTGTTTTAAGGATATACAATTTAGTAATTCAAATTTCAAACTTAAAATAGTTTCATATTTAGTACCTATCTGTCATGGTTTTAATTTTTACATATCCACATATACTTACTATTGTACATGCACACGATTAGTAGCTTGAATTTATGCTTATAGATGTTATTATTTATATCTAGCTATTCTGTTTTTGTTTTAATTAACGAAAGTAAGCATGGAATTGATTAAACAGTGATTGGTATTGTAAATTTTGAAGCCAATCTGTTCTGTTAAATTGCAGTCTTAATCATCAGTTGAATCGAGTAAATAAACACTTACAAGAAAACAATTTTATCATCATATAATTATTTTACGAATTGGTTCTGTGTTTTATTCGTCATTATACTCATTCCAGTACTAATACCGTACACCATAGAGCAATAATCGTGTTAAACTGCAATATTTGTTATATTATGTAGTTATGTATTTGAGATGTATTATACTTACACAGCATAACAAAATATTATAATTGCTAACATTTTATATTTAATGTTTTTTTCCAGATGAGCACTGTATGTAGAGGATATACATAGAATATGCAACCGTGAGTGTACAAAGTTGTTGTTTTGTAAAAGCTCGGTACTAATGAAAAAAAAAGATGAACGTAAATGTTAATGAGTAGAACTTCAATTAAAACGTTTGTTTATTTTGTTCTCCGTTTCACTTAAATACAACGTTAATAACACTTTAACGACGACTAGAGATAACTAAAAACAAAACGATGGTAAAAAAATCACAAGATTCAACGACTTAAAGAAATTGAGATATTTTTATAAGTATAATTGTTTTAATTAAATTATATTGTGGACAAAATCCAATGCACGATAAATAATATGTACCTATGCAATAATTTTTTTTAACCTTAAAGTTAGGTTACAGTTAAAAATTTTTTTTTAATCTTAATGTATTGTTGATAAAATTTTTTTTTTTGCCGAAACGAGGATCAAATTTATGCAAATTTTTATATTATTCCTAATCCAACAATAAAAGAAATACCCACGTTCATAAATATATTTATAACAATGATTAATATTTTTTTACTCTTAAAATTTAATAGATGTCAATAATCTATATTTTGTCAATACAGTAGAACTTCGATTAACCGTCACTGTCGGGACCGGGGCTATGACGGTTAATCGAATAGACGGTTAACGGAAATTTTGCAAAAAAAAAAACGTGTACATACATATACACACATTTATTATATTTTTACGTGTGTGTACTTTAAAAATAATACATATAAAAAAAATATAACATATAAATAAATTATTATAACACATATAAATTATAAACATCTCGTACATACCACACTTATTATAAAAAAAATCTGTAATTTTAGTTTGGTTTTTTGATTCTCTAGCTTTTTTAGCAGCAATATTACGTATTTGACGTAGAAGTATTATCACAATCGTCTAATCGCCTAATTATTTTTTTTTTTCGGCGATGACCGATGACGGATAACAGAGAGTGACGGTTAATCGAAGTTCTACTGTATATAATAATTTGTACTGACTGCGCAATGCGCATAATAAATTATTATAATGCATAGTCTAAATAAAAAGTTAAATAATTTTTTTAGTTACTTGTATAAATTATCATAAAACTCTAATAAAATTATATTATATTATGTGAAATAAATACACGTACTGTTATCCAATGGCTTAAACATCCTAGAGGACTTATACTCTTTAGTTCTATATATAAATTGTGTTGATGATGTCGTTTATCTCACCGAAATAATATGCTAATTATACAATTGTCAACAACAATAATTATGCTAAAAATTTAGGACACGCCATCATCTACTTTCAAAATGTACATAGCCACCCTGATATTATTCTATACGAAAAATACGAAGCGGTTATAATACTAGGTGATAATTTTTTTTATAATATGTCACGTGTCTATTTTATCAATGTTTTAATTGGTCGTTCCTATCCAAACTTGTACAATGATAACAAATAAAATATTCATGAAAGTGGATTCTTAATGACCGAATAATGACGAACTACATGAATAGTATTAGTTGACTTATGTGCATTCTTTAAATTTGCGATCATTTGTCTCAATTAATCATTTGCCACAAATATTGTTGTTTGGAGGTGAGTTTCATCGGGTTGGAAGCGATTATAGCGAGGAAATTCGTTTAATAAGACTAGCATAATTCTTAGAAAATTTCGTCGACTATTTATAACTATATATAATTGCATGTGATATGCGTGTATAATATACAGGGTGTTTAAATAAAAAAAAACTCCGGATTTGAATGGCGAGGGGTTTTTTTTATCATCGTGTGGTGAACTTATCAAAATATATTGACACAGATGATTTAAATTTTCGTCTGCTCGATGAATCCTATCACTGCTCATGCGACAATTACGATGATCCGTTATTCCTCAAGAAATTTGAAGGCCGACTTTATTCACAAATTTATTGAGACCAGAACTGAAAAACTAATTCATAGTTTTATCGATATTATTTTTTTATAAGTCGACCTATCAGTTATGTTTAATATATAATATAATCTATGTTTGGTATGACTTATTCGACCATTTACTATTTTTATATACAACAAAAAATATATAGTATTGTCTACAGTGGCGTAATTAGGAATTTGTCTTCGGGGGGGATAAACATTTTTTCCACACAAAATACTTAGATTTTCAAGGACAATATTTCATCAAAAATTCTTAAACTAATATATATGTACACAAAATGTATTAATAAATGTGCTTTAAAATTCTACACAATTTAGTACCTATAAAATATTATAATAATTTCTTCAAAATGTAAATTTTGAATATATTAGAATTAAAATTTACTTTTAAATTAAATAATAATTTATAGATTTCTTAATATTAATTATATTTAATATATTTCGTCGTGATGTCAGCACGATAAAACATATTATAATTCCATAAGCTTCAAATTAATATATTATAAATATACACATTATATAGGCTCTAGGGGGGATATATCCCCCTCATCACCCCTTAATTACGCCCCTGATTGTCTAGAGTTATCATTCGAAAAGAAGCCAAAATACACGTTGTTCTATAACAACTTGAAAGTTTTAGAAAATTCGAAACTCAATTGTTCTTGGAGTAAAAAATGTTCACCATTTTCGGTTTATCGTTTGAATACCGAGAAAAATGTATTGCATTATGCAATTTGCATATTATATATTTGACGTATTTTTTATGCAATATTCTATATTTTTTGTGGTGGATATTTTTTGTGTTATATTTTCGTCTTTAGTATTGTTATTTAAATTAAGATGCCTTCCACAACAATAGGTATAATAATTATTTTTAATATTAAAATATCTGTCTACTTTCTTTTAAAATGTCATCAAATAACAGTGCGTTCAAGCGTCACGTCTACGTTATTTTTGTTATTCAAAAATAAAAATATGAAACAAGCGTTTCATCTATTGTTTTTAAAAAAAAATTTCTTGCAATTAAAAATATTTGAAAATTTGAATTTCAAATATTTGAATTTTGGTTTTTAAGGGTATATGTGAAGCAAAGTTATTTATTATAATTATATTGTGTATAATCTACTTTAACGTTTAAATAAAATCCCTTTACATATCATACAAGTATAAAACTCATCTCGGATTTGTGAAAATAATTGTAAGCTAACTAAATGTATATAATAATATGATATATTTAATAGATATTAATGGATTTGCCTTATACAAATATAAATTCTATAAGACTATAAAATGTCTAAGTTATAAAGAACTTTTGTGTAAATTTTGGGAAAATGTATTATTTTTTTTTTAAATATTCATTGTGTGTATAATAACGACTTGTCAGATATTTTTATATTTCCATTTGTTTTTCATATGAAAAGTATTCACGTACCTTTGAAAAACTCCGTACAAAGGATGATATAACTCGTGTTAAGATGAAATGGTATATAGCGAGGACTATAGAGGATTTTCATTAATGAATTCAAAATGAGGTTTTCCTTGTGCTGTGTAATTCATATTCACACGTTTATGTGAGAAACAACCTCAGGGCTGGCGTGTGTGCGTATATGTTCATACGAATGCATTTTTTTATTTTTATAAATACTATAGGTATACATAGATATAACAAAAATTATGAAATATTCTATACCTACATAAATACACATGTGCATGTGTATAATCTTTTTATAATATCTCCTCGAGAATTCAAATTTGTATGAAATATAATATAATATTCATGTACTTATATACATGTTACGACGAGACAATCAAAATTATTATGACATACATCATTTCTAAAGAATCATAAAAAGTTATTAAAATGTTTTTGCTTATAAAACGATTCAGCGAGGATTTAAATTTAAAAAAAATATAAAAGTTATCCCGTAAAATCAAGTAAACGAATGAGGATTAAAAACGGTGACAATTCAAAAAAAGACAACCCTATTTGAACCCAAATATTGAACATTCTATTCATAACCAAAAAATACATCAGATACATATGGATACCTGGGCACGACAGTATACCAGGTAATGAAATCGCAGACAAAATAGCCGAAAGAACAAACTGAATTCTGGAATATTACGACCCATTTTGACACAAAACATCAAATAAACGCTAACCTCAATCAAACATGTCTGCGAGAATGTAGATTAATACAAAATAACAAATTAAGAGAAATTAAATTCTCCCTTGGATGCACAATATGTCACTCCCACGCAGACATCAAATCATCACGATAGACTACGAATTGGTCATACATTATACACTCATGAGCATTTAATGAACAAAAAGGAACAACGGATATGCACCTCATGTAACACTGCGATCACTCAATCACTGTAAAACATCTTTTAACTGAATGCCTCCTTACAAAAGGCCAGACACAAACTGATGCTCCCCAAAAATCTGTGTGAAATACTTGCACCAAACAAAGAGAGAACATCATCATTTTTAGAATTTCTCAAAGAGACCAACCTTCCGCATAAAATATAATAGCAATAATAAGACTTAGAATATCACACAAAATGTTAACATATTTCTCTTAAAACTTATTGTACCTATCAATTGTTCACCTATTTACAATTTATTATTTTGTAAAAATTAAGTAAACTATAATATGTATTTTGAAACGCCAATAACTCTGGTAGTTGAGGTGTATTTGTAAATAAAAATAAAATAAAAATAATAAAAACGGCGAACTTTTATTGATATTTTTCATAATTAAAAAAATAATATGTTGTATAATTTTTAACAGTGTAAAAACGGGCACGCGTGTGCGATTGTATAATGAAATTTACTATATAAACCAATTTTATTAAAACAAGCAATTTATTCAATTATTTACTGGAGAGAAATACGCGTGTGTCAAGACGTACCTATATAAAACCTAGTAGACGAAAATAAGTTTTGAATTGAGGGAATCACTAATCATTATAATTTATATTATAGTATACATAATATCTAAATGTAAGATTTTCTTAAACATACCTATACACAAAGTAATAATATGCCTGCACTATTATTCCTCTTTATTGCCCAAATGTCCAAATTTAAGGCATAAATAATGATATAATGTTTATCATAATATTATGATGTATAAAACCAGAAAATGTTTCACTCCTGTTGATATTATAATAATATGTTTTCCGGTTAATCTTTTGAATTTTGAGGAATAATAATAATAATATGATGATGCTGATGATGATGATGTTATAGACGTTCTAAATAAATTTATGGAGCATTCAAATTAAATAATATAAAAAG
This sequence comes from Diuraphis noxia, assembly GCF_037042655.1. Taxonomy (NCBI): domain Eukaryota; kingdom Metazoa; phylum Arthropoda; class Insecta; order Hemiptera; family Aphididae; genus Diuraphis; species Diuraphis noxia. Next base: position 23,520,328 of record NW_028301714.1, on the reverse strand, counting down.
GAACGCACGTTATTTAAATCTCATCTTGTATGCTATACGGAAATCTAAAACCATGAGATCTGTTAAGATTTCACCGTGACATATCAAAAAGGTATTTCATTACGTTTGAGGAGTATGTGAATAAACGTACGTTTTTGGAATTTCGTTCAATATTTTTAATAAAATGAACGACAAATACATTGGAAATCTAATAAGAAAAGAGCAGCAACTGTGGAGGATAACAAAAACATACGGCAGCAATCACATTACAGGCTGTAAAAAATACCGACGGTAAAATACTAATATATTATATATTAATATCATAGTAGGAGGAGGTATTAAGGAAAAGAGTATTGTTTTACACTTTATCGTAACATATTCGAATTGTAAAACGGTTGCATTTAAGTACAACTTAGTATACTTAATTACCTATGTATATGTTATATACAAGGTATCTATAAAGGCACCGTCATCTGTTTATAAAAATAATAATTTTTTACAGAAAAAGATGTGACACCTAACCAGAATAAAAAAAACACGATGTTACATGAATAGTAATAATTGTCACTTGACACTAGTTTGAAATTATTAAAACAATTATTACGACTAGTCAGTGAAAATAATTTATCAACATTTATTTATAAAATAAATGTTTAACTAACAGGATATTTTATTATCTTAATACTGGCAAATATCAAAGTTATTTTTATTATCTTATCTGTAATGTGCAAATAGCTATTTAACAATATTAGATACTATAATAAGTAACAATAAGTTGAATTTAGTTTAAATTTCATTAAAAATAAATTACTTATAAATATTAAATTTCATCGTTAAATTGCATATGCCAATTTTGATATTAGAAAAAAAGTTTTTATATAAAAATTGTTTAGCAAAAATACTCTATCCAAATATGTAAAAAAGTTGGTGTTACCGCTTAAAAAAAAGTAGTTTGTATTGCGCATGCACGTATTGAAAGTGATAAAATTTTGAAATTTATCCAAAAATGTGTATTTAAGTACAATCTGCCATCTAGCGAAAACCCCATTTCAATACAAGGTAATCGAACTGAACTATTTAGTGGTACCTCTTAACGTGAACACGCTGAATATAAAAATAAATATTCATAGCTTTAAAAGTTGCACTTGTATATTGTTGATATTGCTGTTAGTTGGAAATAAATATTATTATCATTCTACATAATAAGTTGTATAGGTGATAGATGTACCTAGATACTATTATTGATGATGAATTGATGACTGATATGAGATGCATAGTAGGTTTTTTTTGTACACGGGGATCATTTAGTTATTGTGGTTAGCGGACACCGAACTATTACGAAAGTTAGTTATACAATTTTTGTTATCCTGTTTTATAGTGAATATTATTATTATAAATAATTATAAAAAATATTATTATTAAAAAAAAAAACAATAATATAGGTAGGTACCAAGTCGGACGCTCCACGTGTTTCGTCCTGGTCGACTGATTTATTATTGTGAATACTGCGGTCGCACGTTTAATGGTGCGGTTATTATAGTTATAATTTTTTAATTGGTTTTGTTCGATATATTATACCAGATATTATAACGTTTATATGCGTGTGTTATGGTAAATTATCTTTATCGACTAAAATGAATTGCGTTTTGCATATTATAATAATATTTATATTATTATGCACATAACTACGCAGACACATGTGTGGGCCGCACGCGTGTAAAATACACACAATTAAATGTAATTTTCAAAACGTTTTAGGATAGTCCTAGACAGCTAGGGTAAATATTAACGTTTTAGACGTATATAATAATATTATTCGCAGTGTGTTTTAACTCGATTTGCACACACTCCCTGAACCAACCGCAAGTGGTGTACTGTGTATAGGACATAGGTATACATATTATATATAATGTAGCTAAAACTACGATTCAAGGTGTGGTGTGAACCATATAGTGTTTTTCACCGTATTAGGTATAAAATAATTTGATATCTTATGAATAACAAAAACTGGATGAACTATCCAGTGTAATGTATATTAGCAACAGGTGTGGATCTAGAAATCTGAAATTTCAGGGAGGGGACTATACTTTTTCAGAATAAATATAAATATAATTATAATTTTAGTTCATAACAGATTATACAGATAAGATTTAACAACAATATAGTTACAATTTTATTTGCATTTTCAATTTCTGAAATATAACATAGGAACATATTACATAATTTTTTCTAAGTCACGAAGTCGGTATTTGAGTAAATAAAATAATAATTAATTAAATACTTTATTTTGAAAACAAATGCTATAATCACAAAAGTTGTGTCCTATTTGGTACCCAAAGTTTAATCAGGTTGACAATCTAGTTTATTCTATATATCTGTGGTTGGCCTAACCTAACTTTTACATTTACGCGCCTGATTAGCGACTGGAGCGACAATGATAACAATAGGTACAATTGATCGTTTGCTCCAATTAAACAAAATATTATATTTAGAAGTCTAGTAATAGAATAGATTCCGGCCATTCCGGGTATATAATAATATTAAATATATTGTTATATTATATTATAGATAGCTGTTAATATTATTATGCGATGTTGTGCGTGATTAATCAATGTCCGCTGAATGTTGATTTACCCTTTCTTAAACTCCACCGAACATAAACCACACAGATTTTTTACGTGGCTATTGTTTGGGATATTTTAACATTCGAGTGACTTTTGACCGATATTAAAAATTACAGTTCCAAATTATCTATATTGTACTATATTCAATCGTAATAAACTAATAACTATTTATTTTTATTTTTTTTTGGATCCATATTGACACCAACAATCTCAGAAACAGTTATCGCGCTTGGCACGATTAATCGCAGTATGTGCATTAGTATAGGTCAGAGGGTGACTGGGAGGGTGTTATTTTGGTGGCGCATGGAGGTATTCGTTTTCACGATACCTACTTAGTATACTTACTATAGACAATATATTAAGTAATATGATAGGCACCATATCAATGCTTTAATAATAAATAAACGTTATACAAAAAGTTTTTTCAATATTAACTCCGATAAAGTAAAAAAAAGGTCACTCAAAGATGTTCCGTGGACATCTTATGCGCAGAGAAGAACCTGCAATGTGTCTAACCTGCGGAGAACCTCTCACAGTCAAGCACCTCCTTATTCACTGCCGTATCCACATAGATACCAGAAAAAGTCTAAAATTGCCCGACAACCTCTATGAAGCTCTCAGCCCTACCTATGACAAAACCAACAAAATAATCACATTTTTAAAGCAAATTGATTTGTACAATCTAATTCAAGAATCTATTGCATAATTATATTTTACCATGTACTAAATACTTAATTTTGTTACAAGCTAATAACCTTAGCAGTTGAAGCTGTACCATGAATAATAAAAAAAAAAATTTTAAAAAAAGTATTAACACCCGAGTCCTATATTACGTATTATAAAGCTTGTGCCATGCAGATGGGTGCCTCGTAATGGATGTCCAGATGTGACTTCGACTTTATATTCGTAGACCACGGATATACTTATTATGCTTGCAGGTCTTGTGTGGGGAAGGTTAGGTTAGGTTAGGTTAGGTTAGGTTATGCAAAGGATTGAAGTCGGCCGTTAACTTATTGCATAGATTTTTCAAATTAGTTATATTTGATTAACATCAATTGTATGCCATCGATATGTATTTAAAATAATTGAAAAAATATACATATGATATACGTACAGTTGATTTTCTTTCGCCTTTTATCGTGGATTTAACTTAAGTAAATCGAATGTGTCTTCTTAAAAGTACTCTGGCCACCACAGATTATCACTATCGCGGTATCCATCCTCACAGATATACACATGCATACCTAAGTCTAAGTATATACAATTTTTGGCACTGTGGTGGTGTGGATTTGTCTCAAGGTGTCCGGTATGATATATTATACATTTTCGTATTCTACTACTGGTGCGTCATATCATAACAGGTAGCCATATATTATATCGTTCCGAGACACTCTTGGGAGTCTATAGTCACCATATAAGTTAGTGGCTATATTATATTCACTGTTGCGTTACAAGCCTACGAATAGGATATATGTTCGTAACCATTATAGGCATCAGAGAAAGTAGTCGACGCTTCCGTGCCCAAACGATTGAGGGTGGTTAGGGGGTGGACAAAGGACATCTATTTTTTTTCAATGTGATGACGGGCATGAAGTTACCAACCACCTATAGAAAACCATTAATAATACGTGGGACGATTAATCGCATTTGTCGGGTGACCCTAGTCAAACACAGCCATATAATATTATACTACAGAACTCATATACTATATCTATAATATATAATAACAATAAAATTATATTGCAGTTGTACTTGTATTCTTGTTTTTCATTACATATAGGTACATTGGATATTATTTATCTTTCTCCCATTATCGTTTTCTATCACTTTTTCTCTCTTGCTTTCTGGTAACAGCACCGAAAATGTTATCTGTTATTTTATATTTATAAATTCTATGTATTTATGATGAGGGTAACGGTGGCGATTGACGGCGTGCTATTCACATTTGTAATATTTCGTTTGATGTGCCATTTGGTGAAACAGAGCTGGTCGTTGAAGATTTTTTAGGATTTTTTCTGCAGCGTTTACCCATCTGCATATCCTTCCCTGTGGGTTATAATAATAGAATATAAATTATTATTCTAGTCTATATCTCGGTGAATATCAGGTAGTATACGTATAAAATAATATTATAATAAGTATATATGGTATACATAATATCATTTTGTGACGTGGTCAAGAGTTCCGAGGTGATGGCCGTGCGGGTGGACGTCGCGTGAATTATGTCGGTGCAAAAGAGGTTATGTATAGGTCTCCACGCCGAAAATGGGACAGTGGGCCGCCGGTTAGGAGTGTAAAACGATGTGGGTTCGAAACTGTAAAAAAAAACAAAAAAAACGAACAAAACTCAAGTGAGGTTCGGAGTCTGAGTGGAAATCGTTTCGGCGGCGGGCGCACATAAATACGTTATTTGTGTGCGGCGCGGGTATCCCGGGTGACATCCACGTGAAGGTCTTTCCTATATACGTACCATATATATATATATGTATTCTGCACTGGGTGATAAATGACCAGTGGCGCGTGTGCGTGCCCCTGCTGCCGCGTGACTGCCTCCACCCACACGACCCTCGTCATCGGAAACGTTTTAATTCCCTCGTCGACACACACACGCACGTATAGAGAGATACCATTCTGCCACAGCGCGCCTGCACGACGACGTTTCCGACCGTCCTCGTAGGGTAGATATATAAAAGTATTCGTATATAATATAATGTGTATGTGTGTACCTGCAATATATATATAATATGTATAGTGCTATATATGTCACCACAGCCGCCACTGATACCACCACTGGCATTGTCACGACGAAGGTATGCGTTCGTATATACATGCGCGGTATATTATTGTCATTATATTATATATATTATACATTTATACACCATCGGTGCATGTGATGGTGAAAAGTGCAAAGGTAGAGAAGTATGAGTATTTGTGTGTATATTGAAGCGTGTATAAGCGTATTTTATTCGTTAATGGTTTTAGAAAGTACGAGGAGTTTGTTGTTTTTATTATTTAATTTTATATTCTAAAGTCAAAAGTTTAAGATACATTTAATATGATACACTTTCTGTCTTCCAATTTTCTATGTTTATTTTAATATCTGTTTTTAAATTAAAATTACATAATATTAATGTATTCATACTTCTCATACGATATCGCCAACATTTCAATACAGTGATTATTCTTTAATTATATTACTATACTTACCCATAGCAAACATATTATTATTATATCGTAGTAATAATAGTAATAATAATAATACCGTCGTAGCGGGTTGAGTGATCTTTTCCGTTCACCGTTCTAGTTGTTATATGTCTATTATATTTTATAACTTCCTAATATCGTAGCGGAACCGTAAAGAAGATACCTCCACCAAGCGAGGGGTTGTTGCGTGCCGTGTTTTGCTGTGCACGCCTGCCGCCTCCTGTCACCTGGGAATAATTTCGACCCGTAGTCGTCATGGTAATGTACACACACCCACCAAACACTCACCCACACACCAAACATCTACTGTATAAACAGACGGACGTGATGTTATTCTTATTAACCTACAGATGAGGGTTACACTAAATTCCGTCGGTAACTGATTTTTCAAATCTGTGTTTGAATAAATGAAAATACTATAACGCGCGCACACAGTTACAAAAAAAAAAAAAAAAATGCTGTTTCTGTAATCGTAGCGTGGCCTGACTGGTTTTTCATTCGATGATGGTGGCTAGGATTGCGGCTACGACTACTCACTGCGATTATGATTATAAATTTATAACATTATAGAAAAAAAAAAGTGCATGATTGAAATATTATGACGTCGGAAATAAAATAAATACCGTCACGGTACTGTAGGTGCAGTAGCTACTCGTCAGTCGCCGACATATTCAAATTAATAGTTCATTTAACACATTCGGGTCCTAGAAATAACATTAAAGCAACTAGTGGGGTCTGAAAGTCCTGCGCGTATTACATACGCCCCATTCGAATCGCTCAAGTGTTTTCGCCGTAAAATATTTTATCATAAACTCGCGGTGTGATGCATTCGAATATAATATTTTGTGCACCTTTTTTCAAATGTTTGGACCGTCATTACTCATTTGTATCGAAATATACACGGATGGGAGTTTCAACTCGTATTGAAAAATTAGATGATATAATATTATTGAAATTCATACGAAAAATAAAAACATGTTCCTACAGCGTGTTTTTCGCATACACGTTTTGTAAATATGATTATAAAAATAATAGACTATAATATAATATATTTCAACGAGAAATAGTCGTTGTATCCCAATGATTCGAAACAAGATGTAGACCTTACTTAAGCACTTTCCCGTTTATACATCATAATTAATTCGCTGTAGTGTAATGAAAAAGTTTTGTATTTGTTTAGTTTTTCTAGAAAACACCTGTTCTACAACTTTTTTCATTTAGCACCCTTTCTTTTATGCAAGTTTGCTGTATTTTGACCAGTTTAATGCTTTTATCTAACATCGTATAATTCGTTAGACCCTACGTCCTGTGTCACTTTTATTCTATACAAAATCTTGCTTCAAAAGATATTTATTTCAATTATTTATTTTGTACATAAAAGGGGTTTTTATTTTGTTCTGCTACTTTCCACGAGTATGTCATTTGTTTACTCTGCGCTATACGTTACTTTAATCCATTAGTTATAATTAATTTATAAAAAGTAATAAAAATTTCTATCGTAGTATAAATACTCCCACTCATAAAAAAAAAAGAATTAATATACAAAATACATTTTAATATATTTTTAAGTTAACAGAAAATTAAATAAACAAATGTCAATACAGGTATCCAATAGTATTATATTATAAACAGTATTACAAAAACGACGCAGTTTATTTAATTATTAATAATTTTATTTTTATTGGACTTGAGTCGGATCATTAGCAAAGGTGGGCAAGTTAATGGAAAAAATTAACTTTGGTAAGTTAAGTTAATTCAATAAGATTGCCTTCAGTTAAATTAAAAGATACCAAAAAAAAAAATTAACTAGATAAGTTAAGGTTAAGATAGAAAATAAAATATACTTAACTCAGTTAAAAAAAGTTAATTTTTTTTTCAAATCAATAATCATAAGTCATAAATTACCCTAGTATTTTGATTTATACAAACATTTACCGTTTTGGTAACACTGTGCAAACAGATCTTACAATTATTATTATAATACATTGTTACCAGAAACTTATAACTTATAAGCTACATTTATATATTAATACATTATACATAATTTAAGATAAGGTAATAATTTCAACTGAACCGCAAAATAAATGTCAATTAAATGATACAATTACTATACAAAAATATTAAATAATGACATATTAATTGTTGTATTCAGATGGTATTAAATACTTAAATCAATAATGTAAAAATACTTTAATCCCCAATCAATCAAAACTCACCCCCTCCCCAAAAAAAAAATGATATGTGCATAACGTACAGATAAATATATTATATTTACTACCCTTGCCAGTTGATACCATAATAAATTATTATTAATAATAGTCTATTATAAAAACAATAAATAATTTTAATACCTACGTCCTACCAAGAATTGTTTCAATATTTATTTTGATAATATTATTTTCTACTCTTGTATTATGTCATATTTGTATTAGTTGTATTTATAACGAATACGACAGTAGTACAATATAAATATAAATATCTCGATTCTTCGGACGACTTTTTGTTTTGTCCATTGGAATAAATAATATTGTCGTCTTTACTATTTACTATTTACTATTTACTATTTATTTTACTACTTTACCAGTAATCAGTATGTTGTATGTATTATTGATATCTTCATAAACATTATGATATTTATTTTTAAACTTGTTTTTAGATCTATACTAATTGAAATGACGAAACAATAATCGTATTATTCAATACCGAGTAGATCATTAAATTAAAACTCGTGAAAACAATTGTTAATAAATTATCAGTATTCTAATATTATTGCTATTTACTAGTGAAGATTAAAATATAATTTGATTGTTACGAATTGATGATATTATAACATTAGAAAAATAAATTACCAAAATCGAAAGAATAAGTTTTCTGTTAGTTACACATGATAAAAAAAAAAAAATTAAATTAACTTAACTGCACCATAATGATAATTAACTTTAAAAAGTTAAATTACAAAAATAAAAAAATTAACTGAATAAGTTAATAAGTTGAAAACAAAAATAATTAACTAGTTAAGTTAAAATGTTAAAAACAATTAACTTTTTTAGTTAACTTTAACTTTTTAACAAATTAATGCCCACCATTGAATTCATTAGCTATTGTATGGGTTAGTAAGATAGGTTTACTACACGTGAATGTGTGGCAATAGGTTTTTGTTACTATGAGATGCCGGCTAGTCACTTATCCGGGAACTTGTGGCAGCATACGGTACGCACTTTCAATCACGTTGCGAGACTGATTGCAGCAACCACGCTACGCCAAGCTACATACAATCTTTAAGTGTATACAATAATATATTATCATAGTTTTTAACAATTTTATACGTTATACTACGGTTGAAAATTTATTCACTTCGTTTTATTATTTATGATCACTGCTTTTAAATTGTACCTATTTACTTGATATTAGTAAAATATATTCAGAATTATAAAATATTATAGTAATAACTTAACTTAATAGCAAACCATGTGTATAAACACAATAATGGCACTGTTCCAAAAGGGGCTATTTGCTATTATCTTCTTAGTTGAATAATAGTGTTTTATATAATTTTATATATAATATCAGACCATTTCAATGAAATATTATTATTTGTTTTTTATTTCCTTTTATTATTAAATCAAAGGTTTGATTAGTTTTTATTAGTTTTTGCTTTCGTTTGGTTAAATAATTTATGTACTTAATATTAATAAATTATATTATATCATTATAAGATGTACATGATTTAAATATCTTATATCAATACATGTTATTCGTAAACAGTAAAATACAGTTTATTTTATGTACTTATTTTGGTGGCTATTTATATTTGTTATTACTCAATAATATAAGGGATTTCATATAAATTATAAATTATATATTTTAGCCTTACGAATTAATAAAAATTTCTATACAAAAAAGAATTGTATAGTTTTTATATATTCATAATATAATTGATAATAAACATATAACTTTGTTTTATGTCGTATTGAAAGCTAATTATAACCTAACCTAACCTAACTTTTGATAGTTTATTGCGAAAATATTTAACAATTTTGCTTTTATACTGGATTTGGCGTCTGAAGAAAATCTCTTATAATTGTTATAATGATGAAAATGTAACACTTGCTTAAGTCATAACAATTTTGTTTTGTTTAATTAAATCAAAACAATGTTTTTAAATAAAATCAAAATGTGAAAGTAGTTTTGTTATTCCTGCATTTTAGTCTATCATTTAGCTGTAGGCGTTTTCCAAAAATTAATGAGTGTTCAACATTTAATAATTATAAACGGGTTGTAAATATGGCGAGACAGTCCGGTTTATCCATAATAGTAAAGTTTATTAGAAAAGTTCAAGTATCGCGATTTCTGTCCCTTTATAAAGTTTCTATAAATTATCTTAAACAAGAGTTTAATAATTATAGTGATCGTTATTTAATTTCGATTTAAAATTATTTAATAAATGAAACTACCGACTATTAAAAAAAAAAAAGTTTGTGAGCTAATTACAATAATTGAAGGATATATCGATGGTCATATTGTATTACGTATTTATATGCGTGCTTATGTATTGAATGCAAATATATTGTTACTGGGCACTGTTTTAGACTCGGATGGTATTTGGTATTAAGTACTACTTTAAAAGCACAGGACTTTTCAATTTCAAAAATGTCATCACAAAGTCTGACGTTGCTACGAGCAAGTTTTATTTCTTTTGTTCCACAATAGTACTTAAAAGTTGAGTAAAAAAGGGAAAACCAGACTACGTGGGACAAAATAACAGCAACTTTCGGATTCCAGCATAAAGCACACTAAAATTATCCATCTCTTTATTCTGTTATTTTCGAAATATAGTAATACCTAATTAGAGGGTTTGAACTTTTTACTTAAACTTCTTTCTGTTCAACGTAATGTCCTAGATGTCCTAGATGTTCATATTCAATATTTATATTATTCTTATTTTTAGATATGTAATGTTTCATATAAAGAATCATAAACTCTTTATTGTATTGTTATAATATTTTATAGCGTTTAAAAAATTATTATTCTGTATTATAAATACAATTTATTGTACCGTAGTCATTGACGTAATTACATTAAATTTCAGCAGGTGCAGTATTTTCATTGGTCCATTAATCATAAAAACAAATTAAATCATATTTAAAACCAATTGATTAGCTCACGTATACAATCTTTTTATATTTGATTACATATAAATAGTTAAATTTTTTTAAATTTAGTCCATAGCCTATGATAAAGACACGTCTATAATTGATAAATGATAACAAAATTATTAGTCATTTAATTATTTGTTCAGTCGTATCTAATGTTATTAAAAAAAAAAAAACACGAAGCCAACGAAATATTTGAATTATAGGTTCAGTTTAGTCCAGTAGGACTAGTGTTAAAGCATATTTTGAAACCTGCTTAACAACACCTGCAGGGTGTGCACTAATATCCCTCGTAATTTCGTTACTAACTGTAGATGTATAAAATACAATGTATAATGTATATAGTTTAATTTATATTTTTTATAGTGGTTAAGATTTGTTTTATACATCACCGGAGTTCATATATATGTATGTAAAAAAATGTTCTTAAACAATCAATATTAGTTTTTATTAATTAAAATTATTGAACTTATATTCAATTTGTAACCAAAAATAATTGAGTAATTTAATAATAGATAAATATAATACATTATAAACTTTATAGTTGTATATGTGGATGTTTAATTTAAAGCCCGATTATTATTTATGTTATTTAATTAAATATAATTAATATTAAACAGCAATATTTATTAGGTAAATACTAAAAGATCAAAAATATGTTTTGTTGTTTAAGGCATGATATGATATAAGAGATTTTTATTTTAATAATTTTAATGCTCAGGTAATTTTGGGTATTTTGTTATCACATAAATTTAATGAAAGATTATAATAAATTATATTTTTTTAACATCAACACAATATAATATTATATTGTGACTTTAATTTTATTAAAATGAACGAAGATTTAAACTAAAATATAAAATATTTACGCGCAATATATGGATCTGAATCGACATGAAACGAGCTATTAATTCTCATATGTTTCTAGATGCGTTTTGAAAGTATAAATTATGTTACGACCATTTAATTGGAAATTCTACTATAAAATACAAATTGAATTTTATAATACTATTATATTTTAATTTTTATAGCAATATGCAAAATAATAGCTGAGTTAATACTTTCTGAGTTAACATTCAATATTTCACATTTTCACTTGATATTTTAACACGTTTTTTTAGAGTTATTATTTAGTATAATCCGATGAGACAATATTAAAATAAAATAAATTCAGCAAAAATTTGTATTATTCATTGTCTTGTAAATTACGTTTAGAAAGATGTAAAATATATAACTGTGTTTGAGGTATTTCATTTGAAAAAATTTATTTTCGTTTCTTGATTTTAAATTAAATTATACTAACACATTTGTAATATGAAAGTATAATTATATTAAAGTGTCTGTAACGTTTAAGGAAACAAAAATCTGAAGCCATTGCATTTCCGCACAAATTGCTCGAATATATTATTATATTATAAAACCAATTACAACGAATCATCCATATAAAGTGAAACGTTTAGTTCTTTTGATAAAATACATTCAAAGTCCTGGGAAAAAAATTGTATACTTACAATTATCATGCAGTATTTAATTAAACGAACTTCTCTACTTCAGTGACTATAGAATAAGTATCAGGATTCAGGATAACTTACCACTATGTAAACGTTCTGCGTAGGTATGCAATTAGATTATATTTATTCCATTGATGAAACACGTGGTTATTGTTAATTGATTGAGCGTACATAATGGTTAATACAATATTTTTATGTATGAACGCATTGAATTAATTTTTTATCGTTTTTATAGATTTTCGTGAACCCGTGACTTTTCGAGCAATTAGTATATAACCTACATAAATTTACATTAAAATATACTTCGATATTATTTTTGTTGTTAACATATTTCTAGTCAAAAAGAACAAAGTATTATTACTATTATTAATGTAAGTATATAATTATTATGCATCATAAACCACCTAAATATTGTTGAATATTGATATATATATATATTATAATTTTACATATTAAACATATAAAAATATTATAATACGATGGATAATAAAAAAAAATATTATATCGACACTTTAACAATAAAAGTGATAAAAATATTATAGTTGATAGTTAACTTTTTCATCAATTTGATGGTTGATAGATTTTTTAGCTTGACTTTAACTATATTGTATTTATTTCTAATTAGGCTAAAATAAGATTATGTTATACAATAGGTTTATAAAAACTAAATTTGTTGATAAATAATTAGCAGGTACTTCTGAAAATAATTATATATATATATATATATATATATATATATATAAAATAAACAATATTTACTAGTTTCAGAAATCTACTCGATCTTAAAATTTATCATACTTATTATTAAAAAGGTACTATCTGTCTACTAAATTATTGCCACATTTTCATCAATACAATACTTATACTTGTACCACCTTTAACAAAATCCCGTTTTAACATTAAAATTAAATGCTAATGTGTACTTTGATTTTTTTAATTTTTAATCCACTTGGTGTCATAAAATAAGACGTTCACTTTTATAGAACACACACACTACATACATATTATATAATATATATATGTTACCGGAAAAGACATAAATTAAGGAAATAACTTTAATGGCCATTATTTTCAGTCAATGGTGTACTGAGAAATATTTTCATGGTATTGACAAGAATTTTGTGCATTTTTAAACATAATTTATAAAAACATTAAATAAATTATTTGTATCAAACTTATAATACTAAAATAACTAAATATATATCTTCTAATGAGTGCCAAAAAAATTATTTGAAAGGCCGCTGGGTAGCCCACGGGACCACCCAATAAATGATTCAATTTATTTTATTCGTGTAATATTATGTATAATTTATTTCATACTATTACATTTCTGACCCATTTTAAATATTTTTGGTATACAAAATTATCAACATTAGACATCAAGGTAATTTCCTAGTCACAGTGTATAAAGTATGTGTTAACAAAATATTTGATTTTTACCTATTGCTACATTGTCATTTAATACCTTGACATAATGTTAGGAGTTTATGCTATTGGATAAGAATTTAAGTAATCACCTAATTTACATAATAATTGAAGATAACATTATATATACATATATTTTAATCTAACGTGTAATTAAAAACGATTGGTTCCCATCTCATACCGAGATAAACAAACTAATGTTTTGAATACATCTGTTTGCGTTTTCTCGGAGCTATTGGAGACGAGATACTTAAATATAACACTTGAAGGAGGTTTTTAAATCCAAATTTGCATACACACGTACCCTCACAATACATGCGATAACCATGTAGCTGGAGCCATGTGTTATACATTTTAGATTTAGTCTCGATAACCTTTGATTTCAGTCGTCGGATTTATTATCATTATCGTTATAATCATGTATAATAACCCATGATGTGACAGTGGCGCAAATGACACGAAAACCACCTGAGTGTTATACGTATTCAAAACAACTAATAATAGTACTGTAATACTATTATTACTATTATATCATTGTTATTATTAAAACTTACCCTGTCTCATTTCTGCAGCAGTACGCGTGACTATCTGTCTATACACTATATACATACATATTATTGTATAATACACAAACACATGAGGGAGCCACGCCATACACCTCTCAGTCGACCGGTCCTCTCTTTTAACCACCCGTGTGGTCCGCTCTGGTAGATCCCTTTTTAATGCAATAATTATTATAATCCATTGGCTATACACGGTCGCTATTCCGCTAATACCCAGAAATTAATGTGGTGGTCCGAAGGTGAACGCGCATAGGGTTCTAGTCGGATTTATGCGTTTGAGGGATATTTAAAATCCCGAATTATTGCCGGATCTGTGACCGCCGTGCGCGACCAGTATATACGTGCGTGTTGTGTGTTGGGGGGGGGGGGGGGTGGGGAGGTGGAGGATAGGGTGGAATAGGATTCAATTAGAAAAATAAAACGTTGTGTAAATACTGCTGTGTTATCCGAAAGTAGTTCATTACAAGCGGCGTGCGTGGCGGAATCGGGTAAGAAAAAGAAAAAAAAAACGATTTCACGCGGCGAGTATCTAATATATTATCTTGATATACATTAACGCACATATGTGTATTTAAAGGTCAAATCGTGACCGGGTAAATAAATCGTAGCGAGATCGTAGGCCTAGCAATAACAATTATATATTGCACACAACGGTTTCACACAATTTTTACTATCATATAATACTGCGTAGGTCGATTTTATAGAGAAAAAGCTTGGAGGTGGATGACGTAATGTAAGGAAAGGTCAGTCTCTTACAATCCATCCATATTTTAAGTATGATATGATCGAATACAATTATTATATGCACGGCTGAATTTACTCATATAAATGTTAATCATATTTAATCGTGTTAGATTATTATGTACCTATAAGTGTTATAAGCTTAAAAAATGCCACTCTGTATGTAATTTTTGTACAAATTATTCGATAAAATATTATTGATATTATCTATCATGATAATATTGTTGAGATCTTAAACAAAAATAAATCTACATTTTTAATTTGAAACATTTATACAGTGCCGTTGTAGTGTATATATTATACGCACCGCCTTTTTGCAACACAATTTTTGTAATTATATGTTGCTATACGTTATCGAAGTATAGTCCTTAGAAACAATTCATTCAAAAATAATGAAAGAACTAAATAAAACTTAATTAAAAGTTAGTGAAAAATTAAGTGCTGTGTATACAAACATATTTTTGTCAACATTTAATGATTTACCAAAAAAACTATAGTGCGCCTAAAGAAAATCAGCTTTGAAGTATACATGGTGGTTCATAAAAAATTAAAATCGATTATATTTCGCGTTCGCAATACGCGTGTTGCCGTGCCGTGCAATTCTCAAAACTATAATATACAGCGGTCATATTATATTTAATGGACTTATACTTTAAACTGAGCTGTAAGCATACCTACGCACTCGGTGTATAATATAATAAATATTAAATTTACACACACACTATAATGCACACTAGGTACTATAATGCAGTGTAATGTGTAATAATATTAATATTATAAATGTATAGAAACATCGCTGCCACCAACGCCGCCGTCCAAGTCCCAGTCTAGCCACGGCATATTCGTAATTCTGTATACATTCAAAATATTGCGAGTGAGACGTTTTGACACAACCCGAAGACCGCTGGAAATAACAGCGCCAAAAATAACCTAAGCCGTCGGTAATTCGTTCTGAGCAGTGTTGTAATTGGCAATAAAATATTATCCGGCTATTCCAAACTATATTATATCGAAGACTTTAAGAGTCAAAAAGTTGTAAGCACTACATCTCACAGGAGAGCAATATTTTAAGACTTTCAATCATTTTAAACCAAATAATTTGTGTTGTAGTTTTTCGTTTACCATAGTTATATGATTTCTGATTCTTTTGTAAAAAAAACTTTCTGTAGATTTTACGATTAACTATTTTGTAGTTTTCAATTTTTTTTTTCAACGCAATTATAATGTCTCTTAAATATTATAATATAGTATATTAGTCTCAGTGTAAATGGGACTTGTGTATTGTTTTGATTAATGAAAATGTTGATATTTATTTATTGTGGACATACAAGTATTCAATGTAATATATTATGATTGCTTACTATTTAGATTACGACAAATTTAATATTGATGAACAGTATTGCGGTTGCATACTGGCACAGTTTTAGCGTCGAATAGTTTGGAATAAATGTATCATGTAAGAAATCAAAGATACAACTCACACAGTCGATTCGTTTTTACTCCGGCGCTTCGCGATATTCCAGAACTGAGTCATTAAAATATGTGAATGCGATTATAAATCATAAATAAAAACATTAAAAAAATTCTGGGTAGAAATTTCCATAACACTGTTATTTTTAGAAGTCCGTAATATTGTGGTTAGGTATACTTTAAAATTGTCTCTATGAGAAAAATTGACGTTTCTATTTTTGCATAAATATAATATTTTTTCATTCGATTTAATTTGAAGATTATGTATATTTGAACATTTGAAACTTACTAGTACTTATTCAGATCACTAAAAAGTTGACAGAAAAATTTTAGGAATAACAATACAACCTTATAAATTCTGGCGTAGAAAAAATCTGTATCACTCGTGATAATTAAAAATCGATATCATTGAATCAGGAGTTAAATAAACAAAGTTGGAAGAATAACCTTAGCTATTTCTGCCAATTTCAAAACCTTTAGTTCGTACCTATATCTTTTAGCAATTTTGGTATCTCTTTCTGGCGTATATCGTAGTAAGACCTTGTCTTTTGTTACATGACAAATTGACATTAAGCCAGCAAAAGCTTATAGTCTGTTTCTGTAGAAGAGGAGGAACAATGGAGAAGAAGTAACACGTAAATATATTTTAACCATGTCCCAACTACCATATTATAAGTACGTTTTGAAAAGTGTGTACGTTGGTGTATATTTAAAGAGATTACTTTATTTTATTTTTATTTCGAGAATTTTAAGTCAAAACCTCAAAACATTAAGAAGTTTAATCAAATTATAGTAATCATTTTTGCTAAAATTGATAATTTCACTGGACAAAATTTATATCCAATCCCACATAACTGTAACTCGAATTGTTTTAATTTAAATTATACATATATTTCATTGTTTATTTGATGTGTTACATTTTATATTTGGCTATATGGATTCAATAATATTATAATATTACATCGTATAGTGTTAACAAATTTTTATTTGACTAAATTTCGAACCATTCAAATGAATTAAAAATTATTAATTCAAATTAAGAGGACACATGATCATTTAGTTGAGTTTTTCAACTCTAAACAAACTAGTTAATTTCATAAGTTAATAAGAAAATAAACTAACTAGTTAAGTAAAAAAAAAATTAATTTCTTAACTAAGTGCTCACCTTCTTTTAGTAATAATAATTACAAATGATGACGATTCTTTAACGTTTATTAATAATATAATTACCACACTAAGTTGGAATTACGCGTAATGTATATTTAACCTGCATTTCTTATGCATAGGTATGTAAATTAAAAACCAAATAGACAGAATAATAAATATCCATTTGATGTATTTTAATTGACTTTCAACGTACGGTGCTTTGCGCAGACCGTCATTTGTTTAACGTTTGTGTGTAACACACTAAACTTATGGTTTCAGCAAACTTTTTCTGTATAAATGTTAATTCAGTACAATTTTAATTGTAGTTAAAAGCCACGTGAATAGTTGTATGCGTCAACAGTTTGCTGAAACCGTTCATCAATTTGTGTTCGGAGTATTGTACCTACACAATTTAAAAAAAAAAAAAAATAATAAATATTAAACGACAATCCACCTTTTTTATTTTCTCGATTAAAATCCAACGTGCACACACACCAGAATAGTTTATCATGTAATAGTGATTTATAATTAGTGAGATAATTATCTTAAAAGTTGACACATGCTAGAAAATAATAAGTTTCAAAATTCTTTTTTGAATTTATAAAAAATATATTTAATAATTAGTTATAGAGTCTATAACCAGTCTATAATATAGACCGTAGTTTAGTTACTGAATAACAATATTATTCGAGTTTATGAGTTTTCGAGATACTTCGGATCATTTAAATAGAAAATTATCGAACATCATCAAAGTTATATTGTTTAATGAGTTCTGCAAGTCTCCAAGACGCTGAATATCATCTCAATACATAACGTAGATTATTATATTATGTGCGTTTGAACGTATTTTCAATTATTAAATGGTAATAATATTTTCATATATGCTCTTAGTAATGAGTTCAAACGTTTGAAAGTTTGATCATATAATTTAGCACTTTAAGTACAGTATATACATACGAGGAAAACTCTATATTATTCTGAAGTAGATTAAAAATAAAAATGTTGATAACCTATCATGGTAACGATTTACGTACTACATAATAATACTATTCTATTGATGTTTATTTCTGGCTTAACAAAACTGAATGCTTTCGAAAAAAAATCAGTATAAAGTGAAATATCCTCTAAAGGAGGTCTCTGAATCTCCAGAAATCTCAGAACAACGGACAAAATTTCAGCAACTGAAAGTGTCCGGTGTTTAGAGCCTTAATTGTGTACGTTGTGTGATTCTCCATGGTATCTCAAGACTCTTATGGCAATAATATCGTCGTTATTACATAATATTATATATTATTTAAATTCTTTTAATTTATTGTTCAATCTGTAAAATTCTTTTTTTTTTACAATAAGCGTAAGTGATGTTTAGGCTAAGATAAAAACATGCGATGAATTAAAAAATATAATAAATTTAATTAGGCAGCTAACCGGTAGTTTTTATATAGGTGGAAAGAGCCATTCATTAATGGAACTTCAAATAACGTCGCATATATACGGTGCTTGTGGTATGTTGTAAACTTTATAAAAGTTCAAATACTATGAGACACGCGATGCGTTTTATGATAATGAAAATAAATTAAATAATACTCGTATTTCAACTCTCAACGAAGTGTTTTTCTTGGTGATAGGTTTGATTTTTCGATTCGGAATATAATATAATAGCGATACAACAGGACATAATGTACCGCGATTAGCCTAAAACGAGTGCACACTATCAGATTTTCTGTGTGGAACTGATTGTTCATGATATGATAGACATGGTAGGTATATGATTGAAAAAGTCCAGAATTAGTTCAAGTTCACGCTATACTACGTCACTTGTTTAATCACACCATCTCATCGTTCCATTAAGTTATTACCTATTAATACATGTACACTACTCGTGCCTACCGAATGATCTGACCGTCAAATAGTTATGATCATTCCTTTTTGTCTAAGTTAGGTATATATCATATTACCATGTGATTATTATTAGGCATACAAGAAAACATTATTCTTATGCTTTGTACTGTATTGTAGCATAGCCGTCGTGAGACATCTTAGAAATCTGTTTTTGATCCGATACCGTGTAACTTCCCCATCGGACTGTGATCGTACTGTCGTCACGTACGAACGACTACGACGCATAAATATTAATGCAGTTTTCGATAGGCTGTATTATACCACTGCATGTATATTGTATAAATACAACATGTATAACATGCATATTGCATATTATAATAATATAATATGTATTATTTGCATGTGATCTTTTTCTGATCCAATCGTCTATGCACGTTCAATCGCACCACTAACTCCGCGTGTGCCGGCTGCTTTTCAATGCCTATCCTGCCTGGGCATTATATTATTGCAGTCATAATCGCTATTTTCTCTGTTTCTGAACGAATAATAATGATATTGTATTAGTATTCCATTTTTGTTTTGCCAAACATTAGCAAGCGCGGCCACGGTACTTATCCGGAAGTGGTCGGAAACGTGGCGTTGATAGGGGCGTTTATGGTGGTGTTGATGGTAGTAGTGGTAGTGGTTGTGGTGGTATTTTAGTGGTTGTAGTGGAAGTGGTAGAAGTGGTGGAAGTGGCGGAGGCAGTGGTGGGTAGTGGTTGCGATTTTAGACGGGACACGGGGATTGTAGATGTGAAATGTCATCGGCACCACGGAAAACACCTAATGGCTTATATTATATCGTAATTATTACGATTATACTTCAGTGGTATTGCGTGCGCTCAATTCGTTGGCTCTACGGAACAACATCGTTGTTTGTAGTGTTTCGGACGCGTATTATCAGACTGTCATAAAATACGACTAAACAATAACTTAGCGCGTAATGATGGGGTATCTACCTATATAATTTTTACATTGTTTGTGGTTGACGTTAACGTATAACTAGGTTTTGTAGCACTTTGAAATATTGTTCACTATTCACTAGAAATGGAAATTGGTTTCGCATAATATATTTTTGTGCCTGAAGAAGCTTTTTTTGTTTTTATAGCAGAAAAAATGCTTCGTCCATCAATATTTATGATGATTTTTGTTGTAATATTGAATCTAGTTTTCCATCTGGAAAAAGTAGAAAAATAAAAATCTAAAGTTTAATTTTTGAAAAATTCGTAAATACCATGAGTCATGACAATATTCGGAAATCATTTTGTGCCTATATGACTAGAAAGCATTTACATACATTTTTGATTTTAATGGATTAAGTGTAATTCATGGTTCTTCATAACATGCCATAGGTGCAGGGCTAGATTAACCATGTCGGAACCCTTACGCAATTCCATTCTCGGGGCCTCATTACCCTTTCCCCTTTGCCCCTTTCTAACTTGACTGTTGCAAAACTCACAAAGTGCAATTACAGACCCAGTGTTTTGAAACTTTTGTTAATAATAGAACTACACTCACTGAACTAAATACATGAAATGCGCATTATATTCTCATATATGTAAAATGTGCCTATTCGGGAGCCACCATCAGCATTAAAATTTGATTTTCAACATTAATATTGAGATGATGATAACAATGCGCATTAATAAATTAATATATTTCATGTTTTTACATGACTTGGAACGTACATGATGTCTTTTTATCAGGATCATATAGTAAGGTTTCCAAACGAGCTATGATAATATGATATAGGATATCAATCCCAATGTTGGCATTAGGGATTCTAAAAGATTATTTATTTGTTTAAACCTTTTATTCATCTTACTAATGTATGTACACTAATTATCACATATTATAAGTAAATAACAAAATAAACAATAATTATTTATTAATATTTAATTGAATAATATCTAAAAAATTTAAATTTATCAACAGATGATTTTTAGATTCAAATCATATGATATCGTGTGATTACATTTTTCTAATGGCTCTGAGGGTAACTATATTATATCTTAAATCATGCAAGTACCAGTTTGAAAAATTTAAATGTAAATTTAATTTTTTTTTTCTTGGTGCGTGGTTCCTTAGGTAGTATGCCTACACTGACTTATAGATAATTCAGCTCTGCATAGGTGTAATGTACTAAAAAAAAAAAGGTGTAATGTACTAGTAAAAAAAATATTAATTACTAACAGTAATATACCTAAATAAATTATAAAAATAAAATATCCTTATAAATAGAGTCTGACTCAAAAAATTTTTTATCGATAATTTTTTTAACTTTTAAACATTTTATTAAACCCAAGCTAATATTGTTTGTGGTTTTGAAACTTTCCGCTTAATATTGGTTTATGATTTAAAAAATAATACCCGATTTTATAATGTATAGGTTAAAAATTCAATTATGTGCAACCATAAAACAGTATTCTTCACTTCAAAAAAGGTAAATAACTATTAAATTAATACTTTTATATTTTATAAACAATTTAAAACTATCGACGATATATTATGCAATGTCTCATTTTTACTTCGGAAATATTGGTTTTGGTTATAAGAGAGGTTGTCTGCAGAAGTTCATAAAAGAAGCAAAGTTTGTTTTTATTAAACTCCGTCTAAGTAAATAAAGTCTAAATATGCGATAAATTGATTTTGGTGAACGAAAAAAAAGTAAAGGCAAAAAAAAATATGTGTTTAACGCCTAAACGACAACAACAAAAACAGAATTCCTGAAAATCCAACGTGGAATGGTGGAAAAAAAAACATGATGTATTGGATCTGCAATAGAAGTTTCTCTAGAGCAGTGTTCAAGGCGCATGCAACATTTTAAAGCATTTAATATACCGTTTTCGTAGTTGAAAAATAAAATATCAAAATATCGTCAAGTTTACAAGTGCGCTTTACTGCAGCTAGGGAGTATGTAGTTGACTTTTAGATTAGTTTACAACTTTTCTCCATAATTTTTAAATAACAATATAACCTCCTTCCCCTTCTATGTGTTGATTTTTGATTATTAAATTTTTCTCATAGCTTCGTTTTTCACATACACACTTAAATCGTACAGTTTACTGTATTTCGTTTTGGTACAAAATCTTTGGTTCGTTCATCATGAATGATCATATAAGGCACATACCCAACTCAAATTACTTTGAGAACATACATGTAGACATTATACATTCGCACTTATTGAGTGTATAATTTAACTTACAATAACCCGAGGCGTAGTTGTAATTTCGGAGTAGAAAATAACCATTCATCTCACTTTGAGTTAATTTATACGCACCAAGAATTCCAAAAACGATACGCAGTGTTAACATTCCGGAACTGTGTTTATACATAAACTTTTAATATTACGAGGGTTTTCGCAGGTAGATGTGATTTATTAAAAATGCTTATAGACATACCATATTATCATAAAGACATGCAGAGGTTTTTGAGGACTACAATCAAATACCTATTATAATGTTATAACATAATATTGTTTGGGGATTTTTTTTTAACGACATTAAAAATATTTACGTCATTGACTCTTTACTGTTATATACAAATTTAATTAGTTGAACTTCAGTTACATAATGCATATTATATGCATAGGTATATATATATATATATATTTATTAACTTAATGAAATTTTATGAAATCTATTAATTTTTCATCATGCCAAAAGAGCATTTAACATAATAAAATCAACATGGCTTTTAAGCATCGTTAGTAAATCTCACGAAATATTAAGATAAGATGATGCGTAAGCCATTGCCGTTCATCTTCTGATATATTGTATACATAATTAATTCACACTATTATTAAATAATAATAATAATATGTCTTAGAAACGAACATAATAATTTATGCACATGTATTTATAATGCTGGTGGTTCATGGAAATCTTGATTAAATAATTTAATGTGCTTAAAACCGTGATTGAACGAAATCCTGACGTTTAAGTTAAAATCGGTAAATATTTAACACAATACTAATAACAAGACATTTCGATTTTGTTTTTGTTTTTGTTATTATATTTTAAAACTGAACCGCATATTTGATAGTATGAATTTTTGAAATAACAACGTCATAATACGCATTTAGCAATTATATTTACGTCACGTTTTAATTTATATATATAAATGTTTTTGAATTGGATACGTGTTTTTTTTTTGTTTCTGATCAATTTTTTGTAAGGTTTTCGTTGTTATGGTAACTTATTATCAAAATTATAGATTCCTCGATTTTTCTTGTAGTGGAAAAATATCGAGTAGCTATGGTTTATTTCTAATAGTATTTTTTTATTTTTTTTATTTCATATAATATATAATATGTATATAATACCTTCGTGTCAGTAACACAGTAACATTCATTTCAGTTATAAATAAAATTTTAAAATAAATGAATGAATATACACGTATAACAAGAATATTGTTTGTATTATTTTAGTCACCTAACTAATGTGCTACCAGTATTTTCGATTGTAGCTAATCCTACGTAGAACGACATAATTTATTTACCATTTTGCGTGATTTTTGAACGATATAACATTTAATAAGCCAGATGTGTTTAAAGTGTATAATAATTTAATAAATATAGTCGTAGTGTCGTACACGTATTATTATGTTTATTTTTATTATTATCAGTATGGACAGACTTATATATTACTATATCTGTAGAGTGGCAAAATGATGATTGTCGGATCGTGTTTTAAAAATGAAATTTCCTCTCAGCCAAACGTATTTGTACGTGTTGCTGGAGCACGTGATTTCAATTTATTGTAGGGCTGGGTGGACAGTATAACTACTATATAGATACTATTATAGGCATATATGCGTGTGTTCTTCGAATCATCATTACGCGGTCGCTGAGTATGATCGTGTTCGTCTAGAATAAACTAGACTTTCTATATTAAAGTGCTATATACACATATACACTATATAACATAACAGTTAAGTAAATTTGTAAACTTATAAAATTATAATATAATATATATTAGATATATTCAAAACTGTTTTTGTTTGCTTCCCGTCCATTGTAATTGTTGTAGGTACTCGATAGAATTAAGTATTTCTCTGAAGAGTTTTGAAGTGTCTCATCGATAATCTTGATTTTTCATATTTTGATTTACACGTAATAACAGCTCATATTTTTTTTTTATTAAAACCACTACAACTTTTTAATTTTTAAGATATCAATTTGAACTAAGACTTATTTTAAAACTTATATACTGAATCAAAAGCAAAAAACATAAAAAAAAAACATTGTTATTTAAACTTCTAAACAAAATGCTATTAAAAAATATAGTTAGTATTGGATTATAATAAAATATTAGTTTATTTTTGATGAAGTATATTGTTTCAAAATTAGATGCTTAAATTAAATTGAATGTTTTTCACATAAATAGAAGATTAATGAGATTATTAGTGTATTATAAACAAGTTGTATATGCTATTTTATATTTTGTGTACAAGAATATATTTAAAATATTATTGTGAATATACTCGTATATGTATGTTATGTAAACTGGACGTGTCATTTAGTACAATATATAATAAGATAACTTCAGTATAATAATTATGGGCTCTTTGATTATAAATTAAAACTACCTATATTAAAATTATTAACAAAAACATAATAATCAATTATTGAAGCAGGACTGTTAATATTACTAAATTTTACATTTTTGAAAATAATAATAATAATAATATTGTGAAACGTTACCTGACATGGACGTGACAGATAACTCTAGATGTTATTAGAACGGCGCGTTGCATAGTCAATTTTACACCATACCAGCGCAGGTGGTCAAATCTTTGGTCTCATTGGTGTTAAAAATATTTATAATCCAACAATTTTATGTTTTATTGATCATTGAGCTGACAAAATGCTTATTTACATATGTTGTCTCTTTATAATTTTTATTGCCTACTAGTGTAATATTTTATTTATGGAAGATAATGTCATATAATTATTTAATATTACGATTTTATTGTTTGGATTGTGTGAGTACTGCTGTAGTATGATATTATATTATTTACTTACAGATATAATGTGATAAATCTTAATTGCTTATAATATTTTCAACAATATACGGCTATATATCTATGGTACGAAATAAACATTTAATGGTTGTCCGTTAGGAAATCGAAGAATTAACAACGAATTATCAATGAATACAACATACTGAAAAATTACGCGTTGGAGTGTAAAGCAAATATAATAATATTTAGTGCTTGCAGAACCGAACAAAGAAAAAAAAACGAGTGCTATAACGTAAACAATGACCGATAGGTAGATACGAGTTTACTGTTTAAAAGCTAAAGATACGAAAAAAAATGAGGTTAGCAATGAGTTTAGAGATCATTACATTTTTTAAGTAAATTTACACAAGAAAGCGAACATCAAACAGTAATAATATAGAAAATAAACAATGTGTGAGGAATCATAATTATGATTTTTAGAAAATTCTTGGTATAAAAATTCATAGTTTTTTTCAAAAAATAACTTGTCAATACACGGGGACTTTACTACGACATTTTAGCTTACGAGAGCACAGTGTATATGACTTACTTATAAGTTTTAATATTGTAATACTGTGACGTATATTATGTCTCGTTCGTCATCGGAGACCTATAGCGTAGTATTATTACATGACGTTATATCTGCATAATGACGTGCAGTCTGTTCCGTCTAATTAGAAACCTAAACATCCTCGCGGGCGTCCTAACCTAACCCAACCGAACCATCAACGGTATATACCCGAACACAGGTTCGTGTCACGCGATGATCGATTTGGAAATCAGATTAAAAACGTTGACGTGCGTTGGCGTGCAAACGACCAATTTACGGGGGTGCGTCAAACGTAGTCTGCTGCTGTTGCCTACACCGGTAACAAGCAATTTTACGCTCCAGCCCGTTGATTGGATTCACTGCAAGTCTGAGTGTATGACCCGAGGCGAAAACCATCCCACAGTCGTACATCCCTCGATCCCACAGCACAAGTAGAGTGCGTTTATTATTATTATTATTTTTAATACATCAACCAGCCGTGTACACATTATAATATTCGTCATAACACGCGTATCCGAATGCACTCGGTCGCTATATTATTATTATTATTATTATTATTATTATTATAATTCTCGAGTAATCATCACGGGTGGCTGTCGAATCGATACGATAATAATATATATTTATCGCGGAATGCGGATAATATTCAAACTCGCGATTTCAAACATTTCAACGACAGCAATAACAATAATAATATAATCTTTGAGAATCGACGATAACGCGATATTAATATATACACAATATATAATATATACAATACATAATATCGTAAATCATATATAATAATATTGAGTGTAATACATATGTACATATTGTACTCGTATCATATTTATGTCGTCGTTGATACTGTTTGAAACGATCGCCTACAGCCGTATACAATATAATATATATATATATATATATATTCAGTGTTTCTGATAGAGGAGAATTTGGTGATTTTGCGATGCATTCTCACACTCCAAATACACCCTGTGTACCCTCACCCACCACCACCACTGTATACGCATTACATATAAATACAGTATTCAAAAGAAACGAAATCATGTACGTTCTCGCCCACACATTTTCTCTCCGGACGATTTATTTATTACACCACGCGTCGGGCAGGCGGTTAACAGCCACGACCATAAAAACTTTAATGCCGATTTTAGATTTTGACTTTTCGCCCGTCTTACAAGTAATCCAGACCATATTTTATGTGCACGCCATAACGCGTGCCGATTCTATTTAACTTCTATTATGGCGTTTTATTTTATTATTATTATTATATTACATTAACATTTACATTTACATGGGCACGTGTAGCCACTAGTGAATTGCGTAGGTACTCTGGTAAGGACTTTGTTTGGTTAGGATTCCTGTCAACATACAAATTGTATGATAATTATCTCGAAATAATTTCTTATTTAGAAGGTACTTGTGCAAAGCCAACCGGATTTGTAATGCAATCAAATTATAAAGATTATGCGCTGTAGATTATTTAAATATCTGTTCTTTTTATTCGAGCACTATTCTAATATTAAATCCATTTTAAAAGTAAACAAATAATTTACTTAATTAATGTATGTATTTATATTACATATTATCATAAAATGTTTAATATTTAATAATATTTGATTAAATAACTAATATTTATACCTTGAAAGTTGGATGAAAATCTACAAAATTTATGATTAATGTTATTAAAAATAATTGCCTTCAGTAATAAACTATTAATCCAATTTGGCTTCACTGGCCTATTCATAAATTAATTTAGTGTAAACAAATGTTTTGAATAAAAAGACCATCGCAATTCCGCATGGCGTTTCAGAAGAAAACATCATTAGACTTTGTTGGGAATCACACGGTGTTAACGTATTTAAAAACGAGTGTTTACAATAATTAGGTACTTAACGAGTTGGAGATAATCCATAAATGAAAAAATTCGATGAAGGACGAGTAAAAAGCTCAGAAGTCTGCAGCATCGGCAACGGCACACAATCATGTTGAGTCGTAAACATTTTTAAATATAATTTCCATCACCGGTTAGGTAAACATTGTGTGTTGGCATGAAAATTACATGATATTTTTCTCGAGTAAACATCGCCGTCGTGTCATGAACGCCTGAACCCATCGTACTTTGCGTATATAATAATAATAATAATAACAACAACATAACTTTGTATACCTATACGGAAACATGCAAGTGCCCGCCGCCACACCGTAGAGTGATTGATAACGTATTTATAACTTTGTCTTCACCCTCACCCGATACCATCCGCTCCGTTTACAATAATTTAATTTATTTTTTATTTAAAGGATTATTACATATTATACAATATGTTGTATAGATATAGGTACTCAAAAAATAATACAAAGTACGACATAGTTACAAAAGTCTACATAAATATTTCAAACAACTGCAGCTTTTATCGACGAAGTTTAAAGTTCTTAATTTGTAATTAATATGGAATATATAGATTGGTTATAATTAGGGCTATACAAATATACTCTAAAAATTAGCCAAAAATGTTCTTGAAAAATGCATTTCACCTCAAAAATTGACCTTAAAAATGACATTTATATTTATTTTTTATACGATTTGTTATTTTATGGAATTTTATTTTGGAATTTATTATTAAAATATATTTATTACTTTATTGAAAAAAAAAAAAATGGAAAAATTGACTTGATGCTGCTATGATGTTAACATGTATTGTTATTCATTCTAAACATAGATACTTAAATATTTATTAATAAATACGCTAAATTCGAATAGTATATTGAACGAATATGCATCAAAAGCTATAAAAATGCCCCAATAATGCTAAAAATGCTCTTAAAACATAAAAAACGCCGAAATATGCATAAAATGTTTAGCTTTGAAACACTTGTTACATGAAACGAATTATATACTTAAAACATTGTCTATGATCAATCAAAAAAATATGCACTTTGCATTGAAATCTGGGCTCTAGTTATAATAAAATACAAGCACAAATTATAATGATGATTAATTTATAAAAAGTTCAATGCCATTATTTCAAAATACTGGTATTATGTTATTACACATTATACCCATTATATATTGTATAATAATATACTAAATAACTTAAATAACTTAAAATGTCAAGCGAATTAAGTCTTAATAATAAGAAAATGCAGGATGACGTCAATACTAAGCTATATGTAAAATAACAAATCACACAAGTAATCGCATAACCTGCTAGGCGTTAATTTCTGCTTGTTTCTTGAGATATGAACATTTGTATTGTCTCTGTCTAAAAGTGTATAATATAATATTAAATGTACGTTATACATGCCACGTTTGTTTCCAATGCTTTAAAAATTAGAGCTGCAGTGAATTGACCTATTATTGAACTTGGTGACAGTAATATTATATCTGTAATTTTATAATGGTTTTTTTTATTACGATAATTAAGCTTTTAAGTGAGTTATGAGTGTTTTTTAATACTTACGCTATACGTAAAACTTAATAAAAACTGAATTCTATCATAAAAAAAAAACGCAGGTGAAAACAGATAATGTTCTTACTTTCAAGTCTCATATGTTTACACTAATTGTTAAATTAACTGAGCTAAAAGTGATTTGCTGAATGTAAATTTGCTATGTGACGTACTTGAAAGACGACAATATTTACGTAGCGTCTTTTTATTAGTGATTTGAAAACAAAATTGTTTGATTTGGTGTTTAAAAAATTACGCCCCCTCTTAAAATGAAGATAGATTTTATTTTTTTCGTATTTGCTGTCTTTTCGAAAACGTTGAATTTGCGAATCTCGTACATTATATTTTGGAGGTAAATATATATTATTTATCCTTTGTCTCTATGCGTTTTACAATTTTCTCGACCATCATATTTACATATTATTATTATTATTCGTATATATTATATGGTCATAGTGTTTTTACAGACGCGAATATTGCCCGTAGTCCGTCGAAATAAATTTAAGTTGTAGTTTACGTCTTATGTCACGGTTTTCCCACAGTTTGCTCACGACCGCGCCCAAAGGCTACTCGCAATGCGCGTTATATATATACGGTAGTTCGATCGTTATTTTGGGAGCTCTCGTATATTTAAATTATACCGAAGGAACTACAGTAATAATAAAAAAAAAACCTAACACCCGACCACTATCGCGACGATGACTGTATTATACGAGCAACATTATATGCGCGAGAAAAGCGAAGTGTTTTATATAGTGGAAATTCAATGAACAAACGCATGGTATATGCGACATAAATTCTTTGTCGAGCTCAATTACGAATTGTTTTTTATAGCCATTTAAGCTCACAGCCGGCCGATCCTACTTTGAGTACGCACCCACACTTATCGAATGTTTTATTGTCGTCTTGGGCCGCGACGGTGGTTGTGACAAATTGGTATATTATTATAATGTACGCACGTCACACGTGTATATGTATACGCTGCGTATGGCGTAATTTGTGTCGACGCGTAGGGGAATGTGTGTAGTGGTGGGATACGAGCTTTTGTGTCTTTCGGTTGTTAATTGTATAAAACATATTATATAATATTATCGTAATGATTGTGTATTATATAAACAGTGAAACTTCCATATTACGAGTCATCATCATGGACGACAGAAATAAATTTCGTATTTTAATTCGTTAAAAATAATTAAATAAATTTGTTTCCCAAAAATATTTCGTTATTAGTAATAACTCATTACTATTACTTTTTAGGGTTCCGTTACCTCAAAAGAATAAAACGGAACCCTTATAGGATCACTTTGTTGTCCGTCCGTCCGTCCGTCTGTCAAGACCGTTTTTCTCAGGAACGCGTGGAGGTATCAAATTGATGAAACCTGATGAAATTTATATATGATACTCAGGTCTACTGTCCTTGGAAGCTGTAGAAAAATCAACCTTCTAAGCCAACGCAATCAAAAGATACAGCCATTTAGGCCGCTAATTTCCGCAAATTTTCGAAACTCGCACGGGAATCAAAACCTACAGGGTACTTCCCGTAAACTTAGAATCTTGAAATTTAGTACGAAGTCACGTCTTATAGTACAGATATAGAAAAAATTACGAAAACCGTAATTTTTTAGTTTCATCATATAAAAAAAAAATATTTTTGAAAATTTCAAAGTTACTACTCCTTATATCATGAACGCGTTGAGGTATTAAATTAAAATTCATATTAAATACTTAAGTCTATAATACCTTTAAACTGTAACAAAATCAAAGTTTTATGTCAACGCAATCAAAAGAAACAATAACAATTTAAGCCGCATATTTTCAAACTTGCGACTACTTTCGAGGGAATCAAAACCTATAGGGTACTTCAAGTCGATTTAGAATCTCGAAATTCGGCATGAAGCAATGTTTTATCGCACATATAACAGAAAAATTCCGAAAACCTTAAATTTTTAGTTAGATTACATATTTTGTTTTTTCAAATAATTTTCAACTTAATCCTTTTCCTCATGAACGCGTATTTATGATCCTCCAGCTTTCCATATTTTGATGTTATAAATTTCATTTTGCAATAAAAATACCACAACTCGATTGTCGTGATGGGTGAACTTTTACTTATATACCTACAGGTTTGTACGGAACCCTCGGTGCGCGAGCCCAACTCGCACTTGACCGGTTTTTTATGTATGTACCTAACACATAATTAGTATATTAATTATTATATTTCGTATTTAAGAGGTAATTAGTACGTCATATTACTATTGCAACGATAATATGAAAGTTAATTTTATACATATACAGGATGATTCTCTAAGCATGCTGAACCCCATTTTTTTCTTAAATAATGAGTTTATTAATTTTGATTTTCGGAATTTTTAAATACAATATTCAAAGACAATTTTTTTTAAATTTTTGATTTTTTTGTTCTCATTGAAGTATACTGTTGATGACACTCTTGAGAACACTCCCCTCCCCCCTTTTGTAATGTAAATTATTTAGTTGATAATTTGTTGAAAATGATGTTTTTGTACCTGCCTAATTAAAAAAAGATGATGGTATAAAATTATTATTCATTTGAAATACTTAGATTTATTTTAGATTCTGAATGGAGCTAGGAATGTATTGGTTTTACAACGATGTTTATTTCTTTTTCTATTTCTTTTTATCCCTCTAAACTTGCTTAAATGTATCAAGTGTAGCATCTTTTATGAAAGATAATGTTTTTGAGCTGGTACTTAAGAGAGGTAAGTTTTCGATTTTCGAAACGGGTCTCGAAATAAAAGCGGTTAAAGGAGAAAAAACGTACGATTTAACGATTTAATAATATTAAATAGTTACGGACGACGTTTTCTACCAGAAATGTTGCTTCAAATAAAAAATGACAAGAGATATTTTTTGTTGTATTTTAGATTTTGTTTTTTACGACTTAAAGTTCAGAAAATTTCAACCATTTTTGAGCTATTTATAGGCATTTTAATTTTTGGAGTTTTTTTTGTTGTGATTCGGTTAAAAACATTCGTAAACATTTGAAATTTGGATTGTTTACTTTATTAGCCTTACCCAAACATTTAAGAGACTTTTTAAATCTAAGATTTGAAATTTTTTAATAATCTATAATATAACCTAGACAGATAAACCGTCTCCGCTCAGAATCGTTTTTCGTATACAATGATATAATATCATTGAATTCAAATTTAATTCCATCCATTACAGTAACCTATTTGTAATCTGCTGTTCAGCAGAGCGACATCCACGAATTACCCGTTTTTTAAATATTAGTCTACACTATATAATACTATATACTACGAAACTGTAAAAATATGGATAGCTCTGTCAGGGAAAATAAACAACTGATGTCTGCATACAATTATTAAGCAAATAATATTATTACATTTGTACACCATCTCTCCCTCATCTGCTATATTACGTTTACGATATATTCCACGTATACACAGTAAATAATAAATAATATTATTATAATATACGCTGTATTGTGCATAAAGTGATCCGCAGAAAATACGTCAATTCTATATAATTTCCTTATTAATATGATATTCGGAATCGATGTATACAATATAATATGATATTATAATATATTACAATGTTGTTTATTTAAACTTTTGCGTTCAAGAACCCATGTCAAAATGTTTAAACTTTGAAAGCCTATTATTATATTTTCTCTCATACACGCCAACACGCACCAAACATTGCGCACAATATGTACATAATATGTAAAATATATTACGGTTCGTGTGTATATGTATGTATATACGTAAAAGCAATGCGTAGCGCTTATTTTTTATTTCCTATATTATGTGCTCTCGACTCTACAACTACAAAAACGTGAAGTGTTTTAAACGCAGAGTAGAGAATTTAATATCACTATTTTTCACGTGTTTACACCGTGGGCGCAGTACCTTTATATGTGTGTGTGTTTAGTGCGCGACGTGTTTTTATATATTTTTCGTGTGCGAAAATATTACATTACCATCTAAACACGTACAAATCAAAATCAAAGTGGTTTTGTCGGGAACAATTTACGTCTGGGACTTATGTCAAACGTGTTTGTACCATCCGCGCGCAAACCATATTATATCGGTGCGTTTATATGGATTGTGACTGCGCGTTGTCTCAGTCTATTTCTCGTTTACACCAAAAATATAATATTATTGTCACATTCAAGTGCTCGTTATATTCAATGTACATTAACCACTGTATATTATTATTGTTAAAGTTATCCAATGGGCGCACATAAACGTGTACGGCGTGTACGGCACATGTGGTATACATACTAATATGTTATTATTCTAATAAACTTGTCAGAACGTTTTTAAATTAAGCAAAAAAAAAAATAAAAAATGGTAATATAATATTTTCTAAGGTCAGGTTTTTCAACAAAATCGTACTCTACACAAACATATGATTTTAGTAACGCGACTGCTTTTATTTCGTGGTACATTCATTTAAGACAAATTTAAAAGAAATCACGTTTTCACGAAATATTTAAAAAAATATAATGAATGTCGAATAAACTTACCTATACTGCAATTGCTGGGAAAATTGGAGTCGAATTGAGTCGTCTATGAAATCTACGTTAACAGAAAACAAAAAAGAATTGAGAAACGCGAAATTGGTGGAACGTTGTGAAAACGTGTGTATTTGAGGTGAAAGCAATCATCAATCTTTATGTTTGAAAAACGATTTGGTCAAAACTTCGTTTACTTGGGAATGGTCTAGCTTTTGTCTTCAAAATGATGTGCGATAATATTTTTTCGTCCATTTATAGATGTTTTTCGTGGTTTTATCGAATATCACCATAAAAATAATACGAATATAATTTATATGGTGGTAAATGGTAATACTCACTTAGCAGCTACAGTACCGAAAAAATTATCCCCACCATAATATTGTTTTGTATAATATTATATTTTTATTATTCAAAGTTTGACATTATTTTTGAGTAATATTTATTTAGAATATACGTCTCATCAAAACAACACGACCCGTTTATATTAATTTTATCCTTATTCTAACGGGGCTGTGTAATATTATTAAATTCGTCAATAAGTACTTAATTAATAATTAAAAACACTGGTTATTTTATAATATTTAATATTTATTTGATCTTAATTGGAAATTCAAAGATAGTGTTTGTCGGTCGTTGAATACTTGTTGATGTGTAGTACTACATTTTGTTTGTATATGCAAAAAGATAGTAGTAATTTAATAAAACTTTCGTGTGGACATAATAATATAGGTTATCTTCCATGAATTTAATACAATGCACAAACAATTACCCTTACTATTCAGTTAATTACTTCATTTGATCTGCTATATATTTTGTATAATTGTGTTTTTCTTTTAAGTAGATACAACTTAAAATCATAAAATATACAATTACTATATATTAAAAAAAAAAAGAAGAAGAAGAAATTGTAACATAAGTTTATAAGAACTGGTCGATTAATTCGACTGATTGTTAAAGTTATTCATAATATATATTATTTTACAAATTTTTAATAGACATTTTTGTATATTTTAGGTGACACGTGCAGATTTTCAACGGGGTATGAATCGATTAATTGGTAAACAAATGTTTTATTGAATTATTATAGAATATCTAGTTAGTTAATACCAAATAATGGTTTTTTTTTTATAAGTTATAATTATTTCATATGTATTAATTACGCGTTTAAAGTATGGTCGAATATCGTATAATATTAGGCGATATAGCGTTTATTCCAGTTATTCTCATTAATGGACTATTCGGATATAAAACCAAAAATTTTAAACAAAACCATGTAATGGACATTGGGCTGATGATTACATCAGTGAGTAAAAAATAAAATACTAAATATATTATGTTCATATTTAAATATTGTACTGTTTATGGTGTTGTAATAAAATTACCAGTTCATTTTTACACGCTTCAAACGTGAGCATTTCGTGTGATATAATATGAAAATACAGTATAATAATAATATATTGTATGAAAATCGTTAATGGAGCGAATGGCACCCTGCACATTACAACTGGTAATATTACTGTTATTGAACTATACTAAACCCGAAAAACTTCAACCATCATTTTACATTGCAGAAACTTTAAACCTTTTAGATGATTGTTAATATATATATAATACAATGTGTGTTGTGTTTTGTAAGTTGTAACCCTTAAAATAATATCTGGTCATTAAATAATAAACATTAAGTAAACCAGACAAATGATTGTATACTGGTTAAACTGTCACCGCTTCATATACTATTACGGTCCGAATAAATGTCTAACTACCGTATTTTATATATTAAAAAAGTAAATAATTATTATGACAATTATTCAAAAA
The DNA here is from genome assembly GCF_037042655.1 of Diuraphis noxia. Classification (NCBI taxonomy): domain Eukaryota; kingdom Metazoa; phylum Arthropoda; class Insecta; order Hemiptera; family Aphididae; genus Diuraphis; species Diuraphis noxia. The sequence continues at coordinate 23,484,296 of NW_028301714.1, read as the reverse complement.
AAAATTTGAGATTATGCGATTTAAAGTTTTCTCGTGAAAAAAAACTGATTTTGGAAAATAAATTTTAAAGTTAAAAATGGAAATATTTTTAATTGATTAATTATTAATTATATATTAATCATTTCATTAATTAATTATTATGTCTGCTTTAATTGTCCAACTAATACTCTTCAAAAGAGGTTAGGTAATCTTCTAATAAATAATATAAATATAACGACGGTGGTATATACATTTAACGCATGCGTTTTAGTTTAACGATAAATTATATTTTTTTTTCACGCGAAAAAATTACACAATACGCCACTAAAGTTACAGAACGCTTTTGACTATACTAGCTATAGTAAATGTCATCAAGTCGGATGTACGACCAAGGGCCGCAGGCTGTTTGTCACTTGAAAAAAAATAAATAAATAGAAAAACAATTGTTATTCCGCGCGAAGAGCAGCGTGAATCGCCAAGACGAATATTTATCATGTCATTTCCAATAGTGACGTTATATTATTATTGTTCTCGGTTTTGTACTTTGTCAGCAGGTCATCCTTATAGCCCTTTTGGTCTCGTCTTCTTGTTCTTGTTCTTGAATTTATTTGTCCATTTCTTATTTATGTTTTTTCGGACATGCACTGGAAAGAGAAGAACTGTCATTGTCGACGTCGTCTCAGTCGTCTTTTTCTCTTGTTTCCTGCTTTTCTTTTCTTTTCATTCTCTCCTACTTCTTATATCTTCCCAGTTCTTCACCTCCTATTCCCCTACTACTGTTTTTCTTTTAAATTTTTTCCTCTCGACGCCTAAAGTGGTATTCCGTAATATTTGGACATGAGCTTATTGCGTATTCGTCGAGCGTGCCGTATACGCTTCGGCCAGAGTATAACCTCGATAATATTTCCAACAGCTCGGCGGCACGTACCGAACAGAAAAATTCATGCCCGACACATACGTATTGCTGATGTGTTGAATGTAAAAACTGAGTTGTTTCCGCGTACACTGACCAAATAAATAGTAAATTTTGTTTGCCTTCCGCTGTCGTGCAGTAGGATATCGGGCAAGAGCGGACGGAAAACGTATCATAATATTATGCATGTTCAAACGCGGCTCCGACTCGTGCTCGATATTATTCATCTCTTATGTCATGACGTCATAATAACGTGGACTGTATGTCTGTATAATATATATTTTATGACGTCGGTGTTATTATTATTAATTTAGTGGTCGAAAATCGCGCAGAAAAAAAAAACTCCTAAACAAAATATTTTGTATACCACGCGTTTGCCGTGTTTCCCTTGATGGTTGCAATCATCCCGAAGGGCTCGACCATAACGGCGACGGTGGATTCTGTATATTATATTTATAGCGCGGAGTTCAGCTTGTTTCTCCATACCGTGTCGAAATTTAATCCGCACTCCAATAAATAATAATAAATGATGATTGAAACAATGTGTCAAATCATAGATAGAAAACGTAATCGACTTGTACTAAAGGTCTTGTACCATTATTAAAGGACGTCGCGTATACGTGGATACCGCATTATGACCGGATTTAGATGTGGGAGGAAGTGAGTGGGGATGAACTACTCTTACCATGCTCAAAATCGACGTCGACCAGGGTAGGTATATACTGTTACTATACACCATATTATAGCCAGGACACTGTCGACGTCGAGTCGAAACCAATCGGATTTCGATTTTATTAGTCTGAAAATTATTGTTCCGGTCTTCGCTTTTGTTTGGGAATTGCGCGATTATTGCTATATACATACATACATATATACATACAGACATACATACGTACAAACATATATATATATATATATATGCGAGTGAACACACGACCGCACACAATGGACGTCTGGAGGTAGGCGTAGTAAAAGACGACATTGTTTCTACCCACCCAGCACATTATATCTTCGGAATTATCTCTCTTTGTAGTGTCGCTTGTGTGGGCGCTTATACCGTGTATGGGTGTACGTATAGGTATAACATAATGTAGGATATCTGGTCTATTATCCTTTTCGAATTCGATTCCTCTGTCCTCGCAATATAATGTCCGTGCGGCTAGAGAGACGCAGCTATCGTGATAGAAACACACCGATGGATAGACGAATGGACGGACACACATAATAATATTAAATTATATACCACGGCCGCAGTTGTGGTAGTCAAATGATTTTGTAACATATTATACTGTTTGGTCATTAAAAATATAATTTACGGTTTATATAAGTGAACGTTGAAGAAATTTCATAGGGGAAGAAACCTACCACCCTCGGATCGCCACCCATTCGACTGGCTCTATATAACACGCGTTTAAGTGTGTTATAGTATAATATAGCAATTATTATAGTAAGTTGTGCATTCGCTATACTAATAAATACGTGACGCGCTTATATTATGATTTGATTCGGAACACGTCTTCATAACAAATAATATCATAATAATATTATACTGTACGGTCCGACGTCACCGGGAATTAATATATGATATTATGATATTGAAACGACATCAATCCTCGGACTTATCCTCTTTAGACTCAATCATCGTGCACATATTTTAATAATGACATTATTATATGATACTGTGTCGTACCTGCAGCGCTGACCCATAAGCCGCCTTTATTTGACGTCAAAGTAATATCTATACATATTATTATTATTGTTACCATCACAAGTCACGAGTGAGTTGAAATGACGGTGTTTTTTTCTTTTCATCTCGTCTCGTATCAATATTAATATAATGTATCGAAATGCAGTGAGACATATTATTATCATTCTTATTATTATATTGTGTACGACTGCAACTGTCGTGTATTATAAAGCAATATTTTTATTATAATGTGCTGTGTATTTATTTCTCGACGGTAAAAACTTCAACCATATCCAGATTCCCAAGTTTTTCGTGCCCAATAATATATTTGTTATGACGGGTATTTCATCCGTTGCATAACGTGCGTTACGGTTCGAGTGTTTGGGTTTATGATATTTTATTATGTATTTTATATTAAATTGACGTTTGCTAACACTAGCTGTTAGTAAATTTCAACTGTTGCTTTCTTGACACTTTAGACTTTTATAAGCCTATAAGCCCGTAATATCGAAACGCACAATCTATAATACACCATTTGTAAAGCTTAATGTTTTTGTTATTATCATTATTATTATTATTAATGCGATAAAATTTATCATAAAACAGGAAATAGGCTGCCTTGTGATTTTTATAGTGTCCACAAACCTATTGTAGTTTATAAAATAAATTAATTTCACCATAAAATTAGGTTGTTTGGTAAAAAAAAAATAATTGTAATCCATTTTGAATTACTATGGGAAACGGAAAGGTGCTACTGAAAGGTTCTCTCTGTTATATGATTGGCTGTATGTCTACTAACTACTTAGAGCCATTATTGTATATAAATATAGTATGAATATGATAATTATTATAATTTTCGTACATTCGAAGGTTCAAAGAAAAGGCTATAAAAAATTATTGTCCAATTTTGTTTTTATAAGCACTACAAGTTTAAATTTTTAAGAATTTAGATAAAATTACGAAAATATGCAGTAAATTATTTTGTAGTTAAAAATCCATGACATTTTTATTGACCCAAGTCTTGGGCATTTAATATAAGGTTCTTCAAAAGTTTTCTTACAGAAGCATAAAAATCTTAAATACAATATACAATATTAAATACATATATACACAATTTTTTTTTTAAACATTTCCAAGTTCAAATTTCGATGTAATTGAAATTATTTACACGAAAAATAATAATTTCAGTTGTTTTGATGATATTTAAAGAAGCAATATTTGAAAGTCTTGAAACTTTTCACCATTGCGTAAATCATTATTTAATATACACAATTCAGTTTTCAAAGTATTTAGATTAACTTTAGGCTATTTCCATAATGAACAACACGTTCTGCGGTACGTTGGTATTGACTTAAAAGTTTATAACAGTTATTAATGTATTATTTGATACCTATATATTATTGTAGATGTAATATCATAAGATGTGATTTTTGGAATTTATTTGGTTGAAAATTAGTTACAATAACATCTAATAGAACAATAAATTACTCATGGCAGTATAAATAAATAGTAAAAAAATTACTTATAAAATATATATGTTAACATTTCATCTCCACTCAGAATATCGTTTTTCATCATTAATAATTTGAACGATTTATCATTGAATTCAAATTGTACACTTCCCCGATAAAGCTACTAAATATATGATGAGTTATTAGTTACACTCACAGCATAGCAACTTAGTGACTCTCTTGGTTTATTTAGATTAGATTTATTATATTTGTATTTTATTAATGGAATTTATATCTCATATTAAATCATACAACATTATTTAAGAATTTAGTTTTTATTGAAAGTACTGTAACCTGCAGTGGCCTTTTTGTTTTATTATTCTTTATGGATCACAAAAAATAATTGACAGGTATAACAATTAATTACGTAGTAGGTTAACTTGAACTCCACGATGGATAACAATCGCGCCTACCTGATAACATATTCGTTTTTTCCACTATATAGTATTGTGTTTATATTTAAAATGATAAAATATTTCACACTAACCATTACCGACATTAAATTATTAATACACCTATACGTATTGTTGTATGATGATCACAACATAAAGGTATTTTTAAATAACGTAAAAGCGTTTGTAATAATTATTATCAAGTAAAATCTAACTCATAAATTGAGTATATATTTAGCAATACGCATAATTATGCATATTATTAGTATAAGGCTCAGTCTGTTCAATAAAACAAATAATATGAACACAATATTATCATGTTTTTTTTGTGTAACTAAATAATGATCAACGCACAGTTAATAAAAAAATTTGTGACTAGTTGACAAAAAAAAGTACTAAATCTCAATTTTTAACAATAATTAACCTAATCAATATAATAATATAAGCCTTGACGTGTTTTAATTATTATAATATGCTTTTACATAACATAATAATATTAAGTCGATGTCATTGATTGTTGCAGTTTTTTTTCTGTCTACTACCATATACCTTTGTTTTATTGGTGTGCAGACTATCATAACAGCTTAAAAAATATATATTATATTCATCACGGTATATTGCGTAGACACGATTGTTAAATAATTTATGGATATTGCAACAGAGTTTTAACGATGCCGAGTGACATAGTCTTTGTCGGAATGTAACCAATTATTAACTGTGCATATCAGCTAACTGCACGCAGTTTACGTACCTACAAACAAATATTATATCGGAAAAGTAATATTATAAATGATATTATTATTACCATTATTGTTATTATCGATATTAATAATTGACTATATTGAAATGCACAACAATACCAACATTTTTTATTCATAAATTATTAGCACACGTTATGTTTTTATTATTATTATCGACATTGTTATGGCGTTTATATTCAAATTGAATTTGGAATGTTAAAAGGGGGTTACAAGTATAACGTCGTATTAATACGTAATAATAATAATAATAATAATAATAATAATAATAATAATAATAATAATAAAAGTATCTGTCAATAGAATATTATTATAAGCTGGTATTGGCGTATGCCGCTTCGTCGTTTCTAATGATACAGTAATGTTAACGACTTGGTGTACACAAACGTATACTCGCGCACACACAAGGTTTATAAAAAAAAAATTTTAAAAAATATAACGTTTTCGAACACATCGTCTTACTCCCCGCACCGTGTTACGACTATACTGTAGGTATATACATATATTATTATTCTTTTCGTTCAGAGAGTCAATTTAGTAACCGCAGAAGATTTCCTTGTTATTATTGAACGACCAAAAGAAGAGAGCAATACATTATCATCCTTACCGCCTTTCTGCGGTCACCCCTTCCTACCCGACCACGGAGCCGCTGCATATTCTTTACATCGTGGCCGGGGGCCCATGTTGAATTTTCCTCGGTGGCTGTAGCACGGGTATGCCATTTCCTCTAGCGGCTTACCCCTACCCTTTCCACCGCTTCCCGCGCGTCTTCTTACGTCGCATACTTAATGCACGACGTTTCGTCTATACACTTTTTTCTTTCATATTTTTATCTCTCCATATATACTTAAATAATCTTGCACCGTGACCGAAAAAAAAAGCTGAGAGAAAAAAGCTTACTGTAATTTTCATATATATAATATATAAATAAATATAACCAAGCCATAGGTATACATCTATGCGTAAGAGCAGCGGAGCTGGTGGCTGCGGCAATGGTTTCAGCATCTTGACAAGCGGTCGGTGTTGAAATATTCAGCACATCATCTATTTGATTGCGACGCACCTGTTCGGTGTATGAAGCATGTAAAATAAAAATTTCATGTATGCATGTAAAAAAAATATTATTATTCAACATAACCGGAACTCTAGTAGTTTAAATGATTTATTGCTGTTTATATATTTTTGAATTTTTTAGTTTCTTTTTTTTTACATGTTCATAAATATTCTAGCTTGCGTATGGAAACGACCAGAGTGTACAAACAAGTCAATATGCGCAATAAAATAATGTTACGACTTATTCAATTATTACAACTATATATTATTAGTTTGTAAAATCAGAATAATTATAGACACTTTCACACAGCTATAATATTGTTATAGGCGCCGTCAGTGGTTTTGTAGGGTCTATTTGAAATTTTAATATATTATTATTATTATTATTATCATCATAAAGTCTGATTAAGGCGTTGAAAGTAAAATTATATGAGATAAATTTATGTGTCAATAATTTATATACACGTGTGCCATTATTATTATATGCATGTTAGTTTGTTAAAATTTAACATTATTTTTATTATTTGTTTTTATTAAATTCAATCCTCAGTAGCAAAGGCTATTGGGAAGTACAAAAAATATTTGCGATACAATAGAATATAATATGTACATAAAAGACTATAAATTTGAACAATAATTATATTTTTTTTTTCGAAATTTCTTATTGATGTGGAAATGTAATCTATATCTATATCTGATAAGTATGCGTTTTCCTTGAGCTTTTTTTATGTAAGGCATTCCATTAGATTATGTTTGATAGTAAATTGGATCCCAGATGAAGGGTAAAATGGTAGATTGTTTTGTCCATTAAGAAGCTGTAAATGACGATGCCTGTTCATTGCTACCTTAATTTTCTTTAGAATATCCAGTGGATGGTGTCCATTGAGATTAATTTTTTTTATCTCATAGAGTTTGGTAATTTGGAGATTCCAGCACGCTTGCCAAGTGTAATAACATTTGATTTTAATCACAATATTGAACGTCGTTTTTGTAAGTTATTCGAATAAGAGTGATGAGTGGAAGTTTCGTTGCTTTTTTGCTTCCAGGTTCAACGTTATTCTTATAATATAGTCAATTCATATAAACTCGGAATTTGCATACAGTATTTTTAGATATTATTTTAACTGAAATAAAATAACATTGAATTAATAGTTAATAGATAGATTTAGGGTAATTGTATTATTTGTATAAGTTAAATTTACATTGTATTTTAATTGTATTAAAACGCGTTGTGTTAAATTCACAATGTAAACGAATTAGTGAATTAGATATGTAAAAAAAGGATCTAGCATGGTGGCTTAACTCGAAATAAGATTAAAACGCAGTTATAGTGTCTAAACAAATGAAACAGTTATTGTGTAGAATGTGAAATAACAAAAAAATTTTTTTAATTAAATTAAATAAAACGACCAAACGACCGGCAACACTCTTAAGATTGTTAAATTACTGTGGGAAAAAAATTCGAGTAATTCTATAAATAAAAACAAAGGGTGTATGAAGTTAAACTGTCCTCAACGTTATGGTAAAGCAAAGGAATAAAAGTATAAAATGATTACAGTTTATCAGTTGAAATAATGTCAAAAAAAGGGGCATAAAAAACATTTAAAACGTCTATCGTTGTTGCATTATTCATAAGAGAATTTCAATTTATATTCGTATTGCGTTTGTGTTTGGGTTGCATTGTGATCCATTCAACGGCCGTTTATTTTGGAGAGTTTAAGAAAAAAAAATCATTTGATTACTCAAAAATATCCGAAAATATTTTGGTACTTTAATTGATATTTTTTTTTTATACACCACTAACACATTCGAAATGTTGAATTTATCACTCCCATACGATTTGATATCTGTAAATTCAAATATGTACGTATACAAACATTATATTGTTTATTTATAGCAGGTAGGTATTATTTACCTAACCGATATGAGAAAATCGTATTTCAAAATAGTTTAGAATCGTATCTGAAAAACAGGAACATAAAATATTGAAACTGCTGCTAACGTGTCTGTAATGACAATATTTGATTATTCTATTGCACTAAAATAATTATTTGACTTGATCAGTCTTATGATTTTTACTTTATGTGTATAGTGAAAAAAAAATAAAATTGAATATGATATGAGACTATATTATTATAAAATATTCTAGTTGGACACAATAATTTTGACGAACACTCGATCAATTTTACTGCTATATCAGTAATAGTCTATTTGTGTCTGTATTGGCATTTAATAGCAGTACTCTAAAAACCTTCCTAAAAGTGGCATTACTATACTAGCAGTAATAATTCCAATGGTTTCTTATGAAAGAGGAAGTTGTATTATGCGCAATATGCTTAATGTGGGCACTGTCGTTTTATAGCAAATGATAGTAGATAATTATTTCAATTTTATTTATAAGTTCACATAGGTGATTCCAGTTTTATTTTAAAACATGCCTATAGAACAAAATGGCATTGCTGAGTGTCCATCAACGTCTTAATTATTGTTATGATTACTGGGTGGATTTTTCTAACAAGTATTTTTATGTCCCTGTGAATTAGCCCATATTATTATTTATACTCCAGGGTAAAGATTGTATATCTCTTTTAAAAAGTAAAAAATACAAAAAATAGAAAATTGTGATGTTGAATTATGAATATGTGTGTGTTACTCATGCAATCGTATACCTTTGTAAAATAATAAAACATTTTTAACGATATTATATTCATTAAAATGTTGCACGGTTGTAAATATTACATGATATTATACGGAGTCCATTAAAAAAAAAAATTGTCTTGCTGATCTATACTTAGTGACTCACAGCAGAGTTAAAACAAATTAAATGCAAAAAAAAAAGATTTATAAATCAGGGTGATGTAGAAAGTGAAATTAAAGTCCAAGAACTTGTAGATATTAAGGGTTACTCATTTGATGTTTTAGGTGCCTTTTATCCCTTGTCTGTGAAATTCCGGCACAGCACTGTGGCTTCTTAAATGATTGTTCAACTATCAAACTTTTTATCATAGTTTAATATTCGTAAAAAAATGCAGTGATATACTTTATGGTGATCAATTTTGTATGATTATGTTTGTTAGTTTTATTTTTACTATTCAGTTCCATATTTTATGATTCTGTTATCCTTTCATATCGATTATGACTATGACTAGAGTTCAAAACTTTGAATTTTTAAATACATAATAAGAAAAAAGCTGTATGTTTATATAAAGTAAAAAAAATATGTATATATTATACGAGCTTGATCATTATCATTGTTAGCATTGTCTTGGTGCACATGTGACCCAATGAGATTTTATCGATTATTTATTCTATAAATACATACAAATTATACTTATGTAATAGATTGATAATTTAACATGCAATATCAAAAGAGAATTTTTAAGGAAACATAAAAAATAGTATTTTTATGCCAAAAACCTAAATTAAGTTATAAATTATTAATAGGTTGTAATAAATTAAAATATATAGCACCTATTTAGAAATAATCGTAACGTTACTAATTTGAATTTAAATCCGAACCTAAGTTAGTCATGTTATAGTAGTCACAAATTACAATCTATTTTTATTATGTATTCTCAATAATAATATTGATTATGTGGTTGGGGGTTTATTATCGTAAGAGAAAAAATATTTTTGATAAGTCGTATATAGTTATTTTAATTATAAAATGAACGCGTAAAAATTATAATGGAAAAAACAATTATTTGGATATCATTATATTATAAGAGAAATAAAAATGGTAAATAATACGTTATAATATATTCTGCACTTATTGTATATACGTTTCGAATTTATTAGTATTAGTGTGACGATATAATCATTAAGTACCTACCTGACCGCAATAATATGGTTAAAACTTTCGAAGTTATATATAGCTATATATAGATATATTATATATTAATTATTATTGTATAAGTACTCTCAAAACGCATATTTAGTAGAAACCGTATAATCATCTGTTTATATTTTCATATTTAATAAGTTTTGAAATTTTTTGTTATTACTCGTGATTGTTTATTACTCATGAATATATATATATTTTAATGTTCATTATTCCGATGAACCATATTTTACTTTCTATATTTATGCATCCCCTCCCCTCCTTATTCCCATATTATTATAACATAAATTCATAATATTATACAATAGAACACGCTTTAATATACATACATCATTTTAATTTTTTAATTTTTGAAAAGTTTCAAATTATTTTTATATCATTCATGAATTAATGTTTGTTATGGAGTTATTATATACTTAAAGTAATATTCATATTTTTGTAATCATTCGAGTTGTAAAATTTTCAATAATTTCTAAGGGACTTTTGATAAATAATAAAACGTAAGTTATTAGATCGCTTATAATGGTATAAAAAAAAGTAAACAAATTAGTTTAGTTTTTATTTTATAACATTCATTTTTATTCAACAGACCCGCAAGAGTAGAAAATATCATGTACAATTTACATACATAAAATGTAAAATAAAATAATTAATGTATTATACAGAATGATAAATTATGGTATTTAATTAAAAATATTTTATAACATTTGAAATAATAATATTTTGCATATATGTTTGAATATTTCACTAATATATGATTAACTTATATATTTGTAGTTATGATGTGATTTATATAATAGCTGTTTACATTTATTTGATTTATTTGATGTGTTTGGATGCCGTAAGCATATTATGATCAAAAATAATTGTTGTTCTTTATGCATGACTTCATTTAAAGATCGTAGTTATTAAACGTTTGATTATTTGAATACAAAATTATCATCATAAAATTCACTACCAATATATCATAATGAATGTAAATAATTCAGCGTTTAGCAATCCACCGTTTGTAAATTAAATTAAACTTAGGTCGAGTACGAATAAATAACAAGTGAGTGTCATCGCAGGACGTCCACGCCCGCCAGATGTGAAACATCGAAAAAGTTTTATAAGGAAAATATTTACGAACACTGAAATATTATAGTTTATTAGAGAAAATAAACACGACATAATCAGAAACAAAATATTCATATTTTTTTAGGGAAAATCATTCTTTATTTTAAAGGTGAATTCGTACATTATGTGTTACGCGCTTCGTGTGCTTTTCGCGCATGCGCTCGTTTCGCTTGACACGCCGACAAACGTTCACCCGACGCATTAGATGTTTTACAGAAAAATTGAGCTAGCTGGGAGAATATTACAAAAGAACAACTCTAATAATGGTTGCCATGGTAGTTTTTTGATGAGACTGTTTTTTAAAAACTTTTTGTTAAATATGCAGAGATAACACTGTGTGCCCTGTGTGATATCCATGAAAAATTAAATACAGATGGAAGTTAGTCGAATTGAAAAGTAGGCAGGAAGAATAATAATATTAGATTAGCGATGAGCTATAGATGAACTGCTGCAGATTGGCGGAAAGGCAGCGATATATAACGTGAAATGTGAATTAAGATGTTACACACTGTTTCACAAACGCTTACGGTTGAGAAACACTATGGAGATAATGGAGATTAAAATATATATAGCGCAGTTAATCCTATATAATTATCAATATAAATAATTGATAGTTAATACATCAGTACCATAATCGATTTAAAATTCAAAACACGAAAAGTATTTGAATTTCGAATAATATGGTATTTGTTTTTAACCGTATAGCATGTATTTTATCTTGATAAATTTAGAATATTAGCTTGACTAGTACCATAGTAAATTTCACATTATTTTACATTTTATAGTGTATATAAAATGTTTTTTCCTGGATGTTTTTAGTCAAGCATTTAAACATAAATACGAAGAAAAATTAAATTTATAAATCAATATAATGTTCTTTGACAAGCTAATATAATATATATAAATATGATTTTTTTTTTACGTTTTTGATATAAACCTATAATAATATGTGACTTGGTGAGGCGTGTTCGTACGCTCAATACGTGAAAACGTACTGAGCGTACGTACCAGCCACAGTTGCTAGCTTCCGGATGGGTGACCACACGGGATTTTCGGCAACATATTCTTGCCACATATATACAAACAAGTGTTGCAATTCTATAAATTAAAAAACCTACAAAAAAAAAAATAACTCCCAACCGTACCACCCCAATACCCAATGGTTTAGCGCGGGTTCTTGGAAAAAAAAAAAAAAATTATTATTATAGATAATGATACCCGGTTATATTTTTGAATTATTAAGGCGGTGGTGTAGAATTAAAATAATTGATGGATAAAAAAAAAAAACAGTAAATCGGTAGAAGCACACGTATTTATCTTTTTTAATGTAATCGCTTTGTAGCTATTATCATAATGAACAGTGCCATAAAAAACAAATATACGTTATGTGCAATTGTGACTGTATATTCACGCACCCGTTCACAACAGGTGGCGGACGACGATAGTAGTTTTGATAACGTTGAAATGCGATCCTTATTGTTTGAAAGAAGTTTTGGGATGAGAACCAACAGAGGGGAGAGAAATTAAAAAAAAAAACTTCTCAAGACCCTTCTACGGATTAGGAAACGTAATTGTATGGTGTGCGTGCTTGTGTATGTATGTGTGTAAATATTATAGTGAAGAGGGGTTGTAGTCGTTTCATTAAAAAATTTCCGTCAACCCGTTTTTAGCAGCATTATTGTGAAAATAAATCGTAAATTATTTTTGTTCCTTACGGCAGTGATGATGCTACGTTGAATAAATAGTCCTTCTTTTATTTGAGGACTTAGTGAAAAGAAAGAAAAACGGCTGTAAATTGTCCGTAAATAAAAAAAAAAAACAATTGTATACCTACTATAATTTTAATGAAAAAAAAAAATATATATACGTACGGAGTTGTGTATATATTTATAGGGGTCTAATAATTTTTTAAATTAGCAAAATATATTATTATTAGTACAGAAGATAAAGAATAATATCTTTAAAAGATCAATTAGGTAATCATATTGTTTTTAACTAACTTAAATTTGTTGCGTATATTAGCCTCTACTTATATTATATAGTATTACACAATATACCAACAAATTTGTTATAAATAGTTATTTCGTTAAAATTGAAAGAATATGATCAACAACAATGAAAATAGGTAATTTCGATTATTATTTTATATAAAAATTTAAAATTTATCTATTTAAAAGGTATTTTTTCAGTCGCCTTATGGGAAGTATTAATAAAATTGAACAATATCATAAGCAATATCTGGTGTTTGTTACTTGTTATCAGAATCGATTTTGATCATCATAATCGATTCGGTTGAAAAACAACAATTTGTTCATAATAGTATTATTTTAACGGGTCGTTGTTACATTTTATCCGAGAACCGAGTCCATATTTTGCATTAATTGCATTTTACAATTTTTTGTTTCTTCTAAAATCCATCTCTTATACGTTCCTTTACGCGTCCTCAAAACAGCTTAAAATATCATATCTTTTAAGTCATACTTTTTTTTAGCCGACTCGCGTTTGGTATTATAATGACGTTATTATAATATTATGCAATCTCTGTTTCATTACACGCATTGCCTTCGCGAGTTGCCATTTTAATTTTTAATTGACACGCATTCAGGTGTATCTTATACTTTGCTAATTGGATGCGTATTACGAAGAAAATATCAACCACCGCACATAAAATTATAAGTTTCAATCCAGCATGAGTATATAGTTAATGATTATATACCAACAAAGTATTTTAAGTTATTTCTCTAATATAATGACAACATAAGGTTTTTCACCATATTATTTTCGTATTATTTCGCTTCAAGTATTATTCACTAAGAACCATAAATCCTCAAAATAATTCGTTGACAATTCTTTTTGTTTATGGTATTGCCGTAGTTGGAAATTCCTGATGAATATTTATAAGTTTATTAAAAACCATCTTGTTTGCCAAGTAAATTGAATTTCATTTAGTGACAAAAATACTATATAATAATATTCGCGAATTTGGGCATTTTTAGTTGGACCACTAATACCACTCTGTCGTCGTAATCAGAGCTCGAATAAAGTCATTGATTTCAGCGGCAAGCGTCGCTGCATATTTTAACAAACGCCAATTCTAATTAATGGAGTGAAACAAAACAGGGAAATAATAATTCACGATAATTGGCTCAGGGTTCTGGAACCGTTAAAATAATATGTAGGTATTATCTTATTTTATTTTTATAATTAAACGCAAACGTCCCATTATGGACGTATCTATTACTATAGGTACATAGTAGTTGTGTGCACGTATCGAAAAACAGCGACGAAATAATCTATATATATTTTTTTTATTCATTGTTGTTAATTAATATCGGCGGAAATGTCCATCAGTTAAAAATTGTTTTGTTGTTTTTATATTTAGTTATTTTTTAAAACTTTAAAAATTGTATGGTGATGTACGCGACGAGACTTAGTGATGCGTTTAGGGTTTGGGTATGTTGAAGCTACTGATTTCGTCCATACGTGTTGGAGGCATTCTGTGATTATGCGGTAGACTGAGAGTTCATTTTTACAGTAATTGCCCCTTGGTTTCTTTTCTTTTGCCATGAGGTATCCATGTGTAAGACAGGCGTGGCTGATGCTGAATCTGTTGATGATTACTTTATCTTTACTGTTCAGAGAGAGGCCAGCTGAAAAGTGTTTTTTGTATTCTTTTTAATCTGGTATTCTACTTCAACCAGTACTCACCAGTGTGTCTTAATTAGGATAAGTTCTTTGGTTTTGTTTTTTTTTTAAAATAACTTGTTGTTTTAAGTCTTGGGGTGTTTGTTGATTAAACTGCCTTCTTGGCTTCTTGATCTGTTTTTTCATTAAAATCGACTTTGAATGACATTAATATCGTAATCACTCATAATCCTCATCGGAACATGATCGATATAAAAATGCAGCCGAATCTTAATAACTCAATATTTTTTCTTGCCCTATATGGCTATATACTATAGACGCGGCTGTATAATACAGTTAGACGTAATTATCATAGTCAACAACGGGACGAGACATTGAAAAAAAAATATTATAATACTATAATATTATTATTCTCGTAGACAATTATTTGATATTATTACTACGTTTTTTTTTTGATACACCACATAAAATTCTATGTACTAATGTACTTACAGGCTTAGATCATATGTTATACGAATGAACCACAACGTATTAAATCAAGACAAAAGATGCTACCAATATCAACTACGAGTCATCAAATTAAGTGTCAATATACGCATGTGTATCACAACTTGCATATTTATTCATAGTTAAATAAAACAATCACATTAAGTTTTGAACTTTGACGACAAATAACAAAATATTATAATATCAAAATATTTCTCGTCACCTATGTTGACAACAAAATAATATGTAGTGTCCAAAGGGTGAGGAAATTTTCTTAAGAATAATGTATCTATTCAAAATTTGAGTTTTAGAATTATTAAATACCATTAGACCATGAATAAAATTTTTTTCAAGGAGGTATTATTATACCGTGGTAGTGCAAGTATCGGACGACTGCAATGTAATAATCGAATTTGAACATCATTATCACCACATGAATATCGCGATCGCTCGCAATCTTTATAGGAGCAGAATCAGTATGTGGATAATGTGACAAAAAGTAATTAATATTGCTGGCAACGGCATGGCGGTCACAAACGGTGCAGTAAAATAAAAACAATATTATATTATATTAGCTGATCTCGTGCACTTTGTTGCCCGTTAAATGTACTAAATCTATATGACTCAAACTTTGTTCAATTTGTTATTTAATAATCGGTGTATGGTGTTCAAAACTTATCTTAACTTTTCTGTTACCTGAAATAAAAATTATGATTCACAGAAGTATAATATTATCAGGTAGGCAATCTATCTGCGGTAGATCGCGGACCTCGTACTGTTTGTACGTAAGTGTATGATTTAACTCTAAAGTATTAAATTTATACCAAGTTTGTAATTTTTAGTTAATTCCACTAACAGTAGATTAATATAATCAATTAATACAAAATCCTTTATTATGCTAGCAGTATATTTTTATACATACAAATAAATAGCTGAATTACCCAGCGTTGTCCGAGGAAAAAATTGTGATTTATACTGTAAGTGAAAGTCGCTTTTTTATCGAATTTTTCATTTTGATAATGCTAATACGCAAATTACAACTCTGTCTGTCTGATGCATATAAAAATTTAGCTAACGCATGTGCATTAAAATAAAAAAATACGTCGAAAGAATGCGGAGGATACAACATAATATCTAAATTGAAATAGGCTGACAACTAATAAAACTTATACCTCGCGTTTTATACTTAATTTTAAAAAAAATACGTTTTTTGAAATGTAATTTTTATTATTTTAGAAAAATGCTACATAACTACCGATTAACCAATATTTCTTTATAAACAATATTTTTAGTTTTTTCACCAGGGCCATATATATAATATGTATATAAGTTTTTTTCTGAGCTTACATAGGAGCAGTCAACATAAAATTGTCCATGAGTGAAACAGGGATCGCTGATGTGAATTCCTGCAACTTTTATTCTCTGTCCTTGTGCCTTATTAATTGACATAGCAAAACAAAGTTTAATAGGAAATTGGACAAGTTTAAATTCGAAGTGATACTCGTTTGTTATCATTGGTATTCTTGGGATATATACAATTTGACCACTCGCTGAGCCGGTAAGAATTTCAGCTTTAATAAGGTTTTTTTTTCAAAAATAATATTTTTAATCTCGGTTCATTGCAACACATTGGGTGTATTTAAATTTCGAATGAGAACAATAGGCGCACCAATTTTTAAATCAAATTTGTATGGAGGGAGACCTGATGGATTTAATGAATTAAGAAATTCAGTCGGGATATCTATAGCTTCATCTTGATTAGTAAGTGTATCTATGGAAATATAGTTTTTTTTTTATCAGCTTCGAACATGGAAAGAACTTTTTCGTTTATGATGTTGATGGTGTTGTTTTTAGTGGCCAAAATTGCACGTTCACGGAGCCATTCATAAGATTTATTGGAAAGATGAGAAATTTCAGGATAAACTTTGTTGATTAAGTTATTTAGATCAAGAACCGAAATCGCAAATGTAGAATTTATTTGTATCATGCTATCTAGTTCCATCACCAATTTTCAAAAGATGTTTCGAGAGGAGCTCGGAATTATTATCACTACCAAGGTGTACATGCATATTGGTTGTGAATCTCAACGATGTTATGTAAGACCAAAGATATGATGACTTTAGATAGGCGTTGAATTCATCGCTTTTAGTGTCCTTTGGCACAACTGGCAATATTAGTCTAAAGTCACCAGAAAAAAAAATAACAACTTTAAATAAAAACAAAAATAAAAATACATAATATAAAATAAACCCGAGCATCATATAAGCATAAACGTTGGCCGTTGGAGTCGCTGGGTGGTCAGGGAGGATCGAATAGTAGTGATTGTGGAAACCCAGAATGCTTACCATGTTGCCAAGTCTACGCAACAGGCCATTATTTATAATAATTGATAGCTCCTTTGTTTATTAAGTTAGAGAATCGATCAAATGTCATAAACCTTCTCCAAAATCAGCTCGTCAGTTTAAATAAAAAATCATAACGATCGGTTCTGTAGTTTCGAGAATTCAGTAGTTTTTTCACATTTATATAATAGATTATTATCATCCTCGCAGATGATTATCCGATATTAAAATTACGTTGGATTTTGCTTACTGCAGTAAATATTTAATGTACATTCTGATTCACTATGCATGCCCATCCTTTTTTTTTTCTTAATATAATACAGCTACACGATTTATGATTTTTGAAATGTTTTAACATCGATATTAGTGATATTACCCTATAATATTTTTTGAATATTTTAGATTTGCACAATTTAGATTTATTCATAGTTCTCTGTATCTGAAAAAACTTCAACGTTTTTCAATTCCAATTATTGTCAATAGTTATATTTATTTCAAATTTCTTTATTGTCTAAATTGAATGAGTAATAAATAAAATATAATTTAAAAAAAAATAGTTTTTTTAACTAAAATGTATAGGTATACTAATGATATTATAATTATTAAAATTGTTAAAAATGGCTTCACATCACTATAAAACTAGTAAAATATAATATTGAATTTAGTACATTTTATCATACTTCTGCAGTTTTTGCAATTTTTAAAAACTATATAGTTTTATTGGTTAATTGCAATAGTTTTCAAATTAATTGATACGTCTGATATTTTCATTTCCTACATCATCTTCGGCTCACATATAACGTTTGACAATACATAAGATAGGGAGGGGGGGAGGTGTTCTTATTTGAAAAATTGTAGATTATAATGTTAAACGATATTCTTCTCAAGAATATAATAATTGAAAACTCCAAAAATCAGATACCGAATAATAACTGCAGCATAATATTATTAAAGAAAAAAGTCGGGCGAGAAGGTTCGGTTAATCATCCTGTATATACCGTAAACATTATATTTACTTAAACACTCAGTATTTATATATATTAAATATATACCTCCAGAGACTGGGACGCAATGCGATCACTTGGCAAGCGCACGCACAATTATATTGTTTAAAATATATATATATATATATGTAGGGTATAACCTCGTAAATGCAAACAGATCTAATCGAGTCTGACAAATGGCATCTTTTTGATTAAATTACTTTTGTTTTAAGGTATACTTTGTGAAATGTGTTTCGTGTTTTAACTTCGGCTGTAGATACAATAATATAGTATATATGTGGAAAGTGCGGTTTTCCAATCCTGATAATGTTTTTATAATATGATTCGCGCGGTAATCCTGTTCGTCGTCGGCGCGTTATTATACGCATTTGCTCGCCGATCAGAAATATACCATAGGTACCAATTGCGAAATACATCCATTATTGTTTTCCAACTTTTTCGGTGTTCAATATAAAATATTTTCGAAATCGTTTCATTTATAACACGTTTGAAAAAATCTCCTTTTTTATTAAACACTAATTTAATGTGTTATTAATTATCATATTATTCATAATAATATGACAGATGCACTTTTTGATATATTTACGTCTTACGTCCGAGGATCATTCTGAAAATCCTAACCATCATGACGTCTTCATGTTTAGGCCAAGGCTTAGGTTTTATAATTTTAGCTCATATAATTTCTCATAGTTATATTGATTACTTTTACATTCTATGTGGACTGATTACTTAAAAATATTTTGTACAAGCACTGACATGTTTGCATATACTGTGGATACTTTTCGGTTTTCATTTTTTATACATATATGCATTAATGGTTGTGTCGCATACTCTTGTGACGTATATTTTATATTCCCAAACTGATTATGTTACAAAAAGAAATGTATTTAACTAATGATTACGTTATAAATAAAATAATAAACGAAATAATTCGATTTGAGGAATTATTATTGTCTGACTCACGATTGTCAAAGTTTTCATTAAATGTTTCTCGAAATCTCACGCAAGAGCCGATTATCAAATACAAATAATTGATAAATATAATATTTTATACATTTCAGTTTAACAACTTTTAACTCTTAAATGCCTAAAAACCCTAGTTTCTTATAAGTAAAAAAAAATCAATTAAGCTGGAAAAATCGTTGAAGACTATTAAATTGAAAATTTATATTTCAAAATGTTCTTTCTTATTAACTACTAGTCTAGGATTAATAATATTTTTATTGAAACTAATGAAATTCATATTAATGTTGTCGTGTGTAATTCGTATTTAATTTAATCACTGAGAATAATACGTCAAAGTTGATTAAGACAATATCGTTGAAATGTTATTGGAGTACGTATTATGTTGTCATAAAAAAGAAAAGAAAATACAATAAAATAATAAAACTCGTTGAGCCAGTAAACAGTGACGCTACAAAATAATGGACGTAATATTAAACTAGATCATAATTACTATCGAAATACGAAAGATAGAAAAATAAAAACAATTTTTTGTTTTGTTTTGTTGAGCTAAAAAACGTGAAGAAGACAAAATTTTACCTTTTTAATGCAATTTGTTTTTACTAAATTACCCAACTGTAGTTAATAGTTTATTTGAAATAATATTGTACTTGCAATATTAGGTGCACGTAATTTTGTATAATTTTCGGCCATACAATGTGGTACGTGACGATTTGTCACTAATTATTGTTTTGAAGATTTAAATTATTTGCGTTATGAAATTTTAGAACAGATTTTAATAAACAAATAGGAATACACAACGGTGATTAACCAATCACGATCACCCCATTTTTTTCATTAATGTATTTATTTAAATTCCGTTCATTGGAATTTTTAAACACAGGTACTAAATTACCATTTACCGTATTATTTTTAATTTTTTGAGATTTTTGTGCTGTTGTCTCTAGGTGATATAGACTCCTGGTTTTCAAATGATGGACAATGTCATGCTGTACAGCAGGGGTCTTCAACCTTTTTATGCAGCGGGCCACGTATTATTTTTTAATAATCTTGCGGGCCGCATTCGTAGTAAAAACATGTATTTTATACAAAAATTCAGTTTTATTATTAAAATTTTCATGATTACATTTTAAATTACAAATTATTATTATTATTATTAAAACATATATAGATAAACATTTTTTGTTAATTACAAATTTTTATTTTATTTTTAGTGTGATAACTGACACTGTTTTTCACTAACTAATTTGTTTATATTTGGTTGGATCTGCGACGAGGCAATTCTGAGTGAACTTTCCAAGTGACTGTCAGTTAACCGAGCTCTATTTTTCGATTTGACAATTTTCATTGTACAGTGTACAGTAAATGTTACCGTGTTAAATGTATTAAATAATTTATTCGTATTCAGT
Organism: Diuraphis noxia; assembly: GCF_037042655.1. Classification (NCBI taxonomy): domain Eukaryota; kingdom Metazoa; phylum Arthropoda; class Insecta; order Hemiptera; family Aphididae; genus Diuraphis; species Diuraphis noxia. Next base: position 23,463,197 of record NW_028301714.1, on the reverse strand, counting down.
GATAATATATTGTTTTATACGAAAAACGATTATAAGTTAAGATCTAGGATTTTGCATACTAATTTCTAATCATCACTATCGTCAGTAATTTATTTTAATATTAATTTTAGGTAATTTTGGTTGGTTGGTTTTAAATTTTGATCACCTAATCCAACCATCTGGATTTTCTTTCCTATAAATTATCAGAAAACATAATAAAGTAGAGAATTGAAGCGTTTTACCATTGAAACAAGGGTCTTCTGGACACACAAAATAAAAGTAAAAAACACATCGTTGCAAAATCAATACACCTGTTGATCCACTCATACTCAAAAATTTGGTGAGCACACTTGGTGGTGAATCGTCCTGTATAATATACAGGTGAAAATTCCGACAAAAAAAGAACACTATAACGGTGCATATAGCAGGTTATACGATGGTATTAGTTCGGCCGAACACGTTTGTGCTTTTGCGATAATATATATACAGGGTGATTCTTTTATCAAACAACACTTATATTATGTTTGTGTGTAAATACCACCTAACATACACCTATAACACACAAACACCACCCAAAACCACCCAACTTTGGGAGGCTATATCTTGTAAACGGATTGACGAAAAATGAAAATTTAAACGTGAAAATTCATTGAAAAAATAGCCTTTTTAGTTTATCAAATTTTAAGTATAGGTTGTCATTTGAAAATCAAAAGTTGATAATGGTTAACCTGATAAATATAAGGGTGAAAATATTTAAAAAATATAGTTCTAGAGCAAGATGGTTCCAAAATTTTGAAAAAAAAAAAATTTGAAAAAATTCAATAGTTTTTGAAATAATGAGTGTTGTTTGATAAAAGAATCACCCTGTATATAATATATATTTATATAATAATTATATTCGTCGGTCTAGGAGTTTTATGCGGACTTTCACGTCTTCCAAGATAAGTCGCGTAAAACTTAAGTGAAACTGTGCTAGACTGTGTGAGGTAGATCGTGTCATAGAATCTCCAGCTTTGGCGTTTTGTCGAGCGACAGAGACCTTATAATAATATTATATAATGATTCCGTGTGCCGTCGTGGCGTTTAACTTATAGGTTATACAGGTATATATTGCGCAGCAATTATCTCCGTTGACTCTAGACACCACGGCGGCGGTGGACAAGAATGAACGACGAGATGAAAAAATCGAATCGAAGGACAAGGAAAAAATAAACTAAACGTCATCGCACCGACACTGCTGACAGACCCACTATTACACTATAGTAAGACGAACACACTCTTTTCGCACAAACAAATATTTATTGGACATCTTGTGGCCGTTGCAGTGGACGATTGACGGCTTGCCAAGGGAGCATCTATACTCTACTCCGAAGACGATTTATTATCTGGCCGTGTGTTGACTTTTACCCGCTTTAACCGGGATTTGCCAGCCTCGCTGATGGAATAAGCCAATTGTTGCGGAGATTTAGCGAACAGACATCTCTGCCTGTTAACCGACCGTCCGCATCCTGCGGCCACCCACACGCGCCAGCGGACCACCCGCACGCATAACATCAGCTCGCTTTTATACATATGTGCAGCACGCCGGCATATGTTGTATACGATGATAATAATATGGCCGTGTCACCGTCCGCGCACGTACACCGCCGACAGACTTAGACGGCCCTTATTCGTGTCCAACAAGACCGCAATTATAATTATTTTCGTCGTTTTCCATAAAAACTTTGCGGGCCCACGCAAGTACACTCACCACGACTCAATTCACTGTTGTAGCACATCACTTCCATAAAATCATTCGCTCGAACTTTTCAACGCCCGGACGAAGTATCAAACAGTATAATATAAGATATATATTATAATATTGTCATGATTATAATAATATATGTCCAATTAATTTAAGACGATTTATTTTTTAGATTTTTTGATCGAGTATTTTTAATAGGGTCGAAATAACGCGGTGGCGGTCTCTTACGCGTTATTATATTATATGAAATATTCATACCCTATATAATATAATTATAATTATAATTTATTTAATGCTTAAAATTGATATTCTGATCGAATACTATATAATATAATAACGTATAAAGCGCACAAAGATATTATTTGTGTAGATCATTATAACATATAGTTCAGATCGTTTATGAACAACACATTATCACCGCATTCGACCAACGAGTTTTAATGGTATACGCCGTATTGTTACAGTTATTTAAATCTAAGCATATTATGGTTATGCATGTACACCGCGGTTCGGCATAGGATCGAATCATTAGTGATGTAGTAGGTACCTTACTTAAACGGTAAATCATTTCAGTAAAACTCAATGTTGGAATCAAGTGATTAATTACCTGCATCATGATAAAATTGCATAACACTGACCGAGATTTCGGTTTGAAATCGGCTTATGCGAGAACAGCAGTTGTTATTTATTGGTTGGAAAACTAAAACAAAACTAGACGGCTAAAAGTAATGCTGAAAAATTATCCCCTATTACCTTGTGTTGATTTATCAAAGCATTTATTAAGATATCAGATATTTAATCTTTACTGATGGGTTACTGTTTTATTTGTTCTTTTGGAGTTAAACAAATAGGTTTCCAACACTTGAAAATAAATTGATCTCTACCTTCAGTTATAACATTTTGTAGATATTTTGTTCAAGAACAAAATATAGATATAACAAATGTATAGAATTATTCCATTACTCGTTATATTAATTAGATAATGATTTTAGTAATTTTTTTTTAGGAAAGACAATTTACGCAATCTGTTTACAATAATTACAATAAGCAAATTTGATGTATTTACATAGAATAAAATATCATGAATAACGTGTTGAGGAACAAACCCGTTGGTAACACTTCTTTTACTAATTTAATAAATCTCTACACCGTTTATGCTTTAGTCTGCGTGGTGGGTTTTTTGGGAGGTCGATGGTGGACACATGTGATATTAAGGTATTGTTATCAGTGCTTAAAATTTGGTGGAAATGTTACATTGTTTTGACTAGTTAAGTGGTATTTGTTATTTTTAAGTCATTGTGTAATGAAAAGTTAGAAACATATCAGGGGGTTTTGGTGAGTAACGTTAGAGTATAATTGATTATGTTTTATAATTTTTTATATTATATTGTGTAATTGCAAGATTTTAAATTTGTAAAATAATGGAAATAATAAATTTTGAAAAATAAAATGTATTTATTAAATATAAATATATAAAAAAAATTAGACATTTGAGAAAAGAGTATTCCAATCATTTAATTGTATTAACTTATCACTGATGAGGTTATAGTATTAGGTTATAGTGCTTGGATCATATACTATGGATAAAGCCACTCGGTATATGCTTGTGTATTAGATTTGAAGCCAAAATGATTGAAAACGCTAGAGCCTTGGTTATTACTGCGCATACGTAAATGACTGATAATAGTATATGCTATTATGATCATATTATTTTTTGTGATAATTTATTAACCAATCAGAATTATGCGCATGCGCACAAACAGTCGGGGCTCTGGGTTATTCTGGCTTCAAGAATTAGCCCGATGGCTTTATCCATTGTATATGATCTAAGTAATAGTGGTAAGTTATCAGCTTATACTAACAACTTCTAATCTTTATTGAACTTCAAATTAATGTTTACACAATATAGCTAACATACATTTGTATTGAAAACTGTGAACTCGTGTGGACCCTTCACTTACATAATATCCATTATCTTTTCTGAGGGTAAATAAAAATGTCAAAAAATAAAAACTATTATTCGATATGATTTTGAAAATATGGTATTTTAAAAACATGCAGGTTATGGCACAATAATTTCATACAAATAGATAACGATAACTGATTACTGTATACAATTTAATTTTATCGTATTTCAGACAATTATTTATTTATAATTCATTTAAAACTTTGTCAGTATTATCATATCAGTTTTGAGCGCAACTAACAAGACAATATGACGCAATAATATACATATCTCACGAGTTGAATAATGTTCATCACAAACTAACAACCATAATGAACTTTAAAACTGTTAATGATATTTAATATACACTGTTTGTGATGTAAACATTTTGAAATATTTTATTATTGCAATATAAAACATTTGAATATAACACGAAATTGTCACGTGTATGAATAAAACGTCTTAATAATATCAAATGTATAATGTATTATACGTTATTGTTATTTTGTTCGATTATTAAATTTTAAATAATCGACATAATTAGTTATTTAATTTGTTGATTTAAGTTAAATGTAACAATAAAGATGAGTTAGATTCACATTTTATTAATGTGTTCCCAACAGACCGTGAACTCTTAAGTTAAGGGCTCTTAAAAAAATTTTCTTCTGCACCAGTGCCATTAGAGTTCAAGATCCGACATTAAAGTTGTTCCTTGTTTTCTCCTTACCCTCATTTGTACCCTGCATTACTTGTCATGTCTAAATTAATAGATATACCATTCGAAATTATCGTCGATAATAAGTAATAACGTTCATTATTAAACTGATTTCTTGATTGGTCGGACTGTTGTCAATGTCAAATCCTACTATCGAATATCTGACGTAAGCGACATTCTATGATCGTTCTGTTTTTATCACTGCAGTCATTAAATATCAATACCGATTTCCCTCCCCCCACTGAAGCTGGTGGTGATCTAAAAAGTGTTTGATTTATCGTGCACCAACGTCTTGGCAATAATATAATAAACTTCAGCTCTACATGTTATATTAAACGAGACCCGTCTGCCTTAAAGAGACTAGATTGAGTTTGATGGTATGGTATGACGTAAGAATTTTGACTCGATCTATTTTACAGTTCACCCCATAGGCGCTGTAGAAGCGTAATAGTTTATGTCTGACATCGAAACAGATCAGTTTATATATTAAGTTGTATCGATTTTCCGACTAACTGACTCGGATATCCTTATTTTCAGATTTTCTAGATTTTGTTGTAGGATTTTCACCAAAATCAAATGTAATTTGTTGTTGTTGCGGATCGACACTCACATATTTTCCAATGCAATCTGAAAAGACCTGCATATATTACAAACATTATGGATATTCAAATACGGTTTCAATCGATTTAATATAAATTTTTTGTTGTCCTACGCAGTTGTAAATACTGTTTTTAGGCTCATACCTCGTAATTCCAGGCTAAATAAATAAATATGTAAAATAAAAATGAGTATACGTATAGCATATCGAAAATATTTATTTCCTTTTTGGCAATTCCCCCGGGCTTAATTTAACCAACAAAAATAATAAAAAGATAAATCTAACAAAATTATAGACACACGCATAACGAACATAACAATATAATATAACACCTATAGGTACGTATACACATATCCACAAATCATAATTATTTTTACTACTGGACAACATTGATCCAATTAGGCTGTGTTAATTTTCCGGTACGTTAGTAGTTTTTTTTCCCATTGTTTTCCAATTCATATTTATATTTTTTTTTCACCGAAAAATGCTGGTTTAAATTTTTAGTTTTCTGTTACCTATATGTATTTTAATAATAAATCGTTTATGTAGTCAGCGGGTTTTTTTTTACTGATACATTGACACAAAAAAGTTAAATTACAACAGCCAGTGAAAGTATAAAAGGTTCATCTTTCAATGTACACATTTATAACATACTAAAATATAAATTATATTATACGTATTTTTAGAATTTATAGAATATATCTGCCCTGTGGTTTGGGCTCTACGGTTATCCCTCCGGAGGACGAATTCCTTTATATATATAGATATGATTAAATATATGTATTTATTTGTATACATGATAATTCACCAAGCATACTCGCTCAACCCAATTTGTCAATTAACAATGAATTCATTTAAATTCTGATATTCATAATTTTTAAATAATATTTCAAGGATAATTTATTCAAATTTTTGAATTATTTTATATCACTTAAGGATTGTTCTGTTTTTTTTAAATTTCGATGTACCCAATTCAAAATTCGTACGACTAGTTTCTTAGTTGTAAAAACGTTTGTACTAATAAGAGTAATAATATAGTCTTTAAAAACAGTTTTACATAAAATCGGTGTAATATTGGGACTAGTATGTCTCCGTATCTTACTAGCCCATTACACAAAGTTAAATAACTCAAGAACTAGTGAAAATTTCATTTCTGATACATCACATTTTTCAGAAATAATATTAATTGAATAATATGGTTGAAAAGGGTTAACTAGTAAAAAAAAATTTTAAGAATTTTAAAATATGGTCTCTAAGTATATTAAAGAATTCTGAAAATCAGATTTACAATAACTGTATTATTGAAGATAACAAATGGGGTGAACCTGCTTGGTGAATCACTCTGTTGTATTTTATTAATAATAATATATTATATTACATACCATATATTTACTTATATAAATGTTTGTCCGTCGCTCGGGGTTGTCCTTTTTTTGTTTACTCCTGTGTCGATTCATCTCAGTCCTCAACTGATGTTCGATTAGATTCTATGCCTGTAGGTGACTTAAACGGATATACGAAACAGGACAAGCCGACCATGGCCGGTGGTCGGCTTGTCACGGACTGCTGCAATATCGGATACCACGCATTCGAAAAATCTTCTTCCGTCTTATTATTATCTAGATACTATGCAGCATGTCACTGACAGCAAAAAACGTAAGTAATTGATTAGAATTCTCAATGGTGGTTTTTGTTTGTGGGATACAGATGATATGTTTTATTTTTTCGATCTAAACGCAAACGCTGTCAGACATTCGCCGCCGAATTCACTTATATAATATGTTTTATTATACCGTCTGAAGACGTACTTGAACCACATTATTGTTTATAAACTAACCGTATATACGTTAACAGCAAGTCAAGCATTTAAATGTATATATATATATGTTATATATGTTATATATATAGTCATGCTTTATAAAATAATATAATATATTAGGAAGGTTTATACCTTTTCAATATAATGTTTGACAACAACATTGACAACATTCCAACTGATGCCTTTGATATGTGTATTCCTAATTCTGCAATAATTCGTGACCTGATTTCATAATTTTTTTTTGTGTGTACATCTGGCCTGTAAATCAGTTTACCTGTGCACCTATAATAATGAAGAAAACTACTATATATTATTGTTATTGTTTTTAATACAGCTGAGGGCCGTTCTCCGACAAATGATAACAACCAATTTTTTCTTCGACAGTCAGAGTGACCAACCATGAAAAAAAAAATGTCAAATCGTTTTAATTATTTAAACGTATTATATTAATTAAACAAATACAATTAATACACTTTATATTTTAAACTACTGAAGTATAAATGCATCACTGTAAACAAATGCAATCAAATTTAGTTGGTTCAATAATTATTATAGTTCTATAAATAATAGTAAAATAAATTTAAAATATACGATCAACAGCAACAATATTATGATTAACAGCAATTCTTAGCACCTAATTATAGTCACAAAAATATAAAATTATACGAAGTGTGTTTATTATACACTGTTATATTATTCTGAACAATTATTGATTTTTTTTTAAATTATATAAAAAGTCTGAAATATCCATTTAAAGTTAAATTGAAATATGTAATTAACGGAACGTTAGTAGAAATAAATAATAATTTTATTATGGAATAAAAAATGAATAATGAATAATTTATTGGAAATAAATAATACACAATATTATTAGTTAGTTTATGTACATATTTTAAAAACTACCATTAAAAAATATTATTGTACAATCATTATAATAATATACACAACATACAATAACAATATTTTAAATAGCTAATCGTTATTTTTTTTATTGGCATCGACGTTATAATCATTGCTATATTAAAGTGAAATGGCGTTTTAATAAGTTCAACATGATTATCGTCAAATGCAGATGCGATGCGTGTGACGGAATAAAATGAAAATAATTATTCCCTTTCAAAACAAATTATAAACGTACACTTAAACAGGTGCAACAGATGACCCTGGGCATGCAATTGCGTTTTTACGGCCTAACGAGCTAATATATACTGGCGTGCAAAATACGTATACAGATAATGTATTATTTTATGCTTATTTTGTATAACTTTGTTATAATAACTGTTATTCAAGCAAAACAGTGAAATAGTTATTTTACATTTATTCGACGCAGCTTATATGTTTTTTTTCGTTATACGAATAATGATATTATTACGATACAGAATATAATAATAAAAAATAAGCAATGCGATTGAAATAAATGCATACGGTTTTGTTGCTAAACAAAAAAATCGTTCAATGCGGGTCGAAAGTTTTCCATAAATTTGTTAAAATGGTTGACGAAACTGTGTTTGTTTTAGATTCCAGTGTTTCCCAACCTTTTTTTAATCAACGCCCCTTTTAGATTTTAAAAATCTCATACCACCCCCCCCCCTCTCAATCAGTTTTTTCAACCACCTAGTACCTAAAATCTATTACACAAAAAAAAAAATAAAAATAAAAATAAAAACACACATCATGGTAAAATCAATATACATTCATCGTTCCGTTCAGAATCTAAATTGCCTACAAGGGATGGTAGTGTCCACGTTAGGAATCACTGTTTTAGACTATAATTGTATGGAAATATACTTGTAATTTTAGATTCTGAGCGGAGCGATGAATGTATTGATTTTACCATGATGTGTGTGTTTTTTTTTTGTGTGTGTCTGTCATCACGTTTTGGGGCAGTAATAATACTTCGATTTTTTTACTTCAATACCTTGTTAGATCAGAAAGTGAATCTAGTTGGTATTATAGGGGGTCAAAAATAATAAATTCTCAATATTTTTCCAAATAATCGGGATAAACAAACTAAAAATGAATGGAAAAACGGGAAATTTTACGCACAATCAGTTTTCGACAAAATCGATTTTGGTTTTTGATGTACCTAACAAATGACCACAGATACATGGTTTTTTCACCAAATGTTTATATAAGTAGAATCTATCCACCATGAAATTTTAAAAAATGTTTGACTTAAGATGAACTATTCATAGGTAGGTATTTGAAATTTTCGATCAAATTTTTTTTACAAGCATTCAAAGTTTGAATTTTGACAACATACGTAAAAATCACGAAAATTCATAAATTATTTAAAACTAGAAATTCATAAAAATTTTTCTTTTTAAATCTAAGGTTTAAACATTTTTAATAATCTATTTTATATCCTAGACAGATAATCCGTCTCCGTTCAGAATCGTTTTTCGTATACAATGATACCTATCATTGCATTCAAATTTAAACTACCATAGTCAGAGGTCCACCCTATCCCCTAATGTACAACAAAGCGATACGCACTTACCCGCTTTTTTAATTTAAATCTGTGATAGTAAGGTTAGTATATAGGTATTAAAACACAGGAAAACATCAAACGTTCATGATTCACAAATCATACCATTGAGGGAGTTCCATCAAAGTATGCAATAATAATAGTAACATTAATTTTATTCGTATCGTAAACCTATTCATTGGTAATGCACAATAATAGTAATTTTATTATAGGTGCTAAATAAAATATATATCGAATTTTAGACCAAACTCTTGTTTCGGCACTAGGTCGTGTCGTCATACCTAGATGATATTATGTTAAATCCTTATAAAGTCTCAAAAATATTAGATCAATACTTACAAAATATCAAAATTTTTAAAATCGGCAAAGAAACCAATGCTAAATCTTGTTGACGGCAAACGTGTTACCGCATTAATCAAGTTATGGTTTTATCACAGGAGTCTCAGTACTTATTTTTAACACCTAATGTCACACCGAGGGGTCTGGCATTTTCAACACCATCATCAAATCGTCATGGACGTTCAATGGAGTAAAAATTATAATATATTAATAATAATGCATTCGTATTATTGTCTTCGTAGACGACTGTGTCTATAATCAGTATAAATATAGTGTGGACACGCACCATGCAATATACGCAATTTTAGTGTATATATGGTGGGGGGGGGAGAAGTCGCCGCGTCGAGGCGAAATAATTATCGAATTGCAAACAGAAGGACTTGATCCCTTTTGGCACCGTGAGTATTAATATAATGCGCTGCGAAAACCACTATGGTGGCGGCGGTGGCACCGTCGTCGTCGTCATCGAGGATATGCCAGAATAAATTATCATATTTTGATTGCATTAATTAAAATTACCAGCTACATCATATAATATATAAATAATGTACGCCCATAGTTGTGGTGGTATAGTCGCAGTTTATGCCTCGCGGACAAACATCGTACAAATTATTCACTGCGTATTCGTCTGTAAAATCGACGTTAAACTGAGAGCGTAAAATACACACGCGTACACATACACACACATACACATATATTATAGTACATATATTATATTATTATGTATTATTGTAATATAGAATTAAAACGTAATACACGCGCGTATATGTAGGTACCTACTATACATACACACACACACACACACACACACACACACACACACACACACACACACACACACACACACACACACACACACACACACACACACACACACACACACACACACACACACACACACACACACACACACACACACACACACACACACACACACACACACACACACACACACACACACACACACACACACACACACACACACATATATTGACAGTGTTTATATTATTTGAATTATGTGTTACACGTTTATAGTGCATAAAATATATTTTATATACATGGTTGTTTTTTTTTTGGTTTACTGGTTTACGTTATTAACACCGCCGCCGGAGATGTGTTCAAAACCGTGTCAGACGATTAGTACGTTTTAGTAATGATGAAGGATTACGGTGTAGCCATATGGTCGAAAGAAAAACCATTCAACGATTGTATTGTGTTGTTATTACTATTATAATTATTATATTATCACACCGATCAGACAATTCACTCACGATGAGTCTCGACTAGAACAGTTTAAAACAATTTTTTCAAACTATTTTCGTATAAGATTTTATATTAATGTATACATTTTGTTATTTTTTATCTAATACATTACAGCCTAAACGACTAAGGCTATTAGCTTACGATATTCAAAATAATAACATTACATTATTATTCTAAATTACATTTTGAAATATCACAAAACCTTTTTATATACTTAAACTGATTAGTTTAAGTATGTAAAAAGGTAGAAAACACACAAAAACAAACCATAAAAAAAAAAATAGAATTAAATAAGCTTATATACTTTGGTTATTTTTAAGAAAGTTATGATTTTGTTTGAGTTGTTATGATCAGGTCCAACTGCTTTATATAGGTGATCCGGTAAGTTTAAGGATATTTTGGTATTTGCAAGATTATGGTGTAATAGAAAGACATGTTTGACAATTAAAGCTTCCTTACAAGTTATATATTGGTCAGGTTCTTCGTGTCTCACGAGAAAACAATGTGTGAGTCAAGTATGTTAATTCGTAGACTATCAATTACGACTTCATGACGCATTCTAGTAAGGAGTGTCAACCATGGGTTAATAGAAAATTTGATTTCATTGAGCTTTGTTTGTATCGATACCCAACTGTGTTACCACTGATGCAGTGTCAGAGTAAAAAATATTATTCTCGTATTACAAACCTCATATGACGGATATAATAATATTATATTAAATTATAATGTAAAAAGCCGCAGGTGTGTGTCGTACTACTGTTGTATTATATTATGTGGCGAGACGATCTACCTACTGCTTCAGACAAGTGTTGATTGTCATTCGTGAGGTTGTGGGGGGAGGTACGTTAAAAAAAAAAATTAGCTTTGCGAACAAGCATGACGGAATGGAATATTAAAATAATTGTTGTTGGCTATAATTATTATAATAATATTATTTTATAACTAAGACAGTGGTGTAGTGAAATTGCCTATTCAAGACGCCGTGTTAACCTTTTATTATTTTGTCGTTCCAACAACTACAATAAATCGATTTTAGATTGTTGTTTCTTTTTAAATACTATAACAAGTTTCGTTAACTCTGTTGAACTACTTGCACTACGATCCGGTTGATTTTACGATAGCCAATTTTGTTATTGAACTTAGACTGATATGCACTCATGTGATGCTTGGGAATACACTTAGTGCAGTATTTTACCGTTGAATCCTGCACTTGCAGACGAGTAGCCTATATAGAGTTTAAACCGGCGACGACAGTGCTTGACAAATATTGCAGCTAACTTATTCCACTCGGTCCCGTGATATTGATTTTATAGAAAATATTCACGATTCGTAAATATTATTTCAGACCGTCAAGGTTTGAGAATTTTATCGCTCAATTTATATCTAATTTGGTTTTATCTAACATGACTGTGTATAGGGATTTCATTTTTTTAGGATCATATTGGATTTGAGCTACTTCAAATATATTAAGAGAACCATAATGTGCAGGTACCGACGTAAATGACAATAAAAAAAAAATAATTATAATAATTAACAAAATCGTGTCGTCCGCGATTCCCATCAATATAATGATATTAATTTATTGCAAAATTACGAATCAATATTACGCTAAGAAGACGCTACATAGATATTTGTTGCCTTTGTTTTAAAAATGCGTAACATACTAAATTTTACGATTACTACATCACGTTTAGCTCCATTGGTTAAAACATTATAATGAATCTTTTACAATTTAAAAGTAACATTATTATCTATAGGGCATCTCATAGAGTTTTCTATTATGTTTTAATTTTAAAGTGAGTTGTGAGTATTTTAAAATTGTAAATTGTTTGTTCGTCTTAAAATAAACTCATAAATTGATTTGAAATTAAAATATAATAAAAAGATTATGAGATGCCTTATATATTAATTTTATTTTTAAATTTTGTAATAGGCCAATTTTCTCTAATTTTCAAACTAACTGAGTTAAACGTGATCTTCTGGTCGCAATATTTGATATATAATGCATTTTTAAGTAATAACGTAATTGTGGTGGGATGGTAATCACCCCTCTCCTATGATTTGAATAATTATTGGTTTTTATGTAGGAAATGTACAAGCAAGATAAAATATATCCCTTTAAAATTAAATATTTATTATTATTTCTGCTAGAAAAATGCCATCAGACACAAAAATAAAAATTAAAAGTTCATGGTAAAATAAATAGAGTAGAATTTAAAGCTTGTGTATAATAATTTTAGTACCTTCAAGTTAAATACGCCACTGATTGTAAAACGAAGACAACAAATATCTGTGTAAACGTCCTCTTAATCAAATGTTTTATATAAGATTTCACGAAAAAAAAAATTATATAGGTTGGGTGTGTTTGCTGATTCGTATGATTATATCTATATCATAATATTTAACGACAAGAATGACTGGATATTGGCTCACTTCGTTTGAAAAACTATTCGGTGGAGTTTTATTTTTACTAAGACTGCAGCGCGCTGCTCTCATAATTTTTGTTCGAAGTTTTTCACAGTAGTTCGAAGGTTTCGCAACAAATTAACCATTTACAGCGAAAACTTGTTTTCAGTGTATTTTAATATCGGCTATAACGGACGAGAGAGAGTGAGAAAGATGTAAAAGTTTTAGGGGTATTTTTTTTACCATTCAAAGAATCGTTTTCGCATGCTTAAAATACTTTTCGGTATTGGCGCACAATGTACACGCTTCGAACACTACCATCGATCTCGGTGATATTTCTGCGCCCTTCTGTTTATAAACCGTTTTGCGTCCGGTCGCTGTTTTATCTCTGGTACAATAATCCTGGACGACGAGTTTTCACAATACGCCACGCGCGATAAGTATGCCGACTGCCTGTGACTGTATATGGAATCTATATCGTATTATATTATAATATTATACTTTACGTTTGAAATTCGAAACATTCACGTCGCGCGCGTCCTCCATTGGCGGGCACGTCGTTTTGAAATGCGATCTGTGCAATACAAGGAAATTTACGATCATTGATAATGTTATATGCACATAAATTGTACATGCATATCTTATATCTACGTATGCTATCAAATACACGTGGCGTACATATTTTATAACGCATAAAATATCATAATATATATGTTGTATACAATATATAGATTTACGCGATAGATCGAGTGTACTCAGGTTTCTAAGGATCTAAAGTCGACCGCGATTGTTGTTTTTGATTAGATCTTATATTAATTACAATATATTGTAGGAACCTAGCTTTATACCATTCGTGTCCATATTAAAGGTTTTTTTTTGTTTTCATTAGAAAATCATTCTTGAAATCGGTGGCAATAATTATTCCCATTTTCAAACGATTCACTGGGATTTTTTACGTCATTTGTGTTTCGCCTAAAGATGTATCTACTACACTAGAATTTATATTCGTAAAATATTAGCTCAATTAAAGTTAATATGAAAATAAACATGAATTGTTTAGTGTTGTTTAAAATTGTTTTCATTAAACCAATAAAATTTTTTGAATACACGTGACATACATATTTTAAACGCGCAAAACATTACCATATATGTTAATGTCTATGACATATAAATGAATACGATAGATTGAGTGTATTCTGATTATCAAAATCCCAAAGTCAACCACGATCGCTGTTTTTTGCCAGATCTTGTTTTGTTTATATATCCTTTATTTATTCTATACTCTTTCATAAAATGTTTTTGTTTTCAATACAAATTATTTTATGCAAACATTTTAATAGCCTTATTTCATCATTCACTGCGATTTTATAACGTCGTATGAATCATTTTTGGTCCTGAAAAACTTAAGATGTACATATATGTCATAATATACTGATATAATATTAGCTAATAAAAATCGAGATGAAAATGAAGGTGTGTCATTATAGTTTGTTTAAAATTGTTTTCATTAAATTTTGTGAATACGCTTAGTATACATTTATGTAACACATTTAATATCATATAATATTATATACAGTGAAACTTCTAAATACCGGACAATCTTGGTCACTTAAATTTTGTTCACTATTTACAGATGGCCACTAATGAATGTTTATTGTATATGTATATATACATAATGATTTACACGATTTATCGAGTGTATTCCGGTTTTTAAAGCTCGAAAATCAACCGCGATCAATTTAAGATAACCTAATATATATATTTAAATATAAATTTGATAGGATTTTTTTACATGTGTATATAACATAAATTAAAATTATTTGGTTGTTTAAATACCTATTTATATGAATTCAAGAGCTTGTTATCAATATAATAACATGTTTGATCGAAAACATTATGTTTATTAAATTAATCGATCTCTACGCACACACCGAATAACGATTACCATTAATAAACTTTGCGGTTGCGTTCGACAAATCCATTATACACAGGTTGAGCATAAATCGGTTATAGTTACGATCACACTAATAACACCTCTATAATTACAACATTCTGTTTAGTAAGTTAACCACCTCAGGTAAAATTTTAGAGTACCCTAATTTCATTGGGTATGAATAAACCTATTCATGCATTTTCGAACATGAACACGATCGATGATGATACACTTTGTGGATAACTAGTACGTATTCCGCTGTTATTAAACTTTCAATAAACAAACTTATACCGTTCACGACTAAACATTAGACGAAGCGTTAAAAGTTTTACAATATATTATAATTTTATCATTATTATTTGTGTGTCATATGAGAATATAGGAACATACAATGAAAAAAAAACAATTTTTGGTGTTTTTCAAAAATTCACAGACAAACACTAGGTAATGAAGAGTTTTTTTTAGCTAGGTAGTCTTGAATAGTTTTGTGTATCTCAATATTCCTTATAATTTATTTTTTGTATTGATTCTAGTAATCAGTAGATGAGAACGAACTCTGTGGTTTAAAATCATATTTAACCCCAAATATATATATTATCTAACGACGCCCTTGCTCAGAATTGAGTTAAATGTCATAGATCGTAGTTTTTTTATACCCCAGATTGTTTTTATAACGATGGCATATAGATACATTTTTAATCTTTTAAGTTTTTTTAAAAACATTTTGTGACTATTTAAATTGTAAAATACCGAAGAAAATGAAATATTAATATGTGGAAAAAATTAGTTTTTGATGCTCAATGTTTTATGTAAATCAATTTAATCAATCTTATTACTGGTGCAGTTGTTTCAACCTTTATCGAGTGAATCCTTTGGTAGTTGTTATTCAGTCGTAGTATTGTCGTATGTGTATTGCGTATATTATTAATTATATATGATATGTTAGTAGATATGTAACTAGCTATTAGTTAATTAGAATCTAATTTCAATAATCTGTACATAAATCCATAAACCTAGTTTAGACATTTATTTTCGAGTGTTACGACAATAATATTACCCATCTAATCGATATTATAGATAATACGCACCGTACAATATTATAGTTTATTAAGATACTTTATACGTATTCTGTTGAGGTGAAATTAGGTATCCGATGTCGTTATAATCATTAGCCAATTGAAAACAACACTCTCCCTTGACGTATGCGGAAAACAATATCTGATATTTACTCATGACGTAGAGTTTGAATACAGAGGCATTATGGGTTAATGTTGTGTGAGATTTAAAATTTCGTTTTTGTGAGCTGTACATTGCACCGAATATATCTTTATCGAGGTCTCATTTTGTGTGTACATTTTAATTTTTACGTATTTATATTTTGTTTTAAAGTAAAAGCAATGCGATTGAATTAAAATCTTCTTTACATTATTCTTATTGTTATTATTATTATTAAGTCTGATAATGTTATTTTATACCACCGAAACGTGCTATGCCCGGGTAGTACGCTTTGCTAATATATAAATGGATGAGTCCATAACCGTTAGTCAGAGTTTTTGTCTCTTTCGTCCTTGAGGTTGGATATAATAATATAGTATATATATATACATATATATGGTATATCAAACCACCACAATTTCCTATAGCACATATATTATATTTGTTGAGTCAGTTTCGCAGTTTTTATAATATTATTATATATCCTTGGTGAAATTTCGACACAACGCATTAAGATTTAATTAAAGGTTATTTTGATTTTGGTCTTTGGATTACAATTTATTAAAATATAAATTTTTTTGTTCTTTACACTTTTTAACACGATATGATCACAGATAGGTGCAATATAAAAATGATTTCAATCATATTATAATATTATATATTTTTATCCAACCATGTAATTTGTAATATCAGTTTAATTAGAAATTCAGTACACCGAAATTTACAAAACTAAAAACTAAAAAATAATTATTAAATTAGATAATATAAAATATAAATATATAAAATATAATATAATATAAAAATTAAAATAGTTATTCGTGGAATCTAAAAATAAAAATAAATATAATTTCCCCTGTGGTGGCGTTGTTATTTCATTGCAATCGTTCAATTGAAATATTCGTATCGTATATACATAGATATTTTTTATGGTAGTTTTTACTGTCAAATATTATTTATCCTATACACATTAAATATTTTATCCCTTTGGTATTCATATCCGATTCTAAGGTTTTTTCAGCATTATACATCTGACCGTTAAAAAATTGTTTTTGTTTTTCCACACCAAACACAAAAATCTATTGATAGGTAGTATAAAACAATATTCGATCTAGGTGTTTTTAGTAGTAGTAAAGTTTTGTAATTTTTCAAGATTCGACGTCTCTTGTAAGCCAAGATTAATAGACACAAGCTTTAGTTTGAATGTTTTGGTCTGCTTTACTTGTCACTTTGATGGGATCTGAGTGGGGGCGCGATGGAGTTTCCAGTGACCTCACATATGCATGGTAGAACTTGATCGATTAAAGGGTGAATGTTTTTTTAGCTTATATTATGTTAGAGGTAACACGCAATACAATTCAGTACATAGGATAAAAGAAAAAAAAATTATATTTTAAAGGTTTTTGCTCGCATGGTTAGATGGCTTTTTTATTTTATATTTTTCCATGTTTTACGTTCATTCTTTATAAGGACATAATGACTATATAATGTTTTGTGTAATACATAAATAAATACACCTATTATGTTTAAAAAAAATCTTTTATAAATTCTAAAGTCACAAACACTAAAAAAAATTACATGCTCTATGCTTGGTGGACTTGGATCTACATGTATTATCGTCATGTATTATCATCGATACAATTAATTACAAATTTCCGCATAATGTCTCAGGCCAAGACGTTTTACATATTTCCGTATTATTTTTGGCTGCGACGTATATCATAACATTCATAACTAAAATTTGGATAAAATATTATTTTTAATTGTATAATATGCATTTAAGTTAAGCAAAATATGAAAATTATTTTAAAACATTGAAATATGTATGTAATATAATATGCATTGTTTAAAAAAAAATAAGTTGTAATATTAAAAACTATTATTTCTAAACTTAAAAGTTGTAGTTTACATTTTTTAAGTCTATCTGGTTTTATAAATTATCATTATAATGTGCAATATTATGTTCTGAAACAGGAAAATGCTGAAAATAGATTCTTTTTGTTCACCTGTTAATACACTGATTATTTTGATTAATAGTTACGAACAAGTATGATGAGTTAGCAAGTAATTATTCTTAGCAAAGTAACATTGTTTTTCGCGAAATATAAAAATAATGCTATTATAGGTTTTAGCTAATACGATTAGACTTATTTAATTGCATTCGATTTTTGAATTATAATTTTCAAATAGCGATTACATTTTTTTAAACTAATTTGCAACAAATAATCATAAATATACTGTTAAATGTAATTATATTCATTTATATTTTATAATTATACGACATTGCTTATTAAAACAATGTCAAAAATGTATTCAAATAATTATTATTGATTATGTCGTCAAAAGAGTATACAAAAATAATACCATTGTTAATACTGTAAATGTGATATATCGTAATGTCCACTTGAAAAATTGTGGTTTACTCATCACTCTGATAGTCTGATCAATGGTGAATAGCTGAAAAATGTTCTAATTATAATTTTATATAATTTATAATTATACATTAAGGATATAAACAATATAGATGAAAGAACAAGATCATTTGTGGTTATTTAATCGGAACATACAAAAGATTTTTAAAGGTCTGGAAATAATCCAATTGGTCAAATAATTTAAAAGATAATACAATATGATATAGGTAAATAGTTATTTGTTCCATATTTTTATTTATAATTTATAATATTGATACATTATAACAAAATAATAATAACATTAATATTAGGTACTATCGAAAGATTAAATAACATATTTCATAAGATACAGAAAAGTTTGTTTAAAATATTTTTAAAAATAATTAAGGACGGCGAAGGATTTAATTTTCTAAAAGAGAGTATTAAATATTAATTTAATTTAGCTAGTTAGATATGTAAATCATATGTGATCATAATATTGCAGTGGTTTTCATTTGTTAATATATTTTGTAATATTTAATAATTTAATGATTAATAATATTATTGTTATTAATAATAATTTTACTATAATAATAGTGAATGTTAGCCGCAATTAAAAGTTTTTGTTTTAAATGTTATTTTGAACATTCTTTGATTTACATTAAATTAAACGTATGCAATATATAATGAGTTAACTTTTTAAAGTAAAATTGATGAGTATTCAAGTTCGTATTTTGAACTTTTTGGACATAATTTATTGGCACTAAATAGTGATCTAAGAAGTTAATTACTTGACCTCAAAATAAATTAACAATACATTTTAATGTCTATTGTGTATATAAATTGTTTGGTAATTAGAAATGATGATGACTGTTTAATGTACAACCAACAACGGGTCAAGCAAAAGGTTTCCTATTTGATAAGTAACTTTTTAACATAGATACCGCCACCACACTCGGACCTAGTCAAGAAAAAAATCTTGATATAATTAATTTTATGAAACAAACAAAATTTTTCAATCTTATATTATACATGAACAAAAAAAAAACCTAGTTATACATCTTATATATGTATTTAACCTCAAAATTCAAAACCGGCTTGTAGCTATAATGGCCTTAGTCGTTTATGTAATTTTTTTTTTTGATAAATAAAACAAAAATAATATTAATGAAAAAAATTCAAATTAGATATTGATAATATATATTTAAGCTATTTACTGTACGATTTGGCTCATTAAACGACGTCTGTGAACACTTATTAATGTTTGTTATATATATATACGTTAAAATTATTAATCTTTGGTCGTTGAAAAATGAAATCCCGGTGTTTCAATAATTTTGATGTTTTTATGAATTCGGCAAAAGAAATGTATTCTTTGCGTAGTGAAAAATTACATTTAATTAAAGTTTCTAAATTACAGATTAAGTACCTAAGTAGACAGGAAGCCATAATAATAATAATAATATTAAAACGAGTGTAATAAAATATATTGCCACAACATCCGATCAAGCCTCAACCTTTCCGAATCACTCTCCGAAATACTTCAAAATCATCCCAAGGCCATAACAGACATCATCCAATTCATCACAACAGCAAACCTTCAATCCAAAATCTAGAATTAAGTTCTCTCTTGTACGTTTCTTACTGTAAATATTTAATTTAAGCTATTCATATTTTGTAAGCCCAATGGCCTATGCTGCCGAGGGCTCTTTCCTAATAAAAAAAAAAAAAAAAAAATATATTGCGAAATGTTGATGATTTAAACTTAGCGTAAGGCAAAAATAATTAATGATTAATAAATGATTTTAAGTTATTCAAATCGGGTGATCTTAATTTATCTTAAACTTGTGTATTATATGAAGAATCGAATGCAAATGATATTAAAAATAATATAATCATGGTGATAATTATTATTTCGAAGGAAAATAAGAGCGAGCGCTAAAGAAAAGTGCAATTCAGTGATGCAGTTGATAGTGTTGCCTTTCATCTTTTTTCTCACAAAATAATAATTACTAAGAAATATAATTATTAAAAATAAAAATAATTATTTTGTATTTATTATTAAATTATTATGTATTTATTTTATTGAGTGTATAGGCTGGATTGACTCTTTTTCTAAGAATATCATTTTCTTTATGAGTTTGTAAAATGTAATAATATGAAAGTACTACAAGAAATAAAACACATTTTAAAAGTTTTGTCACTGAAAAATATATTCCACCCAAGGAAGTAGCCACCTTTGTTCCACACTCCCTATTCCACCCTTCAGATGGCATCACCACGATACCGCGAGTGATACAACGGAATGTTGTGGCGTGCGATCTTCAAACATACAACAACAGAGAGTGTGAGAGAGAGGTATGCTATATGGTTGTATAATATTATAAAATATTACTTTATTTTATTTTATATGTTTCGTCACCCACTTTTTATTCGCTACCGGTACGCATATTGTGTACAGAATGATATATAATATAATTACATTGCATGACGTTTACGGAACGGAAGAATCGTCTCAATTATAGATTGAGCAGCGTTGTGACGATGTGTTACTATGGAAAACGGAGTGGTCTAAGGGGTCTGAGCCCATCACTGACACATAACGATGTTACATTTTTTTTTAAATAAAAAATAACTATAAATATATGTAATCTACAGCTATAAAAAAATTCGAAACTCGTGAAAGACGTTGAGTATTGCGGCATATCTAAATTTAAGTTTTGATTCGTTAATTTTCTTTGTTATTTTTTGCTCTCCTTGTCTTCTAGCTACATTCGCTCCAGTCAGAATCCATCCAGCTCATCCCACCGCATTAGCCGAAACTCACTTAATTATAAGATGATGTGACTCTCGTCATGCAGTACACTGTTCTTCTATAGTCGTCTTAAATTATTCGCGTGTGTTTATGGTCATAATTCATTATCTCCTTACCTCTTCACCTGTGTAATTACATTATTATCGTTGGTGCAGCATTAGTCTCACTCTTTCCATGACATATAATAATATCATCTAATCCGTTTTTCCAGTTCCACGTTCGTCCTTTATTATTTTCCATACCTTGTCAGTTTTGATTACGAGCTAACGTGCCTCTATAACCTCACTAATACAACAAGCGTACCAAGTGTAAATGAAATTTCAAGGTACATATCTAATGTCTGTATACTATGCTAAATCTTGACTTTCCAGGTTGATTATATAATTAATCATATAAACATATCTTAACGTGTTGTTGATTTGTCCTGCGACACTTTACGGAGAAAATAAGTTTAAGGTCTGGTTTTTTTAAGTAGGTACAGATGAAAGATTTCACAAGAGTTTTGAGACACGCATGGTATCCGGGATCGTGGTTATATATAGATTATAAGATGCACAACCCTCAACTTCTGTGTATATCAGAATAATCGATTTGAAATCCGGAGAACAAGGTCACATCAAATGTTTATTTGGACAACTTATTATACATCCAACTATCTAAAATATTCACATTTTTTTAAACTTTAATGAAGCTATAGTAATACAAATTTGACGAAAAAGATTTTTTCTATATTTTATCTGTAAATAATCTTGTTTTCACTGTGTAAATAAAATGAAATTTTTAATATTGTAACTAAAAACAGTTTGAAGTTTAGAATTTTAATTAATTAAAAAGAAATACATTTATAAAAACTAGCTGACCCCGTGCACTTCGTTTCCCTTAAAAATGTACGATAGTATATCAAGTAGTATATCTATACACTAATTTAACTCAGAGTAATTCTAATTGCTACTAATTATTTCTCAATAGCTATCATTTTTAACCTACGGCAACCATTTATTAACAAACATTTTTATCATACGAGTAAATCTCAACATTTTGTTCAATTACAAACACAGTGATACTACATTTTTATATATTAGTTATAATATTATTATATGTGTGTATGTACAGAACAATGGTGCAAATATTATCACAAAGTTACATCCACCCGCAACTTCTTTCGCGTAAAATTTGAATCATATATCATATGTCATTAAATCATATTAAAAATAAAATAAAATTGAATCATATATCATTAAATTAATGTGGTTTGAGCTTCTTTGTAAATGATATGTTATGTTGTTTTATTTTGTGAAATTGATTATCAGCAGATCCAAATTGTGATAGGCCCACATACAGTTGGTCATGAGTAAAACATTCCTTTCGTAAGGGTCTTTTCGATCCCTACTAATTCGAAGTTTTGATCTTGGGACTTGTTATTAGTCAACGCGAAAGATATTTTCAAAGGAAATTGAAGTCGTTTAAACGGGATCGGCATGTCAGTTGAAATCATCGTTTTTCTCGGAATATGAGTTAGATGATCAGCTGCCTGGCCGCTATAATGGTCGCTGCAATTAAATTGTCCTTTAATTCTTTAATAAGCATTCTTGTTCCATTGCACAAACTCGGAGGACTTAAATTTCTCAAATGCATAATTGGAATTCCAATTTTTAACATCGATTCGTGTGGTGGTAGTCCAGAAGGATTTAGTGAGTTAAAAAATTCCTGTGGATAATGGACTGCGTCTTCGATGTTCATGATGGTATTGATCGATTTGTAATTTTTTGTTTGGCCAGGAACTTTTTGTAAAATCAGATTGTCTATTTCGTTGATAGTATCATTTCTAGTTGATACTATTGCCATCGAAACCAACTAATGAAAGTCCTTTTCGTGCAAATTCTTCAAGTTAGGGTAAACTGCATCTATTAAATTATATAAATTATGAAATATCTGTCCTAGTAACTCATTTAAAAGGAATCACAATTTTAGCTTAAATTTAGAGTGGGAGAAATTCTTTCTCCAAGTTTTAGAAATTTTGTGGAAAATTAATACCTTTGATTCCATACTACCCGTTGTCCTATTTTCCGCTGTAAAAAGTAGCGGCCCTATGTTCATCAGAAATAATGTCGGATTCTATGGTAAAATAATTTTTCAAATTGCTCCAGTTGTTATTCAATACCAAAAAATAATCAAATCTTTCCTCTTTATAATATTAGTGTAATTAATAAGGGATCGCACCGCATCATAACATAATATACCTTATATGTACCACAATGAAACATGACAAACATTTCAACTCTGCTCTGCTCTGCTCATGACCACTGTTATTAAAATATCGATGTTTTAATAGTTGTGTTATTTTAGCCCACGTATACCTTGGAACATAATAATAATATTATTATTACCATATACAGCGCTGTACGAAGGCGGTCTTCGCGTTTTGGATGGACTCCCAAGCCACGGCTTCGTTGACGCTTTCTAGGTGCACTCCGTATAATTTATCTCCCCTCCGGTCGTCGGGGAGTGAAATTAGAAAAAAAGATTACATGAGAACGCCACGAGAATAATGATAATTTAACACGATATAATGTATTATGATATAACGCAATGAATAAATATAATAGTATAGCACAACAGCGCGGCATGGGAATGTTTCCGCGTAGGGTTTCCCAGGTGTCAGGGGTGCTTGTAATGAACTGCCGGGGTTTTAATTACCCCGCAAAGTCTATGTTATGTACGAGACTGTGAGTACGGTGTGTGGGATAATAAGTTTTTTCAATTTTTTTTCATCATGTTTTTTTTATGCACGGTATGAAACTCATCGCTCCGACACTGTCACGCGTAGGTATGTTCTATAATATTGTATTATTATAATAATACACACACACACACACACATATATATATATATAATACATATTTTATACCACGGGTAAACCAAACATGAATGTAGGTTTAAGTATAATATAATAATAATATGGTATCGCGGTTGCGGTCGTCGCCACTGATGCCGTCGTCACTGCAACCGCCGCCGTCGCTACAAAGACGTCTGCCGCCGAGCGCGTGTAGTTTATTTGCGGTTAACCTCAGGACTCGTGCGCTTCTTGCTGCGCAGCTTTAGTGCCGACGATTGAGCAGCAGGCGCAATCATACTCCTGCGGTGTTCCGAAACAACATTCTATTACATTAAATGGTAGGTCGTCGAGTGTACATGATGAAATATTATAAACGTCGACGGGCAAACAGCGCTGATGGCGATGTGAAAGAATAATAATAGAGCACATCTTATGAGGACGATGGGTTTTGCCAATAAAACAGAGTGGAGTTGGAAAGAAAGAAAAAACGATATGACTGAAATTACTCTGGCATGACTTGAGTCCCTTTCAAGGCTAGAGCATTGGTGAAGTGGTCGCCGTTGTTGAGTCGAAATGACGAAGAATTGTTTTAATTCCGTTTAAGTTTTTTCTCCTATAATATTCGCAACTCATCTTCACGCTGTTTGATTAAAAGGCACTTGGTGACATTTTTTTCAAATTTTGAGTTTCCACCCTCGTATATAATATTAATTAAGAAATTTTTTTTGAAACGCAGCACTTGTTTTGGAACTTTATTATACGCTCGAAAAAGTAATATGTTTGAATGACTACACAAAAATTCACATAGGATCGATGTTTTTCCCTGTGCAATGAAATTTAGAAATATTAACTTTTTGGTAAAAGAACCTTCATAGTAAATTATTGTAATATTATGTTCCGTTATATTACAATATCCATAGATAGACACGCAGTGATGTATGTATAGATACACAGGTTAGGTTCGTGAGTTTGAAAATCACTTGACGACTTTCGAGACTTTTTAATTTGATATTCTTTGGCACAAGTTATTTAAAGACATTTAAAAAAAAAGAATGTCAAGTCACAAATTGATATATTTTACTAAAATACATAGCATAACTACTGCATGGAATAATTAATTTTTGATAAACTGGGTTGAAATATATTTGCATACAATGATTAAACTACCTATATTATAAAAAAAGCATTTTACCCAAATGCTAACGGAGCGTGTATAAAAAAATGTTAATTTATGATGATAAACACACATGGGAAAAAACACTTGTTTTATAATTTATAATTTATATGTAGGAAATATAAATTACATCAATGATCACCTATCAATTAAAGTTATAAATATAATATAGTATATTTTATTATTATCATATTTCTACTATATATTAAATTATTATATTATCAGCATAATTTAATCATTTTAATTATTATTATTTACTCCGATAAGTATAATATACTATTACGTATATTAGAGATCATACAACCTCGCATATTTTTAAAACAAAAACAATATAATGATAATAAATAGCCTTGTGTGGTGCAGTAGATGGCCTCAGGCATAAAACGTGTTTTGAGATTAAGCATCATTCTAGTTCCTGGATGGAGTATCACCAGGTTTCAGTGAAAAATCCTCGCCACATATGTGTTCTAAATTTCTTAGAAAACTTACTAAAAATAACCTTCAGCTTAATGGATATAGATATTAAGCCTTAACTCAATAAAAAGTTATAATAATTAACATTAAAATAAAATTATTATGTTTAATTGTTAAAATAAGGTGATAAAAGTTAGTATAATACTAATTGATGGAATTTAACCAGGAAGAAAATATGTTATAGGTTTAACTTTACGTTGACCACACAAAAATATAAAATCTATAAAGAATCAAACATATTGTAAATATATATTTTCTTTTCTTTATAAATTTACTTAATGTATTATTTATTAATATATATTTATAAATTTACAATCAATAATATTTCTATATTTCTATTATTTTATTTCAAATATTAATACTGTACATATTATTATTTAAAATTATATGAAAAAATCAGGTAACTAAGCTATTTAGATCTTATTGATGCACAGTAATTTCGTGTATCAAGGCATTTTCTAATTAAACTGCGTTGGAGACAATACTTTATGAATACGTTCATATGTAATTAAATCACAAACACAACTAAATATGAGTAAGATACTTCACAGAATATAAACTAGAAAAATGTTTTCATCGACGTGATAATAATGATTAGATATGATAAACTAAAAACTATAATATAGATAGATAGATATATTTAATAAAGGATTCCACGATTATTCTATATTTACGATAAAAATTAAAATTAATTGCCATACAAGTGTCCGTTATTTAGAGTATCCGGTATTTAGGAGTTTTCCTGTATAAAAATAGTGAAAATTTTTCAGACAAATTGAAAATGTCAGTTGTCTATAAATATCTCGAAAAAGTCAAAATATTTTGAAAATTAAATCATTTAAAGGAAACGCCAATCTAAATAACTGATAAAGTTTTCAAGTATCTACGACTTATACTTTTTGAATAATAACAAATATTTAAAATTGTTTCAGGATAAATCGTTATCGTTACGCTGTAAAAATTTAAAATTCAAACGCACTTAAAATTTTTCCTATAATGATGCTTCGAGTTTTCTCTATAGCTACTTGAAGGAAACTTACCGAAAACTTAGTGTTGTATTTTTAATCCTTAGTTATAAACACAAAACATTTAATGATTTTTCAACTTCAAAATTACTTGCAAATTTTAACGTTTTCGACAGATTTCGTAAAAATTTGAACTATAAACGCTTATAAAAAAAATTGTGATTAACGATTTTTAATTTTTTTTAGCTACAATAAGAACAATTCATAATGAACCTTATTATATTAAGTTTTCAAGATTTTTTGGTCATCCAACATTTTTTTACAGACACTTCAAAAAAAAAATTCTCATAAAAATCGAAAATTTCAGTTGTCTATAAATAAGTCAAAAAAAGTCAAAAATTTTTGAAAATTAAACTGTATATAGATAATACTAACATAAATATTTGGTGAAAATTTCAAGTATTTATAGTGATTAGTTTTTGAATTACAACCATATAAAAAAATCGATTTCGTCGAAAACTGATTTTGCGTAAAAATTCCCGTTTTTCTATCATTTTTTGTTGTAGTTTTTCTCGACTTTTTTGAAAACTGTTGGAAAATGTTTACTTTTGAGCTCTATAATGCACCAATGATATTTTAATTTTACATCGGAAACCACCCCCAAAGTTTGAAATTGAAGCATTATTTCGACTAGTTATGCTGTACACAGACACACAAAAAAAAAACACACATCATTGTAAAATCAATACATTCATCACTTCGTTCAGAATCTAAATTTTCAAAAATAATGTCGATCTATCATACTACTATAATTAGTTATGTAACGAGCATGGCATCTTCTCACTCATCTAATCAATGTTTAAAAGATCAAATATTCGTTGGTATTATTGGTTGTAGATGGTTTGGAGGTAATGGGTGCGTCTATTCTGATTAGCATTATTAATATTTAAGAGTTTTTCATTTTTGTAAAAACAGGGCTTGCTTTGAAAAATCATTGCAAATAATGACGCATAATGATGAAATACTACGTTATACATCGGAGTTGGTAACTGGTGCAGTAATTTAAGACATTGCAACAGGCATCAGAGAATAGAAATTCGAATGGAAATTTCACGACTCTAAAATATAGTAGCTCGTGATTAGTAGTTAACTGTATAATAATAACGATGGTTCAGAAATTATGACGTGATCACGTGACGCATTTGTGTGGTGGTTAAATCAGTGCCAAGGAATATTATGCGGGAGTCTGTACTCTGTGACGCGTACAAGACTTGTTAAAATGTTGGATTAATGAACGCTCTATACGTGAGCGCGCACACATATACCGTAAATATAATGTACATGTTTTGTGAAATTATGTAGTGCTTAACGTGAACTACAAAACCGGAACGTCGTAACGATTTGTGCTGGTCGGGCGCCGTGGTGTTGTGACGTCAGTACTTAAAAGTTTTAATGCTCTTCTCGTCATCACAGGCCGTGACAAGCGAACAAACAGCCGACTGATCGGTAGACTATATGAAAACAATCCATATATTGCACAGAACAGAATATATTATTATTATTATTGCGAAAGTCACGTGAAACGTTGACGGGCGAATAACTGACGGTAATAATAATATCATACCCACAATATAAACGTATGCCAACGTGTGTGAACTTCCACGCATGATGCGTAAACTGCGCGTAGGTAGTAGGTACATCGAATGAGTCGTTTTGATAAAAACAAAAATTTAACTCTATATAATATTAAGTATTACAATGACATATTGTAATCATCTACAGACCACGCGAAAAGAAAAAAAAAGATTGCGAAAAGAATTCATATAATATTATAACATTGTTGAGTTATAACATTATATATTATTATTGCGATAATTATTAAACTACAATCAGTGTTCGAATTGATTATGGTGGGGAGGACATATGAGGATGGAGCCATTCATCAATTTTCTTATATTTTGAGAGCATCTTTATTTCTAATGGTATAGGACGGAACGTTATATTTTGTTAAAATAATAGTGTAATTTTGTAATTATTATTTCATAAAGTTGTACTTATACTTTCTATTTTCAACAACATATTAAAATAAAATTTAGTATATATGATGTATATATATATATATATTATAACGTTGTCAAAGTATTTTATTTATTTATTATTATCAATATGTACGATTAATTTCCCTATTATTATAAATGTTACAAGTATATTTCAATTATCTATTGATTTATTATGTTGATGGTTGGGAGTGTGGAGGAGTACCAAACCCTTTTTTTTCAAGTTCAAGAGTCCCCATTCTTTTATTTTTCCAATTCTAACACTGACTGGATCCATTTCACGCGATTAGTTTTCTATAATATTATGACATTGTATCTACCTGAATAGGTCACCTATTTAAAGAACTTTACAGGATAGTGTCAGCTGAGAATTAAATCGTTTTCAATTGTACGGGTCAGTAATCCGCAGTTATACCTTGTCTTGATGGATTTCGGAATTCGCGGCGATGAAATAAATAATATATTAATATAACGTTTTTTTGCTGGAGAACAAAAATCTAACTGATCGGCAAACGAACCTTTTACTGTGTATTAAATAATATGACACACGTGTGAAATGTCAACGAGCAATAGCTGACGTAATTTTTTTACGTTGCACAAACACGCCAACCTGTAATTGAACGATTCGTTTTTATAAAAACAAACATAGCACAATATTATTATGATGATGTGGCTATAATAGAGAACAATAATCACGTACTGTTCAAAAAAATAACAGTGTGAAACTAATTGATACCTGTTATCAGCCCCCCTCCAATGGGAGAGAGGATGGTTGTACTTGGAGTAAAGGGGTCCGTTTAAATTAATTTGTTTTACTTCAAATTTTGATAGGAACACCAATGATGTATCAAATAATATTTTATGATACATACTATATTAGGTATTGTATAATAAGTTATTTTGTTATTTTAAGTTGTGGGTTATCCTATAATTACCTAGGAATTGTGTACATTGGATAACCGTATCGTTTAAAATGGTTCGCATTTTATTGGAAGTTTTCTATAGAGCCTGCAAAATTATTTAATACTACAGGGGCTCAAAATTATATGTGAATTGCCTGTCTATAATTATATTATAACTACATATTGTATGTTATGTGATGTCTGTGTATTTTCTGCAATGCGATAACACGTCGTCATCGCGAAACAATTATTGAACTATCCAATACATACGAGCAATGCGTTGTAATATGTATCCGCCTATTCAGATATACAAGTAACCATTATACTATAATATGTGTGTAAGTTGAAAATTAAATCGTTTTCGATTGTACTATTGGCTCAGTCGTTCGCCAAGCGAGACTACCTCGTATTGATGAATTGCGGAATTCGCGGCGATAAAATAAATAGTACAATAATATCACGATCCTCGCCGGAATTACAGTGTATATAAATAACAATACCAGAACAAAGCTGTTAAAGTACCTGGTTTTACAGCGAGGACAGCTTTTGATTTAAAACTTTAAAAAGCTGTTAAGGCATTTAATTGCACGTTAGTTCTTCCAATTCACGAGTATTCAGGTTATAACATCATTCGTAGAGTCTGCATTTTTACCACTTACTTGCTTAATAGAAATAAGATTCCAATGCTGATTTTTTTAGATTCATAATTTTTTTTTTTTTTTTTCTATCGACTGCTTCACGATTATCCCACGATGCAATCATTGCTTATTATGATCTCCTTGGATATCACACTAGTTAGTAGATCGCAGCAGGACTTTGGAACTGAAATTCCTCTATGAGCCGCCATGTGATAAAATTGCTTCTCCTTATAACTTTTATATTTAATAAACATTAGAAAGTTCTTCAAAAATCTAATAGTATACAGGGTGATTCTTTTATCATACAACATTCATTATTTCAAAAACTC
This sequence comes from Diuraphis noxia, assembly GCF_037042655.1. NCBI lineage: Eukaryota > Metazoa > Arthropoda > Insecta > Hemiptera > Aphididae > Diuraphis > Diuraphis noxia. The sequence continues at coordinate 23,432,176 of NW_028301714.1, read as the reverse complement.
TTGACTTTTTTCAAATTTTTTTTTTCAAAATTGTAGATCCATTTGTTCTAGAAAAATTCAGGGTGATTTTTTTATCAAGAACCACTCATTATTTCAAAAAGTATCTATGTTTTGAAAATATTTTTTTACAAAGTTTCATGTTGTTAAAAAAACAACGTTTTTATTAAAAAAAATATGTTTTTTAATATTTTTATCCTTATATTTTTTTAAGTTTTTTACTTTTCTGAATGACAACCTAGAGTTTTAATTTCATATTCCAAAGCAGAATATTTTTCTAAGTATTTTGATATGTAAAAATCGAGTTTTGGACGAGTAGATTATGAGTTATAAGTATTTTAAGTTTAGACAAGCGGAGTAGTGGACAAACATTTCTCCGTTTCTCATAACCACTCCACTCCGCCAATCTAAACTTTAAATGCTTATAACTCATAAACTACTCGTCCAAAATTCGATTTAACATAATTTTTTAGTAAAAACGTTGTTTTTTTAACATGAAACTTTGTAAAAAAATATTTTTAAAAACATTGATACTTTTTGAAATAATGAGTGGTTCAGGATAAAAAAATCACCCTGTATATTTTTTTAAATATTTTCACCCTTATATTTACCAGGTAAACCATTATCAACTTTTGATTTTTAAATGACAACCTCTACTTAAAATTTCATAAACTAAAAAGGCTATTTTTTCATTGAATTTTCATGTTTAAATTTTCATTTTTCGTTAATCCGTTTACAAGATATAGCCTCCCAAAGTTGGGCTGTGTGTTATAGGTGTATGTTAGGTGGTATTTACACACAAACACCATATAAGTGTTGTTTAATAAAAGAATCACCTGTATACAATAATATGTCACTCAATTTTCTCGGTGACCGTGGCGTATTTAATATATCTAAATATTAAGGTAACCAGTAACGAAAATAATGATACTATAAAATACGTATACGCTTCGTGTTTGTCTCGAGATGATGATATATATACATATATAATAGGTACCTATGAGTTATCACTAGTGTTTATTATATATTTAATTTTCGAGTGTGCCGTGGGAATGGGTAATCGCGGATACTGATGACTTTAGAAGGGTTGCAAAGCGAGACTGAGAACAATTTTCGATAATCGCATTGACACAGTCAAAAATAAAGTTCACAATGGTGTGATTGGAATATTTTTTCCTCACCATCGGTCTATCGAAATCCGGTCACGAAACGCGGTACCGCCATGCGATGCTACCAGGTATGAGGTATTAACATTGCAGTTTATTATTTCCAACGCCGTCGCACTGGTGCAGAACAATACAGGTTGGTGGATACTCGTGGTTATATATTATACATATAGCTTATGTTATTTTAAAAGCGGTGCGTTTTAATTTAAACTCTGTTTGCGGCGCTTAATTGTAAAAGCAATTAACAGCGCCATGGCGTAAACTTGTGTATCTATGCATTGCCGATCAAATAATGTGCAAATTGTGACGAGTTGTTGTTGTTCAATAGAAATTGACGCTCCGCCTGATTGTTTCTACGTCTTCTGCAGTAAAGCCGACCGAGCTTTGCACGTCCACCGACAAATCGTTTAAAAGTCAGAAAGTTTGTTCTAAGCAACATATAGTTACTAGTAAGTCGTTTGAATCAAATAACGGCAAATGTTACAGTTCGAGAAATAATGAAGTAAAAGTCGTCGAGCAAAAACGTTTTTGTTTCAATGTTCAATGTGATGCGTGTATAATTTATTTAATCATGTTGTATCATTTATTTTGATCCAAACGCTTGATCAAAAAGTATTTTTAATCTGAACACAATAGCTGTTTTCGGTTGGTATAATATTTTTCACGTTATTTTTATTATTATTTTCGTTATTTTAAATTTTATTTGTTTAAAATAGGAATGCGTTTTTGTAAAAAATAACTTTTTATACGTATATATTTAATCAATTATATTCAAAGATACTCATTTAAAAAAGAATTTAAAATACATATTTGAATATTTGTCAAAGAATACACGAGTATAATACAAACGCTTTAAAAAATATTTAAATACTTTCAATTGTTTAATAGAATATGTTTTTCTGTTAAATTAGCTGAACACATTTTAATGTATTAAGGTAATTGTATAGGTATAGAACATTTATTTTACGCTAAATGATATGACGGAAATAAAAAAAACTTAACGATTAATTTCGTTGAAGTATTTGATTTTCAGTTGAGTGTATTTCACAGTAAAATGTATATTATTTTAAAATGTACTATACATATTATTCTAAATTTTTATTTGTGTGATGCGAGTATTTAGTCGAATCTAAGATAGAAAATTTATAAACAAAAGAATTATTAAAGTATTTTAAAATAAATATTTTATTTTAAGTACAGATATTTTGATGGAGTTTTTAAAATAGTATGTTGATGCATTTTTTTTTTTTAAGTAATTAAAATACACATTGAGTAAATACTTAAGAAGTGTTTGAATATTTTTATTCAAATAACTTTGCTCAAGTAATCTACAACACTGGTTCTCTCAGAGATAAAGTTAGGACAGGTGCATTGAAATCTATTCGAGTGCAACTTGTTCTACAACAATTATTATAAAAGCATAACCGCATACTAATATGGTATAATAATATATTAGAATGAACTTTTAAATGGCATAGTACACACGAGATGATATAATACGCGCATACAACCTCAAACCTTCACCCATTTAAATATTATATAATATTACGACCACTCTTCTGAGATATTATAATCTGATAAATATTAAACCTTTGTAATTATACAAAAGATTAAATAAAAACCACTATATTTATTAACTTGGAAAAAATAATACATTCATTTGAATGCAAACAATTCTAATTTTATAGCTGGATCACTAAAAAATAGAAATAATATTAATAATTTTTTTTTGTTGGTACCTGCCACGCATATTTAAGGTGTGTTCAAAATAAAAGTAGCTTTAATCAATACAGACTTAAAATATTTTAAAATTCAATTATTCGATAAAGGATAGTTAGGATTTTCCTAGGAATTTCTAGCTTAAAATAATTTGCAAATTTTTGTGATTTTTACGTATTTTGTCAAAATTCAAATTTTGAATGCTTATAAAAAAATAATTTGACAATGAATATTTTATTTTTCAACTGCTAAAATAACAATATATTAGAAGCCTTGTATTAAATTTTTAAGATTTTCTACTCAACAAATAAATTTTTATCGATATTAATTTAAAAAAAATATAATAATGCTCGAAAATTGCTTATGCCAACTTAAGTTAAAATTTGTTGAAATGGTTAGGTGATGGATAGAATATACTTATATAAACATTTGGTGAAAATTTCATGTATCTCAGTATCTGTGGTTATTTGTTACATCAAGAACCAAAATCGATTTTGTCGAAAACTGGTTTTGCGTAAAATTTTCCGTTTTTCCCTTAATTTTTAGTTTGTTTATCCCGATTATTTAGGAATTTATTGATAATTTTACTTTTGAATCTCCAAAGTACCAACTAGATTCATTTTCTGATCGAGCGTGGTACTGAAGTCGAAAATTGAAGCACTTTTACTGCCCCAAAACATGATGACAGACGAAAAAAAATTTTTTTTTAATAATAATAAATATAAAACCACACATCATGGTAAAATCAATACATTCCTCGCTCCGCTCTGAATCTAAAAATACCATAAGAAGTGTGGAATTTGTACCATAAACACGGTGAAAAATCTGTGACATAAATATCTGTTTTAAGTGTTAGGTACACTGATTTTTTGCATTCAGTGCATATTATACAAGTATCCTTTTAAAAATTTAATTATGATTTGATAGTATCCTTGTTTTAAATTATGGTTTTAATTAAAAATAGGTACACACTGTACATACATCATGTGTTTTCAAAACTCTGGTGTATGAAATATGGAATACTAAATCAATGATTGAGGTGTATTCAACATTCTGTGTTTAGATACAAAAACAAATTCCAAAACTGCCAAAGTTTTACAAGAACTTAACCGTCATCTGAACTTGATATAATAATAATTAATAACAAAACTTATTCAATTATTAGATTGATACTAGAAATGTATAAAAAGTGGTTAATTAACATACTCAGAAAAAAATTGTTGAACGCAACATTTAACTAAGACAAAAGCTTATTTTTGATTTCACATTTTCAAAGAAATCATCAATTAAAACTAATTTTATAACTAAAAGCGGAACAAATACTTTTTGAAAACTTATGCTCTAGTGGCTGGTAGTTTAAAATTAAACCTCTAGTAATATTATATTGAAAATTGCCAACAAAAATAATTTTATATTTTGTACATCAAAAAATAATTATCTTTTTACACGAGAAATAATATTTAGCTATTAATTTTAACTGGTTGAACGATATTTTCTATATTGTACAATACTTTTGTTTTATGATGTATTTTTTTTATAGATATTTTAAGTTAAAGGTATAAAAAATAAAATTCTATAGTTATTAATTTTTCATTTTTAATTGTTTCAGATGAACTTTTAAGAAAAGGATTTAGATTAATTGATATGACAGCATCATTATTTTGAACCGTAAGTGTGGAATTATTATTTTCATTGTATTTTGTTTTTTAATTATCATTTAACTAAAACAAAGGTAAAAGTTTACTTTAGTTTTTAATTTTATTTATGACGATTTTTTAGCAGGCTCTATTGTACGATAGAATATTTGTTTCTTTATTCTATATATTATTTCTATTTAATATATAAATAAATAGCAATGCGTTGTTTTTTCTTAATATTATTAATAATATCAAAGCGAGAACGTATAAGTTATTATTTTAATAGTCACCTATTTAAAGAGCACTGCATGATTCGTTTATAAAATTACCTAACTCGATATAAAATTAATTATTATTATGGAGTTAATGGCACATTGAATTGCTGGTAGAGAATAGAGATATTATAAGAATATCAAAAATTTAAATGATGTATCTAATAGAATTTTAAAATAATATATTAAATGTTAATAATATAAAAATAAATGTTTATTTTGAATAACTATCAATTAATATATTCCATATTCTTACAAATGTTTCAAAATAAAATGAAAACCAATGGTGAATAATCTACAAAATATTTACATTTTATTAAGTAAACATAATATACATATTCCGACCAGTATACTTATAACGTCGTCATAATCTCCTCAGTGAAAATACCGATTGAATTTATAAAACTGTCTCCTATACATTTTAATTTTATATGTGGTGAATATTACTCATTTACATTTATTGTTTTCATGGAGTAATAGGTATATACAAAAAGCTCAATGGTCCGTGTTGCCGAAGGTATAAATGTAAATAAAAAAAATTTATACAGAATAAATAAGTGCGTAAAACATATGATTCATTGGGATTATTGGTAAATATAAAAAGTAGGTAGGTATTATTGAACATATTATAATACGTTTGTGTTTTATATCAAACGTTTCTTTTTTTAATAATTTCTTTTAAATGCTTTGATTACGTTGCTTCAGGGGCATTATAACGGTTAGAACGTTAGAATATAGTGTTAGACTCAAATAGATAACAATATTTTATACATATTATATTATGCTAACTGCAGGTGTCTAAATGGTGAACTGCACATTGCGTATAGAAACTCTGAAGCGTTTAATAAACGACTTGTAGATATAATCGCAATCGAATTTATATACACTATTGTTGCAGTTTTTTTTTTCTCACATCGACGTTCGAAAACGGCCGATCGATATAGAGGGCATAATTGAAAATCAGAGTAAGTAGTATGGTAGCAATGGCAGTAGTAGCAGTAGTGGTAGGTACGACCGGTGTTTATTTAGAATAAGAATGGGATGGGAGAATAAATGGAGAAAAAAATAATGCCAGTGGGGAGTTCAGAAAAATTTATTACATCCATGTGTTCGGAGGAAGATCGGGATCCATTTTTTATTTACTGTGTGCCCTCGTCGAGTAAATATAAATAAATAAATGTGGAATAATAATAATAAAATGTTTGATCTGGAAAGAGTACAAATTATTCTGATATTATTTATACGTACCCGTCAAAATCTACTGTCGTCAGCAAGAGAAAAATATACTACCATAAAATCGAAATACACATTTCAATACATATCACGAATATTATTATTAAATTTGTTCAAATCAAGGAGATAGGTGTTCCACGAAATATTGTGACTATTGTAACTATATGCCAGTATCAATAACAAACAAATGATTAAAATATTTGATAATAACGTTCTCATTACGGTGAATATTAATCTCTTTTTGTTTCTATTCCCAACTAAATAAATCGTCCATGTCTATTTTTAAAAGAGTCCTGCAAATATTTAAAAATTTCTTTTTTAGTTTTTACAACATACAATGATGAGTAATTTAAAATAGTTTTAATGATCTTGCTCTAAGAGTAACGCCGTGCTATTGAAAAATAAATAAAAGGATTGATTGGTATCTTTTTTTTATTTCCCTCCTGTTATTACAATATAATATCATACATTTGTATACAAACGTTAGAATACGTTTCATGCTATACATACGCGTATTATTATTTATTATATACCCTCATCGAAATAAATTAATCGATATTACAGTAAACTATATTGATGAGTATATTTTTTCATAATATATATAATAAATAATATTATACCTACGTTTATTGGGTGGCGTGTATTTGTAGAATGATTTCTGCATTAATTCCAAATGGCTACACGCACTAAACGGAGCAGGGTCATCGGGTCACTCTAAAAGCGCAGTAAGCTCAATCAAAAAAGTATTTCGAAAAGTTATGAAAATACGTACAAATTGAAATCATAAAAAATTAATTTTACACGATTAATATTCGTATTTTGTTATAATAATATGTTTACCAAATCAATATATTGACACCGCTGTCAGCATTCATGGTACTTGTCAACATTTCATAGCGTTACATATTATTAATAATATTTTATGATATATATTATAATATATAATATAATATATATATATATTCATTATTTTATAAACCTGTACTAGACCTAATTGAATATTTTTTTCTAGTCATTAATATTTTATAGATATTAAAATTATCTTTACAATATTAACTCCATTGTTTATTTGTGCCAACAAATTGTGCACCTATATGTACACCTATTTAATCTAATAAGAAAATAATAACAATATAGTGCTATTAAAACGATTGAAGTGAACACATTTTTTGTAAGTTCTTGCTATTTTTACTATTTATCGGACCAAACCAAAGCCTCTATTCCAACCAAATTGTAAACTTTATATATTTTGTGCGTGTGCCTACGCGATAAAATTTTCAATCCTCCAATCAAGACCTGTGATCATAGTTTATACATAAAGATTACTGTTATATCAAACGTGTGAAAAATCCTAATTGAATCAATAGACAGGCATACACGACATGATATCACATTATCACAATATTTAAATCATAAACCATACATATAATATATATAATCATATAACCATACAGTATAATATGCAGTCCTACGTTAGGTAAAGATATTGAACAGACTTTCTGGCGTTCGGTGAACGACGCTATAAAATACAATAAAAGTTTCTATATTGTAATATATTCCATGCGGTAAATATCACATCGACTCCGCTGCACTGCACACGTCTTGTTATACGTACTTCGCACACCCGTACATTGTGCATAAATATAAGTATCTACACACACACACTTCTTTATATAGTTGAACACTTGGCGTTTAGTAGGCGCTGCTACGATAGAATATGTGGGCTAAACGAGATTACGGTAATAACCACGCCTAATAGACATAAATAAAACGAGCTTCTCTTCAACTCAGTATAATATGATATGTCACGTTAACCATATTGTTATCTTGTATGGCAGGTATTAGGCGTGACATTGCGGCGTACACGTCAATATTATATCATATTCGTGTAGTTGTATAGCATCAGCAGTGGAATAGTGGTTATGGAGATAGCAGGGGTTTTCGATACATATAGACGTGGTAGAAGTGGAAGAGTAGCGTCAGCAGTGGTCTTGGTAGTTGTAGTTGTAATGGTAGTAATTGCATTGGGGTGAGAGTAGTTTTAAAATACGTCTCTAGGGAAAATAATTTTCGTTATTATATGATTTTGTGTTTCGAATAAATATTAATATGAATAATAATAGTGCTTTTTGTTCGTTTATATTATATGCAGACAATTCCGAAATAGGATCATGTTAAGAACTACACTGCACCAATAATATACTCTTACTGACGATTATTGTATTATGATATGTTATGATAAAGGGTAAACAATCATAATAATAATATAATAGCTGGGTAATATTATGCGAAGGTATTTTGACGAATAGATTATATTTTAACTGGCCATCTGCAGACATTATAGACGACGATATTAGCTTGTTAAAAGAACGTTCGTCATTCCTTTCCAACGTAGAAATACAGTTTAAATTTTTAAATATACAATTTACTTGATGATTTAATATTTAGCTACAGGTGAAAATAATTATTTGTTTAAATTTGGTTATTTTTGTTATATATATTTATATATTATATACTTAACTGCGAGTGATATTTAAATTTAACACGGAAGTTTTATGACGTAAAACCTTCAATCAACGTTTTAATGCTTCTGTACTTTTTTTTATACATTGTCAAGTAGGTATACAAGTTAAAATAATTTTAATAATTTAAAATTGTGACTTTTTTTATTATTTATCAATTTAAAAAAAATAATACGTTTTTTTCGAGTATTTTAGACATAAATACTTTGGAAATTTAAAACTAACAATTTTGATGCAGAATGGATAATATACATCAAAGCTATACACTTACTCACTATATCTACGGAAAAGTGCATAATTAAATTGAGTATATCTAGTCGTACTACCCTAATCATTATTAACTAAAAAAATTATATATACATTTGTTTTTTTTTTTTTTTTTGAGCACGTGGTTTTTCATTTTTAATACTTCAAAATCGTCTAAATTAATTTTTTTTTTTTTATTGAACCAGGAGTGTTATCCAGTGTATGTAATCATATTGCTATTCAATAACTATCCAAGTACGAAACAGAAAAATGTACACTTTTTCCAATTCTATTTTATCAGACCAGCAATGTCAACGTTGTGCTTACAGATAAATACCAACAACTCATAGATAACGATTTGTTTGAACTTTATTTGAATTCATGACAATTATACAAATTAGTGAAATAATAATGACAATATAAAGCCGTGTTATCCGGTGTATAAACATTAAACGCTAACGAATTAAAATCGAATACATAACAAAAACTGAAGTAATTCTACACTATTCAAAGTATACGGTACGGAAATGATTTTACGTCGTTTAAATGCTCGGAAAACATGGAAATTGTTTGAATATTATGACGCCAGTTTACAACACGTGTAATACGGACTTAATGTCCGTAAATAAATGGTTTTATTTTTATATTTTCGGCATTTTGAAAAAGTTTTTGATTTCGCCACTGCAGCATTTTTTAATCTCCGCATATGTGCTGCCATTTTAGTTATGTATATACATGACACTGCGGCAACACAGAATTATTATTTTAATAGTTGCAGGATATTAAAATCACAAATTATTACAATAGTTTTACATTTTATAAATACCTTTATTTTGATAAAACATGTGAAATTCATTACACGTTTATAATATTATTTATACCTTATTTGTTCCACTCTTGTCACTTGTCATTATACTATATATATCGGAAATGTAAATATGATTGTTTATATTATCAACTTTTGATTTTAAGCATTTATATTTGTATTTAATAATACTTTTAAAGAGAATTCTGAACTACATAATAAGTACATTTACAATGTAATAATCCCAAGTACCTATTATGATATGTTATACTTTTCTTTGAAATGTACACATAATAATATCATAAAAGTTTTGAAATTACAAAAATATTTTTTAAATACTAGTATGCAAAAAAGAAACCGTTTCCATAGAATAACGTATGATGACAAGGTATTAACCCAATCATGGTTCCCATTATGAATAATCAATGATCATATTGATGTTTTGATGGCATGTCATATGGGTCGCCACAGTGTTGTCCTGTAGATATTCCGTCAAATATTTTGATTGAAACATTTTTTTATGCAAGCTGTATACTTAACGCCTAACAATGCAGGCTAACAATTGCATTGACAAAAAAGAGAAACAACAATATATAATATTGAGGTATAATAACTTACAGAAGGCGCTATGGAAGGTTAATTTTCTCAGAAATATCGAGATTGAAGTGGCTTCGGGGCAGTGTCAAGAAACAATCACGAGAGAAAGCAATAATCAAAATTAATACGAAAACAATTTTCTAATAATAATTAACGTGGAAATAAATAAAAACAAAAATAGGTAACGATTTATCGTTGTTAATAACAATAATTATTAGGAATAAGAACATTTGTAAATAGGTTTTATAGACAATTACCGAACAATATTATGAAAAGAAAGTGTCTTTGCTTATATATTATATTATATAAGAAGCTTTTAGATTTATATAACGTAAAAGCACAAACTTAAATATACTAGTCAAATTAAAAAAAAAAAAACGTAAAACTTAATAATATACATCAATAACGTATCCTGTTTTAAATACAAATGTTTACTGGGGAAAAAATATTAAATATATATAATATTTATTACTCTTCTGTCATTACCTAACCTTGGGTTTCTAATACCTCTGGTATAAAAATAATACAATTCTTTCAATAAATATCCTTCAGAGCAATTATAGTCAATAACTATGGTAACCTAACCCTCCATAAAGACCTGAATATAATGACCATCCCCAAATAAGTTTTTATAAAATAAACTAATTTTCTATTAAAATCACCTGCTTTCTAACAATCCTTTCTTGATTTAATACATACCACCTGTCACCAAAAAATTAAATGGTTCGAAGCATGACTCATTTAACTTAATTATTGCATAAAAAAAAAATATATAATATCTTAATAACGATAGTATAAAATTATTATTATTATTATTACGTCCAAAAAAATTGTAATTTTGTTAATATTTGTATTATTACCAAAAATGATTAATTATATTTCAGATCTGATTAACATCAATGGACAATTTCTCATACCAGTCTCTAAAATAATTTGTTAAATTTTAGAATTTGAATATTATAATGAATAATATATTGGTTATTTGGTTGTACAACGACGTATTTGTTTTTTATATTGTTTTTATTTTTTGTATTAGTCATCTTTTGGAGCATTATATAATCATTACATTTTTCGACTTTGTGAGTAGCTTCTGGTAGAAGATAAAATACATAATAGTTGGTATTTTAGAGGCTAAAAAGTATTGATTCCATATCAATGTATTTAAAAAAATATTGTTTATTACTACAATATTAATAGCAAGAAAATAACATTAGATTATTTTATAGGTAAATGGTGTGTGTGGTTTTTTTTTTTGTCAAACATTAATTCAACTTACCATGTAACTAATAAAATAATAAATAATTAACAGCATTACATAAATAAATAATAAATAATATACAGTTAAATATCGTTGAAAATATAAGCTGACAGAGATGGTTGTTTCCACCCAGAATCATAATTCCTATACTATAATTTACCATTAAATCAAATTTAATGCATCCACTACAATCACCTACTTCCATAATGAACATATTATACTATAAATATTATGTATACTCGAAACCTAATATACAGCAGATATCGCTTTTCCTGATTTTATTTTTTTAATTTTGTTATAAATACGGAATAGTGTTGTAGATGCAAGTGAGTGTATTCAAATTATTGACGAACATTGGAATGTTCATGACGCATATGTCACGCACGTATCGAGTATACATTATTCATTTCTTTTCGATTTGTGACGATATTCAATTTTTAGATATTTCAATTAGTTTGAATACTCTATGCATATATTATTATAGGGTACCTATCAATAATGGAAATTTAATAAACATTTAGTTTTGTTTATTAAATTAAATTTCTTGACTGAATGAACCGATTACATATTGTGTAATTACCATCTCAATTAAGTTTATGTACTGCATACATCATAGTGTATCCTCTACACAGCAGCAGCTGTAATTTATTTTGACTGAAATATACGTTTATGGACCGAAATAACGTAATGATTTATAATGCAAATTAATATCTATTGATTATTCGACTAAAATACATTATTGTTTCAGTATAAACTTACTTAATGTTGGTGTTAAAATGTTCATATAATATTGCGTCTGTTAATAGAAATAATATAGGTAATATTGTATTGAAGAAAATATTTTCAATAGTTGAAATACAATATTTTATTTATTTTACCTATTTTTTACTGTTTTACACCATACGAATTTTAACAATACACCTAGTATATATTAATAAATATACCTTGGAACATATTCACATGATTAAATATAATTAAAAAATTGAATATCTCATGAATTCAAGGCTGTAGTCAATTTGCACCAAAATTGACCCAAAATATTTACAAAATGTTTAATTTGCACCATTTTTTTTAAATGCGTTTATAATTTGCACCAAAATAAAGATATATAATTTTCACCATCCTCAGGTAGTAAGAAATAGGAACTGTAATTTGCACCAAAATGAAAATCGATTATTTTTTCGATAGTATTTCGATTGTAAAAACTTATAAGTTTTTATATCCTAATATAAATTTAGCTTAGTTTTTATTTATAAAATAGCTGAGCTTATACACATATTGATGTAAGTACTAAGTTTATATACAATTGTATAATTATGAATATAAAAAAAAGTTGGCCAATTAAAAAAATTATATGTTATTAACGTATTATTATTATTATTATTAAAATTATTATTGTCATTCGTATCAATCTAGTCTCGACGTCTACGAAGATAACGAGGAAAAATCGAATATTTCAAAATTGAATATTTGATAATCGAACAAATAAATAATCATTTTGATGCAAATTACAAATTATATTTTTGGCTACCTGCAGTGGTGCAAATTACAAACTCCTGAATTCAAATATATTATAATACATATTATACACGTATATTTTCGTTTCTATTAATAATGATAGTAAAAAAAAATAAAAAATTCAACAAAAACCTAAATGAAAAAGTTATTATAACTATTGATTGACTGTTAATAAAAGACATAGCTTTCCTTAGAGGGTCGTCATCTAAATAATTTCTTGTCATTGAAGTTAGGTAGTAAGGGTCTCGTGAACGTGTTATTCCAGGAATGTGAAAACCTAGTATGGACAACCAGCGGCAAGGTGAATCAATTACGCTAGAAACTAAACCGTATAAAAATTTAATATCATTCATATTATCTCTTCTTTCGCTCAGAGTAGATGGATTTAGTGTCATTAAGAGGGGTTGATAGTCATAGAGTTCTTGAAAATGATAAATTGATAATTGATCGTAAAACCCATTATAATTACAATATAATTGTAGTTTTTTTTTTTTTTTATTGATCTAAAGACATCGGTGACAACTCAACTAGTTTTTTGATAAGTACGTGTAGGTACCTATTAAAAGTACTATCTATACAATATCAGCAATAATATTATGGAAAATGGGTAAAAAAATACCATAAAAAAGTATTAATTTTTAGTACAACACGTATACTATTTTAATACGCATTATAAATTTTCAATTTTCATAGTCGTACAACTTAAATAGAAGTTCAAAAACTTATTGAAATATACGTTATAACATTATGATTAAAAAATGTGCAATTAAAATAAAATCTATCAATATAATGATTACATATTATAATATTGTTACATAACGGATGGTTTTTTTTTTAAATTTATTATTCTTGCTTTTTGATGTGGAATCGATTTTCTAAAAGGATATTAAATATTATTATGTAGCATTGCTACACAAGATACTACGTTCAAAATACGATTTGTAAAAAACATATGTTATAATAAAAGTCTATTTATTCATGAATTGAAATGTTTTTTTATTATTAAAAAATTGTTTACGTATTATTGAAAATGTATTAAAATAATAGCAGAGTATATAGTTACATACATTTATGATATTATTGCATACAATAATACACAACTCGTGATAATTATTAATACCTAGAAGTGTGAATAAATTAAGTTGTCCACTATAAGGTGATACACTGATACCACTCTCGACATAAAAATAAAAATAACACTTATTTAATTTTGATCTTTTGAATTTGTGTGTTTTTATTTCGAGCACGGCTCTTGACGATTCATATTATGTTTATTATGATACAAATGTTACAGTTTTAATTTAAATACTTGATATTTTTTGTACACATTAATCGCATTCAATACCTATTATTATATTCTTATAACTATTGAACATCAAACATAATATATTTATTTGAGTCAATATGTTTTGTATACCAGATGAAAAACTTAAAACTTCAATTATAATAAATATATTTGATATATAAATGAGATTTGATTTTTTCGATATCGGTGTGTATGAAAAAAATAATTCGATCACATTTTTTTTTTCACTTCGATAGAATATAATAATAGTAGTAATATGTGGATATTCCTTTTTTTTTTGAGCTGAGTCTTCAATATCGCGTGTCATGGATGTGTCTAATCTATACACTTTACACTGAGCGCGCGTAATACAGTCGGGTGCAGAGTAACTGCGAATTTTCGTTTCATATTTTTTTGACATATACCATTAAAAAACGTTCAAATGTCTTTGTGGCTCACGCCGATTATTCGGGAGGGAGAGGGATGAGATTGGGATGCACGTCGTAAAATATTATATATGAAGTCGACGAAATAATAATAATAATATATCATATCATATATACTGCGTTTGAGCCGTTCGAGTTTACGTGAATAAATCTGTGTGTTTGGCTTAACACGCGCGTGCATTGAACACTCCGATAGTTGTTTTACTTTGCAGTTTCTGACGTCGTCGGCAATAAACCAAACGCGAATATTGTTTTACAGTTGTAGTGAAACGATAAATCAAGCATCTCATAATATTATTTTCTTCGAGAATATAATATAACTAGTGCTCAAACACCTACTCGATTTATAATATCATAATATTCAGCTTTAACGAAATTCACGGTGTACGCCAATCTACTGCATTATGCTATTTTACATTAATAATGGGTTTTTTTTTTTTAACAGAGTAAATTACAATAATTATATAATGTTGGTATAAAAGAAAACTTTCACTTAAATTAAGCAGTATAGTTAAAAAAAAAAAATACATCTAATAAATAAAGTTGTTATTTGCGACTATACTAGAATAAATCTAGAGATCAAAACATTAAGTAATACATATAGGTACACGGGTATTCAATACAACAATAATACCATTTAATAGCAGCAACAAAATAATCATTTGTATAATAAAGATTAAAGATGGAGTAGGAAGTAGTTATGTTTGTGGTAATAATATGCAATATAAGTTTGTGTTATGTTCAATAACTCGATCACGAATGCTATTTTGAGTTGTTTTTTTTAACGCTCCTTAAATTCAATGCAACTACAACGTGTAATGCATCAGAACTCAATAAACTCGCATAGAATTGACAGCTTAATTTGTTTTTCCTTTGTTCCATCTCCCTATCGCGGTATTCGGTTTATAGAGTGCCTTCCGGTATACACGCGGATATAATTTAGATTATGTAGATGGGTTTTGGGGTGCGATCAATTTATATATCTATAGTCTAATTATACAAGGACTTACACAATTAATATTACCTTCTGGTTAAATTGGTAACACATTTAATTAATCGTCGTAACTACAGCAGAGGATATTATACTCAAAAAGCGACTTTATCTCATATACACAAGCATTGCAATAACATAGTTAAGCATTTTTTAAAAATTCCTAATCGAACTTATTAGTGTAAAATATTATAAGAATTTAATTTTGTAATCATACTTTATTCTTCTTCAACGTAAGGTTATATATTATGATATTATAATTAACACGAATGCAGGTTAATCATGCTTCTTTCAAAATACAGAATATAATATGGATTGTAAGTGAAAAATACAAATGTATTTTTATAGTTGTTGTATCATGCATAATTAATTAATTTAAAGTTTTAACACCTCAAAGGATTAAATAGTATAGCTAAAAATATATAATATACAATAATATATAAATAATAAATAATCACAAACATTATTAATATTAAAACTATTTACAACTAGGTTAAACATGTGTGTAATGTTTAAAGAAATGTAGTACCTATTAAGTTTTGGCCATTAAGTTATAATTGATGTAGAAAATTAGAAACTAGGTTAAGTGATAATAATATACGAGTATAAGTGATGTTATAACATATATATACATAACTATATAGTGATCTATGTAAGCAAGTGTGTGCGTTCTTTAACGGCGATCACTCGATTCGGTTACTGAGACAATGTGTATCAAACAGTAATTAAGTTTTATATTTTAATTATCGTGTGGTTAAATAGCGTACGTCAGTACTCGGAAGCAATTGAGTATAAATGCAGCTTTTTATATATAGAATAGGAAAATTAATTTAATAATATAGGGGTAATATTTCTTTGGCATTGGAGGAGAACTGGAGAAGAACTTAACTGAATATTTTTGTTACCTCTTTTTTCATAATTTTATTATATGCAAGTTTCTTTGTATTCTAAACTCTTCCTCGGGACCAAGGATTTATCTGGGGTATCCTTAGGGTGTGACTCCCCCCCCCCCCCGTGTGAGGCGGACTGACTTACATCGAAATTGATCAATTTAAACATTTATATTTCCATGAATTTTTTTTTATCAATGGTACCTACATGGATAAGTTGTTATCATAATACATATTCACGATGATAGAATCTTATATTGTTATTATATTAGCACGGTTCACAAAATTATATCAGCTGATTGGGTTCTTGTTTACCCTCGAACAATAATTAATAGTTGTTGAAACAACCACATGACAACCGCGGTCTACACCACGATTTAAGATATAATATCTTAATTCATGGTCTACACATTTCGTGACTGATAACAATAATATTATTGATAATAATTCCCGGCCATATTCCTGATAATATATTTCACATTTTGATAATTTGATATCATTCATTCGTGTCATTTGTGTTTCATTTGATTTAAAGTTGATTTATTAAGGATAATCTGTTTTTAATAATGTAACATTTCAGTGGCCGCTTTGCTAAGAAGAAAAGATGTAGAGATTTTGTAATATGAACCAATAAAATAAATTTGTATACTATGATGATTTGTTTTTAATTATGTAACATCTCAGTGACACAAATTATTTGTAGAGGAATAGTTCTAAATTACAAAAGATGAAAAAAATAAGGTTCAACACTGTAATATCTGAATCCCATGTAATTTCATATTTTTATTATTCCTCCCCCCCTCATAGCCAAGATTTGGAGACACCCCTGGGATTTATGTTACTGACTTGTAGTTTGTTACTCAAATAATTCCGCATACCTATAAGAATTTCCCGCAGCGCACATTTATATGAATATTTAATTGTACATCATATCTACTATTATAGCAAATTTTTCCGCATTCGTAATTCTGATTAAATAATATTACGATGATCATTAAGTTGTAATTTAGCTGATTTTTTATTATTTGTTATCAAATCATTTTTTCACAAGTATGAACGTTACGCTCGTATTGTTACGAAATATTATAAATAATATTTTATTATGATATTGGTATGAATACCATAACAATATTATCGCCGTAACGGAAAGAAACTACTTATATTGCATAATAATATCGGGAGCAAACGAAGCGAAATATAATTTGCTAGGTTTATTCTTTATTAAATCTAAGATCTAAATCTATAATCGTGATGCCCTTAATAATATAATGTATGTAATAGCATGCGATGATCAGTGCCGTAACTAGGCATTGGCAAGGTGGGCGGTGGCCAAGGGCGCAGTTTAAAATGATCGCGCTAGGGGCGCAATTTTTATTTCATATAAATACTAAAAATTCATTATTAATTTATAGCATTGGTATAATATAATATAATATATAATAACATTAAAATCTGTTTAGAGAGGTACGCATTTACACTTAGATAATGCCACTATGGAATACAGAACAATAATCGATGAAGCATGATTTACCGACACCTGTGATCGGCGATGCGCTCATCTCGTTAAAATATTCTTCACGACATAAAAATATTATTTTTATTATATTATTTACATGTTATAGTAATAATATAAACGAGGTAATGACAATTAAAGAAGTTCGAAACTTATTTATTGTAAAATGTGTTCGTCAAAAACCCAATGATTATGTAGTTGTGTAATATTATTTTAATGTATACGGCGATATTATTAAAGTTCTATGACAGAATAATATTCGAATATCTATATTTGAAATTGAAAAAAAAAATAAAGCTTAGTCGTTAACGGAAATCATTCATGCGTTTATCGTAATTGACAGTGTTCTTTAAGCGTGACAAAAACATTACGAGTCTTCTAATCTTTAAAAAAATTTCAAACTTAAAAAAATATTCACACTCAATATCAGTATCTATTACATCATACCTATTATTATAAGAGTCTACGGTTTATTGGAAAACAACATTTTGTCAACTAAATGATAATATTATTATAATTTCTTGGAGAGGTTACTATATGTATATGTCGTAGCTAGGCATATAGTCAAATCAGCCATTTTATTAAATGCCTAGGCGTATAGTCAAAGAAATTTAATTTGTATGCTATTTCACTATCTGCCTATTAATTTAATAATAGATAACTAGGCATTTAACTAAATGGTTGTTTCAAGTTCGGCAAATAATAAAAATTAAGTATTTTTTATTATTTTAGAAATTTAATTATATTTTCTATTAATTATTTATTGCTGTTTTGTATATATAAAAAAAAAAACTATGTATTATTCAATAATATGTAAAACACTTAGGTATATGAATATGTTTAATCTCGTGTTCATCGGTACTATTGTTTTAAAGCTTAAATTCTAAATATATGTAGGTAATTACTAGAATTAGATGAGATACTGTAATAGTATACGAGTATAAAAAATAAATAAAAACACATTTTTCAGTTATTACTTGTCTTGTTGTTTCTTGTTATTTTTTTTTATTTTCTTGAACATTTAAAATATTTTTTTAAAACATAAACACCGATTGGTTTCACATAATCGCTTTTCTGCATGACAGTTAAATTTAACTAAATCTTGACCGTTGAAAATTGATAAGCTTGCTACGGCTTCACGTATGAACACAAATTTGTCTTTTTGTACTTTGCTGTTTTCTAGACCATTATTCGAAACTAGTTGAAGTTCTTTCCTGGAACACCAATTTTTTATAATAACAACTGCTGTGACAACTTGGTAAATGTTGTTCCGAGTATGTTCACTAACCCATTCATATTTTGACTGTCAAGAGGTCCTTGGTCTACTTTTGGAACACTCAATATTATCTGATCACTAGGTGACCTTTAGTTTTTTAAATACTTTTTCACTATTTTTGCCATCTTTTTTTGCTGCGATTATTTGTCGTTCATGAGATTTAATGTGGTTAACTTTTATCTGTTTTTCATTATTGCATAGCAGAAAAATATTTTCAATATCGTTGATGTTATTTATAGAATATCCGCAATTATCAGAATGTATATTTCTTTTACACATAGTACATTGCAGTTTACTACCTGATTTTCACAATCACTGCAGATATAATTTACGTCAGAATATATATATTCTTTTGATGGTATATTGCCAGCATTATTATATCCTGAATTTTTTAGTAAAATACCTATTTTAAACGTCTTCTTCATTTGATAATTTCGTATAATTTCGGAAGGTAAGTTTGTAGAGTTAAGATTTTATTTTGGTTCAGTACCAAATAAAGCTCAGATATGGCGAGCGACTAAAATTCTATGATATGATGTGAAATGTTTTTTTGCCATTGTACAAAATAAACTCCGATTGATCACTTGGTACCTTTACTATCGACGACCCAAGCTTATAACATGTTTTAAACATCTTGATTTGATCTTTCTACAGATCGCTGACTCTGAAGGTGCCATGGCCGTTCATGTACTATTTTACAATCAGGCCCTAACATCATATTTTTGTCGTTATAATCGATAGGATTATAATTTGTCCCACGGTAATTTCTAATATCTACGTTAATTTCCAAGGTAAAAACCAATGGAACTATTATTTTTATTTAATAATAATATATGTATATAGTACTCACTACTCGTGCTATAGAGTATAGACTATAGAGTATATTTAAAATAATACAATATGTTCGATTTTTATTATTTGCCTGACTTGAAATAGGCATTTAGTTAAATAGCATACAAATTAAATTCTTTGACAATATACGCCTAGGGGCATATAGTAAAATGCCTGATTTCATCATATGCCTACAACATAATATACATATTTCTACATTAGTTTAGTTATTAATACGCAGACTTATTTTTGATGATATTCAAATTACGAGTGTCTTAACGGTCTTTGATCTTTTAAGAGCAAAATATATACACGTAGCAGTGTTTAGTGAAGTAACGCTCCAAACATACTTTGATAATTAAAATTTAACGATCTTCAAAACATGACACCATATACGTTTTAACTTTTATAGGTTCGTTTAAAACTATTTTCCGACGGAATCGCTCGAAACGTTTGCAAAATGTATTTGTTTGACAGTTTTTAACCGTTATATATTCTACAACACTATATGTGGCTGTTGCAGTACGCGTAAAACTATATACCTACCACAATTTTACTGAATCTTTTTTTTCACTCTCACTTAACGATGCTACATTATTATTTTATTTATTATTACCCGTGACGAAATTAAAACAAACAACGCACTCCTTTAATTATACCGCATTAAGCACAACTAATATGACATATAAGAGTTGTTTATCTGTTCTCGCGTGCAGGGCAATAGGAATATTATAGGAATATGATATGCGTGATATAGACACAGCAAAAAGGCTAATGGTCAAAACGAATCCGTGGACGCTCTAAATTTATTGTGCAATAAATTCAATTTATATGTTGTTTGTGTGGTACATCTACATAATATGGTTCGTACGCGTGAATCTACCTACCTATATATCTTTATTATAATAAATTCGTCTACCAAAAAGTGTTAATCACAAAATGAGTCAAATACTCTACTGAAAATATAATATATGTAGAATATCATATTTAATGTCCGATTGGAATAAAGAAATTAAATTATTTTTCTCTTGATTCGAATCTTTATCGAAATTTCATCATCATTTTAATTTTGATTGCATTTTAAATAGTATATTAACTATAAATTGAACGAAAATTGTATATCGTATCAGTTGTTTTATAAATAGCCAAAATCTACTTTTTTTATTAAATTCAAATATTTTACGATTTCAAAAATAAAAAAATAATGTTACACTTCTAAAATTAATTAAAAGTCTTATTTTTTCAATAAAATAAAAATTTAAAAATTGTTCGGATCTCATAAAAATTGAAAACCTATGCAGTCGCTTTTAAAAAATAATCATAATAGTATGAATATTACGCAGACATGTAATATATCGTATATATTTACCATTTAAGTTTTAACATATAGTACCTATTATGATTTCAAGATAATGCTTTAGAAACAACAATTTTTAAACAAATGGCTTTTTTCACACAAAATAACGGATTTAGTGGGGTTTAAACAAGAATGTAAATAATTTACCTTTCAACTATTTTGCTCGAATATGTAACTAAGAAGTAAAGTTCTTTTCAACAAAATATCCATTTAAATATTTTTTTAATGTTGCTTATTATTTTTTTTCTGTGCTTGGTTTAACATTAGTCATTAAATTATATTTTTCCTGCCTTGGTTTATACGTCACAATTTTTAAATGTACCTAATCTATTATTGCTTAAAACAATAAAATTATATTTTAACGACGGTTTTGAGTGTCGATTAAATATCATAAATTCAAATCGAAAATATTAACAGTAATTTTTAGTTTAATCGATTTTAGTTTTATAAAAAAAAACCATACAAATCCGTATTTGCGGTACTTAAAAATATACCATGAAATTTATAATCATAAGAATATTAATATTTTTTTTTTCTTGTTACTTTTAATTTTGTTTTTAACAATATTAAAACTCGTTAATACCGTTTATTACAAATGAACAATTTACATAAAATAGTTGTTGGAATAAATTTTATAATTAATTTTACGCCTGTTTCAAATAGGTGCCTCGAGTTGTAATACACAATTTTTTTTTTCACAGCCTTATAATCATTATTTTTACCATGTTTTTAATCTTATAACCAAGTATCCATTTAAAACGCAGAACTCGTTCTCGACCAGTGATATAAATTCGTACGTGTTAAAGTGACTCCTCGGGCGATTTTATCCGAAAGTGCATTATAATTGCCACCGAGGGGTTGGGAGGTGGAGTAAGACCCGTGATGATAACACCGCTTTACGGAGGTTATAAAAATTGTTGCCCGAGGTTTATCTGACAATCATTTCAATTTGCTCTCATAACAGAGCTTTTAAAACCGGAAGAGATTTCATCCCTCTCACGTCCAAACAATATTTCCAGAATTCCCCAGCCGTCCATCTATAAATAATATATAAATATATATACACGCAAACACGTCCGGTGTGCACTGTAATTTAAGTTCCGGTGGAAAAAAAAGGAAACTCACTGCTGTATCTTCCATCTCCAAAGCTCTCGTGGACGGATGGTAGTCTTAAAAGTCTACCGACAAAAAAATTAAATCTATTTGTCCTCTAACACGTGTTCAACTACACAGTCAAGTTATGATTTTCTGTCCCTCGCTTGTATTTATAGCGTTTCGTTTCTAGTCACGTAATATGCGAGCACAACGTACATGATTACAACGACCCACCGCCTGCAAATCTACAAGAAAGTTGGGGTGTCGCATCCTTCCCACTCACCCTGCCAAGTAAACCCCGCAGACAAAATATTAATAACAATTCGTTGTGAATCATATAAGAATGACCTTTGAGCAAGGAGGGTGAAATAAATCGACACGCTTTCACCTCTCGCAAAATTGCGGCCAATTATGACCATCATTTCTCATCTTAGTTCGTATAAGAACAAATGGGTTTGAGTTTGTCGGATTGAGGCCATACCTATGGTGTAGCGGTTTTTTCAATTTTTTTTTTCTACTTGGGTACTTTTTCTTTCTCAGTTAGCGTGTAATTGGATATTTCAGATTCAATTCGAAACGAAGGAAAGTAATATGTATGTGTCAAAATTATTATAATATTGTTTGAAAGTAGAAACTTAACAATATATGTATATATGTATATATATAATTATTATATATATATACATACAGGGTGATTCACCATATACTATGCACGCTTAAATAAATACTGTCCGCCATGTATTTTTATGAATAAACCTATATGGTAAATACTAAACGTACATTGTGCATAACAATAGTAAAAGGAGTAATTATTAATTAAAAGTCACTAAAACAATATTGTTAATTTACACAAATATGCCTGTGGCACAAAGATAATATAGAATGTGTATATAATAGTATAAAATAATCTATAATCTATTTGAACATAATAATATACAGTGTTTTACCAAGCATGTTTTCCCATTGTTTTTTTTAAATAATTTTGATTTTTGAAACTTCTAAATAGGTATAGTGAACACTTTGCTAATATGCTATATACTATTTATTCAAAGACAATTCTTAAAATGTATACATTTTTCGTACCACGTAAGGAGTGTTCTGTAGTGATACAAACTCCTATTTTTTCATATGAGAACCCGACCCTTTTCAACTGAATAATTTTTCGAATATTTTTATTTATCTAATTCACAATTCGAATGAGTAGTTTATTGATAAAATGTTTTTATCAAACCTGAAAGTAGTGTGGTGCCTCCTTATGGTGCGCTAACTTTTCTTGTAAATAGCATCAATCTAGCAGATTATGCCGAAAAAGAAACCTCAAATACTATGCATAAAAGCTTAATTAACGAAATTTCGGACTCTTCCACGTCAAACCCTCTAATCTAAACAGACGCTTTCAAAACCAACTCTCTTGTGGTAATTGTTATCATATACTATGACTTATCCATGTCTTACAAACTATCACACAAAAAAAGTATCTATACAGTGGAATAAATTTTACTTCTTGAAGAAGCCCACCTAGCCGTTTAACTGCCTGACCCTACTATCAACATTTGTTTAGATTCACTCAGCGTCCTAAAGAACTTTACGTTCAACTCACACTCAACCATCCTAGTTATTAAAATAAGTAACACCATTGCAAAATCTAACAAGAGTATACAATTTATATGGACAACAGGCAATTGCAGAAAAGATGGCAATGAGTATGAGATAGCTGACAAAGTAACCCGTGAATCAGTAAATAACCGTAGCAAGGAAATGTGTGCCTACTCCTCACGTATTGGCATCCACAGAAATATCTTAGTACTTATTTTAACAATTTGTGGGAATCCAAATGGTGGCGCACACCAAATAATAAACTGAGAGAGATAAAAAAATACTACCACATACTGGCCAAACCCAATTTATTCAATCGTAAGGATGAAGTAATTTAAACAAACCTACGGATATGCCACACTAAGATATCCCATGGACATCTCATGCGAAGAAAAGAACCAACACTAAACCAAACCTATGGAGAACCACTTACAATTAAACACCTTATTGTGCACTATCAAAACCACGTGGAAACCAGAAATAGTCTTGGAATTCCAGTCAGCCTCTTCGAAGCTTTGTGCTCCATTGACGACATTATCCATAGAATTATTTTATTTCTGAAACGAATTGATATGTATAACTCAATCTAGTGAATTATACGTGTTTATTGTTATTTAACTAATATTTTTATTTGAAAAAAAATAACAGAAGTTTGTATTTCCAAAAAGCACTTTTTAAGTAGTACAAAAACTGTTGAGAATTTTAAAATATGGTGTTTAAGTATATTTAAAAATTCTAAAAATCTGATTTTGAATAATTGCATTATGGAAGAAAAAAGGGGGCGAACGTACTTAGTGAATCACCTTTATATAATATTATATAATAGGTATGTAATATATAATCACATATATTATAACAAATTTTATATATTTATGTATATTGTTATAATACTGTTTATGATATATATACACCTATTAGTTATATTATTATTTGTCTATTTACTGAAAAACAAAATGCTGAAGATTAACTTGGATTGTAATGAATTATTTTATTACCTACTTATTACTATTTCTTTTTACTATAAAACACCTACCGTTGTCTTTTTATGGTCAAATAATAATAATAATATACATTTATTTTCATTAGTTCAGCAGCCCGGTGGTATTGAAAAATAAATAACAAAACAAACAAACAAAAATATCCAACTTGGATTCATTTTGCCGAAAAAAAAGAAAATTTAATGTATTATTTTATTTTTAATAACCCATAAACATGCGATGTCATCTGCGACTGTTTGCTCTTCTTTCTCCTATCGCGTTCCTTATTACCTCATTTATTTTTGTGCTGTTGTATTTAAATAAGGTTCAAATATGAAAACTTTCTTAAGTAATATTAACATTTTATTGATATGGCACTGAATATTAAATTTAAAACATGATTTCGTATCCATAGAATAGAATATTCTATACATTAGCTAGATAACAAGGTATTTACAACGATATCTTAAACAAAATGTTCATTATATTATTTTGTTAGAATTTACAATTTTTATATCCGGCAGTCTAATTAGTTCTTATAAAATATTATGAGTCTGTTTTTAGGATTTATGAGAAAATTAATTTTTGTTTGTATATTTTAATATGAAATTGTATAGTTTAAATATTTTTTTATTTTTATTTACAATTTATGTATTAATAGTAACAATTTCGAATGCTCTTTCTTGTTTGATTTGTTATAGGATGAATACTCACTACTCAACATTGCTGTAATGTAAGAATTTGATAATTTTTGTAGGCTTTTGGCTTATTGGTAGTTATCTATTGATTCCGTTTTAAAAGAATTTATAGATGAATTTATCATCATCATTATGTTAATATGTAGTATTTACTATATCTTGCAAGGTAGGCTTAAGCTATTTACATTTTTAATATGCATAGTTGAAAGCAGAGGAATTCGTGGTAATGGTTAAAATTATTGAATATAGTACAAGTAATGACTTGGTGACGAAAAAGTTTGATTTTGTTTGGGTTTCCACTGTATAGTAACGATGTTGACTGTCGTGTATTTAATTTGAATAATATATGTATAGACTAATAGGTTACTAACACTAATAATAATAAATCAACAAATTTGGGCTGATAATAATATTAAATGAACTGTATTCTGATATTTCCTCACACGACATAACAATATAATATGAATTAAATACAAAGATTATAAATAATAATATTGATCACATATGCACTTAGGGTTGTAGGCGCTCACCTACTATATTATAATATTAATATTGGACCAATCACTTATCATCCAAATATAATAATACCATAATTATTATAATAATATAATAAACGACACAAAGGCCATAATTAAAAATATTGATATAATGTCAAAACAACAATCTGAATATATAATAATGGGATAATATGGAATATAGATAAAAACAACGTATCAAGTATTATGATACTACGTTACCGGTTATTGTCGACCGCTCGACCGCCCGTATGACTTTATATAAATGTATAACGAAGACCACCTCGACGTCTTATCGCTTCGTTCAGGTCCCGCGACCCATACGCTGATGGCTGCCCGAATGTCCGACGACGTCCTTTTGGTTACCGATTAGATCGCACCCGTGTACGATCACTATTGACTCGCTCGTCACTCCTTATGTGTACGTTTTTTAACGCTCGTTGCACCCACGGAATGAAAACCACATGTTACCAACGACATCTAAATCGAACTTAATAGCGATTATATTGTGTGGAAATAAGGCACGTAAATATATTACGTATACATATACCGCGGCAACAACCACAACAACAATGGGTCGGCACAATTTAGGTAGCACGACGACAGATGACGACTGAATACTACTAAGATATGTAACGTACTACTAACCAGAAGCGGGTAGACCTTTTTGTTCCGGTGGCGGAAGTCGGTTCTTCAAGATACGTGAGTGGAGAGTGGGGTTCTTTTCTAGAAGATTTTGTGCTCTATTAGTGGAGACCCATGACCAAATAATGATTGTCATTGTTAGAGTCGCTACCGAACAAACGAGGAGCGTTGAATTTTTTTTGGGCTGACCATAATTCATTCATTGTTTTAGTTGGTCAGCTTTATAGGTTGGAGATTTGTTATTTCTGTTTTTACTACTCTGGATACGTATTTCTGAATAATCGAAGTAGACACTGTTGGCGTGTTACGGCAGGGCAAAATCATATGATTATTGGAATAGGCTTTGTGAATATATGTAAAGCTACTGCGGCAAATATGGACTTAGGATGTAGCCTAAAATGTTCCTCCATCTAATTATATATTCGATAAAAACTGTTACCAAATCACCGTATTCGTATATTATATAATATATAATATGGTAGTGACAGTATAAAGAGTCAACCAGTCATAAAAAATACCCATTTCATCAGTATTATATTGAATACATAGATAACAATAGGTATTATTATCGCTACATATACTTTCATTGAATTTTCTTAATACTATTTTGAAAAAAAAAAAAGTGAAAAGTATTACTACTACTTAAAAGAACATTTTAAAGTAAATTGGCTAAATGTCAAATAATATAACTGCTGCTTACAAGTCATAAACATTTCATCATAATGTTGTATTTCCACGACATTTATTTTTCAAATGAGTTAAAACAAAATTATATTCTAAAAGGACCGTCACAATGGATTTAAGAGTTAACCCATTAGATTAAAATATCATTGTAAGGAAAGCTTTTAGTCGCTCACTTTTTTTTTAAAAATAATACAATTATATAATAGTTAAAAATTATTTAACATTTAGCTATACATGCGCCCTTTTTTTCGTAAAATTTAATAATATATATATATATATATATATATATATTATATATGTGGTATTTTTAATTTTAATTTTTTAATTAAAGTTTCCTCACGCTGCTGTTAATTTAATATCCATTTAAACGTGCGCGTGTGTGCGTGTGTGCGTGTGTGTGTACATGAGTACATGAGTGTGCACATGACCACGGTATCACTTAGAGTCGTACGTAAAACCGTTTATCATCGTAAAACGTACCGAAGAAAGGAACCGTTTCAGTTGTACTAATACAACCGCGGTCATTCGCGTGCAGACAAACGAGTGATGTTTTCGTCATCATCGTTCCCTACCAGATTATAGACAAAATCCATATATTATAATTATTATTGATACGATTACAACAGGAAGATGATTAGGAAATTGACATTGGGACATTTCGCCGGTGTACACTCTTGTGAGTTTATTTATTTTTTATGTCGTTATTACGTTTTTTTCCTCCGTCGTCATTAATGGTACAACACGCGTCGCCTGTGGGTGGGGCAAAAGACTATCAAATTATTATTTTCCTTTATATGTTATTATTATTTTTGTATAACAATCGCGTATGCCGGTCCTTTGAAGTGAGAATTTATATTTTTGTCATGATAATATGGTGTGTGTTCGCGGTAAATTTGTGTGTATAATAATAATGATAACAATATGCCAAGTTGGCGACGGCCTCGATCTTGAAAGGAGAAAAATGCCAACCGACGTTTCACCGTTTCGGTATACTCTTAGAGAATTTAAGTTTTAAAGGGTTCCAGACGTAATTTATTACTCTTCGGTTAGAGTGTTAACTTCTTGTTTCGGCCACCCAACTATCTAAATATAGATCGATCGATCGACCGTTTGTCCACCGCCCTGAAATATGCAAACATCCACACACTATGGAATTATATATACACACATATTCACATACGGTCATGTTCACGGAATATATTATGTGTAAATATGTGTATACTTTTCGGGAGTGGAGGCGGCACCGGTCTACTAGACAAAGTATAGGGTTCTCGGCGGTCGTCGCCAGATAATTTGAAACTCACAAATAAATCACCATGACACTCTCACACGATCGGTTAGGTTAGGTGCAGAACTGGGGAAGGTGAGGGACACATGCGCGCTGTCCCTAATGAAATAAGTTTTCTCCCGATGTCTCGTTAAATGAACCGGTGATGAAATAACTCGAGCGCTTAAAATAATTCGCCAGCGGACTTATACCGCTCCTATCCATACCATCGTTCCACCTCCCCCATCTTCCCCCCTTAACACCAACAACCCCAAAAACTGAACACCACTGAGTGGCGTGTAAAACCACTCTATTATCACTCGTATACGCGCCGACGTGGTAACTACCCTACCCTAAATCGTTACTGGATTAACCAAACACCCCGTGTATTCGTACTGCTCACCCTCACATGATGGTACAAAGATAATCACATATTACGCTTTATTAAGTATATCTAAGACATTTGCAAGATACGAGGGGGTTTAGGTATTTAAAAAAAAAAAACAGTCGCGTGTCGATTAACAATATGATGAGAGTATAATATATTTTATTTTAAACTAGACGACGGCCAGTTGTATATTATAAAAACATGAAAAAAAAAAAAAACTGGGAATGGACTTTCAGGAGAGATGGCGATGTCAGGGCTCAGATCAATGACGGATTTAAGTCCTGTGAGTTGAGATGGTTTTCTAGTTATATTATGATTTACGCATGTGTATCTGACCTATATTGTATACAATGTCTAGCCTAGCTACTAACAGGTACAGCGATAATGAGAGAGAGAGAGAGAGAGAGAGAGATGAGATGATCAAAGAAGATCGACCATGTGTTGTTGTTGTTGTTGTTGTTTTTATACAATATCCTTTGGTGTCTAACTCATTATATTGTTGGCTTGTGGAAAATGTGGCAATTCTATAAATCGACGACAGAATATTTAACTAGAATTTGATATTGAACATTGTAATTAATATAGCACATCTCTGTGGTCTGACTTCCTCTTGACGTTATTCAATTGTGAATGTGAAGATTCTACGAATTTATATGCGTTTATTTTCCACGAATGTATTAAGTTATCATACATTAAATTTCTAATATTTAGTAATTATGTAAATACAACGCGCTACACTGTTTAGTTAGCTACCTTCTCCCAACCAAAATCTTATAATATCATAGTGGTAATGTGTATTAAATTTAGGTTACTTAAATATCATTAATATTCGTATTTCAAGTATATTAATATTGAACGATATCATTTAAAATATATGCACAATTTATCTCATACCTATTTTATTTCCTCAATACTACCCACACCACCTCCATACAACCAATTGCCTCACCTGGTGGAGGTTTAAGGACGCCTCTAGACAAGTGTGGTAATACACATAGGCAGGGTTCGGATTTTATAGCATCAAAAATCCTAAAATATGCGCTATAATATGACCAAAAAAACCGTAAAATATGCTCTATAAATATGCCCTAAAAAAATCAAAAATAGCAAAAAATAAATACTAATTAAAATTTTATTCAATTTATCATATATCTTTATTAAATTATATATTTATAAAAAAAAAGCTAAAATCTCCGTATACAGTTTTAAAAAATTTGTATGTATTGATTAACTATTGATACCTTGAATTATGACATAATTTGTACGCAACTATTCAAAATTATTTGAGTAAATTAGAATACAATTTCAATTCTTATTGATTCGCATTAATGAATACCATTTGTCACAAGATTTATGAAAAATATAAAATAAAGCGTTGAATTAAGAAATCTAGCAAAACATAGCACCAAAACTTTAAAAATAGCACTAAAATTCTAAAACTCTTCAAATATGCAAAAAATAGCAAAATTAAATTTCATATTTAGAGTCCGTGGTGCATTAAAAAAATGTATAGCCCACTCTGCTATTTTTATCTCTATTCTATAATTCCTATAATAAAGAAGCAAAATAAATGCTATAAAATCCGAACCCTGCACATAGGTATACAGTACGTTTACTTTGCACGTTGATGTACCGTCTCGATGTTTTTCAATCCGTTTCACCATAAATCAATAGATGATTGATCTCGGTCTGATGTATAACACGCTTTACAGCATTTAAATATTCGAGTCAATGCAAAAAAGTGTTCACCTAGGATTATTACATAATACAGTTTTAAATAAATACACAAATAATAAATGAAATAAAACTTAATGATAACAATTATTTTATATAGCTGTAATTTTTTTTAAGGATTATCCCACTGTTCTCTTAGCCTTGGCGACATTCATTTTTTACATTGACGGGCACTTACCATTTCTTAAATTTCCACATTTAACAAATAATTAGAATGCACTTTTCTACTATGGCTATTAAACTTGTGATAGAACTATTAACATTATAAAAGTAGTGTTGAGAGTATACTGAAAAATCTATAAGAAAGTTGGTCAGTGGTTTGTTATGCAGTATATCAACTTTTTTGAATATTATAATTGTTACAAAATCTTTCAAAATCTTAAACAACAAAAATCCATACTTTTGTTTTGAGTAATCTGAAAAAGCTAACAATATTATATTCATATTGCTGTAATACTATTTAACAGAAAAATAACTAATAAGTACCCTTTATTATTTTTAAGAAAAAAAATATAAAGACGTCAAACTTAACTCTCAAAGTATTCTTCAATTTTAAAATTCTTTATGATAAACTTAAAAAGAATTTCCCGCACAAAGTGGTTTTTCATACTCCTTGCATGAAAATATGTCTGATTTCTGGTTTTATTTATCTTGGAGTGTACTGGATGAAATTTGGGATCCTAGTTCAATCGCATATATTTTTATAACACATGATTTTTTTGTTTTACAGATATACTTAACACAAGTTCATAACAAATTGCGTATTACATATCTGGGTAAGTATTAATTATAATAATTTTTATTTTAAGACACATACGATTATCGCATCAGTGCAAATAAACATAGCAAAAAAGTGAAAAACAAAATGAACCTATGACCTACCAAATACTATAAATAGAGAGTGTATACTTAACATTGGTATTAAATATTATAAAATATGTCTTACGTAACGCAATGTTGCAGTTTGATGTACGTTACGGTTTATTTTGATAACATCGAAAGAGACACTGATTTATAAGTAGCAGTAACGCCATCCTACACAAACTATACATTATATTACTGTAATCGGTGTCTATTATAAGTCGTAGTATGTTAAAATATTAATATCAAACTAAAAAACAATGAAAATCGCAGAAGTCTTATTTATCCAATTTAACGTTTTCTTCGTCATTCCAGTGGATAGTTTATCCTACGTGGTACCTAATGTTGTATAATAATATTGTGATAAACGTGTGACCACGGTACCTATATTATATAGGTACCTACGGTGACTATTGTATGACTGTTCCTACATTGGATAATATTATGTGATATTTTATGTAATAAGTTTTTGTATTGTCATCCGTTCGCATTCGTTTGCAACGACAGTCGATGATGGATCTCGGTCCACATTATATTGTTTATTCGTAGGATATTACACAGTAAATGCTGTGAAAAGATCGTTCCGATAAAATGGCATTCCAACGGTAATAATAATCTTGTTTTTAAACATTTATACAGTCGTGGTAAGCAGTCCTCAAAATATATAACGATAATAGTGCATATATTTTACTATGATATCTGACGCGTGTACGTAAAAAAGAAGAGTCGAAAAACATATAAAAATAAATCACCTCTAGCAATGACTATCGTTTTAGAATTTGAGGTTTCTGCACCGAGGAAGAGCAAGGATCTCATACAATATCCGGGGATTGAGTAAATTCGAGTATACATTTTCACTTTGTAAAAAGATTAATTTTGATATTGGTGATCAGGCGATGGTACTAAACGCCATTCGTGGTTTAGTATATATAACACGGTCATCGGATTAAATTTGCTATGAATACCAGTTATGATGTACATCTACTGTTACCGCAATAAAATTATTTTATTGTGACAACAGTTTAATGATCTGCACGTTGGATATAAATCTATAATGATGTATACAATTTTTAATATAATTAAAATAAACTATGATCATTGTGTAGCTAGGTACATATTTTATTTTTATTTATTGATAAAAAAATACCTACAAGTTGCAGATTAATTTAAGAAAAAAATAAACTAGTATAAAGAAAGCATTATTTCACCAAATTAAGGAGTTGCTACACTGAATATATTATCTAAAGAGTTTTTGAAGTTTATTTAACTCTTACTTGTATGTATACGTGGTTTTGGTCAAGAATATTCAGAGATATTTAATGGGTATTTAATATTTATTTTTACCAAAATAATTTTACCTAAATAAATAAATATATATGTATATATATATATATATATATATATATATATATATATTTATTTATTTACATCTACACACTCTTTACATTGCACAGTTAAACATTCAGTTATGAATATTTTATATCAGATCGATTTGAATACAATTTTTTTTCCAAAACGGTGAAAATAAACGTCTGAAGATTTATAGTGTAAGAGGTATTTAGGTATTTATTCATTTTATTTATTTTTTTGGTTTTAAGGGTTCTGCGAATAATCACCCACGCCACAACAAGTCTCTTTAGTCACCCCGCCGGATGCACATCGTACCGCTGATCCAGTTAGTGTTTAGTATAATGTCCCGTTAGTTTCCGCTGTGACGACAGCCGATCGATCTCCGTCCGCATAATATTATGGTGATATATATATATATATACTGCAGTAGTGGCCTGCTTGAATATATTTGCAATGCATTTTAAGAATAATGTTAATCTTTTATCTATATTTTTCTTTTTAGCATTTTAAGTCTGCACCACGCGTCGCTTAAAACGATATCCGGGAAAAATATCTTAACGCTTATTTTTTCATTTTTTCATAGATGAAGATATATAATAACCGTTTGAATTTTTAGGTTGAACTATCTATTATTTTTATTTTCAAAGATAATACTGTTTTTTATGAAGTTAAAAATAAAAATTTTAAATTTTAGAGATTCCTATAGTATATATGCAGATGTATGATATGATTTCTATACGCGTTGCGAATCGTATTTGAATTAATATTTTAGTTTGTTCAAAAACGCTCTAGCAAAATATTAGCTTCTGTACAAGTTACAATAATAATTAAACGTAACATCAAAGATATATGTGCGTTTGATTGTTCAAATATTTGTACATGATTAAACAGGGTTATTATGTGAAATTTCAAAAATTACATATTCAAGAAATGTCGGGATAAATTTCTGAAAGTTCTGAAAATTTAAAATTTAAAAATTTAAATTTTTTGTTTAAAAGAGCTTATTTTTTATTGAAGGAGTGTACAAATTATAATTATTCATATAGTTTTTTTATTTAATTGTATAACATCAAAAATATATTGTAAATATTTTATTAATTGTTTAAATATTTTTTTTTTAATAATTAATAATAATAAATGATAAATACAGATATAATGATTATATTGTTTCGCAGTAATTAGTTTGTAATCAAGGTATGTATTGCTATTTTAACACAACAAAATGAATGTAAATTAAAAAAGAACGATTTTTTTCTTTGAAATTTCCTGCCTACATTCACAAAACCAGTACACTTCAACAGCATGTTAGGAATTACTCCGTTGTTTACCCCGGTAGAACTTACAAATAGTCATTATCATGATATAAAAAATGATCAAGATTATTGGTTTTCATGACTATAATGCAGACGAAAATGCGTGTAATCGTGTAGATTGAAATATCTGTGACATATTTTTTTTTCAACAGTTATACTGTTTTTTGTCGTGTTCAAAAAATCAAAATATTAAAATATAACTTAAGGTATTGGTACATAATATATATATATATATATATATTTATACGCGTTTGTGATTTTATACACGCGTTACAAATCGTATTCGAATTGATATTTTGGTTTGGTTTGTTGAAAAGCGTTTCCGAATAAATTCAGCGTATTAAAGTTATATTAATTATTATTATTCGATGCATCAAAGATATGCGCGTTTAGCAGTATAAACATACGTACGTGTGCACGATTAAACTGTAGGGTACATTTCATTATTTCAACAACATGTTAGGAAATATTCCGGCGCCATGAGTTATTTCTTACGTATATGATAATATTATTTTACGTTATCGTTTCGAAGTCTTGCCAACGCACACAACTTTGGCGTTTGATGTTTAATCGACCGCCGCCTGACTTTAACATGACCCAGAAGAACCTTAAAGTTTACATCTATATCACATATTAAACGCGTATAGTATTATAAGAGTCTATGGGATTATTCTCTAAATTAAAATAACCGTAATATACAGTTAACCACAGTATATTATGATTTATTATGTACAGTGAAATCTATCTTAACGGACACCTCCAAATAACGGACGTTTACTTAGGAACAAAATTTCCAGAAACTGAAACCTCTGAAAGCGCTAAAAAGTCATTACATTTTTTTTTATGATTCAATATTTGATATTGATAAAATATAACATTAAAATAAATATTACAGTTACCTATCTCGTTGAAGGGCTTAAGTGATAATACAACATTAAATTAAAACATTTTTTTTTTTTTGATTATGTGAATGTCGGAGTAAGAAAAATTTCGTTTTTCAGATAAAGTTTGTCAACAATTAATTTTCAACCCAATCATTTTTATTAAAATATTAATTTTTTCAACATATTTCAAATGTCTACAAAATGATTATGTCAGTAGAAATATTTAATGTTTATTTTTAAAAATATTTAGGTATATGTAAGAAGAAAATTGAGAAATATTGTATAACGTTTTTAAGCTTTAGTTATTAAAATAAAAAATAAATGTCAAACTGAAAAAAAAGACAAACAATTATAAATTAAGAACTCGTTGATTCATTTTCTCTATGTTTTTTTTAAAATTATTATAAAAAATAGTTATGAGAAACGTAATACTAAATTTTCCATATTTTTGAATTTTAAGTAAACATTTTATCGTATATAAATCGAAAAAAATATATAAAATGTTTAATATTTCAGAAAGCACAGAAGTATATTATTATTAAAAATTGTAATACACATATTTGATACACATGATTCTTTATGTTTAATATTTATGGATTCCAAAAAATTAATTTTATCAAAAAATAGTTTTTTTACACATTTTCAGGGTTATCTGTAATTTTTATTTTATTTATTGAAGTACAGTGTATTTTTAATTACCCCTATTACTAACTTTACCAAGGAAATTAAGAGCTTTATTATAGCTTTTATAGATGACTTAATAGTTATTAGGATGAAAAAAAAAGTAAAAAACACAGCATCAATGTTACATATAATCAGATAGTTAGAATTAAAAATAAAAATTAATATCAAGTTAAAGTTATACTTTTTGTCGGGTTTCTAATATTAAAAAAATATTAATAATAATAATAACAATTATTATAAGCCCACTCATGAATTTATATTAACAACTAACATTTTGAATAATAATATTGTTATCAGAAAAATCGCTGTTAAATACATCATATAAATTATAATTCACCTGTATGGCTGTATAATAAAAATATGCATTAAGTATTTTAAATTTCGTCGAGTTTACTCAGTTATATCAATATTATTATAGGCTATGGCGCGTTAATAAAAAGTTTTTATATTAAATGTTACAATAATAATAAATAATAACATATAAAACTCTTGAATCAATATAAAATCTATAAATATAAATACATCTATATTCAATGGTCTTTCAAATTTCAATAATAATTAAAATTCGTTCCGAGAAACTACGGTATGATTGATACTTTATTCGTACCTTATGTGACAGAAAAATAAATAATTTAAGATTGGCAGCATAACACGAAACGATGTCTCACACGTACTTTGCCATTTCCTGTTTTTATTTAACATCACACTTTTGATACGTAAACCAAAACGGGTGAAAAGTGCTATAGGTGAAAAGTGCTATATAAGTTTGCTATCATATCTTTTGATGACTGACGATAAACTATAATGACAACAACAAGTGCGATTTCCCATTATGATTTATACCAGTTACGAGAATGTTGGTCTTAAAAGTTTCTTGCGCTATACAACCACTTCCCTTCAACTCAGATTTCTCTCACAACCACGGTTATCGGTCAATATAATATTATTATTGCTACCAGGATTTTATCAAAACGTTGTGTATTATCAGTTAAACGCTGCAGATTTTCGTATTTGAGAGTCCAACACGCACTCGTAAAATCAGAAATATTGCTCATCTCTGCTCTTAATTTTAACTTTGTATTTTACTTTAATAATAAAAAAAAAAAAAACCAATGCCTTAATATGTATGCTATATTGCTATACTGTGAACGTGGCATAGAAAATTGATTGAACATTTCTCAGACGATATTATAATTATTTAGTATCTATAATAGCATACATACCACTGCAGAGATGTCGTTACGAGGTACGAAAAATGTCAAAAATCTGCAGCCAGATTTCCATCATGAATTTTCCCATGTATAGGGGGGTATTATACAATTATAATATGACAGGATGGCAAAGGAAAAAAAACGATTATGCTGAAAGCCTCAATGACGGTGCAGTGGGTACTCGGAACATCAAGGGTCGTGCACGGAGGATAGTGAATCAAGGTATCCAGCAAAAACCGCACTAGCTGACAATCGATTACTCGACGGTGGTGTCAGGCCTAAATGATATTATTATATGATAGAATACACTGTGTGATATATCTGCAGAGGAGGGATCAGAGTTCAAACGTTCCTAGCCTATCCCTGCGCAAGAACTCGAGGAATGTTAAAAGAAATTGATTTGTACCGACCAACTTTACTATAGCAGGATTGCTGGAAGTTTCCGGAACCAGTATAACCATTTTCATTCTCATACTATATGTGTTCGATATATATATATATTAGATATGTTAGGGTAACGAAAAACTTGTCGTGATGTATACGGGTTTGTTAAGGCAATAAAATGAAGGTTCCAAGCCTAAATAGTATTGTAATAATAAATTAAAATACATGTGAGAGGTGACATGTCAAAAGCCCAAAGATTTCAAACGTATATATAACTTACTAATCCTGTGACATGTGGAATGTCAAAAGAAATTGATTTGTACCTATCGACTAGTCGTATTGCCGGAACCTGTAATTGCTCTTTCGTTATCATACTGTATGTTTGCTCTTTATAATATGATATAATACTAACGGAAAACTTTTCGTCAAGTTTACGGGTTCGTTGATGCAATAGGATTCAGAGTAGAATTTATATTTAATAAAATAATGTTTCTGGCATTTATCACACACGAAAACCAATGAAAAGGTGATTCATAAAACTCAACTGAGTGTCGGGCTCTAACTGTAATAGTAATAACATATATAGTAGAGTACAATTTATGGTGACATGTCTGGAAGGATCATTAGTTAAAACGTAGAATACCTATAGGTATTATAATAAATAACACGGTTATAACCGTGTGCAGCAACTCACGGGATGTTGAAAACAATTGATTTGTACCGAGTAGATAACCATTAACCGTGGTACCGACCGACGGTATCGTCGGTACCTACAATATAGGCCCTTAATTATTTCTATCATACTCTCTAACAGGTTGGGCTTTAAATATAATTTCACACCATTACAATCGTTTAAAATCAATTTGACATAATAATATTGAAGTGCAAATTAAGTATTGATATTTATTATTTGCAGTATCGTATAAATACTATGTACAATTTTCTAATTTAATATAGGTTGGTAGGTACTATAAATACACATTTTCTTTTGAAATCATTGCTTCATATAATTGTAGCGTATTGCGTATTATTGTTGACGATACATGTAAAAGTAAAATATTCTACCTAATAGATACCGTGAATAGAGAATCGCTGTAAGATGTGTTCATTTTTAATTTTTTAATTTTCACAATCACAGAATATATTATCCTATTGAAATTGTGTAGAAATAATGTAAGCTATGTCAGATAAATTTCATTAAAATACCTGTACATTTTTTAATTCACCAATTTACAATCGATATGCTTATATATAGATATAGTAATCCATTGTATATTACATTATATTTTATTGTGGTTCAATGACGTTACAGTGCCTGAAGAATATTCAATCCCAACATTTAATATTCATTATCTGATTATTTGACAGTTTTTCGTAATACTTTACTCATAGTAAATTGAACAAATGAGTTATAGTTTGTATGCTGACTTATACGTGTAATTTGAAAATTTACAAAACAAATTCACGATAGTCCATAAATCAGTATTTGTGAATACTTCACTATTTTAGTGCGTTTTATAATATTTGTTAATGCACATGATATATGTGTGTATGTGTACGTATGTGTGTGTGTGTTGTAATATATATGTTTGATTTATAAAATAAAATTGGTAGGTAAGTTGGTACGATGGTATATAATATATAACCTAACCTTACTCAGATCATTAATTAAGAGGACGTCGCACACGGATGTGTTGGCTCCATTTTACTATAACGCATAACATGCTAAATACATTATTTTAAATTAAGAAGAATCCATTTCACTTTGATATTTTTAATATTTGAGTGAATACCTACAAACTTTCTTCCAACATTTATAGGAAAAAAATTATATTATCCAGGACACTTTGTAAGTTTTTTTAAATAAACTAAAATACATTTTTTAAATTTTTATTTTGTAGCCATTCATAGGCATTTTAATATTTTCAAATGCATTGTCTTAAGTGTAGGTCTTATAAGTAGATATGGCATTATAAAATCCATATAAGCTAGCTTCTATACTAACTATATAAGTATAACCTTTTGTACATGTGCATTGTTTTAAGAAAACATTTAACAATCGTTTGGTCAACAATGGTGAGCAAATAACACCGAATATAATTTATTTCTATGTTGTAACAAATGTTATTTAATAGATAGATATGATAAAAAGAATAAAATAAAATATTACTAAAAAAGTTTATTAAGACATTTTTAGTAATAATACATAACCTACATAACTACATTATAATATTTAACATTATTCTGTTAAAATTACTATTTTTTTTTTTTTTTTTTTTTATTGGGTTAATAGAGCTTCAACTTCTGAGGTGATTAGCCTGTAAAATTACAAAATATTAGTTTTAAAAATATATAGATATGTATTACAGATATTTTGCTAAACATAGGTATGTTAGTAAAAAAAAATTTATTTATTTTTAGAATTTCTCTCGCCTTATCCTTAAAGCATTCTTAATGGTTTTCCGAGAATTTTTCTGGAGCAGTTGAACTTGAAGCATTCTAAATTAACAATAAATTAATTACATAATATTTTATTCATAATTTTTTGAATTATAACTGTATATATAATATTATATAATTTTAACTGTATATTTTATCATTTGTCTAAAATTTAAAATTAATTATAATATTGTTAAAAAAAATAGTACAAATTGACGCCCGAACGAAACAAAGAATAATTGTATGTAACAGTGAATCCCAAACTTTTTTTGATACAATTCAGGAAATTCAGAGTGAAATACAGGTAATTTTGTGAATCACAGCACCCTTTTTGAGATACAAATTTCCTATAATGGCAATCTTCATTCTTTCTTAAGACAAAGTAGTCATAATAAGGAAGTCACTGCCATATTTTGAGTTTCCAATTTAGTTTTGAACTAGATTATATTTTGTTCCCCCATTATAAAAAGACTCCAGCTTATCACAAACATTGAGAACCATTGCTATACAACATTAACTAAATTACAACAAATTAATTTAAAAATCAACAAATCAACAACATACAAATTAGATAAATGGTTTTGAAAAAAAAAATCAAATACATTAAGTGTAATGCATAAAAAATATGAAATAACACGTATATTCTAAAATATTAGTTGCTTATTTCAACCTTTTTCATTTTTAAATTCACTTAAAATGTTGCAAAACTTTTGTTTCACTGAATACAAATTTATTCACCAGTGAGGAATTTAAAAAAAAAATAAATTAAATAAAATTATTCATGTTATTCTCTATAGTTGTTACAAAATATCAATTAAATATCTTAGATAAAAATATGATATAATTGAAAATACTTAAATTAAATTAAGTTAAAAAATAAATGTTTTTCTCTTAGTAGGTTATACTGCGTCATAATATGATAGATATAATATTAACTCGAGAATTTAGTTAAAAGAAAAAAGTTGAATATCACCGATTCTTTAATAAAAAAAAACCCAGTTTTTGAATTCAACTTTCATCCCCAAGCTATTTTGTACCCTTAAATAATTCTTAAAAAGTAAAAATAATAATATTAAATTTGTTTTTCCCTTAAATTTTAATATACCTAACACTATACTTTTTCAAATGTAAAATATCTAATAATAACTACCATTTATACATTTTTAACATATAATTTATTATTTTAATAATTGTATCTGTGTATAAATTATATTTAAATATAAATAATAATATAGTATTCCGTTTTAAATTGCAGTCTCCCCAAACCATAATAATATATATTATATACACATACAGAATAAGTTGTGGAGAACTACTTCGCAGTATACGTGTACGGAAAGGGGTGGAGATAACCTTAAGCGATTTTAATAATAGACTTTTGGTGATCATAGATGGCCCGAGTGATGATTATTTTTTTTTACTCTGTGTAGAATAACTGGAATTCCGTTGGATCCCTTAGAGAAAGGAATTTCACTTCAAATAATGTAGGCCTCATTTTGCACAGACAAACCATTCGCAGACAATCGATGGTATGAGCACTTTTGCGAATATATATATATATGAATAGAAATAACCAAAAGGTTATCCGAACTATTCGACAAGATTGATTTTTTGGGACATTATAAAACATTTCGTATCAATAATAAAGCTAACGGTACAAAAATAATATACGTACTCGCAAGAAATATAGATTATAAAATAATAATTATTTTAAGGACTATTATTGAAATATTTTTGAATTCTAATACATTCTTATAAAGAATAAAACATATAAGTTAGGTAAAATAATATGTAAGTAATTGTACGAATCAATATATTATAGTAAATGATCAATGTTTATTGTGTTATAGACTTGTAGAACTCAATTATTAAATAAATTTCCATTTAATCAGTTATTTGTTTTCCAATTCAAAAATATAAAATAAAATCAATTATAAGTATCCCAAGTTATTTATAACCTAATAAAATGTTAATTTAAAATGTTCGCAGTATTGAACTCACAGCAATACGATTTTATTCACAATTATACTGTCCGGGTGTATAGTTCGATAAGTTAATGATTAATTATTCATTGCCAAGAGCAATACTACGTGTGGTATATAATTGACATGAAGTATGTAAATACCTATGTATAATAATATACAAATAAGATTTTCAATAACATTATCCCAATCTCTTTTAAAATCAGTGACTTCGTTTCAGTGCGCTATACTTTTACGGAAAT
Source organism: Diuraphis noxia (assembly GCF_037042655.1). Classification (NCBI taxonomy): domain Eukaryota; kingdom Metazoa; phylum Arthropoda; class Insecta; order Hemiptera; family Aphididae; genus Diuraphis; species Diuraphis noxia. Next base: position 23,389,668 of record NW_028301714.1, on the reverse strand, counting down.
TTAATAATTCGTAAAATATACTACGCGATATTAATAATATATTATTATAATTAATTTTTATTTTGAATGCAATTTTTTTTTCTCAATCGACTTACAAAATGTTTTTAAGCCTCACTTGACTTGACCCAAAAACAGTTTGCTGCTCGTAGTTACCCAAAAATCCTAACGAAATGATGGTACAAGCTTTATAAAACTTTTACTACAGTGATAATGCATGGGGTTGTTTAATTATATATTTTGCGTTTTTGTGTTGTGATTTGTATTTTTTTTTTTTCACTATTATTATTCCCGTTTTACTGATTAATATGTAAGCTGACAACGGTGAAACGATTGAAGGGCTTCTATGGTGAAAAAAAATCCATTTCCCTCTTCTACGCTGCATACTTTTTTTTTTTTGTCTGGTAAAGGTTGAATGAATTTGTTACAATCGATTATCACACGCAGATTTTCTTTTGTTATTTCTGATTACGTCGCCGGTTTTCCAAATCCATTTTAATAGCTTGGAATGCAATTAAACAGTGAGAAAAACTTTTAATAAAGCGAAAAAATTCAATAACATTAGTCAACAATGGGATTGCTTTAATATTGTTACCAACTGCAGTTCAATAAAAAAAAATTAAAAAATGCAGCATAAGTACAACTGTCAATAACATTGTATAGTAAATTTTATATTAAAAATTCCATTCGTACACATAATTTCAATAACTATTTAATGGATGATAATAGTAAAAATATGTTCCTAATTGAATATTTTAACCAATAATAAAAATAAATAGACATTACTTCTATGTGCAGTATTTGTTATTACCTACAAAAAATATTGTTAATAATATAATATAATGTGTGGAGTCTAAAATACGTAGGCTAAATTTTTTCATCTCGAGCATTTCAGTCAAGTTGATGTTATATTATACTTCCGATGAAACTATAATTTATTTAAATAAATTGAAATTTAATTTACACAATTCGCTAAATCTTGTACATTTATTACATCATGCCACCATTTTTTTAATGGTTTTATATTATCGTTTGTATATACCTAATATAATAATATAGTATATACCTGGTTAAAGGTAACTATATTTTATAGACCTGTTTATTTTTTCAAACTATATTTTTATAGCACTTTTAGTACCTTGTTCCGAAATAGCTCGATTTTATTTACATTTTATAGTATGATATACTATAATGTAAGAATAATATTTACCTACCTATGCTATGTGTAGTGGTGCACCAAGAGCTTTCATTTTGACGATCATAAGTACCATATACTATATTATAACAATAAGTGTTTTATGAATTTCAAAGGAGAAATATTATCATAATCAAGAAAGGTGTTTAATCTGTAACCATAGCTCTTAAATATTGTAGTTAAGGTCAATCGTTTAATTCACGTTATGAGTGACCGCGTTGTCATGATAAAAATTAATACAATTAATAACTATTGTAGCTCGATTTTATCAGTATTCGGTACTATATACTAATCGGTACCACTAATTATAGTGCCAATATTATAATTATTTTTATAAATTACAAATAGTAATATTACTTTTAAATGCGTAACATTATTATAATATTATTTTTCTGAGTATTATAATTAATTTTTATTAACCATGACAAAAAAAAAAAAAAATGTATCTAAAGATTAAATCCAATCTATATTTTTATTTCTAGGAAATCGGGATTGTATTATTTTATACATTGTTTTTTTTTCAGTCGCACTCTACATTAAAAGGCCACAAATCTATATTAAATATAAAGCATCAAAACAATTATAAATAATAAAATATTCATTTTTAATATTATATAAAAAGGTTCTTTTATTCAGACATAAAATAAATTTTCACGTGTATTGCATTCTAAAATAAATCTCTCGACTCTGAAGTTTAACCTGTCGGCTAACGATTTTTAAGTCAATAATAATATAGTCGTTTGGGGAAACTACAGTTTTCTCTCTAGTTGTTATCACAGTTACATGTAATCATCATAATATATCATATTATTATGTTTATAAATGTATACTACAGTTATGGGACCTAATGTGATGTTAGTTGCAGTTACTTATGTGTCAAATATCGTCTGGTGTATAGCTTCCTGATAAGTGATTACCCTGATTTCTCGCTTTACACACCTGTTTCTAAAACCTCTTCCACAGAATAGTATTAATCATAGTTGCCTAAACTCAAATTCAAAAAATAAAAAATAATAAGAAAATATAGTGATTGGTAAATATTATTAATGTTGAGGAAGAATTCGCTCCAAAACAGAGAGACTAACAGCCAAAACGAGATTTTTCTGTAGGAACGAAGCTTGGAACTCCTTTATTTGAAAATAAAAAAAAAGTGAACAATTTTTTTATTTAGCAACTTTAATAAAAATCACAGTACCTATCTTTGTATTTTAAAAATACATTTTAAACTAATGTTTTCTTTTTTCCTTCGTGTTCCTTAGACATAAGATGATATTCTTAGTTGGTTTATGTTTAATTCATTGTAGCTAGCTGTACTTTACTGAATGTTAATACCATATATATATATATATATATATATAAAATATTATTCTAAAACTGAAATATTAAAAATAATTTTCATTTATGTCCAAAGTACATGATTCTTGGTGTGAAATCGTGCTTTAAAAAATTAAATGAATTGGGAATATCATAATAAATACCAATAATAATTATCATATGAATATGGTTGCTACTTTCTGCTGAGAAGTTTGTGTGTGGCTAAAATATTACGATCATATTCGATATTGATATTACATCAAAACATCTAACAAAATTAATTTCATGTATTATTCCATCGAATTTGTGGAGTATACTAAACAGATAAGTGTGAAACCGACTAAATTGTGTTTGGTATATAGTCTAATAGATATTGTCTCCTACCAACAGAAATTTAACTGATGTGCAGCTCGTTGGCCACACTCTTCGTATGCGAACGCTAGTCATCTAATTCGTAACAAAGTATTTATTATATTATTCTATTATGAAGTTGTACGAGTTGGTCACAGGACTTCAACAAATACAAAATATTGTACGCTCGGTAATATTATTAATTTTTGGTCAGCGAAATTAAAAACACGAAAAGGAGCTTATCCAATTTGGCGTCGTTTTTGATACTGCACTACTAGTTGAGGTAGGCAAAAGGGGGGTTGGCGCATTTTTTCTCATCTTATTATAAACTATTAATATATTGTATTTATTCCGGACGTCGCGTAATGCCAGCCGCTCGCTGATGAATAAATCACAGATCCACCCGAGGCTCTGTTGAGTAATAATTTAATGACCTAAATTATGCAAGGCAACCGCTATTATTACACGTGGCGTGAGCTTGAAAGCACTGGACCAAAGCGCGGTGGTGGAGCAACATCTTTCGTATATTAAATGTGACGCGTAAACCAACTGATTTTTCAAAAAAATCTTTTTCGTTGTATTCGTTATTTCGACGTTTTCCAACTACGGTCTATACGTATATGTATTAACAAGAAGGCGAGGTTCTGGATTTGCCTGTGAGTCTCTTGAAATTTTGTGATTGATAAGGGATCTAAAATTGAAGCCTAGGGATCTATATTTTACCCGTTGCTACTAAATACAATTTAGTTTAAAAATATATTATTAAGGTCATCAATATGATAAAAAAATTTAAAAAATGTCCACAAAAAAAAAAAATATTAATACATTGATTTTGTTCATTATTATTAAAATTGAATCAATTGGCATTAATATATTATATATGTTACGGGAAAATGATACAATTTGGGCATTTATACAATACCTGGGCATTTTATACATTGTCCGGACATTTTATACAATGATCTTAGTATATTGGGCAATATAGATAAATTTTGTATTTACCTCGTGTTCCATCCTGTTCCATCCACCATGTCCAATCGATAAATGAACATTATGTATAAAATCAAATAACTTTTCATCATGTACATAATATTTAATTTTGTTATTTTCAGATATTGGTACAATTAACTTGTTAATATCAGCAACTTTTAACGCGTCATATTTTTTTTTTAAGTTTATAACCGTTCGGTTCCCTTTTCTTTGAATTGTACTTTAATTGATTTATATGTAAAATTAATTGATCATATATTAACTTGGTAAAAAATGAAGTATTTGAACCTTTTTTTAACAATATTTTTAAAGCTTCGTTATACTTTTCCATATTCGGATAAGTAGTTAGGTACGCACTGAATCAATTAGCTTGCTCTATACAAACGATTCGTGATTACTAAATAGTTCATTTTTGAGAATAGGTAAAAGTTCGATTGTAGCACTGCACGATAAGCACCACATTCCACAACTACATATAATAAAACTTATAAATGAGTAAATATATAGTTATACTTATAATATATTATGTCACGTACACGCGTATAATATGTGGACAAGCGGACATTCTCATTGTAAAAATACGATAAAAACAAACAAACTAGTGACAGATAATAATTTTTAGATAATAATTTGACTTTATTTTAATTATGTTTTACAATTTACCTATCATATATCATTAAATCATCCCATCCGTTACCAATATTGCCCAATATACGAAGGGCATTGTATAAAATGTCTGGATAATGTATAAAATGCCCATATTGTATACTTTGCCCGTAACATATATATATATATATATAATATATTATATGAAAATAGAATAAACAAAGCCATAATCTTTAGCGACTCTCTCAGCACATTAACCGGTATTCTAAATCTACACCAACCCAACAGCATATCTAGAAAAATCCACAATCAGATACACCGTCTCAAAACCAAAGCACAGATCATCATTCTCTGCTGGATACCCAGCCACGTCGGAATCCAGGGAAATTAATTGGCTGATACGTATGCCAAAGAAGCCATCTCCTCCCATCTCTCTTAAAAATTTCACACCTATACTCTTCACGATATAAAATCCGTCATCGACAAACACATTTTAACTCAATGGCAAATCTCGTGGTCATCACTTCATACCAAGCTAAATAAAATAAAATCTACAGTTTCTCCATGGCCATTCTTCTCATTACCAAGGCGCCAGGAAGTAATTTTAAACAGATTATGGATAGGTCACACATGGGTGACTCATAAACACCTTATGAGCAGATCAGATCCTGACCAATGTTAAACTTGCGGTGAAACTTCCACGGTTGAACATTTAATATGCCACTGCCGTAAATTCACCGACATCAGAACCAAGCTCAACATAGAAGACTATCTGGAAGAAGCTCTAAGTCCCCAGCCAAGCAACATTGAAAAATTAATCAGTTATCTAAAACAAAACAAACTATACCAAATTATTTAACCTAGATGTATCTCAATCCTTTTTTGTTCATACTATTACCTTTGTTTTGTATATATTATTGTTAATGACTCATTATTGTAAAAAAAAAAAATATTAATGTTAAAGGCCAATAACCTTTGTTGTTAAGGCTCATTAAAAAAAAAAAAAAATATATATTATTTATAAGTATCTATAACCTGTTATAATATTAAACTTAGACGAATGTTTTTAAAATCTTGTTATCTGATTTCATTTTGGGTTTATAAACCAGTACAATATATTATGTTGTTTTAAACGTGAAAATTCGAATAGTGTTTTTTTTTTTAGGTAGTATTATTGTAACGAGATGTCAGACGTATAATGAGACTAGCTGACCGCATTTTCCCGAGACTTAGATGGAAACGAGAACATGATCGATTTTAGATTAAAGTAGTCCCTAGGGACTGATACACCTCCATTGTACAAATTCTACGAAACGTTTTACATTTTAGTATTATTATTTTATTCTCTGGCCAAAGCTATGCATTTATTTATTTTATAATTTCAAATATAATATTATAATAAATAATTTTATTTCAAATCATATAATTATGGTATGCTTAAAAAGTTGTGTTGTGTGTATAACATCCGATATTTATGAATCTAAACGGTTTTATACTCGTTTTTACTTAGAAATTAAGGTGAAATTCCACGGAATTTCGATAGAGTTTTATGTTTTATGGTGGGTGAATTTTTTAAGACAATTGTTCCAATCCACTTTAATTTTACATTTAATACCACTTTATTTGATTCAGTATCAACAACTATAAAATATAATTATCAAATTTGTTCAATAAGGTAAATCAGTATTTTGGTCTAAAATCTGATTTTATTTATTTTTTGATTTACCAATATAACATATATAATCGATGATGATGTTATTATACATTTTTTACGTTGGTTCTATTTTTCAAAACTTAAGCCATTAACTTTTAAAACATAATATAATGTGTGTTATACTGACGTGGTTTTAACAAAATATGATTTTTAGTCAGCTTACAGTATACTATATAGTTAACCAAATCATAAATATACATAAGTATACGAAAAGCATCTCCGTCCAACCTTAAGTAAATGTTTAATGATAGACAACATAACATATAAACAATCAAAAAATTATTTAAATTTTGTATATATATTCATATGTATATATATTTTCTATATGCATTCTTCTTAGATAAACTGTTTGTCCTGTAAAAAAATTCACTTGATAATTGGGATGAATGCTTTTCTTAGAGCTTTTACGTGACGGGTTGGATTACTTCTAGGTTTAGGAATTTATTTTAAAACATACATAATTGACATATTAATATAAAAATATATGTGGATAGAGAATTTCAGTAATTTTTTTCATCTTCGATATTTTTTAAACGCCAAATCTTCAACCATAATACGTTGTCATCTATTCTTCGTATATATATTATTAAGTTCACAATATACAAGTAGAATATTTTGTTTAATGTGCTTTATATTATTTATACCGAATGTATTATTTTTATTTTTATTAACCATTTATTAAATATCATTAATTTTTTAAACTATTTGTATTCAAACGTTAGGTTAAAACACTAATAGTTAATATACGTTTCAAACAACATTTATGATATAAAGTCAAACCTTACAGCTAAGCAAATAACACAACAAATTACCTAACTATATTATAAATAATTCCATATCCGCAGTAAGTATAAATTAAGCTAAAATTTTGTTTTACTGAAAATAATAAGGTGAATACAACTTGGCTTTAATTAATAATTTACGAAAGTTAAATTTTAAACAATGTTCACGATCAAGAATGTATGAACTTTTTAATTGTTGCAACGTGAAACTTTATTTAGGCCATTTAATTTTTTTCGTCACTATTATTATTTCATAACAGAAAAAAACATGGGAACACGAATGACATAGATATATATCAACCCACATTATATTATTATATTATATTATACGTAATTCTAATTTTCGACTCCTTTACATAATAAGGACCGAGTTATATGGTGTGTGTGTGTGTGTGTGTGTGTGTGTGTGTGTGTGTTGGCCATTTTAATTATACGCCATTGTTTGCAATTTAAAGGCCGGTTGGGTATGGTGGTCAACTTATATTTCTAACTTAAGCCACATTAAACTTTGTTAAACCTAACTTCAACCAAGTATTTTTAGCGACGTGTTATACATTGACCAACAGAAGTTTCTTCCATAGTGATACGCGTATATATTATAACAATCTACGAGTATGTACAACCTATCTTTGAGTAAGATCAAAATAAAATATCCGTATTATTGTACCCGTAGGCGTGCGCAGACCTTGCTTACAGAGGGGGGTAGAATGTCTATATTATATACAGTAGTATTATAATATATAGTATATTGAATATACTATATAATATATGAATATTATTTTGGTTATAAGTATTATTGCCGTGTAATCTATTAACACACATTTCAACGCGGTTTCGATTGTGGTTTGAACAAAGTTGGACGTTTGACAACACAAAATCATCATGCACTATATACTCAATATTTACAATATATTATTCATTGACTCATTGTAATATAAAATTATATTATAATGTTTAAAAAAAAAACTGTATTTGGGAGAAAAAAGTAGCCCGCAAGAGGGGCAACTGCCCACCATGCCCCCCTCGTGAGCACGCCTATGATTGTACCTATGATGTACATCAAGTACGTACTTACCTACATTATATACTAAAGTAAGTATAAGAGATATTTGTGCATTAAGATTAGGTATATCTATTTACATCATATTATACAGTTATTTCAGATAATATTAGTAAATTAAATAAATTCCTATCAAAATATTGATTATACACTCGTCTTGTATTTTCCACATAGTTTCTAGTTTTTATTATGACAATAAACAGTCAAGTTTTTATTGGTATCATATATTATACTTACGTATATATTAACTACGTAATTAAGACAATATTAATAGTAATAATATAATAATTTGATGGAAAACATTTCAGAATGATTTAACTTATATCAACGTTTGTTAAATTCATATTAGTATTCGTTATTACTGTATAACATTGATATTTTTTAAATGCTAAAACATATCCGATAAACTACACATCCACCGGGTGGTGATTCGAGTGAACAAGCATATCAAATTGTTTTATTACGCTGGCCTCTCGCGAACGATGCGAGAAGAATATTTGATTTCTTTGCATAAACATTAAATAATGTATATATTATATATATTACACATAAATAACTATTGCCACACATTCGATATTCAGCGTGTACACATACCTTTTAGTATGTACCATATTATGTTTATACCATAACGCGTATACCGTATATATTATATATATATATATATATATATATATATATATAACACACGACGACAACTAAATAATAATATAACGGCGTTGGCTAGGGTACGATCAAAGGGATTTGCCATCGAGATGTACATGTATATACCTATTATACCTATTATATTTATATTTATACATATACAATAATATACGGCAGAATCCGTATATCTAATATTTGTTTAGCGCTCCTCCTGACGCGACGTGTTTGGTGTATTTATGTATATTATACTTCGTACATACATAAATATATTATATAAGGTGTATATAAAATATACATATTATGTACATTTACCAGTATTTACCGAACACAAAATATACAGAGTGTTTCATCGAGCATACTCATCCCCATTTTTTTCTTTGATATTTCGTTTTAAATTTAATTTTTAGAATTTTTAAATATACTGAAAGACCATATTTTCAAATTCTTGAGATTTTTTGAAAACTCATTTTTTTACTTGAAATTATTAAACATATAGTTTTTTTAATAATTTTGATGTACTTCATTTAAAATTTAAACGAGTAAAGTTTCTTAGTTATTAAAACGTTTATAACAAAGATAATAGTTCTTAAAAATGATAGGGTTTGGTGATATTATGATCTAGTATTTATTATACTTGAATCATTCTTAAAAATAATTAATGTTGATAGATTAATTTTAATTACTAAAATGTTCAAATCAGTAATCACTATAGCCTCCAATTTTTCGAGTCCCACTTACTTTGTAAGACATTATAATTTACAAAGTTAAATAAGTCGAAAACTATTTCTTAAGTTTTTAATTAGATAATTACATCGACAGTAAAGTAATGAGCCGTGTTGAAGCGTATTATATACATGTTGGTACCTATATTACTATTAAAATAGAGAATAATTCAAGTCGTCATACTCTTAATATTCATGTTTTCTTTTTTTATTATTATTATAGTACCTCCACTGGGAAGCTTCTACGCTCTGTTTTCACTATCTATTTTTTTTATTACTATCTATTACCTTAGTTGTTCTTATTATTCTTTGTTACAACAGATTGAATAAAACATTGAAAAAGCAGAAAAAAAGCTATCATATACCTATTAGGTACCTCTCGAGCAGTTCGCAAAATAAGATGGCAATTTACGATTCAAACTATTAGAAATACTCTTATTATTTATTTTAGGAACAAATACGCAAAAAATATTAGTCTCTATATTAAACAATTTAAACATACTGGCCTCGCTGGTGGACTCATATTACCCTTCTAATGCATGGATTTTGTCCTTAAATATTATTTTACAATGTACTGATTCAGTTCATTTGCTTCATCGACCTACGTTTTATTATGAATATGATCCTATTTATTATTTTATTATTTAATTTAATTTTTCTATGCATTGAATTGTTTGACGCATACAACAATGTTATACGTATCATATTTTATAAGTACACCAACACAATAATTCACAAAATAAATTGTTTGATATAATCCGTACGCTTTCTGAAATAAAATTGTTATTTCTAATTAAAAAGGTATTTTTTTTTTGTCATGGATATTTTATTTATTCTAAAATTATATATACATTTTTCCTACCGAAAAAATATTTATAATTATCATTAAGAAAATAAAAATTCAAAATATTATGCTAATATAGGTAATTAAAAAAATTATATGATAAGTTTGACTAGCAAAAATTATATTTGATGCAATGAATTGTATTACTATAGCTAGTCTATAATAATAAAAGAAGGTTAACAATATTATGTGATATATTACATTATTATCATAGTCAAATAATCAACTTACGAAGATATTAGTCATTATTTAAAATTTTAAATGTGTTGTCTATGAAATCATAAAACGATGGTTTATCAAATAAAAAAACAATTCAATTTATAAGCTGATGTCAAAAATGACATTGATATTATAACTTTTCCATACTAATTATAATACGAGAGTAACACTCAATTTTAACATGCGAAAAAAACAAACATATTTTGAAGCACACTCAATTAATTTAAAAAAAAATAATTAAAAAAATAATACCACTCAATTTGCTTTTACATTTTAAATCACAGTCTGTAGACATGACAATTTATTATGTGAATGAAATGCATGTATTTTTTGTATTGTGATTACGGACGTGTTTTGTAAGTACCTAATATTGTTGCGAAACGAATAAAAAGGGACCGGACATTTAATTGGTTTAAAATGAGAAAAATACTAAAAATAAGAAATTATTAATATAAGTGCCTTGTAATCTAGTTATACATTTTGCCGAGATTATAAGATTTCAATACATAGAAATAAAATAATAAAAACACTCAGAATGAAAGAAAAAAATAACATTAATATAAATAAAAGTTAAAATATGATACAGTTATCATTGCATTAGATGCATTTCGAAAGCCACCATGTATTTTTTTCTATACGTAATAATAATTTTGCAGCCTTGAAAAGTGCAATGATTTATGTATACGCTAATTTTCAATATATTATTTTTTGAAAAATAAAAATAACAATCATGAAATTTACGTTTTGTGAAAACATTATTAGGTAGGTATTTTATTCTTAATTCAAATTTCATATAAAAAAAACACATTATTTATAAATACCTATTATTTATTTGATACAAATATTAAAAAACGTTGACGAATATTGAATAATATATTCACGTTTGATACATATGATATTGCGGCTGAAAAATGTTATCATAACAATATTATAAAATTATATTAGTCCTATCTTATTGCCAGTTAAAATATAAAAGTACACGATCTCATTAGTAAATTGCGTTGTATATATAATATTATACACAACATTGTATTAGATGGGAACTAACGATAAGTTTTAGGATTTTTGGAGAAAAAAAAGATAGGTTGTAAGATCTGTTCATCGATTTCAAGTAGCAGGTACCTATACAGAAAATTGATCATAAAAATAATGTTTTTAATTAATTTTGTTTTTTTTAGTGAATTTTACTAAAATATTTAGAATGATAGATATAGATAACTAGAATTTTATCTAGATATAAAGATAAATATACCTGAGTCAAAAATATTCTTTATAACATAAACTATAATAAATTTTCACCTACATAAGTTATCTATATAAATAATTTGTCTGCATCACACTGCATCTGACATGGCGAAGATGAACAGTTGGAAATCACAAAACGGAAACCAACCATCAATTTATGTTATCAATATACACTTAACTAATCAACCAGATTATAACTATTATGAAAGAACAAGATTGCATTATGCATCGAGTATTAACTTTGATACCAGTCACCACCCATGCTAATGTCCATCGGGCTTAAAAAATAATTGACGATGGTAATGAATAAATAGTATTCGTTTTTTTTATAGTATCGTTTAATTTCAATTATTTGTTCTCAGATAAGTAGAGTGTAAAATATTATAATATACCTAATCGGAATTATCTCGTAAAAAAAAAAAATTAGTTTATGACCGTGGAAATTGTTTTAACAATTAACTAGAACCAAATTAATATTACTATTTTTACTCTAACTTTTTTTACTCTAACCTATTCGACCCACAGCACAATCAGATTAAAAGCTGTTTTTATAATATCATATTTGATAATTATTATTTACATTTGACATGTTGGAGGTGAAAAGTCAGAAAACACTAAACGAGGGTCGTCCACGAAAACCCTCGATTTACGCAAAATTATACGAGTACACCTGTTAATCAACCCGAATACAATTATTGTGAAAGAACGAGTTTGCATTATACGCATTGAAAATTAACATTGACGCCACCGATGCTAATACTCAGCGGGATTTTGTAACGTGAAATCCAATCAACCTTCACACAATAATTGTCAATTACTTGCACAGGGGTTGTGCAGCAGTTCACTAAAAGGCAATTATTTAATGTATATAAAATAGGGTACTGCTCTCTTTTTCGTTAAAAAAAATAAATGATAATAAATTGTATAGATACGATCGACTATAAGAGTTCTATAAGTCATCATGTATAATTTCAATCATTTTCTTCAGAAAAAGTGCAGTGTATATAATCTAAATTTTCTCAGAAAAAAACGACCACAGAAACTATATTGACAACTACCCCCCCCCCCCCCAAAAAAAAAAAAAACCTAACCATAGTGTTATATTATATAATTATTTGTGTTATCACAAATATAAGAGATTAGGTTTATACATTATGCTTGTAGACTATCATGCTTTGCTATTTTGTTAGTATGGGCAATACTCATACTTGAATCAATAAAACAACCAGATTGGCAATCTCCATTCAGACCATTTATACTGTCTACAATACTGTTTCCAATATCATGTAAAAATATATATTTTGAAAATCACCTGCTAATAATGAATATCGTGTTGAAGAGAAAAATGTATCACTCATCATTATTTGGCTTTTTCGACAAACATTTTGAAATTCACTAAGGCCATTTATGTAGATTCATGAATCCGATTGGTTTTAAATGAAATACATTTCCAACAAGTATGCCATTATTAATTTTTGAAACATCAAACATTTCCTTTTGTTGATAAAATATAAGTCTTATTTAAATTAAGTTATATAACTACGACTAATATGTTTTTAACCAAAAATATTTCACCGAATGCTTTATTTGTAAACTGCCATGAATAGTTAGAAACAAAAAATTCGTGGCATGAAATAAGCACTTATTTTATTAAATAATATTATATGTACTGCAGTCTCCACACACCATTTATAATAATACCATCTCTGCCGACGTTACAAAAAATAATATTGTGAATCCCAAAATATTGAAGCGATAACTAACAACAGTTACACGGTTACCTTAAGGTACTATCAACAACTGGTGCAAAAGTTGGGAAACTAAAAATAAAATCTCAAAAACCACACTTGTCGTATTATTAAATGTACGCCGTTATTGTATATTTCGATGTTATTTTTAATATTAAACAAAAAATCAGTATCTAATACCAGAACAAGAATCGGACATACTAACCTCACCCACATACACATTATAAAACATGAAGAACAACTTATCTGTATTCAATGCAACAAACCTAGATTGACCACTATATGTCAACGCAAGAATCATCCTCAACCAACTTTTTTCAATGGAGGAAGCACTTTGGGGAACACATCATCCACCTGATCCAAATAATACGTCAAATCATCTATCTAAGGTGTCTGTTGAGCATACACACATAAAAAAATTCAAATTTTTCAAAACAAACCTCTAGTAAAATAATGACGAAACAAAAACCTACACTAAGATCACCAAAAAAAAAAAAAACTGAGCCGTCGCTAGACGCCTAGCAGATGTGAAACATCTACAAATTTCTTATGGTAATAATGTTGAAAATAGATGGTGAATAAGATGACTATGAAATAACTTCTAAATTAATATCATAAGACTATTTTGTTTTTTATTTGCAACAAATAATGTTATAAAAGACAATGAGTGGTGTTACGACCTGCCTCTGAGCGTCTTGAATATCCCTAACCTTCTAGCTCACATTTAAGAACCGGCTGGCTCACATTTTAAAAACCGTCTGACAAGCTTTTGTCCCCGTCTCTCTTATATATGATTTGGTCCTTAGGAGTGGTGGTGACTTTCCTGTAACATGTTGACATTCGGTCTTGTGATTCAACTTAATATGCTGACCGTTTCGTATCCTTTCACACGGGTCTACAGTCATTTCTGAGAAGAGACGTGTGAAAACACTTTTATAATTTAATCAATTTTATATCTTATTCACCACGTTCCTGTTGTTGACCTCGGCATGTTTTTGATATTAATGGCTTATTAGTTTTAGTCATAGTCAATACTTATTTTATTTTACAATTGCGTGATATCTAGTACATATTTTATAGGTACGTAACATCATCATTACGTGTACAGTTTATACATGTAAAAACCGCCAATTGTTTTCACATATTCAACGTAATATACAAACAATATATTTATACGTTACAATAAGGTGTACATACTATCAGAGTTTCCAGGAGACTTTAATTACTGCGCGCGTAGAGAGGTAATCGCCGAGCTTCGACAAATTGAGCCGACGAGCCTCAAGTGGGCGTCACCCCACCACAGTCGGTTTCACTACCGTATCGCGCCATTAGATGTTTCACATAAAAAAAAATCAAAAAAAATTAATATCGTAATATTATAATCTTTGGCTGTAATTTAGACACATTTACATATATTACTATACTTAGATCAACGATCTCAATCTACTTCAATTTACACATAATACGTACATCCCCTCAAGGAGGTCTTAAAATTGGTTGTATGTATGATCTTGTTAGTTACCTAATTATCGTGTTCTAAGTTTATATTTATTATTAAAAATAGCTTTGAATTTATTATTTACTTTACATCAACGCCTACAATATTATTGCTAAAATGTTTTATCCAAATTAATAACTTTCCATTGTATCAATACATATTACATTATATAATTACTGTATAAATAAGTGTAATTAATGGCCTTTGTTGTCAATGTAAATATGCTGAATAAAAAAAATTAAAAAATATTATTGCTATAAATGTATAATTATAGTCACAATAAAATAAACGTATTATGTCTATAACAAAGTGTACGTTATGCTTAATTTTATTTACATCTATAAAAATATTAGGAATTAATAAGATAAGTATTAGTAGATAATAATATTATATCATACTATATTATAACATTCTCATTGATATAGGTAGGGTTTTATTTTTTTGTCGTAATAAAATAGAAATAGTTTATAATCGTATTCATTTCGACTATTATAGCGATATTATGATAAAATATTGCATACTTATGTATGGTGAATTTTTAATAAAACCAATATATACATATATAATCATAACAAATGCATTGTATTTTAAAAATTCAGTATCCATTTTTTTTAAAGTTTTCTGTACGCTTAGGTTAGGTACGCTTCTTACATATCTATATAGCCTACTCGAATAATTGATTATCTCAAGTTTTTATCGTTGTATTATTTGAAAATAAATTTATCGTAGTTCAATTCTGTGTTATTTTTGTCATGAAGGTGCAATTTACAAATTATTAATATACAGGGTGATTTTTTTATTGAAGAACACTCATTATTTAAAAAAGTATGAGTGTATGAGTATGAGTGTTCTTCGATAAAAAAATCACCCTGTATATTACGCAACTATGATCCGGTACCACGAAATTGTGTGTTTTTAAAATTTTTTATTTAAATTAACATACTTAAGTTACGGTATTTATATAACAGTGAATAATTATTATTATGCATTCACTGTTTATTAATATTGTCAAATTTTCTTGTAGTAATGAAAAAAACAATATTACTTATGAAAGACCTCTGAAAAATGAAAATGGTAAATAATATATTTAACTTAGACGATTATTTTACCAAAATTTAAATAAAGCAAATTCTTCCTGATACTACTTGGACTAGATACAAAGAATAATATTCACTAGGTATTAAAATATAGGTACAAATTATTATATATATTTATATTATAAAAACAATTTCATATTTGTTTTCCATCATTCTTTTATTTAAAACAAAATATCTGTTTAAGCCTATTTGACTAATATATTATTATAAAAATAATTATCAACAAAAATTAAAATATAGCCGAAAATTATACTATAAAAAATGAATACAATTATATGTACACTAACTAAAAGTTTCAAAAAAATAATTTACAAGACGTGATTACGTGACAGTTTGATTGATAGGCATAAATAAAAATTGGAGGTTTTACGAACATACATTTTTGACTTAAAAAAACATTTTAAATATTATCGGAAAATAAAAATAATATATTAATAATAAAAGTTTTGTTCGTTTTTCGTCGATGCTAAGTTAAAGTATTCAAATAAATATTAATAATGATACAATATAATATAGATTGTTTAAAAAACAGTAATTTTACAAATTCATATAAAAGTGAATACTTAGTAACTATGTGTTTTATTAAATTTATGTAGGTCTCAAAATAATATTCTACTTCGCGGTTGAGTGCATCATGTAATTAACGTGGGTATCGAGTTATACTATGGAATAATTTTTCCCTTGTAATATCCGTATATGTTCAGGTTTAACGTATTAATATAATATTTAAAAAAAAAAATTAATTCCATTAAAGCCCAATATTCACTTTCGATTTAAAGTAATTGGTATAAACGTCGCATAGTATTCTCAGAATCTATGAAACATTTAAGAATTCAATATAAATAGACACAATTATTTGGAATATTTCACGAGCATAAACTTTCCCAACTAGGATCTTTAAATAATTACAATTCTAAATGCCGAGTCATAATAAATTCCATGTTGCTCGTCATGTAATAATGAAATATATTGAAAGTCACGTTAAAATATAATATAGGATATTATGTTTTAACATCCCTTGGCGAATTTAATATTGGATACCTCATAACTTTTATTAACTAGTAAAAAGGTACCAGAAACAAAGTACTATTTTGATTATCTTCATATTTTTCTTTCTGCAAATGTCAGTTGGGTTTTCCTACATGAAAAATTCATCCTCGATGGTTGACCTTCTTGTCTTTAATTATTCAATGGCAGCAACATTTTAAATGCACATTCTACTCAGAAAACACATAGCATACTACTATGCAAGATGCATAAGGTTCTTAATGTATGGATCTCGACGAGAATAAAATATAAAAGAAAGAATTAACGTGTCCGTGGCCATTATTAAAGCATAAAAACCTGTTACGTATACTTGGAGATTTGTTATTACGAACAAGTGTGTCATGCGCATAATTTGCATACCACCTAAATTTAACACATGATGACATTTATTGTTTTAGTTTAAATATATTTTCGTGACGATAGGACCCTGTATTTTAATAAATGTATAAAAAACATACAACTTGATAAGACTCGTTGAATTTACTATAATACATATACCTTTTAAAACTTCATCTTAAAAATTTGCAGTGTGATTATAATAATATTATATTTGTTGTGTTTGCCAATACGTTTATTCGGGATGGAATATAATCAACTAAAACTATCGTTGGTGTGGAAATCGTTCTCGTCGTGTTTTTGATAAATCGTACGTGAACCCTAAACCTTAATAACGACTATTTTAATGGGCACCTTATTGTGGAGGAAAACGCATACATTGTTTGGCTGTGCCGCGATAATGAAGTTTTGTAAATCTATTCGGCTTGTCCGACGATACGTCGAACGCGCGTATACCTTGGATTGTAGGGCAAATTCAGCGAAGTGTGTGAACCCTACTAAGTGGTCGGGTGGTGGAAGGATTTAACGAATAAGAAATTATAGTGGCCGACGAGAGGTGACTGTTTGATAAATGACGCCAATAAATCCAGAGACGATTTTCCACGGTGGGTTATGGGTGGAGGGTGTATGCTTTTGCGGCTTCGTTTATGGACGCGAGACCCGGTAAATTTCTTCCTTATTCAATCCGCAGCTATACATTCCTCCCACTTCGCATTCAGCCCGAGATAATAATACATGATTACGATTAATCAATGCGAGAAAAAAAAGAGGGTGGAAACATTAGAAAAAGAGTTCGCAGTTTTAAAGGCTATTCAGCCATTGTACCCCATGCCTATTTATATCGCGAACACTAATGTATAGCTTAATCAATGACATGTGAGAGTGTGTATTTTAATTTCTTTCTACGATATGTGATGAAGTGATATCGGCGATATGAAGTGATAGTTACAATTCATATCCTTACTCAGTATTCTTCAGAATAAAATAAATAGGTACATAATATTATTATTTCATACGTTTATAGATATAAAAATAATTTATCCTAAAATGTGATTGAATATTTTTCGAAACTATGAATCGTAGAAAAATTTAATTTCAGGGACATCAAGAGTATAACTACAAATTATGTAGTATATAATGTTTATTTTACCATAATTTATCAATTAGATTAAAAATATTATTAAACATTTTAAGTTTTACATAATATTTTTATAGTTTATGATTGTACGTCGATTTTAATCATTCAAAATCCATATTTGTAATCGTTAAACTCCTCAATATTTTGCTTTGTCAAAATTAATGTCTTATTCCTTATAAGTTATATTCAATCCACAGCTGAACATTTATCTTTACCACACATTTAGCTTGATATATAACTGCAGTACATAATAACGATTAATCGACGCGCGTAAAACAAAATAGGGGTAGAAACACTAGAAAAAGAGCCCTCAGCTTTAAAGGCCATTGCATACAATACCTATTTACATCCCGAACACTAATGTAAAACTTGACCAATGACATGAGAAAGAGCGTGTATATTATTTTCTTTTTACGATATGTGATGAAATTATATTGGCTTAAAAATATATCACTTTTATAATTTTACTTTACGATTTGTATTTATATACAAAGTGATCTTCAGTGAGATTTAAAAATAATAAATTAATGTTATTATTATACACATATACATAAGTTTATGTAATAATATTTTATCATAGGATATGATTAAAAATTTCCTGAGCTTAAAAGTTTAATAAAAATCATTTTTTAAGCATATTAACAATCATTAATCATTCATAAGTTTATATAAATCGTCGTAAAAAAATTTCAATAAATATTGTGTTAGAATACGTAGATATTTAATATCATCAAATATATTTATATATCAAGAGTCGTGTATGTATAAATTAGATAGTATTGTGTTCATTTTACCCATGCACTATTAGGTATATTAAATGGACTAAAAAAAAAACCATTCAAAATCTTTGTTTAATGTTATTAAATATAATATTTTATAGTTTTAAGTTATTGAACATAAATATATAATATTCCATCACTATCAGAATCTAAAATAGTGTTTCTATTTACCCATATTTTAGATTCTGAGTGGAGCGAGGAATGTATTGATTTTACCATGATGTGTGTGTGTATTTTTTTTGTTTCTATCATCACTTTTTTTCGCAGTAAAAATGCTTCGATTTTCGACTTCAGTACCTCGTTCGATCAGAAAGTGAATCTAGTTGGTACTTTGGGGAGAGAAGGGGGGGTCAAGAGTAAAATATTCTCAATATTTTTCTAAATAATTAGGATAAATAAACTAAAAGTTAAGGAAAAAACGGGAATTTTTACGCACAATCAGTTTTCGAAAAAATCGATTTTGGTTTTTGATGTGAAAACGAACAGATACATGAAAATTTCACTGAATGTTTATATAAGTATATTCTATCCACCATGCAATTTTCAAAAAATGTCAACTTAAGTTAAACTATTTACAGGCATATGCAATTTTCGATCATTATTAGTTTTTTTTTTTAAATTGATATTGATAAAAATGTATTTGTTGGGTGGAAAAGCTTGAAAATTTAACTCAAGGCTCCTAACATATTGCTACAATAGCAGTTGATGGACATGGGCACGATTTTTTTTTATAAACATTCAAAGTTTGAATTTTGACAACATACATACAAATCACGAAAATTTGCAAATTATTTAAGCTAGACATTCATAAAAAATGTTCTTTTTAATTCTAAGATTTGTTAATTTTTAATCATCTATATTCTATAATATATCTTAGGCAAATAAACCGTCTCCTCTCAGAATCATTTTTCATATACAATGATATAATGTCATTGGATTCAAATGTAATTCCATCCATTACAGTAACCTACTGTACAGCAGAGTGACATCCACGACTTACCCGCTTTATTTTATCTTTTTGTCAATGAATATTATGATATATAAATTAAATAAGTTTCTTTATGGCGCATTGAACTAAAACTACCCGATACACTATACGAGATGCTATCACCCACTCCCGAGACGACCAAAAAGCTCCTCAATTTCGTCAACTCAACAGAACTGCGTCAACTGATTTGAATATTCTAATTTAGATTAAAATGTAAATATTTAAATATAGGCAATAAGTAGAAATTAAGCAAGTATGTAAGTAATTAATGTAAATTTAATATGTAACGCCAGCTAATAACCATGTAGTTGATTCCATATACAATTAATAAAAAAAAAAGCTTCTTTATGATTTAAAATAGTCTAAATTCTTTAGCATAAAATCTTTATATTGTTAATTATTAAATCAATCAAAATTGTTTAATCCAATAATACAACTATTAACAGTTAAATATTTAACTGTAATACACTAATACCCGTCAGTAACATTAATAATAATCTATATAGCTACAACTAAACCTGTAAATACAAAATTGTATAATATTATATATTGCTTGTCTACTTGTCTCAAATATAATATATGATTAGTACACAATTTATTAGGGTAGGAGTGTCAGCTTTGTCGGTCGTGTTATACAGTTATCCTGTTAGGCCATTAAAACATTTTCTAGTGTAACCTGGTTTTTATATAATGTGCTCAATATGTATATAATAGCCAGGACATAATCATAAAAATGTTCCATAAACTTGGAGCTTAATATTATGTTATAGTTATTAAAATAAAACATAACCTAAGCGCGCTGCACACATATCATTTTGATGTATATTTTTTAATCCTGAAACATAATTTTGTACCAAAAACGCCAATTTATTGAACCATCATGTTATAATATAGGTATGAAACTTTTAGTTTACTAATTTTTTTTTTTAACCAACCAACTATCAATTAATCTTATTAATGTGTGATATTTGTTAGGATAAAAAAAAATAGTAATTTTATTCTTTACTGATAAAAATTGATATTATACGGTGTAAATATTACAATATACACATTATTCGTAATACTCATATACCTTGTATAACTACTATGTGTATAATGTTTGGTTAGGAGTATGGTTTAAATGTCATTAATTGTAAATAATTTATAAAATGGTTCGTTTTATTGATTGCAGTATTTACACATAATTATATTTTAATATACAATTTTTAATTTATATCCTTATAAGCATTATTTAAGACGGTAAAATTGTGCAGATACAAAATAAATAATTATATTATTCTATATTGCTATGTATTATTCTAACTTTATCTAAATAGTAAATAATATATTTACGAGAGTTAACTGAATCATATCATAAACCCATCGGCAGGCATGGATTAACCATGTTGGATCCTCTATCCAATGAAATTCTCGGGGCTTCTTTATCCTTTTCTAACTTAATAGTCACACAACTCACAAATCGAAATTACAGAATGAGTGTTTTGAAACTTTTGTTTATAATATAACATACAACTATATGGTACGTAATGTATCCAACAAATCGGGAACTTTCCAATGCTTTTTGTCATGCGAACAAGTACTACCAACATTATGGAAGTTGCGTGGTTATAGTTTAGATTAGTACGCAATAACACTTAAGTTAAAATTCAAATTAAATTTTAATGTCTCATTTTAAAATTTTTTCTCAGTACGCTGGGCCCCTGGAATGTGACTTATACGGTTTTATGAATAATTCAGCTTTGCCTAATATAATATAGGTACCAGAAATTAGCGTGTTCTGAAAACGAATGTCTTATAAAAATTCTCTAGATAGCTAAACATAAATATTCATATATAATATGTTTATAATTTATATTTAACATTATTGGACTGACAAGAATCATTGAATTTTGGGAAAAGAAAAGATTGTAAATTTAAAAAAAAATGACACTATAATGACTCAAGATGAAGAACAAGAAGTATTTATTTTGTTTGAAAATTCATATAATATACATGAGAGTTATATATTATACATTCAAATAAAACTTGTGTATTTGGAATATTTGGATTAATCCCTTTAATTTGTATAATGCATCTAGAACGGGTTCAATGGAAAACCGTTTTGAGAATGTAACCCTACTGCATATTATATTCGGCCAACTATTAATGAATAGAGGGAGAAAATAGTGTGTATGTCCAAATAAAATGTAAATAATATGTGAAAGAGAATTATTATAATATAACCAGTAGATGGTAGGAACTTGGTCTTGCTGTCTTTTCGAGAAGTAAGTTATAAATATTTTTATTTTTTTTGAATCTTAAAGGTAATTAATTGATGACGAATAAAAAAGTTTAAAAGTTAGCTGTTGCTTGGAAAATGAGCTGATGTGGTTTTTTTAATAAACAGCAAGTCAGTCCATTTAAATGCACATAGTTTTTCCACACAATCGTCTATATCACAACTTTTATAAATTAAAATACTTAACCGATAAAACATCTAAACATTTCGATGGCAACAAAACAAAATCATTGATTACTGTAAGAATCACAACAAAAGTGGATTTAAAACAATAGCAATTTTATCATGTTATTAAAGTAAAAATAAATTATTATGAATATAGGGAAAACTTTTATCAAACGTATACTTAACAAACTGAACGCAAACAAAAATAAAATATATCTTTCAATCTGTAAAATAAAATGTTAATACCAAGTAAATTTATTTAAATTTGAACTGCCCCCAAAAAAATAGTACATAAATTCAAAGTATAACCTGATAAAAAGATAAGTAAGTAGTTTATTAAATATTAGTAGGATTTACATTAATTATTTTTACTATTACTATGAAATAATAAATACAATAATTTAAGTCCGTGCATTTATAATTGAGAAAGTGTCAACTGGCTGATAGAAATTATAATTTTACTTTAGCTCCTGATAATCTTATGGAAGTATAAGTAGGTATATGGTAAATAGTGAACACTTCCTGAAATCTAAGATTTAGCATTTGTATCATATTGAGCACGGAAATGTACCTATTACAAATATCAGTAGTAAAAAATAGTATAGAATAATAATAGTATATACATTAGAAAATCATAACAGCCAAAGTTTATAACCGTTACTTGTATGTAAAAAATTGTTTCCTAAGTTTCATAAAATTTTATACGCGCTCATTACACGCCAATTAGTCTTTTACTTGTTACCGATATTTTTCTATGTAACGAGGAAAGATTAACACACACATACACTTATTTTAATGTATAATATCAACTGTTCCTCGGATTATAGTATAATGTCTTAAAATATTTTAATTTTGTATGGTTAAATTTCAAGTCAAAAAAATCCCCTCCTGATTCACAGTTGGAACCATCAAATTTCCAGATGGATTTCTAACAAATAATAAACGACAGTTTAGCCATGCGCAAACAAATTTAAAGTTAAACATATCATAGCCCATTATAAAAATGAGAATGTATACCAAAATGAGGTGCTGGAAAAAACAAACAAGGATAGTCCAACTAAAACGACGTGTAGAATCTCTCTTTGGTATGATAGTGGAATAGTCGTGATTCTCAATTTCAGCCTCACGCGTTTCCGGTCTAAATGATGCTCGAAAATCATTTATTGCACGCCACTTGCAAGTTAACGTCTACGGGATCGATTGAAACGTCCATCGCATATATATCGTAGACCTATTAACTAAAGGAAAATTTGACCTACATATTAATCTCTCGCTTATAAAAATATTCTGTATAGGTAATAAAATCGGACCAAAATAATGCATAGAAATTAATGTTTCATTTTGTGTTATATATTATTATTTTAAAGTTCAATAGCGTCTACGAATCTAGTATTTTAAGAATTGTAAGTCCATAGAAAATAATAATGGTTCAATATGATTTTTAGAAATATTATATTATAATAAACGTATTGGTATGTAAATGTAAATGTATATTATATTTTATAACAGTGTGTGATCTGTGATAACTGGTTTTAATTCGTTTATCGTAGTGATTTCTCGTAATTGATGAATAACGAATGATTATATATTATATTTAAAAGAGTCTACATTTTTAGCAATATTGAGGTTTAATTGTTTTTAATGCTTTAAAGTAGTTAATAATATCAAGGTACCTACAATTTCAGGTACTATTGTTGATATTAAGTTAAAGTACGTTTTTATTAATTTGAGCACATAATCAAAATTAAAAGAGTTGTTTACAAAAGTTCACTTTATTACTGAATTATCTATAATACAACCAAAAGAAGACACAGTTTTTACAATCAGTAACGTAAACCATGTTTAAAATATATATAAAACGTAAGGTACATAAGATATGTAAGTGTTAATTGAATATTACACGGTTATACCATAATTAAAATATCATACCATGAATTCAACAATTAAGCGAGGCGCACATCCATCACGATTTGAAAGGCATTAAATAAAGGTGATATAAAACTCGTGAGCTTTTGCTTTAAATTTTATTTTATCTTAAATTTTTAAATATTTCAACTTAACAGATAAGTACCATTACTGTTAATATTATTGTTCATATTCATATTTATTATTATATGAATACATTTTTTTTTTTTTTTTTGGTGTAATCTAGCGTGTCATGAAAAAGTTTATTTTCTGCGTTTGCACGCTTAATTGAAACTTATGTTTCACTGTATAGGTCAATCGCATTTAAATCCTTTCCTGGCAATAATTATTTTAGGTAAACAATATTTTGTGAAACTATTAATATAATTTAATAGTAAAACGTACAAATATGTGGCAAGTATCGTACAACTTTTATTCATCCTATAATTTCATGTATATAGTTAATGTATTAGGTTATTTTATAACAAAATGTATTATCACATTTTTTATTTGAAAAATAATACTGTATATATAAAAAAAAAATTATTCAAAACGATTATTGAATCATTTTGAATATTATTTTTTTTCATTTTCATTATTATCATTTTATGTCCTTCAATTAATAGATTCAAAATATCGGTCAAGAAAAAATAACTGTTGGACATTTTTTGCTCTAAAGAAAAATTATATAAAAAGGCATATATTATTAATTATTCAGATACTCTGTATAGAATACCCTTTAGTTGTTATAATATTTTGTTCTTGACATTTTGCTTTATAAGCTATTTTTTTTTTTTTAGAGAAAAAATATTATATTATTATAGGACATTAATCATTGATTTAAATCACGTTTTACTAAATCGAGCATATTATAATACTTAATCATTATTATATTTTCAAAATTTTATATTTAAATAATTGGCACTTGTCGTATATCGCAAATTAGTATATCAGAGTACACATATGAATTTAAATAACGTAACGATAAAATACTTTATAGTTTTTACAATATTAACAAAATTAACCGATGTCTAATTATAAAGTTATAAATAATTCGTCACTTAATATTTACTCTGGCTGATCATATATAGATAATTATAACCTACACAATAGTGTACAGTCAATGTAAATTTTAAAAATATTATTGAAAATTAAGGCTTGGAAAATTTTAAACGTCAAACAGCGTATAAAATGCAGTATTTTTTTTTATTTTTTCTAACATTTTTTTGTGCCAAGAGGACGCACTAGAAATATGCTAGAAATGCGAACGTAACAACCTGATTTTTTTTATAATAATAACGTTTATTGAATATTTACAATCTATACTATATATACGAAGAGTAAATTTGAGAGAGGAATGACAGTGATGGGACGGTGAAAAGGGAGACTCACAGTAGAGCTACCTTTACATGAATCTTTGGCGCTTTGGCTGGTTCGTTTTGTATTTTTTGGCACTCTGATAAGTCGGGGATACCCACAGCAAACGAATCTTTGGGTATGGTTGCAGTTGCAGCGGGTGTGATCGTAGGACTGACAACGTTGGATCTAAGGGATTTCCTTTTTAGTGTGGCGTGCTTTCACTTTGAAGTAGCACAGAGAATTTAGTTTGAAGATTTTTTGGTTAGACTGCGACTGTGAGAGGTCGACAAAGAAAAGAGGAAATGTGGTCTTGGTGGATTAATGGAGAACGTCTGTAATGTTTTTGACTTAAAAACCTTTTTCAGATAGCTCTTTAGTTATGTAGTCCTTGTCGATGAAGGAATGTATAGGTTTCTGATTACTACTCTGAATGGTTTATTTTCTTTTAACTGGTAACAATGGTAAGAAATGTTTTCGTTTTTTAGAAATTTAACAATATATCTATATGAATCGTAACTGTAGGTTGCAGATTGACGCCTTTCATCGTAGTTTTGCATACAAAACTTGTAGAGTCAGTAATTTTTTTTTAATTTGAGACAGAATGTATTGAGGTTTAGCTGAGCTTGAAAGAATATTGGATGGGGAGATTTATAATATTGGTGTTGATTTCATCGGAATTATCGTCAGACTGTTAATTAGTACTCTGCATTGGCTCATTTTTGGTGGTGGGAGAAATCGGAGCATAACGGTTTTTTGAGATGAAAATGTTCGAGTCCACTTTTTTAGGTGGATAGAATTTTGTAGGTGGTGATTTGAGTTGTCTGTTAGAATCTACTGTTTGGCAGATATCTTCGCTGTCTGAAAAGACATCCATCCGGTGACTTATTACTCGTCTATGATGTTTTAGTTTTGACGAGAATTGACGGTCATAAAAGTTTATTGATATGTTTCGAGGCACATTTGTTAATTTTAGTTGTTGGATTCATTACAAATCATTATAAGGAGAGTGGTGGCAATGGCCATGGGCCGATAGGTGGCCCTAGGCGGTCGGTAGACATATAATTAGGTAATGCGTCAGTTGTGCGTGAGTCAATTTATTACGCGCTGGGATAGGGAGATAAAAATATAATTATAATATCTATAACGAAGAAGACTGGTCTTTACGCCATCGGAGCAATAAATGTGAGTGAAATGTGAACATAGGTGTTGCTTTGACGAGAGTCAAATATGAACTAACAATCCGATTTGCATAACAAAACGAGAGGGTACGTAAAACGTATATTTACTCGTATGCATATATATTCAGCTGATAAAATCAGTTTAAAGTGTTGATAATTGATTAACACCGTTGGACGGCTTTAATTATGTTGTACAAGTAAAAGAGGGTCGTGAGTAAAATAATATTCGTGTGGAAATTAAATCATTAAAATTAACGATAAACTGTATTTTTAAGGGGTACAGCAAACAATAGTATTACTCGTATTTATTCAATCAACGTCGCCTTGTCCATCACCGCGTCATATTATTATATTTTCATTAAATGTTTGAAATCCAAACATTTTTGATAAAATGCTAAAAAAAATCCTGTGCAGAACTAAGTTAAAAATAATAAAATTCAACGCAATATTCTTTTAACATATTTTGATCTAAAAACAAAAAACTACAGACATGTATGTAACCAAAATCAACCGATATTGATAATTTGTAAAAAATCACTATCCACTTAGTAACTTCTCTGTATAATTTGTCTGTATTTTGTGTGTGGTTTGACATCCTGTTTCCGGAACTACATACATAATTATCAAACTGTAATTTTGACTTAAAAAAAAATTATTGAAATTACTGAATAGTTTTATTTTTGTCGAACGTGTTAAAGATTGCTTTAAATATTTAACCCACCCGAGACCTGTAAAACTAATTGATCGAAAAAATACGTGTGTACCTGATGTCAATATTTTACTTTATTTTGTTTCATATTTTATATTTTTGAAATATAAATTATATTTGTAGCATATTATGTATATATACAGTGTACCCACTCAGTTATGTTGGTTTTACCCCTCTAACAAAATCAAATGATTTCAAAAAAAAAAAAAAGAGGGTAAGTGGATGTCGCACTACTGTACATTAGGTGGTGGGGTGGACCTCTGACTAGGGTAGGGTTAGATTTGAATGCAATGATAGGTATCATTGTATACGAAAAACGAAAATAATTGTGTATTCAGAAGAATTCATTTTACCATCTGGTTTTTAATATCTATTTATCAAATTTTAAAGTAAGAACAGGGCTTTACGTAGGTATCTTATTATTTATTATTTTTCGTGTATTTTAATATTGAAACAAGTTATAAATGACCATTATCATTTCAATATTAAAATATCAAAAAACATATACGGGGAATCATAGATAATATTCTGACATTTACATTTTATAGCGAGTCAATTCATCCTAATATTAAAAATAACAGAGTAAAACGGATTCTATTGAGCATTAAATTTGCTATATTTTGTATGTTACACGTTAATATTGGATAAATGCACTTGTTGAATACAACTGCGACGCTTTCTTAACCATAGACCATCTAAACATATAGTAACCATGTAGATTTATAGTACATGTATATATATATGATTTCAATTTGGAATATTACCAGTTAATATCGTTATGCTCGTAAAATAATACTCGCCATCTAATAATAATATATTATTGTAATATCGGTGAACTCTGTTGATAACCACAGTGTGTACGACAATCAGTGTTAGGACTTATCTAGATAAATTTATCTAGATAAATTATCCAGATAATAATTATTTTATCTTTTATCTTATCTAGATAAATACATATAAGTTATCTAAGTATTTATTTTAGATAAATTTAAAAGATAAATTTTTTAGTGAAAATTAGATAGATCTGTACCAAAAATATTATTAACTATGTGAATTTTGTTTTTGGTCCACTCGACAACTTCTTCAGCAGGGTGACTTCACAAATTTTTATTTATACTTCGTTACTCCCTAGAGTCCCTTGGATCTTATTGGTTCCTTATATAATTATATGTGTTGAAGTTAATGTTTGGTGATACACATCATGATATAATAAGTTAAGTCGAAAATAAACATATTATATAGGCATGTACTTACATGACATTATATATGTTTTTTTTAAATTAGTTGTTTTAATTTTAATTTATATAATTATCTGTTATTTATCTGGATAAAATATTTTTATCTTTTATCTTTTTGTTAGATGAATTAAATTTGTTTATCTTTTATCTGTATCTTAGATAAAATTTAGTGTTGTTATCTTTATCTTTATCCAGATGATTTTTTTGTTATCTGTTCCTAACACTGACGACAATAGAAGCTGATGTATACAACAGTTTCTTTGGGTTTCCAGCGATTATTTTAATATTTTACTTTGGGAATAAACATCACATAGCTACCTAATGTTGTATTGCTATGAGTACAATAACCATTAATCACTTCGTTTGGTCCTCAATAATTCATGTGAAGATTTAAATAATTGTACGCTGTAGTATTTCATTTGATACTGAAGAGACAACACAGCAGCAGTTACTCCTTTTCTCTCACTCTTTATCTCTATATATAACACGCTTCCCTCTCACCCTCTCTCACAATCTCTTTTCCCTATCATCCTCTCAGTGAATTTCTTCTTCGGTGTGTATACATGTATTCATGTATTTGCAGTGTTCCCTGGAGAAAACACTGACGAGGGCGACAATCTGTATTTATCGCACTGTGAGACGTTCTTGGCGCACCGATAACGAGATTTGCATAAGTTTTTTCTTTTTGTATTTACTGCAGTCGTCTGACTGTATACCTACTTCGGTGTGGAGAAAAAACAAAAATTTTTTTCGCTAAGACGTTTGCATTACTTGATTAATAGCACTCCGTACCTAGCACAATATTGAATATTATCAATAATAGCGAAATCTTAAGGAGTATGATGACGTACGGTGAATATAATGTTGTTTTGTTAATTAATATAATCAACGGTATTGTGATCCGCTATTCAATTTATTGAACCGTTATAAGATCTACGAGTATATCATATCATATTATCTAACACGTATAATTATGAGAGTGAAAATCTCTGAAAGAAAATCATAAATAATTAATACAACGTTAGACGGAAATTATACAAAAATATTTTTCTTCTATATAAAAAAATGGATTCCTTTTCCCTTGGTCATCGCATCACGAGTGAACGGCCGGACCGATTTAGCTGATTCTTTTTTGTTTTGTTTGTTAATATCAGAAGAAAGATTTGATAGAAAAAAAAGCTGAGTGGGTTTTGGGTTAGGGGAACGTTACGTGGTGGTGATGAAATAATAGTGGCGCTATCTGTCCAGCAAAAAATTAACTAACATAATAATATTTTTTGGTACTCAATGGCAACTATTATAAAAATAAAAAAATAAAAAAAATAAATAAATCATTTATTTTGTATTTTAAATGTTGTGGTAAGGTAAAAAATTCCAGCAATTAAACATATAAACCTAAATCGCAGAACCATATTAGTTATAATGGAAAGATAACTATACAAGAGCAAATGAAACTGAGGATCAACGTGAATCGCAGTGTAAAATTGAACTGATTCGAAATCAACAACAAATCAATGTTGTATTTTATTACCTATCGAGCTGCATTTAATTGTAATGTGGAAATCAATTATAGTTCAAAGCAAATAGTTGCTATTGAACCAATGAACATTGTGTGTCAATATTGCAAGGAATTTAGGTTTAAAAACGAAACCTCTGGATTGTGTTGCTCTAGCGATAAAGTCAAATTGATGTTGTTGAATGTCGGGTATTTAATTTGAATAATATATGTATAGACTAATAGGTTATTAACACTAAAAATAATAAATCAAAAACTTTGGGCTAATAATAATATAAAATTAACTGTATTGTAATATTTCCTCACACGAAATAACAGTATAACATGAATTGAATACAAAGATTATAAATAATAATATTAATCACTTATGCACATAAGGGGTGTAGGCGCTCACTTACTATATAATATGAATATTGGACGAATCACTTACCATCCAAAAAAAATAATAATGAAATAATAAGACCGTAATTAAAATGATACAATAAACGCCACAAAGGCCATAATAAAAAATATTGATATAATGTCAAAACAACATATCTGTATAAATAATAATGGGATAATATGGAATATAGATAAAAAAACACGTATTAAGTATTATGATACTGCGTTACCGGTTATTGTCGACCGCTCGACCGCCCGTATGACTTTATATAAAAGTATAACGATGACCACCTCGACGTCTGCTCGCTTCGTTCAGGTCCCGCGACCCATACACTGATGGCTGCCCGAACGTCCGACGTCCTTTTGGTAACCGATTGGATTGCACCCGCGTACGATCACTATTGATTCGCTCGTCACTCCTTACGTGTACGTTTTTTAACGCTCGTTGCACCCACGGAATGAAAACCACATGCCACTAACGACAACTAAATCGAACTTAATAGCGATTATATTGTGCGGCGACGAGACACGCAAATATATTACGTATACATATACCGCAGCAACGGTGACAACAACGATTGGTCGGCAGAATTTAGGTATAGTATGATGATAGACTATGTAACATACTAGTGAGAGTCGTTTCTGCACTTTATGGGGGCGAGGAGTGGTGTTATTTTCTAGAATATTCTGTGCCTTATCGGCGGAGACTCATGATCAAAATAACTATTGTCACCACTAGAGTCGACACTGAACAGATGTCATTATTACCACCACTAGAGCCACTACATACATTTCAGGTTTCCGGAATATGGCAAGATTTAAAAATGTATTTTAGTTATATACAGCAATACAATAATTGCGTTCAAATGATGTAATTTAGCACAACTAAAGTCATTCGAGAAAATTGTATACCAATTTTCGATGTAAGTATATAGAAAAATAATAAACTTTCACAACCACATGGCTGATACAAAATACGTCGACAGCACTCAATTGATACACCACATGATGGTACAAACCCTTTGCTATACAATAGCCTATATAATATATTATGTAGTTATCAGTTTACTTTTGCAGATACATGGTCAAATATATTATCGTCTAGCCGGTTCATTATTTCCAAAAACGAATAGTGATTACTTTTGCAAATTAATTTAATAGGTGATTTAGCAAGGCAAGTTGAACAGCGTTGGGTACACAGCAATTCGGCTAAAAGACTAAATGCGGAACAACTACAAAGACTTTCCCATCAACACAGTGAATTTTGCATTATTCACGACTACATTAAACCGCATGATATCTGATAACCACAAAATTGTAAGCAGATAAGACGCCTACAGGACAACACGCAAGACGTTTAAATGTGCCAACAGTTTATTGATGAAGTCGCTATTGTTGTCGTGGGTGAAAATTTAGAAAGCTGAGATATTGTTTTACACAGGAGGAACGATCAACAGTACGTGATCAACTGTATGTGTCTGAAATACATCGATCATATGATGCGTTACAATATCCATTCTTATTTTGGCAAGATGAAGATGGGTATTATTTTTCAATAAGGATAATAAATTTAGTAACAAAAATAAAAAATATACGTTTACTACTTTTATCACAGCGTAAATATATGTAAAAGTGTATTAATAGGTTCCGAAACTAATAAAGAAAAAGTTCAATGAATTATTATCCGTATACAGATTGATGGTACGGGAAAATAAGGACAATCATATCTTAAAATGTAAGCGTCTCTGTCACCAATATGCTGTGCAGAATAATAGATATGGAGATGAAAGTTGAATCCGAGCGATTGAAATTTATCAGGTTAAACTAGGCCATATCTCTGTACCAAATTTTGTCGTAATCATGCTAAATTTACTTGGTTGTCTTAACGGAATATTTGATATAACTACCGTACAGCAGAGAGGTCCACTTGTATACATTTTTAAAACTTTTTTTTTTGATTAATATTACAATTACCAGAAATATTTAACAATGTTCTGCTTTATAGCGTTCAATGTGATGAGCAGTATTCAAAATATTTAGATTTATATTGACCCGCTTGCTCCGTGAACCTATCAGACTGCTCTACTTAGAGTATATGAAAAAAAAAATCGTCATATCCACAGTCGTTTGTGTATTATTTACTTGAATTTTAAATTTTCACAATCTTCGTCAAAGCATCAAATATATTTCATGAATCACAACCTCGAGAGCTTTCCGACGATCAGGAGAAAGGTGATAGCGTAATTTTAATATTAATTTATACCTGCTATCTTATTCTCCAGCTCTAATAAGAGTAGAGAACGATACAGACCCATAATATTAACTCACCCTAATTACGATTACTTTTAATATAACTACTAACCGGAGCCTTAGTTGTATTTATTTGTAATTACGTTTATTTATATTAATATTTATTTATATACTTATTTTATTTTGTTCTTTTCTATTTTTGCGTTTTCCGATTATGATAACTAAGATATGCTGAGTTTTCTTCATAGGACACCTATGTAGAATGTTGAGTGTTATTGTTTCAGAAATATTTACTTTAGTATTTACAAATACTACATGGCGTTATGTAGGTATTGAGTATTTTCTTGAAATAAATCTGTTTGATCATTGTGTACCAACATTTTGAAGCTAGGCGTGAATATACGTTTTATTAAAAATAAACAACAATTATGCAAATACTTTATTCTGCGTAGTGGTGTTTTAATTTTTAAATAATAAGATTTACACAACGATGCATTTAAAGTGGTGTGCATAATAATATATATAAAGTGTTTTCAAAAATATACTGTTAAATCGTAAAAGACGAACACGAATGTTACTTAAATTTAAGTAACCACGTTTTTACGTCTTTAATTTCATATAATTTGTGCTTATAAACATATTTAATTCCATTTAAATTTTATTTAATATAACATTTTTGTCGCAATACTATAATTCTTAACATTAAATAATATCTTACATTTTTTACATAATAATATGTTATATTATTACTATGCATATTTTTACGATAATTTCAAATGTCTGGCATGATTTATCAATATTTCGTACATCTATACTAACCTACCTATTTTTAAAAAGGATTTATTTTCATTTCAGTCACTAAAAATACATATTCAAGATGAAACGTAAGAGATACGTTTATTACCTCATATTTTTCGCACGTGAACTGACATGGACATAAAATATACTGAGTATCCCAAGAAACATTTTGGATTTGAGCGTGTACATTTATTGCATTAAATTATGTATGAAGACACCCTTTTTATGGTGCATTCAAAATATTTTTTCCAACATATACCTGCTGCTTTGGAATAACTTCTTTTTTTTTTATCTAATGGGCACCTACTTCTTTTTTTAGGATATTGCTCTTTCGCATAAGCTTTTATGGTTTACGGGAAAACCAAACCTAATACCTAAAACATAAATTTGACTAAAATACCACCACATTGAAATATTTGTATAGTGACATAAACCAAATGTAATATTGTATATATTTCTATACAAATATGTTTTATACCATACACCTAATTAAACATGTAAATAAATAAATAAACTGCACTTACACAAATAAGTGTTTGAAATAATATATCATTGCATATAATATATTTCATAATATTACGCGACTTTGGAGAACCTTTGGAAAGACTTTATTTTTTAAGATGATCATCATTTCTACATAGTCTATGTAATGCATTTAGTCACGAATTGACGCAACTTGCCAAACTGCTTGCGCGGAAAAAAAGTTTTCCATCCAAGTATTCGGAAAAATTAATTTAAACAGTCAATATTTACTATAAATGTTTGACTGGAGCAGCTCAAGTGGAAATGTTGCTACTCGCTATATCGTTATGGTGCAAATTGTTGACGGGAATCAAGTGCAAATTTTCCCTTCATATATCCCTGTCATTGTAAAAAGATATAATGGCTGCCATCATGTAGACTTTTGTCAAGGTTCACGGCGAAACAACATTTATTATTACCCTTGGTTGCTCGACCTCGTCGATCTCCTCACCCCAAAACTCTTTTCCACACTAATGTCAACACTATACATGTATCCTCTTTGTCCACTTCCTACACATATAAACAGACACCACCCGCCTCCCGCGAATTCATTTCGGAACCATCAATCATCGTGATCAAAGTTTTTCCATAGTCTCTCCGATATTCGCTGTTTTGGTTTACCCATCATATAGCAAATTTCACACCGACTGGCTGTTTTGTTTGCTTGTCGACCTAAATACACACACTTGCAGCATTGCTGTAGCAAACACATAACCCGTTATTTACCAGTTTCTCCCAGCCATCAGTCGAAATTTGTTGTGAGTATATGTGATGTGTACACCTTTTTATATTCCATAGAAATTGGAATTTGTTTACACTGGTTACGAGTGGTGTGGCCACTCTGTATGTTAACTAATTTAAAAATAATAAAGTAAAATATACTCAAAGGTTTATTTATAATATTATAATTACTATGTATATTATACAAAGAATATAATGTTAAACGAATAAAACAGTCAAAATAATAATATTTCTAACTTATTAGTCAATACTTCCTTGTTTGTATTTCGTATTGAATATTCTACTCTTTTTTTTTATTATTTACTTTTATGATTTTTATTTTAAATGCGTTCCTTTATTATTATTATTTTTAAATATTTAAACAAATGAATAGTAACAGTAGTAACAGTAGTAACAGTAGTAACAGTAGTAACAATAGTAATAATTAAATTAATACCCTAGTTTATCAATTAAAATTTATAATATTATGATAATAGTATAACTATGTTTTTTAAATAAGTGCCTTTGTGTTTATCTATGAATATTACTTAAATTATTACATTAAATAGAAAAATAAAATAAAATATTCAATTTAATTTTTAATTTTTTATGAATTACTAAAAAAAATACTTAAAGTTAGTATCCGCACTATAATAAATAAAATTTCAATAAAATTCATTTTCGAATATGAAGATTAAATATTGTTCTTAAGTATAGAAAATAAAAAATCATACGTAAAATTATTTTTTGTTTATAATCTAAATGAGAAAATAATAGTAGAAAATATGTCTTACATATAATCATTTCTGTGACATGTTCTATCACTTCTTTTCATGTTTTGCTAATGGTTTTTAAAGCTTCTCATAACATAATACTGTTATACTCCTATACTCCTTTATGTAAAATTATTTTAGTCATTCTCAAATAGGTTCTCAACAAATGTTATTAAAAATAACCCTTTTGCTTTAATAATAAACAAATAACAGTAGATACAAATGCATGTAATAGTATATATGTAATGTTTTCCATAAGACATTAAAAAATAAATATCTGGAGTATGTTCTTTTTGTACTGAACAAAATGCAATGTCTTCATCATTTTTTCTTTGTAATTTACTTTTTAAAGATTCGTTTTATAAAACAAAATAAATAAAAACAAACGTACCCCACAACAGATTTCTAATTTATCAAGAAATCCGCATGACCGCATCTCAAATTATCCTTCTTAAAAGTAACGAGATATCGATTTAACTATTCCAATATATCTCAATTACAACGACATTTCAAAGGATATTAACTGATTTGCCACTAAAAACAATAAAAATACATTTATTTTTCATACACTAGTTAACACGACTGTAGGATAACAATGTATGTGCCATATGTGGTCATAAAAAAATTGCTTATTATATTATTATTCTGAATCATTTACCGACGTTAAATTAAATTTTTCTTTGTAAGTAGGCAAATTATTACTATACCTATTACAATAATAATGCACTATACACAATCATTAACAATATGCCTGTACATACCTATTATTATATTCATAATGTTTAATGATAATATTATAATTTAGATAATATCAATAGTCGTTCATAATGCATCATAAATTAATATCAATCTAACTATTGTATTTATTTACATAATATTAATATACGAGCATACGTATGCTATAGTAAACTTTAATATAGATATTTAAAAGCTCACAATAATAAATAAATAGTAATTTATTTATTACTCAGGTATTGAAATAATATATCATTTATAATAGTTATTGGTTATTATATTTAATAATTATAATTTAACATATTATGTACAACACATATTTGTAATAATGTATTAGATAAATTATTATAAATACAATTCATGCAAATAAGTACAATATAATATGATAATAATTTATGTGAGTAAGAACTCTACGTTTCAGATTATGTATCAATAATTAGCATTAAGTTACATTTTTTATCACGTTTTTAAAATATAAATTAAAATGAATACATTTTTGTTTAAAGGTTTTATACATTTTATACATTCTTTTTCAATGGTAATATAAAATATTATATATACCTATTGTTGTATATTATATTTGATAATTTAACTTTATTACTAACTGCCTACTTAGGTGACTTAATAGAATTATAGCCAAGGGTCCGTCATCTATATTATACTAACTTAAAAACACGTGAGCCTGAATAGTTTTTTCAATAATATAATATCCTTCATTTATTGGTAATATTTATAAGTACGTTAAAGTAAACTACATATACGAGCACTGCATAAATCGAGTTTTGAATATGATCACTGTTAAGTTGCTTGATATGAAGTGTTACAACTCAGTGTGTTTGAATAAAAGAAAAATAAATTCATATTTTATTTTAGGACATAAAATGGATTTCAACTTGATTGCGATTTTATGAGTGAGAAAGTCTATATCGAACGCTTGAATATAGTCGTAAATAACGTAATATGAAAGGTTTGAATAACATTTTATTCCGTAAAACTATATTGAAAGGTTTAAATATTTGTAACGAAAATGTTGAATGAATTTCAAAATTATATTACAGTTATAGAATCCAAAAAATTAATATTAACTGTGGTTAAACTTATACTCTGATAAATCAATAATAAACCGTGGCTTAATATAAATTATAAAATCAAAAACTTCTTCAAATACCTAACGTAAATAATAATAAAAATAAAACAAAGTGATGAGTGGGATAACTTCCTATCAATTATACGGATTCGTTATAATACACTTCTTAATATGCTTATAAACGCCATTTTTAAATTTATGCTTGATTTATCATTTATGTATAGTAAATATAACATAACATATTATTGTAATTCTATTTACCATTATAAGTGGTATCTAGGGTTTTGAGTATGTAATAATTCATGACGTTTTCACTTTGAAATATTGAAAAATAAAATGTATTAAAATTTCTTTCAAGTTTTTGTTTTTGGAATGTTTTGCAAAATCATCACTAGATAAGTGATTATCGGTTCACGATTATGTTTTTCTTTTATGTTTATAAATTACAATAATGCTAATTGATAATACTTATATAATATAATATTTATATATTATTATATTCATAATATAAATATAAATATTATAAATATGTTATTATATTAACCGTATAGGCTCTAAATTATAAATTATAATAATACTATTATACTAATAATTTAATAAATATAAAATTTTTATTTTATTTGAATTCAAATAGGAATACTATATAAAGTTATAACTCATAGATTATGATAATAGGAACTCTAGTTATAACTATATCTAATTAGTAATTATAAAATACAAAAAATACTTGAGTTAAGAAATGTATATAGGTTATATTGTTACATAGTTTTAATGATAAACGAGAAACTCGCTCTTATAGCAGCAAGTTATTTGACTAAAAAAAGGTTTGGTTCATTATATAGTATTGTGTATTATTTGTTAATGGCTTTAGTATGAAATTTAATTGAATTCGTATAAACATGGTTAAATTTAATAATATTTTGGTGGTAAATAGAATGGGGAGTGATCGATAGCTTTTGAATGGGTTATAATCTTTGATGAGAGAGCGTTGTAATTGGGCAAAAACCGATGGCTGATTATTGCACATGATTATCAAATTTATGACACCCTACAGCATACACACGTTTCAACGTTAGGGAGAAATCGCGTTTCTCCAACACACTATATAGCATACCCTTTCCAGTCACCTCAAAGATATACTGGAAAATGAATAGTATTAATTTTCTGTGTAGATTTGTATATATTTATGTATGTGAAAATGGTGGCTAGATTAATTGTTCGTTCAATGTTCAGTACTAGAAGAGAATAAATTATTATAAAATGTAAAAATGGGATATTATTATTGGTCCGTACAAAGTTAACGTTATAAAAACCAAAAATAAAAACTTTCTTTTCTGGTTTTGTTGAATTAATGGTCAACTGTAAAGAAAACAAAATCACCACTTCGTTTACGCCAACCCCACTCAGTTAAGTTGAGCGATATCTTCAAATCACTTGTAACAAAAAAAATAAAAATAAAAAGTTTGATTCATTTATGATTAAACGAGTTTTTTTAACACAGTTCTAACTTAATTTTTGTTATAAACGTTTTATTTAACTTTTTATTTTGTTTTTATTTTTTAAGGATTAAAGTTTACTAGTCGTATAAATAAATTATTGTTTGGTTTCACAACATACTAAAATAAATTGAAGTCATTTTTTTATGAATACCAATGGTAGGTATGTTTCTTTTTTTAGCTGTTGAAACTATGTTTATATTTAATTAATACGGTATAAAACAATTGGGCGGTTTTCAAGATAAAGGGAAATGGTCAAAAATAATTAATTTTCAGGAAAAGATGAACTAGCTATTAGTTTGAGTTTATGACTATCTGAATTATCTGCAAAACAAAATAATATTAAACAACTAATTAGTATATGTACTTAACATTTGATAAATTTAATAGTAATATTTTAACTCTTGCCAATAACATAAGTACCTAAATCAATATTTTTGAATATTTTTAACTTCAATCAATTACTGACATGGATTGCCTGGATTTGTGAAAATTGAAGTCAGTGTTGTGACTTGTGAACACTCGTATTTCACGAAGATTGACTGGACAGTGCTATACGGCATTTAAAAATTACGTAATAACGAATAGTCATGTCTAAATAACAGTTGCACCATTCGATCGGGCGTAAAATTTCATAATTTGTTTACCTGAAAAATTCAAGATTTCACTAGTTTTCCTATTCCCAAAAATCATACAATTCACCAAAATATACAAAAAAATAATTTATTTATTCTTAATTACTTATAATTTTAAACGTTTTATTTGTGACTTTATTGGGATTTTAAAAATACGTTCATCAAAGTTAGTTTCAGATTTTTATCACAGCGATGAATGTATTGATTTTACAATAATCATTGTTTTTTTTTTTTAATTTGTGTTTGTTATCACATTTTGGAAAGTAAAAATACTTAGATTTTCTTCAACTGCATATTTTCTTATAGGGATGTGAATCTAGAATTTTTTTTTTTTTTTGGGGTGGGGGTCAAGAGTAAAAAATCCCAATATTTTTTAAAATCATCAGGAAGAACAACCAAAAATTAAAAAAAATCTGAGATTTTTACGCAATATTGTTTTTTGATCTTTTTTTGGTGTAATTAAATTTTTAGTGAATGTCTATATTTCCATTTTCTTTACACCATACAATTTTTTTAATATTTTAACTCATATGAAACAATTTTTACGAGTATGCAGAATTCAAATATCATTATTTTTTTTTTTTTAATAAATCTCATTAAAATAATATTTACACGGTCAAAAAACTTGAAAACCTAATACGATACTTTCTTCTTTATCACGAGCATTTGCGAATTATTATGAATTAGAAGTTAATAACATTTCGTAATATTGTAAAAAGTTTACATACAGTAACATTTTAAAATTAAATTTTGTTGGTAAAAAATAATTTCAATCACAATAATATTATGACTGTAACATTTAGTTAATAATATTATTATAAGCTGACAGACCATCTTCGCTCAGAATCGTTTTTAGTATCCCTGTGGATTCATATTTAGCACTATCATTACAATGAGTTTTTAGAGATAACTAATGTATGACAGAAAGGTTCTCCACTGGTTAGCTTTTTAATTTGTATTTTAACCATCAAATTTCAAACGGTAGATTTTTCAGACATGTAAATGTATGTCTACATTTGTATTAAATAAGATTCTTATTAGATTTATTTTGCTTACATCTTGTGCAAATCTTTATAACGAAACCCAAAACGTGATTAAATTATTTCGTGACTGTATTAATAAATTGTTTCAAATTGCTTATTTTATGTCTAATGTGAGCACAGATTCAGACACAAAGAAGAAAGCAGGTCTTTGAATATTATTTAATCAAACGTCCCAGAAAGGTATATATGAGATTTACATTGAGAGGTTAAACTACTGGTTTCAGATACCCCTGGAAAACTGAAGTTTTAACGCTTTCAAACTATAGAATGTGATTTATTATTTTAGCTTAGAAATAAACAACTTTTTTTCTCATTTTCATTCACTGATTATTTGAAAACTGTATATTATTATAATTTTTTTTTACGAATCTCTATCATTTAACAGTTTTGTTTTTTGGACTATTTAAATTAGTTTTTGATTTATCATTAAAATGTAATGCAAGAAAATTGTAATGACTAGTATTTATTATTAACAAAATAATTAAATGACATTTTTTTGGCAAACAAAATGGAACGGTTTATAATTGCTTTGATAATTGATTGCTACAACGTATTATATTTATTTTATATACATATATATTATATATATTACCATAAAAAAATTATGGTTATAATACCGTAGATATTTTAAAGACATTTAACTATCCATTTCAGGTAGGTAAAAATTTTAACAGTATAAAAAAAAAAAGTTTTGTCTTGTAAAAAGACTAACAAGAAATGTGTTGTTAATATTTTGCTGTATTCAAATAAATAAATAATTCCGTTATAATTTTATGAATTCTAACTAAAATGTTTCTATATTAATGATGGTTCGATAGTTTTTGATACTTAATTAATAAATAATGGTTTTCTATAAAGAATTACTATTATAGCATTATTATTATAATTATATGGTTTTATGAGCGTATTGTATAACAATTCAGACTTCTGCAGTACTTGCTTGATTCCAAGGATACTATATATATACTATAAGATATATTATTTTGCGAATGAACAGAGTATAAATAATTTTGGTCATGATTGAAATTTAATTTAATAACATTTTTTGCCATACCTAACCTCGAAAAATAATACCATTTCAATTTTGTTAAAATTAAAAATTATAATATTTTTCATTAATATCAAAGTTTAATATTGTTTCCATTTTTTTTTTTTTACAGAAATTATGGAGTTTGTTTGACAGCTAAAACGTAAGTGAACTAAACATTTATATTATATAAGTATAGGTATAAGTGTATAAAATTATGATTTATTATTGAAACATTGGTCATTGGTAATATGTACCAATGTACCTATATTTATTGAATTATGGCATTATGTTATATACCGATGAAAGTGGTTTAATTTTATCAACCTATTATGAAAGTTTATTAATATGTTTTTCACAAATAATAGAACAATGCGATGAAATATTGTATATATAAATATAAATAGTGTAATACACTTTGTGATTATACAGGCGTACAGATTTCACAAGTCATACAGTTGACCGTAAATCATAAAGTTAGGGGTTATAACTTATAAAACAGTGATACATCAAGATTTAAGAGGATTGTGTTTTGTTCTACTTCAATTAAAAACTATAGTTTACTAGGCCAATCACCATTTGTTCATATATTTCTGTATATCTGAAATTTCAATTTATCTTCAAATATATAGAATGTGAACATTAGACGTCAAACGGTTTAATAATACGTAGAAATAAATTTAATGTCATAATAATTTATAACCTATAATTATAAATTTTAACAACAGTAGCTCATAATAATATTACATACCTAATAGCTATCATAGGTTACAATAGTTTTATATTTTTATGTTAGATAATTTTTCTTAATTATAAAATGTTATTTTTTGTTTTTCTATGCGGAACAAAAAAAAGTATTTGATTTTGACCACGTTGCTTAACACGGTGTGCTCGTGTGTGCATTTCTAGTTTAATTTTTTTCTTTAACATTCGAGACGATAACCGAATTTCGTTGAGCCGTATAA
The DNA here is from genome assembly GCF_037042655.1 of Diuraphis noxia. Classification (NCBI taxonomy): domain Eukaryota; kingdom Metazoa; phylum Arthropoda; class Insecta; order Hemiptera; family Aphididae; genus Diuraphis; species Diuraphis noxia. The sequence goes on along the minus strand of NW_028301714.1, from coordinate 23,346,576 downwards.
CACAATATTTACAGACAACTTCATTACTGAATCTTTTTTTTTCTATTTGTTGAAAGACCAGCTATTGGTACGTTGCTGAAATCGTTTATGTAAGATAAATACAATATACATATATATATATTCGAATTGCCCAGTGCAATCGATCCCTTATATTATGAATAATAGGTATGACGATTCATTATTTTGAACTCAATCAAACCCGATTTGTCTGTTACCGTCTACATCAAATAATACGTAGGTATACCGTATATAGTATACGGTTTTCAATTATTTCAGCAAAGGTTCTGTGCTGAAATAGGTCATCTATGTGGGAATTCAACGGTTTATCATAATACATATTAAATATAATAAAAAATTATTACAAACGTGTCAAGTCCCAATAGTTTATAGTTTTTGGCTAGGAAAAAATAAATATAAGTTGAGTTTTTTAAGCCTGCATAAAACTCATCCGATTTCCCCTCTAATAGTACATATTTTATTCAAATTATGACTTCTAGAAATTGTAATTATTTTTCGTATTTTAAAATGAATTTCTAATTATTTTTGTACCTCTTGAGAAGTGTCTTGTGTCGAAGTGTCAATATAAATTTATACTTTTCAAACGAGACTAACTCTTCCTTATTACTGAAATTTATTTAGTGCCTTAGTGGATGATTTTATTGACGATTTTGATGTATCTAAATTAAAATAAATTCTTATGACTTAAGTTTCTGATAAATTAAATGTTTATACAAATGATGATAATCTTTCAAAATTGTATTACCATAATATAAAAAATATTTAATATTATATATAGTGTTAATTATTTTTGGACCAGTTTTCAAAATAATTTATGTTGATAGATTAGAGGTAATAATTACTAACATTTTCAAATCATCTAAGCTTACTGTCTACTTAACTCATTGTCACAGACTTATTATTATTGTTAGTATAATACTATCTTATATAATTTAAAAATTACTAATTTTAATTTTAATTAAAAGCATCAAAATTCTTAAATAAAAAAATTTGCTTAATAATTAAAAGTGGAAAAGTAGGTGAAACCAAATGTTGGTATTGTCACGGTATAACCCTTAAGTGTCAATAAAAATCTCATTAATTCGAAAATGTGACCTTCAAGTGTATTTAAAAATTCCAAAAACTAGAATTTCAATATATGCATAATTTTAGCATACAAATATTTTTTTCATACTTAAAAATCATTTTGTATATTCTGTCCGAAAAATATGTAATGTAAAATAGGAGGTAATTAAAATGCCAATAATTGTGTTGAGCGAGATTATTGAGCTGCGTTTAGCGTATTAAAGACCTAAAGAGTGGCTTGGTGAGGCGCGGTCGTACGCTCAATCTGCGGAAACGCACTGAGCGTACGTACCGGCCGCAGTTGCTAGCTCCCGGATGGGTGACCACCCGGGATTTTTAGCAACATATCCTTGCCACACAAACACAAACACGTGTTACAACCCTACCCACTTAAAAAAAACTTACGAACAAACATACAAAAATAACCCCTATCGTACCACCCCACACCCAATGGCCTATGTTGCCGCGGGATCTCCTTAAAATTTACAAAGACCTAAAGAATTAATAGCCAAATACTGAACCAGAAGAGAATAAATAAATTCTATTTAAAGATTGAGCGCTTTCAATTTAGAACAACTTACGTACAACTTTATAGAAAACGTTTAGGAATTAAAATGACTAAAAGAAACTTTATATATTGTTTATATTCTAGAATATATCATTGAATGAGAGTCAGTTATGATGTTATTCTTTTCAAATTACCTTCATAATTACATCGTTAACCGTAAATAGAATTATGAAAAACGTAATTCAGATAACTGGAAAGCAAAACGTTTACAATATTCATAAAGTTGGCTGCATGCATATTTAATCAAAAATGGCTAAAACCTGGTTAAAAGTTAAAAACAATGTTACAATTTATAAAGTATGATTATAAAATATCTAATAAAAATATAAAATAAAAATATAATATATAAATATAAATATATATTTAAAAAAAATATACGTGATATTATGTGAATCTGCATACTTGATCTAATGTGATAAATAATTAAGCATTCTACATGGATATATAATATTGTATTATTATTTTGATTTTTCGTGTCCTATATTTGTAATTGCTAGGTACCATTTAATAATTTCTGTTAAGCAGTTTTTTTTAATTTCTAATTCAATGTTTATAATATTTAATTTAACAATAAATTTATTTAACTGAAACAGGAATTTATTTAGTTGTTTAACATTTTATTAAATCTTTAAACTTTTTAATTTTTAATCTTAAATAAATGATGTACAAATAACTGAGCAGCATTTAATAGACACAATACATCTTTAGATTTAAATTGAAAATTTTACAATTTATTTTTGTGAGATGTTTTTAGTTAGTCGTAGCTTGGGTATGTTAAGCTTGTTAACATAATTATTTTTCAATAGAAACAAGAATTCGTGTATCTACCTAGTTTGACATCTTATAAATCAATTGAAAAAATGTATAGGTACAATACTTAAATTAACGATAACGAATACTGAAATTTATTGTAAATGTATTACTAAAATATATTTTTTTTTAAGTATCCCATTAAAAAATCAAGAATGTGACAATATTCTATTTTAAGAATTTTCATAACTGTTCAACATCCACTGTTTTGATTTTCATAAAACATGATTTATAACAATATAAAAAGCCGTACAGTTTTTGATACAGTGATAAATAGTTGTATTAAAGACTTTGTTACATTTTTTCTTTTTATTATTATGTGAAGGGTGAGAATCTCGGTAAAACAATAAAATCCTTGAGCTTCTTTCATTCACCGAGAAAGTTAGCTGGAGGGGAAAAGGAGGCTCGTAAATTTTGCAAGATAAGAGATTGGTTCTCAGCCAGGTGACTGTGTTCGTTGTTTTTTTCCTTCACTTATAACCCTTGGGACTTACAGCCAACTCGTCCACGTACCCTGGCGTCAAAATTAATTATTTGTTAACCCACACACATATACTCATATAATATATATATACCGCTTGCACTATAATGGGATCCCCACCGTCGAAACTTTAATCTGGTTAAGTTTTACCGTCACGAAATTAATTGCTACTGCTGATCGATTTACCATTTCCTGTAAGATTGTGTGTAATTTCATCTGAACAACATCAACGATTAAACCCTTCAATTTTTAATTTTAATCTTATGTCACTTGGTGTGAAAGTATATTAATACAAATACACTCGATATAATTCGATGTAAATAATATCAAGTCATCCGAGTACATTAAAATATTATACCTAAAGGTACTTGAAAATCAACAGTCTTAAAGTAGATCTTTTAGTTATTTCATTCTGGAAATCATTTTCGGTTAGAAAAAGTGTTTTAAAAATTTAAATTAAAGCTTAACCAATCAACAGGAGAATCAATTCTAGTATGTACCTATATAAAGTCAGAAAAATTATTTTATTGGAATGTTCACAATAGTTACAAGTTTAATTGGGTAAAAAAATACTAGGAACTATTTTATGATGAAAAAAATTAACCAAGCGTGATTTAAATAAGAATCTACTTTTAAACACAATGATTTAATTTCACAACACAAAATAAGTATGTAGAACTGTATAATTGTATAATAATATCTGAACAATATCAACGATTAAACCCTTAAATATCAATTTATTTAGTACGATAAAAATATATAGTGCCAACATGAAAACCAACAGCTTTAAATTGTAGGTTTCGGGTAAATCGTCACTATGGGTTTGCGATGATTTTTTCAGACATTTTTTAATACAAATGATTTCTGGTCAGAAAAATTTCGTTCTTGAAGTTCAAAATAACGCTTAACCTATCAATTGAAAGTCAATTCTAGTTTGTATCGATTCTTGAAAAGGTCTTTTTTACAATTTCCATCAACTGTTACACATTTTACTGAATAAAAAAATGCTAGAGACTATATTTTTCTGAAAAATATATTAAACAACACTGTGGTTTAAATCAGAATTCCCTTTCAAAAGCAATGATTTAATATTACAACATAAATGTAACACACTCGTCTCGGTAATCCCCCCACCCACGAACCACAAACTAAAATATCATCTCTTTTTTCAAATATGTAAATGGAAAATATATACTTTGACAATAAACTAAAAAAAATGTAATTATTCAAAAATATAACGTTTCAAATCTATTCGGAAATGGACAGCATTACTACTTATACAACTGCAATATATTATATGTTATATTCCTAATGTTATTATTTTCCTTCAAACATTAAAATTTTAAATAATTATTCCACTTTTGTTTTTGTGAATGCTCCGTTATTATTAACGATAATGTATACAATATGTAGGAAAGTACATTAGTAATGTATACATTTTAATTCCAAAAATTTTAAATAAAAGCATTACTGCAAAATAAAACCTCTGTCATCGCTAACATTTAATAGAATCGCTACAATAAAATATCTTTATAAAAAAAATCAAACGTACACAGATTATATTAAAAATTAAAGTACCTATTTGTACTTGGATATATAATGTAATAATATGAAAAAAATTCCAATTATTTTTTATTAAACTTATATGTATTATTAATTATATAGTACAATATGTATCATATTAAAAAGGCCCTTTTATTTTATTAAGATACACTTATAAATTTGGCTGAACAGGCGTATTATTCTCAGAATTGTTAAGGAAATATATAGGCAAACGATTTCATAAAACACGTTTCCAAAAAAAAAAAAAAAACAATTACTTTTAAATGGAAAATTCAGTATTCATAAGGTCGTGAAAATTGTGAAGAATAACAATATAAATTAAAAAGTTAATTTTTGTTTAATTATGAATTAATAATTCGTAATATTTAATAAAAATTTAAATTAATGACATTAGAAGTTAGATTAATTTTATGATTTTTAAAACTACATACACACTTTAAGTTTATATTCAAAAATATTTAATGTTGATGATTTATACTTGTTGGAAAACCAAATTAATTTGCCAGTTAATCACCTGGGAGAATAAATAAAACTTTAGCTATACAATTTTCTTTTTAGTTTATAGAAATCTAATATGATGATCTATAAGGAACGTGTTTAAAATTAACAAAAAAATATAGTTTTTAGAATATTTATCAAAACTTCAACATGGATAATTTAGCATCAATGATATTATAAAACTGCAATAATTTTATAAATATTATGAATTTTATTATTATAAATATGTTTTATTTTTTTATTTCATTTTCACTATTATTATAACTAATTTATTCACAAACATTAAATTTTACTATATAATACTACTTCAAAATATGAAGTTAATATTATTTTAATTGGATATATATTATTATCAACACATTTTTATTTTGGTTTTAAAAATTACTATTTAAATATTGGTGGATACATTTTTTTTTTTTTTTTATATATATATTCTTAAACTTTTATAATGCAACTTTTGTAATACTGCTATTCTAAAATGCACATAATAAAACCAGTTTCTGGTATAATAAATCATTAAATAATTAAGACGTTTCAGTTTATTTCTCATAGTCAAATTGTCTTCGCTCCATAATATGCAAGAATCAATGATCTCCATAAGACCATAAATAGGTACCTAAAAAATCTAAATAAGCTAGCAAAAAATTATCGTTCGAAATCAAGGAAATTGTTCAAAAAGAAATTTACTCTACTCTTTTCCAATTAACTTGACAGGTAGTACTACTTCAAATGCTTACCCATCTTTTTTCCAGCTATTTTAAATTATTTATAACCAACATTTCTTATTGCCCATAGTCTTGTACTAACTTTAATTTATTTTTAATAATCAATTAAAAAAGGAACCTTGCATTTTTTGATAATTTATTCTCGTATTAAATTTGATAAGCAGTTATATTTTATTTTTAGAAATACTACGCGTCACGTGTTATTTTTTTTATGTTGTTATCTTATCATGAAAATATTTCTAAAAGCTAAAAATGAATATAATTATTATTTTTGAAAAGTTACTTATACCTATATACCTAATATTTAATAAGGTGAGTTTAAAAAACCAATGTTTCTGTTATTAATGTCTACAATACTAAATTATAATATACTTTATAAGCCTATGTTACTATTACAATATCCTACTAAAATTATTCATGTATTTGAATAAAAACTTATTAGCTTGATTGTTTAACCAATATCTATATTTTTGAGTATAACTATTTAACTTCCCAGTTGGTCATTAAATTTCGCAAACGAAAACGTATAGTTAACATTTCCAGTTGTAAATTAATTATTGTAACCTTACGAATATCAACAATGTAATAATAATTACAACTTAAACTCAATAATAATTATATGTATTAAACTTTATTTATAACTGTGTAGTTAGAACTGTTGTTTAATTTTTAATTTTGTTAAAGTGTGCGATAACTTTTACTTGAAGATAATCATAATATATTCTAATGAGGTTGATACAATCTACTAATGCACTCAAGATGGTATCTGAAAATTGTAATCTAATTTCTTTAAGAGTGAAAATAATTATAATATCTTCAACCAAAAATTAATTTAATTAACTCTAAACAAAAAAAACCTATCGATCTAAGCAGTTTATATTTGTATGTACCTTTAAACATATAATTTTATTACATACCTATGACGTCGTGGCATTTATTGTGGTTTTTAGTCATTAAAATTAACTACCAACTACTTATCTAACGTTTTAAATTTAACGATTGCGAGATTTACATTATTATGTACATAAATATGTTATTTAAAATTATATGCAAATGTTTAACCACAATATTAAAAATGATCGTTTTACGGCGTTTACTATTTGTGATCTTCACAGCTGGTGCCTAGCGTGTCGATTTATTGATCAAACATCAACATTTACATATACAAATAATAATATGTAACAATGTTAAAATGACAATTGTACATCTTGAAGTGTTGTAAAATGTTTGGTTTCTTTTGTACGTATGTTCTATAATATAGTATTAATGTATAATACTATACTGTTATTGTTTGGTATCCAAAATATTAAAAATATTATATTTAAAAATCATCATTATATGTTCGTTTATTTATACCATTATAAAATATCATTATCGTGATAACTTTGATTATGTCTTCTGATAATATAGACTATTGTCATGGTAGCTACATATGTGATATAATTGAGAATTAAAATTTCATATCGTATAATATGTGACTTCAAAAAATTACTTTTGTCTGACATCATAAATATTCTGCTCGTTAAATATTCTCTTTAAAACATGGAAATCATCGGTTCTCTTTCCAGGAATAGTCACTTTGTGAACTTAAGAAATCCTTATGCTAATGACTGCTGGTACTTTGAGTTTCAGTGGGTTTTTGTACTTATCAAAAAGTTTTAATTAAACTCGGAGTGGCTAATGCGGAGGCAAGTGGCCGAGACCAAGAGCTTTCGGGAATAACCGAATACCCTTCTGTTTCATGAAACCCTCAAGGGGTCAATAAAAAGAACCAACTAATTTAAGTATTACTACTATCCTCCCTCGTAGCAATCAGACTGTACGTTTCCATTTTTTTTTTATTTGACACTTGTTTCCGGTGTAAACATCACCCCTGACTACACTCTAAAGCATTTAACTCTAGTTCGTTTCACATAAAAAATTCAAATAAAATCGATTCTTCAAAACTAAACTTGCTATTTTATACTTACGGTTTCTTATATTATTCAGTATAACGACAAAACAAATCACATAATTTCATTGTTTCACAAATGTTTGATATAAATCGTGATATTTTAATTCAGTTCAGTAGGAATTGATTATAACGTAGTCCAATTGATTCAATAGTTTATAACAATTTGATTATAATATAATATATTGATCAATCATTCTCTTATCAATATCATCACTGCTCATCTTTTACATTGTATTTTGTAGTATTTTTCATGCATTAAGGCTAATCTTCTCTATTTGATTACAAATTAAAAAATTTTTATTATTAAATATTTAAAAACTACTGTATATGTGTTATTGTTTATTTTAATTAATATTTATTGTTTATTTTGGCATATCTTACAAATATACAAATTAAATAGTAGATTTCAGCAGTAGATAATTAGGTTAAATTTAAATTTTTAAGTATTTATCCATGCAAAGCTACTTTCCACAACTTTTTAAATAACATTTAATTAGCTATAAAAGTAAAAATAAAGTTACTTTAAAACTAAATGAAAGAAAATGAATCCTGGTTTTCCTTCATTAATATTATTAACGAAGAATAATGTTATAATAAAATATTCTGTTCACTATTGTCAAAAATTTTGTTTATTTTTTATAAAATTAAAATTAATGATTTCAAAATTAGTATTTCTCACCAAAATTGAATCAATTTATATAATAAAACACGAGTTCTAGTGTTGTATTACTACATTTTTCTCAACAAGTACCTACCTATAAATTAGGTTTAGTACAATATTAATAAACCATTTTCAAAGTAAAAGTTTGAAATAAATAAAACGATAATTTTGGAATCTTATTAATGGAAAATAGTTACTATAAATTATTATAAAAAATATAAGCAAACAATATACAATTCTATATTAAAAAATAATAATCATATTGATGTGCTATTTAATAAACATATTTTAAGCTAATAATAAAATATGCATCAGTTCAGAAAACACTGGATAATTATTTTGAACAATAAACACGCTTTATATTTTTTGAAAAAACTACATATCTAATTAGAAATTACAGTGAAAAAACATTTTTGAAAAAAAAAGTTTTTATTTATAATTTTTTTTTTTTTTTTACTTTTTTAAATTACAACATATTTTATTCTTAATATCATACTCCTAGTAGAATATTTTCCAAAATGTATAATATACATATCTATATTAAATTTTAATGTTTTTAAAATTCATTAAATTGATAAGAACGCAGAAAATCCTCTCAAAACTTCGACGAACCGTGCGATCTATATTTCAAAAACATTTAAATCTTTTAATTTTTATAATATATTAAAAAAATTAAAATAATACCATACGCTTTAGACAAAACAATCCATCGATACTACCACCGATACACTACAATAATGTTATATATTATACTTTTTACCTATTATATATACACATTGTTATCGACTCGATACTAGTTATTTACATAGACGGCGGTGGTTCAATTGAAGACGTTTTCGTTATTTCCGACCGCCATAACGCTTTTCCTGCGTACACGGTATATACATAATTAAAACGTTATCGGAAGAGTATCCTGTGACGTGGCGATATCAGCATAAAATCACCGGGCACCCCTCAAGTGTCACTGTGCCACTGACGGGATATGCGGTGAAGTGGCCAATTCAGTGACAAAAGCAAACACTTCACGACGATACCACCGTGGTTTAATCGGGTAAACGGTTACCGGGTAAGAAAACCCTTTGCGAAAATCTCCCTGCTTTTTTGTACATTATACCTACTACTGCAGTACGTGTTATGATACCTTAATTAATTAATAATTTGACAGTTGCAGCTTTCACAGAACGTTATATTATTATTAATTTCCACTGTCAAGTTTTTGTAATTGCTAACTTTAACATTCTAAAATAACACAAGTACCACGCCATAGATATTTTATAGTCACAACATTTTCTATCCCCCCAGACCTATAAAAATTGCAATTTTATACACATTTTTCATATTTTTTGTGTATGCACTTAATGAAGAACAACGTAGTTATGTTAAAAGTTAATATTCTTACTCAAGTCTTAATAATTGGCACGATATTCCGTCAATTTATATTATATTTTTTGTCAATCAATATGTTTTTTTTTCATAGATTTTATAACTTTAATACCAGCTGAACTATATTAATTAAAAATAAAATACATAATGTTATATTATGTGTGTAAATAAGTTATAATATTTTTATACCACAATTACAAAACTCTGATTATATTACTGTTCACGAACGTTGTATTGTATTAATTTCGAATGTTTCTCCTTTAGTGATAGTTGATACCATTTCTAAAATAACAAACCAACACAGATACCTATATCGTTGTTACTATTAAGGCTACATTTTCTATCCACGAAAAACTATAATAATTGAAATTAGGTATGTACGCATTTTTCATATTTTTACGATATGCACTTAGTGAAAAGTGCGTTGTTATATTATATAATATAATACATCATAAATTTATGTACCTACTCAAGTCTTAAACTAACATGAAATTCCGCTATTTCTGATTTTCGTAATTGTTACTAATAAAAAAAAAAAACAAGCAATATATTTTTTATAGGTTTTATAATTTTAATACCAGCTGAACAATATTAATATAGTAAAAAAAAAAAAATGTTATCTATGAGTGTATATTAATAATTACAATACTTTTATACAACAACACCACTGAGGTTTAATCGGGTCAACGGTTATCGGGTCAGGAAACTCTTTGTGAAAATCTCTTTTACTGTTACTGTATACTTGTTTACGTTTACTGTTTGTATTGCTGTTGTGTGTTACGAAACTCTAATTAATTTGATAACTACTCTCAAATGTCATAATGTCATATTATATTAATTTTGACGATCGTCTTTCGTAATTGTTATGCTAAAATAACATAGGTACCTGCTACGGCCACGACATTTTCTATCCACACAGACATATAATAATTATTATTATTATAACAATGATATGCTTTTTTTGAAGGACGTCATCGTAGTTATAAATAACACAATAAACCTACACAATTCTTAACAATTAACATGATTTTTTTTTATTAAACACGACATTAAGATAATATTTGTTTTTGCTTTCGTTATAATTTATAAAAATAAATCAATCAATAATTTTATTTTATAGATTTTATAGTTTTAATAGGTACCAGTCTAAGATTATTACCATATTAAACAAAATACATAATAATATGTGAATATATTGATTATATTACTTTTGTTTGACGAGGAAAAAATTTAAAAAAACTTTCACCATCAAATAAATGCTTCAAAATGGTATTCAGTGCATTTATATTTTATTTTTAATTCACTTTTAAGGTATTTAATTAATATTAAAATGAATGAAAAAGCGCATTTTTAGTTTGTTCTATTATAAAAATATGCAATGCAATTCGTGTATCAATCAATGGAAACTGTCTTTTTTTAAACCTTTAGAAACAATCGTCAAAATTTGTTTTGTTAAATTTTAATGTTTATAGATAAATTATTTTTCAAACGTATCATGATTGACATAATAACTATAGGTAATATATACAATAAATTAATGTTGTGTAAAAATAATATTAAAGAGTACAAAAAAAGTATGTTAGGTACACTGTTTTACAACTACGATGTTCAAATGGACACTGGGTAACATAATATATTTGATAAAGTTTACTATCGCCGAAATGGTCGTACTTACAAGACAATGTTTTTATTTATTTATTATTTTTTTTTTTTGAACAATTATCCTCAGATACTATTTTTTTCTCTATTTCCCCTCCCTTGTTGTTATTATATACGGTCATGATTTATGAGTGCAAAAACTTCTGTCACGGAGTTCGGAACTGGTCATCCGGGCAGCCGACTGTAAACTTCAACTTACCAAAAGTGGAGAGAATGAATGGAAGGATATTCCGGCCGTTAAACGCTGAATGATCATTTTTCACGCCAAAACAAAATTTGTTCGTGTATTTGCGTCTCAAACATACCGTAAAATTACATAAAATGGATACTATACGTATGTGGTATTGATATCGGATAAAATACGACTCCAACAAAAAATTATGGTTTAAATAGTAGTAATAAAGTAATAAAAGAAAAAAACTGTAATAATAACTTTATTTAATTGACCAAAATAAGTAAGCGAGAGAAATAGGTAAATGGGTACGTACAAGGCTACAACATAATTTGAATCAAAATAAATAAATACTAACACAAAATGCAAGTGTAAAAAGGATTGTTTATTATTTTATTAATTATAATTACAAATAATATAATAAATACTTATGATTAAATTATTTAATAAGTACAAAAAGGCAGTAGAGATGATGGATAAGCACGCCATAATCAACGAAGTCCCTTAAAACACTACAGTCGCAAATGAATGTATGAATATGTAAAAATACGTAAAAATATTAATATTATATTTTTGTTCTGCTCCACGGTTCGATAAAACTGTTTTTTTCTATTATTATTATTCATAAAACGTCAAGTAAAATATGATTAAAAAACAAAATTTGGTATAAAAAGTGTATACAAATATATCAGAGATGTTAATGTGTTAAAAAAATGAGTCTCTCTAACGACATAAAGCACATAACCTTATGGAACCACTCCTTAGAAATTTGAAACTACTTTTAGTCCCAGCACGATGTACCCCGTTGATAACCATTTAGTTATTTTCCAACAGAAGCTCTTATCAGTCAAATGAATTATAGCAGGTTTTTTTTTTTATTATTGAATAACTTACCTTTTAGGAATGAATTTGAATCCCGGCGTACCTGATTTTTCTAGGTTGGCAGATGACATTATAATTTGATATGATGTAAGGCTGGAAATATATTTGTTGAATCGTTATCCCAGATCGATTGAAAAACCAGTGTACCGAAACTCGAATAATATTGAAAATCGAAAATTGGAACCTATTTAAAATAATCAAAAATTAAAATATAGGTACTGAAATATCGAAAAAAAAGTTTAAAAAAAAAAAACCTTTATTTTGGTTGGTACTCAATATTTGAAATGGGAATCGCTGTGACATTTGATACGACATGAAACTCGTGATACAAATAGCAATGTGTGATTTGTATATCATTCTTGAATCAACTAAAGTCTCGTATTTATTGGAAATATAAAAGTGCTGTGAAGTATTAAAAGGCGAATTTGAAAATCAATGACTCAAAATTCTGGCATGAATGAAAACCACCAGTCCTATACTGTATATTATAGAACCCTCATAGCGCATTCCAACTTTTACCACACACTTACGTGTTCAAAAAAGACAAATAAAACTAGTATCTCCTATTCCCAGTAAAAAATACCCACTTGGCGGTCTATTGCTTTTCTGAGGAGGTTAACTATGTTAGGTTATAAAAGGTTCATATGGTATACGGTCGTAATCACAAACGATGAATTGTTTTGCATACCCTGCAGTGACAGCTATAACATTTTAAAAACAATATATTATAGTAGATAGGCTACTAACTAAATGGTATTGATTATGAATACAGTGAGAGAAGGAAAATATTGTCTAATGTGGATTTAAAATACTTTTAATTGAATCGTAAATACTAAATATTATATTATGTAGCTAGGTATAAAAATAAAGTCGTTAAATTTTTGTTTGATTTTTTTCAGAAATAATTTCGGAATAAAATCACAGAAATAATTTAGATTTTAGAACGTCATTATGCAAATTATATTTCATACAATTTATAATATTATGTTACATGAATATTGTACTCAGCCCAAAAAGATGGAACTGCCATAAAATATAATAATATAAAATCTAGTATTTTATATTATCGAGTTGTTGTTGTTGAATCACATGAATAAATAAAGTGCTCAAAATCGAGGTGCCATAACAGTATTTTTTCCACAACGATTTTGAGATTAAACGATAAAGCAATACAAGAATAATATTTTTTCTTTTCTTTCTTATTTCATCTTTTATCTATTTTTTGCTGTTACGATGTCTACCTCGCAGATTATAAAGAATAACGCGTATGATGGTAAATGGTATCAATGGCAACAATGTGCATAGATATTATAACGAGACACATATTATAATAAAGACGCTTTTATCTCCAATGGTCGACTCTTTAGGTTAAGCCCACAACAACATAAGGTGAACAATTGAGAGTCAGTTTTTATCATTTGTTATATACTGTCGTATGTGACTAGTAAAACATGTTTATAGGATTTTTATTCATACTACTTAAACCGTTATGACTAATATAATTTTCCATAACTATCATCATAAGATAATGAAGTAATAATTAATTATTATGAAAATTAATATATAACCATTAAATATATTTTATCAACAATTAAAGTATCAGATACACAAACATAATATATTATATAATCATTATCGTGTGGAAATGAAATTATACATAATAATATTACATGCGTTGTACCTTAATTGGATAATAGTATCTCTAATCTTGTCCATTGGTGTGTATTATCTATTTTACTTAAATTTTAAATTATTAAATATTTGTGATTGTCGTTATAAATTAAATGTGATTATTAATTGTTTTATAATAAGACATTATAATTTGTATTAAATTGTATGATAATAATAATAAGAAACGACTATTATTAAACAAAACTTATAATGTATGATCTATGGAGCGTATCTCCCAGCACCTAATTCGATATTTATTTAGATAGATTCTAAAATCATAATATATTGCTATCTAAAATTCTAATAAACTTTAAATAATATTTTGTAATATTATGCAATAATACATTTTAGGTAACACGGCGCTCTGTATAGGCAAATTAGCTACATCTCTTTTGTACATCACAATCAAATATAAAATTATAGTCTATACGAATTATTATATTATTTTGTTAAATTACGTTAAATTTATTATATTGTATTATCTTATTATTATTGACTTTTTACCCCTAAATATGATATAATACCACAAATATAAGATTTAGTTAGTATGGAATTATTATTTATAAGTTGTACGCGCTTTCAGCAAATGAATGCAATTAGAGTAAATAGTTTTTATTTTCTATGAGAAAAATTGAATTTAAATAGATTATTGTGAAACAGTTTGCTAGAAAATAAATCGTAAGACTTACAACCGTGGCTGTTTACTACTGTAGGCACATATTATCGTTTTCCCGAAAAACAATGATTGTGAAATATAATATATAGTTACTACCCTTACAACATAGATACAACTATAAGAGCTCTGGTGACCTCATTTCTAGTAATATATATAATGTCATTATATGTTCATAAAAGTGAAAAAGGTCAATATTTTTGTTCAGACCGAAAAAAAAATTTAAAAATATTGGAAAAAAAACATTTATATACATATGAGTTATGATGGAGTGCAGGATCGGTTCCTGCAGACCTCACTGATATCGCTAACAAAACTTTGCATCCAATGTATACTATCACGGTGCATCGGTGCGATGAGCGTGCATCGTGAAATACCATGCGTGGATCCTGGAAAACGTACAGCGACGACCGCAACGTGCGTGTAGACCACAAAACACGGCAGCAACATAGACGAAGATAATAATATGATGGAGGGTCATGCGTGGAGGATAGAATGAGATCGGTGATCGGGGGTAGAGGTGTAGGGGTCGTACTACGGTGGCCTTGTGCGATGGGATGACGGGAGACACTATGCGTTCGCGATCATTATTAATGGAGGACACAATGGTCTCGTACAATGTGTGTGAATATAATTTTGACCGATTTTTAGCGGTGGTCGAACGATTATAATAATACATACACACACACACCCACATATATAATACGTGAATCTGACGATAAATAATAATACGCGCGATGGGTCGTCGTCCGTGCTACCGCACCGCTCAGCCACTAATCACGCCGAAAACGGGAGGGGGTGGCGACGGGGTCTGGCTAAAACCCACGTCCTCGGCCTGTAGAAGGTTCATCGCATCCATACACCACGTGGACGTGGGTGTGCGTACGAAATACGAAAATATACACACATTGTA
The DNA here is from genome assembly GCF_037042655.1 of Diuraphis noxia. Lineage (NCBI taxonomy): Eukaryota > Metazoa > Arthropoda > Insecta > Hemiptera > Aphididae > Diuraphis > Diuraphis noxia. Next base: position 23,330,880 of record NW_028301714.1, on the reverse strand, counting down.
TTATATTATTTCGTGTAAAGTATTATTCACGTGATTGTAGTATTTGTTATATACACAATATAGACAAGTTTTTCTTAACCCATGGCCGGGAGTGGGGATATATGAAAGATATCATTTGATCCATAAGGTAATTCCGTTGGATTGTCATCGTGGAACGGTAAAGTGTCGTTCACCATGTATTCAAATTTCACGACAAAATGCAACGAGAAAAAAAACTGATGCAGTGTTTAAGCTGTTTAGATCTCTATAATTGCTTCGTGCTTCAAAAAAGGTGGCTACTTGCTCGTTATTGTTTTTAAATCTTAAAATGGCACTTATCATAATTTTACAAACAAAACGGTGGTACATTAAAAATATCTTGAGTTATTATTTCTCTCTGTTTTCATCCGTTTTCCATGAATCACCCTGTATATATATATATATATATAATATGTCCATAATATTGTACGTATGTGATACACCCATGTGACGACGAAAAAGTATAGGGATGCTGCCACCACGAACAAGCCGTGCTTTTGAGTTGAAGAGTGAGGGGAGGGGGTGCATGATAAAAGGATTGCAGCGTGTGGAAGAGCCGTTGACGAGTAGGACGTCGGCGAGAGAGCATTTGATTGAATGGATCGAGTGGGGCGTCGCATAAATCTCACGTCACCCCTCGCCGAAACGTCGGTAGTGGGTATCGAAAGGCGGGTGTATATGGTTTAGCATGGTGCGACTGCAGGTATTTATAGGATCGGGTGTGCCCTAAAATCGGAATAATATTCCATACATCATGCTGCGTTACATATATATGTACAATATATATTATATACGCACGAGGCTGGGTGCGAGTTGGCGGAAGACGGAACGACACCTTGTCCCCCTCCCTCAACCGTCACTACTGCACTGGCCCCACCAAAACCACCCCTACAACTATACCACATCTCGCGAGTTTCATCCTCTCTTCGCGTGCATATCCCGCTGACCCCGAAAAACGGAAACAGAAATCCCGTCGGCCCACAGCGTGTATATACTATAATATATACATATATAAATATATATATATATATATATATATATATATATAATATGTATATGGGCAAACGTATTCAACGACAACGAGCTGAAAATCATTGTTCCGGAATAACAATAAATCCCCGCGACCTTGTACGCCGCAACCGCAAACGTCATGGCATTGTAATCGTATTTTGTCCCGATGCGCTCGCGCTTATGTGTGTGTGTTTAAACATTATTTTATTTATTATTATTATACTTTTTTTTTTCACCAGTCTCGAAAAAAATATGTCGATAAGTCCTTTATAACGCCAAAGCCCATTACGTCACTTCATCACATTGATATTATACGCCTTTTCACAAACACCGATGTACGTATAACAGTCTTGCCCACTCATGGCTTACATTATTATTATTTCCACATTCGTGTCTTCACTGTAAAAAAAGTTAAATTACTCTTAGCCATGGCTAAAATAGTATTCATTGATGAATTTACTTTATTTTGTATTTAAAAAATTTAATTTTGTATTTAAAAAAAATAAATAATATATATTAAATTAACAAATATTAATTGAAACAATAATGATATATAACATGACTATTAATACTTAAGATTTTTTATTCAAATAAAAATTTTAACCACATGTTCATATAATATACAACAGCATTTATTGATCGTAAAATACATCACCTTTAAATAATAAATGTTATCTACTGAATAATATTTACAAGGTGCCTACATAATTAATTGGCTTTTGTTATTATTTTTATTCAAATTAAAATACTTTCCACTAATTAGGTGGTACCACTGTAATATTTCTGAATAATTTAGACAAGATAGCATTTATAATTTGGCCATTTTAGTATCATCATTTGAAAATAATTTTTTTTTTCATATTTTCTCGCATAAAAATATATATAATATGTTAAGAATAGTTTGAAACATGAATGTTTTGAGTGAGGTTCAACTATTATAATAGCCATAATAGCTGTATACGAAAATAGGTGTTAGGAAGTGTGTCTGAAATTTCCGATATTATTAAGCCTAAAATATAATGCTATTTAAATTTAATACCCTCAAAATTGACAGAGTTAAGTGACATTTAGAATTATGGATGTTCTTGGCTTATAATGTAAACTATTTTCTAGAAAATTACGTTTCATAGCGCCTTAATATAATTTTTTTAAATTATGAATATATTTCAGTGATCTAGCATTAATAGATTGTTAGATAATAACATTTTTATGTTTTGTTTAATATGAACATGATGTTAAAAAATATATATATATTTATGATTATAAATAACATCGTAATTTATGATTATTTATAACTAGCAACATTTGTGCGTTAGGTGATTGTAAGTAAAAAATATTTGTTTGACTCTGTGTAAAACAAATAGTGGTGTTTATTATTTTAATTTATTTCACTAAACACTAATCAAATATTGTAATTTATTATAAATAGCAATTTTTTTTTTTGACGTTGATAATATATGAAATGTTCAATTTTTGTAGCTACTGCTTAGAAATGTGTAAGAAGAGTGTAAGTTTTTATTAAGTAGTTTAAACTGGAACCAAATACATTTCTAATATGTTCAACACTAACTATTAGCTATAAGGATATTTTAATTTGGTAGGACACTACCACAATGTCTCCTAGAAGGTGTACAACTAAACAGAAGTATTATATCTGAAAACAAATTAGTTTCAACGAATTAACTTGGTTACACTACCTATATTAGTAGACTATTCTTTCTCTGTTTATATAACACGGCCGTAATGTATTTTTTAGATTATTTTCAATTAAAGTGTGTTTGTAATATATTTATAATAATTTTTAATTTTTAGTTCGCCATAACCTTAATATTTCAAATGCATATTGAAAGACTAAAATCATAAAATTTAATAAAATACATTACAAATTTAATTTTAAATTAAACTGTATAATGTTTGATGGTATAGTATCATTAAAATATTTTATTGAATTAAAATGAAAGGTTTATGAATTAAATTGTGATTACTATTAAAATAATATACTACTTACCATTAAATTGGTACTTTTTGTTTTTATAATGTTATTTGTATTTTGTACCAACAATTTAAGATTTTTTTTGTTTATTTTAAAATATCTGGTGAATTATGAAAGTTATGATTTTAAGAGTGATTAATAGTGTTATACGCATTGAACATCAAACGTGTCAAGAAAGACAAATGACACTAGGGAAATACTCATAGTGTTTGGAGATTTGAGTTTTGCATTAATTTTGTTTGTTCATTCACTCTGAACGTGAATCCTTAGTACTTAATCCCATATCATGTGTTTACTATATTTTAGATAAGAAGTTAGATTAAAATATTATTTATTTTAAAGCCTCTTAATATATATAATTTTATTCAGCAAAACATATAATATTATGCATAATATTATATATAATATTTATTCATCTAACGATTTTAGTGGCACATAAATTCAATTCAATGGCGTGCATAGGATTTTTAAATGAAGGGGTAGAGCTTCAACATTAATTACAATTTGATTTTGATTTTGTCTAGTCAAATAATTTTATACGTTTAGTTTGTAGTCAAAAATTTATAAAATGTTGAATTTGTATTGCCAAGACTTGAACATTCAGTACAAGACCTCTCATACAAGTAGTTCATACTTGAGCCAAAAAGCACGCTATTCGACATATTTTCACTACAAAATCCAAGAGTCATAAAATTTTTTTTTGTTAATAAGTAACAAAAAACTCTATCCAGCCCAAAAAAATAATATTATTTATGTTATTTAAAACTGGTATGCAAATAATTTTATTTTTTAAATGAAATCAGCCACTTATTGCCTATATTATTACTAAAAGTGATATTAATATTATAATATCATTGGCTGACACGATTTCTCTGATCAGAAAAAATTTTCGTAAACAATAATATTAAATCGTTGAATTCAAAATACATAAATGTAACACATGTGACATATACATTGCTGTGACCCACACGACATATACAACTGTACAGAAGAGCGGTACCCACTCGTTTTTTTTTTGTCTTTATTGAGTGCGGGTAATCTGGTAAGACGTATATACTATATACATTTACGTCCTTACCCACTAGTTAATACACTTGAATCTCGATGTATATGTTTTTTTTTTTAAATAATAATAATTCAGGAAATGGAGAAGGCTTCAGCTCGTTAGCTTTTCCCCTGCGTATGCCACTGAATTTTACAATATCACCAGTCGTACGATTACGTTATAATTAAATTTCTAATTTATTTATGTATATAATTGTTGTACTCGAAGGATTATTAATTCACACCACACGCATAATGTGTGTAATTAAGTTTATGTATCACTACCGTTGTATTTATTTGTAGTGTGAACTATGCGTTATATTATAATATGTATAGTGAACACTATTATTTAAGTTGAATGCGACATGTCTGAACTAAGTGACCATATACCTATTTTTTGTCTGACTGAAGGTGGGCATCGCGTAAATTTTCAATATAACATATTGTCTTAACCGTCTGCAGTAGTTTTCTAATCCAAATTTTTTATGGCCCTGTTTAATCTGTAAAGTAAACACCGAAATATTAAATAAACGAATATAAAATACGTTAGTATTTTTTCTTGGTAGCACTGAGCACTTCAGTACATTTAGGTATTTAATATATTTATTTAAAACTTTCAAACATAGGTAAGTATATTGTAATAATAAAACGTAAAATTAATATCGTAATTCCTGCCAATTTTGTTGAGTTCAGTTTTCAGTAAATTATAAAAATGTAAACATTATTATTTATTACCCCATTAACACATAATAAGGTTGTGTGTTACATGTAAAAACACTTTTTTATTTTAATTATAATTGTATATACTATATTTTCTTTATATTCAACCATGAAGTTACGAGTTTTATATTTTTTGTAAATATGTGTGACATTATGTGCGACAGACATACAAGGAAGTGGTTATGGGTTAGGTTAGAGCGGTATATAATGTGTAATATGATTTAGTCTTTTGTAAATGCTCTTCCCCGCTCTTCCAATAAGTACCTATCTCACTGTTAATTTTGCATTATCTCTATAAGAACAAAGGAATTGCATTTTAGAAGTTTATTATATTATCATTACTGTACCGTAACGGTCATTGTTACCGTTACTGGTAACACTATTGTTTGGCTTCGAGCAATGATAAAATATCTAAGTCATTGCATAATAATTAAGATAAATTTAGTCAGGAAATCATCAATAGAATTTAGTTTTATTGGGCAGCACTATATATTTTATTATTCAGAGTCACTACCAAGTCAGGTATTATAATAATTATTACCATTGCAATGTTTCTATAATATATGGTTCTATTAAAAGTACCTAAATACACGATACCTCCTACACTTGTCTCTGAGATTCAAAATTTTCTGAAAATAGCCTAGTTTCTAGATTTAAATTTGAAATGTATTCTGTAATAATATGTGTATAAAATATACGTCATATTTTGTTCGTTGATAAGTAATTTGTATTATTGAATATTTGCTGTATCCGTGTCACTTTCCGATAATCACTATGTTTTCTTAAATACACTTATCAAATCATTATATAACAAGCATACACCTAAATACATATTTATAACTCTATGACACACCCTCTGTCATCGTTGTATTCTTGCTCCACCGTGGGCATAAATTGTTTACATTTTAATTCTTAATTCTTTTCATAGCCACTTTCCATCAAAGACTCCTCTTAAAAATACAGGGCCACCCTGGGTTGGTTTATCCATATCTCAACTACACTCAAAATATATTCCAGCTGGCAACCTTACCTAACGTCTAAATCGAATTTGGAAAAGAGACCTCAAAAATTTAACTATACAAATTTAAGATTAGTGTAAAGGTAACTTACTGTAAGCTTCTATTTTCACCGTCCAATCGTTGTCATCTCTCCCTCAAATATATCCATTGTACATATTATTATGGTATAGATTGTACATTTTTATTAAACGTTATTTCATCAAAAATTCCAAAATTCTTCTCATATATTTTTCTTATTTAAATAACATTTATGTATCTAACACATTATTATTATTATTGATTGTAATTTTGTATGACTATTTATCAATTATCATAAATTTAAACCGTTTAATTAATTTTAAACAAATTAAAGAGAGTTTTAAATTAATTAACACGTTTACATTAAATTATAAGTTTCGTTAAAATTCTGACAACTATATTTTTAAATTTTAATAAGTGTTTAACAACATTATAAAAATATTTAGTACGATGAGTTTATATCATAATAATATGATAATCATTGATATACGATGATTTTGTATATTAATTGTTTCCTTATACCGAACTACAGGTGATATCATAGTTCATATATTTATTAAAAGTTGTATATTTGTTAGGTAAGGACAGAGTTGTATCGTTAAAATAATAATTTTTTTTTTTTTTAATTATCCCGCGGCAACTAAGGCCATTGGGAAGGGGGTAGTACTGTAGGTTCTTATGGAACTGTAGATTGGTTTTACACGTGGGTGAGAGTTTTTGGCCGAATTTCTATTGGAATAAGTGTTTTGTTTCATTACCTATGTATAGATACGTTTGCGCAAAACATTTCTATTATGATACGATTGAATGCAGATTAGGTTACACCATAATTAAGTTAAAGTCGTAGGTATTTAAATGTTTAAACAATAACCGTAATATTATCTCTGTAAATATTCTATGCTGTACTACAATAGCCTGTGGCTGCTGGATGGGTCACTCCTTACATCATATTACAGGTAGGTAACTATAATATTACTTTGCCAACACATTTTACAGTAGCTACTTATCGAGTATACGACTATTTTGTTAGGTGAAGTTGCGGAGGCAGTCATTGGTTGAAAGTAATCATGGTTTTCTCCATCGTCTATACCCATCAAAGGCAAATAGCATTGAGTAAACTGCAGTACGTGATATTTATTTCACGGTATCTGTGGCGCGGTCACAGCTGTAGCTCTGTAGCTGTTTATCTGCCTAGGGCGTGTGAATCGCCCATTAAACATTGGTGATTTTGGCCGGGTCTTCTCGAACTTTCCAAAATGAACACAGACTACGCCGCCAGTAAAAGTCTGTCAGCGAGAATCGAACAAGTGTGCCTACCACGGTTTACCTGTTTTGTTATTGCAAACCTATCTCCCAAAACTGCAAGTGAACACAAAACAATAATTATTATTAGCTGTTTGGGTACAGTAGGTATTAAATTAGTTGTTATTATTATTCACAGTCGTTATATTATAATTATAATTGTTGTTACGATCGCCGCAGGTCCGTTTAGCGTTTATTTAAGTCTGCCATTCAAGACATTTTATTGTATACTCTGCTACACAATACTACTATATTGTAATTATATTGTTATACCGCATTTGTCGTAATTCATTTAGTCTCTTAGAATTATTTAATTTTTATTTTAGTACATACAACAGAATTTCATATTTTAAACCTGATTTTTGCAATAACTAATAAATAAAGAGCACACCGTTGAGATCTGTCGTCACATTCAAGAACCACGCTTGACGCAGGCGTCTGAAATTCTCAAAAATCAAAGGACAGCCCGAAACAGTGATTTTGGGTGACGGCAATATAAATACGATAAAATCTGTGTGAAACAACCAAAACACTTTGTATAGGTACAATATATTAGCTGTTTTATATAGTTTTAAATTATATTCACGAGATTTATCGTTCATGCATACGATCGACTTGAAACTGCAGATGTTTTTAGGTTCAGGGTGACTTAAACTATATACAACTTTACTAGAACGCATATTGATTGTCCTTTTAATAACATTAACGTGTTTTAAAAAAATAATAAAAAAAAATACACAAACTGTATTAGTAATTCTATACGGAACGGTTGGATCGGCTTTAGTTGTCATCCTTTAGCCTTTTGTTTTCAATATAATCTGATCATTAAAAAATGAGCTGGTTGAGGATTATTGTGTCATTCAAATCGTATTACTTTAGACGTAATTTATTTTATTTACATGATAAATTACACAGAAAGAAATGCACAGTAAATCTCAGCAGTGAAATACTAAATACCACCGTTGTGCGGTTTATTAATGACGATAAAAAATAAAGTGATGTTTAAAGGCTGAGGTATTTTCAGGAAATTCGGTTTTATTGTAAATTACTCGTAAAAAAATTATATATATATGAAAAAGAAATATACATTATAATATTCTTTCACAATTATTGTTCAACATTTTAATAAGTTCCTTAAGCTTAGTTGTTGATTCTACAGTAGGTATTCAATTGTTTGTAGAATAATTTCTATATATGAAATACATCTCAGACGGTACTAATTTCAAAAATTACTAAATTCATCAATACTTTAGTATAATAGTTTTGGCTTAGAGCAAGCCATTCCAAAATTAAAAGTGATATCATTCAATAGAAGTAACACGACACTAAAATATTATATATGTATCATATTGGAACTGATATATCCTGAAACGCATTAATCAAGTTATGGACTTTGGATTCATATATTATTATACTCCCACATCATCTTTTGGGACTACATTAACTTACTACATATCAGGCAAATCTCTGCGAATACTTGGATTGTTGAGATGGCATGCAAGGTCAGTTATGTCTGGAAAATGCGTATATTCTTGCCTTATACTACTCATAATACCGTAATGGAATATTGATCGATAATGTGGTTTATAGAAACAGCCTAATATAAATTACGTATTGAATATGTAAGGAACTGCTTTCTTGGATTTATATATGAATATAAAACACGAATCGTATGACTAAAAACCCGTTCTATCTTCACTTAGAACATTTGAGTTGCAGGGATGATGTTGGTTTTAAGTTTTTAAACAATATAATTATTTCTGAATTCATTGGTGCTCCAATGCTACTATACAGAGTTGTATTTCAGGTACCATATGTTGGTATTTGTACCCACGGGAGAGATACCGCATACCTATAGCAAGAATGAACTACTTAGATTCCGGTCCTCTGAGGAAAGCCATGTCTCAGGAGAAGCGTTATATAAATTTTTTTTTATCATATCTTTATATATTTTGTTTATGTATAAATATCCAAATATTTACTAAAAACAAAAGCTGTATAACGTTTATTAATTTAAATAAATATTATACGGTGTCATATCCCGTAGAGTGACATTGGGGGTAAGCCCTACCCCTTCAATAAATCTTTTTTTGTTTGTTTAATGAACAATGATGTCATAAGGTAAAAGATTTTTATTCCACAAGAACTAGAGAAAGGATATAAGTGCCTGTTTCCCTTAAAAAAAAAATAAAAATTACTAGCTACGGCACTGGTATTGTAGATAATACATTATAATAATATTTTTTATAGAGTATAGACATACATTTTATACGCCGTGGTGGTAGAATGTTAATGGTTCCCTTATTCCGTTTTTGTAAGCTGCTGAAATACAGAAGTTCCACCGTAAATATTATTATTACGATGGTATATAGTGTTATCGGCTATTATTTATCCGGTACGTTATTTTAAGTTTTGATACGCGTTTTATTTTTCGATAAAACTAATATCGTGGTTACGTGGATGCTTCTGTAATTTGAAAATCCATGCATTTTTCATAAGCTATATGGTCAAACAACCAACGCTATGAATTACGAGCGAACATGTATATCAAAATGCGTTTTTCATAAACGAACAAAGTGGTGGAGGAAAAGCAATGTTTATGCGAATATTTAGAGAACACCGATCGACAATATCGATTAACGGGTCTGTATTTTATAGAACGTCGAATCGAACAGATTGGACCGTTGTTGGTTATTATTATTTCCGATGTAGTATCATCAAACACGATATTATTACACGATTAATACCAATAAATTAGGGTTTCAACTTCTTATAACAGTGTGAAATGAATTAAGTACGTAATTATCCAGCTAATTTATGAAATTATTTACGATTTATCTATTTTGTCAGCATTTACGTACACCCTATTGTTTTTAGTTAAAGTTCAGTTCATAAAATCTGAACTCTACTATATTTCTTTTAAAGAATATAGGCAGTGGAAGGTGAGCGTGGTATAAATAGATAGATAGATAGAAAGAGAGAAAGATAGAGAGAGAGAGAGATAATTTTAATTCTGTAGTTGCCATCGCGACATGTATAATGTTTTGAAATAATTAATTAATCAAGCCAATTGTTTCGACCATGATGCCATAATAGCATGCGTACTTACACGGCCGAAAATTTTAAATTCACTGAAAACTTTTATATTAAAATATGTTGCTACACAGATGTGAAGATACCAAATAAGAGGTATTATCATTGATATAATAGTAATGTTCTTATAAATCGCATTTATACCTACATCACAACACGCACCTAAATAAATATTATAGAAATAAATCCACTCATGAAATATATGTGTATAAATATGAAAAGCTATATAGTGCTTAATGTTTTTTATCACTTGAAATATTACCACAATGTTCAGTAACAAAGTGCTTTGATACTATAATAAATTGTGGACGATAGTACTATTTTCTATCGATTCAAAGCAATAATAGTAAAGATTTTTATAATTCATAAAATATAAAAGTATAGCGTTATAATAATATTATGTGCATAGTATATAATAGTTGAAAACTATATATAAACACATATTAGAGTTGTTTTTTTTTTTTTTTTGATGGATTGACCAACAATAAATATTATTGTCTGCAATAAATTGAAATCACTATAACTCATGTGTTATAAGAAGAGACTTTATTTTTTAATCGGAAATTCTGAACCAGATTGTAGTATTTTCTTATAAGATATCCCTAGAAATATTCGTAGCAATTATTTTATTTTAATAGCTTTGAAAACTTTTGACCACCACAACATCACCTAGGAATCATATTATGTTTTTATTATGTGCATAATATTGTTTTATGTTCCCCCTTATTTTTCAATATAATAACACTTATGATACTTAAATAATAATACAATATGTAATATTATGGTACATTTATTTTTAACTTTTAAGGAAAAATGTTTAAAGCTATTTTAAGATAAATTCATAATTTTTTGATTTTGATTTCATGTAAGACATTATAATTCCTGAAATTACTCATCCAATATATAGGACAAATGCTAACACAGATTAAATCGACTAAATTAAAATAGGTCCGATATACGGACTCCGTAGATAATTTATTTAAAATCCTTATTATCGAGGCTCATACGTCATTTATGTTAATAAAATATTATACTTTCTTCATCAATTTAATTCTGATAACTATATTTGTATACAATGGAAATACTAAAACAGGTAGTTTTATTAGGATAATATATTTTTTTTTTTTACAATTAAGATAATTTAATAGTTTTCATTGAATCCAAACCCTAAACATAAATGTTGTGTCTTAAAATTACATTTTATCGGAAAACCTATCATATTAACATGTAATAATATAATATAGAAATATTTTTTATTTATATTCGCGTATTACTAATATAATCAATAATAACATATTATTCATCTTATTCTAAAAAACATCTTACATTTTTGAGTGGTAAGCATAATTTAATTCTGTAATCTGTTCAATACAGCTGACTTCCTAACTTTGAGTTTAAGTTTACTACAAGTCTTTTGAACATCATAACAGTATAATTGAATTTTATTATTCCAAACATTTCTAACGTTTTTAATAGATATTCATAAACAACATTTTAATTTTTTTAATTTTTATCGTTTTAATTTTTCAATTAATTGACTGTTTTAAATAAAAAAATATTGTTTCATTACTAAGTGAAATATTTTTTAGTGGTTCAAGATAATACACTAATTGGATTTCTAACGAGTAATTTGTATATGCTATAATTAATTAGTTATAACTTATAAGTATTTAAAGTTTAGACGAGTGAACAAACATTTTGTGGATAGTATCGTGCCATTCCACTCAGTTTGTCTTTAGAAAACTTTAAATACTTATAAGTTATAACTAAATAACTACTTATTTGAAAATACATTTGCATAAATTTAAAACGAAAAAAAAAAATAATTTGTTTCAGAAAATGTATGGGACCATTAAAAAAAAGTTAAAACTTAATAAAATGATGACAATAAAAAATATAATTTTTAAATGTGAATTCACGATAATAATATTTACAGTTAACACATATAATAAATGTATAGCTGTATTATTTTAATTTATTTTTAATTCATACATTTATATTTCGAATATTTACAAAATACTTCATTTCAGATAGTTAAAAATATGAAAAATAGATGATAATTATAATAATTACATGTATTATGCAAAAATTTCAAATTTTTCTTTGGATTGAACTGGGCAATGAAGCATTACCGTACAGGATTATATTGAATAATTTCTAGTAAATTTAGATTTATGTGACTTAAAACATCTAAAGGGTAGGTATTTCAACGTCATTTTATGAGAAACTTTTCAAGCTAAGGAAAATGAAGTACATAATTTGTATGTGTCCAACTCTTGAGAAATAACACAATACCGCAAACCACCACTGTTTCTACCAAGCCGATTATGAAGGGTCATTTTCTACATCTATTGTGATACCATGGTAAGGATGTATGCATGTATTATTCAAAATAAAATGCAATCGTTCCATAAAAATGCGAAATCCATTGATAGCTTTTGAGTGCGGCTGCAAACACTCACACATCATTATATAGGTACAGTCGTGTACCTACTCATTATGTATATGATATAGGCACACACACACGTGAACGGGATTACGAAGCATCGCAAATAAAATCATCAAAAGTATGATTAAACGCGAATCTAAATTTTTACGTTAACATACCCTTTGAATAAATATACATATGTTTAAAAGTAAAATCCAAATTGAAAATGCGCTGATACTTGTATGTATATATATATATAATATATATATATATTCTGCATACAGTTTTCGGAACGTTTCCAAACTACCATCCCACGGGTTTGTGTACACGGAATGCAAATATCGGTCTTTTCAAAAAGTGTGCGTGGATTGGATAAAGATACGGTACCGAGTTTTCCTTCGGGGAAGGATTTTCGGATTTGAGGCTAAAGGCCGTTTGCGTATTGTAGGTGTCCGCTATAACTCACACTCTTGTTCGCGTAGTTGTCCTTCGTCCACGGTTCCATTTCAAATAATATATTATCTCCACTGGTGATCTGCAGCATAATTATATACGAGCTGCATTCTCATGCGTATATGTCTTAACTTTTAATTAAATGTAATATCGCATTCTGCCATTTCCACGCAATTAAGTAACCAACGGGTCGTTATGCTTTTCACGACATAATTTATTTTCAGTAATACCCAATAACATATTATTTTTATTATAACGCCGTAGGTGCACACACTGTATTGTGTCAGACATCCATATAACGAACGTCGTTTAAGGCTCTGATGGAGTGCCATTATATTTGTGTTGTGGTTGTAGACCAACACGTGGAAGTTGAGTTTTTATGTACTATTACTATTTTGATCGTATATTTTTGTAATTTTAGCTTTTTTTTGGGGGGGGGGCGGGCAAATAAATTTTTAATTGTTTAACTTAGCAAGTTTTAAAATTAAAATTATTTATAAAAAACGTATTAAAAAAGGCGGGTAAGTCGTGGATGTCGCTCTGCTGTACAGTAGGTTACAAGTGGGTTACTGTAATGGATGGAATTAAATTTGAATCCAATGATATTATATCATTGTATACGAAAAACGATTCTGAGCAAAGACGGTTTATGTGTCTAGAATATATTATAGATTATTAAAAAATTTCAAATGTTAGATTTGAGAAGAAAAATTTTTATGAATTTCTAGTTTTAAAATAATTAGCGAATTTTCATGATTTTCGTGATTTTTACACGTCATGATGTCAAAATTCAAACTTTGAATGCTTGCAAAAAAAAATGTGCTAATATATTTCTTTTATTTTTCATCTGCTATTGTAAAAATATGTTAGGAGCTTTATATAAAATTTTAAATTCTAAGATATAAAAGGAAATTTTTTAATGAATTTCTAGCATAAAATAATTTATGAATTTTCGTGATTTTTACGTATGTTGTCTAAAATTCAAACTTTGAATGCTTGTAAAAAAAAATTGTGACTAAGCATTTCTTTTATTTTTCTACAGCTATTGTAAAAGTATGATAGGAGCCATTTATTAAATTTTCAAATCTTAGATATAAAAGGAAATTTTTTTATGAAATTCTAGCTTAAAATAATTTGTGAATTTTCGTGATTTTTACGTATTTTGTCAAAATTCAAACTTTGAATGCTTATAAAAAAAAATTGTGACTATGGTGTTCAAATATATATTTACAGACGCATTCCATACATCATGATACATTTTACATATTCTAATTACTATCTGTTTCAGTTTCCACTGGAAGTTATTGCACAATATTATTATTTTGTAATGAACTGAAACAACATTTCAGTAATTTGAACAACTAGTTAATGTTTTATGATAAATAAGTACTGTTCGTTGTATTAAATAAAATAATATACCAATATGGATAATAGAAAACCATTTATATCAATTATTGTATTTTGAAATTGTTATTTATTTTCTAAATGTTAAAAAAAATAATGTTATTAACAGTAAGTTAAGATGACATTCGTCAGTAAAACTTTATGAATAAAAAAAAAAAAAAAAAAAAAAAAAAATTTTTACAGTCAGTAAAATGATCATAATATTGAGGTTTAGTCGTCGTCAAACATTATCTTGGCTCTATTCTGGTGGAGCGATAGCGTCAAAACAATGGTTCCAAACAAATATGACTTTGGCTAAAATATACTGAGACATAATAATACTATCCTAGCACTTAATTTCTGGTCTATTTCAGGATTTATCATTGTGTAAACATTTAACAAATGAGTAGACTAATAAGTAACTAATAAGAGTGATCATATAGTCTGATGGTGGCTACATTAGTTAAGTGGTCTAACGCCTTGAGGGCAAATATCAATTCGGGAACATAATACAATTCTAAAATATCTACTGATGGGATGCCAAAATTTCATATAAAATAAAAATAGTAGAGTTAACATTTCCACTAACATCGTGTATCCTGACACCTGCTATATTGTGTTGTATGTATGTACCTATATTTCTAATAAATATTTGATGGTCTTTGCATGTATATATTATTAAGAATGTAAAATTTATCATGATACATACCTTAATTTGTATATTATTATGAACATAACTTACTGCAATAATCAGTAAGATATTAATATTATAATAAACTGACATTGAAATATTTTATAATATTATCAAATTACACTTTAACGTTCAACGTGTGGTTTATACTTTTTTTCAGAATGTCAAATAAATATTATGTTTAGCTATTTTAAACAAAAATTTAATTTAATTTTAATAAAATTAAAAATGAATGTTATTAAACATGGATATTGTTTGGGTAAATATTTTGTTTTCAACCGCTGACAGTTTTAAACCATCTTCAAACATAAAGTAATTATATATTTTTCAAATTCGAACAAAACCATAGTGTCAAGATCAATTTTGCCTTATTGCTCTAGCAAAGATTTGCTTAAATTTCTATCAATTGTTATGAATATTATAATTCATCCAATGTTGGTATTTTTTTACAATTAATTATTTTTCTTTCTCTGTTTATAAGTAACATGAATTATTTATTTACATTTTTGAACTATAATCTAAAACTATATATATTATAAAATTATATAATATTATATTAAAATTACTCGTCTATACTGTATAGAATTATATACACATATTATACAATCAGTTTTTGGCAGCGAAAAATAAAAATACGAGTGTTACAAGTACGCACTAGGAAAGTAAAATGTTTTTCGCAAATGATCATATGAATTGTGTTTAGTAAAACCTTAAATCACTTATTTGTTTATAATCTGTGAGTTTGTCTGATCATGAGACATGGTTATTATTATTATTATTATTATATGCGATATTATATACATAGATAATTTTATTTTGTCGTCAAAGCAGGGTATATAATTTCATTATTTTTTACCAAAAGCCTATATAATTGCGACCGGAATGAATGGACGTACGGGATAATCAAACATAACTGTGACGTGATGAAATAATATTTTCTCACTTCCTTGCGTATTTCATTTAAAAAATTGTATTATTGTGGCCCAAAAAAGTATAATATTATTAATATTTATGGTAAGACAATATGGATGCGCATTAAAAGATTATCCTAAAATTTGCTTTTAACTTAGTTTTACCTACATACGTAAAACCCCGTTAAATGTAGTTTTGTTATTGATTTAAAAACATTTTATAACAATAAACTGGTCGTGACAAACAATTAGATTTTCTATAAAATATTGCTCAAAGTTCAAATAATCCTAACAGAAACCTATAGGTAAACTCAATTACAACAACTTGCACGGTCGTACTTCATAATGGTATAAAAAATAAAATCCCGTGTACGATACAGATTTCCCTGTAATTAATCATATTTTACTTACTCTAAACGACCGCGTCAACCGTTCATTTTTTTTATATACATATTATATGGAATATAAGAATCATATTATACCATCAACCGATTGTTAATATTATGTTGGTTATATATAGTTTAATTTGCTCTTTTAATTTAACAACTTAACCACGAGTGCAGTTTGTCATAAATGTTTTAAAGTGCTAAATTTCTTACGTGCCATTAAATAAAACTATTATACGCCGTACTGCTAAATTTATCAAAGCTCAAATTTTGAAATGTATGCAATTTTGAAATAACAATTCAATCTCGAGAGCCCCCAACTTGAGTTCGTAATTAACGGTATTAACATTTTACCATGCACAGCGCGTGCAGAGTATATAATAATAATATGTAAAACTTCGAATTTCATGCGTAACGAAAATATCGATCTCTGCAGGTCGCAGGACCATTACTGTAATGTTATTGAACGTTGGAGGGCGTGAATAATAAATATTTAAGACTTTGACCACATTGTATTTATCATTTTTATTGAAACATCGACATGTAATACATGAATGATCGATGAAAAAGGTACCAATAAGAACATTACAATAACAGTTATTTGTACCAGCAATAGAGTCGCAGGCCATATAAACGTCTAAGTGAAATTGAATTTTAAGAAGGGGTGTGTATCAAAAAAAATATACTTAAATAAATTCAATTTATTTACGAGGTTCAGTCTTTACCAGCCCATAATAAGTCCGAAAAAAATGTATACGATAAATTGTAACTCTATATATGATAACATTGTTAACACGTTCACGCATTGACTTTATATTATATGTAGTATTATGTACCTAAATACAACTGTCAATTCAATCACTTTTAGAATGAAAGTTGTTCGTATTTTTTTTATTATTATGAAACTTTTATTGGGACATTATTGATGTTTGGAGAGGTAAAATAGAGGGATGGTGGGACGTATCCCCGTGGACAGGGTGGACGGGGAAAGCAAACTCGGTAGAACTACCCAAAAATATGTCCCCTGCAGCAGCCCGGTGTTCACCTCGGGTCCCTCTTTTATTGTTATTGAAATCGTATTTCGCTGTGTTAAATGGCCTGAAAAAAGCCTGGTCCGCCAACAAACTTTCAAAAAATAATAATAATGACGATAAAATAAATATAAAAAAATCTAGATGTCATTTTATTTCAAAAGTATTATAACGTTAGAAGTTTATCCATCAGAAGAAACAATTTAGCTATTTTTGTTTGTGACAAATTTCAGAAATTGAGAGATCTCATTTTAGGCGAAGCAAGACTATAAATTATTTTGTTGTCCGATTGGCCTCTATAATATGTATACGACCATTTTCATTAAACGCATTTCTGAACACTGAAGGACTAAAAATGCCAAGATATTTATAAATGAATCAGCCATTGCGACAACAATAATAATACTTATAAATAAACCATTTAGCAACCGTAGAATTATGTTGTTCTGATTTTAATCAATATTTAATAAAAATTAATAGTTGTATAAATACATTATAATAATAATATCACTATTATAGATAGTATTACATCTACTATGAAAATAATTAAACCCGTTACCAAAACAAATATGTTGATTCGAAATGTATATTTTAAAAATAAAAAATATTTAGTTTTTTTAATTTAAATTTAAAAAATAAATTTATTAAAAAATTGTAATTCATTTAACGATGTTGTATATTTAAGTTGGGTACTCGACAGAATATGTTTATATATTTTGTAATATTTCGTACGATTATATCGAAATAATATTCAACAATTTATCTTTACTTTAAAAAGAGTAACTATATAGGGTAAAATATATTATGTTATTTATTTATTTTTTTTTTTTTTCCTATCGTGTAGTTCATACAATTTTTTTAAATGTCACAGATGTACATTATAAATATATTTTTTCACATTACGTTATTCCGTTTTTTTTTTTTTTACGCATTGTAGTTGGCCGTCACGTGCCCATTAGGGAAAATGACATGAACCACCCTGTATAATATATTACTCATTATAACTTATGATTTTACTTTTCAATTAGATTTATATTGTCATTAAAATAGCACGTTTGCAAAACACACATACGAAATACGAATCAGTTATCGCAAACATAGTTATTACTATATTACTGTATATAGTATATTTGTAATTATATAATGGGTATGTGTTCGAGTGTATGATTTTAATATTTAATTCTCGCGTAACTCTACGCTTGAACTCTATACTCTATATTATGTAGTCGTATAAGTAAGTTGTTGAAAACCTAAAACCATAATATTATGTGTTATATAAAAAACCAAACGCAGAGAAAACGAGTAGGTGTAAAGTTTAGTGCAAGTTACTCTGTAATGTGTCGCCAGTGTTGATCCGTGTGATGTTTGAAACGAAAACTTCAATAAAACATAAATTAACGATTTCAGGATCTGCCGTAGCTATTTGCATAATGCCAATCAGTATTTATACAGCGGGTAGCGTTACTTGGAATCGTTAATCGTTGTAATAATGTGGATGTGGGTCAAACTTTGTTGTCAACCGGATTTTGACGTGAAATTCAGTATCGATAATTTTATAAATTATTTTTTCCGATCCTTATAATATTATGATAATTTCCATTAGTTATTTATCCATTATATTCAGAACAAGATTAATACCATTAAAACAGCATAGTAAAAATAAACGTTAAAAAACAAATCAATCAGATGAAATTATATGATTATGGATTTTAAAACCCATTCCGTGGTTGAAAAAGTGTAGTGACCATACAAAATAATGTCTCGCTTGTCATTATATTATACTACCTACCTATTACATTGTATACTCATACAATATGGTTTTCATATAATATTATTATTATTATTATGATTAGGTCGTATAGAGTACCTACACAAAGCTATTATTATATATGTATTGTGAACTTTTAACAAACATCAAAATCCAACTCGAGTATTTTGATTATAAAAAAATACTCATCCATACAGTCTACATATTTTTACATAACTCTTTGTATTATATATTTATATTCAATTTATCATAATATATTTATTCATGTATATTTTTTTTTTATCCAAGCGTTCCTTTTCGAACCAGACGAAAAAAATATGTATAAATAAAGGGTGTTTCATAAGGAACACTCTTTATATGAAATCTTATTGGAAGACCACCACACACTAACGTCTAGAGATTGGTATTAAAAATAAATAAAATATAAGAATCCAGTGATGATCTTCGTATAACCTTTTATTGAAATCCTCTGGCCGAAAAATTTCATACACCATATTATTATTATTATACTATAACGTAATAATATATGTATGGATTTCGAAGTTAAATCGTATCGTCCAAGGCAAACCAGGTGGGTTACGTATTATATTATTTTCTCAGATTCGAATAATAGAAAATATTTGTCATATTTATTTTAAAAAAACTATAGTCATTTAACAATTTACTTAAATTGAATTTAAATAATATATATATATGTGAAAATGAAAACCTTTGAGGCCTATGTTCTCGGAAACTACTAAACCGATCGTTATGGTTGTTTTAAAATTGAAGAGCTCATTTCGGAGTAGGTTTATGACATTTGATCGATTCTCTAACTTAATAAACAAAGGAGTTATCAATTATTATAAATAATGGCCTGTTACGCAGACTTGGCAACATGGCAAGCATTCTGGGTTTCCACAATCACTAAAATTCGATCCTGAAAAAATTATATAATGATGAATCAACAATGGCGAATAAAGGTGGTCCCGAGGCACTTGATAGCACACTGAGGGGTTTTAAAAATAATGATCACCCAATGGGCGGAGTTGTTATTCTTTTTGCTGGTAAATTTAGACAAATATTTCCAGTTGTGTCAAAAGGCACTAAAAGCGATGAAATCAACGCCCGTCTAAAGTCATCATATCTTTGATCTTATATAACATCTTTGAGATTCACAACCAATATGCGTGTACCTACACCTCAGTAGTGATAATAATTCCGAGCTCTTCTCACAACATCTATTGAAAATTGGTGACGGAACTAGATAGCATGATACACATAAATTCTACATTTGCGATTTCAGTTCTTGATCTAAATAACTTAATCAACAAAGTTTATCCAGAAATTTCTCATCTTTCCAATAAATCTTATGAATGGCTCCATGAACGTGCAATTTTGGCCCCTAAAAACGACACCGTCAACATTATAAACAAAAAAGTTCTTTCCATGTTCGAAGCTGATAAAAAAAAACTATATTTCCATAGATACACTAAGGTACTAATCAAGATGAAGCTATAGATATCCCGACTGAATTTCTTAATTCATTAAATCCATCGGGTTTCACTCCATACAAAATTGATTTAAAAATTGGTGCACCTATTATTCTCATGCGAAATTTAAATGCACCCAAATTGTTGCAATGGAACGAGATTAAAAATATTATCTTTGAAAAAAAAACCTTATTAAAGCTGAAATTCTTACCGGCTCAGCGAGTGGTCAAATTGTATATATCCCAGGAATACCAATGATAACAAACGAGTATCACTTCGAATATAAACTTGTCCAATTTCCTATTAAACTTTGTTTTGATATGTCAATTAATAAGGCACAAGTACAGACAATGAATGTTGCAGGAATTGACATCAGCGATCCCTGTTTCACTCATGGACAATTTTATGTTGCCTGCTCCTATGTAAGCTCAGAAAAAAACTTATATACATATTACATATATGCCCCCGGTGAAAAAACTAATAATAATATTGTTTATAAAGAAATTTGGGTGATCGGTAGTTATGTAGCATTTTTCTAAAATAATAAAAATTACATTTCAAAAAACGTATTTTTTTTAAAATTAAGTATAAAACGCGAGGTATGAGTTTTATTAAATGTCAACCTATTTTAATTTAGATATTATGTTGTATTAATTGCTTTCTTTCGTCGTATTTTTATTTTCATGCACATTGCACATGCGTTAGCTAAATTTTTATATGGATCAGACAGAGAGAGTAGCCATCAGCACATGCGTATTAGCATTATCAAAATTTTATTCGACGAAAAACGCTGGGTAATTCAGCTATCTATTTGTAGGTATAAAAATATACTGCTAGCATAATCAAGGATTTTGTATTAATTGATTATATTAATTCACCGTTAATTAAATTAAGTAAAAATGACAAACTTGGTATAACGTTAATACTTTAAACTTTAAAGTTAAATCATAGACTTACGTACAAACAGCACGAGGTCCGCGATCTACCGCAAATAGATTGCCTACCTTATAATATTATACTTCTGCGAATCAGAATTTTTATTCCAGGTCACGGAAAAGTTAATATAAGTTTTGAACACCATACACCGATTATTAAATATCGAATTGAACAAAGTTTGAGTCATATGGATTTAGTACATTTAACGGACAACGAAGTGCACGGAATCAGCTACTATATATATAATTATATTTATTTTTTTAATACGAATCCAATTTTTTTATTCTTTCTAAAGAGCGTGAAGTTATCCAAGATGTTTGATCACTTAGAATAATAATATTAACACTTTTCTAAATATACAACACTAAATAATATATTTCATAATCTACCCATATTAGCTCTATGTAGTCAAGAATTTGTTAACACTTGAATTACAAAAAAAAGTATCACGTGCACGTATGTACATCGTGCTATTTATTTTAAAATAGTACAATTTAAAATCAATGATCAAGTTATCATACCAAAATAAGTAAAATCCCTTGTTATATTAATAAATTTCAATATTTAGAAAAAATCGTAGTTACCGTACATAAACTTTGTAAGTGTGCGTACACGAAGACGAGTTTTTAATAATAATAATAATAATAATAAGTAGTCGTAATATATTAAGTAATAAATGTGTCAACATATAAATCAGGTTGTTAGAGCAACCATTTATAAACAAAAATTATAAACAACATTTTCATCGTAAATCTGAAAACTCCCGTTTGAATATCCCTTTAAATGCGAATTTTGAAAAATCCTTTCTTAGTGCGCCTCTATACTGCTTAAGGAACCTCTGTACATAATTTCAAGTCTCTGGACCCAGCGGTTTGGTCTAGGCGTTGATGAATCATCCAGGACAAGTCTCTTTATATGTATAGAAGATTATTCAGTCACGGTGTACTTACATGTAGATTTGTAAGGTATTATATTATCTCCATTCTCCCGTTGTGTCGCGATTTATCGAGTGTACTTATACTTATTTATATCGGTGCGAGGCCCGAGAACGACGCGAGGGTGACAAGTTTTCGAGTAACCCGTAAGCACTAGCATGTGCTTTCGGGCCACATTTTGTTGTCGAATCACATCTTGAACATTTCTTTTTTCTTTCTTTTTTTAGTGCTGGCAAGTTACATACATAAATAATAAATAAAGGTGGGTATATATGTTATAAGATAATAATATAATAGTTAAATAATGCGTGTCACGAACAATCTGATATGTAAACGCATAAGTATATAATTATACAAAATGTAGCAGTGAGTGCGTCCGTGTATCACAAGATCAAACGACGTTGTTTTTTTGAAACGCTTGTAAACAATTTTTGAATTTTTATGGTGACTATGGAAACTGCAGAACATGGGTAATAACTTGAACGAGTAATACTACACTAAATACTAGTTACTATATTCTCCTCATTAATAATTTAAATAAAAATCAAATAATGCGTATTATGTTTGGCATAGGTAGGTATAACTCTATATTGACAATGTGATAGAAATTTAGTTAATATATTACAATGTTCCTTCGAAGCACTTTAAAACAGTAACAGTTGTTGTAACCGTGTTTACAGTAACTATAATAATATTGTAGAACATGTGCCATAATTTGAACGGGTAGTAATCTATACCAGTAACTACAACCTCATTAGTAAATAAAATAAAATAAATGTCAAATAATGCAGATGTTCTACGCATAGATAGGTATTGCAATATTGTTGTAAAATATATTTTTATTTCCAACATAGATTATTAATCCCTATTCAATTCACTCGTTTTCTAAGTACCTATAGGTTGGGTATACCTAATGCCGGAGGACCTATCATGCGGACGAAAAGAACATTAAAAGTTTTAAACATGGTTAATTTATGGGCATTTCATGTAAATACAATATTATAGTTTTTGTAGATAATCTATGAACAATAAATTTACAACGAAATGGTTGTAGAGAAATAAAAACCTCATTACGACTTTTATTTAATAAGCACATTTTAAGATGACACTAAGTATAAAATGGAAACGGAACACAAAAAAACAAGACTGTGCTTATTAAAAAACTTTTCTTCCTGGGTGAATTTACAACTCGTACCAATATAATATAAAGTATATTCCCATACAAAAATTTTTATTTATATTATTTTATATTAGCAAACAGCAGTTAAGAATTATTTTTATATAATTTAAGTTATTATTTTTTACGGCGCACATAAAAATAATTAATAAATATATTAAAATTTTAATTATTATTATTTATTATCATTCCATATTAATGCTGCGTGATATATGCTGCAGATAACTAGAAACCATATCCAATGAGATACTGACCAACAGGAGCAAGTACAGTAAATTTAATCTATTATTACACGTATGATTAAATTTGTATAACCATTACGAACGTTGGGAACATTTGGTAAATTAAATAAAGCGTAATTGGCTGTACACGATATAGTGTGAAATCGTCGCTAAAAAAAGGTTGAGAGAAAATGAATGAATGTAAAACTCAAATAATTTCCAAATATCGCTGGCTGGATAATGTCTTAATGCATCGTATGTTATCACACTAATTATTGGTTTTAATTTGTTTGTTTAATTAATTCCTTATGGACAGAGTTTAGGTGCAGATTAAATTGAAATTATTCAGTGACTATTATTAGTTTATTTGGTCAAATTTTAACTTATTTATTACATTTTTTTTTAAACAAAAAAATATCATACTTAGCTCATTATTACCTTTTAAAACCAATCATTTAAACTGTTTAATTATTTTGTTGATAGACAAATAACAGTTTTCTTAAGTTTTAAACGATTGTATATAATGGTTCATATTGTTGGATATATTTGAATTGAAAAAAAAATTGAAAATCGTCTGAAGTGTTAGCTATATTTACACCAACCCATCTGTATCATTGTCTGTTGTTGTAACTGACGTATCTTTTCGATTCTCCAGAGAAACAATCTATTTGCGAGTGACTTGTTTATCTTTATTTGAGTACTGTTTGAAATGGTTTTACGATCGGTGACAGAATAGCATCAATTGATGACCAGCGTTACACTACTTACTTGACAGTTTTATCCAACTGCGAATTCTAAAAGAATTAACTAATCAATTAGGCGATTCACAAACGAATAATATAATAATATTGTTCGATTTTTTTTCCTTCACTCATCATATAGTTATAAAATTAATCAAATTGTTTCGTTTTTAATATAAATTAATATCATACGCAGAGGCTCGAACTCGTTAAAGCACGACTAAGCAAAGAATATTTTATTCAACCTTGAAATTTGAAATTAAGGAATTTTTTTAATTTATCATTTTATTGTTATAAATTATAAATTATTTATTTTTATAGTTATATTTAAGTCATTCACACGGCCAACGGCTTGGAAGTGGCCGACTACTGTGTATCTTTATATTTTAAATGCTAAAATATAGTTGGAAAATAAATATATTATAATTCACTTATATTATTGTTGAGCTATATACATATAGTCTCATTGTATCAATCTATAATTGTTGAACTATAATAGTTTTATTTTGAAAGTCCTTAATGAAAAAAAAAAAATTATCAAACATTATGATACCAAACTTAAATGAGCCGTGAGCCGAACCCAGCTTTACCTACTACTTATCGGTTTATATATTAGTCTGTTCCCGAACAATAAATATTTATTTTATAAATAAATTAATGACCGTCATAAATGCAACGTCTTAACCATTTACCATTAGGAAAAAATAAAAGATTATTAAAGTAAACAATAATTCTAAAAATATTATAGAAATAATTCATTGTATTTAGCCTATAGTCGTGCCACACAATGCGTTGAAAAAACTTTCAGCTCATTTATTATTATTTTTTAATATGAATTTTAATAATATTAAAATAAATTTCTAACTCGTGCCATATTTTGAATCAATATAATTATTTAAATAAAGATTTTTATATTGTTACGAACCTCCAAGGAGGTTTGTGCACAAATAAAATAACGAACACTTCCGAACTAAATATTACTTTCTATATTTAAAACTCAAAAAGAAAACTTACAATTACAATAACTGAGTTAATATTATAAATTAAATGGTCTGACAATAAATAAGGTTCTGGCGAGAATAACAATGTTCTGTCTTACTACTCTAGAATCCAACTGCCATGGCTTGCTATACGAGCCGTGACTACAGCCAGCGCTTGCCTGGAATTGCTGACGCAGCCATCCTTCCAGACAGTTGCCGTCTTACAATATTATTATCTACTATTATAATACAATATATACTAACTAATATAGCCAGGGGTTCATAACAATATAATAAACCTAGTTTAAAATTGAAAATACATCCATTGCAGAGTTTTTTATACTTAATTACAAGGTATTTTATGTTCGATCTTGATTTATCTTCGAACTATAAATGTTAATGTTAGGTAGTTGAGATTATGTTGATTTTATGATATTGATGATTTTTTTTTTGTGTAGAGTAGACTATTGTCTTAATGAAACACGTTGGCGGTATAAAGTATATAGAATATTACATTGATTGTTATGCTGTGAGATTCAGACGACCATATAATAAATAATAATATAATTCTTTGTAAGGTGTCCACGGGCAGAATAATCAACATAATAGCCATCATCTTAAAATACAAAAAACTTTCTGGAAGACTATATTATTTTTTACATGTATATTAGAATAGTGTTTGTCACCACTACAAATACATTTTGGGAGGTATTATTTAGTATATACTAATAATTAAAAACTGAGACATTTAACTGTTTGATTATTATCACGGGATTCTTTGAATTTTATTTTGATGATGAAGTATGAGAAATTAATTACAAAGATATCTTTGTTTTTTAAGGCAAGATCCAAAACATTAAAGAAAGTCGAATTTTTGGATTCAATTTTTTTAATATACATATAAATATATAATTAATATGAGTCGATGACTTCGAATGAATACAAGAAGAAGCATTTTAGTAGGATTATAGATCCATGTATTGTTTAGACTCCAATCCCATTGGCGTTTTTGTGTTCCTCGAGTTCATTTGAAAAAGAAGGAAAAGCTGTTTTGTGACATATTTTCTATTTTCACGATTTTAGTTATGTTTGGTAAATGGTAATTGAGATTTAAACATGATAAATTGAGAACCAGTACATCGAATACACTCTTAATTTGGCTTAAATCGTTGAAATGGAAGTTTTCTTTGAAATATTTGATCTTTAATTTTTCTTCAATAACTGTAGAGAAATAAAATAGAAATGAGTATTGATACTATCATCCATTGTTTTACTACACGTTAGACTTTAACAGTAAATTACATTTAACGTTTATAATAAATTTCTTATTTGAAATTAATGCGTAAAATATTTATAAGAAATTCAATATTAATATTGGACTCAGATCGAAGTTTACTTTGCCATAGACAATATAATATCATGATGCCCGGAAAAAAAAATATAATTTAACTAGTTTACTAAAAAAAATCCGTATACACAAACCAGGTATTCATTACAACTCTTACAATGCTTATAACGTACATTATATACACAAATGTATTCCGTTAATAATATACTAAAAATTAATAATCATTTTAATAGTTATATAAATAGTAAATACTTTATTAAATTCTGCAGGTTACAGTTACAGTGGAGTCGGACATTTGATTTATCTATGATAAATGTCAAAATAGATTTTATAGTTTGGGGGGGGGGAACTCCGTAAAGTACTGTAGCGATCCCACTGTAGCTACAGAATTTACGATAAAACTTTAATGTAAGTGATTAAAAATATTGCATTATGTAGATTTTAGGAGCTTTGATTTGCATTCGATTGTTAAATTTAAAAAAAAAAAACATTAAGATTTTGGAAGTCCCATTAATGTATGCTTTCATAAAATAGTATATTAAATATTTCGGTTTCACTTTCCACTCGAGAAAAAATTTTTTTCATATGTCATAGATTATACGAATCATCCAAATGAATTATAATAATACTAAATTATTTCAACCCTGCAGCACTCAGATAGATGAAAGTGAGAGTAGGTAGAGGTTCAGTACTCTAGAGCGTTTCTGTATCTTGTCCTATCTTTGAGTAAAATTCAAAACTTTAGAAAATCAAATTAGAATTGAAATAAATTCATTATTAAATACAAAAATTGGGGCAAGCGTGATTGGTTAATTACACTGTATATTATAATATATGTAAGTATAGATTATAATATTACATTGTAAAATGTATATTATTCTGCCTTTCAGTTTCCCACAGGCGTCGTTATATAAATTAATAAATTGTTTTAGTGACATTAAATTAATTACTCCTGTGACTGTTATATTACGAACATATAGTATTTACTATACAGGTAAATTTCATAACAATAACAGTATGTATTTTATCTCATCGTGTCATTTAAGTGTTTATGTTTCACGTTTTATAGTGATGCTGGTTCGAACACATTTTTGAAATTAAATTTAGGTATTTAGGAATTTTAATTTTAATCTTGTCGGTGTACTATTTTTTTAAATATTTGGGGTTAAGAATTTACAGATCTATATTGAATTCAGGACGTTAGTGTAATTACTGAGAACGTTAAATAAAATATAACTTCTTTGTTTTTATCCAGATATTGTATTTAGAATACATTTTGTTAGTCTATATTATTATTTGGTTTTATATTAAAGGTAATATTTTCTAATATATTATAATATACTCTAGCAATAGGACCCGTTCATATGCTATAAATTTCTCGAAAATGTACTCAACTTTCAAATAAATCAACTCATCGATATAATATGTTGAGTCTATTTCAATAGCTTACCTTAGAATACTGCTAATGTATAAAAGTATTAAACATGCATTAAATGTTTTTAAATAATAAATACTTATGTACCTATGAGTCATAGATAATAAAGAAATGGACGGGCCATGCTATTGTTCTCATCTGTGACGGAAGAGAACTTAAGTTACCAATATGGTTACAAAATGTAGCACAGGTTACTGAATATTGGTATCATAGGCTTAATCAGTTTATCACCATAAATATTAAATAATAATAAATCATTATATTACTATATTCGTATCTTGTCTTGAATAGAGAAATCAAATAATTAAAGTTTTAACTCTTAAGTTATAATATTGTGAATTACAACTAAAAATGATGTACTAATTTGCATCAATTAAACATATATTTTAATAAAAACGATTGTAGCGAAAACATATCCATTTTAGATACTCACAGGGACCAATTGACGAATTTAATTATCTTCAAATATTTAGATATACGAATGTATCACGAATTTAAAAATAAAAATGATACCAAAACAATTAGATCTAAATACACAAAACTTGTTTTATTTCAAAACCAATAACTTTAATATGTTTTTATGTGATTTTTAATTTTAATTTTAATGTAACTAAACTTATTCATTAACCTATTAAAACACCTATGTTTATACTTTATCATGACAAATAAATTAAATAAATTCTTATTTGGCATGTACTTTATTATTATCTATCGACAAAATGACAACATAGACCTCATACTAGACTTAACCTAAGTCTATGATTGACAATAACAAAATTGAAAATATCATTATTTATCATTATTAATATTAGTTATATCATATTTATTTATCTATTGAATAGATTCTATTCTGTGATATTATTATACATTATATTATTATAAGTTTTTGACATAGTGCCCTATTGCAGATCACTCATTTTATATTAATTTGTATTTATACCAAACAATTATTATTTTCTTATATCAATATTATTGTCATCATTAAAAATTATTAATTATCTATGGTCCTATGCCCTATCTGAATGTAGATTGTCGAATGGTAATTAATGGGCTGACATATTTTAAAATTTCGCGCGCCGTGACGTCATGCTTTAAAATTTTGCTACCCGGTAACCACTGTGGTAACATAAGTTCTCTTTGATCACAGAACGCTCCATGTATAAGGTATAGGGATGGCCCATCCATTTCTTTATTATCTATGGTATGAGTGCATAATTTTTGGACTAAATCCATTGTAGTTACTGAATCAAGTAATCAGAGGACAAGGACTTGTAAATTTCTCAAAATTATGCACATTCGTAAACGGCAACAAAAAATATTTTGATTGTGTTCTATAAAAGTATGGATAAAACTTTCTATTCTGAAATATATAAAGCTCTCTATTTTTCGGAATTCGTTTTTCCCAACGGACCTCATTGAAACAACCAAACGCGCAAAAATAACACTTAAATTCATTATTATTGTTGGCTTTCCTATAAATCGATATTTTTCATTATAATAATTTGAAACTTTATTTATATTAAATTGTTTTACCTACAATAAATGAAATTTATATTTACAGTTGGGAAATCATTTGATTATTTTAACTGCTTTTCAGATACACTTATACAAGTTATATTTAATTTCTTAGATTTTTGTTAATAATAATAAGATCCTTGATAACTCTACTTTTTCGATTTTTACACATAAAATTACTCTATAATTTGCAGCACGACAAAAAATGTATGAAAATATATTAACATCCCGAATGTAAACCTTAAATTATACCTTTATATAATTTTGGTTCAATATAATAAATAACGAGCTTAACTTTGATTTATTAACTGGATGATTCATTGAACAGTAAACATGTATTGCTTCAAAAAGTATGAAGGTTGTAAAAAAATAAATTTTATTTTTATTTTTAATAATACAACGACTAATTCAATACTATGACTTTTATCAATAACATGTTGTTATAAGTTTTAGCAACAGAACTAACAAAATTACGATATATTATATTATTATGTTATTATACTCTGTCAACCAACATCACAACTTAACGTCTGAAAATCAAATAAGTTTACCGCCAATAAATACATTTTTTTTAAAGTGCGTAAGTCATGAATGTTTCTTTTCTGTACAGTAGGTTACTGTAATGGATGGAATTAAATTTGAATCCAATGATATTATATCAATGTATACGAAAACGATTCTGAGGGAGACGGTTAGGATATATTATAGATTATTAAAAAAGTTCAAATCTCAGATTTGAAAAGGAAAATGTTTATGAATTTTTAGCTTAAAATAATTTGCAAATTTTCGTGATTTTTACGTATGTTGTCAAAATTAAAATTTGAATGCTTGTTTTAAAGTTACTTCAAAAACCAAAATCAATTTTGTCGAAAACTGATTGTGCTTAAAATTTCCCGTTCTTTCCTTGATTTTTAGTTTGTGTATCCCGATTATATATTAAGAATTTTTTACTTTTGACCCTCCAAAGTACCAAAACTGCCTCAAAACGTGATGACAAACACAAAAAAAAAACACACACACACATTATGGTATAATCAATACATTCCTTGCTCTGCTCAGAATCTAATACCATTCATAATACGTGTATTTATATATTGTGTAATTTTTATATTAAAAATTAAAATAATACGTCTGATTTCCTATTTGACATTAACCTACTAATTCTCTGCACAAATAAAATACCTTACCTATGAACCGTATTAACTATCATATTTGTGACACTACAAACTGTGACTATATATACTATATATGCCTAACGCCGTTATTTAATAATGTAGATATACAATATAGTCAATATACATAATACCATAAATATTATGACATTAGAACTTTTGCGTTTGTCAACAAGACTGACTGATCTGTGAAATCCACTCAGATATGCGAAAATGTCACCCGAAAATTGCTGTCCACAACCCACAATGATACCACATACTTTAAAGCTCATTTTAATTTTGACTGGGAAACTATATATTAAATTTAAATCAGTATAAAGATCCTCGTGAGTATAGAACTTGTGTTATTTATAGTTTTATCAAGGTCATATTTAATTGAAAAAACTTTAATTATTATATCAAATATAATATAAAAAGTGATTAAATAATATACTTATTACTGAAAAATATGAGCTTCCACAATTAGTTTTGTATATAAATATCAATAACACAGATTTTTTTTCATGACGATATCAAATAACAAATACTTGCATGGATGTAATCACAAAAGCCATGTAACTATTATTGTCAACGATATTTAAATTTTTACATTATATCCCTGATATTGGAATAAATAACGATTTTAACGAAATTAATTTAAAATCATCACTCGGATTCAAAGAAAAAAAACAGTTGAATCATATAAGTGCGTATGAATATAATAATATATTACATAATAATCGCACATTTAAAACACAATTGTATGTTAGTTTGTTCGCCTTTTAAACGGAGGAAAATATCCTGTGACCCGAACACAAAACAAAAATGTAATATATAGATTCTTATTATTACCTAATATTTTTATGGTTAATTTTTATGGGCTTGCGTTTTGGGATTTTTTCGGTGTTTTGTTGCAATTTTTATGGATACAGCAATAAATAACAGGCTGACTCTTTCGGTGGTGGTTACGAGAAGAGAAGTCGGTGGTGGTTAGCTAAATACAAAAGGTACAACAGATTAAAATATGGCCTTTAATTAGTGCGAATTCCTGGGGACATTGGTTCCTGGGTCACGATTTTCCTTTTAATACCCTCCGGGGTGCGTACCGAAGGTGGGTGAAAAAAAAACGTTTCACAGCGACCACGCGGCCCGTGTCGTCGGCATTGTTTCGAAACCAAAAAAACCAGCCAAGCTAGAGGACTTAAGTTTAAATCATTGCTCGAGCGGGGGTAAATCGGGGAATGAATGAACAAGAGATAAATACGCAAAGGGAAAGAGAGACAATACGAATGAGGCTTGAAGAGATTTCAAAATGAACGAACGGAGGAAGTTTAAAAGAACGTGTCCACTCTTTTTCGTCTCTTTCATACTATATATATATATGTATATATCGCTTTCGTTCTACTCTCTTTCATATATATACACACACGTCTCTTCGTGTCTCCGAGTATTTTTCTGTCTTTCTCTATATATACTAGATATCCCTCTCCTCGTGTCTACCTCTGGTTCTCTCTATAGGGTAGTATTTTACAAACGACAATGGGTAAAAAGAAAACAGTGAAAGTGGAGTCTCCATTTTTGATATAATGTGCGTCACTCGCAGACGGACAAAAACCGTCGCGGGACGCTTTCCAAAAGCTATTTACCCGGTAAGATACCAAGACGAAAAGTGCACAGTTTAATGGCACTCGACTAGCTCAGAAAATACGTCGCGGGGGTTGAAAGAAAAAATTCAATTGTCAACACGACTTCGCGTGCGTTGCACTTCCGATTTAAATGCACTAGATCGGGTTAACGGAACTGGTTTTACGTCATTCCATATCCGTCTACAATATTTTCATCGGGTATATATATATGAACGGTTCTTTTTTACGTTGAGTACTTCTATGAATCATATATACAAGTCAAATGTATATGAGTAAATAAAGGTGTAGCTTATTTTATTCCATACTATAAATTAAAACTGTATGTGGAAAAAAAACAAATTTAGATAGCTCATATTATATATTTTGAAGTTTTATATTATAGACGACCTCAATAGAACTTCAGATATCATACAAATTTTAAATGTAGATGTATGCATATTACCCCGTCATAATTTCAAATAGTGTAATGGTTGACTAAATAAATTAAACTAATAAAATCAATTAGTTGATTTTAAATAATAAAAACCATATTATATTTTCAATTGAAAATATATTATGAGATTCATAACTTAGAATGTATTAATATACTAGTTTTTAATAATCACCTATATAAAAGAACTTGATAGCCTAAAAAAATATAGTAATATTCCGATGGTAAATATAAAATTTTATTATTTTACATATATCACTATTTATTTCGATGATGATAACTTGAATACTTCACGTATTATATATGATTATGCGTGATTGTACTATACTATAGCTATATAGTATTATAACGCAATTATCGTAGCATATTATGCAAATAAATTGGATTATTAATACTCAAAAATTGGAATTAAAAGGCATTAATGATAACAGCTGCAGTTGTTATTGTTGAAATTGTTGGTTTGTAGATTGATTATATAGGTAAAATTTATGTATTTGCGAACGACGTTATATATTTTATCGTATTTGGTAATAATAATATAATTTAAATAATATACTTGTATACATCATATTTATGTGTGAGTGTGTGTGTGTGTTTTTACCACTATATTGGTTCGTATAATTCGAATCAGTGGCTACGAGTGCTGTCAGATTTGCCGGTCCAGTGATTATCCAAAATTTTACGGCTGTCTTGGTTCCGTTTAGAAGCAATCAACACAGCAGCTGTATAATACCCACCCCGCCGCAGTACACAGTGACGCCACTATATAATATCATTTTTATTTTAACCGAGAACCTCGGTGCGTATCGTATTCAGTGAGACCTCGCGAAAACTGTTAGCCCGCGTGGGTTAGGTGAGTGGCAGGACTGTGATGGGACAATGACGACGACCCGAGCAGCCCTTCCGGGTGTTATACAAAAATCAATCTTAACACCGGTCTGTCATATTATATTATGGGAATTTTTTCCATGAATCATGGGAGACGACCCATGAGCGTACTGAGAAATAACAGAGTATTATAAAATGACTATAAATATATAAAAATATATATAAATACTTATAATGCGTAACTAGCGAGAAGTTCTCGACGTGGTGTAACTCTTGGATCAGGTACTGTGATACGTATAGATTTCCATAGGTACCTATAGATATATACGTACATAGATGTGCATACTCTTGGTTCTAGGTGGAAGAGACAGTAAAAAAATGACCACAAATAATTGGTGATATATAATTTTTTAGAAATTATTCAAATTTTCAGTGAACAACTTCAACACAGCTGAACTTTTTTCGATAGAAAAACTAAAACTTATGTTGTTTTGGTTTTATAGTAACTTTTACTAACGCTTACTCATCATTCACTTTGTGCTTATGGTATTCGGTTTTTATATGTGTAGAATTTATTTTAAGTATAACTTTGAAAACTTAATACTTTAGGCACCTAATAAAACTGTTCACATACAGAAGCTACAAACGAAAAAATATCAAAACCTTCTACCAATTCATATGGGTTTTTATTTAATAATTATGGCTTTGGATGAAAAGCGTGGAAATGGTTGGTAAGTCACGGCACCTCTTGTGCGCACGTCTATAAATATACATATAATGAAGATGCGTTAAAAAGTATTATGTTAAAACTAAATTTACAGTAAAAACGATTAAATTTATTATTGCGTGAAAATATTATCGAAAATATAGATTAAAACTGCACCTGAATTCCATTTCCCGGAAAAAGTATTAATTCATTATAAATTTATAACGAAAAATAGTAAACATAATGCCTATGGATTTTTTATATAAATATACATTTCGGAAAAAAATGCGTACAAAACTATTTTATTCATTAATTTTGTTTAGTGCGTTCTATATTATATTTTACAAGGTATTATAATAATACACGAGTATAATATTATATAATAATAATAAAATATAGACAAACATTGCCGAACTGGTCGATACATTTATCACGCACTCGTTGCTGGTTTTTCGGTGTATTTTAAAGTTGTTCGTTTCAAACAAACACTCAGCTGATGCGATTTAGAACCAAAAACAATAAAGGGATGGAAAATGTACAATATTTGTCTTGTTAATATACACCACGGTACATTAGTAAAAGGCACGATAATATTCATAAAACAAATCACCAGACATTTTCTTTTATTGCGTTAATATACCCTCGCACACATCACTTATCGTTGAGTACGATCTCTATTGTCGTTTCATTCTCTCGACTCTGTAGGTTTTGAAATTACTCGTCAATATTGAGTTTCACGGGAGTATGTAATATGTAAGCACCCGAGTCCATGTACTGCTCCGTCCGGGTCTTTTGCCAAACCTTTTGGATTCTTTTTATGTTCTCTTAAACGACACACCGACACTATCTCTCCGGAGTGGCAGGGGTTAATATATTTTTCCCCTCCCCAAAAATGTTTAGTACCGGCTTAGTCGGTTACAGGCCATTGAGATTAAAGTATTTACCCATAAGTACTGCCACTAAACTAAATCCCGTCGTGGTGCGCTAAGCAAAAACGAAATATATATAAAGTATTATATTTTTTTTTCTTCTCTCTGCTCTGTAAAGCGATTAAGTAATGACCGTAAAACTACACGAAGTTATCATCGAAATATGTTGAAATTTGAAGCATATTGTTGTGTGAACACAAAGGGAACTCCATTGAAGTATTATGTACGTATCGTATACATATTGGATTTTGGTAATTTGATATACAATTGTTATAATATAACATACCTATATTAGTCTTTTAAGTAAAAGCTCTGATTTATATTACATATTAGCTAATGGGACAGACGTTGTCCTGTTCAATAAAATCATCCTATCTATAAACTTAAATGTGTTAAGTATATAAACTAAAGATTGTCAATAATAGCATAAAATGAAAAACTCGATTTTTTTTTTTTTCTTATTTACAAATATTAATATTAAAATATAATTTTA
Source organism: Diuraphis noxia (assembly GCF_037042655.1). Classification (NCBI taxonomy): domain Eukaryota; kingdom Metazoa; phylum Arthropoda; class Insecta; order Hemiptera; family Aphididae; genus Diuraphis; species Diuraphis noxia. The sequence goes on along the minus strand of NW_028301714.1, from coordinate 23,294,669 downwards.
TGATCTCTATATTATCAGTAATAATTTTTTTTTTTATTTCTGGCTAGCTTTCACAACTCGGTGTTGCGTGTATATTGTTGGCTTTTGACATTTTCGTAGAGCGTGTATTACTGCTTAATTTAAATATAAATACCCAACAAATATTGTCCTGTTTCTTTATTAAGCTGTCAATCCTTTTAACTTGTTTAGAAAGAGTGTATTTATATTAATCGAACATAAATGTTTTGAGTAAAACATAAGTAATAAAATCGAGTAAAACACAAATCATTTTTATGTTTGGTATTTTTTTTTTAATTTACAATAAATAAATATTTATATATAATTTTCAAACTAAAGACTAATAGGAATACAATTGTTTTAAGTTTATTTTTTATATTGTTTCAATGCTATTTAATGAACAATATTTTTAACTATTATTATTATTATTATTATTGTTAGTTTGTAAAAGTAGTACTAATGGTAACTATTAGTACATAAGAAATTATTTTTCTAGTATTATAACTCATTTTTCAACAGAGTATCGACTTTTTTCTGAAAATAGTTCTTTCAAGATACTAAAATTGTATTTCAAAATATTTATCCAAAATAAGCATCAATCAAAAATCGATAATGAACAGACGTGAAGCTTACATTTTTTTTTCTTCCAAATAGTGATAAAAAATGTTTATCAATCGGTCGTTTAAGACCACATTTTTCATACATCTAAACCGAATTCCTCAATATTATAATATAATATGATTTTGAGTTGTATAAATTAAACATATAAATAATAAATATATATCTAACAATAACCCACAATAACACTTAAACATAATTTATATATTTAGAACATAATACGTATTAAATACTTTTTGTTATTAAACTTTTACCGGCATCACATGAATTCACATAATAATAATATATGATCCTGAGGACCTCGTTACAAAATGAGGGTTTTGAAACTTTTGAGAAATGCCACGTACATAATACATAATACAATATTTAATACGTACTTATACGGATATTAATGTTTAAACTGTGTTTACTTTTTATTATGGTAATCAATGTTATAATATGATATTATAATACCTTAAACCTAGCAGTAGGTAACAACTACATAGAATAAATAGCTTGATTTATATAGGTACGTGTTTATGAACACGATGTTTAACTAAATTTTCTATTTAGATACTCGATTAAACTTTTATCTACTTGACCTGTTTTTTTTTTTTTTTTATATGATTACATTACGATCTATATATGTATATTATAATCGTGTATACACGAACAATCGTGATATTTATTTATATGATTTTTTTTTTTTAATTTCATACAATTAATACTGAGAAAATCCGTGAAAAGGTCAATGAGTCATAACAGTATTATAAATTTAATATTTATAATAATTATCACTAAGTATATTCTAGGACATAGACTATAACAAAAAACTAAAAATAATAATTCAAAGCTTAAGTAATAATATTAGTCGAAATTCAATAAATACACGACAACAAGAATTAATTTAAATAATCATTTAAAAATCAATACTTAAATATTAAAATAGGAATACCTTTAATAGATAGTGTAACATTTATTTTTAGTATGCTAAATCGTTTAATCGTAAGTCAAATTACTAGCTTGTGATTTTTTATTTTTTAATAATCCATGAAAGAAGTTTAAAATATTAAAAGGTATTTTATTAATTGTTTTTGGTACTAATTATTAGATAATTACTTCCTGAGGTTGTTTTATTAAAACACTCCACTAAAAAAAAAATGTTGTTGAATATCTGTTATTAATGCCATGCGATACAGGATTTATTTATTTATTTAATTATGTTTTTTAGGAAATATAATAATAGTCATATAATAAAATAATTAAGGTTTGGAAGTTATAGTGGTTGCATATTGTTCGATATGCTCTCGATTTATAGCAGACAAAGCTAGAAATCCGAGCTATACAATGTTGAGTTTAAAAATTGAAAATTAAAAATTAAAAATGCATATTTTGTATATTTTCTGAAAAAATCAATTAATTTTAAATCATTTATTTCGTATTTCAAAAAAAGAAAAAACATTTGTTTAACTATTTTTCAGTTCAATTAAATCTCAAATGATAACCGGTTACACGTCGTATTTTAGTTTACAATAATGCAATTTTTAAATATAAGTTTTTAGATTTGTTTTATTAATAAATAAGTAATAAGTAACATTTTCCGTTTATATTTTATAACTTTTTTTGCATATTAGATGCATATTTTGCCTTTTTTGGCTCCTATAAACTTCGAACCCTACTTATAATAATATATTTCTTTGCAGATATCACATTTTATACATTATACAGAACCTAGGTATTTCAGTAGTGTATCTATGGTCTTTTTAAAATTTGGTTTTGATACATTTTTAATTCCAATAGGACATTATCGGTAACACCTCACCGTCTAATTAAACCATTAGAAAATATTATCATTATATACCTAATATAAACATTTTATATTTTTGACGTTTGTTATTTCGGTTATAAAACCACTATTTTAATTATGTATCTTTTGATTTTTAAGCGTTAAAATACATAGATAGATGTTGATTTCACAATTATATTATCGGAATAGACTATGAGAGAATTTTACCTCCGAAGAGGTTTCATTATTTTAAATTTTTCAATTGAAGGCCCTAAAAAACTTCGAATGGATATTGTTATTTCCAAAAAAAGAGTTATTTTATTTACTCAATATGAGGTAAATTCGACTACTACTATAAACAGAGCTAATGTTCTCCTAATATATATTTTTTTAAACACTTTTGAGAAATAACGAGTAAATAAGTAGTAATTTTTTATTTACATTATTAATTACGGCTAGCCGCGGTGTTTTTCCTTCATTAAAAGTATTAAACGTATTTTGAGATTGATTTATGGCCACTGCTCTTCTTTTAATTACCCATCAATCACATTTTAACCGAGGTTTTATTAAATTTAATATTGTACCGGCTGTATTAAAACATCAGTACAAAATACTCATCTGAACATTTCAATATATGTGAATATAAGATACACCCAATTTATTTACATACTTTATAGTATTATTACTTACAATATATCATAATTTTACGTCAAAAAATATCACAAAAAAATTAATTATAGCTTTTTATAAAATAACGCAAATATATCAATGATTATAAAAATATAATTCGAAATTGCATTTTTAATTAAAAATATCGAAGCAACATTATTCTCTTGTTGATTTTCTAAATTATATAACACACGAAATTGATAACTATGAAACTATTTCTTGAGAAAAACGTCCAGTTTCCGACTCCAAAGACTTAGATATATCAATAAACTAAGGAGAAGAGTATTCGTCAAACATTCCCTGACAAACAGACTAACAGTTTCCTAGTACTGAAAAATTCAGATTATAAATTTACTTCCCAATATTATAAAGATTCATTAATAGTGCAGTTGAAAAATCATGATAAATAATACAAATCAACAAACAAACTGTTTGGATTTAAAGGATTAAAGACAAAAGAAATAAAAGACCATTTTTGAAATGCAGTATATAACTAGGTATATAATTTTTTATAATATTATAATATAATATGACACTATATTATCCACTACTATTAACAAATTGTGAGCGAGTACTACACACGTTTTATAATAATAATTATTTACGGCATATCTTCCCTTGATATAACCGTTGTTAATATTATTATCATTTTAAGGTATTGTTATTACGGATACACGCATTATATGTATATCATATTATTAAATACTATAATATATTGCAGTATTGATTCGAGACGTGTAAAACGACACGGCATCCCGGAGTACTACTGGTACACTACGATATCAAAGTTCACCCCGACACCGCGTCTTGTTGACAGGTGCCGCACGCACCTCCCCGCGGAGTCATTAATTAAAGAGGAAATGCTCCAGAACTCTGAAAGGATGCACGACGACGCTGCACCGTGGACGTCGTGTTTTGATGCTCGCGTGGGAATAATATTATACAACCGAGGTGGTGGTGTGGGGAAGGGAGGGCTGGCGAAGAGCGACTGAGATTATAGCGTATTAGTTTTGTAGCGACCGAGAGTCCTGTCGCAAGCCCTTCCACCATCGTACACTTTTTCTATATAATATATGTAAATGTAATATCGTATAAATATGCGTGAAAGGCCGATAGTACGACCTATCATCTAATTTTTCATTAATCAAAAGCTCGTCAAATGAATAATATATAATGACAACCAGTGGCGTGCTCAGAAAATTTCAATGGTGGGGGGGGGGATATATGTTATACATTTTTTAGTAAAAGTACATTTAAATTAATCATGGTTATCCAAACACAAAAATTGCTAAACATATGTACATTCATGCATATTGAGTATCATTCTACAATTAGAATTAATTTAAATAGCCACACACTATACACTATTGTTTAAATAAAATCACTACATTAAACTAAAAACATTTATAACCTTTATTAAAATAATTAATATACAAAAGAAAAATAATTCTTATATTAAAAATTTAAAAATCGAATTGATTCGTTTTTTGGATTAGCTAATTTTACTATTTTACTATAGCTTCAGGTGATTCAATATTTTATAACATAAAACAATAATAATTACATTGATTATTTATTTAATATAAATGCAAACATTAAACTTAACTATTATATTTAAAAGTAATATCCATATCTATATATAAATGTTTATATATGTCTACGGTAATTCTAATAAGTTGAAGTTAACAAAAAAAAGCCAATAGGGGGGATATAACCCCTAACCACCCCCCCCCCCCTTGGGCACGCCACTGATGACAACAATAATAATACTAATTTTTTTGCATGAGGACCACTGTAAAAGTATCTGATATATATATATTATATATGATATATATATTATATAATTATTATATGGTATTTTGTGTATGTGTATACGTGAGAGAGAGGGATTGATAGAGAGAGAGAGAGGTTGGTTGGTACGTGTGCGTGCGTGCGTATATATGTGGCTTACAAATATGGGGTAGAATTTAGATTTATTGCTTTATCCCGACCCATATATCACATCGGCCTTTTTATACATTATTTCACCGCGTACGCCTAGTGGACCTCGAAATTGCTGAACGGTTATCAAAAAAAAAGTAAAAAATTGAAAGAAAAAAAGAGGAACCCGTTATAATGACGGTTGAACGACAAAAGATATTATATTTTGTCAACAACAAAAAAAGTAAGATAATAATAATATTATAACGAAACGAAATCGTGATTTTAGCTATAATAATATTGATACGAATGCTGACTGTGCTGAGCAACTCTATTTTTTTTAAAAACAACAGATAACCTTAAATATTTATTGCTTATTATAATATAACTACAATTTTGGACGTATGAAATAAAGTGTAACTTCTTTATCTTCGTTAAAGTAATTACTTACATGAATTAACCGATATCCAAATTACACAGAACATTGCTTTTAAATTTAAATAATCATATTTTTTTTTTTTTTTTGGGGGGGGGGTGGAGTGGCCTAGCGGACTAAGGCGTCTGTAGCGACTCACGCAGTCGCCGGTTCGAATCTCGATCATGGGCGGCATCGCTCTTTGGGCATTTCGCGATGTCTGGAGAGAGAGGCCGCCGCCTCCAAACCAGGCATGGCAGAAACCTACGGGTGCCCATTCAAAATTCTGCCAAACAAAAACCCACGTGTTAAAAACCTACAGTACCTTTTCTTACAGTTCCCCAGGCTAATGACCTTAGTTGTCGAAGCCTTAACCCTAATAAAAAAAAAATCATATTTTTCAACATAAGACAAGCACTACATATCAATATGCTTTAACCGAGATTTACAAGAATTGCAGAGTTTACGAATACCACAGTTTTTAATATAAAGTGTAATGGTATACTTACAATTAGAATTTTTATACCATCAAGTCAATACTATTATTTTTAAATTATGAACTCAACAAATTTGCTTAAGACGAAAATGTATAAATATTATATTATACATAAATTGGAAGTAGACAAGACTTGTTTTTATTGATCATGTTTAATAAACCAAGATGGCAATTCGTATTTTAATGCTTTTTTTTATTTATAACGCTAATACAATAGATTTTTTTTCATGGACAATATTTTTTAAATTATTGTGTGAGTTCGTTTTTTTGTTATAATCACTCTACTTTAAATACATCTTCTGTAATGAATATTTCCAATTGGATATTATTAATAGTATGTTTTAAACATTGAATCAACAGAAGAAATTAATTGTACAATTGTAAAATCAATTGTACAATATTATGTTTGTTTTTATTTTACAAAGCTAATTTAAATTAAATATGAAATTTCTCCCCTAACAAAATCTATTGTGTTACAAATTAAAATTATGATTTTGTATTAATCATTGTCTGTGATTATCAAAGGATATTAATTTAAAGTGATATTATTCAGAATGATGTATGTATAATGTATATTATGAATGGGTTAAATATACCTATTATATTTTTAAGCTATAATTTTTCAAAACACAAAATGCTTAAGCTCACTTTAAACATGTGGCCAATAAATTAGTTAAGTTTTCACATTCAACATTTTACTATATTACAATGTACGACGCTATTTTTTCCTAGATATTTTTGAATTAATATTATAAATATAAGTTTAGACCAAAATATACAAAGTAAAATAAAATAATATAGTATTATATCACAATAAAAATAGCATAAATGGTAAATATATTACTTCTAAAATAGAATATTACGAAATTATTTTTAAGACATAACAAAATAAATTATGATTTGGCTTTAATGTGTAAAATATATGAAATGTAAAAGAGAATATTATTATAATAGTTGGATTTTGTATTTATTTATTTGTATTTATTTTTTACTTTTTAGTTCTACAACTCTAACAATGTTTCATAATATTATAATGCATTAAAAAAACTGCTCCAGTGGTGGTGGTCACGTTATAAAAATTACAAAAAGGGTCAGCCGAATGCTCTCAGTTAGTGTATATATGGCCAAATTAATGGATGGATATTCCACGTTTGTTTAACGAGTTAAAAATAAAAATAATGAATGCCTGGTTATTAAAGTTTTTTTGCGCGAATTAATCGTGTGGATCTAATCAGCGAACATACTGCTCGCGTCCCCTACTCTCTCTCACACACATACACACACACACTCGCATACGCGTGCAAAATATTTTCTGGTATTCTAAGGTATTCTGTACATGTCAGTTCACCTAACTTTAGATGAACTACAGTAAGTTTATTCGAGTGTTGAAATCTAAGCCACGCACGAGTTGCGCGCAAATTCATCGACTCTATATAAATACATATATATATATATATATATACACGTTATCCGATACATACGTATAATACACGTACGCTTAGATATACTCTGACGTCACCACCGCCGTATACGGGCACTTTATGGCACTTTATTTCCCTATTGGAAGACCCCGAGGCCTTTGAGTAAGCTCCCCGAGTCCTCTTTCTGTTTTATCAATTTCCGAGAAACGTACCTAAATACCATGAACCACACGACTATACACCACCAATAATGATTTGATTCCAGCGTGCATCGTTTTGTAGCGGCCGATGAATGATGACGTTAAGTAGTTTCCAAAAGTACCGATAAACACGCAAACACGCGCGCAGCTAATACCTCCACAGAACACACCAATTTTTCATAATTCGTTATTTCTTCGTACCGTGCCGTCTAATTGAGATGGATTATTCTGCCCTCATCTTGCACGTCTTTTTTTTTTTAACAGATCTGTAGTTTACCCTGCACGTACCTACTGTAGTACACGCATTATTATTATAATGCTCTCGGACTTTTGTATTATTTTTCACTGGTTTGTTTAAAAATACAATTCCATTAACCTAACTCGTGTATATTTTTATAATCTAATGTCAAAAAAATAATATAAATTCAAGTCTCTACGGGTGATGATAACTGATATTCATAGGTATATATTAATCAGTCCCAACACACGTGGTGGACGATCATTATTGTGTCGATGTCTTATTTGCGTGTTCGAGCCGTCGTAATGATCAGCTAAATGTATGTAATATTCTAGTGAGGTATCAGTCTTCGGCCGATAAAAAAAAAAACGTGATCAGTCATCATCCTCCACTTGTTTATATAATAAAGATTCATCGATTATAAATCGGATAAATCATACAAATTATGTGACCTACTGTATTTAAATTTCGTATATTACTACACCTACGAAGTCTACACATTACTTCACATATCATTATTTGATGTTTGAATTTTTAATGGAATGGTGAATAGGTTTATTGGTTTCTCACTTTTACAATGGCTTTCAATTTAATTGCTCGTGTCAGTGATCAAAGTTTGCAGCAGTTCATTTATGCACTTTGAGGGTGGTTCATTGGAGTAAATTAGATCTAATAATTGACACATTGGAAGAAATCCGAAAAACGGGAATATTTACGCTAAACTCGCAGTTTTCTACAAAATCGATATGCATATTTTTGGTATAGACTTTTGAAGTCTAAGGTTTGACAAAATTGGAACTTAAAACGAAATATAAAAAATTGCATTTAATTAACAGTTTTATTTAATTTGATGTGCTTTAAAAACATTTTTCACTGATAAGTTTGTAATAATTTTCTATAAACAATGGAATTTTCAAAATATTCACCTAACTTTTAACTATTTTTACCATTCACCTATTTACACCGTTAATCGCTATCACATAGAATGTGATCATTCATAGAATGTGGTATTAACTTACAAGATGATTATAGTTATATAAACATGATAGTAATATGGTAATATAATATGCATTGTTGTTAACAAGAAATAGTTCAGTATTTTACCACAATATTACAAAAATAAAAATAAATAACTACGTTTTTCGAAAGCAATGTTTTATCATTGAAATAATATTTAACACATCCATTATAATATTATACTCTATACAGGGACCTACTAAATGATGAGATGCACTTGAAATCTACTATACAGCTGCAGACTGTAGAGAGAATTCTTGTTTTTTTATAAACATTTTTATGTTTTTAACCAACTGTACATTTTATTATTTAAAAACCCATCAATATTCTTCATTATTATGCAAGAATTAATTACAACCATTAGAACATGGACATTTTTACTGCTAAATAATTATTCATATTTTTGTATACAAAACGTTGAGACTTTGAGTTACATTTGAATTATCTAAATCTAACAACAACCTGAAGGTGGAAAAACCGAGTAACCTTATAAGAATTACACCTCCAATATCAGTATCGTTAAAAGGAGGTTCGTATTAATTTTTAAATAAATAAATTTATCTGTCAATAGTAATATTATAATAAATAAACAAATACTTAAATGTTTAATCAATAGTTTTAATTGAAACAGGATAAAATTAATGCTGTCATATCAAAATCGCACAACTGGGCGTTATACCGTCATTCACCTATAATGGGTTGATATGCATATAATTTATTAACACACACATATATATATATATATATATATATATTAATATATCTAATATATCTAAGTACCTCTGCTGTGTGCTACAGTGTAGAACCATAATGTTGAATTAAAATCGACATTAACCTTTTCACTTTTAATGACAACAGACATAATATATCGGGTACACACCTATAAAAAATAAGTTATAACAAAAAAGTACATTCTAGTCGTGGGCCAAGATGGTCATTCGTTTTACTTTGCAACCCGTCGGAGTTTATCATTTTTATTGCCGTTATATATTTTTTTGCAGCTTACAACGAGACATACAGCTATAGGGCCCGTCTATACAAAGGATCCGACAGTCTTTACACTAGAAAACCACCGGCTTAAGAAAACTCACCAATGGATCATTGTCATCTGTAGACCCGAAAGAATTAACTCTTGCAGCAGTTCACTTGTATAAACGCTCCGAGGTGTAAAAAAAGAATAATATCGCTTGTATCTCGTTCTGTACCTCAGACGTCTTAAAGTATACGTTATAACGTCCTATATAACTTTAATATATTGTCATTATTTTATGGATATTTTTCATAATTATTGTTTTATATCTATAATAAAAAAATCATTATCATTCATTTCGCTGTTACGCCGTCGTTGTCGACATTTAAATATCATATAAAGATTATAAATATATATATTATTATATACTTTGCAACAGTTTACAATATTTTAGAAACTAACAATATAGTTTGGTTGAATACGTTTTAACCGTATTTGTTCGTTTATATCTGTTGTTGGTATTTAAATATAGGTCGGTATTTTTTCGCACATGCACATTTTATAAGTGACGAGCTGTGCGAACAGTAAGGGCGATGGTAATGACAAGTTTGATAATTTATAAGTTTGGTTACGGATGTCTAATTTAAAGGGAAGCGGAGAACGTCGAAAGCACGTTTCCCTGTTGCCGCCCAAGTTTGTGCAAAACAAGTTAAGTTTCCCGATGAAGGAGGGCAACAACAGCGTGTTTTGGTATTCCTAGTTCGTTTTCATTCCAGATAGCTTTGTGATTATTTCGGAACACAATTTTCATTTGAATGTATTCCTTTTCAATGTCTACCTCATCATTTTTCCTACTAAAAAAAAACATTTCTTAAGGCTCATACCATATTTTATTTCAAAACACGACAATGTCTCGTTAAGAACAAAAACCAAAATGTACTAAATGTTTTATTTTATTTTAAAAACTAACAACGTATCTTGTGATGTACCTAATACTTGGGATAATAATATTTATGTTAGATAAAATATTTTATAACAAAAATATTCTAAGCGTGAATTTAATAGGTAATAAGGGAAGTATTAATAGTCGATTTGAGCAATAGGTACTGTGAAAACTTAATGATAAAATAATCCAGTGTTAATCAAATTCGTTTAGTACAACACAATAGATAGTATACACATATACCTACTTAGGGCGTACCTACCTTTTCATTGTTTTTAATAAATAAACAATGGCTTCATGAATTAAACATGTAAACTCTCGATTTTTATTAAATACTTATGTAAATAACTTATGTAAATCAACTTTTTGAATTACCGTGTGTACAATAAGAATTATATTTTAATGAAAACATTAAAAGTTAAAAACACAATTAGAATAATATTAATATATAAAAAAGTGGGTAAGTGGGTATCACTCTGCTGTAAATTGGGGGTGGGGTGGACCTCTGCCTAGGGTAGGTTAAATTTGAATGCAATGATAGGTATCATTGTATACGAAAAACGATTCTGAACGGAGACGGTTTATCTGTCTAGGATATATTATAGATTATTAAAAATTTTCAAATCTTAGATTTAAAAAGAAAATTTTTTATGAATTTCTAGCTTAAAATAATTTGCGAATTTTCGTGATTTTTACGTATGTTGTCAAAATTTAAATTTAAATGCTTGTAAAAAAAAAATGAGACTATGCATTTCTTTTATTTTTCAGCTGCTATTATAAAAATATTTTAGGAACCTTGTATAAAGTTTTAAAATCTTAGATATAAAAAGAAAATTTTTTATGAATTTCTAGGATAAAATAATTTACGAATTTTCGTGATTTTTACGCATGTTGTCAAAATTCAAACATTGAATGCTGGTAAAAAAAATTGTGGCTATATATTTATTTTATTTTTCAACTACTATTGTAAAAATATTTCAGGAGCTTTGAATTAAATTTTCAAATCTTAGATCTAAAACGAAAAACTTTTATGAATTTCTATCTAAGATAATTTGAAAATTGCCGTAATTTTTACGTATTAAGTCAATATTTGAAATTCAAATGCTAATAAAAAAGAATTGTGCCTATGTATTTTTATAATTTTCTAATCATTATAAGAATAACTTATGAGGAACTTTGTATTAAATTTTCAAGTATTTTGATGGGGCCAAAAATATTTTATCAACACTTCAAAAGAAAATTTTCAGAAAAATTGAAAATTTCAGTTGTCTATAAATATCTCAAAAAGAGTCAAAACATTTTGAAAATTAAATCATGTAAAGAAAATTCCAATCTTAATAACTGGTAAAATTTTCAAGTATCTACGATTTATACTTTTTGAATAATAACAAATGTTTACAACCGTTTGAGGATAAATCATTATCGTTACGCTATTTCAAAAAAATTTAAAATTCAAACACACTTAAAATTTTTCCTATAATAATGTTTCTAGTTTTCTCTATAGCTACTTGAAGGAAAACTAATAAAAAAATTATTGTTTTATTTTTAATCCTTAGTTATAAACAAAAAAAAATTTATGATTTTTCAACTTACAAATTTTCACATTTTCGACAGATTTCGTAAAAATTTGAACTATAAACGCTTATAAAAAAAATTGTGACTTATGATTTTTAATTTTTTTTTAGCTGCAATATATATATATATTAAACAGTTAATTTTTAAAATAAGATTTACAACATAAAATATAAATTAACAAAACGTAAAATTTAACTAGCGGCCATACAGTATAAAAAAGAAATGAAATGAATAAATGTTCATATTAATATCGAAGTGTTAAATAATTAGGTAAAAATAGTAATACCTCTTATCCTCATTTCGTTTTAAAATACATGTACATTGTATAATCTATATCACCTTTTTATGTTTACAATATAATTGATGATAAATTGCCAAATTAGGTCTAACATTCGTTTTCCAACTTCTTCAGAAGCATGAATCTGATGTCCAGATAATGTCGATATTATCTAGGTAAAATTGGCATAGCCTATGTAAAATATTTATATCTTAATGGTGGTTTATGTTACAATCTTTGACTAATGTAGAATGCACCCTGCAGGTAATAAATGTCAATATTAACCAAGCATCTTTAAGTAATACTAATAATACAATAATAAAAGAAAGAAACTTACAATTTGATATTTATATTTTTAAATTAAAATTATTATTATTACTATTTAAATCTATTATAATTTATAACTACCTATTTTTGTTACGTATTGTGACAAACTAGTCTAAAATTACACAATAAAACAGTGGCTTTACATTTACTCATATATTTTTATCACATTTTGTTTGACAAGGAAATACATTTATACCCCCGATGAGTGACCATCATTCAAAGAAAATGTATTTATCATTTTGTATACTGATGATACATTATGTATTATACCCAGATGATCGGATAAAGTTTACATTTCCTACAGACAACAGTTCAATAGTACCCGTAACGTGTTATTTATTAAACAAAAAAATATGATATTATTTAGTTTAAGTATTATACTTATATATTATAGTTATGTATGTGCACTATATAATACCTATATCACAAGAATATAACAGCAAATATATAGAATCTATTGAAAATATATATCTATACTACTATTATCTTTAACAGAGCAGATATTAGAAGAAAAAAATCCAATCACGTTACATCTACGCCATACTAGGAAAACAATTAAAACAAAATTTTTAATTCATACGATAATTTGTACTTTCAGACGATTATCCAGATAATCTCTTCTATATAGGATTATATATTATTATGATATAATATAGCGTATATTTTTCCCCGTTTTATTAATTTCTCATTTTTTCTCTTTCACGCTCCTTCACTGCAAGTTCATAATATTATGAGGAATTATATGAAGGTTTCGGGACACGTACGCACTCTCGCGCACAATGGGACGTCTCGCGTCGGACATATAATAAAAGGTTGTGCAGATTAATGCACACCACGCGCCACATTTATTTATATAGATTATATACATTTACTATATGTATAGTCTCCACTAATAGCTACAACATTTTCTTCTGTACACTGGCAGACATCGTGTGTGCGTACACACACTGCATATATATATTACACACAAAATCGTGTCTTTACATGTATATGTAATATGTATATAAGTACGATTATACATAAAACGCGCGTGTGGCACTCGGTTTTGATGCTAGAGGTTTGGGTGGCGGCGACGGATAAGTGTTGGTGGTTGCACAAGAGCGAATGGTGTGGGAAATAAAGGGAATTGTTGTACGTATATATACCAAAGGAACATGAATGATTATGATGATGATGACGATCATTATGACTAGAGCTTACACCGTCACGAGTCGCGCTCTTGTTTCACGCAGCACAAAAGGCGCCTTCTTCAAACGCAATAACATAAATCGACCATTTGACCTTTTTACGAAAACGCACCAGACGCGCGCGTCCGACATGAATGAAATACAAGTTATGAACCTAAAACCGTGTGTGTGTGTGTGTGTGTGTGTGTGTGTGTGTGTGTGTGTGTGTGTGTGTGTGTGTGTGTGTGTGTGTGTGTGTTTCAATGATTGTGGTACTGAGGAATTACTTTCCAAAGTCTGTACTTGAATTATTACTCGTACGATATACTGGTCCACCACGCGAACCGTTGCTGCAATAATAATAATAATATTATTATTATGTTTATATTGTTCATACATGTATGTTAAATACGTAAACATGTAGGCATATTGAAAATTGTTTTGAAATATTAACTAAACAAACTTCGTAGTGAACACAAATACAATACCAAGTGTGGATCCAGTGAGGGTGCTAAAGGAATTTAACCCCTTCTTTGAAAGTGTTACGTAGTATGTATGTATTTATGTATTTATGTATTTATATAACAGAAATTTCATATTATATGTGATATGTATTAAAAATTAAAATCAATGAAATGAAAAGTTAAAATACAAATAAAATTTTCAATATTGTTATCATTTTATCGAATTTCATCTATAGTAGTAATATTATTTATAATATATTATACTGTACTAAAATTAAAATTGAATTTTTTCTGATAAAAACGTAACCATTTCAAATATTCTTAATTGCGTCTGAATAATACCTACATAATATTGTATACTTTTTCTATACACAAAATAGTTTTTATTTTTATAGTTTAAAATAAATCTTAGTCATTAAGGATATTTTAAAACTTACTTTATAATTAAAGTAGCTTAATAATTAAGGATCAACAGAGTGGCTTCGTTCGGAGTTATTTTACTTTTCACAAAAATCACTTAAGCAAATTAATTAAAAGAATGAGTTGTTACTCTTCTTTTTCTATGGAATAAAATCTGAACTAGGTACATGAAATGTATACATTTATAGTAAGGCTATAATATTATATTACTATATTTCAGATAGATAACCTTAATTTATTAGTTCATAATATAATATTATCGATCGTTTCGTTTTATATTCACATAAAAATAGTAGGTACGCCAAAAACATTGTATGCATGATAATTTATTATTATAACTGTTAAGTTTATTTTTAGTAACATATTTTCAAAACAGTCGATGAACTTTATTATTATCTTCAAAGAGTTAAGAGTTAATGTAACAGCAGATATACTAGCATACTTATTGTCAAAGTATGTAACTTTTTTGCAGTTTATCGATATTTTCGTACTACAAATGGTCGAGCTTAAAATAATAAACAAAGTTTAACAATTACGTGCATTATAATGTTCCTATAATAGTTTAAACTTTTGCAAGGTTAATGTTCTAATAGTATAATAACATAATTTACATTCGTCGTAAACCTAGGTATACTAGGTACTTATGATTGGAATATTATGGTTATGTAGTATACTTTAAGAGGACGCTACACGTAAAGCGAAAAGTATACAACGGCCGAGAGAACGCGCTGTTAAGTGTTTTGGCGATCCGCAAGCGCGCGGCGTTTAAGTCACGCCCACTACTCATAGTCCGTGGCACTGCTCATTCAGCGCGTCTGGCCGTTTCGGGAGCGCCGATTATTATTTCTTGAACGGTCGACCATGACGGATCGCATCAATATAAATTTCACACACGTAAACGCCGCGGTATTATTTTTAATATCCGTGCGTATCCATTCGAACTTTTTTTTTTTAAAGCTGCTGCTTACCTAAATATATGTAGCAATATTTATATAGTAAATACGGTAATACAACATAGCTTGATTTGTAGTTATTGAATTATTACTTATTCAAATATAATTATATAAAAAGCTACAATATTACTTATTGCGTGTGTCAATTCTATTTGAACAGAAACATATTATTTTTTATTCAAAAAAAACAAAAAGGTATTATAAATTAAAACAATTTTGTTTCAATTGCTGGTTTTATTGCCACAATACCTATAATAATATGGAATATTTACACAAATAAAAAAACATTTATAATTTTAACAGAAGTATTATTATAATTTGTTATTTTTTTTTTTTTTGCATTTAAAATATGTTTTGGTTCTCTTATATCAGAGATACTTATTCGCTTTCCATATAGAGGGTCTATGATTTCGGGTAATAAACACTCAATATAAAACCTAAAAAAAATATAATAATATATTATTATATTACCTAATATATGTATAAAATATAATATATATAATATATTTAAATTTAAACATATATTGTTTAAATCACTCACAATTTTAGTTTATCGACCATTTTTTTCTGCCAAAAAGATACATCAAAATAGATTTTTTCAACATTAGTCCAATTGGGCGTGTGTATGACAAAATAGCATACATTTCTTCTTGTGACCCGTAATTGACCCATCACTTGGTAAAAGTATATATGGTCTTTTTTAAGTAAAATATTGCCTTGTTCGGTGATGGTGCAATATGATAGCTTAAAAATACAATTTTATGAAATTTAAAAATATCATTGCGATTATAGACTATGTATTAATTAATAAAATTGTACATATTTTTCCATAAAATATTTAAATTTTAAACTTATTCGATTTTAAACAAAGTAAAGAATGTATTGTTTTATACAAAATAATAAGAGATTTACCAATTTATTTTCCACTGCTTCAATGGCACTCTTCGTATTCTTTGCTACAAATGGACACTTAATTTCTAGTATTTCATCATCACCTATCAACCCATCTTGAACAATCCAATATAATATTTAAAGTTAAAAATAGTATTATGAATAAAAATAAATAATTTTTAGTTTTACCAGGGCTTGCAGCCAAATAAGGGAATTCTCGGTCAATAAACAAACCACAAGTACGTACGGTCAACCCATTCAATTCTTCAAACTGTCTCCTAGCATGAGGCTCCATTTCAATACCATAGCTCATTGATTTACACATTGTCGGATACTTATATAAAATGTTATGGACTTTGATTTTACAGCTAGTGTTCTCTCTCATTTTACATATTTCTCCAAACTTAGACGCTGTTAATCTTTTTCGACGCTCGTTTCTCCATGCATCACATTGACTTTGCCCTCTAGTTATTTGTTCAACCTCGTCTATGTCGACATCATTCAGTTTTTTTAAAAATGCGGTTTTTTTTTCAGCAAAAGCTTCTGGGCTGAGACTAAAGAGGTCATCCAAAGGCTCTGCTAAGCCATAGTCTTTGTCCGGCGCACTAGATTTTGTTTTCGGTTTGGATCGTACCACTCCCGCAGCGAAAAGTTTTCGTCGTCTCATTGTTGTGTTACTTCGTATCCGGTCTATATTATTTGAATATTTTTTAGCAAATTTTCCTATTATAAATATATTTTATTATTACAATGTACAGGTGCTTATGTATAAATAAATACTTTTAAATAATTTACCGGGGCTTTTTAGCATAATTTTCTTATTTATAGTTCGTATGTAGTTTCCTGAATTATGTGCAATAATAGCAGCATGGACCCGTGTTTGATAATTATTAGATTGTGTAAAATTAATTCGCTTGCCTCCGATATGCTTATTAATAAGGGAATTAAACTGCTCACACGGGTTGTTATCGACATCCTCTAACAAGCTATCAGCGTTTATTTGCAGCCTATATACTATGTTTCGGAATTCAGCCATAAAACCCGATATTTCTGCCTCAGGAACAAAATTTATTTTACCAACTTCTGGCCCCGTACAAAAGTATGAAGCACAACTGTCGTGTTGACCCAAACGGTGATATGGAGCGTTTGATATGTCTTTTCTAAGCCCTAAAAATATTGTTCAAACAAAATTAAAAACAAGGAAATATGAAATAACCATAAAAATGTTTAATGAAAATAATTTTTAGTTATTATATAGTTTTAGTTTTATAAATGTTATATATTTGTGTGTGTATAAATTTGGTAATTCCAAAATATTCATAAAATTTGATATATTTTTTTTTATGTTCACCTGTTGTTTTTTGCTGAAGTGTTAAATCCGTGCTCAAATGATATCTAACTGCTTTCCTAATATCAGACCGAAATCTCAGAGTGTTGTTTATTATAAAGTTACGTATGATAATGGGATATTCTGTTCTTTTTGAAAGGGCACTCAATTTCGTCATATAATTTCGCAGTAGATGATTTCTGCATTCAATTTTTTTAATTTTGAAATCTGGTCCATACGGCATAACTTCGTTTATTCGTTTGGTGACGCTACTGTCACCGTCACCTGAAAAATATAATTAATATATAATATAGAAAGTGGAAAATATAATTTCTTGAAAAATATAATTTACCAATTAATTTGTTATATTTTAAACCATGCATACTCATGCTGTTAAGAAATCCTTCCATTATTCCGTCCGCTTCCATTGCCGTTGATGCTTTATTCCAATTCAAAAAACATTTGTGAGTTGGTGCCTCTATATTTAAATTATTCGCCCGTTCACAAACGGAACAGTACCGATTGCGAATTCCAACGAATAACACCTTTTTGGTGTTATACCCTATAATAGTAGCCTGTAAAATTATTTAAAATTATATTATTAAAACAGGTACCTATACGAGATAACAAAATAATTTATAAATGTACACAATTTTAAATACAGCTACAGGTAAAAAAGATGTAAAAGCTTTGAATTTTTAGATTCTGAGTGAAACGATGAATGTATTGATTTTACAATGATCTGTGTTTTTTTTTATTTATTTCTTTTTTTTGTGTCTGTCATCACGTTTTAGGACAGTAAAAGTGCTTGGATTTTCTTCGACAGTATCTTTTCTG
Organism: Diuraphis noxia; assembly: GCF_037042655.1. Lineage (NCBI taxonomy): Eukaryota > Metazoa > Arthropoda > Insecta > Hemiptera > Aphididae > Diuraphis > Diuraphis noxia. Next base: position 23,275,763 of record NW_028301714.1, on the reverse strand, counting down.
ATAGGAAAGTGAGTCTAGTTGGTACTTTGGGGGGGTCAAAAGTTAAAATTTCCCAGTAGTTTTCAAAAGCGCCGTGAAAAACAAAAAAAAAATTAAGGAAAAACGGGAATTTTTACGCAAAATTTGTTTTACAGAAAATCGATTTTAGTTTTTGGTGTAACTTTAAAACAAATGACCGTAGATACATGAAATTTTCACTGGTTGTTTATATTTTATTTTTATAGTCATTTTAAGTTCGAATTTGGACGAAATTACTTAATAAAACAGTTTAGTCAAAAATATCCGGACAGAAAAAAGTCAACTTTAATATTATAATAGGTAATGTAAATACTTGTAGAATGTAATTATAACATAGCTAATTAAAATAATAATACCTACCTTATATGTGAAAATTATACTAGATAATAAAATATACAAACAATTAATTTTTTGAATTCAAATTAAACACATAATTTACAGTAACCTACTTAATTATGATAATAAATAATAATAGGTACAAAAAAATAAAAACTATTGTTTCTTACCGCTCCAGAAAATGAGTTATACTTAGTCTTATACGATCTTTTTGACCATTGGCCATCTGTTACTACAGTGCATAGCGGTGTACCATTTTCATCAACATTACCAGTGTTGATGGCAATTTGCCTTTCTTCATTACCAGCTTTTATCATCTCATCAAAAGCCGTTTCTTGAATAGAATTGCTCATAACGGACAAATTTTTTAAATAAGATACTGTTGATAAAGAGGGGAGTTCTATAGATGCCGACAACTCGCTAAGCTGCGTATGTCCAATACCTTTAAAATATAAATAATTAATACAAATTGAAAATAATTTTAGAAAAATAATTTAATTAACAATTGCTAAACTGCCATTTACAATAGCTTTATTGATGGGCAAATATTTATCTTTATTCTTAATATTTTCAGATGTAAAAGATGAACTCTTATTACACATTTTACACCGAAAACTAAATACGGACAGGTATCCTTTATGACATTCTGATTGAAATGCCATATCCAAAAATGAACAGTCAAAAGGTTTATGTCGACTATTTTGTATTTGATCAAACAAGTGTTTGATATCCACAATTCTCCGGCCTTCAAGACTTCTATAATAATTATATAAAAAAAAATACAACTAAATGCTGAAATCGCTATAAAAAATAATGACATACTCAGAAATTGTTGAATTATCCTCACTATTATAATCAGTATCTAAACTATATTCCAACAATTCGGATCCATTTTCTTGACCAAATCCAAATGACGATTCAACTACTTTCTGCCTTTTACTTTGTGGTGTACTAGTATTTTCAGGAGCAAACGGACTTACGTGTTTCTCAGCGGTAAAAATTTGTGAATCACTATATTAAGTTTTTAGATTCAGAACAGTGATGAATGTACTGATTTTACAATGATTTATTTTTTAGATTCTGAACGGAGCTAAGTGATGAATGTATTGATTTTACAATGATGTGTGTTTTTTTTTTTTATTTTTTTATTTATTTTTTTTTTTTTTGTGTCTGTCATCACGTTTTAGGACAGAAAAAATGCTTCGATTTTCTTCAACAGTACCTTTTCTGATAGGAAAGTGAATCTAGTTGGTACTTTGGGGGGTCAAAAGTAAAATTTTCCAGTAGTTTTCATAAGAGCCGTGATAAACAAATGAAAAATTAAGGAAAAAACGGGAATTTTTACGCAAACCCGATTTTCGACAAAATCGATTTTGGTTTTCGCTGTAACTCTAAAATAAATGAAAGTAGATTCATGAAATTTTGACTGAATTTATATAAGCATTTTCTACACACCACACCATTTTAAAAATATTTTGACTTATTTTGAGCTGTTTACGGACATTTTCAGTTTCCATTTTTTTTCTATAAATATCAATAACATTTTATTTGTTGGGTAAAAATTCTTGAAAATTTAATAGAAGGCTCCTAATATATTGTTTCAAATGTAGATGAAAAATATCAAAAATCCGTAGTCACAATTTTTTTTTCTAAGCATTTAAAGTTCAAATTTTGACAAAATACGTAAATTTGACGAAAATTTGCAAATTATTTTGAGTTAGAAATTCATAAAAATTTTTCTACTTAAATCTAAGATTTGAAAATGTAATACGAGATTCCTCATAAGATTGTTTATCTTTATTAACAAAATAAATGTCTACAAGCAAATCTAATTAAATTTCGTTGAGCGTTTTAAGTTCATATTTTTCTAAGATTGGATATTCACTCAATTTCTCATGTAGCGATTTTGTTATTTTGTTGTAATTCAAAAACGAATTACCGTAGATACCTACATGAAAATTTTACTGAATGTTTATATTTTCATTTTCTATACACCATAAAATTCAACACATCCATTATTATAGTCGGTGAAACACGATTGCGCCCGTCCTACCTTTTTACATGCAAAAAACGCAACATGATTACGCTCCATGAAATATAGGTCTAGCCCTTATAAGAATTTTCCAATGCCTTTTAACTGGTCATAACTCATAAATATAGGGAAAATAAAGTACTTAAAAACTTAGGCTAAGTTTACCACCCCGACTGTATTTTTAAAAATTAATTGGAACATTGTTATAAGGGCAAGACCTATATTTCACGTAGCGCAATAGTGTTGTGTTTTTTGTAGGTGAAACGGTAGTACGGCCGTACGGGAGCAATCGTGTTACAGCCATTATAGTGACCTACTCTATGACCGAGGTCCACTGATATACACTATACAGCAGGTTAACTTCCCCGGTTTTTACATATTGTAAATCGTGTATACTTGAAGTTATTATTATTATATTATATATTTATATATTTATATTTAAGATTAGATTTACATATACTTACGTAGATATAGACAAAACATTACTATGAATTATTGTTGAAGTCACCAGATTTGATCCGTTTTCCGCGAGTTGTATACTAATAAATATCAAATATCATAATATATGTGATTGGTATTTATAGTATTATGTATGGGTAATATATTTTCAAATTGAAAATTAAACACCATATTTGCTATACAATAGTTTACAAATGACTAATTTAACATATTTTTTAATCACAACAAAAAAACATATGAACACATATAAAATTAAATTATCGAGTTTGTAAATAAATTACAACTTACTCGACAATATCAATGTTAGGCTCTTCTAGGCTCAAATGTTGCCTTATTTCTCTTTAAAATCATAAAAAAATAATCATGATGGGTATTCAAGTTTGAAATTTTATAAACAGATGATAGTCGATAGACAACTAATTAGGTAGTAAATATATACTTACATATTATTATGCCGATTTTTTTTAGCCATACCTGCCATACTTAACCGGGTCTTCATATCTAATTTACGCTGTCTGTTTTTTTTTTTAACAGTACGTGCTTTTTTGTACGGAGACATAATACAAAATCAAGTTTCACAGCGCAGTGGCAAATGCCAAGTAAAAGTTAAAATAATGTAAAAATAAATAAAATCGCATTGACATCGAACGTTTGACGTTCACTGTTGGATGTAGAAGTCACAATGAAATAAATTCATATTTTATAAAATAATATAATACGGAATTATAATATCATCGGCAGTATTATTGTTTTCGTATCGACGATTTGGATATTTATAAACTATGCGGGCCTGCGATAGATAGCTATTTTCGACCTATGGTGCGGTACGGTGCTTATGCGCGCGGTGTACGTGTATGGGTACGTTTTTAGAACACTGCCGCTAGAGTAGCACTGGCAGCATTATACGGGACTATTACATGTTACAAATACGAAATATTTTTCAAAAACATGTCTCAGGAGAATCAGTCTCATTTGGGTTACATTAATCGTACAAAATCCAACTTTCGTTAACATAAAGGTAAGAATATTGTCTGTGTTCCTATGTTTTATTTTTTAGATAGCATTAACATAGTAATAATTATTAAATGTTGAATATATAGTTTTTTTATACTTTTCTACAATCCATAAAAAATTATTGAGTTAAGTTATAATCATAATAAAACATAGGAACACAGATAATATTGTTATCCTTAAGTAGTCAAGATTTGATTTTTGTGCGATACCTACAGCCCAAAGGAGAGCGATTCTCCTAAAACATGTTTTTAGGTGGCAAAAATGTGTGTGTAGCGTCCTCTTAAGTGACATAGTTTACTAATAAAATTATAATTGAATTGAAATAAGGATGAAAATCTAATTATTGTTATATAAACCATCAAAAAAAACTTACAAAAACATATTAAGGAAACACACCAAACCGAATAGGTTAATAATAATGTTAATACTATTTTTATAATTGTATATAATGGTTTATGTTTATAATAATATATAGTTAAAAGCAGGTAAATAAAAAAATTGTGTTGAATTATTGGTTACATAGGAAGATGGAGATTAGGATTTAAACGATTTCTAAATATTCGTATAAACATAATAATATAGAAAATATAAGATTGTTATGATTCTGTGACAAATTATGACACCATATAGTGATAAAAGATTATGAATAAATTCAAACAAAATAAAAATAAATATTTATAATGATATTTTAAATAATAAGTATTTGTTATCATTGATCTTTTAGAATTACAATCATAACAATCAGTGGAAATTGTAACAATATTATATTATCAAATGTTTAAATTGCGTTTCGTATTAGTACCTGTCAAGATATAGTAATTATAGTAATAGTGGAACAATCAATAGCTGATTACACACTCTAGCTATGGATCGATTGCTAAAAAAAACTAATCAAACGGGTGATGATAAGTAAAAACATTCCAGATTACCAAGTGAGTTGAATTATAGAGACGTTTGTCCGACCGGCCGGAATGTAGGTAAAACCACGGGGTACCTACTCAATATTATAGGTAATATGGCCATACCATGGACTATTATTATTATACAGTTATAATATACGAGTATAAAACTCTAGAAGAATAAATTGGAATCAGTAACATTTACTCGTTTTTCCATTGTCACCCAACGATTTATTCACTTGTGGATATTTGTGACAAACGTAATTTCGTAATAAATATTCGTGTCTCCATCGTATAATGACGTTCGTTTATTTCTTTTCTGTACCTATTCGAGAAAACGTCTCGTATATTATGGTATTAGTCCTCTTCACCTACAAGGTACCAACCGTCGATATATTGATCTAAAAATCTGTACGCGTACACTACTGTTACAGTCATATTTTAAACATAAAATTATATACTTTATATATTTTATAATAATATGTTAGTTACAGAATTTCTATAAACGCAGTATTATGCATCATCTAGAGCTAGAAACATTTTTATTTTTTATCTTATCTAGATATCATTTATATTAATAAATTTGACTTTTTAATAGTTGGAAATACACGCCAAATGCCAAGATAAATTCTCAAGGTGTCCTACGGACTGCGTAATTTGAATTTTTGATAAAACCAAACAAAATATATTGTTAATTTTATTTAAATTAATTTTCTGCATTGATTATTATATTTTAATCACAGTAAATTATGTCATAATAATCAAAATAAAATTATGTGTCTAATATAATTTAAAATGTTAAATATATTACGTAATAGGTGTTACATTCTTCTCTTTTCTCAATTTAAATTTATCTGATTATTATAAAGGGAGGTTATTGGGTTCTAATCTTCCTCTCCCCCTTGAAAATTGTTAAACGATAACAAAATTTTCATTAATATATCGTTTTAAAATCCATTTTTGAAAATAATTTTTATAAAAAAAAAACAGAATTCGCCACTGCGTATAAAGTCATAAATCACGACATGTTGGCCCTTAAACATAACTACTAATTTCGCTATTGCCACTCGAATAGTATTCGTGTGAATAATTGCGTTGAACTTAATTTGGTTATTAATTTTCGTTTCCTTTGTAAAATAACAAAGTTCGTTTTTATGGATCTACTCTCTAATATATATATATATATCTCTTGTGTTGTATAATATAATTATATTATAAGAGACCTTTCCGCCTGTATATAATATTATACCGACCAACGATATATTGACCTAAAAACCTGTTCACATACACTGCTTTTACGTGTTAACGTTGTATATTATTATATAATATAATATTTTATATATTTATTATATTATACTCATAGAATTCCTTTATTATAAACTTAAAACGGAAATTTGAGAAACCGTGTGCGCGTACGATAAGCGAATGAGTCGAGAAAACGCTCTAAGGTCGCTTCAGCAGTCATTATATACTTACATAGAAGAACATGAGAAAAAAATAATATAAAAATACCTTTAGACCTATATTATATTATTTAGAATATGATAATAATAATATGTCCGTCCAGGCTTAAAGATTCATCTGCGACGTACCTATTTACACACAATATTATTATGTGTAGGTTTATACCTACATATTATTATGGTCGTGGTAATCTGGTAAGCGAGCACAAAAGACCGCTGGCGCATAAAGAGCAGCAGCCTAATGGAAAGAAGAAAAAAAAACACTGCAGAAAGAATTAATGCGTTACGCTTGCGTGCGTGGGGACTTGGCTATTATTCGGCTATAACAAGACCCGTTAGCCAATCCTGGTGTCTCGTACATTATTACCCTCGTCGTATAAATAATACTGCTGCACAGGGTGAATCTTTTGACGTAAGACACATTGGTTCGTTTCTAAAAGTATCTACCTACATGTATTGAATTGTTTCAAACTGCGTTGACAATGCTATAATTCCTAGACATATTAAAATCAATAATAATATAATTTTATATTCTTAAACCTATTACCTCTTATATAGTTTTAAAATGTTAACACAGTTGTGATAATTTTTTAGTTTTTCTATTGATTTCAAAAAAAATATATACTTTATATTTCACTTCTGGAAAAATAATGAACGTTTTGCGTTAAAAAGAACGTCCATCCTATATAATATAATATAATATAAGAAATGGTCCTTACAGTCTTGAATGCACTGGTGGAAATCTCCTGCGACAAGAATGATATTAACTTTCATGAGCACGAAAATGACAATATATTATATAGGATAATAATAAACATTGTTCTGCTGTGTCGTCAATGCATTTATTATTTTTAAGGTATTGACTGTAAAATCGATTTCAACCACCATAAACCAGCTGTTATCATATAATATTAAAATATAATCTTTCTTGCTTTGCTAAATAATAAGTCATTATATTTAAAACTTAATCGTGTCGTATTAAAGCTTTTATACTTTTATAGACAGTGATACATAATAATAATATAATAAAAAAAATATTGAGAGTTAATCCTTTATTATATTGTTATAATATTATTACAATCACGTTGGCTCTGCTACTGAATGGTATTCAATACAGTGCATGGGAATGAAAAGAAACACGTCAATTCTATCTACTTCACTCAATTCTTCTAAAAATTTTGTATACTCTTTCAATAGTTCGGTTGCTTTGAAATAACTCAGACGAAAACGGATATAGAGGAGGAAAAAAAGGAATACAATTAATAATAATAGTTTTAAAGTGATATAAAAACGAGAGAAGGTCTGCTAAGAATGTACTTTAAAATATTTTTCTCACTCAGTTATATTATTATACTTATCATTTTAAACAACTAATGTTTTTTTTTTTTTTTAACTTTTCAGTATTATTTTTTTGTTTAACTTTAACTTCTGAGTTCTAACGCTTCTACATCTGTCTGTTATTTTTTTATTTATTATGTATCTACTTAGGATCTACTCACACAATCTGTACATATATATATATATATATATACGTATTCATGTACATGTGCATAACTAAAACGTACTTGTATATACTTCCGTTGATATAATATTATTATAATGTACAAGTTTTTAAAAATGTCATCTCTCGTTTTCTTTTTGAAATAAACGACTTAAAGGAAATCAAACTATATGTATGTCTGTTGGGTAAAATAATACATATTATTAAGTCTTGAGCTTTAGTATCTATGGGTATTATATCAAACATAGATGTAATGCATTCAAAAGTTTATTCATCATATTGCTAGTGACATAATGTTGTACCTTGTACACATAATATTATTATGCATATTATGCAATTCACATACGAATTATATTGCATACTAGATGTAATTACTTCGATATAACTATACTACACAAAAATAGTTTCAAAATAAACCTGAAAAAAAAAATGCAGAAAATCGACTCATATAGTAGTTTGGAATATTCACGGTCAGTATAAAAAATTAAATAACATTAACTCACCTATGACTTAACAGTTAATAATAATGTAATATGACACTTATTTGAAACAATATTTATACTGTTTGGGTGGATATATTCTCAACAAAACACTTTAATTAGGTTCTATATCCACACACGAATCCGATATTAATGTCATTGAAATATCGATTAATATCATTTGGATGGCGCGTCTTTGGCGGCAAAAACTAGTCTAGATTGACAAGGAATCGTTTTGCGGTACATTTTTAAGAGCTCCAATGTTCAGTTCCAACTGATTCAGTCCTGGAACTGTTGCATGGGAGTCAATTTTCAAACGAGATTTTCACTGCGAGAATAAAAGGATCGTGTCTGTAAGAATTTGACGGAGTTGATAACGTGAGGGGGGTTAAATTGCCGACCTCCAAAATAGGTGTGAGGAGGTGGGTAACTGATACGCACATTTGTAATGCCCTCCGGATCGAGTAATAAATTCCACAAGGGTTCAATTGACGGGGATATAATATAATATACACTTTGGAGATGTGGAATCCGGCGTTCCATTAATTTCCATACACATTATTTGTCAGACGAGGTTAGTAAACGACAGCAAGACAAATGAATTCAATTCCAATGGTTAGTGGTTCTTAAATTTTGGCCTTGGCCCCGAGAAGTCTATACTGCAGTCACATTATTGACACGAAACACGGCGGTAAGAATATAGGCGGGCAGGTCCCATCCGCAGTTCCATGGCTATAAAATATATATACATATGTACATGTGTATTATATAATATAGGTAATACCACCGTACGCTAACGTGTTTCGGGATTTGCCTAATGAATTACAGTAACCAAATCCTCTACTTCCACGAATGTAATCGTGGTGTAGTGAAACATACCCGCCGATCATTCAGTGTTGTTTTTTTTCGCAACGTTTCCCATTTTTTAAGCTCTCGTGGGTAATTATTTGTAAATAAACTAAACAAAATTAATTTAATATTCATCTTTAAAATTAACTTTTTACTGCCAAATATTTCCTTTGTAATTTGCGAGTAAAAGGGTTTTATATGCAAATGAATGTGTCATAAAATAAATTGTTGAACTCTTTACTACAACAATTATATTATGTACAGTACCTAAGTCATTAATTTAAATAACAGATGTATTATGGACGTTAAAATGTATACACGTTAATATGTATAGGGCTATAGAAGATATACGAACAGTCTTCTTTTATTATTGGAACATTTAAATTTAAATGAAAATTTAAAAATAAGTCTAATTTTATGCTTTGTTCAGAGAAATGTTTATTAAAATATTACATAATATTACAGTCATTAATATTAATACACCTGTCTTAACAACAACATCTTAACAGTTAACGCTTATGTGTATATATTAGTGTATATCTTTATATGTAACGATTAATGTGAGAACGCGTAAGTACTTGCTACGAATTTTTAAATTAAATTTCGACGTACAAGTCTAGTTGTAATTAGTAGACGGAATCGTCAAAGCGTTTTCATTGATGTCTATAATAACGCTCACCGATGACTTAATCCTAATTGATGTGGGTTTCAGGAGATTTAAATAGTTTCCTAAGTAAAACGACAGAGAGAATTGGTGCTAAAAGAGAGAATCAATACAAGTGTCAGACTAGAAATTTGTATATCGCCTCGAGTTGTGATCAAAGTTCTACGACGAGAATATGTTAAGATCGCTAAGGTTGAAATAATGTTTCGTTACTGTTGTTCACACACACTTGCTCAGAAAAGGGAGCGGCGTTGAAAACGCTTAAGTGGAGTTGTATGGCTCTAATTATAAACATAAGACGGGGGTAGAACGAGTGAATTAAGATCGTGTCAAAATCAAAATATAAATTATATACCACGTCGATGTACCGAGGTAGATGATACAATAATAAACATTGACGCATTGCGGGGTTAATTGACAAATCAACTACCATATTATTATAATGTATGTACCTACTACCTACACGCTGTCAACACGCAAAATATTATAATCAAAACCTTATACAGGTTAATATGCCATAAGATAATAGACTCATCATAGGGCCACACTCGTTATTATCATTGTTATTAGGTGTGTCATTACTATTGTTATTATTGTTATTATCGTCATCATGTTCTTCATCATCATCACCATGACTTATAAATCAGAACTCACATCGTTCAAAAATCAATACCATGTGTGTATAATATTATGTTTTCATAAGGTTTTGTAGTTACTACTGTGCACCATATATATATAATATTATTATCATGATTCATGTTATATATTTAATAATTTATGTTTCGACGCTGTCACAACATTCATATTTCAATACGATTTCTCTTGTCGGCTACATCCTTTTTCATATTATTTTATTTATCACTATTATTAGTCTTTGTAATTAGTTACGACATTACGACTTTCAGGACTCGAAAACAATATGATTGATATTGTATTGTTATATACTGTTGATCGATACCTAATAAATTCACTATACACTGTCAGTAATATGATTCAAGTTTAACATATTTTATTTTCATTTTAAACATCACAAAGTATATATTACAATTATATTAGTTATATATACTATAATAACTCGTCTTATCACATTACGTGTACAATAGATTATTAGGCACATATTATAAAAATTTTGAATTGGCGCTGTTAAAATATTGAACTAATGAAATTTTAAAATTAAATAGTAAATGTGAAAATTGAGGCGGGCTAATGTGTATATTATTCGAATAACAAATGACACATGCAATAAAGATTTTAAATTGAATTTTTGGATTGACAAGGGTATACAGTATAAAATATATAAATACACAAAATAAGGTACGAGTATATGTAACGGTCGGTCTCTATTAAAAATACATCAAAAGAGATAGGCTATTGAAATTTGAATTTATTGGCACTTGGAAAAAGTGAAAAAATTGTGAAATGAATATTTAAGTAAGTACACGTTTCGGTGAGAAAAAATATTAACGTATCTACTCATATATGACATATTATATTACATTTAATACATTTCATTAAATTAGGTATTTTTTTTATTTTTATTTTTATTTTTTTTGTTAATATAATAATAATAAATGAGAAGCAACTACTAATATTAAAGTCATTATTATAATACGAACCACATGGGATACATTGCGAGTTATTATAATACGTATTAAGATACATTTTAATAAGAAACATAATAATATTATTGAACAATCCAAAAAATAATAGTAATTATAATAAAAAGACGCTATAATATTTTAAGCAGATTAAATAAACTCGGGAAACGAATAAGAAGTGTATTTTATACAGTTACGTTTTATGTTAATTTGTGTAAATTAAATAAATTTGGCCAGCTGTTGGTTGTTTACCTATTTGCCTGGAAATAATGATGAAAGTTGAAAATATTCACATATTATTTGCATTTCTTCGTCCATTTTCATGGTTTTTAGAGTGTGTACGTAAAATATAGTAAATAAAATGCGCCTTTCATCACTGCTGTGTGATGTTTATGTTTCCAATGATATTCGTCTTTTTGTGATGATTGTCTATACAACAAGTGTTCATTGATCGTAAAAAAAAGTTTTACCGAACTTGACCGAATTGTTGGCGGTCTTGACGTTTTAAAAGCTCGGTTCTTGATTTATAGTCAGGATATTGCTGCTTTTCATATCGCGAAACGATTCTTTAAATGTTTAATTTTCAATATGCTATGACTATAGTTGCAGTCCTCGTGGAATTTCCCCCTATAATATCAATATAATGATATCCTTGAGCCTTAAATTTTTGATTTTAACATTTCAAATAAAATCATTGTTATAATAATATAATTTTATATTATAAGTTGGAACACTATATCGTTTAATATTTGATCTTCTCTGATAAAATGTTTTTCTTTTTTGCGAGGTTTTATTGAAAACACCAATATATAGAGTTACAATCAACTAAAATAATTATATCTAATTGATTGATTTTTATTTGCTTTCAGACCACAATGCAAGTACGAAGATTTATATTCCTATGCGGTGTGTTAGGCACGATCAATTATGGTTTTGGCTGTCAGTTATCTGAGTTTATGTGCGATACGGGTTATTGTGTGTCCTTGGACAAATTTTGTAATGGTAACGATGACTGTGGTGACAAATCAGATGAACCACCATATTGTTCACGTAAGTATTTTCCTTGTTTGTATTAATTTACGACAATTTGCTGTGCATTTTGTTCATATCTTGAAATAATAAACAGCATTTTCGCTTAAGGTATAGAGTAAGAATTCTATGCTATTACGCTTTGCTCGAATATACATATGTATATAGTATTTCAATAACACTAAAATTAATTTCACTGTCGTGTCACATAGAACAAATAATAATTATAAGGTTCATAACCAGATATGCTTTTGGTTTACGAGACAGAAACTTTGTCGGCACTTAACGGGTTCAATGAATAAACAGAATCGAAAATCGTTCACAGTAACGTTGATCCCGAATAATCTAATCGTTTGAGACAGGCGAGAAGGTACCTAACACTTCCACATAACTATCGCTTTTGACACGACACCCCAATTCACATATATACCACCTATGCGTATTATACGAGTACTTATTACTATTAAAATGAGAATTCTTGGATTTCACGAATTGAGCTATGCACGATTTTAAGGTCGCATATCATTTTATGAACTGTTATGGAAATTACACTCATCGGCGTAATTGTCACTGGTCGATCAGACATACATTAGGTAGGTATATGTATATAAATCAAATAATCAATAGAGCAGTGGATGGGATATTACGCTTAATGAACACAAAGTTTAGCCACAGCAATTTATTACACGTAATCGATAGTATTTATTGGAACACAATGTCATTTTCATATTAGCTGATAAATCACAAAATGTTGGTCATTTATCGAATAATATTAGTCTGTGGCCACAGTAAATGTTTTTATATGCCTATTAGTGACGAATAATTTTAACTGATAAATTGTATTTAGACACTATATATATCTATACTATTATTGTATACAATTCAATGCTACACAATGTGTTCGAAGGAGTAGCAATACAATATAATTATAATAATCAACTTTATCATAGGAACTAATTATAAATTTCAACGCATGCATTGTAAAGGGTGACAATAATATTTAACATTGCTTTAACGGTAGCGGTCGCACACACTGACAGATTAATAATATTGGTCATCAGCCAACCATTTGTTGCCAGCGAAACTTGACTACTATTATTACGTATTATTCTATTATGATTTTCCCGACAGATATTATGCCGTCCCTAGTCATGTAATTATTGGTTGAATTATATACCGAATCATAAATACATAAATTACTGTAATTCATGCAATGTGCGAAAAGTACTGCTGACTGTACTTCTTTGGTGTTATAGAAATCTTATAAATCGGTTATTTTTATAATTTTGATATTTACGTTATTTTAATTTGATTCTTTTTTTCTCACTTTTATATTACCGAAGGCTTGGTAGTTTTTTTATTAAGAAAAATTGTATATCAACAACTTATATATGTATAATATTATATCGATTGTTGCTGAACAAATAAATTTTTAATTAATAAGCAATTAAAGTTTTGATGAGCGGAGTAGTGAACCACAATGTTTCCTGCCCTGCAGTGAAGCCCACACTTTGTCATTTTACTCAACTCGCCTAAACTTTAAACGCTTATTAATAAAAAAAAAACTTTTCGTTATTTGATATTTGACATCAAACATTTTTGAAAATATTTTCAATTTTATTATGAAGTACAAAATGTAAAAAATAAATAATACAAAAAAAGTTGAAATTTTTTTTTTACTATCATAATATAATGGATAATTTTACTATCGATTGAGGAAAAATGGACACAACCGACAGAACGTGATCAATCGGATGTGAAGTCATTTAAACATGGAAATTACAAATAGGTTTTTAGGGGGTCTATTTTCTGCTTCAAATAGATTATATAGTAAATAATATAATTTTACCTTTGCGTCTAAACGGCAGCGTCCATTTGTCCCTGTTTGTTTTATCAATTATTTCAATTTTTAGGCCATACAATTTATTCGAATTTAAGAGAAAAAGGTTATTTACGCAAGATTTTCACACGAGTATTGATTAATAAGAATTACCTGATGTGTGAAAATCCGAAAGTTACTGGATTTCTTAGGTGTCTAATATTATAAGGCGTTGACGTTTTAACTACAAACTCATCTTATAGAAATTAGGTCTGGTTTCGAGAAAGTTTCATTTGTCCGACGCCCCCTCCCCCTCCTTACAACTTAATTACGATGGTACCTAATTCAGAGTGCTCATTTGTCACCATCACAGTTATTTTGTTCGATATTTATCTGTTTGCACACTTATGCACGCTAACACCATATACCATTGCCCATGATATTAGGTAAGTAAACAACAGGTAAATGCGTCTTCTTGTCAATTGCCCGACTATTTTCTGACAATTCTTGCGGGTATTGACGCTAGAATTTCTATTTAGTATTACGCTTAAATCGCGCGGCGTTCAATTCTTTACTATATTCGGTTACTATACGTTTGTGGCACAGTTATTGAACATCAATAAATAATAATTGTTCTAGGTAAACATAATACTACATTCTTAATATTATTATAATTATGTAGGATTATCGCTTGAAAATGCAAGTTTTTGTGTGCCAAGTTAATAGTCACCACTTTTGTCACGACGCAATATATATTCACGTATAATATAATAATATATAGGACTTCTGCAGTTGATCCGAGACTTATAACATTTCTTAATGTATGTTCCTCGTCTGTCTTCTTTATATCAAACACGATGTTTTTTTTTTTTTATGTCACGTGTGTAAAAAATGTGCAGCACAAATATATAATTTCGATTCCGCTTGGCTGAATGCTCTGGCATTGTGTCCTAATAGTACCGTTCGATCGATTTCCGACCAGTGGTTTGGTCACCAAATTTGTTATGTGCACAAATAGATTGTTGGAATGTGTCCAAAACAAATGTTCAGGTTTTGTAGTATATATATATATGATCACGTTAGGAACAAATCAACCACCTCGTGTTTGTGAGCCTGGGATAGCGATGGAAGGGTTGGTATTTATGATGGAAGCTAAAAGTGTGGTGGTGTGAGGAGTGAATTTAAACATCACCCCCTCGTCAGAAAGGATAGGTTAGTAGGAGGGGTTTTATCAGAAAATTGCGAGTATAGTTTTTCATATTTTCATAAGCTGGTCGGAATTTTTTTCGCAATAATATGGTTTCGAAACAATGTGCAACTAGTATTTTTCAATTGAGTTTAAAAATAAACACAATGAATTATCAAATTGCACACATAAATATTGAACTAAATATCAATAAAACGTTAATCCTCAAACTCCTGAATACAGCAAGCAGTTTATTACAAAAATTACGGTTTCTATTAATTCATATTGGATATAAATATATGTTGCTTCTATAATGTAAAGGATTGTAATTTATTCTTGAAACATTGAAATTTAAAAAATGTTGAAATAGCTTCTGTAATAGTAGATATTACACATCAGTAGTATAAGTTATTAGACGAATATTGAAAGCTCTATTTCAAATCATCTATGTCACAAGATCAACTTATTGAAGAAATTATTACTAAATCTATATATTCCGTATATTTATTTATTTGATTAGATTTGTCATCTTTGTATACGATACTTTCTATTCACTGTATTACTACGAATTTATTTGCAAAACATATACGATATTATTTATTAAGTAAATAATAGTCTTCTTTAGGACGTATTCGAATAAATATTGAACTCACGACTCACATTATATTAATATGTTGCTCACTTTAATACGTACATTATCCGATTACGCATTTTGCGTAGCACAGCTATAATATAACAATACAAATATAATAGAGTTGAATTCATTAGCGAACATTTAGAAATCAAAAGACGAGTTGTAGCTTATAGATGTAAAACGTAAATGTGGAGCTTTTCGCGTGTTAATTCATTATAACGTTCGTTAAACTTTTCTTGTTACACACCACACGTGAATACGTATTTACTTACACGCAGACAGTGAACCCTGTACTAAAACAGGAGAATAATCGCATTATATTAATAATATACTCGTCGTTCGCAATCGTAGGTAAACGATATGTACATAAATTATAAATACACAAATAATAATATATAAAACATAATATTATAAATTTATAAATTATAAATTATACACTCATCAAAGTGTTTCCCCAACTTAGTCATGGTTAACGTAGAAATTACCGGCTAGATTAGAAAAAAATGAATTGACATATAAAATACGTTTACTTAAAACTAATTTATGCTCTGCAAACCATATTATAATATTATATAATATCTATTTTTACACATTGTTCACGTAATTTAACGTTATTCAGGTTAGTTTACACACTACGCGTATTTCGCACCATGTGCGTTACATTTTAAACATGATATATGTATAATATTTGATATTTATATATTATAATATACCTATAGCACCAGTGCAACTGTCAACATATTATGTGTGGCTGAAATTTAATTTAATTTTAAAATAATAATATTGTATTGACGATTCCGTATCGCACGGTTGTAATAACACGGTGGTGACATATTTTAGATCGACAATACAAGTGCGTGCGAAGTAAATTTATTCAATATTTTATACATATTGCAAATGTAAACAATTGTACACCTACCTGCAATGTGGCTAGATAGTGTGTGATCTGTGGAGTTCATATTTTATACCACTCACTACAATATTATGTACTCAGTATACGGTTTGAGATAAAATTATAGTTGAAATAGCGAACGCGAATATTATTATAATACATTCGCCGAATTCACACAATAAGGGTGGCACAGGGTGATGACGCGGTGGTGCACATAGAGCGTGCTTAGCACCGGATAAGTCAAAATTAGCGACCCATAAAATTAAATATTTAATTTTTCATCATACGATCACTGATTAAACATTATGCTGTAATTCTGTGACCGTGGTATAAATTATTTGATTTTATATTTAATGAACTGTTCAGATACAGCGACGATTTACCTGCGAGCTCACGCCTGTCTGCGGATCTATGTACAGACTAAGGAAACGAAGAAAATCTAAAATCACAAGAATATTGCCGTTTAAACTCGTATGTGCAAACATCAGCAAATGTGTTTCGACGTCGATGACACGACGAATAGCCGAAACCAAATCGTTTAAAATCTTGTTTAATCGGAATTTTTTACGTCAGTTATAAATGTACACAATTTTGATTTAGAACAATTTTAATTATTACTAAGCAATATAAACTGTTTGAGAAAAGTGTGCATAATATAGACCACCAGAGGTTGTGCGTATGTGACCGACGAAGTGTCGCTCTGGTAAGTTTGTACAGCGCACTTGGTGTCATTGTATGCGCAAGAGCCGTCGGTATGTTTAAACACAGACAGCCTGTCGTGGCACAAGTCTGGCAGATTGTTATTGAATTTGAAATCCACGTCGTCAATGATGGTTACGTCGGAGCCAGTACGCTTGTAGTTGCATCTATCGATGGGTAGCCACGGCTGCCTGTAGTGCGACACCAAAACCGGTCTCTCGAGACAACCAAGACAGGCCAAAGCCTGGAAGGACTTGAGAGCGTGCGCCGGAACCTGGTAAATTGGGAACTCGGTACAAGATATGGTAGACAACATGCGGTTACTTCGAGAGCCCTCTAACAGCAGTTCCCACCAAACAAACTTGAGGCACAGCTCACTTACTTGTCCAGATAGATATTCCTGGTTATCTGTTAGTTTATGCGAAATCATTCTTCGTAACTGATGACCGTGCACCACTTCGTGAACCGTGGTTAGTGATGAACCGAACCGACCATAGACGATCGCGAACGCTGTAGACCGCGCTGGGGCAAGCGTGGCCGTCACTGGAAGTGGATCCAACGTCACTGTAGGTGGGTCCGACTTCACCGGGAGCTTGTCCGACGTCACTGAACGTAGGTCTGAGATCACAAGAAGTGTGTTCGTCGTCAGTGTAGGTGGATCCAACTTCACTGTAAGTGGATCCAACGCCACTGTAGGTGGGTCCGACTTCACCGGGAGCTTGTCCGACGTCACTGAACGTAGGTCCGAGATCACAAGAAGTGTGTTCGTCGTCAGTGTAGTTGGATCCAACTTCACTGTAAGTGGATCCAACGCCACTGTAGGTGGGTCCGACTTCACCGAGAGCTGGTCCGACATTACAGAAGGCGAATCTGATATCACAGAAGGTGGGTCCGACATCACTGTATGTGGGTCCGACATCACTGTAGGTGGTTCCGACATCACTGTAGGTGGTTCCGACATCACTTTAGGTGGGTCCGAATTCACCGGAAGCTGGTCCGATTTTATCGGAAGTGGATTCGACGTAATTGAAGGTAAGTCAGACTTCACTGGAAGCTGGTCTGACTTCACCAGAAACTGGTCCAACGTTACTGAAGATGGGTCTGATTTCACAAGAAGTGTATCCATTCTCACAGTATTCTTCGTCGACTCCTGCACGTTGGAACTGGGGATGGTTCTTTGTGACCACCAAGATGACAAAGTTGACGCCGACAACAACGTCTTATTTGAGCGCATTGTTCGTCGACGTACAATGCCTTCAAGTTGTTTCTGAACATACATTTTCAGTGTATAAGTTGAGAAGACGCTTTCACTAGAGTAGATTATTGAATAATGAGTATATTTGTTACAATTTGTTACTATTTCTACTCACCAAGTCACTCGTTTCGATGGCAATCATAGACTAATGTTTTTTTGACCACTTTATCAATTAATATATTTATTATTATTATGTTAATATTAAACACCAAACAAAATTAATTATTATTAAATGAAAAATGAAATAATAAAACGAAACCTCGATGAATGTAATCAATGGGAACTGGGAATAAAGTTATGAAAAGTTAAAGTTTGGAAAAATTGTATTTACATATTTAAATACAGGAGCTAAGAAATTAGGTATATTTGCGAATTATAAAAAATTTAATAATCTACATCCGAATTTCACTTATATATTATAGCAAGCTTAGTGCTTAAAAATCTTACCTTTTCATTTATCATTAGTTGAGTTGGTACATCACAATATTGTACAATTGTTAAATACGTCATACACGTGTGAGAGGGATGTAGTTTGAGTTTTGGTGTACATACTTTCTGAATGGTTATATGCCGTCACTGTACCTAATCGATACATTATTATTATTATCAATAAATCAAGTTGTCGTATTGTAGTTATCATGTAGTAATAGTTGTTGCCGTGTACTGAAATTATACGTTTGGCTGAAGTTCATATTTTTCGTCGTTTTCGTCTCGTGACTTGTTACCTTCCATATTGGTCGATGTGTATCACGTATTTAATTTGTTTTTCGACGAAAACTTTCACATCGCGCCATTGATTTGTTTCCCGATATTTATGTTTTATATTTTAAACGATTCTTTAACATCATACGTGGGTATACAATAATGTCCTTCGTGAACCGAATAAACACACACATCATATAATATTATTACTAGTGTAATATTATTGCTAAAAGTTTACGTTTGAAATCATAAATCATATACTTTTCAACGACTATGCAGGACGCCCGTTATCAAAACGCCAACCATGCCGCTTAATGTATTGAAAATATTGTACGTGACTGCATAATAGTGCACATTATTATTGGTTTATGGTTTCACCTTGAATCTCTAATGGGATCAAATTGATTTCATTCATTGAAATAGTATATTATAACTAGACACCCATCAAATCAAATTGTGGGATCCTGTACCTAATGCTTTTTTGGACCCTATACAAATCTTCCAATAAAATATTTTAGCCTATTACAAAGTTCTTAAGCGTTACCCGCCTTAATAATGTTTCTATACTGTATTTTATAATTTAATTTGACATTTAATTCGGGCACATTGTTCGGTTAAGATAAGAAGAACCTAAAAACTTATTTAAAAGGACATTTCAAACGGTTGACTCTTCTAGAAGCGACGTATGTACATACACAATAAAACTGTATATTTGTTTAAATATAGAAATAAAAGATTTTGATAGTTACATATTATTGTAATATTTTGTAGTAATTAAAAAAAAAAAAATATCTTCACAGCTATATGGGCTCTAGAATCGAAGTTGGCTAAAAGAAACTTTTTCAGAATATAATCATAAATGCACTGTATATGATAATAAATACCATACGATACCATACTTACCATACGATACATTTTATTGAAAAATACGAAACATTGATTTATTAAATATTTTTAACTTATCTATAATATAGGTAAGTTAAACACAATTTATTTTGAGGAGAGAATGATTAGTTCAAGACAAACAATATAAAAATAACGTGGAGGGGAAAGCGCATCGAAATTGAATGAAATCGTGAAAATAGATAAGTACTATATTATTTCAACTATGCATTAACAAACATGTTTACGATGTATAATATGCATACTTAATTTATTAATACCATATTGATGTGTTATATTTATGTTATTTCCTGCTCGAAACATAATATTGTAAGAATAATATTATAACATGACTGAAAACAGAATAAAAGTTGATCATTTTTAATTAGGCATATTGATTGACGAGGAGGTTGGAAAAAGCTAATATTTTTCTGTGTTATCTACAGAAATATTAATATAACTATTTTTCGTTCACAAAAACCACGCTTGACGGTGCTGGCAAAGTTAAATCGGAATTAATGGAAAACTTATCGACCGCAATTAAAGTTGCGGCAGAGAGATGCTTTTATAAAAATTGGATGGGTTCTTCTTAATGTTGCATACATCTCCACAAAAGTTATTGTAGCTCTTCAAATGATGATTCAACCGACTGGCTGCGCCCCCGGACGCTTTTAAATGAATATATCTACCCCTAACCTTTGAAGTAGTTACTCGGTAAGACACGCGATTTATTTTATTTTCGGGTACCTATACATGTAACATTATATATTATATACATACCAAAAAGCCTGCACATGCACAACACACGAGCACCTGTCGGATAGGTGGGTAAACTAGAGAAAGATGAGGCGTATGAGTTTATATATACAGAAGCAGGGGAAATCGGTGGTGAAAATGTATGAAATGTATGAAAAGAACAGTGTACCGTTCTTCCATGGGGGGGATCTCTATAATTAATAGGAAACGGTAAATATTCTCTACGACCCACGTCGGCTGGTCTATACGGAGGGCTCAAATCACACACTTTGATCCGGTATATATATATATATATGCATAGTGATATGCTTAAGGGAGTATGTACATCAACTGTACGTCGTATACATTATATACGTCCAATCGCACACGCATACATATTGATGGGCAAAGCGTTTCACCTAAGTAATTTAATTAACGTTAGAACTAACTTTCGGAATTGCCTCCGCGGTCGGCTTGCGAAAAAACAAATAGACTTTTCCATTTAGGTAAACGCACACCTTGTCTCCTCTCTCCACCAATGTCGCTGTCATGCCTCGCCAGCACTCGAAAGATATTGTTTGGGATTTATCCCACCTCGGCGCACGTTTTTGGCCCATTAATTACAACGTCAGTACCTGCTACACTGCTGCAGCGCGTTTATACGTTCCTTTATATATATATATATATATATATATATATATATATTTATAGTTGTATTACAATTTATATATAGTGCACGCTGACACTCGATTCCCCGACCACGGTAGTAATCGCCGTTTTGCCATCGACCTTTTCGTTTGTTTTCCATTTTTTTTTTTTTTTTTTTTTTTTTTTTTTTGTTCTTGACGCCGCGCGGGCTATAACGTTATATCATTCGATGGATGCCTGCGGTAGATACATTATTATACCAAGTTCACGTTTTTAATTCTAGTGTAATTTACGATTTACATTCGAAATTTATTCGTCTGGCTGAAGAGCAAAACGAAACGATGCTGTGACATCATGAACGAGGACGACTTCATGAAATAATAGTAATAATTTGTCGATATTAATAGATAGATAACGTGCACGATATGACTGCGCGAAAGAGGAACAAAAATGCGGAAATAGGTTTCCCGTTTATAACGAAAAATGCATTCGGATTTAAAATGCATTTTATTTTATTTTTTATTTGTTTTACATTGCAAGTGTGTTTTCATAAACTTATCCCATCATAGTATAATATGTGTACTAGCTGCCTACTGAAATTGCATTATATATATACATAAATTCAATTTTCAGCGTTTGTGGATAAAACATAAGTTTACAAACATGACAATATATTTAGCGAAAATTATGCATACATATTTATTTGTCTTCTTTAAAAGTAGTTTAATAGTTTATGCTTATGATACATTACATATTTTACAACCTTAGACAGTAATATACTAATATATTATAATAAGGATATACACTATAATTATGTTGATGAGAAAAAAGTTTAAAAATATTCAATAAATAATATAGTATATTTTAATGTATATCATAATAATTAAACTTTTGAATCATGTGAGATAATTATTTTATATTTTTTAACGTCAATTTATTTATTTATTTTCGCTATAAATAATTTGCTATGATAAACCACTACTACATTAATATAGAAACGTAATTATAAAAAAAAAAAAAAAACACTTATTTGTTGTGCTGCTTAGAAAATAAAAGAAGTAAATAAAAGTACCGCTTTCTAACGTCTTAATATTATATACGTACTTTCGATATCTACTTCTACGACAATCTCGTAAAAAATGAATCGTCGGTTGTCTGTTGTACCACCCAAAGTCTTATAGTTAAGTCTTCTTCCTATATTTCATCTTCTCATTTTATCAACTCAAACATATTTATTTATGTTATTATCAGCTATAGATTTTTATTAGCTTATTGGTATTTATTAATTGTTTACTATTCATGTTGTTCTGTTGATCAATTGCAAGCTCTAAGGGCTGAGGTAATAATATGAACATTTATTTTTCTAACATGAGTTATATAATATTATTGCCTATCTACTAAATAATACGATAAACACAAATAAAAAATTTAGAGCAATATAAAATTAAGTATTCTGTTATTATACATTATAATATTATTATAATTGAATTGCATAAAAATAAAATGACATTTAAAAAAAAATAACCATTATCTCTTTGGTGTCACGTCACTTGAGATGCAAGTTTGAGTTTATTAAATTAAAAACAATAATGAATCGTAATTATCTTGGACTTTTTATACATGTATACATTCTCACCGGCATCTCATTTATATTTACTAAGAATGAAATAAATTAAATAAATTAAGAACGGTAAGCAAACCTCATCTGTAAAAGAAAAAGAGTGCAACAATTTTTTAAACAAATTATTCTTTTCTATTGTTTTGCTTTCTATTATTCATTTCTTATAGTGAATCATTATATTTATGTTGACGTTTTCTGTATAATGTATGATTACTATGATTTGTGATTTTCTTTTTAGTTAATTATAATAATCATTAAAGTTCTAACCGTTCTAAAACGTTTATCTATATATTATATTAAAAAATAAACAAAAGAACCATCGAAATTAAGTATGATCTCTCTAAATTATAATATTATGTTACATATAATATTAACTTATATGTATAACATTATAATATATACAGGAAAATCAAGATATTATGCATTAATAAAGTTTATATTACATAGACATGGAAGTAATATATTATATCATATATAGTTTAGTATATTATATTGCAAACAAATATTTATCGCTACAAATATTTGATTAACTGGTGAGATTATGCGTAATTTAATTTAAAAAATATATATATATATATAAATATATATTGAAATGATTATTATAAAGAATAATTATTATGTTAAAAGGTTTTATTATTAATTATATAAAACCATTAGTTATTATATAAATTTAAAACATTCAATAATTAATTTTTGTATTACAGATTTTACAACTTAACTAACATGTTAAAAAAGTTGGGAACTATTATTTGATAAAGATTAATTTTCAATTATATATTTTGGTCTTATTAAATTTCAATTAAACATCAAAACTCAAATAATCTTCAATAAAATAAACAATTTTTTTTATCAAAATGCTATTTATAATAACAAGATATATTAAGTCTTAATCTAAAAATCTTTAATAATCAATGCTTGCATAGAAAAATAAAATAAAAGGGAGTAAGAGATCAATAGACTTGAAAAAAATGTGAATTCCTTACAATGGCTAAACTCATCTAGCTGAAGGGAATTCGCCACCAAACTCCCATCACCAACCATCTATCTTCATCAGTTGAAGTTGAAATATAATATAATAATACTTTAATGACATATAGCACCAATTACAAAAAAATATTATTTTACATGTCATTTATTAACACGTTGACCGCCATGAGCTCTTGTATGAGATCTCACCAGTTTACTCCCTGCCGCCAAGAGGGTTTTACTTGGCAACAGTTTTGACGATTTAAACAAATATTGATAAAAAAAAAAACTAAAAATGATATCTGCAAGCTTATTACACCATCTGAAAGTGGCAACACTGTACTTTTCAAATCCGACAAAAAGTACCGAATATTGAGACTCTGTATGAGATCTCACCAAAAATCGATTTCGGTGAGATCTCATATGGAGTCTCGATATTCAGTACTAGTAATTGTTTTGAGATCTCAAATAAAATCTCATGGCGGTTATGAGTTACAAGAAAAAAAAAACCGTGGCGGTCAACGTGTTAACATAAAAATTAATGATTTCATAAAAGTGTATTCTAATATATCTAATTAATCATACATTGTATAAAAATATAAAATATTTTAATTACAGACTAAGATGTTACACTTGCGTAATTTTAGTCCATGCCTTTCACAGCGTCATTTAAACTATAATTAAATTAAATTTTAATAGCTAATTGAAATGCCACAACTTTTATTAAATGCTAATTATTACAAAATTACAATATTATTTTAACAAAATATTGCGTCTCATGCCCCCGTTCTAATGATAACAATAAGATGAGGTGCTATCAAAATGAAAAAAATAAAAGTTTGAATATTTGATATGACATGTCTCTAGCATTATTTGAATAGCTATATAAAAAATATATAAGTCTTTGTCTAATATGTAATCAAAGTTAAAGCACAGGTATCAAATAAAATATTAAAAATATTAATTATTTAAAAAAAAAAAATATATTTTTATTTTACACGGTAACTCGCCGCAATAATTATTCATACCAAATGTGTTAAAATTTAGAATTTTGTATCGTAATTCTGTGGCAAACGTAGCAACGAATCTCTTACCGTAATTTTCACTGCACATTTACAATTTCGGTACTTTGAATGGCCAGCTAACTAACAAAAACCATAACTTTTTGTCCAGGTAATATATTATACATTTTAGTGTTTTACATACACAAGTCTAATCCCAAAAGTTTTGTGATTAGTTTTCACGGGTATCTCTACCGTAGTTGTGTGCATGCTAATCTTCTCTTCCAGTAGAACATGGGTATACCGTAAGTCATATAAAATGATTTATTATTTTATTAGTTTTAATTTTTTTTTTTTTACTGTGCAACTTATTTAATTGAAATATATCGTATATATATAGATGAATATACGTGTATATTAAATATGTATGTAATAACTCAATCGATTAATTACAATATTCAAAAACAATAATAACAAAACGTAAATAGTCATTATTGTTCATTAAAAATGAACAAAATAATATGGTTTCGTTATTGGTAATATTGTTTGTTTTAATAAATCAAGATATTAGATAAGTTTAAGTTAATATTAGTATCAAAGTTTAACATAATTAAAATTAAGTTTTCAGTGTATTTTTTAAATAATGTTAGTATCCAAATGGTCAGTGTGCCGTGGGAAAAAAATATTATCAAGAAAGGAAAAATTGTAAATCATACAACATACATAAAACGAACGTGTACAATTGGAGAAAATAATTTTAAAAAAAATATATAAACGATATTTTTGATCAAACAATTTGAGAACAACTGTCAATGTACACTTCGTATATAATTTGCAATCAAATACATGTAATTCTAATGTGCTATCATATAAAATTATCAGAACACCATAATATGCCCCTAAAAAATTAGTTTAATTTTATTGATAGATCATTTTATTGCGCATTCGTGTATTTCAAAATAACACGTTTTATGATGTGTACCTACCTATTACACGCATTGTTGAATTTGTAAGGCAACGTTAAAACTTAAATATAAAGTAAAATACAAACTTAATCGAAAATCGATCGATGTTCGAGAGTGTACACTGCCGTACACTTGTAAGGTTAATATAGAATAATGAAAAACAAAATAATATAAAATATTAGATTAATTTTTCAAAGTCTGCATGTGGTGAGTATTTTTTGGGTGAATAAATGAAGGATTCGTCGGTTGATAATATTTCATGACTTGGAGCAGTTGGAGTTAGTCAATCGGTACGACAACATGTTAAGATTAAGTGATGATTTGATGTAGGTAATGTTATTATTAGTTAATATTTTTGTTTTTTTTATGAGATTCGAAATAAGTGTGGTAAAGAGAGATATAAGAGAATATTTAGAATGGATATTAATTCATCAACATATTCAAGAAGTGATATGAAGTTTCATTGTTGTTTAAAGGAGTGATATTTGATTTGAATGATTGATTGCCCTAAGTGACATTTTTATACGAACGTGATTTTCAGAAGTGACTGATAGTTGATGATGCAAGTGTATAGGATTGATGGTTGAGGTCAATAGAGATGATTCTTGCCGTACTTTGCTTGAGGAGAATGTGGCTTAATTTTTGTATGTTTTACATCATTTGTAGTTGACAAGGTATTCTCCTTTATAGAGAGTGCATTTTATTGGGAAATCTAGCGATTTCGAGTATGAGATGGATGGATTATTTTTCCCACATTTAACACACGTGTAAGTATAATCACAGACAGTTCTGGTGTGGCTATATGCTTAACAATTTCAGCACTATACCTAGCTATATAGTATTCTAAATGCGTTTTTCATTCCCACAGGACGGTTATATTACATACCAAGGCACTTATAATATGTTTCCTATTGTAATATTATTTTTAGATTTTGTGCATGTTTTTTATTCGTCCCAACCGAATGTGAGGTTTTGATGCGAGGAACGCGACCGTTCACGTAATTGAATTACATTCTTGTCTATGCAGCTTGCTTACATTATACGCGTAGACGAAGACACCTACTATTATGCCTAAATGCATGTGCACGGTCTCATTATAAACTATATTGTTTACCTAGCTTAGTAGCTTATAAAATAAAGTTGAAACCACATATATAAATAATCTAAATTTTGAGTGTGTGTGTGTGTGTGAGAGAGAGAGAGAGTGTGTGTGTAGGTGTATGTATGTGTGTGTGTGTGTGTGTGTACTAATACCCGAGGATGCAAACCTGGAAATCAATTATTTTAATTTTAAACAGGAGGTCATGTCATGTTAACTCACGAAAAACAAATACTTTTTTGTATGTATAAGGTTGTCAATTGTCACAAAAAATAAAATAATAATTGTATATAATTTTCGATTTCAGTATTTTATAGTTGGTCAAAACTAACCTGCAAGTGACTGTATTAGAAATGCGTGAAATTTACATTTAATGGAGTTTATAACGGTTAATCTAATGGCATTATAAAATCTGTCACAGGAAAAACCGAGCGGAATCTACTATAATTAGCAAATATAATATCTACTATCTAGAATCAAAGGCCTAAAACAGATGACTCTTAGCACAGTCCACAGCTTTTGACCGATTTTTATATTATGGATTCTTTTTATTTATAAATTATTCCCATTTGTTACAGGAAATAAAATATTCATCATCATAAATAGATAAGCATAGCTTTATACCTTTATTTTCAATGTTTGATCAAAACAACCCAAATAACCGTGTTGAGAATCTGTGCCATTTGCAATTAGTGGTTACGGGGTAAACCCAAGGTCATTAAATTTGCCATGAGCAACGCCATGCACACGATCGGCTAGTTATGGGGAAAATTAAACGATAAAACACGGGCAATAGTGGAGGAATATCACCCAATCACACCCCCTTCAACATCGTATCCGCCATTACACATGATGGCCTTCCATTCGGGGAGAACGCTCGTGGTCACAACCACATATGCGACCACGTTTAAACGATTTTCTAGTGTCAGACGATTATGTATTATAATATTATTTTAAATCTCCGATACAATTTTGCGCTGCGATGATGCAGCCCGACGAATTTTCCACTGTTGTCGACTAACCATTGCATGATTAATGGATGAACGCGGGGGTCCTATGTCCGGTACCAGCAGGGATCTTTTTTACCCACACCAAGAGGATGTGGGTCGGTGTTTCCTTCTTCCACGGTGGCGGCGACTGGCATATACTTCCGGTCCATTGACGCCTGCGTACCCACCCAACAGTCGACGACGATCTACTCTGTCACTCGTCACGCGACCAGCTCGTCGACTTGAAAAGATAAATATTGCCGGGCAAAGTACCTACTGATCTATTGGTATTGTGTGCGTTGGTCCACTGCATCGCGTAGCGACATTCGTAGAATATGATAAGATTCCATCGTGAAGACAGAAAACGAGTCGTAACGCGTCACTTCAACCTCAATGTTTAATAATATAATATGAACATCATTTATTATTATTATAATTAGGTATTGTTATATTTCACACATATCGTTCGATACCTACTCTTGTTCGGAATAAATGGATATCATAAACATTTATCACAATTATTATTATATTAGGTATAATATTACGTACAAATGCCGTCAACCCGCGTCCTGTTTCGATACCGCTGAACGCGCCACAGCTCACCGCGTATTTAATTATCATTCTCTTGCGAATGTGCATTGTTCTTCGACGACCGCACAATAATAATATAGATTGTTTGTTGTACCACAATACAGCGACGAAGACAGCGACGCTGACAGTGGCCTTTAGAAAGGATTTTTTCCCCTTTATTTTCATTTTCAATTTTTTTTACGGCCACCGGCGGTGGGACGTAATAAAAACCACCATTATGGTGGACAAGGATGCATCAAATATTTAAATTAGGTCTGAATTTAAATGTTAAAACGCAACTCATGATAAATCGGTAGAGAATAAATCTCAGATGATGACAGCGGGGTGTCATCGCGTGGTGAAAGCAAAAATGGAAGATCTTAAAGACGTCCGCGTGTATAATATAAATATATAATATATATACAAGCTCATTTATGCATGTAAGAGAAAGATTGAAAAAGTGAAAAAGAGATAGGGTGAGAGACGGTGCATCGTTTGAAGCATTTTCTATTATACTATGATCGTGCACAACTCAAAAATAAATCAATAATAATCAACACACGGCCAACGAGTAATGGACATATTTTTAAGGTGATATGATCGTTTTCGAGTATTTCGGTATACCTTTCTACCTAATTGAATTTATTCTCATAGTCTTATACAATGAAAAAATTAAACAAAGACACCAGAATGCACTTGTAATGAAGTATTCGAGTCGTACGTCAAGTACAATTATGCAATATTGTATTGCATTTATAAAATTATGAGGTGCGCCTTATCCTTTATCATATATACCTATAATTAAATCTTCAAGAGTGACAAATCCGCTGAATATTATAATTTTTAATATTGTATACAAGGATGATATGGTGTATAATATAAGCACTACACTAGGTAGTTAAGAAATTTGTGTCATCATATGAATAATATTGTTTCATGTTTCATCATTTTCTCGGTTGGCAGATGATTCGGCTACATAAATACAAAATGTTTAAATATTTTAAACAGTTAAGGAAGTTGTTAACAATATTATGTATGTCTGTGTCCATTTTACCAACTCAAAACATGGCGAAAAAGCATCAATTATATTGTATCAGCTGCATTTAGAATTACCGATCCAGTATATATTATATAGGTAGTTTATATATTTGTGATTATATGAAATAGTGATTTATAATTTTTATAAACCGCAAAGCGGCGTGTTTATATTTTTTTTTTTTAAATTCTGATGACGCGAAGAACCATTTTTGATATAAATTAAAAATGTCATTAAAACTGGTGTAATATTAGGGAATTATTAAGTATTAACAAAACATCAATTGATAATGATTTCACAGTTATATGGCATAATTTATTAAAGTTAATTAAAAATACGTTACCTACAATACTTTGATGAACACAATAAATATCAAATAGGTATATACGAATAGTTCCTACAACAACGAATGACAATATTGTTTTTAAAAGATGATTACTCATCCGATAAAATACTTATTTTGAAAAATGTACATTTCCACACTTTCTCTTTGAACAGAATAAAATATTGATAGCTATACACTTTTTTTACGTCTACTCCGGCCATTGTCGGCTGAGGATGGAGGCTACAGTGGCGCATACAAACGTGCTTAAAATCCTATGCAAATAATTCGAGGTAGAAGGTTAGGGTGTTGTGGGTGTAGAGGAATGATACGATCGAAGAGCGAATAACGATGAGAAGACGAGTAGAAAGGAGACGAATGATATTCTGAAGCGATTGCAACTCGGATAGACCGCCGTGCCGCTGCCGCAAAGATAAATAATATAATATATACGTGACCAATGCAAAAAGGGGAATAAAAGTTTCTTATGTGTATATACATATTATTATTATTATTATTAAAAATACTGGGGGAAGAAAAAAATAAATAAATAAAACCACTTTAAGCTTACCTCTGCCTCTGCCTGTTCCTCTTCCACGACAGAACAAAACACAACCTCAAATATTCTGCGCAGTGCGCATTGTCAAGATAGAGTGCGGAGTTGTGTGGGGGTAAACAAATTTCATCTTTACCGTGTAAAACATAATAACGCTGTGGCCAGGGTTGGTCAGAGATCCCCCTAGGTGAGCGTCGTTTATAATGTCTTTGTTGACTTTCGTCGCTTACCCTGTCGCCGATCGCTGTGGCTGAATAAATTATCATCTTAAATGCTATGAATTATGGAGGAGATTTCGCAATAAACGTCTAGTAGCCCATCAAACCCCGCAAAAGCCTAGTGTCTCTACTAAACATTTATATATTGGCTGACGAACAGATTTATACCAGTCGTCTTCTCTTCGGATTTAAACGCATTCATGTAAGAATCGTAAAAACTGACAAATCTCAAGAGCCTACAAGTGAATAAAATTAAAAAAAACTCATGTTATGTAAAAATTGATTCACGAGAATAGTTTATACTAATGCGTCCATGTCATGTTTCTCTTATGCAATGTGTGTATAAATTTACGAGTATTCTAAATTTTATCACCCGAACTCCCAAATCAAAAAACTAACAATGAAATATTAACCCAAAGTAAGAATCGATGGATTCAATCTAAAACTATTTTCAATTCTATAGATTTTAACTTTATCTCTTATTAATAATTTTTATGATAATATTGCACTCGGTGAGCGTAATATAATATAATATGTACATTATATTTTTATAGAAAAATATTGGTACGCAAAAAAAAGCATAACTACGTAACCCCATAATATTTTTTTTTTGTATTATAGAAACCGATAAATAATTATAATATGTAATGATGTAAAATAATAAAAATATTAATTCAAATGATAAATTCATCAAGCACTCAAAGAGTTTGATATAATGGAATAAGAAATATTCTAATAGTTATTCAAACGTATTTAAACGTATATTCAAATTGCACATGAAAGCTGTAATTTATTTCCACGATAAACAAATCTGACTGCATCGTATGAAACGTATTTTTAATACGAATAAATAAGTATACATTTTATTTTAAAGATAGTACTAAATACAATTTTTTTGTATTATTGCAAATACGGTTAAATATTAACTTATACAATTTATAAAATAAAATACTTTGTAGTTAAGCATTAAATCATAAATTTTACTTTACACTTTGTTGTTATTTATAAAAGTCATAATACTGATACAGCGTATTAATATTTTTATTTCTGAAATTTCTATTTAATTATTACAATTATTTCGTTCAAATATTATTATATTTATATCAATATTATATTTGAATAATAACTTAGCCAAAAAAAAACTACAACATTTCAAAAATATTTAGTAAAAAGGTCACAGTATATATTATATTAAAATATTATCATATAATAGTTTTATAATAAATTATAATATAATATACAAAATACAAGTAGTTTAAATATTTACAATATATAGAATACAATTCTACAAGCAATAACTTGATAACCTACATTCTAAAGTTTGTTGATTTAAAAATAAGCTTGAGAGAAATTTATATCATTGATAGGTAATATACAGGTACCTAATAATATAGCTGTTGATCTAAAAATTCACTGAAGCTTGATATAACCTTTCGATTTTTCTAAAAAATCGTATTTTCGATTTCAAGCTACTTATTCAGCTGATATATTTCTACATCAAGTAGTGTATTGTAAATTGCATTCAGTTGGCTTATTTTGTGGTACTTATTAAAAGCAAAAAAACTAATAAATGTTAAGTAAATAAAAAAAATTATACAAATATTTACTAAATATTTACTGATATGTTCTTACTTTTACGTAAATATAGCTTGAATGACGTATAGAAAAATAAGTTTTCTTTTGTATGGCCCAACGTGTCAATGATCTTATTTTCATATATTGTTTGTTATTAAAAACTTTTAAAAGAATACTTCAATGTAACGAAATATAGTAGTCAATTTACAAAATACATACTATATAGTTTAGAGTACCTACCGGATGACGTATCTATCTTAGAATTCCAAGATAAACGAATGAAAGTAATATAAAAAAAAAAAAAT
Organism: Diuraphis noxia; assembly: GCF_037042655.1. Lineage (NCBI taxonomy): Eukaryota > Metazoa > Arthropoda > Insecta > Hemiptera > Aphididae > Diuraphis > Diuraphis noxia. The sequence goes on along the minus strand of NW_028301714.1, from coordinate 23,242,747 downwards.
GAAAAACGGGGTAATCGTATTACTGTATAGAAGAGTTTTGAGTATGGAGTCGTAGGTCACAGTTACTACAAATGTGTTAAATTTGTATTTATTGATAATTTATTGCAAAAGAAGCTGCAACGGTGTAACGAACTCTATATCTAAGAATATGTCGAAATTAATTTTTGTATATTACAATGTTTAAAATATATCTTCCGTGACTTAATATTCTATCAAACGTATCCTAACTGACTGACTGGCCAATTTAGATCGTATTTATTATATTTAGAGCCCTTACATTTTAGTGATATTTTTACATCACTATGTAGGGTTGTAATAAAAAAGGATTTTAAAAAATGAAGAAAAATGATGAAAATAGATTTTTTTAAGCATTTGGAATTAGTTATAGATTATAACTGTAATGTTAGCAATTTTTATTTGTTTTAAATAATTATTAAATGTTTTTAATTGGTTGTTCCTATACAGAAGAGGTAAAACAACAAATTACCGCGTTTATAGCCTCGAATAAACAATCATGAAAGTTTATTTGTAAGACCATTAATACCAAAAATATCTGTTTGAATTAAAGGCTATCCGAGTATTTATTCTTATTGAAGGTTCTTTAAGTGGTCCATGAAAAGGTTGTAAAACACTGTTTCATACTAACTAGTTACTATATTATTCAGTTTTTCGCGAGCAATTAATATACTATATCGTGTAATTTTAAATCAGTGGTGGCGCTAGGCAAAGTGTCTGACGTTTTAAAGGGATTTATAATTAATCATAGAGAAATATGGGAGAAGTTTAAACAATTTTAAAAAGGGGCTCTTTAAGTCCACTTCGCCCACATATAAATTTTACCTCGCCCCGCCATTGTTTTGAATTATTCTATTAGTAAATAACTGTTTACATTATACCATTAATGCTAAAAATTAAAATATCTGAACAGCTTTGTAATTAAATAATTGAATGTAATGTTGTTTCTTCAAACTAAGTTAAAAATCAAAACAAACGTACATAAATAGTTTTTGGATTATACAGAAAATATTGAGAAATGTAATTTTAATTGGTATTAATGAACGGTATATAATATAGTGAAGATGTAATTCAGAAAAGAAAACAGAGTTGTTAATGGACTGTAATTGAAAAGCATGGAGTTATATTCGTGTATTGGCCAGTATATATTTATTTTAGCATTATATCGACATTTTTTTTCTTAAAAATAATAGTGTTCAAAGGAAAATATTATTGTGTTCGAACGACACTAATGGTATTTGACCGAAAAACAAAAAAATTAATGAGCTTGATGCTCGAAGTCGAAATTGGGCGAAAAGGAAAAATGCACTTGTCTAGCCAGCCATAGCGGTGTCACTTACAATAGAGGTATTTCGCTCTTATCTTTTGTGGGATTACTAGGTCAAAAACTACGCAGACCTCTGAAAAGCTCTTTTTTTCTACAACCAGAGAGTCAAAAGATTTAACTTGTCATAAAAACAAAGAACTGATCATCAGATAAAAACCTTCTTTTACAACTCTGTTGGATTCCACTATCCAAGTTTAACTAACAAGAAGGTGTAGCGTTATATAAATGCTGCGAACTAAACTATAAAAAATTATATTGTGTATTCAACAAAGCAACACATTATAAATGTTGTTAACACAATATTTACCATCCAATGAGATAATTATTTAGAAGTAGTGTAAACAATTTTAAGTGCATGTGCGTGTGTAAAAAAACAAAAACAGAGTGAGTTGCATAACAATATTTTCAAATAATTATTATATTAACTTAACAAATATTAATTAAATGAATTAAATTAAACATAGTATGTTGAAACAGAAGTGCATATTATATTTATACATGCATATATCTTTCAAAGATAAGTAATGTATTCATAAATAGTATACATGTTTAAGTGTACTCGTATAAGTGGGTGCCTACCTATAAAGTGTATAACATTCTTGAAATAAATGTGTATTTTAATGAATACTTTTAATCATTAATTTTTTTAACATTAGTAGTGTTGGCGCTGAAAATTTTATCGCGATATGCTAATGCGAGCGGTGCGCGGCAACGTGGAAGTTCTTATCGGTCTGTCCACTTTTTTCCGTCTTCCCCGAACACCACTCCTTCTTGTTGTGTTTTTAATTGTCAAATTATTATACCTGTGTATTATTTATTCTCTTTGTTTATATGTTCTCTGTGTTTTAATTAATGGTCGGTTATTGCCGTACGATTATTATCTTAAATACCATATGTTCCTATCAATTATTATTATTATTATTGTTATTATTATGCGGCCAACGCCCTAATTATTATTATTATTAATATTGGCGTCTCGGTGTCTACGTGTTTTTTTCTTATGCCGTATATGGTTATGTTGATATTCTCTAAGCCGCTACTGTAGCGTTGTTTTTGTCGTGCTGAATTATGTAGTGTTTTCTTTTGTAAGTCGCATTGAGCGCAATCATCAATTATTATTATTATTTTCATATTGTTGTAAGATTTGGTTTATTCGTTGTCAATGCGATACGAAATTTCATTATATTTGTCTCGCCAGTAAGGCGTAAAATTCATTGGTGTTGTTTTTACTATTTTATTCATCACTCGATTTGTCGTGTGTGACTATCACTACTTCGACTCCTACTTAAGGTTAGTACGTACTCATATATATTGCATACCCGTCGATTACGACTTCGGACTGTTCACCGTTGCGTAAGACCGCCAGCACTAGCCGTGTTGCGTGGGAGGCCACCCAGGTTGACAAGGTCCTCAGCTTCCTCGAGTTCCTCGAGGCCATCTTCATCTAAGCATCGTGCTGTCCACACCCGCGTAAGACCGCCAGCACTCGCCGTGGTGTGTGGGAGGCCGCCCAGGCCGTCCAGACCAACGTCATTGCAAGCCAATCACCTCAAGACCTCATTAATTTAAGTTTAGTTTAAGTATTGTCCCTGACTTGTTGTGAGCTCTGTGGTCATTGCACCAGACCGGATCGACCACAGAGACCCCCGCCCATAACTAAACTGACACATCCTCTTTCCATTGTACATTAGTTCCTGTCCACGTCGTCGTTGTTCGTAGTGCATTTCATATTGCCTATCCTAGAGAGTATAAGGCGACGGCTCTTTAGTTGCCTACCTACGCCCCTTAACAGAGTCTTATATTCTTCGCTCTCGGACGTTACCGAGTGGTCCTTCGGGTACCCCAACATTTGTTGGTCGCGTACATTTTTTGGTCCTTCGGGCCGGATTAGTAAAGCAAACCGCGACCCTATGGTAGTGGTACACAGTCCCTGTAATCTGTATTTGGTATCTGGCTGTGATGACGTGTTGATTTGTCATTAAACTTCGTTTGGTTTAGTTGTCTCATCACAATTTGAACGATTAAAACAGTTTGTTTTATTGTCATCCAACTACATATCTTTCTTCATAATTTTTGTTGTTACAATGATCGCTCCATCGTCAATGACATATGCTGATGCAAAAGCGCGGATTGTCCGTGCTATTGCAAAAATCACCTCGTTTGTCGCCGCAGCCGGTGACTATAAATCTGAACGCTCGAATGCGGGCAAACATGCCAAAATTTCTAAAATGTTGTCTGAGTTAAATGACATCCGTAGAACTACCGAAGACGACCTCCAAGTAATGGAAACGTCTGTTGGTAAGAAGCTAGCCCCTCCAGAAGTCGTAGACAATAAAGAGAGTCTGAAACTCAGTTCTGAATTTGACAATTTGTATTATGAACTTGCTGCTTTTGCTGATGTATACCATTTTTCGCTATCTCCTGGCATGGATACTTCAACCGCCCAAGGTGCACCAAACCAAAGCTTAAACAATTTGTCCCATTATCAACTACCCAAACGGACGTTCCCTACATTTTCTGGAGTTCTGACTGAATGGCAAGGCTTCGAAGATCTATTCAAATCAATTTTGTCCCATGCACCTGATCTACCTGACGTCGAACGGTTTGAGTTTTTAAAAACTTCTTTACAAGGTGAAGCTCTGTCATTGGTGGCACATCTTCCGTTAACGTCTGCAAACTATAATAAAGCTTGGGAGGTGTTACGGGCGCGTTATGGTAATAAGCGAGATTTGGCCCGGCTTCATTTGGACGCGTTACTAGCACCTCAAACAGTGAATTGTAACGACGCATCATCTATAAAAACTCTTCTTACGACCATTCTTGAACACACCGCGGCATTGGATAACCTAGATTTTGTAACTCGGCAATGGAGTCCTATCCTGGTTCATATATTTGAGAATCACCTGGATTATGACCTTCGTGCGCGATGGGAGATCACAGTTGGAGATCGCCATCAACCTTCCTTGAGTGATTTTGTAGATTTCTTAAGAAGTCACGTTCGTTCAGCCGAGGCTCGTGCTGGCAATTATTCGTCAAACCTATCCTCTGGTACCTCAAATCAAAAACAGTCTAATAAATCACATACATCACACTCTCGTCCAATTTATCGACCAAAAGTGATGACCACCAATACAACACTACCTACTGAATCGTATAAGAATGTACCTGTCATCAGTAAATGCCAGCTTTGCAATAAACCACACTCGATTCGACAATGTCAACTGTTTATTAGTAAAAGTCCTTCTGATAGGTTTCAGCTTGCTAAAACACACCGTCTCTGTATAAACTGTCTCGGCTGTGGCCACTCGTCTGCTGCTTGTCCTTCAAAATTCAAATGCCAATCGTGTAAGCGATCACACCATACGTTGTTGCATTTTGAATCAACTCCAGCCGCGACTGTTTCTCAACCTAGTGGGTCCATGGTAGTTCAGTCCAGTGATCCAACAAGCACAGTCACGTTAGTCGTAAAGGATCAGCCCCATAAAGTGGTGTTATTATCAACTGTGCTTCTCGACATCTGTGCTGCTGACGGTCGTCATCATTCGTTTCGAGCCCTCCTAGACAGTGGTTCTCAAGCCAGTTTCATAACGCAAAAATCGGCTGACATTCTCATGCTTAATCGCCGTCGTTCACCTGTAAATATAACCACGTTTGCCAACACGAATACTACTCCTGTTTGTGGAGCATCGGTTGTAATGGTGAAGCCTCATGGAAAACAATCGCCCATCCTAAGTGTTGACGTTTTGATTGTACCACACATCACAGGCAAGACTCCACAAATTTCGATCAAACCTGGAAAATGGACACATATCCACAACTTGCCCTTAGCTGATCCGTTATATCATCTTCCTGGTGAAGTAGATTTTCTTTTGGGTGCCGACATTCTGCCATCCATATTGTGTGACAGTCTCGTATCGGGTCGTGTAGGTGAGCCCACTGCATTGAAAACTATATTTGGTTGGGTTTTGTTTGGGCCAACCACTTCAGCTGCACCTTTGTCACTGACCACAATGTGTGTGTCAACCTCCATCAACCTTGATGCGACTTTAAGAAAGTTCTGGGAGCTGGAAGAACTGCCTGTAGTTCACCACTTCAGTCCAGATGACGAGGCTGCAGAAGAAATCTACATATCTACTACTACTCGAACCAGTTCCGGTCGTTTTATGGTCACCCTACCTTTTCGAACGCCATTTCCATTGCTAGGGGACTCTAAATCACATGCTCTTCAACGGTTTAAGGCGCTTGAATTCCGTCTAGCTCGAAAACCCGATCTGCGTCAGCAATATGTTGAATTTATGCAAGACTATTTGTCAAGTGGGCACATGGAACTTGTACCATTCAATGAGCGGGAAAGTCCATTAAATTACTATATACCCCATCATTGTGTTATAAAACCTGACAGTAAGACAACAAAATTGCGTGTGGTGTTCAATGCATCAGCTAAAACTTCTATTGGCGTTTCCTTGAATGAGAGTCTGTATACTGGTCCAAAGTTACAACCAGATATCCAGATAGTACTACTCCGTTCTCGTCTCTGGAAATATCTCTTTATGGCTGATATCAAGCAGATGTATCGCCAAATTTTAGTTCAACCACCAGATCGAGATTATCTGAGAATCCTTTGGCGTTTTTCACCCTCGGTTCCCATTGATGAGTATCGGCTTTGCACAGTAACATATGGGACTTCAGCCGCACCTTTTCAAGCGCTGCGAACTATTCGTCATCTTGCCACACTCGACGGTGCTACATGGCCGATAGCTGCAAATGTGTTGCTCAACGACACTTTTGTCGACGATATTTTAACTGGTGCTAACTCGGAAGAAGAAGCACTGAAATGTCAAGATCAGCTGATAAATCTCTGTGCACTTGCACAATTTGAACTCCGCAAGTGGGCCAGTAACAACGTAAACATTTTACAAATGGTCCCACCAGAAGCTCGTGCAATGTCTGTATCAATTTTGTTCAACAGTGGCGAACTATCTGATTTGAAAATGCTAGGGTTAAAATGGGACCCATCCGCTGACACCTTCTCCTTCAGCGCTCAGCCATCAGCAACTCAACCAACAAAACGATCTGTTCTTTCCGATATTGCCCGTGTGTTTGATCCGTTAGGACTATTAGCTCCCATGACTTTTTTCACAAAACATGTCATGCAGCAGCTGTGGATTTCCGGTGTCAACTGGGACGATCCACTCCCACCTGATATTGCAGCTTTGTGGGCCCGATATCAGTCCGAAATTCAACTCGTTGAAACCATTACAATTCCTCGTCGTATAACCTATGATCATGCTATTTCTGTACAGCTCTATGCCTTTTCCGATAGCTCTGAAAAGGGCTATGCCGCAGCAATTTATCTCCGTGTGACGACTGTAACATCAGTTCATTGTCACCTGATAACAGGAAAATCGAAAGTTGCCCCAATAAAGCGTTCCACAATTCCCCGTTTGGAATTATGTGGTGCCGTTTTAGCTGCGAAATTACTCCGTATAGTTTCTGATGCGTACACTGATCGTATAACTATTGATGAATTACACGCCTGGACCGATTCCACCACAGCTCTCGTTTGGATCCGATCGTCCCCTCATCGATGGTCCACCTTTATCGCTAACCGAACCAGTATGATACACAAGTTGAGCTCACCTGCAATCTGGCGCCACGTTCCAACAAAAGATAATCCCGTTGATTGCGCCTCACGCGGCCTGTTTCCATCTGATCTCTTCAATCACGCATTGTGGTGGACTGGTCCATCGTTCTTGTTAAGGCCTCCAGATGAATGGCCAAAATTGCTTTTGACTGAGCTTGAAGACTACGACGGGCCTCCTTCTCATGAAGCTCGACCACCTACTGTTCTCAACGTTGCTGTAGACATTCCGATTATAAATTTGTTAAATCGCGTATCTTCATTGGAGAAGATCCTTCGTGTAGTCGCGTACTGTTTTCGTTTTTCCAAGCCACGGTCTGACGCCCCAACTACCAACGTTATAAATGCCGATGAAAGAGCTGGTGCGCTCACCGCTTTGGTATTCTTAGTTCAACGTCAAACTTTTGCCGTCGAAATTGCAAATCTGTCAAATGGTGTTCCCTACTCAAGATCATTTCGACGTTTAGACCTATTTCTCGATCCCGTTGGTATTCTCAGAGTGGGCGGTAGGCTGCGCAATGCAGATATTCCGTACATTCACAAGCATCCAGCACTTTTGCCTTCTCGTCATCGTTTAACGGAACTAATAATTGATCACAATCATCAAGTATTGAGTCATCCTGGAGCTATGACACTCCAATCACATTTACAACGTGAGTTTTGGATTCTGTCAGCGAGACAAGCTATTAGATCCCGACTGCGTCTATGTATTCCATGCTTTCGCACAAGACCTCAATCGGTGCAACCAAAAATGGCTGCTCTTCCTAAGTACCGAGTACAACAAATAAAGCCGTTTGCTATAACAGGCGTTGACTATGCTGGACCGATAGCTGTCAAGGGCTCCCGTGGTCGACCATCCTCCAGGAACTCAGCCTACATTTGTTTATTCGTCTGCACTGTCACCAAAGCATTGCACATCGAGCTCAGCTCTGACCTCTCAACCGAAACCTTCCTGTTAGCATTCACTCGCTTTGCTGCTCGTCGGGGACCAATCAAAGAGGTCCATAGTGACAATGGTACTAATTTTGTTGGCGCTGCGAACCTCTTAAATCCATTGCATACCTTCATCGCCTCAGAGAAATACCAAACTAGCGTGCGCAACCATTTGGCAAAACACCAAACAACTTGGTTTTTCAACCCTCCGTCATCTCCTCACTTTGGGGGGCTGTGGGAGGCTGGAGTAAAGTCAACTAAGTCTCTAATCTATCGATCCATTGGAACACACTTACTCACAAGTGAAGAATTGATCACTTTGCTTGCCAAAATTGAGGCCACGCTGAACTCCCGGCCTTTGTGTGCCCTAAGTAATGATCCTAAGGACTTAGAGGCGCTGACACCAAGCCATTTTTTAACACTGGAGCCTTCAACTTCTCTCCCCGACCCTGATTTGAAAAATGTATCACTCTCCAAAATGCAACGTTGGCGCTTAGTTGCCGACCTTCACCGTTATTTCTGGACCAGGTGGAAGAATGAGTACTTATCCACTCTGCAGCTGCGCACAAAATGGTCTGATCACGGAGAACCGCTGAACGTTGGAGGTCTTGTTTTAATAAAGGAACCCTCACACCCTCTGTCTTGGCGACTCGGACGTATTGTGCAACTCCATCCTGGACAAGACGGCGTATCACGCGTTGCTACTGTCCATACGTCATCTGGTATATTGACTAGGCCAGCTGTTAAGCTGTGCCCATTGCCTCTTTGTTGAAGTTCCTTCAAAGTGGGCGGTGATGTTGGCGCTGAAAATTTTATCGCGATATGCTAATGCGAGCGGTGCGCGGCAACGTGGAAGTTCTTATCGGTCTGTCCACTTTTTTCCGTCTTCCCCGAACACCACTCCTTCTTGTTGTGTTTTTAATTGTCAAATTATTATACCTGTGTATTATTTATTCTCTTTGTTTATATGTTCTCTGTGTTTTAATTAATGGTCGGTTATTGCCGTACGATTATTATCTTAAATACCATATGTTCCTATCAATTATTATTATTATTATTGTTATTATTATGCGGCCAACGCCCTAATTATTATTATTATTAATATTGGCGTCTCGGTGTCTACGTGTTTTTTTCTTATGCCGTATATGGTTATGTTGATATTCTCTAAGCCGCTACTGTAGCGTTGTTTTTGTCGTGCTGAATTATGTAGTGTTTTCTTTTGTAAGTCGCATTGAGCGCAATCATCAATTATTATTATTATTTTCATATTGTTGTAAGATTTGGTTTATTCGTTGTCAATGCGATACGAAATTTCATTATATTTGTCTCGCCAGTAAGGCGTAAAATTCATTGGTGTTGTTTTTACTATTTTATTCATCACTCGATTTGTCGTGTGTGACTATCACTACTTCGACTCCTACTTAAGGTTAGTACGTACTCATATATATTGCATACCCGTCGATTACGACTTCGGACTGTTCACCGTTGCGTAAGACCGCCAGCACTAGCCGTGTTGCGTGGGAGGCCACCCAGGTTGACAAGGTCCTCAGCTTCCTCGAGTTCCTCGAGGCCATCTTCATCTAAGCATCGTGCTGTCCACACCCGCGTAAGACCGCCAGCACTCGCCGTGGTGTGTGGGAGGCCGCCCAGGCCGTCCAGACCAACGTCATTGCAAGCCAATCACCTCAAGACCTCATTAATTTAAGTTTAGTTTAAGTATTGTCCCTGACTTGTTGTGAGCTCTGTGGTCATTGCACCAGACCGGATCGACCACAGAGACCCCCGCCCATAACTAAACTGACACATCCTCTTTCCATTGTACATTAGTTCCTGTCCACGTCGTCGTTGTTCGTAGTGCATTTCATATTGCCTATCCTAGAGAGTATAAGGCGACGGCTCTTTAGTTGCCTACCTACGCCCCTTAACAGAGTCTTATATTCTTCGCTCTCGGACGTTACCGAGTGGTCCTTCGGGTACCCCAACATTTGTTGGTCGCGTACAAGTAGTATGTTTTAGTCTGTTCTGTGACCCTCACAAATGTGGAGAATCTGACTACCCCAACCAACCTATACCTCTATGCTACACGACCATGCTTGTCCTTGCCCCTCTCCCATCCACGTCTATCACTTACGTGCCCATACATACATACATACCCCCCAACACAAAAATAATTATATATATTATGTTAAATAGTTGAATGAGTAAATTAAACAATATACAAGTGTTTAATACATATTATTGAGATATTACATAAGAATAAATTAACTATAAGTTAAATTAAATCGTGAAATAAAAAGGTATACAACTTTTAATTGCTATTTAATTATCTTCATATAGTATATAAAAATATTAACTTTCTTTCATCATAATATTTTAGATATAAATAAACCAGAGCAGTGTCTACAATATCGTCAGTTGTGATACAAACACTTACCGTCAAGTAGATTTTCTCATTTTATTATGTGTTAAAATAATTTTTACACTATTCAACAACTAAATTGTATAAGTGTTTCTAAACATGGCTGGTTCAATCGTGGATAATATAGCTATATACAAGAAAACCTTTGCATATATTCCACAAACACCTGCACCTTCAGATTTCATTGATTTTACTAACTATACTTTAACTTTGTAAAACGTAAGTTTATACATATCGGAATATATCCAACTGATATGTTTAGAGTAGCAGTGCATATAATAACGCCATCGCGTTATGTTAATATTTCAACTGACTTTCTAAAGAGGATATTTTCACTGTTGGGTAATATCCTATCGTTTATTTTGAAGCAGCCAGGAAAATATAAAAGAACCATATTTCTTGAGACAGATAAATTCAAATTTTCTAACAAGATGTATAGCTGTGAAAAAAAAAACGTTTGAAGGAAATCGAAGATATTTATAATATCTAGGAAAAAGTTAATTTGGTGAAACAATGTCATCTTTGTCAGAGCTAGATAATGTGTATTAACCATGTAGGTATATTTTAAATAACTCGATGGGCGTAAAAAGAATATTATTTCACATATTAATTCGATTAATAAAACGATTCAATACAATGTAAAAATATTGAAGTCGGAAATTGATAGTTTGAAAAGTTATATCATGAATCTCGAAGTAAAGTTAAAATCGGTGAGAGATGATATACGGCAAATTAATAAGTCATTATACAATCTCTAGAGCCGTGTTTCGGTTCTATTTAATAAATATGCTGAATAGTGCAATAATTAGTCTAACTTGGAAAGATGTCGCTCGTTTGATCAACGTAATAAACCTTACAAGTGGATAATTCGATGAAAATTCTCTATCAAATCATGGCGCGTATATTTCAGAACCGGAATACACGTGTGAAAAACATTTAAAACACTTATATTAAGAAAAATTAATTTGTATTATACCCAATGGCCTAGATTTTTCATAGATAGATAACGTATTGTGAAATATATTAAACATAATACTTTTACCCCTTCTACAATACTTGTGTATGATACAATTATACAAATTGTAATTGGAAAATAATTTCAGTTAAGCAGTACACACGATCGTATTCGGTAGTTCTTTGTGGAACTATTCTATAGCTACTTACTTTATACTACTATATACAATGTCCTCGTCATCGTCAGGTATTGTAGACATTCAATGTGTTCACGAGATCAACGATAAATATACGATAAAAGAAATGTCTTTAGTGGACACTGAATTGTGGGCGAGCCAATCCTAGATTTTTAAGAACACAAGCTCTAAATAGGACCACACGAGTCGAACAGTGAATAAATGGCTTGAACGTAATTATCATCAACTGTTTCTAGGATATGACGACGTATAGTACGAGGAACTCGGTCGGATATTGAATTCACTGAAATTCGAGTGCATTTGCGTGAAGGGTGAGCAGAAAAAAACTTCCTATTCCTATGGAATAATTATAATATAATTTTTCAAATGAGTTTTATACGAATGTGATATTTCGAGGTAATAGAAAAATAATACTAGCTAATTATATTATTGTTATTGCTAATGTTAAATTAATAACACTCTTCATATTTATATTGAGGTACATAAATGGTTATGATTTAATAACTTTGTTTACTAAAATTAATAATCATTAAAGAGAAACAAAATTTTACATCTACTCTCTTATAACTTAATAGTTTTATTAATTATACGAAAATTATTAAACTTCAATTAAAAGTTGAAGACTTTCACATTTCGCAATATCATTTAACTGATGAGGGGGTGTAGTGGCCGGGCGGATTAAGACGTCGGTTACGACGCGCGCCGTTGCCGGTTCGAATCCCGGTCACGGGCAGCATCGCTTTCCGGGCAATACACGCTGGAAAGAGAGGCCGCCGCCCCCCTACCGGGCATGGCAGAAACCTACGGGTGCCCACTAGAAATTCTGCCAAATAGGCATCTGAACTAGGCCTTCGTGCCTACTCCCGGACATAGCGCCATAAGAAAAAAAAAATTTAACTGATGGTTGAGGATTAATTCTTTTGTAATGTTTCAATCATATATTTTAAACGCTTATGTATTTTATTTACTTCATTTTTTTAGGGAAGGGCCTATGTATGTGATAGTTATAGATAAGAGGGAGGTGGCAGGGCACGTAAGTGATAGTTATGAGTGGTTGGGAGAGTGGCAAGGCCAAGTATACTTGTGATAGCATAGAGCTATAGGCTGGGTGGGGTAGTCGGATTCTCTGGATTTGCGGGGGTCACAAACTCACAGAACCGACTAAAACATACTACTAACATTGAAATCTATACCAAAGAACATAGATACCACTTATATGTAAATATTGCAAATATAAACTTTTTATATGAAAAAACTTTCAAATTAAAAACTTTTTGAAATAAAGTAAAATTAATTTAACACGAAGCACATTTTACATAACAGTTTCTATTTAATAAAGGGTGTTGAGAGGGTATCTTACAAATTACTTTTCAGGTCTTTATTCTTACATTTTTTATAGTATAATAAATTCAATATTTAATAATTGATCAAATACAATGCACATTTGATAATTTCTTAACCTAAAAATATAATAAAATACAATATTATATACTCGAAACTAATACAAACCTTTTTAAAATATGAATTAATATTGTGTGTTATTATTTTTTGATAATATACCACCTTAGAAATATAGTTTAAGTTATATATTTTAGTTTCTTAAATTATGCGAAATAACATTCCATTACCTGATCTTCAGTAAAGTATTTTTTTTTCCGTTTGAACCGACAGCAGGGGAGGATCTGTGTGAACATTACTACTCCCCTGCTGCCATCGTTCAGTAAAGTATTTAGTGGTAGGGCTTATGGTAAATTTTTAGGGGCACTAAATTTTAGAAATCATTTTGATATAATACGGTACGTAGGTCATTTGGGTGATAAAAAAAGTAATGACACTTAGATACTAATAAACTATCATATTTTTTTTTTACAAATACACCTACCTATTGCTAATTAAATTTAGGTTGGAAGGAGCTTTTGTTTTCTCTGGGGTGCAAAATTCCTAAATACATTTCTGCTGATCTGTAAACGGAACTTCTCTTAAACAAAATCAAAATACTAATTTTATTTTCATTTTGGAAAAAAAAGGTTTGTACTATTCTATAAAATAACTATAACGAAACTGAACTCATAATAACTTTTAAGGAAATTATGAATGGTAACTTGAATATTCACATGGTACGTTTCGTATGAATTGATATTCAATTTGTTGTTTGGTTCCAATCATCCTGACGTTGAGTTATGGAAACGTCGAATTTAGAAAAAAAAATGTTTCGATAGTATTCATTGATCTGGAACAAAGAAGATAATATAAGTGGCAGGAAACATAAAGAAAATAACAACTGCACGTAGGTGTACAATTCACTTCGAATGAATTTGGTGGGAAATGAATACCTATAGCGATAACGAATATGGGTCTTTTCGTTGTTTTCGAATCTCTTGTCATCTTACGAAAGAAAAAACAAAAATTTCGTAACCTAAGAAGCACCTTTTTAACAAAACAAAAGAAATTTTTTTAAATAAGGCACTGATTTAAATAAAAACGGGTTTCTTCTTTAATATATTACATAAAAGTATTCTCTTTTTAAAAAAGGAGTTATTTACAGATGTGTATTAATAGCCTGACTTTATTTCGTAACTGTAAATGATTAGTGAACAATTCTACTTTTTACCAAATATTTTGCAAAAACTTATTTTTTAAAATATTTTTTAAACATTTATACATTTAAATTACATTTATATGAAATAAAAGTAACATATTTAAGTACCTTCGAATAGACACGTCACCATGAACATATATAAATATTATATGCATTTCATGTTATGTTAATAAACCCGAGTAAATTGTCCTGATATATGATATATTATGAAAGCTTCAAATATTTTGAGTACAAAAATTTCAACAAGAAACTTAAATAATGAATACATTTTACACATTATGATGAAAAGCTGCTGATTAGTGGATTCTTATGTCCTTTCGCATATTATACATATTAATGCAATTGAAATTAAGACTTGAATATCGTTTTAACATCATGTTAAGATATTAGGCTACCTACATGTGATAAATGTAAATGGACTGTTATAATTAAAATTCTCACTACTCAGGTATAAGTGCCTTAAATCATAATAATAATAATACCTACGTATTATATATTCAATGTTTAAATAATGAAGAATTACAACCCAAATGAGTTTTTATAATCACTCCAAAACATTTATTACATAAGTAGGTACTAAGTGTCATGAATTCCATACAGAATACAGTCGGTATAATTATCAATTGTACAATACCTAACTTGTCGCATCTATTCCGATAACTATCGATATCAAGTTCGCAACCTATAAACACTCCGCTGATAATATTGCAAGCAACATTAATGATTAATTAATTATAAACGCATTATCACATTTCAATAAACGTCCAATAATTATTATTAAATACATGTAATATAATATTATTATAGTGTGTTATACAATTACGTAGAATATTATGAGTCAAATTAGTAACAATTCAAATTCTGAGTTGAGTTTCAATAATATACCTACCATATCATGTAAATAAATAATGCCCTGAATCACCTCAACTATAGAACAACTTCATCAGAAACAAATCAAAGAGTACATTAAAATAATTAAACTAAACATAACGCATTCCTAGAATGCATGTATCGCGATTGGACCGTAAACATCTAGGTACGTATATATTCCACATAAAATTTATCAACAGTTAAATTAGTTTTTAAAAATGGATCAAATGATTGCTTTGCATTGTGCACAATGAATAATTTGCTGATTTTTATGAAAAATACAAAATAAAATACTTTGAATTTGTGATAATACATAATATTGTAGACTAAATGTCTCAAAATGTGCCAAATTTGTAATTACCTATTAAATAATAACTCTCGTATCCCTGAAACATTAACTGGAATGTCAATCACATGGATATCGGCTGTACATAATATTACCGTGGTATATATTAGTACAATGGAACATATAACAATGCTGACATGCTCGGCACCGTATAAATTGTAACAAACTTCAAAAACAATGAAGAGCTAGGAGGATTCATTGTGGTTACAACTACATATGAACTAATAAACTATAATTGCTGTAATTTATAGTAACTAAAATTATCGATGATTATAATTATAATAGTGCAATCATTTTTTTGCATAATATGTTAGTCTGTTACAAAATTATTTATATTTTTTATAATGTAAAATCTTCGGCATGCTTGTACACTGAATATGCATTAAGCAGTGCATCATATTGTCGTTTAATAAAAACGATACTAATTTTAAGTACATTTAACGAATAAAAAATTTAGAATAATTTAATTATTTTAATTTTAGTTCTGGAAAAGTAAATACATATCTAGTTTCTACTTATAAAATATTAATCAGTATTGTAGTAGTTTTTAAGCTATTCCATTATCTAGATTTACTAATAATTAATTAATTAATTATAATTTACAGGTTTCGTTTTATAATTTAGGTATGACATATACAATATACTTATATATTATTCACTAGAATATTAAAGCAAAAAAATATTTATTTCAAATTAAAAGTTTTATTAATCATTAAAATGTATAAAAAAAAGTTTTACGATTCCTGAAAAAGTAACCATTTATTTAAAATGTATTTTTGTGATAATTTTTTTTTTTCATTGGACTTGAAAATTTCCGTTCAAAATAAATAATTTGCCTATAAACATATTATTATACATTAAAATCATACCTTAATACGCTCTTAGATCTCAGATTATAAATTGACAGACATTTACAGCTCAACTAGTTATAAGCCTATAAATGATAGAGAAAACATTATAAATCATATTATAGCATATCATTCCTGCTATTAATAACGTGAAAATAACGTGAAACTGTATATAAATATGCAATTTAAATGAAGTAGATACCTACAATTTAAATTTTTAAATGCACTTTTTAAGAAAATTTTAATGGTTGCATTTAAACGTGCAATTATAATCGCATTTCCTACCATGCTATATTATGAAACCATAACTAGGAGAGATAATGTTGAATGTATTACATAATAAATATTTATTTATATCAATAAATAATATATTATTTATCTTAACAAAACCATTACAACTTTATTTTTTTAACACACATATTAGTTAAGACTTGGATATTTGATTTTAGTATCGTCGTAGGTATATGTTCGAATGTTAATAAATTATTATTACTGTTTTAGGTCTATGCGCTAGTATTGTGCATGTTTTTTACTGTTAGGAACAAACAATTACGTGTTTTAAACTTTAATTTATTTTAATCCTACACAGTATATATTATAATTAATTTGTGGCATTAATTATGTCGAAAAGTTAATCCGCAACAGCATCCTATTTTAATTATATGGAGGTACATACTATGTACAGATGGTGTCGAGTTGAATTTGGGAACTTTTGATAAGAAAACTTCTTAAAGGATGAAACAAAAAATTCTCGTTTATACATTTAAGGGTTTCATGGTCAATACCATACAATGGTATAACTCAACTAAATTGCAATAGAAAACACACACACACACACACACACACACACACACACACACACACACACACACACACACACACACACACACACACACACACACACACACAATAAATTAAGCTACAGTTGTTTTTTATAAATATAAATATATGTATATATTTGTTCCTAACAAATACTTTACGAAATGCAATCCTCAGTTGATTGCATAATATCCTACCTGCTACAATACGACCAGTATAATAATTTCAACGTTTCAATCTATAGTCGAGTTTATCGGTAAAATAAAAAAATTATATTTTTCACATCAATGAAACTGAATAACTTTTTAAAGAATGGAATACTTATTTATATTATTTAAACAGAGCAAAAATTAAAACGTTAAGCGAATTTCGCGTTATATGATTAATAATTATATAATATCAAACTAAATTTTACTTCCGAACAAACAAACAAATATTCGTGAGTAATATCATTGGGATTACGAAATAAGCTTAATTATTTGGACCCTGCACTTTGGTCTCCAGGGGCTGACTTTTCGTTCAAATTGTTTCCGAATGTATACTAATTCACCTGGAATGCCAGATTTTGCGGGCAAAAAAAATACGTCGAGGGACATTATCATAATATCAGCTGGGCATCTGTAAAAAATATATACATATACAAAATTAAAAAAAAATAAGTTTCGGCCTACAGACTAACATTCGGATATTTACACAGAGTAATATAGAAAGGGCCTAGTCACTAGGCCCTAGTGTATAGTGACTGTATACCGTACATGTTCAGAAAGTGAAGCCAGCCAGTTTAAACGGTACTCATTTAACGATGCCATTGGCCGCAAGATAGCAGCACATTCTAACCGCAATTTAAATTTTGTATGTATTTTATTTGATATATTATTTTATTATCATTTATACTGTTGAACCTTGAATATTTAACTGTTTACTTGTCTATCTACTCTATGTTTCTATCTATATTCTATGTTGTTTACTGTTGTTTGTCTTGTTTATTGTTATACTTAACATCTTAACTAGTTAACTGTTGTAAATTTGAAAAAAGTTTCCTTTAAAACTATAATGTCAAACTATAATTTGTGTGGCAGAACCCAAAACTCTAAGAGTAAAGAGCAACAAATTACAAAGGAGGATTGTCTTATCCAAGTGATGACGTTATTTTAGTAGCCCTTCAAACAAAACAATTTATGAAATCTTATAGTTATGCAGGGGCGGTTTTAGGGGGGGGGGGTGTGGGGGGGTGCTACACCCCCCCAAACGTCAGCGGAACTCACTAAGTAGTCGGCAAATTAAAATCGACGACACGAGTCGGCAAATTAAAATCGACGACACGAGTCGGCAATTTCAACTCAATTTGATTCGTAATGAAATTTAAAATTTATAATATATACCTATATAAAAAATAAAAATAATTATTTTTGTTTATTATTCCCCACTTTGAATAGTTCCTCAGCATGACCGAAGTACCTAACGGCGAACACCCATAGATATTATAAGATAAGACCACATAGTCGTAAATATGTACGTTAATTATATTGGGAAATATTATGATAATGAATAAAAATAGATTCTATTACATGCTAAAATGGATAGCTTAATTAATAGTTCCAAAATAACTGCAGAAACTTTTGGAATTGACCCAGAAAAAGATTTTAAACGCCACCACCAAACTAGAAAGATTCCAAAAAGAATTGATAATAATTCTGACAACTGTGCAACTATTGATTTATTAACATATTATCGGAAACAATTTTATCAAGTATTGGATACTCTAATAAACTTATCAAAAGAAAATCTTAAAGTATTTGTTGCAACTCTCCAGCCATTGTATAATATTTTGCGGGTTCCATTAAAAATTGAAGAAGCAACAGTTGAAAATTTAAAAAAGGCATTTTACCTTTTTCCTCCAAAGAGTCGAGGTGGTCAGCTAATGGATTTTGATGCAGTAGCAGCCGAGTGGGAAATATTATGCCATCAATGTACAAATACTGAGACACTTATGCAAGTTATGGAAAAATCAACCAAGCTACAGAAAGTTTTACCTTGGGCAAACTGGTTATGTCGCCTTGCATTTACAGCTCCAGTAACTACAGCATCCAGTGAACGAACTTTTAGCAAATTAAAGTTGATCAAACATAGTTTGCGCTCTACAATAAGTTCAAATCGTTTAAACTCATTAATGATTTTAAATTGTGAAAAAGACTTGACTGACAAAATTGACATAAATTGTGTTCTTCAAAAATGGTCTTCTGCTAAACAAAGAAGAATTGAAATTTGAAAAATCCAAAAAAATCAAAACAATAAATATAGATTTTATATTTTAATTTTAATAATAATAAATAATAATAATATTCCTCGTATGCTTTTTATTAAAATTAATATCTTAATTATATCTTAAATTTGTAATATTTTTGGTTGACTCCAATAATCTATTTATTATTAATGTTTCTATTTTTAGATTTTAACTCAAATTTTAATCAATTTGCATACAACTAATGTTTGTAAATTAACCTCCCCCCCTATACAGTCATATAGTCGGCCAATTTTTGGATGCACCCCCCTAAGTATTTACCTTAAAACCGCCCCTGTAGTTATGACACAAAACCATGACACCTAACCTAACCTAACCATGTATTTGATTCTATGTACAATCATAATTCTGACAACGGCCCAACTATATCATCGTACTTATAAAATTTATCATAAATTCATATTTTGATATTAAAACACACTACTCATCGTGTAGAAAACAAAATGAAACCGATTCATTACGAACTTGGTATAATAAAATTACATTATTCAGAGGATAGTAAACTTTATTTTGAAACCTGCTATACTTTGTTTAAACATAATTACTATTTTTTTTTATCTATATAATGTTATGATTATACAACAAATATAAATTAATGCTCCTATTGAATTATTATTATCATTATATTGTTTTATTATTATTATTATTTTAATTACTATTCTATTGTAATATTATTATGTTTTATTATTGTTATTTTTATTATTATTTTGTATAATTATTATTTTATTGACTGACTATAATTATGTATTATATCAAATAGCAATATTGCAACATTACAATATATTTTGACTTCTGATTTAAAAAAAAACCCTTTTCATATATAAAATTGTTACATGGATAAAGTTGTCGCGAATGCCCAATATACCTACAAGAGTTATAAAATTATATGTTATAGGAATTTATGATCTAATATTTTAGCCTCGTATTTCACATACAAAAAAAGCATTTAAAAATGTGTATAGAGTAAGTACTGAGTAATATAAGTATTTGAAATATAGAGTACACTTTTTTTTTTGAAACACAGTACATAATAAAATTATAATTTATAATACTATATGGCATATATTTATTTTGTGCATCACTAATTTTGAATGTTATATTAAAAATATCTTTAACAATAATCAAAGTAATTATTATTAATTATTATATTATAATATAATAATATTTTGGTACGATATTCCCATTGTTCAATAATATGTTGAAAAATGCATTAAATATAATAATGAATAAGATAGTACAATAGTATTTATTGTATGATGTAGTAAACACTGCAAGTACACCTAGTTCGCTCCAAATCGCATTCGTAAGGCTCTCTTTATATTCCTCTATGGATATTTGTTTGTTTTTGTCGACCCAAAGTCTATTTCACAGTTAAAACACATAGGCCAGCTTAAAAACGCTTTGTCATTGGCTTCTACGGTGCCCGTAGCACTCGATTGTGTAATACGTCCGTGAACATTTCGGTCACGTTCGGAATGAACTTTGGGAATGTAAATGAGTACAGTTTGGAGTGTTACTTTCTGGCGGGTGTATAGTAAACTTTCTGTCTTGGAATCGTGTGTGTTATTAAAAAAAAAAAATACAAAAAAAAATGGTAAAACATATATTAAATATTATCGTGACATAAATTGCGTGCGGTGAAGGCCATGTCGTGATTCCTCAAGACGATTTGGAAACTGGTTTTCGAGGAAAATGTATTATAATAATTGAGAGGATAAGCCGCAAATCGGAAATATACTCTTCGTCAAATGACTCGAGTGGTCTCTTCGAACACCCTCCGTTGGAAACTTTACGAGAAATATATTTCTAGCAGTTTTTTATTACTATTATTATTTTTTATTTTTTATTCACTTGTACGCACGCTGCGGCGCTATTCAGACTTTATTCTGACCGTTAAAATATCTGCCAGATGTTACGGGCAGCAGACCCCCGGTCTTGGTAAAATACGACAGCAATTATTTTCCTTCTTTGCAGAACAACAATAATAATATTTTGAAGTCCAAACTAATACAAAACTATTGTTTTGTTTTTTCCTCGAGTCCTGAACGATATACAATAGTAATAGTATAATGTATGCGCAGAACCCGTTTAGATAAAATATCGAGAATCGTGAAGTTTGCCATCAGCGAATGTGAATGACAGTAAACGCAAGATGGCTTTTACCCTCCCGCGAGAATACCGTGAATGTGCATTTAAATAGTTATATCGCTGTATAGAGCACGCAAATTATACGAACAGAATTCGTTTTTTGATTTTTTTTTTTTTTTTTTTTTTGTACTCGACGTCAGAAACACCCGTTTCGTCCCGCAGGGAACCGATTGAAAAGGTACGAATAAAAATTCCGAAATGAAATCTGAAATATAAAACAAATATATGTATATACACAGTATATTGTATAGAATATATTATTATACTGCCTATTATAAAATTTAGATAAATAAAATTACAAATCATTCGCTAAAATACCAATAGTACGCTATAGAGTTCACTTTTTGTTCGATTAACCGTTACACCCTCGCGTAATGTAATAATACGGTTTTGACAACGTGGATCAACATAAAAATTGCACAGTGTATCTTTGTCGTATTGAAATTCTTATTTCCAATTAAAATTGTATTTATAATAAGAAGCACTATAGGTAGGTATTATACTATACTTTTCAAGGGGGGGGGGAGAGTTTATTTAATTTTACTACTCGCCACCATAGTTTTTTTTTTTTTTTTAATGTTACAAGTTTATTATTAAATTAATATAACTTTTCATACTCTAATTCAACCTATTTATAAATACATCTTGGAGAAATAAATTTACTCTTTATATAATAAGTTGTACAGGAAAGAAACCTGTAAACGCAAACTTCAATTAGTTTAGATGAACAGACGCCACCGTGTTTTTAGAAAATAACGAAGGTAATATTTTCCTGCAATTTCAACTGTGCTTTCTAATAATAATAATAATATATACAGGGTGATTCTTTTAAGTGGGTACACTAATTATCTCGAAAAGTATTTACTTTTTTCAAAATATTTTTTTACATGGTTTCAAGTTGTTAAAAAAACAACGTTTTTATTAAAAAATTATATTTATAAATATTTTTTATCCTTATAATATTTTAAGTTTTTACCTTTTTGAATGACAGCATAGAGTTTTAATTTCATATTCCAAAGCAGAATATTTTTCTAAGTATTTTGATTCATAAAAATCGAATTTAGGGCTAGTAGTTTTTGAGTTATAAGTATTTAAAGTTTAGATTGGCAGAGTGAAGTGGTACGGGGTTACCCCGCAAAATGTTTGTCCACTACTCCGCTTGTCTAAACTTTAAATACATATAACTCATAAATTACTCGTCCTAAATTCGATTTTTATGAATCAAAATTCTTAGAAAAATATTCTGCTTTGGAATATGAAATTAAAACTCTATGTTGTCATACAAAATAGTAAAAACTTAAAAAAATTATAAGAATAAAAAATATTTAAAAATATAATTTTTTAATAAAAACGTTGCTTTAATAAAATATTTTGAAAAAAGTAAATACTTTTCGAGATAATTAGTGTACCCACTTTAAAGAATCACTCTGTATATCATGGCGCCTTGCTTTCCAGAAGATCAACAAAAGTTTTTATTTTTAACTTATTCACTTCAAAAAATTTTAAAATATATGATGGAATACATAATATGGTCTATGATATATATTATTATACCAATAGTGGTAATCAATAATTCATTATTGACTATAGAATAATATTATGTCAATGATTGAATGTTATCAAATATGGGTTAAACGTATACAATATTTTATTATACTGTAAATTTATGAACATTAATTAAATAAACATTGGTTAAAATAACAAAAACAAAAACGCTTTTAGTTGGTTTTAATACTCCTTTATCTCGAGGCAGATTCATTTATATTCTATAGTATATTTATTACCATAATTATCTTCCAACTATATTTTCCTGACGAAATTGCTTTGAAAAAAAGTATTTGTTATATACTCAAGTACGTTAATAATTAAATTTATATCTACGAGTTGACCTATTATTTTTAAGAATAAGTATAGTAGGTATCTGTTAAGTTATTTAGATTTAGAAAATCTAATACCTTGTAATTCTAAAGTTATTTTTTGTAATATATAATATTTCGTTTTTTCGTCATGATCAATGTATTTTTTAATCTAAAAAAACGTAACTTTTAATTGTTTTTAAGTATAGTTAAAGTATTAAAGTTCCATTTAATGTTTTATAATTTTTTCAAGAGAAAATTTACAATAGTCTTATTTTATACTCAAGATATGTTCGCAATAATCAATATGAAATATAATATAATATGCAAAAGTAGGTGCATAACAATATTTATTTTTTAATATTGACTTTTCAAATGCCACATTAAGATTTGCTCACAATATGTACATAATGAGTTGTGGCTTCTGACAATTGAATTGAATGTGTTTTCTAAGCTTATCTACTTTATTTAACTATAGTCTACAACCGAAAATAAATTGTCTTAGTATAATATATCGTAATTTTATATGGTTACAAACGAAATTAATGGAGTAGCATTATATTCATTAATTTTATAAAATTTACAAACATTACGAAAACTAACACTCTGGTTCAATATGGCATAAGGGCGTGTGTTTAAATAACAATAATAATATCCTTTTTTTAAATAATATAACACTAAAATATTATATGGGTTTAACGGTGCGATTTCAGTACATCATTGATTTTACCAATATTCAATATTATTATTACACGTCACAACGACAATAATATTAAAAAGACGTGTCAAATATCTAAAGTAATTGAACTCAGCTTGAATTTTTGCCATACTAACCAGACAAATTTTTTTATATGCTTTAAAAATCACTCTATGAACAATTATAACATTTCATAATTAATATAACTAATAAATAACAAAGTATTCATGGTCTATTGAGATTAGCATGTTTTAATTATGATAAATTTGATTTGTTTAAAATACTCAGAAAAAAAAAGTCTCAATATCAAAAATCAGACTGGTTTTAAATTCGTATCTAATAACTATATAATAAATCATAGAATGCTATATTTTATAAATATTTTTAATTTTTATATTTTCTAAATCTCCACTTTCCTCTCATCATGTGAAATTAATTGGCAACAAAATGATGACAATTTGACTTGAAAAAAAATGTATATAGTATATAGCCGAAATTAAAGTTGATTTAAGGTTCAGTATTGCTGATCTATAGTGTAAACACGTAATATGGCTGCAGCTGTTTTTAATAGCAAACGACGGCTTACATTAGCGAGGTGGTCCTCGGATTTTAAATAGCTCAAAACTAGACAATATCATGAATGCAATACAAATTACAATGGTATTATGTACCTAACTGTAAGTTTTAATATTTCTATCTTATAGATTATATCTACAAATAAAAATAAAACAAGCATTGATTTCCTTAATAATACTATATTATATTATTATAGTTATCATATTTAATTTCCAGTGATTAATAATTCTAATTCCACCAGAACAATAAATTAAAATATATTACAAAATACTGCTAGAGCTGTCCGTATTACGATACCACAAATGCGCATCATGGATTAATTGATTAAATTGTAGTAATGTTAACGTAATATTATTATAAGCATAGAGCGATTGGTAAAAACTTTAAGCGAGCTAAAAACAGTTAATGGTATAAAGTATATAGAATATTACATTCATTGTTATCCTGTGAGATTGAGATGACGTCCTAATAATATATATTATTATATATGTGCGTCGACTTCCTTTGTTTATGCTACTGTGTGGTGGTATTAATTTATACAAGTAAAATTAAATTGTATTTTAATAATATTACACTCCAGTGATCGCCTCCTCACAATAATAAGTCACAATCAAGATTAGTAGTTTTAATGTCATGCACTTATTTTTGTTCGTTAATTATTATAATTACTAGAGCTCGGATTTATATGTAAATACATATTTTTATTGTAACTTGATAAATTAATTTACGTAAGTCATATATTTGTTTCAAGGAATTTCCAATTTATAAAATAAAAAAAATATTTTATTTTAAATATTTTTTAATAAATAATTCTATTTTTTCCTACATGATTGGACAATTTGTTCATTTGCGATATTTTATTATTCAATAATAATTATTAATTGTATACGATTGTATTTTTCAAATTTCCCGTGTTTCAAAAAGTACAAAATAGTAACAAAATAATACCAATTATTAAACTTATCTACAGTTGATGTATGTTCGATATTTAATATATATATATATATATTATATATGTAAATATATATTTCAATAAACGATAGATTACTATTTATTAATATGTGTTTGCGTTTGAACTACTGACAGTGAGTCAGTATAGACCTACATTAACAAACGGGACGTTTCGTGGGTTTAATCTTTAGCTATGTTAATTAAGATAAACATATTCTTTGATATCAAATAAACATTTAGTGATCACGTTTTCCATGAATATGTAAGTACTATAACTTTAAAATAATGTTAAAATAATAGCACTCGCATACGTATATTGTATATTTTATTTCATTCATAACGCACGTGAACGTGGTTATTAAAAATACATAATGTTGGCTCGATTTACATAATACTATTTATGCCACATACCTATTTTAAAGTTTTATTTTCTTATTTTACGAGATGCATATTATTCTGGAAACAAAGTAGGTGCATAAATTATGTTACTTATGTTACGAGTACGTCGTATATAAAACAACTAAAATATCACCAAATGCAAAAACACTTTTCACCTGAATTTGAATTTAGGCTTGTATGAAAAAAATTAAAATTAAGTAGCATACACGTGTACCACCCTATAAAAAAATTTGAATAAATTTCGTTCTTAGTACCTAAAGAAAACTACTCAATTATCTCATGATAACATAGTAGCTTTAAACTATGTACATATGTATAGTATTTGATTATTTACATTGGTATTTAATAACAACAAAAAATGTCCATACAAATCGTCAGCTCACGTACGAATCGGGATACTGGGATTTCAGCCCAACGACATCCGACACGTATAATATTGAAGAAATAAAAACTCATCGAAGGGGGAAAAAATCCGTAATTTCGGTTCGACCTTATCTAATATTTTCGTCTAATTGCATCATTGCCCCTAAAGGCCGAAATTCCGTGCGAGTTATGTATCACGTCGTACAAAAGATCGGTAATCACGTTCGCCCGGTTCATTAGACGTTCGCGTACACGTGTGTGTATGTGTCTTTGGTGAGGAGGGGTTGGGGGTAGTGTTTTGTGGGTGGAGTGAAATCCCATTGCGTTATCCTTACTGCCGCTCGAGTACGTGCCATCAACTTTGCCATAAACATCGCGTGCGTCTCAGACATTAAACATAAACATCGTCGTTGCTGAGCCATGCGTATTCCGCCAGGGTGATACACGGTCGTCAAAAACGCGTGGTGTAATGTCGTATCTTTGAGCTAAAAACGTCACGTCGCGTGGTCGGCGGGTGCAGTGCGGTGGTGTACGTGGACCAACATCGATGGGTGGCACATATATTACATACATAGTATATACTCAAGCAATAAATAATTACGCGTTCCTGTGTTAGTCCTAATCAATCAAGACCGTTTGGTTTGAGAACAAGAGTCTCTAAATTGTCTCGAACTGTAACCTCATCGCATAGTTGCGGAGAGCGAGTGATGACGCCATCGCACCGGGCTGGGGATTCATACGGATAATAATTTATTGATGCGCCATACACCAACTGTACGATAATTATTACACGTACGAATTATTGAAACCTAAATATTACCGGCGATGCTAAATATTAATTAAACGAGCACGTTTTTAATTCATTTACCTTACTTTACAAGTATTTATATTTAATTATAATGAGAATCGAAATATAATTATTGAGCACAATGTGACACAGGCGTATACGATATGACCGAGTGGTACAAACATATAACATTATGGACGTATAGATGTATTCATGGAAAAGTAAAAACGATAAAAAATGTCAATAACAAATCAGCTAGTTGTATGAGTACTGCCAGTACTGAATATAATTAGCTTATTGCACTTTTTATTCGGTAGGGGAGAGATGAGCGAGTGTTGTAAGTATCCCTATAAAAAATTTATTAATTTAAATAATATAAAATTTAGAGAACTAATAATGCAGAATTGTATAATATTATGCATGTGATTTATCAAACAAATTATGTTAATGATAATCTAGATGAATTAGCTGGAATTATTCTATAATGAACGATAGGTATCATATTATTATGGTTAAGGGTCGTAGGCAGTTGTCCGAAAAATGATAATAAGCCGACGACTGATAACATTTCGAAAATTAAAAAGCGTTGCCAACAAACATACATACAAAAGTCGGTATTTTAGTTTTAATATAAACATATAAATATATTTTATACATAATGATATATATAGAACATTTTCTGTACTTTCTGGATTACAAATATTTATACATAATAATACATATAGAACATTTTTCGTACTTTTCTGGATTATACAACTTGTTGAAAGAGAAAGAGAAGTAGAAACCACTTTCATATTCATAATGATTTATTAATATTTCATATTATTAGGATATTATATTATATAATAATATGTCTTTAATGTCTTTATACAGTGTAGTTGTACTAAGGAATAGAAATAGATTAAATTTAATCTATTTAATGGTCGTATTATTAATAATTCAGATAAATTAACTATAAATCATGACAAAATAGATCTATTTTGTCATGCTATAAATAAGACATAAGTGATTAGTGAATGACAATCGGGTAACCATTATATAAATAGCATAATAGGTAGTATATTAATTCTTTTATTTTTAAGTTTCAAACTAGTGATACCACTAAAAGAAACAATAATTATTTTGAAAATTTTTTTTAAAGTTTCGATGCTGGCAATAGATTCGACGCCACCATTTTTCTGTCAGTGCTGTTATCAATTATCGGACAACTGCAGTGCTGTTCTCCCTATGACCCTATGGTTAGACTGATAAAATCATTACGTCTCACCTATAATATTTTGATAGTCACACTGAGCATAAAATGTTTTATACCAAAATATAAATAAACTGATTGTAATATGGAAATCATATTTACGAGCAAATGTTATTAATTTCATCCACCACCTCATAATTCGTAGATGGGTTGTCAACAATAATACTTGAATCTTACAGATTTGTGATTCACGACACACGTTGCAGATTTTATCGTTTCATTCCTATCCACAGTTGTATGGTATTATTAAAATTATTAAACTTTTTCGCTTCAACTTTATCAACAATAATTATTGACAGTGAATTTGTTATCATTATTATTACCTATAGAAATCTTTAGTTTTTCGTGAAATAAATATCATGGAATATCATAAAAAAATTACGTATTCCAAAAATTTGGTTATTAATTTAATTACTCTTTAAAATGTTCTGATAGATAAGTGATTTCAATACATCGCTGCCAAAAACATTAGTATTATGCATTTAATATTAAAAATATAACTATTATTCAATGTGTTCTACGTATGTGTTTTACTATACAAGCGATGTGTTTATACTTAGTTTTTAATGTTAAATTTAAAACCAAATACTTTATTCACATACGTTTTTTAATCAGAAAAATAAGCAATACCTACTCAACTTTTTTAAGAAAATCCTTAAAAACAACCTCGATAAGAAGACATCCGAAATGATCTTCAAACATAATATTATAATATTTTCAAAGTTTTAAATGTATTTATATCAAGTGCTATTAAGCGCGCTCCAATTAATAAAAAAACACTTTAAATTTCCATTAAAAAATGTAGTATTGTATTTCAGCTTCAAGAGACAAGAATCACACTTCATATTATAATATTGTGACTGTAAAGTCAAAAATCAAAAGTTGACATGAAACATTAAACTTGTCATTGTGAGAAATTAAGCATATTTGACTTTCATCTTTGAATCAAACTTAATAAATATAAAGAGCATAATAATATATTGAAAATGTTGAATAATATATGAATCTAGGAAAACCGTTAGTATCTCATAGGAGTACTAAAAACATTTTATTACTACATTAAACATTTTTTCTTTTTTATAAATAGTATTTTTTAAATAAATTAAATTTAAAA
The DNA here is from genome assembly GCF_037042655.1 of Diuraphis noxia. Taxonomy (NCBI): domain Eukaryota; kingdom Metazoa; phylum Arthropoda; class Insecta; order Hemiptera; family Aphididae; genus Diuraphis; species Diuraphis noxia. The sequence goes on along the minus strand of NW_028301714.1, from coordinate 23,213,334 downwards.
AGAATTAATAATAGATAGGTGACTATTAATTTACACTTCAAATTTCTAATTTCTTAGCCAAAGTATTTGGCCTAAAACAAAATGAATAATATCACCATGTAAGAAGAACATAATATTATATGAAAGTATAAAAATACCTAAATATGTGAAATTAAAATCTTACATTTTTATCATGTCAAAAATACTTAATAAATATCAATATAATTTAAATATAAATACCTGCACATAATTTAAAAAAATATATTACAAATTGTAATAATACGTAAATTATTATAATCTTTTTTAATTTACTTAAAAAAGTTTCTTAGTTTTTAACTAAAATAAATAATTTGCAATTATAATATTTTAATAGATAAGGATTGTGTAATTTATATTATAATACCTAACTTGACTATATAAAGAAAACATTTATTCTAACATTTATTTTATTTTTTAAATTTCATTACTTTTAGTCCAATTATAATGAGTGTATATAAGAACGAAAAATTATAGTAGGTATTTTATACATTATATAATTTTATTTTTATTTTTATTTATTAAAATTAAGGCTTTTTATTAAGATCATTAGCTTGGTACTGTGTGAGGGGAAAGGTTGATTGTATCAAGTTTTGTATGTGTGGCAAAGATTTTTCACTAAAACTCGGATGGCCGCCCACCCATGAACTAGCAACAACGGACGGTACGTACGCTCAGAAAGTTTCCTCAGTTGAACGTACGACCGCGGCACACCACGGCACACAAAATAATAATAATATAATAATTTTTATGGTATAATAATTGAACCGAATTTCAATCGAAATTAAAGAATGAATAACAAATCCTCTTACTGTGACGGTCTGGTTGTGGGCGAAATTATTAAAAATATATTTAGTTTAGAGAAATAATATCATAACTTGTAACAAAATACTCTATGAATGGCAACTAAAGAAGAAAAAAAAACAAAAATCCTCTGGAAACAACTCGGTTTCTGTATATATGGATATCTGCTACGAAATTGGAGAAAAAAAATCGCGATTGTTTTTTATACACCACGTCGTCAGATGTCAATTTGGTCCATTGTCTTATCGATGTGAATACAGCAAATGAAGAAAGTATATTGTAAGAGGAAAAACAAAGGAACGTAGCAAACACTGAATTCTGAAGAAAAAAAGTAACTGTTTTAAACATAGAGTCTTCGTCTTCGTCTTCGTTATCGAAATTCAACGTCTGACATTGAAACGTTTAGCCCTCGTTAGAAAAGACTCGTAAAATTGAGTAGCTGATAGCTAAGAGAAACACGAAACCAAATATAATACATAATGTCGATGTTATAACAAGCACAGTATACTTAAATAGGACTTTGCACAAAATTAAACACTAATATGTATTGTATATGTGTTGTTCATATTAAACAGATGCGGTGGTCCTTAAAGGAAAAAACTCCAACGTTTTTCCTTTCCAACAGAACATAAAGTTTATGTTCGAAATCAAACCGAAACATCTATTAAATTTCTAAATGTTCCTTCATTTTAATTTCGTTCTTTCATTTTCAATTCTAACATACACATTCCAACAATAATAATTGTTGGGTTTAGTTATTTTGACCGAATTATACATAATTTTGACTATATATAGGTATAACGTTCAGTATGAATAGATCATAAAACATTTAAATGTAATTATAATTATTTGTCATCTATTGCATTATGTAAGTAATATGTGTGATTTATAGTAATATTAAACCATATTATTATTATTATATTGTACCTACATATACCAAGTTGATCTTTCGTAGCTAAGATTATCAATAATGTTGTTAAATAGATTTTTTTTTAAATATAAAAAACAATATTATTCTCACACTTAACTCCTAAATTATGTAAACAAAGATATAAAAAATCATGCAGCGTTCAACGATCGATATCAAATATTTTTATTCGTAAAGCACTCGCGTAGGAGGAAAAAGTTATCAACGCATATCAAAAAATCAACCCATACAAGACCTCTTAAACAGGCCTTTGCGTTGCCGTTTTTCGACAACATTTTACTGAGTGATGACTCAATTAAGCGTGGTTCATAAATATATATCGTATAATGATGATCGACTAAGCCTTTTTTTATACGTATCGGATAATACTTCGGGGTAGCGTGGAAAGCTACGTCACGTGACCGACCAACCGTCGCGTCGTGTTGGTGATATATATATATATATATATATACTATAACAGCCTAGTCGGAAGATCCATCGCAAGGCTTTCGTCGGGACCGAGTTTGTACTTCTATCACCCCTTTCCACCAACCCAAGCCCCCTCACCACAACAACTAACGCACACCACCAGAGTGAATTGCGCGTATCGCACGTTTGGACGGCAAAAACGATGTCAACCTAGCTTCCCACGTCGAGAGTATTATTATTATTATGATAATGTCTCGACGAGGGTTCGAAGAAGAATGCCGTATCGTTTGTTCACGGTTCGAGAACTGCTTATTATTAATATTCAACCTCGACGGGAGAGTATATTATAATATTATAAATACATATATATACTATAAAGTGTGTGTGTGTGTGTGTGTGTGTAAAGGAGAGGGAGGTGGACAGATTTATACTCGCCACAAAACACTGACGTGATTCGCATACGAAATTAAGAAGCACGAACTGCTAGCACGTTATCGCCACCGTCGCCGACGTTTTCTGATGTATTATGCTAAAAATTGTGTACACAGATATCTCATTTTTTCAACCCCTTCCCCCTCACTGTTTATTTACCACCGTTGATGTCTTATAACGCATTTTATATCGACATTTTAACCCCATGCAGTCCTAATCGTCTCGCCAAAACGTCGACACGGCCTTCGAAAACACAGCTAATTTAGAGTAATTAAAAGGCCATCGAGACCGGACACCTTTTTGTCTCGGTCATATGGTATGGTTGTGTATGTGTATGTGTATGTGTATAAAATAATAATATGTTAATAGTTCACAAACCTACTATATTATGGATATTATACTGTTAGCGCTTCAAACTCTCGTTATCGCCTAATTTACCCATCCCATATAACCACCCAGACAACAACAATAAAATATAAGTAAAGAAACTATAATATTATAATTACATAATATTATTATTATTATTTTTTTTTTTAATAATTGTTCCCAAGAATGTATTGCCGATTCGATCTTCCTTTCTATTGAAATCTTATCTCAACATAACATTGTAATTATAGATATGTATATACTTTTTGATCATACTTTTATGTTACATTAATTTAAATAATAGCCACATCTATAATCAATATTAAAATATAGTTGATCGGTAACGTTCACTGTACTCTCGGATATTAATTTAGTTAAATTTTATAAAACTTATCAGTTTTTATACCTGATTTAGTTTTAAACTTCATTTCAATAAGCTTCTAATGAACAATAATTGATAAACATATGATTAAAATAATAACTGAGTCAACTAGCTATATAGCATTTATTTATATTTATATATTGTCAATTCCACTCTTGTTTGATATTATATAAATTTTTAGTGCTTTAAATCGTATTTAAATACGTGCCAAGGATTTTAATAGACAAAAAAAACCATTGCATTTATTCCAATAAAACTAATATATTGTTCCTCTGAAAAATAATAAAGTGATTATAACATAACTTTCATACCATAATAAAATGAAATAATTTGATATAGAATTTTAAATTTGTAACTGTTTCGCGATTCACGCAATTTATTTAATATAAAAGTAATCGGCTGATCACGCACATCGTTGCTGACAATTAAAAATTAAATGCTAGTGAATTTACCTCTTTTTCAACTGCGTTAAATATAAACTGCACAGATTTTTAACACAGTGATTTGAATTGTTTAGATCAAATATAAATTACGAATTTAAGTTAGTGTGCAATTATAATAATTATTTTATTTACAATACTAAATGACAACCGTAACATCAAACAAACCCGTTTCCGTAAACCACGAAACATTTGCGTGAATTTCTCATTGGAATAAAAAATTAGCTTCGAAGTGCACATCGACAAGTATATCTACGTTAATTTTTTTTTAGAACCATACTTGGCTGTAGATCCTTAACAACACACATATACATATTATGTAGGTACAAGCAGTTTCTTTCAATAATATAGACGATTGATAGATAGATATAGTATGTATCAAATTTTATAGATTTTCGTTTGTTTTTATTTTTACATTTTAATGAATGAAGACACAATAATTATCTAAACTTAATGATATAATATATTTGGATTTTAAGTTTGGTACCTAGTTCAATTTAACGTTAATGATAATTTACAGTTTAAAAATAATTTTTAAAAATGTATTCTTATACCCTTTAATATTTAAAAAATATTTTTATAAAAAATAATCACGTATTGTTATGATTTATGATATTATATTGCAAAACCTCTGAGTGAAATCGATGAACATAATATCGGATTATTACTATACCGTACCATACATAATGTTTAGTCGCTTTCGATTCCTTTATTTTGTAAATTTTCATTTGCATAAACTGCACGCGTATTTTAGATATAATAGTATTCGAACCGAGACTCGCCGGAACATTAGTAATATTATTCAGTACATTTGGAAACAACTATTATTATGTACTTTATTGAACTTTATTGGTGTGTGTCCGGGTGTTCCAAATGTCTTTAACATCTTGACTGGTATAAATATCACGCGTGTCGTTTCCACAGCTAGGCCATTATTTTGCGCGCGCCCGCCATTCGGGAAGGAACCTGAGAATAAAAACGCGCCGGGAAATAATCTAATGGACTTTCGTGTCGGGGCAATGAATTACTGTAATGCCCTAAGTTTATTGCACGTGTGACAAACATTGAGCGCGTATAAAGTATGACATTATGCTGCCAAAAAAATATTATTATTGACACTGCTGCGCGGGGGACCATCACAACCGCGTGGACAGTTCAATCGTTACACAAAGTCCACTGTCATCGCGATTCGTGTCTTGTAATTATTGTGTCGAAAATCTCGAGATACGATTTTACTGCGTAACTACAATATTCCACACGAATCGTGAATAAATAAAAAATCGGTACACGGCGACATTCAATAACTTATTATTTGATTATTATCGCGAGATCAAATTCAAATAGTTTAATATACTACTTTATTGTAATGACTTAGGTAATAAAAAATATGCACGATTATAGTTTCCGTAATAATATTATTAATATTGAATTTCATTTTTCATTTTTTTAATGACTTAATTATTATCAAAACCTTGTTATTATTGAATAGTTTATTTTTTAACAATAATTTATTTCATAATCGATAAAATGTATGTAGGTATACATAATCAGGTTAACAGTATAATATAATATCAATATAAAATAACGTTGCTTAATATTTACATACTCTTGACTGAATTGAATTATTTTTTTTTATTAAAACTTAAAAGAATTGTTTACCAGAGAAAATATCCCTGGATTCTTGAGATGCCTTTTTTTTCTTTAACCTAATATCGCTGTCTTAAGAAAACGCAATAAGTTGACCCAGATCAGTCATATTGAATAACATACTTCTTTACGGTGGCCGGTAGGTTACTTTATTTTTGTGAATCGATTGCTCATTTTTTAACTTATAGACGCCAATTAATTCTTCTGGTTTAGCAACCAATTAGATTAAAAATTAGGCACCAAAGTTACTTGAAAATATAACCTAAAAATGAAATGCTAAGACTAATAGAATAAATATGGTATAAAGAATTATACATATACACAAATATAATTCAAGAAAAATATATAAACAATAAATAAATAAAATCCAATCCCGTTCAAAAGCATGGTTAGCTGATAATAATAGTATATTTTTAATATTATAACACTTTTAAAAATTATCTTACATAGTTTAGGGGTAATACTTATTTTTAAAATATATTTAAATAGGTAAAACTAAATTTTATAACACAATTAACTGATTAATATGGCAAAAAAACATGAAACTTATCATTTTTTGTTAAATAAACCACGAATGATGAGACAATCAAACCGACAACACATCCGTGAAGCTTATACCGGATATGAAGTACGCTCTGCATCCGGTCAAAGTATATAATACAATGAATCCCTGCCAACTATATGTTTATGCTTGGTACGTCTGGGGTAAAAATGTTAGACAAAACGATTTTCCCTCAAATAATAAAAATAAATAAATAAATAAACCAAAACCCGGTCCTATTGTCATTTCATTCATAGTACCGAAAAAAGCGATAAATTACAAGAAGATTACCGGACTGGATTCTGGCCAATTTTTATTTATACGTACATTGGGCTTTTTTCATCAACCCGAGCATATTTTTAAGGATTTTAGTGTTCCGTCGCAGGAATATAAACAGTGGGAGTGTTATTCTTTAGCTGGGGTGAGGTTCGTTAAAAAGGCAGGCTTTGGTCGAAAAATCGTAAGCAAAAAAACGTATAAACGTGTCAACTACAGATATTGCACGTTCTCAGTTATGTTATACTATAAATTTACTCTTTACAATAAAATAAATATAATTATTACCAAAGGTGTTTCATAATACCGTAGCGTTTTATGCTTCAAGATCGCAAATGCAGTTTATTGTATTTATGTTTCACATTTTGATTTTAAATTTAAATTAAACATCTTACACTTTCACAAAGATGCATGTAATAAAAGCAAGTTAACTTAAAGGATTAATAATGTATATACATATCAGGGGGCTGTGTATATGAAATAGTACGTACTTTGCTGGATAATATATATTTTGAAAATTATTTGTAAAGGAATTCTCCAGATTCATTACACAATACTTCTGATTCAGTTTGACAAATATGTATTGAGTAAATATGTATAATTTTCATAGGTCACTTTTATGAATATAATATCAGCGTATAACCTGTATAAGGTTTTACGTTATTTCTTCGTATTTATAAAATAATATTATTTAAAAAAAAGTTTACAATGAACATATTCTCTACTCAGGTTTAAACATAATATAAACAGTATACCTAATTATATGAACCCAGCTAAATTTAACCGTGATTTTAAATAGAACATGCATTCTATTAATTCGTAATTAGCTAACATTTTATTTTTATTATGTGGTTATGTTGTGCAGAGAAGGTAAAAACAGATCAGATGAATGATTTTTTTTTCAATTATACTTTTTATTTCTAAAAAATATGACTATAATTGTTTGGCACAGTCAGTAAATTTGAAAAGAATATGCAAATAAAATAAAATAAATTATAATAAAGAAGACAAATACACAAATAACTATTATCGTTGTCGTCGTCGTCTAACAAATGGTATTGTTCTTTATTATTCGAATTGAATGATGATTTAAATCATCAAAAAAAAATAAATGCACACTTAGGTATATACCAAACCGTAAAAATTAATCAAATATGTACACTATTTGTGAACCACGAAGTCCTATGATAACAATAAATTATAATAATATGTATTTCGCAAAATTGAAATCGACGCGTTTTCCATAACGGTTTTGTCTGCAGCATTATTAATCGTGATTTTATGGACACGAAACGAGCTCATTATTCTTCTTTTTTTTCTAAAAGAGGGTATCCCACCCGAGACGGTTTGAGAGATTCTTGAGATTTACATAGTAAGTGTAAATAACAATTAACATTCGGGATAGTGTGTATATTCTCACAGAAGGGTTTTCAGCCTGTGGGTCGTTTCCGTTTATTCGCTGGAGGCAATTCTCGAAATGAACTAAGTGCATACGGAATAATATACGCTAACTGGTGGCTCTGCTTGATAATATTGTAAATTGTTTAGTTTGTCTCAAATGTATCGAAGAGTTAGAATATAGTGTTAAACAACTATAATATATTATTATCGCCATGACGATAACCCATTTATATTATGTCGACGAAATAACTACGGAACACCGGATTTAGTTCATCTCCGACTTGGAATATTATGAGTCAGTGGGACAATCGGGGGACAGAGATATTCGGAAAAAATGCTATAGACTACTCCCTTATTGATTACCCATAGAATCGTGACTGCAGGATACACGAACAAAAAGTTTTAAATAATAATAATAATTTTTGAAAAAAAAAGTTGGAGCATTAGAAGGAGTATCGTAAATAAAATTACGACGTTTATGTGTGTATTTGGAGTATTTGGAGTATTTGGAGGATAATGAAATGAAAAGAACAACAGAGCTGCAATGAGAGTCGAAAGAACTTTTCGAGTAGGATGATGGCATTATTGTTACCTATTAAAACCGAGCAAATGTTGGAGATATTTTTTCACGAATGGTGACAAGCTTTTGTAATTTTAATTCATTATTGTATTGTTTAAGTGGAGATATAAGGGGAGGGAGTGTTGTAAACCGATATCGTAGGACAAACTCAATCCGCCAGAAATAAAATAAGAATATATGTGTAACCGATTTCACAGTGTTGAATTAAACGATTATTTGCGACATGGTAGTAGTTACATAAGTAGCTAGTGTTATAACCTGAACGGACATTGTTTGACGATAAACCCAACGAAAATTGGTTGGCCACCAATCTACGCAAAACTAACAAAATTAGTAAACGAATAGGTAGAAATTTATCGATTTTAAAACGAAATATTAGCATGATTTTATTTTTTCCGATATACTATTATACAGTATTACCCATACTCTATAACTTTTATCAATTACTTTCTAAGAATCATCTACTATTTTTAAATTTTTAAATTTATTTTATGTGTTGAATCTTGTATTTCAAAACCAATACTGGACGTATTATTGATTCCACCGCTGCAAATTCAAATTATTTTCTTTTGACCACATAATAAAACTAAAAATTCTGTATTTTTGTTCTTGATCTCTCATCATAAATGAAAATATCCAATTAAATATTTGAATAATAGATTAGGAATGTTTAGTGTATGGCATGATTAAACTAATGCACGATATTTTGCAGTTTAGTTTATAATCCAATTATTATTATCCGAAATTCATTAACACATGATTCGAGCAAGTACGTGTAAGCACAGTGAAAATAATACAATAATATTCTTGTTGTTATTTTTCCGTACATTTTAAAATTGTATTACTAACAAAAACAACAAAAATATATCATATTTTGTTAAATTAACTTTTTAAAGTTTTGTACCAACTCTTCGATATAAGCAAAAAAAGTTCCCTAACTGAACATAATATTATGGTCTCACAATAATACAATTATCATTTAATACTATTAAACTATATATACATACAATGTATTTAATATATTATTCTCTAACAATTTGTTCGTAATTCATACCTATTAAACATTTTTAGTTACGTAAGTTCACATACCTAAAAAGTATACGTATATGCGTATAGTGTTCATATATTATATGTAACATGTATAGTATACTTTTAAGTATTTAAAAACCATATTTACTGAAAATACACTATATAATTATAAATACATAGAACCTAATTCCAAAACTCTCTAATTACAGCATAATGTTTTAATATCATACATAATTGAATACAGTTTCAACAAAATAATTAAGTAATTTTAATGAATGCATATAATTATTGTTTTTATTCAAAGAATACGAACATTTATTTATACAGAATATTTATGATGTTCGGTTCAATTCTATATGGTTTTACCATTCATTTGTAATGTATTTTCTAACCCATATTAAACATAATTTCCATTTTAAATCTATAATTTCCAAAGAGCAACTAAAAATCAAAACATTTTATATTTTATCAAAATTATGATTACACACTTTGAATGTGCACATGCATTATCAATCAAATATGTCTCTATTTTAAGTTACTTATGAAAATAAATAGTGGTATAATATACTCGTATATATAACAAAAATTACATTATTTATAGTATGTGATACTAATATATTAATATATCATATATTTGTATCGATTCTTACAGATGTACAATATAATATACCGAATGTATTAAATATATACATTAATATTCTTGTAATAAATCGATATATTTAAAAAAAATGTTAATGTTATATAAATGTTCATATATTCATACAGTTGGAAATTTCAAACTAGTCATTTACTGTAAAATTTTCAAACGTCAATATTTTCAGAAAAATAAACTCAAAAAAATGGCTATCTTTAATTTTTTTTTTGAAATAATTAAATAAAAAAATATATTTTTTAACCTTTTTACCAAAACATTAAAATAAATTAAAATATGAAATAATTGTAGTTCTTATCCCTGTGAGTCTTATTATAAAACCAGAATTTCGATATCACCATTATTTCGGGAGATATCGCAATGGGTAAATCCTCACGGTATACCCTGTATATAGGATAGTAGATTATTTAGGATTAATTCTAATATTACAAAGCTAATAATTTTTTTTTTCATAAATAAAGATATATAGATGTACAACTGTTTGAAAGATATATACATGTAACTATGAATGTTATATAATATTAAGATGAAAAGGAATCCTAAAAATAAAAAATCACTGGTTTAGATAAAAAATTATTCTCATTAAGGGAGTTTAATAGATTAAGATTTAAAAATTTTTTTTACAGTTTTGAATATATTTTGTAAATTCTATTAAAATAATAGGCATCTCCTGCGGTGTCATATTAGTCCTCACAAGTTTTTCATTATAATAAGAATTTGGTTATGTTTTTAAACATTTTAAACCCAAAATTTGTTAATCGTATTATATAATTAAGTAATCACTTACTCATTTGGAATATTAAATATTTATGTCTACATTTATTATTTATCGAATTACCAGTGTAACCTCAATTGCCTAAAAAAGTGTATAAAGTTTACAAACACATATGGTTGAAACTTCAAAAGTAAGTATATTAGTTATGATATTTTTGTGGTTGTATGACTTTTTTTTTGGTTTAATAAAGGGGACGTGAGGGCAATCTGTCATGGTTAAGTAAATTAATTAGCTAGGGGGGACGTAAATTCGTTTGTGTATTAAAGAGTAGTGATACTATTTATTATTTTCGAAGTCAAGTACTGGAATTAAGATCTTGGTTCCTGGTTAACATGCTTTTGTCGAGCTGAACAAACAGCTGTAATCACTCTAATTTCACAATTATGTATCGCATATGATCAAACATTTTAATCAAGTATAGATATTGACATTTGACAACGGTATAATATTGTGAATATGATTAATTCACAGCGAAATATAGGTACAAATCGCATTTCCTTATTTACCGCAACATTACTGAAATTCAATTCAATTAAAGTTTTTGTAACAATAAAATACACTACAAACATTTATTTTCAATTAACGTTATAAAATTATAAATATTTGAGTATTTTTTGTACTTGCTTAAATTTTTATATTTCATCTTTTGATTTTTTGATGAATCAAAAATATAACCCAATCTCGACCGTACCACACACACAATTTTCAACTAAAAACAAACAATTTAATGTTATATGATATTGTATATTCAGGTTATCCGTATAGTCAAAATAATTAAAATTATACACGGTCTATATATTTTTCGATTATATACAGAATTTTAAAACACGATACTTCCATCGTATAATTAAAACGGCACACTTTAAAGTATTTCTAAACTAATTACACAGTGGTGAAAAAAAAACCAAGACATCTTACATAAGGTGGAGCAAAAAGTCGTTGGATAAAATTTCAACGAAGTAATTTTAAACAAGTTGTTCCTCGTGCTCAATAATTGAAATTCATATTTGAGTGAATTTTCAGGAAATTGAAATTTAACATACTGTAATTTTGATCCGTGATTAAAACGCAACACTCAATCTACACACGCGTCCGGCAGTTCAGCAATTGTATACACAAATTAGAAATAAATTACTATGTTCAACCAGGTATACAATATTTACATTAGAGCTAATTATAATTTCACAATATTACGTATATTATACGAACTCAGTAATATTGAATTGGGTACACCGTGACGCAGAACTGCAATATTTTTATCATAGGTTAGGCAATAATATTTGGTATGTATGGAAAATGATAGAATATATTATATATATATATATTTTTTTTTCATTTATTAGTAAAATATAAAATCTATATACATAAATTATAATAATTAATAAGCATATGGCGGGAAAATATTTGAAGGCAGTGAAGTGCTTATACTCGACTAGATATAATATAATATCTATATTATAATCAATATTTTTTCTTACCGGTTTTTGTATGATGTCGTAGTTATAATTTAATGTTTCAAATTCCAACAGGCATTCGACAATACATTTACAATAAAATTAAAAATAATTTTGGAATAAACATAAGACAAAAATATAATACGAAGTAGGTACATTGTATATACATGTTAACGCTAATAATAATTTATTCTAACATACCCCTCGTGGATTATACAGAACTGTTAGCCATTTTGAGTAAAATACTAAAACAATTTTATTGAATATAATAATAATATTGTTTTTTTTTTTTCATGAAAATAAAGAATTATAATATCATTAAATCTCAGTATAACTTAATATGTTTTTTTTTTTTTTTTATCAAATCAAATATAATATAAAACATCTAAATTTAGTATTTACTCAAATATAAATTCAGTACACGCCATATGATATTGAAAATTGTTTTCTTTTTTAAATAACATTTATCAAATAGGTAATATAGGCACTATAGGTCAACATTAATATTTTATCAAATCAATAACTGGTAGATGGCAGTTTATAATTGAAAAATACGTATTTTCCTCTGAAAGCTTAATTGTTTTTTTTTTTATGTATAAAACATTCAATCCATCATCGTATATTATAGTGCATTGAATAAAGCTCAGGCACCATGGGCAACATGTGTAAACATCATGGGTTTTGGAGTACTGTAACTCAATACCTCTAATCAAAATATTATTATGTTGACATTTTTTTTTATTTATTTATTGGAACTACCAAAATCCATAAGATATGTAAACTTTTACTTGGGGCTTGATCTGTTCAAATCATTAAGTCAATACGTTATTGCGATGTTATATTATATTTAATTGATTATATAATCAATATTTTAAATTCAATCACAATTCTATAAGCCAGCACTTAAAACATCATTTAGACAGGATCTGCGAACATACGAGCTTTAAATAACGTTTAATTCACCATGCCGAACTATTCATTTAATTGGTCAATACTATATATTTTTGTTTTGATGTACTTTTACTAATAATTTACTGTCATATTTTTTTTTGTTTTTTTATGATAAGGCTTCAACATCTTAAGTTAGTAGCCTACAATTTTAACAGAAATAAAATTTACAAATATTTACAATTTATGGTTTAAGTGTATGTAATGGAAAAATTTAAAAGTTGCTTTGGTGTTTTTTTCACTGATATTAAGTCGGAGGGAAGTTGTGTTTTTAAAAACTATCCGAACTTCGGTGTATTTTGGGCATCTAGTGATAAAGTGGTCGATTTTTGTTTGCATTGCATGTGTTGCATACTGGAGCAGATTCTTTGGTGATGAGGAAGGAGTGGGTGAGTTAAGTGTGGCCTATTCAAGCTTGGTTTATAATAACCTCGTCTCTTCTTTTTAGGCTACAGAAAAATTTCCATTTTTTATGGAAGGCTTGATATTTCATAATTTATTTGAGAGAGCAACGTTGGATCATTTTGTTTGCCATCTATCAAGAATTTTGATGTTAATGGTGTTGAGCGACACTGAAGATGTGGTTAGATTTAGTTTTAAGGCATTGTGAGGAAGTGTAGCTTCATTCGCGGATTTATCTGCTTTTTCGTTGCCAGAAATTCTGACGTGAGAAGGGACCCACATGAAAGAGAATGTTGTCATATTTTATTCTAACCATTCTAACCACTGTAAAAAATATTAACTCCAATAAATACTTTTTCAGAAAAAAATTCAACAGAATTTCTTAATAATATGCTTTTCATAATATATAAATCCAAAATAAGTCATATGACTCGTGGTATTGAATCAAATTTGGAACTTTCAGCAGTAAACAAATGTGCAAATTACTTTTAATATTATTGTTAACAATGAATATGTTATACAGTGATTTTTGTAATTATATATACTACCTAGTTATATGGTTATATTTCGCAACGAAAAGCAAAATAGAAAACAATTTGTGGTCCATGTTAAATTTATAAAATGTGCTAATAATATAAACTCAACCACATCCTATTTGTGTATTGTTTACCTATTATTGTTGAAATGGTATGAATTATTTACAGATCGTAAGCCATCTAGAATCTTTTAGAAAAATTTGTTTTTTATAGCATCATTGTTATAAAGTCCTAACTCGTTGTTGTAGTTGACAATTAGTTCAAAATAGTATTTGAATAGGTACAACAATTCTGAAATGGATAAAAAACGTATAACCTATATTGTATTTGTCTACACGATAAAAGTTAAAAGCAATATTGTAAGTAATAATAATATGTATTACTAGGTATATGCATACTAAGTACTTACCGGTTTCTATATTTAATTTATGTTTTATTAACATATAGTGATTTTGCTTATTGCTATCTGTAATACTAAATTATCATTCTGGGTAACTCTACGTAAAGTCGAAATATAGAATCTTAAATAAAAAAATTGACACTTAAAAAAAACAAATTATAAACATAATAAGTTAATGCATAATAAATAATTAGCACTCAGTAGTACTTATAACTGACAGTGCATGCACTAGCATACGTAGACTATGTCATATTATTATGATATTTCAGCTGCAGGTCAATATAATAAACATTCTGGGATATTCAAATTATTCCAGTAAAAAGAGTTTTTTTCTTCGATTTCTGCAACGGTGAATTTTTATTTTTCTGCGTGACATGCTCGTTTGCCGAACATGTAACTCAGATCGGTTCAATAAATCCTACCTACTTCCTTAAAAAGGTCTCATTTCGTCACGCAGATACGTATATAATAATATAATATACACAATATAAAAGTACACATCATATAACAAGACATATACGTAAGCATAACACGGATATAGATGTAATAATAATAATAATATTACATTCTCACGTAAAGGTTCTCTGATTTCACGCGCACCGTACCAAGAAAATAAAGTTTTTCGCTATCCGTATCACGTTTGGATAACATGCAAAACGTGTACAACTATAACCTCAGTCGTTAATACACGTGCCCTAAACTATACTTCTACCACACTGCAAGTCTAGAACTCTGGAAACTGATATTGTGTTCAAAGAATAGTCAGCGGGAGCGTGCTTGCGTAAATTATTATACATGCGACTATGCTGCCGCCGCCGCTTTTGGCACACGTCCGATGACGATTCTAGTGGTTATATGGCAATAATAATTATTATTATTTCACACGCGTGCGTGTAGAAAGTTAATTCGCATTATCGCCAAAACTTTGGGAACGCTTGTCAGGCAAAGTTTAAGAGGAACGCCGAATGGGTGTGCGGGTGGTGGAGGGATGGGGGCAGGAAGATCCGTTTAACGATGACGATTATTGTCGTCTTCGTATCGGAACGTAACGCGCTCGTAACGTATTAATGTATTATTATTATACACGCGTACACTTGACATTGAATATTATTATAATACATCGAACGTTTGTTTGTGTGTTTCACAGCTTGCAACCGGACATATCACGGTGAGGTCGGCCGGACTTACGAGCTGGAGGTTAGAAGGCCCAGGGAAGACAGATTGCCATTCTTGTGCTACTTGAACTTTACCGCGGCCGGTGGCAAGTTCGGCGACATAATCCAGGTAAACCGTTGGTTCGAGTGCACCTTCTTCCCATAATAATATTGTTAAAGAGTACAATTAAAGAACTTTAAATATGGTATCAAGGTTCTTTAGGCACAAGGTTTTCATGATATTTTACGATTATTAAAGCAATACTAGGTATTGTATACAATATTATTTTATATTGTGAAGTATAATTATGCAGTTACGTAATTGATGTTGAAATGAGTTTGGTCGGTTGTATATAAGATAGTAATGTCATTTCAGAAAATCGACTTTATATAAGTCGTGGATATAAAATGTAATCGCATCGAAATCCTGACTGCTTTGTCTGACGTGCACGTACGTATTATGTAAAGGTTTCTTTCGTCCAGGATTATATCCGTAAATATTATTATTGTATTATTGTTACACGTTCGAGAAACAAATAGACAATTGATATTGAACAGGAATTTAAAATGTGAATATAATACAATAACATGTGTCGTCGACGTTAACAGTTTTAGACTTCACGCATAGACACAGAAATATTTCTTGAATACCAATTATAACATTATTCCTATATTGTTAGGTACCTACATGTTAAGTGTGTATCACATGAAATATACGTAATAATATAATATTTTATAAATACCATTGATATCGACGTTATATTTATAGTATATTATAGTTATATTGCACCAAATACGCTGAACATTGTGTCGAATGTGTCGTGCACGTTTTTCAAACAAAACATAAAAACCATTATACAATTAAATATATGATATACATGAATTTAGAAAGATGAAATTATATTGTGCTGTAAAAACTAGCCTCATAACATTTGGAGGAAAGTTTGATTGAAAAAGTCATAAAATAACCGAATGAATACTGACTTTATAAGCATATAAAGAAATGATAATAATAAATTCAAAAAACATTTGTATCATACATGTACTGGGAATCGTATTTTATACAAAAATTAAATTAAAACAATAAAGAAAACACTATAATTGGAAAATGAAACAAAATGAAACTGCAAATTTCAATCTTATTCCTCCCTGAAGCATCGAAGTTTTTTTTAAGGAACTTTTACTCTGTGCCTCTACCTCATGTAAACTTTGTTATTTTTTTTTACGAACAATCAAAGTTGACTGAGTGTGCGATTATAAAAAGCAAAAACTTTTCCTTCTACAAATAAACTCAGAAAATAACACGGGAAAAACTGCATGACCAAAGTTCAGTTATTTACTAGACGCTGATTTTTCTTTTTTTTTTTTTTTATGCAAAACTTGCTTACATTCTTATGATAATGATAATACGAATAGGAAAAGAGAAGACATTTATCAAAACCAAAAATAATTTGTTATAAAAACTATGAATGAATTTAATTCTTTTTTTTTTTCACATGTACACGCTCCCCAACTCCAAGATCTAACTATAATCATATAGATATAATAATATCGCAGAGTATTATATTATCAAGGATTTGGTAGGTACTTTTTCTAAAAATAATAAATATTCATTTATAATCACCAATCATTCAAAATTAATTTCTCTCATAAATTTATAAAGTATTTTATATAATTATTCCACGTCTTAAATACGAACATGATTGTTTTTAATAATTTAATACAATTTGAAAAAACATGAAAAACTATTTACATTTTTTCAATCTTTTGTAAATATTAAGACTTCTAAGATTATTAAATTCAGCATTATTATCATGTATAAACTAAGAGTGAATAGTACTTAAATATATTTCTTAGGTTTTCTTGTTAATCTATTATTACTTTTGAAAATCACCTAAAGATTTTTAAATTAATCAAATACAATAATATATTTTAATAATCATTGTGTGTGTGTTTTTATAAAACATGACCTATATGATATTTGAACTAAGAGATCATTATATTTCATTAAATTACCTCTAAGTAGTTAAGAGTAAAATAAATATTAATCGATTTAATGTGCAAAAAAAATATCATGTAATCACATCATAATAATACCAATAAATATAAAACTAATAACACTAATAAATAAATATTCAACAAAATTATAATATTCTTTTTTATATAATAATGCTAAAGTGAATGCTTCAAATGAAAACATAGATTGAAACCAAAATCATAATAAATATTTTATTAAACAAATAATTGTATGAGGTCATAAATATTTAATATTTTACGTAAAATAATTGCTATAGGATAATTTATTTATACAAATATTCATACATTATACCTGCAGCATACATGTTATTATTAATATCTGTACCTAGTGTACCATATTATGGAATTAAACTGTAATGTATGAATACATGAATTAAAAAATGAGTCAATATTTAATTGTTCATCAAAAATCTTACTCATGCTTGTGAATTCCACTATTTAAGTTTGGTGTTCTGTAAATTATTATATCATATTACATATATTAACTGATCCCCGTGCACTTTGTTGCCCGTTAAAAATACCAACTCTCTCTATATAATTCAAAATGTGTGTTCAATTCGTCATTTAATACTCAGATAGTCATGTTCAAAACTTCCTGTGGATTTACCCTAACTTAATCTTCATAACTAAAATTATATTCAATCATAATATTTTCTCAAATTGTTAACCTTGTAAAGGTGAAACAATTTTGAAAATTGGTACTTAATAACAACTTGCTAATACCTTATTCATCCATACTAAATTGGAGCCAATAGGAACCAAATACAAAAAACAAAAATATGTTTATATTTATTACACTATCTGACCCAGCAAACACTATTTTACCATATAAATTATTTCTAATGAATATATTGGTAGTAAAATAAAAAATAACTAAATTATTATAATTGTGTGTTGATGTGTTTTACTGGTATAAGACTGAAAGAGGAATAATAGAGCACTGGGAACAATAACTTAAACACCAAATGTTCTTTTTTTTATTTAATCGTACTTTTATTATCTTAACTAATAAATATCAAATTACATCTCTATCACACATTATGAAAATTAAAAAAACACTATCAGTATCTTAATGCAATAGATTGTACGATATTTTTAATGAGTCCATCTTTTGCCAACATAAACAAACGGAATGGTTTACCCACCCAAGAACATGCACTTATAATAAATTGTTCATGTGAAAAAACTGTGCGCCCAAATCTAAGCTACAAACAAATATCGTTCATCTCGTGCTTCTTGTGATTAAGATTCAACCAATTGCACCATACTCATATGAAATCGTATTATCGGATTGAATTAGTTCGTTTGTTTTTTTGCTTCTTCTATTTCTCATGTTTGTAGCTGCATTTTGTCTACGACAAAAATTGCCACTCTGGCGTCTTGCTGGCATTTTTTAATGACACGAACAAATATAATACATTCAAATTAAGAATAAAATATCTTATTATATTTTATACATATATAGATAAATTTCTATCAGTCAGTTCTTTATGCATTCTTAAACGGTTGAACGGATTGGGACGAAATTTGGTACAGATACATAATATTGGACTTATGGGTAGATGATAGGCTCAACCTCGGGAGGTGCCCAAACAATTATTTTGAGATTTACGATAGAAATTTTTGTTTATTCATTAATAGTTAGTGCGAAAGAAATCATTATTCTCAAATTTGTTATTATTTTTTTATTATTTTTTTCCATGACACATGCGTCTATGGCATTACAAGTTTTTATTGATATTTTTTTTTTTTTTTGTAATTCTAACGCCATTTCTATGCAGTTATGCCTCCCAAAAAAAGATCGATTGGTAGTTCTACGCCTCAAGCACGAAAGAAAATGGGAATACGAGCTTCAGAAACAATTGAGCAAAGAGATGCAAAGATTAAAAATCGATATGAAATGTATGAGTGTACATCAACAAAATTATGCATCAACCGATTTTGCAAAACAATTGCAAGAAATAAGGAATAGTAAACTAGCTATCGATGAATCCACACAACGCATCACATTCCCAACTAATTTCTGGAAAATAACAGCAACAACCAATGAATTAATTGACAAAGATTTTTCAAATCTACCACAAAATTACGGATATCGTCAGTGGCCTACAATGAATAACACCATTCTAACCGAATTCCGGACGAAACGATAACGTACCAGTCCATCGATACAGTAATGAATCAAGACGAAGTTGTCGATTATTTAACTGAATTCTTAAATCCACTTGATTTTCCAGACATGCTACTGCACGTTATAACTTTGAAATTTGGCGTGCTCATCATTCTTCTACGAAACATCAATCCACCACGATTCTGCAACGGTACCAGGCTTTCAATGAAAAAGTTGATGGACAACATTATCGAAGCTACAATTTTAAACGGAAAGTTTAAAGGCAAACATTTACTGTTGCCACGCATCCTAATGATTTTAATAGATATGCCTTTCGAATTCAAACGTTTGCAGTTACCGGTGCGACTCGCTTTTGCAATGAACATCACCAAAGCACAAGTACAATCACTACAAGTGTGTGGACTGAATTAGGAAAATCCATGCTTCTCACACGAACAGCTGTATGTGGCATGCTCACATTCCAATAAATATAATTCAATTGAATACTTGAATCGTCAGACTTTTCTCGATAAAACGAATGAAATTACATAATAATAAACTAAATTAATTATCAGTATAAGACTATTGCTTAGTATATTTTAACTATTATCTATTTATATTTTTTTAAAAAACTTCTAGCGCAAGTATCGAATTTAACACACAGTTTGAAACATTTAAGAGGTAGGCTTTTAAACGGGCTTCGAAGTTCACGAGTTCAGCTATTAGTAAATAAATTTAATATTATTCTCAAATCCTATAACCTATAGCAACCATTAGTAAACAGAAATTTCTACCATAAATCTAGCTGACCCCGTGAACTTTGCCCTTAAAATATGAAAACCTTTTAAAAAATTGTGATTGTTCAAATTATTTTGTATGTAAGTCACAGCAGTATATAAGGGAAATTCAGCTATTCTGGTAGGAAATCCATAGAAATCCTAACCTACTTTTAAATACTAATTTGCACTAATTATTTCCCCTATAGTCAAGAGCAACCATTTTTAACCAACGTCAACCAATAATTATTATTATAACAGCTTTAAAGCTCATTGCCACCATTTATAAACAAATATTGTAAATTGTAAAACTCAAAATTCTTGTTTGAGCACCTCCCAGGTTGATCAATTCCCTTATAAAATTAGCCTAATTCATATTCTCAGGCCTACCAAATATACACAGAACATTTTATGAAAATCAGTCAAGCCGTTTCGGAAGAGTTTAATAACTAACACTGTGAAACGACATTTTTATATAATAAGATTGTAATTATGTGTAATATATACCCACACCAAAATTAATTTCTTGCAGAAAATTCTTGGCCGGGGCATAGTATTTAATGTATTGAATATTATTACATTATTTAAAGTTAACTCAGTGAACTATTATAACGTATTATACATTAAAACTTTCACAGAGACGCGATCAATTCTATAATACCAACTAAAATTAATATAAAATTAATAGTATAAAGAAAAAAAATGTTAAAACAATGCAAAAAACTGGTTCGAACTATAAACACTGCAGAGAACATTAATCCTACCACTTAATTGCAACTGCGTTATAGAATTTTAGGCACGTGGCAATAATTGTACAGCTTTTTAAATAGCAAATTCATGAATTGTTTATAAATTCTTAAGTTCTGACTTAACCTGTGGACTCTCTATAAATGTCATAATATAACCTATAGCCTTTTTTGATAAATGGACAATCTAACAAAAAATAATATTTAAATTCGATCCAGTAATTCCTGAGATTAGCGCGTCCAAACTTTTTTAACTTTTCAGTTTTATATTATTAAAGTATAAATAAAGTTATATAACTATAAAAACTGTTTGATTTAAAAAACATTATATTTTTTAAATAAATAAATAATATTTATTGTGTATTATTGAGAACTTCTGTCACAATTTAGTGCCACACTTTTGTATATTATGCTATTAAAAAAATATATGTAAAACACAATTTGACTTACCTTAATTCCTTGAACAGAATAAAAAAATAATTTTTTAATGCTTTGTATTCACGGTAAATTCGATTTTATTAATTCAGTTATTAGACATTAATTTTAAATACTATTGAATTCCTTTTTTTATCTTAAATTTTTGTAACTCTGTTGAACAAGTATTCCATTACTGTGATATCTCGCACTCTGACGTTGAGTTTAAATTGCTTTTATATGTAATTTGGATTATGCTTTATTCTAGTTAAATGTATATTATGGACTTTAGTATTTTAACACACATATTATACTTATTATGTGTTTGTTTGGCCATTTTGAAAATATATGAGGATTTAAATTCGTATTAATGTTGTAAACTGAAAACGGAATACCTACAAAGAACAAATACAAATTTACAAAATGTCGTATTTGTGATTTATTTATTTTATATGAATCGCTGGTAAAAATTGTAATTATATATAATATATTTATATGTATGAATATGTATACATTTTATTTCAGTTGTCTGTTATGAATTATTCAATTGGTACCTGCAGCATACAATGAATTAATGTACTCATATCTGGATTATATTTACACAGGACTTCAGTCTTTTTACTTATTTTTTTTATACAAAATAAAAAACAAAACAAAAACCTATGTAAAAATACATCCTTTATCAAAAGGACATAAATGTATTATGCATAAACGGATGAAGTACTTTTTAAATTCTTTAATGGTCCTTACGTTCAGGCGCGTAACACCCGAGTCGTTCTCTTTTTACAGATTTAAGCACTTCTTGTAATTTTGAAGTGTACGTTACCTATTTTCTGCCAGTTAAAGCCCAGTTTAATATGATGCGTAAAATGATATTTTTACAACATATTATTACCTATGTGTTTCATTACAAAATGCTCAAAATTAAAACAAACGTAGATGGTAAATAATTATAAATACCAAAATAAATGCTAGTATTTGAGTAGGATATACGATACTTAAACATAAATACATATTATATGTTTACCATTTCCAATAATATTATTGCATATATCGATAGTCTTAACTTTTAGATTAAATCATCTTAATCCACAATATGTTTTAATTCTATTAAATTAGGTAGGTACTATTTTACTGTCTGCAAAATACCTCCAGGTGTCACTGATACCGCGTCAGGTATACTATTGTACAATCATATAGCTTATTGAAATTCAATAAGTGAAAACTTGATTCAAACTTGAATATTAGTACTAGATATATTGTTTTTAAGTAATTGCTAATTACTTATTAGGTATATCTACCGTGCACAATGATATTTGCAGAAGACCATTTCAAAAATGCCAACAAAACCATATAGATTGCCTAAATCAAAAACTAAAATAAAATTAGTGAGTAATAATGATTTTAATTTCATGAAATGGACAACATTTGTACCCTTTATCTAAAAAATCGTGTACGTTATTTCGAAATAATAATATTCATATAACAAAAATCCAGTTCGTGAAAATTTTGTCTACACTTGTGGATGTGATATATATTATATATATAGATATATACGTTATATAAACATAGCTAAATACACTGATACGTTCTCAATCGTATAAAATATCGTACAGTCAGCTCGAGCCCGTTTTTTTTATTAATATGTTTAATTATTACGTATGAATTTTCAAGCAGACAATTAGACGACATATCAGTATGTATTTTACCAACATTTATAAATACCTATTTCACAGGTATTTATCCCTTCATTATAATCAACATCATTATGAGTATTATAACTAATATAACTGTTAAGATATGTGCATATGAATTATGAACTCGTTCGCAATTATCTATACTGATAAGTGATAACCGTTTAATACTTCTAAAGTATCGGAAATCAGTCTTCGCAAAGTGATCAACGCACTCTAAGCTAAAAAATAATTAATTCTCTAAAGTTACATTGAAAATAATACACAAATAAAAATTTAAAAAAATAAATATTTTATTAATCATTATTTTACTTACTCAAACAAAATCATACCTAAACTAACCTAGGTATATCAAAACGCCTGTTTCGTAATTATACATCGTAAATGAACTCATAAATTTGTTTATTTGCACACTCTATTATTATATTAAATATATTATGTAAATAATTACAATTTTTGGTCTATAATATGCGTCACAATATTATTTATCTATTTACAGGTTGTTAAATGTTTATTGAAATTACAGGTTGGTCACCCAACTCTTATATAATAAGAAATAATAATATTTTACGATAACTTGAATTATTTTATTTTCTGATACAAATATTAATAAGTTTAAAAAAAAATTATAAATTACAAACAGTTGAATTTGAATAACTTGACACATTTAATAAGTTTTAGTTTTATTCTCAATTTACAAGTTTGTACACTGAACAGATACAAAGGGTGGGCATCGCCCATTTGCGCCAAAATAAAAAAGGTATATTTTTTCAGGCAGCCTATTTGCGCCAAAATTACCTGGTATAATAAAGTAATATATTTTTTTCTCAAATAATAATCAATTAAATAGTAATTAATACAATTTTATTTAAATTATAGTTAACTATACGAATATTTTTAAAATAATAATCAATATTAGCTGTATAATACACATTTCTTTGAAACAATATTCAAAATAAATACAAATTGTTTTTAAAAACTATATACTTATTATAGTTTATTACTAACTATTATAATTTATAAAAAATAAGTAATAATAGTTAATATTAGTACTTACATATTTTTTATTAATTATAATAAACTAATAAATATTTTTTTACAATCTTTTCTTTTTATGATAATAATCTATTAGGTATACAATTGTTTTAATCAAATTTAGTCAATAATATGAATGTTTTTATAATTATTATCAATAATACACTTATTAAACAATAATTAATAATTAGTATAGGTGTTAGGTACACATTTTTTTTTTAAACTATAGGCTATAAGTAATAAAATAATAGTCAGAACAATTTTTTTTTTAAATATCAATGAAATTAATTATAATAAGCGAAAATAAAAAAGATTTTTTTAAACATAATATCTTTCCTAATCTTTATTGTAATTAAATGACACTACTTGTACATATTCATAACGCGTTAATTTTTCGTTTTTATAATTCTCAATTGTTTTTAAAGTTTTTTTTAATCTGGTTTTAACTTGTACATTTTTTCTAGGGTTAGGTATATTTTTAGGACAACTGTTGATTTTAATATAAACATCTGTTTAAACTGTTTTAATTAAAATTTCTAAAAATGTAAAAATATTAGGATGCGATGTATAAAACTGTTCATTGAAGCGAGAGTGAAAAGATTCACAGTTATTGGTGGTTCTAGTTAAATCAGCTGCAAACGCAGCCCAAATGTTTGGAGGGTAATTGGCATTTTCTCCTATGTAGTTATCTACTAAATAATCTGCATATTCTCGATATTTTGAATCATCGGGAATTTCAGACATTTTTTATTTTGGCGCAAATGGGCTGTACCCAAAACGAATTATTTTTTTTTGGCGCAAATGGGTAACACTCAAAGGGTATAACAAATGTAGTCTTTACTACACCTTAATAATTGTATACGTTCATTCATCTCTAAATGGAACTATTGTTTTATACGAATTATAATACAGAACTTTAATATTTTTAAATTTAACCAAAATCCTAGCGTAATAATATTTGAACAAGAGTATTCGACTGTATACTGCGATGGTCCTATTTTAGTATAATATTACCTTATACATAAATAAGAATTATTGATGGTAGTACCACTTGTACGGGAAAACATGATGAACATAACCAATGATTTTATGAATTTATGTAAATCCAGACAAATAGATAGAACAGCCTTACATACAACTGCTCTTATTGCTGGTTCATAACCGAATTTATTATTACCAAAGCTACTGACGTTAATTCAATTTTGTATTTGTATTTGTATTACCAATGTTCCAAAATATTACTACCTAACGCCTAGCTGCTGTGATTACCCAGTACTGTTTGTCACTCGGTTGCTCAATCAGACAAATTCGTTATACAAATAACCGTTTTCACGAATAAAAAACTTGAAACCAACATTAATTTACTATGTGTATATAAAATAATAGTATCTATATATACTGTATGATGGTTTTCTTTTATAGGAATAATTTTGCTATAAAAAAGCAAACGATTTTGAGTATTAAATTCCAATTAAACTGAATATAATATATATTTTCAGTTTTCCTAAACTTAAAATTTGATCGATTTAATTTAATTTCATGGCTGTAATTATATCAAATTAAAATGCGCTTGTTTTCAAAATATTTCCTATTTAATTTTATTGCGACTGAGATAATAATGACCAGATTCGGTGGAATATTTATATATTATTTAGTAAATCTATAGCGATTAGTCTAAAATCTAAATTAATTTTTGAAACATTAATGTAGGTAAATTAGGAACATGCAACGAACCGGGAGTCTACAGCTGCATAATTTATAGATATACCGATTTCGTTGTGTAATTAATAGTTTAATATTGTGTTGACTGCGTGTGTTACTAATTCAAAAATATATAATAATTATCTCGATATAATATATTGAGTATATAACTAATAGTTATGCAGAAAATACCTACCTGCAGAACTCTAGATGCACATTTATTACATACACTACATGAATGTGAATATCGTCAAACACATCACTAAACGCTTTCACCCGTTTTATATAATAATATACAGGCACATAACTACCTAAGTATAAATATAACAATAATATTGCAGTTGACGTTTAACACGTTCACTGTGGGCAGATTCGTTTCGTACACGTTGGATGGATGTCCAGATGGATACATGTCCATCAGAGAATCTCAATTGCCAGACACCGGTGGTCAGTGGTGTGGCAGTGCATGGGGCTTTACCGTTTATTACAGCGAAACTCGGTCAATAAACCTGACTCTCACACTATCCAAACTCTCCGAACAAGTAAGAACCTTTATAGATTATTTACTATAAATACGAAAATTGTGTGGAATCAAATTAAAACTTTTTTTATGAAAAACAGAAACATTATTTCGTGTTATATATAAAGTATTAATGGAAACTATATGAAATTATATCAGCGTATGTCCTGAATACACTCGAGCGAAGAGTTATTCGTTACGTTATTCAAAGTGAACGCCACTATAGTATTAATTAGCCTGACAGATATATAAATATTAAATCGTCCTAATATTATTATGTAAAATGTAAACATTAGTGTTTTACTATTAATTGCAGTTTAAAATACACTAATATCTCATTGAAATATTTTATTTTCACACAGGGCATTGGTTACAATTTCGATTTCAAATTATCATACAAATATTTGAAAAAGAGCGACGCACACCTCCGATACGGGAATAGTACCTTCCAAACGTGGCGAGGACAGATGATCACAGGAAGCTACTGCGACAGGATACTCGATCAGTGCGATCGTAAACTCTGCAGAGTTCAGTCACCCAATTTCCCGGGAGCTTACCCAAGAAACGTCACTTGCTATTATAGGATAGAACAGAGAACGGCCCCAAAATCTAAGCGGGCCCTGATTGTGGTCAGACAGCCAAATGCACACAAAATTCATATTAAAGACCAAGTCATAAACTACGACCGAAGTCAACGTACACTCAGGTATGTCCCGTGCAACAAAACGTAGGTACTTTACGAAATTTTCCATTAAAAACGGGTTCATTCTAGCGCTGTTACGACGTAAAAACAAAAAGAACTCGTAAAAAAATATTTAAAAATGATATACGGTTTTGCTTGAGCTTTTAAAACAAATAAAATATGATATTAAATATCCATAACACAAAAGAAAACTTCCATTCAATACATTTTCTGTTTAATGAAACATTTTTAAGAACCAAACACCTGTAAGTAACGAAAAATGTACTAAATTGTATTTAATTAATTTCTCAATAGTTTATTTTTTTTTACTGTCCGTCTTATTATATGTGAGTTTCACTTCACAGTGTACGTATTATAAAACAAGCTGTATTACTATTATAAAGGTATAGTCTTACTTCAAGTTCACACAAAACAAAACCAACCAAATAACTAACATCAGCACTTTAAAATACACGTTTGAAAAAGTATCTCACCCCGTTAATATTTTAATATGATTCTATAATGCGCACACAAATTTATTTATTGCCTAAGACGTCGTAGGAAACGCGTATTAACTCGATGTAATATAATACTATATTATACTATTTTAGTTCGCCAAAAAGTCAAACAATGAATAAGAGTCGAGTGAACTTAATAAATTAGGCTAATGTATTTTTAATGGAACGTTTCTCAATTGTTGTTTCTAAGAGCAAATTCCATTATTCCCGATCTCAATAATAATGTAAAAGTCACATTTAAATCTCGTATTGTTTCCCGAACAAATAACGTGGCATGACAATTGAACGGGAACTCAGAAAAATAAAAAAAATAATTTTTAGTTGTTCGTTCACCCTCTGATATATCGCATCGTTGTGTCTCGTGTTATTATTTTGTTTTTCACTTCCGTTTGATAGAAATAAATCCTTTGGAAGGCGTCGGAAAACGCCATTTCGTCACGTTGACGACGAACCTACGTAAATGATTCCGGCTGATATCCCACAAACAACAAATAAACATTTCGGTCGATTACGCTCCAAAAATGCGCGCTGACCAAGTCGAGAAAACCTGGGAAACGAAATGGCGCGTACAAATTAATAAAGACAAATGTACTTGTGTAACGTCCGAAAACGTTATAAAATACCAAAAGTGTGTTGGTAGAGTAACGCCGTATGATGGCAGTCCATTTCGGTCTGGTCTAGAAGCAAATGTTTGGTTTCCGGTCAGGCTGGAATATAATAATT
This sequence comes from Diuraphis noxia, assembly GCF_037042655.1. Taxonomy (NCBI): domain Eukaryota; kingdom Metazoa; phylum Arthropoda; class Insecta; order Hemiptera; family Aphididae; genus Diuraphis; species Diuraphis noxia. The sequence continues at coordinate 23,184,808 of NW_028301714.1, read as the reverse complement.
TTTTTTTTGTTTTATTTATACTATTACAATATTGACAACATTTTGTTTCGTTACCTACTTTGTAATATTACTTAAATTAGTTTGCGGTCGTCGTGATTTATCAGAAGCCATGCACAAGGTCAAACACTGATGTTCAAGTCTAAAGTATCGTTTAAAAATAGTACACATCAATAAGTACTTACCTACTTAAAACAATCTTTGAATTCTTATTTTGTCTGTAGTATGCTATAAAGAGCAAGTGATTGGATAGTAAGAAAAATTAAATTAAATTGTTCATACATTCAATTATTTGAACTATTATACGTCATCATCTACGATAAAAACCACTATGATGGCTATCGAAAGAACACAATATGATTATTCGTATAATATCAGTGTATTAATGTTTATAGGTAACCTAATGCGATCATCGAGAATATTGTAGAATATATCGTGAATACCAAAATCTTTAAACAGACGAAACTAATAGTTATAGTTGAACCTAAATGGTTTAATGGTGTTCTGACTGTTGTTAACTATCATTTTTAGATTCTGAACGAAGTGATGAATGTATTGATTTTACAATGATGTGTGTATTTTTTTTTGTGTGTCTGTGTACATCATAACTAGTCGAAATAATGCTTCGATTTCAAACTTTGGGGGTGGTTTCCGATGTAAAATTGAAGATCCTTGGTGCATTATAGAGGTCAAAAGTAAACATTTTTCAAAAAAATCGAGAAAAACAAAAAAAAATGACAGAAAAACTGGAATTTTTACGCAAAACCAATTTTCGACCAAATTGATTTTTTTATATGGTTGTAATTCAAAAACTAATCACTGTAAATACTTGAAGTTTTCACCAAATGTTTATGTTAGTGTTGTATATATACAGTTTAATTTTCAAAAGTTTTGACTTTTTTGAGTTATTTATAGACCACTGAAATTTTCGATTTTTTTTGAGAATTTTTTTTTGAAGTGTCGGTAAAAAAATGTCGGACGACCAAAAAATCTTGAACATTTAATACAAGGTTCCTTATAAGTTGTTCTTATTGTAGCTAAAAAAAATTAAAAATTGTTAGTCACAATTTTTTTTTATAAGCTTTTATAGTTCATATTTTTACGAAAACGCGAATATTTGCAAGTAATTTTGAAGCTGAAAAATCATAAAAATGTTTGTGTTTATAACTAAGGATTAAGAATACAACACTAAGTTTTCCATAAGTTTTCCTTCAAGTAGCTATTGAGAAATCTCGACGCATCATTATAGGAAAAATTTGAGGTGCGTTTGAATTTTAAATTTTTACGAAATAGCGTTACGATAACGATTTATCCTGAAACGATTTTAAATATTTGTTATTATTCAAAAAGTATAAGTCGTAGATACGTGAAAATTTTATCAGTTATTTAGATTGGCATTTCCTTTACATGATTTAATTTTAAAAATATTTTGACTTTTTTTGAGGTATTTATAGATAACTGAAATTTTCAATTTTTCCGAAAAAATTTTTTTGAAGTGTTGATAAAATTTTTTTGGCCCTATCAAAATACTTGAAAATTTAATACAAAGTTCCTCATAAGTTATTCATACAGTGATTAAAAAATTACAAAAATACATAGGCACGATTTTTTTATTAGCATTTGAATTTCAAATTTTGACTAAATACATAAAAATTACGGCAATGTTCAAATTATCTTAGATCGAAATTCATAAAAGTTTTTCTTTTTAAATCAAAGATTTGAAAATTTTTAATTACCTATATTATATCCTAGACTGACAAATCATCTCCGTTAAGAATCGTTTTTCGTATACAATGATACCTATCATTGCATTCAAATCTAACCTACCCTAGTCAGAGGTCCACCCCACCACCTAATGTACAGCAGAGCGACATCCACTTTTGTTTTTTTAAACATAGATAATATAGACGTGGTAATCGTTGCTAGACGACGATGATTAACATCACACATTTGTTTTGGACTTTTGATCCGACAACTGCTTGTGGCAAACAAACGTAGTTCATATTATACCGAATCTGACCTAAAAAGGAACCACATAACATACAACGGTGATAATCATGAGCGTTTTGATGTTCTTGAACAACGGTGACAACACAAGTTGGCCGTCAGACGAGGCGATCGAGCGGTACAAAAATCATACAATTGGCGACAGACGTGCTGTTAAAGTGTTCGATTATCGGACAGGCCCGAAATCGATTGTGGACGCGGTGGACCGGGAATTTCGGCTGTCGGAACACCACGGACATGGAGTACGGTTAGTGTTGACCGGTTACCGGGACCCTTCGTTGGCCAGGAGGCTGTACCGGGAACGTGGGTTACCCGTGAACGTGGTGTTCTCGTCCGCGGAAATCGTGGACAGCAACGACTGGTCCGACTTGTTCTGGTTAGATGACGGCATCACCATGTCTGGATGGAACTGCTCAGCGGGTGTCGATGACGACGATGACCTAAACATAATCAGCCATATGCTGCTATTCTTCAACGACCTGTCCAACGATTACCTGTGGTACGCCCGTAGCCTGCGTGACATCCCCTCGGCGGGCACAACCAACGTGGGCTGCGTGCACGGGGTGTACACATCCGTCATGGACGCTTTTGGTGAAGGTGTCCAAGCAGTTGAACCCATTCTAGACGCCATTTTGGAACAGCTGTGCGGCGTGGTATATACAGACTCGGCGGCGACGGACGACGGCCGGTGGACGTTAGCGTCCGGTGTGGTCGAAAAAGGGGACAGGGCAGCTGAAGACGCATATCGCTTGTTAGTGTCCCACGTTGACTTTTCTACTGCGGCCATGGTCGATTACACACAACGGACGACTCGGGTGGCCAAGTCGTTCGCGTCTACGTGCTGGCACAAATATGCCAAAATCACACCAACACATACAGACCATACACTTATCGCGTGCTTGATCGAAAACCTTAGAGCTGTGGCAGACCCGGAACTCGCCGACCTGTCGGCAGAACAGTTTGCGATGTGCCTGAACGCCAAGTTCATCGCGACCAGACGTTGGGGACAAATAGACGGCGGCTCACCTGTACCCGAATCCACGGTGACCGCCAGCCAATCGTTATTTCGGCAGGAAATCCGCGAATGCTGCGAACGGTTTTTGGCCGTGAATCACTTACTGGACTTGATGTCTGCCGATCATGACATCAACGATAACGCTGTCACCATCGCTAGCCGAAGCTTGATCGTTTGGAGTCACGTGGAACATTTGGAACCGCACGTCTTGCCCCAAAGGCTTGTGGATTACGCGTCGACAAACTTCAGCTACGAAGTCCGATACTTCGCACTCACCGACACATTGGTGTTCAGATTCACGAATGGAAGACGTGGGTGTTTCAACGAGCAGAGATACGTGCATAAGTTTGTTGGACCCAAAAATTTCAAAGAATTCAACGAAGAGATGTTTCGGATGATTGACTTTAAGAGGTAAAAGATAAACTCTGAATTAGCATTACGTCCGTCAATATATTGACATTTTATCTCAGCTATATTCTATTTATGGTATAGCGGTGACTACGGTGCTGATCGTCCGTTAACAGTAACCGATCCAAACGTGTTCCGGTATCGGGCATTCGGTTACGTCGACGCGTTAGACTACGCAGTACACTACATGTCGGTTACTGGTGATACCAAAATTCGGGCTGAAGTGTACGAACTACGTGACGATGACAATGGAAATGCGGTAGCAGTGTGCGAGCAGCGGTTCCGAATGAAAGTAGAATGTGGCAAGTTTTGGATAACCGTTCACTGCGTGGTGACGGCGAGCAGTGATGAACGGCAAACCGAAATGACAGTGGGCCTGATCGATGGTACCGTGGTCGTTGTGACCCTGTTGCCCAGTGGCGATTTCGACGTGGCCTCGCGAACGCTTGACGGCCTCGCGGACGACCACGACCAACCATACGCTTGGCCAGATGGACGGCCGGTATTTGAATTTTTTGACAACGTGGTCACTGTGATGGCGGCTGACGGCTCGAGAACGTCCACAGACTTCGGGCGGGCTGATCACTTTATTTGCGCAACATACCTGTCAGACGGCGCCAAACTCCGGATGACGATGACTGAACCAGCTATACAGTTTTGCCACGATTCTGAATCCGCTAAATCAGTGACTGACGACAAGTACGTGGTATGCCGCAGGGACCTGTCTGGTTATGAGTTTGTCGACAACCACGAGCCGATGCGAATGGTTTGTCATGTGCGTGAGGGTTTCAACCATGAGACGCCATGGCCGATGACGGTGGTGAGAACGCTGTCCCAAAACCGATATAACAGCCGAATGGCCAGGCTGGTGGACAAGGCGTTGTCTGACCACCTGCTTACCATCAAAACGTTGGCCGTTCGGTTGAATGCCAACCTTCCGATCAACGATGACGACGGTGACGTTGAACTAGACGAATTCTATGAACTTGACGGAGAAACCACTATCGCCTCTCATTATTGACGTCGGCCGAACGCAAAGTTTATCGGTTCATAACATCGTTATTATCGTTATTGTTCATTATGCATTGAAACATTCAAAAATAATTTAAGTTTTGTCCGTATTCAATTTCCAATTTTTAAAGTGTTCCGATATGTTTTAATGAATACTTTCAAATAATACATTTCGTTCTAATATGATATCGTCGTTCTGTGATATCTTTACCTGCCACTGTTTACTCAAAGCTTAAAATACATTATTATTCCGAGCGTAATTAAAATATTTATAACAATGAAATATTACTGTGAAATTCAATTTAAAAGTATAATATTATTCATCAATAATAATTGCGTGAAGCTTGTTTACAATTCACCCTCATTATTTACATTAGAAATGTTTTTAAAATTAAAATATCGATTTGATAATAATTAAAAAAAAAAAATACTTCATGGTACGCATTGCATGCATTTATCCTCATATATTGCATTTTTAGTAATTTTTTTCGAATTGGCTTTACGCTGTTTATCATTAATAAAAATAATAATATACCTATTGTCAAACATTATTGACGTCGGCCGAACGCAAAGTTTATTGGTTCATAACATCGTTATTATCGTTATTGTTCATTTTTTGTAAACACTTAATTAGCATAAACGAAGTACTTAACAAGAAAGGTAAACAACTCGACCGGTATTATTTATGAACACTGCACTGAACGTTATTGTTAACCGACGAGGCCCCTTAATGACTGCCAAGGGAACGAGCGAAAACAAAGATTCTCGCATTAAAACGAATAAGGCGATTATATCATAAATCACGTCGATGGCCAAAGATTTCTCTCAAGTATAATTTTTCTTTTTCTCTAGACTGAGAAAACTTTGCAAATGTGTTTCAATAAAAATGTGCCCAAATATGACTTTTGCCACTTTCTAATACATTTTTCCCTAACATAACTAAACCGTTCGAATAATCATAAATCTGACGCCTAGGACGTTTAAATCACTTTAAATGTAGAAATAAGAATCATTAAATATAAAATGTATTTTGTATTTCTAAAATGTTTTCATTGTGCATACTTATTCGTTTAGATTTTTTCCATAAGAAATCTTATAACATTTTTTGTAAAATCTTTTGATATATATTTAAAAATTTCTCTAGAATAAGTAACCTATAATAACAGATATTCATAGTAAAATATACAATTTTTCATTTAATTTAATTTTGTTTGAGTAAAAATAACAATCACGAATAAAATGTCAAACAACAATAAAACCTGTCAATTGTTTTTTTGATCAATGTTTTTCTATCACTTGTATCTTAATATCTTTATATTTTATTAGACGCAAAAGAAAGAAAAACATAAGATATCGAAAACAAAGTTTTCAGTCTGTTAACTTATTGCTTTATTTAGCTGTATTTTAAAAACGATTTATAATGCCCATATTTTATGTGCAACTTGTTATAGTACCTCCCAGGGACAATAAGTTACGTACATAAGTCATAAATTCAACATTTTTAGAAAATATATAATTTTTGTGACACCGATATATGCAGGGTATAAACTTATAATTTTATTAATATATATAAATATAATATACTGTATTTAACTTGATACAAATATATTTAATGTAACAGAGTTTTAAAATTTAAAAAAAGTTATTACAAGACGATGTTATCAAAATGTTTGCGTGACAAGATAAAAGTTTAATACTTGTTTTAAGATTGAGTATATAGATACAATGGCTATTATTACGATTTATATTCGTGGAGTTTTTTATTTTTCATTATACGTTATAGGTAGGTACAGGTGAATCTCATAATAATATACAACCTAGTGCGTTATTTGTATTTTTTTTACTGCGAATAACGACGAACAAAAGTATTTTTCTGAGCACTATTGTCACAATTATTAGTATATTTAGTAATAATAACTCTTAAGACGGTAGCCTTCACTTTTTTCTGAACTGAACCGTTAGTTTACGTTCCTTTTAAATTATATTAAGTCCCACGCAGTTTTGATTAAATGACGATCATGAAAAAATAAAACGTTCACTTAAAAGTTTAGAATTATTTAGTAAATTATGATGTAATATTAAAATATCGATATTATTGGCACATTATGACGAACATATTAATAAAGTTTCGAAATTTGAAGTTTTATAATAATAATAATAATAACGATGGGTATACAACGAAAATAATATTAATAATAACAGCCTCATGTACGTCGACACGTACTCTACTCTCATAGCACTTATATCGATTAGAATGGAAAAACAAATTAGATAACAACTAAAATCGGCCATTAGCGTATTATTATTATATGTTTTCCATCACAAACTATTATTATTATTATTATTATTATTTTTTGTGGTGTGTCCCGTGTGGATGGTGACAATGGTGTAATAAATTAATGTTGTCATTTCACGTTACTCAACGCGTTTTCACAGGACGTTGGGCGGTGTTGCTGCAGGGTGACTGCATTATTAGAACAATAACAATAATAATAATATATTCATCAATATACGAGTATTTATGCGTTCGCACGTGTGTGTGTGTATAAATTGCATAGTTTACTATATAGTGAGATTTTTAAATATGATCTCCCTTTTTTATTCTTAAATTATGCGTATATTAGAATTTTGATTTTTAGAATTTTTAAATAACTTTGAGTCCCATATTTCTGAATACTTGCGATTTATTGTGACGCTTAAGATTGATTATGTGACAATACGAATATCTATTATTCAAATATGGATCTCACTTTTTCACTTTTATCAAATTATTTAGTTTTATGTTTTTAAATCTATTTTAATGTATATAAATCAAATTCTAGTAGTTTTTGAGTTATATAATATTATATACAAACTATAATAATTAATATACCTATGACAAAGGTCTAAATATGTAATATGGAAGCTTTGATAACTTTGAAATTTTAGTAATTAATATTGATATATATATGTATATCAATATATATATTTATATAAATATAAATAATTTATAAGAATTATCGGGGTATAATTAATACTATACATATTCAGCATTCTCTAATATCACAAAAATTTTATATTTTTGTAAGACCATTTTTAAGATTTTCTATCCTTAGTATATATATATTTCAACAATTCAAAAACAAATCATTAAAATTTTGATTTAGATACATCGACATTTTGAAGAAAAGTATTGTTCTCATTTTAAGTAGTACAAAAAATATCAGAAATTTATAAATATGGTATTTAAGTAAACTTAAAAATTCTTAAAATCAAAATTTGAATAAATTTACTATTAAAAGAAAAAAACTGGTGTGAGTAGGCTTAAAACACTATGTGCATGTACATGATATAACATTATTATACTGATGTAACACGACCAAACTTTATGAATTTAATGTATTTCACGATATCTTCTGTTGTAGGGTTTGGGACCAGTGCAATGTAATTCAAGACTATTTGACTGTGTACGACGGATCGTTGGCTACTGACCCCGTACTGGTGAGGCTGTGTGGTGGTGACGCGGTACCGGATATCGTAAGTTCCGGGCCCAATATGCTGTTGGAATTCCACACTTCCGCATTCGATAACCCATTCCATCCGGTACCACTCAGCTACTTGCCAGGATTTGAGTTAGACGTGGAGGTAACTATAGTTGCACATATTATAATGTAATGTGTATCATTTATTATATTACTATATTGCTTATCATAATAAATTATTGTGGTTACGACGACGCACAACTCGCGTAACCTAACCAAACTGTATTTTCCCCATTTTTATATCATGCACATCCTATTAATAACTAATTGAGATTTTTAAAATCTTCAGTCTTTTCATAATTCTCATAATGGATTGCGATGAAAATGTGGTGTTAATAAATGAAAAAATATTAAAATCGGATTAGAAAAATGTTTCCTCGTGTGTTTACTATTACACTGTCATCAGTTTTTATTGTTATGTGATTTTAACTCTAAAAGCTTTAGTATTTATATTTAGTATTTAGTATTAAATTAACGATTAAAAAACTACACTTTTCTATTCACATGCATATGTTATGATATAAATACTTATATAATAATATATTTCTTTGTTAAAAACAAAAACTACTAACAAATTTAACTAATGTAATTTACTATAATACCTATTGGTTATCTAATTATTTTTAATTAATATACTGCGACCTGATCAACCAATTAAAGATTCGTTCGAAAAATGAATACCTACTATACTATTACATTGATGCGTACTTCTTAACTTTTTCCTTGCATTAAACTTTTCTAATTTGACACATCTTTTTTGCATAAAATTCCGTTCACTTAATATACCTAATACTTAAGTTTATACACTTGACACGATACCCGTTGTTTCAACCTTTAGATACTGTTCGTCGACAACAAATCCCCCAGCTACGCCAAGAACACCAGTCAGTGTGAGTTCTTCATCAAACCATTCAACAACACCAACTGGGGGCTGTTGGATAGCCCCAGGCACTCGTTGCCACCAAACACGTCTTGCAAATATCACTTTCAAGGTTCTAGTCACCAAACAGTCTGGCTGTCTTTCATCAAGTACCATGCGGCCAGTACTGATCCAAATGCTTATCACCTGAGCAACGAATGCAACGCCAGACTCCGAATTTGGGACAAAGTCAGATCGTCAAAAACCAAAAAGGTCAGACTAACGCAATGATGTATAACAGTAAATAATTAATTGACGATTCAAGTCTATAGATGTTAAGGGGCATTTAATTTTTAATAACTAAAATTTATAATTACATGGTGAAACGAAATTAATTGTATTCCTCAAAAATACTAGTTCAGATATCGTTCTATGTTATATCTATATAATATGTAAAAATTTTGTGAAAAATGTATATAGTATTAGTCAATGGATAACGGATGGGCAGATTGGGCTCAAATTTTCGTTTAAATTGTTCATAATAATATTGCCAGAAGATGGTTTTTATGGAAGAAAATGTTTTAATAATAATAATTTATATAAATTAGCGATTTATTATTACTAATAATTTATTAGGTACCAATTAAAAAAATTGTTTCAACTTTACAAAACTAAAAATGCGAGAAAATATTATAATTGAATATAACTTTAGTCCTGTATTTATATGACTGTGTTAAAAATCTTTAATGGAAGTTAAGATAGGGAAAATCCATGAGAAGTTTCGAATATGACTAGCTACACCGGGTTTTAAACAACAAATTAAACACAAATTTTGAATCATATAGAGTTGGTATCATTAACGGGCAACAAAGTTCACGGAGATCAGCTAATATTATATAAAAAATAATAAGTTTTATTTGTTGATCATATACCTACGTTTCGTTCGGTAAAGTAAGGTACATTACTTCATTACAGCTATTTACTCTCAAATTACACTCAAACCACATCCAGTGGGTACTTGTTTCATAGATTCTTACTTTAATTTGGTTTTGTGATGTACAGTCAAATATTATTTTCATTGAAAAACACATAAATGCCCAGTACTACATTAAATCCTAAATAATGTTATAGTATTAATATACGGTTCTATTTTATAGAACTCGGTTGAAATGGGTAAAAAGAACGTTTATGACATTTTTTATGGTACATCATGCACAAAAGAAAACCTGTTTTTTAATAATGGTACTTTAACGCTTAACAACATAAGTTTCTTTTTAGATTTGCCTGTATTAGTATCCCCGTGGCATTCAGCATGAATTTATACTATTATACTCAAAAAAATGTCGAATATACTCATTTAGTATTCGTTCTTGGACGTAGGGTCTGGTACTACATAATATTTTATTCAGTTACCTCAAACAATGGTTGATATTTAAAATATTTTATACCGTGTATTATAAGGCGTGTAGGTGCACCTAATTTCGCTTTCAATACATCATATTTACATAAAATAATTATTTCACCACGTTACGTATCGCCGTCTCATAACTGGTAGGTTTTTTTGATACAAGAATTATGAAAATATGTTAAACATTTGCGTAGGTACCTTGATTTTACAATCAGGCATATAACATATTATATATTATCGCTTAACTGGAAATAAATGTAATCAATAATATATAGGCATAATGTGGTGTGTCGTATTTGACTATTGGTAACTTTGACTGGTATCTCTTATCGTCCTGACATTTTATTATCATTCCTTGTATTAGTTATATTAAATTATGTGTAACGAACGACAATTATTAATTTATTAATATGTTTGAACTTGTTGATTGATCTTAAATATAAAATATTACTATGATTAACTATATTATTAATAATTATGACAAGAATGAAGAGGCCTTCCTACAAATAAATAAGTCCATAATGTTATATAAACCTGCCTACATAGTATGGTATGTGGAGTGTGGAGAAAACTATCGGGTATGCAGGCAGTTTTTAATGCTTCCAAGTAGCTATAAATATTCAACTCTTTTATGAAATTCGCACGTCTTATAAGCATATATTAGTATCATGCTAATTTTCTACAGAACAAATATAGATGAACTGCGATACTAATTACAATATAATTAACACCAGATACCAATATTGTCATTTCATTAGAATTTAATAATATAGTAATTTAATTAAAACTTTACTACAATGATTTCTATAATACAAAGAATATTTGTAGCTGAAAAACTGTAAATATGATATGATTATATTACAAGTGTATTAACATATTGTATGCACATTTAATTGAAAACATAATTCTTAATCATTCTTACTTTTTTTACTTTACCACCTACTTAGAATATGAGATTTTAGACCATAATTTTACAACTAATAGTAATTACCTAATATGATATTTTCATTTAAATATTTTAATTAAAAATAATTTATAATTTAAATACTCGCCTTTTACTTTTCCTACTCCCTCCCACCAGAGTTGAGCTTAGGAAATAATATGCTCGATACAACAAACGAAAAACATATGCAATGGACCATTGATAAATACTTACTAGTCACTACTGATTTAAATACACCTATAATGGACACATGGAATAATAGTAATAGATAATTTAATTTATTTAATGGTATTAAAACAATACATTGAAGCCAATTGTACCTCTTTGAGATTATACAATTATTTTTTTATAAAATGAACAATGGCATCGGTAACCTTGTCACGTTTAGGCATATAAAATATAGTCTATTTATTCCCATATACATAATATATAGAAACCTAAAATGGTTGAACAATAAAGATAGGTATACTAATAACAATAATAAAATCGATTGGCCAAGGAAGAAACTCCTTGATTTGATGCTTGCGGTTTAAGACTGTCCGTGAAACACATTTTAACGAAATGTTTCAAGTACGAACAAGACAGACAAAGGATCGGAATCGACGCGACACTCGGCACCGCACTGGGACCAGAATCCGAGGACAATATCAAGATGATTAACTTCCTAAAATCAACTAACTTATATAACTCAATTTAAATATTATGTTCATTTTTCCTTAGTTTTTAGTTATTAGAATACGATAGCATAATGAACCTCTATTGTAATTAACTTTTGTGCCACCATATCTGTAACTAATGGCCATAGATACCGGGTTGTATTTAAGATCAATAAAAAATAAATAAAATTTAAAAAATTTAAAAAAATAAAATCGATTTTACGCTGTGAAATATTTCAAAAATAAATATTAACATTTCAAAAGCCCATAAACTAAAATTTAATGACAAAATCGATTTTCAACTAAACAAATAAAAAAAAAATCTATTCATAGTACAACAAACAAAAATCCCATTATTTTTATTAACAATGTAGGTACAACATATTTTTATAAAATTTAGTTTTAAATATAAAGATAATCATCAACGTTATTTAATAGATAGATAGAAAACTCAGATATCATACTAAACCATTATTTTACATGATATGCAACATTATAATTGTTATATAAATTACAGTCTATTCGTTTCATACAGAATCGCCTTAAGTAGTCAAGTCAATAAAATTGTGTGTAGGTACACCATGTTAATATTTCAGTTAGCCGGCGCGTTGTATATGCAATTTCGATACATCTGCGTGTAGGTGACCGTCGTGCGTAGGATTAAATCCAAAAATGTTGTATCAGTAAAAAAAAAGCATAATAATATTATTATGTTGCGATAAAAATATAACGAATATTAATATAATAATAAATTAATAGCAATATAACAATACAACTAGGAAGAGGTGTAGACATATAAATAACTTTTGTTTAGAACCAAACGAGAGCTGGAATTTATAGACCTTAATATAATTTGACGCAGACCACATAAGAGGCTTTTTTATTTACGCCACACTCAGCCACAGTCAATGCTGAATCACGATGAACGAATTTTCATAAATAAAATTTTGATTATCATATACTTAGAAAAAATATTAATTAAATTCTTACCTCCTCCTTATGTGTATCGTGTATTCCTTTAGCAAAAAATCTATGCAATTCGATCAAAATATGATTATTTTTTTATTACTCTAGATTATTATTTTTAAAAAAACAATTGTACACTTTTAATATCGTGTGGCTTAATAATATAATATAATAATACTAAGTTTTAATTTTTTTCTTCCACAGTCCGAGTCGGTACTAATGGGTGAGTTCTGTAAGGAGCAAGACCTACCGCGGCTTTGCGACCATGCGTTATTGGGCAATGACACCAGACACGTGCGGCCGTGCGCGGCTAAGGAATCATACACATCATCTGCGGACGAATTGACGGTGGAGATCTACCTGAAACAGGGCTCAGTACTGTTTCCTCTCCAGTTCCTGCTGAGGTACGAGTTCGTGGATCAGTCGGCGGATCGGCGACAGGGGCCCGGGGATGCGGGTCCAGCGGCGTGCAGCCGGATGTTCGCCACCGGTTCCGGGTATTTCGGGTCACCGAAGAACGTATTCTTCTACGGACGAGGTGGCCGCCGGAACTTAACGTGTGTGTTCCGGTTTGTTCCCGGATCACCCGAAGAACGGGTCCGGGTGAAAGTGTCCCAGATTCACTCGGTCAGCACGGCGTGTACAACCGAGACGGATGCCAGGACGGACCGATTTCGGTGCGTGTACGGCAGCGGAAGCGGTGCGGACGCGAGCGTGGATGGCGTAGGCGGATCCAGGGACGACGTGACTCAGGCCCGGGTGACGATCACTCACTACCCGTGGCCGGACATCGAACTTCCGGTGGGCTGCGCGTGCTCGGAACTACGTAAGCCGTTTACGTTCGAATCGTATCCCGGCGCTGCGGTTCGCGTTGAGTTCGCCATACGCGACATGAACGTGACGCAGGACCACCGGGACTTTGGATTCTCGGCTGAGTACGCGTTCGTCAAAGCATCGTTGGTGGACAGAAATGCATGCCAAGACGCTCGCCAGCACCGGCACCTCCGCGGTCCGGGTGGCATCATCGACCTGATCGGCATGTCATCCACCGGTGGCCGCCGGCCAGTACCGAGCGCGTGCGCCGATTTCCCGTGGCTCATAGGCCCGGCCACGGCTGACAGCAGCATGTTGCGCACCGGTGGCTTCGTGTACATGAAGTTACGTGGCTACGAAATCCAACGGTGGCGCACCAATTCGTTCATGTGTCCGACCAGGAATCGGGTAGTGGTGTACACCGGGGCGGGTGACGGGCCTAAAACCGCTAGAGTCATATGCCCGTACGACACGGGGGCCACCTACAACGCGCTCCGCGGCTCGTACGAAGTATTTTCGCCCGGTTGGGCAGAACCGCTGACCGGCGCCGAACAGCTGCAGCCCAATTCAAAAACGGTGGCCATCGAGTTCTTGAACCGCGAGTACGGTGCATACGCCGTCACCTGGATGGAGGTGTCCAAGATGCCACTTATCATGCCGTCCACCAACGTATACGCCATGTCGTCAAACGTTCACCCGGAATGCGCTTACAGGTCAGTTGCGTTTTACGGTTTTTTTTTTTTATCGCTATAAGAACTATAACGAATACAAATTTCTTCACGAGACCGACGACATAAAATAAGTAGTTGGTGTCACATCGAAAATAATTCTTTGATCAGATGTGAATAGATTACCGTATAAAATAATAAGATAACTCTATATGAGCTTATAGATTACGTTTTAATGTTCTATTTTTATTATTATTATATTATGTATATATACAACTTATCTTGTACAGTACACAAAGTTATGCAATACGCCTCATTTGTGTATAGTAATTAACGCGGAATAGTATTGGTTAATTCATGTTTATATATTATTATGATCTTACATACAGCTGCCTTTTCTGTACAGGAACTTACATGTTATACATGCACTTAAGACTTAACCACGTTTACCGAACATTTCAATTAATTACATTTATATACAATATTATTAAAATATTAAGATCAGTAACAATGGCCGTCAATTTCACTTATATTTGTACTCATGGTAATCGATTAAAAAATATTAATAGAGAGTAATAAACTCATTGTATGTACACAACATAATAAAATACATATAAATACATACATAGTACACGCGCATTGTGTTAGTTTTAAAATTAATTACTATTCCCCACTACACCACCCATTCAGAGATTAGATGTGAATTTATTGCATAATAATAATGTTATTATGCAAATGAAACGCCATAATAGAATTTTTTTTGTACAATATTATTACTATACATTAAAGTATTTCAAGTATACCTATTTTATAAAATAAAAAATTTTAAAAAGAGCTGTGACCTTTATATTGTAAGTTTATATTATTCAAAGCAATTTCATGTTCAACAAAATATAATCATCTCGTTGAAAAAATAAAGTATAAGAGGTTAACTTGTGACTTTTATCTAACTTATTTATAATAATTATGTCTGTAAGTACTCACAATTCCAAGTCATTAAAATTAAATTTTCCACTATCCTCATTTCATTTTAAGTTACTTTTACCCTTTGAATTATATATTTGTTTATTAACTTTATAGTAGTTGATACACTCTCATTAGACTTTATCTCCTTCCAAAATATAATCATGTAAACTTTTATACTACACATAGGTATATTAATTTGTTTACCTACTGAAGATGAAACGTTTTCACCCAGTTTTTTTCATCGAAAAAAGTTGTGCACATGTTTTTTTAGAGATAGCAGTACCAATTTTCTGAGAATAATAGATATAGTCACACATTTATCTTCCCAAAAGTCGACTTATAATTTTATAAAAAAAATAAAAACGAAAACCTCTTTTCAAAAATAATTTAACACATTTTTAAAACAAACATGATATTCTGTAACGATAAAACGACAACAATGAAATAAAACATTGTTCATGAATATAAATAGTGTACCAGTTCGTTATCTTGATTATTCATTCATAAATCTACCTCGAGCATTGTTCAAATATACAATATTTGCATCAAAATATTTTTAGAGTTGATATATATTGATCATACATATTATTACCTACCTAATTTTACTGTTCAATATAAAAACATTGTCACGATCGATTTGTTTCCATTAAAAATAACTGTATAAGCAATGTATACAACTTCTATAATAATGCATACGTTTTTTGACTTGTAATTCTGTCACACTAGTTATTCAGCATTTCACTAAAACAATCGTAAATACTTGTGAACAAATCATACCTATTGACTTCACTTAAAATAAAATATCTCATTAAATAAATAGTTTTATATAATATTGCCAACTATAAGTGTTTGAATCGATACAGTATGGTAGTGGTCAAGTAGACGATCATCTACCAAAATTCGTTAATCATGTTTATATTTTTTGAAACCGTATTCCCACACTACAATGCAGCCTGCGCTATGTCTTTGAAATTGTGAATTAACATTATATTTTATTTACATACTCATTTAGATAAACATAAAAAAAAAAACAATTAAATAGGAAAAGTTAAGATTTACTCACCACCTACCTATAATTGCTATTTTAATTATTATTTTACTGATTATATTTTTCTAATTATGTATAACTTTAATTAAAAAGTACGTGTTTAAATTATGCACGTTCTATATCCAATTTAGTATATAATGACTCTCTGCGACCAACACAATACCCACAGCTCGTACATATATTATAATGATTAATTTTGAACTTAACTAAAATAATCACAACGCAGACAAAAACTTTTGTTTTTAGTTTCCTATTCATAAATTAAGTATGGATAAATTACGAATATACGAATAAATATATATAATATATATGTAACGATATTTATATTATTTTCATTATTTATTGAATATCTAAATCTAATAATATATGTTTTAATAGTGGCTATCATTGGTTTGCTACAACTGTGAATTATGAATAGTTTCAAAACTTCTCATTATTGGTTGCAACATGTTTTTCAAAAGAACGTTGTTCAGAAGATTTAATATTTCAATTCAGAAAGTTTCATTTAATACGTCTTATCTAACACTTACAGACCAGTATGATAATCAAAAATATTAAAGGTCCTATTTTATAACTCTTGACATCACAATATGGCTCAGGAACAATTAATAGTTACTGCAGTTTTTCCTATATTTATTGTATAAAAAATATTTGATTTGATTTTTTATCTACAAATTTTAGATTTTTGAGATTCAAAAAATTCTAACTTCTTTGAATATGAATCAATTTATTTATTTTTAAACTGAAAACGCTTGTTTTTATATTCTAACTATATTATAGAGTCAAATTGCAATAACTCGAAGTTGAAGGAGGATGAAAATTTGTTTCTAGATGTGCGTTATTCAAGGTACCTAACTCGAATTTATCGATATTAAGTGCTAAAGTAATGCAAATAAATTTGAGTTGTCAAGTTTTATGAATTACTCAGGTTTGAGTTAAAATGATTCGACTATAATATAAAAATATAATTGTACTTAATTAGTAAATACCAATCGTAAACGTTTCATTGGAAATCTATTAGGATTGTTTAAATACATCTCAAATACAGTCATTCAGTAAGGATTATTTTTTTTTTTAATTTTGATAAGCTATTAAAAGAATATCATTTTAGTGGATGTTATATAAAAAAATAATTTAAGTATCTACCAGATGAAAACTGATACTTATTCAAAATTATTATGAATGTATACATTTATGAATATTTTTTATTATAAGTAACCAAAGTATCACCAGAAAAATTTGAATAAAAGAAAGTAATGAAGTTATATGAACTCGAAATCAAATAAAAAATCAACTGATACAGTTTTTAATTTTTCTTTAGTAAAAAAAATTAAAATATGCAAGAAAAAAATGATGAATAATGCTAAATGATAAAAGTTATCAAAAATTCTACTTTATGTAAATAATTATTGGTGACCATAATAATTTAATTTAAGCTGTAATCATAATTTGGAACAAAGCTACAAAAAAAGTTTACTGCATAAAGTATAACAAAATGTACTTAATGATTTATTAAAAAGAAAGTTTAAAAAAAAATCGAAGAAAGAATAATGGACTGGAGCAATGAATAAAAAATTTTCTTAAATTATTTATTCAGAAATAAATTAATTTGCACTTTTTTATATCATTTGTATAATTATTATCATTATAATTTTGGAGTACCAAGATTATAGTTATAATATTTAAGTAGAAATAATATAAAATGCATTCAATTCAAATTGAAGTATTCAAGTTTAGTAGCGTATAAAATGTTTGCGAATTAACTACTTATTTCGAATTCCACCGTAAAGGGATTATAATTATTATAGAATTTTAGCTAAACCTAAAAATACAAAAAAAAATATGATTTTAATTAAATTCAAACGCTAGGGTATTTTTATCTTGATAAAAAACAACCATAAATATTATTATGTCTAGTTTTAAAGAATTAACTTTTTTTAAACATTATAAATTATTGAATATAGCTCCGTATCGTTATTTAAATAAAATTAAAATATTGATATAATTTAACAAACTTGATAACATATAGTTAGCACTGACTTATAGTAACGAGTATGTTTTTATTCTTGACATCGGATAACCCGTTTTAATGATCTTTGGTTGACGTCAGATATAAATACATTTTTTCTTTCCGTTTCCTCATTAAACTTTAATAATTGAACAGTAAATCTTCATCGTAGTTATGTAACAATACCTATAAATATTATTTTTATGTCAGTAAAATGTATTCACTGCACATTCTAATTTTTATTTTCTGAGCTATAATATAGCTATAGCCAATGCATATTTTATAACAATTCGGATAATCCAGTGAAGAAAGAACTAAATATTTGTACAGATCTCAAACGAATATAACATAATTTTTGCGTAGAGCGAATGCGAAAAATTCCAAGAATATATATTCTTTTCCATCAAGTTGACAAAAATTTTGAAATTCTTCGGTGTCAAAAAAAAAATGAAAAAAAAACCAAAAACACCTTCAAGCGTTTATTTTTATCGTATGTATATTTATATATTATAAAATTAATTTATACCAGGTATTCTATATTAGATGTGTCTACCTACGTCATACTATATCTTTATTGACACTGTTATAATTATAAATCTTATAATATCTAAACAAGTTTTCATAGCGTGAATGATTAAGGCGTACTTATACAAAAAATTAACAGAAATTATAAAGTTTTATATTGATTATATTTATTTAAGATAATCACTTATTATACAGTTGAATTTGATTTAAAATAAAATAAAATACACGCTTTCTAATTTTTATACTACATAATAATTAATTAAAATATTTGTTTCTGTTTTATATTTTTATTTGGTGTTCGTTAGAGAGCAGTAAAATCTTTATATTTCAACGCTATGTCCAATCATGAGTCAGAGTTAAATTTTTCAATAGGTGATGATCGTGTTTTTATATATAATGATTTATTCAATTTATGTAGGTTTTCTTAAATATCTTATATATTATTAAGTTTGGCCAATCATTAATTTTTAAAAAAACCTATGATACAGCGAATAAGACTTAACCTATGGAATATTAACAGTTGGACGACGCGTGGTTATGTTCACAGGTGTCCGGAACTAAACGCGTGCATCAGCTCGCAGTTTTGGTGCGACGGCGAGACGCACTGTCCGATGGGCTTCGACGAGGACCCGGCCAATTGCGCGAGCCGGAGCGGTGTGAACCTAATGTACGTGGGCGTGCTGGGTGGCACGGCGGTGGTGCTGTTCACGGTCACCGTCGTCACGGCTGTAGTGTGCCTACGGTGCAAGGCCAACAGGTCGCGGCGAGCCGAGGACGACCGACGGCGGGCGTCACAGAAGGGCTCGGGCTCCGTCGACCCGATGATGTGCGCGGTCGACCGGGCGCACTACGACAAGCGGTTTCTGGAACAAAACGGCGGAGGTGGCGTCATCGGAAACTCGCTGGGCAAGCGGTATCCATCGTCTTCAGACGACCTGTATCTGGAGTGTAAACAGGACAGCATATGTTGACGAAACGACGGCGACGATGAACGCCTTCGAGTCGAGACGACCGTCTGACCACCCAAACCCAGCCAAACAACCCAACAGCGGTCGCGTTTGGTATGAACCGCGATCGTTGAGTAAATATATTTTACGTCTACCTGAACAGCGGCCTATACTGAACGAGACGGACATAGGCATTATGGTGCACTAAGTTCCACTTTGTTTTTGACAGTCATATTTGTATATAATATACCTAAAATAGGAAAATCGTTCATAAGAACAACTCTGCAGGTCAGCGAACGCGTTCGGATTGAATAATATTGATCATCGTATGTCGGTACAATATTGCAATTATTATTATACTCGCAGCACACTTGCCCGAACGCGCTTATCCGATCGTGTGATGTCGACCGTGCAAGTTTATCGTTAACGCCCTTCTCCTTCTCCTCCTCCCCCTCCTTCTCCACCATCCCCACCTGAACTTTGTCATGTTAACTATTTCTACTGCATTCGATGATACCGTGATGACCGTCTGTTTCCCAAACACCGCTTATAGCGATATAATAATATTATAATACCTCTGCAGACACACTCGTTACCGACCACCTTTCACTGTAACGATATATTATAATTATCATCATCATCATTGTACAGGTATTTACAGACATTTACCATGGTATACGCGTGTACCAGTTCGGAATACCGTTTTAAATAAACCACCTTCGTGGTATGCGCTGCATACCGTCAAACCACAGGAATCCGACTTGTGCATATCCACCCTCACCACTCTCGCCGAATTGCTATATCGTTTATATTTTTCCCTTTTGTAATAATTTACCTTTACTTACACCACTCGCAGACGCACGCACGTGCGTATATACAAGTCGTTTCATAAAAGAGAGTAGCCACGAAAAAACTATTTCATACAATATTATATATAATATTTCAATATAATAATCTGCAAACGCTCGGTGACGTACAAAATACTATAGATTAGCCACCCACCTATACGAATATTTAAAAAGGTCTATTGTCCTGTAAGAGGCGATTATCGGGGTTGTGTAATTATTATTGGCATGGGTGGGAGTGTTTGGACAATAATGCTCGTCTCTGTCAACTCTTGCATTTTTCACGTTACTGTAGTACCACACTGTCGTTGGTCGCGTTTATTTATTCTGACAAAATTGACAAAATTATTAACTATACCATAAATATCTCCTTACCACCGTACAGAAATCGTCACGATAAAATAATAATGCCGCCTAAGATAAATCGCATCGATTTAGTCTTCATTTCGTTCGAACAGGGTTGTCGTTAAAACTATCATATAAGTTCATAGGAATGTGAAAAAATGCGAGTGCTTGATAAATGAATAATTTAAAAAAGTGCGTGAACCGAGTGGAAAATACACAATTGCATAATTTATACAGTGTTATCAGTCAAAATAATTATACTCATACTATTTCAAAAAACTCAGATTAGGAGCTGCTTGCCAGTTTCGAACATGAAAATATAAGTAATCAAAGTATAATTGGTCTGTATTTATAGCCATTAACATATATTACCACTATTTCAAAAATAATGTATTACAATACCGTATAAGTCATTTGATTTCTAATACTATAAATATAGTTTTATTATGGCAATAAAAATGAATTTATGATAAATACAGTCTATAGGCTGATCTGAAACGTCTTATCGTTAAACGTAACGGTGAAATGTAAAAACCTAAGTTATTACTATTATTATCCTTTTCAAAAACAAAATCTAATTAAACTTTTATGACGTTTATAAAAATTGGCAAATCTTCTTTAAGACCTTGCGGTGTGATAATTTTGAATTTTAATGTTAAGTTTGGTTTAATATAATTTTATATTTTTAATTCTCGTGTTATTAAGTGCATAGTAAAGTATGACGTAAACGATATTATGGTATTCCTTGCACGAGAAGCGGTGAAAAAATTCTGCCTTTCGTAATAGATTAATTATGCTGTAGGTACAACGTGTATTCGGATAATATTTAGTTCTTACCATTTATTTAGTAGAAAATATTTTTCCATTCTTTGGGGGATAAATCCGTTTGAATATTGATAGACATGCCAAAATTTATTATATTACCTAACCTCTAGCAATAACGCAAACTTGCCAAGAATGTAAAATATTGTAAAGTCCCGTCGTATATTTAAATAATAAAATATATTTTGATACAAAATATTCTATATAGCATGTCTGTTTTGTAAATGATTGTTGTTCAAAAACCATCTATAAAACGTTTAGTGACTTTAAAAATCAAAAATAATTTTTATGTTTTAAATAAATACTCTTGAAAAAGAAACAATACAATATTATTTACTGATAGCATAAAATAACGACGAACGTCATTGTTACATCGATCCTATATTTAATTAAATTTTCTCAATAAGTTATTTTAATTTAATTTTTGGTTAGCTCCGATATAACATTTAAAATAAACCCCATAAACTTTAAATGGGTAATTACAAAACTGTATAATTGCGTTATCTCGTGTACTCTTATAACTTAAAAGTCAAGAGACTCAAAATGACTGAATAATTCATTCATACGTTTATTAATCTATTGTATACTATGAATTTGTTGTTAATAATTGTTACCTATGTTTAAATATTATATTTATTATTTCAAGTCATTGCGGAAAAAAATATACATAAAATCCCTGAACAAAAAGGTTGTGTTAGTTGATTGCAAAAATTGGATATTTACTAAAACGTAGAAAAATGGTTTTATTGTTGTCTGAAAATATATTAGTATATTGTAACAAATTATAAATAAAAAAATTATAATACTGGTTTTTTTTAAACTCAATAAGTATACTTGCCTGAGTTTTAATAACCAAATACATTTTCTGACTAGCATTTTAAAATATATATATACCTATTATAAATACTACATTATACTCTTTTAATAATTAGTATTATAAGTGACGTGGTAAACGGTAATTTCAGAGGCAATTGTCTATGAGATTTTTCTTGAATAAAAAATAGAAGGGTGGGGGTAGCTATTGGGTCTCCTAGTAAATGTAATATACTAATATGAAATACTCAATAAGTAGTCAATAATGATCTGAAATATAATTAGTTATATTATATTAATATATTACTATGCATCAATACTTGGGATATTTGTAACTTGCCTCTGGAAAATGTTCAGTTCACCACGCCACTTCAGTAATACTATATTATATACTCGTATATAATTATGAAATATGTACCGATAATATATTTTCGATTTCCTGGTATATTATCGAACTTTTATAACTGTATCAAATAAATCTAAAATAATTTTAAAACGTCTATGGATTTTGTAAAAAAAAATATTAAATGCTTATGATAAGATTACATAATTATCGATAAAATTCAACGTGTATTCGCTTCCGCTCCTTATGTTTGCAATAATATAATAAGATTATTACAATTTGTTTATAAATATTAAAATATTATAATAATTATAATTACTGCTATCTTCCTAAATTATAATTTTCGTCAGACTTTCTAAACCAAAACCTTTTTTAACTGTATAAAGCCATATTTGTATAATCTTTTGTGCCACTTTGAATACTTTGATGTTACCATATTATATTATTATAATAGTTATTAAAGAAAACAATACTACAATACTTTTGTTTTTTAAGCTATATACTCACTATTATTATTCTCGACCTTTGTAAATACGGACTTGTGCTCATTATAAATAAATGGTAAAATTGAAATGAACTTGTATTATTTCACAAAGCTATCAGTTAACTGTAATGAAAATAGTACAATAGTATTTTATATAGTTTATTAATTATTATTCTAAAATACTATAATATATATAAATCTATACCTAAGACATAAACAAGGTTATAAAAACATATTCCTATTTGAATTTTGCACAGTAATTGGATGAAAAAAAGTAGCATTAAAACAACAAAATAATATATTATATTATTTGTTTTACAACAATTGCATTGAAAACGATATTCTCATATTTCGAGAAAATCACTGACCCGAGGAGTAAGTTTAATATTTCATGATTTAATATCCATTATATACTATCTTACCGGAATAAATATGTATTATTCACAAGGCCCCAGCAAAGAGGTTTCCTCTGCAAGACATATTATTGAAATCTATGGTTTTAAGAAAAAAAATCATTAATGTGATAGAAATAAATTATAGAATTCCATTTCATTAATTGCGTAAACAAAATTAAATTCAATAAAAATATCACGTTACTTAAATTATTATGTTTTAAATCGCTTAGATAAATATATTTGTATATTTTACGTCGAAAAATATGTTTTATAATATAAAATATAATCAGTATTATACCTATTATGAAAATCATTTACTACTAACCAATAAATACCGTCAAATCTATGGCTATAAATCTATGATGACATTATAAAAAATTCGGTCATTTAAAACAAACACATTCATCGGATCAAGAAAACTCCATATTGTAAACAAACGCAATAATAAGAGGTAAGAATTTATATTAACATTATTTGTGATTTATTTCATTATTTGATACCTCTCGAGTGTTTTCAGAAAACGTAATACAGGAATGTGTTGTCTTCGTCTTACAAACGAGCACAACATAGTAAATTTACATCCAATAAAAGTGTAAATCATTAATGTTTATTTTAATATTACGAAGGTAAAACATAAATTGACTAAGAAGAGGACATGATACGATTACATGACGTGTTGTTCCCATCTCATAAACGTGTCCAAAAATGCGAATTTGCATTCAGCAGAATCTATTTTGTGTTGATATTAATATTACAGTAAATTATTATCAATATCAATAATTAATAAATATTAGCTACGAGTTCCTCCGTAGGTTTTTTATATTTTAATTTGCAAGTGAATAGAGTAATATAGGTAGGATTATATAATACAAAATAAATTTGAAAATGCTCATAACTGGCTTTAGAATAACGAATAAAAACATCTAGGGAACAAGGTAATAATTGCCTTACTTTTAAATTTGATAATTAATAAATTTACTGTAATATTAAAACAAACAACACAAAATAGTCTGTTGATTAAAAATGTGTCATAAGTTATATTCAAAGTTTGTAAAAATGAGACAATACATACGAGCGTCACGTCTTCTTCATAATTTGAAAAAATACTACCGAAATATTAAAATAAATTCATACCTATTTATGATTTACATGTTTTTAAACTGTTGTATATATAACAAAATTATAAATATTAAAATAACATACGAAGCAGAAGTCTGCAATCAAGCCGAGTCATCAAAATTGCTACCACTACATAAGGCGACGTGGGAACGAGGCTTTTTGTTTTGTTTCGCTTATTGTCGTAGTTAACGAGCAGTATTTTTAAGTTTCGTTTGATTTTTTTTTTTTGATATATTTTATTATATTTAATTCCTTTTTTTTAAAAAATCAAGTGTCACTGTTTTTCTTTACTCCTTTTTTAGAATATTTCATCTTACGAGTGGACACGAAGACGTTGTGGTAATAACACTTTTAAAAACCGGTAGTAAGACATTGTAGTGCTTATTTTCTCGTCCAGCACTTGTTATCGTGGTCAGTCGAGAAAGAGTAAAACTTTGTCTAGGTTTAAGATATCTCACCCTCGAACATCCAGTACTCGTTACCGTGGTCAGTTGTTCGGGAGTAAAGTAACCTTAGAGTTGTATAGTGTAAATCCTGTTGCACTTCTATTTAATTATCTTTTGCGCAGCACTCGTTATCGTGGTCACCAAAAGAACTTAAATAAAACTCATACAGCAGGTGTCGATAATTTACTTGTTCGAAGGTTAGAGAATTGGAAACCGAAAATATATCTGTTATATACGTCGAGCCTTTGCGTGGCGTATACGACAAAACATATATACGCTGTTTCTTTCAATAAATTATGAAAATTATTTGAATATTCATATTTGCGTAAAATGTCCTTAGATTTTATAAATTTGATATTTTAATTCATTTGTAGACTTGAAAAATAATTTAAAGATTTTTTCATACGAATCACAAACGATTTCCAACTATTTTAATGCAAATATTTGATATTGCGTACTTATCTACTAAATGACGCAAAATACTATTGCAGCTTATTTAAGATGCCAGTGGTATTGATTTTGGAGTTGAGTGCTTAAGTACTGCTTTGGGTATTGACACCCAGCCTACAATTCGTGGCTAATACAGTGGTCAACTGTTAATTTGTACTCTCGTCTGCATAATATGTTAAAATATGTGAACTCCAACCACAGAGAATAAACCACAAAAACTCACGCATCACAACATTAATGCAAATCACTAACGACATTGTTTTTGATGCAAAAATTCGGACGTTAAGACGACGAATACTACGCTCGTTCAATAGGTAGACGTTTTATTATTATTATTACAAACATTTTACATTAGGTACTTTATTTGCACAATAATAAAGTGCGTGACTATAATATCGTAATAATATACAAATGGAAAGCGTTCGTGTTGGGAACCTTCGTCGTCATCGTTGTCGTTCCAGTCGAATACACGTAGTATAATATTCGGCGGCGGTTAGTTTCGATGTGTTTTACGGGCCGGTGAACATTGCGTCTCTTGTCACCTCCTAGCCCACCCCCCACCACAAATACCGACGGAACCACGTGATAATTATAAGTTTTCTGCTGCCGCGCCGATGCCACCATCAGCCCGTTTCGTCCGTCGCCTTTTGTCCTTGCTCAACATACTAATTGCTAAACCGAGTATACACACTGCAGTTAGGTATAATATACGTAGACATGTTGGCAAGCAAGAAGACAGGTAGATAGGTTAGGCGTGTATAATGCTCGTGTACGTACTCCTCGTGTCGCTGTGGATTCCCGCGAGAGAGGCTAACGACGAAGAATAGTAGGTACATATAATTATATATATATATATATATATTATTATTATTATATTTTGCTCGTGCGATTATCATAAATTCATCCCTACCTGCAGCGTTGGGTACATGATGCTGCAGTAGCAAAGGGTCCGGTAAGAGTGGAGAGGGAGTGGATGTACTCGTGTATGCGATGGAGGAGTAGAATAGTAGTATAGTGGCTAAACAATCGTCGACGTTGTCATAGTGGTAGTAGTAGAAGTATAGTAGTCTCCCGCGGGGCTGTCGGATGCCAAATATTCTCTTCCACACACCCACCAACTCCAACGCCGTCGTTATAGGCCAGCTGCTTCTACTGCTACTACTGCTTCAGAATATGTCTTACTTTTTTTCTTTGATTTAGCTTTTATTATCTATATAATATATATATATATGTGTGTTACCGTATATCGTTTCGTCACATGACGATAATCCCCGCTCAGTTTTCTGTTTCCTAGTGGTCGGGGGCCTTGCGCGACATATAATCTCAAAACCAGGTAAACTTACTATAATAATATACTCATACTCCATACAACTAGAGTCGTTAAAATAACAACAAAATTACTACATCTTTGTTTGCATTTTATTTTCACAGTAACATTATGTATTGTGTTCCTTATAAAATCGTTCGGCTTTTATTTACACATCAATTATATGAAACTTTTTTAAGAAACATCTATACATATAAAATAAAATCAGTTAAGCAGCCGCCAAAATCTACTTAAAGTACTCGAAGCTTAAAGTGACTGCTGCTGTCGTTTTGGGCTTACAAGCTTTTTTGCATATATACTTGCAGCATGTGTGTTACTCTTAAAGTAGAGTTACCGTGTACAAAGTTCAATTTTCTTACGGTCAAAGTAAACAATTTAATGACACGCTATCTGGAATCAAGTAACATACAGCAACTAATTGCGATATATTGGAAAATGTGTAATTGAACAAAAAAATAATGTCAATTTATTATTTGTTACGATTTCATATAATATTTACATTGGTTATACAGGTATATAGGTTATAAAGAATTATATGAACAGTGATCGTACCACGGCAACGGTAATTTTTCTGATAAAATGATATGAACTTAGTATAATTTCTACATAATATAAATAAATTTAGTTACTTTTATCGTACATACGTATTGTTTAAAATGTTTAGTAAACGGGAAATTATTAGTTATTACTAATCAAAGTTATTTTAAAAAATCAATTTACACACATGTATGTATAAAAATAAAAATAAAATTCTGTATTTTAGATTTATATCACAAAATTATATGGTACCCATAGTTTGAAAATAGGTTGCATATAATTTTATGTTTAAAAATTCAACTTTTAAGAATCAAACTAAAATTGTTATACCTATTTGAACATACATATAATTACAAAGTGTCTCATGAGGAATAAGGATTTACTAATTTAAAATGGTGATGGAGTAATGGAGTTTACATTACTCAGTACTCTTACCACTTTTAAATAATATATCATCATGGGACACCCAGTATACAGTCTACTTAGAGCAGAGCTGATTTTGAGATGGAGGTAACGGGTTATTTTCCTACCAGTTACCATAGGGTAGTATTTAATGTTAATTTTATTATTTTAATTTATATTTTGATTCATTGAGAAGTTTTTATACACAATACACATATATATTACATAATTTATTGCGTAATATTATAATAGGTATAAAAGTATAAAGTCTTAACCTCGCTATCCAATGACGACTTTCAGATGTATTACAACATAGCGATGCACTGTTAGTTAATATATATAATGTGCGATATGATAGTATTTTTTTCTAGTCTTAAAAAATAATAATCTAAATATTGAAAATATTTTGGTACAATACAATCTGTTTTTTGAATTTGAATTGCTTATTCTTACAATGCTCTTAACAATACTTGCATGTATTGGCGTGAATGAACTTACTGTTTTCTTATGAAAAATTCTATTATTAAAAACAAAAAAATATTTTTCCCATCAATTATTTTCATTTAACTTTTAGTTGAAATTCAAATAACTGTAATAAATCTACCTTCCCAATTTTCATAACAAGAATACGTATAGTTCAAAGTGAAAAACTAATGGGAGTATACATTATTATAGCCAATAACTAATATTTAAAAAAAATTTTCTTGAATACAATAATATACCTATACTAATTGCGCCGAGAGAGTGCAAGTCGGCCGCGCATCCAAATGAAGTCGCTCCGCGGTTTCGAGTTCTAATTTCTCCCACCAAGTAGACTGGTCGTAGGCCGTCGATGCGCGAACTACGACGAGTTTTGGTCGCCGCCGACTTGCGCTCTCTCGGCGCAACTAGTATACACAACTTTGAACAACGCGTTAAATTCAAATATAAATCCGGAAATAAACGGATATTATTGCATTAGGAAATCATCTGGTTTTGCACATCTTGACAAAGAATATTTATATTGTCTTTTAATATCGATTCTTTAATAAATGACATCCAAGATGCAATTTTAATATTTTATTACAATTTTATTATGAAGTTAAAAAGCTTTCATAAATTGAATTATAATAAAAAAGATTGACACAATCAGACAAGGCCGTAACTGACAAAAAAATTGGGAATTCAACACTGTTTTGATAGGGGCACTGATCATGTTTACGTTCAAAATATAAAAACTTGTTTTATTTTTAGACTTTTGGGGGAGAGGTGGACCACTTCTGAACCCTTTCCCAAATTACGATCTTATTAGACGCTATTATAATATTTTAATATCATACAAAACTTTCAACAGTTCATTCAATTGGAATTTTAGCCATATGTGAATGAAAAATTGCTTCATGTATTGATATATTAAAAATAAGTAATTATTTTAAACATTTATAAATATAATTATTGGGGACATTTTAAGAGGTTTAGACCCTTCAAATACGGCATTGCGATCATATAACTATTTCAAAAATATATTTATAAAACATGTAAAGTTCTTTTCGTTGTATTGACATTTGATTTATATGCTCCACTCCATTTAAAAAAAAACAGCAACATTGACTAGTGGCCGCGGCCACATTTAAGAATGTGTTTTATTGACTTCTCATTAATTAGATTTAATTTTTTCAAAGATGGACCTCATTAACCAGCAAAAATAGAATTATTTTACTCTATTTATAATAAAGTAAATAGACTCTGCAGGGTACATAAGATTTTGGGATACTATACATTATTGTGCTGGATTAAAATTTAAGAATTTCGTTATTTATTCTTTCATATCATTAATTTATTTTTACCTCTGTACCAGTAATGTATAGTTTACCTCATGTTGTTCCGCTTTTACACAAATGTTCATTACCATATTAAATTAATATAAATGGTTTTCGTGTTTATACCTACTGTAATATATATTTTTTATAAATTATCAGAGAACGTGACGTTTAAAATGTTGTTTCATCAATACATTAGATATTTTAATCATAACATTCTCGCCTATTTTTATCTCGAAATATTATTAGATTCTGAGTGGAAAGATGAATGTAATAATGTTTTTACAATGATATGAGTGTGTTTTTTTTGTGTCCGTATACACGATAAATTGTCGAAATAATGCTTCGATTTTCAACTTCAATAGCTTTCCCGGGTGGAAAGTAAATCTTTTTGGGTCATTGGGGACGACCAATTTTTATAATCTCTGACTCCCGGTTGTTTTCAAAAACACCTGGAAAAACACATTTTTACGTAAAATCAATTTTCGAGAAAATCTATATTAGATATTGATGTAACTCTAAAACAAATTATCATAAACATATGTAACTTTCACTGAATATTTTACTGGCATTTCCTATACTTGCTAAAATTTTCAAAACATTTCAAATCTTTTTAAGTTATATAAATATTTGAAATTTTCAATATGTTTAGCTTATTTTTTCATAAATGACAATACAATTTTATTCATTGGGTCAAAAATCTTCAAAATTTAATACAAGGCTCCTAAAATGTGTTGTCACAGTGGTAGTTACAAAACATTAAAAATAGAGTCACAATTTTTTTTAATAACCATTGAAAATTCAAATTTTGACAAAATATGCAAATCATGAAAATTTTCAATTTATTTTGAGTTAATTAAAAATCTATAACAATTTATCTTTAATCAATACAGGAGTCTTCATGAGTAAGTCTATTTTTATCAAATAAAAATATCTACCAGAAAGTAAAATTTTATTTTTATGAGCATTTGAATTATTGCACTCAATTTATCTTGTACCGATATTCTTTTGTTGTTATTAAAACGAATTACTATAGAAACTTGAAATTTACACCAAATGCTTATTTTATCAACTACTATACTTGATAAAATTTTCAAAATATATTTCAACAATT
Source organism: Diuraphis noxia (assembly GCF_037042655.1). NCBI lineage: Eukaryota > Metazoa > Arthropoda > Insecta > Hemiptera > Aphididae > Diuraphis > Diuraphis noxia. Next base: position 23,153,801 of record NW_028301714.1, on the reverse strand, counting down.
TTTAAGTTATTTATAGATATTTGAAATTTTCCGTTTTTTTAGTTTTTTATTCTATACATTTCAATCAAATGTTATTCGTTGGGTCAAAAAATGATATTTTATCATTGAATTCAAATTTAATACCATCCATTACAGCAACCTACTTGTAAGCTGTACTATACAGCAGAGCGACATCTACTCACCCACTTTATTTTTTTACTTAAGCTTAAATTAATGAATATGCAATTTCCTGACTGCTTGTACTTTTTCACTTTTTTCACAGGTAAACGTTTATTAAATTCAACTTCAATCTTAAAATATATATATACATTTAATCCTCATCGTATACCTTTAAAACCCTTCTGTCGAATATTTTTTTAAATCCAAGACCGGACTCATTTTTGTAAGTTCTCCCGACCATTTTTAAATTTTTTATATCATATAATTGTTATATAATTTTAATATGAATTTACCAATTTATTGAAATTTTACTATAAATTTACTATTTTTGAAATACTATTCAATTAAAAAAATTAACAGCAACATAAATTTATATCAAAATTAAATTGATGAATAGATAAGCAAAATTACTATAATTCAATTTATGTTATGTAATGGTTACAAATATTTACACCCTCGTCCTACACAATTTTTAGAAATTCCAAAAACGGGTTTAGCCCTTTCAGGGTTGTTCACATAGGTAATATTAGATAGTAAAATCATTGAAGCTTCAGCATTATCAGATGATAGTATAACACATTCCATCTATTATTGTAATGTAAATAACACACATATAACAGAACCTAATTGATTTATCAGTAGAATTCATGTTGTCATTTCTCACACTAGAGTGTCGGTCATGTGGCCCAGAAATGTGAAATATAGTTGTATAGAATGACCGGTCTATTTAAACAATCACTAGTAACTTTTCCCATATCCAGAAAGCACTGAACACAATGACTGAGCACTGTTATTCTTATACATTGACCAGACACCTAAATTATACGTACTTAACATGCACGCACTATACACATCGCATACACATAATAATAATATAATATAATGTATAATACTATACTATACACTGTTTCTATAGACAATTAAAAATGTAAAAAAAACCGTGGCTGATGTACGTTATTCTAGTAGAAATCATTCGTAATATGAACATTTTCTACAATTGCCATGCGTATAATGTAATGTAAAATAATTAAATTCGTAAATGTATGACAGATTGAATTTCGAAAAATGACCAAATAACTAATTTTTAAATAATTAATAATACAAATTATAAGAATAAATACATTCATCAATTCGCGTTTATTTTTGATATATGATATTTCAATATTTGTACTATCTATTCAGATAAACTCTACGTAGGATATAGGTAGATGTATATTCATGGAAGTATCCTTTAATATTATTCATTTATAAAATATGTTTTACGTTTACTTGTCAATAATAATTAATGATAAATAATCAAAACAAATGATAATTATTATGGATAACATAAAATACATTCCATACACAAAGTACATACATATTATCAGGCTCAAACTTGGACAAAAAACTACGTCACCGCACACTTGAATATTATCAAAACAATTTCGAGGACGAAATGGGGAACTAACATTAATTCACCGGTAAAAATGTACAGTTAATTAATTATACAAATATTGGATTGAATGAATAGTCAAAAAGGCACCGTCAAAACTATTAGATGTTATTCTTAATGCAAAGTAAAAAAGGCAACAAGTGCCATTAAAAGCTGCCCTATAAACAGCATACGTAATATTACTGTAGAACAACCACTTGGTGTATAAAGATATCATGTTACAATACGCAATAAGTGGCTTGGTGAGGCGCGGTTGTACACTCAATATGCGGAAACGCACTGAGCGTACGTACCGGCCGCAGTTGCTAGCTACCAGATAGGTGACCACCCGGAATTTTTAGCAACATATCTTTTCCACACATACACAAACACGTGTTACAATTGTACCCACTTAAAAACCTACAAAAAAAATTTAAAATATACACAAATATAACCCCTACCATACCATCTCACACCCGATGCCCTATATAGGCACACTTAAAAAAAAAAAGATACGCAATAAGAATAGCAACTGACCCAAAAAAAGCAACTTATGCAATAGTTTTCAAACATTTATTTTAAAACACATTAAATAACAGTCGTAACATCGATACAACCTATCCACAAAATAATTAAAGAAAAAGAATGAATTGAATGAGAAACTTAATGACAAAAGAAGCAATTCTAAAACTACCATGAAAAACAACAAAGTAATCAATTGATATGTCAATTTCGTCTTACAATAAAAAAAAAATAAACTCCCAATCACAAATACATATATTAAGTTGTACAAAGAATTGATAGACAAAATACTGGACCCCATTCAAATATGTATACAGATATTTCAAAAACAGACGAAAGAGTGGATCACGCAGAAATTATTCAAACAGAAATGTCTGAAAAATCGTCAGATCGTAGTTTGTAAGTTGTTACTAACAAAAGCACTAGCAACATATAAAGCCACATCGTATAAGATCAATGCCAACCAGCAACAACAAATTATATATAATATTTTTAACTTAATCCATGAGCGTCCAACATCAAGCCTTATTAATAGTAATAAATATAATATTATTGTAAGTAAAATAATCGAGGTGACTAATAAAATTAACAAATATATAATTTTTTAGGAGATACCTGGAAACTCCGTATAATAAAAAATAAAAAAGCGAGCGTACTTTCAAAAAAAATATAAACAACTAAAAGCAACGCTAATCTCTAGAATAATAAATCAGATAAAATTATTAAAAATTATCGACGACCGATTAAAAATAAATGGCGAAACGATTAGTTAAACATGATCTATAAACAAAATTAAATAAAAAGAACAGAAAAATAGAATTAAAACACTCAGCCGAAGAGATTAAGTTGTATTAAACTTTAAAACGCCTTAGAATCGATCATCTTGTCTTATTAAAAAAGAACCACTAAGAATATGTAAAATATGTGAATTTTCTACATCCTTCATATATTCATGGAATGCAGATACACACAATAAGAAGCTCTTCAAAGATATGACACACCATACCAGATACCAGCTAGAACACCTTAAATCCTTTGATCCCGGCAGAGGCACTATAAAAAAGTAAAATTACCCACTACACATATTAATCTATAGAAATAAATTTAAGTTTAAGATATTTAAGCAATAATAATAATGAAATACAAGTCAAGTCAATAGTCCAACTACCAAGGTTTTAACACTAATAATAAATAATTATGGTTATAATATAATGTATGAAATTTTGATCATAAATATAACGGAATTACTATTTTTGTCCAAATTCCTTAATTAATAAACATATTAATTACCTATATTTTGGACTACAATTTTGTTGCATTGATATATTTGTCATCGTTAATGTATTGACAAATCTAATAACAATTAGGTAACATATTGATAAAGATTTAAAGTGATTATTATACTGTCAAGCATGTAGTGGATATGCAATATACGCTAAACACCGTTTTCACATTATCAACAAAATAAAATTAAAGACAACAATACTTCTGATTTATTACCATTAATATTTTATCTGTTTGTAGACAAATGAATATAGTATTAAACCAACAATTTACAAGACATTTTCATTAAATAACTTTTTAAACTCTAAGCTGTACATTTTTTTTATACATAATACTTTTTTAAAGTAATTTTTAAAGGTATTCAAATCGCAGTCCTATTACGTAGTTTACATCATTTACATTGATGAAAGAAATTATCAATCAATAAATTTATCAAATGTTATACTATATTTCTATATTTTGAATTATTTAAAAACAAGGTAGTTCAAAACAGTAAAAAACTAAAAATTATTTATCGAATGAAAACAAAATAAAGTTTAAAACAGTACAATGTACAAATATGAAATATGCATTCTTAAACAAGTCCTAATTATTAAGAAGCTGCAGCTTTGCCGTGATGTATACACGTCTGTTTAAGTGGATTGAGTAAAAACGTATATGAGAGCAGTATCGATAGTCATTATTTGCTATTACCGAATAACCCTCTGCACGCTGAACCTAAAATGATTAACGTAAAGTATCTAGCTAGTGAAAACTGAGTACCGTCGTTAAGTGATATCAATTTGGAAAATTGCCTACAGGCGAAAAACCGAAATAAGTAATAAAACAAATACAAGTTATTCGTATTATTTTCAAACAAAATACCATCGATAAATAATGTTTCTTAGCCTCGTGTTCTGTGTAAATAGAGAAAATTATGAAATAATAGAAAACAGTACATACACCTTTTCTTTTTCTGTCCAACAGTTTAGTATATATATATATATATATATATATATTAAACATGATAATAATATTAATACCTATCACAAATAATGATGATGATGAAAATACATAAATATAAACTAAAATAGCTCGCTATTAATATTATTATTATTTTTTCCGTTCATAAATGTCACGTAGATATAGTTTATTTTTCCAGATTATTGCATTATTCGAAATTTGCAGATACATCGTTTTCAAAGACATACTTAAATAAACGGCGAGTAAATCCTAAAAAAAAGGTTTTGCCACTCACTGACAATTGACAGTACAGTATACATGCACATAATAACGTTATTGAACATTTTGTTCTTATCGAAAGCTCGTTGAAATTGTATGGACTCTTGTAAACCATCAGTTGATTGCCACTTTATCCAATTTCTGCGTATCTTAAGCACAGGGATGAGTAGCACTTTATAAAACAAGTTCTAGATTATTCTGTATGAGCTCACTCATGATATTAAATATAATATAATCAATTAAGAAAAATTAAACTTAAAATTAACTAAAATAAGAATTCAATTTGACTACATTAAATCAATTGTTTATAATTCATTATTTATATTCTCGTTTAAAAACTGGTTAGGTAAACTCTAAAGCTGATAGGTAATTTATTTTATTTAACGCAATGGTGAAAGAACGAAATAAACCAACAAAAAAACAATTTTTGGAGCGTATATTACTAATTTAATGTTTACAGAGACTTATAAAATCAATCTGCGATGAATAATCTAAAATGTGTTATATCTTAAAATCTGGAAATTCCCAAGGTAAAAACGTGAACATTTTTTTTTTATGAAACGTAAAGAAAATACAACCAGCAAGTGTTTTTTAGTTGGTAAAACGTAGTCCCGTGAGATTCAAAAACCAATCGGAAAGGTAAACGACGATTTGGAAATCGGTGGAAATGTTTCTGATAGAAACTAAATCAATATTACGAGGACGTTTTGTGGTTCTATTTCTTTCGTCGTATACTATAGAATTCAACACGTGCTGTTTCTCATTCCTTAAACAAAACCACGATTTCTATTTGCCAACAAATATCATTTTTTTTTCTCAAAATAATAAATTTAAATTGGTTGGCATAGTCAGTAGGTGTACTTTTGTATATGTTTAGGTACAGGTTTTAGATAACCGGTATCTCTACTCTCTGATGTTTGCAAAAAAGGACCAAAATCTTGCCACGAAACGCTGCTGTTTGAACACAAGAAATCCGTGTTTTACAAAGTGTCATCGATGTGTCACTCTACGAACAATCAACAAATAGTTTTATATACATATTATATAACATTATTATTATTAAATATATTATTAGATACATGACGATATTATCATCTCTATTCTCTGCGACATAAGTTTCATATCAGAGAGGTCGATGGGTGCTTTGCTATATATATTGATGAAATCATCATAACTATAAGTTCACGTTATAGTACCTTATATAATACTTAAATAATATGTCGGTACGTCGTCGGCGCAAAAATAAAGAGTCATTATCGCGATGTCAAGACGTGTCAAACACTCGAACCAGTATCATTTGCCATCTAACTTAAAGGTAACAACAGCTTATTCTGTGATTCGATGCTAGGTTTTCTCACAATTTAATTTTGAAACGAGTTATGATCATTTTAAAATCGAAATATTTTACTCGTTTATAATTCTCTTCTATATTAAAATGTCTAAATAACATTTACAGCAAACCACAAAGATATAAAATATTATTATATTTTTATATTTCAGTATAATAACTATTGGTAAAATCACTCCAATATGAAAACTAATAATAAAGATAAAAATAAAAATAAATAACCTAACCTTTGATAACTGCTGAATGTAAATTTATATTTGATGTGCTATACATGCTTGCAAGACAGAGATAACTGATGCAGATAAGATGTCCTCTGCTGTAATTATTTATCAACTATAGTAACGTACATTTTTATTTATTAGGTATAAGTGATTCGACAGTTAGGTTATTACTTTATTAGCCTACAATTATATTAATTTTTCATTAATTTAATATTGTTATTTGATTAGCTAAATTACAATTTTTATTTATTTATTATTTTTTTTAAGTTATTTACCTACATGATTTTAGAAAATTTGTAAATTGATTGAATGTTATATCCCCAGAGTGTTTCTTCAATAGATAAAGGATGTTTGATAATGGTTCTTTATTATAAATATTATATTGGATAACTGGTATTGATATCACATATGGTAAATTAGACATGAATCCGTATGAATTTAAAAATAAATGTAATATATTATGCAGATAATAAATGCATTAATACACTATATACTGGTGTTCAAATATTTCCCGTGTTTATATTGGCTATGTGGAATAATGCGGAGAAAATGACAAAATCTATAAAAATTTATTTAAAAGTCACTTCTCAGACTAATACATAAAGGTAGACTAATGTGTGTAGTAATAAGTACGCTTATGGTAAAAAATTAATATATTATAGTCACTCCACTCAGTCAGTTTGCCATAAAACCTAAAATTTCTTATATTTATATAATTTGGTATGGTTACGTCGTGGGAGCCCGGAATTTCAGATCACCATTTTTATTATGATATTATCATTGGTTTTAAATTTTAACGATAAAGAATTTTATTTACGTTAACGGAGATAATTTTAAACTTCCTCGTATGTTATAGTCTCTATACATATGCATTTTATGTCATCGTAAAATGCCTAAAATATCTTCTTTTTCATAGTCGACTATAATAAAATGTCGTACTTTTATTATTATTATTATTATTTTTTTGTAAAATTATTCACAAATACGCATAAGTAAGTATACGATTACACTCAATGCGTATTATGATGTACACAACAATATAAAACAAAATAATATCATAGACAATCTTGTAGTATCAAAAAAAATCCTTATTCTTCTTATTAAATCAAATAATATTCAAAACTTAACAATTTGACCTCGAGAAATATTATTTTCTATTCCATCACTGTTTTCTTGTGACTACTTATTAGACATTTTGGTGTAACGTAATTAAATAAATAAGTATGTCTACTGTGTGCTCATGCATTAATACTATTAACTATTAACTGTTTTAACTTTTAAGTGATGATTTGTGATATCCATGAATTATATACGTTAAAATCAAATAACAATATGCCAGCGAGACATTGTAAGAAATTAAATAAAAGCCATTAAAAATTACTGTACGTCATAACATTTAGAATCATATAAATAATAATTATGTATTATACTATTATGTTTATTACCTATTTTAACATGAAAATCTATAATAAACCAATAACATATATCAATTATAGTAATGAAATTATATAGAAATAAGCGAGTATTCTTTATTTTTGAACTTATCTTGATGATTAAACTGTAACCAACTTTTTTTTTAAATTTAGACATTTGTATAACAATAATCTCTAAGTAAAATACTGTGAAACATACAAATTATAATAATTAAACTATTATTTATTTTTATACAACTAAGTATTATACATTTAGATAATTTAAGTTACTTATTGTAAAAATATGAATGTTTCACAGTATTGTTTGAACATTCAACTTTGAGTTGGGCTTATTGAAAGCAATTTTAAACGTCCCGCAGTTTAAAGAGTATAAATAAAATGTCTAATTGATCACTCATTATGATTGGTATTAATTTATTCTTTACCTTGTTTGTTTTTACTCCTAATTTATTTTAAAAATAACCTTTTTCACAAAGTACATTTTATTTTTACACTATATAATATTAAAATTTAACCAGTAATTACAAAAAAATCTTAAATAAATATTTTAAAAAAAAAACATGATAATATGAAAAAATCGTTAATTACTGTTAAAATTAAAAAAAAAAGTTTTTAAATTTAATATTATTTTAATATGAAATTCAAAAAATGTAATGCTATAAATTTAAATTAACCTATATTGTTTATTGTCTTACTATAATAAACCTAGTTTTCCAACTTGTAATATTATTTGCCAGAACAATGAATTTGTGATTTATGATTAATATTACCAAAATGTATGCAATCATAAAAGTCTGCCGTTATTTTGTATTTCAATATTTTTGCTGGTATAGGTACGAGTAGATACTCATAGTTCATACTTTTAATTAAAACTAAACTCATTAAATTACGTTTCACTTTATTCAAAAATAAAATGTAGGTACTTACACTTCAAAACTAATTTATTTGGTCAATTAACCACGACGAATCGTTAATTTTTTTAATTTAAACTATTTTCATGATATACCTACTCGACAAAAACTGTTGAATTAATAAAAAGTCAATTTCTCCGCCTAGTATAATAATCATTATTTATTATTTCAACCACTAAAAGAGGTAGAATAATTAATAATATATTCTTTTTTCGAGTTCATGCTCATAATGTGCCACAATCACAATCTACATAACTGTCTTCTTTTTTTAAACGACTACTAGTGCGGTGTTCGTCAATTGCGCCGGATTTGGGACACTACCTGTATAGTATACATCTATTGCGCCGCTATAAAAAAGGTATATTAAAAAGGCATACATCAATTGCACTGGAGCATTTGACAATGACACAGACTGCCTAGGTTAGTTTTAATTTTTATTATAATTATGTTACATTATAATATATTAGTTAAATATTAATTTATATTATTATTAATATTATATTAATTTATATTAATTAAATCATTTTTATAATAATTTGTGCAACAATAAACAAAAATATATACATTACACACAGTTTAAACAATTTATAATCTAAAAGTCGATAACTGTAAAAGTTTTAAAAAATTTGATATAAAAGTGACTTATCTGGCAACATCAGCTTCATCATATTGTGAGGCAATTAAAAATATGTCGAACAAATGGTCAAATATCACATTTCATTACACAGGTAAAAACCATAGTTGCAAAACCTATTTGTAAGTTCCTTATTTACCAAATATGCAACAATGCTAATCTTTAAGTTTTGTAAACGATAGAAATAATAGATATTACACATGTTTATATAACGATGTATTTAAGAATCGATCGACGCAATTGACGTACACAATTTAAAACATTGAAGTATCGATCGGCGCAATTGATGTATACCTTTTTCCTATCCCATAATTTTTCTTTTTTTACCTGTCATTTACGGCGCAATTGATACATGCCCTACTAGTGTACACAATTTTCTATTATTCTCAATATCTGGCAAAACGAATGGAAAACATCTAACACCAAATTAAATGAAATTAAAAGTCATATTCTCCCTTGGCCAAACAACACACTCACCAGAAAAGAAGAAGTAGTTATCAATAGGCTCAGAATAGTCCATACTATAGATTAACTCACGCCTTCGGGCCTTCCTAATGAAGAAAGAAGACCCACCCATGTGCACGACATGCAACGATCCCATGACAGTTAAACACATCCTCACCGACTGCAGAAAGTACGAATTACAACGTCAAAAATTCAATCTTACTCACCATCTAGCTGAAAACCTCAACATCGATACAACCAACGTTCTCAAATTCCTAAGGGATACAGAAATTCATAAAAAAATTGAATATATATTATTAATATAATGTAACTTATCTATTGCTTATATAAATACTATGAAATTTTTTTATAGCCAATGGCCCATAGCTGCCGAGGCATTGTTATAATAAAAAAAAAAATTCTATTGTATTTTACGTTTATACGATTAAAAATCGTCATTATATACAAGGTGTAACAGATAGAAGATAGAACTGACTTTTGGAATAACTTTTGTTAATATTATTATTTTTTATTTGTTCATTGAGTGACCGTAGCGTTACATGTATAATGCATTTTTTCTGTTTTTAGTACTGAAAATAAAAAGTTGTAATTTAATAACAAAAAAGCGGGTAAGTCGTGAATGTCGCTCTGCTGTACAGTAAAACAAGTGAGTTACTGTAATGGATGGAATTATATTTGAATCCAATGATATTATATTATATCATTGTATACGAAAAAAGATTCTGAGCGGAGACGGTTTATCTGTCTAGGATATATTATAGATTATTAAAAATTTTCAAATCTTAGATTTAAAAAGAAAATTTTTTATGAATTTCTAGCTTAAAATAATTTGTGAATTTTCGTGATTTTTACGTATGTTATCAAAATTAAAATTTGAATGCTTGTAAAAAAATTGTAGGTACATGACTGTATAAATTGACTATATATTTCTTTTATTTTTCAACTGCTATTGTAAAAATATTTTAAGAGCCTTGTATTAAATTTTCATGTATTTAAAATTATTAAATATTAAGATTTTCTGCTTAACAAATAAATTTTTATCGATATTAATTTTAAAAAAACTAATAATGATCGAAAATTTCAAATGCTTATGAATAGTTCAACTTAAGTCGACAATTTTTGAAAATTGTATGATGGTTAGAATATACTTATATAAACATTTGGTGAAAATTTCATGTATCTATGATCTTTTGTTTTAAAGTTACATCAAAAACCAAAATCGATTTCGTCGAATACTGATTGTGCGTAAAATTTCCCGTTTTTCCCTTAATTTTTAGTTTGTTTATTCCCATTATTTAAAAAAATATTAAGAATTTTTTACTTTTGACCCTCCCCTCCGTCAAAGTAACAACTAGATTCACTTTCTGATCGAACGAGGTACTGAAGTCAAAAATCGAAGAATTTTTACTGCCCCAAAACGTGATGACAGTCACAAAAAATAAAAATTAAATAAAAACACACATCATGGTAAAATCAATACATTCATCGCTCCGCTCAGAATCTAAAATTTGGATGGTAAAAAGATCTATCTAAGTCAAGTAATTATTTTTTTTAATATAATTTTTGATAATTTGCTGACAAGTGTATATTTCTTAAATTATTTACTTATCATATTATATTAACAATTTTTATCACACATTTAATTAGCATATTTTTTTTTTTTGGTCAGGTGTTTCAGTTACACACATGTATATAATATATAGATTTCTCATTCAAAGTTCCGGTATCTCATACATCATGTGTACTCTGCTCAGTTAAATAATTGTGTTTTTCTAGTTGTTTTGCACCTTTTAATCAATAATAATATCATCTTTAACGCTATTAATATCACCCTGTTGTCGATATTATTTTTGATATATATTTAATATCGTCCACGTTTCCCGATAACTACTCATTCATAATTTTTTCCGATCGCCTTTTATCAGAATGGATAATTTCAGTTTTATGATATTTTATTTCACATCTGCGTTGTAATATCAATAGGTAGCCGAACGAAATTATTTCTATCCATCCTTGAGCACATTTGTGTTTACAACAAATCTATTTATAAATTATAAGATCAATATTCAATATACGTATTTATTTTAAATTATGAATGTTATCCATCGAATATGATTATGAGAATATTATACGTTATTATGTGCCATATAGTAATACTATATGTATTATAATAAACAGTGTTTGACATGTGGGTCACGTCACAGACGGACCGAGCACCTCGTTTTAATTATCAGATCTTTTAGCGTTCCCCTGCTTTTTTCAAATTAAGACGCATAGTATTGTATTTTACTTAAGATTTATTAAAGATTAGTTTGTGATAGTATGTTAAAAGATGTGAAAAGCCACTCACAGTTATATTATTAGGTACCTACCTAGTATATTAATTAGCTGGGAATTTTTTTATGTGTCATCAAAGCAACTCCACTATTTATTTTCAAGTCAAACTCTGGTATTATAAATGAGTGCAATTTAATAATAAATGTTCGTAAATAATAATAATTAATTATATTGTATTGTCGAAACCTAACTTGATGATGGTAATTATAAAATTGTTTCATAATAAAGTATAATATACGAATTAATATAATAAATATGGCATTATAATGATATGTATTAGCTTAAAAATTACTAGGGTAATCTTTCTCAAACCCTATATAGTATATACATACCTAAAATAAGTAAGTAGGTACCTACAAAAACTTCACGACGGAGGTTGTAAATACTTGATATAGTTGAAATCATTTAAAAAAATATAGAAATAATTAATAAACAATATCCAGGTTTAATATAATAATTATACTATATACATATACAGTATAGTCGCCGCTTAATGTTATCACTTTGGTACGAGACATAACTAATTTAATATGCACATAGTTATTAAAAAATATAATTATTTAATTTAATATTATCGATTACTAATTAAATTACAAATTATGTAGTAATAAAAAATTTAAAATTGCTAAAAAAATAAAATTTAAATAAATATTAACTACTATACTAACTTAAACAATAGTATTTTTTAATTGATGTCTGTTTTTTTTTTTTTTGTTAAATGTTCGTATTTATATTTTAATTCAAAATGTAATGAGCGTTGTTGCACTTCTGTTCGTAATACTCGTAGGGCCTCTTTCATTTCAAAAAGAACTTGGAGGTTTCTCGGTGTCTGTTTGTGGCTCAAGCTCAACTTTTTCGTTTTCAATTTCTCCAGGTTTTGTTTTTGATAAAGCATGTACAATACCTTCTTCAGTAAAATTTGATGCAGTAGGCATATTTTCAGCGATTTTCAACCAATTTTCTGATAACATTATGCGGCATATTGATTACAATAACCGACATAATTTACACAAATAACTATATAAGTATACATTAGGCTCGTACTTCTCTAACCTGTACGAGATTATGATGCTTTAATTTCCAATTTAACATCTACTGCAGATGAAACGATAAAACTATGGCTGAAATTGTCCTGTTTCGAAGTATATATATCGATAACTGTGACATTCGGTAGACGTCTAGTTACTCAACTCTATTATTTTTTATTATGATATAATTCTTAAAACGATGTATACATAATATATCATATCATAATCAATATGGAGTATTTTTTTGTTAGCTTACTAATGAGTTTAATAACGCGTTCATATTTAATGGACTACAGTTTTTAAAATTAAATACATTCTTTTGAAATTAAATGATGAACATTAAATGAAAATTAAATAAAAAACGAATTTTCACATCCTTTTTATCACAAATAAAGTATAATATATCGTGATTTTCTTATTTTGAAGCAGTTTTAAGGTTCTATACAACTTTTTGGATGGTCCTGAGTTCAGGACCAAAGTTTCATAAAGTCTAAAAAGAATAAGCAAACTTTTCTTTTTCTACAAGTTTCGATAATATTAACCTTTTTTCATAGTCGACGGTGATATTATAAGATACCTTCCAAGCTGCCTTATTTAAAAATAAAACTTTACCAGAATTGGTACTTCCGTCTTTATGAACTTTTAACGTTTAAAACGTCTAGATCACTATGGCATTAATATTAATTCTGAAATAAAATTAACTAATATTTTTTTTCTAACAAACCAAAACAATATTTCAAGAATCCAAACACTCAACTTGATTATTTGTGGGCATGTGATATTTAAAAATTGCAATACCTGAATTTTTAAATAACATTTATTTTATGAAAGTTATAGTAAGCAATAAGCATGTATCTGAAAAATATTTTTTCAACGAGCTGTTTACATTCTTACATTACATAGGTACGTATTGATTTGTATAATATAATCATATTTGTTCAAAAATATTTATATTTCATAATCAATATTATTAATAGAACGCCATACCTTTTCATCAAGTAATGAGTAGGTATGTAAAATACTGAAATATTAAAATGCTCATAACTTAATTAAAATATTGTAAGATAACTGACGAGATAAAAATAATGTCCTTATAACTATAAGTCTTATGAAAGGTCGATTCACTCTATTATTACAAAATTAATTTAACTGGACTCAAATTTCCTAAGTTGTACATTTAAAAGATGGATACAATAACTCAAGGGCGCCATTTGGGGTATAACAAAGTACATATCAAAACACTCATTCATTTCTTATTAATAATTGGCCTGCCATTAAATTAACAAACGCTTCGACAGCAAATGCATATAATATAAATGGATATCAAAGAATATGGTAATAATGTATACTATTATTGGAATGCATATAAAAAAAGCTATTTCCAACTTCCAATTCCTTCAGTTCATTAAAACATTGAATACATTAATCCCATACATGTACCACTGACTATGAAAAAAAATTTTAAGTTACCACTGTGTGGATTAAAACTATGTGAAACGCTAAGATCGATTCTGAGTAACTATACGGTGGAAATTTTAAATTCTCTTAAACATGGTAATAATGACATCATTGAATGAACATGATCTTTTCTTTTTTTTTTTTTGAATTAAGCCTCGGCAACTATGGCCATTGGCAACAATGGGTTTAACTCTAAATTATTTACAATAAGTTACTCATTAAATTCTATTAATAAAGTTAGACTTAGTAATAAAGGTTATTATTTGTCTTATATTGTCTGGGTGAAGGGCTTCTGACAGGATGTGAACATGATCTTTTATATAACCACATAATATATGTAAAATTTTAATTTCACATTCCAATATTCCATAGAAGATTATTATTTTGCAGAATTTTTCGATATTTTTCAAACTCAAATTTAGATCACTCACAGTTATTTAATGAGTAAAAACGATCCCCCAATATGCACAACTTACGGCACGTACCTATCAGTCAAACACATTATGACTGAATGTCTATCATATACCGATTCAAGATTGGAATCAAATCTTCCTGAACACCTGGCAGAATCACTTGGCCACAACAACTCTTCACTCGCAGTCACCTTCAACTTCATTTCATTGGCAGAACTTCAAAAAAAAATTTAAAAAAAAAAAATGTACACTTATTCAAATGTAAATACTGTAAATTATAGATGTAAATAATGTAATTTCATTGTTCCCAATGGCCGATGTCGCCGAGGGCTTAATTTAAAAAAAAAACTCAAATTTCAGACAAGTAGTTTATTAGACATGAGTGCTATGACATAAATACTTAAATATTTTTAAAAATATTAAGGTTATTGAAATAAAGAGTGTCTTAAGTTAAATATATCATCTGGTATATTACTTCGTAAGTTCCATCTAATGATGTAAAAATGTAGTTTCTGATTTTCAATAACATATATTACGGGTATATCATAATACTCATAAAACTATAGCTATCCATATAGGAAAAGATTTGAAAAAAAAATTGGAGTAAATATTGGTTTATTTTATCATCAAATTTTAGGTAGGTACTATAAGATATAAAAAAAAATTATGCCAAGGAATTACGTTTAATGTTTTCCTCTAAATAGTTTATAAAAACACATAGGTAAATACTACACCCCCTTATTATTTATTAACTATTTCAAAACTATGCCTACTGCATCTAACGTCACGGTAGATTTGTTGCTGTAATATATTATGCAATATGCGCGTATGTAAGACAAAGATAACAAATACAGGTTTTGTGTTTTAATGCGATTAGGACATTTTAGGTGATATTTTGAATATGAAATATGCAGTGTTCATAAAGATTATAGACGGCGTTAATAGTAAGATAGATCCTAATTTTATGATTTATTGTATAACAAAAAAATATAGATAACTCAAAACAAAGTCCAAGGATACAAAAGATAAAATTCTAGTAATTGGAAAATCAGGAATAATATATATTATATTATATAAGTGAACTTATACTATATAATAATTTACTCGATGGAAAAAAAACTTCTAAAAAGACTTATTTCTTCAAATTATCTATAACTATAAATATATACGGCTATGTAATAGATAATAAGTGATAATAGTATAATACTATACCTATATAACATACATTTGTTGCATGCCAATGATATAGGTTTATCGATCCATTCTATAAATCTTGTACTTCATTTATTTTGCATAGAAATGCATACTTTAAGTTTTTTATTGTTTTCTTCGATTTTATACTTTTTGAAAAATATTCTAACTTGATTAATAATATTATAAACTTTTTCTCCACTGACGTTTTTATTTTAAATAATGTATAAATTTATTTTTAATTTTCGTAGCATGGCTTTTTAGCCTGGCACTAACGCAAGTTTTTCCGAGAGTCTAATAATTGTATTAACTGTAATGAAATATAATACTTATAAAGTTTGAAACAGTGGCCTTCTGGCTTGTTCCGTTGAAATGAATGACAACACTAGTTTAATGGTACCACTTTGTCTGTTTATTTTCATGTGAATATTTATAAATATATACACAAGTTTTCTGATAGATACGCTAACGCGGCAGCTAGGCAGTTGAGAGCACGATTAAAGATATACTGGTTGCCGAACGAAGAATGATAAGAAGACCGTAAAATGTTCTTATCAAAAGTACTGTGTACTTTGTCGCTATCTAGTGTATATTTTCGATTTTTTTTGTAGATACCTACTCAAGATATTATAAATAATATATTTTGAAGTACCAACTGATAAAATTCCAATAAGCCTGGTTGATTTACTAAATCAATCTAAAAATAATAATAAGTTTATTATATAAAGAAATTTATGTTTGAAACATTTTACTGTAATGTAAAATAGAACTAACCTTTATTTTTTTAGGGGCAGGAGGCTCTTCTAAGAAAGAAATCAGATGCTGTTTATTATTTTCTGGAGTGCTCGAAGAAAATGAACTATATGAAATATTGTTCAATGAAAGTGAATTTGAGTTTTCAGAAATGGTAGATTTATCCATTGTCAAATCAGAAAATTCAATTGAAGTTGATGTTGATGTATCATTATATGAATAAGACTATAGTATAATTTATTTTTTAATAGTTTTTATTTTCAATGTATAATTTTTGAATGTAAACCTAACAAATAGATTAAAACAAACCTCTGTGTCTGTAGATTCTTCATTTGTATTAACATATGGTATTGGTATGGCATCTTTTTTAAGTTGTAATCTTTTCAAACATACCTTAATAGGTAATAATATATTTAATATAATCGAAATTTTTATTTGTAAATTAATAAATTTTAACATGTTTGAAAAT
This sequence comes from Diuraphis noxia, assembly GCF_037042655.1. NCBI lineage: Eukaryota > Metazoa > Arthropoda > Insecta > Hemiptera > Aphididae > Diuraphis > Diuraphis noxia. The sequence continues at coordinate 23,136,543 of NW_028301714.1, read as the reverse complement.
TGAAATAAACATATATTATTATTAAGTGTAGTACTTACAGTGTACTTGTTTGATCCTTCGCCAGATTCCCAAGTGCTTTTAACGTCACACATTTTAAAATGGTTTGCACAAATGTGATTATTTTTCTTAAGTGATATTCCTAAAGAATTTTCCCACATTTTCTTTTTTACCTCATCTTTAGGTATTCCAAAAAGAGTTTTTGAAACCAAATGAGGGGTTTTTACACAACAGCACCTCGGCATTTTTAAATAAGGATAGTTTGTATAGTATAAATATTTAAATTAAATGAGGTAATAAATAAAAACAATTTATAAATGTAAATTCAGTTTATTTAAAAAAAAAAATAAATACAATGTTAGATATTCACATAGTTAATAATAATATTTTACTATAATATACAATCATGATATATGGTAAATCATGTATACATAAGACATAACATATACAATATACCTAAGCTATTAATATTATATTATTTATATTTATATTCATATTAATATTTATTTTTGTATAATTTAAAATGTTCAACACCGGATGCGCTAGTAGTCAGAGTACTTTGATAAGAACTTATAAATGTCAATAAATATCGAATTATTATTACTCGTTCGGCAACCAGTATATCTTTAATCGTGGTTGAGAGCAGGCTGCCGGATACGGTGTATTGCCACGACGAGCTGGAAGCTCCGTCCTATCAACACTTTAGGGTCTTTATCAACTCAAGCGGACAAACAATCAAGGCGCGGGGTAGACCACTGGTAGTGTCTAGCTATGAAACGACTGCTACCGTGAATATGACCGAGGAAGACAGGCTCTCAAAAGCGGCCGTGTGTGTGTAGGATGGCCGCGCGCTATGTGGTTTGGCGTTGTAGCAAGCCGGCAGCGCCACCGTGTCCTTCCGTGCGTTCTTCCCCGATGCTGCTGTTCTCATCGTGATCCCTTTGGGTCTGTCCACATGCAGCAGGGCGAGTCTCCTGACTCTAGGTTCGATTCCGTTGGGACAAATCCTGTCCCTATCGGAGTTGACTGGACTGCTCCGGCGCGTCGACTTGCATACACAGTATTTAGCGATGCCGCGTACAGATTGCTCACGGATGATGTGCGCAAGGGAATCCTCCCTGGACGTCGATAGGCTGCACTAAATATTGGTCCTTGCGCTGGTTGCGGTTTCGACTCGTACGGAAGGAGTGTGACGATGCCCGTATGGGTTGCTCGCGGTCCATACAAGGAATGTGGATCGTTCACTGGATTCCTTCAGTTATTCTGTGCCGTTGTTGCCTCGTACAAACGTAAGGTAGTAGCGATGTCCGATCGGGTTTCTCACGGGTTTGTACGAGGAGTTTTCTCCTGTCATCCCGTCGACGTAACTCATCTTGCACTGCGGCTGGTCGTAGTGTTGCTTCGGCGTTCCTTCTATTCTTCTTATCTTCGTACTGAGTTGAATGTTTAGTCGAAGAAATTGTGTTGATTGAAGAAGATGGTGTGTGGCTTTGAAGAAGATGCAAACCATCTGCGCCCATCACACCTTTTTTGTAACCCACTTGCGCCCGAAATATTTTTAATAAAAATGTGTTAAACCCGTGCGACGTTGCCAAACTGTATTCTGGAATACACGCAATCTTACTACCTTTTAACTTAAAACAATTGTACATATTATTTTTCCCATTTTAACTATTTTTAATTTTTACGTTACATTCTTAAGGTCGTCACACACTGCAGCGGTGGTGGTAAAATTCTTTTATCTTGGTGGTGCCGCAGTGGTGGCGGTAAAATTGTGTCACGCTTCATTTTGCCGTAACCGTAACCGTCACCGCCACCAAAACCACTACCGCTGCAGTGTGTGGTAACCTTTATCGATATTATCGAATTTTTTATTATATTATGACGTATGAAAAAAACAACAGTATTAATTTTTATAATAATTGCATGTATTTAACCATATTATATTGTATTTTATATCATTTTATGTTTAGATGAATTATGACTACAGTAAATCAAACTTAGTGTGAATTAATTAAGTGTTGTTTAACTTAGAATTCTTAAATTTAATGTTAGTTATTGTTATATTGACTAATTTTTTTAAATCCAAAATGTTGAAAATATTATAAAATTTAAATTATTTTATTAAAGACAATTATAATTATTAAAGTACTAATAATTGTCTAAATAATAGATTATAATAATATAATCTACTAATCAACTTAATTTAAGTATTTATCAAGATTCAAGATAAATATAATCTATAATAATAAGAATCACAACGTCAACGTTGCATACGAAATGGGCGCAAATGGGTTATAAATCGGCAGGCAGTAGGTACCTACCTTATCTTTCAGGCGCATCTGTCCATATCCCTCGGTGCGCAAATGTACTACTCTGGGGTACAAATAGGCTGTAGCTCTTTGCTTTGGAGGGAGATGGCTAGGTGGTGTGTGATCGAGAAACGAACAGTATATAACCCGTGGGTCGTAACGACTAATAAACTATCGTGTGTGCCGCCGTGATATTTGTGTTTTCCGTCGGTACGGATCTGGGTGCTATTTGCTGGGTTTTTGGATTACGGTCATGGGGAGGGCCTAATTATATTTGTCCTGACCTTCCCTATCCATGGTCGTATATATCAGGTTGTTAGTGTAGTTTGAAGAACTTATATTTGCCATTTGGTAAAAAGTCTCTGATTACTGTAATTTCATGATATTGTGTAGTCCTGACAAGGACTGTTTTGGCGAGTGTGTAACGATACAAGTTGTAACAAGTGGAACAAATAAATCTATTTTAAAATATTAAATTCAGCTAAATAAAAGACAAACAAATAAATAAAAATAATTTTGATTTTAGTTTTAAAATACATATTTTAGGAATAAATTCATATTTGGGGTATATTTTTTTGACATGTACAATGTGCATGTTATTGGATGCAAATACGCAAGGTGTACCTATCAACGGTCCACAGGTCATTTTAGACCTACCTATGCTGAATAATAAACAGCCGACCGGTTCTGATGATTGCGCGCCGCCCGCACTCCTCGTTGTTACGCTGACGACAGTGTCGTCGATCGTTGGTGTGCATGTGTTATACCTTGTCGCATTAATAATAATAACAATAATAATGCACCAAGGATCTTCAATTTTACATCGGAAACCACTCCCAAAGTTTAAAATCGAAGCATTATTTCGACTAGTTATGCTGTACACAGACACAAAAAAAAAAAAAACACTTCATTGTAAAATCAATACATTCATCACTTCGTTTAGAATCTAAATTTTTTTATTTTTAAACCCATAAAATATTTTTACATGGACATTCAACAAGCATGCAACCCTAATTTTTACTTAATTAGAGAAATTATTCAAATTCTAACTTCTAACTCTTTTTTTCCTATACATTTTTAATCAGATTTTACGAAAACGTTGACGTATTGAAATCAAAATTTCAATTAATAGCTTTTGAATTATTTAACTCTGCATACTATAATAAGGATATTAGATCCTCGCACCACAAATGGATGACATGAGTTATATCTGACTATGACAATTATTTCAAAAAAACAAAAAATATTAATCAGTCGACATTTTTTATTTGTTAAAGTATACGAATATAATAAAAATTTAATCTAAAATGACATCTATTTTATATTTCTTTTAACTAGGTATTTTTAAAGACTAGTATCCTAAATATATTATACGATATTAATAACTTAAAATTAGAATACCCTCGTTCAAATTTTGATTTAGATGTTTTTCAACAAAATCATCTAATTAAAAATGAATAGTATAAAAATTTACTTATTGTTTACAAAAATAAGTTTGCATCACATGCGCAGTACACTGACACCGTGAGAAACGACAGTAGCTTGTCACCTGATAAAATTCTGTAAAATAGTTTTCCTGATAAATAGTTCAAATTCCAAATTCTTATTCGCAATATAATACCTATATTATAATTTAAAAATTCTAAATAGTATAAATTCTTTAATACATTTTTTGAATATAACTATAACATTCCCACTCCATTAACTATTTAACTATTACAATTTTCTAGTAGATACCTATAATGTGAATCAATAATAACATATTATCTTAAGTAATCACTGTTAGTCGCAGCTAATGGCATATATTAAATCGACCTAACTATGTAAATAGGTGCCTAATGTCTCATACACAAAACTCAAAATTACTTTCATTTACAAAAAAATTTTTCTGAATATATAGAGCACGTCAATTTGAAAATAATTTTTATCCTTCACTACACTTAGCATTTAAAAATGAAGTATTATTGGCTTAGCATACAACGCACACAGCGCTCGTGTATATAAATAATAAATAATAAAAATGTTATAACTCTTTTTGTCCGGGAGACGTATCTCAAATAACGAAACGACTTTACTGCTGAAATTTAAACGTATTTCGTTTTAAAAACAAAAAATGTGAAAGTTATTACATTTTGAATTTTATTTCGTTCACAGCAGTGGACGATAGAGTGTCTCTCCTATAACGTAAATATTGAACATATTTTTTTGAAGGTGGATAAAATATGTCTCGATTAATACTGTGCTCTATCATAATATATAGTACGCACGTACATGACATATATATATGTACACATTACTCGTGTGTATAATGGTGTTATTTATAATGTTGAATATTATGATAATAATAACAATATGACGGTATACCTACGCATATTGTCAGTGTAGGCGGCGACAAACAGTTTATCATCTCTCGGTTTAATTGTACCAACTCCGTCTAATGTGATTATTTTAATTACAGCGTTACTTCATCCTAACACGCTTATTCCGACAGCTGTACAAAGTTTAGAACCGAATCATTGTCAGCTCTATGTACTCCGTACGGTTACGTAGCGTAAACACGTCATCGCAATATGATCATTTTATTCGATTTATTAACTTTTCCAAGAACAATTTTAAGTTTTATAAGTTACTCGCCTAGTTTAAAATAGGTGCTCAATAAAATCGAGAACAGTGCATTATACATTTAGATGCAGAGCAAACGTTATAAAGAAGTTAGCTATTGGAAAACTATACCGACTCGGCTTGTAAATATTCTGCATTGAATTTTTTTCTGATCGATTTCGCTGACGCCGTTAAGAACAATAAAGTTACAACATATCAACGAGCCCGTTTGTTTCCTTGTTCCCAAACAACATTATTCCTCGTCTCGCTGTAGAAAGAAAAAATAATATTATAATGCCACACGCACATATATCGATACTAAATAAAATTATTTCTCCGCAGTGATAAACAATTTGCATTAATTTATCGAATGAGTGGTAGGAAAAAAAGAAAGAACTGATAATATTTATAAGTCTTTTATATACGATAACTCGTTTTATTTTATTCACAAAAGATTTTTCGCAGTAAAAGAATTTTTTGAATAGAACATTTTACAACCTTCTTGTGCGTGGTTTTTTCTTTCTCTAGAATTGCACAAAATGTCTTCCCTCCCACCACTCTTTACCCACCAGCTTAACCCACTACTATTTTCCACGGGATCGAGTATTCAACACGTTTCCATTTCCGACTTACCTCGTGAACCCATTTTCCGCTGCGAGTTGCAATTTCCTTGACAATTTCCCGTCAGCATGAATCGCCGAGTACGCTCAATGTTAATGATCACGCTATAATATAATTATTCGAAATAGTTTTCGTTGATAAATGAAATACACATTCGATGTGAACATTATTTATAGCATTACTCCCGTGCATATATATATATATATATAGGATACAAGACACATATGTACATGGAAGCATTATGCTCCGGTACGCCGTTTTGAAGCTAGTTATAGCAATAATTGTTCGTTATTCAGTAGATAATTGCATTTGTCAGCCATCACGCGTGGTGGCTACAGAATAAATCCATTGAACTTCCTTTTCATTTCAGTTACAGTTTTAAGGACGAAGAGAAACAGAAGAGACTATGACATAGAATGAGATATAAACGATAAACCTATTTGTTTTAATGATAAAAGGGAGCTGCGTGTTGTAGATGTATATGAAATAGGGGTGATTTATCATATCGCGCACACAGAGTACCGATTAGTTTACTTGTACATATAATATTACAATACCATTACTACAGAGTGCACAATACGCGATAACAAGATCAAAAAGTGTACGTCAATAGCTAGTATTATGAAATATTTTACTGCAATATGTATTTTAAAAATTATGTATTTTGTTTTTCATGTTATTTATATATCATTCAGTTCACTCGCAACCACTACCCAGCGAACGACAATATCATATTTAAGCATGATGACTCGCTTTACTAGATAGCGTAAGTGTAATGCACTCGGTAGAATATTCAATTTTCATTTTCTCAAAACAGTCAAAACCTTTTGAAATGATTATAAGACCTAAAAATACTTCACGATATATAGGTACTATTCCTAATATATAAGCCTCTTCTATGAATATTAAATTCAAATAGTTCTTCTGAGAGGTAGTTTTTATGATTTTTCAGACAATTCTGAAATACTATAAACGCTTTAACTGCAGTAACTCCCAGACACCCAGTTTTGTTCATAGATCTAAGTAATAATCTTTCTGCCGAATTTAAAAAATGTCAACAATTTTCAATAACTGTTTTGAAGATATTAACTTTTTATACAATGTTTATAATAATTTCTGTGATATGTAATGATATTTTCTTTTAAAATAAAAACACTTAAGTTATAAATAAATTACTTTTATCTTAACTTAAAACCCCATGATATTAGTACAAGCTGAATCGTATAATGTTTTCCATCTGTATTTAAAAAAAATTTTAAATTGGTACTAATTAAAAAAAAATTAAAAATTCTAATAACTGGATATTTTATAAATTTTATGAAAATATTATTATTTTAAGATTATAGATGACAACAAAATACATATGGGTGCCGAAAATATTTAGAAAATTTTAACTAACAATATTATCATGACTAAATGTGTAGTAATAAATTGTTATTATTTAAAACTATATATTTCTCATATTATACTTGTATAAACAATAATGTCAACTTAAACTTACTAAAACAAGTACCCAACAACTATCAGTTGTCAGCGTATCACAACATGTAGTTATTTTTCATAGCTACTAAAATTGAATTCTCGCGGATTCACATTTTTTTTTTTTTTTTTGTTAGTATAAAACTTTACAAAATTAAAATACTGAGATAAAATAATGAAAACTTAAAATCTAATAAAAAAAATATATTAAAATGCGCATTTCTTCTGACATCTTGAAGCCATAAAATAAATTATTAAATTATGTAAGTGCGTGAAATAAAAAGCCGTTAAATTGAATTTTTAGTAAATGTAATTTTAAATTCTTATTTGTAAGAGGTGCCTAATAAGGCTATAAGGTTTTGAAAATGCTACGTTTTTTAGTAATGCATCAAACTAAACTGTTTGGTTTAGACGGAGATATTATTTTTACATAACTAATTTAAGGTTAATGTGGCCATAATTTTAGAGCAAACTATGATACTTTGTATTTAAGGAAAGATGTTAAAATATACTAAAAATTTTAAATATTTACAGTGTAATCAGTATGTCAGATTTAATTACTTTTGGGATTCGATGACTCTCGTCTTATCCCTAAGCAACTTCCTGGCCCGAAAGCGTAATGATATGAATTGGCACACAATGGTTTTCTTCTTTTTAAACGTACTTCTGAGTTTTTATAGCCTATTCTTGAAAAACTTTTTGTAAAGAACAATATTTGTATAGCTTTATCATAGATAAAGCCTAATTCTAATGTGACTCTTACTGTGTATACCTAATAGTGGCAATTAATGTAGTAGTATTTTTATATGTGTATATAATTATATTAATGACTCTCGGTGGCAAAAATAATTTGTTTTTTATTCAACTAAAGATTATTTTTAATTTACTAATATATCATAACAGATATTTCAGTATTCTAGTTTTTATAACTTTAAAATAACCATAGTTGATTAGAGCATAGATATTATTTTAAATATTAAAAAATATATAGTTGGTTAACGAAAATTGAAAACTTTTACACATCTATTATTCTGAAGTCGATAACCCCCCTTTTAAATATGCCACTGAGTATATATTAAAAAATAAACTACCTACCCCAACCACCTCCGACAAAATCTTTTGACCTCCTCTTTAAAGCTGCTCGTATTCAATTAATTTTTGTAGTATATTAAGCATGCAGCTGAATGGACAAATAAAAATAAGCCTTTTCACGTGAATATCACAAAAAGAATGACATGATGAAATCTCTACAGACAAACTATCATGAAATTTGCTGATTACATAAGTTCAATCAAAAAATAATAATATAGATGCGATAATGCACTTTGGTGCCATTTTAGATTCTGAGCGGAGCGATGAATGTATTGATATTACCATGATGTGTGTTTTTTTTTTTGTGTGTCTGTCATCACGTTTTGTGGCAGTAAAAATGCTTCGATTTTTGACTTCAGTACCTCGTTCGATCAAAAAGTGAATCTAGTTGGTACTTTGGGGGGTCAAAAGTAAAAAATTCTTAATACTTTTCTAAATAATCGAGAAAAACAAACTAAAAATTTAGGGGAAAACGGGAAAATTTACGGACACACATTTTTCGACAAAATCGATTTTGGTTTTTGATGTAACTTTAAAACGAATGACCATAGATACATGAAATTTTCACTGAATGTTTATATAAGTATATTCTATCCACCATGCAATTTTCAAAAAATTTCGTTATAAGTTGAACTATTCATAGGCATTTGAAATTTTCGATCATTATTAGTTTTTTTAAAATTAATATCGATAAAAATGTATTTGTAGGCAGAAAAGCTTGAAAATTTAATACAAGGCTCTTAACATATTGTTACAATAGCAGTTGAAAAATAAAAGAAATTCATAGTCACAATTTTTTTTATAAGCATTCAAAGTTTGAATTTTGACAAAATACGTAAAAATCACGAAAATTCACAAATTATTTTGAGCTAGAAATTCATAAAAAAATTTGTTTTTAAATCTAAGATTTAAAAATTTAATACAAGATTCCTTACAAGTTTTTCAATCTTTATCACAAATAAAAATTACACCGGAAATTCAAATTAAATTTTTATGAGCATTTGAAATTTAAATTTTTACAACATTGGATTTTCACTTTTAGCGATTTCCTTATGTTGGTGTAACTCTAAAACAAATTACCGCAGATACTTGAAATTTTGACTGAATGTTTATATAGGCGTTTTATATATTTGATAAAATTTTCAAAATATTTCGATTTGTTTTGAGCTGTTTACTGACATTTTAATTTTTCAAATTTTTTAGTTTTTTTTTCTATAAATATCGATAAAAATGTATTTGTTCGGTAGAAAAGCTTGAAAATGTAATACAAGGCTTCTAACACATTGTAACAATAGAAGTTAAAAAATATTAAAAATTCGTAGGCATGATTTTTTTTTTATAAGCATTTAAAGTTCAAATTTTGACTAAATACGTAAAAATTACGGCAATGTTCAAATTATCTTAGATAGAAATTCATAAAAGTTTTCCTTTTTAATTCTAAGATTTGAAAATTTAATACAAGGCTCCTAACATATTTTTACAATAGCAGTTGCAAAATAAAAGGAATACATAGTCACAATTTTTTTTTAAGCATTCAAAGTTTGAGTTTTGACAACATATTATGTAAAAATCACGAAAATACAGAAATTATTTTAAGCTAGAAATTCATAAAAAATTTTATTTTTATATCTAAGATTTGAAAATTTAATACAAGGCTCATAATATATTTTTACAATAAAAATTGAAAAATAAAAGAAATGCGTAGTCACAATTTTTTTTTACAAGCATTCAAAGTTTGAATTTTGACAACATATGTAAAAATCACGAAAATTCGCAAATTATTTCAAACTAGAAATTCATAAAAAATTTTCTTTTTAAATCTAAGATTTGAAAATTTTTAATAATCTATAATATATCCTAGACAGATAAACCGTCTTCGCTCAGAATCGTTTTTCGTATACAATGATATAATATCATTGGATTCAAATTAAATTCCATCCATTACAGTAACCCACTTGTATCCTACTGTACAGCAGAGCAACATTCACGACTTACCCGCCTTTTTCTTTCCGTTTCTATAATTTATGTACATAAAACAGTTCAAAAACATACGATAATAAAGCTCTTCATTTTTAGACTAATCACTGAAAATCAGAAAAATAATATAATTTAAACATAAAAATGATTTAGGTATCTATTTTAGGAACCTTTGTGAAGATGAATACCTGTAAATGCAAAGTTTTAATTAGTTGTCCCTTCAATACCTCACTCTTAAGGCAAAAACACAGTTTGTTTAGAGTATATAATATACTTACTTCAGGAATGAACAAAACTGACACGATGATAGAAAACTTTCCTGATGTATCGCTGTAATCATGCAAATCGAGTAAAAACTTTCAACAATTATATAATTATAATATAATATTACAAACACAAATTCGTGTACAAAGTCGTTGAAAAAAATAAGTAGGTAGGTATGCAACTTTATATGTAATCCTAAAAACTAAGAATTATAGGTAGGTAGGTACCAAAATCATAATAATATAACACATGCTACAACAGGATAGGTACCTAAGAGTTATTATTTATTTTTCTAGCTACTAATATCTAACAAAAATTATGATTTTATGTAAAAAAAAACCTATTTGTTTAAAAATAATAAGTAGCTAAGTAATTATTATTATAAAATAATTAAATCAGTATTAATGTAAATAAGGAATAAGAAAATTATCTTAAATATCTATTGTTGTATACAATACTTTATAATAAATTAATATGTACATTATTATAGTACATTTTTTTTTAAACTAACGTGTTTGAAGAAAACAATAATTCAAATAATATATGTTAAGTAATTTATCAATAGTGTAGTTAAATACTTATCTATGTTATTGATAAGTTTAATCAGTCAATTCGGTACCTATATCAATCTTAAGCTTAACCTTTATACCTACTTAGAATCCGTGTACCTATTGTGTTTTCGATAATTTTTATTCTTTCAGAAGATGTTTTATTTATAGGTAAAAACTACCTTACAATTTGTAACAACAAATATTTTAGTTTAAGTTTTACTTATTCATTAGAACTAAAAAGTGCTTTTAATTACACTACATAATTTAGGGAATTCTAAAATACTACAATAATTAATGGTAAGGAGAACAAATGAACAATTATATTTATGATTGGAACAATAAAGTAAACAAATACGCACCTTATTTGACAATTGCGGCAATTTTACTTATTAAAACCACTTAAGTAGTAATATTATTTTATTTAGTACAGCGCATGGAACTATCTGGTTCAAACACGAAAAACAAAACAATCCCTAGTTATAATATTGGCTACGTATGTATTATCTTGGCGTGAGTAAAGGGGAACCGCTGATAATCGAACTTAGATCCGAAGCTTGCTGGAAAATGAACCTGAAGTGATAACCAAAGTAAGAAACTACTTTTAAAAGTATACCTATCAAGGATAAAGAGGGACAACACATATTTTCATTTTCGACCAGTGATGTTCTAAAGAAATGCGCACACATTAATCCGACTCCCAGATTTATATCATTACCTATAGTCGTCGTGACCAATAAATTTCAAAAGCAGACTTGTTGTCTAGAGCTCTTTGAGTATCCAATTTATTTTCATGGTTTGAATAACGCGATATGTCGGTAGAAATGGCGAGCGTATATAGTTTATCCCAGGAGAGTATAGAATAGAAAAAATTCGACCAAAGTTTCGACAATTTTTTATCAGCTCATCTCCGCATCGCCGTTTTGTCCAATGGACTTAACTGGTGCATACCCGGGGTTAGGTGAATGTGTTCGGGAAGAATTATGTGACCTGAGGCCAAGGAGAAAAGTTTGCCCGCGTAAACTTGCGGTCTTTGATTTCTTATCTTTTTGACTTTTACGAATACCTATATATGCAAGCGTCTACCGGCATGCCACTTCAACTTCGCGGTATATTTATTGAGATTTATGTACCTATACAGTTTTAAGAGACACATTAACGATTAACATTGACTTATCTATAGAATATTAGGTCATTAATAACATTTTTAACTTCTTTGAAATAAACAATTTAATTTTGCGTTAGTTAGTTAGGTTGTTAGGTACACAAGATCCGTATAAATAACATTACACTTAATCTACACTATGCATGTTGATTTCAAAATAAAGATAATGTTATATCATTTGATTAAGTCAGCTTTACATTGATATATTATACATTTATACTGCTACATGCAGTACGGTAACGATATAGTAATTCATCTAAAAAGCGAATCGAATCTAATGAAATTGCTTTAAATACAGTTTTTTCAAAATCAAGTTATTATAGGATGTGATAATATAATGATATTATTATATTAAACTTTCGTTTTTGTCACGGTTTATTATTTATCATAGCATAATAATAAATTACCACTTGCTAGTTACTTAAAGTCACAAAAAGTCTATGTACTTTGTGAAATGTGAAAACATTATTTCTATATTTAAACACTGTGCACCTGTGCAGTATCTAACTGTACCTAAACAACTTACAGCGTGAAACATCAAATATAGGAACTAAAATGTAATTAAATGCATAACGCATATCAATATTTATAAACGCAAAATCGATTAGGTATATTATAATTCAGGTGGCCTGGTGGCCATTAATTATTCCTCGACATACCAACACAAAATAGTAGACAATCTAATCAATTGTAAATTGGTACCTAATGTAGGTGCCTATACTTATACTGGGTAGTATGTTTTATTATATTATATATTTTCAGATGGCGTAAAGGTTCCTACTACAGATAAGCCCTACTTATTTAAATTTGTTCGATTTTAAAACTAAAACTACCGAAACAAACAAACATTAGTAACACACTATTTGGTACATTAGATGGGTCGTGGAGTAAGACATAAGAAAAAAACAAGTTTAATAGATTTTTTTTAAATGTTTTATGATACAAAAATTTTCACTCGATCAAAAACTAGAAAATATAATACAATGTTCCTCATAAGTTTTTATTAGTGAAAATGCGAATGTCCAAAATAACTTTTTATAAGCATCTGAAGTTAAAATTTTGAAAAAATCCATCATAATCACGAAAATTGGTAAACTATTTCGAGATAGAGATTCATAAAAATATTTATATTTATATGTAAGCTTTGTAAATTCTCTTAAGTTTTTCTACATTCCACAAAACAAAAAAAGTTTGAAGTTAAATATTGAATATTCAACCGTAAATTAACAAATTCTCATACAACGATTTTCTTATTTATATAAAAAAGTACTAACCGCAGTTACTTAAAATGTTCATCAAATGTTCATTTTATCATTTTCTATACATGATAAGCTTTTCAAAATAAACTTATATTAAGTTATTTCGACTCTTATAAAGTTATTTATATAAACATTTGAAATTTAAAATTCATTTAGTTTTTTATTCTATAAATATGTCAATACAATTTTATTCGTTGATTATAACGGCTTGAAAATTAGATACAAGTTTCGTAATAAATAGTTATACCTAATAGCAATTAAATAATATTAAAGTTTCATAGGAAAAATTTTATATTGTGAGTATTTAAAGTTCAAATTTCGACAATATTTATCAAAACTTTGACAATTTTCAAACTATTTGTAGCTTAAAATCTATATGAATTTCATTTGAATAGCTAAGAATTGAAAATTTAAAACGATTCTTTAAAAATAGTGTATAATGTAACTAAAAAATCTAAAAATATATAAACTGTTTTTTTTTTACAGACATTTTAAGTTCATATTTAAACGAAATTATCAAATAAGTGGTTCTCCTACTGCCCATAAGCTAAGCCTTATATTCTTCTAGATAAAGTTAATTTCTAATTATTAGCTAGTACTTTGGTATGATTTCAGTTTTTTAGTAGGCTTTGTCTTGACCTCGATAATCAGAAAATTAGCTGTTTTCCTAACGCTGCATGCAGTGTGATACCATCATCATTCGCTGCTTTTTTCGGATCGTTTTGAACAAATCCGTGAGCTTTATCAGCCCACAAATTTTTCAAACTTGGCTTCTATAGTTTTATTTGTAACGTATTACTAACGTTTCAACTTACAGCAGAAATTGGAATTTCTGCAATATACCTACGCATAAAAATATATATATAAATTTCAATTTCAATCGCCGGAGTGACCTTTTCTAAGTTTTCGAGATGTTCGTCGTCAAGCAAGACAAGTTTCGAAACCATATTTAATACTATCGGACACGTCTAACGTTGAGAATATATGCATCCAGCTCAGCAGTCCAGGCTCCAAATAATTACACTAATAAGTAATAGATAGACCATGTACCTACACCGCCGTGGATTCCGTTGATCATTTCCGAACTATTTTCACAAAATATATGGTGTGCCTGCTACCTATTATCATTGACTTATAACCCGTCACCTGCCAGAAAACATGTTTACTTTTAAAGAAATGTGTTTACTGTTTCCATACCTTAGTGTGATAGGACTAGATAATTGATATGACGGTTGTAACACAGAATCATGAACATTAAAAAATTATTTTCTTATGTTCGTACGCAGAATAAAACTGTAGTACCTATGAGTGGTCTAGTATTTACAACAGCCGTGGAAGAGATATCACTATATCAGAAAACACAAAATCTTATAATATATACCACACGGTTATTTTAAATCCTTTAATATCTTTACACCCTTTACGATAACTACTATATTATAGCATTCAATTTATAATAAAAAAATAATAATATTGTTCACACTTCACAGTCGTTTCTTGAAGGATAAATAGAGTGGTAGTTTTTCATTCCATGATAACACGTATCAAATATTGATAGAGTGCACCGTGATTGTAGCAATCGGCGACGTCCACAAATGTAGATAACTTGATAACGAACAACTTAAAATTTTTATAATATAAATTGTCAAATTGAATTAAATGTTTAAATATTGACGATTTGTCAAATTCAATTAATTAAATCATACGATACGTGTCAATATATTTTTGGTTAAGAATTTTAAATATTTAATACACTAATAATGGATTTTTCGTTACTGGTAAGTTAACCACTGAAAGTGAAAAACATTATATTAACTCGATATTCATGAACTTATCATTCTCCAGGAACCAACTTTGTATACAGTGAAAGGCCTGGCTATTTTAGACAATGATGGCAATCGCATACTGGCCAAATACTATGATGACAATATATTTCCAACGATTAAAGAACAAAAAGCATTTGAAAAAAACCTATTCAACCGCACTCACAGAGCAAATGCAGAAATTATCATGCTGGATGGGATTACATGTCTTTACAGAAGCAATGTGGATCTGTTTTTTTACGTCATGGGAAGTTCACATGAGAATGAAGTAAGTACACTGTTAGGATTTTATCACGTAAATTGCATACTTTGTACATAGCATTTTTATATTTCAGTTGTTATTGATGAGCGTCTTACAATGTATGTATGATTCAATCAGTCAAATATTAAGAAAAAATGTGGAAAAACGAGTTGTACTTGACAACTTGGATGTTGTTATGTTGGCATTGGATGAAATTTGCGATAATGGGTAAAATACATCATATCTTATAACTGTAATATGAGTAGGTAGAATTGAGAATTTATGTTTTAGTCCAGCGATTCCCAATCTTTTTAATTGTGCGGACCACCAATAACGTGAAAAAAACATTGAGGCCCACTTACCTTATATACGTGTATAAAATCACATAAAAATGTCGATGTTGATTGAAATAAAAACTTTCATTTGGCATAGATACTTGACATATGTCTGCGGCCCAGTACCACATTCCTAAAGGCCCATGGGTTGGAAACCGCTATTTTAATCTATTCTACAGTCCTAGATTAATAAATGTCCACACACACACTGCTACGGTAGCAATAAAGTTCTTTTGTCTGACAGTGCCACAGTAGTAGTGATATTATATTTGGTTTAATTTTGTCACTACCTTTGAGGTAACATAAATATATTTGAGCCTTAAGAAATATATTTTTTATAGTATTATATTGGAAGCTGATTCTGGGGCAGTTGTACAGAGAGTAGCATTACGAACCGATGATATACCTATTGGAGAACAAACAGTAGCACAAGTAAGCTATCTATCATATAATTAGTATTCCAGTGATACATAATTGCATTATTCTAATACATTTACATATGTTATTTTTGTTTAGGTTTTCCAGTCAGCTAAAGAGCAGTTGAAATGGTCATTATTAAAATAGTGCACATTTCATCAAAATCTTTCCTATATAAGATGTTAACATAATACATACCATTATTTCCATTGTTTATATAATACAATATATTTATAACTTAAAATTAATACACATTCAACTTTCATGAACTTCAGAAAATTGTATTGTTTTTTCTAACCAATTAGCAAACTGCAACAATCTTATGTCATCAAAATTTGATGCCATTATTTGTATACTAATTGGCATCTTAGTTCTTGATAACTTTATTGGTATAGTAATAGCTGGACAACCTAGAATGTCAAATTGGATATTATAGTTTAATCAATAAATCAAAATACTATAATATAGAACAATATTCAATAATTCTACACTCACCGGTCATATTTGCTGGTTGAGTACAATAGTCTTGTGTAGCACATTGTGTACGGTTATCTAAAGACTTAAATTCAGATATTAATGGAGCGGTAGTTAATGTAGTAGGTGTAACTAAAAAGTCGTAGTTAGATTTCCATAAGTTTTTGAAATCATCTGATATCAATCGTCTTACTTTTAATGATTGCATGAAATACTTTTCATAATTACTAAAAACAATTAATAAACTACATTACAGCCCATAAACACATTTAATAATAGTATAATATTGCTTGTGTCCTTAATTAATAAGAACTAGTAAATTGCAAATGTTTTTCATCATTTATCAATTAAAGACACTGGTAAGTTGCATCTAGATACTATCAGTCCGGATACAAGTTACAGATATAAACAATCATGACGTATAATATCATTAAATAATCGAATAGAAAATTATAAACAATTTAATTAGTAATGAAATATAAAGTATTCATTATTTTTTAAATAACTTTGTGCTATGAATAAAAATGTTTGGAAGATAAGAAAAGCATGAAAAAAAATATAAATTACCTGCAAAATTATTAGTTTCTCATAAACATTTGTGTTAGAACACAAGTAACATAACATTGTATACTGTCCAAATAATTTCTAACAAATTTACCTTCGTAAAAGAAAAAAATTTCCACTTAAAATTCGAGACCTTACAACTTCTCCTAAAGCTTCCATTCGACTGGTAGAGATTAATGAATCAAATGATTTGTGATCATTTGTTGATCGATAACCATAGAAAAGCCCTGTGTACCGTGACATGTTACTTGCTACTTCGCAAGCATTCAATACTGAATAAGTGGCTATTGAAACACTAGTATGAGGCATTGATACCTATAGAAAATAATTAGGATATTTAAAAGCTTTATCTAAAAATATTTTATAAATATATTTTAATATTTAAGTCATACCTTGTTTACTGTGGCTTTAGAATTATTAATGAGGTTCGCAACATAATCCCATGTTTCTTTAACTTCATCAGATAAACCCTCACAATGATATTCTTCGGGTATGCCAATACGACACTTTTCTATTAAAAAATTTGTTTTAAATGAATTTACATCCAAATTCGTGTCTACGCATGTTGAATCATTTGCATCTGGTCCAATTAGCACACTCAGCACAGTGACCACATCTTCAACAGTCTTAGCCACAATACCAGGTACATCCATTGAATTTACTAAAGGTATCAAACCATGACGTGATAATAAGCCATAACTAGGCTTATAACCAACTACACCACAATATGAAGCAGGATTTCTTATAGATCCACCAGTATCTGATCCTAATGCACTAATTTTTACAAAAACATAATATTATGGACTTAACATACATAATACTACACTCATCTTTTTAATACTCACGCTACACATATTCCCGAAGCCACTGCTACACAACTGCCACCAGAACTACCACCTGCAATGTGCCGTTGGTCGAGTTTCGAACGCCATACATTTTTAGTGGGACCAAAAATTGAATCTACGGTGCCAGAACTTGATAGAAAAAATCCAATTTTTATAAAATATTGAATTTGTAAAAATTAAACCTACCCCATGGCAAATTCGTCCAAGTTAGTTTTGCCGATAATTATTGCCCCAGCAGCTTTTAAACGTTCTACCACTGTAGCATCATAAACCGGTACAAAGTTTTGTAACATTTTTGATGCGCATGTTGTGAACACACCTTTAGTACAGAAATTGTCTTTGACTGCAATCGGAATCCCTTCCAGTGGCCTCTGTGTACCTGAGCATAAACAGTTGTTAGTTGTTACCACCAAAGGATGTAATCTCAATAGTGCAAGAATAAAATGTCATATTCTTCAGGCTATTCATACCTAGTATTATTTAGATGCACTATCACATCATTGTAGCATTTTTCATTAGCGGTCAGTAATTGATACTTTTCCAATATTAATAGAGGAATATGACTACTTTCCAGTAGCATATATAGAAATAACCTAGAGGCTATTAAATATTTAATAGTTAAGACTGTTATTTTGGGACCCACTATATAGCCACTATTACCGCCCATCAGTTAGCTTGTTAATTCATTAATGGCTAGTTTTTGTTCTTAGTTTAAAATGAATGTAAATTTGAACATTTCAGGAAATATATGAATACACAAATACAAAATAAACCTATTTTGTAAATTGAGACTTGAGAATAAAAATAACAGTTTGGTAATAAACTGCATTTTATTTAATATATTTTAAATTTGTATAATTTTTGGGTCAGTCATTAATATTCCCTACCTACCCTAGCAAATATTTAAATGACAATCCTGACAGATAGGTACTTTCTCGTTAATTTAAAAGCTTATGATTTCTAAAATATACCAGCAACTAAAATGTAACGGAATAACAACTATGGTTACCAACGTTAAGACGGTATGGTGTTCAATATTAGTTATTTAATATGAGTAAATGCATACCATCCTGAAACCGTTTATGGCTTTCTGCTGCTCGCTGGTCTCCATCTCGTATGATATGCACAAACGCATTGAGATCAGATTTATTTTCAATATCGTTCAACGTCTTGGCGTAGAGATCTACAGCCGACAGCGTTCGATCCCTAAGCCGCTTCTTCAGCAACGATATCATTGCGCCCAAATATTAGCTCGTGTGTAGTTGTACACCTCCACGACCAATTACGTTGGCGACCTAAAAAAAATAATTTTTACAATCCCTATTATTAGATTATTATATTTGTTGGTTGCAAGTAGTAACAGACGCACGTGAGAAACTGAAAACCGAGAAGTGCTTAATCGTAAAAGCTTACTATATAGTAAGTCTGCACAGTGCGCGTTGTACTACAGGTAGTAGGTAGGCGCCAAGCACACACCGGCACGTTTACTTTTAATTAATCTTCAATGGAATATAATCATCATAATAATTATTAAAATATTGGTTATAATAATATAGTAGTTAATTTTCGCGGGGATATCATGAAGCGTGTCTATGCCTCAGACTGACGACCAGAACGTCCGGAACCCACAGGCCACAGGCCGGAATCGCAATTATTGCCAGACAAACTGTTATCACTATCAATGCTATTATCAATATCATGATATATAAAGCACGATTAAAGCATAATATTGTTCTATCTTTAACCGTGATATAAAGTATAAAGTTTATAAGATTGTACTTTATATGTTCTGTGTCACGGAATAAATAATATTATAGATTATATAATATTATGACAATAGTGAATAGATACTGCAATCGTAATGACATATTGTTCTGTGGTATTTAGGTATAATGGTATAAGCACTATAAGCTAAAGGCTAGGCTAGGGCATAGGGTTAGGGTTAGCTGGGATTCAATACAATTCTTAAGAGGACGCCACACCCGCATGTGTTGTCTCCGTCTTACAAACGTATAACATAGCAAAATCTGTTTAGCGCGGGACAACTTTTCGGAACAAATTCACTTTAGCTACCCAGCACATTTTTTGAATTATTTTTTCGAAATATATGCATTTCTCCAAGTTAAGAACGATGGTGGAAAAAAAACTGCGCGGACGCCATTATTTTGGAAGTTTTAGCCATCCAAAGTTTGCGATTTTACGTTAATACGCACGCGCGCAACACTGCTTTAATTCTGAGCGCAACGCCTACAGTAGGCTATAATTAGTTTTGAATTTTTTTTTTTACGTATTTTAACGACTTAAGAATAATGGTGAAATCCGCCTACCGTCTCCAGTCAACGGACTCGATGCCCAGTTAGGGCCAGTATTACAATACATGATTATATCTTCGGTTACCTGATCGTCCGTTTACGCCTCGGTTATCAATTTAACCACGGTTTTGTCTTTTACGGTCCGTTATCAGAAAAGTAGTATTACAATACCCCGTCAGAGTTCGATTCGGTAATCCACTGTTTTAACCACCACTATCATTAAAAAAAGTTTAAACTGTTATCAGTGTTATCCAGATATCACTGCGTGTCATAAGCTCATAACTAGTTTTATTTTAAATTTTAACTTATAGTTAAAATTTATAAAATAGGTAATTTTATAATTAGTGAACGTGTAATTAATATACGACATGGATAAAAAACCATCAAAAAGTAAAAACTTTAGTTTTGCTGAGGAAGAAGAACTGATGAATTTAATTTCGAAACACTGGTCTGTTATTCAGTGTAAGACTACCGACCACGTGAATAATATGTAAGTTTCTTTTGTTTTTTTTATAATATTTAATAATTATCACGTTTTTTTTACTTACTGGTCCAAATATTACATTACAGGAAAAAGAAAGAACACTGGGCAAAAATAGAATCCGAGTTCAACGCAGTTATTACAGATCAATTTAGACCAGCGAGTGTCTTGAAATGCAAATTTGAAAATATATGTAGACGAGCTCAGAAAAAAAAAGTGCAAAATGGAAAGCAACTTTCAAGCACTGGAGGTGGTAAAGCTGTTTTGGCAGATTTTGGTTCTGTTGATGAACGTGTATTGGCTCTTTTGGGTACAAGAGCATCAGGATTGACTTCTAACTGGTGTGACGATGAAGGTAATAAATACTTAGATTTAAAAATTAATTTAGATTAATTGAGATTTAAACAGGCCAGAGTAATATTTAGATTTAATAATTTTATTAATTAACTTTTATTATTTATGTATTATATATAGGTATTAATAATGTACATTTTTAAATAAAATAAAAAATATTTTTACGTTGGCCATAGGAGGGGAAAATTCAATTTTAAAATATTAATACCATTTAATATAGAATAAATAAATATCAATAGAAAGAAAATTCTTAAGGTGGCCATAGGTGGCAACTCCACCTCCTACTAATTTATTATTTCATGAATTTAATATAGGTACTCAGTTTGTAATTTAAATTTTAAAAATATTTTAAACGTTGAGGGTAGTGTCTGGTAGCAAATAGAATCTAGTAGCTACTTCTGATTAGTCAAAGTTAAAAATATATTAATGTGACGTATTACAATTAATTACAATTAATGTATTTTATGATATTCATTTTAGTGATAGTTTCTAACACTAATCAAATTGAAATAGATGGAGTAGATGAGTATCAAGTAGAAGTAGTGAGATGTGATTATGATCAAGACAGTACATTCCAAGAGCAGACTTCAGATAGTTGTATTCAAAATGAGTCCACTGAACCAGGTAAAGATTTATTTTGTACTTTGTTTATATTTTTACCATACATTTGTTTATAACTAGCTTATTAGATACATTTTTCGTTCACTACTTTTGTCAGGAATGTCTTGGGCAAAATATACACCTGGAATGCTAAGGCAGCCAAAATCCGCTCCATTATCGTTTGAAAGAACATCCCCAAATGACAATGTTGAACTTTCTAAATCAGGTAATTATTGAAAAATGTGTTTATGTAATTTTAAAATTATCTCATTGTTCAAATCAAATAAACTGTACGAATTATTAATGATTTTAGGCCCGACAAAGAGAAAGAGGCTCTTTCAAGACAAGTTGTCAAAATGGGCACAGGAAAAAGCTTCACTGACAGAGCAGGAATCAAACTTACAAAGCGAAGAAGCAGAATTTAAAAGAGAAATATGGAAGCTGAAAATAAATCGAGAACAGGAATTATTACAAGAAGTAAAAGATAGGATAAAATTTCAAGTAGAAAAACATGCATCAGAAATGGAACTACTTGCATTGCAAAAATCCAGTATAAAATTAAAATTCAGTGATTTGTAGTGGACTTTTTTTTTTGATGATTTTGAATATTATTTTATATTATTCAGTACTTGTTAATTGTTAAATACTATATTGTTATTTTTATTACTCGTTAAATATTTGTACTTACATTTATGATTTTGATATTTTTCTTCCACTAAGGAAATTGTTATTTATCAAATTAGACAAAATATTTAAATAATGTATAAATACAGTTTTTTTTGATTATTTTGTATTATTCAGTACTTGTTAATTGTTAAATACTATTGTTATTTTTATTACTCGTTAAATATTTGTACTTACATTTATGATTTTGATATTTTTCTTCCACTAAGGAAATTGTTATTTATCAAATTAGACAAAATATTTAAATAATGTATAAATACAGTTTTTTTTGATTATTTTGTATTATTCAGTACTTGTTAATTGTTAAATACTATTGTTATTTTTATTACTCGTTAAATATTTGTACTTACATTTATGATTTTGATATTTTTCTTCCACTAAGGAAATTGTTATTTATCAAATTAGACAAAATATTTAAATAATGTATAAATACAGTTTTTTTTGATTATTTTGTATTATTCAGTACTTGTTAATTGTTAAATACTATTGTTATTTTTATTACTCGTTAAATATTTGTACTTACATTTATGATTTTGATATTTTTCTTCCACTAAGGAAATTGTTATTTATCAAATTAGACAAAATATTTAAATAATGTATAAATACAGTTTTTTTTGATTATTTTGTATTATTCAGTACTTGTTAATTGTTAAATACTATTGTTATTTTTATTACTCGTTAAATATTTGTACTTACATTTATGATTTTGATATTTTTCTTCCACTAAGGAAATTGTTATTTATCAAATTAGACAAAATATTTAAATAATGTATAAATACAGTTTTTTTTGATTATTTTGTATTATTCAGTACTTGTTAATTGTTAAATACTATTGTTATTTTTATTACTCGTTAAAAATTTGTACTTACATATTTTATGATTTTGATATTTTTCTTCCACTAAGGAATTTGTTATTTATCAAATTAAGCAAAATAAACTAACCAAAATATTTAAATAATATATAAATACATTTTTTTTTAAATAATAATTCCCTTTATTTCTAATTTAAAATGTACAAGTAGATAAATATATAAGAAGGAAATTAGCATTGCTTTTGATTTTATGTTTTACAATTTAATTTTTATTTTGTTCAATCTGGTCACAATAAAGTATTAAAATAATTTAAAAAGCGGTTTCTATGTATTGATTGATTTCTTCCTTGATCGTTGATATCATGAGGTTGTTCAAATAATGTTAGTGCAATTTCATTTTCTTGTTCTTCAGTAACTCTAGGCTCATCATCTCCAAACTGACGAGCAATGTTGTGCAGTACTGCTGTAGCCACTATAATGGCTTGTACTGTATCCAAGTTTCTTACATTTATTCCTAAACTCAATATTGGAAATCGTCTCTTCCAGACACCATATGATCTTTCTATTGGATTTCGAGTACGGATCTGTGACTCATTAAAAGTATTTTCAACGTTAGTGATTGGATTTAACATAGGTGTAATCATATAAGACTGCATTGGATAACCACTGTCAGCCACTAAAACACAATCTTTGAACTCTCTATTATCAAAACGTTGTTTAATAGCAGAGTTCCGAAATATGTTCGCATCATGACTACTACCTGGCCACCTAGCAACTATGTTTTGTATTATCAATTTTGAATCGCAAATAGTTTGTACGTTCATAGAGAAAAATTGTTTCCTGTTCCGAAAAATTTCTGCATCATTACCACCTGGGGATCTTATTTTAATATGAGTACAATCAATCGCTCCTATACATGATGGGAATTTCGCAATATTGAAGAAATCCTGCTTAACTTTACGTATTTCATCATCAGTTGTTGGAAAGTGAATGAAATCCGGTCTAAGTGCTGCTATGGCCTTTGACACTTCTATTATAATTTTACCACCAGTAGTTTTATGAATTCCAGCAAAATCTGCACAAGTTGCTATGAAAGAACCAGTTGCATAATACCTCAACGTCATCAACAGTTTTTGACTAGGTGTTACTGCATTATTTCTGTAAAATATAAATTTATACAATTAAAAACTATACTATTTATATAAAATAAAAATTGATAAACAAATAGATTATAAAAGTATATTGTATATATGTGCTTACTGCTTATGTTTACCAATTTACTATTCAAATTGGAAAAATAAGCAGCACATTAAAATCTATCTCAAGTAATTTTAAAAAAGTGTGTGGAGGTGGTCCAAAATCAATAGATTTTCCAGGTAAACATTTTTCCTATCAAAATAAATGTTCAGCCTACAACTTCTTGGTAAAATATTTTAGAAAATCAACCAAGCAAGTAAAACAATCAACACACATTGGATGTACTATACCAACAAGATGTAGAATAGTAAAAAATTGGAAAAAATCCAATACAAGGAACATATTATTAAATGCAATATTTTATTTATTACACAAGTGTTAAACTTATTTAAATGCATAATTAGGATGTAACATGTTAGAGATGTGGATGAGAGAATTAGGATGTGACATTTTAGGTTTGATTCAATTTATATTATTATAAGAAACCTTATAATAGTTGGTATTGATTCATAATTTGCAGGTTATGGACTATTATTACAAAGATCAATTTTAAATTGGAGGAGCACCAAAATAAACAAATAGTATATCAAATAACTGAACAAAAAAATATTTTAATACACACTTACCTACTGGTTTGTGATTCAATTTTTGGTTTTATTATACGTAGGAGAAACTTGACGGTATCTTTGTTCAAACGAAACCTATTCAAAAACTCATCATCTCTCCATACTTTAAAATGGTCAGGTCGTTTGCGAATAATTTTAGCACGCCTAGGGAAAGCCACAAGTTCCGCCAAATGATCAAAATCATCGATTGCTTCGTCACTTTCGTCGGCGTCTGAATAGTCGTCAACGTCCATATAGTCTTGTGCGTCCATAGTAAAAATAGTAATAGTACAACATATACTATTATATAATAAAAAGTCGGTGTAATCGAAAACCGAAAACAAAATTAAATAATAATATTGTTCGCAATAAAATTTAGATTGTTGTATTGACTATTGAGGAATAATTAAAAATGATAATGATAACAAAATAATCACAAAAACATAACAATTTAACAACCAATCAGATGCATTAACGGTACAGCACATTTTTTAACCAGCCGACATCGGCTAGTAAGCGTAACCGGAAGCTAACGGTCAATAACAGAGTTGACCGGAGTTTGTAATACTGGTTATTTCATCTTACAGTCCGTTAAACACTGATCGGAGGATAACCCATGATTGTAATACTAGCCCTTAGAGTAACATAAGTACATAGTAGCTCCCTTCGCCTACCGGCTACGGTCGCCAACCTCAAGGTCCTACGGACCTCTCGTTGAATGGGGGCTCGGCCCCCAAACCCCCCGGGGCTTAAATACCTGGGGGGGAAAGTGATGGGTTGGCGACCCCTTTGGGTCCTTTCGGGTCGCGGGGGGGAGAGAGCATACCTGCCCTGCGGGCAGACGGATGACCTAACAAGTAATTTTAACCTTGTTAGTTAAAGTACCTCGATAACATAAGCATGGTGGCTTCGGTCGCCAAACTCAAGGGACCTCCCGTCGCCTACCGACTCCGGTCGCCATACTCGATGACCGTTAGCGTGGTCATTCGCTCAAAAGTTATGTCAATTAAAACTTTAAAAGTTGCAGTGATTACGCGTGTATCGGCATACGCCGCTACGCTCCACGGCTCATTATAAAGCAGTGTTGTGCGCATGCGTATTAACGTAAAATCGCAAACTTTGGATGGCTATAACTTCCAAAATAATGGCGTCCGCGCAGTATTTTTTTTTGCACCATCGTTCTTAACTCCCAGAAATGCGTATATTTCGAAAAAAAATTCAAAAAATGTGCTGGATAGCTAAAGTGAATTTATGCCAACTTTTCTCCCTCAATATTTATAATAGAATTTTCAAAATTTCACAACGCATAGGTAAGAACTTTATCTGTGTCATAGCGTCGTTATTTTTTTGATAGCACAAACCAATAATTTTAAGTAATTTAATGAAAAAAATAAAAAATAAATGTATTTTCTTAAGCTTATAACTTTAATTATATTTATGTTATCAAAATAATAACGACGCTATGACACAGATAAAGTTCTTACCTATGCGTTGTGGAATTTTGGTAATTCTACTATAAATACAAAGGGAGTAAAGTTGTCCCGCGCTAAACAGATTTTGCTATGTTATACGTTTGTAAGACGGAGACAACACATGCGGGTGTGGCGTCCTCTTAAAAATCATACAACGATAGACGACGTCCTGACAGCTGCTAACTCCTATTATTTATGAATGAATAATTAATAATTAATAAAAACAATTACCACACAATTAGTTTAAGTAGGTATTTCATAATAATATTAATAAATAATAGGTGTAAGAGAAAATATAAAATATATGTTTATAGTACCTATTGAATAAAAAAATGAAGTTGAATTCAATAATAAATAATGATTTATTACTAAATCACGAAACCAGACTTATTATATGAGGCAGTAGGACACAAATTGTACATTTTAAAATATTAAATTCAGTAGGCCGAAATTATTTAAAATAAATATAACATTGCATTTATGCATACATTATTTTATCACAAAAAAATCATCGGTTATAGTTGCGCCTGGCACCGTCTGACGAGTGACGACTACGCGTGTCGTCATTGTCATTGAACGTATTAAAAATAGATATTGACATTATTAGGTGTAGGTAAACTTTTATTTCGAAGGCAGAAGGGTGCACATTGTAAAAAGTTTTTTCCATAGTTTTCAGTGTGGTGAATGTAAGATGAAGCCTTCTGTAACATGTATTTTATATGTGCAGTCCTTATAATAAAACCTGCAAGAGACATTTCCAAACAAATTATGTTATAAAACTTATCTAGAGTCAATGTTAAATAGAGCAAGACGCAAGTTGACTGTAACCATCAGCCGGTTAACAAATTTATTTATTTTATTTTTGTAAGGTATCTAATTAGGAAAAAACCTTAGGTTGTTAACACACATTATTATTAAATTATAAATTATAATAAAGTACCTAATACTTACAGAAAACTATAAAATCCCCCATGAAAGCACTTACATACGTATATATTGGTATAAATGTAAAATATATTATAATATGTATTATGTGCTGATCAAAGATTGATGGTCAAACATTTATATTGATAGAGTTTGAAATCAAAATAAAAACTAATTATTTTAAAAGAGAAACATACAATCTGTGCTCTTGGGCACAATAACAATAGCTGGGTAAGGGAGAATTTAACCATGCAACCATATGAGAGGGAAGAAGCCATCCAGTGAAAACCCTATTAATTTGTTTTTGTTTTTTTTTTTAATCATTTTTAAGTTAACCACGACACCAATAATTCTTTTCAAATGTTGTGGGGTATTAACAGCATTCTCCGGAATTGTTCGAGAAACTAGATTACTACTATACAGTCTATACCTACTTATTATTTTATCATTACGATTATCATTTTTCTTAATATTGATCTTTAACAATTTTAAATATATAAAGTATAATTTAAAATCAGCCATTATATGGTCATTTATAATACAAATTTATATTTTATATCTTTGGCAATTTTGACGTTTATTGGCGCTTATGTCATATAGCCCTTTTTATCTACCAATATATAAAACACATTTTGAGAAAAGCCCATTAATAGTAAGTAAAAAGTGAATTCCAAAGCTAATAACAATTAATTACTCCTACCAAGACCACATAATTTTTTGTTTGTAATTAATAATGTTATCATACTAGTATACTACTCTAAATATATCTGTTACATTTCATGTATATAAATATAATTTATAATCAAAAAAATTCAAATGGTGTAAATTCATTTAAATAAATGAAAACAGCCCCACTTAAATCCAAAAAAATAACAACACTAAAATTCAAAATGACTAAAGTTGATAAAAATAAAAACAACAATTATTTAAACATTGACATTTATTACAAAGGCACAATATATAACTATAGTAAAACTCCTACAATGTAAATATTGCAACACAAAAATATGCCACTTATAATATTGTGTCCTGTAATTAATACTTTTGCATCAAAATTCACAATAATTAATAACAATAAAAAGTTACATTTTCATAGAAAAAAAAACAATACATTCATTTCATTCAGAAAAGACCGGCAATGACTAGAGAGATGAGTAAAAAATAGAGAACAGCATTATAACGCATTTGTTTTGGTTTTTTTTGGGAATTTCGTATACAGTCGACAATACTTAAGAAATTGAATAAATAAAAATTAAGGTTTAAAATAAACCACTGTGTGTCTTACATAAGATCATTAAGTTGGATACAATATTGTGTAATATTATATTGGACACAACATTTTCTTCCATGTGAAAACTTAAACGAAACGAAGCATATTATATTTAATTTTTAATAATACCTACGTAAATTAACCAGTGATAGTTACATAAATTGTTATTTAAAACTTAACTAAAATAATCAAATAAACACAATAATTATAAATTAACTTTGTATGTTAGAACTTGTTTACTATTAATTTGTTAAGAAAGTGTACCGTTTCTCCCATGAAACAATAAAAAAAAATTAACAAAATAAAAGCACAGATTAAATAAAGTTCTATAAAATCTGTGGTAATAGTACGGCACAATCCTTAAACAAAATAAAAAATGTTTGAATATCGGGTGCTAAAAATTATAGTGAAATTAATGTGCATCATAATTATTCTTTATGATAATAATACAAATAATAATGTTAAAAAAATGTTAGGTAAAATAATAAATTAATAAGTGTAAAGAGGAAAAGTAATGAAGAGAAACATAGTTTAAACAACAAATAACACTTAAAAATAATCATAAATAGTATTAAACTAGAAGAAAATATAATATACAAGAAATTCGTTTTTATAGATTTTTTAATTTTTTAATTTTTTTTTTTTTTTTTTTTATTGATTTATAAGTTTTATTTGTTCCTAGTTTTTATTATTAGATTTCGAGTTATTGGAAATTAATTTGATTCCCCTATACCATTTTAGAAGAACAATTTAGACTATAATATTTATTTAACTTGGATTTTCAACAATTTTTATAACTGTATACACTTTAAATTAAGCTTGGAATAAATAATTTATTAATTTTGCTATAAGCATGTATATTATAGTTTGTATATAAAAAAAAATGTATGATAAACTAGAGATCATTTGGGTACGATTAAGTTGTTTCTGTAAACTCACTAATGGAGGAAATCAATTACACATAATAATATGTTGAGTTAATACACAATAATAAAATTAAAACTTAAAAAATATGACATACGACATGCGCAATATTAAAATATCTTGTCACCCATTATTATAAAATCAAGTGATACGATATACTATTAATTATTATTAGATAATCTATAAATACTGTTATATTTCAAATTGACTCTTACAATACATTAGGGAAGAATTTTAGGTATTTTTTTGTACTTATTTTTAAGCACATAAATCGGACCTTAATTGCTCATTTAAATAAAAAATAAACTTTCACATTATCATGTTAAAAATATTGTAATCAAGATCTGATTGAAAGACATTAAAACTATTAGGGAAAAAACTTGAAATTTAAATCTGTTTAGCTTTGCAGCTCACAAAAACTAATTTGAAGAATTTTCTATATTTACTATACAGGGTGATGTATAGGCTTGTATAAATCACTGAAATAGATTCTGTTGTCCAAATGGAAGACCTATAAATTCTGTCAATAATAATTAATGACAAAAAATATTTAATTTCAGAAGTATAAAAATGCTTAATGACAAAACATTTGTAATAAACTTCATGTTGGACCATTGAGTGAGCAAAATACAAAAAATTTGAATGTCACTTAAATTACAAAATTATAGATAAATCATATTATGAAATTATAACACAGCTTAAAAACCATCCAAACAAATAACTGCTCATTGTTTCAAAATGTATACATTATCAGTGCTTGAAACACAGCTTCATCGATCACCCTGTATGTATGTGTATATATATATATTTATATATATTGATAGTTTTAAAAATATATTTATATTTTACTAATAACTGTTATAACTATCTATTTACTAACCATAAAGAAAAATATTGCTCCTACCATATTATATCTAACACCATAGGATTATTATTTAAATAAAATCTCAACATAAATTCATTAAATTCTTGTTTCAACACTAGACTTAAAGAATCCTTTTTCTGTTTTACATTCCCTTATTGTTACAGTGTTTAAATTAACTGTCACATCAGTAATAAAAACATTATCTACAACAGGATTGCGCGCAAGCCAATATTCTGGTCCAGGGTTTGCCAGTATCGTTTTGTACTGTAAACGCTGGGTAGGAGTTTCAGCAACAGATGCTGTATCCAGCACCTGATGTTGACCTCCAGCCCCTTGAGTTACAGCAGTTGCAGCATCTTCCTGTGGCCTAGCTGGTTCACCGGATGTTCGGGAACTGATGGGCGCTGCAGCAGCTAAAGTGTCTCTTGACTTTACACTAGCTGGAGTACTTTGAAGTATAGCCGTCAGTGTTATATGTTGATTTTCTGGAGCTGGAGAAATTTGATTTGACAAAACTGCAGGAACCGCATGTTCTGATGTTTTTCTTTTAGGGGTTCTTCCACCATCTTGAATAGGTACTACTGGTGGCAAGCTATTGATGTTTTGAATATTGGAAGGTGATTGTAATTTGGGCACTTTAGAGTCGGTCACAGGAGGACTGGTAGTTATAGTAACACCAACTTTACCAGATTCTTTAGACAAAACCTCAGCTTTCCGTTTAACTTTATGAGGTTTAAGTAAAGGTGGAGGTGATTTGGAAGACTGCTTCTGTGAAGATGGAACTGAAAGTGAAGGTGCCGGTTTCACCACTGGACTTAACTTTTCTTCTTCTCGTGTATCATTGACTTCTATGACTGGTATCTTTTTTTCTTCACTTATTTTTTCATCTTTCAATTCAACCTTTACAGCAGCATTTAACTTAGGCATTTCTGCCAATGAATCATCATCAACTGTAAAAAAAAATAATAATAGAAAATCTATTTTTGAACAAACAATTAACAATTTACAATTTTATTATATATTATTATCTTATTTAGTTAAAGTTTTGGTATTTTATTTGAGAATATCCGAAACATTTTTAATAGTTTCCCATACAGTAAACAAAAGACAAAATAGATTTCAGGAAAAAATATTTTAAGTTTTGTACCTTTTTATAACAATTCATTAATTACGAACTACACTCTGAATCAGTGTTATCAATTCTATTAATATTTATGTTACTGGACATTTTGACAATTCTTTATAGCAGAAAAAATGATGTTATTGCTTAGGAATTGTCATAATTTTCATAGTTTATCACGCAACGCTGTCTTACAAAAGAGCATTGGCAATTTAATATTGCAGGACATAAGGGACCAACTTGTTACTATTAGAAATATAACTAACTAACTAGTAATGGCAACATGTTGAAAACCATAATAGTTACCCATCAAGTTTGGTGATGATTATTAATATCCACATTCTTAAAATATTGGGTAGGAAAATTACTAATTTCGATAAAATGGTTAAACAGCTATCGCATCTCCATCATATTTGCCATTCTAAATGTCAAAGAAGTTTGAAATGTGAATACAAAAATGAAAGACTTGAAAATTTAAAAATACTTAATAATGTAAATCAAAATGAAAAAAATGCTAAAAAACAAGATGATTGTTAATTTATAAGGGTAATAGTAGGTTAATTAATAATTATGTTTGATAAAAGTAATATTTAAATTGGTAGACAGTTTAAGTTAAAATATCTAAAAAATGTTATGGCAATGTGTATGGCATCTTTGCTTGATATCATTAGGAAATTATAACATAAACTAGGTAATATTATTTCCTTCCGTTTTAAAGAATTTTCATAATTTCTTTGAAACTGTTATCGTTTCCTAAATTTCAATATTTCCAATAACACATACATATTTTTATAAGCATGATAAAAGGAAATTAAAAAATTACTTGTTTTATCTTCTTCTGTCTCATCGTCATGTCTGGGTAACAAAGGTGCACCATTAGTAGACTCGGGAAGCACTTCAGCTTCATCCTGGCTGTTATAATCTGGTACATCACCATCGGCAATTTCATCTTCATAGTCACTTCGGGTAGGTTCAGTAGTTGGTGTTTCAATGTGTGCCTGGAATTTGCCAAGTATATACATTAAAACAAAAATCCTAATTTAGATTACTTAATAACTAGATAACTTACACTTTGTGTTTTTCTTTTAGGACCTCGTTTATGAGAATTATTATCTGTACGGATTTGACTAAAAAAATATAATATATATGTTATATATTAAATAGGTAATAGGTAGATGAAAAGCTTAATGCAAGTCACAAGGATAACTAAAGCTACTAAAGCTAATGTATCTAAAGTATTTTCATATAATTAAGCTCATACATAAATATTAAAATAAATAAATAAATACCTTTGCTCAAAAATATCAATAAGCCTGGTGTCAATAATGTTTTCTTCAGGTTCCCAAGTATTGTGTCTAAATATATTTAAAATGGATGTTAGTACCTATTAAAATTAAATAATTTTATAATAATTAAACATACTTAGGTCCCCATCCTTTCCATTTTACATGATATTCCACTCTGCCCTAAAAATATATAGAATTATTAATACACATGGCATAAATAATAATAATAATGACACAGTTTCAATTAGGTAGGCACTTATAATACATTTAATTTGTTTTAATCTCAAATATACAAATTTGATAGTAAATATTAAAGTAATATTTAAAGCTTACAATTACAATTTATTTTTAGCGAACATACAAATGTACGGCAACTGTCAACTATATATAAATTATTTTATCAATAATTTAAAAAAATGTTCTTACTCAGGATGTATAGTTAACAATATAGAACAAACTATTTTTGTTTACATATTCCTTCTTGACCTCTCAGTTCTAACCACTACTTTATGGATCTACAAATGTCAACTTTCCATAATTTCTAGTGTACATATAATGATATATTTGAGAATATATTATCATACACTTTTGTCATAAAAAAAACCATTCACGATGTTTATTATTTCACGAATAATGAGCTATTTTAATAAGAAAACAAATTTAAATTTTTTTCCAGGAGACTTCCAAGGTGTTTGGGTACTTTACCCCTCCTCCCATGGGTTAAGAAATTCTGTCTAGATTATATAAATAAAAAAAATTATAATAAAGATAAACAATTATAAACACATGTTATCTTATCAAAAACAATGAACCATTTTTAAAATAAGTATTAACTATACATATTAAGCTCATGATAAAAATCATAGTATATACTAAATATCTAGGTAATAAGTCGATATGATATATTTCAAAGATTTATAACAGATAAATTTTAAGAAGACAATAATAATTAGAATTTAAAATAGCGAGTAGATTCTTACTGGCATTTTCCCTCCATTTATTTGAAATTTTATATTCTTATGTTCCCACACAAAAATTATGTAGGGCATAGAAATGTAAATACTTATAGTCTATCAGTAGAGGCACAATTAACTAATTAGGGTTCTTTAGAAATTGACATAAGATAGTGTTAACATTTAACAAGCTTTGCAGCAGTTTAGAATAATTAAGACATGCCCACCCTACCTGGCTGCATGACTGAGAATTTCAAACTGAGAATCAAACTACCATAACTGATTGAAAATCAATAAAGTATTTGGTTTAAATATAGGTAATGTAATTTAGACTGCTAGATGTTGGGTCATAATTTTGGAAGATAAATACTTAAAATAGGTATATAGCTAAATGATTTTTAAGATTTTCAGAATTTTAGTTAAAAATATTAAATTCAAAATTGGATAAATATTCACTGCCCATTTTATCAGAATTTACTTTCTAAATTAATAAGATTAGCTAGGTATCTACTATCTATGTTATTCCTGCTTTATCTATATATAAAATATATGTAATGTCAAGATGAAAGAAATAAATGTTGGTGTATTTAACACAATTACACAACTACCTACTAAAATAAAAACATTACGGAAGTACCATTTAAGTCTATAGGCACGAAAACTAGCAGCAATTTTAGAATCGACCCAGTTAACATTTACATCAACGCATTCCTAGACAGGTCGTCAACAGACGACGGCCGAGCCATGTAAAAATTAATAGGTATACCAAGAACTGGTTAACAACGGTACTGAGTGTACTAACACGACTTGATGACACAAATGGGGTTACCAAAAGTTTATTAGAAACGAGTGATTGGAGGATCATGGCCAGGGCGATCGACCTTGTCTAGCACAGAAGTATTAAAAGATGTAAACCAGGAAAAAAAAGGCGCGCAAGTCGTTATCAAAAGATAATGCAATGTAGGCAGCGAGGACGAGACGAATCTCCCCCGTAGGAGGAGGTCGAGGTAAGACTCACCTTTCTGACACGCTTCTTCATGAGCTTTTCGGCCGCGTACACCCGGTCCCCCATTTGTGAAGATTATTGTGCACACTGCGTTACCCGGAAACGGCGAAAATTAAGTAGATCAACGGACACGAGCGACAACGACGACGGACACGGCGAACGGTGAACGGCGAAGGCGGCAACGGTGATGACGGCGACGTTGACGGACGTCCTCCTCTTGGTGACTGTCGGCAACGGTCAACAACAGTGGCAAAGTTAAGTTCAGTAATAATCATAAAAACAATAACGAAATTTCAAAATAAAAAAAATAATTCTACATGTGTACTACACCTATAAGATTAAATAAATAACAATTAAACGATATTCACGGACGGCGAATTACCGTACACGGCGAACGGTCCATAGCAATTATTCGGTTTCGACACGAAAAATAATAAGTAATAACATGTAAACACAACAAATATTTACGTCGTACGCACACGCACGCGAATCACAACGTAAAATGCGGTGTGACCAACCGTATCCGGTGTGTGGCGCGACCACCACGTTTCGAAACCGGAAAGAAAATAAAAAATATGTTTTTTAACACACTCGGCAACGATACTACGATAGCAGACAGTGTTGTAGTTGTCGTATTATAATATTATAACCTGCGATTGGTTTATACACTGCGCGGGTGACGATTCACGCGATATTATAATATATTTTACATCGATGCTCCGTCGTTGGAACATTCGTTTTTCGATTAAAGGTACACGTCGACTACGATCGAATAGATTATTGTTTTGTGTTACGACTGACGTCGTCGACGACCGTTTTGGGCGGTACTGTCTTTAATCTGTTTTCTATGTCGCCGAGTACGTTTCTATGGCTGGCCGGTTAGATGATGGGTGGACGGGTGGACGTACAGTGCCAAGATCACAACGGATATTTGCGCGAATCCGACACAAACTGGTTTTCGCAACAAGCCCGTCGCGGCGTCAGCAGCCCACTTTCATAATATGATATTACCTACCTAATATTATTTTATTGCTGCTGCAGAGCTGAGACCCGACTACGGCGTAACTATGGGGGGGGGGGGGGGATAAGCCCCCACCTGAACTTTAATCCAAGTCCTTCAGTCCTTGCAAAAAAATACTTTGTCTTGTAATGATGGGTTCAATAAATACAATCAATAATAATCAATAATTGTATAATATATAAATTATATAAATATAGGTTAATATAATATAGTAAGTTTATTCATATTTTGAATGGAAATGCTTATAAATGTTGTAATATTCCAGTTTTTCCAAAAATACGAGAATAGATATAATCATGAAACGATCGACAATATTTCATATCATTAGTTCTCTTTCTTGAAAGTTTTTTGAGGAGAAATAAAATGTACTTAAAGTCGATAAGATTAGTGTGTACAATCATTTAAAATATCAAATATGTTTACTATAGTCTATAGAAATAAAAAATAACTTTATTGTTCAAATTTTATTTTAATAACTATTGTTAATTACGAGACGACCAAGGGGGGTACAATTTTTGTATGGTTTGGTTTATTGGCCCTCCCCTAATATAGATCCTAACTATACCTAACCACATACGTATAAACTATAAGTCATAATTTATATTTAATAATTTTAATTATAATATTAATGCAGTAGGCACAATGGCTTGACTATTATAGTGCTTTGCCGAGACTACTGTTGGTAGTTGCAGTGGGTCGTCGCTGCAGCAAGCCTCTTGGTGTACAACAAGTCTGTAACGATAAGGCAGCTGCAGATGTGTCTTAGTTTTTCAGTACTCATACAAATATACAATACAATAATACAATGCACGTAGGCACGCATAATAATAATATTATAAACCTTCTTCCCTCCGGTTAGTTAAGACGGGCGCCGGCGGTGAAGGGTCGTTATTCGGTAGGGGTTGAAAAGGACAGATGAAACGCTCGGAGCGCACGCGTGTATGAGTTATCATCGTCCTTCTTGTAGTTTAATAATTTTGGTACCACCACCACTGTCGTCATCGTTAGCAATCCGTCTCGAAGGGCACGTTCTAAGCACTGCAGCTGTATAGGTGGTACCTACCCATAATATATATATATATATATATATATATATATATATTATATATATTATATAATATTATGATATTATATAATATATACAATTATGGGTGCGACAATAATAAGACGTTTTGCCATTGTATTCAGCGGCTCCCCTCTTACCCATCCAACCATCCACCGACAGTTTTTGGCATATCAAACTTGCGAACAAAACAGGATTTAATTTTAACGACTGTTTTGCGGGATATCTGATGATCGAGCTCTGCCGTTATACATCATAATATTAATAATATTATACTTCAAAAATAATATCAAATTGATAAAAATATCATAATAATTTGCATACATCATTCGAAACGATAAATGTCATAATAATATGTCGATATACATATAAAAAATATTATTGCGCGCGTGGTGATATTGAATTATTGGGACCGGTCAACCGCGGTTTAAAAAAATATTATAATATATATTTTTATGGTTCCTTCGACGCCGCGGCTGGTGTGAACATCGTCCTGGTCGAAAGCAGCCGTACCGGCGCGGCAGACAAAATGCAAGCTGTTCACGTGCCGGAACATCTGCCGCTCTGCCCAATGCCGCCCGGTGTCTAATCAACTGCAGTTGTCGCGACGGCCGGATGGACACCCAATGAAATTCCGCTACCAACCGATGCAACGGTGGCGGCGGCTGCGGCGGTCAGCAGGACGTCCGTATAAAATAATAACACCATACGAGAACATTAATTAAATGGTCTTCTTAAGACTGAAGATGTGAAATGTAGGCCGTAGGGGGCGATAACAATAACACAACATAATATCACGTTGTATTTTAGGTACCGAGTACAGACCAAATTATCCGCAGAGCAACTATTAAATGCACAATATTATATATTTACATATTAGGTATATAATTGGTGTTTTTATAAAAACTTTTTTTACACTACATACCAAGCTCCCAGCTCCCAATAACTCATCTATCATACTTAAACAGCCTCTCTAATATTTCTTTAATCAATACAAACATATAATATTCCTATATTATTAGGTACTGCACGCGTCAGGTCAGCAATATATTATGTAGAATATGCTGAGTCTGAATTTTTATTTTGAAAACCAATTGACCACGTTGCAAATTTTTAAAAGACCGCCTTACCCATTTTACGTGTATATATGTAAGAAATAAGAAACGATAATGAAAAATGATCAATGGTTTTTATTAATATCTTATCAACCATCATAATCAGGATTGTACTTGGTGTTTAATTTTATACCATGCACGTACAAACGTATAATGTATAAATAATATGCATTATAATATTTATTTTCCTTAAGAGAATGTCGAGAACGCTGTTTGTTTTCTCTCTCAGGCCCACGCACAACATATAAACAAAATGCATACACGCAAAATCAGTTTTGATATTTTCTTAAAATATATTTATCTAATATAAAGATTATAGAGAATAATATTGTTGAAGGTAGGCACTAGGCATATCGATTTGTCTAAATATTGTCCCAAAGAAATTTATAACCCATTAATTTTTTTTCTAAAGTCAAATAATAATACAATATAAGATCCATATCTCAAACACTCAAAACTATTATCCTCTATAATTTTTATATCTATTTGTTGATAATCAGTGGTGGATTGCCCCAGTAGGATACCGGGAAAGTTCCTCATATTAAAACTTGGATATTATAAATTGTTTAATAATATTGATCTGGTCTATGACATTTGCTGTCGTATACTCGTATCACGATTTTGGATGTTACTTTGGCAGCGTAGTATAGTAAGTATAGTACATATAAGTAGTACGCACAATAGTTACTTAATTTTATTTTAAACCGTCAATATTTTTATAAAATTTGTTTTGATATTTTATATTCTGGGCAAAGTGATGAACAGATTTATTTTATAATGGTGTGTTAAAAATAAATTTTGTGATTGTCATCGCTTTTAAGGCACTAAAATTGCACAATTTCAGCATCTTTTCTTCAAGGAAAGTGAATTTAGTCGTTAATCCGGGTGATCATAAAAATAAGTTACATGCTCAAATGTTAAAAGTATATTATATTAAATTATAAATAACTAATAACAATAATACTTCTAGTAATTAAAGGGTTTTTTATGAAAAATTATTATAAATTATAATATAACCTATATTGTTTAGAACGGTCACGTGGCAATTTCCCGAGACAAAAATATTAGCAAATCTGCTGCTGTCTTTATTAGTTACTAAAAAATCATAAAAATAAAAGGATTTTACTTGAACAATATGCTTTATCTATGATGTATATGGGACTGAGAAAAAAAATAAAAATTACGCTATAAATATGCAATTTTATTATTATAATCGCATGCACACAAATACAGATGCACCACAAAAGAAAAGCTAAACTTTCTCTGTTTTATTATTTTAGTTATTTTCTTAAAAATAATTCGCGAAATTCACATAACATAGTAATATTAGTAACATAATCAATAAAAAAAATTGGGTAGGTATGTCGTGGATGTCACTCTGCTGTACAGTAAGTTATTAACGGTAAGTTTATACTGTAATGGATGGAATTAAATTTGAATCCAATGATATAATAATTATTGTATACGAAAAACGATTCTGAACGGGTACGGTTTATCTGTCTAGGATATATTATAGATTATTAAAAATTTTCAAATCTTAGATTTAAAAAGAACATTTTTTATGAATTTCTAGCTTAAAATAATTAGCAAATTTTGGTGATTTTTACGTACCTAGGTATGTTGTAAAAATTCAAACTTTGAATGCTTATAAAAAAAAATTGTGACTATTAATTTATTTTATTTTTTAACTGCATGATGCTATTGTAAAATTATGTTAGGAGTCTTGTATTAAATTTTCAAGCTTTTCTATTTTTTTCTTTTGACCCCCTAAAGTATCAACCAGGTTCATTTTCTGATCGAACGAGGTACTGAAGTCGAAAATCGAAGCACTTTTACTGTCCCAAAACGTGATGACAGACATAAAAAAAACACACACACATCATGGAAAAATCAATACATTCCTTGCTCCGCTCAGAATCTAAAAGAACAACAATAAGTATTTAAAGTATAAACATCTCAAATTTGAGTTTAAATGAAATTATATAGGTAATTTAACTTAGTGACGATATGTTCATTTTTAAGTTAGGTTATTTTTTCACAAGTTTATTTATTTTAATTATGGTAATAATAATTTAATTATATATTATTAACGGTGTAAAAATTTTACCAATTAAATCACATAAAAACTATTAATTAGATTTGTATAATATGATAAATCTAGGTTTATTTAGCGCTGATATGATAAGTATATCAGTAGTTGTTTATATAAAAGGGTCAAAAGGTAACAGAGCATGCGCTACCGTATTTGGGAAACTCCCAAAATTGATTGTTTCGCCCCAGTTTTATTTTTTCTCTTTGAAAATCTTCATAACACAACAAGTGTTTTTGTAGACAACATCAGCTACAAACCGAAAAATATGTTTCGTCAATTATGTTTTTACCCTACTT
This sequence comes from Diuraphis noxia, assembly GCF_037042655.1. Taxonomy (NCBI): domain Eukaryota; kingdom Metazoa; phylum Arthropoda; class Insecta; order Hemiptera; family Aphididae; genus Diuraphis; species Diuraphis noxia. Next base: position 23,096,077 of record NW_028301714.1, on the reverse strand, counting down.
TACGACGACTAAAACACAACAATTATTTCAATTCGACTTTAAAAGCTTGATAATTATCTACTACGTATACACATTCAATGATGAAAAAAGTAAGTTATGATAATAATACAATACATTATTTAATCTATATAAGCCGAAGCTTAAATACCATTATGCATAGCCAGATGTTATACACCTATTTATATATATATATTTATGTAAATAAAAATTATACACTCATGATAATGATAATATCGCTATACCTAATTGACTTGTAATTATTTGTATATACCTTTGCCAGTTGACTGTATATTGTATATACTATATGTATTAATACCTTCGGTATATACAGTATTCGTTTTAATGACGACGACGTTATTATATATTTTAGATTCTGAGCGGAGCGAAGAATGTATTGATTTTATCATGATGTGTGTGTGTTTTTTTTTTGATATGTTTTTTTCTTTTTTGTGTGTCTACCATCACGTTTTGGGACAGTAATAATATTTTAATTTTCGACTTCAATACCTTGTTAGATCAGAAAGTGAATCTAGTTGCTTTTACAGGGGGTCAAAAGTAAGAAATTCATAATATTTTTCTAAATAATCGGGATAAACAAAATAAAAATTAAGGAAAAAACGGGAATTTTACACACAATCAGTTTTCGACAAAATTGATTTTGATTTTTGATATAACTATAAAACAAATGACCATAAATACATGAAATTTTCACCAAATGTTTAAATAAGTATATTTTATCCACCATGCAATTAAAAACAAATTTCGACTTAAGTTGAACTATTTATAGGCATATGAAATTTTCGATAATTATTAGTTTTTTTTAAATAAACATCGATAAAAATGTATTTGTTACATAGAAAAACTTGAAAATTTAATACAAGGCTCCTAACATATTTTTACAATAGAAGTTGAAAAATTATATAAATACATAGTCACAATTTTTTTTTATAAGCATTCAAACTTCTAATTTTGACTAAATACGTAAAAATTATGCAAATGTTCAAATTATCTTGGATAGAAAATTCATAAAATTTTTTCTTTTTAAATCTAAGATTTGAAAATTTAATTCAAGATTCCTTATAAGTTTGTCTACCTTTATTAAAAAAAAAAAAAAAAAAATGTCAACCCGAAAGTCAAATAGTTTAACGAGTATTAATAATAATCTATAATATATCTAAACAGATAAACCATCTCCGTTCAGAATCGTTTCGTAAACAATTATATAATATCATTGGATTGAATTTTAATTCCATCCATTTCTACAGTCACCCACGCGTAACCTACTGTACAGCAGAGTGACATCCACTTTCCCGCTTTTTAATATTATTAATATATAGTATCATAGGCGCAACTAGAGGCCAAACACTGGGGATGCTATGCCCCCACACCCCAAGTACCTACTTCAATTTTATAATTATTATCACCAATCTTAAATACATTATAAAAACATAAGCACACTAATATTTACCTCATAAATACATTAAGTATATTACCTATATTATTATTTAAGTGATTCAAATAATGACCTAGTATAAACAGATAAATAATATATATATTTTTTTTAATAACTGATGTCAAAATAATTATACAATTTACATTTTTAGCAGTCAATTACATGAGGCACAATCATCTCAAAGGTTAGGTAATAATACTATGTTTACATAATATATAATATACTATTTTACACTAATACTATTTTTTTTTTATTAGTGGAATATTGGAATATATATATTATATATATATATATTTCCATTATTTCTGAAGAAGTAATTTTATTAACAACATATCTTTCAATATTTAAACAACCTTACGTAAAACAAAACTTTTTCATATAATTTTTCCATTTTTGGTATTTTTGATCTGGGGGTGCTTCAGCACCCCCAAGCACCCTCCTAGTTGCGCCTATGTATAGTATCTATAGTTACAGAATTAATCGTATTTTAATAGTTATAACTTAAATTCTTGAGATTTGAGTATATAATATGCAATATTATATAAGTAATTGAAAGTATAATATTTACAAAATCATTATAACTTATAAGTACGATAAAATAACAAATTACGTTATTGATATGAATTAAAAAATGTCATAAAAAAGGTCTAAAACGTAATGTTTGTATAATTGTATGAGATAGGTACCTAATAATATATTATATCAATAATATCATAATAATTTATTACATTTAGATTATAAGCATGTTTTAAATGCTAGGCCACAAGCCCACAACTAATATTAATTATTGCTATTTATAATTGTATAATGTATAACGCTATATGGTACCTTTGTTGTTTATGTCTTTTATAAACGTTTCGTATTAAATTATTATACACTAATATAATATGTACATTTTTGTAAATTTAGTTGGAATTATTTAACTCGTCCATAATTATATATGTATATATTTTTTAAATATTATAAATAAATTATTTGGTATTTATTGATTGGGAACTTATAGGTATTTCATTTTCGATAGTGATCAGTAATTCGAATTGTATGACATTTGTTAACGAAATCAGATATAAAATAAGTTGACAAATTGCAAATGTATTATAATAATATAATATTATATTGACTGTAGTTTTTTAGAGACAACATTTATAATATATTAATACATTTTAAATTTAAGTTTTTTATCTTATTCAGATAAATATAAATATATATAAATATACATAAGACATATCAATATCTTTTTTTTTTTTTTTTTTATTAAATTAAAGTGTTTCTGACATACCAGGTCATCTAACTTATTGATATAATAAAGAATTTTTAATATCAATATCAGTATACAGTATACACCGTTATGGCGTTATATATTTATGTTTGCTGCAGATTGATCTCTATCAATATTTAGTTTAATTTATAACTCACAAATTACATTATTTTCAGATAAAAACACCGGTGTTAGCAATGTCACTACATGACAATATAAGTGACGATGTATTCGAAAGCATTGAAGAGGCTGAAGTTAACCAAAACACCAAAAATCTATCTACTACAGACCCGAATTATGATAAAACGCCTTCGACGACTGGGTACAGCGATTATAAACTACCAAGTACCACAAGTAAACCTTCGGATCCATCCTTAAAAATTGTACACAAGGTTAAAAATACATTTATTTTAAATAGATTTATTTTTTAGTTGCGGAGTCCTTAACAATATCTAAATATTAAAATAAATTAAATTATGAAAAACAAAAATTGTTTATTTATTTATCCCTTTTTGTAAAATAATAATTTTTAATAATGTGTATATGGAGATATATCAACATCGGCGTTACATTATAACTGGGATTTAGATATTTAAATTGGAAAATATGTTGTAATTACTATTTTTAAACATCATTCATGCATATTATAACATACGATATGAATATAGATGTGTAGTTGTGTTAAAATAACTTTACTGATTAATATTCATATTTCAGACTATTTTATTAGGTGACAGTGGAGTGGGGAAAACATCACTTTTGGTCAAATTTGACACTGGAAAATTTCAGACTGGCAACTTTTCTGCTACCGTTGGTATAGGTTTTACAGTGAGTACAATAAAAATTAAACAATTAAACAATTATATATTATGATGAATTTTAAAAAAATAATCTTAACTTTTGTTTTATATTATAATTATTGAAACCATAATACTCGTGTCTTAGATACATTACACTATAGGTATATAATATTACTTTTACTCAATTATTTGTATGGTATATTTGTGAATTATGAAGTTCAATCATTCATTGTTAGTTTACAATATACGCGGATACACCCAATATGATTTCAAATACCTATATAATTTATTCTAATTATTTAAATTTTGTAATTATTGTAAGTGTTTACTTATGTTGCATGCCTACTAATAGTGCCTACAACGACAGTAAAATTATTATTTTGATTAACAATTATTATTATTTTTATTTGTAATTACGTATAAAGGCCGCAGTAGTGGCTATAAAAAGTTAAGAATTGTTGGCGTATACACAATACATACAATTATTATGGACCAAGCTTTTTATGGTTACTTACTATTTACTAATTAAAAAATAATATAAAATTACGTATTATTATTGAATATATAATATGGAAATATGTATTACATATATAATTCAAAACATAATTTTCCTCACCTTATCATTACTGCCGGTAGGTTAAAAATGTCATTTTATTTATATCTACAATTTTTTTAACTGTTTGTCGTATTTATTAGATTATAAGAGACAAGAATGTATTGATTTTTCAACTACCTATCAGTGTATATTTTTATTTTTGTGTCTGTAGAAAACACTTTTTCGGTAGAAAAATGCTCTAATCATCAACTTTGAGTCAGGTTACTATTGGCAAATTTATCTAGTAAGTACCAACTTGGTACTTTTGAAAGATCAAAATTGAAATCTTTCACTACTTTTCAAATTAATCAAGGAAAAAATACAAAAATTAGTTTAAATATTTATATTATTAACCTTGCAGGTTACCAAACATGCAGTTAGACCAGCATTGCTAAGAATCGATTTTCATCGTATACAATGGTTTATTATTGAATTCAAATTTAACACATCTATTTTCTATTCAATGACTGAGGTCTGAGGGTACATCAAAAAGCGATTATTTATGCTTGACAGCTTTTTTATTTTTAAATGTTTGTTATATATTTTTTTTTTATTATTGTATTTTTTCCACAAATTATGCCATACACATATATTATGGTTACGGTAAAAACTATTAAAATTTTTTTATAATTTGTATATTCTTTAATATATATTTTTATATATTATATTATTCTATTTAAGCCTGCCATTGTTATATTGAATTTTTCTTAATATATATTTGTTCTGGTATCATCTAAAGAGTATTTCTTATATACGAGGGTATCTTATACCATTTTAGTCTCATACCTAATATTATAGTAATTTACATATAAGCCACTGTTATTATTAAACGAATATTATAATTTATCGACAGTAGATACCTATGAACTATGATAGCCAAAGGGCACATATCAAAATGGTAAATATTAATCGGGCTACAGCTAGGATTTAATAATAACGAATGAAAACCCGAATAGCAATTGAGATTAGACTTTTTTTCGTGACGCAATTAGTATGCAGCCAAAACCAATGATATATACTATATAGGTACATTATACATAACCATTAAGTCAACGATTCTAATTGATAAGATCGAGATCAAATTACACAAAAACGTTTTAAATTTAATTCAATCACACTTGCATTTTTTTCACTTCACATCGTTATAGAGGTTATATCCTAGCCTAACCTATATGTTTTACACAATTTTTTAAAGAATATACCTGAAATTTTAAAACTGTATAATATCTATATTAAATAATGTAAACGACGACTCTGCATTTTGCCTTATAAATAATTTTAACAATCATATTTTTCATCATTGTCATTTTGCCAAACCATATTTATTAGGTCTAAGTTTTATATAACTTAATTAAAAGAAATTTTTCAATTTTTGAAATCATAAATTTTGCGTGGTTATTCATTTAAAATAAATGATTTATTATTATTAGTTTCAAAGAGATCATGTTTTTTTTTTTATTTGAATATTATGATTTTATAGATTATGAACAAATACAAGCAAATTTTAAGTCATCAGTTTTTTTATAGTAGTTCAAAAATTAATAACTGGTATTCTCTTGAAATCATATAATTTCAAAGTATGTTTGCTCCCTTTGTGCTGTTAATAGATATTTAACATTTTCTACCTTTTTTAGTTTTTTTTAAAAATGTATGTGTTATTAAATTTTTATTTGTAAGTAAGGAAGTTTAAAAATTGGTTTCAAGATTCAGCATAAGTTTTTTTACTGGAATTGATAAAAAGGTTAATGTAATGTAATCCCACATAAACATCGCATGAGAGTTTTAAAATTAAATGTTAATGTTAAAAATATTACAAATAAAGTCCACACATGATTAAATAATTTTTGTTATTTTGTTAAAATTCAAAAAACAGTGGCGTACGCAGGGGTAGGGTTCTAGCCTCTAAGTCTCTAATCCCCCAGAAATTGTTTCATTTTACAAAAAGTCTTATTTACCACCATTTCAATACACAGAGTCATTATAAATTGTTGGTAATTTTTGATAGATATAAATGAAATTGGTAATTTATTATTAGTTATAATTTGTTATAACTAATTATACAAAACTGTTAAGCAAATTATTTAAATATTTTATTATTATTTAAATTATTTACTCATGTAAAACTATAATAACTTAACTAAAATCCTGCGTACTCTACTGCAAAAAAAAAATAAAATAATAACCCTATAAACCAAATTTAATTACATTTTGGCTTAAGTTATAATTTTGTAAACATAATGAGTGTTTAAAAATATTTAGACTTAATTTTAAGCTATTTATACGCAAATCTATTCACACCGTTCTACGATAGGTTAGTTAGGATGGATGCCGATATTAACTTATTAGTTTGTAATAGGCAACAGATATGTACAGTAGTATGTGAAAAAATAAAGTAATAATAATTATATTAATACTGTATGTGATTAATTTTGGCACAATCAAAGTTAGTTTAACCTACCGGCAATCACGTATTAATATATTAGGTAGTAGGTGATAATAGAAAAATAAATTACAAATAGCAAATGGCACATATGAATTTATTAAAAAATATCCTTAGAAATATATAGGCTGGCAGCCTGTACCCGTTCAAATTTGTTCCTCGTATGCAATAAATTATTTTTTTGTTAATGGAATAATGAAACACAGAGATGAGTACGATAAAGTTGAATAAGGTATGAATCGGTTGAATATTAACTTATATGACATTGACTGATATCTTATTAATTTATGATCTTCTTAATAACATTATTGAATGCTCTGATTTATTAGGTAAGATCAGTATTTATATGAAAAATTATTAGATTAAAAATTCAAATGTATTTTATTATTAATTATTGATTGTTTTTTCTCGAGAAGGTTTTTGTTATGTCATCAAATTTGATGTTGATTTATTTTTTTCGCCCTGTGAATTTTTTAAAAGTAAAACATATTATGGTATGTAGGTATTATAATATTTCAACACCTACCTAATCTAAACTAAAATATTATTGTCAGCCTCAGAATTTTGTTTTTGGTTATCTTAATATGTTTTATTTAATGAGCTTGTCCCATAAAAAAAATGTTGATAAATTAAAAATAAATGTTTAAATGTTTAAATGTTAAAATATTTAAATAACAGATATTCAAACTAAATGAAATGATGAATTTTCAGCAAGTTCCATGTTACGAATGAAAAACTTCGCGTTCCTTAAATAATTAATATAATGAAGAGGTATAAAAAATAGGATAGTATTATACCTATATGACTGCTGTATATCTACTGAGTGTTGATACTATACAACGAATGAAAGAAGGAATAGAGTGAGAATCAATGGTTTTTGGAGAAATATAAAGTATTGAAAGCGATTTCTACGGATATTAACTTATGGAGAACTGGACCATAACCGTGAGCACTGAGCTGGTGAGTATGATAAATTTAATTTAATACTAGCAAAAAATTTACCCATATTCTAATATTATAGGTTTGATAAGTGCACAGCATAATAGTGATTTTAGAGAACTAAAAAAGTTGAATTTACAAGCAATTCTTTTAAAGTCTTAAACTATTATATTTATAAGGGTTTTGAAAACTAAGATATAATGAGAAAAATGTGCAGTGTAAGTCGTGTATACAGTGTGTTTGGTGGGTTGAAGTCAGTGGTGTACTTAGACCTGAAATTGGGGGGGGGAGTTAAATTTTTTAATTAACATATTGGATGACGTTATACCTAAACATAACAAAATATATCGTACATTTTAATAGCTGATTACTAATTTTTATTTGTGATATTATTTTTAACTGACATGTAATCAGTCATCACTATAACTTTATAACTATACGAATAAAAAATAAATAAATGTTAAATTATTTAATAAAAATATAAAACAAAATAATAATAATCTAGATATATTTTTTAGAACATTAATTTTCTACTTTTTTCTAAAAAAATATAGACCACTTCAATACTTTTTATTGGTATTTCTGTGTGAATACTTAGATGAGCCAATCCATTCAGACGATTTCCCCCGTGCTGGTACTAAGTGCTGACTCATTTAAACCTATTAAGTATTAATAATAGTTTTAGTTTAACATTCGTAAACAGTTGAAATAAAAAAATAAAAATATAGTCTTATTATAGAAATTAAACGATAAAAAAGCTAATAATGACACATATGACATTTATAATACAGAGTGTGTGAATATGAACATTTGAAATACACTGTTCAATTTTAGAGTTCAATAGTAATAATAATAATTATATTATAATTACTTAATAATAATAATAATAATAATAATAATAGCCTTATATGAACTAATTTCATTTATTTCCGATTCTTCGTAATTTGTTTCGTTATTATAATTTGGATCATACTGGTCTCTATTCTCTACATCAATTTTACGTTTTGTTATTATCCACTTTCCCATTGTTAAATGTTAATATACTTACTTAAACTTTTTAATACAAATACAAATATACAATAGTTCGTATGCAATTGTAGTTTCGTTTGTCACTAAGTTTATAATATGGTTCAATGGTTGATAAAATACATGTACATAGGCGGAAATGGGGGGGGCTTAGCTCCCCCAAATATTGTAATAGCCCCCCAAAACTTTTGTCAGGTTTCATGTGAAATGTGATTTTATTTGAATATAGTCTTTTTTTATTTAATTTAGCCCCCTCCCCCCCAGAAATTTCTATGGATTTCCGCCAATGAACATGGACGATAGATTAATATGGCTAACACAATAACCCACTAGTTGATTAAGCGCACAAAATAAAATATGTTTTACGATGACGATAAAAGATTGTCATAATAATTACACCGATCGCTCGCGGTATTTTAAAATGTACGCTGTTTATTTTATTTTGATGGATAATTTGTTATACCTAAGTTCAATACAATTAATTTACAAGTAGGTACCTACCAGAAATTTTAGTTTTCTCATTATAAATTTAATCATTCAAAAATTGAGGGGGGGATTATCCCCTCACCCGTTAGTACGCCACTGGTTGAAGTGTCATACCATTGTTTGAATAGAGAAAAATAATACTAAGGATTGACATCTGATGAATGTAATTTATTGGGTAATTGTTTTCCGAATTTCGATATATTTGCCAATCTAATGTGCTATGCACGAGTAAGTTTGCATCCCATCTTCGTCGCCAATTTGTGAAGTATTATTCATACAAATAATAACATAAACCTGTTTTAGAGACCTTCATGCCTTTAGTATTAATGGTATAAATCGTAATGACGTACATTATAATTCTACTCGCTAGTAACCGATGGATAGTGCCCACTGCCCAACCACCAATCGTAATATGATACTTATGAATTATGATTATTTTTAATATAAACAGTGTACGTGTAATATAATATAAATGCTGATTATGCAACATAGTAGTCATTGAACTATTTAATTTTGGAATAAAGTTTCAACTTATCAATGAAATCACATATTATTATATAGTGTGCTACTCAATTACAATATTTCAAGGTACACTTGACACCTAAATTTTTTTAAATTAAAGTTATTTATTATTTAGATAAATTTAAATTTGATTTTTAGCTGTGGCCTGTGACTTAAGAATTGTATAAATATTGTATTTATAGTATTAAGAATTGACACTTTAATACAAAGTCACGTCTTTTTACTCGTATAAACATTACTGTATTAAATAAATGATCAGAATAATCAAAATCAGTAATCGTTAATTTATTATACATTTTTATCGCTGAAAAGTTTTTAGAAAAAAAGTTAACCCACAATAAAAATATTTTGAACTTTTCTCAGAATCTTTATTTATAAATTCTCTGGTTTATCATTACATTCTAAGTGTACAGTAATAATATACCAGTGTCCAATATCTTGCATCCTGGATAGCTATGCAGGACGAATATGTATAATACTTAAATATAACCCTATCTCTGTATCTCATTTAGCTTTTTGGCTATTTGATTAATATTCTAGAATTCCACATAAATTATTTGAAAATTGAAGTTATTGAGTACTCACATTCCTAATAGTATTTTGAATACTCAATCAAAATACGGGAAAAATGCTATCTTTTCAAATATATTAACATTTATAAACTCGTCACGTACAGAATGAACTTGAAAAAAAAACAAAAATATAAATTAAGTGTATCAAAATTAAGATAAAAACTTTATAAAATGAATAAAAAAATATTTGTATTTTAGTCTAACAAAATATTATATACTATCATTTTTACTGTATTTTGGGTTATGCTAGGTATATACAAACGAAACCAATTGTTATTACTCAACAGTAAATATATCATATATTTATGACGGAATTGAAGCATGAAATATAAGAAAAATATTATATTGTCAAATATAGTTTAGCACTTAAGTATACCAAAATTTCGTCTGATAAAAATTATTGATTTTTCTTCAAAAATAAAGTGGTATTAAACAAATTTAAAAATAAACGTATTTTGTATTTCATGATGCAAGTATCATTTTTTACTTGGAAAATAAGAATTTTACATTCTTACATAAAACTCTGTCAAATTAATATTTATAAACTACTCAAAAAAAAAAATTTGTATTACATTTGTTTTGTGTATTTACATAATATTCTAATATGTTATCATTTATAACGTAATATATTATTATATTCTCGTCAAACTTTCAATGATATTCAAAAATAAATAAAACATTTCATCACATCAATATATCTACATATTACATCAGTGACGTGAAATCAACAGGTGAAGCGCTATATCTTTGGAGGAAATCGGGGGAGGGAACATTCAGTCATCAAATATCCCATTAAGACCTACTAAAATAGCCAGCTTTTTAGTTGTGTAGAATTAAAACCTTCCCTCAAATTAAAGTTTCCTCCTCTAAAATTTGTTTGGATTTCCTCCTATGAAAGCATATACTATGCAAATAATTGTAAGTTAGAGGGTTTTACTACAGTAGGTATCAAAATAGGAGTGATGGGGGACCGTTTTATTTCGACTAGTTTTAATATATTAGTTATTTCTGGACGCGATTTCTTAGACTGACGCGATGATTAATAATAATAAAATACTTTCTCACGTATTAAAATCTTATTAATCCAGAAAATCTATCCGGCCCATGAGACTCTCTGACTAATGTGTTGGAAGTGACGCAAAATGAATATATAATGTACGGTTATCCATATTGATTAATGATATAACATTAGCAGTGCAAATGTAAAATATGCTCGAGTATTCTATATTATATACCTTTGTTGTATGGAAAATATTACGACCGAATTTTTCTATAAAAGTCAGGTTTCTACGCTATTCATGGTTCCATATTATACAAGTTTTACAGTATTTTATTAAAGATATTTTAAGTGGCCTGGTGAGGTGCGGTCGTACTCTCCTAACCTGTTGCTAGCTCCCGGATGGGTAACCGTTTTCAGCAACATATCCTTGCCACATGTACACTATCATGTCATACTCCTACCAACTTGAAAACCTACAAACAAATTGTACAAAAATTGCCCCTACCGTACCATCCCACACCCAATGGCCTACGTTGCCGCGAGTTCCCCTAAAAAATTAAAAAAAAATTAAATATAATTTTGTTTTGACTCTGTGCTTATTATACATCCATTCTATATTCATGTAAATTATATACATTGGTCTTTCATGTTAGACGCTGCATGTACATCATGGTCAGTGGTGATTTTACGGGGGCCGTTAGGTGGACCTCTCCCCCCATGGGATCGTGTAAAAATATAAAAGAAATAGGAAAATATAAATGTATGTAAATGTATGTAAATTGTAAGTATATACAAAATATTTTCGCTGCCCCTCCCCCCCCCTGTGGCTGCTCAAGAACCACTCTTAATCATGGTAATTAATATTTATAAACTATATTAGGATACTCAAGATCCCTCACTTTTTTCTCGAGAAAACCACCCATGAAATGAAATGTAAACACAAATTGAAAAGGACTAAAAACTGATTAAGTAGTACACTCTTCAATTCTCATTTACACCACATTGCCATATAAACGAATAAATAATTATTATATTTGACGCTATGACTTCACTGAATAAAATGTAGCAAGTAGGAATGGTGATTCTCTGGACGCATTTTATTTAAGACTGTCGCGTAAACGATTTAAAACTACATAATATTACTTTTATATTATATTGCTATATACACACACACACTTACACTCAAACAATGTAATAATGTAATTTGTTGTTATATTATGAATATAGTAATACACTAAAACGTGAAATATAATTCTATAAGGGAGTTGCTGGAAACCCTTTCAGAAAAAACTAAAAATCCGTCTATACTTGTGTGATGTATAGTAATAATATTATTATATGCTGGCAAACGCGTTTCTCGCAATATTATAGTTCGATTATTAAGTTACTAGCTGCAGAGTGGGTTGGTATAAATATATCATATTCCTTTTGGACCCATCTATAAAGAGTATATAGTTTGTGGACTTCGCACAAATATTATAACGAAAATAATAAGGGTATACATTGGATGTACAACAAATACGACAACGCACTATATCAGCACTTAATTTTAGTTAGTTCATATTATATTAAATAATATTATACGAAATAATAAGACATATATTGTTATTTGTTACCTCTTATATACATAGGTATTAGACGGTGTGATATGTATGGATTTAGTAAAAAATAGCCGAAGAAAAATATGTCCAGGAACAAATACTTAAATTCAAAAGAAAAATTTACATCGCTCTTTTCCAAATTTTTATAAAATATGTACCTAGTAGAATACAAAATTATTATATATAGGTAATTGTAATAAAATGAAAGTCGATATAAATAAAAAATAGATACACGTCTTGTATTACGTGCGTGAATTCAGCACCTTAACTGTCTGATCAACTTCGATCAACAACAATATTTTTTAGTTCTTTTTGTTAGCATTTTTAACTTAACATTATTACCAAAATAACATTTTTTTTTTTTTTTTTGATAATGATAAGGACCATGTTTACCCCAAATTTGAAAATTTGTACAGTGAATCAAGTTCTGATCTACCTGACCGATTTGATAAATTGCGTTTCATACAACGTCAAAGATTATGGTTGATGTGTAAACGGTATTAAAAAAAATGTATAAATATACCCATTATTCAAATATAATGTTTTCGTTTTTGTTTGAACGTTTGATGAATTAAAATAAGTTTTAGCCATAGGTATAGGTTTATTAAAATCAAATAATTTATAAATTAGTAAGCAGAGCTAGACGTTTGAAGGTCGAACTGTAAAATTTAAAATAATATAATTTTATCAAACACACGTTATTGATATTTGGATTTGTCATCTGGAATCATGATTGTAAACTTTATTATTACCCTGTTAGATAAACAAGTAACGAGTTTTTATATAAACTATAAGCCTCGTGATACAAATTAAAATAGCTGATAATAGTAGCGTTATACGTTTACGGTTTATCTTTGAAAAAAAAAAATTAATTTTTTTTCTAAAACGAATCAATTTTCCTAAGACTAATTCATTTTCACGAAATAAGCCTATTTTAATTTGTCCATTCTTTCCTCGGCCATTACCGCCGACTATAACGATGCGTATATAATATATTATCGTATATTGTATTACTCATAATTAGGGCAGAAGACTTGTAGCTTAGATTTTTTTTTAACACGAATGTTCATTCCGCAGAAGGCAGAACTGACTGAGACTAAATACTAAAATATTGGTTATTGTCATGTTTAGAAACGTTTTATAAATAAATCCTAATCGAATAAAAGCCCACATGGTGCGCACAAAGCTATGGTGGTGATGTCGTAGCCTTGTAGGTATAGTGTACGACGTTAGATCGTTATCGCTTCTACAAAAAATGCGTGCCCATGCACACTCAAAAACCATATTATACGACAAAAATTAAAAATAAATAAATATTTATCGAAACATTTTGACTGTAATGTTTGAAATAAAATTGTCACAGTGGAAAAATCGATTTAAGATAAATATGTCTCAAAAAGTATAAAAGTGTAAAATATGCCTTAAAAACCAAAAAAAACGCAATATATGCATATATGTATATATGCACAAAAAAATTCAAAACTAGCTTTGTAAAAGCATGAAACGTATTTGTACCGTACTCTGCTATTCCCGTGACTGTGCAAAACAAATATGCAAATGCTGCAAGTCCTCTGCCCTACTCATAATAATATACTATGAATTTGGCACGTTGCGTAACGCGTACGCAGTATATAATATATAATCGTACATAGAATAATAGTACCTATATAGTATTATAGTCGCAATAATAAACGTGATGTGCCCGCGAGCGATAGATATACGCGACGGGACGCGCATCATTAGCCCCCAGACGGTAACTATGGATACGCCCGGGAAAGCCATAAGCTCGCGCGCACCGTCGGCGAAAAGGTTCGCATCGTGAAATGTGATGCGTGTGTATACGTGTGCGCGCGTAATGCGCGTTCACGCTCGCGCGCACGCGGTGGTGCCGTCGTCGGCGGGCGGGATGGAGAGACGCTGGTTGAAAAGTTTCCGCGCGCGCCACAAGTGTTCAGATATAGGACCGTCGCAACAGTTCGCGTGCCACCATCAGTGCATGTGTGGTCAGACGCCGCCGCTGTCGCTTACTGAAGGCCCTCACAATACGCTTAACCGCGTAGACGCGCTCGGCGTTATCTTTTGCCGTCGTCGTCGTCGTACTTGAGTACTTTGACCGTTACTTTTCGTCTTTACGAAAAATGCTCGTGTGAGTGTTGTTTATAAATAACAATATTGTAATATACCTAGTGAAAGCAACCGTTAAATGTTCACAAAAGCGCAGTAAAACGACTGCGTCACGTCCGCAATTATTATAATAATAATATTATTTATATCGCGTTGACAATAAAATATTTTAATATCACGTGCGTGCGAGATGTCAACTACCGACCGAGTGTTCGAACGGCGGATCGTGTCCAAGCGAAGGACGTCCGCTAACCTGGAGGATGAGCCGGAAAAGCAGTGTCCGAACGGTTGGGCCAGCGTCGTGGCGGCCGCCGCGGCAGCCGCGTCGTCTTCGTCGTCGACGTTACGGCAAAAGGCGGCCGCCTGCAAGAGCTCGCAGAGGAAGTCGTTCCAACCACATCCCGATTCCATTTGCGATTGGTTCTTTAAGGTGAGTGAAAAACGCATGATAAAGACTTTATTGTATCGCAGGTATTATTATTATTCATAGAATAAGCCATAAGATCTTTTTAATGGACAGAAGTAAATATATACGCATTCACAGTCGTAAGCAAATATTATAATAATATAAAGGTACATGGTATTTAATTAAGTGCGTGTATTTGTAACGCGATATTATGACGTTATATTATATTATACAAGCTGCGACGGTTTGAACTAAGAAAGTAGGTATAGAGAGACGTGGGTTGCAGATTGCATATCAACCCGAAAAAGGATTTAAATTATTTTTAAAAACTAAGTGCTAACTATCATTACTTATATACGATTTAGTTTGACAACTATTTACTACTACAACTTATTTTTTTTGTAAAACAACTTTTTTTTTGTTTTCTAAAATGTATCATCGTGTAAATACAAATTTCTACATAAAGTTCATTTTATTTGGTACCTATGCAAATTTTGAAATTTCTGAAACATTTTAATGAATATTATATTTTAAATTAAATTAAAGTTAAAGTTTTGTTTTTAATAATTTATTTTTATAAATATTAATTAAAATAACTAAGTTATAAACTAAAAGGTTCTTTAATAAATTGACATGTTATAATCGGAACAAAGCAGGAGAAGCTAATAGCATTAGAATGATTTATCATTTTTATTGATTATAATGCTTTTGCGGGTAGTAAAAAAGTTTTAAAAGCTTCAGGCCACTTTTCTATGTAGATTGAAAACTGAGCACAGATGACACTTTTTAGTTTTTTAAAAAACTACATTAATACGGCAAGTTAAAGGTAAAACAAATATTCGTGCGTTTTTAATCAAAACTGAGTGATACAATTATTGAGATAACTGCAGATAGCTAACTTCATAATAGTTATTTATATGCAATTATTTATCATGGTTTTCAAATTTAAAAACAAGACCCTACATCAGTGGTTTTATTTTACATATTATCTTTAATTGCTACATAGTATTTAATTAATTTAAATAATTTAATATGCATAAGATATTACATAGCATTACATTTAACGTAGATATAATGAATACATTTTCATTATTTTTAAAATGTACGATAGTTGCAGGATTGGCGAGAACAGCACCTCAAACTCTGTTTAAAAAATTTTTCTATCAAATCTCTCTATTATTTTTCAATTTAGACGCTGTATAGTGTATACATATTATTTATAGACAGAAATAAATATATTGTATAGAAGAATATACGTACTAAACTTACGATTCCCATTATTTCTAATACTGCAATATATCATTTATTATTAAGGCGTGTAAATAAACATGGGAATATTGGCATAGCTGCAGTGTTGCAATAGAATAGTTTCTTAGTTACTTGAATGTATTTTTTCTGCATATTCGAGGCACAATCTATATATTTCTCCACACATCGAGTATAAAATGTCCACCCCAATGTCCACTGGATAACATAGAATTTCCATCTCATTTTTTAAATATTCCCTTGATAATCTAGAATCTAGATGACATATCAAGATCGTATCTTTTATTCACCACGGATATCGGGGTATAACGGTAATCCCTATGAAATACGCTCTATTGAATATGTTAAGAAAAGCTTCATTTAACCATATTACCTATACACCATATAGGTATAACCTATATAATAAATAACGATAGATATACCTATATTATGTGTATTATTTATGATACCTAATAATCCAGTAGGAAAATTGAAAGTTAATTTTTATTCGACCTCTATAATAATAATTCTTTAAACAAACTGTTTTCGCGTCGTTTTTTTAACATATAACAACTATAGAATAGCATAACATACAACTCCATAGTCCATATGTCTACCAATAACAAGGCACATACCTAATAAGCATAACATACAAAAATCAAATCAAAAATTGAGTTTATTGGATTGTTATTTTTATAAAACTTGTGATAATAAATTATTAATTTATGCAAACTTTTTTTTTGGATTTTATACTAATAATATCAAAATACAAAGTGCCGCCACCCGCAGGTGTTGTTTTCCATTTTGTTATTTATAATTTATAACTGCAAAGTACACGACAAACTATACAAGTCTATAATATCCTTTTGTGTTCTGCCTAATTGACATGTTTTAAAATTTATACATACATAATAAGTGAAATATTATGAAAACTATACATTTCTTAATAACAATAAATTAACGAGGTATGATGAACTATTAGCATATTTAATAACTTAGAAACCTTACCTATACATAATTATAATTCTATGTTATTATATTTTTTTTATTATTATAATGAGATTTCAATAGCAATTATTGTTTATCAATTACTATTTGGAGAAAAATGAAATAAAATAATAATAATAACAGAAATCAGCAGACCATGTAATATGTAAAGCTCAACGCTCATAAATAATAATGTTAAACTTTTAAACCAATCTTAATAAATTCTACTTATTATTAGCCTTATTAGGTAGGTACTCTACTAGTATTATACCTGTATGTGACTTTAGTATTAAAAAATATTTCAATCAAATGTAAAAAGATTTAGATAATTATCAATATCAAAATAAGGTATTCATGATTATTCATTCTATGTTCTCGAAATTCAAAATAATGTATTATTATGATATGGTATATCCGATTATTGTTGTTCATATCTACACAAAATATACGTTCTTATCATTGCAGAAATATCGATCAATTGTTATTTGTTTAACAAACAATAACTAAAGAGAAGTTATTCAAAATGTTTAATATTACAGACGTTTCGATTTCATTCATTGATATAATATAGTTTTGTCTGTAACAATGTAACATTATCATTGACTGTAAACACACTCTATTGTTCTATGCTATAGGTGAATAAATTTATAAAGGAACTTTATTCTACAGACATGATGCCAAATAATTTCGACGTTGAATGAACGATATTATAACTTATGATAACTTGGAAATGAGATATTAAATTTATCTTAAATGATATCGAAATATGTAGATTAGCCATCAGGCATCTTGAAACATCGAAAAATAATAGGTGCCTTTATATATTAAATTTTGAAGAATATAGTGTCCATTATCTAATATTATACAATATTGCGGATTTAAGTACCTTTAAACGTCTTCATGTATGTAGAATATCAAGTATGGAGTAAAATAATACTTTATTATTATTTATTATAATTATTATAAGTATATACTTTATTATATAAATATATAATAAACCATAAAATAGTTATAACTTTAACCCTGCTATCAACACATTATAATAAATTGCGATGTACCAAAATACTAAGTTGTATTCTACATTAAATATACCTTTACGTACAGATTAACTACTTATGCCTTTCTTCACTTTCCATGAATCATAGAGCCGTGTTCTGCTCTTCATAAAATAATATGATTTTTATTAATTTATTTAGTATTTAACTGCTGAAATATTTGGTTTTTAGGTGATGGTACTTGGCGATTCCGGAGTTGGGAAGACTTGCCTGTTGGTCCGTTTCAGGGACGATATGTTCTTGGGTGGAAATTATATTTCTACTGTTGGTGTAGATTTCAGGGTGAGAACTACGATCGGTTTGAGATCTTGTTAAATCATTGATCGTCTCGCATATAAATGGATACAAAGATTATAATATAAATGCTATAGACGATATAAATAATACTATTGTTTTATAGAAGAGCATTATGAATATATTATGATCACTATTAAATTATCATAATAGCAATGTGTACATGACCCAAAAACTGTAACCAACCCGTATATAATAACATAATGTTATTAACATTAAATTATTATACAACATGCACGTATGATAAGATAATGTAGACGCCGCGTCAAATAGGTAGACGGTGTTATTTAGACAGTTGCGGTGAACATGTGGTAACTCATTTATAGTTACAGGTACCCTATATAAAATTGACGTATCTTATATTAATATTATTATTTTCTAAAATATGAATAACCAGGAGAAGCACCTGTGCCTTGATTATTTATCGCGATTTTAAGATCATTATATTATATACTGCAATACACGAGACCAAGTCAAATAATAACAGTTGGATAACGTAGCTGATATGTGTTTAAATATTTTTAATGACTAATGATATAAAAAATTTTTTTGTATGCATTAAATGTTTTTTTTTTATTTGAACATGTGGTCCGTACTTTTACTTTAAAATAAAATCAACAATTATCTGTTTCAGAATAAAATTATATCTGTGGACGACTCCAAAGTTAAACTACAGATTTGGGACACTGCAGGTCAAGAACGATTTAGGAGTGTAACACATGCATATTATAGAGATGCTCATGGTAAGTAATCACATCGATGTAAACTAAATTATTCATAAATAAAAAACTGATATATTATACTCTTTACGTTAAGATCACATCATAATATATCCTATGCGATTTCTAACTCCGTCTTACTAACGCATAATATATACAATGTTTGTCCAGTAGTTCCAACTTTGTGTTGTTAAGTTGAATATTATAGAGAATAATAGATTTACTTATTATAGAATATAAACCTAAGAACATTATTTGTGTCAACTTGTTGGTTTCTTACGACATTATATAATTTTAAGCATGTTATGGGTTATGCAAATATTAAAATGTATAAATGATCATAACTCGCTTAAAAATATAAATATTACAAAAAACCAACAAAAGAGCTGATGTTCGTACCTCTATATGTTCTAGTTTAGTTTACTCAAGTATTAAAACCAACAACGTAATATTGAAACTGATGAAATTTTCCGCGTTGCAGTGGCGGACTGGGAGAAAAACACAGCCCGGGAAAATCATAATTGTAGAGGCCCTCAATATACTAACGGCCTTTTAAATATATAATATATTTTTTATACGTCATGTTGATGCCTATATACCTAATAACTATTTTAGATTCTGAGTGGAGCAATGAATGTATAGTTTTTACAATGATGTGTGTTTTTTTAATTTTTTTTTTGTGTCATCACCTTTTAGGACAGTAAAAATGCTTAGATTTTTTTCAACATTATCTTTTCTAATAGAAAAGTAGTGAATCTAGCTAGTTGGTAGTTTTCCCAGTAGTTTTCAAAAGTAAAAATTATTTTTATTTTTTGATCAAACTCTAAAACAAATGACCGTATCTACATGCAATTTCGACTGAATGTTTATATTAGCTTTTTTTATACACCATAACTTTTCAAAATATTTTGACTTGTTTTGAACTGTTTACGGCAATTTAAAAATTTCATGTATTTTAATTTTTTTTCTATAAATATCAATAAAATTGTATTTGTTGTCCCAAAGTGAGTGATAAGGTAATGAAAGGCTCCTCATATATTGTTACTATAGCGATTGAAAAATATTAAAAATGCATAGGCACAAATTTTTTTTATAATCATTTAAAGTTTGAACTTTGACAAAATTTATCAAAATCTTGAAAATTATCAATCATTGTAATTAAAAAATTATGAAATGTTCAGTTTCATACTAAGGATCGAAAATTTAAAATATAGATTTTCATAAATTGTTCATATTATGACCAACAAATCTAAAAAAATATATAAACAGCTATTTCTTACAGACATTTTAAATTCAAATTGTGAATTTTTATTTCTTTATTTTAAATAATATTAAATTTTTTAATTACATCTAGATTAGTATTCTTGCTCTACGATAAGAGGTATTACCTCAGTGTATAGAGCAAAGCTAGTAAATCCATATGTTAACCATACACTTTGTCCACATTTATCAACTACTAGCAATAAATAAATTTTTTATTATTAAAATAAAATTTGGACGAAGTTACATATTAAATCCAATAATATCGATTTTGGTTATTTTGTTGTAATTTAAAAATAAATATTATTCTTGGATATAAGATACTTTTAAGAATATATTGACATATTGTTGTATTTTATACACAAAGACATTTTGAAATGTATTTTTTGGGGGGAAAATGAATTTAACCTACTGTAGAAGATACTAATGCCTAATACTAAAATTAATTACTTTAATCACAATAATATTATATAAAATATGCTTATTGCCTACCTATAGTAATATTATAGACATACCGTCTCAAAATCTCGTTTTTCGTACACAATAATATTATATCATTGAATTCAAATTTAATACCATTCATTACTGTGACCTACTATTGTAAGCCTACTGTAAGCCTGGTCTGGCCGAACACAAGCCAGTCCCGCATTTTAAAATACCTATTCAGAAATCTAGGTTTTTATGTTTAATAATATTTTATATTACATACTTATTACTTATTAGATAATATTTTAATTTATTATAATATTAATAAATATATATTTTATACCAGCAGCGGCCCACCGAGAAATTTCCCGGTATCCCGGTCGTCCAGTCCGCCACTGCGTTACCCATTTGTAAGACAGACATTAGACAATATACTCGTATGTGGGTGTAAGGTCACCTTAAATAAGGCAAATTCATTGGATAGTGGTAATATAGGCTTATAGAATGTGTATTGAATAATTATAATTTTATATTTAACTGGCATGACAAAATATCATCTACTGTCTACAAATATTATACCTAATGTAAAAATTAGATGACAAATAGAGTAGTAATGAATGATATATTTTACATGCTATTAGTTCTAAATAAAAATAAATCATAGCTTGACTCTTAAAAATTATAATATACCTAAATAAATGAAAAATATGTAGATATATTTAAAAATTACTGGAATAACTAGTGTATTAATTACTGGAAAAATTCTAAGCTACATTTTTTTTATGATTATTACTTTATATTAATATAAGATAATTATTATTTATTAGAAATAAATACATACTTACGTAGTTACGTAATATCTCGAAAATAGGAATATATAATAATAATTTATTATGATCAAAAATACAATATCATATAAGGGTTTTAAATTTATGGAACCAATATAACTATTATTACTTATATGTGGTATAAAATATTGATGTTTATTTAGTATACCGCACAATACAATATAACGTATTGATTTAGCTAAAAAACATCATCCATAATATGACTTACACTGTGTAAACTGTGTAACTATATATAGTGTAATATATCCTTTACATTTCATAGTTTTATTAAATTTCAAATATTACCTTTTGAAAAATTATTATGAATTAGGTTTTTATATGATAATAATTTATATTTTAAATTCCAATTTAATTAGGTATTATTTATGTTTATTTATTATTTAATTTATCAATTATCATTAAATGTATGATTATATTATAATTATATTTCTAAAATATAATTAACTATTATCAATGTAAGTTTTTAAATCGAATTTGTTTAAGACAATGTGTACTTACCTATTTCATAAGTACGCATGTGTTTACTACATATATTCTTAAATACTTTCACTTTAAAGTAGATACTTATTCTAAACTATAATAAATAATAATACTTAATAATAATATTTCTCATTATTTACTGCTTTATTTTAATTCGAGAAACATACTGCTTGTATATATTGTATAATGTGTACGGTAGATAATTTATTATCTAATTTTCGTTTGTATTACAGCACTTTTACTTTTGTACGATGTAACTAACAAAGTAAGTTTTGACAACATACGAGCGTGGTTGAGCGAAATTCGAGATTATGCTAATGATCAAGTAGTCATAATGTTAATAGGTAGGTATATAAATTATATCTCCTAAACACTATTTATAGGTACCTGATTTACATTGTACTTATGTTTGATCAAATGGTTAATTATATTTAGGAAATAAAGCGGATTGCAATCCAAACGATAGAATGGTGAAAAGAGAAGACGGAGAACAATTGGCCAAGGAATATTCAGTCACATTTATGGAAACATCTGCTAAATCTGGTTTTAATGTCGAAATTGCTTTTATGGCTGTTGCAAGGTATCTATAACATAATTATTTATTATTGTTTATTATGTATAAACACAAAAAAGTATGTAACTTAGAAGAACTAGACAATGTATTACATGAATAATTATGATAATTTATCATATACCCAGAATCCAGATACCTTTATTTATATTATAATATGTATATTACGTTTAAAATTTTAGGGAGTTATTATTCAAAAAAACAGGGATAGAAAAAAAAGGATCTTTTAATGTACAAGATTATGTAAAAGAACAAACAAAATCCAATTGCCCATCATGCTCTACAGCATAATACATTTTATGGTGAAGTATAAAGGTTAAAATTACTCAATGTAATCAATAAAATAATTCCAAAATAAAAATATGAATGAGTCAAAATGGAACAATTTTAATTAAATTACCTGTGTATTCATGTAATATAATTTTAAGCTTGAGCATTCTTTGTTAAGAATGGTATGTATATGCATATACGGATTTATATTACAAATTTTATAAATACAATTAAATTATTGAAATGCTTGTTTCATTGTTGAACATGCAATATATTTATTAGAAAGCAATGAAACCATACTTTTTGTTTTTCTGTGTTGGCGTTTGTTTATTGAATAAAATTATTCTGTTCAAATAATTTGTCAAACACTCGATATCATGATTATATACCGTATAACGTCCGCACCAAATTGTAATTGTAGTTCATATAATTACTTAAAATTGTCTGTGTTCAAACTCCAAACTAAACCCATTAATTTACGGAAATTACGAATATTGCACATTTAGTAGAATGTAAACGCTTGCTAGTCCCTACAGGTCCTAATCCTTGGTATCTAGACATTAATATTATTGTATAATACATCAACGTTACATAGCCGTATAATGTTATTAAAACGTGAAGTCAACACAGGGAACAAAAAAATATGATTTCCACCAATTGAAAATTAGTGCTGATATAATGTTACTTCAGGTATTGTATTCATTATAATATTACACCTGACATATTTAAGTATTAACTATGGTATAGGTACTGAAATTTTAATAAAGTTAAAGTTCCCAAAATGTAGATAAAAATGGTACCTATATTATTTTCGTAATTAAAAATAACTGTGTTTATAACTATAATTAACTATAAATTACGGTCATGCTGATTCTATGACTTAACTACGTTTAACAGACTGATTCATTATTAATCTGTATTCAAATATGAAAATAAAAATATCAGTTTAATGATTAAAAAGTTAATCTGTAGGACTGTAGCCTATAGCTTGAATCTATTTAATACGCTTATTTTTAGTATTATAAACTATAATTGTTAATATTTACGTAACAATCTACTACTCGTATTATACAAAAATTGATCTAGACGTTTATTTGTATGTTTGGGTAATACTTACAATAACAATAAAATTAATTTAACAATAATTTGTAAAAATATTATTATTATATTACTTATACATATTAATATGTTATAAAACAATAGAACTTAAATATTCAGCAATCACGGAGTTTGTTATTTAGATTTTAGAACAATAAATGATAATAATTATCAACTTATCAGGTATAAAGTATAAACAACCAAGTATTTGCTCAATATTGTTTTCAATAAAAAGTTTTAAATAGCATTTAAAATTTCAATGTATTTCAATAAATACAATGGACTCTCAGAGTATAAACCCAACATTATTAACAACAACTCAATTTTTTTCTACCCCTTTTAAATTTAAGGTTGGAAAACTGAGAGTCCATTATCTGTGTTCATTTGTAGTTTTAATTTCTGTAAAACTTTTACAATATTGATCAGCATACAATAAACAAATGTATACGTCGTTTTAAAAATCTAACCTGTCATCGCGACTATCTACCATATTGTTTTAAATATCACGACTACCCTGCGTATATTTTATAATTTTAATTTATGATTTCATATTGGCTTATCTATAATTTATAAAACCAAAATACTAATAACAAAAGATTCATAACTAGTTTAAACATTGGTAATCAATATTAAAAATATTTAATTTGTCTAACCTCTTTTCAAGTACCTACATTTTAAATGATATATGATTCTCTTTTTCGATATTAATATTTTTATGTATCATCAGTCAATGTTCTTTTGGAACAGTTAAAATGTTTCAATCTTCAACTTAAATAATGAATTTTGGTGGAAAATTCTATCTAGTATTAATATTCTAAAATGTCAAAAGTTTAATTCCTAGTACTTTTAAAAATAATCGGAGAAAAATACGAGTAGTAATACTGCTATACTGCTATTTTCAATCAAAACTAGTTTTTGACAAATTGATTTAAAAGTTAATAAATATAGCTACTTGAATTTTATACTTAAAACTTTAAAAGTTATCTTAACATTTTCTAGACATAATGTAATTTTCAAAATATTTCACTCTTTTCGTGCTATAGCTATATGTATTTTAATTTTCATTAATAAATTAATGTATGATATAATTTATTTGTAAGTAAAAAATAGCTTGAAATTTTTAAAACAATGAGCATCATAAGTATCTCTGATCAAAATTAAGAAATCTACAATCACAGATTGTTTTTAATCGTTTGAAGTTTCAATTTTAAAAAATTCAAAATTATTAAATTATTTGTTTACTAAAAATTTGAATATTTTTTTTTAACTGCTAAAGCTTTTTAGAACAACCTAAAAATATCAAAAATACATATTATACTCTTACGGTTTCCGCTCTAAATCGTTTTTCGTACACGATGATTTATCATCGAATTCAAATTTAACCCAATATATTCTATTAGGCGTAGAGTATTAAAAAAAAATACATTTTTAAAATAATTTTTATGGCGCAAGATTTAATCAATGATTACTATACAGTAGAGTGACTTCTCTTTTTATTTATTTTAATACAATAATTGTGACTTGTGTTGGCCATGAGTAGGAGTAGTCCGTATACTCTTTGGAGTACCTATTACGAATAATGTGGTAGATAGTTGCACCAACAGGTTTAAAAACTGTAGGTACCTAACCCAATACAACTAAAATTATTTCAACTAAAAAATACGGAAATTTAATATCATAATTAACTAGTAAGTTATAATATGTTTTAAAATCATACACTCGATTTTAATTTCTAACTGTCGTTCTTATTGAATTGTATTTATTTTTCGATTATTCATTAGATGTACCTAGTTCAACATGACCCTTATTAGTTAATTAAATTAAGCTACAAAATTCTATTATTATACGCTTGTAGATTTTATATTAAAAGCTATAGTAATAATATGAACAACCGAAATGATTTAGCAATTATATTTGCAGCCTAAAGGTATGCTAAAACATTGATGCATTAGCAAATAAATAAACTTATTCTAAAATATATAACTAATTACTGTATTTATAATATTACAGGTATAGGCTATAGCTATATGATTATTTAAAACAAAAATAAAGTATAGTTTATATAATATTATGCCTGTATTTGGTTGTTTTATTACTTATAAGTTTAATCTATAGATTTTCAAAAACAATAAACTGGTACATGAAGAATTGAAATTGAGTTTCTACTTTCTACTCATGACGAATACAAAGCTGTCTTATTTGTTATGTATATTATATACCTTTTTTCATTTCATTCATCATACGATACATAATTGCTGAGATGAATCTATAACACTAAATTTGGTTAATTATTATTTTATTATAGTAGACCTACAGAAATATGAATATAATTTATGTTAAATAGTTGGTTATTTCTAAAATATTTTATAGAAAACTTATAAAGGTATTTATTGGTACTAACCACGTAAAATTTTAAATAAATTCATTAAACCAAGTTATTATAATCGTGCCAGAAGGCAGGAACAATTATTATTTACCGACTACAATATTATAATATTAAAATATGTAGAATTAGTTATTAAGACATCTTTAATCATTAATGTGTAACTAATTTAAATAGTATTTATATTTGTATGGATGCTAGTGATGCCACATATTATATAGGAATTATTGTAATGTTATAACTTTTATTATTATAATAAAATATTGTTATTGTTTTTAATTTAATGTTGTATAATATACATTTATATTTTTTTTTATCAAAACCAAAATATTTAATGAATTAGTATATATTGATTTTTATAATATTACCATTAACTAATATCATTTTTGTTTTAAAAAATGAGTGAATTATTAAATATATTTAAAAATTACATATAAAAATAAATTAAATATACTGCCATTGTACTGTTGTACATTCATGGTTTTTATACCGTTTGTTTATTTTTTGTTGACATATTAGACATTTAGGTATTTATCAAGATATTAATATATAACACCAACGTCCACTTCTCTATTATAGTACTTGGGTCCCAACATCTATTAAATATCGTTTGACTATATTTATTTTTTATTTTTTCTATTGATCTTGTAATTATTAATAATTTCTGCTTCGACTGCTTTCTGTTTCGTCTAAAAATGCACAAGTGCTGTAGCATTTGTTTTCAAGAGAGGTAGAGATTACATCAATTACTTTATGGACCGGGTAAACGGCGCTGTGTTTGGCTCTAAAGCCAAATTGTGAGGACAATAGTACATTTTTTTGATATTATGTGTGGGTAAATACCTACATTTGAGAGTGAGCCTTTCACAGATTTTTGAGAAGTATGCCAATAGACGACTTATAGGTCTATAGGATGTTCCAAAGATTGAGGAAGTATGAAAGTCTCAAAATAGCATTGTAGATATAAGTAATCAGTATTATGAAGGCTTTTTTTTTATTTGTTAACCCACGGCAACATAAGCTATTGGGGGTGTGGGTGGTATTGTACGTTTTTTAACGGTGATGAAGAGAACACGTGAGTGTTGGGCTTGGAATACTTCTGCTTTTTCGGCATCTGAAACGGCAAGCGAGTTGTCAGCATAACTATTCAATCATGAATTAAATATTGATAGTATTCCTGTGTTGACTATTGCATACGGCGATAAAACAATGAAATATAAATATGTAATAATTTGTGATTTATGTGATTGGGTATAAATGTATAATAAAAACTGAAATCAAATTTATTTTATAAAATATTAAGCCATCATGTGCTTAAAATTATTTATCAGGCGCCGATAGCATGCATCCATACTTGCATTTGTTTGGAATAAACTGGTTTTCGATCTTGCTGAGAATTGGCAACTCCAGGCTCGAGGCCACACAACGTACTTATCGACATTACTGAAATCTATACGCCACGCCGTCTCAAAAAAATTATATCCAATATAGTATTTAGGTAGGACCATGTCCAAACTCAACGTTTTTAACGAATTGGTGAGAATGAATTAAATCGTTAGTACTTATTAAAATTAATTATTGATGTATACACCTATTGCATAAAATCTATTCAGTGATGAGTTTTTATTACTTTTTAAATGTAGGTATTATAGTTTACACTTTACACTAAAATACATCAAAAATACTCATTAATTATTTTAGTCGTTGCTTGCATTGAAAAAAAGTACTCAATTCAGTTATTTAAATTACTCTTTCATTCAATCAATTAATACAATATAATTACGTTAGTGTTATTGATAAAAATTAAAAAGTAATGCGTTAAATAGACACTGAACAAATCACCCTAAATAATTTATTTCATTGAATTTACGGAATTTTACTGAATTTAGCAAAAATGTAAGCTTTATTTTTTAAATTCTTTAGTTTTTTTTTTTTTTTTGTATAAACGGTGATTAAAAATATTTTGTCTATCAGAATTAAAAATCTTGAAAGTACAATAATGTCCAATTGATGTAGTTATTCTTATAATTTTATAGCAATCCAAAAATATCTCCGAAAAATGAAAATGCTAGATGGGTACAATTTTTTTTATATTGGAGATTAAAATGTTTCCAAAACTGCATATTTCAAAACGATTATATCTATACAGTGAAATCTCTAAATACCGGACACTCTCGGTCGCTTAAATGTCGTCCGCTATTTGGAGGTGTCCGTTAAAGAAGGTTTCACTGTATTATTGTAGTTCAAAAAATATTAATAAATGTATACAATATAGATACGAGGTACATTATAACAGTACATATCAAATATGTAAATTATTACTTATTTGTTATATAAACTTACAAATGGTTCATTTCTTTCCTCAGATTCGTTTTTCATATACAATAATTTATAATTTAATGCAAATTTAACTCATTCATTATAGTGACTCAGTGGTGTAAACTGTAAATGACCAATTTTGAATTTGCTTATGGAAAGGACATATTTTTAGTAATATCTGTACATATAAAATATCTGCTCATACCGCCTTCAAAAAAAACGGGCGCATGTAAACTCCACTCGACCTTTTTAGACCATTCTTCATGTAAATTCAATCGGTACGTTTATTTGACCTCAAAAAAAAATTTTAACTCCACCGGTATGAAATTTTCAATTTTTCTGAAAATTTTTTTTGAAATGTTAATAAAAATGTTTTGGCCCAATCAAAATACTTGAAAATTTAATACAAAGTTCCTCATAAGTTATTCTTATAGTGATTAAAAAATTTTAAGAATACATAGGCACAATTTTTTTTTTTTATTATCATTTGAAGTTCAAATATTGATTAAATACGTAAAAATTACGGCAATGTTCAAATTATCTTAGATAGAAATTCATAAAAGTTTTTCTTTTTAGATCTAAGATTTAATATTAAAGTTAAAACAAAATAATTTAAGACGTAAGTGTCATCGGTCGGTGGCTTCTTCATTCAAAATGTCATTATATTGTCATTGTCATTAGCTCATACTCTTATTGTGCCGATTGTGTATAGATTGTGTAATTATTAATAAAGTAATAATAAAAAAAAAAGATCTAAGATTTGAAAATTAAATACAAGGCTTCTAACATATTTAACATATTTTAACAATAGCAGTTGAAAAATAAAATAAATATATAGTCACATTTTTTTTTTTATAAGCATTCAAATTTTAATTTTGACAACATACGTAAAAATCACGAAAATTCGTAAATTATTTTATGCTAGAAATTCATAAAAAATTTTCTTTTTAAATCTAAGATTTGAAAATTTTTAATAATCTATAATATATCCTAGACAGATAAACCGTCTCCGCTCAGAACCGTTTTTCGTATACAATGATATAATATCATTAGATTCAAATTTAATTCCATCCATTACAGAAGGTAACCCACTTGTAACCTACTGTACAGCAGAGCGACATCCACGACTTACCTGCTTTTAGATTCTGAACGAAGTGATGAATGTATTGATTTTACAATGATGTGTGTTTTTTTTTTTTTTTTTTTTTTTTTTGTGTGTCTGTGTACAGCATAACTAATGCTTCGATTTCAAACTTTGGGGGTGGTTTCCGATGTAAAATTGAAGATCCTTGGTGCATTATAGAGGTCAAAAGTAAACATTTTCCAACAGTTTTAAAAAAAATCGAGAAAAACAAAAAAAAAATGACAGAAAAACGGGAATTTTTACGCAAAATCAGTTTTCGACCAAATCGATTTTTTTATATGGTTGTAATTCAAAAAATAATCACTTGAAATACTTGAAATTTTCACCAAATGTTTATGTTAGTGTTCTCTATATACAGTTTAATTTTCAAAAATTTTTGACTTTTTTTGAGTTATTTATAGACCACCGAAATTTACACTTTTTTTGAGAATTTTTTTTGAAGTGTCGGTAAAAAAATGTTGGACGACCAAAAAAACTTGAAAATTTAATACAAGGTTCCTTATGAGTTTTTCTTATTGTAGCTAAAAAAAATTAAAAATCGTAAGTCACAATTTTTTTTAATAAGCTTTTATAGTTCAAAATTTTACGAAATCTGTCGAAAACGCGAAAATTTGCAAGTAATTTTGAAGTTGAAAAATCATAAAATTTTTTGCGTTTATAACTAAGGATTAAAAATACAACACTAAGTTCTCCATAAGTTTTCCTTCAAGTAGCTATAGAGAAAACTCGAAGTATCATTATAGAAAAAATTTTAAGTGCGTTTGAATTTTAAATTTTTACGAAATAGCGTAACGATAACGATTTATCCTGAAACGATTTTAAATATTTGTTATTATTCAAAAAGTATAAGTCCTAGATACTTGAAAATTTTACCAGTTATTAGAATTGGCATTTTCTTTACGTGATTAAATTTTCAAAATATTTTGACTTTTTTTGAGATATTTATAGACGACTGAAATTTTCAATTTGTCTGAAAATTTTTTTTTGAAGTGTCGATAAAATTTTTTTGGCCCTATCAAAATACTTGAAAATTTAATACAAAGTTCCTCATAAGTTATTCTTAAAGTGAATAAAAAATTATAAGGATACATGGCATAATTTTTTTTTATTAGCATTTGAAGTTCAAATATTGACAAAAATTCGTCAAAACCATGAATATTTTTTTTTGTGTTTGTCACTACGTTTTGGGGCAGTAAAATTGCTTTGACTTGTAACTTCACTTGTACCTTGTTAAACCAGAAAGTGAATCTAGTTGATACTTTGGGAGATAAAAAGTAAAAAATTCTTAATATTTTTCTAAATAATCGGGATAAACAAACTAAAAATTAACGGAAAAACAGGAAAAACTTTCACAAAATTTTGTGAAAATTTTATGTACAATCAGTTTTCGACAAAATCGATTTTGATTTTCGATGTAACTTTAAAACGAACGACCATTGATACATGAAATTTTCACTGAATGTTTATATAAGTACCTATATTCTATCCACCATGAAATTTTTAAAAATTTTGACTTAAGTTTAACTATTCATAGGTATTTGCAATTTTCGATCATGATTAGTTTTTTTTAAATTAATATCGATAACATTTTTATTTTGTGGGTAGAAAATATTGAAGATTAGGCTCAAGATTAGACAAGGCTCTTAACATATTGTTACAATAGCAGTTGAAAAATAAAATAAATTCATAGTCACAATTTTTTTTTTATAAGCATTCAAATTTTGAATTTTGACAAAAAACGTAGGTAATAACCACAAAAATTCACAAATTGTTTTAAGCTAGAAATTCATAAAAATTTTTTTTTTAAATCTAAGATTTGAAAATTTAATACAAGATTCCTTACAAATTTGTCAATCTTTATCACAAAAAAAAATGTCCACCGGAAATTCAAATTAAATTTTTATTAGCATTTGAATTTCAAATATTGACAAAAATTCGTCAAAACCATGAATATTTGCGAATTATTTTGTAGTTCAAAATTCATAATATTGTTTGTATTTATATCTAAGGTTATAAAATTTAACACCAAGTTTCCCATAAGTTTTGCTTCAAATAGCTATAGAGAAAATTTGAAGCGTCATTATAGGAAAAATGATTTGAGCGTTAGAGTTTTAAATTTTTATGAAATCGCGTAATGATAAAGATTTATCCTCAAACCAGGTATATGTATATCTATGATAATATAAGTTATTATGAATTATGATAACTACATGCAATGTTTTTGGAAAAATTGATTAACCATGCCTTATGCAAAATGCGTCCTAATTGAAAAATAAAATATTTGTTTCAAAATAGAATATATATGACAATATTTAAATATAATATATCCTAGACTGACAAATCATCTTCGTTCAGAATCGTTTTTCGTATACAATGATACCTATCATTGCATTCAAATTTAATCCCATCCATTACAGTAACCTACTGTACATCATAGCGACATCCACGACTTACCCGCTTTTTTTTATTATTTATTTGTATAGTAAATAATGTTGTTCATGCATCATGCACATGATGGCATATCATACAGCGATTATTGATTTTGATCTGTATACTGAAATTCAAAATAACCGATAGAAAACGGTGCCACAGAGCGTCTCCACCATAGACTCAAATAAGGGTGGCCTGGCGTGCTAGGCCCCCTAAATTTTGTATACCCCCCCCCCCCCAAAAAAAAAAAAAAAAACTTATGCCAAACATTCACCAGCACACCAAATTTTAAGTGTCAATAAAATGTCCAATGTATTCCTGAGCTTTAGACCCCCCCCCCAAATCTCAAACACTTTTTGTGTGTTTGGTCTCCACCAGTTCACCCATAGATCATAACCTGTTGCCTGTTGGAACTATACGTGGTCATAGCTTATAGCCTTATAGCCTTATAGGTCATGACTCATGGCACAGAACAGTGGAAGGTGCATCTCATGACAAAATCTAAACCAAATCCTCGCTGTGGAGAAATCACATTTGTCATAATGTCATATCATTATATTATGTTCTGTGGCTCCACTGTAAGGGCAAATCAAAGAAAACACCCACCCGCCCACCATTTAATCAGGGCATCCAGCATGAGCCTGCTGCAGGTTCTGTACCCCATTACTGGTATGTTTACTGTTTACCGGTATAGCTTATGGTTACACTTTGCGACCGGTCTAGTGGTTCAGTGATTGGTTTGTTAATTTATGACGTAATATGCTAATAAATTTTACTCCGCGAAGCTATTATAGACACAGATTTTACCAAAATTTCAATCATCATTGTTTATGATACATGATTAATTTAATTTGTAAAGGTATGGTATGGCCATGTAAATATTATGTAATAATAATAATATACTATACAGGTTAATTTGGTATTTTGATCAAAATTCATAATCAATAACCAACGTTATCATGTGCAGCTCACTGCCCAGACATTGCTGCGCGGTATCTTAGCTGATTTATGTGTTTCTCTTTCTTCGACATTGTTGTCATTTACTCATTTTATGTATAGCACATGACTTTTGTAAGTTAAATGACGTCGAAGTGTTATACTCGCCCCAAACACCTTCGTTTCACGTAAAGTAATATTTTTGATCATAAAAATATAATAATATATTAATATTATTTATTAATTTATTATACCTAGGTACCTATACTGTGACGTTAACCGCCGGAAGTCTGTTCACCAAATTTGGGGATTTGGGCGTTTGGCCAACTGAACTGGTGCCTGCCGCCTGGTGGTCGATGTATGTCGTTCATCGCTTGGACCAAACCGCATTTCGTCGAAAATCAATAATTAACGATGACCGGCTGTCATTGGTCCCACCGCTCGTAGTTCACAACATTAACCACTGTCGGTCGCCGCTTCTCACCTCTCGATCTCTGATCGTTTGGTTTTCGACTTTTCGCCAGTGCAGGATTTATCTAAGAGCTGTTCATCATGAGTGACACGCAGATGCATTTGCACAGCGAGAACTTCGATCTTTGCAGGATTTGTTTGCTAGAACCGGAATCGAACAGACACATCAAGTTCATACACATTTTCAATCCTAACAATGAAGAATTAAATATGAGTCAACAGATGTCAGAACTACTAGGAGTCAAAGTATCTATATACATATTATATTAGAAAAAAATTTAAATTTATTAATTAAATTTTAATAATATATTGAATATAATAATAAATTGTTATTGTTTTATTTAGGTTGAGAGGGACGATATAAAACCAAAAATGATATGCGAAAACTGTCATGGTTTATTGATGACCTTTGTTGAAATAAAGAAGAAAGCTGCCGAATCTCAAATTGTTATCAATTACATTGCTACAAAAAAAGTATGTCTGAGATGGTTTTTTTTTATGTTTTTATATTTTAATATATATATTTATAGGTATATGTATATATTCATTTTTAAAATGCTTCAACATAATATGGTATGTTTTTATAAATTGATGTTAGTATATGCCTATGTTAGTAAGCATTATAGCTAAGTCAAATTATATAAACTCACATCTTAGGCTTACATTTACCCAAATCTGTAGAATAGACTTTTAAAATGTAATCAATATTAATCATTATTTACTCATTTATGTCAGCCTTACAAGTGCATAACTGTCTTTGTTAGTTGTGATTAGGGCCTGCATTCTCTAAATATGCTTAAAATATCAAAATTATGTTTGAAAAAAAAATGCAAATTATTTTTCTTTTTTTAATATTTGTTAAATATTGAATTATACTCAATTGAGGTATACACTTTTATAATGGAATTATTGCACTATAGTAATATAATACGTAATCAGTTTAAATTAAGCATAAAACATAACATAGAATATATTAGAAATAGTGATGGTTCAAACTTTTTGAATCTCAAACTGAACTAAACCGAACCCTTGATGTTTAGTTCGATTTAAAAATTTGAACTCTTTATGAAAAAAATTTCCAAGCATCTTTTACTGTTCGAAAATCAAACTAGTTGAACTAGACTTCTTCGTACTTGATAGCCACAATAATTCAAAAAATAAAATAAAAATTGATAATGTTTATTTAGAAATAATTGTTAATTAATGATAATGTTTTATATATATTTTGAAAGTGTAAAGTAAATATGCTGAGTTCGAGATTGACTTAAGCTGATTCTAGGTTTGATTTGGTTCAATTTAAAAAATCAAGGTTCGACCCATTACTAATTAGAAATAAGATGGTTGTATATTCATATTGTTTTCAAGAATCCCAACTATGAGTTATGCAATATACCCTCTTTTTAAATCAGTAGTTTCATCAACATTCAACCATACAAGGTAGGTTTTAGGGGTAGGGTTACTGCTCAGGCCACCGATGTATCGTGGGCACCTTCAGAGTTCAGATAATAGTTTATAGTAATAGTTTTAGTAATTCAATTACTTAACCTGAACTATAAAGTGCATTAACTTTCTTTGTCTATGATGCATAGTTCCCTAAGACTGTCCCTGAAACATATATTTTAATGTCCAATAAGACTTTATTAAATCAATACATCCATCAAATATTGGCCAAGATAAATTTTACTGAGAGTGCTCTTGTTGGAGATTTGTTTTCCAAGTATACATTTCTTAATAGGTCTTGAACTGAAGAACTTTTATTTTATTCCATGGAATGTTAGCTGATATTAAAGCTGGATAAAGTTCCTCGTTGAAAGGATTAGGTTTAGGTTTGTATCCAATACAATCGGTTGTTTTTTTGTACCTGCTCTACTGTTAACACTTTTGCAGTGTAATATATTAACAGGCCCGTCGTAAGACATTTTCCGTCCTAAAGCGAATAATAATAATAATTAAATTTCTGTCTTTTTTGGAAATTTAATATTACAATTTGCCGCCTCAATTTTTTTAAATGTTATGCTGCCCTAAAGCAACGCATGGCTTGCTTGTACCCTAGCGACAGGCCTGTATACTAATATTGTGTTAATATGTATTATGTTGTACTATTTGCGATCTCTTAGTATAAGTGATCTTTTACTACATATCTAGCAAATAGCATTACACCACACAATCGTTGCCCACAATAAAAATAGTGTTTTTTGAGTTGAAAGGATTTTTCCGTCGTGTTAATAGGTGTTTTAAATGACTAGTATTTTCTGCTGTCTGTTTTAAAACCTCAAACCAACATAAATACATAAAATCAAAATAAAGTATTTTGATTTTGAATATTTGAAATTTTGAATGTTTTTTGGTGTTAGTTACTATGTTTAGTGAACCAACCTAGTTACATAAAAGTTTTATCATCGTGTTTTTTTTTAGTCAAAATGTCACAAAAAAATGTTTTTATTAAATCCATTTACCATAAATGATTCAAATAACTTTAACATGTACCTTTTTATTAAAATTATATGAAACCAGCTTTTTTTTTCAAAATGGCCTAAATATTCCAAAATAATTTTTAAAAAAAACTTTTATTTAAAATCAGTGAATCATGGTTATGATATTAAAATTAATTTATTTTACTAAACATATAGTTAACAACAATATCAGTGGTTTATCAGCTGATGTGTTTTTTATTTTTGAAACAAAGTATATGTGTAAAATATTTTAGTTTTAAGATATTTATAACTATCTAACTTCAAAACAAACAACATAAAAAAATATATATATATATATCTTTAATTCAAAACAAGTAAATTCACCCTAATGTTAACTAAAACAAACAAAGCTAGACAATAATCTGGTATGTTACACATTTAACACATACAATACAATCATCTGTGTGATTCATCCTTGATTGTCTAAATTAGATCTTCTTAAATTTATATTCTTTAAGTCAACTTCCACTTTTAAATTTGTTTTAGTTATTTAAAACCTGTACTAGAATTTATTATAATAATTTAAAAGTTGATTTTAACTGAAAAAGTAATAAATTAAATTATTCAAACATCAATATTTGAGTATAGTATTTTTTCAATTATCAAATTTTTGTTTAAATTAAATCCCAGTTATTAATTAAGTTAAGTATTATTAACCTATTTTCCGTAGTTCAATAACAATTATCTATCTACGTTTATTTAACAATTATTTATCAAAACTGTTTTTATAATATTACCAAATTCATATAAAATTATTTTTCAATTTTATAGGACTCAATTTAGGCTAACATTGAATATTTGTTAAAAATTCAAGGATTTATTAGGTTTCAGCCAATCTTGGCTTTCTGTATTATAACTTTCAAATAACTTCTTACTTAATGATGTACAAACTATAGATCGTAAATAATATTCTATTAATTCTATAATTAGATAATAACAATTGAATAATAATTACAATGGCGCTGAATGTTTGAAATGAGACATTAAAATACAGTTAAAAATTACCAAATATTAGGAGCCACCTATCCTTAATGTAAATATAGGTATACCCCAATAATCTCAACTGTCATAAACTAATTTAGTATTTCTTCCTATAGTTGTATTTAAACCTGTAGTCTATAGTAGTGCAACACAAATACTACTCAGTTTTTCTTTCTAGTTAAAAATAGTAAAAGTAATAACTAGGTCCCGGAACTTAATGCATTTTCTAATGCTCACATTCAATGCTCGTCTATAAAGAAATTTTATTCATTAAGTATAAAATTCAATGGTACAATTTTTATTTTGCATTTTTAGAGAATTTTATGCTTTACGATCATCTTTTAGTATTTTTGGTGCATTTTATTCATTTTTGTACTTTTTTACATATATTTATATTTTTCTTGTTGAAAGTTACACATGCAGTTTCCATTAGCTTGTCGATTGTCAACGTTCGTTATCTTTTCTTTTTTTTTGTTGCGAAAGCAAGAAATTCTTCATAAAAAGAAATTTTACTAAAAGTAGTATTTTTTAATATATAGTTTTATTTATTTAAATAAAAACAAATTTAAATATAAACAATAATACCTATAATATAATTATTTTTATAATTTTTATATCAAAACAATATTTTTCAATTATTACTGTAAAATATACTTTTTTTTTATCATTTTTTATATATTCTTAGATCATAAAGTCCCTAGTAATAAATAACTTTAAAAATGTTCTCATTATTTATTAAAAAAATATACAGGGTTATTTTTTTTTCATGAACCACTCATTATTTCAAAAAGTATCAATGTTTTTGAAAATATTTTTTTACAAAGTTGCATGTTGTTAAAAAAAACATTTTTTATTAAAAAATTATATTTTTAAATATTTTTTATCCTTATCATTTTTTAAGTTTTTTACTTTTTTGAATGACAACCTAGAGTTTTAATTTCATATTCCAAAACAGAATATTTTTCTAAGTATTTTGATATGTAAAAATCGAATTTTGGACGAGTAGTTTATGAGTTATAAGTATTTAAAGTTTAGATTGGCGGAGTGGAGTGGTACAGGGTTACCCCGCAAAATGTTTGTCCACTATTCCGCTTGTCTAAACTTAAAATACTTTTAACTCATAAACTACTCGTCCAAAATTTGATTTTTACGTATCAAAATACTTAGAAAAATATTCTGTTTTGGAATATGAAATTAAAACTCTAGGTTGTCATTCAAAAAAGTAAAAAAATTAAAAAAATTATAAGGATAAAAAATATTTAAAAACATAATTTTTTAATAAAAACGTTTTTTTAACAACATGCAACTTTGTAAAAAAATATTTTCAAAAACATTGATACTTTTTGAAATAATGAGTGGTCCATGATAAAAAAATCACCCTGTATAGGTTGGTTTCTAATATATAAGTATTAGTATTTTTTCTTAATTAATTTTATTCAAATGAGTTTTAAAAACTTGATTAAATGAATGTATTAGGTTTAAATATATATATATTTTTTTTTTGTCTGACAAACCTTTTTAAAGAGCAGTAATAATTCTTCAATTTTTAATCTTGAGGGAGGTTCTGGTACTGAGGACCAAAAGTGAAAATATCTATCACCTTAAAATAGTTGTCTCCAAACTACAGCCCCCCCCCCCCCAAAGAACAATAAATAATCTAAAATACCTGTTATATCTAAAATCATTACATGCATGTGTCAATTATCATCCGTATCATAATTATATAACTAAGTACATTTAAGTTTAATTCAAGAACTATTTTTATAACATTTATAAATGTACAAATGTTTCTATAAAATTAAAAATTATATGTGTTTATATACTACGTTCACTAAGAGCTTTCAATATTTTGAAATTATAAATAAAAGATTTTTCAAACAAATCCCATTTTTGGCAAAATTTATAAAAAAATTTTTTCATTTAAATTTAAAAATTAATAACTTAATGTACATATATGAAAAAATATTTGCTTGTAAATTAAGACAAAGGTTCAAAATATAATACAAAGTTCCTCATAAGTTGTTCTTACTACCATTAAAAACTTAAATTATCACAATATTTTTGTGTTCAGTCTTTTTTATAATGAACGGTTATAAATGTGTTGCTAAAAAAATTTAATTTATAACAACACCTAAAGCTTGAAAATAAAATAATTGACCAAGTATGAAGCAAATATTTGTTTTTATCATTTGAAATTAAAATTAATTATTTAATTTATCTAATTATAGCATAAATAATATAAAAACTAAGCAGTAAGATTACACTTTAACAATGTCAACCTTTCAACAGAATTAACAAAACACTTTTTTATAGTTTCTTCTTTTTTTACAAAAATATTCCATAAATGAGAATATTTTTTTTATTTATTTATATTGAGATCTAATAAAATTATTATATTATGGCAGTGTTTATTATCTAAATTAGAGTCTTTGGGGCAGCATACTTTATCTGCAGTCCTACCAGTGATATGGCGATCTACTTTTTTACGAGGGGCCAAATATAAAATTGCAAACTACCCACCCACCTAAAATTAATATTTACACTTAAATTCAAATGCTACTTACCAAATACCAATTATTTATTAAATGTCTTTGCTCCAATTTTTAACTACCCCCAGTGGCCAGTACCTACCCACCTAATAACCAATGGAATACGAGGCCTCTGGAAAACCACATACCACGCCACTGCCTTCTATCCTTTTTTTTCTACAGGAGAATATACACATTGTTTAAAGAGTAGTGAAAAGATGTTGGATAAACAGTAAGTGAATTAATCCACCTCCTTTTGATTCATGCAAGATATTATTGTAGACTGGAATGATTTTGTGTACCTATTACCTATCATTATGTAAATAGTTTTTATAAGAAAGTATATAACAAAAACAATATTTAACTAGTACTTTGAAAAGCATTGTGTAAGACATTCAAAAAAAAAAAAAATGCATTGAAATTTAAGCTCTAGTTATTATCATATTTTAATACAAGGGTTTTTTTTATAAATGATTTCAGTAATTTAAAAAAAAAAAATTAAAACAAATGATATACCTAATTAGATTTCATTTCATTTTTTTTTTTTTTTTTTTTTTTTTTAAATTTAAATGTTAACAAAATTGAATATTTTGTAATTCTTTTTTATTATTGTTATTATTATTTATTGTAAATTAAAATGTTTCAGCACATTGTGAGCTATTATAAGTATTTGCTTTTTTGCTACTTTGATATCGTTAATATTGATATTAATAATTTCTAAAGCATAATATAGGTAATATTGGTAATTTTGATAGTTAAGATAAAAATACAGTTTAAAAATTTCAATTAGAGTTAATGAGGGTGTGATAGGTAAGTGGTATAAAGGATAAGATTTTATGTTTAATAATTGGTGTTGTACAATGATAATAAATTATCGAGAGATAATGAGATAATGCCTTTTGCACATTTAGTGCATTTAGAACTGAAAAAATGGAA